>NC_136242.1:26767500-32420000 GCF_053564925.1 Oryzias latipes | reverse complement strand
TTTGGGGATTTCATAAGGTGTAAAAATGTTTTCTTAGAGGTTCAAATAGTCCCTCCAAGTGCACCGAATTCAGAGAATGACTCTACTGTGCCCTTTAAAAAAAAATACTTTAGAGATTCCAAACTCCTGCTTTATATTCAGAAATTTCTGCCATTTTAGAATTGAGGTTATGCATTTTTTTACATATATTTAATTGCAACTACATAGATTAAAATAACTAATAAAAGCCTGGAGTTTGATCATATTGCACTTTCTTGTTTAGTGTCCTAGAGCCATGAAGGAACCCCTCCCCAGAACCCAGACACTGACCATGGCGACGCTGTTTGATGGGATCAACCAGCAGCTGGACTTCTCCAGCTGTGGAGAAGATGGGAGCAGTGGCAACGCCTCGGACCACTTTGCCTCTCAGATGTGCAGAACGCCTCGAGTGCAGCGCCACCGCAGCAGGAGCAGCCCCTCAACCTCAACCTCGCCGTCGCAGTGCGCCAGCCCCATACCTTACGCTTCCTGGAAGAAGCTGAGGCTCTGTGACTCTCCCAGCACACCAAAGGTGGACAATTGATCAAATTATTCTTCTTGGAGGACAAAATTGACTTTTTTTGGTTCTTTTTTTTTTTCAGAGTTTGCTGTCAAAGTCCACCCTGCCTCTCTCTGGCGTTAAGATAAGTCGCCATCAGAGGAGTCTGCGGTTTTCCTGCACCGGTGCGAACTTGATGCAGGTACCTTCTGTCAACGTAAACCCCTTCACCCCTGAGACGGTGCGCAGGAACAGTGAGCAACACTTGAGCTACAGCATCAGAAGTGATGAAGAGGATGACAGGCTCAGGTACATGATCAGTAAAGTTGCTGCTTTTCAGTCTTTGTATGAAAAGTTTAAGGTTTTTATCTTTGGCATTTAGTTCTCAGGTTGCAGAAACCTTCGTCCTCATCGGGCTCTGGTGGTGTAACATGATGCTTTTGATGTTGTTTTCCCTCTCTCAGGTTGAAAACCAGCCTCACTTCGTCTGAAGAGGAAGATGAAGCTTTCTTCCCATCAAAGGTACAAATATGAAGTCTTTCCTCTCTGATGCGTTTGATTGCGCCTTGTCGTCTTCATCTGCCCCCTCATTTCTCGTCTTATCCCAAATGACGCGCTGCCAAGTCGACTTCTGGGATTTCTGAAGAACCTGCTCATAAAAAAAAAAAAGCCTGAAAGAAGAATGTCTAAATTTGGAGACACATCAAAGAAAGAAAAAAGACGGAGCTGTGTGACGTCTGCCTCTACTTCCGAAATAACTGTGGAGTTCAGCATCATGCCCTCCGTCTGTTTATCTGGCAGAGACGAGCTGTTCAAGCCTTCCTGCTGTCGCGCTACGAGAGCGAGTTCCTGGAGCTGGAGTGCATTGGCGAGGGCGAGTTCGGGGCCGTTTATAAGTGTGTGAAGAGGCTGGATGGCTGCCTGTACGCAATAAAGCGCTCTCGACGCCCCCTGGCAGGTTCTGCCAACGAGTAGGTGTCGTTTCTGTCCTGCTAAATCTGCTGTGTATCTCATCAGAATGAATCAGTGAAGGGCTTTGACTCCTCAGGCAGCTGGCCTTGAAGGAAGTGTATGCACACGCTGTGCTCGGACACCACCCACATGTGGTCCGCTATTACTCTGCATGGGCAGAGGATGACCACATGGTCATCCAGAACGAATACTGTGACGGTAAGAGCGAGCTGGGAGGTACTTCCAAGTTGCAGCAGCCGTGACGTTGATATTTGTGTTTTTTGTCGGAGGCGGGAGTCTGAGCAACGCCATCGCGAGGAAGGAGGCGCAGGGGGAGCGGCTCACGGAGGCCGAACTCAAAGATCTGCTTCTGCAGGTTTCTATGGGTCTGAAGTACATCCACAGCTTGGGCCTTGTCCACTTGGACATCAAGCCAAGTATGTTCCTGTGAGGTTTTTCATTTATCTAGAATCTAAACCTCTGTGATGTGAAAGGCTGCCGTTTGCCAACTGTTTCCAGGCAATATTTTTATTTGCCTGCCACCCAGCATAAATGAGGCAAGTGAGGAGGAGGAGGATGACGAAGGCAACTCAGCTGGAGCCACTTACAAAATTGGTATGGAGTTTTCGGTTTTCTATCCTTTTATTTTAGCTTAACAGCGATTATTTTCTGCAGGTGATCTAGGTCATGTTACATCAACCAACAGCCCTCAAGTTGAAGAAGGAGACAGCCGCTTTTTGGCCCGTGAAGTCCTGCACGAGGTGAACATATGGGGGCGAGAAGCGCTTCTGGCGTTTTTTTTTTAAATTATTGTTTGTTACTTGTATTTGTCTCCTGGCTTTTGTTTCCCAGGATTACAGACACCTTCCTAAAGCGGACATATTTGCCCTGGGCCTTACTGTTCTGTTGGCCGCTGGAGCTCCGCCCCTGCCACAAAATGGAGATCAGTGGCACCGATTGAGGGAGGGGCATATTCCTGCGGTGTCACAGGAGCTGTCACCTTCCTTCAGATCTTTACTGCAGGTGTCTCCTTTGTCTTGACCTGTACTTGTCTGTGAAGGACAGACCTCCAACACAAAGACTGATCCTTTTATTTATTTGTTTTCTTGTCGTCAGTCATTGCTGGACCCTGATCCGGTGAAGAGGCCGTCCGCCAAGGAGCTCTGCAAGAACCCCGTCTTGAGGGAGAACCGGACCGAGAGGCTGGCGACCCGGCTCCGGAAGGAGCTGAACGTGGAGAAATTTAGGATATCCATTCTTGAGAAGTAAGATTAGGGGCAGATCTCGTTACGTTTGACCTGCATTTTTCCTGGTCGTGCACAGGGGAATCCTTGACCTACTTCACACCTGTGATGTGTTAAAAGGTGAACACAGGTTTGGATTTTCTTCATAGTCCAGCTCTGAAACAAGAAATCCTATCGTGGCGTTACTTTTGACCCACTCTGCAAGGAGTTTTTCATGGACATTTGTACAGAACTGTGTACTGGACCCAGAAAGGGGTGCATTCTGTCTGTCAAATTGCCTGGAAAAAACAGAACAAACGAATCTAAGAATTTCCTTTTTATTTGTTTTACAAATTCCAATTTGTTTTTTGTCTTTACTTATATTATTATCCTCCTCAGGGAACTCCGGGAGGCTCGCCTGGCAGCTCTGTCCCCAAAGGAAAACTTCTCTCCAGGGCTGAAATCTACCAAGATGGGGTCTCTGCCCCGGGCCCGAAAAAGGCTTGTAGGCAGGAACACGGCCCGATCCTTGAGCTACGGGTGTTCCGGGTACGCAGCCTGACGTCCAGGCTCGCTTTGTAAACAGTCTGTGGTGAAAAATGTAACTCCAGATCTTCGGGGGGTGTCATAAAAACGGCTTCAACTGTCATGTGAGAAACTGGTTCATCGAAGGATCTGCGGGCTGTTCTTAGTTTTTCCAGTGTCTCCTTGGACTTCTGCGGTGCCATGTGTCAGACTTTTTTTAATGTAAATAAACCTTTTAGAAGCTTTTTTTAACCGTATTTTTTAACTCTTGTTTGATTTAATTTCCTTTTTAATGGGTGTTCTTGAAAATTCTGTTTACGACGTATTTGTTTACCAGGGAGGAAGGTACTTTCCAGCCTGAACGTTGCCTTATCACTTTACTGCATGTATGTAAGTCACACTTTGATTTAAGTTTAGTTTTTTTTTTTATGACAAGTGACAGTTTGTCAAAACTCACTAACAATACTGGTGTTTTACTTTTTAAGCAGAGGTTTGTGATGTTTTGTATAAGAACTCAAAATCTGTATGTGTCAGCTTTTCACAATAAAATCCTGTTTTTCTTTTCCTTTGCTAATTAACTGTGTTGGTGCCCTGTTACTTTCCAGACATCTCGCAAATGTCAAATTCCAGCAGTGCATGTCTTTAAGCACAG
The DNA here is from genome assembly GCF_053564925.1 of Oryzias latipes. Lineage (NCBI taxonomy): Eukaryota > Metazoa > Chordata > Actinopteri > Beloniformes > Adrianichthyidae > Oryzias > Oryzias latipes. The sequence continues at coordinate 32,416,132 of NC_136242.1, read as the reverse complement.
CAAAGTGAGAGATAAAGCTGAGAAGCATTCACGTTTTTGAATTTGAAACTTTTCATTATACTTTGACATATTTCTGCTATTGATGCATAATTTTTTTTTATATTTATTCAAACTTTTTTGAAATTCGTGGACGACTGGCTCTTTTGGCAATGACAAAGTATTTGACATATTTTTTAAAACCTTTTTTGTATATCAAATATATTGAAATATATATATTAAAAAGGTGCCATGATGAATGGATTTCTCCGAGATAAATTTGTATTCATTTCGATGTTTTTGTAGCCATTGTCCTCTACATGCTGTGAGTAACATACATTGTTAGTCTTGACTTTTATTTTGATACTTCTTGTTAGTTATCTTGTTAGTCTACAAGTTGGCTTTTATTTTGATACTCAAATATGTTGGCAGGAAATTAGTTTTTACATAATTATTTTAGCTAATCGATGCTATAACTCTTAATTTTACTGTTAGTGCTACGAATTAAATAGTGATTGTCAGTTTCTAAAGATGTCTAAAATACTTTACCGTCTTCAAAGTAAAGATAAATGAAAATGTTCCACAGATTGGCTGAAAGTTTGTTGATGGGTGTTTCCTAAAAGCGCGATGGTTCCGCCCAATCGCTTAAACTCGTTGGTCCCGCTAGTCTCAGATGCCTCAGCTGCTTGAAAAGACGGATGCGCTTGTTCTGAAGGATGAACTAAAACTCTCCTGACATCGCCAGAAAATAAGGTAAGTGGTTTGGGTGTCCCTCGGAAATGATTTGACGAGGCTATTTTTTTGTTTGCCAGCTTTTTATCTGTTATTTATTCCAGCTGACGTCGTTCAGAAACTGTTAGCTAACACTCGCGGCTAACGTTAGCAGTTAGCTAAACTTTTTTCTTAACCACTTTAAGAAACTGCCGAATCAAAAGGAAATATTGGAAAATGTCGTTTAAAATATGTTTTCGTGGTCTTTTAAAAAAAAAAACCTCGAATGGCAAACTGAAAAAAGTACATATCTTATGACACCAGGAATTACCAAAACAATCGGGATGTCACTCGAATTGAAAATGAAGCGTTTTTCATGTGTTTACACTTTTATTCCAACAAAGTGCCAAATCAAACTGGAAGCCAAACATTAAGCTAGTACAAAGAAAAAGCAGTAATGTAATAAAACAGCAGGCCACAGACTTGTGCTGGCTCAAATGTTTGGCCACAAAACTGTTATTAAAGGAAATAATATACAATCCTCTGCATCTGATGGTACTTTGTAAATAGGTATTAGTAAATAAATCCTGCCTAATTGTGTTTATTTGTGTATTAAGTCAGTGGGTCTTTACTTCTGTTTTAGGAGTATTTGCAAATACAAGCATCGCTATGACTCACCAGCTTGTTTACATTCTACTTTTCTATGTCTACTTTCTTTTTTGCTGCGTTTTGTTTGTGTCAGGTAGTTCCCTTAAAACCATTTTAAATAACAATAGAGATGAATCCAAGTTTGTACTGAGAGACCACTTTCACATCATTAATGTGTTCAGTTGTACCTTCAGGTAAACATCTAGTCAGCTGGTTTTTAGTCTCATGAATGTTTGCAACTTCCTCCCTTGTGGTCAAAACTGTTCTCAGCTGCAAAACCCAAAGGAAACAGTCGGTGGAACGTCTTCCACTGTTCTCCGGTGTAGTTTTGACTCCGTAATTTAATGACTGCTCTTCGTCTTTCAGCACAGAGTGGTCTTCCATGGATGTCACCAAGTATCCAGAGAATGGAGAACATATCTGCTTCTTAATTTTTGCCTTCCTTCAAGCAGACTGTAGAGACTCGTATCTGCAGCAGGAGCTTTTTAGTCTGGGAAAGGATTTTAACATCATCAGGGACAAGAACTCTGACTCAAGAACAGCTTATGTGGACAATGAAGGCATTGAATCTGATGGACACCTAGATGAGAGCATTTCGCTTCCTCTGGATGACATTCTGCCCCTAGTGGAACTGCAGGGTAAGTAAATCTTTAAAAACGGACTATAGTAAAAACAGTCAGAGGTAAAATTCTCGTAGGTTTGGACTCGGTTTTCTCCTTTTAATCTTCGATTTCTTTCATTTGTTTCTCAATTTAACTTCAGAAATGCTTGGTCTTGTTTTAATGCTTCTGCGGATTGGACTGACTGTAACGTGAATCCCGTCTGTCTACAGGAGACCATGCAGTAGCAGCGGCCCTCTGGGACGTCGCACAAGGTCTGAGGACAATTGCAGACCAGTTTGAGGACAGAGTCGTCAATCAGGCGACCCGGGACTTGAGAAGCCGCATAGAAAAATCTCTCCCTGAGGTAAGTCCTGGACTTTTTTTGTTTTTTAAAGCTGTGTACTGGCAGGAGCAGGACATTGATGTCGGCGTGCTTCTCTCTGGTTTACAGCAGTGGGCACAGCTGCTCAAACATGAAGTCACCCGGATGATGAACCAGGGACTAGGTATGGAGAACTTTGCCCAGGAGCGGGTGATCATGGCCTGCACCTTCACCCTGGTGAAGGGGGTGTGCAAGCAGGCCCCCCACCTGCTGAGGAACCTCTTTGAGGCTGCGCTGCAGTTCGTCTGGTGTGGAGCATGAAGATCGAGCGAGGAGCGTCAAGCACGAACAACAGACGTTTGCAGCGAGAGACGTGTCAGAAACGGCCGTCTGCTCCTCGGGACCGCCTGAGCGTGGGAAGAGCCGCGGCGACTGGGTTTTAGGATTTAAACTTCAGAAATGAGGTTCAGTTTAATTCTGAAAAAGTGACTCGGGGAGCTTGAAACTTGAAATCTTTACGTTGAAGACATTTATTTTTGTATTGTCGCTGGCATGGACACTTTTTGTGAAGTCCTTGCATTGAGACACAGTGGCTTGTCCAAAGCTAAAGAGGAATTCAGTTGAAAGTATTGTTTTCTTTGTGGTGTATGCAAGCAATAAATCACCAGAAAATAGTTTGGATTGGTTTGTTTTTATTCAAACCTTTTCCAAAGAAAAGATGTTAACCTCTCTTCAATTTAAGGGCAGGGACACCTCTTTGTAGTAATGCCAGATATTAAAAAAGCAGAATTATTTTGGACCAAAGAAAACAAGTATTGTACCTTGTAGTTCTGTCATGCATGAGTGACGCATTTCTGTCCAGTAAAAACAGGGAGATACCAGCTCTTTTGTTTATGAGAAAGTACCCTACACATTTTTGGCAAGAATTTTGATGGTTGAGGCAGATAAACAAATTAAGTTTTAAATGTGAACCTCAAAGCTGCTGAGGAACCACACTAACTGCTCAGTGTTCAGCTGTTTGTCAAACTGGTTCGTTTTGGAAAGAAAAACCAAAGTGATCAACAGGAACGGCAGACAGATGGGCTTCCTGTTCTACGGAGCATCAGCTCTTCATTTCTAAATGAATGGAAAGTTAAAATGTATAATAAGCAATAGAGGAAGTAACTTGGGATGTTTTTAAACTCAAACTAGTTCAATCCACAATTTCATAAAAGGAGCAGCGTTTCTGGTAAACACATAGAAACTTTCCTGTTTGGGGGGGTAAACTCTTTAATGTTACAAATCACACCATAAAAACATGCATGTGAGGAACATGCCCCCCTCCCATGTAACTTCTTGTTCACATTTAGACTAAACCCAAATTTCCATTTGACTGGTTTTTCACAGTAACGAAAAGAAAAAAACGTTTAAAACCAAAGGTCGGCTATCGTGTGACTGTGAGGTTTGTTCAGGTTTTCTACCTACAAATGGAACAAACCACTGAAACTGCATGAAAGGGGAAACCAAAGCTAGCAGATAGGTGAGATGTTGGACTCAGGAATTTCCAGATGTTAGGAAGACCGACGTACTGCAGGGGTTTTGTCTGTACCTGCACTGATGAGGGGGGGGACGTTTGGTCAGCTCGTGGGCACTTTTAGAGTTGAAACCTTCACATACATCTGTGGGGTTAGTTTCAGGTTGAACGACCTTTAGGTTTCATGTCTATCTCTTTCTCAGCCTAAAGACTCCATAGGCCACAGCGGCCAGCAGCACCGCTGCTGCACTGCCGTAAAGCAGCACGGGCAGCTCGCATGCTGGTTCTGGCGGCTCAGGAGCCTCCACCACCGGGACCACGGGAGCGCCAGAAGGTGGGGCTAACAGAGGGGCAGTCGCCGCCTCCGGTTCTGGCTGATGAGACGCCAACGCCGGTTCAGGAACTGTCTCTAATGGGGCTTCAGGAGACGCTGGGATTTCCTCGACTGCAGGTTGGGTCGTCACTCCGGAAGGCACTGGGGTGGTGGTAGCAGCTGGTTCTGGTTTGGGTTCTGGTTCTACTGCAGGAACAGGCAGCAATTCCTCAGGTTGAGGGTCAACAGCAGTTTCTGAGAGCGGAGCAAGCAACTCGGCTGAAGACAGGAGAGAAGGTTCTGCAGACAGGCTTTCCGGCGTCTCGATCACAACCGGCTCCTCCAGAGAAAGCAGGGCTGCAGGAGGTGTGGAGGCGGGGTCAACGGGAGTTTGGTCACCAAACTCGGCCCGGAGCTCAGCCAGCTCGCTCTCAGTGCCCAAAACGCTCATCATGCTGTCCTCTATCACTCCGACTTCCCCGCCCTCCTCCAGGAGCTCCGCCTCCTCGCGCTCAACGTGGACAATGTCTGAGTTTGAGGAGTTGTTCTCGCTGCGCTCCTCCGCCAGGGCCACGCCCTCATTGCTGTCCAGACTCTTCACGTCTTCAGGGTCCATCACGCCAACCTGCGCCCACGACTCGTGTCCGGCCAGAGACACCGGTAAGCTCTCCGTCTGCCAGGAGCTCTGCTCGCTGCTGTTGTCTCCGCCGCCGAGCAGCGACAACGGGGGGCTCAGCTGGTCGGGGGGCTGCTCCCCAGACAGGATGTAGATGTCGTTGCTGTCCTCAGCTATGGCTTCCCCGTGCTCCTCCTCAGGAAACACGTTGAAAATCTCACCCTATGCAACACAGACAAGAGTAAAAAGAGGAATATATTTTATAAATTGTTCAAAGACAACATTGCAACATTGACGGCCTGCAGGCGTAACCTGGCCTCGCCGCCCCCATGACCCGCCCTCATCAGAGCTACATGTGACGAAATCATGAAAAAACACTTTTCTGTGGTTTTGTCTCCATAGTAACCAATTCATTTATTGGTCACATGGAGGAGATAAACAGATGGATGTAATTTTTAGAAGAATCTGCAAAAGTAAATTTTTGGATTTCCTTGGCAACAGAGGTTTTTTGTTAGCCACGCCCACATTCCTAATGTGCTCATATCGTATATTACATCGTCTCACTCGGAAAGAGCCAACAATTCAATTTATTACATTTTCACAACATTCCAGTAAAAAAGAAAGTCAAGATGTGGAAATTCTGGTAAGTTTTTGAGTTTGTGGCGGGGAAATTTCCACTCAAAGGTAATAAAATTGCTAAAACGATCTGGTCCTTCAGGTCGAGACGGTTGTGAGACATAATATCCAAAAAAAGACAACAAACTCTAAAAGACAGAAATGAAAACACATTTAAATAAAGTAAAAGCTTTTACTTTGGAAGTAAAAACCTACAGCCAGAAGTCTGCCACCTACTGACCAATCACAAACCAGGAAGCACCATGGCCCCTCCCCCATTGCATAAGTGCTGTATGATGTAATCATAATGGAGGTGGCCCCATCGGAACAGAAAGCAGGAGATGTGTAGCTGCTGATGAACCCAAACGTCTGCCGAAGCTGCAGAGACAAGTCCGTTTCCATGGCAACAAGATTTGGAGTTTTCTGAGGAAGGGATGCTGAAAATACGATGGTATAACACAGCAACTGTGCTGCTGAGCTGTGACCAGAATTCCCCATTCAGTAGCACCAAAACGTCCTTTCAAAATAAAACAAGTCCAGTCTAATAGAGATCGGCGATGAAAGCCTCTCACCTGCGCATCCCATAAAACACGAGGGCAGATAAAGTAACCAAATGATTCCAGGGCAAACGCTCAATTGAAATCATGCCAATTCTTTGTTTCTCAATACGATTTCATCACAGACGTATAGAAAATGTGTTACACTGATTCTTTCTGAACACTTCAGTTATTTTTTCCATTACAGGGACACTCGGTGCTGCATCCCAGCTGGACATCCAGAGAGGCAGGAAGCAGATTAAATCTAACAGCGCTTCACGGTTATCCAACATTTGCAGACGGTAAGCTGCTTTGCATGTGGAAGAACAGGAGAGGTTCGTAAAATCCTTCATAAAAATGCTTCATATATTTCATCATGTTCCTCAAAAGCTGCTCCAACATCTAAAGACTTCACTAACCTGAAGTCTGAGCTAATATTTAACATCAGCTTTACCAACACAAATATGGATGCACCGAACTTTATCAGGCAAAAATATTAAGTCACGCAAACTGATCGATGATTACCTCAAAAATCAAATTTTCTGATGCAACCAATAAAGTAGAACCGGCAAATAAAAGGGGACCGTCAGCATTTTGCTGCTTTGTTCTCCCTCTGAACATGTCACCAAGGCTTTTGGATGCCTCAACAGCTCAGCTGATAAAATTAGACCATAAAATAGTTCCCATGCTTTAAAAAAAACAGACAAACACCACCACTGAGCTGAAGATCATTTATCAGAACAGTTTAAGGGGAAAAAAAGTACTGCGCTTGTGAGGATCGTGTCACCTCAGTTTCGTTTGGTCAGGAATATTTAAAGGTCACACAGCAGCTGACTAAAACAGAGCTGACAGGCTGTGCATCAAGCAGACGCAGCACGGAAAAACAGCAAGCCGCTAGCTTACAGTTAGTGAAGCTCACAGGACTCTGTCCTCCAAGGACAAAGAGGTTTGTTTTTCAAGTTAACCACTCAACGCAAAAAAAGACTGAATGGGCACCTGGTCGTCTTTATTAAGGTGTGAAGATGTTTTTTTTTTGTTTGTTTAAAAAGCACACTGCAAGAAGAAGCAGACACGGAGAGATCCTCTGGGATGTTGAGGCCTGTGCAGACATATGATGAAGCGCACGTCTCCCCCTGCAGCTGGACGGTGGGGCCTTACATAACAGAGGCGCTGGTACGTGGCGGCGGATGCGATGTGCACGGCTGAGGCGCGGTGCTGGAGCCCTCACACCATCACAAAAATTATCCTCTCTGCAGAAGCACAGACAGCTGCCGCCAACGCAAAAACCAGCGACCGATGAGTCCGTTTGATTGGGGGGGGGGGGCTGCTTTGACTATCCAATGGCGTGTGCGCTTTAGGAAAATACATCATCTGTGTCTGAAGGTCAAGTGAGAATGTCAGAGTCAGACGTCACATCAAATGTGCTCAAACTGTACGATTCTTTACGTGAAAAGCTCAGTTTTAAATGTCATATTTGGATCTCATGATGGCCCTCCCAAATCAAATGCTCCTCCTCCCCCCCCAGCTGTGTACATCTTGGGGACAAGGAGTTTTGTTCCTGCCAAATGAAGTGAAGGGGCCATCAAGGTCAAAGGAACCCCCGTTGGTCAGGCTGTAGTTGGGGAACCGGGGTTGACGGAGCTGCACCAATGCATGGAAGGAGCATCCAGGTCCTAAAAATGTCCAAATGGAGGAGCGATGACATCACGCATCACCTCATGACCCCCGTTTGATTCAACACCAACATGCACGGTGACAGGAAAAGTTCACGAGGCTCCATCTTTCAGGATTTAAGGATGCAAAATCGAGCTATTGCTCACCAGTAGGAAAACGCTCATGCTAGCCACGTCAACAGCAAAAGACGGCCTGTAAACATTTGTTCTTACCCGCCAAAACTCAAAAGCTCCTAACGAGAATCCTACCTCCTCTGGAGGTCCCGAATCTTCTCCAACCAGAGTCAAAGACGGGAGGGTTGAGCCGCGAAGCCGGTGTCAGACGGACGCACTCGCAGGCAGCTGTTTAAAGTAACGGGCGCTGCACTTTGCTCTCTGTGGTTTCGACCTGCGTCGCTTAAACCCCTCCCCCCAGTCATGTTCCCTCCCTTCCTGTCTACTCATTAACCCCCCCATCCATCCATCCCTTCATAACAGATCCGTCTATCATCTGTTCATCCGCATGACATAACGCCCTGCAAGAATGCGGCTTTGTTTGGAACTAACGCGCCGTGATCGCTCTGCTTTGTATGAAAGTTGGCGACCAATATCAGATCACATGACGTCATGACCGTGACCTCATTAAATTCAGCCCAATTCACGTTCCAATATGCAAAATAGAGTTCATCCAGTTTGAAAAAAAATTCAAACGGGTTAAATTCAAGTTTACATTTAAACAAGAGACGATGCAAAAAAAGTTCTGCCCCTTTTCTTTAAAACTAATTTGAGCGAGAACATATTTAAAAAAACAAAACACTTAACTGTAGAATTATGAGGAAATATGCAGTCATTAGTGCTAAACTATTGGTACCCAAAGCTAAAAGTCAGCAACAGAGAACACATTCAAACATTGTAATGACGGACATCTAAATGATGCAGGTGTAGTTAATGCGCATGTGCACAGATGGAGACGCTCTGACTGTGTGTAGCTCACTGGCGCCCCCACATGGTCAGAAACGTTTCCGTTAGTTTGAATGGAGACAATTGGAATAATTTTACCCATTTTTCTGGACTTCTTTAATAGATTTCCGTTTAATGGTTTTCACTTTCCTTTAAAATAATTTAAGGTCGTCAGGATTATTATTTTATACAAACATAAAAATCTTTATCCCCTTTTTTGTTAAACAAAATAGCAATCCTCTTTTAGCAGAAAAACTTCACATAAAAAATACTTTTTAGCAAAATTAGCTGGAAAAAAAAATACTGGGCATTACTCTGAAGTAAGGTCTAGTACTTTAGGCCTTACTTCTACGCCTAAAGTGTCAGTACTTGAAGTAGACGGAGCCAAAACTGTATGAACTTTGTAACAGGATTTTATTATACAAAAGGAAAAAGTTTTTTATATTATTTTACAGGAAGTATTTTAAGTATTTATTTTATTTTCATTTTTACCTTACAATCTATTGTGTCTCTTTCTGAGTGGTGGGTACCGGCCAACAGAATTTCTCCTGATGGGGATGAACAACATATTGTCCATCCATGTAACAAAGTCAACTTTTGAATTAGGTTTGTTAAGACGAAGAAACTTAAACAAAAACATCAGCAAGTGTGAATATAAAAAAAATGTCCAAATGGGAAAAAGAAAAATCAGACTTTTACCAAAAACCAAACCGCAATTTAACACGAAAACACAAACCAAGTCTGATGCACGGCAGAGAAAGAGTAATGATTGGGGCTGTTTTAGCACTCCGGGGGCTATAAACAAATAGACATGAACCTGACGTGATTCTATGAAAATGTATTTACAATAAACAAAAGATTTTATAGGTTGTGAAACATGCAGTTTTAGTCATTTGGAAATATCCAACTATTTTTAATTTCTGGTTAACAGCATTTCTGAACGGTTTACTGTTTCATCTCTTGAGTCGCAGCGTTTTGTTGAAACTCACCCATCCTCCTTGCTGGATGATGAAGTCCGCCTCTTCCTCCTCCAGGCAGCGCAGGCCCACGTTCAACAGACTGGCCAAAGGCCGGCCCTTCTGCAGCAACGCCTGGAGCAGCAGCAGCGGCACAACCACCTGCCGGGGCAGCAACACAGCCAATAGGATCGCTTTGTACTTTTATGCGTTTTGTTCAGCATGGTGGCGCGAGTGACGACACACCTTACTCCAGCCGCCGTGTGTGTGTGCCGACAGATCCAGCGCTGCTTTTCTGAATGTTTGGTAGTCCTGAGGTCTGAAACGCACAGACAGGTAAGAGCTCGCCTTAGAGAAGATTACTCTCAATGTCAATCAAACAGCACAACATTTTTCAGAGAAAATTAAAACTTCCCGTTTGATTTTACGTCAGAGGGAAAACAAAAAACCCACCTATGAGATTCTGAAGCAGCGGTGCTAAACGAAACCAACTCAGTTAGCAAGGAAGCCGAGGATTTAAATGTAAAGCTAAACAAAACTGCCCAAATAAATGATACCAATTTGGATTTCAAGGTCATTTCATGGGTATCATGACGACCGCTTCCTGTCTGAAGCCCCGCCCCGTCGCACATCCTCACGGACTCACCCCGCGAGGAGCGTTTGCACGGCTGCTTCCAGGTATACGTCCAGCTCTCGGGCCACTTTGTCTCCAACGGCAGCGAGGCAGTCTTCCACAGAGATGTCCGGGTTGGCCGGGCTGAAGACGGGTGACGCTCGGCGATCGAATCCCGTGCTGAGAAAGGCTGAGGGCGGCACAAACGATCTCAGTCAGGCAGGCAGGGCTGCTCGAGATAAGATAAAGTTTAACTTCTAGGAATACAGAAAGCTTTTAGTGGCTACATCTGTGTCATATTTGCACATTTAGCTTGTTTCTACAAACTGTTCTTCAATAAAAGCCATGAAAGGCAAAACATTTAGAAAAAAACAAACAATTCCTATAATTCTATTCATAAATCACACACAAAAAAAATGATGAAATGAGCTCATTTGCACATTATCCCCTCTATGGTGGACAACATACCTTCAGAAATGTCATGGTCCAGCTGCTTCAGCTCATCCTCTATCTGCCCTTTAGTCCTTCTTGCCCTCTCCCTCTCATCCTGAGCGCCCCCTGACACAGACGGAAACATTGACGACACTTTAATGGCATTAAACACAGCTCACCCCATCACAAATATCTGTTTTCTAAACAAATAAATACAGTAACTGTGTGTTTCTGACCTGAGCTGATAATTGAGGTGATAGAATCGAGCAGAAAAGGGTTTGAGTTTGCTGCAGCATGAAAATGAGGTTTCCACAAACAGTTCAAAAGAATAAAAATGATAGGAAACATTTGAAAAAAAGCTGACCTTTCTTCTGCAGAACACTGATGATCCCTGCACCCCAACATGACTGAATCACACGCCCACATGTCCACAGAGGAGGTCCACATCTCTACAACCCGGTGCAGCCAGCATAAAACCAGCTCTGCACATGTTGCTCAGGCGAAACCAAGTCTAATTCTAATGTTATCCCCCTGAGCTTATGAGGAAGTGAATTATTTATAAGAGCGAGTCAACACTGCTGCTGGACGCTAAGAATGCACGGCTGAATCACGATAAGTGGTGAAGTTCAAACAAAAACCCTTAATGAGAGTCCTTTCAGCGTGGAAGCTGCATTTCCCACTGCAGGTTTTAACTGCAGGTTTGACGTTTTAACTTCTCTTTGCTCTACTTTTCCAAGTTTTTCTCAGAATCCATCCAGATCTATAAATAAGGATATTTTAAAATAAAATGAGTAAAAGTCTTATCGCTCCATAATCTTGACAATAGAAGAACTTGATTTTAGACTTAAAGCACTATTTGCTCAGAAGTAGCAATAAACTTAGGCTGAATAACATTCAATTTGAAATAATTCTAACAGCTTATTTTAGCGGAACTCTTTGTTTCTAGAGTTTGATCATATACTCTTTCTGCTTAAGTAGAAATAGCTGCAATGAACAGAATTTTTACTACGTTCTAGTGATGTTCTTCTTAGGATTCGTGTTGTTTTCCTTTTTCAAGGCTACCTCTTCTTGCCGTCATTCTCAGTTCTGCTAAAACACAAAATCATAAAAACTAAGACAAAGCAGAAAAAATGAGTTCTTTCTCTGGTGGTTAAGATCTTTTTCCACAACTGAAAACGCATAATGTTCTTGTTTTCTAAAAAACAAATGGTCAACGGGATAGACGTACACATCCAAAACCTTGCCGTCCCTCAGGGGGGAGCTTCTGCATGAGGACTTGTGTTGGTCTTTCCTCCTGCGCTCTGTGCTGCCTCAGCATTTAGCCAGGCAGCCAGACAGACGACTAGTCGCTGCAGTTTGTGGATGCGTGAGCAATCCGACAGTTATTGGACATGACAGGCTGTCAGAACTGGGACTGAGTCGAGCGGAAAGTTGGGATTAGCAAGTTAACGGATCCTCTCCTCTTATTTCGAGCTTTTAGACAAAAACAACAAAAGAAAATAATAGAAAAAAAAGGTCCCCAAAAGTTCCCAATTGCTAGAGTCTTCTGGGCTGGACTGCTTTTATCCTCCTCGCAGCATGAAAGCATAAATAACTGAAGCCAGAGTGAAGTTTCACAGATTTCTCAACATCAAAAAGATGAAAGTGAAACAGTCATTTCCCGTTTCCTCAACATGTGGGTAAAACCTGTTCAATCATCTTGTATTCCTGAAAACAAAAAGGGTCCAAATAAAACCAAACCTGGCTGAGCTTAAGTCCTTAAAACGTGTTTTTATGAAAGGACTTTGAAAAAGGAGGAAAACAGTCTGGACTCAATGTAAAGACCTTTTACCCCTGGCAATGCTAAAACGGTCTCACCCGTCTTCTCCAAGCACTTCCATGCCAAAGTAAAAGAGCGCTAAATCGAGCTGGGAAACAGGTGGCTGCATGTCTGCACGCTCCCCGTACACGTGCACGCGGCGCCCACAACGTTTGCCTGCACCACAGCAAGAGTCTTCTTCTTCCTCACCGTCCTCCGTGACCGAGGCCTGCAATCTGCCGACGGGCGGCAGTCCAAGGTAGCTGAGCACCACGTACTTCGTTTCATAGCGGAAACCCTCAGGCACAGAGGCGGTGACGGAGGCACGAGAGGTGGAGGCCGGCGCAGCCATTTAACAGACGTGGGTCAGGCTCTGAGGCGCATGAACTCTCACAGTGAAAGATGGACGTCTCACCTGCAGGAACACAACAAAAACAAATTCTACATACTTATTACTATGGATACTTGCTTTCATATCCACTATTTTACACTTGAGTCAAACTTGGTGTTAATTTACATCATAAACAGAAGTTTATGGAATAATTACTATGTCACGTCCTTCACTTGCCATGAATTTAAACCTAACAAAAGCATTTATCAATGAGTAACAGTTCACCCTTGAGGGATAAATGAGAAAGTCACACCCATGAGGGGAGATTTTGTCCCTACCAAACACAAAAAACAGCACGTGAACAAAAACCTTTCAACTGACACTTTACACGATTATCACATTCTAGGAAAACACGCAAGAAAACCAAAACATCACTTGTTTTAGATCAATTCTCTCGTTTGACATTCTTTTGCGCTCATGTGGACAAAAAGTTCTCTCGTGTCAAGCTAGCCAAAAAAGAACTTCCGGTTGAAATGTCAAAATAAACAGTTCCATATGAAGTGGCTGATATGAAATGACAGTTTTTTCCGTTACAATACTCCTTCGGCTTCTGAAAAGTAACGCCTTTAAGACGCATTTGCTTTTTTATTTTAATTCTGGCTGCGACAGACATTACTATATGGTAGCCGGAGCACCTTAGCTCACGTGAAGCTATGTTAGCAAGATTAACCCGTGACGCGTATGGCGCTGTCATGAAAAAATAATAAAGGATTTCATTATAAGTTCTGGAGTTCTTACCGTCCTGGTCCAAAGGCCGCTAAGTGTGGAGAAAAGACAAGAAATGATGCGACACGGTTTCATGTGGCGACGGCAGCAGCTACAGAGGGCACAGCAGCACTGTGGCAGGCAGCAACAACGTGCTGTCGGTGGTTGAAAAGCGCGCGAAAGTCATGGCGCGTGAGTTCCTTTTTGTTGTGTCAAAATAAAACTTGTTATGCAATAAAATGAGACAACCCTACTAAAGTGGTTCCTGAAATGACAGTAATAATAATGATAATAATAATAATAATAATAATAATAATAATAATAATAATAATAATAATAATAATAATAATAATAATAATAATAATTAGCAGACTCTTTTACGAGTTAAAATGATGATTTAATAAAATGTTTTTATTTTTAAATCACCATTGTTTTGTGCTGAAAAGCAACGTTTATACAATTAGTAAACAAAGTTGAACAAAACTAAAACTTTCTCCAATAAAAGGCTAATATTTGGTAGAAACTAATTACTTTTCATTTATGTTTTTCCACGAAAAAGAAAAAAATTTAAGTAAGTCAGTTTCTGTATTAAACCATATTAAAAATGTAAAAACTAAAAATGATCAATAATTAACAAACACAAAGTTGAAATAAATGTATTTATTTAAAATATTTTTATTTGTATGTCTATTTATTTAAGAAAGAAAACAGATGGCACTTTTATACAAAGGGAAAAACAATCGATTAGGCAAAGGGCATCTGTTTTCTTCCTTGAATTTGATTTTAAGTAAAATCTCACAATGTGTAATGACAAAGGTTAAAATAATTTCAACAAATCAGTCCATCGCCTTATTTAAGGAAGGGTCAAGCTTTAAAACAATAAGTTTTTTATTGTATCTTTTTTAATACCCATTAGAGGGATAACTTTTATTCTCATGCACCACTTGAAAACCTTGACCAGTGTAAAAGTTTTCAGTCTGCGTGTTGCCTTTGCAAACATTACAATTTCTAAATCACTCCAAATGTGATGAACTTGTGGCAGCGTCAGACTAGCAGCATTTCAATTGTATTATAGTTAAAATTCTTATAATTGTTATATTTAGAACAGATCTTACAAATTAAAAGCATAGAAGTGCCCCTTTCTGTTAAAAAACTGCTGAGGCTGCTTTTATTTTGAAGGTTTCCGGCGGATGTTGAGCTCCAGCTTTGCTGTTTTTCTACCAGAAAAAGAAAACGAGGGGGGTTTGTCTGTCCTCTGACTCCACTTTCTTTAGACTTTTTAAATATATTTATATATTTGTTATTCAGACTCATAATAATAAACCAGGCATGGCGCTGACCGACGCGGACGTTCAGAAACAGGTAAAACCTTTAGTGTTTCAGTTTAAACTTTCAAACTCGACAAAAGCTAACGGAGAAAACTAAGTCAATGTGATTTTAAATCATGAAACTGCACTAAGATAGTTAGTTTTAGCACTTTTGAAAAATATTTTTACTTAAATTAAATTAATTCCATTTAAATGACACGACTGTAAAAACCTTTATCTCTAAATACAAATTATGGGGGAAATGTTCACACATTTGTTTACTTTTTTCTTTACAAACTAAAAGTCAACAGTGAGAAAATGTAAAGGTAAAATGAATAAAAGAGTTTCTCCTAACAGATCAAGCACATGATGGCGTTCATTGAGCAAGAGGCAAAGGAAAAAGTTGAGGAAATCAATTCTAAGGTAATGGACGCGCGCGCCCGTTGCTCCGAATTGATTGTGTGATTGATCAGCGGGTCACGAGCCGAGCGCACGTGCGTCTGTTTTGCAGGCGGAGGAAGAGTTCAACATCGAGAAAGGCCGCCTGGTGCAGACTCATCGAGTGAAGATCATGGAGTTCTTCGAGAAGAAGGAGAAGCAGATCGAGCAGCACAAGAGAATGTGAGTTGCTGCTCATTTAAGGACAAACCTGAGGGGAAAGGAAGGGGGTTTCTGTTGAAAAAGTGTTTTTCTGGAAGTCAGTTTGTCAAAAATGTTTATAGGATAAAAAAAAAAAAAAAAACAAGCAGAACAATAAAAATCTTTGTCCAGAGGCAGCTTTATTGGACGCATCACCTCCTATCATTGCCACTCCATTATGTCAGAACTGAAGATCCCTTGTTTTGTCATGAAGAACGTCCTTCCTGCTGGTTCCACCACCTCTGTTCTAACCGTAAAGATAAACAACTGCAGAAAGGAGAACAGGAGGGTTTTTTTTTTTTTACCTGGACTCACGCCAGAACACTTTCAAGGTTCTTCTGTTCACTGAAACGTCTTTAAAATTGTATTTCCCTCCCAGATTTCTCATATATCCCTATATATATATATATATATATATATATATATATATATATATATATATATATATATATATATATATATATTTAAAAAGGTTTGAGATAGTGTTGTAGTGGTTGGCAGCTCCACCACACAGCTAGAAACCAGAAAGGGGATGAAGCTGGTGAGGGAGGGGGTGTTAACTGTGTGTGATCACTTCATTTTCATATTTTATGGCTGTTTTATTTGCTTTTATGTTAACCGTTTCTGTGTTTTCAGTTTGAATGAATGGCGCTAAACAAATAAAGTTTGAGTTTATGAATGGAGGGATGGAGTCCAGGTCTCGTCCTGGACTGTGGCGATTCTACTCATTTCAGGAATTGCGCAATCGAGGCGTTCTTTCACCTTGGAATCTGCGCCGTAAAAGTATAGGAAACACAACAACAAAAAAATCCTCCGTTGCTACGGACATTTTAAAAATTACTTTTGCCTGTTCTTTTAAAAAAATAGATGACAGCAAGATGACATCAACATCTAATGGTTGCTATGGAGATAAAACCAACAGAAAAGCAGTTGTTTTTTTTCATGAATTTGTCACGAGCAGCTCTGAGCAGGGGGTGAAGGATGTCAAGGGGTCACTCAGCCAGTGAGGGCAGGTAAAAAGAGGGCAGGTAGCGCCTGCGGGCCAAACAACACCACCCGTGTTTTTGCTTTTTTTGTTTTGTTTTGTTTGCTAGAGCATCTGTTTAGGCTCATTAACAGGTAAACGTACACGCCTGTAATGGTAACTAAACACGCCTGACCTCAGAAAACTTCTGCTCTCAGCCAGACGTCCCACTTGATGAATCAAGGCAGGCTGAAGGTGCTGAAAGCCCGAGATGACATGATCACGGTGAGACATCCGTCTTCATGACAACAAACATTTTAGGACTGGAATTCAGTTAAAAAAAGTTTTTTTGCACCATAATTCCACTTCCTTCCTGATCAGGATCTGCTAAATGAAGCCCGTAAAAGACTCTCTGAGCTCGCCAAAGACCCTGAAACGTACTCTAAACTACTGGACGGCCTGATTCTTCAGGTAAAATTCAACAGTCGTCGAGGAGAAAATGCCGTTGATCCCAAAAGGTTGGTTTATTTTTTTGTTTTTCCAGGGACTTTACCAACTACTGGAGCCGAAGGTGACCATCCGCTGTCGCCAGCAGGATGTGGAAATAGTTCAGGTGGGGCAGCGTTGATTTATTTTCATTTTTTTATGAAAGCAGCTGTCGGTGTGACTCTGTTTCTTTGGTCTGACCCGGCAGGCGTCCGTCAGGAAGAATATCCCCATCTACCAGGAGGCTGTGAGGAGCAGCATCGCAGTCAGGATTGACCGGGATCTTTTCCTTCCTCCTGACATGTAAGGTGGTCTCATTGATCCCAAGTTTCTAGTGTTTCTGTTCCCAGAAATACTCCTTATGTCAACTTTAAGTTTCTCTTTTTTGTTTTACGCAGCTGTGGAGGAATAGAAATGTGCAATGAGAATGGAAAGATCAAAGTTTCTAACACTTTGGAGAGTCGACTTGAACTTCTGGCAGAGCAGGTAGGAGTTCATTTGGTGACTTGAAGCTAATCCAGGCGTTTAAAGATCCTCTCTGATTATCTTTTGATCTATTTTTAAAGTATTCCCTGTGGTTCTTTAACTATAAATGTGACGTTTTTAGCTAAAATTAAAAAACGGTGCTGTTTTCTAGGACCTAGTTTGGAGAGTTTGGCAGGAGTTCATTAGATATTTACCTCCGAGTTGTGGTTGGGACTGTTGGTGTGGAGCAAGCCCGCCACCACTTCCCATCATCCATCTATTTACACTCTTCTGGTAGCTTACAGCCCCCCACAACCCCCAACCGCACATTATCAATGACACCTAAATGCCAAGCGTATTTTCACATAACTGTCTTTTTCAAATGGCATTTTTTTCATCTGCTCCCGGTTCACAACAGTTTGAATAAATAACTCCTCAGAAATGCAGTTTTGATTATAATTGTTCTAATATATGTCCTCCATCATCAGAAAAATGCCACAAGAACATGTGGAAAACAACAAAACCATTTTCTTTGGATGGGTCTTTAAAATCAACAGATGCAGTTCCTGTTTTGTGCCACCAGGGGGAGGCATAGCAAGACAAAGTTTGAAGATGGGAATAAAATGTTAGATGAGTTATTTAGACTTGGATACCACACAAAGTAAAAGATAACAGATGATGTCAACAATTTGCTTCATGTTTTAGTATAAAAGTCTAGATCTAATGAACATCTTTTGTTAAATTAATATTTCATTCATACTCTCGTTGCCCATACAGCTACTTGTCTTACTCTCCAAACAGATTGAAGTGAGTTATCCGTCTTTTTTTTCCCGTATTTTCCTCCCTCACAGATGATGCCGGAAATCAGGGTCAGCTTGTTTGGTGCCAATCCCAACCGTAAATTCCTGGATTAATGATGGTGAATATGAAAGTGGGTTGTTCTTTTTCTAAGTCCCACGCAAACTTGGCTCTTCAAAACTTAGGAAGATGTTGTCGACGGTGACACCGCTCCGCTTCTGGTCTCTGGTGGAGGGAATGAGGGTCTTCTTCTGCTGGCATCTCTGTCTTCCAGCCACGACGACGCTCTGCTGTCACTAATGCGCCTTAGGAGCTTTAATTACAAACTGAAGAAGGATTATTTTACGAGGTTATGTGAAGTAAAATGTTTTTATTTTTCTCCTTATGGCTTTCAGCATCATGAATGCTGCTCTCGAGCATCTCTCTGTCTTTCATGTGAACATCATGGGAAGAATCTTCATTTAGTTGATTACGGGTCAACTTTCCCCACCAGCTCTTCAAAATAAAAGCTTCAAGAGTTGGCAGCTCCTGACTTTCTGCTGCGCTCTCCCCCTTAGTTTGATGTAACCTGAAGTATTTTCACACTGACTTGATTCCTGACAGAATAATCCAAATTGAATGTAACTTTTTTTATGGGATTGAGACTTTAGGATGTCTCAAGGGTTTGAAAATCCCTGCGGTCAAAGAAAATGCAACATCAGGGGGCTAGTTTTGTTTAAATAATGGGCTCAGTGATCAACCTGGTGCTCTTTTATTTATGTTAAAGTCTTTAAATATACCTCACTCATAGTTGACTGGACTTTTATTTGATTGCAGTTGTAAGGTATGCATTCAACTGGACTTTATTCAATCTTTATTTTAAATGGTGATCTTAATGAAGTCTGCAATAAATCTAAAGTTGACGATACAAACATTTTGTCTGATTCTTACAGCTTTGTGCAAAAAATAAACACAAAATTTTGACTCTGAGACAAGAGGATTTTTTTATTTCCAGCTTGTGGACCTTTAAACTGCATCCCCTCTACATTCTGGATATTGGAACGGCTTGGAGGCTCCGGCGACAACACAGCGGGATTTGCATTAAAAAAAATTTCCTTCAGGGCTCCAACATTTACAAATGTCTCAGATAATTAAGACTCCGTCTTTCAACAGCACCTCGTTCCTCATTTAGCTGTCTCTAAATGACAGCATTAAGGCCTTGATTATCACCTCCTACACTGATTTTTTTCTTTTTTGTTGTGATGTATCAAAAATACAAGTGTCCGTTTTCTTTTAAGCCCAAGAAAGCTGCGGGAAATGAACCCTGGCGGTTCCAGCAGTCCAACCTTTGACCTCTAAGCAGGAAGGGACCTTTGTGTTGAGCTTTATTGTTTGCCAAAACGGGTATTAAAGCATTACAATCAGATTAGCAGATGACTTAAGAGAGGCTTGACAGGAAGCACCTTCCTGAGCAGCAAATTAATCCAAGATCTGGACCTACAGCGTGTGGCGGGGAGGGGGGGTGTTAGCGTAGTAAACTGAATATGTTGGCCAAGCCTCTGAGCTCACATGTTATGTCACCTGAAATTCAGGCGGAAAATGCTATTTCTGACCTTACGTGAGGATGGAAGAACCAAAGAAATGGTGGGATGGCATTGCCACAGGGGTCTGCGAGCTTCAACACTTAAAAAGAGCCAATCGGGTTCATTTCTCATTGACTAAAACCCAACAGGAGCCACAAAGTCTCTCTGCCTCCTTTAGGAAAACAACAAAAAAACACTAGTTTTTATTTATCACGATTATGATAAATATAAATGAACTTTTTTTTTGTTTTGGGCATAAATAAAACCATACAAATAGAAAAAAAATGCAACTTTTTTCCTAAATATGAAATGGTTCATAATTTTTGACAGAGGTTCACGTGACTTCATTTCAAAATAAGACACCAATTTATTCATCTTAATGCAGAAAATAGTAGGTAATGTTATTTGAACATTTGTGGTGCCTCTCAGACAGAAATCAGAGCTAATTATGGACCCTTACTGGATTTCTGGACTTTACGGCGCACCATGAATTCTTGAATTGTTTTTAGAAAAAAACAGAAAATCCACCCAATAATCTGGTGCACCTTAAGTATGAATCCTGGTTGATTTTCTGTAATAAACGGCGCTCAAAATGTTTTAGTATGCCTTCAATAAATGCAGCTTAAAGAATTGTTGGAGGATTATGGGTAGTGTAGTCTATGGCCTTGCGGGGTGATAGGTACTGTGACTCATTTGACTGTTTAGTTTAACTTGATCCTCCTTGTAGTCCAAAAAATTTGTAACTTTTTAAAATAAAAAAGCTTTTTTCTTCAACCAGAGAGCCACTTGGGGGGTGGCAAAAGAGCCACCAGTGGCTCCGGAGCCTCAGGCTGCAGACCCCTGGGTTAATGTTTGGCCTCATTCTACATGCAGAAGTTCTTCATTACAACCAGAAAATCATTGGAAATGAACCGGCTCTGGCATATTGCACAAAGCACCCTTCTGGGAAACCCTGACTGAACATTTAGATTAGTCACACGCGTAAAATACCTTTTTTTTTTAAAACAAAAAACCTGTCTGTCATCGTGTAAGATCCTAAAGATCTTTTATTTTTAGTAAAGAACCATTCTATGATCTTCTGTGCTTTAGCAGAAACGTATGTAAACATCTCTGTTTATTCTGTGCACCGTGTTAATATAAACGACACATACGTGGATGTAAATGCCTTTTCGCTGCTATCCAAAAAACCCCAAGGCTGTTTCTCCCACCCCAAGAAAGTAGACGACCTGTGCGATGCCAAAGAGAGGAGCGATGACCAGAGCGCGGCACGTCGCACCCTTCAGGAAGGCGGACGGGCCTTCGCGCTCCAGGATGCGTCTGCAAGGCAACACCAAGACGACGATGTCAGGAAGACGTTCCAGCACGTGCTGTGCTGCAGGTCGTGACCTTACCGCGTGCAGTCCACAATTCCTCTGTACGTGTCTTCGCCTTCGCCTTTTTGTAACGTTTGCAGACGGGTCTTTATCACTGTCCACATTTGAAGCAAAAAAAAAAACCAAAACTTAAGTCAACTTTGGTATTCTGTCCTGATAAATGATCAAATCAGAGGAAGAATAGAACATCTTAGAAAATTTAAAGTTGCCATGACAATGGCTTCCACTGATAATAAAAAAAAAGACTGGATGGATTTTTTTTCTCCACTCACCATCCAGAGGCGTCACAGCCACAGCAGCCACGGAGCCGGCAGAACAGCCGGCCGCGAAGGACTGCCAGAACGGCGCCCGGGCCTGCGTCTCAGCCTGGCTGCCGGCGCTGTCCCGGCCCAGCGCGTTGAGGTTGGCGAACAGTGGGAAGTAGATCATGGAGAAGGGAACATCCCTGGGAAAAAAATAAAAAAGAGCGTTTCCCTGACTCGTGGGACTGCGGACAAGCAGGTCATGAGGGACGTGAACCAGTTTGAGAGGAGCAATAGCAGCAGACATCGCTGCAGGACCCCCAGGGATCAATGGTGATTAGGGCTGGGAAATATAACAAGTGATGCAGTAGTTATGTAAGCTGAAGTCAGATGATACCGTTAATATTGAGGCAGTGTAGCATCAGGGCAACGGAAGAAAACTAGTTTGTAAAACTGCTGGATCACAGCGGAGACATCACTGAACATTTCATCTCAGCATCTATTAGGGACGCCATGAAAGCCATCCATGTGTTTCACCGGCTGGGTGGGCAAACTTTTCGACTGGTGGGCCACAAAGGGCTCTAAAATGTGACGGAAGGGCCGGACTAGGAGCTGATCAGTGGAGCGTTTTGGCAATCTACCTCATAAGAGAAGGAAATACCATGCTTTAATTTGGAAAAACTTGAAAAATCAGAATGTGGCGGCCAAAATATTACATTTTTTTATTTGCTCCAGTCTTTATGCTACATTTCAGAACAGTGGCTTTTGTTCTCATTTTAGTACCAATTGCACTGATGGGTTGATGTCCCTCGGTGGAAAAACACAAATATAGAGAAATGCTGTGTTCATGTGCTGTTGGAATGATTGTAAAAATTATTATCCGGCTCGGAAAACACACGTAAACTTTAAAGATTATTCTAGTTTGGCGGGCCGCATATGGCCCCCGGGCCGCAGTCTGTCCACCTCTGTGTATCGCCATGGAACCGAACCGTGACAAAAATGTATCGCTGCATCCCTGCTGCATCCCATTAGGTTTAAAGTCTGTGCTAAATTTCGGAAGGTTTCATGATACATCATTACATTTATTACATTAGTATGAGCCTACGGGTTTTTCTTGCTAATTAGCAAATTTTAAAAAAGAGGAATTTTTCTAATATTTTTGTTTTTTTACACAAATCATATAAAACTGTGACCCAAACTGAACTCAATCGTCAAGAATCCTCAGCATCTACTCACGTTTGTTTGGAATTGTCATAAAATTGAACAATTGTCCTCGTTGTGATTGTAATGTAGTTATTCAGTAAGTCAAAAATAATCTTAGGAGACACAAACCCTTTATTGTCGTTGTTTTGGCCGGGAAGTGGCTCAAATCCTTCCAGTTAGTTTTTTGTTTGAGGCATTTGTTCCGATGCATTCATGGTCATGAGAACTTACTGCAATAGTTGTTTAGGGTCATGTTGAGAAGTTCTGAGATAACAGTCCATCTGCATAATTTCATCTGTTTTGATATTTACCAGCTTAAGTAACAAAACAGGCCCATATGATGATGTTACCACCACTTTCATTACTACTGAATGTTTGAGTTTCGTGCTTTTGTTGCACTTTCTCTTTATCCAACCTCTTTGTTGAACTATTGGGCTGAAACTCGGCTTTGATTTTTGCACCAGATCTTGTTTTACTGGATCCAGAAACAAAGCTGCTCCTACAGAACATGAGCGGCCTGTGGATAAGCGGACACCACTGTCTGCTTTTCAGAAGCTCCGTTTCAGGAGGCCTATGGGTTTGTATCTAGTCTTCAGAATCTATTTTTTTTTGTTTTGTTTGGAAGAATCGTCCGCTGCTTTGGTTTTCTTTTAAAAATTGGCAAAAGGTTGAAAAGGTGGAGGAGAAAACATTATGGAAAGATGGATTAGCACATTAAAAAATGTTGTTAAGTGTGATGAAACACAAAACACAACATTATTGTGTGTTTTTTTTCTTCTTTCTGACCTCATTAAGGTAGCTCCCGCTCCCCTGTAAAGGCCCGCCAGGCCTCGGGTCTTCAGCAGCTGCGCAGTGATGCTGGTGGCGGAGGGCCGCTGTGGAGGAGCTGGCTGTGCTTGTGGTGGAGGCGCCACTAACGATGGGGCTGGACCAGGAGCAGCGGCCTGAGCTGCGGCCGACACCGGTCGTTGTGCAGCTGACGGGGGGAACACAAACCGTCACAAAAGCCAGAGGATCTGCTGGAGCAGCCGCAGAAATTCAGGAAAACTCACCAAGCCGCCCCGCATCTTGCAGCTGGATCTTCAGCATCTCCATGGGTGTGGTGACCACCACCTGGCAGGTCCCAGCCCCACAGCCAGCAAGGACCTCCCCCCAAAGGGGCAGATGCCTGGAGACACAGAGTCATTGGTGGGAGAAAAAAGTTAAGACTACAAGAACATCTGCATGACGCTGCTCAAGCCATGCAGTGGAAACTGTCTAGGTGGCTGGAAATGAGCAAGCATTGACTTAAATGTGATTATGTGTAGCCACGGTTACCTAAATCCTAGATTTTAGCTGTTTTTCCTTCAGATACTTCACTTTACAAAAATAGAAAGGAGTAAAGATTACCCATCCTTCGACAGCTTCTGCCTGAACACATCGTTCGCTGCCAGTTTGATTGCTTTTTCTGGTGTGACTAGGGTCAGGTTCACTGCTGCCCCTGCAGGAAACGCAAAAAAACCATCAGGCATCCTCAAAATAAAAAGGTCCAGGCAAAGCCAGCGGCTCCGGCAGGCCGCTAAGGACCCAACGGCATCAAAAAGCAGGAAGAGACTTAAAGGATTTCAGAGTAAACACCAGCGTAGGCGGCGAGGCTACCACCTGGAGCGGTGGTGGCGTTTGTTCCCTGGATTAGGACGCGGTTTAGGGACACAAAACTTACCCCTGTAGCATCCAAAGTAGCCCTCTGAGCGCACCGTCTTAGCCAGACAATCAAACCTACCAAAAGAAAAGGGGAAGATAAACAGCATCATTAACAATAATCACATGTATTACAATAATATATGCATTCATTGTCCTTCTTCCTCCTCTAATTTAAATAAGGCGTGAGATTATTGTCAAAATGGGTGGAGAAATCCTTTTTTGTCTTTAAAAAAAAACAAAAAACTTGTGGAAAACTCTTGTGAGGAAAAGTTATCTAAGCTTTTTTCCATCTCTGACTCAGAGCGGAAAACCACAGACAGGACGGCTACGCCCAGGCAGCCTGCAGTATTGATGCTCTGCAGAGATATGCTTCACATTTGGGGTCAGTGTGTCCTTTGGGGACACTGTCCTTTCTTCGATTATGCTATGGTTTCAAAAATATCAGCTTTAAAGACCCACTCTGGTGGAAAAAAATCCTGTTTTTGGTGTTTTTATGTGGTATTTTTCTGATGATGGAAAACATATTTTAAAGGAAATGAAGCTCAAAAACGCGTTTCTGAGTATTTCATCATTCAAATAGTCGTGAATCTGGAGCAGATGACAAAATGTTGTTTTGAAAAAACAAACAAACTGTTTTTTTATTCCCACAACCTCCGTGCTCTGCTCCATTCTGATGCATCCACTTACAGACAAACAGATCAATTTACGTCTTTGTTTTCTTCGTTTGAGCTGCATTATTGCTCCAATATTGCTCGCCATTTTTTGTTGCACCAGTAATGTTAGGTTGGGGGGCTGAGGGGCTGTAAGCTAGTGGGAGAACGTGTAGCCAGATCATTCAGTTATGGGTAATGGGAAGAGGGGCCGGGGTTTGCTCTAACGATCACAATTTGGAGGTGAATTTCTAATGAACTCCTTCCGCCCTGGAGAAAATATGCCAAAATGACACAGTTTTTGAAATAAATGTTTTTTGTGAAACATGGCAGTGGATGCTTTGAAAAAGGATCAAAAGATGATCAGAATTATTTTTATTTATTATTCTTCTGTAATTATTATCACTTCTGTTTGTTTTTTGTTTTATTTTAGCTCCTGGGTTGAGTTATTCAGTATAAGGTAAAAGTTTTATTGTATTTTATCCTAAAATTTCACTATCAATGCATGAAATCAGTTCTACGTTGATGTAGACTGGGATTTAAATAGACATAACAATGAAACTATGCTTTTGGAATAACTCAGTTACTATGTAAATGTAAATCTTATGATCTATTGAATTCATTTTTCTATGAAAGTGATTTTTCTCAATGCAAACAATTTTTTTAATTCCCTTTTTTAAAAACAGATACAATCTCTAATCTTACATGTTTGAATGCCTGATAGTTGACACTGAACAAAACTAGCAGTTTAATCAGTTGAAAATGATCTTGCATTGGGTTGTTAACTTGCGATGACCAACTGAACGGAGTCGGGTTAGTCGATAATTGACCTGTTTGGAAATGGGACGGAATAGTTCTGGAAGCAGATTAGCCAGTCAGGGTCACGGAAATCCCACTTACATTCCTTTGTAGACTTGGATTCCCTGCTGGTTCTGTAGGCGGGTCTTTGCCAAGTCAATAGGAAATACACATGTCACGCCGACCAGGCCTGCCACGCCCCCATTAATCAGCTTAGCGGGGAGACTGCAAAAGGGATCAGCGTAGGCATGCACACACATATAAACAGACCCGGCGGGACCAGGCAGACCAGACAAATGGTGCAAATGAGTTGGCCAGTTATGGAAATGTGTGCAAATAAAACAGAGACGCTGATGGCCTCAGCAGATTCACACGTTCAGAGGGTTTAAAGGGTTAAAGGGACTTGTTGTTGCAAACCTCACCTCACTTTCTTTTCTCCCATCCTGCCAGCTCCTCAGGAGGCCCCCGCTCCTCTCCTCCTCCTCAGCGCAAACCCCAAAGTCGCCAACAGGTATCAGGCCTCACCTGTCCAACGGCCGAGGGAGGGAAGGGAGCCCCCCCCCTTTCCCCTCTGAAAGACCAGGTGCTGAATGTGTGTTTCTTGGGGGGCCAGCCTTTCTGCTTTGCTGCACCTCACATGAAAACCAGACCCCTGTCTCACCGTCTGAACGCACAAACATGCCGTTATTGGGGATTTGCCCTTCAATGCGAAGCAAATGAGAACAATTCAGTCACCGTCGGGTCTCGCTGCTGCTTTGAGGTTTTTAAAAATCCCCTCAAACATTTGGAAACGTGGAGTACAGAGGAGGAACAGCTAGAAGGGGTTGGATGGAACAAAGAGGGCAGAGCTTGAAGAAGTCAGTGGGACGTTGAGGACATCTAAAGTAAAAAACCTGAAAATAATCATCTGTTCTTCTAGAAAGTCCAACTAATGTGTGAAACCTCCTGAATCTCAGCTCTTGTTTTCTTCTCATTCTTCGCTTCCTCTTCTTTCCAGTCTCTAATTAATCTCTTTCTTAATCTCTCCACCTACACTCTGCCTCTATTTTTACCTCAGTAAACCTCAGCCAGATCCCTGCCCGACTTTTCCACAGTCGTGGAGACGATGGATCCTACTACTACTAGGGATCTTTTTTATTTTTTACTCTTTCGCTCATGAACTCAGTCTTGCCTGCTAGTGACATTCTGAGCATGCTTTTGCGCTGAGCCTCTTTCTGAGAAACTTCCTTTCAGCTCAGCAGTGACGCTGCCAAAAACCCCAAACCAGAGAGGCTCACCCTCCCAGCCCAACTCCAGCTTTCCCAAAAGCAACACTAATGCAGACAGTTCACCAAAAACCATTCTTTTCCAGCTCACCTGTGCTGAAGCATCCCACCGCCGGCTGGATCCGTCCTCTTCTCTCCCAGAGCTGGCAGCAGTGGTAGTCAAGCGAGAGCGATCAGAGAGAACTGCCCGCCGCTCAGGGGCCGTTGCACAAACACCAGCATTGTCCCGCTGCCTAAGTCCCTCCCTCTCATGGTGACTCCCTGTGGGACAGCTCATGGCTGCCCCACAAACCCCGCAGAACCTCTGGGCTGATCATCAGCAGCCCCCAAAAGGCTGTCAGGGGTGGCAGTGCGGCCTGCCGTCCGTCATCCTGCGGATGGATGATGTGGAAAGTCTGAACAAAGACACGAGAAGTTTCCTCAGTGTGACCTCTGTGGGCTGCATTCATTTAGTTACGTAACACCTCCACAGACTCACTGAATGCCGCCAAAGAATTCCAATGACTACCGTCTGTAAATATCCACAAACTAGTTCTCTGAACTCTTTACCTTTTTATGCATTGGAATCTCTTAAAATGAAGAAAAATAAAATGTCTTTGGTTTCACATACATTCAATTATTCCTCCCCCCCTCCAACAAATGCACATTTCACTCACATTTAAAAATGTATGTTAGCATTAATGTTTATTTATAAATATGTTTCTGATTTAGAAAACAGGACAAAAAACAGACGTCTTGGTTAAGACCAGCTACTATTAAAATATGGATTTTTTTTGGGGGGGGGGGGGTTAAATACCAAAATAGTGTTTAAAATTCCAATAGTTTTCACTGCACAGTAAACTCTTGAGACTGCTGACAGATGTCCAGACGTCGTCCACGGACTTCACAAAGAGTGTTAAAGAGTGTTGTGTTCAAGTACATCAAAGATCCACTCTGATGAAAATTGTGTTTTTGATGTTTTTAACATTTTCTTGTAGCATTTTTCTGAGGATGGAGGACACATTTTAAGAAAATTAAGCCCGACATTGTATTTCTGAGTATTTCTTTAGTCAAAATGGTTGTGAATCAGGAGCAGAAGAAAAAACGAAGTTTGAAAAAGAGCTTATTTGTGACAGAGGAAATAATAAAGAAAATTATAGTCTAGTGTAGTGTGTTCGCAGTCAGTGATGTTTTGTGGTGCTGCATCCCCTGCTGCTGTAGGTCCACTGTGTTTTCTGAGGTCCACACTCAGTGCTTTTATTCTGGAGAACTCCCTGCTGCCCCCTGCTGGCGAGCTGGGTGTGGTACCTGCACACACTGCCGAAGGTCTCAGAAGCTGCAGTGTTACCTTTTTTAATTGGAAGAAAATAAGTGAGAACATAATGACGTTTTTATTTATTTTCTAAATTTTAGATTATCATTATAGGGTAATATTATATATATATATATATATATATATATATATATATATATATATATATATATATATATATATATATATATATATATATATATATATATATATATATATATCTGTGCTTAAATTTGTAACAAATGAGTCAATTTTTGAAATGATTGAAGAAAAGTAATTTTGCATTTTGTTAAAATATTGTGTTAAAAATTGTTTCAATTTTGCCCAAACTACAATGCACTTTTCTTTTGAATAATTTTTTGTTTTGTTTACATCAGTTACATGTATTCACTATAAGATAAAGACTGCTGTTTGATTAGATTATTATGTTGACAAACCAGGAGCTTTATTAATTTCTCTAGCAGAATTAAATCTAAGATTGTATGTTGGATTTTACATATACGCCCTATCTAACTTATGCATTTTATTTAATTTTTAGTTTTTAGGTGCTTTTTATGAAAGTTTTTATTGACTCTGGTAGAGATCCCTTCCTAATAATTTAAAATAACTGTAAATGGTCATTGAGTGATGCACTTTTCTGGGAATGCATGCATTCATTGTGTTCCTACCAGTCCCAAAAACACAAAATTCAATTAGTGTGTCAAATCCATTAAACAGAAATTGCACACTATAATTGCACGATATCTTGATACTAATGAAGTTTTCTATTTTTAGAAGAGTTGCAGTTTTATGGAGCAAGGAGTGTAAAAATTAACTATGCGACATTTACATGTAGAAATTGCTAATATGTGAATTACTATTTAGCATCTGAAGTACATACCTTCAGATCACAGGTAAACCTAGAGAAATTGTGACGTAAACGCAGCACGTATGGAAAGACGTGTTGTTCACAGCATGCACTTTTCTCAATGGAACAGCAGGGGGAGCTCCTGTGCAGCTCATGCAGGACTTTCACTTCTCGTTGTTTACAAAATGTTCCTGAACTTTTGCAACATGCGCATTAATGATAAACTGGGCAACCCTCTGGTGTTTCCTGGTATTTGTTAACAGCATTTTTTTTAAATTAACTAAATAGTTGCTGACTGCATAGCTATTTCCTAGTACTTCCTGAGGAGTACTAGGAGGAAAATGCAGATTTCATAACTTACAAACAGAGTAGGATGACACACAGGGTCATGTCGGCACACAACAGACACAATCGTAACTGCCAGTGTGACTAATCCAAAAACAAGTCACTTGGGTTTGTCGAAACAAGTTAAACTTTTTCACTTCTTGAGTCATTCAACATTCATTCCCTTTAAACGGTGAGTGTAATATCTACTCTGAGGGGTGTGATTATTTATTCCCTGCTCCAAATAGTACCATAAGAGAGTAAATGTGTTCATAAAATCATATATTAATTACATGTTAATATTAAAATAGATTAATTAAGATTCCATCGTTTTGCTGCATGTTCTTATATCTACTTTGTCATGCTTGGCTAAAATGATGAACCCCCCTATTGTGAGTGTAGTGGTACGGTCCTTCCCATCTGTTCGGCTCAGTTGTAACACTGATTGAAACAGATTGTGGCGCTCCCTGGGTCGCAATGGCAACTACCCCAACGGGGCGGCAGCGGCAACTTTTTCTGCGTTTGTAATGTCGCGGGAGCTCAGCGGGTCGCCGAGGAAACAACTTTCTGATGTGAGAAACCAATGTGACGCAGCGCTACTGGCACCAAAATGACACCGGGATGTGGAGTTTCGGTGGAGGAGATCCAGTCTTGGTGGGAAGTCCCCGCCATTGCCCACTTCTGCTCGCTGTTCAGGACGGCGTTCCACCTTCCAGACTTCGAGATCGAGGTAAACTCCGACCGCCGCCGCCTTCAGCCGCTTCGGTCGGCTTCAACGGCGGAAAAGAGGTGTTGTTTGTGTCAGCGTTTTCGCCCGCGAGCTCCGTCCGTCCCGCGGTTAACCAGCTTAGCTTCAGTCCTCCGAACTTCTCAAACGTTACAATCCGGTTAAGTAACGACCCAGCGGGCTCGTTAGCGGAGCTATGCGCTAGTCTCAAATGCTGACCGGAGTTCCGTAAAGTTGGTCCTAACAGGCTTACGCTAAATTTAGCCCACATATAATCGTTTGTTTCGGTTGGATCTCCGAAGTAACCACGACTCGACCTCCCGGAAAACTTCGGAGGTCGTCGTGGATCACGCGCCGCTCGTTTGTTTTCGTTCCGGTGATAATGTTGAATTCACGCGCGCACTAAGAATAAAAAATAAAAAGAAGAAGAGGGGGAAAAAACAACAACAGCTATCAGTCATTTAAATTCCCACCGAAAACAGTTCCGGTCAGATAAACTAAGTGAAGTTCACGGCACGCGCTCGTGGAGTTTATTGTCTCGCGGGCCATCTGGCTCGGGGTAGCCATAGGGACGCAGATGCTGTCCGTGCATTGTTTGCTCGCCCACTGTCCATGTTGTCACCAGAACCGCGGGTT
Source organism: Oryzias latipes (assembly GCF_053564925.1). Classification (NCBI taxonomy): domain Eukaryota; kingdom Metazoa; phylum Chordata; class Actinopteri; order Beloniformes; family Adrianichthyidae; genus Oryzias; species Oryzias latipes. Next base: position 32,385,513 of record NC_136242.1, on the reverse strand, counting down.
TGAACGCCCGTTTGTCTCCACCGACCGGCCGTTTTCAGCCGCCGGAGCGAGATCGTACGCATGCGTCGTTACTTTAAGAAGGAAGGTTGTTACAAGACAAAAATACGTTAACTTCATCACTCAGGGGGACCCCCCCCCCCTCCCCTCCCTCTCCAAACACACGCACGCGGACACACACCTCCCATTTCACGGATCTGTGCTCCGCTGTTAACTTCTAAACGTCTGTTTAAGGCTAAAACGGGGTTTTCTTAACTAAACGGTTGTGTTTTGGGGATCATGAGGGGGTCACCGGCGCGGTGCCTGTCACCCCCCCCCCCCTCGTGTTTTTTTACACGAGTGGGGGAGCCGGGGGAAGGGGGGGGGGGGGCACTGCGCCCACTTTCAACCAGTTCCGTAAGAGGCGCGCGGCTGATCCGTGCGAGTTACTCAAGTAATCGAGTATCGAAAGGTTCTCATTAAGAGAGTACTGGCAAATAAACAACCGGAAACTGTTTCCAGGAGCCCTGTCAAAATAAAAAGTGATTTACAATAATAAGAACTAAAGGAGATGAAATAATACAGAAAAAGCATAAACTATTAATAAAGCGTTAAGTTATTGTTAAAATAAAATGAAAACAAAAGGTAGACCAACTGTAAAATGAACCTTTTTAATCTCCTTTTGGCAAAATTTCCGTTTATTTTTTACTTATATGTAGGGAAATAACTTTTCTGCTGATGTGACTTTAAGTTACACAATTTCCCCCAAACTGCATTTCAGTATTTTTAATCTTTGTTTTCATTTTTTCAGTAATATTTGTATCTGTCATTACATTTTAATACTGTGCATCATTAGAGTAAATTCTTCTGTTTTCCCTTAAAGACCCTTTCTGATCCACTCCTGCTGCTCTGCAGATACTATGTCCTAGAAAATGACCGTTTTTTTTTTGTGGGGTAGGGGGCTAAAATTGGTATAATCACATTAAAAGACCATTGGAAACACTTTCAGTAGATTAAAAACTAAAAACTGACAGCAATGGGACTTTAGGATGGTTTTCACCTGTTTTTGGTTTATTTTTTCTTTTTAGGTTAAGTTATTCAATGCACAATAAATCGCAAATGTATCGTTATCGCCATATCAAGCTGTACAATATGCATATCAAAACAGATGGCAAAAACTGTGATAAATGATGACCTTAAATGTGCTTAAACAATCTTATGGCAGCTTGAAATATATAAGGAATCAAATAAATCACTTTATGCATTTGACCAATCGGATGGATGCCTTTACATTGTTTTATATGAATGTTTATTAACTTCTTATTAAACATTATATTTTACTTCAGACAAAACTGAATAAATCAGATGCATTATGGGACTTTTATTTTTTAAGAAGAGTCCGTTCTGCAGCAGCTGACTGTGTAGACACCCCCTCCCTCACCCACATCAGCACAGATCACGGGCTGCACCCCTCTGCTGGGTTTCGAGGAAACATTAGATTGATGTGGTGTTAAAGCACGGCATCGCTATTGGACGCAGGAGGAGGTCAGACAGAGTTCTCAGCTCACAGCTGGTTGTGCTTTTAATAATTGCGTTAGATTAATGTTTACCTCTTCACGCTGGCAGCTTTACTGGCACACTTGTTGGGTGACAACTTAACTTTAATCCTAATGACGTTGGATTAAACAAAAGGAGTGTGATTGATTTAAGCTTTTGCTTCACTGTCAGTAGGACTTTTAAGTCTTGTTTCCATTGAGCGGTATGGTCCCGTACAGTTTAGAATGGGCCAGGCCGCTCAGGTGAGCGTCATGGCACATGTGGGCTGAAGCTAACGACAACAAAGGAGGTCATCCAGCAGGTCATTGGCTTTTGGTTCTTCATAGATGCAAAGCATTTAATGTCGTTTGAGAGAATGTTGCAGGCGGTGAAGAGAAGCTGCTTTCTTGGAGCTTTATTTTGCAGTAATGGTCTTCATGGGTTTTAACAGTAGCTCCGCCCTGACCGGTCCGTGTCATTTTTCCATGGTACAATTCGGTCTGGCTTAATGGGTCCATTTCATTATGGATACGCTCAAAAACTGTACCGGTCTGCACCAGACTGTACCATACTGCTCAGTGGAAACAAGGCTTTTTTTTAAGCCTCACAGAAGATCAGTTTTCTCCCAAATCTAAGTACAATCTGTGGTTACGTTTTATTTTAGTTCAGGCATGTTTAGTGATCTTGATGAAGCCAGCGTTTGAATTATATTTGAAAGATTCACCTTCCCATTGAATTGTTTACATACATTTAACCTGAAACGACTTAAGCTAAGTTTGAAAGACATTCTTACCTGAAAATAAGCCTCCTCTAACACAGGTGAATGAATGGTGGCGTTGAAGTTTTCTCTTTGCGTTTCAATATTTGGTTTGTAAAGCAGACTTTTGCATAGATGCCACTGTTAGGTTGGGACAAACATGCACTCTCGCCTGCTTATAAAAATCAATCCTTATGATTGCTGATTTACACGGTCAAATGTCTCCAAAACAAATGTTACTGCAGTCTGGATTTGGTCAGAATTCTGTTTACTTTTTGAAGACTTTGTGCGGTCTAAATGGGAGGAAACCGTCAGGGCAGCATGTTTGTTTTCCTTCATGCCACATAGCTGCAACAAGGCGAGCTGGCCTGTTCACTTTTGTGACTGCAGGAGTTTGCTGACGCTAACCGGCCTTTGTTTAGACTTGAATTCTCTCCCAGTTTGATAAGAGGCGTCTTCAGGTTTCAGGTGAATTTCTGGGAGTCCTCCTGCAGTTTTAGTCATGTGAACTTAAATCCTATCTGGGTATTTAGCTTTGGAAGAGGCTGCCATTTGTTGTGACATGGTGGGGTGTTTCTTTTTTTTTTTGTTGCCATATTATGCTCTTTACTTTCCTCCATTTCCTTTCTTGACATTTTATATACAAACTGCTTTATGTCTGTTTGTCTCGTTGGAGAGCTCTGTCCTGAGTACTGATGAATTGAAAGGAGTAAGTAACGGCTTTACATCGCTTGATCTGCTTGAATAAAACCGCTGAAACCAGACTGCAAACCCCCTTATTCCTGTTTTTGTTTTGAACATCTTTTTCCAAAAGATCCTTTAAACATTTGTACAGTGCAGTTTTCCTTCTCCTCCCTTCACCTTTGGGAGATATGACCCCCTCCTAAAGGGTTGGGGTCAGCCCTTTATCCTTCCATAATACACTTTATTTTTACAAAATAATGAGGGTTTAACCAAACCTACAGATTATTTTAACAGAAAAAACCTTTCTGTGCAAATGTATAGGTGTTTTTTTTTTACCTGTTGTAGTGAGCTGTGTTGTTCCTAAGTAAGTAAATCTTTATTTATAGCACTTTTTGCAGAGAACGACTCACAAAGTGCTTCATAATGTTAATACAATTAAAAATCAGAGAAAGAAGACAGAATGGCAGAGGGAATCTAACACAGGTAAAAGCCAATAAAACACATTCAGGCATAGAAGTAAACAAACAAAAGTGAAAATAGGTAAAGGAGAGCTTTGAACTCAGTCGAGTTTTAAAAAACACGACTGGGTCAATCTGGCGCAGAGACAGAGGGAGGTCACTCCAAAGTCGGGGAGCGACTGCCTGAAAGGTGAGGTGGACCTCAAGGAACGTCAGAAATATAGATGATAGAGGATAAAGTTCACTAGAAAGGTCAAACAACCTTTTCATTTGGGTAGTTAGGGTGATTACAAGACTAAAAGTGTACACTTTTTTGTTTTGTTTAGAGGAGCATGATCAACAAATGGGGCGGCCGTGGTGCAGCGGTAGGGCGGTCGACCCATGATCGTAATATTGTAGGTTTGATTCCCGCCTTACACGCCCATGTGTCGAAGTGTCCTTTGGCAAGACACTGAACCCCACCTTCCCTCTGGTGGGAGGTTGGCGCCAGTGTTCGGCAGTGGAGCCGCCATCAGTGTGTGAATGTGTGTGTGCATGGGTGAATGGGACTGTGACTGTACATCACTTTGGGCCTTCAAAGAGGGTAGAAAGCCCTATATAAGTATACGCCATTTACCATTTAACAAATGCCATGTTTCACACCACACGTCCCATCAGCCAGCATTTCAGGTACCTCTTTGTTCTTGAGCAAACTGCACCACCACAGAATGGCAGGGCTTATTCTTTTTACTCTTGCGAGGCGTCTTTATGAGTGCTGGATGAATGGAAGGGCGATTTGGAGCCTAAAGCCTCTGAAAGAGAGCAGCGGTGCTTTAACGGGCACGTTTTTGACACCGGTACAACACAACTGCTGTGTGAAAGCGGGTATTGTTTTTCCCATGGTCTTTTCAAATTAGCAAAACATAAAGTCAGGGATCTAGTTGGATCTATAATTGTGACGGTATTGTGGCAGCTTTTACAGGGATGGTCAGTGATAATGGATGCCGTCTGCCTTACGAAGCAGCTCCTTGCACATTCACTTCACCGTCGCTTGTTTCTGTTTTTAAGCAAAGCAGAGAAGAAAGTGATTAAAAGAACAAAGAGGGCAGAAAGGAAGTGGAAAACTATCTAAAAGATGAAGCACGTGTATTTGAGGAAGTGATTTCTTCTTTTTCATACACGAGTGCATTTTCTGTCAGAACAGACGGCGTCTACACATCATCTCATTGACTCGATCAAAAGACAGATCAAATCAGAAAAAAAACATGAAGAGTCTTTGTTGTGAATCTGACTCGCCAACATCTGCAAGAGACTGTTAGAAAGGTGATTATTGATTTATTTTGTGTGAAATATCTTATTCCCTTATCCGGTATGAACCATGAAAAACCAAAAAGTTAGATGATTATTAACCAATCATGGCTCTTTTTGTCCAAAAGTCCCAAATTTTTAGTGACTGTCACTTTGCTGTTTCTGTTTTTATGGAGACACTTTGGTCAACCAATCAACTGGGAAAGATTGAAATGGACAGAACTGTATTCACACATCTTTTATTTATATTGTGATACTTCAAAAATGTACATTTTGCAGTTGTTTGTGCACATAATGTCTATCGAAATCTTATATTTATTGTACGGTGACTCTCTGTTTCACTGTGTTTAGAGCTTCTACTGAAGGACATGAACCCAGCCTTGTAATGTCTGAGAGTTGTTTAACAACGTTTACAGGCTCAATAGGGCAGGAAAGCGTTTTTTGGGGTGACTGGCACCATAGTACGCGCGATGGATGCAGTTAGCTCAGTATTATTAAGAGTTTGGTGTAAATACCAACTGCCACTTACACCAGTGACTCATGTCTTTAAGTCATGGTGTTTACTTTGTCGACTCTATAATTATTATGTAGTGTAGTTTAAATAAATACGTTCCTTTTCTTTGTGTTTACCTTCACTGCTGAGTTTTCTATTCATAATAGATCTACACATGACCTACATGTTATCTATACAACTGCATCATGTTACCTAAATTGTGATTAATTTCTGTGAAACATTTCGGGTGCATAACAAGGCTCTTGATCTGAAAAAAACCACAGAGATGCGTTATGAAGACGGAAGAAGAGTGGAGTTTCAGTCTGCGCAGATTTTCTGAGTGTTTTCTCTTTCACTCTTTCGAAACTCCTTGTTCTCAGATTTGTCGTGGTTACGTCATGTAACAAACGGTGTTGCAGTGACTTTCCATACAATTTGAAAGTACTATTAATGGGAGTATAACCCACATAAAGACGGCCCACATTTAACCAAAGTATTTTTACCCTACAGGATAATATTCTCCTTTTGTCTGAAAAATTCAGTTGTTTTATTGGACAGGTCTTGTAAAAGTAGATTTCAGACAGATTGAATCTACTTCCTGAATGTTCATGTGACATATTCTAAATGCCTTTAAAACCGCTATGAATGCTTTGTCTTTAAATATCTTTATGAATTGTTGCCTTGCACTTCAATCTCAAGTTAGTTTTCTCTGATTTTTCTATTTAAATTTTTGTGGCTTTTATGCCCAAACAGAGTTTCCCTTGAAATTGATGATGTCGAGTCTGTTTTCTTGGGTTTTGCTCCACACAGAAAATGAAACCTATATATACTGTTGAAATACTTTGTGGCTGGAAACGCTGCTGCTGTTGTTTTGATCACATGGTGCTATTGTGGGTAAAATAATGAAGGGAAAAAAAAACTGCAGGTGCGCACGCCCGTGTTGGTTTTTAACGCACCTGGATGTCACCTTTGTCGTGTGAATTTGCATAATTCTCTGCCTGCTATTCTGCACGGGTACCACTGTAAATAGCTTTACCATAAATACAAAAAAACCTTACAGCTGATAGAAGTTTTTTTTTCTTTTCTTTCTGCCTTTTCTAATGTTCCACCCTCCACCATTTGTCGGCTCAAACTCATACTTAGCAGCAGCCTCCACCAAATCCTTTGAGCCCCATCCCCTTGCATCACCATGACTAAACCCCAGATGGTGGTTCTTTCTTCCCCTTCCCCCTGGAGGGTAGAGGCTCTTCACTCTCACTAGATGCTGCTGCTGCTGTTGTTGGGAGGGGGGGGCTTGTGTTTGTGTGCGACTGGAGAAAAAAAGTGTGATTGTAAAAGAAGAGTTAGGCTTATTAGACCTGACAAATAAGTGAGAGCAGGCTGCCAGCAAGCATGTCCTCGTTGTCTAGACAGCAAGTGGATTAACGTGGGAGAATGGCTTCAGTGCTTGTGAGTTGCTCAATCGTGGCTCAACTGCAGACAGACATGCAGTCTCCCAGGTTCCACTAATTGTACGTTGTAATTGTAGACACTTGCTTAATCTGTGTTTCCATTCTAGACTCTGAGGAGGCTTTGATGTGTGGCCAGAGAAAGCGGTGGTGATGCTTATGATGCTGTGAAGCCTAGAATGACATGAAAAACGTGTGTGTGTTTGTGGGCGGGACACAGGCTCTTTAATATACATGTTAAAGGACGGCATGTTTACGTTTTGACATAGACTCAAGATCTCTACTAAAATTGTGATGCCAATTTCTGCCTTGCGTCACGCTAAAGCCTTACTCCAATCACCTTCTGATCTATTTTCAAAGTGTTCCTGGTTGTCTTAAGTAAGTAAATGTTTATTTCTGTTGCACCTTTCCCAGATAAAAATTACAAACTGCGTCACATAAGTTCATTTGTTCATTCATCTTCTTCCGTTTATTCCCTTTCGGGGTCACCGGGCTGCTGGAGCCTATCCCGGTCACTTGTGGACGAAGGCAGGGGACGTCCTGGACAGGTCGCCAGTCTGTCTCAGGGTGCATCACAAAAGTAAAAGTAAAAACACAAATTTCCAATCATGCCTTTGTTTACACACTCTCCCACTAGCTTACAGCCCTTCACACCCCCAACCTAACATTAGCGGTGAAACAAAAGGACGAGCAATATTGGAGCTATCCAGCCGTACAGTTTAGATCCAGATTCCAGCTCAGACGAGGAAAGCAAAGACGCTCATAGATCTATTTGTCTGCAGGTGGATGGTCAGAATGGAGCAGAGCAGGGAGCCTCGGTCTTGACATTGTAGTTCCTACTTTATCAACTCCTGATTCCCAACACTTTTTATAAATCAGGATTCAGGAATGCAGTTTTAAGCTTACATTTCTCTTCATATGTCCCCAATCATGAGAAAAATGCACGTTAAAAACGCCAAAAACACAATTTTTGTTGCAGCGAGTCTTTGATTTTTCCTCTGGTCTTTTGACCCATCTTCAGTTCCGTATTTCTCCCAGACATCAACCTTTGACACCTTCCTCTCCAGATCTGACTAATGCCCCTGCTGCCCCTACAAACTCTCTCATCAAGTGCTCCTCAAGGATCAAAAACCATTCGTCATCTCTTTTAAATGCCTTTACTCATATGCAAAGTGAGGGGCATGGTAAGATGCAGCAGCCCCTTCCCCCATTGTGACTGACAAGCAGGAGCAGCAATACATGCTTGAGATGGGTTCACGAGTAGGTGCATGGGGCACATGCCCTTTTCTTTCCCTCCACCGGCCCCATTGTTGCAGCTCACCACGGGTCCCTCGCACCATCTCCAGTGAAGGACGCGTCTTCAGTTTCACTTTGTCTTTCTCGGTCTTTGCAGCTGGATGCGGAGCTAAAAATGAGAAGTGACAAAAATGTCAGCATAGCTGTTCTTATCCAGTCTGAGTACTCTGCTGTTGATGTGAATGTGCTGCCCAGAGGTCTGTGATACATCTATTGGTTTGTCCACATGCTTTAGGTTTTCGTGAGCCGACCAAAATGAAAGAGAAATTCAGTCCAAAAGGATTTTCTTTACCTGGAATATGTTGCTGTTCTTTACTGTAAAGTATTTGATAGAAAATGATAGTACAAAGACACTGGGTTGAAGAATGTTGGCCTACAGTATTTGTAGTGTTAGTACTAGAACAAGGATCATGGGAGATGTGTTTGACTTTTGACTTTCATTGGCAGCAAACTTAATTTTCTTTTCATCTCGGTCACCAAAACATTGTAGAGGATCACTATGACCACTGTCACCTGTTGCTGCAGGACAGATAAAATGTCACAGTAGACCATCGTGAACACAGGCTTTTGGGTTTTATAGGATGGTGTTAACGTCACTCTGAACACAGAGGCAAAGAAAAGGCTCAGTATTGTTGGATTTGAATGCTGGTTTTGGATACAGTTGAATATGGTACTTCAAAGTCTAGAGGGCTGGATAGACGCCTCTAGAGCTGCCTTTAAAGAGTTTGAATCTGAACGAGAGTATGCACTGAGCAAAGTAAAATCATGTGATTTTGTTTACCATTTTACCACGGAAACACACTTTCATGAACTCCTACTGGGTTTGATTGCTGAATGTGAATCAAAAATATTTATATAAATGGGTGAGAATATTCTTTGTTTACGTAAAGTGTTCAAACTTAGGATACTTAAACATAAAATTAATTATTGCTTAAAAGGGAGTGGAAAGAAGCAAACTTATACAATCCCACCCCTGTTTTCAATTTTATGGTTCTGCTCAACATGGTAGAACCCACAACTACTTTCTACTTGAATTACTCTATTTCTAGAATCCAGCCCCAAACTGAGTGGGCTGGTCGACTATGGCAGCCTAAAAATGAGAGGACGTCTTACTCTTTGCTCATCTTTTCCTAGTTTTTTTATGTTGTCGCATAAAAAAAACGGATAAACGGTCAAAACGTACAAGGACTCTGCTGCTCAGTCTCTAAGTTTGTTCTACAGCTATTAGAGAAATTGAGACAAATGCCTTACGGTCATTCTATTCCGTTTTGAAGAGAATATATCTTTGATTTGTCGTCCTCTGGACTAAACAGATATGTTTGGCATGTCTTTGACCAATCAGTGGCCTGGAGTCTCGTAACGCTGTAATCCAGTCCTTGTCAGCGTGTGAAGGACAGTTTAATGTCAAACACAGTTGCTGTGCTTGACATTAAATGCATGAACCTCAGTTTAATCCATTTAATGTGAAGCATGGCAACTGTTAAAAAAAGGAAATGCTGAAAATCAATGTCCAAAACAAAATCAGACTTATGTGAAAAATATGTTTACTAATCCATTCAAAATGTAGATGAAATGAACAGTCCAGGACATGTATCAGTACCTATAAAAAAGACACTTCCAAACTACATAGCCAAAGATCTAAAGGCTTTTGAAAGCCTAAGCCGCATTTCCTTTTTGAGGGCAAGTTCTGTGGAGGAAGATGGATTGAAGTCCGGTGACAGAGGATCATAATTCACGTAGCCTAAAAGAAAAGTGAACTATTAACTCCTGTTAATGCAAATGCAAGTGGAAAAAGATTCAATAAATCAACAGGCCAACCATGTCTAAATGTGTGGCTAGTTAACCTTCATGCTTTAATCACTGGAAAAAAAAATAGGTCATCCAACGTGTAAACAAAACCAGCTGATGACCTTACTCTCTCACTGCTGACAAAGTATTGGCTGCACAGCAGGATAGACACGGAAGGTGTCTTGGTAGTAAATTTCTGCAATCCATCTATTTTTTTTATCAATAAAGACAGCAGATGCTCAGGAAAACAGTTGTATGTTTTCTTTTATTCCATCTAGATTGTGGACATCAACTGGAATTTACTATGGTTTCATTTGACACTCTATTGATCGTAATCCAATTAAGCAGCAAATCAGGTTACTACCAGTGTTTTGCATTACACTCGCAGCCTCTGTCTCCAAGACACAAAGTAGTCTGTCAAAAACCTGTTTTTAAACCAGAAGGCTTTGATCTATGGAGCCCCGCTGGAGTCAGTCATGGGATCTGTACATGGATCCTCCAGAGAGGTGAGAGTGCAGTAAGTATGTATCACAGCAACGCAGGTGACACTCAGATTTATGTAAAAGCTTTACTCACAGCAGGTAGGTGTTAACCAACAGACCTGCCACTACATATAACAGATGATGAAGAAGACACACAAGTTTTTACAGTAAACATAGATGTGATTAAAACAACCATGTTAGGTTCTCTGAGACGCTCCTCAATGTTCAGCATCAAAGTACATTTCTGTCATGCTAGTCTCAAATGAGCCACTCTGAGAAATCTGGGGACGAGCCTTTTGGTGGTGCCCAGAGTCTTCCTGACAACCCTCCCCTTTCACAAAGTCGAGGCTAAAAACTATTTCTATGTCTTTGTGTACGTCTGGTATGCTACTGATATGCCCGAATTTACTGAATGCTCCCTAACTAAATGACACTATAGTGGCCTGGATTTTAATGCAATTTGGACACAGGCTCACTACTTTATCACTTTTTATTTTTTTCAATGCCAAATATGACATCACCATCATCAAAGCAAAAACTAATGACCATTTTACAAAAACCAGATTAGACGCCCCTACATTGTGGTTTCAGTGACTAAAATCAGGATGTTTTTTTTCCCATGCAAAGGTTAACGTAGGTGTGAATATTCCCAAAGACCCTTGGGAGCAATTGCCCCGTTTGGGAGTGTCGAGACCCACTCACGCAAGGCGGACTTCAAAGAGTTGAGCTAACAAGATCCTGTCCTTTGTTACGTCACGTCTTTTGTTAGATGCGACATTGAAACATTTCATGGTGTACAGCCAATTACAAACTGTCAAAAAGGCTTTCACTCTGAGAATGTCTTTTTTTTAAAGTGGACTGAAATCGAGTAATCAATGAGTGCCAGTTTGTTCTTTTTGAAATGGCCTTCACGCTTTGTTCATGTGAAGAATATGCAGGTCCAGGGGTACCTCACCTGAATCAGGAAGCTCAGTTTTATTTGAGGAAGTAGGTGAAGTTGTTTCCTCAAAGCTGTAATATTGTAAATAACAAGACATAGATTGGAAATACTGCTTTTTTTTTGTCTTTTCTTTGAGTCATTCTAGGATTTTGTAATCGGAATACATTTTCCAGGTACACCAGTCTTGTCTGGAGACCTCAGACAGATGTGTGTGGCAACAAGTCAAAAGATGCTGATGCTTTCATCTGATTAGCTGAACCGTACATCCTGAGGATGTGAGGGCGTTTTCCTGTGGTGTTACGACTTTGCATGCTGTCATGTGGCAGGAGGTGGTTACGCGTGGGGGTGGAGGGTGTTGTCAGATGATGACTTCTGAAGGAACCAAATGTGAGCCGGGGGGGGGGGGGGGGGGGGGGGGGGAAATAAAGAAAGACGTAGGAGAAGAAGAGGGGAGCCTTTTACACAACAAACAGGTCTCCCTTCCCCCTCCACACGTCCTCCAACTGTTGGTGATATAGACCCCAGAGGAGCTGTTAAGAGCCGTGGCATGGAAAGTGTCTGTTCTCAGTGGAGGGGCCCACCCCCCTGATAACTGCAGGCTCCGTTAACCTGCAGCGAGCTGCTGATACCACGGCCGCCCCACCTTTATCCCTACTTTTTCCTCGCAGCTAAGTCATAAACACACAAGTACTTTGTTTTTGAAAAAATAAAAAGTAAATTACTGAAATTATTGGGTCCAATTGGGAGTCTTAGTCTGAAATAGAGATATTCTTTTGCATTTATTACTGTTATTTTATGATGTGACTCTTCAACTCTTGAGTTATTTGTGTCTAAGGTGCAAAGGTTTCATATTGCACCATCACAACTATTTTATTTGAGATCACAATTCCTGTTCATTTACTACAGTCCTGATAGTTGAGGCAGGCCGCAAAGTTTGGTCCTTAACTCGTTTAGTCTCAACGACATGTCTGTGTAGTTGGTTCTCTTCGATAAGGCTAGATCAAAATTATGTGTTAATTTCTTTGTTTTTGCCTCCTTAATGTAATAATTTTTTCTGTTTCACTGACGTCTCCAAAGTTTGTTTTGTATGCGAGTGTTGGTTGTAGAAGTATAGAAGATCTTTTTTTAGGTAGACAGAAATATATTTATGACAACAATGTAAATTACTCACTGTTACTTCATGTATTTGTTGATATTGAAGAAAAAATGCCCAAATATTCATAAATGTAGATAGACTACCAATTCTTTAGCTGTCACTCGGATAAATTATCAGCATTGATGACCTGCTTTATTTGGATTGTTAACCTACATACATGCGTTTGTTTACATGAAGAAATTGTAAACACTTCTAAACATTTAAACTAAATTTATAAAAGAGTCACTGATGAATGGACGTATACAGTGAAGCAAAAAGTGTTTTGGTATTTCTTCTCTTTGGACCTGTCCACGGTGGAGAGGTCACCGCCCCCTGGCTAACACACAACCACTTTCTGCGTGGAGCTAGCAGTGATCAGCTAACACTTTCCTTCTATATGTACAAATGCTCATCCATCTTTACAAAAATTCGGTTGTTGTTTGTTGTACGTGGGCGAAATGCACGCTGCAGAGGCCGACTATGAAATGGGCGGCGCCCAACAAGGAGAGAAAGGCGGAGCCTCAGAGATCAATTCGTCTTGCTTCTGGTTAGAAAAACTAGCTGTGTAAATAACTAATAGTTCATAGAAAAATTGTTCTTTAGTGTGCCAAAGGTAAAACATCATCATGCATATAGATATAGTTTACTTGAAAAGGCTTAAGAATGATAACAATAAGAAGAAACATGTCGTTACAGACCAAACCCCTTTTTGTAAGTGCAATAACTTAAACAATCTGTCCTGACAAATACTTTTTACTTTAAAAATAAATGTTAAATTAGCAAATGGCTCTGACTAATATCCTCTCCCTAATAAGCAACTAAATTAGCCACCTAAGTAACTCAACATGTCCACACTTAATTCCAGACTTTTCAAAACACGTGAAGCATCTGTGAAGGCAATAAATGTGGGCATAATATTTTATGAGGCAGTGAGAAATGGGGAAAGGCTTGCATTCAAACTACTTTAGCCTTTTCCACTAAAACCAATAGAAACGCAGCAAAGCATCCAGCCAGGAAAAGCCAGAAACTGGCTGGAGTGTGGAAAATGTGAGATAAGGACGATGATAAAAGGAAGCGGGTGATGCAGAGAATGCAGCCGGGTGTCGTCAGGGGGATAATAAAATACCTCAGAGGCCCTCGCAGACACCGGGAGGAAAAAGGCGAGAAGAGGGAAAGAGGTTTAACTGGTGAGAAGTAGAAAGAGAAATGGCGGGGGAGAGGTGGTATACCCTCAGGGGGAATTTGTAATTGCAAGCCAGACCCACCAGGAACGGAGGTGATGACACACCTTTTGACTAAGCCTTGACTCACCCTCCAATCTTTCTCCAAATATGTGAAGTGAATGGCCTGTTTTGCCCACAGCAGTAGTTCATCATGGAGTCTAATGGTTCAACAACAGCCATGAAAAGAAAGTACCATGCACCCTCTGTTGGTATAAACAGAGATTTTTGATGTTGCATCTATTCATTGAGATTTGCAGAACGTAGACCAGTATCACCCCTTAGGGCTTTTCGAGATGGGTTCATATACTATTTGGGAATCCTCTAATATATAATATGACAAAATAAAAACCCAATAAATATGAACATTTTATAAAGACCACTTGGTTGATTTGTAAGAAATTACATTCATTTTTTTTGTGGTCTCTATTCACCAATCTAGTGAACATCGATGAGTCTCTGATTCTTCGCAGAGACTAATGGGAAATTTCCAGGGCTATGGATTTTGGAATTGTAGATTTGGCCAGCCCGACAAAATGGCGCACATTGGATATAATGTATTGTAAATAATGGACAAAACCAATGAGGTTCAGTGAAGGCATAACAACGGTTTACACAGAGGCTGGAAAAAAACATTTTCCTCCTTGTCTTTTTCGTTGAATTGTAAGGAAAGTTTTGTTTGTTTTTAACTAAACCAAGGAACTTTGGTTAAATTCAGCCTTTATATTGCACCTCTGCAGGTCTGAATGCACGATGTACCAATTCTTCCCACCTCTTTTACGTCTCTTTACCTCCTTGTGTGAAAGTGAAACAGCTGAAACCAGATCTCTGGGAGCAAGTAACAAAACGCTGCCTGAATCTTTTTAGAAATGTAATGCCATAAGGTAAAAATGCTGCTTTTTTTTCACCTGCAGTTTCTATTACTCTTTGGAAAAAGTGATGTGAAACAGGAAAAATACTGTAGCGTTTGTTCAGGTTAAACGTGTCCATGAACAGATTAGGATTGGGATTTGCATGCATGCCGCTCGTTCCACTTATGTTTTGTGTTTGTATTGATACAAGCAAAAGTTCCCAGCAGGACAAACTCCAGGCTCACCGCGGTTCCTGGCAGACTTTTATCAAGCATTTGTCCTGGCCAGGCGGCTGTGGGATCGGCAGAACGGGTGGAAAACCAAAGAAGGGCACACGGCCAAAATCGATCCCTCCTTCCTTTTTGCTATCTGATGAGATGTTATGTGGCACTTCAAAGTTCAGGTTGGGTGCTGTTAATTCGTGGGTTGCAGCAGGGCCTCCAATCTAAACGTATTCCCCCTGCTGTGGCCCCGGGTCCTTTCAAACTGTGATCAAAGTCCCTCAGAGGGGGGCTCGCTTTAGCTGACGAGGAGTAAGAGATTCCAAAAATATCTGCATCTTTTTCCGCGTGCTTGTGTTTGGGAGGATGCACATATTCTCTTATTGGCTTTTGTAGCTGAATATTTGACTATAAGAAGAAAAGACTACTATTTAAATACAAAATGTATGTTAATAATTAAATGAATAAAAGAATTCCTGTTGGAGTGTTGTTTACCTATGAAATTAAAGGCATGTCACTCCTTTTTTTCAATGGAAAAAAAAACCAACCTAATAATCTATTATCTTCAACCACCATCCAGCTGCCGTCCATGTCATTTCATTTGTACTTCCAGATTGAAACTAAGCCATTTGATGTTTTGCTTTTGTCAATGGCTTGACCACAACATGTCTGATAATTGACTCATTTCAAAATCTGTGCATCACTGGGCGATGCATCACCTGATGCACCTTCAAATGGTTGACATGCTTCGTGTTAAATGAGCGTTTTGTTCATAAACTGCCGCAACCCTTTTGTAAACTATCGCCACTCAGTAGTTCCATTTAAACTCCTGCTCCGTCCATCAGGTGTTTATGTTGTTTCCTCAGGGGACACGGAAAAAGGGATCAGTTTGCAAAACTATCTTCAACAAACTAGTTGAAGATTTCCATCTTTTGAAAATGAATTGCAGGACAGGTGATATGATTACTGAGAACTTCACTGTATCTGTTATCTGCACAGTACTTTTAATAACTAAGAATTAAATTGTTGTATTGAGATGATGGGAAAATATTGAGACGTATATCCACCAGCCTTCGTCACAACTCTGACCCCCGTGTTTGACCCTCGATCCACAGCAGCGCTCTCCTATGCAGACCATTTACTAACACCTTGAGACCACAGATGCAGAAAATTAGGATCATGGGGAATTAGTTCTTCTATCCTAAATCAAAGCTGACAGCCTGAATGGAAGCATGTGGTTTTTTTAATGGTTTCAAACAGGAAAAGAAATCTTGATTCTTTTTCATTGTTATTTCTTGCAGGTCAGAATAATTGAATTCAATACATAAAAAAAAAAATGGTTTTCACATTTTATTCTCTCTGTACTTTAATTTTTCTTTGGGGTTCCAAAGCAGAGGTTTGGTTTGTATATCTTGATGTTTTGGTTATCAAAAGACTCAATAGTTTACTGCCTGAACTGGTTTCTCTATGAACTAAATATTCAGAAGTTCAGTTTTATCTGTTTTGTGCCAGAAAGCGACTTTTTTTCCATCCTTTTACACCTGAGACATGGAAGGCTTTTAGCGGTTACCTTCAAATTTGATCCTGGTGGAGTTTTCACAGAAGCAAAGCAGAGGAGCAGAAACAAACGTCTGTTTTTCCGTACATTTTTTGTTTTCTTTGTTGCTCGTTTCTTGCCCTGGAGCAGAAACATTTATCTTATCCCGTTTTTCAGCTCCTCTGTTCCTCCTCCTCTTCTGTTTGTCATCGTGCTGACTTGTTGACTCCTGCTTTCCGTCCGTCTCCTTTGCCAGAAGGTGTGCACGCTGACCTTTGCTGGCCCCTGAGGTCAACCCGGTTCCTCCTGGGACAGGGCAGCCTGAGAGCAGTCGTGCCTGCTCGACTCCGGATCTACTTTTTTTTTCCTTAAAAAAATAGAAGAATGTGCCTGTTAGTGCATTACTGAATAGACTGGAGTAGAAGATGACATCTCTATTTAGTAGAAGACTATTTGTAGTTTGTCTCCTAATTTACCCCATTTCTTCTTATTTTCTTGGCTTTCTGGCATCATTGTTCAGGGTTGAAGCAGAGAAGGGGGGAAATGGTGGCTCTGTGCCCCCGCTGGCTGCCATCTTTCCTTGGTGCTTTCAGAGTTTTCAGAGTTTGCTCTGCCGGTTACTGCCGCTTCATAAACTCTCAATGGTGAGCACACAATGCCAGGGAGGAGAGGGCTGGTGACTGAACTTGAACCTGTGCTGCAGCTGGACTAAAGACCAGCCAGTTCCCTTCATCTGTCCTGGAGTCTGCCGGCTTACAGTTTGGCTTTTTTTCCTAAACCCGCCTTTCGTCACTTCTGAGAAATGTCCCTTCAGTCTTTTATAACTGCAACTTAATATTTTTGTCGTTTAAAGTGTTGTGCAGCTTTGTTCTCTTGTTTGGAAAGTGACTATGGTTGTAGATTTTCTTTACATTTTTTTTTTAAATGAGTGTCTCTCTTCTGTCCAGGAGCTGGAGAAAGCTGTGTCCGAACAGGACTTGGACTTTCTTGGGGACCTCGTCACCTGTCTGTTGCAGGGATGCTACCAGCGCACTGACATCACGTAAGTTCAACATAAAAATTTCCCCTTTTACTCAATGTCATTTATCTTTAGTTGGCAACGTTTTCGTTTTAGGGCAGCACAATATGTGATATCTTTTTTTTTATAGTTAAAAGATACAATTTTAGGTATACTTAACTTTTTATAGATACTAACCTAATATATTGTCACAGCGCGGCTGTGTGTGTGGGGTTGGGGGGGCGCGCGACACATTGTGTTTTTTCGTAGGGGGGCCTAGCAAAAAAAACAATTTGATAAGCACTGAATTAGGGGATTAAAAATCAAAAAATGACGACAATCTGCATTTAATCAAGAGGAGATCTGGCCTTTCAAACGGTCGTGCCTCGTCTTTGGGATCCCCTTTAATTGTGGCAGCATCAGATTAATTCTTTAAAACCCACGTTAAGATGTTTATATTCAGAAAGCTCTGATTTGATCTGCGTTTCCGTTGACTATGAAATTGCGCATATTGGATTTGCGATAATAAGTTTATGAAATGGAAACATGACAAGTTCGTTAAAAAAAGCTCATTTACCAGGAAAAAAAAAACTTTTTATGTGCTTGAAAGAGGAGGTTTTTGAGGCTTATAGACAAATTTCTCAAAACTGCAGTTGAAACACTTTTTTTAAATGAAATGAGTCATGTGACCAATAACCGGATGGCGATGTGCTCCTTGGTCGGAACTGGCTGCTTTGGGCGCTGCACCGCGGGCGCCACAGCTCATCCAAAGTTAAGAGTGTCGTGTGGAATGAATGGATGGATCCACAGCTCCTCTGTAAAATCACCAATCACCATTTCCCAAAGTGGCTTAATCCGTAGCCCCTCCCACGTGTAAGAAGCTCGCCGCTCCACGGCCTGAAGAAGACGCCGACGTCTCCTTTGATAGATGATGATGAGCGCTAGAACTGTGGCAGAAATCTGAATGTTTCGGTTGTCAATCAAAGGATTGTTCACGTCTGTCGCCATGTTTTTGATTGACTTATCGCGTGATTTGGTTTGCGTTTATTTGTATAATTATGATTTAATGGAGACAGTGTAATTAGGAAAAAGTTTTTTTACATTGCTAGAATTTAGATAAGGTTTTGTTCATATGACTGATGGAAACAGTGTTTGAATATTCTGTCTGTGATAGGGTTTTAGTTTTGTGTGAAGCACTTTATAAATAAAAAAAGTACTTATACTGTACTTTTATTGTGCGTTACAGTAAAATGTATTTAAACATAGTATGTTGTTTTTATTTAAACTTACTTTAATTGATCATATTTATATTGTGTATCTTCTGAAGTGCAATTAAAACGGATGTTTTGTCTTTAGCCAGATTTATGAGTTTAAAGTTGCATAACGGCCATGATGAACCATCAGAGGTGCAGTGGAATCACTTTAACTGCTGGCCGGGTTCATGAAGATGCCACAATAACCCCCACCTTCTCATCCAGATCAAATGAGTCAGAATCACCAGGAGCCTGATCAGGAACTCTTGAGTCACAGGGCTGTGGTGAGAAGTGAGACACGGTGTGGGGAGGGAAGCTGCTGAACCGCTGAAAATGAGCTTTCTCTTTCATTCCTGCACGGTGGGAGAAAGTGACGGGTCTGTTATTCAAATCCACAGATGTGTTCGGACTGGCGGGGCTTTCCCCTGTTGGAACCTCCCACTCTCCCGTCTCATTAGAAAACACTAAATAGGTGTAGAAGGAGAGATCCAGCCAGTTACAGGAAGACAAGCCGGCCTTATTGGACTGGACAGGCAGTGGCATCTTGGGGGTGGTGGCTGCACAGCTCTGGCCTTTTCATCCACATGTGAAATGCTCTGTCAAAGGGGGGGGGGTGAAGAAAACCAGCGGAGAGCTGGGGTGACGAGAACGGAGAGCCTGAAGCTGTGAGAGAAGAACACAGTGCTCTTTCAAGATAAGCCATTTTCTCTGCTCCCCATTCAGTGAGTGCCGGTGTAAAGACGGTCACAACCCCTGGTTCTTTTCTTCTGAGGTGGAACTAAGGAGTACAGAGTAATCTGCTCCACCTGTACTTGGCAGAACCCTCACAGAGCTCCAATACAAACCCAAACTGACATTCATCAAGAGTATATTTCGGGATTTTCTTCAGCTGTCATTGTGAAAAACTTTGCTTATGTTCATTTTCACATTAAGTCTCAGAAATCGCATTAAATAAAAAAACAAATCTCTGTCCAAACATTGAAGATATTTATTTGAAGACCCGTATTTTTTTTTCATATCGTTGTGAATAAGGAGCACACAAACAAAAGAAAAAATCGTTTGAAAAGGATCCTATTTGTGATGTACAAACTACGCTGGGCGGGGCCACAAGCTTCCTGCTCCGCCCCTTTCTGATGCATCCACCTGCAGACAAATAGATCCATGAGCGTCTTTGTTTTCCTCGTCTGGATCAGAGCTGTACGGCTCCGATATTGCTCCCATTTTTGTTGCACCCTTTATGTTAAATTGTGGTTGTGAGGAACTGTAAGCTAGTGGGAGAGTGTAAACAGAGAGCTTTCAGCAACGGGGAGAAGAAACAGGGTTTTTCGGGTTCTAAGTTCACTTTTTGGATTTGAATTTCCAATGAACTTCTGCTGCTCTGCAGAAACTATGTCCTACAAAACCACATAGGGTTTGGGATTTTGGCTAAAAATGGCATATTCATTATAAAAAAGATCAGAGGTAAGGTTTTGAAAATCGATTGAAATGTGATTGAAGTGGGACTTCAGGCTCTGACGTCTGCTAATTAAAATACAAAATAAACTTCTACAGGAGAAGGATCCCAAACGGAAACTTGACTTTTCTCCTCCGTTGTATGAAAATGTGATTGGGTGAAATCCCCAAACCAGACGTTCGCTCTGCTCAGCAGAGCAGAGTCTGACTCCGCTGTACCCTTCAGCCCCCAGACCTTTGGCGGTTACCTGGACGACATCATCAGCTACCGCTGGGAGCTGGAGGAGGGGAAGCCCAACCCACTCCGGGAGGGGCCCTTCGAGAGCCTCCTGCCTCGCACTCAGGTGGAGCTGCTGCATCGTCTCTGCGACTACCGGCTGGATGCTGCCGATGTTTTTGACCTGCTTAAGGTGAACTTCTCAAAAACAAGCATTTATACTGTTTTTTTTCCTTATAACTAGAGTCTATAGTTGAGAGTTGGATTCTTTAGGGGATTCTCCCTTCACCGTTGAAGTTACTGTACATTCTGATGTTTAGATGCGAACCTCATGGATCTGAAGAGGGGAGGAACCAGGTTCCTTATTCTTTCTTTAAATATCAGGTTTTTCTAACTTTTTATTCATCGTCTGCAGTTATTGATCCATACTTGACAGATATGCCTTCATTACATGCAGTATATTAAAAGTGTACACATTCACCTCAAAAGGCCAGATAGAATTCAGTTTTTGTTTCCTTCTGAAAAAGCTTGGCTTTCATGTGGTTTCTACACACACACTCCTCTTCTGATGCCGAAAGTTTCACGTCAACATCTACTTGGAGAAAAGCAGTGATTTATTTGTGGTTCTTTGTCAGGGTCTAGATGCAGACAGCCTGAGGGTGGAACCCCTGGGGCAGGACGGGGATGGAGCCCTCTACTGGTATTTTTATGGCACCCGTATGTACAAGGAGGAACCTGTGCAAAGGTGAGAAAACAAGCAACACATGCTTTTTACCTCAAGAAACCAACCAGGTTGCATTTATTAAAATGTATTAGACTGTGGATCCACTTGGGTGTTTAGAAAATGTCAAATGCTTTCAATTTACCACCAGTGAAATGTTTTTATTTATTCTTTGTTTTATTCTCCAACAGGGAATCTGATCTCTCAATGCCTGAGAGAAAGAAAAGGGGGAGACCCCCCAAAAAGAGAAAGTTTGAAGACGCTCATTTAAGGTAAGAAAAACTAAAAATATCAGCCAAAAACACAAAGGGAAACGCCAACAACCTAACCTGTTGTCTTACAGAGATGTACGAGGTTTGAGTTTTCAGACCTCCTAATGGAGCTGATCATATGGTGACCTTTAAAGGGCCTAAATATTTATCCAAATTTTTTCCACAGTCCAGGTGAATACTAAATTCTGATTGGCTGCAAAATGTCTAGTAAATAAGATGCCTAATCAGGCATTCACTATGTAAGGGTTAATGGCTGACAAAGTGTGCATTATCACCTTTTAACACACGCCGTGGAAGCCTGAACTGTCCTCCGCTTTCCATTGGAAGGTTGGACGAAGTGTGATAATTCACACTTCAAAGGCCATTAACCCGCTTATACCATGGTCACTTACAAAGAGAAAAATAGTAACCAGTTTTTAGTCCTTAATTCTGTTTTTTTTTCTCGATTTGGATGGCTTTTTTTCACGAAAAGCCGACTATTTAGATTCAGCAATATAAAGCTATAAGTTCACCTCTGTCCGCTTGTTTTGCTTGTTTTTGTCCAGATGATGAAGCTAGAGGTTGTTTTAAAGAAGCCAGCGCAGTGATACAAAACATTATGCTATGTGACCGGAACTACATTTTTCACCCTGCTGATGTCACTGTGGTATATAACTTTTTAATCCACACCCAGCAGCCAATCAGAATAGAGTATTCACCCGGACCATGGTATAACAGAAATGAATGGATAACGCGGAGGCGTGAAGCGTCGGACGTAAAGCGGACGGCGGTTACTTCTGTGAAGTCGACTCCTTTCTGATTATTGGCACCTTGTAGGGCATTATCTCGCTTATATATTCCATGGGCACTTATGAAAGGAATACATTATAAATCAGTTATTAGTACTCTAATCTTGTTTTTGTTTTTTTCACTGTACACAGACAGACGGTGTAACACATTGTCATGTTAACGGCTACAGAGGAATAATGTGTGGATGAAAGTGGTATTTATGCTGAATGTCATGTTTAGAAATCAAAGTGATCCAGGACTCTACTTGAGGACTTTGTTTCTTTGAAACGAACTTTTGCCTCATCGTCTGGTCAAAAACAAGCGGTAAGAGGTGAACCGTCTTTCTGAACTGACGCTTTGGATCTCTTAACTTGACATTTTGCACACAAACCACTTTCCTACCGCCGCTTAGTCCTCATACAGCAGCTGCAGATGAACGAGCTGGTGGTTCCATAGCTGTTACCATGACAACCACTGTGTATCAAATAGTTTGTTTCTAGTAAAAAAAAAACAATTTAAATGTTAAAAGTATGAAGATTCAAGTGCTATATTGTTTCAATATTAAATTTTTCTAAGTGACCATAGTATAATGGCCTCAGATATTAATGAACAAGCTTTATTATCATTACAGACTTGAGGTCCATTTGTCAAAAATAAACACAAAATAAATAAAAATTCATAAAATTATAAAAACAATAACATGAAATAACTGCTTCAGTCAATGACCACGAGCTGTAGAATCATGAAAATGGTGTGAGACGCTGCTAATTCCACTAAAAAACTGGTCCTATGGAGCAAATGTGCCATTATTCTAGAACAATCTCATATATTGTTATGCTTTGTTCAGAGTAATTTGGTTTTGTGTTCTTTTGTGTATCAGTGAGACAGAGAGTGAAGATGCAGACGACAAGTCAGAAAATGGGCTGGATGACTTTCCACCGAGTCCAGGTAAAAGGATTTCAGAGACGGCCGTTAGCCTGATTTATACTCAGTTCTGCTTCCTTAAGTAGTTCAGGAAAATCTGATTTTTGCTAAAGAGAAACCAGATTTTTATGTTGTGTGAGACGGTTGTGTTGCGTCTGACCGACATCCTGTTGTGGTGCTTATTGCAACATGGCTGTCAAAGCCCTGACACAGGAGGATTTGAGTGACTTTTTCAGAAGCTCAAACTTTGTCTGGAGTCCAGATTAATTTAGATTAAGAGCATCATAACCCCTCGATCTGCCCCCTTGTTGTTTGCAGTTTCTCCATCGGAAAGCGGGTCAGATCAGTGAAGAATTGATTAAGTTTGGGTCTTTGTGAGGCTCTTTAGCGACCCGAGAGCAGATTTTTCTCTCCAACTCCTTCTGGAAATTGTTGTTCAAACGGTTCTTGTTAAGATTACACATCAAGCCGTAAGAAAAAAGTCAGACCGGGGTGAAAATCAGATCAAATTCTCATCGTACTAGAAAAAATAGCTTCAAATATTATTAGGAAGCCAAGAAAACTCAAATTACGACTTGAGTTTTACTGTAAAAGCAGTTGTGATTGAGGCAGGGCTTTGGAACGCACTTTAAGTTATAAGCGCAACCAAAAACGTGCTATTTAACACGACGATGACTTGATTATCAAACGTGCTTTTATGACCTTTATCTCTCAGCGTCTTAACTTAACGGTCTGTCCCCTTCGCCGCTATCAGCTCGTGAAAGAGGCGCTTGGTCCCTGGTGTGCGATACGGAGGAGCAGTGGATCAAGCTGGCCGACAGCATCAAGGACAAAACATCCCCGCAGGACCGACACCTCTACCGCGTCATCAGCCAAAACTTCCTGCCCGAGATCCGCAGCATGATCGAGCACAAGGTCAGACCGCAGAAACGCGCCGTCATCAGTCTGCACTGCCTCGTTTCATAATGTCTGTCTTTGCACGTCTTTAAGAAGTGCTTTTATACTTTTTGTTAGATCTTCAGCCATGAGCGTGTCTGTCTGTCCATAGGCCTAAATCCGGATTTTTTTTTCTGGTGTTACATCAAATATATCGTCCTGTTTTGAAAAATGTACAGACAGGGGGGTCTGTATGGAATGTATGGAAGCAAAACCATTTCCTGCAGTCTTTCTCAGTGTTGCTCCGGTTCACTAGAGCTAATTCCAGTTCAGCTTCAATGATGAAAATTATGTTTTATCCCAACCGTTTCTTTTGTTTTGTGAAATCAGGGTCATGTTTTTTCAATAAAGAGGACGGTGATCTTTTATGTATTTGATAAAGTATGGGTTTAATCAGTGGCGCCATCTATATAACTAAATACACGCTCAGTTCGTTTTTATTTCTGGACAAAATAAGTTGCACCACTTTTAGATTAAAACTTAGTGGCGGTTTGTGGATAAATGTTTGAATTGTATGATTTTTTCTTTTTCTTTTCTTTCTTTTTTGTAAAGTTAGGCAAAATTTATTCTCTCCCAAATCCGTTCCATGTCATTCTGCTCTGAAGCGTTTGTTTAATTTGCTGTGAACGCAAATCTTTGCCTGATGGAGGCTAACTGGGCGGTGCTGACCCTGATAGCGGCTGACGTACACAGGCAGAAAATGTTTAACCTGAAAAGGAAAATAGTTGTTTGAGTTGAAGGGAAGTCGTGTTTCTGTTTGTATTCGGTCTCTGAAACACAAAAAAATGTCTGTTTTTCTAATTTAGCTGCTCTTTTATCCTGGAGGATGTTTGTGTGCTTGTCTTGATGTAACGATGTAAACGTAGGTGCGGCGTCGGCTTTATAGCCTGAAATCCTTTCTCCTCCGTGGGACTGGGACCGCTGTCAACAGCCATTTAACGGACCGCTGACGACCAGCAGGAGCCCACCTTGAGGCAGGACGGGGCCTCTTGAGTGACAGCTCTGCTGTGCCGGAGCATTCTCTCCACTTCTCTGTGGCGACACCAGAAGCCTTCTGCCTCGCGTGGGTGGGGGCTGCGCGTCTGCGGGGGTAAAAATCACAGAGCCTGGGGGAACACATCAGCGGCAGAAACGGAGCGAGCTAATGAAACGTGGACGCTGCCGCGCCACACGTCGCAAACAGGAACATCTGTGTTTCCTTTTATCTTCTTTCCGTCTTGCTCCCCGCCCACTTCTTCCTTCCTCTTTTATCTCCACACTTGCACGCCATTCGCCGTTCTTGCGTAGAAGCTTGTCCGTGTTCGTGCAACAGATGTTCGGCTTTGGCAGAGGGCGTCCTCTGTCCCGGTCCCTCCGTTTGCTTGGAGTGTCTCGATCCCTCCGTCGGTTCCAAGCATCCACATGTTTGAGGAGAAAGTCTCTGCATGCAGGTTGGGACTCGGCCTGATCATTATCATCATCCTCAGGGAGAGGAGAAAGATCACAGATGGACCAGAGCAGAAAAAAAGAGCAGAGCTGGTTACTCTAAAAGTCGTCACGTCACACGACTGCACGCATGTTGGTCAGTTTGCTGTTCGGGCTCATAGAGAAATGTAACAGGAGTGCAGTCTTCCAGTGTCTTACATTTAAAAATGCTTTTTTGTTATATATGTGAAGCATTTTTCATTCAGTCTTTGGTCGACAAATTCATTCATCTGCCAACAGACCATTCAGGTGCTGGTTACTCTCAGAGGGGGGTGGGGGGCAGTGTCAAACGCAGGTTTTCATCGACAGATCAAACTACATCTAGAGTAGGGCTGCACGATATAAGGAAAACTCGCAATATGCGATCAATATTGCGATGACAATGTAACTTGCGATAAATGAACAAATGGCAAAACAACCCAAAGCATCATTTCTAATTTCACTGCTACAATTTAATTTAAAGAAGAGTCAACATAACTCAAATTATTCCATAACATCCATAACAATGACCCTTGTTTACATAGGAGGCAAACATCTAACATAAAAGTGCTCCAAAACAAATAAATAAATAAAAAAGCTCCATCTGATTGGTCAACAACGTGAAGGCGTCCATCCGATTGGTCAAATGCATAAAGGGATTTATTTGAGTCGTTAAATACTTCAAGCTGCCATAAGATTGTTTTAGCACATTTAAGGGAACCATTTATTGCAATTTCCACCGATTTTTGCGATTGCGTATTGCACAGCTTGATATCGCGATAACGATACATTTGCGATTTATTGTGCAGTCTAATCTATAGTGTGTCGTTTTGTGTTGCTCTAGTAGGGTTATGAACTGATGCATCTTCAGTTTAGTCTGTTGGTCGTCTTTTAACAGGAAACGAGCAACAGGATCGACTTTCAGATTTTATTTTTTTGTTTTTATAGACCCATTCTGATGAAGTCTGGTGTTTGTTTGTGTCTTTAATGTGTTCCGTTTGCTTTTTTCTGACGACAGATCTACAGAGAATTAAGCTCAAAATTTCTTTTCAGAGTTTTTTTCTTAAGGAGCAGGGCCATAAGCTTCATGGCAATGGGGAGGGGAAGGGGGGGGGGGTTGCTCCGAGCCAACAGTCCCACCTACAACTCAAAGGGAAAATCCAGCCGCTCTGCAGAAACTATATCCAAGACAACGACAGCCAATCTTTGATTTTTGGCTAAAAACTGTATCATCACATTAAACCCTTGTGCCATCTTAGATGACCCCCCCCTTCTATTGACGTCTTCTCCCTACTATGACAAAGGTGGATAAAGGTGGAAAGATTTCATGTCATCCATGGACACCAGTGAAGATCACAAATCATTGAAGAAAAAAGGTTCAGCGCACTGTCTAGAGGGTCTAGATGACCCAATGTTAAAGTGCTTAGGATAGCACAATGGTTACGAGACCACTGGGGACGCTTTGAAAGTATAAAGTGTTTTGGAGCTGGTTCCCATTGTCCATCTCAACTAATTAACCCCCCCCCCAAACTGTAAAGCTGCTCCCACAGTTTAGTTTTTCATGCTTTATAGTTTTTTATTTGATCATCTTCACTGTTTTATCTATTTTAGTTTATAGTCTTTCATCTACCTCATAGTTCTTACTCTGTTCACACTTTTGAAACATTTGCTCGCTTGAATATTTCTCCATGAAGCAGATTCCAGAGCAAACCTTCTATTGATGCAGAAAACTGTTCAAATTCATTCCAGCACACTTTTGGGTTTTTCACTTGTTTGTAGGAATGACGATGCGTTGAGTGAAAGTTTTCTTGTTTTGCCAAAAGCTTTAAGCTGGAAATCGTGACACAGGATAAATGTACGTCATCTGGGATCACCAGGAAAAGAAGAGGCTCACATTAATTCTTGACCTCTTTCTTCTTCAGGAACAGGAGCTGAAGCAGAAACTGCTGGATCCGCCTCCAGTCCGCATATCGCAGCGTTTCTCTGAAATTCACTTCAAACGGGAGGAGGTGGGTCACGATTCGTTTGCTTTTTGTTTCTTGTTTGCTGAAACTAAAATGCACGGAAAGACCTAACAAGATAAAGAGCCTGTCCTCCGTTTGTTCATCCAGGAGGGTCCTGGGGTCATCTCTGACGAGAGGAAGAAAGACGAAGAGCTGGACAGGCAGGTCATGCTGGCCGAGCAGCGGCGAGAGGAGGAGAGGATTCTCCAGGAGGAACGTCAGAGGGAAAAGCTGGAGAAGATCAAAGCCGTGGAGGGTAACTGGAGACCACGGTTGTGTCCGAATTTCTTCCCTAATCACTCTATAGCGCGTTCTTCATTTTCTAGTGCTGTCTAAATCTTCAATTCCAAAATCTAGTGCCCTAGAAATTTCCCAGAAGTCTCTGCGGAAAACCAGTCTGCATCAATGCTCACTAGATCAGCGATTATAGACCACAATGCATTGCGTCGGAACAATTTTTGCCCAAATAATCTGTTTAAATGTATTTTTTTTTTTTACTAAACCATCGACGTTTTTATCTTCAGAAGACAGTGGCTCATAAATAATCGTCGCAAAACGCTCAATTGGATTTTAACTTTGTCAATGACAATCAATGACATCATATCCGCAGTAGTAGTAAGTAATGAGCGCTGTGTCCGAATCGCTTTTAAAATTCAGGGCTACATCGTTTTTTAGTAGTTATGGGTGGGAGTTGGGACACAGCCCACGTCTTCCACTTCTGTTTGTACACAAAACATATTTTTTTAAATGCAGCCGTAACTGCAGAGAGCTCGCACTGATAGGAACCTCCTGGTAAACGCCGGAGAATAGAAAAGGGGAGTTTGTGTCAAATAACAGGAAGAAGCAACACTTCAGCATCCTTTCATCAGAGAACCTGTCAGACGCGAGAGGCAGAATGGAATGTGACGGCCAGTCTTTCCCTTTTTCATTGTTGGAGCTCAGCTCAGGACGGCCCAAAGAGAGGCAGTTTCCCTGGAAGGCTGCTGATTTATGGCACATGAAGGAAACGTCGAAGCTTCTACTCACAGGATCTCGTGTCATCTATCAAGGGTCTCAAGTAGCGACGGTGCTGCATTTGAAGAGCCTTATGAATGCATTATAGATGAACAGCAGGACCTGTGTGTGGACTGCATATGTGGATTCCTCCCTCAAAGATCTTTAATCCACTCAGCAGGGGGTCTGGCAGGCCCCTCTGCCTTTCATGTTGAAAGATAAAGCAGTGATACATATGCGCTCATCTGTTCCGTTCTTTTGATCAACCGGGCCCACGAGAAGTTGGCTGATGAATCGTTCCCTTTCTGCTTATCTGAGCTGCTGACAAGCACAGTGGATTTTCATCAGCTGTTTTCAGCAAATAGAAGTTCAGACTGTTACTTTAGGGCCTGAAAAAGCAGCTTTTAAAAGATTTTTTTAATTACATTTTCATGAAATCTTTTCTCTCAGATCGAGCAAAGAGGCGGAAGATGCGAGAGGAAAAGGCCTGGTTGCTCTCTCAGGGCAAAGAGCTGCCGCCTGAACTCCTGAACCTGGAGCCATCTTCACCGATCGCCAGGACATGCAGGAATAAAGAATTGTAAGAAACTAAACACCTTATTCTGTCTTAAAAGACCCTCTCTGATTATTTTCTTGTACCATTTCGAAAATGTTCCCAGTGGTGATAGTGCTGTTTTTAACCAAAATGAAGAGGGAAAAAAACTGTTTTTTTTTCTGGGTCATAGTTTCTGCAGTTATTTAGAACCTCACCTCTGACTTGTGGGTGAGACATTTGCCCATAGCTGAGATTTCGGAGCGGGGAGCTTGAGGCCCGCTCAGCCTATTTTCTATAGAAGCTCTTTTTCAAACGGCTTTCTTTCTGCTCCTGAGTCACAACAATTTGAATAAAGAAATACTCAGAAATGACCTTTTAAGCTGACATTTCTTTAGCTATGTCTTATATATTATATATTACTCTCAAAATGCCTCAAGTACTTGGTAAAAACAAATTTTCATCAGAGTGGGTCTTTGAAAAAGCTCAATTTTTCATAAATTATATTTCTTCACTTTTCAGCTACGACATTGACGACGACTACACTGCTCTTTACAAAGGTAGGATTCCACAATCTTTTTTTTTGCTCCATCTTGACTGATACATGTTCTAACATCTGATCTGCCCCCTAATCTTCAGTGCTCGAGGCCCTAAAAGCTCATAAGGATGCTTGGCCTTTCTTGGAGCCTGTTGACGACTCCTATGCCCCCAATTACCATGAGATCATCCAGGTACAAATGGAGTCATTGTCTCTTTTCCGTACTAGCGACTAAATGACCACCAAATCTGTCCTGTAGTATCTGTTTTTATGCTCTGTCTCTGTGGACAGACTCCCATGGACCTGTCCACCATTGAGAGGAAGCTCAACGATGGGAAATATGTTGCCAAAGAGGAGTTTGTGGCCGATGTGAAGCTCATGTTTGAAAACTGCGTTGAATACAACGGAGATGACAGCGGTAAATCTTTTCTACTTTTGAACCAACAGTTGTTTCTTCTATGTAAGCACAGACCAATTCTACCAAATTCTCCTAATTTTGTGTTTATTGTGGGAAAGAGGTGTGAGCATTCGATGCCGTGAAGTCGCAGTGTGTGAAAGGAAAGGGGCCGGTCTCTGTGGGGTTTTGGGGCTGGGCCCATTGGAGCTTTGACAGTGATTAATGGGGGGTGATTGAGTTGTGCTCGACTGCTGCGGGACCTAAGCCTGGCAGTGCCGGAGAAACATCTCGGCCCCTCGGCCTCTTGTCTGCAACCATCCATTCAAAGGAAAAAAGTCTCCCCGGGGATTTGGAGGGGGGAGGAGCGTAGTGGGGTGGCTCAGTGAAACGGGGTCAGCCGACGCCCTCTGACCTATTCCCTTAGCTGGGAGTGAGACTGAGCTCTGTGTGATCAGGTGAAATTAATATTAGTGTGCTTTTCTTCAGCTTCTGTTTGGGAAAACGTGTGGAAGAAGGTTCAAAATCAGTTCAACTGAATGAATTTAATTTGAACAAAAAAAAGGTAGGAAATTTGAAAACAGTTTTAAACTCAAAAGAACACTGGAAATATTAAAAAGGGGGGGGGCTTTCACAGTAAACTATACCCAAATATATGATCATATATTACCTTTGGAACACTAAAGAACAGTTTATCTGTGAAATGAGTTATTTTCGCAGCTCGTTTTTTTGCCTCAAAGTAAGTCGACCTGATCTCTGAGGCTCCGCCTTGCGCTCCTCGTAGGAGCCGCCCATTTAATGACTTAATGCTAGAGTCGGCCTCGGCAGCGTTTCCGCGTTTTGCCCACCAAAACAAACAACATCTGAACTTTTGACTGATATTGTGAATGTAAACGGAAGGTGTTAAGCCGATCACAGCTAGGTCCACAGAGAAAGTGTGTGTGTGTGTGTGTGTGTGTTTGCCTGGAGAAGGAGCTGGCGGCGCAGACTCTTCCTGGAAGGGGCTGGTCCTCACTTTGTGATGTCACAGTGTGAGAACCCACTCGTTTTATGGTGGATTGGGAGGGTTAGCGTAATGGATCGGTGCTAGCTGACCTGAAAAGCCGCCTTTCTCCACTTCAGAATCATCCGATTCACGGTAATCGTGTAAATGGTTGAAGAGTTCCGGCACGTCAAAGACTGTGTGTTATGTAGGGATCGCCAGTCCAGTGTTAAAGTGTTAAAGTGTGCAATAAGATGCAAAAGACCTGAGTTTTTCCATAATATTTTAACATCTGTCCTCAGAGTACACCATCATGGCGGAGTCCCTGGAGCGGTGTTTTAGCCGCGCCCTATTGAAACACTTTCCCTCGGAAGACTGCGACACGGATGAAGAATTCCACGTCAGCCGAGAGGAAAAAGAGCGCAAGGACAAGAAACGAAACCGCAGCAATAAACACTCTGGACCCGAGAGTTTGATCAGAGCGACGGAGCAAGTCCAACGGAAGAGAAATTTCCCCGGGGGCAAAGGCAACGGCCCTGCCGAGGAAGAAAACCACAGGAGAGCTAACGGTCCCGGCTACCCTCTCAGCCAGCTTCCCCAGCAGCACCCAAGAGGCATGTACCACCCCGGGCAACAGGTATCTACTGGTCACAGCTACTTGGTTTGGTTGTTTTCTCTTTTCTTCCAAAAGCTTTTCTACACTTTTAACTGTTTTTTGTTGTTGTTGTTTTTTCTTAAAACAACCTTTTCTACAGTTTCACCACCATCCAGCTGGTCCTCACGGACCTCACATGTATGGCCAAAGAATGACGATGGATCCTCGTTTCACATACCCGGTTCATATTCCCAGACATGGAGACCCCAACTTGAGCCACATGTCTCAAAGCTTTAACATGCAGGTGCAAACTCAGTCTCCTGAAATGACAATGTGTCGATGTATGTTGAGGATTGAGGGTGTGAAATTAGTTTCTATCTTTATTTTGATGATTTATAGACCCACTCCGATCATCTTTCCATCTGTTACCAATGGGGTTCTGTTTCTTAATGATGATGCAGTTTTCAGCCAAAATAGGACAGTTTCTTCAGCGTGGCAGGACTTAATCAGAAATTCACCTTCAATTGTTGGCGGGACTGTTGGTGTAATAAAAACCCACTCCCCTCCATTGCTGAGAGCTCATGTCACAAAAAAAAAACTGTCACCACGTGATGGGGAGTCAGAATCTTCCAAATTATATGCTGCTGCCCGATTTTTGCCGCTGGCAGCCTGCCGCCCCGGGGTATATAAACTGTCTTTACCAGGGCCGCCCAATTCCAGGCCTGGAGGGGCGGTGTCCCACTGACCGATGTTAAACAAAATCGCCTGGTCACCATAAAATTACACTTTTTTTTTTTTTAAATCGATTCCGACATCTACCAGGTAGTCTTAGAGCCAGCCAGCTTACAGTCCCTCACATACCCAATTTTTATATTATTGGTGCAACTAAAATGGCGAGCAGCATCGGAGCTATCCAGCCGTACAGTTTAGATCCAGATTCCAGCTCAGACGAGAGAAACAAAGGCGTTCATGGATCCCAGCGTATTTTCTACGTCACAAATATGATCTTTTGTCACCAATGTTTTTATTCTGCTCCTGATTCATCACGAGTTGAATAAAAAAATACTCAGAAATGCAATTTTAAGCTTAACTTCCTTTATTTATTCCTCCATCATCACAGAAATGCACAGTTTCTTATGGGAGTGGGTCTTTAAAATGTGAGAATGGATCAGAACAGTATGAATAAACCTAAATATATCATCTTTTTCTCCCCCCTAGCATCATATGGGTCCTAGGTATTCTATGGGCCCAAACCCTAATCAGCAGCAACACTCTTACATGGGGCCGGCGTCATTGGGTCCGCGACCTATTGCCCTTCAACCTGGACCCCCTCCTGAAGCCAGCATGTATCCGTCCCACCACTATCCAGAGGGCCACCCCATGCATCCTATGGGCAACAGGTTATCGGGTCCTGAAGGACCGTCTCAGCACAGCTTCTCCGGTTTGAGGCCTTCCGGAATGGGCATGCCAAACATGTGGCCTGCTCGCAATCACCAGGGCCCAGACAGACTGAACGGCATTGGGATGCAGGATCCCAACCTGGGGAACCAACGCAATTTCGCCTACGGTGGAATCCCCCCTCCAGCTGGGCCCAAACCGTGGCCTGAAGCCGCTGGATACCCTCATCCCTCTTCCAGCGCTCAGTATCAAATGTCTGGAGCAGCCGGCTCTTTGGGACCCATGTCCTCACACCCCCCCGTCCCCCATCCAGACCCTTCTGGCCGGACTCGCCTGTCGTCTATGCTGGAAAGCCCAGAGATGCTGGCTATGCAGCAGCTGTCAGCCTCCTCTGGACCCCCTGCTGGTGCCCCTCCTCAGCACAGAGGCAACTTTCAGCAGCCAGGGCCCCCATCAGGAGTTGGCAGCATCCCAGCAAAACAGCCCCCCCCTACCCCTGAGGTTCAGCTGCTGCACCCAGCCAGAAACAAAGGGCCAGACAGCCACCCTGCTCAACCGACAGACGTGGACCCCAAAGGTAGCGTTGACCTTCTTTTTGCGGTATTTCCGCCATCTTTATTCTTCTTCACTGAAATCCTAGTTTGCTGTTATTTCCAAACAGATCTTTTTGTTGCTTTTAATGCTGTCATGTTAATTAGCACATCCCACACAGTTGTTCCCTTTTCTCTGTCGAGAGCGCCATGCAATTTGATGTGATTATTTTCACAGTTGGTGTCAAATTAAATATTCATCGATTCAGTTCAATTCCTGCTTTTTTGATGATGCAGAACAGATGCATGCTTTGAATTCAGCTTCAGGAGCAAAGGTGTTCATCATACCGTTTGGACAGTTTCAGTTGGATGTCTTGGTGTCCTCCCCAAATGTTTTGGAAGGTTCTAGAGAGGAACAGTATCTCAAGGGCCGGTTCATACGCCAGAGCGATTGACCATCGCGTCAATGGTCTGTACCACAATTGTGCAGTCTAGCTTATACTAAGGTTGGCTGGTTTTGCTTCCAACTGTCCACGGTAACTGCAATGAACTTTTGAGTGGCGTTTATACTTTTCAAGCCTGATCGCGCAGTGGTTTCCAGTGTTTCACTGCTTTGGTCATTTGTTTAAAGTGATATATAGGGAGATTTGCAGAGAAGGTCGGTGGTACATTAGATGTTTTGTTTTTTTGTGGTATTATAAAGCCAACATAAATAACTAAAACAGTTGAATTTGAAACGATTTTCCAGCTGCTCCATGTCTTAATCGTATAAAGCTGAAGTTCTGGTTGCATTAGAAAGTAAATATGCAGTGAAAATGTTGTTTTTTATTTTTATTTTTTTGAACTGAGCCAGAATGACGTAATGTCTAATCCCTCTTGTATCAAGTATGCAGTTATAGCGGCTGTTTGTAAAATCCTGGGATGTGGAAATGGCGATTTTTCTGGATTGAGTTTGCTCCGCCATCGCGTCTTCTAACCACTTGAAATAAGTTCAGGTTGAATGGCGCAATATGCACGCCATTCCACTCCCAATGGCTAAGGATGTCATCAGCTTGTTTGACATTTCGCAGCGATTGGGGCGATTCCGTTCAAATCAAATCCAATCAAACTGTATTTATAAAAAGAGCTTCTCATATATTGCGCAACTTGAAGTGCTTTAACATTTAGAACACAGAAAAACACAATATTACAATAAGTATTGGCAGAACAAAGCCTCTCTATAAGTTTTGGTCCTCACCTTAGGGAGAACTAAAAGTCCAGCCCCGGACGACCTTAAGGTACTTTAAAAGAAGATCATTGAAATACGAAGGCTCAAGACCATTAAAACATTTATAAATCTTAAAAGTCAATTTGGAAAAACGCACAAGGAGCCAATGCAGCAATTTAAAATGGTTGCAATGTGTTCCCGCCCCCTGGTCGTGGTCAGAACTCGCAGAGTTCTGTAATAGTTGTAGGCCTGACTTTTTGGGTAAACCAGAGAGCAGGGCATTACAATCGACTGAAGATAAAAGCATGCATCAGCACGTCTGTGCTGGCAAGAAAGAGGAACGGGGGGACTTTGGCAGTGTTTCTGAGATGATAAAATCCCATCTTCACGACATTATTAATGTGTGGAATAAAATTTAGCTCAGAGTCAAAAAACTACCCCCAGGTTTCTCACACAGTGAGATGGTGTAAAATTCTGAAGGTGTGGTAAAATCATCTCTCTCTCGTCTATTAAAATTCAAATTTCAGTTTTGTCCTGGTTGAGCTGTATGAGGTTTTCTGCCATCCACGACTTACATCAAAAATTACAGTTTAAAAGAGTGTTAATAGATTCAAGGTTATCAGGAGACGCAGCGATGTAAAGCTGTGTATCATCAGCATAGCCGATGACCCTACGACAAATGCGATAAACTGGTCGGTTTATCCTTCACAGTGATTTGTAATTGCTCAGATTGCATTTGCTCAGGTGAACGGCCACCTTAAGGAATGTCTTTGAAAATTCAACATAGGATTGTCGAGTGTATGTGGTGCATGTAACGTGAAGTATTTGTGAGGATAGTAATTAACCCACAGACAGCCCACATCCACCCGGAAGGGCAGCTGTAACTCAGGCGTTAGCTTCCTTCACAATGATGTTAATTTTTCTTCTGTTCTGTACGTCAACAGATCCGTCGCTGGAGGGAAACATGACGGCCAACATCATCTTTGAAAATGGTTCATTGCAGAAAAACTCCTATTCCATCAATCAAGAGCGCCCGCTCATGCTCAGCGCCACACACTGTGGAGTTCGCAGTCCGCCGAACGCAAACCCGAGCAGGTCAAAGGAGGAGTCCTCCAGGCTGGGACTCGCACAAATCTCACCTGAGAGGTGCAGGCAGAAAGTGGACGGCCACTTTCCCACGCAAAGCAGGGGGGCTGCTTCTTCTGGTCCAAGCAGCACAAGCTCCAATGAGCTCCCTGATGGTCTGCAGGGGAGCCCACACCCAGAGGCTCCCAGTCCCGCAGATCTTCCACAAAACCCGCCGCCAGTCCACGTTACTCTGGCCCAAATACCAGACCACAAGGAGGATGCACGCCTGCAGAGTGAGCTTCAAGGGACGATTCAGAAAGCTCGTGCAGCTCAGAGTGTTCTGCCCCAAAGCCACTTTGAAAGCTCCGCCCAGCAAATCACGCAGAATACGGAGCAACCCAAGTCCCTGGTGCCTTCTCATCACATGCCCCAAAGAATCTCTCCACAGTGCCCCACGGAGAGCAGCCCCATGCATGGGATGCCCCAGACGAACACACAAACCACCCCTTCTGCCCCACCCCAACCTGTGCCTCTCACTTCTTTGCCCCCAAGTCACCCAACTCCCCAATTACCCTCCCAGCCAAGTCCAGCAGACCACGGAAATCAAAGGCCCAGTGAGCCCACCAGCAGGCCACACACAGGGGCCGCTGGCGTGTCTCCACACCACGCCGCGGTGACAGCCGGGCCGCCAGCCGGTGTTTACAAACACCATGCTTTCAGCCCAAACCACAACCAGATGGTGGGTGGGAGCATGGGAATGCAGACTCCCCATGATCCCAATCCAGCCATGCCCCCACCCTCCCACTGTCCGGCCAGCGACGCCGTGGGCCAGTTTGGTGTGGGGAGCCCCTCACATCCGCACTATAACCAGGCAAACATGGGCAGGTCGGTGCCGCCATCCACCCACCCATATCACAGCCAAATAAATGCCCTCTACAGCCCTCCGCCCCACCCAAACTACCACCAGCACGCCGGGGCGGCCTACTACAATGTGCCTTCCCAGCAGCACCCCAATCCTCATGGCAGTCTGTATCCGCCACACCAGTACCAACAGGAAAACTATCTGCCCCACCCCCAAGCTCAGCCCCACAGCCACCTCAATGGCAGAAGAGGCTACCCCCCCAAGGACTGGCATCCATCTTTTTATCAACCCCAGCAGCCGATCCCACCCAGCGCCTACCTGCCCGGTGCCAGCGCCAGAGGGGGCGGTCAGCTGAAGGAGAGCAGCATGTCTCCGCTCGGTTCTGAGGGCTCCGGTGGAGCCGCCATGCTGTCACCCGGTCACGTGACGGACGCAGGACCGCATTCTGGAGGCACCGATGAAGGCAAGTGCGAAAGCGGGGGTCTCTCTGGTGCGGGCAGTGGCAGCAATCCACCAAGACGAGCCCAGAACGAGAGCTCGGAGCAACCCGAGAGTCCAAAAGAGATTTTGGACCTGGACAGTCACAACGCGCTGGCTCGCCATCGCAGCATCCAGCCGCTTCAGCAGCAGCATCCGCCCGCTCCAGGCGTACGTCTGTCTCCTGGGTTCATGTACGACCCCCGATCCCTACACCCAGGGATGCAGCAAGGAGGGGTCCCCCCCTCCTGCGACGGTAGAAACTCTTATCCCGGCCAGCCGTACCCGGACCCCGGGCGCTTTGCTGCGCAGAGACCCCTCCCACATCTGATGGAGGCTCTGCAGCGGCCGCAGCATCTGCCCTACTCCCCGGGCCAGACGCGCATGGCCATGTACAGACACGTCAGGCCTGGGGGGCACTTCCAGGGATTGATGGTTCAACAGAGAGGACAAGGACCGGAGCGCTTCCTGCACCCAGGGTAAACCGCTTTACGGAGTGTGAGATTTTGCAGCCGTTTTTTTTTTAAGTGGTAAGAAGATTTAACCTTTATTCATTTTCTCTTTGTAGACAACAGATGATGACTGCTCCAGGCAGCCCCAGAAGTAAACAGGTGTTGTGAAGGAAAACATCAGAGTACGTTTGTGTTGCACCATATGAAAAACATTGCTGTAGTTTCCTTTTTAACTCAATTTAAGACGCTTAAAGTCTCGATGACTTGAAATGCTGGAGGATCCGAGACAGTTTCTGAAATAACAGTCTTTGTCTTTCTCCTTTCAGATAACTCGTGAATCTTCCTGGAAATGCAAAGAGCTGTTCTGACTGGATGACTTCGATGAAAGCACCTGGCCGCTGGTCTAAGACGACAGGTGAAATGTGAGAATCAGATGAGCCGGCGTCTCCCAATCCTGCCTCCAGACTCCACGGCGGGAAGCTCTGTGGATCCCAAGGGAATTCAACCCACACCTCTGTCGCTTGACGACACGAGGACACTTCCAACTATCGTAACCACTAGGTCAACCTTTCGAGCGCAGGAAGACGCCGCCTTTGCAAACACTGGACCGCCTATGGATGTAGGAACATTTTTGAAACGGAACAGAGCTACTGACTAAACTGTGACCAAGAAGAAAGGGACTGCTGGTTTTATTCCACCGTATCTTGTAAACTCAGGTGTAGAAAAGGAGGTACAACGAGACCCAATCAGCTCCTTACGGTTGCCTTTGTTTTTTTTTTTCATTCCTTTCTGAATGTATGAGTGAATGTGTAGACAATGCAGCACAACACTGATCTGAGGAATGAAGCATTCAAGCTCACTGACTCTGCACCCCAACTCTAAAAACATTATTTTTAAAAAGCAGAATATGCATCTTTCTGAGCTGCCTTCTCTTTGAAGAATGTCCTGGCAGGGAGGGGATGATGGTCTAAATGAACCACAATCTCTGCTATGCACTACTGATTCTATCATTTTAGTCCTACTAAAGCTGAGTGGCCTTGGCTAGCTCCACGTTAGCCGTCCTATCTCAACGCAGAAATGTGTGAAAGGGTAAAGTTTGTGGGGTTACGACTCCCACACCGCTGAGATTTCCCAGCAATCGTCTCAGATTTACGTTTTCACGCCTCGGTACGGAGAACAGAACATCGTCTTTCCCCTCTGGTGTTTCTTTAGGTCCGTCTTCCACGTCGTTGAATGTCTGCTCCTAATGTCAATACTAAAGTTATCCTCAGGGTGTACAGATTATAAATATACGGGTATTGTTGTAAAAAAAATGATTTAAAGGTGCGGCTGAGCGAGGATGATCGGACTGCTTTTGACTCTGTACATAAAATGGATTAACTGGAAAAATGAAACCTCCTGATTTGTTTTTGTAATCCCATTCCCACCAGAAATCTTTTGTAAAAGTTGCATCCTTGTAGAAGCTGTTCTTTCAACAAAACTGGTGATCTACTTTAATATTTTTTAGGTTTAGCAGCAGCAAAAAGAATGAAAAACATGAATCTACCTCACATAGCCACTCTGTGGCTTCTTTAGAGTCCTTCTGCCTTTTCTTCAGTCTGTCAAGCTGCAGAAGGCTCAACGTTTAGGATTTAAGCAGCATTCGTGAGACATAAAGGTAATAGGGAATAGTTTTAGGGTACTTGAAAAGCTTCTGGGGAGGGGTGCAGCTGTGGTGCTGACTGACCAGCTTGTTAAAATCGGCCTTTTTCCCCTTAAAGTTGTGCTTCAGATCTCAAAATCTTTTTTTTTTTAAATATATTTGAAATGGAATTTGCTATTAATCAGATGCCCACCGGTTTATGGAAGCAGGAAGGTCCGTCTGGGGTCTGCATCGACTCAAAACAGCCTGCACACCCACTCAGCAGTTACCCTATAGGTTTAGAAATGAATTGTAAGGATATTCTTAAAAATATGATTTTAGAGGCTGA
Organism: Oryzias latipes; assembly: GCF_053564925.1. Lineage (NCBI taxonomy): Eukaryota > Metazoa > Chordata > Actinopteri > Beloniformes > Adrianichthyidae > Oryzias > Oryzias latipes. The sequence continues at coordinate 32,346,420 of NC_136242.1, read as the reverse complement.
GAGACAATTTTGTACATTTCTGTTTTTATTAAATAGAAAACTTGAGTGACTCAAATGGAGCCACAGAGGAGGTAGTCTTCATTTTTGCTGGTATATGTATGAAGGGCAGCGGTGTCCTTTAAAAAAAAAAAAAAAAAATCAGATTGGGATTTCAGTCTATTGTACACACAACTGTTTTTATGTACAAGTGTGTTGATGTTGTGTAGAATGGACAGCTGAAGGCCGTCAAAGAGGATTCGGGTCTTTTCTCTGCTGTTGTCTCTGCTGCACTAGTGAAAACCATTTAGACGTGAATAAATGTGAATCATATTTATTTGTTTTGTTTTCAGGAATTTTTGTAAAAAATTTTTTAGACTTGTCTTAATATAAATGTGGCGTCTCGCTCTCTCTTTTTTTCCCCTTTTTTAAGTGGCTGCCCTTTACCTCAGTAGCATGGTGACATTGAGAGGGGGAGGCGGGGCTTAATTTTGTTTACATGTTCTTATCTGACAGATTATTTTCCAATCGGAATGGAGTATTTTCTATACTGTATTAGAAATAAATCATTTTTCCTGAACAGTGCTTTTCGTGGTCCTTATTTTTAATCACTGAAAACATTTTATTTTATTTTTGAAAATATTCTTAGTTGTGCCGTAAATGTATAATGTCCAGAGACGAAATAACAAAACCAACTTGAAAGATCAACGTTTATTTTTCCAGCTGTCAAATGTTTGCAGCACCGCGACTTACAGACTGCTGCTACTCATGTGGCCTGCAGGGGGAGGTGTTGTGCAGCTTTAAATGTTTTATAACATGTCCCTTTGTTGTCCGGGTTTAAAGGAGACCAATTTTGGTAGCGGGGCGCAAACAAATGAGACATTGAACTCCTGAAATTGAGACTAATTAAGCGATTTGTTTTATAACGGAACAGAAAAAGTAATATAAACTATAAAAGGTGCCTAAAAATCGTCATTTGGGTTTTTACAATAACTCCGTTAAGAAAAAAAATCATAAATTTGCGCATGCGTTGATTTCATTTCACGCGTCTAAATTCTTTAAAGATTTTTTTCTCCTATTGTTTCCATTTTTGTTTCAAATTTTACATTTCAACCATGAACTCAACGTGTTTTCTCCACAAACACTGTGACGAAATTTCCCCTTATTTTTGTCTTGCAGGCAAATGTTTACACAATTTTGGCTGCCTTTGACCCAGCTCGGCGTTTACAGTTCTGTATTATACGGTTGCCTGCAAGTCTACAAACTGGGAAAAGTGCCATATGGTTGAACTAATCGGTCAGTCTGTCAAGCAGACCCCACGGTTGTTTTTAACGCGTTGTCACCGTCAGGATTCTTGTTTTTAACCGTTTTGAAGGTCGTCGTGTCTACAGAAAAACGTGCATCTTTATGTTCAGGTGGGTTTATTTTAGATTTTCTGATTTAAAGCAAACTCTGCCGGCATTACTGTTCGGTCAGCTGCTGCTTTGATACCTAAAATACGCATTTAGGTTAATGCGTCTTAATGAGTTAACCTAAATGTGGGCATTACATTTTTTTTATTGGTTTAACGTGTTCCTCATAGATAAGGGATAAATGTTACAGCGCTTGTCATGCAAAGTCCTCGTGAATGCGTGACAGTGCGCATGTGTTGTGCAGCTTCTCCTTTGTCTCTACTGAAGTTTATTTTTTGCTTCAGCCAAAAGTCAGTTCTGCAGACTCCTGGACCGGACGTGAACCTGCTCCGCGTTTCCTCCCATCATGATGCTCCAGCTGGGTTTGGTTCTCAGCCTCCTGACCCACGCGGTGTCCATCCCTGACCCCAGGCAGAGGGAGGCTCTCATCCAGCTGGAGTCCTCCATGCAGACCGGTGGGCAGATGGTCCTGACTGATGCCGAGCAGGAGCTGGATGTCCGCCTCTTCAAAATGAAGCAGGGGGAGATGGCGAGGGCCGCCTTTCCTCCCGCCATGCATTTCTTCAGGGCCAGAGACCTCATCAGGAGGAGTCCCATCTTCAGTCTGCTGCAGAAGATGCCCAAAGGTGCACAACCAGGCTGGAACAAAGCTGTTGTTGGATAAAAGTCTGCTTCCTTTTCAGGATCCTGGTTCCCCCGGATCAGTTTCAGCTTCCTTCTCGTCGCAGGTGGAGCTCTTCATGTCCACGACTTCTCCATGGTGGATGTGGATTGGTTGGTGAAAAATGTGACCTATCGGCCGCACTGCTATGTGTGCTACACCGACGATCAGTCCATCCGATTCCTCTTCTCGTCTCGGGGACCCGAACCGCTCCCACGCTGCTCAACGTGGATTCTGCTGGAAGAGCTCCGCGCCAAGATGATCAACTCCACAGACCTGGACAACAGGTGAACCCTCTGCGTTAACCTATCTGTCATTTGATATTTACTGCTGTTGTCTTTATTTAGCAAATATTTGGACTTCTCTTGTTTCCTCATTCTGCATCCACATCCCACACATCTACATTTGTTTATCTGATGAAATGCAAAACCAATTTTTCTGCCAAACATTTCCTCTGAACTGCATTTTTTTTCAACCATAATCTAGATTTTTTTTAATGTTGTTTTTATATCAGTCTTTTTAAATGAAAATCCAGTAGAAGTCCAGAACTAAACAAGTGTGAAAGTTTGAACATTATCCGTAAATTTTAGACAAAATTCCTGCAGGACATTCACAGACATTGAAAAAAACTAACTTTTTTTTTTAACCTAAACCTGCTTTACGTACTTTTGTTCAAATAAATAAACAAAAATCATTATTTAACTACTGAATATTTATTATAGAAAGCCTGTTTCTCAGCAATCTGTGCAAATTGTTATTTTAGCATAGTAAGGCATTTTAAAAAACAATTATTTGTGTGTTAACTGTTCGTTTGTGAGAACAGTAGCGATTTAGCGTGACGTCACCCATAGAACATGGTTTACCTCCAATGACTTCATTCAGTCTGCATATTTTCCTGATAAAGAACCATTGTCTGTACGTGAGAACTTAAACCAGGAAGTACCAGGAAGCCAACATCCCATAGACTTTCATGGAGAAACAAACAGCTGTTATGCTACGTTCACACCGGCCTCTGCAGCGCTCAAGCCTCCACTTCCAATGAAAAGTCTATGTTTAAGTAAATGCACGTTTGCGTATGTTTAAGTCAGTTTTCTGGCTCCCCATACAAAAACGCGCAGCCATTGAAAGCTTGTTGAAAGTTAAACCTCTTGGACTTTGACCAATCAGTGACTCAGATTTGGTGGTGACAAATGGGTAATTCACAGATTTACCAGCCGCTTGAAGATTAACTATGAAGGATAAAAGGAATAATTACAGTTTATGCCCGGCCAGAATTCTATGACACCAATTCTTATGTGGATCGGAGTAGAGCTGTGAAAGAAAAAGCCAGACTTTACTCCAAGTCTCTTCCAATTGTGAGTACATTCACTAAAAGCAGGTAATGACCGTCCCATGTAAACATCGTATGCTAAAAGGACATTCACATGTTCATAAATGAACGTCTATTTATGGCGTCTTTTTCACGAAAACATGGATTGATTTCTTTTTTATTTATTTAATTTTATTTTTTATTATTTTTTATTTTGATTCGATTTTTTTTTATTTTACATTATTTTTTATTTTACATTTTTTTCTATTGATTGACTTCAGCTCCGTCGCTCCACTTCTAAACCAGAAATCCTCAGTGAGCAGTGACTGACTGGTCCAAGTCGGTCTGAGTCTGCGTTTCCATGGCAACCACTTTAACCCAATGGGAGCGTGCTTGTTGGAAATCCACACCCCTAACGCTTGGTAGCGGGTTACACGACATCTGTCAATCAAACCCTTAAATGTTCCACATGACACCACCTGCTTATAATAAGGCATCTGATTGGTCCGTTTATAGCTTGAATGTCTGGCACTAAAGAAGTCCAGATCTCACATACAGCCGAAAGTAAATGTTGATCTATAAAACAGTCCTGTATTTGTCGCTCTCAGCATCAAGCGAAACCTGACGCTCTTCACTGAGCAGGATCCAGAGGTGGCGTATCCCAGTCAGGACGTGGTGTGGCGCCGCTTTGAGCAGACCTTCTTGGCCGTCTGGGGGCTGGTCACTTACGCGCCGGTCTTCAGGGACTATTACTACGAGGGCCTCACTCAGTTCTACCTGGATAACGTCATGTACCTGGAGCTGCGCGCTCTCCTCCCAGAGGTAGGACACGTCCCGGGGAGCGCTCTGTTGTCCGGCCTCCTCGTCTTTATCTTCACGCTCTGGCTGCTGCCGCGCAGGTATACGAGCTGGACGGCAGCACCCACGACAGAGCCTGGACCCTGAAGACCTACCGGGACGTCACCAAACGGTTCAAAGCCCAACACCCAGACTTTTTTGGAGCTAGAATCATCTTCACAGTCCACAGGTGGGGACCCTTAAAATAAGCCTTAGATCCTTAATTTAATAAAACCTAAACTGTCTTTTGTTGTTCAGAGGAGTGAATCTGTCGGTGATGACCGAAGCCATAGAGGAGGCCATGAAGCTGCAGAGCAGCTTCCCCGATACTTTGGCCGGGTTTGACCTGGTGAGGCGAAGCAGATGTTCTCAGAGGAGCAGAAGGAGAGAGACGCTAACGTTGCGCTCGTGTGCACAGGTGGGCCGGGAGGACAGCGGCAGACCGCTGTGGTATTTCCGAGAGGCTCTGTCACTGCCTGCAGAGAGGGGGGTCGAGCTTCCTTTCTTCTTCCATGCTGGGGAGACAGGTGAGCTCATCGGTCCTGGATGTTGAGTCACTTCATCAGATGGTTTGACAAATGTTCCACAGAAACATCCAAAAAGCTCACTTACTACAATAGAGAAATATAGGTTTTAGGGTTTAAATTCAGGTTCCTGTGTGCATTTTTAAGAAACAAACCTTTAAATGGAAAGAAATACACTTTTTAAGATGACATTCTAGTGTTTATGAGAATATTCAGCTTCTGTGGTTTGATGAGATTTTTAAGTCTGTCTTTTTCCATTTTTTTGGTCTAGATCTTGAAGGCACAGATGTGGATCAGAACCTTTTGGACGCTCTGCTCCTGAACACGTCCCGCATCGGGCACGGGTTCGCTCTGGTTCGTCATCCTGTAGCCAAGGATCTGTCCAGGAAGAGGGGCGTGGCCGTGGAAGTGTGCCCCGTCTCCAACCAGGTACGCGAGTCACTTCTGCGTGACTGCGGGTCCTCCCTCGGCTCTGGTTTCACGTCACGCGTGGTCTGGTTCAGGTGTTAAAGCTGGTGAAAGATCTGCGGAACCATCCGGCAGCGGCGCTGATGTCAGAGAACCACCCGGTGGTCATCAGCTCCGATGATCCCGCCCTGTTCGGCGCCGCTGGCCTCTCTTATGACTTCTATGAAGCTTTCGTGGGCTTAGGAGGCATCAAGTCCAACATCGCGTCCCTCAAACAGTTGGCAATGAATTCTTTAAGGTAAGGCTCGTCTAAAATTCTTATAACAGACGTGGATTCTTTTAGAGGAAGGAGATGGTATTGGATTAACAGTAATCTGGTTCATTTTTTTCGAGCGTTTATTAGAAAAAATATATTTTTTCGTTTTTCAAAACAAGTAATTCGGTGTGTTTTTAGAGAGTATTTTTTTGTTCTTCGAAGTAAAATTTCTGTGTGAGCTTTTTTGACAATAATTTTTTTTTGTCACAATGTGTTTTGTTTGTTTTTCTAAGTATTCATTTGACTTACCAAATTTTAATTTGTTTTTTTCTCAAATTCAAAAATTTCTAAAAAAAACTTTTGATTTCCCCCCCCAAAAATTTGGTGTTTTTTTTTTAAATATTTTGTTTTGTTTGTTTTTCGAAAGAACTATTGGGGGAAAACATTTGTAACAAAATAGAGGTTTAAAAAGAAAATATGAAAGAAATTTGAGAAATAACAATAAAAATAATTATATTGGAAAATAATCTTTAAAAAACATTATGAAAATCAAACTGGAGATGAGGAAACATCTACAAAGCACAATACTCTCTTGTGGTTTACTGTAGTAGAATGACTAATGATATTTTTGTTTTATTTTTCAAAAATGAGTGTCTGTGATGTAGTTTAGGTTCTTTTGTAGTGAGTCGTAGATCAAACGTAATTGATTTACTGGGATGCTTTGGAGTACTTTGTTGACGGTCCCTGGCTGTCTGTGCAGCATCACCTGTAGGAGGCGGAGCCTATTTAACTAATTACTCCAGTTCTCATTTATTTTCTGCGTCATTTCTAACAAAAATAAATTTTTCATGCCTGACAATTGGTTTTTGGTCACTTTCTCGTTGCCAATCAGCTTGTAGTGTTTATTATAACTAATTTGAAAAACGCCAGTTTTCTTACGTTTCCACATCTTTCTGACCTTTCACTGTTTGTTTTTTTCCTGTTTTTTTGTAGGTACAGTTCTTTAAGCCAAAGGCAGAAGACTGAGGCTCTGGTTCTGTGGCAGAGAAGATGGGATAAGTTTGTGTCTGAACATGTTTACCAAAGCTGAAAACACAGTTTTACCTGTGTGTGAAGAAACCAGCAGCACAGCGGAATAAATCCTCTTTTATTATGATGAGCTTCCTGATCTGAGCTGACAGAGGGGGGGATTGGTGAGATGTTTGTGGTTGAATACTTCTACAAAGCTAACATGGAAAGACTGTGAAGCAACAAGGAAGACGTTTTAGGAGGAAAACGGATGAAAACAGACAGAAAAAGGAAACATGTTTTCTTCAGAAAATGGAAATGCCATTAAATGTTTTCTTCCGTTTTTTGCGCAGAGGGAGTTTTTTGGGGATGTTTTAGGTTGTTGCACTTCCTGTTCAGTTGTGTGCGTTTGAGTGATATATGTCAGGGCTACTTAAAGCTTTGTGTTGTCATTATGGTTGTGTATTTTTCCTGCTAGCTTTGTGTTTGCTGGTTTTGTGGCAAATTATTTGTCAAACTGTATTTTGTGGAAATGAACAACTGTGGCTGTGATGCAGACGACCTTAGGAGGAATTTGAATAATAATAAAAAAAGTTGAATTCTTGTTGGTGAAGCAGCGGCGTCGGGACTCTTGGCAGCTTTTCTGGCAGAGTTTCGTCGGTCACCTGCTGCAGGTGTTGAACTTGAGGAAGAAGCTCTCGTCGATCTGCCCCCTCTCGATATCCGGTTTCCTGTCAACGAGACGAGCGACAGGAAGCAGATGTTTCAGACGCCACAGGCTGGGCCGTGAAGGTTGTCTGGGTCTTACTGACTGCTGTTTGTGCGTCTGGGCCAGTTGACCGTTGGCGCTGTCCAGCTGCTGCCTCAGCTGCTTGCCCAGCCTGGCCTGCCGCCTCTCCATCAGCAGAGCGGCGCGGGCGGAGTCCAGGCGGACGCGTTCGTGGCGCTCGTCCTCTTGTTTTTTCTCCATCTCTATTCTCTGCACAGAAATCAGCAGAAGATCACCTTTTTTCTTTTCTTTTTTTTTAAAGACTTTATTTGAAAATCCCATCAGTGATTGGCATTTGCCGTCACCTTCTTTTCCTGTATTTGGTATTTCTGGAACTGAATGACCTGCTGCACGGTCTCAGGGGGGGGTCTCACGTCGGCGCTCGGACTGAAACCAGGCACCGCAGCCGTTTCCTGATCATAATCAGGGTCATTTTGCTGCTTTCGCCGATGTTTCTCTTCAATCTGATGGAAAAACAGAAGTTCACTAAATAAAAACAAGTTGAAACCTGAACAAAATCCTGACATTTCTTGTTTACCATGGCCAGATTGTAGTTTTGAGTGGCAACTGCGGCCTCTTTCCTTCGCTCTGCCTGGAGATGCAGATGTTCTCCTGCTCTGTTGAGTGTTTCTTCTCTGCTCCGGTTGTGTCTCTGCTCTAAAGTCAAGAAGACGTGAAGGTGTGAGCTCTCCTTTGGGCTCCGGCGTCTTCATGGAAGAAGAAACCACCAACACCTGCCTTCCTCCTCCTGCTGACTCCTGGAGGCGTCGAGCTCCGCCTGCTGCTGGATGAGCCACTCTCTGAGCTGCTCCTTCTGCCTCTGCTCTCTGCTGCTCTTCGTCGGGTCCTCCCCCACCAGGCCCGGGAGGATCATCTGAGCGTCACTCTGGTCCGTTTTCTTCCAGCTGTCCGGGTCGTTCAGGTCGAACTCTCGCCGCGTTTGAGGCTGCTGGTTCTGAGATCTGAAGGTCTCCAGAGCTTTCTGCAGCGCCAGCTTCTGCTTCGTCTGCCGGTTCTGGAGAACAGCGGCGGCTTTACTTTGATGGAGCACATCAGCATCTGGGATCAGGAGGGAAGAAAGCGAGAAGCAGGGATGGACAATATTTATTAGACTTAAAGTAATAAATTTACAAGATTTAAAATAGTAAATTTTACATAATTTAAAGTCGTAAATTGACGCCTTTTTTCTCATAAATTTACAAGATTTAAAGTCGTAAATTGACGACTATAAATCGGAGAATATTGACCACAATGCATTGCGTCGGAACAATTTTTGCCCAAAAAAGGTATTTAAATGTGTTTTTTTAATAAACCATCAAGGTTTTTATCTTCAGAAGACAGTAGACACATAAATAATCTTTGCAAAACGCTCTTATAACTTAGATTTTAAATTCGTGAAATCGATGTTGTCATATCCGCCGTTTAAAAAAAGAAAAGAAAAAAGTACAGAGCGTGGTTTCGAAATTGCTTTTAAAATTCAGGGCACTATACAGTGCCACACTATATAGTTTTTTTTTAGCAGTTAGGGGTTAGCATGGGAATTTGGACAGAGCCAGAGACTTCGTTAAAACGCAAAGTTTGTTTGTGTTTAGCTTTTGTTGTTGGCTTTATCATAAACAAGGAACAGCGCCCGGAGTGACGATATTGGAATAAAATATATTTAGTTCAAACTGTTTTATTATTGAAACAAATCATTTAAAGGGGTTAAAATTTTCATTTAAAAACAATGTTGTTGTTGTTTTTGTAATTCTTAAAGAAGCTTCTACTGATGATTTCCTAATCCGTGTCAATAACATTGATTTAGATAATGGGGGGGAGAAGCAGAGGGGCAAAGCCCCCGGCCCTCCACCCCCGCGGCTCCGCCCCTGTATAAGAGTGACGTGAGGAACCCACCAAAAGCTGCTTGTTCCTGTTTGGCTTTTCCTTCTTGTCTCTTCTTTTCTTGCACCTGCGCATCCAGGACTTCTGTGTCGACCTGTCAGACATGATGTTTATTGTCTTCTACAGCTTTGCTCGTAGAGCAGACGGAGATGTCGAGTGCGGCCGGACGCCGGGAAACTCACCCCCATCGTCCTGAGTTTGTCGTCAAAAACTCGCAGTCGTCTCTCCGCTTCCCGGTGGCGGCGCCTTTCCAGGCTCAGTCTGGCCTCGCGCTCGGAGCTCAGCTCAACATTCATCTTCTGCTTCACTTTACGGACAGATACGAGCTAGAGATTCCCGTTTCTGCGTTTCAAACACACGCGTTGCTTGGCAACGGGAGCACTCGTGACTCTCCGTAGAACTTCGTTTATTCCCGGTGTGTGCTGTTTCGTTTCGTACTACGACGGAGTTTAAGGGCCAATTTACAAAAAAAAAAAAAAAATTATTGATTACGACTTAAAATTTCGTAATTTTACTTTTTTTTGGTGGCCCGAAAAACTCGTAGTTTCGAGCTTTTTTTAAAAAAAAATATTTATTTATTTATTTTTTATTTAAGGCTTTTAAACACATTCAAAAATGGTCAAAAACTGAACATGCTCCCCTGGTATTTGTCTGATGTTGAATTATTTATTTATTCAAAGCATACGAAAAATATGCCGTTTATAAAAGACTGTATTTGTGACATAGAAAATACGCTGGGCGGGGCCACAAAGCTCACTGCTCTGCTCCATTCTGATGCATCCACTTGCAGACGACTGGATCCGTCTTTGTTTTCCTCGTCTGAGCTGGAATCTGGCTCAAAACTGCACAGCTCGATAGCTCCGATATTGCTCGCCATTTTTGTAGCACCGCTAAAGTAAGGTTGGGGTTGTGAGGGTCTGTAAATTAGAAGGACAAAGGGAAAACAAAGGGACGATGGGAAACAGTCCCGCCCACAATTCCAGCTGCCGCTCTGCAAAAACTATGTCCTGGAAAACAACACAGTTTTTTCTTTCTTTTCATTTTGTCTAAAAACGCCATAATCATAATTAAAATACCACAGGGCACGCTTTGACAATTGATCAAGAGATGATTATTTATGTCAATATTGCAAAAGTATAAGCAACTTTTCTATAAACCTTTGACATAACAGCTGGAGTTACCTAATTCTATTTAAATAAGTGATGCAAATTATGAGAAAACGTTCATATTTTGACACCCAGTAGAAGTAAGATAACACATCAGTAAACAAATCAGGAGTTTATTTAAAAAAAAAAAAAAACAAGAACAAGAGTGGTAGTTTTTCCAAACTGGTAAAAAAAATCAAACATTTGAAGCTTTATACCAAAAAAAAAATGTATTTGGATTTTAACTGGACTCCTTGATGTGATGCTGAATCCTCCAGCTCTGTCGTGTGCATTCCTGAATAATAAGCATGTAGTGATAGTTTTCTCCCTGGCTTATCTCCAGACATCGGTTTGTCGCTTTGTTTCTGATTGCATGCCCCTGCAAAGAGGACAGAGCCAGCATTAATGTTGCAGAAACCAATAAAGTCCAGAATGTGCTACAGCTACCTGGCTGAAGGTCCAGTGCACGGCTAGCTTGTTCTGCTTTGCCAGCTCACAGCTGTGCAGAGCGGGAAGGTTTCCAGAACCTGGATCCACCAGGCAGCGGTTTTTGTTGTATTTGTGGGATCGAATCCCTCCTACAATGATTTCGTTTTCAGTGTTGTAAACACAGAACTGGTGAAATAAAAAACATATTATATTTGTTTATTGCCATACATTCCTTTCTTTTCAATTTTTCTTCTTCAAACATCACCTGCGTTTTCTGGAAGTGGCACTCGTAGAGCAAAGGAATGTTCCCCGGAGAAACGCCTTCATCCACACAGTAGTTTGTCAAAAGGCTGTTCTTCAGCTGCGGGTTCAAATACCTCCAATTTAACCGCAAACATTTTAGCCCAGCGTTGTCAGAAGTGTTTTAATAAAACTAGGGAGTGGTGACAATTGCTGAAATGAATCTTACCACTCCATAGCCCCGGATGTTATCCCATTTTTCCAGACTGGAGTACACATTATCCAGGTACCATCTGAAGGGTTTACATCTCAGCTTTTCTCTGAGGTCTTTCCTCTCGGACACGTCACCTGTGTCAACGCCATGATCCTGCGTGTAATTTCACGAGAGTGTGAGTGGTGTGCTTGGTGCAAACACAAAAGGCCAAATAACATCTCCAGATCTAGTCTGAATGTAGCAACATGTCCCAGCCTCAGTCCAAAGTAGGCTGGACGACATGAGGGGAGCTTGTGATTTGCGATATTGGCGATTAAAATTCCGATGACGATGTAACTTGTGATACATGAACAAATAGCAAAACATATGAATGCATAATTTCCATTCAAGTACCGCATTTTATTTTAAATAAAAGTCCAAATGGCCCTCGTCTACATAGGAGGCGGGCATCTAACATCAAAGGGGTCAATTCGATTGGTCAACAGCGTGCAGTGTGTAAAGGGATTTATTTGATTCGTTGAATACTTCAAGCTGCCATAAGATTGTTTTAGCACATTCAAGGTAACAATTTATCGCAATTTTTGCCAACTTTTGCGATACGCGTATTGTGCAGCTTGATCCCGCGATAACGATAAATTTGTGATCTGTTGCGCAGGCCTAGTCCTGAGTTATGTTCACGCCGGGCGTGTGACGCATGTACACTGGACGAGCAGGGAGGGGCTTCTTCTTTTTAATTTTCTTTTTCTACTGTTTACTGGCACATGTCCGCCACCTGCAGTTGGAAGAGGCTCGGTGTGAAACGCCCAAGTGGTGAAAATCTGGTGAATCTTTCTCCAGGCTTTTTCTTTCACAGCTCCATTCCTATATGTGAAAGACTTGGTGTCATAGAATTACGGCCGGACACAAACCACATTTATTAATTTCTCATCCATGATCCATGATTTAAACAGTTCAGTGAATTAAAACAGACACTACCCATACGTCACTACCAAATCCCCCGATTGGTCAAAGTTCAACCGGTTTAACTTTCTTTTTGCGTTCAATGGCAGTGCGGTTTGTACTTAAAGCTTAAAAACAGACATTAAAAGACTTTCCGTTGGAGGTGGTTGCTTGAACACGCGTTTGTAGACCTGTACGGGTGCTGTGGGTTTTTGGCTTGTCCGGGCCCCTGGTGGGTCGTTGAGAGGATCTCTTTGTGCGGTCTGCAGGATTTGTGGGGGTTGAAAAAATAAAAAAAAATGTGGGACTCGCCTGCTTTTCAGCTACCCTTGTGTGCTGTGCTCGCTATAGCCTCTGCGTGCCCGTAGGAAAAAAAAAACACACTGAAATTTTTGCTGTACGGGTTCATCAAGTGGTCTACAACCTTGTGCCCCCCCCCCCCCGATTTTTCTTGCCCACAGACAGCTCATATCCACCCATTGGGGTTGTTTATTCATGGACCTGTTGGAGAAGTCATTCTGCGCTAAAAACGATCAGGGTTTTGTCCTTTCCTTGAATTGTGGAGACAAATTGTTTATGCAATGCTTCATATTGCTTTTTCAAAAGTTGAAATTTTCCCCACAAAAAAATCATTGGACAAAGAAAGAATCTGGAATGGATTATGGCATCGCCACCAACCTGAGAAATATTTAGTCAATTATGACTTTGAATTGGATCTTTTTAGTGAAACCACTTTGTTCATAACAGATAAGGAGCATTTTTAACTCGCTGCTTGATTAATTAATTGAAATTTACATATTATCATCTAAAATTATCCGGTTCCGGGTAAAGAATCGGACGCCTTTTGCCTCCTGGCTGCTCTCACGACGACCTTCGAGCGACTTAATGACCTGAAACTGTGTTGGTGAGGCATAGATATCTCATCAAAGCTACGAACCGGAAAATGATAACTCATGTAATGAAAATGGTTACGGTGGAACAGGGATGGGATTTTATAAGCAATCTTTGATTTAATGTCCTAATTATCCTAAGTTTGAACGTCTTTGGATGAATGTATAACTGCTGATTGTGGTGTTTTGTGCATTATTCTTGCTTGAAATAAACCATTTTGAATAAAAAAAAAAATCAAAAGGAAAACTATAAGTTATGCCTCCAACCTCAGGAGGAAGATTCCAGGCGATCTGTACATTTCTCTTGTATTCATCCAACCAAACTTCTGCGACCCTCAAGGCATTTCTCCTCATGGACAGGGTGAGGTCAGGCGCGTAAGGCTTGTGTGACCTCTCGATGTGAGCGATCCTGGAGCAAGGCACTACCTCTACACTTCCTCCACACAGCCACACCTGTGCAGACGACACACCGTGGTTGTTCGTGATCATGTGAACAACTTATTGAAGTGACGTTTACGGTTGGAAGAACTCACACGGATGCCCAGCTCAACGTTTTCCCCGCCGTAAATGGTCATTCCGCCGTCGAGTCCGCCGATTTCTCCAAGGAAACGTCTGTCTGCTGCAAAGATCCCCATGACAGACGGACTCCTGAGCAAAACAGACAGAACTGCTTGGGTGATCCCTGAGACCCTCGTGGGGTCTAAGGTCAAATTCATCTGGTTTGGTAAACGGACACACTTTCCAGGCTGCGATTCATCCTTCGCCTTCAACCAGTCGGGGCTGAAGGGTTCGTACGTGCACCACAATTCCCAGTCAAAGCCGTGGGAAAAGGGGATGTATTTTTCCACATGCAGATCATCAAAATGGATCTTATCAAAGACGGGGGACACCACAACGGTCCTGTCCACTTTGATTCTGGCCAGCAGGGGTTCAGCCCTGCCAAACAATCCAGCCAGAGGACAGACATCAGTTCATCAGCAGCGCCGTGCCCGATGAACACCGGGACCACCACATTCCTGCTTTTACACTCACCAACCCTGTGTGGCTTCAATGTGGGCGTCCAAGATGGCCACAACATCGCCGGTGGCGTGCTCCCACCCGGAGATCCGGGACTGGGACAAACCCATTTGCCTCTTATGCCACACTTTCTTAACGAGTCCGGGTCTTTCTTTGTGGATCTCACTGATGTAGTCTTGTAAAGGCTTCCCAAGGTCATCTTATAAAAAGATTATTTTAAACAGTTCTGGTTTAGGGGTGGTTTACATGGATTACTGCTTTATTTTTATTTTTATCTTAATTCAAGCTTAGCTTACTGTAGGTGCTGTGGTCATCCACCAGAAGGATCTCCTTCAGCAAATGTTGTGGCGTGTGGGTGATGATGCTTCTTATTGCCCTTTTAATTACAGAAAGAGCCTCGTTTAGGTAGATCAGAACCACGCTGATGCTGGGAAGGTCTCTGGGATAATTCTTCAGACATCTAAAGGTTGGAAGGAGATGCTATGGTGTGATTTTTATTTTTTTATTTTTGTAAATGAGTGCTATTTTTTATTTGCTAAAGGTACCTGTGATCTCGCATGTCTGGAAGCTTCCTGTCAAGTGGAAGTTGATTGCTGAGGAAGGAGTTGTATCCGTACAGCTGGAAAAGAGCTTCGGCCTCCTTCTGCTCCTTTTGTGACAGACCGTCGCCCCATTTCGCGAACAGGACTGAGTTTGGATACAGCTTTGGAACCACAATCTTCGGCTTTTCTTCAACCACTTTTGGAAAAGCTGGATGTGCAAAACTCTTCTGGCTAGATTCTTCTATCAGCTTAGCTTTTTGAGGAGATTTGAGAACATACAGATGTTTTAGAGTCTTATTCTGGGCAGACTTTGATAGAACAGATTACTAGTATTTGAACCAGGGACTTCTTTCATGGAGTGCTGACCCCTACACCACCACGTAAATTGCTGTTCCAAAAATTACTGTATTTTTTCTTTTTTGCACATGATTCTATCTGCACAGATTCTGATTTTTTAAACTGGCTATTGAGATCAGAAAATAGGATTTTTTTTCCATGACCATATCCTAAAAGCGAAGCTGAGAAACTCTTTTGATATATCGATTTTGTTTTACTTATTAATCATGAACACAAACCAGGGGTCTGCAACTTTCAACACTTATAGAGACGCAGGAGACACAAAATCTTCCTTCACCCTTCAGAAAGGTACAGCACTGATTTCTACTCATATTATGGTTACTGCTGTGTTAAATATAAATAAACTGTTGGGGTTTTTTTTGGCATAAAAGAAACATGAAGAGAAAATAGTTTCCCCACCCAAAATATATAATAATTTTTAACTTTTCACAGATGTTCTCCTGACTTCCTTTCAAAATAAAAGACCCAGGATCATCTCAATGCAGCAAATGTATTAGTAGGTAGCATAATGTTGGCAGTGATATACAAAGCACTGTTTATCTTACCGTTTGTGGTGCATCTCAGCCAAAAATTAATAAAAGTAACAAAACTCAAATTAAATCAGGGCTAATTAGGTGAGACTTGTCATTTTTTTCAAACCATAAGATGCACTTAAAATCGTTTAGTTTGTCCAAAAACAGAAAATCTGCCTAATCATGCCTTAATTCTGGTTGCGTTTACTGACATCCAATTGATTTTCTGTGGTACACAGCGCTCAAAAATCTGTTAAAATGTCTTAGTTTGACTTCTGATCCGTACTCTCCTTCAACTGTTTATGAAGAAGTTGAAGAAAGTTTGAGTACGTTCTTTTAAAAAAAAAACAACTTTTTTAATCTCCGGAGCTTCAGGTTGCAGACCCCTTTTTAGTTGCTGACGTTAAGATGCAAGTTTAAACTGAGACACAGGAGAGTGAAATGATAAATTTATCAGTGTTGTTGTTTATCAAAAATCATGTGCATTTAAACTACAATCCTTCTGTCAGGTTACAGTCATGTCTGATCCTTTTATTATATGGAGTCAGCCACCAAACTGTTCCAAACAAGATAAATTCAGTCAGTTTCAGCATTTTCTTTTCATAAATCACATTCAGGAAATGTTACTCACCCATTTTGTTTAGTGTTTGTTCAATTCTGTCCAACTTTGCGTTCACTGCTTCCTGATCTGCAGACGTCTCTGGAGGATTTGCAGCTCTCCAACTTCCACTCATGGAGGTGATGGAGTACAGCAAGACGAAAACAACTCCAACTATTCCAGCTCTAACAAAGGCTCTCATTGTGTTCGCTCATGTAGAATAAAATAAAGAAGTCCTGCTTTCTTCACCACAACAGCAAATCCTCACAAAGAGATTCCAGGCCACATTTTGAGAAGGTGATCTTCAGATTAAAGGTTTAATTCTGTTGTCTGGTTAGAAATGCAGAATTCTGTGGAACACGTTTGCTTTTCCGAGACAAACCGAAGAAGCCGTTCTCCCAAGCCGCGTACCTGAACACGAGGGCAAAGGTGGACTGATCCCTGAACGGTTTCAAAGTACATTTCAGTCCTCGCTGATATGGAGAATGCTTGAAATTAAATTGGGTTCCTTTCCAGGAAATTAGAGATGGCTCACGTTTTTGGCTTTTTAATTATTCCCTGTTTGTGACTTTTTGAAACAAATCCAAAATCAAATCAAACTAAGAACCTTTACTTTTGACAAAAGGATGATTTTTTTAATGATAAATCTCAGGAACTAGAATTCCAATCCCACCAACAAACATGAAATATCTTTAAAAAAAATGCACTTTTTTCATGTCGAGATTCCTTTTTTAATGACATAATTTCTGGTTCAAACCAAATTGTGGATACTTCTTTATTTATGTACAGAAAACAGGTAAAGAGAAAGCATTAAAGGAGCCCTCCTAGACTGTAGTTTAATAATTGACGGTCTTGGCCGGCTTCGTCTCGTCCAGCTCTGCTTCCAGGTAACGGAATCGGCGATGCCGACGCAGGATCTCGATGGCCTTCTGCTCTACAGAATTAGCAGTGATGCCCAAATCCTCCAGACCCGGCAGTTCGGGATACTTCATGTCGGTTGTGTGAAACTGGGAAATAACAGGGATGATGGTGGTTAGTTTTTTCTGATTTTTGTCAAATTAAACAATTGATTTAAAGGATAAAAAGGCAAAAAAATACATAGATGTATCATATCTATTACAATTACAAGTACAAAGCCCTTAAATGTATGTTTGATCCTTTAAAAAGGCTCATACCCTGTCCACTTTATCCGGGGTCGTCCAGGGCTCAAAAGGATTCAAAGCGAAAAACTGTGCAGCCAGACTAAGAGGAAGAAGAAAGTCTGAGTTAAGAGAAGTCAAGCATCTCCAACAACCATTATTACATTCCATTAATCATTAGTATTTGCTAAATAAAAAATGTCTCTGGTGTGTAGAATTGTAGTTTGGAGATTGTACAAATGTGTTCAGCAGCGACTGAATCTTCTTCGTTCTCAGCAGGACTGAAGGTTTGAGCGGACCTGATGCAGAATCGGGCTCTTACTGGTAGAGTGGGCGGGGCAAAGGGTAGGGCACGAAGGGCCTGTGCGCCACGGCGTAGATGTACTCCACCAGGTCGTGGAGAAGATACCGGTTTGGACTTGATAAAACAGAACAAAGAGAAACATTCAGGGTTTTGACTTTTTAAAGAAGAGGAGAGGAACTGAGGACCCTAAAGGTTAAATTTATTTCATTATTACATAACTTATGTTGACTAAAACATACTTCCTTTTACAGATTACAACTCAGCGAGTCATTTTATTGGTGAGGAAACTGCAAACATACCCAACAAGCGCGAACGTCTTCCCATTTGCATCAGGGTCTCTGGCTGCGTTAATAATGGCCTTTCCCACATCGGCCACCTAAAAGAGAAGGAGTGCATTATAACGGAATACAGAACAATTCCAAATGCTACTAAAGATTTGAAGGTTTTTACATATACGGGCTGCTTTACTGTCTTCTTCCCCAAAGCCATTAAAGGAATAGCATTGCCAAACCAGCGCATGTCTGGAAGCAGATTAAAAATCAAAAGACAAATTTGCAGCCAACATGTAGAGTCATTAAAAACAAAAGTTCTTACTTGCAAAGTAGTTGAAGAATCTGTCCTCTCTTCCAAACATTTCCGACGGCTTCATGATGATGGCATCAGGAAACTCCTCCCTCACCACCTGTTCTCCAACAGCCTGACGAACGGAAAACAAGATCGACACTTTTCTAGGCACTTGAAAAATCAGACGTTGCTGAATGTCAAAAGCTTGCTCGGCAAACCTTGTTCCTCAGGTATTTTGACGGGCTGCGTATATCGGCGTTGAGGTGCGACAGGTGGATGAACTTGCTGATGCCCGCCTCTTTAGTGGCTCGTGCCAGCTGCTGTGGGATGGTCACGAAGACATCTTGGAAGCTGAAGTTTCTTTAGGACAACGGGGAGAAGTACGAGACGGTAAATTCATGCGACAGTTTGGAATCCAATCCTCAAACGGTGCACGCAAAAAGCAGTTAGTGCAGACCACTGTACCTCGTCTCCCATTCTCTGCCAACCAGGTTGATGACCACATTGGAGTGCTCCAATGCCCGCTTAATGGAGTCTTTGTTTTTTGAATCCCATTCCTGACAAAGAGCAAGCATAAAGGAACTGTTTACTGATAAAAATATAGATCAGTAATTCAGAATGAAAGTTTTAAAATCTTGAAATGTTGCCGGTACATAAATCTGTTCAACCGCCTTACCAGGAAAATGATTTGTCCCAGATCCCCCATAGGTCGAAAGTACATGAGGTCGTACTGATCACAGCGGTGAGGGATGATAATCTGAGAACCCATGCGACCTGCAAGCACAGATGAGATCAATCCTAAAAGGCAACAGTCTCCAACACATGAAGGCGTCATTCCACCCTCTCCAATGAAAATTGTGTTTTTCACATGTTCTTGTGGTATTTTTATGATGACGGAAAACATATATAAAGAAATTTAAGCTTAAAATTGCATTCCTGAGTATTACTTGATCCAAATTGTTGTGAATCAGGAGCAGACGGAACAAAAACCACTGGAAAATGCTTGTAACTGTTACGTTGGAACAAACTACCTGCTCAGCTCCATTCTGATGCATCTAGTTGAAGACAAATACATCCATGCACATCATGGGTTTCCTCGTCTGAGGCCTAAAACTGTACTGGTGGACAGCTCCAATATTGCTCAACATTTTTGTTGCACCGGTTATGTAACGTTGTGGGACTGTAATCCAGCGGGGGATAGTGTAAACAAAGGGATGATGGGAAAGGAGGCCAAGACGAATCTGCACCAACCGCCCCAACCTCAACTCAGAGGAATTACTGATGATCTCCTGCCGCTCTGCAGAAACTAAGTGCTAGAAAACGATACATTTTTGAATTTGACAAAAGATGATCGGAGTGAGACTTTAATGCTTGAAACCACATGTTTTCCCCTTATATGCATAAAATATATCCATGCTACTTTAAGCTATCAAGAAACGTCATACCAAATTAGAAAGAATGGAAAAACCCACCCAGCCGGTTGACCACATATCGACCTAGGAAACCCGTAGCACCGAAGACAGTGGCCGATATTCCGCTCGATGATGAGCGTCCTCCTTTCCCCTTGGGGATGACAGCATGGTGGACCTTCCTCTGCTGGACTGTGGTGACAGAGGCTGCTGCTAATCCAGAGGGGGAGCAGCTGCCTGTCAGGACCAGAGGAAAAAACCGGACAGTTAGCGCGAGGGTGAATGTGGGTTAAGTGGTGCTTTTATTTTGAAAACAATAGGTTTTAGATTACTTCACCACAGCGCAAAGAAAAGAAATTAACTGCGACGACACCAAATATGTTGTCATAATTGCATTTGTGTTTTAAAATACGAATTTGACCAAAAATCACAGTCGCAAGAGCTAGCTGTCTCTCTTGCTAGCATAGGGTTAGCTTAGCCTGTTAGCAAGGTCACTGCTGGAGAGTATGGTTCAATGGTTAACACGTAAGAAAGGTGATTATAATTAACACACTACCTGCAATGACTAATAACCCGCGCGCCCATACATCTTGTGAATACTTCTGAAACGATACTTACTCGATATCCTTGGAAGGACACTCGCAGAGCGGCTAATCAACACCGCGGTCGCCATCTTTCCGACTACGGCAGACGGGTTGGCTCAAAAACAGATATGTACACATTTATTTTCAACAACTACAAAAAATAGTATAATTTTACCAACAGACGTTACAATAATAGATAGCAATAGGAGTCCTTCATTTTTTTCACTCAACAAATTTTGTTAAAAAACATCAAACAAGTAAATTCTGAAGGGAAAGAAAGAAAAGAAAATGCAAATTTATGCAGAATTCAATGTACTGAAGTGTATACGGTCACAGTACAGAAGCATCACAAAAAGAAAAATGTTTAACAGTAAAATTTCTAAAATAAATAACTAAAAAATAGATAAAAAAGCAATGTTGTTGCTAAAGCTGAACGTACCTGGCATCAATAACTGAGCTTTGAACTGATTGGTCGTTATCCCGGAAGAACGGCCGGTCACGTGCTTCCCCCCCATCCGCAGGAGAGGGCTCATCAAGGAAAATTGGTCCAGGTGCGCCTAGGCGGTCCAGTTCTCCGGAATGGTACGATGGAGCTTCAGGTTTGCTTGATTTGTTTGTTAATATTTTTGCTTTTTAACCCACATTTTATATTCGACTGTGAGCGTGTTAGAGGTTCCTTATTGAGACCATTTCTGGCAGGAGAAGGTTTAGTTCCTGACACCTTTTTCTCTGACGGAAAAAAACATTTTGTTTTGGTGGGCTTTTCAAGAAGTTTTTATTATTTTTTTGCTCCTTTATGAATTCATTTACAAATGTAAACTTTTTATTTTATTTCAAATAGTAATGTAGCTTAATGAACTATACTGTATAGAGTCCTAAACATATTGCAGTAGTATGTTTTCATAAATGTAGTTTTTCCTGCTGGATTTTGTTGTTCTGTTGGATCATGGATTTATTGGATGTTGTTCAGGGAGTTAACAGATTTTAACTTGGTTAAACAGATTCACTCTAGAAATATAATTGACTCAGTATCATCATCAAAATTAATGAATAAATACTGTGAAGTTCGCCAGATAAGAACAAATATCTCACACAAAACATGTTGCTTAACTTCAAAGTTGTTGGACAAAGTACTTTTAAGTAAAAAGGATTTGTAAATCTTTAAAAGGGGTGACTTTTTATTTAATTTTTTTTTTAACACAGCCATGTCTAAAAATAAACTCCTGTGGGATGTGACGTGGAAGTTAAGCTGGGTGTTTTCTGGTTTGAACAGAGTGTAACTGTGGTTTTACTCCCATCCCTTTCCCAGGATTCCTTGCTGGAAGAGCGTGAACTCTCCTGGAATGAAAAGTGGACACAAAGCACACAAAGAAACAAAACTAAGAGGTAACTGACTGTTGAAACACTCTGTTCAAGTTACACCGCTGAAAGATAGACGGAGGCTTTGGAAGTGCAGCTCTGGTACTGAGTTTTAGGTTTAAGAAAAGGTTTTTGCACCCACAGACTTCAGGAAGAGCGTCAACCTGTAAGTGGCCACCGTGCCGCCACTGTCCTCTCCTTATGGCCGCCGTGCCGCCACTGTCCTCTCCTTATGGCCGCCGTGCCGCCACTGTCCTCTCCTTATGGCCGCCGTGCCGCCACTGTCCTCTCCTTATGGCCGCCGTGCCGCCACTGTCCTCTCCTTATGGCCGCTGTGCCAAAACTAACCTGGCTCACGTTCCCTATTAGTGGGTGAGCAATCCAACGCTTGGTGATACAGTGGTATGAGAAAGTTTGGCCCCCCCCTGATAATTTTCAAGATTTTTCTTCATAAATCATTGGTTGTTTGGATCATCAATTTCAGTTAAATATATCATATAGCAGATGAACACAGTGATATTTGAGAAGTGAAATGAAGTTTATTGGATCTAAAGAAACTGTGCAATAATTACTTAAACAGAAAAAGCAGGTGTGTAAATTTGGGCACCCCGGTTGTTTTATTGATTTGACTACCTTTAGCAATAATTATTGGAACACAAAATTTGTTTTATAAGCTCATTGACCCTTGACCTACATACACATGAGAAGAGGACTGTTAAAGAGCAAGTTTTTCTCTTTGCATCTTCTCTGAAGAAAAATATCTGAAAAATCTCAGGCAGAGGCGAAGGATGGTGAGAACAACCAAACTCAACCCACAGAGCAGCTCCAAAGACCTACAACGTGATCTGGCTGCAGATGGTGTCACTGAGCATCGTTCAACCATTCAGCGCGCTTTGCACAAGGAGATGCTGTATGGAAGAGTAATGCAGAAGAAGCCTTTTCTGCACACATGCCACAGAGTCGCTTGAGGTACGCTAAAGCACATTTGGGTGTAAAATGAACAATTCTGAAAACCATTCAGCTTTATTTTGAAAACCAAGCTATGGTTTGGATCTACATGGGGGAGTAGTGTCATTATGGAATGTCAGTTGAATGGTACCTGAAAAGGTAATTTACATTTTGGTGAGATTTTTTCAAGTTGAATGTGGTCGTTTTAAAAACAAAAGCTCTGGAGAAACCATGCCGTATGATGAATTTGGGACTTCTCTACTCTATTTGGGTTTTGTTCTTAAAAAGTGGGCTGCATATAAAGGAAGGAAGGTCAGACTGAACTGAAACTTGTCCTGATGAGTGATAGGTGGACATTTCGAGCCTGACTTGGTTAACATTTTCAGGTATCTGCATAACTTTATCGGTTAAAGCCACTTTGCTGTAAACAGTGGTGGTCTTTTGAGGTCTACATCAACTTGGTAGCCAATTCTGTTTTTACAAGAACTTGTGTGGGAGTTAATTCATCCTCGTTTAATTTATTAAACACTGTTCAGATGACTGGGTTGACTGTTTTATTTATTTTTAGTTATTTTTTTAAAGATGAATTGTGTCATGCGTCTCTAAACACCGGTTAAACACTCCTTAAAAGCATGCAGAAGCTGGCTCCAGTGTTTGGCTTCTCTTCTACCGTTCTTAAAGTTTCCAATTGTCTTTCTTGTGGTAGAATAAACTGCCTCTGAATGTTTTGGGAGTTTTCTCTCAAGGCTTTTAGTTATTCGCACATTGTTATTAGTCAAAGTCACTTTGCATTTAACATGGTGGGCTGGTGAAGTCCACCTAAGTTTGGTAGCCGTGTTATTCCACACAAACAGGTGTTGAATAGTTCATCTTTGCCATTTTATTGAAGGAACTCCGCTCGGCACCAAACTTGGTTGACTTGAGTTCCTGTTGGTAAGGTCTAAAGAACGTCAATTTGAATGGTGCTAAGCAGCTTTTTCTTCTTTCAGTGTTTGGGTGGGAGTTGTTCACAAATAGTAGTCCCACGTAAGTAGCATCTAAGATGAGATGAGATGAGTTTATTGATCCCCGGAGGGAAATTCAGTTGTCTCAGCAGTCAAAACAAGAAATATAGCAGTTAGAAAACACAAAGTAGCATGGAGTAAGAACAAGATTGTAATAATAGAAAGTGGAAGTAAAAGTACACGTCTGACTGCTGTTGGGACGAAGGACCTCCGGTATCGTTCCTTAAGCAATATGGCTGCTCAAAAAGTAAGGTCAGGTCAAAGGTGGGTGGTGAGAGCAGCAGTGGCGCCTAGACCAGGGCGGCAAGTGCAGAAGTGGCGCGCGAGTGCGCACAGCGAGGGCGGGTAGCTGTGGACCATACGACGCCGCTCACAGCTTATATTCTTTTATGATTAACATCGGCTAATACTATAAATAAATAAAACTATATTAAGCATTCAGACACTAAACGGATAATTGAAAAATTATTTCAACGAAAAGGTTTTAAAACATTTTTATTATTAATTTTTATTTCGGCAAATAAGACATAAATGATTTTTTTCCCCGTATTTTCACCACGTTCCTCAGGAAATCAGGTTGCTTAGCTGATGTATAATAAAAGAGCAGACCTATCTTCCCCTTTAAATCATAAAAAACAATCAGAACAGTTATAAAAAGTAAGTCAGAAGTTTGCTTGTTTGTTCAAACTTCCGTTTCATGAAATGACGGGGATCCTAGCATCACATGGTGAAAGGACAAAGCGGCTCCTAACGCACAGATGCACACAACAGTAAAGTGCAACATTTCTAATACTGCAAGGCACAAACTAGAATCTGCTTCCTGTTTCTAATATAAAAAATAGGAATTCAAGACATACAAAATTTCTCCGAAAAATAACATAACAAGTAAAACCTTGTCTAAATCCTCATGACATTTCAAAATAGGTTTTGTGGTACACATGTACAGGAAAATATGTACAAAAACCCTTTTACAAATACACACTGTATACTTGTTTGTTTAAATTATTGAATAAATAGGAAAACAGATTTAGAGATTTCACAATAAGTGCAACAGAACTGTATCTTACACATGATAGGTACATCACAACTTTGTTTTGTTGTTGTTAAAAAAAGATTTGGCTCAGCCTTTATTGCAATCAATGTTTTAAAAAAAAACCTTAAAGTTTGCTTGAACTGTCTGCCCAGTGGGAAAAAGATAGCAAAAGAGTTTAATAGCTTTTTAAAGCATGCACTTTTTAAAAATAACCATGTCATAAATTCTGTATGTGAGATCCTGACCTTGAGTTTCAATGCACAGCAAAGAGAAATACAGGAAATTGTTCATATGCTGCCAAAAATTTCAAAATTACAACAGATCATTAAGTTTACAACCGAACAGAAATTAGGAAACGGAACAAAATACCACGACACGACTACTCTATGTACTTACTAAACTTTTATGAATCTATGTTTACAATGATAAACTGATGATGATCCTCTTTTAAAATCATCCGTTCGGTTATTTTGAACAGTTTCCCCACCTGCTATCCTTCTTATCGTGACTTTTCTGTATTTCTCATCAGTGTCTAAGTTTAGCATATTTTTTTTACATCGTAAGACTCAAATTTAAGTCCCCATTTATCCTTTCTGACTCTCATCCTTCCATCTATCTCCCTGCAGATAAAAGAGCGGAGCGCTAAGACTTTGTGGGCTCTTCGCTGTCCTCCCTGTCCGTGTCGTCCTCTTGCTTGATGACGATGTGAACAGACCTTTCCCCGCTGCCTCCTGGTTCCTCCGAGTCTGTGGAGAACTTGCTGGCGCTTTCACACACCTCATCCTCTGCAGAAGCGCCGATGGGCCTGAGACGCTCCACGGAGGCCATCTTCGATTCACCTGTGGAACTGTCCCTCCTCAGGCTCTCCTTGCTGTTGCTTTCTGGGCTGACTTTCTCTGATGTGCGGGGAAATGGAAATGAGATTTGACGCTTTTTTTGTTGGTTTTTGTGCAGCTTTTCCTTCCAGCATCATTGGAAATGGCTTCTGCTTACCTGACTTGCTGTTGGCTTGTCTGTCGGCGCTGGTCGACGTGTCTGAGGTCTTCTTGACTGTAGTTTTCGCTCTGGATCTGACTCTATTAAAATTCCCTTCCAGGATCCATTGGTGCTGCAAACCCTCATCAGGAGTCATGCGCTTTGTTGGATCCCAACTGAAAAGTAAACACAAAGTTCATGCTAGGAAACATGTTTTAGAAGGAATTCAGGCATTAAGTATTTAACAGAAAACGCACGTGAGGCATCCTTTGATGAACTCCAAAAACAGAGGATCAGTCGTCTTCAGAGCAGCCGACAGCTCCTTGGAGTTGGGCCTTCGCTTCTTCCCTTTGCTGTTAGTGATGTTCCTCGGGTTTCCTTTAGAATCTGCACCCAACATGCATATGTGCAAAAGATACAAGGGAATTCATGCATCTTGCAATAAAAGACAGTATTACAGAGATTGAGGCCTCAACTGGATGACAGAAAAACTTCTCACCAAAGAACAACTTTCGTCTTGAAGCTGACTGAACAAAGTCATTTGGAGGCATTCCAAGAACCTGTGAAGAATAAAATTTACCTTTTTAAGTCTTCAAATACCTTTAACAATCTTTTACACCACTTTTTTTCCTCTTTACCTCCATTATGCAAGCTATCTGCTCCACCTCACTCTCTCCAGGGAAGAGAGGATAACCTGTGTGGAGCTCAGCTAGGATGCAGCCGAGACTCCACATGTCGATGGCCATGCTGTAAGGGTGACCCAGGATGACCTCCGGCGAACGATAGAAGCGACTCTGGATGTAGGTGTACACTGAAATCAGAAAGGTCAAGCCGTTGAGTGGCGCTCTATGGGCTGCAGGCGCCTATACACCAGCTCTCCCTCCAACCCCCCCAGCCAACTTTTTTCCAAAATTCTCTTGGTTTTATTTCCATAGCAACCGTTTTGTCTTTTGTTTACCCGGGGGTTACGAAGAGGTCTGCATAATCCTGAAAAGAATCGGCAAAAGTAAATTATTGGATTTCATATTGTATATTATATCGTTTCGTTCAGCTTGAGCCAGGGATTCACATAATGCATTTCGCAAGATTCTAGTAAAAAAAATATGGGATCGACAGGGGAACGGCCCTTTTGTGAGGTCACCACACTCACGCCATTCCATTTCTACACCTTATTCCAACAGTTTTCACAGAGATGGGTTTGAATACCTATGAGTTTAAATTTGTAGAAATTACTTGGTGTCTTTTTTTCTTTTTCAATTTAAAATGGTTGCCTCTTTCTGAGGCCAACTGGGGTGTCATAATTTTTTGGGGTGGATGGGGGTGTCCAGTGAAAAATGCCCAAAATTAATTTTCATTGGCTGCTAGGTGTGTGCACATTTTGGTGAGTTTTGAGTATGTGGCGCAGGTAAAATTGTCACTCAAAGGCGCAGAAAGGAAGAATTGCAAAAAACAATCTGGTGTTTCAGTCCCGGACTGCTGTGGGACGTCATTAGTATCACAAGACTTCAGATGCATGTCCATAGAGCTGGAGTCAGCTGCTCTTTTTATGGTTGCACAATAGTTTTATTTGACCTTACCTCTTTGCTGTTCATAGCAACTTGACCCAAAGTCGACCACCTTGATGTTCCCTGGCCCTCTCTGAGACAGAAGGATGTTCTCCTGAGGTGACAAAAGAAGCAAAGTTGAAAGATTTCACTGAGGCAGTGCAGCACTCTAAAAGTCCACCAGGTGGAGCTAAATTCAAATCATTGAATTGAATGATGGCGATTCAGAAAAAAAGGTGTCTAGTATTGATGACTTCTCCTCTATTTTGCCAGAAGGGCTCTGGGCAGAGCAGAGAATGTGGTCCGTACCGGCTTCAGGTCGCAGTGGATGATCTTTTCCTTGTGCAGCATCTGCAGGCACCTCAAAAGGGCGTGGGCGAAGCGGCGGATGAGGGCCAGGCTGAAGCCCTGGAAGTTGTTTTTTTTTATCAGCTCATACAAGTTCACCCTGTCAACGGGAACAAAGAATGCCTGTGATTATTTTGGACGCCGATCTAGTACTTGGGAGCTTAATTTACTCCATCTTCCCGGTTACAACGGTCTTAATTTTCCTGCCAGGCTTCTCAACAGCCATGATAAAACATCCACTGACTGGCGGCCTTGGCAGTTGGGATTGTGCTGACATTCACAGGCATGCAAATGCGCAGCGTGTATTATCCTGCTATTTCTTGCTTCCTCTGATGAGCATAAACGTCTTCTGCAGGGCTGGAACTTGATCTTTCACACCATGAAGCAAGATGAAGTAAGAGATAGGGTCGAGGTCTTAGCTCAAGGATTCAATAACCGTAATGTTAGACAAGGTGCCTGTCCAAGACGCCTGCTTAAAGGTCATTGAGGTGGAATGTTCCACAAAACTTTGTCCGGTTGACACGTATAAACCAATTAAGAGGTTCTTCCTAGACAAATGATGGCTGACTGTACCAAAAATCTAGCAAAAGTTAAGTAGTTTTAGTATATTTCGAGGAATAAACTCACTCTTATTAATCAATTGTTTTTGTTCATTTACTGACCCCAGGAGTTCAAAGGAGATGCAGAGATGATTTCTGAAGTAGAAGTACTCCTTCATGTGGATGACGTTGTGAAGATTGTCTTTGTCTTTCTTCTTGATCACCTCCAAGATCTTCAGTTCAACAAGAGCTTGGTGATGAAACCTGCATAGGTTAGAAAAACATTTCCGTTTGTTGATGCCCATTAGCTCCAAAACAGGAAGTGCTAATTGCATTTTTGAAGCAGTGCTAAAGCCCAGCGGCCCCTGCGTTTTAACTACTGCCCCTCGGGCTTCGGTGATCCTCCGTGCAGCAGCGACGGGGAAAAACAACACCGCGAGGCTCAAACTTCTATCGGGCTAAATCTGGTGTCAACAAATTGGCAGACTCTTAAGAGGTAAAGTGATCAGAGTGTCCGCATGCAGGGAAGAAAACCTGCAATCAGATCTCTGACAAAAGCCAACAATTTACCTCTTGTACCTGATAAAAAGCTTGTTTCCGTTTCGTAAAGTACAACATCCCCAAAATACATTTCCATTAAAAGATGGATGACGTAACCGTTTTTTTCAGGGAAATAAATGAACCGATCAAACTAAAACCGGATAAAAAGAAACATATGCGTCACCTTTTCTTATTGCGAATCATCTTGATGGCTACAAGTTCGTTGGTCTTGTGGTCCAAACATTTTAGGACCTGCCCAAAGGAACCCTTCCCGATGACTTCCAGAACCTCAAACCTGTAGGCAATGTGGTCATGCAGCACCTGGAGGACGACAGGAGGAACGCGGTCATCATCTGGACATGCTCCTGACAATTGTTCCTGGGTGTGGTTGTGTCTTTGTGTCGTCCTGGGATGGATCCAGAGTGTACCCCGCTTGCATTCTGCAGTGGCTGGGATAGGCTCCAGCAACTCCGACCCCCCCAAATGTTTGAAAAATGGACTTATGGTTCTGTGAATCAAATTAACTTGTAGACCATTTTTTCTCTATAGTAAAAAAACATTTGTTTTTAAACTAATAAACGGGATAAATAATTTTTTAAAAAGCTTCTAATCTTATATTAGATATTTAAATCAGGAACATACGCAGCATCCTCCACCGTTACCGTTTTCTGCCCTTGGCTTTGCTTTAAATTGGTGGACTTTTAATCCAACAGTTTATCGAAAGGCAGCTTCTAAGCATGAAAACGTTAATGCCGGGTATTTGCACCTTACCACTTTAATGCCTACTTTAGCTTTCTTTTTCGTTTTTAACAGCATCTGTTGTATCATGATTTCATTTCAACATGTTTTAGGACAGTGGTACTGGAAAAGTTATTTAAGTATTCCAAACCTATAAATGTAGGATTTGTGCTGCAGCGTCTGAAATATATTTTTAAAGCAAATTTATCAGATTACCTTAAAAATCTCCAGGTTACCCCGCAAAGCAACTATTAGGAAATGTGTTTCCATTTTGTTAAATGCTCATTTCATTTCTTTTTTTTTTTAAACCAAAAATATGTTTCTTATATTTAAATTTTAATATTTGTTAAAAATCTCAAGACGCGATTAGAATTATTTTAAAATTATGTAAACTATGCAAAAATAAAACTATATATAAATAAACTCAATAGAAGTGGGATTATATTCTTTTCACTTGCTCAAACTCACTTTCAAATGAATCAACCTTTACTTCACTAATATTGAAATCTAAATTGATGTTTACTATCTGTATGCATTTTAGCAAAAAAAGTCTGTGTAAAAAAACACTGTCAAGATGATGGCATCGGCTTAAATGTCTTATCAATATCTTACTTAAAAACGGAAATGTGTTTGATTTGTTTTGTAATTTTCTCATTGTAGAATTTGTTTATTTTTTTAGTGCTATAAATGCAAAAAAAAAAAACAATTGTTATGAATTCTTCTACTTCCTGCCTTTGTGAATGTTGTAAATGGTTTCTGAGGCGTTACCCTGATGTAGCTCCCGTGCTCGTCGTCGTATCCAGAATTGTGCGGCGCTCCCTGGGAACCCTCGATTTTCTGGGAGCCCAGACCCAGAAA
Source organism: Oryzias latipes (assembly GCF_053564925.1). NCBI lineage: Eukaryota > Metazoa > Chordata > Actinopteri > Beloniformes > Adrianichthyidae > Oryzias > Oryzias latipes. The sequence goes on along the minus strand of NC_136242.1, from coordinate 32,316,610 downwards.
CCAGACCTCGGCGTAGGCATTGATCTCCTCCTGCTCGAACTCCGTCAGCCGCTCCTGGAAGTTGTTCAGAGCCTCTGCAACAGAAAGTCAGGAGGTGATGGACAGAATGAGTCAGTGCCATATTGATGGGATTCCTGCTGAGTGCAGAAGACTGAATCCTCTAATGCCAGTTTGAAAGCAGATGCAAACAGTTCTGAACTCTCGTTTCTGTGGTTCGGCTGGACAAACCTGAGGGTGACATGGGTAACCTTTGCCCCTCACAGGCTTTCTCCTTCTCCATCTTGTTGCTAAAAGTCTTGGCGTTGCGGGGGACTGGCACCCTGTCGATCGCCGCTCCGAGCCGCATGGCGAACTGCTGAGCGGGCTTCTGCCGCTCTTCCTGCTGAATGCAAACACATCAGCTGAGTGGAATTGCTAAGAGCAAAGAAAGTAATTACAGACGGGCTGTAATCCACTGCAAGGCTGCTCTCCGTGCTGACTGAGAGCCTCACCGAGTAGTTGTTCTGACCCCCTTTGTTGGCGATGTGGGGCAGGATGTTGTCGGACTGCTGATGCTGGTTTTTGGCATTGCTGACCATCACCTGGACCACAGGGGGCTCGAGTTGAGGCAGCGTGCCCCGATTAGAGCCAAACTTCTGCAAACGAGATGTTTCCCTTGAGTTTAAAGTACAACTAATAAAAAATGGATTACACTTTTAACTGTTTAACATTCAAGCAATGTATTTTTTATGGCTGCCAGGTTCAGTTTTACATGCATTATCTTGTATTCCCCATTTTTTTATTTTATTTTGTTGCCTCTATAGCGTCTCGGATAACCTGGACCTCCAGCAGGTAGCAGCTGGAATTACGGATCTGGGGGAGAGTAAAATGGGGACAAAGCCCTGACAGAGCCTGTCTGTGCTGGCATTGTGGGGGAGACGGACGGCTCAGCCTGGTTTTCTTTGCCTGCCACTCGTTCTGCTCTCGGAGCACGATTACACGTGTAGCAGCCCTGCGAGGCTGAAAGCTGGCAGTGACGGGCAAAATAAGATCCGCCAAGTTGTTGGTGGAAAACCGGATCTATGCTTGTGCGAGTCCTTCTGCTTCTGTTGTTAATCATTTACAGGACAAACCCTAGAACAAATAAATACACCTTTCGTGTGAATTATTGATTGAAAAGCTAATTCATGCAGTGAATAATTGGGATTTTTCAATGTACATGTGCAGGGCTGCTGCAGGATCTTCCAACCTAGTCATGACGCATAGAGATGCAGCTAAATATAGTCAGAAGCACCTGCCACAACAGGCAGGATGCAAACAGAGAAACAAGTCGGAAAATAACTGGTCTTAATAAAGAGCTTTTGAATCCATGTAAACTAATGAGTTTGTGTGCATATTATATATCTGCACCCACACACATCCATCTTTTTGGGCCAAAATAGATAAGAGAAACAGTGGAAAGGCACAAATTGAACATTTGCAAACGGCTAAAATATGATAATGACCCTGAAAATAATCCGTCATTTAAGGTTTTTCTAAGACTTCAGGCACATCTCATGACAAATATAGAAGAGGAGATGACGTTGCTTTGGTGAAGCAACGTATTGTATGTTTGGTTCTGCCGGGTTGAGGCTGACCTGTGAGCAGGGCTGAGCTGTTCCAAAGCGGCTGCCCTCTGCCGGGAGTCTGTGCGGGTGAGGAAAGGCCTCCGTTCGTGACGTCTGTGGGAGGAATGGGAGTGATTCACGAAAAAGCTCAACAGTTTTAGAATCTGCGTTTTTTCCCCCTCAACCGTCCATAAAAATAACACCCCTACGACAAATCTCTCACATTTCCTCCTTTAGAAACGTCGAGGAGAGATGATGATGCAGCTCAAGTCAGATTTAGGGATCTATTTAAAACAGAAGGCAGTGGATAAAAGGAGCTATGTTGCTTCTTTCTGCCTGGTTTCTCCAGCCTCTGACTATGTGAGTAGATTTGAAACTAGATGAGTAAAAATAATGCTTTGTGATCCCAAAATAGATCACTTCTGCAAAAACCCAGCAACAGAGGTCATCCTTCCTCCAGAACTTCTTATGTATCCTACGTACTTGTTCCTCATGTGTCAAGAGGCCAAAGATGACCTTCATGGCTTCCGTTCAGGAGGATTTTGAGGCTGAATGACCACATTTGGGATGATTATGGACAAATGGAACCAAGCCAGCTTACACGTGCGTTAATAATCAGCAGGTGAGCGTGCAGCTGGGATGGGTAGCCCCGTATGGGGTTTAGAAAAAAAAAAAGCTTGGGTTGTGCTAAACTCCCTTTACTCGCCCAGCAGAGGCAGCCGTGGGAGAGGCTGATCTGAGTATAAGTGGTTCGCTGCTCTCCCAGCTTCCTATCTTCCTATCTCCAAAGCATTACTCCAACCTGGAGTTCACATCTCCTCAGGGCTCATCTTGCATCTGAACTGGTTTCTTTGTGTTTCTTTTCAAACCCTGGATGCGACACTTCCATCCCATTAAAGTATATATTCCTCATTGAGTCAGTGAAACCACATGTAACCCGACAACAATCATGTAGTCGTGTTACATGTCAGGAGAACTGTTGTGTCAGCAGAAGCCATGTAGGTCAGGGTGACTCTTTTTTTCTTTCTTTTCTGTTTTCTGCTCTGATTAACAAAGGTTTTCAGTAAACGAACCACATAAAAGGCACGAATGTCCGTTGGCTTTCCAGTCATCAAACTGTGACAAGTTTTTATCTTCAAAAATCCAAGTTTGGACCATAAAATTCCCCACAAAGAGACATAATCTAATCGATCCACACTAAAAAAAAAAAAAAAAGCATGCGCATCTTTAATAAAAAATGAATATCTAATGGATCAAAAGTTCAAAAATGTAGTTTGAAAGCGAAGAAGAAAAGATCACATCCTCATGCTCGAAATTCCTGGTTGGATCTCAGATGATCCTTGCTAACGTGCGAGAGTGGCTTTTGCTCCTGTGGGGTCAGTTGGTCAGAAGGTCAAACCACAGCAGTCATGTTAAAAGTTGAGCAAACATCAACAAACTGTAAACGGTGTTGTCTGACCCTATCAATTCCGAGATTAATTTCCAATTTTCAAGCACCATTTCCCCGATTCTGCTGCACTTTCCAGATTTGGGTCCTTCTGCCATCAAGCTGAGTTACTCCACAGGTAATCACCGATTAATCCATGTGATCAACAACTGCATATTAATAAAAAAAGTCATTAAGATCCAAAAACAGCAGGAGTTAAATATATCAGTTTCCATGTAGGGAGTGAAAAATACACCAGAACGCATATAGACTTTCAGAATCTGTCAGCGAAACAAACTCGGAAGTAAGTGGGCAAAACAACGACTGAAATAGAAATGGATCAGATTTTTCAACATTACTCTACTTGTGTTCAGGAGATGGGTGTTGGTCCACCTTTGGAAGGTTTTAGGATGGGAGGAAATGAAAATAATTTCAAAATAAAAGCGTACATGGAATGGGCAACAACGAAGTTAATGAAAATCCTCTTTTAGTTTGTATTTAAAAAAAAATCTAAAATCCATTGCACAGAAAACATCAAAATTGCACCCTAAAGACAAACGGATTTTGGCGAAACGGAGCAGTAAAATTACCTTTAGATCCTGTGTTTGCTCACCTTGGTATTTATTTCTGGCAACATGCTCTGTTGTCGGTTTCTTTTAGCTATCCAGACTTGGCGAATTATTAAATCCAACTCATTTTAATCCAGATCTGCGGGTCCAGCCGCAAAACCAAAACGAAATTTCCTCGAGTCCGACTTCGAGAGGAACACTGAATAACAAGCGATGAGTAAAATCCCGATGACTGATGAGATCCCCCTCCCGAGGCAGCTGCCTGCACCCCCGGTTTTACGCACACGGTTTAGAGGCGCTGTCGTCAGAGGAGATTAGCGCGCCAGGCAAGCTGTTGAGGGTCCGTGCGCCTTGACGCGCCCCGCCAGGACCCAGAAGGAGCCACCACCTGTTCACGTTTCTGCCGCTGACAGCTGGGGATATCCCGATTTAGGTCCGATTATTGTCCGTTTGCTGGGTTATCCGCCCTCATGGCGATGCGCCTTCCAACTCCAACGTGACAAAGCGCGAGAAAAGACGGTGGCTTTGACACTGACGCGCGCCCTGACCACTCTGTGCACTGGAGCGAGGAGCGCGCGCGGGCAGACTGTTGCACCCCCCCCTGCTCTTATGAGAGCGTCTCATGTGTTCTGACCAACGGTGAACACCAACAACACAACACGAATCCTATTGTTAATAAACAATCAGGTCTACTAACATGAACCAACAGACTTCATTCTAGGAAACCAAAGAGTTTTGGGCCAAATAATGACCCGCAGCAAATAGTTTCTGGATGTTACAACACTAATAGTTTTGAGGCCTAAAACTAACTTTTGATTTCCTGGAACCAGAACCAACATTTGGTTCTGCCAATTCAAAAAGAAGCCAGTTTCTTTCCTGTGACTAATCTCGTGGAGGGAAAACAACTCAGTGGTGATTAGAAGTACAGGAGATGAATATAATATGACAGGGTTGTTATGTAATAGCATAACAACTTTGTGACCACCTTGGAAATAAGCCTCAGCTTTAGGGATGAGCCTCTTCAGAGGAAGCTTATTATTGCACCAGCAGCAGCAAGTAGTGTGTGAGAGTGCAACAACTTCCTACATGAAGTTCAGAAAAGAACCGCCGCCCAAAATAAAACACGTTTAGACATTCCAGCACAGCTGAGGAATAGAGAACTTATCCGGAGGGTTTTTATGTCTCTGCAGTTCATTTAAGACCGATTTAGAAAAGTGTAGGAGATGGAGCTCACCGTTGTCGCACAACTTTTTCTGTGTGATGTCATCAGCCTCTTATTGTGGAGGATTTTTTAGCCTCCTAAAGCTTTTTGAAGGTCTCCTAAATCGCTTTAACGAAGCTGAGGTCGGATTTTTAATAGTTGTTTTCCTTTGTTGTTATGGCATTCTCATGCCTTTTGTGCTAATTGTCATTTAAATTGTGTGTGTGTGTGTTAGGTAGTTTGTAGGCTGAGAACCACATTTTGCAACATCAGCAACTCAAACCCAAATCACCAAGACACCACCACCATGCTTCAGACTAAAAATGAGGCATTTTCCTCACATGTTGATATTGGTTTTCACCAAAGTTGGCAGTACAGGTACATCAACTGCTGACTTCTTTTTCTTAAACCAAAAAGCGTTTGTTCAGCAACCATGTAAAGCAGAGGTTGTTTGTCAGTTCTCCTGTTTGTACCAGTTTCAACATTAGTGTTTAGTTACATCACTATGAATAAACTTAGCTTTAAAGACCCACTCCAAACATTTTTGAGCTATTTTGAAGCGTTTCCATTGGCTTTTTAATTATTCTGCAGAGGGACAGTACTTCCATAGAAATTTGTAACCCCCCTTCTCCTCCCTGTAACTGAGAGCTCTCTGTTTACACACTCTCCTGCTAGCCTACAACCGCTCGAACCCACAACCTAACAACGAAGGTGCAACGAAAATAGCAAGTAATTTGAGTCATTCAGATGTACGGGTTTGATCCAGAATCCCGCTCAGACGAGAAAAACAAAGACGTTCGGGGATCTATGTAACCCTTGTGCTGTCCTAGGCACTTTAACGTTGGGACTTGGGTCATCTAGACCCACTAGACAGTGCGCTGAACCTTTTTTCTTCAATGATTTGTGATCTTCACTGGTGTCCATGGATTAAATGAAATCTTTCCGCCTTTATCCACCTTTGTCATGGTAGGGAGAACACCTCAATGGAAGGGGGGGGGGGGTCATCTAAGATAGCACAAGGGTTAAGTAGATGCATCAGAATGGAGTGAGGCGGGAAGCTTGCAGCCTGGCTAGCATATTTTCTATGTTGCGATTTATTATTTATTTATTTAATTATTTTTTTTAAATGGCATTTTTCTGCTCCTGATTTACAATTTAAATAAATAAATATTCTGAAATGCAATTTTAGGCTCATTTTATTTACATATGTCCTCTATCATCTGAAAAATGCCACAAGAACATGTTAAACACACCAAAATATCATCTGAGAGGATCTTTCCCATCATCAAAAAGAAATCTAAGGACTGAATGACCTTTAGGTGAGACGGTTTGACATTCGCTGCAGGAAACTATGAACTTTTCTGAGTGTCTTTCACAGATTTGTACTCTGGAACGACAAACCTCTCTTCTTTGGAAAGGCCACTGAAGCCTTTGCCAGATCGCTCAGCAGCAACAGATGTTTTTTTCTAAGATCACTTCTGATGACTTTTCCTGATATGTCACCTCAGCAGTGGATGATGCAGAACACAAAACGAACAAAAGATTTCCTTTTACAAAAGCAATTGCTTATTCTGGTGATTTAAATAATGATGAGACAAAAGCTTGAAAACATAGATGCATTTAAGCTCAAATGTTTTTTTAAGCTGCTAGAATAAGGTACATTTAAGGGTTCTTCAACTTCTACTTCAAGTAAACCGGGCGGATAAGACACAAACTCTTTATCTTGTGGCATCAGTGCTGCAGGAAGAGAGAAGGAACAGCCCTCCAGCAAATAGAAGCAGCTTAGTCGAGCAGAAACTGGAAACTGTGTTGCTTGGTTGTCCATAGGTAACTGTTAAACTGCACAGTTCACCTGGGGAGTCACCATGTTGAGTGTATTTTGTCACTCAGGTGACACCTATAGCTCACCTTAACAACCAGACACCAGCATAGCACAACACTGTGTGTGGCTAAAAACAACAGCAAAGGAGCTGACCCGATGGTGAACTTGAAAATGTTGAAAGAGTGACATCTGAATAAACGTACCTCAGGCTGGACCCTCCTGCTCCTTCTCCAGCAGCAGCCCCGGAGGAGGCTAAACCCACAGCAGGTTGAGGAGGTCCCGTCTTCCCACATAGCACATCTCCCCCATGCTGTCGCACCCGCAGCCCACTTTTACCTTCAGACGCTTCCTCCAGGCAGTTAAGGAAGAAGAGGATTCCAGGTAGTTTTGACCTTCAAGACGAAACATCCCTCTCTGATTCCCTCTCCATTTTTAGGTCTCCATCATCTTCTTGTTAATCCAAATTTGCTCCTATTGCAGAACTTTTTCTGCAGGTCCTTCACAGTCTTCTGCTGCGCTCTGGACTTCTCTGCATCACATCTTTATTTCAGCTGACGTCCTGAAGCCTCTCTGCTCTTCCCTGACAGTTTCCTCACATTTCTCTGCTCCAGAACGCCGGTGACAGACAGAAGGAGGATGCTGTTGCTATAATCACTGAGGAAAGAGCACTCTGTGGGTTCCGCTGCCAGTGACGCTCAGGTGGGACTCATCTGTGGACCCACCCTGAGCTGGAGGAAAGCAGCAGGGGGCCTGGCACTTGGTTCCCCGTCAAAGATGCTTCTGTGTTGGGGGTTTGGGTAGACAGACACACACGACCAGGGACAGGTGCTGTAGATAAACATCCCATCACACTCCCAGGTGGTGCTCCTCACAGGGCTGAGGAAGTCAGACGAGCAGGAGGCGCAGCACTAATGGGCCTCCCATGTGGCTCCTGCAGACGCCTGCGACTTTTCTCCGGCTTCGCGCTCGCCTCTGTATCCTGGAGACAAAGCCGGTGGGATGTCGTCCCACCTCCCCACCCAGCCCTTCCATCTCTTTTGCTGCTTTGCACAGCCACAGCCCGCTGAGGGATGCTGCGGTCTTGCTGACAAATAGATGCCCCCCCCCTGACTTTCCCCTTTCTGCAAACAGCAGCAGAAAAAAGTTGATTTGAAAGCAGGAATAAAAGCAGAGGAGGGTTTTTTTTTTACTGCAGAGTACAACACTAAAACTACTATTTGTTAAATTTTCTTTAGGATGACCAAACTATTCCTAAATGCCACTTGTCTATTTAACCTGTGGTTATCAGATGGGTTACAGAGCAGCCTTTAATCTGACATGATGTTTTCATACCAACAGACACTCCAGAAATAAATGCGCGGATCTTTTCTCGCATACGTTCCAGCTTCTCACTAAAAATATGAGCAGTAAATCAACATGTTGCGGTGACAGGAGAAATCTCGCTATTCTTGTATCGTGAAGCAGCAGGGTGTACTGTATTTCATTACTGCCACGTCAGCCAGTTTGGACGTGTGGATGTACAGTAGCTGCTGCATCTCTTCCCGTTGGGTCTTGATTTTGAAGTCATCAATAAATCAGCCTCGCTTTAAGTGCTAACAGTCACTCAACCTGCTGATGCCTCCCACAGGTGCAACTGCCCTGAACCATAAGGCCAGATTTGGCTCCACTGCCCAGCAGGTGGTTTGGACGCACTGCAGCCGGACAGATGATCCTTTTCTGAGACACCGTGTTGGCTCTGGCAGGTGTCACATAAGGTAAGATGAAGCGAGTCGGACGGTCATCCAGCACAGACAATGTGGGCAGCCTGACCTGGCTGGCCATCGGCAGATCGCGGCATCTGCAGGTTTAGCAACACAGCAGGTCTCTCTGTGACAACATGTCAGATGTAGGTCAGGTTCGCAGGTTGACACGCACGTACACTTAAACACACACAGCGGGCAGACAGCGATTAAACCGTGACTCCCACGTTAAATGTTAATGGGGCTGGAAATAAATTTAAATGAAGTGCATGTTGACAAAGTGCTTGCTGTAATGATTTCTTAGCAGTCTATAAAAGAGAACCTCGGATGATTGTCCTCTCTGAGGCTTAAAAAGTTCCTTTCCCCAAAGCAAAACGGAAACATTTCTGGCGGATTATGCATTCTTCTTTTTGCAGGACTGACCTCCTTCTGTTTCAGAACAGCTGGGTAATGTTTGGGAAAATCTCTGCACATGTGCTGGTGGGTGTCTCAGGCAAAAATAAAAAAAGGAAGCCATCCTCTGGCCATGACTAAATCTTATTTGTGGAGATTTTCTCCCCAACGGAGTGGGGAGAGCAAGAAAACAAATCAACTCCTCAAACAAGAATACTGCTGCAGCCAGTAGGATTATAAGCATCATGTTTTTTTTTTTACAAAAACGTTTCAATGAGTCTGCAAAACACCGTCCAGAGGCGGATTAGATGTTTACAGATCATCTCTGACTGAATAAACAGAATTAAATGTTTGCTCTTTCTCAAGGTTTTTTGCTGTTTTTCTGCTGCAGACAGAGATGGTGACAAAGTTCATCTCAATCAATCTCAGTGTCCTGGTTTCACTGAAGAGTGGACCGCAGAAATAAAAGTGTCAGAAAAAAAATGAATGAAGGCATGAATTATGACATTAATCTAAAGCGCACAACGTAAAGTTTCATTTTAATGCGGAAAATTGCCAACTCCAATCATTTTTTGATCTGTCATAAAAGCGTTCCCAGTAGCCTTTTAAATATAATTATGCTGTTTATTTATCAAAATCAGAAAAAACCTGTCGTTTTCTAGGACATAGTTTCTGCAGAGCGGCAGGAGTTTATTAGAAATTCACCTCTGGAAGTAAGCCTCCGCTGATATCCATCATCCCTGTGATTACATTCTTTCTCGCTAGCTAAGGACAAGCAACAGTAGAGCTATCCAGCTGGACAGTTCTGAGCCAGATGCCATCTCAATTGATGTATGTATTTGTCTGTGAGTGGATGCATCAGAATGGAGCAGAGCAGGGAGACTTGGGCCCGCCCATCTCTGTTGCTTTCTTCAATCTGCTCCTTATTCTTAATAAAGAAACACTCGAAAATACAGTTTCAATCCTAAATTCTTGTATATATTTCCTCAATCATGAGAAAAATGCTACAAGAACATGTTAAAAACACCAAAAACAAATTTTCAAAAAAGATCTTCAAAGCTTTCATACAATGAGGAACTTTTTTTTTGTAAACTCACAGCCTCTTTTATTGTGAAACTTAATGCATTTTACTTAAAATATGTTTTCAGCTTTAAACAAATGAATTTGTCAGAAAACCCCAAAAAAATGAATGCAGAAAATACGTTTTCGCTTATTTTTTAGATAATCTTATTTATGTATTTGTCCCACACATGTACTATATTTATAACGTTAAAAATACTTTTTTTTTTCTTAAGCTTTAATTCTTTGATATAAAGTCATTATTCCACATCAAGTTACATTTATTCTATTTCACAAAAAACCTCTTAATCCTAATTTTTACAATATGTTGTATATGTCTGGCATTTAGTGCAGTTGTAGTTAAACCAAACCAAACTATGATACTTCCACCAAATTAATAGTTTAAATGGTTCAGATACAGTTTATTGAGCAAAGTTTATCTCTAATAAAAAAGGTGTTTTTTCTTTCTTTCTGTGCGTTTGGAAATATTTACAGTTTAAATTTAAAAACTATTACTCAGGAATTTAGCTGCTTAAAAGTCATCCTGGACATAATGGACATCATTTACTTTGCTGTCCACATTGAACAACTGCAAAAAAAGAGAAATAAATGTGTATTATCATGTTAATATTACTGCTAATGTGTGCATAAATTTAAGAATGGATTTAAAATGTGTGGCTGATGGAATTAGATCAGAATTAACAACAAAAATACTTTTTTAAAGGTTCTTTTTTTCATTCTAAAGAGGATTTCTAAATGATATAAAAGCTTCAAAGTACCACAGCACACATGGGGTGAGATGCTCTTAATCTGAATGATAAATACAGCAACAAGTGGAACATTTTAAGGATATTATACATTGTGAAGAACAAAGATCAAGATCCCTCTCACCAGACAGTGAGCTTTATTTTTATGCTCCACAGCGTTTTCAGTCTTACCTCATCCATCCTCCTTTCATCTAAGATCTTCTGCTTTCCTGTGTTGGAGTGAGGCTGGACCCACGGCCCCATGTCTCCTCCTTCCCTCCACACAGTAGCTCTGATCAGATGAAGTTGGAGACCAGCCTGTGAGACAGCTGGGGCAGGTGTGGAAAGTAAATTCCCCCACTGCTGTGCATATCAGCACAGTGTTAACCCCAATGCCCCGCTTTCTGCCCTGCCAGGTTTAAGAACCTGAGGATGCAGGTGACGTGCATGCATCACCGGGCCTGTGCATGTAATGATGGCTTAACATGTCTAGCACCTTCGGTGCAACACACTTTATCTTCAAATGGCGTTTATATTGCATGCCGTCTCCTAAAAATATCCCAGCAACAGGGTGTAAGTCGCCACATTTCATTTTCCATTTTTACCTCTCCCAGAATTCCCTCCCTTGCTCAGCTTTCCTCTCTAATTGCCAGAACTGAATGTCATGGTTGCATCAGTTCAGGGATTTTCCCTCATGCTTCTCAAGCATCTGTGCTGCCACGCTGATGGACAAAGACGAGTCCATCTCCTCTTAGAGAGAAAAGGTGACACTCTCATGTCGCCTTTTCAAAGCAAGCTTTTGTCGTCTTGGCTACAGAAAACCCCATTTAATCAAATAACACGTGAGGCAGGTGTGGATTATGAGATTTGCACGTCTGAACGCCAAAAATAAGAGACCAGACTGTTCCAGCTTGGAGAGTGCAGCTAAAAAAATGAGATCTGTCCAGCTTTATCCTACCAGGTACAAGACATCTATTAGATAATTAACAGACATCCACTGTAGATATCTGCTGGATGTTTCAGACAAATCTCTTTCAATACTCTGTTAAAGGTCTACCAATATTGTTTTGAACGATATCCGCTTACAGAGGCCTCCTACACATCTACGCATAGCCGTCTAATCTTTGGATATTTTTAGATCCTATGAGGGTACTTTATTTAAAAATAATACCAGACGTGAGAGAAATACTGCAGTTTTACACCTATCCATCTTCAGAAGCTGCTAAATCCATTTCGGGGTGGACTGTTTATGAAAACTGGAGCGAGTGAGTCTGACGTCCCCCATAGAAAATGTTTTACTTCGAAAGAAAGTCGATTCAGTCCGTCCGTCCCCCCCCCCCTGATATGGCCATGGAGCAAGAAATCATCAGTAAACGATGATCGGTCCAAGTCGGTCTGAGTCATCGTTTCTATGGTAACCACGCTGGCCAATCAGGAGTGAGCTTGTTGACAGGCCACACCTCTACCACCTGAAAGCGAGCTACACGAAATCTATCAATCGAATCTTTGAACATTCGATGTGAGACCAGTTCACCTGTGAAGCATGTTTTTGGATCACCGTTACAATGTAAAGCAATGTTTAGTATGATTGTTTTAGATCGATAGATAAAAACCAAATGACTCATAAAATATAAAATTATGTAATTTTTAACGCACATCTGCAAATGCCCCTTTTAGTGTCAGTCTAATAATTGGTTTAATGCTACAAAGCATTCAACCTATTGCATTCAACCTATTGCATCAGTTCAGGAACCTATTCTTTTCCTGCTTCTCTCTTTATTATAGTATTTTCCACCATCTCTTGATGCTTAACTCCTACAATTTATCAGCTATTTGAACAATTTAACTATTCAAATGTTCAGCTCCTTCAGCTTTTTCCAGCGTTGACTTTTGGTCCTTCAAATCCTTGAACTTTTCAAGATATTCCAGAATACATGGGGGAATCCTTGAAAACCTTTGTTTTTTTTATGTGGTGCAGATGTTCGCTGGTTTGATACCCGGCACTGGCATTTTTCACAAAAACATCTTTTTTGTTATTGTGCTGTTTTCACTTTATTTATGGTCAACTTTGATAATTTCTGGGGGTTTTGCCAATTATTACCCTTTAAGTTTCATTTTCATTCTGGAAAAGCAGCTCCTTCTCAGTATCTTCTTCACACTAGTCCAAACACCTGGAGGTTTGGTTTTCTGTCCCTCATAAATCCAAACGCTCACTACTTATTCGACTATTGACATGATGGTGTTTTTCAGCATCATGTACCTCATGGTTCCTCACCACACCGCACATCCACAGGTCCAGAAGCTTCCAAATTTTTTCAATTCAGAACAGAACCTTTGAGGAACTCTGTGTTTTTCATGTCAACTTGGACACTTCTTATGCTTTTTGCATCCCCGTCCTTCACCCTCTTCACAGCTGCGAGCCGTTTCAGTGGACCTCTATGACCCGGAGGGGGATTGAGCAGGTACAGATAGAGAGCTGCTGACCTGTGCGCGTCCTGCAATGGGCGTGGATTCCCTCCTCATTTAGTACTCTCTCTCCAATGAAAATGACGTTTTGGGTGTTTTTAACATGTATTTCACTAAGGACATTTAATAAGAAAATTTAGTTTAAAATTGCATTTCAGAATATTTCTTTTTCATATCAAAAAGATCGCATTTGTGAGGTAAAAAATACGCTGGACGGGCCACAAGCTCCCTGCTCTGCCACGTTTTGATGCACCTGCAGACAAATAGATCCACGAACCGCTTTGTTTATCTCGTCTGACTGGAATCTCGATCAAACCTGTACGGTTGGATTGCTGTGAAGCCATTTTTTTTGCACTACTAATGTTAGGTTTGGGGGACTGTAAGCTAGCGGGAGAGCACATAAACGGAGAGCCCTCAGTTATGGATGACGGGTAGGGGGGCGGGGTTGCTCCACCAAAAGATGATCTTTAAGGACAAAAGTGTGACTAAAGCAGAGACCTATCAGAACCAATACTCCAGTAAAAAACAAAGAAGAAAACTTTTTACTGGAAAAAAAGACTTAGTTTTGCAGTAATAACATAAATAAGTTTTTGAAAATGTCCCATTTGTCTGTTTAAATGATTTGATCATCAGAATTAAATGAAACTGGCTTTGAAAACTTAAATGACTAAAAATGTGCAACTGAATCATTAATCCTGTTTGAATCCTTTTCTTCACTCTAAAACAAACATTTTATTTTATTCCAGATTCTGTTCAGGTTGCTTAACTTTATCAAAAGGTTGTGCAACAAAATATTAACTTATGGGAACCATCATTTTTGTCCAGCCCTATTCACTAGTTTTTTTTTAAATAATTCTGTTAATAAACAACTCAAAAGTAATGGCTGATTTTGATTATTTAAGTAAGGGTTAATGGCCGACGAAGTGTGCGGTTACTACTTTTTAACGCACGCCGTGGAAAGGACGGTTGCTTCCGCGAAGTGCGTTAAAAAGTAGTAACCGCACACTTCGAAGGCCATTAACCCGCTTATACCATGGTCACTTACAAAAGCAATACATAATAACCAGGTTTTAGTCCTTAATTCTTGTTTTTTTTTTCGATTTGGATCACTTTTCTCATAAACAGCGTACTATATGTTACGTGCGCCGCATCACGTAACATATAGTCCGCGTCGCGCAGCACCACCGCTGCAGTCAAGATTCGGCGATATATATATGCTGATCGTCCCGATGGGTTGAATAAAGCATCAATTCAGAGGGAAAGTTAATCGCTTACCGCTTGTTTTTGCCCAGATGATGAAGCAAAAGGTTGTTTTACAGAAGCCGGCGCAGTGATACAAATCATTTAAGCTAGCCGACCGGAACTTCTTTTTTCATCGTGCGGTTATCAGGTTTTAACATACCCAGCAGCCAATCAGAATCGAGTATTCAACCGGACCATGGTATAATTTTCAATAAACTTTTATTTGTTACTTTTGAACGTTTCAAGTCATTTCAGTGAGCATTGTGGACTTTCTTTCTTTAACTGAGGGGGTACCAACAATTTTGTCCACCACTGTAACTTAGCTGAACTACTTTGCAATGAACCCTTTTTTTGTGTGACAAAATGAATTCAAACTCAGCAGAACATTAGCATTTCTTATGGGATTTGAAAATATAGATGAGCCTCGCTCATCAATATTTCATCTTAATTACAAAGATCATAAAAGTGAAACCCCACAGTAAATATTTGAATCGAATCTTGCTCCTTGGGAAGGAAAAGCTGTTGCATTAACATTTTTAAACCTTAATGTTTTTCTCATAAACTGAACTCGTTTGACACGACTTTAGTCTCTACTTGTTAAAAAAAAACAGGTTGTTTTAACACTTATGAGGGAATTAATGAGTCAACCTCCTCTTATATAATGGAGCTTTAGCTAAGACCAGATTGCGCAACAATACTCCTGAGCCTATGGAGACGGAATGAGAGGCTCGACGGGGGAGGACGCTGGCGGTCCCCGAGCTGCATGATTCACTGTTAAAGAAAAAGCGACACTTGGCGGAACCAATCCATGCACTCATTAACCAAACTCCCTGGGGGGGCTGTTTCTACCCAGCATTCCTTGTAGTCCAGGGGACGTTTCTCAGACCGAGTGTCTGCCGTCACCTGTCTTCAGCTCCCTCCCTTCCCCTGCGGTCTGACCAGCACCGGCCTCGGCTGCGCGAACCGGACCCTGTCCAAGGCTTTCATGATCCTGTGAGGACCGTGTGAATAAATCATCCGTGGTGCTGAAGGTGCTGCCATGCCTGGGACTATTTCGGAGCCACATTGAGGCTCGGACGTTGACAGGCGCTGGCCATGTGACCGCTGCTGCTGCAAGCCTGCCGGCGGCACACATCACACAGCTGTGCTGAGTCAACAATAAAAGCGTGACAGCACATACATGTCCTCATACAGAGACAAATATGTATGTTGGTTCTAACATATCTCTTGCAAACCCACTGATGAGCAGAGTTTGGCCAGAGCCCTGAGCTCTCTGACAACTGATATGCAGCAGAAGGGAGCTCTTCCTCTGAATGACCCGCTTTAATTCAGTGGGTCAGGTGTCAAGTGGGGACAAAGCTGTGATGAGAAACCCAATCAGGCCCGGGCTCATCAGAATTAAAGGGTGACACACTCCACAGTGGGCGGCCCAAATGCATGGCTCTGCCCTGACAACCAATAATCCTCCACAGGTCTGCATCTAACGCCAGAAGAATCTTCCTCTGCTGTTGTTCAGGTCACAATTTAGAAGTTTTTGAAAATATGCTTTCTCTTGTAATTGTTTGTAGAAAATTATGAATAATTTATTTAGCCTTTTCTGCTGTGAACAGAGACAGACCTTAACTCATTTATTGTTGAGTTTTTGGAAGTTTTTTTGCTGCTTCTCCTGTAAACCTGCATTATTTATCATAAGAACAAATTAAGATTTTTGGTATTGAAAAACTGAATTTAGTACTGTCACATTAACAATTTTTAATTAGACATTTTAAATGTAGAACAATTAAATAAATATTATTTCTATAATAAAAATATATATAAAAACAATTTTTGGTTTATAAACAAAAGAAAATAATAGAAGGAACTTAAGTATGTATTTGTTTCCCTCTTTGTAAGCAAATTTTTCTGCTGTTGTCCACAGTTTTTCATGTTTAGTCTTTCAGATTAATGTAAATAACAAGAAAACTATTTCAAATAAGGTTTGACTACTATTAAAACTCAAAGACTTTCTGATAACACAAACTTTTACAACTTGACTGGAGCATATTTGCCTTCTAAGGAACTTTAAGTGAGGACTCCTCATTAAGCAGAAAACTAAGGTAAAGATGTTATTTCAAAAGGATTTCTAAAAGAAATCCAGCCTGTAAACTGGGTTATTACTTAGCAAAACCTAAAAAAAAGATTTGACAAGCTGTGGATCCACATTTTGAATATCAATATATGATATCTAACTCTTCTTTTAAAAGAAAAAACTTGAGTCACTGACATATATTTTTTTAATGCTCTAAACTGTTTGTCAAACATGAACGTAACAGAACTCTGTGATAAAAAGATTCAATAACAAATTAGTGATTCCAGTGGAAGAGACTCAAACAAAAAAAAGTGTGCAGACGGCTCACTTTAATATAAATAGAGTAAAAAACAATTGGAAAAGAAGAAAATGAATACATTCTAGCCGCTCAACATTACAAGACGTGTTTATTAAATTCAGGTTGTTTTCCTGCCAAAACTTTGATCTCCGTCAGTTTTCAAAGCTAGAAATCGCTTTTTTTATCATAGCTAACTCTTCGCTAACGACGCTTTCCTAATTTAAACCACTTTTATGGATATTCCCAGCTTCTAATTTATGCAATTTGCTTTGTTATTCGCTTCTTGGAACCCACTTTGAGCCCGAGTGAGCCTAAAGCTCCAGAACCAGAATCTCCTCCTGACTACCAGAAACAAAATTATGTTCTGTTAAAAAAACATTCTCAATTCACCAAAAACTACAAGTCCCAGATCCCCACCCCTTTACAAATGTCCTCTGTAGAGAACAAAAGGAGGTATTTGAGTAATATGCAGTGGATGGGAGATATTTAGGTTCAGAAAAGTCCTCTACAGAGGACACACTTGCATTGCCGGCAGGCAGTAGGATCTGCCCATGTGCGGCTGAGCTGAGAGCTCTCGGATTTTTCCAAGAAGAAAACACGATGGGGGTCACCTGCGTGTCAGAGCTGAACACCCACCCGGGGGTTTAGTAGTTTTCCTCTTGGGAAAAAATGGGAACAGGACACCTCTCAGATGGTTTAGAGATCCTGGCCAGGAACATCACAGGGCAGGGAATGTTCCTTCATAAATCACCTCTGCTGAGCTCGCACAATCGCTCAAATAACTTTTATTTTACGGCTGTGAGATGAAAGCAGGGTGTCTGGTTGCTCGGAGGCGTTCTGTCACCCAACAAAAACACGGTCAACGCATCAGCATGGAAAAGGTGACATGCGGCTTAAGAGCAAGGAAGTAAACAAATCAACAACAAGACAAAAGAATGTTTAACCAGCTCCTTACTGAAGGAATTCAGATGATATAAGCATCAGTTTAAGCCTAAATAGAATAGAACAGAATAAATATATACATTGAAAAATGAAAACCCATTCAGAAAACAAAGTTTATAGTTTCTGCTCCTGTGGATTTTCTGTAAGCTACAGGGACATCTTGTGGTCATTTCCTGTACATCACATTCTTGTCTGTTTCACAGACCCACTTTGCTGATTTTTCTTTAAGCCAAAAGCAGTGCAACCTTAAAAACTTTAATATACAAAATTTATTGAGTTATTCGAGATGATGTTCAATTTCAAAAGATTTTGTTCAAACTAGAATTTCTTAACTCTAATCAGCAGTGTGTGCATTTTACTTTGAAAGCGAGATTTTGTGCGACTCTGCTTAGTGCAGAGTTGTTGTCTAATTCCTTTAAAGATTAGTATTTGATTCTTATTTCACACGTATTCAGGTGTAACTGTCTTAAAAGTCCCACTCCAATTCTATTTGGAAACATTCCCGGTGGTCTTTTCATTATAATAATGCTGTTTTTAGCCAAAATCAAAGAACCTGTGTTGTTTTCTAGGACATAGTTTCTGCAGAGCAGCAGAAACTTACAGCCCCTCACATCTTCAACCTAATATTACCAGTATAACAAAAATGGCGAGCAATACTGGAGTCGTACAGTTTTAATTGGTATTCCAGCTCAGACAAGAAAAACAAAGACGTTCATGGATCTATTTATTTCCATCCATCAGGATGGAGCAGAGCAGGGAGCTTGAGTTACGTCACAAATACAACGTTCTTAAAACAGCTTTTTTTTGTTTAAGATTTAAAAGAAAAAATACTATGTAGTTACATTTTGAGATTATTCTTTTTCATTTATGTTCATCATCAGAAAAATGCCACAAGAACAAGATAAAAACACCAAAAACACAGTTTTCATCAGAGTGGGTCTTTAAATGCTTTTGAGCAAATAAAGACGGAATATTTTTATTAATAATGTTTATTTAGAATAAAAAGCACCGGTTACAGAAAATGGTTTAATGTTTCCTGTTTTCAGCTTATTCCTCTGTATGAAAGCACCAGATGAATATTAGAATTTATGACCAAAAACTGAAAGATGTACACATTTTGTCTCAAAATCTACAGAATATTTAAATACTACGAAGAGTTTTACTTTAGAACAAGAATCAGGCGTATTTCTTTTATCTTCAAAGAGTTTTTAATCCCTCTGAGAAAGAAAGGTTGTCTTATTTGAACCTTAAACCAAAGGATGAAAATAATCTGTAAATTAGAAATTTTTTGAACGGACATTTCTATGAAGAATATACAAGAAAGTCTGAATAAAGATGATTGTGGAAGTTTTAATGCAACAAATATGAGCAGATTTCTTTGTTCTCATTTGTTTAGGATGTGACAGACCTCAGATTAAGGTCAGAGCACAGACTTCTTGTAAACTGAGAAATAATCTGATGGGCACAAACATTTTAATAAAGAAGTACAGTTTTTTTTTTCCTTTTTCAAAAAAATATCAGCTTAACATAAAACTTAATGCTTGCAGGGAGTTTCCTCTATAAAATAAACTATTGATCAATCCCAGCACCCAGAGCAAATTTACCTGGTAAAAGTACGGGTAACAAGCGATAGAGCATGCTTGAACATTAAATTTATAGAGGAGAAGATCATCTGAAAAACCTAATTATAGCTGTGTTAGGCTCAAATCCTCATATTTTTTATTTCATTTATCTTAAAATTTAAAAAAAAGAAGCTATTTTTTGTGCTAAACATTTACAGCTTTGGTCTTTTCATTTGATACTCTATATTTTGTTCAGATAAATATGCATCTATATGGTTAATTTGGCTGAATAATGTATGAAGACGTGAGTTTTGCCTCCAACTTGTCATGAGACTTTGCAAAGAAGACGACGTGGTGGCTTGTCTTTAAAAAAAAACAAGTCAGATCTGGTCTTGGTTCAGGCCTGAGCAGATCAAACCAGAACGATTTGATGTCGGAGGCTTTGTTGAACATGTTCATGTGGGAACTGCCGAGAAAAAAGGCCTTGTGGTTAAAAAAAAAAAATGACACTGCTGACACATTTTAGCCCAGATGTTTGTTGTGATGTTTTTCAAAGCCGACAGCATTGGTGGAGCTGGAACCTGTGAAGGACAGAAAATGTCATTTTTTGACAAAAGTATCTTTTTTTGGGGTCACATTTTTTATTTATTTTTATTTTCAAAGCCTTTACCCAAGTAGTCTTTGTAGTCCTTGAAGTACTTGTGTCTCAGACCGCGAGCATCTGGAACAAAAAAGAACTGAATGACAAAAATCCGATCTCACAGAAGCTGCACCCAAAAAGGAAGCAGTGTGAGTAGAATGTGGTAATAAAAAAAAAGAAAAAGTGTTGTTTGTCATACCAGAGTTGGCCCTCTGCTTGATGCACTGGCCTCTGTTTGGGATACCAGCTTCAGGGTTTCCCGGGTTGATGATGTGGCACTCATAACCTGTGGGGCAGTGGAGAGGCTCGTCTCCGTCTTCTGTTGTACTGCAGGCCTCAGCTGAGGAGCAAAACGCACAAACCATGAAGAATACACGGCAACAGAAAAAGTAGAATCAAGAACTTTTGTGGATTTTCGTTTAATTTTTATTACTTCCATCCATCAATCCGTAGTTTTTATCCACTTTTGTATAACTAGGGTCTTACAGGTTGATATGTTTTATCCAATATAGTGCAGTATTTTCGTCTGTTTCTTTTAAGACTTGGTCTTTGCTTTTTTCCGGTGGTATTTGTACATGTTTTTTTGTCTCTACGTGTTGGATTTTTATTATAAAACAAAAAAATAGTTTGAGCTCAATTTTTGCAGTAAAAAATTGACAAAGTTTACCACTGGGAATAGAGCTTTTTTTGACAGTTTCAGGTCTATTGAGGAATGAGAAATATCGGAAAAATAGAAGCAGTTCTTAAGGGATGGATGTCAAGCATCGCCAGAAAAAACAGTTTTAAAGAAGTTAGTAGAAAAAAAAGCCCAGACTGAAGACCTGTAATATTTAAGAAAAAAAAAAAAAAAGATTTTTTTGAAGAGGCTTGCATAAAAACATGTCATGAAATACTTGTGTGCAGCTTTTTTTGTTGTTTTCTCACATACATACAATAATTTTTGCTAAAAAAGCATAAAAACTTAGCATGGTGGACAAAATTAAGCTTTTTATTCTCAATAAGTTAGAAAAAAGGATTGCGTCATGCTCCAGAACCAAAATCAGAGACAAAATCTGACTTTTTTTAAAATGTTATAAAAAAAACAATTGGTAGAATTCCAGGGTACAGGGATGTGCAGTGGTTGGCGCTCGAGAAGGCCCTGGTTTAAATCCCAGCTGGGTCCTTTCTGTGTGGAGTTTGTGTTGTGCATGCATGGGTTTCCTCTGGCTTAACCTTATGGTCCAAAAACATGCCTATAGCTCCATTGGTGTCTTTAAATTTCACCTAGGTGTGACTGTGTGTGTGCGATTGTGTTGCCCTGTGACAGACTGGCAACCTGTTAGGAGTGTACCCCGCCTTCACCCAACAGTAGTGACCCCGTGACCCTGAAAGGGATTCAGCGGGTTCTGAGGATAGACGGATGGAGTAGAGGTCCTAAATCTTAGGATGAGGTTGGATTGGAAAAGCCATATGTGGCATTCATTGATTTTCTGACTCTTAGCGTGTCTACTCACCCTGCAGAACCTCCTCAGGCCCGTCCAGCAGCCAGCCGTTGCCCCCCAGCCATCGAGGCTTAGGCTGCACCAGCCAGTCCAGCACTGCTCCAAACACAAAGAAATTCATCTTCTGTTGTTGAAATCAAACCTTTCTGGAAACGTAGAGCCAGTTTCCCCTGATCCAGCTGACCTGGCGGTGGCTGAACTGACTCCAAGCAGGCGTAGATGCAGCCGTTGTAGCAGCATCGCTTGTGGCGCTCGCACTCGGAGTCTGAGCGGCAGCCAGGAACCTCGCAGGCTCGCTCGGGCAGCATCTGCGGCGGAGGTGGACATCTGTCATTCTTCTGGTGGTGGGTGGACTGGGGATGACCAGGGTACTCGTAGTCCTAGTCATACAACAGAAACAGAGGGTCAAGGGTTGTTTTTCCTCTATTGTGCAAAGATTTTTATTGTTTTCTGTATTTATAGGTGATATGAAGAACATGAGAAACAGGAGCAGTGGTTTTGCAGCACATAAATATATATAAATATACAAAAAAGAGGTGCGTGGCAGCTAACGGGACGTTAACTTTAAGAAAATTATAAGAAAGCCTCTTTTCTCT
The DNA here is from genome assembly GCF_053564925.1 of Oryzias latipes. NCBI lineage: Eukaryota > Metazoa > Chordata > Actinopteri > Beloniformes > Adrianichthyidae > Oryzias > Oryzias latipes. Next base: position 32,294,774 of record NC_136242.1, on the reverse strand, counting down.
CGTGACAAGTTTGAAAGTAAAGAACTTCAGTTTGTTTTCTTCCATTTAAATCTATTACAGTTTTAAACTAACACATTTTGTGATGTTTTTTTTTTATTTTTCTTTGTTTTAAATGAACAGGTTAAATGAGATGTGGAAGCTTTTCTGTTTGTCTTTATTTTCTGTGATTCAGATCCTCTGAACGTCTCTGCAGAGGAAAGATGCAAAAGTTGACGAGCTCGACTCTTTGAAAGTCCTTTTCTGACCTAAACTCTGGGTGATTAAAGATGAGCTGAATTTGTTGCGTCTTTGACGGATGTTTGGTCTCTGACTGTGGGTTCAAAGTGCTGCTCAGATGTAGGGATGCCAGGAAAAGCCTTTGTTTGACTGATCCTTCAACACATAGAGGTCCACCACAGGGAGCAAACAGGAAGTGACTGCAGTCTGGAAGGAGGCCCCGTTCATGCTGCAATCACTGTTTACAGTCTGACGTTTGATTTTTCCTACTTGTTACCGAATGTGAAGTAAGCGGCCCTGATGTGTGGTAAAACCTTGGAAGAAGCTGAAGTGTTTGTTAGCTGTTTCAAATGGTTAAGGTGTCATGTCTTGTTTTGTTGGTTTAGTACTTAGTGCTATTTTCAAGAGTGATGTTAACCTTTATTCATCTGCTACCTTTAGGGGGCGCCACAGTGAATCCCATCTGCTTCAGGCTAACTTTCTCCTCTGCATCCTCCTCACTCACACCTGCTCTACATCCGTGAACCTCCTCTTTCCTGGTAGCTCCAACATGCTCACCGTCCCTCCTCTGTCCAAACCATCTCCATCTGCTTCCCTGGATTCATCGCCAAAACATCTGCCATGAATTCTGAGGAATTCATTCCTGATCCTTCCCATTCTGGAAAATCTTCATCTCTGCCTCCTGTTTCTAAATCCACATCACAGCGGCTCTCCACAGCCTTTCGCACAAACACCATTTGTTAGTGCAATTGACATTAAGGAAAGAACAACAGTTGTTGCTCCTTACCAGCAGACAAAAGTCTCTGACTTTAATTAGATTAATGAATGGGTTACACAAAGTCTGCTCTGATTGGATAATTACATAACGAGCACAGTCCCCTCCCCTTGTCTCATTTCCGATCGGTGTCTCCTGCAATCCCAAATGTTCACGAGTGGCCTTCCTGTTTGTGTTGCAGTATTGTGTGAATAACACATAAAGGGACTCTTTGGTTTTGGCAATAACAACAACATTCTAACTTTCCAGTTAGAACGGCTCACTTATTTCCCTTCACTCTCCAGGCAAATGTGCCGCCTGTCCTCTGTTTTCATGCCGCTGCATGCTGAGCCGCCAGCGGTGCTCTGATCCTGAGCTTTATCAGACGGTCCTGCTCACATCCCTGTGATGTTCCACAGTGTTTATTTACACTCCTGTCTGCCCAGCCGTACAGGCGCCGCCAGCGGGCCTGTCTGTGATGTTCATCTGCTGGCACATCACTTCCTCTCCTCTAGAATTCTTTTCTTCCCTCTGCATGGTGTTGAAAAGCAGTGTTTGTGTGTTGTTAGCCTTCAGTAGCTCCTCTTTTTCAGTCTTCTGTCTTTTCTGTACTTTCGTGAAGCACACAGAAGGAGACCTTGTCTGGTTCCACGACTGCTCCTAAAGCTGGGATCAGGCTCTTTTCTGGCTAAATCCACAGAGCCTGGTCAAATACAAAACAGCTTCTACTTCCTATTCCAGCTCAGTGATGCACATGTGCTCTTACATCCTCTTTTTTTAATATTTAGTTTTTTTTTTTTTTTTTTTTTTTTTTTTTTTTTAACTTGTCCTGTCCAACAGCTAGGCAAACAGATGAGAGCTGAGGGCCTCTTGTGTTGGACATATTTTATTCTAACAAGAGGGGTTATTCATCTTCAGACAAACCAAAGGTATGTCTGAATAAACCCCTTTTGTAATTGAGGCCAAACTTTATTAATTTCAATCATGTTTGAAAATCTTTGGTGTTGGACCGGACGGAAAAGGAAAGAGGGGAACAAGAGAGAGGGACGTTAGAGAGAGGGGGGGTAGGAGGGTGATAATAGGAGGGGAAGGGGGGTAAGACCATGAAGCAGCATAGAGCAGGCAGGTTTACTGGTTGTTTATCGTTACGGTACGGTTCAAATGTAGTACAAAAAGGGCGGGGCCTGTTCACACACACTCAAATATTATCAACACACCTGCTAGCTGCAAAAATGTCCACATGTCAACATGTACACAAAACAGATAGTGTTCACGAACGCATACTTATGCCTTTAAACCAACTAGTGTGAAATCTTTCATTCATTCAATCATGCAAACTATTAGTGCAAAGGTGAGCTAACACCTGTGCTCAGGTGAGTGTTTATGTTCTTCTAAAATGGATGGTGGAATGTGAAAAGAAGGAGGAGGAGCGCCCAGCCACCCCCACACCCATACCCCCGCCGCAGCAGCAGCGGCAGCCGGAATTCCCCCAGCGCCACACGGGAACAGGCAGGGAACAACCGCCCCCCGGGCGACCAAGACCGCCACCCAGGCCAGGGCCAGCAGGACCGCCGCGAGGCCCCCAGAGCCAGAGAGCAGGGAGGCGCAGAGGGAAAGAGAGCGCCGCCCCAGCCCAGCCAGGAAAGCAGCCCCCCGCCGCGCCGGAAGAGCCTAACGCAGGGCCCCACCGGAGAGGGACGCCCACAGCCCCAGACGAGCACCCCACCACCACCCAGGAGTTCCGGGCATCCCCCCGCCCCGACCCCAGGTACGAGCCAGGACCCCCCAAGGGAGACCCGCTCCGCACTCCAGGCAGCCACCCACCCGGCCCACGGTTGGTCCAGGTAGGAGCAAGGCAGGGGCCCGCCGCCCCCGCCCAGGAGGGGGGAACCCCGGGGAAAAAAGGGCGGCCCATAAGGGATGTTATAAATATGGCCCGACCAGGCTCGGCCATGTTGGAAGTTTGGCGGGGCCCAGCGCCCAGGGGCAAGGACCAGGACCCACCCCCCAGGGACACGAACACCCCCGGCTCAGGTGTAATATGAACCCCCCCACCGTGCGGAGAGAGCACCGCCGGGCCCAGGGAGCCGGCACCCAAGGGACACGGCCGCCATCGCCAAGGGGCCCACACCCCCCACCAGGGACGGGGTAGGGGACAGATGGACCCAGGTCCCACCTTCCTTGTAAAATGTGTGTGCGTGTATGGGTGTTTGAGAGGGTGTTTGTGTGCATGTGTGTGTGTTTATGTTTGAATGTATATATTGAAGGGGGAGGGGTGTGTGTACTAAGGGGGGTGCAGTTAAAATTGGCGAGTAGGGCACTAAGGGGACATCTCCTGATTACTCACAGTGATGTCCCCTCACCCTCCACACCAAGGGGCCCTAAATGTCTAAGGTGCGGTTAAAATTGGCGGGTAGGGTGCCAGGAGGACATCTGCTGCTTGCTGGCAGTGATGTCCAAGCACCCCCCCTACCAAGGACCCTACGTGTCTAAGGTGCAAATAAAACCGAAAGAGGGGGGGCCCACTCCATACGGCAACCATAGGAGGGGGGCCACTCCCAAGTAGCCCCCCCCCCAAGGCGCATCGCAGGCTAAACCCCCCACCCCCCTCACCGTAATATGAGGTTATATAAGGAAGGGGGTAAGTTTTTTAACAAACAGATTAACACATGTCTTGCCTACAAGGTCGGCAACACTAAGAGCCATCCAGACCCTTTTTTTTACAGACCACAACCCAGAAGGAGCAGCAAAGTCTTACATCACCTTTATAAATTATTACACTATTTTGTATTTATGTAACTGTTATTTTACTATGATTATAACTAAACTTTTGCTTTTTGTGCACAAAGAGAAACGTAAATTACAAACAGAAACCAGAATTGTTTTTAAACAGCTCAAGTGGAAAAAGGGAATTCATCTTAGTAAACCTCAAGTCTGCTTTAGCGGGCTGGTATCTGTGGTGGCCCTGAGGTGCAAATCACACCAACGAATCAGTTGATGCAAAAACTTCACATTGACAATTAAAAAGCCATCATAAAACTGTTATTAGTAAGATGCATTTGTAAAAAGTCAAACATCAAAGATTAAATGTCATCATTCAATCAGCAATGTCCCATAATACCACGTTTTTAGATATACTTTTTTATTTGTTGCATTTCTTAACCTTTAATTTAGATTTCTGAAAATTGATTTTTTCCAAAACATTTCCCTTTTATTTATTTTTTAATTTTTTTGCTTTTATACTAGTTATTGTAATCTTTAAAATGATTTTGGGTTTAGTGCTTTTTGTTGATGTGATTTGCCCCTCAGGGCCACCGTAGGTATCCTTCTCTTCTTCCAACTATTGTTGTTCACCTGACTATAAACAGATCTTCACTGGTTAATTATCCAACAGAAAAAAGTGGATAACTATGTCCAAGTGAAAAAAAATCCAAATAAAACTATGTCCAAGTATATACATTTTTTCTTCAGGACATTGCTGCTTCAAATTTATTCTAATAATGAAAAGATCTTACAGAAGATGGAAGAAAGAGAAAAGCGCCACATGTGGTTCTGCAGACCAAGGTGGCGGATCCCTTCAGAACCAAAGGGAGATCGGGACGTGAGAAAACTCAGCTTTTTTTATGAAATACTTGAGATGAACCTGCTCTTCTGTCCCTCTCTGAGCTCCTCTCCATAACCCCTCCAGCTCAGTACCAAAGGTCAACTGATCAGGTCAAGAGGAAGCTCAAAAAGGGAAATCAAATCGTTTGTATAATCCACACATTCTGGTTAAATGGTAGAGGAAAATATCTATTTTTTGACCAGCGAGGTTTTTGCAACTGAAAAACAAAAAGCATGTAGTAGATTCTCTCCCTCATTGTTTTGCGGTGCATGTTTCCAGCTTTATTTCTATTCTGCTCCAAACCTGAAAAACCAGATGGTTTGTGCCAAGTTTCCAGACTGTAGAGCGATTGAAAATTGAGGTTTGTCATCCAAAATCTTCAGCCCATCATCACTACAAAGACAGTTTCTCTTCTAATAGCAGCTTCGGGCCAAATCAAAGGAAAAAAAAAAGAGAGAACAGAACTCACAGCTGGTCTATAAGTTTTCTGTTTGGATTTATGTAAATGTCTCAGTGCTGTTGGCTTTATATAACTCAGTACAAAAATGCATGGACAGTTTCTGCAGGAAATCTTCCTGCAGAGACTTCACTCATAATGCAGGACCTGTGCAAAAGTTGTCAATATCCTCTGATTTGGTAAAGAGAAAACATCTTTGGTGATTATTTGCATCGAGACAACTTATAAAAACGAAACCCGTATGTGTTTAAAAAAATACGTTGTTGTTGGTTAAAAGCTTTCATTTGTAATCTAGATACACAATCTCCAATATAAGTTTGCCAAACATATACGGTGCAGGTCTGTGGCCTTGGCTTGTGCTCCGTTCACCAATTTTCTTTTCAAGACTCGCCATTACGTTAAATTCTCGGCGACTGTAATTTTTCTTTCCGCACGGCTCCTTTATGAAAAAACATTGAGGGTTTGCATGTGTGGGAATGAAAAAAATGAGCAATGCAGAGATGAAAAAGGTTCAAACTGCATCTCCACAGCCTTCTCAGCGTGTTCCAATTACAGCCGCTTTGAAGCAGAGGCCAGGAAGACGGGGCTTCTGGCTCGTCCCGAGGAGCGTGTGGACAACGGAGGTCGGTGCACACGGGCAGGCGGGGAACGGGCGGAGGGATAACGATTTCACATCTGACAGGAGTATCAAGATGAGACAGAGAATGGGCCAGTCGGGGCATAAACAAGTCAGAAAGTGAGAACATTGAGGCATGAAAGGTTGCAGCGAGGAGATGAAAGCAGCACGCCACAGTGAGCCCTTGTTAGAGGCGATCAATCAGCTCAACTGAGCTGAGTTAACACGCAGAGGCCCGGTTCTGCAAGTTCAGTTCCTCCCCTAATAACACACTGCACAGACCCCATCTCTGTCTTGCACACCAACGGTGAATTTCCTGCATACCCCACAATTACTCATATGGAAACTTGGAAATTAGCAACTTAATTCAACCTGTTGCACTCCCCGCACTTCTCGTTGTAGGAACTAGAGGCACAGATGTACCTTTTCCATGTGGGTTTGAAGCGATATGTCCAATTTTATGCAGTGCTCACATTTTTTTGTAAAAATCCCAAAACTTGTGGACGTTCTTGGTTTTTTATGCATTTAAAAAAAAAACAGCATGAGAGCATTTAAGTATAAGACCAACGTGAACCTGCTGCATCGACGTCCTGCTTTGATTTAATGCAAAAATTCACACAAAGTGTGTAGCAGATACTGCATTTATGCAGTTCAGCTACATAATTAGTTCTTTCACTTTTTATATTCAGAAAATAATAAATCTATTTTACATATGTAACAGCCCCCATTTATAATGGGGTATTTATTGTCAGCTTATTTTGACTTTCTGTATAGATCATTTCCAAATGTGTTCAATGTTTTTTTTTGTGTGTTTAGACTCTTGGATCAATTTATGCTTTTCTCTCTCGTTTTTTTCCTTTTCCTTTTAGCTAAAAGCCTCAGCTCCACTTGACCAATGTCTCACCTCAGTCCTCATGCCGCTCTGAGGTGTGAAACATGCCTCTGCAACAGAACCAGTTTTGTCCTGCGGTGCTTTGAGCTTTCAACCACTTTTGCTTTGGGAGACAGTCTGAGCCACATGGACAGAAATCCACATTCTTCCAAACCGAAAAAGAAAGTCAAATAAAGTGCCTCACCTTATGGCTGAGCCCTCTTTTCCTCATTCTTCTGGCATAACTTCCTGTGGAGAGCACCAGCAGGGACAGCAGCAGCACCACAGAGCCTGGCATGGTCTGCGTCCTTCACCCAAACTCCAGTCTCTCGCTCTTGAAGTTCGTTCCCCCTTTATCTTCTTCTCTGATCCCAGAGTTTGTCCTCTCAGAGCGAAAGCGTGGAGTCTTCAGTGCTCATGCAGCCGGTGATTACACAAGCCTCTCTCCTGCCCCAACAGGAGCTGCCTTGATATCCGGCTGAGGAATGATGTCGATGGGAATGACAGAGAGGCGAAGGGGAAGGGGAAAGTCCAGAGGAGGTGAATAGAGGCGGCGAAGGGACGGGAGCTGTCTGGTAGCGCTGAAGCTGTCTGCTGGCACATGGGAGAGAGGAGGGGAGGTGAATGCAGGGAGGGGGAGAGCGTTAGAGAGGGCAGTGTGGGCGAGACCTCCCCTTTGCCCTCTTCTTGTATCTAAAAGCACATCTGGTGCACATTTGTCAGCATTGTTATTGTGCAGAGGGGGCATGTTTTAAAGAAAAAAAAAGTTTTCTTTCACAAGCGTCAGCTTCATAAAAAAGTGCAGCCGTTTATACTCCCTTAGGGATTTTACGGCAGGTAAACACCTGTAAGGGTGAACCTGTCCGTGCCGTTTTGTAACTTAACGTTTGTGCCGCAGAGGCTGCAGTGTGATTTCAGAGCCGCTGACCCATGCAAAATGAAGGCATGTGGTGCATTTCAGGGAATAGGGGGCCTCTCTTTCTCCGTCTTGTGCTTCGCTGGTCTTCTCTTCTTGCATATCTCCCAAGTTGCTTCCTCTCAAACTAGGACACCCCCCCCCTCCCCACCACCACCACCACCACCCCATCCAACCTCAACGTTACCTCAAAAACCATCCCCTCCCCTTCGCTCCATTCTCAGTGTCTTGCTCTGAAAGAATGCTAAGCCTGCACAAATCTGCGGCTTTATTAGTTTTACAGGAGCAGGGCTCATGTCACCAAGAGGCCCCCGGCTTCATTTACACAAAAGACAGAGTAAAGAGAAAGAGAGGATTGGAGGGGGGGGGGGGGGGGGGGGGGGGTTGTAGCAGGACGGGGATGGCGGAGGCTGCATGAATGAGTGTGGAAATCAGATAAGTGAACCAGTCTACACAGAATTTCTTATCAAAAACTTGGAGATGTGCTTTGAAGTGATTTATCCTTTAGGTGACCCTGTCAAGATACTGTACAAGTAAATCCTCTTATAGTCCCACTCCAGTTGTCTGTTTTCATTTCCATTTTTAGCCAAAAGCAAAAAAACCTGTGTTGTTTTCTGGGACATAGTTTCTGCAGAGTGGTGGGGAGCTTACAGCCCCTTACACCCCTAACATTAGAAAAAGATGGAGAGCAATCCTAGAGATATCCAGCCGAACAGTTTAGATCCAGATTCCAGCTCAGGCGAGGAAAACAAACACGGACAGCCGCAAGTGGATGCATCAGAAATGGGCGGAGCTTTTGGAGTATTTTCTGCGTATTTTTTTCGTCTGCTCCTGATTCACAATGATTTGAAAAAAGAAATACTCAAAAATGCAGTTTTAGGCTCAATTTTCTTTGTCCATGTCCCTCATGATTATAAAAACGTCACAATAACAAGTAAAAAACACAATTTTCGTCAAAATGGGTATTTTCATTGAAAGATTGTAAAGAAAAAGCTAAAAATAAAATAACAGGTTTAAAGAATTGTGAGTGCTCCATCACAAAACATTTTATTTTACTTTTTGTATTAAAAACCTGAGATTAAAAAAAATACAACAATCTCTTTTTTAAGATGCAGCCTTTTTTCAACATTTTCTGTGTATCCCCTCCAAACTGTAAAGATAGATCTGGAGGAAAATGTCTCCCATCGTTCTTCCCGAAAGCAGGAAGGCGTCTCCGACTCTGGCATTCTTTGAGGGGAATGGAATTTTCATGCCTGTTTTACAGCAGCAGCTGGAATGCTAACTTCTTTATCCTGTCTGGAATGCATGTCTGAAATGGAGTTTTACTAAAAGGAAACAATTCATGTACAGATGAGAGAGGACACAAGCTAATTGGTATGTTTAAAATCCAAATATGGCAAAGACAAGCTAAAGAAATGAACATAGAGACACGTTTGTCCTTTTTATTTCTCAGACTGGTGTTGTGAAAAGTCTGAACAGGTGGACACGTAACAGATTAGAGAGTGGAGGAACCCCTCAGAGATAAACGGGGCAAATTGATAATCGATCTGTTCCGCTTGAAAGACGCTTCTTTCGTCTGACAGGTTCTCCCTGGAGGCTGAGATGGACTATGCAGGATGGAGGGCGAGCCGGTTTCGTATCAAATGCTCCTCCTTTGTGACTGTCGGGATGAAGTCCCACCTGAGTCGTGGTGCAACAGTGTGTCGGTGCTCAGAAATGGGTCAGACTCAGAACTAGGCAGGTGTTCCTTGGCAGGTGATGTGCACGTGAATGTGTGCAGCACGTGTGTCATAATGGAGCCCAGCTTGTGCATATGCAGGAAACGTGGCCTTCAAGGACTCGCAGAGATGCTTCCAGAGGTTCTCCAGAACAATGACAGCTTTTCAGTTCGTTGGGCTGATTCATACGACAGCTTCCACCGTTTCACCAGAAAAGGCCCTAACCAACACGTGCAAGGCATTACATTCAAGTAGCATTGTAGTTTTTGCCACATGTAGTCTGCAGAAGCTTACGGTCAAGGCAGCGCGGAATCACACTGCTGGAGGAAACACGTGAAACAACGGAAAAGGGAAGAAAGCGCAACATAAATGTGAGTCCGATGGGCGAAAACCACAAAACTGAAACTCCTCCGAACTCTTAACTGCTGAATATTTGTACTTTTCTGTCACATAATGCAATGTCATGCTAATTAGGGAGATGTAGAGTAGCACTTTGAAAAAAAACATTTTTTTACCCAGCATCCATCTGAGCATCTGGGGTTTTATTATTTTTCCTCCCTGCTACCTGAAAACCCTCTTTTATCACCTGCCAGTTGCACTTTGATTCTCCCAATCTCTCCCATGTTCTTTCAGTTCTTCCCATCTATTACCCAGACTCCCTTTCTTTTCAATACTTTTTTTTTTTAAAGAAAGTGTATCTCTCGTGTTCCCTCTTTTTTTTCAGTTTCATTTCCTCATAGAACTGGAAGCATCATTTCCTCATCCATCCATTGTGCCATTCCTTTTTCCAAGCGTACGCTCTCCTCCTTCTTTCACCTCACTCATAGATGGTCTTCTATTCCATCCATTCCTTTTCCTCCTTTCTTTCCCATCAAGATGTATTGACTAGTAGTGAAACTAGCTTAAGCCTTAATCATATACATCTGTACAGGGGTCGATCCGTACACATTTTTCACCAGAGAGGGTTTTTTTAAAAATAAATTACATGCCCCTGCTTTATTTTGTTCTGGAAATGGAAAAGGCAAACATGTAACAAGGTAACTGAAAATGTAAAAAAAAGGCCTTAAAAAGATCCTCATTTCAGTGTCACAATACAGAAGCTCTTTAAGGTCCTTTGTGGTAAATCAAGGCTGTCATTCTGGGGTCAGAGGTCAAACTGAAAAGTCGCAGGTCAACTCTTACTGGTTGAACTTATGAAAGTTCAGCTTAGCAATGTCTCTGATATATTATGTCCTCCTTTCAGCATTCATGCAGTATCTGTAATTTGTCTCCAATTTATTGTGACTTTTGTCTAATTCCTTTTTTCACTTGACTTAAAAAAAAAGATTCATGAGAAGAATTAAGCGCAGTTTAACTCACATAATTAATTGTGAGGAACAATTAAAAAAAGTGTCTCGTTTCCATGAATCCTATTTAAAAAGTGAGAGCATTTGGCTTCAATGCAGTAATGGGATTCATGAGCAGCTGTTGTGTTTATCCTTGACGTAATCAGTGTGTTATGCTTTGTAATCCAGGCAATAAAACAAAAAAAAGGGCATAGAAATAAAAATAAACTTGACGTAAATATTGTCCTCTTGATTTTTGTAAATGTTTTGCCAAAAAACATAGAGAAAAATTAAAAAATATATAGCAGACTAGAAAACAAAAAACACATATGTGCTTTTCTAATGATAAAAAACATTATACGAGCTTTCAGTTATTAGTTCGGCTTTTTAAAAGTGTGAAAACACAGTGAAGTTGATAACACGAGTGTCTTAAATGTTTGATAGTTCAGATTTTTAACATAAAATAAAAGAAAAATCGAAAAAAAGAGTCTGGGATTTATAAGAAAAAACAAGATCATAGCAGAAACTCAAAGAAAAAAACTCATTTTTGGGCAATAAAAACTTTTGATGCCAAATTCTTGCGAGCTTAAATCTTTTGCTGGGCTTGGACAGAGATCAACGGACTAATAACTTTAGTTTCACATCTGCCTTTTCCCTGAGTCCGTCAGTATTGTTTTGGATCAAATCACATAATAATTTCCAGAAGATGTCCCCAAATGTTCTTCAGAGTCGGTCTTTTCCTGACAGCTCATGCCAGCAGAAAACCAAACGCTCACAAAACTTTCACGACTGAATCAACACTTTAGGATCAGGTGAAAGACTTTCTTGCTGGATTTAAAATCTCTTATTGCAAAAAAAAAAAGGTGTTTTAACATCTTGTAGCATTTGTCTGTTGCTGGAGGACATATAGAAAGAAAATTATCCTCAAATTTGAATTTCTGAGTATTTCTTTATTCAAATTGTTGTGAATCAGAAGCAGACGAAAAACTTTTGTTGGAAAAAGAGCTCATTTGTGACGCAGAAAATAAGCTGGGCGGCCCACAACCTCCATGCTCCGTGGTCTCAGCAACGTGGAGGAAAGGGGGGCGGGGTTGCTCAACAGCCAGAGGTGAATTTCTAATGAACTCCTGCTGCTCTGCAGAAATTGTTTCTGTATAAAACGACTATTTTAATATGGCAACACTTTGAAAATAGACCAGAAATAGATCAAAAAAGGATCAGAATGGGACTTTAGCCCTTGTGCTAACTTATGGAGTCCAGATGACCCCACCCTTACACTGACGTGTTCTCCCTACCATGACAAAGGTGGATAAAGGTGGAAAGATTTCATGCAATCCATGGACACCAGTGAAGATCATAAATCATTGAAGAAATAAGGTTCAGAGCACTGTCTAGTGGGTCTAGATGACCCCACTCCCAACGTTGAAGTACCTAGGATAGAACAAGGGTTAACTCGACAAAAACCACCTTGTGTTGCCGTTTTTCTACAGTAAATCAGTGTTTTTTAACCTTTTTTGAGCAGAGGCAGCAGGGCTCGACATAGCCATTTGCCCGCTGGCCAGGGGCCTCATTTATAAAACTTTGCGTGGAATTTGCGTCAGAAGTGGCGTACGGATGAAACACAGGACGTGTTTTCATATTTCACAGAAATATTTGGATTTATAAAACCGTGCGCACGCACATCCTACGTATCTTTCCCTTAATAAATCACAACCAATTCTAAATGCAGCTTCTCCGGCTTCATGACACACCCATAGTTGCCCATAAATAGTCCGTGAAACGCCCAGAAATGAATATTCATTGATTCCGAAACCATGGGACACACCGAGAGGAAATAAAAAAAATGTAACTTCACTCAATGTGAAGTAGAAGTTATCGTTGGCGAGGTGGAAAAGAGGAGAAAAGTGTTGTTTGGAGGGCACAGTGTGGGCATTACTAATGCCAAAAAGGCACGTGAGTGGCAGACGGTGGCAGACGCCGTAAATGCTGTGGCCTCACAACCTCGGACCGTGGCCGAAATAAAAAAGAAATGGTCAGACATCAAAGTCGAGGCAAAAAAACGTCTGGCGCTGCAGCGCCAGAGTGTGCCTGCCACGGGTGGGGGTGGGGGGTGGGGTGGGGTGGGGGGGAGGGACGACACCGGAGCTGACCCCTCTTGATGAGAGACTGGCGGCAATAATTGGGGAATCCCTTTAAAGTGGAGTGGTGACTGAGGCGCTGGGGGACACCGACGCGCCAGATGCACCGGGTGACACACCCCCAAAAGCCCGCAGAGGTCCAAGAGGACGGCTTGAGGAAGTCGGAACCGGCTCATAAGCCACTCGTCCTCGTTTGCCAGCAAGTCTTCTTGCTGTCTAAAGATGCGTTCACTCCGAATTCTTCCATTTGCCACATCTTCTAAGAGCGCAAGATCAGCCATTGTGCGTCATTACGCATTGTGATGGGGCATTTTATTTCCCTCCATTTAATTACATCTGACAAGCTACAGATGTCGGTAATAATCCACGTGGAAATGGGAAATTGATCAGCGCAAATGTAATTTCTTGTTCCTTTCTGAATGGTTGAAACATACGCCATACATTGTTTTATCAAAAATAAATCAAACTAAAGGCATATGCATGAATACCATAATTCTGTAGCTTATGAAGAAATGTTTTACTATGAAAACAACTTTCCCCAGTGGACAATTAGTACGTCTGTCTGTCTGTCTGTCTGTCTGTCTGTCTGTCTGTCTGTCTGTCTGTCTGTCTGTCTGTCTGTCTGTCTGTCTGTCTGTCTGTCTGTCTGTCTGTCTGTCTGTCTGTCTGTCTGTCTGTCTGTCTGTCTGTCTGTCTGTCTGTCTGTCTGTCTGTCTGTCTGTCTGTCTGTCTGTCTGTCTGTCTGTCTGTCTGTCTGTCTGTCTGTCTGTCTGTCTGTCTGTCTGTCTGTCTGTCTGTCTGTCTGTCTGTCTGTCTGTCTGTCTGTCTGTCTGTCTGTCTGTCTGTCTGTCTGTCTGTCTGTCTGTCTGTCTGTCTGTCTGTCTGTCTGTCTGTCTGTCTGTCTGTCTGTCTGTCTGTCTGTCTGTCTGTCTGTCTGTCTGTCTGTCTGTCTGTCTGTCTGTCTGTCTGTCTGTCTGTCTGTCTGTCTGTCTGTCTGTCTGTCTGTCTGTCTGTCTGTCTGTCTGTCTGTCTGTCTGTCTGTCTGTCTGTCTGTCTGTCTGTCTGTCTGTCTGTCTGTCTGTCTGTCTGTCTGTCTGTCTGTCTGTCTGTCTGTCTGTCTGTCTGTCTGTCTGTCTGTCTGTCTGTCTGTCTGTCTGTCTGTCTGTCTGTCTGTCTGTCTGTCTGTCTGTCTGTCTGTCTGTCTGTCTGTCTGTCTGTCTGTCTGTCTGTCTGTCTGTCTGTCTGTCTGTCTGTCTGTCTGTCTGTCTGTCTGTCTGTCTGTCTGTCTGTCTGTCTGTCTGTCTGTCTGTCTGTCTGTCTGTCTGTCTGTCTGTCTGTCTGTCTGTCTGTCTGTCTGTCTGTCTGTCTGTCTGTCTGTCTGTCTGTCTGTCTGTCTGTCTGTCTGTCTGTCTGTCTGTCTGTCTGTCTGTCTGTCTGTCTGTCTGTCTGTCTGTCTGTCTGTCTGTCTGTCTGTCTGTCTGTCTGTCTGTCTGTCTGTCTGTCTGTCTGTCTGTCTGTCTGTCTGTCTGTCTGTCTGTCTGTCTGTCTGTCTGTCTGTCTGTCTGTCTGTCTGTCTGTCTGTCTGTCTGTCTGTCTGTCTGTCTGTCTGTCTGTCTGTCTGTCTGTCTGTCTGTCTGTCTGTCTGTCTGTCTGTCTGTCTGTCTGTCTGTCTGTCTAATTGCACCTATACCTGCTCCGCCAGACGGACACACTGACGAGAATATCAGTTTTGTACATTATTTCGTTCTGTTAAATATATTATTTATGAGGATGAATTGCACAACATGCCAATATTGCAGAACATATTTCACTTTTCTTTTTGCAAATATGTGTTCATTTGAATTTCTGTTGTAATTTTCATTAGATTTTTTTTTGTTTATTTCACTGCTGATCGATCAAACGGGTGTTCGTGTAGGCTGTTGATTGTGAGACTTACTTTGTGAAGTCTTCATGTTATTTATGAGAGGTAGTATTGTCATTTTCACTTTCACGTGTTTCTTCCATCTGCCGACGGTGTCGCCGATTCTCATTTCACCCGTTTTTGTGCGTACGCCTGGGTCAGAGCTTGCGTGAAGGACCGCACATTTTCCCGTCAAGTTAGCTTTTTATAAATCTCAATTATTGCGTAGAGAGTGGCGTACGCCTTCTTTTGTGCGTACGCAACGTTTATAAATTATGCCCTGGTCCTGTTTCTCGAGCAGTACGGACCACAAGTATTTTTCACTTGTCCGCTCGGGCCTCTAAAATATCTAACAGTTAATGTATTTTTCACCTTTTTCAATAAAGTATATTTTGCGAAAATGTGTAGATTTTACCTCGTCTTCATCGCTTTGAAAGTTTGATGTCCGCCATGATTGTTCTGATCACGTGGTGCGCACGCTCCGCAACAGCGAACAGTGTTAAGGCCCCGTACAAACCGGGACGAATTTCGCGCGCGATTTTCGCCGACGTTTAACGCCTCGTGACTAAACAAAGGGCACCAACGAGAGTGTGCACACCAACGCGAAAAAACGCCACGCGTCAAAGCGTCAAAAAAAAAAACGCCTCGGGTTCGGTTTTTTTCGGGTTTTTTTCGTCGAAATCTGTTCGACCAATGAGAACGGCGCTTTTGCACACGTGTCTGGAGCCTCTGAAGTTACAGTAAAACACAACTTGGGGGCGCTCAAACACAAAACTGCCTTGCTGAGCACACATACCAGCGAAGAAGATAGACGCCGAGTTGCATCTACACAGCCGCGAAGAAATAATGACGGACATTCTAAAATATCCCCGAACCAAGCACCAGTTGGAGCTACTGGTGCTTGAAATATTCATGTTTTCTTTGTTTGATTCTGACAAGCGCGTAAATACTTGCTCTCATTAGTAGTATGGACAGCAAGATATTTAATGAATGCATTGAAGATGAAACTGTATGCACTAAGCTTTAAGCTGAATGTCATAGAATCAAAGGCAACTCCAAATACCTGAATCTCAGACTCAAATGCAGTAAAATGTCAAAGTACTTCATTTTGTTTTCCTTTACAACACTGTAAGCGGTAAGTATTTCTAGTCAAAAGCTGAATGATCTCAGTAATTTAATCTTATTTAACTTTTAAATTATTTAATTTAATTAAGTAACTTAAGTAACTAAAAAGTAAATGTAACTTTGCAACTTTAAACAAGTAACTCTGCAAATTTGAACAACATAACAGTAATTAAGGATCTAAAAAGTAAAAAAAAAATAAAAATAAAACTTCTTAACTATTGATTACGAGCAAATGTGAAATAGCAGTGATTAGAAGCAGCATGAAAACTTCTTCACTAGTGTTACCTACTACACTGCAGCGCTCTCTTCAAAAAATCTGAAACAGACTAGAGCAGATTTAAGTTGGATATGGTCTATTTTCAGTCATTGAAAAGTGTATAAATAAGTGCTAGATGTCACCAGAATGCACCAAATTGCACCATATTAAAATTGTCCAGGGGGGGTGTGCCCTAAAGTAGCGGCTTCCGTAGCTTGGGTGCCGCCTGCGCCGGCGGGTCACGCTGTGCGCGGTGTCGGGGCCAGTAACTTTCAGGCAGGGCCAGTAACTTTCAAAAACTGCTGGCCCTCTGGGCCAGTGCAAATTTCTGGGCTATGTCAACCCCTGAGAGGAACAAAAATTTGTAAAACATACTTAACCCTTTAGTTTGTATTAACAATACTCAGTCATTCTCATCAAAGTATTTTAATCAAAAATCAAATAAACATAAAGACATAAAGGTAAAACATTTTTTTTTTTATAATTATTCGTTTTTCTACCTCCTCAGTAGGAATCCTGGGCCTGTTCGGATGAACATGGAGCTGATATCCTGGAAATGTGAAATGTTTTTTTGGGACCAAATTTGATTAAATGTAATAATTGTCCATATTATTGTTTTGGAAAAAGAACGGCAAAAACGGCTCAAATATAATATTTTCCTCCACATTTTTTTCAACGTTCCATTTTTCTTTTCCGTAGCTCTATTTGAGTTCCTCATCTTTGTGCTCTCTTTCCTCCCACATCTTCTAATTTTCTTCTTTCTGTCGCCTCTCTGTATCGTGCTCTTCAACACGGCAGTGACTAACAACTCAGCATTCATCTCTGTTTTCTTAAATGTGCACACAGACAAATATGCTCCAGAGGAGATAGAGTGAGACAGAACGTGAAAGAAATCACAAATGTGTCATCGACCCTACTTAGACGTCTCCATCTGATCTTTCTGGGATAATATGAGCTTTTTTTTCACCTTTCTTGCAGACAGGTGTTCCTCCATACATTTAGGAGCCTAATTTTCTGAATTTTTGACTAAATTGAGACGGAAAGACAAAATGTAGACTTGCTGACAGGCCTGTTTTACTCTGCAAATATATGTTGTTGTTCAGTTAACCCTTGTGCTATCCTATGACCCCACCCTTCCATTGACGCGTTCTCCCTACCATGACAAAGGTGGATAAAGGTGGAAAGATTTCATGTAATCCATGGACACCAGTGAAGATCACAAATCATTGAAGAAAAAAGGTTCAGAGCACTGTCTAGTGGGTCTAGATGACCCAACTCCCAATGGTAAAGTGCCTAGGATAGCACAAGGGTTATTCAAACTTCCAAATATTGCTAACCCGTTGGCGGACCAATATTTAAAACAAGATTCCGATTTATTTAGAGCAAAATTTAACTACGTTTTTCCATATAGAGAGTGTACACTTAACCCATGGGTCACAAATATTGTCACTATGTTTTTGGATATTTGCGTCCACCAGGACTGCTTGTATGGGAATAGCGAGTAAATTCTCCTCCATGTCTTTCCATATAGGTTTATAGTTCACATCACACCAATTAATCACCGTCTTCAAGAAGCATTCTTTTTTAAATCTAACCTGGAATGTTCGCATAAGCTCAAACGGTTGTTTTGTGGCCGCATGTGTTTTGTTTATTGTGCTCCAACCCTCCTTAACTTCTTTGTAAGCTGCTTTTAAACCACTTCCTGGTGATATGTGGACTTATCAGAGACGACGTGTGCTGGTGTGAGTTTGTGTGTTTGGTTTTATTGTGGAGCTTTGATGAAACATGGATTCCGTCTTTGTTTCGGTCTGAAAGATCGAAGCCTGGTGGTGTTGTGAACAGATGTCGTTTTTGAAGGTTTCTCTCTGCTGTGTGTGTTTTTGGGGTGGTGGATCTTGTGTGTGTGTGTTGTGTGTGTGTGTATGTTGTGTGTGTGTGTATGGGAGGTATTCCAGTGTGGGCCACTGTTTGCATGCTTGCACTGAGAGTTTGTTATATTTCGGTTTGTGGAGGGTGACGTGTTTATTTTTGTGAGTTACTGGATATTTGATTCATTCTGGATTCAAAATGTGTATATGAGGTCATTTTTGATTTTGGTTGAAAGATGTTTTTTCTTGATGATTGCGCATGACAAACACAGAGCTGGAAAATCACAGGAGAGCTTTGTTCACTGGATGTGAGATGGAACTGCAACAAGTTAGAAAACGGTCATTTTGTCATTTTCAATTTTAACTGCACACAGAAATAAACACTCCAACACACACACATGCTCACTAAGACACATAAGGAAGGTGGGACCCCTTCTCTCCCCTACCCCATAGCAGGCAGGGGGAACCAGGCCCCTCGGCAAAGGCGGCCGTGTCCCTTGGGTGCTCACTTCCTGGGTCCGGCGGCCCTCTCTCCACACAGGGTGGGGGATCCCTGAGTTCTCTGGCAACGCCATGAGCCGCGGATCACACCACATCTGATCCTGGGGGTATCTGTGTCCCTGTGGTTTGGGTTCTGGTCCTTGCCCTCGAGTGCCGGCCTTCTCCAAAATTTCAACTGTGGGTGAGCCTGGTTGGGCCATGTTTACAACACTCCTTATGGGACCCTCTCTTCTTCTGGGGGTCCTCCTCCCGGGCAACAGGGATGTTTATTTATTTATTTATTTATTTAAGCTTTATTTAATAGGGACAGTGCACATTAATGAACATCTACCAAACAATGATAGGCGTAAACATGCTGGATTATAGCAATGATGCTAATTTGCATCCATAGTCCCTAGGCAGGAAACATAAAACAGGACAAAACAAAAGACAGAATCACAGATACAATAAGAACACAAGAAGGTGGTACATTATGAGAGTTAAAAGTCAGTGGCTACAGGACTGGTTTGCTTTCAGCCACTGCTTGAGCTGTGTTTTGAAGGTCTGTAATGTTTGACACTCCCTGATGTACAGTGGAAGACTGTTCCACTTGTTTGTAACACTTGAGTGTGTGTGGACAGGCCCCGCCCCTTGTAGATGTACTGTACATCTGAACCTGACTGTAATGAGTATAAACATCCAGTAACTTGTTGCTTTATGATGCTTTATGATCCCCGCCCCAACAGTTATTATGGGATTGGAGCATTTTGTTGCAAAGTGTGAACATTTTCAATTTTTACATTTTCCCACAATATGGGAAAAAACTTATTGGAGCGATGTTCATGAAATTTCATAGACGTCACCAGCTTTAGTCTACAACCACGACCTTTGACCTCAACCAGGGGCTACCATCTTGAATTTTCAAAAAAGCAGATCGCCTCCTATTTCCTCGAGCATCATTAGGAAGCTGCCTGGAAAAAAAGAAGGTTGGTTTTAAAGTTTGTAGGCGTCACATGGCGTTAGCATGGCGAGCATGCAAAAGTGGCTTCTCCCTCTTGCTCATCCCTTTTTTTACTCGAATATTGTGGAAATTTAATGCATGAGTCACTGTCTCAAGATGGACAAAATGATGTAACATACAATATAAACATATAAGGGATGTGGGCGTGGTTAACAAGAAACCTCTGTTGACATAGAAATCCAAAAGTTTTCTTTTCCTAAAAATTTCCTCGACCAGTTCACCCCCCCCAGACGACCAAAAAAAGAAATGGTTGCTATGGAGATTAAACCAACAGGAAAGCCGCCATTTTGAAAAAAGTTTTTTTTTTTTTTAAAGTAACCTGTTCTATGCAGTCCTGATTAGGGTGACAGCGGCAGAAGGGGTTGGTGAGAGGCGCAGATCCTCCCCTCGCGGCTCTAATTTAGTATTTCTTTTATATTTTACTTTAAATTGGCTTGATGTTCCATTTGGTTCTAGTTTTTGCTCAAACAATTAAACACATTTTTGAAAAACGTTTTTTTTTAAATTAAAAATAACATAAAATTGTACGAGCTGCTTGGATTTTGAGCAAAAAGCATCATCTCCACTTGTTCAATAAAGGAAGACCTGAAACAAACAGGCATTCATCGGTCTACCTAAATGACTCCACTGCTCTTAACCGAGTAATCTTATTTATACAAAGGAAGATATTCAACATGGAAGCAATTGTTTTTTTTGTTTGTTTCCGGAGTAAAGACCAAATCAAATTCCCTCTGGAACTCTAAGCCCTTCATTTTTTTACGGACTTTCACCGTATAAATTTTACTGATGCTGGAAGTTCAAGGCAAAAAAATGCAAAAAAAGACGACATGGAGATGGTATGTTTGGAGAAACTACCAGCAGAAAGTGTCTTTGGAAAACAGAAAAACTGTTTACCACAACTGAAAATTATTTACCTTTGACTCTTGGGTCTAAAGCGTCCTGTCTTTTTGAGACAGGCTGTTTTTGTAACACAAAGTCTTGACTCCATTCTGACTAAAAAGGTACTTTGAGATGGCGAAGTTCCTGCAAACTTAAAAAAACAGAAAGAAAGTGACCTAATTAAAAGGTTGAAAGTTAAAGGTTGACACAGTTGGAAATCTACTTTTATTTATAATAATAACTAACATTTTAATTTACTTTAATTTCAACTGAAGATGAGTCAATTATTGTACAAGAAAAGATGTTTTTACCCCTTTTTTGTTTTTTCAACTCTGGCGATACCAAGGAGGCTTCTCGGATTTTGAGGCTGGTTTGACTTTTATTTTGTTTGTTTTTGTTTGGGTTGCAGAAATGAACAGCAGCCAAAAAAGAAGGAGAAAAAAGGGTTGCTATCTAAATTAACATTTGGCTCCTCCATGTTTCAAATCTTTAGCTTCCAGCAAAACTTCTGTCAACTTGACCAGTTCTAGAGGATTTCTCTTTTTTTGTGTGTAATTGTTCTTTGTAGTTTGATAGAGTTGATGCTGTGCATTTATAGTATAACAGTCATCTATGGTATGTCTGTCCAAAGTTTACTATAATTTATAGTTTTCCTTATTTTTCTACTATTTATCAACTTCAGTTTTCCTGACAATTTTTGTCACTGATATGAACACAAATCTAGATTTTTTTTGTTGCTTGGTGTTGAATCATAATCTTTGTAATCCCAGCAGCAAACATTTCTGAAAGGTTCGTGTAGAAAATTGAACGCACCCGGATTTTCTCAAATTGCTCTAAACTTTGAGTGAGATCTGCCAAAAAAAGGTTTGCATCTTCACTGACCTGAAGGACGTCCACTTATTTTCTGACCAGATAATTCTTCAGCTGTTTGGTGATCCTGATGATGATGATTATTATTATTATTGAAAAAACATGTTTGGGAATTTTTAAAGCTTAGTTTAACCTATACGAAGCCCATTGAGACGACTCTTGTTGTGTATACAAATAAAATTCAATTGAACCTAGCTAAGAAACCAATTTAGGATTTGGCCAAAAAAGAAAAATATTAATGGAATCCTTAAGGGGCTTACGGATCATATTATTGAAATGTATTGAAACTAAATTTAAAATGGCATCAAAGCTTTATTCTTATTGTGTTTCAGACAATCCTACTTTGTTTGCTCACCACTGGGAAGACTGCGGGTTGCAGTATCAGCAGCTCTACACTGGGGGGCGCCAGAGTTCACCTTTAAACTTTGCAAATGTAGCAAAAAGAGGGTTGTTCATCAACAAAGTGTTTTTTTTATTACAGTGCAGTAAAACTTTCTTATGACCTTAACATTTTTTGTGACATTATGCAATAAGAAAATTTACACTATAACCAGTGTACACCAACAAAAGCTTTATAAACAAAATCTGCACAGAAAGAAGAGTTTAACATCAGACTTTGTGGTAAAGAAGCAGCACCCTTTACATGTTCTGTTCGAGAAAAACCTGCAGAATATTGTTAGCTACCAAAAGAGAGACATTTTTTCTGTTTGAGTGGTTAGAATGCTCCAAAAACGTGAACGATTCATTCATCTCTAGAGCTGTGTTGCTACAGTTATTTATTTGCATTTTTGTTGCTATTTTAAAATCAAAAACCTGAGAGTGTTTTCATGTCATGTCCACATCTTTTCCTTCAACTCTGAAACTTTGTCCCAATTCCTCTGTTTCCATATCGCTGAAGATGTTTTTTTTTCTCTGATCCTTTTGCATCATGAGATTTAAAACGAGCAAAAACAAAGCGGAGGTGAGGAGGGCCACTCCAGACATGAGGAAACCCGTCCCATAACTGTCCATTTTGTCAATAAAGAATCCTGAAAAACAAAAGCAGACATTAGTCACATGAAATGAACCATGCAGTTATTTTAAAAATAACGTGTATATTGAACACCTGCTAATAAAAGCACACCCCACGCGATGACACAGACTGTCAGAAACCAGACTTTTTACGGCCCTTTCCTCTTTTTATGGTCATAAATTGGCCCTTCTGTTTATAAATTGCACACTTGCACAACTGCATATTTGCACACTGTGACTACCTCTCATCTGATGTGTTCTGTTTGTCCTGAGCTGCTCGAATCCTGTTACAGTTTACATTTATTGATAATAAATGACGCTGATGATATTCTAACACAGCCTTAGGTTTAAGACCCTCAGAGTGCAAAAGTTTCATGGAGAAAAAAAAATCATTTTAAAGAGCCTCCATGTCAGAAACGGAGCTAAAAATAGAGCACTGCCTTGCTTTGCATCATTTCTGGTTCCGTTAACAGCGAACTATATGTGAGGTCACTTCCAGCCTGGAGCATTTAAGAAATACAACATTTACATATTTACATGAGGTGCTCCGCTGTGGAATTAACCAGTTAAACTAAATTCTGGGAGGAAAAAAACATAGCACTTTTAAAAAAGAAGGAATTTAGAACTTTTTATGATTTACTAAATGACATGCGTGACAGATTTACAAAAGGACATATTTTTGCGGTTGAGAACATTAGCTTAAACAAAATCGATTGCCTAATTATTCAGTGCTTTCTGCTGGAGTCGCCTCATTTTTCTTGTAAAGGCTGCTTTGACAACAGCACTTTGTTTTTACCCTCAACTGCTTTGCCTCCATTCAAAACAACCAAACTTTGAAAATGAGGAAAAACTTTGCACCGCCCTCATTATTCTGGTAATTAAGACAGCAGAGCAGAAGGGCTGGTGCTTTCGCCGGCACTTATGTGTAATTTGAACACATTACAGTGTGTGTGCTTCCACCATGTAATGTACTGCTGAGAGGTCATGGTCATTTCACATATTTCTGACATTTGTCACATACGACGGCCTCCTCCTGACCGTGCAAAAAGCGATATTTTCTGCCAGAGGTGAAAGTTCTGCACAGAAAAAAGCGAGAACTCGCATTACTCTTCCCTTCACTGCGTTTTTCTCGACGTAATAGACCAGCCTCATTGGACATCCATAAAATAGCTTTACATGAGCCATCCAAGCTTCAGATGTGTGAATGTGTGTCATTTTCCACCCAGTTGGAAGGGCTCCCCCAGCTTATTTACTGCTAGATGTGGTCAGAAGCAGGGCACTTTCTGCTGGGGCTGCCAAAGGAAGCAGCTATTTCCCAGGCTGTACTTACTGTAATTGTTTAGAGGATTGGGATTTGAACGTGGATCCATTACGACATTCAAATTCTTAGCTGTTTCTATGGCGGGGTTGTTGATAGAATGTGCTGCAGCAAATGAAAATGTCACTGGAGCAATGATTCCAGAGGAGTTTGGGATTTTTTGGGATGGTTTGAAGCAGAAAGAAGATAACCAACATCGCCTTGTGTATATTAATGGGCTCCAACTTTGCCAAACAGCCCTGTAAATGCTGACTGTGTCTGTCAGTCAGAGGTTTTAAAACATCTATCATGTAAAACGAACAGAATCCATAATCAGCTAGAGTCCCCTTTTGTTTGGCTCATTGTGCTGCAGATCCAACACTGAATGATGACTGAGCATGTGTATTGTCCAAGGTTTAATGTGCTGGAGGGACAGCGTCAACAAAATGATGGACTGCAGATCAGGGTTTGTTTCCAAAGCTCTTAAAATAGAAATGTTTGCATTTTCTAAATGAATGCAGTTGCTGGATAATCTCTGTTGCTTTGAGTTTATTTCCAGCCTGCACCAAACTGCAGTGAATCACAGGGGAATCTCTATCAAAGTCTCAAAGCTGGATTTCACGTCTCTTTGAACTGTGCAGTTGGCTGACTGAGTTTCCCGTTGGATCTGGAAGCTCACCAGCGATGGGCGGTCCAAGCAGGCCTCCGCTGCTGCGTATTAGCATGAAAAACCCCAGCGCACTTCCGAGCCTTTGGACGCCCACTACCTCCGGCAAAACTGTGATGTGGATGGCAACTGTTGCTCCATACACCAGGCCGTGAGCCGCGCTGAAGGCAACCAGCTCATAAAACGTGGAGGCCAGTGGGCAGAGGAGCAGCACAGCGCCGAGCAAGACCACCGTAGCTGTCAGCTGCTGCACCTGGATGGAGGAAGAAGACAGGTATTGCATCAGTATGTCAAAGGTCACATGAGAAAGTTCAGGCAAATTTTATGAGAGCATAAAGTTAACATCTGCTGCTGGTTACCTGTTCAGACTAGGGTCTCGATTTAAAGAGCAGTAGAGTACATTTTTCACACTGGATTATTTATTGGTGTTTTAATCCTAAAGTCTTATTCCTGAAAGTATTTTACCAACTTTTCTATTTGTACATGTGTTAGGCTTCAGTGACAACTGCCCTTACGAGGGGGAGGGGGGACACAGGTTGTCAACTGATAAGAAACAGTCAAACCTGCATGAGGCTTGCAGGTGACCTGCACGAAATTTCAAGGTCGTAGAACTGCCACCACATTATGGGGAGGCGTCGGCAAAATCTTCAAGATTTCAATGCCGCTGTCTGATTTTTGAAAACTGTTGGCGTGGTCATGAATGTTGACGGCGGCAGTCAGGGAGCTGTCAGTCAGTCGGGGATGAGGCGGCCACAAGGCAGCAGCAGCTGGATTGGCGAACCAACAATGGCTCTTATGATGTGTAAATGTCACACACAATTTGACGAAATCCTTTTTTGTGTTCCCTATTTTCATTTGGCCATTTTACACAAAATAAATACATGAATTTTATAAACTTGTGTTACAGGGGTGTCAAACTCAGTCGCACAGGGGGCCTAAATCCAAAACATGCTTTAGGTTGCGGGCCAAACCAGATAAACAGTTAATATTAAATTTACACAAAAGCTAAACATTTAAACCTTTAAAACTTAATGTTTTGAACATAAATCTGAAAAAAACCAGGAACCTTAATCCAGAATAAATCAAAGTAAACTCTAAATATTGTATAGTATTTTTCCCTCCAATAGATTCTGTCAAAATTATACAAATATAAACATGCTGCAGAACAAAACAAACAAAGCCTGGCAAAATTTATTATTAGAAATAACAAATCAAATTATTCCGTTTTCTTTGCTTTTTTGGCCATTTTTTTTAGAGCTGGACTCCTGTCATCATTTTTAGCAATAAGTTCATTTCTGCTTGGTGTGTGACGTCCTGTGTGTGTCTTTGTGAAATGCATCAGAGGGATTAGATTTTTAAAAACCTGTTATTGTGAATATAATTTTTAGGTCTTGAAAAAGTTTTGTGCAACAACAGTAAAAATCCTCCAAAACGCCTCAATGCATTCATAAAGAAATGATCAATTTTTTATTTATTATCTCAAAAAGCACAGCTGTTTTGCTGCCTGCATTACCTGCTGTCTTTATGTCAAAAAGGTTACTAACACTACATAAACAAAAGGCAGACGTAAAAAAATACATTTTATATGGAAAATAAAGAATCAAAATGTCTACAATAGTTAATAAAGAATAACATTAATAGCATCAGCAGAGTAAACTAAAGGCACGCAATAATCCAGGTGTTGCGCAATTGAGGCTGTGTTGCTCGCTCTCTGCGCCCTCGACCCCTCCCCTTTTTCTCCACACACATTTGCGACACCTTCTCAAAGACAGGTGAACGTGCAGCTGCAGGGGGCGCCAAGTCGCATGTTTCAGGCCGTTCCAAACTCTGCGACATAACAGATAATAGGAAACTAAAAGTGGCAAAGATTTTTTTGTTTTTCCAAGCACTGACTGGCCGCCCCCTTTAAATTGCCCGTATGGGCAATTGCCCGGGGTGCCATACCTAAAACTGTTACTGGACTGCCCCCACTGATTACAAATGCTCACACATGGCCACCTCCTAAAAACATGCATTTTGGTTGCCGCGCAGTGGCATTTTGGGATATGTGACCAAGGCGTAACAGTGACTAAGGGTTGAAGTGGGTGAGACACAAGCTTGTTGTATGGATCTTTTGTTTTTTTGATGCCTCCAAATCCAGTGGGCTGTGCAAGAAACCTGTCAGTGCTTTTTATGTGATAAATGCATGCTCCCTCTGTGCAGAGGGCACTTAAATGTAGCGTGCACACCCTGTGCGTGTGGGATTTGCTTGCACGTTACTAACAACTAAAGCAGCTGTGTCACAACTTTTTGCAGGGAGTATCAGATTTGGTGAGGTGGAAATGTTTGTGGGCAAACCTTCTGGCCAGCGTCCTTTGAATTATTTTAATAACATTAACCTCTTAAGACCAAAGCTTGTGTGTACTCGTGCCTCAAAAGTGTGTGTAACTTACATTACCCTCACCAATACTTCACAATACACTTACCACATGCATTATAACGCTACACTCCGATTTCATAACATCCCTTGGGGTAGCCTTGCAGGAACTGCAAGACACACCTGCGCTCCCCTTAAGATGCAGCCGCACTTTTCTATGACCTTCCTCGGTCCAGACAACCCAAAACCCACAGTACCGGTACGTGTGCGTGTCACTAAAGCTTAAGTAATGCTGTGTGTCTATCAAAATATTTGTCAGAGTAAAGAATTGTTGGACATACCGTCTCCACCAGTCTCAGGTTTGCCACCCAGCCAAAGACCACTCTTCCAATCAGGTCCAGCACAGCAGAAATGGACATGAGAGCAGCTGCCTGGTACTCCTCAATGCCTTTGCTGCGAGCGTATGGAACAAGGAACAGAGATGGGGCAAAGAAACCCAGAGCGGCAAATACTCCAAACATAGAGTAGATCATGAATCGAGGGTTTGTGATGAGGGTATAATCTACATATTGCTGGACTCTAGTCCTTAGATCTCGTTCCCTTAAACTGGTAGAGTCTTCTGCTAAACTGGGTTCCACCTCAGTATCATCAAGACATTTCTTAGATGTTTCCTGATTGGACTCCTCTGTGTATAGTTCTTTCTCTTCTTGAATACTTGACTTAACCTCATCCAATATGTCCTTTAAGAGCATCTTCCGGGACAGGCCATCCTCCTCTGCCTTCCCTTCATTGACACATGTGACGTCTCTGGTGGATTTTAAGGGTCTTAGTAGCAAACCGCACACACACAAGTTTAACTGCAAGGCCCCCATGATTAGCAAAGCACCCCTCCAGGAAAAGCTGTTTATCAACAGCTGGAACATGGGGGTGAGGATAAAAGTAAGGATGCACTCTCCGGCGCTGGCCAAGGCATTTGCCACCGGGCGTCTTTTATCAAAGTACATGCCCAGCATCGTCACTGTAGGGGTCCATGTCAACGCGTAGCCAAAACCTGGAGGAAAGTACATAGTGTTGAGCACCTTTGGTGTTTGTAAAAGAGTTGGTGTGTTGGTGTGATTGGATGTTACCATTTAGGAAGCCTACTGTTAAGTAGAGTTGAACCAGGTTGTTGCCAAAAGACCCAAGAATGGCTCCTACACTGCATATGAGTCCGCCTGCTATCACTACAGAGCGATGGCTGTAGCGGGAACTCAGAGCCGACGCCAACGGCGCTGTGGAGCACAACCAAAACATAGACTTGTTTCTCTGACCAGGTGTCAACTCAATTTGGCTGCAATTTCATGAAAGTGACCACTACGATCTTCTTTTTGTTCTGTTATTCAGAATTTTTCCACTTTTTAAAAAGCAGTTACCATAGCAACTGTTCTTTTGTAGGACAACATTTCTTTCATTGTTCCCAAGTAGAACTCTCTAGAGACTCATGTTCCAATAGAAAACAAAGTGGTTACCTGCAACGTGAATGGTAGCCACGGCAATTGAAGTGATCCATGATGTTCCAGCCGCTGTGGTTCCAAAGTACTGCTGGATCTCTACATAGAAGACACCGAAGGACTTGACCACCCCAAAGGTCAGGCCGAAGACAAAGAAGCACGAGACCAGGATGAACCAAGCATAACCGCCGTCAGGTGCCACTGCCCGTTCCACCTGGACTTTTTTGTTCCAAGCTTTCCCTGGAGGGTCCATGTTGAATTGTTGAGTCTGAAATGAACATCTATCTAAAAAAACATACGAGGATGTCATTCAAGGTGCATGTCTGCACTCCAGAATTCTGTGTGGTGTATGGCACATAAAGAAGTTGTGTGTTTCATGCAAGGATGGAAGGGCAATGACCATCTGTCTCTCCAAACAGAATCAGGAGGCCACACTATTAAGATGGGTCACTGACAACTACTCCTAGATTGCCAGAAGAAACTTGAAACCTTTTACGTGACAGTCTGGAAAGAAGGAGTGGTTGGAAAGGCCAAAGGGGTGGAACTGGGATCCATTTCAAAACTGTTTTTAGATGTTTGGATTTTAAAAATACAATTAAAGCTTAAGGATTAAGTCTGATAATAAAAAAAAAATGTGGATACTTTGAAAGTATTTACCTTGAAAATGTTAAATTAGAGATTATCCGTGTAAATTTGACCCAAACTACAACAATTTGAGCAGTAAAAAGTCCAAAGCCTTTATAATATTACATTTTGCTATGTTCTTAATTCATGTTGGCTGCAATGTTTAGGGAATGGATTTGCAGCTCTTACGCAACAGCAGCACAAAAGATGACAGGACTAAAAACAAATGATCAGGTTACACGGCAACCTCAGCTGTCCTCTGTTACCCTCATGTTTATGCAATCAGTCATGACACACAAATGTAAAAAGCAACCCCCGTTACTTTTACCTCTGTTAAGTATTCTCCTCATTCTGTCCCTTACAAAATCAGGGGACATCCACCTATCTATAGCGAGAAAGACTGAACGCTTGAAACATCAGAACGCAGACAGTCTGAGTCCAGCTCAGACTCTCTGTCTTATTGTCAAGTAGCTTTACGTTAAATTGCTAAAGATCGCAGCAGAAGAGTTAAATAAACACTGCTATTTTGGAAAAATCTTAAAAACTTCTTAACACTGAAAATAACATCAGAGCAGATTTTAAGTTTAAAAAAGTACCCAAATGACGTAAAGTCAATAAAATGCACATAGAATTTATATTCCGACATTTAGGAGATGCATTTGACTAACACATGAGGTTAGTAAAGAAAAACAAAATCAGAGTCAAACTACATTAAGCGGTGTAGAAAAATTTGGTTTAACAGCAAGATATGCTACGAAATATCAGAAGTTTTTTGTTTTTATTATAGGGACATATTAAGCTGCTGAGATGTTCTTCACATAATATATTATTTTGGTTTACAGTTTTTAGAAGGCAATTGTGCACGTATGCATCAAAGCGAGATAGTTCGCCCCAAATCTTAGGTGGGTAGAAATATTATTTGGGTCGTTTTTGAGCTCTTTGATCCAGACACCATCTAGAAACAAAAGTTAAAAAAGTTCAAATCTGTCATCAGACATTGAAATCTTGGTTCAAACCAGCTTAAGTACAAGGACAGCGACCCTTCTATGTAAGCGCTATTACTGTTCACTCAGCTGAACAGCAGAAATAATGTGCTGAAGTTCTGCTGCGGTCAAGTCAAAGTCCAGAGCCTAAATGAAATGCAACGTTAGGATCTAAAAAGAGCTGAGCTCTCAGTTTAACACTCTGCTTATGTAGTTTAGTTATTAGAGAACATTGATTTGCTGCAGGGTTACATGTGTTGTTTGTACTTCACGGGAATTCGCAAACAGGCCCATGACCTGTGGAGCTGAACGTGTGCGGACTCGCTCACCTCAAATTTGCCATCTGACACATTTTAATAGGACTCAGATGTCGCAGCAGCATGTCAGTGAGGAAGTGTTTGACAATCTACAGGCAGGTAAAGAAGTCATTAAGCATCATGACGTAAGGAAGCTGCCGCTAAATATTTCATGTAAAAACAGTCAGCAGAAGGGGAGGAAGAGGAGCTTCCCCTTCTTTTGTCTTAGCTAAGAAGATACTTGCTTGAGTCGGGACAAAGTTTTTTCCTCCTTTGATATAAGGAGGAAATTTAATTAGCTCTGTTACAGCAGCTCAACTTCTGAGCAAAGTTCTGGAAACCACTTAAGTTAATCTGTGCTTTTGTCAGTAAGGGTAACAGCAACTATTCCCCATCCAGTTGGTTAAATTAATTAAATAAATACTTCTGTTCTTGCAGAGTTAGGTCTTTTTGTTTTAATGTGATGAGAACCACATCATGCAAATAATTAGAACAAGGTTGATTGAGCATCGAAGGACTGTCAAGCCCGAACGCAAAATTGAAAGTGTATAATACTAATCAATGTGATTCAAAGTAAAAGTCACAGTTTTATACCACCTGGCATTGTTCTGCTTTACCTGTTGAGGTCAGTTTGAAAGCATCCTGCTCCTCTTTTCAGGCCAGCAGCTCTCCAGACTCAGCCGGACATGCAGGTTTTCCCTCACAGGCAGGCAATCAGGGAAGGGGTGGTGATGGTAAAACCACGCTCAGCTGGAGGTGCAAGTCGTCCTCACAGGCAGCTGCGACAGCAGGGGCTTTAGGAGAATATTAAGTAAAAAAAAAAAAAAAAAAAAAAGGGTTGATGTAACACGTGGCCAGCTTCCTCAGTCTGACCTTTGAAACCCGTTTTCTCTGTATTCCTCAGTGTGTCGACATGTTGATTACAGTGAGACGGACGTAGGTCAAAGTTTTATCAGGACTTTTGTAAACGTGCACGTGTTTGTGCGTGTGATTCAGTCCAATGCCAATAAAAAAGAGGAGTTTTAAGGACAGATGTTATCAGGGATTCCCCTGCCTAAATATAGAGTGATAAGAGACGTAATGAGATTACTTTCTTCTGTACAGAGAGCTTTTATCACATCTAGTAAAAACGACTGAGAACAAAGATTAAGACTGATACACTCAGTGAGTTAAGTAACCGGGATTTTTGAAGATGCATTTCTTTCTAAACAACCAAAATTTCAGTAAGCTGTGCACAAATTTTATATCTGTCTTACCAAAAAGGCTTTTATGCTTCATTTTCATTCATGCCTTTCATATTTGCACATTTCATCAGATGCAATCATTTTAATCTTGTTAGCAGGATGATGCCACTTTCAGCTAATAAAAGAGCTTTTGTAACCCTTGTGCTATCATAGGCACTTTAACATTGGGGGTTGGGTCACACTAAACAGTGGGCTGAACCTTTTTTCTCTTTAATGATTTGTGATCTTCACTGGTTTCCATTGATTAAATGAAATCCTCTCCACCTTTATCCACCTTTGTCATGGTAGGGAGAACACGTCAATGTAAGGGTGGGGTCATCTAAGATAGAACAAGGGTTGAAAACAGTTCATCAAACAAAGAAAAAAAAAATCCCCAAATGTTTTAGCGTTTCTTATTTTCGACCTAATTTCAGGCTAATCCCACTTTAATTCAAAACTCTGGTTAACAAGTACAAGATGAGTGCAGGCAGGAAGGGATCAAATAGGTTCCAGCGACTTGTTCAGCATGAAGCGACTCGACGCAGTTGGGAGCTCAGAGAATCCTGTCAGAGGTGCTAAGTTTTTCCGTGATCACCCCAGGTGGCTCACATCAATCTATAGATGGATCGCAATTTAAAATTGTCAAATGTTGGATTTGAGGAGCAAACCTTTAAATATATTGCTCTTTACAGTGATGTTGGTTCCGGTTAGACATCATTGTGAAGTTCTGCAAAATGTGGCAAGTGAGTGTTTTATTTCTGGAGCTTGATTGTCATGGTTAATGAATTTTAAGGCCTTAGGCGCTACCTGCCCATGCCCTCGCCACCCCACCATTAACACCTTTTTACCACCCTCACTGGTTAAGGGGCTCCTTCACACCCGTCACTCTCCTGTTCTGCCCCTGCCACCCTGGTCAGAGCTGCGCGTTACCATTTTTTTTCCCATCTCCATAGCAACAATTATATTTTTGGGTCGTCTACAAACAGGTATATGTCATTTTTAGAAGAATCAGCAAAAGTTAATTTTTGGATTTCCTTGGCAACGGAGGTTTTTGTTAACTACGGCCAAATCCCTATTATTTTTATATTGACTGTCATATAATTTCATTCAGCTTTAGCCAACGAGCTATATATAACATTTTCACAATATTCCAGGACAAAACGTGTAAACATCAGGGGAACATTTTTTTCCTAAATAGCTTCCCTAGTGATGCTCAAGGAGTTAGGAGGCGATGGATCAAAATAGCTAGAAAGAGTTCAAATTTGTACCTGTTTTAAAGGTGGTTTTATTGGAAAAATTTAAGATGATGGCCTTTTCCAAAGGTCAATGAGGTATTACTTGTCATTGTAGACTGTAGCTAGCGGAGTGTGGCCCCTTTGCTACGTTTTCAACAGGTACTAGGTGTGTAAAATATTATGGTGAGATTTTCAGTATGTGGCGGTAGTCTATTTCTTTTGCATAAACTCGCAGTAAGAAAGAAGAATTGTGAAAATAATCTGATGCTTAAAGTTCAGGACATAAATAAACAATAGTTTCGTGGAACTCCACACTTCTACCTGATTTCTTTTAGGTTCGTGCAAAGCTGATTATTGACAAAAATGTAAAAAACATTGTCTGTGCTGGTACAACACTTTGACTTAATTATAAGTTTCAGGTTCATAAGGTGAAGTTAGTTCCTGAAGACCGGCCATGTTTACAGCACATAGTCTGAGTCAGCAGTCAGCTTTAGGAACAGTCTGGGTTTCTTCAAGGGAGCCTGACATTCTTCACGGTCAGTTGGTTATACAATAATGTTCCTCTGGAAGTGTCAGCAGAATACCAAACCAGGGAAAGAGGGCACATTTGGGGCATCCAGCGGGCATCTGACAGTCAATACATGTCACGTGCACACCTTGTGCTTGTGGCAGTCGCGCGCAGTCACTAATGGGCCAGTATTCGCACCTTACTAACGACTGGAGTGTGGCGTGTAAACGTATGACTGCATCATCTGTATGTCACTAGTGCGTAAAGCTAACAATATCCTTCCGAATATTTCATGATATACTTACCACACGCATCACAAAAGGTAAATTCCGATTTCAAGATGTCCTTTGAGGTCAAAGGAAACAACAACATACTATATTGTATCAATATTGACATCCCAAAAATGTAGATTTTCTATTATTGTGATTATTAATACCCTCCGTTATGTGTCCCATAATGTATGCAACTTAGTATTAACATGTTTGAATTCAATTTATATAACAATTATTTGTTAGTAGGCTGCCAGAAGTTAGGAGCTGGGGAAGGTGTGGTGCGCTGGGGTTCTGTCCTCTTTTCTTATTTACTTCTCCTCTCCTCTATTCTTGATCCGTTTGGTGCAGTGTGATTCATATATTGTCCCTCTGTTATGAAGAGTGGTTTAAAGGCGTTGTTCTGAAGTTCGCCACTAGAGGGCGCGGCCGTTTTTTGAGTTAATAAATCATAATTTGTAAGCAGAGGTGAACAGAGGAGCAAATGGCGATGTTTCCAGAGCAATTCAGTTTAATTAGCTCGTGTGTGCGTCCATGAGAGCGGTGAGCCCATTTTTTTGTGTTTATATTAGGGTAAAATATGTTGTTTATTGGTGTGGATATTTTCTGCTAACTTAAAAAGTTAAGCTAGTTTTGGTTAGAAGTTTATTGGATTTATTTAGCTCCTATTATTATCATAAGTATTCTTGGTATAATATTTTGAGTATTGATGCTATCGAGGTTTGTGGAATGTTTGTAAAGTGCAGATATAACAGGCTAAGTTGTTATTATTAAGAGTTATTATTATTGAATTTGGTTTATTATAATTGTATTATTTGTTTTCTTCATTCTTTGTTTAGAACCACACACACATAAACCCAAACCAGAAATATACATGTGCTGGACTGTAAAGCCAAACGCAGATTAAAAAAGGAACAGAAAAAGTCATCCTCTGGTCTGTCATTGCTTGGGAGAATACACACACTTGACCAGTGTGCTCTCTGCGATCATCCAAATCCGAAACCCTTAGTAAAGACTGAAGTCTTCAATACAAATTCTGGTCCTTCGAGCCGGATAGGTTGATTACAGAGAGAGAAGATGGATTATGATCCCCAACAAGAAGGTGCACGTCCTAAGAGGACAGTGCGTCCACCAAGATGGATGACTGATTATCAAACATATGCACTCCCTTCTTCTGCTGGTTTGGAACAGCATCGATCCAGAGAGGGTTATGCCGAGATGACACCCCTCATCCAGACTCCTAGCCCCACTGGCGCTGTGGGGCAGGCACCAGTTTTCCCCAGTGTCCCACAGGAGTTCTTAAACATAGTGCAGAACCTGCAGGAGGACAACAGACGACTCCAGATGGTGGTTTCAGACATGAAGAGGCAGATGGATCGTAACGCTGCTTTAAATGCATCAACTAGCCTGCAATTTAAACAGCGACCAGAGGGGGGCATTTCAACTGAGGAAACTTGGATCTCCACAGGTCTGCCCACACAGTTGTCCTCCCTGCAACCACTGCAGCCCAATTTACCCCCCACAACCGATGCAGAGGAAGAATGGCCGTTACCTCCACCTCCAGTGTTCCTGCCAAAGGACTTGTATGACCCCATGGAGGTACAAATGTTTCAAACTCCACAGCCACCAATCATTACCCAAGAGCTCAGCCACCACTTACAAGGATTACAAATACAACAGAAATCAACTGCAACAACTGCAGCTCCTGCATTTCAATCACATGCAGCTCAGTCCACACCTGTATTGCAACCTCAATCTGGACCTAGTCCAGCTCCTAGCATGCAGTCACAAGAAGCAGTGTTGGCTCCCATCATGGCCACAGCTACAAAGGAGAAAACCTACAGGGGACCATTACCCTCAATCCCAGAGTTCACCAGAGGTGATCCAAGACAGTTTGCTAGATTGAAACTTGCTCTGGACAATATTCTCCCAGCTGATGCCACAGAGAGATTCAAGTACCAGGTGCTGTGTGACCATCTTAAGTTTGAGGAAGCTCTACTCGTTGCTGACTCATACAGTAACTCACCTCGTCCCTATTCAGACACGATGGCTTCTCTCACAAAACACTATGGTCAGCCGCACCAGCTGTCACTACACAGAATAGCAGAGCTGATGGATGAGCCTAACATTCGTTCAAATGACACATCAGGATTCAGAAAATTTGCATTAAGAGTTCGTGCTTTGGTGGGCATGTTAGAGCAACTTGGAGATGATGGACACATAGAGCTGCAATGTGGGTCTCATGTAGCAAGGCTTGCTCGTAAGCTACCCCAAGACCTGCGTGCTGCTTTCCGTCGTTACCTCTACCCACAGAAAGATGGAATACCATCACTAAGAGACTTTGCAGAGTGGCTGGAATATGAGCTGGTTATCCAAGAAGGTGGAGATAATTCAGACAGAGTAGAAGAGTCCCTTAGAGATAGAAACAGCATCAAAAGAGATAAGAGAGCAGCTAAGAGGACCACCACTGTTCTGCATGGTGCAACACAGAAAGGCGCTCATGAAGAGCCCTCAGCTACAACCTCCACTGTGTCAGAACTTCAAGAAAAGCCCAAAGCCTACTGCCCTTATTGCAAAAACACACTGCACTTCTTAGACCAATGCAGCAATTTCAAGATCTTGACAAAAGACCAGAAGTCCACTTGGATTAAATCCAATAATCTATGTTGGCGGTGCGGGCGGCATCATCAGGCTGCTCAGTGTCGACTTAAAGTGCAGTGTAAAATATGCCAAGGGAAACACCTTGAGGCCTTACATGCGGTGAACCTAAGAGCCGCTGTACCTAAACCACCAACAGAACGATCTACTGAGATGGAGAGGTCATCTACAGATGTGCTCTATTTAGACCGTCGAGCTGGCTGTAATCAAGTACTGTTGAAGATAAGCAAAGTGCTGCTGAAGAATGGTAAACATACATTGGAGACGTTTGCCATTTTGGATGATGGATCAGAAAGAACAATCCTTCTTCCAGAGGCTAAGCGAAAGCTTCACTTACAAGGCACCGCAGAGAGTCTCACCCTGCGAACAGTAAGACAAGGACTAAGAACTTTGCATGGAGCATCTGTGAAGGTCAAGGTCTCTTCAGCCAGCCAACCATACAGAACCTTCTCTATTGAGAGTGCTTTCACAGCTGAGGACTTGGGGTTAGCGGAACATTCTTACCCTGTGGAAGCATTAAAGAAAAGGTTTAAACATTTGAAAAACGTCCCCTTAGAGCCATTTACAAATGCCAAGCCATTACTTTTGATTGGCTCTGACTGTCCTCACCTCGTCACGCCCATAAAACCTGTCCGTTTGGGCCCACCTGGAGGTCCAGCTGCAGTCAAAACTAGATTGGGTTGGACACTACAAGGACCAGTTCCCTCACCCCAGCAAACTGTGCAACCGCAGCAGTGTCTCTTCCTTTCAACCGTTTCTCCACAAGCAGAACTGTTCAGTCACATTGAGAAGCTTTGGCAACTTGACACTCTACCATATCGAAGTGAGAAGTCAGTGACCCGATCTCGAAAAGAAAAGGAAGCTGTGAATCTGCTGGAAGAAAAAACGATAAGAGTGAATGTAGACGGAATACACAGGTATGCTACCCCCCTTCTTCGCGTCAGCCACATGCCAACACTCAAAGTATCACCTGAAGCAGTCCTGCCAAGTCTGCGCAGTACGGAAAAACGCCTCAGCAGAGATCCAGAAAAGGCACGAGTCTATCAAGCGGAGATGACAAAGTTAATAACAGCAGGCTATGTCAGAGAAGTAACAGAAGAGGAAGTGAGGACATCAAAAGAGTCATGGTTCATCCCCCACCACATGGTAACACACAACGGAAAGAACCGTGTTGTGTTCAATTGTTCATTTACCTACAGAGAGAAGAACCTCAATGTGCTGCTGCTACCAGGCCCAAATCTGGGGGCCTCTCTTCTTGGCGTCCTGCTGCGCTTCAGAGAACACTCCACCGCCATTAGCAGTGACATCAAGGGGATGTTTCACCAGGTAAGACTATTACCTGAAGATCAGTCATTGTTACGTTTCATCTGGCGTGACCTGCAGAGACATACTTACCCTCAGGTGTACGAATGGCAGGTGCTCCCCTTTGGGACAACATGTTCACCATGCTGTGCAATCTATGCACTTCAGAGACTTGTACATGAAAACAGTAACCAGGGAGATTATGTGCGTGACTCCATTGAGAAGAACTTCTATGTAGACAACTGGCTGCAGAGCTTTCCATCTCCTGAAGTGGCAAAAGACCAGGTGGAGAAAGTGCGCTCCCTATTATCAGAAGGAGGATTTGACCTAAGACAGTGGGCCAGTAACACTCCAAGTATCATCAGCCATCTGCCAAAGGAATTCAGGTCAGAGAGCAGCGAGCAGTGGCTGAATCATACCGATATGGATCCTCAAGAACCGGCTCTTGGTTTGCGTTGGATGTGCAACTCTGACACTCTGCAGTACAAGTCCCGACAGATGGGGAGCAGCTCTCCTACGATGAGGAACATCTACAGAGTTTTGGCCAGTCAGTATGACCCCCTTGGTTTCCTTATTCCTTTCACCACGAGAGCTAAAGTACTGGTTCAGCAGTTGTGGGGCAAAAACCGTGAATGGGATGACCCACTGTTACCAGGTGAGCTGCTCTCTACATGGATTGAATGGGAAGAGGAGTTGCAACAGCTGGAGAACATCAGTCTACGCCGTTGTTATTCAAGCCCAGAGATGGACAAAGCAGACAGTCAGCGAGAGCTTCACATCTTCTGTGATGCCTCCCAACAGGCATATGGCAGCGTGGCATACTTACGAACACAAGATGTTGCTGGAAACATTGAAGTTGCCTTTCTCACTGCTCGCTCCAGAGTGGCTCCTAAGCGGCAGTTGTCTATGCCACGCCTGGAACTATGTGCGGCCCTGACTGTAGCTCAACTTGCCAGCCTGCTGACTAAAGAGCTCACTCTGCCATTGTCCAGAGTTGTTTTGTGGACAGACTCTACAACTGTCTTAACATGGATTCAATCTGACTCCTGCCGTTTCAAAGTATTCGTGGGAACTCGGATAGCTGAAATTCAGGAACTGACAGAAAGCCAGTCGTGGAGATATGTGACGACTTCGGAAAACCCAGCAGATGATCTGACAAGAGGAAAACGGTTGCAGGACCTCACCAGTCAGTCCAGGTGGGCCTGTGGACCCTCATTCTTGCAGCTGCCTTCAGATCAATGGCCAGATCATCCATTTTTGCCATGCGCAGATTCAGAAGAAGAACAGCGAAGATCCACAACTTGCTTAGCTGTTTCTACTGACCTGAAAACTCTGCCTGATGCCCAACAGTTTACCAGTTTTGATCAACTGGTGAAAGAAACTGCCAGGTGCCTTCACGGGGCGGCTGGTGACAACCTCACAACAGAGCATTACAAAAAGGCTGAGCTTAGTCTTCTGATATCTGCACAAAGAGACAGTTTTCCTGATGAGATTCAGTGTCTGACATCTGGAAAACCAGTCAGCTCCACCAGCCGTTTGGTTACATTGTCTCCAGAGTTTGATGAGTCACTTCAACTCATCAGAGTAGGTGGCCGACTCAGACGTTGCCCTGATTTGGAAGAAAATGTGATTCATCCAGTTGTCATGGACCCAAAACATCCTGTAACCAGACTACTCATTCGACAGGCTGACAGTGATTTAAAACATCCAGGAGCAGAGAGATTATTTGCAGAGGTGAGAAGAAAATATTGGATTCTCCGGGGCCGTGAAGCAGTAAGGCGTGAACAGCGCTCCTGCCCCGAGTGCCAAAGATGGAGAGCACAACCAATTACCCCGAAAATGGCTGACCTTCCTCTGTCACGGCTCAGACTCAACCAGCCACCATTTTTCTCTACCGGTGTAGACTGTTTTGGGCCAATGCAGGTGAAGATTGGTAGACGGAACGAGAAACGGTGGGGCCTGCTATTCAAATGTTTGACAACTCGAGCTGTTCATATCGAGGTACTTTCAAGCATTAACACAGATTCCTTCCTGATGGCTTTAAGAAGATTTGTCTCTCGTCGTGGGAAACCAGCTGAGATCTTGTGCGACCAGGGCACTAATTTCTGTGGCGGAGAACGGGAGCTACGAGAAACATTCAATGGTTTACATCCCACATGAGAAGCTCAGCTGGCAGAACATCAGATAAAGTTTCGTTTCAACCCCCCGAATGCTCCTCACTTTGGAGGATCCTGGGAGCGCGAGATCAGGTCCATAAAAGTGGCTTTAACCTCTTCGCTGGGTTCTCAAGTAGTAAGTGAGGAAATCCTACAGACTGTGTTGATTGAGATTGAGGGAATACTCAACTCAAAACCTTTGGGTTACGTTTCATCAGATCTGGCTGACCCAGACCCCATTACCCCAAACCTGTTGCTGATGGGGCGGCTGGACCCTTCTCTGCCACAAGTGATCTACCATGACTCAGAGCTTCTTGGACGGCGACACTGGAAGACCTGTCAAGTGCTGTCTGATCGATTTTGGACTCAGTTCATACGTCACTATCTCCCAACACTGCAGACCCGTTCAAAGTGGCAGAAAGACACTTCTCCCCTTCAATCAGGAACTGTAGTGATGGTAGTTGATCCCCAGCTGCCAAGGGCCTCATGGCCTATTGGAAGAATCTGCAAGACATTCCCAGGAGCTGACGGTTTGATCCGTACAGCAGAAGTTAAAGTAAAGGACCGTACATACATGCGACCAGTGAGACGCCTCATCCGACTACCTGCTGACGCGCAAACAAATGAACAGTAAACCCTGCAGCAAACTTGCTGTGCAAGTTTGGGGGCGGCTGTTATGAAGAGTGGTTTAAAGGCGTTGTTCTGAAGTTCGCCACTAGAGGGCGCGGCCGTTTTTTGAGTTAATAAATCATAATTTGTAAGCAGAGGTGAACAGAGGAGCAAATGGCGATGTTTCCAGAGCAATTCAGTTTAATTAGCTCGTGTGTGCGTCCATGAGAGCGGTGAGCCCATTTTTTTGTGTTTATATTAGGGTAAAATATGTTGTTTATTGGTGTGGATATTTTCTGCTAACTTAAAAAGTTAAGCTAGTTTTGGTTAGAAGTTTATTGGATTTATTTAGCTCCTATTATTATCATAAGTATTCTTGGTATAATATTTTGAGTATTGATGCTATCGAGGTTTGTGGAATGTTTGTAAAGTGCAGATATAACAGGCTAAGTTGTTATTATTAAGAGTTATTATTATTGAATTTGGTTTATTATAATTGTATTATTTGTTTTCTTCATTCTTTGTTTAGAACCACACACACATAAACCCAAACCAGAAATATACATGTGCTGGACTGTAAAGCCAAACGCAGATTAAAAAAGGAACAGAAAAAGTCATCCTCTGGTCTGTCATTGCTTGGGAGAATACACACACTTGACCAGTGTGCTCTCTGCGATCATCCAAATCCGAAACCCTTAGTAAAGACTGAAGTCTTCAATACACCCTCTTTCCCACTCCCCTCCGGGGGAGCGGGAGTGCTTCCAGATTCCAGTTGGTTCGTCTGTGCTCCTGTACTTGGCTGTGGGTTCTGCTTCTGGCTTGTCTCGCGCCCCCAGCCGTCCCCCAACTCCAACTGGATGAAGCCCATCTGCTACACTATTTAAAAACATCCTGGTACGTCGCCTGTCCATCCTAGGAGTTTTTTAGGAGTTTTTCCTTATCAAGTGGGAGGGCCTAAGGGCATGGATGCCCAGTTTACCTTAGTCTGTTTAGTTTAGTTCCAACTATTTTATTTTACGACTGATTTTATGTTTTGTACATTTACCGAGTGTAGCCCGTTGAGACAACTGTGTTGTAATATTGGACTATAAAAATTAAATGGAATTGAAGAAGACACACCTGCGCTCCCCTTATGATGCAGGCACTGTGACCCTCCATGGGCCCGGACAGCCCAAAAACAGCCCAAAAACCTGCAACACCCATGTGTCCCATGTGTCAACCCTCCTGTATCCCTTGTGCTATCCTAGGCACTTTACCATTGGGAGTTGGTTCATCTAGACCCACTAGACAGTGCGCTGAACCTTTTTTTTTTCCAATGATTTGTGAACCTCACTGGTGTCCATGGATTACATGAAATCTTTCCACCTTTATCCACCTTTGTCATGGTAGGGAAAACACGTCAATGCAAGGGTGGGGTATCTAAGATAGCACAAGGGTTATAGGTGCATGTGACTAGTGTTTGAATTTAAGAAGACTTTGTTCACAGCTGAAATTCCTTATTATGGCACTGAAGGACAAAAACAAATCAGGTTTTTGTAATAAATTAATTATTCTTATTCTCAATTCGCCCAACATTCAGGGATAGTCCATACTAGTGCAGATCTTTGAGAAATTTCATCTTACATAATGTTTTAAGTATTTTTACCTTGAGGGAAAAAAAATCTTCTGACACTTTGCACAAACCTGAAGGTCTTTTAATAGATTAGAGATTTTCTGGCATTAGTGATGAATGTGAGACACAGGAGGAGATGACTGGGGAAAGAAGGAGAGAAACACCTCTTAAATAATGCATCTGTGCATCTAGGGCTTGACAGTGTGTGCAGGGACTGGCATTGTTAGTTTTCAAAGGAAGATGGACCTCTTCTGATGTTTGTTTTGAAGCTTTGTGTGAATTGTTTAAGACCTCAGACCTGCAGGAAAGATATTTGGAGATTTTTTATACACCATGTAAAATCCATAGGCAAAAAATGTGTGCTGTTTCAGTGGAATCGGAAAAGAAAACAACTGGGTATGATGAAGATCAAAAGTATTTCATAGATGCTGATTCAGCATTAAAATGTAATGCTTTGGGAAAAAGCATCTATCCATCATCCATCCATCCAAAAACACCAACCTGTGCACAGCCTGGATTGATTACAAGATAGCCTAAGACTGAATGCTTGGAGCTGTACAACATCAACAGGACTCAAAGAGCCTTCATAGAAAACTCAATGAAGCTGTGGAAAACCACCCTTGAAGCCAATGGGAAGCCACTTGCACAAGTGTCCATCAAATATGGGATATACCAAGGTGATGCTCTGTCCCCACTGCTGTTCTGCATAGGTCTGAACCCCCTCAGCCAAATAATCAACAAGACTGGCTATGGATACCGACTCAGAACATCAGTGACCTCCTCTACATGGATGACATCAAGCTATATGCTAAGAGCGAGCGTGACATTGACTCCCTGATCCACACCACCAGGATCTATAGTACTGACATTGGGATGTCATTCGGGTTCGAGAAATGCAGCCGGATGGTGACAAAGAGAGGCAAGGTAGTCCACACAGGAGGGGTTTCACTCCCAGAAGGAACAATGGCAGACATTGAGGACAGTTACAAGTACCTTAGACCTGTTAGACTTAAAACATTCCTCTTTGGACAGGCTTATTGTCAGACTACTTAGTATTCAGAGATTATTTAACTTAATGTTAATTTGTTTAAATTAAACTTAATAACTATTTCTTTTAAAAGGCTGCTAGAAATTGAAGCTGGGGTAACTATGGTGCACTGGGGTTCTGTCCTCTTTTCTCTTCTACTTCTACCCTTCCTCTCCTCTATTCTTGACCATAATTTATCATTTAGTTCTCCATGCCTCTGTTTGGTGCAGTGCGATTCATGTATTGTCCCTCTTTTCCTCTCCCCTCCTGGGGAGTGGGAGTGCTTCCAGACTCCAGTTGGTTCATCCGTGCTCCAGTTCCTGACCGTTTACCTCGCCTTTGCTCCTGCTCCTACACCTGGCTGTGGTTCCTGTCTCCGGCTCGACTCGCGCCTTTGACTGTCCCCCCCAACCACGGCTGGACGAAGCTCGTCTGCTGGACTTTAAATGTGTAGTTGTAGATTTAGATAAGTAAATTCTTCTCTTTGAGTTCTGGTAAATCGCCTGTCCGTCCCGGGGGAGGATCCCTCCTTCATGTGGGCACCCCTGAGGTTTTTTTTCCGGAATCCGTTTTTTTGGGAGTTTTTCCTTACCGCGAGGGGGGGTCTAAGGGCAGGGATGCCAGTATAGCTTAGTCAGTTAGTCAGTTTGTTAGTTCATTTTAGTATTTTCCTATTGAACTCTTTGTATTCGTGATCCTTTTGAGTTCATGTTTCACTTCGAAGCCCATCGAGACGACTGTTGTTGGGATTTTGGGCTATACAAATAAAATTGAATTGAATACCTTGGAATTCCACAGGCAAATGGCAACCTGGAGCAGGCAACAAGGAAAGCTGCAACAGCTAAGAACCTCCAACGAGTAAGGCAAGTGCTGAGAAGCAAGCTCAATGGCAACAATAAGACCCGGGCAATAAACAGCTACGCACTGCCAGTTATCAGATACCCTGCAGGAATAATAAGATGGCCAAAGGAAGAGATACAGACCACGGATGTTAAAACACGAAATGCAGGGAGGGTTCCATCCCAAATCCAAGCAAGCACCCTGAGAGCACCCTGAGAGTGTATGCTAGCCGCAAGGAAGGAGGCCGAGGACTAGTGAGCGTAGAAGCCACTATCCAGGATGAAACATCCAAGATGCATGAGTACATCAAGCTCAAGGCCCCAACTGACAGTGTGCTCAGTGAGGACAGATCCTCATGGGAGGACAAACTCTGCATGGGATGTACCACCGGACCATAACTGAAGTGGCTGATATCAAGAAGTCCTACCAATGGCTAGAAAGGGCTGGTCTACAGGACAGCACCGAAGCGCTCATCCTGGCAGCTCAGGAACAAGCCCTGAACGCCAGAGTGATAGAGGTTCAAATCTACCACAATCCCATGTATGAGTCTGCATTTTTTCTTTTTACAGCAGCAATAAAAAGATATTGCAATGCATTTTTCTCATTAGTTTTATTTGAGCTGTAGACAATTGACCTTCAAACTACTTTGAATCAGTTTCTGTCAGTCTTCAAGGCCTGCAGGTTTTCTGTTGCTGCTTGAACATATCTGACTGTCATTATCAAGCTTCTGCAGACTTTAATGATCAGTGGAATTTGGGGGATTTAAGCAGGGCAACAAAAGCAAATAAGTTTGATGAGCTTTGAAGACTGAGTTTGGAAAAAGGTGATAAATTACCCCCCCCCCCCCGCAAAAAAAAAAAAATGTCAAAAAGAATAAACAGAACCCCACAGCAAAAGGAGATTTGTTCTCCGAAAACATTTTATTTTAGTATGGAGAAGTAAAACAAAGCTTGATTATTCAAAATTAAACCGAATTACAAAAAGCTTTGTTCATTGATTTGATTCATTACATGTATTAGTTTGTGTTTTAGTCCTTGAATTTGGGTAAAACACTGCCTTCAGTTTGCTGTTAATGCAAAAATGTTATAACTTTATAAATAAAGTTGCTCACTGATAATCCCTGGTTCTATACAAACAGGTTTCTTAACTAAACAAAATTCGTTTTCGAATGGAAATAAATAAAAAACAATTTAACATTCAATTAATTCCTGTTAAATTAATAAAAAGTAATGTGATCGTGTGAAATCAGATCAACTCAACATTGTGACAGTGAGAGTTCTTGGTCATGTTGGAGACTGTCCCCATGTGGAATAGAGACTAGCTTTGGAACACAGAGATGCTATAAAGAACAGTTACATTCATCCGTATGTGGGTTGACCCGTACGGATGCCGGCTTATGGGTTGGGTGCTGCGTAGTGGGTCGTAGAGA
Organism: Oryzias latipes; assembly: GCF_053564925.1. NCBI lineage: Eukaryota > Metazoa > Chordata > Actinopteri > Beloniformes > Adrianichthyidae > Oryzias > Oryzias latipes. The sequence continues at coordinate 32,250,168 of NC_136242.1, read as the reverse complement.
GGTGTGGCTGCACCTTAGCTGGAGTGAGGTTCAAACAGCCACTTCAAGAAAATGGAACGTACCATTGTCGTGGTACCTCCTATGTGGTAAGTGTGTCGCGACTCATTTCTAAGAAGAACGTAAGTTTGATGCACTTATGTACGGCTGATGCTGTTGTACAGTCAAGCCTACGCCACAATCTAGTCGTTGGGAAGGTGCGAGAACCAGCTCCTTACTAGCCGGTGTGAGTGCTGCACATGATCCATAAGTGCCTGCAGGACGCACAAACTGCACTATGATTGTTCAATTTCCTCATTTCTAACAGTCAGGCTGCGCATACTTCTTATGGGCACTAATGGGCTCTTTGAGGGGGTTAAAAAAACTCTCTGAAACGTTTGCATCTCACCTAATTCATCCTTAAGTTTTGTATAAGTGTCATGCTGTCTTTCATCGCATGACCATAGAAACCAATGTGGGTCAACAATTTTGCGCTATGGTTTCTGACGGTCTACAATCTTAAAATTTTGTGTGGGCACCTGGCGTACCCCGAACAGGTTTTCCCCCTTTTCCCCCTGCAAACAGCTTGTCTCCACCCAAAAGGGCAGTTGTGAGTAAGGCATGAGGGGACGACAACAATTAAAGAGCCAAAACGTTGACAGTCAATTTGCTCCGGGGTCAAAATCCTGCTGTCTTTCAAACATCTGTCTGCTCTGCTGCATTTCTGTCAGCAGATGAGGAATTAATGAAGTAAAGAATTACAAAGAAACGTCAAACTATCAAGCTCATTATGATTTCATATTTTATTTTACGTCTGTTTTTCTGCTATTTTCATGGTAATCAGATTTTTTACCAACTCGTGGGCACAAAGATCCAAAGAATTAGTGATGTGTACTCAGCCACTTTGCATATTTTTCCTTTTTGCTGTTTATGACATCTAGACGGCTTTTGGCAAAGCATTAGCTAAAACTCTTAGTGATTTGTTAGTCTGCATTTGTTTAATTTTCAGATGAAATGTTGACGTTATTTCATCTGAATGACTTTTAGAACGCTGAACAGGCATCAAAAAAAAGTTTCCCTGCTAATGAGAGCCAAAGCAGACTTTTGTTGATGGGGAAAATGAAGTGGCTGTTTCTGACAGCAAATCAGCAGCAGCTGAATAAATGCTGGCCTCTAGCTGTGTAAAGAAGAACCAGCGGGACGTCACATTTACATTCTCAACAAGCCATATTTGTTGCTAAAACAAAGCAGCAGAAAAAAAGGAAACATGCTTCTGAACAACGTGCTTCTGAATACTGATTTCCCTCGAATGTGTCCTGCAATCTGGCACACATTTCGCCAAAGTAATTACCATAAAAGCGAACATGCCATGTTGGCAGAATGTGATGCAATCACACATTGGGTGTTGTGATGAGCCAAGGTCACTGCAGAAAAACAATGTAATCACACGACGATGGAGGCCATCAGCGTCTTCTTCTTTGGTTACTAACGGAGCTGAACGTCTGGCAAACGGATTTCTATGAAAAGGTTAGGAAACAACAAAGAATTTGTTCAAATGCTCTTTGTTGTTTTGATTAATTTGCAGAAATCTCTTGACCTTGTGGCTAACTGTGACCATTGAGTGTGACTCAGTAAATCAAACATGGGAAAACTGCACATGATTGATTTCTGGAGCTCTCACTAAAAAGATCTGCAAACCTTTACTCAAAGGGGCAACAAAACGATGTTTTTAGGGGAAAATTTTAGGCTTCTCAGGTTCTGTCTGTCCTCTGAGACCTTTCCAGTATTTCAATCCTCTTCTTCAAATAGAAAAAAAAAGTCTTAGTCAATAATGATTTGCTGCTTAAAAACCAAATCATGCACAGACTCACTCAGCACTCCACAGACAGCAGCTTCCCTATAAGTCGCAGAGATCTTTTCATCCATCTCCACGAGAACATTTGGTGGCCGTTTTGTTTCCCTGGGAGTGATTTATTGTTGTAGATGAGGACGAGAGCAGGGAAGCCTTCCTCAAAAGAGGACCTGAAAGGCCTAAATTCAGCAAATAACCCCGAAAAATAAAATAAATAAATTAAACCAGGCCCAGAGTGGGAGGGGGTTGTTTTTTTGAAGTGCAGTTTTTAAAGAACTTCAACAGATGCAAAAAACAAAAATTAATGGAGACATTTTTAAAGGAAAAGCCTTGTGTCCCAAAAAGTATTTCCAGAAAGGTGCAGAAACAGCAAAGGATGCTCACACCTTTGTGTCCTGCTCTTCTTCGTTCTTGCTTCAGGCTGGCATTTTAGTTTGTGAAAGACATTTCTAACTCACCTTCTGAATATTTGAGTTTCCTTCTCAACCACAAAGACTTTATTCCCCCACTTTCCTGCCTCTCTCTTCAAAGTTTGACTGTTTTCTTACCTTTTGGAGGCACTTTCCTTAAAACAAGAAGAATATGTGGGCCTTCGCAGACGGCACGGTTCCTGCTGCAGACTGGATGCAGCCAGCGGATTGTTTGGAAGGCAATACAGCCACCATTCCCAACCATTTATGGAGTTGGCGTTGTGCTAAACTCAATTCAGCCGCATTTCAATGTGAAAGGATGAACTCCTAAAAATATCTGAACTGGCAAAAAAACTGCAGAACACAATAGAAAGATATAGTGGCTATTTTTTAATACATTACAAGTAAAGAAAGGGAATTTCTCCTATGTGACTGTGTTTTTTTCTGCAAAAAATATGCAACATGTGACAGAAAATCAACATTTTCCTCTATATTTGCATTCTCGGCTCGTCCAACAGAACACATATTTGCTAAATCATCTAAATCAACACAAATTATATCTATTATTCTAATTGTGGAAGATGCATGTTCCAGATGGCAGCAAACTGAGATTGATTCTGTTTTACAGTTCAATAAAAATGCAAAACCAGATGGACAAATTTAACTGTCCAAAAAAATTAAACAAACACTCCAGATTAACACCACAAATGAGCTCCATCTTTCCCTTTAACCCTTTTGCTATCTTAGATGACCCCACCCTTACATTGACATGTTCTCCCTACCATGACAAAGGTGGATAAAGGACACCAGTGAAGATCACAAATCATTGAAGAAAAAAGGATCAGAGCACTGTTTAGTGGGTCTAGATGACCCAACTCCCAATGTTAAAGTGCCGTGGAAAGCACAAGGATTACAGCAAGGCTTTGATGCCCGGAGGAAAGGGGGCAGTTACAACTTCACGATAAGCTCTTTAGGTGCAGGTGAGTCAGAGATTAATCTGTTTTTCTTTAAATAATGATTAAACAAAACTTTCTTATTTTCATGATAAACAAATATAAAGGAAAAATCTGGTTTAAAAAAAACAAAACAGGGATACATGTATATTAAATAATAGCAGGAAGGAAAAAATATTTGTCACAGTAAAAAATAATTTTTTCAACAACAAAAAAGAAATGAGAGTAAATAATATTTTTTTCTCCTAGTTTTAGTTTTAACAATGACAGAACTGAATTTTACAACAGTTTTAGGGCCAGTTTTTTAAAAACATTTTTTTTTGTTTAAAATTATGACTTTAAAGTTCAAGTTTGTTTTTTTTTTTTTTTTTTTTTTTACTTAATTCTAAGTCTTTTTTCCCCTCTGCTGTCAGTTGCTATGGTGACAAACAAATTTTCCACGTGTGGGATCAATAAAGTATCTCTGATTCTGAAAATTACGAGAAAAAAGTCGTAACTGTTAAATTACAAGAATAAAGTCTTACATTTATTACATTTAGTAATAATCAATAAAAGTCATAGGCTAAATGTAATACTTTAAAACACGTACATTTATGAGAAAAAGTCTTTAGCTTTGCTCAAAGAGGAATCATGTGTTTTGTGAAGCTCTATTTCTGAACAAGTTAAAAAAACAAAGAAATTCTGAACGTTTTGGTGACTCAAAACCGCATTACTAATAGTTTAGCCGTTTCAGGGTTTGGTGTCAGTAAGTTTCATATGAGAGAAAAAAAGGTATAACTGTTAAATTACGGGAATAAAGTCGTACATGTACAACTTTAATAGTCAAAGGTAAATTTATGACTTTTTTTCTTGAAAATTCAAGTGTTTTAGGAGAAAAAAAGTGGTAACAAAACGTGAAATAGTTTTATTTCCGGATAAGTTTCAATAACAAAGAAATTCTGAACCTTTTGGGGACTCAAAATCAAAATATTATTAGTGTAGTCGGATTTCCAGGGATCGGTGTCAGTGTTTTGTATGTAAAGTAAGGAGCTCAGAGACACGTTTGGGTGTAGAGGTCCGCTGCTTTGTTCTGCCCTTTTTTATTCACAGGGTAATGAAAGAATTTGCTTTGGAAAAACAAACCGATCATTCTGTTGAAAACCTTAGGTATACAGCCTAAATCAGATATCATGGGTAACTGAAGGTTTTAAAACTCATCAAACATGGTCAAACACAGTTGTGATCATCAGATGTTTTACACAGAGGCGATGACGTTTGAAAAACTGTAAATTTCTCTATAAAAGTAGAACTCTTGCCCTTTGGGGGCTTCTGCTCTTCTTGCAAACAGCAGAAAAACAGGTTTTGTGCAAAACTTGAACACTGAAGCAACCAAAAAGCTTTGTATTATGGTCTTTTTCACTTATTCATTACATTTGTTTTTAACAGTTTTGATTGTTTAACTTTGCTGTACAGCACTTTGTTCAATCTTTAATTGTGTTAAAGTGCTTTATAAATAAACATTATGATGATGATAAACGTCTGACTCACAGCTCTCAGAGAATCATCCTGGCTGCTCCCCAGTTGTCCTTTGGATACATTTAAGGTGTTGTCAATGCAATCTCTTCATGTTCTATTCATCCTGGTTTAGGTCAAGTGGGCAGAAGTCCAAGCAAGGGTGCCCAGATCCTCCTCCTCCTCCTCCAGCAGGAGGACACTCACCCGTTTTACCATGTCTCTCGCAGATGTCCTGCTGGAGATGCTTCAATAGGTGATTAAAAGTCTAGCAGCATCTTCCTCAGATCTCCAAATGCTCTCAGCTGACTCGCCTCCGTACGAAGGAGCAGCTTGACTCTTATCTGAGCTTCAAATCCTTACATGCAGATGCAGCCACCAAGCAAAGAAAGCTAATTTTTACCACCAATATTCACGGTCCTGTCATCGCCAAAGGACGAAGGCCTTTTCTTTCAGCTGCTGCCTGAACCTCGCTGTCCCTCCTGTGAGAGATGAACCCACCACAGCGTGGGAAAGAGTGAATAATAACCCAAAATAACTGAGGATCAACAGATTTACAGAATAAATAAAGGTAACACATGAGTAAAGACTAGTCTCTGTCTAGTCAGAACTGTTCAAAGTTCTTCATATTTGCTTAAAAAAAAGGAAAATTAGAAACTTGTTTTTATTTTTCAGAATGAAAACTCGAGGAAGGACTCGTGAGGTTTAATCCCTTCATGCCTGAATATATTTTCAGCTATGTATAAATGTTTAAAACCTTTTTTCCAGTTTAAGGGGATGCTAAATAGAGTCCTGGATTATATGGTATGCTGCAATTTAGCCAGTTTAGCAACATACGAAATGAAGGGATTAATGTTCTGCTCTTTGTCCTACTGTGCCTTTGGAAACTCGTTAACGCAACTTTTTCTTCGGACAAAAGCTTCTTCGCAGCTAGTTCCTAAAAGTTCAAATATGAGAAGAAGAAATCTAACCTAAATATTTGGACTAAGATAAGTACGACTTAGTTTTAGGACGTCGAAGTGAGTATACAGTCCAGCAAGTGAACGGCATGTGCAGCAGCAGACCGACTTCTTGTGCACTCAGTTTGGTCAAACTGTCTGGGCTTTAAAACAGGTAAACTGGATGTTTAATAAGTTACAAATGTTTGGAAGCTCCTCTGTTTGATTTACAGTTTATTAACGTTTTATTCATACCGAGAAGGAGGATCTAAGCTAAGAGGCAGGGATGCTCAGTTGAGTTTAGTCTGTTTAGTTTAGCTATTACCTATGGAATTCTATGACTTTACGTTTTTATGTTTTATATTTATTACACAAAATACCTGTTTGAAGCCCATTGAGACGACTATTGTTGTAGTATTGGGCTATATAAATAAAATTGAATTGAATTCATTGATGGTACAGGATCTCTCTGCAACCCGTTAATGAAGCCATCGATATCCCTGCAGCTGTTCACTTCCAATCCTTTCTTCCTCCAACAAGGTCTGTGTGATGCTTCCGTCTGAAGAAGCACAGTTTTCAGCATTTTCTAAGTTCTTCTGCTAATGGAACAGACTATTTTCCTTCGTCTTTGTTGTTTTGTGTGAGACGGGGCGCATGTAACACTGTTTAGTCACCATCGGTGTTCTTGTGCGCATAACAGTTACATGGCTTAACCCTTGTGCTATCTTAGATGACCCCACCCTTACATTGACGTGTTCTCCCTACCAGGACAAAGGTGGATAAAGGTGGAAAGATTTCATGTAATCCATGGACACCAGTGAAGATCACAAATCATTGGAAAAAAAAAGGTTCAGCGCACTGTCTAGTGGGTCTAGATGACCCAACTCCCAATGTTAAAGTGCCTAGGATGGTACAAGGGATAGGGTGACAAATGGAGTGCTGGCTATGCGAATGAAAAGTCCAGAATGAGGTAGCGGTCCTCTACACCCAAACGTGTCTCTGAGCTCCTTATTTTAAACTCCGCATTACAGACACCGAACCCCGGAAAGCCGCCTACTCGAAAAATATTTTGATTTTGAGTCGCCAAATGGTTCAGAATTTCTTTGTTTTTGAAACTTATCTGGAAATGAAACTTCACAAAACGCTCCACGTCTTTTATCTTGTAGCACAGCTTTGATAAATAGACAACTTTGATGTGTTTTCTCATTACTTTAGTACTTTTTTTTTTTCCTCGTAAAACACTTATATTTACAAGAAAAAAAGTCAATAACCTTTGACTATAAAAGTTGTAAATATACAACTTTTTTCCCATAATTTAACAGCTATGAATTTTTTTTCTTGTCAATTTAGGATTTTAAAGCTGTAATAAATTCTTTTTTTTTTTTTTTTTTTATAAAACGGCCGTGAAAGTCTGTTGCAGATAGGTTTTTCTAAAAAAACAAACAAAAAAAAAACAAATGTTTCAAAGTCAACATGTTGAATGGTGCCTTGATGTCGCTCCTCGGTGCGTGAATCATCTGGTTGATTCGTCACTGAGAAGGAAACCAGTCAGAAGCTCCATGAACAAAAGATGCAGCGAAGGAACTTTGCCATCCATCAGTGATTGACAGGGATTTATTTTGGCAGCACAGGTGAGCAAACATGCAAAGTTTTCTTCAAGTCTTCCGATCCTGGCACTTGTCAGTGAAATAACGAGGCAGACCAGCATTCTTGTGCAGCAGAGACATCTGACAGAACATGCTAATGTCAGCCTACTGCCTCTGAGCTGTTGTGTTTTTTTCACAGCTAAACTGAGATTTTTGACAGTGTTTACTTCTTAAAAAGACCAGAGGCCAGCTCTTGTACTAAAAACTGACATTTAAGCAAACCAGAATGAAAATAGTCTCCTAATATGCATGAATGAAAATGGTATTGAGAATGATTTCAACCTTCATTTTAGATTGGTGCCAGAATTTCCGACCCTCAAGAATGTCAGAAATCTTGCTGGATTTTCCAGATTCCTGCCATCTCACCTTGTCGTGTCATCCACTTACACTTTGGTCTTCTCTTATTAAAGCTTCATCATCCCCCCCAGTGAGGAGCTTTTCTCATCTTCATCACCCTCCGTCGGTCGCAGTGCTCTGCCTTTGTGTTTGTAACTCTCAGATAGTGTTTACTATGCAGCTTTAGCCAGTATAAGCAATGAAAGAGGAGTGGATCATCAAAGTGAAGTCGACATGATCTAAAGGGCAAACTCTGAGACTCAGCACATAATTCATCCCATTACAGGAATGATGAATGTGCTTGGATTTATGTAAGATGACAGATAAAGAGAGCATTTTCTTCTCTGTCCCTCTTCATCGCTCTGATAGTTTATCTGTGCTGTCTGCTTGTCTGTTATTTACTGTCACTCTGAAACCTGATCCTTCTTCCGCTGGCTTGTTGTTTGCATCAGTGTATAAAACAGACTTCATACAGGTGGGCTAATAACTTAGCAGAAATGTCGGAAATAGAAATCTTTAAACATCCACCAAGATGAAAATTGTGTTTTTGGTGTTTTTTAACATGTTCTTGTGGAATGTTTCCGATGATGGAGGACATACTGTATATAAAGAAAATTAAGTTTAGAACTGCATTTCTGAGTATTAATAGTGTTGTGAATCAGGAGCTGTGTGAAAAAGACCGTATTTGTGACGCAGAAATACACTGGACAGGCCACGAGCTCCCTGCTCCACTCCATTCTGATGCATCTTCCACTTGTAGACAAATAGATCCTTGTACGTCTTTGTTTTTTTTTTGTCTGAGCTGGAATCTGGATCTAAACTGAACGGCTGCATAGCACCAATATTGCTGCCATTTTTTTTGTGCTGCTTATGTTAGGCTGGAGATGTTAGGGACTGTGAGCCAGCTGGATGGTCTGTAGACAGGGAGCTCTCAGAAATGGAGGAAGGGTCAAATTTCTAATGAGGAATGATGTCCCAGAAAATAACACAGGTTTTAGGATTTTCCCTAAAAACGGCATAATCATGAATCATTGAAAGAGCACTGGGATTGCTTTGAAAATATTTCCAAAGGTGATCAGAGTGGGGCTTTAATTTAGCCAGGCTGTCTCCGTGAACCAGGTGGATTTTTGTGGGGATTTTCAGTCTTTTTTGCTGTCTGTCTGCTTTAATAATAGGATCACAATGAACACAGGGGTCCCCCAAGGATGTGTGCTGAGCCCCCTTCTCTTCACTCTGCTGACTCACGACTGCACCCCAACATCAAGCTCCAACCTCTTCATCAAGTTTGTGGATGACACAACAGTGGTGGGTCTCAACAACAACGATGAGACCACCTACAGAAGAGAGGTGAGCAGGCTGGCTCTGTGGTGCAAAGACAACAATCTCCACCTGAATGTGGAGAAGACAAAGGAGATGGTTGTGGACTTCAGGAGAACTCACACCCAGCACGCTCCACGCATCATCAATGGTGCTGCTGTGGAAAGGTGAGCTGCACCAAGTTCCTGGGGGTGCACATCTCCGATGACCTGTCTTGGAACCACAACACTGCATCACTGGCCAAGAAAGCCCAACAACGCCTGTACTTCCTCCGCAAACTGAAGAGGGCCAGAGCTCCTCCCCCATCATGCAGACCTTCTACAGGGGCCGTGTGGTACGGAGCCTGCGCCACGTCCTGCCGGAAGACTCTGCAGCACGTTGTGAAAACAGCTGAGAAGATCATCGGCGTCCCTCTCATTGGCCTCTTGGACATTGATCACCCCCGCCTCACCTGCAAAGCCATCAGGATTGCAGGGGACCCCTCCCACCCATCCCAGAGTCACTTCCTCCTGCTGCCATCAGGGAGGAGACTGCAAAGTCTCCAGGCCAGAACCAGCAGACTCAAGGACAGTTTCCTCCACCAGGCGATAAGGAAACTCAACTTCCTCCCTGCCCTCCCCCTTCTGCCCCCTCCAATCCCTGCTACAAACTCACACTGAAAAACTTTCACAGCTGTTCAGAACATCATCTTCACCAAAGACTGCCATCACAGACTCATCTACTTACTGTTCTTAGCACTGTTGTCACTTTAAACTGTCACTTTAAGCATCTCATTGCTCTTTTGCTCTGTTTAGATTGCTGTTATTCTTCTTCTTAACCCTTGTGCTATCCTATGACCCCACCATTCCATTGACGTGTTCTCCCTACCATCACAAAGGTGGATAAAGGTGGAAAGATTTCATGTAATCCATGGACACCAGTGAAGATCACAAATCATTGAAGAAAAAAAGGTTCAGAGCACTGTGTAGTGGGTCTAGATGACCCAACTCCCAACGTTAACGTGCCTAGGATAGCACAAGGGTTACAACTGTTTTTTTCTCTATTTTATTTTATTATATCATTTTATAAGCTGCTTGGCGAGAGGAAAGTAATTTAATCTGAGCTGTATGTCTTGTGTAGGCAGCATATTTAACAATAAAGCTGACTTTGACTTGACTTTTTGATCTGCATCCGCTCAGGAATCCTGCGGTGGGAATCCACTGTGAAGCAAACAGAAGGGAGCGAACACCGATAGCATTTCATAACAGAAAGGGGAAATTTGTTAGAACAAAGAGGAAAATTGTCATTTTAACCCCAAGACAAAACAACATGGGCTAACAGAACATATCAATCTGAGAAACCCGCAGAAAGAATGGGAAAAAAAGCCTCTAAGAACAGAGTCCATGTTGCGGTGTCTGTCATGCAACAACATGTAGTGAAACAAATGATCTATCAGACTCACTTCCAATTAAAATGTTTCTTTTTCAGTCTGTGAAAATATTCTTTGCAAATACCAGTTTTAAGAGTTTTTCTTTCAGGCCATACAACGCCACTTGCAGCTTTACGTTTTATGTTTTAGCTTCATCCTGTTAGCTTACTGACACTTTTTAATAGGATCATTTGGAAATGGGGATAAAATCTCACCTCCATTGACTCACCTGTGCCAGTGTTTGCAAAATGCAGTGATTTCATGTTAAAAAAAAAAAGACGTCCTAAAATCTATTAAATGAGAATAAACTAACATTAACTCAAAATGAATTTCCACCTCTGGAACCTTTTTCCAGGAATAAATCCCACTGGGAAATGGGAGGCAGGTCATTATTACCAGTTGTGCTGCATAATATTTACACTGTGTATGCTTATGTGATATGAAAGGGTTTATTTTTCAATAAATGGAGCTTAAAAGCTTCATAAATAATATCAGTGCCTACACATCATCTGTGAAATGTCTTAGCCTGCATGATAAAGGTTTTGTTTTTTATTTTTGAGATAATAAAACCAATCAGAGACAGATTTGTGTCACATAATAAAACTGACTCAACTAAAAAAACATTTCAGTGTTTTAGAAAAAGGGGATGTTGGGTTAAAGGGCTTGTTTGCAGATCAGTTTGTCATGTTGGACTTTCATTTGGCACAAATTCAATCCCATGTTGCTCCTGGCCCTGAAAAGAGCACCAGTACTTTTTTTTTTTAAACAACAATTTATATGCATTATGTTATTCTTTTTTTGTGTGTAAACATTCTAAATAAAGCAAAATTAGAAGCTCAAATCAGAGACAGTTTTCTGTGTTGCAGCTCAACATAATCCACAGGGAAGTCAGCGTTTGCAGCTTCACAGTCAGGTGTCTCGGGTAATGACGCGCTCCTTGGTGTGTCACTTTGCAGCAGTCCAAAACATGCATCCTATGAGCACGGTGGGAGCTCTGCAGTGAACCCAAATGGGTCTGCTTATCAGAAATTACAGCTATATACTTTTACAATCGATCTATCGCGTTACCATGGTGACTGCGAGGCTGAACTGCACACAGCAGCAACTAGCAAGCTATGATGTTATTTCATCTTTTTCTGTTAATAATAATTTTTCTAGAATGGCACATAATTAAAAGGTCAGAACAAACATAACAAAAATAAAATTCCTTTTGATTGTGAAAGTCGCACAACTTGGAATTTTTCACATCCACTTATGAGGACAAAAAAACACAATCTTTCCTCTTCACCCATAGGTTTGTTGTGATGAACACTAAAAGTCAAGTGCTGGATAATAAACATTACAACCTTCGCTCAGACAACCTAGCACTTAACCGAAGCCTGTGAAATGCCATCAGAAAGAACAAGAGGACGGCTGTCAGTTTCAATCTGCAGGGATGGAAATCTGTGAGATGGAAAATAATCCATAAAAATGTTTTCTGGGTTTGAAATTTTACTGGGTGCAAATCGATACTACATCAAACTTTGGAAAAGTTTGGAAAATGGAAAAGTTCTTAATGTCTAATATATACCTGTAAAGGTACAAAGATTTGAGATTTGAGTTTTGAGATCTTTTACAGTATAACTCCAATTATGTTGTAAAACTTTTGAGCATTAGAGGAGAAATTAGGCATCCTTTTTACCTTTAAGTAAAAAATCCTGAACACCCCTGGACATGTCCATCAACAATAGGAAAAGGTAGGGATTGACTGTTTCTCAGCAAGGCTCAGGAATATATTTTTCCTCACAAATGATCACCAAGATGTTTTTCCGACTCACTGAAGTTTGGAGCGAAAAGTTTTGACTTCAGTTTTGTACTTTGAACTTATTTTTTTGTACCCATAGCTTACAACTTGAAACTTTGTTAAAACACAGACTGTATGTGCATTTATTTAAATGATGCACACGTAGGGGGTCCACGGTGCATGCATGTGCCGATCGGTGAGAGGGATACCCACTGTAAGAATGTAATCATGTTTGGTTGAGAGCAGTACAGAGCGCTACCCTCATCCTGCCATGATTGGATAGAGATTCTAGAAACATGATTGGATGATCAAAATTCGACACTCAATGGTTCTTCCATGCCTGCCACATTTGGTGAAACATGTGTTGCAGGTTTTGTTTTGCACCTGTAGCATGAAACTTGAAACTTTTTTTTTTAAATTTATTTTACAAAACATAACTTACAAGTACAAAACAAAAGTCCCAAGTCTAGCTCCATCCTAAAGACCCAAACTGCAAACATTTATAACATTAACCAAATTACAAATACATCCATCCATCCAACGATCCTTCAATCTTCAGAACGTCTTTTGGGGTCAACAGGATGCCGGAGCCAAACCAGCTACTGTTGGGTGAAGGCAGGGTACCCTCTGAACATCAGTCCATTGCAGGGTCACACACTCACATTCGCCAAGGGGCGAATTTTTGGACCATGGAAACTCACAGCTTTAATCATCATCTTAAATTGCTTTTCGGCTTTGCTATAAAGGAAAAAAAAGCCTAATTGATGTATGATTTTGCATAACATAGCTGAATGTCATTTGTATTCTAAAAAAAAAGGAAAAATATTTGGAAAAGATCCAAACTACCGTCTGGCTTTCTAATGAAGGTTCATGTTGGCTCTGCTGCAGAAAACGAAGGTCCTCACAAAAACTGCACCTTTGATGAAGGTCATGAGAACAAGCCAAAAAAGGTTTGACTAATCCAAATGAATTCATGCACTACAGTGCATCATATAGTCACACCCACATATTCAAACTAGACCCAAAGAAGTTCACTATCTCTTAAAAAAAATAAAAAAAACTCCACCAAACTGGATGTTCCTGTTAAACTCCACACCCCCGTCCTTTTGAAACCTGCTACCCTATGAGACGCACATTTGCAAGTCTATTCATATATCCTTCTTAATCACAGCTACAATCCCAAAGGACTTCCCAACACCCACAGCATGGGAACAATGTATGCGAGCTGCGACCTCTTCAACCGTCAGACTTTGCAAGCGAGAAATACTCCCACTTTACACCCCTACTCCAGCGCTTCAGTAGGTGTGCACCACAGCATTTGTCTGTATAGGAGAACGCGTCATTAAGAAGGGGGGAGGAAATAACTCTACAAATGCTGATTGATTTGTTTACAAAGTTTAACTTCTGGAATACATTAAACTCATATTTTAGCTTAACGTCTGGTGAAAATATTTTATCGTTATGTCAAGGAGAGGCACAAAGTCCATGGAAAAAAGAAAAGAAAAGAAGAAAGAAAGAAAATTGCAGGGCAAAAAATGCAACGCACGTTGCTATTTTGGAAAGGACATTGCAAAAATCCGACGATCAGCGTTCAGCAGAGACATGCAAACAACTTTTAGCTGCAGAAAGAAAAAACATTGAATCCATCCTTTTCAAGAACAGCTTCTCTGAACAAATTAAACCAAAAAAAAATAATAAATTAATAAAAGAACAATTGATCTATTTACCATTACAATAAGTTAATTTAATGCTGTGTTGGCAACATCTGCAGTATATTTTATTTACTATTTCAGAAAACCTTTGCTTATTACTCTTTTTAATTTGTGTCCTTGGAAAACAAATTGCTTTATTTTTTTAAGCAAACTCCTGCCAAAATGATTAATTGCATCTTAACAAAATCTTTTCTTGGCTCAGAGAGCTTATGTGTCTCTCTAAAAACACACGAGTGGACCAATAATTAATTTAACACGAAATTATAAAAATAAAATAGCAGAAATTTTCAAAATTGTAAAATCAAGCAGTAATAAACCTTTTAACATTGTTCTCAGTTGTATGCATATTTTTAATTATGCTGTGCAAGAAGCTAACTTTATATGAATTTATAGCAGTTTTATCTATTGTCATGTAATAAATCTATCAATGACACAATTGCAGTGAAGTCAATTATGATGCCTTACATAGTGGGATGCAAAGAGATGCAAACGTACAATATTGGACAAGAAGGGAAACAGTATTTTATTAGTTTCTCTGTGTTACGATTGGCTCTAGACCGTAAAACATAAGAGGGAAGACGAAACCGGTTTTAGCACTCAAAGTATTTTTACTATACTTAAACAATCCACATAGCAAAGTATGAAGATGTGGTGTTGCACGTGTGTCTGGGAATGAAGTGTATGCTTGTAAAATGGGGAAAACAAACAGAACCAAATAGCGGACGATCTGGCTGTGGCAGGAAAACCAGAGGATGGGGTCTTCTGAAGAGCTCCTAAGGTGATCATTTACATCCTTCGCATGATTTCTAAATACCTTTGCAGGAGGAGAAGAAACCGAGCAGGAACACAGCCATATGGCCCATGGCCGTAACATTCTGCATGTCTGGAAATACAAATAGCTCATTGAATTTTCTGCATGACAGAAAATGTGATGTTATATTTTTTCATGTAACATTATTGCTAGACTGAAGATCTATTCTTTTATTAAAGCTCTAAGTTTGCCCTTACATTATTGACCTTTTTTAATCTCAAAAGACAAACAAGCAATATGTTTTCAAAGAAGAAACTTTGCTTTGGGAAAACACATGGCATGCACTTTCTTAGTTTTATTTCTGCTACAAGAAAGATCAAGTGTTTCTGCACTGAGAGGAATTTAGGAAGGAAAGCTGGCATGGGGCCTGAGGGCACAGCCAAGTCCATTCCAAGTCAATTGGTTTGTGATTTAATGTTTAAAAACATATTTCTTCAAATCCCTGTCACTGTGTTAGAGCCAAAAACTGTAAATGAGAACTGGACTGATCCCCGGACGTTAAAACTTGAAGTAGTTCCAAGGCGCCAAAATCCCATAGACTTCTATGGAGAAATAACTCAGTCATTCTATTGGTCAGAAGAACCATTCTTGCTCTGATTCCCCTTTTTTTTTTTTTTTAAATGTTCTTGATTATCGTCATTTTTTTCACGACAATTTTTCTGTAGTTCAACTAATTAAGTGACCAATCACATGCCTCAATAAAACAGGTGGTCTCACGTCAGAAACATTTGATTGTCAGATTTCGTGTAGCCCACTTTCAAGTATTAGGGGTGTTGTCTACCAACAAGCCCATTCCTGATTGGCGAGAGTGGTTGCCATGGAATTGTTGACTCAGACCGACCAATCCCTGCTGACTGACGTCGTCTGTATTGCAAAGAAACTAGGCGTAGCTGGAAATATATAATTTTACAGTCAATGGTTAAAACTCCTAGAAGTGTATATTGTGTAGGTGTTAATGGCCGACGAAGTGTGCATTATCACAAATTAACACGACAGACGGCTGCTTCTGCAAAATGCTTCAATTCTGATAATGCACACTTCGAAGACCATTAACCAGTTTATACTATACCATGGTCACTTACAAAAGAAATAAACATTCAACCAGTTTTTGTTACTTTATTCTTGCTATTTTTTCGGTTTGGATCAGTTCTTCACCAAAAGTGGACTATTTGTTACGCTCCGACCACCTATCTCGTGTGCAGTGGCAAAAGAAAGCGATATATATATGCTGATGGTCTCGATGGGTTAAATAAAGCATCAGTTCAGAGAGAAAGTTCCCCTCTCACTGCTTGTTTTAGTCCAGATGATGAAGCTAAAGTTTGTTTTAAAGAAGCTGGCGCAGTGATATAAAAACATTTATGCTATGTGACCGGAACTTCTTTTTTAGGCGTGCAGTTATCACTTTTTAATGCACACCCAGCAGCCAATCAGAATTGAGAATTCAGCGGGACCACGGTATAAGTGCTATTAATGCACATGAATAAAATAAATTGTGTTGAAAGGATGAAATGTTACTGTATAGCTGAGCAGAATCATAAACAAGAGATTATTAGTGTGTTAACTAAGAAAACATAAAAAAATAGTTTATTTTGATGCAATAAAATACATTTTGAGCGACACACAAATCTTTGCTAATTCTCTGGGTGATGTATGTGTGCTGATATGAATGCAGACTGATGCATGGATGTGTTTAAACATTTTTCTTTGCATTTACAGGTTTGACCTCATACCATAGTAAAGCTGGGTATGTATTTGGATAAATACATTAGTAAACGAATAAGTAAATATTCTCACAACCAGCCAATAAATAAATAATTGCTTGTTTTCATGATAATATTGATAATAATAATATTTTTTCTTTCACCATGGATGCATGTTTGCTTGTGGAATACAAATGTTGATCGATGAGATCAAACTGGAGCTTAATACCAAAAGCAACTTCAAGGTGACCAGCCGTTTTTATCATTTATTAAAGAAGGTAAAAGCATGTTTATAGCCCGCGTTGCACTTTTATCACCAACAATAACATTTATTACCCCCGCACTCTCTTTTGAATCATGACCATTGCAGTTTTAAGCATCCATTTCAAAACATTTTAATCTTTATCTGTTGAGCACACAGATCTTAACAGTGTGGAATTTATCTAGATCATATAATCCATGATATGGTTTTAGTATCATAGATTGCTGCTTCAAACCTGAAAGCAGCAGCAGCAGCTATAGCATATAAGTGTCTTTGATTCATATTCATAGAGATTCAAATAAGGTTGCATAATGTTGGAGCTAAAGTTACTTACATTTTTTGAAAAAGTAAAGAAATTTAAAGACACCAGATAATCAAGAAGTTGCCTTTGCCTGAGGGGGTTTTAATCCCAACTTTAATCTAGATTACGCAAACATCTGGCATGTTACCGCATCCATCCATTTCCTTTTTTTTGGTGCAGCAGACCACGGCTTCAGAGAAAAATGGAGATCTGGTTAGGAAAGCTGTTGCTGGAATGAAAACAAGAAGATGCAGCGATCAGAAAGGGTTATGCAGGTTTGTGGAGATGCATGCCGCCTTACTGAGTTATAGCTACATAGAAATAAATTATGTAAAGAATGGAAAGACGACATATTTATTAGTCTCTCTGGCTGATGCATGGCAGGACTCAAATGTAGCATCCCTGGAAAATCGAAATAATGGTTACACTAAGACACAAAAAAAGCCCAAAAACTGATTTCTCTGAGTTAACTTGCTGAGTTTTTTATTTGCTGGATTGTAAAATACATTATATAGCTGCGCAAACTTTACTTTTTCTAAGTTAAATGCTCTTTTTTCATCTACATTTGTAGAAAAAAAACATTTGCGGTCTATTGACACGCTTAACTTGAACTTTATAGCAGAGAACAAAGCAACTCCTCTTTATTCAGTCAGAGAATCCCATCACAGGTAAAAGAGATTTACATTACAGGTGAGTCAAACTACTGGATTGTTTTTTTATTTCTTCTCAGAAAATGGCTTTAAGCTTCTCAACACCTGCATTTTATGGCATAAAGGTAGAGCACATATGAGTGACGAAGATCAAACTATATAGGCAGCATATCAAAAGTAATGAGAAGTAAAGAAAAACTTGGGTTTGCTTGTGTTTCACAGTGGAAGGAAAAGCAACTTTGGATATCCGTATTGCATGTTGGTGGAAGCAGCTTATCTCAAATATTGCTGCAGAGGCTTTGTGGTCAGACAAAAAGGATCGTCTGAGTTAAAGGGTTTTTTTCCTTCAGGTTGCACACACCACGAAGAGCCGAAGAAATGTCATCTGTCTTAAGACATACACAGCGAGCCCCTTTGGGCAGAAGATATATACCGTATTTTCCGGACTATAAGTCACCCTTTTTTTCATAGTTTGGCAAGGGGTGCGACTTATACTCTGCAGCGACTTATATTAGAAATAAATTGAAATAAATACATTGTTAACCCTCCTGTTATGTTCATTTGTGAGGAACAGAGATGATGTTCCTGGGTCAATTTGATGTATGAGGTATGTAAAGTGACTCAGAGAATCAGCAAACTTTTTTTACAGTAAGATCTTGAAGGCTAACAACATAATATTCTATTTTCCAATGATTTCATAGATTCAGAAATGCAATAAAAGTGAAAACTGTTTCTACAAAAACAGGATGAAAACAGAGTATTAGTTGGCCAATGATGCTTCATGAATGGAATAAATAAATAAGTTTGAGAAAAAATTACTGTGAAATTATTAGATAAACAGTCTGCTATGATTGTGTCATATAAGGTTGTGAAAGTTAAAATGCGACTTATAGTCCAGTGCGACTTATCTGTGTTTTTTTCTACTTTATAATGCATTTTTGGGCTGGTGCGACTTATACTCCGGTGCGACTTATAATCCGGAAAATACGGTATATATTTTTATCCTATGCAGCAGAAAAGAACTCAAATCTTCATGGAAATGAAGCTCTGAGTCGGTCAGTTTGAGTTTTTAAAAAGCTTTTGCTGGAAGGCTGTGGTTATTTCCTGCAGCGTCTCCCCTTTTTACCAGCAGAGTCACGGACTCCAGTAAGGCCAGCTTCTCTCTGTCGGGAACAGTTCCACACGAAGCACAGTCGTCCTTGGCTCCTTCATCGCCCCCGTCCGGCGGATCTTCTGCGGTAGCAGCGGCTGCAGCGGCCTCGCACTCCTCCTTGAACAAGCGGTCATGCTCCATCTTCAGCTCCTGGTAGGAGCGGGAGAACATGTGGAAGATGGAGGTGGCCGGGAAGGCCATGATCAGGATTCCACTCAGAATGCTGCTGAGGGCCACCACCTGCCCCGGGATGGACCTCGGCACCATGTCGCCATACCCTACGGTCGTCATGGAGATGATGGCCCACCAGTAGGAGGCGGGAATGCTGCTAAAGTCATGGGTGCCTGTCAGCTCACTCTCTGCCAGGTGGACCAGAGGGGAGAACAGGGTGACGGCCACGCAAAGGAAAAGCAGGAGGAGGCCAAACTCCCTCGTGCTGCGCCTCACCGTCAGCCCCAGCGTCTGCAGGCCAAGGGAGTGGCGTGCCAGGCGCATCACGTAGAGAATTCTCAGCGCTCGCAAGATCCTCAGCACCAGGCCCAGTTTGTCCAAGTAGCCCTTACCTCCTCCGGGCCTGTCGTGCTCCAAGGCCTCATCCTCCTCTGTCACCACCAGCGAAACGTAGTAGGGCAGGATGGCCATGGCGTCGATGATGTTCAGCGGCCCGCGGAGGAAGTCCAGCTTACTGCGCGCCTGGATGAAGCGCAGGATGAACTCCAGGGAGAACCAGGCCACACACACTGTCTCAATGATGAACATGTTTTGGCATTTGGCAGAACACTCTCCCTGAGGACAGGAAGTGGGAGGGGTTTCGGGTAGGTGAAACAGGGGTTGACAGATGAGGAGGGAGGTGTGAGAAGATGGAGGGAAGACAGAAATCCTCAGGTCAGATAATCATCTGTAGTAATCATGACATAATCACGGGCTAAATTCATTCAGTAAAGCTGCTGAGGGTTAATGCATCCTCACAACCCATCAATTAGTTCATTTAGGAGGATTTCAGAGATAAGTAGAGGCTGCGACAAAACAGAATTAGGACCGTCCTCCAACTCCAGCATCAGAGAGGAGCAGGGAAATAATGACACCTCTGACGGAGGCGGACATTTAGAGTGATGAACACTGCAGTGACTTTGCAGATACAGTAGAGGAAGTAAGTATTTGATTCTTTACTGATCTTGTAGGTTTGCCTACTTGAAAAGAAATTGACAGTCTGTTAACCTAATGGTTCAATTGAACAGTGAGAGTTAAAAAAAATAATCACAAAGAAATCCAAGAAGTGCCTTTGATCTCCTAGGAACCATTCAGAGCTCTGGTTCACAAATACCAGTTAGATTCTCCTAATCAACCTGTCACCTGAATTGAAGACACCGGTTTGAACTAATCACCTGTAGAAAGACACCTATCCAGTCTCCAACATGAGAAAGACTAAAGAGTTTTTTGTGGATTTAAAGGAGAAGATTGTAGACCTGCACAAGACCAGAATGGACTACAAAAGCATTAGCAAAAAGCTGGAGGTTAAGATGACAACCATTGGTGCAATCCCAGCTGGCAAGGCCAAGTAGGCACCATATGGTTTAAAAGTGGGCAAAAAATGGGTTTGTCCGCAGTTTCCGTGTTTGCCCACATTGGCTCAAGTGGGTACTCAGTGGGCTGGCTCGCTACGCTACCCTGGTGGACAGCATAGCTCGCTTTGCCGGGCACTGGGCAGCGCCGCTCGCTTGCTCTGCCGCACCCTGGGCACCATGTGGGGCCACCACGAAAACCGCGGACAAACCCATACGAGGCGCAGACTTCAGGCCCACTTTTAAACCATATGGGGCTCCCACTTGCCAAAATACAAGAACATGGCCATCAATCCCCCTTTAGGTGTGGCGCTCCAAATCAGATCTGACCTGCTGGAGTTTCCATTACCATGAGAACAGTGAGAAAGCGAAGAAGCATAGCAAGGTCGGTCATGGAGTGGCCTAGCCAGTCTCTGGACCTTGATCCCATAGAAAACCTATAGAGAGAGCCGAACCTTAGAGTTGCTAAGCAACAGCCACCAAATCTGAATGACGTAAAAGTCATTTGTAAAGAAGAGTGGACCAAAACTGTCCGATTCTGGGAGAAATTATTGAAAATGTTTATTCCCCAACATGGAGGAAGTCATTTCTAATGTATATCTGAAAGTTGTTGTGGAGAGCATTTGCAGAGGGAACCGGTGCATTTGTTTTCCTTCTGACGGGACACTTCTTCAGGCAACACTCTCTGTCCTTATCTGGGCTTTCCCACATTCGTAATTCTGAACAATTTTGCGGTGTTTTAAATTCAAACCTCCATGCATCACTGAATCCCTGTTTTATTCATAAAGGATGTTCCTGAGTTTCTTTTTATCTTTGTGATTTAAAAAAAGAAAAATAGCATGCAGACCACAGGACTTGATGTCTTTTGTTCAATTTGCGAGGGTTTTTGTGTCCTCTGCGCCTCCTGTCTCAAAAGACTTCTCCTCATTTTTTTCCTGTTGGCTCAGCATTTATCTTTTCACTCCGCTACCCCACTTATTCTTTTTTTAGTTTGTCCGCTCTCCAGCTCACCTGCCACCTTCTCCCCTGTCCCCTCCCGCCTCTGTCGCCACCTTCTAATCACTCATTCTGCTCCCTCTTCCATTACCTCTGAGGACTCTCTCATCCTTCATCCTCTCACTCCTCTCGTCCTGCGTTAAACCCTTCATTCATTCAGGGATCCTCTAAGTAAAACACCGTTCCTCCATGCAGCTGCATCCTTTGGACAATTCTTCCACTCCCCTGTCTCTCATTTATCACTTCTGGCCTCTCTGCCTTTCCCTTGACCCCGTCTGAGTGTTTAAACATCATTTGTGGCATTACAGTGATGCTTTCATGTCAAAACATCCCTATGTTAGATTGGATCACTTTGGAAAAATGAAAAACAAGTGAAATGAAACATTAAGTTTCATCAGGATACATTCTATTTTTTTATCCCACACATATTTCATTTTGTCTATTTATCTCAGAAAACTGAACTGATGTCAATGGAGACCCGATGAGAATGAAGATCCAATGAAAGTAAATAAGTAGAATTATAATCCAAATGGAAGGAAATTATTTCTAATAAGTCAACAAATCTGCACTAATATTCTACCCTGCTTAGCCACAACTATTTATTTGGATATTGACCCACACATATGTGTGTGTACTGTTCATATTCAATCTAATTCAGTTTTATTTATACAGCCCAATATTACAACACAGTTGTCTCACACCGGTAGTTGTACAAAGTATAAAATCTGTCATAAATAGCTAATTGCGTAACTAAACTAAACAGATTAAACTAAACTGAGCATCTGTGCCAGTCCCCTCTAATCATTAAACAAGCGTCTTCACTTTCCACTTTTAGAACTGGACTAAAAGCTCATTTTTATAGTCAATGTGAGATTTTGTTCTGCTTTGTTATTATGTGTTTATTCATTTTTTTATTACAAGTTTTAATGACATAAGCTTTTAATGTACACCGCTATGATTGACTTTGAGTTCATGGTAAAGCCCTAAAGGTATTAACGTGGATATGATTATACAAACAGAGAAGTGAATGAACCTCCTTTTCAGACATGAGGTTGTTTTGTTTATAAAACTGGCGGATTCAAAAATTTAGAACATTATTTTTCTTGAATTCAATTTTTTTTAATCTTAATTCAATTAAATTTTTTATATTTTCTTTTCATATCCACAAATATTGAACAAGTTGTAATGCATAGAATTGAAAGGGAACACAAGGAAGAAAACTTGTTTTTATGGCCCTTTTACATTTTTTGGATGAACGCAATTTCCGCGTAAAAAAAAATGAAAATAGAAACATATATATTGACAATAAAAATTGTTTTCAAAAGGTACTTTAACTAAAAAAATTTACATATATACATTTATGCGCTACACCATGTAGGTATGTTTGTGGTTTGCATCAAAGTATTGAATAACCGAGAATATTTCAGACATTTTTTGTCTTCTTTCTAATTTTCAAAGTGGCGATCTGGTCTGAGAGCTAAATGCTGTTTTTGTGCAAATTCCACATCATAGTAATCTATTCTCTTGATTCATTTTGCCGCAAGAGCTATGCTGTATATCAATAAAAAATCTCCAGTTGTAATTTTATTTTAAAAAAAACACGTTCTTATTTCTTGTATTTGAATAGTCTTCTAATAACCCATATTTTTTTTATTTGTACTCATTCTATTGTAAGACAAATGCATCAGATGACTGTAAAATGTATTCAAGAAAATAAAAAGTTCAGACTAAAATATTTCAGCTGAATCAATAAAATTTAAATTAATATTGCATATTTTTCACCCAAATTTGTAAAGGAACTATTCTTTATGCAGATTTATTTGCACATTTTTTGCAGTTTTATATTTTCATTTGCATAGTTAAGTCATGACTTAGTACTGCATTTAAAAATAATTTAAATGAAAATTAAAGTAAATGTATGTTAGTAAAACTTCAAAGTTTGTGCATTTCATCTGATATCATGTATGTAATTCCCTCTTTTTTAAAATGGGGAAAAAATATTTTATGTACACGGTTTTTTTTGGTTGTTTTTTTTTTTTTGCTGAGCTGCACTTTCAGCAGTTGTCATGTGCAGCAGACCACAGAGTAAAAAGTGGAGCCATGATGTCTTCATCTTAACAGGCCATGATTTCTCCAGAGGAATAAGGAACTGAGTGGGGGATATTTCTTCTTCAAGCAGATTCAATTTAGGAAAGAAAAGGACAGATTCGATACCCCAAAGGTCTCATTTATAAGACGCAACACCCTGATAAATCAGATATTGACCTTTTCACCGCTTGTCTTCAGTCTGACCTGCATTTCCTCATTCCTTCTTTAGTCCAGAACCTTCAGAGGTTGCTGGTTGAGTGTCATGCATTAATCTTTGTGTTAAGGCTGCCACATACACTTCCCCTGGTCATTCATTCCCCTCTGGACTGTGTGCTGACTTTAGGCTCCTCAGAGCTTTGGGACAGCGTTCCCACTGTCTGCAGAACAGACCATCTGTTACGGCTGCAAACTCCGACCCACTCTGAAAGCACACAATGCCACACAATAACCTCCTGCAACAACAACTATTTCCCTGACATCTCCTCCCTGTAATTCTCTGGAGAGTAAACGTCAGCGGCAGCTCATTTCAGCACCGACACGGTTTGATCCTAAAATGAGCTTCTTTATTTTCAGTATCAAGTTAAAACCAAGACCAGGAATCACTGCGTTTGCTATTATACTGTACAGTATTGTGATGTCCCTCTGCAGGGCTGTCCCAACTATTTGCAAGGAGGGGCTTAGTTTGTGAGGCGAAAGAGTGTGATTAATTTCCTAACTCCTCAAGGAAAAAAATAAATCTAAACATTGTAACAAACCATGACAAACACTGATGTTAAGGTGATTAAGAATTTGCTAGTTGCCAGACTGATTTTTGTTTTTCCCAAACTTCTATTAAGCTTTTTATAAACATGTGACCCTAATCATGTATTTGCCTCATTTTCTGGTAGGAGGAGAGGCAAGAATCGACTTTACAAATGGGTTCGATGGGTTTCAGAGTCATTTTCACACATAACAGTTGAAAATGTAGAAAAATATCCATGAAACCCTTTTCATATTAGCATTTTTACATTATTTCTGCTAAGCAACTCCTGATGTTTCATGTGACAAAACAAATAAGAGTGCAGCACATTTATAAGGACATCCAGAGTTATTAATCTTAAAATTGCAATGAGGTTTATATATAAATACTAACATCTACATGTAATATAGAGCACAAGAAAGCAAAGACTCTACCAGATTGACGAATTTATTTAACTTCAAGACCAAAACGTTACATGATTGAATCAGGTCCTCATTCTATTGTTTCTAACAGGCAAGAAACACATTTTGTAATATTTCAGTCTTTTTCTGAAGTTATTAACAATAACCAAAAAATATTTTTTGCAATTTAAGGAGTTTGAATCTCATTACTTATGGATAAAATGATAGCTAAATTATTTGTGCATCCTGCAGGCATCAGCAGAGTTGAACCCTTAACTTATCTGCTGCTGGTGAGCAGTGACCGTGCAGCAGACAGAAGCTGCATATTTCAGGGGCCAGGGTTACCTGGTGTATCAGCGGTTTGAAGTGTAAATGTGCCTCTTTGCTGATGAGCCAGAGAAAGCTGCCACGACTTTGAAATGAGAATATTATTTAACGTCCGGATCAGATAAAGCTTAAAATTCAGAAAGCCACCCTTCATGTGTAGAACCGACACTGTTCTGAGTGATAAGGCCAGGCGAGCGTGTGCTTTCCTAATCACCGCACGATTATTAGTGCACTCAGTTTAAAATTGGGTTATCATTCTTGGCAAGGCTTCCTGGTGTGAAGGTCTGACATTTACTTGAATTCTATAGCTCCATCAGTCCATCTCTCAGTCACCATATCTCTCAATCCCATTTCGGCTCCGACTTTTTACATGACGGTTCTGCAGCCTCGAGCCTTTGAGTGAGTCTGGTAGAACCGGCAACAAAAGAAAAGACCTTGAACAAACTTTATGCCAATGAATACTTTTTTTCCCTCAATGCTTGGAGCTGACTTTGCTCTTGCTGTTATTGCTTAAGCCTAAATAAGGAGGAACTATAAGGAATCAAGGGGTTGAGTTTGATCTCTTTACGTTATTGTGCCAAAGCTGAAATCATTGAGCACTACATGCTCTGAAGCTTTATTAAAGGGCCTGCATCAAATGACACCTCCTTTTGTTCCAATCACTCCTATGCACAAATGCAACAAATGCGCAGAACATAAACAATCCTTAAACTGCAATCATTTTCTCTCCCGATGATAGACTGTAACTGGGGCTAATTACAAAGCACCAACACACGAAAAGCATGAAAGTTGAAGATGAACGGGTTCCACCTCCGTGTGAGGCGACTGCACAGGTTGCAGAGCGGCCCATCATTTACAAAGACCAACAGCTTGTTCATGCACAAACTCCCTAATGGAGAAAAATGAAAAAGATACAGCGAGTAGAAGCGATTAGAAAGGAGAGTGGGCGGATAAGTGGTGCAGAGAGGTAAGGGAGAGAGGGAGAACAAGATAACTCGATGAGCAAAAGACATGGTGACATCTGAAACACGGAGATCCCTTCACACTCTGTACGTCTCTAATCTCCATCTGTCAGGAGCTCGCACACACAGTCAGATATAAATAAATAATGACTTTCTTGCTTTGTATCTCTGCAGCCTCTCCTCTGCAGGACATCTTTAGCAAACATGGGTGACTGTAGTTAAGTGTGGCAGCGTCACAAAACACAAGAGCAAAATAGTCTTTGACTAACACAACATTTTGGTGTGATGAGAGGAGGGATATTTTGACAGAGAAAAATCGGATTTTCAGGTGATTGACACGTGCTGCTGTGTTTGGAACCTCAGCTGTATTTATTGTAGATATTGTCTGCAATTTTCAATCTGTTTCATCATTTCTTCTTCTTTTTTTAGAAATTCTAACTTAAACCGTTACACACCTGTCCAGCAGGTGGCCTCAAAGTCTTCTCATAAAACACCTGCTGTTAATTACTATTCAGCACTGACCTGCCTCCCCATCTGCTCCGAAGAAATCTAACTTTTTTATGGCTTACTTGATGGATTGTTTGATGCTCAACATCTGGATTATTTTAAAAAGTTAAAATCTAGCAACAAAAGTTATGAAAAAGTTGTTTATTTGAGCCAAGCCAACTGGGAAATCAACCGATTCCTAGTGTCATTTAAATGTCTTAAGTTCCACATCTGGACTTAAAGTCTTTGTTTCAAGAAAGAATATTTTGAATATTTTGTTACAGCATTCCCAGTGGCCTTTTAAATATGATTGTGCTGTTTTGGGCCAAATCCAAAAATAACGGTGTCATTTTCTAGGACCTAGCTCGCGCAGGAACAGTTTGTGGCTGGAACTGTTAGCACAGTAGACCACTGCTATTAGCTGCTTAAAAATCCAACTCCTTTATGCTGAGTCAAGCATGGAGGCTTTGATTCCATTTTTAAACGTTTTTGGAACAGTGAAATAAAAAAAAAATATAAATGTATAAATCAGTTTTTTCAAAGTATCGACTTTTGTATGGAGAAAATGCTGCTCTGTGTTACAGCTTTGATTAATTCACCTTTATTTATTCAGTGTCAAACAAGTACATTAAAACTCAAAATAGTAAGACACCTAAAATGTTTGAACAATTACAGGTAAAATATAAAATAAGTGACGGTAAAATAACAATTATAATAATCATTACAGTACCGTAATTTCTTATGATTTCATCAGAAATGTTCAACTGTGAAGGGAAACACAATAGGTTTATACTGTTTTCCGCACCTTTTCAAACTTAATATTTAGAAAAGACAATCATTTTCTTATGAAAAGTCTGATTTATAATTTATGCTTTTTCTTCAGAAATCTAAAGGAACAGGAAATAAAGCTGTGTTTCCATCACACATATGCACAAAACGTTGTCAACTTTCTAGTAATGTTGACAAAACACAATATAGCAAGTACACTGTTTCCATTGCATCAAAATTATGCGAACAAACACAAACCAACTCACGCAATTTCATTCAAAAACACGGCGATGGATGTGAACAAGACTTTGATTTACAGCAGACGCAGTCATACTCATTATCATCCATCAAAGGAGACGTCGGCGTCTACTTCAGGCCGTGGAGCGGCGAGCTCCTGACACCTGGGAGGGGCAAGAAGCGTATCCCCATCCGGTTGTTCGTCACGTGACTCATTTAATTAAAAAAGAAAAGTTTCCATGCGCCTCAAAAACAAAGAGCAAAAACTTTTGTTTTTTCGAAATTGTCATGTTTCCGTTATGCTAATTTATCAGCAATTTCATGGTCAACGGAAACAGCCAGTGAAATGCTCAGCCGTCATGTTGTGTCCTTGGATCAGGAATTTTACTTCTCAAACCCCAGAAGTGAAGCCACATTTTTGTGAACAAAACTACCCTTAACCAATATTGAAAACATGAAATTCCACTTTAGATGGGATTTAGAATATGCAGCTCTGAGGCGCAGGAAAGAGTCCTTCATGAAGCCAAGCTAGAGCACGCAAAAAAGTTAGATCCCAAATTACAACTGCCCTTAAAGGCCACAATTCAGAAATGAAGAAAAGGGTTTGCTGATTCACTTTATGCAATTCCGCACAGTTCAAAAGAGATGCATGCCAACTACGAGCTCTTCTGACACGATCCTGCAAAGCTTTCATCTTCAGCAGCGTTCTGCCAGTGGAGCTGGACAGCAGAGGAACACAAAAGACAACAAACTTTGTTTTCTGTTTCTGGTTGAAAGTAGAATCAGGAGTCGTCTCAGTTAAGAGTAAAACTTCTCTCTATAAAATGTATCGTACATTTATGGAAAAGTACCTCCCAGATACATCTGCACATGATTTTAAAGTGATTATAGTTTCCAAATCAGGTCAACTGTGTCTTTGTGAGATGTCAAAAAGGAATGTGCAATCCCGTACCAAGCTGTTTTTTATTTCACCATTGACGTTTACATAAAGGATTGCGTAGAAAAGCTTCGTTTAGAACAGAAAAAAATCCCTGCAGCTCAAATTAAAACCAAATTAATAAAGGTCTGTCTTGGTTTAATTAAACTTAATCACATAAAAAGATTTTGTCCGCTTAAGATTCAAATTGGAAATACAAAACTGAAAAAAATCAAACACAAGTGGCTCATATAGATAAAGTTCAATCAATTAAAAAATAGTTTAAAACTCATGCTGTGCAGACAATGTCACACTTTTCGTGTTTTGGTAATAAATAAGATGCAAACTTTGTAACAAAAATACACTAAAAGCTGATGTTTAAGTGCTTCCTGTTTTACTCCTGCTTCTTTTCAAATGTTTTTTTTTTACTCTTAAAATTTTCTTAGATAAAAAAGCAAAAAAGGAGCTAAACTGTGGCCTGGAACTTTTCACTCCCCACCTTTTGATGCTAAGAAAACCCCCTTATCACCTCCCAGATGTCCCCAAGGAGCACACTTTTCCAGCCCCCCTCCTCCTCCTTCAGGATAGAACACCAAACACACATTTCTGCTCTTTTTATAATCACAGCAGATTTGGTGGCTCATTGACACTTTTATGCTTCTTCTCAACACGAGTTCACTTCGGAAACTTTTGGGAAAAATTGCTAAATTCATGCAGAGTCCCTTTGCTGTTTGTCTTGTGCAAATGCCCTGGGACATAATTGCCAAAAATTAAGCCAAAAAGACCCCCCCCCTTAATCTACGGCGTTACCGCCATAAAACGGCCACTTGAATTTCTCCCAGAGCTGGAATGGGACTGAAAATGAAAACGGCAGAGAAAACCTGATGAAGCTGCTCGAAAATACTTTGTCACCCGACTAGAATATTAAAGACATGAATTAAAGGAATGTTCTGAGAGGGAGAAACACACACATGTCCATCTGGGAAATGAATGACAGTAAAGCTGGAGAAAGTTAGCATTAAAGTCCTGCACTGACGAATGAGCAAATAAAACGGCGCCGTTGGCGAGTCTTTGACATTTGAACAATGGCGAGATGCTTCTCTTCGGAAGGCGTGCAGGCGCTTCCTTTCAGTTGGAGCCATGCGACAAAAGATTTAAATGCAGCCGATTATGGAAGTATGACGATAAAATGATTCATCAGGCAGACAGCCCTCTTTAAATCCTTTAGAAAAGGTTTGACACCCGGGGCGTTTACTTCCCACTCCTGAATATTACAATATGAAATTTATTTTTTTCTATTTTGGGGAAAAATGAGGAACAATATTTTAGGTTATAGATATAGTTAAGATTGAAAATTTATCCAAATTTGTTTTGAAAACCCCATGTACTCTCAGGGAGGGATATCAGCCTATGTTTTATTTTTAAATTGATTTTTTATTTTCAAGTTGGCTGATTTAGCTGTTTTTTTAAATGTATTTTTGCTTTATTTCCAATAAAAAAGTTAAACCAGTTTTACAGCGAGACAACAGATTTCTCAGCGATTTCTCAGATTTCTTTGCTCAGTGATTTCTTTAGCCGAAGTAACAAAATAAAATGTAATTAAAGAATTTGAGCTTCAAAAAAAAGAAATTTTTTTTAAGAAGTTTAAGCCTTTGGCCGAATCCAAATTTCTTACCTACCCCTCTGACCCCTCCCTAGTGCACCAATTGTAGGGGCATTTGAAGCTGTAGTGGTGCCCAAAAGTGTTTTTTTTTAAGGAGGAGCGACTTAGGTCTGGGAGGGTGATACGTGTTGCGCACTTAAACTTAAACTTAAACTTAAGTATTCAGTTTGTGTTATAAAACAGATGTTATGTATTTTCTGAGCGCTGGCAGCTATGCGTTAACTGAGCCCTCAGACAACTATTGATGTGGCAGTAACGTCCCAATTTAAACACACTTTCATATCTCTTGGAGGGATGAATGATAGTGTAGAGAATTTTACTCATATTTATGTTCCGGACCGCAAGGACCATTTGGTTTTCGACGTCTCGTTTTGAAAACGTCAAAAATGAACGGGAAAAAAATTCTCTTAATGAAACCAAAACACATATCCAAAGGAAGTTTTAAAATCTTTATGGCTCGGTGGTCATTTTGTGGCAAAATGTGAAATGTGGCGAATTTCACACACACGCCACCAATTTAGCCTACAACCAAAACCAAAGTTTAGTTGACCTTTGACCTTGGAAAGAAGCCACCATCTTGAATTTCTAGAGCTGGCATACCCGCGCGTGCCGCCGGCAGAGAGCGAGGGGCGACGTCAGCCGCTCCGCGCCCCCTCCGCGGCGACCAGCGCGGGCCGCGGAGGGAGCGCCGAGAGGCAGGGGCTGGGACAGGCGGTAGCTCGCCTTCGGCGGACCGCGAGGCTTCTTTAAGCATTGCAAAAATAACAAAAGCATTATTTTTACACGAAATATAAACAATGATAATGATCAAATATGTTTTTCTGATTCTTTTATTTTTAATGGCCTTCCACTTTGGTGTTGTGCCACCCTTTCAAAGTCTTCTGTCCCCCCCCATACAAAATGTTCTAGCTCCGCCACTTCTCAAGAACAACTTAAAAACACCAAAAGTAACATTTGCATCAGAGCGGATCTTTAAAATCAAATGCTTGTTCATTTTCCAACCACATCAATTTTGTTATGCAACATTTGTTTTGGTTGTTCAAAAACACACACAAATCGTTTTATCCGATTACTCGATTAATCGATCGATTAAGTGCTAGATTAATCGATTACAAAAAGAATCGATAGCTGCAGCCCTAAAAGTAAATCAGGAAATATACCGTCTGTGCATGATATTAACTCTGCAAGTTCAATGAAATATAAATAAAGAGAAGATATGTTGACCAGAAATAAACCCAACTTAAACTGTAAGTATATTATAGCAGAACTATTTGAAAGTTGGCAGAGCAGCATGTTGGGGCAATAATGAAATGGCTGTTGAACTTGTATTAAAATACACAGATGCCAAAGATTTTGATGAAAATTCATATCAAAGTACAGAGTTAGCACATTTAGTCCAGCTGCTTACTTTGCAGAAAATCTAACTTTTACTTGCCTTAAGTTTTCAGAATGTTTGACCATTTGCTGTTTTCTTCGCATTACACATTATATCCACCTATAGAAGAAACTGAAAGGCAGTTTTAAGTCCAAATATTGGATTTTTTTCTTCAGGAAATAGTAAAGCCACAGCTTTTTTTAAAGGTCAAAATTGAGGGATGTGCACCCAGAGGACATGGAGAAAAGAAAGGATGAGCTTTACAAAAAAAAAGGCTCCTCCAAAACCAAAAAGCACACCAGGGGTCTGCAGAAGAAAGGTAAAAACACCAGAGAGGAGCAGACGGCAAAAAGAATGAAGAATAACTTTATCTCATGGTTTTATTGCCTGCATCTAACATTCAATGCAATCATCCTTTTCTTTTCACATTCAAAAGCAATTTTCTCCTTTTCTTTTTCTCCCATTCTGCATCTTTGACTTATTTTACTCCACTTAAACCCATTACCCAAAGCGAGGCAGGTGGAGGGGCAGGATGAATACTAAGAGCGAGTGAGAATCCGTCCACAAAGCCAAACATCACCGGCAGAGCCAGGTGAACCGAAGCCGACAGGATTCCTGCCGCTCTCATCTGGGCGTGCGGGTCCAACTCTGCGGCTGGAGATCAGGACAATAGTTGGAAACGGGAGCGAGTGCAGAGAGCGGCACAAAAAGCAGCAGATGGTTCTGTTTGCTTTTGATTGAAGCTGCCGTTCTTTGATTGCAGACAAACACTGACAAACGAGGGGTAACACACAACTGAGCGTCTCAACAAATGCTCTATAAACAGGCTTCTGACATTCCTGTTACACTGTGACCAGTTTTACAAAACCACTTGTTTTTCCCCTCATTTTTTTCCAGACTGTTTTAAGGTGTCATAGAGGTATGTTTTTGGTTGCATGTGTTCAGAGGAAAGGGTGTTGACAGGGTTTGGAAAGCAAACAGGCTCCTGAGATGTGTCGGCCCCAGGAGAGGGTTCAATTTCCGTAGTAGTGTTCCACTGTCACTGCGCTGTTTACCTCAGCAAATTCTAAGCAACACTATTTGTTTCCTTGAACTACGTCTGCAGACATGATGCTGTACATCAGCACAACACAATGTGTATTGTAAATCCTAGGACTCGTTTAAAACCACAGAACAAAAACCAGGAGGAGGCGGAGCCTTCAGCAAGTCTGTACGGTTAAATAAACAGCATGATGTGCAGGTACTCTGAAAACTATTTAACCTTTTCTTCTTTAGACACTCAAGATATTTGACCAGGTTTTTAAAAACCACTCCAATGAAAGTGGTGTTTTCAACATGTTCATGTGGCTTTTTTCTGAAAATGGAGGACATGTATAAAGAAAATTAAGATTAAAACTGCATTTCCGTGTATTTCTTTATTCAAATTGTGGTGAAATGGAAGCAGATGAAAAAACGCCATTTTAAAAACCTTGTAGTTGTTGCAAACAAACTACAATCGGCAAGTGCTCCGCTCCATTGTGATGCATCTCTTGTAGACAAACAGATCTTGGTTTTCCTCGTCCAAGCTGCAATCTGGCTCAAAACTGGACGGCTGGATAACTCCAATATTTTCCCCATTTTTGTTGCACTAGTAATGTTAGGTTGGAGGTAAACTAGCATTGTGTAAACAAAGAGATGATAGGAAAGAAGGTAGGCTTTCTACCCACCAACAGTCAAAGGTGAATTTCTGACGACCTGCTGCTGCTCTGTAGAAACTACAGCCTAGAAAATTACTGTTTTTTTGTTGTTATTTTGGCTAAAAACATTATAATCATCCTTAAAAGATCACTGGGAATGCTTTAAAAAATAAATCAAAAGATGATCGGAGCTAGGATCTTAAAAAAAGGATTTAATTATTAAATATAAAAAAATCTTGATTTGAGATTAAAAAAAAACTAAAATTTAACAGCAAATTTAAGAATGTCATTTTAAAGTTCAATAAATGTTAAGGTAGGCTGGCATTCCTTGCCATTGTTTTGGAAATTTAAAAAAAATTGCTAGTTATAATAGACCAACTTTTACTAAGTTTCTCATTTTGTTCACGTATGTTCTACAACAAGTCTTTTTTTTTTTTGCCCCTGTAATCAACATAAAGTATAATAAAACTCAAAAAATACAAACCATTTGCTTAAAAAATAAGTACTATTGGGCTGTAGAACATTCAGTTTGAAGTAATTCCATCTTACTAGTTAACTTTTTTGACCTATTATTACCGTTTCATCTCTGTAACTCTGTTTCTACATTTTTATATCTTATAATTAAGATTTATTGTTAAGTAAAAATTAATGCTGCATGGACAGAAAATGTAAAAACTTTTTAGTGATTTTCTTAAGCCTGGTGCTCTTATCCTATTTTTTCAATGAACTTATATATATAAGTGTGTGTTTTCTTTAAAGGGAAGTGAAATAACTCAGTTTTTGTTTCTTCTTTGTTTGTATATTATTATATTTTACTTTGCTTTATTCTCATTTTTACATTCTGGAATCAATCATTCTGAATCTAAGTATGAATTTAAAAAGAGATTAAGGTCAAAACAGAAGTCTTTTGTAGGTTCAGTCATGCAAATCCATGCATTGTCATGCAAATCCGCCCATTACTCTCTGACTGATTGTCCAAACAAACAAATATTATAAACCCCATCACCTCATGGTGGAGGTAATGGTTCCACGGCAGCATCTGGCTTCACCATATTTTCTGACTGTAGGCTAATACACAAATATTTGATCACACTCTGTAAAATGTCAAAAATCAAGAGCATTTTTCCATCCTGCAGGTTTACATGCACCCACGGGACTCTGCCCAATTCTGTTCTCAAGCTTTTCCATCTGTTCTCCTCTGACTGTCGCTAAGTACAGGAGTTTTTCTGGCAGGGATATCAAATATCCAGCCTTCAGCTTTTGCATCTCATTGGGCATTCATGCTGCCACCTCCCTCCGAAGGCTTGTTGAATTCTCACTGACTGCCAAAGAGTCTAAATCAGTACAGAGGAGGTAATTCTATTTGAAAAATTAGTACCCTGCGTTTGCATGGACTTACACCTTGGTGTTTCAAAAACAACATTACCTTATTAGATGCTTTTATTTACTATTTTAAGCCTGTCCCTCCACTGTCTCCTTTTTACTAAACTGGTTTGGCAGCTTTCTGTGACTAAAGTGGTGAAAAAGTCTGCGGAAACTACACACTAACCACCTGCAGCATGAATAGAATAATGGAATTAAAACTAGGAGGATGAGTCCGTGGCTTAAAGAAGACAGTTTACATCCAGTTTTCCTCAAGCTGACACAACACCAGAGGCCAGAATAAACAGGAGAATCAGGAGGAAGAGCTGCTCCGCGGCATGTCAGCAGGTGGTCGTCCTCATAGGAGAATGATCCTACAGCTGTGTTTCACCACACAAACATATTTAAACATAAATGAAAGCATGCAAAAAATGCGTGAGCGGAAACTGCAAAATACGTGAGCGGAAACTGCAAACTGTGTTCACATCACCAAACTGAAGTTGCTAATACTAAATACCAAAACCTGCTATCCGGAACCTCATCCAGTTGCCACTATGGACCGATCCAAAGTACAAAGCTGAAATAATACCCAAGCTGAGGATGACATGAGCTCAACCTACGGACACGTATAGATCACGTGATCTGCACGCGATCATAAAGGAGCCAGCACTCGCACCTTACTGACAACTATAGTGCAGCGTAAGGATGCCATACGACAGCATCACCCATACATGCATATGCACAGTAAGGAAACAGGTTTCCCTGTATAATGAGATGCTTACTCTGCTGTCTGCTCTGAATGCCAAAAGTTTTAAAGGTTAAATCAAATAAATATAGGATAGGATATATACAGGATATATGAAACATTCACATCAAACATAGAATATAGCAATCAGTAAATGACTAAACCTATAAACAAATCAGCTGTTGTGCAAATTCAGTAACTGTGCAAAAGAGACTTTCATGAGCTGTACAGTGTGAAACATATGGATGTTGAATATTGAGGTGTGAGAGCATTAATAATAAACAAAGAATATGTGCAAAGGTGTTGTTTGTTGTTACAGACTCCTGTCAGCTGTTAAAACCCTTGTGGTATCTTTGATGACCCCACCCTTACATTGACGTGTTCTCCCTACCATGACAAAGGTGGATAAAGGTGGAAAGATTTCATGTAATCCATGGACACCAGTGAGGATCACAAATCATTGAAGAAAAAAGGTTCAGAGCACTGTCTAGTGGGTCTAGATGACCCAACTCCCAATGGTAAAGTGCCTAGGATAGCACAAGGGTTACGGAGTCTGATAGCAGAGGTGAAGAAAGAGTTCCTTAGTCTTGTAGTCCTGCACCACTCCTGTACCCCCTGGACCCCACGTGAAGACCACAAATTTTCTCACTTTTCCACGTATATTCACATATGACCAATTTTCATCCATGCTTTATGCGCAAAATGTACGTAGTGGCTGTGTGACATCGCCTTAAGATGCAGCCGCTCCTCTCAACCCAACACCAACACAGGTCAGTATGAATGCATGTTAATAAAGCTTCCCTTTGTGGTGTTTAGAACCCAAATGTAAGAGAGAAAAAAATATACTCCTATCACTTCAGATTATATTCTATTATTTGTTTACTTTTTGCAGTAGTTGCCTTCAGATTATTTCAAATGCCCCCAAACCTCCAGATGTCATGCAGTGTTCAATGAACAAAGTATCAAACTGATTTATTATCTTTCATGCATATCTTTGGATAAACTGTGGAAAATCTACTAAAAATGAAAGTGAAGCATTTTGAAAATCTCCTTTTTGTAGAATGAAAAGGTACCGGATGAAGTGGACATGCTACCGTCCAGTCTTACTTAAAAGGCAAACACAAAACTGCAGACTGAGTGTTTCATTATTCAAAGAGAGAGGTATCAGTTACAGTGGATTAGTTCATTTTGTTCGTTCATGCAGAAGGACACGACTGCCACTGTGTTCCTATGTGCACACATTTATCTCTACTCCTGCACGCCTGTGTGAGTATCTGCTTTGAAGGATATGCTGCACCAATTTTATTATTCATATATTGGACAGACCTCGATGAGCAGCCAGGGCTTCATTATCTCATGCTGCTATGGGCGGACACATTTCGCAGGACGCACACGTTTGTGGCAGCCTCCCACAGGGACACTTAACGGACTGTGATGACAGGGAATTTTGTATTTTACAAATTTAACTTTTTGTAGAATATTTGCTCTGATAGGAAGTGTGGAATACTAGCTTTACTAGTTTTCTTTTCTTCAAAGCACGCAAGATACTTAATAAACTCAATTAAAAAAAACTATGGAGGGTGAATCTTTTTCAAGTTAGAAATAATCAGATCAATTTGCTTAAAAAGAAGATCAACAAAAAAAGATAAACACTCACCCTGTTTTCCTCTTCTCTGAGGTCCGGCATGGTGCTGATGCACAAACTCACAACAGTTACAGCCACCATGACTACAGACAAGCAGGCAAAGATCTTCCCTGGTAAGCCTGACTGGGGGTTCTCCACCATGTCCCTCAGCCAGTTCATTACTTTTTGGTATTGTGTTTCCTCCACTGGAACCCTCTGCATGGCATTCCTCTTCCTGCGCTCCTCCTCACGCCTTTCCTTTTCGTATACTTCCTCGATGCGCGTGTACATCTTCCTCTTGCAACAGCGCTCCATGTAGGCCATCTCCACGCCCCAGTAGTTCAGCTCATCGTGCAGGGAGAGGATGCACATCTCTCGCAGAAGGCGCAGTTTCCCCGCAGCCAGGAAGTTGAGGATGACCCTGAAGGCAGACGGCGAGCGGTCGAAGAAGAACTCCTTCCGCGCCTCGTCGTAGTCATCGCAAACACTGGCGATGTCCTCGAGAGACCTACAGCCGCACAGCCGGCCGAGCCGAGTGAGAGGAAACTGTGCCAGCGTGCTCCAGGGGAAGGTGTAACGGTTTCCCCCCACATTTATCACTGCTAGCAAGGCGTGATCGATGGACAACAAGTCCTCTGGCCGACGGATGAACTGAGCTCTCTGGTAGTAAACACCCTGAAGTTTAGAAGAACAGAAAGCATAACCGGTTAGTGAGTATGTGTTGGGTAACTTACAGTAAGAACTACAAAGCTTTAAAGATTCACTCCGATGAAAACCGTATTTTTAACATGCAGCTTTTTTTCATCATGGAGGACATATATGAAAAAAAAATTCAGCTTAAAATTGCATTGCTGCAAACGGAAGTTTGTACTTGTTGCCATATCAAAGTATTTCTTTATTCAAGTCATTGTGAATCAAGAGCAGACAAAAAAAAACTATTGGAAAAAGCTTGTAGAAAATTAACGGTGTGCCCCAAGCTCCCTGCTCTGCTCCATTCTGATGGATCCATTTGTAGACGACTAGATCCAGGTTGGAGGTATAAAGGGCTGTGAGCTAGTGAGAGAGAAAGCGTAAACAAAGAGGTGATGGGAAATGGGAGCAACGGTCCCTCCCACAACTTAGAAGCAAAATTTCTCATTTCTAATTAATTTCAGCAAATTCTAAAGCAGAAACTATGTCCTAGAAAGCAACACAGTTTTTTTTTAATTTATGCCTTAAAAAGGCATAATCATAATGAAAAGACCACTGGGTGTCTTTTCGGACTCATCTGACGGACTCATCTTTGAAAATAGATGAAGAGATGATGGGAGTGGGACTTTAATTGTAGTTCTGTTACAGCTTAAAAAAAGTACCTTAATGGTTTCAGTCTCTGGGATCTCCGTGAAGATGCGGTCCAGGCTGCTGTCATCACTGACGGACAGGTTGCTGAAGTCATGGTTGGCGTTGCTGATGATGGGCATGGCGGCATTTGGAAAACACGCGGCTCCAGAGTGAGCAGCTCAGTGCGCGTGACAACAACAACCTCTGAGCTTTGAACTGCCGCTGCCTGGATCCACTGCAGACAAGGTTCAAAGAACTAATGCTTGTCTTTTTAAGTACTTTTTCTCAGGGGGCAGACGAGTTATGATTCTTCTGCACAACAAAACAAAAACTAATAGAAAATGACCCGAAACCTCCAAACTGAAGGTCAGGGGAGTTTGTACCGATTTGTAAATCAAGCTTCAGCATCAGATGAGTGGGTAACCCTGTCAGGGAGCCTGTCTGGAATAGAAAAGCCCTGATAAACCAGCTGAGTTGGGATCGATTTATGGCTGATAGCTGCAGAGGATGAGTCAGATATCCAAACGCACAGCGTTGAAGTGTTGAGGGACTGAAGGGGATTCTGCGTGTCGCTGCGACGGGATAAGGGAGGGCTCACACGAAAGGTGGCATCACGCAGGCACTGAGAGGAAAAAAAAGGGAGAAATATGTCAGAATGAGCTTGTGTGACACAAAATACAGCGAGAAAGGACAAGGATCAGACAGACAAGAAGCTGGGAATTATGGGAAATAAAAAATACTACTTTTAAACAAGGACTGTTAACTTTTCTCACACTATATGCACTTTGTCAAGACTTCCCTATTCTGTAAGTGGATGGTGGTCAGACCCAAATAGACAGCAGAGGAATTAACAGTTAACATTTAAAAGGACAGCTTGGCTCGTTTAGTGAGTTTCTTGGGAAATTTGTAGAAATGACTAAAAAGAACATTTGTGCTAAGTGCTGTTATTCATGCTCTTATAAATGATTGGCCATTATAATTTGGCAGTGGCAGCAAACACCAAAACAGAGTCCAAAATAGACTTTTTGGCACAACTGCCCCTACAAGAGTTTTGGCAGAGTGAGATGTCACATTTGCTCACAACGGTTTTAGTGTTATTGGTTCATACTTCATTGTAAGAGAGTCCAATGATGGGACTGCTGACAGAAACTAACCTCCAGCTCAATTATTTTGTACTTGGCTGTCTGGAGTTTGTAGGCACTCTGCATACTAACGATGTTTGCTTCATTCTTACTTTTTTTTTTTGGGGGGGGGGGGGGGGGGGATGTGTTGTAAGACAAATGTGTCAAGTCTCATTTGGATCAACAAAACTCATCGGATGGGAGAGTCACGCGTCTTTTAATGATCAGTGAAACTTTTCACATCTACTTAGTAACAATCAGTTGAATTTGGATTTTACAGCTTGCGCTTTGCTTCTCTTGTGGGAACTTTTTCAAACAGGTTTTCTACAACGATGGTGAAGATGCGGCTCACTAAAAACTAACTGTAATGACTTTGGCTAATTGAACCTCAAGAATAACTAGGGATGCATCAATTCACTCTACCCACAACCCTGTTAAAACCTTGACTTTTGGGGTTTTGTAAATTAATTTTTCAAAAGGAAAACAACAACAAAAAAGTAGAAATTAAGAAACTTTCTTTTGAATTAGCAAATTAGCAAGCCATAACGAAGAAAAACCTTTCAGTAGGCTTTTTTATACAACAACCTGAGGCCCTTTGACCCCTCCATTGTGCCTTTCTGGCTGAATAATAATAAAGTATGCTTTATTTTAAAAATAAACATAATTTTTGGACTATACAACACATTAAGCGAAACAAAGCAGTCAGATAAGTCAAACTTTATTTAAGATATCCCTCCAACAGGGTGCTAAACAATGAGTTATGTAGGATAGAGACGGTGCGCTACGAGTTATGTATGCAAAGTTGGAAACCATATTGGAAAAGGACAGATGCCCCCTCACTGCTGTGCGTACAAATGCACAAACATAGCTGGAAAAACAAGGATGTGATTTTTCAAGTAATTTATTACCATCAGCTAATAAAGGAGAACTTAATAAATTAATAAATACATTTTAGGGAGATCTGAGACTATAGCTCATTGATCTTGACTACAGTACCCACAATGCACTAACAAGCCATCACACAATGCCGGTTTGTAGTTTACCTAAATTGAACATTTTCACAGATTTTTGAGCGCCATGTTCCACAGAAAATCAATTGGAGAGAACTAAGCACAGACAGATTTCATACTTTAGGTGCACTGGATTTTTTTTTTAAGGTGGACTGTCTGTTGTTAAACACATTTCAAATACACCATTTGGTTCAATAAATCCAATAAGAGTCGCTTAATTAGCTCTGATTATATTTTAGTTTTTCAGATTTACAAATTTTGGGCTGAGATGCACCAACAACAATAAAATAAACAGTGTATTTTTTTAAATCACTGCTGACATTATACAACATCTACTACTTTAAGATGGCACAGGGGGGTGTCTTTTATTTTGAAAGTAAGCCATGTAAACCTATGTCAAAACTATATTAGTTTTACAAAACTATACTACTTATAATCTGTTTCATGTTTTAAAAAAAATCTCTTAATTTTTCTATTTCATTTATGCAAAACACCAGTAGTTTATCTGTATTTATCGATATAGTAACATAAATACAAATTAGTGTCTTATTTTTCTAAAGAGAGAGGTTTAACTTTGTGGCTCCAACCGAGTTCTGGTCAGTAAGTAATATCGACCAGAATGGCTCCAAGTGTTGAAGGTTGCACAACCCAGGCTCATACTAACCCTGGGGCCTGTTTCAGAAAGGAGGTTCAACCAACTCTGAGGTTGAACTTGAACTCTGAGTTGGTCAATCGAGAGATTAACAACTCTGAGTTTTCTGTTTCAGAGAAGCTGATCCGAGTTAGGTCAATCAACTCTGAGTGGACTGATTCGGAGGTGAGCGTGCGCACCGCGACTATAAGAAGCCATTATCAATGGAGCGCAGATATCACGACCACCATGGTCGTGATGGTAACCGTTTTTCACGGTTACCATCTCTCATGGCAACCGTGAAAAAAAGAGGTCTGCGTATTTTTCGCCAGCTGAACTTGACGTGCTGCTGCAGAGTTACAGTGAATATGAGCACATATTCCGGAAGAAAAGCAACACCGCTGCATCTGCAAAACAGAGACAGTTAGCGTGGGAAAACATAGCTGCTCAAGTTAATGCGCAAGTTTGCATTTAAATCAGTTAGAAAATATTGGCTGTAATAACTTTTTAAATAGCGTAAGGTGTGAAATAAAAAATGGTGATATATAGGAGTACTTTTGAAGTGTTATTCCTGGTGTAAATGCATGAAATGCTGCATAGTGTACAGAACCAATCTGGGGAAAAATGCATTTAACGTCGGTAATGTTTAGAGGACTTTTCTCTTAACTTTCCCCTCTTGCAAACGTTGGTCGGTTTAATATTAAAACATGCAATTGTGTTTTAAAAGTGAACTTTTGTCTACTGTTGAACCTTTCGCTGCGCGAAGACTTCTCCTTTCTTTTCTCTCTTCTTTCCGACCGAAGGTGGTCAGAAGCGCAGGGGAGATTTTCTTCAGGGCTGAAGGGAATTCTCCTTCGGGGTTCACTTCCCGTTGGAAACCCTCAACCTCCAGAGCGGATTAAGAATGACTCCAAAACAGTTATTCTGGGAATGACACCTTCTCTTTATTTAACTAAGTGCTCCGTCCTCCGAACACACAATATATTTCCACGCACACACCTCCGCTCCGTGCTCAACCCCCCCCCCCCCCCCCCCCCCCCATCTGCACCTGCACTCGCACCCCGCTCAGCACACACACGCTGCAACACTACCTTTGTATTGATCAAGTGGTGTAGGTTTATACGGGATTAAGAAAGTAAGCAGTACTAGCAAATTGTGTTTCCAAAAAGTAATTGTTACATTAATCTAATTCAATGTCCCTGATTTCATTTTCATGTAGATGCAATCCTGCAGGAATTAAAAGAACATGGCAGCAGCTAAAATGAAGTATAAAAACATAATTCAAACAGGTCAAATTTGAGCATGTCATGGATGTAGGCTTTGTTGACAATATTTGACATATGAAACATCTACATAGCAATACATATCTAATGTTGTTTTCATTGTATTTATGTAATTGACTGCAACGAAAAACGGTAACGCTCAAACAAAAACGTATGGGGAAATGACAAAAAATCGAGTCATCTCAAAATCCTCGTACGAGGTAAATATAATTCTCTAGGAATTAATGCAGCCTCCTCGTCTATTAGGTCCTCCAAAAAAGGACAAGCCATTCTTGTCACTTGTCTCTGTGTGACGGAAATGTGGGCAATGAAGGTTAAAGCGTAAAATACCGCTTCGTCTTTAAAAAGGGGAGGGGACCGGCAGAAACCTTGAGTTTGGAGAATAAAACCTGCTCCCGACCAGGTTAGGTTCACAGCATAAGTAACCATGGATACTGACTCCGAGTATAAGTTACCTCTCTTTCAGAAACGGGTTTGACTTACTCTTCTTTCTCTGGTTTAACAAACCTCCCATTCTGAAACAGAAAACCCAGGGTTTCCCTGATTTCAGGGTTAATGCACTCAGAGTTTACACTTAACCTCCTTTCTGAAACAGGCCCCAGGTGTAATGGAATAAAACAATAAATGATAACATTTAATGTCACAGAGACAGACGATTGGATCACTTCTTAACCCTTGTGCTATCATAGATGACCCCCCCCTTACATTGACGTGTTCTCCCTACCATGACAAAGGTGGATAAAGGTGGAAAGATTTCATGTAATCCATGGACACCAGTGAAGATCACAAATCATTGAAGAAAAAAGGTTCAGAGCACTGTCTAGTGGGTCTAGATGACCCAACTCCCAATGTTAAAGTGCCGAGGATAGCACAAGGGATAATCAAGAAGCAGAAAGGGACCTCCAGCAAAGCAAAGATGCACATCCACAGGAGGAACTCACAACTAATTAATTGTTTCAAACATTTATGAATCGGAAAGCTGAATGAAAATTAGGAAAGGTGCATATTTTTGCACAAAATTCACAAGATATTTGCACAAAAAAGTGCATAAAATTCCATAAAAAATCCTCCATAATTAATGTCTTTGAAATTGAATTTGAAAAAGTCAGTAAAATAATGACTTTTACATATAAATTATACTTAAAAAGTACAGATAGTTTTAATATTTCAAACATGTTTTGTTTGCAGAGGGTATCGCCGTTAAACCTGATATGCAAAGAGAATAAAAAAACAGCTGTCTGCTTTTTTATGTTTTCACCTGGAATTCTAATGAACTGAATTCTGTAACTTAATCAGTGAATGCAGAGACTGAAA
Organism: Oryzias latipes; assembly: GCF_053564925.1. Lineage (NCBI taxonomy): Eukaryota > Metazoa > Chordata > Actinopteri > Beloniformes > Adrianichthyidae > Oryzias > Oryzias latipes. The sequence continues at coordinate 32,206,863 of NC_136242.1, read as the reverse complement.
CAAACAGATCAGTTTTGTTCTGGGGTTAAATCAGTAAGAATATTGCTGGTACTTTGAACCATCAGCAGGGACCTGCGTGTGTCTGTCACGCATAGGTCTCATCCTCACCCTCAGGTCCACTGCGTCCTCATTTCTGTCTGGACAACTTGCAAACACGCAAACGAACGGACAGCTTCCACACGCGCACCACTCCCCTGGTTTCATGGTTAAATGTAGGATTTAACGAAACCACGTGAATGTTTGATTGCATGACTTTTACCTGGTTACACAATAACTTAAATATTAAACAACTCAGCGTGTCCCACCAGCGTTTGCAAGATGAAACCCCCTCCGCGGTTTTGAGAATCATGAGAGCCCCCGCGGTATTTTAGATGAAGGTGATGAAGCAGCCTTGCGGACATCAGCATAACTTTGGGAGCTTACCATCCAGCGCCCCGCAGATGTGCTAGAAATTCCCCGTGCGCCTCGCGGCTCCACCGTCACCACTTCAACTCCTCACCGGGGAGGCAACAAGCAGTCTGTGGCGCCACAAGCCACGGAAGCAGGCGCACTCCTCCGACATCCGCATCCTCCGAGCCGGCGAGGGGAGAGTCACCACACCAGGATGGTTTGGTGCGCGCAAAGAAAGTGTCCCGTTACAGCCCGCCTGGCGGTGCTGCAGGAGGAGGAGGTGGTGGGGGGAGGAGGGAGGGAGAGAGAGGCGCAAGGGAGGAGGGGAGTCGGTGCCATGTGCTGCGCAACGTTGGAGACTCCGGGCAGCTCAGCCAAGCTCAGCTGTGCGTAAAGGTGACCAGGATGTGAATCCACGTCCGGAAATGTGAAGAGCTGTGGGCGGACAGTGACTCCTGGACCCCTCTCAACAACCCTGCGGCTGGAAACACAGCTGACATTCAAGGACGTAGAGGAGATCTTCACTATTAGCACTCCGAGTGCTTGGCGCGCAACAGAGGGGGGCTTTCCCCCCTCAAATTACCTTCAACAAGCCAATAAGTGACAAGCACAATTTATCCAATTGGTACCTTTGCCCAACTTGACGAGTCTCATTAAAATGAAATGTAGAGACTTAATGTGTGTCTAAGTGGAACTGTTTCATTTAACCGGAGTATTAAAGTGGATGCATTTTGTTTTCCAGAACCTGATGCGAAAATATATGGAAGCGATTCTGTAGCATAATTAAAAATAAAAGTCAAAACCAGAAATGCTTTTTCATTTTCAAAATGAAACTGCATTTTTTGACTCAAAATCAAAAGCAATCCACCAAAATGCTTTTTCATTTTCTACTTCAACACAGCTTATTCTGTCACTTAATTAAAATGATAAAGAAAATGGTATTTGACATTTCATTTTCAAAAAGTTCTCTGGTAAATGTGTAGCAAAATTCATTTAGAAATATCTAATTTGACAATTAAAATGGATTAACAGAAATACTTTTTAATTTTCAAAATGAAGCTTTAACCAGCTGTTGTTGTCACATCAAGCTAGATTAGGGACCTTTTTTTCATTCCTTTTTCGAAAATTACCCAGAAGTTCCTTTAAATCTTTCACTGAAACTATTTTGTCCTCAGAGTTTGAACTGAAAGATGATTGTAATGCAAAACAGCAGCACCCGGTAATCCTCCTGGACCAGGCCAGATGGCATGACACATAAATAAGAACCCACTGAGAGCCAAATAAACATTCGACTTCCACAGATGGAAGGATAGAATAAATATCTAAAAGATGCAAAAGCAGCTGGAAAAACGTCGTTGCTCAATGCAAGCTTGTTTTTTTTTTTCATGGAAAAAGTTGACTTTTCCGGCTAAACATCATCTTGTTTGCTGATTCATCTACATGGCCTCTTGCTTTGTCCTTGAGAAGCGCCTCATTAGGCTGCATGTGCCGGAGGAAAGCACAAAAAAACACTTTGTTCAGACCTTTTTGGCTGCAAGCAGATCAGACAACACATTAGTGGAAGAAGAGATGGAAACTGGTGGGATTTGACACGAAGACACGAGACAGGTGGGGGGTCGTGGAAAAAGAGGAGCCATCATTATTCATTAACCCACAGCAGGGTCAGTTATGTTTGCAGGAAGAGATTAAGCCCCAGCTGGAGGAAACACACCTTTTTTGGTTTGGTTACCCAGACTGTTTCACCAGTTTGCTTACTTTTCACTGAGTTGCAGCATCTCAAACTATCCCCCATACTCTGCTGTCACCCAACCCCACATTACACCGGAGGCCAGACAGGCAAACACAGATGCTCGAGAAAAAACACAAAGTTTGCTGCAGCCCCGATGGCAAGCTCTGGCCGGGCGGATTAAGAGTTTAATCCTGCAAAGGGGACTAAGATGAAATCACGGCAGCCGGTGTGCCGTGATCTTATGAGCTGTGGTTTGACGTGTGTGCAAGGGAGACGCAATGAGTCACTCTGCTATTTAAAAACCGTGTAAAATGCACAATTTAACACTGATGGCCACCAGAATGGTTTCACCAGATGGTCCCGTCTAATTTTTAACTCCTTCAAAACTAGCTCCTGTTTCTTTTGATGCTGCTTTTCAGTGATCTCCTCGGTTTGATGTCAGTGCGCGCGCAGGTCTTGATCAGGTGGATTTCCCTGTCGGTGGACGGTTCGAGCTGACATGTTAACTCTGCCGGGATGAGATGAAGCCCAGACAGAGTGGGCAGAGACACAGGTCGACAGAGGACAGACTCCACAGAGGATAAGGTAAAAAAAGAGAGCATCGCTGAGAAAGGAAACTTCTCTCAACTGGCAGGGAAAGGGGTGATGATGAGGAGGAGGAGAAGAGTATTCTGAACTCAGGAGGGGGAATAACCAGGCGGGGACAGGTTGATGAAACACTGGGGTAATACAAAATGACATCATATAGGATCCATTTCATAGTCTCCAGAATCAGATTATTTATTTATTTATTTTTTGGAACAAGGCTAATAAAGATGTTTATGTGCCTGTTTGAGCAAACAAAACAGCAGATATATTTATTCTGAAAATGCCACTTGAAAATCTTATATCACAAAATTGGAATTAATTTATTTCAAGTAATCCAAACAAAAATACCAAAGAAGATAAATATGTATACACACAGGACATATAAAAGGCTAGGAGCTTGTATTCTCTTTCCGTTAGCAGCTCCTCGCGTTCGTTAATCCTTTTCTCCATCTTCTGCTGTCCTGTTTTGCATTTGCCGGCCGGCTGCTTAATGGAAAGGGAATAATCTACTACTGGAAGTGATGCAAAAACTTTACATTGCTAAACATTGTTGTAATCTTTATTGTAGTAATACAGTTCAGAAAAATGCTTTTGGACCATTTCATGTATTTAAAATGTCCAAATTAAACCAGTTATAAATAAATGTTAAAAAAATCATACAGAATAAGATTTATATTACGTCACTTTCGGGATTCAGGACGTTCCCTTTCCATCAGAAGCCGTCTCCGCTTTCATTGTTGTGTTTCTGGATTTGTTCATTTGTAACGGGATTGATTTTGTGATTCGGTATTTGCACACAAATTTGCTTTTGTGTTTCAGGACTCTGTAAATTGTTCCAGGACTTGCCGTTGTGTTTCTTAAAGTAAACGTGTCTTGCATCTCTCAGCCACCATAAGAAACGGTCAAATACAAACTGCGGCCACTGTGTGCCTCCATTCACCTTTACTGTGAAGTCAGAAGAAGATAAGAATACCACATTGGACTGGAGTCCATCTTGTAATCCTCACTAAAACTTTAGCTTAGTTGTTATAGTTTGCTAACATTTTGTTGGCTCAAAAACAGCATTTCTGTGTTTTGAGTATATGTTGTTTAAAACTTCCAATTATCAGTTGTGTTTGTTAACTTTCCAATAGCAAAACAACGTGATAAAAATACCAACAGGGACCACCATGTTCAACAGGATAATGCTTCATGGGCAACAATAACGATGGAATAAAATGGTTTTTCTTTTGAAATATTTTTCCTTGATAGATTAAATTATTAAAACAACATTTTTCCTGCTTAGAAGATAAAGTTTTAGAGGCAATATTATTACAAAACCTGCAAGTAGAAAGCTCCGTCAACAAAACAAAGACTGATGTTTGATTTACAAAATCCAAATGGGTTTTGTTCATGTAAAAATATTCAAACTTGTGCACCCTCCAGAGGCCAAATTACTCGAAATGAGCTAGCGTTGCATATCCTATGCAGCTCAGGGTGGAATTATTGATATTCAAAGCAGGTTCACTGCACCCAACCAGGCTGCCTTCAAATTCTCTTCTACCATAAAAGGGATTTGTGTACAACAGGATGCCAGGTGGTCAGAGCACAGGGAAGTTTCAGTCCTCAAACTGAGTCCATCGTTTAGATTAGCATGAACTTTGTATTTTATTACTTTGTATTTTATTTCATGCCCTCTGTCCAGTTTTTTCCCCCCACGTTGTTTTACTGAAAACAGTTGGAACTAGTTCTCTCATTGAAATGCGTCACAATGATATGAAATCTTTAAGTTGGTCAGTTGTAAATCAATTAAAAGAGGCAAAACGATGAAGTCATTTGAAACAAAAAGCAATTAAACCCTCTGTTCTCCCCTGATTATTAAATAGATACAGGTGGAGAATATCCTGATAAAAACCCATGCAGCAGTTTAAGCTTCAGTGGTGACCTTTACTTAGTGATCTTACAAGATTTAAAAGAGAAATTATGATGATTTTAAATTTAAAAAAAGAAATGATCCTGCAGATTCTTCTGAGGCAAGAAAAGTACATTTCTGCAAAACTCAATGCTTGATCAGTTTAAAGTCTTTCTTAAGAAACATTGTGTTACTCAAGACAACAAATTCAAGTTGAAAAAGTAAAAGCGATGTGCCTCTGTACCTGTGAAGAGTGATGTCCAGGTTGGCACCTCTCCTCCGTGTGCTGGTCAGGGGTTCCCTTGGTTGCTGCTCCGATCAGATCCTGGGAGTTTTCTTTCTGTAAGGAGTTACAAGAAACAGTAGCAAGTGGAGATGGGTAACACGATCCCTGCTGACTCTCATTAGCCTCTCAGGTTCTCTCTTCAGCATGCCTCTCTGCTCTGTCTTACAGGCAACACAATCCCATTATCGGCCTCTGCCATCAGGAGCTCTTGATGGATGGAAAAAATTGCAAAGGCAGGAACAAATCTAAGCAGGTCATCTGCTATGACCACCTATTCATTAGCATTATCTTAATTGAAAAAGTGTTAGCTGTCGTTGTTTTAGTTGCATTTACAAGTCTATAGGACGCTACTACGGTGGCCCTGAAGTGCAAATCACATCAACAAGTCAGTCAATGCAAACGCATTTGAAAGATTACAACAATTAAAAAAGCAAAACAAATATTAAAAGTAATATAGCACTGATTAGATGATGACATTTGTTTGCTATATCTTCTGACAAAATTTTACTTTAAAGCCCCACTCCAATAAAAATCATGTTTTTGGTGTTTTTAACATGTTCTTGTGGCATTTTTCTGATAGACAGCATCTTTTAAAAACAAAATCACATTTCTGAGTACAATGTTCCCTTGTTTATTGTGGGGGAATCCTTCTATTAATAACTCACTACAAGTGAAATCCTCGATGTGGGATTATAAATGTTTTAAGGATGTAAGACATCGACTTGATGCACTTTTCTCAGACAGAAGTGAACATTTTACACTTTCTCCCCTTGTTTAAAGAGTCAATCAAAATGCAAGTGCAATGTAAAATAAATAAACAACAAAGCATACAAAGTTCAGCCGAAAAAAGTCAGCTAAATGAGTTTGCCAAAGGTGTACCGCAATGTAACAAGAAAGAATTAGAAGCAAAAAAGTCCTGTTTGAAAAAGATCATATTTGTGACGCAGAAAATACGCTGGACAGCCACAAGCTCCCTGCTCTGCTCCATTCTGATGCATCCACTGTCAGAAAAAAAAAGAAAAAAAAAAAAGAAAAATAGATCAACGTCTTTTAGAGAAAAGAGCTGGAGTCCAAATCAGAACTGTACGGCTGGATGGCTCCAATACTCGCCCTTTTGTTGCATCTGCAATGTGAGGTTGGGGGTATGAGGGGCTGTAAGCTAGCGGGAGAGCACGAAAACAGAGAGCTCTCAGCAACAGGGAGAAGAATTTCTAAAGAACTCCTGCAGAAACTATGTTCAAGAAACCGACAGAAGTCCTTGGATTTTGGCTAAAAGCTGCATAGTCATACATAAAAGACCACTGGGAACACTTTAAAAATAGATCCATTTTCTGTAGAATGTCTTTGCGTTGAGTGATTTGTCAATGTGATTGGCACTTCAGGGCCACCGTAAAATGCTGCTTGAATTTTGTTCTCAAACTTGAAGTAAACTTTAGAAGAATAGTAGTCTTTTTAGAGGGTTACCTAGAAAACAGGTGGACTAACACTGCTAGCAGCTAATTAGACTGGAATTGATTAAGTAGATCTGTCAGCAACATGGTAAAGTAGCAGAGCAGTTACAGAAGGTGTACGACCAGGCTTGGACTGCTAACACTGAAGAAGAACAAGGCTGAAAAATACCCATTTAAGGACTACCTAGAAAGAGGTATAAACTGGCTTTCCTCGTTCTCGAACATTGTGACCAGGCAGTGCGGGTAAAAGGTGTGCTTTCGTCGGAACAAGGTTCCCATCATTGCCAATAAACGTGTGCAGTGGGAGCTTTTTCCTTATTTGGCGCGCTTACATCGCAGCGTGAAACTGTGGATGGCATGCAGCTGCAGCACGAAGCATAAACACCTGCAGCGTGTGCTCGCTAATCTGTTGATACAGAAACCTAAATGAAATCGTGAGGCTCTGGGAACGCCACCCAGCTGCCGCGGACCTGATCTTCATGTGGGCTCGTCAGTAAAGCTGGCTTTAGCCGTGTTTTTACATGAATGGAAACTGCAGATTTGAGGCAGGGAAGAGAATGCAAATGAGAATCCCATTGTTCTTCTCTAAAGTACAGCCGACTTTGGATCAGACCTTTGGTTCTGCCTCTGTGAGATCACTTTGAGTTCTTCTTTGTGTAAACTATAATTGGCTGACTTAGCGCCCTCCTGGTCTTGCTCTGTCTGTGCATTCCTTTTCTCTGACAGCATGTGTGTGAGAAGCAGCACCTAAAAAGCCTGATGTGTGAGCGTTCGCTGCCCTCACTGTTAATCAGACTGTCGCCTCTAAACATGTCAGCATGTTATAACACAGGTTGGAGCAGTCGTTCTTTAAATGAACTGCCCCCGGCTTTTTCACGGGTGAGGGAATGCGGCCATGTTAGCTCGGCCAGAGGCCACAAAGGCAATCAGCCCCGACAGACGAGAGGATCAGAAAAAAAATGAGTGAGGCTGCGGAGAACATGCAGAGAGGGGAGACACTCTTTTGGTTTATTGAATCCCTCCATCACAGCGCAGCAGCCACCAGCGTACGCTCAGAGCTGATTGGTATGACAGTGATCTCACACACCTTTTTGTTGTCTGTCTCTGCAGTCTGGAACGGATCAGCAAGCCTTTATTCAGCCTTGATATGACAACAATGTGCCTGTGATTATTTCTGACGGCACCATCAGTCTCATTGTTGCCAAACATCAAGTGGGGAGCAGATTTTGATTAAACAAGGTAGAAGTTATGGAGTGTTTGAACAGGAACAATTGCAGATTTTCTCTGTACTTCTGTGAAACTAGTTACAGAATTTTGAGAAGACCACATGCTGGTTTTTCTTTCTTATGTAATTTTTATTCCTTTTTCAAAAACTTAGAAAGATAAAAAATAGCTTTTCTGTACAAGCCCAGGCGAAAAACAACTAAAATTTTCATTTTTAACATGCATTGCATAACACTAAAGTCATCTAAATAAAAGCAAAGTGAAAGTTTGTTTAGTGCAGGGGTGTCAAACATACGGCCCGCGGGCCGTATCCGGCCAGCCAGGTGGTTAAGTCCGGCCCACACATGAAGAGTAAAAATCATAAGGATGGTTAAAAAAGAAAGCAAGTTTCAAGTCCATTCTTGTGGCGACTTGTGATTTTTTAAAGAAATAACCGAAATGCGCAATTCCGTCACTAGGGGGAGCAAAGGAAAGGCAAAACAGGTGAAACAGCATATCTCTGCACGTGCCAAAAGTGAAACCTAACAGCTCTGTGTCTGGGTAAGATACACTTTGGTTCCTTACCGCTGTTATCTTGCTATAAGGATGATCAGTAGCAACTCCCTAATGACCAAAATGTTGTCAAAAAGTGGAGTGGAGTGAAGAGATTTCCAAGAAAAATTTCAGACAGAGTTTTTTCTTTCACTAAGTTGAATGCAAAACCCCCATGCTTGTCATGTCATCAACAGGTTGCAGTGTTCAAAGAATATAACATTGAGCACCACTAAGAGATTTACCATAAAGAAAAGTTTCTGGATTGCTTCAGTGTCAGATGTAAAATATTCAGTCTGTATAAAATTAAATAGACCAACTTTCTTTTAATTGAAATTAATTTTATTCGAGATCCATTGGCCCCAAGTGATTAGGCTACTATGTTGGTTGAGGCATTTTTTCAAATTGAGTAAAAAAAACTAAAACAAAGCTGTTATTTTGCTTTTATGTTATGGTCCGGCCCACTTGAGATCGGACGGGCTGAATGTGGCCCCCGAACCAAAATGAGTTTGACACCCCTGGTTTAGTATGTCCTTAATGTTTACAAACTGAGGTGCTTTTAATTAGCCCTTTCACTCTGTATGTTGCTAATTAGCAATGCACAATTCATTCCAAGACTCCACCTAATTTAGTATCACCTAGAAGGAAAAAGCTATGAAGAAAATGTCCTTATATAATGGGAAACAAAGTCAGGCGTGAAGGTTTTTTTTTAAATATACCTAATAAAATAGACTGCATTTTAGAAAAGCCAAAAAAGTGTGAAAATATGTTCACATACTTTTTTTTTTTTTTTTTTAAACTTGTCCTGTCCAACAGCTAGGCAAACAGATGAGAGCTGAGGGCCTCTTGTGTTGGACATATTTTATTTTAACAAGAGGGGTTATTCATCTTCAGACAAACCAAAGAAGGTATGTCTGAATAAACCCCTTTTGTAATTGAGGCCAAACTTTATTAATTTCAATCATGTTTGAAAATCTTTGGTGTTGGACCGGACGGAAAAGGAAAGAGGGGAAGAAGAGAGAGGGACGCTAGAGAGAGGGGGGGGTAGGAGGGTGATAGTAGGAGGGGGGGGGGGTAAGACCATGAAGCAGCATAGAGCAGACAGGTTTACTGGTTGTTTATCATTACGGTACGGTTCAAATGTAGTACAAAAAGGGCGGGTCCTGTTCACACACTCAAATATTATCAACACACCTGCTAGCTGCAAAAATGTCCACCTGTCGACATGTACACAAAACAGATAGTGTTCACGAACGCACATACTTTAACAAAATGTTATAAAGACAAGATGCCAGCAGTGACAACAGAGAAGCAATAATTGGGGTCCAAAAATAGTCATTAAATCATATAAAAAAAAAAAGTGGCCTTTTTGACCTAAAGACCACAGTTATCCAAGCCCCCCTCTGGCTAAAATGACAGTCATCACACTCCTGCATGTGTGGCAGTTGTCTCTAAATCTGCTCAGAAGCTGTTTGGTGCGTTACTCTTCTAATTCAAATTCTTAATACTGAATGAAAAGTCTGTTGTGACTCGGTCATGGATTTGAACCTGTGATGTCCTTGATGCTGAGAAGACACTCCACCGCTAGGCCACTGAGCAGGAACTAGATCACTGAGCTGTATAGAAAAAGCAAAAAAAAAGAAAAACTCAGATATTTAACACTATTGAAAACCTCAGGTGTTGAAACATTAAGTGTTTTACAACAGAGAAAGGGTAATATAATAAATAAATAACCAAAACAAATCAACTTTACCACAGCAAAAATAAATAAATGAATAATAAAAATGTAGAAGCGAACTAACTGGAAGGTCACTGCTTTTTTTTTAAATTGGTTGCAGAATTTATATCCAGAAAACTGATTGTGAAAATAAGTTAGTCATCAATGGAACAGAAGGAAACCACGCACTTTGCGTGTGTGTGTGTACATTTATGCATGTGTGTGTACATGTGTGTTTGTGTTTAGGGCATTAAGACTAAATGGAAAAAGACTTTGTGCAGAACTTCACATGATTCATAAGGCAGAACCATTTTTTACAAACCCCAAAATGTTCTGTTCACTAACCAACTACGACATCTTACGATGGCCAAACACTTCTGCACTTCAAGCCAATGCAGCTTGGAAACGGATGGAGGGCTCCATGTATGATGAAATAAAACTGTTAGAAGATGTTGTTTCCTGCCCAGCAGACGGCCTCTCGGTCACCAACGTAAAATCATGTTTGGATGGCAAACAGCTCAATAATCTATCTGATACATTCAGACTTTTGAGTGCCTGTAAGCCGGGCGCTGTTTGCTCAGATAACCCGATACAAACATTGACTTTATCCACCATGAACACATAAAAAAGCTTCACACAATTGTCACACACCTGTGGCCAGAGAACAAATTGGGATTACCACAAAGTGCATGACCTGCACATCATGAGTAGCATGAAGTTTTACTTTCAACAAGAGCAAAAAAATAAAAAATCAGGGCGCACATTTTTCTTAACCCTTGTGCTATCCTAGGAACTTTAACATTGGGTCATCTAGACCCCACAAGATTCAATGATTTATGATCTTCACTGGTGTCCATGGATTACATGAAATCCTCTCCACCTTTATCCACCTTTGTCATGGTAGGGAGAACACGTCAATGTAAGGGTGGGGTCATCTGGACCCCAGAGGATAGCACAAGGGTTAATAGCGTGAAAAATATGTGGTGGACATGAAGGGAACTGAGCTTCAACATTTAAACTTTCCAAATTCCTTCAAGGGATCATCATGGCACACTTGTGCTTTCTTTAGGTTATTCTATAGAAACAGGCATTAGTTGGTTGATGTTGCAACTTAATGAAACTTTTTAAATGGAACAAAACTATACATTTTACAGAAACCTTCCAAAGTGAATTATTACCTAAACAATGTAACTGACAGTTTAACTGAGATGATTCTGGTTGTTCTCAGAAACCAAACCTTAGAAAGCTATATTATTAAAGCTATGTTATTAGTGAGATAATAGATGCTTATTAAAGGCTTTATTAATATTCATGTTTGCGTTGTGCATCAATGGCCTTTAATTTAACACTCAACAAACAAGTTTTTAATCACATTTTTTTCCTGTGCAGACAACTCAACAGTACAAGAAAGAAGAACAATTTGGGGTCAATTAAACCAAACTGTGTTTATGTCAAAGTGTTTGGCATGTTGCATGCACGCACATGCACGAGCACACACACACACACACACACACACACCCACACGCACACACACACACACACACGTACGCTCCTATCAAACCCTCTCGGCTTCCACAGATCCCTCTGCAGCCCTGCACTCGGCCGGAGCTCAGAGAGCTGCACTAATTAATTCCCTCCACAGAAAGTAGAGTGAAGAGTGGAGTAAAGCAACTCTGTGTGTGAATGTGTGTGTGTCTGTGTCAGCCACAAGCAGAATAATAAGAAAAGTGAGACAAAAGAAGAAGGATGATGAGGAGAGGGCTCAGCCTCACACCTATATGAGCTTCATGGGATTCCCCGGAAGCTTCTCCTATGTCAGCGGAGTAACTTGTAGAATTTCAGACCGAGCTTCTCCGTTGAATTTTTTTGTTTTTTCTTTCTTCAAAGTATGAAGTTGAGTTCACATCTGAGACCCCTTATCGCATTCCTCCTTGCTGTGAGGCTGTATTTGGAATTCAGAAACTACTCGGGATCATTTTTTATTTACACACAGTACCTTTGCCCTCTAAAAACATGTATCACTCCAATACTCCCCAGAACCAACTGCTGTATTAATCAGTCTACTAAGGAATGTTTTTGTTCCAAGAAAGTGAAATAAATTCAAATTGAGTATCCAAGATGATGAAAATATTCACTTTTTTTGGAGAACAAAGTCTGGTTAATATTCCATGTGTGCAGAAAAACCCTGTAGCTTTAAGAAAATTCTATTTCTTGCGTTCTGCAACATGTTCTTGACCCAACTGAGCTTTCTCTCTTTTCATTAAGAATAATTGTGCGAATGATCATATTTTGGAAGTGTTTAAAGTAGAAAAGCGGAGTGTAGCTGTATAATTACTGAAGTATGACGGACAAAATCCCTTACTACCCCCCCCCCCCCCCCTCCATCCATCTCCTCAGAACTGACAATAAAAACTACTTCCTCTTTAGGTTCAACATACAAACCGAGATCTCTGCCAAGAAGAGCACGCTGTGCCGTATTGTTGGAATGTAGTGTTGTTTTGTTGTTTCAAAGCTGGGAGCGTGTACGTGGGCTGTAGTGGGAGCCTCTGAGGATTTCACAACTTCTTTGCTTGAGATTCTTGCCAAGTATGAAATGTCGAGGAGACCTTAGGGGCTCTGTAGTTGAACACATGGTAGAAAAAAAAAACATTTTCTTCTCTTCTCCACCAGACTCGACCTCACTGACCAACATTTTACTCAAACTAGACATGGGGACAATAATGTAATAACATTTTACTATAAAAAGGCTTGCCTTCAAAGTAAAATGTATGTGCAAACAATCCAAGTGAACCTGGTGATGTTTGATAACCCATGAATCGTACACGTTGAGCCCTGTTGGCAGTCAGAAGAAAGGGAGGCACAAAAAAGCAAAAACCAAAGTCTTCCATGCATAAAAGTTCTAATGCACTTTTAACTAACAAGCCAACACAACAGGCAATGCAACTTCACTTCTGTAAGGTGTCCACTAACTAGTAGTGTAAAGTACAATCACAACAGGAAACAAAAAATCCAACACAACCCTTAAAAACCAGAAAACAGAAAAGTCTAAAACATTTCTACCCACAATGCAAAGAGGCAAGGCTTCTGCTACCTATATGTTTGCAATCTAAACACAAAAAAAAGGTCAATTAGTATATGGTTGTGTTAGTGCAGGAATATAATTTCCAAATGTGTCAGATGTAGATCAATGCAACAAGCACCCGATGTGTTCTCTTCTTTTCCTTTTGACTGCAGCTGGCTGTTTACTCTACTGTCTTTGACTTGAACCCAGAGAAATTGAGTGATGATTATTATTTTGAGCAACAATATGGTGAAAAACTCTGCCAAAATGTTAATTAAAAAAATGGAAAAATAAAGACCCACTCTGATCATCTTTCAAGCCATTTTAAAAGGGGATGGTGGCATTTTAATTATGATTACGCCGTTTTAGCCCAAATCCTCCAAACCTGTCATTTTCTAGGATATAATCCTTACAAAGCGACAGAAGTTCATCAGAAATTTACCTTAAAGTTGTGGGCAGGACTGTTGACATGGAGTAACCATGCCCACACTGTTGAGAGCTCTCTGTTTACATGATCTCCTGCTATCTTACACCCCTAAATTGACATAACCGGTGCAACAACAATGGTGAGCAATATCAGAGCTATCAAGCCGTCCAGTTTTTTATCCAGATTCCAGCTCACACGGGGGAAATCCAGACTGTCATGGTTCTTTTTGTCTACAGGTTGATGCATCGGAATGGAGCTGAGCAGGGAGCTTGTGGCCCCGCCCAGCGAATTAAAACTGCATTTTCGTCTTGATTCACAACAATTTTAATAAAGGAATACTCAGAAATGTGAATTTCTGCATGTATGTCCTCGATCATCAGGAAAATTCCACAAGAACATGACCGAAGTCAAACTACAACCAATATAAACAACAATTATAAAGTTACGACAATTTAAAAGTATGATAGTAAAATACAAAACAAGTAAAACAGGGCCTTGTATAAAACATGCATCCGTCCGAGTGGGTGTTTAAGGCATTTTCCAGACACCAAAAACACACGCATCACAAAAGCCTGACAGTGATCCTTTTTTTTTTTTTTTAGTTAGAAGCATCCTCTATGACCTCTGCTAACCTCAGAGAACGCAGTCCTCAAAGCTTGCCAGAACTGTCTGCAGAAGTGAGAAAAACACATAAAACGATGTTGAATTCACTCAAATTCTTTCAATAGTCAAAGGAAAAGCTGCAGAAAAACAACCTGAACTGACACCTCACTTACCCATTAATCAGCATTTCACCTTTTCATTTATTGTTTTTTTGACCTTATTTCTCAGTTTCTTCCAAGGTTTTCTCTTTTTTTTGTATTTTTATTAAACCTTTTAACTTTCTCCCCTCCAGTTCTCATTCACCCAAATTGCTCTGGGAAAAAAAGAGGCCGCATTAAACTACCATTAACCTGCCTTCATTGTTCAAACTTTAATGTCACAGAGATATGATGTGACAATTCAACACATGAACTTGCAGAGCAAGTCTGGGAGGCAAAAAAAGACTTCGAAAGACTTGAACAAAGAAACACTGATCTGCATGAGGGCGAACTGTATCGCTTCAGAAAAACACGTCAAACAACTAAAACAAAACGTTTTAATGGTCCCAAGATGTCAAAGGTTTTTATTTACTTTGCATGATTCATAACCCCTTCTCTCTTTTTCACAAAAGCAAATTAGATTCTGCGTAAATCCTAAAAAAAGAGAGCATGTTTATGAAAAGGATGTAAAGTAGGATGCAGTAATTGGCCTCTATAACTTTTAAATTCGGAATGCTTGTGCTTTAAGAGGTTTTACTCACACAACCAATTAAAATATGCAAAAGTAAGATCATGACAGGCTTTGTTCCAAAATCAATTAACAGCAATTTTTACTGAAAATATCAGGCAAATAAAGATTCTGGCTCAAGGCTAAATGCCATGTGGAGCTCTCTTCAATGTGTGAATCACAACTTTTCACTTTGAGGAGAGAAGTACACAGATAAATAAAGATAGACCTTCCCTACGCCCCCTCAGATGCAGTCATATTTTTGCCCCAGCTTCGTCAGTCATCAGGAAAAACCATCCACCTTCAGTACGTCGCCTGAAGCACAGAAAAGACAACAACTCAAAGAAAACAGACCTATCCTGCAGCCTGGTCTGCATTTTCCACCACTTCTAAAATGATGAGGAAGATGCTGCTGCCATGTTTAGCGAGTCACAACCAAAACATTAGACTTTCATTATAGGCATATAAATACACACGTGTACTCTGCATATACACTCACTTTAAACAGGGTTCTGGAAACATTCCTCTGCGAGTTTGGTCCATATTGACATGACAGTACCACACAGCCCAGATTTGTCGGCCGCACATCCATGGTGCCGATCTCCCGTTCCACCACATCCTAAAAGGGATCTATTGTCTTGAGATCTGGTGACTGTGGAGGCCATTTGAGTCCAGAGAACTCATTGTCATGTTCTAGAACCAGTCTGAGATGATTCCAGCTTTATGATATGGGGTGTTTTCCTGCTGGAAGTAGCCATCAGATGACGGTACACTGTGGTCAAAAAGGGATGGACATGGTCAGCCACAGTAGTCATGTCGGCTGTGGTGTTGGAACCATGCTAAATCTGTACTAACGGGACCAAAGTAGGCCAAGAAATTATCCCCCACATCATTATACCACCAACACTAGCCTGAACTGTTGATACGAGGCCGGATGGATCCATGCCTTCATGTTGTTAATATTCTGACCTTACTATCCAAATTTGGCAGCAGAAATGGAGACTCGTCAGACCTGAAAACATTTTCCAATCTTCTGTTGTCCAATTTTGATGAGTCTGTGTGAATTGTAGCCTCAGTTTCCATCCGGTGTGGTCTTCTGCTGCTGCCTCCAGGTTGGACGTGTTGTGTTGACATCTCAATTAACCCTGCTTATGACGAGTTAACTGAGATGCTTAGGTGTTAAAGTTTTAATATTTTTTGGCTGATTTGTCATTTAATGTAGATTTCCGGTTTTCCATTTGTTTTTTAGCTTTAAGCAAAACAGCACATAGCCTAATAAAAATAAAGTATTTCAATAAAAAAGTTATGCCTCGTGAAGCTTTTTCAGCGTATTAAAAAATATAAATATGACTTAAAAATGTTAGTGTCTATAAAGATAAAAAAGCCATACAATAAATAAATAGCCGGAAAATGTCTTCTTTTGAAAGTACGAACAGAAGGTGAGAGACACGTATATTTCATAGGTTTGATCTCATTAAAAAACAAAAAAAGGCATCAAACTTCACTTATATTTTATGAGGTAATAAAATACATTTTTGGGACATTTTGTAATTACTTGATAAATGTAATTTTCTTGGCTGGAATCATCCCTTTGTTCTGATCAATCGAGGATATTAGCAATCTAGCAAACAGCAGCTCATCACAAAGACTGGGAGAAGTTGGGACTCCATACTAACGAGATGGTTAGATGTTTTACGTCTTTGAATCTGTGCATTTCTGCAGCATACAGTCACAGCAACGTCTGCACTTTGTGGCCTCTGGAGGCTTTCAGCACAGAGTGGAAGTAAAAATGCATGGAGCACCCCCGGTTCATGTCCTGACAGCGTTTCTTTGCATTACCAGGCCTCTGATCACAGATCTGTGAGTAAATGGTAAAGAAGCTGTGTTTGCTACCTTAACCCCCCCCCCCCCCCCCCCCTCAATCCATCCATTGAATCCTTGGCGTGAAATGGTGAAACGGAGCCAACACTGACACAGGCTTCTGCTTTCAAGCCTCAATGCTTGAGCACGACGGGAAGCTGTTAAGAAGCTCTCAAACCCACCCAGACCAGTGCTCATCATTCCAGGACTTTGTGGCTGGAGAGGCTTATTAAAATCAAGAGTTGATGCTTTAAAGAAGTGTTTCTGCAGCAGGATGATCCCTCCTTTAACACACATACGTATGCAAGAGAAGACACATGTATTCATTAATTTCTGTTTCATCTTTTTCCTGCTGTTAGAAAGCCTTTACAACTGTCCAAGCAACGTGAAAAGCAGAGAATTATTCCTTACGGAAGGCAACAAGCGTGAATGAGCAGAAACTGATGGAGCAGGAAGAGTCTTACACTCCTCCAGTGCGCCCCACAGATTTTCCTCAAGTGTTATCACAGAGTGTGAGGGAGGCTCTGCTGAAAAAACCAAAGTGAAGTTCTCTTCTTTTCAGCTTGTCTGGGCTTGTCGAGCCATCGTTAATAATTCACACTGGGAACAAGAGGTCCATAAAGGTTTGGAATGATACAGAAGAGAGAGGAGCTTGTTAGGTATGTGGGAGGAGACTGAATATTCCACTTTTTCCGGACTCCTCAGACTCTTTCTGTGCTGGAGGATTGTTTTCAGATTAACCACGAAGCTGAATGAGGAAAAAGAAAAAGGAGATGCCGTTTTATGGCAGCGGCGCATGTTATGAAGGGATGCAAGTTCTACATGTGGGCAGGTAAGTCACACAGAGGTGAGATTGGGAAAAGGTCAAGCAGTTGTTTTTGAGCAGAGAGCATCCCCAGAGTCTCAAAGTGTTTGTGTGTGCTTGTAAGCCTTGTTCCTGTTAAAGTGCACGTCTTTTTTTTTTTCCATATATAGACTACACTAAACTAAATATAAACCAGAAGTGCGTTTAGATTTTGCATCATTGAATGTTATCAGCTTTCTTTGTTTCCATCCAACCGATTTCGTGTTGGTTTTTTTTATAGTGATGCAGCGTTTGGCAAACCTGACAACAACGAGGAGATTCCAGCTGGGATCTTTTGGTTTGAAAACTGTGTCTTTATCTCTGCATGTTTGGGTTATGATACACCCTTCTGCTGAATTCAAAAGGCCTAAAAAAAGAAAGAAAAATAACTGGATAAATGGGTATCAATGTGCCTGTTTGTCCTGCAATTGATAACTGAAAACTGGTGTCTAACATTGGCCAATTCACACTTTTTACTGCTTTATTTTAGTGCTCCTGTTAGCATTTAACAGTTGCCCTTTGTTAATCGTTTAATAATGTACAAGAGTCTTAAAAAAGATCAAAGTATAAAGATCTGTAAAGTACAGTGGCCCAGATGTCCAAATCACATAAATCACTCAACGCAAAAACATTTTAAAGATCACAACAGCAATTAAAAAACAACCAGAAGAGAGATCTTAATCACTGATTGGATAATGAAGAAGAGAACAAGCAGAAGAATGTTTCACCTGAACTGTGGTAAAGAGTTGAAACAATCACCAAACAGAAGCTGTCAGAACAGAATGCCATCCCAAACTTCCTGTTGAAAAGGTCAAAAAGCATCATAATCCAATCAGTGATGTCCCATAACACCTAGCTTATTTTATAATTTTTGTTTTGTTTTGTTATTTAACATTTCATTTTTTATTCTGGAAATTTCCTTTTCAAAAACGTTTCCTTTTTATTTCAATTCCTTTTCTTTTTTTTGTGGGAAATTTGCTTTGATTTCTAAAGTATAATGTTTTAAGGTTTGTTTTGCTTTTTTAACTGTCGTTGTGATCTTTAATCACATGGGTTGAAGGATTTGGACTTGAGAGCCACCGTAGTACAGTATAATAATCAATGCAGCACAGGCCTTACATACAGAACCCGTGACCTGACATGGGTAAAAAAAAAATAACAAAAAATAATTCCCCCCAAAGTAATTATTTGTTCACACGTTCTCAAGAAATAAGTAGTTTCCAGGAAATAATAATTCATTCATAAACACGGATGTGAGCAATACTTGGATTTACAGCAGACACCTTCACATTTCTGTCTGTCTATATCTCATTACAATACATTGAAGATGTTTCAAGATCGTATGTAATTATTTTATTTGTCTATGAATTTATTTTACCCATGTGTGGTAATTACACCTGTTAAAGCTGTGAAGCCACCTCTAACAGCACTGATGCAGTTCTCCAACCTCACCTGCAGCGTCCTCAGCTCTGAAGCTCCTGTTTTGCTTGTTACACATAAATGGAAGCAAAGGAATACTTTGGTCTGTGGAGATCAAGGCTTTGATGAAGGTGTTTTTTTGTCTAAATCTATATTAAGCTCTGTGCTGAGGGGTTCTTGGCAGGCCAAGGCCACATTAAAGTGGCACAAGCCCTTTGGCAACACAGCCCTCATCAGCATCCAAACTTCATAATAAATGTCCAGTAGTTAACAAAACTGGGGGAAATGATTTGTTTTAGTTTGCCTACTACTGTATATTCAAATAATAACATTTTATAACAAAGAAGAATAATAAGGAATATATGATGATAGCAAGGTATTGTTATTTACTAGAAGTAAAAAAAGTATTAAATAACTTAAATTAGCTCAGAGTTTACCAGGAAGAGGAGAATTTTATTAACAGGGATATAAAATGTTCTTGGGTTAAACTATTTTCTGTGGATTTTAAACTGTGTTTGCTCAGATCGACAATTACAAAATAAAAAAGCACACTCACCAACTTGCATCTTGATATAGTAGTAAAGAATAATTAAGAAGAATTAAGTTCTGCTGCAGCAAAGAGCTGTCTTTTTTTTAATCAGCAAAGCAGATAAAAAAATCATTTTTACACACATGCACCAAAGGAACTTATGTTTTATTTAAACGGAATATGAACGAATGAATAAAACCCTATTTCTATAGCATTTTACAATGCCGTCAGGGTGCCAAAGGGCTTTACAATAAAATAAAAGAATAAAAAAATGTTTTTTAATTGAGCAAATGAAGAACATAAATTTTAAAACAACAGCATAAACTTATGATAAATCTATCTATCTATCTATCTATCTATCTATCTATCTATCTATCTATATCTATATATCTATATATATATATATATATATAAAAAAAGAAAACTGCCCCTCTCACCCTCCGCGGGTGGTTTCTCCTCCAAGCTTGGGTACTCTACCAGAGGCCTGGGAGCTTGAGGGTCCTGCGCAGTATCTTAGCTGTTCCTAGCACTGCGCTTTTCTGGACTGAGAGGTCTGAGGTCTTTCCAGGTATCTGTTGTAGCCACTCCTCCAGCTTGGGGGTTACTGCCCCAGTTCTTCTCTGAGTCCCTGGTATTTCTCCAGTGTCTCATGTTCCTTCTTCCTGATGTTCCCATCGCTTGGCACTGCCACATCCACCACAACGGCTTTCCTCTGTTCTTTATCCACCACTACAATGTCTGGTTGGTTTGCCATTACCATCCTATCAGTCTGGATCTGGAAGTCCCACAGGATCTTTGCCCTCTCATTCTCTACCACCTTCAGAGGTGTTTCCCATTTTGACCTTGGGGTTTTCAGTTCATATTCTGCACACATGTTCCTGTATATTATTCAAACCCTTTGATTGTGGCGCTCCATGTATGCTTTACCTGCCAGCATCTTACATCCTGCAGTTATGTGCTGGATTGTTTCAGGCGCCTCTTTGCACAGCCTACACCTTGGGTCTTGTCTGGTGTGGTAGATCTGAGCCTCTATTGCTCTGGTGCTCAGGGCTTGTTCCTGGGCTGCCAGGATAAGCGCTTCAGTGCTGTCCTGTAGGCCAGCCCTTCCTAGTCATTGGTAGGACTTCTTGATATCAGCCACTTCAGTTATGGTCTGGTGGTACATCCCATGCAGGGGTTTGTCCTCCCATGAGGATCTGTCCTCCAGCACTGTATCCTCTGCTCTCCATTGCCTGAGACATTCACTGAGCACACTGTCAGTTGGGGCCTTGAGCTTGATGTACTTATGCATCTTGGATGTTTCATCCTGGATAGTGGCTTCTACGCTCACTAGTCCTCGGTCTCCTTCCTTGCGGCTAGCATACAGTCTCAGGGTGCTGGATTTGGGATGGAACCCTCCATGCATGGTGAGAATCTTTCGTGTTTTGACATCTGTGGTCTGTATCTCTTCCTTTGGCCATCTTATTATTCCTGCAGGGTATTCGATAACTGGAAGTGCGTAGCTGTTTATTGCCCGGGTCTTATTTTTGCCATTGAGCTGGCTTCTCAGGACTTGTCTTACTCGTTGGAGGTATTTGGCTGTTGCAGCTTTCCTTGTTGCCTGCTCCAGGTTGCCATTTGCCTGCGGAATTTCAAGGTACTTGTAACTGTCCTCGATGTCTGCTATTGTTCCTTCTGGGAGTGATACCCCTCCTGTGTGGACTACCTTGCCTCTCTTTGTCACCATCCGGCTGCATTTCTCAAGCCCGAATGACATCCCAATGTCAGTACTGTAGATCCTGGTGGTGTGGATCAGGGAGTCACGCTCGCTCGTAGCATATCGCTTGATGTCATCCATGTAGAGGAGGTGACTGATGTTGGCCCCATTTCTGAGTCGGTATCCATAGCCAGTCTTGTTGATTATTTGGCTGTGGGGGTTCAGACCTATGCAGAACAGCAGTGGGGACAGAGTATCACCTTGGTATATCCCACATTTGATGGACACTTGTGCAAGTAGCTTCCCATTGGCTTCAAGGGTGGTTTTCCACAGCTTCATTGAGTTTTCCATGAAGGCTCTAAAGTCCTGTTGATGTTGTACAGCTCCAAGCATTCAGTGATCCATGTGTGTGGCATTGAGTCATAGGCCTTCTTGTCATCAATCCAGGCTGTGCACAGGTTGGTGTGTCGTGACTTACAGTCTTGAGCGACTGTTCTGTCGACCAGGAGTTGGTGTTTGGCTCCTCTGGAGTCTCTACCAATGCCCCTCTGTGTATTACTCATGAATTGATCCATGTGCCTATTTATCTCGGTTGCAATGATGCCTGACATGAGCTTCCATGTTGTGGAGAGACAGGTTATTGGCCGGTAGTTGGATGGGACTGCACCCTTTGAGAGATCCTTCTGGATCCGGATCGTTCGCCCTTCTGTTAGCCATTCGGGGTGAGTCCCATCTCTTAGCAGCTGGTTCATTTGTCCTGCCAGGCGCTCGTGGAGTGCGGTAAGCTTCTTTAGCCAGTAGGCATGTATCATGTCAGGGCCCGGTGCTGTCCAGTTCTTCATACCTGAGACTCTTTCTTGGATGTCTGCCACTGTGATGGTTACTGGATTCTGTTCTGGGAGGCTGCTATGTTCTTTTCTCAGAGAGACCAGACACAGGGCATTGCTGTTATGTGCTGTCTCTTTCTCCCATATACTTTTCCAGTACTGTTCAGTTTCTAGCCTTGGTGGGTCTGCTCGGCTGTTTTGACCCTGCCACTGAGCGTACACTTTTGCAGGTTGAGTTGCGAAGAGCCTGTTTATTCGTCTGGCTTCATTGTCTCCTGTGTACCTCTTTAGGCGGCTGCTCAAGGCTAGGAGCCTTTGTGAGGTACATATCTATATATGTATATATATATATATATATATATATATATGTATATATATATATATATATATATATATATATATATATATATATATATATTAATATATTATATAGATCTATCTATATATATCTATATATATCTATATATAAAAGAGATAGACTGGAATTAAATAAAACAAGTAAACTTCAATTAGATTGGATCTTAATGTAAAGTTTTCCTGTAAATTTTGGAAATCAATAAAAGAACATGTTTTTGCCTAAGGACATTTTAAATCATCCTATTTTATTTATTGCTTTAAAATCATGTTGAGTTTTTTTAGCCAGTTAAAGTCCTTTATTTAAATCAATCAGCATGGTTTTCATGGGCTATGGGCTTCAGATGTTCAGTGGGAGAATTTTTTCTTCCACAGAAATTTGCCGCTTTTCCTCCATCCAGCTTTAAAAAAAATCTCCACAGCAGGAGTCAAGGTC
Source organism: Oryzias latipes (assembly GCF_053564925.1). Lineage (NCBI taxonomy): Eukaryota > Metazoa > Chordata > Actinopteri > Beloniformes > Adrianichthyidae > Oryzias > Oryzias latipes. The sequence continues at coordinate 32,184,295 of NC_136242.1, read as the reverse complement.
AGCGTGGTAACTGCTGCTTTGTTCGTCTCTCCCATTGTTTTTACTCTTAAAGCGATCCTTTCTTTTCCATATTGATCCTGTTTGTTTGCCCCTCCATGACCGTGGCTGGCCCCCCGCCCCCCGTCAGCTTATCTTTACCATCCATGCTGCCATTACACACAAAATCATTATCAGCTTCTGTGTAATGTCATGTCTCTGGGATGGTATCGAAGGGATTGAGAACAGAATTCACAATGATTGGATTCAGTTGGTGAGGGATTTTATTTCTCCCAGTGGATTTTGTTCAATTTGAAGCACAAAAAGCCAGAAAAACTCAACAAACGGCGTGGTTTATGATCACAAGAGTTTTTCGATTAAGTCATGTCTGAAAAAAATGATCAAAAGTTCAAAGGACAAAAGAGGAGAAGAGCTGAACGGCAGGAATCCTGAATGCGGAAACAAACAGGAGATTTGTGGAATTCTGGAACGTCGACATGTCAAATAAAACATGTGGCACATCAAAGTAGAAAATTAAAGGTTCTTGAAGCTTAATGTTCGCAATGTCATCAATATTTGTTTATAAAACGGCTGTATTTATATGCAAAACCGCACAAGTCCACACACAAACAGACACTTAAGCGTTCTCTGCACAAACCTCCACGCACACATTCATAAACACACAGACCCACAACTGTACGAACTAAATATACAAACTAACTCACATGGACACACACATGTATGCTAACACATGGACAGACATGTGGTTTGTCATACATCTAGCATGTTTGCACACAAACAAACAACCACGTTTCTCCAGAGGTGAGCAGACGTGTGTTCAGGTGAGTTTACTAGATGTGCAATGATAATTCTGAATGTACACTGGTGGACAAAATTGTTGGTACCCCCCTCAGTCAAAGAAAGTCCACAATGCTCACTGAAATGACTTGAAACGTTCAAAAGTAACAATAAATTAAAATTTATTGAAAATGAAATAATCAAACTCAGCCATTACTTTTGAGTTGTTGATTAACAGAATTATTTAAAAAAAACAAATGAAATAGGGCTGGACAAAAATGATGGTACCCATAAGTTAATATTTTGTTGCACAACCTTTTGAGTTAATCACTGCAATTAAACGGTTTCTGTATTTGTCAATGAGCCTTCTGCACCTGTCCACAGGTATTTTGGCCCCCTCCTCATGAGCAAACTGCTCCAGTTGTCTCAGGTTTGACGGGTGTCTTCTCCAAATGGCATGTTTCAGCTCCTTCCACAGATGTTCAATGGGATTCAGATCTGGGCTCATAGAAGGCCCCTTCAGAATAGTCCAATGCTTTTCTCTGAGCCATTCTTGGGGATTTTTGGCTGTGTGTTTTGGATCGTTGTCCTGTTGGAAGACCCATGACCTGCGACTGAGACCAAGCTTTCTGACACTAGGCAGCACATTTCTACCCAGAATGCCTTGATCATCTTGAGATTTCATTTGACCTTGTACAACTTCAAGACACCCTGTTCCAGATGCAGCAAAGCAGCCCCAAAACAGAACTGAGCCTCCTCCATGTTTCACAGTAGGGACAGTGTTCTTTTGGTTGGATGCTTCATTTTTGAGTCTACCAACATAGAGCTGATGTGCCAAACCAAAAAGCTCCAGTTTGGTCTCATCTGTCCAAAGGACATTTTCCCAGAAGCTTTGTGGCTTGTCAACATGCATTTTTGCATATTCCAGTCTGGCTTTTTATGATTTTCTTTCAACAGTGGTGTCCTCCTTGGTCGTCTCCCATGAAGTCCACTCTGGCTCAAACAACCACGAATGGTGCAATCTGACACTGATGTATCTTGATCTAGGAGTTCACCTTTAATGTCTTTGGAGGTTGTTCTGGGTTCTTTGGATACAGTTCCAACTATCCGTCCCCTCAATTTGTCACCAATGTTCTTCTTCCGGCCACATCCAGGGAGGTTGGCTACTGTCCCGTGGGTCTTAAACTTCTGAATAATATGTGCCACTGTCGTCACAGGAACTTCAAGCTGCTTAGAGAAGGTTTTATAGCCTTTACCTTTACGATGTTTGTCTATAATTTTGTTTCTAATGTCCTGGGACAATTCTCTCCTTCACTTTCTGTTGTTCATGTTCAGTGTGGTACACACCTTTTCACTATTTGTCTCCCTTTAAATAGGCAGACTGACTGATTATGGGTTTGAAAACAGCTGTGATGTCAATTAAAGGACATACCTGAGTTCATCATGACCCCCTGGGCAATTAGCTCTCAGTCTTTTAAGGATGTACCATCATTTTTGTCCAGCCCTATTTCCTTAGTTTGTTTATTTAAATAATTCTGTTAATCAACAACTCAAAAGTAATGGCTGATTTTGATTATTTAATTTTCAATAAATTTTAATTTATTGTTACTTTTGAACGTTTCAAGTCATTTCAGTGAGCATTGTGGACTTTCTTTCTTTAACTGAGGGGTACCAACAATTTTGTCCACCACTGTAGAAGGTAAAGGTGTAAAATTTGGACCCCGGCAATAAGCCTAGGGCGGGCAAGGACCCAGTGCCCCATCAGAACCCCCATGGAATCGTGGCTCAAAGACCTCCATCCCACAGACAAACTGATAGCAGCCACTCAGATGGCAGTGCAGAGACCACAAGAAGACCCACACTATAGGATGGAGTTTGGACCATCTGATGCCTGAGGTCCAGTCCAAGACCTCACAGATGCCCCTTTGTCTCCTCTCAGTTTCCTCATGTATGTTCTCCCTGCTCTAAATGTTCTTCAGACTTCTGCAGCTGCGTTTACGCTGAGAACGTTTTTGTCTACGTTTCGATATTTGTTGATCCCAGCTTGAGTGAGTGAATCTGATGCATTCATGGAAAATGGTTTACTTCCAGCTCCAAAAAAAACAAATTCAGTTCAGGCGCTGATACGGATGCCGCCAGATTCCGTCAGTAAGCAGTGATTGGTCCGAGTTGGACCAATCAGGAGTGAGCTTGTTGGAAGTCCGAACTTCTACAACTTAATAGCAGGCTACGCGATGTCTGTCAGTTCAAACATTTCGAACTTTGGACGTGGAGGGCCAGCAAGCTCCACCTACTTTTATTGAGGCTTCTGATAGGTCAGCTATTTTTCTTTAAGGAGAAACGTCCTTATCATTTATTAAATATTTCATGCAGAAATATTCTTGTCAGTATTGATCAAATGTTTGGTCTGACATTTAAAATGGGTCATAAACTTTTAAAAAAATTATGAAAAATGTTTAAGCTCGCAAATAATGTTTAAAGACAAATTTTTTTAATGACTTTTTATTCTTTTGTGCATAAATCCATTTATAAAACAAATATTCAATTACTTTAAATCATGTGTTAATGTCAAAGTCTGGAAAACAGTTTTTACATCAAAGTGCATCATATCAGAGTCCACCATGTTTATGGTTTTGTGATCATTTCAACTTTATTTTAAGAAAATATTTCTTTTTCTATCACTTTTATCCTCTCCTCGAGGCGCTCAGATAACAAAAAGTTGATTAAATCAAAATAGTGAAAGGATTGCTGGGATATAGAAACAAAATCAATTTAAATTGGATTTAAAAATAAGTTTGAATGAAATAAAAAATAAAAAGTACTGTGATGGGTATTGCAGAGAATGTTTTTAAAATGTAAAATTTGATTTCTGGAATTTGATGGCATGGAAGGAACAGCAGACAAAAGGCCGAAGATCTGAAAGAATAACATGGAGGGATTCTCCCCTTTGTCAAAGACTGTCACGATAAGCGGATCAATAGCAGTAGATCCGTGGTCCTGGTGGTCTTTATTCCCAACTGAAAGCCATTAATCTTTTTTTCCTTGCAGTAAATTCATTTTATTCTCATCAGCTCATCAGGAGGTACATAAGACTTTTGAGAGTTTTAGAGTTTTCGACTGTTTATTTTCTGCCTGTTTATTTTTATTTCTTTTCTTCCCTGTATATTTTTCGTCTTGTGTTATTTTATCTCTTATCTTATTTCCGTGGTGCTGCTACTACAACCAAATTTCCCTTTCGGGGATTAATAAAGTTGATGTTGAATCTTGAATCTTGAATCAGAGTGCTGCCCGACTAAAACCAGGGTGTAGCGTACATTTAGAAGTTTGTCTTGAAAACCTTTACATACTGCCACTTATGGAATAAGCGAATGAATAGAGCAGATTTTCACTGATGTCACTACAGGAAAATGATTTTAAAAGTGACATTTTGGGGAGACAGGCATTTGTTTTGCCTTTTTATTATCAAAGAGATTTATTATTAAAGAGATTTAGTAAGAATGACAGACTTTTATTCTCTCACTGAAACTGAAGTAATAATGCAGAACCGTACCTGATGGAAATCAATAGCTCACAGAAAATGGCCCTCACAGACTTTCAATTTATTTTTATTATCCCTCCTGCATTTTAGATTTGATCTTTTTCCTAGTTCTTCTTCTCTGCCCTTCACATGGTGTCTTCCGGTCCTATTGACCCGTGTCCTCCAAGCCTCCATCAGCTATCTCCCTCAGGGTGAGGCAGAGGAGGGACCCTTTACCCTTCCATTTCAAGAGAAACACCAACATCTGGGTCTATGTTTTTGCACCGGCATGGAGGAGGGTCACACACGGCAAAGTCACCGTCAAACATGACGTTTTTGGGCAGACAGATTGAAAGAACAAGGCGAAGTTGAAGATTTTTTTATTTAAGTAATGTAAAAAAGAAAATAATTTTTTCGAGAAGTGCAATTCTTAAAAATGCAATTGGTGAGGTTCTGGTAAACCAACTTCAATTTGTAAAGATGGGTACAAAAGAAGAATCTTTTTAAAATGTTGTCACTTAGGCCCCCTTAAAAAAAAACATTTCATTTTGACAGATCAGATGAAGGTAAAAAGGTGAAAAACAATTAATGTGTATATATTTAAACACATGAACAAATTTGTTCATAAAAAGGGACAAGAAATTGTGTTCATTAATTTTGATTCAATGAATATTACATCTTGTTTTTTATAAAATTATGTATTACGAGAATGGAAGTGGCTTTCATTGACAACATTTTTCTTTTTTGTTGCGGATGAAGTTAATTTATTCAGATAGTGTTTGAAGTTTAAAAAAGGGTTATCATACATTTAGTTCATACAACACACATCGCTGTGATTCAACCTTCAGCCAATTGCTAAGCCTGACTTGGTAGAAGCAAGCTTGTGATTGGATGTCTTTTTGCTTACATCACACGTAAAAAAAAAAAAAAGAGTAAAAACAGTAGACGGGAAGAGAAACTGACAATATTGGACAGAAACCAATCAATTTTATTCCTTTAACAACAAACGTCTTGTTTGTACCTGCAGTTTTCTACTGATACTGCTGTCACTCTCAGTAGCCACTACAGACTCATTTTTCGACACATATCTACATCTTTTGCATCCCTATTTCAAAGGTTTTTGGAACAGCCTTTTAATCTAAAGTTTAGAGAACAGGAAACATTACTTCTGCTTTATTTTGAAAAGTTTCATCAATCCAGGAGTGCGGTCACAGTAAACAGTCAGGACACGCAGGTATCTGCAGCTTTTTTATTCTGACACTGAAAAGCGGAAAGCACGCACAAATTCAATATTATATTCTGAGACTATTTGTGAAATAGATATGAAAGAGACAGACTGGAGACCTTTCCAGGATGTCCCTGCCTTCGCCCACGAGTGGCCAGGATAGGCTCCAGCAGCCCCGTGACCCCGAAAGGGAAAAATCGGGTTTAGGAGACGAATGATGATGAATGATATAAAAAGAACTCTATGGTTTAGATGTTATGTAATACAGTTATTAAGCATCATATCCTATTTTATTTTTACATAACTAGTTGCAACAAAACTGATTGACCCTACATAAAAATACAAACAAACACTTTTACTTAAGACATACAGTTCTGCAACTTCTGCCATCTTTCTTAACCAATTAAAGGGCTGGCTGAAAATGAGTGTATTCAGTTTTCTAATCTTCCAGTTGGACTTACAGCACAGATATAACGGTTTCATCTTATAACCCTAAAAGCTCGGCATAAATTGGCGTTATCCTGGCCCGCACCTCACAAAGGTGACCTTTGGTTAAATCTCCATCAGCCCGTGATCTATGATGTGTTATAAAACCTGAGCTCATCAAGCTTATGGCGGTCCCTAACATGCAGATGACGGAGTCCAGTGCGTCTCACTGATTGTTCGTAATGGAGCATAAAGTCTATGGAGTGTGAAGCTCTGCTGATGGTCACTCAGCCCTAAAACCCAATAAAAATGGGAGGAAATCAGTTTGCTGCTAATAGCTGGATGTGACCCATTTGGTCGTTTTCATTTTCCTAGACATGCCAATCATTATCGACCCCCTTCAGACTACATTTTGATGGCAGTAGGTGGAGGATAAGTTTCTTTGTCATAAACTCCAGTCCACACAAAAAAAGTCGCTGTAAACACATTTCCTGAGTGCAGAAGCGTCCACCGCAAGATTAACAGTCTGAGAAGCTGTAATACAGTTCAGTCTTTAACTGCCAGGCCTGATATGGATTCATTTAAATCTAAATCAAGACCTAATAAAGTGGGAGAGTTGGGTGAAAAGGAGGAGTGTTTTTTTGGGACAGGAAAAGAGGAATTGATTAAAATTATTCCACAAATGTGGGGAGCAATAAAAGCAAGGGTACTGACCTCAATCAAATCTTGAAATAATTGCGCCGAGACCAGTGGAACTGCGAGATGTGATGCTCTAATGACTTGCAGCCCGGGCTGGGGAGGACCGAGGAAGGAAAGACGAGTTAAAAATGCAGCTGAAGTTTTCTGGGAAGCTTCCCTGACGGCTTCTCTTCTCATGGTAGTTTGTCTTATTGACAAGAAAACATCTGACATGTGAGTGTAGGCGGATGAATAGATGTATCTACATGAGTGAGGGGCTTGTGTGGCCTTACATACCAATGAGTGAAAAGTGGAGAGCTGCAGCGTGTCAAGAGCCAGACACACACACACAGTCACACACTGCTTCCTCCCGGTAAACACGCAGCAGAGAAACCTTCAAACAATGCCAGCTAGACAGATGAATAACAAAAAAAACAGCTGTGTGCACGCCAAAAAGGTGGACATATAACAGTTTCTCATAGGCAGAAACACGTGGAAAACATGTAAGAGGGTGCGTTGGCTGGTCACTTTTCTTTTAGTGGAGACCAAAGTCTGGTTCTACAGCTCATTTCCTTGGATTGAGACAAAACATGGAAACTTTGATTCACCTGGAAAAATGTTATCATTCACTTGCAGCCAACAGAGTCAATGCAAATGAACTATCCTGAATCATCAGATGGAAAATGGCTCGGACAAGTATGGAGCGGCATGAAGGTCCAGGTCCTCTCTGATATTCCAAACAAAAGACAATCTGCTAGCACTTTGTATAAGTCAGGTGTTTCTCTGATATTTTGACTTGACTTTTACTTGTTTTTAACATTGCTGCCTTTAGATAAACAGCTGTTGTAACTGCATGTCCTGAACATTTAATTGACTCTCAAACGTGCAATGGGAAAGCAGATTTTTGAATGAACTCAAAACCAGTTTTGCAGGACGGTACTGGTTTGATTTTTATGGCCTCCTGAATTCAAAGTCAAACCAAATGTTATTTTTATAATTAATAATTCTATGGTTGGTCAAAAGATTTTAGACGTAAAGTCAGCCCTTGTTTATCCAACACAGTTTGCTTAAAGAAGAAAGTATTTTATTAGAAACACCACATTGTAAAAAAAAAAAGAAATTGAGGAATAAACTCTTAGTGTACCAAGATTATAACTATGTCCTGCTCTGAAATATTGAAAACACATCTCTGCAAGCAGAATAAATGTGCAACGATGAGTTTTAGGACGCTTTGAGAGAGTCCTTAACTAGTTTCAAACAATGCCTTGTGACAATGTCTTGTACTTGTATCAAATGTTAGAAAAACTAAAAATAATTAAGATGCACAGGTTTTATTTTAAACATAGAAAAGATTGAATTGTCGTCTTACATTTTTCAAATGCAACTGTTTTTTTTCTTTAGGAGAATAAAGGTGATGCTTCGCAGACAAGACACACAACCTTTCTGAGGAAGACTGAAGTCATCATTCAAGTCATGTCAAGGAAAATAAAAAGCGTCATCCAAGTGATGGATTTCGTTTTGTTTAAGCATTGCTCAATTCAATTCAGCTTATGTATAAAGTGCTGCTTCACAACTGAGGTCTCTAAGTTTTATTCACAAAAAGCAAAAAAAAAAAAAGAACACCATAGAGATCTTATTTCCAGTTAGTAATCCAGATTATTTCAATAAATCCATTTATCCTAACATGCTAAAGGCCTACATATGGCAAGTGACCTGAAATTAGGCTTCATTGTAATCTGAACAAGCAAAAGGAGACAGTGGGGAGAAAAAACTCCCTCTAAATCAGGGGCTGCAACCTTCAACGCCTAACGAGTCATTCGGGTCAATTTCACACCGACCACAACCCAATAGGTGCCACAAAGCAGAACTTTATGCTTTAGAAAAATAAGACACTGATTTACATTTGTGTTATTCTTGCTATTATGATATATATAAAACAGCTGTTGCTTTATTGCAAAAATAAAACAAAAAGAAAAAAAAATTGCCTTTTTTTCCAAAACATGAAATAGTTTATAACCTTTGAAAGAGGTCACATGATTTCCTTTCAAAATAAAAGACACCCCGCACCACATTTCAAAGCAGCAAATGGAGGTAGCCTAATGTCAGCAGTAATTAAAAAAATATGTAAAGATTATTTTACTGTTTGTTGGGTAAATCTAACAAACTAAAAATAAATTTGAACTAATTACGTTTTTTTCAAACCACTTAAAAATATTTAATTAGTTCAAAAGTAGAAAATGTACTATGATCCGTTGTGCTTTAAGTAGGAATTGTGGTTGTGTTTACTAATCTCCAATAGATTTTCTGTTATACTCAAAAAATCAGTCAAAATGTTTTAATTCGACTTGTGATGCGTACTCTCCTTCAACTGTTTCCGAATGACTTAAATGAAGTTTGAATTAGTTTAATCTTTTAATGTCCTATTTTCCTTTACAGAAATCAAAAACCTTTTTATTTTTCTTAACCAGAGAGCCACAGAGGAGGGGGTAAAAAAAACCATGCGTGGCTCCGGGGCCTCAACTTGCAGACCCCGGATCTAAATGGAAGGTTAGGAAGAAAGTTGCAGGAGAACCAATCAAGCCATCTGCTGTGACTCCTAACAGTGAAAGACACGTTTTACTCACAGAGACCAGAGCTTCAACTCTGCAGAAAAATAAAAAGCTAAGGCAGCATGAAAACAACAGTGAAACGTAAAAATAAAAATTAAAAAAGCAAAAAAAAACCTCCACTTTTATAAAAAACAAAACACCACCGTAAAATAATGAACAAGTACAAACTGTTTTCCACCTGTGGCAAAGGTTCTAAAAATTGTAACCTTTACAAACTATTTTAATCAGAGTTTCAACTGAAGTATTTGGACAGGTGCCTATACAATGTGTAATACTCTGAGGTTTGGGGATTTTTGTAGTATCCCCTAGAATGTGATCAAGAAGCCCTGAATGTCAACTACTGTCCCTACAGAAAGAGTTGGATTCAACTGAAAAAACTGTTCACTCTCTTTTCCACAATGTCAGGTTTCAGATGCTTTCTGAGATTATCGTGTTCAGCTGCATTTCCCATCATGTCTGAGTCTTCCATCTATTGGATCTTTAATTGGTTTCTGAAAGGGTTCTTGGTTTGATGGAGTCTTTTGTGTCTCGCTGCCTGCTTTTGTTACAACCTTGTCCAAATCTTTGATTTAGGCTTTCTTTTTATTTTAGTCTTCTTGCTTCCTTTATTAAGTCCTCCGTGAGGAACCTCGGGGCACCTCTACATCCAGTTCCATCTCTTCACTCTCACAATGGGTCACTTGTTCGTTCTTGTTTTTATCATTTAATAAACATTGCCAATTTGAGTGCCGCGTTCTGCGATGGAGATGCTCATCCACGCTTTGATTTCTTCTCGTCTAGATCATTGCAACTGATCTTCACATGTCTTCACACTCCAGCTGCATGTTCTTCTAACCGGGGAAATTTCGTATCTGGATACAACAAAGAAAAGTCGTATCCAAAACTAAGACAAGTTGTTTTCAAAACAGACATGTTCCACCAAAAACCAAGTCGTGTTCATATTTTTCTGCAAAGTTATGTATAAAGTATAACTTTGTGTTTCTTGTTGACAGATTCCCAGGTACCCGTACCTGTCTGTCTAAGACATTGGATTTTGTTCACTTGCATTAAAAAGCCAAAATTCTTGCCATAAATTTTGTTGGATTTTCTGGAACAAACAACCCAATTTAGTGTAATTAACTTGGTCAAAAGAAAAACACTTCAGATAGAGAAAAGGAACCTACACATAAGAAAACAAAGAGTCATTTATCTGGTAATCAAAGGGTCATCAGTCCCCTAAACGTTCCCATTGATTCTAATGAGCAAAGCTACCCCTTCATATGGATAAAACACTGTTATTTCATACATCTTAGTCTTCCTCTCTAGTTTCCTCTGCAGTTCCTTATCTATTTACTGGAAGCTTCAAATCTCCTCCGGCTCCACCTCAACTGCACCTCATATCCTCCTCCTGAGTAACTAGACACCTCAGTGCTTCATGGAGATGAGGGAAGAAATAACTCCAAATAGCATAAGAAGAAAAGAAAAAAAAGAGGCTAAAATGTGTTCCCTTTACTCGGCTAATGATCCAAAATAAAGTTGAAAAAAAAAGAAGCTATTTAGCCATCTGTGGTTCCTGCCTGGGATGGAAAAATGCCAGTGGAATCAGAGCAAAACACGCAGCCACATGGGGGAGGATGGTCATTTACAGGCAGCTAAATCCGTTTCTTTACCCACTGAGAGGACTGAAAAATGACAGTTATAAAACACACCGGCGCAGTACTGCTTCTGTAGAATAACTCGTGTTGAGGTCAGAGCATGAAACGTCCTTTACATTTAGGCAGTGATTTACTGCTGGACCTGCGATGCTCTCCTCTGATTGCAGTAGCATTCTGACTTCCTGGTCGGGAGCCAGATCATCCATCAGAGCAGTTTGATGTTCGACCTGATGGGTCATTCCCTCCTTTTAATGCCCCGAGGAGTTACGTTAGCCCCCACCACCACCATCTGCCAGAGCCCGGCCTGTTTCAGTCCTGCTCTGATCGAGCATGAGGAGGAAACATGCTCACAGCCAGGACCTCAAAGATTACTGAAGAAAGACATGAATACAAACTAATAACTTCAGGTCTTCAAAAATAGCTTAGATCATTTTTGAGACCCTTTATTTATTTTTTCTTGGTACCAAAGGACACACAAGATAAAAAATTACCTTCCCGTAAAAGGACTGTGACAGAAAATGAAGAAAAACAACCTGACAAACACAAGTTCCTCTAAAGCAAAATCAACTCAGTAAAAGCAAGTCACAAAACACTAGAATAAAGAGAACACATCACATTAAAAAAGGAGCAACAATGAACTAGAGGTATCTTAGTAGTAGTAGTCTTTTTTATTTTGGACTAGTGAAAACAAGTGTAAAATAACAAAATAAGACAAAAATGAGACAAAACTTATTAAAAAAAAAAAAATTAAAATAAAAGGCAAGTGAATTATATAAAACAAAACAAGACAAAATTATATAAACACAAGTCCAAAAGGGAGTGAGAAGAAGAAAAATCTTATAAACTCTCACCCCCTTTACCTTAAATCCTTACTTTCCCGACTAAGCCCAGTACTCCCACCATCAAAGTCCAGTGCCCTACCCAAGTGTATATGTACATATATACATGTAACTTTCATTTCCAAACATGCATATGAATAACAAAACATTCTCAAAGTATGCAGAAATGCGCAACACAACAGGAAAAACTATTATTGGTTTCATAAAATATTTTGAGATCTAAAAACATTGGTTATGAAAAAATTGCAGGGTTGCAGAAACCTGAAAAAGTAAACAAATCAACAATATTGATGTGTGCTGAACGTCCATTTTCAATGCAGTTAAAAAATGTTTTTTTTCTGTGATGGATGGTGGATCGAGTCAGCGTTTCTATGGCAACCACTCTCGCCAACTAGGTTGCTAAATATGGCGGCTTGGTCTGTGGGGGCCTCGTTGATAGGGGTGTGGCCTATCTGTTGAAAGGCCAACTTCCAAAGTAGGCTACGTGAAATCACATATCACCGTTGGACATGGGGGCCAGCAGGCTCCACCTACTTTTACTGGTTGGACATTTTATAACTTGGATAACAAAAAAGAAAAATTGCTATAGAGGTCTATGGGATTTTGGCTTCTTGGAGAAGCAGGTACTTGTTGTTTGGAGTGCCAGAGGGAGGGGTCACTCAGTCCAGTTCTGTTATACAGTCATGGAAAGAACTCATCATTATTATTAACCCCATAGATGGTCAGGTCAGTTATATTCAGCCAGAAAGCTTTCTATCTGTTTAACATTTGGCAATATAAACTGTTTTGAGCATCAACAGTGCAGAGTGTTTGGATAGTCAAGGTTGGACATTGTGCACAGATGCCTGTAGAACAAAGCAGCACACAAAATGCTTTGGAAAGGCTGCACAGTGAAACAGACACAGGAGGAAGGACAGAACAAAAGCTAAAAGCACAGGGTGAAACTGGAACTCTTTTCTGTCACAACAAACTACCAACGGCAAAGTAAAATGATTATTTTTGTGTTAATGTTTGTACTAAAATGCAAGTATCTACAAAACTTACAAATGAAAACTGTAAAGAAAAGGGAAAGAAATGTGGATAACTCAATCCATATGACATGTTTTTCTTGTGAACTCCTTAGGGAAACACCTGCTGTGTTCACACTTGTTCACGCTCTATACTGGAGCCGGGCAGGGAGAGCTGCTAGATGAGGATCACTGTGTTTACACCAGAAACAAGAGCCAACACAAATGTCAAAGGAAAACTTCATGAAAAACAACTCAGAGCTGTATTTTGTTATGCATCATCTTTAAAGTCACACTCCAATTTATTTTCAAAGCATTCCTAGTGATCCATTAATTGTGATTATGCCGTTTTTAGCCAAAAAACAAAAACAAAAAAACTGTAGTCTTTCAGAACATAGTTTCTGCAGAGTGGCAGAAATTCACCTCTGAGTTGTGGGTAGGAGTTGGTAAGGAGTAAGCCTACCCCCATGTCCCATCATCCCTTTGTTTACACTCTCTCCTTCTATAGCTTACAGACACTTACATCCCAAACTAACATTAAGAGTCCCACAAAAATGGGAGGAGGGAAACCAAGACGTAAATCCACAAGAAACTCGTGGATTGCCATTGCCGCTTCCACGCCACATCTTTAAGCTTTTTCTAACAGCATCGTTTAGAATAAAGAAATAATGAGAAATGCTATTTTAGGCTTAGTTTTTTTAATCTATGTCCTCCATCATCAGAAAAATGCTACATGCCAAAACGTGATTTTTCATGGGAGTGGGTCTTTAACCCGAGGTAAAAGACCTGTTCCATTTTTTCTTTCCTACTTTAATTCTTTTTTTAAACAGTGGAGAGGTTTTTGTCCTTGTCTGTCCTCTGCAGTCTGGGACCTCAGAAAACTCCCATCACCCATCCTTGTTCCTGTTTCACTATGCACAGCTTTGCACACATGACGCTCAAACATCCCGACCTAAGAGCTGATCTCGCTGATCCAAGCGCAAAGTTATCAGGTTTTCCTACATTTACCAAAAACACACACTGACCTGCTATTTGTCTGCTCCTCTGATCTCTTTTTTTCTATCACAATCTACTCTGACCCTGACATTTACTATAATAATCTGTGGTTCACATTTCATTTGAGTCTTTTCCTTCTAATAGCGCTGCTCCAAACTTTAAAGTCCCTCCAATGCCCATGACATATCTATATCTGACCCATAAAAGGCTTTGAAGGTAATTTCCGAAGTCTCCAACATGGACATAGGCAGTGAAAATCTTTTGAAGGAGGCATGCAGCTCACCTGATTCCTTTACTAAAAACCCATCTGTCAGCTTTAGACAGAAAATGAGATGAGTTTGACCTCTGTCACTCTGTCTCTCCTGCTTAGTCCATCTTTCATCAGTGTTTACTTAAACCTCAATGAGAGAGTCAAACAGACAACCGCATGCCTCTTCTGATAAGTAAAGGGAGAAGAGAATGCAAAGACGCTGTTGAAAATCCACAAAATCCCTCAACTGGAACTGTGGACGCCACCCAGAAAGAGATGAATGATGGCTGATCTCAAGCTTGTCCTTATAGGGATTAATCTGAAGTGATGCAAGACGGATTTTCCAAAACAGACAAATCTGGATTATGGAGTTCAAGGTTATATAAATATGAGATAACTTTTTGGAAAGAAGTGCTGCATTACAGCATCTGATGGATGCAAATCTTGTTTTACATCAGCTCGCTGGCAACAGTAAAGAATGAAGCTATGAGCAGCTGGTCAGAATATGCTATGGATGAGTGTTAGTATTAGGAAAATGCTTAGAAAAACTATGAAATAGGTGGAATTTTATTTCTGAATAGATTATATTTTCTACTTTGCTTCATACAGGGGCTTGGAACTGGGGCGGGAATTCCAATGCACCAGCAATCAATCTCATCAACCTGCCGGTCTTTAAATCTCTGCATCTGGCTCAAAATTGTATGGCTGGATAGCTGATAAGATTTATTAATGGTGATTTGAACAACAAACTAAAGTCAACCATTAATGCCGTAGCTCCACCTACAACAAAAACAGTGAAAATTAAGCTGTGGCACCGTACAGACGCAAAAAAGATAAGAGGAAATTGGATTTATACAAATATAATATGTGGTGAATATTAAACAAGTATGCACCCTGTGTGTTCAATGCTCCACAACCCCCTACTGTAACAGAAATATTTGCCAAACACAAGAGGCCTTCAGCTCCTGTCCATTTAAAAAGAATATACAGGAGAGCAGGGCAGAGGTGGAGGAAAAACCAATTGTTTATCTTGAAACTGTAAAGATGCAACATGAATCACAGTAACAACAAGTGAGAACCTTCAACCTTTTTAACCCAATAATACAAAAAGTATCGTAAATTCTTTTTCAAAATGTAATATTTTATTAAACAGATTTCAACATGTCCCTCAAGATGGCGTCAGATGCTGCACATGAGAGCTTCGAAGACCACTTCAGGAATAAAACCATTGCTATTCCAACCTTTTAAATAAAGTTTGTTTTAATTTGATACCATTAGCACAAGAAAACAAAGGAACTTTAAGTTGACTTACACTAGACTTGTATTATGTGGTCAGTCTGGTTCCATGCTCAATGGATGCTTAAGTGCTGGCAGTATTGATCCAGGAAACATCAAATCTAGGAATAAAGACAAAGATTTAATTGCTGCCTGACTTCCTGCCACCACCATAGATCATTACCATCAATAAAGAGCAGGTCAGGGTTATTGATGAGTTTGTGAACCCTCAAATCCAATACTACCACTGCCCTCTGCTGCAGGCTTTTATCTGCCCTCAAGAGGAGTGGGAAGAGCCGCACATTTACCAACATTTTAATTGAGTATTTCCTCCTGTCAAAGACCTGGCCTCCGTCCTCATCCCATGTGGGTTTGTCTTCAGGTTCTTCGTTGGTAGCTTAACCTGTATAAAAGGTGGTATTGGCCTGTAATTTAGGATGGGGCCCTGTTTGCATAGGTCTGTATAGCCCTTAGGGACCCCATATTTTTTCCACCACTTAGTGTGTACATCAGTGAGTTCATCATATCAATGAATTTCCAGTTTGTAGAAACTTCTAACCAAAGCGGTCCATCAGTAACCTATGTGGGGCCCATAGACACACAAACAAGAAGTTTTTACAAATGCATCTGTCTTATTTCCATCTAGTTGGCATCACCTGTAAACTAGCAATACCTTGAAGGCAAATTGCTTAAATATAACAGAATTTCCTTCAATCATAAGAGACTTTACTGAAAAATCTACCATGCAAAGGTACTAATGTCCAAAACTTTAAAAGCTGTAAAGGCTGTGAATGAGGGAAGAAGGGGGGACTGAAAAACTTTGGTAATTTAAAACCACATCAGGGTTTGAAGCAAATAAGAATCTTTTACTACAGCGTTCACTTAAGTTAAACATCATAAGACTGTTTTTTTGCTTCTGCTTACCAGCCTCTGGGTTAGGTCATGATTTGGACAAATGTTTGTTTAGCTGCTTGGCAGCCATTTTGAAAAGTTAGTTGAAACCATTGTGAGTGAAAGGGGTGTCTTTCTCTTCTCTGGTTTAGTTAATGTGAAACCTCCCCCCCAGAACTGGTTTGAACCAACTGAGGGGGGCATAACACCTTTTTGTTCAATGAAGAGGGTGAAAAAAAAAACTTTATCCCGACTTAACAATCCAAGATTACTGAAAAAACAAAACAAAAGTTGTTGAAGAACCACCGTTAAAAAGAGGTTGTTTTTTTTTACATGTTCTTGTAGAATTTTTCTTTTGACTGACATGTATAAAGAAAATTAAGTTTAAAATTGCATTTCTGAGTACTTCTTTATTCAAATGGTTGTGAATCAGGAACAGATCCCCCAAAAAAAGCGCGTTTAAAAAAGATTGTATTTGCAATATAGAAGCGACAACTGTGGGCCACAAGCTCCCTGCTCTGCTCCATTCTGATGCATCCACTTGTAAACCAATACCTCTTCTGTTTTCCTCGGCTGAGCTGTCATCTTGTTCGAAACCCTACAGGTGGATAGCTCCAAAATTGCTTGCAATTTTTTTTGTACCAGTAATGTTAGGTTGGGGTTGTGAGGGGCTGTAAGCTAGCGGGAGAGAGTGTGTAAACAAAGGGACCATGGGAAATGGGGGCGGGGTTATTCTGGACAAGGGTCATACCTACAACTCAGAGGCAAATTTCTATTCAATTCAATTCAATTCAATTCAATTCAATTCAATTCAATACACTTCAATTCAATTCAATTCAATTCAATTCAATTTTATTTGTATAGCCCAAATTCACAACAACAGTCGTCTCGATGGGCTTCGTATCAGTAATTGAAAAAGTAAAACATAAAATCAAAAGGATCATGAGTACATAGAATTCAATGGGAAAATACCAAATTGAACTAACAAACTGACTAAGCCATACTGGCATCCCTGCCCTTAGACCCCCCTTCGCGGTAAGGAAGAACCCCCACAAAAAACGGATTCCGGAAAAAACGAAGAAACCCCAGGGTTGCTCACATGAAGGAAATGATCCTCCCCCAGGACAGACAGGCGATTTACCAGAACTCTTAGAGAAGAATTAACTTACTTAACTCTACAACTAAAGTCCAGCAGACAAGCTTCATCCAAATGGTGTTGGGGGGACAGTCGGGGGCGCGAGTCGAGCCGTAGACAGGATCCACAGCCAGGTGTAGGAGCGGGAGCAGAGACGAGGTAAACAGTCAGGAACAGGAGCACGGATGTGCCAACTTGAGTCTGGAAGCACTCCCACTCCCCAGGAGGGGAAAGAGGGAAAGAGGGACAATACATGAATCGCACTGCACCAAACAGAGGCATGGAGAACTAAATGATGAATAATGATCAAGAATAGAGAACAGAGAAAGGATAGAAGTAGATGAGAAAAGAGCACAGAACCCCAGTGCACCATAGTTACCCCAGCTTCAACTTCTAACAGCCTACTAACAACTAATTGTTATTGTCGCTCTGCAGAAACTATGTCCTAAAAAACAAAACAAGTTTTTATATTTTGATATAGACTGGGTGGTGGCGGTAATTCACTACAAAGCTGTCTGCCTTTTGCCATTAGGCAACAATAGAAAGATAAGTAGAGAGGGAGGGTTTATAAATTTGGAAAACTCTGGTCGGTAAAAGATAACATTAGCTTTTCCTCAAAAAAGCTCAGACTGGTCACTTGAACACATCACTTTTATTTGCAGGTTTAAAACATTGTTGCTTTAATCAATTCATTTTGAAATTCCTTTAAAGTCCTTCTATCTTGAAGCCTGACATTGTAAGGATGATGTGTAAACAGCTGAAATGGATGAAGAATTGGAAGCAAAACTTGAAAAGCTGATCAAGTTTTAAAAATTGGGAATGCTATTCGGGTAGTTCATGCAGCAGCTGGGAAAGGATCCAGAGAATTTATCATGAATACTGATGACTATGATGAGTTGCACGATTGCGTCCCCTTTTCCTCTTTACCAGGGTTTTTGTTTGAGCCCTCTTTGGTAAATGGTAAATGGCATATACTTATATAGCGCTTTTTAATCTAATGGAATCTTTAACCGATTCCATTTATTTCACGTCCGTTAACAAAATAAAACATCGTTTGGTAAATGCGAGTTTACCAAACTCATAAAGTTTTATGAGTTTCATAAACTGACGCAGATCTCTTGAATGTATGAAGGGTACACCACCATGTGACTAAAATGACTTTGCTTCAAAATGAAGTTTGAGTCTTTCAACCGGGAAGGGGAAAAAGAAAAAGCACATTTCGTTCTTCCACAGGCCTTGCTATTATTAATAAATGGAGCAGGAAAGAGCGGGCCAGCACATTACAGACCTGGTGAGCAGGTGGACTATTTTAGCCCACCTCATTTATCATTAAAACAAGCTACTGTATACGCAGACATGTCGAATGATCCGCTGATGGATGGGCGGACGGTGAGACAGCAAAGTGAAAGATGGCGAGCAGCCAGTTGGGTCCGTAATGAAACAAGATTTACAATGAAAAAGTTCAACAAGGTAAAGTTTTTCACTTTTGCCGGCCAAGCGGACACTCTTGCTGCTTTACAGCACACTGGCTCACTTGTTGTCACCTTATCATTAATGAATGATCGAGTCTGGCCAGGAGATGAGTGGAGTTAAAGCATCAGGTTCACACAGCCTGCATCCATTCCACTCATCTATAAACCATAGAAAGCCTCCCATTATCCACTGTATCCTGATTAATATTTCACCATCTATTTTGCACTCCCTCTCTAACTGACTGTCACAGGTCTTTCCCTGTGCTGCTGTGTGCCCGTGTCTGTGATGTACATGTTTTATACCATGGTTCAGGTGAATACTCGATTCTGATTGGCTGCTGGGTGTGCGTTAAAACCGGATAACTGCACGGTGAAAAAAAAAGTTCCGGTCACCTAGCTTAAATGTTTTGTATCACTGCGTCGGCTCCTTTAAAACAACCTTTTGCTTCATCATTTGGACAAAAACAAGCGGTAAGAGGTGCACTTTCTCTCTGAACTGATGCTTTATTCAACCCATCAAAAAGATCAGCATATATATATATCGCCGAATCTTGACTGCAGCGGTGGTGCGGCACGACGCAGACTATTTGTTACGTGATGCCGCGCATCGATCCAAATCGTAAAAAAAACAAGAATTAAGGACTAAAAATTGGTTAATAAGTATTGCTTTTGTTAGTGACCATGGTAAAAGTGGGTTAATGGCCTTCGAAGTGTGCGTTATTACTTTTTAATGCGCTTCGCGGAAGCATTAACTTCGAGTCGGACGGTTCAGGCTTCCACGGCGTGCGTTAAAAAGTAATAACGCACACTTCATCGGCCATTAACCCTTACATAATGCACGTTTTAATTAACCCATCAATTTACCAAACTCTCCAAACTCTGCTTTCTGGTGTGTTTGGTGTGACTACAGAGTTATCACACAGTGGATTGTTCTTTTTTACAGGCAAATGTCATCATGTGACACCCCAAGAGTCAGTCAGTCCCGTCCGTCAGAACCTGCCATATCCCTTTTGGGGTCACAGGGTTGATGGAACCACTACTGTGGGGGTGTTAAGGTGGGGTACACCCTGAACATGTCAAGCGCAAAAATAAATAAATAAAATAAAGAAATCACATTCAAGAAGGTTTAAGTTTTAAAATAAATCAATTGCAGGTCTTCAAGCATTTTATTAGTGAGAAAATCCATTTCCTAAAAATACATCACTGATTTATTCACATCATTCTCGGTGCACAAGTTTGTGGAGATATTTATATGTATGTGCCTATTTCTTGATCTTTTTTACTTTTTTATTTTCCATTCAATTCACGAATATTTTTCCTAAGTTTGATTTTTTTTTAACTCTTGTCTTCCTTTTTTGTTTTTGTTTTTAACCGATTGAAATAAACCAATGACGACTCCATGAACACGGTGGCCCTGAAGAGCAAATCACATCAAAATCACTCAGTGCAAATAGGAAAACAAGTAATACAACAAATAACATCACATTTCATTCATTTTCTGAACCCGTTTGAACCCTTATGGGGTCATGGGACCGCTGGAGCCTAACCCAGCCTCTGTGGGGCTGAGGGGGGGGGGCACCCTGGACAGGTCACCAGTCTGTTGCAGGGTCATAGTTTAGCAATCAAAGCTTCATTCCAGAAATCAAAAACACTATTCCAAAGAAAATAAAGCAAACTTTTCAGAAAATCACAGTAATTTCCAGAAATCAAGATGAAATGTTAAAAATGAACACAATAAGAAACTAAAAGAGGGAGGAATTATGGGATACCATTGATTGGATGATGATGTTTGTCCATCATGAAGCGATACTGGATATGCTCCGTACTAATTATTAGACTAATTAGTATGCAGATATTAAAGTCGCGTTTGAAAAAATTCAAACGTCATCATCCAGTCAGCAGTTTCCCATGGAACCAACTTTTTCCGGTTTCTGATTGTATTTTATTTTTAACGATTCATTTTGATTTCTGGAAATTACTTTGGTTTACTAAAACGTGTCATTTTTATCCGGTTTCCTTTTTTTTGGAATTGTATTTTGAATTCTGGAAATTTGTTTTGATTTTTAAAACATAATGTTCCTTTTTTTGTTCCTAGTCGATTTTAAACATCAAATGAATAAAACTGTAAAACTATCAAATGGATGAACTCAGTAGGGGTGGGATTTTATAAGCTTGCTTCTTCCCACTCCTTTCCAAGCAATAAATCAAACTCTACTTATACTTTAGTTAATGATCACTGTTTTTAATTAATTAAATTAAATTATTAAATTTAATCAAGTGCCATTTTTGTTTTGTTTTCTGTATTTTTAATCAATGCATTTCATTATTTCTGTAATGACTTTGAAAAATATGTGTAAATTCTTTATTGCTTTGACTGCAATGCTTGAAATAAATCAATAAATCAAATCAAATCAAAAATCAAACATGTTTTTATGTTGAGTGATTTGCACTCCTGGGCCCACCGTACATGAAGGTTTGAAAATGACTATATATGACATTTTTTGCAGTGTTTCTATTGATTAAATGTGCGACACAATCAGAGTTTAGACATGCAATCACATGCGATATGTAACTGAAATTGTTTATTCTTTAAAACAAACATTCAAAAATGTGTTTATCTCAAAAATAAACAAACAGAAAGACACAATGATTTTTTAACTTTTGTTTTGGCTTTAAGGATTTTTTAACACATGAGAAATGCAGTAGCCCATATAATCTTTTTTATTATCAAAGAAATGTAAGAAATACATAAACCATAATGTTACCTTAAGGGATTAACACACCACAGTGTGCATGTTTGTGTGTTAATCTCTATTACTGCCCTTGAAGGCTCCAGGGCATCATGTCACCCTAAAAGGTTGCTGTTTGAACATATGCTAACAACAACAAAAAAACATACATATTTATGATGACAGCATAAAATACAGAAATAACCCGGCTGCAAAATGCAAAACAGATTCATTCCAGTGAAGAAAGAAGCTCCATCTGACATTCTTAAGGCTTTACGTCTGAAACCAACATTTTCAAGTGTTTACCAGAACACTAATTCACATAAATATTGCAAACATGGATGAACAAAAATGGAGACAACCTTGTTTCGTTAAAACAAATCTTAGTCAAACCCCACAGAGTCACACATAATGCAATGGAGCCACTTTCAGCAGCAATGAAGAGATGATTTCTGACTGAGTTTAGCGTCGTTCATACAAAGAGCTCAGTTTTGTGATCATAAGCTGCGTTTCCATTGACTACGAAATTGCGCAAATTGGATTTGAGATATTAAATACGTCTAATGGAAACATAACAATTTCGGAAAAAAACTCGCATTTACCAGAAAACAAAGTTTCTGCTGTTGGATGAGGTGGTTCCTGAGGCTTATTAAAATTGAGATATATTTTGCAAGATGAGTCATGTGACCAACAACCGGATTGCGATGTGCTTCTTGGTAGGAACTGTCGGCCTTGGGCGCTGCACAGCGGGCGCCACCAGAGGTCCCAAAGCGTCACACAGCTCATCCAAAGTTGAGCGTGTCGTGTGCAATAGTTGAATCCACAGCTCCCCTCTAAAATCCCCAACCACCATTTCCCTAAATGGCTTCATCCGTAGCCCCTCCCACATGTAAGGAGCTCGCCGTTCCATGGCCTGAAGATGTCTCCTTTGATGGACGATGATGAGCGCTAGTGCCGTGGCAGAAATTTGAATGTATCTGCTGTCAATCAAAGTGTTGTTTACATCACTTTGATTGATGAGCCGCCATGATTTTGAATGTATTATGGCGTGATTTGGCTGTGTTTATTTGCATGATTATGATTTAATGGAAACAGTGTGATTGTGAAATTGTGTTTTTTTTTTTTTTTACATTTTTAGAATTTCAATAAAGTTTTGCGCATACGTGTCATGGAAACGTAGCTTCTTCAACGTCAGACCACATCATGTCAGGGCTGAACGTGGTGGCTTTCCTTCCTGCTTAGATCCTTTACAAATATTGATCAACCATAGAGGCGCATTCTTCTGCAAAGAGGAGCTTTTCTGGAGCAACTTTTACAAACAAGCCAAACTTTACTACTGTAAGCTTTTAAATCCAAACTAACCTCCTGATTTATTCGTCAAAAAATGTGTTTTTTTGTGCATTTTTTGAATAAAAAATAATAATAAGCCAGAGTAAATTGTGTCATGCTGTTCGATTAAAATCCACTTCATAACAAAGCATTTTATATTTAGCAAACCTTGAAACTGAAAACCCTAAATTTGATCAGAACAGTGTATGAACATCAATGCAGAAGAAAGAGGACATAAATACATGAGGATTTTACACACATTCTATACATAAAATCAGTCATTTGATATACAGTCTAAACCAGAAAAATGATAATGACATTATGCAGTCCATCAGGCAGCCCCCTGTAATTATCATTTAACTCATCTCAGAGATATTTCCCACGCATTACAGAGCTAATGTGCACAAATAGGATTTTATGGGTCAGGACGAGTTAAATATGCATGGAAAGGCTGTTGTCGCCATGCAAAGAAAGTGTTTTAAATATGATTATCATTAAAAGGGCACAGACCCAGGGAGACGCTAACTGAAGGACACAATCTGGTGAGTTAAAAGGGTGTGTGTGTGTGTGGGGGGGTCTAATAAGCCTGTAGTTTTATCAATCCAATGCATCGCATGAGGTTAAAAGGAAACCTGCACTGACTGCTGATCAGCAGCTGAGACGATGACTTTTACCCGTCGGAGAACAGACGGCAGAACAAAAACTCATTTTCAAGCCAAGCGGTTAAAATTTGTCTTTTAGTTATGATAGGTTCCACACAAAAAAAAAATAAACAAAAAGAAAAGTTGAGCATTTGGACTGGCAGCAATGTTTCTGTGCAGGTTGGTTTTTAGGACCCAGTGCACAGGATCAGTAAATCACAAGAACTCCACGAGGAAAACAAGGCAAATAAACTGGAGTGAGAGGTAAAATGACCTCGATCGAGTCATTATCCCAGTTGATACGCTTGTTTTCTGAGCCACTATAAGAAGCTGCAACCGACTTTACGTGACAGCAAGCAGGGGCTTCTTCATGGAGGAAAAACGGAAGCAAAACATTAACATGCTGTTCACACATCACTGTCCTCTGATTGATGGAGAGTTTCTGGGTGAAAACAGCAACTTTTCCCTAACGAATAAAGCAATTTAACGTGATACGAAGACGAATGAAGGCTCAGTAGAATTCATCTGGAAAAAAAGCACTCGGCTGGAGTTTGGGGCTGTAGCTGATGAAAAATAATGGGCTGATTTTCCGATTTGAGACAACATCTATGCCAGTAAATTGCAATAGAACTAAAATCTTTGGAATCAGTTATTGGACAGTTTTACTGCAGTTTGAGTAATAATGGTTGGTAAAGAAAACTGAAGCAGCTTCAAAAATCTATTGGGAAGCACAGAATTCCAACTTTTGCTATTTAAAAAACATTTTGTAACGTCTACAAATAATTTTACTTTTCGGTTTTTGTACAAATTTCTACAAACTAAACATCTTTAAAATCCCACCATTTTTTTTTACACACTAACCAATAAAAGCAACACAGTTGGGGTACATGTCTGCTTTATTTTTGTCAAAACTTTATTAATACAAAATAACATTTTTTATTAAATTTTTAATTATACATTATATTTTTTAAATATTTTTAACTTGGGTTCCACTTTAGAGACCCATTCCAATGAAAATGGAGTTTTAACATGGTCCTGTGGCATTTTTCTGATGGTGGAGGACATTTGTTTAAAGAAAATTAAGCTCAAAGTAGGAATTTAGAGTTTTTCTTTGTTCCAATCCTTGTGAAATATGAAATGAAGTTTGTCAAAGTTTGTATATGTGACGTAGAAACCTGGACAAGCTACAGGTTTAGTGCCATTCTGATGCATCAAGCAGACAAATGAACGTCTTTGGTTTCCTCATCTGAACTGGCATCTGGCTCAAAACTGCACAGCTGGATGGCTCTAATATTTGATTACCATTTTAGGTTAGGGGTGTGAGGGGCTGTAAGCTAGCGGGAGAGTGAGTAAACAGCGCTCAGTCCTGGGGGATGACGCCAATTTTTAATGAACTCCTGCTGCTCTGCAACAACTACTGTATGTCCTAGAAAAATACAGGTTTTTGGCTAAAAACGCCATAATGATAATTAAACGACCATAGGGAACGCTTTGATAATGGATCAAAAGATGGTAGGATATTTTGCTTTAAACATGACTAACTTTAAATCTGTCTGTTACACAGAGAACAGTAAAATGTTGGAGTTTGGGGTTCCAGCTTCAACAGGTTCATCATGGGTTTTCTTTTAGTAAATAGAAGTGGAATTTGAGCCACGGCGTGAATGATTGTTCTGTCTTGGAAGCTGTCAGTTTCATTTTCTCAGCTGGCCGCCTGATATTTGCACAGACAAGAAGTAAAATCCATGCTTCCTGGCTGTTTAATAACCGCATGCCCCCAATGATTACTGGTCTTTATCTTTGTACCGTCTCCTCATCTAATGTGAGCAGTTTTTTCCCCCAACAAAACATACTTTTGCAGACACATACAGAGCTCCCTCTGGTTTTTATGGTTTTTCTTCCAGCAGATGGCCATTATTACAGGAAGAAAAAAAAATATCAAAGAGCTGCTTCCAATATGAAGTAATCCTCTACTTCTGCTTTTTTTTTGCAGTCATTTTGTTTAAAACTTTTGGCTTTCTTTGACTTCTGGAGTTGATCTAAATATAATTTCTATATGATGGAGCAGTAAACTGTGAGGTTCCAACTTTTAAAGTGAACTTTACAAATTCTTGCCTGTACAGGAGTAGAAATGTGCCTCTTTATGATGCTTAGATGTCATTTAGAGTCCAATAGCAGCCTAAAAACAGTTGAATGAACTTGCTATAGTCATGAAAAGCCACAGTTTTATTTGTTCGCTGAAACTCTGCACAGATTTTTCTTCAAATCCCTGAACATTCCTGACACCTTTACTTTCTTTCTAAGGTAAAGTAGCTTTGATTTGCTGAAAAATGTTGTGAAATTACAAGAACAGGAGTAGATGCAGGACTATGATTCAATATCATATCACGGGTAACTGATCAATGAAATATTATTGTTCATCTGGGAGCATGACTTGTGGTAATACAAACAGGCAAAAACGCATGAAAAGGAATAGTTTGGATGTTTTAAAGCCACAATAAAAATGACAAAACTCCACTGCGGCCCAACATGGGAAATTCTGTTACCTTAAAGTTAAAAGGTGGAGAAAGTTCTTGTTATCTAATTAATTTGAAAGTTTAATTGCTCTTTTTTGGCATTTAACATATTTATAAACACCTTATTTGAGAAGCTGCACCAATTCAAAAAAGGTTATAAATATCAAACCCCACATTTCCAAAAAGAAAAATGCAGAACTGTACAAACAAAAAACTGAACATACTTTGGCTGCAGATAAAAAAATAAAATAGAGCCCTTTGGTTGAAATAACTTAACTCTTCATTACAGAAAAGGCAAGTAATACCTTTTTTTTAAAGTTTAGAGTAAAAAATTATATATATTAATATATATATATATTTTGGGGTGAAAAAAAAAAGAAATATTTGAAAGAAAACTGGCACATTTTGAACTAGAAAAAAGTATTTTTTTCTAACTTGACCTGCTCACAGTTTTTCCTTGTTTGATACACGTGTGCATTATTTTTCAGATTGATAGCCTGCATAGTTTCTATTCTCTGATGTATCGAAGGCCTCGACTAAGTGCAGGATGCCGATGGCAAAAATCTATTGCAGCTGCACACGAGGCGGCTGCGAAAACACCAAATGCACACAAACATGCGTACAAAGGGACTAGCACGCATGCTTCGCAACACAAGAACAGAGCTGTGGAAAAGGGGGCGGGGGGTCAGTCAAGCAGGAGATTCCAGAGGAGGGGCCTGCTGTTGTGGCCCTATTGCAAAAAACGTGGATCTGCTTTTACAGAGCTGCCAATTCCTTCCACAATTTCCCGTTTGCTGCCGCTCAGAATTATCACACAAAAGCTAAAAATATCAACTATTTTATCTGCCTCTTAGGGTCCACAGGAGAACGTATTTTGTCCTGTGGACTGCAGAAAAGATGCCGTTTGTTCAGGGGAATTTGTGGCTGGATGATGCTCGAGGGCAACACTTAAAAAAACACAATCCATTTGGCTTTGCTGCTTTTGGATTTGCACACAGGCTCCCTGAATGTGGCGATTTCTTCGGACTCAGCCGAGCTTCACTCGAGTGTCTCGACTGTAAAGCAGCACCTGGAGCAGAATGGCTCCATCAATCAGGATCTGGACGGATCCACACAGCCAGAACTGAACTGGGCTTTGGTTTGTTATGAAGTAGGTGGTCTTGAAGACGTCGCCAGCCGTCCACAGCAGCACCATCTTCACACTACACAAGAGAAACACAAAAAGACACAGAGATCAACAGTTTTCCCTCGTTTATCACAAGTCATATTCTAAAAATAACCCGTGAAATCCACAAATGTAATTAGTTTATTTTTTCAATTATTGCAGATCTTTTAAGGCAGTCGAACTTCTCATTTCTACACTTTCCTCAAACAGACAAACAATTTCACACTTTTCTCTCTTGTTTGAACTTAAAGTTCAAGCCGTCATAGGAAAAAAAAACGTGACAAACTGATCGGATTAATAGACAATGATCTATAACCAATCAGGATGCAGAACACAATACACTGTAAAAAAATAAAAATAAAAATCTGTTTTGCTTTCCTGAGCTGGTCACTGGCTCTAATCTGTATGGCTAGATAGCTCCAATACTGCTCGTCATTTCTGTTGCACCTGTAATGTCAGATTAGGGTTTTGAGGGGCTGTAAGCTAGTGGGAGATGGGAAGGGGGGGGGGGCGGGGTTGTTGCACACAAACAGTCCCGCCCCCAACTCACTCGTTGCCAACACTATGGCCAAGAAAACAACACAGGTTTTTTGATTTTCACTAAAAATGTCAATTATAATTTCAAACAAAAAACATTGGGAATGATTTGAAAATAGATAAAAACTCCATCTTCCTTCTAAATCAACCACAGATAATAATACTTGATATAAGATATGGACAACGTATAAGTAGGAAAATCTCTGGGAAAAAGATAATCCCATGAGAAAGAAATATCTAAGCAAAACACAAAACTGAGCCACCTTTGCTGACGGATTAACTTTGAGGGAATCAGTCAGATAAAAACTCACTGAATCTCCCAGACCAACATTTTTCTTAAAATATAATATCACAGAGTATTTTACACATTAAAAAAAGCCTGATATTGATAGAGTTGTGTAGAAGCAAACAAATGTCTGTAAAAAAAGGCTAAATAAATCGGGACGTCTATTGTGAGGAAGCAGCTTTCACTTCTGCTTTCAGAACCCAACAGGAGTCACTTTTTCCATTTAAAACCACAAAATCCCCTTTTTATGTGAAGCTTCAGATAAACTCTGGATTTTTTTAAGAAAAAAAAGTCATTCAAGAGAGCTCAGGCCAGGACCGGGCCATCTGCAGGATCCCACACCTGGATCTAGAGTGAATTCTCTGGATCCACTCCTTTCTTTGACTCATTTAGTGTCGTTTTGACTCTTTACACTGTTTTCTCTCCCTACTTTGCTGCTTCTTTTCTTCTCTCCAGCTCCCTGGGCAGTGAAATCCCACAGGCTTGAATGTAATATGAGTACATTCTTTTTATTAGAGCTGACTGAGCCTGGGGATGGAGCAGGACCATCATTCATCAGTGACACGTACTGTAAGGGTCAGAAGGCGGTGAGGGGGAAGGAACGAGCAGAGGGCTGAGACGGAGAATCTGCAGAGGACCGCATTTATCTGCCATGCAGCAAAAAGAGGGGCTGACGCAACCCGACCACCGAAGTGAACGGGGCGTCTGAATAGGAATGAGATTGCAGAGCATGATGGGTGTACATGAAGGGCAAAGGCAGCCTGATGAGCATCAGGGCAGCAGACCCTCAGTTGTCCTTCAGGAGTCACACTAAACTCCTCTGGGCTATCTTTCTGATGAGGAAATGAGACATTTTAGGACAAACTACCATAAAATAGCAGAATTTCATATTTACATGTGTGTAAAATGTTCTCCAACATGAGCCAAACAGAAAAAAGTTTACATCTAGATGTCTCCTCCAAGTAACAAGGTCGTCAGAAAACACAGAAAACAACGGACATGTTGATAAAGTTCAGTCTTTCATGATTCATGTGTGACATACGTCATCCATAAGTGGGTTTTTTTTTAGTTTCTCCAACAAACACGGATGTCCAACGAGGATTTCGGCCAACAGGTCTTTACATGAATTTGGTTTTTAGCTGTTTAGAATTTTTGGTCATTTGAGAATTATGCAGTTTATGCGTATTTTACGAAGTTCATTCCCTATTATTACACAAACCTTGTGCAATTGTATGTGATTTTTGCCACACGCTGGCACATGAGTGAAAAGTCCCTTAG
Organism: Oryzias latipes; assembly: GCF_053564925.1. Classification (NCBI taxonomy): domain Eukaryota; kingdom Metazoa; phylum Chordata; class Actinopteri; order Beloniformes; family Adrianichthyidae; genus Oryzias; species Oryzias latipes. Next base: position 32,155,089 of record NC_136242.1, on the reverse strand, counting down.
ACATACAGTACAGACCAAAAGTTTGATCTCACCTTCTCATTCAAAGATTTTTCTTTGTTTTCATGACTATGAAAATTGTAGATTCCCACTGAAACACTAAATGAAGTGCGGGTTTACATGAGTTACGTGTTCTTTGCCTCTTCTGTGTCTGTGCATACTTTTTATACCCTTGCAGCACAAATGAAATGATGTGCATTTATGACACATCTGTGAAAATTCCACATAAAGAACCACAACTTTTCTCACTTTTACCATGCATATTCATGTACGACCAGTTTTCATTCATGCAAAATGTATGTCGTGGTAGTGTGACACAGCCTTATGGCTAAGTCGTTTGCAGCTATGACGTACAGGTGATGCTGCCGTGCGGCGTCCTTACGTCACACTCTACTCATAATCAAGGTGTGACTACTGCCTCCTTACTGACTGCGAGCAAATCCTGCAGGTATGGGATGTGCAGGTGATACACAAGTGCTCATAGGCTACCTGTAGGACGTAAACATAAAATGCTCTGATTTTTCTAATTTCCTTATTTATAACAGTCAGCCTTCAAGCAAGGAGTGCACACTGTTCACAGCTCCGTGTGCAGTCTGCTGGATTCTTTTGGTTGAAAACATGAAACATTCCTATAACATGCCTGCGTCTCACCTACTTCACCCTTAAGTGTTCACTACGACATGTCGCTCCCAGCATGCCCATCACTAAAAAGGAAATGAACACATAAAGTGAAAACAGCACTATAACAGAAAACTATTTTTGTGAAAAATGCCAGCGCCGGGTATCGAACCAGCGAGCTTCTGAACCAAGGATTCCCGATGTCTTTCAATGGAGGGAAAAATCCTGGAATATCTTGAAAAGTTCGAGGATTTGAAGGACCAAAATTCGTAGGTGGAAAAAGCTTAAAGAGCTGAACACTTGAATAGTTGAATGGTTAAATAGCTGAAAAATTGTAGGAGGAGTTAAGCAGCAAAAAATGGTGGAAGATACTAGAATTAAGAAAGAGAAACAGCAAAACTTGATGGTGCTATGGTGCTGCGGGCTCAATAAGTCTATGATCTTAACATTTTAGGTAGGCTCACACACCTGCACCTTTTTCACCTGCATACAGCCCGTATCCACCCACAAGGGCAGTTGTTACTAAGTCCTAAAGCAGTGTTTTTCAACCGGTGTGCTGTGGGAGATGGTCAGGTGTGCCATGGGAAATTACCCATTTTCACCGATCTAAAAAAATGTACCATCTCCAGGATATCAGTTCTGTGTTCATCCAAACAGGTCCTGATAAAACACTGAGTAGTTAGGAATATGAAAGATCATAAAATACTTTTTTCTTTGTGTTTATTTGATTCTATTAAAGACATTTTGATAAGAATGCCGGTAACGCGATTTAGCCGCAGCTATAACTGTTTAAGGAAAAGTCCCACCCCTTTAACTGTTTCCACCAATCATTCTTGGAGGCTTAATCACACGTCATCAGTCTGACCAATCAGAAGTGGTTAAAGTCTTCACTTCCTTGTTCTGATTCTGCTCATATAGTCTCTCAGTTCCAACAATAATACCAGCTTAAGCTCGTCTTTAGCGGTGTAGCTTTTCACATAATCCGCTATCAGACCGTGGAAAAAGTGATGAAAACAATAAAGCTCAGAGACGCTAGTCTGTCTGCGTTTGGTGGCTGTTTGCACTACATCTCCCATGATGCATTGGGTTAAAGTGACAGTGTCTCAGCGCACAATGAGTCGTCCTTGTTAAATGTCTTCAAAACCACAACGAACACACGTCAAACAGTTTATAAATCTTCCAACTTAACTTTAATAACATCTTTTAGAAAAAACTGCTGCAACTTCAGCTTTTTCTGCCACAATTATTATAAAAATGCATGTGAGATTGTGGAGGGGCTGTAAATCAATACAGACTATGAGTTTCTCCTTTTTTTTAAATTTTTGGATGCTGGTGTGCCGCGGGATTTTAGTCAAGGATAAAGTGTGGCGTGGCTCAAAAAAGGTTGAAAAACACTGTCCTAAAGGACTAACCAGGAAGCAGCAGTAAAAAAATGCCTGTGCACACTTTTTATTCCCACACAGCACAAAATCCCATGGGACAAGTTTCGTGCGTTCAGCAGGTGAAGGTATTGTTCATTCACCTGGACTCATGAGTTTACCTGAAGATGCAGCATCTGGGCAGACAGTCTCTTTTCATCCCTGACTATGTGACCTGACAGGATTTTTGTGTGCTCAGTGTGTGTTGCTTTGAACATCTGGAGCAGCCCAACTGTACCGGGCTTAAACAATAGCTTCCTCAATGCCCCGAGTTAATTAGCTGCGCTGACACCCCTGCTAACACTTCCTTCTAATTCATCAACAGATCTTGTCAGACAAGATTAATCAATGCCTGCGGTGCACACTTTGTCTGAAACAAGAATGATCAACCAATGGCAAATCTTAATAAGTGTTTCCCCAATTTAATTCATAAATCACTTTTTAATTTATATGATTAATTTATGCTGTAAAACCAAACTGTGAAAGTCACTGAATAGAGTGCAGTCTGGCACAACCGTCCGCCTAAAGTTACTTCTAGATAAAAGGCAAACAGAAGATTTCATTACAGAAGTTTCTTACATAAATGCTAAAAGTTCAACATTTCACTCCTCAATTTACTTAATGTATTTATTTAGACAGTCATTAATCTTCTTTTGTCTCCTACAGCCTAGAACTGAAGGATTTACTCTTTAACCTCACGCAGATATGAATTTTGATCACACCTCCCTGGAACCGTCTAACCTTACCTCCCTGCTTTGTTCTGACACACCTCTGCCCTCCACCCCCACTCATCCTTCCACATCCATTCTTTTCTACGCTTAGAGACGGTAAACATTATAATTAGTTAGAGCCGTTCTCAGGGTTATTAAAAAATGTTTGGCAACAGAACAAAACAAAATTTAAAAATCAGTCCTCAGACGAGAACTGCAGGACGGCGAAAAAAAAAGTTGGGTAAAGCTTGAGGTATTGGTTTAATCTTTATGCTGTCACAGAAAATTAATGAGCACGATAATCATGGACGTCTCTACTGTGAGTCAATTGTTTTCTCATCTTTGGTAACTACATGCCAAAGTTATAGTCCTAGCTTTTTGGTCAAATCTGTGTTGTTACCTTAGGAACAGGACAAAATGGAATTTTCCTCTTATGTTTTAAAACATCGGCGGCAAATAGTCATAAATCATTTTCTTTGCATTAGATTTCCTGCCTCCTATTATACCTACAGCATGGTTCCTTATCTTCATTCAAAAAAGTTAAGATCAAACTGGAAGTTTCTGAGCTAAAATAGGAAAAAACCTGAACTGCAAAATATTGTTTTTAACATGTTTTTGTGACATTTTTCTTACAACGCAGGACATATAAACTGAAAAATAAGCTTAAAAATACATTTCTGAGTATTTATTCAAATCATGGTTAATCAAGAGCAGACGAAAAAATGCAGTTTCAAAAAGAGCTTATTTTGGTGTAGAAATTAAAGTATGCTGGAGAGCTCCAATATTACTCGCCATTGCACTGCCAATGTTAGATTGAGGATGGGATGAGGCTGTAAGATGGTGGGAGAGAGTGAAAACTAAATAAATGATGGGAAATGGGTCCGGGCTTACTCCACGCCAATGGTCCCAAAAAACAACGCAGGTTTTTTTTAAATCATGATGAAGAGACCACTGGGATCGCTTTGAAAACAGATCAGAAGATGATCTATTTTAAGTCCTAAACGGATCCAATGTGAACAGAGGGCTGCTTTCTTTATCCTAATCTGAAGAAAATCAGAAGTGTCCACATCCCTGTGTCCTTTATTGATTTATTTGCCCCACCCACTGCTCATTACCTGAATCAGGTGTATTCGGCCAATCCCAAAGTTTGTCTGAAAAAAAGCAGGATGATGGCTCACAATACATTCAAATTTAAAAAGTACTTGTATTTGCTGGATTTTATTCTATGAAGTGACTTAATTGTGTCACATTTGACCAGTTTTGTCTTTTTGTTGCATCAGCCACAATGCTTTATGTCTGGACCTCATTTACAGAAAGCTGTAATAAATCTTATTATGATGAATATTATTTTGGTATTAGACTAGTCGATTTTTTTTACATGATGAGTTAGTAATTATTGAAGCATCTGCTTCTTCTTCCCTGATCAAACCACATCTGTTTCTATGATGCAAATTTCTGTTCTTAAATGCAGCTCTGCAAACTAACCCACTCCAAACGTGTCCACGTCCTTCTATGGCACCATTTATTGCTTTTCAAACAAGATAACTAAAAAGATGGGCAAGTGTGTCTGAATATTAGGGTTGTTTTGGTGGCTTGCTCTTTGTGATGCAGAAATTAGACTACGGTCACATATCCCAAAATGCCACCTAAACGTTTTTCAGCAAATTCGGTAGGTGGTCACGCGGCTGCATTTGTAATCATTTTTACACGCCGCGCGTGTACGGTTTTAAGAAAAGGTTAGGTCACACGGTGGCAGGACAATGACAGGCAGGAAGGTAGCAGCGCCATAACTGAATGATAGGAGGGTCTCCAAGGCGCCCCAAATCGTCAAATGATTTAGAGTTGATTTCTACCTTCCAGCCAACCAACAATCGGACGGTGGTAGCGCGGACACTCGACGAGGGCTGTTGACAAGGGCCGGGACCCAGCGGTCATCGCCCAGCCACTGTGGGTCCTGCATATAAATGGGGAGGCGGCATTAATGCATTAACAGCAATTTAGAGATTTGCATCTGAACAAACTGCGGTTGATGGTGAGGAAATGATAAAAAAGAAGAATTTTTACAGAAAAACTTGATATAGACTTGATAAAGACGGCCGCCATCTGGAGACGCATAAGAGCTGCTACCAGCCAGCGATCCGGCTGCCACCGCCCTGTGGACGCCCAGCTGTCGCGCGATTTCGACTGACGCCTGATGGCCGTCGTCCACAGTCATGACCACGACAACGATTTTCAAAACCTCGGGCGGCGATGCCTCCCCATCACGCGGTGGCCGCTGTATTTGTGACCGTAGCAATAACTCTTCTGCAGGTTTTAAAAAGTCTTCTCACATCAGCCCTTTAGGGTTAAACGTGTCAATAACCCCATTTTGTAGCAAATCTCTGCAACTCATTGGACTATTAGGCTAAAACAAACAGAGGACATTAGATTCAATAACAAAAGATCCATTTTTGTTCAATTCTACTTTTTAAACATGTTTATCGTAACATGATGCAGACCAGCGTGTGCAACAGAAAAACCTTCATTCCACTGGCCTAAGTCTGCCTTTGGTGTTTCTCTGTAAAAAATAATCATCAAAATAAATGGTAACCATTTTTTATTCTTGACATTATCGATCATAACAACTGACTGCAGAAGATTTACCCTGACATAAAATGATGAACGAAGCCTGAGCCCCTTCATCTCTACTGTCCATACATCTTCCAGTTGTTAGGGAGTACATTTGTGCGGCAAACATGCAGTTCTTGATTATTAAAAGTCACATAAGAGATCAAGAAAATAATTCTCATACCAAATTAAGTTTGCCCTGTCCGGTGGAAGAGGAAAGTATTGATTTGGAATGAATAAGTGTGCAACATCTCACACACGGCAACTTCAAAATAATCCGAATCATGAGGAAAACTGCAGAAAAAGTTGTTAAGTGTACAAAGACAAATGACAAAGGGGTGCCTTTTCCTTGGTGCTCTCACTAAAGCCCACACAAACTGAAGACTCCGAAACACTGAGCTCAGCTGAGCCTGGACATGTTCCTCATTTATTACACTGACTTGACACCTTTATCTAAACTAAAAGGCCACAGATGAAGGAGAGCGAAGGGAAAGGATGAAAACGTGGAGGGATTTTTGAGAGAAGCAAACACTTAAATATGGCAGGATGGATGTTGAAAGGAAATGACAGAAGATGGATGAATATTCAAACAGGCAGTCGGATGATAAATTTAGAGAAGGTTCAGAAATGCTACGTCCAGAGAAGTAAGTGGGGGGGCCGACGCCAGTGCCATATGCAGTACAGACCAGAGGTTAGGACACACCTTCTCATTCAAAGAGTTTTCTTCATTTTCATGACTATGAAAATTGAAGATTCACAATGAAGGCATCAAAACTATGAATTAAGACATGTGGAATTATATACATAAAAAAGTGTGAAACAACTGAAAATATGTCATATTGTAGGTTCTTCATTGTAGCCACCTTTTGATTTGATCACTGCTTTGCACACTCTTGGCATTCTCTTGATGAGCTTCAAGAGGTAGTCACCTGGAATGGTCTTCACTTCACAGGTGTGCCCTGTCAGGTTTAATAAGTGTGATTTCTTGCCTTATAAATGTAGTTGGGACCATCAGTTGTGTTGTGCAAAAGTCAGGTGGATACACAGCTGATAGTCCTACTGAATAGACTGTTAGAGTTTGTATTATGGCAAGAGAAAAGCAGCTAAGTTCAGAAAAACGAGTGGCCATCGTTACTTTAAGAAATGAAGGTCAGTCCGTCTGAAAAATTGGGAAAACTTTGAAAGTGTCCCCAAGTGCAGTCACAAAAACCATCAAGTGCTCCAGAGAAACTGGCTCACATGCGGACCGCCCCAGGAAAGGAAGACCAAGAGTCTCCTCTGCTGCTGGGGATAAGTTCATCTGAGTCAGCAGCCTCAGAAATGGCCGGTTAACAGCAGCTCAGATTAGAGAGCAGGTCAATGGCACACAGAGTTCTAGCAGCAGACACATTTCTATAACAACAGTTCAAAGGAGACTGTGTGAATCAGGCATTCATGGTAGAATATCTGCTAGGAAACCCCTGCTAAAGAAAGGCAACAAACAGAAGAGACTTGTTTGGGCTAAAGAACACAAGGAATGGACATTTGACCAGAGGAAATCTGGGCTTTGGTCTGATGAGTCCAAATTGGAGATTTTTGGTTCCAACCAACGTGTCTTTGTGCCACGCAGAAAAGGTGAACGGATGGACTCTACATGCCTGGTTCCCACCGTGAAGCATGGTGGAGGAGGTGGGATGGTGTGGGGGTGCTTTGCTGGTGACACTTTTGGGGATTTATTCCAAATTGAAGGTATACTGAACCAGCATGGCTACCACAGCATCTTGCAGCAGCATGCTATTCCATCCGGTTTGCGTTTAGTTGGACCATTATTTATTTTTCAGCAGAACAATGACCCCAAACACACCTCCAGGCTGTGTGAGGGCTATTTGACCAAGAAGGAGAGTGATGGGGGGCTGCACCAGATGACCTGGCCTCCACAGTCACCGGACCTGAACCTAATCGAGATGGTTTGGGGTGAGCTGGACCGCAGAGTGAAGGCAAAAGGGCCAACAAGTGCTGAGCATTCTGGGAACTCCTTCAAGACTGTTGGAAGACCATTTCAGGTGACTACCTCTGGAAGCTCATCAGAAGAATGCCAAGAGTGTGCAAAGCAGTAATCAAATCAAAAGGTGGCTACATTGAAGAACCTACAATATGACATATTTTCTGTTGTTTCACACTTTTTTGTTATGTATGTAATTCCACATGTATTAGTTCATATTCACATGCCTTCAGTGTGAATCTACAATTTTCATATTCATGAAAATAAAGAAAAACTCTTTGAATGAGAAGGTGTGTCCAAACTTTTGGTCTGTAACGTATAAACTTTACATCTTGCCGTTTACTGGACAAATGGGAGCCGTTTTGCTTATATGATTTTGATTTCATGTATAAAACATTTACAAAGTTGTCTCGTAAATCCATAAATGTGCCTTCTTTGAGTCAATCCACAATTTGATTAACTTTAATTTTCTTGAAAACTAAATGAAATAGAGTAGTTTTTGGGCCGTTTCTAAATGTCCATATTTCCTACACTGATTACACTTCTTGTAGTCTAATTGTTCTCACTTCATGTATTTTGAACACACCTCACTCCTGTCATAGACACATTTTGGTTTAGGTTCTATGAAGTGAAAGCAATGGTAAGCTGGATCTGTGTGAAAGCCCAGAGCAATTTTGCCCAATTTTACTAAAACAAAAACGGTACAAAACATGTGCAAAACCAGATTCAATACAAAACTACGATTTCCTTGTGTATTTTTTTTCCACAATTTTGTGTGTCCAACCACCTGTAAGGTATTGCAGTTTGGTTACACACTAGCTTTAGGCGTCTAGAATAAAATCAAAGGTATCAGCTTGTCAATAAAGGCAGAATTCTTTTTGCAGAAGTATGAAAAGCTTAAAGTTTAGTGTCTTTGTTTTTTCTTTTTTCACGTGCTGAGCATTTCTATCACAGCTTCTTATTTATAAATCTCTAAATTGATTATTTTGTTCAGCAGAAAAGACCTGTGCACCTGCACACAAGTATGAAGTTAAACAATCCTGCAAACATGCCTCAACAAAAATGTTGATTTTAATGCAAAACTGTAAGAAAAAGACAGTTTTCCCCTCTTTGGTGAGTGCATTTGTCCCTTTCTAGATGAAAGCTTTTTTTCAAAGGTCGGGGTCCAAAGTGATTTCTGATCAACTAAACGTCAGTAGTTAAAAGAAATCTATTTTTTTTTAATAAATTAGGTGTATTATTCTATGACTTCATATTGTTTATGATTCATGTTTATTACACAACTACCGTTATAAAGCCCATTGAGACAACTATTGTTGTCATACTGGGCTACATAAATAAAATTGCATTGAAACATCCTTTAATTTAGTTGAGTTTTTTAACAGCCGCGATTAACACAAATCACATTGTGGTTAGCATCTATTATAGATCAAGTGTGCTTTTTACGTCCATCATGAAGGATGTGACGGCAGATTACGGGACATAACAACTGTTACAACAGGGGGTTCTGGATATTCTGAAACACAAGGTGTGTATTTGTACAAATCCCCTTTTGTAATTTAGGCTAAACTTTATTTAAATTGATAACATCCGTATCCTTTCTTTTTTTTGGAAGAAGAGGAAAGCAGGGAGGGATGTTGGAGACGGGGGGTAAGGGCACCCAAGAAAGGGGGAGAAGGGGAGGATAATTACAGAGTAGGTTTGTGTGTGTGTGTGTGTGGGGGGGGGGGGGGTAACAATCATTAAGAAACAAAATGCTGGAGGATTATCATCATTACTGTCAGGAGTCGATGTTAGTCAAAAGGGGCGGGGCCTGTCCACACACATACTCAAGTGTTACAAACAACATGTTGGCTCCACAAATCTTCACATACAATCATGTCAAGATGTACACAATGCAACTACAGTTCACACACATATGGATACAAACCAAACAGATGTGAAGCATTCAATCTGTCACACATACTATTGTATAGGTAAAGGTAAAGGTGAGCTGACACCTGTGCTCGGGTGGGCGTTTATGTTCTACCCAGGTGGATGATGGAATGCATGCCTGGCTGACCACACACCAAGACCCCCACCAAAGCGGTAGCGGTGGCCAGGGCCCCCTGACACCGGCATGGTATAGCAGATAGAGGGAATCGGCCCCATGGCCCCCAACGCCATAGAGCAGGGAGGCACAGGAGCATGGAGAGTGCAGGCTCCAGCCAGGACAATAGCCCTTCGCCCCGCCAGGGGGCCCAACACGGGACCCCACCTCCGGCAGGTCCCCCCCGCCCCAGACGAGCAACCCACCACCACCCGGGAGTTCCGGGCATCCCCCCTCCCCAGCTCCAGGCACAAGCCAGGGCCCTTCAAGGGAGACCTGCCCCAAGCTACAGGCCACCAGATTCAATGTTTCAAGGCAGGGGCCGCCCACCTCTGCATATGAGGAGGACACCCAAGAAAGGTGATTCACTGATTCTTTAAGGTTCATGGTCCTCACCTGCCACTGACAACGTCAGAAGAAGAAACACCCGAATGACTTAAGGAGAACTAAAACCGAAACCAGGATGTAGAAAACGCCAAATGAGACATGAGCACCTATTACTGTGTGCTGTTTAGAACCCAAATGCTTCAAAGGAAACAAAGCAAACCCAACTTTTAACAACTTTGTATAAAATCCAAGCAGTCCCGGACTTTTTCAACTATGACATAAAATCCCTGTAAGTCCTACTTTACTGATTAAATGTTTGAACTCTGTTCCTGAGAATACAAGAGTTACGTTTTGTTGTCAAACTAAAAATGAGACTTGCCCCCATCAGGGTCAGGGAGTCTACATAACGATCAGAGAACACAAAGCGCCATGGAAAAAGAGAGGGCGGAGCTTCACAGGGTGAGAGCAAATTCTTTTTCTTCGTATGACCGTGAACATTGGAGGGATGCATGTTTCCACATGTGCCGAATTCTGTGGGTGTACAATTGTTCTCCCTCCTGCATATAATGGCTGCATGCAAAGTGATTCCGCAGCAGGGCTGCAAATCTCCCTCGGGGGAGGGGGGGGGTGAAAATCAAAGGCCCCAGCAAAGAGAGAAGCTGTCTTAACCCACCAACTATGAATTATGCATGTTGTTCGATCGCACACAGCCAAACACTGAAAAGTTCCCAACCTGACAGAAAAAGATGGATTCTACATCACAAAACGAACCGAAAGGGAGGCAAGAAAGACTAATTCATAGAGATTGCCTCGGGTCAGTTCTCCAACTTCTATAAAGTTATTAAACTAGTCAGAACACATGACATCATCACGGCTACTGGAGAAATTGAAATTGATTTTTATGTAATGTAATGCATATAAAAAATATAAAATTTAAATGATATTAAACGGCAAAGATTTCCTATATTTTCTGAGACTTCCTTCAATTACTGAAAGTTGAGGACAACGCTGTAAAGAGTTTTAACAAACCGTGAAGGACTGCAAGATTAAGGAAATGACTGTAAATGTGTAAGAGGTCTAAATGAGTACAGGACTGCAATAGTCTGTAAAGGACTGACAATGACTGAACGATTGTAAAGGACAAAAAACTGTAAAGGACTTCAACAGTCTGTAAACGACTAAAAAGGACAGAAAAAAGACAAAAAAGGACTGTAGGGAGCTCTAAAAGACTGCAATGGACAGAAAGACAATAAATAACTGTAAAGGAATAGAAAAGGCTCTAGAAGACTGTAAAGGACTAGAAAATCTGTAAAGGACTGGAAAAAAACTAAAGAACTGAAAGGGACCGTAGAGAACTGTAAAAGTCCATTATAGACTGTAAAGGGGAAAAAGGACTGTAAAAAACTGTTTAAAAAATGGAAGAAAAAAAAGGAGTGTAGGGAGCTGTAAAAGACTGCAATGGACAAATAGACAATAGACAACTGTAAAGGACTGGAAAAGGCTCTAGAATACTGTAAAAGACTGTTGGAGGATTAAAAGACTGTCAAAGTCTAAAAAAGAATTGAAAAAGTCTACAAAAGGGCAGAAATTGTGGAAGTCCTATGCTGTGCAGTCTTTGTGCAATCCTTTCTATTTTACTGACCAATTTTGAACGTCTGGATCAAGGTCAGCTACTACCCCTTTTAATTGCTACTTTGGTATGGCAGAGGCTTGCTGCAAGGCAGTTGCCAAGGAGACAATGGCTAAGAAGGTATGTCGATAAATGATTATGACATATAGATTGTCAGGAAACAGTGTGAGAAGCTATGCATATCATGTTTTAAAGTTGTTCTAATGAGCCTGCATTCATCCGATTAATTTTCAGCGACTTGCTGGGTCTCATTGTTGCTCTGCCACTGTGTTTACATCCCGTAATGCCCGGCTACGGTGGTCGTTTTGGTTCAGTTGTTCCGCTCCGAGCGCAGAGGCTTTTTCAGACTGAGGAAGCGAACAGGAGCTCAGTCCGATTTGGAACAGAGGCCACGTCTAACGATGGGTCTGAGAGGGGCTCCTGGTCCGCTTGGTTGTAGTCAGACTGAAAATTTGTTCAAGATTATGGAAGGAAACAAACTCATTCAATTTAAGCGGACCAAATGTGTCCAGTCTGTACACCCTAAGGACCGTAAAGGTGGCTTTTGGTTCTATACAAATGTAGACATTTGCCCAAACACTTCAAAAGCAAGAACACGGGTTCCCTCCACAGTTGTTTTGGCCCCAGGGTTATGATTAGATCAGGAGAATGTGATGATTTAACTTAACTCAAAAACAGGGGACTCTCAAATCCACAGAAAATGAAGTTATAAACCCAGATGTGAAGGTTGTTTTACTCAATAATATAGTGTAGTCCTTCTCTGTCACGATGATGAACTATACAGAGAAAAAAAGTGTTGTAGCTCAATGCAAAGATAAAGGTCAAGGAGAGAATACAGAGACAAATGCAGCTCTTCACTGTTGACAACGTGGTTTAGTCGGTGGGGAAGGCTGAATCCGGTTTGCTCTGGATTTGACATAATCCTGGTTTTATCCCACAAAAAGAGATAACAGTATGACCTTGACATTTGATAAAAATGAATGTGTGTCCCAGTATTACTCTTAATCTCAGTCACCTCCAGAGCTATTAACACAAATTGATTCAATATCATTGCAATGCAAACTGAAGCAATAAAATTCAATGTCACTTACCTTCAGGTCCCTGTGAAAAGCACTGCACATGTAAAGGGTTATGTCATTTCTTTTGAGTATTATTTACTATTCTATGACGCTTATTGTGGCTCTTTTTGAATAAAAGATTCATCTAAACATTTGTGGCATTTTAAGTTTTTGAAAAAATGAAATGAATCATCTCTTACTTTGTTATTCAATGCATAGAGCTTCCTCTCTGTTTAATTCATTTATTCCAATAATTCATTAGAAGTGTGCGCCTGTAAAATGGACAAATGAAGGAGAAAGGTGTGGAGGAAAATGAACAACCATGCATGATTTCATTACTAAAGGTGGTGGGAACAGTGTATTTGAATGACGTGTGTGTTTGTGTGCACATGTAATACATGCCGTCTTATGCCCTTATTGAACGTTGCATCACTGGAAGACATCGGGGCTGAGCAGCCATTGACACCCTCACACTTGCAGCTTCTGCAGGGATGCCACTCTGCTCAACAACATGCTCGCAAATTGCTTGGTGGTGATCACACGTTCTGCATCACATCCCAAGAGTTCAGTCTCAAAAGGTAAAGGTGCCAGCAAGAAGCGCCTCGGGAAACTACCATTAGGCGGTCATAAAAGGGAGCGTTACCCTGACCTAAAAACAGAGGAGTGTTGGAGAGGTTTACTAAAAAAGGGAACAAGAGTTCAATTCCCAGTTCTTGTGGACATACTGCACTTTTTCTACTTGCCCCATTATTTTGGAGGGGCTGTTTAAATTTAGAAAAGCAGTAAGGACATAAAAAAAGAGGAATTTGCCGCCGTTTATGGTCAGTGTGACCATCAGACGGCCATCACCGCCATCCTTCACACCGTCCCTCAGTGAAACGCTGTGTCTGCGAGCGCTGGTGCATCAGAGAACTCCAGAAAAACCAAACATGCGAACTTTAATGAGAAGTAAAACAACAAAACTCCCCAGGCAGGGTGCCGAGCCCTCACCTGCACAAACATTGTTTGTGTATACAAACGTAACTATTCAAACGTTGCCTCCACCTGATAAATGATTGCCTCAAATGCAAACTGGTTTGAAACGATTTGGATGGAGTTTTCCCAAAGTCTGTGACTAAATATTGAGTTTGAGCTTCAACACACCAACAGAAATGACAGGAGACATCCACAGCCGTGGATGGCCGTGCCACTTTGTGCCATTTTCCACGAATTACATTTCCGTCGTTCATGACATTCACATGCGTCTATAAGTGAATTTGGATCTTGGTTGGTTGAGAATTACGCAGTTTATGCTTATTTTACCTAGTTTATAGGTAATAATGATGTAAATCTCCCGTACGACCAATTTTCTTCTGTGTAATATGCGTCAAATGTACATAGTGGCTGAGGGACGCGGCCTTCAATCATGCCTCTACATTTACTACAACCTTACATATGATTGTGTTCAATACCGTAAAAAACTAAAGTAAAACCCCTAAAGAAGCCTGTTATGTGATTAGGGGCCATGATTCGATTGAGACGACAGGAATCCACCATCCTGGTGTTTTCTGGTTCACTTTCCTCATTTGTCCCAATTTATCTTAGCAAATGGTCCAGGATTCAAATACTTACACTCTGTTTTCATAAACTAGAAGCTTCAAGACTTCATGTGGAGGAATTTGAGTTTCACAAAATCTGCTTTGCTGTTTGCCCAAGTGACAAACATTCACCTTTTCATTGGGCTACTAATGGACCACGTCAGTATCTGCATGCAGCATAAGATCCAGATCGCAGAGTTAAACTACCAACAATATGATTGTGTTTGAATCTCTGTTTGTACTGGGTATTTAACAGCCAGACAGACAGTCACCAAAAAAGAACAATAATACAACATTGAAATCTTTCAGGGCCATCAACTACTGATATAGGGCTGATATAGGGATGATACTGATAGGGCTGCACGGTGGCGCAGTGGTTAGCGCTCTTGCCTCACAGCAAGAAGGGCCCCTGGTTCAAGACCCGGCTGGGGGACATGAAAAATACATCAATTGGGGACCTTTCTGTGTGGAGTTTGCATGTTCTCCCTGTGCATGCGTGGGTTCTCTCCGGCTTCCTCCCACTGTCCAAAAACATGCTTCATAGGTTAATTGGCAACTCTAAATTGTCCATAGGTGTGAGTGTGAGAGCGAATGGATGTGTGATTGAGGATATTCTACCCTGCGATAGACTGGCGACCAGTCCAGGGCATCCCTTGCCTACGCCCAAGTAGCCGGGATAGGCTCCGGCAACCCCGTGACCCCGAAAGGGTACAGAGAGAAAATGAATGAACTACTGATATTTTTTGAAGACTTTGGTAATGCAGGAGCATCCCAGAGAAATACACCAACCAACACAAATACACAAACAGGCATCCATCCATCCATCCATTTTAGAGACACCTATGCAAAAAGTTCTGAGTTTGTAAAATAAACCCCCTGGGTTTAAAGATTCGGACTACGGAAACATTTCTGGACTAAATGGATGTAAATTGTTCTTTATTTGCTCGTAATAAACATTCATTATTATGCCACAATTTATTTTATTTATTTATTTATTTTTTTTAAATTATTATTTTAAAAAGACGTAAACTTTCTAGTCCATCGTAAATGAAGCTTGTTGGTACTTAAATGGTGGCTCACAAAGTCAAAATTTTATTCTTAACCTTAATTTCTAACCTTAACCTTGTATTTCAGATCTTTAAGTAGAGTGTGTTTTCTGGAAAAAATAAAGTTTTTTGTTGTGATCATTTTGTTCGTGTCTATTTATCCCACTGTCACTAAAATATGTCACTATGTTAAGAATTTTTCCCATTTTATTATTTTATTGGGTTGGTCAGATAATCTGGCTGCAGAAATAAACAGCCAGCACAAGAAATCTTTGACTGTCAGGGAAGCCCCCCCCCCCCAATCGCTCTAAAAAAAGGTTTATTCTAACTGGCGACCGTAGCAGTTACAGTTTTTCTTGTTTTAAGTTTTGATAAAAGATTTCTTCCACAATCCTGAACACTGTACAATTTCCATTAACAGACGATGATGTCGGGCGATATCTTGTCTGACGCCAGGTCCTTCTCATTTCCTTAGTGGCTCTTTGTTTACGCAAATATTCCATACTGTTGTGTTGTGATGTAAGAAAAGTTCAAATTCAAATTTGAAAAATAAAAAACAGTTTGAAACATCAAGATGTGCTGGAAGGACTGCTTATTGTGTGAAAAAAGTTAAACTATTAAATACAGCAGCTAAAATCCTAATCTTTTTCTTTCCCTTTTAACAGCAGTGTGGCTTATTTTTTCACAAAGTTGGTCAAACAGAATCGTTCTATGTTTTTTACTGTAATTGTTGCATTAATTTGAATCAACTGGGCGCTCATTCTCCACTGAAACCCAGATGCCAGAACCCTGAGGACACAATAAATGTGATATAATCCTGACAAATGACAGTACGGCCGAATGAAATCATTAGGTCACTTGAGAAAAAAAGGAGTTAAAAATAGATAAACTTCTAACTAAATATACAGAGAAAGAAGAACACGAGAAACTGACATGTCGCAAAGTGAACAGAAACACAGAGGTTCCTCCATCTTGGAGTTTCTTCATCATATACTGCATTGTTTTAATTGCATGACCTCCAATTAGTTAAATTTGACCTTCCACACAGAAAAACCTCATTTTACTGAAGAACACTTGACAGTCAGTGAGGAAATTTGAATCTTTTTAAAGCTTTTTTGTTACTTTAAAAAGCCAAACAGACATTTTTTTATTAAGGAAAACCTGCTTCCAAGAAAGGAAAAGTCTCCTTTTTATTTAGTTTCAGCTGGCTTTTCTTATATATCTGAGAATTAATGACCAGCAGAGCATGAAACTATCTATTTTCCAGGCTCACAGTTTTTCTGATAATAAAAGAGCGACCTAATGAGGAAAAAATTATAATTAGCATAGTTTTCTATGACATTATGGGGGTTTGATCTGACAATCACCTGTGTGGGAGGATAATCGCTACACATTGATCCTCGTGATGCAATCATAGAGAAAAACTGCTCCTGTTTCTGTCTTTAATCTGACTTCATCCTTGGTTATCTCAGACAGATTAATTCTTTATTGGAATCAATCTCCAGTCCCAGGATTTAAGAATTTTAAAACAATCCCTTTTTCATTTTTACGGGAAAGTGACATCTTTACCTCATTCCTTTGGTGGAGCGGTTGTTGAAGTTTTGCAGCAGCTGCGGCATGCCCAGCATGGCCTCGAACGTCACGGCGAGTAAACCCAGAGTCTCTACAAAAACGCCCGAGTCCATCAGCAGCAGGGAGACCACGGCACACAGGACGGTGAAGCCAAAACAGAAGAGCAGGTAGTCTTCAAACACGCTCCACTTCCAGAAGGAGCCAACATTCAGGTCTGGATGGGAGGAAGCACATGGACGCAAAAATAAGATTCGATTAACGTCCTACTTATCAGAGAAATTGGACGAGTGTCGATATGAGAAATTTGGGATCATGAGTGTGCGGGAAAAGGAATGGGGAGCCTGGCAGGATTATTGTACGGAAGGAATGATGAAATTAGGACACGGACACCATGTGTAAATGGAAACATCCTTGTGGTGATGACATTCAGGGAATGAAAGCTATAAAGTCAAGGCAGACAGAAAGAAAGAAAGAGAGGGGAACGCTTAGAGAAAGTCTGCAAGGCCAGCACTCCTGAATCAATTGGAGTCTCTGTGCATAAGTGGAAAAAATATAAATGCAATCCTGGAAAGCTTTTACCTTACTTATGCTTTGAAAAAAGGCCTGTCAGGTGCTGCGTGCTTTACTTTTGGTTCATTTCCATACTATGTGTCTACATTTGCTACAAAACATCAAAAACTAGGAAAAAAAACAAACAGTTTTATGTATTAAAACATCCAGAATCAAATTGATTGTGGATTTATTAGCAAATTTTAGAAAAGGAGACTATGAAGCTCTTCAGACAGAAAAAAAAGGCAAAAATTATGAGTGGCAATATTCTGTCTCTAACTTGTAAATTCCCATCAGCCATCTCTTCAGTGAAGCATAATATGAGAAGCCTGAATCTCTCATTGCCATGACCACTGAGCTGTGGAAAACTAGCTGACATTAGCTAAATGGGATTGATTTCTAAATAAAAGCACATTAGTTAGCGTGCCCACTCAACTACAAAGCACCCGGCTGCTTCAGAGACGATCCTGCTGCTGCATTTCACTAATGCGCTGCGTCCGTTAGACTTCGTTGAGGTTTCAGAGAATTTGTTTATGGGTTGGGGAAGCACTCCCAAAGGGTGGAGGTTGGACCACTCTGACACGGGTCTTTTTATTTTACAACCACTTAGATGTAAACATTGATCCAGGTCACTGTTGGTGCACAACAAGCCCAAATCATGAGCCCTCCGCCTCTGTGCTTGACAGCTGACGGGTGTTTCACAATACATCTAAAACATTCACCTGTAAATATTTACAAAGCATATTTGTACAATCTATTTTTTTTTGCTATAATGGAGCAATAACAGGTTTGTAAGATTCAAAGCCTTTGCCGTCATTGCCAAAACGTGCCGCTCTTCATTATGAAATCTAGATTAAAAAAAAAAAAAGATTAAATATATTGAACTATAAATTAGCATTTACTAAGTAATAGAACCAAGAAGCAGGAGATAAATAAGTTAAACTAAAAAAAAATCTGTTTCCAGCTCATTGTCTATCATTTTTTGTTTTGACAAAAATAAAATATCTTTAAGGCTCGACACTTTTTTATATAAACGTGTCTAGACGTCCTTGTTTTAGTGTTTTAGGCAAAGTGGAGAAATGTTGACTTTCTTCTTGTGTGAGGAACATCCAGATACACTTAAACTCAAAAGCAGATTGCTTAGGGCAGCTGTAACTAAAGCATAACCTGAATAGCCTCACCTGATTGAAGGTGAAAGGCATACTCTGGGCATTTCCAGGACAATTGGGGAATAAGCATAAATTAATCAGATGAACTTTTTAAAACACGTATTTTTATGATTAAATCTGCTGCAGAAGGGTTTGCAGGAAAGTCTGCAGCAGACTCTATTCCCCTCACATCATGTCCTTGCCGTTGCCGTGACCCACGTTGTGTATGTAATGGAAATATTCCTGCGAAGTACCGACGCTCACAGAGGACTGCGTTCCCTCTTCCACTCCGCTGAGCTGCATCCAAGACGGCCAGAGTGAGACATCTCGCAGCGAGTGTGGCATGTTTGTGGCAAACAGCAAATGTGATTAATGGCTTTATTACCCAGAGCCACAAAAGACGCGCCGCCCACAGCTGACAAGAAGCACGCCATGTGGAAACGGAGAGACACATCACAACATCTGTTGTCACAAACTATGACACGGACAGGAGCCAAACAGCTGCAGGGGAGCCTGGCACATTCAGCTACCAACAAGTAACCCCCCCCCCGACTACTGATGCCTTTTTACTACAAATCAACATCAGGCCTGAATCACAGCAGCCAATGGCAGGCAGGGGGAGGCTGCTCTCAGCCAGAACATGAAAGGTCATTCATTCCTCCCAGAAAGAGGGAACGGAAGGTAGCATGCAAAAAAAATAAAAAAAAGCCTTTTAGAGCCTCTCACATTTTCATCTTTAATTTGAAGCTCTGTTCTCTCTCCGTTCCCTCCCATTCTGCATCTTATCAGCAGCCCACACACTCTCAAACTCTGGGAACTTTTTCACAATCCCGTCTCTTCTCATAAATTACATTCTCACCAGCTTCCCCTCTTCCTAACCCTGCACTCCCACTACCCCGTCTCGTTTTTTATTTTGTACTTTATTATAGCATGGTGTTTTTACCTGACTAATTCAATTGTTTGGACCTGTGAAGAGATAAAGCCACACCTTATCATGAAGTTTTATGTTTGTCTGTGACACATGTCATAATTTGAATTTCCCCTCACACAGCAAAAACTGAATCATCAAAAGACCCTTCTTTTAAGAAAAAATGTCTTAGCTTTTGACTCGCAAGATAAATCTTATCTAGAGCAAAATAATCTTACTTTTACTTATTACTTAGAATTTTTTTTTCGCCTAAATAAAAATTCTTGGTAAGACCATTTTCCTTAACATATGGTAGAATTTTTTGCTACTATTTAAAGAAAATTTCTCAAATTGTATCCGAAGAAGATGAAAAATTCAGTTTGAAAAAGATCGTAGAAAATACGCTGGGCTCCAATCTCTCAGCAACTGGGGAGGTGGGGGGCGGAGTTTCTCTACGCCAACAGTCCTGCTCACAATTTAGAGGCACGTTTCTGATGAACTCCCGCCGCTCTGCAGAAACTATGTCCTAGAAAACGACACAGACTTTGGGATTTTGGCTGAAAACAGCATAATCATAACTAAAAGACCCCTGGGAACGCTTCGAACATTTTATTAGTTTCATTGACAGATTCTTTTAATCAACCAAAAAAAGAATATCCGGAGGCCCAACCCTTCACATTTGGTATCATTTGAAAGCCCCAAACGTCCTCTGTAGATACCAAATAAAGTTAATGCAATAATATGCAGAGGTTGGGAGAAAATTCAATTGTAGGACTGTCCTCTATAAAACGGAAAATTTGCATCGCTGGTATTCAGGAGGATATGAGAAGAAAAAAACAACTTTTATTCTATATTATTAAATATTATACCAGTGTCAAAAAAAAGGGGAGCTGGTTTTGGTTTTTAAAGTAACATCTGTAAAGTTTTCCACAAAGACTGGCCATATCCAACCAAGTTTTTGGAGTCTCGCCTGGAAAAAACTCTTAGTTTCCACATAATTCATTCTAGATCAAACATTCAATCACCACCACGGGCAGAGAAGACCCCCACAGAGAGCAGATACCTGTAGTGGATGCAGGCAGTTCTTCTAGCAGAATAAAGCCCTGACCTCATGCGAGTCCATTTCCATGACAGCCTCAGCAGGTATGGTTAAGGTACAGCACTACAAACACCTTAAATGGGGTGTTCAAACTTTGCAGCTGCTCTCATGCAAGCTGCACATATGAGGCAAGGGGTGATGAAAAATGAAGGAAGAGGTGGACGCATGGAGACTAAAAGAATAGCTCAGAGTGAGTCAGGAAGATGGAGAGCACAGAGGCGACGCTTGAGGCATTTCTCATCAGGCCAGGCAGAAAAAGAGAGACCCGACCTGAACGGAGACAGGCTCAGAGATCCAGATTAGGATTGACACTGACAGCTAGGCTCCATTGAGATATGCTGATTTAGCACTGTCAGTTTGCCAGAGGGGGAACTCAGCTCTGTGGAGTCTTCTCTTTGAATTAAGACAGAGGCAGAAGTTGTTGATTGGAATCGTGTGAGGCTGTTGGGTTGGTGTTCCTCTCACCGTCATCGACTGAGGACAATCTGAACGTGATGGAGGTCACCCGTGAGGTTTCTGGTTGTTTGAGAAAAGTGCGATGCTTTAAAGTTAGCCAGCAACAAAAAAATCGATGTCAAGTGGTGGTCCACAGCAGAAACTCATGTGGTGTGTGGATGACAGGTCCTTTGCATCTGCCGTTGTAAACATAAGCCGATATTTTTGTAAAATGTTTAAAAACTTTCTGTGTTTCATAAACTGAGCTCATCTGTGTGAGCCAAAAGAAAAGAAGCATCAGAGTCTCACTGACGGGGTTTTAATCGACTTCTTCATATTCAAAAACACGGAAACATGCCCTTGTCTAAAGTTCCAAACTCAAAAACATCTGCAGAAATCTTCAGGAAAAGCTAAACACGTTATTCTCTGTGCGTCTTAGAAAGATAACGTAGCTTTTTATAATTCTGCTCAGACCATTTCTGTCAACTGGGGCTTGTTTACAACTAGGTGACAGCATAAGTTGCTGTGAAAATTAAAAAATGAAAGGGGAAAAACTGTTGTTATCAAGGATTTATAATGGACAGCAGTTATAATACAAGTTAGAAGTCTAAAAGATAGGAGAGGATCTGACATAAAATGTTTTTTAGACTATGAAGCTTTGAAGTTACCAGTGTTGACGTCTGTCCTTTTTCTTCTTACGTACAGTCATGCATCCAAAAGGCCACAAGCTTTTGCTTCAAATAGATTATCCTATGAAGGCCTTCTGGTTGTAGTCTCTGTTTTTGGGTCTGTTTGTTGTGTTTTTTAGCGGAGGGGGTGGAACAGCTGAGGTGGATCAGCTGATTGAGGGGCTGTCACCAGGCAGCTGAGGTTGACGTGGATAAGAGAGGAGCGAGCGCACAACATTGTGACTTTTGAATGGCTGCAGTTGTCAAAACATAATAACCTTTGGTGGTGGTTTTCTCTTGATGCGTGTATGCATCAGTTTTCTTTTTCCAAACGAAAATCCCAATTTCCCTGACGTTTAGTCTTCTTGTTGCGTGCCGTTCAACTTTATTTGTGGACTAGAGTTTTGTTTCGTAATCATTGGGGGCTTGTCCGGGACAATCACTGTTGTTTAATTAAACATCAGAGCTTATGACGGTCATTTAATTTCTCTACTTTTTTGTCCTTCACCTCGGCTGTCTGTGCAGTGGTGACCTTTTCAGATTGACTGTCCATTTCTAATATATTGCCGAGCCGGTCGACTTCTGCCATGACAACCACCCGCTCTGCTCCCTGACCCATCAGGGACTACCCAACCACGTACTCCTTCACCCTCCTCTGAGTGTGTTCTGCTGATTTGTTTCTATTTCATTAACATTTGAGACCAGTTAAGGAATTGTTGCAGGTCTCCAATAAAGTTCAGTAGACCTTCTCTGTTAAAAATTATTGATATTTTTCCTAATAGAGCTGGTTCTGGGATACTAGAAGACCCACCTTCACTCCTTAACCCTAACCCTAAACTAAAATGATCAACCCAAGACCGAGTGGTTCATTCGTTAACATCATTTTAGTGAAGGCCGTCTGGAAGTGATGCGTTCAGAACGTTTATGGCATCATAAATGCAGATGTCACGGAGATTTATGGGAGCAGCAACAAAAATGCTGCACGCTGCGAGATTGAAAGGTAAAATGAACAACAGCTAGTACACTGACATGATTCCTATTAAAAGGAAAAAAATACCTTTAATTTGTAAAAAATAAAAATAAAAATTAAACCAACATTTATGTGTGACAGTCAACCGGGATTAAACAGAATATTTTCAATGTAAAAGCCTCTAGGTTTTTCCTCCCCATCTGTGTTGCATAAATAAATTTACTTAATATTATGAGAGAAAAAAACAACTGTGTGCTGCTGATCTGCATAAAAATAAAAAGATTTTCTTCAAAAATCTGGAATTCCTGGTCTGCAGCATGTGTTTTTATAAAAAAAAAATAAAAAAACACGAACGCAACAAACAGAATGAACAACTATGGCTACAACCAGAAGAAAGCGCACACAGATTAGGATACATAATTATCAGAGCTGCAAAAATACATATTATCTTTGGGAGAAAAAAATAAATGCTTTCGTTTTAAACATTTCTTTTTCTTTTTTTTTTTTTTTTTTTAACCAAGGCCAACTATTTTTTTAAAAACAATAATATATTTAAAAGCCAGAAACGGCTATAAGGACCCATCCAGGGATATCTGGAATCAAACTGAACAAAGCTGAATACAAAATTTCCCTCTATGCAGATGATGTGTTGTTATTTATAACAAAAACAGAGACATCTATTCCAATTCTATTTAATATTATTAAGCAATTCAGCCAAATTTCAGGGTACAAAATTAATTTTGACAAATCTGAAACCTTACCACTGGGGAGCCACAGGTTGGGAAGGGACCCTCCTACTAATTTTCCTTTTAGGTGGTCATATGAAGGTTTTTCATACTTAGGTTTAAGGATATCTGCAAACACCTCAGAGATGTATAAATTAAACTTTAAGATGGTCTTGTAATCAGCTAAGAGTGACCTAAATAGGTGGTTTGACCTCCCCCTATCATTTATGGGCAGGATAAGCTTGATAAAAATGAACATCCTTCCCAGGTTACTCTACCCCATGCAAATGTTGCCATTCAAGATTAACAAAAACACTTTTGCTGAGATTGAAAGTTTTTTGTCCAAATTTATATGGCATGGAAAGAAATCTAGGCTTAAGATGAGGGTTTTGCAGCTTACGGTTGATAGGGGTGTTCAGGCATTGCCTAACCTTCAGTACTACTGGGCATCTCATTTACAGATTATATCAGGATGGTTACACTCATTTTTGCATCAATCTGAACCGCATGTAGACAGTTGGTGTTATGAGCCTCTCTCACTACTGAGTCTATTATCCCTAGATCCAACTAAACTTCCAGTGGGGATAAAGAACAACACTATTCTTATTGTTACACTTAGAATTTGGAACAGCATCAGGAATCAAATCGGTTGAAAAAACGTTTCCAGTGCAATGCAGCCTCTTATTAGAAACGTAGCATTCTCCCCGGGCTTAGATTTTGGGATATTTAACAAATGGCATGATAAGGGTTTAAAACTTGTCTGCAAATTTTTTGAAAAAGGTGTTTTTCTGTCTTTTGGACGAATTCAAGATAAATTCAGGATATCACGCCAACATTTTTTAGGTTTCCTACAGGTGAGACACTTTGATCGGACCTCCTTCTCTTTCCCCGGTGACCAACC
This sequence comes from Oryzias latipes, assembly GCF_053564925.1. Taxonomy (NCBI): domain Eukaryota; kingdom Metazoa; phylum Chordata; class Actinopteri; order Beloniformes; family Adrianichthyidae; genus Oryzias; species Oryzias latipes. Next base: position 32,131,057 of record NC_136242.1, on the reverse strand, counting down.
AATCCTACACCCACTAGAATGTTTTCTTTTGAAATTTAATGAAAATGCCACCTCCAAGAAGAAATTCCTTTCTCTCTGTTACGCACAATTAATGGCACTGAACCCTCTAACAAGTGAGAGATCTAAGTATCATTGGGAGACAGATTTGGGAATTGACCTTGATGTTGAAACTTGGTCAAATGCTTTTTTGTCTGCACAAAAAACATTTACATGCAAAAAACTCAGGGAAAACCAATGTCGAATTTTACACAGAACTCAATATACACCATGCAGAGGTTTTACATAGGATTCAACCACAGCGTTCACCTCTTTGTATAAAATGTAAAAAAAATTGTTGGATCTTACTACCACTGTGTTTGGCAGCATCTCCAGATTTTGGCAAAATGTTGATACGGAGCTCAGCTCAATTTTTCATAAATCTTTTTCCCTGGACCCTATTTTGTTTCTTTTTGGCCAGTCGGGGAGGTTGCCTGTGAACCCTGGACAGATGAGGTTGCTCCAAAAACTTTTACTCCTGGCTAGGAGATGTGTACTTCTACAATGGATACAAGTGCAACCTCCATCAGTTACACAGTGGTACAGAGAGACTTTTAAAGTTTTTCCAATGGAACGCCACAGTGCTCTGTTAAAGGGTAACTCCAACATTTTCAACAAGACGTGGCAGCCTTATCTGGATCACTTTCCTCGAAATTATCTGATATACTTTGTAAAGGAGGCTCACATTTTATATTTCTAAGTATTTAGTAACTGTTTTGAGAAAAAATCCCAACGTGTTATTGTAACCTATATTATGTGTGCACCTTTTACTGTTTGATGTCTGCTGTGCTGTGCTGGTTTGTGTTGTGTTCTTTTCTTGAAAAGTTAATAATGTATAATTTAAAAGCCAGAAGCACAATACCGTCCTCTTTTCTTTTTACAAGTAGAGAAACGGAAATTCTTAAAATTTTGATTGAAATTGGTCAAATAAAACATAAGAACTTGTTCAAATTTGACAACACTTTTGCAGCAGTCTAGATATCCCTGACCTGCTTGATGGCTGATTTGAAGTTTGTGAGACCCGATGAACACCACCCTGAAGTAGTTGTTGTTGTTGTTGTTTGGTGGGGGTGAAGGGTCGGTTCACACATGATGTTGGATATTTACTGTAAATCTTACTGTTTTGGTCCAGGCACTGATGTCACTAGACTTGACTTTCATACGGAATAATATAAACCTTACTTCACAAATGTACCTTAAAATTTTTTTTGGGTGTTATTAACATGCTCCTGTGGCATTTCTCTGATGATGAAGGACATATAAACAAAGAAATTAAGCTCAAAATTGCATTTCTGAGGAATTCTTTATTCAAATCGTTGTGAATCAGGGGCAGAAGAAAAAATGCAGTTTGAAAATAATTGTATTTTTGACGCAGAAAATGTGCTGGGTGGGCCACAAACTCCCTACTCCACTTCACTCTGCAACAGGAAAGGTAGCAGGGGCGGGGTTGCTTCACCCACAACTCTGAGGTGAATTTCTAATGAACTTCTGCCGCTCAACAGAAACGATCCTAGAAAACGTGTAGGTTTATGGATTTTGGCTAAATAAAAGAAAAAAATGGCATCATCATAATTAAAAGACCACTGAACGCTTTGAAAGTAGATCAAAAGATGATTTGAGTGGGACTTCAGTGCATTACAGAAAATGGAAAAAAGTTTGACTTCTGTCAAATTAAAAATATTGATTTAACCAAAGAGACTTTTGTTAAACATACAGGTACCCCCGGAGCAAAAGATGAATCATGGAACATTTAAGCAGGGTGATGCTCTGGACATGTCCTTTAGATGCTCAGCGGTTCTCATCAGAAGTGAAGGAAAACCTGCCTTTTTGACCAAAAGGTGAGACTAAAATTTAGGAGACATGAACCACAAATAAGCAAAATATGAGGTCCAGTTACCCACCATTTGAATTTTGGATCTAGGGCTGGTCTTCACTTTGATTTCTATCAGTTTCCCACAGAAATGTACTTCTTTTCATCACTTTTCCTTTGCTACACATCCCTGGAAGTTTCGTTTAGCGGAGATAATCAGAGCTAAAAAGCTTTTCTTTGACGTTGTCCTTCATTTGTCCTTATAGCCGCTCTATAAGCCTCCACATCTCAGCTTATCTGCCAATTTAAATGAACAAGATCTCTGCGAGATCACATGAGCGCACGTTTGTCTGTAGGTGGTTTTGCTTCAAGACATTTGAGAAAAAGTCCTTTGAAGTCTGCAGCTTGAACAGAATTTGCCATCTGCAGCAAAATGAAAGTTTGGGGTTTCAAAGAAAGCGCCGTTTCTCTCCTGTTTCATGCATACCTCAAAGGTAATGCAGCATAATGAGGGATGTGCTTCTCCAACCCTGATGGAATTATTTCCCTGAATCGCAGCATTCTTTATACTCCGAAATCTTTCTTCTGCGTTCTCATGCACTTGCTTGTTTGTACACTTAAAGATCCACAACAGATCTTCCTCTTTACCTCAATCGGCAGAATAACAGCTGGGATTCACTTTAACTTTCTCTTCCTTGCACACTGACGCTTAAAGTTAAGACTGGAGCCTCATGGCATTAAACTACAATGAGTACAGTGTGTGGGAGTTGAGGCCGTGTCACACAGCTACTAAGAAACCTCTGCTCATTTTGCACAAATGAAAATTGGTCATACATGAACAGACATTATAAAACAACAAAAACAAAAAACCTTTACTTGACATTTTCACAGATAAATCACTAATGAACTACGTTAAAACCACAAAAGAAGTATGAATAACCGACGCAAAGAACACGTAAACCCGCACTTGATTGAATTTCTCAGAGCACTGAGAGGAAATCGCAACGCTTCAGCACCACGGTCAGCTCCCACCATGGGCCCTCGTGATGCTTTGTTTTGAACACTCAGATTAATAATAATAGTAATAATATTGGATTACATTTATGTGCACTTTCCCAGACACTCAAAGCATCTAACAATGCATCCATAATTCATTCTCTCCTCATTTGGTGATGACCAGAGTCGACACCTTTCTTTCAATAAGTCACACAAGGTCAGCTGTCTTAATATCTATTATTAAGAGCTGGGCCATATGCCCAAAAGTCAAATCTCAGATTGTTTCACACCAAATTCCATTTTTGATTTTAGTCAATTTTTTTCTCCCTCCTTTTATTTTTCTTTAACAAATATTCCAAACGATGAACCATATCTATTAAAAGCTTTTTTGTTTCAACATCTCCTTTGAAAATTTGATATAAAAGTGCAATAAAAAAATAAAATCCAGATTTTCCACCAAAAGATCTTCTAAAACAACAACTTCAAATGAATCAATAACATTGATTTACAACCCTTCCCTGTATGTACTTGTCTTTGAATGAACCTTTATGCAAACAATGACAGTCATTTATGAAAGTATTTCTTTACTTTGGCTTAAAATATCATTACTGTGACTGAGCAAAGCATTTTGGCTTCCAGCCTGCTAAATGTTTACATTCATGCAAATTACAAGATCCACGTCTTCCTACATATAACACAAAATGTACAATTAGAATTCATATATTTCAGAAACTATAAAAACTTGTTGGCTCCTCACATTGAGGATGACTTCCTAATTGTGTTCATCAGCTCACATGACACAGTCTGACTTCTTTGTGGTTAATATTAACCGTCTCTAGCCGTGCAGAACGGCGGTGGATGTGTATGCTGAGATTACACAAACACTAAAATTTTCTGGCACTAAATGAGAGTCGGCTCCTTTATGCTTCAGACTTCAGATGAGAGGAAATGAAGCATTTGTATGCCGGCCACTGCCTGCGTGCAAGCTGAGGTGTTATTTCACTGCAATGTAATGAGCTTTTTGTTTTCATTTTACCTTTAACAGATTATGAAGAGTATTTGTGAAGAGTCTTGTATATCTGGTCCAGACTTGTTTCCACTCCACGTAAAAGCCAGGCAGACTTTGGGCTTACATAAGTTGTGGTGTTTATACACGGAAACATAAACACACACGTCACGCTACAAAACCAGACAGGCAGAAACAATCGATTAGAGCCTCACAGAAGTCCCTTCTCTCGACCGAAGACCCCAATTCATCTGACTCAGCTTTTGTGCAAATTATTTTTGTGCCACCCAAAACTATGAGTCACTTTAGCTGATCAGCTTGGTTTCTTATATTTCACTTCTGTCATTCAGTTTTTCTCTTAAACTTGTAAAGAGAAACTCATCTTGGTCACATGATTTCAATGTTGGGTGAATTTCCCTTTGTGAGGTTAATTCTATTCTATTCTCCTTTATTTTATTGTGCTGTATTTATTCTATTTGCTTTTTTATTCCATTTCATTTTTCTGCATCTATTCAAGTCTATTTCTTTTTATTTTTATTTTATTATACTCTGTTCTTTTCTTTTTTATTTTCTTCTATTCTTTTTTCCTCTTTTCTATTCCATTTTTTTCTTTTATTGTATTGAATTTATTCCATTTGCTTTTATTTTATTGTCTGCTATTTTCCCCCTTTTTTTTTTAATTCTAATATATTGTATTCTATTTGAAGTCTTATCCCAAACTGCCCTCATGGGTGGTCTGCAGGAGTGAAATTGTCAAACCGTAACCGTAATCTTGGTCGTAGACGTTCAGTGAACCCGTGGAGCAAAAACGTTCCTGTGCGTTCTTATTTCTTCTGTCATGCTGCAGGTCGTAGTGAACAATTATACAACACATCAGGGTAAGTAAGGGAGAAGGTGAGATGCAGACGTGTCGCATGAACTTCTTTTTCTTTTTGACCCACTTCAAATCACAGTTAGTGCCGTTTATGTAATAATGGATTTCAGATGAAACGGATTAAATAAAATGTACGGCCTCTCAACGCACTGTGAACGTTTCATCAGTTGAACTTTAACTAATCGAGGACTTGGATTTGGTCAGGACTTATGGGTTTGTGTCTGTTTTTAATTTACATCTTATTGAAAATTGATCAAGGATATTGCAGTAAACCTGCACCATAAATTGCAAATTTATCGTTATCGCGATAGCAAGACATTTGCAAGACGGCCAAAATCGCAATAAATGGTTACATTAAATGTGCTAGAACAATCTAATGACAGCTTTAAGTATTAAACCAATCAAATAAATCCATTAATGCATTTATGGAGCCCTTCGATGTTAGATTTTGGCTTAACATGTAGACTAGTTTCATTTAGAGTATAAGTTAAGGTATGTTGACTGACTCTTATTTAGACTAAACTGCAGTGAAATAGAAATTATTGTTTGGCTGTTTTGCTATTTGTTCATGCATCATCAGTTATATCGTCATCGCAATATTGATCACTAATATCGCATAAGGCGAATTTTCCTCATATCGTGCAGCCCTAACTTGCAGTTTGTGCCCGACTGGAATGATACCAAGTCTTTCGTATATCAGAATAGAGCTGAGAAAGAAACATCCTGGAGCAGGGTTCATCAGATTCATACCAAGCGTCTTCCAGTTGTCAGTACATGTGCTAGCATGGGGTTTGGATTGGGTCGTGTACCGAGAGGGCGTTCAAGAGTACAAGTTTAGCGTAGTTGAACGCGCATCACCTGCCGGGGGGGGGGGGGGGGGGTGTAGCATTAGAAATTAGGAAATGATACAATCAGAGAGGAGTTTGTGTGGGTGTCCTGCAGGCGTCTTACGTCATCACGTTCACACCCCATGTGCGGTCAGTAGGGACATTGCATGAACGTCCATTAGCCTTCAGAGTGACACGACAGTGGTACGCTTCATTTTACCGACATTCCTAGAGGGAACATTCCTAGAGGGAACTGAAAGACATGCCTGCGCTCCCCTTAAGATGCAGCCGCACCTCCATGTCGTCCTCCACGGACCCGGACAACCCAGAAATCTGCAGCGCCTGTGCCAGTCAACCCCCGTATGAAGGGGCATGTGACTAAAACTTTAAGAAAGACACGTAAATGATTTGGCGGTCGTATTCATAAGAATAGATGCGGAACGCAACAATTGACCCTTCATCATGTTAAGATGTATAGAAAATTTCGAATTGGACACCAAAATCATCCGGTTTCACAGATTAATCTTAGAAATGTCAGTCAGGCAGAACTTCTGACACAATCACATGCCTTCATTGACGGCAGGCTCATTTGTCAGATGCTACTCTGGTCCAACAGCTCACCGAAGAACAAAGCGTTCCAGAGCCTCCTGGAACAGTTTGTGACTTCATCACTGCAGCTGCAGACAAAAGAGCAGCTCACAGAGACTAAACTGTGGTAAGAGCGGTTAGTAATGGATGACGAGCAGAAAGAGGTGCATGGCGAGGACCAGAGGAGGCGTGCATGGAGGTGAGGCATCACTGGAGCAGTGCTTCCACACTAGAACATGACACAGTTACAGAAGCAAAACATCAATTGACATTAACTTTGTTTCTTTCCGTCACTTTTGTGACTCTTTCTGTGCAGCAGAGAGGATTCCTGTGGTTTACATTCACTAACTTAAAAAAAAAGCTGGTTTTTGATGGTGGATCTTCCCTGATAACAAAGCTTCTGAATCGACAGAGCAGTCGGACAAGGACGTCGTAACACGTGGGACCACCAGGGTGGTATTTATTGGTCTACGAGGGCAAATGCCTCATCAGCAGGGAAACCTTCTTCCTACAGAGATAAGCAAATGTAAATGAGGCGGCTGTTCCTGCTGCAGCAGAATGTGCTTAAACATCTCCATGCCAGCAGTCCCGCCCACAACGCGTTTCTGACAAACTCCTACAATAATTAGGGCCTAAAAAAACGACACAAATTTTTTCTTTTTGGCTAAAACCAGCATAATCATAAATAAAAAAACAACTGGGAACGCTTTGAAAATAGATCAAAAGATGATGGGAGTGTCTCCTGTGATAAAGTTTACAGTGTTAAAAAGGACCAAAGGACTAGTGACCAAAATAAAACGAGGTAAGATGTGTTTGAAAAGATATATTTTTACTATTCATCTTTTTCAGTTCAAAGCACTGAGTCTGGTCTAACAAAACAGATCCATGGCTAATAAAAAACTTTTTTTTTCATTTCATGAGCATATATCCTGCTTTTTTAAGCCTTTCAGAGTAAACTTGTGACGATGTCACATTACGCTGATGTACAAAATGCATGTAGAAAAGAAATTCTAAACATAAGGTACAGTCCTGAATTTATATTTTGCCGCTGTTGAAAAATGTGGCTTCCTGTTTGTTCTTTTCTTCCTTTTGCAGTTCGCTGCCAGTGCAGACTCTTCCTGGAAGGGACGGTTCCTCACTTTGTGATGTCACAATGTGGGAAGCCGCTTGTTTTCGTGGATTGGGAGGGGCTGGCGCTCAGAGTGCAGGTTTTTTAGAGGAATACTCAGAAATGAGTAAGATGGATCAAAATACCACTTTGGGGTTGTTTTTTCGGTCTGGAATGAAAATTGTAATGCACTTAAAAGCTAAAAAATAAGGTGATTTTAAATGATGTAGGCCCTGTAAGAGAATAATGAGAACAAGTCAGGAGGACCAGACTGTAGGTGGGAAGTTAGAAGACTATTTTTAAACAGTAAAAAAAGAAAACTCCTACAAAATTAACCATTTTTGTAGGACATCATGACTTTTGTTTACAGTTTTTGCTGCTTTTAAGTTTGGTTTAAAAATTAGATGTAAGCTAGACTTTTGTCCTCTGGATAATTACCAAAAACAGTTTTCCCAACCCCAACAACGATGCTTTTATATGTTGGATACATTCTGTAGTTACTCACAAGAAAATAAACAGGTTTGCCTTTTTTTTTTCCCCTCGACTTCTCAGAGATGCTGCAATTTGTCTGGAGTTTTGTCACGGACCGACGGTTCAGTGGCATGTGCTCGGGTCTGTGGACAGTCTTGTTGGGAAGCACAGCCTGACATGTTGGAGACGAGACGTTTGTGCAAGTGTAGCGTCTCACAGAGTGCCCGGGGGGAGGCATCACTTCTCCAATTAGGAGAGCAGGCTCCCCTGCTGCATCCACCACTAAAGACACGGATTTAGGTTCCCAGTCTACTGCAAAATGGATCACCTCTGAATTTTGGATAGTCTAAAAACTTCTGTACCTGGAGAAGTTAAGTTGCTCAAAACTTGACAGCAGAAAAAGAAGCAAACATCCCCCTCTGACCTGTGCTTCACCATTTATCCGCAGACGTGAGGAAAGGGAACCAAAAGGAGTTTTATCACTGGAAGGTAGAAGGTTTCCCATATAGCAAGGGTATGTCTGGGTTGGTATGTGGGAGACAGTGTATAGGAAGCTTGTCACTAATGAGCAGGCCTAAGGGTTCCCAAAGTTTGACTTCATCCTATTCTCTGTGATCAGGGCTGATCAGAGCCAGACACATGGAGCAACAAAGCTATGAGAGGGGGGCGAAAACCCACCCCAGGTAAGCTCATTTCAGCTCCACCGAGTCTGGCAATAATGATCTCATCGCTTTCAGAGATCGGACTTTTGAACGCATCCCTGAGAGTGGAAAGTCAAGGACTAACCCACCGCGAATCGATGAAGCCAGTGGGGAGCTTTGCTCATAATTTACAAATCAATAAGGCGGTGTGAGAGTAAAACCACACACAACGTGTTCTCCTGACGCGTCGAGCAGCTTTCAGAATTAACGTATTCATGTCAGATTTTCACTTTACATCCCGGTAAACAATAACAATTTGAAGAATATCACCAAATTACTGGAAAAATATTAAAAAGATGCAAAGTTAGAGGAATTTTTCTCATTTGTTTCTCTCTTTAAAGTTTGTCGGGAAGTCCTATATTCTAAAGAAAGCATACGTTTGTGACTTCCTCACACACCACTGTCATGTTTTTAACGGTGCAGTAATTAGGATGCTCCTTGTCTGCAAACTGCTGCAGCATTTCTGGATCGAACTTCTGCTTCTGAAAGAAGTTAGTTAGTTTGACTGCTCAAAGTACTGGATTAAATCAGTATAGCGGTTTTAGGCACAGGCCATACGGGCAAATGCTCGGGGAGCAAATTTAAAGGGGGCTTAGGGCTGGGAGAAAAAACATCTGTGCCACTATTGGTTTATTATCTATTATAACACAGTTTTTAGCGGCCTGAAATCTACGAATTGCCCCCCCGCCCAGCTGCAGGAGCGCAGCCTCGATTGCGCAACACCTGGATCGTTGCGTGCCTTCAGATGACTCGGTTCATGCTAATGACGCCATTATTTATTCACCATTTATTAACCATTGTAGACATTTTTATTCTTTATTGTCCATCTAAAATGTTTTTTTTTACAGAGGCCTGTCGTTTAGTTGGTTTATGTCAGCCTGAAAACTGCTTTCATGCAGAATGAAATACAGTCGAGTCCGGATAAAAATCGAGTAAATAAAGCACACAAACACACACAGACATTGCAAACTCCCACCTGTCAGGTACTATGGGAGAGATGGACGATGATCTGTGGTGTCTGTGTGTCAGCTCCTCTTCCTTACTCTGGTCTAATGAGGCAGCACACTGCCCTGACTGACACATCCAGGTCAGCGGGGTCAAAGACCGCCTCATCAATTAATAACCCATATTCATAAATAACCACAAGGTATCAGGGGAGAACCTCAAAGACACACTCAGGAAATTAAACCAACATTTCTTTGTGGCCACAAATTAAAAGCAGGTTTATATTTGTTCAAACATTTTTGGGCAAAATCCTGATCCAAAGCCGACATCAAAGACATAAAAATGTTTTAAAAAATGTACCCAGAGTTTTCTTTTTTCCCCTCAGAGTTCTTCAAATCTTTTTCAAGACAACAGGTGCAACAGCGGGGAATGGGAGCCGTCTATCAAATCCAATCAGCTGCATATCCTGAAAATGGCTCCAATCGAGGGGAACGGACAGCCTCTTAAGGGTAAGAAAGCAAAATTGTTCAAACTGTGTCAGAAACTTTTCTCTAGGTGAAGGCCACCGTGCTGCAAAGCTCATCTTGACCTGCAGTTTGGAGCTGAAGAGAGAATCATGTGAACTAGTAGAAAAAATCATTTGTATAATTAGCCTGCAGGCTAAATCTAAAGTTTAACAGAACAAACGTTTTCTTTCAACAGTAAGAACATCAAATTATGAAGTTGATCCATAATTTGTATTAAACATGTTTAAAACTCTTAACTTGTTGTAAGCTCCGGCAGCCAGTCTTCCTGGCTGTCACCTGCTTCCTTGTTGCTGAAGCCTTAAAGCTGTGTTCGAACGCGATTCGTGCGGCAGACGCCATCTGCGGTCCTGCGGCGCAATTTAGGCATTGAGCACGCCGTTTTGACCTGACAGCAGTACAATCTGAGAGTCGCGGTGGGATTTGGGCGGCTCGCCTGCAGTTCAGAAATCTGAACTTTGGTGAAGACGCATTGCGTCAATCAATCGGGATTCAGCTCTGACATCTGATGAGTTGAAAGAGACGATCAGCTGGTGCAGTCCGACATCGTTCTAGTCTTGAACTTCATGAAAGCTTTCTTTTTTTTTTTTTGAATCGAGACAATAATAAAAAGATTGTCCAATTTTGTTCTTAGTTTGGTGTGAATGAAGGATCAGTCACATGGAGTTCACCTCTGTGGGTGGTGCATTTTTTTTTTTTGGGTTGTCCGAGTCCGTGGAGGGTCGTAGTGAGGAGCAGTTGGTTCAAGGCACATCTTACAGGGAGCATGAGGCTCATTGTAAATGAAACGTCTGATTGTCATCAGTGTAAAGTGCATCGTAATAGTGCATCATGAAGTATTAAGTTGCACGCACTTATGATGTAGCCTACGGGTTACACCACACTCTATCAGTGTTTTTCAACCTTTTTTGAGCCACGGCACACTTTAACCTTGTCAAAAATCCTGCGGCGCACCACCATCCAAGAATTAAAAAAAAAGGAGAAACTCATAGTCTGTATTGATGTACAGCTCCTCCACAATCTCACATGCATTTTTGTGATAATTGTGGCAGAAAAAGCTGGAAGGTGCAGCTGTTTTTTCTAAAAGATGTAATAAAAGTTAAGTTAGGAGATTTATAAACTGGTTGATGTGTGTTCGTTGTTGTTTCAAGATGTCAAAGGAAGACTCATTGTGCGCTGAGACGCTGTCCCTTTAACCCAATGCATCATGGGAGATGTAGTGGAAACAGCTGCTGAATGCAGACACTTTCTGAGTTTCATGGTTTTGTTCACTTGTTCCACGGTCTGACAGCGGATTCTGTGGAAAGCTACACCGCTAAAGACGAGCTTTAGCTGGTATTTCTGTTGGAACTGAGAGACTTTATAAACAGAATCAGAACAAGGAAGTGAAGACTTTAACCACTTCTGATTGGTCAGACTGATGACGTGTGATTAAACCTCCAAGAATGATTGGTGGAGACAGTTAAAGGGGCGGGACTTTCCCGAAAACAGCGGTACCGTCATTCTTATCAAAATGTCTTTAATAGAATCAAATAAACACGAAGAAAAAAGTATTTTATGATCTTTCATATTCCTAAATACTCATTGTTTTATCAGGGCCTGTTTGGATGAACACAGAGCTGATATCCTGGAGATGGGAAATGTTTTTAGATCAGTAAATGAGGACAATTTCCCACGGCACACCTGACCATCTCCCACGGCACACTAGTGTGCCGCGGCACACTGGTTGAAAAACACTGGTTTAGATTATAGTAAAGCATTCAGTCCCAAAACACAAGCTGATCGCAGGAGAAAATAGGCAAACTTAGCAACGCAAAGAGCACACAGTTTCATCATTGTGTAGTTCGTAGGGTTAAGAGGGTGAACGGACAGAAAAAATAAAGAAAAACTAATTCCTGCGTCTCGCCTACTGCACCCTTACTTCCCCTTGCGTGTTCCCTGTCGCGCGCAACGTGACCGTGGAAAAATGTGCATGAACATTTTCACAGAGCTGTCCACGGCTTTGATATCTTGCGTGGGCCACTGTACAGGTATCCACCCGTAAGGGCAGTTATGACTAATGCTTTAAATTCCTAGAATTCAAATAGAGTAAATGTGCAGAACTCAGCCTTCAGTCCAATACAAATATCCTCTAGTCTGTGTTCCCTCAGGTGTGTTCTTATTAAAACAGATGTTTGGTGAAAACTGTTTTTTTGTTCTGCTCCTGAACATTCTCAGCCCGCTCAACAGTCAGACAGAGCGGTCTTCACATCCAGTCTAATGTGAAATTCTCTGTTTTAGGTCTTCACAGCTTCTGCTCGGGTCCGTTGTTTCGAAAGAGCACGTCCTGCCCCTAAAGCTTCACCCAACCCAATCCCTGTTTTTTTTTGTCTGACTCTGAACCGAATCAAATTGAATTCAATTGACTTGCATGAAACATTAAAAATAACAAATACTATCAACACATCTGTTTGCTGGATTTGACAGAAAAGAAAACAGACTCGGCCTTTTTTCCTGCTTTAGCCAAAAGGCAGCAGATCCCTGTGCAGGTGGAATTAGACGCCCATGCAGCAGGAAAAGAAAAACAAATATTGGCAAAAGGAAATTAAAAAAGCTTATCACTGCAGTGGACGTTTTTTTCCCAATCAAACGTGACTCTGGAAGTTAACAAACAAAAAATGTTGCCCTGAGGCACGTCAATTTCCAATTATTAAATATGTTGCTCAGGTAATCCAATATGCTTGACTGCTAATAAATGTACCCCATTCATTTGACTTGCTAATTAAATGTTGCAGTTATCTGGAGTTTAATTAAAATGCTTTTCAGAGTGGTGTTGACGGAGAAGGAAAACAAACTCTGGTGTGCGTGCGGCTGCAGCGCCGTCAAGTGTTGCAGATAAGCGTGAACACATTGGCCGCGCCACACATGCTCAGTAGCTCTTGAAATTTAAGACATTTCAAATCATCTGGGGCCTCATTTATAAACGTTGCGTACGCACAAAAGAAGGCGTACGCCACTCTCTACGCAATAGTTGAGATTTATAAAAAGCAAACTTGACGGGAAAATGTGCGGTCCTTCACGCAAGCTCTGACCCAGGCGTACGCACAAAAACGGGTGAAATGAGAATCGGCGACACCGTCGGCAGATGGAAGAAACACGTGAAAGTGAAAATGACAATACTGCCTCTCAGAAATAACATGAAGACTTCACAAAGCAAGTCTTACAATTAACATCTACACAAACACCCGTTGGACCGATCAGCAGTGAAACAAACAAAAAAATCAAACGAAAATTACAACAGAAATTCAAATGAACACATATTTGCAAAAAGAAAAGTGAAATATGTTCTGCAATATTGGCATGTTGTGCAATTCATCCTCATAAATAATATATTTAACAGAACGAAATAATGTACAAAACTGACATTCTCGTCAATGTGTCCGTCTGGCGGAGCAGATATAGGTGCAATCAGACAGACAGATGGATAGATAGAGATGCATTAATTGTCCACTAGGGAAAGTTGTTTTCATAGTAAAACATTTCTTCATAAGCTACAGAATTATGGTATTCATGCATATGCCTTTAGTTTGTTTTATTTTTGATGAAACAATGTATGGCGTATGTCTCGACCATTCAGAAAGCAACAAGAAATTACATTTGCGCTGAACAATTTCCCATTTCCACGTCGATTATTACCGACATCTGCAGCTTGTCAGATGTAATTAAATGGAGGGAAATAAAATGCCCCATCACAATGCGTAATGACGCACAATGGCTGATCTTGCGCTCTTAGAAGATGTGGCAAATGGAAGAATTCGGAGTGAACGCATCTTTAGACAGCAAGAAGACTTGCTGGCAAACGAGGACGAGTGGCTTATGAGCCGGTTCCGACTTCCTCTGCGGGCTTTTGGGGGTGTGTCACCCCGTGCATCTGGCGCGTCGGTGTCCCCCAGCGCCTCAGTCACCACTCCACTTAAAAGGGATTCCCCAATTATTGCCGCCAGTCTCTCATCAGGAGGGGTCAGCTCCGGTGTCCCCCCCCCCCCCCCACACACACCCATGGCAGACACGGGTGTGTGTGTGTGGAGGGGGGGGGGGGGTCAGCGCTAGACGTTTTTTTGCCTTGACTTTGATGTCCGACCTTTTCTTTTTTATTTCGGCCACGGTCCGAGGTTGTGAGGCTACAGCATTTACAGCGTCTGCCCCCGTTTGCCACTCACGTGCCTTTTTGGCATTAGTAATGCCCACACTGTGCCCTCCAAACAACATTATTATCCTCTTTTCCACCTCGCCAACGATAACTTCTACTTCACATTGAGAGAAGTTACGTTTTTTTGATTTTCTCTCCGTGTTTGCCATGGTTTCGCAATCAATGAATATTCATTTGTGGGCGTTTCACGGACTATTTATGGGCAACTATAGGCGTGTCATGAAGCCGCAAAAGCTGCGCAGCATTTAGAATTGGTTGTGATTTATTAAGAGAAAGATGCGTAGGATGTGCGTGCGCACGGTTTTATAACTCCGAATATTTCTGTGCGTACGCACATCCTATGTTTCATCCGTACGCCACTTCTGACGCAAATCCTACGCAAAGTTTTATAAATGAGGCCCCAGGTGAGCAGGATGTGTTTCAAGGAGAGTGGCACCTGGCTGCAGACACCATGCCGTCCAAACATCATCAGCTGTAAAACAGAAATTCTGCAAGATTTCAGAACTGAAGCACCTTCTATTCAAACCTTTTAATGCGCAAGATGAGCTTAAAAATGGGGAACAAACTGTAACCGTTTTACTTCTTTCAAAGGATATTAACAAAAGTATAATTCATAAAAAGTTTTTTTTTAAATGATTCTCTTATCTCATCATTTATTTGGAACAAAAAAACACCCAGAATTAGAAAGGTTTTTTTGCAAAGACCAAAATTCTTGGGAGGATCAGGACTACCCAGCTTTAGTCTGTATTATTGGTCCTCTAATATTCGATGTATGTCCTTCTGGGACGGAAAAACCAGACCTGACTGGGAACGGTTGGAAAATCAAGCTTTCTACCCAAATACAGTAAAGTCACTGCTATATTGTACATCAGATCTTTCTAAATTGAAATGCCAGAACCCAGTTGTGTCTCAGTCCCTTAAAATTTGGTCCCACATAAGAAAACATTTTAAATGGAATTTTTGTTCAGTACAAATGCCATTGACCAACAATCAAGCTTATATATTACTATTACATGATACATTTAAACAATGGGGTTCTAAAGGGATCCACTTAGTAGCAGATTTGTTCATAAATAAGACCTTCTCTACATTTGACCAATTAAAACAAAAATATATAATCTTGATAACAAAGACTTTTTCAAATATTTACAGATTCGCGACCTTGTTAGGGCAATCTTTCCCACCTTTCCCAGTCAACCAGAAGAAAATGCAACGGATGAGATTTTACTCAATGACCCATTGAAAAAGGGCTAAATTTTGATAATAATACACAACCTTTTTAACATTGAATGTACCGCTACATTGGATCATCAGAGAGAAGCCTGGAGTTTGGACTTGAAAACAACAATTACGGAAGAACAGTGGATAAAAGCTCAGCAACGAGTTCACTCCTCATCAGTGTGCAGCAGACATGGTTTAATCCAGTTCAAAATCCTTCACAGACTTCACTTGTCCAGGAAAAAATGATCAAGAATGTTCTCAGGAGTGGACCCTTCATGTGAACGTTGTGGACATGTTTCTGCCTCACTGTCCCACACATTTTGGGACTGCAACAAAATCCTTCCTTATTAGACAATATTTGACTATATTTGACAAATATTTGAAATATTGTCTCCATATTTAAGGTTAAGTTTGCATTGGACCCTATAACAGGATTATTTGGAGTGCCAAACTACTGGAATTTGCTTAAACAGTAAACTAAAAAATGTCTTGAATTATGTTACCCTATTGGCTAAACGTCTAATCCTACTTAATTGGAAAAGCAAATTTCCCCCAACGTATCTTCATTTGGTAAGAAACATAATGCAATACTTAAATGTACAAAAGATTAAATTTTCATTGAGACAGCAAGAAAACCTTTTTTATGAAACATGGCAACCATTTATTGATTATTTCAACAGTATATAGACAAGTCAACCTCTATTTAAACCCGTAATAGTAAAATAGCAGGGTTTTTTCTTTTTTTTCTCTTCCCTTTATCTTCTTGTTTTTTTTGTTGCCCTATTTTGTTGTTCTTGTTGTTATGTCTGTATTGTTTGCTGAAAAAAAGAATTAAAAAAAAAAGGATATTAACAAAAGTATTCAGATTTTTAAAACCGGCTTTAGCTACAGTGTTTACATTCCTGCTCTCAAACGCCATTAATGTGAATCACCGCATTCTCTCGCAGAGAAAAGCGGCAAAGCGCTGGTATGCAACACTTTATATTAGTAATGTGTTGCATACTGGGGAAAAGCCACTTTTAAGTGTTGCTTACCAACGCCAACTGGATTAAAAGACTTATAACTGGCCACCCTAACGGTTTTGGACTCCCTAACGGGGTGATCAGTCTGAGTCAGTCTGTGTCAACGTTTCCATGGCAACCACTCTCACCAATCAGGAGTGTCGGAAAGCCACACCCCTACCACTTGAAAGCGGCCTACACAAAATCTGTCAAATGTTTTGAACATTGCACATGGGGGCCAGCAGGCTCCACCTACTTATATTCAACTCAACTCAACTCAACTTTATTTATAAAGCACTTTAAACAGAACAAGGTTCACCAAAGTGCTGAACAACACAAAAATTAATAAAAGCACATGAAAATATAAAGCATAAAACACATAAAATAGGTCCGGATTCCAACTCAGTTAAAAGCCAAAGTGAAAAAATATGTTTTAAGAGCAGATTTAAAAATACTGAGTGAGTTTATCTGTCTGAGGTACAGGGGCAATTCGTTCCAGATTTTTGGTCCGAAGACTGAGAAGGCTCGGTCACCTCTCAGTTTTCTCCTGGTCTTCGAGACGACCAGCTGTGTCTGATTTGTTGACCTAAGGGAGCGGGGGGGATTGTACACCTGAATCAGGTCAGACAAATATTTTGGGGCGAGTCCATGGAGACATTTAAAAACAAATAGGAGAATTTTAAAATCAATGCGTAAGCGAACTGGGAGCCAGTGAAGAGATGCTAAAATGGGAGTGATATGTTCTTGTTTCCGTGTACCAGTTAGAAGACGGGCAGCTGCATTTTGGACTAACTGCAAACGAGCAAGTAATTTCTGGGAAAGCCCAACATAGAGAGCATTACAGTAGTCCAAACGTGTTGAAATAAAAGCATGGATTAAAATCTCAAAGTCATGGCGGGAGAGGAGAGGTTTAACCTTGGCCAGTTGTCTCAGGTGAAAAAAACTGGATTTCACCACTGAGTTTATATGAGCATTAAAAGTTAAATTGCTATCCAGTTTCACACCTAGACTTGTTGCTGTCTGTTTCAGGTGATCATTTAAAACGCCTAAGTCGACATGTGCCTTAGAGACATCACTTGGACCAAATAGCAGAACCTCTTATATTGAGGCATCCGATTGGCCAGTTTATGACTTGAATAACTTGTACCATGGAAAACATTTTGTGAACAATAATAGGATTATCAAGAACATGTTTAACCCTTGTGCTATCTTAGATGACCCCACCCTTACATTGACGTGTTCTCCCTACCATGACAAAGCTGGATAAAGGTGGAAAGATTTCATGTAATCCATGGACACCAGTGAAGATCGCAAATCATTGAAGAAAAAAGGTTCAGAGCACTGTCTAGTGGGTCTAGATGACCCAACTCCCAATGGTAAAGTGCCTAGGTTAGCACAAGGGTTAAAGAAAAAAAAGGTACGCCAGGGGGGGAAGGGTTAAGATCAGAATTTTCTCTTCTTTTCTATAAGACCCGGAAACAATGTATTATGTTTCACTAAACTGTGATCCTTTTCAAATTTCTATAAAAAGGGGTATAAATGTTCAAAACACAGAATAAGTCAAATTCAATTTTTACCCTTTCTCTGTTTCTCCTAAATTCTGCTGGCACCTCTTTCACAGTTCCCTCCCGGTTTTACTACACCGAGCCTGAAGTCACAATCACCTTTCAAGCGACTTCTCCCTGCGCCCCCCCCCCATCAGGCTCCAAATCCCTCCATCGTAAGGTCAGAACTGTTAATGTGGCGCCCTGAGGCAGCCACTGGAAGTCACGGCAAAGTCAGAGCAGAAAGCAAAGACGCCGCTGTGGTCCACTTTAGTCTGAAGTCATTTACGTTTGGCTTTTTATTTAACCACATGCAGGATCCTCACAGAGTTTTACAGTATTGCTGAAATGAGCATCATAATAACGTGGATGTAAATTTGAAAAAAGGCTTTGTTCAGATGACCTTTAGCGCAGTGCTGCTGCATTACACATGCATTAAATGCAAAGAAATAGCTACTTTAAAGCCACACTATGAAATAAAACATATCAGAGGGCCTAAAAAAAAAAAAAAGTCCAATAATGACGATTATGAATGAGCTTAAAGGAAAGCGGGACTTCAGATGTGGGAAACATTTTCAAACCAATCTCATCTACTTATATTTACATAAAATCATTATCATTGCTCATATTTGAATTTCCCACTTTTTTATTTTTAAACACACCAGCTCAGTCTTTGCTAAGAACATAAAACAGAAACTAGTTCAGAAGCTGTGAGAGCTGCAGTCATGCATGATTGAGGTTCTGGTGAGCAAACAAGCATCTAGAAAAACTGAACCACAAACGGCAAAACCAGCTGAAAAGGCTCTGCAGGAGACGCGGCTCCACGTGACTCAAATTAGACTTCAGCCCAACCAACAGGGACTCACTAGTGGAGCAGACATCTGTTACTGAAAATGGGAGCTCACATGTTTGGGGATTCCTTCTGAAGGACCAGAAAAGAAACAACAACAGAAATTTAAAATCTCTCCGAAAAACACAATATTTAGTGAACTTTTCCCTGCAAGACACCCTGCAAGAAGAGAAAAAGAAATTTGAAAAAGCTGGAAAGAAAATGAAGACTTTAGAAATGTTGGGGCTGAACGTCTTTAAAAAACAAAAACTAACTGCTGCTTCAAATGGGGGCGGAGAAGAGGTTGGAATGGAGAGCTGTTCAAATCTGTGTCTGTCCGACCCCTCCACCCATCCAACACACCGCCTTTCTGTGTGAACAGACATCTGGACTGACCTCAGAAAACGACCTGTGCACCTTTAATCAACAGCTTATTAGGTTTTGTCCAAATTCCTTCCCTACCTTTTAAATGTTTTATTTTTAATAAACCATCAATAAAGTGTGTGTGTGTGTGTGTGTGGAAGGGGGGGGAGGGGGTCCAGAAACCCAGAGCACTGACGAATTGGTGTTTTAAACATGTTCTTGTAGCACTTTTCTGATTATGGAGGACATTTATGAAGAAAATGATGCTTAAAATTACATTTCTAATATCTATTTCTAGTATTTTTTTCTTCAAATTGTTGTGCATCAGGAGCAAGCGGAAAAAAAGGGCCTTTTGAAAAAGATCAAAAAGGCATAATCATAATTAAAAGACCACTGGGAACGCTTTGAAATCACATCAAAGGATGATGGGAGTGGGACTTTAAAGGTGTGTAAGTGACGGAAAAACAAACGCAAAGCAAGGATGATGGTGAACAGTTTTCATAATTCATGTTTTCATAAAAGTTTGAACGTATTTCCATTGTTTGAGGTCTCTCGGGTGTCATTTGACTTCAGTATAAAGTGACCATGGACAAAAATGTAAAACAGTAACAGAGCAGGAGGCTTCCCTTTAACCAAAAAAGGCACTGAATGCCACATCTTCCTCTACATGCTCAGTGTTAGAAATAAAAACATTGTGTTTGTTAAAGCTTTGCTATAAATCAAATATTTTATTTTTTTAACTAGCAGATAAATGCGTATTCTGCTAAATTTAAGTTTAAAGCAGAAGAAAAACATTAAAATGTTGTCAAATTGAAAAAGTCAATTGCAGCTAAAGCTCACTTCCTAAAAATGAGTCACTTTAACAGCGATTTTCTCAA
Source organism: Oryzias latipes (assembly GCF_053564925.1). Taxonomy (NCBI): domain Eukaryota; kingdom Metazoa; phylum Chordata; class Actinopteri; order Beloniformes; family Adrianichthyidae; genus Oryzias; species Oryzias latipes. Next base: position 32,111,146 of record NC_136242.1, on the reverse strand, counting down.
AACTCGTAATTATTTTCCTGAAAGCTCATCCAACCAAAGATGAAACCAGCCCAGACGTAGCTTCAGCCTCAGACACAAATCCCCAAATCAATACCAGCTGTACCAAAAATGTTCGTATTTTACATAATAAGAGGCAGAATGAAGCAAAAACACCCTCAACTAATTCAGAATACAAAAAAACTTGATGTGGTGCTGGTGTAACTCCTTCACCTGTAGGAGGTCTTATTATAATTTATGACTCAACTGTCACTACTGCATAGCGGAATTCTGGTTTCTTTGACTTATTACTCACAAAGAGACACAATCTGATCTTTCAGTATAAAAAGAAGGGACTCAAAGTTCAAGGGATCAAAAGTATTTCAAAGAGAGCAGTTCTGGTATTTTCATTGTTCAGATGGCTCCCTCTTTTGGTCAGAAGTAGGAGGAGCATCAGAAGACAACAGAACTGCTGACTCTGACAGTTACTGCCCGGTTCTGAATCCTGACTGTGCTGCTCTGCGTCGTACGTTGTTCCCTCAGGTGTTTCTGACGCGACGCGCCGCTTACCTGTGATCCGATGCTGCTTGGTGCTCACTCGGTTGGAGTTCTGGACAGCGCAGCAGAGGTGGAGCATGGCGAACATGGTGAGGATCATCACCACACTCTGAAGCAGCAAAGTCACCTCAAACTGCTTCCCAATCCTAGGGGATTCAAGCCAAAAGAGATGCTGGAGAAAAACGACTTGTGACGAATTTAAATGCACAGATTAAAAAAACAAAAAAAACTAGAAGGAGCTGCATTTCCAGAAACAAAAAATGCCGGGTTGAAAAGACATGATAGAAAGAAAGAAATGATCAAAGTAGACCACAAATAAAGTGAAAACAGCCACAAAAAAATAAGTTTTTGTGGAAAATGCCAGAGACGGGTATTGAACCAGCGAGGTTCTGCACCAAGGATTCCCCACGTATTTCAATGGAGGGAGAATTCCTGGAATATCTTGAAAAGTTCAAGGATTTGAAGGACCAAAAGTCTGTAGCTGGAAAAAGCTGAAAGAACTGAACACTAGAATAGTTGAATGGTTAAAATAGCTGAAATATTGTAGAGCGGTTAAGCGGCAAAAAATGGCGGAAGATACTAGAATTAAGAAAGAGAAACAGGAAAACAATGGATTAAATGCTTGATATCATCTCATCCTCACCAGAAGAAAATGCGCAGGATGTTGGCAATGAGCAGCACCAGGCAGACTCTGGTGGAGAAACCCTCTGTGTTGCCGCTTCTCTGGATCTCCTGGTACTGTGGGACGTAGGGCAGAGCTCCCCCAAACACCATGAGGAGGGACGCCAGCAGGGACAGCAGTGTCCATGAACCCTGAACGGCTTCCTCCTGCAGAATCATCTCCTCATCCATCGCGCCAAAAGGGACCTCAACCGGCGGAAGTCTCAGAAAAAACACCCGGGGAGGTGGCAGGAACTGGGTCACTGTCGGCCTCAACGCAGCGGAGGCATTTAGACACCTTCAGCCGAGCCTGAAACAAACATTTAACAAAAAAACCCCATCACATTTAACTGTCTAAGTATGTCCAAACAAGTGGGCCTTCAGATTTAAATGCAACTCTTTACATTTATCTTCTCTTCGTTTTTCTGTATGTGTGACCTGCAAATTTAAGTTGGAGTTCAGTCGGTGTAGCCGTGTGACTCTGGTTGGGTATCAGTCATCAACAGCTCCCCGCCATCGTCTAATGTCCTGGATAATCCTTTCCGGCTTCCTCCAGGTGTGAAGTGTCTACTTGACGTCGGCCTCCAGGGGGGTATTCCAGGAAGCATGTTTAAATTACCCTGACTTTAACCCTGAACTCTGGCTGAAACCTGCCTGAACTTGCTTACTCTGGGTATGTCGGTTTCAAAAGACCGGATATGAGTTAGCGTAATTACGCTCCACTTGGTAACCCTGGGTTATATAAATTCATTTAGGAATTTTCCGACACTGACATTACAGCAGTTGATGGTAGTGGTGCTATTTAAACTCATCATCCTCTCCCTCCCTCTCACTCATGGTGCAGAGACTTAAGCATAGTAGGACAAAATAACTCGGCAAAACACAGTAAAACAGCTAAACAACTAAACATGTTTGGTCAAAAACAGACACTTAAACCCAAATCCGTCCAGACAAGCAAAGGTAATGGTATCCCACAATCCCTTGCGGTGCCAATCTAACAGCAGCACCAAAGTTACACCTACTTAATTGAATTAATTTGAATGAAAGGAAAATAACTGTCTGAAAACTACTACTACTACTTTTTAGCTGACTTAACAAAAAAAACGATTTATGTGAGAGAAACTTTATTTCGGTTATGTTAAACAAACAAACTTAAAAACATCAACATAAACATTGACACTGATCAATGTCAACATAAACATTGAAAATAATAATAATAATAATAAATAAATAAACATAACATAAACATTGAACAAAATTAACCGAAAAAGGTGTTGGGTGAAGCCAAGGCTTATTTCCCCAACCCTGAATACAAACATTACATCTACCTACAAACTGTTAGAACCTTAAATCAGAAAAGAAAAAAGATGAAAAAAACAAAAAACAAAAACAAAACAAACACTTCTCAAAATGACCTCACAACCACCAAAGTCTCTCAGTCCAGAAGGTATTTTTGAAACATTTTAACTTTATACATTTTCTTAAAGTGCAGTATGGATTTTGCATTTTTCAGTTCGTCTGATAATAAATTCCACATGTTGACCCCCTGAACAAAAACACTATTTCTTAATGCGTTAGTTCTGACCACTTTCTTTTTAAACATATCTTTACCTCGAAAATCATAATTATCAACTTTTATTTCGAACAAACTCAGTATTTTGGCAGGTACACATTGTTTTTTAACTTTAAACATAAAAATTCCAGTACTAAGATAAACTAAATCATAAAATTTTATTGCCCTTAATTTAGGAAATATTTGTTTTGTGGATTGATTGTATGAAGAGTGGTTTACAATTCTAATTGCTTTTTTTTGCAGAATAAAAATAGGTTTTGTATTTGACTTGTAACTATGCCCCCAGATTTCTAAACAATAGGTCAAATACGAATCATGAAGGAACAATATAGAATATACAATGTAGCTGTGTTTAAAAAATATTTGACTTTATGTAAGATGGCTAATGATTTGGACAATTTAGAGAGAATATAAGTTATGTGTGGTTTCCATGATAATGTATGATTCAAGATTACTCCCAGAAATTTTATTTCATTTACTCTTTCAAGAACAACATCCTCAATTTTTAACTCAGAGATGTTTTCCCGTTTTCTATAGCCAAATATAATGTACTTGGTTTTATTTTGATTTAAAGACAGTTTGTTTGAATCAAACCATTGTTTGATTATGGATAATTCTTTTATGTCTGAAAGAAGCTTTTCCAGGTTATCTCCAGATAAATACAAAGTAGTGTCGTCAGCATATAAAACACAATTTAACAAATCAGAAACTTTACAAAGGTCGTTTATGTATAAAATAAATAATATAGGACCCAATAGGGACCCCTGGGGTACTCCACATGTAACAGGACACATATCAGATTTTTCGTTATTGAAATAAACACACTGACATCTGTTAATAAGATAACTTTCTAACCAGGAATATGCTATTCCTCTAAAACCATATTTCTGTAACCTACTAAGTAACATAGTGTGATTTAATGTATCAAATGCTTTTTGAAGATCAACAAAAACGCCTACAGTAAATTTCTTCTTCTCTATCGAGGAAGAAATATGATCAACTAGATGCATTATCGCCATTGAAGTAGATCTACCAGCCCTAAAACCATATTGATCCTCATGCAATAAATTAAACTTTCCAATAAAATTGTTCATTCTTTTAACAAAAAGTTTTTCTAATATCTTGGAGAATTGGGATAATAATAAAATTGGTCTGTAATTTGTAAATATATGGCGATCTCCATTTTTAAAAATGGGAATAATTTTTGCTATTTTCATGTTATTTGGAAAAATGCCCTCCCTAAAGGACATGTTAAATATATGAGTTAATGGTTCAACAATGAACTCAATTGTGTTTTTAATTAACGACATATCAATGTCATTCCAATCTTTGGATCTTTTATTTTGAAATGTTCTTACAATTTCTAGTATTTCATTTGAACTAACCTCAGACAGAAACATTGAGAACTTGTTTGATTGGATACTAAGTTCTTTCAACTTCTTTATTGGCTCTTTTATTTCCATTGCAAGTTTATTTCCAAAATTAGCAAAGTATTCATTTAATTCACTTGCAATAAGCATTGGGTTTCTGATCTGAATATCATTTTTTTTAAAATAACTTGGATACTCTTGTTTCTTATTGCTTTTTTTGGTTAATTTGTTTATTATTTTCCAAGTCTCTTGCATGTGTAATTTGTGTTGCTCAATTAACTTATGATAATACTGTTTTTTAGAATTTCTTATTATATTCACCAATTTATTTTTATAATTTTTATATGTATTTTCTGCTTCTTTACTTTTTTCTTTTACAAACTGTCTGTATAGTGCAGTTTTCTTTTTACAAGCCTTTTCAATACCTTTGGTTATCCAAGGCTTTTCGTTATTTTTTTATGACTAATTTTAATTTTTGGACAGTTTAAATTATAAAGCTCTATGTATCGATGCAGAAAGGCATCATAAGCTTCATTCACATTGATAGAAGCATAGATTTCATTCCATGTTTGATTACATAGAGCCCTCCTAAATGAATCAATGTTATCAGAACTGCAACACCTTATCCATTTTCCCTGGGTCTGTGTATACATTTTCTTTGAAGATACATTTTTCAACACTGCAAACACAGGCAAGTGATCAGTAATATCACAAAACAAAAGGCCTCCCAAAATTTCTTTATCAGTTCTATTTGTGAATATGTTATCTAGCAACGTTGCTGATTCTGTGGTTATACGTGTAGGCTTATTAATTATTGGGCATAAACAGTTGCCATACATTGAGTTGATAAACTCTCTTGTTTGATTTAAACCAGTTGGATTGATTAAATCTATGTTAAAGTCACCACATACTATTTTTATTTTATTTGTGCCCATAGTATTTAAAACTTCAGACATTTTTTCATTGAAGTTGGCCATATTTGTTCCCGGTGGTCTATACACACAACTAATCCATATCTTTTTTGAAAGACCATCTTCTATTTCTACTGTGATACATTCCAGAACATTATCAATAGTGTAAGATAATTCATCGACAATTTTGCTATTTATTGTTTGTTCAATGTATAGAGCCACTCCTCCACCTTTTCTTTTATTTCTATTGGTAGTATAAAGCTCGTACCCCTCAAGGTTGACTTCCACCATCTTGTTATCATCAAGCCAAGTTTCTGATACAGCAATCACATTAAATCTTTTTAAAGATTTAAGAAACAATTCTATAGAAGAAAAATTCTTATATAAACTTCTGCTGTTGAAGTGAATAACTGATAAGCCTTCTTGAATGTCCACATTGCTGTTAAACTGTTCCACTGTATAATAATTACAACTAATTTCAAGATCCTTATAATAGTTTGAGTCCGGGTCAATGTCATTTTCAAAGTCATGCTCTGTGTTTTCAGATTGATCTTGGATGTATGAATCAGACTGATTTTCTGTACACAGCAATAAGTGATCCTTTGTAGCTGAGTTAACTTTGCAACTTGTTTTATTTTTCATTGTATTGTCTGTCATAATTATCAGGCATCCAGTCCAGTTTGAACAGTCCCAAACCCGATCCCAGCATACCTTCTTATGTCAGTCATTTGAAGCGGTCCAGTTCTTTCATGTTCCTTATCATCATTGAGCGTGTAGATTCCACCCCGTTGGGTCTGATGTAAATTTTCCCATTCCTGGTCCAAGTTGCTTGAATTTTGTTTTGCTTCTTTAGCAGTCGAGCACATCTTGCTATTTCTGCATTTTTTTTGTAAGACTTTCGTTTATGTAAACTCCAGAGCCTTTTAATTTTTTTGATTGTCTCAGTAGCTCAATTTTTTGCTTTACAGAGATTACCTGCACAACAACAGAGGATTTGATTTTAGGATTTTTGTTTGGAATCGTGTAGCAGCTGGAGATGTTTTGCTTTTCCAGAGTGATATTCTTGGTGTTCAGAAATTGCAGGAGTTGTTGTTCCAGTGACTTTAATTCCTCTGTAGGAGCGTCCTCACCTTCATCCACTCCAGATGCTACTTTGGCATAACTGCGATGTTTAGTTTCAAATCCTGTGATGATAACATCTTTGTTTTTTGCTAGTTGTTCCAGATCATCAATCCTTTGCTCCAGGAGTTCAATCTTGTGGTCTTTTTGAATAATTATTTCTTTCAGTTGCCTGATATCCTCAGGGAGATCCATGAGACTTTTTTGCTGAGTCACAACTTTACTTATCTCAGAACTCATAAAGGATAGTGATTTTTTAATTTCCTCCATCTCTTCTGACAATTTTTTGGTTGCCATTGTTTTTTACAGTCCAAACTACTCACACGTGTCCAAGTTAGTTGGTAGATTTGGTGAGGCTGCTTTGTCTTGATGGTTCAGGTGTTCTTCAGGCTGAACAGGCCTGTGAATTGATTCCCCAATATTCCACCGAATATCCAGCTTTAACTCGGAATATTCTTCAGATATTTTAAGAGTTTGTAGATTAGGCACTTGAAGGCTGTAGATCAGTGTAATTCCATTGGATCATGTAGATTTTAGTGGGATCGTAGGCCATTTAGCAGCAGCAAGCAGCAGCAGGCAGCAGCAAGCAGCAGCAGCAGACAAGTTCCATATTTATCTTAACTGAAGCAAATAATTAAGTTAGATCAAAGTAAAAAGTTTATCTTTCCAACATCCATATGTGGTCTTATCACCCTCTCATGGTGGAAAAAGTATTATCTGAGCTTCTTCATCCACTAAATCATCTTCAAATGGACACGCCATGCTGCTTCACCTCTCTGAAAACAAACTAACCTTCAACTAAACCTGCTCCAGACCAGGTTATGTTCAGAGCATGAGTTGCTATGGCAACTTGACATGTCCTGAAACATACCTCCATTTTTGGAACCAAAAGCTGAGGTTATCAACTTCCTTAGCCTCAAACTTATCGTGGGAGATAGCATAACCTGCTTTCTGGAATACCCCCCAGGTTCCTTCTCCGCATGTTTTTTGGTCTCTTCCCCTGGGGATGCAGGTCAGGGCCTGACGGGTGATGCTGGATGGTGGTTTCTTCAGGATGAGGCTGACCCAACCCCAGCTTGTTCTTTGCCAGAGGTCTTTGCTGCTGATGGTTTCCAATCACTGAATCTTGAGGATTCTTCTCAGAGAGGAATTGATCAATTATGGGAATTTACCTTCAGACCTTAAGTCCGTCATTCTAAAAAACTGTATCAATCACTAGTTTAAAAGATCTTTGCCTTTACTGGTTATGAAACTGATAAATCTATTGGAACACAATGGCTTCCTGATTCCAGAGTACATTTAGACCTCAGGGTTCAGCTAATTCAGCGCCTGACTGAGGTTATGGAACAGAACAAAGCCACCTTTCAGTTCATGCAGAAACACATCTATCGGCTAAGATGTATGTCAGTGTAACAAATACAACTTTTTTATCTTTTTTTTCATTATTAAAGCAGACAAAAATATAACGTAATTGAGCATGGGTTACTGTTGTTGCTCTGTAAAGTAATTATTTTTATGCAGATAGTTTAAATGTTTTTTTTAATCTAATTTTTACTAGTTTATGAACAATTGTGTTAAATAACTACATCAGGTCAAATTTAAAGGACAGCGTCCACACCATCATGTGATCCTCATATTCCCTTTAATCTTGTTTTATTCCTTTTTCATAACTACCTAAAACACGAACAACGACATACAGTAAATTGTGTAACACTGACATGAAAAACATTCAAGTGTAGTGTGACATTATAAAAATGTGCAAAACCAACACATGTTGGGTTGTTAAAGACCCACTTTGATGAAAATGGGTTTTTTGGTGTTTATAACATGTTCTTGTTGCACTTTTCTCATGATGATGGACGCATATAAAGATCTCTGCTTAAATGTCTTTGTCAGTGTGTCCAACAACCCAAAAGGTATCTTATTTGCTAAATATACAACTTTTTATTATGTTGGTAATAATTTAGGAGAAATGGAAGAGGTGATTAAAGCAGAATTAGAAAACACATATTAAATTGATTAAATACTGAAGGAAATTACATTTGAAGAAATTGAAGAAATCCTATTGCTAATATTAAAACAGGAATTAGCAAGAGAGTTTGGAATTCTCTACAGTATAAAGTCAAGACAACTATGGACAGCAGAGCTCTGTCTGTATTCATTATATGACTCCTAAATTGTTCCACATATGAACTACTGCATTGAATTATGGGGAAACACATCTTTGTCATATACAAATTCAATTTTCATTTCACAAAAAAAAAAGTAGTACGAATAATTAATATCTGGCAGTCACTGTAGAGATCCATCTAATCCATTGTTCAGTAAATTGAAAATATTAAAATTGAATGACTCAGTTAACCTAAAATTAATGTACAAAGCTCATCAAAACTGTAAAAAATACAAAAAAGGTTTACAGTAATTACAACCTAAAAGGTTATGAGGTTAAGTCGTTGCCAAAATTCAGGACAAAAATGAAGAAAAAGATCTATTTCAATTCAAGGGGTTCGCATATGGAAAGATCTGAACCAATTGAAAGAAATTGAATATTCGATCACATTCAAAAAACTTGTCAAAGAAGAATTTCTACAAAAATATAACTAATGATGCAGTTTTTTTAGTTACTCTACTGGTGTAGAAAAGTAAAAAGAACCAAGTTATTGATGTTTATATACTGAGTTATTGTATTGCTTCAATTTATTTGTTTTCTTGTGAAAATGAAATAAAATAGAAAAGAAAAAAGCTTGTAATGGCATTTCTGACTATTTCTTTATTCAAATCATTATGAATCTGGAGAAAATGAAAAAAAAAACATGTTTGAAAGATATCAAATTTTTGACGTTAAAAACATGCTGGTCGGGTCACAAGCTCCCTGTTACGCTCTTTTCTGATGCATCCACCTGTAGAAAAAATAGATCTATGAACGTCTTTGTTTTCCTCGTCTGAGCTGGAATCTGGATCTAAACTGGACGGCTCCAATATTGCTCGCCAGTTTTGTTGCAGCTGTAATGTTTGGGTATGGATGTGAGGGACTGTAAGCTAGGGGGAGAGCGAGTAAACAGAGATCTCAGCTCCAGGGCGGTGGAGGAGGTGTTGTCCCTTCACTTTAACCTTCCTGCCCACAACTCAGATGGGAATTTCTAATGAACTCCTGCTGCTCTGCAGGAAACATGTCCTAGAAAAAGACACAGGTTTTTGGGGGATTCTGGCTAAAAACGGCATAATCATAAATGAAAAACCACTGGGTACGCTTTGATAAATAAATCAAACAGTGATTAGAGCGGGACTTTAAATTTAAATGTAATTGTAATTAATTAATTTAAATTAGCTGCAGTAGAGAAAATTAGTGCAAAGGTGTCCATTTTCATGTGAGTTTTAATCACTTCTGCGTTCATGAAGAAATCAGCTTTAATTTCTACAAATCCAATGTGCGTTACAAGATCATCTCCACATTGAATCAGGTTTGGAACTCACACACACATGACGGAAAAAAGAAATATTCAACACTGACATTCCTACACAGCAGAAATGTGGCTCTCTAAGGGAGGGGTCTGCCAGTCTGCAGATAAGTTTAAACTGCAGACAGCATCTCGTCTTACTAACAGTTTCACTGCAGCTGCTGTGGACACCGATAGTTGAGTTACACAGATGACCTGCCTGCTTTCAAAACACCCTTAAAGCTTTAGCTCCATACAGCGTACCCAGGGACTTTCTCCCTTGTGTTGTGCCTACAAAAGCATGAGGTGCGCATGCCAAGAAAATACAGGGAGGTTACAAAGGAGGTGGGAACATTTTTTTAAAGTATAACTTGACAAAGATTTCATTCAGAAAATCGTGCCAAACTCAGCTAAGACGTCACCACTGCTGTAACTTAAGCAGCGCTTAATTTTGAAAAGACAAGAACAGCAGCAAGACATTAAACACCAAACCTCAGCATTATGGCAGGAGTTTGAAGAGCAAAAGTCACGTCTAAGTTACATATAAAGCTCAGTAATTGTTTGCTTCTGATAAAAAAAGTTACAGGTTATAATCAGTTAGACTAGGCACAAGCCTGGAGGAAGTTAAAACCCGTTCTAAGGGAACCTTTGCACAATTTATTCAGTACTGTGAGGCTTCTGCTATTTCCTTTTGTTTATGTGTTGAAAGTAAACACTAACAATGGAAGCTGAAATGTACCGAAGCTTCTTAAAAGAGGAAACTCAATGTTATGTAAGCGGAGCATATTTTCACGGGGTAGGGCCAGCAGTGCCTGCTTCTTCATGTCACTCAGGACTTCCACACACATCCATGCCGGAGCTGCTGCTCCTTTGGGACAAACTCAATACAGCTGCAGTCTCGTTAAAAAAAATAAAACTTCAAGAATGATGCATAAAAACCACGTGGTAAGCCTGAGTTTAAAGCAACCGTGAAGTTTCAGCCTATTGCACGCGTGCGTAAATCTGAACTTTACGCAAACAGCCGCATTTCTGATGCACAACAGCACCGTCAGTTTTCTGCTTTACTCACCGATCGCCTTCAGTCCAACAGAACTTTGCCGTCTCCCGCAGTGAATTCGGCGTGAAAACCCGCCGAGTTATCCCGCAGCTCCAACTTTCAAATCCCAACTCGCTGAGGAGGAGGAGAGACGTGTGCGCGCATCCCCACACACACACGGCTGCGCATAAACACACACAGGTCTAGAATTTCCGCTTCAATCTTACAGCTTCATGTTTTTCTTTTCATCTAAACATAAGAACGTCAACTGATTTTTCAAATGTGTTATTATTTTATAAATATACATACAACCTAATGTTTGTCGTCAATCCACAGCATTATTTGTATCGAAGGGTTCTGCAAATTCACCGATCTCAGCCCATGAGCAAATCTCGCGAGACTTGCCGTGTTGTGGCACAGCTGACTCTCCCGTGGGTGGTACAGGCGAGCAGAACCTTGAGGCTAAATAATCGAATATAAAGCGCCTTAAATTTAACCGCCGTGAAGGTCCGGACATACAGTTTTATTCACACCATGGCTGAAACAGATCCCAAATCAGTGCAGGACCTTACTAACGTGGTGAGTTTGGACCGTCAAGCTAGCTAGGACTAGCTATATGGATGTAGCTAGCAATGCTAACTATACTGCTAACAAATCAAATGCAGGTTGCATCTAAAGGAGTATTAAGTTTGATTCCTTTTTGCCTTTTCCCCCTTTGTTTTACCACTTGACACCTAAATTCTGATCGATCTCACTAAATATTTATTAGTTTATCACCATATAAAAGACATTGTTAGCTGATTAGCACTTCATCCTGACTAATTTAATTTACATAAATCTTCTTTAATCAGCATTTTCAATAACAAGTATATGAATTTACATTTTTATTGTAATAATAATAATCAGCAGTTCTCGCAACACCCAGGTTACTTCTGTTGGTGTGGATACCAATAGTGTTGCCATGGAAATGAACCAAAACTAAAGGTCTAAGTTGCACCTCTACCTACTAAATCACAGACTGTATTCGATTCTTCTGAAACATTAGGTGTTGATTAGTGTGTTGACTGGAAGATGAAGGTCTTAGCTCCTTTTTAGTGGTTTTTCTCTCACATGCAGCTATGTCCAGAGTGGGGTATGTGAGGAGGGGACTGAGAGGGCGGGAAGCGCTTTTGGGCCGCTCACAGCTTGATCTTGTACTGTTTCTTGTTGGGTTTGACAGATTAAAGTTTGTGGCCTTCTTTTGTTTTTCTAAAGGTCCAGACGCTCCTGCAGCAAATGCAAGACAAGTTCCAGACAATGTCAGACCAGATCATCGGGAGGAATATCCTTTTTTGAAAGCCAGAGCTCTGATGGTCGTCTTTACATTTCTCATACTCTACATCAAATGTCCCGGTGTCTTTTTCTACAGGACTCCAGTTTGCTTAGAAAAAAAAAAGATTTGCCTTAACAGTGTCCACTTGATGAGATGAGCACACGAATCGATGACCTGGAGAAAAACATTGCTGACCTGATGACCCAGGCTGGTGTGGAGGAGGCCGAGGCGACACCAGAGAAGCCGAAGGAGAGCCAAGGATCATCATGAAGGTGAAGAAAAACGGTCTACCCCTGTAGAATTTCTTTGTTCTGGTAGATTTCCTAATCAGCTTTATTTTCTGTCTGTCCCACAGGGTCAGAAATGATGTGAAGTCAAAGTTCTTTACCGATGACTTCTGATTTGGTGTGAAATGCTTTTTTTAAATATATATATATATAAAATGGTTTAACGGTTTACAGTTATGTCATGATGTGAGAAGTGGAGTAGTAGTAATCTGAATTAGTGTGACCTGCCCTTCAGAATTGTGTATTTGGTGCCCTGACCTGGACGTTCGAGCCGCCAGCGTCGGTTCTTCTCTCCGGTCCGTGCTTGGTAACGGGCCAGCAGAACCTCATCCCAACACGATGAACCGCGAACACCCGGAGCTCGCAGCGCAGCACTGTTGGCAACGAGATGCAGAATGCATTCCATTTCTGATTTTCTATTAAAGCGATGTACGGAGCAGTTTCTCCTTTTTGACCAGGTGCTGATAAATAGACCACGGTGCTAAGAGTTTCTACATTTTCTCTTATGAGGCAGAGTCGTCTGATGCCACAGACCTTTCATAACTACTGAATTCATCCGATCTGCAGGTTCAATGCTCTTTGTTGTTCATGAATTTGTTGGATTCTGACGTGAAATGAGCAGAATTGGAAATGTGCCACTTAACGAGTGTATAACTAAGATTTTGCCAAATTGAATGATTAAAACATCCCTTATTTTACCGCATGGTAGGAACCTTTATTCAAGTGTATGCAAACAAAATGTAACAGACCGTCTTCAAACCAAAAGTAGCAGTAAACATCCATTAAAGTGCAGCTTGATTATTGAACTGCAGTAGTAGAACCTCAGCACTTCATAAACATCCCCTCAATACAATATTCATTTACTCTACATGGGATAAAGCAAAAGGTCCCTGAGCTGCCACTTGGTGTGAGTTTATACGTCTGTGGAAGTTCAGTTTCAGAACTCGAAGTCGTCCTCCGTCATGTCGATGGCCCAGGCGAACTTTTCCCGTTGGGTTTTGTTGTAGATTTTTTCTATAGGCACCTCCATGTTCTTACACCTGATTAAAAACAAGAACAGAAAAGCGTTCAACCACAAACAACTGAGTATTACAACTGCAGAAGAAAAGTCTTAAACATACAATGGGGTGAAGAGAAACCTTGAGTTTATCGTCCTGAACGTTTTTCAAGCCAAACTTCACCAAATCGTTGCAGAAGAAGCATTTCTCATCTCTGGTTTAGCACCAAACCCCACTTTCCTTTGGTACAAGCAGCATTTCTATGAATTCTGAAGTCTTGGAACAATTGGCTGATCTCTATAGAAATCAGGTCGGTCACATGGTGAAACGTCAGATCAGTAAACTGGAGGATCTGTTGTCTGAATGAGATCAAGTGACCACAGATCCTAAGAGCCCAGAATCAAAGTTAACGGATGGAATCTGGACATTTCAACACTGCAGCCTAAACCAGAAACTTAACAAAATGTGTTCTTTACAATAAAAATCTATTAAAACATTTCTGTTTTTGGGTGTGTGTACGAGCTGGATTCGCAGTAAAATAAGGGTTTGAGTGACGGGGCTGTTCTGCCCACTCAGACGTTTCTGAGGATCGCTGACGACCATCAGACCGAGCTGGAGGTCTCAAGAGAAGAACCGCAGCAGCGGTGGAACTCTGCCGTCGGGGTGAAGATGGCGTTTACCAAGCCACAGATATCCGAGGGTCCAGATAGTTGAGCTTTGAGGTTCCCAGAGCAATCTGCTTGTTCTCCTCTCGGTCAGTCGCCTGGACCTCCATCTTCAGCAGATGCTCCTCACAGCGCTTCACCGCCGCCTTCTTTCGCTCCACTAAACTAACGAGACGCAAACAAACGGGGGTTCAGTCCAACAGCCAAGGCTGTGATCCAATCGTGTAGTTTCAGACTGGATGGGGATCAGATGTATCATCAAGATGCCTTTGCCTAGTGACTCAGTCCTACCAAATTAATTCATGTAGGGCATAAAATAAAGATCTCACATGAAAAGCTTTTATAATTTCAAAACCTACAACTTAACTTAATTGGGCTCAGTTTAGGCTCTCGAGCACCGTTTCAGCTGCATGTTTTCTCTAATTAAACATTTGTGTCTTTAAAAAAAAAAAAAAAAGGTAGCAGCTGTTTTTATTTTGACGTTCATTCAACCAGGAAGTTTATTTTTCTTAACATTCTCTAAAAATCACAGAATCAATATCTGTGAAAAAACAGATCCTAAAGCAGCATTACTCTGGAGAAGGCTAAATGATTATTTTTTCCCATCATGCCCTCTTTCTGCATCCCTGTTACGCCTTTCACTCACGCCTGCAGCTTGATGTCCGAGTTCCCTTTGTCCTTGGCCTCCTTCTTCGCCTGCTTCAACTCAGACTTTGCCAAAGCCAGCTGTTCCTTCCGTGCGTCAATCTAAAAGGGAAAACTTAGACTGGTTTGACTTTATTGAAGAACTACGCAGATTACAGAAATTCTCTGTTAAATTTAAAGTTAGGTCTGAAATCATCAAAGTAGTCCTTTCGTCAGACAGTCAAATAAAGACGCTCTTACCTTGGCCTGGAGGTTCGCCATCGATTGCTCAAAGGTCTTCGGCGGCGCCCGCTGGTGGTTACAGAGAATAGCGACGGCTCTGTTGGCACGGTTGTAGGACAGCAGTTTTTCTGCCACATTGTCAGACTCTGGAGAGAAAAAAAATGTAGATGTATAATTAAAAAAATAAAATTTAGCTTAGGCCAAATATTTCAAAAGAGTTTGGCATGAAACGTAACGACAACAAAAATCCCGTTGACATGATTATGACCTACTCATTAAGAGTAGTGAAGAACCTAAAAGCATTGATGGCATAATGTGCACTTTTGATAAAAAAGTCACTTTAAGGGTTTTAAACTTGGGGTCTGCAACCTGAGGCTCCAGTCACTTCTAGCTCTTTAATTCCTCTACTGTGACTCTTGGCTTTGAAGAAAAACACTAATAATTTGAAAAAAACAACGGGTTTGTATTTTTGGTTTAATTTTTTTTAAATAAGTTAGGTTTTGTCATTACATTTTTCAAATGTCAGGTCACTCAGAAAAGTGCTGGTAAAAGGTTTAATCTGTTATCTTAAAGTACATAATCTGATGCTCTGCTGTACAACAGTGTCTGGTTGCTGTTCAGAGACAAAGCTCTTATAGTATAGAATTGCATTTACATGTATAGATTTCTGCAGCAATGTTGTCACATTAATTACAGTAAAGAATGACAAAACACCACAAAAAGGCATTTTTATCTGCTATAGCAGGAAGATCTTATTTGAAACAGGGGGCATTTTATTTTGAAGGAACTTGTATGTGCTACTATCAAAGGTAAAAGAAGTTAAAATGGATATGACACGACTATAATTCGATTATTGTCAATATTGTAAATGTAAGGTTTTTTTTAAGCGGTGAGTTGGGACTTTGTAAGTCTCTATGGGTTTTGGTCAGAAACAAACGGGTCCAAATGGCTCTTTCAGCGATAAATGTTGCAGACCTCTGTTCTAAATGAAAGGAAACAGTGAGAGGAGAAGCATGTGACGAATGAGCCTTCAGAAAGTGCCGTTAAAGGTTTTTTTAAACACTTTTCCGGTCTTATGGCTAAAGCATCGACTGTGACATGAGAACATGAGTGACTCCTCCCCCCTGGCGTCACAAACAGGAAGTACCCACTGGCTCCAAAGAGCTAAAATCCCATAAACTTCTATGAAGAAATAAACAGCTGTTAGTCAGTTAATCTGATTGTCAGAAGAACAATTCTTGCTCTGATATCTTTAACATGTTTTTGATAATTCTATTTTTTTTTCCATTATATTTTTTCTTTTATGGAGTTTATTAACTGACCAATCAGATGCCTCAATAAAAGCAGGGGGAGCCTGCTGGCCCCCACGTCCAAAGTTATAAAAACTTGACAGATTTTGTGTAGCCAACTTTAAAGTGGTAGGAGTGTAGTCGCCCAACAAGCTAACTTCTGATTGGCCAGAGTGGCTGTCATAGAAACGTTGACTCAGACTGACCCAAACCAATCACTGCTGACCGATGTCTGGTTTTAATACGGCGACGTCCATAACACGAAAAAATGGTGACGAATTGGCTAACTTTGATTGGAGCTGGAAGTAAACCATTGTCTCTGGGTGACATCACACACACTCACTCGCTCCAATTCGCGGTACAATCAATGATTAAAGTCATGGATGTGACTTACTGTTTGAGAGCTCCTTAAGTTGCTGCTGCAGGGTGATTGACGCATTGTACGTCCTGAAGACCTTGGCAGTCAGACCAGGCATCAGAGAGCTCAGGTGTTTGTTCAGAAGACTCGTCTGGATTGGGAAAAGGACAGGAAAGGTGCTGAGATTAAAGCACAAAACTAAAGCCTTACATCGACCACTAGGTGGTACTGTGGTACTGTTACTCAGAAGGAGAAAAGCATTTCTTTGCCTTTAACAAACCCCCCTACGGCAGAGATAATTAGTAAGACCATGGTAGAATTCCCCCTTTGGCCTATCAGACAAAGTTAGAGTTTTCTCAGATAAGATGGATATTAGATACCCTAAAGTGACGGTTTGAGCAGGACAGCAGAGATGAAACAGAATGAATAGAGTGAAGCCAAACAAGGACGAGTCAAAGCTGCATCAGAACATTTGCTGCACGCTTTTCTGCAGACATCCAATACATGTCCAAACTTTCACCTGAACCAAAGGTCTGTTTTCTGATCAAACCTGGAATTAAAGTGGCTGCGGTGATGAAACCAGACTTTCTGAGACCACAGACTCCGCCGCCACATGTCTCACCCAAGACACTCATTAGAGACAAAACGAGCTGTTTTTATGTAAACGGTTTGCGTGCTGGACTCCACGCAGGCGGACATTTGCTGCTGGCCCTAACGAGCTGCTAAACTGCAACGCAGACAGCCAAGCCTCGACACATGTGAACCTCCTCTGAACCACAGCCGCCACTGTGCCGCCACCGCACGTGTATGTCAACCACTACAGGTGTGCAGTTTCTGCCGCGGACGCCCTCTTCATTTCTGTCGAGTTTCTGATGGAAAGATTCAAACCTGAAGGAATCTGCAAACCCAAAAACGACTACAGGAACCGATGGTGGAGTTAACTCAACGGGGCTCCTGATGGAGATAAAAGAAAGGAACATTGAGAGGTTGCAGACAACAGAAAGCAGCAGAAAGCGTACGGTAGTGTAATAATGAGGACTCCGGAGGACGCTTTCAGACAAACAGTGAATGTAGTGGTGATGCGTGTCTGTAAGCTCCTATAGATGAGTTCCACTGTTCTCTCTGCCTTGTCTTTACTGCAATCGGACGGTTAGAACAATTAATGCTTTGAGGCCGAAAAGCTTTCAGCTCCTGAGAATTGTTTGGTTACAAAAGAATCTAGAGCTTAACTGACAAAAATGCAAAAATATTTGGAGTAAATCGTCATTTTATGAACTATGCAGATTGTTTGGTTGAAATGAATACAAGACGTTTTAATGAGTTTCTTATTCACATTCAGTTGAACTGCATGTGGGAGATGAAGCCATCATTCACTGCAGCTTCACGTTTTTCCACCGGCCAGTTTTAAGACGGTTAAAGAAAAGTTTCATCTTAATCCATCTTGTAAATAAATGATTTTCATTGGTGTTTCCATTAAAACTGCTTGAACATGACAACAGGAACCTGAACCAGCCAGGTGTCTATTAAAAATGCACATTTAAAAAAAGAGAGAAATGAGTTTGTTCCACCGTCCACTGCTGAACAACAGGATTGAGATGCTGCTGCTGCTTTAAGGAAATGCAATTTAACTCTCATTACTGATCATTGATAAACGTGCATCAGATTACAGAGGACATGGTAAATACGGGAATACATAAGATAAAGCGGCTTCTAAGGGATTCAATGATAAAAGTGGAAAAAACTAGGTGAAAGACTTCTTTTTGGGCCATCGAAAACATTTTCTTTCCCATTAAAAAAAAGAACATTTTGGGTTCCTTACAGACTGAAACACTAAATCATGTGTCTTCTATTCCAAATCCAATTCTGACCAAATGGATGGAATAGTCACAGTTTAAATCTTACAGAAAAGCAGGTCAGGATGGCTGTAGGCAGGTAAATTTGAGTTCAGCGTTCTTGCTGCTTGAACTGAATGAGTAACTTCATTAAATGTGACCCTTTAAGGGTAATTGACCCTTTAACATCAGAGCTTTAGCTCTAAAGTTGACATCAATCGGATTCCTGTAACTCTTCAAACCGTTTCTCATATTTCCAGCAGCCTTGCGCTGATATGCAACACTCTATGTCCGTTATGGGTTGTGTGTCGGTTCAAAGCCGATATGAAAAGCCGTGTTTCCCTGCGTCAGAATTAGCTCATTCGTGTTGATCGTGCAACGGTTGAAGAGTTATGGTATGTCAAACTGACAACAGTGTTTCCAGCAGAAAACTAGTTTTATTAACAAACTTTTTTCATCTTTTGTGGAAAAACCAAGACTTTAAATAAAGATTTTGACGAGTTCTAGTGCAACTTCACCATGCTAGCAATCATATGACGTCACTTCATTAATCAGGAATTTTTTTGTGATATTCTTAATGTCATTCCCATTCTGTGCTGTGATTCAAATAGTCTAAAACAAAACGTTTTTTTCAGAATTTATTTTACTAAACTGAACTTGAATTAGAATTTTTTTCTATCTACAAAAACCTTTGATGGTTTTAATTTGAAAATGACAACTTTCTTTGAAGATTTATTTGCTTCCGGTGACAGCGTAAATGTTTAGTATACTTAAACTTAAATTCCAACACTATTCTGTAATGTAAAAATACATTACGTGAAGTGTACTTTTACAACACCATTCAATAATTATAAAGATCGTGAATCAGCGACATATTCTCAATAGGCTCCGTGCACGAAAGTAAGGAGTTCTACTTCCGCCGCCTTGAGTGTGAGGCCGACCATTTCCGGCTTGCGACTTCTATAGCAGCGACACGGCAGATTTTGATTGCGAAAGATGGTATATTTCACCCGTTTTCAACAAACAAGGTCTCCCGAAAATCGACGTGAACGACATCTACGGGATTGTCGACCAGTGCGTGGTTACGGGCAAAATATTGTGTCGAAAATACCGAAAAGGAAATGTGTCCCGTTGTAAACAAACCTTTGCTGTCACATTTATGCAGCAGCTCGGTAATATACGAGGCGATCTTCCAAACGTGCTTTTATTAATTTTATGAATATTATGAAGTGCCTGTTCGCTCTCATTTTATATTTAATCCTTGTGGTCAGTGCTTTTTTTGTGGAAGAAGAACAGAACTGAAGAACAACCCAGTGTTAGGAGAGGCTAACAACACGGGCTAACAACATTAGCCTTTATTTGTCGGGGCACAATTAGAAGCACAATTCCATGTGTCGTGATTTTTTGAACAGTTTCTAAGGACTGAGCGGCATTTCTGCTCTGAAAAGCTCACACACTGCCCCGTGACGGCTGTGTAAGCTGGCCGCTCGAGCTCTGCTCTGTCCTCGCGAGTCTGGCAGCCGCTAACCCAGAGCGGCGGCTCGGCTCGCAGTCCGAATTCTCACACGTAACAAAGCACCCTCCCCTCAAACACATTAATAAATCCAGCTGCTCTGCTCATTCAGAGAGGTTCACTCGGTCCACTGGCTCCGGAGCCCGAACGCAGAGCTCGGATGCCGGGTCCAGACGTCAGTGAGCACGCATCCCCCCCCGCATCTCCCTCGTGAGGGGTGAAAGAGACGGGAGACCCAGCGGGGCGAGAGCGGAGCGGGGCTTTACGCGGGGCGTCCGCAGAGCCGCTGGTCGGTCCCGTATGAGCTCACAAGCTTTCTCTCAGCGAAACACCGTTTATGCATGATGTAACCCAGATCAATAGTGACACACGATCGGAATGACCGTTTACATGAACAACGATCGGTATACCCAGCTATCTCGATCGGAAAGAAATTTTGATCCGAACGAGTCTGACCGGGGCAAAGTATTCCGAACGGCGTGTTTACATGACGCATTTTCTTTCCGATTGCTGCAAATACGAAACACGACTCGTCTTGCTTGGGGTGAAGTCCTCCCGCCGTGTTCACCATCCATTCGGCTCTCTCACCGACACATCTACTGGAAAGCTATGAAAGCTTATATTAGTACTGTTGTACTTTGACAAATTCGCACACGGGTACACAACAGTGTTGTGATGTCATTGTCACGCGTTGAAACACCAAACGCCTCTCTTTTACCCGAAATCCGCTCCTATTTACTCAAAACTAGCAACTCAACAAAACTCCCCACAACAATAACACGACCAACAGGAAGTTGTCGGCCTCACACTCGAAACACGGAAGTTAACCGGAAGTTCTGTCGTGCACGTAGTCTATAGATTGCAACTGTGATAGATAGAATACGTCAGGCCTGGCACAAACAACCATGACACCCCCACAGGAAAGCCTGTTCAGAGACGGGCTGTTCTCATTTCACCTTCTGCAGCATCACATCTTGCCTTTCCTCAGTCTAAATGCAGCCACATGTCCTAATCTTCAATGAGCATGCCCGTCTGTCTCAGCTCCTCCAAGGAAACACTCATCTGCAGCACAAGTTCCCACCTAAAACCATCTTCTTCCAAGGTTGCATAATATAAGGAATTTGCAATGAGTGTACTTAACCTACGGCCTCCAGACTGTGAGCCTCTGCACGGCCACAAACTGTTCGGAGTAAATGAGAATGTGTCTCCTCAACAGGACCAACTTGTTAACCTGGGTTCCCATCTCAATTTGACATAAAGTTGCTCTATATAAACAGCAAGTGCAGCCTAATAAACCCAGATTTCTCCCGCGGTGAAGAAGCAGCAAGTGGACCACGGCGTTGTGCGTGGCCTCGCCGCCTGCAGCTACAGGAGCGGCTGACGGGATGCCAGGTTTCATGTGTGGAAATGCATCCACCAGTGTGTTCGGTCAGGAGTTTTAGCCACACACAGTAACATCTGCCACAGTGCGTCCCTTCTCCCTTTGAAACATCTCCCTGAGTTCAATCCCTCACTTTCCAATATTATTTTTCTTCCCGGTCACTGCTTTTTCTTTTCCTACAGCTTTCTGTCTATTGAGAAAAAAAAAAAAACTCATTCTCTTTTACCTTAACCAGGTTTTAAACATGTATGCACCACAGGGACATTTCTAAAGAAGCAAGAATAAAAGTCAAAATATGTTTCCTTCACCAGTTCAGAATTTACACGTTAAAAATAACAAATGTTTCTACATTTAACAACAGCGTTCAAGTGGAAAAGAAGAGGAAGAAACATAATGAGGGACTCACATTTAGGCGATCAAAGAGTTCATCTCCAGGTTCCTTGTTATCCATAAAACGTTTAAGACTCTTAAAAACCTGCAGAAACAAAAATGGATTCAATAGACCTGGATGTTCTAACAGATCTAAACTTTACCAATCAACACTTTGGGATCTTGTATTGGTTTTTTTTTAATCTGCGGCGGCTGGTTTTTCAAAACGGGATCATACACCAGCTGTAAGAGGACTGTAATCTTAGAAACACATGAATGAGGAGGAATTCAACAAAGTATCATCATTCAAAAGGAAAATAAAAAGAAATTAATCGACTAGGTTATCCTCAGATGAAGTGGAAACCAAAAAAATATCCCGATAACTAGGGTGGAGCCCCTAAAGCAGTGTGCTTCTCAATTATTTTTTGCCAGGCCCCCCCTACGAAAAAGAAAATGTTTCGTAACATGTTGTTCTGAGACTTTTTTATTATTATTATTATTTTAAAAAGTTTACTTCCGGCTCTAACTAAATTAAGTCAATACAGCCTTTATTTCGCCATGTTAGAGCCAGAATTCGTAAATAAGCAGTAATTGGTCCAAGTTGGTCAGGGTTTATTTTATGTTAACCACTCTGAAGTGTGGTGTCAAGAATTGTTCTTCTGTCCAATAGAAGAACAATTTTCTATGGGATTTTGGATTCTTGGAGCCAGCGGGTACTTCCCGTTTGGAACGCCAAGGAGGAGGAGTCACTCAGTCTAGCTCTCGGACAGTCAATGGTCCAAACATAGGAACAGCCAAAACAGTTAATGCAGTGCAGATCAAAGAAGTGGAAGGGAAGAAGAAGCTTTTTGGCATTTTACAAACATGACCCGATTCTTCCGTTTCATCGATTGTCAATGGTTTTAATGTTTTGGCGCTCGCACTTTACCTTTAGTCTCAGCGGCTTCAGACATTTCAGAATTTAGAAATCCCCTTCCTCCGTTCTTGTTCCATTTTATTCCAAGTGACATTTAACTGCAATCACACTGATTTGCAAGGGAATTGATGATGCTAAAATATGCAGGAACTAATTAATTCTAGCTAATGTGATGCTTTTGAATGCACTCATTTGAATAATTATATGTTCTGCCAAGAAACAAAACACTTTGGCTGTCAGGTGTTAACATTTCTCTCTCCATCTCTGGAATAGACAATAGCACAGGTCGACGCCAGAAGAGGGCTATGAAATTTACATACGTATACATGCAGACACACGCTAATGTGACGGCTGCTTGACAGACTGTAGACACTTCATCAAGATTTTTTTTTTAAAGTTTTCTGGCATTTTCCCCTCTCTCAAGCCTAATTAGGCCAGTCACTATTAATATGTTGTTTTCTTAATATCTCTCGGCTGATCCATATTCACTGAGAGACCTTTTCCGACATACAAGGACTGTAAATGTGTAAAGCTTTGAACCTAAAGTCTGCCGGTTACAACCCTGTATGTCCTTTACCATGGTCTATGCATAGTTAAAACATATTAGGAGAAGATATAGTCTGTTAAAACCCCCATGAACCGATGCTATCAGAGGTTTCCTAAATGTTTTGCACGACATAAATTTGGCATAACCCATAACTCCTTTGCTGCATACTTGTATTCAGTGCACAAAACCCTCGAAAATTAACTCCTGTTTACATTTTGATCAAATCAAAGTCATTAATGACACTCTTCCTTTATTGCATCAAATTTACGAGTTACCTCACATTGGTCAAAAACTGAAAAGAAAGACTGCACAGGATGGAAATTGGCTAAAAAAAGGGCAGAAGTCATCTTAGCAAATGTTTCTACAGAAAGATACAGTTTAAAGTTTCAAAAACTAAAAGTTAGGATAAAAAGCTCAAATCTTTCTGGCCTTTTGTGTGTGCAGTCAATTCAAATTTTCAGTTTTGTTTTGGCCATTTGTGTCAAAGCAAGTTACTTTCTTTACACGGACTCTTAAATCTTAAAGTAAACATTTTTATGAATTTAAAGGTGTATGAATTTCCTGTTTTTGTTTGTTCTACATGATAAGAATGGATCATTTTTACCAAACAGGCGAGTTATTCTGCGCTCACAACGAATGCGATCCGCATGGCAACATCCCATCCTCTGCTTCGGTTTTTGGCGCCCATCAAATTGGCTGCTGGGCGATTGAAGTGTATTCATAAACCTGATGTTTCCACCATGTAGGAGGAGCTACTGTCAAACGTTTTTAGGGTGATCGCTACATGGAAGGCGATTGTTGTCCCGTAGTCCAAGGAGGGAAAAATATCAAACTATATTCCTGGAACTTTTTATTTTCATCATGTCTATACAAATAAGAAAAATAGCAAACTCCTGACTGGTTGACGTGACGGGAATTCTTGGCCAAAGTTCAGATATCTGAACCTTGAAAACTTTGAAGCACATCAGAATTTTTGATGTGCGCCACAATAAGCAAGTGCTGCACGTCCGGCACTCAAAACACACTGAAGAACCTCTGATCATGTCTGTAACTGTATTGGTGAACTGGACTAAACTAACCCCTCCCCCTGGCGTTCCAAACAGGAAGTACCCGCTAGTTCCAAGAAGCCAAAATCCCATAGACTTATATAGAGAAATAAACAGCTGTTAATCAGTCATTCTATTAGTCAGAATAACCATTAATGCTCTAATACCATTATTTTTTACTTGTTCTTCATTATCCTTATTTTTGTCATGTTATGCTTTTTTCCCAAGTTATAAACTGACCAATCAGATGCCTCAATTCATAAGAGTCTGTAATCTCTTTGCTCAAAGGAGACACAGGTTTGACGGATTTCATGTAGCTCACCTTCACTGGTAGGGGTGTAG
This sequence comes from Oryzias latipes, assembly GCF_053564925.1. Taxonomy (NCBI): domain Eukaryota; kingdom Metazoa; phylum Chordata; class Actinopteri; order Beloniformes; family Adrianichthyidae; genus Oryzias; species Oryzias latipes. The sequence continues at coordinate 32,086,784 of NC_136242.1, read as the reverse complement.
CCTTCCAACAAGCTCACTCCTGATTGTGGAGTGGTTGCCGTAGAAACGCAGACGTAGACCGACACAGACCAATCGCTGCTTACTGACGTCATCTGCCTCCGACATGAGCGCATTGCTAACAATTGGCGACTACATTGACTTCATTTTATTTGAGATGTAAATAGGCCATTTTCTATTGGTGATGTCACACTCGCTCCAGTTATCATATACATTAAATGCACTACCATTGATTGGACGGCCCTGCCAGGTGAACTGTGTTGGGTGCGAACGCAGCCTTTTCGTTACCTTGCTGATGACTGGGACCTTGTTGTAGTAGCGGATGGAGTCTTTACCCAGGAAGTCGAACTCCACCACACATTTGTTCCCATCCAGCTGCTCATGCAGGGTGATGTGCTCGACACGCAGCGAGCAGCAGCCAACTGTGTCGGCTGTCTCTCCCTCTTCTTTTTCATTACCAGCCCTCAGTGCCAGCTTTTTTTAGATCATAAGAAACACAAGATCACATTAATATCAAGCACACACTCGAAGCATTGCTTTAATGTCACCTACACACTAGATATAGAGATGGGGAACACTCCAGATTAGGGAGACGTACTTGGAATTTATAATCCCACAGAAAACAAAACTGAATTTTAAAGGTAATGAATAAACCAGGCAGCATTTCGTGTACGTGCAGACTGAGAAGGTCTGGTTTAAGTATGAAAGGACTCGAAACGGACCTTGTCTATGAAGTACAGGGCCACAGCTCTTTGTCTTGTGACCATCTCTCTGGACTTGAGATCCCCGAGGTACGTGTTACGAATGTCGTCCACACATGACTTCAGTTTCCGAGCAATCTCGTATTTCTCCCAATCCTTCTCGCCCTGGATTTTCCAACCAAAACAAAAGCCAAAACAAACAAGATGTGAGAAATTTTAGATTCATAAAAAAGAGAAAAGCAGCATTTAGCCTACATACAGCAATACATTAGTCACAATATGAAAACAAACATTTATTATGTTTAGTGTGGTATAAATTCAGGCTTCAGCACAAAAACGCACAAAGACAACATTTTTAATCATCGACTGTTTGTTGAACTTGATAACCTGCAGCAAAAACAATTAGACCCATTGACAGTCAACACAGCCACATCGTCATGGAGACAAACAGAGGAATAACTTAACCTTTCAACACAAAAGATGAAGGGCTGAGCAAACATGAGGGGGACAAAAGTTTTAAAGGTTTAGCTGCTTAAAGATCAGATTTAATTTGTTATTTAACTTCTTTCGTGGAATTGGTTTTAACATTTTTTCCAGAGTAATTAAAATCAACCATTTTTGGACAATTCCTTTATTATTTCTGTTGTGTTGACCTTGTATAAACAGTCAAATAACTAAAGTTGATGGATATTTAAGCAGAGATTATCATTGAGCACCAATGGCAGATCTGAAAGAAGAAAATAATGTCGAAACCACACAGCTAGACGTTTTTTAAACCCCACAACCAAGACAATAAGTGCAGGAGTGCTTTGTTCTCAAGATCAATGCTCATCAAGCCTCCTTCAAGCAAAATGATGGATTTTGTCATGTGAAATCGAAGACAAAGTGTCCTTTTAGAGTCAGTGAATACAGAACCCGCACCATTCTCCGGAAAGGCAATCTCCTCCTGACACTGTGCTGCAGATGAGACACCAGGAAGATTTTGGCTGGTTACAGTCTTAATTATCAAAAGTTTGCAAGTCATTCCTCAAAATGCATAAATATTGAATGTGGAATCCAACAAGGGTCGATATTGGGCCTTATTCCATTTCTTTTATATACAAATAACATTTGTGAAGTCTCAAATGTATTGAAACTTGTTCTGCTTTTGCTGATGACACGACAATTTCTTGTTCAGGAAAGAGTTTAAAACGTTTATTAGAGGATATTCAAATTAAACAGGTTAAACTTAAATATTGGTTTAATAACATATTGAATTCGCAAAATACTAAGTTTATGGTTTTTACAAACAAAAAAAACAGGTAAAACTATGCAATAATGGAGTAACAATCAGAAAATGTCCGTTTAGATTACTTGAGGTTTATTATTTTTGCTGTATTATTTATGCTGTGATGTACTGAGACTGTTATATTGTTCAATTATTCTGCCTTATTTCAATTGCTGTGTTGAAGTGTGGGGTAACACATATAAAACCAATTTAATGCCATTACATTTACAGCAAAAAGAGTTACTTGAATAATTCACAAAGTTAGATTTAGGGAACATATAAATGTTTTATTGATCAAGTCAAGATGGTTGAAATGTGAAGATTTAGTAAAACAGCTAAATTTGTTAGGCATCCTGCAAAGTTAGAAACAGAGATGGCCTAAAAAAAAACTAATTGTTTTATCTCTAAAGATGAGAGTCACAGGATTTTAAGTTTCAAGTTAATCGTACAGCAAATACTGAAAGGGGATACTAATAATCTTCTTTTTACAAAAAGAATTTATCAAGAAGAAACTTGAGGAAGATGTAATTTGTAGTTAGTGTGGTGGCAGGCGGAAAAGGCCGTGTAGGATTGTCTTTTTTCCCCCCCTTTCCTTTTAGGGGCAGAAAAAATCATTTTTGTTCTTCTCACTGCTTATTTCCAGTGATGGAGATGTGTGTGGACTTATGTCGTGTCCTGAATCTGTTAATGTAATGTGATGTTCTTCATGAAGGGAATAAAAACAAACAAACAAAAGATGGAATCTTTGTTAATGTTCATCTCTTACAGGCCTTCCACTCCACATTTATACCTGCTCCTGGAACCTGTATGGCAGGGGTCGGGAACCTTTTTGGCCAAGAGAGCCATAAACGCCACATATTTTGAAATGTAATTTCGAAAGAGCCATACAATAATGTGGTGTCCTTTTCCCACACTGAGACTTAACCTCTTTTAAGGTTCTTTATTCTGGTTAATGCTGGCTGTAACAAATGCCGTAAATTAATTCAGCAACTCCTGGATCTCTCCCGCCGAGACGAGAGCGCTTCTCCCAATTTTATATTCCCCTGCTCCCGCTCCAGCCCTCCCATTTCTCTTATTCGGCCCATTGCTGAACCCCATTGGTCCAAACTACCTAACAACAGGCTGAGCGACAGAACTGGGGGCCAATCAGATCACTGCATGATGCGTTCATTGAACTCCAGAACTTATAACGCGGCCCAACAGCCACCCAGTTAAACTCAAGCCGCGACAATATGTTTAAAACTAAATATACAAGTGAATGTGTGCATTTGATGTAATTTCAACACTTCTAAAGTACAATAAGTCTGTGGATTCTTTTTAATAATATCGTTATGCTGTTGCTAATAAATGATGAGTATTTCTCGCGGTAGTTCTGCTGATGGTCTAGTCTGGTTGATACGTGGTGAGTTTCTGCTTCACGCAGGCGTTGAGACTTTAAACGTCATCGTAGGTCTGAATGTTCTGTAGATGTGAGACAGACTGCTCACATGCAGACGGGGAGCCAAACACACACTCACACACTGCAGTGAGTGACGGGCAGCGGGTTTTACGTTTTTACAATCCCTGAATCCCTCCTGAAGAACAAATGCTCCAGAATTCTCAAGTTCATCATCACAGAGCCACCTCTCCTGTAAAAGGTCTGCCTTGGTTGTGTGTGAGTTGAGGATGGCTTCTGTGAAGAGAGATAATAGATAGATGTTTAAAGGAAACTGATGTGTACCTTCAGTGCCTGGTAATAGGGTGCTGTCCACAGTGACCTGCTCAGATTGTTTATCCATTACCAGAAGCTGGCACTGAAGTCCAGTCCTGCTTTGGTTCCTTGGAGCACCTATTACTAAGTGGGATGTTAATAAAAGGTAACGCATGTTTAAGATCAGTTGCTTCAGAGGAAACACAGTTGGTCCCTTTGAAGCAGTTCCAGAAAAGGGTAAACACCCAAGCGGAGGGGGATCAGGGACTCTGGCCTCATGGCCACCAATGCAAACATGAATCTCGACAGGCTGCAGGCCAGGTGTTTCAAAATGAGCCATGAAGCCGTCACTCAGGTCTAGAAAGTCCTTTTCTGCAGATTCGTCCTGCTCCTGCCTTCTGGCTTGGGCAGGAAAAACTTCAGGACGTTTCCCAACCAAATCAGAAACCTGATTAACAGAGACGGGATCATCATGTTGGTTTATCAGGGCTTGGTCGTCAGCCAGATCATTTGTTTTCCTGATAAATCCACCATCACCTCCACAAACCTCAGGCTCAAGTGCATATGCATGTAGCACCTCAGCCTTCACCCTGTCATAGTCCAGACTCTCAGTGGCTGGCAAGGACACCACTGCTTCTTGTGCCTTCCCAGTAAGGACTCTCCGCAGCAAAAGTGACCAGACAGTTTTAGGCCACTGCAACACCCTAGCAGCATTCTCAAACAGAGCAAAATACTCATTAATGTCCCTGTCACCTAGTGGAGGTACAGATTTAACACATTCGTCCACATCAAATGGTGTCACACAAAAGGAAGGAGGTGGTGCAACCGAGGTGGCTTGTTGCAACTCGAGCTCCTTTAGGCAGATTTGCCTGTAGTTTTCCTCCTTAATTTTTCTGAGCTCAAACTCATAACAAACTTCCTTCTTTTTGATTTTCAAACGGAGCAGTTCAACCTCAAGCTCCTTAAGACGGAGAGACGTAGAAGCTTTGCTGTCTGGCAAACTCATCTTCCCAAACAAAATACCTCCAACTGGAGCAACAAAATTTCACTCAGGTCAAAACAGCAGACCCTCAGTCAACTGACAGGCAGGGGCTTAACAAAGGAGTAAGAGAGAGGTAAAAAACCGAAGCAGAAGATTACACAAAAACCACAAACTGGTGTCCAAAGATGTGCAAATAAACAAATCTACACAAATGAGCAAATAAGCCCAAACAAAGTGTCAGCACGAGGCACAAAAAAAAACACCCCAAAACGGAGAGCTAACACGAGTCACAAATGCGCATTCCAGCACCCCAAAACCCTGGGCAGATGACAAAGACAATACAGGCTGTATAAAGACAGACCTCCAAATAAGTATTGCCAACACAAAAACTGCCACTGGTCAAGCGGGATAAAGCTTTAAGGACGAGCCCCCAAACATGTTACGGCCCCCGACAGGCAAACCTGTCCCAGTCTAGGGGTAAATCAAAAAGGGGGCCAAAACATATGGACGATGGACACCAAAGTTTAGGAACACAGTTTATTAGATGGTAGAAATAACCTGTGTCCTGTAAAACAGAAAGCAATAATTACTGTGCTGGTCCCAACAATAGACAAAACAAAGGGATTGGAGCCTTGGCCAAACAGAAAATAATTCAGGGAGACAACTGACCCAGCCACGTTGACCGTCGGAGTCAGCAGCTCCCTGCTAAGGCTGCCTAACAAAATGTAACTATTGAAACAAAATAAACAAAGCCCGCAAATAAGGACTACCAAGGTCCAACCCCAAACTAAAATAACAAAACCCAGCAGTATAAGACTGCTGAGGACCAAGAGGGAATCAAAAATGGAAACAAATCAGCACAGCTCCAACTCAACCCACTGCTCCTCAGCCTCCTGCTCTGCTCTCTGTGCATGCCTCCCTCCTGGTTATGGCCTCCTCTGATTTAAAAACCTGGCAGGTGCTGATCAAGATCATTGGCTTCACCTGCCAGGTGAGCAGAATGACAGGGAATGCAGCAAAGCAGAAGCAGCAAGACATAACAGCGATTCACCTGCTGTCCCCACAACCCCACCCTCACCCTCTGCTTTCTCCCTCACACATCCCGTCCCCGCTACTGCGCGCTCTTTCTCAGAGACGGGAGCGCGCAGTTTTAGGCACGGCAATTCACAGGTTTCCGGGTGGTACAAACTCTGTGAAATAATAGATAATAGTAAACTGATAATGCTGGCGCAGATCCTTCTCTCCAAGCACCGCTACTACTGCGCGCCTCTGGCATCGCATCGCGCCCGAGAAGGACTGGTCTGATGAATAAAAAAAAATTGAAGATTTGTCTGCGAGCCACATGTGACCATCAAAAGAGCCATATATGGCTCGCGAGCCATAGTTTCCCGACCCCTGCTGTATGGACCATTTCAGGTCCAACTCTACCGGAGACTTCAAACAGTTTTTGTTATACAGTACAGACCCAAAGTTTGGTTTGTGTCCAAACTTTGGTCCTTAAACTACCTTCTCAAAGTCCACTTCTATTTCCCCAAACGAAGATCCATCATTGCTTACTACTATGAATGGATGCTACATGAATAAATAATATAACTGAATAATGAGTAAGGACCAACCCATCAATGAAAGCTCTGCTGAGACACACAATGCAGTAAAAATGGGGCAATACAGAAGCCTGCATTCAGGCACAACAAGGGGGCACAGGAAAAATCCACTCAACAGGAGAACCAAGGCTCAGCAAACACCTCTTCCACCTTCTTCCAAACAACTCTAAAAATAAAACAAAACTAAGCCACTAGGAGCACTGTGGGGTTCAGTGTCTTGTCCAATAACTGTTTGAGTCACCAACTACTCCCACCAATCAGGAGTGAGTTTCAGCTCTCATATACAGTCAATGGTCTTTTCTAAGGACATTTTGACACAGGGTCAGGGACCTGCAACCAGAGTTTAACCACCATCTTATCTCCACAGTCATCTCTGGGGGAAAGTCTCCTAAAGTCCAAAGCTCCTAAAGTTCTACAATTTTAGTTTTTAACTATAGAAACATCTGAGATTAGTGATTTTTTGTAGTTCACAAATCTGAAATCTGTTGTGTTCCATTGCCAAAAACAATAGGACTGCAAGTAAAAAAGAATTAGCATAATCATGAAGTTATTTTAAAAAAAATCAACTTTGCTCCAGAGTTATCAATAACATAATCATGATTTTTTTTTTCACCCAGTATGGAGCAGATCATCTACCGTACCTTAAGTTTGGAATTTGCATTGAGCATGATGTATTTGATGGAACCCTGGATGTTTTCCGTCCAACTGGCCAACCAAGTCACAGTGTTGTCATGTCGCACCTCCTTCCAGTGGTGGCCAGGAGGCGGGTCGGGGATGCGGGCATCTCTGTCAGAGCAAAGCTTAGAGAGTGTCGTGGTGTGGATAGACTCGGTTCACTAAGCAGTTCTACCTTCTACTCACTTGCTGCAGTTGATGATGACATCCTCCGGTTGTATCCTTTTTTTCAGCATTCCCTGTTTCGGGTGCTCACCTCTACCTCGGAACAAACCTGGAGGTTCAATCTTGAAGTTGCCGATACGTTCCTTATGGTGGTCCAGCAGACAGTAACCATATTGATCCACGATTTTTTGATTTGCTTCTTTCAAGGTCTACCATAAAAACCAAAAGTTAGGTTAGGTTGGGTGGGTGGGCTCGGGCTGCGCGGGTCCCAACACAACATGTAACAAATAAATTAAAAAAAAAAAAAAAAAAAAATCATAAAAAAAAACAGAAAGGGGTTTATACAAATTTACACCCTGGTTATCCGAAGCTTCATAACCTCTTTTTGTAAAAATAAAACCTGTCCAACACAAAAGGCTTCAGCTCTCATCCGTTTGCTCAGTTGTTGGACAGAACAAGTTAAAAAGAAAAAGTTAAACTTTTCCTGAAAACAGAGGTCAACAGAGAAGCAAAGCTTTACCTGTTTCTCCTCCTTGGTCATATTTTTTCTTGCCTCCACTTTGGTTTTATGCATAGCATGGATTTCACCAAAGTCGCACTTGTTAAGATCTTGAATCACTGACCTTTCCTCAGGAGTCATTTCCTAGACAAGAACAAGATACAAAAAATTTATTTTTATTTATATATAAATATATTTTTTATCTTTATAAAACAGACACACTTTGATTTAAAAAAAAAAACTTAAAGTAGCAGCAACCGTTCTCAGAATCCCCGCAAAATATATTTTCATGCGTTGGATGCCGACATGCTTGCAGGAATGCCAAAGCCTAGTCAATTCTAACTAGTGCACAAACAGCTGTAACTTAGCATATGGGACTTAAAGTTCTCACTTTCTAAGACTGCAGGTTGCTAGATCAAAGTAGTCCCAACCAGACACCAACACAGTGACTGCAGAGTGTCACAAGCTTTTGATTTCTTCTGCTGTCTACAGATGAAAGAAGTGCTCCAACAACTTCAATTCATTCTGATGAAAATAGTGTTTTAACGTGTTCATATAGAGTTGTTTTGATGATTGAGTACATGTATACAGTAAACGCTTGTTTTTCGCGGGGGTTACGTTCCCCCGCGAAAAAGAACCCGTGATAGGCAAAATCCGTGAAGTAGAAACCTTTTTTTCTTTTACAATTATTATACAATTAAATACTCTATTATACATTGAAAAGAAAGATCAAACCATTTTTCACAAATACAAGTACTTTAGAAACATTTTTTTCAACAAATAACTTCTGTACTGTACTGTCAAATAATAATTTTAATCATCAATGTGAACAGAAGGCTTCAAATTGCAGAGATTAGCCCCGCCCACCGCGACCCGAGTAATGGGATTAAACGGGAGGAAATATAAAACAATAATGAAAAAAATACAAAGTACAGTGGGACAAATATTGACTTAGGTGTATTTCACTGCTCTACAGACTGAGCTGCTGCATACTGACTCCGCTCTGTAATGTTTTCTTCTGAAGCCCGCGGTGCAGCTGTGTTTGTTCGGAAGAAGAGAATATTGTTTTTGGCAGTTGTTGTCGCTCATTTTCTATGGGTTTTAGAGAAACTCGAAATTGCAAGAGAATTTGCACTTACTTATTGTAAATTTTGCAAGCAGATTTACGTACGTGTACAAATTAAACTGCAACGTTATTGACGCTCAGGTAGAGAAGAAGCGGAGTGACTTTTTAGCCAATCAGAATGCAGAACAAAATACACTATGCAAATCCGTGAAGTAGCGAAACCGTGATATGTAAACCGCGTTATAGCAAGGGATCACTGTAATGAAAATGGCATTTCTGAGTATTTCTTTGTTGAAATCGTTGTGAATTAGGAGCAGATAAAAAAAAAGTGACGTAGAAATACGCTGGGTGGGCCACAAGCTCCCGCCCACCACTCAGAGGGGAATTTTTAATGAACTTCTGCCGCTCTACAGAAACTAGCTCCTAGAAAACAACAGAGGTTTTCGATTTTGACTAAACAATATAATAATTGAAAGACCATTTTAAAAAGATATTTGGAGTAAGACTTTGCCAAATGTGTTCATATAAAAGATGCAAAAAAACGTTAGTTTTGGGTCTTGAGTAGGAGACGCACGCCTGACTAGTGTGAGCAAAACCAGTCGACAATCAGTTTTATACCTTTTTAAAACGGCTTATTCATTCATTTATTCCTCTTCTAAACCCGTTTGTTCCCTTTCGGGGTCACGGGGCTGCCAGAGCCTATCCAGCCACGCATGGGCGACAGCAGGGGACATCCTGGACAGGTCGCCAGTCTGTCTCAGGGCCACACCCATGCACACTATTCACATTCACACCTAAGGAAAATTTAGAGAAACCTATTAACCTATGAAGCAAGTTTCTGCACAGTGCGAGGAAGCCAAAGTCTCCGGAGAAAACTCAGGTGTGCACGGGAAGAACATGCAAACTCCACACAGAAAGGTCCCACGTTGGTCTTCTGTTTCCCTCAGTCGGGACTTGAACCGGGGGGCTGTGTGGCAAGAGTGCTGGCCACTGAAAACGGCCCATTACTTTAGTAATTCAAGAATTGGTAATCTAACAGGAAAAATGAATAGTAATAATAATGCTGAAAAGCATTTAATCACCAGGAATCTATGCAGTGCAAAAGCAAAGCTCTTGGCAAACATTCAGCCCCAGAATTACCTTTCTAGAAATCCTGATTTTACAGACATGCAGTCAGTCTGTGAGCCTGAGCATGAATGACACCCGACAGTAGGCGGGCATGGAGGGCAGTGAAGCGAGGAGGCTTTTTCCAGCTATAATAAAACTGTTTAATTGGATTTGTTCAAATGCATAGCAGCTAGTTGTCTGGATTAGCATATCAATGCTTTCACATAAATCGTATTTTCAAGAGCATTGAGCACTAAGCAGCGCAAAATTAATTCTGTAATTTTGCATGATATGCTTGAAGCTTGGAACAATGTTTTTCTTTATATAGAGGACACTCTGATAGACACCAATAAGTATGTACAAGTCCTCAACACATCCTGCATTTCTACAGATGGGATGTGGACAGAGACATGCAGCCGCCAACTCCACGGCTTTTCTTTGGAATGATGCTCAGGGTCTGCAGCAGATCAGGGGACCAATCACCTGCATTTAATCACAAGCTAAAAATAGATGCTTTTATCATTGTACCTTCCTCCAGTCTTTGAAGAAATTCTCCCGAAAGACCTTCTTTGTGGTATATTCATGGTCCAGCATCTGCGCAAAGAAAAGTGCCACCTCCTCAGCTGCCACGCTCAGTTTCATCTTCTTACCTAGAAAAGCAGGAACTTGTCACTTCACAGAGAATGATTCAAAATGACACACTCCACTGCTCTGGCTTTTAATGCTTTATAAGGCTTTTTATTTTATAACCCGAGTTAAAAGACAAGTATTTCACCTTCACACATGAGCCTTTGAAGGCTACGATTTCAAACTTTCTACATGCAGCACCACCTGCCTCTGCTCCTCACAGGGGATCCTGCAGAATCCTAGATTTTATTAAAGAAGTATTCTGCTGTGTTAAGTATAAAGAGATCTACAGGCAAAGCCTACAATCACAGAAACAACAGATCAAACCAATTCTGAGAGACAGTAGCATAAAACACCATAGAAACCAGGAAAATCCTTCTTTAGAGCAACCAGATTTAAGAGGTATCAAGTATCTAATGCCTTCATCACAACTGCCCTCATTGGTGCATTAGGGCTGTTTGGGGGATGAAAGAATGGGAAAACCTGTACGGAGGGCTGTAAAAAAACGAGAAGCCACTCAGGGAGCCCATAGAGAAAACAGTTTATGCACAATTTTTCCCAACGTGAATGCTGCGAGCGCCAGGTCCTAGCGAACACAACACACAAGGGTAAAGTAAAGGGGAAGTGCAGAGGCCTGAAACGCACAAATAAACTTTTTTATTAAAAGCCTACAGCACTTACAGGGCACCGTACGACAGCATCACCCATACGTCACTAGAGCGTTTAACTTCCACTAGTCTTACGAATACTTCACAATACACATACCACACAGACAACAATGGTACATTCCGGAGTTTTGAGGTGGAGTCTCATGGGAACTGCAAGACTCACCTGCACTCCCCTTAAGACCCAGACAACCCCAACACCCAAGATGTACAGATGAATGTGACTATGGCTTAATAGGGGTGCGTAAATAGCAAAAATAAATATACATCTGCTACACCTAAAATACTTAAAATGCGAAATGTATCAATCCCACCATGTTCAATTTCTAGGAGTAACGTTCATATCAAGACAAAAGTATGGCTTTAAATGTTTGATGCTGAAACAACAAATAAAGTCAATTATTTATTTCAAATATTCTTTCTGATGCAACAGACCTTTGTCATTTTAAAACATGAGCATTAAGAAGAAGCAGGTCCGCTTACAGCACCAGTGATCAAAGTCAACGAAAGCCTTGTAGAGAAAAGACACCACAGCAAAAGTTTCCCACTATCAAACCACCACCTACAGTTCCTCTGAGAACTTTTCACAGGCCAGCCAGATAACAAGAAACATGCCAGAAGATACAATCATAACCACATCATTGAGCTCCTTACATAGCTGTAAAGCTTTGGTCATGAAAAAGCTGAAACCACACTGGGATTTATGTGGCCTAGTTTAAAAATACCAAAGATGGAGCATATGTACTCTTTATTTCCACTGACCATCATAGTAGAAGTGCACGTCGTCAGGCAAGGGCTGGTATTCAGGTGGGAAGTAAGGACCATTGTGTTCCAAAGACTTCCACTTCACTCCGTCTTCATACTTTTCTTCTTCCCACCTTAAAAAAGCCGAAAATTTTAGAAAGAAGCGGGTAAAAGAAAGGCACATATGCAGCATTTCCCCCACCATCTCCAGCGATTCTTCTCCTCCTCCTCCTTCTTTTGTATCTTCAGCTTCTTTGCTTCCTCGATCTCCTCTTTGGTCCTTTTTGGTTTTTTGGGCAAAGGGTGATCTCCTTCCTCTTTTTTAATAGACTGTGTGAAGAAAAATACTCAAGAAGCAGATTCCAGCTCACATTGCAAATTGATTTTCTACTAATTTAAGATTTAATCCAATAAATTGAAGCAGATTACTGAGGGAGAAGCAGACTTGCCTTTTCTATTCTCTTTTTTGAGTTTCTTTCATGAGCTTCCTCTTCACTTTCATCAGGCTGATCGGTTTTTATCTTTAAACTAAAGGTGGTTAACATTTCATATCACAGCATACAGCATAAATGAATGCAAAAATAGATGTAGAAGTGTCAAAAACATTCATACAAATGTCAGTGCTGTTCGTACAAGAAACTAACTTGAAAGCAAAAGTTCAAAAACGTACCGAGGTGAAACCGAGAGTGACGGGCCATCCTTGGGTTCATCTTTCACTCTTTTCCTTTTCAAGCTTTTCTTCTTTGTAGCAAAATCCTCCACGGACTCTTCTTTCAAAGCATCACTAAAACTCAAAAGAAAGAAAGAATAATTTCCCCCCTCTAATCAGACATGAATCCCTTTTAAAGTATTCATGAATCAGAAAACTAAATTTTACCCAGATATATAAAAATAAAAGCACCAATAAAAGGACTAGACTGTATAACATATTACTGGATGATTTATGTGCGACATCTACCTTAGAAAATGCCTCGCCTCCCGTTCCAACCAAATGAAGTCAATTCAGTTGCCATTTTTTCGCAATATGTCCTTTACCATGTTGGAGGTAGATGTCCTCAGTAAGCCATGATTGGCTCGTCTACAGTTCTATAGCAGTCACTCTCTCCAATCAGGAGTGATCAGGTTAGAAAGCCACACCCCCACCACTGAAAGCGGGCTTGGGAGAATCAAATGCGTTGAACGCTCGATATGAGGCCACATACTTTTTTTCTTTTGAGGCATCTGGTCAGTTTATAACTTGAATAACTAAAAATAGCATGAAAATAATTTAGGACTAGCAAGAACAAGTTAGTAAAAGGTAATGGAGCAAGAATTTTTCGTCTGACAAACATAATGACTGAGTAATAGCTGTTTATTTCTCCATAGAAGTCTATGGGATTTCTTCTTTTAGGAATCAGCAGGTACTTCCTGTTTGGAACGCCGGGGGGACGGGTTGTTTAATCCAGTTCTTATTTTACTATAAATGGGACCTAGCCCCTTTCTGGAATGGGACTGCATCCATTTCATGTGATAAAGACAAGGACTAAACCGAGTATCCAAAAACTCTGAGATTCTCAACCCGTTATCGAAATAAAATAAAGTACAAATATTTGTGATGTCCAAGATTGCCGATTCCTGAGCTATACAAATATAGCCAAGTAAAAATACACTTAAGGCAATGTAATTTTTGCTCTAAAATTGCAGGAATACATTTTATTTAGAGTATATGAACTAAACAAATCTTCAAATTAAAGAGCTGGTAAAGCAAAACTATCAAGTGTTTTTATAGATGGGGAAAATGAGACGGAAATTCAGTTATTGAAATGAAAAAACTATTTTATTTTAAATAATTGACAATTTGAATTAAAGAAATATGAATCCAAAACTAAGAATATAACAAAAATCTGGTAATCCATTGTGTCTGCTAGTTTTCTGTAGAAAATGTACCGGAGGAATCTGAAACATGTTTATCTAAAGTTTTGGGAGTTTTTTGTCATTTCCTCCTAAGATTAAAAAAAAAGTCAGTTACTAAAACATGTTTTCTGCTGCAAACACTGTTGTAAGTTTAGATGAAAGGACTGCGAGTGTTTTCTAGTTATTCCATTTTTTTTTTTTAGGTATTCCTGTGTCGTCATTTTCTGTCTGTCATCCATCTACTAGAACTGTAGTAAACTAAACTTTGAGGATAAGTAACTGTGGAGAACATTTTTAGGATTTGTTGTTACAGTGTTCCCCGTTTATTTAAAGATTTTTAAAGGAGTCACGTGACTCCTTCGGTTAATCCCAAAAACTCAGCTCAAGATGCTTGTATGAGACTTTTGATTCAGATTAACAAGAGCTAATAGGAGGTAGTGGAGCAAGAGTAGTTAGTCTGACAAACATGAGGGGGGCAGAGATGAAGACCACGCCGGCCCATCAGCTTCTTTGCCGGCTGCTACGGAATATTTCACGGACATTTCCACCAGTTCAAGAATCGCTAGAACCAAAGATTGTGCTCCTGCACGGAGAAATTCAATTCAATTTTATTTGTATAGCCCAAAATCACAACAACAGTCGTCTCAATGGGCTTCGTACCGGTAATTGTAAGGTAAACATACGATCAAAAAGGATTATAAACGCATAGAGTTTAATAGGATAATACTAAACTTTGACTAAACAGACTAAACTAAACTGGCATCCCTGCAGTTAGGCCCTCCTTCTTGATAAGGAAAAACTAAAAAAAAAACGGATTCCGGAAAAAACGAAGAAACCTCAGGGGTGCCCACATGAAGGAGGGATTCTCCCCCAGTGTCAGCTGGTCTCAGCAATGGTATCAGCTGACTCAGAAGCGGTCGGAAAATATCCTTGAACGCTGAGGAAGATAATCGCGGAGACTAATCATCAACCGTATAAATGAATGATGGATGAAACTGGCCTCTTCTGGAAGAAGATGACCTCTTGCACTTAACTGAATAAGGAGGAAGCACGTACTCCTGGTTTGCACTGTTTGCACTACTTATTATATTTATTGTTCTGACCATTGTGTCATTTTTTTATTTTGCTTACTGTTGTTCATTTTTTCTATTCTTAAGCGTTTTATGTTGCACATTAGCACCGCAGCAAATTCCAATTCTGTGAAACTGCCCTGTTCACCGAAAATGGCAATAAAAAAAAATCCTTGAATCCTTGAGTGACAAGAGTGACTCTCCTAATGTGCGTTATAAAGTACGCTAAAGTCTATTGCTCTCAATTAAAAAAATATATATATGTTGAGCTATATTCCAATGTTCTTGAATAAATGTTTTACCAAGCATCAGAAATGTTTCAGAAGCTTTTTAAATGGCGAAAGATCGGCGAGAGACAATCGGCTGCGAGGTGGCGGGTGGTTCTCCGTCTCTGTCCCTAACCCCATGAATATGGGGGGGAATACTATAAATAACCCAAAACAACAGAGATGTTTCAGTTTTGTTTACTGCTGAAGGTAACGGAAAGACTTTTGATTGTGACATTGTTTAACCCCTTGATGCAAATAAGCACCAAACTACTTCAGCTCAAAACATTTAGCTTATACTCGAAAACAGAAGTGAGATTTTCTTTTTTCTAGCTGGAAGTAAATTTAGGCATAAAGAGGTGAAAGAGATAAATACATTTATGTCCTTCAAAATCTGCCGAATCTGATCTCCTGTTCTAAATAGAAGTATAGATGATGGTGTTTAAATATATACACTTTTCCCAGTAAAAAACACGTCCACTTAGCAATCATTCAAACGTAATATGTGAAATGGTAAAAATCTTAGCTTGATTCCTTGATCTTGATTCAAGAATTAAATTCCCACTCAAGTATCGATCCACAGCCCAAGTAAAGCTTTTTATAGACCAACTTCAACTAGTGCTGAACAAACACATTCTTGAATCATTCATGGAAGCTGCTCGCATATTTTCAATCTGATTTCCTTTTTTAGATTTTATTCAGTAAAACAGAAAAACAACTGAGCAGATGGAGAGTTTAACAAAGACACAGAACAAAGAATAGAAATACACACAATAACATGCTCCTGACCACAAGCAATCCACATATTGGGGTAATTATAAAACGTACACAAAACAATAACTATTATGACATAATTAGAGCAGTTGGAAAGAAAAAATAATTACACAGCTGCGAGCTTTACTCCACAGCATCCCTGCAGGAGAGGACAGGAAAATGGCCGACTTTAAATTAGCGCCTCTGCTGCCAATAAATAACTGCTCTTTTTTCATATAGGAGTTTGTCAACCCTCAGGACATGAGGCACTTCCTAAACATTGGAACACATGTGGGTTTTTTCCCCTTTGCTCTGTGCAAACATAAATATGTCCAGGTTCTGCTTGGTGTTTGGTCATGGTGCATTCTGAGAAAGGATACTTTAAAAGTGATTTACTAAACCTCAGAAACAAGCTAGAATGGCAGCAACAACGAAGCAGACTTGCTAAGTCGACGCAGTCCTTGTGTGCTGCCAAAGTGTGACCTGATGACTGCAGATAGGAGGCAATTAGCCTTTCCTGCCCTGTAACTCCATCTGGTCTTTGCTGCATTCTAAATGAGATCAGCATTAAACATCTAAAAAGACGATGCATTTACAGCTAAAGAAAATAGGCTTCCAATACACTGAAAATATAAAAAAGATTATACACACACACACATTTCTTTTAAACTTTGGGACATGCTGCGAGGGTAAAACATTGAAAGGAACTAATGCCATTAGCTGGTTTAGTGTTGGGCTACTGGTGCTGTACAGGACTGCAATCACAATATCATTCTTTTCATTTGATTCACACAAGTCAGATTTAATGTTGGCATGATTTCATGTTTTCTTTTCTGTCTGAAATGGTGAGTCAGAAAAGGGATCTTCTGGTTTTTTCTTCTTCAGCAAAGCTAGCAATTAAAAAAAATAACATCCAAGATTTAGCTTAACAAAGATGGTCAAATTGAGGATAACATATGTCTGCAACTAAAATGTATAGACTTAAAATGACACAAATGTGGCGACATTAACTAAATCAATTACAAAAGGGTTCCATTGTGTATGAATCCATATTGGCTCCCTTGAGGGATGGAGAGATTTGGAGAGTGAGAAGTAAATATGAATCTTTAAGACC
Source organism: Oryzias latipes (assembly GCF_053564925.1). NCBI lineage: Eukaryota > Metazoa > Chordata > Actinopteri > Beloniformes > Adrianichthyidae > Oryzias > Oryzias latipes. Next base: position 32,069,899 of record NC_136242.1, on the reverse strand, counting down.
AACAGTTATCACAGCGCGTCACATTCACATTCAATCCCAGGAAAATTACCGTCACATCAATGTTCCTAAGTTCTATGAAAGGCCAAACGCTTGCAAGACAAGAACTTTTAGTGACACAAAAGCTGAAACACAGGAGGAGGCCTTTTCTACGTTATTATGCTTTTAATTAACTACACAAATTCAAGAGAAAAGCAGCTGAGCTACGATGCTCTGTGGGGGGAGAAGAGGTGGAGTTCCACAAGACTTTTATTTTAATTGTCTGAACTGTACTACTGACCAAGATCCATAAAACGCTAAGACTTGTAGGTCAGCGAGTTCATTGACATTTACGCTCCATGGTTCTATTAGCCTTATGTTTCTTACACGAGTCTGCTGCAAGGCCCCAACTGTCCAGCTGCACTAAGTGTGCAAAACCCAGTTATCGGCTAACCCTTTAAAAAAATCTTTTAAAGGCGTCATTTTCGTATTATAGATTACCGTATTTTCCGGACTATAAGTCGCCATTTTTTTCATAGTTTGGCAAGGGGTGCGACTTATACTCTGCAGCGACTTATTTTAGAAATAAATTGAAATAAATACATTGTTAACCCTCCTGTTATGTTCATTTGTGAGGAACAGAGATGATGTTTCTGGGTCAATCTGATGTATGAGGTATGTTAAGTGTTAAGAGTATGTTAAGTGACTCAGAGAATCAGCAAACTTTTTTTTACAGTAAGATCTTGAAGGCTAAAAACACAATATTCTATTTTCCAATGATTTCATAGATTCAGAAATGCAATAAAAATGACAACTGTTTCTACAAATACAGGATGAAAACAAGAGTATTAGTTGGCCAATGATGCTTCATGAAAGGAATAAATAAATATGAGAAAGAATTACTGTGAAATTATGAGATAAACAGTCTGCTATGATTGTGTCATATGAGTTTGTGCAAGTTATTATATCTTGGTCTCAGATTTTGTCAAATAAATTTTCAGTCAAAATGCGACTTATAGTCCAGTGCGACTTATCTGTGTTTTTTTCTACTTTATAATGCATTTTTGGGCTGGTGCGACTTATACTTCGCAGCGATTTATAGTCCGGAAAATACGGTATATAAAAAGGATTGAGGGTAAATTAAAACAAATTTATTTTCCTTTCTGTGTCATATTTATGCACAGAAACACATGCAGGTGGGGGTAGGTTTGTCAACACAGAAAAGACTGGAATTGGAAAACAATCTACCTTTTTGCCAGATTTACACTGGTCCATTTCTATATTCTGATGCGTTGCGTCTCCCTTTGGTTGTGCTGGGAGTCCATCTCGTACCAATCAGTTGCAATGTCTCTGTTGTGTCTTTGGTCCGCCCCCCTACCCCTTGGCCCCCAGTGGAGTGCTTTGTCCTGCCACCCCAGTGGCAAGTAGGTCATCCAAAACTTAGGGGATGTCAGGCCCCAATGTCCTCTCCTTCCTCAGTAAGTCCTTGTTTTGTGTCAAAAATGATGTCATGTTTTTGTACTTCCAAAATTAAACTTTTGTCATTCATGGTGAAAATGGACAACTGTATTATCCATTGTGTTAATGTATGTAGTCGCACGGGCTCATCGCCTTAAAAAAATTCTTTTTATAAATTCTTATTTAAAGTACAACGGCTTTTATCATGAAATGGATGCGTCAACGGACTGGAAATAAAACTTTTGCTCAACGCTTGCATTGCGGAGGGACGGCTGTCAGATGCAGACATGACGGAGGTGATGTTAATGTTCTGATTGATTAATGAGCGTTTTCATTTTTGTCAACTCAACAGAGACGCATCGCAGGCGGACAAGTGTAAATCAGCCTTTAGTAAATGTCCCCCTACTACCATAACGAGTCAGCCAACTGCAGAACAGTGTTGTAAAAAGAAGAAAGCTTTGCAGGATTGCTTAATCCTTTAACGCCAGAGTCTCAGCTGCAGTGTCAACATTCTTCGAATAATCCTAAATTTAAAACAGTTTGCGCAATTAACAAAATTCCAGTGGTTTCTGAAGCAGAGAAAAGTAGATTTACACTGATAGGCAACACTATACAGTACTGAAATGTTTCCGCAACATAAACCCGCTAATTCTAACAAAAGGAAAGTGCCTTTGCAGCCAACGAAATGTGTTGCATAACGGCACAAAGTCGCTTCTCTCGACATCAGAATCCATTAGGATTGCGTAAATTGAATTTGCCTTAACTGCTGTTGATTACCTGGATCCGATGTGTTTAGCCAATAAGGAGTTGTCTGGTTGGAAAACATGTAGGACACCGGCCCTCAAAGTCTAGACTTGGGCACCCCTGGTGTAAACTGTAGTTCAAAGCGCACGCGTTAGTTTGGATGGGACTCGTTGGTTAAGAGGATTGCTTGTGTTTTCCTTGTAGGACAAATCTGTCTTCCATTAGCTGGTGGAAACAACGCATATACAACCACATTGAAGCCCATCGAGACAACTGTTGCTGTGATTTTGGGCTATACAAATAAAATTGAATTGAATTGAATTTCTATCTGTGGAAATTAAACTGCATCCAATGCCATTGGTATAAAAAGCTTTTTGAGAATGAGAAACAACTCATCTTTTATAGCTGAAATCTTTTTGAGCATCTTGATGAATCCATTAAGTTGTGCAGCTACTTCCTCTATTCCTTTATCATTTATGTTTATCACAATGGTAACACTAACATAAATACAAATCAGTGTCTTATTTTTCTAAAGTTTGACTCTGTGGCTCCTTCTGGGTTGTGGTCAGCGAGAAATCGACCCAAATGGCTGGTGAAGGATTTATAAAGGAGCATAACATTCAACTTCGAACCCTCAACCCTCTGCCTAACCTTTTACTGCATAAAGCAGTGGCAGGCGCGGCTCATCACAGTTCAAGATTTCCTGACATTTGAGGTTCTGAATGTCATCCCAAACCCAAATCAAAACCAGGTTCTTCCTGGAGGAGCCACACTTAAAAGTTAAGATATTTTACATTTGGACTGTTTTTGTTCCAAAAATAATATTGAAACCCAGAATCTTTTTTTAAATGTCTCCTCAGAAATGACTGAGCCAAATCTACATCTAAGGTATAATCCATTTGCAACAGCATGAAAACACTTGCTGTGAGACAGATTACACTCAGCAGGCCTTCAGCCACCGTCTGCCATGGAGGCAACTTCCTGCTGCTCATCCAACCACTGAAACAATGCATGCTCATTTATTACCCTACTGACAAGCTTCCTATAGTCGTGCTCTGTATAGACTCAAATTCATTTTCAGGGATGGCTTAACAAAATTTATCAAGTAAAAGACTTCGGGCCGAAGCCTCAAGACCATAAGACAAAAGAAAAGCATTTTAACATCACAAAGAATACAGAAAAGCAAAACCAAACAAAAAACTTGTCAGTTTGCGGTCCTTCTCATCCATTATAACATCTTCTGGCAAACTTCCGATTGTTCCTACCTGGAAATGCCGACTTGCTGGATTTCCGTCTTTGGCGTCTTTACCTATGAGAGGACAATCCAGTTAATTCCAAAACACTGTAGTTTTGGAATTAACTTCAAATGAAAAATCAACTGGCCAATGAAAGATTAACCAAAAACAGTTTTGTGACTCGTTTCCACACTTTTTAGGGTGTTTGAAGTCACATAAATGCAACCATTAACACCAACTGTCTAATATGCTTGAAATATGCAGAATTGTTATATTTTTAGTTGATTGGGAATTCTCTGCCAATAGTTTTAATTCAAAAGTACTTGGCACAATCACGTCAACAGGATGACATCACTCTAGCACTTCATTAACCCTTAGTGATTATCCCACACTTGTCGTTCTGCCCAATTTTGCACGAATAGTAAATGTTATATAAGAAGCGTGGTTCTCTGACTGGATCAGATTTGACTTAATGAGGCCATGAAACATAAACATTTCTGTAAATACTGCCAAACAGGGAAAACCCTTTAGGACCACGGAATTATTTGTACACGGCTGTTTGCACGTTTGTTATTATTACAGATTAAGGAAGGTATTTTACAATTTAATTTATCTCCAATGAAACTGATAAAAACCATTAAATGTTTAGGAAAAAACATCAAGATAAAACTCGATACACGAGTTTTACCAGAGGTAGTCAAAGTGGCTACAAACTTTATCCATTTGGCTGCTGCGTCTCATCATTTTGAATCATTTTTTGGTGACTACCAGTATTATTTCCACCAGTACCACCAACATTGAAGAAGGCCAGTCATTTTAAAAGTTTCATGCTTATACTTTGCACTTTTAGCGTCAAACACAGACATGACCTTTTTGTGATCAGTCTTTAAGGTGAAAAAAGTGCTTCCTAGAACTTAAATGAAAAAAGCGTTTTAGGTCTCTTTAACAGATTACCAACGTAATGCAAATCAGTGTAAGGCTGCTTTTCTCAGGTTAATTGCATAAACGGTAGTCGAAAGAATCTCAATACTTGAGCTAAAGTTCTGGTGTTAAAGGGGTGAATAAACGGTTAAGAATTGCGAAAGTGACACTGCACTCAGACTGGGTAAAAACTCACAACTTCAAGTTGTTTTCTCATTCATACAACTGCTAAAGTGTAGCTTTAGCACTTCAGTAACAAAGTAACACACCAGCTTGACATCTCATACTTGGAAGGTAAAAGGTTGGCCTTAAAGAACAAGTTTTACCTTCTTTTGAGACTTTTCATTGTTCGCCTCTTCTGTGAGTTTAATGGGTTTTGTGCTTTCAAGAAAATGAAGAAAAAAGAACAAAATGAGAAAAATTCAAGTTATGTTAGGTCAGCAATATGCAAGAACACAAATAGGCAAGTCATTACCACTAAAAAAAAAAGAAGCTTTTTTTTCTCTATAGACAAAGAGTGAACCATAAATGTTTCTTTTTAGACTCAACAACTCAACTTTCAGAAAATCAGTCAGAGCTGTTTGTCTATAAGCAGGCATTGCAAATAAAAATATCAGGCATGCCAGGTCAGGCATAACAGAAAAAAACCAATAAAAGCTGATTTATTCTCAGAGCTGAATGTTTAATACAGTTCAAATCAGACATTTGCATTTTTATCAAAAGCGCAACACAAAAGTTCAATTATTGTTTTGAAATAGCGTTTCCGTGCAAGAAGGCGTATCAGGTGTTATCCTACAACGGCGTAACTTGAAGCAGGTAGCTTCATTTTCCAACGAATGCCAAGTGACACCAAACAAGAATTTAAATTTGAGCTATTTTAAAATCGGACTCCTTGAATGCAACAAACAAGCTAAACACACATCTGACTTGTTAGGCTCATTCGGTTCCAGCTATGCACCAAAATGTCACCAAACAGACAAGTATTTCCCCAAACATATTTCTTCTCAGCCTGACCTTTCCATCCGTCAAGCTAAAAAAAAGTCATAAGCAGCAATTTCTTCTCCTTTATGCACTTTTTCAGAATACAGAAATATCAACTTCAATCATCTGAGTGAGGACATACTTGGTTAGGAAAAAAATACAAAAATTAAAAAGTTCCAGGACTCTTGTGGCCGAGGACGACGATGATGATGATGATGATGATGATGATGATGAGTTTATCCTTAATCACTAATTCAGTCAGTGTGCCATGAAATAACATGAGGCCATCTCTCACAGACAGCAACGTGCTCTGCTGCCACTGGCACTTACAGGTGTCTACTCATCTCCCCGCTTTCATCAATTACACAAGCCAATGACAGATGCCTCCACATTCATTTGTCTGCTCATATATGCATGGTAATAAACGCATCAGATATCAAAGTAAATTAATTTATTCATATGAAGATGGAGTGCCCACTGTACTCTGAAATGAATGCATGCACTCAATGCCACTAACCTGCCTAACAGCTCAGCCAGTGGAGCGGTTTTATTCTCCATCTTTGGTTTGGTGGCGCACATATTTAAATGTTTCTTCGTGATATTGTTTAATACTCCTGCTTTTGCAAGAGTCAAAGTTATCAGATGATGGATGAGCTGCAATTGGGTCAGACTACCGAACCGATTCCCCCTTCTCTCTCTCTCTCTCTGTCTCAATTCCCACCCTAATCCCTAACTACTAAAAAAAAACTATATAGTGCGGCACTAAAGCAATTCTGACACCATGCTCACTACTTTTTTTCTTTTAAACTGCGGACATGACGTTCAATTTCATGAAGTTAAATCGAATTGATGAGCCTTTTGCGACAATTACTTATGAGTCCACCGTCATCTGAAGATAAAAAAGTTGTTCCGACGCAATGCATTGTGGTCTATATTCGCCGATCTTGTGAGCATCGATGCACACTGGTTTTTCGCAGAGACTTCTGGGAAATTTCTAGGTCACTCGATTTTGGAATTGTAGATTCGGACAACACTATGAAATGGAAAACGCGCTACATAGTGCACTGTGTAGTTAGTAGGGAAGGAATTCAGACACACCTCATCAGAAAGTGAGCTGAAGTGCATATTTTCGGAGGACCGCCATGTTTGTTTCCCCGCATCACTCACCTGTGATTGATCAGATCTCCAAAGGCACCTGCGCTCTCGCCGCCATCCAGCTTCTTCAGCTTTCTGCCTTTGGCCTTCTCTTCTCCTTTCACACACTTCTCTCTTCCCATCTTTCAAACCTAAGAGAAGTGAAGACGGTCACCATAGAAGAAGAACACACACAACAAATTGAAAAAGCCTAACCGTAAAGTTTGCTAGCGCGCGGTAAAAGTTATAACCTTCGAGGAAGCAATCAGTACACGAAGAAGATTTGATGAGGAAAAAAAAACATTGAACCATTTGAGATTCTTCAGAACGTTTAAACTCTCACCGCTATTTTTGCTGAAAACTGAGACGTTTCTTTAAAATCTGCAGCTTTATTCCGAACTCCGGTGCTAGACAGAGGTTTCCGCCGCGCGCGCTGGTTTACTGCTGCAGACTGGAGCTTGCGTCATCCAAAGCTGCATTCTGATTGGCTAGAACAAACGTTTCCAGGTGTTTGAACATTTTGTGTATCCCCTCTGAATATAAAACCGTTACCTTCAGTAAAATTTTTGTAGAACGGATTGTTGCTAAATAAATAAATGTATTGAAAACAAAACATTACAATAACACCACGTGGTTCAGTTACGGAGCCCAAAATAGGTCCGAAAATAAGTCGATGATATTCTGTGCTGAGTGTAAATATTAACCAACTTCCTCCTACAGATGAGAAAATGTACTGCACTCTTTTTCAGAAACTCAATCAGCACAATGAGATCATTTTTATAATGAATTTATTCTTATTTCTGGTGAAATCATATATTAAAAAATGTAAATGTAATCATAAAACATCATGAATACCATGAACACTTGAATTTCTCCTTTGGGAGATTAATACAGTGTCTGTCTGTCTGTCTGTCTGTCTGTCTGTCTGCCTGCCTGCCTGCCTGCCTGCCTGCCTGGCTGTCTGTCTGTCTATCTAAATGATGCTTAAAATAGCATTTATGAGTATTTCTTTGTTCAAATTGTGTTAAATTAGGAGCTAAAACATACCTTTGAAAAAAAAACTTGTTGTGACGTAAAAGCTACAGTTGGTGGCGAGCTCCCAGCTCCGCTCCATTTCTGAATCATCTGTAGACACCTAAATGTATGTACATCTTTGTTTTCTTTGTCTGAGCTGGCATCTGACTCAAAACTACAGCTGGACAGCTCCAATATATTCCATACCCAATAATTTACCACTTATATTTAATTTCATGTAAATGTTGATTTGATTTTAAATAAATCTTGTGCTACTACTATAGTGCTCGCTATTTTTGTTGCACCCGTAACGTTAGGTTGGGGTTGTGAGGGACCATAGGCGAGAAGGAGAGTGTGTAAACAGATAGATGTCAGGAAGGAGTTCTAATAAACTACTGCCATTCTGCAAAAACTATGGTCTTTACACTGTATACCGCATTTGTTCTCTTGTTGTATACTTGCACTCTGATAAATAAAGCTGAAAAAACCCTGACCCGACCCATACGCTACACACACATCAAGGGATGATCTAATCCCACTTCAACCACATGTATATTTTCACTCCAGATCCCGCCTGCACTAAAATCTATCCACCTTTTGATCACAGGTCAACTGCTGTCCTACTGGACAACAGCCAATGATGGGAAATTAAAGAAGATGAACCAAGATCCATTGACGCGATATGCAATATTAGTGGTCAATATTGCGATGACGATAGAATTTGTGATACATGAACAAATAGCAAAACAATCAAAGACATAATTTCCATTTCGCTGCAACAGTTTAGTTTAAATAAGGGTCAACCCTAGTCTACATAGGAGGCCAACATCTGATATAAAAGAGCTCCATACGTTTGGTCTACAACGTGAAGGCGTCCATCTGATTGGTCAGAAGCATAAAAGGATTTATTTAATTTGGTAAACACTTCAAGCTGCTATAAGATTGTTTTAGCACATTTAAGGTAACCATTTATTCAAATTTTGTCATCTTTTACAATGTGCATATTCCATAGCTTGATATTGGGATAGCAATACATTTGGGATTTATTGTGCAGGCCTAGTCTAGACCTATCCAGATTACTGAGGTAGTTAAGAATAAAAAATACATACATACACACAAACTGATAAAAAAACTCAATTCAGTATTGAATTAATTGCAAAGTTGACTTTATTTAGTTGTTTATTTGCATATCTCACATAATTTACCAACACATTTTTCTGGCTGGTTTATACAACTGTTTAAATGATCAAAACCAACTCTTTGTACAATTGCACTAGAATGTTGGAACAGCGGAAAGTAGGAAACACAAATACAGTAACATAAAGTCTATACACAAAATAAAAAAGAAATACAGTATTTCAAAAGGGGGGCATAACCAGTGTGAATTTTTTATTGTATTGACTACAATGCTTGAAGTCGATCAATCAATCAATCAATCAATCAATCAAGCTTTTCTTAGTCACATTGAATCCTGTTACAAATTCTTGTAAGATATATTCATCTCCGTGTCTGCTGCTATGACAACCAAACTGTCTCTTTAAGAGAACCGGAAGTGATTGCAAGCTATCCGACCCTTATATCTGGCAGCTCACGCGGTCCTGCGATGATACCTCACCGAGCGATTCACGCTGTTCGTGGCAGCGTGAGGTGCTGGCGTCACAGGGCTGTCTTTAAAGTTTCCCGGGAGGCCTCGGCCGTCGGCGCTTGTCGCCGCTTCTCTGTCCGTGTTCGCGCGTCGGGGATGGAGGAGATCCTGGCGAGGGTTGTCGTGCCTTTACCTTCCTACGAAACGAGAGATAAATCCCCGCCTCCCCCCGAGTCCAACAGCTTGGAGTTTATGCACTTCTACAGAAGTTTAGACAAAGTTGAAAAAGCTGAGTTCCTGACGAAGCTGTCTCGAGACCACGGAGTGGACCACAAAGGCGTCTCGGAGCTGGCTGTGAAGCTGCTGGACACTCAGCAGCGCGACCTGGCAACCATCTTGCAGGTCGAAGACCGGCTCCGTTACAGTCTGACGCCCCGTTACAAGCAGCTGCTTTGTCACATAAGCAGGGTCGAAGGTGGTGTGAAGTTTCTGGTGGACCTCCGAGCTGACGTCCTTGAATTGATCGCATCCAAAGTCAGCGAAAGTCCGCAGATCAGGGTAACTTGTTTGTTTACATTTTCTACGGGTGCTCGCGTGGCTCAGTTGGAGAACGCGCTATTTCGGATTGACGTCACAGTCCTGCATTCTTTCCTTGAGATTGTATTTAGTTGGATGTTTGGAGTGGCTGAGCTCAGCTGCCTGCATAGCTAACCTTCATGAGTAGCCCCCCCCCCCCCCCCCCCACCCATGGTTCATATTGCATCACGGGTGTTGATGACCTTTACTCCAGTTTACAGGCTTACCCCATAAAATGTGCTGAATTTGGTTATTTTGGTTCCTCCTGACATCGCTTGTTGAGCTCATGACATGGATCATGGATTTTTGCAGAATATTTTTAAAACATAATCCCCCCCCCCCCCCCCCCCCCCCCCCCCCCCCCCCCCCCCCGCCATCCAAACATCCCATCCAAACAGTAAAACAGACACGGCTTGTCTAAACTGCCTTTCATAAAAGCTGTTAGTTACTAGAAAGATCTCCAGTAAAAAGATATTTATGCAGAAGCTCCTATTCTGAAACCACAAACCGAAAGCGTGTAAAACTGAAGAGGTTATAAGTATTTAGTCTTTTCCATTCAAAGTGATGGAAAGAAAGTTTGTGGCACGATTGCTGTGGTAGTTGCCCTTCTCGTTACGTTTTCTTAAAGACCCACCTAGATGAAAATTGTGTTTTTAACATGCTCTTGGGGCATGGAGGACAAATATTAAGAAAATTGGGCTTAAATTAGCATTTCTGAGTATTTCTTTATTCAAATTGTTGTGAATCAGGAGCGGCCAAAAAAAATGCTGTTTGAAAAAGAGCCTATTTGTGTCAAAGAAAAGACGCTGGGCTCCCTGCTCTGCTCCATTCTGATGCATCCACCTGGAGACGACTAGATCCATGTACGTCTCTGTTTTCCTTGTCCGAGCTGGAATCTGACTCAAAGCTGTACGGCTGGATGGCTCAGATATTGCTCACATTTTTTAATTTTTTATTTTTTGGACCGGTAACGTATGGTGGGGGGTAAGAGGGGCTGTAAGCTAGCAAGAGAGAGTGTAAACAGATGGATGTCGGGAAGTAGGGGTGGGGTTTCTCCACGGCAACAGTCCCGCCCACAACCAGAAGCAAATTTTGAATGAACCTCTGCTGCTCTGAAGAAACTGTGTCCTAGAAACCTAAAGTTATTTTTTAAATGTTGGCTAAAAACTGTAGATTCATAATTAAAAGAGCACTGGGAACACTCTGTGTGGGGTTTTAAAAACGTGGCCATTCCCTTGTACCTCATTGTTCAGTGAAATATAATTACTGTTTTTTCTAATCCAATCTGATCCTGGAGTGTAGCAGCATTCATTTTCCAGGTAGCATGCTTACTAGCTTTTTATTCCATGTACCTGGTGCATACAGATGAGCACAACTCTGCTGCATGTGGCAGTCTCTTTACTTTAGATTATAATTAGATTTATAAATCCAACATTGGCTCGGTATAATTCTGTGTTTGGAATAATTGCTTTTATGTGTCACAGAGGCCTTCAGCGGCTCTTTAATTGTAATTATTATTGTAATTAGCCGAAAGCTCCTGCGGTGTGACAATGCAGATGCATTCCAGAACTCAAAAGTTCCTATTTTGTATTGGAAAAATGCAAACAGTCTGTTTTTTTTGCAGAAAAAACAAAACAAAACACACTTTCTTTAAAAAATCCTATGTGTAATGCAGTCTGCTGAGTAATTTACTAATTAAAATGGAAAAGCAAATGTTTCTGCCATCAGTAAGTGATAAAAAAACTTGTCCTCTCTGCTCAGGAATATAAATCTGCCAGCTGCTTTTGTAGCAAATTGATTTCTAGTAAAAAAAATATCCTGTTAAATTTGTAAATATATTTCTGAAACACAGTTTCTTCGAACCTAAAGTGTTTATGCAGCTGAAGTTGGCTTTGACAGAACCAGACTGAGTGCCTCCTTCTCGTATCTTTATGTAGTTTTTTGGTTTCCTGCGGTGAGGTGGTTCAGATGCTTTTAATCTCACTGCCTCATGCCCACTGAGAGCTTGTATAGCTTGCAAAGGTCCAGGCTTCCTACAGAGCCCTTGTGCTCCACCGTGACCACCTTGCTCTGGGCGAAGCCCCGCCTGCAGCCTTGGCTTGTTGTTGTTGCCGGAATTGATTGAGCTGAAAAATGAGGAAAAGGTCACTGTAAATATGAAGCTTTTAGAAATTGAGGGTATGCGCAAACCGGCAGGAGGACGAGCTTGGCCATCAAAGGAGGGGGATTGTCGAACTGAAGGAGAGACGGAAGGTTCTGGCGCTCAGGAAGTTGGAATTTTAGTGGTTCTTTGAAGAAATGAATCTAGAGTTTTGCAGCAGACTACAGTTTCTCCTGTTCAGGCATTCTATTTTTGATTACCGTCTTGCTCAGCCGATCTGATGTGTGCATGATCGGAAGACAGGTTAAGACGCTGGGAAGAATTTCTGTTTTTATTTTGCGCAGCGGTCCCAGATTACTTTCTCAATCATGCTTTGTTTCTGGCTGATTAGAGCAAACAATTTCACGTTACCCTATTGAAAAACGTGCCAAAGTTTGCAGACTAGATGACATCACAGTGGAAGAATGGAGCCAAAATCTCTATTCGGGCTAGAAAAAAGATTCAAAATCTACAAACAAATCCAAAAGTCGTTTCAGGTGTTTTTTTTTTGTATTCCAGATAAAAAAAACTTGCTGTGATTGTCCATTTTCGGGGCTGGTAGCTGAGTAAAAGTTTAGTTTTTTCACCTGGAGACACTTGGTTGGTGGTCATTTGGCCTCCTGAGGACTCCAGCTGCCGCCACCTAAACCATTCAGCTTAGTCTCACAATAACTGCAGCCGAATGCAAAGAAGGTCTTTGTAACAGAGGTTGGGTGTCATCTAACAGCATTATCGCCTCACTTCGTTGCTACAGCTACAGTGTCAAAAAGTGCCGCTTGATTTAATGGAGTGCAGGGTTTCCAGTTTTGGCTCCCGCCTCCTTCGCTGGCCCCGGATCCTCACCTTGGGCCTCGGAGGACTTCATCTTCTGCGGGGTCAATGGAATACATATCTGTGTTTGATCTTCCCTTTGTGTGGCGGAGAGTTAGCTTCCCGGGGCTTCTGCTGCTCTATTCTCTAACCGCCGGTCCTTTTCTACATCAATAACAGCTGCGGATTATCAGAGATTATTTCCCTCCAGGCACTTTTGAGGAATACAAATGCTTCATCACAAAAGCGGCGATGGAAGTTTTGCTAAACTTTTTTTTTTACTTTTGATTTGCTTTTTTGCTTTGAAGAATTTTGCAGCGTGTCTGAGCTGGAAGGTTTGAAGTATGTTTGAGGTGATGGAGCTCAAATTTAGTTAGTTTTGGATCTGATAAATCCACACTGAAAAGTGGCTTTATTTATTTATTTATGTTTTCTAACTACGGCCATCATTGTGCTTGTTTATATTAGTTATTATAATGATTGACAAGCTGGCATTAAAGTCAGCCTGAAGAGAAATGATTTGGTTGGAAGGAGCCAATAAGAGCTGTATTTATGTTCTGGAGTGTGTGGTCGACACGCGCTTGTTTGTCTGTTTGCAAGAGATTTGCTTGAAATGAAGTCTGACCTTAGCTTGGAGGAAAAGGCCTGCTTTGAAATGGCAAGGTGTTTATTGAAGTGCCCCCTCTACGCCCATCGCAAACTCCAGCAAATCACTATTCATAATGTGAAAACATTCAAACGGCACACAAAGAGCAGGGGACCCACAGCCGGCACACTGTGTAAGATAAGAGGCCGGAATTGTTCATTTTCTGCAGATAATCGGAAGCAGCTTCGCTGTCCCTCAGTAAAAACGCAGCTTTTGATCTCTTTCAGTAGAAGTGCTGTTAACAGTTTTCTATTTCTGCTGTAAAGTGGCATTCTGTGCAGTCCTTATATAGTGACCTTCCTGTTCTTTCTTATCTTTTTTTTTCTTCATCTGCATGTGTTTGCATCGTTTTAAAATGTCCTTTTTTTCTTCTTTCTTTTCCAGGACCTTAGCGGCACTTTGAAGAGCCTGCTGTCTGAGTGGTTCTCAGTCGGTCTGCTCAGGCTGGAGAGGATCACCTGGCAGTCTCCATGCGAGATCCTGCAGAAGATCAGCCAGTACGGACATTCATGCACCACTCAAACGGCCTTTCCCTCTGCCTGTCTGAGCTCTGTTTTTTTAGTTACAATCTTAAATCACTTGGTCAGTTACCATAAGAACATCTTACCTGCTGCTACTTGTGTTTCTGTGCAAAACCCGGAACGGAAATCACTCTAAATTCAAGTTGATATGTTAAGATGAATTTTAAGACAAAAAACACAAAATTATTAATAAAAGCGATGAACCCTTTTTAGAGACCCACTCTGATCATCTTCTGAACTATTTTCAGTATTTTAATTATGATGATGCTGATTTTAGCCCAAACCAAAAAACCCTGTGCTGTTTTCTAGAACACAGTTTCTGCAGGAGTTCTTTAGAAATTCACCTCTAAATTGTGGGCGGGACCGTTGGTGCAGAGCATCCCACCCCCCCTTTCACACCCCCGACCTTACATTACCGGTGCACCAAAAATGGCGAGCAATAGTTAGCCGTACAGTTTAGATCTTTATCAAACTGCATTTTTTTTTTCCCATCTGCCCCTGATTTATTATAGTTTGAACAAAGGAATACTCAGAAATGCAACTTTGATGTTAATAATATGTCCTCCAGCATCAGAGAAAACTGCTACAAGAACATGTTAACATATTAATAAATGCCATTAACAGTGTTATTTCTGGTCCTTTAGAGGCCAAAATGTATATCTAAATCCACTCTCTCATTGCTATTTTTAGCAGAGATGGGTCAAGGGTCAAGGATTTGCATTGCCACCCAAAAAAAAAAGTTTCCCTAAAATTAAGTTTTCAGAAGCTGCTGTCAAATTATCTTCCATTTATCTAAAGCAATTACCACCTAAAATAAGCAGTTAGTTTATCTGTTGAGGTTCAAAGACGTTAATCCTGATTTACAAACAAGCTCGAAGCAATTTTGCAGCATTTGATTAAATACTTCTACTATGTTGAATAATTTCATCTTCCTCCAGCCTCCCCCACATCATCAATAAACACTAAAAGCAGAAATGTAGAATTTGATTCACTTATGTAACAACCTGTCAATTAGGCGGCACTCAGTGTTCCTGCTTTGTCTTCACTTCTGCTTCTTAAGTGCACTGCTGCCGTTTCCATAGTTCTGCAGCTTCCAAACCTCTGAAGTCAAGTACGAACCTGTAACTGGCTCCATTGATTAAGGAATAATGAAGCAATGGCTCGCACCTGTCTACAGAACAGCTTTTTAGTCAACTGTCCAAATGCATTAAAGGCCTGTAATTTCCCTTCGTTTGTGCCAAAACAGCAGCTCGGATTAGTCAGAAACCTGGTCCACCACCTGAGCCACAGTTGCTCCGCTTTAGCACGACCATGATGTGGAGTAAATACCCAATTATTTTTTAAAAAATGTAAAAAGTGTGGGCGCTACTTTTGAACCATGATCAATATTCATGTACATAAAAGACAGAGCAGAGAAATGAATTCACTTCATGCATTTATTAAGAATTGTATGTGAGATTTTTCCTCCTGAAGTTATTCAGGTCCAGACTAAAACCAGTCTTGAGTTAAGTGGTTCATTCTCAACAGAGAGAATATTTTCGATGATTATTAAAGCAAATGAAACCTTAACCTTCGTCTAAATGGAAGAACCAGATTATTAACATTTGCATGCTGTTACAATTCACGGGAGATTACGTCCAAATTAAAAGTTTTTAATTAATTCTTAAACACAAATAGTGGTGGGATAATAAAACATACTGTAATTTGGAGGATAAGAGGATGGGAATTGCTGATTCCTAATGTTAACAAATCCAAAAAGCCAAAAAGGATTTAGGCTTTACCAAAGTGTCAAAGAGTAAGAGCATGGACCGGTCCTTCTGACGCTGATGGTGCTTCTCTGAAGAAAAACTTCTCAGATCAGTTCTATACACGATTCTTCTAAATAAGGAACTTTTCTTTAACGTGACTTAGTTCATAAGAAACTAAAAAAAACATTCAAGTTTGGATGCTAAAGACACACAAGAAAGTTTAAGCAGTAAGAACTGTTACACTAAAAACCTTTTTACAACATCTGTTCATTAAATTCCTTAGTATTCCTCAGTTCTCCATAAACTGTGCAACTCAACATCCTAAATAATACATTAATAATAATGAAACGGTGTACAATTGGTTGAGTTTGCTTCACTAGAACTTTATTTCATGCTCTCAGTTTTCATGTAAAATAAAAACACAAGCTTTTTAAGCTCTGATCCTCAAGCATCAATCAAATTATGTCTGTTTATCATCAAAAGGATCCCCCCTGAAAGAATGATCCAATTACCTAATGCACTTTTTTATTCTGCAATAATAAAAACACCACATGCATGTGTCATAATTATAATTCAGAAAGTGACCCATATTAGGAGATGAAATGCATGGAACATTTTACGGAAAACAATTGGATTGAAAACCCAGTTTCCTCTTTGTAGTAGTAATTAAATGACCTACATTGTTTTTTCAAAGTTGTTGCTTCTCTGTTTAAAAACATTTCTGTCTAAAGTTTTAAAATACTTTGTACTAAACCTATGAGGTCCTGGTTTTAAACTGATGCCCTTTGGTAGCTCTTTAAAGGCTGTGTCGGATGAAAATTGGTCTTACGTAAATATATGTGGAAAAAGAGAGAAAAGTTGTGGTTCTTTATGTGAAATTTTCATAGATGTATCAAGAATGAACCGTGTTAATACCACAAAGGAAGTACGAAGAAACTACACAAAGAACACATAAACCCGCTCTTCATTACATTTTTTCACTTTAACGTTCACAGCACTGGGAGAAAAAAAAAACCCACATCGCGTCAGTACCATGGTCAGCTCCCGGCGCAGGCCCTCACCCTGTTTTAATGCAGCTGTCGGATTCCTCTGATCCACACTAGTTCTCAGTCAGCTGCTAGGCAGAGGCAGCCTGCTGAGACGGCGGACCCCCCCGTGGAAGCCACGGCTGGGGAGATCCGTGAGAAGGGCATGGCGCCGGTCTAGAGTGGCTTTACGCAAAAGACTAGCGGGAGACCCGATCTTCCACAAAGTATAAGTTATACGTTGGTGTACATGCGGGAAAAGCCCAATAGACATACTGTACGTGGAAGCAACAAGATTGCATATGCATCTCGCAGAATTCACGCACAATTGCAGAAGATTTATCCAATAATTGCGTATAAACTATGTAAAATGCTCATAATCTGAGTAATTCTGAACTAAACAAAAATTAGGAACAGCTCAAAACTGATTTCAGGTAAACCTGTCGGCCAGAACCCTTGTCGGACATCTGCACAAATAGAGGCATGACGAACGCAAGAAGCACTTATGAATCACGTTTATCACGCATGTATCCCGAAAGACTGAAATTTCATCCGTGAACAGTGCGCAAAATGTACGTATTTGCTGTGTGACACGGCCTAAAGGCTGGAGTGACCCCTGGGACCTTACTCTTTAACCTAAATGGATGCAAACCCACTTTTTTTGTAAACTTCAGATAATGTAACAAAACCATTTAAGAAAATGACAAACTCAAACCGTCAACAATGTCCCCTCTGCCAGGTATGAGGCGGTGCATCCTGTGAGGAACTGGACTGACCTGAAACGCCGGGTGGGTCCATATCGGCGTTGTTATGCCTTCACCCACGCTGCCATGCCAGGGGAACCCTTGGTGGTGCTCCATGTGGCGCTGACGGAGGAAATCTCCAATAATATTCAGGTCTGAGGCCATAACCCCAAGCTGCTGTTGTTTTTTTCTGCTGCTTATGTTGCCTCGTCATTTTGAGGTTTGTTGAGATTTTTCTGTGTGGAAAAACAACAGGAACCGCTTTAAACTGCACGTCCCCGTGGGAGCAGCCCTCAATTCTTTTTCTTTTGGTTTTGTGTGAGAAAACTGCTCTGTTTCACAACGCTGATATTTGATAATATTTCAAAGTATGAAACTTTCCTGCTTTCTTGTGCCAGGAGCTCTGAAACAATTCATGTGTAACTATTTCCAGCTTCAGCGCTGCAGCCTAGAAATGGGTTTGTGTCGAGATGCTGGGTTTATTTTGGTCACTCAGCAAAGGTGTGCTTGTTCCCTCAGAGTATTGTCCGTGAGTTTGCTACCCTGGACTCAGAAGAGGATGTCAACAAGATAAATTCTGCCATCTTTTATTCCATCTCCTCAACCCAGGCGGGTCTGCAAGGAGTGGAGCTTGGCAACTACCTCATCAAGAAGGTGGTGCGCGAACTGCAGGTGTGTAAAAGGAGGCTAAAGCAATGAACTGGAGAACCAAACAGGAGCTCCATTTGCAAACCTTTTGGTTTTTTTCAAGTAGCTTTATGGATTGTAGAAACAAGATAAAATGTATCTTAACTTTAAAGCTTAAAATCAAAGGTCACTCTAGTATTTCTATTGTCAAATACTAAAATATCTGTGTGGAATTGCGATTTTAATTGGAACGTAACTGTGAAAGGAGATGCTTTATCTCCGTTTTCATTAACTTTCCTTGTGTTTTTAAGTTCCAAATTCATGCAGGCATGTGCAAACATCTGCATTCCCTTATGAATCAAAACCTGACTTTAGTTCTGAGCAAACCTCAGTCATTTAAAAACACAAAATCACATTTATGTCTGTAACGCTTGAATATTAGCTCTATCGAACGTATTGGGTCAAATTTGGGTGTTGTTGTTGTTGTTGTTTTTTCTTTTAGATTTTAATTATTTTCTTCCTTTTTGCATATTTATCTTGCTATTTTTGCCACTGTTAGTTGCTGCTACCCATAAATACATAAACAAAAGAAATGTCAAATTAAGTTGAAAAACCCAGAAGGAAATTGTTTTAGGGTTTTTTCCAGGGTTGGGAGGGCTGACGCAATGAAACGAATTGGTGTTTGCCATTCCTGAATGTGGTTAAAACAATAAAATTACAAACAAAAACAATTCCTAAAGTTCCATGGTTGCAAAAAGAGCCCAAATGATTACCACTCCACCACCATGCTTGATAATTGGGATTATTGGGAAAGAAAAGCTGCTTTGAATTTGGGCCAAACTACTCCACTTTGGTCTCGCTGTCGGTGAAACAATCTTCAAAAGGTCATTTGGTTTGTTCAGAGGCCATCCTTTTTTTTGTGCCAAACAGAATAGAATTTCTTCAGGTGACATAAACTGTAATTATTTGGTCTTTTTGCTCCTGTGGACTTTGACATAAACATGCTCAGGGAAGCTTGTTGGGTCTGAACTACACTTCAGAGATTGGGGAACTTGCTGTGACATCAGTTCTTCGAAAGAATGGTAACTTCCTTGAATGCTGCTTCCTTCTGAGTAATCTTCAGAATACAGAACTGTGGAAACAGTTTTTAAAATCCTATGTTTACGCCTTTCTCTCCTGCCATGTTGAAACACACCTGAAGGCTCAAATCTTCTTTTAAATCTTTCGTTTTTTCGTCAATATTTTTATTAAATGAATTCATCCGAGGTTCTTTGTCCTACAAAAAAGATGTGCTATGACTGGATGGTTTAATTATGCTTTAATATAAGGCTAAAGTGGGAGTCTGAACTTTTGCAGATTACTGTACACAAAAGCAAAACCCGCACTCAGCAGACAGCCAGCAATGACATTTATTGCATCTCTCTCAATAAGAACACAAGGGCCCTTCATTCTGGGCCACTTCACCCTGCACTTGTTAATGATTGGAACCCTGAATGAAGCATTATAAGCCACTCTACCCAACAGATGGGGAAAAACACTTTACAGCATATCCTCGTAAAATCAGCTTTAGGCCGCTTCAGCTTTATTTATTCACATAACAGGACTATTTGGATTGCTGTCAGTGGCTTACCTAGTGTCATTTTTACTAATGAAAACAAGCTGTCTTCCATGTTTTGTGCTTAAAATTGAATATATGTAAATTAAAAGCTTTACAAATGCCTTTTTTAATCACGTCTTGATGAAAGAATTCAGAAAATAGCTAAGTGACCTTAGATTAAAAACTCTAAAATGTGATGCGAGCTTCCTTTTTGCTTCTCTCTCTCCATGTGGAAGAGTAAAGCAGAATTTCCATTCGCTGGTGTTAAAAAATATGTGGTAGATTTTAGCTGTAACAGTCAGAAAAATGTCACGCCTTCATTCTATGAAAATATTTCTGCCGGATTGCTGTAATGTCAAAACCGTCTGATCCATTTGACATTAAAAGCAGCAATCTAAGGAGTAAAGTACATTTTTATCTGCAAGCACGTATTAATCCTGGAAGGAGAGAACATTTTGTTGACATTTAAAAAATAAATGGCCTGCAGACATGATCAGGTAAAAATATGGGCCGACACCTTAAATGAAACGCTCCGCAAATGGTTTCCATCCTTCTGTAACCTGAAATTTCACTTTTTGGCCAAATCTACAAACAAATCTTTAAGGCAAATTTAGTAATTGTTTAACAGCTTGAATACATCTAATACATTTATTTGATCAATTGATGTGCATCTGTGTCAGAATGGGATCTTGCAGCTTTTTGTGGATCTTCGTGTGTCTCTTATTTTTTTTTTTAAGTAATCTGAGGTAAACTCTTATTTTAGCACTTTTGAGCACATTGCATCTACATCGGGCCTGCCTAATTATATGTGGAGTTTGCTGATTCAGTACAAACTTGTGGATAAGGCACAGGAAGGTTGTTCTGCCCTGTCTCTACGCTGTGTCACACCGCCGCTACGTACATTTGGCACGTATTGCAAAAAAATTTGTCATGCGTGAATATACATGGAAAAGGTGAGAAAAGTTGTGGTTCTTCATGTGAAATTTTCATAGATGTAGCATGAAAGACTCACGTTAAATCACAATAGAAGTATGATCTAACCATGCAAAGAACACGTAAACTCGTGCTTAATTGAATTTCCTTACTTTGACATTCAGAGCACTAAGCCGAAATCACTTTGCATCAGCACCATGGTCAGCAAGAATCATGCACAGTTGCGTATAATTTCTGTATAAATTGTGTATGAAAAACGTAAACTATGCATGAAATGCATAATTCTCAACAGACAGAAAAATTTTGAACAGCTTAAAACCAAAATTTACGTAAGGCCCCGTTGGCCAAGATCCTCAACGAACATCTGCACACATCAATGAATGATGATCGCAAGAACATATATCACACATGTATCACATAAGACGGAAATTTCATACGTGGGCAATGCGCAAATTGTACATAGTGTTAGTGTGACACAGCCTTCAAGAGGGGAGTTTGGATTATGATGTGGCCAAAGCTACACTAAAAGGCCATAAAGTAATTTAGGGGCTTGTCCGGGATCTGAACCTCTCACATTGTGTCAGTCAGAAATCCATCCTTTAGGATTTTGAAGCAGACTTATTGTAGTCCAGGTGACATCTGCCTCACTTGATGCCACCTGGCACTTTCAGAAGCACCAATGTCCCTGTTAGCTTTAGGGCTTGTTTGATGAAAATGTTTTTTCAAATGCCAATTTTAGTTCTCTGTTCAACTTTAAACCTGTTTTTGTTTTGTTTTTACCTTGATTTAGCAGTGTTGAGCATTAATGCAGACATTTGTTCAGGACCTAAAGGGAATTGTACGTCTAACCTCGCCATTGTCAGTGCTGTTTTTTTTTTACTTGAAAGCTACATTTATAAATACTTGTAACCTTTAGAGGTCCAGCGTTTTTTTCTCCAGAGCTTTACCTCACATAAAGGAAAAGAGAGGAACATTGCTGCCACAGAAAGATCACTGTAATGACGGACAGATGATAAAGTGGGAATGAAAAGGTCAAAGTCGTGATTTAAGGTGAAGAAAAGATTTCTTGCCTTCCTGTGCAGATTAGGCCCTGAAGCACAGTTCAGGCGCTGTTAGTCCTCCTTCGGGGCCTTCCCTCCTGTTTCTCTTAACACCTTTGTGCAGTCTTCATACTCATTCCCACCACTCTCTTTCCTGTTGACCCTTCGTACTCCGAAGAGCTCGGGGCGAGGATGGTAAAATCTGCCATGATGGAGTGAGGAGAAGCACAATGTAGCGAGCCAGCAGGACACGAAAAGTGAGACAGCACGCTTTTTGAGATGACGGCAGGGTGAAATCAAAGAGGAAGAGAGGCAAACAATGTTGCAGTGCCAGGCAGACGGTGGCGTATTCCACCCGGGGTTGTCTGACACTTCCACTTTCATCTTCTGCCTTTTACTTTTCTACCTGCCGCGCTCTTCCATCACTTATCAACACAGACACTGAAGCCCGAATATGAGCCTTGGAGAGGAGTGTGAATGTTTTTTTTTTTGGCTTTGAGAGAAAAAGGACAGTGAGTTCATGAAGCGGGTGAGTGGATGACACGTTGATGTGTGGGCCGGGAAGAAAAGATGGAGATGCAGAGGGAGAAAGGCATGACAACAAGGGATGGATTGGGGCCCCATCCATCTCCATCAGCAGAGAAAAGATTAGGAAGCAGTGGAGTTGATTTGTAATGAAATCCCTGTCAGAGGACCTAAAGGGTCGAGCTGGAGCACAAACAAGAAAATGTAGTTTGTGTTTTGACACTTTGGCTGAGCCTTTGTATGCCGTATTTCCACTGCAGCAGACTCCTCGTCGACCCTCTCAGAGTCCTCCCCCCAGCGGCGGGGGGTTCCTGGATCTCCCTGCTCATGAATGCAAAAGTCAGCGACTGGGTTCTTGTAAAAAAAAAAAAAAAAAAATAGTACCTGACCCTAAAATGTGTGGTAAAATTTCATTTATATTTGCAAGCACTTTTATATTTAGCATCTTGGGATTTTTTATTTCTAAAATGTCTTTTTATGTAAGAACATAATGATTACTCTGCTTTAAACTTCTACTGTCCAGGAGCCATCCCGGCCTAAAGGGATCAAATCCCCCTTCATTCACTCCCGCCACATACTAAAAAATTCACTAAAATTTGAACACACCTAGTACCCATGAATATTTTTGAAATAGTGACCCCCCACCCCCCAAAAAAATGAAGGCATCACAGCGGGACAAACAGTCAAAAGATGAAATTGGGAAAACGTTTCTAATAGGGTTTAAAAAATATATTTCAAAATCCACTAATGAAAACAAAACATACGTATCCGGGACATCCAAAGGGACGTTATGAAATTATTATGGGATGGCCACAGGAGATACAGCTGAAGGCCATTTTGTGACAAAGTGTGATATTCCCCAATTGTCCCATTTTCACACCAAAAAATAAAACGTTTGTTCGAGTGATCTGTACAAAATTTCCCACAGCAGCTTAAGTCTACAACCACAACCAAAGTCTTTGACCTCGGAACGAGGCAGCCACCTTAAACTTTTTAAAAAAAAATCCCCTTAGGCTACAAATAAAACTCCTGTAGGCATTTCGATCTATCACTTTTTAACTCCTCGAGCATCATTGGGAAGCTACTTTGGAAAGAAAATGTTGGTTTTAAAGTTTGTAGATTTTAAACGGCGTTAGCATTGAGAGCTGGCAAAAGTGGCGTTCCCCTGTTAGTCACAGGTTTTTTACTGGGTTCTTGGGAAAATAAAAAAATGGATATGACATATAATGTAGATGTATCAGGAATACTTAACAAAAGAGCTCAGGTAGCAAGGTTATCCAAAAGTTTGCTTTTGCAGATTCTTCTACAAATGACACACATCTGTTCGTTACCATCAGGCGACCAAAAGATAAAACGGTTGCTATGGAGATAAAACCAAAAGAAAGGCCGCCAGTCGCTCAGCCAGTGAGGCTGGGTCAGGGGCGGGGCTATGGAGGCGGGTAGCGCCTATGGGCCATAAAAAGGTGTTCAAGGCTTTAATGTTTTCCATCCACAACTGCTCATGAAGCATGTGTTTCTGTTGTTCCGGTTACCAACTGGCATTTGGACCAGTGCAATAATATAGAAGAGTCAAGCAATTTGACTGGAACTTATTTCATAGTTGTCTTTTATCACTTTTTAATGGACACCCTGCAGCCAATCAGAATTGTCTTTTGTGTAACTGTAACTAAACCTTAAGGACTTTTGCTTAACTCACCCGACAGCTAAATTTCACCTCATTACCTCTGACACTGCGATGACAACTCTTTTCTGCTACTTCAGCATCTCGTATTTTACAATCTTGCCTAAAATCTAAACTTACTTTGGTAGCGCTTTATAATAAGTGTCCTTAAAATAGTATTTATAAGACATTAACAAGCACTACTAATGTTTTATTAAGCTGCTTATAAGTACATTAATTAGCATTTGTAAATGTCCTACAACTGACTTACCAGTTTAAAAGCTGTTTATAAATACATTAAGATATTCCTTAATAAACTACTTATAAGACATTAACAACCATGAGAAATGTGGTATTAATCTGCTTATAAAGACATTTATAAGTTTAAATAAGCTGTTTGTAAATACAAAAAATTGGCGTTACCCTAACTTTTTTATTTGATAGAGTTTTTGTCGCAATGGCCTTCAGCTTTCCTTAGTCAGTTCAGTCTGGGTTGAGTTTGTAATTCATGTAGAACTTCTCTTATTCTGTTTCAGAGCGAGTTCCCTCACATGGCTCAGTTCTCCAGTCTGTCTCCCATCCCGGGCTTCTCTGTTTGGCTTCAGGGCCTCTTGAATCAGTACAGGAAGGACAACAGGGGCACGGACCTGCTGTCCGAGCACGAGTGGAAGGAGGTGGAGCAGGCCACGGACTCGAGTCCGGGGAGCCAGGCCACCGAGGCGCTCCGTAAACTCATCAGCAGCGGAGAGTGGATGCGCTCAGAGAGGCTAAGCGGTGTGCTGGAGCCCGTCCTGATGCGTCTTTGCGCCTGGTACCTGTACGGGGAAAAGAGGCGGGGCTACGCTCTCAACCCGGTGGCCAACTTCCACCTGCAGAACGGGGCCACCATGTGGCGGCTTAACTGGCGCGCTGACACCAGCCCCAGAGGCGTGGCCAACTCTTGTGGGATCATGGTGAACTATCGTTATTTCCTGAACGAGACATCCAAGAACAGCGCCCTCTACCTTCAAAACAAAGTGGTCACGGCTTCAGAACAGGTGCTGGGACTGGTCTCCCAGTTTCAGAAGAACAGCAAACTGTGACAAAAACAAGAGCCGTTTTTGGGTTGCAGCATAGATTGCACATGTTGTAAATACCTGATTGATGTTTAATATGTCGTTGATTTTTGCCCTCATATCAGAAGGAGCTTCTGCATCCAAAGAAGAACTACAGAATTTAACCTAAAGTGTTATTTTGAAACCAAATGAAAGCAATTCCCTCATGATGTAACTCATCCCATCTGCTTTTTGCTTCATTAGTTTTTAGCCGGAGTTGTATATTATCAAGTGAGAGCTTCGCAGGACAGACTTCCGCTAATGAAGCTCAAGGCATCTGTCAATGCCAGAGCACGCTCACGGGTAACAGTGTGTGTGATGTTGAAGCCGGAGTGAAGGCACCTCCTGGAATAAATGATATTGAGATTCTTTCATCTTGCATTCCTCTGGGTTTGTCTACACCTGCACTAAACACGAAGACGTGAACTTACAAAGACCCTGTATGACTAAACATGAATTCTTTTCATGTTTGTGTTTCATAAGCGGCTCGTTTTATGCAGTTGCTCACGCCGACCCTGGACTGTAATGTTTTTTAACGTTTTTGCCCCGGCAGACGCCCACACGTGTTAGCACCCCCTCAGGAGAGCCATCCCGGATGTCCTAACTGCTCTGTACAGGTGCCAAGCAGAACTCATATCAGCCCATTGTTGTGAAATAATATATCACAGCAAGTTGACTGTGAAATTACATTTTATCTCTCCAAGGAGCCAAACTTTCTTTCCATTTTTTTTCTCAACCTCTCCACCACCCTCCCTCATTTTTTTCCCACTCTTTGCGCCGCTCTGTGTCCTAGAAACTAATGGAGTGAGAAATAAAGTTAAAGTAAATGGCTAGATTGATGGTGTTCAGTTGTGAAGTGGGGGGTAGAGGGGGGGGGGGGTGCGTGGTGGGGGAATAAAGAGGCATAAAGAGGACGGTTGATTAAAGGATGCCCTTGAGAGACGCATGTGAGCATCTCTGGAGATGCTGGCGACAAAAAAAGGGACATGCATCTTTGTGAGCAGACATGTACAGATCAGCGTCAGCGCATGCCTTTCACAATGCATGGGATGGACACAGTGGTATGGGTTGCCATGGAAACAACACTGATGCAAAAATGCCTGTTTTTCCTCACCCTACTGAACAACAATGGACGTGGATCTGTCTGGTTTCTAAGGCCACAGGCTTTTTTTATTATTATTTTCTTTTATCATAAATTCCTTTTGTGGATTTTGTTTTATTGTAAAAGAAAGAACTTCTATTTGTTCAGGCCCATGTTTCCCCTTGAAATAGAAATAGAAATTGCTCATGGTGGGCAGTTGTAGCATTAAAATCTGATTCTCTCTTTATTGAAAGCTGCGTCTGTCCTCCATGAACAAGCCAGAAGCTGATAAAATCTGTTTCCCCACCTTATAGGCTCAGGATTTTAAAAAAAAAAGAGAAGAAAAGTAATGTATGAAATAGTAGTCCAGTCTACTTTCTAAGTGTTTAACAAGTTTAATTTAAAGCAGGCTTTGAAAATGAATGTGGCCGGATCTTATAAGATAACACGGCAGAGAAAGGCAGCGGTTGACTTGATTAAAGATCAGTGATCAAACATGAATAAAAGGTAGAACTGGATGGAAAAATGAGAAAGTCTTTGGATCCCTGAAGATTTGGAGACCAGTCTCGGTTTTCATCTCATCAGATTGCGGCTTTGTCATATTCCCCGGTTGTGCGTGCGGCTGATAACGGCTTCAGAGCCAACTTCAATATCTTGCTACTTTTCAAAGAACCGCAGAAGACCTAATTACGATTGATTGCAAACTCTCGGCAGCAGAAAGTCATGCTTCGTTTTGAAAATAATTCACAGACAATCCTAATTTTGCAAGACATTACACGTGAGAGGGTTTGGTAGTGGTGCATTTCGTTGGGAAAAATTGCTTAAAAGAAGCTAATGCGTTTGCACAGATCAAAGCAACCAGAGATGCTGAGAGCAGAGGCTTTTCCAAAATAACATCCCTGCTGGTGAGGCCAGAGATTTAAACACCCTTCATCCTCATGAGTAATATTAGCTTTAACCCTTATGTGGTGTTCGGGTCTGTGGGACCCGTTTTCATTTTTTATCAAAAGAAAAATGATACAATTAATTAATTTTTCAAACTCAGACTCACTGGCCTTGGCTCATTTTCTGTGAAGAACATATATCAGAATACATTTTTAATGACCACACACCGTATACCCCCCCAACACATTTCTATTACATATAAGATGTTCGGGTCCACTGGACCCGGGGCTAATAGAAGTGTGGAAATTGATGTTTTATGTACCTACACTCTGTCCTCCACCTGTCTGGGCCTGCTGTGTGTGGGTGTGTGTGGGTGTGTGTGGGTGTGTGTGGGTGTGTGTGGGTGTGTGTGTGTGTGTGTGTGGGTGTGTGTGTGTGTGACCAGTGAGAAAGAGAGAGAGAGAGTGGCAGAGAGAGAAAGATTCACTGTAAATGTGAGTTCTGTTTCTGCACCTGCGGTTCCCGCACAAGGTTACAACATTGTTAGAATAATTCAAGAATCAACTCTGTTTGCTCTCGTTCTTCCGCACATTTGACCATTTGACTTTCTTGCGGGAATCTTTAATATCTCGCTCTTTATTTGCTACAAATTGGAGGCGGGACACTATAAATATAGCTTTGCCAGTGTGGTTTCTTATCACAACTGATCAAAATGGCCAAAAGATTTCAGAATTAGAGGATCACATTTCTGAAAATTCAGAGTCTGACAGTGACTCTGAAGAAGATGATTAGATTGGGGCGGCCGTGGAGCAGCGGTAGGTCGGTCGGCCCATGATCGTAAGATTGCAGGTTCAATTCCTGCCTTGCACGCCCATGAGTCGAAATGTCCTTGGGCAAGACACTGAACCCCACCTTGCCTCTGGTGGTAGGCAGGCGCCTGTGTTTGGCAGCGGAGCCGCCACCAGTGTCTGAATGTGTGAGTGAATGTGTGTGTGACTGGGTGAATGGGACTGTGACTGTAAAGCGCTTTGTCCTTTTTGGAAGAAAGGCGCTATATAAATATACGCAATTTACCATTTACCATTTGATTGAGCATCAGCCAGTTCCAAAACGAAGCCATCAGCACCCAGCCACAGGACCAGGCCATCAGCAGCCAGGACCATGTGTTGTACAGGCTAGTGGCTAGAAGGCCATGTGTTCAATGGGGCTGATGTGTTGTCTTGACTAATAGGTTTAGTCTATGTGTTCAGCTTGTGTTGTGCACCTGAATGGGTTCAGTTTCTGTGTTCAAATAAATAAAAGTCAGTAGTTTTGAAAACCCTTGCTTCACTTGAAAATTTGTTTCCACTCAAATCTTGATTTTAATTGATTTTCTTTATCACGTTTTAAATAATGAGTTATGAATGTGATCTAACAAAGGTAGAGGGCAAATATTAACCAAATATACTGATTGTAAATGGATGAGGTAAACATCTGTCAAGTATTTTAACATCAAAGTGTTTGATTGTGAGGCATTAAAAACCACAACATGCAACGGGTCCACCAGACCCACGAACACTGGCTGAGTAACAACAATATGAACACCACACAAGGGTTAAGGAAAAAAAAAACGTAAACTTTAGATTTTTAGTAAATTAAAGGAACACTCAAAACCTAATAAAAATAGCAGTAAATGATTGTTATTGAACAAATATAAACAAAACTTAAAAACTTGATCAAATCTTGGGAATCCACTTTTTTCCAAATGTTTTGATGTGATGTGTCAGAGGCGTCTGATTACATTAAATGCTGTGAAGCGTGCTTCACCAAATCGATAGCAAAGTCATTCTGCTTCCATGACGTCCAATATTTGATATGTTTTTCTCTAAGAGAAGAAAGTGCTGCCATGTCACATCTGATTGATCCTCAAAGACATCATCAAAGGCAGTTTGGGACCGACTTCAGCACTGAGAAAAAAAGCTGTTGTGAGCTGGAGCTTTCAGTTCTTCAGTCCTAATTTGACTGAATACAAAGTTTTTGTCAATTTTACATTTTCTAAATTTCCTTTCCTAGAAACGCTTTTTTTGGTAAAAGAATAGGCATAAAGGAAACCATGTGAAGACCTTGCTCTGATGCAACATGGGCCTGAGTGGATGATTTCCTGGAAACAGTGAACGTGAATGAATGAATTTTCTCAGAAAAGGGCTAAGTTTAAACTACAAGCTCTGAAATTTAGGCAGGAACTTTTTTTGTAGCACAGTCCTGCCATTTAAATGAAATGGATGCCCCCCCTGCTCTGGCTTGGCTAACCTATTACAGCGAGGGCTTTTGTACACATGGCGTAAATGTCATCGTGGTTCCGTTCCCTGCAGCATTCAAAGGTTCGTGATGACGTGAGGGAAGTGGGATTTTCATATGATACTGAACTGGCTGTATACCTGCCCCCTCCATGTGTGTGTGTGTGTGTGTGTGGAGGTGTGTGTGTGTGTATGGGGGGGGGGGGTACACAGGTGTGTTAATCTATTCTTCCTGGTTGCTGTCCCTGGTCCTCCTTCATGCTCCTCAGCTCACATCATTACCATTACCCAACACCCCCCCCCCCCCTCCCCGTGGTAACCCAGCCCTGCATCTTCAACCCATCCAATCCATTGGACTGTCTTCAAAGGGCTTCACGGTCTATGAGCAATCGGGACACGTGCACAGAAGTGGCAGTCTTGTGTGTAAAGCCACACACACACAAATATCTCTGGAGATCCAGCCTTCCTTACACCTGCCCCTTATTTTACATGAAGTGACCTTTAGGGGGCAGTAGAGTTTCACTGAGACTGTTTTGTGTCTGTGGTTAAAACAATGCTTCTCTGTGGATTTGATTCACAAAACAGCGTCATTCCTTTATGTTTCAAATTTACCACATACTCAGTTCCTTTCCTCCAAACCCTCTTCTTCCTCCTGTTTCTCCTCCTCCTCCCCCTCCTTTCAGAGTCCCACTGGTACAGATGTGTAGTCTGAGATTGACAGATCAGCTTTATCTGGTTATAAGGAGTAATTAAAGCTCATTTGGCTTAGTGATGCCATTTTCTTCCCCCCTCCATTCGTTGCAATTAGTCAGTATTAGCTGACCTGACATCTTCAATCAGATTAAGTTATTGAATGGAAAATGGGTAAACAGGCAGAGGTAGCGGTGGCAGCACCCAAGGGTAACACCTGCTCCAAGCCACGCCGCTACAAAGACCGAAAGAAGGCTGAGAACTTTCTCTGAAACCGTCCCACCGGGAATTGATTTGTCCAAGACGTGGGCATACTGCAAACACAAGCTCAGCTCTCTGCTACAGATTAATTGATCAGATCAACAGTGTGAGGCTCAGAGAGGCTGATCACTCACTGTCAGAAGTCCTTAAAGGCTAATTCACCTTCACTTCCTCACACTCTCCCGTTTCTTCTCAGAGATGTTTTGATAACAACTTTTGCAAAGAACACAGTTAAGTAAAATGATTACCTATAGCAAGTAGTTTACAGTCAGGACCATAAATATTTGGACAGAGACACATTTTTTTCTAATTTAGTTTCTGTATATTACCACAGTGAAGTTTAAATAAAACAATTTGGATGCCATTGAAGTGCAGACTTTCAGCTTTTATTCCATGGGTTGAACAAAAAGATTGCATAAAAATGTGAAAAACTAAAGCATTTTTGAAACACAATCCCTTTATTTCATGGGCTGGTAAGTAATTGGACAAATGAAATAACTGAAAACAAAATGGTCATTACTAATATTTGGTAGAAAAGCCTTTGTCAGCAATGACAGCCTGAAGTCTGGAACTCATGGACATCAGTAGATGCTGGGTTTTCTCCTTCTGAATGCTCTGCCAGGCCTTTACTGCAGCGGCTTTCAGTTGCTGTTTGTTTGTGGGCTTTTCTGTCTGAAGTTTAGTCTTCAACAAGTGAAATGCTGCTCAATTGGGTTAAGATCAGGTGACTGACTTGGCCACTAAAGAATATTCCACTTCTTTGCTTTACTAAACTCCTGAGTTGCTTTGAATGTATGTTTTGGGTCGTTGTCCATCTGGATTATGAAACGCCACCCAATCAGTTTGGCTGCATTCACCTTGATCTGTGCAGACAGTTTGTCTCTGAACACCTCAGAATTCATTGGGCTGCTTCTGTCCTGTTTCACGTCATCAATAAACACTAGTGTCCCAGTGCCAAAAGCAGCCATGCACGCCCAGACCATCACACTGACTCCACCGTGTTTTACTGATGATGTAGTGTACTTTGGATCATGAGCTTCTCATTGCCTTCTCCAGACTTTTCTCTTGCCATCATTTTGGTAGAGGTTGATTTTGTTTTCATCTGTCCAAAGAATGTTTTTCCAGAACTGTGCCCATGAAATGAAGGGATGTGTTTAAAAATGCATTAGTTTTTCACATTTTTATGCAATCTTTTTGTTCAACCCATGGAATAAAAGCTGAAAGTCTGCAATTCACTGGCATCTGAGTTGTTTTATTTAAAATTCACAGTGGTATTGTACAGAAACTAAATTAGGAAGAATGTGTCTCTGTCCAAATATTTATGGTCATGACTGTATTTTGTCCCCCAAGGCTACATCTAAACAGTTGGGGAGCAATATTGGAGCAATCCAGCTGTACAGTTTCAATCCAGATGCCAGATCTGACAGGGACAACAAAGATGTACATGGATCTATAGTCGTTTACAAGTGGATGCATCAGAATGGAGCTTGTGGCCCGCTGATTGTAGCACCTAAGTCACTGCTACAAGTTTTTCCAGACTGTATTTTTTTGTCTGCACCTGATTCACAATGATTTTAATAAGGAAATACTCAGAAATGCAATTTTAAGCTTAATTTTCTTTACACGTGTCAAGTAAGTAGTAAATCTTTATTTATATAGCCCTTTTCTCAG
This sequence comes from Oryzias latipes, assembly GCF_053564925.1. NCBI lineage: Eukaryota > Metazoa > Chordata > Actinopteri > Beloniformes > Adrianichthyidae > Oryzias > Oryzias latipes. Next base: position 32,038,302 of record NC_136242.1, on the reverse strand, counting down.
AGGACGACTCACAAAGTGCTTCACAATGTTAAAACAATATAAAATCAGTAGCGAGACCCAAATAAACACACACAGGCATATAAGTAAAACAAACAAACACGCAGAAGTGAACACAAGTAAAAGTCAGCTAAAAGCTCTCCTAAAAAAAATGTCTTAACTTGAGCTTTAAAACACTCGACTGAGTCAATCTGGCGCAAAGACAGAGGGAGGTCGTTCCAAAGACGGGCAGCGACTGCCTGAAAGGCGACGTCTCCCCTAGTTATAAAACGAGTTTCTGGAACACATAAAAGATTTTTATCAGGGGACCTCAAGGAACGTGCAGGAGTGTAAGGAGTTAAGAGGTTAGAAATATAGTTCGGGGTTTGTCTGTGCAAGGCTTTAAAAACTAAAATCAAAATCTTAAAATCTATTCTAAATTTAACAGGAAGCCAATGTAGAGACAAAAGCGGAGGGATGGCATGAATGCCCTTATTGGTTCCAGTTAAAAGCCTTGCTTTTAACTGGAAGATAAAAGCATGGATGATCAGCTCGAGGTCAGATCTGGTTAACATTGTCTTCAGTTTAGCCACATTCCTCAGGTGATAAAAACAGTTTTTGACCAAGAGCTTCGACTGAGAGTCAAGAGACATAGCGTTGTCAAACCAGACACCAAGATTCCTGAGACTGGGCTGGACAGAAGAGCTCAGTGAACAAAGGTGTCTTTTGATGGAGGGAATTTTGTCATCAGAAGCAAAAATTATTGTCTCTGTCTTATTTGGGTTCAGGAGTAAATGGTTTTCATTTAACCAAACTCTAATGATGGCCAAGCAGTTTAGTAGATATGAAAGATTTGTGTAATTACTTTTTCCAAAGGAGCAAAAAAGTTGAATGTCATCATAGTAAAGATGATAAGAAATATTCGAAAATTTGCTGATGAGTCTCCCAAGGGGAATCATGTAGAGAGTGAATAGAATGGGTCCCAATACAGAACCTTGGGGAACGCCACCAGACAAGATTTTTGCTTCTCAAGATAGAGAGTCAGTACAGACCTTATAAGATCTACCACTGAAATAGGAGACAAACCAGCTTAGGACGGAACCAGATAAACCGCAGTCGTTATGAAGACGTTCGATCATGATTGCATGGTTTACCGTTTCAAATGCAGATATCAGGTCTACAAGAATGAGAACATCCATGTCCATCATGACAGAAATGCTACGACATTTTTAAAAACACCAACAACAGGTCTTTCACTGATTGGGTCTTGAATGGGTCATGCAGGTGACCTGCTCAACATATCAAGGTCATAGACAACACGGTGAACCCGTAGAGTCAAAATGTTTACGCACATTCTTACCTGAACACATCATTCGTGCTGGAGTCTCTGTGGATGGGTTGTTCCTGACTAATTGAATCTGTTATCAGTCTTCCTCTCATCACCACTTTCTGGAGCTACTCAAGGGCCTCATCTGCACGTAAGCTATAGTTGAGTCACTCTGCAGAGTTTGCTATTCTTCCTGTTCCAATCTACCTCTTCTTGCACCTTTGCTCAGTGCTGAGACTGCCCTCTGTTGATTGGAGGACCCTCCTGCAATCTCCTTTCTCATCTAGATGTTTGTATTTACCTGAGCCATTAAAACATTCATTATATCTTACCGAGCATTTCTTGTAATTTGCTGTTTCAGACAAACATTACTGAAGTAGGTGAGAAGCAGGTGGGTCGTACATTTTTTTTCGTTTTTCCAACCCCTCTTAATCATGAAGGTTGTGCAAGGAGCTCGTTAGTGCTATTCATGTGTTAAGTTCCTCTTAGTGCATCTTAAGATGCAATTAGGAACTTAGACAATCAGAGAGTAGTTTGTGAGGACATCATATGGGGACTTCTGTATCACGTGCACACCCCGTGCATTCAGCATTTACGTGCAGTCCATAAGGGGATGGTACACACATTATTAACAACTGAGTATGGCGAAAGAACACCGTACGATGGCATCACACATAAATGCATGTATTAACATTTTCCTCACCAATACCTTATGATACATACACCGCACACATGACAATGGTATGTTCCACTTTCATGACATCGTTTGAGATGGCCATACAAGCCTCAAAGGAACTTCGAGACACACCTGTGCTCCCCTGTAAGATGCGGCCTCTCCTCTCTACGACCCTCCATGGGCCCAGACAACTCAAAAAACCACAGCACCCGTACGGGTCAACCCACTTTGGGGTACATGTGATCAAAGTCTGTGTCAAAATTGGTCATATGTGTATATACGTGGAAGAAGTGGCAATCGATGTGGTCTTTACGTAAAGTTTTCACAGATGTATCACAAATGAACCACATTAAAACCATGGAGGAAGAACTAATAAACCACGCAAAGAACATGTAAATCAATGCAGATCATGAACTGTGTGTGATTATTGCGCTGTTTGCATACACTTCATTAGTGATTCTTGCGTCAATTACGTAATGTTAACGTGATATGTGCCCCATCTATACAATATAAGAATTACACATCGGTGGTACATGTGTGAAAACTTCATCAGACATACGTTGACATACATGGAATGGTCGTGAAAAGCCACATATTTGCCAATGCAAACCGCATGATTGTGTAAGATTGATGTAAAAGTTGTGTTTAAACTATGTCAAATAATCGTGAACTGCACAATTCCTGAACAGCTCAAAACCGAGTTCACGTAAAAACCCATCGGCCAAAACCCTCGACGGACATCTGCGCACAATCGAGGAAGAAACAAATATGAATTATTTATATCACGCATGTATCACAAAAGACCAAAAATTAACACGTGGAAAATGTACATAGTGGCTGTGTGACTCTGTCTTAAGGCTCAACAGAACTGAAGCATGTAAAGAATGTAGAGTCTCAGTATTCAAAGCTATAATTTGTAAATCTTTCCTGCCTTATATACTCCTTTTTCCCACTATTATTGCTTTCAAACTGTAAAATCACTTCAGTCTGCAGCTCTTCTAAATCACCTTTCCTCATTAAGTTTGGGTCTCTCTGGTTCAGCACCACTGTTTCCGTCACAAAGCCGACTTAATGTCATTGAAATGCTCAAACTCTCATCCCTCAGCATGTTTGACTGCTGAAAACAATAGATGTTTTTCTGAACTGATGAGTTTCTTCGGGGGACTTATTACTCAAGCCCATCTATATTTATTATACTTCATAGACAGTGCCCGATTCAGATTAAGGGTTTCTCCAGGGACTTCGCATTACACTGTCAAATAGCTGATGAACCCACAAGAGACAGATTAAACAAGATTAAAACTGTACAGTCATGCTAATCATTCTTTGACGGTGCACTTAGGCACAACGGTACTTTGTGGTGAACGCCAGCGTCAGCATGCTAATATTTTCCCAGTCACGTGTTTGGTAAAAAGGCCCACTCTCAGGACTTCATGTGCTGTCACTCTGACAGATTTATTCCTTATGGATGTGTGCAGCTGGGAGTTTGGGATAAATGGTGCCCTGTTGGAGCCTGTCGATCCCTGTAGGAACAGCAGGAGCTTGGCTTGCACAGCCAGTGGAGGGTCAGAATCATTTCCAGTGAGACTTTCACAAGGGTGGCTTTCTGTCACCAATTCTTTTCATTACTAGAATGGAACTATTTTTTCTGTGCAGCTGAATGGCAAACGGGAGTCTCGAACACCTCTGGAGTTCAAAGATGGCGTGGTCCTTGTGGTCTCCTCAGGCCGGGACCTCCAGCTGAGTATGAAAGGGCTAGGATGAGAATCTACATCAAAGTCTGAAGCCAGGGAAAGCCCCCTTTCAGGTTAGGAATGAGTTTCCATTCCAGTTCAAGCATCTGGGCGTTGGGTTAGAAGTGAATGAAAGCTGATATTTTGATATTAGTTTGGGGAAGCGCCTGCAAAAGTGCAGCCATCTGCTAATAACTGAGTGGAATAAGCACTACTCCACATCAGGAGTAGCCAACTGAGATGGTTTAGACACATGTCAGGAAAACCACAAACATGACCAATCAGGAGGAGCCCCCCTACCCCCAACAGCTGAAATAGGCGGCCATGGAGATGGGTGCTAGGGGAAAATTTGCTATGACTGCCATTCCTATAACCTAACCCTAGACAAGTGCACATGATGGATGAAGATGACTGCAGCTGATTTGTCTGAATCTGAATCCCCTTAACCCTTGTGCTATCTTAGATGACCCCACCCTTACATTGACGTGTTCTTCCTACCATGACAAAGGTGGATAAAGGTGGAAAGATTTCATGTAATCCATGGACACCAGTGAAGATCACAAATCATTTAAGAAAAAAGGTTCAGAGCACTGTCTAGTGGGTCTAGATGACCCACTCCCAATGTTAAAGTGCCTAGGATAGGACAAGGGTTACCCCTTGTGCTATCTTACATGACCCCACCCTCACATTGACGTGTTCTCCCTACCATGAAAATGGATTATCTTCAGTCACCAGGAAAGACGCCTGTGTTGAATTTGGAAACCACTGGGTTGTTGTGTTTTTCTTCTGTTACATCCAATAATAGCCCTCAGTCAGACTTTTGTATCCTCAGTAGGTCCACACATCCATTTTGCAGTGGTTCTCTGGTTTAATCAACTCAAGAAATGTGATTTTTAAGGACTTGCACAGAACAGCCACCCAACATAAATGTTTTAAAGCAATTCTGCTCAGTTTCTGTCACATCAGCTAAAGCTAAAGTCTCAGTTTAATATTTTAAAGTTCTTTAGATGATATTAGCTTCAGTCTGATAACATGTCTGCTGTCCTGTTGGCGTTAAAACCCCTTGGAAAGCTTTAGGGCAGGAGTCTTCAACTAAAATTTAAAGAGGTCCAGTTAGAAAAATTTTTTTGAAGTTAAGGTCTGCAAAAAAATGTTTGTCTAAATTTTCAGTGTATAATAGTTTTAAGTAGCCGAGTAGTAGTGGTACTTCTGCATGTAATTAATATCTAACTCTCCCTTCAAATTAATTCATTACAATTGAAAACCTTTTGACAGAATTTAATGTCAGACAACATAAAAGACATGGAACTGCACGCCACAAAAACACACAAACAAGCACAAACACTCACTGACACACACACAACAGGAACACTACCAGGACAACTGCCAACATCACCAAGAAAACTAGATGAAAGGAAGATCCACTAGCCCTCATAAATAAAACTGAAACAACACAACCATCAGAAAACTGGTATTTTTTTATTATAGTATAAACATAAATCCATCTTTTGTTAGTGGCCCCTGCATTAGGGAGTCACAACTTCCTGAATGAAAACTTTCTAAAGTAAAATGTAAAGCTGTGGGGAAAAAAACCCAAGAAAAATACAACAATCACTGTTTCTCCTGTACTTGACTGTGGACCTTGCCTCTGATTGTCCTGCGCCCCCAACTGTCCCCCAACTCATGTTCTTTATGATTCATGTTTATTACAAAACTATTGGTATGAAGCCCTTTTAGATGACTACTGTTGTAATATTGGGCTGTATAAATAAAATTTAATTGAATTGTTGTTTAATTCATTCATATTCAGGAAATCATAAAAATGTATCCACAGCAAATCATCCATTTTTACACATGGTCATAGTTTGGTCAAATCGTTAAACATTAACCGTTGATAATTTTGGCATCAATTTGCAGTCTGTTCCAGTTCTTTCTGTCGATGAGTTTAAAAAACAAAACATTTTTCAAAAGTATCAGATGGTTGGTCTCAACGGTGGCATTGTGGTTAGGGCTCTGGTCCCAATCACGGCTGGGTTCCTTCCATCCATGCAAGGATTTTTGCCGGGAATTCCGGTTTCCTCCCACAGTCCAAAAATATGTTTGATTGTTAGTTATTATCTGCCCCGGTGTGAGGGTGTCGTACTGCAACGCACTGTGTAAGGGTGTACCCCGTCTTTGCCCAACACTAGCTGGTTTGGCTCCACCAACCCCGTGATCCCGAAAGCGATTCAGCTGCTTCTGAAGATGGATGGATTAGATGGTTGGTGACAAGATTCTTTTCACCAGACTAAATGCAACCGCATTGAAGGAGCTTCTCCAATGAACAATAAACATCCTTCCACCATGTAGCTAAGAAGTGATCCTTTTTCAGAGAGATGCATTGACTTGAGCTGTTTCCAAAAGCTGCCAGGTGTCATTTACACTTCATCCTACGAAACTCTTAAAGAAAACAAATGATAAAATAATTAATCAAATACTTTGGGGGTTTAAAAAGAGGTTTTTATTTAAAAGAAACAGGTCAAGAGTGTGCTGTTACTGAGAAACTTTGTTCTCACAGACTGAATGATGACTTGGTGGCTTCCATTTGTCTGTCGCTGCGTGCATCTCAGTGACTTATGATGGCTATAAACCTCCTCCACACTTTTAGGTTCACTCATGCATCAAAAAGGGGTTTTTCTGCAAAAATTGGTTTATTCTGTTTTTCTCTCTTGAATCAGCTCAACCCGCATCCTCTCCGTCTCCTGCTGCCCCGTCGACGCGTGTACCTCCCTTCATCCAGACATGCACAGCGGTCGTGGAGTCGGATATTGAAAGGATATGCGGTTTCACTTCATGAAGCTGTGAGTGCCTTTTAAATAGACGCAGCAGCTGGGCCGACACACAAGCGTTGCCTCGTGAATCCATGCGCTCCTCGCAGTGAAAGTGAGGGGAGAGGAAGCTGACAATGGTGTGACAAATTGCGTTTTCTTATTTTTCATTCAGTTCATTTGCTCCTCTCTATTGCATTGCCATCCAGCAACAGCCCTCACCCCGCCCTTACCTCTGCCTTTCCCTGATCTGGTTCCCTTTCTTGAGGAGCGGGAGGCCCGTGGCACTGGTAATGAGGGAGGTTAATTGGCCTTGCTGTGCCTTCAGGGGGTTGGATAGTGCTGGTGGCAACAGCACGGTGGGACTGGGTGTCTTTGCTGCTAAAAGCATGAACCTTCCCCACTGACACTCCTCTTTATCTTGACAGCAGACAGACTAGAAAGCGACTCTCCACAAGGAAGCATTTCTACCAACAGCTTTAACACGGTCCTGTTGCTCAGAGGTCAGACTTTGATGCAACACACCAAAAGATTGAGTCGATTTGTGCTTTTGGGTAGTAAGCTGAAGTTGAAGTCAGTGAAACTGACAGATGCAAATTGGGGCATGTTTGCGACGACTATAGGTCTGATTAGTTCAATAAAGTTCATAGTGTTTGTATCGATAACTGACATCTTGGGTTCTTCTTTTATCAGTTACGTGTCTTATAAAAAGAGAACCCAAGATGTCAGTAGAGGTCTGATTGTTCTTAAATTTCCTTATACAATCTGAAACTGTACATTATTTTGCCCCTGCAGACGTCTCTGGGCTCTCCACATTAAAAACTCTCCACATCCACGCTGTGTGTTACGCCCCCTTGTGAGTCTAGGGGTGCTAGGAGGGCATAACATAAAAAAGTAAAGTTTTTGGCTACCAGAGTGAAATTAACACACCAAACGAATGTCTCCATACAAAAGTATAACCAAGTTTTATTTACAAATAAACAACAACCAGCAATAACTAAAAGTGAAGCTAAAAGGCTTCAGGGTGAACCCAGGCCAAAATAACAAACAAAACCCCAACTAACTGAAACATGTAAACTTACCGTGTAAACATGTAAACACCTGCAAATAATCACACACTAGCAGACACAAAGATGCACAAAAACACAAAGTCCAACTCTGATACAGAAATAATACATAAAACACAGAACAGAACCAAACAAAACCAAATACGGCCACAGCCGTAACACTGTGTACCCTCAGCAATTGTGGTTAATGTAACTTGGGCTTCTTCATCAGTTTGACTGGTTTCTCCTGCCATGCTCCATAACATATTTTCAATTCATTACCAAAAACAAGTGCTGGGTGATGATGTAAGTTAGAGTAATGGTGTATTGTTGCTCAAGAGACCAACCAGAAAAAGATGGGCTTGAAGAGGCCCGTTCCAGTAAGTCCAAACCTATAACTTATTACAGAGTACTTTTTATACTATTTAGCAGGTCAAAAATACTGCCTGAGCTTTAAATCCATCTTTATTCCAACTGCAATGATCAGTATCACAGTGCAGCTGGATGAGCGCCCTCTTGAGCTGTTTTGTTTTAGACAATTATTGATTACAAAGTCGTCATTGGAGAACAGATCATAACTCGTATTTGCGGTTACATTGAGAGTTTGTGTTTATTTGTAAAGACTCAGCAGGATTTCATGCGGAGCAAAATGCTGCGTAGATAACCAGCGTCTCAGAGTAAAAGTCTTCAGTGTGCAGTTAAAGCCTTGTAATCATTCACACTATAGTTAACTTGCTCTGTAAAATGAATTATGGTATTTTTCTAAGGATTGGTATAATAGACTGGCTCACAGTAATGGTGGTTTCTGGTTTTATAGAGTGAGCTGTAGCTCTTTTGGTTTTTCAGAAAAAGAGGGATTTACATAAAATCTCCTGGTATTGTCAAATCTGCCCAAAAATGAGGTGTTTAGCTTTTGTTAATGTCCACTAAAATCTAATTTCAGCTCTAGTGGGCCATGCTATGTTGCATTTAAAAACAAAAGAAAGAAAAATTCATACACCCAATTAAAATAGAAAGTTACAATAACTCTTTGGAAAATGAATTAATTATTGAATTAAAATTAATCTATTTTCAAAGTGATCCCAGAGGTTTTAAACTTGATTATGCTGTTTTTCAATAAAATGTGAAAAAAACTGATCAGTTTCTGGGACATAGTGTCTGCAGAGCGGCAGTGGTTCATTAACAATTCACCTAGTTTGGGCGGGAACATTGGCGCAAAGCAACCCCAGCTTTGTTTCCCTCCCTTTGCTGAGAGCGTTTGTAAGAATCTTTCTTACCTTCCTGAGGTAAAATTTTGATTTATCTCAAAGTTAATCTTAGCCTAGAACTTTCTTTTCTATGTCTAGTCTAAACCAACATCTGCATGTGTTGAAGCTAAGAGATACAAACACATTCATTTCCCTGTTTTTTTTTTGTTTCTTCCCTCCATGTCGCAGCCAGCTCCTCTGATGTTTCTGACATCACTTGTCTGCTTCAGGATGTCGATTCCAGAGAGGAACACCTCTCCTCTCTGGATCATCCCGTCCTGGCAGCAGTTTTTCCTGGCGCCTCTACTTTATTGACCCTGCATGTTAAGTTGCTGAAGCTAAAAACTGTTTACTTCTGGAGATCATTTCAGTAGCTGCAGGACAGCCCTTCCAATTAGAGAGCTTTCTTTGGAAAGCTTCCCTGTGGATGACTTGCTGTTCTCCTTAACTTTTTAAAGATGGGGTCAAATGAGGTTCAGACTTGACCTGCTCGCTGTGTCATGGTAGGGAGAACACGTCACTGTAAGGGTGGGGTCATCTAAGATAGCACAAGGGTTAAGCCAATGTGGGCAAACGCAGTTGGGACAGCCACGGGAAACTGCAAACAAAGCCATTCAGGTTCCACATTTTCTGCCCACTTTTAAATCATATGGGGCCCACTTGGCCTTGCTGGCTGGGGTCATCATCAAATCGAGCAGCGGCACGAAAACTTGAAGATTCTGCTGAGGCGTCTCCATCGCGCGGTGGCAGTTGTATTTGTGACCGTAGCAATATCATGAGAGTAAAATAACAAAGCATGTAACACAAGTTACTTTTTGTTTTTTATAAACAGTTTACTGAAATCTAATGAAACAACACCCAAAAACTGCACTTACAGTAGTGTTCTGCAATTTTTTGCATCTTAAAACAAGAACTTACTATTGTTTTTTTTTGTTTTTTAAAAGGTTTGAGAAATGTAAATGAAGCTTGACTTCAACACACCAAAAAAGTTTTTTTCAGCTGGAAGTTAAATAATATAAATGAACATGTAAAAATCTGATTTAAAAAATAACTTCCATATACATGTATTTCCACTGCGACGTGTTTTTCTGAAGCGGATAATCTAGAACCTCCATCTTTTATCATCAGACCTACGCTTTTGAGATTTGTCTTTGATAACTCCTTGGTCCGGTAGTATCAGCTTCTATGAAAAAAATGAACAAATGAAAAAAAAAGTCTTAAAATGATTAACATTTTACGTCCTTTTCCAGAAAGATAACAGCCAAAAGTAGCTCTAAAAAGCACAAAGCTGTGAATCAAACGTAGCAGTGTTGTTGCTCTGAATGTGTGTTTATGATTGATGAGAAAAACATGGAGGTGGAGCTGAGGTTATATGAAAATGCAGTTTTCTTAACTTAAAGGATGTTGGAAGGTCAACATAAGGTGATCCATTAGTTCTCATCTGACTCTTTTTCTCCAATTTCCTATCCTTTCATGATGGGAGACCCATCCTTCTTCTCCTTTTTTCACACTCGCTCTCATTTCCTTCTTCCCCCGCCCTGTCCCCTCATGGCTGCGGTCAGCGAGGCCACTCCGGGTGACCGATGAGCAGAGCCATCCATCATTATAAAGAGAGGCTTTTCATCCCAATGAAATCTGTTTCTGCCTCATCATCCACACATGAAATGTGTCCGAGGCATCTCATTTAATACCAACACAAACATCCAGGGAGCTTTTTACAGCTAGTGCTGGGCAGGAGAGAGAAACGTAGAGACGAATGGATGCAGTTGAACATTTCCCCGCTGTACTCAGCAAAAATATTTCACAAGCATCACTGAAGGATGAGAAGTTAGAAGTGCTCTGAAGAACAGAAAGCTTCTGGTGACCTGAATGACAGAGAGTTTCCATTCTGTGCTGAGTAATAGGAATTTGCTCTTTACTGCAGAGGGTAAGAACACACTCAGCTCTCAACTGTTAGCAATAATAAAGAAAGTTTTTCCACAGGTGGCGAAATGTCACGCCTATTTACATAAGAATCGACCTTTTTAGATCCTTCAGTGGTTTCCATAGTTTGGAGATCTGTAGATTGTTGGAGCAATAGAAACTGCTTTCCATTTTTAAAATTAAATAAACTGAATTAAAATAAAGGAGTCTAGGACATAACTGGGCTCAATACTGAAGCATTCTCTAGATAAGTTAACTAATTCCGAATGTTTCGTCATTTGGCAAAGATGCTACAAAAGGAAAACAGACTAGCGGCGCTTGTAGGGACAAAATGTCTTGTAACCCTTGTGCTACCCACGGCACTTTAAAATTGGGAGTGGGGTCATCTATACCCACTAGACAGTGCTCTGAACCTTTTTTCTTCAATGATTTGTGATCTTCACTGGTGTCCATGGATTACATGAAATCTTTCCACCTTTATCCACCTTTGTCATGGTAGGGAGAACACGTCAATGGAAGGGGGGGTCATAGCATAGCACAAGGGTTAAAGTTCCACTACAACTATATTTTTTCTATTGTAAAATCGTTCCAAGTGGTCTTTTAATCTTGATTATCAAGTTTTTAGCCCAAAACAAAAAGCCTTTGTTGTTTTTATAAGACATTTTCTGCAGCGCGGCAGGAGGTCAATAAAAATACATGGACCAAAGCTGAACATATTTACGCTTGGGTTTTCATACATTTTACATAAAAGTCCTCATAATTTGATCTACATCAACATAACAGTCATACCCATATCATGAAAATAGAACATTTTTGAGCTTTTATGTTCATTCCTCACAAAAAAACAACCCCAAATTATTTTGATTCATTCACGCATTTCTGAGCATTCCTCTAAAAACTTGCTCTCTGAGCTGAACTCAGCCCCTCCCAATCCACAAAAACCAGTAGGTTCTCAGAATGTGACGTCACAAAGTGGGGAACAGCCCTTCCAGGAAGAGTCTGCGCTGCCAGCTCCACCCCCAGGCTAACACACGCCCACTTTCTCCATAGAGCTGGTGATGATCGGCTACATGCTTTCATTTTCTATGTCCTACATGCAAATTCATCTTTGCAAAAGTTCCGATGTTTTGTCTGCAAGGTTGAAGTCATGAAAAGTATTCTCAGAGAAAGAGTCGATTTACTTCCAGGGCTGTGAAAATGACTCATTTCATGGAAAAATCGTTCCATAGGTTGTATATTATTATGTATAGGGATGTTTACTCTGAAAGACTTAAGAAGCATGAGACCCTTCAAACAAAGGTAGAAGCAATAACATAACATTTTTGAATAGTTATCACCACTATCTTGTTCACACCATCCCCATACTGGGCCATGCATCCATCCACTCGGTTTTGTTTTTTAAAATGTGAATATGTTGACTGTGCTTTTGTTCGTACACGAAAAGCTTTCAGAGTGATTCACACAGAGGCAGTTTAAAACTCTCTCCTTGTCATGGCGTCGTAGACGTAGCAGACCCAGATGCTGAAACCCGGAAGAAAACTCACAGCAAGGATGACTTTAAATGGATTTATTTTACCAGAGGTAAAAAGTTTCTGAGGGGATGTGGACGTATTTCCTCCGTGGATTGAACTTGGTGTTTCCTTTGAGCTGATGCAGATGAAGGGGAGGGGGCGACACGAACGCGTCGAACTGTGGATCCAGAGGGAGCGAGGCTTGGGCGCTGAGGACAGCGGGACCGGCTTGAGGTAAGGCGTGGACGCCGAAAACCAGCTTGGAACGAGGCGTGGATGCCGAGGACGGCAGGACCAGCGTGGAGGGGAGGAACCAGCGTGACCAAGGTAGGAACCTGAAGGTGAGCACAAGATGTGGTAAGTATGGAGACAAGATAAACTTAGCTGAGACTAAGAGGCCAGGCATAAGCACCGGAGTGAGTATAACAAACTGGCGTAGAATACTGGTGAGAGCTCCCTTATGAAGACCGGCAGGATGATGAGAAGATGAGGATCAGCTGGTTCCAATCAGCAAGGTGGTGAGAGCTGTAGGAGGGGGGGAGGTGAACTGACAGGCACCGTGACACTCCTCAGACTATAAGATGGTAGCTGATGAAGGTTTTTTGCTAAACTAAATGTTAAACTGAACTAAATTTGAAACAAACTTTATATTAAGTCACAGTATAAAAAAACAAATCTTGTTATCCCGCAGCTGCACGTTTGGAACGCCAAGATCTAACCGCAATGACAGTCAAAAGGGGATCAATAGAAACCATTTAAAGTGAAGTCTTTATACTGTGGTGCGGTCAAAGCACCAGACAGAAACTTCCATTAATTTAAGTCAAAGTTTGTCTGTAATTGGCCACATTTTCTTCTTTTTTTTCATACTTTTGATGAAAAAAGGAGCTTAGAAAAAGAAGAATAGGAGAATCAATACAGTTGTTTTTGATGACGGGCTGCACTGCAGCGTGTTGGAACAGCGGTTCAGACAACCAGAAAGAAAACAATCAGCAGAAATTAAGCAGGTCAATAATACATAGCCTGAGGGGATTCAGACATCATTGAAGAGCCTGTGTGGGATACTGTCTTCCTGTGGGCTTTAATATGGCTGCAAAATGCTGAAGCACCCAAATGGACAAGGACAAAAACAGGAGAAGTTAGATCGAGCAAAGGACTGCAAAAGGTTTTTTGTCTTTTGTTAGATGGTGTAATTGATCTACAGGAAAGGAAACACCGTTAAAAACCAGCCATCAGAGTCTGTGTCACGTTTAAAATGTTCAGGTTTTTCTGGTATATATATTTTCACCAAACAGAGAACTGAAATGGAAAAAAGGAAAATCAGGTTCAACAGTGATCGGTGCTACAGCAACATGTTATGTTTGGAATTAGGAGCATGCTCCCGATGTTATCAGCATTATGATCACATGTGTTGTAGCAACAGAAATGTTCTCTTTTTTATGTTTTCTGAATAATAGCCCCATCAGGGACGAACGATTTCAGGTAACAATTCCAGGTCGTGATTTATCAGTGTTGTCACAGAAAAACATCAAACAAACAAACAAACAAACAAACAAACAAACAAACAAACAAAATCTCCTTGCAGAGGAAACAATATGTTTAGGCACAACAACATTTTTTTTCTACAATTTTATATATTTGTTGTTATTCAGAAGAGATTACCATGAAAGTTTGCATATCATCTACATCCAGACCCCTCAGGTGAGATTGGATAAAGGTTCAGAGTTCATGAATGCAGGCTGGAGAAATTGGAAAGATTTACAAAACTATATTTAAATTGTACAAATTTGTGAAGGGGACCCCGTTGCTGTCCCGGTCTGGGTGGGCACTGTGGCAATGTTCCTGTGGGCGAGCTGACTGCCGGTATGAACCAGAGCCAATCCTTAAGTTCGTCTTTAAAAGTCACTTTTATGAGTATTCACTGTGCGTGGGGTCATGGGTCGCGTGTGTTAAAGGAGGGAAGTGAGGAGGGTGAAGGGTGATCTGTCATCTTTGCCAAACAAATCCCAGATAATTAAAGCTTTTATAATCATCCAGGGTGAGGTACGATCAAAGAAATGATTCTTTCTCAGCACAGAAGCATTCTTCAGGGCATGAAGGCTCCTATATGCTCCACATGGCGGTACAGTGTCCTATAAGGAGGAGACTGCTGGCTGCAAATGTAGGGACTCCCCTGTCAGCTATAATGGTTACAGAATGAGAACCATAAAGAGGCTCCTGTGGTCAAAAAATAGGTTATTTCCCCCCAAGAGAGAGTTCAGTTCTAGTCTGCTGGACATCTCTTAAGGATGAAAAATGCCAACAAATAGAGATATATTACTCCAAGATATTTATAATTTCTTATTCTGTTCATGCTTGCGGTTGTTAATTCCCTATTTCCCATCATCCTCTTGAACTTTTCAATAAGCACAGCCTTAAGCGTGTTTTAATTTGTCCACAACAACTGAAGTTTAAGGCACTATTAAGGCAAACGTTGAGTCTGTGCTGAGCAGGATTTTAAAGGCAACATTAGAAGGCTAACCCTGGGGGACATCACTGTGAGTAATCAGGAGATGTCCCCTTAGTGCCCTACTCGCCAATTTTAACTGCACCCCCCTTAGTACACACACCCCTCCCCCTTCAATGTATACATTCAAACATAAACACACACACATGCACACAAACACCCTCTCAAACACCCATACACGCACACACATTTTACAAGGAAGGTGGGACCTGGGTCCATCTGTCCCCTACCCCTTCCCTGGTGGGGGGTGCGGGCCCCTTGGCGATGGCGGCCGTGTCCCTTGGGTGCCGGCTCCCTGGGCCCGGCGGTGCTCTCTCCGCACGGTGGGGGGGTTCATATTACACCTGAGCCGGGGGTGTTCGTGTCCCTGGGGGGTGGGTCCTGGTCCTTGCCCCTGGGCGCTGGGCCCCGCCAAACTTCCAACATGGCCGAGCCTGGTCGGGCCATATTTATAACACCCCTTGTGGGCCGCCCTTTTTTCCCCGGGGTTCCCCCCTCCTGGGCGGGGGCGGCGGGCCCCTGCCTTGCTCCTACCTGGACCAACCGTGGGCCGGGTGGGTGGCTGCCTGGAGTGCGGAGCGGGTCTCCCTTGGGGGGTCCTGGCTCGTACCTGGGGTCGGGGCGGGGGGATGCCCGGAACTCCTGGGTGGTGTTGGGGTGCTCGTCTGGGGCTGTGGGCGTCCCTCTCCGGTGGGGCCCTGCGTTGGGCTCTTCCGGCGTGGCGGGGGGGCTGCTTTCCTGGCTGGTCTGGGGCGGCGCTCTCTTTCCCTCCGCGCCTCCCTGCTCTCTGGCTCTGGGGGCCTCGCGGCGGTCCTGCTGGCCCTGGCCTGGGTGGCGGTCTTGGTCGCCCGGGGGGCGGTTGTTCCCTGCCTGTTCCCGTATGGCGTTGGGGGAATTCCGGCTGCCGCTGCTGCTGCGGCGGGGGTCTGGGTGTGGGGGTGGCTGGGCGCTCCTCCTCCTTCTTTTCACATTCCACCATCCATTTTAGAAGAACATAAACACTCACTTGAGCACAGGTGTTAGCTCACCTTTGCACTAATAGTTTGCATGATTGAATGAATGAAAGATTTCACACTAGTTGGTTTAAAGGCATAGGTATGCGTTCGTGAACACTATCTGTTTTGTGTACATGTTGACATGTGGACATTTTTGCAGCTAGCAGGTGTGTTGATAATATTTGAGTGTGTGTGAACAGGCCCCGCCCTTTTTGTACTACATTAGAACCGTACCGTAATGATAAACAACCAGTAAACCTGTCTGCTCTATGCTGCTTCATGGTCTTACCCCCCTTGCCCTCCTATTATCACCCTCCTACCCCCCCCTCTCTCTCCTAGTCCCTCTCTCTTCTTCCCCTCTTTCCTTTTCCGTCCGGTCCAACACCAAAGATTTTCAAACATGATTGAAATTAATAAAGTTTGGCCACAATTACAAAAGGGGTTTATTCAGACATACCTTTGGTTTGTCTGAAGATTAATAACCCCTCTTGTTAAAGTAAAATATGTCCAACACAAGAGGCCCTCAGCTCTCATCTGCCTGCCTAGCTGTTGGACAGGACAAGTTTAATAAAAAAAAATATAAAAAAAAAATAAATAAATAGATGACATAGGAGGGGAAAAAAAAATTAACCTTTAGCACCAGCTACAAATATAAAGTAAGGAATTCCATATCGTTTTGGAGTACGTTTATATTTGAACCCCTGGATCAAAATGAAATAACACACGATATGAACATGTTAGGAATGTGGGCGTGGTTCTGCCCGGGTCCCAGGTGTGACAATCACAAGAACAAAAAGAATTGGACAGGACAAGTTTAAAAAAAAAAAAAAAAAAAAAAAAAAAAAAAGAAGGCTAACCCTTGGTTGGCTAACTCGGGTTGGCTAACTCCAACCCGTTTCGGCCCCTCTGGGCCTTCGAAACCATTTAATTGGCTAGAACCCCCCCCCCCCCCCCCTGCTGCGCCGGGAGGACCCAACGCGGGGGCCCCGCCCCAGAAGAGCGCTCACAGCCCCAGACGAGCCCCCCACCACCACCCAGGAGTTCTGGGCATCCCCCCAACCCAACCCCAGGTACGAGCCAGGATGGGGTTTAGTCTGTTTTCAGATTGCTGTCAAGCAGAGTTTTCTGTTTCGAACCAAGGTGGTTACTACGGTAACTAAGAAGGTAAGCTAATAAGTGTTTATGACGTATAGATTGACAGGAAAACAATGAGAAGCAATGTGTATTACATTAAAATGTAATCAGGTTTAATCAGGTTAATCAGTCACATTGTTGCTCCGCTACTGTGTTTAAATCCCATAATACCTGGCTTAGGTGGCCGTTTGGCTCAGTTGTTCTGCTTCGGCCACGAAT
Source organism: Oryzias latipes (assembly GCF_053564925.1). Taxonomy (NCBI): domain Eukaryota; kingdom Metazoa; phylum Chordata; class Actinopteri; order Beloniformes; family Adrianichthyidae; genus Oryzias; species Oryzias latipes. The sequence goes on along the minus strand of NC_136242.1, from coordinate 32,021,205 downwards.
TGTTTTCAGACTGAGGAATCTTAGAGCGAACCTGAGCTCAGTCCTATTGAAAAAGAATTGAGACCACCTCGAAAGATGGGTCAGAGAGCGGTTCCTGGTCCCAGACCAGGATCTGCTCGGATGTATTCAGACTGAAAATTTGTTCTGGATTATCGGTGGAAACAAGCTTTTATTCACTTTATGCGAACCAAATGTATCCAGTCTAAATACACCCTAATATTTAACCCTGAACACAAAGGAGATTTTTAGTTGAAAGAACAGAAAATCTATCACTTTAATTTTTCAGTCCTAGGTTGTGTATTAAGTGACTAAAATGGGCTCAGCACATTAATTAAATCTGCATTCAGCAAGTAGCTAAACCAAAAACAGGTGCATCGCTTAGCTGTGAACTTAAGGGCCCCACAGTGTTGTTTTGATCATTTTATTACTCCATTAAACAGTAACTGTAATAAAACTTTTGGGGCCAGTTTAAGGGAGAAATCTGTTCCATTTTGCTCTGTATTCACAACGTTCACAGTCTTTTCTTCTTTAAAATTAAGGTCACAGGGGTATCCTACATCTTTATTTTTCATCCTTCCTATCATACTGCAACTTTAAACTGCAAACTCAAAAGCTCTTGTAATTTCTCTTTTCATTATATCCCTCAACGATTGCCAGTTGTTACATAGTTAGCTGGGGAGTGTGCTCCGTCTAAGTGGGCTATCATATCTGAGATATGAAATTATGGGGGGGATTGCCCAATCATTTTGCTTATGTTGACTAAATTGCTGGATGTCTGTTATGATTTATTAATGTTTTTTACTTCAAATCTATTCCTGAAAACAACGATAAGCAAACATCACAGTGGGACTTCTCCAGTCTGTTTTCAAATGTGCTGTTCCGAGGTATTTTGCAGTTTTTGCTCATTGACTATATACAAGAACTGGACTGAGTGACCCTTCCCCCCTGGTGTTCCAAACAGGAAGTGCCTGTCTGTCCTGGGGGAAGATCCCTCATGTGGACACCTCTGAGGTTTCTTTGTTTTTTCCGGAATCCTGTTTTTTTAGGAGATTTTCCTTACCGCGAAGGAGGGTCTAAGGGCAGGGATGTCCAGTTTAGTTTAGTCTGTTTAGTTAAAGTTTAGTATTATCCTGTTGAATTTTATTCATTTATAATTCTTTTTGATTGTATGTTCACCTTACAATTACTGGTACGAAGCCCACTGAGACGACTGTTGTTGTGAATTTGGGCTATACAAATAAAATTGAATTGAATCCAAAGTCCCATAGACTTTTATAGATAAAATAAACAGCTGTTACTTAGTCATTCTATTGGTCTGAATAACCTTTCTTACTCTGATACCTTTTTTTTAGCACATTCTTGATAATCCTTGTTCTTTATTCTCACAATATTGTTTTCCGTTGTTCAAGTTATAAACTGACCAATCAGATGCCTCAATGAAAGTAGGTGTATCCTGCTGGCCCCTTCATCCAACATTGGAAACATTTGATTGACAGCATTGTGTAGCTTGCTTCATTGTAGTAGGGTTGTGGCCCTCCAACAAGCTCATTCCTGATTGGTACCTGCCAAAGAAATTTCGACTCCGACCAATTTGGACCAATCACTGCTTACTGAGGACATCTGGCTCCAACGTGGCGGCGTCCGTATTACAAAAAAAAGGGCAACTGAATTGACTGTGAATTGAAGTGACTTGTCACCAACAAATAAATACTAAAAAAGAATAAATACTGAGCAACATTGGTGGTTCAAACTAATTTAACAAATAATTACAGAATACAAGAACACTTTTTGGCAGTTGTCAGAATTCATTATTTAACGTGAATTGATAATAAAGAAACTGCTTTCTCATCAGGAACTGGAGGTGTAGGACCCAAAATTTCGCAGACCAGGCTTGGTGTCAGAAACATTTATAAATCAACTTAAACATGACAAAAACAACCCACACGGAGAACCAAAAAGGGCAACAAAGCAGATTATCTGACCAGGAAGCACTGAAAATCAGACACTTACAGTACAGACCAAAATTTTGGACAGACCTTCCCATTCAAATGAATGAGAAGGTGTGTCTAAACTTTTGGTCTGTACTGTACATAGACTGAGGGTAATTGACAAAAATGAAAACAGCTGAGGTCGATCATCAACATGAACTTGTAGAAGCAGACAGGGGAGCCACTCAAAACAAAAATATTATAAGAACCTGAAAAAACCCCAGAGATAAAACTAACAACCAAACCCATGAGCACAACCCTCAGTCATGGATGTCACATTTAGCAAACATAGAGGATTATTTTTAGACTTTCGTGTTCATGAAAATAATGTTCTACATAGGCTGGGACACCATCATCTCCACCACTTTGTGCTCTCTAATCCCCATGTTACTGTTGCACAGAGTCAAAGAAAACAATAACTATGTTGAATTGTTTCCAACCTGAGTCCTTTCCTTCAGAAAAATAAAAGTGACATCCTCAGAATGGATTCATACACAGTATACGTCCTTAGCATTTATGTAAATACGTATCCGTATTTTAGTCATGAAACTGTGGCCCTTTCGGCTCTCTTGAAACATAAAACACACACTGATAAGCCTGTTCAGGCATGCATTAAAGTGCTGCTTTGAAATGGAAGACCAAAGCAGCAGAAATGGAGCAATCAAGTCTTCCCCCGTCTTCCTCCCAACCATGCAGGCATCCCAACAACCCTGTTGTTACGTTTACACGGGCAGCTTAACCAGCGAGGAAAAGGGGATGGAAATACAAGCCCGTGAACAAGGACAGACACAAAACCCGAGCAATGGAGGGAGCTAAGGAGGATGAGTGGAAGCACATGAAAGAAATGAGATATAATTAGTATTATTTTTTCTGGCAGCTTGCTTTTATTCTGTCAAACCAGTTTTCCATTCTGCCTCACAGGACCCAGAACTATTCTCCTCAGTTTAGTTTACTGTCATTTGGATTTTAAGAAAATCATCTTCCCCACCGCATAATCTGTAATGAAATGCTTGGAATGCTCTTAATTTATGCCAAAGTGTTTTCTGTAACAAAAATGTAGCAGTATGATTAACCAATAAAGTGTCCAATTATCAACGATTGTCTACAGCAGTGTTCAAATGTCAGACCACAGCAGAAGCAAGAATTACAGTAGAGTACAGTGAGAGAAGCTGCTAAAATAATCTACTGTATCTGTGATGTCATCCATAGAAAATGGTTTACCTTCAGCTCCAACGAATAAAGTCAATTCACCATTTTTCCAGATAGGGGCATCGCCGTGTTGGAGCCAGACATTGTCAATTAGCCGGTCTGAATCGGTCTGAGTCAACATTTCTATGGCAACCATTTTCTCCAATCAGGGGTGAGCAAAGCTACACCACTACTACTTACTACCTACCATTGAGGCATCTGATTGGTCAGTGCATAACTTGAAAAACGTGAACTACAGAAAAATATCATGGAAAAAGGTGGATCATCAAGAACATGTTAAAAATATGTCAGAGTTAGAATTGTTATTCTGACCAATACAATAGTTTATTTCTATATAGAAGTCTATGGGATTTTGGCTTCTTGGACCTATCAGTACTTCCTGTTTGGAACGCCAGGGGGGAGGGGTTACTCAGTCCAGTTCGTATGTACAGTCAAGGCTAAAATCTGAAATCCCTCTCCCTCTCGAATTGGATCTTACAGGGAGCTGAGTTTGGGTTGTTTGAATTAAAGGCCTGTTATTTTGCATTTCAGTATTGTTATATTTTAGCAGTTTTTTAGTGGACTGGATCCTGTTCCTGTGGTAACACCATCATCCACACGAGTGACAAGTGTCTGCGGGTGAAAAATGGACAAACCTGTATGCAGGTGGTACAAACAAAATATCAAGGTCGTAGACTGCTCAGTGAGACTGTTGAGTGAAAATGTTCATGCACATTTAAGTGGTTGTAGTGAACACTCAAACAACAAGGAGGAGCCGGTTTAGCTCGTGCTGGTTTGCGGGGCCTTCCGTCCGTGAAACCCAGGTTCGAATCCGGGCTGCTCCCTGTTCCCTTCTCTACTTCTGTGCCAGTCCCAAGCCCGGTTGCTTTGAGAAGGTTGCGTCAGGAAGGGCATCCGGCGTAAAACATTGCCAAGTTTACCATGCGACTTGTTCGCTGTGGCGGCCCCTGATGGGAAAAAGCTGAAAGAGAAGCAGTGAACACTCAAACAACACATGAGGTCAGTAAGGGTGACGTAAGCGAGTTGTAACAAAATTACATTTTTTCAAGCCCCAAATTTAACTCAAGGTAAATGGTAACATGGTAAATGGCGTATACTTATATAGCGCTTTTTACCCTCTTTCAAAGGCCCAAAGCGCTTTACAGTCACAGACCCATTCACCCAGTCACACACACATTCACACACTGATGGCGGCTCCACTGCCGAACACTGGCGCCAACCTCCCACCAGAGGCAAGGGTTAGTGATAAATGTGCGCAGCTTCTCTGATTGTTAGATATTAGACAACAAGTAGACAATGTGTACATCCTACGGACGTCCTACAATCATTAAATATCACCTGCACAAAGTGTGCGCACAGGATTTGTGTGTGTTCAGTAAGGACCAGTGCATCTAAGGATTAGAGTCAAGGCACCATATGACAGCATCACCCGTACGTATTAGAGGCATGGAACTGATGAATACTTCACAGTACACTTAACAAACGCGACAATGGTAAGTTCTATTTCCATGACCGTATGAACCTCAAGAGACCTGTAAGACACACCGGTGCTCCCCTCAAGACGTGGCGGCCCCTCTCTGTGACCTGTTCGGGTCGACTCCCGTGTAGGTGCTGTGACTAAAGCTTTAGTTCACCTTTAATTTTAGAGGACATCTTCAGTGTTCTTCCCTTTCCAATTTCTTCTTGCATCACACAGACTTTGCTGCTCTTTTGCTAAATTATCATTCTTGGTTTTATTTCTCATTAAGTTTTGCATCCCAATGCAATATTTGGAATTGATGAGCCGTAAAACACGTCACACTAGTCTAATGTATATGCAAGTGTGCCTGTGCCATCAGGGAGAATTGTTTTTACCGAAGGAATGAAAATGTTTCCGGTTGAGGTCTAATTATCACTGTAATAAAGCTGTCAGATTTCAAAGGCAGGAAGTTCAGCTCTTTAAATAAATTGAAAGTCAAGCTTTGCTTAGATTCACACACATGCAGGTACGACTTAAACCCAATAAACAGGGTTTGATCAGAAATTTCCCTTCAAAAAATAAAGTTAAACACATGAGCATTACATCTAAATTCCTGACTTGAGGTATGTGATGTAATGTAACAAAGGGTCTTCTGGGTAGGAATAATTATAAGAGCAATATAATAAAAATGGTAGTCCTCTACTGCTCGGACGTGTGTCTCTGAGCTCCCTTATTTGAAACCTGACACTCCACTTAGCCGACACTGAACCCCAGAAAGCCGGTTACATTGGTGGAAGTGGTGGGGTCTAAATGAAATGTACCTGTCATGCGCACCAAAGAACACCTAAGGGAAAAGAAAAGATTCTGTTACATTAACTATGCGGAAGCCACTTTACGACTGAAAAGATTATTCGTTCTGAGGTTTACGTTTGAGCTTTTAGCCCATTAGGTTCTGTGTTAATAAAGTTTAATGGAAAGCAAATGGTGCACAAAACTAGCTGTCCAACTTTAGTCACAGATGCTTAGCTGCTCATGTACCTGAATTCAATACTTAAAGGGGAAAAAAAATGGAAGCATTGCTTTTCATCTAAGGGGGAAAATTGTATTTAGTCAATCCACATATGCTGAGTTAAGCAGGACAGCACAATCCTTGTAGTTTGGATGTACCACTGGTGTCAATAGAAACGGAGGAAGTCAGGCGCTGAATGAGTCATTATGAGGGCCACGCATGACATCCCGCATTAGCATACCAAATTACAGTAAGAGCGAGTTCCTCTTGAGCTGAATGCACTAGGAAACCTGAGCGTGTTTACATGGCAGAGCTAAAGGAGCATACCAGAATGCACTTCCATGAAGACCATGTCTCTTGGGATTTGTCTCTTTACTTTGCTGCAAAGCTGTCTGACGATTGTTGACAGCACAGCTGCAAAAGAGCATCATCGTAGAAGGAATTGCATATACTCCATCTTTGGACGTAATGTTTGTGCAGGTTCTGTGTTCATTAAAATGAAAATGAGACCGATCATCCAACTCTCCATCAAAGTGGTACAAATACATAAAGGGAACAAGAAAAGTGAGCGTTTTCAGAATTCAATATCCATTCAAATGACTGCGCAACTGTTCAGTGTGCTTTAATGAGTGAGCCATGATGGAGGTCAGGAAAGCTCACATTCCTAGGGATTCAGAAGTAAAAAAGAGCTTTACTGTCAAAAATCGCTCAACCTAACATAAATGAAATGAAATATTTTGTGGTTTTTGTGTTGCATAATTAAATATTTCACCTAAAGTCTGGTTTTTGGGTTGTCCAGGTCCATTGAGGATCGTAGAGAGAAGGGGGGGCGCAGGTCTGTCTAGCAGTTCCCCTTAGGCTTGTATGGAAACCTCACAAGATGAACATGAAAATGGAACGTACCACTGTTGTGCATGGGGAAATGTATTGTGAAGTAATCGCAAGGATAATGGAGGTTGCATGCACTCATGACATACAGGTGACGCTGTCGTACAGTGTCCTCACACAACACACATCTTTGACTCATGGCCCACAAAGGGGTTCTAAAATTAGACAGAAGGGCCGGACCACGAGCAGAGGTGTGGTGTGTTTCTGGTAATCCATAAGAGAAAAAATAACATGGAACCTGGATGAAAAAATGTTTTCATTTGAATTGAAAATGAATATATATATTTTAAAACATAACCTTTTTCGAGTTTTTATTTTATTTACCTCCTTTTGGTGGATTTTGTTCTCATTTTTGTGCTAATTGCACCAACGGGATGATGTCCCTCAGGGAAAAACCCAAACTTAGAGAAGCGCTGCGTTCATGTGGTGTTGGAATTACTGTAAAAATGACTGTCCGACTCAGAAAACACAAGTGTCAGAAAAACAACAAACTTTCTATTACCACATGAATGCAGAAGAACTGTCTGCACCTAAACAAAGATCAATATATCTGCAGTGCACCATCCATGGGTGGAGACCAGAACAAAACGGAAAATAAAACATTAAGGATTATCAATTTAATTTATTTCAGTTTGGCGGGCCACATTAAATAGTTCAGTGGGCCGCAATTGGCCCTCCAGGCTGCAGTTTTCCCACCCCTGCTCTGGTAACTAAGGTGTGAGTATTGGCCCCTTGCTAACCACACGAAAATGCTGCACACACGGGGGGGGTGCATGTGACACGCATATGCCTGCTGGATGTCCACATGAACTACACTGATTGTCTAATTTCTTCATCTCTAACAGTGACTTCTAACAGCAAGGAGCACACACTTCCCACCTGAACTAACAGGATCATTATGCACGATTTTGGAGGGTAAAAAAAAAAGAAAATTATGTACAACATGCCTCCGTCTAACCTAATTTACCCATATATGTTGGATACGTGTAAAAAATAATATGTTTTTTCTCACAGACGGGTCCATGACTTTGAAATTTTGTGTGGGTCACCTGCGTGGCCCCAGAGATTTGCCAATTTTTTGCCAGCAGATCGCCCGTGTCTACCCATCAGGGCGGTTGCGAGTAAAACTTTGTGGTTATTTTGGAGAGCCAAAGATAATTCCAGCCTAAATGCAGACGTATCTTGAGACATGACAGCGTAGCCTTCATTTCTCCACACTTGTGACTGCAGACATAACAGCATCCTTACTGCAGAGAGAGCATTTGAACAGTTTTTAAGAAGTGCTGAATGAAAAGCTCACTGCTGATTGCTCTGAAAACTTAATTAGGATTAAACGTTCGCTCACTTATGCAGAGCATTCATCATTTTTTTCTGCGTCTTCTTCCTTGAGAAACTAATACAACAACTTTAGAGCAGCATCCCCACCACTTGGTGTACAGTTACTGGAAATTGGCAGATGGGTCATGCAAGTCAAGTTTTAAAGCCAGCTCAGTGTCCTGGTGGTGGGGCGTCCGTCCCTGAGGAATCCTGGTTTGATTCCCCCGTGTCGATGGTTGCAAAACTGTAGCTTCTGTCAGACGTGTGACAGCTTTAACAGAAGGACGTTGAAGTCAAGTCTCTTTACTTTTATTAAATGCATGTCTTGACAGACTAACAGCAACTTTATTTGTTCTGTGTTGTTCTTCTTCACTGGATTAGAAAAAAAAAAAACATGCTCACCCAAACGTCTTAAATCCTCACCAGCCGGATTAAGAGGCTTTGGCTCTCTGAAGATGTTTTGTCTCTCCCCAAAAGGTTTCTATTATTTGAACTGGCTGGTGGGAAGATCCAGGCTTTATGAGATGTTGAGCCCGTCGTATGTGTCGGTTATAAAGTCGTTTGCAACTTTACCACAAGCACAATATTGTCACAAGTTTTCCATGTGGGCTGTTTTATTAACATGATCCTGGGAGTGAAGGGTTTAAAAGCTCCTGGAGAAGAGCGTGGGGTCTGCGTGGCAGGTTCTAAATAAATCAAACCTGAGGCCCCTCTGTCTGCTCCATCACTGACATCAGTGATATTATGGTTTCTTTCTAGCAACAGTGGTTGGGAACCAAAGGCATAAATGAAAACTTTTATGAGGTTTTGTGAAAACTTCTTTTCCATTGAAATGTTTATTTACAGGAACTTTATGATAAAGCAAAAGCTCGCCTTAAATTTGAACATCTGCACTTTTGATTGAATGAATAATATTAAAAAAGCGATCTTTTACTCCTGCATTACTTTAAAATGTTCCTTTAGCATAAGCGGAGAACATTAGCATTCCAAATGCACATGTTAAACAACAACAACCTTCAGCAGGAAGGAACCTCAATCTGTTATAAATATTTGAACCGCTTCTCCTGGTAACTTTGTTTCAGGGACATTTGAAGGTAAAGGAAAGGAGGCATGCTTAGAAATCTGATTGGAAATAATCTTGTCAGATCCATTCTGCTTTAAAAGTTTCCATGAGTGTTTTATCTGTTCTTGCAGCAAACAGTAAACTTATAATTTAATGTTTCCTTTTATTTTTCATTTCTTTTGGCTTTTTGGACATTCTCATTAAACTTTCTGTCCACTTTCTTTCCTTTTTTGGCTTTTACTGTTTGTTTGGCTCCAGTCTCACAACTGCCACTCCTATTAGAATTGATTTGACTGTAAACCTGCTTTGCCTAAATGAAGGGAAAGAAGAGCACATTAATGTGTTTATATTTCATGCCAGCTTAGGGTTCCTGGCACCTTCATTTTTCTATTTTTATATTTTCTAACTTTTTTTACATTGTTTAACTATATTCTTTTTTTTAACCTGTGTCTTTATCGATGATTTTTTGTTTTGTTTGTTACATTTTTGAAATCTGTTTTGACTTGAACTATTGTGTTCAATATGTGAGTCTTGTTTTTTTATGAGTACTTCCTTAAATTCAGTGAAGTAGCTCAGACAGCAGCATCAGTCATTTTCTGCAGTAATATCTTAGTGATAGCTGTTTTACCCTCCATGATTTGTTACTGGTTATAACAGAGCTCGGTTTCATCTGAGGTAAAAATGCTTTATTGAAACAACTAATGTGCTTGTTGCCATGGTTGACGCTGCATATTTTCTTAAAAGGTCAATAGAATGAAAGATGTTATGGAGAAAAACTGTGTGCCGACCACGCCCTGTCGCTCTTCTAAACAGCATCAGTCACGATGATTTATCTTAACTCTTGTGCTATCTTTGATGACCCCACCCTTACATTGACGGGTTCTCCCTACTATGACAAAGGTGGATAAAGGTGGAAAGATTTCATGTAATCCATGGACACCAGTGAAGATCACAAATCATTGAAGAAAAAAGGTTCAGAGCACTGGCTAGTGGGTCTAGATGACCCAACTCCCAATGTTAAAGTGCCTAGGATAGCACAAGGGTTAACCTGCAGGTAGAATCAGGGCTGACTGCCGTCACGCAGATAATTTTTGTTCTTTCCCATTTTTTTTTCAGGTATTGATTGATTTATAGGGATTATTGCCTCTCCAACTTGTTTAGGTCTGTCATTCTTAAGGATTCACTTATAAGGAAGTCAAAATCCAACCGTTTTCTAGTGTTTTTCATGAGAAATGTATGACATTTGCAGCTGGTCAAGAAGACCCTACTAAGCTCCAAGGTCTGTACTACCAAAGGAAGCTGTGGTGAGCTGGACCTGTGAGTTCAGTCCACGATGGAGTGAAGAGTGTCCACTGCAACTGGATCACCGTGTGATGGTAGCAGAACCGCTGCTGCTGAGAGGAAAGATTTGCCGTGGTCAAACCCCTAAAGATGGTTGTGGGTGAAAATCCGAGTAGATCAGCAGTTTTTAAAATCCTCAGTCCAGCTCATCTGGCACCAACAACCATGTCGCTTCAATGACCTTTCTTCCCTGTTCTGATGCTCAGTTTGAATTGCAGCAGATCGTCTGGCCCACGTCTACGTGCCTAAATGCATTGAGTTGCTGCCATGTGATTGGCTGTTTAGAAAAGTGCCCAATAAAGTGGCCAGTGAGTGTTGCCCTGAATTTACACTGGTCGGTGCATCTCCATTGCGTTGCGTGGGGAGTCTCACAACCGTCAGTCAGTTTACAATGACTCCGTTGCGTCTCTGGTCCGCCCCCCCTGGCTCCCGTAGGAGTGGTTTGTCCTGCCACCCCTGTCTCGGGTAGTCCATCCCCTCTCCTTCCTCACTGAGTCCTTGTAAAAAGCATGTTTTATGTCATAAATGTTGTTTTTGTTCTTCCAAAAGTAAACTGTCATCATCCATGGGGAACATGGACGCCGGTGTTACCTGCGGTGTTATTGGCGTGGTCATGTGGGCGTGTCACCTTGAGCATAAAGTAAAGTTTTATTTTGAAAGTACAACGGAAGTTTTTATTTTTGAGGTGATGCAAATGTTCCGACTGGTAAATAAACGTTCTATTTTTTGTGTCAACGCACCCCAAATAGACCAGTGGAAATCCCCCTTTATACACTTTATCCCTGCGTTTATTCTGTAGTTTTCATTTGGGGCCTGACTAATGCATTTCTCACCATAAACATGGACATTTGTTTTGGTATCACAACAAAAAGCTCCTTGATCCTCAATTTTGGACTGATGGTCCTCTGCATCTAGAAGGAGAGTATAAAATCTTTCTCCTACTGTCGATGTTTGTACGACTTTAAATACTTCCAAAGAAAAAACAAAACGAAAAAAAAAAGGCAGAGAAATTGGGATCAATTGAAAAGGGAGGATGAAAAACCAATTTTAACAACAAATAATCCAATTTAGTTTAGACTGCAGAGTTGAATTTGAGCTCGGCCAAAACAAAGTAATCCTCCAGGTGGTGAACAATTTTGCCCAAAATCTAGAGGAGAAAACAAATCACACCGTTATTGTCTGAGCCGCTCAACGAGTTGTGTCAAATTCACTGCCTGTGATTTGGCAAAGTGCAGCCTGCGTCCCTGCAGAGTACGCCTGCACCGCCCGGATTGTTTGTAAATGAGAAACCTATCTACCAACACAACAGTTTTCCATCAAGCTAAGTGGTTTTTTCTTTGGAATTATATTTTAAAGAAAGCTCCTGATCAAACGTAGTGTCGGCATCGCGTTCCTCTTTGTACGTTCTCACTTATCATCTGAAAGATTCACACACGTTTCTTGTTTTATCAAATGGAGATGCCTCACAGTGAGATCAGGAGGATGTAATGTTTGCTGTGTGTCTGCCAGCTGAAATATGCCAGTAATCGGACTGTAGGAGCGCATGCCGTGATGTAATGTATGGCACCTATGTGCTTAATGTCGCGAGCTGCTGGCTGTCTCATATATTCTATCTGATCTGAGTAGTAGATGCAATTATGGGAGAAAAAGAAGTCTGGCTTTCCCAACCCACACTCCATGCATTATGCAGTGAAACCTTCTGTGCCTTCATACATTTTCCTCCATAAGTTTATATACACACGCACACATACGCACACGTCTTCGTGACAATCTTTGATTAAGTTTTTCAATGATCTGCTTCAAGCTTGAAACACTTCAGTCTCACTTAAATTAACCCATACAAAGCTGTGCAGTAACCTCACAAACACACTCCTACTGTTTATCTTTTAGGTTGCTTATTAGCCATAAGCCGAGTATCTAGGCTTAAAAAAAAAAAAAAAAGTTTGGTGAAATATTTAAAGTCACCGCTAATACCGGATTTTTTTAGACTCTGCCTGAATGAAATTCTGCAAAAAAAAAAGAAGAAAAGTAGCGTGAGCAGAGTTTTTCTAGCCGAGGACATGCTCAGATGAGCCTTTAGGTGTGTTCTAAACACAAAGCAAATTTTGCAGGCGGTGTGACTGCGGACAGAAAACGCGAGTGGATGTGAGCAAGCCGACTGCCGTTTTCCAGGGAGCGGGGAGTGAATTTATGTTTGATCAGGAATTCTGCTGGAGGATTTTGCTCATTATTTCATGGTCACACTGCGGATTGAGTCACATTTAGATGGAAAAATTGCAGAAATGGGGTAACACCAGAGAATAAGACCCTCTCAGATGCCTGCAACAAAAAACTTTGATTAAATTATAAAAGCTATCTCAGCTCCTGGGCTGGACTTTTTTTTTTGTATTAGTTTGAGGAAAGATTTCCTGTAAAAGCAGAAGGCACAGAAATAGGCTCCAGAAGGGCATAGTTGATCATGCCAGGGTTGAATTAAAGCCTCAAATATCACAAAATAAAAATGTATTTTGCAGAGGTTGTTTTAAAAAAAAAGGGTGTAATATTTACATTTAATCTATATCAAAAGAAGGCATTTAAAGTGACTCGGTTCTAATTTAAATAAAAAGAAAACTGTGTTAACATCTTGTAATGCCAACTAAGGCTAGGCGCTTTGACTACACAGAAGAGTTTTCCTGTGTGAATAAACAATATTGAGGTAGCCCGCCGCCATCCTCACCGGGTTGGTTGATGAGGACGTAAGTGACAAAAACTTAGTTGTGTTTATTAAAAAGTTCCCTGTCTGCATACACACAAACAATAAAGGGCATAAAGGCCATGTCACACAGCCACTACATACATTATGCGAATTTTCCACCTATGACTCTTGGGTCTTCTGTGATTCATGCGTCATATACGTGATTTATAAAGGATTCTTGCATTTGTCATTCGTCAGACTGCACAGATGTCCGTCCAGGGTTTAGGTAGACATGTTTTGAGCTGTTCAAAATGTTTGGTCGGTCGAGAGTAATGCAGTTAACGCGTATTTTACTTAGTTTATACGCGATTATTGCATAAATCGTACGGATTATGCGAGTTTTTGGGGAGATGAACATGCAAATTTGTGGTTTTCCACGACCCTCCCACGTATGTCTAACAGACTTTTCAGGCATGTTCCCCAGATGTGTAACTTTTATGTCACGCATTTGGCGCACATATCACATTCAAATTACTACTGACTTTGTAATAAACAGCGCATTAATCACACACGGTTTATGTTCTACAATGATAAACATGTTCTTTGAGTGGTTTATTTCTTACTTCTTCCATGGTTTTAACGTGGTTCATTCGTCATTGAAAAGTTTTACATAAAGGCCATAACTTTAATCACTTTTTCCACATTTCTTTTTTAAATGTGTGACCCATTTTCATCTGTGCAACGTGTGTAAAATGTACTATGGTCATGGAGGTGTGGCATGTGCTCAAACTGGGCATGTTGTGTACTTCCTTCTAGATGTGGTGTCCAGTCAACAACGTATGCTCTCTCCTCCTGGCTCCTGTCTCAAAGCCCAACAAGGTCATACCTGTAGACTAAACCTGCCCTTCAAAATGTCAAAACAAGGAATTTGCTTTCATCAAAGTTTGCTTCATCCGAGTTCAATCACAAAATGTACCAAGCTAAACAAAAGTACAAAGATAAGGGATGACCTCAACAGCCAGACGACTTTGGGAAGAAAAGATAAACATGTTTGTATTCAGGGCCAATTCTTGCTGTAGGCAACTTCTTTCTCAAAGTTTGTTACTGTTTTATAATCGAAAGAAATGTTATATTAAACATGATGTTGAATATTTTAGACTGATGTTCCAGTGGATTGTTTATCATAATTTTTCATTATTTTAACTAGTACAGTGTGTAAACTAATGCAAAAAACTCTTAGCTAATTTGTAATTGGGTAAAAGCCTTAAAAAGACACTTCAATCACAATGTTTACTATAAAAACAAATGAATGTGAATTTTCTTGTATTACTGCATTATCACATGAACCATAGAATAGGAATATGCACTTATGATCGGTTTTGCTTGATGATCTTACGAGCTTTGTCTTTCTAGGAGCAATTCTGTGACATGTTGGAGGTCCAGACAATGAGCCAGGGGGGTCACCTGAACATCCTGTCCATGAGGCTCCAAGACCATCAGAATCCTCAGGACCTCCCTCTGACGTGAAAGCATCCTCTGCACATTCACATAGTCTGCAGCCTGTTCTTCCTGACTGACCACCAGTTCTCTCTGCCTTATTAAGGACTGAGGCTGTTGGTAGAGGAACGTTTCACAAAAAAGAAACAGGGAAAAGATACAACAGACTTGCAGTAGCTTGATGAAATAAAAAAAAGCGAGCAATCAGACATTTGGAGGACGATACTGTGACTGATAATGTGTTATTATGAGGTGTTATGCTGGTAAGTGTGGGACTGAGGTAAGTAAGAATTTATTTAATTTTCTTACATAAAGTAAACACTTTTGTTAAAACTATGTCTCTTGATTTACATATAGAAGATTTGGTTCATTGCATCGTAGAGTTTATTTATGTATTTATTTTTTGCCTGAGTGGTCCAAGATTAGCCTGTTTTGCTCATGAAGTGTTCCAAATCTTGGTAGAACACCCAAAAGGTTCCGAGACAAACAGTGTGTCGATGAGTCCAGCGGTCGGTTCGGGTTCTAAGATGCTTCTCAAAGAATGAAAACTTTTTTTCCTCATTTAATTTCAAAAGAGCTTTTACATTTTTTTTTGCTTTATCTTAAGGTTGATTGCATAATGTTGGTGCCAGAGGAGATTTAAAGTCACTTCCCTGTGACAACACTGTTTGCGTCCAGCTGCCTAGTTTCTGTTTTCTGTGTTGTTCACAGCTTGAAGTTGTTCTCAACCTCTTTTTCAGCCACACTGCTGGATCTTAATGTCTCTGCAAAACTGTGATAAGTCAGGACACGTGATCAAGAGTAAATGGTTTTTGTTTCATGTCTGCTTGTGGACACGGTAATAAGAAAAAAAAACAGCTCTTACAACAAATGCTGCCTATTAAACAATTAAATGCAATATTAAGAAACAAATAAACAACCTAATTAATCAATTAATCCATTAAGTGGAGCAGTCAGTCTCATTGTGCCTCTAATAAAGGCTGATAAAAATAATTGGCTTTGGTTGACATCTTGAACTGAGACTTAGATTGCCTATGTAATCAGCATGAAGTACTTCATTATCCAATTAGCTTTTCAGTCGTCTATTCTGAAGGAAAAATTCTTAATAATAATTCTCAACCCGGAGGAGTTTACTTACTGTCAAAACTTCAGATTAGAAAATGAGATGTGCCAACTGACCATTCAGCCGTCCTCATTATTGTGGCCTAATGGTTACACAGTTCCTGGTTAGACATAGTTCACGGTCAGACAGCTCAAGTGGAGGAGAAATATTGGCTGCTGAGTTCAGCAACACATTACCGCCATTAATCTGGAGCGGAGAAATGAGTCCTTCAGACTTCAGGAGCACTAAGCCCCCCAAAACAGCTCAGCAGCAGTCTGCTACTGAATGTTTTCTGTCTGCAAGTGAAGCTTTAATTTCCCATTTAGTATGATTTAAGTCTTCCGTCTGTCAGCAGAGTGTGTACGAACGACCGGACGGTTTTAGCCGGATTGTGGGTATGAGGACCGATCAGTGATATCACCTGAAAACACTTTGCCTTGCTACTAAAACACCAAATCAATGAATAATAAAAAAGAGGAGTATTTATTTCTGTAATGGCTTTTTTGACAAAACAAACAAACACAAAGCTCGGCACATATTTCCCAACTGGAACTAGCTCAAAGTAAATCCATTTTAAATCACTTGAGAAAAACAAAGTTAATATACATCATAGGTTATTTTGTTTTTAAGCTACTTCTGTTGATATTTTTGGTCCTTTTTTAAAGTTTTCTGTCTCATAATTTATTTTGTATATATACATTTTGAAGACAGATATGTGACTTTTATTTAGCTTCACACTCCAGTTTCACACCTCTTCTCTAGCTGTTTTCACACATTGTATTAATTTGTGTTTTCTGACATGATTATCGTTCTTATTAGGCTTTACAGGTTCCCAGATCTTAGACGTTTGTTCCATCTTCACTTTTCCGTCAAGCTTCATTCACACTTCTGTTTCTGTGAATTGCACGGCAATGATCTCTTTGTTTATTTTTCTGTGGTTTTGTCCAAGTGAAAATTGTTGGAGAGCTTGGAGCAGACGGGCTCAAATGTACCGCTGCTTTGTAAAAAACACAAAAAATAAAACAAAAACTTTTAAGTACCACCGTACAATCAGACAAAAAAAACGGAGATTTGCAATTGTGCTGCATTTATACACAGGGGAATATTCAGAAACAACAAGCTATATCTGTGTTTATTCAAACTGAAAGCAGGCGATAATCAACCCTGGAGACAGAAGTGATTAACAGTAGCAAGGAAATGTATTCAGCTTTTTTTTCTACTTCCCAATTTGCTTTATTAAAAAAACTTTAAAACTGTTTTCACGACAACACTTGATTTTCATCTTTTCTTTTTTCTATGGGTATATTTTTGATGTTAACACACAATAATTCCACAATGAACATGAAAATGTCCAAACAATTCAATTCCGAGAGGTACATTTTGTCCTTTTTTTCTACTTGTTTTTCTGGAATTCGGTTTTCTTTTAGGAGTTTTTCCTTACCAAGAAGGAGGGTATAATGGCAGGGATGCCCAGTTAAGTTTAGAATTTACCTATTGAATTCTATGACTTCATGTTCTTCATGATTTCCTGTTAATTATGCAATTACCGGAATGAAGCCCATTGAGACGACTATTGTTGTGATGTTGGGCTATATGAATTGAATTGAATTGAATTGAATTGAATTGGCACGGCCTTTAGGGTCTCTTCTTTGCACAGATGTCTAGAAATGGATTTTCAAGCTCTTCCAAATCGCAGTATACAACGTTTTTTGCTGTATTTTATAAGAACAAAAACCCTTTTTTATGACCTGCTTTGATGCTTAGTTTTTTTCCCCTTACATTTTATTTGCCAGATCTTTGCTGAGACACGAAATAGACCAAAAAACCCATTACAGAAAAAATATTATTTATTATTAAATTATCTGTGCGGCTATCTTACAAAACAGAGAAAATGGAAAATAATGCTCCAAGCTTGAAATGAAATGGCAATACCCATTTCATTTCCATCTGCCAGCATGCATTTCTGCCTTTTTCACTTTGACTTTCATCTTATTTGTGAATACACAATGTTTCCATCATTTTCAACTGGGCTCCTCAGCGCACATCAAAATAAAACAAATGAAAAGTGTACTGCTTTGTGACAATTTTTCCCCATGAAGTTATGCAGTCACATTGAGTCTGCGGGAGGATAATAGCCTTAGTGGCTGTGATCAGTCATTCCAGTCCCTGCATGGGGCTTCTTTGTGAAAGAACACGCCGTATTTTTGGTCCAAGTTGAGAAATTGCAAACACAGGAGGCTAAGCTGCTCATGCACTCACAGGAAACATTTAACCCGAGCGTGACACTTGTGCGTGTGCTGATTGGTTCAGCTGGTGTGATATCAGATCTTTGGTTTTGAAACTTTTTCGAAGAACATTTATCCTCTCTGGAAACACACACAAGCGCACACAAGTGCTGATGTTGTTTGTGTGTCATGCTTAACCTGTAAACTGAGGGGGCAGATGAACATCTTTGTTTCTTTAGTTAGAGAAGCTCTAGGACTACAAAATGCAGAAGTAGTCATTTTAACCAAGGACACGATGATGTTAATACATACAGTGCAGTGTAATGGCTCACTTTCATCATGTTACTATTGTCATTGAACACACCTGCAACCCCCTGTGGGGCTCATTTAGCTGGTGAGCCTTGTCTTTGCGTTAGAGAGTTGACTTTGTAACCCCCTCCCACCCCATTTCTTCTAGGCGAAGTAGGCAAGTCTAGTCGTTCAGAGCAGCAGAGCAACTTGATAAAATAAAAAATTCCCTGGGGAATTGCGGGGGAATCGCTTTAATTACAGGCCAGTCCAAACATACGTTGTCTGGAAGAGAAAATAAAATATTGTGTTGCATTGATTTTCTCTTTGTTATTGCTTCTTCATTAAATATTGGTCTAAGAGAAACATACCACTGCAGTGGGTAAGCTGGATTTTTGCTGAGCTGTATCCTCCAAGAAGAAAAGGTGTTGCTGTGAATTATGCTGACTTAGCATTTTGTTTCTTGTGTTACTTTCACCACCAACTGGGGTATTGCATGATTTTCATACATCCTAAGTAATGAGACAAGCTAGACTTCTACCTTCTGTTTCTCTAGGAGAGCAAAACTTGGACCAGGGGTGCGCAGTACCGGTACATCAATCGTGATCGACCAGTCGATCGCAAATGTGCTGTAACTTGGCTTCATGGCTGTCACCAGCCATGAAGTTTGCATATCACTTGATTGACATGCAAGGCAGCCAAGCGAACACCCTCTGACACAGAAGTCACAGCTCTGCAAGCAGTTGAGTTTTTCTTCCTACTAGCTTCAGAATCCAATCTGAAGCGAACTAAGACCGACCTCAACTGATGCGTCAGAGAGCCGTTCCTGTCCTGGACCGGTGTCTGCCAGGGTGTATTCAGACTGAAAATTTGTTCCAGAATTTTAGGGGAAACGAAGTCTGGTTTACTTTAAGCGAACCAAATGTGTCCAGTCTTAATACACCCTTAACCCTTGTGCTATCTTAGATGACCCCACCCTTACATTGACGTGTTCTCCCTACCATGATAAAGGTGGATAAAGGTGGAAAGATTTCATGTAATTCATGGACACCAGTGAAGATCACAAATCATTGAAGAAAAAAGGTTCAGAGCACTGTCTAGTGGGTCTAGATGACCCAACTTCCAACATTAAAGTGCTTAGGATAGCACAAGGGTTAATCACTAGCTGTGTTTACATGGACTAAAGTAATCGGAATAGACGCCTAATCAGAACAAAAGTGCGTCATGTAAACACGCTGGTCGGTAAACTCTGACCTGACCAGACTCATTGTGATCAAAATTTCCTTCCGATCAAGATAGGTGGGTTATGCCAATTGTTAATCCGATCGTGGTGCATATACTGTAAACAGTTCATTCTGATCGTGAGTCACTACTGCGCTGGCTTTGCATCGGGTGTAGACGGTGTGGCCCTCCAGAGGGGGATTTGGAGCGCAAACAGGACCGGCCAGTTGCTTCACGTAAGGGGCATTTCTCTGAGAAGACCAGCCAGACTTGCAGCTTCGTGTTTACGGGCAGGGAAGGGTGCTTTCTTACGGTCTGCGCTCCAGAGGAGGCTTCAGACTGCAGTCCGTCCGGCTGCTCTGCATGAGTGAGCTGCCGAACTCAGGAGAACTGTGTCTCCCGGAGAACTGTGTTGCCAAGCAGAGGAGCGGCTTTGGAACGGTGTGTGTGAGCTAAGGGAGGCGGCCATCGAATGCAGAAATGCTGCTCCACCACAGTCCTGAGAAACCGTGTAAACAATCATGTGAACTTGATGTGAACTAGGCTAAATGTTGTAGTTGGCACGTATTAATTAGCCTAACCCTAACCCTTCTGTCGGGTCTGTTTGGCCAAGAATAAAGCACTGGCTGCACATATTTAGAAAATTATGAGCGAACATGCACTCAACAATAATCATAACGGTATTAAAAGCACATTTAGAAGATCATCTCACTCTACACTGCAGCTTTGTATTTTTACAACAGAACTCGCAATTTCTTCTTCTCCGGACGTTTCTGGTATTTTAAACAGTTCTGTGCATGTCCAAATGATTCTGACCGAAAGTGTGGGGAATGTAAAACGCTTGTTATAATCAGATAAAGTTTTTCTGGGCCCGTGGGCACAGTTCAGTTCTAATCCGATCTTTGGTCCGATCAAAGACATTTTGCACGTGGAACCGCAGCTACTGATTCAACTCTGAACCAGAGACAGACTATTAAAATGTTTGTGTAAGGCAAAAATAATTGTGTTACTTAATCACTCATAAAATGTGTTGCTCCTGAATTGTATAGCATCCCATAGTTCTATACATATCAAAGTAAAAAATGACAAAGCAACAAAAAAGGAATTTAAATCTTTGAACTGTTTAGCATAAAGCAACACCTGCTCTTAGCCTAAAATGTATTTAGGCCAACAGCCATTGAGGATATAAATCAAAAAGTTATGGTACCACAGCAATTAATAGCAAACAGACTAGAAGTCCAAGGAGTCAAACAAAGTACCAACACAAAACCCAAACAAAAGCTTCAAGCTGCACAGAGAACAGATTTATCAAAGCCGTAGTAGCTGATCTTTAAAGACCCAGGTAACAGAGAAAACCCAGGGGTTTTTATGGGAACACAGAGGTGATAAGTGGAGTTTATTCAGGTGAACTACTTTAAAAAACAGAAAGGTGTTGAGCTGAGTGCCAAGACTGATAAGAAAATAAACCGGGGAACTGAAGCAAATGGAAAAAAGGAAGTAAGATCCAAAACTAACAAACTATAATCACAAACCTCAAACTGCAGAGCATTACAAGACTTTTTCCTTTTGACACCAAACCCTACTTTCTATGTGAATTTCTGCCTCGCCGTCATGCTTTGAATTTTCCTCTGGGCTCTGGATCAGTGGGAAATAGTGAACGTCCATTTCTGAATGGGTTAACGGGGTTCAGGTTAAACCACAGGGTTTCCTTTTAGCTCCTATTCAAGAATAAACATCCATTCTCACAGTAACCCCTCTCTGTTTGCATTCCGGGTGTTGATAAATTAATGGTGTCCTGGATTTAATGGTACGTTGCAAATTTTTTTTGATTATCATTACTGGACTATGTAGGTAAAACAGTTTAATGTTTTTTACGCTTGCTGTATTTAACCATTTTACTAAAACGCCTTTTCAAAATAAAACTTTTCTTATTCTTTGTAACCCTTGTGCTATCCTAAGCACTTTAATGTTGGAAGTTGGGTCATCTAGACCCACTAGACAGTGATCTGAACCTTTTTCTTCAATGATTTGTGATCTTCACTGGTGTCCATGAAATCTTTCCACCTTTATCCACCTTTGTCATGGTAGGGAGAACACGTGAATGTAAGGGGGGGGGGGGGGGGGGTCATCTAAGATAGCACAAGGGTTAAAGCCTTTATGAACTAAAGGAGCCAATCTCCTCCGTGTCTCCATGGAGGAGTCGCACATCAACGGCATACCAACTATGGAGTGATTTTTATGCCTTTATCCCAAGCGCAACTCTCACTGTTTTGAGACTACTTGAGAGAAATTCTCTCTTTTGCGCTCGAAACAGAGCAGGAAACCTTGTTACAAGTGTGCCACAAAAGCTAGGCAGACATCAACCTCCATGTCCATGTCTGTGATTGGCTGGCAATAGCACAAAAATCACTCCATAACCTGGCTGCCTGCTTGCCCGACCGCCTGCCCCTCGACCATGAAAGGTTTACAGCTGGTCAAGAAAATGGATTTAATGGGGAAAGCCACATCACACTTTACATTATGTGCTTCCTATGTGCTCAAACATGCAAGCTCATTTGAATATGAATAGGTAAGCAGTAGATCTATGGAAACATGTTCATGTCTTTCCACTGCTAACACTCAAAAATGGCCAGAATGAATGTATTAGATCTTCCAGAAGTTCTTTATCCTCTGTAGATTTGAAAGAAACTGTGATGTGTGGGAGTAGACATGGAGGCGTTGCCATGTTTACTCTTTAGATGCACACGCCAGGGGGCATACATTTATGGTTCGGAAGGGATTTAACCTTTAAATTACACTGATAAAACGGCAAGGTTTTCTTCTTTTACTTAGTGGCACTGACATTTACCGGTATTACTTCCTCACAGTACCTTGTTAACGTTTTTTTTTTCCTTATACGGTGTTACAGAAACCATTCTGAATTCTTAAGGCTAATACATTTCAAGGACAGAGCTGTTCTAAAAAAATCAAAAGTCCACTCAGAAGCTTCAGCATCGAATTACCTTCTCAAAAATACCATTACTATTTAAAGACTTCTTTCAGATCTGCATATAATTTCATCTATATAACTATAAAGTCCTGCAGGAACATTTTTTAAGACATTTCAAACACATTACACCTCAACGTTTTCAGTGCAGCTCTGTTTTAAAGGCTCTTACTACAAAAAAGCAAATTAAATAAATCTCTTAATTCACTTCTCACTGTTACTTTAAAATAAAGAACTTCAAGTTGATTTATTACTATATCATGCACTTCATGTTTGATCTGTTCAGAAAGTAACAAGGAAATGTGGTAATTGTGATTACGCCATTTTTAGCCAAAATCAAAAACCCTGTGTCCATCTTTGGGACGTAGTTTCTGCATAGCAGCAGGAGTTTATTAGAAATTCGCCTCTGAGTTGTTGGCGGGACCGTCGGCGTGAAGTTCCCCGTTCCCGCCACGCATAACTGAGATCTGTCGGTTTGCATGCTCTCCCTTTAGCTTACATCCCCAACTTAACAGTACAGGTGCAAGAAAAATGCTGAGCCATATGGGAGCTATTGGCATTACAGTTTAGAGGCAGATGTCAGCTCGGATGATTTTTTTACATTATTTTTTCGCCCACAATCACTTGAGTTATGATAACAAAACAGATCTAAACAAAGGCAGCTGATGCAGCAGCAACTGTGTGTTCACATTATAAACCCACATGTTTATGCATTCAATTTGAATGAAATAACCCATCAGAAGCAGCAACATAACGTACATTAAAACGGAGTAACACATAAAACATCTGTTTTACTGTAAATCCCTGCATAAATGAGCAAGAAATGTAATTTAAGTATGATACAAGATGTCAACTGCTTCCAGCAGACGATGCCCATTTTCTTAAAGATGGGTTTTGAGAAGCAGCAGTTTGATCAAGGACAGCAAAAGGTTATTAAGTAAATCCTCTCCAAGCAATATTTGTCTTATGGTGGTGTCTGCCTCAGTCCTACCAGGGGGTCCCCTGTGTGATATGGATTGTTTTCCTGTAGCAGGCGGTGAAAATGGCCATCTCATTATTTTTAATGGGTGTTTGAGATGGATTCCATTGCAATGGTGCCATGCCATTCGTATGCTGGGACAGCGAGCGGGACACGGGAAGAAAAAAATATAAAAGGATAAGATGCGGATGAAGTGAAGAGACGGTGTCGAGGGTGCGCTCCAACTATTGTCAAAGCAATAATGATGTCTTAATGGGTGTTTGTTTGGATTGGTCATGGAGGCACTGATGTAGGGAAATGAAGGAGCAGCAAAAGCAAAGGAAGGACAAAAAAAAAAAGATAGTCTTCCCACCAGATTATAAACGTTGGAATCTTTTGTTGTAAACCTCACGGACACACTCCAAGGTAATTGTAATAATTCTATCTGCTTCACCGTAGATAGCTGCTTGCCCATCTTGTCTCCAACACAACAGAGCAATGATAGTAAATCCTCAGAAACCCTGGAGCTGCCAGCAGGCTGAACAAAATGGCATTTTTTTTTCCCACCGCGATTTCCATCTAGATGAGTTTTAATTAAGTCTCCTCGCTGTGCTCCCCTGTGGCCGCTTTAATCAGACCACAGGAGCATTGCCACTTGCTTGCTCGTATTGTAAAGGATCCGACGGCATCTGTTTGGCCCCCGTCTCACTGTTACAGCACGCCTGCACGCTAACAGAGACGCAGAAACACGGGCACTGGGGCAAGGATTTTGATACGCCACAAGAAAATCAGTGGGTGGTTGTCGTTTCATTGATTAAGATTGGTGAGGTTATTACACTGCATGGACATGCACAGATGCTCCCCGATGAAGGCCAGGCCGGAACATGCTCAACCGCTAATTTATAAAAAGTAGACGTGCAGAAAAAACCTTTGAAGCCAAAGAAATTGCCTGACTTTCTCCTGTAAATAAAAGATGTTTTTATGTAGTATTTATTAAAACCCGCAAGCTATATATTTTTTAAAGTTTTGAATATTGCCACTTGTTCTTGTGGTTTGCACGGGCAACGATAAAACATTTGCTCTCATAATTATTCTGAAACTTGCTTTTGTCATTTAAGAAGGAGCCTCAACAGTTGTCAAGGGGACTAAAAAACTGATGAAAGGATGACTATCTTCTTTTTGTTGTTTTCACAGGTTGTGAATGCGTCATTCTGCCAAAAGGGTGAGATTTAAAAAATTTCATTTTGCACAAAATCTCATTTTGAACAAAATCTCTTATGCTGTTGTTTTAATTGTTTTAATTATAATTGCATCTGCCTTACTGAGCAGTTTTCACCTGGCTATGTGCTCTTTCTAGGTGCTGTTTTGTTGTGTAATGTCATAGTGTTGCATCCCTGATGCTGTGCATGAATAACAATCTGAACCTTTTTTCCACTCCATTTCAAAAAAGAATTTAATACCATACAAATTTACTTATTCCTAATAAGTCCTGGTGAATCTCAAGCTACTTGGATTTATCGCAACTTTCGAAAGTTTATAATCTTTGCATTTCTTTGCCAGAAACTAAAATGCCATTTCTAAACCATGTTTGAAAGAATATCACCCGCATTCATCATTTTTACCTTAGAAAAGGTTCATATAGAGGGAACCAATGGGCAGTGGATCGGTACTGGTTTGAGGAACAGTTTGTGTCAGGGTTACAGTGTTGCCATTTTATTTCTAATATGATTCTGATTTTATTTTGGAAAACTACTAGATTCTCTCCACCACATCTGACACAATCTTTTTTTTTTTTTTTCTAACTTGTCTTGTCCAGCAGCAGAGCAAGCAAATAAGAGGTTAAAGTCTCCTGTGTTGGATAGATTTTACTGTTACAATAAGGGGTTATGAATCTTCGAACACACATATTTGTAAATATTTGGAAATTTGTATAAACCCCTTTTGTATTTGAGGCTATTTATATTAATTATATTTGTTGCCATTTCTTTCACAGATCGCCAGGCGTTATTCGCCAGCGTTTTTCGCCACCTTTTTTGTGTTCACACCCAGGTGATTTTTGCTGACGATGAGCCGAGCGAAGATGCAATTTCATTCCCTGACATTAGATGGCGCTTAATGTGAAACAGAAATACTCCTGTACACAATGTGGTGCTGCGCAACTTTACGCTTCTTAAAGTCGCTTTTCACTCAGAAGAAGAGAGCAAGTATTTACGCGCTTGTCAGAATCAAACAAAGAAAACATGAATATTTCAAGCACCAGTAGCTCCAAGTGGTGCTTGGTTCGGGGATATTTTAGAATGTCCGTCATTCGCGGCAGTGTAGACGCTACTTGGCGTCTATCTTCTTCGCTGGTATGTGTGCTCAGAAAGGCAGTTTTGTGTTTGACGCCCCCAAGTTGTGTTTTACTGTAACTTCAGAAGCTCCAGACACGTGTGCAAGAGCGCCATTCTCTTTGGTCGTATACTTTTCGACGCGGCGCGTCAAATCAAAAAAAACGAACCCGAGGCGTATTTAAAAAGTGACGCTTTGACGCGTGCCGTTTTTTCGCGTTGGTGTGCACACTCACATTGGTGCCCTTTGTTTAGTCACGAGGCGTTAAACGTCGGCGAAAATCGCGGGCGAAATTCGGCCCGGTGTGAACGGGCCTCAAGAGCCAGTAGGGAAACAGAAGAAAAGCCTTTGATTTCAAAATAAGAGAAAGAGACGTTTAACAGACAAAAACCAGGAATTTTTACTCCAAGTATGAATTTATTCTGACATTTGTTCTCACACACCATAATAATAATGCATAACATTCAGCAACTGAGTGTCCAATGTTACAAGAATGCTACTATTAAAGTTATTTAAACAGTTAAGTATTATGTAAAGCCAATCCCAGTTTTAGGGACCTTTTTTGTATTCATAACCGTCACACCTTAAAGTCGGACAAGGCTGACGTCTGAATTCATTTTGTTGATTTTGTTATTAATTTATTAATATTAATTTATTAATAAAAGTAGCATGGTGTCAATTAATTTGACTGGACTTATTTTTAAGGTTTGTGCTTTGGGAGGGTTTAAACAAAGTGTGAAAATGTTACTGTCTGTCTCAGAAAAGTTTATGAAGTGTGCAGTTAGGGGTTTTACATCTACATTAATTGTAAAAATCAATTTCTTTGTGGATTTCGTCTATCCGGAGTTATTTTTAAAACGATGAACGACGGACCAATGCTCATACGAAAACACAGCCATCTGTCCTCTTAATGGTTCTATGAGCTCATCCAAAACTGTCAGATATTTATTTAAACAAAATGTTTAAAATGGAGAAATCTGGGACATTTACTAGCTTTAGTCATCCAATTTTTGTTTTAATGACAAATAACAGTTGAGGACAAATGTCTAACTTTGTGACTTTTCTCAAACCTTGAAAGTTGTTTTTTTTGGCTCTTCAAATATTTTTTAGTTCTCGATAAATATGTCTTTGTCTCTTCCACACGTCTTGCTTTGGGCATTTAATTCCCAACAGTGAAGCGAGTGCTAAAAAGTACATTCTTCATCACTTGAAATTAGTTCTCCTAATGATGCTCGTGCGTGTTTACACTGCAGCGTGTAAAAAAAGGCTTTTAAGTGGGATTTTCATTCAGTGATGTGTACAGCCTGAGTCCTTTAGCGTGTCAGTCTTTGTAATTGTGCTCTAAAAGGCAAAAAAACAAACAACACGTGTACTTTTTTCTGTTTACATTGTTAGCGGCTCTACTAGATAATGAGGCGAGATGAGTTTAAAACACACAATGTTAAAAATACATTGTAATGAGTTACTTTAAATACTTTTGAAGAGCTGAGCAGTAAAGGTCAAACATCCAAAAATGTTATCAACTCTATATAGACAGTCACAAACAAAAACGTATTTCCCGTCTAAACATACTGTATGTGCTGCCAACTCTTTAATAAAATTGAGATTTACTGATGTGAAAGAAAGAAAAGGGAAATACTCAGATGTAGGTCTCTTCAGTCCTATTTGCCTGTGCTTCGCATCACAGAGGACATATCTTGCCCCAAGCAGCAGCCAGCTCGCCAGTTTATGTGAACACAGTGGCAGTTGAAGTTTTCCAAGCTGCAGCAGAGTTTGTTTCCACCACAGAACCAAACAAAAAATGCACAGACAGCCTTTGGTCCAAAAATGTAACACGCAATATTTTAGCTATGTGCCATTTATCTCATGTAATGTCAAAGCATTTGTATCTGCAGTAAACTCCACCATGTTTTTGACTGAGCTTCCATGTGTTGCATATTTTCTTTCCTGCACATTTTAAATAGATTTAAGGCATTTGATGTCGTTATGCATGGTGTCATTCAGTTCAGGTATAAAATAGCGTTGCACAGCCAGGTTTGTCTCAAAGGGCTGCATGAAAAGGAAGAAACATCAGTATCAAACTAACACAACTGTTATACTACAATTCAGTTCAGATGATTCCAGTGCACTAATTTGCATTCCTAGAGCCGACATAAGTTACCATTAGAGTACACTGAAGGGTTGGGGGTGTAAGTTCAGTGCAACCAAGCAAATTTAGAAACTGCAAGAATGCTAAAATTTGAACATTCACCAACTGTGTTAATGCATACACCATATGTGTTTGTGAGCATACACCAACGCTGCAAAATTAGTAAAGTTCATTCATTCATTCATTCATTCATTCAACTTCTACACCTGTTTACTCCCTTTCAGGGTCACTGGGCTGCCCTCTCATGGGTGAAGGCAGAGGTCATCCTGGAAAGGTCACGAGTCTGTTGCAGAACCACACACCCATGCACAGCCCTCACATTCACACCCAGGGACAATTCAGAGTAACCCATGAAGCATGTTTTTGGACTGTGGGAGGAAGCCGGAAGCCCAATTTGTAAAGTGTTTTATATTATGGTCCTTTACAAATTCACAGAAGACAGTCCATTGACTTCAGGTTTGAAGCCTGTTGCACAAAGAACACATCCTCTTTCACTTTAATGTGAAATAGTCAAACTCCAGTACAACTCCGTTCAACGGCTTGTTTAACCCTTGTGCTATCTTAGATGACCCCACCCTTTCATTGACGTGTTCTCCCTACCATGACAAAGGTGGATAAAGGTGGAAAGATTTCATGTAATCCATAGACACCAGTGAAGATCACAAATCATTGAAGAAAAAAGGTTCAGTGCACTGTCTAGTGGGTCTAGATGACCCAACTCCCAATGGTAAAGTGCCTAGGATAGCACAAGGGTTACAAATAAGTTCTCACATGAATACATATCCAATTCATGTTAACTCTGTAGATGTGTTTTAAATTTGACCCAAAAAAAGTACAAAAATAACTTTTACATGAATTAAAAATAGAGAATATTGAAAAACGAAATGCTACACAACCGTTGCACAAAAACCGCTGGATCAGTAGTTTGTTTGTTTGGAAAAAAACAGACTGTTTTTTAATAAAACTGCAAAAACTGTAGTTCTGAAAGTATACATTTAAAGGTCATAAGGAGAATTTTCATAAATGTTTAAGACAGCGATTTTTTTATACAAAATACATCTTATATTGTGTGTTTTTATTCCTTTATTTTACTCTTAAAGTAAACATTTATCTTATTGCAAGGTCACAGTTTCATTCCCATGTGGAAAAGCTAAATCTCCTGGAATCAGTGGTGGCTTCAGTAGGAACTAGAAACATGGCTTTGAGAATGCTTTAAGTGGGAGCATAAATCAAAAAATCCTGTTCGGTGCTGTTTTGCTTCTGTCAGGAGAAATTCCAGAGGTAGGTCATTGTCATTGTCATTGGAATAAGTAGGCTTTTTAAAAAATAAGCTAACTTGTAGAACAGCTGTGGCATATTTTTGGAGGACAATTTGCTTTAAGTATTGTGTTAATGCTGTTAATACTCGGCAGTCTTTCTAAAGCTGGAAAGGCTTGTGAAGTCAGGGTAAAAGAAGAAAAAAACAAAGGGTTGGGAGTTTGGGGACAGCAGGGATTAATAAGGATGACGAAAAACCAAGGTCCGGACAAAAGTTTGTCCCCAGGGCGGGTACCATAACTCTGTTGCTCCACTCAGATGGCCCTTCAGGAGCTTAGGGTCAGGCAGCAGTGCAAATCGATGGGCCAGGCAGGGACTTCCAGGCTCCATGCTAATACCTGTTCCATGATAATACTGCCTCCTGAATGCCTGCTGGGCAGCGTCATCCATCACCCCACTGATGCCACTATCACATGCCGAGGAGGAGGAAGAAACAGCATAGAATTATACAGATAGATCGCAGAGGATTTCTCTTGTGCTTTTGCTGTATGTCCCAGAGCTGATTTTAATAAAAGTCGTAATAGGGCAACCGGAACTCCCTGCAATGTATCTCTGGTCCTCCAGACAAGGAGACAAATGTAGGTCTTTCAAGTCTTTTGGGACAGAGAGATGTTAATCCATATATTACACATTACTTGCCCCAGCCTCAGCATTGCAGAGCTTATACATCATAGTAGCTATTGATTGGTCCTCTTTCCTGACAGGGATTGTTAAATGAGATATTTTATCCTCAAAAGCAAAGCCAACTGTATTAATTTTCCAACCGAGGCCCAATGTCTGGCCAGTTTGGTTTTTACTTTCAAATTACCCTTATTTTCATGAATCATTTATTTTAAAGTCTGCACAGTTTCCAAAGCAAAACAACGCTCGCTTTCCAGGCTTATGGAGAAAACATTTCAATATTTCCTGGTAAATTAAATTTTTAGGGTTCCAAATATACCTTTTCATGTTAGCAATACGTGTTGATCACTGCAGTTCAACCCCATACTAAATGTAATTAAAGCAACACATTATTTTGAGATTTAGATTTTCTGATGAAGTCTTCTCCTAGATAAACTTTTAAATCTTTTATCAGTGTCAAGTAATTACATCAGTAAATTGAGTGGTCGCTTTGACGTCACAAATCCAGTCTTGTGTTGCCATATTGAAGCTATATACTTGTAAATATTTTTCTCAAGCAAGTTTAGGAATGAACAAATTATCCCCCAAACAATACGAGAACCTAGCAGCGAATGGCAACAAAAGTGAACAGAAAGGTAACGAGATATACTAGAACCACAAGAAGGGCAGCTTTATTTTGGTTAAAAGTAAATTAAATACAGAAGATCTACATCAAATGCAACTAAGGTTGATATCCAACAAGCTCAAGGATTTGCCATAGGTTTTATTAATGAACTTCTCCTTGTTGAGTCAAAAAAACTATAGATCTGTACAAATTTGCTTCTACAGCTTTCCAGTCAAATGATTGATGATGACATGCAGTAGCTCACTATCTTCCATCATTTCATTTTCATTTCATTTCATTTCTTTATAGATCACCTGCCACCATCAGCCAAGTAAGCCTTAAGTGATGTATACAGGGAAAACAAACAAAGAACATTATACAGTCATGAAACACAAGTTAAGTGTACTCTACTTCAGTGCAACTACCAAGAGGGTAACTAGTGTGGCGGTAACACAACTCTACAGGGTAGGATTACCCATGACTGTACTTAATACGGCTATTTTATTAATAGCTGTTAAGTCTTGAGATCCACAATATTTATTTGACACAAACTTGAACTGTTTTTCATTGGTTGAACGGTTATTTTGAAAAGTGTCCCTAGGTGTGAATGTGGGAGGGTGTGTGGGAGTGATTGTGTGCCCTGCGACAGACTGGCGACCTGTCCTGGGTTTAACCCGGCTTCACCCAGCAGTATGTCAATCTACGGCATCCCTGCGACCAGCAAGGGTCATAGCGGGTTAAGACAATGGATGGATGAATGGATGGTATCTTGCCATTTCATGGTTCACCTTTTTCTGTCTCACAGATTTTTTAGTGCAATTCTGTCCGCATTCTGGAATACTGGACTTATTTTTCTATGAAGGTTTAAACTTTGAGAGCTTAAACAAGAGAGAAAAGTTCATGTCTGTCTGGGAAAAGTGAAGCAAGTGTGTAGCGAGGAGTTTTACTGCTTCAAAACATCTATAATCCTACTTTGCAGATTTCACTTATCGCAAGTTTTTTTAAAACGTAACTGCCGGGATAAATGAGGACTGTTCCTTTATAACAGTCAATAAAAGTATTGACTGTTATAAAGTCAATACGTTTCAATACATTGACTAATTAACTCCTTCTAAAACTTAATCTGCTTTAAAGCATGCAAAATTACAATTATCCTGGTTCTCCTATTATTTTATATGAATGTACAGTAATATAAGCTTCTATCAATAATAAAGAATTTAACTGGACAAAATTTCTGGTTTGAAGACGTTTCGATGATCTACAACTTTTATTTGATCATGACCTGGATGAATCTATACCGACATAAGCCTTTATCTTTAACAATACTTAACTTAAGACTAAAATTATTCCCTCTAATCTAATATCTCAACAATAAGGATGTCGTTTGTGCTCTCTAGTAAGTTTTTTTTTAAATTGGTTGCCTAATGGAATGAAAGATTTTGTTGTTTTTTTGGTGAATTTTTTTTCTACTTTGGCCTACTGGCCCTTAATTTTTCTATTTTTCTTTAAAACCCTTTGAATTGCCAATTTATGAATTGTGCTAAACAAATGAGTCTGCCTTTGCTTGAACTTTTACTGCAAAACAATACGTTTTCATAAATATTAAGTATGCAGCAATACAGAAAAAACATTCTAAAGTTACTAAAGGGTTTTATTTGAAGCTTCTTGCAACAGATTTATTTAAATGTAAAGCATTTCGTATTCAGAATATCTATTTAAAGTCTGGCCATTCCACAACCTTCTGGGTGAGCCTTTTGACTTTGTTCTGAAAGATAAAAGCTGTGTTGAGGTTGCAAAGAATTGTTTTATAGTCGCTATCTTCTCACAGAGCAATGCTTTATGTTTCTCCTTATCGGTTGCGTCACCCTTCACCAAATACACAGAACATTTAACCCGACCCGCTGTACCAATGTAGCAAAGTAATCACTTTCTTCCTCTGACTGCCTATTTGTCTCCCTCTGTTCTGCTCTGCAAAAAATCTAAAAGAAAAGAGAGAAAAGGACATTTGAGGCAACACTTCCACTCATATTTAAATCAATGAATCATGCTTTCGTACTGCAGCTTTTTCTTTTTTCTTTTTGGTGCCTCAACCGTTTCACAGAAGTGTGGAAAACCATTCAGCTAAACTCTTGAAAAATAGTGCGTGATGATACAGAGGTACGGGTACACACTTTGATTGGCCCATGCAGTTCAGGTCACTCTCACTGGATCACAACTATTAATGGCAAATTGTTGTGGCAAAAGCAAGAGAGTTTTCTAAAGGATTTAAAGATAATTGCAAACTTGATATTGGTAAAAAAAAAAAACCACCTGGGAATAAATGAAGGAGAGTCTGATGATAAAATTGAAGTTATGAGCAGGTCGGTCCTGATCAGAGTGAGAGAAAAAAAGCAAGACGGTCATAACTGGACAAACTATTTTGGGTTTGCAGCCAGTTCGTGTTGAGGTAACACAGCCAGGACACAGGGACATTCTCACAAACTCTAAAAAGGTGAACCGCGTTTACCATGACATGCACACTTTTGACATAGGTGCGCACATTTTAATCCTCAAACACTGGAGCTGTTGCTGGCAACAGCAAATAATACACACTCTTTGAACTATCATAACTCTTTGACCATTTACACAATTAACATAATTCCAACAGCTTGTCATGCGAAAAAAAGCTGCTTTTCTCCCCGTCAGAATGAGCTGATTGCTAAAGTGTTGCACATCAATACTAGGCTGCTTTACTCTGCTTCAGAGCTTCTTGGTATTTTGGTAATTGCCTAAATGATGAAACAGTTATGGCAATTCAACAAACATGAACAATAGAGCTAAAGCTAAAGCTGCAAACCCCAGCTCAGTTCTTTCTGATTGGAGTTTACATGATCTCCTCGTGGATGCATGGGTTTTCTCTGGACCCTTCCTGCCGAAGTCCAAAAACATGCATTACATGTCGATCGTTGACTCCAACTGGTCCCTGGGTGTGAATGTGGGGTCCTGTGACGGCCTGGCAGAGTGGTGGACTCTGCCTTTGGCCAACAGTGGCTGGGATTGGCTCTGGCAGCCCTGTGACCCCAAAAGGCGTTCAGTGGGTTTTGAAGATGAATGTCCTCATCTGATGACGTGAGGTGTGGAAATGGTGATGCATTTGTGTAGAGTTTCATGGAGAAGAAAGTTCTCTGTCTGAATCTGCTCTGTAATTCAACAAAAAATAAGTTTCTGGAAAAAAGTAATAGCTGAACATCTTTTATAACTTTTAGATTTTTTCCATTCTACCAGAATACACTTAGAAATGGTATAACTTATTCATTCCCTGTGCTGGATTTGATCCTGTAGAGACTGAATATTTTTGCCTAATAGTTTAGACTGCTCTTAAGCGATTCTCTTTAACTTTGTGAAAAATCTTCATCATTTCACTCTTGGCCTAGTTCTTTTTGCCCATTTTTTTCCTCTTAGTTCTGATATTTTCTTTCGGCCACACATTTAACGTTGGTTTAAATCCCAGTCGACAAACACAGAATAGTTTTGTCACAGGTGAAGGTACTTCTCTTATTTAGGGGTAATGTTGCTGACCAAGAAAAAAAATAAAAATAAACAGTTAGTCTTGCTAACCTAAAATGCATTTTGTAACTCGCAAGTTTTTATGTGGTATTCCTTTAAGAGGATACACACACACACACACACACTCTGGACTCCTGTGACCTTTCATCACATGAACCGCCACTGTCCAACTTCCGGGTTCATGTCTGTTATAAAACCACGGCGTAGACATATGTCCATGTATGTGCACTTATGGGAATTATCTGCAAAACTTTAGGTGCAAAGCACCCTTGCACCTATCAAACCGCCAAACTTATTTTCATGTATTAACTGGTGAGTTTTGTCGTTTGTTTGTGTGAGTCAGCTGTTGCAGGCACCAGCTGATCTCAATAAGTCATGGTATGTGACTGACAGAACTTTCAGAATCTTTTCTCATTATGTAGATGAAAATTATGAGTACTCTAAATGAATATGACCATGCACATGTGGAATATCATGATGATGTTTTGGTGAGAAATGTTTGAATTGTTTGAGATTAATCAGTTGAATTGATGACCATGCATATTTCTGGATAAAACTATTACCTTATATATTTTTTGAGAGATAATTTGAGGCTTTCTTTAAAAAAAGATGTTGACTGAATTACATTCGGTCCTGTTTATGCAGGCCAGGTTTTTCCACCAGGGGATTCACGGGTGAGCTCAACAGAGCCAAACTGGACAAAGTGATCACTTCATCCTACAGACACGGTAGGGCAGACTTTTACACCCACACTGCAACAATAGCCGGATTGCACCGACACCCTTCAGCAAAGCACCAGGCATTTGAGCTTGTACCTGACTACTCGTTCCATAAACTTTCTACTTCAACACCCAAAAAGGGCAGAAAAAAAGGGCACATACCTGGACAGAAAGTCAATTGTATGTATGATTTAGTCAGAGTGTATGTTTGCTGTAAATACAGTCACTTTACGGAATCATTTAGTGTGTTTGTGATGTGATTTTACATTCCCACCCCCATGCGATGAACAAGCCTAGCCCTATTTATTCAAACATTGTAGTGCATCAAATAGGGCTACAGTTGTCCTGAATCCTCTGAGGCACTGCTCTTTCATTCTGAACCTTGAACCAATGAAGAATTCATGGTCATGTCAACTTAAATCATTTTTTTTGTCAACTTAAATCCTAGTTTAAAAGTCATTTGATTACTTTTTGATCAAATGTTGTTAATAGTACGTTGACAATGCATCAAAGCATCAAGTTAAAAAAAAATAAAGCAACTTGTTACATGAATTAGTTTTCTGTGACCCAGGAACGGAAGATCACAGGAATCATAAAAACGTGCGGGAATTCTTGGATTGTTCTATCATTCATTTTTATCCCACATGATTGCATCTTCCCTCACGGCAACTCATCCCAAACCAGCAGTTTGTCAGAGCCCTTTTACATTCATTATGAAAACCCAGGATTCCCTTTTAGTCACCTCGTGGTGTGTCATGGAGAACGGTTCTTATTCAGGATAGGCTTTAAAATTTGGAATTTACAACGTTCCTAAATTTTAATCTCCAACATGTGTAAAGAAATTATACAAAGATTGATATTATGTCTAATACTTTATCAGCATAAACACACCATCTATCTTTCAAACCCGCTTAATCTTTTTAACTGTTATGGGGTTGCTGGAGCCTATCCCAGTCACTGCTGGAAGAAGGTGGGAAGGCAGACTGTCTACTAGTCTGTCACAGGGCCACAAAACCACTCACATCTACTCCTAGGTACAATCTAGAATCATCAATTAACTCATAAAGTTTATTTTTGGACTGTTGGAGGAAACTGGTGTGCCTGGAGAAAACCTACAAAAGCACCAGAACATGCAAACTTCACTCTTGAAAGGTTTCCGTCGGGACTCAAACCAGGGCTCTACTTGCTGTGAGACAAGGGTGCTAACCATTACACCACCATGCGTCCCACAAGTCATGATTAAGACAACACACATTTATTAATAAGCAATTTGATTCTTTTTTATCATAGCTTTTCTAAAACCATTTTATAATTTCTCCCTGTAGTGACAGTCTTGACAGCATGAAAAGTGTCTTTAAATAATCACCCAGTTCAAATTGTAACCTTTTTTTCCAATTGTTGACAAAGATTTTAGCGACATCTTTGGGTCTGTAACTCAATTTTGTGTATAAATGTCGCAACCAGAAAAAAAGACCAAAGTTAAAAAAAAAAGGTAATGAAATTCAACAGACACCATCATTTTGCAGTAAAACCTTATTTGAGTTGACAACAAAGCTTATCTCAACAGACCTGCACAGAAGCCACTGAGCAAAGTGAAATCACTCATGAAGATGCATTTACCTGCCTGATAACTATAAATGCTAGAACCTTTAATAGCTATTAATATTCAGGCAAAGGAGCAGTCATTTTAAAATGTGATCATTACCAGTTAATTCATTCTTCATCTTCTGACAAGGACGTACAGCATTTTTAATTCCTGTGCACACCAGGTGTGTCACAATGAGCTGCTGCCTTTGCTGGCAGGATCAAAGTATATGTCTATCATATTTCCTGTTAAGAATTACTTATGGAAATGATCACAGTCCAACAATCAAAAGACCTTCTGCATGTGCTGAATTTGTATCAGTCTGTGCAGAATACGTACTGAATTAAAATACGCATCCATTTTTTTTTCCCTGTTTAACAGTCTGGTCTGTGCAAACCTCAAACATTTTGTCAGAGTGAGTGTACATTAATGGATGTGTCTGCTGAAGATGGAGCTAATTTGAACAATTTGTTTGACTATAATTATAGAGATCATCCATTCATCCATCCATTTTCTTGGATCTGGGACCCTGTTGCTCGGGCAGCAGTAGGAAAAGTTTAAGCTTTCCAGTCAAGCCAGGAGACATGGACCAAATCCAAAAGATAGGGCCCCTGGTGACACCAATATAGGAAACATCTGATCTTGATTTTTTTGTCACGAGGAATTTTCGAATGGCTCTTTGACTTGTAACCAAAGACCTGTTGCCATGGGAGACTTTACCGAGGGATTAGCCCCAAATATCTTATCTTATAAGAACCAGCGCTGAAACCCCTTCCCTACGTTGAGGTGGCGCTCCACGGAGGGGTCACTGCTGTGTAACGACTTTTTTTCTTACCATGATGGCTAAATAACGCTAATTTATTTCACGTTGGTGTGGCTGATTAATATCGGTGACCATGTTGTTGTAAAAACTGTTATCATTGTCAGAAGCCAAAGTATTAAAAGTTAAAGCTGCTAGAACACATCATGCAGTCCCCACAGCTGCTTTTTTTGGTGCAAGATTGTCTGATGCAACGAGTGACCAGAAGAAAAAAACAACAACAACAACAAAAACAGGAGCACAAAGGAGAGAGCCCCAAAAGTCATGTGACTATCATGTACTTTTAAGACCCTGTCCTCTTCACTGCAGCAAAGATTTTAGTTCTTCACACTTCTTGAGATTTACCTTACTGGATGTTTTTCTTTCAGTGCTCGGGTTGCATTCCGTTTACGTCATTTTTCTTTTTTGCCACATTTC
The DNA here is from genome assembly GCF_053564925.1 of Oryzias latipes. NCBI lineage: Eukaryota > Metazoa > Chordata > Actinopteri > Beloniformes > Adrianichthyidae > Oryzias > Oryzias latipes. Next base: position 31,983,871 of record NC_136242.1, on the reverse strand, counting down.
CTGCCCTTTTGTTTTGTGAAAAGTCAACAGACTTCACACTGAAGTGAACCATATAGAGCCAAACAAGCCTCAGCCTGAAACAGACCAGGGGATATTCCAGAAAGCAGGTTATGCAAGTTAGCACTGGTTACCGCCAAGGAAGCGGATAACATTAGCTTTCGGTTCCAAAAGAGGAGGTATGTTTCAGGGTATGTCAAGTTGCCATAGCAACTCATGCTCTGAACATAACCTGGTCTGGAGTAGGTTCAATTGAAGGTTAGTATGTTTTCAGAGAGGTGAAGGAGCATGGCGTGTCCATTTGAAGATGATTTAGTGGAGGAAGAAGCTCAGATAATTTTTTGAGTTCAGTCAACCTAAAAATAACACGTAGTTATCAGACATAGTTATTTTAGTTTTATTCAATTTAATTCAGTTAAATAGGTGTAACTTTGGTGCTGCTATTCGATCGGCAGCGCAAGGAATTGTGGGATACCATTCCTTTGCCTGTCTGGATGGATTTATTTAATTCTTTCTGCACCATCGGTGAGAGGGAAGAAGAGGGTGATGAGTTTATTTAGCACCCCTAGTGCAACGTGATATTGCTAGAACTGATGTTAGACTCAGAGGCATGATCACTGATTGAATGTTGTATGTTGTAAATCCAAACTTTGTCAGTCATTTTAACGATATAACAATGAGAATGTCTGCAGCCTCAAACTTAGATATATGAGAATTCCAGTACAATAAATTAAGATGGAAAAACATTTAATTGAATTGGAGTAATATGTAAATTTGAGTTGTATAAACAAATATTATGTTGGATAGACAAAAAAAAATTGGGTTGAATAAATGTAACTTGTTACCAATTGAATCAATTAATTTTATTCATCGTTTTGTATTCATAAGTTGTGTGTGTATATATATATATATATATATATATATTTTAATCACGCAGACCCCAAAAGTGTGTTCCCAAAACTTTATCAACACATTAACTTTCCAACACGTGGAGGCAATATACTGGACTGTGTTTACACTTCACAGAGAGGAGCCTACAAAGCCCTCCCCCTCCCCCACCTTGGATCTTCAGACCACATCACTGTGATGCTAATGCCTGCACACAGACCCCTAGGAAAAGTGGCCAGACCGGTTAGGAAAAGCATACGGGTGTGGCCAAAGGGGTCCTCAGAAGCTCTCCAGGACTGTTTCACCTCCACAGACTGGAACATGTTCAAGCAGGCTGCAACAAACAACAACACCACAGACCTCCAGGAGTACTCAGAGACTGTCACTGCCTACATCGCCAAGTGTGTTGATGATGTCACAGTAACTAAGACCATCACAGTCCGGGCAAATCAGAAGCCGTGGCTAACAGGAGAGGTGTACAGACTCCTGAAGGTCCGTAATGCTGCCTTCAGAGCTGGAGACGAGGTGGCCTTGAGGACAGCTAGGGCCAACCTGACCCGCGGCATCAGAGAAGCCAAGAGACAATATTCCAGGAGGATCGCCCATCATTTCAGCGACAGCAGAGACACCCAGAGCCTGTGGCGTGGACTCCGGACCATCACAGACTACAAACCCCCCCCACAGACATGCGACAGCTCCATCTCCCTGCTGAACGATCTGAACTCCTTCTACGCTCGCTTTGAGGCAGCGAACAGCACAATGGCCCAGAAAACTCCACCCTCTCCCGGTGACCAGGTGTTGTCGCTGCCTTCAGACAGCGTAAGGAGATCCCTCAGCAGGATCAATCCACGGAAAGCCCCAGGACCAGACAACATCCCTGGTCGGGTGCTGAAAGACTGTGCAGGTGAGCTGGCTGATGTCTTCACAGACATCTTCAACATCTCTCTGAGTCAGGCTGTCATCCCCATATGTTTCAAAGCGACCACCATCTCATACCAGCCATCTCCTTCTTGCCTTAATGACTACCGTCCGGTTGCTCTGACCCCCATCATCATGAAGAGCTTCGAACGGCTGGTCATGCGGCACATCAAGTCTGCCCTGCCCCCCTCCCTGGACCCATTTCAGTTTGCCTATCGGTCCAACCGTTCAACAGAGGACGCCATCTCAACTGCTCTTCCCTCCGCACTCACTCACCTGGAGAATAAGGACTCATATGTCAGAATGCTGTTCATTGACTTCAGCTCAGCATTCAACACCATCATCCCCCAGCAGCTCACTCACAAACTGGCTCAGCTGGGGCTCAACACACCTCTGTGCAACTGGCTGCTAGACTTCCTGACGGGGAGACCACAAGCAGTGCGAGTCGGCAGCAACACATCCAGTACTATCATGATGAACACGGGGGCTCCCCAAGGATGTGTGCTGAGCCCCCTCCTCTTTACCCTGCTGACCCACGACTGCGCTCCGACACACAGCTCCAACATTTACGTTAAGTTTGCCGACGACACCACAGTGGTGGGTCTCATCAAGAGCGGAGATGAGACAAACTACAGGAGTGAGGTGAACCACCTGGCTGGTTGGTGCAGAGACCATAATCTCCTCCTGAACGTGGAGAAGACGAAGGAGATGGTGGTGGATTTCAGGAGAGTGCACACTCAGCATGCTCCTCTGACCATCAACAACACTACGGTGGAAGAGTGAGCAGCACTAAGTTCCTGGGTGTGCACATCACAGAAAACCTCTCCTGGTCCGAGAACATCGCATCACTAGCTGGGAAATCACAGCAGCGTCTCTACTTCCTCCGTAAACTCAAGAAAGCAAAAGTCCCTCCCCCCATCATGCACACGTTCTACAGAGGTGCCGTGGAGAGCATCCTCACCAGCTGCATCACGGTGTGGTATGGCGCCTGCAACGCGTCCTGTCGGAAGTCCCTCCAACGCATCGTGGGGGCAGCTGAGAGGATCATCGGTGCCCCCTCCCCTCCCTCCAGGACATCTACAACACCCGCCTGACCCGAAAAGCCCTCTGCATTGCAGTTGACCCCACCCATCCATCCCACAGCTCCTTCAGTCTGCTTCCATCTGGGAGAAGACTACGCAGTCTTCAGGCCAGGACCAGCAGACTCAGAGACAGTTTTCTCTGAGTCTGCTGGTCCTGGTCAGGAAGCTGAACTCTCTCCCAGCCCTGCCCCCCCTCCCCTCCTGCTGCCCTGTTGCCCTCCTGCTGACTGACTACTGACTGCACCTTCCACCAGTCCTCTAGTGCCATTAAAAATTTAAGCAACTGTACTTCAGTCACTTTATTCTCTAGTCTCTCCTCATTTTTTTTTACTTTTATTTTTTATACTATTTATATTCAGGCCTGTTCTATTTATAGTTTGTTTATTGTGCAATTTGAAGGTGTCTCCCCGTTTAACTGAAGATGATGAGAAAACGCAATTTCAATTTCTATGTATGTGTCAACATTGTAGATCTTGACAAATAAAGTTACTTGACTTGACTATATATATATATATATATATATATATATATATATATATATATATATATATATATATATATATATATATATATATATATATATCGTGAATGACATTGACTCCTTGATCCACACTACCAGGATCTACAGTACTGACATTGGGATGTCATTCGGGTTCGAGAAATGCAGCCGGATGGTGACAAAGAGAGGCAAGGCAGTCCACACAGCAGGGGTCTCACTCCCAGAAGGAACAATGGCAGACATTGAGGACAGTTACAAGTATCTAAGTATCTTGGAATTCCGCAGGCAAATGGCAACCTGGAGCAGGCAACAAGGAAAGCTGCAACAGCTAAATACCTCCAACGAGTAAGACAAGTCCTGAGAAGCCAGCTCAATGGCAAGAACAAGACCCGGGCAATAAACAGCTACGCACTGCCGGTTATCAGATACCCTGCAGGAATAATAAGATGGCCAAAGGAAGAGATACAGACCAAGGATGTAAAAACACGATAGGATGGTAATGGGGAACCAACCAGAAATTGTAGTGGTGGATAAAGAACAGAGGAAAGCCGTTGTGGTGGATGTGGCAGTTCCAAGAGATGGGAACATCAGGAAGAAGGAACATGAGAAACTGGAGAAATACCAGGGACTCAGAGAAGAACTGGAGAAAGCATGGAAAGTGAAGGTGACAGTGGTGCCTGTGGTAATTGGAGCACTCGGGGCAGTAACCCCCAAGCTGGAGGAGTGGCTACAACAGATACCTGGAAAGACCTCAGACCTCTCAGTCCAGAAAAGCGCAGTGCTAGGAACAGCTAAGATACTGCAGGACCCTCAAGCTCCCAGGCCTCTGGTAGAGGACCTGAGCTTGGAGTAGAAACCTTCGGAGGGTGAGAGGGGCGTTATATATCATGATGTAATTTGAAATAAGATCAGAAACTCATGCGTTTACTTTGTTATTTTTCTCCAAGCAGAAACTCTTTGTTTTGCTGATGCAGCCGTATCACTTTTTGATTGGCGTATAATCTTTTCATACGCCGTCATTAAGATCTCCAACTCCGATTCACTGAAGTGTAGCACTCTCTTTTCTCCATGCATTTCCATGGTGACCCTGGAAATCGGCGATCCATTGAGAATGTCTTTATGTACTTGATGTGTACGCGCATTAACCCAGGGTTACCAAGTCCAGCGTAATTACGCTAACTCATATTTGGTCTTCTGGAACCGACATACCCAGAGTAAGCAAGTTCAGGCGGATTTCAGCCAGAGTTCAGGGTTAAAGTCAGGGTAGTTTAAACATGCTTTCTGGAATACCCCCCAGGGTTCACTTGTCTGACCCACAATGCAGTTCACCAACAGCCTTACTTTCATATAAACTCAGTGCCATGAATAAACACATTTAATGAAACTTTTTTAGTAGCCAAACTAGACATGTTTGAACAATTTATCAGCCACGTTGGTTCCGTCCATTTGTCCTTTAAAAGTCTGCTGTTTCCAAATGCTTGTTCAGCAAAACAATCACTTCTAAAAACTCTTCAATGTTATCACTCATATGGACCACTAGCACAAAGATTTAGTGACAGTATCGATATAATCTGATTTCAGTCAGACAACTCATGCAGTAAAGTATTTCCATATTTCTTTTAGTTTAGAATAAGGCTCCATTCAGATAAATAAAACAAAGATCTCCAAGAAAACTTTGGGTATTAAACTACCCCTAACAGAGCTCACGGGTGGAAGCGGGGGAGGAGGGTGGGGTGACGAACACAGAGCTTGCGGAAATGGATGAAGAGGGATTGGACCGCACACCTGGAACTTAAGTAGGACGCTGAACAGGTGAGATAATTAGGCTGAACAGCCCGTAGGGATGAGTAACCAGGTAAACACACTGCTCGAGTTGCCTGCCTGAAATACTCCCAAGGTCGTTCACTTTATTTTAATTATCTGGATTTAATTAGAAATTTGGTAATCATAATTAATAAATCCATTTTTTTCGGTGTTGAGGAGGTGTTCTACACAATGAATTTAACTCAATGAAGTCATATTTGACCAAACTGGCGACCACAGAGCTATAGCATAAAATCACCTTAATACAAGCTGTCATATGACCTCACCTGCTTTCTATTTCTTTGTAAAAAATAGTTTAGAATAGATATTCTGTTCTGATTTTTTTGCCGCAAACCTGACTATAATTTTGATTGAAGAAATGTTGCTGATTCAGCAGCATCTAGTGCAGAGGGCATGAACGTTTGCATCCTCCAACTTATGCAACTTTCTCCTTTGCAGTCAGTTCTGGGGCTTCGCTTGTCCTTGAGTCAAGGACTCGGATGCTGCCTCAACAAATTGCTGCTCCCTCTACATTACAGGCAGATAAGCAGCATCTTGGTGCAAAATCACTAATGACAGATTTTTTTCTTTCAGCCATTCTGCTATCATCAATCAAAACTGTGGTTCAACCAGTAAAATGAAGATTTATGACATGGGAACAACACTACTTGTAATACAATAGGAATCACTGAAAGAAATGTCCCTTTAATGATTTTTATTGTTAAATTTAAAGATTTTAACTTTTTAAATTATATTTTATACCCTCTAAACCTACTTTAATGAATAGGTTCCAGAGTTAAACAGTTCTTTTATTTAATAACCACATTGTCTTGCACGTGTATTTACATTTCATAAGCTTGAAAATTAGAGAATGCCAAGCTGTAATACCAAATTTGAAAGGGGAAGGCAGGCACTGCTGTTTCTAGACCATAATTGTTATCTCAAAGATTAGTTTTTTTTCCACTCAAGCGTAAATGTTTATTTACTTTAAACTTCTGTTTTGCTTTTGTTAAATGCAAGTTGATTATTATGAGTTAAATAAAACTTTCCAGTTTCCCTGGAAGAGCCTTGAAACAAAACCCACTGTGCACAAATATAACTATATTCTTATATAAAAACCACTTGTTTCAGTAGAAATTATGACTAAAATAAGATGTTTTCAAGATCAAATGACAAGATTTATTTATTTAAGACAAGTTGTTACATTTTTTTCTTTTTCTTCTTTTTAACTTGTCCTGTCCAACAGCTAGGCAAACAGATGAGAGCTGAGGGCCTCTTGTGTTGGACATATTTTATTTTAACAAGAGGGGTTATTCATCTTCAGACAAACCAAAGGTATGTCTGAATAAACCCCTTTTGTAATTGAGGCCAAAATTTATTAATTTCAATCATGTTTGAAAATCTTTGGTGTTGGACCGGACGGAAAAGGAAAGAGGGGAAGAAGAGAGAGGGACGTTAGAGAGAGGGGGGGGTAGGAGGGTGATAATAGGAGGGGAAAGGGGGTAAGACCATGAAGCAGCATAGAGCAGACAGGTTTACTGGTTGTTTATCGTTACGGTACGGTTCAAATGTAGTACAAAAAGGGCGGGGCCTGTTCACACACACTCAAATATTATCAACACACCTGCTAGCCGCAAAAATGTCCACATGTCAACATGCACACAAAACAGATAGTGTTCACGAACGCATACCTATGCCTTTAAACCAACTAGTGTGAAATCTTTCATTCATTCAATCATGCAAACTATTAGTGCAAAGGTGAGCTAACACCTGTGCTCAGGTGAGTGTTTATGTTCTTCTAAAATGGATGGTGGAATGTGAAAAGAAGGAGGAGGAGCGCCCACAGCCCCAGACGAGCACCCCACCACCACCCAGGAGTTCCGGGCATCCCCCCGCCCCGACCCCAGGTACGAGCCAGGACCCCCCAAGGGAGACCCGCTCCGCGCTCCAGGCAGCCACCCACCCGGCCCACGGTTGGTCCAGATAGGAGCAAGGCAGGGGCCCGCCGCCCCCGCCCAGGAGGGGGGAACCCCGGGGAAAAAAGGGCGGCCCACAAGGGGTGTTATAAATATGGCCCGACCAGGCTCGGCCATGTTGGAAGTTTGGCGGGGCCCAGCGCCCAGGGGCAAGGACCAGGACCCACCCCCCAGGGACACGAACACCCCCGGCTCAGGTGTAATATGAACCCCCCCACCGTGCGGAGAGAGCACCGCCGGGCCCAGGGAGCCGGCACCCAAGGGACACGGCCGCCATCGCCAAGGGGCCCGCACCCCCCACCAGGGAAGGGGTAGGGGACAGATGGACCCAGGTCCCACCTTCCTTGTAAAATGTGTGTGCGTGTATGGGTGTTTGAGAGGGTGTTTGTGTGCATGTGTGTGTGTTTATGTTTGAATGTATATATTGAAGGGGGAGGGGTGTGTGTACTAAGGGGGGTGCAGTTAAAATTGGCGAGTAGGGCACTAAGGGGACATCTCCTGATTACTCACAGTGATGTCCCCTCACCCTCCACACCAAGGGGCCCTAAATGTCTAAGGTGCGGTTAAAATTGGCGGGTAGGGTGCCAGGAGGACATCTGCTGCTTGCTTGCAGTGATGTCCAAGCACCCCCCCCTACCAAGGACCCTACATGTCTAAGGTGCAAATAAAACCGAAAGAGGGGGGGCCCACTCCATACGGCAATCATAGGAGGGGGGCCACTCCCAAGTAGCCCCCCCCCCAAGGCGCATCGCAGGCTAGACCCCCCACCCCCTCACCCTAATATGAGGTTATATAAGGAAGGGGGTAAGTTGGGGACAGCTGGTAGACTGTCCCCCGGTGGTCAAACAGCTGTCCCCCAGCCCACCCCCAGCAAAGGGGCCAAGTTGTTACATTTAACTGAAAGTTACCAGTAAAATATCCAAACTAGAAACTAGACCAAAAAACTTGGTGAGATTTTGTGTTTTTGTAGTAGCACCGTCCTTGTGCTGAAACAAAAAGATAAAATCTTTCTGTCACTACAAAACATAACCAAACAGCAATATTTCACTGCATGCATGTTGGATAGACAGTAACTACGATGAACCAATAATGTCAAGATTTACAACTTTAAAATGCAAGTAATCTCACAACAAGAAAACAGCTTGGAGGACTTTGTCAATGTGACCTTGATGAAGATTGTATTGCTGCCGGCATGTGCCAAGATTTTTTTTTTTAACTTTTATTCCACAGTCTGTTTAAAGAGGAAGAAAAGCTTAAGCTTTTCTTTCAGCCCTTTTTCAATTTACTCTCACCAACTGCTGAGGAATCAAGGAATTATCTTTTTTTTGTTCTCTTGTTTTTTGTGTTACCCCCATTTATCCCTCATTTTCCTTCAGGGAAGAAGGCAAAGAGTTTGCAATGAAAGCTTCCCAAACGGAACGAAGAAAAACATGACAATAACTCGGTATAATAAGATAAGTAGCTTAGCTAACCACGTTTCTGACACACCGACTCAAAACGGGTCGTTTAAATCCACAGCTTCAACTTCGGGGCTTCTTGTGTCAAATCAAATTTTGCCATTAACAGACATGGGTTTGATATTAAAGCCGCTGGTAGTGCACGGCTGGGGATGAATAATGTTGGCAACTAGAGTGTTCTTCTCGCATGTGCCGCAGACAGCTTTTGTCTCGAGGTCCTTTTGTGGGTCAAATTGGGATCAGCTTAGAGTGAATAAAAAAACCAGATTGTAAGTATGAAAGCAAAAAATGTAAATGTAAAAAACAGTACACACACAAAGTACACATTGTAAACTTAAAGGAATAATTGAAAATATGAAAAATAAAATTGTAAATTAGAAAAAAAACACTTGTTTTGTATTTACAAATTTTATTATATCATTTCTTATCTTCTCCGCATCAGCCCTCAGGTTTCACTGGTGAGCCTAATTTTACTTGGGGGCGGGGCTTTGTGCTCATTGGCTGCTGGATTTCTAATTTAAAATCTGTTTTTTCATTCACTTTAAGCTGATCCTGATCTGACCCCGTATCCTTCTTCCAGGGCCAGAACTGGAACCTTTTCTTTTGACAGAGCCAGCTGCAGCCTCAGGTGGGCCTGATGTGGGCGTGTACGAGTGTGTAGGTGTGTGTATGTATTTATGAGTATGTGTGAACATGACAGTTTGTGTGTGGCCTTTGAACTATTTCTGGTGTTCAAATTCTTTTATAATTCACTAATCAAAAGTGGCCCATGAGACAATCTTTGAACCTTAGTGTTAGAATTGGAATTTTTCTAATGATGTTAGGAAAAGTCATAACATTTCATGTTGTCAAAGGGATAGGTTACGGGTATTTTTTTCTACAGTTAAACATGGTAGTGGGTCACTTTTAATACCAACACAAGGGCTAAATCCGTGCTGGACTGAATGCAGATGCAGAGAAATTTCTCTTTAATTCTTAAAATAAAGCCTCCATGTGAGGTCTCATCTTTTCTGTATTGATTTTGTCAGATTTAATGTCTGTTAAAGATGTTCTGATACATCAGCTGCAACATTCCCACACTCTGTGATGGTGATTGTATTTATCGTATTATAAATTAAAATCTAAATAAAAACTGGGACTGGAATTGACCTGTGACACAGAATCAAATCATTCCACCTCGTTTGGAACTGTGATCACCTTGGGGAAATGCTGTTTCACAAGCCATAGGTTTCATTATGATAATGGTATACAAAATCCTGATTCCTCGGCCCTGCTGCTTTTTGAATTTCCTGATTTGATTGAGGCACCGTGGCTCATTTCTAAATTACTGCCGCAATGCTAGCATTCAATTTCCTCCACAGGAAACCCAATCCACTGGTCCATGAAGTCAACAGGCACTGATTGGACTGGAGCAAAGTGCATGGCAGAGGACAAAGTGTGAGTGCTGCGCTGACCAATCACAGAGATATCCGGAGGCCTGTGAAAACAGCAAATTGCCTGAATCAGACCATGAGCACACGATGTGGATAATTCATTTATGAACAACTGTGAGTGAATGGGAGGTGTGGAGCCTCGTGAGAGTGTCGGACTCCAGTTAATATCCTGTGTAATTGCAAACTTTCTGGGGTGATGCATTCTAATGGAGGTGAGGCTTTTGTAATGAACATCAGACAGCACTGGTGACGACACGTTTTCAAATGGAGGCTTTCCGCAGATTAATCATGTAAGCATGTATGGCAGAAAACAGTCTAAATCTGTACGTTGAACTATAATTCCAAAACTGCACAAATGTTAGAACCAGACGTGGGAATGAAAGTTCATCTGGAGCCACTGACAAGAAGCTGGAAGTCTCCCTGCACTTCTATCCATCCACACTGCAAAAACACAAAGCCTCACAAAGCAGTTTTGTCTAGTTTTGTGTTTAAATATCTTACAACACTTAACAGAAACTAACTTATTCCCTTTTTAGTAAGACGTAGCAACTTGCTTTAAGACAATAAATCTGGAATATGATGTTGAGTCATTAGATCTAAAAAAAACATCTTGTTTTAAACAATATCTGTATTGAAAAATAGTTTTTTTTTCTACTTTACATGAATCACTTTTAGGTAGTTTTATTCATTAACGGTTAGTAATTTTCAAGAAAAGCTTAATAGTTATAATATAATAATTAAAAGCTTAATAGTACAAATGCATTTAACAACAGCAGCACAGACGTTTGAAAGTAACATTTCAGTTTTAAGACACATTTATCTTAAAATGAGTAAGTCTAGTCTTTCAGATGATTCTGATTCAGAAATAAGGATATTTGGACTGTTAATGACAAAAATATGATATATTTGGGGGGGGGGGGTGTATAAACATACCAACTGTAAAACATACATCTGTTTTTGTGCAATAAACACCTTTTTTAAGACGTAATATTTCCAATTGCTAGAGCAATAAAATTATATATTGTATTTACAGCTAATTTCAAGATTTATTTTGTCTTCAAAGGGCAGTACAACTTTAACTTCCTTCTTTTTTGTTTATGTGAATGATCATTTTTTTGCATAAAATATAGTTAGATTGGGAGAGGAAATTACTACGATTTTTTTTCTACTTACTCCTTTTATTGCAAGTTATCACTTTCTGTTTATAATGTGTATTTAATTATTTTATGTTGTGTTTGAACATAATCGATTGATCAATCAAAACTTATTTTAAGAAATTTTATCATGGTACATTTTTCTTAGTTCCATTGTCAGACATTTTTTACTTATAACAATGGAAAACTATCTTGCAGTCCACATTTTTTAGCTTTTTCTGCGCCTGCTTATGCTCGTTTGGTGTTGCTGGAGCCTATCCAACTACTATTGGGTGAAGGTGGAGCACAGCCTGGACAGTTTGCCGGTCCATCACGGAGCCTCACTGCACTTCATTAAACAGCATTAAAGGAGCGCTCAGTAGTTATGACAGACCGGAGGAAGTGTTTGACAGTTATGCCAGTCCATTATGTGTCGTATATCTGTCAGCCCCTCCCTCTGATCGACCAACCGTCAGATTTTTCAGCCTCACCTAATCTCTGCTGCTTTGAATGTCCATCAGAAGTGAGCCTTTCTGCCATTATTGCCATGCCATTCAGTCCCTATTTGTCACTTGCTTTTACCTTTTTTGCATGTTTTGCATGTATTTTTGTTTAACATTTTGACTGAACTATGACTATTTTTTGATTTGTTGCAGAACTACAGAGAGTAGAAGTAGTAGTTGTATGTTTTTGCAGCTAATTACTTTGTTAAGTCTTGCAGATTGCTCCAGCGGACCACTAAATGAGGAGAATTCTCTGGAGGAGAAAAGACATTCACGACTGCCAAGCTCTATGGCTGTTAGCTCATCTCCTGGTCACCCTGTGTTTTTTTATCTTCTAGTAAGGGGTGTCAAACTCATTTTCACCGAGGGCCACATCAGCATAGTGGTTGTCCTCAAAGGGCCAGATATTACTTCTACGTGTAACTAAATGTAATGAAAAATTAATGTACCTACTCCTTAATGTTAACCCTTGTGCTATCCTATGGGGTCCAGATGACCCCACCCTTACATTGACATGTTCTCCCTACCATGACAAAGGTGGATAAAGGTGGAAAGATGTCATGTAATCCATGGACACCAGTGAAGATCACAAATCATTGAAGAAAAAAGGTTCAGAGCACTGTCTAGTGGGTCTAGATGACCCAACTCCCAATGGTAAAGTGCCTAGGATAGCACAATTTTTTTTTTGATTTATTTATTTATTTATTATAACATTTTTAAGGGACAATTACAGTTGCATAGGAAACACTGTATATTTGCTTGCACAAATCTGACAAAATCCTATTGACAGTGTTTAGGTCCCAATGTATAGTTGCCCAATCCGACATTTCAAATCCAATTCCCCTTAGATATGAATAAATACACACCAATTTTATTTTTTTATTTTAAGAAATTAAAAACTTTTATGCTCTCGCGTGCCAGATAGAATGACATAGCGGGCCACAATTGAGTTTGACACGTGTGCTCTACTATCTTCTTTGGTCCTGTTAGGTCTTGGGGTTCACGGCTCCCCCTTGTTTTTCCTTGCACCAACTGGTGGTTGGAGCTCTTAGTTTTGTTTCTTCTGAAGGGTTTTAACCTGAATGTTTTTTTTCTGTTATTTTGTGAATGTTGGGCTGTTTTTCCCCCAAAAAAGAACATCAACACAGAACGGAAGAACCACAGTGAAGAGTCCAAATAAAAAGCAGATTGTTATGTTCACACCCGGCATAAGATGCATTCATGAAACTGTTCCTGAACGCATCAAACACAAATCTTTAAACTTGTAGCACCTCCTGAATATGCTTTTCACCCTCTATCCTCCAATAAAAGAAGGTTCTGGGTTAACTTTTTGTTTTCAAAACTATACCTTTTTTTTCCTCTTCCATTTTTTGTTGTTTAAAACTATGAAACCCTTTTGATATGTTAAGGGAATTGAAAAAAAAAAACAATAATGTAAATGTATATTCTTTTCCTTTTTTCATGTGCACGCTGAAAGCCTAGTCTGTTAGGAATGTGGAAGTAGGATGACGTTACTCAGGAGCGTGCTGTGAGTTTGAGTTTCCAGCGAAAATATTGGATGTTAATTAGTGTGTCCTTACAGATTCATTTATTATCCCATTGACAAAAGGCAAATTAATGAAAGTGAAAAAATTGATCTGTGTTAATTTACTTTGTCGAAGCAGCTTTAATTGGGTAAGAGGGTAAATACAGGACAGATTTGTAAATATACTTTTTTTTTTTTTTTATTAAAATAGCATCTCGGGATCTTCTCTGATTCTGAGATGCTACCCGTGTGTTGTCGGTCCAAAGAAAAATTTCTCAAAGAAACATACGTCCCCAGTTCAATTAAATGATTGACAGAGCAGAGTACTTTTATGAACTACTTGTAGAGATTCTAGTCTTCTTAAAATTCTGCATTCTAATTAGAAATAGGGGATCTAATCTCTTTACTGACACTGTTTACAGTCACCTCACCCTCGACTGTCAGATGAGGTTAATTCTGAAATATGTTGTAAAAAGTTGACCGCTTCACACAATGGGCCTCACATAATGAATTGGAGTGAATTTTGCCACCGTACTGTTAAAGGTTCTCATTCATCCAGATGGCGTTGTCTTAAAGTTGAGTCCAGTGCGACCTCTGCCAATAACCCTGTGATGGGGCTAAAGGGGGGATTTCAAGAGGAGAGGGTTTCATTTCTTTGTTTTCCTTTAATGAGCCACCCCTTTGCAAGAATGTGTCTGTCCCACACAAAGGATCAAAATGTGGACGGAACCAGTCAGACTAATGCAGCCACTTGAATGAGCAGTGAAAGGAAGAAGATTTTAAGTCCAGTTGCTACGTCTCAACTTAACCTGTCTTGACCTTTTGTCAAAACATTCCCTCAGAGCCCAGACAGGAGCACGGAAATCTAATAAAGTTACAGTATGTAGTTTATTCTTTGTGTTTAGATTTCTCATAGTATCAGGAATCCAAAAGTGATGAATGTTTTCTCAAGATAATCAATTATTAATAGGCACTTGATTTTGGAGCTTGAAAATAATCTATTTTTCCAGAACCAGATTACAAAAACTATGTTAAACTATAAAATGAATTAACTCAGTAGGGGTGGGATTATATAAGATTGATTCTTCCCACTCCTTTTAAAGCAATAAAACAAGTCAGCATGTCAACGATAGTTAATGATCTTTATATTTAATTAAGCAAATGTGATTTAAGTGGAATTTTTTTTTCCTTTTTTAATTTTATGTATGCATTTCATCATTTCTGTTATGAGTTTAATAAATCTGTGTAAATTCTTTATTGCTTTGACTACACTGCTTAAAACCAATCAATCAATCAATCAATCAATCAATCAATCAATCAATCAATCAATCAATCAATCAATCAATCAATCAATGAAACAATCAATCAATCAAAAGCAGGCGACTGGTTTGATGGTGGGAACCTGAAAACCTCCACAACAAAAAAGTTGAGCTCAAACATCAGAAACTAACAAGTGGTGAACCTGAACCAAGAAAAACCCAAACGATAACTCATTAGAAGACCTAAATCTGGAAGAAATAAAAACGAGGTTCTTAAATATACTGAGCGGCAGCTAATTAATGGCTTAGTCACATTTACCCTGATGGCTATGAAGGGCTGCTTCTTCATTATCTGTGGCCACGCTGTAACCAACAAGTCTTGCGAGCTCTAATTCAACAGGGTGATGTAGGTGAGACGCAGGCGTGTTTTATGGCTTTGGTTTTGGTTATGTTTTTTTTTTAACCCCTCCAAATCCTGCGGACTAATCCTGCCCATTTTTCGCTCACAGAGCAGTCCATTTCTAACTGTAAGGGCAGCTCTAACAATGGCTTTACTGATGACTGGAGTGTAAGGTAAGGGCACTGTGTGACAGCATCACCCATACGTCAAAAGTGCATGCAACCTACATGAGCCTCACAAATACTTCACAATACACCTACTGTACAATCAACAATGGTGAACTCCATTTCCAACGAGCCACAACCGAACTGAAACACACCTGTGCTCCCCTTAAATGGCAGCCACTCCTCTCTACGGCCTTCCACAGACCTGGAAAACCCAGAAACCCACAGTACCCATGCAGGTCAACCCCAGTATGGGTACATGTGACTACATCTTAAAACAGAAGCAGCTTTGGATGACTGAAACTAAAAGACTAAGGGGACAACATTGTGATCTAATCTGATACACAAGAGAATAAACAACAGTTGAAAAAGGCATAAATTCTTCCCCATAGAGCCCTGGTTAGAGACTAGAAGTCCTTCAATGTTTGGCATGCACATGCATTCATGAATGGTAACTTTGGTTTTATTAGATACTTTTTAAAAAGTCTCCTTAACCCAACCCTGCTCTCAGTCTAGCACTGGACCCCTTTGACCCCCTTCCTATGTGGATTCTTCACATCTGTGTCCTCTTGACAGGTAGTCATAGAGGAAATAAGAAACTCCAAATCAGCTTTACAGAGCCAGGCAGCTGTCGTTTGACTGAATTGGTTTTGTTCTCCGCAAATATGCATCACTTTCTGACGATGATGTAGAAATTCTATTCAAAAATGCCTGTCTTTTATTGTTACTTTTTTTACATAACTACACAATTTTTGCTAGTTTGGTTCAAAGAAAAGAAAAATCTAATGAAGTGGAGCAGTGCAAACTATTGATAAATCAGGGAGATACCATGCCCGTCTGACAAAAACTCAAAAGGAGCACAAAAAACTCAGTTCTTTGGGAGAGTTCAGGGGTTTGATGACAACAAAATCCCCCAATATCAAAATAAGAAGGAAACATTGTGTGCTGTAAAAAAAAAACAAAAAAAACAGAACATTGCATTTAATGTTAGAATGAACAGCCGACATCATTATCAAGGATTTATTTCTTCTTACATATGCGGAGGTCAGACTGAGAAGCGTGTTGCTGGAAGAATTTCCCATTTTCACAATGTGTAGAACATAAATGTGACATCTCAAGAAATTTAATGGGTACCTGACAGCCTCTGTTTATTTTCCCCTGGATGTCACCTTCAGCTGCATGGGTTAGGAAATTATCCAGACACGTGTGCAGCCCAGTTTTGATAGTCTTTTTTACAAAAACAAAATCCTCAATACAACCATTTTACATCCTATTCTATTTTTTATACATGAACTTGAGACACTCTAATAATAAAAATAATTCAAGTATAATAAAAATAAAAATCTGCTCATGATCAAGAAAAACCTGAACTCATTCAGTACATATGAATGCGTTCATAAAGGAGATTGATTGACAATGGTCTACAACAAATAAGGGGACAGAATGCACTAAAAACAAACAAAAAATAAAAGCATGCAAAATGGCATGAGAAAATCTGTAAACCAGCGAAAGATGTCTTTGTAAGTTAGTTATTTTCCAGTTTAGCTAAAACATTATCATAAACGCTCTGGTTGATCAGGTACAGGGTCTCTGATAAAAGATCTTTGATATTCCTGTTTTACGTTATCAGTTGGAGACACCTCCAGTTACCAACCATTGACTCTATATGAGAATTAGACTGAGTTAATGTGACGTCACCCTTACAAAATAAATTACTGCCAGCTCTAACCAATAAAGACAATTCATTCCCCATTTTTTCAGGATATGAACGCCGCCAGGTTGGAGCCAGATGTCTTCAGTGAGCAGTGATTGATCCCAGTTGGTCTTTCTTTGGCGAACTTCCAATGGAAAGTGTGATGAAATTGTGTCTACAGCACCACACCAACTCAGAGTATGATTGAGATCCCAAACATTCATAATGTTCATCTGATATTAAATCATTTGCATATCAAAGCATCTTTCACAACATTTTATCTGCAAGACCGAAAACTCAGTGACCTTGACAAATATCAGTGATGTACTGATACGGGTTATGAAGAGCTTTTAAAGGTCTACTTTGTGCTTAATGCGGACTTGACAAATTTGATCTTAGATATGGAAAAGCTATTAGAAGCCATATTTACACCACATTAACTGTGCACATCTGCATGTAATGAAGCAGGCTGTTTTCTTAACGGCCTTCATTCTCCAACTCGGTCCTGCTAATGAGGGTGCAGATGCATAATGAGGTAAAGATTTACCTCTTCTGTATAATGGCGTTATGGACATTTAAAAGCACAACAGCAGAGAGGGGTTCAATTGTTTGCTGAAGTCAAACAAAGTGTGTCTTTTTGATTATAGTTTTTGTGCCACTTTTGCTCAAAAGTCTGATATCGCACATAAATGGAGATGCTTGAGGACAAAACTACTTTTCTGCAACTAAAAATTGATTTTTGGGATCTATACCTCTGCTAAATTTGTGGGTTTTTTATTGTACTTTCTCCAAAGTTGTGTTCATGTTAACTTTGAAGCTGTTAGATTTGTCCTGCTTAGTTGGAAATGATGTAATGACCTCAACTTAAAAAATGCAAAGGTTAAAAATAATATTGTTTAAAGCTAAAACTGTGAAAAAAAAACAATGTGTGCCATGCTGAATGATTATGCATATTCAGTTTAATCATTTTGGTTTTATTAATCTGCACAAGCACAGTTCAAATAAAACGGAAATAAAATAGACAAAATTATTTTTTTCTGAGACTGGAACTGTGATTGACAGAAAAAGTAATTGGATAAATAACTCAAACTGGGACGACCACCAATAAAAAGTAGCTGAGCAGGAACAGGTGCCTTTTTTCAGCTGCAGATAAAAGCCTGCGTCCTTCTACAAAGACACAAGGTCTGAGTCTAGATTTGTCCGCTCAGGTTCAAGAAGACTCGACCAGCAGATTGAAACAAGTGACACAACATCATTAGATGATGAGTGAGCAAAAAAATAACAGGCAAAAGATGAGAGCATTAGAACCCTTTGGGGCTGGCTAAATATATTTCTACTGTAATCACCAGCAATATCTGTCTTTGGCCAATTCAACTTTTGTAACAGGTTCAAGACATTACTTAACCTTGATAAGCCAAAGTGGAATGAGTAGGAAAATGATAATCGAGTAGTGATTACAGATGAGGATCTTGTGTTAATAGCTGCTAAATGATCATCTGGGAGGGAATAAATGAGTCTTGATGGCTGAGAAGGAGACTGTGGATGAAGGGTATTGGTATCTCACTGGAGAGAGCACGTGTTATTGACATTTGCAGGAACGTATGGGGAGCTGTAAGGACGGGATGCAACTCTTGCCAAAGCAATAAAGCAGCCACTTCTAATTAGAAAGTGTAATTAAAATGCTCAACTAAAGGAGCATTTGAAACCAAACAGCCTGTCAAAGTCATTTTCTTTCTCTGATCAGTCATTTTTCTCCTGGTTTGTTTCTTACCTTAAAAGACTGCAGCATGTCCTGTTTGTCCTCCACCTTTACTCTAGAGAATTTCACTTGGATATGTTCAGCGATCACACCACATCTGTACAACGCCATGGACCACCAACCCACGCTCTGGTCTACAGCAGGGATCCTCAGACTGTGGGTATGTTTCTAGTTAATGCCATAAGAGAATTTAAAAACCATGATCAAAGTATTTGTTTAAATATTTGTATATGTGTGTATGTATATGTTGGAAGCTTTGTCAAAAAGTACCGTATTTTCCGGACTATAAGTCGCCCTTTTTTTCATAGTTTGGCAAGGGGTGCGACTTATACTCCGCAGCGACTTATATTAGAAATAAATTGAAATAAATACATTGTTAACCCTCCTGTTATGGTCATTTGTGAGGAACAGATATTATGTTCCTGGGTCAATTTGATGTATGAGGTATGTTAAGTGTTAAGAGTATGTTAAGTGACTCAGTGAATCAGCAAACCTTTTTTTACAGTAAGATCTTGAAGGCTAAAAACATAATATTCTATTTTCCAATGATTTCATAGATTCAGAAATGCAATAAAAATGACAACTGTTTCTACAAATACAGGATGAAAACAGAGTATTAGTTGGCCAATGATGCTTCATGAAAAGAATAAATACATAAGTTTGAGAAAAAATTACTGTGAAATTATTAGATAAACAGTCTGCTATGATTGTGTCATATGAGGTTGTGAAAGTTAAAATGCGACTTATAGTCCAGTGCGACTTATCTGTGTTTTTTTCTACTTTATAATGCATTTTTGGGCTGGTGCGACTTATACTCCGGTGCGACTTATAGTCCGGAAAATACGGTATTCATTACTCATTTGTGTCCGTTTCAGAAAGAAATACAATTTCAAAATTCCTTGTGGACGTACAACTCTGACAACGACTCATAGAAGTTCTCAGTGATACGTTTTTGAACTCACTGAAAATAATATTTAAACAACGCACAAGCAGTTACACAAAAAAAAGTACAAAACTTTCGATTCACTGCTATGATGGAAAGTAATTTGAAAGAAATCTGGAAACTTGGTTCGGACCAGTAAGGATGTGGTAATACTGTTAATTTATTATTATTTATTAATTATTATTATTAGGGCGGCAGTGGCTCAGGCGGTTGAGCAGGTCGTCCAGTGATTGAAGGGTCAGTGGTTTGATCCCTGCTCCCCCCAGTCAACTGTTGTTGTGTCCTTGGGCAAGACACTTCACCCTCCCTGCCTCCAGTGGGGCTCCACTGGTGTGTGAATGTGTCTGAATGTTCTGGGGATGGTCAGACGGGCCGTAGGCGCAAACTGGCAGCCACGCCTCAGTCATCACCAAGTATGAACAAGGACTGAATTAATAATGAACTCATTGTGAGCATCTGGAAAGGCGCAGATAAATCAAATCCATAATTATTATTTGTAGTCATCTTGTGCTGATGTACAGTGGAGGAAATAAGTATTTGTATGCTTTGGGTCATTATCCTGTTGAAAAACCCATTTTAAGTCTTCTGGCTTAAGGAGGGGCTTCCTTTTTGGTTGTGTACCAACACAACCAAAAAGGAAGCATTGACCTCACTTTGAGATTGACGACAAATAAGGCTTGAAAAGACAAAAAAGGGAAAGTTCTATTATTATTTTGGATGGATCCTTCTTCCAGTTATTGTTTCTTGGGATTTTTTTTTTTCTATTTGATTCCATTTAGGCCAGGAACCCCACTGCCTCACAACCACCGCTTCCTGAGAACCACTCATGGAGTTCAGAGGGAATTGAATTGACGGGATGGGCACTGTTTGACTGGAAAGAAATGCTCTTGTGCCCTTGTTCCAGTGCGGTAATTATGGGAGCTGCTCAAGTCAGATTCCGATTAGCGCGTTGAAAGTTAAAAGGCCGAAGTCTGCCATTTTTTTCCCCAGCTCCTCCCCTCATTGATCTAAATACAGCTGGATTCCCGTTTGCTCTTTGCACTTTCCAGCACATTCCCACTTTGTTGGGGATCTTAAGTGAGAGGGTTTCAAACACAGCTCCTAATCTGCCTAATTGATTCTGCTCTGTTACCAACAGGGGATGCCATGTGTCTGTGTGATACTGACCACTTGGTTGCATTTGTCTGAGAAATATTCCAAATTTCTAGACTGGGAAGTGGTGGGATGTTGGTTTTCTTGCAAAACAGGTTCAGCCAAAAACCAAAGTACTTTAAATGACAGACTGATGGTCCAGACTTCAAAAACTAAATTGGAGGAGTAGAAAAAGCATTCCGATGTTTATAGTTAAGAGAGATGCAGAGCCAGTGTTTTAAAAATTCTGATGAATAAGACAAAACATCAGTCCAACTCGTTCCAAATTCAAAATTGTAAAAATATGAATGCAGATCTACAAACACATTTGGTGAAACAGAACAATGTTTAGCAAATACATCCAGTCATAAAACAATAAAGGCTGTTTGTATAAATACAAAACAATTATTAATATTATTGCGTATCTGACCCTCTATGAATGGGGTAACAAACGGTAGATGGTAGATAAAAAGAGAAATTCAAAAAGCTAAAAATGACCTGCAGTGTTTTAAAGGTTACAGTAATCTAAGCTTAAGATTTAGTTCATTGACTGTATATGAGTGACTCCCACCCCCTGGCGTTCCAGACAGGAAGTACCTGCTAGGTCCAATGAGCAAAAATCCTATAGACAGCTGTAAGTCAGTCATTCTATTGGTCAGGATAACCATTCGGGCTCTGATCTGCTGCCAAGGATATTTTGAAGGTAGCTTCAGACTGACTTGGACCAATGACTGCTTACTGACGATGTCGGCTCCAATGGCGGCATCCAAATTGCAAAACAATGGCGACTGGTTGGTTGGAGTCAGGAGTAAATCATTTTTTACGGGTGACGTCACGTTGACCCAATCCAGTTGTATACAGTCAATGGTTTATTCCTAAGAAACATACCTTTAGGGATTCAGATTGGTGATCTCATACAAGTCATTGATATTTTACATTAATTTCTGTTGAAAACAAATCTAGGGTAAAATGTATGTTTTAGGTATAAAATGCAATTTATCCGAGATAAATATTAACCAGACAGATCATCAAAAATCATTAAACACAATTTCCAAAACAGTTTTGTGGGAATTTTCAGTAACAGCTTTATTAAATTAGTGCAAAAGACAGACATAACTCATTCAAAATGTCATCTTTTCTTTGAGGTGCTCCTCCAAATGAACTCACTCAGGCTAAGTTCTTTAGATGAGCGCAGGAAAAAAAGGGAAAAACACTCAACTATCCAACAAAACCACAGCCTTTTCTTCTTACACAACTTCATTTCACTTCTAGTGGAGATGGACAGAGGATAGGAGAGGCAGATCGGACAAGAGATCCAAATCAAACTTTGACACAAAAGCAGTTGACAAAAACAAGACTCCCTATTGTGCAATTAATCACAGGTTTAAAGGTAAAAACAGAACAAAAATATAAAAATGTTACAGTCAAATAGTGAACACATCAATAGCATTAGAAATATTGCCTAAAATTCACAGAAAAAGGTTTTCAAATGCGTCTTCTTTTTAAACTTACTCACTGCATGGCTAAACAAAGAACTTGCAATCCGAGTACATAAGTTAATCAATACTGTATATTTATACAATGGTAAAAAATAAAATATTTTTATAATAGTACTTTTTTTTTTAAGGTTTACACCATTACTATAAAGATATACTGTTTTCACTCC
Source organism: Oryzias latipes (assembly GCF_053564925.1). Taxonomy (NCBI): domain Eukaryota; kingdom Metazoa; phylum Chordata; class Actinopteri; order Beloniformes; family Adrianichthyidae; genus Oryzias; species Oryzias latipes. Next base: position 31,961,642 of record NC_136242.1, on the reverse strand, counting down.
ATGACGACTAATGCAAAATCAAAAACAAAATCAAAAGGAAAAATAGAAGCAAACCGCAGAAATAAACTCCAGTGAGTTTCTGACTTAAGGGCTTATGGCTACCACCTTGTCTTAAAAAGACCACAACCACTGCAGACGAAAAAAAGGACTTTATTTTCTCTGCTTACGGAGAGAAACAAAATCAAATACAGTCTTTGATGTAAAAAAAAAACAAACCAAAGAAACACCAAAGTCAGAAAGTCAATGCTCTTCCCAGAGCAGGACAGCAGCTCAGCGGTCGAGGCGTTCCCTGGCCCGGCGAAACCAACAAGAGGTCAGATGATGGGCATGAGGGGGAGGGGTTGTACACCGACAATGGGAAGTGTGAGGTAAGGGAGGATGGCGGTGAAAAGAGGGAATTTTTGTTTACATCAGTTTCGTTGCAGTATGAGTACACTTGTTGTTTCAAGTATCTCTTGCCGATGTGGCTCGCTGCCATGAACACTGCTAACATTCAGTACATGCCTGCCAGTGCAACAAATAAATACAGTGTCACGCTAACTGGAGGAAAATAAATGGAATTATCGATGCATGGAGGATCAAGAAAAGTTGAGAGGGAAAGTGGAGATGGGGAGAAAAAATAAACGAGTGAAAAAATAAGATGAGAAAAAATTAATCCAGGAAAGCAAAGATTGAGGGAGTTGTTGAGAGAGGCCGAAGTGTGAAAAGTTGTTTAAAAAAAAATGCACACACATACATATAGAGGGATTGCTACTCAGCTGTTGTGCCGGTGGATACTGCGTGTATTTGCTAGTTTGAGTTATCGAGGTGAGGAGACTTCTTCTTTTCTTCCCTCCCAAGCCTGGGTCGTGTGGGGCAGGTAAGTCGTTGCTTTTCAGTGTTGGAAAAAGATCTACGGGAGGATTCAGCAAAAATCTACAGGCCTGGTGGAGGAATGACGACAGAGACGGATGAAGAGGGTGGAGGAAATGTGAGACACAGAGGAGAAATGTGGAACAGAGGGAGGAGAAAAGACAAGAGACACTCAAATTAGGCACATCACCAAGCAAGAGCAACTGCAGTCTCTTTAAACATGTTCTCGTGGCATTTTTCTGATGATAAAGGACATACATTTTAGCTTACAAATAAGTAGTTCTTTATTTAATTTGATGTGAATCAGGGCTTACTCCGACCACAATTATTTCTAAAAAACTCCTGCCGCTCTGCAGAAGCTATATCCTAAAAAACAACACAGATGTTTTGATTCTGGCTAAAAACGGCTTAATGATAAATAAAAGACCACTGTTAATGGCTAATACTTTGAAAACATATGTTATCCGCCTGGAGCACCTACGTCACAGCTACAGGCTTTTTAAAATGCCTTTTTTTCCCGTCTGCTCCTAATTTAAAAGGATTTTATTAAAGAAAGAACATTTTAGGCTTAAGTTCCTCATCATCAGAAAAATGCCACAAGAAATTGTTAATAAAAACACAATTTTCATTGGATGGGTCTTTAAAAATTCAGGGCAATTCAGAGGTGTATGATTTGTTCACTGATGCTGGCAGAAACGTTTGTTTCTGAAGCTTTATAAATGATCTGAACACTGAAACTGTGTCAGGTTTTTTTTCCAACATGCTGCAGCACATCTGGTCTCCAGTGGCTCCAGAGTTATAGCACAGAAATGCAAATGAGTATTTTAATGGCTGAAGCAGAAAGTAACACCTTCCGACAGGCGGCAGCTAAGACTAAGTGGTTTCTGATCTGAACTCCCATGCTGCGTGTAATTTCCTATAAGAGTTGGTTAACAGTTTGAATCTATACATGTTCAGAAAAAAAGACAAAAAACAAATGTATTCAGAAAATCCACCTCTTTTTACCAGTGAGAACAAATTGTCTTCAACTCAACCCACTCAGACTCAGGGAGAGGTTTAGACTGGTGATACAAAGATGGAGAAAAACCTTTATTAAGGTTCCTCAAGTTTGCAAGTAATGTCACAGATTGTGGTACAACTGCTGGCAAAGAGCTGCACTGAAATCCAAGCACAGTCTGAAAAGAAAATCCCACATACATGCTGCAACCTGCAATATGATACTTTATTGACTGCCTCTCTGTCAGCCATCTCCTCCCAGCCTCCTCGCCATTTCTGACATGATTGGAGTTGGCTTAGCCTCCAGACAACGACCTTCCCTCTCGACATCTTGATAACGTTTTTTCCTTTCTTCTCATGTGCCCCCCACATGATCTCTTTATAATCCAACCGGACTCCACCATTCAAACTGAACCCGTGTTGCATTTGTACAGTAGAGTCAGACTCAACAATCAGATTTTTAATGACATTCATTTAAAACTATGAGGAAGTGAATGAAAGACCAGAAAAAAGTGAAAACGTTCTAAAGAAGCGTTACCTTTAGAAAAAAAATGGCCTCTAAGAAACTTCCCAGAAGATAGATGGATGTGTAACAACAAACATTCATTTTTAGGAGAACACCACAGAAAACGAAGAAAAAAAACAGTAAACTTTGTCTTAAAGGCTGTAGACCGCTCTCATAAAAAAATCAAATAAGACATGATTGCACTGACAATAATGCAGAATAAATAAACAAAACATATACAAATCACTGTTTTCTTTAGGATCTGTTTCAAAATGGTTTTTACACCAATCAATTGACCATTTAAACCACTATTGTCGTGAAAGTTTTGTTGAGCCAAGCTAAACCACAAGATATCCATTTAAAGCCGGAGTCACTCACAGGTGAATGCAGGAGGGGGAAAAAACGGTTAAACCTTTACGGGACACACAGGTGGCCTGCACAAAATATTAAGGTCCTACATCACTTGGTGAACCCGTAGAGAGAAAATGCACATGGTTCTACGGGCATGCTGTGGGAGACAGGTCTAGTACACATTACGCAACAGGCAACGGTAAGTAAGGGGGAAGTAGGAGAGTCGCAGGCCTGTCGTACCACTTTTAGATTTTTTCTCACCACCCATCCAAACTCTGAAAACTGCACATTGAGCCTGTTAGTGCTGTTCTTACCATAAGTGGATGCTCTTTGCAAGCAGCCTATATGTTACAATTTAGGAAAGTAAACAATCAGAGCGTCGTTTGTGTGGGTGTCCTTCAGGATCCTACAGGCCCTTTCGTATCACGTGCACACCCCATGTGTGTGGCATTGTGCACCGTACTAACAACTAGAGTGTGGCATTAGAGCGCTGTACAATAGCATCACCCACATGGCATAAGTGTGTGCAACTTCCTTTAACTACGAATACTTCATGATACATTTACACTTACACGACAATGGTACATTCCATTTCCAAGATGAATGAACGAATGGATTTATTTGAACAGGGACTGATTTAAAAACATGGAGATACACCAAAGCGGTAGTCCCATGGCCATACCATAATGCTCAGAGCAGAAGCTATTTTGCAGCACTTGAGCCTAGATGGGCTTTTAACACAGGGAAAAAGTATGATAAGATAGGCAATGATATAAAAGAGTTTAAAACATGGAGACACATCACAGGGATGAAAAGCAGACCAATTTAGGATGACCAAACATTTGTGCGATGGTGCTACTGGTACAACCAGGACTTGGTTTGTTTTCTAAATGGTCAAAACTGGTCACAGACTTCAGATCCGCAGGAAGTGAATTCCAGAGTCCTTTACCTTTTACAGAGAGAGCAGATTGATTCCCCTTGAAGGGGCCGTATGATCCTCAAGGGAACTCCAAGACACACCTGGAGGAGATACTCCTCTCTACGACCCTTCATGGGCCTGGACAACTCCCAAAGCTGCAGCACCCGTATGGGTTGAAAGTTCTGGTTGTGCCGAGAGCACAGCAAGCCTTGATTACAGACCCCTCCCATGCAGGTAAATGTGTCCCCATTGGGACTTGACTGAACAAAAATATCATGTCACCTCCATATGGAGAGCCCTTTGGAGCTGATGGGGCGGCCATTTTCACAATAATGCCTTTTAACTGTTTGCTCAAACAATAAAACAACTTCCATCTGGAGGTTAAGATGACCTCATTAGGCCGTGGCGAGCTTACAAATGTTTTGCCTCAGAGGAATAGAAAAGGTGCACCAGGGGGCATTCTGCTTCACTTAACAGGCTTACATAAAAGCCATGGCTTTAACTGCTAATCTGGCAAAACACATCCTGGGCATGTTTTTTTTTTCAGATGTCTTACAAAACAACAAATTTGGAGGTGGTGATTTGTCATAGCTACTCTTGTGTTTTTTAAAGGAATTTACTGAGGCTTTATGCTTTTTCCATTGAAGGTCCATGAGTGGGTGGTGCTGTTGCTCCACTTCTATGGTGTCAGCTCCGGCGTAAGCTGGCAGCTGGGATCTGTCAAAGCCATCGTGCCTTTTGACTGTTGACATGCCAAAATGTCTCTTTAGTCATTTTTCTGTCCTTATCTTCTTTCATCTGAGCGTCTCCTCCTCCTCCTCCTCCTCCTCCCTCTTCTCCCCATAACAATGCAGACTAATCTTGTGAAATGAGAAATATCATTTTCCCAGCTGCTGTGAGATGACATGGGGTTAAAAAAATCCCAAATCAATTAAATGAATCAAAGTGAATATGTGAGAGGGCGGAGCTTATAGTTTTTAGTTCATTGTATATATTTTTTTTCTTTCTTGCAGAAACCTCTTTTATAAAGTCCAGGCTTAAGAGTGCAGGACATAAAAAGTGAGAGGCACTCAAAGGAATTGTAGATACTGGCCTTTGCAGACACAACCGCACACCCCAGCAGCTCAGTGTCACAATACAAAAAGAACCTGATAGAAAAGAGGCAATTCTCCCCCTCCAGCTAAAAAGTCAAGCCCTTGACATGAAAATACATCGCTGAATCAATTTAGCTCACTTTCAACACAGACACAGCTTGAACTCATAGGCCAGGAAGAGAGGAAGGAGAAAATGAGATAGGAGGAAGAGGAAACGAGGAAGAGTGGGATGAACAGAATATAATCACTTTAGCGAGGTGGGCTTGGTAATGAATGACTCACTTTATTTTACAACTTGCAGAATCAACTACAATGCCAAATGGGCTCCTACACAGACTCACAGAAGCAAGGGGCTGTTATGACTCCTGTAGTGATCTGCTGCTTTTTCCACGCCTGCTGTTGCATTTGGTTGCTGTTCTGTGTCAGACACATACGGTGGCCCTGAAGTCCAAATCACATCAACCCAAAAACATAGTAAAGTCCCACTCCGATTATCTTTTGATCTATTTTCAGAGGGTTCCCAAACCTGTGTCGTTTTCTAGGACAAAGTTTCTGCAAAGCGGCAGGAGTTCATCGGGAATTCATGTCTGAGTTGAGACATGAATGTTGGACTCATTAGGCCGTAACCAGCTTACAAATGTTTTAACACTCTTCAAACACTGTCTAAATAAATGAAAATGACATACTTTTATGAAACAACAGAGAACAAACCCAGACCCGAAACGTCAGGATTTTAATATAAGATGCTGGTTTGTCAACAACATTTTGTTTGTGTTACTTAAAGCAAAAAAGCGCCAGAAAGGAACAAAAGGAATGAGTTTCTCTATTAAGAAGAACGATTATTGACTCAAACCAATAATAAATGTCTAGATTGTACCGATATAGGTAAAAAATTAAGAATTGATCTGTATCATATTACCACAAAGTTAGTTGAATGTATTGACTCCTGGACCATGTACGGAGATGGGTATCAAATCACGTGAGAGGGAACAAAAACAACCCTGGCTCTAGGCATCAGTGAAATGTAAACTGCAAAAGCATCAGGACATAAGGAGAAATCAGGGAACCAGAGGGAGCGGTAACCTTTTCTCTACCATTCTGATTGCAGAGAGGAGAGGAGGGCGAACATTAATTAGCCGGGTCTGTCATGGCTGCTAAACGAAAACAGAGGCAGTGCAGCGTGTAGAATAATCATGACAGAAATTCATTTCTTATTATAATAGCCATGATTTGTAAATGAGTAAATTGGGATAATTTTACTTCACTCTTCTAAACAGCTGTAATTACATTTTACACATTGAATCTTTGATTGATTGTGACATCTGGCTGAATCACGATAGGCGAAAACCTGAGGTTGAATTTGATTTAAATACAAAATATGTTTTTTAATTGTTTTATCTAAAAAGACGGACTGTTTTATAAGCACAGTGCATTTTGAATGCGCAGCCTTCAGAGAGGAGAACCAGTTCTTTTTTATTTAAATTGTGAACGAAGGCAGAAGTTCATGGAATTTTACTTGAGAGAGAAGAGGTGGGTTATTTCAATAGACTAGTTTTAAGTGATTGAAAGAAAAATGTAATCAAATAGTTTAGACTGCAGCTCAAACTGGTGTTTACATTTAATATTTTTTTACTTTTTGAAGTTTGAAACAGTTTATTTTACATCTGTTTCCAGGGAAATTAGATTTTTGGGGCTACAATCCGTAATTTACATTTCAGAACTTATACATCCAAAAATATAAATGATATGCAGTTATTTTTATTGTCCGAGTTGTATTTTGATCTTTCCTTGAAAAATGCTTCATGAATAATACAAACATTTGTTTTTACTTCTAAAACATCTGCCATTTGAATAGGCTTTAAGTCAGTTTTGTATTCAATTATGATAAAGGTAACATCAGATGAAACCTCTTATAATGATCAACACTCCACTTTAATCCTGCAAACTGATGGGAAACAATAATTAGACAAATAATCTCACATATCTCACATTTATGTAATTAAATACTTATTTCTATTATTTCATGTCATTTCAGCCTTGAACCCATTATGTTGCATAACTTAAAAGTGTAAGGAATAGAAATTAACTGTAACATCTTTCAGACCGCCTGATTTCATTTAAGAAAACACAGTGATCAGCAAAGCAAAACCTCTAAAATGTCACTGCCATAACTCAGCTTCATTTTAAAGCCCTAAATGAGGATAAAATGTGTTTGGCAATGTCCCAAACTAACCTTGGAATAACTGCCTTTAGCCATTTAAAAAAATTAAAATAAATTAATTCCTTCCACATTTCTGTTTTGACTAAAAAGTCGCAGCATGTCCACCTTTTATCTTTTTAAAGAGATGAAGCAAAGGATTGTCAATAAAATGTTGTTAAAATACCAGAGCATTCTTGATTCAGCAGTACAGTTTTCATAAAGCCATGCCAACGCCTTAAAGCTTGACTCGCCAGTGTTCCACTTATAATTCATGCCTCTTCAAAGTAACAACTTCATGGTTTATTAGAACGCCATGTTCAGGTTTAGTGTTCCTCTAAAGCAGGGGTGTCAAACTCATTTTGGTTCGGGGGCCACATTCAGCCCGTCCGATTTCATGTGGGCCGGACCATAACATAAAAGCAAAATAACAGCTTTGTTTTAGTTTTTTACTCAGTTGGAACAAATGCCTCAATCAACATAGTAGCCTAATCACTTGGGGCCAATGGATCTCAAATAAAATTAATTTCAATAAAAAAAAAGTTGGTCTATTTGATTTTATACAGACTGAATATTTTACATCTGACAGTGAACCAATCCAGAAACTTTTCTTTATGGTGACTCTCTTAGTGGTGCTGAATGTTATATTCTTATTCTTATATTCTTTGAGCACTGCGATGTTGATGACATAAAAAGCATTTGGGGTTTGCATTCAGCTTCGTGAAAGAAAGAAAAAACTCTGTCCATTTTTCCTGGAAGGCTCTTCACTCCACTTCACATTTTGGTCATTAGGGTGTCGCTAATGTTCATGCTTATAGCAAGATAACAGCGGTAAGGCTCATAGGGAACCAAGGTAATCCTACCCGGACGCAGAGCTGTTATGTTTCGCTTTTGGCAGATGCAGAGATATGCTGTTTCACCTGTTTTTCCTTTCCTTTGCTCCCCCTAGTGGCGGAATTGCGCATTTCGGTTATTTCTTTGAAAAATCATAACTCGCCACAGGAATGGACCAGAAACTTGCTTTCTTTTTTAATCATCCTTATGAGTTTTACTCTTCATGTGTGGGCCGGACTAAATCACCTGACGGGCCGGATAAGGCCCGCGGGCCGTATGTTTGACACCCCTGCTCTAAAGTAATGATTTATGCAAATGATGATGGTAAAAACTGAAGGCATTAGTGTGTAAATATTTATACATTTATAGATATTTTGTCATTCTTGAGCTGAACAAGTTTCAGCTTTTTTTCCATTATAGTCTCCACATCTTAGTCCATCGGAAGGTAGAACTTGTCCACCATGCGCAGCACAGGTTTCTTCAAAGAAAGCTGTACAGAAGTTTTATTTTCACAAGAAAAATAAGCCCCCAAATATCTAGTCTATCCAGCTGGGGAGGGATTATTGTGAAGGAAAGAGCCTGTCAGAGGAAAGCGGTCGATCAGAGAGGACCAACATTATGAACTAAAATCCTGAGGAGATGGGAGTAAATTACTGGCATCTGCGTCGGAAGCTGTGTACTGTATCAAAGGGGAAATTCTTTCCTTTGTTTCACCCAATCATTATCCATCTTTGGCTCCCAGAATGCATTACTCTTCAGTTCTCCACACATCAGGCTGCAGCTGAACAAGAAAATTCATGCAGGGGGAAAAAAAAAATCTGGCTGGTACTTTGAGCTTGCAGACCTTCCTAAACTGAACAAATCAAGGATGAATTTGTGCACTGTTGGGTGAAATGGGTTTGCATATGTGAGGATGCTAAAAAAGAAGTAGAAATACGGATGAGAGCATCGGCACCCACCCTCCACCCTCCTGAGATTGACGTTTTTATCACCTTCGTTCACATGGGACACAATCCCACACACTCCATCTGGGCAAAGCACTAATGTAAAGTCCAGGAGTGGAAACAGCATCTATACTTTTTGTATAGAAAATATATTCAAAAACTGTAACAGAGCTGTGGACTGATGAGGGAAAGACCGGGTCCTATATTTTTATTTTCTACTTTTTTTTTTAACACAAATATGCCTGAAGACTTGGTCACATGCAGGTTTTTGGGTTTTCCGGGCCGGTCGAGGGTCATAGAAAAGCACCGGGTGTATCTTCTAGTTCCCATGAGGCTCTTGCGGCCAACTCAAGGGAAGCCATGAAAATGGAACGTACCATTGTGATGCGTGTGGTTGGTGTATTGTGAAGTTCTGCAAAGAAGGGATGGTATTATATTAGTTTGCTTCCTCCCACTCCCTTTCAAGCAATCTAATTAACGTTTTTTGACAATCGAAATATTTTATAGGACAGTTTGTGTCATGAAATATATGGAAAAGAGCTAATATGTTCATTAATGATCAAGAGTAATAATTGATATCTTTACTAGTGTATATGAACATATGCATATTTTCCAATTAATTTTTCTGACTAATTATCCTATGTTTGTGTATCCTTGTATAGATATACATTTCTGTTGTTTGTCTTGTACATGTAATGCTTTGATTGCTTGAAATAAACCATTTCCAAATTTGTAAGTTATGACGTATGGGTGATGCTGTTGGTCGGTGTCCATACGCCACACAGTACTGGCCCCCCTTATTGGCTGCATGCAAATACCATATGCACGGCGTGTGAACCTGATATGTAGGCACACGGATATGATGTCCACTCAAAATGGTCTAATTTCCTCATTTCTAACAATCAGGCTGCACGCAAAGAACCCACAGCAATGATGGGCTCCCTATCCAGTGCACAGGATTTGGGGGGGTTGGGGACAAAAAAGAGACAAATCTACCTGTTTGCTACCTATTTCACACTAACATTCTCTATGTGTTTGCTACAACCTGTCGTCCACAGCAAGGTCGTAGAATACAATGTGCATGAACACTTCTCTCTACGGGTTCACAGAGCGGTCTACAACCTTGATGTCTTGCAGGTTTGACTATTTTCCCCCCACTGACAGCCCATATCTACCCCGGGCAGATTTGACTAGGGATCAATTTTGAGGGATACTTCTACCCTACTTAACATATTTGGATGTGAACTCTTTGAAGTCTCACTCTGATCATTTCATTGATTTTTATGATGTTTTTAGCCAAAATTAAAAATTAAAAAAAAGGTCAAACTTTTTAAGGGCATATTTTCTGCAGAGCAGCAATGGTTCATTAGAAATTTCGCTCTGAGTTAGCATGGACCAACCCCCCCCCCCCCCCCCCCCCCCCACTGGCAAGTACAGCGGAGCAAGAAGCTTGTAGCCCGCACAGCATATTTTCTGTTTCACAAATGGCATTTTTTTTCATTTGCTCTTGATTCACAATGATTTGAATAAATAATTATTTCTTAATAAATGTCCTCCATCATCAGAAAAATACCACAAAAACACAATTTTCATCAGAGGGGGTCTTTGAGGGCTTTCAACTTCAGTCCTTTTTTTAGTGTACTCTCCAAATATAACATCCATGTGTTAGACTATTTTACCGCACATCCCAGATTACTTCTTCCTTTTTTATCAAAGTGTTCATAAATCTGAAGAATCTTCTTCATAGAAACCTCTATGTGTTTGGAGAAACGACATGGTTTGACAAGCGGCGCTCTGCAAAGCTTTGCGATTTATCTGCGACTTCTGGATGAGCTAACAACAAGCCCCTGAAGCACCAGAGGAGACGGCGTGTTTGTGGTGTCCACGGACAGATACAACTCACCCTTCTTCTTCTTTTTTTTTTTTTGCAGAGTAACATGCATTATTTAAAGGTCTGAAAAGAATCCCCGGAGGAAGAGTTGTTTGGCTTACAGGACAGAAAAAGAGAGTGGAAATGTCTCCGCTATCGGCAGTGATTCTAAGATAAGAGCTATTGAGTCGGGAGACGGAAAAGGTGTGGAGGAACAGTCTGAGGTCAATGTTGGAAACCCACACAGCTCCTCGTTAGACATGCACTCTGCAGAGCCAGTTTGGAAACTGGAAGACGCATGAAAAAAGAGAAAATCTCAAGGAGAGGATTAAATGATATTTCTTCTGATAAATGCATCAATATGAAAAAGTGGTGTCTCCCATCTCTCCCACAGACTCGTCATCGATGCACATCATTGCTGTCCACTTTCTGACTTTTTTTTTTCATTTAAACAGCACATTTTCATTTCACTCTTTTAACAGGGAACAGAATGGTTTTCATTCTTCTCCTTGGTATCGCGATTCCTGATGGCAGATTCATGTTGAACATTCTTTTTACATAAAAAAAGAGAAGAAAATGTCTCTATGGTTACCATAAATCCCCCTGCAATTTACACAAGTGTGAAAATAAATCTTAAAGCCTTCTGCTTCAGTAATAACTGTCAATATTATAATTTCACACCCGAGCCTATTCTGCATTTTTTTTTCTGTCAGGCTGCCTTAAAAGCTCCAGTTGAACAACATTTGTTTGATTCTCTAATTACGATGACAAATCTTGACATTGATTCATCTGACAGGTGGCATTTCAAAGCAGTGTTCATGTAGAAATTTGCACAAAAAGTCACAGAGAAGCATGTTGCGCTGCTATGACGACCACAAGCTGTGATTTGTCACAACCCCAATCTCAGCTGTAGCATCGTTGTTTAATAACTTGTCGTGATTAAACCTACAATTCAAAGTTTTATGCTTCCATGGGCGCTAAAAACTGTTTTGAATTCCGATAAATTGTTTGTTGGAAGAAAAAGGCCACCAAAGAAGGAACCGGGTTCCGACTCGCTGTTACAGGCCTTATATCATGGCTTATAAGTATTCTTCTAAAAACCGGCGCTCTGAGCACCAGCCCCTCCCAATCCACAAAAACAAAAGGGGCCTCACATTGTGATGTCACAGAGTGAGGAACTGCCCCTTCCAGGAAGAGTTCGCGTTTCCAGCCCCGCCCCAGGGTGATCGGCTAAAGGCTTTCATCCTATATGCACAATCTGCACATCCATCTTTGCAAAGGTTCGGATGTTGTTTGTTTTACGTGGACGAAACGCAGACACGCTGCCAAGACCAACTTTAGGTCGACGTCATGAAATGGGCGGCACCCACAAGGACAGAAAGGCGGAGCCTCAGAGATCGAGTCATTTGAGCTGCGAAAATGATTCATATTTCATGAAAAATCTTTCTTAGTGTGCCAAAGGTATTATATGATAATATACAGAATATGGATATAGTTTGAAAGGGTTAAGAAAAGTGTGATATACACCTTTTAATGGTGAAAGAAATAAAATATACATTGCAAACTATTAGATTCTTGCAAAGACTTAAAACCTTTTTTTTAAATCTTTAAGATATTTTATCAGGTTTGATGTTTTAACTTCTCTCTGCAAACATCACTTAAAATCAGGACAGACCAGAATGTTTTGTCTTATTAAAAGCTTTGATCTTGAAAGACTAAAATGCTCCAAACTTTTGTCACTAGAAAAACTTGATTTAAGATGACAAAAAAAAAAAAAAATCAAATTTTACAGTACAGGTAATTCTTTGTTTCATTTTCATGCCATTTATTTTAAATCTTGATTAGTTAGAATGGAATTCACTGACATTGTTTTAGGATCAAAAGTGTAAATTTATGTTCTAACAAAAAGTTTAACATTTTTGAGTATTTATTAAGATGGACAAAACCAAGATTCTCATTTTGTCATTTCCACTTATCACACTATTTTAATAAACTACAATAAAGTTCATTAAAATAAAAAAAATAAAAAAACTACAAACCATTTGATTAGAACTTGCAAAAAAAACTAATAATATAATAAGTAAATCTTTCTAACAGCTTTTTCGGCTCATTTTTTCTTTTTTGAATGCTTGTGTAGATGTTCACGTCTTAATATAAGATTTCTGCATGGGCAGATCATTTCACCACATTCTAGGGAATTTCTTCTTAAGATTAGAGTACTTTTTTAATTTCAGGCTACCCCCTTTTGCACTGACCGTGGACATTTTGCAGATCGACTTATTTTAGCTGTTTTTTTAGTTGGTTATTATTTGTTTATGAAGCATATATTTTGTAGAGACAATATAGTATTCATAGAGAGAGAGAGAGAGAGAGAGTGGGTATGAAAGGTTGCAAAGATGCAACAGAAGAGAAAAACCTTGTTACCAGCAGTACATACAGGCAGATGCTAAAGAGTTTAATCTTTATGCTTTTATTGTCTCCCCCCCCCCCCCCTCCCCTCCCCCATCTTCCCTTCTGGCTCTTTTCGTTTCTCCTCTCCTCACATCTCTCCTGGAGGGTCAGAGTTCAGCTTGCAGATAAGGGAATTGAAACAGGATCCTCTCTGGCTCGCTGTCCGACTATCCGACTGTATGCCGCCTGATCAGTCCTCTGGATCTCTCCCCCGGCGCAGGGCTCTGTGATGAGCTCGGGCAGGAGTCACGTCTCCTGGAGCCTGGCCTGTGCGCTCATGCGTGTGCGCATATGAGTCGCAACTGTAATTGAATGGAGGGACAAGCATGCACGCACTAAGGCGCGCACAATATCCTTTTTTTTTTCTTTCCTAGCTGTTCTTTAATATCCGACCTTCTTTAAAACATATTTAAGGAAACGCGCACAGGTCTAGATGAAAATATATAATAAGACTGCCTCCGTCTATCAGTTCGGGATTAACAGTCAACAAATGAATGGTGCCGTCTTTCAGACTGTTGGAAAAGACTAGTTTAATGTCTTCTCGGCATCTCTGCCAATTATCATGCTTTGCAGTTCAGACAAATGAGCCCCATGAAAACTGCAGATAATAGGGCGTTTCTCAAAGGGAGAGGGAAACATTGAGTGTGACCCAGCTGTGATGCTCTCGTGATCTTTCAACAACCTTCTGTGCGGTTTGGTCAGACTCCACAAACAATGGAGATCCCTCACACTCATCGTGGAGTAGTGACACATCAGAGCTTCATTTTTATTCTCAGATCTTTTTAAAATCACACTCCAACTGTCGTTTGATCTATTGTTAAAACGTTCCCAGTTTTAATTATGATTATGCGGTTTTTAGCCAAAAATCTGTGTTGTTTTCTTGGACATAGTTTCTGCAGAGTGGCAGGAGTTCATTAGAAATTCTCCTCTGAGTTGTGTATGGGCCCGTTGGTTGTAACCATCCCGCCCCCCCTCCCTATTACCGTGTCAAAACATAAATAGATCTATTTGTCTACAGGTGTCTGCATCAGAATGGAGAGGAGCAGGGAGCTTGTGGCCCGCCCAGCCTATTTTGTTTCTGTTACAAATAAGCTCTTTTTCAAACATTTGTTGTCGTCTTCTGATTCTCAATGATTTGAATAAAGAAATACTCAGAAATGCAATTTTTGAAGTTATTTTTCTTTATATGTGTCCCCATTAATCAGAAAAAATGCCACAAGAACATGTTAAAAACATCAAAAACACAATTTTCATCTGAGCTTCAGTTCCAGTGTGGACATCCTTTCGACTGTACCGTAACTCTTCAGCCGTTTACAAAATTAACGTAATGCCAGCGGATTCTGAAGCGGAGAAAAGCTGCCTTGCAATGATATTGATATGCAAGACTTTATGCTTGTATAGTGATGTATATTGGTGCAAAGCTGAAATGCAAAGCCGCATTCTCTGTGTCAGAATCAGCTCATTCATTGTGATTGTGTGAACGGTCAGATTTACAGTGTGTCAAAGAGTTTGTGTTATTTAGGAGTTGCTGGTGACATCTCCAGTCTTAAAGGGGATAAATGTTTCTTTTCTTAAGACTTTCAGAGTAAACTATATCAATATAAGTGATGATATAATACCTTTGGCACACTAACATACAATTTTTTAACAAAATATGAGTTATTTTGGCAGTTTCTTTTCCTACCCAGAAATAAAATGACTCAAACTCTGAGGCTCCTTCTTTCTCTCCTTGTGGGTGCCGCCCATTTCATGACGTCAACCTAGAATTGGCCTCTGCAGCTGTTTGCGTTTTGTCCACGTAAAACAAACAGATGGATGTGCAGATTGTGCATATAAGATGAAAGCGTTTAGTCAATCTCTGCTAGCTCCACAGAGAAAGTGGGTGTGTCTCTTAGCCTGGAGGCGGAGCTGTAAGCGCAGACTCCTGGAAGGGGCTGTTTCTCACTTTGTGATGTCACAATGTGAGGACCTGCTTGTTTTTGTGGATCTGGAGGGGCTGGTGATCAGAGAGCAGGTTTTTAGAGGATTACTCAGAGTGAGTAAACTGATCAAGAAACGGCTTCGGGGTTTTTTACAGTGAGGAATTAACATTATAATACACTTAAAAGCTCAAAAAAGTGGATTTTGCACGATAAAGGCCCTTTAGAGGGTATGGAGGTGATCAGGGGTTCCATAATATTTTCTATAATCTTTTCATTATGCATTACAGGAGTTCTATTATATTTTCTATGTTCTTGTTATCATGCATTTATGCATGTATATTGTATTGCAGAAATATGCTTGATGCCTTAAGTAGCAGATAATATGTGCCGAGGTCACCAGTAGGCCTGTTTTTTACTCTGTTTCTATACTGGAGTGTTTAAGGAGCCACGACACCTGCAATGCAGACTAGACAAAAACACATCATTCTAATGACGTATTTTGTATGTTTTCATTATCCCTTACTGAATAATTAATAAAAGCCATTTTGCCCTGAGGACAGATGGAGCGGACAGCCACAAAGCCTAACAGGTCGTGTTTTTCCACCTCTCCCCTTTTGCAAAAGGTTTGAAAATTCATGCAGACTCTTGTGTGTCTTTTCGTTTCTCAAACTGCACATCTCATTTTTGGCCGTCCTGAATCATCCGAATCTGCGAAGGCCGGACGAGACGCCAACAAGGGTTAAGTGTAGAAATGTGCAGCAAAGTCTGACTTTTTAGGAAATGCACATTTATTTGTTGATAAATTTGCACCTAGGGAAACAGCAGCTTCACAGCAGCTTCATTAGCAGATCCTTAAGAAGAGAATATGTGAAGCAAAAAGTCATCCTGTAAACAAAGGAATCCTGCTGAGAGTGGCTGACTGCTGCATGATGAGAAGGGAAACGGTCAGGACTGTTTCCTCTGAAGAGCAGAAACGCTGCTGAAGGAGGTGGAAAGGAAAGCAGAACAAATCACGCAGAGATCAGAAGAAAATCAAAACAAATGTGGCAACGAAAACCGCAAAATAAATTAGAGAAGAGTCTAAAAGATAAAGAGAGACCTGGCTGAGATTTGTCAGTGGATGAATTTCACAGGCAAACACAAATTAGCAGAACAAAGATGTGATAATTAGAACTCCATCATCTTTTAGGCCTGAAGTGAAATATACTGGTTCAATTTTCCTTCAATCCATCACATATTCCTCTCTGTTTCCTCTCATTCTTCATCTTCCTCTCTTTTTCCCGTCATCATTCTTCCTGCTGTACTGAGCCTCCGGCGTGCAGCGAGCCTAACTAAGAACTACAGAGAACACATCCTGACGGCAAAAAGGACAGGAAAAGAAGTCAGGGGGTCTAGAAGTTGCAAATGAATTTTTCTCTCCACAAACTAGCAGTTGGATGTCCTCCATTCCGCGCGTGTTGTGCTGGGTGGAGGCTGAATTATTCATGCTATCGTTTGCTTTAAATGAGACATTTAGAGTAAATTTAAGTTCGACTTCCTGGGGAGTGCCTTGGGCAGTGCAGTTAAATAAAAATGAAGGGGGGATATGAGCAAAATCCATTATGCATTCAGAATCCTCTGGCTGAAACAACAGGAACACAAGCTGTGTCTCTGTACACGCCAACAGCAACAATAGGAAGCCTTCTGCTCACTCAAGTTTACTTTGACCAATTCTGTTGATTAAAAGTCTGCAGAATTTTGTTGATTTTCAAATCTTTAAAAGAACTGGAAGGCGGCGGGCAAACTGAAAAGGTGAGGGCGGCCTGAGGCGGCTCAGTGTGAGGGTACTTACAGAGTAGGACAAGCAGGAGTGTTGCGAGCATCACTAGAAGGCTGGAGAAATGGGAGTGGGCGGAGCTACAGATCTTCTTGTTCTTCTTACATATGCACACCTGAACTTTGACCTCTGTGTTGTTGGACAAAGGGGGCATCCCTGAGTCGGTGATGAGCAGTGGGAGCTGGTAGTTAGCTTTCTTCAGACTCTGCAGGAGCATGATTTGCGAATGTGTGGCTGCAGGAGACAAAGAGGGAGAAGGAGGTGTTGTTGATTGCATAGGTGTTACACTCACCTGTCTCGCCTTAACTGCCCTTCTGTTCTGAATAAATACCTTTCTGCAAAGTCTATATACTTATATACACATCTACTTGCTTACACAAACTGACTGGCAGCAAACGCGTTCCTGACAACGAAAATTTCCACAACTTAAGTCACATATGTTTTTTTTTTTTTTTACATCTTGTTGCATCACACTTGAAGCTCTTTAACCAAAATGACAGAAAAAAAACTGCTCAGGTTAAGTTCCTACTAAGATGTAGACTACAGCTGCTCATTCTACCTTATAACTTTTACCCGACTGGAGGTCATTTTAACATTTCTGTCTACTCAGAAAAGGTTATTTTTTGACTATGAGCTTAAACCCCCAAAGAAAACAAACTGTTTGAATTTTTACTACCAAACTCCAAGATTTTTCTGTTGGGTCAATAAACACTTTGGCATAACTATTGGAAATCCCTCAAAATATTCTGAACTCTGTTAAGCCCCTCAAAGTTCTTTTGTTTTTCTTTTTCGCTTCTCCCTTCAGGGGTCGACACAGCAAATCAGCTTCCTCCATCCAACCCTGTCTTCTGCATCCTCTCCTCTAACACCAGATACCTTTATGTTTTCGTTCACTGCATACTTTCCTCATCTCTCCTCGTACAAATGTCCGTTCCTTCTGTCCTTCTTCACACAACAGTAATCAAAATTTCACTGGCTCCCTGTCGCTGAATGGCACCAATGGGGGTCGTAAACCCGGGCATCGGTCAATGTGGTATGAATATCTTAGGTCTGATTCGCATATTTGGTTTGGCAGAGATTTTATGTCGGTTTCTGACAAAACCCTCTGTCTGTATTGGGGCTTGGGACGAGCACAATGACTACATTAAATACTACATTCATCGCCATCTCTCAAAAGAGACATCGGCGCCATGGAGCGGCGAGCTCCTTACACGTGGGAGGGGCTATGGATTAAAACCCTTTATTGGGCAAGTGACTGTTTTTGGTCATTTCCGCACATGTTAGTTATCACGCCCATCCCCTGTCTCAGTGAGTTCAAGAATCATGTAATCTTTACCCAGCCAGCCAATCAGCAGAGACCATCCTACATTATAGGTTACTCAATTGTGAAACTTGACCAATCAGCAGAGACCAGGGTCACATCAATTTTCCCTTTTTCTCCAAAGTCAGAAAAATTTGCTTTTGCAGCTCGGTTCACTGGACATTTTCAAAGGAATCATTTTTTCCCCCACTTTGAGGCAATTAACCAAATACGGTAACTTCATTGGCATTGATTTTCTACATGAAAAAAGTCTTGTTATGTTCTCCAATTACACTCTAAGGTTGGATTTTTGAATTTTAAAGTATTTCATTGAGTGCCCTATAAAGGGTTAAGCCATTTTGGGAAATGGTGTTTGGATGATTTTAAAGAGGAGCTGTGGATCCAACAATTCCACATGACACGCTCAACTTTGCATCAGCTGTGTGATGCTGTGAGACCTCTCGTGGCGCCCGCTGTGCAGCGCCCAAGGCCACCAGTTCCTATGAAGAGCATTGCTATCCAGTTGTTGGTCATGCTCCTCATTTAATTCAAAAAAAAAAACATTCTAAACACCACCTCCTCCAAGCGCAAAAACCTTTTTTCAATAAATGTGTTTTTTTTTTAATTGTCGTGTTTCCATTAGGCAAATTTTTTATTGCAAATCAAATTTATGCAATTTCATAGTCAATGGGAACACAGCAAGTGATTAATTTTTCTATTTGCAGTGTTTTCTCCAAAGCCTCCCAACTACTGTGGATGCTGTGGACGTGAGCAGATGTCCCTTTATGTTAACAGAACCATGAACATATTCTAGTAAAGTACGTCGTTTGCATCACAAATATTGAGCTTTTTCTGGTTTTTTGTTAGCCAGGGCACTCAGGTGTGGTAATTGTTCCATCTGTACCTTCCAGCTGTGATTTGGCCACAAACTCATCACTCGTGATCTGAAGGACGCTTGATGTTTTATTGATTTTGATGTTCAGTGCTTGTTTCTAATTGATGATTTCAAGAATCACATGAAATTGGGGAATATTATGGACGTTGACAGCGCTAAGTTAAATTGCATTGAAAAACCCTCTCCATGGAACAGCCAATGAACCATTGGAGATGTCTGTGCATACACTTTTAGCATAAAATTGGTTTCAAACTCTAAAGCTGATTCTATTTTCATGCTTCTTCTCCTAATTTACATTGCAGATTTTAGACGGAGTAAATTCTGCAATTTAGATGTAAAAACAGTTAGTTTTTGCCACAAGCGCTTACCTTTTTAATGCTAACTTTGCCTTTAGCAAGGTGCTTAAGTGAAACCTGCGGTATAAACCAAATCGTAGGTGTAGAGATTGAATGAAATCAACGGTTTTCAATGGAGCAGATGGTGATTAACATATTGATTTATCTGCTCCCCTCTTGGGTTTTCTGCAGCTGTGCAAGCACACTAATGAGACCTTTTCTAAACATTTGTATTGGCAAAAAAACATTTTAATCAGATAATGTTAACCAGGTCACACATGTACCCATTCTATGCATTTGACAAATTTTAGAGTTTTATAGCAGTTAATGTAGAAAAGGATAAGCCACTGGAGACCTTTGTTTCTGTGTAATTAGGGAAAAGTCCAACTCCACAAACCCAGACTTGAGCTGTAGGACATACTAGCAGCAGTTCTAAGAATGTTGTTTTCATTTGTTAATCGTGAGCATTCAACAGAAGATGAAGACCAAAGTTTGGTTGAATTATAGAATTTTTATGCCTGCTGGTGTGCAAAACATTTTTATTTAGATTTTAATTGCTTGTAAAGGTCATGTTTTATCTTTGTCATTTAAGATACTATTCATTTAGCTAATTTCTTTCACAACACAATACAAGAAGCGCCAACCTTCCTGCAACACTAATTTAACTTGGAAACATTTAATTTGGTTGCAATTCATCAGCTTGCTTTTTGTACTGTAGCCTTTGGAAGGACAGTGGTTTAATATCACACCGTCTGCAGTCTGCGGCTGGCTATTATGAGAAATGAGGTTCTCTTTTCACTGCATTACAAAGCGTTATGCTGTTGTTTTTTTCCAACACTATTCCACATCCTTACAATTGATTCATGAGGCGACCCACAAAGGGACCAATCCAAATGCAAAAAAGACAATCCTATATTTAGAAATTAAAACATGTTTATTACTAACCTATACACGATCTAAACCAGTGATTTCAAACCTGTTTTGTCTTGTCTTTCCCACATCCACAAGCTTATAGGGTTACAATAATCAGAAACAGGTCTTACCCAAATGTAGTGTACCTGGCTAACAAATATAACCAACATCAGGAGTATAACTGGTTTTTACACAAACCAATGTCAGGGTTTGAACAAGTTGAATTTCATAGCAAAATTATAAAGCTATTTTATAAATATAAATACAGGTATATTCTTTTGTCTTTAGAAACTTGGACTTTAAAGGGTGAATGCCATGCAAAATCAACTTTTTGTATTATAATGTTTATCCCTGACAATAAACAACCCCAAAGCTGTATTTTGATCCATTCACGGAGCATCCCTCTAAAATCTTGCTCTCTGAGCACCGGCCCCTCCCAATCCACGTAAACAAGCGGTTTCTCACATTGTGACATCACAAAGTGAGGAAGAGCCCCTTCCAGGAAGAGACTGCGCTGCCAGCCCCGCCCCAATTCTAAGACACACACCCACTTTCCCTGGGGAAATAGCGTCAAATCACTTTCATTTTATTTGCCCAATATGCACATCTATCTCTGCAAAAGTTTGGATGTTGTTTTTTTCTTCGTGGGCACAACTCAGAAACACTGCTGAGGCTCACTCTAGGTCTATGTCATTAATGGGCGGCACCCACGAGGAGCGATAGGCGGAGCTTCAAAGATCAAGTCGTCCTAGGGGTAGGAAAATGAGCTGCTAAAATATCTAATATTTCATGAAGAAATTGTTCTTTAGTGCTCCAAAGTTAATTTATCATCATTTATATGCATACAGTCTGCTCTGAAAGGCTTAAGAATAGCATGGTATAGCCCCTTAAATTTCGTCTAAAAAGTTAGACAAAATATTTAATGAACGTCTTCGTTTTTTAAATCTCATGCCTCAAATAGTCCCAACATTAAAAAAATAACTAGGTAGCAATCTGCTACCTAGTTATAAGGCTTTTTTCATGAAAACTTTAGGAATTTATTACATAAATCCTAGAATTAACCTGTTTGTTTGGTTTCATTGAGTTTTTTCTTTCTTTGGCAGTATTATTCCTTCACACCTTTGTTTCATTTTTATTTTCATCTGATGCTTAGATCACATATCTTTAATCCGTTTTCATAGCTACATTCAAAATTCCAAATTAAACAGGGCTAAACAAATTTTACCAAGACTCCACCAAACGGTGCAGAAGTACTAGTAACCTGAAGTGGGAACTCTATCCACGGGAATGACACAGCGTTGGCATTTATTAGAGCTGGCAGAACATCCCACTCTCCATATGCTTCCTGTATGCATTTTTAATCAAATGAAATTATAGTGGTTTGGTTTGACAATTAATTATAAAAAAGATGCTAAAAGGGGTTGATCATAGCTGCTTCATCAAATCTGAAGAGATCTAATAAACAAATCTGCTGTTATTATATTATGTAGTAACTGCTCTCCTTGGATGCATTTGTGGATGGACGCACACGCTCAGCGGGATGAACACAAGGCTGGTCCATCTCTGTTGGGAAAAAAGGGGGGGAGTCTTTCTCTGCTGACCCTATCTGTCTTTTCCAGCAGTGGTGATTGAGGAGTGTCTGTTCCTCCCTCTCCTGCTGTCAGTCACAGCTAATACCTCTGGGCAGGTTTTAGCTTTGCTCTGTCACTCAAACACACACACAGTCAGTGCTTTTGGTCATGCGACTCTGATTCAGTGTCCGGCCAGTGTCTGTCCCTCTTTCAATATCCCTCGTTGTATTATTTTTCTCTTCATCTTCATTGTTTGATTTGTGTCTGAGTGTCAACATGTGTGGAATGAAAACAATGAATCTCTGACAAACTCGTAAATTCCTGCAATGTATGGAACAGTGTAGTAGTGGTTCTCAGACCTTCCATATATTACAACATATTTCTATATTATATTAAAAAGAAAAAAGCAACAACAAAAGTACCTGACAACACAAAGACACTCACCCAGATGTTGCTTAAGGCTTAGTCACAGCTGCCCTTTATGGGAGAATACAGGCTGTCTTGTGGCAAAGCAAAGGCAAACCTTTACAGGTTAGCCGCACAAAATATCTACTTTTTGTGCCTATTTTTTTCTAAGACTAGGCTGCAGGCAGTAAGTTTTTATACTACATTTAAGAGTGAAGTAGGTTGGCTGGTCGTACAGGTTTTTCTTGCGCACTGTTCAAGAAGCCCATTAGTGCTGGTTTCGTGATAAGTGGGTACTCCTTGCGTGCAGCCTGACAGTTAGAAATGATGTAATTAGACAATTAGAGCATCCTACGGGTATCTACATTTCGCGCTCACACCCCATGCGTGGGTTCGGTGAGGGGCCAGTATTAGCACCTTAATGAATCACAATAATCGTGTTTAAACTAAGTAAACTACGCGTAAACTGAGTAATTCCCATCCGACCAAAAATTTTGAGCAGCTCAAAACTGAATTCATGTAAAGACCCGTCGACCTATAATCACCAGAGGCGATGTGGGGTTCACTGTCATACTCAAATGAGCGGGAAACGATTATTCCATTCTGTTTCTTTAAACATTGTTTTGGATAATTTAAGAAACAAACTGCTAACTTTTTCAAAGTATTTGCCTGTTTTCTCTCCCAAAAAAATGGCAATTTACGTTTACCTATAGGCTCCTCTTAAAATGCAGGCGGTCCTCTCTATGACCCTCTATGGACCAGGAAAACCCAAAAACTAGCAACATCCATACGGGTGCATGTTTTCTATGGTTTTGGTTGATTAAATACTGGGCTTTTGCTTTAATGGGGTGTAGTTTCTTCAATGTTCTTCAACAAAAGGAGACTTGTAAAACTTGTAAAAATGTAAGGAACCTTTATTTTTCCGTCTACAGATTCATAAAACTGGAATCCTCACCATTAACTCTGGAGACCTTCCATGTTTTGTCCAAGCCAGGCTGTTTTCCCAGTTCAATCTTAAAGGGGGCAGCATTAGGTGGGAGATCCTTGTCCCATCCTCCAACTATGGCCACATTCATGTCATGGGCATCCTCACACACTTGTGCTACTGATGGCACCACATAGGGAGCGTTGTCATTGAAGTCCTCCAGGTGAATGATCAATGTGCCCGTACCTGAGGCTGGGGGGATACCTGCAAAAGACAAACAGGTGACAACATTTAAGGATGAAAAACGTTTGGAAATTATTTATTACTGCTTTTGTATTTTACGTGTTTCACCTTTTTGAAAAATGAAAAGGAATAGAAAAAAAATCTTTTAACAAGTAAAATTTTAACAAATTAGTTATTTTATCCGTCCATGTACCAAGAGGGAGATAAATATATAACCCTGTATGGAGGCAGAGGCTTAGTATTTTCATTTGGAGAAAATAAAGGCAGAGATAGGAGAAAAATATGTCCAGATGTATGTGGAAGAAATGTCAAGTGGTGCTGGAATGAAAGCCATTCTTGGTTTTTACCGAGCAAAAAAAAGAAAAAAACTTAAACAAAAAAAATAGGCCAAAGTGAATGAAAAATGTTGCAGCCCAGTCATAATAAACTGGAATCTAGTAAAAGAAAAATTACTGAAAGATTCAAATGAAAAACAGGATTAAATGTTTTATGAGATAAACCTTGAAAGATTCATTAAAGGCTCATAGGTTTTAATTATAAATGAAGTGACATTAATTACAATATGACAAAAGTTTGAGGATTCATATAAAAACAGTGTCTTCATTCTGGTGATAAAGAACGGCAGTGCAATGCAGCATAACATGCTTTGTCAAAAATTGAAAGGCTTGTGTCATATTTTTAGAACAGAAGCTATTTTCTGTGAAAGCAGAATATTTACTTAAGTGCTTGACAAAACAGTCCCAAAGTCAAATGATAAATATGTACTTTTGGTACTTCCAGGAGTGAAATATTTATCATTTTTTAAAATCCATAACTGTAGTGTGTGTTAAAGCTGGTGCAGTATAACCTGAAGGGCATGTGTGGGTTCTGGTTTTCAAGAATAATGTTGGGAATCTAACCTCTAATCTAAACTACCAACCAAAGCACATATACGACTCTCTATAATCCCACTTGCCTCCATGGAATGTTGGTCAGAATGCATTAAACATCTATATTGGCCATAAAGTTTACTCATAAGTCCCACATGTAGGTTGTAAAAGAGGTTTCCAGCCTGAAAAGAGGTCAAAAGGACAACAATGTAAAGAAGATAGTAGAACCAGGCTACTCTACATCCACCTGAAGCTAAATTCAGTTTAGTCAAAGATTCACTCCATGTGTGCTACTGAGTCTGTTGTTATCGTTACAGTCAAACATTTACATGTTGCTCCAACCAACAAACCAACCAACCAACCAACCACTTTATTTCTAGAGTACTTTTCATCAAATTGCGTAGAGCATGATGTGCTTGACATAAAAGACACATACACATAGGTTCAAACAATGAAAAGTCATACGGCAGTCATGATGTAGAGGCAGAGCGGTCTCAGATCAGACTTTTGCAGGTTCGGTACCCTCCCTGCCTGCCCATATGTCAAAGTATCCTTGGGCCAGACTCTGAACTCCACACTGCTCCTAGTGCTTATGGTGTTTGTAAAGAAGAAGCCGCCATCAGTGCGTGAATGGGACTGTGACTGTACAGTGCTTTGGGCCTCCAAGGAAGGCAGTAAAGCGCTATTTAGGTAGATGTACGCCATTTACTATAAAACGCAAGAAACAAACCAAAAATGGAAGAAAACGCTGTGGTTAATTGTTTGAAATAGATTAAAATATAGAAAGGGTAAACATTTGCAAATGATAAACAATAAAAGCCATAAAACACTTAAAGGCAAAATAAATAGGTAATTAAATGAGTTATGTTAATGATAAAAAAGATGCAGCTTTATTTATATTTAAAAAGATGAAGAAACTATCAGATCTGCATGTAATTTTTTCACAGATGAGAACTGCTCACTATGACTTCTGGTTCTCTTAGTGAGTGAAGACAAGAGAGCAGAACCTGAGGATCTGAGAATTCTGGAGGGTTTCTAAGGACTGAGGCGGTCAGATAAATCGGAAGGTCCCAATATGTCAAGACATTTAAAACCTAAAAGGAGAATTTCCAAAATCAATCCTAAAACCAACACCTGTTTGAGGCTGTAAAAGCTAGAAAAAAATACGACAGTTTCTAGTGTTCAATAACAGTTAAACAATCATTACTACCCTACATATGGTAGCTTTTTCATATCCATGGAGTGAAACTAAAAGGCAAATGGTCCTCATATACTGTAGATAAATGTGGCTGTGACAACATCAGCACCAGATCAAGAGTGAAGAGAAGTGACTTGGGGAAAATCAGACAGAAAACGTGTGCAAAAGCAAATCAAAGAGCGAAACTCTTCATGCGAGACTCGAGATAATCCATTATCACTTGAGGCATGAGCCCAGGAGAGTGAGGACAGGCCTTGGATTCCCATGGGTGAAAGGATGCAAATTTCAACCCATTTGCAGTGTGTAGGGCGTCTCTGTGCTTGGCTAACTTTAAATGAAGCTGTTTGTCTTCCTAAATGAATATTCCTCTCACCAATCACTGTTGGTGAGAGCAGTATTCATTTAGCATTCATTTCTCTGCACCTCTCCCACTCCTCCTTATCTGCCTTGCATCATGCCTGTGTCATCATCAGCCTGCCTCAGCATCAATGGGGCTTGTCTGCTGGCCTCTGCTTCACACCACTTTATCAAAAAGTTCTGGCTAAACACACTTTGATTTTCTGAGGGAGGCAGGCCATTTAGAGATATTTACGTCTACAACGTGCGCAGCCACCCCCTGAACATTAGCCACAACAAAGAACATTAAAAAGTTGCCATTTAAGAAAGAAGTACTTGCCTTCATCCAGAAGGGAAATGAGATTCTACTGTTAAAGTTTGATTAACTCATTAAAGTTTTGAATATCATTTGCTTTTATTCCATTCTTGAATTACATGCTAGGAAAAAAAAGCAAATGGAAGTTATAACAG
This sequence comes from Oryzias latipes, assembly GCF_053564925.1. NCBI lineage: Eukaryota > Metazoa > Chordata > Actinopteri > Beloniformes > Adrianichthyidae > Oryzias > Oryzias latipes. The sequence goes on along the minus strand of NC_136242.1, from coordinate 31,935,431 downwards.
ATGTTTTTTTTTGTGTGGTGACAACCAACCAATAATTTGAAGGAAGCCAAACTGATGATTTATTATTTGAGTTTACTGGAGCCGAAGTTGCTTTAGAGTCTACGACCAGAATTGGACTTGGTAAACGAGGTCTATCCCCCCGACGGAAGGAGGTGAAACACAAACTTTATCTTCATCAGCATTAAAAAGAAAAGCAGTTTTCAGTGCAAAAGCTTTCCTTTTGCCTGGGAGGTACAGAAGATTTGTAAATTTCCTGGAAGATGCATAAATCATGGGCAAAAACACATTACTATGCCTAAGATGCATTTTGTCCCTCTCTTGTCACATAGTAAATGGTTTTACAAACCCCCACATGTTAAAACTGGGTTACTTTTTGTTTATTAGTGTTTGAATTCATACTACAGAACAGTGGTCCCCAACCAGTTTTAATGTCAGATCATATTTTCATGGATTGGGCGTTCCCTTAACTTCCAGATTCCCTTAAAATATTTGCAGCTGCTTTAAACTTTATGTGTACACTATATTTTGTAGGGGAGGAATCAAATGTGATATAGATTTTCCCTAAACTGTCAAAGTGGAAGCTAAAGAGATCAGACGCCAACTTCAGCCTTGTCAAACTGTTAAGGTGCAACGGATAAAAAGAAAAAGAAAAACGGTCACTAAAACTGGGATTTTCCAAATATAATCATAAACATAAATTATTTTTTTAGCAGTATTGTAACATTAGACAGCTGGTGCTGAATATTATGCAATTATTATTATTATGGTGTGTCACAATAAATCCATATTTAGAGTTAAGATTCCTGGTTTTGTCTGTTGAATGCAATTTTATTTTAAAGTGCAAGGCTCTTAATTTGTTTCCTCTTTGGCTCTTTTTTTCTTTTTTTTAAATCTTTGCTAGCTTAAGGGTTTCAGTTTAGCAGCTGGTACAGCCACTTTAAGAAAGAAGCGGATCCATCATTGACACTCGACCAAGCGACTTGACATGCGTCAAGAATCAGTGGTGGTGGAGAGATTCCAGTAGTTTTCCAAAATAAAACTTTCTTCAGAATCAGATTATGAATAAAACCAAAATGTAGGTTGTGTAGTTTTTCTCTGCGGTCCAGAACCATCTGTCCCACGGACCGGCATCTATCCACAGCCGTGGGGTTCTGGACCACTGCTTTAGACTACTGATGACACAAAAAGACTAATATGGAGCCATAGATGTTTTTGTTAAATGTTCTTTTAATTTATGACTGAAGTAAAAACAAAAACAAAAACAATTTTTTTTCAATTTTTTCAACATTAATAACAAGCGGAAAGTTTTGAAAGAAAAGAAAGGCTAAATCTTCACAGGAATCATTTTACATAAGACCTTTAAAGTCAGTGAAAACTAAAGAGTCTTTACCTAAGTTACCGGTATCTTTAGTCAAGTGTGGAGCAGGTCTTATGAATTGGTTCCAGAGCAGATATTACACTAATTAGCATCTGAGATTAGGCTTAATTGTCTCCATCATAGTAACCCCTTTATTAATAAAAATGCCTTGAAGCCAGTTCAGAAACATGATCTGCACTGATGCAGCACTTGCACAAGATAACCTGAATTTCAATTAAAGATAAAAGTCATTCTGCTCTTTTAAAGTCAGAAAAACAGTTTTAAAAAGAATTTGCAATAATAACAAATCAAAGTAATTACTTTAGGAAAGAAGTAAAGTACATCTACTGGCCATAACAACCTTGCTTTGCTTTATTAAGGCTATAGTTATTGCACTACGGGAATACAGTGGTCCCTTGTTTATTGTGGGAGTTATGATTTAAAAAAAAAAACTGAATGTAAGTCAACTTTATTTTTTACAATAATTGTAGATGTTTAAGGCTGTAAAACTCCTCACTACCCATTTTTACACTATCTTTGACACATGTTAACATTGTTACACTTTTATCTTTAGTTCAAACTCCCAAAGTTCAAACTTTTATTGAACTATAAGTCCAGTATTGTGGAATAAAAACAAAGAGCTATGTAGATAAAAAATGAACGCAATCTGTACAGGAGAAACGGCACTGACGAGCTTGACTGAAATGGTCTCCAGCCAATCAGAAAAAACAACGATGAAAATTGCACCCAAAAAATCCACCATGAAAGGGAAACCGAGTTTTTGCGAGGGAACACTGTAACTATTCTTTTCTGCATAGCTATGATAAAGTGAGTTTTAACCAACAATCCAACCCTTGGTAGGGTTATATTCTGGTTTATTGCTGAATTTCTATGTCATTTAAAGAGCCTATGTCATGCAAAATTAACTTTTTAACTTTTAAGTGTATTATACTGTAAATTCCTCTCTATAAACAACCCCAAAGTGGTGTTTTGATCAATTCACGCATCATCTCCGAACATTTCTTTAAGCACCTGCCCCTCCCAACCCAAAACAAGATGGTTCTCACATTGTGACATCTCAAAGTAAGAACAGCCCCTCCCAGGAAGAGTCAGCGCTGCCAGCACCACCCCCAGGCTAACACACCCACTTCTTTTAGCCGAGCTAGCAGTGATCGCCAAAACACTCTACTTTTATATTCATAATCCACACATCCATCTTTGCAAAAGTTCAGATGTTTTTTTTCCTTTTGCAAACACGCGGCTGAGGTCGGCTCTATGTAGACGCCATGAAATGGGTGGCGCCCACACAAGGCGGTGCCTCAGAGATCGAATTGTCGGACTTCTGGGTAGGAAAATAATCTGCGAAAATAACTGATATTTCATTTAAAAAATCTTACTTGTGTGTACCAAAGGTAATGTATCATTATATGTAAAGATATAGTTTAGTCTAACTTAAAAAAAGCATGACAAGGGACCTTTCAGAACTCAGTATTTACATTTTGGTCTTCAAAATGTAACTTGATGTTACTAAAGATTAGAAACTGAACAACATGGATTTTCAAATGTTAATAACTGGCCACAAAATGTCATCATTTTTTTGAATTGCCAAAGCCTTGGTTGCACAAAACTCACTTGATAACAATGTTTTTGTTGGCTGAATTTGATTCCAGGGAAGCTAAATACAATTCAAAAAACTGTTTCATTAGGCTTTTCCCTGCCTTTGTCTCCATCATCCAGCACAGCTTGACACCTCCACCTGCCTCTGATTGGCAGTTAAGACTGCCCTGTTGTTCTGCGGTCTGCCCTCAGATGAGGGAAGCAGGCAAAGTGATTGACTCCCAAAGCTGTCAGGGATAATTCACAGCTACAGGCAACAAACCACACTTTTAAACTGCCTTCACAGCTTTCTCCTGGCTTTACGCTAATACTCTGTTCCTATTTGACAGCCACTTTCTGTTGCTATCACTTTTTTTTTTGGTTCTGTCGACCGATTTTTCCCACTGTTAGGAAGGACAGGCTGTATCCAGCAGCAGTTTGATGCACCACCTTTAAAGCCTGCATGGTAGAGGAGAAAAGATTTTCTGCATGGACTGTTTTACCAGTGAAGTTTGTGAGCACACTCGTCACAAGATTTGAGTGTCCAAACGGAAGATCTTTGCCAAAGTGATACATTTGATCATTCCCTCCTAAAAAAGTACTATTTCATAGTCCCCCCCCCCCCCCCCCCCCAAAGTAAAATTGCAATAATAATAAAACATTGAGTCGTTTTGTTCAGTTTGCCTCAACAGAGCTTGAACAAATGATTTTTATTTGGCTACATTTGTTCTCCTCATTGTAACAACCATTATGTGCTGGGACAGATCGGGTACAAACAGCCAATGGATGGTGCCCTTAGCGAAACATAATGAACATTTTTACTAGGATTATTATTTTTTCACCACTGCATGAGAGCATGAGGATGAAGGAAATGAAACAACAACAAGAAAGCACAGGAGGAAGTCAGCCATGAGCTGGGATGACGAATGGCTCACTGGAAAATGTCACAATCTATCACACTGTAGTTGAACAGTCAGAAAGACTAATTCGGAGGTCGGGTACAGCAAGGTAATAATGTTGAAAAAGAAAAGATAGATGGTGTTAAAATCTGTCATCTTAAAGGGGAGGATGAGAGGATTTCAGCTTAACTTATGGTCTTCATTTGGTGCTAAAACATCTCAATGTTTAAGCCACATGTCATTTCGATGGAAAAATATATATTTAAATGCTACTGGCATCAACTGCAACCCAGTTACACACATTTTCAGACTCAGTTGAGCTGATGTAATATGGACCATGCCAACAATCCCACTATGCTGCAGGTTTTTGGGCATTGTTTAGTCCTCTGGTAATTCCAGTTAGTTATGCAGGCTCATCGCCAGAGGAGAACAATAATGAATAAAGAAATCAAGATTTACTTAAGGCTCAAGGGATGCTTTACCTACTCCACTTTTACCCCAAACCTCAGAGGTAAACAGGCCCATATCTGGTTGCAACAGCTGTGGTGGGAAATGTGGGAAGAAGAAAGTGATGGTGGTGGCTTTGTCAGTGTTCAAACAAGAGCTCGTACATTTTAGCTCCTTCATGCCTGAATTTATTTCTAACTTTATAAAAAAATAGATTCTTCGTAGTTTTTCTAGGTGGTGCTAAAGTAAGTGGAATCCGGGATCAAATAGTATGTTGCGATTATTGACTGTATATGAGAACTGGACTTAGTGAGCCCCTCCAACCTGGTGTTCCAAACAGGAAGTACCTGCTGGCTCCAAGACAAATAAACAGCTGTTACTCAGTCGTTGTATTGGTCACAATATACTTTCTTCCTCTGGTGGCTGTTTTTTAACATGTTCTTGATAATCCACATTTTTTTTTCATGATGTTTTTTTGTTGTTAAAGCTATTTAAGTCATAAACTGACCAATCAGATGCCTCAATAATGGTGGATGATGACATCATTATGAAATTGTGCTAGAGCTGGAAGACAGGATCACCGGCCGGCAGCAGCTCTGATTGGACGATGTTTAAATGTCAACCCAAAGCGGCTGTCCATACCAAGTGCCACTGGCCACCAGCCGTCCGCTAACCTAGTGGATTAAAAAAGGGCAGCCATTCTGCACTACTGGTCATTTGCACCTCGTATTTTTCTTCTTCTTCACCTTTCTTGTGCGCGTTTCTCTTCTTTTATGATTATTGCAGCCAGCACCATGTTCCGTCTTCTTCGCATTCTTCTCAGCAGCAACTGCAAAGCGTCAACAAGTTCTCGAAGTTGCTGCAGTGCTATCAACGCCATGACGAGTTTTGTGCTGCATCGATGCCATCTCCCCATTTGGCCGAGATCGCCAGATTGTCGTCCGGTCATCGCCCCAGCCCATCTCAACAGCCCCTGTCAAGTGCCTGCATCGCTTCATCACTATTTCTGAAAATCGGATGGTGGCAATCTGAAATCAGCCGAAAGTCAGAGGATTTTGGGGACCTTGGAGACCCCCTCCCATCAGTCAATTTTCACACTGCTTTGTTTCTGCCACCCGCCCGTCTCTGATGCAACCTCGAAATGTGCCCGGGCGCCCACTGACCAATGTCAGAAAATCGTCCAGTTGCTGGGAAACTGTAACTTTCTTCTAAAACCTCTGTGGCCGCCACGTGGCATGTAAAAATGTGAATGCCGCCTCCTGATTACAAATGCTGCCGCGCAGCCACCTGCTGATTTTGCGTAACGAAACATGCATTTACGTCGCCGCGCTGTGGCATTTTGGGATATGTGACTGTAATCTAAAGTGTTGCATATCTGCCAAAGCAGTTTTTTACCTTTAGAATCTGTTGGAAATACAGGAATTGTGCTAACGGTTGAAGAGTTATGGTTTGCAAATTGTGGCAGTAAAGTATTAAAAACTAATCAAAAGTTAAGAACTTGATGATGGTTTAGGAATAAAAATGATAAAGTTACATAAAACATAACTGGAGGGATTTTAAATTCACTTCCTACCACTCCTTTTCAAGCACTTAATTAAATTATTTTTGACAAAAATAGTATTTAATTATTTGGATGTGATGTTCTGCATTTATAAGAGCTAATTTTTTAATTATTAAGAGTAATAATAATAATAAATTACTTGCATGTATATTTGCATGTATGTGTACGCACATTTACCAATAGATGACTAATTGTCCTATGTTTGACATGTCTCTGTATAGATATCATTTGTTTAATTTTATTATTGCTTTGCGTCATGAATTCATGAAGCTGCAGTTCAGGTTTTTTGGTGTCTGAGGCTAAAATTATATTAAAAAATGAGATGGTAATTCAATAAGTATCCTTAGCATCCCCACTTCTCTTTCAGATTTTTTCTATTTTTAGATGGCTGAGTAAATATTTAAATGGAGTACCTAGAACCTTCACTGAGGCAATCTATCAAAAAGAAGTCTTTTGTCCGTTATCATACATGGAGAGAGTAGGTCATCCCCCTATTCTCTGCTCTGAATAAAGCTGAGGGAAATGACATCCTATCTGCTGATGTCCTTTTTCCCAGTTCCTCTCCATCCATTTTGTTAGCATTTTGAGCCCCAGACCTAGTTAAAAACTCCCCTCAGATAAGTCACTTCACGCTGCGCCATCACTCATCAGTCTCCTCGGGGCTTTCGCAAATAGTATCATGTGACAGCTTACTAATCTGATTGGCTGATCAGAACTGTAAATGAAACCAGCCAGAACCAATTACAATGGGCACAAGTCATTAGCAGAGATGACTTCAGGGATGGAAGCAATGCTGGGGACAGGTGCATCGCTTCTAGTCTGGCAAATTGCTTTCAGAATAGATTTCAGGTTATCAGTTGCTAGCTATTATACCAAGTAATTGCAGAAGGTGGGTATTGCCACAGCTAACAGTGGGCTTAGAATGAAGTTCTTTTATGCTAATTATACCCTTAAAATGCATTTTTTTCTGTTGTCTGGTCTCCAAATACAAAACAAACACAAATTATTGAAACCTACTAAGCATTAAGGAAAACAGTCCCATATTTTTCTCCAAAAAGTTTGTTTACGTGATTTACCTAAGTGCACCTATTTAAAATAATCAGCCTTTTTCTTTTTAAAATTATTTATCCTTAAGTATACAGCTAAATGTGATGTTCTACTCATTTACAGATCTGGAAATACAACATTATACCCTTTATTTGGGCAGAAAAAAGAGTTCTAACAAGTAATCTGCAGTACTTTATTTAGCATTAAAGTTCTTTTGGACCCATGGTTTACGTTCTATTTTGATACCAGGAAATTTGTTTACAAAAAAGTATTTTGAAGGTTGCATTTGTAATTATGGAGAAAGTCTGTGCAAAATCATGTTAATCTTCTTCTTCATATTAATTCTTTTGAATTCACCTTTATTGTTCCCACAGAGGAGAAATTACCCATCATGACCATCTAAAAGAAATAATAATAAATAAAAAAACTAATAATAAATCACGTATCACACAACAGACAAAGTACAAACCAACAAATAAGTTAATTAATAAATGAAATGAATTTGTTTTTGATGACACATACAGAGGTGTTGTGCAGTGGTAGCACTGAGGAGAACAATGCATGACCTGTGGTAGCACTTGTTTCTACACTGGGGGTGTCTGAGTCTCATATAATCTCTAAAAAATAAAAAATAAAGAATCTCAACCTTCATTTCACATGTTAAGCATTTAGCTGAAACCGGTGGAGTTAAGAAACTTTGGTCAGAAGGAATGTTAAAACAAAGTGTTGAAATGAAACTTTTTTGTTGTTAAAAGCAAAAAAGTCACGGTAAAGTAGGAAACTTAAAGGCCCATTCTAGCATTTTTCTTATGGTGGAGGACATACAGAAACGATTAAAGTCCCACCCACAACCTAAAGACAAACTTCTAATAAACTCTTTCTGCTCTGCAGAAACTATGTCCTAGTAAACGACACAGGCCATTTTTGAAATTTTGGCTAAAATTGCACAATTAAAATAAAAAGACAACTGGGAGCACTTTGAAAATAGATCAAGAGATGATCAGAGTGGGACTTTAAAGATCCTTAAAGATTCTCATTTTCCAGGTTAAATAATTAACTTGAATTTGCTTTTTCCTGACTTGGAACATTTTTTTCGTCCAAAGACAGATCTGACAGAAAGTGAGGAGTAACTCCACATGAGACTCCAATGTATGGAGACATAAAATGAGCTCATTTCATGCTTAGTTAGACTATTTTGAATACCTATTTGCAACACTCTTAAAGGGTCTAAATCATGCTTTTCTTCAGCCTTTAAGAGTAAACAATATTCATGTAAATGATCATATATTACCTTTGGCACAGTACAAAAACAGTGTTTAAATGAAATAAGAGTCATTTTCGCTGCTCATATTTCTACCTGGAAGTAAAACGACGCAATCTCTGAGGCACCGCCTTTCTCTCTGTGTGGGTGCCGCCCATTTCTTGAAATCAACATAGAGTCGGCCGCTGCACCATGTTTGCGTTTCACCGACGTGAACAAACATCAGAATCCTTACAAAAATGGATGTGCATGTTGTGCATAGAAAAGAAAAGCGTTTAGCCGATCACCCCTAGTTCCACGAAGAAAGTGGCTGGGAGCGGGGCTGGCAGTGCAGACTCTTCCTGAATGGGGCTGTTCCTCAATTTGTGATGTCACAATGTGAGAACCCGCTTGTTTTCGTGGAATGGGAGGGGTTGGTGCTAATAGCAGGTTTTAATAGGATTCTTCAGAAATGGATGAATGGATCAAAATATTGCTTTGGGGTTGTTGTTTTTTTTTGTGGAATGAACATTATATCACATTTAGCATGATATAGGCCCTTTAAACCCTTTTGCTATCTTAGATGACCCCACCCTTGCATCGATGTGTTATTCGTACCATGACAAAGGTGGATAAAGGTGGAAAGATTTCATGTAATCCATGGACACCAGTGAAGATCACAAATCATTGAAGAAAAAAGGTTAAGCGCACTGTCTAGTGGGTCTAGATGACCCAACTCCCAATGTTAAAGTGCCTAGGATAGCACAAGGGTTACTAGAAAAGTGGACAAAAAGACACAACTGACTTTGAGACATTATTAATAGTTTAATTTGTGAAGTTGATAAATGTTTTGCCCTAAATAAACACAAATCTATTCAAGAGGTTACCTCGTGGACCAATAAATAAAAAAATACAAAAAAGAAATAATTAAGATTTATTTTGTTGTCTTCTTTTTGATTCAGAATCAAAACCCGTTTTTTTTTTTTTTACTTTAAACCGTACCATTGCAGCTGTCATGCTTCCTCTTTGTACTAAATCTGTATAAAACTGGCAGAACAGATAGTAGAGCACCTACATTTATTTTGAGAGGTGAAATTGATGTTAAAAAAGGTTTTTTGCTCATGAGTGAGCTGCTTTCTCAGCTCCACAGTTTCCTCTAGATTTTAAACGGCTAAGGAGGCCTTTAAAGGCCATTTTTAGCTGGGAAGCTGTGTAATGAAAACATCCTCTAGTCTCGCCTAGATCGATGGGAATACACATGCAGACAAACGCAGCCCGAGCCTGTCAGATCAACCAAGCCTGTGACACATTTCCTTTGCTGCTGTAATGATATGTTTTGTTGATAAAGTGAAAGACAACCTCCATCAACCATGTTTGGCTGATTTCATCATCTGACTTCATCTTTCATTAACCGGCCCCCTCCATCTTCGCTACCCACTTATTTTGTCTCATTTATATCCTTGATAGAAAAGTGCTGAAAGAGGAGGTGCTGGCCACTTTTTACAAGTTAATCCTAATCCTGCAAATAAGCAGCTTCAGCTTCATAACCAGTAGTTTGTGTGTTTTATAAAATAAGTAGTGTGGAATCAGTGTTCTCTGAGGCTCTTGCTGAGTGGGCAGAGCCGTGTTTGTTTAAGTGTGCCAGGCGCAGCGATAAATTCTGATCTGAGGAGGAATCAGTATTCCAAGGACGCAAGCTAAGCGGGGCCTGATAAAAGCCAACAGCAGAGACAGACTTTTATTCCCTGGCAAAGCTCAGCAAAGATATTCTTTAATCACAGATGCAGCGCGAGTCTGTTTACAAGGTGGTAACTTCCCCGAGAGGCTTTCATGCAGCAGTCAGTAAGACTCAAGCCGCCTGCCTGCTTTTCATTTAGTCTCACATTTCAGCTAATTAATATTGAAAAATAAATGAACTTAAACAAAAAGGGCTTCATTGTCCTTACATAAAAAGGTTGCGGTGAAGATAATAAAACAGTCTGACTTTTCCAAAAATACCTTACCATTTGCACAACCAGTTTTTATTCCAAATTCAATTTCTGTATGTGTGAAAACAGTTCAGGTCAAAATAATTCCCATTAGTCCTACAGTAAACTCCATAAATCTCAAATCCATTGTGAAGCTATGATGTAATTTCATTGAGGAAAGTTTACCTACGTCACTCTACACACCATCATCCATCTGGCCTTCATCTTCATCAAATAGCACCTTTCTTCTCAGCCAATCACAATAATATTTTTTTGCCTTTTAAATTCACGAATGACATGGGCTCTCCTCCACCCCGTCCTCCACCCGGAGCGATGCTTTGTGGTAGTCTGGCCTTTAAAGGGTCTATATCATGCTTTTGTTAGGCCTTTCAGAGTCAACTATATCCATATATGTATATATGTATCCATATACATACATATATTACCTTTGTTTTTATGTTGATTTGTTTTAAGTTGTTATGAAATATTAGTTATGAGCTCCTTTTCCTACCCGGAAGTAAGACAACTCGATCTCTGAGGCTCTGCCTTTCTCTCCGTGTGCATGCCCCCCATTTCATGACGTCAATTTAGGCCTAAGCAGCGTGTTTGTGTCTCCCCCACAAAAACAAACAGAACTTTTGCAAAGATGGATGTGCAGATCGTGCATTGAAAAGGAAAGCCTTAAGTCGATCACTGCCAGCTCCACGGAGAAAGCGGGTGTGCGTGTTAGCCTGGGGGCGGTGCTGGCAGTGCAGACTCTTCCTGGGAGGGGCTGGTCCTCACTCTGTGATGTCACAATATGAGGACCCACTCTTTTTCGTGCATTGGAAGGGGCTGGCACTCAGAGAACCTGCATTCTCAGAAATGCATGAACGGATCAAATTACAGCTTTGGGGTTGTTTAAAGTGAGAAATGAACATTTTAATACATTCAAAGCTCAAAAATAGTTGATTATATGCCCTTTGACACAAAAACAACACACACACGAACACTTACTCTGACCCATGAAAATATTTTCTGCCAAAATGCAGCCAGACTAAGACACTCGAAACAAGCTAAACAAAGGAAAGTGTTGATGGCAACTAAGTCATAGCGATAGCTTTCAGTCTGAATTAAAGTATCGCTCCAGAGTGATGATGTCATCTGTCATGTTTAACACAAAAACACTGTCTTAATGACTTAAAAAAAACAGTGAAGATAGGTGCGCTTCAGGAAATAGAACGAAGTGAGAAGAGAGAAATGGAGGTGTGGGCCGCTGAGCTAAAGCTAAAGTGAGACAGGCACTTAGAATTTGGGGTTAATGAGGCAATACAGCAAGTCAGGGAGGGCTACAGGAAGCAAGGCTGCACTGTGGTGTGATCTGCGCTTTTCTGAGCATATCCATTACACCGCCATTACCGTGGGTCAATGTGTCTGGATTCCCCACATTGCACTCTTTCCCCTGCTTGGCATCACCTTTGCCTGCTGCAACACAGGGTCACAATTGATTGGCTAGGCAGGAAAACATTTCTGGAGGGAGGCTAACCTTCTAGCCTTTATGACTGTCCTCATAAAGGGACTGACAAATAAAGATGCATGGATGGAGGCAGGAAGAGAGGGAGAGCCCTTAAAACATGGGTAATAAAAACATACTTTTATGAAATGTCCTGTAGGACGGCTGTCATCTTCTGTCACTTTTTCCACCCCAAAAATAACTCATTTCACTGTTTGGTTCTGTCATGTTTTTAATTTTCACCTTTCTCTTGTCTCTGGCCTTTTCTTCTGACCTTGTCTCATGTATTTCTTTTTTGTTTGTCCTCTTGACATGGAGCCTCCTGTTGCTATATTTACAATTCTATTGGACACAGTGTTCTCTTTGGCTGTTACTCTCTTGGCTAGAGTATAATGGATGTTTTGCAAAGCTAGAGGAGGCAGTCATGGCTTATTTGTAGCATTCACCATGCCTGTATCTGCTTACAGCTCATTCCCAAATCCCCCATCAAACATTGATTCATCAATAAGTAAATCGAAGTGAAGCAGAGTTTCATTATACATTAAAGAGCTGTAGCCAGGGAGCCAAAATACTCTGCTTTCAGTAAGAACTCACAGTCATCTCCACACATTAAGAAAACTGCCGTTTTAAATCCTTTTATTTTTGCTGCTGTGTTGCTCTCTTCTCGCCTCGGCCTTAGGATTTCAGGCTCGGTGTACTAAGCTGGTACACATACTTTATCATTTCCTTGCTTTGGTCTGAAGCAGCCTACTGACAGCCGGCTCGGGACTCCACATGTATCTATCTTTTTGGATTTCGTCTGCCCAGCTTAATCACAGTGCATTTTTGTGTGACAGAAGTATCCCAACATTAGCAGAGTGATTGGGGTGGCCTGAAACAGAAAATGTTCCTCGAGCGCTTCCAGCAGGGATCTCTTCAGCGGTTCCCAATGTCTACAATGGCCATACTGAGTGGGAAACCCTCACAAGCAAATGTAAAGACTCACAACATTGTGTCTGCACACACTGGTGACACCTTTTCAAGTGAATGTTCACAAAAAATGGCTTTTTTTCCAATGTAAACCGGATTAAAGCCACAGATGAGTTAGTCACTGACAGGTGGGCTGCATTTTTAATGTTTTAAAAATGCAGCCCAGGTCATTAATCCAATTAACCAATTTGAGAGGACACACTGGTGATGTTTCAGGGTACGGTGGAAGGTTCCAGTTAGGACCAGAACACTACAATGATAGAGCTGCATAAACTCTGCTAACAGGTTTGCTTTGGTGGTTTTCTGTCAACCTTGCGCTCCTTGGAGTAGGTAAAAAAAACTCCCATAACAAGGACGCGTTAAATCTGCTCTTTATGTGTTTTCTCTGATGTTAAAAGAAAACATTAAAACATGCTGCAATAAGAAAACATTTATAAAAAATTGAATGAACATTTGTTTGGCACTCTTTTTGTCTTTGTACAAAAAAGAGGGACAGACTTAAATGCACAGTTAATATGATTGTTTAATAAGAAGACAGTGCATTTAGGTTTAAGGAGGGTTTGCAAGTTGGAAGCTTTTAGCATGCTAGTGAAGAGAGAATTGTGGCAACGCAGCACTGAGTCCGATCAGGGACTCAGATTTAATAGTGACGCGTAGATAGCGTCCTTTTCAAATCATGAGCCTGCAGGATCAATGACAACAACGGCAGGAAAGACAAAAAGGACATGTAGTGGGTACCTGCTTTAAAACAAGTTTGACAGTCTGAGTTTCCCTTCCCGTCATCGATAAACAGCAGGACTTTACGGAACAGGAGAATCATTTCAGATGAGAAACACTTAAATCAGGAATTTGAATTGGTTGCAAAGGCAAAGGGATATAAAGGTAATATATATCACAAAACCACATATTTTACTCTTTATGAAGCCATAATATGAACCTTTTACTGAGAAATGAACAAATGTTCTGCAAATTACACAATTTAGTGACTTTGCTTCTTGATTTTGATCTAAAATATACAAATGACTACTATAATTTTTTTTTAAACTAAGTCTGACATACTGCATGTATTATAGCAAAAATACTTGTCGAGTTTTCTGACTTTTTTTTCCCGGCTAAAACACACACACACACACACACCTAAATCTGTGCCCAAAAGAAGGTCTCTCTCCAGTAAATTTGCATGCTCCAAGCAAACAGTGTTCTGCTCTTTTGTGCATAACTTAAGAGTTTTAATAGAAGGTTTAAAGGCAGCCTATTTTGGAGATTACAAGTGTGTGTGTGGAGCTGTTTTTTAGACAACTGGGGTCTTGATAATGTGTTCATGTCTCAAAATGACAAATGGCTCCCACCGGGAGGCAGTTTTACATTTAAATGAGGAGCCGGCGAAGACAGTGAACCAAAAACTCCCAGCAGTGAGTGGGAACGCAGAGACAGACCAGAGAGCCTAAGCATGTGATACAAAGGAAGACATTAAAAACCATCATGAACGCACAAAAATCTAATTCAACCAAGCAAAAGTTCCAGGGATCAAACAGCGAGGAAGACATAATCTGATTTGAAGGATGGAGAGGGCCAGAAGATAAGCGAGCAACTGGCATCTCAGCAGGGATCTGAGAGCAGAAAGCCAGTTCTCCGGCATGCAAAATCAAAACTGATCCAAGTTTATTTAAACAGCTCATAAATGTCTCCACTCAGGTTGAAACAATCAGTCTGCAAACAACAATGCGGCTGCTGTTTGGGAAGATCTCATAGAGGAAAAAATGCATGGCAAACAAATACAAAGAACTGGAAAGACTTTGATGCTAAAAGCCTTTTATTTTGTCTATTTGGGGTGGGGGGGGTGGGGGGGGTGATCACATCTGCGAAGATATACTGTACTCATTTAACACAGGGAAGAAAATAAAGTCTTTTTCCAGAAAAACAAATATGAGTTTTCTGCTTGCATGCACTTTTCTGTAGTGTTCTGCTTTTATGCATCTAAATCCCCCCGGCTAATACTAACTACGCAAATGGAAAGAAAAGTCTGATTTGCTATGCAGACATGGGCAGCATGCACAAACTCAAATACAGCTGTGATTGGAAAATAATGAAGTAACGTATAAAGCAAGACAATGAAACGATGATCAAAATCAACATCAGAAGAACATCTGACATCAAGAGAACGGACAAAAACTGATTAATGAGATTCTCGAGAAACCTGAGCGGCACAAAAGGCAGTGAGTTATGATGTGATAAAATAGATTTGCTGATTTTTCTCGCTTCTTTGGGCTTCTGAGCTGCTGCTGTGCTGCACACTCAATTTGGGTATTTGTACATGTGATTGTTTTTAAAGTCCAGAAAAGTGACTTGGGACTAGGAGAGTGACAGCGAGTCAGAATGCTGTTCAGCCTTAAATAATATCATTTCTGACATTCTCATCTCTAAACTGCTGAGCGTCACTAACCACTAGAGTGTGATGCAAGGGCACCGCACACCACCATCAACAGAACGTCATAAGTTCATACTTCAATTTTCTTAAAGCAATAGCTATTTTTTGTCTGTCTGCTTCTTCTGAAACTAACTACAACTAAAACTAAAATAAACGTACAGGCAATACTGAGATGCACGTATCAGCTGATGACCGTTAATTCTTTTATTTTATATTATAATCTTTTTGTAAATATTCTTTTTGTACATTTGCTTTCCTTTGGCCAGTCTCACTTAAAGATGACAGCTGGAGGTGAAAATAACAACAAATCATCAGTAAAACAGAAAGATTCAAACACCTCATACTTTATGTGAAAATAGGCTGAAACTGAGAAAACTCAGGTCACTAAAAGAACATTTTTTGTTGATAATTTGAACACTTTCATTGAAATCATGAAGTGGTTCCTGTAAAAAATGAAAAGAGAAAAAAATGTGATACTTTTTTGTTCACTTACTAACATATTGTGTGTCAATATTTAAGCTTGCCTTCATGTAATTAAAGACCTTTCCCTACTTTCCGCAGCATTGGTTTCTTCAAATCGATTTATTTCTCTCATTTCAAAACAAGTTTTTCTAACTGCCTTCAGTGAGCAGATTTCTCTCTAACAGGAAGGATTTTTGTTTGACACAACTCTTTGGATGTCTTGCTCCTCATCGTCCAGGCAGTGCCGAAAAGCAAGGAAGACCTCCCCATGAACAAAAAGCATACGACATTAGACTACACCCGTTCCACACAGGCGGGCGGGTCAGCATATATGGGACATATCTGCTACCAGCGACACGGTGTGTAGACGGAATGCAAGAGTATATAGCACTACCTTGCTCATATTTCATTTGCAGAACAAAGGATCTGTGTGAGCGGCATAAGAGCAGCACGCACATACGCCATCACTGTCTTCAGAGGACAGAAAGCAGTTGGAATTTAATATTGTGACATCGTTGTCACCTTTGATCTTTCATTATCATTTGGTTGAAGGAAATTAAAGTATTTTTTTTTCTTTAGTCTATTCACAACTTTCATTTTAGCTGAAATGCATTGTTTGAGAGGCAGACATTATTGCTGTGACATTCTAGGTCTCCACTTGGTTAAACCTCTAACACCAATTTTAGCAACAGGAATGATGAAAACAAATGAGCCATGTTGTTAAAACAGGCTTCGTCACATCTGTACTGCAACTGAACTTAGTAAAGCTTTAGTTCCAACTACCCTTACGGGTGGAAACGGGCTGTCAGCGGGTAAAAAAATAAATAGGCAAATCTGTGCAGGGCAGGCAGGTGGTTTGCACAAAATGGTCATGGACAACTTGGTCTGTAGATGGTCTGTAGATCAATACAGACTATGAGTTTCTCCTTTTTGTTACATTTTTGAATGCTGGTGTGCCGCGTGATTATTGTCAAGGTTAAAGTGTGCCGTGGCTCAAAAAAGGTTGAAAAACCCGGCATTAGACAATCAGAGTGTCGTTTTAGTGACTTCCTACAGGTCCCCTCTTTTCCTCTTGGCTTTTCCCTTCAGAGGTAGCTACGGGCTTCCTGGGGGCATGGGATTTGTGCACGGTCAGTAAGGAGCCAGGACTCACATTTTACTAACCACTAGAGTGTGATGCAACGGCACCGCACACCACCATCAACAGAACGTCATAAGTTCATGCAGCTTTCATTTTACCACACACACAGCAATGGTACGTTCCATTTTTATGATGTCTCTTTGGGTGGCTGTACGAGCCTTAAGGGGAACCGCAAGAAACCCCTTAAGATACACCATACCCAGTCCTCCATGCCCCTATACACCCAAACAACTGCAGACACCATACTGATCAGAATATTATATAGACAAAATAAATATCATATAAACCAAATATAAGGGTGTATTCAAACTGGGAAAATCCTTTGTTCCGGATCGAGTCTGCTTAATTAGTTCCAGATCAAGTCCCGAACCTTGTGTTATGTCTGTGTTGAGACTAGTATTAAGCGTCCCATTCTGTTCCAGACCAAAGCTTGTAAACAAAACCACGTGACTAAAATCTCTTCAGTCATTGGCCAGGAACTACGATGGGGAGTCAAAACAAGAGAAAGACGGACGTGGTGCGCTTTACAATTCTTTTTGGAACAGTTAACTTATCAAAACTTTATATGTTGATAATCAGTTTTGAACGTTGGGAACAACACTTTTTACTTGTTACTTTGGTACGGCGGTTCATGCTGCAAGGCGGTTACTGACAAGGAGACGTGGTGCGTGTGCTTTAACTAAGAGGATCCTAGCAACTGCAGTGCTGAAGAGACGTCGGATAAGAAGGTATGATAAGTGTTTATGATGTATAGATTGTCTTGGGAAAAAGTGACAAGAAATGTGTATCACGTTCAAAACTGTTAATGAGGCTGAATTCATGCTGTCACATTTCATTCAGTTGCTGTCATTGTTGGGATTTAATTGTATTTTTTTAAAGAAGTGTAAGAAGTGTTTCCAGCTGTGTTGAAATAAACGTTCTAACAAATAAACAGTTGGACTATTTTTGTCTGTTTGATAACAGGACTATCGTTGCTTTCTATTTTTCCGTGGCTCTTCGGTTCCTACTTTCCTGCTCTGTTTACGTCGGCTACGATTGGCTGTTTATGTTCAGTTGTTGCACTCAGTTGTTGGACGGATTGTTTTCAGACTGAGGAGTCAGTCAGACCGGAAACGTCGAAAAAGCTAAAAAAATGGGAGACGGCTCAGAGTTTAAAAAACAAAAACTCCCATTATCATTTAGAAACAAAACTTTATACATTTCTATTTTACACTTAAGGTGACGTGCTCTCACAATGTTGCACGTCCATTTTCGCCATGGATGCCAAAAGTTTAATTTTGGAAGTACAGAAATATGAGATTATTTCTGAGACAAAACTTGCATTTTACAAGGACTCAATGAGGATGGCCACAAGCGAAGAGAGTGGGACGACCTACGTGACACGGGGGTGGCAGGACAAACAACTTCTCCATAAGCCAAGGGGAGGGGGTCGCAATGGAGACCATGTAAACTAACTGATGGTCGTGAGCAGGCTTCCCACGCAACACAAGGGAAACGCACCGCAGACGGTTGAGTGTAAATTAGGCAACTTTTACCATGACATAAGATACTCAGTGGTTTTTAAACGCTTTCTAAAAAATTAAACATTTTTTATGGCACCCAAAAACAAATTGTAGATGCTTTTTGATTCATTCAGTACTGTTATAAAAGCACAATACAAGCAGTGTGAGCTGTTTTCATCCTCAAGCAAATCTGTCTTTAGTTTGGACATTTTTTTTGTTCAGTTTATTCAGCCTTCATCGCTGCACCAAAAAACTTTTCAAAATTCCGATGCAGACGTCATGCATAATGCTAAGCAAATATAAAACCTTTTGAGAACCACATAAAAAAAAGTCTCTCACTTTACTTTTAACTCTGTCCTCCTGCTCGATCACCCAGGATTTCTTTTCTGCTTTGATTATTTCTTCCAAGTTCCTCACCATGGTATCTTTTTCCTGTTATCTTCTTTCATGTTTTTTTTTCTTCTACTGACCCCACCACCCCCTTCCACCTTCTCCATCATTTCTTCTCTTTCAGCACTCATCTTTCTAAAGGTACCGTATTTCCCAGCACAACAGCACCATTCTGTTGGCGGCTAATAGAATCCCTTAGTTCTTCTAATGGATCTGTCAGAATCTCCAGAGTACAGGAGAACAGATGGATTGATAGGGTGGGAAGGAAAGACCGAGACAGAGGGACAAAGAGACGCAGAGACAGAAAGAGAAGCGGGCAGAAAGAGAGATGCGCTGGGCCTCTTGACACTTCCATCTGCGGTTTGGATCGTCTCAGAGCAGCGGCTCTTATGACACTGCCAACTACCAGCCATATGGCCTGATAGACACAATGCCGCTTAAGGACAGCCCTTTGGCGATTCACTATCGCTAGGTGAGGATGAGAAGTCTTTCCCGACATCCCCTGAATGATTAGCCGTACCTCAGATCCTTCTTTCCGTATTTGAAAATAAAAACGTATAAAACAAACATGACAAAAGGCCCGATTCAGAAATCCTTAAAAAGCTCTGTGTTTAACACCTGCACCGAAAACTTTATTTTCTGAGTTATTGAGCAGTTTCAGCTCACCGTTATCTACGGCTACGAAGAGAGCCGTGTATTTATTGTCGTGGACATAAGGAGACTCGCGGTCCAATGCGGCCGAGGTGTTGACAGTTCCTCTGACGGGGTTCACGCCGAGCCATCCTGCTGGGTCTCGCAGAATCGCGTATCTGCAAAAAGACAAACAGAACAAAATAACACAAGAATATTTGGTGGTCATTCAAGTAGAACAATACCTGTGAGCCTCAGTTTGTCCGAGGTTTCTCTCTATTATTTTAAAGCTGCTTGAACCACAGAAGAACAACTGAACCATAATTCCAAACGTCTAATTATTCTATCGAAAACACTTTTAAAGCAAAACACAGACCTAAGAATATTT
Source organism: Oryzias latipes (assembly GCF_053564925.1). Taxonomy (NCBI): domain Eukaryota; kingdom Metazoa; phylum Chordata; class Actinopteri; order Beloniformes; family Adrianichthyidae; genus Oryzias; species Oryzias latipes. Next base: position 31,915,915 of record NC_136242.1, on the reverse strand, counting down.
TACTAAAGTTTGATTAGGTTATTTATTTCAAGCATTTCAAACAATAAAAAAGGAAACAGGATGGTTAAATAGAAATATATAAAATCAGTTTGAAATGCTAATATTTAAATTGGTTAGAACGTAAATAAAAGAAAATGAGGACATCTCCGTGACATTATAATTACTTCTAATCAGAAAAAGACATATTTGGCCTTTCTTAAAAGGGTTGGGTGCAGCCAGACTTATCCTACTCCTGTTATGATTTCCTGAACTTATTTATTTATTTATTTATTTACATAGTTGCAGTTCTTATTGATTATTATGAAAAACATTACTAAAGTATAGCAGCAATTGTATTATTAATCATCATGTAATTACGATGATTAATAATATACCACTTTTTCAGGAATCTTTATTATTACCTCGGGCTGTATAAGTATACGCAGGTAATCATTGCAAGTTTTAATGTTTTTCAAGTCATGATTATTAGTTATTTGATAAGATTAATTATTTCATAAGCTCACTTTAATGTAAAACTACCAAAGCATTTTGGCAAAACTAAAAACTATAAGCTGAACCAAAAACTATAGCTGAATATACATATATATATATATATATATATATATATATATATATATATATATATATATATATATATATATATATATATATATATATATATATATATACATATGTGTGTCTTTGTTCAAAGCCAGAGTCCAATCATATTTTGATCTGTAGTAAAAGTGTTCCATGTGGTCTTTTAATTATGATTCTGCCATTTTTAGGGAAAATCATGGAACCTCTGTTGTTTTCTAGGACATTGTATCTGCAGAGGGGAAGGAGTTCATCAAAAATTTGCCTCCGAGTTGTGGGCGGGACTGTTGTCACGGAAGTAAACCTCCATGACATCCCATCATTCCTTTCTATAGAGTCGTCTCCTGGCGTGCATCTTCTTACTAACCATTATGTTATATCATTATACTCCACAATAATTCCACAGAGAACCTGAAAATGTTCAAAAAAAGTCCATGCCAAGTGATTTTAATGCAAAAAATCACAAAAACTGAGATTAAACTGCTTTTATGTTTTCAAAGAAAGATAAGATGTGTAGAGATAACAATGCAAGCAACAAGGACAGACAAAGTCAAAACAATGTAAAATACGTCTAAAAATGGGAAAAGCTCTGCTAAACTATCCAATGTTCCAGGGATTTATTTATATTATAACAGTTATGTGTCACAAGTCAAGTTATGTTAGTTTTAAACCAAAAAATTCCAAAATACAAACCTTTTTTTAAACCTATAGGTTGAATTTGAATGAAAATTATATCAGTTATATCAGAGATTACTGACGGTAATGAAAAATATGTTTTATGGAAGATAATGGAATAATGAACAGCGTTGTAAAATCATGGTAAAAATAATATATAAAAAATAAATCAAAAACTGGGCTCATGGCAGGACTTCCTGCAAAGCTAAGGCCTGCACGTGATGAAGGTCTCCTCCATGCGTCTTGCGGGCAATCGGCCAAGCCGGCATCATCTTGAAATGGGATTAAGGGCAGATCATGACCTCACTAATGTTCCCACTCATTCAGGCACCGCTGACTGCAAGATTGAATTGGAAAGGTGGGCTTGCATCGATGCTAGATCACATGGGTTTGATTTATGAGTCCTGGTGCAGCACTCCTGTGTACACGCCTCCTGATGGGTACATACAAGCTTTTGCCTGCTGTCTCTGTTATTTGTCCTATGGAGCAGCTTCCAAACATACACAGCACACGGGGAACTAAAACTTTAACACACACAAGATGAAAGCCTTTTCCTTTTTTTTAACCACAAGGCTGCTCTTTGCCAAAATGCTCAGCGGTACACAAATTGTCTTTGAGATGGAGCTCTTCAGCTAACAGAGTGCGACAAAGCCTTGGGAAATGACTTTGCAATCAACCTCTGCTCACACCTTCCTGCTCTCGCCCTTCACATTCACTTTCCTCACCAGTGATTACTTTCATCAACACCAACACATACAGTCTGTGTGTTGGTAACCAAAGAGAAAATGCACTCAAGTCTGATGCAGCATTAACGTGGCTAAATTTAACATTTTACAGATTTTCTCTAGGACCACTTTTTCTCCATATTTTGCCTGAAACACAAGACAGCTGAGAGTCCACAAACCACCTGCTCCATGATAACACGGGGAGGCTCACAGCGTGCTCAGTCCCATATGTCTCACTTCTCCCATCGCTGACTATATTATCAAGCACTTATGGTGTTATCGCACGGCTTCTTCGCCGAGACACACATGGAAAAGTGAATATTTCACACCGAGTTTTCCATGTTTTTGATCAGGATGCTTTACATTTACATAGTGCAAATGCCTAATTTATGTCTTTGCAGGCTTAACACGTTTTTATATAACTTATCAGGCTGTTGCTTTCTAGAAACATTTCTGCTAGCCTTAGTCTGTTAACCTGACAATCCAGAGACGAGACCCGGGCGCAGAGCAGCAGTGTAAAACGCTCCTCTGAGCCTCCCTTAGGGTTAGTGCCGGTGCAAAACCCATGCAGGGAAAGTCAAGCAGGTCCGAGCTTTAGCTTATGTGCTGAAAGACAAATGAAAGGAGCGCGTCATAGAAACTTAAAAGTGACAGACAGCAGTTCTCACAAGCAGAATTATGTCATTAAATGCGGTTTATTAAACATTCGATCCATTTCCTCCAAGTCCCTCTTAGTCAACGAGTTAATTACTGATAACAATCTTAGTCTTTTAGCCTTAACAGAAACTTGGCTCCATCAGGATGACTATGTTAGATTGAATGAAGCAACCCCCCCCACTTATGCTAACTATCAGAAATCCAGGATTTCAGGGAAAGGAGGTGGTTTGGCAGTAATATCACAGTCTAGCTTACTTCTCAGCCCTAAAGTTAAAAATGCTTATAATTCATTTGAAAGCATCATATTGTCTTTAAGTCACCCAAACAGGAAAACTCGAAAACCTGTTTTACTCATAATTATTTATCGCCCCCCCGGCCCATATTTAGAATTTTTAACTGAGTTTTCCGACTTCCTATCGACTATTGTCTTAGATTCTGATCAAATTATAATATTAGGGGATTTTAATATTCATGTTGATGACCCCAGTGACTGCCTAGGAAAGGCTTTTGCAGCTTTATTAGATGATGTTGGTTTCACCCAAAGTGTGAATGAACCCACTCACTGTCATAAGCACACCCTGGACCTTGTTCTAACCCATGGGATAGAGATCAGCCAGCTGAGTGTCCTTCCTCTTAACCCCATCATTTCTGATCACTTTCTGATTACCTTCCAGTTTACACTGGAACATCCTTCTGTCCCAGTGAATAAGAAACAACTTAGAAGAACCTTAACTGACCGTTCTGTGTCTGAGTTTAAACACACAGTTCAGCCAGTACTTAGTGATATTCTGAGAAAATACTCTGAGACCAGCTCCCATAGTATCAGTCCTAGTATAAATGACCACTTTGTTAATGATGCCTTACAAGCCCTCAGGAGTACACTCGATGTTGTTGCCCCCTTGAAACCTAAGTTCGTCAGACAAAACCGAGTAGCACCGTGGTTTAACGCTGAAACTCGTTCTCTTAAACGAGAAACCCGTAAGTTGGAAAGAGAATGGCGCCGCTCCGGTTCAGAGCAGTCTCTGGATATCTGGAAACATAGCCTATTAAATTATAAAAAAGCTCTGCGTAGAGCTAGAAGCCAGTACTATTCAACCTTAATATCAGAGAATGGAAACAATCCAAGATTTCTTTTTAGCACTATAGCTAAATTAACTCGCAGTCAGAGCTCAGTAGAACCACATGTTCCTGTTTCTCTCAGCTCTGATGATTTTCTTACATTTTTCGATAGTAAAATCTCAAATATTAGACATAAGTTAAATCAAGTTATTCCTATTATCAGCCCAGAACAGGCTGAAGCGGTAGAAATGGAGGCATCCATAGAAACCTCTGTAACATTAGACTGCTTCACTGCTGTGGATCAAGCGGAAATAACATCAATTATTACGTCCTCCAAATCCTCAACGTGTCTGTTAGACCCAATTCCCACTAGACTTTTTAAAGAAACTTTTCCCCTAATTAATGATCCCATATTAACAATGATAAATGCCTCTCTGGAAACGGGTTACGTGCCACAGTCTTTTAAATATGCAGTTGTTAAACCTCTTCTGAAAAAGCCCAGTTTGGATCCTAGCATCTTGGCCAACTATAGACCGATATCAAACCTGCCCTTTATTTCTAAAATCCTAGAAAGAGTTGTAGTTAAGCAGCTTTACTGCCACCTACAGGACAACAGCCACTTTGAAGACTTTCAGTCGGGGTTTAGACCTCACCACAGTACGGAAACTGCACTAGTTAGAGTCTCTAATGACTTGTTATTGGCCTCAGAAAAGGGACTACTTTCTATTCTGGTCCTGTTGGACCTCAGTGCTGCCTTTGACACTATCGACCACGGTATTTTACTCCATAGATTAGAGCAGGACATAGGGATCAGAGGATCTGCTCTCCAGTGGTTTAAATCCTATCTGTCTGATAGGTATCAGTTCGTTAATGTAAATGGCCATTCCTCTCAGTGCACTCGAGTCAACTATGGAGTCCCACAGGGCTCAGTCTTGGGACCGATCCTGTTTATGCTTTATATGTTACCCCTAGGAAACATAATCAGGAAACACAGCATTAATTTTCATTGTTATGCCGACGATACGCAGTTGTATTTATCCATGAAGCCTGACCAGAATGACCAGATAGAGAAACTGAACGCCTGCATCAGTGACATCAAGACCTGGATGACAATTAATTACCTCCTCTTGAACCCAGAAAAAACTGAGGTCATTATACTTGGTCCTAAAAACCTCAGAGATGCTCTGTCTGCTCAGATAGTCTCCCTGGATGGCATAAGTATAGCCCCTAATTCCACAGTTAGAAACCTTGGGGTTTTACTTGACCAGGATTTATCATTTAAGGCTCACATATCTCAGGCATGTAGAACTGCCTTTTTTCACCTGCGAAATATTGCTAAGATCAGAAATATACTTTCTAAGAGTGATGCTGAAAAACTCATCCATGCATTTGTTACGTCGAGGCTGGATTACTGTAACTCCTTGTTAGCAGCGTGTCCTAAGAGTTCCTTAAGAAGTCTCCAGCTTGTTCAGAACGCAGCTGCTAGATTGTTAGCTGGAACCAGCAGAAGAGATCACATCACTCCTGTGTTAGTTTCGCTCCATTGGCTCCCAGTTGATTCTAGAATTAAGTTCAAGATCCTCCTGTTAACCTATAAGGCCTTACATGGAATGGCCCCGTCCTATATTAAGGACCTCATAGTCCCTTACCAACCAATCAGAACACTTCGCTCGCAAAATGCAGGACTGCTTGTGGTTCCTAGAATTAGTAAAAGTACGGTTGGAGGTAGAGCGTTTAGCCACCAAGCCCCTGTCTTATGGAATAAACTCCCAGCTCATGTAAGAGAGGCCGACTCAGTTTCTACATTCAAAGCTAGACTGAAAACATTCCTCTTTGGACAGGCTTATTGTCAGACTAGCTAGTATTCAGAGATTATTTAACTTAATGTTAGTTTGTTTAAATTAAACTTAATAATAACTATTTCTTTTAAAAGGCTGCTAGAAGTTGAAGCTGGGGTAACTATGGTGCACTGGGGTTCTGTCCTCTTTCCTTTTTTACTTCTACCCTTCCTCTCCTCTATTCTTGATCATAATTTATCATTTAGTTCTCCATGCCTCTGTTTGGTGCAGTGCGATTCATGTATTGTCCCTCTTTTCCTCTCCCCTCCTGGGGAGTGGGAGTGCTTCCAGACTCCAGTTGGCTCATCCGTGCTCCAGTTCCTGACCGTTTACCTCGCCTTTGCTCCTGCTCCTACACCTGGCTGTGGATCCTGCCTCTGGCTCATCTCTGGCTCGTCTCTGCTCTGTACCTGACCGAGTACCTCGTCTCTGCTCCTGCTCCTACACCTGGCTGTGGTTCCTGTCTCCGGCTCGACTCGCGCCTTTGACTGTCCCCACAACCACGGCTGGATGAAGCTCGTCTGCTGGACTTTTATATATGTAGTTGTAGATTTAGATAAGTTAATTCTTCTCTAAGATTTCTGGTAAATCGCCTGTCCGTCCTGGGGGAGGATCCCTCCTTCATGTGGGCACCCCTGAGGTTTCTTCGTTTTTTCCGGAATCCGGTTTTTTTGGGAGTTTTTCCTTACCGCGAAGGGGGGTCTAAGGGCAGGGATGCCAGTATAGCTTAGTCAGTTTGTTAGTTCATTTTAGTATTTTTCTATTGAACTCTTTGTATTCGTGATCCTTTTGATTTCATGTTTTACCTCGAAGCCCATCGAGACGACTGTTGTCGTGATTTTGGGCTATACAAATAAAATTGAATTGAATTGAATTGAATTGTTGCTTTCTAATAAACGTCATTACCTGATCAGATGTGGACGTGAGTTTTTCTAGAAAGAGGGATCTTCTTCTCGGTAAAACCTATAAGAAAGCTCTTTTACAATAAATGTAGGCTTTTCCCAAAGCCTCATTTTTGAAGCCTTAGTCACATGATCCGTACGGATGCAGCAAGTTTTTGGGTTGTCTGGTCCTGTCGACTGTCGTACGACCATCTGTCCTGGGGCAGACTGACAGAGGCGTGGCTCCAATTCGCGCCTATGGCTGCTCTGACCATCACGGGGACATTCATACACATTCACACACCAGCTGCACTGGAGGCAAGGAGGGTGAAGTGTCTTGCCCAAGGACACAACGACAGTTGGCTGGGGGGAGAGGGGATTGAACCACCGACCCTTCGGTCGGATTTTACGTTAGGGCCACCTGTGTGGCCTGTACAGGTTTGTCCATTTTTCCGCCACAAACCGCCTTTATCCATTCAATAAGAGCAGTTGTGACTAAGGCTTAGCAGCGTGCATAAAACGAATAAGGCAGAATAATTAAGTTTGTCTACTTTTCTTATGGCCGTTTAATATTTTGTAAAAAGGACCATTTCGAGCTGCCCCGCTGTCTGCTGGCCCCCAGCCTGATCAAGCACTTGTCCCAAGTCAGTCAACATGGTAGATTTGCCCAAACACCATATTGAGGCCGTTCACAAGTGTTTCATGGGCTTGAAGCTACTGTAAAACAACAAGTTGGTTCTTTTGCTCGTCCAAGTCTCCAATGAATTGTGCTCTCTGGGGACAACAGGCCTGTTTTTCCAATAAAAAATGCTGCTCAACACCTTATAAAACTGTTAGTACAGCTTTCCTTCGTTGTTTTGTTGTTTTTATAGATCCGTGTACTGCTAATCAAACAAACATCGGAAAACAGAACGGAATTAAACCAACCTCAGTTAGGGTCAAACAAGAACTGGTAATATTTATTAATTCAATAAAGTTGTCAGCTTTGATAGAAAACGTATAAGCTGTCGACATGAGTTATAACCTCCTAAATTCATTCGAAAGGTTTTCTGACTTCCTTTTAAATCAAATAAGGGACTAAACAAATAAAGTACGTTATCTATATTGAATGAAGTGTAGAGAAGGTTGCTGCAGATCCAGCTCCATGTGAGGTTCTCTTTCTCATTTTGTATCAAACATTCAGCCCGCAGGTCTTTCTCTAAACAGTGACACGACTTCTCCCCTCCAAACGGATGATAATTCGCTGACGGAATTTTTTAGAAACATATTTTTGTTGTTTTGTTTATCTTTGATGGCCCACAAACTGCCATCACATTACGATGATAATGAGCCCACATGGTCAAGGGTGTTCCTTGCCTTCCCCCAACAATAGTCGGGACGGGCTCTGGAAAACACAGCGGGTAAAAAAAAAAAAAGGAAGGACGGACGGGAGTTCAGGAGGAGAACAATCGGACCAATCAACCATGTTGGATGTGTATTTAAAACATCACATTCCCAAAATTGAATCCCTAATTGGTTGATGCTGCACGTGGACCTTTTTAAATTTGGTCCGCCAAAGCTCTCCGCCCCGATTGCACCACCGGACTGTAGATTATGTCTGTATCATTGATTTAACGCTGAAACTAAACATCTGTCGCACGAACGCAGCTTAAATCCCACCCCTTAAGCCAGGGATGTCCAACTGCAGGCCTTGAGGGCCGGCCTACTTTTCCTGAAACCGCGCCTCATCTGCTGTTTATTACCTGGATCAGGTATGTTTAGCCAATAAGAAGCTTTAATGGCAGGTTGGTTGAAAAGCATGGCCCTCGAGGCCTGGAAGTGAACACTCATGCTTCAGGCGTTGATAGCGGAATAGCAAAGAAGTTGATATGTCAGACAAATCGTACATTTGTGTTACAAGCACCAAATTCTGGATGGATTTATCTTAAAAACCCCTCTTTCTGGAAAAACATGTTAGCCAGAAGAACCTTCACACAGGGGCTGTTCATACACAAAATGCAGTCCTTGTGCGTTTTGTACATAGTCATAGATAGTTCATAGAAACCTGTCTAGCTTCGCGTCAACACGAGAGTTTTAAACCTTGAGTTCAGGGACCTTTAAACAATACAGAAATTAGGTAACATTTAAAAATAAACTACTAATAGATACATATTAACTACGATACCTGTGCAGGTAAAAGTGATACAATTGTCATTTTTCATGAAAACAAATTTGTTCACTTCATCCCTTGGAAGACATCAAAACAATACAACACGGGAGGCTATTTATGTTGGCACAATGTGCTGCAGGCAGAATCCACATAAATCAAGTTTAATTCCAGATGGTAATATTTTAAACACAGACATCCTACAACTTTCATCCCCAGAATGCTGAACTTGTTAATATTATTTCCTGTGATCATACTGTTGCTGTGAGGATTCTGTGGTTTAGTTTGGGTTTTCAGTGGTGTTTTTGGTCATGTCCTGTCAGTAACTCCAGGTTCATAATGATCATCCACTGTTGTCTTCTTTTCTATGTATTGTCTAACAATACACAAATCTATTTTAATTTTCGTCCTTGTTTTTATATTATTTATTTTGTTTTGTGTTAATGTAATGCACTTTGTTGTGTTTTTATAGGATAAGTACTATATTAATAAAGTCTGATCTGATTTAATAGCAGTGTCTGGTTCTCAGTTCGACAATGTCAGGTCATCTGTTTTTCGGTTCTCCGCGGATTTTGTCCCGTTTAAGTTTATTTCTTAAATGTTTACATTTCTGCCTCCCATCATTTCCTTAAAGGACTGCTCTCCAGAAAGAGATCCTTTTTGAGGTTCTTGTATATTGTATTTGCCTACGTTCAACTTCTAGATTATAGAAGAACATGCACATTTAAAATGATCCAAATTCAGTCCAGTGGAGCTTCCTTATCCAGGCTGCCTTCTGTCCTATTCAAGCGAGTGCACTTTTTAACCAAATGATTCACTCTGGGTGCTGATGCCTGTAGTGCAGTAGTCTCACAGGACTGCTGCTCTGCAGTGATGGAGGAAGCAATAATATGGCCTGCTCTACCGCCGCCGGGATCACGGCTTGTGCCACACAATTCCACATTTTCTGCAACGTCTAAACAAAACTGGACTACTAACCTTGCTGTGTCTAAAGATTTCAGACAGCGCAGACAGGCCGTTTTTTTCATGTATGTTGCTATATTTGTTTGCTTGTTTGTTTTCATCTTTTAAGTGGATACGTGCTGCTGGTAAATGGCAGCAACAACAGCGTTGTGTCTCCTTTGTCAACTGATTTGTTTTGGCCTTCTTTGGGTTTGGAGATAAACATGTTGAACCCGACTCAAATATTCCTAATGGCTTTTTAATGTCTTTCTAATTTCCCCTTTAAGGGGATGTAATGGGCTGTCCCAGTGTTTGCACAGTGAGGAGAAACAGAGGATCGAACTCATTTAGAGGTTACATTTGAGTGGAGCCTGGAGTGAAGCACACGGGAGCATTACACCTCTGTAAATGTCTACTGTAAGATGAAACAAAAAGCTGCGCAAGCGTGAAATGCTGTAAATAGTATCCATAACTGAAAAACTTTGTCTTTACGGGGTTTTAGACCCCATCATAGCACAGAAACTGCTCTTATCAAGGTAACCAATGACATCCGCCTGAACACTGATGATGGAAAAGTCTCTGTCTTAATCCTGCTAGACCTGAGCGCTGCCTTTGATACTGTTGATCATGGAATCCTTTTGCACAGACTCCAAGACTGGGTTGGCATCTCTGGATCTGCCCTAAGTTGGCTCAAGTCTTATCTAGAAGACAGGAAATATTTTGTTGAAATTGGGAGTTGTGTCTCAGACTACATGGGCTTGAATTGTGGTGTGCCCCAGGGATCGATCCTGGGACCCCTTCTGTTCAACCTCTACATGCTGCCACTAGGGCAGTTAATACGCAGTAATAACATATCTTATCACAACTATGCAGATGATACTCAGATCTATGTGTCACTGACAACAGGTGAATATGGGCCGGTGGATTCTCTCAACCACTGCCTCCAACAGATCAGCGCGTGGATGCAGAACAACTTTCTCCAGCTAAACTCAGACAAGACCGAAGTTATTGTTTTTGGCCCACAGAAACAAAGAGAAATTGTCAGCAGCTACCTTCATTCTCTGTCTCTTAAACCCTCAAATCAAGTCAGAAATCTAGGGGTAATCATGGACTCTGACCTGAACTTTAACAGCCATATCAAGTCAGTAACATCAGCGGCATTTTACCACCTGAAAAACATTGCCAAAATCAAAAACATAATCTCAAAGCGAGACCTGGAGATACTTATCCATGCATTTGTCTCCAGTAGGTTAGACTACTGTAACGGCCTGCTCACCGGCCTGTCCAAACGAGCTGTAAAACAGCTTCAGTACATCCAGAATGCTGCTGCTCGAGTCCTGACCAGAACCAGGAAGTATGATCACATTAGTCCTGTGCTCAGGTCTTTGCACTGGCTCCCTGTACCTCAAAGAATAGACTTCAAAGCAGCTCTGCTTGTGTACAAGTCTCTCCATGGCCACGCACCAAAGTACTTCTCTGACATGTTAGTGCCATATGAACCATCTCGTACTCTGAGGACCTCAGGGACCGGCCTCCTGTTGATTCCCAGTGTCAGAACTAAACAAGGGGAATCAGCGTTTCAATATTCTGCAGCTAAAATCTGGAACAGCCTCCCTGAAGGCGTAAGACAGGCCTCTTCTGTGTTCATGTTCAAATCTAGACTTAAAACATTTCTGTTTAGCCGTGTATATGACTGAAAGGTCCTATCTGCACCTTTCTTTCCTTCCTTTCTTTTTAAATCTTTTTTTTTTGTTTTTTTTTTTTTTCTTCCTTTTCTTTTAAAGTAAATTTTATGTTGATTATTTCTATGATGTATTGTGATTTTAATGCACTTTTCTGTTTTGTGAAGCACCTTGAATTACTTTGTGTACGAATTGTGCTATACAAATAAACTTGCCTTGCCTTGCCTTGCCTTTACGTTATGAGCTGAACAACATAGACGACGAATCAAAAAAAGGCTCTGACAGCGTATCTGCTGGGATGCTAAAAACAACATGTACGAGGCGGTATTTTTATGTAAAGCGTTCTGAGAATATTGATGAGGTGCAGATCACTGTGACTAACAGGGGAAATGGCTTCTTACCTCAAAAGTAGCTCACAAGTCAAAAAAGTGTGGGCACCTCTGCCCCCGACAGTCTGTCGCAGAGCCCATGGAGCTGGATAGTGATCACTATGCCGGCCCCTGGGAGGCGAGCTGGCGGCCAGACAGAGAACCGCTGCAGGATGGGGAGCCGGCCTGCTCGGGCCGCATGAACTTTATGAGATAGTTCTTATTTTCATTGGGGCTATAATAAAAAAAGGCCCCCTAATTTTATTCTTTCTTCTAAACCGTATTTGGTTAATGAGGGACAGCGAGTCTCCAAACTCGGTCAGAAAGACAGAAACACAGCGGGAGCGGCCATGTTTTAGACACAGCAGCAGGAGTGGAGGTCACTATACGGGGAGAGAATCTCTGAATGATCTCATGAACCCAGACATGGAAACGGGATTACCAATGCTCTTAGAGCTCTTCAAAAGAAATAAGTCTGATCTCTCTACATCATGCGTGTCTTTCATGCATGTTGAATGAGATCAACACAGACATCACTCTACGCAGCAATCAGGCTAAAAATATTAGCTGGCTCCTCATCCAACGCAGCCAAGCGGCATGTGTATGGACACATGTTTGTTTTTTTCTTTTAATGAACACATTCTTGGACAGGCGGCGAGCAGAGTATTTACCGAGTGGCAAAAGAGTGGCGGCTGACGCAAATTTGTCGAGAGAATCGCGTTCAGCGTGAACGCATCTCAAGAAAGACTATGAAAGAGGATTTACCCCAAAAAAGGTGCAAGCAGACCCGCAGGTGCTAACAGGATTGACCGATAGACCAACTGCAACCAGCAACCGAAAGCCACTGAACGATTACGGTGTGTGAAATGTTTATCTGCTTCACCTCTTCCACAACATTCAGGATGTCTCCTCAAGAGGAGATAGAAACGTTTCTGTTTATTTCAAATGATTTCCATAAATCTTTTTAAAAGTATTTTCTGTTGCGTCATCCCATCATCAAAAGCTGCTAAAAAAAATCCACCATAAAACTTTATGATGTTGCTTTGAATCCTAATTAATGTAATGTTAAATAGAATTTCCATTCATTGAATTTTTTTCCTCAAATTTTTCCTGAAAACTTATGTAAAGAGAAAATGTTTCATCTAACTATAACTAGGATGGAGACAAATACGTATTAATAGGAATTGGATTTGTTTGACAGCTACTCCAGAAGCTTTAATCTTCTTAAAACGAAGCCCATCGAAACAACTGTTGTTGTGAATTTGGGCTATACAAAGAAGATTGAATTGAATTGAATATTGAATCTGTAATCGCAGCTTTACTGTCTACAATAGATGAGTGACAGATGGACTCTTTGCTCTGGTCTGTGCCTTGTTCCTCACTTCTGTCAGGAAAACTGTAAGCCATCTGCAGAGCGGGGTGGAGAGGGAAGACTACTGCTCATCGCTGCTACATCCAGAAGGAAAATTAAAGCATGCATGTGTCCATCTGCATATGTGCTTGAGCCTCCACTGGAGAAATGGGTGGAATACACCATTTAAAGAGACTCTCAATGATCTGAGAAATGATAATAGATTCATAAAACAGACACTCAAATGTTTGTCCGTATTAATTTAGGTAAATTCATTTTTCTCTGATTTCTATAAAATAATTGCACGATACAGTAGATTTATTGAGGGTTTCAGAAAATAAAGCTAATAAAAAATCCAAAATAATTAGTATTGCATTTATATTCTGGCTGCAAACTGTAATGATTTTATGCCTTTTAAAATGAACGATAGATTTTTTTTATTATTATTATTCTCACCCAGACAAACCACGGCTGAGAAATGTATTGATTTTTTCTTTTTCTTTTTTTGCATTAGGGAACATTAAGACATTATGGATGTTTCTGGCATACATCAAATTGCAAAACCCCCTGGAGCTTTAATTTTCCATATTGCAGTCCAACATCTTCCTTGCATTCAAGCCTGGTTATTTACCAAATGAGCACTGAAATTAGGTTTGTTCTTAACCAGCGTACATATGAACCTGATAAATCAGGTACAGGCGAGCTCTAATCCGAGCCAAAGAGGATAATGTTACATTTTTCCTAAGTGGAGTTCTTTTTCCCAGGTCCCAGATTTTACAAATGCAGACATGATCAGATAAAACCCACATCACTCAGCTGTTGGCCATCTGGAGACTCATTCATACAGCTAGATTGTGACCTCAGACATACAGATGTGCTCTGCACACGGATGGACGAATGCCAGCAACGCTGTGGCTGCATCTGGGGTGTGGATATACTGTACAAACTTTTGCTGTGGCCTCATATAGACTTATCTGGGACACAACTGGCTGTTCGGCAGCTACATATTTTAAATCCTTAGCGCTTGGTTCAGTGTCTGTCAAGTTTTGTTTTGCTTATAACAGCTGCTGGCGCAACTGAGTCTAAAAGATCAGGGCAAAATCCACATGAAACTCCCAAAGCATATGGTGAATTTATCTAACTCTCCCTTATAGCTGAGCCTCCTTCCTGTCTGACTCCCAGTGTGTTTTACTGTGATGTGGATTTTAGAGCCCCTCTGAAAGTCAATTAACAGGTTTTATAAAAAATTCTAAACTCCAAACCGGATAATCAATCTGAACAATCTGAGGAAAGAAAATATATATTCAGCTTTCTTTTTTTTTGTATAAAAATATTAAAGAAAAAGTTTGTTTCTGGGCCCTTCTTGTGTAAGTCTCATGGTTTGCAACCTAAGAAAAAAAAAGGTGACAAATATGAGGCAATATTATATTTATCTAATTGTGTTTTTTCTCTAATGTGTAAAAACATAGAAAAAGAAAAACAGATTCCTTTTCGTGTCAAATATGACAAATATCGTATTTTTAGACCTCCGTCCATTTTTAGAGCTGTTAAGTTATTCAGGAGTTTATAAAAGGACAGGACGACATGAAAAACATCTAAAGCCATGTACCTGAACACAAATTAGTAACAAATAGCCTTTTTGTCCTTTTTCTTTGTTTCTATTGATTTAATTTTTTTATTTCAAACACAAAACAAAAAATCAAAAAAACGAAATATTGGGATAAACAGAAAGTTTTTGAAAAAGGAGTTCTTTGAAGAAAAATCATATTAATTCTTACCCCCAATCTTATGATATTTCATATACATTTTTAGATGTTGAGCATAATCATTATTAAGATGGATAGATATTGCTCAAATTGTTTTAAATTAATGGATCAATCAATCTATACACATAAAACAATGTCCGAACATCAACAATTTTAAGAACAAATATAGAGATGTTAAACCATATTTCTATAGTTATGTACATACATAAACCATAACAAAACGGTGCTATATCTGCAAATATTTGTGAAAATAAATCTGAATTGTGTGCGTTTGGGTCTGTTGAAGAACATAAATGTTTGAAAAATGAGTTTCTGATGTTTCCATGTTTGTATGTTTCTATGTGTTTATGTATCTATATGTGTAGTTATGTGTGTTTGTGGGTGTCTGAAACTGAATGTCCTCTCATTAGAGAGGGAACAGATCTGAAAAAGATACTGGTGGGTGTGGTAATAACTTTGGTCTAGGGCATGGGGGTGAGAATTTATAAGACTTTTACTTCTTTTCACCCCCTTTTGGAAATTTCTTGCATTTTTCTTTTTCTTTTATCTTGTCCTATTTTTTTCTTTGCCTGAAATAAAATATTATCATTGTCAATCATTGGTTAAGAAAATGAGGAAACCAAGAACATGTACCGGTACCTCAAAGACGAACACGTTTTGACATTGTAATTAGAAATATTCAAGAAGAGAGGAATTCTGACGTGTTTTTCTGAAAAGGGTTCCATGTGAAGACATTAGAAGGTCGCGTTCCTCTGTTCCGTTTAACCTTCTCAGGAGCAGACCATTGGCTTCGTTAATGAATTAACTTGATTAAAGTCCCACTTCAGCACAAATGTCATGTTATCTCAGTTCCCCTTTATCAGACTCGTACCACCAACACAATAAAGCTCAGGGTTGCTATTTTAGTAATCAGTGAACCCTATATTCTCGTTTGTGCAGCGCACTGAAAAAAGAACATGTTGATAAATTCAGACAGCGTTGCCTGCATACCCCATGAAAAGCTTCTCCCCAAATCTCATACTTTCTCTCTTATTCTTCTTGCCTTTGCCTCTCTGCTGGTTCTTACTGTGACGCACCGTCTTTATCTGTTTATCACTTTGTTCTTCTTCTTTTGCCAAAAAGACAGAATATCTTTTTTTTTTGTTCCGCAAGAAGGGATACGATGCAGCACCAAAGCTAACAGTCTATACCTATCTGAGAGCTCCTGAGAGTGTGCGAACAACAGATATGAGAACATCAATCAAGGGATGCCATAAAATGACTGAGTTTGTGTCGGCTGGTGTTTGGGTGCAGCAGCCGGGAAGTTCATCCGAATTTGTGGAGTAAGAGAAGAGAGCGGGGAGCGCAAAACAAGGAGATAAAGCAAGAACATGTGAACCTGTGGGTGTAAATGACTCTGATTAAAATCCGTTTCCTAACATCTGCTCACATTTTCCACGTATGGAAATTTGGTCTTTTGTGATACATGCGTGATACACGTAATTCATAAGTGTGTAGATGTCCAATGAGAGTTTTGGCTCATGGATCTTCACGTGAATTTGGCTTTGAGCTGTTCAAAGTTTTCGAGAATTACGCAGTTTACACATATTTTATGTAGTTTACATGCTGTTATTAGACAAATTGTACGCACTTCTGTGTGAGTTTTGCAAGATGCATACTCATATTTGTGGCTTTCTATGACCGTTCCACATAGGTCTAATTGACTTTTCACTCATGTTCCACCAATCTTTTATATATCATATACGACAAACATATTCCATTGTATTAATGTAATTGATCCTTGAATCACTAATTGTGAATTGCATATAAGCAGCAAAATAATCATGCACGGTTCATACATTGATTTATCTGTTTTTTTGGGTGGTTTATTTGTACTTCTGTGGTTTTAAAGTAGTTCATTCCTGATAATCTGTGAAAATTTAACGTAAAGACCAAAATTTTTCTTACTTTTTCTGCGTATGTTCACGTATGACTAATGTTAATCCGTGCAATATTTGCAGAATGTACATAGTGGCTGTGTGACTTTAACTTTATTTTGAAATTCCAATAATAGGATTACGTTTATGTACTGCATGTAGTTAAAGGAGGATCCATCATTTTTATCTACAAGTTTGCCGTCATCCCTTTATGTGTCTTGAATTATCAAGAAATACATAGTGGCCGTATGACATGGCCTTTATTAAGGCATGCTTCTCTATTTGTAATTTTATAGCCAGATTCTGCAAATGTTTCTTACATGATACAAAGTGTGAGACCCAACCTATTCATTCTATTACTCATTTTATAGTGGTGAAAATCTTTTCCAAGCATTTATCCAATCAAGTTGAGACGTGTGACCTGGTTTATATTGTTTACATTTGTATTTTCCACCATATACATAATCAATTCAGCATAACAAACAGACCAGCAACATGTGTACTTCTAAAGGAGTTTGGCTCATATATAATTTACTTCTCTAAAAGACTTTGGTCATGGTTTGTACAGGAGTTTAAGTGAAGGTTACTTATATTTAGTCAAAGACAGACCATAAAGTTCAACTTAAATGCTGGCATTACTGTGTGGGCACTGCATGCTTCAATTAGGCAATTAAAATCCAATTATACTGTTAGATCTTTAGAGATTTAAGCAGGCTGGGCATGCTGCTGCATCAAACTGGAGAGAGGAAAAGATTTACAGGTTCTTGATTCTCAAACTGGGGCCTCTGTGGTGGTAAAATATAGCTTCAATGATGAGTAACTCGAATACATCACTAGACTTAAGGCCCGTACACACCGGGATGAATATTCGCCAGGCGTTATTCGCCAGTGTTTTTCAACACCTTTTTTGTGTTCACACCCAGGCGATTTTCGCTGACGATGAGCCGAGTGAACATGCAATTTCATTCCCTGACATTAGATGGCGCTTAATATAAAACAGAAATACTCCTGTACACAAGGTGGCGCTGCGCAACTTTACACTTCTTAAAGTCGCTTTTCACTCAGAAGAAGAGAGCAAGTATTTACGCGCTTGTCAGAATCATACAAAGAAAACATGAATATTTCAAGCACCAGTTGCTCCAACTGGTGCTTGGTTCGGGGATATTTTAGAATGTCTGTCATTATTTCTTCGCGGCAGTGTAGACGCTACTTGGCGTCTATCTTCTTCGCTGGTATGTGATATGAAAGGCAGTTTGATGTTTGAGCGCCCCCAAGATGTGTTTTACTGTAACTTCAGAAGCTCCAGACACGTGTGCAAAAGCGCTGTTCTCATTGGTCGTATAGTTTTCGAAGCGACGCGTCAAAAAGAAAAAACGAACCCGAGTCGTTTTGGTTTTTTTTGACGCTTTGACGCGTGGCGTTTTTTCGCGTCGGTGTGCACACTCACATTGGTGCCCTTTGTTTAGTCACGAAGCGTTAAACGTCGGCGAAAATCGCGGGCGAAATTTATCCCAGTGTGAACGGGCCTTTAAACTGCTAGAAGAGGGTCAATTTCTTACAGTTTTGTGGAAAAAATAGTAAAGGACCAAAAAAAGAACAATACTCTGGGTTACCAAAGTATTTGATGGCTATGTTTCTACTGGTCATGCAGCAGAATAAATCAAGACAGTTTTTAGGTCAAAACTGACCCATATACACATTTGGAAACGGGTCAATTTTGACCCGAACACTATATAAGGGTTAAAGCCACAGGCAGTGTTGAATGGCCCACAGACGCTACCTGCCCCCACCATTGCCGCCCACTTTTGACATGCCCTTACTAGCTGAACACGTTTTTTTTTCTTTCAAAAATGGCGGCTATTCACTTGATTTTATCTCCGAAGTAACCATTCTAGTTTTTGATCGCCTGGGGTTTTTGCAATGTTTAGAAGAATTGGCAGGAGACCCCTACTAGGTATAGATTGCTGGAGGGGTTAAAGATCAGCTGATTTATATAGCCTTCACACAATATGCAGCTCATGCATGAACTCTGCGTGATTTTTGCACCGTATTTGCGATGTAAAGTGTACATCCATGGTACATGCTTGAAAGGTACATACAAGAACATGGGCGGAGCGGTCGTGGAAAGCCACAAATATGCACAATTGTGTAAGATTTACATAATAATTAGGTACGAACTACGTAAAATACACAAACTGTTTAATTCTCAACTAGCCAAAAATTTTGAACAGCTTAAAACCATAAAGAACCGTTGGCCGAAACCTTCAATGCTCATCGACGAATGTAAGAAACATTTAAGAATTATGTATATCACGCATGTTTCACAAAAGATATTTCAAACGTGGACAATGCACAAATTGTACATTGTGGCAGTGTGACACGGCCTCCGGGGCCTGTTTTTGCAGTCTAAGTACACTCATGTGTATTTGTTGGGTCAATCAGTAGTTAATACCTTCTTTACTGTTTTTCAGAAACATATGTCTGAAAACCTGAAGCAGCAGTTTATACAACATAAACTCAAAAAGATGACTAGGACCAAAATAGCTTAGATATTTCAATCTAATTGATTTTCCTTGTAGCAGGTTCATAAAACAAATCTAAATGTATATTTGCTATAAAAAAAAGATGAACAACACAAAAACATAGCCCACATTCGGCTTGGAGTAAAGGCTGCTTTAATTTCACTACTTACTAAAGTGCAGGTCAACAAGATTTATACGACATCTGACTGGAACCGAGATGATTTTATTTCTTCTTTTTTCTTTTCTTTCTTTAGCCCACAGAGTGAAGCAGAAAAAAGTGGGAATTTGTTTTGAACCTGTGGTGCTTCGTGCTCAAGTGATTCCTCTGGGGTCACCTACAAAGACTCCAGTCAGGCCTCCTGGGCTGGATTTCAACTTTAAACTGAGCTGAGCTGCTCGGTTTGGACCAACCACTGCTCCAGGCCATATGGACAAATTGCCCAATTCACACCTGTTCATATTTCTTGGCGGTATCAGCAATGTGCAGCAGTTCTGAACTGGGGGAATAAATGTGGAAACCCCAGAAAAAAGGAAACCGTTGCAGCGCGTTCCATCAATCATGTGTCACCAGCCCAGTTTGTCTTTGTTTTCCTGTCAAAGAGTTAAGAACTTCAACTTGAACTTTAATTAAGAGTGTCTGTGCATTCATTATTTATTAGGATTATTTTTGGACAATAAGGTGCACTCAAGATCTTTTAAAAACAGTGCACCTGATAAACTAGTGGGTCTTATATTTGAATTCTGGATGACTTTACTGACCTCAGTCTGATTTTCTGTGGTACACAGCAATTCAAATCAGTCAAAATATTTTAGTATGACTTTGGGGGAACTATGATGCCGCGCTGCTTGACAGGTTGTTGGAGAATCATGGGTACTGTAGTTAGGAGCCTGTTGGAGTGACAGGTACGTTCATTCAGCACAACAGTATTGTTTTGTATTTTTTGTTACAACTGAACAATGATGAGAATCATTGTCAATAAAAGCTGTTTATTGCAAATAAAGCAGGAAGAAATCATCGGCCCCAAAACCCTAAGACCTCCACCGGAACTGGAAGCCCCCCCCCCATAGTGCTTTGAAAAAACTTTAATTCTTGTTGAAAACGTATTTTTCAAGGGAGTCCTGGCCAAAAGGCATCCATTTAAAACAAACCGATAATACAATCACATTTTTAGGTTTACAACACTCAGCGACAACACTTGAACAGTGAAGCTTGAATACGTTTTTATGAGTTTGAACCCTTCTGTTAAGGTCAATTTTGAAAATATTTTAAGCACATCTAGCTCACTAAAACTAGCGATCGTAGCAGTTACCATTTATACACATATTTAAGCTTTGATAAAATTCTGAATTTTTTTTTAGAATGTCAGGTTTAAGTTTAAGTTATCAGTGTTTTCCATCCATATGGGTTTTATTAGAAGAGGTAAAAACGTGAACAATGGGCTTTTAAATTCCGCTTTTAAAATGTGCTGTACTGAAGTGGAAACGGATAAAGCAAAACCGAATCCCGCTGTGACCTTGATGAGTCTTTATCTGGAGACCAAAGCCGCGTTTTTGCCTAGAAGTCTGCAACTTCTGCTCCTGTATCCCGTTTTTGTTGCTGTTTTATTCACTATTATTTCTGTATATTTTTGTTTTGATTCATGCATCCTGAAAGTTTGTTGTTTCAAGAATGTTGTAATTCATTCAAAAGAATAATTTCCTCTGCAAAGAGCGGATTTGCGTTAAAGGAGCACAAATGTCACCAACATCTGTATCAAATATTCTAAATAAGGCATGAGCTAAAAAATGTATAAAAAAGAGACAATATGACCTACTTTATAGTTTGAGCATTTCTTAAATTTTTGTGAAAAAAGGCTGCATTACAAAGTCCGCCTTATTCTTAACTTCTGAAGAATAAATCAAATATTCAAACAAAAACAAAAAAAACTTCCTCCTAAAGCTTCCTCCTAAAGTTGTGTATTTTCTGCTTCCAGCTGGCGATGTCTGACAGCTTCGTTTTGTCTGCAGTCGGGTCATTTTCAATAAAAGAGGCAAACATGAACACAGTTTGCTTGAAAAGCTTCCCATCAACCCCTCTGACCAATCCTGTGTTTTTTGGCCTCTCTGGGCATTCTGGGTTTAGTCAAACCCCATTGTAAGACTGTTTTGCTTACTGCACTCCTTCTGTACAAAAAAGGATGAGTCACTCTCCATTTATTGATATTAATAATGTCCATTTGGTCTAAAAAAACACAGTTAACAGATGAGATTTGACTCTCAGGTTTCAGTAATTAAGATGCACTGACTAACAAGTCAGTTAACTAATTAAAAAAGAACACATCAGCTAATATGTGAGGGTAAATATGTGTAAAGCAGAAGAATGTGCATGCTTTGAGAAGGATAAGGCAAACAAAATCCAACTTGAATAAGAAGTTATTTTTTCCTAAATTTGGCAGCTGCATAAAGGATGATCCAGAGCTCTCTCTGTCACTTTAGAGTCACTGATAAGTCTCCCCAACCCGTTTAAGCCAGACTATGCGAGCTGAACATAATGACTGAAAACTATTATTCAACATGGTCCTGATCTCCTTTTCATACAGCCTCCAAAAGGTTCAGACTCTCTGTTGTCTCATTTTCGCCCACGTGCTATTGTTTGCTTTTAGCCAGGTAGAGTCTGCAGGAGCTTCTGAGCAGAATCTCTGCAATAATGCAGAGTCTCCACTGAGCCGGCTGAACAAAGAACCACTGTGCCGATTTGATGACAGCAGAGGAGCGTGTGTGGAGAGCTGCTGAAGCCCCAAGCTCCAGGATGCAAAGGAACTAATTGCAACAGTTGGTGTTTGGCAGAAACCGTGTCAGATAGTGCGCAAGGAAGCTGCGTCAGCGAGCGACAACTGAAGCGTTAAACATAAAAGAATCGACACGCGGCGTGCAAAAAAGCTTCAATGACTCAAGAACTCTGAAACCTTTTACAATACACTTTGAAGCTTATTATTACAATCAGCTGCAAAAAGAGAAATTTCACATCACTGAACTCTAAATAGGAAGAGTTGTTGGTTCCTTTGTCCTCCCAGTACATCATCTTCCTCTTCTTCCTCACTTTAAATAAAACTGGATGAATTCTACGCTCTGCTTAACTCTGAATGTACTACCAAATACCCGCTGCGATATGTTGCACATCTGTTGTGTGAGTGGTGGAGTGCGAGTCTTTGAGTTCAGTCAGCAGCAATAGACTCTGACAGGCTGACATCAGGAAAAGCTGAGATGTGCAAAGACGCCTGAGAGATGATGATGATGATGATGAAGCCTCTGCACACAGGGAAGACTGCACAAGATCATTCCTATTATTCCTTGTTATTACAGTAGCAATAACAATATTTATTTACATTTTCTTTAAGATTTAAGTTTTCCAAAATAGTTAAAAAGGTATTTTTCTTCTTATGTGTCTTTTGACAGGAAACAAGATTTCAAATAGATATATATTTTTTAAATATATATTTTAAAAAAATTGTTAGTAATGTCTATAAAGTGTTGACAGATTTCTGAAAATAATTCTTTTAAGAAACACCTATAAACTGCATGTTACTATATATGCGGTTATCTCATGGTGGTTATCTCGTCTTAATGGTGTTTTGAGTCTCCCAGCCTCCATATGGAGGACACAGGGTGCATTTAAGACAGATGCTCAAGAGCACCAGCTGTGAAAAGCACTTTCAGCTGAGCAGCACAGACACTTCCCAGAATTTGAAGCCTAAATCTATAGCTTGAACACCTTGAGCATTTGTTCACCTAAAAAAATCACTATTATTTTGAAACCTAAAGGGACCAATCAATCAACCAGATAAATGTCTAACTTTTAGCAGATTTTGGGGGGGGTGATTTATGTTTTAAGAACACAGACAATAATTTATGTTTGCTTATTCAAGTAATATTTTATTTGTGTTACAGTAACTGCAGAATTACCTCTTCTGTGAGAAAAAACAACAACATTATTTTCTTAAGGGAAACGTTCCCATTTGTTTTGCTCTTCATCTTTTATTTCTTACACATTTTCCAATTATAAATTGCAGATGAAGGCGATATGAAGAAGCTTGCTTTAGGATGAACACAGACCAGCTATTGGTAGAAGAGATTTAAGATCAAAGATTTAAGACCAAAAGATTCTGTTAGAAAAACATTTTATCAGGACATTTTGATTGAACTGCTGTATTTTTTGAATGACAGGATAACACAAAAGACAACCAAGAACAATTAAACCTGGTGCTTCATTTCTCATCAAAGCAAGGCTTTTTAAATCTTACAAAGCTGCAAAAATTATCCATTTGTTTCCTGCAGACAGCCCAAATCCACCTATAAGGGCAGTAGTGACTAAAGCTTAAGATTAGACTTTCCTTACTTTTTTTTACATGTGCAGATTGCAAAGTTGTAATTGTAAAATTGTGAATAAATGAAGGAGAAACTGTGATTGGAGCTTTTCCGATTTCTAATGTCTTAATTCTTGAAAGTATTTGTTTATAGAGTTGGGAACACGGGGGAAGAGTAGGAAACTTTGTTAAAGAAATGCCAAAATATTCAGATGTTTTTTAAGCTCATCCATCCGTCCATCCTTAGAACTCGCTGAATCCCTTTTGGGGTCACCGGACTGCTGGGGCCAACAAAGCTACTGTTGGACCAAGGCGGGAAAAACCCTGAACAAGTCGCCATTCTGTTACAGGGTTAAAGGCAGCTACCCACGCTTGTTCTTAATGACTTAATGCCTTGTTATGAACAAACTCTGCTGTTTGTTGCAAAAACACTAGCAATACAGAGTTAGTGTTTATGCATTTTCTTGTCCAATTTAACAAACAATTTCTTAGAAAAGTTTTTTTTTTTTTTTTAGTCCAAGTAAATATAACAGAGAAAGACACCAGAATGAAAAAGTTCAGCTTCGTCTCAGTGCAAGTAACAAAACCCTTTTCAGAAATGGATTTCAGGAATGGACAGGTGAGTTTATTTTTGTCTTTGCCAAACTTCTAACCGATAAAAAGTTTTTGAGGTTTGGTGCTAATGCTACTTTGATCCGAGAAGAACCTTTAGGAATAAGTTAATAAAGTAAAAGCTACAATATTGATTTCCTGCAGACTCAATTCTTTGTGCAGTTTGCAGCGATTGAATAATGGCCCTGCGCTGCTCTGTGATCTATTATTAACAAATTATTAACACTTGTTTTCTGACCAAATACAGTCATTGTTAAGTTCTTGCAACAGCCAGCATGTGGAAAAGTCATCAGTTGCTAATTTTAACCCAACTTTTCTAAAATTGTCATTTGGTTATTTACAGATTTAGACTGCCATGATCACCTCTCTCCCACTCTGGCAGATCTCACCTTTGCAGGATGACTCTCTCATCGCTGGAGTCTGTCTGTCATTCCATTGATCTATCTTCCTTCTTCCTTCCTGGTGCTTTTTTCTTTTTTCCCTTTTTACCTTGGTCCATCTAAGTTACCTGTCAGTTTTCATAGCTGACAGTCCAGAGCCCCATCATCCTGCTTTTAAGTCCCTTCCTTTTAGCTTGAACAGGACCAGATGGAGATATGAAAGTGACCTGCAGCTGCTGAATAATGGATGACCCGACAGTTTGAAATTCTATTTTCCAAAGCAAAGGGAAGAAAACAACTTTGGAGAAAAGTGGAAGTCCTTTTAAAACTGCAGGCACAGTGACTAAGCTTGATCATTTTCAATCAGGGGTCTTGTGACAACGTCCATAAACAAATGAAAACTATTCATACTCCACGTTTACTTTTCCATCGGTGCTGTTTACTTCAGTGTGAACAGCTATTTGACAGCTGATGAAAGCCTTGTCACTGGAAATGAAACCTAATTAGATCAGCTGCACTTTGTTAGTAAGTCTTAAGGCTTTGCTCCGCCTTCCTGCAGCTTACCAGGTTGGCAGCATAGGAGCACGGAGCTTAAAACTGGATTTCAGGAAGACATTTTAGACTAAACATGTTTTTTCTCTTGACTACTTGAACTACAACAAGTGCAGGATGCAAAATTATGACGAAAACAAAGTATGAACATCAATGACGACCAACCTAATCTGTCCCCTCACTGTCTTTGATAGAGTTATCTCCCTCTGTAGCTCACAAAGCCATTCCGCTCAACTAAAATGCTAAAGAGAGCATGAGAAGAACCTGAGCAGAAACATGAGACAAATCCCCCCCAAAGCCTAATGATTTGCCCAAAACTGAGCTGGATTAAACGCACTGCAATTAAATTACTTTATGAGTCAGTTTTTCAGCAAGCGCTGCTTTGAAGAACTTTATTGTACATATGATGAAGTGAAAACCCTCACGGCTGATACTTCTCCATACTTTAGATCAAATGAGATCAGAGTGTAGAGTTCCTTGATGTGGACATAGGCTGAGTGAAAATGTGGTTTTATTAGGCATCTGTGGGAAAGTCGTCTTCTTTAAATCAAAGTGAAGATGGCAAATGGTGAGTATTGTCTTAATTTTTTCATGCCTAAAGCCACGTTCACACCGGGCATGTGACGTGCTTTCAAGATTGCGCATTTAGCCCATGGTGTTCACACTGGACAAGCAGGGAGCAAAGGTCTTAGAAATGTTACGCGTGTTTACATAGACTCTTCATTAAAACTGCTGAAGGCTGTGTGGACATATCTTTGGAGGAACAAATGCTGAAATAAAATATCTTTAGTCTCCATGCTGGTATTGTGTCTCTGTTTAAAAACCTTTGCATGAACAGCTCTTCTGCATGAACTCTAAAACTTTAAAAATGTAAACAGGGAGAACAATGCTGTTGAGAAAGAAACAGCTTTTACTCAGAATATCCTACCTTTTTTTTACGTGTCCTTTGATAATCCTAAATTTTTCAAAATGTTCTGTCTTACAAATTATTCAAGTTATAAATGAACCAATCTGATGCCATTTAATGAAAGTATGTGGGCTAACGTCGAACGTTCAAAACGTTGCACGGATTTCATGTGGCTCGCTTTCAAGTGGATGGAGTGTGGACTTCCAACAAGCTCAGTCCTGATTGGTGAGAGTGGTTGCCATAGAAACATTGACTCAGACCGACATGGACCAACTTCAGCTTGCTAAGGATTTCTGATTCCAACATGAGTGGGTCCATGTTGCAAAAAAAATGGCTAAAAACTGAATTGACTTCATTTGGTTGGAACTGGACGTGTCACTTACTCCGTCCAGTTCTCATATACAATCCATGGTTGCCGCTTATCTTATATAAGCTAATATCTCATAGCTTTTATATCTGTTGTTTCTTGTAAACTGGCTTGCCAGCTGTGGAAATTACTTTTTTGTTGTAACTCTAGCACTTTATAGGAATCAGTACCAATGGTTACTTGTAAGCTGTCTACATGTGGAAACAGATTGGTTTTTTTTTTAAACATGTCCCAGATAGTTGATACAATCGTGAAAAAGATCATGGATGTATGCAAAGGGTAGAAGAAAATATGTACGTCTTGTTTAAATTACCATAGGGAATAAAACCTCTGCTACATGAAACTAAGAGAACTTGAACAACTGACAGTAAAGACAGTTGGAGTATCAGGCGATCTGAATTGTGTGTTTGACTGCAACGCAATGTCAAGAAAGTCTTCTATTCATCTTGTTTGTTTGGGTGGACTTCGGCTTCAGAAACAGGAGTAAGAGATGGACAGAACTTTTTTCAATAATACATGGTTCCATCAGTATTAAGAAATATTAATATTAGCTGTTTCTTTTCTTTTTCTTTAGGTCAGTTGATCCCTTAAATACTGGAACTGCTGTGCCAGCAAAGACAAAAAGCAGACATACGTTTCTCAGTACCACACGGTCTTATTTTAGGATTAAAGTGCTCAGGAAATATGACTGTTTAAAAATGGGAGTCAACAAAATCCCCTTTTCTGGCTCTCCAGCTGTTTTCAGTTTTCTTTCACTTTGATGTCAGTTTTTTTTTTCCTGTCTGTCTCTGGTTTGCTGCTGTGAAGTTCTAATTACCACCACCAAACCGAGCTGTATAAGGTAGTGCACTGAGTGACATGTTCTAATTGCTTTTGTATTGATCTCATTTCACTTAAGTGCTTCTCTGTGGTGGCACCTACATGTAACAAACATTCCTAAAACAGCTGCAGCCAAGCCTGCATACATCACTGTCCACGCTTTTTTGTTCCTTTTACAACAAAAGCTGGAGACTCGGACAAGAAGATGGCTGTCCGGGTCAGTTTGTTGAGTTGCTGTTGAACTCCTAGCTTCCTTTGACAAGACGTCAGTTCCTATGTAGCCCCAAGTAAAAAAGTAAAAAGGGGTTAGCCGCTTCCCAAAACCTTTAACTGCTTAATACTCCTTAATGTAATGAAAGTAACAATAATGACAAACCGGTTCCAAAAACTTTTCTTTTGGAGATTTGGGTTTGGGTTTGACATTTTGCACCAATTCTCTTCCAACTGTATGGTGGACATGCAGTGTAGAAGAAGAGGAATCCTACACCTCTGTCCTGTCCAGACTGAACACCATGGGCTAAAAATCCCCCATGTTTCCATACTTTTAGAGTTTTTTGCTTCCTTCTGACTATACTTTCAGGTTATGAAACAGAGACATTAAACTGTTTTAGCTGCACCATATTTGATAGAGCAAGTTCTGCAAATTATTTGGAGAATTTTGGATAAATATGGACTTCTGGTTTACCTTTAGGCTGCTCTCAGCTGGAGCAAAAGATCCACCTCCATCTAATTGGATCTTCAGTGTCCTCCTCATTCACACCTAAACCTCTTTTTCTGGTAGCTCCAACCTCAGCATCCTTTTTCCAACATCAACACAAACATCTCAATCTGCTTGTCTTCATCTATCTCCAAAGCATCTACCATGATCTGTTGCTCTGATTGGTTCATTCCTGATCCTATCATTCCCGAAGACAACCTCAACATCTTCAGCTCTGCTACGTCCAGCTTTGCCTCCTTTGCCCCACTGGACATGTCTATTTAAAGAAGATCGGTGCTACCTCGGTCCAGAAAATCCAGAAAGTGAATTAGCACATGTTTTAAACAGACAAGTAACCACTACCAAATAATGAAACCAGGTCACACTACTTTTGTGCAAACAGAGCTAAGCTGGTTATTCTGTCTTGTATCATCTTTTCTTGTGCTGCAATGATAGAAAACCAATTAATAGATCCTGCAGAAAAGACTGCATTACAAAATAAAAGCACACACAGCGCTTTGAAGCGATGGACAGTGAAAGGAAGACAAAGGGAAATGCATTTTCCTCCACACCACTTCCGTTCACACTGCGCATCCTCTCCATTTCCACCCCTTCCTCACAATGTCCTCAACCTGTCTGAAGCTTTCAGTTATGACACATCAAAGTTGAAGTCCTCAGCAAAATGTCAAGATGATGAAATGACAACAAACATAGAGGCCATCAAATAAAAGGAGAATATATGCTGTTGATAAAAGGATGGCAGCTGGAAGTTGGAAAGATGGCGATCTTAGGCACACAGAAGCAACAGGAAGGTTTTTGATATTTTTCAAATTCATTTTTACTATTAACATAGAAGGAGTAACTTAATTTTATAATGTATATTTATGCAATTTGGAGGAACAGAGAGTATTTAAGTTGAAATAATTTTTTGAGACACAAATACAGAAAACATGAACTTTTTGTTTGTTCTGGAGACTAATATTGATTCAAAATGGTTTAAATTACATAATTATGTGTGTAAGCTTAGTATTAAACAGTTATAAAGAAAAAGTACAAATAGAATAGCAAACAACATTTCTGAGGTTGGACTAACAGCATACCAGCATCACCAGAGTTGCTTTTACAGGTGCTGTTCAAGACTAGAACACGTGTTACAAAAGAGGGTTAACGAGGCAAATGTTTGTTGAAGGACAACCAGGCAGCTAGTAATGAAGGGGGGACAAAGTAGAAGCCAACAAAGCTTTTTTTTCCAACTCTTACTGCAACCTTTTGTGTTGAAACAAAGCTTTTAAAGTCAAGGCCAGCCTCCCTCTGACAAAATCTGCATTAACACAAAAAGTGGCACTTTGTAGCTTTTAACATTTTGCTAAACTCCGTCTTTATGTTTCTGTGTTTTGTAATGTCAGTTGATTATTGCCTTCATATCTGTTCAGCCGTGTTTTGAGCCTCCCAGCCACCCTGACCTTTGCAAAAACACTCTTTGTCAAAATGCCAGCCACCTGGCTCTTGGAGGAGCCTTTGCAATTACTGGCTGGATGGTGACGGCACCCGTTACACCAAACTAAAATGTTCATCTTTCAAACCCAACAATTTCTGTGGGGCAAACAGAAAAACAATGTGTTAATTTATTTGGTTTTTATGACCAAACACTTTAAGGTCAGTGAAATTTTGTCTCGACATAGGGTCACAAAATCGCCTTTTATGATGTTCAGTTAGAGCTTTGATGGCCACTTTTCCTTTTGGAGCTGTTGTTCTGGATAAAACACCTCAGCTGACCTTTTCTTTTTACTTTTGTTAACGTGCAAGTTTTGTTTGATTGGCTCAGCTGTAAGTTCACTTTTTAAGTGCAACGCATTTACCAGACTAAGAGACGGTTCACAAGAAATGTATTCAATAACTATGAATTTCACCTTCTTTTAATTGATCAGCTTATTCTTTATACTCTTGGAAAATATGTTTCATCAGTTCAGGGGCCACATATCCTCTCTGAGTGTCTGCCCTAAGTTATGGGGGATGCAGATTTAAATCCACAGGCAGATCATGTGACCCAATGTGGAGGTTAAACCACAAAACGTCCTTGAACCAGCTTACCACTCCATTAAAGACTAAATGTCACAAACTCAAGTGTGTTGCAACAAATAGGGTTTAAAGATCATGTCAAATAGCCACTACGTACATTTTGCACATTTTCCAAGTAAGAAATGTCGGTCTTTCGTGATACATGCGTGATATACATAATTCATTAGTGTTTCTTGCGTTCGTCATCTGCCGATGTGCGTACAGACGTCTGTTTTTTGCTTTCGGCCGACAGGTCTTTTGGTGAATTCGGTTTTTAGCTGTCCAGAATTATACAGTTTATGCATATTTTACATAGTTTATATGCTGTTATGACGTAAATCTTACACAATTGTGCATGATTTTTTCGAGATGCATAAGCAAAGTTGTGGCTTTCCACGGGTGTTCTACATATGTCCATGCATGACTAACGGACGTTTCACGCGTGTACCACCGAGGTATAAGAATTCCATTAGAATTACATCAATGACACACTATAAAGAGCGCAATAATCAAGCTCGTATCATGTTCTACGTTGATTTACGTGTTCTTTGCGTGGTTTATTCATACTTCTTCCATGGTTTTACCCTGGTTCATTTGTGATACGTCTGTTAAAATTTCACGTAAAGACCACAACTTTTCTCACTTTTTGACCAATTTTTATCCAAGCAATATGTGTAAAACGTACGTAGTTGGCTGTTTGACACGACCTTTAACCTTTAAATTTATTTTGAAAATCCAGTAATAAGATGGATGCGGCTTGGAAAAGCTTGCCCTCATCCCTATACGTGTCTTGAATTTTAAAGGTTAATATCAATCAGGTATTAAAGCATCATCACTTCTAACCTGACTCTAACTGCACTCTATTGATGATCTTTTTTGTGAATTATATAGCATTAATTATATGTGCAGTAAAGTTTGGTCATTTTTATTTTCTTGAGTCTATTGTTCCTTTGTGTTGACTGAACACTAAATGACCCTTTTTCTAAGGCACATAACTCCAAGAGAGCAGTAAAGAACAGCGTAGGTTTATTGTAAATTGCTCCTAAAGTCTAATACACACTGTGATCTTTTATTTTAAAACTCTAAACATGATTTTATTGTGGCTGCATTGTATAACAACCCTAACACTGTTATGGTTGTGTTTGTGAAATAGGTTCAGAGTCAATGAGGCATATCTGTGGGGCTTTCAAACGATGTGTGTGAACAGCTTGTTCAGAAAGCAGTCAGATGCGGGCCTGGGAACAAACTACCAACTGAGTTTTTGAGTGTTTGAATATCAACTTAAATATCAAAAATATGCATAAAGATGACTTAAAATGGAAAAACTTGCATGATATAGTTATAGCTCAGCCATGGTTTTTGATGATTAAATCAATGTAGTCATTGAAAAAAAGCATTTTATTGCTCAAGGCTCCGCATAAACAAAGGAAAAACAATACTTTCTTATCTGTGAATAACCTAATTATTTTTCCATTTGCAGTTTTAACAGATTTTTCATCACTAAAATCATCTAGTTGGTTGTAGATCTTTGTCAAAATTTGATGTTTCCATTAATAAAAACCTAATAAAACAAATCGGCTTAATTAGTGAATCGCTTTATATTCCTACGATCAAATCAGATCGATCTGTCTGAGACAAGTTGTTAATCAAATAAATCTATACAATTAAAACGTTATTTCAAAAGGAAATTATATTGATATTGAAATTAAATTGAATAAATTATATTGGTATTGGAAAATACTATTTAAATTGAGGTAAGCCCGGTTTATTTTACTATAAATGGTAAAAACCTGCATCACAGCGGATAAGTTAGTTCATTATTCCAGTCCAACGCATGGAAACACTGTGAATTTAGCAAAGACATGTAACCATATATTGTGATCACATGTCATAATTTCAGGAAACTTTAGGATTTGCTATTTAGTCTTGTTTAATTGTTTGTTTGTGCACATATTTAATCTACACGATTATCTTGCAAGAAACCCAAAGAATCTGGAAAACATTACCCAGGTCTCTGAGTAACACTGGTTGAAGTTTTGGCTAAAGATGTCCTGGGTCGATTTTAGATCAGTGAATCGGATCATTCGAAATGAACCAAAGTAGACTATGAAAGGTATAAGCAAGTACAAAGATGTTGGCGCTTCAAAATTAATCATGAGACCCCTAAACTATAAATGCTGCTTAGTAAAAATCTGAGCCTAGTCTAAAGGAGCCATTGTGTGTTCCACTTTAAAACATGTACACATTAACCTTATATATATATGCTTACCTTATACTCTGTATTGTGCGAGTGTCTGGATCTGTAGCGTTCAGCGTTGCCACAAAGCTGCCCACAGGGATGTTTTCGTTCCGGGTGACATGGAGCGGGTCTGGGAAAAACACCGGGCCCTCATTAACGTCTTCCACAATGACATGGACGGCGACCGTAGAGCTGGGGCCGTAGCTGACACCAGGAACCAGCGGATCTTCATTTTCCACTTTGACGAGTAGTGTATGAAACGCTGTAGCCTCATAGTTCAGAGGCTTAATGAAAAAAAAAAAAAGACAGTTACATAAGAAACAAACAAAAAAAAAACACCACAAGATAGGACTTAGATTTTTTTCTGATTTAATAATTGGTGCCTTCAAGAGTCTGAAGCGTATTTACCTTGACCACTGACAGCATTCCCTCATTACTGTCGGGGTTGGTCTGGAATTCAAAGCTGTGTGTGGGATCTCCACTGATTATAGAGTAAATGGCTCTCCAAGCTCCGGTGGCTGGATCGTCTCTATCGTCGATGGACAAGTTGATCACAACCCCCGTTGAGCCTTCAGGCACATGAGCCTCAAACTATTAGGAGATTGAGAGACACATGAAGAACCCCATGTAATCGGGAAAAACAAGCAAGTAATCTTTAAATTGTTTAAAAACTGAAAACAAAAAGTGTTTTCATGGAGTTGGGACACAAGAATATGAAGTAATTTAGACTTTCTTTTCAGATTTCTGACAGTAATTATATTCGCAAACATTTTAACAAACTACTGCAAGAGAAACGTGAGTTTTCCAGGTGCAAAATGTACTGAACGAAGTCAATGACGAGTAATATTTCTAGTTTTTGACTAGGTGGACAACAATTGTTCTATTTATATTTGTTAGATGCTACAGTTTTTGATGCAGGTATGCTGTATTTGGATGCATCTAGTCAAAAAATGAATGTTAAGATTCCACAAAAATTGTTTGAGTTTAATTATAGTTATTAGATTTTCTTAAAGTGACAACAAACAAAGCACTTAGATATAGAGGGATACAAGCTAATTGTTCAAATTCTAGTTCTTTAAGAGTTTTGTCATAAATCAAAATAAAACGGACAGCTATTCTTCATCGTGAGTGTGACGGACCTCTTCGCTGACAGCCTTCATGTCTCAAACATTTCTGACTTGGTTTGATATAAAGTGACAACGTCTGATTTAAGAAACTTTTTTTTCTTTCATCATTTGTTGATTTCTGTGACATTTTGAACAACTTTTTTTTTTATAGATTGCAAAAAACAGAAATGCATGTCAAACCACAGCAAAAAAAGTACAGAGAACTAGACAGTGGTGGTTTAAAAAGTCCTCTTTCATCTCCCACACCTACATGCTGCACTCTAAACACCACAGAACCCCAACAAATTTTATAGACAAACGTGTGCTCTGGTGCTTCGAAACAAAGTATTTTCAGGATTGAAATCAGTAGTTCAGGTGAAATATCGGTAAAATCAACACTACAGCATTTAAAGTACCACTCAGATCATCTTTCTATCTGTTTTTAAAGCGTTCACAGTGGTTTTTTAATTATGATTGTGCAGTTTTAAGCCAAAAACTTGTGTCGTTTTCTAGGACAGCTTCTGCAGAGTTCATCAGAGATTCATCTTTGGGTTGAGGGCAGAACTGTTTTAGGCAGATTAAGCCCCCCTCCATTTCCCATCATCCTTCTGTACACATGCTCTCCTGCTAGCTTACAGCTCCTTAGAACCCCAACCTAACATTAGCTGTGCAAATGGCATTTATTCATCTGCTCCTGCTTCACAATGATTTGAATAAAGAAATACTCAGAAATGCCTAATTTTCTTTATAAATGTCTTCCATCATGAGAAAATGTTATAAGAACATGTTTAAAACACCAAAAATACCTTTTCTTTGGAGTGGGTTTATATGAAGTAGCTTTTTCTTAAATTAAACATTCATGT
This sequence comes from Oryzias latipes, assembly GCF_053564925.1. NCBI lineage: Eukaryota > Metazoa > Chordata > Actinopteri > Beloniformes > Adrianichthyidae > Oryzias > Oryzias latipes. The sequence continues at coordinate 31,881,868 of NC_136242.1, read as the reverse complement.
TGTGGACTATAAAGACACAAGGACAAAAAGAACACACACACACACACAACAAAATAAACGCTATTCATGTCCTCTATTGCAGAGGAGTCACAGTGCATCTCATTTTTGTTTCACCGTCAATCACTCCCCACCTCCCGGCTCATTGTTGGCAGCAGACCTCAATCAGATTCTTATCGATGTGTTCTGCCAGCAAGAGTCCCACAAAAGCCTGCATGGTGATCAGGGTTCCCCTCACAAAAGTTCCAGTCAGACAGAAGCAGCTCCGTCAGCGAGCGTGCATGTGTGTCTCAACCATTATGGTGTCAGAGCTTACAGTGTAATCTTTCAGACATAGGACACTCTGTTTAAGGATAGAGCTGGTCCAGCCTAGATTACTGTGTCTCCTGTCAGCCCACGGTATTGTTGTCTGGCAGATTACCCTCTTACTGCTTTACGCTGCTGGGTTCCACGCATTTATCTGAAGAGAGACAAACATTGATTTCTTCTTTCCTTTCTTGGCTGCCTTTTTTTATTCATTCAAACCTTGTTTAAAAACACTCCAAACCATTTGCAGTCATTTAAGCCACCGTGGATCGAAATCAAACGTCTTTACATAAAGGAGGCAGTGTTCGTCCTGACATGTGCCTCGTGGGGTCCTTTGTCCCGGAAAGAATTGACAGCTTGGCACCGACACATGATGTGTAAATAAAAGGTTACTGAATGCATTGAAAAGAAAAAAGTGAGTTATGATGACGTTTTGATTCAGAAACGGGAACTACTTTACTTTAGCAAAATGCATTGACCACTCATTGGACAAATACAGCTTTAAAAAGAAATCTGTGGAGTAAAAAAAAATGATGTAAATGTTAATTAAAAATGAAAAAAAAATAATAAAACTTTGTACTTTGGTCCTTTAGAATTTAAATGATAAACTATTTGTAAGATTGAACGAGTCATATCTTGAAGACCCACTCCAAAAAAGTATGGCATTTTTCTAACGATGGAGGACATAAGCTTAGAGTATTTCTGAGTATTTCTATATTCAAATCCAGGGACATAGTAAAATATTATGTTTGAAAAAGAGCTAATTTATGATATAAAAATATAAGCTGGGCATGCTAATGATCCATGTACGTCTTCATTTCCCCCTCATGTCTGACTCAAAGCTGAACGTCTGGAAAGCTCCAGAATGGCTAACCATATAGGGTTGCACCAATATTGTGAGATTGGAAGTGTGAGGAGCTGTGAGCTAACAGGGTAGCGTGCAAACAAAGAGCTCTCAGCAACGGGGAGGGGAAATGGGGCGGAATTGCTCCATGCCAACTGTCCCGCCCACAACTCGGATGCAAATTCCTAACAAACTCCTGCTGCTCTGCAGAAACTTTGTCCTAGAAAATCATTTTTTTTATTAATTAGAAGACCAATGGGAATGCTTTAATAATAGAACAAAATATAAGTAATATGAGTCTTTAAGGTTTTTGAAAAAGAAAAAAAAATAGTTCAAGCACTTCTGTGCATGAAAGGTGTTTACCAAAATAAAACAAAATAAAAAAAAGCTGTGGGTTCAAAACTGCGTGAGCAATTATACAGTGATGCCGACGATAAACAACAAATCCAGACCACAATCCTGACTTCTGCTCCCAAAAACAAGCAGAAACAGAGACAACAATCGGTCAGAGCAGCTTTAATCATTTGGGGCAGTCATGCGAATGAAGAAAACCTCAAATTCAGTTCGGTGAGCCCTTTGGGTCGCTGCCCCAAAGCTGATAAGGCCTTAATTCCATCAGGAGCACAAAGCAACTGGTCACATGAAACTTCGGGAGAGATTGATTAATGTCTGGCACCCATGAAGAAAACAGTCTATAAAGTCTTATGCTGGTTTGGATCAAATGATCATTTGATACATAATTGATTACATTTGGATTCAAGATCGATTGAGGAACTTACCGACCATAAGAGTCTTTATAGAGACAAGCAGCTTCAGGGATATAATTGAGGTCAAAATCTGTTTTAATCATACAGATAAGTCTAAAAAGCAGAATATACTGTATGATTTTGTGCGTGGCTCCAATTATAATGTCATAATGTAATATATAGCTTTTATTTACAGAGGAAGGTCTTAAATTCCAATTAGTTTTCTTCTGGAAGCTTAGAGTGTGTTTGTCTGGAAGATCAAAAAGGGTAATCTAAATGCTGCGCTTCAACCATACGTTGTTTTCTTTTGGTTTTTCCATTGCTTTGTCAAAAACACATCTAATCATGTTTCCGTCTCAAACAAACTACTTAATTCATCCAGATGTTATACAAAGTAATTATCTAACATGAAAGTTGCTTTATTTTGTGCTAATGGCATTCCAGTTGTCTCATTTTCTTTGTAATAATGTAAACACTACTACATACATCTTGAATTAATCAACTCACCTGCTTTTATCAGAATTTAATTTAGAGAGGTTTTGAAATTACCAGTCAATGGTACAAGCTAAATAACACCAGATGGTTTGTGTCTAATCCCACCCAACCTTATTGTTCATGCAGTTGAGAACATTCAGAGTAGCTTTTCCCTGACGGATAGAAGGGGGCAACAAATACCTCCCAGCAAAAGGCCTGCTGAGACAGAGATGTCAAGTTTTGGAAGAACATACACAGTTTCGCTGAGGCACATAAAATGTGCTCTGCCTCATTAAACCTCTGAACAAACTGTTTCCCGTTTCTTATGAAGACTTTTAATCAGTGTCTAGTTTATCTGTGTTTCTGAGCTAGTCTTCCATACATTTTTGCGCCGTCTTAAACAAAGTTCTGTTTCAAAATGTCTGGAAACATTTCTGCCCTCACACATATGCAATTACAGTTGTGTAACACACATATGCTGATCCTGTGCACACATTAACTCAACCAGATTGATGACAATCAAGCTATTTTCTTCCTGAAAATCTGTCAGAAAATATATGAATACAGATGGCGGCGGCGGTGGCCTTGACAGCCAGCCTGACGACAGCTGAGCAGCTGTTTATTTGTCCTAATGAAAAGCACTTTGTGACATGCCCCCCCCCCACTGCCCCCGGATTTTTCAGACAGGGGTAACACGTAACAGAGGCCAATAACTAGAACCCTGCATGGACGACTGTTTTCTACTATAAAAAAGCAAGAATGAAGCATTCTCTAAATGTTCCTTCCAACCTTCCTGTCCACGCAAACCCCACTGTTGGTTTCATCACCTGTAATAGCGCATAAGGTCAAAAACATGGCAGCTTTTCAATCTGCCTCTAGACATAATCAGATACTAACTAGGGGTGCTTTGATCATGTGATCAGAAATTAGGCCAGATCGCATAGTTCCAGACAATCAAAATTGGATTTTGTTTCCCAATCATCCAATCGGATATTTATCCGTTTCTTGTTATTATGATCAGCGCCATTTCAATAGCACTACATTTCAGGCATATTATTACAGACAAATACTCTAGTAAAAGTCAGCATATCATGAACGGATCACAACATTTTATTGCAGTAAAGCGCAGCTGAATACGACACCTTGGAGAAGGAAGCGCAAAAAACAGTTCAGTAAAGTTAGCGAGATGTTTACAGATTCACACTTCCGGGCTCAAAAACTCTTAATAATCGTTTAAAACTGACAGCAGGTGTCTCGATTGTCTTTATGCAAACAATGGCCTACAAATGCCTTTCAACACACAAAACATTTTTTTAGCGTCTAAAATGAGACTCAAACGGAGAAACAGCAGTGAGATGGTTGCTAAGGGACCGTCTACAAAGTGCAAGTTCCCAAAAAAAGGGATTTAAAAAAATCTATACCGTCTCAAAAACAACAGAACTGAAAAAAATAGTTTGATTTGGTATGAGCTACTACTCATCATCATTTATACAACATAATAATACATAATACAACAAGGATTTGGGAAGAAAGTCTTCACCATGCTAAGCTTTTAGGTTTAATACATTATTACAACAAATAGATTTCCAAAGCTAAAATATTACTGTGCTTTTCACGTCATCTTGTTCTAAATTGTCCCCTCCAATAGAATAACACTGTCAGGCAGTCTGTAACAACACAAAGTGTGTGACGTCTCAACTTCCAGCGCAATTCTACATACGATAACTTTCCTGTCGAACACCTCCGCACACACTTAGCAGTTGTTACCCTCCTCCTTTTCTTTAATCCTCTGTACAGTAAGTGCGCCTGAAGCAATAATGAGCTTACCTGCGTCTCTATTAAATTTCAGCAGCTACTGAGCAGGCAGGTTACACTTCTTTGAATTTGGCCTTCTGCAAATAAGCTTTTCCACACATGCGGATCATAACCAAGCTCTTATTTGCATATCTGTCCATGTTGCTTGGAAAAATATACGGAAGTTTATGAGAAAACTTCTTAAAATACTAATAATCAACATGTTCTAGTGCAATAAATTAAAAGTTTAACTCAGGATTTAGCTTTTTTTTAGGGGAATTATTTTCGCAGCAAAAAAAAAAAAAACCCTTTCAGTTGAAATACACTAAGCTATAGAATCAAACAAAGAGGGGTGTGGGGGGTTCTGGGAGGCTGGAACACTGTTTAGCCTTTTCCGTGCTGTGGGACTAAAGCTGCATTCACTAGCTAACGTTGTATTTTTCTATTTACTTTCACAAAGGAGCCAGCACAATTACAATCTTTTCATTTTAAGAATGCATTGGAGCCAGGATCGTCTGTACCCACTATTGTGGATTGGGGATGTGTATGTGTTGGGGCCACGTGTGTGTGTGTAAGAGAGAGGAGAGAGGGCGTGCAGCGAGGTAGAGAATGAGGGGGGCAGTGGGGGCGCACATTTATCTTGTGTGTTAGGAGGGAAGGAGAACGGTAATAAAAGGTTTCCCCCAGAATAAATGCCATTGACTCTTTCTTAACCCGCTTTGGAGAATCTGAGGGTCCAAACGGGGAAGTGAACTCCGAAGGAGGATCCGCCTTCGGTCCCCCACGCTTCTGACCCCGGTTGGAAAGGGCAAAAAAAAAAAGTAATCGTGGGAAAGGTTCAACACCACACGCGGCCATTTCGCTTGAAAAATTTTGAAAAATACGCCCGGTTGCGATAAGAGCAATGGAGTTTGGCCTGAACAGAGCTGTCACCCCAAAAATCGTCCGCCATGGTTGTTTAAATTCTCGTTCCCGCCGACTTCAACGCAGAATTATGAAAATTGTAGCGTATCGATGACGTACGGTTCGGATTCATGTGGCCTAGCCGTTCAGACGGCGGTGGCATTTGAAAAGATCAGATACGTATCGGATTCAGAACCACATACCCAAGTGGTCTGTGTCGCATTTGAAAAGATCAGATCTGTGTGGTTCAGACTGTCATGAAAGTATCAGATATAGGTCGCATAGGGGCAAAACAAAAAGGGTTGTTTCAGCCTGTGGTCTGAACGTAGCCATTCATTCATGCGGATGAGGATTATTCTCCCAGATTATCTTCCTTAGCGTTTCCGGATATTTTCCAGCCGCTTCTGAGTCAGCTGATGCCATTGATATTCAAAAAATATACAGAAAATTATGATCACCTGTATTTTCTACAACTAACAAATGCACAAGTCTAAATGTGAATGTTTGGACTTGGATGACAACGTTGCTTGCAGACTTTAAAGTTGCTGCTTGACAGGAAACATCCAGTAACAAGGCGGTTCAGCATAGAGAGCTGGCTGCTTATACGAAGTACAAAGACGGTGAGATCCAAGAGAAAAAATCTACAGATGGATCAAAAATAGATTGAGATCAGGAGGAAAATATGTGAAGCAATACTCCTTTAGTAGAAAATACTGCACAAGACAAACAGAAGGATTCAAAATGAAAGAAGAAGGGGAGAATGTCGGATTTAGATCCAGACAAGCTGAACAGAAACCACCATTAACATCTAAACAACCTTATAAATGTTGGTAATGCTAAGTACACCATGATTAACCAGCTTGTACATAACCTTTTAGTATATTAACCAAGTAGTAATTTTGTGCACGACTTTTTGGCATCTTTATGGAGCATTTGACAGAATCGCCCGCTCTCTCCAAAAGTGCTGAACAGAAGGTTAAGTTCTCTGTAATTGCTTTCTAGGCATCAACACCACTTTAGACTCAACTGTCTGCAGGAGATCACTCCAGATGTTTGTGGTTGATAATGCAGTTTAGATACAGTCATCTGTTTAGGCAGCAGCATGAAAGCAGGGCATTAAAGGAAGCTGAGACAAATCTTCCACTTTCGGCTTCTCCCATCAGGGGTCGCCACAGCGAACGAGTCGCATGGTAAATTTGGCAATGTTTTTACGCCGGATGCCCTTCCTGACGCAACCTTCTCAAACCGGGCTTGGAACCGGCAGAGGTAGAGAAGGGAACAGGGAGCAGCCCGGAGTCGAACCTGGGTTTCACGGCCGGAAGGCGCCGCAAACCAGCACGAGCTAAACTGGCTCCCAAAGGAAGCTGAGACAAATAACACAAGGAATTAAAACTGGTTTCGTTCTAAAGATGAGTCTGAAACCTTTGGAGATTAACTTTCTTTATTAATGTAGATTGTGAGCAACCACGCACCAAATAAAAAACAAAAAAATAAACAGGTTTCTTCCATTCTGTTGTCACACCATTATTGGAGTATTTTTAAGTATATACATTTTCTGAACAAAAGAAAAAATGTAGCGTGTCTGGTCAAAGATGCTCAGCAAATGTACACTTTAAGTTTAAATCATGACAATCAATAATTGAATTTAAAAAATCCTTATAATATTTCTTTGGAAAAGTTAAATCAGTTTATTGAAATGTCTTAAAAATGGCTAATTATATCTATGGTAGATTATGACTTCAGTTCTTCAGGTACATCCAGTAACCCTATACTGGATTAAATTGTAATTAAATTACCCATTACTTTATCTTACATTTTTTTTCCACTCCCACAAAAATTTCTCTATTGAATAAAGCTAGCACAAACAATGTACCCTTGTAAAATCCACAAAATAAAAACAGGCTACTCAAGGGCAATCAGGTTTGTTAGCAGCACCTTGTTAATTTCACCACAAGAACATGAGAGCATGTTCGTTATATAGTGGCCTACAATGTATGGACCGGTTGCATGATGTCCACATCCAAATTTCCACTTTCTTTATCTTACTTTGACCAATATCTAACTCTGCTTTAGCGCGCAAACGCTAGTAACTCCAGTTTTTTTTAATTTTTTTTTATTTGTATCCGTTTTATTTCATTTAACCACGAAACAATGTCAGAGCCAACTGTTTACACGAATTAAATTGTAAGTCACGGTATGGTTTCACTGCACCAAAATGTGAGTAATGAAGTAATGAGGGTTCTGGGGTCTAGCAATTGTAATTTGATTACTAAAATTTGAACTGTATATCGTTACGTTACTCCTAACTGACAAAAGTAATTAAATTACAGTAATTCAACACTTTGTAATTCATTACCACCGACACTATCTGTGTTGTCATAATTTTGTTAGAGCTGAAAAAAATTTGTTTCTAAATTTGATGAAATATTAAACATATTCAAGTATATTTTATTCTGGAGAGACACCTGCGATGTTTCCGGAGTAAGAAGCCTCGATCTCTGAGGCACCGCCTTCTGGGTGCCGCCCATTTTATGACGTCATCCTAGAGCCGACCTCGGCAGCGTGTCGGCATCTCATCCACAAAACAAAACAACATTCAAACTTCTGCAAAGATGGATGGGCATATTGTGCATTTAAAAGGAAAAGGTATTAGCCGATCACCGCTAGCTCCACGGAGAAAGTGGGTGTACTGGCAGTGCAGAGGCTTCCTAGGGGGCGCTGTTTTCACTTGTCTACATCAGCTTGTGAGAGCCCGCTCGTTTTCGTGGGTTGGGAAGGGGTGGGGCTCAGAGCGCTGGTTTTTACAGGAATACTCTGAAATGCATGAACGGATCAAAATACTGCTTTGGGGTTTCATTCTGTGAGGAATGCACATAAAATTACCCTTAAAAACTTAAAATTTTGATTATGCATGGTATAGGCCTTTTAAAACACTTTGGGGCGCAGACTGATATCGGTCCATGGGACCTTTGGGCCTCAGAGGGGAGACAAAAAAAAGAAGAAAAACTACTAAATTTCTCAGTTTCATTTATAATTCTGAAGAAAGTTTAATTTGACCATTAATTCTTGACCATGTCAAGTCGCTCGGTCACGTGTCAAAAACATGTTTGTTACCTTCTTAAAGAGGCTGATTGCTGAATGCTGAACTGAGAGCCCCAAGCTAGCAATAGTAACAAAAAACAAACGTATTTAATATATTTCTTTTTGAAGTAAAGAGCCAGAGGTGAAACAGAAGAAGAGCATTGAACTTTGAAATATGGATTTATTGTGTCGTTTGTTCACACACAATATAATTAATGCATAATATTCAGCAACCGGCTGTCTAGTGTTATGAGGATGCTGCTAATAAAGTTGCTAAAATGTTGGAATCACGTTTATGAATATATTTCGCAAATACCAGTTTTTGTGACTGTTTTTCTCTTTCTATTTGTCCGTCGCACCTTAAAAGTCGGCGTCTCATTTTTAAACTTCCACTTTGACAGTAATGGGATAAAGGAAAATCTATATCACTCTGTAACGGTTCCTACACAAAATCTAGTGAAAAAATAAAGTTTAAAGCAGCTGCAGAGATTTTAGAGGATGAAGATAAACTTCACTCTCAAAAGTTAAGGGAAACTGGAGGCAGAAAAAAAGAAAAGTAGGCCCTCACTTGAGTCTTATATAGGCCGGCCCGTGGAAATATTCCCTGACACTAAACTGGTCCTCGGTCCGATGGTTAGGGACCACTGCCTTAACGGACAGAGAAGGAGGAAACGTCATTACTGTATTTCCAATTGAATTCAATTGGCTCTGAATCCTACTTTTAAAGTTTCAGTTTCTCGCTTCATATTCACAAGAAGAAACGATTTTAAGTGTACATTTATCACATTACTTCTAATGAATAAATTGCAATATGATTAATTCTTAAAGCAATTTGAAAAAATGGGATTCATTTTGATACAATTAAACGCAGACAACTGGATTAAATGCAAAACTGAGATACTTTCAGGAATTTGTACCGACACATATCTCTCTGTTCTATCACATCTACATGTGTCTCTGTCAAAATAATAACCTTTTACAGCACAACTTGCAAAAACACACCATACCAATCTGTTCCCTTTTTGACAGTGAGCTCTGGTCAGCTCCACAGCAGTATTACCCAGGGTAAAAGCGTTGTGTATATCTCAGAACTAGTGAAGCAATCATGCAGAGCCCTGACTAATCCGTGACACCGGTTAGCCATCACCCCCAGTCAGACTGGCACCGACAGGGCCCTGCAGCCCTGAAACTGCTGCAACACCCATCACCAAAGACGTCTTTATCAGCAGCACACATGGATAGCAGGTATGCATATTTTCCCCCAGGAGAAAAAGTAAGAAAAAAAGGGAGATACAGAAGCAAAACCAGGCTTTCAGATGAACATCTAAAAAAGAATCAGGCGGGTGAAATGAAGTGAGCTGCCAAGGACTTTAAGAGACAGAAACGATGAGGTCCATCATGGTCTTGTTATGAGAAGCATAGAAAAATAGGAGCGAAAGTCAAGTCAGACACGGTGGAATTAACAGAGGCAGTGAGGGGTGAAGATGAAGTGAGCACATGTGCAGAGGCAGAGAATGAAGTGCAGATGGAGAGATTAGAGAGTGAGAAAAAAAAACAAGGTGAGACACACGAAGGACAAAAGGTTCCTGCCAAGAAAACCTCTGTTCTCTTTTAAAAACATTTAAACTTTTAATCAGTCTCTGTTGTTGTCCTATCAAATACAGAAGTCGCTCGCTATATTGCGTTTAATATCTCGCTGTCTTCCTGTTTTGCAATACTTTTCAGTGTAACTTTTTTTCTTTTTCTTTAACAGCAAATTGTGTTCTGCATTCTGATTGGCCGTAGAGCATTGTCAACCACCTCTGTGCTGCATAAATCTTTGACCGCGAGCAGATCTTTCTTTTCTTCGTGTGTTACTGTGTAACACGGGGCGGTCGTTCTGCCGAAGTAGAGCGGTCGACCTCTGATCAAAAGATCTCAGGCTCTGTTCCTGCCTTGTGTTGAAGTGTCCTTGGGCAAGACACTGAACTCCATATCGCCTCTGGTGGTTTTGGGTTGGTGCCGGTGTTCAGCATGAATGTGTGTGTGCACGGATGAATGGGACTGTAGCTGCGTTTCCATTACACATTTGTGCAAAACGTTATGATATTCTAGAAATGTAAATTCCAATGTTTCCATTAAATCATAATAATGCGAATAAACAGAAACCAAGTTACGCAATATGTCATTCAAAACCACGGTGCCGGATGTGATCAATACTTTGATTGACAGCAGATTCATTCAGATTTCTGCCACAGCGCTCATTATCATCTATCAAAGGAGACGTCCGCGTTTTCCTCAGGCCATGGAGCGGCGAGTTTTTTGCACGTGGGAGCGGCTACGGATGAAGCCACTTTGGGAAATGGTGCTTGGGGATATTACAGAGGAGCTGTGGATCCAACAATTCCACATGACACGCTCAACTTTGGATGAGCTGTGGCACCCGTTGTGCAGCGCCCAAAGCAGCCAGTTCCCACCAAGAAGTGTATCGCAATCCGGTTGTTCACGTCGTTCATTTCATTTGAAAAAAAGTCTTGCCGCTGCAGTTTTGTAAAATACATCAATTTTGATACACCTCAAAAACCACCTATTCCAAGCACAAAAACTTGTCAGTCTTTTAAAAATGGTCGTGAAATGGTCCATAAGGCAAACTTAGTATTGCAAATCCAATTTGCGCAATTTCCTAGAGACTGTAAAGCCCTTTGGGTAGTAAAGTAAAGAAAGTAGTAAAGTATAAATATATAAGTATATACCATGTCCCATTTATGTGGGGCAAGTATTACAAAGCAGAGAGTATAGAAAACATCACATGGTCACACAGTTTTTTCCGAAGTCTAACTGATTAGTTATTTCAACTGCCAACGTTTTTTTATGAACTTCATGTAACCTTTGAGTTTCATTACTTGTTCTTGAATAATTTCATACCCAAATCTACCTGTGAAACTAAAAAAAGACCCTGTTATTCACTTGCTATGTTTCTTTAAGAGCTGAAGAAGGAGAGATTTCTGATGGACGATTTAAGTGGTTGAGTGCAGGTTTGAAGCAAATACTTTCAAAGGAGGGAATAGCTAACTGTGCATGGAGTCGTGATGGTACGTCTGAGGCAAATAACTAGGTCTCTAAGTAAGGATTATGTCGGCTGAAGTGTAAGAAAATGTTGCCTGATAAAACCCAGCAACAGTGCATGTAATGAAAAACAACAGGAAAGAACACGTCCCCAAAACAGTCAAGTGTGTACTTTTTTTCCCAGGGTTTTCAGTCCCAATGCAAATTTCCTGACTTGCATGTAATTTTCTACTCAACTTCTTGTTCCTCTTTCTATCTTTCTCTGCGTGATGTCTGCACACAAGCTGGAGCAGAAGCTTTAAGAGCTTTCGTCTGGTCTGCAGGAGGTAGCAGCTTCTAAAATAGACATCTTCAGCATGAGAAGATTTTACAAAGTTCCATGAGCAGAAGACCAGAATATATTTAGATGAATGATTTATAGAGTAAAGAAACAGAGCAGCGGCTAACAGGATCAGCACCCAAATACGCAAGAACACCCATGAGATGGTAGCGACCCGCTGAGAGGTCAGAGAGGATTCATGGACAGGTTGGCTGCAGGACAGGAAGGTAGATGAATGACACCCATATGTGAAATCATTGTTTTATTAAAAGCTCCATTTCTTTACACAGTTAAACGGTTCACGTCCTGATAAAAAAATGAGAATATTAACAGGAACACGGACGTGGTTTCTCTCCGAGAAACACTGCCGAGCGCCCTGAGCTGTAACATTTCACATCTGAGCTGTGCTTCTTACAAGCTCTCCTGACACCTCAATGCATCATGGGAAGGCTGTAGGGGATGGTTGGCGAGGGCAAATTGCCATGTGTCTTAAAACCTGACAACAGCTGTGAGCGTTTCCATTAAAAACACACAACTCAGTGTTATAACTGCACCTCAAGGTGCAAGGAGGTGCGTTCTCTGCGACTGTGAGACCTCTGTTTTTGAAATTTTTTCTATTTTCACACCTCCAGGTAAAAAATGAATGGATCCAAGGTGGCAGCTTTTGACAAATTCATCAACGCCTGGCATAAATTGGCAATAGTTGACACTTTTTTTTTTTACTTTTAAACTTTCAAGTTTTGTGAAAAACCTGCTTTTTCTGCACTCATACCCTCAGGTCATGGCTTTACATGTGCAATCAAACTTAAAGAAAATTATTGGTTATGGAACATTTTATTTTCAGGATTTTTCATTTTGATTTTTTTTTACTGGAAGAAGGCAGGTAATGTTGAGTGTTAAAAAAAATGTTTCACCATTTCCCAAAGAAAAGCACTTTGACTTTCCTTTAATCAAAACGATTTGTTTGTGAGACACAATTGCAGTACTTGTTGTTCTGATCGTTAAATAAAATGTGTTTTACTCAGTTTTGTTCATGTGAAAAGGTGTGTTAGGATTTAAGTAAAATGTTTTCAAAGTCATATTGTTTTAGAACATTTTTTTCTGTTTTGATATATTGGAATATATCGTGATACGTTTGTATCGACAGACTCTTGCCAGTACATACCCCTATTAATTATATGACAACTGGCTAAAATTGTGCAGGGAATTTAATAATGAAGGAAAATAAGGAGTAGAGTTGTGAGTTTGGAAGGCAAAGTATCGTTGGCAGCTTGGTTAAAAATTGTGGCTTTGTTGATTGGCTCTTGTGTCTGCCCGCGTTGTGTTGATTGGTGGTTCGTGGGTGTGCTTGTTAAAGACTTTTTGCAACTTACTTATTGATATTTCACTTTCAAAAAAAAAAAAGATCATGGGTTTATGGCAAAGTCAGATGCAGCCTTGGACCAGATTTCTATGACCTGAGGTGCTTAAAGCTGCATTCATGCTCTAACAATATACAGTAATGTATCGCAGTGACCCTGGAAGACTCCTTGGGGAGTTTTGGTTTCTCCAAGAGTCTTAAGCGACTCTGACCTTTCACCGACCCCGAGGGGTAAACAGAGTTTTTCTACATCTGCTGAGAGTCCATGTGACTGATGGAGGATTAAACAAGCAGAAGCACAGGTTTAAAAGAGAAAGAAAACAGGATGTTTCTCACCAGTGGATGTGTGAACTCAGGGGCATGGTCGTTCTTATCGGTGATGGTGATGGTGGCCGTAGCTGTCCCGGTTAAGCCCACCTCACTTCCTGCCATGTCCTTGGCCACGATCTCTAACTCATATGTTGTGGTGGGCAGAGTCTATGGAAAATAAAAAAAACAGCAGCACCATCATGAATAACACGTATTTGTACCGTGTGTGTATCAAAATGCAGCAGACTCCTTAGAACTGTGTTTTCTCCGCATCGTTTCTGCAGGCAGCAAAGATTTCTGAGAGAAGCCAAACCATTTTTGAAAAACATTACTAAGTTTGAATTAATTAGGTAATGGCTTGATTGTTTCCTTTAAGAGAGAAAGAGCCCGAAAGACAGTTTTCTTAAACTCCACTCTTGAAACTGAACTGAAATCCATTTTTTATGCTGGATTATTTCCTAACATTATTTCTGGGTCTATTCCATTCTGTCCTACGACTTTATATTTGGTTTTTGACCTTTTTATCCTCCGGCCACTCAGATGATTGACTGTTTACATCAAGTATATTTGAATGACAAGCTCATAATGGCACCAACCTGCTGTGAAAAAGGATTGTGTTGAGGTATGCAGAGGTGCAGACGTGTCCTTATGCGCTTTAGAACATAACTGCAGCTAATCAACTGTGAAATAGGGTCTTATTTCTCTGATTTGCTGCTTTCTTCTGCAATTTGTGTCTTGAGAGCGTGAGCTGGGGAGGACAGGTCAGGTCTGAGTATTGTGTTTACACCAAATCTCTGAAAATGGAGGCTTTTCATACATACCTATAAGCCTCAGAAAAATGTCAGGATATGCGTTCCGAGGAAAAGACAAATCAAGCGTGAAGGAACATCTGTATCCATAACAACCAAAATCTTATTTTGTTTCATTTTCACATTTTCAGCCTTTCCTGTTCAAGTATGGTAAACATTTTAAATGTTGGCAATGAAAACATAAAAAAAGAGACATGCAAAAATACAAGCAGCTAAAATAAATTACTCATCATTTTTTATCGCCTACCTGTAGACACACAATTTACATAAGCAGCCAAAGACTATTCAGAAAAACCACAACTGCAATACTAATTTGCATAGTTTACCCTAACAGGGATTTTATGGTAAATTCCCGGGAGAAAATTTGTAGTTTCTTTGTCATACATGATTTTAACTGCATCAGGCCTTGTTGACTTCAAATATCTTTCCAAGATGAAATACTCAGTGGTAGTTCTAATTATTATGATTAGGAATATATATAAGAATGATTTCAACAAATATATTAAATAAAGTTGGCAAAAAAAACAGACTGCTGTGACATATTAACCTGTCTTTATCCAACTATAGAAAAAGCATTACACACCAGGATTGTGTTAGTTAACATAGAATGGATAAACAAAATAGTAGACACACTTATTTTAGAAATCTAGGAAATAATACTGCCGTCTCTCTTCTTAAATCTGCATCCAAACAACGTTTCAGCTGAAATAGCGGAAAAAGCGAGCAGCTGTTTCTGCAGGAAGTTTGCCACACATTGTGATGACAAGTGCACACCACACAACCGGCCTGTGCATGATCAAACACCGCGCAGACAGATGGTGCTCCGTGGACCTGTGAGTGTATTAAGCTTGTGCGCCTGATCACACATGAGTGCACACATGCCAAATGTAAAACACACACATGCACACCTGAGCACAGACATGCATACCTGTGCCCTCCAGCTGGAGGATAGCTAGAGTCTCAGCGGTGTCTAAACACATTGAGCGTGGCCTCCTCCAGCGACAGGCAACATCTTAATAAGCATTTTCTGAGCCTTAACTCAATTATAAACTCCAACGGCTTTCACAAGCCAAGAAAAGAGGTTCACATTCACGCAGGCGGGGAATTCTCCCTGCAGGCGTCAGAGAACCTCTCCGCCTTCCTGTTGATTGAGACGCTCCTGTCCATCAGCTCCTTCACTTTAAAGCCTTGCCATAATTTGTCTTGATTAAAACTGTCAGCCCCCACACCTGCTCTGTCCACGGAAATCATCTCCAGATTTCAAATAACAGCTTCATAGTAAGATCATGTAATCAGAAAAGATCCTCTTAATCCAGATCAAGCAGCTCATCTTTGGCAGTTTTCTGTTACATTAGATGTGTGCCAGAGACCTCATGCTACTGCAAAAACACCAAATCTCACCTAAATGTCTCATTACATTTGATATAAAACATAAACTACGTAGTGGCTTTTCAGTAAGACTTGGTTTAAGACAATACATCTTAAATATGTTGTTGTGTTAATCGATAAACATCTGTGGGGATACTGGAACATCATTTTTAACCTAGAATTCATATAAGAAAAATTCAACTTAACGTGTAATTATCAAAATGTAACAACTGAAAAATGAGCATTTATAGCCTATTTCAAGATTTAGTGTCGTTTTAAAGACCAAGTCTGATGAAAAAAGTTATTTCTGAGAAATCACGGTGAATCTGGAGCAGATGTAAAAATGCTGAGAGATCGTATCTGTGACACGGGCACCCGTGGTGACCTCTGATCGGAAGATTGCAGATTCGATTCCCGCCTTGCCCACCCATGTGTCGAAGTGTCCTTAGGCAAGACACTGAACCCTAGGTGAATGGGACTGTGACTGTCAAGCGCCTTGGGCCTTTGAGGAAGGTAGAAAAGCGATGTAAAAGTATAACATTTACCATTTACAGAGGAAATACGCCTGGTGGGCCACAAGGTCTCTGCTCCGAGCTCTTATCAGTGGAGTTGTGCCAACAGTCCCGCCCACAACTCAAGGATGGATTTTTAATTAACCCCCTCCGCTCTGCAGTAACTATATTCTAAAAAACAACACAGATTCTTTTTTTTATTTTGGCTAAAAACAGTATGATAATAAATAAAAGACCACTGGGAACGCCTTAAAAATACAATTACAGATGATCAAAGTGTGACCTTAAAAGAGCATGACATCACAACAAGTTTAAATAATCTTACCAAGACAAATTTTACCTTTATCTTTACCTTTTATCTTCATATCAGTGAAGTAAAAGTATATAAAAGTTCATCAGCATGATGGTGACTTTACGTTTAGAAATATCTCCATCCTTTTCAAAAAGGGCTCCACCCAGACAGTTCAAATGAAAAGAATAGGTGAAGGAAAAACTAAGAGAAACTGAACAAAGAGCTGCTAAAGTCAAGCATACCAACTAATTTTCATTGGTTAATCTCTGATCTGCCAATAACATATCAGGGCGGATCAACACCACCAAAGCAGGGACAAAAGAAAAGGACAACAGCGGGACACTCGAAGTAAAAAGTTAGGAAAGCAGCTAGGAGGAGGAAAGGCGGGTGCAGCCGGACATTTGAAACACCACATGAACCATCTGAATAGGTATGATATTATAATCAAAATGGTGGTGGTTTCTTTGTTCTCCTGACTCTTCATCAGTCTTCACCCACAGCAGCAAACCAGTGGCTGTTCTGCAGGTGTCTGTTCAAATGCAAAGGCAAATGAGGACACATGACAGATTACAAAAAAAAAAAGAAATTATAATAAAGTGACAAGGGTTAAATGAAAAACTGTCTGGAGGTAGGTGTTTTTAAATCAGCAACATGACTTTTCTCTCTTTTATGATTACAGGAGCTTAATAGATTTGTTTTTCTTTGCTTTGTTACAGTGGATTGGTTTTAGCCCAACATATATATTTTGTTCCTGAGCCTGAGTTTTATTTTTATCTTGTTCCTGAGTTATGAAAAACCCCAGAAACTTGAGCTATTTTTAACTTTGGAGTTTTTAGTGTGGGCCATGTCCCCTATGTGTTCAGTTCTCCAAGTACATGCATGAGGTTCTCCAGGCACTCCGGCTTCCTCTCTCAGTCAAAAAGCATGTTTTTTTGGTTGAATGGTAACTTTAAACTGTGTCTGAATGAATGTGAGTGTGTGGCCCTGTGGTGGGATAGGCTCCAGCAACGCTCTGCACAGTCAGCAGGAAAAGATGATGAATGAAGGGATAGCTTAACAATAACTAGAGAACTAGAGAAAAATAAAGATGTACACGATGTACACGTTTGGCTAAATTTTTGATATAACAAGATTTTATTTACCGTATGTATTTTATGCATCTTGAAATTCATTTCATAAACGTCTGTCAGAGAATTTCTGTTCGCATTCCAACTATGAACTCTAAGGTTACTGGGCCAGTTTCCAGGCTTCCAGGCAGAGCTGTGCATGAGCAGTTTCTGAGTGTCTCATCTATTATCAGTCTATGCTGAGAAACTTATTATTGATCGTTAACACATCATAAATACTGTCATGAACATTAATCATTTAACGTACCAACCTTCCAGATAAGAACGTCACCTCTTCAGTAAAGAGAGGACTATGGACAAGTTCTGAAACCAAAATATTGTCACTGCCAGTGTAAACTGAGCAGCATCTTTATGTAAATGGTTTAATTTGGTCCTTCAGTGAAGTTTTTGCTCATATTTTGTTTTGAGTTGTCCCCATCTTCTTGTGTCACCTTTGTCAACCTTTTTGTTTTTTTCATGGGTTTTGTCATGTTTAAGTTTATTTGTTAAATGTTTACATTTCTGCCTCTAACTCTCGTCTCTTACATACTGGGTCCTCATAGCATCAGTTCTTGACATTGGTTTAAAACAAGTTTTCTGGCCAAGTAAGTACAGAGGCAACCCTTGGGAATTTGTAAAAGAAATGTTCATTTAATGGATTTTTAAAAACATTAAATCATTTATTTTATGTCAAAAAAGGAAAAAAAAAGCTTTACTTGTTGCAAAACTGCAAACAGATCATTTCAAAATTCACTCAAACCTTTTCTAAAAGGTTTCCAATAAATCTCATATTCATGAGCTATTACAATTTTTTCTGTTTCTCTCTCAAAGGTTTTTATTCCATCATTCATTATACAATATATTGAGTTTATTACAGAGGATCCTGTTCCACAAAGCAACCGAGATGTGGCAATTTTAACATCTAAGACTTCCTGATTTCACCATTTCTGACCTACAACACCTTCGTCATCAAGCACTTACCTTTGCCATCCATTCATGACTACTAGGCCATCAAAATTCATCCTTTTCAGTTCAGGAGAAGTTCTCAATCGTTATTGTTGCACTATCTGTTGATAATTTCAGTATTTGACTCTATAAACTAAAAACAAGCAGTTCTCTAAAACTGAATTTTACCCTTTAAGTATAAACAAATAGCATAAGCATTTTAGAATTTTAGAATACTCTAAAGTTTCTCTCTTTTGTTCAATATTCTTTCTTTTTCTGTTAGATGTGCTTGCTGGGATGGGACAGAGGGACATCGTGAAGCTCATGTTCTCCGCAGGCATCTTCTCCAGTGTGTTTGGGACCATCGAGTCTATACTGTCATGTGAGAAGTCACTTGTTGTGAGGGGATTCCCCAACAACCAACCTAACAGACAGCCATGCCACAGTTTGTGCCACTGAAAAGTTAAAAAGTGGGGCGTTGAAAGGAAAAGGCGACACAAAGCTGAAATTATTTTGCACCTTGTGGAAAATAAAGGTCAAGCTCCTGCTACTGACGTCTCAGAAATTACCCACAACCCTCTGTTGTTATGTTGTGTGACACTTAATTTGTGGCTAACAAGCTTAGTGCAGAAATGTAACTCGTTTCATCCTGTAGCTTGGAAACAATTGTCATATTTTATATAAGAAAAGACTAATAAAATGTACCGGGGTCTGTTATGAGGAGGCCAAAACTTAAAAACTATGAACAAAAATTGAATTCACTCACATCAAAAACAAAAGATGTAACTTTTTTCAAGTTGAGTTTGAGTCATTGCGTTTGTTTTGTCTCTTTTTTCTTTTTTGCCAACGGGACAGTGTTTTATCTGTTTTATCTCCTTTGGGTTTCACAGCCTCTTTTATAACAAACTGAAAAGGGTTTTATTAACATGTGTTGAATCCAGATGGTACTTGGCCCAGCATATTGGATGCTAACAACAGCTCAAGCATGAATTTAGTCGGTTTATCACGACTCCCAAAGCAGATTTGCACAGACGTTCTTTTACAATAAAGCATTTCTGATGTGACCAACTGCTACCACACGACGCCAGACATCTCAAAAGTCTGCCCTCAGACAAAAAGTTGACAAAAATACTTTTAGGTGAGAAGCCAAACTTATTAAAAAAGAAAATTAAAGCGGCTGCAGTTACAACTCGAAGCTACAGCAGAACAGAAGAAAAATGGAACACAAGATGCAGATTAAAAATCAACTGGAAAACAAGATGCTCCCAGCTTTTGAATCTGTTGATGATTTCACTGTATATTCTGAAAAAAGCAGACGTGTTTGTGTTTAATGGTTGTTTATTGTTTAGGTACAATGACAAGATTAGAAACAGTCCCATTAGTATTTATTTTTTTTAGAAGGAAAAGTTTTTTTTTACTGAAATACTTCACAGGTTGCTGGCAGTGTCTAGTATTCTGTTTTTTATGGACTCATAATTAATCAGCCTGACAAAAGCTAATTACAGTTGGGCTGTAGGCGCGTGAGACTTATCTAGGGCAACACATCCTAAACAAGCAACCTATTTCTTTCATCAGAGTAAGTTAAGCATTTCTCCAGAGGAACAGCAGAGTAATACAGGAGGGGAAGCGGCGAGGTTGACAAACCAACCACGAGGAGGGTTCAGTCTGGGCTTTTTCTTCCCTTTTGTTTGCATTTCTGAGCATTTTGACAGAAACTGGAGCCTCACAGCCGAGTGAACCGGTTCAACACGACTCTGACATTCTACAAAGTTAGAATCCTTTTGACAAAAAGAATGTTACTAAAATGGCAGAATAAGAAAAAATATCCTTCTTAAAAAACAAGTAAAAAATAAAAAAAAAGATGTTTTTTTTTTAGCTACTAGTAATAGAACCAGTCAGTGGAGGTTCCTGTTTGGAACACCATGGGGAGGGATCCTTTAGCCATGTTTTCATATACAGTTAATGATTTATACACTATTTCTATTCTTCAACTTTGAGTGCTAGAACAGTCCAACTATATTTATTCTAGAACATGAACATCTTAAGGTTAAATGTTTTGAAATACCTTTATCTTAAAACTTCAAAATAAATGTATCTTTACTTTCAAACTTTTGTCTTGCTGTTGTGAAATGCATTTGTACTGTGTGACAAGTCAAATCAAACTTTGCAGTTTCCATAGAACAAAGTCTGTTCCTTGCAACAAAATCATTTACAAATAAAACTATTGCTAAAAATTAACTAAACATTAGAAAATTTACTAGAGATAGAAGAGCGACATTTATGTCTTGAAACATCTTAACGTAAAGTTATAGGAAGTTTTGTCTTAGAGCAAGTCTTACAAAAATACTGTGAGAGTTTGTATTTTTGGGGTGTCAAAACCAAAGAAGACTGTTGAGAAAATAAGTGCATTAGTCTTTTGTTGTTGTAAAGAACAAGAAGTGGCTGATGTACAAAGATGCCAATAGTGATGGGTGCAAAGGCCCATGTCATGAATGAAAATAAAATCTATATCATCTTATGAGGGTATGCTGCAATAATCTATCTTCCCCTCATATTCTTAAGAGGTTCAAATAATGCCAGATTTATGATGCCCTTTTAACTCACTCATTGATTTTCTTGTTTATGATCTACATTTTCAAACAGTTTGAATGTAGCCTCAGGCATGTCCTTCCACACTGATTATGTCCCTGTTGTTGTTTTTGCTTTGAAATGATCAATAAAAACTACAAAAACTATCAATTTTTTCTAAAATTTTGTGTTGAGATCATCTGGGATGGCACACGGGGAAAACACGTCCATGTTTAGAATACAGGTTCTGGGCTACATCATTAACTTCACTTGACATCTCATATGTAGAATTCCCAGGCTATTATCTTGACTTCACCATCCATCATATCTACCACCAACCTCACTGCATGCAAATCAGTGAACGCTTAATAAACCATGGAAAAGATCCTGCCTCCATCTGAAGCAACTCGTGTAGCATTTCAGTGGCGGAGCGGGTCACAATGACTTTACTGTGTTCAGCTCAAATGAACCATTTATCAAATCTGATCCATCAGCTGAATGAAACCTTTCCTCACCGTGCCAGAAAAAGACAGAAGGCAGAAAAAGGCTTGAAGGGCTGAAGATTTTCTATCAAGACTTCTATAAGACAGAGATAATCATTACATAAAATCTGAAAAGATAAAAAAAAGAAAGCTTTACAAACAATTATCCTCTATTTTATCACAGCTTGCATTTAAAACACATCCACTATTTTGCAAGTAAAAAAAAACAGAAGAAGAAAAAATCAAAATCATATTGAACTTTAACTTAAACAAAAAAGTGGGGATGTCCTGATGTGACCACGTTTTTGGAAGCAGAGAAAACCCTCTTTTAGACTTAAACGAAATAGGAAGTTGAATCCTGATCCAGTACCAGATGTATAGTCTATTCTCATTATTTTGATCAGCGCTATATGTTTCAAGCTTATTCATTTATTTATTTATTTTTTTATTTACCAAGGCTGTGTCCCACCAAGGTGGGGTAGCCTAGACAAGGCACAGAAGCTTATTATCACAGATAAATATCCTTGGCCAAATCCAAATTCCTTCCCTACCCCTCTGGCCCCTTCCTATCGCTCCAATTGTATAGGCATTTCAAGCTTTAGTGATGTCTGAAAGTGTTCAAGGCCTTTTATTAATAATTTATTTTCCAATCCCTGGCAGCTATGCGCTTACATTTATGACCGCCGTTGCCTGCTGCTGATGTCATCATATGGTAGTAATGTTGGGAAACAGGCATTACTGCAAGAATGTCCATAAATGTAGAAATCTGTGCATCATGAATGAATCTCATTTTGTCTACAATTCCTCTTTAGCCGTTTAAAGGAAGAATTTTTTGTTTTTTTTTGGCTTTTTATTAACATCTACAAATATTGCTGCAGTATTTTGACAATATGTTTAGAGCTATTATTCATAAAATAAACACTGGTCCTTCCCCTCTCACTGGTTTTTATAGCGAGACCATAAAGCATGTTTCAGTGGTTTCTGTGGGTGCAAGGCCTCTGAAGGTGAAAGACATTTTTGGGGACTTTTTTTGCCAGCCGCTGACTAAAAGCACTTCATTTTGCACTCACTTTATAATGACTTAAGTTGATTAAATCCTGGATAAAATACAGTACAAATTCTGTATTTTGAAAACATATTCAGTTCTGAGAGTATGAAAACGGTTTTCCAAACATTTAATGTATTTCACAATGGTACCCAAATGTTAGGGAAACCTTTCAATCTGAGCTGGAAAGTCATTAAAATCATTTTGACTAAGAATTTTGCCCTTGAGATGAATTACAATCAATTTCAGTTAATGTTTGTCATCAACTATTATTCAGTCCAACTTGTACACTTGAGGTTAGGCAAGGCACGTTTATGTGTACAGTATATCACAATTTAAGGTGTTTTACATAAAACAATGAAAAAACATTTTAAAGAAATATTAAAGTGGTGATCATTACAATATAAATGTGATAAAAGTGAGTTATAAGAAAGCTAAAAGTTACAGTGTGGATGTAAACTTTAGAATACCAAGTAATGAAACGAGAACCTGGACCTGGATTTAAATAAAATGAGTGTTTCAGATGAGGCAAAGACTTGGAAGTCTGTTCCAGATCTGAGGAGTATAGAGCGTGAATGCAGCTTCTCCATGTTTGGTTTGGGCTCTAGTAACGGACAAAAGACCGGATCCAGATGACTAGATTTGTAATATATGGACACATGGGAAGGGACCCCCCTCTGCGTCACATTGAGATACCAAAACGCTACTGGTTTATTTATGTTTTTAACCATAAGAATAGTTTTACTTCAATTTCTGATTATATACCGATAAAAGTGTAAGCTATTTTAAGCAAAAGCAACACATCGAGTGTGGCTTTATAAACCAGCAACAGAACTTTCATTTCTAGTCTCTGACAGACAGGCAGTCGGGGGAAAGACCTAAGAACTGGACTGATGTGGTATTTTCCAACTAGATAAGGAAAAACACAAAACGTTCGCTTTTTTTGATCTATTTTCTATTACTTTTAAATTCCCCTACCCATGCACCCCTATGACAAGTTGGATTAGGAAGGTGTTGTTGTTTTAACTGTAGTTTACTGGTTGTTTTTTGGTCATCCTGCAAGAACACTGTGACAGTAGTTAAGTTGACTAAAGACAGTTGTTTCAAGGTTCTGGTTAGACATCAAATATTTAATCCTTTTTTTTTAAGATGCTGCAGCTTTACTTTGTGACTGCCTTAATGTATTTGGTAAAACGTAAGTCTGTGTCCATCGCTATACTGAAGTTTCAAATCTGGTATTGTACTTCAACCATTTCTCTTTAGCCCCAAAGACAAAAACCTCCATTTTGTTTTTGTTTCACTGAAGTATGTTGTGGCACATTCAGTCATTAATGCACTTACCAAATGTTTCATTTTCTATGAGTCTCATCAGCACAGACAGAACTTTTGTACAACTTATGTAAATCTTGACCTCATTTACGGTAGATGGAAACTGACTATTTAGTCTCCTTGAGTAATGAAGGTTCTGTAGTAAAAAAAACAAAAGTAAAATCAGACTAAATCAGTGGTAAAGCCCTATATGAAGATATGTTTTTTTACTTGGGAAATACTGACTTGACAAGTGTATGGCTGCCACAATTTCAGCTCTTCTCTAAAATGAACAAAATGAATAGTTCAAATAATTCACCTGGAAAAATAGAGAGCAATTCAACATGCACTCATGTGAAACAACTGCAATTTTCCCCAAATGCTGAAGCTAAAGTACTTTCAAGTGGGTTCTGTTGTTCCATACTTCTTTCTTTATTGTACTTCTAACTCTGATATCAAATCTTTGTTTTCTTGAAAAAGAATAGTTCCAACACTGGAAAACATGTCTTTGGTTTGATAATGTCTTTTTGGCCGCATTTACACTGCAGGTCTTGATGCCCATATCCGATTTTCTGACTATATCCGATTTTTTGGATGACCCGCTTACATCATCTTTCAAAAGTGACCCGTATCCGATTTTTGCATTTACACTACACAATGCTGAAACTGTCAAACGTAGACGTTCTGAGGACTACGTAGCAGCATTTCCGCATTCCGCGGACCTTCTTTGGACTTTTGTGTGACTGCGGTTGTCATGGAGGCAACGCAGCAACGGAAGGAGGCGTTGCCTTGGGCACTGCTGAGGGGAGAGGAAAAAGGAGGGCTGCTCGGCCGTCTTATGTGCTCTCTCTGAGTTTTGAATGAGGAAGTGTTTGCAGACGTTGTGCTGTCCGAACAGTTTGATCCAAGTGTTGAACCTTTCCTGCGCGATGACTTCTCTTTTTCCGAGCGTAGTCAGAAACGCACGAGAGATTTTCTCAAGGGCCGAAGGCGGATTCTTTACAGAGTGGGTTAACAAAGTCTCCAAAACAATCTTTTGTGGGAGACACCTTTTTATTACGGTTCTCCGACACTGGGGAATATCCGATTTGTCTGCTTACATGGCACAGGCAAATGCACGTATCCGATTCGTATCCAATTTATTTCCACATAAGAGAGAGGCCTGTACCCGATCTGAGAAAAACGGAATCCATGCGCTTTTGTCCTGCTTACACATTCACCGATCATATCCGATCTGTGCCACATGAGAGGAAAAAATCGGAATTGGGTCACTTGAACCATGCAGTGTAAATGTGGCCTTAGTTTTTTTGCTTTTTGTCAGCTGACGTGTTATCTTGGAAGCACCTTTCGTCTTTAGAACGTCGTGTAAAATGAAGGGGTGGAAATGCTCATAAGGGATTACAGCTAGTGATAGTTCAGACTCAACAATAACAACCTACTGATGATTCTAGATTTGTTTGTCACCACATCCTACATAGCACTTTGAAATGCAAGTAAGACAAGCCTTGCTCGGGTTCCAGCGGTTTTACAGCAGCCCTAGACAAATTTGTCGTTTCCGGGGTCTTTGGCAACTTCCAAATGCTTTCATCCGTAATTCAGCGTTGGGAGGGTTTTTGGGAATTCTCCAAAACTGACAAACAATGGTCCCCAATGTGTTGGCGGACAATGAGAATTGATCCACCTGCAGCTGTAGGTGCCCGTAGAAAAATCGCCTGGAGATGGATGGAAAGACGGCTAGGTGGAGGCTGGATGGATAAATACATTCAAACAGTACACGCATTATTCTCACTATAAATACATTTTTTTTCTAATTACATGTTTAATAGAAAAATATTGATTAATAGTCGCTGCATAAAACAATCAGATAGTCAGATTGCTTGAGTAAATATGTGTGAAAAGGCAGTTTTTCCCAGTTTATCTTTTACCAGTTTTTACCAGAAATCTCACTCTTTGTATCCATGAATCAAAAGATTTCATTCATAAACTAGTAAAAACTGCTTTTTTATGTTTTAGTCATTTCTTAAAAAGCTTTTTCACTCTTACACCCAGTACATGTAACAACCTGTCAAATTTCTTATAATACTTCCATCTTGCACCATTTGTTGATCATTGATAGAAAGTTCTTCCTTTGACAGCTCAGAAAATGCTCGTTCCTGAATGCATATCCAGTGTGTTACGAGAAGCAAAGCAGATGGTTTGGTCCCTTTCAAACTAAATTTAAACCATGTGACTGGATACTACAATCGGCTGTGCAGGATACAGTAAGTGTAAACTGTGAATAGTTTGACAAGAGTTAATCAGAGGATTTGATTGAAAAACAAATTGAAAGTAAAGTGACTGAAGCAGGAAGATGATTACCGTTATTTCTGGACTATAGAGCACACCTGATTATAAGCCGCACCCATTACGTTTTTAAAGGACAAACCATTTTGTACATACATAAGACGCACCTGTCTATATGCCGCATGTGCCCACATTGAAACATGTGTTGTAGAATGAGGATGTGTATGTGCTGAAACTGCGCGCCGCGTGTAAGAAAGAGGAGGGAGCGCGTGCAGCGCAAGAGGGAGTGAGAGCGTGCAGCAGAAGTGTGTTGGGGGGCGCGTCTATGTTTGATGTATAGATTGAAGGGGAACTGTAATAAAAGAAGGTTTCCCCCAGAAGAACGGGGAATGATCCTTTAGTAACCCGCTCTGGAAGCTCCGAGGGTCATAACGGGGAAGTGAACAACCAAAGGAAAATCTGCCTCTGGCAGAGAGGATCTCCCCTGCTTTTTTTCGACCAGCGTCAGAAAGAAAAAAAAGTAATGGCAGGAAAGGTTCAACACTTGACATATTTACAAAGAAAGACGGTACACTGAAAGGGTTTTCAAAGTTTTAATAATATACCTGAGCTTTTCTTTCCAAACAGTGCCTGTGACGCGGCAGTAACACGGCAGCAATATGGCAGTAAGAGCACTAACAGGGCTGGTTATAAAAACATAAACGTAAAGGTCACTGAGAGAAAGAGAAAAAAAGTCACTGAGAGCAGCAGTAACTTATAGGCGCGCAGAGGAAAGCACTGCGTTCTCTGTCTGTTCGCACATTTTACGTTTAAGTCTTTTGGAAAAAACTCTTTAAAGCTATCATGGTATTCTTAAGCCTTTGGCACACTAAAGAACACTTTTTTAATGAAATATTAGTTATTTTTCGCAGCTCATTTTACTACCTAGAAGTAAGACAACTTAATCTCTGACGCTACGCCTTTCGCTCCTTGTGGGTGTCGCCCATTTCATGATGTAAATTTAGAGCCGGCCTTTGCAGTGTGTCTGCGTCTCGCCCACAAAAACAAACAACATCCGCACTTTTGCACAGGTGGATGTCCATATTGTGTATATAAGTATTTAGCTAATACCACGGAGAAAGTCGGTATGTGTGTTAGCCTGGGGGTGGTGCTGTTCTCACTGGTCTACGTCACAATGGGAGAACCCATTTGTTTTCGTGGCTTGGGAGGGGCTGGCGCTCAGAGCAAAGGTTTATAAAGGAATACTTAAAAATGGGTGAACAGATCAAAATAAGGTTTTGGGTTGTTTTTCATGAGAAATGCACATTATAATACACTTGAAAGGTCAAAGTGTTGATTCTGTATTATATACAGAAGGCCTTTTAGGAATCTATCCAGACTAAGTGGATCCGTGAGAGAAAATACTTCTTTTTTTAAGAGCTTCTGTCTGAACAAGTGGAGTAAAAAACAGTAAAAGAAAAGTTTCTTTTTTTCTATTAGGTCCACGACTGAGATATAAAAAACATATAGTGTTTGAGCTATTTCATAAAAAAAACTTTACCCTTTTCTGGTAAGAAGAGGAGCTGCAAAAAGCAGACTGGGGTTCTTTTAAAGTTCATACGAAATGTTTATGATGTTGAACTGTGCTTATACAGCGTCAGCTGCAATTTTAGTTAAACTCTGTCTACTTTATGGATTTGGTTCTTCTTCTTTTCTTCTGTTTCCATGATCTACAACCTCCAAAAACATATTGATCTGCAAAAAAATCCTCTTAATTATGGGAAAAAATGTTTTTTTTTTTGTAGAAATTGACTATACAAGTCAATTTTATTTGACAAGATGTCTTGATCTAAGAAAAAATGTCCAGGTCTTAGTAAATGGGATACATTTTGGAAGTAGCCAAAAACACTTAATTTAAGAAATAAATTAAGAGCCAGTGAATTGAAAAAGCAATCACTTTGATAATCTCTGGGGATCTGAAAGGATTCGCTAACATTTATATGTGATATTTGTGTTATAACATGTTAAAATGCTGTGAAATGTTATGAAATTGGTAAAGCCACATCTAACAAATAATAAATTTAGCTTTTTTCTTGTCCTTAAACCTTGCCTGCAAGATTGTTTGCATGATTTGCAATGATTCCTTTTCAGATTTACAAACTAAATTAAAAAAAAAGGCCATACTTTTCTTAAAACTGGTTTATGGATCCTACACAGGCAGTTGTTTTTTGGGTAAAAATTTAAAATCAAAATTGATACAATTATACGACTAAAAGGATTGATTATTAAATTTGTAGTGTATTAAGTGCATAAAGAGTGTTCCCTCTAAAAATCAAATCCATTTGATAAAATGTTCAAAGGAATGTTTGAACGCAGTTTTGTATCTACACAAAAATACTTACTTTGTCAAACTTTTGGGAGTCGTCCCCTTTGATTCCTTTTTTCACCTAACAACTGGTCTGTCAAAAGGTAATTAGTGACGTTTTTTACCTTCCTAATTCCTTTCACAAAAATTGTCAACTAGTTTTACAAGTCCAAGTGAAGTTTTAGGTCTGTTAGCTGCAGCCCAAATTAGGGAGTCTTACAAGGTTCTAAAGGTTAGTCTGACGTTTAATAGCTGCCATATGAGCCACAAAACTTACAATTGTCACACTGACACAATATCAAACTCCAGAGCAAGTTCAAGTTTGACAAATACTAAATCTACAAAAACGGCAATAAAAATGGAGAATTTTTCCATCTGAGCCGAGGGACAAACCCTAAAATCACGATGATCTGCAATTGATCTGACGTCAGTGTAACAAGAAGTGTCATTTTCCGTGTTTACGGCATGATGCCAGTCTGTTGTCACCACCCAGTGCAGAAAGCAGAAAACATCCAAAGAGAAAGCAAATAAATAAACAACAAGACAAATTTCTGTGTAAAAAGCCCCACAAGCTTTTCTAAGGGGAGAGACTGCAGTCAGTGGGCTTTCAAGCACGCTGTTCAGATCATTTATTCATTTATTAACTGATTTATGTATTAGAGCAAAACAGTAAAGTTTCCAGCAAAACATTCAAGTCCATGAAGCTCTGTTTTGTGTTGCAACAACACCGCAGGCACAGAAAGCTTCAATTTCTGGAAGTGAAGGGATCAAACAGACATATAGGAAGATTCTACAACATATGCTGCATTGGGGATTGCATATATTTTTAAGGCACAACAATCTATCATTTAAGATATTTATAAGAAAAAAGTTTTTCAATCATTCAACCACTTTTGGCAAACCATCTTTCTGTCAATCAAATACATAAAATCAGTATCTACTTAATATATTAGAGAGATCTTGATTATGCAAACTTTTACACATATTTTTCTCTAGCCACATTTAGTCAGAAAAGACAATATTAAAAAAAGCAGTGATTGTTTTCAGCCATAAAGGGAAATGAGGTCAATATCGTAAAAATCTATTTTCTGCTCTATCAGACTAAAAATGCAATAAGTAAAAGTAACAAAAAAAATTGAGTTGAACGTAAATGTGAAATTGAACAAAGTGTATTATCTGCATCCAAATCTTTGTTTAACCTTGTTTAATTTCTTTAGCTTTTGCTTACATAGAAATTGTCAGGGTTACGTTGCAGAATTGACCAAATTTATCTTTTCTCATCAGGCCAATTAGAATCCGGATGAAAAGCTGCTGCAGCACAGTGTCACTCAGTTCTCTCTAAGTATGGGGCTAATTGCGGTCAAGGTTGGGTTTGAATCTGCGCAGAGTTAGAGCAGCAAGCAGAGGCTGAGCCTAATCGAATCAGGTGCTCTCAGACCACAGGCTAATCGCGTCATTTAGTGAGCAGTTAGATGTATATTAGGCTCTGAAATTATTCCTTAATACCACAAACCCTTGCAGAACATGCATTTTGTCGTTTATGTGTGTACAGAGATGTGTGTGTGAGTGCGTGAGAGGCTGAGAGCATTTGAGTAAAGTGCAATCATCTTTCC
Organism: Oryzias latipes; assembly: GCF_053564925.1. NCBI lineage: Eukaryota > Metazoa > Chordata > Actinopteri > Beloniformes > Adrianichthyidae > Oryzias > Oryzias latipes. Next base: position 31,852,015 of record NC_136242.1, on the reverse strand, counting down.
ATCCCTGTCACCACCACAGCTATCAAAGATCCATCTGTGAAGCACGCGCCTCTGAGCATGCTCGGTTTGTGCACACACACCAGTCGCAGAGCCATCAGTGAAGAGCCCAGGTGTGCCTGTTAAGGTGTTAATTGGATTAGTGCAGATCAAACCGGGGGTAGCATTCGCTTGGGGGAAGAGGTGGCAGGGCCATCCCAGTGGGTCACCGGCTCCAAATACTCTTCAACCAGTAATTAGAATGAATTAATGGCTTTCACTCAATTCGCTTAAGTCATTTGATTGGCTCCCACTTACTGCATCCAATACAAGCAGTGCACAGATTTCAACAGTGCATTTGTGGGGGGGGGGGCGTAAATATTCATTACAACAGCCCCCCTTGGACGTGGGCTGCCTGTCGGCATAAACAAAAAAAAAACAAAAAAAGAAATCTCTACGGTGTACGCCGGGAAAAATATATCAAAGTCATAGACCATCAGTGATTCTGTAGGCCATAACTGTACATGCACATGCAACAGGTTGTAAGGTAAACTTATACAACACAAAACTAAGGAAGAAGCAGGCCGGACGCTGGCGTACACATTTATTTTTTCGGTCTCTCCCCAAATCATGCAGACTACTTGCGTGACTATTAGAAATGAGGAAATTGGACAATCGGAACAACATTTGATGGGACATCCTACGCACACTATATCATGAAGTTCTGTTTTGTGTTGCAACAACACCGCAGGCACAGAAAGCATCAATTTCTGGAAGTGAAGGGATCAAACAGACATATAGGAATCGGAACAACGTTTGAGGGGACATCTTATAGACACTTATGTATCAGTTTTACACCCCCTGCGTGCTGCATTTGGGCATGGTCACTAAGGGGGAAAGTACTCACACCTTACTAATGACTAGTGTGGTGTAATGGCACAACATCAACTGTAGGACATGCGTGCAACTTCCAGTAGCCTCAGAATACTCCATGATACTGTATACAGACCACACACGACAATGGTACGTTCCATTTCATAATGTCCTTTGAGGTGGCCGTTCGACCCTCAAGGGTACTACCAGACACACTGATGGCACAAGAGGATGCAGCGGCTCTTTGGGAAAGCCCAAAGACCCCATATGATCAATCCCCTTACAGATGTATGTGACTAAGACTTTAGCTATCAAAAGTAAGGGGCAAGTCCGAAAGCTATGGGTTTTACCTGGCAGCTCTCAGGTATAGGTGGCACAGTGTAAATGCAAACACCAAATTTAATCTCAGTGGACTTCCCCTGTTAGATGCATCCCACTTCATCTCAGTGGGTTGCCTGGTCTTTTACAGAAGTCTAGAAATATTTCGAAAAACAAATCTGACCAAGTGTGAATGTCTTCCTGCAGAGCTCCAAGAAGATGGAACGGGGGGCAACAGATCCGTGGTAGCCACATCAATTTCACATCAAGTAGCAGCTCAAGATGTGGTTTTCGCTCTAGCGCACAACAGGGGATGACAAGAGAGGTCTGCCAGAACTCCCTAAGCATTTTGCAACTAAAATGTTGGCATTACTGGTATGACATTTTGTTACGAGGGAGAAAAACTGCCTAGCCACCAATTATCGGGGCTTTGCTCACAAAATTTTCTTTCAGAAAATAAACTCCTAATATTTTTGGACATGCAATCATGACTCCATGTGATAAAAAGACGAGTCAGGGTAAAGGAGCATTAACATTATAGACAGATTCACAGCTTTGAGGGCGAAAAATGTAACAAAACCGAAACAATACCTGAAAAGTTAAGTCCAGATGGTGAGAATGAACAATAAATCTTCAGAATTGCTAGCACTTGCATGTATATATCATTCAAGCTGTTCATTACCAGCTGTTTTGTAGTGGCGTTTATGCTTCCTCAGAATTGCAAACTTCATGTTCTTAAAAAAGTATTTGTTTTAAAAATACCTTTTAATATATGTAACAGAGTAAATATCATTTCTTATGTCACATGAATTAGAAAATGCATTAAACTTTGCAGCTATTTTAGCAGAAAGTGGCTTCATCATTCTTGTTTGTTTGTATTTTCTTTACAGCTGCTGCTTTTCAATCCCAGACAAAAAAGACATCCAATTATCTGTAAGAAAACTGACATAATTTTTTTGACATTTGAGATTACAAGATAGTTAAATAAATAAGTAAAAAAAATGTACAATTTATGCTGCCACTTGGTTACACCTGAGCAAAAAAAAGTTTAAAGAAAGAAAGAAAAGCAAATAATAAAAATGTCAGAGGCCAGTTTGACGTCTGTTTAGGCTTTGAAGTGGAAGAGAGACTTGTCAAACAGATATTGAATAGACATCACTATGAGCTGTCCTTGAATCATATTCATTAAGAATGGAAGACTTTTTGACTTATCAGAAAAAGGCACAGGTGGAATTAATGTCTCGATTCCATTAAGAGCGATAATGGGTCATTACAGGTTTTCTGTGAGCAGGTGGAGCGGCACTTTTTGATGTAAAACGTTTTTGAAACCTGAAAAAAGGACCGTTGGCTAAAAAAAACAAAAAAAACCTCTGTGACATGAAACGAATTTGCCGTTTCCTCTTGCTGTGCAGCAAAAGTATGAATGTGGTTTCACAGGAGGCCTTGTCTCCAGGGACAGAGTAACGCGGAGTATAGCAGTAAGGGATACCTGTGCTGTGCTCATGCAATAAGAATAATAGGTTTCAGTGGGATTCTTTCTTTTATTTCTCTCAACAGGATATCTCAGATTTATTTTTAGAGAGTTTTACTGCCTTGGAGGTAATTTCAAACTGCCAAAAATCAACAGCACCAATAAACTAGAGACTCTATAAAAAACAATTCTGCAGAGATTACATTAAAAGAGACTCATATACTCCCCTCAATTTACCTCAAACCACCATGGATATATTCATGCTATTATGGAGGCACTTTGTACTGCAATTAGATATCAGTTACTAATGTGAAGTCAAACTTTAACGCAGAGTTTTATTGATAATTTTGTCCTCTGGTTTTGCATTTGAAATGTACTTTTCTTTTAGAAAAAAGGCACAATTGAATTCTTTTCAGCGGAATTCTGCTGCTTCATGTCTGTTTGAAGAACTACTTCAAAAAGGACAGGAGTCAAAACCTAAATGAAAAAAAAAATACAGCAGAAATTAGGGCCAAATTATCTACGCTTGATTTATATATTGATATTGACATATTAGGTGTGTAACTATTCATTTTAATGATTGGATTTATATCATAATTTGAGGTTTACAATTCATAGTCGATATTGGTTCATTTTGAACAATCCCAGGCACTGAACTGAAATCTATCCAGGACATCTTTAGCCAAAAATTCAACCAGTGAGACTCAGAAGTAATGTGGTCCAGTCCAATATGGTCTGGTTTAGAATGGTCGAGACATTTTGTTTGGACCGTCACAGCGCATTCAGGGTGAAGCTAACCACAACGGAGGTCATCCAGCAGCTCAGTTTTTTGGTACTTTGTAGATACAAAGCATTTAATGTTGTTTGAGAGAAGATTGCAGCCGGCCAAGAAGAATACAACTGCTTTCTTGGAGCTTTTGTTTTGTTGTAATGATCTTCAGCCAATAAACAGGTTTCAACTGTAGTTCCACCTTAATCGGTCCATTCCATTTATCTATGGACCTACAACCAGCGGGCCCCCAAAAATGGTTTGGGTCCATTTTATAATGGAAATGCTCAAAATACCGGACTGGTCCGGATCGAACCGGACACCTCAGTGGAAACGAGGTAAGAGATAAATACCTGGGACTGAACAGTGCAGCTGAAGTTTTCCAGATTCCTTGTATTTCTTGTAAGATAAGCAGGTGTTCATTAAATATGTGTACAAATAAACAAGAATGCATGTCAAATCTATTTACATTATAGTTTCCTGAAGTTCAGCCCACTGTTTTTTTCCACGTCAAAATAATTCAAAAGGAACATCATAGAACATTCTACCACATTGTATGGTCATGTCTTTGCAAAATCTAAGTGTTCCAACAAATATTAGTAGTACATTTTACCTAAAGCGCCTATCAGAACTCTGAAGGACACAGTAAAAGGGAGTTAAAACACAAATAAAATCATAAATACTTACAAAATCGAATTAAGAAAAAGATAAGTGATGAGTTTGATAATTTGAACAGTTGGGTTTTGAGTTTTGATTCTAAAATGGAAAAACAGTCTGTGTATCTGATGTCTGGGGGGATAGTGAGTTCCAGAGTTTGGGGGCAAAGAAAGCTGAAAACTATTCCTCCCCCAGTGCTGAAACGAGGGAGGGGGAGATTGGAGTGTAATGATAGCTTAATCCTTTTTTGCTGTCAGCACGTGTGTGCTGTGAATAACTTGGTCATTTTTATGTTGTATTAGAATAAACCTACCTTAACTTAATTCAAACTGGGTTTTCCAATATTGTCAATATATTTTATTTTGAAATTATTTTATTTTATAACAACTTGCCTCAGACGGATTGATCTGGTTGGATTGTAGGAATAGGAATCGATAATTGTTACACCCCAATAAATATCTTTCCACTAATTTCAAAGATCTATTGTACATTTCCCACCTGTTTTAATTGTTATGTCTAATTTGGCAATTTTACTATCTCTATCCAAGTTTTACCATCAGCTCCTTCATTTTCATAATTGGCCAGTGACTTCACTTTACAAATGAATTCCTTTTCTCCAAGACTTCTTGAAAATGATTGTTTAAATCAGTAAACTGCTACAAGGTTTTATTTCTGATTCCACACCATAGTTCATTGGAGTACAATTAAAGTTAAAAAAATAATATACACTGATAGTATCCTAACATGTTTTTTAGACAAATACAGTCATTATATGTCAAAAAAAAATCATATTAATTCAGCCTTTTGTTACTTAAAATGCCCTCATTTCTCAGGGCAAGTGAGATGCTGTCAGTTTGGCACCAATGGAGTGATCTGGTGACAGCTCCTGCTGAAAACAGGACAGCTTGCTCGTAATTGCTGGAAAATGTCAGAGCAGTTGATTACGAGCGATTTGTACCGCTGCAAAGGGAATCGAAATAAAAAGTTGAGGTGATGAGCGCTTGTTTAATGAGCGCCATGCATGCCATAGAGTGTGGCATCTTGCCACACTCTATTTTATCACATGCAAACTGATAGAACCAGTCATTAAAAAAAAATGAGCAGCTGCACTAACGAGTAAAACAAAGAAAAAGGTTATTAAAGTTTCCAACTTCATCCAGTGTTGTTGTGTTACATTGGTGTTGAAAAGTAGAAATAAAATCCTGAGTGCAACAGAAAATCCTGAAATGTTTGTTTCTGTAAATTGACTGTAAAAGATGAAGGGCGCTTGTGCCTTGCTGAGTGGCCATTAAGCTCCTCGGGAACTGTAAAAGCTCACAGTAGTCAGATTCATATTTTTTTTTATACAGGAAGGAGGTGAAATGTGTGCTCAATTTGTATGTCAGCATGAGACAACCAATGAAGCAGACCCCCTTCTGATAGTTTCATACTATTTGAATGACAAATTGCACCTTAAAAAAAAAAAAAAAAACAGGATTATTGTATCGAGCAAATCCTTTGTGTGCTTAACAGTAGAGGCTATTTGCAACGTCACCTGGATGATTTAATTAATGTCATGACAAAGCTTTCCATAAATACACAAATTAACACAAAAACATTGCAGAGTAAAGATGGTTTGGAGCTCAAGCTACATTCACATGTGTGTCTATGTAAGTGCTACATTTTAGGCTTTGACATTCAAAACCCTCGCGTCCACGCACTGCTAGACATGTTTTTAAGTCCCTTCTCAGACTCTACTTGCAAACCGAGCGATCATTGAATGCACGCTGAAAAGCTTGACAAGAACTTTCAACTGCTTTAACAACTAACAGATGAACTTGGACCAATCAAGAACTCAGATTTGGTAGCGATGCATGAATGTGCCAGGTAGTGCCAACCTTTGTAAACATGATCATAGAGCTATGGATAATTGTGGCTTGTGCCCGCCTGGAATTATATGACAATTAAAGGTCTTTCATAAGTTGGAATAAAGCTGGGAAAGAAAAGACCTGGAGCAAGATTCACTAGATTTGCACTCCTTTGACATTTTGCACCAAACCTTCCAACTGAAGGTGGCAGGCAAGCGCAAGTAAACAGTACAAAGTCAAAAGAAGAAGAAGAAGAAGAAGCCCTTCCCTGCTTGTCCGGTGTGAACCGCTACAAGCTTTATGTGCCAGTGACGTGCAGTCAGGAGAGGCAGGTGAGGCTGTGCCTCACCTGTCATTATGGGAAGAAAAGAGAAAAAATAAATTAAATTATTATATTTAATCAGTAATTTGTGCTTTGCAGTCATTTTCCATTTAAATGTACCATTTTTGGGCGTTTTTTCTTTTCAAAATCGCTGAATTTCCGCATTTGCCGTTCAGATACTAAGAAGTGACGTGCGATGAGGCACCAGCCCGCTGAGCCTCACCTTGGATTGCGCAATACCTATGCAGTCAGACGGTACTGCTGTCTCTCTGAATGTCAGTTCAATCACTTGTACTATATGAGCTGAGTTTACATAATTTAGCAGATGTATATGATGTACAGTGTTTGTTTTTATAAATAACTTTATGTGAGGGACGTGTTTCTTGTGCTGAGCGCTAAACGCCGGCGAAAAAGCCGCTGGGTGAGGCCAGACATTCTCGTGCCTCATGTTAGGGGGCGCCGGTGAGCCCTGAGATTATGACGCTAAAAAATAATAGAAGAAGTGACAGCACAAGTAAAGGTAAGATGATAATAACTTTTGTGCTTTTTTCTATGCTGCAGTTTGTGTATGAAAAAAACCTGTTGAAATTATATTTTAAACAAAACACGTTAACTGTTGTCAATTAAATGGTGAATAAGTTACTCAGTATGGTTCATATGTTTGTAAATCTGACTGATGACGTCAGTGCCTCACCAGCCATTAACCTCACCGCACGTCACTGTTATGTGCATAGATAAACCGCACATGGAACGTTCTTGAATGTGTGAATGAAGCTTTAGTCACATGGCCCGTACAGGTGCTGCAGGTTTTTGGAGTATCCAGGCCTGTGGAGGGTTGTATGGAGGAGTTCCCCTGAGGCTTATAAGGCCACCTCAAGGGACGGCATTAAAAGTGAACGTCCAATTGCCATCCATGTGGTCATTTAATCGTAAAGTATTCGTAAAGATTACGTTGAACGCATAACGTACAGATGATGTCATACGACACCCTTACGCCACACTGTAGTTGTTTGTGAGGTGCGAGTACTGGATCCTTTTTGTCAGCGCACTAATGCGTACACATGTGATAGATAAGTCCCTGTTGGACTCCCACATGAATTACACTCAGATTGTCTAATTTCCTCATTCCTAACAGTCAGGCTAAATGCAAGGAGCGCACACTTATCACATGAACAGCACTAAAGGGCTCCTTGCACAGTGGCATGATTTGGGGGAGTTGAAAAAAAGAGTTAACTACAACCTGTGACTCACAGCATGCCTATAAAATAATGTGCATAAACATTTTCACTCTCTAGGCTCATCCAGTGGTCTACTATCTTCATATTTTGTAAGGCCCACCTCTGTGACCTTTTTGCCTGTTTTTTGCCTACAGACATCTCATATCTACCCAGAAAGGCACCAGCGACTAAAGTTTTACACTTATATACTCAAAAATTGTCCAAACAGATTCGATCCCTTGGATGACCATTCACACATGGGTATGTTATTCTAAACCAGCCTGATTTTACACGCGGCTGTTTGCAGTCACCGATATGTAAATCTGCTCAACTCTGAGGCTCCATCAACATCTGCTTGGTTGCAGGCAGAGAATGCAGATGCAGGCTGACGGCTGTTTAGGAAGGCATCTCACGTCTTTCTTCTGAGGAGCAGCACAACAGCTTGGCCACATTCACAGCAGCCCAGACACTCCCATTCTTCAACTGGATTGATTCTCCCTACCCAGTGGCAATCTGACTCATCAATATTCAGAATCACACCACCTTAAAATAGCTACAGCTCAAGGACTTTAACCCCTCAAGTGTGGTACTGAGATTATGATTAAATCCTGATTCAGCCATCTCTCTGATCATACATAAATCTGTGTGCCCTTTATAATAAATACTGAATTATTTGTATTTGCTTCTCTGCACAAATCTTTGTCACCTCAATCTAAACATGACATAGAAAGTGACTAGATGAATGAACGTGTATACGTTTACAAAATCCTTTATAAATCAGATTTCATTTTTCTATTTGTGGCAGCTAAATACTACAGTTCAGTATAAGCCAATATAGAGTAAGAACCAACTGTAAGAAGTACAAATAAAAGAACTGAAAACAACTATTTTTTTGACATGCAAAATTCTAGAAGTGACTACAGGAATGAAAACCTACAAAAAATGTCTATAAAAGTTGCATGTTATTTTCCAGTCTCTGTGACAAAGAGCTGCAAGCCGGTCTTCGGTCTGTGACATCAAAGTTTATCCAACACAGCCAGGCTGGACTGATTCTCTGTGTGACCGCAGGCAACACTGCATCCTGCTTCAGGCTTAATTGGACCATTGACTGTGTAGAACAGCAGCCAAATTGTCTGGTGTAGTCACAATTGCATAAGGATCAATATCAATCTTGTATGCAATGAACCAACTCATTGTGCTTGTTGTAATTAGTGCTCTTAACGTTAACACTTTTTACTAGAACCCCCGAAATGCTGATGCAAATGACTAAAGATGTACCACAGTAATTTTTAAACATGTCTAGTGACTCTGAAATTTGCTCCAATAATCACCTCCCAAAAAGTGAAATCATATTTGCTTGGGTCATTAGTTTGTAGATAGCTGGTACAAACAACATTAAATATTATTGCAGGTGTGAACACCTGTAAATTGTTAAATCACTCCATTGTGTAAATTGGGTAAACATCCCCCATTACTATCATGTGATGTGAACTTATGTCTTATCAAATGTATCCTTATGTTTCTTGTTCTAAAAGACTACAAAAATGTAAAAAAAGCCCTAAACACGGGCACTTCCCGCCTCCAGCTAAAGTCAAATGTACCCACATTCTCAATTAAATATGTTGAAGTTCCAGCACATGATGTGCTATTGGTACATTTTTTCCCCTTAGAGAAGCAGGATATGTCATACTTTGTTCATATTTAATAATTTATTTAGAAGGATTTATATCAAAGTGAAACTAGGCAACACTACAATCATAGAGAGCATGTAAGCTTCTGAATAAGATCGGTTACAATTTCCATAATCCTTAACACAAAAACTTAAATTGCAATGTTTGATCAGTCAGACTTCTCTGTAGCCTGTCATACCACAGCAGTAAAACCGACAAGACTACACCAGATATTAAAGAGAGAAAAAAAAAATCATAATTACACTTTCAAAGAAGTGGCATTTTTGAAGATGCATTTCTCTCCAGTATTTCTGCTCTGAGCCTGTGATTGATTCTTCCTCTCCTTAGAGCAGAACACAAACAGACTGAAGTCAAAGGAACGCTTGTTTGTATGATGAACCATCCGAGGGAAATGACGATCTCCCTTTTTCTACAGCTGTCATCAGAGACAAGAGTGCTGACAGGCTTATCCTTTCATTTATTAGTACTGCTGTGAAAAAAACCCAATAAGACATTCCAAAAATACTGTTGTTCTCTGTCATGTGAAGTGAACTTTACATTATAGAAAGCTACTTGAAATAATGTGCTGATAGGGAGTGCTCTCTAAGCTCATCACACCCCAGGCTGAAGGGTATCTAAGTCACACAGAGCATTTATTTTCCCCGTGGCCTAATTTTCAAACAACTAAAAATTAGTAGGAGTCAAGCAAATTGCTCATTTATGTGGATTAAATTTTTGTCTTCAATATTTAGGAGACATTTTGCGTTATTATAGAAAAAATAATTATATTATAGGCTAATTTTACGTTTGCTTTATGTAAGGGTTAATGGCAGACGAAGTGTGCATTATTACTTTTTAACACATTTCGTGGAAGCAACCGTCCAACACGAAGCGGAGGACGGTTCAGGCTTCCACGGCGTGCGTTAAAAAGTAATAAAACACACTTCGAAGTCCATTAACCCGCTTATACCATGGCCACTTAGAAAAGGAATAAATATTAACCAGTTTTTAGTCCTTGATTCTTGTTTTTTTTTTCTGATTTGGATCGCTTTTCTCACAAAAAGCAGACTATTTGTCACGTGTCGCGCCGCACCACTGCCACTCACCATTCGGTGATATATATATATATGCTGGTCTTTCCGATGGGTTGAATAAAAGATCAGTTCAGAGAGAGAGTTCACCTCTTACCGCTTGTTTTTGTCCAAATGATGAAGCAAAAGATTGTTTCAAAGAAGCCGGTGCAGTGATACAAAACATTTAAGCTAGGTGACCAGAACTTCTTTTTTCACCCTGCGATTATCACTGTGGTATATCATCTTTTAATGTACACCCAGCAGCCAATCAGAATCGAGTATTCACCCGGACCATGGTATAAAAATGTATATTCTAAAAAGTGCTTAGATTTTTTGACGTTGACCAATAAATCCAGCTTGAGAGTTTCAAGCACCTGCCAGTAATGCCAGATAATCGGGTTTTTCTTTGTAGTGGTAAAATGTGGCTCCAGACATTCATAAGTGTGAATGACAGCATTGTGAAGCTCCATCTTTTCCTTTTAAAATATAATCATCTATTTCCTGTTATTAGTCTTCTCTTCAGAGCCAATTGGCCTTCCGTCTTCTTTTAATGCAGGCTATTATCTGAACTCAAGTGTGGACATAAGTAGCATTACAAATATTTAAATGTATGAAATGGAAAAGGAAAGCAAAGAAAAGGCATTTCTGTCATTTGGTTTAGGCATTTTATTCCCTCATCTACAATTTATGAAATATTCAGTGAAAGTCACAGCAAAGAGACATCTAAAATTCAAAAACAAATCCTCGTCTTTGTTCTATATTCCACTGTGAATACGGCTTGTGAGGCCAAAGGCAGACAGAGATGGGGCTCCTTTGACTGAAGCGAAGCCAACTAAGAGAAGCAGCAAACACATTGAATTAGGCTAATTATAAAGTCAGCTAAATAGGACATTAACGTTCCTATTTTGGCTATCAGTGGATGCTAATTCAAGCCATCAACATAAACTCTAAATTGGAAAAATGTGCAATAATGTGATTTCATTGAAATTATGAATATTTCTTTAGGGTTATTTTTGTGGCCAATCACCAACTCTATCATCTTGCTAAGGAATCAAAGCAAAGTCAGGTCACCAGGTTACCCACTCATTTAAGCAAGCCACTCCCCATTTACTCAAATCAGAAATTACCCATCCTCACAATGGATGTCGGATCCATACATCCATCCATCCATCCATCCATCCATGGGGGGAACATAGACTGACCAATAATTCCAGAGCTTTTCCCTGTAGCTTAGTTCCTTCTAAAACCAAACTGAAAGAATTACTGCACCAATCCATCTTTCAGCCTCAAACTCCACCCTCCCTCCATCATATAGATTACCTTGAGACACATAAACTCTTCCACCTGGATACACAAGCTCTCAGCCTGTCTGGAAAAGGAATATCATTGGTGCAAACACCTGGAGGTGTTAATTCTTGCTCCAACAAGTAACCAGCTTGTTGTTTGGATTTTGACTGTTCCATATGGTGTGTTTAAACAGATCATCATGATACCTGTTCGCCTCGAGTAACCCTACCTGGAATATCTGTCCCAGAAGGTATAGCCACTAGGATCTTTCAAGCTCTAAAACTTTGGCACCACAATAAAGCCTTAGTCACAACTGCCCTTATGGGTGGAAACGGGCTGTCTGTGGGGGAAAATGGGTCTTTACATGAATTTGGCTTTGGGCTTTTCAAATGTTTTGGCCAGTTCAGAAATATGCAGTTCAGGCGTATTTTGTGCAGTTTATATGCATTTATTAAGTAACCTTATACAATCGTGCATGATTCTTGTGAGATGAATGAACCACCAATGTAAAACTTTTATGATGCATTTACAGCCTGCATAACATGGTAAAATAATGTAATTGACACACAAATCAGCAATGGATTGCACATAAACAGCACAATCTTCACGCACGGTTCATGTTCTACGATGGTTAACATGTTCTTTGCGTGGTTTATTCTTACTTTTCCTTGATTTTAACGTGGTTCATTTGTGATACATCCAGGAAAATTACTACAACTTTTCTCAATTTTCCACGTAAATATTTAATGTATGACAAATTCTTATTTGTGTAATTGCACAAAATGCACAAGTGGCAGTGTGACACGGCCTCAAGGTGGCAACTCATGGACTTGTGTACAGTCGTTCTTTACAACAAATTGTTAGTTGTTTTTTTATAATGTACCATAAACAGATTGCCCTTCTCTAAGAGGAGGAAGGAGGAGGAATGGCACAGAGAACTCTACTGAACACTCAATCAATGCACTAAAATGAATGCCCACTTCAACTACTAAAGAAGGGAAGAGGTTCACTTAAGACTAAGAGCTGTTGACAAATACTTTTTTTATCTTCAGGTCAATGAGGATGGAACAAAATAAGGGGGTGAAGAAATGGGGGGGGGGGACAAAAATGAGACAGATTCCCTTCAGGAAAGGACTGGGAAAAAAATCCCGGAGAAGAAGGAGAGCATAATGATACTGCAACGTCTTCCAGACCTCCATGACATTACTGAAGGCCTCACTTCCACTTAGCATAGACATTTTCCTCCAAGCAGAGAACGTTGTCTCACTCTAATTATCCCACCCTCAACCTGCGTGCATCTTTCTTCGTGTCACTCTCCTTCATCCATCTATTCTCAGGTCTCACCCTGCCTTTCTTTCCATCCTTCTTTTCCCTCTGCTGCCCTTTCAATACCTCCTTAGGACACCAGAAAAGTCAAAACTCGTCACTCTTCCAGATTATTTCTGAATTTTAAAAAGGTCTTTTTTCTTTTTCCTTTACCAACCTTCAATGACAAATCTATAAAATCTGTGTTCCTCACTTTTTACAATTCTTGCTTTGCTAAAAGCAAAATTAAAAAATAATTCAAGATAATAAAATAAAAAAGTAGATTTTTTGAATACAAATAAAGCAGCTTCTTCATTGTAAGTTAGAATCATCACAAATCTCCACTAAGACTGTGTGACCTTTCAATGGAATCCATTTTTTCAGTTTTAGTTTTGGTAATTAATCAGTTGACATTTTAACTAAAGTCCATGCTTCTTTATTGAAACTAACATTTAAATCACAGGCGAAGCTGGCGAGGTTTTTCAGAGATACTGCTTGAGTTTTTATGGTGATAGTACGTCACTCGTGTCATGCAACTCACATGATTGTTTCTTATAAAAAAACAAATTATTTTATCAATTGTAACCAACCAAAAAAAGGTTAACATATTTCACCTTGATGTGAATAAAAACAATAGTGCAAATGCCAAATCGCCTATTTATAAACTACTGCTTTTAAAAAGATTCTATCCTTCGGTGTTACAACAAAATGATTCACAGGAACCATTTTATTATGAACCCATTGCACGTCTTCGTCTACATCCAGCAGGTTTTTCTCTGCCGTATTCCTTTCACTAATCAGTTTTCTCAGTTTCTTAATGTCCACTCTGTCACCTTAATCCCATTTCTATTTTTGCCTTCATTTGTCTGCTCAAGCGGGACTTGTCTTCTCTCCTGGAGAATATTATTATCCTTACATGTTGATCCTTCGGCTGCAGCTTTCACTCACTACTTTTTAGCAGCTTTCAATTAAAGCAAAGTAAAATTATAATTATAGTTAAGTAAGAAGAAAAAAAAAGCACAACATGTTAAGCCACAATAGCCAAGGGGCTCGATTTATGTAACGTTCAGCCTAAAAAAAAAAAAAAATGAAAAAGTGATTGACACCTCTAACCTTCATTGGGGTGTAATCCTCATCTTTAGCACCCAGAGATCTAATTAATTAGTGGGACTCTCATTTCCTCACTAATGTAACTGGACAGAGACACGATAGATGAGGGGAGGAGGACAGGAAGAGGGGGAGGAGAGGAGCTGACATTGAAGGAAAAAGGTGCATGAGGCATTTCATCGATGCCGGCGAAGTGGTGCCCACTTTGCTCATTTCAGTGAAGAACAAGGGAGCTTATGTTGGATGGGTCTGCACCAACTACGCTGTATTGATTGCAGCTGTGAGAACTCTGGCTGCTGGCCATTGGAGACTCTGCAGTAACACTTTTATAATGGGTTCTCTTGGAAATGTACTTAAGTCTTTCACTTTTCTGAGCTTCTTTTTGAGGTTCAAGTAATTATTTTCAGGAGAGGGAGCGTTCGTTTTTTTCTCGATTGCAGCCATGGTCTGGTCGACTTCCAGCATTGCAGTATTTTAAAGTAACTCCCAATTACTTAAGCTACAGGCAGAATGGAAAAACAGTTAATAATGCACAAAAGTTTTTATTTAAATAAGCTAAATCCACGACTAATTTGTAAGAAAACAAAAAAATAATATATGTGGAATTTGTGTATTCCCGCATCCTGAACTAGAAATCTGTTAATATATCTAAATACAAAGCTTATTTTCACATGTATCCTTATATAACTCAATATTCATAAAGAGTGTTCTTTTTAAATCTTTTTAAATTCAAGTGAGACTGAGTGAAACTGATTGGGCGCATCTGTAACTGTTCCTTTTGGCTGATGACTGATTAAAGTTGTGAAAAAAGCCCAGAAAAAGTTGTTTTATGGTAATGGGAAGCAGTATTTTATTTGTTCTTTTAATATCTTCTTTAAAAAAACCTATGGAGAAATGTTCAATTATTTTTACATTCATAGTTCTTTGACATCCATCTGTTTAATATAGCTATAACTGATTAAAAAAGTAGCTTTTGTTTTTACAATTTTCAATATATTTTCAATTTAAGCACCACATTGTAAAATTTCAGAGTAATTCAGATGCAGTTTTATTTTTTTCATTTGACTCAAGCTTCTAAATGAGGGTTACTTTGTTTCCCACAAAATTTGCTGTAGCTAAATTTACTTTTTTTCCCTTCTTTTTGAAAATCTTTGTAGCGCACATATGTCAACAAAAATCTGAATCAGATTCAAAGTGTATAAATTCAACATCATAATCCATTAAAAAAAACACATACACAACTATAGTTTGATTTTAACAATACATTTTTGGGTTGGACCGATGTAGAATAGTTTTGAAGAAATCCAAGATTATGAAATCAAAGACTTTACTTTAGCTCCTCCTGGTGGATGGCTAGACAATTATGGGGGAAAAAAGTATTATAGTGCATTACATGCTAACTCTGAGGTTCTGGTTGAATTTGTAATATATATATATATATATATATATAAATTCAACTACAGGAATTCTGTATCCCCATAAGACTGCACAACACAAACCTGAACAAACTAGTCTTTGTGTTAGTTGTGTAGTTGGTCAGCCTTCTAGAAGGATAAGCTTAATTAATTATTGGATCAATCACATTTTTGTGTGACGATTTATACACAAATGATCCATGGTGGTATAAGATTGTTTAATAGAAGAAACACTAATCTGGATCTTTTAAAAAAAAAAAAAAAAAAAAAAAAAAAAAAATCGCATAATTGAGTTTTTTTTTTTTTTTTATACACTTCTACAGCGTCGGTCAAAAGATCCAAGTTCAGCAGATTTCTTATCTTTTAACTTGTCAGATAACCAGCCAGATGTCGTATCTCAGACCAGCTGAATCGCAGTTGAGCCGATATCTGACTTAACAGGGTTTGAAATTAGATCAGCCTTTGCTCAGAATGAATAACAAGCTGCTGAGTCACCCGATTTCACGCTTGAAAATCCTGAACAGAACTTAAAATCCGTCAAAAGTGGAACCAAACACTTTGCCTTGCTGTCTTCTCTCAAATGTCTGGTCGTACATTCTTACCATTGGTCGCCACAAAAGCAGAGCTAAACTTTTTCACGCCTCCGTACTGTGGTTGTTACAGTACAGTGTTTCTTAGACCTTGTACCTTCTCTGAAGATATTTTCATCGGTCCTTATGAGTCTGCAAGTCTCCTCACCCAGCCAATCTTCTCACAACTTTCCAATCTCCAAGTCATAATTGGTGAATGAAAGGGAGTTTATAAACTGAAGTGTACATCAAAATCTGCTGTAATGAAATCTTATCAGTCTATTCCCGATGCTGTATTATTTGCATATAAATGACATAATATAATAACTCTCTTCGGCCTCTACCTGGGAGGAGTAAATATTCTTCTATCTGCTTTGTCTCGTTGCTGTGACACAAGGAGACGAGATGCTAATTGAAGAGAGGAAAGCATCTTTATGTGACGACTGACATTCAATTATGTTTGCGAGATCAGATTAGGTGGTGGCCCCAGAAATGTTTGAAAACAACATTTTGCAGAGCAGCAACTCCGGAGGCAGACAAGGATGTGATTTGAATAACAGTTTGAGGCCCATGCTGAATGGCACTGCTCTGAATGAAACCATGCTGTTATGACCTGCAAGTAATTGGATGTCCACAGTAAAGTGCTGACAGAGAGGGGAGGCGCGTCTGACAGGAAAATAAAATAAAAGCAAGAGACAGTAAGGTAGGAAGAAAAAGAGTAAAAAATAATACAAGAAAATGAACAAGAAATCAATGAGAAGAACAGGTGTGACAAGAGGGAAGGAGAGCGGCCGTGAATGAGGACTACAGGGAATCCCAGTAATGAAAATGGCGAAAATGAAGGCTGTTGTCCGTACGAGTGGAACCTGTCAATGTCTCAGTTGTCATTCAACAGTAATTCCGCTTGCAGCCATGTAGCCACTCTGGCTACCGAGCCAAATAAGCCATTAGACAGGATAAGCTTTCTTATCAGCTTCCCATCAGGAAGCATGCTGCCAAGGTCACTCCAGACGAACACGAGGTCACTTTTCTCGCCGTTTCCAGTGGCTGCTGTGCAGCTGAAAGGGGATCTTTGTGGGTGCACCTTTTCTACCCGTCACTTTAGGTTTGCACAGACTAAACATAACAGGGCAGATAATGTAAAGTAAACACATTTGCAGTGCAGGCAAATGGAAATAAGTTCTAATGTGCGAAAAGCTCATTTTGGTGACAAATGATATGTGTCACAAGAAGATTATGGGATTTGATGTCAGAGAGGACACCGCATGTAATCTGTAAAGACCAGCATGAATTAGATCATAAGGTTTGCACAACCTGATGACTGATTTGTTTGTCATTTTGAGAGATTTTAATGCTTGGTCTTATGCATCCGAACGAGGCGGTCGACCTGTACGAGTGCGGCAGGTTTTGGGGGTTACCCAGGTCTGTGAAGGGTCGTAGAGAAGAGAGGCCACATCTTAAGGGGAACAAAGGGGTGTCTTGAAGTTCCTCTATGCTTAAAGACACCCCTCTACATCTAGAGCAGTCAATCTTTGATCGGAAATCACAGGTTCAGTTCCCATCTTGCCCGCCCATGTGTCAAAGTGTCCTTGGGCAAGACACTGAACCTCGCATTTCTACTAATATAGGTTGGTGCCAAATGAAGGCAACAGAGCCCCCATCAATGCATGAATGTGGGTGTGAATATTGCCTCCATTAAACATCACTTAGGCTCCCTGGGCTCTTCCTGCATATCTACTCTCAGAAACCCAAAGGTATAATGTTTGTCCTTTACCAATCATTCTAAATATTTGGTCAAAAACTATTTTTGATCACTTGAGAAATATTTTTAATATGAGAAAATTGATAACCAAAGCTGACCTGGAGATGGCTTTTATGCTTTTATTTCATCTTGTTTGGATTATTGTATTTTTCTTAATACCTGTTTTAAGCAATCCACAGTAAATCACCTTCAGCTGGTACAAAATGCAGCTGGAAGGCTTTTAACAAGAACCAGTCAAAGGGCTCATATTTCACCGGTTTTATCCTTCTTACATTGGTTCATTGTAGAATTAATTTCAAATGAATGAGTGAATTAACTTTATTAATCCCAATAAGGGGAAACTCAGTTCCAGTACAACTTGAAGAAGAAGGTCAGACATTCAACAACAAAAATACACACACATTTCGAGAAGTTACTGAGGTCAATGCAGCCGAGCGCCCTAGATGACTTGCGCCGGCGCACCTTCGTATAGCATGCAGATGGTCCGGGGGGAAATGTTGGTGACCAAAAAAGTTGTATCTCAACACTGCGTACAGTGTAGGGATACAAGAAAAAAACTATGGAAAAAAAACATGGAGGGTGGGGGGGACCCCCATGAGATCTGTCCTTGGAGTGCAGCTCCAAATTTTTATTATGGTTTTTACATCTCTTAATGGGCAGAGCCCTGATTATATTTCCCATCTGCTTGTACCGTATGTCACTAGCCGCCCCCTTGGGTCATCTGGTTTGAGCCCACTCTAGGTGACTGACAATGTCAAGTCTTTTAAGAAACAGCTGAGGACGCTGCTCTTAAAGAGAGCTTTTAGTTAATTGTACTGTAGCGTGTTCAATTTATTGTTTTACTCTGTAAAGCCCTTTGGGATTTTATCTGTGAAAGGTGCCATATAAATACAGTTATTTACTGTGACCATTAAGGGACGTACCATTGTCGTGCGTGTGGTAAAATGTTTGTGGACTGCTTGTAAGGCTAATGGAAGTTTCACACTCTCATGACATTCAGGTTATGCTGTCTTACGTTGCCCCTATGCCTCATTAGTCAGTGGGGAGCAAGTACTGGCTCCTTATTGACCGCGCACAAATACCAGACATATGGGTTGTGTATGTAATACATAGATGTCCGTTGGACGCTGACACATACCACATACACTGTCTCGTGCAGGTTTGCAAACTTTTCACCCTCAGATACCTCCAAAGAGGAGTTGTGACTTATTATTACTTGATAAAGACTCTACAGATTGGATGTAAAGACAAACCTTTATCTATGGAAATATCATATGAGGTGTGTTTTAATTACTGACATGGGCCTCTTTTTTATATTTATTTATTACTTACTTTCTATGTCAAAACACAAAGAGGTATTAAATACTTTACAGGTAATCATTAAAGACCCACTCCAATCAATCTTTGGATCTATTCGTTTAATCATGATTATGCCATTTTAAGCCTAAAGAAAAAAAAACTGTTGTTTCCAAAGACATCGGTTCTGCAGTAGTTTATTATCTCGGAGTTGTTGGCGGGATCATTGGTACAAAAAATACCATTACTCCATTTTGTATCACCAATAACTGAGAGCGCTCTGTTTACACCATCACCCTCTAGCTTACAGACCCTCACACCTAACATTACCGATGCAACAAAAATGGCGAACAATATCGGAGCCTTATGCCAGCTTGGACAGTAGAAATGAAGATGTACATAGATCTATTTGTCTACAAGTGGATGCATCACAATGGAGCGGAGCAGGGGGCTTGTGGCCCATCCGGCCTGTTTTAAATGTCACCTATTCGTCACAAATAAGATCCTTTTTTAAATGCATATTTTTGTCTGCTCCTGATTCACAACAATTTTAATACAGTGATCCCTAGCTATAACGCGGTTTACCTTTTACGGTTTTGTTACTTTACGGATTTGCATCGTGCATTGTGTTCTGCATTCTGATTGGCTAAAAAGTCACTCCGCTTCTTCTCTACCTGTGTGTCAATAACGTTGCAGTTTAATATGTACACGTACGTAAAACAGCGTAAAATTTTATTTGTGAAACAAATGCTTGAGCCTGTAAAATAGTTTGTTGTTTCTTTTCAATATATAATAGAGTTTTAATTGGATAATAATTGTAAAAAGAAAAAAGGATTCTACTTCACGGATTTTGCCTATCACAGGTTCTTTTTGGAACGTAACCCCCGCAAAAAACATGGGTTTACTGTAAAGAAATACTCAGAAATGCAGTTTTAAGCTTAATTTTCTTTACCTATGTCCTCCATCTTGAGAACAATGCCACAAGAAGATGTTAAAAAAGACCATTTTCATGGGAGTGGGTCTTTAAAAACACTCGTCTACAGTAACGTGTTTGGATTTGTTGCTTTGTGTTTTCTTTAAAGAATCAGACACACCCCCATACTCTATACATCCAAACAGATTAGTCTCCACAACATGAGTAATACTTTGCCACACTGATGCACACAGGCATCCCTTTAATCCCAATGTAATTCACCTTTGTAGAACATGGAGGGGGACGGAGGGGGTCGGTCAACTCCATCGATTGGCCATCCGGAGCAGTGACAGCTCCCAGATTGGCCAGAGAACATTAGGGAGTCAGAAAGTCACACTGCCATTAGCAGTCTGTCCTCTCTGGTTACAGCCTGTCTGCATACGAACACTCCATAGACTAAAATAGATTACAATGATTTGTGAGAGTGTGGCAGCGGCAGGTGTGCGTGTCCGTGTGCAGGTTTGAGAAATACAATTATTCTATCAAGGTGAGGAACTTCAGACACCTTGCAGTGAGTTTAAGTCAATTACACAAATAAGCCTTTCATTTAGAGATTGTGTAAACACTGTATATGTGCTGCTGTACACGAATCACCAATGCTGCGCTGATCAGATTCAATAATCCAATATTCTTCCTGGACAGGAACTTTCTGTACCAAATTGCCTGTCGTCCTCCATCTCAGTAAAATCTCACTTCTTTTCTGTTCTCCTACAGGTCACTCCCAGACAGGGCGTCCTGTCACAAAGCCTTTATTTTCATTAAATTATTCCACAGATTTGTGTCAACTGATGTATTTTTCAATTAGAGAAATCCTTTCACATAACATTATGCAAAATGCTTCCAAAAAGACTATTTAATTATGTTATGTGGTAATAAAAGTCATAGTTTAAAGGGATGTCTGAGCAGTAGTACCAATTTCAAGTCTATTATTGTTCCAATAATTGATTTAATAGTAGGATGTTATTACAAAAATAAAATTCATTGTGTCCAAAAATATTTTTGTTCATCCATGTCTTCATCATTTACAACTCTGACAGTTTTTTAGAAAACGAATAAAATTGCATGCGTTTGTTGTAAATTGGTATAAATTTGCCACATCTGCTGTAGGTAAATACAGCCCCTGCCTCCTGTTTGTTGGAGTATTCGTGGGTAAACTGCGGTAAACACGACCACAGCGAACCGCTGGTGCCATGCCTTGGCACATTCAGCCGGGCTGAGTCCAATCTTTTCTGCTTTATGAAAATGACATCATCATGAGAGCAATATCATCAGTCAAAGATTACAGCCTGTCGTAGTTTGTTAATCAGAATTATATTAGCCGGTAAGAAAAGGCACTTCTGAAATTAAGTGAGGTGAAAAACAAACAGAGTGGTGGAATATATGTGCATATCAAGAGAGAATTTTACGCGGCAGAGAGTGCTCTAAATGGAAAATCAACCTGATTTCAAAGTGTCAAAACGGATTTTCCAATTTTCATTGGATTGCTTTTTGCTTCCAGGGAGCAGTTTAGA
Source organism: Oryzias latipes (assembly GCF_053564925.1). NCBI lineage: Eukaryota > Metazoa > Chordata > Actinopteri > Beloniformes > Adrianichthyidae > Oryzias > Oryzias latipes. The sequence continues at coordinate 31,830,597 of NC_136242.1, read as the reverse complement.
TGTTTATCAAAATACACTCAAGGAATAACCTGAGTTACATCGAGCACATTTGGATTACAAAGGAAAATCAAAACTGATTTCTTTTTAGGGTTTGTGTTTTGTTTTGTGTTTATTTGAGAAGTTTTAAATCTTTTTATTGTGTTTTGTTTTATGACGCAGAATGTTCCAGACTGTTGTACAGTTGATAGTTGAGTACAATTCCATTTGGATAAAATTAATTGGTTTTAGTAAAGCCTTACTCTTCCATTTATTCCGTTTGTTGTTGTCAAACCCTCTTCTTGAAATCCCCTTTTTTTGTTTGCAATAAAATCTCAGATTTGTTCACAACAAATTCAGTTTTCAATCTTCAATAGATTTTTTTTCTCCCTTCCTGTACTTTCTTGGACCATATTTACAAATGACAGAATGCATCTAAAGAAACAATAAAAAAAAATAAAAATCTTATTTTTACACAGTGGTAGAGCTAGAACATTGTGGGGTGGGGGTGGGGGTGGGGGCAGACCTCTTTGGTAGGGTTGCATATGGGAACAGCAGAGTGGAAGGCCATAACAAGTGAAAGGATCAAAAATACATAATTTTTTTGTTGCTCCAAGTCTGAAGTTGCAAAACCAAAGCAGTTCCATATTAAAGAAATTTCATTTTTAGTAACAAGTTCCTCTTTGTTAGTTGCCATTTTAACGTCTGCGCGTCACAAGAAACTGACCTTGCTCAGCGCAAAGGAAACCCAAACGAGCATGTTGCTGCATGGAAAAAAACAATGAAGATTTGACCAAAAACAAATCTACTTAAACAGCAAATTTGAATTAATCCATAACACCACTGCACTGCCCAGCCCTACTGTTTGCTCACTTGGTGCTCATTTTTGTCTGCAGTTCCCAACAGTGCAATAGGATTGCTCACAAAATGTAAAAAAGAAAAATAATGATAATATTGTTCTTTCCTTTCTCTGTAGCAAAACACTTCAATCAAGAACTCTTCTATGCAGACAAACAAAAATTACCCACAACTGACTTAAAAAAAAAAGTTGACAAAAATAAACAGATTTGGTTTTATTAAAACAAATGGGAAATCTGACAGAAACCCTTAGTCAGCACTGTTCCGACAGCTCGAAATGTTAAAGAACTCAAACTGAAAATAATGAATCCAGACTAAGTCAGTGTCGCTACCACCTAACAAGATTTATTAAGGGCAAAAACAGGTTGGCATTTTGGCTCTGTGCCTCCTTCAAAGGCATTGACTTGCATGGTCAAACAACTGCAATAAATCTCTCAAATTGTATTTACCTTCAAAGTCTCCCATTTACCCTTCTAATGCAGAGGAGAAACCACAAAGAGCATCATATATTTCCTGAATTAAGTGCTCTCTCTCATCGGCAACACAAAAGTAGCTTTCAGTGCTCATTGTATTGATTGCAACTCATTTCATTGTGCTTTTAATCAATTACACCTCTATTAAAGAGGTCACTGTAGCACCGAGATTGGCTCATCAGGGCACTTAGCTGCCGTGGTTCTAGCAGTTCCGGATGGCAGGTTTTCAACCAGGCTTGTTGGACAACACCAGAGCCGACGGATGAGTGTGTATCACCTCAATTAGACTATTCACTAAGTGCCTGACAACAGCTAATATTCCTCTTCCACCAGTGAACCCAATCGATGTTCTGGCATTCGTCACGCCGCTGGAAAAGCAATCATCCAGTTGTCTCGCTCGGGTTAGAGACGCTCATCTGGCCTTTGCACCCGCTCCCAACATTTCCCTCCTCTGACTGGCTGTTTGGGTGATATGATGGGAAAGTGCGGATGCAGAAAATTCATTTCAGAAGTGCTTGTTCAGGAGGGACGCACCCTGCACACAGACGCACACACAAACGAACCCACCTCTCTGTCCAGTAGCGCCGGGGAGATCACAGTGACGATGTCCCCTCTCTCAGCGTCAATGTGAAACATGTTTGGAAAGGGTTTGTTTGGCGACTGTCTGATGATGCTGTACCGCAGCGCCGCGTTGTCTGTTCCGGGGTCATCTGCATCAAACGCTGTCATTGTCATTACTGTGGTTCCTGGAGATGACAGGAAAGAGAAAGTTTTACTTAGTATATGAATTTAACACTGATATAGTAAAAGTAAAAACAATCTTCATTGGACAAATGCTTTGTCAAACAGCCATAAATATTCTTTTTAAAAAGAATTATATTCAAATAGTAATAAAATCAGGAGATGAAATAATGCAGTTGAAAAAGATCATATTCTTGCTCTGAGCTCTCAGCGACGGGGAGAGTCCCACCCACAATTCAGATAAGTATTACTGTCTCAGAAAACAGCTGTTTTTTTGTTTTTTTTACGTTTTGGCTAAAAACAGCATAACAATAATTAAAGACCACGGGGAACGCTTTAAAAGCAGCTCAAAAAATATTGGAGAGCGTCTTTAAAACCTCATAAAACATAATTAAAAATTTTTAATTGCTTTTTCCTGGATAGCATCCTCAAAAACTTTAACTGTCTTTGCTCAAAAAGAAAGAGCAGAAAAGAAAGTTTTCTTTGTCCCTTTGAGTTGGTAGAGGAGGCAATCCTTGACTCGCTCTTAGACTTTAACCTCTGCACCGTCTCAGATGATGATATCATGTCAACACTATTTCAAAGGAGACGGGTTTAGTTACAGGAGAAAGTGCATTCATATTATCTCCACACAAACAGTATATCATATTTCTCAAAAGTACTTTCACTTTTTTTGTATGTGTGGTCAAAAGTGTCCACAAGAGATCTTCATTCACTTCTCTATTTGTGATTAAAACATATATTGGTGCAGGGAGAATGATGTATTGTTGCATACAGATGAGTCAGTGGGCAGAACTGTTCATGTAATGTTTGTTTTCATGATGGAGTACAGTTTTTTCAAGAAAACTTGAATCAGTTTGTTTTAGAATATGAATGATGATACACTTTCAGGTTTTCGATAAATACAAGGCTTGACAAACTAGCAGAGCATTGAAATGATGGAGAATCCTGTTCATTTTTGCAAGTATAATGCATTTTTTCACACAATTGAACCTTACTAGGGTTTTGTGAGTTTTTTTAAATCTTTGAATCCCCTTTGAAATATCCTGTGACAACATTTTTTTAAGCGGTGGTAGAGCACGGCCCATAAGCATCCTTTTTCATATCTCTTTAATGTCTGACAGTACTTTACAGTGCATTAGACAAACTACTCATTTTGGATACATAAGGGCTAATGGGCAGTATGCAAAGTATACATTGAAAAATGGCGACATATTAGCGACTGTCTTTTGTCTAACTAAAGGTAATGAGGGGCAGAGAGGTGCGAGCTTTGTCCCCTTGGCATTTACACTTCAAGGTGAAGCATTAATGGTTAAGCAAACTGGTAATCTTTCCCCTACAGAGTAATTACACAGTCCTATCTCCTTCATTACCTATACTCTGTTCCACTTCACACCTTAAAAAAAAAACGACCAATTGAGCTCGCACACACCCGCTCGCCTTCGCCAGTCTGCACACGATCGGCGTCAAATTAAAGCTAAAAGCGATGACTAAGTTGGTTATCTTGAACAGATCGTATGAACTCCTCCCAAATGTGATTTTACATGCATGCTTTTCACGTTATCAGAGGCCGGCTTGGTCTCTCGGTGCTTATCGTCCTTATCGGACGCCATAATTCTATTCACAGAGGAGCGTTTTCACATCCAGAACACATACATCAGTCGAGACAGGATACAACCAAACCATCAGCATTAATCAACTTATGATAAACATCTAGAGTTCCATAATAAGACAATAGGACCGGGACTAACACTAACAATGACGTTTCTTGTATGTGATCACAAAGCGATAGCACGTGGCGCAGACTCATAGACCTTTCTTATCAGCTCTATCCTCCAAAGGAACCGAGGCCCGATCAATCTTAACTGCATTGGATACCCGGCGGGATGGATGCGAACGTGCCATTACCTCGCCATCGCTCTGACCCGTCTGCAGCGAGGCGGCATGACACCAGCGGAGTCCAGACGCGGGAAAGGGAAATATAATACAGACAGATACCACGGCGAGCGAGATGCTTGCTCGTCGGGTTACCCGACGAGTAGATGCGCAGTTGAAATGGGAGGAAAAAGCAACAGCAGGACTTGTGGGGGTCACCAACTGACACGCGAGATGCAGCAAATGACACAGAAAAAGAAAGCAGGCGCTGATGCACATGCTGAGGATTGATTTCATCACACAGGCGGTGGGGACATGGCGCTGTTGCCTACAGCTTACTCCTATTCGGTTCCACAGCACCGAGGGAAATCAGTGGGTGCTTGCAGATCTGTGGGTGCCACCGGGGAACTGACACGGTGTGAAAAGCAAAGATGAAGCAAGACAACATAGAAGGGGGGGGTAAATGGGTAAACGTGATGCCAGGGTGTCTTTGGATCCATTGTGCGCTCTTCATGTGCACATTGTCTCCACTGTGGACTGTATCAGGATGAATGCCAGTGACTGGAATTTCATTTTCAATTATGGAGATTCTTAAAGCAGGAATTGGATTTATAGTAATTGGAATAAAAGGGAGTGAAAAAGACCAAGGGCTAAGCAATGCTATTCTAAGGTGTGAAAGAGATCAAAGGAAGTTCAAAGATGAATCATCTTCTCCAAAACCAATACCGTGGTATGATGAATTGTAAGTATATTCAAAAGCAGAATGCAGTGAAGAGGTGGTGGCAGAGATAATTCAAGATGAAACATCCACTGAAGAAGAAAAGGGCTAAGAATGTAAGAAATAAAAGAATTGAAACAAGAGAAGTACTTCAGCATAACTTTATTTACAAAAGATTTCTGTCAATCTTTAAAACCTAATAAATATTTTACTATTTAGACCATTCAATCATGGCCGCCCAATTCCAAAACACCATGGTAACTTATTTAAAGACCTGTCGTCAAGCTCATTTATTGCTTTTTCTGCAAGCATTCAGGTAAAATCTGTCAGCACAACAGATTTAAGACTTAAATTAATATTAAATGGCAGAAAAATCATTTAAAAAAGCCAGTTTTCCCAACAAAAGCAGCTGTTAATGAATCAACTATTTGTGACAACAGTGCCTGAAAGAAACAGCATGTACTCCAATCTTGTTATTATCGTTTGTTTGTACAACCATTTCTCACTTATACAGGTAAAACGCCTCCTTTCTGCATTTTAATTGTCTCCTACTCGGCTGCAGTTTTGTCTATTAAGTATGGAGTCAATCACAATAGGTGCTGCAAGTATTTTTGTGAAGCCGCTGACAGCAGCCCCATTTGTCTGAAAAGTTCTCCAGCTGCCTTCACTGTTTGCCTGGCTATTGTCCCCGCCACAATGCTCTTCGATGCGAAGATGCCGGCTTGTCTCCTTGCCTCTGAGTCTTTTGTTAAACCTGTCCTTTTCAAAAAGATAATGGCAAATATCAGATTTTCGTTTAATCACATCACTTCAAGGAGAGTGCTCGCAAAACAGTCTTTTTCAAAGTGTCCGACTTATTACTATGCGCGGTCTAACATTTGCTTTTACTTCACATACCAGCAAAAGAGCTCATTTAACACTTTGAACTCCCATAGGTCAGGTGGATGGCACATTCTGCTCCTCCTGCACTTTGATTTAAGCAGTAGACTCCAGAAAATGTCCACACCAAGCATGTAAAAACACATTAGCATCAGAATTTTGGGGTTCTTATAAAACATAAAACAGAATTTAGATTCTCGAAATGGTAAAAGGACCTACACTTTTACTGTTTTGGCTCTTTAGTAATTGAATCATCCCACATCAAAAGTGTGGCTTACCAAAAAAAGGTGCACAGAGCGGCTCGAATTCCCCATAAATGTCTAAAAGCAGCTGAAAAGGTGATTTCTAAAACAATAACAGCCTCATCATGACAGTTACACGATCTTTTACTCTATAAAAGGTCTTGGACACGTTTGTTAGTCTTAAAAGTTAGTCTTTTTAGTGTTGAGAGAGTTTGAAACCCTTAAAAACTGAAACTAGTACCAGATACCTCTTTCACAAATCAATTTATTCATCCTTTCTTCTCATTCCTCATCAGAAGAGCAGGTTTTCAGAGTTTTACTCTGAAATATTGGAGAGACACCAACTAGCTGCAAACTAATGAGGAGATAATCATAGCAAACAATGACAATGCCCAACAACCTTCAAACCGTGGTAACAAAATAATGTCTTAACTTGATGAAAGACATAACGGACCAGAGTGAAAGGGGTCCTGCTTAATATGATAAACACTCCAAAGTTAAACGCTAGGCGTTTAAATTCTTTCTTTGCTAGTTTTTAATTGTCTTTCAGGGTCGCCGATTTCTTTTCTACTGTTTTTTTTTTTTTAAACAGCAGTATCAGGAACTGATGAAGAGAAAACCCAAAATGCTAAAGACCAGGTGTGGTTGCAGGAACTTAAAGGTTTAACAAGTAAAATTAAATATGGATCAACCGCGATGCAAAGGTGAAACAAAAATTACCACAAAGGAGATGACCTGAAAGCCAGACATTTAAATACACAGAGGGTAATTAGCTTAAATGAAGACAGCTGTGGGAAATTAGCAAAGGAAACCAGATGAGACCGTAACCACAGGGAAAACAAGCCGGAAAAACAGGAATATAGTTACATAAAGTTATGCTATTGAAGTGATTCTCCAAGCAGAGAAACATGGAAATTAGATCAAGCACAGTTAAAGGATAAAACAAAACATCGTTGACCACAGTTTATACTGTTAAGCGCTCTTTTTTAACGGATCATGCTTCTTCTGTAAACCATTAGTTGAGTACAGGTAAAGTATAAGTGAACTAACAGGAAGTGTTCTTACCAAACCTGGTAGCTAATGGTTTTGAATTGTTTCTCAGTCAGTGCTCTCTGCCTCTTCTGTTCTCTCCACAACATTTCCCGCCTGCACCACAGCCCTCTCAAACACGATTTGTCATTACTGCTCCCCACAAAGAGAAACACAAAGCTTCTGGTTTCAACATCCAGTCGCCTACAGATTTAGCATGTTCATATTTTTCACAGAGATTTAAGCGGAGATGTATAAAGACAATGTAAACGGGTTTTTAATTTCGCGTTGCATCTTTCAAAATCAGCTGTTGCTGCTCCCTTTCATTTAAAAAAAATAAATAAATAAACAGATTCAGTAGCTGGGAGAAAATCTGCCTCACTGGTTTAAGATTTCCATTTATCATTTTTATATCTACAACAGATTCATCGTTTAAATTTGAAGGGAATGAATTTGAGAGTTCAGAATGCAAGAAAAACTGCAGTTCACAGCTGAGAGTGACAGATTAAAAAAAGCCTTTAGACAAATGTGTTAATTAAATAAAAAAATAGTAAAATAAATGTACTCAGCTAACAGTTGCTCCAACGTTAATGTGATGACATCACATACATGCGTGACCTCCAAATATGCACCCATAATGGCAAAGAAAAAGAGAGATTTTTCTTGTGTATATAAATATATATATTTTTTAATTTAGGAAAACTTTTAAATATGAGGACCCGTATACACTTCTCAAATTAAGAAAATTCAATTTTTATGGAAAACATTCCAATAATACAATTACAAAACTGAAAAGAGCATTTAATGTAAAAATCTTGGAAAGTTAAGTATGTTCCACATGCAAGAAATCAGATGCACTTTTTTATTTAATGATCATCAAGTGTGACTAAAGGTTTTAGTAGGTTGCTGATCTGAAAAATGTGGGTTTCTCTTCACAAAATGCCAAAAAGGAAATGCTTTGGTAACATTCCTGCTGGAGAATACATAATAATAAGATTTTTAAAGAGATAATGATAAAAATCTCTCAGGAGATACTAAGAGACAAATTAATCTCAAGTGGAAAGCTTTCGGCATTCCCAGCAGGAGACGCCTTACACCTTACAAATCTTTGAATTTTGAAAGAAACTACTTAATGGAATAACACAAAAAAGGAATCGGATACATTCAAATACCAACAAAAAATGGTTAAATTAACACGCTTGTCAAATAAATTTTATCTTGAAAAAACAATGTGATAAATCCCTTTCCTTTTTGGGAATGTTAATGTGTATATGTAGTTGTGTAACCCTGCGACAGACTGTCGTCCTCTCCAGGCTGTAGCCCGCCTTCTGCCCACAAGTAGCTGGGATTGGCTCCAGCAACACTCTGACCCGGAAAGAAAGGGATCAAGTGGGTTTGGAAAAAAGATGCACAATAAAAAAAATACTGCTCTCTTAGTTTTTTTCCTTTTTTTCTTGCATTGTGCATTTTTGTTTCAACCTTGGCCTAAAATACACAAATTAAAATCTCCATCCTGGTTGGTGTGGATTGACTAATAGCTTGATGTTTCACATTTAAATTGCAGGACCAAAAGAAAACACAGACTAAAGCAAAACAGCCGCTGCTTACTTTTTGGCATTTTCCACAAATGAACCTTCGGTCTTTCGTGATACATGTCTGGTTTACATAATTTATAAGTCTTGCGTTCGTCATTGTCGATATGCGAAGATGTCTGTCAAGGGTTTCGGGTAGCAGCTCTTTTTGTGAATTTGGTTTTGAGCTGTTTAATATTTATAATATAAGAGTTTATGCATGTTTCATGTATTTTATATGCAATATGTAATGTGTGCATTCGCAAATTTGTGGCTTTTCACAACCATTCCCAGGAATTCTGGACTTTTCATGCATGTATCACCGATGTATAACTTTTATATTGAAAAAACAGCGCACATATCACGTTAAATATACATAATTTAGCACTAATCACTTATCAACTGCATATAAACAGCTCAATAACCACGCAAGGTTCATGTCCTATGTTGATTTACGTCTTCTTTGTGTGGTTTATTTGTACTTCTTCAGTAATTTTAATGTGGTTCATTGGAGATACATCTTTGAAAATTTCACATAAAGACCACAACTTTTCTCACTTTTTACACGTATATTCATAAAAGACCAATTTCCATCTGTGCAATATGTATAAATTGTACGTGGTGGCGATGGGACATGGCGTCAAGAAATTATGACAAAAGTTTGTTTCCTAAATCAAAACTATTAAATTTCCTGATTTCCTGTTCTTCTTTTCTTTTTTTCCCCTAAAAAGACTAATTTTGAAAGGTTGTCAAACTAAATAAAATAAAATAAACGATCAATTACATTTCCTCGGTGATGTAAAATACCCAAGTCAGTATGAGAAACAGGCGGGAAAGAATCAAACAGAACCCATACCTGTTACACAAGAAGCATTTTTTAGTGACCAAGCTTTTTGCAGAAGCATCAACAATTTCTTGCTCTCATTTCTGTGGTTTGCTGTTGTTTCAGTATTCCACTTGTCAAAAGGTCACAGGAAATGGAACCCCATTCTCCTGTACTGAAGTCAGCTTTAACCCCAAAACTATCCAATACCCTGAGGCTGTACACTAAGTGAAATAAAGCAGACCGAGGACTAATAAGGGTCAGAGTCGCCATTAAGGATTCAACAACAGAGACATCAGTAGGTCAGGACAATAGCTGGAAGGGATGGAGTGATTTGTAAGGACCTTTGACAGAATAATCCAGAGGAGAGACAGAAGAAAGAAAAAGAATTGTCCAGGGAAGACAAACTCCTCTATGGTTTGTACCACTAGCAATTACAAGGAGGAGCCGATATTGAAAAATCCCACCAGAGGCTGAAATGAAAGAGAGCACCGAGACATTGATGATGGCTCCACAGAAAACGGACCAGAAAAAAAAAGAAAGATCTCAGGTGCAGATTCAGTATAGACTCCCATTAGACAGTCCTATACAGAAAAGCAGAGATATACTGTTGACTTCAAATAAGACGAAGCAAAAGGTAGAGGAATGGAGAACTGTATGTGAGAAACTATGGCAACAATAGTCAGAAAAAAACACTTGATACGAAAAAAAAAAATCTGGGTTGAAACAAAAGCTAGAAAAGACTCGTGGAATGACGTCCATCTGTTTCAGACGCTCAAGATTCCAGACCGAGGGCAAGACCAAGCAGGGTGGAGGGGGGGGCTGAAAAAGATTCAGTTGCAAATCAATCTGTAGTTTAAAGATGACATCCACTTCCTCTATTGTCCTCTGTTTAGTGGGTTATAAAACCATGGAAAAATGTCTCCACTGTTTGACTTGTGAGCTTTCGTTGGAAAACTAGAAATTAACACAGTTGCAAGTTTGACTGAAGCTGTAGAGAAATGACTCATCACTCAAATTAAGTAGAAACAAATAAAAATCATGGCTGAGACAGCAACAACCAAAACACTTCATTATAAAGAATTACAGCGAGAACCAAGAAGTAATGGAACCATCAGCTGCAGCTCTATTAAATATTTTTCAAGCTGTTCACCCGCACTCCTTCTCCTTCTATTTATTAAAGATTACAAACGTCAACACTAAAGGCGTATCAGACAGGTTTATCACTGACTAAATATGCACTGAGCTGTGTTTTTCAGAATAAGTGCCATAGTACGTCTTACAGGCTTGTGTACAGATCACTCTGCACTTTGAAAGAGTGCATAAATACTAACCAGAAGACCTGTCACCACCACAAAAACACATTATTAGTGTGATGCTTCCGTGTAAAATCCACAATTCCATGCACATGCATCTACAAAGGTGTGATTGGTGGGAAATCATGACAGTAGCTCAGTAAACAAGCTGACAAAGGATGTATCCACTTGGAGAAGACTAGATCCATGTATGTCTTTGTTTTCCTGGTCTGAGCTGCTATCTGGCTCCTAACGGTACGACTGGATAGCTTCACTGCTGTTCCCGCTAACGTTAGGCTGGGAATGTGAAGGGCTGCAAGCTGGTGGGAGAGGGTGAAAACCAGGGCTGGGCGACTCCAGGCCTCGAGGGGGGCAGTCCTGAATGTTTTCCAACATGGCGGGTTCTGTTTGCCTGGACATCTGGACATCATGCAGAAACTTTGGCCCACGAGGATTAGAGCAGCCCATCCCTGGTGTAAACAGGGATTCTCAACAACGGGGAGAGGAGGGGGGGAGGGGGTTGTTCCTCCCACAATTCCACAACCCAGAGGTGAATTTCTAATGAACAACTGTTCTGTTTTATGTTCAGCTTTTTGGGGGATCTTGGCTAAAAACGGCATAGTGATATTCAAAATAATCACTAGGAATAATTTGAAAATAGATCAAAACACGATCAGAGCGGGACTTTAAACCGTTTAAATGTAACAACGTTTCTTACCTTTTCACTGACTCGTCATACCAGCCTCCAATGCATTACAGAAAAACTGCGCCGTGTTCTCATAAATGATTTTAAGTGGTTCACAAGTCCTCCATCACTTTCCTCGTCCATCATTCAGGTTCCAGCTAATGACTTCACTCACTAAATCAAGACAAAAGATACTTACGCCTTAAAAGGACACTTCTATTAATTACCTCCAGAAAATCCCTTGCAATTCTACAGTAGACGCTCTGTGAATAAAACTGAAAACCTATTAGTGGGCATTCATCTAATCTCTCCAAGGGAAGGGGAGGCAATCAGCGTGGGGCTGCTAGTACTGTACAGAAGAAGAATAAGAAAGGGGGGGGGGCTTCATTTTGACACATAAATCAGAGCTGCTGATGCAAAATTGTGGTTTTTTTTATTCATTTTGGTCTGTTACATCTTAAAAATATTTGTTGGATACAGGGGCAAAGCTAGAGCGGGGCAAGGGGGGGGGGGTCCGTTGGCAAACATAATATAATTATTGACAAAGATTAAGAAAGCATCAATCATTCTTCTTGAAGCATTGCACAAAATATCAAAGGCAACATTTTCATATAAAATTAAAACAGTAATATGAATAAAGCCGTTATAGATCCTTATTTTTAATCTTTCTTATGTAATGGCCTTCCACTCTGGTGTTTTGACACCCTTCTGCGTCCCCCACATAATATGTTCTTGCTCCGCCCCTTGTACATATGTATTATTTCTCATTGTCTCTGCCCTCCCTCCAGGGCAGGGGTGTCAAACTCAGTTTCACCGAGGGCCACATCAACATCAGGGGGCCAGATATAACTTATACATGTAACTAAATGTAATAAAAATAAATGTAACTACTCCTTAATGTTAAATAACTCATTATTTATTTATTGTAACTTTTTAAAGTGACAATTACAGTTTCATAGAAAACACATGTTTGCTTGTTATTCTAGCATGAATCCTTTTAAATTTGATTCTATCAGGTTAGGTTACATGGACAGTGTTTAAGTCATAATGTATAGTTGCCCAATCTGATATTTCAAGTCTGATTCCCCCTAGACATGAATAAATACATACAATTTTTATGTTTTATTTTAAGAAATTAAAACTTTTATGCTCTCGCGGGCCACATAAAATGACATGGGGGGCAACATTTGGCCCGCGGGCCTTGAGTTTGACACATGTGAGTTAAGGGGTTAGGAGGTGTGAAAGAAGTGGGGGGTTGTGCGTAGGTACAGGGAGGGGGCCCTATTCTTACATTTTTTTTATTTTTGTGCGTGTTTATTTTAATTTTCATTCTTGTTTTTATATTATTTATGTTGTTTGTTTTAATGTAAAGTACTCTTATACTTTTATATCAAAAGTGCTTTATAAATAAAGTTTGATTTGATTTGACATTATATTTATTGTCAATTTTATTGGATATTCTGTTCTTACGCTTATTTTAATACGTGTTTAATGACTGACATCAAAAATCCTTTTGATGTTCCAGATTTCTTGTCCCTTAAAGAGTAATAAGCAACACAAGTATGGATGGCTAATAAGAGAACACAATAATTGCATGATATGTTTGGAGAAGTCTGATCCTAGAAGATCAGAGCAGTTCTTTTTTTAATTTTGGGGATTACTTATGACAGAAAAAGAGAGTTTCATTAATGAGGATTCAAAAATGGTTTTATTCTTTCTTTTCATTGATCTCATTATTTCCGCTCACTCTGCAGCGGTTGACACTAAAAATATAAACATTGATGATGCTCTTTATGAGGACCATTTCCCCCAGACTCACATATGTGACATAAAAATTTACTGGCCTACTAAGAAAAAATATGTCGAGATAAAAGTTAGAGTGCTTCAGATCCACGACGATTGAATGTCATTGACTTTGAGGATTATGACAATTTTCAATGGAAACTAAAATGAAGGTCTGGACTGAGGCTCACTTGGATGTCGTAACATTTAGAGAAAGTTTGTCTGCTAGGTGAGGCCAAAGATACAAACAGAGAAACTCTCCTTTCAGAACTATGTCATTTTATTTATTTACATATCAGATATTGTCTTGTGCAATATCATTTTCTTGTTTTTATTATTATAAAAGCTTTAATTCTGACACACACAAAAAGAGTCCCCCAAAATATTCCGACACCACTTCGCTCTTGTCAGGATGAAGAAGCTTAAAGTGGCTTTTTGCCCATCCTCACTCACTGTGTTTTCACACATTTGAAGGGGAAAACTTCAAACAGGAGTGGAAGTTCTGGTTTCTGTTTAATCAGAACTGACCGAGAAAAGAAAGGTTTTATCAAATAATAAGAAAAGAAAGACATAAATAGTAAATAAGGTCAAATGAAATGACCTAAAATTAATATAATGTCCGCAAACATTAAACGTCATTGTGTGATATTGTGTATAAAATACTTTTAAATGTCATTATGAGACATGGTACTCCAGACCTGGGAGGCCCACACTTTTTCCAGTCTGCAAAGTACTTTTGAAATGACCAGCTCCAAAATAAAATGTACACATTCATATATACATTGTCAATAAATCTGTGTTTTTAGATACATAAAAATAAAAAATTCCAATTAGGGTTCTGTAAATCTTTGATTGCTAACACAATAACATTTATTATTAAACATATGCGTATTATAAATAAAATTACTAACCATGAAAAAGTAAAGTTAAACTGTAAATGTAAAGTTAAACTGAAAATTATGTTTTAATTAAACTCAAACATTTAGACGAATATGTGAGATCATAACATAATAAAAGCCCCACCTTTCTAACATTTAGCAGCGAGCGCGGCTCTCGGAGTTATCGAACATGCATATTCAGACATACTGTAAGCATCACAGGATGTTTAATTGGTCATTCTGCATGTCAATCAAGCCATGTGCTTCATGGCGAGTTCTTTTTTTTTTTTTTTAAAACATAAATTTTTTTGTAATCACGTATTATTATAGGGGCGCATGCTCAGTTTTTATAACTTCTTAAAAAGTTATAAAAACATTTAAAGCTCCTTCATATTATATGTTTATGTCACAAAAGGAAAAATCTCCAATTTCTAAACTCCTGATTAAGTTCACACACCAGGATAATACAATGATAACGTCCTATTTTAGTCCATTTACTCTATTGTACAGCAAAGATTTTAACAGCCGAGGCTAAGATAAGGAAGACTTTAGGCTTAATAACCTGAAGGGCAATAATGAAAGAGATGTGAAAGAAAATGGGCCATAAAGAGAGATCGCCAGCCAAAATCTACTCCTCCTTTAGAAAGTTTTCTACTCCAGAGTCTTTTCTTTATTTGGTTTTGGGAATTCCTAATAATGAACACTGACAGTTGTTGAAAATATACTGTGTAGGGATGTGAAAAGGCTCTGAAGTCTTCAAATGTGACCTTTAGCCTGTCAGAGAACAACTATATTGCTTTGAAAGATTTCTTTAAAGCAGTGGATCGTCCAACAGCGCGTCTCTAAAACGTGCGGGACACTATCAGCCGAATGCCATTTTCTACAAATAAACGAGTAAGAACACATTGTGTTAATTTGGAGAATTAATTTACCTAAAAAGGGAGCTAATGCATATTAAAGTGTAGGTGAAAAAAGGCTTTGATGAGGATTATAATTAAAACATTTTAATGATAAAACACGATTGCTTTAAATTAAACAAATCCTACAGTTGATACCTATAGGTTGAAGCCCAATGGGCCAGTTATTGCAGGGATGTTGAAGCTGTTTATACGACTTAAATAAACTAAAGAGCTGAAAAATCACTTTGCAATTATGAGAAAAATAATTTCAGGTCAGCAACTAATGTCTTTTGGCAGCTTGGATTTGCAAAGATGGAAAGATAAAAGCTGAGCAGTTAATTCAGACCATTTTAAATTAACTTTTATGATTCCTTTTATGTAAGAACTGAGTCAAAAAAGTCAGTTCCTAAAAAATCTATTATTCATTTTTCTCTGCACACTGACTCGGAATGGTTATTAGTTGAACAAATGAGATCCCACTTTTAATCCAATTAGGATAGTTACCTCTTTTGGGGATTTATTTAGATAGTTTTGGTCATGTCTTGTCTTTAAATGTTTCATTACTCGCTGTGTGATGAGCACACTGAGTTTTAGTTTTTAACGATTCCAGCTGCTTTGCACAAATTATTTACCCTTAAGCTTGTACCTAGAGTCTTGGTTGTCAATAAGTCATGATCAGATCTTCCTTTTTTTTTAGCTTGTTTGTTTCTTATTATGATTTGTCATATTTCAGTCCAAGTATCGTGTTGTCTTTAATTTAGGTTCCTCCTTCATTTGTTTCCTAAACAACAAGTTCTGACATGAATGGCTTTTTCACAGAAACTTAGTATCTTGCGAGGCTAAAACGTTTGCAAAAGAAAAAAAAAAATATGGTAAAATGGGAACATTTTGGATTTTCTTTCCTTCTAGTGACAGAAAGTTGGGCAGATGCCTGAACAATTTTGGGTCACATTAATCTGCCATGGTGTTGTTACTGAATGACATTTGCTCCATTCACAAAAATGTTAAATCACATCTATGGTGAACGAGATTATTCTCTGCCTTTCATAGAGGCCGCGACCTCTGTCGGGATACGCCAAAAGGTGAACAACAACCAATATAATAATAAAGTAATAAATTAAATGTGTGCGATGAGTAAAAAAGACAAGGGAAAACGTTTCAGTTTCTGTGTAAAAATGAGAAATGACACCATCAGCCATTTTTAAATCAAACTAACTTGGTGTTTTTATAATGTGGCAGTTTTGACCCGACAGCAGTGCGAGTCACTTAAGACTTGATATCAGGGAGAGTTCTAACAGTTACAGCTGGTAGTGTAATTAACATGACAACACTTTTGGTGTCAACACTTGAGCCTCCGCAACATCCTGCAGACGAGATTGAACTGAGAGGAGTGTATAGGAGGGCTGTCTGGAGTTAAAAAGCAGAGTGCGGATGAGCCGCAGGGCTGCAAAGATGGGCCGGGGGAGATTTGGCCCGTAGGTGACAGCTGATGGATTCCTCACAGGCAGGGATCCCGCAGAGATTGGAGGTATTTGTTGGAATACATGGGATTGTGCACATTTTCTACTGTAATCCATGACAGGAATGGAGACAGAGGAGTCATTGTGAGCCGCCGAACTTCAAAGTTTGGCTGATGGTGTGCCCTTGGATAATGTTGCATCAAAAATAGGATAAAAAAAACAACAAAAACTGCCAAGCAATAAATATAGGATTTAGTCTACATCAAAATCCCTGTTGTGAAAATTGAAAAGCTTTATGTAAGTCATAAAAAATATTTCAAAAATGATTTTGTAAAATATGTACGTACTTCTTTTGAAATGTTACCAAAGTGGTTCAGTTAAGAGCTGCACCTCTGTTGTGAATATCTTTGCTGCTACAACGCACAAGAACGGAGGACCAGCGAACAAAGAGACAACAAATGATGTAAAAACGTTTCTCCTACAGGGGCGGAGCTACAGGGGGTGCAAAGGGGGGCAGCAGAAAGCTTTGCCCCACACTTCCCCTCAGAATTTTTGTATATTATTATCTTTATTGACAAAGATTAAGAAATCATCACTACAAGCTTCTTTAGGCATTGCAAAAATGACAAAAGCAATATTTTCAACAAAATATTAAACAATAATGATAAAAAAAGGTGTTTTCTATCCTTTCATTTGTAATGGCGTTCTCTTGTGGTTACCACTCTTTCAGAGTCCTCTGCCCCTGGTCTAGCTCCACCTCTGTTCTCCAAACAGTCATGTCCAAAAAAATAAATAAAAATTGAAAGTTTATAAAGTCTTTTGTTCGACTTGAGGCAACTAGTAAGATGGTTCTGTTTGGGTTTAAAAGATTTGTGTGGAAATCTCAGAGCAGCGGGTTGATAAAAGCAAATGTTATATCAAAGCCAACAAACTAAAAATACAGAAACCTGTTAGGTAAAGACACAGGAAGCCCATTCTCCCGTCTCCGCCTTTATCTCTGATGCAACTTGATGCAACCAAAGTGCAACCTTAATGCAGTGGCCGACACAGTCATTTGTCTGCAAAGCTGCTTTGGTATGGATGAAGATTAATGCACGGCTCTGTGAGAGGTTCATTGTGCAAAGCTTTAGGGGTCAAAGCCAGATTGCATTGAATTTGAACATTAGAAGGAAAAAAAATAAACCAGACAGTGATACTCAATATTGCTACAGACTTTCCTGTATTCCAGACAGAAAGTCTTTTGAGGAAAGTAACACTTCTGGCTGAAAGGTCCCTCACTGGATTGCTTCTGCAAAAACTCCCTGGTGCTCCTGTACTAAACCTAAAGGGCTTTCCATTTTTTCTAGAACAATGATGCCAAAGTGTTTCGGAATGTTGCAGTTGTCAGAGATAGGACAGCGAATGAAAAAGCTCTCTTTTTTTTATATAAAAAGGATTAAAACAAATCAAACAAAAATTGCAATGTGCACTTTGTATCTATTTTAAAAATGTTAATTTTAGCTCCCTTTATAGACCCAAGCTGATACAAGTTTTGTTTTGGGTGTTTTCAAAATGTTCTCGAAGCATTTTTCTGACGATGGTATTTGTGACATAGAAAATACATCACAATAAATAAAAAAACTCCCTGCTCCATTGTGATTCATCCACCTGTAGATATAAAGAGATCCAGGTTTGTCTTTGTTTTCCTTGTTTGAGCTGGAATCTGGATCCAACTGCATAGCTCCAATATTGCTCGCCAGTTTTGTTGCGCCGTTAACGTTTGGTTGGGAGTGCGAGGGGCTGTAAGTTAGTGGGAAAAAGTATAAACGGAGAGTTTTCACCAACGGGCAGGGAAAGGGGAGTTGGGTGCTCCACGGCAACAGCCCTGCCCACAACTCAGAGGGGAATTTCTCATGAACTCCTGCCGCTCTGCAGAAGCCGTGTCCTAGAAAGGGGGGTAAAAACGGCATGATCATGACTAAAGCAAAATACACTGGGATGACTTTGAAAATAGATCCAAAGATAATCAGAGTTGTTCTGTAAATTAAATCATGCCTTAAAAAAATAAACTCTTAATGCTTAATTAACTAAACTTAGTTTTCCTCTACAGGAGGAAAAACATGAAGGTTTTTTATTTTTCTTTAATAGGAAATTAATTCAAGCTATAAGGGGTCAAAGCAGTGCAAATTATAAAAAGAAAAAATATATTAGTTGAAGAGTTGTTGATTTCTGTAAAGAATTAAAGATGGAAACGATTTTTATTCTCTTCTACTTCTGTAAAAGGAAACATGTACAGGTTTTTTGAACAGCTTTGAGACTACATGTCTGCAAAGTTTTTGAAAGGGCAGAGAAGGAGTCTGAGACTTTGCGTGGCTTTGTAAAATACTTTTTTGTTTTACTTATGACCATATGAATGTCTCTGGTCAAGATAAAGTTGTATGAGTTTGATCATTTGAGCCTAATTATTATCTTCTACTACAGACGGGTTTCATTAGCTGCGGTTACATGTGCCAAATGTCTTTGATCGAATCAAAGATCGGATTAGAATTGAACTGTCTACATGGTCCCAGAAAAACTTCATCCAGTTAAGAGTTTAACTACGAGTTTTAGAGTTTAACACAAGAGTTTACATATGCCACACTTTCGGTCGGAATAAATCATTTGGACATGCGCAGAACTATCCAAATACCGGAAACGACCATTAAAGAACAAATAGCGAGTTCTTTTGTAAACAAACAAAGCAGCGGCATAGAGCGAGATGATCTTCTAAATGAGCTTTTATTATTCTAATGAATATTTGTAAGTTCCCGTTCTCTTACAATTTTTTAAAATTTGTGCGGCCATTTCTTTATTCTTGGCTGCATGGAGCCGGAAGAAGGTTTAGGATTAGGCTATGTGCCAACAACATTAAGCCGTGGATGAACTTAAAAACTCTGTGCGTCAATGCCACAATCTGCAGCTTTGCTGCACTTGCTGCATGTGGGGGAATAACATCAGCCGTTATTTTGTCTGGACACAATTGGAAAAACAAATTCACGTGATTGTTTGCACAATTTCTCAGGACTGCACGACAAGGCATTTCCACATTTAATGGCCGCCTCCACCAGCTCACACACCGTCCTAAAGCCGCACCTCTGCTTGGAGACACAGTCCTCCCAGGAGACACAGTTCTCCTGAGTCCTGCAGCTCACTCATGCAGAGCAGCCGGTCGGACTGCGGACGAAGCCTCCTCCATAGCGCACACTGTAACAAACCACCCTTCCCCTACTCATAAACACGAAGCTACGAGTCCGGCTGCTCTGCACAGAGACATGCTTCGATTGCGCGGAGCAGCCAGCCAGTCCTATTTGCGGTCCAAAGAGCGCCACACCGTCCAAGCATGAATAAAAACCAGCACAGTAGTGACCTCCAATCGGAATAAATTGTTTACAAGCACCACAACAAGTCGGCATAATCCATTTATCTCGATGGGAAGGAAATTTTGATCTGAACGAGTCTTATCGGGTCAGAGTATCCTGAACGGCGTGTTTACATGATGCATTTTTGTTCTGATCAGACGTCTGTTCCGATTACTTTTGTCCATGTAACCGCAGCCAATGACTTTTAACTTTTTATACAACACAGTAACATTTTTAATGTACGTCTATGATCCTTTCCTGACCTTTAGGTAACCGGGTCATGTGGATCACATTGTGTGGATCACTCAGTCACATGGCTACAGGACTCCGTGGTCACTTGGTGAAAGAGTTGGGAGGTCAGATCTAGAACTCACCCCATTTCTAGATCAAGTTTCATGGGCAATGATGACTTCAAAGTTAAAAACAATCAATTTTGACCAGTTAAAGCAGTTTAAGCTTAACCTATAGTCTCAATGTTTGCTAGTAAAAGGTTTCAAATGTTAAAGCTAATGTCATACAACTAATAAAACCAGTTTTTTTGGTCAGAGCATCAGAAGATTTTAGCAGAGTGTCTGACAAAGCAAATCGCAGACAGCAAAGCTGACTTAACTTTAGAACTACTGTACATGGACAGACCATTTTCTATAAGGAATGCCATGAAATAACAACTAGTGCGTCAAGCAGACTCCGCTCTCTTTGGATTCTCTTCTTCAGACACAAACTGCTGCATGACTCTAAACCTGATCATAGTTTATAGCGGGCATTGAAAGCCCACTGCTATTTAGCCATGTATGTAAAGTCTACACATGAGTTTGGACTCTAATTTTCCTTGTGATTTCGACCCAAAGGTTGAGCAAGTCTGTGAGGAACAGCATGGAACTTCATCTTGGAGCAGATCCAGTTCAGAGCTGATGTCCAGCTATGAAGGTAAAGTGATGCCGTTTGACTCTTTTAAAAGAGCTTGTTTTACTCTGGGCTTCTATAAGATCTGCTCAAATCCTAACATATACCCTGCTAATACTGCCACAAATCCCCAGCTGTGACTCTGAAGTGAAAAGCTTTTTTTCTTCTCTCATCATGAAACTACACCGTTCAGCCCTCCCCGAGATTTCGACCTCGTTTCCCCAATGGGGAAACAGCTCAAAGTTGGTGCACTTATATCTGATACCACAACCAGACAGGCTTTCTGTTTTTCTGATGAAGTAGCTTTTCTGAGTCACAGTGAACAAAGCTGGATGTATTGATCCTCTGGTGGTGTGGTCACTTTTGGATTTCCCAAATGTGCTTTGGGATCTAGCTGATCTAGTCTTCACAGAGTATGTTAACAAGCGAACAAGTTATAAAAAAGAAACTACAGTAGTTAAAATATGATAATCAGTCAAATGTAAACTGGAAGTTTTTGACTGTCATTTAGGGCCCTTAAACATAAATACATATGTTAACCTGGTTCATACTTCAGTAAATGTACCACACAAACACCCATAATTTTCTGTCTCCTCAACACAAATGAAACCATAGCATGAAATCTGTGACATACATAGAAATTTCTGTTCAAGAGTTGCTTTTACTGTTGTTTAACCTTTATATTTATTGGCTGAAAGCAGGTGGCTACTTGTGTATGTTGGTACTTTTCAGATTAATGTGACAGTTTAAGAGGATTTTATGGCTCTATTTGTTTATTTTTGTTTTGTTCTACATTTATCACTTTCGGGTAATTGATAATATTAGGAGCTAAAATACCATTATAACTCAGATTTATTTAAAAAACACAAGTCTAACTTTAAGGCTTGGTTGTCCGGGTCCATGAAGGTATGTAGGGAGGATCGGCTGCATCATAAGAAAAGCGCAGGTGTGTCTTGAGGCTTGTATGTCCACCTTAAGGGACATGCTGAAAATGGAGGGTACCATTGTTTATGTGGTATGTGTATCACGAAGGACTCATATGGGCAATGTACACGCAAATTGGCGCCCTTATGCCACACTGTAGACTGGGGGCAACCAGTTAACATTTTAATGGGTCCCAGTTATAAAAATTTCATCCATATCAAGGCTCACACTGTATACTTTGGGTTCATTTTTAGTCATTTTTAGTCACATTTATAATAGCAAACAGGGACAACTTGGGGCTTGCATTGGTGCATGCTAATGGTACTGCTACGTTTTCAGATGAACTAAACATAATCCAGAAACTGGGCTGTACTTTTTGGAGATCCAACACTGGTGGAGAATTTTGTTCAACTTTTTTAATGGTTGCCAGGAAATCATCGCCCAATTTTTCTGCTCTCATAATTTGTTTGTATGCTTGTAACTGTAGACAAAAATGCCATAAATTATGGCAACTGTTGTAATCATTTTAGTTGCTGCCCTGCGTCATTTGCGCTGCCTCCCCAGATCGTAATTACCACCAGTCCGGAGAGAATAGTCAGTCGGTCCGAATGTGGACCACGGTCTGCCATTTGGCGATATCTCTGTGACTGGTGAGGAAAATCCTCAGGCACAGCTGATGAAAGGGGGAGTGACGGAGGTGACGCGTGCTGGTGCGGCCCTGCGTGAAACAACTTGTGTCCTGAATAAAGACAGAACCTCCTCACCTTGGCTCCTCTGCATCCTTTCTCGGCGGGACCCCGCCACATATGGTGTCAGAAGTGGGATCGTAGAGGAGACCACAAAAAGGTGAGGACGCAGAGGCGGTAAGGAAGATCCTCAGGCACAGCTCCTCCGTTGAGGAGTTCATCCTCTGAGGAAGAGGGGGTGGATCCGGGTGGCCTAGGCGGTGCTTCAGGCCTGGCCAGGGGCCCGGAAAGAGACCTACGGCGTCCAACTCAGCGCCCATGACGAGCGGCGGACGACGCGGACAGCAAGGGCGGACCGCCGGAGCACGGAGACGGCCGGAGGCGAGACGGGCACACCGCCCGGTTCCACTGCCGCCGATGCAGGCATTGGAGGCCTGCGCGGAGAGGGACAGGGGGCGGACCGATGTCTACCGGGCCGTCAGTGGAGTGCTCCGGGAGAGGCGCAACATCTCGCCTGGAACTTGCTGTCGGCGGCTCCGATCAGCTAGGGTGCCGTCCGGAAGGAGACCAGCGGGGGCGTGTGGCCGATGGAAGGGCCTTCGCGGGGACTGGGAACGACCGGAGCGGGCACCGTGGAGCGGATCGGAGAGGTCACCGTCGTGGAGCAGCAGCGGCCCGTGCATCCATCTGACGCGACTCGAGGACGTTTCTGGCGGATCGGCGTGGGGCATGTGCGGCGGCGGGCTGCTGAGTGGATTGCCGCACATCGTCAATCCCTCAGAGGAGGGGGATGGTGTGACGGTGTGGCACCGTCAGATGACGAGGGGGACCACACTGTGTTTTATTGTTTGTGTATTCATGTATTTTGTGTTTTATGATTACTGCCTGTGGTGCCACCTGGAGGAAATGGAGAGCAACGCCCACTGGGCGTGGCTTCGGGTTTAAAAGTGAGCACCACAGGTAGTGAAATGAGGAGTGACGGAGGTGACGCGTGCTGGTGCGGCCCTGCGTGAAACAACTTGTGTCCTGAATAAAGACAGAACCTCCTCACCTTGGCTCCTCTGCATCCTTTCTCGGCGGGACCCCGCCACATATGGTCACCTCCGTCACTCCCCCTTTCCTCCCTAATCATAGTTAGGTGTGACTATTGAATCCTTACTCTCCACACGCAGGTAAATGCTGCACGCACAGGGTGTGCACATGACACGCAAATGCTCATAGGATGCCCATAGGATGTCCACACAAACCACACTGTAATTTCTAATGACACGAGGTGGGGGGGGGGGGGGGTCACAAACGACACCGACTGATGGTCTTTATTCTCAAAAGTTTATCTCACAAAAAAGCTGTGAAAAGCAACATATTTTTGGTTCCAAATTGAAACTTTTTGAACAATATGCAGGTTAAAACAATGAATTTGTGTACCAGACCCCGCTGTTTAATAAAATTACACACGAAAAAGAATTTTGATAAGCTCAGGGAAAATGCTTTGTATAACATTAGAGAATTTAGGCTGCATTGCACCAGCAAGCAGCACTGGCTGTGGCTTAGATGTGATTTGATGCTAGCACATGCAGATTGTTGGATTCACTTGCACAGCAAATAACAATGACAATTTCTAAAAAACGTGCGGCAAGTACGCAACTTTTTTCTTGGTCACACGGACTCAGAGGAAGCGATAGGTTTAGGATTACGGGTTATGGTTAAGCTGCATTCAAACCGAATGCGATTTGTGGAAGAGGCGGCCAGTTTTTAATTTGACTACACATTTCTTTGGAAGTGTGTAGTTGAATTATCCTCTGAAAAACATTTTTATTATGATGTCACACAGTCAAAAGTTAGAAACATTTAAAAGACCCCTGGGCTCCAAAAGATTATCCTGTAAACATAAAGGTTTATTTAAAAAAATGTAATCTCATCTGTAAACCAATTTTTAAAGGCAGTGAGAAATGATTGATGACTGTTCAATCTCCCATTAGCGTTTATGATCTTTACTCATTAAGGTGACAGAATTGATGTACACAGATTATTAGTCACATCGACAAATGATGAACAAAATAGTTCCTGCTTTTTTATATATATATTTTATTTCTGGGTCTCTTCTGTAGTCATCCATCAACTTTTAAGTGCTCAAACATCTTCTGACCAATTTTGGTAGAAGCTACTATTATTGGCCATGAGCCTTTCAGGGCAGCAAAAGCTTTTAGAAATGAGTCCGGCTCCCAGAAACCATCAATGTTTCCTTAACAAACAGCAAAAGAGGGTCAAAGAGTTGTCATGTCTTTGTATGCATCATTATGACTTCACAATTGTATGATTACACCCATTATTATCTCTTTTTTAACAAGACATGGCAACTTGGGGTGAAACTGAACCTTTGAGGAGGTGGCTGGCAGGAGAGCATCAACAGCTCAACAAATCTATTTTTTGAGTTCCTACAAGAAGGAAATACACTAGGGATGTAGGAAAAAGTCGATTATATCGTGATATTTCATTTGGCAATGTTTTTGTCAAGATGATATTTATTTAATTATTCATGAGTGTCCTTCAGTGCCTGACTCTTGGTATACACCTAAACCCCCAACCGCTAGTTGACAGCACCGCCCACTGAGCCTCTTTGAGCGGCTCTACACTGCACAAAACAACTACAAGATCTCACAGAGAGGCAGCTTGTTTTGTTGCTATGAGACATGCACGACTTAGTTTTTACTTGGAATAGGGTACCAAACTGAAACTCTGTGGCACGTTGCTGCCAGTACCATATAAAAATGTGCTTCGCAGTGCTTTGAGGCGGGCTCAGATGAGAACGGGTTGACCAGTGGCTCTTCTGCAGAACCTCACAGCAATAGATTCTAGCTCAGCGACCTGATGGATCAGAGTGACGTGCACTATGCTCTGAAAAAGATCACACAGAACATGTTCACTGTTTAAATCACTGGACGCATATTTAGGATCCGTATTGTATCGCCAGACTCTTGCCGATACACACCCCTAAAATAGACCTAAAAAAGACACCCAGAACTCATTGCTGTCAATCTCGATAGATTTCATTTGAACGTTACATTATATTCTTTTCTGGGCAGATCAAGCTGTGCAAGGAAGATAAGTAAAGTAACTAACTTTTTAAAATTAACCATGAATAGATAATTAGATAATCAGGCATTAAAGTGGGGTAATGCAAGAGGAACATACAACAAATCCTAACAAGAGCTGTGAGCTAGAGATAACAGTCTAGATACATCACTTAAAAGTATTCACTGCTGCCACTCAATGACAGAAGAGGTTCTCCTTCCACCAGGATCTCTTAGTCTTCATCTTCCATTATAGCAGCTTCTCTTGATGAGCGCTAATTAGAATTTATGGGCTTCAATTTGATCTTAACAACACATCCCAAACAATAGCAGTGATGATGTTAGTATAAAGAGGCCACAACTTTATAAATAGGTCAGTTTGATAGTTTAACAGAATGTAAGTTTAGAATGAACTTTCGTGAGTAAAGTGGCAAAAAAATAACCCTAATATAATTATTGTTATCAGTTTGATCATGACAAGAAATAGGTACTTGTAAAAACGTTTTATTAACAATTAAAGTTTGATGACTATGGCTAAAAAGTTAACTTATAAAGATGCAAGATGGTAAAATTTAAGGGAAACGTATTAAACCCTGGTCTAGGAGACCTGCTTTATTTTTTTTTCCCCACAGCTAGGCCTCCTTTCTTGCAGTAGATGCACCAGGTGAGATGTGTTAATCAGAAACCAGACTATACCAACTTAGTCACAACCGCCCTTATAGGTGGATACAGGCCATCTGTGGGAGAAAATGGATAAAACCTATACGGGGTACCGGTCGTAGACCCCTCAGTGAACCCGAAGAGGGAAAATGTTTCCGCACATATTTTTCTATGGGAATGCTACAAATGACAGGTTGTAGTGCACATTTATACAACATGTAAGGGTAAGTAAAGGTGAAGTAGGTGAGACGCATTTTTTAACCCACCTAGATCTGGCAGACTGCACAATATGGGGCACTCCTCTGACCATTAAAGATGAAAAAACTAGACAACCAGAGTGTAGTTTGTAGACATCCTACAGGCGTCCAACAGCCACTTACGTATCAAGTGCTCACCCCGTACTTGCAGCTTTCGTGTGCTGTCAGTACTCACACGTTACTTAAGACTAAAGTGCGTTGTAAGAGCACCATGTATGATCACCTGTGCGTCACAGTGCATGCAACTTGGACACATCTTCACAATACATTTACCACATGTACGACAATGGTCTGTTCCATTTTCATGACATCCCTTGAGGAGGCTGTACAAGCCTCGAGCAAACAGCAAAACCTGCTGCACCTCTTAAGAAGCAGCCGCTCCTCTCTACGACGCTGCAAGAACCCCAACAACCCAAAAACCTGCAGCACCCATCCAGGAGCATGTGACTAAGGCTTTAGGAATGTTTGATGACTGATCAAAAGCCAAACTTATAAGGAAAGATGTTAGAAGGTTAAATCGAGGGCAAACCCTGATCACCAGTTTCTAGCCGTTTGTTGTTTATTTTCCGGAGGTATGCTTCCCTTCTTGCTACAGATTACCTGCATCCGGTGTGATCTGTCAACCAGAAGCCAGAATTTACCAACATAGATTAAGCCCATAATTGAAATGAAACGTTTTGGGTGGTTTTCTGTACATTTCAAAGCTTCTTAAATTATGACCCAAACTTTGTATGCTGGTTTTCAAATAGCAGTCCTCAAAGCCAATTTTTCCTGGAGACACTTAACCAACCCCAAATTGCCTTCAACAGCAAGTCAGTTAGGATAAAAGCATCTGCTGAGTAATTAAGTGTAAATTTAAAAGCAATGCAGAGAAAAAAGAAAAATATTCGAAATCCTCAGGGATATATAACTTTGACAGCCTCCATTTTTGTCAAGCGCTATACGTTATATTTGTGTTTTTAAACCATTTTTCAAACTGTCAGAGAAAATAGCATTAAATGACAGGAGAAAAAAAGAGCATACCTGCCTTTTTTCGCAGCCTACTCATTTCAAACTTTGTATAAACACAGATATTCTCTTGTGGCAGGTATAGTTACTGATTTGTGAGTTTCTATCAATCACTTGTCAGTCATGGCTGCTGACTTTCCTCCACAATTTCAAAACTTGGTGGTAAATATTTGTTTTAATAATGTAATCCTTTGCCATGTGATGCTGATGGCTTGACAATTCAATCACTACTGGCGCCCCACCATCTGTGTTTGAGCAGAATTGGAGGGGGAACATGATCGAAGCTGGATGCAGAGATGACAGGACCACAGAATTCCTTGCTGATGGATACATCTCCTTTGCCCTGCAGCGCATATTACAGCAGAAACACGGGGAGCCATTGTGTTGTTTTCATGTGAAAACTTTGTCATCTCTTGTCTGACAATCCCAGATCAATACGCAATCTTTTTTTCTCCTTAAGCCACTCCGCTGTTTCGTTCTGCAAACGACAGAAGCTGAACATACTTTTTCCCCCCCATCACCTTAAGAAAGAGCAGAATCTCTCTGTCACCTCATAGAGGTCAGCTTCACTCAAACACAGTTGGATGCATCAGTGATCTGAAATCTTTAAAGACTTTTCAGGCTGGCAGGACTAAAGATTCCTTCTATTTCAGTCATATTTCCACAAGTCAGTTTCACACGAATAGCATAATGACGTTTAAGGAAAGATCCTTCAGTTTTACAGATACTGTCCCCCAAAGATAAAGCACTATAAAGATGTTAATATTCCTTTGGAGTTTTACATTCAGTGCAACAAAGAGCAGCAGACTGACTTTCTCCTTAGAGATGCCCTTAGAGGAAACATGCTAAACATGAGGCTCAGTCATTTGTAATTTCTTAAGTTCCCATAAAAAAAAAAACAAGTACAGAAAAATGTGGGAAAAACATGCATTCATCTGAAACTGAAACAGTGCGATGATGGACAGCCTCTAAACAGAAAAAAACACACTTTCAAACCCTTTGGTCAGTAACCATCTTATTGTCGTTTAGACTTTTACAGACTTTAATTCCCTTTTGTGTTGTTTGAATTGCTGAGTGGAGAAAATGATTGATGGCAACCAACTATATAATCCATTTATTATATATTTAAAAAAATAAAATACATGAAAATGAAATATAAATATAAAAAAATAAATATGACAAAGAAGAAACGAATAATTAAAACCTTGAGGGAGGTGGTATGGTTCGCAGCCACTACAGACCTTTCACGGTTGCTTTCTACCTGCCCTCACTGACTGAGCAGCTGCTTCACCCCTTCCAATTAAAAAAAATCATAGAAAAACTTTTTTTTCTATTCAAAATGACAGCTTCTCTGTTGGTTTTGTCGCCATTTTTGAATTTTCTTGGCAAAATAGTGTTTTTGTTAACCATGCCCACATTCCTGATCTGCTCTCATTAAATATCACATGGTTTCATACAGCTTGAGCCAAATATTTATGCATGACATTTTCAGAATAATAAAGTAAAACAATCTGCTAGCAACAGGGAAACTTACAGTAAATTTTGCAAGCTCATCACGGTAACGGCATTAAAACTCTAACTTAGAAATCAACAATGTTCACGTAGTTAGAAGGCGATAGATAAAAATCCCTAGGAGGACTTTACATTTGTAGAAGACATTGAAGGGGATGTTTTTGGATAAGTCAAGGTGGTGGCCTCTTCCTGAGGTGAAACGTCATTGTTGTTGTGGTTGTAGACTTAACCTGATGGTGCCTGAGTGAAATTTCATAAAGATAACTCCAACAATATTTCCAATATTAAATGAAACTGAAAATCTGCCAATTTAAACATTGCCATAAAATGGCAGCAAAAAAGTAGGTCCTGTGGCCATCCCATAATAATTTCAAAACGTCCATTCTTGTTTCTTTTACCTTTTATTTTTTATACTTTAAATGTTCATAAACAGTTATTTATTTCACGTAGTTATGTTTAAACTCAGGCTGTTTATGATTGAACTTATAACACTTTTTGTGTTTTAAATTAGAAGAATCCTTTCTTCATTTAACATATCATGTGATACTTTAGCCATGAACAGTAAAACATGAGCAATGTATCAAAAATACTAACAAAACTTTAAACAAAAACGAAAGCAAAATCTAAAGTAGGTATCAAAACACAGGGACGAGAAGTAAAACTGAACCTGAAAGCAACACAGAACCTCAAAAAACAAGTATTTGTGCACACATCACACAGGCAAAGAATAACTCAAATAAACCAAAAATGTAATGGTGAACTACATGGGGAATTTAAAACAAGACCAGATATGAGCAAATAAAAAGGAGCAAGACGGAATGGATAAAATCCCAAACAATTTTAAATGCAAAAAAAAAAAAAAAAAAACACACAAAAATACACACAAAATCAGGACAATTTTAAAATGAATCAAGCAGAACTAAAGTAACAAAAGCAAATAGAAAAGAAAGCAAATGCACTTAATAATAAAAGAAAAGAAAAATAGCCAATGCTGCTACATGATCTTGAAGAAAAGAATGATTAGAAATCCTTCCGAATAACAGAACTTACATAACACCTTTTGAGTGCAGAAGACTTACTGGAGGGCTAAGATTTCACACAGATAAACCGTCATGAGAGAAATTCACAAGGATTTCTGCTAAAAAGCATTTTGAACAGAAAGGTTAGGCAAGGCTTAAGGGCTAAAGATCTCTGCAAAAGGGAATCTTCACCCTGTGGTTACCATTCATTTCTGTTAATGCAGCCTGAAAAATACCTGCTAAATGTTATTCCTTTAGGAGAAAACAAGAATATAAACACTGTTTTGTCACAGACTTGTGAATGGAAACATAAAAACCAAAAACTGTAAAATTAAGGCAGCATGCATTATCAAATGCTTTTATTTCAAGAGGAATATATAACCAAAGAGCATAGAAGTGCACAGGAAAAATAAAAGAGTACCGGTGGGGGGGTAACTGGTGAGAACACGGACAGTCTTGCACTCAGAGTTCTGAGAATGGAAATTATGCTACACAGAACCCATTAGCGCATTCTTGAACGGGCTTTTAGCAGATGGTGTTCACGCAGAATTGTCGCTCCCCGATACTAGCGCACACTGTGAGTATAACTCAGTGTGCGATTGGCGAAGTGGTGCCAATCTGGTAAACATAGGTTTTTCTTCATACCTCTATTTCGACTTGGTGTCGTATAATTCTGTCTGGACACAAACAGCAATTATTAATTGCTCCTTCAAGATCAATTTTTAAATGTTGGTATGTCTGTGTTTTGAAAAGGATGCTACCCACACGTCACTACCAAATCTGAGTCCCTGAATGGTCAAAGTACAACTGGTTTAACTTTTCATGCACGTTCAATAGCTGCATTTGTATGTGGACCCTGAAAGCAGACTTAAAAACTTCAGTAGCGATGCGTGACACTTTTGAACGTGGAAGCCTAAAATGTACATTTATGGGCGTTTATGCTACAGTCACATATACAACTGCCACCCCAAAATGGGGGCGCATCGGCAGAATGTTCAAGCCTAGCTGCTGACCATTTTTTTTTGAAAATCGGGGGCGTGGGTCATGAATGTAGATGGCGGCAGAGAGTCTGGCAGTGATGATGCCTTTATTAAATTGGAAGACAGCAGCCAAAGGGCGGTGGCAGCCGGAATGTCTTCTGGATGGCGGCTGTCCATACCAAGTGCCACCGGCCACCTGGTAGTTGAGGGTATATAAAAATGGGCGCTGCCCACTGGTCCTTCCCAACTCAGATTGTGAGTATTATGTTTTCAATTTACAAATGTACACATTTTTAACAACATGCCTCCCAAGAAAGCACAATATTCTGTCTTCTTCCTATTCCTCTCAGCATCATCCGCAATATGTCAATATGGAGGTCTTGGAGTTGCTGTGGAGCCATCAATGTCGTCTCCCCAATTGGACCCATGGAGGCTGGGATCAGGACTGGTCACTGCTGGGCCCCTAGCCCATGCCAACAGCCTTCGTAGAGTGTCCAGTACGATTTCTAACGTTCTGACGGTGGCAGTGGGATGGCAGAACGGGGGCAGGGGGGTGGCTGGAGGGTGGCAGCCTGACATTGGCCGATCATCAGGCGTTTTGGGGGACCTTGGAGACCCTCCTATCATTCAATTATCGAGCTGCTTCCTCCTTTTCTGCTGCTGGACTGCCACAGTGCAACCTCGAAATGTGCCCGGCGGCCTTGACGGCCACCTGGTGATTTCGTTGGAAAATTTGCATTTAGGTCATTTTGGGACATGTGACCGTAGTCTTACAAAGACTTTTCATCGGAAGTGGTTATTGAAGACGGTTTTCTGAGTCCAATGTTTAAGTAGCACGAGAGCAGCAGTTCTCTGCCAAAAGCCAAAGGAGCAGATGATCAAACCTGAGTTGATGTGGGACTTTTGTTCCCGGACCAAGATGGGTAGAAAGTCGTCACTATATTTTAGGAGGTTCGGCACAGCAGGGAGGTCAAAAAGATGAGCCATGGTCACAACTTAGATTAAAAATGCTCTGCATTCCTATTGGTGGTAGTTTTGAAGGATTGCTATTCTGCCTCGTGACAAGTCCTTTTCTAAATTAGGAGTGAAATCCTATCTACATAACACTCATGCAAACAGAAAGAGAGAGGCAAACAGCAAATACTGTAAAGCCCAAAAAAAAAAAAAACTAAATCATTTGCTCCAAACCACCAAAATATATATTCAAATAAAGCCTCATTCACACAATATTTATTTCAAATTGCTATTGAAAATAAAGCCAATTTAGAGTGGATTATTTTCCCCCTTTCTGTGGACCAGAAAGAATTTCACCACCCATGGAAATTCAGAAGAAAATAGCCGTTAAGACGGCCGCTGAAAATCATTGAGGCTTTACTGGCAAAAAGAGAACAGATGCATAGAAATGAGAAGATTTTCAACTCTGGATTTGAATCTCTGCATTAATAATAGATACTTTCACAACGTTGCCTCGTGCATGTAGAATGTGTTTAGTTTAAACCAACACTTTTTCAATTAAACAGCGTCGCTGCAGTATTGTCTTTTACCTGTTCATCTCACATTTAGCAACTCGGAGATTGAACATCACAAAGTAATTAAAAGAAAACAAGGCTGACCGGGTGGGCTTATTACTTCTCTGAGCAAATGATGTTCTGTACATTCATAAGTCTGAAAAAAAGGGAGGAGTGGTAATTTGTCCCACCACAACAATGCCCCACAGTTAATTGGGAAGCAGCCTCGGCACCCGGGGCCTTAATTTGCTTCCTCAGCCTGACAAGCTGATAATGAGACACTGTGATGCAGCAGGTCACCTGCTAAGGTGTTGCACAGACTGTTCTTTGGCTAACAAAGGGGCCAGGAGAAGGTTAGAGACAGGGACCACAATGGGACAAATGGGCACCAAGGCGCTACAAATTACCTGCCACTTGTGCTGTAATGTCTACGTCCAATCAGGTTTATTCTTTAGCTTTGATTCGCCAAACATTAAATGACAAAATCATTGTGAGCTTAAAAAAGGTTTGATAAAACATTTTCAGCTTTCAAAAGCCATGACTCAAATTCTAAGTGAAGGTAGGGGAAGTGTTGAGGAGGTTGAACTTTTGTCATCGTAAAGTTTTACTAGAGCATTTGTTTGAAACTATACCTCAGAGATGCAGAACGTTCCATGTAAAGAAGATGCACCTTCGTCTTTTTACGGAAACCATCCTCCAGCTGGTGTTAACCAGAAACCATTAGGAAGGTTTTGAAGGAAAAGTGAGCAACTTTCATGCTCATAATTGTGCGTTTTCCTTTACATTATGAAATGAAATAGTTTGATGGCTCTAAACTGCATTTCAGTTGCTTTCCTCTTAATCTGTTTGCAGTCCTCAAAAGATTTCAGGCTTCTGGCTGCAATGCCCAAATGAAATGTCGCCACTGCTTTGGAATTATCTGCTTCACTTCTTTTCCTTCTTTGTTTTTGGATTCCATTAAATTGACTTTCTCAACAGCAGGCCTCCTGTGACCTTTTGCAGAATATAACATGAGCAAAAAAATGGAAAGTCCTGAAATGAATCTCCTCAGTTATTAAAGTAACTACGGAGAATATTTGTGAGGTTGAGTATGTTGACAAAGAACGCTTTAAAATATTAACCAGAGAACAAAAATCAGCACATTTTCATTTAAGTAAGGCTGCTGAAGCTTCTCATCTGCAGTGACCAATATAATTTACTATTTTTTGCCAGCTGTTTATATTTTGACTCCTGATCAAACACCTGCAAAAATAATTATAGTATTTTATCAAGCCATGTGTTGTTCTATCTAGTATTACGTTGCTAATTAGATTCAGTTTGCAAACACTCCAAAATATTAACATAAAGAGGTTATTTTAGAATGTTGTATCTCTGAATGGAGGGGCTAAAGTTCAAAATTAAAACCACAATTGTAGACATACTTTTTTTGGACTCATTAAGGAATTAACAAACTCAAATTGTTCATTTTCCTGCTTTGACTGCAGAAAAATGTGACTAAACCAAACCTTAATTCTTCATTTTTAAATCCCTGGCGCCTATTTTTTCCCCAAGAAAAAAAACCCAGAGGATAAATTAGTTTTATTTTAGCTATTACAAAGATTTCTAAAACAATGTAAAAGATGTGATCAATCAACTGCTTATTGTTCTGAAGTCCTTAAGTATGGAGGCCCTAAAGGGAAAATCACATCAAGAATCACTTGATCACACAAAAACAGACAACTAGTACAAAAAAAGCAAATATATAATAATTATAAATAAAAACATTACATTTTAGAACTAAAACAAAATTCCAGAGGCCATGAAAAAAATTGGGAAAACAAAAGTCATTTCCAGAAATCCAAGTGAAAAGAAAAATCGGAAACCAGAAAAGGTAAGTGGTGTAGGGGGTATTGGATGATGGCGAAGAGGGAAAGCAGAAGGACGTTTCACCCAAACTGTGATGAAGAGTTGATTAAACAACCACCAAACTTCTGCCGTGGGTGTGGCCAGAAGCTTTAAGAAATAGCTTTTGTTGGAAGATACTGCCTTGTCAGATTACTTTCAGTTGAAAAGATGCACAAACAGCATCAGTGTCCTCGCATAATAACTACCTTTATCTTCTATGGGAAAACAAACCTACAACAGCACTAAGATTTATAATACAGTAAAATTAAGGCAAGATGTAAAAAAAAAAATAGAAAAACAACCAAAGCTTTTTTTTTTTTTTAACATCTTGATTTCTAAAATTTTGTTTTTATTTCTACAATTTAAAATTGTTTTTCTATTATTATTTTTTTGCTATTTTTTTAAGTGCCATTTTGATCATTACTGTGTTTTTGCTTTGAGTGATTTGTTGATGTGTTTTGGATTTCAGAGCCACCATACCTAAATCTACAAAAAAAAAAAAAAAAAGGCAAGCCTGTGTCATTTTCAAGTGTTTACCACAAAACATCACTTTACTGGTCACAAAATAAATAAATAAAATAAAACAGGATCCTGTCTCCTAATCAGGAGATCGAGCAGTAAAGACTCTGCAAGCAAACACACTTTAGTCTGGGTCACAAACATCTGTTTGTTAATCCCAATTCATTCTCCGACATAAAATGTGTCACCTTAATGACATAATAAAAAAAAGAATTAAGGTGCGTCCATGCCTGATGGTGTTTTTCTGGAAATCTATTTAACATATTAAAATATTTAATTTGCAGAGATTTATTATGTTGATGCAGTCGACCTAATCAGAGATAGATAATCAAAAACTTTGACAAGATCCACGTTATCTGATATTTACTAATTTTCCCGATATCAGAGGGTGATATTACATTTCTCAACACTTTTACAAACCCTAAAAGTAACGTGAGAATTCCTCCATACAGTATCCTAAAAAATATGTATTTATCTGGTGCAGAAATAAACTTAGCTTTCTTAAAGTCAAAATAATTTACAAGTAAAAAGAAAAAAAAATACTCCTCACCTTAAAGAAAAACTAAAATCACTATTATAGGTGAGAAAAACAAAGTTAATGCCAGTCAAAGTGATAAATTCTGCGAGCGGAACAAAAAAGAAGGGAAAGAACAGAGGATGTGTGAAAATGAAGTGTGTTGGAGGGTAGAAAAGCTCAAGACATTACAGAGCATCAAAGGACAAGAGAAAAGGAGCAAAAAGAGGGGAAATGATGAGTGGAGAAGTAAACAAAGAGATGGGAGGGAATCAGGAGAGCCAAGCCAAGCTTTCGGCTGTCTTTGTTATCAGTTTGTGCAGAAATGTCAGAGCGGTGTTACATTCTCCCCCACAGCTTCCCCTGCTGCCCGGCCACTATTTAGTAACACAACTCCCTCAGCTGCAGATAACACAAACACAGAAGTTAGGGCAGAGCGTGCAAACAAACGATGCTCTGCAGAATACTGTATGCAGTACAGCATCGAAATCAACTCTTTTAATGCAGTTCTCCCACTTTTTGGCCTTGTGCAGCATTTTTTTGCTATGATTAGAAAATATAAAACAACAATAGTAAGAAAAAATAAAACAAAGACAAAAATTTTATAAAGTCCGCCATTCCTCAAAATAAGCAAAGTTACTTTAAGGAGTTTCCCGCGTATAGGTTTCGTTCATAAACAACTGGAGTTGCAGAGTTTCGCCTTTTGTCCACTGACTCTAAGAACTGAAGCAAAGGCAAATCAAGTCAATTCAATCGCAATTTCTTTGCGATACAGATGTCGCCATGTTGGAACCAGATAATGACAGGTAGCAGTGATTGGTCCGAGTCAGTCGGAGTCATTGTTTCCATGGCAGCCACTCTCACCAATCATGAGTGAGCTTGTTGGAAGGACACACCCCTAACACTTGAAAGTGGGCTAAACGTAATCTGTCAGTCAAACGTTTCGAATACACAACATCTAATCGGTCATAGCTTGGATAACTTGAACCACAGAAACCTGAACTATTGTGAATAAAAAGGAGGATTATAAAGAACGTGTTAAAAAAAGTATCAGAGCAAGAATGGTTATTGTGACATATAGAATGACTGAGTAACAGCTGTTTATTTCTCTGTAGAGGTCTTTGGGATTTTGGCTTCTTGGACACACTTCCTGTTTGGAACGCCAGGGGGGAGGAGTCACTCTGTTTAGTTCTCATATACAGTTACTGCTTTTGCTACACTAATGTTTTCCAGGGTAATTCGTCATGTCCCAAAGTCACTTTAATGTGCTTTCAATTTAGTGTCCATGGGTCTGAAGGTGTCAGGATGTTAAATAATCTGAAACTAAAGTAAAATTGCTAAAATGAAAATTGAACATTTCTATTGCACACAATTTTAAACCATTTCCTCCAGATTTGATCCCAAACTTAGTCCACAGTCTGCAACAGTCATGCTACACAAATGTTGAGAAATATTGGGTGAAAATTGTTTCTTATTTTCTTGCAATTTTATATCTCCGGCAGTTTGACTCAAATTGGTGTTTTTTCTGTAAATCACATCTTTTAGGCAGCTGCTTGATTTTGGTCGTAGATGTTGGTGATCAAAAAATATGAATGACCCAGAACCTTATTTTTCACACTTCCTCCCAAACCAACATGTTCTATGCGTAAGTTGTAGAGCACCGAGGGCCAAAATCAATTTTAGAAAATGATAGCTGAGGTACAAAAAAGCTGGGAAGTAAATATGCCCTTTTTTTTTATAGGAAACACGTTTAAAAAAATTCTGCACTGCCCAGCTGAAAAATGTATTTTTTCTTTTGTTTCCTTTTTTGATGGATTAATTTCTCATGCAAGACGAAAGACAAAACTGCGACAGCATCATTTCCGTCTCTATCTATTGTGCTGCTTGTTCAAACAACTGTCTTTTCTATCTGCTGACCATGAAACCCACAGGAAATCAAAGCATGTTAAATATAATTTGGGTGATTGATTTATACAAGAAAAATCCCTCAGGCTGAACTGACATGTTGACTAAGTAGACCATTTAGTACACATATTTGCAGGCACACGCAATAACCCTCAGTCTTTAGAGCAGCATCCTTCATCTTATCTCTCAGCTCAATTAGGTCTGGCATCCATGGCAACCAAAGCAAAAAGAAGCTGTCAGATCACACTAAACAGGAAATTAGATTAAACTTGAGTTTCTTCAGCTTTGCCCACTTATCCAATCAGAGACGAGATCACAGTTCAGCTTATAAAACGGATGAATGAGAACACCTTTACATCCAAACAAAAGGTCAAATTAAAAGATGTGTTGGAATTTAAATGCATTTTCAGCCAAGTTGGTTTGTCAGTGCAAGATTGTATGAGTTTTTAGGCGTACAGGCACTTTGCTGGCGATGCAGGTGTTTAACTTAGTGAAACAAAAGTAGGAAACAATTGATTTTGTGATTACCGTCAGCAGCACTCTGTAATGGAAGTGTGACAGAGGCAAAGTGAGAGCTCAAAGAATACCTTTTAGGAAGTGACAAGACGAATCATCCCCGTCTCTCTTCTAAAAGCCCTCCAGTTCTTCTTGGATACTTACTGCTGATCTGACACCTAAATTCATATATAAGAACACAGCTCCACTCAAGAAGCCAATTTTCCTGTCCTTTCAGTCAGCAGGCACCAGTGATCAAAGAGGAGCGTTTTTTTTTTACCAACCACACGGACCTTTCGAGGCTACAGAAGATCACCTGCACCGTTCTGACCTGAGTATTAGTCTGTTGACAGCCATGGAAAAGTGGTTCCATGTTACCAAAAAATAAAAATAAAAACCTTTTACCTTCATTTTACAGCTTCAAAGACTCATCACTAAAATGTTTTGGATACCCACTACGATGTTTTTTGCTTATAAGGCTCCTAACATTAAATGTATTTACACATGTATCCCCATAAATCCCGACAATTTTAAAAAGCCACTCTGATAAAAATTGTGTTTTTAGTATTTTGAAACATTTCTTGAGTCATTTTTCTGATAATGGAGGACATATAAAAAGAAAAATTAAACTCAAAATGTCATTTCTGAGTATTTCTATATTTTATTTTTTCCACATCATTGAATCCGGAGCAGATGAAAAAAAGCAGTTGGAAAAAGAAAATAGAAAATATGCAATGTGAGCCACAAGCTCCCTGCTCCGTTCCCTTCAGATCCATCCACCTGCAGAAAATTAGATCCATGTACGTCTTTATTTCTCGTCTGAGCAGCCGTCTGGCTCGAAATTATACAGCTCCAATATGGTTTGCCAATTTCTTTGCACCGGTAATGTTTGGTTGGGGCTGTAAGCTGGCGGTAGAGCATGTAAACATAGAGCTCTCAAAAACAAGGAGGGGAAAGGGGCAAAGTTGCTCTCAGCCAATAGTCCCACCCACGACACCAAGGTGAATTTTTAATGAACTTCTGCCGCTCTGCAGAAACTGTGTCAAAGAAACCGACACAGGTTTTTTGGTTTGGGCTAAAAACGGCATACTTATAACTAAAAGACAACTGGGAACACTTTGAAAATAAATCAAAATATGATTGAAGAGGGACTTTAATCGTTTACTAACACAAGACGATGTTGGCTCTCATTTTAGGATAACATACAACCCATTAAAATTTCAGTAATTTCTGGATTATGAGCCGCTACTTTTGTCACACGCTTTCAAACCTGTGTCTTATTCAATGATGCGGCTAATGTATTCAATGATGCGGCTTTTTTCAGTTTTCCTTTTTTATGCATTTTTTTTAACGGCCGCTAGGGGTGATC
Source organism: Oryzias latipes (assembly GCF_053564925.1). Lineage (NCBI taxonomy): Eukaryota > Metazoa > Chordata > Actinopteri > Beloniformes > Adrianichthyidae > Oryzias > Oryzias latipes. The sequence goes on along the minus strand of NC_136242.1, from coordinate 31,791,822 downwards.
AAGCAGAAAGGGTAAGAGTGAGACAGGGGGAATACGGTATATGTGTCGAGGAAGACGCAGGTTTAATGTAAATTTCCGCTTTGTGAATGAATAGCGAGAACAGACCCTCATCATGGAAAATGTAAGAAGAAATGCATATGACGCAGCTTTGAAGTTAAAAGCAATCGTTAAAATCAATGTGAAAAATCCACCATCACCAACGGGTTTGGAAAAGCCGTCTGCTGGGTGACGGAGAGCACAGAGCAAGAACAGGGTGGGAATTTACCGCAGAGGGACACTGACAGCTACAACGAAGGAGACACAGAGAGTGTGGTGAAGACTAACTGACACTATTCCAATCCCACACTGAGGAGGAAGACTTCCATGGTTTCAGTGCACAGGAGGAAGATGAAGAAAGCTCTCAGTGACTTTTTTGTTTATGTTTTTTTAAAACAGCCCTGTTAGTGCTATGGAAGAAAACGTCCGGCGCACGCCCTGCTCAGCGCTGCGCAGTGCTGCGCAGGGCTCTCAGTTACTCTTTTTTTCTTCTCTTTCTCTCAGTGACCTTTACGTTTATGTTTTTATAACCAGCCCTGTTAGTGCTCTTACTGCCAAATTGCTGTCGTGTTACTGCCGCGTCACAGGCAGTTTGGAAAGAAAAGCTCAGCTATATTATTAAAACTTTGAAAACTCTTTCTGTGTAACATCTTTCTTTGTAAATATATCATGTGTTGAACCTTTCCTGCAATTACTTTTTTTTCTTTCCGACGGCGGTCAGAAGATGCAGGGGAGATCCTCTCCGCCGAAAGCGGAGCTTCTTTTGGGGTTCATTTCCCGTTCAGACCCTCAGAGCCTCCAGAACGGGTTAATAAAGAGTCATTCCCCGTTTTTCTGGGGAAAACCTTCTTTTATTACAGTTCCCCTTCACTCTGTATATCAAACATGAATGCGCAAAGCCGACACACTTCCGCTGCACGCGCTCCCTCCTCTTTCTTACACACGCGGCGCGCGGTTTCAGCACATACACATCCTCATTCTACAACACATGTTTCAATGTGGGCACATGCGGCATATAGACAGGTGCGGCTTATGTATGAACAAAATGTTTTTTTCTTTGAAAACGTAATGGGTGCGGCTTATAATTAGGTAAGCTTTATTGTCCGAAAATTACGGTTATTGGAAAGAGCTTGAAGAAGGGTTAGAATCTCACTTTTAAGGCAGAAATGTTGAGGAAAACCAGAGCCGGCATTTCTCCATCAGCTGAATAAATAAATCATTATACAAAAATTTAAATAATGAAATCATCAAAGATTTAAAGTTAATGTGAAGTGCTTTTGCCCTTCAGATCTAAGATGATGACAGCGTTGCATCCGTTATTCCAAGAAAAAAACTATGATTAATGAACATGAGGCAGAAGTTATTCAAGTAAAAACAAAAAAAAAGCATTGACTATTTTGTTTGATCCTTTTTTTCTAGTTTCTTCAAAAGACTGAGACAAAAAATGTTTTGATGTATTTAATCTTCTTGAAAAGCATCAGCTTCTTTAAGATGTGCTTAAAAAAACACTTTAGGTCTATATGTTTCTTAAATTTCTTGCAAAGAAAAATAAATATATCCATGCAAACAAGTCATGAAATGTGATTTTACAAATACAGATATATATTTAATGCAAATTCATGAAACGACTACAAACAAGGTGTCATACCTGTCGGTGAGCCCTCGAGCACCTCTCCTGTGTACTGTGCTTCTTTGAAGATGGGCCGGTTGTCATTTTGGTCGATGACTGTGATCACCAGCATGACAGGTCCCTCTGCAATGTTTCCAGCGAGGTCCGTGGTGGAAACTTCCAGCTAAATGGACCAAAAGGAAAGAACATTTTTCATTTTCCATATCAAAAAAATGCTTAAAAGCATCCTTTTGAATACAATGGTCAAGATACAAAGCCTTCCCGCCACAATTAAAACAAAGGACTATTGTAAGTAAAAATACGGCATCAAATAACTTTTTGCTTCAATAATTGTAGCCAGAAGTTTCCCATTGTAGCAGATTAAATAAAACCCAATTTTGTGAAAAACACGGGTCAGTCATCTCTTAATGTAATTAAAAACTAAATGATAACCCCAATGCATCAGTTAGAACTAATAAACAGACTTCCAACAGGTTTTTTCTTGGAAGAGGAACTAGACAGGGTTGCCCACTCTCCCCCTCTCTTTTTGCAATATTTATCGAGCCTCTAGCTGCAGCAATAAGACAGAATGAGAGTATTAAAGGAATTAAAACCAAACACAGCCATCATAAAATTAGTCTCTATGCAGATGACATATTACTGTTTTTAAGTAATATACATTCTGTAAATGAAACGGCAACAATCATTAATGAATTCTCTTCTATATCAGACTATTCCATTAATTGGAATAAATCTGTTTTATTACCACTGAACAGTAATGCGGAGCAAGGACTCACAATACCAGTTAAATCAGGCAATATAAAATATCTAGGTATTTATTTTTCCCCCAAAATATCAGAACTGGTGCTGCTAAACTACACCCCATTACTGAAAAACATACAGGACAATCTAACACGCTGGACCAACCTGCCTTTGTCCCTTATGGGCAAGGTAGCCACGGTTAAAATGAAAATCTTACCCAAAGTTAATTATCTCTTCTCAATGATTCCCACACAACCGCCATTAAAATGGTTCAAAACATTAGACTCATCCATATCAAGCTTTCTATGGAACAATAAACCTGCAAGAATTAGTCTAAAAACTTTAAAATCTGCAAAAAGCTGTGGAGGATTAGAATTACCTAACTTCCACAATTACTTTCTTGCAAATAGATTACAATACATCTTAAAATGGTTAAAAAATAATCCAGAAACCAACTCATGGTTAGACTTGGAACAGGCGTTATGTGGAAAGATCAACCTGTCAGATCTTCCATTTATTAGTCAAATAGTTAAAAGACAGGATTGTTTCAAAAGTATTAATATAAATGCCACCTTAACAGCCTGGTGGGAATTTCTCAAAATATCAAAATCATCAATTCAACCGTGCAAAATGACACCCATCTGGAACAACCCAGACATCCTCATAAACAAAAAAATTATCCACTTCCCAGCTTGGCAAGCAGGGGGCATAAAACAACTAGAGCACATAATTATTAATAGAAGATTCATAACTCCCCAGGAACTTCAAGACAAACATGGAATATATAACTTCTTGGAATATCAGCAACTTAAATCAATTATTACTAAAAAGTTTAAATACAGAGACAACGATTTAAAGCTACCAGATGTAGTTACCACTCTGATCAATTTCTCAATGAATAAAACTCTCTCCAAAATATACAAACTTTTATGTAATTTAGATAACAATATTTCACTTCCGACAACAAAATGGGATGCGGATTTGAGCATCAGCACAGATGAAAGTTTTTGGTCAGAACTTTGTCTAAACACCTTTAAAATGACAAAAAATCCAAATCTGCAGCTAATCCATTTCAAAACTCTTCACAGAATTTACTACACTGGACAGAGGATGTTCAAGATGGGTCTCAGTAACTCAGACATTTGTCAGCACTGTGACAGTAATCTACCCGACAATTACATGCATGCACTATGGTTCTGCACGCCTGTCCAGGCTCTCTGGCAGCAGGTATGTGCCGATCTATCAGTCTGGCTTAAGGTTTCAATCACTGCTTCACCGTCACTTTGTGTGCTTGGTGACATGAGTGCCATCGATGTAGAAGGAGGATTAGCATCTATCATTTTCATAACTCTTTGCATTGCTAAAAAAACTATTTTAATAAATTGGAAAAGCAAAAAAAATATAAATATAAGTCAACACAGAAATCTGCTGCTTGATCATATCAGCTTGGAAAAAATGTCAGCCCAAAGTTCAAGTAACTTTGAAAGAATTCGGTCTCTCTGGTCTCCCATAGCTAACTCCGTGACTTAGGGGGTGGGGGGGGGCATGGTCGTCGCTGCTCCTTGCCCTTCTGCCGTGGGCCGGGGTGGGGGTCGGGGCCTCCGGTGCCTGGCCGGGGGTGGTGGGGGCTCCGTTGGTCGGGGGGTCGGGTCCGGCGCCTGGGTGGGGCGGCCTGGGGCGCTGCGTGGTCCTCTGGGCTTGGGTGTGGGGGTGCGTGGTGGGGGGTGGGGTGGTGGTCTGGCTTGGCTTGGGGGGGTGGTCCCTTTGCCTGTGCTGGGGGGGGTTGGCAGGGGGCGCTGCTCGGGGGGGGGGGGGGGCCCAGCGGCGCTGGATGGGCTTCCCGTCTACGCCTGGGGCTGGGATCGGCCCTTCCCTGGCTCTGGGGCGGGACGGGACAGCCCTCTTGGGGCCCCCGGTCGCTCTGGGTGTCATCCGCTTCGGCTGCGGGGTCTGGGGGTGGGGTGGGGTGGGGGTCTTGTCGGCCCTGTCCTGTGGGGGGGCATTCTGGGGGAGGGGGGGGGGGGGGCACTATTGGTACGGGGCAGGGGGGGTTGACGGGTCGGGGTCTCCGCTGAGGCCATCGGCGGTTTCCCCGGCCGGTTGGCTGCCTCGGTCCCGTCGAGGCCTGACCAGAGCTCTTCTAGGGCCGGCGTTTGGGGGTGGGGGCCTGGGCTTGCTCCGGGGGGGGCCGGCGCTTTCTGGCTCCCCTCTCTCTGTGTGGGGGTGGTGGTGCTGGGCCTGGGGTGTCTGCGCCTCCGGGGGTGGGGCCCCGGGGCTGGGTGGGCCTGGCCCCCTTGCTGGGGGGGGGGGCGGGGGACGGCTGTCTTGACCACCGGTGGACAGTCTATCATCTGTCCCCAACTTACCCCCTTCCTCATATAACCTCATAATAGGGTGAGGGGGTGGGGGGCTTGGCCTGCGATGAGCCTTGGGGGGGGGGTTTACTAGGCAGTGACCCCCCTCCTGTGGTTGCCGTATGGAGTGGGCCCCCCCTCTTTCGGTTTTATTTGCACCTCAGACATGTAGGGCCCTTGGTAGGGGGGGTGCTTGGACATCACTGCCAGCAAGCAGCGGATGTCCTCCTAGCACCCTACCCGCCAATTTTAACTGCACCTTAGACATTTAGGGCCCCTTGGTGGGGAGGGTGAGGGGACGTCACTGTGAGTAATCAGGAGACGTCCCCTTAGTGCCCTACCCGCCAATTTTAACCGCACCCCCCTTAGTACACACACCCCTCCCCCCTCAATATATACATCCCAACATAAACACACACACATCCACACACACACTCTCTCAAACACACATACACGCACACACATTTTGCAAGGAAGGTGGGACCTGGGACCATCTGTCCCCTGCCTCTTCCCTGGTGGGGGGTACGGGCCCCTTTGCAACGGCGGCTGTGTCCCCGGGGTGCTGGCCTCCTGGGCCCGGCGGTGCTCTCTCCGCGCGGTGGGGGGGTTCACATTACATCTGAGCCGGGGGTGTTCGTGTCCCTGGGGGGTGGGTTCTGGTCCTTGCTCCTGAGTGCTGGGCCCCGCCAAATTTCCAACTGTGGCCGAGCCTGGTCGGGCCATATTTACAACACCCCTTGTGGGCCCTCTTTTTTCCCCGGGGTTCCCCCCTTCTGGGCGGGGGCGGCGGGCCCCTGCCTCGCTCCTCCCTGGACCAACCGTGGGCCGGGCGGATGGCTGCCTGGAGTGCGGAGTGGGTTTCCCTTGGGGGGTCCTGGCTCGTACCTGGGGTTGGGGCGGGGGGATGCCCGGAACTCCTGGGTGGTGGTGGGGTGCTCGTCTGGGGCTGTGGGCGTCCTTCTCCGGTGGGGCCCTGCGTTGGGTTCTCCCGGCGCGGCGGGGGGGCTGCTCTCCTGGTTGGGCTGGGGCGGCGCCCTCTTTCCCTCCGTGCCTCCCTGCTCTCTGGCTCTGGGGGCCTTGCGGCGGCCCTGCTGGCCCTGGCCTGGGTGGCGGGCTTGGTCGCCCGGGCGGCGGTTGTTCCCTGCCGGTTCCCGTGTGGCGTTGGGGGGATTCCGGCTGCCGCTGCTGGTGCGGTGGGGGTCTTGGGGTGGGGATGGCTGGGCACTCTCCCTCCTTCTTTTCACGTTCCACCATCCATTTTAGAAGAACATAAACACTCACCTGAGCACAGGTGTTAGCTCAACAGACTGAATGACTGAAATATTTCACACTAGTTGGTTTTAAGGCATAAGTATGCGTGTGAACACTATCTGTTTTGTGTACATGTCGACAGGTGGACATTTTTGCAACTAACAGGTGTGTTTATAACATTTGAGTGTGTGTGTGGACAGGCTCCGCCCTCTTTTTTTTTTTGTTTTTTTTTTTTCATTTGAACCTTACCATAATGATTAACAACCAGTAAACTTGCTGCTTTATGCTGCTTCATGGTCTTATCCCCCTTCCCCTCCTATTATCACCCCCTACCCCCCCTCTCTCTAACGTCCCTCTCTCTTCTTCCCCTCTTTCCTTTTCCGTCCGGTCCAACACCAAAGATTTTCAGACATGTTTGAAATTAATAAAGTTTGGCCTCAATTACAAAAGGGGTTTATTCAGACATACCTTTGGTTTGTCTGAAGATTAATAACCCCTCTTGTTAAAGTAAAATATGTCCAACCCAAGAGGCCCTCAGCTCTCATCTGTCTGCCTAGCTGTTGGACAGGACAAGTTAGAAAAAAAAAAAAAAAAAAAAACTAAATGATAAAAACATCTTAACAAAAATCCTAATAAAAATAAATGAACTATTTAAAAAAATGTCTTTCAAATCAACACAAAATTTAAAAACAAAAAAATTAAATGAAATAGAACATTATTGATCCTAAACTGGGGAAACTTAATTGGTACCAACTAAAACAGCAGATAATAAATAACAATTAAGAAAGTATCCAGTATCCAGTAGTAAAGTATTAAGTATCCAGTATCTATGAGGCGTTTTAGAGTCTAATGGCTGAAATATGTAAATGAAAGAGTGTCCAGAAGTGGTTAAAAAACATCATGTATGATAGCCTGACAACTCCCCAGCTCTCCATGGGGGGGTTGTGGTGCAGAGGTAGAGCAGTCAACCTCTGACCAAAAGGTTGCAGGTTTGGTTCCTGCCTTGCTGCCCCATGAGTCAAAGTGTCTTTTAACCCCAAACATATTCAGGGTATATAAAAAAACAAAGCAAAATATAAATAAACGACAAAGGAGAACACAACCTTTTGTAATGACCCTAGCTTTAGCTGAGATCCTGATCGCATGCAAAAATGGTAAATGCATTACGTATCTAGCACTCTACTACCTTCTTAGAATGCCCAAAGTGACTTACAGTCACAGTCCCATTCACCCATGCACCCATGCACCCATGCGCACGCACACACACACACACACACGCACACACACGGCGGCTCTGCTGCCAAACACTGGCCCCACCTGTAGCCACCGGGAGCTATGTTGCCCAAGGACACTTCGGTGCATGGGTGGGTAGCGTAAGAACCAAACCTACGATCTTCCCAACAGCCCATCAAGAGTGCTAAATCTTGGTTATGTATCAGAGACTATCTGAGCTTTTTAACTAAAATCTTTTCAAAGCTGTGACTAAGGTTTAATCACAGATTCCTCAGAAAGGCTTGAAGACACATTGAGCTTTAATATTCTTTAATTTTAGATTCAACACAGTGGCTTTCCAGATTTTTTGGTATGTGTTTATACAGTTTTCCGCCAAAGGAAACATATTTGTCAAGTAAGATCCCCCACCAATCAACACGGGGACAGGCATGAAATCCTTCTGGGCCTAACAACGTTTATCAGGTCACTTGGGTGGATATGGAAATAAACTCTGCAGTTGAGGAGTTAGGGTTTGTCAAAGAGAGTCCGTTATTTAGTTGTCACAGGCAGCATCTCCAATGCTACAGACCCATTCTGATGAAAGTGATGTTTTTAGTGTTTTTAACATGTTCTTGTGGCATTTTTCTCATGATGGAGGACATATTTTAAGCTCAAAATCGCATTTCTGTGTATTTTTTTATTCAAATCATTGTGATTTAGGACCAGACAAAAAAAAAAGCTTTTTGTGACGAAGAAAATACGTTTGGTGAGCCAAATATGAGTTCAGGTGTGATTTTTTTAAGGAACTCCATGCCTCTCTGCAGAAACTATGTCCTAGAAAACAGCAGTTTTTTTAAATTTTGGCTAAAAACTGCATAATCTTCATTAAAGACCACTGGGAATACATGGGGTTACGGTTCAGACAAGGAAGGAACTACAAATCAATTTCTCTGGAAAAGCACACTTACTCCTGTGGCTTTTTTTTTAAACCTGATATCTTTTTTTGTTTTTTTTTGCTGAACAATTCCAAAACCCTTTTATTGCATTTTCTATAACACATTTCTTAGAAAAAAAACACAGATCACATAAAACTTTAGTTCCCTTCCAGTTCCGCCTGCTTAACTTTAACTGTACTGAAGTGATCAGTTGGCAGCATCAAATATTAATGCATTCAGATTTTCCTCCTCTGCAGTATATCTCGTCATTCCCTCAGATCACCTGGGGACCAAGCCAGCATATAGCCGAGCAATTTAAAGATGCACAATACCCACTCGACAAAGCAGCAGCCGTAAACCTGCAGGAGCAAAGCAGCGTTTTGTTTTGTTTAGTCAGCAAACCTCTTTCCATGCTTTATTAAATTGTTTACTACCTGAACAGCAATAATATTGGCTCCTAAAATATGTAAATTACATACAGTGGGTAAGCCTTATGTACTCTGTTACAACAGCTAAACTCCTTATCCCAAAACTTAGCATTTTGTTAGAATGCAAAACCCATGCTTGTATGCGATTTTTTTATTTCAGGGTACATTATCGAGCCGTTGAGTCGATGAATACACGAGCGTGTCAACAGAATCAATACTGATTTGACTAAATTCAAACGTGGACGAAGCACAAACACACATCCTCTACCCTGGAGGAGGCCTGTTGGCAACCAAATGAACGGCTTATTCATTACTGAGCATTTGAATGAAACTTATTCTCTGCATAACTGTTCCTAACAATCATATGCATCCAACTAAAAGAAAAACAGCAACAGAAAGCTTTAAATATGAGTAACAATAGTGGATCTTACTGTTCTATTCAGGAAATGCTTTTTCCTGCTCTTCTCTGCTTCAAGCTCACTGAGGTTTACAACATTTGTTTACGGAAAAAGCTTCCTTTAGGTCCCTCCAGGGCTCCATATTTATGTCATTACCTTTAATCCAACAACTAAGAACAATTGAAATTTTAAATCTCATTTGCAAGGTTTCCCTATTCATTCCAAAACAACTAATTAAACTGTTTGTTTTTTCACATCGTGTTCGGCCTTAATTTGCCTCTTCCTCCTGCCAAACGCTTGAAATCATTGTTCTGCTTTAAGGTACCCGAACCTTTTGAACTTTCATTTTTAGCCTCAGTCCCAGGCCCGGATACAGGCAAAAAAAGGCAATTCTGTACAGGACGCACAAAGTGATCAAGTTCCTAGACTGCATTGTGAACCCATAGAGAAAGAATGTTCCTGCACATTTTTTCTACAGGCATGCTGTAAGCAACATGTCATAGTGAACACTTATGCAACACGCATGGGTAAGTCAGAGTTATATAGGTCAGAAATAAGCATTTCATACAGATATTTCATTTTTTCAACCTTTTCCCCAAAACTCCACACATTGATTGCATAAGGATCCCGTTAGTCCTGTTCACGTGATTGGTCGTTACCGAGCAACCTGCTGTTAGTAATGAGGAAATTAGAAATTACTTTTTGTGGGCCTACGGGCACTTAAGTATCACCTGCACATACCGTGTCCAGGATTTATGTGCGGTCAGTGAGGAGGCAGTACTTGCAACTTACTGGAAAAACAGTCCCACTAGAAGTTATTCAAAATTCTTACAATTTATATAAATTTTATTTAAATAGGCCAAAAAATCTTTCAATAAGGTAAAAAAAAAAGGTCTTGCCAAGAATTCTTATTTTGAAGAAAAAAAATTCAGTTACTAAGAAATAAATTCTCATAAACTAAGATTATTTTGCCAATGAAAATCTTTAATGAGATCTTTTCTTTTGCAAGACAAAAATGTATGAGGCAAATTTTCTTTGAAAGAAGAGAAGGTTTTCTATTAACACTCTTGAAATCCAGTTTTTGCAGTGTAGTGTTTTTATTGGTATTCCACATTTAAAATAAAGCAATCATCACTTTAACATCTCATAGAAGCTCAAGACTCTTGTGTTCTCTGTACATCTGACTTTAATGTCTGTTTTCCCTCTAATACATATATAAAATATTTAGATATCTCAAAATATCGTTTTTAGAGGCTGGTTTAAGGGGACCATTCAATAGCATGAGTGTAAGCAACTCCCGTTAGCCTTACTTCACCTTACACTTATAACCCACAGAACATCAGTATGTTCATTGCGTCTCTTGAAATGAGCCTGAAGGGAACTGCAAGACAGACCTGCACTCCCCTTGCAGCCGCTCCTCTGTAAGACCCTCTATAGACCCAGACAACCCAAAAAAAAAAAACAGCACCCATATGGGTGATTGTGACTATTTAGATATGGTATCATCAGACAGTGGTCGTCCCCTGCTATGCCAACTAACAAGTCATAATCTAAGTATTTCTATGCCATAATCATGTTTTAACTTTTTTTTTTTCCCTCCAAAAATCCAAGCAGTGAGTCTCGTTTAAAAGGTCCCCCATCAAATCCTGTCTGGATCCTCCATGTGTGTCTTCCCTGAGGACTCTGTCCCTTTAGTCAGTCTTCTGGGGTTATTCTAAATCACCTTTTTGGAATTAGTGTGGGAGCCTGTGGTTGTTGGTATTCATGTGAGATTGTCCCTCGTGCCAGGAAAACTAAGATGTGTAATCACAGGACCCATGCGCCTAAATATGATGAAACGGGTGAATGGAGGTCCGCAAAAGCCCTATTACGGCTCCCTGTTTTTTTTTTTTTTTTTGTCAACATAAATGTGGTTCTGACCTGCAGAAATGTTTCAAATGTAGTGTTCATCAAATGCATTTCCACAGAAACAGATGATTTATTGTTTTTTTTATTTGTAGGAAAACATTAATGGCTTAAAAAAAAGGTTTTAGGGAAAGATTTTTTTCCCTCATTAAAGACCTGATATGAAGATTTGGTATTTTTTTCTAACCTTTTGAAGAAATGAAAAAAAAATGAAAAATGGAGTCACTTCAGTCTTGAACTGCAACCATGGGGACCAGATCCTCTTTTGTATTAGTGATACAAGGCGGGGAATCTCAAAAAGAATATCCCGCTTTCCTTTCTTCATGTCGACAATAACAATCTTTCTTCTTCCTATCAGTAATGCATGGCATCACACAACCTCTCCGTCTCACTTCCCCGACTGTCCTACAGTTTCTCTGCCACAGTGGAGCCTAAAGCATATATTCTAATGGCTATAATGGCACGCATGCATCTGAACGCAGTGTTTGAGGTGTAAGGAGGTGTAATGGTTTCATACATCAACTCGTCCCGCTCTCGATGTGCCTTTAGAGGATACCTATGAAGGCTTTTAATGAGAGGGAGCATTTCCCATTCAGTTTACTTCCTGCAGAACCGCTGACTCTCCAGGAACGATGCTCTCAACTCAACATGCATTATTTTCCCTCTAGTAGCTCACAGTGAGGTTCAATGAGAACACTGCACATTATGGCTGCAGGACCCATTTAGGCATCTGCATGTTTAAAAATTTACCTTCCACAGTCAATGAACGTGACATTGCTCATTACGTCTAACTCACATTACTGCCCCCCCCCCCCGTTGGTTTGCATGGCTGCCCGCCTTTTAAGGAGGACATCCATGCAGTTTCCTAATCAAGGCTTTGTCCTTGAAAAAAAGATACGGACCAGGTTAACCCCAACATGCAGCTATCTAACTTTTTTACACCAACGGCGAAGCAAACTGGTTATTTTTTTTAAAACTGACATTATGTTGGTGAAAAGACCAACTTTAAATCTTTTTTTTCGTGTGACAACGATTCATAAATAAAATGGAGGTATGATTGTGTAATGAATTAGTTAAAATTGGGAAACATACATTATGGCTCATAAAGAAGTTAAAAAAAAAAGTGAATTTACTGCTTCCTTCTTCCCTCTCGTCGGTGTTCAAAAATATCCCACAGTACTGAGACTTAAAAGGTTTCTATTCCCATTTGAGAAGCTACTGCTGTTTGATAACAGGAAATAGAGTTGCGAGCTAAAGCCCAAGTCAATAGAGTGCTTTGCCTTTTTTGGCAGAAGAAGAGAAATGTCTTAGCTCGGGCAGTTTTATTACACTTTTGAAAACGAGACGAAAATAGAACGATTGAAAAGAAAAATAGTAAAAAGGACCCAGTCATGCATAGGCCTCATTTCACATTCACTAAGAATTCATCTCCTCCTGAGCCATTCAAGTTGCCCTCCCATTGCTGGGTAGGCAAACTCAGAAGGGGCAATGCCTTCCTGGTGTTTTATTAAGATCCCTATAAATCTGCTCTGCTTCAATCTGAAAAGTACCCCAGACTCCGAACACACACGGGCTCAGCTTTAATCAGCAGGAAGGGCTGTATCCAGTGAGGCCTCAGTTCAGCTCAGGAATGTGGGAGAGACAGACCTCACTCATGACGGTAACAATTTTCACACTAAATCCAGAAAAAATAAACAAGTGTGGGATCTGAATATTTGGAAGAAAATGTTTCCTGGAATCACAAAATACATGTGTCAGGGTCTCCATTCGAGATGCCGGGTCACAAAAAAACCTGTAATTCTTTATAGTAGAACTATAGAATATAGAGAGGTTAAAGAAGCACCAGAGGGCCCCCACATTAGGGAGTTGATTCGCTTGCATGAATAAATGTAAGCATTGCTTTTTTTCTTTATTAAATATCAACCAGAGCAGGAATTAGTTTATTTTTTCTTTATTGACTTTCTGTACTTTCTTTGTAACAAATGGCCCCAAGACTTGGGGCAGGCTGATTAATCAGTCATCTGATTAATAGCCCGTGTTTTGGGCATTTTTAAAAGAATCTGCATCAGGTTACACCTGAGCCACGGTGATGGATAGAAGTGCGTCTCTTCCTGGCAGAATGCCATTGCTCTGAACATCCATTTTTGTTCATTACGTACTGATGTAACCTGCAGAGCTCAGTCGATCTTATAGGTTTTTAAAATGTTGTCATTTTAATTCTTGGAAAATAAAACCAGTAAGAGATATTAAAACGTGGTTTATATCTGAACTGGTAAAAAAAAAAAGGAAAGAATCCATGATTTCACAAAAATGAGACATTCATTAATATCTGCTTTCAGTGACACCAGTGCTCCCTCCCCCTGAACGTGCCAAATACTGCTTCTTCAAAACTTACAAAATCTGTTATGCATGATTTAATAACTATTTACCAATAAAAAGTTTGCTCTCTAAAAGTCCCACTCTAATCATCTTTTGATCCAATTTCAAAGCTTTCCCCATAGTCTTTTAATTATAAACATCCCATTTTTAGCCAAAATCCAAAAACTTGTGTTGATTTCTAGGACATAGTTTCTGCAGAGCGACAGGAGTTTGTTAGAAATTCCTCTCCAACAGAACAAGGTCATCTGCAAAGAGCAGAGATGAAATCCTGTGGTCCCCAAACCAGACCCCTTCCGGCCCCTGGCTGCACCTAGAATTTCTGTCCATAAAAACTATGAACAGAACTGGGGACAATGGGCAGCCCTGCCAGAGTCCAACCTGCACCGGGAACAGGTCTGACTTACTGCCGGCTATACAAACCAAGCTCTTGCTCTGCTCATGCAGAGACCGGACAGCCCTAAGTAAGGCTCCCCGGACCCCATACTCCCAGAGCACCCTCCACAGGATACGGGGACGCGGTCGAACGCCTTCTCCAAATCCACAAAACACATATGGACTGGATGAGCGAACCCCCACAAACCGTCCAGCTCTGCACTAGAGGGTGTAGAGCACGACCACAACAGAAACCGAACTGTTGTTCCTGGATTTGAGGTTCGACTATCAGACGGACCCTCTTCTCCAGTACCCTGGCATAGACTTTCCCAGTGAGGCTGAGGAGTCCGATTCCCTGGTAGTTGGAACACAACTAGAACAAAAACAGATCTTTGAAAATGTTATCAATGTACTGTGAAAAGTAGGGGATTGGACTCCAGTATTCACAAACTTTGGGGTCATCTTGATAGACAGGGCTCCCTGCTAGCACAGGTGTAAACATGTTATGATGGACGTTTAAACAACACAAAAAAAATCAAGTTAATAAAAAAAAGGTTAGTTTTATCCATTTAAACATAGTACACATACTACAATGTTCTAACATGGTCATAAAATGTCAGACATTAGCCTGAAACTAAATAAAACATACAAATTAGTCCTGGGCCACATAAATATTACCTCTTATGCATATGAAACGTTGAAACTAAATAATAGGAAGTTTTTCAAAAGGAGTTTAATAGATGTCCTCCATTATCAGAAAAATGCCACAAGAGCAGGTTAAAAACACCATTTTCATCGTTTCCACATTTTTAGGTTTCGGTGGGAACTTGAAGATGTGGTCACAATAAACATGAATTAATGCTTTTTTGAAAGCTTTGTGTTCTCATTTAACCTGAATCCTAACTTATCCTATCCTCGCAATGTTTTTTTTTAACATTGGAAAGTATTCAACCTTACCCAGAATGCAGCAATAGAATCGTGTAACTAATGTTTTAAAGAAATCCGAAGTACGACGACAGACGATCTTTAGGCTTTTATCGAAACCAAAACATCATCACTTGAACCGAAACTAGAAGATTGCATTGCTTACATTTGTGTTCTTTATGGCAACCTACAACAGCAACCCTGAACTAAGAGAGCTGTAGAAACACACTTGTCACAGCTGCAATATTTCACAAGTATTGATGTTTCATAATGAAGACATCAGAACACACAGGACAGAAAATCGTAATCTGCACTTTGCGTTATCTCAGAGGGAGGACCTGTCAGGAGGGAAGACTTTTAAATCAGTATTCAAGCAAAAGGTATCACGTTCTTTTTCAGCTGTTCTTTGTGGGTTCTGCTAATCAAAACTAAAGATGTTAAATGGACTTTGAGATTGTTCAGTCTTTGTGAAGAAACTGGTAGATTTCTGATGTAAGGACTGAATACCATAAGGTAATTAAAAATAGCAAAATAACATGATTGAAATTAATAAAGTTTGGCCTCAATTACAAAAGGGGTTTATTCAGACATACCTTTGGTTTGTCTGAAGATTAATAACCCCTCTTGTTAAAGTAAAATATGTCCAACACAAGAGGCCCTCAGCTCTCATCTGTCTGCCTAGCTGTTGGACAGGACAAGTTAAAAAAACAAAAAAAACAAAAAAAAAAGCAAAATAAAAGTAAAATCTAATATTTTGGCTATAAAACAAACTAGTTATTTTACAGAAGTTAAAATAAATAGGGGTCTATCAAATTAAAACTATTCAGAAATGTGCACCATTAATAAAGACATTAATCATTTTTGTAATCAATGCAGTACTTAAAAAAACAGATTTTTGAGCCTCAAAAATGATTTTTAAAAGAGAGGGTTTCTAAATGAGTCAAGCCAATGTATAAACCTCAACTCTTCATTAAAACCTGAGTCACAACTGCTATCACAGTTGGATACAGGCTGTCTGCCTGTCTGCCTTCTTTATCCACCACTACAATGTCTGGTTGGTTCACCATTACAATCCTATCAGTCTGGATCTGGAAGTCCCACAGGATCTTTGCCCTTTCATTCTCTACCACCTTCAGAGGTGTTTCCCATTTTGACCTTGGGGTTTCCAGTTCATATTCTGCACACATGTTTCTGGATATGATTCCAGCCACTTGATTGTGGCGCTCCATGTGTACTTTCCCTGCCAGCATCTTACACCCTGCTGTTATGTGCTGGATTGTTTCAGGCACCTCATTGCACAGCCTACACCTTGGGTCTTGTCTGGTGTGGTAGATCTGAGCCTCTATTGGAATTTTTTCATGGCTAATGTGCTTTTCTGAAAGATGGGCTCCCAGGGTACATTCGTGTTATGTCAAATTTGGTGCGTGTGCCACAAAATGCACAATTTTTCTGAAATATCAACCTAACTGGCCTTGTTATTATGCAAGATGTAGTGTAAAAAGAAGTCTGAAGTCCTGATTTAAGTTCTAATAAAATGCCTGAACTCGATCAAGGAAAAGTGTGTTTTTAAAAATAAACAAACAAGTTAGTTTCTCATTTGTTGTAGTTCAAAACAAAACAGATTTTTCTATAAAGAGCGCCTCCTAAAATCACCCACTTGGGAAGGGAAGGTGTTAATCCTGTACACATCTGCTGCAACTACTTCAAAAGCAGCATAATTCTGTATAAAATGAACGTATGGATGCTGCATAACAAGATGGAAACACAGCTGCCACGAATCCTTAACTCTCCACCATAACTTTGTCAGAGTTCTGTGAAAACAGCTGGGGGTGGATGGAAGGTTTTTGCTGAAAAGGATGATTTTCTCCAAGGTGAACACGCAGCTTTTTTGGACCCAAAGCCAAAAGAGTTAAAGGCAAAGCAGGGAGCTACAAATTATTCATGTTTTAAATTCGACAGCAGAGCAATTCAACCTGCTTTAGGTTCAGGAAGAAGAACACTGAAGCAAACTATTCAGAGCAGACGAATTATTACATGAACTCAACTGTCAAGAAATGGGTGCTCAGAGAGTTCCTTTCAGTAAACTGCACAAATACAACAACAACAAAAAAACAACTCTTATTTAGAGATATTTAAATGTACACAAATCATGCAGCAAGCTGATGTGAAGCTGAAAAGTACTTCATCACATCTGACTGTTCCTCTGGGGCACAAAGCAAACCTTCACCAGATAACCCAGATATCTGTTCAACATCTTTGTCTGTATTCGCTTCTCCTTTTTCCTTAAACTCCTTGTAATTATCTTGCTATTGTCAAACACCTGATAACTGCGCAAAAAAAATAATATAAGCCATGCTGCAGCATAGTTCCTGCTTTAAGAGTTTTTTTTATATCATCTGACCTATTTTACAATAGAAATGATGTCATTTAGCTATCATTTTGTCAAAAGTTGTAGTCAATCGGGACCATTACCTGAGTGAGACCCCTATCTCATTTATTCAAACTGTCCTTAAAAAACCATTAAGGTTAATAACTTGGTCCGTGTTTTGTCCCCTTTAGTTCATCATCACTCCACTAGGGGCAGTAGAAGAAAAGTTTTGCTAATTTTCAAAACTGTTTGAAGAGAATAACTCATCTATTGTTAGTCATTTTTAAATATCCGTTTGCTGTTCTGAAATAATGCTTAATGAAATGATCATTAACTCTTTATAATTTAGTGACATATGTTGAATGTAACTGGATTAATTTTGAGACAATCAGACATCACTCAAGTCAATATTTTTACATCTTAAACTAATATTAGGAGCAAAAACCTACTAATTCACCCAACAAATCATAATTAATGCTCTCTATATCTCATTTAAAAATAATATTTTGTTAATTTGTTTTTAATGTTTCATTAAACGGTTTAAGATAAAGATAAAGATAAAAATAAAGTCCTGCTATGTGTCACACATCTAGGTGTGCGAAATTTGTTCTCCGCATTTGACCCATCCCCTGGGGGAGCGGTGAGCTGCAGACGAGCCGCGCTCGGGAACCATTTGGGGGTTTAAAAAACATGTTAACAAAAAAACCAAAAACATGTTCTGTTAAATATTTGATTCATGTGCAAAATTCAACAGACTTAAAAATGTACTTTTCAAAGAAAAAGTTAGGAAAATGTAGGAAAAACAGATGTATTTAGATGTAAAAATAAAAACTGCACAGCTATACGTCTTGGAAATATATTTCAAGGAGGCAATAATTCTTTTTAGCACTGACTTCAGAATCAATTTCGTTCTTCCTTCAGAAACTTTCCCCCTATTTTGGTGCATTTGCACTCTTTTGCAGTAAATCTTGCATTTGGGCAGAAAATGTCGTATTTCTGTCTCCGGTCTCTGCTGCTGAAAGTGGAGCTGACCTTGTACTGAAGCTGTGTGCGTTACAGTTTGGGCCCTATTCCTCAGCAGGCGGCAGACAGGCTGAATTAGCTGCATTTATGCCTGAAGCTCAGCAGCGGAGCGCTCACAGTTGAAGCAGGGGATAAAGGCCCAGAAATTTGTGTTTGAGGTTCAAGGAAGGTTCTGCATGATGGTGACACAAATCTCAGAGTTTAATCACACCACCTGGAGGAGAACTTGAACTTTAAGAGAAAAAAAAATAGCTTAAAGAACATTTTTAAAGTAAAGACATTTCTAAATTATGTCAGGAATCCAATTTTAAATTGATTTTTTTTCATTAAAGTAAGTTTAAAAAAAGGATAGCTTATAGCAAACATGATTAACTCTAACATTATGTATGCATAATATATTGCAGACCACAGGTGTTATCAGTCAAGTGTATTGGTGTGTGACCCCATGGCTTAAAGGCACAGTGTTTAAATTAAAAGACGTTTTTTAACTGGTTTGTTGGCTAGGAGTAGGTTGTTGTGGAGGTGTGAATGTGGTGGAAATCAGCGACTGCGTGTGTGTGGATGTGTTCTTGTATCCTTTATCTCTTGCCCACATACAGGGACTAAGTGCACATCCAGACTGTTTTCCTGTGTGCAGGGCAGCATCTCCCGCTCTCCAAAGCCCAGGAAATTGCAGCGCAGCCAAGCAGAAAACAGGAGTGGGATTTGGACAACAGCCTCCACCTGTCTCAAGCCTCCGGCTCATGAAGCCATCCCTACTGTAAATGAGGAAAGCGTCAGAGTGATGTTGAGTGAGGGCAGCGTTGACTTGTATGTCTGTGACATGACAGAAAATAGAGTGTATATAGCTTTTTTACATTTTTTAGTACCATTATCACACATGCTACTGTTCATACCCCTGCAGTAATGTTCTCCCTTGTGTGGCTACAGTTTGTCTTCAAATTGAGTTCTTCCTTAAAAAGAATTTGCTGCTGCATAAAAAACTACGTGCTACAGCTGTTGAGCTGGAAGTTTTTTTTCCCACTCAGTCATCCTGAAGCACTTCAACACATTGTCCAGAATTAAAAACATGAAACGGCTGTGTAAAATAAGTTCTACCAAAGCACATGATTCGTTTTATTAAGGTAACCAACAGGCTACAACCTCTTAAAAGGGGACTGCCATTTTTTTACCAATCAAAACAAAGTAATAGCCCCTAAAGTCCTAAATGCCACAACAAAATGTCTAGTTTGTCATTTTACCATCCATTCATAATCTGGATGATAAAGATTATTTTTGCTGCAAAAAATGCCACAGCTTGAGTATATTGTCAAAAAATGACTTATTTAATTTGTTGAGCTAGAGATCAGGTGCTCCAGACAATGTTTGCACCAATCTGCAAACAAAGATACCAGAAAAAGAAAGACACAAAACATCCCACTCCAGCAGAAACTTAAAATAAAACAAACTGCAAAAGTACAAAAAATAACAACTAACTGCAGATTTTTTTTTAGAATGCAACTCACGCGATAATGAAAAACAACTGTATACGTTTACAGTCGATTCAAGGCAGTTTACCCCCAGTTACGCTGGAATGTGAACCTCCCTAAGGTCTAAATCTCACCCACATTTGCACATAAATTCATCATCAATGTAGGGAAGGGTTCACAAAAAACATTCAGATAGTTGACGTCTCAGAGTTCTTTAATACTTCTGTCATGGCTCACGCTCAGCACAACAACCCCATTCTCAAATCCTGGGGCCAGACGGACTCTGGCACAGCCCAACTAGAGAGCTGCCAGTTTTAGCCCTAAGGCTACGCTTTCCATGTGTCGCTAAAGAACTATTATTAGAAAGGTACTGCAAAACAATGACAAATCTACACCTGAGAGTGACCCACTAAGTAACAGCATTAAACTTGAATATTTAGAACAAACAACCATTGATATACAAAGTTTCTTTTTACATATATTACTTAAAGACGAGTTTGCTGATTGACAGGGGATGTGAGGACAAAGACTCATGCTGCACATGATCACTTTCTCCTCTTCCTTTCATTCCTTTATGAAATATTACCTATTTTTTGGTATAACCAGCAAAAACACGTCTTCTTCGTCAAAAGTTTGATGAAAGTCGGATCACATTTCTGTCCACTTCAGCAACTTTAACAATTAATCAAGTTTTTTTCTTTTTTTAGAAACTATTAAATTAGACAGAGTTGAGCACTAGAAGGAAGAGCAGACGCTGTGAAATTTGATTAAACAACAAATCCGTGCAGACATCTAAGAGATCTGCCCTGAAGCGCAAAGTGCATAAGTATCAAATCCTGCAATGTCACCAAATTAGCAAATGTGGGAATAATGCGTTCAGTAAGTCTGCAGAAACGAAAAGCCTCAAGCAATTTTATTGCTTAAACTGATTAGAATTTTAATACATAGCTGAGAGAACCTGGTTTAAAATGCTTTAACCAGCATATTTGCACAGCTAGGTGTCCAAAAAGAAGATTTTAACTCATTATTTTCGTCGGGATGAACAAATGAACTAGGACCTGCAACTAGAAGAACAATTAATTATTCCAAATAGCTTTAAATTATATAATGCTAAAACCCACAAAAGCATCTATGGCTATTTCCATATATGAAAAAAAAGTAAAAAATAGATAGTTATTGTTCTAATTCTTAATTTTCCAGTAAAAAACAACAAATATTTAAATAAATATTTTAAAAAAAACACTGTAGATAAAGATGAATGTCACAATTTTTTAAACAGAGATTGCTGTAAAAGAGAACCAGAGGCCACTGGGAGTCAATTTCCAGGTAATCATCTGTCAATGACTGTCACTTTTTTGACATCTGCTGTGCAAAAATAGCTAAATATGGATAAAATAAATGTCTTTTCAGTTTAGCCACAAAGAAAACCTGCCATTCACAGATCCCCACTGCAAGTTATTAGAAAGGCCGGATATCAAAATAATCAAAAAATTGAAACGGCTGTCAATTAAAAGGCCTGTCAAAAGTTGGCATTATTGTTTCCTTTTTTACTTTGATTTTTATTCCAAAGCCTTCCTCGGGGTGTGTGCTGTTTGATGGACACAACATTGAGAGTAAGTAATGCCGTAACAAAGGGCATCAGCTTCAGAAAGAAGTCAAACAAACATTGACCAAAGACCAATTAGATAATTAAAGCCTTTCTTAAAGTTTTTGGATTACAGTTGAAATCTGTTAACTTCTAAAGTATGTTGTTTTGTTTTTGGTTTTTTTCCAATAACCCAGTAGAGCCCACTACATCAAACAATTAATATAATATTTATTTTTTAGAACTTAGATGTTGAAGAAATCAAATAAAATGAAAAAAACATTTTTCTATGGGGGAGTTTCATTCATGATACGTTGAGTAATTTGATACGTTTTTACTCACAGTAATGCTAGTTTAGGATGGGTGTTCAGGAAAAAAGCAGCTTATTAACCCACTGTTTCAAATTTGATTCACACCTTTTTAATATAGTGCATCGCCTTTTGTATTCCTTCAATATGTTACCCTGCACAACAACAATTAAAGGAGAGAGCGAGCGCGAGAGCGAGCGGGCGCGAGAAAGAGAGAGAAAGAGAGAGAGATTTTTATTTTTTCCAAATTTGTCCCCTCTTGGTTTTTATTCAGACACTCTGGGTTCCTAGAGGTGGATTTTAACCAGCAGTCAGACCCTAGCTTTCTTCAGTTTGCGTCACAAATACAGCAGGTAGTCACTTAAAAAAAAGAACAAAAGATGAGTTATTCTTACCATAAAGTTTTGAAAATTAGCAAAACTTTTTCCCGTCAAAAGTGTTTTAAGATTAATGGAAGCAGTCATTTTGAAACAAGGAGGACTGGTCCTTCTACTGCCCCTAGTGGAATGAGGCTGAACTACAGGGTGGAATTCATGGAGCAAATACTGTAAAGTTTGGATTTTACTAATGCGATGGGGGTCTCTGTAATGCATATCAAATGTGATACTAATAGTATAGGGTTATTCTATTGTGTCTTCCAATATGAAGTTGTGAGCTTTTTGTCCCCTTTAAATGTCACCAAGGTAAGCACAAACAAATGACTCACCACAGTTATTGTATTGCAGACCTGCAATATTGAGGGTCAAACCTCTACCCGTGTAAACAAGACCGTTATTTATCACTTCACATCCCCTCCCGCTCCTCTAAGCCACTTCCGCCCCAGCTCTCTGCCTGAACAAAGCTTGTCATAACTGCAGGGATTAGCACTCTTCTCCATTCCTCTCTGTTTTCCATCTCATTACCATTCATTTTCACACTAATTGAGCTTAATAAGAAAATAATGTTTGACATTAAATCTTTGTGAACATGTGGCCTGGCTTATCACTGTGTCTGTTGGTTTCTGCAGGACAAATGTTTCACTTTGTCAGAGCCTTGTTTGTTTGTCTAGCTCGGCTCTGGACTTCTGCTCTGACCTAATAACTTTTTTTTGTTCCGTATTTTTATGGGCTGGGCGCTTTATGCTGAAGTTCAGCTGCACTTTTTTTATTTTTATTTTCATTTTTTTAAAGGTCTGCCACATTTTGTTCCTATGATGCTTGGGTTTGCATCAGATCTGTATTCATTAAGGATGAGATGGGCCTCCAAATTTAACAGTATTGATTTATGTTTTTAAAGCCAGTCAATTTAATTGTAATACACAGTCACCTCGTCAGTTGAGTAGGATTTTTCAAGCCAAGAATAATCAATCACAATAGTACATTGCAAAAGAGGACATGTAATGTAAAGAAAAAAAAAGGAAATACAAGGAATCTCCAACTAAAACACTTATTGTTTGGGTTGTTTTTACTGAGAGGAAGACTTACAGAAGAGACCACACTCCAGAAGCATCTCTCAGTATGCCAAGCTGAATCTAAACAGAGGATTATCTGCCATTCTATAATGACCAGCATCCAGTTGCACCCAGACGTTGTGGACAGCTACAGAATATCTATAAGCCCACAATCTTCAGACGTTGAGCTGCCTGAGTGACACATGTGGACACCATTAGTCCCGATACTCCAGAAAACTCCACAACAACCTGTCAGTGGTGAGTTAAACAGCAATACTGTAGTGTTGATTATGATAGTCATTGGAGCACATATGCTCCCTCTAGATAAGGGAAACAAAAAAACAAGGAAAATAAAAAAAAATAAAGATACTCAAGACTAAGCCCAAAATGATCACAATTCATTGATTCTTTTACTTAATCGTCCATTATTATTTACCTAAACTTCTGTTGAAGTTAAAAGCTAACCTTAATCAAGTAAGGATACAATTTTCTAAAATAAGTAAAATTAATGCTAAAATTAAATGCATGCTGAAACAGGAAGAAAACTGTGGTTTTTTCACGATTTTAATCCAAAACATGGCCTATTTGTAGCTGCAGAATCAATATATAGGAGGAAGTTTGATGGATGAACCAAAAACCCACAAAACGTCTCTATAAATATAGATATAAAATATATCAACTGTAACTGTAAGTGAGTTAAAGGGCCTATTTCATTCTATTCTTAAGCCTTTCAGAGTAAAAAATATATATTTATATGATGATATATTACCATTGGCACACGAAAGAACAGAAGAGTTTTTACCTTATTTTTCCTACCCAGAAGTAACCATTCTAGGTGCCGCCCATTTCATGACGTCAACCTAGAGTTGACCTTGTGTCTCGCCAATGAAAACAAACTTTTGCAAAGATGGATGTGCACAACATAATAAAGGAAAGTGTTTAGCTGAGCACCTGGCTCCATGGAGAAAGTGGGTGTTTGTGTTAGTCTGGGGGCGGAGCTGGCAGCGCAGACTCCTCCTGGAAGGGGCTGTTCCTTCCTTTATGTTGTCACAATGTGAGGCCCCACTCCTTTTTGTAGATTGGGAGGGGCTTGGTCTCAGAGCACAGGTTTTTAGAGGAATACTCATAAATGCATGAATGATCCAAAAATCGCGTTGGGATAGGTTTTCGTGAGGAATGAACATTAAAATGCACTTAAAAAGTAAAAAAAAAGTTGATTTTGCATGAGATTGATATAGGCACTTTAAAAGTACAGAGAAATAATGAAGTCTATTATCTGTAGCAAAACAAAAAGGAGAGGGAAAAAAAGATTTATTTTAAACTGTAACATATTCTTCATTAGTAGAGATGGATCAAAAACAACTAGGAAGAAAAATATTCTATTTGGAGTTGTGGCAAATTAGATCTTTTTTATTCATTTGTTTTAAGAGAGAATAAAAAATACAACAATTTTCTGTCACCTCAAAGTAAATATAATCTTTAAACTAACTTTTGCCGACATTTTTAGACCAATTTAGTCAAACCAAGATGGTTAAATGTTCAAATTTATTTAATTTGACTGCCTTTTATCAGGTCATGGTTGTGATTTATTGCGTGATTTTCAGACAAGTTAGTTTTACCTAAAGATCAAGGTAACATTGTTGCCTTTCCCCTCCGCAGGCAGACAGCCCAACTTTTGAAATACTAATTGCACTGTTCACATAATTATCATGAGTCACCTGAAATACTAAGATTGGACAGTGAAATAGTATAAGACACCCAGATAGATTTAAATCGATAAAAAGGAGCTTTTTTAATGTTAACAGAGGCTAAGATGCTAAAAAAAAATAGAGAAACCTATAAGGAAAAGCAAGAAATCAGAGAATGAAAGAAAAATGGGGGTTCAGAATATTACACAAGTGGCAGTAAGGATGAGTCACTGTCTGAGCATGTTATGTATTCAGTCAGATTAGATCAGAACCTGCAGCTGCTCAAAGAAATCACACCTATCTCACATGAAATCATTCACTATTCCCTAAACCCTAAAAGATGATATAGTCCGGGACTATCTACTGCCCCGGATTGTCTTGCAATCGGGTCACATCCTCAGTCATTTTTATTTATTTAGTTTTTTTTTTTTAAATGGGAAACACGATGAAGTCCAAAACTAATAAATATGAACATTTTACAAGGACTATTTATGAATCCTGCCTGTGAAAACAAAGACTTTACTACGTAGTGAAAGAAATTCACACCAAGTTCTTGTTTTCACATTAACACTCTTCATGTCAGTAGGAATCTAGGTCGGTTTTTAAGTCTTTTTTTTTAATAATTATTGTTGGCGTTTTTATTTGTTAACTCAAACATTTCTACAGTGTGTTGATTAAAATCGATGCTTTGCTTAAATTCATTTTTCTGTTCTACTTGTTTTCCTGTTAAGAAACTTAACTAAGGAGAAATGTAGCCAAGAAACAGAGTTTTCCTCAGCAGATAATAACATTGAAACACAGAGATACATAAAGAAATGTGCTTACAGGGGTTGTTTTATAATCGAATGCATTTTTTTCTGTACGTTAACAAGAATCTCTAAGTAGGAGCCTCAGGTTGATAATTAGCATCGGCTGCTTTAACGAGTCTAACATTTACATTGTTTGACCAACAAAACTAGAAGGTGTATTATTAGCACATTGGACACAAAGACCTGCAAACATTAACATTACCAAATTAACTTTATATTAGCTTTTTTTCCAAATGGGTGTAGAATTTCTAGATTTTTAGACCTGAACATACACCTGAGAATATTTGTTTAACAAAAACTCATTTTTTTAATGGTAAAAATAATCTTTCCCAGTGGTATTATGCATGCACATCAATTGAAAAAAAAAATACTAAAAGGAATTGCAATAAGCATCAATTATAATCCCATTTCAGTTCAAAGAACCAGAGAACCGGGTTGAAACGTAAACACTGCAAAAAAAAATCTAAACTCAACTATTTTCTGCCTGTAGAAACTAAACCAAAAATGTCTTTGGCTTGAATTTACCAGACAAATCTACAACTCTAGTCAGATGTTATTTAGAAGTGCTGATGCAAAAGCACAAATTATTGACTAACCAGATACTTCTGGGTTTTATGGTGTTCATTAGCAGAAAATAATGACATTATTTTACCTAAACTGCCTGCAAGTCTTCAATTTTAAAGGTGAAGCTTTCTACATCAAAATAAGGCCACTGTCCAGTCTTGAACATAACTGAAGGTCAGTTATCCATTTCCCTGATTTTTTTATCTGATAAGGAAAAAGACATTTTGGTCCAAATGTTGTTAAATATTTCCCCTCGCTTTGCCCTAAGATCAAGATTCCTTGTACGGGGAGATTTTACAAAATCGAGTTAGCTTATGGAGAACATGCACAAATTGGACAAAATGAATTTAAAAAAAAAAGGGTTTTCAACTGAGGGACCTAAACAGCAGAGACATTATCTGCCCCAATCCTCCTTTGTAGCCGAAGAGAAAAAAGAGTTAAGAAAAGACACAAAACCCAGCGGACACATCAGAGGCGGGCTCTGTAGCTTCTATTAACACAAACGAAACGTCAAACTTCTCGTTGAACTGATAAAGTCCATCTTTTCCTAAATTCAAAGGCTTTACAGTCAAATTGTTTTTAATGAGCAGAAACAACCTATGTTTTTTATTCGTTTATATTTAAAAAACACAACAAAAAAAAAACAACCTTTGTTTCGTCCAAATCAACTTTGACCAAAATGGGAATTTTAACAACCTGTATCAGAAAAGCATGTGTGAAGCCAACTGAACTCATTATCATGCTGCTGAATTGCTCATTTGGGGAACGACAGATTTGGGCAGAGGGAACTGTCAATCTGGAATTACCTTCTCCAGGACATCAGTGGTTTTTTTCATAAAAATCACCAGTGAACATGTGAACAAAGCTGTTCACACTCAATATCTTGAAATTCACCTACAAATGGAGTTTATTTGCTGAAACTCAAACAAATGTCATGTTTTTAAGTTATTCCATCATTGCAGGATAGCCAAACAGTGACGCTCTGCACAGGCAGGAATATGTAGCGCAAACATACTGACCATGTAGGCATCGATGGCCTCTCGGTCCAGTGGTCGGCTGACTGACACTTCTCCCGTCTCTATGTCAATGCTGAAGATCCCTTTAGGATCCCGATCAGAACCAGGGCCGGTCAGGCGGAAAAAATGGCTCCGAGGCGTTCCTGGTAAAATTACCTGGAAATATAACCACGCAGAAATGGAAACTTATTATCAGATATACAATCTCTCTTTCCATTTTGTCACAGGGAAATAAAGAGACTTTTGAATAAGATTCATGTTTTTTTCCAATAATCTTAACATTGAATAGCTTAACGGCCGCAATAAAATGTTAGACTACAATCTAGAGTCAATTTAGCTGGGTGGTCCTCTATAGTCATGAAGTTCTGAAAATCAGAGACTAAACGGTGCCGCAAAGCTTCCTGAACAATAGAGAACGACCAGTAAGGCTACAACTGACAATGTTATCTAAACACTCTTCTGGAGGCGTTAACAACTTAATCGATCAATTGGTTTGGATTCCTATGATCCAACCAGATCGATCCGTTTGAATGAACAGCAATGTGATAGAAATTGAACATATTGATTCTGACCAAGTGCATCACAGCAGACAACACACATGTGATGTCAGCAATAACTGATTAGTCCATCATTCCAGTCCAATGAGTGGGAACACTTTAAATTTAGCAAAGACATATGATCATACAGTGTGCTAGAATGTTCTTATCATGTTCCCTTTGGATTATTTGGATGCGAAAAAAACAACAGCGGTCCGAACTTTAGGAAACTAAAATGTAAATGAATATGACATTTATTGTTGTTTCCTTGTTTGTTTGTATGCATATTTAATTTACACTTGATTATCTCGAAGAAATTCAAGGAATCTAGAAAACTTCATCTGTGCTTTTCAGTATCAGTTTTGGCTAAATATGTCCTGGATCAATTTTAGGTCATTGGATCGGATTGTTAAAAATACATTAACATCGACTATGAATCGTATTGACAAACACAAATTATGATACAAATCAAATTGTTGTTAAAATGAATTTTTACAGCCACACTTTTCAGTATGATTCTGATGTTCAGAGCAGAAACTGAGCTTACAAATGGCTGCAGAACCCAGCAGTGTCCACAAGCATCCCAGGGGGCAGCGGCAGGCAGGTTTGAAGAAGAAGAGACAAAAGAGAGCATGTTAAAGTCAAACATCACAGCTGAAATACCAACAACCATCAAAGTTCCCCAAACTCACACCAGTGAAACTGATGAAAGAACAAGTCAAGTTGCCAGAATCTGTTGAAAATGACTCTTACAAAGGCTCAGACTTCACAACCCGACAGTCAAACTGTCTCTGCCACGCTCAGATAAGAGTGCATCTGTGATATTTCATGTTTTTGTAAAACGTTTGGGTATTGATATATCAAGAAACAAAAAAATGAAGTCAATATTTAAAGCCTGTGAACAACTATCCATCCCTTCAAAATGATGTTCCATACCTACATGAACACAAAAGAATCAGCTGTCATTGTTGACTTCAATACGGTCACAGTCAGTCAAGGACCCAAATTGCCAAAAGCCGGAGTATCACAGAGGAGCCATGAGGTCACCTTTAATGAGAGCACACTTTACTGGGACAGCAGCTGCAATGAAGGCCTTTCTGCTTCCCACTTGAAAGAGCATAGGACATGTGACGGCAGAGTCACAAGCCTTTGCCAGATAAAACTCAAACACTTAAAGCCTCTCCAGTGTTCCCTATCATTTATCTTGATGTCCCGCTTTATCTTTTCCTTTGCTTTCTCTTGCTCTTAGCTCCTAGCTTGATAATGCTTCTAATATATGCATCCCCGCTGTTCTCCAAAGTTTCCACATCTCTAATCATTTTCCTCTTTTCTGTTCTATATCCTCCTGCACTCATTCCATCGGCATGTTTAGTTTGACTTTTAAAAGGGATGAGAGCCAAAGGAAATGCAAAGGCTGTAGTAAGAATGAAAACGCCTCCCTTTTTGACCCCTGCTGCGCGTGTTGACTTTCTTTCTACAGGCAGGAAACAACAAATGGAGTTTTTTTTTGGGCGGAGACTAACATCCTGGGCTTTGCTCATCTTTATGTTCCTGTGAGGCTAAAAAACAAACAGATCCATGTTCTTATTTTCCATTTTTTTAAATACTGAGAGTTCCCCTTCGATCATCTGTTGATCTATTGTAATAGTGTTCCCAGTGGTCTTTTTATTACAATTATGCAGTTTTTAGCTAAAATAAAATAGATAAATAAAAACAGAGGACATAGTTTCTGCAGAGTGACAGTAGTTGATTAGACGTTCGCCTCCGCCTGGAGCAACTCCGCCTCCCCTTTCTCTTCCCACTGCGGAGCAGGGAGCTTGTCCAGTGGATTTTCTACCTCACAATTTCACTCTTTTTCTATCAGCCTTTTTTTATCTGCGGATCCACGGCAGTTTGAATAAAGAAATACTCAGAAATGAAATTTAGAATTTAATTTTCTTTATATATGTCCTCCATCATGGAAAAAAACCCACAATTTAATGGGTCTTTAACCAGCAACTCTTTTAGTATTACTTTAGAAACCACATTGTATTTGTTTGGATTTTTCACTCAAGTTCATACTTGTATTGTTAAGATGACTCTCTGACGCACAGCTCCCTCCATTCTTTTTGTGCGATGAATAACAAGTAGGGTGTCAAGTCCGTTTTCTTTTCAGTCGTCTTTTTGTAAAAAACTGCAGATCAAAGATTAAAATATAAAAACTGTTTTTCATAAAAGGCCAAATGGCTTTTGTAATTCAATTCATAAAAGTGCAGGATGCCCCAGTTTGTGTGCAAGCAGGTGAAACATAACCTTAGACTGTAAATCTGTGATGTAAAAATTCAACTAAAATCGAGTTGTTGTTCTTTTTAAATAGGTTTGTTTTTCCTGATAAACTCCCAATGCATAATTTCATGTTGAGAGCTATAATCTCTCAGATCTCAGGTCAAATGCTGACTTTCAAGTTCAGGGTTGGTCAAACAGTCATTAAGGTCCAACTCAGCCTTAAAAAGTCACTGGGTATTTAACTAAAGCAACTTTGTCGGATTTTGAAACAAACCAAGCCAGAACTGACTCTCACAGTGCTGTTTTTTTTCTTCTTCTTTATAGTGGAAGTCCCTGCAGAGAAAGAGTTTGGTTTATTTGGCAGGAAGATCTGGGAGTTTGCTCAGCAGGACAGCACAGCAGGGACGGATATTAATGCAGAGCAGAAAAAAAGAATAAAAAGGTGGTAAGGGGAAGCAATCTTTCACTGCCCCTCTATTATTTATTATTGATTACAAATGTTTTCTGTGAAAATGATTCCAATAGAGGGAAATTAGCAGACTTTTTATTGTAGAATCACCAGTGACAGCTGGGTCACATGGAAAAAGCAAATATGAAGGAAGGGCAGCGTTCACTGAATTCACAGACGGATGTGCCAGCTTGGATGGATGCAGCAGGAATGACAGGAAAAGACGACAGAAGGGATGACAGGAGAGTAAGTAGAAGCAAAAGGAAGAAGGCAGTGTGAAGGATCACTGATAAAGACACAGTAACTTCAGCTGAGGAGTAACTGAAGTGTCAGGAGAAGTTTCGACTGATTAGGAGATGTCTCTGTGGGATAGGAGCGTGATAATCTGCAGTGCGCATACGCACACAACTGCACGCTAACGTACGTGCATGATGGCGAAGAAATGTGCACCCAGTGGCTTTGTCTCTGCTGAGGCTGTCTCCCTCTGTGTGTGTGGGAGGACTGATGGGAGAATCTCACCTCCTTCTATCAGCTCTCATTACCAGTCGAGCAGACATGAAAGACTGTGGGGCTCGGAGTGCAGCGGGAAGATGACAGGAGGTGTGGCTCTGCTACACCAAAAAAACCTCAAAGCTCTCTGAGAGAATGAGCCCCACAACAATGGATGAGCAGAATAATGTTTATGGAATCATCTATCCAACTTCCATAACACCTCCTTTTGCCTATCCTTCTATCAAGTGTCAAGAAGGCAAAGTGTGTGAAGATGACTAAGGGGTGAACACAGATTCAGTCGCAGAACGTACTGGGAGTAAGTTTTGTCTGGGAATTGAACAAAAGGACAGGAGTTTTTTGACCAGAAAAAAAAAAGGCAAACCGGAAACTACCTCATCTGCTACACACACACACATCTCTAATTTGACCTTCTGGATTTTGAGGGAAAATCCTGGTTTGTGTGCATGACGGAATGCAGCATCATCCCTCCATGGTGCCTCTCATCCCTGTCAAGGTCACACAGCCAGCTGCAAATGATAATCACCGGCTACAAAAGGACTCCTGGGACCCAGCCAGTTTGTGTGAAAGTGTGTGAGTGCCATCCTACTAGGCTTGGACCGCTGCTTTGGCTGATTGTCTCGACAGTCCGCCTTCCTAATGAGCGGGATAAAGCCGGATGGAATGGCCCGGTGAAGACACAGAAGAACAGAGGCAGGCAACTCCTCACCTCAGGATGATTGGGGAAAGAAGGGCTCTAATGAAATGACTAATCATTAACCATTGACCACAAGCGCAACAAGCTGAGGAGGGGGAACAATCAAGGAAAGGGCTTGTTGAGGGAAAAACAATGACAAGACAAGATAAGGGTCCTTTTCAGTGTCTGGACTGTGTTAAGAGGGTCACAAATGTTGGGCTCTCAAAAATTACCATGGTTCAAAATCCATGTATCTTCATATAAACTATTGAACTTAAAAATCTTAGCAAAGACCATATTTAAGAGTTTTTGTTTTATTTTAAAAAATACATCATCTTTGGATCTATTTTCAAAGCAACCCCAGTGGTCTTTTAATTATAATTTTGCAGTTTGTGGCTAAAAACTCATGTCGTTTTCCAGAACATAGCTTCTGCAGAGCAGCAACAGTTGTTTGCGTGGAGCACCCCCGCCCCTCTTCCCCTACTCATTGCTAGGAGCCATCTGTTCACACACTCTCCTGCTAGCTGACAGCCCTCACACCAAAAAAACCTAACATTACTGGTGCAAAAGAAAATGGCGAGCAATGTCGGAGCTAACCAGCCGTGCAGCTTTGAGCCAGATTCCAGCTCAGATGAGAAAAACAAAGACGTCTATGGATCTAGTCTTCTACAAGTGGATGCATCAGAATGGAGCGGAGCAGGGAGCCTTTTGGACCGCCAGGCGTATTTTTTTTACGTCACAAATATTGTCTCTTTTTGCCCCATGCGCTGCGACAGTCCAACTTTGAGAAGAAACGCTGGAATGCCTGGACCATTCGAAACCAAACCAAATGTCAATTGAAATATTATTTGCATCAGCTTTAGTTGATATTGAAAATCATTTTCTTCAATAAAAAGGGATTCACACACCAATTTATGGTGACTTGGTTAGGTGTATAGTGAAAAATACACTATACACCTTCACTGAAATGTGAAATTGAATCCCCATCTTACCAATCTAGAAGACTTTTAGAGCCAGAGTTCTAAAACTCAAAGGACATTTGAGGAACATTTACATAAAATCCGTTTCCATGTGGAGTTACAGAAGGGATTCCCATCTGCTCTGACGGTCCAGTGAAACGCTGACGTTTTCTGCGGATGGGTTGAACTCATCCCCAGTGAACACAAGCAACAGACAGGGAAAATGTACATACAGAAAGACTGGAAATTTCTCAACGCAATTAAATGAATCAATTAGGCTGAAAGACAAAGCCCTCAGGGTTCCTGCCTCACTTCTGCTGCCTCTCCTGGTTTAGTTAAACCCGGACTCTGAATGTTCAAGGAAGTTCCACAATGAGAAGAGCAAAATTGTTACAGAATATGACAATATTTTAAAATCATAAAAAAATCTGCAGACTGTTACTGTGGAACTCCACAGTAGATGACAGGCTGAGGATGCATCTGCCACTGCAATATAAGAGAAAATAGCCAAACACTTTTGCTATCTAACCATATTAGTTGGAGCTGCAAACAAAGCAGCAGTAATACTTCATTGGAGCTGTCACGTCAGGACAGACACCTCATGTAGATTTGAGAACTGGACTCTCAGGAAAAGATGGACATAAGTTGAATGACTGACAGCTCCTCCACAGCACTTAAGCCAAACTTTGCTTTAGAGACGTGTTTAAGACTTCCTCCCAATGTCCCTTGTTTATTGATAAACCTCACTCAGTTATGTACCAAAAATACTTTAGACCCCAAGTAATCCAAATGTCCATCTTTGAAAAGATAAATAAAAACATATAAAATAAATCAAGAGTTGGAAAGAATATTTGTCCAAATAGCGGAAAAGCGGAAATAATTTAACATTTACATCGCAGAGAAAACATAGTGAGTACAGTTGACAAAAGTTTTTATTTTGAAAAAGTACGGGATGCACTTTACACACGCTCGCATGATTTTCGGTTTACAAAAAAGTGCTCCGGCTCGCTCCGGCGTCTGGCCAAAATCTGAAGCCACTGAAACCGATTTGAAGCACCGGAGAGGCCGGACCGGACTGAATGCCATGTGAGTGGCTTCAGAGTGGCTTCAGAGTGGAATCACTCCGATCACTGGTAAATGTGACACCTGCTGATGACATCAACCTGTGACTGGAATTTTATGCCCCAAGTGCCAATCCCATTATTTACCAGAATTTATTCCAGTGATTAAAGCACACGATGACGGAGCAAACCATGTCCAGAAAATGTCTTTAACACTGATGATGTTATTTCAAGAATTTAGGAGAAACTGAACTTCACATAAAGACACAGAGAGAGCAAACAACTATATAGAAAATAAAGACAGTTTCTGGAAAAGATATCGTTTACATTTCATATCTTGCTGCACTAGAGAATGCAATTTGGCTTGTTTGTTAATTATTATTCTTTTTTTTTTTACTTTTGCCTGTTTCTGTTTAGTGGGCGAACACAACACTTCCTCCTCTGTCTTATTGTCTACCTGCGAGCTCCTCCCCCTACCTCTAAGGGAGCACCCAGCCACCCTACGGGGGAAGCTCATTTCAGCCGCTTGTAGCCAGGGCCTCGTTCTTTGGGTCATGACCCGGAGCTCATGACCATAGGTGAGTATTGGAATGGAGATCGCCCGGTAAATTGAGAGCTTTGCTTTCTCCTTCAGCTTTGTCTTCACTACAACGGACCGGTACAGCAACCGCTCAACTACGGACCGCAGGCTCCGACCCACCTGTCAATCTTGCACTCCAGTCTTTCCTCACTTGTGAACAATTTTGCAAAACATTTAAACTCCTCCCCCCTGGGGGAACACTCCACCCACCGAGAGAGGGCAAACTACCTTCTCAGTTTAAGAGCCAGGGCCTCAGACTTAGCGGTGCTGACCCTCATCCCACTGGGCTGCAAACTCCCCGGGTGATGGACAGCCTCCCCCCGAAGTCCTCCTCCTCGGCTTACTGTCGAAAAAACCATGTCGAAAAAACCATGTCGAAAAAACCAAGTCAAAAGCTCCCCACCTGCACTGAAAACGGTGCCTGCGAATAACTGCTTTCCCCTTTTGAGGCGCCAAACAGTTTGCCAGAATCTCTTCGAGGCCAACCAAAAGTCCTTCTCTATGGCCTCACCGAACTCCTCCCAGGACCGGGTTTTTGCCTCTGCAACAGTCCGAGCCGCAGCTCGCTTAGAAACCCGTGGTGCAAAATCCCAGAAAAAGAAAAATACCACATAAATTCGGTGTTGATACTATGTGCTCAGTAAAGTGCTTTTCCTTTTATTACCTTTCGTAAAAAAATTGCCCAACTCAAACTTGTTTAAGACCAGAGGAAAGAAAAAATGATTCAGAAAATAAACAAGTCAACTACTTTAAGTATGACTGATTTTTGTTGCTGCACAGTGAGATTCTCCAATCAGCGGTGACTGAAGTGGCGTGCACTGAAAGGAACATTCAAGCATATCAGTTTCATTGCATGCTCCAGCTGCTCTTTGAGTTGTTGTGAGCCGTTTATGGGCCCCAAGGGAGGGTAGGGTAGAGACCTCTGTATCAAAACAATTCCACAGCTAGCACGAGGTGTGACATAAACAACAAGGTTCTTAACCTTCCCCAGTGGGTGCCGCTGACAGCCAGCCTACCTTCCATCCCTCTGCATGCACACACAGAGTTGGTGCACAAAATTTTACCTCGCGCAATCTAGACTCTACTTTACTTCTGACGGCTTATCTTCAAGATGGAGGAAGGGAGTGTAAAAAGTAAGCGGTTCCCATACGGAAGTGCAACGTTGAATAAAAAGAGGGAAAATTATTGGTGTGGAAAATCAATTTTACCAGGTCGCAAACATATATTTTCTTTTGGGTGAAATAGCCGACATTAGCCTGTCTCCTCATGCAAAGCTGATGTGGAGGCAGAGGAAGGGATGGACGGGTGATCGGATGAAAAGAGAATGAATGAAATGTGCAAACTGAAAGGGATGAGGAGCAGGAATAGGGCAAAAGAGAAGGAGGCCCATGGAGTCCTGTAGATATAGAGG
Organism: Oryzias latipes; assembly: GCF_053564925.1. Classification (NCBI taxonomy): domain Eukaryota; kingdom Metazoa; phylum Chordata; class Actinopteri; order Beloniformes; family Adrianichthyidae; genus Oryzias; species Oryzias latipes. The sequence goes on along the minus strand of NC_136242.1, from coordinate 31,756,552 downwards.
AAATAAATAATGCAACATATAGACTTTTTTTCTATTTTCCTACAGCTGACCCTTAAGATGCTACGGGAATTATTTTGCATTCCATGTGGTTCAAACCAATATGCTGACTCTTATTTCTATCCAACATGGTTGGGTTCAGCCGAGAAGAAAGGCGGTAACTCAAGGCTCTAATATTACTCAACAAAGCACAAGTACAGTATCAGTATTAGGTAGATACCTTGGCTCTGAGCTGCTGTCATGCTCTCCAGGGTACAATTATTCTGAAGCAAGGCTCAGTGTGAGATATCTTTTAATGCTAGTCTCAGCCTGTGTGAAGATGTGGACAGACTCCCAGTGCCGATTGTTATCAAAGACACTGTAGACTTATGCAGATTCCCCACTGAGGTATATGAAAAATACATGTCATGCCATACAGGCACATAAACTTAAGCCTTTTGGAACTTGTTATGGGATGAATAAGTAAGGGTTAATGGCCGACAAAGTGTGCGTTATTACTTTTTAACGCACTCCGTGGAAGCCTGAACCGTTCGTCGCGAAAGGCGTTTAAAAGTAATAACCGCACACTTCGTCGGTCATTAACCCGCTTATACCATGGTCACTTACAAAATAAATAAATAGTAACCAGTTTTTAGTCCTTAATTCTTGTTTTTTTCCAATTTGGATCGCTTTTCTCACAAAAAGCGGACTATTTTTTACGTGATGCGGCACGTAAAAATCACCCACTTCGTGCCGCACCACCGCTGCAGTCAAGATTCGGCGATATATATATGCTGATCTTTCCCATGGGTTAAATAAAGCATCAGTTCAGAGAGAAAGTTCACCTCTTACCGCTTGTTTTTGTCCAGATGATGAAGCAAAAGGTTGTTTTGAAGAAGCCAAAACATTTAAGCTAGGTGACCTGAACTTCTTTTTTCACAGTGCGGTTATCCTGTGGTATATCACTTTTTAATGCACACCCAGCAGCCAATCAGAATCGATTATTCACCCGGACCATGATACAAAGAGAATTACCTGCAGCACAACAAAATTTCAACGCCATTGCTTTCCCATTTCAAAATGGCATGAAAATAATTTTGGTAGATAAGTTATAAGTAATGAGTGACACTGATAAGTTATCAAACATCATCAAACTGTCATTGGCTTTTGCAATAGGGCCAAACCTGACAATTAAAGGCTTTATCACTAATGAAGCATCATTTAAAAATGAGCTATAAACTCTGGAGTACATCATGCAAAGCAAATTATATTCTTTCATTAAAAGTGTTGCTTCTTCTCTCCATCTTTTGAATCCTATTAATGACATGGAGTCTATACTTTCAAATGTCAAAACCATCGTCCTAAATCCCTACAATCCTTTTTTTGTTCTTTTCATCAAATGAAGTTCTCCCACTCTGGGCTTTAACCAATCTCAGTGAAATTTGGTCTCAAACTTTAATTCTGCAGCTGACTGCACCCAATTCCCCAGAAACAAACCGAAAATAAAATATTACACATTTATTGGTTATTCTGTTTTCCAAAAGCAAAGGTCAAGTGCATTCATATGCATGTGCAGATGTGAGAAATTTTTGTATTTTATTTGAGAATAAAAAACACATTTGGCATCACTGCCAGAGGTGGGAGTTGAACGGCTGACAGTTGATTATTTTACTTCAAAACAAAAATGTTCAGAAACAGTTTTTTTTCGCAATGTATTTAGTAATAGTATCCACACAAAAAAAGGGTATTTATTTGGCATAGAAAAGCCAAATGCTTTCCGAAAAAGTTAAAGATTAGAAAACTTTTCAGTCTGATCACAAATCCCCTGCTCTTCAATGGATGGATGGGAACCCAACAACCTTCCCACATTTGTGTGTTTCTTACCCTGCCAAGAACCCTGGGAAAAGGGCCTCTCTGGTTCTCTGTTACAGTCATGGGGGGAGCAAACAGGGATCTCTTGGATCTGTACGGCAGCCTCTGTTCCAGGCGCATGATATCCTGTGACAAAACATGGAGAAGCATTAACTTTCTTATTGTTACAACAGTTCTAGCTTCTAGTTGTGAGTATATTTGTGTCAATAAGATCACACAATCCATAAGAACCCATCCTTTATTCACGCATTAGCTATGTCATAGATGTTGGTCATTCAATCCACAAATATTCCAAAAAAGATGCAATGAGAAAGTGGAAAGAGGTTCAGCTAAAACCCCCACTAGGAAACTAACAAACCTGCAAAACAGCAGTATAAAAAAATAAATAAAAAATAAAAAAATCCTCGACTTTGTTCCTATTAAATAGTTTATTGCTTATGTTTGGTTGTTGCCATTTTTTGGTTTGAGAGTTTTAACTAAATGTATATTTTTGAATGAATGCTTTAAGATATTAAGTTCTTAAATAAAGACGGATTTGTCATTTTTCCTTTTTAATTAATTTTAAAATATTTTAAACTCCAACTGCTCTTCGACGGTCGTTCTTTCAGTCTTATAATTGTTATTTTATTACTTTTTAATATTTTCTAGGATATTTTTGTATTTTTTTAAGATTTCGATGGGTTCTTGTTCTTGTTGCTTTGAGATCCAACCGTATGTTTGAAAAGCTCCAAACAAATAAAGTTAATCCAATTATATTGTTTGGTCAGGACAACAAAATCCAGCACAGAAAAGAAAAATTCACCAAAAAACAGGTTTTTCTGAGTTTCCACTGAAATTGCTTTTTCTATAATTCTGCTTTCAGCCCTCATTTTAAATGAAGACAGCAAATGATGAAGAAGAGAAAAAAAAAAAATCAAAGAAAAAACAAAGCCGAAAGAGAGCGGGGAAAAAAGGTTTTGGTTAAACAATCTCATTGTTCAACCAGATGGAGCCAATCTGAAATGTTGTTTTGATCTTGAAAAACACAAAAACATAATCTCATTTCATTTTCACCCTCCTGCTGTAGTAAACAAGGATGGGGGTGTTTACTGTTTAACACAGTGAAGGATTCTCTCCTCTGTACTTTGATATCACAGATGGAGGTGGAGCATTTCTGCTTATGGGGTTTATGAAAATAATTTCTGTCAGAGACGCTGTGAATGCTGGGAAGAATCCTGGCAGCCAACACGGAGGTGATGACCTCCAGAGGAGGACAGTCTGCTGAACGACTGCACACCTGGACGTCAGCCGAGGAGCAACAAAAAGCTGTTAAACAACTGAAACAATTAGCCTTTATGAAAAGAATTATGTTCATTTGCATTTTGAAACAACAAACGTCATGTATGAAACATCCGTCAAGTAGAGTCATGTATGAAACATCCACATAAAAAATTTTAGACGTGGATTAGCCTTTTTTTTTGCAATCCTACTTTTGGATTTTTCATTACTTTCTTTTTATGATATAAAATGGTATTAGTCAGAAAAGGTCTTCCCAGAGTAATATAGCATCAATGTTTTCTTCCTTATTGTATGCACATACTACAAATATTCAAAAGTAAAGCTAAAGGAAAAGGCTTATCTGCTTGGAGAACAAATCAAACACTCACTTCATGCAAACGAGGAATGATCTTTAAAAAAACAAAAACAAGAAAAAAAACAGTCCCACTATCTGTCACACACCTAGGTCTGCGAAATTTGTTCCCCGCATTTGACCCATCCCCTTGGGGAGCGGTGAGCTGCAGACACAGCCGCGCTCAGGAACCCTTTGGTGGATTAACCCCCCAATCCAACCCCTTACTGCTGAGTGTTAAGCAGGGAGGTATCGGGTCCCATTTTTTAAGTCTTTTGTATGACTCTAAGAAAGTGAAGCAACATTATTTGAATATTATTTGAATATTTTACAATAATTCAGTTTGTTTATGTTTTTAACAATCTGTTGGTCGCACCCTATGCCTGAATCGAATGAGTGTGACGTCATCTAAGGAAAATGATTTACTACAAGTGAAGTCAGTTCAGTGACAAATCTTTTGTGACGCCGCCATGTTGGGGCCAGACCTCGTCAGTAAGCAGTGATTACTGAGTCAGTCTGAGTCAACGTTTCTATGGCAACCACCCATAGTTTCATAGTTAAATGGTTTGACCCTGTTTTTTAAACAACAGAGAAGCGAAAATTCAATCCAGCGTTATCTGAATTATTCCCACTTTTTCCTGGAAATAGTTTTGAAACAGATCCTTTATCAGGGACGAAAAAAAAGCTGCTATCTTTGAAGGTTATTTATTTTTTATTTTGGCAGCACCAGTTGTGATGCCAAAAACGAGCACTTCACACAAATTCGCTCCCCCTGTTCCACATTTGCTTTTCATCGGTTGCCATTAATGTTTGCTCAAACGTCAGACTTTATGCCCTTGATTGTGGCTTTTTTTTAATCCAATATATCTGCAATTATAAAGTCCATTTTCTGAGTTGTCATCATTAAACAGCAGATCTTTCAGTTTTTTCTTTAAATTCAGCATCATGTTTATAATGATAATGTTTATATTAAAAACCTTGTAGCTTTTTTGTGACTTTCATAAACCACTTATTTGAAGGACAACAGTTGAAAAACCCCATCCATCCATCCATCCCACCATCCATCCTTCAAATCCACTTAATCGCTGAGAAAAACTTCCAGTAGAGGAAAAAATAATAAAAAAATAAGGCTAGCAACTGATTTTAAAATCTATAGCCTGCTTTTCCGTGGATTGATTTGCATTATGACACTTTGCTTTGTCCATCTTTTACACAAGAGCCATACATTGTTTGCAGCACAGCACTGTTAGTGTGTAAGCAGCAGGCCGTGTAATGTCGTTGGTTAAAAGAAGCTGACACAGTTCTCAGCACAGTGTGGATAATTAAAAGAGGAAAACATTGACTTCTGTAAAGTAAGAATTTCTTTTCACAGCTTTAAGAGCCACTCCAATGAAAAGTGTGTTTTTAACATGTCCTTGTGGCTTTTTTCTCATGATGCCAGACACATGTAAAGAAAGTTTGGCCTAAAATTGTATTTATGAGTATTTCTTTATTCAATTCATTGTGATTTAAAGTTGTTAATGTAGAAACTACAATCCACAGACCATGAGCTCCCTGCTCAGCTCCATTCTGATGCATCCACTGTCAGATGAATAGATCCATGTATGTCTTTGTTTTTCCTCGTCTGAGCTGGAAATTGCCAGTTCATTGTGGGGGTTTCAACTGCCAAAATCGGAGGAATGAGTCCACGAAGGAGGAAGGCATAACATTTCACAGGTAAGAACTATAATTTATTTATTTTAATGCTGCAGGGTCTTTGTTAATAGTACACATGTTGACATGCATGATGCTACAGGGCTATTATCAACATGTAGGCATGATGTATGTACAATTTGCTGTTGACATAAATGTAAACTTTATTTTGTTAAACCTATATACTGTATACTAGGACTAGGCTATTATAGTAATATATATTTATACATCTCTGACTCAGTGACTGAACTTTTCTTGCAGGTTTCCAATGGATTCAGACTTGAGGAAAACGTGGGCCTTAGCAATAAAAAAGGCTAACCCAGATGGATCACTGTGGTTACCGACTAACAATACAGTCTGACTATGTTCAAAACATTTTGTGGAAACAGATTTTGATAAGAAGTCAGACTGTTCGCTTGAAACCCGACACCATACCATCTGTGTTACACAAACTGATCACTCACATGAATCAGTAAATCTATTGTTTTTTTTTTTTTTTTTTTTTGTTTTTTTTTAACTTGTCCTGTCCAACAGCTGGGCAGACAGACGAGAGCTGTGGGCCTCTTGTGTTGGACATATTTTGCATTAACAAGAGGGGTTATTCATCTTCAGACAAACCAAAGGTATGTCTGAATAAACCCCTTTTGTAATTGAGGCCAAACTTTAATTTCAATCATGTCTGAAAATCTTTGGTGTTGGACCGGACGGAAAAGGAAAGAGGGGAAGAAGAGAGAGGGACGCTAGAGAGGGGGGGGGGGGGGGGGGGGGTAGGGGGTGATAATAGGAGGGGAAGGGGGATAAGACCATGAAGCAGCATAAAGCAACAAGTTTACTGGTTGTTAATCATTATGGTAAGGTTCAAATGCAGTACAAAAAGGGCGGGGCCCGTCCACACACACACTCAAATGTTATAAACACACCTGCTAGCTGCAAAAATTTCCACCTGTCGACATGTACACAAAACAGATAGTGTTCACACACGCATACTTATGCCTTAAAACCAACTAGTGTGGAACATTTCAGTCATTCAGTCATGCAAGCTATTAGTGCAAAGGTGAGCTAACACCAGTGCTCAGGTGAGTGTTTATGTTCTTCTAAAATGGATGGTGGAACGTGAAAAGAAGGAGGGAGAGTGCCCAGCCATCCCCACCCCAAGACCCCCACCGCAGCAGCAGCGGCAGCCGGAATCCCCCCCAACGCCACACGGGAACCGGCAGGGAACAACCGCCGCCCGGGCGACCAAGCCCGCCACCCAGGCCAGGGCCAGCAGGGCCGCCGCGAGGCCCCCAGAGCCAGAGGCCAGGGAAGCACGGAGGGAAAGAGAGCGCCGCCTCAGCCCAACCAGGAGAGCAGCCCCCCCGCCGCGCCGGGAGAACCCAACGCAGAGCCCCACCGGAGAAGGACGCCCACAGCCCCAAACGAGCACCCCACCACCACCCAGGAGTTCCGGGCATCCCCCCGCCCCAACCCCAGGTACGAGCCAGGACCCCCCAAGGGAGACCCGCTCCGCACTCCAGGCAGCCATCCGCCCGGCCCACGGTTGGTCCAGGGAGGAGCGAGGCAGGGGGCCCGCCGCCCCCGCCCAGGAGGGGGGAACCCCGGGGAAAAAAAGAGGGCCCACAAGGGGTGTTATAAATATGGCCCGACCAGGCTCGGCCACAGTTGGAAATTTGGCGGGGCCCAGCACTCAGGAGCAAGGACCAGAACCCACCCCCCAGGGACCAGACACCCCCGGCTCAGATGTAATGTGAACTCCCCCACCGCGCGGAGAGAGCACCGCCGGGCCCAGGAAGCCGGCACCCCGAGGACACGGCCGCCGTTGCAAAGGGGCCCGCACCCCCCACCAGGGAAGAGGCAGGGGACAGATGGACCCAGGTCCCACCTTCCTTGCAAAATGTGTGTGCGTGTATGTGTGTTTGAGATGGTGCGTGTGTGCATGTGTGTGTGTTTATGTTGGGATGTATATATTGAGGGGGGAGGGGTGTGTGTACTAAGGGGGGTGCAGTTAAAATTGGCGGGTAGGGCACTAAGGGGACATCTCCTGATTACTCACAGTGACGTCCCCTCACCCTCCCCACCAAGGGGCCCTAAATGTCTAAGGTGCGGTTAAAATTGGCGGGTAGGGTGCTAGGAGGACATCCGCTGCTTGCTGGCAGTGATGTCCAAGCACCCCCCCTACCAAGGGCCCTACATGTCTAAGGTGCAAATAAAACCGACGGCAACCATAGGAGGGGGGGCCACTGCCTAGTAAACCCCCCCCCAAAGGCTCATCGCAGGCTAAGCCCCCCACCCCCTCACCCTATTATGAGGTTATATGAGGAAGGGGGTAAGTTGGGGACAGCTGATAGACTGTCCCCCGGTGGTCAAACAGCTGTCCCCCGCCCCCCCCCCAGCAAGGGGGCCAGGCCCACCCAGCCCAGGGGCCCCACCCCCGGAGGCGCCGACACCCCAGGCCCAGCACCACCCCCCCCACACAGAGAGAGAGGAGCCAGAAAGCGCCGGCCCCCCCCGGAGCAAGCCCAGGCCCCCACCCCCAAACGCCGGCCCTAGAAGAGCTCTGGTCAGGCCTCGACGGGACCGAGGCAGCCAACCGGCCGGGGAAACCGCCGATGGCCTCAGCGGAGACCCCGACCCGTCAACCCCCCCTGCCCCGTACCAATAGTGGACCCCCCCCCCTCCCCCAGGATGCCCCCCCACAGGTCAGGGCCGACAAGACCCCGCACCCCACCCCCCACCCCCAGACCCCGCAGCCGAAGCGGAGGACACCCAGAGCGACCGGGGGCCCCAAGAGGGTTGTCCCGTCCCGCCCCAGAGCCAGGGAAGGGCCGATCCCAGCCCCAGGCGTAGATGGGAAGCCCATTGTTTTTCTTTTTAGGGTAAATCTATTGTTGACTTTTTGACTTTTTTTTAAACTTATTATTTATATTTATTATTATTATTATTGACTTATTATTGATCTATTATTATTTATTGTTATTAATATTATTGACTTATTGTTGAATCATTGTTGGGCTTTTCTAAATAATTTAAATTAAATGTCAAAGAGGTTTAAAAAATCTAGTTTAGAAATTATTTTTAAAAATTCTTTGTAACAATTTTTTTATTTGTAAGAAGTCCTGCAACTATGCATTTTTCATTAAAGTTTGAGCTTTCAAGGCTGACTGTTTCTCTTACTTAACAACAAATGTGTATGAATATATTATATAATATATTATATATATATATATATATAGGTATAGATATATATCTATATAAATATATATGAATTATATAAAAGCTACTTAGTTGCCACCAAAGGCTATAGAAATCATAGTCATGTGGGCGCCGACGACCTCACCAAGATGGCGTCGCGCTCCACCACCATTGGGCAGGCTTCACGAGCGGGCGTGTCTCCTCTAGCGATATAACTCATTGAGTAAGAGGCTATAAGCTAGCAGGATGGAGTGTAAATAAAGGGATGATGGGAAAAAAAGTGCAAGCGTATTCTCTGCCCACAAGTCAGAGGCGAATTTCTACTAAACTACTGCAGCTCAGTTTTTTTTGATTTAGCCAAAAAAAGCAATAATCACAGGTAAAAGTCCACTAGGAACATTTTGAAAATAGATCAAAAGAAAATCTGAATGGGACTTGTCTACTGTCTTCATTTAGCAGAAAACACACAAAAGAACCGCAACAATCCATGATCAAAAATACAAACCCAACAGAAAAACACAAAGACGTGGCGAGTGGTGTCTGAAATGGCCATTTTCATCAGAGCCACTCAGGGATGACCTTTAAAATGTCAAAGGCAGAAGTCCGAAACCCAACCTGAAGCTGTTAAACAGAATTCTATCCAAAACGTCTTGTATTTTCTAAAAAAAAAAAAAAAAAAAAAGAGCACAGCCAATGCGGTGTGTACATTTAGGTTTCTAATACAAGCAAACTTTAAGTGCTCCAATTACAATTCACATTGTTTCTAAGCTTTAAAAGATATCAAAAGGAAAGTATGAAGGTGGAAAGTATGAGGTGGACGGCAAACTGTTAATGTAAGTATTTTCAAGAGCTTCTGAGAGACGCTGGGGTTAAGATTGTGCGACCAAATCCACATCTCCACTTAGCTGAGATAGAGAAGGACTGATGAGGCTTTAGAGCCCATCAATGTTCTGCAAGAGGATCAAGAAGGTGAGATGAACTGAAAAAAAAACCCCAGCTGACTGGAGAGATGTGTTTAGCGCTCAGTGAGGATGGCTTACCATATGTCTCACACGAAAGGTCACTTGCAGCTCTACTTTCTTTTCTCACCTTTATACCTCCTACTTTACAGATACACTTCATTCTTTTTTCTTCCATAGAAACAGTGTCTTCTCACTTTACTTTTTTCTTTGGGTGATGAACAGTCTTCTTATACATTGGTGACACAGTGAGAGAAGGAAGCCATGAATCTTTAATGTGAGCTGGTCATAACTTTCCGCTGCACCATTGACCCTGATGCAGCTTCAAACATTTGATTCTCCAAATAATCACATGTTTCCGCTTACCAATGAAAGACGAAGATCTCACAGGCACTGAAGCCACTTGATGAGCCTCAAGGAAACAAAGGACAGCCTGTGAACAGTTTGTATCAGCGTTGATATCCCTAACTGTTGTTGAGAGTGCTCAGCCTATTTGTTTTTCACCATTATCTGAGCTCGCCGTTTCTTTGGCAGCAATGTCATGTCCTTGTCTACTCTGCCATTTTCACCCTCACCCTCAAATGGAGACTAGCCATTACTCATTTCTGACAATGTACCAGAGACTTGATGAGAAATGGACAATAGCAAGGCCAAGGCTGGTGCCAGTGGAGGCGAGAATCTACAATTATTCAGCACAAAATAAACTCGTACTTCTGCAGTAAAGTCAAGCACTCAATCAGCGCCTGGCGAGATCCGTTTGTTCAAACATCATACGTTTACATGAGAAAAATGATTCAATCCAATTCAATTCAACTTTATTTGTATGGCACTTTTCATGCTACAGAGCATCTCAAAGTGGTTCCCATTATAAAATAGATATTAGTAAGATAAAAAAAAATAGTGCTTAAAATAGCACATCGTAAAAAAAATAATAAATAAATACATAAAAAACCCAACACATACACAACCCACCAGTGCAACCAAAAGAAATCAAATTAATTGTTAAGATTTGTAAAAACAAGTGAAAACATGTGAACAAATAAAAACTATGTTAAACTATGCTTTACTAAAAAAAATGCATTTTTAGTTTTTTCTGAAAACCCTCCATAGTGGAAGAAGCCCTCCCGTCCTCAGGCAGGCTGTTCCACAGGCGAGGCCCACAATGCTGAAATGAGGCCTCGCCGTGGGTTTTAGTTCTGACCTATGGGACCACCAGCAGACCTGCACCCTGGACCTGAGGGCTCTGGGAGGCTCATAAAATAAATCTGATAAAAGTGAGACGCCAGTTCCGTTTAAACTTATATAAACTAATAAAAGAACCTTAAAATCAATCCTAAAGCTGACTGGGAGTCAATGCAAAGATTTCCAAGCAGAGAGTTTGATGCGTTATTGTGATCAAACAATTATGATGAAGCAGAGCATAGTAAGAATCTGAAGCCTTATGATGCAGCTTCACTTGGATCATAGGATAAAGGTGCAGTGATGATCCCCTTTAGACTCCCTTGTTCATACTGATTTCTAAAAATGGGCACCATGGTTGTGTATAATCTGCAGAATGCTGGCATGCAAACTGTTGGTTTAGGTGACCAGCAAGTCTCCAAATTAGGGAAGAGATGCTGAGCCGGAGCATGAAATTAAAGGAGCAATGCTGCCTGAGGATGGTGTAAACAATGGCTGGCTGTGGTCAACTGTTGGTTCAGAAGGAGTTGGACAACAGAAAAAGGAACAAACAGACAGGTTCTAGCTGGATGTCATCAGCGATTCTCAGGTCAGTTTCTGTCCAATTAATCAAGCTTTTGTGTCAATTTCATTTCTTGAAAACTCTTAAAACATTTTTTGGAATATATACGGTTTGCTTTCTGCTTAGTGGTTAGCATTCTCACTTCACAGCGAGGTGGCCCTGCTTTAAATCCTAGCTTTGTGAAGTTTCTTCTTGTGCATGCGTGGGTTTTCTCCAGACACTACAGTTACCTCCCACTGTCCAAAAGCATGTTTATTAGCCAAATCCAAATTCTTCCCTACCCCTACCCTTTTCCCTACCCCATCCAATTGTAGGGGCATTTGGAGGGGTAGGGCTGTCTGATTTTTTTTTTTTAACGGTTAGCCCCTCGCGGCGGAGGGAAGCCCAGCCGTCCGTGTTGCACTGTGCAGCACAGGAGAAGTGCTTTTCTTCACGTGGGTGTGCTCTGAAGCACAGAAGTGTACATGTATATGAAAGTATTTACTCTTTGTTTTAGCATGACCTCTTAAATGTATAAAACCGATGTGTTTGATGTGTTTCTGAGCGCTAGCAGCTCCGTGCAAACACAGGTCACCGGCGACTATTGGTGACGCCAGAGTGGGATTATCCCCCTCATTTGAAGACACAACATCACCCAACAGCAGCTAAAATAGGCTCCAGCAACCCATGACTCCAAAAGAGATTGAACAGGTCCCAGATGTGGACAGTGTTTGCTGGTACTTTGGGCTGTGTCTGAATTCTTTCCCTACTCCCCAACTACTGAAAAACTATGCCGCACCGAACCATCCAGTGTTCCGGATTTTAAAAGCAATTTGGACACTATCCTCACTACTTTTTTTTTTTTTTTTTTTTTTTTACAGGAAATACGACATCACCAATTTCACAATGTATTGTGGTCTATATTCACCAATCTAGTGATTGTTGGTGCACACAGGTTTTTCACAGAAACTTTTGGGAAATTTCTGGGGCATTCAATTTCGGAATTGTAGATTCAGACAGCTCTACAAAAGGGCGAATGCACTATATGGTGCACTAAGTAGTGAGTAGAAGGGAATTGGGACACAACCTTGTTTCACTCTGTGAAAAACAAATTAGCAGATTGTCCCACTATAACTCAATCTGAGTTAAGATGTTGAGCAGTTGCACTTGGCAATCTTTTTTTTTTAAACATAATGATCGTTTCTTCAACAAAGTTCCTTTTCAATTAAGTTGGTTCTGGCATCAGAAATTCGTACTTTTTGACCCGGTCTTCAGATTTTACCTCGAAAACTCACAAAGTACTTGTTTGGCCTTGGTTACAGCTTTGTGTCTGACTTTGAAAGTTTAAAAAGGCTGAAAAAGATGTTTTGCAGAATTGTTATTCAGCACAAGTGAGTGGAAACATGCAGATAAAACAAATGTTTGAAGAAAGCTAATGTTGGGTCACTGGAGTAACAAATGCTTCTGAAACAAAATTCCATCCAGAATATCTTAAACTGTCTGTGTTGTAACAGAGTTTTATTATTTTTAAGCTTTCATTCTTCTTCCAGAGCCATCAGGCATTAACTGCTTTGACAGAATAGGTGATACTTATTTATTTTTTTCCCCCCACAGATTTTTAAAAACATCTTTGTTATCCATTGTTGACCTGAAAATGTCCTCCATGAAATAATCCCTGCTGTTTCCCATTACTCCTGTCAGAGTCGGGCTTCTCATCTGTCTCTGGTGCAGAAACCAGAGAGAAGCCGTTGACTACATTTAAGGAACCTGAGCCTCATTTCATAATCCAACGTTGAAGCCTCTGAAGAAGCTGTCACTTGATTTTAGCATTTCCAAATGTTTGCAATCACCAACTTGTGCTCTTAACCTTTCAGACTTGCTGTAAGACACACAAAGGCACAGCTCAAAATAGGTTTAAAAAACATGCAATCTGTCAGTTTTTGACAAATAATATCAAAATAAATCACAATTTTAGCGAGTTAGGGTTAGGTGTTATTAGTTAGGTTAGGGTTATTTATAATTTATTTATTTACTTTTTAGGAAGGGAAGGGGCGCACTGGAGGGGGGCGGTGTGCTAGTCCCTAAGGGAAGTCAGGGGATGAATGGTGGGGCTGGACCTCCTGCCCCTTGGGGGTGGTGCCGGGCCCCTTCGTGGACTGTCTCTCTGCGCTGGCGCAACCCTGGCCTCTGCCTGTGGCTGGCCCTCTCCTGGTCCAGCTGGTTGGGCTGGGGAGGATCTGGTTCCCCTTATGAACACACGGTCCACTCTGGTAACATGCATGGATCTCTACCCCCAGTTTACCCCCTATCTGGTATGATTGTTACAGCTTAAAATAATAATTTATTCAAATCAGCGCTTGTATTCCTCACATTCTCCACCTCTCTCCCTTTTATTCTCTTCTACCCCCCCCCCCCCCCACCCCCTCACACTTTGTCCCTCCCCTCTCCACACAAACTAAATTTAACAAATAAATAAAAAATAAAAAAAACAAAAAAAAACAAAAGGGGGTTTATACACATTTACACTCTGATTATCCGAAGATTCATAACTCTTTTTTGTAACAGTAAAACCTGTCCACAAAAGGCCTTCAGCTCTAATCTGTTTGCTCATTGTTGGACAGAACAAGTTAAGAGAAGAAATAAAAAAAAGAGCATTCTTTTAATTTTGATTAGTCCGTTTTTAACCAAAATCAAAAGAAGCTTGTCATTTTCTAGGACACAGTTTCTGTAAAGTGACAAGAGTTCATTAGAAATTCATTCTCTGTTCAATTGGGCCTTCAGCTAGCTTACAGCGCCTCACACCACACACCTAAATGTACTGGTTTAGCAAAGATAGTGGGCAATATTGAGGCAATCTATCCATGTAGTTATGAGTCGAACGCCTGCTCGGACGACGAAAACAATCTTGCATGGCTCTAGTTGCCTAAAAGTGGATGTATCAGAACGGAGCGGAGCAGGGAGCTTAGCGCATTTTTTAACAATTTCATTTTTTTGTCTGCTCCTGATTCACAACAGTTTGAGTAAATTAATACTCATAATTGCAATTTTAAGCTTAGTTTACTTTATATTTTTAATCAATAGAAAAACGGATTAAAAAAAATGTTAAAAACACCAAAAACACAGTTTTCGTTGGAGTGGGTCTTTAAAGGAACTGGTCAGCTGTTTATAATGTGTTTAAATGGTGCTTTAACCCTTGTGCCATCTTAGCTGACCCCACCCTTACATTGACATGTTGTCCCTATGACAAAGGTGGATAAAGGTGGAAAAATTTGATGAAGATCACAAATCATTGAAGAAAAAAGGTTCAGAGCACTGTTTAGTGGGTCTAAATGACCCAACTCCCAATGTTAAAGTGCCTAGGATAGCACAAGGGGTTAAACACATATTTGTACATTGTTATTAAAAGGTTGAGGGAACAATGACCATAATAAAAAATAAAACATTATTAGTGTGAGACAGAGAGAAAAACTGGCTGTGATTTTTTTTTTTTTTTGCTATTGTTGCAGGATGCTATTTTCCCCAAAAAGCATCAATGTGGTCAGAAAGAAAAATACAGAAAAATGCAGAACCGAGATTTTAAACAGGATGCAATATTATATTTCAGTTGTTGCATTAAAATATAAGAAAGTTAACAAAAGCTAAATAAATGGGGGTTTGGACTGGAACTATTTGGACTCTTATCAGCAGTTACATTTGAATGATGCCTGTTTATAGTCCCCGAAGGCACAAAAATGTTCTGAATAAGTGTTGTTCTGCAAAGCACAACCGAAACAATGAGGAACAACTCACAAAAAACAAGTCCATATCGTGGTGCATGCATTTGTTAAATTGAAATGCATTCTTCCATTGCACATATTGATCGTCTGCAAAAAGAGGGGGAATAAATTACTCATTGGATTCAGAGTTTTGCTTCTAATGGGAATCATTCATCAGCCATCTCCCTGTCCTGCTGGGTCTGTGTTACACCAAACCAGCAGCTCGTGCTAACGAATTAAAAAATGATTCACTCCACCTTTGCTCCCGGCACTTATCAATTATCACAAGCCGATATTTTGTTATACAATACCATTTGTTGTGCCAGCAAATTCACCTTGTACATTTCCGGCTTGGATTAGATGGTTGAAAAAGAGAAACCTATAAAGAAAAAAGATGTACCGAGTTGTGCATTAAATGGAAAAAACGATGTAAAAATAATCTAAAAACCGTAACTTTTTAAAAACATTTAGTTTGCTTGGATAATTAAAGCTCCTCAGCCTCAGAGCGGTTCCAGAAGTCACAGCTCCGACTTACTGAAGCTGTTAACGTCAGGCAATACAGATTGCAGCTCTGAACGTGCATTTTAGTAGCTGCCTGAGATGGTGCCAAATTCCAGGTGGTGAGATGATGGTGCTAAGTGCAGGACTGGGGGGAGAGAGGGGGGTCCTCAGGATATGGACGGAGAAAGGAACAATAGATTTTCTGATAAAACGGGTCCCAGAGCTTGAGGGGCTTCAGCAGACTAATTGACAGAGACATAATGAGAGCTTTTAAGCAGCTTGTCTCACAGGAAGACTTTCCCTCTGCCTGCCTCTTTACCTTTGCCACTTGGTATGCGTGATATTTAATTAACAGTTGAAAGATTTCGAGATAAAAAATACAGTGGTACATCTCCTAATGTGAAAGATTGATAAGCACCTGAGATATCAGACTCATTACAAACTTCAACTGGGTGTTTGGTCATCGTTTAGTAAGTTTTAGTGCTGAAAGGGTTCTGTGGTTTAGTTAGGTTTGTTTTTTTTAACTTTCTGTCACCAAGCCAATGGGGCCGCTCCTCTTCATGCCTGTTCTTGAGGAGGGTCACCGGGGCCGGACTTCATGTTCCCTGTCCCTGAAGACTGTTGCCGTTTGTCCCCCTTGGATGTGTTTCCTATTCCAGAGGAGGGTCGCAGAGCCGTTTCCCTATCATGCTTCCTGTCCCCGGGGAGAGCTGTCGGGGCCGCTCCCCTTCATGCCTGCGGTTCTCTGATACCCCACACATCCGTCTGGCTGCAGGAGCCCCAACTATTTTCTGAACATGTTCTTGTTTTGTTCCTCCAGGTCCCCTCCTCTCGGGTGTTTTGGGCATCTGGGATATGGCATTTTGGGGAGGGGAACTGTATGGATTTTGTTCTTTGGTTTGGTTTTTCAGTTGAGTTCTTGGTTTTGGTCATGTTTTTGAGTATTCCCCTATCAATCACTCCAGGTTCATGTTGATCATCCACAGCTGTTTTCATTTCTGTCAGTTCCTCTCAGTCTATTTGAGGGTCTGGTTTTCAGTTCATCCTTGTCAGGAAACCTTATTTTTGTTTAGTCCTTGCTGTGTTTTTCTGTATTGATGTTGCACTTTGGTTATTTATTTATTGGGTATTTATTTGGTGTATTTGAGTTGTTGTTTTTTCAGCTTTAAAATAATAAGGCTGATTGTCGATGCTCCAAACGCAATATTGTTGTTTTAATGACAATAACAAATGAATCTTGAATCTCTGCTTTGCCATCCTATTGGTTTCTCCATGGTTTTTGTTACGTTCCGGTTACATTATTAAATGTTTTAGTTTCTGTTACCAAGCCTGGTCTTCTGCATTTTTTGGTCCTACATCACCAGTTCCTGATAGGTGCAGGCATGTCCAAAGTCTGGCTTGTGGGCCAAACGTGCCTCATCTTCAAATCTCTTCCAGCCCACATGCTGCTGTCATAAAAAGGGCCCCCCGGCACTTTCTTAAAACTATAATTTCTTGATTGTGATTGGCTAAATTACATCTTAAGATGTTTTGATGCGGCAACAACCTGTGCTTACTTGACCATGAGGGGCTAGCCAAAAAAAGGGAAAATAAGATGTTATTTTCCTGTTTATATACTTTAAATTTAGACGTTTACAGTAAGCATTTAATGGTAACTATAATGTATAAGTTTTCATATGAGCCCAGATTTATTGTTGACAAAAGACACTTTTTTTAATTTTATTTCTGGTCTTCAAATCATAAAATCCCAGTAATTTTGGTAAAAAATAAATGTGAAATTATTATTTTTTCTATAATAAGCAATGAAAATTATCCTATGGTATAAAGATGTACCCTAAATACTTCTTTGCATTAACGTTTTATTTTAGGAGTTGAAAGAATGCAGGGTGATTGGATGAACCCTCACACATTTTTACCCCACCAAATATGGCTCTCTTTCCAAACAGTTTGGACACCCCTGTTCTACTGTGTCCTTGGGTTTTCTTAGCATTTTGCCAATATACAATACCAGAAATGCTTTGAAACTCCTCTGCTTTATCACGCTGCCACCATATTTCCACACCTCAACGTCCTCTTCACTTCACACAATCTTATCTTCTGTACTCATTCTGGCATCTCTGCATGCTTTTTCCTGTGCATGGCTTGTAGATAAATGCTATGCTTGCTCTATTACACGATCACAATCAAAATGCTAACCTGGGTTTAACATTTGTTATGGCCCGGGTCTGTCAGGACAAACCTGATAAAAACAAATTTAATCTGTTTTTTATTTTTTTTACTGCATATATTTGCTCTGAAAAAACAGTTTGAATAAACTCCATTGGAGGCCAAATTATTCTCCTGTTTCTGTTACCTGTTGGCCTATCTTAGACTTGGACGATCATCTAGTAATATATTCTAACATATTCTTTTTTGGTATAATTCTATTAGGAATCAGCTGCCTAAGTGCATTAATTTGTTTAAAAAATGTTTCCTGTAGCATCACCTCTGTTTTTTTTTGTGTCATTATGAAAACTAATGATAATTAAAGTTGTATAAGCGTGCTCCACATTTATAAATGATTAGAATGAATCAACATGTGAATGACTGTGACTAAGAATGTATGCCTTTGAACTGATGAATTTGGTTTTAAATTGATTTAATTTGCAATTGAGATGATAGAATGTATAAAAACACAGTTAATGTTAGAAAGGCTGGATTTACATCCACAAGTGAATTTCTGCTGCTAAGCGTCTTGTTTTCTGATTTAGAATAACTGCGTCATTAAGAAAAGAAAAACAAAAACATGCAGGTTATCAGCCTCTGTGACAATGTTATGTAATAAAATGGTTTTCTGGGATTATTTATTTTGAGGTATTTATTCCACTTTAGCTAATCCTATGCTGTTTATTTAAACTTTTTTTCACCCATACTCACCACAGGGAAGCCCTTTACAGGACAAAGACAGGAAATACAATACAATCCTAATCTCCTGAAGATTGTTTATTTCAGGAACAGTTAAAAATCCAAAATAAATCCAGCCTTTTTTCTAAACTAAAACACAACAAACAAAATTGACTAATCCTATCATCCTCCTTCTACGCATTGTACAGTCTGGCTTTGAGAAATAAACTCCCAAAAAGACCTAAAATCATCAACATTACACACGTTCTTTTTGTTTTTTAATGATGTTATTGATAGTAAATTGCACCAACTACTCAACCATTTAACATTTAAATTAATAGTTTATCAAATGCCCTTATGTAACTTAATTGCCATTTTCTTTCCTCTGACAAATTTTGCACAAGTCTGTCATTAATAACTACACATCTTTTGTGAAAAGTTGGTGCATAACAGTTGAATTCAAAATTGAAGGACAGCGGGGATGGCCACAGGGCGTTGGCAGCAGCATCGCCGTCTGGTGATGATTGGATGATTTATAAATGTCTTAGGACGGCGGCCATCCATATCAAGTGCCTCCGGTAGCCGGGTGGTAAATGAAAAATGGGCCATACTGGACCACAGGTCATTCGCAACTCAGATTTTGAGCAGAGATTATAATCTTGTCAATTTACAAGTTTACGAATCTTTAGACGACATGTTTCCCAAGACACCCAACAAGGGCAAAGCCCCAGGGCCCAAAAGAATAAAGTCCACCCACAGCAATGGTTTTCTTTGAATGAAGAGCATCAGTGCATCAATGCCATCTCCCCAGCAGCAGACTTTCATCATCAAAAATATACAAGTATCAATCAAATATTATTTTATTCAATTTATAATGTACACACAAATATGGAACATTTTACATATGTTTTACCTTTTTTTGAGGACTAATTTTCAATATTAGTTATTATGTTTTTGCTAAAATATATGGATAAAATAAATCATTGTTTACTTGATCAGATTAAAAGTAAATGTTTAGGCAAATCTGCAGAATAGAGATTGTTACTCACTCTGAGCGTGTTCACCTGAAGCGGGAGTCCTGTGATTTCCACCTGTGCGATGTCGTCTGCATGAGCACTGACCCCATGAATGAACAGGACTGGCTGACTGTCCACAACATCACGCACAGGAGCCAAATTTAGATCCGCGTCCACATAGAAGCTGGGATCTGACACGTCAAACGTCGCGTTCTTGTTCCCTGCACAGTCATCAAACTCCACTGTAAGAAACACAAAGAACAGGTAGATGTTTTGACATTGTTCTGAACAAAAAATAACAACAACAAAAAAAAAAATTCAGGAATAACGATAATGTCAAGGAAAACAGGCCCCCTTGACAGTCACTGAGGTACCTGCTGTGATGTTAAGAAAAGAACTTGAGGGGCTGTCAAACAAACCATAACAGCAAGAATCTTTCAGATACAAACAAATACCCTGAGGAAATACATAGAACCTGCACGAAGAGCTGACTCAAAGTGTTAGCGATGCTACAAAAGGGAAGCCGTCACTTTTTACTGGCTGATCTACTGCTGATGACCTGCTGTTGCTGTTTTGAAGTCGTTTATACAGTAGAGAATACAGTGACACAGGCTGAGGGAGGAAAGTGTCACCATCATTCCGCCAGCATTGGAATGAAGTACATGTGGTCTGGCAGAGGGAGACAAAGATCCCACCAGGAATTAACCACCCCACCCCATGTTCAGCAACAAGATTCCGCTTCCTCCACAATCCATCCTCCCATCCCTGGTCCCTCACCTCTACTGTTCCTCCCTCAGTGGATCACTAGGGGAGGGTTTGTGTTGATGTTTGCAGAGTGTTATATCAAGTTGTTGAAAAATGAAAATGGATCTGTAAGGTTGCAGTTCAGTGCAAGTGTCAATAGCTGCGGGCGCAAAATATCTTTGATCGGATTAGAATTGAACTGTGTACATGGTCCCACAAAAACTTTGTTTGATTATAACGAACATTTGCATACGCCAAACCTCCGGTCGGAATAAATCATTTGGACATGCGCAAAACTATCTGAAATACCTGAAATGGCCGGTATTTATATTTTCGACCCCACAAGATAGCACAAGGGTTACTTTTCTGCCACGACACTACTGCTCATCATCATCATGTATCAAAGGAGACGTCTGCGTTTTCTTCAGGCCATGGAGCGGCGAGCTCCTTACATGTGGGAGGGGCTACGGATGACGCTGTTTTGGGGAATGGTGGTTGGTGATTTCACAGAGGAGTTGTGGATCCAACAATTCATTAGGTAAATTTATCATCGCAAATCCAATTTTCGCAATTTCATATTCAATGGAACCGCAACTAGTGAAAGAACAAGGAAGGGCAAGAAGGGGTGAAGCAGGGGAGGCACAGACATATCGTCCTACGGAATTTTCCTTTTTTCCATTTAACTAAGAATTTACATCAACTGAGTGAGGTTGGTCTTGATTTTTTTTTGGAGGTTGCTCCCTTTTATTAACAAAACACCAAATGATCCAAACACAAATATCAATGCTGGAAAAAAAATGTATTTTTCCAAAATGACCAAAACTGCAGTTATTACAGCCATAAAAAAGGAAAATGGAATCCTCCCCAATTTGAATTTTAGACCAACTTCTAATCTTTATTTCTAAAACAAAATTATAAAAAAAAAATCGTTTTACTTTTCCAGTCAGGCATCACTCAAAGCACTGCACTTGTTAGAAAAACAACATTTGTGCAAATAAAAGACTCAGGAAAGGCATCAGTTTTGGGGAACTGCTTGATCTAAGAGCAGCCTCTGATGCCATGAACCATAAAATCCTTCTCGACACGCTGGGAAGGGGGCTGGGATTATCAGATACAGTCCACAGTTGGGTCTTAAATGCAGGGGTTATGTTGTTTCCATGGTGATCATACATCCAAGAGGGTGGCCATGTAATGCATAGTTCCTGAGGATTCAATTCTTGGACTTCTGCTTTTGAATTGCACTTTCAGTCTTTCGGATCATGTGGACGGAAATCAACTTTTACAATCTACTAAGGTCTTGTTGCTGCGCAGAGCAGCTACACTCGGATGAAGTCAACCTTCCTCCATTTAAAATCAAAAAAAAATATAGAAGTAAAAAGATTCTGAAGAGCCAAGGTTTAGTGGAATAAAAACAAGCATGAAAACAATGTGAGTATCAGTGTTTACAACAAATCTAGTTAAATACAATAAATAGAAAATACTCTAAAAACAAAATAAAAAGTACACGACAGGGTTTTACCATTTTTTACATTACAAAGTATTCTTCATAAAGCAGTTTCTCCTTTGTTTGGGTTTAGGATGAAAACAACCCTTTTGTCTATTAATGTTCTGTTCACCGATGCATATAAACCAGTTATTTATGAGCAGATTTTTCCATAAGCCTTCTCTTCTAGGAGCACACAAGCAAAATGCCACAATGAATGGTAAGAAAAAAGGAAAAGATGGCAAGAAAAAGCTATAATGCTAAAACCTATATTTTCATTTCAGAAATGCTGACGTAGAAAAGCAAGTCTTACAGCGTTTGGATTTATAAAGTGACAGTTGGGTTCTGCAGGCAGCTCAGCGCACAGCAGGGATGACTACAGTTGTTCAGTATAGCGGCTTACTGCCAAAATTAGCATGCATTTTCAGCAGGAAGGGTTGCAGCATCCAATGGTTGCTTAAAAGGACGAGAAAAAAAAAAACACAGGACAAGGGAGAATTAAATAAACTTCCCAAAATCTGTTTTTACAGATTATCTTTTGTATGTTTCCAACGAAATTACAATGCAGATTATAGAGCCTGATGCAAAGATGCAAGCATGCCTCTAATTTATCAGTTTGAACAAAGGTTTTTTTTTGGGTTTTTTTCCATCAAACTGGTACAAAGTCAAACTGTGAAAGTCCACGACCTGTTTTTTCTGATAATTAAAACTCCGCTGACCAGTGTTTCTCAAAGCTTTCATTTGACACACTTAACCTTTGTGACCGTTTCGTCTTAATCTCCTTCCCTGCAGAAGGTTTTGAAGTCTTTCAAGACTGGATAGAATCATTCCCCGCCGTCTGATTGATGAACGGAGGAGGAAGATAAAAACTGGAGTGAAGAACGGGAAAAATAAAACAACGGATGGAGGGAGCAGTGCAGAAAATAACAGAAAAGGAAACGCCGCAATGGACAATGGAGGAGAGCTACAAAGTCAACAACCTCTTCTCCAGGGAAACAGCTCATCTTACAGCTCAACTCTCACTTCCAAGTCAAAGCATGAAAGATGTGTTCATTTCCATTCCCATTACAAGGCTCAGATTTATTTCAATAACATGGGCCGGCTCTTTAGAGTCTGCAAATTGCAGCGCCAGTGTCAGAGGCATTTCAAAGGCAGCCAAAGAGTGTTTGATGGTATTCTAATGTTGTCAGGTTTGGGGGGGATTTTAGAAGAGAGCATGTTGAGCTGATGGCTTTGAAGTCAGACAACAATGACAGAATACAACTTACCCCACTCAGCATCAGCACCACCACACCCCGACGTCTTTTCAGCTCGGGATTGAAAGAGCAGAGCACAACACGGATAAGGGTCATTAAAACCCCTAACTGGTGATTCAGAATGAAAAGCAGGGTTAGGAGAGGCTCTTTAACTTCCTCTGCAAGTTCGACTTTCAAGTTCCATGTAGGCCAAAAATTCCCCACTGAGCCCATGAATGTGCACTGTTTATCTGGGAAATGATGAAAAAACGTGGTATTATAAGGAAACCGTGTTGTGACCATGACAACATTTAAAAAACATGTATCAGATAATCTTAAAACTGTATTTCTGAACGTTTATCTATTCAAATCGTTGTGAATCAGGAGCGGACGAAAGAAATCATATTTGTGACGTAGGAAATACACTGGGCTGGCCACAACTAATAGATCCCTAGATGTCTTTGTTTTCTGTCTGAGCTGGAATCTGGGTCAAAACTGTACGGCTTGATGGCTCCAATATCGTTTTTGTTGCACTGCCACTGTTAGGTTGGGGGTGTGAGGGGCTGTAAGCTTGCGGGAGGGCACATAATCATAGACCTGTCAGTGTGGACAGGAAGGGGGGTCAGGTTATTACGCACCAACAGTTCCAGCAGCTAATGAACTCCTGCCGCTCTACAGAAACTATGTCCTGGAAAATTACAGAACTTTGGATTCCGGCTAAAAACGGGATAGTCAAAGCGTTCACATGGGAACGCTTTGAAAATAGATCAAAAGATGATTGAAGTGGTACTTTAAAGGATTGAACTACAGACAAATGGTTATTTCTTTATTGAACAGGTATTACTTTTCATTTAGAGGATGTTTTACTAATTGATTTTAAGATTTACAGTTAATTTGTTTTGGCAGGGATCTCT
Source organism: Oryzias latipes (assembly GCF_053564925.1). Taxonomy (NCBI): domain Eukaryota; kingdom Metazoa; phylum Chordata; class Actinopteri; order Beloniformes; family Adrianichthyidae; genus Oryzias; species Oryzias latipes. Next base: position 31,733,001 of record NC_136242.1, on the reverse strand, counting down.
CATTTAACACACAATAGACAAAATCCGAAAAAATACTGATTTTTTTTTTTTTAGTTTCTCTAGATGTTTTAAGGCTGTGAAACCACGAAATACACTTTCTATTCCTTTCTCAAACAGACATTAACATTTTCATTCTTTTCTCTCTTGTTTGAAATCTCAAAGTTCAAACCTCAGGACTCAGGCTGTAAAAACGAAATTCACTAAAAAATCTGCAAGGTGTTGTGTCTACTGCACTCGCATTGCCAAACAAAGAGACTCCTACTTTATTTGTTTTATGGATGCACCAGAGTATTTTATTTTATTTTATTCAACCTTTATTTTACCAGGAAGTGCCATTGAGATAAGATCACAATAAAAACAAATTTAAAACAAAATAAATTAGAAATAAAATACAAATATGATACAATACAATATGAATAATATAACAAAAGTTTGTTGTATTAATATAAAATAAGCTGAATTCTGTCATGGCTAACATGCCACATGGGAGTTTCTGCTGCTCATTTCTAAAAACACTGATCACCAAGTGAGATCACGCGTGAGGAAACAATGCCAGGCATTCTTCAAAGCTCCTGAATGCTTCTGAGACACTTCTCTCCGTTGACATATTTGCTGTTTTCCCATCATAAGGAAGTTGAAATCTTTATTTGGTTTCCACCAACACAAGTCAAACTTCACCTTCCATTCCTGACGTGTGTGAACACCTTCACGTTTTTGCCTCTAGAGTTGGGAGCAGCTTTACTCAATGCTGAACTCGTGAGCTGCATGCAATCAGTCTGCCATGCTTTCAGTAGTGACTCACTTGGCAGCTTATGATTACCTTTGATGCAACAACAGGAAGGGTGCCATGACTGCATAGGAGCAGAAACAGTGAGAAAGGTGGAGGAGTATGCAAGAGAGAGCAGCATACAGCGAGCTGCAAATCAACGGTGTGACTGCAAGGAGCTGGGAAGAAAAACTAACAAGAACATGTGGAGCAGTGGTGAGCAGATGTAGAAATAAACACGGTGAAAAAGGAAGTTTCTGCACTGTATGAGGTAAATGGGGTTAGCACACAAAACTGCAATGTGAGCATTTTCCTGTGACTTTTAGTCATGCTATAAAAACAACTACAGCGTGCCCCACAATGCAGCAAACACCAAGATTTTACACTTTCACTGAACGGGTTCCACCATCTAGCAGCCTTTTTTTGCAGGATCATAGTCAAGCTTACAGGAGACGATGCTGTGAATCTCAGTCTCATCTTAAAATAAAATCATAAAAGCCAAATTTAGTTTAAGTTTAACTCAGATCTCAGTCACACCAGACACTGCTTTGTCTTTGTCAGATGCAGGTAACTGTAAAAGTCTAATGATACAGTTCAATATCATCTGCACAATTATGACAAACTGTTCCAACACTACAAAACACAATTGGCTTGGCAAATTTTTGTCCTCTGACTTCTTGTTCCAAAGGTGTGTTCATAAACCTGCTGCTCCCACCCTGTGTGGGAGGAGCTACCATCAAAGGTTTTTAGCTTCATCGCTACATGGAAGATACAAATGGTGTTGAGATTAGGTTTATTTTATTTTTGTTGACGAGCTCTACAAGTCAAATCAAACTTTATTTATTAAAAGCGCTTCTAATGCACTGCACAGGTCAAAGTGCTTCACATTAAAAGACAAAAACATACACTGGTGTTGCAATAAAAACCCAACCCACCCTTCACCCTCCTCTCTGTTAGCACATGACCCCACCAACAATGAATACTTGTAAATTACAGAATATTGGTAATCTCTTCATACCAGGGCCCAGCTCGGTCACAGGCACATCGCCGCAGTGCTCGACAACAGGATCGGTAATCGCGCCTCCATGTCAGAGATCATTCAGACTCTCCCAATAAGATGCGTTGCTGTCCCGCAACAGTCCAAGGCCGGAATACAATAATAATGAAATTAAGAAATCTTTTTTTTCATTATTGTATCCATACAAATTAGAAAAAAAAAAAAAAAATCAGGAGAACAAGCTGCAACGATCAACCGTAGACTTTAGCTGCTGATTACATCATCACCACGCCACTGACAAAACTGAGTTCCACCAAATTTTCCCCAAAGTTCTGACATTTGGAATATTCTGCCCAAAATGTGCTGTCTCTAAAAAACTGTGCCGAGCCAAACATTCAAAACACATCACCGGACCTTTTACTGTGTTTTACATCATTTTATCAGTGTGTGGTCATATTATGAACATTGAATGGAAGCCCCTGCATCGCCAGTCACGTTGGGTGGAAATGTATCTTACGTGTGCGTAAATTGACCCAAAGGGAGCATGTACAGTACAAGCTGAAAAAAGCAGAGGTCCAAGAATCGAACCCTGAGGCACCCCGAATGTCAGAGTCACGCTTTCTGATTTATAATCATGAATAAAAACAGTTCTCCTGCCTTCAGGATTAAATCTGACTCAACTGTTGACTGTACCTAAACATACCTCAACCTATCCGACATGTCAAGCAGAACTCGATTTTCCACAGTATCAAAGACTGCACTCACGCCAATTAGTGCTATCAGTGATGTTTTTTTAGGTTTTTGGTCAAAAGTTTATTATTAGAATAAAAAAAATCATGTACTTTACAAACCGAGACAAAGCTCAATTCAAAACTTTCAACATATCATTGAAGAAAAATGGAAAAGGAACAGTGTAACATCGACATTCCTTTTTCTTTTTTTAGAGAGAGCTTTTACATTGGTTCCAGTCTTTTCCGTGAACACAAAAATTGAATTTCTTTTCTCCGAGCTGTCAAGACCTTAAGTTTTGCTTTGAGGTCTTTTGAAGACTATTTTCTGTCTTGTAACAAAATGTCAAGTCTCCATGATGGGAGCGATGTGAATCCGAGGAGTAATTCTGAAGGCAGCAGCCTGGGTGTGTTCGAGCTGATAGCTGCCACATCTAACCAGGCAGACAATGCTCACCCTTACAAAAGTGAAAAAGATAAATAAATAAAAAATAGACTGCTCAGGAGAACACCATTCTCAAATAATCACCTGACATTAGAGAGAGCTGCTGTAGGGAATGTATTTACACCCTGAATTGAATTTTACCCAAAGTTTCCTGTGGCGGAGCATTGTGTAAGGCCCATTACTGGGATTCAATAGTAAAAAGGCTTGGGTTCATCTCACGACGCGAAAATTCTGACAGACTTTACCCTCCGCAGCTGTCCCAACAGCACGTCCTTTCATCTGGACTTTGGGAAATGGTTTAACCTCTCTATCTGTACAATCAATGTAACGTTTCTCCCATGTGAGGTGGCAGTATGCTGCTCATCAGGTGAGGCAGGAAAAGTTATGGTAATTCTATTTTGATGTAAGCTGCTGTCCGCTGCTGTATGGCACAGACCAAAGCCAATTAAAGCAGTTACTTTCTGATCTGAAGCAGTATCAAAGGGTTCTCGTCTGCAATGTTTAAAGGTCAGGCCAGCAGGCTAAATCTTTTTATTCCGTCTTTTCCTCCCCCTCTCCTCAGCTTCAAATTCCTCTGTTGTCTTGAGTTCTTAGCATTTCTTCTGTTTTTTGACTTTTGTATGAACCAAAACTTTTCTCCGTTTAAGGGTATAAATCTACAGGGTTCTGGTGCTTAGAGATATGTGTCCTTTACTGTGATACATTCAGAAAGAGCCCTTCCCTCTTTGCAAAAAGCTGACCACCTCAGAATCCAGAACCATTTTCACTCATCTTTTTGGGTGCAAATAAAATGAACTGTACTTTCTGTCATCAGACTTCAAAAGGGACCAGTGTTTTTATCCAAGCGTTTCTGCAATGCTGCTGCATGGGAAGCAGTGAAAATTAGGAAAGCAAAAGCTAGGGTATGCACTAAATATATAAAAATGCAATCTTTTAGTTGCACCAAGACAAAAGGAGTTTGAGAAAAACAAACTCTGAAAAGGTTTGAACGTGCCTGCCTGAATTTATTTTTTATTTGTTTGATACAAGGACAGCACATATTAATAAATATTCCTTTTTCATCTGCAGTTCCTGGCTATATGTTAAAATCACCCTAAAAGATCAAGATAAAATTACATTTTTACACAACCTTACGTAGATAAATTAAACTAAACTAAACGCCTTGAAAGTCACTCTCTAAAGCCATCAATAACCAAACAAACTTACACTTCAGTGTTTCCCTTCGTAAACCAGAAATCCTTTCTAAACGCTGGGTCCATGGACTCATAAAGGCAGCCGTTGACTTGTATTAGCCTGATAACTTTAGTCAAGCTTACAGAAAGAAAGCTTGCCTTTGATGTTATCCTATTATGCATGTTCCAAGACTCAAATAAAAAAGAAATTCTGAAAGTTACGGATTTGTTGTTGAACATTTGCTTGATACCAAGTCATCCTCCCTTTTTTTATTCATCATAAATCCACTCAGAAACATGCACACGAGAATAACGTTAAAGAAAAAGCAGCAATAAATTCAAAAGCTGTGGTCACGCCATAGAATTCTTCATAGGCAATAGTGACGTTTCTCTAAAACCTAGAAGGAACATCGTGTAAATACAATAGTCACAGGTATTCAGTGAAGTAGTAAAACTGTTGTGTTGAGGTAGAATTACTCTTTATTTTTCACAATATATGAGATAACATAAATGTGATTTTAAGGGCAGAATGAAAATGTGTATATGCCATTTCTGTTTCAAAATCCTGATAATAAGAAGAATTGTGTGCATCTTAATGATTAATAAACTTAGAGCTTTTATTTTTGTACAAGCAAAGTAATTTAAGACTTTGCCATATGAGTAAGATGTGTTTGAGGACTTTTTTTAAGTCTACCAATGATTCAAGTTTTCTTCAAACCCCTTGACTTTGATTTAGGTTTTAATGGCTGCAGCAGAGTTAGCAGCAGTGAAACTCTTCCATGCAATAGCTCAGCTTTTGCATATGCCAGATGTTAAGCTGCATGGGAGTTGCATATGAATTTGCAGCTGCATCATAATGACAAGACTGGAAAACAAATTCAGATTTTACAGCTTTCTTGGCAGCACTGCACTCTGCAGACTTAGCTAAGCTATTTTCCATTTGCTGTTCTGTAACAGTATCAAAAAAATGTTTTCAGAGCGCAAAATTATAATAAACTGAATTTCTGTTGTTATATATTTTACAACTTCGCTGATATTTGTGTAATGACAATTTTAGGCACAAAAATGAAAACAAGCAGGATCGTTTAGACTTATTTTTCTTGATTCATTCATATTTTCTGGGCACTTTGTTTTGGCATAGTTGCAAATAAGCAGAATTTAATCACCAGTTTTAAAACATCTCTTTGTTTTTCTGATGATAATTTAATCTTTATGCAGAAAGATAGAAATATATTTTTTATTTGCATCAGGCCCCCACTTAGGGGGTTTTCAACATTTATCAACAACTATTGTTTTTTTCCAGAGGACTCACAGTAAAATCATATAATATATGCATTTATTTGCGTTGAATTTGCATGATTTACCTACAAAAATCAGTCAGTATTCTTCAGTAATTGGGGCAGAGCAGACAGGAGTGTGGAGGTAAGAGAATATCGTTTCTTAACACTTATCGGACAAGTTGAATATATATTAATTGCTGTGCAGGCTAGAAATGTTTAGTCGACAAACTTTAGAGTTGGGTGTTCCAAGGTTACAGCTGCTTAAAGAATAACATGTTTAAGTCTCCATTTTAAACTCAAAATAGCATTTCTTGCCTGAGTTTTATGTGGAAATGAAAAAAAGCTAAATGAAAACATATCAGGCTACCTGGGAAACTGAGAAACCCCTAAGGTAAGTCTGACAAGGTTAACAACAACAGCAATTTTGAAAAAGGTGACTGAGGTTTATTCAAGCACCACTGCAAACTTCAATAAGCCGGTGTTTGGCATTTTGTGTTAGTGCTGATGTGTCAGATGTCAGACGAAGACAATGACGAATGACAAAAGCAGTAGAATGTACACTACAGTAAAGAAAATCAACTGATCACTCAGGTCTACAGATGGGTAGTGCTTGGATTTTATCTAGTGTCTGTGCAGAATCGGTACTTTTAAAACAGTTCTGGTGCCTAAATGGTGCTCCAACTGGTGCTTCAAAATTTAAAATGAAGCAAACTTTTTCCAAAAACATTTAGGTGTGAAAAGCAGCACAAGAGGAAGGTGAAGGAGAGGGCTTGAACAACAGTCTGCACTAAACACAGATTTCTTCGCTCATCGCCATTATGTTGGTCTTTTTTGGGAGCGTTGTTCCCCATTCCGCTCCGTGACCACATACTGTGTATAAGAACAAGCCTTGTATATCCAGCTGAGCAAATCTTTTTCGATGGAGTTGATAGCATTGATGGGTAATTAAAGATTTTTAAATGGTTCTTTGAAAACATCTTTCACCATTCAATTATAACTGGATATTAGAATCATGGCTATTTCCATGTTTATATCTATGGATATGCATTACACACTAAAACACTTGACATTGCTGTTTGGACATGTAGCAGACAAGTATCTCATTGCGTTGCAGTCCCATCATGCCCTTCTCGTTAAAAGCCACAATTTTTTACAAAGAATACTACATCGTACAATCCATTCAAAATCTGCAAAACCTCCTCATCATATTGATGAAATTATCGTGGTTTCCTTGTGTGATTGACTATAGAAAAAAATGTTCACTTCCTCTCAGCGTGTATCATTAATTATCATGTAAATTAGATCATCTATTTATAGTCAGTTGTATTTCCAAGAGCGCACGCACTAATATCTAATGCCATAGTAGATACCAATAAGACAAAAAAATAAAAAATAAAAAGGAAACTAAACTAAAAAATAATTAATTTAACCCAGTTAGGTTTCAGTAGAGACGACTGTTCGAGACGACATCGAGACAACTGTTGTTGTAAATTTGGGCTATACAACTAAAATTGAATTGAATAGAAATTTTTGCTACTTCTTGTAATGTAAAATTTTAGCCTCAGTCATGACTACCTTTACAGATGGATATGGGTGGTTTTCTGGCAAAAAAACAGCAGACCAGTGTATTTAATGCAGGTGACCCGCACAAAATATCAACATCATAGACGGCTTGGTGAACCCATGGGGGCAAAATGTTCATGCACAATATTTTTTTAAGGGCATAGTGTGGAACGGTCGTAGTGAACAACTAAGCAACATGTAAGAGTAAAGTGTGAAATCCTGCTCACTGTACAAATAGACCCATTACTGCGGTTAGCGCGATAAGTGCACACTCCTTGCTTGCAGCCTGATGTTTAGAAATTAGGAAATTAGACAATCAGTGAAGTTTGTGTGGACATCCTACGCGCCCATGAGTGCAGCATTTGTGCACGGTCAGTAAGGAACCAGTACTCGCACCTTGCCAACATCTAGAGTGTACGACAGGACACTGTACGACACCATCACCTATACGTAATAAGTGCGTACTCCTTCCATTAGCCTTCCAAATACTTCCCGATAAATTACCAAACGCATGACAATGGTATGTTCCAATTTCAGGAGGTGGCTGTACAACCCTCAAGGGAACTGCAAGACTCACCTGCATTCCCCTTAAGATAGCGGCTTCTCATCTCTACGACCCTCCACAGACCCAGACAACCCAAAATACCAACAGTTTTCTAACAGACATCTACAAATATCCAAAGACTAGATGGCCACAGGCAGACGTGTAGGAGATCTCTATATACAAATGTTTTTCATTATTGGTAGACCTCCAATAAAGTAACAAAATAGAGTTATCTGAGATGTCCAGTAGACTTCTACAGTAGACTGATATTAGTTCTAATGATATAAAACCATAAGATGGATATCGCTTTAAGCTGTTCTTAAAAAGATCCCCAAAAAAAGTCGACAAAGTCTTTATTCCATTATTATTAGACAAATTAAAGCATCGGCCTCTCATTTATAATGTCCATTTTGTGAATATGAGCGCCTTTTTTTTTTTCTTCAAAGAGTTCTAAATTGGCCTTCTTGTACTAACAATTACAATCACTGCTGAGCAATTATACTTTTTCATTTTTTGACTATGAAATGGTTCAAAGCCTGGGGGCTGTGAAAATATTTTTTGGCACATTTTTATTGACCGGAAGAATGAATGGAACACAAAAAAGCTTTGCCGTGGCCTTTAATAACTGCTCAATGTTTGAAACCTCCTTTCAACAAAATCCTGTGATTAGTTTTGTTTCAAGCAAAATCACAGGTTGGATATTATCTGGCTGTCTATCAAGCATTACATTATTTCCACATTAGCCGCTGCAGAGCCTTCAATTTGTGCACAGCGCTGGCGGTTGTTCTGAGCTGCAATATCAGGATTATCTGACTGTCAGACACGGCATGTACCAAAAGACAGTCGCCCTGTGCAATAAGAATGCTGCATTTGCAATTAAATCTTTTCAAATGTTCCTGGAAGGCGAAACAGAGGGAGCAATCTGATTAGCTGTTTTGATGCAGGAGCTCAGCAAGAGCTGCTCTCTGCCTGCCATGTTGGTGGAGAGTGTCTGTGAATCTGTAAAACAAATCCACTGCATTACATGGTGCTGAGTTTGTGATCATGTAAATGATGAATGTGGCCTCATGCTTTTCCCACAATGCAAAGTACCACATGCACCTGTACTATATGTAAATGAGTTCAAAGCAGAAACAGGCAATTTTAAGTCTGGTTCATCTTTTATAAAGTAAAAAAAAAAACAGCTATCTTGCTACAATCAAATCATTTTAATCCAACACGTGTTGTTTCCATACAAAAAGGCACAAAGATCAAAGACTCACAAATCTATAAACAAGCATAACTTCACACTCGTTGACATCCAGCAATGCATGGGTACCCAGCAATACGTTTTAATACATTTAAGGAGATCGATAGGCTTTCAAGAAGCCGGTAACACCCAGGTTGAGTCCCTGAGGCTCTAGCCAAGTTACTCAGCACTTTTCTTGACCACTCCAGAGAGGCCATTCTGGGCTTTGAGCCAAGAGCCAAAGACTGGAAAGCAGGAATTGGACAAGAGCGAAACTTTGGACCATAAGTTTGGAAGCTGCTCTATCACTTCCATGGCAGGACCCATTATTATCCTCTTAGTGAAAGCATAGTTCATCTGAAATGTCTGGCTGAAGGTCCCGCTGATGTTTATCTGCAGATTGAACTGGACTGTGAAGCACTTAAAGAGTAGCACATGCTCACACAGTATCCATCAGTCACCAAATCTGCAAGTTGTCCCACTTAAAAGATGAGAGATTTCTACTATTTGACTATTAAAGACTTTAAGTGAAAATAAGTTTCAACAAACGAATCAGAATTCTGTCCCTCACAGACCTGTTTCTTCTTCTTTAAGAAGCACTTCTATCCTTCACTCTTCATATGTATTAATGTACCGGTAATCTATTTCAACTGGTAAACTGTATAAAAGAAACCCTCAATAAGTCAGAGTATAACCTCCCCATCATAACCAAAGAGCTGTCCAACAACACCAGACTGTAGACCGAAAGCAGACTGAGATGAACCAATCTGCACAATAATTAAGCATCTTGGCGAGAAGAGATCAACTGCTGAAGCAAATATTAGAAAAATGAAGAAATACAAGATCAATGCGACAATCTGCCTCTACCTGGAGCTCCATGCCAGATCTCACCTGGTGGGGAACAAATCATCTTGAGAACGGTGAGAACACAGCCCAGAACTAAACTGGGGGAATGATCAATGATCTGAAGAGGCCTGGGACCACAGCAACAAAAGGTAACTATAGTAACACTCAAACACCATCGTGGATTCAAATCACGACCCCCTGTTTAAGACAGATCATGATAAAAACTGTCTAAAAGTATTTATATCTTCATGTGTATGAAATAGAATAATATAAACATGTAAACACTATTGTTCATTCCAATTGTGGCTCCATTGCTTCAGTAAAAATCACTTTTCTTTTAATAAAATATATTCAACAAGCTAGGATCCCAGCATAGAGAAGCCTTAACCTCCCAAACAAGAAAACAGGGTGACAGAATAACCATAGATGTTTGTAAAAAATGTCAGAGATGCGGGGTCTGGGGTGGGGTGGGGTGGGGGGCTTGTCGGCCCTGTCCTGTGGGGGGGCGTTCTGGGGGGGGGGGGGGGGGGGGGGGCATTATTAGTACGGGTCGGGGGGGGCTAGCGGGTCGGGGTCTCCGCTGAGGCAATCGGTGGTTGCCTCGGCCGGTTGGCCTCCTCGGTCCCGTCGAGGCCTGACCAGAGCTCTTCTAGGGCCGGCGTCTGGGGGTGGGGGCCTGGGCTTGCTCCGGGGGGGGGCGACGCTTTCTGGCTCCTCTCTCTCTGTGTGGGGTGGGTGGTGCCGGGCCTGGGGTGTCGGCGCCTCCGGGGGTGGGCCCCTGGGCTGGGTGGCCCTGGCCCCTTTGCTGGGGGTGGGCTGGGGGACGGCTGTTTGACCACCGGGGGACAGTCTACCAGCTGTCCCCAACTTACCCCCTTCCTTATATAACCTCATATTAGGGTGAGGGGGTGGGGGGTCTAGCCTGCGATGCGCCTTGGGGGGGGGGCTACTTGGGAGTGGCCCCCCTCCTATGGTTGCCGTATGGAGTGGGCCCCCCCTCTTTCGGTTTTATTTGCACCTTAGACATGTAGGGTCCTTGGTAGGGGGGGTGCTTGGACATCACTGCAAGCAAGCAGCAGATGTCCTCCTGGCACCCTACCCGCCAATTTTAACCGCACCTTAGACATTTAGGGCCCCTTGGTGTGGAGGGTGAGGGGACATCACTGTGAGTAATCAGGAGATGTCCCCTTAGTGCCCTACTCGCCAATTTTAACTGCACCCCCCTTAGTACACACACCCCTCCCCCTTCAATATATACATTCAAACATAAACACACACATGCACACAAACACCCTCTCAAACACCCATACACGCACACACATTTTACAAGGAAGGTGGGACCTGGGTCCATCTGTCCCCTACCCCTTCCCTGGTGGGGGGTGCGGGCCCCTTGGCGATGGCGGCCGTGTCCCTTGGGTGCCGGCTCCCTGGGCCCGGCGGTGCTCTCTCCGCACGGTGGGGGGGTTCATATTACACCTGAGCCGGGGGTGTTCGTGTCCCTGGGGGGTGGGTCCTGGTCCTTGCCCCTGGGCGCTGGGCCCCGCCAAACTTCCAACATGGCCGAGCCTGGTCGGGCCATATTTATAACATCCCTTGTGGGCCGCCCTTTTTTCCCCGGGGTTCCCCCCTCCTGGGCGGGGGCGGCGGGCCCCTGCCTTGCTCCTACCTGGACCAACCGTGGGCCGGGTGGGTGGCTGCCTGGAGTGCGGAGCGGGTCTCCCTTGGGGGGTCCTGGCTCGTACCTGGGGTCGGGGCGGGGGGATGCCCGGAACTCCTGGGTGGTGGTGGGGTGCTCGTCTGGGGCTGTGGGCGTCCCTCTCCGGTGGGGCCCTGCGTTGGGCTCTTCCGGCGCGGCGGGGGGCTGCTTTCCTGGCTGGGCTGGGGCGGCGCTCTCTTTCCCTCTGCGCCTCCCTGCTCTCTGGCTCTGGGGGCCTCGCGGCGGTCCTGCTGGCCCTGGCCTGGGTGGCGGTCTTGGTCGCCCGGGGGGCGGTTGTTCCCTGCCTGTTCCCGTGTGGCGTTGGGGGGGCTCCGGCTGCCGCTGCTGCTGCGGCGGGGGTATGGGTGTGGGGGTGGCTGGGCGCTCCTCCTCCTTCTTTTCACATTCCACCATCCATTTTAGAAGAACATAAACACTCACCTGAGCACAGGTGTTAGCTCACCTTTGCACTAATAGTTTGCATGATTGAATGAATGAAAGATTTCACACTAGTTGGTTTAAAGGCATAGGTATGCGTTCGTGAACACTATCTGTTTTGTGTGCATGTTGACATGTGGACATTTTTGCGGCTAGCAGGTGTGTTGATAATATTTGAGTGTGTGTGAACAGGCCCCGCCCTTTTTGTACTACATTTGAACCGTACCGTAACGATAAACAACCAGTAAACCTGTCTGCTCTATGCTGCTTCATGGTCTTACCCCCCTTCCCCTCCTATTATCACCCTCCTACCCCCCCCTCTCTCTAACGTCCCTCTCTCTTCTTCCCCTCTTTCCTTTTCCGTCCGGTCCAACACCAAAGATTTTCAAACATGATTGAAATTAATAAAGTTTGGCCTCAATTACAAAAGGGGTTTATTCAGACATACCTTTGGTTTGTCTGAAGATGAATAACCCCTCTTGTTAAAATAAAATATGTCCAACACAAGAGGCCCTCAGCTCTCATCTGTTTGCCTAGCTGTTGGACAGGACAAGTTTAAAAAAAAAAAAAAAAAAAAAAAAAAAAAAGAGATGCGGTTTTTTTGACAGATTTTTCTGCAGCTGATATTCTGAAACCTCACATGCAAACATAAAGAATAACCACGATAGCTAAAGAGCTCATGTAGATATGGAGACAAGCTTTTAGTGAGCTCACGCAAAAACAAAGATTTACTACAGACTCTTTGCTCTTACATTCACTTTAAACTTATTTTTGGAGACAACGGGACCATGCACAAAAAAATGACAAAACATAAATTCAACCCTTTAATATATTTCAGGGCGATACAAATAAATAAAGAAATTGTCTATGGTTTTACTTTTAAGTAGATGCTACATTTACATCATTTTCATCTGAAAAGTAGTTTGTCGCATATTGGCGAAAACAGGCATTAAGGGAGTTAAAGCTATAATTGACCCCAGTATTCCAAATGTTTTTCTTAAAATAATTCTGAACAAACTGACACTGTCTGCATTAAATGGAATACTAATTTCAAGCCGTTAGACATTAAAGTGAACAGCATTTGGTGAATCCCAAATACACTGTTATAAAGAGTTAAATTATTATTTAAGTTTATACCTGCAACAGGAAATACTTCTAATCAAAGGTGATTTAAGCCCCAACTTGGATCATCTTTTGATTCATTTTAAAGTTTTCCCAGTGGTCTTAATTAGGATGATGCCATTTTAGCCACAAAAAAAATAAATAAATAAAATTCTGAACACATGAAGTTTGCGAGTGCAAGGGTAATCCCACTACTTGCCATTACAGCTTTCCGTGTTTATGGATATTTACCAGACTCAGTGGTAGCTGTTCTGTCAGTACCAGTGATAAAAAAACAAAGCTGGAAAAGTTGGTTGCTCTGAAATTTACAGACCAATAACTCTGGCCAGTATTCTATCAAAACTCTTTAAAATAAAAAATAAAATAAAAAATATTTTAATAAAAAAAAAAAAAAAAAAAAAAAAACGACTTTTTTTTGCGCAGAACATAGATGGTTTTCAGATAGTAATTGTTGAAAACTCTGATATAACCCAACGCTGACATTTGCAGAGAATAGTTGCATCACATAACAAGCTCAGGGAAGAATTATCCATCTTATCTATTTTTATCCGCATCTACCTTGTCAGAAAAGTTGCGTTTCTATGATGTTTATATTATCAAACAAAGCAGATGAGGTTTTTTTACTATACAGGTAAAAAAAGCTACTTTAAAGAAACAAGGTAATGCACAACTAATTACATGTGGACTTTTTGCCCTTTGTTGATGTTTTTTCAATCGAATTTCAAATGGGCAAAAATTCGGAAAAAAACTGTCATTGTTTAATAAAGCTTTTTTAGGAACTTTTACAACATTTGGCAAAAGGACATACAAAAAATATTAGGTATGTTCCTTTAGGGGGGGGTCAAATTAAGTGTAAAAATATGCAGGACAGTCAGACAGACAGAGGTAGGTCAGGGAGAAAGTGAGCCACATTACATTCACCAGAGCCAAACCTGCATCTGCAGTGATGTTCTGGCAACGACTGCCGCTTTGGCCCAGCTACTGTGTGAAAAGATTCCCCTCAGGGATGCTGATACCGGTTTCTGTACCAGCAGACCGAGGTACTTTTTCACAGCCAACAGGTGCACAGACAATAACTCACTGTACCAAAATTCAAACCGGCATTGTTGTTTCAGTAGAGGAATTTCAATAATGCTTTCTCAGTTTCTAGATTGCTTTGTTACAACGGAATATGGGCAATTGCTTCATTCCTAATTTTTTTTTATTGCTGAGGTCAAGTTTCAAAAACTACAAAGTCTGATATTTTTGCACATGGTTCTTTGGAAAAAAAAAAATCAATTCTTAAACAAAATGAGAAGAAATCCATCCAGTCATCCGACTATCTTCTTCCGCCCATTAAGGACCGGGTCGTGTGAGCAGTAGTCTGAGCCATTTCCTCCAGCTGGAGCTCCTTCCAAGGTGTTCCTGTGCCAGCCGAGAGACATAGTCCCTCCAGTGTGTCCTGGCTCTTTCCCGGGGCTTCCCCCCCAGTGGGACATGCACGGAACACCTCCTCAGGGAGGCGACCAGTAGGCATCTAAACCAGATGCTCAAGCCCCCTCACCTGGCTCCTTTGGATGTGGAGAAGCTCTGTCTAAGGGAAGCGTCCAGCCACCCTGCGTAGAAAACTCATTCAAGCCAATTGTATCCTGGACCTTGTTCTGTCATGACCCATAGCTCATGACCATAGCGGAGTCTTCGAACGAAAATCGATTGGTACTCTTAGAGCTTTGCTTTCTGGCTCAGCTCTCTCATCACAACAATGGACCAGGACAGTGCCCCTCATAACAGCAGACACAGCTCCAATCCGCCTGAAATCCTGCACCCCGATCTTCCCTCACTCATGAACAACAGTCCAAGATGCCTAAACTCCTCCACCTGGAGCAGGAGCACTGCACACACCTATAGAGGACAAAAATACCATTCTGCGGTCAAATGAACATTGAGATATTTCAAATCACACAGTCTCTAAACATCCAAACAGCAGATTCACCAAAGCTCTGTAGAATGCAATTCACTGAATGAGGGTCGAAAAGAATATCTGCCTTTTAAATTACTTCAAATACCAGAACCATCAAGAAAAATATCAAACCATGTTTTTTTGTCCAAAATAGACTCAGGTGAACTTTCCTTTTCTTAATTTAAATAATCAAGTTACTGAAAAAAAATTTTTTTCCTATGTTTCATGCATGATTTTTCTGTTTTAACAAAACAACTTGAAAAAAATATAAAATAAATAGATAAATTAATCAGGACTAGGTCAAAGATGAGGCTTTTTTCTTGGCAGTCATTATGCAGCTTTGAGTTCCACCCCTTTCCGCCTCCATGTGACCTCTTTTATCCCTTTATTAAAACATGCCAGCGTTTGCCAAAAAACAAAGAAGTAAAACCATAAACTTTTCAATTGGTTGCAGATTGGTTTATGATAATCAAAGAGGACTGCCCTGGGAAGCCGGCAGGTTTGAGGTTCAAATCCCAGTTGGTACCCCCCTGTGTGGAGTTTCCTGCATGCAGGGGCTTTCCTCTGAGCACTGCAGCTCCCTCCACAGCTCAAACAGAATTAGCTATTAACTGGTTAACTGGTGACTCTATTCAGGTGGAGAAATGATTGTTTCCACACCTTCAGAAGGTGCAACGTCATGAAGAATTGCCATCAAATCCATAAAAGGCATTGGGAGTTGACAATGGGATTGTTTTTAATAATTCAGCATTGAGACATTAAGGTTTGAGCTGCAGCCATTCAGCCAGAGATGTAAAAAAGTTGGGAAAAATCCATATTCTGGTTTTGTCAGTAAGGATTTGTTGCGTGCCATAGTAGAATAAACTGTCGCTTTCACTTTAACGTTCATTGTATCTCCTTCGCACAGCTTCCATCCTTTACTCGCCTTTCCTTGCATCATCCCGCCCCCATTCTATCTGAGCTTTTCTAAGATATCATCTACAACCTGCTCCTAGTCTCAGGTTGACCCACATAAAGTTGAATTTAGCCCTTGGCCATGGGACAGTTACATTCACCGGGGAGTTGCATGGATTTTAAGGCTAATTTCGCCAGTGCTACGAACCCTCAGTCTGTCCGCAGTGCAGGCCAACTTTTTCCTGGCAACATCTGGAATCCTCTGGTACAGGATTACCTTTGCTTTAGAAATTAGATGGATGGATAATTCCTTCAGTACAGTATCAACTGCTACAAATGAATACGGGTGCATGCAGTCCTCTGATTACAAACAAACTGCAGGTGGAGACGCCCATCTCACACACTGATGTGCTTTCACACATACACACTTGCAAACCCATGGTAATGGCCTTTGCTGTAATTACAGTCATTTGTCAAAAGCATACCTTGATTTATGGCCAAATTAAAAATACACCGGAAAAGAAGCTGCAGGTCCCGGTAGCTGTGGCTACAAAAAGTGATTAATGCCGTGCCATTAGAGGCGTGAGAGTGGCATGATCTGGATATGCACCCTGCCATGCAGAGCACAGCCAATAGAAACAGTAACACACAGATAGAACAGTCTGTACCTAACAGGTAGCACAGGTAAGGAATTGGGGTGGCTTTGGTCCATGTGGTAGTGAAGGATTTGGATAATAATGCCTATGGTCAGGGCAATTCTGTGTGATAAAACAGCTTCTGTGGTCCATTCTGTTCAGGGTGAGGGTAACCTCCGTTTCCAAGCAGATGTTTTTTGTAATTTTCTTCTGTCTTGTTATTTTGTCTCTTACATACAACAGAGTGAGGGAGTTTAGTAATGAGCCTTAAAACATAACAGCACATTGCAACACAACAATAGCAGCAATGAACAGATTTTACCTGCAGGTTCTTATGTGGACATTCTCCTTGAAATGTCGCCTTTTCTCCATGTCTGTGAATTCTTGTATATGTGGAATATGTGAAATTGTGAGGTGTTGAGTTTTGATTTGTGCAGCCTAATGTAGAAACACAAGAAAATGAAATCCATTATCCGGTGCCATTCTGTAAACGTTTGGAACGAAATATGGCTGACAAGGTGGTAAACCAGAAAAGCAGCACAAAAAAACCCCCAAAATTTTGACACTCACCCAGAGGGATGAATTTCTAAATATTAAATAAGCTTTCCTTGTGTTGTTTGTGTTGTAATAAATGTCTTCGAGAACGTTACGGGATCTGAGCAGGACAAACCGAAAATGTCCTCATCTAAACTTAGAAAGCAAAGCCCAACGGGAATAAAGTAAAAATAAAACAGATGAGAGCGCTCTTCCATTTGTTCAAATTATCTGAAACCACTTGGCTATATCGCAATTCGAGTACTTTTAAATTGCTTCGGTGATAAAGTCTGCAAAGATCCAGGCAAGAGACAAAAATTGTGCCAGCACAGAGATCTTTAGAGCTCAGTGCAGTTAATAAGCTTTGGGCCTTTCGCCAGCTTCCCATCCACAAGCTACTACTGCAAGCAGTGCCAGACCTGGAGAAGACCTTCTTCTTCTTGAGGTAATGTTTTTTAGGTCAAGTCTCATGAAATGTTTCATTAGGAAATGTAAGTTATGCTAAAGGCTGCTGTGTTTTTCCAGAGTTTTCATGTTTGGGGGCGGGACTTTGAAAAGATTTAACAGAGTCATGGTTTGCTCTGCAGGAAGCAGATAAGAAGTCTCTCTTTTTCTCTACACTATGCATTATCAGCAGTCAAAGTGTTATGCCCTTTAGCTCTTTTTTAGGTTACATTGGAATTGTTTGCATAATTGAAAAAAAAAAGGCCAGAAAAACTGGCTTTTGCATACTGCAGGCTTAGTGTGGAACATTTTCAAGGAAAAAGTCCCATTTTTGGAACAATATGGATGGAAACTCACATTGAAATAACGATTTTTTAATTTATTTTTTGCTGTGTGAGTGGGCAACGACAAAAGAAAATGCCTGCAGCATTTAGCACAACTAAGGTGAGCTATAACACCCTCAGAAAAATCAATATGTCCCATTGCTGAATTTCTCTCTATCATGGCCGAACCCACAGAGGAAAAAAAATAAAAGAGCTATTAAGGTTACTTTTCAAGACTGAGACCCTCATTTATCCATGAGAAAATATCATTTACCTCCTAGTCTGACTAATGCATCTCAGCCCTGGAGATGTTTGATATTTGGAACACTTAAAATAAATATGGCACTTCATCTAAAACATTAAGTCCAATCCAAACTCAGGAGTTTCAGAATCTATGGAACTCAGTCTTCATCAACCTCTTCGCTCATCTTCTAGACCTCCTTCCTGGCAGCCCTAACCTCAACATCCTTCTGGTTTGCCCGCATTGACCTCCAAATAAGCTTACATCTCTACTTCTCTGATATTTTTCCCAATCAATCAACATGAAGTCACCTGTCGTGACAATAAAAGTACATATCAATTTACAAGAGGCTCATCAATTCATGCTTGATTCGGCAGCAGGTTGTTGTGGAAGCAGTCTAAGCAAAGATCCCCAGACTTTTGTCTTCCCGACCACTTCCTCCAGCCTTTCTGGAGGGGACTCTGAGGTGTACCAAACAGAATAGAGAGTCTTTCAAGCGTGTCCTGGGTCTTCCCCTGCATCCCCACCCAGTGGGATGTGCCCGGAACACCACCCCAGGGAGGTGTCAGTATCGGGACCAGATGCCAGAGCCACCTTGAGGTCGTCTTGGTTGTGGAGGAGGAGCGGCTCTACTCCAAGCTCATTCCGGGTGGCTGAACTTCTCACCCTCTCTCTAAGAGAGTGCCCAGCCACACTACAGAGGAAGCTCATTTCAGCCTCTTGAATTCGCGATCTTATTCTTTCAAACATGACCCAGAAGCTCATGAACCAAGGTGAGTACTGGAACAAAGATCCACCAGTAAATTGAGAGCTTTGCTTTCTGGCTCGGCTCTCTCTTTACCATGATTGACCGTCACAACGACCGTATAAAAGCGGACACCGCTCCAATCAGTCAACCTTGTGCTTCGATCTTCCATCACTGGAGAACAAGACCCTAGATTCTTCAACCCCTCTGGGGTAGGAGGACTCAACTTGGTTACTTATGTGGTAGTGAATCCCAAAGTTCAACATTTGGCAACGCACTCTGGTGTTTGGTTCTTACCAAGAATCATGAGAAATGAGTGAGTGAGCGATAAAATTGTTTCAGACAAGTTCTGAGAAGTTGTAGCATCACTGGGAGCAGCCTTTTTACAATTGCTGGCACAGTGCAACTGAACTCGTTGATGGAAGATTTGCTCTTGAGACAAAAGCAAAAACAATGGTATGGTCTTTTTCTTGGAAGCTCTGCATTAGCCTTTCTTTAAGCACTTCCATTCAACATGTCTTTTTTTAATGATAGTTTAAGAGAGGGAGAATTAAAAGAGGCGATTACAGATAATAGACGAAAGACAGAGCTGAATCAATAGCCAACAGATGAGGAGAAAATAGCAATGTTACCAGGAGCAGAAAAGAGTGACTGTCAGCACTGTTTGGTTTTGCATTTGTTTTGCAGATATGGCCATTAGCTGAGATGGATGTCCTTGAACACAGGTCTGCGCCAACAGGTATCTCTAGCTAACAGACCGCCCCTCCACTGGTAATTACACAAGGAGGTCTACAGCAGGTGGCACAGGGCTGAGCAGAATTAACATAAATCTGCATGTGTCACTGAGCCCAGCTGCAGCCTCTGGCACTGAATGATTCCCACTCACACTCTCAATTTGTTCAAACGCAACAAAAATGGTTAGTGAGACGATTGAATAACATCAATGATTACTTCGAAAACCAACAACTGGTGAATGTGTCAAATTAACAAATGGTTCCCCCTCCACCTGACATTGCACTAACACAGACATAAGAGCACATACGCTGCCAGAAATGTAAACAACAAACCTATGCCACTGTATTGTAATTGCTCCTTGAAGTACTGCAAACGTTGTGCAATTCCTAGCCCGTATTTATGACCATCATTTGCTTTCTTTGAAGCTCCTACTCACAAGGAAAAAAAGTTTTTGTGCAAGAAAAGGAAAATAAAATTCAAACTTCCTTAAATATATTTGTCTTCTGGAGATAAATCAAGATTATGATCTCCAGAATGTTTAAAGATGAATGCATCTAAGTTATTGCCAGTGTGTATAAATCTGCAAGTATGCATGAGGCTAATGCATGGCTGTGCGTTTTTGGGTTAGCAGCTGTAAGCAGTGGGACCCCCGCCATAGTGAAAGGTGTTTCTGCTGACAGGAGCATATTGAAGCTAATGGAACCACTCTGTTGTTCCTCTGCAGAGCGATAAGGCAGAACGGAGTTCTGTCTCTGACTGCACGCACCACTGAACCTCCAGATGACAAAATGCCTCACTGGCTGACCAAATCAAGTACAATAAAGCTGAAAAAGAAGAAAGACGATTGAAGGCAAAATTCACAGATTTGTCATATTTTGCTGTCTAGGCAGGAAAGCATGTATTTTCAATAGGAAAAGCCGCCTGTCAGGCAGGTGCAGCAGAAGAAACGTTTGTTCTGTATCGAGAACAGCTCCAAGAACAGTTTAACTAGAAATGGGAGCGTGCATTAATAAACTAAATCATCCCTACTTGGAATAGCAGTATTATCTCACCTCAGACCAAATGAAAACAGTGGGATGAAAAAAGTCAATGAGTTATTAGGTAAATAAATAAATAAATAAATAAAAAGCTTGACTTGATTCAGCAATAAAACTGCTGCTAGCTGTCGGCACCTTGTCGATTTCTGTGGAAAAACATGTCAGATGCCATAACTCTCAGCCCCCTGAGAGAAAGCTGCTCGCTGGCCAACATTATTGCTGATCTCCGTCAAGATAAAAAGGAGGTGCACGGATAGGAACTGCTGCAGTAGTTCTCCACAGGAGAGAACACAACCAATAAGTTGTGGCAGCAATATGGAGTTGGGAATGGACCTGTGACCGAAATGGTGCAATCCAGGAGATGGTGGAGAATTTGAGTGGACACCTTGCTAACAGAAAGGCAGTGAAGCTGATTTACGGTGGTAAAGAAATGGAACTGAGCACCAAAGAACTCACAGCTGTAAACCAAGCTTCAGCTTTTACATCTTGGTAAATCTCACGTTTTGATAATGGATCTGTTGAGATCAAACAGGCGTGCTTTACAAAGACTCAGGGGCTGCTGGAGCTAGAGTCCCAGTCTTTTCACGGTAACCGCTGCACCGAGACAGGAATCCAACAAACTACTAAGCAGATGCATATCTGAACAAGCACCCCCAAGCTCGTTTTAGGAGTGGAACAAAGCAAAACAAAGAATAAAAGAGGGGCTTGCAAATATCATTTAGTCAAGGAGAATAATTCATTAGCAGACAGAAGGAAACCTTTTGTTTTCTTTGCAACTGAGGCGGTGGATTCATTCAGCTATATTTCGTTGCCACGTCGAGTTTGACATGAATTCTGCTCAACTGTGAAAAACAAACCAAACCAGCTGAAACACCTGTTTCACCTTGACAGTAATACTTGGGTGCATTTTCTCTACAAACCAGACAAGCTGACAGATTTCTGTTCTGTAAAAATTCTGCTCTCAAGCGTTTCCACTGACCTTGTATTAGAGGCTGGTCTTTCAGAAAAGGTCCATTGTAGGCCACCTGGTAGTTTTTGACCTGGAAACCAGGAACACAGGCCTCCCGGCCGCCTTCCTCCATTCCATCGACATAAACAATCTGCAAAACAGAAAAAAACAGCACTCTTGTCAGCTTTATGCACACTCATCAACTGTGTCGTCGGAGACATTAAGAGGCAAGAAAAAATATATTGTACCGTAAATTCCGGACTACAAAGCGCACCCGATTACAAGCCGCACCCACCCATTTTCGTGTTTGACTGCTTTTACACATACACAAGCCGCGTTAGAGTACAAGCCGCGCATGTGTTACGCGATATTGTCGTCCTGACAGATCACGGCCAGTATTCCAGAGTGAGTGCAATTCATTAGCACATTGTGGGTGGTGCCAGCTTTGCCTCTGGCTCATGTTTTAGAGTGTACCGACATCTGTCAAACAGCATGGACCTCTATTCTGTTCACAAGTTCCTCAGTTATGGTGTTTTTATTTCATTTTTTTTTTACTTATTGACAATCTAGGTATCATACATAAAATTACAAACAGTAACCATATAATCAACATTACATCCCTCAGTTATAATGAGGAAATTTACATCCGCGATTCCACATTTCCCATGAGTCTTAGGGGCTAAAGGCGGGGCCAACGCCCGGCTCGCCACACTGTTGTATGTGTTTAAGAATGAGCAAGTAGCAGCAGTGCATGGAGGGGTGAACGGGAAAAGCTCTCCTTCCGCTTGTGTCGCAGCAGCGTTATGGGAGTAACAGGGCTGGTTAAAAAAACACACCGGTAAAATACAGCAGCGGCGACTGAAAAGCGCGCGCCTCAGTGCGGCGCGTGCGTCAGAATTCAGAAGCCTCTGCACTCCGCGGACGCCTCTGCGCTCCGCTCCCG
Source organism: Oryzias latipes (assembly GCF_053564925.1). Classification (NCBI taxonomy): domain Eukaryota; kingdom Metazoa; phylum Chordata; class Actinopteri; order Beloniformes; family Adrianichthyidae; genus Oryzias; species Oryzias latipes. The sequence goes on along the minus strand of NC_136242.1, from coordinate 31,710,757 downwards.
CCCCGCGGGCTCCTTGTCTCCCCTTCCTATCTACTCCGACACCTCTGGCCAGGGCGGCTTCAAGGAGGAGCACTTCGTCCCCATTGCGCCGGTGGATGGAGCAAATAGTTTCTGTGCAGAGCAATCGGACTTAATACTGTACGTTTTGTGTATGAGGGGCGGGTGCGTTGTTACGTGTGGGAGCCTTCAGACTGCCATCGGCCCCGCAGCTCAATCAGCAGGAGAAGATGTCTCCAGCTCACACGGAGGCTGTGAGTTTTTCAAAGCAAAATTCCGCTTTTACGGTTTCCTTAGAAACCGTAAATGGAGTGTACATTCACTCCATGCGCTGTTCTCTCCGTCACGCAGCCAAACCCGTTGGTGACGGTGGACTTTTTTACGCTGCTTTTAACGATTGCTTTTAACTTGAAAGCTTCATCATATTGTAGCGGCGATCACGTGCACGTTGGGTCTAATGGCCCCAAAGGATTCTGGGATGCGGCCGGGCATGCGTGTTTCATTTTGTTGAACCATGACTGAAGTGTCTAAGACCTGAAGTCAATTCCATGCTGTTTGGCTAAGAGGTGTGTTGAATAAAAATGCCTTGAGCTTGGTGTTAGATAGAGAATTCAAACTATTCACTGAGTTCGAAAGTACGTACATGGCGGCCGCCAATTAAATCCATAAATTAGCCGCGTCACTGAATAAGCCGCAAGGCTGTAAGCGCAGGAAAAAAGTAGCGGCTTGTAGTCCGGAAATTACGGTATTTTGTTCTAAAAACTTGTCTTTATCGAGAAGAAATAAATAAATTAAAAAACAACCTGCATGCTCATCAAAGTAGTGGGTTGCAGGGCATCTTCTAACTCTGCTTCTGCAATTTTTTTAGCTGTTTGTTACATGTCTTAAGGAAATTATTTAAAAAAAAGGAATAATAATAATTAATAAATGGTTGAAACAGACTGTTTTACAATAAAGTTTCCATCACCAAGGGTTATTAAAACGGATATGAAATACAATCAATTAATCAGAAACAATTAAAACAGTAATTTTCCAATATTAAAAGCAGATATTTGACTAACTAGCCCCTTAAATGTCCCCTTTAATTGGAGGGATCATTAGTGTTTCACAATTTCAAAATGTGTTCTTTTTTCCTAACAATGAGGTCAGTGTGAAAATTTTCCATTCAAATTTAAAGCCTGCATGTCTGCCTTCTTTTAGTCTTCATTTACTATTCATGAATGCACGTTTAACTCATTTAAGAATTAATTCATCTCCATACTCATTTAATGATTTATACAACTTTATTCTAGTTCAGAAGCTAAAGGTTAGCAGATTAAGCACAATTAACCAAATCTGTTGTTATATAATCTAATGTTTAAGACTTAGCATTTGCTTTAGGGACAAAGGTTATGTTGCATGTCAGAATGATGAGCTGTAGTCAAAAAATGTTTTAGTTGTTGCCAGAAAACCACATTTGTGCAGTTAATCAAAGAAAAATGCGGAAACAGTTTACAGAGGATATCTCACCTCTTCAAAAATAGTTTTTTTTAAGAAAGTAACATATCATTGAAAACATATTTTCATCATTACAAATAAGATATTTTTTAAACCATCGTTTTTTTGTCTGCTCCTGATTCATAGCGATTTGAATTAAGAAATATGCAGAAATGTAATTTTAAGCTCATTTTTCTTGAACTATGTCCTCCATTATCAGAAGAATTCCTCAAGTCATGTTAAACACAACAAAAACACAATTTTTGGTGTGGATCTTTAAGAGAGACACAACTGATATATTATTAAGAGTATCTTTTTATGACCTGAAGAACAAACTAAGAAGCTGAAATAATATACAATAAAGTATTACAGCCAAATTAGGAGTTCCATAATCTCTGAAAGTAAGCAGGACTATTTGTGTTCAGCAAACAAACTCAAAAGGTTCTGAAAAGGCTATGTAGTTTAACATTCGGTGTTCCGAAATTTGTGAGGCTCTATAAAAAAAATTATGAATAAAGGATAGATGTTCTCCTCGTCTAGTCCATCTAATGTGTTGAAATAGTCTTCCTGTACATGACTAAAGTGGGACAGATGATAAATTGAGAACAGTGCGTTTAAGTCGCTGTTAAATAGTCATTCCCTCCTAACAAATAATGTTGTTTAATGTCTAATAACAGAATACAAGTGTCCATTTGTTTTTTCATGAAAACAACACAATCTGGAACTATGTTCACACATTGCACACTTTATAGGGATCTAGCAGGAATCTGTCAACTGTTACCACTGTAAACTTGCTTAACATCTCCAGTTCTTATTTAGATCGCTTGCGTTCTGATATACAGACGTCCTGATGAGTTTTGCAGGAATTATCTGAAACAAAAAATAAAATGAGAGTTTTCACTTCACTGTATCCATCTACAAACCTTATTATCCCAAATACACCTATGTATGTTTTACAAAATAATGAAAATCCATCAGTATTAAGCTGGGCAAAGCAAACTACTGCATTGATGTTACATCTTATAAACTTGCAAGAGTTTGGATTCCAGACAAAAGTCTGTCATCGTGATTAAACAGCTTTGGCAGACATTGAGCAGAAGAGGTCATTACGCACAGTTCCCCTGATAGTAATCACAGCGGCCTGCAGACTTCTTTACTCAACTCGATTCCAGAGCTTCCTGACAAGGTGGCATACAACAAGAATCAGCCAATAAACCTGTATGGAATACAATAGTCAACCATAGGTCACAGCCAGGCTGAATTTGAAAGACACTGCATCCCATTCAAATCCCTCAGTTTTACACAGCAACACGCATGAACGTTTCAGCATCCATTAAAAAGGAAAAATGCTGCCGAGCCCCGGTGACTCAATAGGAGAGCAAAAGCATTTAGGCAGCATAATGTTAATGACAATGTTGTTTGCATAGACGACTATTATTGTGGGCATTAATCCCCCATCAGGAAATCATTGAAGAATGCTTCAGAGTAGACTTTTGAAGGCCACATTATTCACTTTAAACCTGAGCGGCTGCATTTCATTAGCAATATATATATACATTTTTTTTTCTCAAGAGCATTTTTTTGTAAATTAGCACAAATTAAAAATGGATATTAAAAGAAAAGTATGTACATTACTTTATTACACAATGTATGATACCATAGCTTTTTATTGCTTTATATGAAGGCACCATGTGATTGTAAAGGAAAAACCTGAATGAATGTTTAAATACTCAACATATAGATGAGCAGGACTCTGACACTACAATGCAGCAGCTTCACAATTCAGAAATTTCAGAAAAAACTTTTTTTTTAAATATTTGTACAAGCCTTTTTTTACTTGTACAGAAAATAAACAAGAACATGTCCATCCATCTATCTTATTTTCTTGAGAAAGTATTTCCTGCGAAAGTATTGTGGGGTGTTTCTTGTTTCCAAAATGTGATTTTTTTCCTCCCATCTTGTCTTTAGTTATTGACACATATGATGTATTTATTTTTAAGCTCCTAAACCCTGACAGACGTCGATTACTTCCACATAACTTTTATATAAACCTGCATTTGAACTGAATGAGACCAAGTTTAAAACTAAAGAGATCATCAAGAGCTTCCAGCATACAGATGATGGAGATAAAATGTGACTATTAAGGAAGTAAAATGCTCTATACTTACATGTTAAAAGTTTAATATATTAGAAACTCTTCAGAAACATTAAAATCAGAAATTAACAGCATAACATGAAAGTGAGTCAATTATTATAGAAATATCCATTCTTTGTTTGGCCAAAATTCTGGACCCCAAATGCTTCCTAATGTCCTTATAATGTTTTGAATTAAAAACCACTTACAAAAATGGAGAGTTACCATTTCTTAGGACAAAAAAAGTTTCACAAAAAAATGTCAGCAGTTCACTGGACGGCCACTTGACCAAGGATGAGTCCTAATAGCCTGCTGTGTTAAAGCAGAAATGTTTAGTTCTTTATTTTTACTGCAAGTCTTCCAGAGTCACATTGGTCCATTTTTACTTTGGAACAAAATTGGCTTTTCTGAGTAAACCTGGCATGCCCTCAGGCTCTCAGTGACTCCATCTTTCTGTACAGCTCGTCCACCTGCAAAAAATAGCCAGACCAAATGCTCAGCTTGAGGCTTTGAGATGTCAATGGTCAAGTCCATGGGTGGGATTATAGTGGCTTCATGAATATTTCACATACAGTCCACAAATCAACCAAAACATTTGAGATTTTGATTCTTTTAAGATGAGAACATCTGCATTGACAAGTTGTATTTGTCATTATTTTTTCAAAATATTCACTGAAATGACTGAATCAATTCATAATGAGAAAACCCTGATGCATGATGGGACTTTCCTGTTAATGACTGACATGAGCTGATGGATCACTTTTGTTACTTTGAACAGAAATTACCTAAAACTGTTAAAAATCTTCTTAAGTTTACAATAAAGATGCCAAAAGCAAAGTCCTGTTCTGTGTTGCTCTCTGAGGTGGTTAATTCAAAGAAATATGGGACTGTGGGGTAAATATGCCATTATATCCATGCCAGACACTCATATGGATAGAAAAATAAACACATGAAACAATGACTGATCTTCAGAATGGGCTTTCTCCTGAGCAGCCCAATAAAAGCAGGAATTGATTTTGGCTGAGTGTTTGATGTCAGTGAAACAACAGCACTGTTATGCAGGGAAAATTGGTTATGAGTTTGCCAGAAAAGAAGGCTGAATGAAAGGACTACTTTGGTCCAATCCCAGGTAAACAAAGGAACCTTGAACACATAAAACATTGTGTTTCCAGCAGAACCAATTAGCTGCCTCAGCAACGCTGGATGAGGGGAACCAAGTACTGGCCTAATAAGATGACTGACAAAGAAACCTAGATGCAAATAATCTGCTGGTTTCATAAAAATAATAAAGCAAAAACCATAATGAACAATGACAAACTGAAAATAGACCAATTAGTTAAGAGAAAGTAGACATATAAATCAAGACCAGAGCAGTTTGGTTCCGATTCCTCACATCAAGATATCTAGATCTATGTGGTTTAAGAAAAATAAATCAAAGATGTCAATAAGGTTGATTTAAGTTATTTAGTTTTCTTTTTCTGATATGTTCAGGTTTGTTAACTTCTTGAGTCACCTGGTGAGTGACTTCCTGGTTTCTTACCTGTGGAGCTCCTCCTGGTCAGAAGAGGTGGCTAAAGGTGGAGCTGCCTCTTATGCAAAAGCTTATTGGGAGGATCCAACCACCAGGGACAGAGGAAGAGGGGGATCTCGGGTTGTTTAATTTATTTTTTGTTTAAATGCTGATACGTTTATTTTAAGTAAAGATAAGCTTTGGTAAACTGATTTAATTTAATTTACAACATTTCAGGTAAAACATGTTTTCTGGACAAGAATAGCTGATTTCTGATTCAGCTAGGCATGACTGACTGATCTTTCACCCCTAACCTCTTACTTGATGGCCTCTGCTGAGCCTCCAGGGTCAACAATCAATGCAGAAGGCCTTTTTCTGGTAAACAGAACAGAGACTGCAAGTAAATTAAGTGCATCAAGGAAGGAAATTGATTCTTTTAAAACAAGAAACGGCAGCGGAGCCGGCGATAACCATTACCCTTTCAGTTCACTTCACTATCGCAGTTTTGAAATGAGTATAATGACTTTTTAGATCCATTCTGTAAGTATTAATCTCCTGACAGAAATCCACAATCCCTCCCCACCAGCTTTGATCGCCCACTATTGATTAAATCTGAAGTTCTAATGCCTAGAACACAACAGCTCCATCATCCATTCGCCACATTAAGCCAACAATGAGTAAATTGATCAACACAAAATTTAAAAACGTTTAATCCCAACCAGCTTTCTTTGTATACCACTATACCTTTCATTTAGTCAGATTAAGAGCAGAGAACAAATCAATTAACATTAGGATCGTCTTTGCATAAAAATGTAAATGTTTTATGTTTTTTTGGAACATGATTTCTTTTAATTTATTCAGAGTTTTTTTTTTTTTTTAAAGTGTTAACTTTAAGCATCTGTTGCATCAAATCCAAAGAAAAGAAAACACTGAAGCTGTCCAACACAAACTCATGCAGCTAGTTTGTAGACTAACTTGGAAGAGGAAAGTGTAATTTCACTTCTAAACTTTAGAGGCTTTTTTTTAAATTACATTAACAAACATTTCCGTTTAGTAGGAAAGAACCAAAAATTATTCCTCTATCAAGTTTGATTTAAATAGACAGTTTAAGGGGCAAGAATTGTTTTTTTTTATAAGAAGGGTCTAATTGGCCCCAGTTAATTGTTTTATTTTTTTACTTCTATATTTTTTCTTTTATTTTCCCTTTTGTCTGTACGTTTTGTTTTAACTGTATTTTAATTATTGTGTGGCTTTGAAGGCCATTTTTCTGTGTTCACCATTTTAATGTTGGATGAGAAAAGGAGATGTTTCCCACTGGAGAAATTACCATCTGACTCAGTTCAAGTGTGAAGGACCAGTCATGTGATTAAAGCAATGACTTGGGAGAGCACACGACAAATGTCACCTCTGGGGGAAAAAAAAAATCAATATTCCCTCAAGAGTCCACTGTGAATCAACAGATAGAGACAAAGCAGGCCACTAAAGAGGAAATAGCAGAAGAGGGGAAGATGTGGAGAGTCATGCTGTGATAGAGCAGACGAATGTGTAAAGAAACAATGGAGGCAGGAGAGATTAAAAGAAAAGACTTTCCCACTATGTATTTTGTGGCATTAAGGAGATATTATAGTTCATTCGAAATTCACCTCTGAGTTGTGGGCGGGACCGTTGACGCAGAGCAAACCGTCCCTCATTTCCCTCCCAGTTGTTGAGAGCTCTCTGTTTACTCACTCTCCCGCTAACTTAAAGCCCTTCACAACCGCAAACTTACATTACCATTGCAACAAAAATGGAATATTGTTGCTATCCAGCTGTACAGTTGTACTGGATGACTGCTCAGAGAGTGGAAAACCAAGACGTACGGTACATGCTTTCTAGTCGTCTACAAGTGGATGCATCGGAATGGAGCACAGCAGGAAGCTTGTGACCCGCCCAGCAACGTCACAGATTCGCTGTTCTTCAAACTAAATGTTTTCGTCTGCTCCTGTTTTACAACAATTTCAATAAAGAAATATGCAGCAATGCAATTTTAAGCTTACTTTTCCTAATGTGTGTCCTCCATCATCAGAAAAATGCTATAAGAAAATGTTAAAACATCAAAAATACCATTAATAATTATATATTTCAGCTTTGCTGCCTTATATCATTCAATTTTGTCAAAATCAGTAGTTGAGATTTGTTATGGACAGTTTTTCATACATATCTGTGTGATACTGCACATTCTTGGCATTGTGTCTGCAACTCTACATGCTTGCATAGTAACAATTTATCAATATCAATGAAATTTTTTCAAAGGTTTAGTATTTTTCTGATTTGCTGCATTCGTGGTGGACAGTTTCTTGACAATCCAACCACACAGTTTGCCAGAGCCTTGACATTTAAAAATAAAATACCATACCGTCTTCCCATCTTGCACTAACGTCGTCTCCATCAAGGTAAAATGTCAGCGCACACACCTCACTGCAGGCCTGGCTGACCCATTCTGGACTCCTAACAACCACGGTGTAAGACGAAGCCGGAGAGCAAGGTGGAAAGGCTGGGAATCAATCAGAGTGGACCTTGGACATGCGGAGCTGGCAGGTTAGCCAGGCATGGAGTACTTCAGTCATGAAACCATCTGGTTCCTGGCCCAGACTGCTGAACCCTGGCCACACCTGCTGGGTCTGTACAACAGGACCAGATCTGTAAACATGCAGCAGCACCAGAAGAGGAGCAGCCAAGCGAGGTGGGATGGGACCGAGAGAAGCACCTCCACTGCCTGTCTGTATCTGTCACTGAGTGTAAAACTCAAACTAGCAGAAAGAGGATGAGTGGAAAGACAGCTGCATGAATGCACACAAAGCACAAACGCAACTGTTACATGAAGACACAAGGGTTCAGATTTGTTCATTTGCTGTTGTCCCACAAACGTCTCCAGACAAACATAAACCATGAGATAAGCAACTCTCACAAGTGTCAACATTTCTTTTTCTTCAGAAAAACCATTAAATAGAACACATTTAGACAACAAATATATTCTTTTTACAATTTTTACAGATTCAAATATAAATAAGATTAATTCAAAAAAGCAAACTACCATATTTCTGCATAATGAGCCACACTTAAAAGCTTTAGATACATTAGGAGCGTCCGATGGATTAATTCTGTTTACTGATGGCAGTGAATTTGAGACAGAGGTACATGATGCTCTATGTAAATGTTTGGTTGGTTGTTATTGTGAATAAACATATACTAATGTAGCTACTCTGTAGCATGTTATGAACAAGTTCTAGGGTGAATCTGAATTACTTTCCTAACCCTACAGCTTCTCCCTACCCTTACATTCATCCCTCCAAGTGGAGAGATATGGAAAAAATAATGTCTTGAAATACGGACGTTACTACACTACTGTAAAGTGTATTAGTACCGCTATAAAAACCATAAAATTAGATCTATGTTTCTTCTCCGGGTCCCAGCACAACGCGGCAGAGGGTTAGCGAGCCCTAAGTTGATACGGCTCCTCCTTAAAAAACATTTTTTGACACCACTACAGCTTCAAATGTCCCAACAACTGGAGCAATGGGGAGAAGCTGTAGGGAAGCAATTCGAATTTGGCCCTAGAGTTACTATGAACGCCGTTAATAAAAGTCTGTCTGACTGACAAACTTATCTCTGATTCCTTTGTTTCGCCTAATGGGCCTTATACTGTAATTCAGGATGCCTTATATATGACATGCATTCGAAAATGGGCCATTCATTGACTGTGTGCCTTATAATTTATAATAGCCTACAGTTCTGAAAATACAGTAAAATTCAGCGTTAAAAGCAGATCAATATTTCAAATAGTAAAAATGACAAAAGCCTGTGAGTGCTCAGCAAAGCCTAAGATGTTCTACATGCTGGTAACATTATAATTATTTTGGTTCTTTCTTATGGAAGAAAGAACCAAAATGCAGGAAATGTGGCTTAACGGCAGAAATTCAAACAAAACTTTCTGGACCAAGGGACAACAAAATGCAGAAAAACAGGATGTAACGAATTAGAAAACCAGGCCCTGTTTCCAGCTGCAGGTTAACTATTCAACAGAAATAGGCCAGATGGTCTTTGATGGATGAAAACTGGTAGCTGTGACTTTACAAAACACTAACATATGAACTGATCACAAAGTATGACTTCTATACCTAACTTCTTAAGACTTGTTGTCTAAGTCTGTGGACATCACATTTTGGGTTATATTTCCACAGTATTTAGCCCTGCCTAACTGGGTCCCTATGACTACATGTGCAGAGTGTTTTCGTCTATCCATCCATTTATCTATCTATCCACACAACCCGCTGAATCCCTTTTAGGGTCTTGGGGTTGCTGGAGACAACACAGCTGTTGTTGGGCTAGGACAGGGGTCGGGAACCTTTTTGGCCAAGAGAGCCATAAACGCCACATATTTTGAAATGTAATTTCGAAAGAGCCATACAATAATGTAGTGTCCCTTTCCCACACTGAGGCACGGAGACTTAACCTCTTTTAAGGTTCTTTATTCGGGTTACTGCAGACCACAACAAACGCCGAACAATTAATTCAGCAGCTCCTGAATCTCTCCCGCCGAGACGAGACGAGAGCGCGTCTCCCAACTTTATATTCCCCTGCTCCCGCTGCAGCCCTCCCCTTTCCCTTATTCGGCCCATAGCTGAACCCCATTGGTCCAAACTACCTAACAACAGGCTGAGCGACAGAACTGAGGGCCAATCAGATCTCTGCATGATCGATGCGTTCCATGAACTCCAGAACTTTTAACGCGGCCCAACAGCCATCCAACTCAGTCCGCGACAATATGTTTAAAACTAAAATACAAGTGAATGTGTGCATTTGATGTAATTTCAACATTTTTAAAGTACAATAAGTCTGTGGATTCTTTTTAATAACATTGTTATGCTGTTTCTAATAAATGATTAGTATTTCTCGTGGTAGTTTTGCTGATGGTCTAGTCTGGTTTACGTGGTGAGTTTCTGCTTCATGCAGGCGTTGAGACTTTAAACGTGATCTTAGGTTGGTATGAATGTTTTGTAGATGTGAGACAGACTGCTCACATGCGGACCTGGAGCCAAACACACATTCACACGCTGCAGTGAGTGACAGGCAGTGGGTTTTACCTATTTACAATCCCTGCGCGATTCACCTGCTGCCGGTCCCCACAACACCTCAGCCCCACCCTCTGCTTTCTCCCTCACACATCCCGTCCCCGCAACTGCGCGCTCTTTCTCAGAGACGGGAGCGCGCAGTTTTAGGCACGGCAATTCACAGGTTTCCGGGTGGTACAAACTCTGTGAATTAATAGACAATTTTAAACTTATACTTGTGCTGGCGCAGATTTGTCTCTCTAAGCACCGCTACTACTGCGCGCCTCTGCCATCGCATCGCGCACGAGAAGGACTGGTCTAATGAAGAAAAACAATTTGAATTAAAGATTTGTCTGCGAGCCACATGTGACCATCAAAAGAGCCATATATGGCTCGCGAGCCATAGGTTCCCGACCCCTGGGCTAGGAGGACTGATCCTATACTACATATGTCTTTTAAAAACCATTGATACAACCGTCAGTAGACTTCAGGTTCAGGTCTTATTACTTTAAAAATCAGAAGATGATAAAAATGAAGTTTGAATTGGACAGTTAAAAACTGGACAGAAAAAAATACCATAAAGGTATTTTTACTTTCAATAATATACCTAATGCTTGCTATTACATCACAAAATACAGCCAGTATCCCTTCAAAGGTAATGTGTGGTGGTAAGTGAGTAGGTGTAGCCCCTCCAGTATAGTTTTCTCACCACCATTTTGCTCAAACTGCCTCTCTGCAGTTGGCAAGCTTGTCAATATTTCCGCCTCACACCTCTCACTTTGCTGCAGAGAATGTTTGTGAAGCAAAAAGCAAGAAACAGCAAGAGCCTCAGCTGCAGCCAACAGCTGCTATCCAGGAGAAGAAATCTCAACACTCTCCTTTGTTTCCCTGTTGGACTTCCGCCCATCAATCTGAACGCTTCTTGCTGAATTGCGAAGACATATTCTTTCACCTTGAAATTAGTCTCTTGTCTAGCAAAACTCTTTGTGTCGAGTTTTGACTGACAAAAAGTTCTGCTGGAAGATTTCCTCCCTGACATCACTGACAGACTCCAATCCACAGAGAACTAAAACTAACAGTTCCTCCCTGATGGGGAGATCACACCTCACCGAGTGCCAGTTATCAAAGATGATGCTATCACACTTCGACATCGACTGCAAACTGCGACAATCCTGGTTAGAATGTCTAATGAGGGCGCTCACCTGCGAGCACAAGCCTTTCAGAGGGACTAAGTTAAGTGAGAAGAGGAAAAGAAATAGGATTTATAAGAAGACTCTCCTTTTGCTGCTTTGTCTGGACAGGAAGTGGACGGCTCGCAGATGTTTCTTGGGGCCCTTTAGCCGTAAGGAATGAGGTCTATGTTTCTTCCCACAGTTCATCTGCTGTTATCAACGTAGCTTTCTTCTCCCCGGCTGACCTCCATTCATCAAAAGTACCAGCCCGCTGCCGAGATTCTGTCGTTAAGCTCTTCTCCCTCCACCTTGGGCTGACCTGCACTCGGTTTTTGTCCTTGTTTACAAGTCATTCAGGTGATCTCACCCTTTTTTTTCTTTCACAAGTGTGTCCTGCACTTTTTAGCTGACTTTGCCTCAACTTTTCCAAATTTCCCTTTTCTCTGTTCGTTTTGGTTTTACTTTAATTGCCGATTTTTGTCTTTTTACTACTTAACTGCTTCTTCCGTCGCAAAAATGTTCCTATAAGTGTGAATAACCCTTTGATCTCAAATTGTGTAGACAAGAGATTCTAAAGAAAAGAAAAAAAAAAACACTAGCTTTCTCTAAATAAAGAATTACATTTTTTACTTACATCATCATCATCAAACATCTGCGAGGCTCACAACTCTCTGGATCCTTTTCACAGTGATGATAAATTTAAATCATGCAAATTAAAGAAGTGATAGAGAACACAGTGTATGCTAACGGGTAAATGTCAAGGAAATACTAGAGGAAATTAACATCTAAGAGTTCTGCGTTTTCAACTCGAAAATCCCTCTTGAAATAAACAAATGATCTTTTTTTGTTTTGATGAATTGATCACAGAGAAACTAAAAAACTGGTAAATACAGCAACTTAGCTGAAAAATTGCCCTTGAGGGGAACAAGTGGGACACCTGTTTAAACACCAAAAATGAGTCACATCACAAAAGATGATGCATTTAAAAATGTAACGTCTGATGTTCTAAAGGTGATAAAGAGGTGATTTAGTGGTTTTAAAGGTGGTATTACTGCTTATAAAAGTCAGTATGCATCAACCATCTTCCTAGCAACTTCTGACCTCATCATCTGAATGTTGCCACAGAATGGAGATTGCAACCAGACGTCTATTCCCTGATGGATTTGTGGATTTCTTGACTTAAACAAGATTTTGACAGCTATTTTCCTTCATGTGTGCTCTTGACTCTTCCAAAGAAAGAATATCCACCAAATACCTCATATGTTCTTGCTGATTTCTGCAGAACCCATTGAGCCATATAGCATCTTGTGCTTTTGGAAATTAATTGAATTAAAAAAAAAGGAGTCAGACACAGCAGGAAATAACATGATGTTCTGGTCAAAGACTGTTCATTTAGTAGCCCATTTAAATGCAAAGCCACCACAGTTAAAATATAAAAGTGGACACATTAGCGCCTACACTGAGTCAGTCTGCTCTGACTGAGAAAGAGTGAAATCAATAAGCCTGCCACACTTCCCAGACAAACTCCACCTAAAGCACAATAAAAGGAGACAGCCTCATTCTTTGAGGGTTTACGAGAAAGATGCCAAGATGTGGCCATTAAAAAATAAAACCTGAGAAAGATTTGCTGATTAAATAGATAAAAAGTCCGCATCCAGGCTGCGAGTACCTTCATCAGAGTGGGTGATGAAGCACCAGTTAAATTTTGCTAAAAGACCCACTGCAAGGAAAAAACATCTTTTTTGGTATTTTTAACATGTTCTTGTGGCATTTTTCTGATGACAGAAAACAAACGGCTCTTAACTCCTCGCCAGCAGTGACGCATCCAACTCAGAGGTGAATTTCTAATGAACTTCTGCGGCTCTGCAGAAATTGTGTCCTAGAAAATAACGCAGGTTTTTTGATTTTGCCTAAAAACGGCATCATCATAATTAAAAGACCACTGAACGCTTTGAAAATAGATCAAAAGATGATCGTGGTGGCTCTTCAAACATATTTGTGTGGTGTTTAGATTTTTATTACAAAGTTTTTAAGTGTGGCAGTTTTGACATAATATTAAAAATCGTCCAAACCTTAATCCATTTATACCTAATGTGCGAGGGTGAAAAACAAAAGTCAAGACAAAGTGCAGCCTATTTGTTTGACAGACCAAATGACTAAATAACTTTTACTCTTAAGTACATCTTGTATCAAAGTCAAATATTTTGTGCGAAACTCAGATATTATTTGCTTCAAGGAATGTGCATTTCTGCAACCTGTTGAAAAAGATTAAAATAAAAATAATCCTTCAATTCCCATGAACGTTTGATGGTAATTAAATAATAATTAGTAATCAGTCAATTACTCAGTTTTTTCGCAATAAACTTCTTTTAATCTAGATTACTCCACAAAAAACAGCTCACATTATTACATTCTACTGGACCAAAATGTTGAAAGAATAATACAAAAAAACTGATTAAGTATTTTATAAAGGATACAAAAGAGGAAAGTGTTGGTTTTTTCTCCAGTTTCTCTCAGGGACCAGATGGGTGCATCTTGATTGTAAATGTTAAACAGGAACACGACTATGCAGCTTGATTGGTCCTGACAGTTCGATAAGAAAAAAACAGAGCAGAAGCAAGAATGTTGCTTTTTTTCAGGTTATCCAAGAGGCCTTTTTTCTCTTAGGATAAAACAAGTAACAGACAAAACTAACACCATTCAGGCAAATAAAATAAGAAAAAAAAATGTAAATTTGATCTAAAACGTGCTAATTAGAAACCAACTATATTTTTTAAATTATTATTCTATTACCTTAAGCTTTTTACACGTAGGCAACATAAAACATCTGTACTTTGTGTTTTTAGCTGAGTTTATCATAAGCCGCCCACACAGCAGTAAAAAAACAAAACATTTTGGTCCAGCTTCGCTTCAGCTATTTCATGCATTTCCCGTGCCCCTGCTTCACTCTACGCCATCTTTTGTGCCTTCTGTATAAAAATAAGTCCATTGTTCCTCTACTGTGAAGAGCACCATTTTCATGATGCTTCTCTCAAATGTTCGTGCACAGAAATCTTCTACAGAAAAGACTCAGCACTCAATTCTACTGAAACTATTTTTTTCTTGCTTCAAGCAACACAAAAATAACTTAACATAGGTGAAAACGTTTATTCTAAAACAGAGTTATGCAAATAATAAAGGAATAATACATACAGAGTATGTACGTTTACATTTATTTTAGCTTGTTTACATACTTTTCTATCATTTATAATACAATTTAATTCTTATCATATGAAGAAATGGTAAAAATAGGGTAAAACACCAAATGAGCTAAAGGAAATTATCTGCATTTCCAAATATAACTACAATTCCCAGAGCCCCAGCCCGTCACATTTAGTATCATAGAAAAGCATCAAATGTCGTCTGTAAATACCAAAGAAGTTCATTCAGTAGAATGCAGTGGTTGGGAGATGTTCAAGTTTAGAAATGTCCTCTACGAAGGAAAAATTTGCATTGCTGCTAGTCAGGAGGATGTGGATGAAACCGTGAGGGAATTTTTTTTTTAGACTTTTGAATTTGTGGTTATTTTTCCTAACTGGTTTGTACCATGACAGACCGGTTCTCCTTCAGACAATACTACAGACACCGACTGCTCCTGTGACCACGAACGGGATGAAGTGGAAAACGAGTGAATGAATTTCCTACCTGCTCGCAGAATTCAGCCAAACAGACATGACATGAGGTTGACTTCTTAGTTAAAGCTGAAGTTAAAGTCCCATCAGTCGTCACAAACCTGGCTGTGTGAATTTTTTCTCAGCATTTGACCCATTTCCTGTGAAAGGGAGTTGAGCTGCAGTGAAAGCTTTGCTCAGGAACCATTTGATGGTTTAACCCCTCCTTAATGCTGAGTGTCAGGCACTAAGGCACAAAGCCCTTGGTATGGCCTGACTGCATTTGAACCCACAACCTCCCAGTCTCAGGATAGACACCCACCCAACAGCACAGAGTTTATGTCAACATCACTCTAAATCCCAGGCATGTGATTCCGAAGCTTCAGAAGAACATGGTGTTACTAATGGGTGAGATAAAATAAATTAATTTCCTTTGAGATATTAATATTTAAAGTATGGGGACAAGCATTATTAACCCACTCTAAGACCCCCCCCCCCGCCCAGCCAGAGCAACTGTTTAATTTTCCTCGAGTGATTAATTCAGCCACCCACCCACCAATTTCATAACTTTTTTTTTTTTTTTGGAGATGGTTCTCATTTTACCAAAAAGTAATCACGGTCCACTCTAGATAATGTCAGAGTTTGGGGTGAAAGCAGGCGAAAAAAATTAATAGTCCATGTCAAGTTGACCTTTTTAGAGAGCATTTCTTGTTATCAGTGGTCCTGGATAACTAGGGTCCCTTAGATAAGAAGTGCTACTGTCTCAAGTCAAAAGTCAGACTCTTGACAAAGAGAGGCTGAAAATGGGAAATACATATTCATGAGTTGTGTGCTTCTAAATGAACCTGGAGGTGAGAAGATCTGTCCAAGATTGATTGCAATTACAGTGTGCTAACGAGTTCTGTATATTTAAGGCTATTTTTCCTCCCTCACGCTCAAAGCAGTTTACAGGTCTGTCTCCAACACTTCAAGCTGGCGACAGACACATGCACACAGATTGTGCGTTCACCTTTAACTGCAGAAAAACTGATATTCATGAAGGTAGTGTACTAAGCAGGAGCATCTGATGCATTTTTCTGTCACAAATCTTTTTTAAGCAGTTAAGGTTTAAAAATTATTTTAATAAGAAAAAGAACAAGCCAAAAAAAGACGAAAGTATTCGTCTTTTGTTTTTTTAAGGGTTTTCCTCCATCTTTCTGGATTATTGCCAGTTTGAAAATATTTTTTTATTTTTCCGCATTAAATAAATGTAAAATTAAAAGATTCTAAGCATAAGTACTTTTCTCAAGAGTTTGTTGATCTTTTTGCTTAGCCACGCTAGAGGTGAAGGTTATTTTCTGAGCAGTGGCCTTCACAGCTGGCAATTCCACGGTACATGTGCTCAATGATCAATACCCTTTAACAGGCACGTATTCATGTGTAGCAATGACGGTCATCTGTGACACTTCATAAAATATAAAACACTTTAAAGCTACCGCTTTGTGTGTTGTCACGGTCACAGTTCCCACCTCCTTTGGGGCTGTGTTGGTTTGTGTCGGTGTCTGTGTAGCAAGCTCAGGGTGGACCTGGTCAGTCCTCTAGAGGGTATAAAAGCAGCTGGAGGCATTTAGAGATATCTCTTCTACTGGCTGTTATCTAAGCCAGAGGATATCAATTCACTATATTTATTACCTTTCCTCACTCAACTTTATGCACACATCTGCAATTATGCAGACTTAGATACTTGAAGTTTATTTAATTGGGAAATAAAAGTTTTTATTTAGCTTTATCTGGTGTCCCCCTTCGCTTGCCAAGGCCTGTAATTAATCATTTTTGACAACATGGGGGTTTGTCCGGGATTGCAATGATCTTGACGAGTCCGTTATCATGATGCCGAATGGGTGTGGCCTGTACGTGGTATATGATAAAAAATAATAAAATAATTAACATCTCCCAAATCTTTTATTTACAGATTTGTTTACTGGAGTAAACATAAAATCTTTTTGTGCAGGACAGCTGTCCGAATGTATGGATGGTCTTCAGAAGATTGATGTTGGTGTCTCCTTGCAGAGTTTGCATCTAAGATAACTTCCTGCCACTAGAAGGCATCTTTAAAACATGAGCTGTTCCTCACAGTGATGTATGTGTTCTTGTAAAAGTAAGATCGGAACAGTCAAACTGACTGATAGATGTTAACAGGGCATATTTTAAGCACAGGTAAAACTACAGGTGAAAAACAAAAACTCCCATCAACCAGCATCTCTCTTGATGCTACATAAATGTATTCTAAATATGTGATTTATGTATGTCTAAAGAAAATTGCAATTTATCAAATAACTATAATAAAGCTATAACTAATTTTGGATCAAATCTGTGTGAGTTACCACTGACTTACCAAGCCAAGCAGCTGGGGTCGTAAACAGGATGTTCAGCAAAACGGTGAGTCTCTGAAAGTTACCATATTAACAGAAGCACTTCTTATATTTAATTTAAGAAGACCATTGCATTTCATATAATTATTTCTGATTAAATTGGTCAACTTTTAAAGTCCACTAATGAATAAAGCTGTTTTAGTAAGAAGGTTTTTTATTCAAAATGTAAACGACTAAATTGTAACAAACTGCCTTAAATACCAGGTTTGGTTTGACTTTAAATCAAATCAAGTTGTTTTTTTGTTTTTTTTCCCAATGACAGCAGATTTGTTTTTTTAAATGCTTTACTGCTTCATTTTTTAGGTCGGTGTGAGCGAAATCTTACAAATTTCTTTCAAGTCAACAAGATTAGAGGTGAGATTTTAAATGTTTGTTTTGTTCTTCTTAGTAAAATGTCTTGAAAGGTTTGATATACAGATCAAACATGAGCCTTTAAGAGTCTTTCTTTAGCTCGTGCGGACCAATTCCAACAAACATGACGGAGCAGTGATAAATGCTGTTGCTTTGGAAAGTGGACTTCAACAAGGGAGGAGGGAGGATTTCATTGATTGCGGCTCATTCATCTTATAATTTACCACTGAATAAGTTGTGCTAAAAAAGTATGATGAATTCAAAGCTTTTTAAATATGCATGTCTCACTTTGTATTCAGTATTACGCTGTCCCCATGTGCTGAACCAAAACCCGACTTCGCTGCACCGAGTCAATGCAACTAATCGAAAAACATTTTTGCATTCACCAGGGGTAATAACTTGTTCTACAAATCATCTGTAACATGTATGGTGTTGACTAACACAGAAATAACTCTGATTAGGAAACGAGTCACTGTTATTTTATTTTTTTTAATCACTCATAACACAGTCACCAAATAGATCCACAGATTAAGGGTTGTCCTCTAGCCTGCAGTCCTGCTTTACTTCATACAACTCAATATCTAAAGCAATAACAGTAAGTATTACAGCCGTCTTGATCAAACTTACAAACAACTAAATATTAAATGTGTAGGCTGAACCAGAGCTCCATGGAAATAACACTGACGGCGCAGTGGATGTTTCCGCTGCCCCCTCCCATCCCACTGACCTTCCTTGTGTCTCCAAAGCGTGATGGGATGTTAATGCCTGTGTCTGGATGGCTGCCATGCAGCAGGCTGAGCTCTAATGGATTGATAAAAAAGCTCTGAGCACAGAATCAATCATGATATAAACCTGGAGAGAAGCCTGTTAAAGTCTAAGGAAAGTTCCTCTACTCTAATGCCCCTAATCTTCAGCAATTTTCTGCCGGACAGAAAGATTGCACTTTTTACTCTCCACCTGCCATGCATTAGGGAAGCCAGAATCAGTGCAGGTGATGGGCCAGAGGTGGACTTTAGGGATTAGGATGCACTGAATTCAAGGCTTTTCAGGAGGTCGGTAAGCATCCATTGGTTTATTGTTTGGTTTTATCAATCATTAAACACCAGTAGTGCGTCAGACAGAACTCTCACTCAATTAAAGTTGATGCTGTTGGTCTTAAAAGGAATTAACCAAGGGCAGCGAGCCAGTTTCTTCTGCTTCATCTCTGCTCTGCTTTTCAAGCTTCAGAGAAAACTGTTTCAGTGCAGCAGCTAGTCACTAGAAACTGTTGATATGAAGACACTTAAGCTGATCTCATCCTTTCCTGTGTTTTACTGAGGAGCAAAAAGCTCTGCAGACGCAGAAGGAGGATCCTGAGGGCAGAAATTTACACAGTCCAACTGCAACATAGGGCAGAGGGATTCCTGCAGAAAACACAACTATTTGGGGATTTTAAGGGTTTTGTTTGTTGTTTTTTGTCAATCTGCGTTACCACCAAAAGCTTTCAGAGCCAAAGAATGAGAGAGATATGTGTACGATAATGATTGTGTTTTGCAATGTACTGCCAGTGGAGCTTCTTCCAGGTATGTAGGACCTTAATAAGAAGGCCGAAAAGTGACTTTGAGAAGAGACATTTTTTAAATTTGTAAAGCATTGTAAAGCCCAAAATTTAAACATGTCGAAATGAGAAAAAGAACAGTAAGAAAACTTGAACATGGAGGTGTTGTTTTCTTTTTTTGACCAAGGCTAAACATCAGTAATTCATGGAGAGAATTTTAACCATTTTTTATCAGCAGAAATCCCTGTGATCATTAAAGCTAAGGGCTTACAACATAGCATTCATTCCATGTCTTTTTAAAGAGAATTGTGTAGTTTTTTTGCACTCATTGTCTTTGAACTTTTCAGACTGTAGCTTTAGTTTAAAACATTCACAGCCGACTGTCTGCATTGAGTCTAACTGGATCAGAGTTGCACATCTTTGACATCAGTTTTGTCAGGAGGTGGTTTACCCCCTACAGTATCCATCTGCATACCCTATTAAAGTGAGACAATTACTTTAAATTGTCTATTAAACAATCTCATGCAAGAATGAATGACAGTTCATCTCTTCAAATATGTACATTTTTGCAGTTTATTAGGTTGGCTTCTCACCCAAGCTCGGGTCGTCTACCATAGACCTGGGATTTTGAAGGTCATAGCGCTTCACTTTCTGGACTGAGATGTCTAAGGTCTTTCCAGAGATTTGTTGTAGCCACTTCTACAGTTTAGGGGTTACTGCCCCAAGTGCCTGGGCATCACTGTCACCTTCAACTTTGAAACCTTCTACAGTTCTTCCGAGTTCCTGGTATTTCTTAAGTCCCATTAGTAGTCACACACCTGGATGTGTGATGCATCCCCTGGGGGAGGGGATGGGATTTTATCATTTCATTTTTAGCAGGAAGGCATTGAGTACCATGTTTGGTGTGACTGTGAACCATGGGTTTGTATTCACGACCTTCTAATCTCATGCTACGTTCAAACCGGGCTCGGAAATGTGTCTTTCGGGCTTTCACGTTCAAAACTCTTGTGTTTGCTGCGCTGCTACACAAGTTTTAAAATCAATTTTTGGGCTCTACATAGAAAACATTTGGCTACTGAATAACATCGAAAGAGTTAAACCCGTTGAACTTTGACCAATCAGCCACTCTGATTTGGTGGTGACTTATGGATAGCATCCTTTGCAATTCCCGGAAGTGCCAACCATTTGAAAAACTGATCATGAAGGAGAAATTAATAAAAGCAACAGAAATTATATGACACCACATCTTTTTATATATCGGAACAGATCTGTGAAAGTAAAACCTTGGAGCAAGATTTGAGATTGACTTTGCTTCGTTTGTTCTTGAACGCCCACCAGATGCCCGGTGTGGCGTAGCATCAGGGATTCAGCATCACTGATTCGGAATATGTTGTTGACTGATTTTTCCATCATATAAATGGCTTTAGTAAGTAAGTAGGTAAGCAATTTTCTCAGAAAACGACTCACAAAGTGCTTCACAATGTTAAAACAATATAAAATCAGAGAAAGAACACAGAACGGCACAGGGACCGACCGACCGACCAACAGACCGACAGATTATAAACCTCCAACCCTACCTTGGATTGTTTTTACTAAACAAGCAGAAATCACTGATCTAAAAACAACAACAGATAGCTCTCATGCAAATGTCCAAATATATGCTACTTTATGCAACAAATAAGAGGGAGCTATAGTTAAGTACATCAGTTTCAAAACATTTTCAGAGGTCAGAAAAATGTTCTGTTTTCAATTTTGATTTAAAATAGATGGAATAGGGAGTCTTACATTACTCAGAGGTGGAAGTGTGTGAAGCAAAAGCCAAAGCAGAGTAGGATGAATAAGAAGTGATGGGAAAGGTAACAGAGTGGAATATGGGCTGGCATTGTTCTATTAAACCAGAATGATAAAACTGTACATCCACAAACAATCTCTAATAGAGTCGTCAGGAGGCCCAGCAAGCTACAGCTCCCGAGCAAATGGTTCCCCCAATCCGCGCTGATGCCAACACAAGGACGCAGCTGCAACCGCCAGTTTTAATCAACACGCAGCAATGCTACTCCCACTCGGTGAGTAAAGTGGCTTATGCTGTAAAGCTTGGCTTCCATAATTCTAGAGGCTTTAAGCAATGCTGTGAAATAGGCTCCACTGTTGCTGGAACCTGCTGTCAAACTCCTCATGGCAGTTATGTCAAAGGCCACAGTATGAACTCTATGTACTAATCATCTCTACTAGGAGAAAAACAGTTTTTAAAATGCTTCTTTGAATTGTAAATAATGATGTATTATCAAACATGTACCATAAACCCCAATCAGTGTTTATCAAAACCGCCAGAGACCCCTTCGTTGGCAGTGGGTTGAGAAGCCATTTGCCCAGGCGCTGTTTACCATAAGTAGTATGGCATGCTTGAACATTTCTGTCAAAGCGATTTTCCAAGAGCAAATGACAGATTTCTTTACAACTTATTTGATATTTCTGATGAGTTTCCAAATTTGCCGTGACAGCAGATCCATCTGCATGGAACTGATTTCCAAGGCAGAGGATTCCAAACCTTATTTAGAGCTACATCGCTAAACCTTCAAGTGCCGCCGGCAAAATTATGGAAGAAAACACTAAAGCAGATATTAGGAAGTGGTAACGTTATTGCAGTCCAACATTAAATCAGTCATGTTTACAAGGTTAAACCTCAGTTTTGAAAAAACACCTACTGAATTTTATGGGTCTGTCTTTAAAGAAAACCTTTTTGAATAAATGGAACGAAAGTTCAATCTAAAAGAGCATCTATTATTTTAAATCCCCGCATTACAGCATAAATGCATTATGGCACACTTCAGGATTTTAGGCAGCTGCTATGTATCAATAAGACTTAATCAGCAGCATTTTTTTGGCCTCTCTTTAAGATTTTATTGAAGTTCGTCATCAGTGCCTGATCAGTTGTCTGCTCTTACTCATTAAAGCCACTCAGATGGCCATTGTCCATCTGCCGGGCCTTTGTCATTATGGATGAAAATGTCACTTCTCCCATCTTCCCCGGCAGCGGAGCGTCTGTGTTTGACTGCCTGTCTCTTGCTTATACGAGCACTCAGACGGAGTTACATCAGCTGGCCCATGTCCAGCTCGTCACGTCTGTTGTCTGATTAAATGACATGTTGCAGAGGTGGGGTCGGCGCTCACGAGGGAGGTTCTACCCGTCAATGCCACAGGCCAATGGGTGCAGGGTCAGGTGCAGTTCAGCGGACGTTTACCTCATCACATCAATTTATAGGCTTCATAAAGGTGAACTTTACTGTGCCAAAAGTAATTTACAAGACAAGATCAGAGCACTAAAACAAAGACAAAATAAACCATCATGTGACCTACAGCTGCAGCATAGTCTACGGAAACTGAGGCGGTTTTGTTCAAGCTCTGGCTAAGCCAGATCAGATCAGAGCAGGTAAGAACGAGACGGTCTCGGAGAACTCCAGCCCAAACGACTGCAGGGTTTTTTCATGGCTCAGCTGATTTGCTGCAGGAACTAAACGTCCTCCTCCTCTAAGAACAACTTTTGTGATGAGAATTTTGAGAAGTTCACGAAGAAAAAGGGTCACACACAATCAAATCGAGATGTCTTCTTGGTTTGGTTTAACACGGTCACTCAAAGTAAAAAATATCTCCAGCAACTGAAAGACAGTCAATATGTTATGAGTCTCTAATCTGCTTGCTTAAAGGACATTTTAAAAATCACCTTTCGTAAAAAATAAACTTATTTCCCCCCCCCGAGAAACACGATTTGACATCTAAAAACATATTTGCTACAGATCTCTGTGCTGAAGAAAACATTTTAGAAGCATAAATGTGTCTTATTTAGATCTGTATTAGGAATTATGAGCCATTTTGGAATATAATGTATGCAGCAGTAGCAGTAAGAGCAGATTTCTCCAGCCATGATCAACATTTTGGGGCCGCAGGGGCTCAGGCGGTTGAACAGGTTGTCCAATGGTCGAAGGGTCGATAGTTCGATCCTTGCACCCCCAGTTCTTGACCTTGGGCAAGACACTTCACCCTCCTTGCCTCCAGTGTGGCTCCATGGTGTATGAATGTGCATGAATGTCCCAGTAATGGTCAGAGGGGTGGCAGGCACAAACTGGCAGCCACGCCTCTGTCAGTCTGCCCCAGGGCAGCTGAGGCTACAACTGTAGTTACCATCACCAAGTATGAATGAGGAGTGAATGAAAAATGGACACATCGTAAGCACTTTGAGTGTCTGGAAAAGCACAGATAAATGCAAACCATTATTATTATTTTAGTTTACACTTTCAAATGATCTCAGAATCATTTGCCAAATTCACCTCAGCTCAACTTTTCTTCCATCATCGGTGGCATTGTGAAGCTGAGACCAGATCCAAACTTTATAGCAATCAGTATAAGAATTGATGCACATGACGTTTTCCACAACACTGTAAAGCAAATGAGCCACTTTATGCTGGAGAGAAGTACTGAAGCATCACGGATATCACCTTTGTCTGGATGTGCATGAATGCAAATTGTTTTCTGTGCTCAGTCTTATGAAAGAGGGTGCAATGATGTTGTTTGATTTCATAATCCAGGAGCCTTAATCAAAGGACAAACGGCTTTGTGCTGCACGGCTAAAGACAAATGGAAAGCGAGCGGGACAGCAGCAGAGGTTGAACTTGGGTCAAGCACCATTCTGCCTGATAGCTCGGGACGCGGCACTTCATGTCACAACACAGAAGACCCCTGGGGAAGGATAGGGATGGAGAGCGATAACAAATAAGGGAAGGGAGCAAGGAAAGTCAGCTGGGAGCAGAGGCAAAGAGCAAAGCTAACGGAAAAAAAAGTTAAGCTATCTGGATGAGGTGTGAGTGTTTGGAGTAACATATACTGTCAGTGGAAAGCCCTCTGAGCAATGTTCAACCAGACAGACAAAAACAATAATCTTTCATTTCTAAAGTTTCAATGGCTTCTTAAAACAATCCAAGAATTATATTTATTTATTTTCTACATTCATACAATTACAATGAAGCCAAAGAAAACCCCATGCAAACATTTTTTGTGGCAATACAAGGGAACAAAAGGAATACATCTTTTTATTATTCTATTAACCAAAAAAAAGAAAGAAAAAAAACAGACAGCAGACCCCAATAAATGTGGATTCCTCAGATTAAACATAACATTTACATGTAGACCAAATGAACAACATTGCTTAGTGTTCTTTTTTGTTTCTTTTAATGATTTCATGTCTAAAAGTGTGTAATGTGTTTATTGATTGAGCCTCTTTGGTTAATGGTTAAAGATCATTTCATAACCTATAACAACACATCTTTCTAGTAGTTCTAAATAAGTTTTAGTTCTAAATAGTTTCTTGAAAATTGCAATAAAAGTCATGACACTGTCTTTTCCTAAGTTTATTTCGAATTTTACAAGCTTAACATTTGTTATGTACTTTATACATTCAATATAAAATCCTACATTTAACTAAATCATTGAATTTTAATATATTTAATATAAAAAATAATGAACTAGATAAGTCACTATAGTTACTTCCTGCAGTACTAAATAATGCATTTTACAGAAATATCCCAATGTGTTTTTCTTTTCCAACAGTGCATTGGAACGTGTTTTCAGGCCATTTGGCAATAAACACTGGACATGAATAATTAAAAGTATGCATAAATTTATTAAATATTTGTGCCAATCATAAAAAGCTGTAAAATCTTTAATTAATACACTTTTTATTTAAACTGCAAGCTAAAAATATTCACTACAAAAGCCAAAGTTCAAGTTTGATGTATCGGGAAGTGATTTGTAAGGATAATTGAAGTTGCAGAAAAGAAAGACATATCGATGATGCCGTCATGTGGTGCCGTCACGAAGCAGTCTAGTTATTAGGAAGGTTTGAGTACTGGCTCCTTGCTGACCAATGCTTACTGACAAATGCTGCATGCTAGAGATGTGTACTTGATATGGAATTGCCTGTAGGATGCCCACACAAACTATGCACTGACTGTGTAATTTCTTAATTTCTAACAGTCAAGCTGCATGCAAGGAGCGTGCACTTATCACCATAACAGCACTGCTCCTTGAACAGCAGCAGGATTTGGAGGGGGGTGGTAACAAATAAAAAACCCATCCGGCGTGCCTGCATCTCTCCTTGCGTGTTATATAAGTGTTCGCTACAACCTGTAGCTCGCAGCATGCCCGTAGAAAAAGTAGACATGAACGTTTTTGGTCTACATGATCAGTGAGCAGTTAATAACCTGTGAGAGCAACCTATGTGTTGCATAGAGGTTTGTCAATTTTTGACCTGCAGACGTTTTATCCCTTTCGGGGTCACGGGGCTGCCGGAGCCTATCCCGGCCACTTGTGGGCGAAGGCAGGGGACACCCTGGACAGGTTGCCAGTCTGTCGAAGGGCCACAATCACACACCCACACACTCTCACACTCACACCTAGGGACAATTTAGAGCTGCCAATTTACCCATGAAGCATGTTTTTGGACGGTGGGAGGAAGCCGGAATCCCTGGAGAAAATCCACGCATGCAAGGGGAGAACACGCAAACTCCACACAGAAAGGTCCCCCATTGGTGTTCTGTTTCAGGTCCCCCAGCCGGGACTTGAACTGGGGGCCTTTTTGCTGTGAGGCAAGACTGCTAACCACTGCTCCACAGTGCAGCCCCTTTTTTCATATACTGTACATCCCAATCAATCTCAAGAGGTACCAGGATCTTTTTTCAATTACGCTCTTCTCCCAAAAATATCAGAATGTGGTCAAAGAGGTTTGTTCTTGAAATAGTCATCCAAATTTTCTGACAGATAGTGTCCAGAAACTTGGATGGTTATTAAAAAAAGAGGAAGGGGGGGAAAGGAGGGGAAACTTCTGGCACTTGCTTCACTGATAACCATGTTATTGAAGGGTGGGGAAATAATTAGAGGGCACGCAAGGGGGAACAGAATGTGGAACATCATTAACAAGCTCACATTGTCGAAGAGGGGATTGTAATTAAAGGGTTCCCACAGCAGGGGGAGAGGCTTTTGATTGGAGAAGCGCAGGGACAAAGTGATTGGGCTCGTCTACCTCTAGTAGCTGTGGTGACCTTCACATCAATTGTGCACTGTATGATGGTGTGACTGGACTGTGTGTATCTGTGGGTGCTTTTCCCTGCATGTGCACGTACTTAAAGAAGATACAGAGAACAGAAAGGGTCAATTAGACACTAAAGTCCACCCAGTCAGACATAGCTTAACTGAATTTAAGAAAGAGGAGAGGATCAGTGGAGGAAAAGCTAAATCACTGTTCTCTGTGAGGAAAAAGGTCAAAGGAGAAAATGTCCAACAAAAGGGCAGAAAGGAGTATTATATGCAGTCCCCTCAGGGCCAAACAGAACACACAAGGCTCAACTGTAAATCTTGGGTGCTTTCCTTGAAGAGGCTTTTGTTGGGAAGTGATTTACCATGGATGTTCTATTCTCCCTCTAACCATTTTAACTTGTAATATGAGAACGTCCTGCCATTATTGAGGCAATGGTTATGTCTTGAAGACACTTTTGACTCTTTTCGAGTGAACTTTGGTCTTTAACATGCATAATATTCGGTGAAGAAATGCATTCCTTTCTCTGTGCATTGACACCATGACCCAGAACATCCAGATGAGTCACCCAGCAGATATCCAGTGTCAAACCGTGGGTGTCTCACAGCATTTGGTTCTGCCCTTCACTGCCTGTGGACACAACACTGCAACAAGTTCAAGTCTGACAAAGCTGATTTTCCAACTAGGTTCACGATGCCAAACAGATCATTTGTAGAACAGGATAATAAATATATTTTCAGCCACATTCATCGGGATATCTACTTAAACCCAGAGCACTATCCCCAAGCAAACATTTTTACATGAATTTCAATATGTCGCGTGTTAAGGAGTCTGTGCCTTCACCAGGGAAGTCTCACACGTCCCAGAAATGGGTGGACTAAGGACCAAGTTTCCAGTATCCTTTTTATTATTTTCTAGGAATTTTTGATCTACTAATTTTTCAATATTTTTTTAGCATGTTTTTAGGAATTTCCTCTGCCTTTTTCATTTTGTTGGCGATACCACAGTTAAAAATAAAAGAAAACCACTAATTTATCATGTGTTGGCATGTTTTGATCTATTTTTTATGAATTGTACTTTTGTTGGGTATATTATATCGGATAGGATGTCTTAACAGAGGACAGGATGTCTTAACAGAGGACATGAAGTTGGCTAACGTTAGGGTAGAAGATGTCCATGATAGAGTGAGGTGGAAAAGGATGATTCGCTGTGGCGACCCCTGATGGGAAAAGCCGAAAGAGAAAGAAGTTGGGTATATTATATCGGGTAAAAATTACCCGCCAAAAGTGATGGTGAAACTTTTTGTAACAATAGTGTTCTAAGGTTAATGCTTACAGTGGCAGCATATTTCATATTTTTGTTATTAAAGAACAAGCAGACAGGCTTAAAAGCCAAAACAACTTAAATGCATCATAAACCATTCAATGCTTAAAAAAATGAAACATAGTGTAGTGAAAAAAAATACAAACCTTTACAAAAAATATGTTAGGCTTAACCAAAGAATATGTGTGTTAAAAATATGTAAATATTTTGTCATATAAAATTCCCATTCCATGTACAAAGTCTACTGACATTGTTTCTCAGCAATTTTAACATTTTTCCAAAAACAAGAAATAAGAAATGCTTGAATTCCTAATGCTATAAAGAAAACAACATTTAGTTGTTAGTGTTTTTTTCCTTTCTTCTATCATGACACAGCATTCATTTATTATTATCTTCTGAGCAGAGAGTTAATGATTTAAATTGCAATAAAGTTCCGTTTAAAAACAGAAGAAGGTGGCCAGGCTTTCATATTTAAATCACACAAATTTGTCTTTGTCTGGCAGAGCAGGTTTAGGCAAAGTTAAGCCTGGGAAGTAGAAGTAGATCCAAGACAGATTTATTCTGAAGATTCACAAATGCTAAACAATATGGCATCTATTTAATGAATTTTTTAACATGATTTGAATTGATATTATTTTAAAATATTGTCCTATTTTGCTTTAGGAAGCCTTTATTTTACAATTGGTATAAAAATATGACTGTTCATGACTTTTTTCTTAAAGTTCTTTAAGTTTATGTCCTAATGACAGCAAATGAAACAGAACTCTGAATAATCACAGAAAGATGTGCAAGCGTCTGTTCCACATGTGAAAGACTGGAACAAACGGCACATATTTATTAATACATACATTTCTTCTGATTAGCCTGTACTGGCTGTCTTGTAAAGTCTGTACATACACAGACAGAGATTCAGAAAACAGCAGGGAGGCAGAAATGGGTGCAGCGAATGTGGCGTTCTCTGGAGGTATAATCAGAAACACACTGTGACAGAACGGGATCAAGAGGAGCATCAGCGTTTGTGTGTGTGTGTCTGTTTGGAGCCCAAAGTTCTGAGGGTTTGTGTGTCGAACACAACAAGACTTTTTTCATTTATCAGTCAGCCTAACCCTTTTTTAAGTTGACTAAATATTACCCTAGATTTTTAGTCTCTTTAACAATACAAAATTAAACAAATTATTAATATCCCATTAAGATGTAATGAAATTGTTGTTTTGGAGAACAGCGGGAGCCCTGACAGATGGCAGATGAAAGATGCTGCCTGGAATATTAAAACAGAAGCAGACTAGAAACAAACATGCAAATGATCATTAATAATTTTGAACTGTACACTTTCTTTATTAAGTAACCAAAATCATATCAAGAGGGGACATTTGGACAAAAACTAGGACTGAATATTGACACAGATATAATTTATAAAATGCTGCTTCATGGTGGATCGTCATTCAGAATGAAATTTGAAATTCTAACCAGAGCAACCATCACAAAGTGATTGGATTTCACCTGTGAGCCACCTGCAGGGAAGACGAAAACGAAATCTGACTGAAAGAGCTTTTTGAGTAAGAAATGTTAAATGTACAGGAATTAAAAGAGTCCAAAAATAAAAGTAGCACCAGTGAGAACTATAGCAAAACAATAAAAAAAACCCTTGATTTAATTTCACGATTATAATTTCAGCTTTCAGAATATGAGTTGTTCTGGAGGATAAGTCGCACGCTTGGGAGAAATTTTTTAAACAATACAAGAACGGACAGTTAATCTTTATTTCATCCGTCTTTAATTTTAGCATCTTATCGTGATTTTAGCTCCAGTGTTTCTTGTGGAGATCTTTTCTGCCAAGGCTTTGCCGGCTTGGTCAGTGGTTGTTATCGTGGTTGTCACCCTTGCTGGGGCGGCTGGAGTGGAACAAGAACTGTATGTGACTACTGCCCTCTTTATATGCAATTCATACGCAATATAAAAGGCATACATCAGTGGTACATGTGTGAAAATCTGGTTAGACATTTGTAGAATGTTCTCGGAAAGCCACAATTGCATGCACAATTGAGTATGAATAAATAAGTATAAACTAAGTAAATACACACAAACTGCATATTTCTCAACAGACCAAAAATGTTGAACAGCTCAAAATTAAATTCACGTAAAGACCTGTCGACAGAAACCCTCAACAGACATCTGTACACATCCACGAATGACAAAAGCAAGAAACACTTATGAATCATATATATCACGCATGTATCACAAAAGACCATAATTCCATTCATGGAAAATGCACAAAGTGGAAGTAGTGGTTGTGTGACAGTCAAGGCAGTTATTCAAGACAAATACATGAAGTACAGCAGGTGCATCAGTTCATTTTCTCCACTCTGTTTCTGCCCATCTGTCAGCTGTGTACAGATGTACAGAGGGGTAAATGTACAGGAACCATTCGGCATGAATGTCAAGGTATGTACTTACTGATAGAGAAACCTTGGACCCAAGAGGTAACATTTAGTTTAGTATGTAGTTCCTCAAAAAGAAGCACATGTCTGTACCGACAGCAGAAAGGCTTCTTCAGGGTTTGCGTTAGCAGGCAAAATTTCTATCTGAAAATGTGTAAAGTCAACACAAATATGTGGGTGAGGACAGTGGGGGAGGATGCACCAGGGGGAGAGATGCAGTGTCCTGCTTGGCTTGGCGTGGTCTTTGTTTTCCATTAGTCAGAGTTATAGCCCCTCAGGCGCTCTGTAAGAGCACTTAAGGTTGGTGATAAATACACACAGCCAATACAATTCATGGGCAATACACACCTCCCCCGCTGCAACAACCTGCTCTAAAACACTCACATAGAGATTACCACAATATCTTTATTTGTTCAATGGCACAGCAAAGGGACTGCTTCCAGTTCTGGGGGCCTTAAATTAAAAGCTAAGATATTGTGATAAAAATCAGTACTGATGGTTTTGCTGTGACAAACCAACCACTTGGGAAGGGGCAAAGCCCCCTTTTGTTTTGTTTTTTTACATGTTTGTCGGGTTTTTCCTGCACATGCCTCTGCTACAGTTTGGCTTAGAACTCTTTCATAAAAAAATTATTGCACAGTAGCTGGCAGCCTTTTTTTTCTTAAGTCATTTTAAACTCCGGTTTAAGACCTAATAAGTTTAAGAGGATGAGGTTTATCACTCCAGAATTGAAACCTTCAAATTTTAAGAGGTTTGCTTAAAACTTTTACTACTTTGTACAAAAAAAAACTCTAACTGGACAGAAAAACACTGATGCTGCTGTGCTTACATCTCAAAACATGAAAAGTCAGAAATCCTAGAAACAAAAACAGAAATTAGATAAAATCATGCGTGCAACTTTTTGTTTTTACATTCAGCTGCAAAATTTGCTTATATTATTTCACGTCTTTTTTTCTTTGACGTGTATTTTGATCATAATTTAATCAGAATAAGTTAAGTATACCACCACAATTGAAGTTTTGTTGACCTTTGACCCTGGGAAGAGGCAGCCATAGTGAATTTTTTTTTGGGGGGGGGGGAATCACTTTTAGTATCAGAAACAAGTTAAAGCTAAAATATTTTTGACCTTTTGCCTCCTAGCCTTAAAACTTTGTTTTTTAAGGTTTGTAGATTTTGAATGATATTAGTGTGGCGAGCTCCCAAAAGTGTTCCCTGTTGGTGGTGCATTCTTTTCACCATAATGTTGTTTAAATGTATTATAATAATACATGGCCCAAGCTAAAATAACATACAATCTAAACATATTAGGAATGTGGGTGTGTGTTTTTTTTTTTTTTTAAACAAAAAACCTTTGTTGCCAAGGAAATTAAAAAAATTTACTTTAACCAATTCCTCTAAAAGTTACATAAACCTGTCCGTCACCCCAAAATAAAATGGTTGCTATGCGGATAAAACCAACAGAAAACCGCCATATTGACGAAAGGATTTTTTTTTAATGAATTGGTCACATGCAGCTCTGACCAGAGTTATAAAGCAGAGAGAGAGAGTAAGGAGGCTTAGGCAACCACTCAGCCAGAAAGGGCAAGTAAAAAGGGGAGGGGTGAGGGTGGGTGACTTTATTATTTTTTTTTGATCAAGCAATATATTTAAAAAGGTAGGGAGCCGGTTTAGCTCGTGCTGGTTTGCGGCGCCTTCCGTCCGTGAAACCAGGGTTCGACTCCTGGCTGCTCCCTGTTCCCTTCTCTACTTCTGTGCCGGTCCCAAGCCCGGTTGCTTTGAGAAGGTTGTGTCAGGAAGGGCATCCGGCGTAAAACATTGCCAAGTTTACCATGCGACTTGTTCGCTATGGCGACCCCTGATGGGAAAGCCAAAAGAGAAAGAAGAAGAAGAATATATTTAAAAAGGTAGTGCTGTTTTTTTCTCTAATTGCTGTATATTATTATTATTTTTCACAGGACTATTAAACGTGTCCATCCCTAATAGAGATTTACCAACTGTGGATGTTGTAATGTAAAACCTGCTGTTTCAGCATGTAGACTGATGGACATTTTTCACGTTTCATTTTCAAATTATGGATGTATTTTTTTAAACACATGTTGAATTCTAAAGTTAAAGATTAGCCAAATAAAATCATTGGTCAGAAAATGTATTTAAAACAAATTAAGCTGTTAGGCTACACTTTTTTTTTTTTGTACGCTATTATTACACCACAGCTGCTTGTTGCGGTCACAATGTGCTAAACATGAACTTTATCTTTGCTAAGTCAGCTGAGGCAAAATAAACATTTTACTTTAGTGTTGAAATATGTCACGCTACATTACACAGAGGCCCCTTCAGTCAGACTGGTGGTATTGACTCTCAAAAAGTGGCAGTCGTGACGCTTTGAATAAACCTGAATAAATGAGCTGGAGACGAAGGGGAAAAGAATGAGGTGACACATGTTCAGCATTCGACAGGTAGAATGTAAATGTAGAAGCATCAGGGAGAGGATGAAACACAGGGAGTGGAGAGCTGAGAAGGCAAATATCCGATTGATCCGGCATGGAAGAATTTCCATAAAAGCATTTTAGAGAACATCCAATCACCTGTGGGAAGCCCAAGCCTTAATGTTGACATAAAACATAATTGGTATGGCGGTCCTTCACTGCGATTCCTGATACAAGAACAATTTCTACAGAGAAAATTAAACACACGAAGCAGCGATAGAGCACCAGATAATTATAGATTATAGCCTAGTGCCCATAAAGCCGGTTATTTGAGACTTAATTTCCCATGTGTGAAAAATACACCCATTTAGGTTAGCAACATCCTACATCTCTTAAGGTAAAGCAACATTTGGCATATGGCTAATTTTTTACAAAGCAATACCTACACTACTCAGTATCTAAAAACAGCCCAGCTATTTTTCAAAAAGTGTACTCAAATGAATTAAAACAAAACAATTAACTAAATATGCTAAATGAATGAAAAACTCACACTTTTAGAGATAACATCTGCATAAACAACCATTCATTTCAACGTAAATATTCTTCAGGTTTGATATTGTAAACAATAAATTCCTACTTAAGGAGTTTCTGCTTTAAAAATAACAGATTCGTAATAAAAAAGAACTTTTTTTAATGTCTTTGTAAAATGTGTAAAAACATTTAGGAATAAAATATTTTACAAAACCTGGCATCAGGTTTAGCAAACATATTGCACCACTTCTGTTCCAGACCAAAGCTTGTAGACAAAACCACATGGCTAAAGATCTCTTTACTCATTGGTCAGGAATTACAAGGGTGGGGCAAAGCAACTAGAGGCAGAAACTATGGAAGTCCTACACTTTGGAATGCCTGTCGGGATAATTCATTCAAACTTTGGTCAGGTGGAGGTATGCTGCAGGGCGGTTACTGGCAAAAGACGGCTAAGAAGGTACGCTGATAAGTGTTTATGCCATATAGATTATGGGGAAAACAGTGTGAGAAGCAATGTGTATCACGTTCTATCACTTTTCAGTGAGTTGCTGTGTCTCATCGTTGTGGTGTTATGGCATTGTTTGTAAGATAAGTCTGTTAGGTGGCTTTTAGGATGACATCACAGCAGCACGCCATCCCGTGTAACGAGACACAGGAAAGCATGGGAGAAGCGTTTTAGCTTAAGTTAGGAACAACAATTGTTGCTTTACATTTGTCCGCAGCTCATCAGTTGCTACATTTCTACTCTGTTTACATCACGTCACCGTGTTTGTTTCAGTTGTTCCGGGAACAGATCATATTCAGACTGAGGAATCTCAGAGCGAACTGAAGTTGCGACTGGAAACGAACCAAGACCACCTTGAAAGATGGGTGCAAGAGCAGTTCCTCGTCCTGGACCAGGGTCCGCTTGGGTGTACTCAGACTAAAAATGTGTTACAGATTATCAGGGGGAAACAAACTCTAATTCACTTTAAGCGGACCAAATGTATTCAGTCTGAATAAACCCTAGAAGTCTGAATTTGCTCCTAAAATGAAACTTTTTATGGCTTCAATAGCTTTTTTTGGATGATTGTTTTTTTTATTAGTCATTCTATGACTTCATGTTCTTTATGATTTCCTGTTTATGGGATGAAGCCCATTGAGACGACTACTGTTGTAAAATTGGGCTATATAAATAAAATCGAATTGAATAGAATTTTTGAAGAATGTTGTTGGGTAAACTGTGGTCATTGTATCCATCCCATTTCAGGTTTCCATTTGTCCATTGGGTGATGTCAGAGATTACCTGTCCAGTCTATTTCTGTTTATGAGTTTACCTCACAATCCATGTACTTTCCCCATTACACGGGGAAAAAAGATCATTATTTACTAATATGACTCATATAAAAAGTCCAGAGTAAATGCTATTTTTAATTAAATGTTAAAATTTCACTAAAACTTTAACTTATTTAGCTTATTAAAAAGGTTGCTTCATTATTATTTTAAAAAGGATATTCTGATTAAAGTAGAAATGCTACATTTTGTTAAAAAATGATGTATTTTACGATCATAGATGTTAGTTTCTTTATTTTTGTAGTACTGTTAAATGTTGTGAACATGGAGTCTGCGTTGGTGTAGATTATGAATGAATCAGAGTTCATTTTACTGATGTTTGCTCCTCATCTACAGAGCATTTCCCAGCTGAAGATAATTTACAGGTTCATGTCATGATTTAGTGCTTCTGCTGCTATAAATAGCTGCAGTCATGTGGCTCCATGACAGCTGCTCTGGTGCTCCCGGAGAACCTTACGGGTGTCTCACAATTGCCTCATCTGTGCTGTTCCTCCGTTGACAGATCTAATGAGTGGCTGAGCAGACGCAGGTACAGGCACACAGCCAAAGATCCATGAAGGCTTCCCGGTTATTACCAGTAAGATTTGGGAGAGTTGATAAAGTTTGAAAAGGTTTGAATACTAAAAACTGGTCTAATTGATTGCAGTTCACTGTTTATGGTTGATAAGCGTTAACAAGAAGCCACCACATGCTCCTTATCTAAAAACAGATTTGCTCACCCCAAGTCGTTAACTTTCTGTGTCGTTAATATGAATAAAATGAAATGTTTTCATGACTTTATAAGCATTTCAGGCAGCAAACCATTAACAGTAACCACTTAGACATGCATGGCATTTCTGTTTTAGGATAAACGATCCGTTAAGTTTAATCATTTATCATGCTTAGTGTTTTTTTCAGTAAAAAGTTTCAACATGTATTTATGGACTTAATATTATTTTTGAATTGAATTGAACTTTATTAATCCCACAAAGGAGAAAATCACCCATCACAGCGGCTAAAGAGAAAAACAAAGAACGTAAATTACCAAATAACCAAGCAAGAAAAAATTAAATACACAGATAAATTCATAAATAAATATATTTTTGGCCGGTTATTGCTCTTTAGCTGCATGAACAGGTTTTTACGACAGAGCCATGACATAATGCTGATTATCTTTTTGCAACTTGAAGCATAATAGTTACCCAAATGGCATTGGTTTTGCAGATCTCATTAACAGTAGCATAGTTTTCTGATTGCATCCATATTTAATCTTTATTTTTCTCTTCCACTCATCGTTTATACTTTCCAGTCAGCTAAAAATGTAGAAAAAGTGATAAATGCAATTTATCCTTCACTCCCCTTATTATTTCTTGGGTCATTTTCATTTTTTATCGGCTTCCCCACAAAGCAGCTTATATGATTTGAAATGACTGTCTGCATTATTTTTCATACTAATTCAGTTGGCGAGCAGATGTTACCTAATTGAGAACAGGCTGGTGTGCACTGTGGAGTCAAAGAGTCACCAAGAAAACCAAAACCATCCCCTCTGTGGAAATATTTCACTTTTAAGTGGAAGTCCTTCTAAAGTCACGGTGAGAGAAATGAAGATTGAGCAACAACAACAGCGTCTGTCACCTCACCAGAGAGGAAGCATTCATCAGCCCACAGAGAATGAAGAGGAGCTTGTTAGTGAAGAGACATGGGAGCAGCAGGTCGGTGCGATGACGGAGGCGGGAAAAAACTAGAGATCGGCCCAAACGTTTTTTTAAGGGCTGATACTGATTATTAGTAGTTAAGAAGGCTGATAAGCCACATTTGGAGCCAATACTCAAAGTAAAGTAACACACTGGTATCGAAATTTAGAAAAATGCAAACACCAACAATTCCCGAAATGTTCCAGAGTAAACACAGGAGAACTTTAACCTAAATCTAATGACTTATCTTTGAAAAGTTGAACAAAAAACAAAAGGTGCAGAGTTCTTAGCATATCTTATAAGGTTAAAAAAATAAATATCTCCCTGAAGACTATCAAATAAATAAAAATGTTAATACAGCTCTAGAAAGTTGTGTCAGTAGTCCCAGTTAAAAAGCTTCTCTTGAAGATCGTAAATTAGAGATGCAAGCGCTCACTTGAGACTGATGAGAGTGGTGCACTAAGAAACTTTCTTGCATATGTTTCAAGTCGCTTGAGGTGGCTTTATGTTGGCGCTGAGCAGAGAAGGGAGGGGCCTTAGGGGCCGCAGCTAAGTGCTCACGCTGTTTTTTTCCTCAGTACGTTTTTTTCTCAGTACGGGGAGGACAAACATTCATTAATACCAATTATTGATGCACGACTAATGGCGTTTGCCATTTGACCAATCAGATGGAGCCCTTTATGCTGTTGACCAATCGGATGGCTTTTATGTTAGATGTTGCCCTCCTAATTAGACGAGGGTCATTTAGAGAATAATTTAAGGAATTTTGACTCTTATTTAAATTAAACTCTTGCAGTGAAATGGAAATGTTTTTTTTTTGTTTTTGCTAGTTCATTTATCGCAAGTTATATCGTCATTGCAATATTGATCACTAATATCGCGAGTTTTCCTCATACCGTGCAGCTCTAATCCAGTCTATGTTAAGTTTGACAGATTTATTGTCTCATCAATCCTGTGCATTTTATGACAAAATGGGTGATGCTTTGTGAAAAGAAATAAAATATAAACTGTTTAAAGTGAATGGAAACTCTTGATAAGGTTCAGTACTGAGCTGGGACTTAAGCTTCAGCTCCACTTCAGCTGTAATTGGGGTTTTAATTGGAAGATACTTTAAATGTCAGTTCAAATGCCACATTATGCCGTCTTTGACTTTTGAATCTGAACAGAAATACAGAGCATGAAACCTTGTTTTGTATAGTTTCTGCCTTTGATATGCAGATTCTGTGAAACACTTTTTTTTTACTCTACTGATGAAGATCTGGTTGTTGTCTTCACTGTCATAAAAAAAAAAGCAGTACTTCAAAGCCTCCAGTTTTGCCTTTGCTTTCTCGTCTCTACTGTCATCAAATCTGGATAAACCCACAACTAAATTGTGTGCTAAAGGGTTATATCAGTGAGTGGCAGCGTGCTGTACAAACTATTTCATACACATCCTTCCAAATAAGTAGAAAATGAATTGCTAGAGGGCTGTGGCAGATTCGTGAAGACACAGTAGACTGCCTTCTGCTCAAACAGATGCTCCAGTGTCAGTGTGTGTTACCTTACCTTAAGAAAAGCAGGATGTACAGGACAGTGCTCAGCTCCTATTTATTCCGAAAAACAACACCTCACTCTCTGCATTTCTTTTTTACAGGCTTGTTTTGTGGCTACTCCATAAAACTCTGGTCTCAACATGTTAATGTTTTAGCTCTTTTAAAGGGATAGATGTATACTACATGTGCTCCTCTGCCATCAAAGACAGGCAAAGCAATCACATCTGAAAGTGCAGAACTAAAGCATCAAGTCAACCTTGAATGGCAGGGCATGATCCCCGGCTGGCAGAATGCCATCACAAAGCTACGGTAACCTGACCAGAGATGGAAGTGGAAGCCATTGAAGACAAAGGCAAGAATGCTCCTTACAACAGATGCAGGCATTCATTTTAAAAGCAGCACCCTGAGAGAGTACGCTCGGCAGAAAGAGGCGGCCGTGGTAAGCATCAAAGCCACAATCCCAAGATCCTGGAGCAGAGGAACACCACATGCTAAAAAAATGTTCAAAAGCACTCGTAAAATTTAGGAGACAAACACGGAAAATTCCTGTCCTGGATTTAAGAGGCTCGCTTTCTGCTGCAGCATCAAGACGGTAGAGTCAGAAAATGGTCTTGTATCTACAGTAATGCCACAGTCAGACACCCATCTTTCTTTTTCATTTTAAAAATCTGGCAACATTAAAAAATATAGCAGTCTATATAAACAAAATCTCTGCTGATTGGTTTTCCTAAACCCATTTCTGACAATCTGAAATCTTTTTTCCTAAACACAAAACTGTGTACTCATTTACTGCATGATTCATTTCACGGAAGCAGTGAAATGGTAAAGCTACAATAATTTTGAAGAGTGTTATGAATTTAGGAAAGTTAAGAATTACTTACAAATCTCTACTTGATCTGCTGCTCTGGCACTGAAAGTGTCCTGATAAATTAGAGAAGTGACAGTTGAAAAATACCATTAAAAGCTAAAACAAAGGATTTTGTTATATTATTTTGGTGATTTGCCTTAAAAGTGACAGAAATGAACGATTTGCATCCTTATGCAGCAGCAGTACTGGATTTTCTGCACCACAGGGTGCAACGGATTATAAGGCGTAGCGTTAATGAACTGTCTATTTTCCATCTTTTTCGATATAGAAGGGCGCTACTAACTATAGGCCGCATTGAGCGAGACAAAAGAGACAGACGTAAGTCTGTACACCAGTCAGATATAACTGTGTTCACAGTAACTCTAGAAACAGTTGAATCATCAGTGAATTTACAATATATGTAACATCAAACCTTATGTTTAAAAAAAGAAAAGAAAAGAAGATAGAGTCCGACACCACAATACGTCGGCATATTCACAATAGCACCCCACCAAATGTTTAGACAGAGCATCGGATACCTTTCATAATTGCTTTGACATTAGTAAGAACAACAAGCATTTATCCATGTGAGGCACTACAAATTCTAAGGCTTAGATCAAGATCTTGAAAAATTAAGGCTTTGAAATGCGCCTTAAAATGTGGAAAATATGGTAATCATCACCACATTCCTCTCGTGTCAAACCTGAACAAATCTTATTTGCTATTATGGTAAATGGTAACTTTAACTAAATATACTGAGTTGGCACAATAGACTGTTGACTTTATGGATTGTAAAACA
Source organism: Oryzias latipes (assembly GCF_053564925.1). Classification (NCBI taxonomy): domain Eukaryota; kingdom Metazoa; phylum Chordata; class Actinopteri; order Beloniformes; family Adrianichthyidae; genus Oryzias; species Oryzias latipes. The sequence continues at coordinate 31,671,444 of NC_136242.1, read as the reverse complement.
GGTTTTAGCTTCTAATTTGTAAATGTACCTGCCAGTAACTTGTTTATTTAGGCATCCTATTAGTCTTTACCAATGTAAAGAGTATTTTTCCTGAGATCCGCTTCTAAAAATACACACAATTATACTCTGAGTTTTGAGTAAAAGTTACTATCATTGCCTATAGATGTATAGGCAATGATAAACTTCTGCTCCTCTATAAAAAGCAAAATAAGCTACACAGTTGAGTAATATTGTGTAAAGTGATCAATAGAAAGGAGCTGTTTATATATATATATATATATATATATATATATATATATATATATATATATATATATATATAGTATTGTATGCAGTCACAGCATCAAGGGTTCACTCAGTCCAAAGATGGACAGGTCAGGGCGGTGCTCGCTTGTAGGCGGCACAAAGGGGATGAAAAGTCCAATCCAAACAGACTCTCTAAACACTGGTCCTGCACAACTCTGCCTCTTGTATCTTTGTCCAGAGCAGATGGTCATGGATCCACAGAGCCAAACTCTTAATAGAGCCACAGCTGCTGGCAGACAAAGTGAATCTCCCTCCATATGTAGTTCCCTGGATCAACACAGCGCCCCTCTTAGCTCTACCAGAAGGGTGCGACGCAGCCCAAAACTCATAAACTGGACCACTGGTGGATTTCTGTCTATATTAGTCCTCCTGAGATGCTTTGTTCAAATTTGAGGACGAAGTTGGATCGTTGCACCTTTACCCTCCACTTACACTGAGGCTTAAAAATGTCAGTCACTTTTTAGACAAAAACTGTCAAATTAGAATTACAGTAAAGCAATTATGGTGGAGCTAAAAGTATGGCGATTTAATCCTGGAGCATTTGGGATAATTATTTTACATTAGCAATTAAAAAGGAACATGGTAGTCTGTGTTTTCTTTTGTTCTAGTTGCCTTCTGGCCTTTTGTCTGTCGTCTGGGACGACTATTGTTTCAGCGATTCCGTCCTGCCTGCCATTTTCTTTGTTTGCATAATTTAGCATTTTTCTTTATCTCTTCCATCTCCAAAAATATACATTTTCACGCATTTTTATTCAGTAGAACTGGGAGGGAAACAACAATCTTCATTAATAATTGCTGCTTTTAGGGAAGAAGTGCTGTAGCCAAACCATGGTCAATGCAGTGTGCGTCTGCGTACCCCTCAGTGTGCTGGACTCAACAAAGATTAGACAAAAACTAAATGACTGATTGAACCTTTGAGTGGCAGTGAATGGATTTGGGTGTATGATGTGTTGCCGTTGCGTGGTGTTAAAGGGTTAATCAGTTGAGCTTTTAGGTTTAGACATATATGTTTAATAGAAGATAGAACATTCAACACCTAACCATGGAACTGTACCTCCAGCTATCATAGGCTATTTCCGAATTCCCTCCCTACTCTCCACCTACTAAATTTGGTAGGTTTATAAATAATTATATTTATACATTTTAATTACAAAAAGTGTGCCAACGCGATGCATTGTGGTCAATATTTGCCAATCTAGTGAGCATCGATGCAAATTGAGTTTCTTGTAGAGACTTGTGGGAATTTTCTAAGGCAGCCAATTTTGGAATTGTAGATTCATACAGCGCTACAAAAAGCCAAACGCACTATATAGTGCACTTTGTGGTGAGTAGTAGTAGGAATTCTGACACAAACACAGTTAAAAGCAAACTTAGGTCTGATAACTCGAGAATATACAAGTATTCTTAACCAAAGTGAAGATAAAAAAGAACAGAAACCACCTGAGAAAGATTTTTACTGGAGATGTTCAATTTTTCTTCAATATATTTCTGAAATGCTTTGCTAATAGTCTATCATTAGGCAAATTTTTCCAAATGCTTCAAGAGGAAAATCCCAACTGCACTTTAGAGATCTTTGGTGGAACCCAATTTTACATCTAAAAATGCATTTTTCTATTATTGGAATTGCAAAAAAGAAAATACAAAGCTTTACAGGCATAAAGTAAATCCGAAACAATCCACAAGGGGCTGATCTGTTTCGAGATAGAAAGTACAATATTCTTTCCAAAAAGTTGACATACTCTAGATTTTATCAAATAGTATTCCGTCTCTGCAGCAAACTCTTCTCAGGAACTTCATGGCGGGAAAGTGTCTACTAATGGCCTTTAAGCCTTTAAAGCTGCTGATCTGAGCTGTTTGTGTTCAAAAGAGTCTGTGTCAGGAGTGTAATCCTAAAACTAAATGAAAAAAAGCACAGGTAAGAAGTTTAAAAACCGAACCATAAAGGCAGGGGAAAGTGCACAGGACTCTGCAAGAGATAAGTTCTAAATGTTAAAATCTGCTCCAGACATGGGGAGCAAAATAAATAAAAAAGACAAAAACAGGTGTGTGTAGTTCACTCTAGATGAAGTGAAAAGGGTAGAAGGTAACAAGAAGGGTATTCCTTGAACGAGCAGTAATCAAGTGCATGGTTTGACATTTATTGAAGGTCTTAAGAAGTAGTTTGCAGTTGGTCTGGTCAGGTGAGGAGGGAGATCTGACGCCAAAGTCGGTCTGAAATCAATAAAGAGAATTTGTAGGGCTGGTCTGTGAGGGAGATGAGGCGGGGTGTAGCTCAGGCAGATGGTGCTCAAACCCTTCATTCTAAGAGAGCTGAGGACTGTGTCAAAAATCTGATACTAGTGTCCCGCTTCTGTTTTGGCAATATTCCCATTGCAACTGGAGCACGACGTGACTCCACGGCTTCAGCGTGGTCAGGCCGCTCCATCTGTGCAGCACTGGTCATCTAAGAATGCTCGAAAATACAAAGGCACACTAGACAATGCCTATTTGACAACGGGTCCTGCAGGAAGAGATGATGTGAATGTAGCTCTAAAGATACCAAGAGAAGTATAGATACTAGTTTGTCATATATGAATAAAATGTCAAAGAGATGAAAGCAAATAACACCACAGATCAAAGCGAGATGATAGTAAACATCTGATCTTAATCTCTTGCATCTAGTTCAGATTCACCTTCAAATCATTTATGCAACATCAAAAAAGCACAGATATTCTGTAATAAAAACAGTTACCAACCCCTCAGACAGGGGTTTCATATAATAAGGTGTTCCTTATCAAAAATAAACGGACTTAGTCTTATCCCGCTTATACCACGTTCATTTACTAAAGAAATGCATATTCTTTTTTTTTTTTTTTTGCACTTTATTGATGTTATTTTTCCGGTTTAAATTGTTTTTTTCACAAAATGCGGAATATTAGATAGGTGGTGCGATGCGTTGTCATGGTAACAGCTTCAGAGCCCGCCCCGCACCGACCTCAACTGCAGCGGCAAAGGAGGAAAGGGAAGCGATATATATGCTGATTGTTAGGAAAGGTTAAAATAACACATCCGTTCAGAGGAAAAGTTCACCTACTGTTTGTTTTTGTCCAGATGATGAAGCAAATGTTTGTTTCAAAGAAACAAAAACATTTCCTCCTTCTTAGATTCTTTTCTCTCTTTCCGTTTTGCTGCAGTCTTCAAAATACTCAAATTTACCAAATATGTAAAAGAAACTACAAAGTCATTCGTCTCTTTTGTTGTCCTACTGTTAACTGTGGAATAGGATATGACAATGTAAGTTTTTTTGTTTTTTGTTTTTTTTTTTTTGCTTGTTTTTTTTTTAAACATGTTAATAATTGGAATACCAACTGGCATTGAGGCAATCACAGCGATATAGAATATTTGGGTTATGTGACCTGAACTTCGTTTTTATGTCTACATGCTCACTGCCCATTATCACTTTGTAATCCTCACCCAGCAGCCAATCAGACTCACTCGGACCGTCGTATAAGTATCACATAAAATACAGCTTTTCTGTTTGAAAAAAAGACCGGTCCTTCAATAAATATTGCTTCTTTTGGGTTCATGGGTATATTTTAGTGTGACCACAAACAGTTATGAGACATTTGAACTGTTTGTAGAAGCTCTTAAGAAGAAACTCCTTGTAAAAATCAAGGTGTTTGACTGCAGGAAGACATGGTAAATGGTAAATGGCGTATACTTGTATAGCACCTTTCTTCCTACAAGGACAAAGCGCTTTACAGTCCCAGACCCATTCACCCAGTCACACACACATTCACACACACATGTCGGCTCACATGCATCCCTTTATACTTCTACACTTCCCAGTGTGACAGTTTGCCCCCTTTGATCAAGGTTTTCACTTGCAAAACCATAAAGCACATGATGCCAAAAGAAGCAAATATAGAATATAGATAAGGGTAAGTGAAATATAAATTATAAATGGGCATCAATTCCAAATGGGAAGAATCCAATAGCTGTTCAAAGTTGGATGGGTTTCTGACCACAGAAATGAAATCTCATGGAAAGGTAACGCAGCTGTTAATGTCCGGACAGATAAACAGTTAGGGAGTTTGGAGAAATAGACGTAGGCGTAGGGTTAAAATGGTGCTTGAATCTCTCGTGCACTGAGAGCCCATACTGCACAAACAAACACAACAACACCGTAAGAGCAGTCCTCACACGGAGTCGGCTGAAGTTGATCTCATTAACTCACTCTTCATTTAAACAGCCAATTACGCACAGACGCACAATCACAGCATTTACAGCACAACTGAGGATGAGAAAAAAAAAAAAAAAAGTTTAGGCCAAAACAATAGGAAAAAATAAAGGCAATGCATTTATGTAGAATTACAGAGCACTATAGAAGGAAAAACAACGTGTGGAAGAAGAACAAATGCTCCTTATTTTAGAAACATCCTTGACAGTAGCAGATTTTGTCCTGAACAGCTTTGGATTGGCTGCTATGCAGGATCCTACTGAAAAGCTATTTATTCTCTGTATCTTTAACAAAGGATTTGATGTAATGGTAATGACTCCATGGCACTGCTGATGGATCCATCTGTACTTGAAACCGTCTTTTCCCAGAGAACCTTGCCAAATGGTTATTTGTGTCACTGTCTTTGGCAGGTAATTTATGGCGCTACATTAAGTCATTAATATGCCGTCTTATGAAAGGACGACAGTTTAATGGCATTGCATCGATGAGCAAACTCGCCATCAATAATGCTTTTTAACAAAGCCTGTGAGGAACTGAAAACGGATGAAGAGAAAAGCTTTTGCAGAAAATTACGCTTTTAAATAAAGCACAGAGGTCCTGGGTCAATTTTCCTGGATCTTTGCTATGGTATTTTCTAAGAATAATAAAGAAATAGTGTCTCTAAAGAACATTAGTCACCCATGGCAAAATTACTTTTGTGGAAAAGTTAAGTTGCTGCGAAACTTTAAAAGATGCAGGTTCAGATCATTAAATATTTCTTATAGACCAACTTAGATGACAAAAAGGATATTCTTGGTGTTTTTAACATGTTCATTTGGCTTGTTTTTTTACCATAGAGGACATTTCTTTATTTAACTTGTGAACCGTGAGCAGGTGAAAAAAATGCAGTTTAAAAACGATTGTATTTGTGACGTAGAAAATACCCTGCTCTGCTTCATTTTGATGGATCCATTTCTAGACAACTATATCCATGCATGTATTGATTTTACCTGTGGAGATTTTACTGATGCTTTAGTTACTAACAGGTTACACTAACTACCAATTTAATGGTTCTTTTCTGCATTTGTGACTTAGAAATTGTTTTGATGTATAAGTTCTTGCTAACATGTGAGGATTCATTTAGCATTTAGTTTTTGTGTTTGTTTTTTATAAAATTGACTAATAATCAAGTAAAATGTACAATTTAACATGAAGACGTGCATCATTCAGGGGTGAGTAAATGCACATTTAAGGTTTTGTCATGATTTATTTGAAACAGTCAGCATCTGGGTGCATGCAGCAGGGTTTTATTCTTCAGTGTGTTGCGTGGAATAACATGAAATGTGACATTTTCCCTCTGCATTATTGTGCGACACCAGAACACGCTGACAGATCACCTTGTTCGATGAAGAAATGAGCATGTATGAAATGAGCGGTTTTATATGAAACTCTGCACATTCTGATTTGTTTTTATGTATTTGGGAACCAAAACTATCCATCCATGGAAGAAGAACTAATCATTTTTATATTATGGCAACTTCATGCATTGCGCAGGATCATAACAATAGACTCAGGAGGTTAAGAAATATATAACAACCATGTAATAAATTAGTTAAAAGGGAAAGATAATATTGAAAAATCTGTAAGCAAAAGATATGAAGTCGTTAAACGTTTTATTACCATTTTTTTCTTTACCCAGCCTCTCAAACACATTCCTTCATGGCTCAAGCTGCTTACCACCATCATCATCAGCCTTTCTGCACAGCCTTACATTCCGAGGAGGCTGCGGTTACAATATAACTGTCTTTGCTGAAGTCAAACCAGGGAATCAACGTCTAGCATAGCTTGGTGGCCTAGCTGGGAGAATTCCTGGAGTTTGATAAGTTTGATAGACCAAAAGGATGCTCCCACCTGACAGGATTTTGGGTCAAATGTCATAAAGACTGTTTTCCTTTTCTTTTCAATTCATCACCTGGTGATGAATTGAAAAAAGAAATGTAAATAAGAAAAAGAGGAATTGTGAATTTAGCAGCTTTTTGACAAAGACCCACCTGATACAAGATGTCTATTAGATAACTAATATGCAACTATAAAAGATGTCTACTGACATCTCAGACAACTGTATTTTGCTACTCTATTAAATGTCTACCAATAATGTTCTGAAAGACGTCTGTATATAGGGTTTTTCTAAACATCTACTTGTAACCATTTATTTTTTTAAATTTTTCAGATGTTTATGATGCTACCTTCAGACAGGCCTCGGAAACGTATGTTCAAGAGACCACTTCCAAAAAAAAGTCGATATAATGTACATAGACGCACATTTCAGATCATTTTTGGGCTCTACAATCTACGTACAATCAGAGACTCCTATTTGACAGTGACATTTGTCATTCACCAAAGTGCAGACCATTTAAAAATTGATCATGAAGGGGCAAATTATTAATAATTGTGGTTTGTGCTGGTGAATCACGTATTTTTAAGGGATTGTGTCAAATCCATTTTGGAAGTATTGATGAATTAATTCTTTAATTATCAATAACTTAGAAATAAAATATTTCAATAAGCTCAATTATCAATTTCCCTTTTTTTCATACCTTACACTTAAAAATACATATCCTAGTTATTGCAAAACAAGCCCACTCAATTTAGTCACATTGAATTAGCTCACTTTAGTGCAACATTCTTTATACAGTTATTTGGGGATACATTCCTATGCAAGAAAACCCACAAGACTTGTGTTGTTTCTGCAGCAGTCTGCATATAATCTGATCTTTAATCTCAGACCAGTTCACACTGATCTTTATGGATGGGACCTGAAAGTTAGTTAAGTTTATGATAGGATGACGACAAAAATTCATGAAAACCGGAAACTTCTCTGGAAAACGTTCATCCAGATCCAAAACCAAATAGAGAAAGTATAGCTACAGAAAACATGAACCGATGTCCCTGCAGCCTTTTGTACAGGTAATATTTCTAGGAACCCTTGACTGAATTGAGCAGACAAAGAAACAGAGAGAAGGTCCACATCACCACAACATGTGTTTGACTGCGATAGAAGGGGAGGATAAAAGTTGTATTTAATCATTTTGAGGAATGGCTTTTCTACAGTTGACAGTTTCCCTAAAATGAGTTCTAAAAAGTGACAATGCATGGTTTATTCACTCAGGAGGATTAAAAAAAATCACACGTTTTACAGAAATGTAACGGCTGAATGGTAGTGGTTTTAGCAGAAAGAAGCTTAAACCAAAAACAGGTTCTGTCTTTATTGAAATCTTTGATTTTGTAACTTGGCATCTCCATAATCCCATGGATTGAATCATTATACTGTGATGTCATATGAAGAGAAGCTGGTCCCTCGACAGCAGCTTTAGCTACCCTGCAGTTACTCTGCAGCTGGAGGTAAAATGAGCTAAAAGGGAATAGATTAAGACAATTACAGCTGCCACCCATGTACATGTTTGCATCAACCGCAGTGCGTAGAATGGATTTTTATGAAGATATGTGTAATACAGCTGTGTGGACGGCTATGTCTCTATGAATAAACCTATTTTGTGAAGATCAAGGCACCAAGCAGCACTAAAGCCGACCAATATTTATAGTATCACGGCAGGATGGAAGTCTGAGATTCGCTCAGAATAATAAAAAAGCACAAAAAGCAAAAGCAATGCAAGGTCAGCTCCCAAAGAACACACGCTTATGTAAAAAAATAGAAGGTGAATGAGAAGAAACTAAAAAAAACAATTCAAGCAGAACCTTCTGCCTGTTCTGCTGCCACGCCATCTCTCTGCAACATATATGTACAAGTTAGATTGATATGAACTTAAAGGCTTCAGCCCCCACAGTGCCTTCTGTCACAAATATAGCCTCGTACATTGTAACAATGTTTGAATTTCATTATGCACAGGGTTGTGTATCTGGAGGTGGAGATCAACATTCAGGCTGTAACTAATGATTACCATTTGATCGGATGATTTCCTCTGCTGCTCAATCCACAACACAAAGGATTCTGCACCAACATCACAGAAATACTATTGCATTTTCTTTTCTTTCTTTTGAACAAACACAACTCTTTCTAAAGTTCACATGTTTGAAAGGTGAAAGTGCAAAGTTTACAGCTATTTTACGATTCTATTCAAAATATGCAAAGTTCACAGAAAAAAAGAAAAACACTGTTTTTGTAAAACAAAATCAAAATAAATGCAGTAAAACTTCAGGGAAACGTTCTTTTAATCAATTTTACTTACCAATAAATGATATTCCAATGTAATTTGTGTATTAAACAGTTTAAGTTTAATTTCAAGAGGAACTGCAGTATTTTGTATTCATTGTTAAATCAATTTTGTAATTTAACCCGCTAATCTTAGGTTAGGGCTGTAAGGTAGCGAGAGAGGATGTAAACAGGGGGTTCTCAGTTACGGGTGATGGGAAGTGGGGCAGGGTTGCTCGGGGCCGATGGTTCCATCTTCAACTGAGAAGAGAACTTTAATGAACTCCTGCTGAAAACGTCAGAATCAGAATTCAAAGACCACTGGGAACGCTTTGAAAAAAGATCAGAAGATCATCAGAGTGGGTTCTTAGTAAATCAACTATGGAATTTGCAATAATTGTTAATTAAAAGCTGTATTTCTGTTTCATAGACCCACATGGTTTTCCATAATTGCCTTCAATTGTAAACAGTGATCAGACACACGGTTTGTTGTACCAAAAGACACACAAGTCAAACTCTGATAAACAAAACTTTAAACAAAATACTGACCTCATAGAATAAAAGTAAAGTCTGCTTAACACTACAAGCAAATATAAGGCTTCACTTCTGACAGTCCCAATCATCTATACAAGTTATAAATTATGTCAGCTTTTCATAACTAAAAGATCTGTGGGAGAAAAATCCAGCTGGAAAGAATATTAATACATTGGAGTACAATGAGACAAAGCATAACTTTATAGTTACTTCTACATTTTTTTACACTAAATCCAATACTCAAATAAAAAAAAGTTAAAAACACTTCAGCATGTGCAGATCTGAGTTCTATAGAGACCTTAAGATCACAGAAAGAAAGGTTTCCTTATTGTTAAGCTCACAACAAACTATGTGACTCCATAACCTGCAGGATCAAAGGTTTGTGATTTTTGGTTTTGTTAAACCTTCATGTTTCCACTAAACTGAATCTGTTACTGCTCTAAAAATGATTTAAGTATTTTATCATTTCATTCTTGGCTCATTTTTGGTTATTAAGCAACATTTTGCCTTTATTTGTTGTGTGTCAGACTTTAGGTTTAACACTTTTGTGTTGTGTGGCATTATTAACTCCTGTTCGCTTTTTTTCTCTGCATGTGCTGACAAAGATCTGTTCCAAAGGTGCTGAAATGAATGACCTCCTGCTCTGCTATTGACAGACTGGGCTCAGAAAATTTAATGGCTGGCTGCCCTCCTGTCCTTCTTCTCCGTCTCACAAACAAACTCATTTATTTTCATTTCTCAATGTCTTCATTTGCATTTTCAAGCTGTGACACGGACTCCACCCTCCTAACAGGCTGGGCTTGTCTTCAGTTCCAGCCATTAATTAAACACTTAATCAGAAGCAGTTATGTTATGATGCAGGGCTCAGTCAGCACAACTGCTTTAGAGTTTAAGTAAACACGTTTAAACATTTATTCCATTTTTTTCTCAGGTTGGTTATGCGAAGAATAGTTGTTTGTGATAATCTGCAAACAATCTAAAATGAATATACGGTATTGACTTATACTATTATTTGAAAAAAAAAATACTCAAATTTCTGATGCTTATAAAAATTCCCCAAATGTGGCTGACATGTCTCTTGGATATACCACTGCCCAAATGATCAATGTGGATATTTTGTTAGATTTCGATATTCACGGTGTAAAACAGAGACGTGTGTGATTAAAACCCCAAAATAGGACTTGGAAGACAATGCATAATTCCCAAAACACTTAAGCTATGTCTGAATTCTCTCTTAACTCACCAACGTCTAAAACAGACTGTTGCCCCGGGTTTAAACCAATTCAGACATCCGCTCACTGCTGTACAAACAGTAAATCAACATCAATTATCACCCATTTGTCGATGTGAATAAAAAATAAATAGGAGCATTTAATAGGGACCGAATCCACTTCTGATGATCGAAACTTTGATGGCATATAAAGAAAAATTGTCAAAGAGCAATGCATTGTGGTCAATATTCGTTAATCTAGTGTGCATCGAAGCACCCTGGTTTTTCACAGGGACTTTTGTGAAAAATCCAGGGCGCTAGATTCGAACCATTGTCTGTATATGAGAACTGGACTGACCAACTCCTCCCCCCTGGCGTTTCAAACAGGAAGTACCTGCTGGCTCAGAGAAGCCCAAATCCCATTAACTTCTATACAGAAATAAACAGCTATTACTAAGTCCTTCTATTGGTCAGAAGAACCAATCTTGCTCTGATACTTTTTTTTTTAAATTATAATCCTTTTTAATTGATAATCCTGTTTTTTCCATGACATTTGTTTTCTTTAGTGCAAGGTTTTGAAGTTATAAACTGATCAATCAGATGCCTCAATAAAGTCTCAGGTCCAGCATTCACATTGAACCACACTTACTCAGTCCGGTTCATGATTCAGACACATTGACAAAATGGCAAATGCCTTATACAGAGCACAAGGAAGTGAGTAGTCCGTCCGTCCGTCAACAGAATCCATGACGGTAAATATGCTGGCTGCAAACACACAAAAAATGTGGAAAAGGCAATGCTTAAAAATGGGGCAAACATCTTCATTAGAACTTCAAATCCCAAAAAATAAGACATATAATGGGGTGAAAGAGGATGCTCAAAGGCATGACTTTGCAGGCTATGAAGCAAGAAGCATGAAATGGAACTGACCAGACACATCTGTGGGCAGCAGTTCGCTTGGTTTTCAACATCATCTCCTCCTGCTGATTCTAGGAGTCCAGCACAAAAGCAGAGAACCTGGGATCAAGTGAGATTGATTTGTTGTCATCGCATCTGCCTGAACCTCCAGACAGTTGGTCCAAAAAAAAAAAAAAAAAAATCAAGACAAAAATACACAACCACAACAAAACGGAGGACTTCCCATCACAGTTCCTCCCACAACATTGCACTCAATAACAACAAAACCAAAGATGCAGAACAGAGTACAAGTGCAAATCCTTGAATCTGAAAGCTTGCTGTGCTGTCGCAAATTTCCTGCCTTTCTGCATCACAGCAAATGAGCAGGAAGCCAGGCTGCTTCAGAAGCAGCCAGCCGCCATGGAAGCACATGGAAGCTGGAGAGTGCACAAAGCAGCTGTCAGTCAATGGCTTTTAAGCTCGGCCGACTACTCTGAGCACATATCTGAGCAGCAACAGATTAATAAAAAACTTTGTTGCCTTTTCTCAAAGTGGGTTGAAGCTTCAAAACTACCTTGCAGTATAATTTATTCATCAGTTATTCAAAGCTGGGCTGTAAAAATGCAAACTTCTCTGCTTATTCTCAGAAGTGGAAAACAAGGCAGCTCAAAAGCCTTCGGCATTGGCTTTCTGTGGCTTCGGAAATGCAGTAAAGTCAAAAAGTTCATCAAGCATTCTGAAGTTGATGCTGTTTTAAGATGAATATTTATCCATTTGAGGTATAATTACCAAAAAATACAAAATCTGAACAGGCCTGACAGGCCTTTGAAAAGTCGCACGGTCAGAAGATTGAAATTCATAAACGAACATTTCTCCTCAACCCTTTAGCGCCAGAGCTTTAGCCCCAGCGTTGACGTTCTCTTTCGAGAACTTTAGATTTGAATTCCAACAGACTCTGACAATCAGAAAAGCAGCTTTGTGCTAACAGTGTGTTTATTATTTGCTGTTGCCGGCAACAGCTCAGATGATGAAAGTTTAAGGAAAATCTGCTGTAAATATTGGATTTTTTTTCTCATTTTCATCATCTTTTTCTGCACATGTTTCTTCAACAGCAAAAAACATGGGCATGATAGACAAGCAGAATGTTCTTTTTTTAGCTACTGCATGGATTTTGCTTCTTTATGTCTCTTCTACACGAGACCCATTCTGATGGAAATTGTTTTTTCGTTTTTTTTTTCTTGTGGCAGTTTTCCAATGAGAGCATATCAACAGACTGGCGACCTGTCCAGGGTGTACCCCGCCATCGCCCAACAGCAGCTAAGACAGGCTCGGGTGACCCTTTGACCCCAAAAGTGATAAAACAAATTAAGAAAATGGATGTAGGGACACACTGATGAATCAAATCATCAAGAAGATGATTTGGAGGTAGCGGAGATGAAGATGTTGAGGTTCTCCTTAGGAGTGACCAGGTTAGACAGGATAAGGAACGAGTACATCAGAGGGACGGCTCATGTTGCCTGTGTTAGCGACAAAGTCAGAGAAGCCAGACTGAGATGGTTTGGACATGTTCAGAGGAGGGATAGTGGATATATTGGTAGAAGGATGTTGGAGATGGAGCTGCCTGGCAGGAGGGCAAGAGGACGGCCAAAGAGGAGATACATGGATGTCTTAACAGAGGACATGAAGTTGGCTAATGTTAGGGTAGAAGATGTCCATGATAGAGTGAGGTGGAAAAGGATGATTCGCTGTGGCGACCCCTGATGGGAAAAGCCGAAAGAGAGAAAGAAAGATGTAGGGACACACTGGCAGTATTTCTTTATTCAAAGCATTTGGAGTCAGAAGCAGACAAAGAAATGCAGTTTAAAAAAGGTTGTTTTTGTGACATCTGGGTGGGCCACAAGCTTCCTGCTCCCACTTGGGTGTGGGTGAGGAGTGCAGAGATGATAGAGAATCCACAGCTTTGTCCTGTGACAGGTTGCAATTCTAAGAAGAAATATATAGATGTTAGAATCTAGAAATGTTAGAAAATTGTTGCTCCTATATTGTTCGCCATTTTTGTTGCGCCTCTAAAGGTTAGGGTTGTGAGGGGCTGTAAGCTAACGGGAGAACAAGTCAATATAACTACTGCCCCTCTATGTTCTAGAAAAGACCTTTTTTTATTTTTATTTTTTCTAAAAAATGTCCAACCATAATTTGTAGCGCTTTGATGTTAGTTTAAAAATGATCTGGGTGGGACTTTACGTCTCGTCTTTCAGGGGCTCCTGTGTCTTTACATTGGTTCTTCCAACTCTTCTGTGTGTGATGCTTCTATGCAGTTTTACATATGCTTCAATTATGCCAGTGCCACATTAAAAGCCATTTTTTTCATGTTTTTTCATGTTACCTCCTTACCTTACATGTTTACCTCAAACATTGTATTTTTGAACAACATTTGAATATTGGGGTTTTGGTATTTGCTTTGATTTTTTCCCCTACATTCTTTCTCACTCATTTTGAATGTTCTGAACAGCAACCATCCACCTAAACATGACTGTAGAAAGATCAGACGTCTAACATCCTCACAGCTACACATATAGAAGACGGGCTCTTCTTCAGCTGATCCACACAATGAGACAGCTGGAATGGATCATCTTATTTTACTTTTGCTTCCAGTTCATCTGTGTCTGCCGGCGAGTAAGAAACAATGCTGCTCTGCTGAGAAACTTGTTAAAAATGCATGATCTCCAGACAGGGACAGTTACTGTACTTCAAGATATGTGCAGTTGTTTGTTTGCTTTCTGTGCGCACAAATCCGTGCATCTATAAATGTGAACACTTTGTCTCTGTTGTTGGAAGAGGGACTCTCCCTCATGTTTTGACGCAAATGCAGGTGATGTTGCATTGTTGGAGTGAAGGGGCCAGATAACAATGCACAGCCTGTCATGTTTCATACATTCTTATGAGGCAGCAAACACTCTGAGAGGAGCTCCGGAGCTTCAGGGGTGACAGGCTGAAACTGCCTGCAAGCTATGTTAGTACACAGCCTTCCACTGAGTGCACTGCAACTCATAACACACCATGTTGCTTTACAGATAAGATGTGTTTGACCTCCAAGCATAGATTTCATTAAAACATCTGACACTCTCGCTCCAGTTTTCAAATCCTGCAGGAAACCGTCTTCCGGATCTCTTCATGGCATTTCTAAAACTGATAATCATTGCTGGTAAAGGAGTTTTTTTCTCCACTTTTATCAATTTATTGCATTAGTCCTTCAGTAACTCCCACAGCATGGCTCATCTTGTGGTTAGATAAGTGGTTGTTCCTGGATGAACCGCCAGTTGATCCCGTACGATGAAGTCTGTCTTCTCTGGAGTTCATGGATGCTCGGCACAAACAGAATTTCTAGAGGTTCAGAAGTCAGTGTCACAACAGTTCACCAACATTACCACAATGACTGATATTACAAGAAATTTCATAACGGCTAACTAAAAAAAAAACTAAAGCTTTATTTGTAAAAAAATAAATAAAAATAAAGATATGGTTTGATTAAAAAAATAGTTTTGTCTCAAATTGGCAATTTTTGTCTTTCATTCTTAAGTAGGAAATTGTGTTTTGTAGATTGTTTAATTCTCTTGGTAACACATTTGAAAGGAAGCTGCATTGGTCGGATTAGCACCAGAGCAAAGAATATGGGTTGCATCCATCCATCTATCCATTTTCTGATCCCACTGAATGCTTTTCAGGGTCACTGGGATGCTGGAGCCAGCCCAGCTACTGTTGGCCGACACCCTGAACAGGTCGCCAGCCTTTGCAGGGCAGTATGTGGGTTTTAGAAAACAATTCCAAAAGCTTCTCTGTCAATATCAAACAGCTTATTTACCGTCCGCTCAACACCACCACCGCCACGTGGCCCACATGCAAAAAAGAGAAAAATCCCACCCATTTTAAATGGGAGCTGGACAGAGTGAAAGTGACGTCACCAATAGAAAATGGTTTACTTCCAGCTCCAACCCAATGAAGTCAATTCACTCACCATTTTTGGGGGATATGGCCATGTTGGAGGCAGGTCCTGTCAGTAAGCAGTGATTGGTTCGAGTCGGTCTGAGTCACTGTTTCTATATGGCTACCACTCTGACCAATCAGGAGTGACCAATGTGAAAGTCCACATCCCTACCACCTAAAGCACAAAATGTACCAAGCGTTTCGAACGTTGGGGACCAGCAGGCGACACCTATTTCTGTTAGTTCACAACTTGAATCACTTGAACTATGGAAAAAACTTGGAAAAAAAATAGGATTTGTAAAAACATACTTGCTAACTTACTGTCTGGATAGCTAGGGGGAGGGGTCACTCAGTCCAGTTCTCATTTACAGTTAGTGATCCAACATCAGTGGATGACCAGCAGTCTTGTTGGTGCGTTGTTGTTTTTTTTGGTTGTTTTTTTTTTTTGCTCTTGCTTTCATCAGTGTTCTTGTTTTACTATTGAATTTATTTTATATTTTATTATCTTACTTTAAAATTGTTTTCGCATTAATTGCTGTTTCTATTGCTTGTAGATGTTATTGTACTGTGCCTTGTTTGACTTTGGTCATGGCACCATATAGATAAATAAACTATAGCTATAATTATAAGGCTGTTTGTAAGTATGAAACCATCTCTGAACCTCTTTCACAAACTGTTTCTGCAAAATGTTTAAAAAAAATAAATCAGTAAACTCAGGAAGATTTTTTTTTTTTTTGCATAAACAACCCTTAGAAGATTTTTTACTCTCAATCTGTTGATCTCTACAGAGTGTCTATGTCAAGTTGTATGATGTAATATGGTGGCAATGCCGACTGGGAAGTATCATTTTTTTTCTGTCTGCTGGCCAAACTCCTTCCATTCTCAAGTGTAAAAAATAAAAACTAACATTTTATAGTACATGTGATTTTTTTTTTTTTTACCACTGTCAGCATTTTTTTTTTAAATCTTAAATTCTTTGTCTTTTTATTTCACAGATTCTTAGCAAATGAAAATGGATTACCGTGAAGCACCGTCTGCATTAAAGTGGGAGTGGGTAAATATTTGATTCATGGGATTTATGCAAGTAGAAAAAGATCAATAACTATAGTGACAGAGTATGTATCTATATCATGATGTTGTCAGGTAATCCTGAAGAGATTAATTTGCATTTTATCAGATCAATATTATTGAGATGTTCACACCCTGTTTCAGAAGAGATGCCCCGACATCAGTTCCCCGACTGATCAGTTGTTTTTCTGCATGTCTCAGCAAACGCATCCGGACATATATGTAACCTAACAACTGGTGCAGATCCTAGACGCCTACATCTCAGAACTCTGCTGTCTACTGTACAAGGGTGAGATTCCCCTTTTATCTCTCCACCCCCTCCATCCATGCCCTGCAGCGACCCAGGTTGGCGGTGCGGGTGCTCTCGTTAATCACACTCTGTCAACCCTTTAATAAGTCCTTGACAGGGGTTTGGCTGTGAACGACACTCTTTATCAAAGGTTTACACTGCCAGGGTGTCCTGAAGGATGATTGATCCCATCACGCTCAGGTCTGCCCTTCATGCAGAATGACAGAGCAACAGCCGTCGGAGCAGCAAGCCGTGCAGAGGCGTGCACACATGTGGGACCGAACGTAGAGTTTGTTAGGGAGGCAGCGATGCAGCGCTGGTAACAGACGGCCACGTCGGCGAGATGGATTCTTTGGTTTGCTTCATTTCTCTCCCTGCCAACCAACACGACGCGACACCGCGTCTCGAACTGGCGAAGCACTGACATTATAAATGTGTTGATAAAGTGCTTCTTTAACCTTGCCCACTTCTCTCCTAGGACAGTAACCAGACAATGAACCCAAAGCAACACCAGCAACCGTTTGACTTCTTATTAATATAAAAAAGGATGCAACCATTGCAACCACTTGACTCTAAGGAAGATAAAGAAAAAAAACGTTTTGCTGAGAGCACGTAAAGGATGCTTAGACTTCTGCATCAAGTATTGGATTAGGGGGGTACACACTCGGGTATGACAAACTGGACTTTACCTTTGGATTCAAATACAACCAACTTCAATTTCTCCTTATTGTCGTTTGGTTTGCCATTTTCCTGCTCTTACTGTCAACCTCTCTGCTGGCTCAGCACTTTGAATTGTCTCTGTTTATGTGTCCATAAAAATGAAGCAGACTTTCTTTGCTTTGACTACTGGTTTAAGTTTCTTCATTTGGGTTCTGTTACAGGCCTTAAAATAGAAAAATAAAATAGTGTAAAACACTTCTACTGCAACAACAACTTTTTCTACTCCTTCTAAAATGATGCACGTTTTGGTTTCCACGTCGTATATTCAACATAGACGAACATGGCAAACAAGCGCAGTCATGTGTGTCCGGTTAGTAAATCGACTGCAACACGTTTTTGTGCACGTCATCGTGTTTACTCACCCAAAGCTTTAGTAAATCAGGACCCTGGAGGACCAAGTTGCTGGCATTGTTCATTTTTCAGTGACTATGAAAAGGGGAATCACATAATAGTTGCAGATATCAGCAGCAATTGTACCAGCAAACCTGTTTGTAAATGGCTGTGCTGGGACATAAATGGCCTTGGGAGGTTCACTGAATAAAATCTAAACAGCACAATTTGTTATTCTCAATGAAGATGCCACAAGCAATTCGGTGCTTCGGAGACTAGAACCTGCACTTACTCTGGACCCTCGTCCCTTCTCTGCGCTAAACACAAAAAGACAACCACTTCCTGTCAACAGGTAATGGCGCTATAAATTAGGGCTCAGAATGTTTAGGCCCCCATCCAGTTCCCAGTCATTTGATTTTGAGTATCTGCTGATACGGAGTCCTGATCTGATACTCTTGAAAACATTTTCAAAAATGTAAAAAAAAAATAATTAAACAAACTGATTCAGGTTGATCCCTATTTTTATTTCATTTATCGTCTTTTATGAATTAACACTTAAACAGAGAGCACTTGTTGTGACAGAGCTAGAATAATAAAACAAAGTGCAGATATTTACTAGAAGAAAAAAAACTAGGTGATAAATAGTCATATAAGAAAGTTTGGTGACTGTAGCTTTAGTATTATAGGACCTATTGAACAGTTTTGATCATATATGATTCATATTTCCAATAAAATTTCTTCCGAAATCATGATGGTGAGTTTTCATGACTCGCTCATATCAATGTATTCATTTATTAGATTATGAGATTTTGCGTTCATGTACGGTACGTATTTCATTGATTTTAATCACTTTTTCCCAGAACTTGCACTTTGCAGCCATCTCACTGCCAACTGTCGGCAGCAGGATAACATATTAATTAAATAGACACAAAAACCCAAACTTTATTCTGTTGAAACTCCTTTTCATTGTTTCGCTTAAGCCAAAAAGCAAGTGACACTAGCTGTCAGTTCAAATCATTTATTAAAGGAATCTGGAAACATCTTGCTATCCTTACAGAATTGCTTTTGTGCATTTCTTGCACCATCTAATGCTGTATTCCGCTGCGCTTTGCAGCAATAGTGTTGTGATCAGTTCATGATAAGCCGACTTCGGGCATTTTTTTTATAAATAATTAGCTCGAAATATCAAGCCAATAACATAATTAAAATAAATCACTGATCGAGTTTGATTGGGCGGATTTCCGATAATAGGTTCAGACTGGGACATCCCTTCTATAAATGAGTGCAAAATAGCTATATTTTCTATTTAGTGAATTTCTTTGAGTAGCTTTGATGTTTAACTATTTTTAATACATGTTTTTCTGTTTCTGATGCAGAACCATTAGAACCCTCATTACAACGAAGCAAAAAGTTGGTCTGTCAAAGTCAGAAAGCACTTCTAAGTCTTGATTAAATACTGAGAGGCATTAAGGAAGTATCTCAACAAAAGAATGGTCATTATGTCTGTTTTAGCTGTAGAAGGTGAGCTCTGTCCATTGTGTGCAGAAAGTAGACTTCACATTTATATGTACTCAAACACGACTGATAGAAGGGGGGAAAAAAACTACAAAACAACAACAAGCAACAGTTGAAGGTAAAATAACAGCTTTTGTAACACTTTTTCTCTGTTTGCACCACCGCAAATAACAAGGTAAACAAGAAAAATGTCATCTGTAACAAACAGAAAAAAACAGGAAGTTTATCAGCAGTTAGTCATACACTTTCAGGAAAAATAAACAGTAAAAAAAAGAAGGATTTTCTTGCAGCTGCTTTACCGCAGGATCTACTTTCACTGATATTTTTCAAGAGTACACATTTTTTAGTAGAATAGACAAATTTGACAGTTACTGTTTTTAAGGCTCTAGGATTCATCCAACCAATCCTTAGTTTACATTCAGAAGCTGTTTTAGCTTCCTATCTTTCAGGTTTAACTGAGGCAGAATTCATGTTTTTCTGAATCATTTCAGGTGTTTGGTTTATTACAAGACTTGGCAATAATCAAAAGTCATGTTCAGATTCTGCAACAAAGTCTACAGTGTTTTCAGTATTGCTTCTGTGGATGTGTTTACATTGTGTGTTTCTATTTCCTCTCAAATCTGTTTTTCCTTTTGCTAATTCTCCACAGCTGTTTTAATTCAAGTGATTCTTTCTCAGTGTATTTAATAATCTGGTTTTCATAAGAACATCTGCTTTGTCCCACCCTTTTCTGCCTTGTTTCATTGGTTGTCGTGTTTAATGGTAATGGGCAGATGAAGCTTCACGAAGCATTAAAGCCTTTCATCTAGTTGGTTTACTTTATTTGCTCCAGTAGGACATCTAGCTAGAGGTTATGGTGGTTGGGGTATAGACAATAATTGGGTTTTTTAACGTTAATTATGTGCAGCTTTCCCCATAAATAATGTAATATAAATAATTTTATTACATCCGATATTTTGTAAACATAAAAACAACAACAGATACATTTATACCGTACACTTGATGATAACAGTCATTCAAAAGAGTCTAATTGACAGAATTTAATAACAATAAACATGTTTGAAAAGCCTATTTGAGTCCTCTCTTTCTACCGATTCAACAAAAAAAAGAAGAAAAAACACCACATGCGATATATTATTATCAATATTAATATCTTTGTGAAAATGTACCACATAAAGTTGTTTTTTCAGTCAGTTTTTTTGGGACCCTGCATTGACATCCATTTCCTTGAACCTCTTTCTGACTAACTAACTGCATCCCTGATCTATGGCCACATTGGAGACTTTGACTGTCTCCTGTGGATGCAGTGGAGCCCATGCAACCACTTCATATCTGCAGAGTTACGTACCTGCTCTTCTGAAACTGGATCTCACTGAAGCTTTCACTCTTCCAGGCCAACATCAACATGCAGCTTAGGTGGTGCTGTTTAATTATGCTACCCATGTGGGTGTTTACCATGAACTCTATCAGCATTTTGCCAATGCATCACATTTGTTGCTCATGAGGAAGAGATGGTACAGAGGACATCAGTGTCTTCAAGCAAAATCAGAAGACGCCAGTCCAAAGAAAACACAACTAAATTTCCAGTCCTTTTTCTACTCTTTTACTACACTCCCAAGTCTCAGGTCACAACAACATTTTTGAGAAAGAGCGTGGTAAAAATAGTGTGAGATATTGCATCAGTTAGAGAAGCAAACTAATTAGTAAGTCTTTCAGCTTTATACCCCAAACAGACACAGAAGTGATTGAAGGTTCTCTAGAGGCTGCTGCCCTTGTAAGTAGCAACAGATTTGGCATAATCCTGCCCTGTGGTCCTGGATATCACAACAATACACCTTCAAATATCTGCTCCAACCATAGGCCCTTGTTTATGGAATCATTTAATGAGCATCATGGCAGGTGTTTGTCTTTAGGGGAGACGCCATCCTTCCACTGTTAAGTCATTCTGAGGCAGCTTCCTCTTCCTGCATAAGGCTGTCCTAGAAACAGGAGGAAGTTCTTCTCCAGGGAACACCACATCTGGTTCTAAAACAACGTCCCAGGAATATCATTCCGCTCGCTCATCTCTGCCAACTGATTTGAACATTTTGCATCACTAGGATCTAACGAAGGAGAAAGCTCTGCTAAAGTAGATCATCCAAGAATCTGTTGTGACTCGCAACTTTTATCACTGGCACTATCTGGAACTGGAAAACCACTGCCAGCATTTAGACAATAAAAAATTTAAAAAATATACATATGAAGCAGCAGAACAAGTAGGTAATGCGCAAACGTTATTTAAAACTCAAATGTTTTTAAAAATAAAATATTACAAATGTACCTAAGGGTTTTAGCTTTCTAAAATTAAGTATGTTTTTTTGTTCTTAAATCTTAATGGATTTGCGATATCTATGAAGAAATCCAATTATATGTCCAGCCATTTTGCTTTTTGGACCTGGGTTGAGCACTGATATTGTGTCCTAGTCTATTTTTTCCCTTCATCAGCTAAAAAAAAAAAAAAAAAAAAAAAAAAAAGTTTGACGTTTTTTTTTCCTTCTACTCACTCCTTTTGGATTTCCTAATTAACTTTTTTTTACTCATGTTAATTACAATAACAAATATTTTTGTGTCTCACTGGAAAAAATGGCATTCTTGCACAACGGGCGAGAAAAAGACACATTATACATATATACATGAAGGAAACCATGCATAAACATAAAAGCAGCATGTGTGCTGGTAAATGTTAAAAATAAAAAGAAGCGAAGTTGTGTACAGTTTGGCAGAATAGGATTGATAGGTTCAAAAGTGTTGTATACTTTTTTCTGCAAGTAAGATTTCATTTGATTTATTGGTTTATTTCAAGCATTGATTGTTATATAAATCAATATATCAATCAAGATATATCAAACTCAAACAATGAAAATTTTACATAAATGCAAGATTAAAATATGTATCTCATAACTATAAATAGAGATATATGTTACATTTGATTCATTAGAAATAGTGATTATTACCTAAAGTCAGATAGAGTTTGAGTAGACTGAAGTTAGATTAACAACTTTCATAGTTTATCATGTCATATCTGTAAACTCCAGATGTAAATATGTAGTTAATCTCCATGACGATGGAGCCACAAATTAATTAAACTGTTATACATTTATTTTCAAGCAATTTCTGTTTGAAATCAAGAGCTTCACCTTATATCCAAACTTAACTTCACTCACAAATGCTCACCCAACTTGTGCCCTCTGTCTGTCAAACATTGTAGATATATGGACCGTTTGTGGGGAAGACCAGGTCTGCTAGATGTGTTTTCTATAACTACTCACAACAGGACATTTTATTGATTCACTGCCCTTCAGCCATATCAGCTTCAAACCTTTCTTTTGACAGCACCCATGGCAGCAGATAGTAATAGCAAATTCACAGCCGCAGGCACTTGTCAAGCGATAGAGATCAATAGATGCTCGTCAAACAGTTTCTCCAAAAAATTAGAGGAAACTATAATTTCTCGTTAGGTATGAGAGCCAGAAATGCAGGCCTTGATTGCAGTTATCAGTTTACTTTGTTATCACTTAACTTGTGTATGGCACAGCTGGTAATGGATGTTCCTAACATGCAAGTATGTCAAATGCCATTTGTCCCATGAGCTCCTGGCTGTCTTACTGCCAAATGTCAAAACCCTTGATGTATGAGCCACTTCCTACTCCTTTAATGCATTTAAATGGAGCTGTGAGTCCAGCAGGACCGGCACAATTTCAGAACTAGCGGTAAAGGCTCAATCTCATCTAGTGGCCTGGTGGAAGGAGCATGTACATAGGAAATGAAATTGAAAATCAATCAGGCGCATCCACATGTACAGCCGTACACACACAGCAGGCACCAACGGGGCTTCTCACAAACACATTTGGGCACACGCTAACGAAGGATCGGATCTCACATTTCAAAGTGTTATGATAACAACGGAGGTGTGATGAGCTCCTGTATGATGTAAAAAGCTAATCCAAAGGGGAAAAACTGATTTACTAGGATAACTGAAAAACTGATTCAAATGAGACACAAATATGGACAGCAATTTAAAAAAATGGGACCAAAACCTTGAGTTCGAGTAGAGGAAGCTAGTTTTTATCGAAAAGCATGTGTTCTTGAAATCAAAAATGCATCATCATTTTTTCCTGCAGTACTTGCAGGGCCTTTTCAGGTCTTTTAGGAAGATAAAATGATAGAAATTACATTTTATTTTATAACAAACAAACAAAAAAACAATTAATCATTGGACATAAAGTAAACGGATCATTCCAGTTCAACAAAGAAATTGTCAAATTCTGTTTTTTTCTATTATACACATTTTTACAAAAAAAATCAGCCACATGTATTATTTTGCATTGTTGTCAAAGAAAAAAGATCAATCAGTCAAACAAAAACAAACATTTTGGCCGTACAAATACATAAAGCAAACTTTCCCCATAAAGGTTGATGTGAAACCTGGAAACAAAACCTTGGACTTTAAATGACTGAAGACATTCCAAACGAAATATTTCACCCTCCCTGCTTCTGCCTGATAAACGATGGGCAAACTCCCCAGACGCTGGATTGCCACAGTGCATGAGAGAGTGCCCGTGCATGTAACTGCACAGAGAGAACATCTGCTTTCGCTGAAATAGCACAAATATTTGAGAAGCCGTCCACATCCTGCCAACACATGCCTCTCTGAGTGCAGCAGTAGACACATCCACAATGGCCACGAGAAAAAAAGAAAAAAATGGAGAGGCAGGCCATCAAGAGCCGGTGACATGTTGGTTTGGCTCACTGTCACTGAGGAAATGTCAGCATAACACACCCTGGATTCTCACCGAGGCAAATGTCTTCTTTGTGCCGGTGTTCTGTTTTGCTGCTCCAGAGGACAGCCTTGCTTACAGGTGAAGAACGACCTTGTGTCCACTAGCAAGGCTAAATAATGTAGCTCTTGTTGTAGTTCACCATTTAGAAGCCAATGTGCGGAGGCTACGATTCCATGGAGTCAATTCTGACTTATGTTTTGAAAAGGCTTCATTAAACACAGTCAGTGTTTCTGTGCTTCAGGGATTAGCGCATTTGTTTCTTGATTTTTTTCTCCCCTCCAAATCAAGAATTGCTCACTGCTATGACCACGCCTTTGTAAGTTCAAACAACAAGATCCATTTTGATTCTTTGTTTGTATTTCTCTTCTTTGTCTTAAAGAATTTTTTCCTGAATGCACTTTTTTGGGGGGTATGAAGGGGCATCCTTTTTGCTGCCTTAGAAGACACAATGGAAACGTGTAGTGGTGATTTTCACAGAAAGCTTTTCTGCAATACCTGCAAAAGAACGCATGTGGAAAAACTACTTGAAAATGTGTTTGAGCTCTATGTCAAATAGTTGTTGTTTTTTTGCCTCATGAGTAGAATTACATTAAAGCACATGTTAAAAACCAACTTCCATCATCTTTTGATCTATTTTCAAAGTGTTCCCAGTGGTCGTTTAATTATAACTATGCAGTTTTTCACCAAAATCTAAAAAACCTGTCTGGTTTTTTGGGACATTTCTGCAGAGCAGCAGAAGTTCATTATAAATGTGCCTCTGAGTGGTGGGCGGGACCATTGCCTGGGAGTAATACCTATCCCCCTTCCAATCACATACAACGTTGCTATTTGTTTACGTGCTCTCCTGCCAGCTTACAGCCCCTTCACCCCCAACCCAACATTGTTGGTGCAACAAAAATGGTGAGTACGGTAATATTGGAGCCAAACAGTTTTGATCCAGATGTCAGCTCCGACGAGGAAAACCAAGACGTTTATGGATCGTCTTTGTCAGATGATTCAGAATGGAGCAGGAAGCTTGTAGCCCATCAGGCGTATTTTCTACATCACAAATATGATATTTTTCAAACAGTATTCTCCTAATTCACGAAGATTTAAATAAAGAAATACAAAGAAATAGCTTAATTTTCTTTATGCATGTCCTTCATCATCAGAAACATGCCAAAAGAACATGTTAAAAACACTATTTTCATCAGAGTGGGTCTCTAAATCAAGGTCCTAGAATAATTGTAAAGCTGAAGGAGTCTCAGTCCTCTGTGGATGCATTTGGACTTAAACCCAGATGGTAGCAGGACGAGGCAGATGCCGGAGAGATAAGGTAACAGCAGCAGAAATAACTGGAATTTACCACACTGTGCCGCACTCTGAGCAGATCGTCAGACTGCGTGACTAAGCCTGCATCTCCAAAGAGTCTTTAGACTTCAAGACCAAGATAGAAAAGCACTAAATAAACTCACATACCTGCACAAATATTTAGAAAAGGCACATGGACGCAAGTGTCCTTTCAAAAAATTCAGCACTCTGTGTGGTACACCTAAATAATCTATTTACACTCCTCTGACTTCTGGACATCCCGGCGGTTTCCAAGCATCCAGTGTGTGCAAAGCTGAGAACAGTCTGTAGGTAGATGAGTGAATGTTGGATTAAATTAATCTCGATTTATAGCATCTTTTGATTGAAATGAGGAAAAAGAAGCATCGCTTACTGAAATCACTGAAGGGGATACAAGCTTGGTCTATGTTTTTTCTGTGCAACTACCATCAAACCTGTATCAACCCTAAACTTTGCAAACTAACCAAAGATTACATTTGTTTCTACTTTTATTCCCTTCTCAGGTGTGACCAAACACACCTCTGATGTTAGCAGAACCTGTTCATGCTAACAAATCAGCATCCCGCTGCAGGGCTTTCAGGACCAAGCCTAGTCATAAAATCCAAATTTTGATGGATTGTGCAAAGGAATTGCATTAAGAAAAAAATGACGATCAAATAAGTGCAAAAATAACTGAAAGGAGTCCCAGTGTACTTATGTGCCTTAATAAGGCTAGGAAGAAAAATGACTGATTTACTTCCACGCTCATTCATGACTTGTAGGATCAAGTTCAAGGATCCTGCAGTGTCATAAAAACATACTTTTTTGGTACAAATTGGTACAAATCTGATGGATGCAGATATTAAAACTTTAATAATAGACAGTATATTCAATTACTGGTTATTGTACATATGAAATGCTGTTATTCCTGTTAGATACCAGACAAATACAGGAACATTTAACTCATCAAAAAGAACAAATGGAATGCTCCAAAATTTATTTTTTTTCTTAATATTTAAAAATGGTTCGACCTTCACAATCCTATAATAACTTTCAAAACAACTGAATGGAGGGAAAAATTAAAGCAATTATTTCTGACTTGTTTAGTTATTAATGTTTGTTGTTTCCCTTTCGGCTTTTCCCATCAGGGGTCGCCACAGCGAACGAGTCGCACGGTAAACTTGGCAATGTTTTACGCCGGATGCCCTTCCTGACGCAACCCTCTCAAAGCAACCGGGCTTGGGACCGGCACAGAAGTAGAGAAGGGAACAAGGGGCAGCCCGGAGTCGAACCCTGGTTTCACGGACGGAAGGCGCCGCAAACCAGCACGAGCTAAACTGGCTCCCACTTGTTTAGTTATTAATAATTCAACAAAAACTCTCATTTGGTTTCAAAGCTTTTATTCTTAGCTGAATCTTTCAATTTTCCTTCAGGTTAAAATTCTTTGGAATAAAATGAATTCCAAGAAAATGTTAATTAAAAGGTACCATATTGGGTTCAAATAATAAATTGTCGACTTTAGGGGAAGGGTCTGCGTCGGGGCATTTAAGATTTAGGGAGGTCCTACTGAAATTATCAATGACTAAACAGAACATTTCAAAGTTTGCTGAGTTTAGTTTACCTCATTTATTTATTTAGTTGTTGATTTTTATTTGTTTAAAACAAGTTTTAAAAAATGCAAAGTCTCATAACCTACATATCAATGCTAACACAATTTACATCACAAGAGTCTGTCTGTGTAACAGTATATAAATAAAAAAATATGTCCCTTAGAAAAAGTAACATCAAATGAAGGTAAACATTTTGTTTGTAATAATTGAGATTTTTTTTAAGGTCACCTAAACCATTTTCTTTTTGAAAGTTAGCTTTGATATATCCATACTTTCCCGAACTACAGAACATTTGGCATGTGGTAAAATCAATTCTTTAGCTTGTGGTACGTCCGCTAACCCCACCTTCTTTCAATTGGAAAATTGGAGCTGAAATATTAGAAAACTAAAAATTCTACAATGAACATAATTGCCTAAAAATTAATCTCTCTTTAATTTCACAGTCATTTCCAAGAAATTGCCTTGAAATATCAGTGACCCAGTTTAAATAGTGTC
This sequence comes from Oryzias latipes, assembly GCF_053564925.1. NCBI lineage: Eukaryota > Metazoa > Chordata > Actinopteri > Beloniformes > Adrianichthyidae > Oryzias > Oryzias latipes. The sequence continues at coordinate 31,643,953 of NC_136242.1, read as the reverse complement.
CCATTCAATGACCAGTTTCAACTTGAAGGAAAAGGACAGAACGTTATTGTGTTTTTCTTCTTTTATTGTTACTCATACTTTTACAACAGAAAACCAAATCATCCCTTTGAGTATTATTAATTTACACATATATGAATAAAAAAACGTTGCATTTGCGTTTCTTGGCATTTTTGTTTGCATGTTTTCAACGCGTGGCTCTAGGTTCTGAAATACAGCTGTTCAATAAACACATTTTCTTTGGTTTGCTTCCATTTAGGCATAACCTTCATGTATTGACCTACAGTAAATGCAACCAGAAAGTTTCTTTGGCCATTCGAGAGGGGGAACCTCCAGTCTAGCAGGAAAGGCTATCTGTTCAGGAAGCCATGCAGCTGTGGGCGACTGACCAAAGCTGACAGGACCATTCCTCTTTGTGCGTTCTAAACTTTCCCCTGAGAACTTGCCTCCGCTTCCTTAAACAGCCTAAATTGAATTAGGACATTTCGGTAGCTGGCAAGTGTGAAATTGAGTTGAAGTGTGCCCCGAGGTTAGGCGTGCGAGATGTAGGATTTAAACACCCCAACAGAACAGAGCAGGATCAAGCATTGTCTGCTTGCTGAATTCTAAACAAGCAACAGGAGGAAAGATAAGGGGAGCAGCTTGAGCTCACTCACTTAGGGCAGTGCGAAGGTTTATGTTTGCATGTGGGTGGGTGTGCATGCATGTGTGCCAGTGAGCAGTGAAGTGTGCGCATGTTTGCCGATGTGCACAGGGATTATATCACCACAGGGACAATAAAGTCAGTCGAGTGATATGCAAGCTATCTGGTGAGAATTCCCCAGCAGAAGCCCTAATCTCATTCCTGTTGCAGCTTAAAGCGCCTGAAACAGAAAATCTCAAGTCTTGGCTGTTGAGAAAAAGATAAACATAAAGAAAAACGATAACATGCTGCGTTGGCCAACATTTTTCATCACAAACAGCCTGGCTATTCATCTGCCAGTCATAGCTAATGCACCCTTTCTGTTCAATTCGACTCCTCGCTTTTGCTCAAATTGAACAAGCAGCATGCACAAATATAGAATCCTCAGGATGCCATAATGAAAGAAAAACTAACAATAGCACACTCAATAAACCCGAGCAAGAAGAGGTTCACCTCTGCTTAATAGACCCTACATATGGAATCATTGTTTTACAACGGAATAGCATATACAATTGAGCAAAAAAGGCTTTTGTTGTTCCTCTGCATGCATTTGTCTGAATAAACGTTCCTGCTGTCATTTATGGAAATGAGATATGGATTTCCATCCACATCTAAGACTACAGAGGACTTTCGCACCCTTCCCTCCATCAGCGCATTACTCGTGTTTGTGAATGTGCCCTGGCCCCATATAACACTGCCATCCATCACAGTGCAGCTGTAGCCTCTGTCTGCCAATCACAGCACTGCCTGAAACATCTTTTCAAGCCTTTACTGAGTATCTCCTACTTTGCTTTCCCTTTTTCCTCTCAGCTATCAGCATTTGTTTGCCTGCAGTCTTTCTGCCAGCTGTCTCTCATACCCTCTCCTCTCATCCTGTTTTTATACTTTTCTACTCTCTTCCTCTGAAACCCCCTTGTCTGGATCTCTTCAACATCAAACCGTCTCATTTCTTTCCCGACGACCCTCCAGCTAGCCCTTGTTCTTTCCATCCCCTCCGTTATTTCTAGCCTCGATGGCAAGTGTTTGCTTTATCAATCACATTTTCGCATCTATTCTTTTCCCCCTGGCAAAGAAGTGCTCCATCAGTCACTGCTCAACACCCACATTCAGTCCCTCTTACCCTGTCGCCACGATGGCTAATTCCATCAGTCACAAGCCTCTCTCATACACCCTCACCCAACTCAGCCACTTCCATCAGAGCGTTAATCCATTTAAGAAAAAGCCAGCGCTGCCTCCTGCTTGGTCGCTGCCGCCAGGAGGGGAGGCCACAGATAGTTGAGAGGAGAGAAAAAAGGTTTTGTCAGGACAAATGGAAATGCACTGTCATAAAATTAACAATAACAACACTGGGAGCTTTTGAAGTCTTTTAAAAAAAATCCAAAGACCCACATCGATGAAAATGGTGTTTTGGGTGTTTTTTGACACCTTTTCAAATACTTTACGTGTGACCTTACATGTGACAGAATAATTGCTGGACGAGCTACAAGCTCCCTGCTCCGCTCCATTCTGATGCATCCACTTGCAGACGGCTTGAACCACGTACGTCTTTGTTTTCCTCGTCTGAGCTGGAATTTGGCTCTAAACTGTACAGCTGGATGGCTCCAATGTTGCTCGCCTTTTTTTTGCACCAGTAATGTTGGGGTTGTGAGGGGCTCTTAGCTAGTGGACGAGAGTGCAAACAGAGAGGGTATAGACTCACAGTCGGATGGAAACTATTCTTCTTTTCCTTTTTTCCCTCCCTTCTGAGTTCAAACAAGCTCATCCCTCTTATTTAAGATGCAAATATCAAGAGTTGTGCACACAAGCCGGTAGGTGGCAATATTACACGTGAAAGCTTATAGAATGTGAAAGAAAATACGGTAATTGTGGTGAAAAGGAAGAATCACATACAGTGGGTGGAGTGCAACGCGTGTAACCCCGCCCACGTTGAGCCACGCCTCGGTCTGCACACTGCGGGTCAGGGGTAGTTAGTTGTTTCACAGGTTAACTGGTTGCTCTAAATTGTCCCTAGGAGTGGGACACTGGGTGTGTGATTTTGTGGCCTTGCGACAGACTGGCAACCTGTCCAGGATGTCCCCTGCCTTCGCCCACGAGTGGCCAGGATAGGCCCCGGCAGCCCATGAACCAGAAAGGGACCAAACGGGTTTAAAAGATGAATGCATAAACAGTTGAAAAGTTACAGTAGCTCATAGAGTGTGTGGTATTCTGCCATTGCCACCATCAGCTTTAGTACTAGGGAAAAGGTTTAGATATGTAAAAATATACAAATGAACATACTGTGGAAGCACATACCATTGCTGCTTTTGTACTTTGCCATGTTTGTTGACTTCTTGACGAGTATCTTCATCCTGTCTGACTTATCAGCCTTTTTCTAAACCTTGAAAGGACTAGTCAATAGCAGTCACAATCACTTCAATCTACAATGCTCGCTGTCTTCTTCCTTTGCCACCAGACAAGAAGCAAAAAAGGTGGAATTTTGCAGGGGGTTTTTTCAGTTACACAATAGAACTTTGACAATTTTATCCTGGGTAGCAGTTTTCTCACTCTTCAGTCCACAGCCTCCTTCTTTCCACTTTGCCTGCAGTCTTTTGGTACTGAACGTGCCGTGAAACACTCTATGCAATTTGAGTGGCTTTCTCAGCTAAAGAAGTATCTTCACATCTTGGAAGATACCAGTGGGGTGAGAGAACGAGTAGAAAAGATGTTGAGTATGGTGCCAACAGAATTGCTAGTGCTATTGGGAGCACTTGCATTACCAACGGCAACCATTTCCAAACTGGATGAGCGGCTCAAGAAACGAGATCAGAGATCCCCATAAAAAAAAAAAATAAATAAATAAATAAAGTGCCAATGCTGGCCTTGCATTTTTCCTTCTGTGTCCTCGTGAAGAAAACTGTACAAATTCAACCTCACTTCATTGTCTCTGCCTAATTAAAATTCTTATTTATAACTTTTTTTTAAAAAGCAGATAAAGTGTCAAATGCCTCAACTTGTTTATGAATATTTTGACGTACTTTGTCTTGATTGAATACTTTGTCAAGTGATTTGTTGATGTGACTTGGACTTCAAGGCCACAGTAAAAAATAGCTGGTAAAGTCTTTAAGAACCCATCCAAGACCCTGCTTAGGATGAAGCCGGTGTCAGCAATGGATGAAGGAAACAAATAGATGGAAAATTGGTTAAGCAACATATTTTTGAAATGTCTTTTTCTATTTTGTACCAGCATCTGGGAAGCTTGCGCCTGTGCTCTCACCTTGTCAGACACATATCTGTGAAATTGTCTGGACAGAGAGCGCGCACAACGAGAGCTATCCTACGAAGCAGCAGGGGTCAGTTCTACTGACCAGAAGCAGGAATAATGAACGGGAGCTGCACAGGCGAGGTGCGCTGATGTGGGGCTCCAAAAACGATCTTGGTTGGAGAGGTTCATTCCAACCCTGTAATTTTCTGCTCGCCTGTGCTCTCAGGAGACACGCAGCATCGGAGTGTGTAGTTTTATCGTCCCAGAGGAGCCCTGAGAAGGAAGGAAATACTGACAAGGTCTATGGGCCCACAAGGGGGAAATAATAAATCATAATGGAGGGGTGATGAAATGGGGTGGAGAGAAATGTAACCAAACACAAGAGATAATGAGCAGTAGGTGTGAGTGAAAGCCTTTTTTTTCCCCCCATCAGCCGAGTTATTTGTCTTCATTTCAAATACGACTGTCATCATCTCTAATTTAGTGCAGTCATTTGGTTTTAATTCCCCTTTAATCTGATCAGCAGCTGTTCCGTCGTTGTTTTCTTTTCATTCGTAACAGGCTCTCCATCATTTCAGTGTTTTTATTATCTTCACTTAGTGGAGAGTCTTTGTAATTGCAAGTTTACAAATACATCTAGAAGGTAATATTAAGGGTATATTACAATGATTTGTGTTCTTTTGAACGTCTTAATGAATGTATTTACTTTTCATTCCGTCTTCTCCCATGCTTTTTATCTCTTGGCTCCTGACTTGTTGATTTTCTGACAGCAGCTTTCTTAGTCTATTTTTCCACCTGCCTCTCACAGGGAGCCGACTTTTTCGGATGCCTTTAAACATTATTCAACACTCACTTAGCCTGTCTCTCTTCTCATGCCAACCCATTTCGTGAAGCATTTAATCATCTCATTTGCCGCCATTGCTCTCCTCCCTTTTCCTCTCCAACCATCTCAACTTTCCCCCGTCCCCTCCACGCAGGCTGCCATCCTCGCCTCAGGTGACCTTTTCAGGGAAACAGAGAGAAAAATAAACTCCGGCAAAACACAGAACCTTTATGCTCCCACTTGAAGGTCATTCTCTCCTTAGCACTCTGCCCGTTGATATAAAGACACATGATCTATCTCAGTGCAGGCGCATACATACGCTGCTGTGATTTCCACATGCGGCAAATGTTAAGTGATGGTGCCCGAGGGCTTAAGATCACTCACATTTCCGTCCCACCTAGAAGGAGCCTCACAAATGTGTGTGTGTGGGGCACTGTGACACACAGAAAAGGCGAGCTCAAACAGAGACACAAAAGCACAAAAGCATCCGCATCACTGCTCCAGGAAGTGTCACTGCCTCAGGCTCATCTTGCATTCATCCCCGTTAGTCCGTGTTTGTCTTCATGAGCTAGATTTCTCTTTCCACCAGCATGCGACTCAGTCGAGCAGCAAACAGTCAGTGAAAGACCATGAAAGTGAAAGTACAGCAGCCAAGCAATAATCAAAACATGAAAAAGGCAGGCATGGGTGTGATATTGAGACAAAACGCTGATTGCTTAGTCATTTACAGTTCTCTTTGGCAAGAGGCAGACGTTGAAACAAAAGCATGAAGATGCATGTACAATGTCGGAACATTTTCTCTTTTTTTCCTCCCTTGTCTCAATTCGAGCTTATTACTTTCTGACTTCATGAATACAGACTCTGGTTCTTCTCTTTTGTTCTGCACTGCAGTAAAGCCTGGGTGTTCTCTGACAGGCCTTCTTGGTGAGATAAAACAGGCAGAGGGGAACAAAACAGTTTGATATCATCTCTGGCCTTCCAAAGTGACCAGCAATGAGAGGATCCTGAACTGCTTTATGTTTCCGTTCCTCCCAAAGAATTTTCTCAGTTTTTGCAAAGTAACATAAAAACACGGAAGTGGTGTATTTTAAAAAAATGGTACAAAAAAACTGGTAGAATAGTTTTGCAAGGAAACTTACAAATCCCCATGACACAAATTTCTTGACAATTTTACCCTAAATAAGTATGTTCCTCCATTTATTTCCACCACTGAAGAGCTGAGTAAGTAAGTCTGGTACATTGCATGTCCGTCCTGGGGGAGGATCCCTCCTTCATGTGGACACCCCTGAGGTTTCCTCATTTTTTTCCGGAATCCGTTTTATTTTTAGGCGTTTTTCCTTACTGAGAAGGAGGGTCTAAGGCCAGAGAGGCCCAGTTTAGCTTAGTCTGTTTAGTTTAGCCATTACCTATTGAATTTTATGACATTGACATTTATGAAATTGAATTGAATTGAAATTGAGGTCCAACATAGGTTGATGAACTGCTAGGACCCAAAATGCATGAGTCTGGCCTGTAGGAATAACTTAAACTTGAATAAATAAACCCAAAGCATAACAGAACCATGAAAGGGAAGGAATATACTGTTCCCTGGATTTTGATCTTTGACGTTTTGTTTTTTCTTTTAATAGCAAATATGACGTCACCTATTTGCAGAAGGAAAAACCTAACAAGTATGAACATTTTAAGAAGACTATTTGTGAATCAATTGATGCTGAAAACTTGGATGATTCATAAAAAAATAAACAATAAGAAGAATTCACATAAATTTCTGGTCAAGTCTTTCACATGGAATGCATTGGGGTCTATATTTACTAATCTAGTGAGCATCAATGTACTTTACAATGATTCGGCAGAGATATCTGGAACCGGATTTTGAAATTGTTCAGACAGACACTTCGACTAAACTGGCAGATGCACTTTAAAGTAGTGAAACACAGCGTCCACAACCCTGTGGATGAATGATTTGACTGAAGACAGTTGGGGATAATTATCAAAAGAAACCAGGTGAGACTGTGACTAAGGGAAAAACACTAAACATCAAAAAAGAACATGGATCAAAGAGATGGAAGAGATCAAATTAAAGAGCACAATCCTCACAAACGGGATAAACAGATTTATCAGGTTATATCACCGAAGTTGTCGTGTCGTCTACACGTTTGATTCCAAAAATTAAAGAAAATACTGGGTTCAGATTATGAAAGAATGGTTCAAACTACATGAGGCAATACTTTCTAATTTGTTTCCCTAACTCTACTGAAAACATTGAGCTGTTTCGAGGCAAACACTGCTTAGTATTTTCTACCGTCAACAGTTCTTGTAAAAAGCAACTCAGCTTTGAATCTATATAAAGTTTGAATTATTCAAAATTATGCCTCACCTAAAATGTCCTGCAAAAAAATTGATGATGGTACAACAAATAGTATTTCTGTCATTAAACATATGAAGCAGAAGTTTCCTTTTTACCAGTTTTTCACTTGTTTGTTCTCTTTCAGTGAGGCTTCAGTAAACTTATCACCACTAAACAAGATGTGCAAAGATTATATTTTCAGTTCAAAACTCCATTTCAGGGTCACAACTTTGTTTATTTATTACAAAACAAAGCAAAGCAAAAATTAAGGTTCAGGTAGATCCTTTTTTTAATTTGCCAATTAAAAAGTAACAATGAAGGAAAAACCTTGCAGTTGCCTTATGCTAAGCCTTGTGAATTTTAATAAAACAATAAATAATAAATCTTTCTGACACATGTAAACATACTGGTATGCAATAGGGCTGTAACAGTTACCTTTAAAGACCCATTTTGATGAAAATTGTGTTTTTTTTTGTGGCATTTTCTGACGATGGGGTACAGCATAATAATCATTATAAAACACTTAGAAAATAGATCAGATGATGATCAGAGTGGGACATAAAGCTTCACTTAACATGCAGTTTAACCATAATATCGAGAACTTTACAGCCTAACTACCTTAACCTTGGTGAGTTAATTGAGTTTGAAAAAGGAAAATATTTGACGTAGGAGGATGAGTCGGATCATTTTACAAGGACACTATAAATAAATCTGCAAAAGACTTTATTGTATACTGTGATAAAGTAAAGATTATTTTTGTGCAGCTCTGACCTTTACATCATTTCATGAATACACTGTTTAATAATAATAGTAATAATAATGTGTAGCCTTTACCACACTGAAAGGAAAGTCTTTATTGATCTGTAAACTGCTAGTGATGTTAAAAATACAGTCTAGCTTCAGATGATTCATCGTAGGTCACTGCTGGAATGAGCTTGGAGTGTTTGCTGCTGCCAAGTTTACGCACTAGTGATGCACGAGAAAGACTTTTTTCTTTAATCCTCTCAACACCCACTCATCAGGAAGAACAGGTAACGGTAGAAACATCCGATCAAACAACCAACCAAAGCGATCTGTAACGTTTGTCTGTTTCTGGATGCACTGACTGCGGCTGTGAAATCTCTATTTTTGCATCATAATTGTATCCTATTTTCTTCATTCTGTTCTCACTAAAGCTGCCCTGGACAGGATAATACTATTATTTGCTGCTACTTTGAAGTTCAGTGATGCAGATTATGCAGAGAGGACAGAGAGCTCTGTAGTGCATTTGTTTGGGAGAGTTGGGAGGGTTGGAGGAGGAGATGTGTGTGTTCGAGGGAGAGGGTTAGTCACCCTCTTGCCTTCGTGTACATCAGACTTTTGTATCAAACGCTTCTGCAGAGCACATCGCAATGGAGTGTAGATCTGTGCAGACATTGGTTTAACACGTCGGAAAGCTGACTTCTTGGTTCTTTGGTTATCAGACACGGGTTATGTTTGACACATACCTGACCATGTTTCGAAGACGTCCGTCAAAAAGTGTCAGGTATGAGTCAACCATAACCCGCGTCTGATTACAAAAGAACTAAGATGTCAGTTAACAACTACAGGCACTATGAACTTTATTGCACTACTATGTCACAAAGCTTTTAAAACAAAATATACAGTAAGAGCCTTCTGATTCCTAGAGTTATCATTGCAGAAATTGGATCAGGGTAGAATAATGAGAACGGACCAAACTGACCCTTGGTGTTTTTTTTTCTGCTTTTTGGTGAAAACACAAACCACCTGTCATAGTCTCTGCTCGTTTCCCCAGTTGTCTGCCACCACCAGATACCAAAGGCGAGCCCTAATTCCTACCAATCATTACTACAAAGCCCATTCTCTCTCGCTAGATAAAAAAAGTAGCCTCAAACCGTTCCCCTTTCACACTCTCCATAATTACAAGCACACAACTTCACAGAAAACATCTGCACCCGGCCAACACATTTACCCACCCACTCATGCACAATTACTTTGACACACCGTTGTAACCAAACGTGCCTTTCTATTTACCTGCAAGAAAAGGGGGAATTTTTAGATACGATGAGAGCAAGGCTTTGCTATTATTGTTACGGTTCTTGAAGGTGTTAACACTACTCTGCTCTGTTTTCTCCACCGTGGAGCATTTTTAGTTTCTCGTTTCCTTATACAATTACATTTTATGATGTAGAGATGAGACTCTTTAATACCAACCTTTCACAAAAAGAAAGCTGAATAATAACAAGACTGATGTTATTTGGATAAAACGGTTCTTTAAACTAGATGAAAGGCTGCATTGATTAATGTAACACTGAAATGCAAAAAGCTGCAGCAGTAAAAATATCTAAATAAAAGACAGGAAGAGCTGTTTTTTCTTCTTTTTTTTTTGAAGTTGTGCCTTCAAGCCTTCAGACTTCATCCAGCCTGCAGTGCTCAGGCTAATGCCAGAGCTAATGCCCGAATGCAGACAGATGATCCAGCCTAAATCCGAATCTCTCTCCAAATCTCTGCAGTCATGTCTGATAATCTGATAATAAAAGGGGTGTTTAGAGAGCACACAGACAGCTACTCGAGCGAACAGAGATTATGACAGCAGAAACTGTTTCAATTTCCGCTATAGAGCCATATTTGTTCATGAAAATCATGTACAAGACATTTTATTATAGCCTAACGACTCTGGGCTTGCCTTTATATAGTTATACAGGACATCTGAGCTTCTGTGAACCATCCAACCATTCAACTCTGGGATGTGGCTCTCCCATGTTGGATAATGGGGCTAAAGTCTGCAGGGAAATTAAACTGGTCATGAATGTAGAGGTCTATAAAACCCTTATGTGACATCAAAACTCTCCAGCAATGAAACAAATCAAGGAGAAGAAAACTTTTGTGCATGACAATGATCAATCATAAAAATAGAATATGATCAGTCTCTCCTTGATATTTTGCTGACTACCTTTTTCTTGGATTGTTCTTCACTTTGATAATAGGCAGTTTTTAATGAAAGTGTAACTTAAATCCCGTATGAAAATTAAACATCTGCGTGACAATTCTTGCTTGAACTGGTGCAACAACGCTGCACCAAAACGTCCTTTTTTCCATCGTGAAATTTTTCTACCCGAAAATTGCAGCAGACTGATTGATTTGCATAGGAACCTGCTGCAACACTTGCATTGCTCTCAACCTCAATTAGCCTCGCAAAAGCAGATGTGTCTTTAAAGCTAAAATTTACAGCTGCTATCGCTGCAAATGCACCCTTTATGTTTTTCACATCTCCCTTATCGCTTAAATACATTCAGTTTATTTAGCAATGTTTTGATGAGTAAACTGAACAGATCCTCAGATCCACCATGTCGGGTCAGACAACATTTATTGCTAATTTAACTGCACACAAGGTTTAAATGTCAACATGGATTTTTATGTCTATTGAAATGAAAACATTACTATTTATCCATATTTTTTTATGAACATAGTTGTGTGATTTTACAAAAGGTTCTAATATTCCATCCTGTTTCTGTTTTGAACAGACAAAGAAAAAAAACACATTTTGCACCACAACTAAACGCAAATGGTTGTTCAAAAGACCAAGCTCCCTGCTCACTCCATTCTGATCCATCCACATGATCGTCTTCGTTTTTCCTCATATGAGCAGGAGTCTGGCTCCAAACTGTATGGCTGGGTAGCTCCAATATTGCTCTACATTTTTTTTTTTTGCACCGGTATTGTTAGGTTGGGGGTGTGAAGGGCTGTAAGCTGACAGAAAGTGTGTAAAGAGAAAGCTCTCAACAATAGGAGAGAGGGATTGCTCCGCTAGTGGTTCAGTCCACAACTCCAAGTTTCTAATGAACTCCTGCCGCTCTGCAGAAAATATGTCCTAGAGATCGAAACAGGCAAATAGATTTAGTCTAAAAACAGCATAATCTTAATTAAAAGACCACTGGGAACACTTTGATTATAGATCAAAAGAACAGCAATTATTAGGTCTGATAACAGAGCTTTTATGCAAAACGGTAGGTGTTTGTGGTGAACTCAATTTTTCACTTTACCGCAATCCAAACATCAGCCAACCAGCTCAAATGTGAAAAAAAAGAAAAATGCTGGTTAGGATGTGATTCATTTTAAATGTTTGTTTTATTATATTAATTTATATATATTTTGAATGAAAATTCTGCGACTTTAGTTATTTTATTCTAGGATTTTGTCTAATAATGGGTTAAGGCTTGTTGGCGAACATCTTAAAATAAATAAATAAAGTCAGAATTTATTTAACAAAACAGAATACAAGAATCATGTTTGTCTTTTGGCCAAAATTGGATGGATTCCGGACTTTCCACACTGTGTGCACCAAAAGAGATTTGGGTCTATTGATTTATTTTGGCTCTCTTGGGTAAATCGGCTGTCCTAATGTTCCCAGTCCACAAAAAAATAGAAAATAGGACCATTGGTTAGATGACAGACAGCTGCAGGTGGGAATATGAGAACTGCATATAGATCGTAGCTTTGAATGCAACAATTTGTCATTCCGGGCAGACGCCTGTGAACTTTCTTGCTAGATAAATATTCATGGTAAGTGAAAAAGGGTCGTTCGCTCTCATCCCAGGTAAATCTCCACGCATAAAATGGCTCTGCCAGGACCCATTTCAATGCAGCAACTCAGCTACCCTGTCCACCCACAGTCTACGCATGAGCGCCGACAGACACTCTACTTCCTCCCCTCTGGTTCCAAAAACCTTTATCTTTGCTTCAAATCCCCAAACTTTTCCATGTTCCAGCATCATTACCCTGACACTGAAGTTGCCCTTAGAATCGCTGTTTTTTTTCTTTCCCTTTTTTGCGTTTCCTCTTTGCTCCTTTAAGCACAGTGAGGTGGAAACAGAAACGCTTGTGTCAAAATGGTGATTTTAGAAGACTGATGTCGAGCAATTTGGTGTTTTGAGGAACTAGTTACAGATTCTGTAACGGTGTAAAAAACAGAACGTTGGTAAATAGGATCAAAACAAGTCAAAAAAAGAAAATACAATAAACCCTATATAAACAATATTTATTTAAATGTAATGTCTGAGCAGTCGTGTTTATCATTACACAAAAGACTAAAAGCACAAAAGGTGATTTCTTTTGGGTGGATATAACTTCCAGTGAAGATAAAAGGTGCGACTGTACTTTTTTTTAAACTTGTCCTGTCCAACAGCGGAGCAAACAGATGAGAGCTGAAGGCCTCTTGTGTTGGACATATTTTACTTTTACAACAGGGGTTATGAATCTTCTGACAAACCAGAGGTATGTCTGAATAAACCCCTTTTGTAATCGAGGCCAAACTTTCTTCATTTTAGTCATATTTGATAATCTTTTGTGTTGGATGAGGCGGAAAAGGAAAGGAGGGAAGTAGAGAGAGGGATGTTAGAGAGAGGGGGGGATTGGAGGGTGATTATAGGAAGGGGGGGTAAAACCATGAACCAGCATAAAGTAACAAGTTGCTGGATGGTTGTACTAATTACAGTGAGGTTCAGATGTAATCCAAATCTAGAAGGAGCGGGGTCTGTCAACACACACACTCAAATGTTATAAACACAACTGTTGGCTCCAAAGATGTTCACATGTTAAAATGTACACATTACAAATATTGTTCACACACGCATACCTATGCCTTCAAAACAACTAGTGTTGTCACGCAAACTATTTGTGAAAAAGTGAGCTAACACCTGTGCTTTAGTGAGTGTTTATGTTCTAAAATGGATGATGGAATGTAAAAAGAAGGAGGGCGAGTGCCCAGCCATCCCCCCACCAACAGCAGTAGCGGCAGCTAGAACCCCCCCCAACAGATAGAGAACAACAGCCCCCCGGGCGATCACATCCTGCACCCAGGCCAGGGCCACCAGGACTGCCATGGGGGCCCCCAGAGCCAGAGAGCAGGGAGGCATGGGGGGACAGAGAGTGCAGCTCCAGCCCCACCAGGAGAGCAGCCCCCCCGCCGCGCCGGTAGGGTCAAACGCAGGGCCCTGCCCCAGAAGAGCGCCCACAGCCCCAGAAGAGCACCCCACCACCACACAGGAGTTCTAGGCATCCCCCCGCCCCAACCCCAGGTACGAGCCAGGACCCCCAAAGGAGACCCACCCCACGCTCCAGGCAGCCACCCCCCCGGCCAACGGTTGGTGACTGTACTGGTTCTTTTAAGACTATGTAAGAAAATGTGACTTCCGGCTTTAGATCTCAAAATTTCTTAGCAGTTCTCATGACAAATGGGTCAATCAGGATTATTTTCCTGTTGTTTCTGTTTCTTATGGAATAGACTGTAGATTTCCATTTACAGTCAGTTAGTGTTTTCATTTAAAATAAAGGATGTTTGATATTTTAGAATCAGAAGGTAAACTTTGAATGTTTTATTTCTGAAAGCTGATTCACTTTTTTTAGTTTTAGAGTTTTAAGGATATGCAGATAAAATGTCACCTCAAATGTCAGTGTTGGGTAAATTACTTTTAAAAAGTAAATGATTATTTTACTAGGTTACTGGACCCAATTGTAATAAATGACTTTACTCCTTACCAATTTGAAAAATTAATTCACTACTTGTTATTTGACTTTTTTTTCCTCTCATATACAGATTCTTAAGGGAAGAACAGCACAAACAAGATCCTCTTTCTTTCATTTAACTTTATTTTTAAAGCAAAGTGTGAATCTGGTTCAGGACATCACCTGGTTTTATTAGAACAGTCTGAAAAATGACACAAAATGAAGTTACAACACATGTGGTCTATGGCACTGCTCAACGTCAGATGTGGAAAAAAACTGTTTTGCCTAAATTCATGTCTATCAAATCTGAATGTAAGTCACTCTTCTGAAACCACAAAGAACTATTTATTGCCTCCGTGTTCATTTTCACTGGTTTTCCATTATAATGAGTTGTACTTTTTCTCTCTCTACGTCTGCCTTTGTGCAAAGTTCTGTGCTCCTGCACCGGACCCCCCCGCCCCCACGGAGCGCATTGAGCGCTACCTCAAATTGACCACAGATGATAAATATTATTCACTAACTGGAGGAAATAGTGAGAACAAAAGTGATGACGGTTTTCTTCCTCTAAGGGACAAATTGTGGGAAATAGGTATTTCTATGTCTTCTGCAAAATGAAATTAGCATGTGTGACCCAAATGTATGTGAAGCCAACTGCTGCGGATCACAGTTGAGCTCTGTGGGGGCAATTAAAACGACGGCTGATCCAGATGAACAGTCCAACAAACAAATGGCACCTAAAGCCCCGATGCAGCTTTTCACTGCTTTTTCAGTTTTTCATGCAAGCCCTACCTCCGGTATTAGATTTGAAATCCACCCCAACGCGGCGGCTAGATAGAGAGTCAAAACTAAAGAAAATCAATCATGCAGTCAAAATTTGAAATATCAGACAGGTCAATGGGTGAAACTACATGACGTGCAACTCAAACACTCAGTCTACCACAGCAATGCTCAGACAATATTTGTGTGCAATTTTTATTAATTTAAAAAGATGTAGAAGTATTTGGGAAAAAAGGTAACCCGATGGGACAATAAATGAAAGGACTATTCATCTCATCAGGCCTTTTCCAAATCATGGCAACCTCCATGGCTGTGTACTTCTTATTTTTTGCCTTTCTCTGGTTTAGAACTAGGTTTTAGGATGAAAGAGCATTAAAACAAAAACAGAGTAGGAGAAAGATCAGGAAAATGTAGCAAAAAGTATCATAAATCATTTTAGGTAGTAATACTCAGATCTCTTTTGCGTTTTAACATTATTTTGATTAAAAACAGTGTTAGAATAAAATACACACACGTTTTAAAAAAAGTCAGGATCTATTGGCTCATAGGTTTTTTTCAAGACAGGTTATAAGGTTGCAAATTTCAAAAGCAGTCAAAATGACTCCATCTGTAGTTTTTAGAATTTTAATAAATAAATCTGCTTTTCCTTTTAAAAAACCATTCAGCTCTGTCCGGTTTTAACGCCTCATACTGTACGGTACAGTATGATCCAGTATTTTGAGTGTTTCCATTATAAAACGGACCAATTTAGCCAAACTTTTGGCCCCTCAATGGTTGTAGGTCCATAGAAAAATAGAGCGGACTGGTTAGGGCGGAGCTACCTTTGCAATCCCTTGATTGGCTAAAGGGCATTATGACAAAAGAAGGCACCAAGAGAGTAACTGTATTCCTCTTCGCCACCCGTAATCTTCTCTCACACAACATTAAATTCTAGAAATGAGCTACTGGATGACCTCCATTGTTGTTGTTGTTACGTTTCACCCCGCATGCGCCATGACGGTCCAACTTTGAGGGGAAATGCTCGCCTGGACCATTCTAAACCTCCCGTTCAGTGGAAACGAGGCTAAAGGTGCTAAAAGTCACATCATAAGATATTTTGTCCCACAGAACAGAATAGCAGGTTTTCGTCTGATTCAGACCGGCCTGATACTTTTGTGGGTCATCTGTGTTCGACTGTATTTTTCCTCACAGCTTACATTTTTGAATAAGAGCCTTAAATGATTTGAATAAGATTGTTTTATTTGAGCTGGAAAAAGACAATGCAGAGACATTTAAAAATCAATATGGGACGCAGACGTTTAGTCATAAAAAAATAAAACCAAGATGAATGGTTCTTTTTGCCCCCTTGATGCAGTTGTCTATGTAAATGTCTGTTCTATCATCCATCACCTTTGATCAATTCTCAAAATTATTCTCAAAAATATGTATTTTATTTTCGGCCCCTAATACATTTTGTGTTTGTTTAACGTTATATATTTAACTTTGGTGGAATTCTGCAGCTTTAACCCTTGTGCTATCCTAGGCACTTTAAATTGGGAGTGGGGTCATCTAGACCCACCAGACAGTGCTCTGAACCTTTTTCTTTAATGATTTGTGATCTTCACTGGTGTCCATGGATTACATGACATCTTTCCACCTTTATCCACCTTTGTCATGGTAGGGAGAACACGTCAAAGTAAGGGGGGGGGGGGGTCATCTAAGATAGCACCAGGGTTAATGTAGTTTTATGGTACACATCCCACTTAGGACAAAGACCTTTACATTAACATGAGCAGCATTGAACAGGAAGACTCCTTCAGAAGCTGCAAGCGCTTTAAGTGGTTCCATCTATCTCCCTTTTATACTCAAATGCAGCTGTCGACGTGTTATTTCTGAAATCGCAAGTTTTTGTCTGAAATGATCTCCACTCACATTTGAAGAAGGAAAGAGAAACTTCTTGTACTACAGTAGTTTAGCAACTCTATGCTAATAGTGTTCCTCCTGTGCAGTTTTTACCTCTTCTTTGCCTAACTTCACTTAAGCTTGCAGCAGCAGAAGCTGCGTTTACCTACCCACTGTAAAAGCAAAAGGTGGGTGTTGAGGCCTCTTCAAAAATCAGAAGCGGAGAGTGAATAAATTGCGCACTTTTGATGTGGAGTGTTATGAAGGAGCACCTGCAGTTGAGTCAAATGCTTGACACACTCATTTGTTTTCTAAAGTGTTTGGGTTTCTGCTTGTTTCAACTAAAACACAGCATTAGGAGTGAATGCTGTAGTTCAATTATACTCGCAGTGCAATATTTCTAACTTCCTACCACTTGTCACTCAGTCTGCAATAGTGACGCAGTTCAAGGTGAAGGTCAAAGCTTTACTTTCAGTCCACTGCATTTTCAGGTAAAGGAAAAGTTGACAACCGAAAATAAGAGGACTTGTGAATGTGAAACTCCATTAATACGAAAAACTATAATCTGATTAAAGCTTAAGTGCTTTTTACGGCTGAAAAAGACAATTAGACGCCGATAGCCACTGACACTGACTGGGTTTAGCTCGTGCTGGTTTGCGGCGCCTTCCGGCTGTGAAACCAGGGTTCGACTCCGGCCTGCTCCCTGTTCCCTTCTCTATCCATGTGCCGGTCCCAAGCCCGGTTGCTTTGAGAAGGTTGCGTCAGGAAGGGCATCCGGCGTAAAACATTGCCAAGTTTACCATGCGACTCGTTCGCTGTGGCGACCCCTGATGGGAGAAGCCGAAAGAGGAAGAAGAGACGCTGATAGCCACTGCTACTTGACCATCTCAAAGAAATATTAAAAAATATTAAAAAGCTAAATTAATATTTTATTTTTTAATTAATTTAAATTGTAATCTGTATTAAATTACAGCAATAAGCAGATATAATTTAATAACTCATTTATGCATAAGAATTTGGATAAAACTTTTTAATACCAAGAAATACATATAAATTAAAGGAGCTGCTAAAAATATTACCTCCTATCAGTTTTCCTGTCATAAGTCGACAATCCTCATATGCTCGTCTTAGTTGTCTTCCTAGACATCTGTTAGCAATTCTGACCCCCCCCCCCCCCTTTTTGTTTTTATGTGACACGCAGGAGCTCATTAACCAATGCCAACCCTAGCAGCCAAACAACAAGGCACAGTAAGCTGAACTCTCTTGAGAGTTAAGCAAAAACCTCAAATGTTTACCTTTATACTTGGAAAATAATGTCATTCAGTCATCTTCGAAAACTGTATTGTTCCCTTTGGGGTCACAGGGCTGCCGGAGCCTATCCCGACCACTCGTGGGCGAAGGCAGGGTACGTCTTGGACAGGTCGCCAGTCTGTCGCAGGGCTGGAAAATAATTTCCCCTTTACAATAGTAAGATATTTAAAGGGTGTTTTTTTTTATTTAGATTAAAATCTCATACTTAAAAATCTTATATATTAAGGTGTACCACAGGTTAATTTTTGAGTCCTTTTCGTGTTTTTATCAATGATTTCTGTCAAATCAGTTTAAAATTCTCTACCGACTTAGGAGAACTTTCAATGACATTTTTAAATTCTCAAATTATATGTAGATGACACTGGTCCATTCCTCTGGCTATAATATTTGCTATATCCAAGAGTCCTCATGGTCTGATTTTCAACTAACAGAAAGAGCAAAATTGGGTTGATGATGAAGCAGTTTTAATGTATGACATCTGCGGTCAACCATATACTTTATCAATTAACTTTTAGATGGAATGCCAACAATAAATGTTAATGGGTTTAAATTTGTAGTCTCTTTTTTGGCTCTTAGTTAACATTTATGATGCATTTCAATTCACATTACAAAGGAAAAGCTCTCATCATATGAATAGAACTTTGCTTTTCTACAAATCTCTCCGTCTTACCAGGTCAACTTGAAAAAAACTGTTACTGAAGCTACCAATTATTTACAATGCTGAAGCTGTTTATAAGATCGTCTCGCATGCTCATGTGTGCCCCCTCAAAGACCAATTCCGATGAAGATTGAGATTTTGGTGTTTTTGACATGTTCATCTTGTTGCATTTTCTGATGATGAAGGACATTCATTAAGAAAATTAACCTTAAAATTGCATTTCTGAGGATTTCATTATAAATCATTGGGAATCAGGAGCAGACAAAAAATGCAGTTTAAAAGGTTATTTGTGATGTATATAATATGCTGGACAGGTGAGTGTTACTCCGCTCCAAAGTTTCCACCCACAACTCAAAGAAGTATTTCTAATGAACTCCTGCCGCTCTGCAGAAACTATGGCCTAGAAAACAACATAGGTTACCTGATTTTGGCTAAAAACGGCATAATCATGATTAAAAGACCTCAAAATAGTTGAAAAGATGATCGGAGTGGTCCTTACAATAATCTCTGTGGATTGGTTCTGAGGTGTTAGTAAAGAGGTGTTAGTAAAGAGCAACCCTGCCAATCGTATGAGTCACTAAATGATTTGTATTAAACTATTTTAGACTTTATTGGCTCTGATGTGTTTTTTAATAAAAATATTTGGGGATCACATTTTGTCCTCTTTAACTAATTGTGGCACACAAAGCAGATGTCCTTTTTTATTGTTACAAAAATTAACAATACATTACCCAACAAGCGTTTAAATTCAAAGCTCTATGAGATTAGATTTTTGACGGCATCTCGGAAGAAGGATGCTACATCTCATCGGGTTATACTTTTAAGTTTTTCAAGTTCACTTTACACTTAAATTCCCCAGTCTGATTCCTACTGCAAAGGCTAAACTTAATAAAGGAAGTTGCCAGTCCATTTATTGATAGAAAATTTAATCTTAAAGACAAAAAAGGTCAAGCCAAACACTCCAGGTTCCAAAAGTACACACAACCTAACTCGCTAGGAAGGACACCACTTCCTTTTCTGGCTCTATTAGAAATAATTATCCACGACTGATCTATACCAATTGCTCAGTG
The DNA here is from genome assembly GCF_053564925.1 of Oryzias latipes. Taxonomy (NCBI): domain Eukaryota; kingdom Metazoa; phylum Chordata; class Actinopteri; order Beloniformes; family Adrianichthyidae; genus Oryzias; species Oryzias latipes. Next base: position 31,624,662 of record NC_136242.1, on the reverse strand, counting down.
GAAGAGCAGCTTGTCTCAGCTGTGTCGCACTGCATTATTTGATCATGAATATACTTGTGCCCATCCCAAGTATGAAAAGAATCTCCTTTGAATTTTGACAACCTTCTAAACTCACTGTAATTCTCAAGGTGGTGAATGTCAGTGTGGCAGTGGAGCGTGGCGGTTGGTCACAGAAAAAAAAAAAAAGTCCTCTTTGAGCAGGTCAGCCACAGGGGGTCTGGAATGGTAAATGCACTGATAACCGGCCACCCAGTGCGACTCTGCTGCAGCGTAAAAAACCAAGCCGTCAGTGTGGTTGCCACCCCAGCGGAAAATTGTGTCCACCAAAGCGTGTGAGATGGGGAAGGGATGTGACAGTAAAGACATGCAATCCTAATGAAAATCAAATCCAGTCGGCTCGCTTCTCAGGGAGGCTCTGTGGCAGAAATCCTATAGCACAACAGCATTTCCCCTATACTTGATAAGAGAGAGGTGAAGTTCAGATAAGGAGAAGGTGGAGGCCAACTCCATTATGTGCTGGTGGATCAGGGTTGCCTAGTAGAAAACACCAACTGGCCCTGTGACTCCTTGTTTTTAATCACGATTATATTTTCCTGTACTTTGAATTCGTCACACCATGTGTGAGGCGGTGAACAAGCCACCTCCACATGCCTTCCTGGGCCAATCTGCAATTTCATATGCCCAGGCATGTTACCTCAGCAATCCCATGTGGGTTCTGGCATGTTTACCGTTACCAAAAGCTCTCAATTTTTCTGAACATGTGTGAATTTCCTCAAACCTACAGATTATTTATTTATTTATTTTTTGCTGCTGCTAAAGTGTCTTTACTATTTGCAAATACAAGTTCTGTTCGGATAAAAAAACAAAACAATCAGGAAGTTTAAATAGTCTTGAAATGATTCTAAAATGGCTATTGTGTTTTTTTTTTTATATCTGCAGATGCATCTGCGTTTGTGTTCCATAAACATAACTTGGATGATTGATTAAAGGCCATTTTCTGTACAAAAGTAGCATAGAAAAGCTTGTAGTAGACCTAGTGAAATAAGTTAAACCACCTGTGTTATACTTTTTTTAAAAACATCGCTTGTTTTTAAAGTTACAAGTGTCAGAAGACGAAAGAGTCTCAGGGTTAAATCATTGACTTTATATCAGAACTGGACCGAGTGACACCTCCCCCCTGGCGTTCCAAACAGGAAGTTATCGCAGGTTCCAAGAAGCCAAAATCCCATAGACTTCTCTAGAGAGAAAAAACAGCTGTTACTCAGTGTGTTTTGGTCAGAATAACAATTCTTGCTCTGACTCCCTTTTTAAAACATCTTCTTGATTATCCTTTTTTTCCATTTTATTTTTTTCTGTAGTGCAAGTTATTAAAGATATAAACTGGCCAATCAGATGAGATGCCTCAACAAAAGTAGGTGATGTCTGCTGGCCCCCCATGTCCAACATTCAAACCATTTGACACATTTCATTTGATAGGGTGTGAACAAGCTCACTGATGATTGGAGAGAGTGGTTGCCATAGAAGTGATGACTCAAACCGTTTCAGGCCAATCACTGCTTATGATGTCGTCTGGCTGTTTGGCGTCCATATCGCCAAATAAATGGAGACTAAACTAATTTTGTTTCATTGGAACCAGAAGTAACCATTTTCTATTGGTCAGGTCACACTCACTCGTTCCAGTTCTCTTTTACAGTCGATGGGTAAAATCCAAAAGCATGTTCAAATGGAAACATCTGGATCAGCTGAGTGACAGCTTTGCTATTAGATTATTTTGTTTCACAGCTCCATCACTTACATGAATGCTTCATTTCTGTTGGTACCTCATAAAACAAAGGATTGCAGAAAATAATTAAATAAAATCACCAATTGTCACGCTATACTATAGTTCCCTCATCTCTGCACAGGATAACAGTTAATATGGCTAAATGAACAGGAAGTGTTCATTAATCCAAGAATTTTTGATGGAAATGTCCCAAACAAAAAAGAAATGATAAAAAATGATTATATTTGCTTCTTGAAAGTTAGTATGTTTTCTAGTAGCTCAGCTAAGAATGTAGCTCTTTATACGAGGGTCCTTAAAAATAACTGACGAGTCCTGCAAATATAGAAATGAACCTCATAGATAATGGATGCATTGTCTGTATTTCATATCCCAGTCCAGACTTAAAATTCTATTAGTTGAGACTTCAGAATACAGCAAAACCGGGACATAAAGCCATCATTGAGGTTATTACTAATCCATTCCCCTCGTATTTTCATGTGCTTTAATTTTTCCTGCCCCGTCATTTAATTCATTTGTAAGCTCAAAGCCAAGAACCTGCTTGCCTTAATAAGAGATAAACCTCTGAATAGAGAGCCACATTAATTGTGTTTAAAAGAATTCAACTGAAGTAGCAGCCCCCTCTGTCAGTGACTCTCATTTCCCCACATGCAGACATCAAAAGAAATAAGTGGGAAGAGCAATTCTAATTGCCTGGAAGCGACCTGACTGCCTCGGCACCAGTACAGTGTTTTGTGCGTTCAGTTCAAATAAGTCCTCCAATCTCTGTCCGTTTTTTTTTTTTTTTTTATTACATTCTGGCTCAGGGGTTTGAATGACCACTCTGGCTCTACAAAACATCTGCTAGAAGAATAAAAAAAACAAGCAAATATAACATATTTGAACAAATCTGCTAAGAGACAGCTTCAGCATTAACATGGGACAATTATACCTGACATCACTGCAATAAATATTTGGCATTCTGTCGCCATCTAGACAGCAGAGGCTGTACTGCATGCAGAAGAGTGGATAAGGACTTCAATCAAGCAGGACTTTTTTTTTATTATTATTAAACGAGGATCCATCTTCTGTTCCTGCTTTGTTGTGTGCAAGAATCATAAGGGTTTGCTGAAACTTCCCTCAGCTACTTCAGGACAAAGACGGGTTACACCCTGGCAGTTCACCAGTCCACCACAGGGGAAAATGTAAAGAAAAGTAAAGAAACGTCTTTTAATTAATTACATCGTCATTTGTTTGTCTTGTACTTTTTGTGGAAGTTTAGTGTTTTTCATTCATCCAGATGGAAAAAAAAGGCTGTGTGGACTTCAGTTTCTTACCAAGTTTAACATACAAACTACAAAAACAAAAAAAAAATTAAATAAACAGAATTTGACTTTAGGTTAGCAAGTGTTTCACAGAAAGACGAGAGATAAAATGCAAAAAAGCAAAATAAAAATCTGCTAATGGGGTAAGAAAAATGCTGTGACCAAGAATATGTATTTTAAGAGAAAATGCACTCACTAAGACATGATTATTTTACGTTTGAGAAACTTTCTTAAGATTATTTTCTGTGCGAGACAGAAAATTATATTTTTCTTCTTGAAACAAGTGTCTTAGGTTTCCGTTTTTGCAGTGCACTGACATAAGACGTGCGGCTCTAAACGGTCAGCACAAACCAAAAGCAAACCAAACTTTGGTTTTTCGCTCAACAGCGCTTTGACGCCTGGAGCTTCTTCCCACCTGCATTTTCCCATCTAACTAGATTCAAAAAGAAACATCAAAAGGTTAATTGAGCTGAGTTAACACTATTGCTGAGCAAAACTTCAGTCAAGAGCTAGAGGTAAACTAGTTCATGAAGATCATGCAAGGTGAGCCTAGAGCAGGAAGCACATGAAAATGAAGTAAAGCTTAAAGACGCAAATATTTCTACACTTAATCAAGCAAATGTTGCTGAAAAATTCTAACTTTAAAGCACGCAAGTGACCCTGTAGGTGTTTATCTTACTTTGTGCTGCATATAGCTCAACTGGGGTTAAATTGGCTTCTAATTTTGCATGTTTTTCTAACGAAATCTATGAAACGAGCACAGCAGATTACAGTTCATTTTTTATTCCCCACTGCACCATTTCGTTTGATACGAGCATTTAACATAAAGACATAAAACAGCTGTAATTATTTTTAATAAGAGCAGCAAGCCAGATGGAACTTTCCATTATATGGTTTTCATTGCAACCTCTTAGCCCGTCAGTATAGGCGTTTGGTGAATTGCGTTAGCAGGAACCATATGGCAGGAGAAGGATGGAAGCTCCCTAGCAACAGGATGAAAAATATGTTCAGCAATCGGAAATCTCCATCATCACATTTGACCCTGTGAGTATAATTAACAACTTTCTGTAATGAAAAGTTTAATGTTCAGAGACCTGCAGTGAGTAACTCAGTCAGGAATGATCTGCTACTCATTACCTGAACTGAACATTAAAAAAACAATAGCTGAGCTTCACTCAATGACAGACTAATGCAACTTAAAGTATCTTTGCTTTCTGCCTTTGTTAAAGAGAAAAAAGCGGTAGCTTTTTACATGAATACTCCCACTGTGCCAGTGGCAGCTTGGTGCACTTTGTGGCTGTAGAGAGAGCCGCTGCAATCATGCTGAGAAAAGGACTCGCGCTCCTGACCCACCAAGCACAGCCTTGAGCTGGCGTGTCACTTACAGTGTGAAGAGAGGGGCATGTTTGGATGTCTGAGAGGCTGCTGAGACAAAAAGAGTGGGTGAACATTACATGAATATCCCTGATGTGGTACGAAGGGTGTTAGAGCAGATCATGAACAAGGAGGAGGAGGAGGAGGCATAAGGCCAGAGATGGAGAAGGGTAGAGGAAGGCTGGGTGCCATGCCTTGCTTGCAGGCATTTCAGATACTGCCTCTGATCAGCAAAGCTGCTTTTCTTTTTATTCATTATCTTGAGCGCAGTCTGTGCGGCCTTTTATGTAGCCGTCACCCACTTTATCTTCGTGCATGTTTATCTGCTTGTCTGACCGCTAAATTGACAAAAGCAGATCAAACCGAGATGAAAGTGTGATGAACTAGTGCAACAGCCTTGGACTCCACCACTGTGTCCTTCACACATGATTACTAAGGACTTTTTTGTGTGTCTGCTCATGTTGGTCTGTCTATACTCACAAATAAGCCATTAATCTGCTCTCTCGGGACAAAGCTTTTTCTCTTTTTTCCTCTCCACTTGGCACATTTCACAAGTAAATCACCCAATGTCCAATGTGTTTTGCATAATTAGGCCACTTATATCAAATGCAGGCAGATTTTAATAGACCGCGAAGGGGACGTATTTACTTTAATTACTACTCTCGCTGCCTCCATACCTCGCCCTCCTTCACTTCATCTCCTATCCATCCTCTCCCTTCGCCCAGAGAGTTCAGCAGCAGCAGCATCAAGGAAAGGGAGATTGAAGGAGACTGTCTGGATCAAAGGTCACAACCTCCTTCAGTGGAGTTTAGATAGTGTTTGACCTCAAGAGTCCAATGCAGTTTGGTGCCGCTCAACCCACCGGCACAGGGGAAAACAGAGAAACAAAACGTGTCACCACTTCAGGCTCCACTGTTACAAGCAAAGAGTGGGTGTGGGAGTGGGCACAGGAGGGCTTTTCACTTGTAACTTTTGAGTGTGAGGATGCATGGCTGTGTGCTTTATTTACTGGAAGCTTTTAAAGTTTTCTATCAATACCAGCAAAGTCCAGAAATAAAAAGGAAAAGGGCCTTGCAAAGAGCTCTTACACAACATTCGGTGATGGGCTGTGTGCTTTCACACAGGAAACGGCACAAACACATGGCAAGTGAAGGAGAACAAAAACCCCAAAACTACACAGAAGACAACCGACTGATGCTGGCACCACATCAACAGCATGTGTCCAGACCGAGCTCGACCATTTCCACTATTCTTTACAGACTTTTGCCATTTCTCATTTGGTTAATACGAAAAAAACTCTTTCCAGTCCAACTTTTCTTTGAATTCTGGTGATGAAGCAGCAAAGGCAAAGCGATGGGGGTGAATAAGAAGGAAGGAAGGGATAGGGGTGAAGAGGAAAGACACAAAGGAATAAGCTGCCTTAATGACCAGCATTCCCCATTAGTGTCATCATTAGACTTTGTAGGCTTTAGTACTGTCACCCTTTAACAAAACTCATGGAAAAAGTCCATCTCCAAAGCAGAACTTGGTGGCAGAGCGATGGCAGGTCTAAAGGAAGTCCTCACATGAAGAAACATCTCTGAGAGAAATTAAAGAAGTTAGCTGTGGGTCTGCTTCTGAGGGGATAATTGATTGTCCCAAATGATGGACATGACAGGCTCCATCTGCTGTATTCGTAAAAGGCAAAAGCTCAAGAAAGTGAGTTCATAGCAGGCATCCTTCATTATCCTCTGCAGAGGACGATACGTAAGCTCCTAACGAGTCAAGTCATTTTGATGGAAAATATCATTAGAAAGAGTACAAAATAAATAAATAAATAACACACCTGTTGTTTCTTCAAATCTCAAACTATTTGTGATGTTTTAAATAAGATTATGCATAAAAAGTAACCAGTTGCTTTTTTTTTTATGATACCAGATCAAACGACTGCTTTAGGATCAAATGCATAACAAGGAAAATGCACCAGATGTATAAAAAAAAAAAAGTCTGCTTTTAATCTGTATTTGGAACTATAAAAGTGAGCTCCATCAATGAGTAACAGGACACTACAGCGAGCTTCCATCCTGTGGTTGAAGCATATTTCCTGAAGACCATGACCCTCCATGTCTCTCCATACCACTCTCTCTCCTCAGGCCTGCACTAACTTAAATGGGAACTTTAACAGTCTGCTGGTCACCGCGCCCATAAACGTCCACGCCAGCAAATCTGTCACAGACACACCCAGGTGCCAGCCCAGAATTTAAACCGTGAGTTTAACTCATCCCCGTCCCAGAGGTAGAAGTCAGAAAACGCCACTAGCTCTCAAAAAATAAACGGTGGATAATCGCATTGATTAAAACAAACAGCTAGTTTCTTTTTTTTTACTGGTTTGGAGGGCATGGGGGGGGGGGGGGGGGGACAGGAGCTGAGGAGGGAGTTTAAGGATGTACAATAATAGATAAAAGCATGAAATGTGGAGAGCTGAGAGTCACAGAGGAAAAGGAAGAAAACAATGGCAGAAAAATCCCTGCACCTGCTGCTCACGGCTGCGCTGTGCTTATTTTGAATCGCCGCTCCACCTGGAGAGTCCGTTTCATTTGGAAAGTGAGGATTTATTATCAAGGAGGGGGCTGCTGGTGGCATGCATGCTGTGTGTGCTGGCATGGTGTGAGGAAGGTAGGTGGAACAACTTATCATCCGTGACTGCTTGGCTAGAAGAACACACTTGGCTGCGAGTGTCGTCGTGGCACGATGTTCTCACGAATATGCAGACTGAGGGAGGAGGGCCAATAAAGGCCGTTTTGAACACCTCAGCGTGGGGTTTACTTACAGTCAAAATGCTACCAGTAATGTTGCATTTAAAGATTTCATCAAATTGAAGTTTGAAAAGAAAAAGAAAAGCATTCCAAACTGCCGGTATCCCATCATTCCACAGAGTCTTAGAGGAGACAGCAGGCTTGGCCTTCGAGTTTGAGACGATCAGTCCATCCGAGAGTATCAAACTGTAATACCTGCAAAGTTCTGAACACAAAATATGATGGAGAACTTAAAGGATTAATATTCATCAGGGAAGCTAATTGTTTGTGTGCTGGAATGATTTAAAATATTTTTGCCCTTTAAAGTTTCCAATAGGTCAATTAAAATACTCAACAAAAAAAAACTCACAAAAGTGGCAAAAAAGAGAAAATTAGAAGAGGCCAGGCCCTAATCAATAATACAGGGACTTAAATAATTTCTTTCGAAACACTGTTAGCCAGAGTCATGATCGCAGCAGATTAGAGGATTGAAGTACAATGTGGAAATGAACCAACTGCTTATCTAATTAAAAAAAGAACAATACACAGATACTAAGCAGGAAGTGTGCACTAAGCCTACACAGGCCAAATAAGAAATGAGCTGCAGTCTCTCAGAAGTCTGGATGAGCAAAGGAGTGAGAGGATGAGAGGAAAAGAGAGAAGCTGCAAAACAGTTTCTCAAATGAGCTGTTTGCCTGTCATGCTTCAGGGCTCTCTCTCTGTCTGTGCATTAAGGAAAGAGGGATTTAGAAATTAGCTGGCACTGCTCCTCAAAATTTCAGATTGTTTTCTTTAAAAAGTAAATAAAAACTCTGAAGACTTCTGTTGACCAAAATCTGGCTTCTTTTTTTTTTTTTTTTAGAGGAACCTCATCTGACCTCAGAAGGTCAGATGTCGCAGAGCTTCTGGGATTCCATTCAGAAAATCCACCACAACAAGCAAACTAGAAGGCAATACAAGAAATGTGACACTGGTGTGCAGAGATGTTGTTTTTTCATTTTAAATTATATATCTAAAGGAAAGTGGGAAGAAATGGAAAAGACTCTGAGTTTAGATGAAAAAACAAGACAGAGAAATAAAAACCAAGTTAGTTCCCAGCCTCCGGTTTGCTCTCCTCTCCTCCGTGCTCCTGTGTCTGTGCCTCCCCTCACTCACACACGCTCCCTCAGAAGCCCACAGAAACGATCAAGTTGGTGGCTGAGCGGAATGTAGATGTGACTGGAGACAAGAGCCGGAGCCGTGATTTGCACACAGAAGCGGGGTCCAACCTGCAAACCTCTGTGCGTCAGGCGCAAATCTCTGCGCGTCAGGCGCAAACCTCTGCGCTCTGCCCCCACAAAGTGACGGGAATCCCTAAAGTACAAGAGACAAGACAGCAAAGCCCGACGACACCTTACGTCCCCCAGTCGGTACCAAACACAGAAGCACGCGCGCATCGGAACCAGCCAAACGGGAGCAAACTTGTTTAGGCACAATCCAACAACATCTAGTCCTAATTCTATTCTCTTTATGCTTATGTTTTAGAGCCTTTACAAACTTGGTGAGCTTATTATTGAGCCTTAGAAGCCCCACAGCTCTCGGTGTGGGTGAAGAAAACCTCGCACCCATCATTTCCTTACCTGGTGGAGCAGGAAAGCCATCAGGACGCGGACTCCGATCTCCATGGTGGTCTCAGTTTCTCTCGGTCGGTGTGTCACAAAACAGATTCAAGACTGGGCGACAGAGGCTGGGTCAGCTCTGCTCATAATTCCAGAGTCCAAACGCCGGGAGGAGAGGGAAGCCTTTCCTGTGAGCCGCCGGCTGCCAACTTCCCCCAAATGCAACTGCAGTGAGTGTGAGCGCAGCAGACCGCTGGATATGAAGGCGCGAGCGCAACCAATGGATTTATGAGAAGGACAGATTGGGGGGGTTGGGGGTGGCGCGGAGGACAGGGGCTCGTTTCTAACAGAGGTTCCTCATTCTCTCTCTCTATAAAAAAGAAAAAATAAGATGTCTGAATTTTTTTGTGCGGAGTTTCCAGCGATCGTCTTGCGCCCCGCCGGTCTGTTCCCCGCATCCTCCCCGATTCTGACTGTTTTCTCGACAGATGACTTCATGGCTCCAGTCCCGACAGCTTTGATGGGCTCAGGTTTAAGATGATTTACGGTTTCTGTCGTTTTTCACTCAGTATTTACGAAAGGGCAAAAGGAACGTATCCAATGTGCAGCAATGCCTGCCAAAAAAAAAAAAAAAAAAAAGAAAAGGTGTGTGGGGGTTAAGATAATGTTTTTGACAACACAATAAAGCTGAATATTAGAACAACTCCAATAACAGTTCAATTCGAATTCATAAAATACTTTCTAGTTTTTCTCCATCCATTTTCATTTATTCCCATTTGGGGTTCTGGGGTTGATGGAGCCTCTATCCAGCTGCTAAAATCCCACTCCAATGAAAATCCTGTTTTTGGTGTTTTTAACGTGCTCTTGTCGCATTTTTCTTACCGTGGAGGACTTAAAACAGCTGGATATCTCTAATATTGTTTCACCAGGAATCTAAGGTTGGAGGTGAGAGGGACTGCAAGACAGCGGGAGGGTGTCAACAAAGTGATGATGGGAACGAGGGAAGGCTTAATCTAAATTAATAGTCACGCCCACAATGCCGAAGCATAGATCTAATTAACTATTGCCACTCTGCAGAAACTATGTTCGACACAGGTTTTTTGAAAAACAGCATAATGACAATTAACTCTACATGACCATCTGTATCAACTTCTCTCTCATCAGCATGTTAAAAAAAAATAATAAATAAATAAATAAAAAACTTTCCTTAAAAACCCATTGTTTATGATTTGGTCCCCGTTTTCTGCTCTGCAGTTCCTCTACACCCCACTAGAGGTAGTAGAAGGGCATTTTCCTAAACGGCTGCTTCCATTAAATGGTAAAAATGGTAAATGGCGTACACTTGTATAGCGCTTTATACCTTCCTCGAAGGCCCACAGCGCTTTTACAGTCACGCACACACTCACACACTGGTGGCGGCTCCACTGCCAAACACTGGCACCAACCTTCCACCAGAGGTAAGGTGGGGTTCAGTGTCTTGCCCAAGGACACCTCGACACATAGGCGTGTGAGGCGGGAATCAAACCAGCAATTTTACAATTAGGGGTCGACCACCCTTCAGCTGCACCATGGCCACCCAAATCTCAAAAAAAAAAATTGGCGGGAAGAGTTTAGATAATTTTTAAAAGTTTATTGGGACAATAACTCAATTGTTATTCACTTTTTAAAATTAGCACTTGGGTTTTGAAGAAAAAAAACAAATTTTAGGATAATTAATTCTTTACAGTGCAGTTACACCAAGTTCAAAATGTGTCAGTTAAATGTCAGACGATGTGTAAATAAAGTGTTTTTTCCTGAACACGTCAATGTTTTTGCATTTTAACTAACATTATTGTTAGCATAAACTTGTTTTTGTCTCAGGACATGAAATCCAACAGAACATGATTTATTCTATCTTACAAAAAGGATTTTGCAAAGTTTATTTTTTTATGGATTTCAAAGAGTTTAATCTTAAATCCCCCAAAAACGAAAAAGTCTCCAAATTCTTTGATATAGTGGATTAAAAGACCACTGGGAACACTTTGACAATAGACCAGAAGATTGGAATGGGACTTAAGAGGACAAAAGCAGGGTACACCCTGGACAGGAGAGACAAACTACTACACAGAGTCACACCTTTGAGTCACCAATTAACCATGAAGCAAGTTTTTGGACTGTGGAAGGCCGAGTGCCTGGAGAAAACCAGCCATGAATATGGAAAACAGAGAGGTCCCAGCAGCTTCTCAGTTGCATCTTCTAACATTTTCAGCTTCCTAAGGCTTGTTTAATTCCTGGAAGTTATGATGAATTTGAAAAACTGTAGTAAGGTGTTTCTGCAGGACATCATTTGTGAACCTACATAATTTGTTCCCTTCATTATAAAACAGACATGATGTTTGTCTGAAATGGCGTGAATATTTAGCCCCCCAAGGGCCAGCTCGGGCTCAGACCTGCCAATGCAGAGAAAGACTTCTCATACCTTTTTGGCTTCGTGACCAAGCCGACTGGGTGGGGGTGGGAGGGTCGCTGGCCGACAGTGGCAGACGTGATGAGACTCAGGCTGAAAGGGTCAGGCAGTTAGTGAGCAGGCCAGGCTGGAAGTGGCAGAGCAAGAGCCAAACTGACAAAGGTTGGCTGGGCGCTAGGCTGGTTAAGTGGAGCAGGGCTGGACCTGAGAGCTGGTTTGCAGCTCAAAAATCAAAGACAAACGAGCTGCAGGAAAGTAAAGGGTTGACCATGGATACGATGCCGGGGACTCTGTGATGAAGCTGCTGCCATAGGTTGATACAGAGGACACATGCTGAGATGCCGGGGAAGATATACTGCAGAGCATAATTAGTGTATGCGCGTCAGGTGTGCTGCCTGATTGCAGTGCAGGAAATGACTGGTGATTCACACCTACACAAAGACAAACACACAGACCGACACATGAGGACACAGACGCAACAAACAGCAACTTCAGAAAGAGATCACGCAGGTGTTGCGATGATTGCTAAGTAGGAGAAAACTAAAAAGCTCTCACGGTTAAAGAAAACATACATCTGGAGACGATGTCTCAGCAGCTATGAAATGTGCAAATACTTTGAAAAAACCCAGTTTTCAATTGAAAACCTAAATACTCAATGTTTTCAAGACAACCTAAAAAGGCTAAATCACAGATGATTTTGTTTTATTTGTGAAAAGTTTGAGGAGTTTAGTGTGCAAACATTTGGAACAAAGCAATTCTGCTTTTTCCAATTTTCTTTCAATTGAGTTTTAAACTACTGTGTTTTGTTCATTTGTTACTATTTGATTGTCACACATTTTTTGGGAATTGGGTTTTTCTAAGCAATCAAAATAAATATACACTCACCAGCTGTGTTTGAGTAGTTCTCTTTTGGATTCCGATCTGGTGACTGTTAAAGCCATTTGAGACCAGTGAACTCATTGTCATGTTCAAGAAACCAGTCTGATTTTTCTAATTATCCTCCACGATTATCTTCTTCAGCGTATCAGGATATTTTCCAGCCGCCTCTGAGTCAGCTGATGCCATTCCTCCATGCATGGGCACAAACCTATAGCAATTGGCGGAACCAGCTCTTGGAGGCCGATGGGCCGGTGTGCTCTTCATCTCCGCCCCGCCTTCCTCAGAAATTCCAGCACCACCTCAGTCGGACCCAAAAGTGTCATTCAAGCATTTAAAGTTGTCTGAGCTTCTGCGATGAGCCGGAGGAGTCATTTGACTGAAAGAAATCCTGCAAATATGTGAAACCGCAAATATTAAAATGCAATAAAACAGGGGGAAAATGTACCAGTATATACACTATTTACCATTTATGATGTACAGGTGATGCTGATGTTCCTGTTTCCTGACTGCCTCTGTGTTTTGCAGGTCAGCTGTCGCTCCTCCTGGATGGCCCCTCCCTTTCCTGTCTGGTCCTCTCGGTGGAGGAGTGCACAGCTGCCTGCACTTTGCAATCATGCTTATTTAAGTTGATGTTACTCAGTCCTCAGTGTCGGTGCGTCCCTGTTAGGTCAGTGGTTTTCATGCTCAGCTAACACTGAGGTCTGTTTGTCCTTTGGCCTTTTGCTTAGTTTTTTCCCTTTTTGGCCTTTTGCAGTTTTCCCTCTCATGAGGAGTTTTGTGTTTTTGTGATCCCACCTTGTGACGCTTTTTGTTAGTATTAAATCGCTCCTAAGCGCATTCCTGAGTCTCGGCTTGATTCCTCTCTCTGCACTTTGGTTTCCGTCCCTCCAGCCGTGACAGATGTATCGTGTTCTTACACCACCCACATTAGTACTTATAAGGTGTGAATACGACCCTTACTGACCGCGTGCAGATTGTGTGCACGGGCTGTGCACCTGATACATAACTGCCTGTAGGATGCTTGTAGGAATGCCCGCACAAACTACACATTGTCTATATTCAGAAATATTTGCAGCCAGACTGTACACAAGGAGCTCTTATCAGCAGGAACGGGCTTCTTGTGTAGTCTGCAGGATTTGGGGGGGGGGGGGGGGGGTAAAAAAAATAAAAAAATGCCTGCATCTCACCTGCTTCACCTTTACTCACCCTTCTGTGTTTAAGTTTTCACCACGATCTGTCACCCGTAGCGTGCTCGTTGAAAATGTGTACGAACATTTTTTCTCTACTGGCTCACCAAGCATTCTATGATGACCTTGAAATTTCTTGCAGGTTCCATACAGGTTTGCTCGTTTTTGGCCCGCAGACAGCCCGTATCCACCCGTAAGTGCAGTTCTGACTAAAGGCCGTGCCACACAGCCACTATGTACATTTTTTGCATTTTCCACATATGAACCTTCGGTCCTTCATGATACATGCGTAATAGACGTCATTCATACGCGTTTCTTGCGTTCATCATTCGTCCATGTGCGCAGATGTCCATCGAGGGTTTCGGCCGCCAGATCTTTACGTGAATTCGGTTTTGAGTTGTTCAAAGTCTCTAGTCGGTTGAGACATAAATCTTATGCAATTATGTGTGATTTTTGAGAGATGGATACTCAAATTTGTGACTTTCCATGATCATTCCACGTATGTCTAACAGACTTTTCACCCATGTACCACCGATGGATATAAGCCCATATTACATCAAAATCACGTAAATTATGCTCAAATCACTATTGAATTGCATATAAATAGCGCACAGTTCATGTTCTTTGCGTAGTTTATTTGTACTTCATCTGTGGTTTTCTGGTTCATTTGTTTTACATCTATTAAAATTTCACCTAAAGACCACAACTTTTCTTACTTTTTCCACGTATATTCATCATGTATGACCAATTTTTGTCCATGCAATGTGTGCAAAATGTTGATAGTGGCTGTGTGACACGGCTTTAAGGCCATGAGTCTTAAATTGGACTTTTCACAACTGTTACTAACATTCATGTTTTTGTGGAATTTTGTTTTCCCAAGAATGTTTTCCATGTCCAAAAAACAGAAAATATTGTTGCATTTTGTTCAAACAAATAGATGGAAAACCAGTCCCTCCACTTACATTCTCAGGAGTATGAGCAGGACTTTTTCACAAAGCTAAGAAAGAAAAAATTGTTCAATTACCATTATCCATAATTATGGTTGTACTGCTTGATGATGCAACAAAGCAGACACTGCATAACCGAACACCCTCCTTTAAACAGAAAGCAGGACTTGATGACTGTCGCAGTTTTGAGTCTCCGTTACTCTGATGCTTGGTCACCTGTTTCTTTCAGTTAATGTGGCATCACTGAGTCAGATTCCACTGGGTAATGGTGAGTTTGGCTGTGCTATTTATACCTGTACCTGTGAGTTTCTCAGTGTGTTCTTTCCCAGAACCACTCATGTGCTGATAATGAAATCTACAACTGTGCAAAGCTTTAACAAAAAGAATGAATTTATAATCACTCATGAAACCATTTCATGTTTTAAAATTAGGTTCCCTGGTGTCCTTGACACTAAAGTCATTTAGTCAATCCAGCTGACTGTTGACTGAAACCAAGGAATTTCCGGCAATATTTACAATATGATTAATAAAGTGGAAGCTTCTAAATCCAATCTGCCGCTGATAACTGTATAAACACAAAAGGAGGAAAGTGGACACCCTGTGCTGTCTTCGAAGCCTCAAAGGTAAATGGCAGTTTAGCTGTTTTGTCCTCACCAATTTAAAACCAGGAAATGACCAGATTTCCTCGAGAGCAAACAGCCACGAATTGAGGTTATCCGTAGCTTTATTTGTCTTATTTATTCATCGGTTTTCGATGCAGACACGTCTCTGCATTAAGTCGGCGTGCACCAAACTTTTTCTCATTCTGGGCCCAAAGGTCAGGTGTCTATAAAAGCAGCCCATCAGTCTTTATTAGAGGCCGGAGCTGTCACAGCACACACTTAATCTTCATGCAAAGTATCTCTAACCCCCAACACAGACAAATCGGAGTCAAACAGATGGATAAGTCTGCTGCTCAAAGGGGAAGTAACTGAACTCTGAGATAATAGCAACATTCATTGGTTTGCTCTGCTTTCCTCCCTCATCTCTCCATCCATCCTGCTCCTCTCATCCACAAACATCCATGTGAACTTCCAGGTTGCTGCATATATTTATCCTGGTTCAGGAGGTAGAAAAAGGTTAGTTCAACACAAAAACGAGATCTCGGCATCTCACAGATCAGGAAAGGCTTTTACCCCTTTCCACCCCCCAACCCCCATCTTTTATTTTGGCAATAGACTTGAAATATGAAGGTAGAAATTGTTGTGACGCATGAGGAATTGCTTTGCCAAGACTATCTCTCCGCCATTCGGGTTTATCAGGGAAGAAACTGCACTAGAAAGTATCTTAGCAACGGTCTGGTTCAAAGCTGTCGAGGATTTCATGTCCTGAGATAAAAACAAAAGTTAATTAACTAATTAAAATGACAAGGCTGCACAAACTATAAAACACTGAACACTGCTAAGCATTTACAGTCTGAGACAGATATGTCATTTCTATCAAAGCATGCTTCGATAGCTCATTTTGTTAAAGTTTCGGGGAGGGAAATTCAGAGAGAAATAGTTCTGCTGGGCCTAAACTTTTCATTTGAGAGTTCAATGTCATGTGTGAATTTAAAAAGGTTTGTCAGTCCAGGATTCCAATCTTTTCTTTGATAATATTAAAAGTAAATTGCTTGCAAAAATGCTTGGATCCCAAATTTTTCTTTCTTATCTGACTTGAACCAAAATTGGGGCTTTTTTTTTTACCAACTAAATAAATTCCTTGGTCTCTTATTGACTAACTTTAAATGCTACTTTTGGACATAATTACTGACAAACAGTTCAATTTGAAAAATTTAAAGTGTAAAAAGTTTTATTTTGTAAAATGTTAAGTATAGTTGTAAAATAGTGTTGGAAAGATGAATGAATTTCAGTTATTGTTTGAAGGCTTGTGTAAATTAATATTTAACCCACATGAATCTGTTTTTTTCTGCTCCAAAAAGACCGTAAGAATTAATAATAAGAATTACTTTCAGAACATAGTAACTAGTGTCCTTTCAAATAACATTTAATTCAAATTTAAAACTTTTCAAAAATATGAGATCCTATTAGTAATGGAGACAGTCAGTCTTGTCTTCAGGATAAAAATCACAGTGAAAAAGTAGATTTTAAAATCTTGTTTGCTGAAACAAAGTTTAAGAAATGCAAGGTTAAAAGTTAGAAAATGTATTTTAGACAAAATAAAACATTTAAAATAAACGTTCATAAAATGTTAAAATGTCCAGAAAAATGTAACTCTGAGTGTATCATTAAGAAATTTGTTTCTATGCTTTTTTAGAAAAAGATGTGAGAAAGAAATATGTCCCATCATCATGTCTGCATCATTTATGCTGTGACCAGACTGTGTTTCTTGTTAATAAATTAAATCTATGATAAAAGGTTAAACATCTATTGATTAAATTTCACAGCTTGACTTCTCTTGAATATTTTGGAATGTGTGACAGATTTTCTTCCATTTTCATTTCTATTTTTAAACCGTTTTTTCTCTGATAATGTGATTACTTGTCACAGCACACACTTAATATCTTGATTAAGGAGAGAATTCTGTTATTTATCTTATCTGGCCTTTGTTTAAATTCTGCCAAATTGGCAAGTTGTTTGAAGCATCCTATTTGAGCAGTGTGATAGTCACTGTCTACTGTATAGAAAGGTTTCAATGTCTTCTGGAAAGTTACAGAAAAACAGCACAACGCTCCAAAAGTCAAAAATTAGTCATGTATAACAAACTGCTGCAAATTCAGCTTCTATGTTGGAGATCTTTAACTGCAGCAACATGTTTTTTCCGATAGACTTCAAATTCAAGCTGTCAGTAAATTGTTTATGATGGTATTCATAAGCTAAACATGTCAGTCTAGCCCGGTCACACAAAACAATCAGTTCAGTCACATTCCCGAACCGTAAATGAGGACAAGGTTTCTTTGGCAACCACTCTCACCAATCAGGAGTGAGCTTGTTAGAAGTCCACACAAAAGCAGGCTACACGTAATCTGTGAATCAAATGTTTGAACATTGGGGGTGGAGGCCAGCAGGCTCCACCTACTTTTATTGAGGTATCTGATTGGTCAGTTTACAAAATGAATAACGCACTACAGAAAAAAGATAATTATAGAAATATGAGCCAAAAAAACATGTGGAAAACAAAGCATTTTCTGACAAATATAAAGATCGTTTCTCATATAGTGCTCATACAGAGTTCTCATACAGAGCACTTTACAGTCATAGCTCACTCACACACACGCATTCATACACTGATGGTGGCTCCACTGCCGAACACCGGCCCTAACCTATAACCACCAGGAGCAATGTGGCGTTTGGCCCAACGACACTTTGATGTGTCAGAAACCGAACCTGCAATCTTTTTATCAGAGGTTGACTGCTTTTCCTCTGCACTATGGCCGCCACATGACAGAGTAAAAGCTGTTTTTTGTGTGTTTTTAATAGAGGGGATTTTGGCTTCTTGGAGCCCACAGCTACTTCCTGTTTGGAACGCAAGGGAGGGAGGGGTCACTAGTCATTAATCACATTACTGCAATGTTCTATTGTCATCGTTCTATTATTCTATTGTCTGAAATTGGTTTGATTCTTTATTTTTAACTCCATTCTGTTCTCACAGAAGTCAATGTGCAATAATGCCAAAACATGCCAGCCATAACTATTGACAATGTTGAAAAAAATTTTTTTTTCTAACTTTTAACTTTATGTTTCTCAAACCTTGTCCTGATTTGGGTGAAATCCGTGTTTTTCTGCTCCACATCCCTGATTCAGGTACATCTATTTTAGAGTTTCTGCTGTGTTGAATGAAAACTGCTGGGCTGAATTTGATATAGGACAACATAAATATGCAGAAACAATGAAATATGCATTATCAAAAGACTTAAAGATCAGCCCTGACAAGCACTGACATGACACAATCATCAGATTTGAAGTGAGAGGAAAGAAAAGTAACTTTCTAAAGGGCTGCGTGGAACATGTAGTGGCTTGAATTTAAGGGTCTCTCATTATTGGTGAGAAAATCAACAATTTCCCATGATGCAACATGACAGATGGATTCTGAAGAGTGAAAATGAAAACAGTATTAGGGGAGAATTGGTTTTTGTTGGATTATTTTTAGAGAAAGCTATGGTGGAAAAAGCCTTAATTCAATCCAAAGATTTCATTCTTCATTAACCCTTGTGCTATCCTAGGCACTTTAACATCGGGAGTTGGGTCATCTAGACCCACTAGACAGTGCACTGAACCTTTATTCTTCAGTGATTTGTGATCTTCACTGGTGTCCATGGATTACATGAAATCTTTCCACCTTTATCCACCTTTGTCATGGTAGGGAGAACACGTCAATGTAAGGGTGGGGTCATCTAAGATAGCACAAGGGTTAAAATGGATTGATAGATATTTTAGTGTAAGAACCAGGATTCAAATGACAATCCATATATTTCAGGTATATAGTTACACAGCATTAGAATGTTGTGAAAACGATCAATGCATTTTTCAGTCCTCCCAAAAAGCAAAATTTGTGCTTTATATAGAGTCCTTACACATAGACTGAAATGTAATGTTGAATTGGTGTGCTCATAGATGGAAAAAACTTAGAAATCTCTGTCTTAGAAATTTAGAAAAATAAGTAAAAGAAATGTAATCGTGGAAACTACTGGTGTTACACTGTAATCAGCGAAATAAATGTTATATATCATAGTTCTAAAGCTTTAGGGGACTATAACATAAAATGCATTATTGATAATTGTTAATTTTTTTCTAGTTTTAAAGATTAACAAAAAAGGAGAAGGGGAGGCAGGGAACAAGGTCGCGACGAAAAATTAAATAAATAGAACAAAACAAGGTTGTACTATCTCATCACTAAAACAAAAGAACAAAATAAAAATCTGCCTGACTTGATTACAAAACAGAATCCAAAGCATTTAAAAGGTGGAACCAACCACCATCTATCTGTCCGTCCGTCCGTCCGTCCGTCTGTCTTTCTGTCTATCTATCTATCTATCTATCTATCTATCTATCTAGCATTTTTTATTTTCTAGGAAATCTTAACCTTTGTTTTACAATACATGATTTTTTTAAGATACAGCAGCAGTTGTTGATGGTGATCTTTGCTTGACATGTTTGCAAGAATTAATATTGGACTCTAAATGGACATATTGAGAGCTACACAGTTCTACAACATCCTCTCTACAATGCAAATCCTCAGCGGTCCAGAGACCCTGAACCTCGCTGCATTGAAACTGTGTATACATGTTTCCAATTATTTGGATTCATTGGGCTAATCATCCAGAACAACAACACGAACACACTGGGGAAACAGGCAAGCAATTAGCTCCATTTATCTGATTTAAGCCACCAACACTGTGTGTTTCTGTCAGTGTGTGTGTGTGTGTGTGGGGGGGGGGGGGGGGGGGTTGCACAGAGGTAAACAAAACCGTTTCCTCCACCATCTGGTGGGTAAGAGGACTCTATTTCTGGCAGTACACTCTTGAAGGCATTCCTTTTTTTGGGCAATATCTCAAAAAACAAAAACCGTACCCAAAGGATTTCATCTATTGCCACTAGATGGGGTAGTGTATGTGTGCCCAAACAAAACTGGTCAATAAATTTGCCAAAAAAGATTGTAAATAAAGTAAAGGCAGGGAAATCTTCATGAACTTTTTTATAGTAGAATGAGCTAGAGTTCCTTCTATCACCATGTTATCCGGATGAACTTTCACCCTGTCGCTGCTTGCAGATCATCCGTCAAATCACCCTCTTGTTTTCCAGCAGTCCTCATCTTTAAAGACAACTCACATCTGGATACCTCGTAAAAAAAAAGCCTCAGGCTTGAGCTGTTTCCTCTCTCCAGGGACCACATGCAGAACCCTTATCTTTCCTGTAGATCAAACTGCAGGTCTTGAAGGATTCATTGTGCATCCTTTTCTCTGCTGCTTCTTCTTTGCCCCCCCCCCTCCATTCAACATATGAGACTGACAAAAAAATGAGGTAAACACAGTGCTTTTTTAGCAATCATTTGATCTGACATCTACATGCCACACAGCAGCACTTCTGCCTGAGGAAAACAAGAGTTGACACTGCAAACTTTGAGCCAAATAGGCAACACATCAAAGCTCAGGAGTTTGAGTTGTAACATCCAGGAAAGACAAATGCACCTGAAAACAACAAAGCTGAGTAAAGTGAGCTTAAGATATTCACCAATCTCTACTCATTTACATTTAGACCTAGAAATAATGCAGATCTGAAATGTTTTCTTTGAATTATTTTCAGGTTGTGGTAATATTTGAGGGGAAAGAGCCTAAGGGCTTTTGTCACATACCATGTGCTCCAGAAAATCCACATCAAAACAGCTAAATAAAAGCTTCTCTTTTTGTTGATTACGTTTCAGAAAATGTTCTTGACTATCACCATAATATCTCAGAGCTGATAGTAGATGTTCTAGGCTTTATGCAAATTCTGGGGGCTCAGATTAGTTAGCACTGTCTGGCACTGACCCAGTATTGCACCATAATCATCAATCATTGCAGGAATAATTATATAAATGTTAATTATTGCAGTTGCTCTCTCCTGGGTTTTTTTCATGTCATCTTTGAATACATTGTCCTTGTGAGAAAAATCGATTTTTTACTACACAGCTCAAGAAATGTGAATAAAATTAATTAGCAAAAAGTTATGTGCAGTGTCAGACTAATATCATGCTGCTTTTAGCATAGATTTTATCATAAATGATTTACTTATAAACACTAAAATCTTCCAGGGAAAGCTCCTGCTAAATCTGTACTCTACAAAGGTCCTCTGACGTGAAAAGGGAACATAAGCTTCAATTACAATCCCATCCAGATGTAGTTGACTACTTATTATAGAGTCAATTAAAATGTTCCTCCCAACATAACAGGATATCTCATTTATTTCAGAGTTTTGGTTCAGAAACATCTGAGCCCCAACTCATCTGACACCTGCATGAGGAGCTGAGGCAGCTTGACAATAAAAAGTAGCATCTGCTTTTTGTGGAGCTTTTATCCACCAGGATGGAGGCTTGTAAAACAGCAGATTAAAGACGGTAACTGCTCTTCACTAGTTATCTGGCCACTTTGACTAGGCTTGGCCTTCGGCAAAACTGCTCATTCTTGCGAATAAACTAAAATAAATGATGCGCTGTGAGCATTTTTTTTTCCTCCTTAGCAAGTAAGAGAAGAAGAAAACACTTGTTGGGCAGCTGTGGGATTTTTTTTCTGCTAAACAAAAACTGAGACCAGATAAATGAAGGTTTGGCGTGTTTTGACCTGAACACAGATCCAGCCGTGCTCTTCTGGATGGGATTACAGAAACCAGACAGCTTGGTTTGTTGCTTTTGTTGTCTGCAGAATGATGCGACAAGAGCAAACAATGCTTCTGGCCTGTTTTGCACAGGTAAATTGGGTTTGCTTTAATAAGGTCATCCTTTATATTTATATTCCACCCCCATACATCTAAAAAAAAAAAAATAATAAATAAAAAAAAATCCCCATTCACTTTATTGAGGATATTTACAACCATTGATCCTGGCTGGCTTGGGGGGGCTGGAACAGATGGTAAGTAGACTAACGAGTGACTAAGCATGGCCTCACTGCAATAAACCACAGTTATAGTCCTGAATAAATTGAATTTATTACCATAAAACATTGCCAGCGGGCGATGTAGCTCAACGCTCGGATGATCAGGCATCCTTTCACAAATTCCAACCTGTGGATTCACGCTGGAAAACTTTTTCTTTTTTTAATTTATCTTGCAAAACACGCATCTCACAGCCAGAAACATCACAGACCCATAATCGCACAAATCAGACAATTCTTTATTCTTTTTCAAGTGCAAAAGGAGCAATCTGTGTGCCACAGTCAAAGATAGAACCTTTCTTAAGGCGATGAGATGAATCATGGCATGTTTCACGAGCTCGATCAGGCAGGGCGCTGCTTGAACTCTGAGCACTATCAAATTGGTGTTTATGTCCATTTTCCTTCAGTAACTAGTCTTTTCCAGAACTACAGCTTGAAACAAACACTGAGCAGCCCTGTTGAGCAGCTGGATGCATCACTGAAGGGCACTTTAGCGGTAGTGTTGAAGTATATGCATGCAAGCATTCCTTATTCATAATTCAGGTCATACCGGTTTTTATGGAGCCGCACTCTCAGCTTGACACGCCATCTTGTGTAGGCAATTAAATCAATATAGTAGAAATCATGAAAACTTGGAAGCAGGCAGTTTTATTCTTGCCCATCTATGCAATTTTGTTGCCAGGAAAATCATTTGACTCGTGGGAATCTGGGGTTGAAAGGGGTCCACATTATTATTCTCCTCATAATTATTATATTTGCTTTCAATTTTATATTTTGTTCTGCTGTTAGGTGGATCTGACAGATTCAATTAATTTTCAAGGTTGTAATGCAAAGTGCACATGCATTGAAATCTCCCCAAGTGTGGACAACATTTCAACAGCAATGGATCTTTGTGAAAAGAAAATGTTGCCTTCATGTGTCGAGGGATACCCGTTGAGGTTTTGAGAAGCCACTTTAAAGATTTGAAAGGAATATTTATTTCAGCAGCATCCCCCAAAATAGACATTTTTTCTGTTGTGTTTATAAATTAAAAATGCAGCATTATTCGTGAAAGTGTCTCAAAAGTACATTCAACGTTGACTTTTTGCCTAATTCCAAGCTTTGTCTTGTGTGCATCAAAATCAATCCATCCATTCGTTTACCAAACCCACTGAGTCCCTTTCTGCATCGCAGGGTCACAGGGTCACATAACCCATCACATCCAACCATCCACACCTATGGGGACAATTAAGAAACATCAATTAACCTGTCCATGTTTTTGGACACCGGGTCATAACCAGAGTTCCTGCAGAAAACCCACGCCTGCACAAGGACAACATGCAAACTCCACACAGAATCCATGCTGGGATTTGAACCAGAGACTTTTTGCTGTAAGGTTAGAGTGCTAACCGCTACACCACCAAGCAACCTGTGCATAAAAAAAGTGAATTCATTCGTCAGTCCATTTCTTTTAATAAAAATATCAAGTCCACTTTTCTGAACCCAATACATTTCATTCACTGAAAATAAGGAGAATAGTTGAAAATATCAACAATTTCAGAGTCGGCTGGGATCATTAATCATCAGATCTGAAAGAGTTTCTGCTAAACTCCTCAAACTTTCTGGGATTTGTAACTATTAATTGATCTGAAACTGTTCCCACTTAGTCTGATTCCTGCATTGTGCAGGAATGGTAAAATACATGTAGCTGACACACATAGATCTGTGCGCTTCTGGTAGATCCCTGTGCTTTTGGTAGATCCCTGTGCTTTTGGTAGATCCCTGTGCTCTTGGTAGATCCCTGTGCTTTTGGTAGATCCCTGTGCTCTTGGTAGATCCCTGTGCTCTTGGTAGATCCCTGTGCTTTTTGTAGATCCCTGTGCTCTTGGTAGATCCCTGTGCTTTTGGTAGATCCCTGTGCTCTTGGTAGATCCCTGTGCTCTTGGTAGATCCCTGTGCTCTTGGTAGATCCCTGTGCTTTTGGTAGATCCCTGTGCTCTTGGTAGATCCCTGTGCTCTTGGTAGATTTGTTTGCTTTTTGTAGATCCCTATGCTTTTGGCAGATCCGTGTGCTTTGAGATTTCTATCTCTGAAACCATTTTTTTCAATTCAAACCATTTGTAATTTTTTTTGTTTAGTTTAGTTTAAATTTTAAGTTTAGAATGTTATTTTCACCTAAACCTTGAGGGTTTTCAGTGACAAACATTTGATGTATTGTGTCCTAATGCAGTGTTTTTCAACCTTTTTTGAGCCACGGCACACTTTAACCTTGACAAAGACCCCGCGGCACACCAGCATCCCAAAAAAAAAAATAACTCAGTCTGTATTTATCGACAACCCCCCCCCCCCCCCCCGCAATCTCACGTGCATTTTTGTGGTAATTGTAGCAGAAAAGCAGGAAGTTGCAGCTGTTTTTTCTAAAAGATGAAATAAAAGTTAAGTTAGAAGATTCAAAAACAGTTTTATGAGTGTTTGTTGTGGTTTCAAGACGTTTAAGGACGACTCATTGTACGCTAAGACGCTGTCCCTTTAACCCAATGCATCATGGGAGATGTAGTGTGAAAACTGCCGCAAAAGGGCAGAAAGACTAGTGTCTCTGAGCTTCAATGTTTTGTTCACTTATTCCACGGTCTGATACTGGATTCTGTGGAAAGCTACACCGCTAAAGACGAGCTTTGGCTGGTATTTTTGTTGGAACGGAGAGACTTTATGAGCTAAAAGGAACAAGGAAGTGGAGACTTTAACCACTTCTGATTGGTCAGACTGATGACATGTGATTAAGCCTTCAAGAATGATTGGCGGACACAGTTAAAGGGGCGGGACTTTGCCGCAAACGGCTTTAGCTGCAGCCAAATCGCGGTACCGTCATTCTTATCAAAATGTCTTTAATAGAATCAAATAAACACAAAGAAAAAATAATTTTATGATCTTTCATATTCCTAACTACTCAGTGTTTTATCAGGGCCTGTTTGGATGAACAAAGAGCTGATTTCCTGGAGATGGAAAATGTTTTTAGATCAGTAAATGAGGGCAATTTCCCACGGCACACTTGACCATCTCCCACGGCACGCGCACTGGTTGAAAAACACTGTCCTAATGTTAGCAAGACTGCTTTCAAACAAAACTGTGTGCTAACCATGGAAATGGTTTTCTCAATTAATAAAAACTGACTATGTTAAAGCTATTTCTGAATACATTTCCTAGTAAATTGTGACATTTTGGTTTAACAAATAAATAAAAGACAAATGCTGTCAGCCTTGCTTTGAGTTATTTCCAGCTCAGACTGATCATTTGAAATATTAGGCTTTCTTCCCATCTTTTTGCAGTGTGACTGACCTTACCGGCTGAGGAAAGTGTTGACTCAGTCGTGATTTCACAGTGTTTATCTCAGTCACATTACACACAGAAGCTGAAAGTTACAGAGAAACCCATAAAAGAAGACTCTATTGATCTTTTTCTGTCCAGTTTATGAAAATGCCTCTTATAACGCACTTTAAGGCCTTTGACACTTGTAAAGATTTAAAAAGCTGTATCTTTTTTTAAACTTTAGTAAAGGAATGTTTGGACCAAACTCTAAAATCTGTCATGAGAAAAGTGCATTTAATTATAAAATAAAATTACCTCAATTCCCCAAACAATTTTGTTTTATTTAAAAAAATAAAATAAAAAAAATAAAAATTGGTGAATAAATGGATTTTTTTTTTTTCCAGTTCTGGGCTGAAAATACAGTTAGCAGTTGTGCATTGCAACCCGAGTTCTTTTTTTTTACTTTTACCATTTTTGAAGTGCAAATAAACAACAGCATAAAACCTGAACAGAAAGGCCTTCATGAAGCTATCACTTTGCAACAAAAATATTGTTTAAAAAACAGACAAAAACAAGTTTCAAAAGTAAAATAACATCCAGGGTTTTTTAAACTAAATAAAATAAACTCTGTGAACCCACATCTTCAGTTTTAGCTTTAGTTTGATCCAGAACTGCATGGAGATAAAATCAAGAACTACCAGAATCTATTCTTTTTTCTTACTAGATGAACTAGTTTTCAAATGGTCCAAATCATATATTAAAAACTCAACATGCATGAGGTGACAGTGGGGAGAAATGGCCTAACCAGCTCACAAAAAGGCAAACACACAGGAACACTTTCTACTGTTATTAGCCTGTTTTCTATAAACAACAAATGTCGGATCAATGTCTGATTCCTTGAGTATGGTAATCAGATTACCAAGGCGATCATTTGGAAAATGAGTTAAGATTTCCATCCCTTACAAAGGCTCTGATGCTACTTTACACAATTTGTGCATCAAATTCGCTGCTCAATGCTTGTCCAAAAACCTGTTCATAAATGTTACAATCCTAACGTGTGTGGGAGGAGCTACTGTCAAAGGTTTTTAGTCTAGTCAGTACATGGAAGCATCGACTGTGTATCTGTACATCTCTTAACCCTTGTGCTATCTTAGATGACCCCACCCTTACATTGACGTGTTCTCCCTACCATGACAAAGGTGGATAAAGGTGGAAAGATTTCATGTAATCCATGGACACCAGTGAAGATCACAAATCATTGAAGAAAAAGGTTCAGAGCACTGTCTAGTGGGTCTAGATGACCCAACTCCCAACGTTAAAGTGCGTAGGATAGCACAAGGGGTATACAGTCAATGCTTGGAAAACCTGGATGAAATGGGAGGGATCAAGTTTATTTATTGCTCTACAAAAGCATTGGTGATCACGCCTCCATGTCTGGGTTCATGAGATCATTCAGAGATTCTCCAAGTACGGTGAGGGTCAGCATTTACTGCAGGTGCTGCGTCCGAAGTATGAGCGTTTTCAGCGGTACTTGTCTCTCTGTGACCCAGTTTGTAAACAAATGTCAATAAGGGAAAATGATATGATTTGAATAGTTTGGCGACTTGTTGCATTAGTCCAAGGAAGGAAAACTTAAATCTAGATTAAAATCAGAGGACCTTTTTATTCTCAATGGAAATAAGACAAACATCTTTGTCATGGTTTGGGTTTCTTTGTATTGGTTTTTGCTTTCTATCTTGTTCTGTCATGTATGAGTTCTGTTTCCTGTTTTGTTTTGAAAGGTTTCCTGTTTTGTCATGCTTTTTAGTTTTACTTCCTTAGTCCCAATCTTCCCTGATCATGTTCACCTGTGTCTTGTCAGTCCTGTCTGTATATAAGTCTTGTCTCTGCCTTCCTTTTGTAATGTCTCTCATGTAACGTCTCTCCCATGTCCGTCTTTCCACAGTAAGCCCACAGTTTGTTTTGGTTTTGTTACCCTGCTTGGCAGCGCTTTTTGTTAGTTAAATAAACTCCTTGCCCTTGTACCATGTGCCTCCATCTCTGCATTTTGGGTCCTTCACGCTCACCAGCCCCCTCGGTACCTGACAATCTTAAAGTTTAGGAGGGTCACGATCAGCTTCTGCTCCAGTTAGTTTGAAACTCCACCAGCTGATTAGAACATCAGTGTTTCATGGGCCAAAGCTGAGTCCCTGGTCGGTTCAGACAACACTTCTTCTTCCCCAAAGGTCAGATATTTGAACTTACAACACCCGAAAAACACACACTGCTGCCAGGAACAGCACCGCAGGGTCTCTGATCACGCCTGTTTGTTGACTTAACACTGAAAACGCACCTGGAGCAATCGCATTCTGCTTTAACGTGACTATGAGAAACTTAAGTACAACACAAACAATCTCAAATAGTCTGATTGTGATTGCATGTTTATCCATATATCTGTTTTGTGAAGTTTCTTTTTACATCTGTGAGAGTTTAAAAAAAAACAAACAAGATAAATATCATGGAAAATGGCTGAAGATATTATACTGATCAATGTACTGAAATTTTCTGTCAGATGCAGTGAAGATAATTAATGTAAATTTATTGGTTGTTAAAAAATCCTGACAGTTTGTTTGACATATCTGTGTTTGGTTTGTTCCACAACCTGTGCTGTAAATTGTTGCCAGATATTCTTTTCTTTCTTTTATTTTGACAAAAATTCAAGAATTTTCCCGTTTGTCTTGAAGTTTTTGACCCCAAATGTTTTTTTAAGGGACATTTTTGACACCAGTTTGAACAGATATGAGTTCAAACATCAAAAAACTCACATTGACAATTTGAAAAAATGGCATTTTTAAATGAATACAAGTTGAAAACTCTTCATTTATGGTTTCAGTTTTCTTGTGTGGATTTCACTTTTTTCTTTTAACGAATTTAATAACAAGTTTCCTCTATAATTAGGAGACATATTTATTTAAGTCAAATGTTGTCAGAAGCAGAGAGGAGGAGAGAGCGACAGAGGATGAGAGTGAGCAGGAAATACTCGGCAGCCGCTGATTCATGCGGACACAACAGCTGCTGTGTATGATTTAAAGAGAGATCAATCTATGGTGACATTTTGCAGAACATACAGAGACAAACAAGTCTTTCTGGTCCAGATGGGCTGTACTGTGAAGGCTGCTGCAGTCCTTTTGTGTCATGCATGTGGGCACTAATTTCAGATCAAAAGCTGGGAGAAGAGTATTTTTTTAAATCAATTTAAAAAAGTCCTTGTGGCCATGCTTTCTGTGCCTCTGCTACAGTCTCATTTTTAATGATGAGTATATAATGAGAAATACAGTTATATGTGTGTGTTAAATGCATTTTCTTTCTCATTTGTGCATGAGTGCAGTTAAGCCACCTTGCCTGGCACACTATGTTCTTTGCCATTTCTAATCCTAATATAAAGGCAACCTGGTGAGTGGGCTCCGGAAGAGATGGGGACAGGGCCAGAGCACAGCTGGGGAACCCCAGCATCCAGCTGTCTGTCTGCTTCTACCATTGTGACTGGACTAATGGGTCAAAAAAAATCTGACGGAGTCCGGAAAGATCGCACAGCTGTCTGCCAAGAAGCAAGTCTCTTCATTCTTCCCTCGCTCTTTCATTTCTCTCTCTGTCTCCTTTCCAAATGGAAATGATTTTGCTGTTTCTATTGAGGCAGAGCACACATTGACCAGACCATGTTTAAGATTACTATAATACTGCAAAAAGGGGACAGAGAAAACTACACTGCATGGTTGCATGCTGAAATGGTAGCTTCAAAAAACAGACATTACTTGTTTTTTTCCTTTTACCTCTGTTCCCTTAAGTCTCAACCATTTTCTTTTTTTTTTACTCATTTGTTTGTAAAGATTGCACAAACTGCAGTGGATGCAATCCTTGTTTCATGTTTTTTTTGCTGTGGGAAAAACCCCACAAAGGATTACATAAACAAATAAATGCCATACATCTCAAATATACTGTCCATCTGTAATAGCTACATGGACTATGGCAAGGCAAGGCAAGTTTATTTGTATAGCACAATTCGTACACAAAGTAATTCAAGGTGCTTCACAAAACAGAAAAATGTATTAAAATCACAATACATCATAGAAATAATCAACATAAAATTTACTTTAAAAGAAAAGGAAAAAAAAAGATTTAAAAAGAAAGGAAGGAAAGAAAAGTGCAGATAGGACCTTTCAGTCGTATACACGGCTAAACAGAAATGTTTTAAGTCTAGATTTGAACATGAACACAGAAGAGGCCTGTCTTACGCCTTCAGGGAGGCTGTTCCAGATTTTAGCTGCAGAATATTGAAACGCTGATTCCCCTTGTTTAGTTCTGACTCTGGGAATCAACAGGAGGCCGGCCCCTGAGGTCCTCAGAGTACGAGATGGTTCATATGGCACTAACATGTCAGAGATGTACTTTGGTGCTCGGCCATGGAGAGACTTGTACACAAGCAGAGCTGCTTTGAAGTCTATTCTTTCAGGTACAGGGAGCCAGTGCAGAGACCTGAGCACAGGACTGATGTGATCATACTTCCTGGTTCTGGTCAGGACTCGAGCAGCAGCATTCTGGATGTACTGAAGCTGTTTTACAGCTCGTTTGGACAGGCCGGTGAGCAGGCCGTTACAGTAGTCTAACCTATTGGAGACAAATGCATGAATAATTATCTCCAGGTCTGGCTTTGACACTATGTTTTTGATTTTGGCAATGTTTTTCAGATGGTAAAATGCCGCTGATGTTACTGACTTGATATGGCTGTTAAAGTTCAGGTCAGAGTCCATGATTACCCCTAGATTTCTGACCTGATTTGAGGGTTTAAGAGACAGAGAATGAAGGTAGCTGCTGACACTTTCTCTTTGTTTCTGTGGGCCAAAAATAATAACTTCGGTGAAAACTATGAATGCTTTAGCCATTTCGCGAGGCTTTGAAATGGCCTTATTCCCCATTAACAACTATATAATGAAGAATTTGAAGAAGTAGTTGCATGGAGTGGGTATGAATTGCATTCTGAAAGCTTGAGGCACAATGTGGATTACATGAATGCTGCCCTTATAAACCAGTTAATAAGAGAAAATTATATAATTTGAATAGAAGGTTTTTGTCATAGTACCATTTGAAGATTAAATGTATATCTTCCTGTATCTCTTGTGCTATCCTAGGCACTTTAACATTGGGAGTTGGGTCATCTAGACCCACTAGACAGTGCGCTGAACCTTTTTTCTTCAATGATTTGTGATCTTCACTGGTGTCCATGGGTTACATGAAATCTTTCCACCTTTGTCATGGTAGGGAGAATACGTCAATGTGAGGGTGGGGTCATCTAAGATAGCACAAGGGTTAAACTGACCAGTAGGTGGTCTCAAACCCTATGTTCAAAATGTTTCATTGACAGATTCCATAAAGTTCCCTTTTAAGGGGTAGGGTGTGGACTTCCAACAATCTTACTCCTGATTGGTGAGAGTGGTTGCCGTAGAAACGTAGACTCAGACCAACTCTGACCAATCATTGCTCACTGACGGTTTCTGGTTCAAACATGGCGGTGACCATGTCGCAAAAAAAAAAGCAACTAAATTGGTTTCATATTATTAGAACTGGAAGTTAACTATCTTCTATGAGTGCTGTCAGTGATAATGACATAGGTGATCAGTAATCAGTTGTTGCGCATAGAGAATTTGACAATAATAGAAAGAAAAACAAATACAACTGATCGCTGTAGAAAAGAAGGGACACTCCGTGATTAGAAAATGTGCCGTTATGGTACTGAAAAGGCATTGATGAGCTTATGAAGCATGTTTTTTACATACTATTATCCTGGAAGAAATATGTAGTTTCATTTTTCAACGACGGAGTGGTGCGCTGAATGAGAATGTGACTGAGTGCTGGGTGCAAGTGCGTGTAGATTCCCTGATAATGAGATCTGAATAGACCAACACATAATTTTATAAGCTTGTTTCTAAGCCTGCTCACTGTTTTCCTTTTTTTTTTCCCCAATGCAATTTGGTTCTGTTTGCTTATCTGTTCTTCATTCTTTAACTGGGATTTAGTGTGAGTCAGATGAACAATGAAGTGCCTGCTGTGACTCTGCTCCTCACTGTGTGCCTTTAAGCACAGACTGATGAAAAAAAACATTGCAGAGCAGGAAGATGGTTATGATGATGTGTACATGATGCATTGTGGATCCAGGAGTCACTGTGGTGGTAAATGCAGGCAAATCACAGAGAGCGCTGTCATTTGTGGCATCCGTGTAAAACAGCATAAATATAGAACGCTGTGCAGCAAATCCATCAAGAGTCTCACTTGTTAGAGTTTAACGTACTGTGACATTATAACATGGCCTCTCATTACTTTATACTTTCCAACAGCTGTCCTTCTAATGTTACTATCACATAAAGCTTTGCCCTGTGTTTGCTTTCATATTAGCCACAATAGTTTTTATTCCAATCGCTCCATTTTGTGTGAAACGTAGTGGTTACAAGCCTACAATTAAAAGATTAGAAATGCAGCACAATCACTATGGTTGCCTCCTCTTAATTGCACAATTAAACCTAATAATGACATGGTGCATCTAAATAGTTTATCAGCACACTGCTGGAGAAAAGAAATAGAGAGGAAAGACTGATAAGAGCGATGTCCTTATCTTATAAACTTTGCCTGACTGGATAAATACAAAAGGTTTCACATGCAAAGTTCAATAATTAGATCATTTAAGCTAGCGGCTAATAAGATGCAGAAAGAACCAGATTACAAAAGCTTCCTTTCAGAATGTGAAACGAAGGAGCCGAGTGAACCTGCAGCTCAGTCTGACTGAAGGGCAGTTTAATAAGCAGCTGCATGTGGGAATTATTCAAGCTGCTTCAGAACGTACAGACAAAGGACTTTTTTTTTGCATGTTGTGTTTTCTTTCAGTGAGAAAAATCCTTAAAAATTTGTCAAAACACAAAACTGGAGTTGTTTGATTACAGTCCATTTTTCGTATTGTTTTGTTCCAAACCAGGAGGAAGGCATGAGAAGCATATCTGGACACTTTGATAAAGAGAGTGTGAAGGATGGGGGTGTTCAAGCTGTGGAGGGATCTTGCTTTTTTACCTCTATGGGAAAGCCAGCTCTGGTGCCGAGGAAGAGGAGTCTCATTGTTGAAACTCTGCTTTGAAAGGAGGAGTGCAGTTTTCATGACAGTAAGACAACGGACTGGTTCTTTTCTTTACCCCCGGTGTGTGCAAGTTTTAGAAATTAGGTTTTGTTTTGTGGAATGAAAAAAGAACAAAGAAAAAACGTGTGAGCATTCCCATATGATACCCTGCTCACAATGAATTAGGAATATTGTGAAAAACTCTGTGGGTGTTGTCAATGCAGGGTTTATTTAACTTCACAGATATTCAGAATAGGAACTTAATGGGGTGATAGACACACCTCATCTTGTGTTTTGGTTATACTCTGTAAAGTGTATTTTACAGGTGAAGAAGAAATCATTACTGCTCAATACAACTCAAGATGTTTACCTTAACAACTCTAACAACTACCAAGCTGCTCTTCCCTTGAAAAATGAAGCTGTGTAACACTCTTATTTTAAGGACATAATACTGAAAAGAGACGTAAGGGCTCTGCTTTTCACAGTTCGCTGTTAGGCCTTTCCGTCTGCCGCTTACTGGCACTATTTTGGCTTTTGATCTCTCTCAACATGGAAAGAATGAGCAAAGTAGCGCGTGATGCTGTAGTATCGCGAGACCCAGCGAGACGAGTGTGGTGAGTCGACTTGGCGGCGCGTAAGCATTTGAACAAACATTTTCGATCTTGTTTCATTTTTCCGCCATATTAAAACATTTCCTGCTAACTAACATAACCTGTTAAGAGTATTAAGCTTCTGTCAGCCTGGAGGACCTGGAGAATTTCATTGACGAGTGTTTTAATACCTGCAACATGGTGAAGCCCAGAACCGCCACCACCACCCCCTCCGCCAAGCGTGAACGGCCTGAGGACTCTCCCGGGGCTGTGTCCTCTCCAGGCAGCGGAATGAGCGATATCCTGGATTCGATTGACAAAAAGCTCTCCAGCTTTGATGGCCGCCTCAATCTGCTGGAGATCCTCCATAGAGAATTTCAAGGTCTGCGGGAGTCTCTGGAATTCAGCCAGCAGCAGGTGCGGGAGCTCGCAGCGGAGAACCAGGCCCTCAGAGAGACCGTGAAGACCCTGAGCAGTGACACCGCCCGTCTCTCCGAGGAGAACCGATCCATCAAGGAAACCCTCCTGGATCTTCAGTCGAGGAGCATGAGGGACAATCTAGTGGTCGCGGGGGTTCCAGAGGAGGTAGGAGAAGACCCCGAAGCCACCGTGAGATCCTTTTTACAGGTCCACCTGAAGCTCCCCCAGGAGGAGGTGCAGAAGATCTCCTTCCACAGGGTTCACCGCCTCGGAGGAAGAAGGTCCGACCACCAGCGCCCGCGTCCTATTGTGGCTAAATTCGAACATTTCAAACAGAAGGAGTTGGTGAAGGGCCGCGGACGGGAACTGAGAGGCACGCATTACAGTGTTAATGACCAGTTCCCGGCAGAAATCCTCCGTAGAAGGAAGATCCTGTTCCCGCTGAGGAGGAAGCATCTTGCTGCTGGTTCGAGAGCGATTGTGGCCGTTGACAAACTGTACGTGGACGGACGGCTGTTCCGGGACCCGGAGATCACCCCCTGGCTGTGCTGAAGGCTTTCAGATCCGCGCTGAGAACATCTGCGCTGCCCAGAAGAAACCCGCTAAACTTACTTCAATGAATGGAAAACCGGATCATCAATAATCCACACCTCGATCGCAGGAAAACAGTCTTTTTTTTTTTTCTTCGTCACTTCAGTCCCACTGATGTTTCTATTGTTGTTTTGTTGTTGTTTTCGTTTTCCCTTCTATCTCTTTTTTTCTTTCCTTTACTCTCCCCCCCCCCTCTCCCCCCTCATTATATGTAAATCACCTGGAAGCAACTCATCCTCGGTAAGTATTTATTTATGCACGGAACGGGCGCGCGCTCACACAAGCGCACACAGGGGCGTGCACATGCGATCCCGCACACACACGCTGACATACTGCAATCACCTCACACAGGCTCTCATAGGACGCACGCGACACGCAGCTCACATAACCAGAAAACGTTCACGCGCACAGCGCTTCTCAAATGCGGGCACGCGCACACGGACTGGCACACAAGCACTACTTAGCTTTACACCTTTTCAGTCAGAGCAGTTATGAACAGTCTTAACATCGTTAGCTGGAATGTGCGTGGACTTGGCTCTGAGCCAAAGAGACTGAAAGTGTTAAATCACCTGGATGGTCTAAAAGCAGATATAGCTCTACTGCAGGAGACCCATTTATCAAATTCTTTGAATCACCTTATGTGCTGCTTACAATTTCCAGTTATATACTCTGCCAGTTACAACTCCAAACAAAGAGGAGTTGCTGTTTTAATTAATAAAAATCTTAATTTTACTCATAAGGATACAGTTACTGACCCAGAAGGCAGATTTGTAATCATTAATATATCCATTCAGAATAAGGACTATTGTATAGTGAGTATTTATGGTCCTAATGTTGATGACTCTTCCTTCTTTCACAGATTCTTCACCTCACTCTCAGTTCACTCTGACTCCACAATCATTATAGGAGGAGACTTCAACCTTGTTTTGGACCCTGAACTTGACAGACTCAGCACAGCAGCAAACCAGCGTACATGGCGGTCTGCAAGTATTCTAAAGCAGTACATGAATGATCTGGGTCTCTGCGACGCGTGGCGCTCATGTCACCCAAGCACTAAAGGGTTCACCTTTTTTTCTCCAGTTCACTATTCACACTCCCGTTTAGACTATTTATTAATCAGTAACTCTCTTTTAAAAAATATTCAAAGCTCCAATATCCATCCAATTATTATCAGTGATCATGCACCAGTCTCTGTAAACATTTCTAGGGAAAAATCCACACCCTCTGGTACAACCTGGAGGTTTAATACGTCTCTGTTAAAGGACCAGGAATTTCTTGAATTCTTTAAAAAAGAGTGGGCAACCTTCTTAGACTTCAACAATACTCCAGACATCCCACCGTGCGTTCTTTGGGAAGCAGCAAAGGCAGTCATGAGAGGGAAAATCATTTCTTATTCAACGCACAAAAAACGCAAAGAGAAAGCAGATTTATTAGAATTAGAAAATAAAATCAAAACCCTGGAGACTGCTTATGCTGCTTCTGCACAGGAACGCATTCTGGGAGATCTGAAAAATTTAAAGCTGCAGTTAAATGACATCATTAATAAACAAACACAATTTCAAATACAAAGGCTACGACTTGAAAGATTTGAAAACTCTAATAAATCTGGCAAATTTCTGGCTAATCAGCTTAAAATTAACAGAGAAAAATCATCAATCACCTCTATTATGGACCAAACAGGAAATGTCACCCATGACCCGGTCAAAATTAATAACGAATTTGAAAACTTTTATAAAAACCTGTACACACCGCAGATCAATCCGTCAGAGCAAAGTATTGACTCATTTCTTAATAATGTAAACCTACCCAGGCTAAATGAGGATCAAATCACAAACTTAGATTCTCCGCTCTTGCCGTCTGAACTTCATGAAGCTCTGTTACTTATGCCCAATGGTAAAGCACCAGGGCCTGATGGCTTTCCTGCTGAGTTTTATAAAGAATTCTGGGAACAACTGGCACCAACATTTTATAAAACTGTCACATCTATTAATGAGAGCCAATCAATGCCACCTAACATGAACTCAGCCAACATAATTCTTCTTCTAAAACCAGACAAAGATCCCACTAGTCCTTCAAGCTATCGCCCCATTTCTTTAATCAATGCAGATGTAAAAATTATCTGCAAAGCACTAGCACAGAGAATAGAAAAAATCACTCCTCACATAATTCACTTCGACCAGACTGGATTCATCAAAGGCAGACACTCGGATGATAATGTCCGTAGACTAGTTAATATAATAGACTTTGCCACCATTAAAAACCAGGAAATGACGGTACTATCGCTGGATGCTGAAAAAGCCTTTGACAGAGTTAATTGGAAGTTCCTTATTGCTGCCCTCCATAAGTTTGGTTTTGGAGAAGCATTCATCAATTGGATCAAAATATTATATCACAACCCCAATGCATCAGTTAGAACTAATAAACAGACTTCAAACAGGTTTTTTCTTGGAAGAGGAACCAGACAGGGCTGCCCACTCTCTCCTTCTCTTTTTGCTATATTCATTGAGCCTTTAGCTGCAGCAATAAGACAGAATGAGAGCATTATAGGAATAAAAACCAAACACAGCCATCATAAAATTAGTCTTTATGCGGATGACATATTACTGTTTTTAAGGAATTTACATTCTGTAAATGAAACAGCAATGATCATAAATGAATTCTCCTCCATATCAGACTATTCCATTAATTGGAATAAGTCTGTTTTATTACCACTCAACAGGAATATGGAACAAAGACTCACAATTCCAGTTAAAACAGGAAATATCAAATATCTGGGTATCTACTTTTCCCCCAAACTATCAGAACTGGTGCAGCTAAACCACACCCCATTACTGAAAAGCATACAGGACGATCTAACACGCTGGACCAACCTGCCTCTGTCCCTTATGGGCAAGGTAGCCACGGTTAAAATGAAAATCTTACCCAAGGTTAATTATCTCTTCTCAATGATTCCCACACAACCGCCATTAAAATGGTTCAAAACATTAGACTCATCCATATCAAGCTTTCTATGGAACAACAAACCTGCAAGAATTAGTCTAAAAACTTTAAAATCTGCAAAAAGCTGTGGAGGATTAGAACTACCTAATTTCCACAAATACTTTCTTGCAAATAGATTACAATATATCTTAAAATGGTTAAAAAATAATCCAGAAACCAACTCATGGTTAGACTTGGAACAGGTGTTATGTGGAAAGATCAACCTGTCACAGCTACCATTTATTAGCCAAACAGTTAAAAAACAGGATTGTTTCAAAAGCATTAATATAAATGCCACCTTAACAGCCTGGTGGGAATTTCTCAAAATATCAAAATCATCAATTCAACCGTGCAAAATGACACCCATCTGGAACAACCCGGACATCCTTATTAACAAAAAAATGATTCACTTCCCAGCTTGGCAAGCAGGGGGCATAAAACAACTAGAGCACGTAATTATTGATAGAAGATTCATAACCCCCCAGGAACTTCAAGACAAACATGGAATAAATAACTTCTTGGAATATCAGCAACTTAAATCAAGTATTACTAAAAAGTATAAAATTAAAGACGACGATTTAAAGCTACCAGATGTAGTTACCACTCTGATTAATTTTTCAATGAATAGAACTCTCTCCAAAATATACAAACTTTTATGTAATTTAGATAACAATATTGCCCTTCCAACAAAAAAATGGGATGCAGATTTGAGCATCAGCACAGATGAAAGCTTCTGGTCAGAACTTTGTCTAAACACCTTTAAACTGACAAAAAGTCCAAATCTGCAGCTAATCCATCTCAAAACTCTTCACAGAATTTACTACACTGGACAGAGGATGTTCAAGATGGGTCTCAGTAACTCAGACATTTGCGAGCACTGTGATAATAATCTACCCGACAGCTACATGCACGCACTGTGGTTCTGCACTCCTGTCAGGGCTCTCTGGCAGCAGGTATGTGCCGATTTATCAGTCTGGCTTAAGGTTTCAATCACTGCCTCACCGTCACTTTGTGTGCTTGGTGACATGAGTGCCATCGATATAGAAGAAGGATTAGCATCTATCATTTTCATAACTCTTTGTACTGCCAAAAAAACTATTTTAATAAATTGGAAAAACAAGAAAAATATAAACATAAGTCAACACAGAAATCTGCTGTTTGATCATATCAGCTTGGAAAAAATGTCAGCCCAAAGCTCAAGTAACTTTGAAAGAATTCAGTCTCTCTGGTCTCCTGTGGTTGACTCCATGACTTAGGGGGTGGAGGGCCTGGTCGTCGCTGCTCCTTGCCCTTCTGCCGTGGTTTGGGGTGGGGGTCGGGGCTTCCGGTGCCTGGCGGGGGCGGTGGGGGGGTCCGTTGGTCGGGGGGTCGGGTCCGGTGCCTGGGTGGGGCGGGCTGGGGCGCTGCGTGGTCCTCTGGGCTTGGGCGTGGGGGTGCGTGGTGGGGGGGTGGGGTGGTGGTCTGGCTTGGCTTGGGGGGGTGGTCCCTTTGCCTGTGCTGGGGGGGGTTGGCGGGGGGCCCTGCTCGGGTGGGGGGGGCCCAGCGGCGCCGGATGGGCTGCCCATCTGCACCTGGGGCTGGGATCGGCCCTTCCCTGGCTCTGGGACGGGACGGGACAACCCTCTCGGGGCCCCCGGTCGCTCTGGGTGTCACCCGCTTCGGCTGCGGGGTCTGGGGTGGGGTGGGGTGGGGGGCTTGTCGGCCCTGTCCTGTGGGGGGGCGTTCTGGGGGGGAGGGGGGGCCCATTATTAGTACGGGTCGGGGGGGCTAGCGGGTCGGGGTCTCCGCTGAGGCAATCAGTGGTTGCCTCGGCCGGTTGGCCTCCTCGGTCCCGTCGAGGCCTGACCAGAGCTCTTCTAGGGCCGGCGTCTGGGGGTGGGGGCCTGGGCTTGCTCCGGGGGGGGGCGACGCTTTCTGGCTCCTCTCTCTCTGTGTGGGGTGGGTGGTGCCGGGCCTGGGGTGTCGGCGCCTCCGGGGGTGGGCCCCTGGGCTGGGTGGCCCTGGCCCCTTTGCTGGGGGTGGGCTGGGGGACGGCTGTTTGACCACCGGGGGACAGTCTACCAGCTGTCCCCAACTTACCCCCTTCCTTATATAACCTCATATTAGGGTGAGGGGGTGGGGGGTTTAGCCTGCGATGCGCCTTGGGGGGGGGCTACTTGGGAGTGGCCCCCCTCCTATGGTTGCCGTATGGAGTGGGCCCCCCCTCTTTCGGTTTTATTTGCACCTTAGACACGTAGGGTCCTTGGTAGGGGGGGTGCTTGGACATCACTGCCAGCAAGCAGCAGATGTCCTCCTGGCACCCTACCCGCCAATTTTAACCGCACCTTAGACATTTAGGGCCCCTTGGTGTGGAGGGTGAGGGGACATCACTGTGAGTAATCAGGAGATGTCCCCTTAGTGCCCTACTCGCCAATTTTAACTGCACCCCCCTTAGTACACACACCCCTCCCCCTTCAATATATACATTCAAACATAAACACACACACATGCACACAAACACCCTCTCAAACACCCATACACGCACACACATTTTACAAGGAAGGTGGGACCTGGGTCCATCTGTCCCCTACCCCGTCCCTGGTGGGGGGTGTGGGCCCCTTGGCGATGGCGGCCGTGTCCCTTGGGTGCCGGCTCCCTGGGCCCGGCGGTGCTCTCTCCGCACGGTGGGGGGGTTCATATTACACCTGAGCCGGGGGTGTTCGTGTCCCTGGGGGGTGGGTCCTGGTCCTTGCCCCTGGGCGCTGGGCCCCGCCAAACTTCCAACATGGCCGAGCCTGGTCGGGCCATATTTATAACATCCCTTATGGGCCGCCCTTTTTTCCCCGGGGTTCCCCCCTCCTGGGCGGGGGCGGCGGGCCCCTGCCTTGCTCCTACCTGGACCAACCGTGGGCCGGGTGGGTGGCTGCCTGGAGTGCGGAGCGGGTCTCCCTTGGGGGGTCCTGGCTCGTACCTGGGGTCGGGGCGGGGGGATGCCCGGAACTCCTGGGTGGTGGTGGGGTGCTCGTCTGGGGCTGTGGGCGTCCCTCTCCGGTGGGGCCCTGCGTTGGGCTCTTCCGGCGCGGCGGGGGGCTGCTTTCCTGGCTGGGCTGGGGCGGCGCTCTCTTTCCCTCTGCGCCTCCCTGCTCTCTGGCTCTGGGGGCCTCGCGGCGGTCCTGCTGGCCCTGGCCTGGGTGGCGGTCTTGGTCGCCCGGGGGGCGGTTGTTCCCTGCCTGTTCCCGTGTGGCGCTGGGGGAATTCCGGCTGCCGCTGCTGCTGCGGCGGGGGTATGGGTGTGGGGGTGGCTGGGCGCTCCTCCTCCTTCTTTTCACATTCCACCATCCATTTTAGAAGAACATAAACACTCACCTGAGCACAGGTGTTAGCTCACCTTTGCACTAATAGTTTGCATGATTGAATGAATGAAAGATTTCACACTAGTTGGTTTAAAGGCATAAGTATGCGTTCGTGAACACTATCTGTTTTGTGTGCATGTTGACATGTGGACATTTCTGCGGCTAGCAGGTGTGTTGATAATATTTGAGTGTGTGTGAACAGGCCCCGCCCTTTTTGTACTACATTTGAACCGTACCGTAACGATAAACAACCAGTAAACCTGCCTGCTCTATGCTGCTTCATGGTCTTACCCCCCTTCCCCTCCTATTATCACCCTCCTACCCCCCCCTCTCTCTAACGTCCCTCTCTCTTGTTCCCCTCTTTCCTTTTCCGTCCGGTCCAACACCAAAGATTTTCAAACATGATTGAAATTAATAAAGTTTGGCCTCAATTACAAAAGGGGTTTATTCAGACATACCTTTGGTTTGTCTGAAGATGAATAACCCCTCTTGTTAGAATAAAATATGTCCAACACAAGAGGCCCTCAGCTCTCATCTGTTTGCCTAGCTGTTGGACAGGACAAGTTGAAAAAAAAAAAAAAAAAAAAAAAAAAAAAAAAAAAAATAAGAATGAGCAAAGTAGGATCTCTCCATGGTGCTGAACTATTTCCAGCTGAACAGATGCCCTCGGGCCACCGAAAAAAATAAATAAATGGTTTGCATCAACAGTATGAAATAGAGTCATCCATGATGCAATGCCATCACTTGGACAAGGAGTGCTTCAAATTCTTTACTGGTAAAAATGTAGGTTTTGTTTTTCTTTACGTTTATTCTTTAATTTCTGTACATGTCTTTGTTTTTTAATTGGTGACTCTTTGGGAAAAAACTGACTATCCTAGGAGTCTTATCAAAATGTTTTCTCCTCAGGTGTCGGTTTTAGTCAAATGTATAAAAACACGCCGTATCCTGTTCATTAACGTCAAAGTAAATGTCTCCTTCAAAGTAGCATGACATATTGGTAGAACCCTGGTGAGACGTCCACGATTGGCTGGATCCAATTACAGGCAACAGACAGCCGACATCCTACAGCACTGTAGGCGCATCTGTTGACTCATACAAAAGAAATACAGCAAAGCTACAAGAACAAAAAGACGTGTGAGTACGTATAGACAAAAGTGTAATAACCTACAGAACTGTTCAAAAGGAAACCAGACATGAGCCATAAAAGCAGGACGAAAATGCAACTGCACAACAACAACGACAAAAAAAAAAATAATTTTAAAGCACAAAAAGGACAACAAGTTTTATAAATAACTGTAAAATCAGAAAATAACAAAAAATATTATAAAAAGTACAAAAAAATTCAATTTAGAATCAAACTGTCTCATTTTATTGTGATTTGCAAACAAAAGAGTATGTGAGTGCACAGATAAAGACACAAAACTTTTTTTTAAATCAGCTCAGTTTTTATTAGGATGTCAATCAATCACAGCTGGATCACTTTTTCATAGCTCTAAAGATGTAAACAAGAAAAAGGACTTTTTTACATGTGATCCTATTTGGTTTTACTTCAAGTTATTTTGCTTTCAGAAGAAAACGCAGGGCTCTGTGAAGTGAAAAGATTCATGACATTAATTTGAGCAGAAACATCTACTGATTTGATGAACGCATGACCCGAGTATCAAAACAACGTATGTGGATCTCTGGATGCAGGGTTGCCTGCACAAACTTTTTTTTTTTAGCTGATCTGATTGATATTTACAGGAGGAAACCAGGTGTGTTTCACACCCAATTAAGTGGGCTTCAGCCAGTCTTGTTTAGATTCATGTATGCGTGGATGCACACACACTTTTACGTGCATCAAAATGTGCAGCTAAGTATTTGAGACAGGACAGACTACTGCCAGGAATTTTTAAGCACAGCATTAAGTTCTAAAAGCATTAAGTCAACACGATCAGTGCTGTCAACCATCTTTCTTCTCTCTTTAATTTAAATCAAAGACCTACTGCTGCAATGCATGCTTCTTTTTACAATTACCCCCCCAAAAAATCCTTTCTGGAAAAAGAAACCAGTCATCTGTGTGTATTGTTTTTGACAACTGGAAATGATATGACATTTGAAGCAAACAAAGAAATATGCCTCAATCAGAAGAACTCAGTGATTCACAACTTACTTAGGAACTTACAAAATATGTTGAAGGTAAATAAAGTACAAACTTGAGCCATCCGAGCTGAATGTAATCACGCACAGCTGATTTGTTTTCTGCATGCTGCTCAAGCTGTATTAATCAAAAGCTGATTGAA
Organism: Oryzias latipes; assembly: GCF_053564925.1. Lineage (NCBI taxonomy): Eukaryota > Metazoa > Chordata > Actinopteri > Beloniformes > Adrianichthyidae > Oryzias > Oryzias latipes. Next base: position 31,582,153 of record NC_136242.1, on the reverse strand, counting down.
CTCTCAGCTCTGTTTGAGACTTCCTAACAGTTTGTTTTCACCTCTTTTAAGATCTATTAAGGGGAGAAAAAAAATAGCTTGAGCTCCTTTTGAGGCTTCTTCCCTATAGAAGGCGAGGGAATATTAAAAGCAGCTCAGCATTCTCCCTGTCGGAAATCCCAGAAGCAGGATGATTGTATAAATATTCACTCCACATCGTTATCCCTGAATGGCCTCATCTACCTTTGCGCTTAGCACTTTGCTCACTTACTGATAGCCATGTGGAGTGCCTCTAATGGATGCATGGACTCAGTCAGCAGAAGAAGACAGAGAGGCTCGTGTGGCTCTGGACGTGTTGGCGTTGGACACAAACGAAAGGTTAATTACTGGCATATGTTGCACCCTGCTGCCATGAATTAACATGAAGGCAAAAGAATTCCTGGGACAAGATCCAAGCCTCTTTTTCCTGGTGGTTCTCTGTCATTCCTACTGAGCCACCTTCTGCATTGTTCAGATGGACATTCATTTATGTACCGCACTGTTCGGTGGGAGTTTTACTTCATGTATCTTCTATTTTCTATGATCACCATAACGATTTTCCTGAATGTACAGAATGGCTCCTATCATTGTGTGGAAGATAAAGGATGAGCTGGCAGCCTTTGGATGTGTTACATGGAATTGTTGCAGAGCATTTCTATGAAAATTACACACACAGGGTGGCAAAAAAACAGTCTAATACAAGGCGGTGTCTCTGTGGGCTAAGAGTGTATGTGACTCTGTTACCAGGAGAAGAAGAGAAGGCCATGTGGGCATCTTTTGAGAAAAAACATGGCAGCAAGCTTTACCAGTCAGTGCTTTATCTGGCATGATAACTACATTATGTACCTTAACTTGTGTCTTGGTGCCTAACCCTTTAGCACTCTAGCTTTAACTCCAATTTTTACATTCTTTAGACTACTATAACTCTTCAACTGTTTACGCAATTGACTTGATTCCAGTGCATTCTGAAGCAGAGAGATGCAGCTTTATGCTGATATGCAAGACTTCTGAAGTGAAGCGTTTACACAATCGATGTAAATCAGCTGATGCAGAGAATAGCAGGTTTGTGTTCTTATCAAAGCTGCTTTTCTCTGTCAGAAACCTTTGGAATTACGTTAATTACATAAACGATCAAAGAGTTACAGTAGCTCAAAAGCTGTGTGTTGTTACATCTCCAGTGTCAAAGACCCTCTCCAGTAAAACCAAGTATTGGGGTTTTTAACATGTTTTAACCTTTTTTCTCATGGAGGATATGTTGAATGAAAATCTGGATTAAAATTCTGAGTATTTCTTTATAAAAATTATAATGAATCAGGAGCCAATGAAAAAAACTCTGTTTGAGAAAGATTGTAAGTGAGACAGAAAATATAATCGGAGGGCCACAAGCTCCCTTCCAATGTATCCACTTGCGGACAAATAGATCCATCTTCATTTTCCTCATCTGAACTGGCATTTGGCTCCAAACTGTACGCCTGGATAGCTCCTACATTGCTTGGCAGTTTTCTTTCACTGGTAATGTTAGTTGAGAGTGTGAGGGGCTGTAAGCTAGTGGGAGAACTTGTGATCAGATCAATATGGGAGTATTGGTAAACAGCATCTCTGCTCATAGCAGCAGGAGATTTCCATCATGAAGACTTATTAACACAACTCCTGAGATCCGCCATTGTGCTACAGGTTCTATTTTAACCAAAAGCAACAGGATTGGTGTTATGTTTGTGTTTTTTATGTGCAGCACCTTCAGCTGTTCTCCTTGCGTAAAAGGTGCTTTGGAAATAAAATAATATGAATTTGAATAAATGTTTGTAATAATAGAACTCACTGTTTTCATGAGATGTAAAACCAAAAGTAGATAGACGGACATACTTATTTATTTTTTTGTTATACAATAATTGACTGTGAATGTAACTGAATGTATGAATGATTGCCACACCTTGATTGGTTGACACGTTACCATCTTGTGTTATGTGCAAATGCTGCAATGGCAGTCAATCCAGGTAGCTTACCTAGAAGGTTCCATGAATCTGCATTGCAGCTTTTAAAGGCGGAGGATGCACTAAACAACAGCCCTGCCTTCCCACAATTCCATGAGTGCTTGCCTGCAGAAATGAACTTCAGCTATAAACTGTGGCTTTATCTGCTTAATCTGATATTCAACATTTCTTTAAGCCTTAAAAACACGAAAATTTAGGGAAGACAATCAGTGCAGAAATCTTTTTCTTGTTTAAACTGGGGCTAATTTTTCAAAAGGATTATTTCCTTTTCAACATCATGAAACTAAAAGCCATCAAAAGGTTGATAATTACCTTGACAATGGCTTCCATAGAGTATTGAGACAAGAAAACAAGTATTCCACGTTCGCTGTTCTTATGAGAAGTTAAAAGAATACGATAATTGGCACTTATCAAATCTATGCATCAAAAGAGAGTAACAAAAGAAACTCTCTGTGATTTCTGACCCTCCTGACTTTTTAGGTGACAGGTAGAATGCAGGGTTGGATGCATAACATGCAGAATCTGCAAGAGCCTTGTTTTTTTGCTCTGTAACAAACAATCATGTGTGCCTATGAAAAAAAGATGTTGCAAAAGCCACTTAAATGAGCGGGTGGCATGCAGAAGTGGGGCGGTCGACCCATGATCATAAGATTGCAGGTTTCGATTCCCGCCTTGCACGCCCATGAGTCGATGCGTCCTTGGGCAAGACACTGAACCCCACCTTGCCTCTGGTGGTAGGCGGGCGCCAGTGATCGCCACCAGTGTGTGAATGTGTGTGTGACTGGGTGAATGGGTCTGTGACTGTAAAGCGCTTTGGGCCTTGTAGAAAAGCGTTATATAAGTGTACGCCATTAACCATCTTCCCTGAGAACACTTTGACATTTGCACCTAATAAGTTCTGGCTAAGAAGCTACAGAGCACTAGATGTTTAGCCTAGTTTTCCTTCACTCAAACCAACCTGCCACAATTCGCAATGTACATCGAGCATGCACAATACAATCCTCATTGTATACACATTTGTTGATCAACAATCCTATTCTTCTGTGGTGCAGAAACTCTGCTGAGAACTCACTGCAGCTACACACTGCATTGTAATTCACAGCAGCTCTGCCTCCTCAGGGCATCTCACTCACTAATGTAATTCTCTCCCTAATTACTGTTTGCGTGTATTTTTCCTTTATATTGATTAGCCATTGTGTTATATACAATAGTGGAAATTACACATTTTTGAGATGACAATTACCATGAAGTGACTTGTGTTTATTTATCTTGATACAGACTAAGTAACATTTCATTTGGCAGCACAAGAGATTCCAGTGAATCATAAACGGGCATCTCAAAAATGTGTTTGGACATATTTCCATAAAATTTTAAACTACCTTCTCTTATATTATTTATTAATTACAGGGAAATCAAAGTTTTGCTTAACCACATATATTTAAACTCCAACTTATGGAAAAGGGCCAGACATCTATCAGGCTAATCTATCAGTTGATTGGACTCAAGTAAAGTAGTATGCCTGTTTTAAACCTGAGCAGTGCTCTTCATTGTTAGACTTTTGTTTTGGTTTTAGTTTATCCTAGAATAGGTACCAGAAGTTGTCCTTAACACCCCCTCCCCCAACACACACACACAACTGAGGGGCAACTTTCTGATGAATTCCTGCCGTTCAGCATTTAAAATGTCATAAACAGCGACAGAGTTTGCATGTTCTCCCCATGCATGTGTGGGGACTCCGTCCAAAAACAAGCTTCATAGGTTCATTGGTTACTCTTAATTGTGTCTAGGTGTGAATGTGAGTGTGCGTGGGTGTGTGATTGTGGCCTTGTGACAGACTGGCAACCTGTATAGGGTGTGCCCTGCCTTCACCCGCAAATAGTAGGGAAAGGCTCCAGCAGCCCTGTGACCCTGAAAGGGACAAAAACAGATTGAAAGAAGAATTAATAAACGGCGACACAGGTTTTTTGATTCTGGCTAAAAACTGCGTAATAATAATTAAAAGACCACTGCGACTGATTTTACAATTTTTACAATAAAATATTCCTGGGGTGGGACTTTTAAGAATGTGCAGGATTTACAGTTGTCCTGGAAGTTTTGGATGAAGTCGAAGGGATTTGTTTTTCAAATTAGGTTTCTAATAGCTAATATTATGGATGGTAGAGCTGTTTTTTTCATCTTTTTATTAATTCTTTTGATAATTTGACCCATCTTGATAATCATAGCAGTACAGAATCATTGCTTAGTTCTTTTCTGACCCTTTTATCAAAAAGTCATCTTTTATTTCCCAGTCTTGATGAGTGAAAAAGTTATAAACATTCATTAATTGTTTCGGCTTTTAGTTAATGCATCATGAATCATCTCTTATCAGTGGAAAGACTAAACTAAAAGCATTGTTGCTTTCGGTTAAAATAGGCCATTTTACAACATCTTCTGGGAGTAAATAACCTCTTTACTCCAGCTCACCTGGAGAGTCCAGAAAATACATCAATGCACCACTGCATCATGGGTTTTTCTGCAGTCAGAAAAGATTTTTTGTTTCATTTCACTAAAAAATGTATTTTTAACTCAGCTGAGTTAATAATGTGGTTTGTATGTTTAACCAAAAACTATTAAATTAAATTTGTACAATTTTCCTTGTCAAACAGGCGAGGAAATTGTTCAGCAAGCTCACACATGTTCACAATTCTGCATGTTTGCTCGGAGAAATTACAGACTACAGGGGAGTTTGGATCTTTCTACAGAAAAGTGTTCCTGCTCGCAGAATCACAATGAGGCCATTACCATCTTTATCATTCTCCTTTTTTGGTTTCCTTTACCTCTCCTTTGTCCTCCAGCATAAGATTCTTCTTGATTTTTGGTGTTTTCTTCTCAACCTTATAGGTATTTTTTGGGATTAAACTCAGTTATTTAATAATATCAGATTGTCACTTTTCTAAAAGCTTTCACACATCTTGTCAAATTGAGGAGGGATAGAGTGCAAAAGCTTTTCTCCCTTTTTATACTGTATTTGAGTATTTTGCTTCTTCGTGGCACACATTGCACTGTTTAGATGTGAGGTTTATAATAAAGATTGAAAAAAAACTCTTTGAATGACTGGCTTTTGATCAAAAAACATACATTTCAGGCCAAAGTGAATCAATACAAATAGATGTTCTAACTGTTCTTCGTCTTTATCCTGAACTGAACTTTGCTTTTCATAGTTGCTTTTACTATTTTCTTCTGACTGCAGCTGGTTATTTTAGCGTACCCAACCACTTTATCAAAACCACCTCCACTTCCTTTTCCTCTTCCCTTTACCTGCTTTTTTAATCTTCATTCTGCTCATTTTAGCTGTGCTCATGCAATCCCTGCTGTTCACCTCATTGAAATATGACTACATAGATGAATTTCTGGAACCTTGCTGCAAAGATTATGCTAATCATAGGCAATTATGGAGAGGCAGAAGCAACTAATGGACTTTTACCATCATTTGTCTCTAGCTGATCTCATTGCACTTACCTCATGACAAGGGGACCCAGAATGCAGCCGCTGTGAGCTTTACTGCAAGAAAACTTAGAGAAAGATTGATTGAAATTTCTATATTGAATACATTTTGGTATTGTAGTAAAAGGAAAAGCAGTGATGTTTTAACATTCAGTTTAAGGCTATTTCCTCTATGCTTTTTAGCACCAAAGATGACAATTATTTTATATTAAGAGAAGTAAAAATAAAATTAAACTAGGCTTTCACTGCAGCTACTTGGAATACATCACCGCCCTAACCTGGCTTACTTTCAGCTACCTATCAGAAGGTCTTCCCTTTATTCCAAATATACTACGGTAACTGCGTTTTGTTTTAGTTAGTTTTTTTGTACTGCTGTTGCACTTTGGTTACTTATTTGTTGGGTAATTATTTGGTGAATCATATTTTTTTTTAAGTTGAAATAATTAGGGAGACTGTTGATGCTTCAAACGCAACTTGGTTGTTCATGCTTTAATGACAATGACAAATAAATGAATCTTGAATGAATTAACTAAAGTGGTAGGAAGCTGTTCATCTTCTGAATGCGGGCGGAGCGTTTCAGGCCTGTGACCTGTTTGAGACTGCTTCATCCGGGGAGACGAAAGACGCCAAAGAGACGCAAAAGCACTCAGTATGAATAAAATAAAGACCTGGGTGTATTTGTGGGGGGGTTTGATACAAGGGTTGATGTTTATGTGTAAATATTTGTGTGTATTTTAAAATAACTAAGTAAGTGGGAAACATCACCGAGTCACGCTGGTTTGTTTTGTGTAAATAGAGAAAAAAATAATAATAACCAAAACACACTGTAACAATCTTTTTTTATTTTTTATTTATTTTATTTCTCCCATTTAATTTCTCCCATTTCGAGTTGTCGAGGGTTTCAACACAACATCACACCACTAAAAGACTGACAATGTGGTTCCAAAATCGATTTAACTTCTGTGGTTTGATTTAAACCTTTACGTCTCCGGTCAGCACCAGGTCTTTGAAGCAGCAGCCTGCAGGTATTGAAAAGACCAGGAGGACACACAAACAGACAGGCAGACAGGCAGCATTCAGCTTGATGACTGAACGTTTGAGGAACTCACAGCTGACTGAACACAACACATTTTTCTGCAAATTCTTGCAAGGGCAAGCTTCTGTCGATGAATAATGCACACTTTACTAAACATCTAGTTCATATAAATCTTGCATGGAAGGTTGAATTTCTCAGGCTTGCTTAAGAAACTGTTTGCTTTGTTTTTTTCATCTGAACTCCCTTAATATTGCAACAACAAAAAACTCTGGGAGAACATCTGTGGACAGAAAACATGAAAGCTCGAGCTGAAAGGCCTCTGGTGAAATTCCGTAAAGCCCTTCTAAAGCACACCTTTGATATGTCTATACAGAAATATTTAATGGTAGATGAATAAAGGTATCTACATAGTGTTTTAAAACACTCATGGGGGGGTTTAAAGCTTGTTATCGGGTTGAGTTTTTGTTTGGGCTCTGTGTTGTGCTCCTGTTGCATTCTGGTTTAGGCGGAAGCAAGGACATGCATTCCCACAAACGTAACCACTACTGGCCGTGAGTGAGCTTCAGGAGCTCCAAGTCCTGCAGCTGACAGACAGGCATACATCTAGAGAAGACTTAACCCTTGTGCTATCCTAGGCACTTAAACATTGGGAGTTGGGTCATCTAGACCCACTAGACCAGGGCTGTCAAACATACGGCCCGCCATGTGCTTTAGTCTGTACGGAGCCCGTGTCCTGACATTAAGATATAAAAATATATCTTGTTCCCACAGATTAACATCTTGTTCCCACAGGTTATAATGTCGTTCGCACGAAATACTATTCCGTTCCCACAAGATACTATTCCGTTCCCTCGAAATGATTAACTCGTGCGAACGCAATAATTATGTCGTTCGAAGGCAATAATTAATCCGTTCGAACGCATTAATTATTCACGTCATAAGTCAAACACGTCATAAGTCGGATATGCTCTCTGTACGCCGGCAAAACTAAGCCGCTTTCAGCGGTAACTTCCGTGTCTCTGTGACCCATATTCGTTCAAAAAAGGAACATGAAAAACAAAAATGATCACTTTATTACTGTCTCAATGAATATAAGAAAAATATCAAAAGATTTATGATAACTAGGCTGCTTTGTCATACGATAGCTCTTGCTAGGCTACTACTAGCGCCGCCGCAGAGCTCTTTGATGTATGCCGGCATTTGGGCAACTGGCTGGTCTGTTGTCAGACAGCTGATATTGTAGTTTAGGGTCGAATAGGAATAAAAATATTCAGGACTTGTCTTTTATTAACTTTAGCACTAAAGCACTTACCTTTAGCTTGTAGCATAACAACAATAGCAGTACGTCACGTTTCCCAGCATGCTTTGCTGCCAATCATTGGCCAATCACCGTGTCCCTGTGACCAAGGTCTAACAACAAGACCAATGCTATTGTTGTTATGCTACGAGCTAAAGGTAAGTGCTTTAGGCGAAGCAGCTAGCTTAATATGATATTTTTCAGATTTTCATAGAGAAAATAACAGATCGACCATTCTTGCTTTTATTTTTACCCCTATTGAATGCTCACAGAGACACGGAAGTAGCGGCAGGAAGCGGCTTTTGCAGCAAGATGACCGGAGGGCGTACCAGATGATGTGAACGTGAATACGATGGATGCTTCTGTGCTTTTAAAAATAAATAAATCTGTTCTCTAAACATCCTCCGTGTCTTCAATGCAATGTAATGAGACACACACAGACAGAAATGTGAAGGTATCTGCTGTAAATCTATGACGTAAATTAATAACAGGATCAATGATCGGCTAGTCAGTTAGCATGTATCCTTATAGCCTTCGAATGTAAAGCAACTGACTGCTAAAGTTAATAAAAGACAAGTCCTGAATATTATTATTCCTATTCGACCCTAAACTACAATATCAGCTGTCTGACAACAGACCAGCCAGTTGCCCAAATGCCGGCATACATCAAAGAGCTCTGCGGCGGCGCTAGTAGTAGCCTAGCAAGAGCTATCGTATGACAAAGCAGCCTAGTTATCATAAATCTTTTGATATTTTTCTTATATTCATTGAGACAGTAATAAAGTGATCATTTTTGTTTTTCATGTTCCTTTTTTGAACGAATATGGGTCACAGAGACACGGAAGTTACCGCTGAAAGCGGCTTAGTTTTGCCGGCGTACAGAGAGCATATCCGCGTGTATGACTTATGACGTGAATAATTAATGCGTTCGAACGGATTAATTATTGCGTTCGAACGACATAATTATTGCATTCGCACGAGTTAATCATTTCGAGGGAACGGAATAGTATTTTGAGGGAACGCAATAGTATCTTGTGGGAACGGAATAGTATCTTGTGGGAACGGAATAGTATCTTGTGGGAACGGAATAGTATTTCGTGCGAACGACATAATAACCTGTGGGAACAAGATATTAATCTGTGGGAACAAGATATATTTTTATATCTTGATGTCAGGACATGGGCTCAGTAAGTCTGGCCCAGACATGAACAGTAAAAATCAAAAGGATGTTTAAAAAAAAAAAGCACGTTTCTAGTCTATTCCTGTGGCGAATTATGATTTTTTTTAAAAAATAACCGAAATGCGCAATTCGCCACTAGGGGAAGCAAAGGAAAAGCAAAATAGGAGAAACTGCAAATCTCTGCATGTGCCAAAAGCAAAGCCTTACAGCTCTGCGTCTGAGTAGGCAATAGTTTGGTTCCCTGTGAGCCTCACCAATGTTACGTTGCTATAAGAATGATCAGTAGTGACACAATACAGACCAAAATGTTGGCAAAAAGAAAAAAAGGTTGAAGTGAAGTCCTGAGCTTTCCAGAAAAAATTGTTCACAGAGCAAAATTCAAAACCTGCATGCTTGGTATGTCATCAAGAGGTCACAGTGCTCAGAGAATATGTCTTTCAGCACCACTATGAGACTCACCGTAAAAAATGGTTTCACCATTTGCAGTTGAGAAAAAATAAAATTTATCAACTATTAGCTGGACTGATAAATAACTGGTTGCATTTACTGCAGCCATGATGTTAGTGATGGATCAGTGACACCTAATTACCTTATTACCAAAAAAGTTGGTGCAAACATCCAAACCATTTTTAGATGGTGAACTTGTTAAAAAATGCTGAAGGCTACAGAAAGGTTGTATCCCAAAAAGCAGTCAACCTTTGCCAGCATAAGTCTGTCAAGGATTACGATTACAGATCCAACATCTCTGAGGAGACTTAGGCGCCAAATGAAGGAATCCAGTCATTTATTGCATTTTCGGTCGCTATTGATGAAACCACCGACATCACAGATTTATACAGCAGTATATATTTATTAGATGTGTTGAAGAGACCGTCACAGCAGAGTTTCTGGAGTTGATGGACACAACAACAGCTGATAACATAGTCAGCTCTCTAGTTACTGTGCTGGACAATGTTGGAGTGAACTGATCATGTGACGTCAGTTTGGTCACTGATGGCGCCCCATTAAAGGTCAGGATGTAGGCAGGTGTTGCCACTGTGTTTTGCCCACTTGAATGACAGAAAATGTGTTGCTGCACAGGATTTGAATCCTGACATTGATGGCCGGGTGAAATTTCAGGAGAGAAAGGGAGGTTAACTCCAAACTCTTATGTTCAAAAATGTTTGCAAGTTTCATTTAGTTAAACTTTTTAATGGTTTGGAAATTTACATTTTAGGCAGGTGTTTCATTTTTTTCCATAGCCCCTCTTGAGTTTATTATCGGGATTGCTTCAGTGTCAGATGTAAAATATTCGGTCTGTATAAAATTGAATAGACCTTTTTTTTAAGTGAAATTAATTTTATGTAAGATCCATTGGCCTCTGTGAATGAATGTGTAATAAGAAATGATTAGGCTACCATGTTGGTTGGGGTTAGTTAAGTAAAAAAAAACTAAAACAAACATGTTATTTTGCCTTTACGTTACTGGTCCGGCCCACTTGAGATCAGACGGGTTGAATGTGGCCCCCGAACCAAAATGTGTTTGACACCCCTGCACTAGACAGTGCTCTGAACCTTTTTTCTTCAACGATTTGTCATCTTCACTGGTGTCCATGGATTACATGAAATCTTTCCACCTTTATCCACCTTTGTCATGGTAGGGAGAACACGTCAATGCAAAGGTGGGGTCATCTAAGATAGCACAAGGTTTACAGAAAAACTGAGTTGTTTTTCCCATTTTGGATGAACGTCATTACTTAAGATTGAGTTTGCAACCATCCACTCTGCAGATTTTTCCATTTGTAAAAGATGACACAAATATGAAGGGTTACAGCTGAGCTTTCTGGATGTCAAGACTCCTGTTAGTTTTAGGAGAAGTCACAGGTTTCTTAACCGATGAATCATTTCCTTGCTTGGATGTTTGCTTAGGACTGAGTTTTCCATAAGATGTTGACCAAAAAACTTTAACATGAGTTCTTACTTAAACATAATGCTCTAAACCTAATGTATTGCTCTGAGTGTATTGTTAAGTATAAGTTCTGATCATTTTTGACCTATTATTTAAAGCATTCTCGATGGTCTTTTAATGATGATAATGATGCTTTTAGCCAGAAATCTAAAAAGCTGTCATTTTCTAGGAGATAATTTCTTCAGAGCGGCAGGGATTCATTAGAAATTTGACTCTGACTGTCGGCACGGAGTAAGTCTGTCCCCATTTTCCATCTTCCCTTTGTTTACACTCTCTAACCTCTAGTTTACAGCCCCTCATAACCCCAAGCTAACATTGCCAGAGCATTAAAAATGGCAACCAATATTGGAGCCATCCAGACATGGAAACCCCAAACGTACATGGATCCAGTAGTCTAAGTGGATGCATCAGAAAAGAGAGAAACAGGAAGCTTGTGGCCCACCCAGTGTATTTTCTACTCGCTATAACAATCTTTTTCAGATGGCTTTTTTTTTATTTGCTTCTGATTAATCATTTAAAAAAAGAAATACTCAGAAATGCAATTATAAGCTTTTTTTTTTGTAAACACAGCCTCCATCATCAGAAAAAAAATGCAACAAGAACATGTTAAAAACACCATTTTTATTGTAGTGAGAGTTTAACATTCATTTAATTTCAAAATAATGCCCAAGTGAAAATAAAATGCCTCCAGTGGAAGTAAAAATAGTGTTATTAATGCTAAGTTTTCTGCAGAAATTCTGCAATTGTGTTTGTCAGACAACTGCTGCACAAATGTCCAAAGATTAGATTATAAAGAAGATCTTTGCTTACTAGAATATATGTAATCCTAAGTGATTCTGTTGTGATCTAAGTGACTGTTTTTTGATCCTGTGTTGCACAATAATGGCTGCAGGTTTGTGTAAAATCAACAAAAATTCCATCATAGCAGATAACCTCAGATTAATACAGTGTTGGATAAACAACAACGTAAGACTCTTTTGAATTTCCAGTTTATGATTAAATTTAAGCCTATAGTAAATTACGTGTGGGATTTACGAAATACCACTGTCTTTGGATGTAAGGAGATAAATTGCTGTTGACCAGCAGGTTTTCTGAAAGGACATTTTTCTGGGGATATTAAACATTTCCAATGCCAAAAGGAAAGCTGACCAAAACAACCATTTGATGTTGGAAAAAATTTAAGCAGGTAAGACTTATTTTCTATTAGCGCCCCTCAAGGCTAAAAACTGAACAGGTTTTTTCCTCTTCGGGGTTGCCAAGGGAAGAAATGTTTTGTTTTTTGATTTTTTTTCCTGTACAGAGTCATGCTGTGCCCCCCCCCCCCCCCCCCCAGCCCCCCCCCCCCCCCCCCCCAGGTTTAAATGATAAGGTTTTCTTTGTTTTGACACACACTACTTGTACATTGTTATTAACTGTTGTTCTTTCAAAGTGGAAATTATGGGAGCGTCTCAAAACATAAACTGCTCCCTTGTTTTGGTTCAGCTTTAAATCACACTTGGTAATGGAAGGAATTACAGGAGCTCTTGAGTCCTTTTAGTTGTTTCTGTCTAATTATGTCAAGATCATAAACGTTAGTGACTTTTCATTTTAAATTACTATGTGATTAAAAATGCTGCTTGGTAATCTCGACATAAAATGTTTTTACAGCAAGGAAGTAGAGTGGGTGTGTGTAGGGGTGTGTGTGTAGGTGTGTGTGCGCAAATGCCAGTATGATGTATCTTCAAAGTGCATTTCCTCTAATTTTGCTATTTTTTTTCATGGAAACAATCAGACAATGACTGTGATGTAAAGAGCCAATTATTTATCCACATAATGAGTTCAAATCAAAACTGTTGGGTCTCCTTGATTAGTATTTCAAAGGATAACTGCATTGTACACAACACTGGCTGAAATATTATTAATTCAAGCATAAAATCAGACTTTTTAATTATTTGACTTTGGAGCTTCAAAGCCTCAGAGCTTTACTGAGTGTGTGATGCAAAGAAACAATACATTTTCTGGCTTTGAATGTACAGCAAGCTCTCATTAGTGGGAAAAAAAAGTGATTTCATGTGAAGAGGGCTCCAAAGTGTCACTGAAAAGCAAAACGGAGACAACAACAAAATTCTGCAGATAAAATCTTATTTCTGAAAGGATTTCAAACCGCTGAAAAGAAAACAAATCCAGAAAAGGATAGTTTTTTTTATTAAATCTTTGACATTTTTAAGATAATAAAAATAATAAGCAACAATAATAAGCAACAATTCCACCCCTTTTTTGATAACATTTAAAATAGATAGCAATATGGATGATTTTTTGGAAAGTCATTGTTGTAATGATTTTTAGAAATGTTTCAATTTATTTTACAACTTCCTAATGATGATCAGAGAGCTGCATCAGTATTTTCGACACATTTAGACACCAGCAAAATACCTGACCACACTGGTAAAGAAGGTTTAAGGGCTCATTTCTAGTTTATTTATTTTGAGTTTTGGTCATTTTCTGTTTTTCAGCTCCCTGTCAATCACACCAGGTTTAGATCTAATCATCCTCAGCTGTCTTTTTAGTTAATAACCCAGAACGTGTGCAAGTGTCCTGTTTTTCAGCTCTTCATTGGCAGGTCTTCTGCATTGTTTCCCCCTTACTGCGCCCTCGGTTTTTTCATATTTATAAATATTCATTAAAGGTTTAGGAGCGGTGGGCAAGTGAAGCTTCACAAAGCACTGAGGCTTCCTTTACTGTTGTTTGGAAACATTTTCAAAGCCTTAGGACTTAAGGTTTCTACATTGCATCATTTTACTTACTGTGTTGTATACGTTTTTGCTACATGCTCACAGCATGCCCGTAGAAAAATGCATGAACATTTTCACTCTACAGACTCGCCACGCCGTCTTGATGTTTTGTGTGAGCCTGTATCTACCCATGGGGGCAGTTCTGACCAAGGCTTTAATCATTTGGTCAAACAGCCCATGATTCAAATATTAGGTAAACATTTGTAAAAAGTTAAATTGTAAAACCCAACATTTGAAACTAGTTAAAACTTCAACATAATTTAAAGCAAGTTTAAAGTCAGCAGTGTGTTTGATGGTGTTAGAAACTACTACATTGTTAAAGCACCCTAATCATTCGAGTTGATTTATTTTGGACACTGAAGACTGTTTTCACTAAAAGGAAGCTTTTTAGCTTGAATAATTAACATTTGTCTTCTCTGAACCGATCCACCACAGGCTTTTTCTTGTCTTTATTCCACGCATGCAGCATTCAAACCTTTCACCTCCCTCCTCAGTCTTGCCCCTCCAGACCGAAACCATGAAAGCTATGTGACAAGAATCCCATCAATAACTGCACCACTTGTTTTGGGCCATATTGCTTAGATTTCTAAACAAGGACGAGTCCTAAAACACTTCCAGGCCCCAGGATTAGTACGGTATTTAAAAATCCCATTGCATCAACCTGGAGACACCTTCATGTTCTCAGCTGCACCTTTTTACATAAATAAGAGGCTTGAAAAACCTCACTCTGACTTGTTTATAGTTTTTTAGTAACATATTTAATCCAGCAAAACTTTTTGACATGTCTTTTATTTTTATTTTGGGCAAATATGTCAGTTAGAAGTGTCTTTTTTTCACAGGAAACAGAGTTCTGTGGTTGCTGTTTTCCCTCTTTTGTCACATTTTGCTTGTTCCATCCACGGAACACCATGGTTTCACATGTCGATGCTATTTATGATTATCTCAAAGCAATCAACAACAAAACAAGCTCCCTAAACAGTAAAATTTAAAACAAATGTGTTTTTTTAGATTCGAGTGCTCAAAGCAAGAGTTCCTGTTGTGTGTCTAGCCCCCACAACTTTTTATTCCAATCATGTCGTGTTCTTTTGTTGGTGCTCGTTCTCTGCATGCTGGAATGACTCACAGTTTCTACTTTAATCTTTTAGCTGCTGTTGTTTAGAAGTCAAACTAGCTGTAGTGATAAAGTGACGCTTGCTAGTACACTAATGCCGTTTTGATTAAAATATTGTTACATTTAGAAATGTATTTTTTTCTGGAAGAAATATTTTTGATTTAGCTCCTGGTGTCAAGTCACACAACAGATTTACTATTCTTGTTCATTTTGAAAGGTTTCAGACAAACGTTTACAAAATAGGACAAATCTACAAGGACAGCTACAGAAAAAGAGATTTGTTTTTATCGTATTTCTTCTGCCTAAATCCACCCTGTTCTGATATCAGAAGATGCTGCAGCACGCTCATTTAAATAGTCTAATATTACATAAAACACCTAACCCACTAAAAGACTCCATTTTTTCACAAAACTTAATAACAGACAGATTTTGTTATTTATGATTGAATCTCTGCAATAACCTGTTCTTGCTGGATCTTTTGTTGCTGCTGGTGTTTGAGATGCTGCCAAGCTAGCTGGGACCTCATCAGAGATGCCTTGTAGCCTGATTGCGCTGCTTTGTTCAATTTCATCTTCTGATCTACCGCAGCGCTGTGTCAAATTGTATCTTTCATTTCGTACGTTTTGACATTACCCACACTGCAGCTGTTGTGCTTAGACGCAGACGCCCCATTTGTGGTCCCACTCAAGGTTTAAAAATGAGACATTGACCTTCAGCCTCTTCTCATCTTCAAATCATATCTGAAAAGGGAGAGCAAAAGAGATGTGTTTCTGGGACAGGGTGGCAGTGCTCACAGCTGCCTTTGTCACAACCAATCTGCCACGCTGGAATCCTGCCCCAGTTGCTGGGCTGGATGAGCTTTCAACATTCCCACACCTTTTTACCTGCAGGCTAAGAACGTGTAACACGAATCGCCGTGTTGAAACCTTTGACTGGTAGCTCATGAGGTCACCCAAATAGAGCTCTAGTCGCATGCACCTGCATAGGTCGTTGACCTTTGGATTACCTGCATGAACATGGTCCAGTTTTGGAAGGTGATGAAGATGCCTACGGGTATCTTGCATACCACGTGAACACGTCAAGCGTTGCGCGTGGTTGTTAAGAAAGCTGTGCTAACGATAGGGGTACTGCGTGAAGGATGCCGTGCCACAGCCTTCCCGCATGTCATAAGTGCGTGGAACCATCAATGTACTTATAAACATTTCATAATACATTTGTCACACGCACAACAATGGTACGTTTCTCTTTTGTGAGGTGGACAAGGAGCCTCAAGGGAACTGCAATAGTCACCTGCGTGCCTCTTGAGATGCTGCTGCTCCTCTCTTTAACCCTCTACAGGCCAGACAACCCAAAAACCCGCAGCACCCTTACAGGGGCTGAACCATAGGGGTGCCTGATGTGACTAAGGCTAATTTGAATGAGCAGGTTTGGGGGGTTGAGAAAAATGAAATATGTACGCTAGGCTTGGGTCTCACCTATACCTGATCCTTGAGTGTTATAGAAGTGACCTGTCGCCCACTGTAGAAAAAATGTGCATAAACATTTTCAAACAATGGGCTCACAGAGCGATCTACGACCTTGATATTTTGTGTGGGTCATCTGTGTGTCTCAAACAGGTTTTTCTGTTTTTTTACCTGCAGACAGCTCATATCCACCCGTAAGGGCATTTGTGACTAAGGCTCAACCAGAAGACTTAACATAATTGATGTTTTTTTTCTTCAGTTATGTCATTTGAACTGTAGGAGTGTCACTGCAGTTTACATGTCTTGCAGATGACTTGGCTTCTTTCCCAAATGAAACAGGTCATTATGACAGCTGGTAAAGAAACAGAGAAATCTCTCAAATCAGAGAAGGTTGATATAAAAGACACTAAACCTGACTAAAGTGGAACGTTTGCTGGTGTATAAGTGTAGTTTTAAACAGAGCCACATGTGGACATTTTTCATACTCAAATACCCAGATGTTGAAGATGATGTGTTCTAAAGTTTAAAGTTTCTGTAAAAAGTGTGGATTATTACATTTATTGTGTGCACTGTTTTTCTTTTTCTAACTTACCGGTACTTAAATTAGAGCCAAAGAAACAAAACTAAAACAGTGACTCACTTCCTGCAATAACAGTACAATTACCACATGCTTAAAAGAAATAAAAAACAAATATTTTTGGCATCTTCGTCATTAAAAACACAAACTTATTTAAAAGGTTCTTGGTGTTCTCTGTGAGTTCAAATAGGTCACCTGTTTCCATGCAACGATATGAGCAAAGAAAATTAAGACAAAGAATTCTAAATCTCTCCCATCAGATCTTATTCAACATTGTAATTTTTTTATGTGTTTCTGTGTGTGCACGTGCATGTGTTTGTCTGTAGGTGTGGGTGCCTAAAATGGTCTAATTCTTTTTCAAGACTTGTCGTTTTGCTTTTCTGGCAAAGCATAAGGAGTACGACATGATTATGGCCATCGTCTAATGAGCTCTTTAGCTCTGGCAGTGCGGCAGCAGAGAAGGAGTCTTGTTAGTGGTTCAGTCCGAGTGTTCATAAAGTGCAAAGACAAAAGCACAGTCGAACAAAAAGATGATCTTTTAACTCAAATCTTAAAGAGCTCACACAAGCAGATGCATGTTGGGTCATGTTTGAAATGATGCATTTTGAGACCCTAATGAGTCCAAGTTTAAATTATGAAAAGGATGAGGATGTTGTAAGGTATAGGGGGGTTAAAGATACCTAGTTGTGAAATGTGTACTCTACATTCGAAGCCTCCCCTACAGGAGCAGTGAGCTACAGACACAGCTGCAATCGAAAACCATTTGGTGGTTTAACCCCCCAATCCAACGTGTTAAGCAGGGAGACAGTGGGTTCCATTTTTAGATTATTTTGTGAGACTTGACTATAAATTTGAATTCACAACGTTCTAGTCTATGGGCGGACACTCCACCACAAGGCCACTGAGTTGGTGAGGTGTGTTTAAAAAAAAACAGCCTTTTCTTTCCTCCTTTTTCTTTTCCGTCCAGTCCAACAAAAACTGTTACAAATACAATTTATATTAATAAAGTTTAGTCTAAATTACAAAATGGGTTTATTTAAATATACCTCTGGTGTGTCAGAAAATTCAGAACCCCTGTTGTAAAAGTAAAATGTGTCCAACACAAAAGGCTTTCAGCTCTCATCTGTTTGCTCAGCTGTTGGACGGAACAAGTGTGAAAAAAATAACAAAAACTACAGCATTTTTTTGTGGTTGCTAATTTTTCCATCTAAAGATTTGTATATACGTATTAAAAAACTTTGGAACTTTGCTATTGCATGCATGAATTCATTTCCATCCATCCATCCTTCCATCATCCGGGGCCGGGCCTTGTGAGCAGCAGTCTAAGCAAAGATGCCCAAACTTCCTCCTCTCAAGTCACTTTCCCCAAATCCTCTTTAAACTTTCTTGTAAGAGAGAGGGGGATGGTCAAATGCAGGTGAATGGTAGTCTCTCTACATTCTAGATAGTTTGCCACACCTCCTCCCCCCTTTACGTTACCTAAAGCGATGCTTTGGCATGGTCTGGCCTCTAACCACCATCAGTGTGTAGACTCTGGGGTTAGTTCATCTGTGATCCGAGTTCCTCCCAAGCACTCATCACATCAGCGGCTCAGAACTTCTGCTAGACATCTCCCGCTGCCTCAATGAAGCCCTGAGCATCCCCGTAGACAGTTTCCACCCTGGGCATCACCTCCTAGACCTGTTGTCCTCTGGGAGGAGATATAGGTCATTACAAACAAGACCTAATGGGGACAGCCTCTACCCCAGAGCTGTCTCAGTCCTACATGCGGACAGAAATTAGGACTTTATTTCTTCCCATATCTTGTTCTTGCAGTACTGCACAAGGGAGTTGCTGTTAAACTGTGTTGTACCTGGGCAATGACAATAAATTATTCTGATTGAAAGATTACAGATTTATTTTATGCATATTTTTCAGTAACACCCAAATTTACTTGCATTCCTACCATCACTCCTTATTAAAACACTATTTGCATTAACTCAAATAAAATTGTTTTTTAAGAAATATGTGAAAAAATCCATGTTTTAAGTTAATATGACTATAAGAGAGTTTGATAGCTGGAGCTGGAGCCTTCTATATAAGACTACAGTATTTTTATCCAGTGCTCATGTCTCATACATCTTTAAGAGCATGTTCAGATATTCAGCTCATTCAGCAGAGTTACAGCATCATTACATCCTGTGTCCCTGAACAAATCTTCCCCCCTTGAATAGTTTTAAGCTTCACTGGCCTGATAAGCATCTCTTCCCAAAGTTGGTGCAGCCTTGACAGAGTTGACTGCTTGAGCAGGTAAGGCATCTGCAGGGCCACACAGCGGCCTTGCTGACCAAAGATCACAGTCACCTCTGCCAGCCCGTTTAACTTCATTATCCAGCTACACCAGAGACACACACACGGGCTTTAACTGGGTCTCTGGAGGCAAACAAGTCTGCAAATCACCTCCATTTCAGTTTTTGATAGCCTACTTTCCCCTCTGCTTCCCACCTGCTCTTTGTCTGATGTTGTCTGATCTCCTCTCAGAACAGTGGGCTCATAGAAGTGGCAGAAGGCAGAGGAAAAAGAGGGAGGTAGAAGACGCTGCAGGGAAGAGGGAGCATGCCGTAACAACCTTATTTATGAGCTACCAGAAGAACAGACCCCCAGATAAAAAGGGTACATTTTGCACTCACTATGTGGCTCCCTTTCAAGCATTCTCTTTACCTCGCTCTCATTACTGCAATGCCTTTTATCAACAGTGCGTATAAATTTAGCTCGGTGTTATCTATTTATTTCCAATTTTTCCCGTTCATTAGACTTTTCTTACTCTCTTCAGAGCTGACGTTGAAAGAAACAGGGTGAAAGGACCCCAAGCCAACATGCTGCTTTCCTTTCTGTTTAGCAGGGATCACCTAAAATGTCAAAGTACCTATCATAGTTATCAGAAGAGACATACGTTTAAAAGAGCTTTTCTTTTGTGTGAATTCTTTTTGATTAGACCAGATTTTTGACACAACCAGGACAAGTTTCAAAGGAATCGATTTTTTTCCCTCACTTCACATTTAATTCCATTCTCACTTTAAAACTTTATTTTTATTATTTTGATTTAAAATAAATGGAGGATTTGACCTAACATTGGCAGTGCAGTTTAGATCCAGATTCCAGCCCAGACAAGGAAAACAAAGACGTCGATGAATCCATCTGTCCACAATAGGATGCATCAGAATAGAGCGGAGCAGTGAGCTTGTGGCCCGCCCGGTGTATTTTCTACATCCCAAATAACCTCTTTTTGAAACTGCATTTGTTTATCGGCTCCTGATTCCGAACAATTTTAATAAAGGAATACTCAGAAATGCAATTTAGAGCCTAATTTTCTTAATATATATCCACCATCATCAGGATAATGCAACAAAAGCAAGTCAAAAACACCAAAAAATACTTTTTTTTTAAAATCAGAGTGGGACTTTAAACTGAAAAAAATAATCCTAATATGTTAATATTAATGTATTTTAATTAAAGCGATAAACTGAATGCAGAACAGAATTAAATCGTAAGAATCCAATGTGTCGTCAAAAGTCTTAACACACAAGCAGGATCGTTAACATTAATAAAGCAAACTGGAAAGAAAGCTAAGATGGCTCGTAGCTCTCATACAAACACAAAACAATCCGGCAACAAATGCAAGGTAGAGCCAGACTTTAAAACAGGAGGAATGATTAAACAATTACAAGCAGTTGCACACAACAGGGAGGACAGGTGATAACACTGGGGAAAAATTACACTGGGAAAGAGAAGTTAATACATCTGAAATGAGAGGACAACAGGAAGTAACAAAATTAACCAAAATAAAAGCAGAAAAACCGCCCTAGCCCCAATACCTCACAGTTATACTATAATGTAAAAACGAGCATCACAGTGTAAAACGAACATGTGATGTCAGCAGAAAATGATCAAACCAACATTCCAGTTCAATTTGCGGCAACACATAAATCAAATCAGCACCCCAAACTATAAAAAGGATCGTTAAGACGAATTGTTGCACCCTGGTATAACAAGACATATTTGTGTTCGCTTTCTAGAAAATTGTCACAAATAAACTTTGATTTTATTTCAAATGTATAGATCTTTCTTAAAAACTGTTCTAAATTCCCTTTATTGCTAAAGTCATTTTCATCCTACATTCATGTTAAGGTTTGTGCTTTGTGTTTTATTCACACCTGTTGGGTTTTGATTAAAAATTACCCAGAACCTGTCATTATTCTTTGTAAAATTTGTTTTTTATTATCATTACTTTGCCTTTTCAATCTTCAGATTGGAACCCTACAGTGTGTCATTGTTGTGACACACAGTGTGTCGTATTTTTTATCAATTTTTTCTTGTTTTGGGCCCACATTTTTAAACTTTTCTGTTCATGAATTGATTTTTGGACTAGAACCGCAGACTGCCTTTTTTGCATGTTAAAACTCTGGTTCGTGGAAATTTAAGGGTAGATGGTCTAATAGTAATTGGTGTTCTTAACACACGATGCTAAACTGAAGAGTTCCGAAAAAATGAAAAAAAAAAAGTATTTCCCAGTGTAACTCCAAATTGTAGCACTTTTCCAGTCAAACCACTTACAGTGCTGTCAGGATTCAGGAGAGCATTTATTTTGTTTGGCACTGAACTACAAATTTTTATAGAACTAAAAAAATAAAAAGATAAAGTGTTAAAGAAAAATGCAGCACTTTTCCTGATCTGGTGAAAAGTCTGCAATGCCTGGGATTTGAAGAGAAGCTGTTAAAGCCTGAAGTGCCCCAGAAGCATTTTATCCTGGAGCTGCTCTGACAGATACTACATTTGCAGAAAGACTTTCATCATTGTCAATTTCTACCAACTCAAGAAAAGTAAGAGTTGTGTATTTATATCCGACTGTTGCTATTAAGCATGTGACACACATGCACACAAGACCAAGACATCACACAACAGAGGATGTTAATGTCAATGTGCTCTTGTTTGGGTCACTACCACATAATCATCTATTCTGTACACAAATGGGTGCATGAAGAATCACAGATGACTGCGCTTATTCTCTCAAACAAGCAAACAACACTTTTTCATGGTCATTGTTCCGGTACTTTCGCAATTTCAAACAACAAAACAAGTCATAGCTTTTGACTACGGGTTATTGAGGGACCAGAACCCGACCACACGGGATCACCAGTTTGTGCTTTTGTGCATCTGTCCCAAGTCCAGGTAAGTCCAAAGGACATAAGACATTAAACCACAGTCCAACCAATCATGCAAACTATGTACAGTACTTTGATAATAGATTGGTTGTGGCCCTGGTAAACAACAACCACCTACGGTGCTGTAGACCTACAAGGTGTTGGTGGAAATTGGTCTGGGAAGGCTTGTATGTAGGCAGAGAGATAAAAAGGAAAGGACTGAGTAAAAACTTTGAATGTAGGGACCTTGACAGTAAAACTAAAGTTGGCAGACGTGTTGGAAAAAAATGTGTATGTTCAGAGTGTTCAAGATACCAGATCTATGAGTGTCGCCTATTGACTGAAAGCAGGTTTAAGTTCTTGGTTTGGGTGGAGAGAGGAATGGAAGAGGGGTGATCCTGACAGAGGAGTTTTCTAAAAATGTTCTGGAGGGGAAGAAAGTGTCAGCTAAGGTGATGAGTCTGAAACTGGAAGTTGAAGGTGTGACGTTGAGTGTTGTCAGTAGTTATAGTAGGATGAGAAGTAGAGGAGAAGGAGAAGAAGGGAAGAGACAGAGAGGAGATTCTGGAGGGAGATGGAAAAGTGGATCCAGGGTATGGGGTTGTGATTGGGGAAGGGTGATTGGGTGACGGGGAAGTAATGGGAAAGTTTGTGTTAAGAAAAAAATAGTAGTGAACAGATAAGGATATTCAGGTGACATTTAGAAGTGGAGAGACGAGCACATACATTGATTAGATCTTGTGAAGACGATGTAATCTCAAAGAGATCAGCGACTGCAAAGTAATGACTAGGAAGACTGTAGCCAGACAGCATAGGAGAGTGGTGTGTAAGAGGACTCTATGTTGTGTGACAAACAGGAGACAGAGCTGGAGGTAGCAGAGACGAAGACGTTGAGGTTCTCTTTGGGAATGACCAGGGTGGATAAGATCAGGAATGAACCAATCAGAGCAACAAATCATGGTAGAAGATTTGGAGATATTTGCAGGGAAGCAGAATGAGATAGTTTAATTCATAATTCTTTTTATATTATGTGTCTTACTGTGTCTTACCGTATTTTTGTAATTGTATCTTGAAAGGTGCTATACAAATAAAGTGTACCATTATAATTTTTAGTTTGGCCAGGTTGAGAGGAGGAACAGGGTTGATGTTGGTAAAAGGATGTTGAGGTTGGTGCTACCAGGAAAGAGGCCTAGAGGAAGACCAAAGAAGAGGTTTGTGGATGTAGAGAAGGAGGACATGAGTTGTTGGTGTACGTGAGGTGGATGAGGTGGAGATTATCAGATGGAGTTCCGTGAATCACTGTATTCACCCCTACGAGGAGAAGCCAGAAGACAAAGAACAGTTGAGGTACAAAGTTCCATTTTATCCTGACAGTAAACTAATACCTCATCTACAGTACAGATGCAAGCTGCTACTAAGAAGAACCACTAATCTTCTGGAGATCTTGTGAGTTTTTCAGCAAACAGAAATCCTGCTGATCCTGGAAAAGGTGGAACGTTTTCCCACCTGTGGATCTTTAATATTATCAGCAAGGTGCAAAATATGTATCATAAGGAATGTCTTTACTCTAGTTCCTTTATTTTAGTTTTGATTCAAACAATTTTTGCTCTAGATCCTTTTCTTTTGTATTGTATCAGTAATTTGATTGCTTCTTTTAGAATTTATTTTTTAATTTTATGAATAGTAATAAACAGAAACCTAGTTCAAAGTAAAGTTCCTTCATTGGACCACGGCTACAAGAACAATTGCTTAATTTTTTTTTCTCAAACTTTAAGCCAAAAAGCTGCAGTTTAAGGTTAAAACTTGATCTATCCTTTCAAATGAAGGGCTTCTTTCCAGCACACAAACTCTTTTTCACAACAATAACCACATCTTTCTTGGTATGTTGTAATGATCCAACCTCTCCAACGTAAAGTTCGCAATATACTGAATTTAAGTGATTCTTATGAAGGAATTCATTGTGCATTCAAACAAACTGATTTAAATACAACGGAAAAAGGGTTTTTGTTTTTGCAGAAAGTGCTGGACTTTGACAGCAGCAGGTGTGAGCTAAGGCCTCCAGGTTGAAGGTTGATATAGCACTGTCGCCTTGGTCCACCTGTCTGAGAGGCTGAATCCTGCCAACTCAATGACTGGCAGCATTCCACTACAGACCTGCCTGGAGACCATTACCTTGCTTAATATAAACCAGCATCACCACCGGCCATCTCCACATAAACCTTAATTCAGGGGTGCTCACACTTTTTTGGCATGTGAGCTACTTTTGAGTCGACAATGTCTTGAAGATCTACCTGTGTGCGTATTTATACATATATATATAAATACTATTAGTAAGTAGTGTTTTACTATTTACTAACATTTACTATTAGTAAATGTTTGTTTATGAGTTACATGTTTATTTGTGCATTGTTGTTTATGTACTGATGATTAAAAACTACACGGTGAGATTACACAAAGACACTTTTGTATTAACAGATGAGGTGTTTTATTACAAACACAGAAAGCAGCGACTATCGTATGTCATGCTCCGTTGTAAACCGTGCAATGCGGGGAGCGTAGCATTTCAAAGGCGCTGATGGTTGCGTACAAAGCGCGTGCCACAGGAAAAAACAGCTTCCTTAATGAACTCGTATTTATCGGGCGAGTACTTACAAGTACTTTTTTTTTGTTATTTATCTTTGCTCAACTGCGATCTACCCTCATGTTCTTGTAGATCGACCGGTTGATCGCGATCGACATAATGAGCACCCCTGCCTTAATTGTTTCAAACCATTGAATGAGTGTTGATGACGTGGAGTTATTACAGCTGATTTCATGTATTTGCAACACAACGATACAAAAATGAATGTACAAAATCTACAACAAAGAAAACGGGTTAGTATTGACCAAGGTTTTAATTTTTATTATATAACGACCTGGAATAAAAAACTAATTAATGGTTGGGTCTGAATGAAGCTTCCTCCCACACACAGTAAAATATATGAACCTGACAGCAGAGAGACGTTCATGTCTGACCTCCAGCGGTCATCCCTCTAACCCACAGGCTAATTATAAACCTCATTATGTTCTTTCAGCCACCCAAACCCCACATTAATCCTGTTTCGTGGTCGACAGACTGACAGCTGATGTCCAGCAGTAAACAACATCACACATGAGCTCCTTTTGGGCAAACTCACTCAACTTGCAGGGAGAAAGCACACTGTCAAACTTAAGTTCAACACAATGTCTTTCCACTTTCCAAAGGCATGCAGCCAAATTCACAAGAGGACCTTTGAGTCAGACATAATCCCAGGTCAACAAACACATCAAGGGACAACGATCTTGTTTAAAGAAACATTTGTACCCCCCACCACATCTGTACTCATTTACCAAATTTCCTTAACTCACCTATTCCCCCTTTTTTCTGTGCCTTTACCCCCTGTCTTTAACATCCCTCCCTTCTTTCCTCTTGGACCGTCCGGTCCAACAAAATAAAAAATAATACAAATGTAATATACATAAAGTTTAGCCTAAAAGGGGTTTATACAAATATATGCCTTGTGTGTCAGAAGATCCACAACCTCCTGTTGTAACAGTAAAATGTGTCCAACACAAGAGGCTTTCAGCTCTTATCTGTCTGCTCAGCTGTTGGACAGGAAAAATAGAAAAAAGAAAATGTCACATTTGCAGTGATAGCAAGAATCAAACCGTCAAATTAATGATCAGAACTCAGCTGCTCTACTTTTGAAGCTACTGCAATGAAACAACGGAAACGCTCATTTCAAGCATTAAAAGTGGATAGTAATGCAGACGAAAGCTACAAACAATTTAAGAATCAATTTTGTGGTTGTTTTGAAAGAGACTTCTCTAGAAAGGTATTTTGAGTTCATGAGGTGGCTTCTGACACATAAGGGTTTGATACTTAACTCGTTTCTGGAAGTTAGCACCGACTCTCAGGCTCCTCTGCGCTTTAAGAAACACTTTTATTGCTGAGGATTAAGGTTGTACACCCATCCATCTATCCATCGATCAGTTTTTTATCCATCCATCTATTTTCCAAACCCACAAACCGGAAAACTTCTACCTCAGCCCAAATGTTAGATAACTGAAAAAGAAAGACAAAGAAACCCTAGGAGTCACATATTCAGAGATAATCGAGAGGAAGCTGTGGAGTTCAAAACTCAAACCAGTTGGGAAAAAATAAAGGGACCAACACAGAAAAACAAAGCTTAAAGCAGAACTGAAAACAATTGTTAAAGACCAACTCCAATAAAAATGGTGTTTTTCACATGTTCTTGTGGCATTTTTCTGATGATAAAGGACATATATTGAGAAAATTAAGCATAAAATTGCACTCCTGATCAAATTGTGACTCAGGAGCAGATGGAAAAATGCAGTTGGAAAAAGAGCTTATTTGTCATTTAGAAATATTCTGGGCTGGTCACAGGTTCCCTGTTCCGCTCTATTTTAATGCAACCCCTAGTTAGACGACTAGATCCATGAACAACTTCGTTTTCCTTGTCTGAGCTGCCATCTAGCTCAAAACTGTTTGGCTGATAGCTCCAATATTGCTCACCATTTTTTTGCCCCGGTAATGTCAGGTTGGTTTTGTGAGGCGCTGTAAGCTAGTTGAATAGCAGGTAAACTAAGAGCTGTACGGAATAATCACAATTAAAAGACAGATGGAAATGCTTTGCAAAGTGGTGTGAGTCTTTAAGTAGGAAAAAGGCTAAAAGAGTTAACAAAAGGTTGTTAACAATCACCAAATCTGATAAATATTCCTGCCTATATTCATCCAACTGCACCTGACAAAATATTCAGTTCTGACTTTGGATCAGGTGGAGTTTCTTCTCATAATGGATCTCTGGTGTCTAAAAGAGCCACATTAAGGTAATTTAGTGCAGCATGTTATTGAATCCCATTATTTCATTCAATTATTTGGTGAAATGCACACACACTGAATGTTTAATATGCATCATTATGCATTATTTTCTGATCTGGCATGAATTGCAGACTGCAAAGACTTGCAGTGCTAAAGCAACGGGAAGCTATAAATTACTGTGGGTCTTTATGTGATTATCTTTGAGATAGACAGGTGACCCAGCAAGGTTATCTTTTGTCCCCTGCACTGAGAGTACTGAAACACATTCAAGCTATGGCATTAATGAAGAATGGATGGATGAGTGTTAATGATTATGATGTTAGACATGATGATTACAATGAAGGTCAGTCTAATGTTTCATAACATACATAGATGTGGCTTTGCTGGATGCAGGACTGAGAGAGCAACGGCTTTTATGTGCTTTCAAAGTGTATAATTAGTGACCAAAGCCCCTCAAGCTATTTTCTGCCTGGTTTTCCAGTGAAAAAAATAAAGTATATAGATGATCTTTTTTACCTTATTGGTCTGAACATTGAAAAATGTGTTGATCTAGGTTACGGGAAAAATTTTACAACTCCTTTATGTCAGGAACTGGTGGTATGGGACACAAAATGCAAAAGACCAGGCTTGGCGACAAAAACTAAAAACATTTTATACAAAAGCTGAAGAAAAAGTGTGACAAAGCAGAATAGATGACCTGACTATGACATCCTGAAAACCATAAATAGACTGAGGGTCATCAACAGAAATGAAAACAGCTGTGGATGATCAGCATGAACCTGAAGGGACTGATGGGGGACCAACTCAAAACAACATAAAAACCAAAGCAAAAACAGAATCCCTACAAGTTATACTGACATTTACAGTCCATGGCAACAAAAATAGATTTGTTTTTGCCCAAACCCCTTTTGAAAAAATCTGGGCAAGCTATAATAAAAGTATTTGACAAAATATGTTTTCTGTTTAAAGAATAAAAAACACCTCAAAACTAATTAAGATTTTTTTTTTTTTTTGTGGCTACTGTAAAAAAAAGAATTTCCTTAAGAGTCCAAGTTGTGAATCATCAACAAATTCATTGATGATACATGAAATACAAAAACTGACAGTTTTTGAGGGACAAATCACACTGGGCGGATCAGTTAGTGAGAGTATATGGTTGCCACTGAAACACGATGAGCATGTAGGATTTCATTCATCCATCTTCAGAACCCACAGAGTCCGTTTCGGGGTCATGGAGTTTATACTGTTGGACAAAGGCAGGGTCCGCCCTGAATAGGTTGCCCCTCTGTTACACACTCACATGCACACAAAGGGAAAGTTTAGCGATACCATTTAACCTACGAAGCATGTTTTTGGACAGTGGGAGGAAGCCAGAGGGAATGCTAACATCTGTAGTTCTGTTTTCAAATGATTTTGTTGCAGATCCAAAAGCTGTTCTGTATTCTGCACTTGGCATTTCTCACAAGAATTGCCCTCATGTGGAATAAAAGTGTGTCTCTGTTTTTTTTAATTTTTCATTTATTTCTATTTCTCATCTGCTGGTTTTGAACTTGTAAGCTTATCGCAGGCTTTGAAAACTGGCCAGCTAAACAGTTTGTTTGTCTATTTTGTCTACAGAACTCATTGGAAATTTAGAACATTTCAGGATGACATTAGTTTGAAATACTCTGATATGTCAATTCTATGAAAGATGCTTTTTTTATTTTAAAAGAAAAGATTTGTCACAAATAATGTCTGTTTTGATACTTTTTCTTGAAAATAAGTTGTTCGATTTGCAGAAAGATGAACATGTAAATATGTGTAACTCTATCCTGTCATCAATATTGTCAAGTTGATGTGAGACACCTCACACAAAGATCAAGTTTAAATCTGGATATCAAAGCCAGCGGTACGATCAAGACTTTTCTGCTTAATTTGTGAGGTTTTTTTCTTTTTTTTTGGATAAATGGCCTGGGAGAAAACTTTGATCCTTTTTAACATGTTATGACATACTTTTCATAAGAAATAGCTTTTGTTTTTACATGAAAATGATAAGATCGACTTCATGTTCAGGGACATTGGGACACTTCTTCTCTCAACTCGTTAATCATCAATAAGTCTTCACTCTGAGCTAATTGCTAAAATGCTCACTTTCTTCACAGCCAAACACAATCAAATTCCTGCCTATAAATTCCTAGAAGTTTGTTTATCCACATTCCAGACATTTCGTCGGCCAACCTCCACCTTGTTCTCCTTCTGAGTCTTCGCTTCTGTGCGGTGTGACCTTAACCACCATCAGCATCTGGGCTCTGAGGTCTGTACACTTGGTCCAAGGTCATCCCAAGCATGAAAGACGTCTCTGGCCCAGAGCCCAACCGTGGGACTATTTCATGCACAAATTCCTCTTTCCCTTTTAAATCTTTCGTTTCATAGCGTTTCTATTACACACAAGCAAAAATTATTTGTCAAAATGTCAAATAAAACACACAATTTTGCAATTAGAAAGTTTCCATTGAATCATAATTATGGGAATAAACACAAACCAACCCAAGGGATAAGTCATTCAAAAACATGGCGACGGATGTAAACAATACTGATTGTTAGCAGATACATTCAAATTTCTGCCACTCCACTAGCGCTCATCATCATCAATCAAAGGAGACGTGATGGAGCGGCGAGCTCCTTACACGTGGGAGGGGCTACGGATGAAGCCATTTTGGGAAATGGTGGTTGGGGATTTAACAGGGGAGCTGTGGATCCAACAATTCCATATGAGACGCTCAACTTTTGATGATCTGTGTGATGCTGTGGGACCTCTGGTGGTACCCGCTGTGCAGCGCCCAAGGCCGCCAGTTTCTACCAAGAAGCGTGTTGTGGTCGTATTTTATAAACTAGCTACATGTGTTAATGTGACTCATTTAATTAAAAAAAAAGTGTTTCCACTGCAGTTTTGCGAAATGTGTCAACTTTGATACGTCTTTAAAAACCACCTCCTCTAAGCGCAAAACCTTTCTTTCCAAAAACGTGAGGGTTTTTTCTCTAAATTTAAATTCATCGTCAATGGAAGCACATTCAAAAGGACTCCTTATTAAAATAGCTTCATGATGTCGATCTTGAGAGTCTGGATTGGAAAGGCTCTCCTTGCTGCTTCTATGGGCGAGGAATAGAATTGTTCATTTACTTGTAAAACGTCTTCTGGTAAAGTTACCATCAAAGATGGAGTCAGAGGAGTTATGGAAGGAATACCCAAAGGTCACTCAAAATGTCGGCGCAGCAGGTTTGGTATTTATCCGTCTAAAGGCGTTTGGAACAGCAGTTATTTTCCTTTAAGCTTAAAAGACTTGATTCCATATTATTATAGGATGTCTTGCTGTTTTATGTATTGCTTCTGCGTTTGCCTGACAGAAAAGTTCAGAGGACACAGCCACCATGTACACTTGAAATGCTAGTTATTATACATTGTTGGTGTTTAGAAAATGTTGAAAACTCATATTTACTGTAATTTGAAATCGTTTAACTTTATAAACTGGAAACATATTTTTTATTGATTTAAATAGTAGTAAGAAAAAATTACACGAGCAGCAGAACTTCACCGGCCTAAACTGTATTAGTGACGGATCATTAAACCTGCTGCACTCAGGAGCATTAGCATTTTTTTTAAATGAATGTGAGTCATGCTGCTTTCTTGGTCAACGTTTTGAAATCTTTTGAAATGAATTGTGTCCCATTGTCCTTTATGCAGTGTGGGATTTTTGGAATTGTAAATTTCTTTATTTATTTTTTTAATGATGTCTGCCAGCATGGGGTTGCTGGAAAAAAATCAGCGGCAACGCCTACGTAATCAATGAGTGAGAGTAAAACAAGAACCCCCCTGAGGGGAAAGGCCTGAATTTATCAGAGGAGTGCACACATTCACATGGCTTGGCTTCGAGCTCTGACGTCGCAGGAATCGTCCTGCAACGCTGAACTGTTGAGATTAAAATTTTCAACTCTTCAGCTGCCTGATTAATGCAGGTAACCGCATCTCATTTCTCAGTTTCATGATGTCTTTCATGTGCTTGCATTGTGGTGTGGTGAAGTGTTGAAATTGAAAATGCAAGCGCTTAAACCCCCTAAAATCCTTATATCATTCGTTCGTTTATTCCTTTTTAATCTTGAAATAAAAAAATTAAAAAATGATTCATTTTTATCATTTTTTCGATTTACGTATTCAATCAAAAATGACGCAAATGGATAATGGACGTTTATAATTCATGTTTAAACAGAAGGGTCACCGGGAAGCAGTAGGAGTGGATGTCCGAGCTGCAAGTGAAGACGACCAAAGGATAAACCGTTAACTCATAGACTATAATCTTGGAGGGTTTTTGCAGATGTGGTAACAGAGAGTATTTAGAGCCCTAAAACGCACGTGGAAATATCAACCACCTTTTACACCAACTGGGTTTAGAAAGTGTTCAGAAAGGTCTGTAAGAGGATTCTGTATGAAGCAGCAGCTGTGAAGAAAAAGGATGGGCGACCTAAAATACAGTCCTGTCATCCAGAGATAAGGTATGGATGTACATTGGGTTGATCCATAGACATTTAACACTTGTGCTAACTTAGCTTGCATTGACGTGTTCTCCCTACCATGACAAAGGTGGATAAAGGTGGAAAGATTTCATGCATTTCATGGACACCAGTGAAGATCACAAGTCATTGAAGAAAAAAGGTTCAGAGCACTGTCTACTGGGTCTAGATGACCCAACTCCCAATGTTAAAGTGCCTAGGATTGCACAAGGGATAAATAAGAATTAAACTAATAGAGCAGTCATGCAGCGTTACACGTGATTTCTCTGTGGGTGTTTACAGACAGGTTCATCCTTCAGTCATAGGTTAATGACAGGTTACCTGTCATCAGGCTGCGTTAGGGTGGGGGTTCACATGGGCAGGATTCTCAGACAGGTGTACCAGCAGCATAACCAGCTAAGCTGTCAGGTAAACTGCAGCAATTTGTGTCTCAGAAAAACTAATAACTTCAATGAAAGCTTCCTACTCACACATAAAGATCGGTGACTTTTGAGTGTGACATTGCACATCAACATGATGGTAAATGACTGCATGTGTCATTTACCATCTGGACGTGTCCAGATGTGTCACGAGTGGTAGGAAAGGTTTGTGGGTTCTGTCGTGTCTTCAGTATATCAAAGCATCACATAGTAAAAAAAAAAAGTTTCGATTTTCCGGCAGAAAAACACCAAAGTGTAATAGAATGTGTGTTTTTTTTCTTCAAAAAAACGGAAAGAACGTATTTTGATCTGAGTTTGGTATTTTGACCCTTCCCTAATGATTTTCTGGTATAACCTAGTCTCTCCTCATTTTGATGAACTCCCCATTTTCTGAATGAAAACCCAACAGCAGCTAATGGTTTTCTGTCGGGGATTTCAGTGGAGCTGGAGAAAGCTGGGAGCGTGTATGAGCAGGAGCTGGGGTCCCTTACATGGGTATCTTATTTGGACAGGATCCGTTCCCAGCAGCGAATGACAGATGTGATGCTGAGCAGCGATGTGGACAGACTTTCCCTGACATGACTCTTTTTCATACAGAAGTTAAGCACAAACACAGACTTTTTCCAGATGCATCGCTTCATCTAATAAATGTGACTGACAGGTACACTGAGTAAATGGAACATTTCATTGAATGCATGAAAAAGTGCATAAAGTAAAATCCCCAACCATCTCTTTGTTTCTGTAATTGAAAAACGTATCCATGTTACGTTTGTAATAAATATACTGCATTGCCATGAAACAATTTAGTTTATTTTCATATTCATTTTTTACAATGCAGACGTCAAAAACTTGTCCAAACAATAATAGAATTAAAGGAAATTTTAAAAAAGTAAAAAAAGATAAAGATGAGTACACAGATAAGTACACAAAGATAAGTAAACATAAGGCTGGTGTAAAAGCCTTATTTTTATGTTTCATACTCTGTGCTTGGTCAGGAGTTCATCAGAGTGACGGATCGGGGGAAGAAGCTGACTTTGTGGCGAATGGTTCTGAAACGCCACCCTGACGAGAGGAGACTGAAAAAATTGTGTCCGGGCTGTGAGGGGTCTGTCGAGATTTCCAGCCCGCTTCCTGACCCTGGACCGGTACAGCTCCTGAATGGAGGCAAGGCTGGAACCAATAATCCTCTCAGCAGATCTGATGATTCTCTGCAGTGTGTCCCTGTCGTGTCTGGTTACAGATCCAAACCAGACCGGGATGGATGTGGTCAGGACAGGCTGGATTTTAGCAGTGTAATAATAATTAATGCATTATTTTAAAGCGCCTTTCAAAACACTCAAGGACACTGTACAGATTCAATAGTAAAACACAATGAAATCAGTAGATGGTCATTAGCTCCTGAGGCAGGTTAAACTTCTTGAGTTGTCGCAGAAATCAAATCAAATTTTATTAGTGTAGCCCTTTTACAACTCAGGTCACTCAAAGTGCTTTTACATAAAAACATAATCAAATTTAAAAACAAGGATTTCATGACCACAGAGGTCATGGCGACTGGTCTGCCCTCATTCAAAATCCTGTGACAGGGGACTTCTTGGGAACTGGGAAGATGGTGGAGACTTTGAAAGAAAGCAGGGACCATGCACATCTCCAGGGAGCCATTGAAGGTTCCGGGTGAAGACGGGAGGCAGCTGGTCAGCACAGACTTTTCTTTTTTTGTGTGAAAAAGAATACATCAATTCCTCCATTTTTCCAAAGTCTCTTAATGCCTGTCAGGGTTGCTGGAGCCTCTCCCAGCTTCTGTTGGGCAAAGGTGGGGTAAACTCTTGACAGGTCGCTGGAGCCATAAACTCACATTAACACATTAACACCTTTAGGGACAATTTAGAGACATTAGTAAAACTATGAAGCATAGTTTAGGCTGGGAAGAAACTGCAGGAGAATAGCTAAACTTCACATAGAAAGGATCCAGCTGGGATTGGAACCAGAACCTTAACACTAGAAGGTAAGTGCTAACCTCTATAATTTTATTTATTTTGGCTTTTAAAGCTCTCAGTGATAACTTATTTAAAAGACCTATTCCTATGAAAATCATGTTTTTGTTGTTTTTAACATGTTCTTTTAGCGCTTTTCTTGTGATGGAGCATAGATACAAAAAAAATTAAGCTTAAAATTGCATTTCTGAGTATTTCTCTTATCAAATCAATGTGAATCAGGAGCAGATAAAAAAAAATGCCATTTGAAAAAGCATGTAGATGTGAGATAGATGCTAAAGTTGGAGGGCCAACAATCCAGACCCACATCTCAGAGGTGAATTTCTAATGAACTGCTGCCACTCTGCAGAAACTATGTCCCAGAAAATGACGCAGGTTTTGGGGATTCTGACTAAAAACACCATACTTATAATTAAAAGACCACTGGGGACACTTTTAGAATATATCAAAAGATGATTAGAGTGGAACTTTGAGCAATTTCCTTAACAAGACGAAGCATGACCTCCCTGCTCCGTCCAGAATAATAAGAAACATTGTATCCTTCAGTTTTTTATGTAAGTCATTTCTGCTTCACTGTGAGGAACAAAGAAGTTAAAATTTCTAGAACCAGCTCTGCAGACCAAAGATTATCTGGCTAATTACGTATTATCTGAGACAACAGACAGCTATGGGGGGACCAGAGGAGACATACTCAACCACTTAGAGGCAATTACAATTACTATGCATTCTACGGTTTTTCTGATGAGGAAGGTGATAATGGTTACAATCACAATGACTAACAAACCACGGACTAATCAGAACTGCCAATTGGACCTCGCATCTAAAACAGAAGTCTTAACAAGGCATCCTGCAGCGAAATAGACACAGTTAACGTAAATAAGATTGGAAATGTAATCAATCAAGGAAATCTCAGTGTAAACGTAGTCTTTCTGGCTCAAAAGCTGAAACCGACTCACATTTTTTAATTAGCCAAATACTTACAGAGCAGTGGTGCAAATCAGTACGCACTGTGTATTTTCCTAAATGTTTTTTACATGGCAGTTTTTAAAGCAGCAACTGGAAGGAGCTTAAGCTTTAGTTACATACGCCTATACAGGGGTTGATCTGTTCAGGTGCTGCAGGTTTTTGGGTTGTCCGTGTCAATGGAGGGTCACAGAGAGAACCAGCGGCTTCTTAATGGGAGCACGTGTGTCTTGAACTTCGCTTGTGGTTCATATGGCCACCTCTAGGGATGTCATTAAAATGGAACAACCCATTGTTGTGTCTGTGGGCATGTGTTGAAGGGTCCTTGGGCAAAACCATTGACTGTATAAGAGAGAACTGGACGGATCCGGTGTGATGTCACCCATAGAAAATGCCTTACTTCCGGTTCAATCAAAATGAAGCCAATTCGGTTGCCATTTTGGAGCCAGAAGTCTGGTCTGAGTCGGTCTGAGTTATTGTTTCTATGGCAACTACTGTCACCAATCAGGAGTAAGCATGCTAGAAGTCCACACTCCTTCCACGGAAAGCAGGCTCAGGGGAATCTGCTGTGCTTTTATTTTTAGCCTAATAACAATAAAGTATGCTGACCTCAACCTAGTTCGCAGCCGATTTACTTTGCTTAAAAAAGGTCCAAGAAATTTCCATCTCACAGAACAGTCTCTTGGTATATGACACTTCTTCCTATAAGGAAAATGAAAAGCATTAAAAACACCTTAAACATGTTTTTTGTTGATGTATGTGTGCATGTGCAATACAAAATGATAACAGACAATAAACACGCCACAGCTCTTTATTTAGAATTGGATGCATATTGACAGGCATGTGTCCAGAATTCCTCCTTTCTTTATCATGCTTTTTTGAGATATAAATTTGACGGGATGTATTTGGCTGCACTGAAATACGACTAAACAATTCATGTGATTCTTTATTTTATTTTAATTTTTTTAAATTTATCTTTTACTTGTCCTGTCCAACAGCTGGGCAAATAGATGAGAGCTGAAGGCCTCTTGTGTTGGACATATTTCACATGTAATAAAAGTCTATAAGGGGCGGGGCCCGTCCACACACACAATCAAATGTTATAAACATACACTGACCAAAAATATAAACGCAACACTTTTGTTATTGCTCCCATTTTTTATGGTATGAACTCAAAGATGTGAAACATTTTCCACATACACAAAATAACCAGTTCTCTGAAATATTGTTGACAAATCTGTGATAGTGAGCACTTCTCCTTTGCCAAGACAATCGATCCCACCTCACAGGTGTGCCATATCAAGATGCTGATTAGACAGCATGGTTATTGCACAGGTGTGCCTTAGACTGGCCACAAGAAAAAGCCACTCTGAAATCTTCAGTTTTGTTTTATTGAGGGGGTCAGGGGACTCAGACAACCAGTCAGTATCTGGTGTGACCACCATTTGCCTCATGAAGTGCGACACATCTCCTTCGCATAGAGTTGATCAGGTTGTCCATTGTGGCCTGTGGAATGTTGGTCTACTCTTCTTCAATGGCTGTGCGAAGTTGCTGGATATTGGCAGGAACTGGAACACGCTGTCGTATACGCCGATCTAGAGCATACCAAACATGCTAAATGGGTGACATGTCCGGTGAGTATGCTGGCCATGCAAGAACTGGGATGTTTTCAACTTCCAAGAATTGTGTACAGATCCTTGCAACATCACACAACAAGATCTTCATTGGATGTACGGCACAACAATGGGCCCCAGGATCTCGTCACGGTATCTCTGTGCATTCAGAATGCCATCAATGAAATGCACCTGTGTTCTTCGCCCATAACATACAGTATGCCTGCCCATACCATAACCCCACCACCACCATGGGCTACTCGATCCACAACATTGACATCGGAAAACCGCTCACCCACACGACGCCACGTCTGCCATCTGCCCTGAACAGTGTAAACCGGGATTCATCCGTGAAGAGAACACCTCTCCAACGTGCCATACGCCATCGCATGTGAGCATTTGCCCACTCAAGTCGGTTATGACGACGAACTGGAGTGAGTTTGAGACCTCGATGAAGACGACGAGCATGAAGATGAGCTTCCCTGAGACGGTTTCTGACAGAAATTCTGTGGTTATGCAAACCAATTGTTTCAGCAGCTGTCCGAGTGGCTGGTCTCAGACGATCTTGGAGGTGGACATGCTGGATGTGGAGGTCTTGGGCTGGTGTGGTTACACGTGGTCTGTGGTTGTGAGGCCAGTTGGATGTGCTTGCAAAAGCTCTGGTGGACATTCCTGCTATCAGCATGCCAATCGCACGCTCCCTCAAAACTTGCAACATCTGTGACATTGTGCTGTGTGATACAACTGAAGATTTCAGAGTGGCCTTTTCTTGTGGCCAGTCTAAGGCACACCTGTGCAATAATCATGCTGTCTAATCAGCATCTTGATATGGCACACCTGTGAGGTGGGATCGATTGTCTTGGCAAAGGAGAAGTGCTCACTATCACAGATTTGTGAACAATATTTCAGAGAACTGGTTATTTTGTGTATGTGGAAAATGTTTCACATCTTTGAGTTCACACCATAAAAAATGGGAGCAATAACAAAAGTGTTGCGTTTATATTTTTGGTCAGTGTACCTCTGGCTCCAAAAATGTTCACATGTTAAAATGTACACTTTACAAATATTGATCCCACACGCATACCTATCCCTTCAAACCTACTAGTGTGAAATGGAGAGAGGGCCGCCCGGCCCAGGAAGCCAGCACCCAGGGAACACGGCCGCCGTTGCCAAGGGCCCAGTACCCCCTACCAGGGATGGGGTAGGGGACAGATGGTCCAAGGTCCCACCTTCCTTGCGAAATGCCTCTGTGTGTGTTTGTGAGGGCGTGTGTGTGCATGTAGGTGTGTTTGTGTGGGAGTGTAAATTCATGTGATTCTTGATAATGTGAAGCAAAGGCCAAATAAAGCAATGACAAAAGTATGACAAAACCTTGAATACTGTTTACAAGCTCAACAATTACAAAACATATTTTTGCAAGCTGAGAACGATAATTATTATACTTCATCACTGAATAAATTTATTCTCCACCAAATATGAAAAAGCTGAACAGGATTTACTGCTTTGCTTAAATCATGAACAAAATTTCAATAAAAGGCAAAAGTTCCCAAACATTCAATCAAAAATGATTCCGAACAGAATTAAAACCCTGAATTTTCATAAAACCAAAGTTTTCGGCATCCTGTTATTGATTATGTTTACTTAGTAAACACATATTTTAGGTTCTGAAAGTACTATGAAGGATTAAAATTGATTGATTGAAATTAGCCAATTTAGTTTGCAATATTCAAACAGAAACAATAAAAGTCTTCATTTCAGCGGTTAAAAACAATTTTCCCTCCAATTTTTTAGTAATATTTTTGGTAAAATGAGCGTCTAAATTATGTGTCATTTAGACTAGTATGAACATTGACTGGAATGTATAGAACACAAGTGCGAAGGAAATAAGTATTTGATCCGTTGCCACTTCAAAGTAAGTTGACAGTCTTCCATCTTAATGGTAGGTTCATTTGAACAATGAGAGCATTAAAGAATTTATGTAACTTTATTTGCATTTCATTGAGGGTAATATTTATTTGTACCCTTTGCCCAAAAAGAGTAAGACCTTTGTGACAAAACCCTTATTGTCAGGCACAGAAGTCAGAAGTTTCTTGTAGTTGGTGAGCAGTTTTCTGCACATATCAGGAGGAGTTTTGCTCCACTCTTCTTTACAAACAACTTCTACATCATTCAGATTTGGTGGCTGTCATTGGCAACTCTGAGCTTCAGCTCTGTCCATAGGTTTTCTATAGGATTGAGGTCCAGAGACTGACTGGGTCCTTCCATTGCCTCGAGATGCTTCTTCTGCATCCACTGCATCTGCAACACATGCTTTTTAGAATTTTATTACATCAAGAGTTTGCACTTTAATCATAGTTTGATAAACCATGCATGGAAACGTTCTATTAGGTGAAATAAAGAGCTGGAAGAGTTTAGCCCTTGATGGAGCTTGCCCTGTTGTGACGAACAAAGCCATAAATAGAGAAAATATGTTTATGCACTCCTCCATAAATTTGTTAGGGATGATAGCCTAACTGCTGTTTGCTTTCTTTGAGCATCCTGCCACAAGAATTTGTGTGCGTCTGTCCCCGTGTGCTCTTCTTCCCCCTACTGGCAGTAAATTTCACCTGCCAAGAAGAATTTATCGGTCTGGAATGTAGCAGATCATAATCACAGTAATACTTTGGGCAAGCTTGCAACTAAAGTATATGAATCATTTCAGTCCATGCTCACATGCCCAGCCTTAAACAAATTATGTATGCATTTATGTGAAGCTGAGTACACCATTTCCACAAACAGTAATTGGCCCACAGGTGAGTGTTCCTAAATGCACCGTGGTTTCACAGAGCAAATTAATTCTGCAGCTGATGGAAAACACTAAAAAAGCTGCAAAGATTAGAAGTAATGGATTTTCGGTTTTCCCTCCATTTAGCAGGCTGTAGTCCTTAGAATAATCATCAGCAATAGGCTTTCATAAGCAAAAATCATTACTTGGGGACAATGTAATACCCAATTAAAAAAAAACAACTTAAAGAATTTGTCTTTGTCGCTTCTCTCCAATCCTGTTTTGTCATTCATACCAATATTTATTAAGTTCAGTAGGTGAGGATGGGTTTTTTCGTTAAATTAAATTCCAGTCCAGTCAAAACAACTCACATAAATGAGAAGTTGTTGTGCTGAATTAGAAGACGTTGTTTTGAGACACGGTAATCCGGCAGTACAGAAAGCCACTGCAACGGTGTAACAGCAAGACATATTTCCGTATCACATGCCAGATTAGTTTTTATGTCTTTAGGGTCTATAAAGATTCTTCACCTCACTGGTTTTAATTACATTAATCAATACAACAGTTTTCCCCACAGTTTTAATTAACTGCAGTCTTTCTGTTCCGGGCTGTGCAGATCCAATGCCAGTTGTGATATTTCCAGGTAAGATCCTGCTATTGATTTACTGCAGAAGTTTACTTGGAACAGCTCAGGAATTTAATTTTCTCCAGCTTCCTTGAAAAGTTTCTGATCTTTACAAGGATGGGGAAGAATTTGATAAATATTTCAGTAATAAAACAGAATTATGTGGGATAAGCAGGGGCTGATGCTTGAAGCACAAGCTGTATTTGCAGAGCTAACATTAGTTTAGGATACTGTTGACATCTGCGGTCAGTAGTAAACTGCTACTGCTCTGAGTGCATCCTGTCTGACACTCAGTGACTGTTTGAGAAAAACGATGTTTAGATGTGTAAAGAATGAAAGGATCTCTTTACCACTTTTCATTCCCATGACAAACTTGCAAACATCAGACCACTTTATTCACAATGTGAATCAGCGGTAGATGGCTGATTCTCTGTGGATCTGCTGATTCACAAAGATCGTGTCAGGAGTTACGGTATCTTGTTTTCTGCAGCAAGGTCCTCTTGGAACCTCAGGGCCGCCAGAGACCATAAAGATTTTCAGGAAGAGGCTCAAGTACCACCTTTTCAACGAGGCTTTTAGGTGATGTTAGGGGTGGGGTCTTGGGGTGTATGTGCCAATGGAAGGGGGTAATTATGTCATGTAATTATGTAGTCAAAGCTGCTTTATTTAGAATTTTCCGTCTCATTGTTTTAAGGTTCTTGTTTTGCTTTTGGTTTTGGAATTGAAAATGTTTTGACTATTCTGGCACTTTGTGTTTCATTTGTTTGAAAGTTCTTTATAAATAAAGATTGATTCGGTTCCAAGCAACTAATCAGAAACATATGAATACAAACTTTACATTTAATTGTGCAGTGACAGACAGACAGACAGACAGACAGACATACAGACAGACAGACAGACAGACAGAGAGCCTGAAACAAACAAATTCCACTTTGACTGAAAGATGGACCACTAATATTATTTTTAATTACTTTTCTAAGATTATATTAACATAAACAAAACAAAAAAGTCTTCATTTTTTGTACAGGAAAAAATCACCAATTGGTTCCTGAAAGGAGCTGCTTCCTGCTCCCTCATTGTGTAGGTTTACTGTAGAAAACACATTTTTCACTCACTCACTTGAACTTTCTATAAATGACCATGGAATTTACTTCTTTGCAGAAAAAAGAGATTAAATGAAACCAATATTATAATACAAATGTGTGATGCTAGTGTTTTTCCTTATTGAGATGTGTTTGCCTGTGATTTGATTCTTTGTTTTTTCGAAAATCTCCATGTGATAAATGAGAATAACAATAATAACTTTATGCAAATTAATTAAATGTTTTTGATTTATTATTGAAAATAACAAAATTATAGAAATTGTACACAAAATTCCCCTAATTATAGAAATGAGGGAATAGACAAAGGTCAATTGTGCTAATTCTTAAACACCATTCCTGAACGTATTGTAACCAATGAATAATAATTAGCTAATGATCACTTTTTAATCAAATTAGAAAAGAATGCACTGGAGTCTAATTAGCCATGTGCTAATAACAGTTTCTTCTGAATTAACAGCAAGTTATTATCTTTTACCAGTCATAGCTAATGACTAGTTAATAGTCCACTACAATCAGCTTGTAAAAGGTTCATCAATCAGTGAATTAAAACTTGAAAACCTGCAAATACTAGACCAGCAACTAGTGATTTGTTTGCCACCATTCTTTTTAAATGCCTAAAAGACTGGCTGCAAAAAGCAGGAGCAGCCTCAAAACAAGAGGTGAGATGATGATGATGATGATGATGAAGCAGGCAAAGAAAAAAGATGCACGGATCAATGAATTCCTTCACTTTTACTCCTCCATGACAAATACATTTAAATTACAGCTGCAAAAGCAGCCATGCATGGATGAGGATTGTTGGTTGTGCTGTGAATTAATTTCCTCGCCAATCTCCCTGACTGGTATCGCTGCACAGTAGAGGGAGGTTCACACATGCACCACACACATGTTGAATGTCATTTTTCTAGGAAAATACATGGAGTATCTCTACAGATCTGCCATTCCCAGGGACGTTTTCAGAGAATAGACTCACATTTGCAGCAAAAAAAGAAAAAAAAAATGCAAAAATGAAATGAATAATACGCACTGGATTAATATGAAGCAAATATCACTCTGTGAGTGTGGGGGCGTGCACTCACAGTGTAAACAAATGTGGTTATGTGTTTTCTGTTTCGGAGCACTTGTGTTCACAGAACTGTGTCTTCATCACTCACTCACATGACTCATTGTGTTCAGTGGCAAGAATCTGCTGGGGCCCATTCCAGCTGTCATCTGGTAAAACAGGGCACACACTGGACAGGCTGCTCATCCATCACAGACATTACCTCATCCTCCTCTCTCTGTTTTTTTTTTTTTTTTTACATCTATTCAGGTAGGGACAGACATGTCAACTGTGTCTGCAACACCAGAAGATAATTTACCATGCATCAAGAGGTGTTTGAAACCAGCCTAATCATAACTTGAAAGTCTTGAACACCTATGAAGCATGCACCCAGCAGAGGGCATGGTAAACTAAATCCTCCTTGGCGAGGCCACTTTCCTGTTTAAGCCCCCTCAGGAGCCGATGGGTTTTGTTTTGTTTTGTTCTTTTGTATTTGACTTTTTACAAAAATAGTAGGAGAAAATAAAAAGTTTTTAAAATGTGTCTCGGAACCTTATTAGCGAAGGCAGGAAAGAAATCTGAATAGCATTTCTCTGTTACTGAAAAAAGTAGAGAAATTACAGTAATGTGTTACCTTGTAATGCGTCACCCCAAACACTGGCTACTGATGGGTGATGGTTTGGTACACCCTGGACAGTTTGCCAGTCTGTTGCATGGCAACAAACAAATACACGCACACACCTAAAGGAACAATTTAGTCACTAATTAACCCATGAAGCATGTTTTTGGACTGAAGAAGGAAGGAAGAGTGTCTGTAGAAAACTCACACATGCACAGGGTGAATATGCAAACTCCACACAGAAAGGTCCCAGCTGGGATTTGAACCAGGACCCTCTCACTGTGAGGCAAGAGTGCTAACAGCTACATCACTGAGCAGCCCTCAATTTAAAAAAAAAAACACTTCAAGAATGACTTTGTTTCTACAACACTTTATCTATTTTATGTATCTATTTATTTTCTACAACACCTTATCTATGGGCTGCATGGTGGCACAGTGGTCAGCACTCTTGCCTCACAAACAGAACACCAAGGGGGGACCTTTCTGTAGTTTGCATGAGTAGGTTTTCTCCAGGGTCTCCGGCATCCTCCCACCATCCAAAAACATGCTTTATAGGTTAATTGGTTACCCTTATTTGTCCCTAGGTGTGAATGTGAGTGTGCATGAGTGTGTGATTTGTGGCCCTGCAACAGACTGCCGACCTGTCCAGGATGTCCCCTGCCTTTGCCTACGAGTGAGTGGGACAGGCTCCGGCAGCTTCATGACCCCAAAAAGGACAAAACGGGTTTAGAAGATGAACGAACCCCTTTATCTAAGCCTACTATGTCTAGATAAACCATAACATAAATTCATTTTTTAGCCATAAATGTTTTTGTTTTGTTGTTATTCTCAAAAAACAGTCAAGAGCACAACCCAAGTACAGCCCCAACAAAACTGTGTCTACTCTAAGGTTTCAGTTCAGAATATATACCATGTACATCTGTATGTTCATTTCTCCTAAAAAGACACGTTTTGATCACATTAGAATGTGACTGTTTGCACTGCAGCAAAGACTACAATGGCAGGTCCAAAGCCCCACACCTCTGTGCCAAAGTCTTCAATAAAGTTTAATTTTGGAGCATCAATTTTAGCCAAACCCCACTGTCAATCTAAAAAAGAAAAATAAATTGAATCCTAACTAGGGTGGCAGATCAATAATATTTATTGTTTAGAATTAGACAACAAAACAACAACATAAAATAAAAAAGCAAGAAATTGAAATGATAATCCAATTTAAAAATGACTTATTATTGATTTCATTGACATCATATTAACTCTGTGTTCGCAGCCCGGTTACTGAGACACTATTTGCTGCTTCAGCTCTTTTTATTTCCATACAGTCATTTATGAAAGCTATTTTTAAGTGAGACTGAAAATTTGAGGCTGTCTTTTACAAAGCAGGACATAAAGATAACAGGACAACTCCAAACATTTGCTCAAACTAACCATCATAGGTGAGTTTGCTGTGGGATAAACCAACTTTTTTTAAACATAATACTCAGTAAAATAGCATTCCCAGTGATCTTTTGATTATGATCATGCCAAT
This sequence comes from Oryzias latipes, assembly GCF_053564925.1. Taxonomy (NCBI): domain Eukaryota; kingdom Metazoa; phylum Chordata; class Actinopteri; order Beloniformes; family Adrianichthyidae; genus Oryzias; species Oryzias latipes. Next base: position 31,538,029 of record NC_136242.1, on the reverse strand, counting down.
TTTTGCCGAAATCAAAAAGGTCATAGTTTCTGCAGGGTTGGACGGACAATATTGGAGCTATCCAGATGTACAGTTTTGATCCAGATGTCAGCTCAGACGAGGAAAACAAAGACGTATATGGATCTATTTGTCTGCAAATTGATGCATCAGAATGGAGCAGAGCAGGGAGCTTGTGGCCTGCTGACTGTAGCAGCTACAGGTGTTTCTGTCTGCTCCTGATTCACAACAATTTGTACACAGAAAAATATTTAGAAATGCAATAATGGGCAAAAAACTTTTTGATAATGTCTTCCATCATGAGAAAATATCACAAGAACATGTTAAAAACAGCAAAAACACAATTTCCATTGGAGTGGGTCCTTAAATTGTCTATCCCAGCTGTGTTTTGCACAAAAACAGGCTTTCTGTGTTAAAGCTGAGCCTTACGATCACAACCTGCAATCATAAATTTGTTGTGGGCATCTTAAGACACGTGATACTCTAGAATGCCGATCCACCTGCCAAGGCCTATAGCTGTGAAATCCATCCATTCATTTTCTACCCTCTTTTCATCCTGTTCAGGGTCACAAAGGGGCTGCAGTCTATCCCAGCTGTCATCCGGCGAGAGGCTGGATACATCCTGGACAGGCTGTCAATCTACCACAGGGTCACACAGAGACAAACAATCATGCACTCTTACATTCACTGGCAGGAAGATTCATGCCCGGGTATAGACTCACAAAGGTGTATAATGCTGTGCAAGACTGCGTTGGGTAAGGGAAATGAAGGATCAGACTGAATGCATTTTGATTGCAAAGGGGTGTTGGGTAACGTGCTGCTCATTAAAAACTATCTGCAGCTCTGCTGTGAAGTCACAGCGCTCATCTCATCGTGTCTTCTGTGCAGCGTGAACATATGAACAAACATTCGCGGACATTAGTAAACCCTTCTGAACCTCAGGATGGGAAGCTGGAGACTTGCTTTGACACTGGAGCTGAGCTTGGAGGAATAACACTCAGCCTGCGTGTCAGGGATCGCTCTTAATTACCTTCAATCTGAGCACTACAGTTTGTTTCACAGACTAACGACTTCAATGGGGATTAAGCACTTGGCACTGTGCTAATTAGCCTGCTAGCACTTGCTCGGCATCCCAACGTGAGCCACAAACATAAAGCCATCAACACCTTTCAAGCAGCTGAGTGGGGTTAGGTGGCAAACACTCTAATTAGCATCCTCCACAGTTGCTAAGACAGAAATTGTCCTAAAAATCTAAACGAGAGAAGATGAAATATTGTTTCCTGAAATCGAGAATTACATTAGAAAAACACATACAATTAATTTAAGACACAGTTAAAGAAGTGGCCCATCAGAGCTGTCAACACTAAGTAAACCTCCAATCACTGATCTCCGCTACCATCTTGTCTTGTATGTGTGTAACCCTTGTGCTAGCCTATGTGGTCTAGATGACCCGCTCCTCACATTGACGTGTTCTCCCTACCATGACAAAGGTGGATAAAGGTGAAGAGAATTTCATGTGATCCATGGACACCAGTGAAGATCACATATCATTGAAGAAAAAAGGTTCAGCGCACTGTCTAGTGGGTCTAGATGACCCCAATCCCAACGTTAAAGTGCCCAGGATAGCACAGGGGTATGTGTTCGTGCATTTGTCTGATTTTGGATTTTTTTATCGCCAATTTACTTTTAGGTTAACTGCTAATTTTAATGAATGTATGGTTTAATACATGTACACAATATTATGTAAATATGTATTTTTTTATCTTTTAGGGTGATTTTAACATCTACCTAGGGACAGCAGGTGAAAAAAGCCCTTTGGCTAACTCTGGCATATTGACAGAAATGTTCATTAATATGCGCTGTCCCTGTACCAAATTTGGCCTGAGTTTGACACGTGCGCCTTACACTTTACTTAAATGTAGCCTTCAGTGCAGGAACGTTACCTTATTGAATTAAAAACACATTTTTGTACAAATACCGTAAATCACTTGCATCTCGACATAATGATGTACAAGTGAAAAATCTGTGCTTCTCCTTTGAATGTTTGTCTTTTCTATTTTTATTTCTTTTTTTTTTAGCATAATTTTAAATTCAGATCATGAGTTTAGTCCAAATACAGAGACATCCTCCTTTCAGGAAACACAAAAAATATGAAATTTACACTTAAATGATGCTAAGAGCGTCACCTTTAATGTATAACTTGGTGAGAATTTTCAGGTGAATGACCTGAACCACAAAACACATTGAAACCACCATATCCTCACTTCACAATGTTTTCTACAGTTGTTTAAAGAAAAAGAATGTCTTCTCTATAATTCTGCTCCTTTAATGAATCGCTTCTGCTCAGTCTTAGCTTCTGGAAGCCTGTATGCATTTCTGCAGTGTAATTCAGCAAATCCATGAAGAAACAAACAAACAAACAAACAATAGAACAATTCACAGCTGACAAGTTTGTTTGTTTTTTTCACGTCTTATTTTTTAAACCATTTGCATACAAGTACAGTCTGGAAATCAATTTCTATATTTGAAAGAAATCCAATCAAACAATAAAAAAATTACCTGTCTCGATGCCTTTTATTCTGATTTTGTTTTAGGATTTTGGAACTCATTAGTAAACTTTTTCTGTCTTACAATGTCTGATGTTTTCTTTTTCTGCCACTAGATAATGCGCTGCAATGCAGCCGCTGTGCTGAAATTGTCATAAAAATGAAGACAGTTATTCATGTTTTAATGAGAAAAGGCAGCATAAACATTAATGGAGCAGATGAGGGCGGGGGATTTAATTTTGATGCAAATTACTGAAAAGAATTACTTTTCATTAGGTTATCGTGCCAAATTAGAAAATGAATCATGTTACAAATGAATAATTTTTTAGGATGTTCGTTTCTCTTAAAGGTCAATTTCATGTTATCAGTTCAACATTTAATTAGAGGAAGAGCTAGTTTATTAACACAGTTCGTTAAGATTCAACTAAATGGACATTAATGTTTGTCAAGGACAAGGTTTCAAAAAGTCTCCAAACTGTTCCTCATGTCTGTAGATTTTTCTCTTAAAATCCCATTATTATCATCTGTTGATCTATTATAGAAACCTTCCCACTGGTCTTTTAATCATAACGATGTAGATTTGAACTCAAATGAAAAAAAACTCTGTCGTTTTCGAGGACATAAGTTCTGCAGAGCAGCAGGAGTTCATTAGAAAGTCACGTCTGAGGTGTGGGCAGGACTGTTGGAGCAAAACAAACCCCACGCCATCCATTCCCTTCTCTGTTACTGAGAGCTCTCTGCCTACACTCTCCCGCTAGCTTACAGCCCTTCACAGCCCCAACCTAACATGATGGTGCAACAAAGATGGCAAGCAATATTGGAGTTATCCAGCCACACAGTTTTGAGCCAGATGCCAACTCCAGCGAGGAAAAGCATGGTGGAGTTCCTACCCCTCTGACTACTTCCTATTGCATTTGAAGCTGTAGTGGTGTCTGAAAGTGTTTTTTTTAAAGAGGAGCCATGTAGACACTTAGAACGGGCTATCCCTTCACCAGTCGGGGGATCTGCGTTGTTATGCAGAGGACAAACACATTTTTTTCACAAGGGTGTGCTCTGGAGCACAGAAGTTTACACTTAAACCTAGGTATTGCGTTGTTGCATGACATTTTAAAGTTATAAAAGTAATGTTCTGCATTTTCCAAACTCTGGCGGCTTCGCGCTAACATACCTCACCAGTGACTATTGATGACACACCATCAAGGGGTGGTAACGTCCAAATTGAAAGACACGGTTTTTTCCTCATCTAGTCATGATTTCCGAGCGAGGCGAACCCAGGTGCTGGAACCCAGAATGAGGACAGGTAATTGCAGGTAAGAATGATTTATTATTTCTCCAGAAATGGTTATGATTTTGGTGTGGCGAGGTCCGGAGCAGCGAAGGGCTTGTGGTGTGGCTGGAGGTACAAACGCGGTCGGCATAATCCAAGTGGTCTTCCGGTTCTTCAAGACTGTAAGGTAGTAGGTCCACACTGACGTGACTCGTGGGGAAGAATTCCTGAGTTAGGAGAATAGAATTAGAGCCAGAACTTGATGCAAGACAAAGTATCTTAGAACTAGACAAATAAGACTAGTCACCATAGTGGGCAACGAACTGGCGTCAAATGGTGGAGCTGGGTTTCCTTTGGAGCTGAGAGGGTGATGAGATGAGTGACGACAGCCGGTGGTAGATAGGAGAGGAGCAGCTGCAGGAGGGGGAGGAGTCTGACAGAGGCACCATGACACATCTCTCCGATTGACGGAATAAACGGGTGGGGAAAGGCTGTAGGGAAGGAGGGAAGTGATACGGATTTGGCCCAAGACGTACATCGATTTAGTCGTCTGCAAGTCAGAAAGGAGCAGAGTATCGGGAGCGTGTGGCCCGCCCAAAGCTCGTTCTCAAAAAGCAATTTTTGCCTCTGCTGCTGATTCACAACAATATGAGAAGAAATCAGAAGAACCCCACAAGCACATGTAAAACACAATTTTGACCAAAGTGGATCTTTAATGAGGTAAAAGGTTAAAGTCATTGTCATCACATCCTTCTATAGTTCCTTCAAGGATGGGAATCCCTACCAAAATGGACAATTATTTTGATTTTGATTCAGTTCTCAATTGATTTGATTTTAATTTTAGAAAGTTTTGATTCAAAAGCAGTTAGATTTGATTCGGAAAAAAACATTTCCATCATTTGAATTGAACAAATGTGAAACTTTCTTTCTTAAAATAATGAATTCTTTACCCAAAAAATTAAATAAAAAACAAGAAATTTCCCTTTTTTGAGTAATTTGATGCTAATTGTTTATTTTATTTTGAAACACAGTGGCTCATATCAACTTTTAGTCAAATCTGTGAATAATGTATAATCATGTGACTTAATAAGTGTCACATCTTCTCAGATTAAGATGTTTCTTCCGGCCCACTGCAGAAATGATTGAACTGTTCTTTAACTTTGTTTCATTAGCTTATTTTCCACCTGTGTTTTTTCACTCTGTGTGGCGAATGAACCTCTGTGGGATCGTATGTGTTAGAGTGAAGTCACACTCACTTAGTGAGCTAACACCAATTTTCCAGCAGCTCTAATTGCCTGTTGCAGATGAACCGTCTCCCCTCTCTTTGGTCCTTCTGGCACGTCCTCCAACAAAAGAGCTGTCAAAGAAACTTCTGCCGATGACATGAGCTTGAGGTGTGTCTGAAGCCTGCTGTGGGGAGACTCTATGAAAGGTGAACGTGCGACTTTGTCGTCCTCTGATCTGTTTGCAGCATCTCCAACACAATGCTCTAGAGAAGGAAAATCTGCACTATCTGCCAATTAAATAGAAAGCAATCCAGGATAGCATACTGCTGTCCACCTGCTTCACCGCACGCTGCCAGATGGCCTTCAGAGCAGTGCAATCAAAGGACATGATTGCCCCAAGCCAACCACCTAGCTGGGGGGGAAAAGCCCCAAGAGCTGGAGACGGATGACATCGTCTATCATCATTATCCCTAAAAAGAGTCTGAAAAACACAACATAATTGTGTCTCTATTGTTCCAAAAATGACAAACTTAGATGCTAGTATCTGACCTTTAACACACACTTACACCAGCACATAGAAATGGTAAATGGTGTAAACTTGTGTAGCACTTTTCTATCTTTCTTCTAAGGCCCAAAGCCCTTTGAAGTCACAGACCCATTCACCCATTCTTACACTGATGACGGCTCCACTGCCAAACACTGGCACCAACCTTCCAATGAAGTTCAGTGTCTTGCCCAAGGACATTTAAACACCTTGGCGTGTAAGACGGGTGTGTCATCTCTATTTTGAACGGTGCAACAGCTCTGTGAAGGAATCTGTTTTCTCCTCAAGCTTTTTTTCCAAATCTTCTCATCTGAGCTGTTTCCAGAATATCTGAACTCTCGTGCCAAGATGTGATGAATTTCAAGGTCTTGCACTGAAGGTTTCCTAAAAATGCAGCAGGGTAGTAGCACTCAATTTTAGGATTTTTTTCCTCAGATATAGTCTGTTTGATAACCCTGAGAAAGGTGTGCTGCTCTCAGGTAAAATGGGCTGAGAGAGAGCTGACTCAGTTTCAAAGATCTTCAAAATGTTTTTGTAGACACTCATTAAGAGTGTGGGTATAAAATTGGTATTTACAGTAAATGTTTCATTATGAATAGTTTGTTTGTGACCATCCACGGGTAAAAAAAGAAGTACTTAAACATTTTAATAGTCAGTGTTTTGACCTTAAGGCCCTCTCCGTCAGAAAAATGTTACAAGATCTTTCAAATGAAAAAAACACAATTTTCCTCTGTGTGTCTTCAAAGCTTTTTAAATATCTTCAAATGATGGATTTTGTTAAGGAAATCTATGTGAACACCTTCCATATTTCAGCACCAGAGAGCAAATGCATCATTTTGGTTGTAATTCTTGTTTTAGTAGATGTGCAAAAATGATTTTACTTGAAAACCTTCAAAATGTTATATTTGACTTTTTGTTGTTGTGTTGCAGCAATGTGGATGACATTCTCTGTTATTACTTGCAACGTTTTTTGTTAAAAAAAACAACGATATGAAGTGCTAAATTGTTTACGTTTTATGTGGGTATTTATAGGTTGTGGATGCTGGTTTTATAGTTTACAACCTAACTGTACATGAAATCATCAAATGCTTTTCAAATCTGAGTGGTTTGGTTTGAAACTCAGATGTAAATTTGATGCTCTAACTTGTGTTTTTAATGTGTTTCTTTTTGAATGAAAGTTTGGAGTTTAATGTTAATCTGTGAAAAGTCAGTTAAGTAGAAAATACAGGACAAAAAAATCTAAAATAATCCTCAGATATCCGTTGAAATCCTTCAAACAGAAAAGGAGAAAAAGGTTGTTTTCCTCCTGGTTTCCTCTGTTCTCCCCTGAGCTGCATGCGTCTGATGCAGCAGCTGATCTGTTCAGAAACGGCCGAGAAAAAACTCTGCAAACATTTCGCACGTTACATTCCACAACTGAACAGTCATAGTTCCGAGTCTGCACGAAGGGGGCACGTCCAGGAAACCGCGTTTGACACTCAGCCCGGTGACCGACGTTTGGGGCGTCGCCCAAAGCCTCAGACCAATCGGAGTTCACTATCAAACTTTGTAAACAACTCTTACGCACTGATTTTTAAAGCCCATTTACTGCCCTCACCTCCACGGTGCTGCGCCGGACCGGGCCACAGACACGCCGGTGAGTCACCGGGACGCTTCGGTTGAAGCTGCGTGCTGTTTTGTGCGTGTTTTGAGCGTGTTTTGGCCGGCGCGCGCGAGTTCGCGGGACTCCATGTCGGACTGGAGGCGAAAAACAGCTGGTTTCGCCCTTTCTTGTTGGAACAAGTGAGGGCGCGCTTCGGAGGGGATGCAGCGGCGGAGGAAGACGCGGCGTACTCTTTCGGTACACCGTGTTCATTTGGGACGAAGCAAAAAAGATGCGTTGGTCTGAGCCTAGTGACGGCTGTCTCCAGTGGACAGACACGCGTGTCCCATTAGAGCTGACGGCCTCCGTGGTATTTTCTTAATACGGAATTAGAAAGTGAAATATCAAGCACTTTGCTGCTTTTTGTGTGGTTTTGATATCATTAAAAGCATTATAAGTACATTAAAAGTACATTAAAAGTGGAGCAGGTTGGAGTCTGACAGATTAACAAGTCTTCTGGTGATTTTCTTGGTAATTGGAGCGGACTAATGACAGAGCGCAGTTCATTGAAAAACGCGCAGCATTTGCTCCCAGACAGACTGTTATTAGGGGGCTTTCACAGCCTCTGGATGTGTCAGAGTGCTGATAATAAAACGGTATCAAAAGCTGCTTACTTTGGGGCAACTTTAGGTTTCACAGGAGAGAATCAGACTGTTCACTCGGCAGGTATATTTCTGTATATAAGTGTTCAATTATGTGTTAAAAGCCCCCAGTTATGCGTGGCACCTGTTAATGACAGCCATTTCCTAAATTTCAAATGAGTCAGTCACTTCTTTGGTGCTACTTAATGCGTCTTGTGCCATTACTGGGTCTCTCCAGACTGCGCCGTGCGTCTCTGGTGGCGCAGAGGGCGCACTGCCGTGTTTCTGTTGCGCAGTTTGTCTGAGGACTCTGTCTGCTGCAGGCTACACAAGGCTCGTCTCTGAGCGGATGTGGGCACAGCATTTCGTTGAGGAACATCTGTACGCTCTGCGCTCCCACAGCACGCCCACCCCCAGCTGAAGGAGGGCTGAGGGGGAGGGAAGAGCTTCCTGTCACACAATGGCTGAGAAACTGAAAGCTTTGGTGCAGACAGGGGCGCTGCACCGGGGGTCCCAAGCATAAAAGCACAGGGGGCTCTTGTGATTTGTGTTTGTCCCTTTACAGAGTATGATATATTAGTATATGAAAGGCCGTAACGGCTTAGGTAAATTCAGATTTAGATTAACAATAATATGATGGAGTGTTAGGGGCCACCATGAAAGAAAAAAAAAAATTAAGAAATGAGAATAAAGTCATAATTTTACCACAATGAATTTGGAGAATTATGGGTAAAAGAGTCAATATTTTATGGTAATAATTTCATGAGTTATAATTTGACAAGATTAAAGTCATACATTTATGAGGCAAAAAGGTTGTTCACTAAGAAAAATATAAACAACAACAACAAAAGAAGCAGCACCGTATTTCAGTATGAGAGATTGAAAGCAATTACTTCAGCATAGGTTTATCAAATATGGAAATAAAAAGTATTTTAGTGAGTTAACGGTGAATTATTGTAAGTATGAGGACATTAAACAGAATTTAAAGACAATGGGCATCTTCAGAAAAAAGATTCCTGACCCACAAGGAGTGGATTTCCGGCAGGAACGCCGTTAATGCCGTGTGCAGTATGGCAAAGGGGTTGGATTGGGGGGTAAAACCACCTAATGGTCCCCGAGCACGGTTGTGTCTGCAGTTCACCCCCCCACCCCCCCAGGGGATAGGTTCCTATTCCTATGATAAACCATTGCCTTATGGCACCACCATAAATGGCTGCATCACTCAGCATGTAACGAAGCTTACATCTTTATTTTCCAAAAAGTAGAATTTGTCTAACAGTTTTACTAATTTATTCTTGTAAAATTTCAACTTTTTTTCTCCTCATATTCTTTTTTCTAAATATTCCATCATACAATAATGTTTTAAAACTGTATTTTACAGCTTTTATTGTTTTAAATATACTTAAGAAAATGAATACCATCTACATTTGTTTCAATTTTCCTTGTTTTCCATATTAGTTTAATCCCACCAGTGCCGTTTTTATCATCAAATACAAGAACAAGCTCTATGCTGAAGGCTGTACACAGCATGCCTCTCATTTTTCTCCAAAATTGTGTCCTCCTTACACATAGAGGATCACTTTGGTTTGGAAATCTCATTTTTTGTGGTGTCTGCTTCTGTACTAAAGGACATTTTTGTCATTATGCAGGGGCGTTTTTGTCTCAGCAGAAAAACTAAAAGATTTCACTGATATTTATGCCTTCAATAATGTTGCAGGAAAATGACATCTCACTCTGAGCAGCGACTAATCTGAGTGATTTAATCTGTACAAGCGTTATTTCTGTTTTTGAAGAAATAGAAACTCGTCTAATGAGTAAAAGTTTGACATAAAAAATGATGTGGAAATTTTTTGAAATGTGCAAACAAATTTATGTTTGTTTACAATAAAGTGAGCTAAGGAATTATAGAAACTATGTTTGCTCCCTGCGTCATTGAAAGTTCAGACAATTTCACTTTAGGCTTTTATTTGTAACCATAGTTTCTTGAATGAAATGCACTTGCTCTTTGTTTGTGTGAGGACATTGAAATTTTGAAACTAGAAACCACTCAGAACTGAAACCAGCGTCTTTTTCCACCTGTTTGTCTGTTAAGTCTCACAGCTAGCAGCTCCAGAAAATACAAATCTATTCATATAAAATTCACATTCTTAAAATATTTCCACAATCCTTGGTTGTTCATGACATGATGATGATAACGGGTTTATATAAAAATGATAACTTTTTCCTACTTTAAGCTTTTTCCCTGTGAAAATAAATGAAATGCTTTATTCTTATTAAACCCCGTCATGCATGTGGATGAAAAGAAGTATAATCTTTATTGAAGCAATTATTATTTTTATATCGTTTCTTGGGTTTTATGTAATAAATTAGGAGAACAAAGTTTCAGTTTGTCCACTGAGAACACGGATTGACAGGTCTGACACCTTCTTTATAAAAATGAAGTCTAAACGCAGTTCCAGTGTGAAGAGCTGGAGTCACCTTTCCCCTGTGGTTAATTCTGTCAAGAACGTATGGAGACTGCTCACAGAAATGTTTAATGGGCACAGCTCACAGCATTTCTCTAACAATCCATCACTGACTGGACCGTTCAGTATCATGTGACACATGATGTTTCTGATGGCGTCTTCCAACATTATTCACTTTCTCCGTTAGTTCATCTGATTAGTGGAGGTCTCCTCCGCCTCGTGCTGCGCATGTTCCGGGTCTCAGCTGTCGGTTGAACTGCTAGAATCCGAGAAAGAAATCAACTTTTGGGTGGGATTGAGATTTGTTTGAACCTCCTGGCTGCTAATTATGAAGTTCGGCTTAAATGTGATGAAGCTTGACAGTTAAAAAGCTAGAAAAATGAACTCAACCTGTGAGTGGGAGTTAAAAGCTGAAGGCTACAGAAAGGTTTAAAACTTTTTACTGCAAAACTATACTTCTTTTTTATGCTTCCTGGTTAATGAGAGGTTAAAGACCCACTCTAATGAAAATGGTGCTTGTGGTGTTTTCACCATGTTCTTGTGGCATTTTTCTGATGATGGAGGACCATATATTAAGAAAATTAAGCTTAAAATTGCATTTTTAAGTATTTCTTATTTAAATCATTGTTAAGAAGAACCAGACTAAAAAAAAAATGTTTGAAAAAGATTGTAGTTGGGATGTAGGTCTTACACAAGCTCCCAGCTCCATTCACTTGTAGATGACTGGATCCTTGTCCGTCCTGGTTTTCCTTGTCCGAGCTGAAATCTGGCTCCAAACTGTACAGCTGGATAGCCACCGTCGTGGTTCTTCCTTTTTTGTTGCACCGTTAGGTTGGGGGAGTGAGGCGCTGTAAGCTAGTGGGAGAGCTCTCAGCAATGGAGAGGCTTTGCCCCAATGGTCCCACCCACATCTCGGAGGTGAATTTCTAAAGAAGTCCTGCAGCTCTGTAGAAACTATGTCCTTGAAGACAACACAGGTTTTTCAAATTCTGGCTAAAAACGGCATAATTATAATTAAAAGACCACCGGAAAAACGAATCGAGTGGGACTTTAAATATATGTTCTAATTATAATAGAATTATATTTTTTGCTCTCTAATTTGATATTTGACTCATACTTTTCTTGTTTTTTGGAACAGAAATAGTTCCTGACTGACTGAATCTTTGCACACAGACATCTGAATATGTTTTAGCTTCACTTCCTATTGTTTCCTGATGCTGTTTTTGCTTGATAGTTAGTTCTGATGTGTGCATTTGTCAAAGCGATGATAACAATACGTGTTTCATATCTGACGTTGACATGCTTTAGAGTTTTCATGTTATTAGTCATAAAGGAAAACAACTTCTCACCTGCAAAACTCCCTGCTCTTTATTTACATCCTCACAGGCTGATCACAACCGCTGATTTGAAGAGCAAATGCAGTTTTGCCACTTATTTAAAAACAGAAATCTTAGTTCTTTAGGCCTAAATATGCTGATATGTATTAAGCAGAGGATCTCTGGATTCACTGGAGGTCAATTTGTTGAACTTTGCTTGGCACAGATGCCCGGTAACAGACGCCCCGGTTCGGATGACGAGAATTGTTTTTTTTTTTCATGAGGAGCTGCTGTCACCCATAGCGACTTCGCCGTTTTGCATGACACGCTGACGTCAAGGCTTCCTGTCACACCGCCCAAACAACAACAAGGTGCATGTCAGCAGTAACAGACAAACCGCAGCTGTTGCTGCTTTGACATCTTGAGACTAGGATGCGTCGCTAGGGGCAGAGCAGCGTTGATGGGAGACGAAATCTCACCGGTTGTTTCTGCGAGCTAAAATTGAAACAAAAAGCAAAGAAAAATAAGCAATTAATTAGAGGGGAGACTAGTTCACACCCCCAGGAAACAAGAGTTTATTTATACAGTCAACAACTGTCAGCGTACAGCAGCAGAGCTGTGGTTGTGCTGATGATGGCAGTGGGTGTTAGAACCCAGGGAACTCCATCCGAGGTTCAGTGATGGTAACCGTCGCTCAGGCTAGCGTCAGATGTTTATATGTTAGATCTGGACTGCATATCTTACTGTGAATCAGCATCTGCTTAAGAAGAAAACAAAACTTGTGTAATTCTTCAGAATGTCCCGCAGTTCAGAGATAAATACAAACCATCAACACTTTGACGATGTAGGGAAAAGACTTTTTGTTCCCTGTAAAACATGTTTCTCAAATGAGTCTGACTTGATGAAAAGATACAGTTTAGTTAAAATATATATGTATATAAATAGTTTTTTTCATTCACTATTCCTGCAAGTTATCCCACTGAGGAAGCTGAGTTTCACTGATTCAACTGTAAGAGACAGAATTTAAAGACACCTGATATCATCTATTTGAACTGGTTACCTGTATGAAAGACACCTATCCACCCCCTGACTCCGAATTTACACTGGCCTGCCATCAGTTAACTTACATGACCGGAGACTCTGTTGCGTCTCGAGTTCGTTCCCCTCCCTCCTGGATCCCAGAGGAGTGGTTTGTCCCGTCATCCCCGTGTCAAGAAGTTTGTGCGACTCTCTTCGCTCATCTGACTCTAAAACGATCAAACCCCAACGTCCTCTGCCTCCCAACTGAGTCCTTGGCGTGTGTCATGTATGATGTTGTGTTTTTAAAACCTCCAAAGTTAAGCTTTCGTCATCCATGGTGGTGTTATCCACAGTTGCGTTATTGTGTGAGCACATTATCGTAAATATAAAATTAAGTCTTATAAAGTTTTATTTTGAAAGTACCAAGGAAGTTTTTATTTTAAAACCCAGGCATGTTTCTGGTTTCTTGGCTTCTTGCTGGGAAACGAACACCAGGGACAAGACTGTAGACCTGAACTTGAATGAACCTGTTACGGGGAGAGGATGAGGGAGTACCCAGGTGCAGAGAGGAGATGAGGCAGGAGGTTGCAGGGAAAGAGGAGCTTTAATAACTTAAACTAAGGAAACCAAAAACCACTGCAAAAGCAGGCAAACCACAACTCGAAACTCGAAACACTTATCACGCAAAACTGGGGAAGAGGAGAATATGGACCAGCACAGGAGGAAGGGAAAGACAAGACTTAAATACATACAAGGGAACAAGACACAGGTGGAAACACTCAGGACTGATGGGGAAAGGTAAAACTTGAGACAACAACAAAACAGGAAATGCTACAAAATAAAACAGGAAGTAACTCAAACAGGCCCGAACACAAAACAACTAGAACATAAAGGCAAAGAACCTAAAACCGTGACAGAACCGACCAACTGATGAGTCAATAATTAATAAAATAGAAGAAATACAATCTGCCTCCACGTTTAGATTCATGAAAGATCCAAGACCAAATCTCCCAACATAAATATGAGGGTTTACATTACAAAGCATTGCGGTGAATGTTTTTTTTTTATATTCTTTTACCAAATATTTGTTTTCTTTACCATTATACAAAAAAATATGTTTTCTTTCTTTCTTTCTTTTACATTGTGTTTCTCACAGTTAGTCTTTTTATCCTGACCATTACAGACCGAATCTTTAAAGTAACATTTTATCACAACTTACTTAAGTCACAGAATGTGTGATTGACTTTCTTTTTCTCCTCTGTAAACAATAAACGTTTGATCCTTAATGTTCAAAATTGTCATCAACTTAATAAAGATTGGTGCACAATATTATAGTTTGTAGTTTATTCCTTAAAAGACAATTTTTGAAGGATTTGTGCGTGTACAGAGTCATTATTATTTTATGTTTTTCTTTTTAAAAAGCATTTGCTTTTAAAACCTTTACACTTTTTTATATAACCTTTAGCCATGCTTAAAACAAATCAAACATTTGGGCATTTAAAGGAAAAGTCAGATGATTGTCCTATAATCTAAAGCTAAAGAATTTAAACAAAACCACGGAATAAAGTGTCTGTTTTGTTGTCTTTGGACAGCTTCATGTTTAAAGATTTGCTGCGTTCTTTTGAAAGTGGACTATGTAAGAATTTAATTAATAATTATTTTGCAAAAACAGTCTCTCTGTTGTACGCATGTATGTGCAGCGGTTCTTTCTAACTCACTGATGAAAACTGCAGATAATTCAGCACTTAAAGAAGATTTTACACTGCAAAAAGAGGAAGCCTAAACAGGAAAAGAACACACAAGTACAGTTATTTTTACTAAACCAGAAGTCATACTTTAAAATCTAGCACAAAAGGTGAAAAATATGATAAAAAAAACTGTTTGATAGAACAACTTGTAATTGAAAGTTTTACAGCTCAATCATTTTTTTTAACTTGTCCTAAGTAAATGCGTTTTTTTTGGAAGTTTTTATGAACTCAATTGTAGTTCATTTTGATTAAAGTGACAAAAATAGTTTAATAAGTGTAAATAATTCCTTTTAGTACAAAATATGAACAAAATGAGAATCAAGTTGGTCCATCTTAATAAATCTGCATAAAATCTTAAACTAACAAATATTCTTAGAACAGAAATCTAAATTTTTGTTCCTAAAACAATAACAGTGATTGACAGATTAACTTTATTGAACTTTAAAGTAAAATCATTCAAATTGAACCAAAAATGAGTGAAATTTGAGGTTTTTTTTGTCTTAAACCAAGTTTTTTCTATTGTCAAGAGTATGAAGCATTTTAATAATAATTTCCTTATCTCTCCATCCCAGCCCTTAATGAGACAAACATTCTCCACCGTGCAAATTTTGAGAAAAGGTTGGAAAATTGTAGAGCAAAGAGAAATAAAAACAACTTCCAACCCGCTAAAATATCTTCAATGTCGCACTGCATCTACAGCAGTGTTCTGAAACCCAAACAAACTGAACAGGTTTCACTTACATCATCAACAGCTGAAAGAGATGACCAGGTTGGGGAGGGTAGCCACTGTCTCCCCAACTCCAGCTGAGAACAAAGGACTCCTAACGAGCCGAAACCAATGTAGTCTCCGGAAACAATACTATCCAGTCTCAGGTCTGACTCCTCCCCCATTAGCACATATCTACCAGCTAATTCAGAACTGACAAAGCCTTTTGGGTAAGAGGTGAAACGTCTTCTAACTTTGGAAAACCAAGTCCAGATGACAACCTTTAAACCTACTACTATGTTAAAATAAGCTTTATTGATGTGAGGAAACAATACCAGGGATTCTGTTTTCCATGCTTCCGTGAGTCTTGATCAGGTGGTCAGCCTAACAAAATAATAATGCAAAAAAAAAGGGTCTCTCTCTCTGGTATCGTTCAGGGAGCCGGGTCAAATGGGTGGGCGGGCCGGGCAGTAGTTTGGGGACCCCTGCTTCAGAGAGTCAGTGTTAAGCCACTATTAAAATCGGATTTAATTTATTTTTTGTTGATAATTGATATTTTGTGTTCCATATTTGACCATTTGTTTGCTTTTTGGAATCTGGAGTTGTGTAAGAGAATGTGTGTGTGTGTGTGCGCGCCGTTTGTGATTAATCAAGCAGAACATGTTTTGCACCGCTGAGACTTTCACTACAGCTGTTTGAGGGTGTGTCTGGTGCCATTGGAGATGAAAAAGCTGCTGACTAAACCCCCGCCCACCCCAGCGGTCTATATGAAAACCTACATGTGTATTTAAAAAAAAACACGACAAAATCTGTCTGGAAGAGGCTTCATTTGTTTTGGTTTTTGCAGTAAGTCACTTAAGATTTTAAATTTTTATTTTTGAAATTACCTGTGGCTTCTTTAAGACATTGAACTCTCAGTTGATATATTCTTATATTTTTTTTACTTTGTTTGCGTTTTCTTGCGGTTTTACGACTTCCTCCAAAGTATCTGGTTGATTTGTGGTTTTATATCGCTCCTTTAATAATTGATTGTGTGGTTATTTGTGTGTTTGCCTCTGTGATGAACTGACGACCTTTGAAGGTGTTCCCTGCCTCTCGGCTTCAGCCTGGGAGGGCTCCAGCAGACTCCTGTGACCCTCTTTGGGACAAAACTGCTGCTCAAAAGTGGTAAAACTCTGACCTCTAGTGGTTGTGGCAGGTTTACACCTACTTATCTGATCCACACTTTCAGTTTGCATGTGTTTCCTTGTTTCCTAAAAGTCTGTCTATGGTTAAAGCCCATTTTTGGGAATGTCTTGATTTACTTCATAACATTTCCTAAAGAATAAATATGGGACGTAGTTGTTGTTATCCATGACCTTTCTGTTGTAGTGTTTATAACTGTTGCTTATCATTTTCTTTAGAGGCGCTGTTCAAAATTTTAGGAAAAGCTAAATCTGAATGATGTCATCAATAGATAACATGAAATATCAATAGATGCTGTTATCAAGGTACAATTTCATGTCTTTTTTCCTTTTTTAGAGATGTGAAAATTTATAATTTGACTTTTTTTTTTTAAATCATCGGCATGGACAGTATTTCGTTTTAGGGGGATGTTATGCATCAAAAAGTTAAAAAAACTGGATAATTTTTGGGCCTAAAGTTGTTTAGTGAACCTGCTGATGAACATCTATCCATCCGTCCATCGTCCGGGACCGGGTGGCGTGAGCAGCAGTCTAAGCAATGATGCTCAGACTTCCCTCTATCCGGCCCCTTCCTCCAGCTCCTCTGGGGGGATCCCGATACCTTGCCAGACCAGCAGAGAGACGTAGTCTCTCCAGCGTGTCCTAGGTCTGGCCTCCGCTCAGTGGGACATGCCTTGAAAACCTCCAGGGAGGCGTCCAGGAGGCGTCTGAGCCAGATGCCCAATAAACATCATCATGACGGAATGTTTGCCACAATCGGTTCTTTTGAGCCAGCTCTCATTGTTTTGGTGTCTGGACTTGGATTTCTTTATTTTCGTCAGTGGATTTGTGGTAGATCTGCTGCAGAACTTCATTTTCCTGTCCATGACCCACTTTTGTCTTCACCTTTGCATCTACATTTCAGTTTTTCTTCATTAAACTTCGTGACGGTTGCGGTGATGTCAGGGTTTCTGTGTCCTGCCGATGAAAAACAAACACAAATAATTGGAGCAACAAATATGGAATCACACAATTTGCTCACATCCATAAATTCTAATAATTAGCTATTATTTTTTACATATTTTTCCTGCTATTATTCATTATCACAGCAAAATATTCAAATTTAATTCTGTAGAAAATGATATTCTAACATTTCCAGATTAATGAAATAAACAGGAGCATGATTTATTCTGTTTCTGTATTTGCTTGTATTCTTCAACATGGCAGAAAATCTTTTTTTTTTTCACCCTCGCTGATAATCAATTATTCAAAAACATTTGATAAATGGGTCTTACACCTCCCCCCCTCCTCCCTGTGGAGAGCTAGCAATAATCAGCCGATGTGCCGGGCATGTATTTTAGCCTTTTGACAGGCTTTCCTCAAAGGGAGAAAAGGAATTCAGACATTCAAATGAAGAGTATTTCATGGGAGAAAATCGTATAATTGTGAATCCCACACAGAGTTTTACCCATTTTACATAATGGATGATGCAGATTTAAGAGTGGATGCTTCATTCAAATAAATCCCAAAATTGTTGACTATCGAGGTTGCAGTTCTCCCAACAAGCCACTCGAGGGCAGAAAAGTCTAGCTGATGTCATTTTTGGGGGAAGACAACATCTGTCTACTTTGCTAACTTTGCTTCAGCAACTAAAACTGATTTTTTTTAACCTTTTGCCATAGATACTTTTTAAAATATAAATAAAAAGATACTTACTCAATCTAAAATCACTAAATTTATAAAATACATGACTCTTTTTAAGAAAATGTGGTTTATAGTTACAAGTTTACATCTGCCTGTAAAGAGTACCTGAGACCAGTTAAACACATGAACGTATGTAAAACTAAATTCTTGGACCAATACTCCCTTTAGAGATTACAATTGTCGGCCAAACTTGTGGTGATAAAACCATAAGACCAGTTTTATTTTTTATTTTTTTTAATAGCAGTTGTCATCTAGAAGTTCTTGAATCACAGTTTAGGTTTTGGACTGGACTGCAGTGCAAACAGGAGCTTCCGCAGTGAAGCTAGTTGTTGTCTTCAGGCTTTATGCATGTCAAATTGTTCATCTGGACAACCTTCCAATACATCCCTGGGGGGTATTTAGACTGGACACATTTGGTTTACTTAAAGTAAAGACATTTTCAGTCTGAATCCACCCAAGTGGACCCTGATCCAGGAACAGGAACCGCTTTAGGACCCATCTTTTGAGGTGGTTATGGCTCGCTCTGAGTTTCTTGCATTATAAATAGGATCTGTGCTGTGAGCGTAACAACTGAACCAAACTGGCCACCGTTGCTGGGCATTAAACAGTGTAGGAAGGTAGCAACCACAACGAGGAGAAACAAATGAATGCAGGCCCATTAGAACGACTTTTACCGACAATCTATTTGTCATAAACACTTGTCAGCATACCTTTTCGGTTGCTGTAGAAACCACCTTGCAGCATGCCTCCGCCGTGCCAAAGTAGTAAGTAAAAGGTGTTGTTGTACCTGACGTCGATTCATACGTTCTGAATTGGTCGGCAAAATCTGAAGTTTGAATAATTGAACTATTCCGACAATGATTGCAAACATAGGATTTTTCTCGTTGCTTTGCCCCACTCTTGTAATTTCTGGCCAATGACTGAAGAGATCTTTAGTAATGTGGTTTAGTTGGTAACCGAAATGTCCAGTTGAAAGGCAGTGTGAATGCAGACCAAGCGCAAGGTTCAGGACTCGACCCGGGCCAAATTAAGTGGACTCGGTCCTTACCAACGGACCTTTCCAGTCTGAATACACCGTTAGATTAGAGGGGAGATCTGTGTTTTACACGGAGCTTTATTAGCTCACGTGTGTGTATTTAAATGAGAAACATCATGAAGTCTCATGTTAAACCACTAAGATGAATTCTGGATGTATAAATGCAAACCATTCACCACTTTCCCTCGGCAAAGAGGTCACAAAACGTAACGGAGATCTGAAGTATGCGAGAGTTGCATCCGTTTTCCTAGAAGCGATGCTAAAAGACCCTTTTTCTAGGTCCTGCGACCCAAAAAAGCGACCCATGACCTCTAGTTTGATGTGTATTTCAGGTGCTGAGAAGCAATCTATTCTTTGTTCCTCACAGAAGAAGTAGATCATATAGAAACACTTTGTAGACAAGGTCACATGAGCGTGTATCTGGGTTTGAAACAGAGGCTGAGAGCATAATGCAGCTGGAGAGAAGAATTAACACTGATAAAACAGTAAGCAAGGCAATTACTCACAAAGAGCCCCATTCAGCCTGTATAATCTGGGAAGGATGTAGTAGTTTTGATACTGCACACAGAACGGAACCCCACAGTGGGAAGGACTGAGCCATATTGTTGCCTTGTGTTATTTCTTGGTTTATGCTCTGAATCTCTGTTTGTAATGCCACGGAGGATTTGGGGTGTTCGGGAGTCGCACAAAGGTTAATTGCCGTGTGTGAACATTTTTGTGGTGCATTTTAATTAAAAGTAAACTTCCCTTGATAAAGAGTTTCCAGTGAGAGGTGAGATTGGTGCCTCAGCAGAAACGCCGGGGTCGAACTCTGGTGACTCTAGAGCCTATAGTAGAGGCAGGCGTCTGTGCAGGACAGGTACGCAGTCATTCGATGCTCGACCTTTTCCTTTGGTGTTGTTTACACGTATAGCGACATTTTGTCTTAAACACATAACTCATCTCTATGCCGTGTGCAGAGATTCCAGCGTGATGCATTCTGGGTGAGAAAGCGATCAAGAGTTTTCCAGCTAAGTGTTTATGCAGCCCTCTCAATTGCCACCACAGTTCACTTCGGTTGGCCCCAGCCTCTGTTGATGGAGACACTGTGGATTATTCGGAATCCCACATGTCAAGTTTTGGCCACATCTTTGAGCTGTCTTTGTTTCATCAGCATTTATTCATAGCCTCAGTCTTTTAGACCCACTCCGAAGAAAATCAAGTTTTTAACATCTCCTTTTTTTCTCATGATATAGAACATATATTCAAAAAATGCAGCTTAAAATTGCAATTCTGAATAAAAAGGCAATTGAATGAAGCTTGTAGGTGTTACGTATGACCCACAACAGCTACGAGCTCCCTGCTACGCTTTATTCTAATGCATCCACTTGCTGACAACTAGATCCATGGACGTCTTAGTTTTCCTCGTCTGAGTTTTTATCTGGAAATCTCCAACTGTACAGCTGGATTAGCTTGCTAATGTTGGGTTGGGGTTGTGAGGAGCTATATGCTAGGAGTAGAGACTGTAAACAAAGTAACGATGGGAAATGGAGACAGGCTTACTCTGCCCCAATTGTCCGGGACACAAATCAAAGGCAGATTTCAAAAGTACTCTTGTCGCCCTGCAGAAACTTTGTCCTTGAAAGAGACAAAGGTTTTTTTCGATTTTGGCTAAAAATGTCATAATCATAATTAAAAGACCCTTGGGAACGCTTTGACAATAGATCAGTAGATAATTGAAGTGGGACTTCCTTTCTGATCGCTCACAAATGCTGCATGCACAGGTGGCTAAATGCCCGTAGGATGCCCACGCAAACTACACTCTGATCGTCTTCAATTCCAACAGTCAGGCTTCATCCAATGAGCACACACTTATCACGTGAACCGCACTGACGGGCTCCTTGTGCAGTCAGCATGATTTGGAAGGGTTGAAAAAAAATGAAAAATCCACCCTTACTTTCCCTGATGTGTTGTATAAGTGTTTGCCATGACCTGTCAACTGGTTCACAGAGCGGTCTACCACCCTGATATTTCCTCCAGCTTGTATAGGTTTGATCCTTTTTCACCCATAGGCTGCCCATATATACACCCATAGGGGCAGTTGTAGCACAACAGCAAAAATGCCAGTACTGTTACAAACTAGTAGACCTTCTGTGTCAAATCTGTTTCACTTTTCACTGGTTTCTTGTGGAGCAGAGTTAATGTAAACCTGTATTTACATCCTCCTCCTCCTCCTCACATGAGTTTAAAGATGTTTCTTCTTTCCCTCGGGGTGATTGCCATTTGCTCTTCTGACGTGTCATCTCACGACGAATGACTTCATCTGTGAAGGCATGTGGGGCTAATCTGCTTAATTAGAATAAATAAATCCGACTAATGGCATTAAGGTCACCACAAAGTCAGCTAATGCACAAAACTGGCACATTCGGTCAAACCAACCGATCAACTGAGCTTTTTGTTTGCTCCGTCTTTCAACCAGCTGGTGAAGAATGACCAACCTGAGGTGCTGCTATGAGAATGTGTACCATTCAAGTCAGAGTGTTTAAGAAAAAGTCAGGTAGACGGGCCTGGCTCCATATATGCATACGTCTGGTTGTTTGTAAGTGTGAAAGCCATGATGAGGGAGTAATGATGGCGTGTGAATAAACCATAGCTGTTCACGTGGGATCTGCTGCACTCCACAAAGGCTTTTTCTTATCTAGACAGCTGTGAATTCTGTTGATTTTCCTTGGTGACTCTGCTAAACCCTTTTGATTAGCAGAATAAAACAAACTATAACAGTTTAAGAAACAGGAACTTCATTTGGATTAATAGGCAACATCTTGAAGCATTTATTAAAAGATAATAAATGTGGTTCTTGAGTTTGGAAGCAGAAGTTCTCAGTTACATCAGGAAGGTTATCCATTCGCTGTAAAAATTCTCAAGAACATCTTGGATTGCTTCAGAACAAAACTGTCTGTTTTTTTTATTTTTTAGCTGCAGTATTTATGTCTTTCCATAATGTATGTGTGGTTTCCATTTGCTGCAGAAAACTGGTTTCCATGACACTGGCAAAACAAACTTTGGAGACTTTTTATTGACTTCTGTCACTAGAGACTACATTTTCACCTGTTTTTTTTTTATTATGTTTTATTGCCACGTCCTGGTTTTACACAGTCAGTATGGCCTGTAGCTGCTGAAGCTGTCTGCTGCGTGTGCGCATCAAGACAGCTCATATGTTGCAGCTACTTCCTGCATCATTTTGCTTTCATCTATCTCATACCTTCAAATATGAAAGTGTTTTTTGTTAGATGTTTTGTTGATTATTGCGAAATTAACAACAAATAAAGGCTGTAGTGGTGGATTATTCATACGCAGTATATCAATATCTAGTAGTACTTACCATTTATGATTGCTAAAAGAGTAAGTTTGAGTTTTGGTTATTTAACGCACCATTTTCTATTTTAATCTTTAATGAATGAGATGCATTCATTAGTGCTGTCACATGAATTTTTTTTGAGCAATTAATTCTACAGGACCTGTAATTAATAACCCTAAATAATCTATTTCTAATCCAGCCTACTTGCTGTAAAAAGCCTCATTTTGAGATATTTTCATTTAAATGTGGGACATTGTGTTACTGTAAAAGATCAAAATACAACAGAAAGCACAAAACACAACCTTTACTTTTACCTCTCCAAGAGTTTTTTTTCCAATTAAAAAAAAAAAATTAAGAAAAAAAAAGTCAGGTCCAGAGTATTTTAATTAAATATTTAATAAAACAGAAGGAACAATTTTCAGAGCAATGCAAAATATATTGGACCACAAACCTCTTAATAATACCATTATGCATAAGTTGACATACCTTCTTTTTTCTACAGCTTATCATTGCAGCGAGAAAGTTTCCTTCAACCTGTTTAGTTGATCATTTTGAAGACTGCGATGGAGCAGAAGAGAAAGAGAGATGAGAAGATAAGAAAGTGGTGATGAGACACGAGAAAGAATTCAACAATATAGACTTTGGATTTCTGTTCTTTGTTACAATCATCTCTTTCATCATCTGGACAAAAGCAAGCGGTAAGAGGTGAACGTTCCCTCTGAAACGATGCTTTGTTTAACTTCTCACGACAATCAGCGTCTGTAGCATTTTCCTCTGCTCCTCCAGAGCGAGATCGGTGCAGCCTCTGCAGCTGTTACCATGACAACACGTAACACTGCATATTGAATATTCATCTTATTGTAAAAAACTATTTGAACGCTAAAAAATACCAAGATTAAAGTACTAATAATTGCTTAAATATTTACCTCTTTCGTAAGTGACCAAGGTAGAAGAGGGATGATGCCCTTCAAGGTGTCCATTATGGAAGGGATAGTGGCCGACGAGGTGTCCTTTATCAGAAATGAACGGAAAACGGAGAAGTCTAAACATTACTTTCACAAAGTCTGTTAATCTGTGATTAGCCAGTATCTCATTTTGGGTTGAAATTGCTTTATTGCAAAAAGCGGACTATTTGATACTGGGTGCGGCACGTTTTCATGGTAACGACTGACCTCGACCGCAGCGGCAAAGGAAAACGATATGTATGCTGATCGTCACACTAAATAAAGCATCAGTTCAGAGAGAAAGTTCACCTCTTACCGCTTGTTTTTGTCCAGATGACGAAGCAAAAGGTTGTTTTAAAGAAGCCGGCGCAGTGATACAGAATATTTAATTTTATGTGACCGGGACTTCTTTTTTAGGCGTGCGGTTATCAATGTGGGTTATCACTTTTTAATGCACCCCGAGCAGCCAATCAGAATCATAACAGAAATTAATGAACTTTGCGGAAGTAACAGTCTGACGTGATCAGGCCTCTGCATCCTCATTTCCTTTTTGATGACAGACACCTCATCAGGCTTTATCACTTACATAGTAGATAATAGTTATAGATTAAAAATGACATTCGTGCCATTAAAAACAATTAATGCTCTTATTTGTCTGTAACTAATTAATACAAAAAGTTGACATCCCTAGTATTTACTAAATATAGGCTGATATATTGAACATAAATAGTTTTAGCCATGCTCACCTCATTGGGATATGGCATCCGATATGCAGACAGATACCAATACTACGCATAAAGGAATATGTGTGCTGACTTTTATATATGTGAACTGTTAACGGAGTTGTAAACAGGAGC
Source organism: Oryzias latipes (assembly GCF_053564925.1). Taxonomy (NCBI): domain Eukaryota; kingdom Metazoa; phylum Chordata; class Actinopteri; order Beloniformes; family Adrianichthyidae; genus Oryzias; species Oryzias latipes. The sequence continues at coordinate 31,513,930 of NC_136242.1, read as the reverse complement.
TCAAATGGCATCAGGACACAAAGAGCAGTGCACTCAAATAAAATCACGTGAATGCAAGTAGACTCCAAAAATAAAAACAGGCCACTGATTTTGTTTGGTGGTAATTTTAGCTTTACAGTAGAAGTAGTTTTTGGCCTGTGGACATGTTTATATATCGTAAAGAAAACACTGAACCCGAGAGGAAATATATTTTACTCATCTGGCATCTCAATTATCAAATAAATGTTTGACATTTTAGTCACTTACCAAAAATGACATTTATATGTGTAAAAAAAAAAAGAATCTAAGAATTCTGGTCCATTGGCTGTTCTGCCTGTCTGTCAACAAATCGGCCAGCTCTTCAACCTGGCTGGACAACACTGAATGGTGCTATTAAACCACCAGCTGCCCCTGCTCATTAGCTGCCATTAAGCTGCCTTACTTCATCTCAAACTCCTATAAACAAATTAGCCAGCCGTCATTTTGGACAGACATCAAATCCAGTCCTTTGCGCTGTCCTCCAGTCTAAACACACACAGTCTCTTCATCTCTTTACCCGCCCCCTCGTGGAACTCCCAGCCTGGCTGCATTCTGCAGAATGCACCAAGCCGAACAGACAAGTACACTTTATTCTGCAGGATTTCTAATTTTGGCCCCATAAGTCCTTGAGGATACATTTGTTTTTAAGACCATTTCTTGGAAAGTAGGGCAAAGGTCATTGAGGCTTTATTTTACCCTGGTGTACGTCTTTGTGTGATTATTTTCACATTATATGAACATATGTGAGGTCTGAGAGGAATCGCAACCATCTGTGAGGCAAATGAAGCGGACGGCGAGTGAAGGGGTACTGAGATAGCCCCCAGAATTTCCCCCAAGCAGCACCCAACACGGAGGAACAACTATGGCCTTTGTTGGTCACACCGTGGATCGCACACACAGTTAATATAGACTTTTCCCACTGACTCTGCCAAGAGTCTGAAGTCATTTAATGAGGTGGCGGCTGAGTTTAGAAGGAGCCTGTGTGCTTGCTGCTTACACTGACAGAATGGAAAATGTCTGTGTTATGCAGAGAACAGCCAGTGACAAGAGGAGTGTGTTCTTATACTCTGCACTCCAACACACAAAAAACATGCACACGTATGTTTATATTTGCTTGAACATTTCACAAAACGCCACAGAAGGTGGCAGAGATTACACAAATTTACACGTTGTTAGTTATGGCTCATTTCTTCAGGTCCCTTCATGACATCCTATAAGTCTGTAATCGCCTACAGATTGGGTTAGCAGCATAAAAGTGTGTAATAAGAGTAACTTTTCTCGGGGAATCCATGATGAGTGAGTAAAGTGCATCAGTATTTAGCATTTCATACATTTTGTCCAGTTTTTTAAGTATCCAAGTGTCACCTCTGATCTCTTTCATGGCTGTCAGGTTCTCTCTCCACTTGTGTTGTGAGCATTATTTGTGTATACATTTGGTCCCACCCCTTTCTGAGTCTGTGCATCGGAGCAGATTTCAGCCTGTGTTTGTGCTCCATTGTGCCGCTGTCACTTGTTTTCCCAAAACCTGAGTATCGTTTGCTTCAGATACCTTTCAGTACATCTCATTGAGCGTGCATCAGCGGGCATGTTCATTCTTCTCCTCTTCTTAAAGAACATTTCTTCTTTCACTGCAGCCATAAGCCTCCTTTTTAAATCCACAGACAATGTGGTTTTGTCCATCCTCTTCTATCCTTTTCAGTGGGGAGTGCAGGGATTCTCCCTCTCTCTGTCTGTCTGAGGGCATTGGGGGGACCACTGAGCATGGTGCTTCTCTTGAAGCTCCATTGTTTGCCTCTAATGAACCATGATGAAAGACAACAGAATGAAAGGTAATAATTCATGCAGGCCTCAGTGTAGAGCACGTGGCTGCTGGTTGGCCTGGGCCGCGATAGCCTATTGCTCAGCCAACAGAACAATACTCCAGCCGTCCCAGGACCACTGGTTTCGCTGTGCCGTCCCCTCACCACCATTCAGTCACTTCACGTTTAAAGGCTGTCTGCGATCAGAGGCATGCCAGAACATCTCTTTGGGAAAGAAGTCCAACTGTCTCCTCACTGTCTTTCCTGAAATTCCATCTTTTCGACGTCGCCTTCTGTGCCGTCATACTTCTTCTCTTCATCGGCTTTATCAGATTCTACTTTCTGAATGAATCCAGACATTTTCAAAACTTGTTCAGTCAGAGTCACTGCATCGGTTTAGTTGTCGCTATTTGTTAAAAACATTGTAAGGTCATGCAGTATTTCTAAAGTTTTTTGTTTGTTTGTTTTATTCAGGAAAAACTGCACATGACATTAAAAAATTCTGTGAAATTAGGCAAATTTTAAATAAAAAACAATAATAATTTTATTATTCTAGAAGTAGTTTTTAGAACTTTCGAAAGATAATCCATTTGGAGGCTCCAACCTTAATTAAGCGGCACCATAGTTATGTACTGACTTTCAGACTCAGTATCATGTCTGCAAATCAGATTAAGAGGGTAAAAATATATTTACATCAGAGAGGCGAATATTTCAATATAACTGAGCTCACAGCCCATATACTTCCCCTTTTGTCAGCTTTAGCTACCAAACATTTTTTTGCAGTCATGAACCACAAGGTTTAATATTCTGCACTGCAAAAACTGAATTTTAAAAAGGAATAAGATCCTTTTTTCAATGAAAATGGTCATGATTTCTGTTTTGCATGTCAAAGATTTTTTTAAGAATGTTTCTTAATTGCAAATAATATCTTAGTTTACGAAAATGTGTCTTAATGACAAGAATGTGTGTCTTAGAATAATAATTCTTGGTAAGACCTTTTTTATCACCCATTGGCAGATTCATGTTGCTTATTTAAAGGACATTTGTCACATTTTAATAACTTTTGCCTTATTTCTAGGGGGGACTGCTTTTGTTTTTGTTTTTCCAGTCACTCAGATGCCTTTGCAACTGAGTGACTGGACATACCTGATCCAGGTATGAAGTGTGCTAAAGAAAAGGCATTTGCCATGAGGCCAGGATACTCACCCCTTGGTTTGGATCAATTCAGCAATAAATTCCAGCCATTTTTTAATTTTCCACTCCGATCATCCTTAGATCTTTTTTTTAAGTCTTCCCAGTGGTCTTTTAATTATGATTATACTGTTTTTATACAAAATCTAAAAACCTTGTAGTTCTCTAGAACATAGTTTCTGCAGAGTGGCATGAGTTAGTTAGAAATCCACCTCTGAGTTGTGGGCGGGGCTGTTGTTGGTGTGGAGCAACCTGCCCCCTCTTCCCCTCCCTGTCACTGAGAGCTTGTCCCAGCGGATTTTCTGTCACAAAAAAGCTTCTTTTTTTTACAGAATGTTTTCATCTACTTCGGATTCAAAACAAATAATTAAGAATAAAAAAATACTAATACTAATTTTCTTAACACATGGCCTCCATCAAGAGAAAAACATTTTAAAAACACAATTTTCCTTTAAATGGTAAGATGTCAAAATGAATGGATGTTGTATTATTTAAGTCGGCCTAAAGCATTTATTTAGATACTTCATAAAGTTAGAATTGTACCAAAATATGTTAATGTGAATAGTTCCCAGCTCTTGAGGGGACTGGCTTAAAGTGACTTGATCATTTCTTTGGCATGTTTTTCTCTGAGCTTTTCCAGCGATTTAACTGAAAAAGCTCAGTTAACCACATTACAGAAGCCGTCACAAGACTGTTCCTTCACTCCTGTCCTACTTTGATTGCACAGTGACTCTCAACTGCTTGCTTCATTGAATATCAAATATTTAAAAACCTTAGACATCCTAAGAATGTACTCCATGTCAAATATTTGAAGTGCTCACTGACCGTCCCACTTTGACCAGCATTGATAATATTTCACATTGGAAAACTTAAGAATGAAGCTATTTCAGTTTCAGACATTTTTGGTATGTTGAAATACAGTAGAAGAGCATTTTTGGGTGTATTCAGACTGGAAAAATCCAATATGGAGTCCTGAACCCTGCGTTTGGTCTGTATTCAAGCGGCCCATCCTGTTCCGGACTAAAACTTAAAAAAAAGCCACGATTTCTTCACTCATTGGTCAGGAATTATTGGGGAGACGCAGAGCAACTACAGGCAGAAATGATGGAAATCCTGCTCTTTAAGTTCATTCAAACTATATTTCGCTCAAAAACTTTAAACGTCTGTATCAACATCGTTGTTTTGGTCTGGTAGAGGCATGCTGCAGGGTGATTACTGGCAAGAAGACGGCTAAGAAGGTTTGCTAACAGGTGTTTATGTTGGGAACATTGTCAGGAAATCTCTAAAAATATTGTGTGTCACGTTAAAAGTTGTTTTTATAAGCCTTCATTCATCCAACCACATTTCAATGTTGTGGTGTTGTGGCATTGTTTTTAAGAGAATTCGTAAGGAACTACAAGGTAGCTTTAAGGATGACATCACAGCGGCGCTGGGCGCGGGCCGTGTAAGGAGACACAGGAAAGCATGGGAGAAGCGTTTTCAGCTGTCTTAAATAAACGTTCTAACAAGTAAGGAATTGGAGCCTTTTTCCTCTTTGATAACACGACAATCTTTTCTTTAGATTTGTCCGCGGCTCATCAGTTGCTATATTTCAACTTTTTTTTTGCATCACATGACCACTGGCTACGGTGGCCATTTTGGTTCAGTGGTTTCGCTCCAAGGATGGTTTGTATCCAGACTAAAGAATCTCAGAGCAAACCGAAGCTCTGTTCGATTGGAAATGAATCACAACTTCCTTGAAAGATTTGGTCTGCTTGGGTGTATTCAGGCTGGAAATTTGTTCAGGATTATTGGGTGGTTATATATTCATATAGTACACAAACTATGGGTTAAATGAAACTCCTTAGAACCTCCCCCACTATTTTCATCAGTTTGATCTGCGGGAAAAAATGGGTTTTAAAGCAGAAGTGGATAGTTGAGGCCCTGTCAAGCTGACGTCAGGTGATGTTGCTGACCATCTTGTTGTGCTATTGGCACAGGGTTGCACAGTTGGTTAAAAAAACAAACTGTTTGACCTTCTATCCTGTAGTCTGGATCCAGTTTCTGTCTTGTGAGTTCTCCAAAAATGATGAAGAAATGATTCTCTTCTGGGTCACATTGAAAGAATCTCAGATTTTCTTTTTCTTCTGTAAGGAAAGGATAGTTTTTCTTCTAGGGAAAAACACAAGAACCCATAAAAAACGTACATGTCTGACATTTTACTATATAAATATGTATATAATATCACAAAATAAGATTTTTTTTCCTCTGAAAATAAACGATAATAGTTTTATTGCAGATTGATGTGGTGGCACACCCCTAATTCTTGATGGCAAACTCTATATCTTGATTTTTATGGAAAAGTTAATTGAGATTAAAGGAGATTTGGATATGCAGACAGCTAAATCTTCCTATCACAGTTGTACTATTTAAACATACCCCATACAGAAACCTTCACAGGGATGGGCAGGCGACAAAGCAAGAGAATGAGAGTCTAACTACAAGCGTGCTTTAAGTGTGGCAGTTCACCAGTTTGGTGGTCTTCCTGTGAAGGTTGTTAATTAGTGCAGAATTTAGACTCCAGTTCCGCTGCCAGCACTAATGAAAAGAGGAAAAGGAAAGAGAGGGGCCAAACTGTAAGGCTGCCAAGACAGAGTGATTTCTGATAGGTTGAGAGTGCTTCCAAATGGTGGCGCAAAGCATGGAGACTCCCAGATTTTCTGCCTCTTGACCCCTGTGTTCACTGTCGGCCTTTTAGGTACAGTGAACAGCTGTTGACGAGAGCCTTAACAGAGAAGCCCCGTCACCACTTCAGTGTGGCTTTCTTAACCCTTATGCTATCTTATGACCCCACCCTTACGTTGACGTGTTCTCCCTACCATGACAAAGGTGGATAAAGGTGAAGAGGATTTCATGTCATCCATGGACACCAGTGAAGATCACAAATCACTGAAGAAAAAAGGTTCAGCGCACTGTCTAGTGGGTCTAGATGACCCCACTCCCAATGTTAAAGTGCCTAGGATAGCACAAGGGTTAATAGTGCTGAATTTGAATACAACTCCAAATTTATCCGGCTCATATGCGTGGAAGTGTCGGTTAGACCTGACAAAGGCGAGCAGAGTCCAGTCATAGTAAAACTTGTAATTTCCCCAACTAATAAAATGTTCATGTTTAAAAAGAAAGTGAACACTAGAAGATGTAGTAATTTACAACATCATGATTAAAAACCACTTTGGCAACAAGGAAAAACAAAACGTGGCTGCTGTGCCGACGTTAGGAATTCATTTTTCTGTACTCAAATCCTATAGAGTGTATATATATATATATATATATATATATATATATATATATATATATATATATATATATATATATATATATATATATATATATAAATATAAATATATATATAAATATATATATAAATATATATATATATTATATATATATTTATATTTATATATATATATATATATATATATATATATATATATATATATATATATATATATATATATATATATATTATATATAAATAGCACTTTTATAGGAAATTTCTGTATAAATAAAGTTTGATTTGATTAGAGTATGCAAATGTATAAGAAATGTTTTTGCAAAGTCACCCAACTGTTTTAAAAGTCCTACTCTGAACATCTTTTGATCCAAGCGTCCCCAGTGGTCTTTTATTTGTGATTATGCTGTTTTTAGCCAAAATTCAAAAAAATCGGTTTCGTCTTCTAAAACATAGTTTCTGTAGAGCGGCAGGGGTTTGTTAGAAATTCACCTCCGATTTGTGGGCTAGCAACCCCGCCCCTCTTCCCATTGCTGAGAGCAATTTGTTTACATGCTCTCAGGCTAGCTTACAGCCCCTCACACCACCAACCTATTACAGAAGCCGTATTCTTCTCCTACCCCTCCCTACATTTGGCCCTCGATGGAGTCATGAATAGTCGCCGGTGAGCTACGTTAGCACGTAGCTGCCAGTGCCCGGAAAGTGCAAAACAAAATCAGTTTTATATCAAAGAAATCATGAAAAAACAAAAAGTCCTTAGTTACATTTAAATGCATACTTCTGTGCTTCAGAGCACACCTACAGAAAGAAATGTGTTTCTCTTCCACCGTTCAGAGTGATGCGGATCGCCCCCCCGCTGGAAGGATACTCAGCCCAAGTCACAACGGTTCCTCCTTAAAAAAAGAAGTTCAGAAACCACTACAGCTTCAAATGCCCCTTAAACTGGAGGGGTAGGGGAAGAATAAGCGTATTTTTTACGTCACAAATGCGATCTTTTTCAAAATGCCTTTTTTCATCTGCTTCTGTTTCACAATGATTTAAATAAAGAAAAATTCAGAAATGCCATTTTAATCATTTTCTTTGTAATATCTGTTCTCCATCTTCAGAAAAATGTCACGAGAACATCTTAAAAACACCAAAAATACAAATTTCATTGGAGTGGGTTTTTAAACTGCTTTGGTGTACAGAATTTGTGGTTTAAACAGATTTTTTATTTGAAGCAAAATCATGACTTAGAGTGTCAGTTTTATGAAAATAATTTTTGTATTACAAATCTGGAAGGAAATCTCCAACACCTTTTCACCATCAGCTGTTCTACACATCCACACAGTCCACACCAGCACATCTTTTCAGTGCAGATCCTCAGATGGAAAACACCAGCATGTCACCTCAGTTGCACCCTCTCAGTCTGGCCACACTGTGGTGCTTTATGTGCAGCAGACAGAGGAAGTAGAGTGGCCAAAGGATTAATACGTCTTTTATTTAAAGTAAGAAATACTCACTTTTTAGGCATTTTTCCCTATAAAATGTTTGGTCAAAAGTTTATTTATGCCCAAGTAACTTCTACTCATCAAACTAAGAAAAAAAATAAAGAAACCATATGTAAAATACTTGCTTAACTAGAGTTTCTCTTTGTTTCTGTAGTTTTGTTATCATCATCTGGTGATAAATTTGAATCAAAACATTTAAGTCTGAAGTATTTTTAGTAGAAAACGTCAAAAATGTTTCAGCTTCTTTAAGTTCATGCGGCTCCTTGTCTGTTTTTCCTGCTGACACCTGCTCCCAGCCAGCCACCTGTCTGCTGTCTACTGCAATATTAATGCACACCATGCACTTGTTAATTATTTTCCGTGAATGTAGTCATGTCAAGCCAAATATGCAGAACAGAATTGTGGAGAAGCATTTTATTAGAGGTGATCACTCTCTTTTTGCCTCGTCTCGCCTTTCTCTCGGCTCTTTCTATCAGTGTAAGTGCTGTGGTGAATGTATTTATGCATGTGTGTCGGCGTCCATACACCAAGCAGAGCCTGTTTCCCAGGAGATGCACAACTGCGTGTGCTCAGAGGGTGGCAGAGGGACACTCGGAGGGGGTGAATGAAGGGTGGCATGTCGAACTGGGGATGGAGTTGGGAGGGAGCGCTGTAATGAGAGATGTCGTGGGAGGAGAGCCGCGGAGGGGGCGGCAGCAAAGCGAGGCGAAGCGAGGCTAGGCGGGTGGCATGGCAGTGGGGCCTCCTTGTGTCCCGGTCCCTCTTGTCCCTCCTGGTCCTTTTTTGCGGACAGCATCTGCAGCCTGCTTTACATGCAAAACACACCCTGCAGAGAGGGCTTCTACACATGGGGCTAAGGGGAGCAGAAGAAAAGCATTCCTGAGGCAGTGCAGGGAGAAGAGGGAGGTGGGTATCCTCAACAGCCTCACTCTTCCAGTGTCTCCTCCAGAAGAATCCACGGGGGGATGCGGTAATGAGGGATGAGAGGATAAATTCACTGCAGATTATTTTTGCTTTGAATCAAACTGAAGCCCATTTTCAAAAACAACCAAAGCTTTTGTTTTCTTACTTTGCATCTTATTTCCATTGGCAATTGATCTCAAGTAGACGTCCTTGAACCAGTCAACTTGATAAACCAAGGTCCCCTTGTTCACTATGTAAAAATAAAACAGTTGAAATTCTAACATCATTTTTAATTTTTAGATTGTAGATGATGTGAGGTCATCTACAACGCCGATTAAAGTTTACAAAACCTGATGTTGCGTCACGAGTCATCAACAAAATGCAACCTGCATACGTATGAATACCACATCCTGACTTCTTCTGAATATACGCCACCACATTAGTCCAATTCGTCTTTTTCTGGTCACATGACATTTGCTTTAAATCAGGCCACCCTCTGGCAGACTCAGAAAGTACCACAAAGACAGTCATAGACTGATGTGTCACTACCATTGTAGACAGAGATGGACTGTCATTTTGTACCCGCGTTCTCCAGAGTCAGAGCGAGGTCAGCAAATGCCTTGGCTTCATGTACTCCGACAAGAAGCACAATTGACTCATTGTGGAGATTTGGGATCCTGAAGTGGCATTTTGGTTGGGTTTCCTTGGATGGACGATTGACTGCCCGTATTTCAGTCCTAGAGAGGAAAAAAGGATCCCCTTTATGTGGTCTTGGTGCCATTTGCTTTTGCCAGGGCATTTGTTTAAGAAAGATGCCTCTGTGATCCTACATTTTCAAAAAGAGTCACTGCAGATGTCTCCAACATTCCCACAAATTTGAAAAGATGTTTATTGTGCAAACCGTTTTGTTTTTCACATTCAACAGCCTCTCCTTGTCTGGTCTGCACAAAAATAAAAAAAAGGTGAGGTCACATCATCTCAATAGTATTAATTTTCCTTTATATTCTGTCCCCCAGCCGTCCTGCACAGAGGGACCAGTCTGTTTTCCAAAGGTCTTCTTTCTTGCTGCAACTTTGAGTAAAAATCTCACCCCTGGCACATACTCAAAACTCACCAAAATGTGCACTTAGTACCTAGCACAAAAAAAAAGATTTGGTATAATAAACGACCCACCCAAAAAAATGATGATATCACAGCGGGAGAAACCATCCAAAAAAGAATGGGGCCAAAATCTCTAGGGGTTCAAAAAAAGTTACTAACGAAACCAAAACACACGTGTCTGGGATGTCCAGAGGAAGTTCTAATATCATTATGGGATGGCCACAGAACCTACAGCTTGGCAACCATTTTGTGGCACAATGGCAATTTACACTTTTTGGGCCAATATGGAAAAAGACAACCCAGTTGAGTCTACAACCACAATCATAGTTTCATTGACCTTTAACCCTAGAGCACTATCGCCGGGTGATATTCACCCAAGCAAAACTATTTACATGAATTTCAATATGTCGTGTGTCAAGGAGTCTGTGCCTTCACCAGGGAAGTCTCACAGGTCCCAGGAATGGGTGGACCAAAGACCAAGTTTCCAGTATCATTTTATGATTTGTAGAAATTTTTTGTTCTTAAATTCCAAATTTATTATCTTATTTTTTGAGCATGTTTTTCATGAACTTCATATGTTTTTCCTTTTCATTTTGTTACAGATACCACAGTTGAAAATAAAATACTTTAATTTATCAGGTGTTAACATGTTTTGATCTATTTTTTATGACAAGTACTTTCTGTTGGCTATACTATATCGGGTAGAAATTAACCGGCAAAAGTGATGATGTAACATTTTAAAGCGAAATTGTTTTAGGGTTAATCTCGGGAAGATTAAATTGAATAAAAAGATGTACCTTCTAAAAATTTTAACTCCTTTTTAGGAATTTCGGTCAATCACCTCCTAACTCCTTGAGCATCTGTGGGAAGCTACTTGGAAAAAATGTTGGTGTTAGAAGTCGTAGATTTTGCACAGCGTTTGTGTGGCGAGTTCACAAAAGTGGTGTGTCCCTGTTGCATGAATACATGAATTGTCGGTTCAAGCTGAACAAAACTATAAGACATATGATATGGACATATTAGGAATGTTGGCGTGGTTAACAAAAATCCCCTGTTGCCAAGGAAATCCAAAAATCTACCTTTGCCGATTCTTCTAGAAATTACATTGACCTGTTCGTCAACCCGAGACAACCAAAAACTGAAATAGTTGCTATGGAGATGAAACCAACAGAAAGGCTGCCATTTTGGGAGAAGTGTCTTTTTTTTTAATTGGTAAGCAGCCGCTCAGCTAGTGAGGGTGGGTCAAAGGAGGCGGCGACGGCCAGTCGTGCCTCTGGGTCATACGAGGCTTTAATTTTTACATTGCTTTCTCCCAAGAATTGACCTTGAAGTATATTTTCACAAAGTTCGTCTGATTGATGATTGGGTTTTCCAGATGTGTTCCTGTTACTCTTGGTGTTTCTCATTCTCTTCCCCACAGAGGAACGCTTCCTCTTTTGTTTGCTCTCGTCTTAATTGTGTAAGATTGCTGTCTTTATGAAAGTTCAGTGTGCAATAATAAAGTGAGGAAATGAGTCCTATTGCTTCACTCAGTGTTACCATTATATATTTATATATGTCTAATATGTATAGGGTGGCTCCAGGGTTTTAGGTTTCAAAGTGCTAGACATCCCCAACGGATGTTTTCAGATCATCACATCAGTCGGGCCATGCAGAGCTAAACCAGACCCCCTTTCTAAATAAATCCTCTCGTCCCTTTTCTTTATAAGTGGAAATTGTTAAATATTTTTAAAAATCTATATTCGATGAAAGATTTTGCATTTTGAGATTTCTTCAGTTTTTTTGCCCTGTTTACGATGAGAAAAGATTATTTTGCTCTTTGATGTCATATATTCTCAACAATTTATTGCTTGTTGAGCACATTAAGACGCTCCAGCAATGGAAAATTGTAATGTTCAGTGTTGACATTTTTGTTCCTCACAAACTATGTCCACATATGGTGAGACAAAAGCTTGCATGGTCAGTCGAAGCTCCTTTTGAGGAAAAACATCATTTCCTTCCATAAATACGCTTCTATTCCAACATTTTGCAGATGCAAAAGTTGTCATTGATGTGCATAGCAGGACATTCCGACTAACTTCAGCCGCTCGTGACGGACGGTTGTCGTTGTTCAGGGTTCTTGCATTGCAGTTTAATGACTGACGGAGTTTCATGAGTGCGTCTGAGGTTGCTTTAGAACAGAGAGCATTTCGGATTGCTTCTTTATGTTACTCATGTATGTTTTCACATACACTTTCTTTGCACATATTTGAAAGGGGTGTAGAGAGGCTTGCAGACATGAGTGCATGCTTGATTCTTGATGTTACAGCTCTGCATTGAAGCAGCTGCCTTCAATCGGGAACAGTAGTTCTGTTCCTGATTGTTAGTTCAAAAGGGACCCAAGTCCAAAATTTTTCAAAATAGAGATATTATATGTTCTATGGTCTTCAAGGGAAAAGCTATCTGATTATGTGCAAAAAAAGTCCCAAGTCAGTTGTAATGTATTGACCATGCTTGACATTTAAAATGCATTAAGTGCAAAATTCCTGGACTTTGGCCTCTCTTGCATGGGTTTTGCTTTATCCCATAGATGGTAGCACTAGTTATCCAAAATGGCAGCGCCCCTGTTTAATTGAAGAAGGGCCCAAGTCCAGAGACATTAGTTTGCTAGTCCTCTTCATATTATAGCATTTGTAAGCTACGAACTGGTGCTAAATCTGGGTAAAGTATTAATCATTTGGTGTAGCCTCCCTATGCAATTAAAATAATTTGCTGGAAAAACAAACCTCTTGGACTTGGGCCCCTTTTGAACTAATCGATTCAATTAGACTAGCAGCTGACAGATTACAGGATTTGTCTTGATAGTTTGGTCTGTTTCTAGGCCAGAGGAATGAATTCAGGCTTATCTTTAATAAAGCAGTTTTTCCCCATCACCTTCTATCTCAATATATGTTTCTTTGCTTTTATTTATTTAGTTTTTGCTCTTGTCAATGTCTGTTTTGCAGTTAAATATTTACTCCATAGGTGAAACAGAATTGACTCATAGTTTTAATTACAGCTCATTGAAAGCAGATTACATCTCAGCTGGATGCCTCTAAGCTCCTCCAAGTAATATTTTTATGTTGGTTGTGTGGAAGCTGCTTTTGGCTTCATTTATTCAGCGTCCTCGAATGGAAACTTTTGCTCTAAAATGGGATGTCTTTCTCTGCCCTTTTGAAATTTGCACTTCAACATAGCGTTGTTGTTTTGTTTTGGCCTATGTGGACCGGATCGTGCAGATCATACACGTGTTTAAAGACATTCTCCGTTCCTCTCTTGATCTATTCTAAAAGTGTTCCCAGAAAAAGAAAAGAAACAATATTGGAGCTATCTAGCCGTACGGTTTGGAGCCAGATAACAGTTATGACGAGGAAAACAAAGACGTACGCGGATCTGTTTGTCTGTAAACGGATGCATCAGAATGGAGCAGGGCCACAAGAACATGTTAAAAACACAAAAAAACACAATTTTTATTAGTGTGGGTCTTTAAACGTAACGGAATCTATTAATTTCAAGAAAAACTTTCCAAAAAAAAAAAATTAAGGGGGCAAAAAATTATAAAGTGTAAGCACAGAGAAAATCATACATTACAGTGGCTGAATGCTTTCTTATGACTGTGTTTACTGAATGTTGGTGTCAGTTTTAGGTTTGTGCTGGGAATTTTCAAGTGGATTTTCTATATCGCCAAGTGCAGCACAGCTGCTTTCTTTGTTTCCTTCCAGCTGCTGCGTCTTTGCCAGCATTTTATCTTCAACTCCGACATCTTTCGTGTTTTAGCTCTAAACAAAATAAAGCTTTAACCTAAGGTTAACCGTAGCGTATACGTAGCCTGCTTGTGTTCACAAAATAGTTTCAATTTTTTTTCTCCGTTATAAGTCCCATTTCTGACACCAAAGAGGCAAATGAAGCCACAAGAGTCCTCTCCCTGTAATTTTCATGCAGAACGAGAATTTGTAACCACATGTGTGCAAGTAGAACATGTATGTTCGGAAGAGTGGCATTTAAAATCTTTTATTTCTATACATTATTCTATAACTGCTGGATAATGATCCAACTCATCTTGATCAATCATTTTGTCTGAAGTGAAATAAAAGACGTGATTCTTTTGCCACATCTTCCCTTCGCTCCCCACCCATCCCCCCCTTCAGTTGTGGTCAGGGGGGACCTGGCTGGCGATCCCCATGTCATCCCCTATACTCTGTAAAGATGGAAACATTCTCTAAATCCAAGCTCCACGCACAAACCGTAGCACGTACAGCCCCCCCCCCCCCGGTTAGAAATCTCTGTCATGTCCCGCTAGCTAGCGGCTGCAGAGCGGGGAACAAGAGGCCCCACAACTAAGCCAGCTGTTCCAGACTCCCTCGCTGCCCTGGGCCCCACATTCCCTCATTCAATCGAGCTTTGTAGTTCTGACATCTTGGAACAGTTGAGCTGCTCAGCTTCTAATGCTGCTGTAATGCTGAGAGAGGGAGAGACAAAGAGGGGAGGGGAGGAAAAAAAAAAGAAAGAGACAGGCTTTATTTGTGCTTGCTTGTTACGCTCAATCTCTCTGCTCCTCCCTTCTTTCTCCTGACACCCGCTCATCTTCAATCCCTTTACTGTCCTTCCCCAATGCCCCAAACTTTGCTCAAACCCTGTTGAGATCTCAATACGCTCAAGCTTGCAAAATCAAGAACTGGTGTAATTTTACATTTTCTCTAATTTAAGTAATCATGTTACACTGTGTCCCAGTTTACTGTACGGTGACATGGCAGCTGGATCTGCTGGCTGGATGCAGATTCTGTTCCAGACAGTCTAAGTCTAAAGCTACATTCTCACTGACCTTGCCAATGCAGCCTCTACCATTGTTAACTCTCACAAATCAGAATCAGAAAATCAGAAATCCTTTTATTGTCATTGTTGCGCAAGAAGCTTGTGACAACGAAAATCTTGGCACTCTTCAGCTGTTTAGACAATAAAAAATAAAAGAAGTATATATATATTAAATAAAAGCGTTAGAAAGAACCATACATATATATACTGTATACACATGTCCATGTGGTATAAAAAAAAAAAAACTTTTTTTGTGCCCATATATATATGTATATATATGTATATATATATATATATATATATATATATATATATATATATATATATATATATATATATATATATATATATATATATATATATATATATATATATATATATATATATATATATATATATATATATATATATATATACATGTATGTACATGCATTGCACATAAACCTTATTGTGCACTTCCGAAGTGCTAAATATTGCACAGGATTTGGTAAGTTTACAGTTGTTACAGTAGTGCTGTTGGTCTTTTTTGAAGGCTCATGTTTTGTTTAGCAGGTTGACTGTTTCTGGGGAAGAAACTGTTCTTCCGTCTGTTGGTGTGAGCCTTGTGAGATCTGTACCGCTGGCCTGAGGGCAGCAGTTAAAAAAGGTGGTGGTTGGGATGGAAGGAGTTCTTGATTATATGTTTGGCTCAGCTTATATAGCGAGAGCTGGCGATGTCTTCTAGGCCGGGCAGTCGATCACCCTCTGCAGAGCTTTCTTGTCCACAGCCGAGCATCCTGCGTACACCGCTGTGATGCAGGACATCTGGAGGCTCTCTATATGGTGGCTCTGTAGAGGGTCTTCTTCTTCAGGCTGTTTGTCCTAAGTATTCTCAGGAAGTGGAGACGCTGCTGGGCCTTCCAGTCCAAGAGAGGTCCTTGGTGATCTGCAAACCCAGATATTGAATCAAGTGGACCTTATCTACACTGTCCCTTTTATTTGCAGTGGGGGTGGGTCACTCTGCCTTTTCTGAAGTCCAGAGCGGTTTCTTTTTTTTTGGTGGTGTTCAGATGGAGGTTGTTCCCTGAACACCACCTTTCCAGTCTGATGACCTCATCCCTGCAGTAGGATTCCTCCTCCCCTTGAGATGAGCCCGACCACAGTGGTGTCATCAGTAAATTTGATGATGGAGTTAGACAAGTGGATCAATGTGCAGTCCAGTTACCACGTCGCTAAGGAAGTTTTTAATACGTTTTTGAGCTCCATGTACCAAACGTACGTCCATGTTTGTACAAATTGACAGCTGTGTTCTGATATGTGACTGACTCGATGGCATATAATTCCAGCTGGGCACAAACCAAACATTAATTTCTCCTTTATGATTGACTTTCAAAGTTTGGCACTTCGAATAATAGGATGCTACCCATGCGTCACTGCAAAATCTGAGTCCCTGATTGGTCAAAATTAAAATGGTTTAACTTTCAACGTGCGTTCAATGGCCATGGGTTTTGTACATAGAGCAGACTTGAAACTTGTGTAACGTCACGTAAACGAGTCTTGAACACGGAAGCACGAAACGCGCAAATACGTGGATTTACAGAGACTTTTTTTCCAAGTGGTTGCTTGAATGTCCATTACCGAGGACGTTGTGAACATTGCATTACAGTAGTCTGCCGTATTTGCACCAGGCAGCCAAAACCTCTGTGGTAGTTTGTTAGATTCGTTGCACCGTACTTCTCTGCCGAGAGCTGCTGAGCTTTGATGGTGTGTTTGCCAGTGGTGGAATCCTATCAAAGACTTCATGAAGCTGTTAGCTGCTGTTGTGGTGCTGTAAAAGCATCTACTTCCTACACTGCTGCTCAGTTTCCAATCTCACCAGGAAATGTGTACCTTTATTATGAATGAAATGGACATTTACACACATCTATACGTCTGTTTGAGCAGCAATGAAGGAAAAGGAGCTTTTTTCGGTGTTTCCATGCAGCTGCCCCTTCTCCTGTTTGGTAGTTATTAAAAGCTTTGATACTTTTTAAACTTTACTTTAGCAGAATAATTAAAAAAAAGTAACCGAAAAGTCTCTAGAACATCTACATAAACCATCACCTTACCTTTGTCGAGTTATGTACATTTCTGTTATGGATAATTGGCATAGTTCCCATGGCACCAGGTTTGTAACTTGCTGAACTTTGGAGCTTTTGCCAGCCTTGCATTTCACATGGCATTCAGGAAAGGCTAGTTTTATGGAGTAATCAAGCTGTTTTATCTCAAGTTATGCTATGATGGTTTCAAGACTGGACTTAATTCTTCATTCCACTCCCTTGTTTTAGTGGAGGTCCTGTTTGCTTGGACCACTTATCCTCCTTAATCAGTTCAAGTCACTTTTGCTACACAAAGAAGAAAAAAAAAACATTTCATGGGAAAATGTGTTTGATTTTACCAAAAGAAACAACAGCCAAAACAATTTTGTGCATGAATGCAATCAATTCTAGTATACCATGCGTGATTGCACGTGATAATCTTCTTTTTTAGGGAGATACATACAATGCTGTTTTTTCCCAAGGTAAAATATGTGTCCCTGTCTCTCAGCTGCAGGGTGTGCCTACGTGGAGATTTGTTTTGCAATAAAGACATTCACACAATAAGAATTATTGAAACAGAATCTAAAGCATGAAGGAGACAATAGTTCTGTTGTTTAGTCTTGCTGGGGACAGTTGGCATTTATGTTTATTTTAAAGGGCTTTTACATTGTAAAAGTTATTGAAATCACTCACTGTGTTACTTAGTCTACTTGTTCCTTAACATTTACTGTGTTTAACCAGTGAAAGTGATGCAAACAAAAACACGCTGGCAGTAATATATAAAGTATGCATACATGGCATACATACATTTTCCTCTCAAAAGGCTAACTGAATTACCTTTTTTTTTAAATATTCGCACTTTTTGGTTCAATGACAGTTTCCGAATGGAAGCTTTTTTAAGGACTTAGTGACTTTCCACATGCTCCAGTGCTCTCAAGCGTAGGCAAAAATCTGAATTTCTATAAATAAACTGAACTTACACATTGGGGGAAACCCTCTGGTCAATTACATGCAGACCTCCTGAATTCCTGCAAGTACAAGTTCTGCTCTAACAGAGCCCTCCAGCGCAAATATGCATTTTAATCTCGTTTTTCATTCCTTAGTTCTGCGCATGCATTTCATATTCAATAAATATCCTATTGTTTGACAGCCATTTGAAAAAGGCTGCCTTTCTACAGGACAAGAAGTTCCACATGAAAAAAAGGACAAAAGAACATTTGGATTGTGGTTGTAGTTCTGACATGCAGCCTTTAGATGGAGCTGCTGCATTCATTTTCTCCTGCTTTTTCTCAGCCTGTTGAGGCTCTCACGTGCTTCAGAGAGCATGAGGAAGAAAAGCTTCACTGGTAGATGAATGAAGAGACCCCAAGGCTTCAGGCATTTGATGCAGTGAGATTTTAAAGACTCATTCTCTTTGGATTACATGGTGACAAAAAATGGCTGAAGGCTTCTAGACAATATCGAGTTTGCAAGAAGAGTGGCATAGAGCTGGATTTGTTTATTCTAAAATCAGAAAGCATAAAGTATAAGTTAAACATGAACAGTTTATGGTTGGTAGCCTATTAGGTGGCCCTTAAGTGCAAATTACACCGACAATTTACTTGACGCAAAAAGATTTACAAAGCAAAAAACAAACAAAAAGTAATTACATTTAAAAAAGCTAAATTCTAGAAAACACAATTACAAAACCTTTCAGTAAGCAAAAGTAGTCTCCAGAAATCAACTGAAATGTAATAAAATAAATAAAAATAAAAAAAAGGCAAGTACTATGACTCAATTTTTGACGTTTGAGTCTTTTCAAATATGTCTTCCAGTATCTCTTCATGACAAATAACTTTTGGTTGAAATGATGGACAAATGTCATCATCCAATCAGCGATGTCCCCTAGTTTCTACCTTAATGAATAAAAAGATTTTATTAAAAAAAGGATAAATGTTAAAAAATTAAACATGAGAAGAAAGTAGAAATAACTTTGTTTATGTAAACATTTAAATTTTTGGTTTGTTTTACTTTTTTGGAATTGTGTTTTGGCTCCTGGAATTTCCTGTTGCTTTGATCCTTTCACAATAAACCTTCCTAATAGCAAAAGAATAAATAAAAAAACTTTTATTTTTGTGTTAATAACCAAAACCACTAATCCACGGAAATGCCCTCTCAGTCAATACGATTTTTATTTTCTTCCTTTTGACTTAAGGCTCTTCACTACTGAGTGTAAGTTTGTAGGGTTGAGTGTTTTGCCCAAAAGCACTTGGACATATGGACTTATAAGCTTGCAGACTCTCCCCATCCTGGACCACACCCACCTGAAGCTCTCTGTGGTAGAGGAGAACACACAGGCTAAACCTGTCGTCTCTCATCATGTGTAAGCTTGTTTAAAAGCTGCTTTGATAAAAGACGTCGACTAGTTACTATCTTGTAAAGGTTTTGTTAGGAGGAAAAAAAGGAGGATTTCAGTGTTTTAAGGCGGGAGTCTGTCCTGGTTTTCCTCTCGTTGCTCTGCTGTCCTCCATAAGGACTCTGCGTGTCATCTGATGGTCAACTATACTTTGCTTTACAGGAAGATATCATTTCCAACATCACAGAGAAAATATATCATCAGGTAGAGCACCATTCAGAGACAAAGGAGACTGCTGTCTATCAGGTTGATGTGAAGAAATTCATATAAAAAAATTCAATTTTCCAGGAATTTCCTGAATTCCATCCATGTAGTCTGTCTGTCTGACCGTTGTCTATATCAGGCTAATTGTATTAAACTTTTTATTTTTGTTCATCTTTTTCCATTATTCTATGAAAAACTGGATGTGCAAGTGCTGGTCAGTGAGAAATAGACCAAACCAGCAGTCGTCCAATTTACGGAGGCATTCAAACGAAACCCAAACAAAATCAGAAACGTTTTATTCTTTTACCCTGATAGTACCTCCTCAACCAAATGGTGGAACACATTTGATTTTTTTTTTTTTTTTTGATTGTGTGTGTCACTCACCCAACCCAAAAGGGAATATTAGAGAAATAGCTTCTTTTTTTTCTTGGGTCAAAAGAAGGGGACTATTTGTTACGTGGTGCAGCGCTCCAAACTCTGATCTCGACTGCAGCTGCAAAGGAAAGCGATATATATCATGGTCGTCACAATGGGTTCACCTCTTACCGCTTGTTTTTATCCAGATGATTAAACAAAAGTGTGTGTAAATAAGCCGGCGCAGTGATATAGAACATTTAAGCTAGGTGACCGGCCCTTCTCCTTAGGCGTGCGGTTATCACTGTGGGTTATCACTTTTTAATGCACGCCCAGCAGCCAATCAGAACCGAGAATTCACCCGGACCATGGTATAAGGCAAGTTAACAGTGACATGAGCAAAATGAAAAGAAAAAGGATGAATTATCACGAAAAGGCAAAATAAGAGTTTAGAAAGGGCATTTCATCCACCTGAACCTCAGTACTAGACACCATTGTGGAATCACCAGTCAACCTTATTTACACATTAATATGGATAAAAAAATCTAAAATGCAAGGCAAAAAATGTACCCATTTAGTCAAATTGTTGTGTTTTTGTGATTAAAAATTGATGTGAGGGGACGATGGGATCTGTCAGCACTTCAGAAGATCCAGCTGTCACAGTTTGTTTTTGCTGAACAAGTTCAAACCTCCTGGAACATGAGGAACCTTTTCCAAAACTAAACCAAGGGAAAGTCTGTCAAAGCCATTCTAGTATACACTCAAATGCTAATGGTCGTCTTTTCCACTGTCAGCAGGTTAAATACCAAAGACATCTCAGGAAACCGCGCATGGGCATTTTTTTATCTGCAACAAATCGAAAATAAAGAAGTTGCTGGACAACTCCCTAAGGTGGTACATGGCTTTGCATAACGCTGATAGATATAGATATAGCAGTTGTTCTAAAGTCACACATGATGTTTTTATTGAAGGGACACCTAAAAGCATAAAAGTGAATCTACACAAAATGTTTTACTTTTTTTTTAGAGTTATCCAGCGGCACTTCATTGTTAAGGAAAAAACCTGATGCTGCCATGTTAATATGTTTGTGACATCATCACCGCCAAATCTTTTGGTAAGAAAATGTCAGATACTGAAAACATGACTTTTTCTTACCTCTAGAGTGTTTATATTTAAAAAATCTAAAAAGGTCACATTTGTGTTCTACAAACTTTCCATCAATGTTCATTTTTATACTTGTCACAGTGCTGGAACTAAAACCTAAAATTAGTCCTGAAATTTTCCTTTTGCTCTGTTCACATCTGCAATCTGTTTAGTGATTTGTCACTTCAGCATGCAAGATTATATGAAGGCGTAAAGGCACCAGAGTAAAAGTTTACCTTAGTGAAAATAATTGCCGATTAGCCCTTTGTTTTTTTACTGTTTCTTTTAAATTTTGTTCTGTTGTTTGCTAATCTTTCAAAGTTGTTCATCTTCTGCCGTTTTATCCCTTATGTGGTCATGGGGCTGCTGGAGCCTATCCAGGCCACTTGTGGGTGAAGGCAGGGGACAACCTGGACACGTCGCCAGTCTGTCGCAGGCCCACAATCACACACCTATTCACTCTCACACTCTCACACTCTCACCTATGGACAATGTAGAGTTGCCAATTGGCCTATGGAGCATGTTTTTGGATGGTGGGAGGAAGCTGGAGTCCCTGGAGAGAACCCACGCATGAACGGGGAGAACATGCAAACTCCACACAGGAAGGTCCCCCATCGATGTTCTGTTTCAGGTCCCCCAGCCGGGACTTGAACTGGGGGCCTTCTTGCTGAGAGGCAAGAGTGCTAACCACTGCACCACTGTTCTGCCCAAATTCTAAATAACATACTTTCAAATAAAAAAAATAAAAACCCTGAAACAACTTGTTTCCTTTATATTTCACTTCATTTGCTTTGTTTATTTTCCACATTCATTTGGATTGAAATGGAAATAATAAACATAAATATGATCTAATTAATAAAAATGAGACGAAAAATGTAAGGCAAGGCAAGGCAAGTTTATTTGTATAGCACAATTCGTACACAAAGTAATTCAAGGTGCTTCACAAAACAGAAAAATGCATTAAAATCACGTAAAGATGTTTGTTTTATAGCAACAGTGTTTTTAGTTTTTCTATTTGTTTTGTAAAATTCTTTAAACATCAATCAAAAATGTCATCTAAGACTAAAATTCTTATGTTTATTTTTTTCCTGGAAGTGGTGTTAAATACAAAAGATGAAGCCATGAGTCACATGTGCTTTAAAAACACGTGTAAAAAAACTCAAAAATCTAACCACCTGGTTTGTCAGTTTTCAGTTTTTTTGTTATTTTCATGATTACATGCTGATCAAACTCATGAATGCTTCTTCATGGTCTACTTTCAATACATGTCTCCACTTTTACTGTCATGTTGGACTGCTCAGAACGGTTCAGTACGATCTCCAATAATAACTTCCAAAAAGCAGATGCTTTGTGAATACCCAGTGGAGGTTCAGCGGGGCTGGGAGTTCATGAAGGCCCACAGGTGTGCAACCATCAGAGGAACAACGGTTGAACCCGTGTCCCTTGATAGATTGTCACCACTCAGCCAGCCTGATGTGCAATGTTCTTTGATCGACCACACTGCCAGTTTTGCCTCTTGACTAGATTCCAGGTTAGGTAGCATAAGGTTATGTGCATGCTCATGACTAATATTTGAAGCCAGTTTGTGAGCATGCAAGTAATGACAAAATGAATCCAATATAAATGCAGTCTCTGGTAAAACATTCAAAGGTTTTCTCATTTGTTTGCACTGGTGTTAATGACACACAAAAATTGCCACGTGGGCCGTTTTAAATACGATTCTCTAAAGTCTGAAATTGTAATGTTTTATTTTTTGTTTTGACATTTTTACACCTTTTTTTACATTTACACTCATAGTACACAACTCTAATGTCTATTGAGAGATGTGAAATCAACTTCCATATGGGGTAATGCAAGAACTGCCTTCCTTTTTTTTTTTCTTCAAATGAAGTGACAGCATATAGACAACATAGGCAACAAAACAGCCGTTGTTGCAGGATGGAAATGCAGTGACGCAGAGTGACTGCATCTAGTACGTCCTGTTCTTAGTATTCACTTTTTTGAGGATTTCTAGGAATATAAGGCTAGTGGTACTTTAGTTGGCTTCTCTATTTCCTGCTTAGGGTTTTTTGATTTCTTGAGGGGGTGGAGGGGCACACAATGTGTGTGCATTGTCTGTTTTCTTTATTTCTTCTATAAAGGTCATCAACAGCTAAAAGTTGGGTTTGAACAGGTGGTGTGTAGAGTATTGTCTGTGTAGTTCAGTTTTTTTTTTGCTTTTATAGGTTCAAAAATGTAAGTTTTACATCATAGAGATATATAAAATAAATGGTAAACACACTTATATGAATACGTTTTCTGGCCCATCAATCTGAATATCAGTTCAGTGACAGAACATGAAAATAAGTTTTATTTTGGTGATTCTATTTTATTGTCATTTTATTAAAGTCCCACTCTGATGAAAATGATTTTTTTGGGGTGTTTTTAGCAAGTTCTTGTATCATTTTTCTTATGGTGGATGACATACAATAAGGAGATGACACTTAAAATTGTGTTTGTGAGTATTTCTTTATTCAAATTGTTGTGAATCTGGAGCCGACGAAAAAGTGCAGTTGGAAAAAGCCTCTAGCAGTGATGTAGAAGCTAGAATGGGCAGGCCACCAGCTCCCTGCTCCGCTTCATTCTGATGCATCCACTTGCACACAAATTGATCCATCTACGTCTTTGTTTTCCTCTTCTGAGCTGGAATCTCCCTATAAACTCTACGGCTGGGTAGCTCCAATATTGCTTGTCGTTGATGCTGAGGCGGTAATGTTAGGTTGGGGGTGTGTGGGGCTGTAAGCTAGCGGGAGAGCGAGTAAACAGAGAGCTCAGCAATGGGCGACGGGAAGGGCGCCGGCTTTTTCTGCACCAACAGTCTTAAGCTGCACAATCCTATTTAAACGACACTTGATAACAGATGATGGGAGTGGGACTTTAAAGAGTTTAGGTCGTTTGCGTCTACAAGTCCACCAGCAGGCAGCCTGGACAGTTGATACTATCAGTGAAGAGATGATTTCATAAGAGACAGCTTCCTTTGATACAGTATGTTGCTCCATGTTAAAATGTTTCATGCAGAAAAGCTGAACTGAGGAAATGGTTTGGAAATCCTGCGGTCTGGTTTCATGTTGGGAACCAAAATTAGGATGCAGTTGTCAGCAGGCCAGTCTTCTGCTGGTTTTGAAGTGATGGGAAACTCTCAACTTCTTATTTTTGTCAAGAACACTCTATCAGATCCCCAAAAACTGAAGTGATGAAGGATTAGTTTCATCTGATACTGTGTGATTACTTTCAGTTTTATCAAACTACTGGGTAGATTGTTGAAATCAAAAATGCTCAATGATTTATAGACATGTAGAGGTAAAAATAAAGTATTGAAATGTATGTACTAGACTG
The DNA here is from genome assembly GCF_053564925.1 of Oryzias latipes. NCBI lineage: Eukaryota > Metazoa > Chordata > Actinopteri > Beloniformes > Adrianichthyidae > Oryzias > Oryzias latipes. The sequence continues at coordinate 31,489,799 of NC_136242.1, read as the reverse complement.
CAAGAGGTAGCCTAAAAATAGAAAAAAAACACAAGGCTTAAAAAAATTCTAGAAAGCAGTAAAATGATTTGTCTGTGCAGCTCATAAGAAAATAGATTTTATAATAATGTATAAAGATGTAGACACCACAATTTCCACACCAACATGTAAAAAGGGAATAAAGAGCTAAGAAAGATAACCGTTAGATGGAATAACTTCATATAATTTGCTAGTTCTAAGCAAATGGTTTGTATTTTTTTAATTTGCATGAACCTAATTATGGTTCATTTTATTAAAGGGACAACAAACTAGTGTAATAAGTGGAAATGACTCATTTTAGGACAAAAAATGATCAAAATGAGAAGCTTAGTTCAAGTTGACCCATCTAGGTAAATCCTCATAAAATCTAAAACTAGCACCTATTGTTAGAACATGAATCTACATTTTTTGTTTCCAAAATAATGACAATAAATGGCCCTTTAACTTTGAAAAAGCATCCTTAAAATTGAACAGAAAAATTACAGCACAATTTGAGTTTTATTAGTCTTTAATCAAGTTATTCTGTTGTCAGGTGTACGAAGCAAAAGGATTTTGACTCATTTTAAATACTAATTTACTCAAAGATGGAATCTCTTAATAAGATAAAAACGCTGGCTGCACGGTGGCGCAGTGGTTAGCGCTCTTGCCTCACAGCAAGAAGGCCCCCGGTTCAAGTCCCGGCTGGGGGACATGAAAAACACAACATCAATGGGGGACCTTTCTGTGTGGAGTTTGCATGTTCTCACCGTGCATGCGTGGGTTTTCTCCAGGATCTCCGGCTTCGTCCCACCGTCCAAAAACATGCTACATAGGTTGATTGGCAACTCCAAATTGTCCATAGGTGTGAGGTGTGAGAGTGAATGGATGTGTGATTGAGGATATTCCACCCTGCGACAGACTCGCGACCAGTCCTTGCCTACGCCCAAGTGGCCGGGATAGGCTCCGGCAACCCCGTGACCCCGAAAGGGAATAAACGGTTAAGAAGATGAATGAAAAAAAATGAATGAATTCTGGACTGTGCTGATTTTGAGGAAAGGTTGGAAAGGTGAAAAACAAAAAGAAGCAACTTAAAACCTGAAAAAATATCTTGATTGTCTAAAAACAAGGACTGAAATATTTGCAAATATCTACAAATATATATGTTTGTTGTGTATTTATATATTTATAAGCAAGATAAACTGTGATTTGCAGTGGATTGTGATAACTGCAAAAGGTTTGTGGCTTTTGAGTTCTATTCCTTTAACTCCCTGAATGGTCACTAGCTGCATTTCCACTGAATATGAAATTGTGCAATTTGGATTTGCGATAATAAATTTGCCTAATGGAAACACGACAACTTCAAAAAAACATGCAATAATTGAAAAAATGTTTTTGTGCTTGGAGGAGGTGTTTTTTGATGCGTGTCAAAATTGACATATTTCGCAAAAATTGCAATGGAAACACCCCTCCTCCCCCCCTCCCGGGCTGCCTGGGTCCGGATGCTGGGGGGGCCCCTGCCTGGGGGTCTCTCCTCCCCTCTCCTGGTCTGGCTGGTCTGGCTGGGTAGGATCTGGTTCCCCTCATGAACACACAGTTCACTTCGGCAGTGTGCATGTATCTCCACCTCCACGTGCACGTGTACACTGTGGGTTAGGAGGAGGGATGAAGCAGACAGGGAGCAGTGTGCACGTGCACGTGCACACTGCTCCCTGTCTGCTTCATCCCTCCTCCTAACCCACAGTGTATTGATGGACAGATATTTTCTGCTCATCCTCTTGTCAGATTTTCACCTTTGATGTAATATTTGTCTTCACAGCAGATCTGGTATAATTGTTACAGCTTAAAATAATAACTTATTCAAATCAGTACTTGTGTCCCCCACTTTCTCTCCTCTGTTCCTTTTACTGTCTTCCACCCCCCCCCCCCCCCTCACAATCTTCCCCTCTCCCTACCCACACACACTAAATGTAACAAATAAATAAAAAATAATACAAAGAAAAGGAGTTTATACAAATCAACACTCTGGTTTCTCGAAGCTATCTAACCTCTTTTTGTGATAGTAAAACCTGTCCAACACAAAAGGCCTTCAGCTCTAATCTGTTTGCTCAGCTGTTGGACGTAACAAGTTTAAAAAAAAAAAAAAAGAAAAAGGTTGAGTGTGTCATGAGGAATTGTTGGATCCATAGCTCTAATGTAAAATCACCAACCACAATTTCCCAAAATTGCTTCATCTGTAGCCCCTCCCACGTGCTCCATGGCCTGAAAAAGACGCAGACGTCTCCTTTGATAGATGATGATGAGCGTTAGTGCCGTGGCAGAAATTTGAATGTATCTGCTGGAAAACAAAGTATTGTTTACACCCGTCGCCATGTTTCTGAATGACTTATTGTGTGATTTGGTTTGTGTTTATTCACATAACTACAATTTAATGGAAACAGCGTGATTGTGAAATTGTGTTTTCTCAACATTTCTAGAATTTCGATAAAGTTTTGCTCATTTGTGTGATGAAAACACAGCTAATAGTGTTTGGAATAAGAACTCTAGGACACATTTCCATCTTACCTTGTCCATGAATCAAAGCCTATTGGCAGAAAAATGATCATTAGCAGCCTTTCAGTCTTCACTTGAACGTTCACTGCATCTGCATCTTTGGAAAGTCCAGCCATCATCCTATCTCTGAAACATCTTACTTCTTGTTACTGGGAAGATGCAATTTACAGAAAACCATTTAGAGATTAAAAGACAAAGCATTCCCTACAATTCAAGGTATATCTGATATGTGATGATGTGACCTAAGCCAGTTATTTGTTACTTTTGTTGCCATGGTGATATTTGACGGAAGAAAGACGCATTCGTTTGACCTATTTGTGCTGTTGCTGTTGTGGTTACTAGCGTCGCCTATATGCTTTGCAGCAGACAATAAGTAAAGATGACGCAAAAAGGTGTATTCTAAAATAATCAATCTCAGCCAGAGACATTTACCTACCAAATTAAGCTAATAAATGTGAACATATGGCTTCCCATCTACATAACTCATTTATCTCCCTTTTTTCTCCTGAAAATCTTCTCTTTTTTTTAAGTTGGTGGGAAGACAAATGGAAGAAAATTGCTCCAAAGTGGTGTGTGGTCAGCCCTTGACAGTTGCCATGTTACTTATGTATCAGTCTGCTGCTCTTACGGAGGGGGCTGAGGCAGAAAGAGGGTCTTAAGAGATTTCCATCAGCCGTCGACTCAGATTTTCAAGCCATCTGGCGCGCAGTGGCCGGAGCTGTGCTGCTTACCTTGTGACTTTCCGTAGGCCTTGGTCGGCAACGTTTGACATGTGTTTCAAGGTCATGACCCACAACTCATTTCCTTCTAGGCACCCATTCTGACAGCAGGGTTACGTTTATATGATACCCCTGGATAAGTGCTACTTGAAAGTGCCAAGTTTCTGGAATCCGCTCTCTTAGCTTTGATACTCTGGTTTCTGTTATGACCCCACTCTGTCCATATTGGCCCTCAGTCCATCTGGACTTACCACACACACATACATATACAAATCTCCTCAAATTATTATCTAACCTTCCACTCTAATGGGATGTTTCCCAGGTTGTTGCCTTAGCCAACATGATTTAATCCAACATATGACGAATGTTCTAAGACATTTACATTTTTAATTTTTTTTATTTACTATTCAACCAAGCATTTTTATCGACCAATATGGAAATCCGGTTGGATCTTGTTTGATTGACATATTTTCTATCACTATGATAGAAAATAAAACATTTTTTCACCAATAACTGCTTCAAAATTTCTTGTTGTCGTCACTGACAACTTTGCTAAATGTGTAAACACAATTCTAAAACCTTTGGAGGTTTTTCGGTTCTGTGTGGTCGCTCACAAAGTAACTCTCCCCTGAAAGCTGCCCTGGAATTTGTTGAATCTTTGAACCCTGCGCACAGCCGGGTGGTTTCACAGGCCTGAGGAATCTTTCGGTGGTTCTTGGTGCCTGGAGGAGGGCATCAGGTGTCTGGCTGGAGCGTCAGCTCCCCCTTTTCTGGCTGTTTTCGCAGAATGTAAAAGAAAGGAGTTAAACCAGGATTTATTAATCAGGATCAAGACTTTATTCAAAAGCATATCTGTGAGATTTACATTGTGTGTAATTATTTTAGGTTTGCATTGCTGGTAGATTACCTTAAATCAACTTTCACTCCTGCCTCTATAGCACTGTTAGCTTGGAGGAATTGGGTTCATTTCAGGTACGCCTGAATGTTGCTGTCCTTGACTGACTTCTCTCACTAACACAAGTCAGCTGGTCTGCAGAGCAGAGAGCAAGGGTAGGGCTGCCTGCAGCATCCCCCTCACAGGTGCATCTCATCCTCGCCGAAGGCTAGAATAGGAAGAATAGCTTTAAAAAAAATCATTACTTTCTTTTTTCCCCCTCTTAAACCCACCCTGTGAAGCTGAGCTGATACTCTTGATTGAAAAATAAATCGTTTATTCTTTTTCTTCTCTAGACAAAGACGCATTTACCCAGGAAAAACTGAGACACACCCAGCTCTAGATTAAGCTTTGCTTTTTCTGTTTCTCTTGTTTTATGTGGTATTTCTGACATAGGCAATGAGTTATAATGGAAAAGCCCTGTTTGGTTTTGATTTGAGTAAAAAAGAGTAAAAAGAAGGTTTGGTTTTTGTGATCGAAGTTTGGCTGTGCCTAGCAACATTTCTTAGAATTGTAAGTTTAGACATCAAACGCAGCTGAAATGCATCTTCCTTCAGCGTTAACTCTGTTTCGTACATCTTTGTAATGAAGTCTAGGCCAGGGGTCTGCAACCTGCAGCTCCACGTGAGGGTCTTTTACCCCTCAATTGTGGCTCTCTGGTTAAAAGAAAAAAAAAAGGTAAATGTTTTTATTTTAGAAGTAAAACGTGAGTATGTGGTAAAATAAAAAATAAAAAGTAAACTAACTCAAACTTTATTCAACCTCCTTCACAAACAGCTGAAGGACAATTAGTCATTTAAACATAATGCCAGATTTTTGAGCGTTGTGCACCACAGAAAAAATATTTGAAGTCGGTAAACTGAACCAGAATTAAGCCGCAGATTAAGGCAGATTTTCTCATTAAGAACAAATGTAAGGATTTTTAATGCGCCGTGTGCTTGAAAAGTATCAGTATCAGTAGACCTGAATTTTGTCCTTAGTTTATTAAGTATTTGGATTGTTCTACTCACTTAACAACAAGACAGCAGCTAAAAGACAAAGTTTGAATGTTTTGATTCAGTTTATACTGTGTTGCCTTGGCTTCCACTCTTTCACTTACCAAACCATGATTAAAAACTCAAAAGGGAAACTCATTACTCAGAACAAATCAATGTGTGAATGTGACCAGTAGCGTCACCTTTTTCAAAAGTCTGTATTACCTGTTCCTGTTGTCATGGAGCCTGATTGTATCAGAACTGTGGTTGAATAGTTTAGACCCTAACTAAACTGAAAAAAAATCTGTGTGAGCATTAGATGTCAAAGTAAAGACAAAAATAAAATATGGTGTCAATTTAGGACAAATTACACTTTCCATGTCCATGATTTGTGCAGCAGGGGTGTCTACTTTGAATATTAAGACAATGTACAGACGCGCTGAGAGATCCTGGGGTGTGTTTTGAGCGTCAAGCACGGCGGTCTCGCGACGGGGTATTTTATACATTGCTGTTTGTTGTGGTACAGCACAGTACAATATTTTCAGAGTTTAAATATCTGATTCTGGGTGCTTTGAGTCAACCAATCAGGAACTCAGCTTTGGCCAGTGACATGTCCAAGACCAATATAAAGAAGAATCTGATATTTTGGTTCTTATTTGTATTCAGACAATAATAGAAAACGTCCACTAATTTAATTCATGTTTTTATTTTTTCCCTCTCCGGACAAATGCGGGACAGCAAGTCGTCAAACTGGGTCACAGACCAGAAGTACCACTGAAAGTGGCCGTCATTCAAACACACAACATGGAGAACCTCACAGTACCAGGAGTGATCTTAAGAACCCAGACATTGGTTCATGAGATCATTTTTGAACAAGCGTTGTGCATCACATTTGACGCACATCAAAAGAGAGGCGGTGGATGTAATTTTGATCTGTGAATCACATTCAGGGTTAATGCAGTGTTAGCATTAATCCTAAAAGAAATTTACTGTAATAACAGTAGTCTAAGGGATGAACCAACATTTAGCTTACTGCTATAGTTGTGTTTCTGTTTCAGAGATGTCTCGTTGCTATCTGTTTTGTGTTCTATATTTGTCAGTTTCTTTAAAAAAAAAAATCCAGTTGTGCACTTTAGAACCTCTATAGTGCTCTATTCAGGTCTTGTATTCCTTTGCAGCTGTTTGACAATAAAAACATGTTATCCAGATTAGTTCTTGAGGATCTGGGGTGTTTGTTTCTGGGAGTGGTAGTCACCTGAAGCACAGCGTCATGACCTAGGAATCCAAGCAATGATTGCTGTTTCTACATCGTAGCTTCGAGGCAAAAGAGTGGAAGCATGGCAAAAGGAGTGGGCACATGGTTCTACTTGTTGCAGCTCATCATCAAACATAGTATATATATTTATCGCAAAATTTCATTCGGCGATATTAGTATCGATTTAATTTAGTATTTCAATTTATTATTTTCCTAATGAATTCTATGTATTTATGATCCTTTTGATTTTATGTTTAACTTTTTCAATTACCTATACGAAGCCTATCGAGACGACTGTTGTTGTGAATTTGGGCTATAAAAATAAGATTGAATTGAATTGAAAATGCTGTCAGGAAATATTTATTAAATTACTATGAGTGTCCTTCTGACTCTGTTTTTACTTGGGATGGGTACCGGACCGAAACTCTGTGCCACGTTGCTGCCAGCATCATATAAAAATGCGGATAGATTCCAGTTTAGCGACTTATTGGATCAGAGTGATGTGTACAACGCTCTAAAAAAAGAGCCAACGGCGATGAGTGGTGAAATACATGTTTACTTCCGCGTGTGAAAAAGCGTGCCTGCAACGCTGCCGTGAGACTGTCTTGTAAATAAAGCATCTAAGCCATTTAAATCGCTCTCCTACACCCTGTCATGCTGCCTCAACAAACTGTATTGATTCTGGAAAGAATCAATAAAGCCCCATAAAGGTTCCTGAACCATTGAAAAGTTTTTAAAAATATTCTAAATAAACAGCATGTTTCCTTAGTCATACTTTTAGAATCTTGTTGGTTAAGGCACATTCATTCCATTTTTTTTTCTTATACTGAAAAATATTTGTTTGTGGATTTAGACCATGTTGACTATTCTCTTCAAGGACAAATATATTTGAAGTTACCAAAATAAAAGCACTATGAATTTGCTTGGTAAAAGCAACTTGTACATGAAATACAGTTGCAGTGCTTAACACTGTGACCATTAAATAAATAGAATTTTACCATTTTATTACAACGAAAAACATTAATATTTAGGTACAGTTTTTTCTAAGTCATTTTCTTAAAAAAGATTGATTTCGGTACAATATCGCGATATGTATTGTACTGTGTGACGCGTATTGGGTACGTATCGTATTGCCAGACTCTTGCTGATGCACAGCCCTACTGTTAAGGTTGTCTGTCAATATCTCTCATTTATGTAGAGAAGTCTTGCCTGAAATTGCATTGATGATTGTTTAAATTGAGAAATACCAACAATAGAGGCTGCAGGGTTCACACTATCAAACAGGCTCTAAGTTCATCTGAGACTTGGTCAGAAGTTCAGTCATTCCGCATTCTTGAATAAAGGATAAAGCTAGTCTAATCCCCTTTACCAGGTAGCTAGAGTTGGCCGTGGAGCCTGAAATTCCTGCAGCATACCACTTTGGGGAAGTTGCTAGGGTTTGGATGGACAATTCTCAAACAATAGCAAACTGTCATTCAAAGAAAATGGGGTTTAAGTTCTGTGAGAAAGCGCCACAGACATGGGTACCACATGGAATTTCAAATATTTCAGTGGATTTTTATTCAAACAAAAACATACAAGAGGTTTATATTGTCCAGAAAGAATACAGAAAAAAAGCTGCCAGAGGAAAAATATGAGAAACCATGATAATGGTTATAATGGGTATAGATGTATGTTCTAAACAGCTAGCCAGGCATTTAAGTGTCTTCCCAAACCACAGCAGCTCACCTGATGGTCAAAATGATCCAGTTAACTGCTAGCCTTGTGCTCAAAGCTCAGTGTCAGGGAGAAGAATCAGTTTGACAAAAGTGACCTCAGAGACACAGAAGGCAGCGTCAACTTCATTTTTTTTTTTTTTCTTTCTTCCACAATGCTGCCAGAGACTAAATCCTATACAGAGGTGGAGCAGTATTACTGACATGTCCTGCTGCTCCTCGTAGGTCTGTGGATTAACTGTGAAAAGCCCCCCAGAGAAAATCTGTGGGTAAAAAACATTGGACTGTCTTTGTCCAGTCTGCCTGTATAGACTGCTGGACAAAACTGACTTTAGCCCCCAGTCAGCGCAGCCTGGTAAAACCCCTCAACAATAGCCCGTCATCTGTTGTACTGTACATGCCAAATGGCTGGCACTCCTTTTAAAAAGTTGTGTTGTGAGCCGCATATGCCTGCCTGTGTCTGACATTACAAGTCTGTGAGGAAAAGAACGGATTGTGAATTTAGTTCTTATTTCTGTGTTTGCAATGACTAAATGATGCACTTGTTATTTATCAGTTGTAAATTATTTAGTGTATCAATTTATCGACAAATAGTTTTATATCAGGAATCAGGAAACTTTATTGTCATTTTATCATGATAAAACGAAATTAGGCTCTCTGGTCCCGGGCCACCCGTTTACATTCAGACATAAATAAATATAGTATCAATAATAATATCAATGTGATATCAGTCTGTTACGGAGTATTGCACAGAAGTATTTTTCAAATTGCACAGTATGTTATGTTAAGTATTGCACAGCCCTGTGATATTGCACTTGGGAATTAGCTTGTTGTCCATGGAGAGGGGGGGGGGGGGGGGGGTGCAGTGATCAATCGGAGTTCAGCAGTCTATATGAATATGAAGCAGTCTGACTGCTTCATATTCATATAGACTGCTGAACTTCATCTTTATCATGTACTTTATTGATACCTAAGGATTCTTAATTCTGTTTGATAAAAGCTAGGAACCAGATAATTATAAATCATGTAATAAAACGGTTACGGTAGAACAGGCGTGGGGTTATATAAACTCGCTTCCTTCCTCTCCCTTTCAAGCAATATTTAATTTTATGTTTGATTATCCTAAATTTGATAGGTCATTGTATGAATGTATAACTGATGATTGTAATGTTTTTGTGTATGATTCTTATTTGATTGCTTTAAATATACCCTTTCAAATCAAAATTTCACATGAAGTATATTCCAACGCTTATCTATCTATCTATCTATCTCTCTATCTCTCTATCTCTCTCTCTCTCTCTCTCTCTCTCTCTCTCTCTCTCTATCTCTCTATCTCTCTATCTCTCTCTCTATCTCTCTCTCTCGCAGGAAAAGGTTTGCTAAATCGCCTACAAAGTGAACTCAACTAAAACAAATAGGAAAAATAGAATTTTGTGGTTTACTACAAATCAGCTGCTCATTACATTCACAAGCAATGCTCTCAGGTGAGGGTTTTTTGAACATTGATGATTTCCATTGAAAATGCACAAATAATAAAAAAACTGCTTTTTTCTTTGTTGTTTTTACTTAATTTGAGAAAAAAAACTTTTACAGAATCTATTTAAAACATCTAGATCAGCTGCATTTCAAACTTTTTTGGTTCTAGGATGAAATGGTGTCTCATTTCATTGCTCACATCCTTGTCACACCTTTATTATGAGACAAAGACAACCCTTCACTTTGTTGCATCCACAGAAAACTACCCCACTGTGTTTGTAGATAGCTAAAAATTGACAGTTTTTCAGGATTTCTCTTGGGGGCTTCCGCTTCTCCTGATATCATTTCTTTCCTGTCACCGTCACACAGTCATTTAGCAAATGTCAATACCGTTTAGGCCTGCCTAAAATCGTGTGGGTGCACATGTCGCTTTCAGTCCCTTGTGGGATGCTCCTTTCCCACACTGTTAAAGAAATGCTGCTGGAGGTCGGTTGTCCATTCCCAACCGGCTCACCGTTTCAGTGGCTGGAAATCCCCCTATGCACAAAGAGGCCAGATATGATACCACAGTACTGCAGGCAAGGGAGGGAGCCAAGACAGTATTGATATGGTTAGCACCTCTGTCTGGGAAAATCCTTAAGGGAATGCAACCAATTGTTAATTGTATGGGGCTTCATTGTACCCCAAGTGGCAGTATGCGTTACTAGCTTTGAATAGAGGAGGCAAGTATACTTACTGCTGATCACTGCTTGCGTTTGTGAGTCATTTTGGTTCTCTGACTTGTGTGTTGACGTATTAATCTTTCACAGATCACATGTAGCATCACTTGTTAGCATAACTCGCATTATATGTGAAAATGTGTGTACAGCTAAAGTATTCTTGACTGCATGAATGTGGACGCTCACTGGCCAAATACTGATCTGACGAAAAAAATGAGAATATATTTGATTGGCTGTTATATTCCTCTCCTTAAATAACCCAATAGCTTTTGGGGAAAGCTACAATTAATGAAAAACCTCATGGTGCAATGGTGCAACCGCATGGTTTAATGCAACAAAATGGAAATTTGGGGAACAACAGAATATTTCGCTTAGTCTTAGTGGTTTTCTGAGAGTTTGGTGAAGTGGTTTTCCTTGTTGGTCCCTGTACTCAGTAACTAATAATGTTAGTCCATACTAATTGTTTGGATGTCTAAACACTGATCCAAACTCTGGGTCCAGACCAAACAAGCCCATTTAGACGCATCTGAGAAGGTCACACGGTTTATCTGCTTGGTTTGTCTCTCCTCATTCCTTCATTCTTAAATTTGCTGGCTGCGGTTTGCTGACACAACCCATGTGATCCAACCGGCCCCTATTTTGCTGAAAGCTAATGTTTAGAAGCATTTTGACTTTTTCAATGTTGACAGTCAAAAATCATTGTAAGTTGTGTTGTACTAGTATTTAGGAGTACACAACCAAAATGCGGGATCATTTCGCACAATTCCACACTGGAAGAAATTATTATGTTCTGTAGCTAGCAAGGCGCTATTTATTTATTTTGATTTAAGTTAAAGAGCCTCCTGTCAAGGCTGATGTATTGATCCGCCACTGGCTTCACACATCCTGAGCCAAAACCCTTCACATGACTTCTGCAAACTTATGAGTAAACCCGGTTCTGCACAAAATTGAAATGTCAGGGAGGGTTAAGCCTGTCCTCATAGCAGAGTCAGATCTTGATAGAAAAGGAGAACTGGGTTGACTTTTTCAGAAACTGGTGAGAAATGCCATCTTACCGTCAGCCCTTCATGTGGTCTCTCGCTCGATTTTCACCATATATGCAACGCTGTCTTCCGCCTCAACTTTACTTTCCATTCAGTATTTTCCTTTAAATCATATAAAGAACCTGATAGAAATGATTAATGTGGAGATTTTTAAGCTTCTCTCAGCTGTTAAGGAATCCTTAGGTTTAGGTGTTGTGTGAGCATGAAAGCTGCTAAACTGTATAAAGTAAGAAAATGAGTTGCAACTTTGAAAACCTAACTCAATAGACAAAAGGGGAAAACTTCATCTTAACTTAACTTAATCCCCCCTCCCATCCTTTTTTGTGATTTATTTAGGGCCCAGCTTGACTTGTTTTTATTCAAATTGGATCCTAACAATTTCATTTACATGTCGGTGTAACAGAACTTTCTCTTGATTTGCTTGCCCTCCCAAGGCCACGGTCGACAAAGAATTTTCTGTCATCAACCCTATTTAAAGCCTTTGTTTTTTTATGGTTGTGCGTTGGTTGTTTTTGACAGCTTGTGGACTCATTGTTTTTGTAGATCTTTTGTTTAGTTTGGTCAACTAATCTCAGAGGAGCTGTTCGCCAGCTGCAAAGCTTGCCAGAAGTCTACCAGTTTGTGTTTGACATGCACCCCTCTAAACCCACCATAACATAAACAGGAAGTAAAGGAAAGTTACTGTTCTTTTAGCCCATAGTTGAATACAATATGTGTCATTTTCATTTTAGTCTAAAGCTCCATCTCTTTACAGCTGCACTAATCCCAGCTGTTTTCACCACAGCCACCACTGTATGGAAGGTTTCTTTTACCCAAAACACAACTGACTCTGGGGGCCTCACAGCCCATCCAGGAGCCGGACTCTGGATTACTGACTTCCAGCCTTTAAACACAATTCCAAACAAAACGTATACAATCGATTTTGAACGAATCCTCCAAGCTGGTACAAAGTATTAGCAGCAAAAAAGTTCACAAATTCGATCCAACCTTTTTGGTTACCATTCTTTAAACCTTTACAATAACATTAATTGCAAACTAATTATTTAATCAAAACATTTTTGCAGTGTGATCCCTTCTTTTTTTATTTATAAAACAGAAATCTATCTAAATATTTTTTTTTATTATTGTGAATTTCATATTTGAAGACCAGAAATGAAATGAAGAACTTAAATCTGGGTTCGTATAAAATGATACAAATTATTCACATAAACTTCTACATTTTAATCGTGTGAACAGGAAAACAAAAATAATGATCTTGTTCAGAAGTACAAACCATTGTGGTTTTAAACACAGACAAATAAATGTGCTCTTTTCATTTGATCCTTAAACCTCTGAAGGTCCATTAGCCACAGGCTGTTCCCACAGATTAACAACATCACTTGGCCAAACGCAATCAAAAAATTACTCACGCAGTTCTCAGAAAGGGCTGGGGGCCTATATTTATGATTTTATGACAGGAGTCTGTGGGAATTTGAACAAATGCCGCATTTGTCCCACAGGCCAGACTTTGGACATCCCTGATCTAAGCAAAGTGATAAACAGTCATGAAAACACAATTTAAGTAAAACCTTATATCAGTTCTTTTTACAGTTGATTTAAAAAGCCTTTTTGTTTCTTTGGTTTGTATCTTAAATCTGTTTTATAGTTGAGTTTTTTTTTTTGTTTTTTTGTGAAACTGGCATTGCTGTTAACCTGATTCACAGTTCCTCCTGTCCATCTTCCATTGTCTACCTCGTTTTGACACTTCTGGCCTTCGCTGCATTTTAATCCCTGACATTGTTTGGAATTAGAGTCCACTAAAATCTCCCTTTGATAAGGCTGAAGAAATATTGCAAGGTTGGGACGCAAGCAGGAAGCCAAAGTATTATTTTAGCTGAACAAGGACTTGAGGCAACTAATTGCATGGAACAGAGGGTTAAACGGTGAAGGATAGTGCCCCATTATGCACTGAAAGGACAACTCGTTAATACACCCCCATCATTTATTACTTTTTCCATGCCAAACACAAAGCAGTTTGAAGGATATGCAAAGGAAGAGTTGGTATGTTGAACGGGGATGGCTGTTGCACATCCAGGTTGTCTCTAACAAGAGCAAGTTGTTTGATTAAAATGGACGATTCCCCTTATTTGAACCTAATGCCACCACTTAACAATAACTGCTCTTAGGAAAGGGTGGGATGACATGATGACAGAATGGGAATGTTGGCCTTGGACTTTTTATAAGCACAGGCGTAAATATGGAAAAGTTTAAGTGGAAACACAAGAGCTCGTTTTGAAAACCAACAGGAAAGTGGAGCCGTCAATATCTCAGCAGGTTTGTAGGAATTTTCCCAACTATCTCCCAAACTGTCGAGACCTTTTAAGCATCTGCAGGGATGGTTTTTAGAGCAGCTTTGGTGTGGGATCTCAGCAGCACCAAAAAGCCACTCAAAGACATGTTTTGGACACAGAGGCATGTGTGCAGAAAAGTTCAAAATGAAGGGGGAGCCACTGTATGTTACTCTAAACTTTATACAAGCATCCTCCCTACTTTTAAACTTTTGTTCGTAAAGGTTTTTTAAGAGACTTAAAAAGAAGTGATTAAAACAGCCTCTGACATAAAATATTGAATTCCTACCACTGCAGAAACTCCTCCTAAAGTTGCCCATATAAGCAAAATTAGTTTTGATCGAACAAAGGACAGACTGTGTGGTCATTTTTGGTAGCTTTTATGCAGTGGTAACATTTTGACATTAAATGCTGAGCAATTTTGACTAAAATGTCACCAAAAGGCGGCTTTAGTAGACCGTGAAGGCCAACGTGAAGAAGGTCTAAAGAAAATGCTAGTACGTCACGCGCGGCCATCTCGCTGAACAGCGTTACAGCCCACACACACTCGTATGCACACACTCATGCAGCTGTGGATACATGCACTGTATCCAAAGCAGCATGCTGTTCTCACAAGCCAACACTTGCCCTCTTCGACTTCAGGGGCCTCATTGCAGCCCACATGTACACCCACGCGTTCCTGTTGCTGCATTCGTCTTACCGACTGCACTGGCTGAGCCACTGAGCCAGCTGGTGACAACAACACTTCCGCCTTTGCTCCTCTTTAGTGCTTAACTGTTGTATTCTCCCATCTGTGGCAGCTGGTCTGGGTCAAAGCTTCATGTTACCCACACAACTGGAGCTCCAAGATCCTGAGGACTCACAAGCACAGCCAAGATCACGGGGACACACACAGACACACAGCAGCTCAAGTTATCATGGCCATATGTGGAGGTGAAGAGGTTCAGCCGTTTTATTGGGCATTTGGACACAGAAGAGTTGGGACTAAATAGCAGAAAGTTCCTGGAAGGAAAAATACAAAAAGCCACGTAAAATTAAGAAACAAATGCTGAGTGTGTTGTGTGCGAGTATTGGCCAAAAGTTGGTCAGAGGAGAAAAGATCCTGAGAAGGGAAAAAAGTCATGAAAGAAATGTCATATCAAATAATGTTCCACTTTCTTAAGGTTTTTAGGAAAAACAGTCCAGTTAGTTGAGTACATTTAATATTTCTATCAAAGTCTTCAGACTCTGTTTCAAATTTATAAATCTAACATAATTTATTAAATATTTGTTATATTTTAAAAGTTAAACATCTTTTAAATAATGTTTGCATTTCAACTTTTCAACATTTCTATAACAATATTTTTAAACAAATGATGCTTGAACTTCAAACAAAAATTTTTTATTCCTTGTTATAAAAAATTACCAATAGACCAGCCCTGGATTTTTTTCAAAGACATACTAGCTGCATTTCCGTCGACTATGGAATTGTGCAAATTGGATTTGCGATAGTAAATTCACCTAATGGAAACACGACAATTTAAAAATGGCTGGCATTCATTGAAAGAAAGGTTTTTGCGCTTGGAGGAGGTGGTTCTTCAGGCATATCAAAATCGACATATTTCTCAAAACTGCAGTAGAAACACTTTTTTCAAATTAATATACTCACATGACCAATGCGCTTTTTGGTAGGAACTGGCTGCCTTTGGCGTTGAACAGCGGGCGCCACCAGACGTCCCACAGCCTCACACAGCTCATCCAAAGTTAAGAGTGTCGTGTGGAATTGATGGATCCACAGCTCCTCTGTAAAATCACCAACCACAATTTCCCAAATTGGCTTCATCCATAGCCGCTCGCCGCTCAATGGCCTGAGGAAGACGCCGTTGTCTCCTTTGATAGATGACGATGACCGCTAGGTCCGGGCAGAAATCTGAATATATCTGGTTTAACTCAAAGTCTTTTTCACATCCGTCGCCATGAATTCGCATAAATATGATTTAAAGAATGTTTGCTCGTGTGTAATGAAAACGCACTTATTGCCTTTGCGCCTCTTTTTATTAAGCACTAATGGACAGATTATTTAGCACAAACCGCTTTTGCTAAATGTCAAAGCAGCAAATGACATATTACATTGCTAATTGGCAAAGGAACTCCAACTATGGTTCTTCAGATCCACCACCCTGCCTGTTTTCTCTGCTAGCACGTCTTCCTGTTGATTACCTGGATCAGGTGTTCAGTCAATCAGAATGTGGAAACACCTGAGTCAGCTCATCAGCAGCAAGGAAGGATGGCAGAGTTAGAAAACAGGTATGGAAGTGAACCTCGAGTCAGAAAAGAATTGGAAAGAGGAACACTAGAATTTGGTAGGTGGATCTTGTTTACCTTTTTGTTTTGTAGCAGTGCCACCATTTTGTCTGCATTGTAACTGACCCCTTGGCAATGCCAAAACCCATGGAGTGAGTTTCACTGCAGCTGAAGGTACTGAACCAGTTCTGTGAAAATTTGGGGCAATTTTATAACCTGTTTCACCTCTGCCTTTGGCCAGTGGTAACTGGAAAATCCAAGAAAGCCAGAAATGCACAGAAGGGAAACATAAGATGGAGCACTGCATGCTACACCCTGGACAGGGTTGCAGTGTCAAAAATAACTCTTAAAAAATGACTCATTATAAATGAAGTTATTGTGCAAATTTTTTCATAAGCATGTGATACTTTAGCAAAGATCAGCCTTTTGGGCCCCCAATGCCAGAGAGTGCAAGCTCCAGCCCACCCACTGCGCCAGGGGGCCCAATGTCAGGCCTACCCCTGGAGAGCACACCTCAGCCCCATTCAAACAGCCCACCACCACCCAGGAGTCGTGAGCATGCCCCCACCCCAACCCCAGAGGTGAGCCCCCACCCGACCAACCCGTGGGAGGTCCAGGAGAGAGCAAGGCAGGAGCCACCCGCCCCCGCCCAGGAGGATGGTGCCCAAGAGAAGAATGGGGGTCCCCAAAGCGCATTGTAAATATGGTCTGACCAGCCTCACCCACTGTTGATATTTTGGAGAGGCCTAGTGCTCAAGGCCAAGGACCAGAACCCGCACCACAGGGACACGGACGCCCCCAGGCTCAGATGTGATTCGATCATGGTCTTTCCAGGGAACTCAGGGATCCCTCTCCGTGCACGGATAGAGGGCTGCCAGGCCAAGGAAGCCAGCCCCCAAGGGACACGGCCGAGGGCCTGGTTCCCCCCACCAGGGCTGTGGTAGGGGACAGAAGTTTAGAGGTCCCACCTTTGTTATGTTAGGGTTATGTGTTTTTCTGTGTGTGCATGTCTTATAATTTTTTTTTCAAACCCCGTAGACTGCACAATGAGTCTATTAGTGCTCTTCATGTGATAAGTGTGCGCTTCTTGCATGCAGTCTTATTGTTAAAAATGAGCAAACTAGACAGTCAGAGCTTAGTTTGTGTGGGCATCCTACAGACGTTCTACGTGCACTTGCGTATCACATGCACACCCTGTGTGTGCAGCCTTTGCGCTGAGTCAGTACGGGGTCAATGTGCGCACCTTACTAACGAGTAGAGTGAAGCATAAGGACACCGTACGACTGCATAAAAGTTCGAGCAACTTCCAAATCCTTCCAAATCCTTCACAATGCACTTAACACACACTCAACAATGGTAAATTCCGTTGAGGTGGCCTTACAAGCCTTAATTGAACTGCAAAACACCCCTGTGCTCTTCTTGAGAAGCGGCCGCTCCTCTTTACAACCTTGTACGATCCCGGGCATTAAGCTGCTCCTTTACAGAGGAGGGACGAGCACGACAACAGTAAAGCTGTGAAAGATTTACATCTTCAGAACCGGCTGACGAAGTCACTGGATTGCTAGAGCCAACTTCAAGATATGTTAAATAAGACATAAAATAAGTTTCAGTATACACCTTAAGTCAAACCCAAACGATTTCCAATGAATAAAGATGTCCCACACAACAGATGGTAGTGAGGAGGTGGTGGAGGGAGATAGGAGTGTCAAAGAAAAGTGGAAAGAGAGGGCAGCAGTGAGGGAGGCGAGAGAAGCATGTGGCTTGTTGGTATCCTTGGGAAAGTTTGCAGCTTACGCTCCCACTCCGTGGATCATAGATGGGGACAAATACCACATGGAGCTGAGAGGAAGCCCGCTGGAGTGTGCACGGCCTCAAGCACACCGGAATGTTTCACTTCAAATGCTCACAGCTGTTACTTAAGCTTTCTGTCTGAGTCTATTTATCCATCCACATCAATCCATCTCTCTTCTGTACACCATTTTAGAAGTTTTCTGCTATGTTTAGCTCAGTTCAGTGTGCTTGAAATAACCAGCATTTACCAGCTGAAATGCAGGACCTGGAACTGTTTACATCTCACGAGTCTGCCGGACTTTCTTTGAGTTTATGTGCGTGTTATTTATTAGTTTGAATTGTGCTCCCTTTGATACCTGAAGACAGAATCACTAAAATGATTTTGATTTTATGATGTGCGTACATTAAAAATTGTTAATTCATGATGTCAATAAGTTAAATTTCACATATTAATACTTGGTTGGTTGATCCATTTAAAAAAGAAAAGCCACCTAGGTAAAACCAATCTAAATTA
The DNA here is from genome assembly GCF_053564925.1 of Oryzias latipes. Lineage (NCBI taxonomy): Eukaryota > Metazoa > Chordata > Actinopteri > Beloniformes > Adrianichthyidae > Oryzias > Oryzias latipes. The sequence goes on along the minus strand of NC_136242.1, from coordinate 31,471,502 downwards.
TTTTTGCATGTTTGGTCTTAGACGTTACGTTGCTTTTGTGATAGAACTATGTTCTTCCATCCAAGGACAAGCATGAAAAACTGAACAAACCCAAATAAAGGGTCAATGATGAAAATGTGTCTTAAAGTGTTTTATTCTGTTGAGGACCTATATTTCTGCTTTATTGAATGTGGTTTGAGGTTTTGTGGGTATTAACAGTAGTAAGTTTACTTTAAAAAATGTTTCATAAAATTTCATATTGGTTTGACCTGTTTCAGCAGCTTTAGCATCTCAGTCAGGATTTCAATTTTAGTCTAGAAAAAAGCTGCAAAGAAACGCGTACGAACAAAATAACTACATCATCAATTGTCCATCAGCACTCATACTTGTACTCTATGTATACTCTGTTTATAACCTCATCTATAGACTTACGTTAAATTGATGAGATTAACCAGGTAAACCAAAACTGAAAATTAAGCCCCATTGTACCCGCTCTCGCTGCCCCTCTTGACGCACAGCACACCCCATTCCTCGCCACATCTCTCTACTCACGCCTGCCCCCGCCATCCACATATGACCCAGGCTAGTCAGAGCGGCATGTGACAAATTGATGTAAAATCTCCTTTTGCACAAAATAGCAGTTTTTCTCTTGGTTTTATCTCCATTGCAACCATTTTAATGTTTTGGTTGCCTGGGGATACCAGACAGGTCAATGCAAGTTTCAGAGGAAACTGTAAAGGAGTCATTTTTTTAATGTCCTTGGCAACTGATGTTTTTTGATAACCACACCCACTTTTCTAATGTCTGTATGTATGTATTCTGTGTTATATCATTTTGTTCAACTGTAGCCAGGGATCCATTAATTATATTTTCACAGTATTTTGTCAAAAGATGTGCGGGCAACACAAGAACGCCACTTTTGCGTACTTGCTAGCGCATGCCTTTCCAAATCTACAACTCCTAAATGCAACATTTCTTCCCCAGTTGCTTCCTAATCATGCTTGAGAAGTTAGAAAATGATGGAGGAAAATCCTTCGGACGAGCATTTGAACATAGCTGTTAAAACTGTAGATGGCGGCTTCTCCCCGAGGTCAAAGGTCGATGAAACTCTAGGGATGGTTGTAGACTTATGACGACGGCATGTGTATGAAACTTTGTGAAAATCACTCGAACAAAAGGCTATTTTTCTGATATTGTGGAAAAACATGACAACTGGCTAATTTCACACTTTGCTGCAAAATGCCCACCAAGCTGTGGGTTGTGCGGCCATCCCATAATAATTTAAAACTTTGGAGACCACTGACATGTATATTTTGGTTTCGTTAGTGTATTTAAAAAAAAATCCGGCTCCATAAGCGATTTTTGCATATTTTTCATTTTTGTGCATGTGGCGGGGGTCAAATCTTTGCCCAAAGGCTCATTTAACACCTTGCTTCTATCTATTGTCCCTCTTTTCAGTTTTGTTGTTTCCCTCTTATATGAACCTGTGCACAAATTAGACTGCATGTAATTTTCATCAACAAATACAGTAGAATAATAAGGTAAAGAGGCCGGCCCTCATGGCCTGTAATTTGTTGAAGAGATATGGTAATTCAAAGAACATTGACACTGTAGCTGAAGCTCTAGAGTGAAAAGGATACATGGCTCAAATTATAGCATAATTTTTATGCAAGGTAAAACTCCAAGGGCATTCAGAGTTTGCAGTCTCATTTGTCTCATCAATTCTCCGTCAGCAAGAAGGCAAATTATTTTCTTCTTGTGTTCTCTAAAACAACTGAAGTTCTGTATCTTTAAATAAATGATTAACTACCAGGTCAGGGTGTCTCTCCAGTGCACATGCACTCTACAGTTCCTAATATGTTTTGTTTTTTTTATTCAGAATTTTAAATGCATAATTTTAATCCTAAATCTGCTCACATTTAGGATAGGAACCTCCCATGCTGCAGACTGCCACATGCTGGCCCACTGTGTATGCATGCACACATGTGCACACACATACTGTATATGTAGAACTTATATTTACAACACCACCCACCAACATACCCACAGGGTTAAACTAAGATTTTCTTTTATCTTCTTAAACTGCTTCCCGGCCTTTCCCCTGCTCCCAGTGACGACACTGGGTTGGAATTCGCTTCTTGTGCTGGTGGTGTTCGCAGACACACTGACTTTGTTGTTCAGATCCTTCAGTTCTCTGCAGCCACTAACAAGGACCATTTGGTGTCTCTGTCCTCCAAAGCGCTTTTCTTCAGCCTCCTTTGTTTGCTCTTTATTATAATTGCATTATCGGTTTGTTGCTGTTGATGCAGTGAAGTGGCTCCTTTTATGCACTGTGCTTTAATGGAGGTGTCCGGCTCCGCTGTGTACACGCCATGTGCTTCTGCATGTATATACTGTTTTTATTTTTCATTTTTTGTCTTACCTGAAATGGCAGCTGGGTGGGTCCATGTGAGAGTATTAACACAAATGTGAGGGGTTTGTGTGAATGGAGGTGTGTGTGTGGGGGGGGGGGGGGGGGGGGTGCTCCTGCTTTGGAGGCCTGTGAAGGGACAACCCTCTCTTCCTCTCTAAACCCGGCTGTAGATTGATGGGGGAGGTGTTACTTCTGTTCACTCATCCATCACACGTTTTATTTGGGTTCTAGAGGAGAGGAAAAGGCAAAATAAAGGAATAAAGACTTTCAGAAAAAATATCAGAGGTGGCGGTGGTGTGGGGTGGGGGTGGGGGCGTGGAAAGTTGAGTGAGGAAAGACCCCTTGTCCTGCACGTCTTCCTGGTCCTGCCCCCTACTCTTTAAGTAGGTGCTGGAAAAGAAGTGTTACCCTAGTGACCTCCGGCCATTCTCCGGTTGCAGTGCTGATAACAAAAGACAGATAAAGCCAAATGGGGGGGCAGATTTAGTAAAGATTAGCAGGCAAAGGTTTGTGAATTTTGAATCTAGTTTCTGCCGTGTGTGTGTGTGTGTGTGTGCATGCACACGCTGTTGCCATCTCCATAGACTGCTTTCACAGTGGTAGGTGGTCCTTGTCTGCTGTCCTCGGCCTCACCAGGCCTCACGTTGTGGTTCTAGTGTGGCCTAAAGAAATGAGAGAAGATAGAGCTCAAACCTGTCTTCAGGAACACTTAAACCAATCGACTCTGACTGAAGTTGTCAAACATTTTAAGTACAGCTCTCTACTATAAAAAGAAGGTTATCCTATTTGTCATTTCATTGTCATGTTACAAACCAGCGGTCCCCAACCTCCGGACCGGTCCATGGGGCAGTAGGTACTGGGCCCCCAAAGAAAAAAACATAACCTAATTTTTTCTGTTTTCTTCATGATCTGATACTGAAGGAAGTTTTATTTTAGAAACCTGCTGGATTCTCTCCCCAACACACCCGACTCATTCTTGACTTATCGAAAAGCCATCTGCTTTAAAGCGGCTGTGCAGACTGTTAAGGTGTAACCCCCAAGCCAGCAAACATTAACAAAAAACCAAACGAAGAGATCCAGTGAGGAAACAGAAGAAGAGCCTTCCACTTCAAAATAAAAGAAATCTGCATTTAACGGACAACAATCAGGAGTCTTTAGTCCATATATGGATTTAATATGACAGTTATTCCCTTACACCATAATAATAATGGAGAATATTCAGCAACCGTGTGTCTAATAAAGGCTGCTGCTAATAAAGTTGCTCAAACGGTGGACTCACATCTGTTATTATATTTAGAAAATAACAGATTTAATAACTTTTTGTTTTATTTTTATATGAATCTGTAGTACCTTAAAAGTTGGATAAGGCTGAAGTTGGCATCCAATTCTTTTAGCTTCCACTTGTAATCAATATTACATTTTAATGGTTTCTACAAAAATCTGGTGTTTTAGAGGATAAAGATAAACTTTTTCTTCAAAAAGGGAAACTGGGAGCTAAAAAAAAAACGTGACTCTCACATAAGCCTCTGATGTAAACTTATGGAAATGACTGCACAAATGCAAACATTATAGTCAAACTTTTGTCAAAAATTGTTTCAAGGATACATTAAGATAAATACTGTCGACTTTTGCACACTTCAAAGCATTTTAAATGCTAGGAAACTGTCTTTAGCACAAACGCACACAATAATTGAGTAGTCATGCTCTGCAAACGCTATATGACATCACTTTGAGTCATGGTAACTTCTGCTAACTAACATTTTATGATCAGAGACAAAAATCAATTGTCGGGCAGTTACAGAGACTCTCTTCTTTGATGTATTCACTTTGTTGCACAGAACGATTTAAATATTATAATTCTTTTGTTCACAGTTTAGAGCATTTCCAGTTCAATTCCACAGTTTTGTGATGTAAAAATATGAAAATTTGGAAGGATAAAAAAAGGAAACCTGGTTTGCTTATTAGCCTTGCAGGAATTTGTGTTTCTTTCCTCTGAGAATCTCTTCAAACAGCAGACCTCACAGCAGAGCCCACTGAGATCTTATTTGAATCACAAATGTCTTTCGTTTCCCAGTTGTTCACAGGTTTTGGTCAGTTGAGGAATTTTGGAAGCCATTAACGCTTGTTGACAATGACTTTCACCCCCAGGGCCACGGCAGGGGTCCGCCCCTCCACTGACCTTCGCTTGCTGCTCAGGCCTAGCGTCAACCGTCAACCAAAGATCTGATTGGCTCAGCGAAGCCCCCCATAAAACCTCCGTCTCTCCTCCCCGCCTGCTCAAGTCGAAGCTTATCAAAGACAATCCACTTCTGTCATGTGGCCAAATCATCTTGACAGCCATTTAGCATGCTCATCAGAGGACAGTTATGAATATTCAAGATGCTGCCAGGGGCCGGTGAGGGGCAGAAAGGAAAACATGGGAGTGACAGATAACGGAGGGTGTGCGTCCTGGACAAAGTGAGGCCAAGGGAGAGGGAGTGGAAGACTCGTCTTAAAGGGCAAAAGAGTAACATAAAGCAGAAACACAACTTCAGCTTTGTTTTTTAGACCGATTTCAAGCTTCAAAGGATAAACTATAGCAGAAAAAGATAACTAAAGCTTTAAAGCATAAGTGTCCATGTGCTTGATGCGCTGTCGTTGTTGAAGACTATTTGGTTGTGAAAGTAAGGAAGCTGAGCCAGGAGGGAAGAAGTTTGTCTGAAATAGCTTGCTGTCTCCTTGACAGTGTCAAAAACTTTTAGGACCCCATCCAAGCTGAAATGAGTGGTCACTTGGACTATAAGCAGTGGCGCTGTTCCAAACACTTTGATGTTTCAGCTTTGAAAGATTGTACATGAAGACAGAGAGTTAGAAACAAATCTGCACCATCATGAAATGCTGATATTTTTGGACATCGATGCTGCTTGTCTAGTAATATTTTTAGCAGAGGTTTAGCCTTCTGTTGAGTGGCAACAACAACAGAAAGGTTGCAAAGCTGTTTTATTTGTTAAAGTTTCCATTTATCCTGTTAAACTAACGTAATTCATTCAAAGTTGATAACAAGGTTTGCAAACAATTTTTCACTCAGCCTCTACATTAATAGGTCAAAACCATAGCATAAATCACAGGAAATAAATTCATCAAAGCTACAGAGTTTTTCCTAGGTTACCGTTTGTTATTGCCACGTTAAGTTTTACAAGTCGAGCACAGTGGTCGTGTGAAACATTCATGGTAAAAGGAGGTTGTGGAAAGTCTCACTTTATTATGTTATGTTCTAAAAAAGAAAAAGGGAAAATATTTTTGTTGGTAAAAACTAAGGGAAAGTTTCAAGTGACCTGAAAAAATACATAAATGGGATATGGTTTAAATAAAACTTGGGGGGTCATAACTAATAACTCATAATAATGAATCATCGTTGTCTTGCTGCTATAAACACTTTGAAAGACTCTCAGTAATAATTTTTACCTAATTTTGACTAGTGAAAAACGATGCATAGAGAACTCTGGATAAAAAGTGAAAACACCTCGTTTTCAGGAAATATAGTGAGTAGTTTTGTTTTATATTTTGTAGTCTTCCATAATTTCAGACTAATTTCATGTTGACCTCGAATTAAAAAATGTTCTTAATGTTATCTTAACTTACACTGTTTTTAAGTTTGACACCTGCAACACCTTTACTCCCCTTTTTTCTTTATACATATTTAGAGAAGTGCAGTGCAGATACTCATATTTAGTTTATATCTATCACTTTTTACAGTTTTTATAGTTGTACTTTAATAGTTAGATGTATTAAACTTGAACAAAGGGGAGAGATGGTTGACTTATGTCAGACTTTTTATGACATTTACAAAACTAATAAAATGTACGTAATTGTTCAAAAACATTATATTTTTATTTAAAAATAATAATAATAATTTAAAACTATTGAACATGTTCTTTTGGAAAGTATGTAACAACAACTTTACCTTATGATCACTTTGCGAAACTGATAGAGAAAAGCTGACCTGTTTTTCGTTTGCTAAAATATTAAATAAATTCCTTTTATAATGTTTGTCATGATTAGAACCCTAAATAGTGCGGCGGAACCAAAGGAGAGGGAAACAAAAGTAATGCCTGTTTGCCTCAAAGAAACGAATTACCGATAAAAGTGACATCATTTTTGAGGTTTTTAAAAGATATTTCTGCAGTGTTCTGTAAAAAAAACTTCAGATTTTTTTTCTAGTGTCCAGTGTCATTTTCTCTACTTCCCGTTTTTGTGTTGATGTAGTTTGTTGTTGTTACACCTGGAGCTCTCTCTGTCTTCCTCATACTCGGATCACGTGCTACTGCTGCGCGTTTACTGATGCCCCACCTCCACCCCAACGCGAACACTTCTGCATTGACCTATGAGGTCTGACTTGAAGAGAAAAATAGAGAGGTTGAAAGAAAGTTTCCTTTTCTTTAAAAAAAAAAAAGAACACAGCTTCCATAAAGGAGCCGGCTATTGTCTTTCACTATAAACAGCGGCTCTAAATGAGCCGTTTCATTCGCGACCGACAAATAACCTTTGTCTAAGGAAGCGACAGAATTACCGGATAACGTGAGGGGAGAGATGACATTTAGTAGCGATGTTAAGACACCAAAAACCACAAAGATGCTAAAATGATGAGATAAAGTGCTGCCTGGTTTACAATTTTAGCTGAGTTAGCCGGGAGCTGCTTTTTAATAAGTGTTAAAGCAAGAAAGAGCTGCCGCCACACAGCTGATCCTTCCTCGGTACGGCCTACCTCTACCAGATCTGTCAGCGGTACGCCGTACCGGACCGTCACACTTTATTCCGACATATGAAATATTTCCAATCTAGTTACTTTTTAACATCACTGTGGAATGAAAAGGAATCTATAAGTAAAACAACATATAAGTTTTGTTACCTTTTGATTTTGAAGTCATGTTTCCCTCCTCTCTGCTAGTTCAGGCTGGTGGTGACTGATGGTGTCTTGAAAATAGCGCTATCCCATCTGTGTCACAGGCTTTATTTATCACTCTTATGCATTGTATTGTTTTCTTTTCGGTTTTGCAGATGTGCCATGATCGTGCTGTTACAGAAGAGGCACAATTGCAGGCTTTCCGTGGTCCATGGTGTACTTGACTGTTTTTAGCTGATTTATTTCATTTAAGAAACCTTTGGCTCGGCTAGAATTAGCTCGGTTCACCAGATGAGTCACAAAGATTTCCAGCTAGAAGGGCTGAGCCTGTTGACATGGGAGCATCTGCAGTTAGTTTAAAGAAGTAGAAACTCAGCTACTACAGGTTCATCAACAAAAACTTTTTCAAATGTTGAAGACTCTCACATGCTAAAGAAAAAACAACTACGGTGTTCCCTGCAGAGGATTGGAGGTTTTTGAAGCAACCACATAATCAGAAGATGCCAGGATGAGTCCCACCACAGACCTTGTCAGTTAGATTCAGGTTTCCTGCAAAAACACATCTGCCTCATGTGTGGATTCCAGTGTTTGCACATGACAAAAGAGCAGCCAAATAACCTTCTGCCAGACTTGTTTCGCCACTGTTCCTCAACTTGTTAGTAAACTTAATTGTAATGTGATATTTGGAGTGCACTCAGTGACCCTGGACGTGCAGACAGATACTGTTTTCTGGAGCCAGATGAATGCTGCCCATCCAGTCAGCTTGCTAGCATGGGCAGTGAGGTAGATTATAATTGTCTGCTTGGCTCGGCCACTGCCAGGGCCAGGGAGGGCTGTGGACCTTAGTTTTGGCCAATGGAGATCATAGATCTGTGAGCATCAGGCGTCCACAGGGTTAGGAGAGAATAAGGGCGATATTGAACCATGAAGAAGACCCCTAAATAGCCCTTCAAGTATCCTGAAAGAATCCTGGATTGGAATAGATCTACCTCCGGACTTTATATGTTCAATAAAAACCAGCATTTGTGTAGCAAGTCCCCCCACCTTCCATTCATTGGCTTAAAGCAAAACTGAAAGTACTCAATGTTGCGCTTTCTTCAGTTAGCCTGGTTAAAAAAGGAAGCAATTTCCCACTGACTACCATGTTACAAAGTTAGCCTTTATAACAAAAAGAAATCTTAATTACAGCTTGACGTCAACATTTTTTCAAAGTTTACTGCCTTATTCATGATAGCTGTGTTTTTTTTTTTAATCTTTGTGTTTTTAATAAGTTATTTTGATTACCTTATTTTCCACACTATAAGGCACTCCGGAGTATAAGTCGCCGCAGAAAAACAAAATGATAAGTAAAGAGGAAGAAAAATCATAAATATAAGTCTCACTTTTGAGAAAAAAAGTGCAAAGCTTCTGAAAAACTCTGCTAAACCCGGCGTAATGCTGCGTTCACTGAAATTCACGTTCGCTGCCACCCTTTTGACGGCAAATTCGCTGCTCGCCACTCGTCCAAAAATAGGTCACGGCTTAATGCTCCCGCCACGTGTGGGAGAAGCTACCTCCAAACATCTTTAGCCTTACCGCTGCATGAAAAACTTTGTCTCATCTACAATGCATTGAAGACATGAGAAGAGCTCTAAAAAGGCATCGTCTCCATGTCTAGGTTCATGAAATCATTTAGACTCCTGTGCGGTGAGCTTCACCGTCTACTGCAGGAGATGTGTCTGAATGACGCCGCTTTCCTAACTTTTCTCTGTGACCCAGTTTGACAACTTGCTGTTCCACATTAGTCCAAAAATTGAAAAAATAAATAAAATTAGAGAACCTTTTTATTATTTTGATTTGATACAAATAAGATAAATATCATAAAGTTCAGGAGGAGAATGATCAGATTCTCCTCCATGTTGGTTTGGGGCTCCACCCTGTCTGTGATCCGGCTGAGCCGGGTTTGTTCTTCTGCTCTGCTGTCAAAACCAAATACTGATACAGTGCCTTCTAGCTGTTGTTAGTGGAAAACAACGTTCATATAAGCCTATTTAAAAAAAAAAACCATAGAAGTCGCAATTGAATTTAAGTCGCACAAACTACGCAAAAAAAAACACAACGTACACTCTGAAAAAGATGGTATTTGGTTAAATTGGTACATTAGTAGGAGTGTGTTTTCTTTTTTTAATAGCTGGTGGGTTACTCATTGATGGGATTCAACAAACTCTGACTTTACTTTGTCTTGCATAATCCGTGGATGGAGTGGGAGGAGTTAACTCCAGACAATACCTCACCCACTTCGGGCTTCATATTTTTCCCAAAATACCACTACTAAGAAACACGATCGGTCCAGTATAAATACATCTTCATTGTATATCTGAATATAACATTGCGCACCAAAGTTCCTTGTTTACAAAACTTTCTTGTCAACATAATTAATTATGTTGGTGATTTGCTGCAGTCGTCCTGCAATCCTCTGCATGTCATCTGCATTCTAAACATCTATTCACATTTTTAAAAAATTCTTCTTTTTTCTCCACATTTTTAAAAAATTCTTCTTTTTTCTCCACAGATTCTCATTTTGAAATCAAAAACTTCTCATAAAACATCAGTGAAGACTAGAAAAGTGATGCAATGCAAAGCTGAAAAAGAAGCAGCAGCACCAGGACGCTTGCAGTCGCCACAGACGACTTCTCAGGGAGTTCTCACCTCCTGAGGGACATCAAAAACATGGCAGCAAGGATCAGCATGGATCTGGGATCAACTGGAAGCAAGTTTACAGTGTAGGTCAATCAACCTCTACGAAATGAATGTGGTTTATTTTGGTTGTCACATAATTGGGCTTTATTCTGATGGTATGTGTCTGCATTGCTTAGATTATGTCCGAGTTGTGTGAAGGAAAGGTTATCTGGCATGATGTTTGTTCTCCTTTCATTTTGAATTGCCAACCTTTTAGTTGCTACCTAAATAGTGGGGTTTGTGTTGACATTATTAGCTATAATGAAGGAAAATATCTTGATGTTTTTCAAATACTCCTCTGGTCAAACTGAAGCTTAAACTCGAACCAAAAAATGGAATTTGGAGGAAGGGACCTTATTTTTGGAATCTTAAAATCTTTAAATGTTCTCAAAAATCGACAGCATGTGGATTCTGGTTGTGTTTACTGACCTCGAGCCATTTTCGGTAGTACACTGCTTTCAAATATCCCTCAAAATGTTTTAGTACGACTTTGGTAAACTACGAAGCTGCACAGCTTGATGGAACACTTGAAGCATTATGGCAGGGGTGTCAAACTCATTTTCACCGAGGGCCACATCAGCACAATGGTTGTCCTCAAAGGGCCAGATATAACTTATACATGTCATTAAATGTAATGAAAAATAAATGAACTCCTCCTTAATTTAAAAAAACTCATTATTTATTTATTATAATGTTTTAAAGTGACAGTTACAGTTGCATAGAAAACACATGTTTCCTTGTTACTCTAGCATAAATCCTTTTAAATGTTGTCTGCTTATTTAAACCCACAATCAAAATGTCCAAGTGAATTAAGAAAAATAACATAAAACTGAGCTAGAAAGAACATTTGTTATAGTGTAACATTTTACAAAAAAGGCTGCATCCAACTGATGGTTTGATGACAACAGTTTGTATGCATACACACATAAGACCTGCAAACACTGAACAATTACAACAGCAGCTACACATAATAACACAATAATATCTGATCAACTAAACAAATCTTTTATTTTAAGAAATTAAAAACTTTTATGCTCTTGCGGGCCACATAAAACAACATGGCGGGCACATTTGGGCCCCGGGCCTTGAATTTGCCACATGTGCATTATGGGTACTGTAGTCCTAAAGGACATACTAAGCTGCAACACAAAAGTAAGAGTTGTTTTGTATATTGAGAGCTATTGGGGATAGGTTGGAAAAAAGTTCGACTTATTTGTCAAGTTTCTGTCTCTGCATTCCATAAAAAAGAAAAAAACATAAACTGCAACAATACAAAAGTTCAATAGAAAAACTTTCTATCCAGCTTTCTGACCAGTCGCCTGTCTCTTGGCACCATTGGGCATTCTGGGTAGTATAAACATCATGTGACTGTTTTGTTTTGCCAAATGCAGTTGCAGTGTACCTGATGGTCTGATTTTTATGAGTTTGTGTTGTAGTTGTTTTTTGAAATGTTTCTTTCTTCAAAGTTCACAAAGAATGGCCTGAAACTGAGAAAAGTGATTAAAAGTTCTCTGGGAAGTCGAGCCTCGAGAATGACAGCAGTAAGATGGACTGGTTCCGGATGGTAGGAAGCTTACATCCATCCAAATAACCCCGGTGGGTGTCACTCAAATGACAGCACTTTGGCTTTTGATGCAAAAGCTTGAAAATCACAATAGCTGGAGCTATCCACAGTTCATCAAGTTACGGCTAGGTGTAGATTAGCAACTCATTCTGCATGCACTCAAATAGAAAATGGTCCAAATTTACTACAGTAGACATGCAACTGCCAAAAAATCCTTAGATTTATAGCAACTTTCCAACAACTTTCTGGCACGCATCTGCCCTTTTCGGCTGGTCTGGTTTGAGCTTCGAGATGGTGACAACTGTAAAACCAAAAAAGCTTCAAATTAGCCCCTTAGAAACATTAAGATCCACAGTCATCTATATTTTTCCAGTCATTTTTAACAGTACATTCAGCTAAGAACAGAACAAAGTGTACTTGTCATTTTAGAGAGTTTTGGTTATTTTTAACTTATTCTTCTGCTATATTTCTCATGATGGACAACAGTATATTAAGAAAATTAAGCTTAAAATAGTGTTTCCAAGTATTTCTTTATTCAAATCGCTGTGAATCAGGAGCAGACGAAAAAATGCAGTGCGAAAGAGATCATTTTTGTGACGTAGAAAATGCGCTGGGCGGGCCACAAGCTCCCTGCTCCGCTCCATTTTTTCTCGTCTGAGCTGTCATCTGGATAGCTCCAATACTGCCCGCCATTTTTGCTGCGGCGGTTCTATTGGCTTGGAGGTGTGCGGAAGAGGGGTGGCAGCAAGGGGGAAGCAGGATTGCTCTTTGCCAATGAACCCGCCCACAACTCAGAGGGGAGTTTTTAATAAACTCCTGCCGCCCTGCAGATACTATGTCTAAGAAGACAATAAAGATATTTTGATTTTGGCTGAAAACAGCACAAATATAATTAAAAGACCACTGGAAATGCTTTGAAGATAGAAAAAAAAATGATTGTGATCAAAATCAGACTACATTCTGATGCTCAAAATACCTCTTATATTGATGTTTTTTTTTGTTTTTTGTTTTTTTTCATGCTAACATAACAGATGTGATGCTATTGTGGTGGAACTTTTATTAGTCAGTGCTACGCATAAAATGCAGTAAAATAATGTTCTTGGCCAAAAAAAACCCTAACCCTAACAACAACAGCCCCTTAAGGAACAAAACCTTGAGCCGTGGAAACACTCGTGGAAACACTCCAGGTTACGTCAAAACTTTGACACAGTAAGTGGAACAGAGACACTTGTAGTTAAATGTAGGGTTTTGGGAGAATACTTTGGTTGATGATGTGTCTTATTCATACATTTGGGTAAAAACCCAACAAATCTGACCTGCTATTTTTCTCAGAACTCAGAGAATACATGGATGAATTTCTCTCTTGTCATGTTGGAGTTCACTTCCTGTTGCCAGCCTCGGGGTGAATGTGCACAATGATGAGCACCACCCACACATGCTCCCTCGCAGGCCGTCAGACAAACAAACGGGGTGACACGGAGGTCATTTGCTTGTGTCACAAACACCGAAACAGTCTCCCTGCTCCTGTTGGACAAAGCAGGCTTGCATACATTGGCCTGCAGCCTGGGCGGGATGTGCTCTTGTTGTGATTACCTGCCTCTGCAGAGGAAGGGGTTTCTCTGAGGACCTATGGAAAAACTCTGCTGTTTTCCAAGTGCCACGATTAGGACCCCAGCCTGTTCCTGGGTCAGCAAAGAGGGCAAATGTTTCTCCACCAGCCAGGGATTTTCCACAGGCTTTTTGTACCGCTCAGTGCAGAACCCCGACTTCCAGAGCCCAACATTCCTCCTCACACGGTTGGACTCAGACCTGGCTTTACATGTGGCTGAAATGTTGTTTTTTTCATTCTTATTCAAGCCTCGTTTGACATGAGTAGATCAAGAAGGTGCAGACATCTTTGTTTACAAAAGTCTAATGTCAACTTGTGTGCTAGTTGCTGTTTAGAGAAATGCAGTGATTTATTCAAAGGCCATATTGATAATTGGCTTTGTGCATTGGAACCACTGGAACACCGGATCTTGTTTGCACTTTTTCTGCTTCACAAACTTAGTTCTGGCATTTGCCAGAAAAAGCACTGACGTTAATGGTTCGGAACCCTGCCTTATCTTTGCCATCAGTGCAACAAAAGCCATAATTATCAGCAAAATAAACTTGCTTCCTTGATTGTTAGACAAAATAATGTATGAACAGTTCAAGATAAACTGCGTGTTACCATTCAGACCACTGACTCTGGACAACATCATTGAAGTGGTTTAGAATGTTTTCAGGTTCAGTGTTTTGAGCATCTCATATTGTAAATTTAAATTAAAAAAAAAATACTACAGATATTATTCTTGGCATTGACATTTTTGAGTTTTTTTTCCGTACACAATCTTCCTATTCTTTCTGGCCCCTCTCAATGAGGGCCAAGAAAGCCTGGCACTTGCCTGAAGTTCTCGGCCAGTCTTAAGCAGCTGGGATCTGGGGAAGCTCCCTGCAGTTCTGCAGTGGGCTGGCAACTCTCTTTTTCCTCCTGGACAGCTTCAGAAGACAATACGGAGAAGCCCTGTGCAGTGAGCACAGAAAGACACTTGGCATGACGCATACATGCACACTTTTATAAACCATTGAATGAGACGAGGCCAAAGGCGGAAACAGGAGCAGACGCCTCTCAGATGCTGGACTTGGCTTCGTGTGCCACTCGACACAAACGGCTGCACACAAGATTACTGTTGTTTCTTGTTTATGGAGGGGCCCCGTGCCACACTCTGAGCTCTCTTCATCTTTAGCCTCTTGATTGGCTTCAGAGGAAGAGATAAGAAACCACGTGTTACTGTACAGATTTATCAAATGCTTCTGTGTTTGGTTATTTGTGAATCGGACTTATCAGACTTTCTCCTCTGCTGAAGCAGCACTCCTCAGCCATGTCATGTTGTATCCCTTCATTTTTATCTGACGGGAGATGCATCATTGTCTATATTTTCATAAAAGAGACAGCAGAAGTCCTTTTGTTGCGAAAATAGTCAGAAATGTTTGCCATTACATCGAATTCTTTATAGTATAGTTTTGATTTAAAAATGTTAATTAAATTCATAAAAAATACTTTGATTTAATTAATAATTTCAGTCTAAAGATGCATGAAAGTAAAGGTTTACATGTTGTGGAACAAATCTTTCTACAAAACTTTGCATTTTTCTTTCATCATCTTTTGTAAAAGTGTTTGTTGCAGAGACTGTCGTGTGATGCTAACCTGCCCTGATGGTGAGGATGTAGGGAGGGTAGGTTGACGGAAGGAGAAGATCTGACTGGTTATTTTACCAACAGGGTCACAGCCCCACCATGCTGCCCGGCAAAGGGGAGCAAGCGCAAACAGGCGTAATACGGGAAGGCTAAAAGAAATTTGGACAGAGTTCTTGTAAATAATTGCGTTCATTGTTCTCTGCTGCTGTTGGTTATGATCACAAGCTGTTTAGTAGGCCCCTGTCTGTCTGGTGCTCGCTATGAGTCTGGTGTCAGCCTCTCTGTTCCTGGAGGGAGCCACTTGTGCCAGGGGGTGAAGATGCCAGCTCCCTGACCCAGTGGCCCTGCATCTGATGTGCCCACACTGGGAGCAAACAGTCCCTGGACCAGCCCGGAGACTCAGGTCATGCTGTGCGCATGCTGCTCAACTGTTAAATAAAGCTGGTTCAAAGAGCACATTCCTGCTCCCAGCACAACAATAAAATAGCAAGAGCTCTTGGTTGTAGTGTCAGAGTAGCAGATTGTTTCATTTTATTGCTGTGCCTTTTTCTGGGCCAACTCTGCAACAATCTGTTTGGATTTAGCATTGTATAGAACTGTAGACTACCTGCTCTCCTTTGATTAGGTCACAGTTTGGGTTTTACTCGGACACTGACAACAAAACACTGCTTTCTTATGAAATTAGGATAGAAAAATGGGTAACTGTGCAAGTTTGATGTGATTATATCATGGCAGGTCACTCTGGTGTATCTCACTTAAACAGTTCTTTAGAACCATTGAGGGTTATTCCACCTGTTTCCCATTTTCAGAAAGAGAATCTGACATTAATTCCAATCAAGATGAAGACTAAAACCTTGGTCATATACAGGGGTTGACCCATATGGGTACGGTAGGTGTTTGGCTTTTCTGGGGTCCATGGAAGGTCGTAGAGAGGAGTGGCTGTGTCTTATAGGGGAGCGTATCTTGCAGTTCCCTTGAGGATTGTACAGCCACCTCAAGGGAGGTCATGAAAATGGACTGTACCATTGTCATGCCTGTGGTAAGTGTGCGGTGAAGTACTTGTAAGGCTAATGGAAGTTGCACGCACTTACGACGAATGATGCTGTCGTACAGTGTCCTTACACTACACCCCAGTCGTTAGTAAGGTGAAAGTATTGGCCCCATACTGACCACAGACAAATTCTGCACCCATAAATCACGTAGGATGTCCACACAAACTGCACTCTTTCTAATTTCCTCATTTCTAATGCTAAAGCATTTAATTTTGGGGGGGATAAAAAAAAGAAAAACCTGTACAACACGTCTGTGTCTCACCTATATCACCCGTACTTATCGTTGCGTGTTGTAAAAGTGTTAGCTAAAACCTGATTATTTTTACCGTATGGCAGGGGTGCCAAAATCCAGGCCACGAGGGCAGTGTCCTACATGATTTTCCAACCATCTTGCCATTGAAGCGCCTTATTGGCTAAACACACCTGATCCATGTAATCAACAGCAGATAAGACAGGGTTTCTTAAAAACTATCCGGCCTCTAGGCCTGGATTTGGGCACCCCTGCTCAATGGGTCCACCAAGGGGTCTATGACCTTGATATTTCGTGCGAGCCACCTGCGTGTCCCATACATGTTCCTTTTTTCAGCCAGTATCCACCCGTAGGGGAACTAGTGACCAAGGCGGCCGTGGTGCAGCGGTATGGGGGTCGACCCATGATCGTAAGATTGCAGGTTCGATTCCCGCCTTGCACGCCCATGAGTCGATGCGTCCTTAGGCAAGACACTGAACCCTTCCTTGCCTCTGGTGTTAGGCGGGCGCCTGTGTTTGGCGCCTGAGCTGCAACCAATGTGTGTGTGACCGGGTGAATGGGTCTGTGACCTTAAAGGTAGAAAAGCGCTATATAAGTATACGCCAAGGCATTAGATGGAGCTAAAATTCTGGCTTCAAATCAGTCTAATACAGCTAAAGTGGTAATATGACCATATTCATCTAGTGTTGCATAAACCCAAAATGCATCTTAAAATAATGAGGTAAAAAGGAACACTTTTTCACCATGTGCACCTTGCACACGGACCAGTCTTCCTGGGTGTGAAAACACCTTTAATTGCCATTAAACTTTAAGGTCTTGGAGGTTAAAAAGACAACAATATCAGTGTAAAGCCAAAAACAGCATTCTTTCATGTGAGGTAACAGAAACTGCACCAAGGAATGCTCTTACTGAGGATTAACTGCAGGAACCGATGTTCCTTTGAAGCTCCTTCGGCATTTTCCTGAAGAGAAGGCAATATGACAGCTGTCAGTCTCATTGAGCCGTTTTCTGGAGGTTTCCCATGTCAAGTCAAAGTCTGCAGTTAGTAATGGTTGAACCTCAGTGACTTGGCTGTGGAGTAATGCCAGCAGTATTGTGTACTCCCTCAGAAGATCAGTGGCTAAGTGGAGCACACAAGAGGAGTTTGGCAATAGAAGGCAGATGCTCTCAGGCTGCTGCTGCTTGCTGCCTCTACTTTCTTCTGTGCGCCTTCATTCAGATTTGTTTTGGGGGCTCTGAATAGGGGGCCTCCACTGTTAGAGGAAGAGTCTGATTTTACTGCATGGTAGATGCCAGAAAGTAAACACAGGCCCCGCTAACAAAGTGGAATTGAATCTAATCTGCTCCAGGTTCCCATGTTTGATGTGAAACCCGCTTCACTTCACCACAGCTCCCCAAATTTAAGGTAGACAGGATGTTATGGTATTTTGTCCTATAATATTCTGACATCACGCTGCATGAAAACAGTTCTCATATGTTACTTGTCATTATGAAAACCGTGGGTCATGCATTCATACATTCATCCTCATCTTGACTTTGTTACTGCTGGTAGTTTATTTTAGATTTATTTCCTGTAAAGCCAGTAACAGGGTTTGCATACTAACATTGTTTCTATAGAGTTCATATTGTATATGTTATCTTGCTGATGTCTTGCATCTGTGGAAGGGTCCAACCGTATACACTTAATCACAATTTATCTCAGTGCAAATGAAATCTGATACAAAACCCGAAGCTACTAGAAACTTTGCTGCGACTTTTGGAAATGACTGCCCGCTTGTCACAGACACAAGTATTTCTAATAAAAATGTCTCTTCAGGTAACTGTAGCTGACTGACACTGTCTGTCATTCTGCCACAGCTAATCAGACATCAAGGAGAAAAAGGTCAGAAAAACCCTTAAGCAAACAGTTAAACTGGAAGCACAAAAAAGCAGCCACCCACGCACATTTCCCAACGTACATGGGACGTTCCCAGAAGAAACTCAAGTGTTGTTTTTGTGTTGGGTTCGATCGTGTATTTAATGTGCGCTGGTTAGTGTGTATGACATGACTTTCGGAGGAATTCCTTAGCTGCACGTAACTGCATGCAGGTGTGGTTAAAGTAGAAATCAATTTTTGTCCTTTAGCAGGCGGAAAAAAAAAATCGAACCTACTCCGACGTTACTGTGAGACTAGCAGAAAATAAAGAAAAGTTCAACTGAGGTAATGAAGACAGGTATTTTTTTAGACCCACTCCATTAAAAATTGTGTTTTTGATGTGTTTTAAACATGTTCTTGTGGCATATTTTTGTTGATTGCAGTCGTATTTTCAGAGAATTCATCTTAAAATTGAATTTCTGGGATTTTTTTAAATTCAAATTGTTTAGTGCCATTTGAAAGAGAGCTTATTTGTGACATAGATAAAAAACGCTGGACGCTGCTCGGCTCCATTCGGATGCATCCACTGTTGATGACTAGATCCATGTACGTCTTTGTTTTCCTCATCTGACCTGGATTCTGGCTCAAAACCGGATGGCTGGATAGCTACAATATTGCTCGCCACTTTTGTTGCACCGGTAATTATAGGTTGGGGGTGTGAGGGGCTATAAGCTAGCAGAAGAGAGTGTAAACAGAGAGCTCCCAAAAATAGGAGGGGAAGGGGGGTGGGGTTGCATCACAACAATGGTCTACAACTGAAAGGTAAATTTCTAAGGAACTTTTGCTTCTCAGCAGAAACTATGTCCTATATGTCCTAAATGAAACGTTTTTTTATTTTATTTTGACTGTTGCCTGCATAGTCATAATTAAAACACATCGGAAGATGATTGGAGTGGGTCTTTAAAGATAACCCATAGTTTTGAAATTAGAATAGAGCAGGATTAACACTTTAGGCTCCATTACCAATATGTTCTTTTCTTGGGATTTAGCTACTGAGAGCTGTTCTGTAGCTGTTTTCAGCATAAATGCTGCAACTTAAATAAAAGTAAAAACTAATCTTGTTGTTTTTAAAGTAAAAATAAAGTCAAATTGACTAAAATTGAATGTTCTTAATAGAACATTAGAGACCGAATGCCATGCTAAATCCACTTCCTCCCTCATTATGCGCATTATTGTGTGCCTCCCTTCCACATCCGTTTACCCCCATGCACTGGAGCCATAAAATCAATTTCGAGCTTACACATTGTCAAACAAAGATGTAGATCCTGGTCTGCTTCATCCATGGTGTCAGATTTGATCGACTCAAGATATTGCCTCGACTCTTTTGAAAATGATTCAGCACCCGCAAAAACCCTTAACCTCACACACACACACACACACACAGAAGTGCACATGATTATACACGTATCTTGATTTCACCAGATAGATCAAAGTCTTATTGTCCTAAAATCCCTTTTTCGTAACGACATCTCTGCTTTCTCATCAAGTCTGTTTACTATCCCGTCTTTGATGTGCCGCAGTGGGCTTGCCCTGCACCCTCTGTGCTACTTACTAATTGACCAGGCCAATAAGAGGTTAGGTGGATGGAGGTGCCTACACATGGCAGTCACATGTAACTGATGCCACTGGGAGTCTGATGTGGCAATCATTAGCACACAGCATCAGACGCAGCATGGAAGCACACGCGGCGTGTGCAGCTTGAACAAATAAAGCCCTCTGTGTTTTGGAGTGAATTCTGCCGCCGCCTTATTACCAGTTTGAAGTGAGGTTTGCTGGCGATGACATTAATGACAAACAGAGCACTCTGGTTTCCTCCTCTGGGATGGAAACTGCTGCTTTGAACTTAAACAACTTCTCCATTCATTCCCTATGGGATGTACACACTGGGAGGGAAGTTTCGTGTAATGTCTATGGGGCTGAATTACTGGTCTGAAACAGGAATATCAACTCTTGGGAGGCGGGAATAAACAATTTAACAAAATAGTTCGGAGGAATTCTGCTCTACCCTACTGTGCGTTTGAAATAAAAGCGCTGGAGCTCTCAAATTTACTGCAGGCATAAACCATATTACAGTATTTGGTTGTTGGTCTAGTTAGCATTAGCAAAAACCAAACTTGATAAACATCAAAAGTGTGCAAGGAAGTCCTTTTCATAGTCAAGCACACACATTTATGTCATCAGGATTGATTTATGAGAATTTTCTAAATAGAAACAAACAACAGAACATTATGTATATGTTTACTGTGAGCAGTTTGCATGTCTGTTCCATTAATATCAGAATTCTCTGCAGGTTTTCTTGGTTCCTCTCACAGCTCACATTATGAATGGGGCTGGCTGGTCATAGTGAACTTTATGTAAGTGAAACTCTACGTCTGCATGCTTGTCTCAAAGTCCAGCTCCGATCATGTATTGAGCTATTTTAAAAACGTTCCCAGTAGTCTTATATTGATGGTTATGCCGTTTCTCGCCAAAATAAAACATCTGTGTCGTTTCCTAGGACATAGTTTCTGCAGAGCAGCAGGAGTTCATTAGAAATTCACGTTTGAGTTGTGGGTGGGACTGTTGGAGCAGAGCAACCCCCTTTCTATCACTCAGCTCACTGTTTACACGCTCAACGGCGAGCTTACAGCCCAACCTAACATTACCTGTGTAACATAAATGGCGAGCTAGCCATACACCGTAGAGCCAGATGGCAGCTCAGGCGAGGAAAACCAAGACGCACATGGATCTAGTCGTCTACAAGATGCATCAGAATGAAGCTTGTGGCCTGGCCAGCGTGTTTTCTAAATCACAAGTAAGGTCTTTTTCCAATCCACGTTTTCATCTGCTACTGATTCACAACTTTTTAAATAAAGAAATACTCAGAAATTAAATTTTAACCTTAATTTTGTTACTACATCATCAGGAAAATTTGACAAGAACATGTTAAAAACACCCAAAAACAGCATGTTTGTAATCTCAAAGAATTTCTGCTAGAAAACTGTCAGGAGGTGCCCCCAACATGTATGTGATAACAGAGAGCTAGGTCACGGAAGCTGGTACAAGAAATATATATAATTCTTTTGTTTAATAAGATGTATGATCATAAGATCCCAAAATGGCAGATTGGTGGTGTAGTGGTTACAGCTCTAGCCTCACGGTGAGAAGGTCATAGTTCAAAACCAATCTGGGACCTTTCTGTGTGGAGTTTCCATGTTCTCCTTGTGCATGTGTGGGTTATACAGGCCTCCCACAGTCGCAACAGACTGGCAAGCTGTCTACATCGCCTTTGCTCGACAGTAGCTGGGATAGGCTCCAGCTTCCCGTTGACCCCGACTCAGCGGGATTTACAGATTGATGTATATTATCCCAAAACATGTGACGTTCAGGCTTGAACTTTCCTGTTTGTAGTATGTATGTCATGTGTCTTCCACTCCTACTTCAGTCAATTTGTTGTAAAAAAAAGTTGTTTGTATTGGATTCTAACTACTTGTAGTTAAGTCTTTTTTATGGGTCTCAGTTCCTGAAAAGGAAGTCACGTCTTCTCAAGCTTTCAATTTATTGGAATCTGAACATAACCCGGCAGCCTAAGTCTCTTTTTTGTGATTCTTATGAAAAAAACATACTTTATTTCATTTCCCAGAATTCCTCTTGGTTTATTTCATCTACAGCACACACTTTTTTAACAATGTCGTATCAAAAAGCTATGACATGTTGTGTTCTCATTAGGTCTGAATGGTCAAAATTGTGTGTAAATGTAAGCCACTGGCTTAGAAAGCCGCCTCCAGCTTCCTACTTCAGTGTTCAAAAGCCGCTGAGTGCCCTCTCCTGCTTCCTCGGGCTCACACAAGAGTTTATCATGTGTGCAGTGGGAAAGCACGGCACTGGAGGGCTCAAGACGCGAGTGCACGGGTGTGTTTCCAGCCGTTCTGCTCCACTTTCCTTCGTTTCTTAGTTAGCGGCTCACTCTTGCCATGCATCTGCAGAATGTGTGCGCTTGCAGCCGTTTTGACATGAGTGCAAGGGTTTTCCTAGGATTTCTCACTCAGGGACTTTGTCCTTTGAAAAGGTGTGCCAGCCAGTCAGCTGAGCGAGAGGGAGGAGAGAACAGGATCTGAAGCGAGCCGTGGTGTTAGAACTGGGACAAAGACGAGAAAAATGAGCTAGAGACCCACTGAATTCCCGAAAAGTGGCGCTGCAGTGCGGAGGGGGTTTCTTTGAACCTCGTTCCAGATGCTTGTGTGTTGTAAATATTGCCAACCTAACATAGCAGGCGCATGTGAGATAAGGCTGGATGTTTTTTAATAACAGGTGTATTATGGCCAGGTGACGCTTTTTCACGTTCCCTTTGATCTTTTACGTTAATCTTGTGTTTTTTGTGTCCTGATTATACACTTAGGTACAATATTGGCATATTGAGGAATAAACAACAAATGTGTCTTTTTCAATAACTGTAATGAAAACTGAAAACACGGATTGCTTCATCTTTTTGTGGCCCTAATCTAAAAAACACACAGATTAAAGTCCCATCCTGAGGCTTTTTACTGTTAAATGGCTGAGATGTGACACGAAAAATGAATGACACTCAAACTTGGGGCCACTGTTGACAAGGCGGCCCGCCTTATGACGTTGTCATTAGGTAAAGTACAAACAGTTATGGCACCGGCCGGCCCAAGCACTCTTTGAACTTCAAATGAATTGTGGGTCTACCAGCAGCTGTTCAAAATGACCTTACCCCACAAAAATCAATCAGCACAAACATACTGGAAATGTTGGGGTAGTGGGGGCCGTTACAGCAGGAGGGCGCACGCCGTCGATC
This sequence comes from Oryzias latipes, assembly GCF_053564925.1. Lineage (NCBI taxonomy): Eukaryota > Metazoa > Chordata > Actinopteri > Beloniformes > Adrianichthyidae > Oryzias > Oryzias latipes. The sequence continues at coordinate 31,448,712 of NC_136242.1, read as the reverse complement.
TGTTTATACACCGGCGTGGCCAGTGTGTCAGCTGTGATGCAAGAAGCAGGGATCTTTGCACAGTTTTTATGATTTGATAAATCATCACAGTACGTAAATAGTTTCCATCCATTTTAAAGCCACCTTTTTATTATTACTGTTTCAAGTTTAACAGATTGGATTAGTGGACTCAACTCAGTGGAAAACTCTCCCACAAACCTGCCAAACACACAGTGTCGAGGTGTTCTTTTCAATGATTGAAAGATGCTGCTGCACTTGTTAACCCCATGTCTCGGGTCCACATCTAATAGAAAGGAGCATCAAGCACATCCATTGCAGCACACTTCCCGTCTGCCAGGGAGTCCAACAAAGTTGTGTGTCACATTGACTGACTGTCTGGACGGCTGGGGCTGGCAAAGTCCCACGCTTGATCTCAAAAGTCTCCGCTTTTCTCTCTCATCCCTGTCACACTGGGCCTTTCTGGTTCCCTCACGCGTGTTTTAGCGTGGGCTGAGGTATGTGTTGGTTATCTGCTTCTAGAAAAGCTGTGCCCTTGTTGCTTCATATAGTCCAGCGAGTGACCGGCTATTGATAAGACTAATGTCTCCCGATAGCTCCCAAGCTTTCAAGTCCCGGCACAAAACAGCCGGCGCCCTTTTATGTTGTTTTCCCAAGCCAAGGACAGACAGGCCTCCCTACAGGACCCAGCTAGCTAATCAGTAATCAGTAACTTGCTGAGCCCAGCAGTTCCCTTCAGATGAGCTGCTTTTCAACTTTCTTCTTTCTTAACTTCTTATTTGCCTCTTTACGTCAAAGTTCTTGTCTAATTGTTCACCTGCGCCTATCTTTCCAATAAAAAGGTCCACAAATGATCCATTCATCTACACTGGCCTAATTTTTAATACATTTATGTTTTAAAGTCACTTGACTGAAATATGTCTTTCCTCCTTCTGTCCCTCTTTTTTCCACCTGCTGCCTTTTCTCTTTTTTTTATCCAGCTAATAAATCAACATAAATACCTGGGGCGTGAGAAGGAAGATCTGTGGGCAATGCCACCCAGACATGGTGTTATATTAAAAGATTAGTACCACTATTTGATTTTATTTAGAACTTGCCAAAAAAACTGATTATGCGACAGATATTGAATCCTCTTCAGCCACCCTGACTGTGCTTGTGTTTTCTGAGCCAACAGCATCAGTTTGTCTCCAGACTTTTTCATAGACGCGTCTGGCTGGACTTCTCTTTTTGTTAAAAATTCTCTCCTCCAATCTTGTCTCAGCAATTAGCAACACTTAATTGAGTTCCTCACCTGCTCAATATTCCGCAGGTGCTCAGTTGTATAAGAACTATTCACCTGTACTGAAATTTCAACCAGATACCAGTGAAATGATTGAAAATAACCCAGTGCTCATCATGCACTCCTGTCCTCTCTGCCTGCAAGACTTGGTTAATGAATACGCTTCTATTTAAGATCTAAATGAGGAAATTCAAATCCTTAGATTACACAATCGTCTGTGTTTGTAGGTTTTTAGTGCAAATCCTTGTAAATAATATTTAAAAATGTTATTTGAAAATGACTCAACAGATGCAGCTAAATGGAGAAATGTATTCAAAAACACTTCTAAGCTGCAAAACAGTAAAATAAATCAATTTCCGCATTGGACAGTTTGGCTGAATTCTGAAAAGGTTTTCCTAAATGATTTCATGATTTGCTTTGGTTAGACTTAACATTGGTGTAACGTTTAAAATCTATTTTGTCATAACATTTTTCACATAATTATTGCTATAAACTGATCGAAAGTGGAGATCCCATTAGTACAATTTTGAGTTCTGAAAGTAACCCTTGTGCTATCCTAGGTACTTTAACGTTGGGAGTTGGGTCATCTAGACCCACTAGACAGTGCTCTGAACCTTTTTTCTTCAATGATTTGTGATCTTCACAGGTGTCCATGGATTACATGAAATCTTTCCACCTTTATCCACCTTTGTCATGGTAGGGAGAACACGTCAATGTAAGGGTGGGGTCATCTAAGATAGGCACAAGGGTTAAACACTAAACCCTTTTTTTGGTCTGAATTAATAGGAATTATTCTAAAATAATATCAATTAGAGGATTTGATGATTGATTGCTTTTTGGTTAAAGATTGATTCAATATTGATTGCGGAAATTTTGCACAAAGACGAAAGCACCTTTGGTTAAAAATAGACTCAGAAACATTTTCAATAAAATGTATCTGTTTGATTTTCTTTTAGATAACTTTTTACAGAATTTACATTTCTCATTTCTCAAGTAAAACTGTTTACACAAATTTCACTATGTCGCGTGTCAAGGAGTCTGTGCCTTTACCACGGAAGTCTCACATGTCTCAATAACGGGTGGACCAACGTTGTAGTATCATTTTATTTATTATTTTTTTCTAAAATTACTTATTTTTCAGTCATTTATGAGCATTTTTTTGGGAACTTATCTTTTTCGTTTTCATTTTCTTACACATACAGTGGAAAATAAAAAAACTTTCTACCTTATGGGTAAACCTCAGGGGTTTGTTTTATAGAATCCTTTTTTCTTTAACACAGAATAGTTTACATTTGCAAAAGAAAATCAGTCATTTCTATATTTGCTACACAAAATGGGCTAAGGTCCAGTTTCTTTCTATGCTGATGAATTTGCAATTGTAGAAAGATAACTGCACAGTTTTGCATCTAACCGTCAAAATGCCGTGTTTGTGTCAATGTTTGAAGAGAATTGAAACAATACTTGTTTTGCGGGTCTGAAGCTAAACTTATTTAAAGAGAAACAAACTATAAGTGTGGTTCAAGCAGAGTGAAGCATGTGGCACCGTTCAAGTGACTTTGTGTGGTCCCTTCGGTTCGTTTTCCATGGGAACACATTCCACCCATTTGTCATTCATCTCATTCTCTGCCCTCTTTCTTTTTTGGGTTACTGGACCCACATGGTACCTGGTACAGACACTTGCAGCTCCTATTATTTTATTGTTCTGTCCTTCTTTTTCTGCAATTATTTTCCAAAAAGTCTTAGTGTGGACCTTTTCTAATCAACGCAGGGATGAGCAGGAGCTTAACATTCAGTGAGGTGGTGATAAATGGGGGGAACATCTAGGAGGCAAGTGATTTACTCTATAGCTCCTAAAAACTTAGATGTATCTGTGGCGTCGTTTGCAGACAAAGGATGGATTTTGATGGGTAAAGGATGAATGTGAGGCAGAAGATGAATTAAAACCTTGCTGTGACACAACGCTCCAAAGATTTTCAGCAGGAGCCGGCTGGAGATAGTTCTGCTCTCTGGCGGTGTCATTCAGGTCTTTAATGTGCTTTAAAACCACATTTCTGTCCATTCATTCACTCAGTTCCCGCCATCTCAATGCAAATTAAATGACCATTATTATCATTTTTGTCCAAGGAGATGTTGTTAGAAAAAAAATCAATGTTGTTTCCTACAAAAAACATTTAGAATTTCACTTTAATAATAATTTTCTATGGAAGTGTTTTGCTTCTATTTCAAAATATAACAGGTGACCTTCATTCTCATATTTATCTAAAAAACGTTTTTGCGCTTGGAGGAGGTTGTTTCTGAGGTGAATCAAAATTTCAGTTTTGCAAATCTGCAATGGAAATACTTTTTTTGAATTAAATGAGTCATGTGACCAGAAACCGGATGGTAATGCGCTTCCTGGTAGGAACTGGCTGCCTTTGGCGCTGAACAGCGGGCGCCACCAGACGTCCCAAAGCCTCACACAGATCATCCAAAGTTGATCGTCTCAAATGGAATCGTTGGATCCACAGCTCCTCTGTAAAAACACCAACCACCAATTCCCAAAGTGGCTTCATCTGTAGCCGCTCCCACGTGAAAGGAGCTCGCCGCTCCAAGACCTGAATAAGACGCCGACGTCTCCTTTGATGGATGATGATGAGCGCTAGTGCCGTGGCAGAAATCTGAATGTATCTGCTGTCAATCAAAGTCTTGTTCACACCCGTCACCATCTTTTTGAATGACTTATCGCGTGAGTTGGTTTGCGTTTATTCCCATAACTATGACTAAATTGAAACCGTGTGATTGAAAAATAGTGTGTTTTTTTTAACACTTCAAAAATTTCTATATAGTTTTGCACATATGTGCGATGGAAACCAGCTGGTGAAACACCATATCTCCATGATTTGAGGAAGCAGACGGACAAAGAAACATTTACGATCGGTCTGACCAGAAGTTATTGGGCTCATAATATCAGAAAAGCTACTGTGTCTGCGTCATACATGATTCAGTCGTTTGTTGTGCTCATCACAAAATCGCCATTCAGTTTTGGTCTTCCCACTTCCTTTATGGAGAAAGAAAGTAAGAAGTTACGTGATATCCAGATGAGCACAAAATACACAAAAATAAGAAATAAAGCACCTTTTTGGGTCAAAGACAATAAGTTTCCATAGTTTTCAAGAGCTTTTAAATACAAAAATTTGGCCAGTTAGAAGGTAGAGTTGATTTCAGGCAGAGCTCAGAAAAAATTTTCCGCAAAAAAGAATCAGAAACTTTTCTACATTTTTTTCCTTTTTTTTCACAATTACTATATTATCATTTGTAATTCTTATTGTTGTAATTATATATGTTTTGTTTATATTTTTCCCTTTTCTTTTCTTATTTTTTCCATAAGCACTGCACTTTTTCAGTCATCTTACCTTCACAAACTCTCTTTACACGTCTCATCATGCAGAAACTGTTTCATTCTTTCTTTTTTTTGGTAAAGTTATACAAAGAAAAATAGGTTGTGAATTTCTCCACCCACTTTGATAAGTTTCTAGAAACCTTGGAGCCCTGCAGTGAATCTTTAAAAAAGAAAATAGAGATTTTACCCGTTTCATGGTTTAATTTTATGGATTTTAAACTAAATTGCTTGTTATATATTATTTTAAAGTACAAGTTATTGATGATTAAAGTATTACTTTTTACTGCTCAGAAAGTGAAAGCACTGAGTGTGAACCTGAAAGTTACCAGGATGTGAAAGCACATGAAGTAGATTCATTTCATGTCGCAGAACAGGTGAAAGAAACCAAAGCTACAGCTTTGACTGTAGCTTTGACTGACAAATGACTGGCTGAAAAGAAATGAGGGGAAGACTTCCTATATGTAGAGGCATATTTTGTCTTGATTGTATTCATTTATTTTATTTCAAGAGTTCCAAACAGATGCTGCAGGGTTTCTGATCTGCTGTGGGGGACCGTGATCCAACCTGAAAAATGTGTCCGCTTAGCCTTAAAGGTGAATTTGTTGTAAATTTGTATGATCATTTCTAATCATAAAAAGGTAACGGACAGAGAGAAAAAAACAATATTATAAATACGAGTTTTTAGTTGTAATGCAAAGGATAATTTAATCATTTTAGATTTTAATTCAAGCATTTTCGAAAATTCAGACCAGTTTTTTAATTTTTTTTAGATATGTATAAATATTTTTAATTTTATGTTATTTATATTTATGTTTTATATTTTACATACTCATATCGGTTTAAAAAACTTGTCATATCATGATTCCAAAATGTTTATTTTTTATTGAACTGTTGTTTTCTTAATATTTTTTTAATACCCTATTATTCTGTAATCATGTGTTTATCTATGAAACAATGTTTATGATTTACTTTAAAAACTGCTCTTTCGCTGTCATGAAAACAGGTTGTAATGCGGTTATGACATTTAAAGGTAGCTTGTGTTAGTCCTCGTAGAAAAACATTCAAAGTGATTTTTTTTTGAAGCTACAAAATGAACAGCAGATTGTAAGATTTTAAATTCTACAAGATCAGTCCTTTTATCATGATGTGTAATAGTTTTAGTTTTTAGTGCATAGTTTAAGGCACCACTGAGTCTTTTTTGTGTCATTTAGGTTTATAGTGAATTATTTTTTACCTTTTCCTTAGAATGTAGTTTATGGTATTAGTTACACACTTTCCTAAATTATGTAAACGGGGGCTTAAAGTGTCATTCTGTAAAATAAACGTCTTCTCTGTCAGTGGATGGAGGGTGACTGATAGCAGAACAGCTGTTTCCGTTGAACGGGGTGGGGGTCAACACCATTGTTTCTGCCGTGAGGGCTGCTGCTGGCCATGCTGCACTCCAGCTGCCTAACTCCTTCCTCTGCTGCTGCTGCTGCTGCTTTACTCCTCATAGAGGGCGCTAGTCCGATTAGCTGACTGCTGCTGCTGAAAGGGACACATTACTGGAATTAAGCTTGAAGCAGCTGAGTTGACAAAGTAAAATGAGGTAAAATGCACCAAACTAAGACACAAAGTGATGTTCTTTTTTTTATTTATTTTTTTGCTTTTCATTTAAACTCGTGCAGAAAATCAAAGATTTAAGATCCAATGCTAACTCCAAAGAGTTCAAAGGGCTGGAAAACAACAGCAGCTGGTTGTTTTTAGCAGCACAGGCTGTTATAACCCACAGTTTGTTGTTACGACCCTTAAAAGTCAGCACAGGATTGACAGAAACCAGCGGATCTTCTCATGATGCAGCAAAAAAAAAAAGAAGCCAGTGAAGTGACACGCTGAGTGAAACTGAGTTCTCAGCTGTTGCCAACCTACAGCCTGTTGTTCACCACACCTCACATTTAACCTGTTGTTTCACATCCTCCTGCGTTCGGCACACAGGAACTCCTTGTTAGCTGCAGATCAGTGGCCATCACTGCTGCTTTGCTGTCTAAGCCTTCGTTTGAAGTGTGTTTTTTATTTATGGCCGTTAGCTGCGTGGCGGATTCGCTGCCTCTCAAATGCCCCACCCTCTTGATTGTGAGCCACACCGGTGGAAGTTCATTTGAATGATGAGTAAACTGAAATCCATGAGGTGTAAACCCTTCATCTTTTCACTGCTCATCTTTTCCACCCAAAGTTACAGTGAAATATTTATGTTCCACTTCAGTGAAAATTGTGTTTTTGGTGTTTTCTCTGTAGCATTTTTCTGATGATGGAGGACCTTAAATAAAGAAAATCAATTTTAATTCTGTTTTATTTTTTTTCCTCAGCTCGCTTCCTGGGAGCTCAATGAGCCAAAAAAAAAAAAAAAATCCAGTGTGGGTCCGTAGGCAGGAACCTTTGAGCTGCTGCTTAATCTAGTCCCCCTGTGCCTAAAAAATGCAAGATTGTGTCGGGAAGGGCATCGTGTGTTAAAAAAAACTATCTGTCGAACCACCTGTGGGGTCAGTGAAAGCTGATTGGCTGTGGTGGACGCCTGACAGGAAGGAGGGTCTAAGGGCAGTTTAGTTTAGTCTGTTTAGAGTCCTATTGAATTCTATGCATTTATGACACTTTTTGATTGTATGTCTACTTTACAATTACCGGTACGAAACCCATTGAGACGACTGTTGTTGTGAATTTGTGCTATATAGATAAAATTGAATTGAATTTAATTGAATTGAAATGCCAAAAAGTGAAGAGCATTTCTGAGGTGTTTTTTTAGTAATTGTTCAACTGTTTTTGAGTGTTTCTTTTTACAAATCTTTGCAAATCAGGAGCAGACAAAAAATGCTGTTTGAAAAAGCTTGTAGTCGTGACGTTAGTGTTACAATCACCAGACCACAAGCTCCGTGCTCCGCTCCATTCTGATGCAACCTCTTGCAGACAAAGAGATCCATGAACCTATTTTTTTTTTCTTGTCGAGCTGTCATCTGGATCAAAACTGTGATATTGCTCCCCATTTTTTTGGCGGCGGTAATGTTAAGTTGGGACTGTAAGCTTGTGGGAAAGCAAGTAAACAGATTGATGATGGCAAACGGGGGCGGGCTTGCCTCACTCCCAACAGTTCCATCCTCAACTCAGAGGTTAATTACAAATGAACTCCTCCCGCTCTGCAGAAACTATGTCCTGGACACAGGTTGTTTTTTTTCTACTTCGGCTTAAAACGACAAGAGACTTTAATCAAGCAAGGACACCCAACCAGATAGGCAGTTTATTCTGTTTATGGATCACCAAAGACAGAGTTAGTCTCCTACAATCTGAGCTTCTGTTAATCAGTGATGCAGCCTTCCGCTTGTTTAGGTCCAGTAAAATGCCCATTAACAGTAGAGACACAGATTTCAAAGAATCCTTCCATCATTCCTTACAAGGCAATTATCAACCAATCACATGGGAATCAGTCGCCTTCTTGTCATGTGGGCCTATTTTTCCTGACGAGGGTTAAAGTTTAGTCAATCCCTCTGGGAGTAAGAGAGAGTTTTTCATGAGAAACTCAATCACATGCAGGACCTTTTTTTTAAGCGACTACATGAAGAGGAAAACAGAAGAACATCTCAATCCAAAATAGCAAACAGCAGTGGACTGTTGAAAGGCATGCGGAGCGATTTCAGGTTCAGGAATGTCTTGTTGCTTATGTCACTGTGAGGGTACAGAAAGGCATTTTCAAAGATTTTCATATTATATTGTGGCAGGTCATTGATACATCATGGGCTGTTTGAATCAAGACTATTGAACCCATTGTTAGACTTCACAATATTGATATTCCTTGCAGGGCATGTCTTTGTCCAGAAAAGCTGCGCTTTCATAAGAATGCATCTGAAAATACTAAATATTTCTGTGCTGTGAAATATGCTTTGCGTTTTGTCTTTACAAAGAAAACAATATATGCATTGTTTTCTGTTATTTCTGCTCTGAATTGGTTTCTTTTAACACCCAAAAAACAACCCCTGCAGGCCAACAGCTATTCTCTTTCCTGCGGTTGTTTAAAAAATCTGAAACAAAAGACTGCACAAAAGCTGACCAGTGGTTTTTGAAGCAAAAGTTCAGATGGAAAAACCCCTTTAGGACCTTTTGAGCACTAAAACATTTAAATGGCTCTACTGGATGAAATATACAAACTTATTTATATAAACCGTTTTCATATTTTACTGATTACATGACAGCGAAGGATGCTTAAAAAACTGCAAAGAATCCTGGATAACTCCACCCATCCCCTCCATCAGCTCCTGGACCAATACAGCGAGACTAAGACCCTTTTTAACTACCGGTAGTACTGAGAACCACAGAAGGTCTTTCTTTCCTTCCTGTGGCAATAAAATCAAATAACTCTTCAAAAAGCATTGGCCTTAAGTAATAAACATTTTTTAGAATATCAGCAACTGAAATCCCTAATAAGTGCAAGGTTTATTAATCCAAGTCATATAAAAGGAGAAAAGATTGGAAACCCCAATCTTTTCCATCCTTGCTCACAGTAACCATAGCCTGGTCCTCAGGCTCACCGTCCCTTGGCCCCGTCTGGGGCCTCCGCTGGTCACCTGCGTCCGCCTTCCCAATCGGGCGGTCGGTTTCTGCCACTTCCCCCCTCTTGACCTCGGTGGGGTTGGCGGGCAGGTTGCACGGGTGTGCAGTGTGGGCTGTGCTGGCCTGCCTCTGGGGTTGGAGGCGGGATGGGGTCTCAGGACACCCGGGCATTGGGTATAGGCCCGGTGCGCCTTGGGGTGGGGGGAGTCCCTGCCGTGGCTCCGGCTCTGCGTATTCTCTGTCCCTCCTTCTCCTCGGCCGGGGGGCTGCTGGCTCCTGACCTCCGTCTCCGTTTTTCTGTTGTGGGGGTTAGGTGCACGGGAGGGTGGTTGCTGCACTGGGGTGTGGGGTGCCGGGCCTCCTGCCTCTGCTGGAGCATTTAGTTTGATCAAGGTACACTCTAACAGGCACACATTCATTCAACCCACCCGCTTACTCACCTATGCACAAATACAGGCATGGGTATTGTTTTTTTCTTCTTTTCTACACCCCTCTTCATGAATATCGGTAATGCCAATATTGTAAACTGTAAATAGCTTTCTCTCTTTATTCTATATCTGACCGTAAAGAGATTTGGTGATAGAAACCTTTCTATAAAGGCAATTTCCCCCTGGATAAAAAAAAAGAAAATAAAAATGGGATCCTTGTTTTGTAATGTCAATTTTTTTCATCAGTCCGTCAGGGAAAATTAAAGTTGTTTGAATTGATTTAATAAAAGGTTCATCTGTGACAAATTTACTGCTTGAATCACAAAATGCACGATTTGTCTGAAAGATCAACTGAAACCTGAGAGTAGAAAGGCTTTAAATAAAATTCAAGTTTATCTTGTAATCACATGTGACCCTTTAAAGGGTTGTTTTTTTCCCCGTCTTTTGGACCTTCCCATAGAGAGCAGTGATGTTTGGGAGTTTTTTGTGGATATAACCCCTCCATCAAATTCCTGGTTCTCAGTAAGCCATTATCCCTTTTTGCACCATTGCAGAACCCCATGTGAGGTGAAAGGAAGTGTTACGATGCCACTGCTGTTGCATCTCTGTCGCTTCAGCAGCCGGCTGGAAAGCCATGACAGATTTAGAGACAGGTTCTGTGTGAATGCTGGGCAACATTCATGCTCCAGCACATTATTTTTGACATTATTGTTGCAAAAGTGTCAGTATGTCCTTTCACATGTGGTGCACAGTGACTGAAAACAACGGCCACACCTCCTTTGATAACGACGTGAATAAATCCAGGATCAGTGTGAACGTTTAAAAGGAAACACTGTGGTCATCGCCACCCGCTTTGAGCAGTTTCTCTATGTGTAAGTGCCCCCTGGCTCACATTGGTACGACCCATCTGTGGAATTGGTTCACAGGACGGACACTCTACCAGTATCTCACTGACATGGTGCTGAAAACGAGGAAGCGAGAGTGAAGTGTGGGATCGAATTTGAATTCATCTGTGGTTTCTGAGACGTTTGCCTAACAACTTTTTAAACAAACAAGACTTATGTTACACATTTAAAAATAAACACTTTGAATGAAAGTTTTATGACAATACTTCCTTTTTTTTGCTTCATAATCAATGTTTCTGTATTTTCCTTCTATATATGACAAAATACAGGGAAGACTTTTTATTCAGTAAAATCATTAATGTTGTTATAAAAGAGATTTTCCTGCAAACTTGGTGACACATCAAGTCTAACTGTAAAAATAAGAAAACATTCAAACTGAATCCAATTTGGAAAATATATGAGGGTTAATGAAGACTTTTTTCAACGATACAGTTCTCAGTTTAGGGTTTTGCGTAAAGCCAGAAATGATTGTATAGTTTGATCTTTGCCAGTCTGAACTTACTAAAAAAACATTTTCCCACAATTCAGATGCTTATCTCTCTTCGTGACTTCTCCGGAATTAGGTATTTTTTGTTTATTAGCTCACTTGTGAAGCCCCAAACTTACTGAACAGGTTTCCACTGCTGCCGTATGGACTAAAATGGCGGCACTTCACTTAGAAACCATCGTAACCAGGCTGATTCTGGGCCGCGCCACGAGCGCCTTGGTTGTATTTGTCCAGGTGCCGTCACCAGAACATGTTGATTTAAGAGAACGTTAGACCTGTTTTGCCTGTAGTACAGCCAGTAAATTTAGCCAAAAACACAGAAAAAAAATCTACATGCACATTTTAATTATTTTAAACAGCAGATGTTGCTGTCTTTACTGTTGTAAACATAGATATTAACTTTGATAAGTTATTCTGTAAAATTACATTGGGATAAAATAAGTCTAATTTCTGAATTTTGGGTTGTTTTTTGTTGTTGTTTCATAATACACAAATTATATGTTGAACCAAAAAAAAACCCATGACCCAAAGTTTAAGGTTTGAACCAAATTCGTCTGAAAGTGAATCGTTGCTTCAATAATAATGACATGATTTTCTCACCTTTGGGGAAAATATCAAGACTCAAATCAAATATATTCTGCACAAATATCACACAAGTGCTGCTCTTTCTGAAATATTCTCTTCCTCATGACAGTGTTATTGATATTGTTAATTTATTATCCCAAAATCTTCAATGTTTTTAACCATTTTGTTTGTAAAAACAATGTGTTTTTTTCACTCAGTCAGTATTACACATTCATTCATCTTCTAAGCCGTTTTGTCCCTTCCGGGGCCACGGCTGGAGCTTATCCGGTCCACTTGTGGGCGAATGCAGGGGACATCCTGTCACAGGGCCACAATCACACACCCATGCACGCTCACATCTATGGACAGTTTAGAGTAACCAATTAACCTATGAAGTATGTTGTTGGACGGTGGGAGAAAGCCGGAGAAAATCCACGAAGATGCAAACTCCACAGAGAAAACCCCCCCATTGGTGTTCTGTTTTGAACCGGGGTCCTTCTCGCAGTGAGGCAAGAGTGCTAACCTCTGCGCCACCATCAGCATTCAGTCTAATGTCCAGAACAGATACAACATGATTCCACATCCTGTACAAATTTAGCTCCTAGTAATCCTAGTAGCCTAGTAATCCTAGTAGTGACAGGGATAAGTTGGGGGGTTTTAGATGCAAAAGTGACATTTTATGTGTCCATTTCTGCACCCCCATCTTTTCTCTTCGTGATTCTGTGGATATGACACTCGACTCGCTCCCAAAAGGGACGGCGTCCCAGGTGTTTCTGACAACAAGGTTCTGTCTCATTCTGATTTGCCTGAACAGATGTTGAAGCATCCACCTTCCGTATAAACACCGAACTTCTGCAAAATCCCCCAAGTGTCAGTCAAAACTGTATTAAGTTATTGGGGTGGGGGGGAAGGGGGGGGGGGGTAACATTTGACTTATGCACGAGTGCATAGCAATGGTGGATAATTATGTTCTGAATAAGCTCCAGCTTCACGGCTCACAGGACAGCAAGGACAGCTATCAAATGAAGTGGGAATTATTAAAATAAACTGACGGGTGATGCTACAACATTTACGAGTCTGGCCTGCACATTTCCCTGTGTCTATTTTCTCCCAAACATCTTGCAGCGCAGAGATGCACACCCCTCTCGATGCGAGAGACAAATATTTAAGGCACCAGAAGGTCATCAGGTTTCTCTGTGAACTCGGCAGAAACTCTCGGAGGACCACAGATCCATACAAGAGTTTTGCAACTTTGTTGGCAGCTTGTTTTGCATAAAAAGGCGAAGGGAAGAAGCCACACGTCATGAGAAATGAAAGGGTGAGCGTGTCGTGGATGAGGAATGTGATGGATTAAAAGGCAACGGGAGAAAACAAGGAGCCAAAAACAACAGGCACATTTAGGGTTTTCCCCCCTCCTCCTTCTGCAAGTAGAAATGTATTCAAGCCACACAGACCCTACTGTGTCATGGCGTGTGGCCTTGTGTGGGTCAGTAAGTGACTGGACAAAGCATGACTCAGCAGAAATGCAGAGCAGCAAAAAAATGCACTAAGTGTTCCCCTTTTTTTTGCACATTTCTCTTCACCTTTACTACTAGTCAGATAGATCTTGATCTGTTTGAAGAGCTACGTGGAGAAGGACTTTTCTTTCCCTGTCGAGGTGCGAAACGGCATCACTAACGGCATCACTGTCACAACCTGTGAGCCGTGATCAGCACGTTCTGAGCTTATATGAAGGGAAATTACTCTAGAGGGTGTCTTTCAGCTGAGTCAGAAAGTGAAGTTTCCCTGAAATGACTTGTTGTTTTGTGCCCACTCCTATACATCTTCTACACTAATGATCTAAAATATTAGTGTAGAAGATGTATATAATATAATATATATATTTCAAAATATTACTGATGTTAAGTTGCATTTCTATGGTGATGACACAGTTATTTATTGTTGTGGTTCAGCTCTAGTTCAGGACATTGAAACCCTGCAGAAAGACTTTTTTGTTGTCCAGAATTCACTTGTTCACTTAAAATTGGTCCTTAATGCTGATAAGACTAAGTTGATGTTTTGTAATTCTAAAATTTTTCCTAAAGTTCTTCCTGTAGTGTCCACCTATCATCAAGGTAGTTTATTAATATAAGTACCCAGGTGTCTGGATTGATGACTCCCTCACTTTTAAACTACACATAGAAAAACTTGTAAAGAAATTCAAACCAAAACTTGTTTTTGTCTTTTGCAATAAGCAACGCTTTTCTTTTGAAGTGAAAAAGCGACTTGTTGCTGCTACTATTTTGCCTGTGAGCGATTCTGGTGACATTCTGTAAATGAATGGCCCGTTATCATGTCTTCAAATGTTAGACGCAATGTTTCATTCTGCTTTGAGGTTCATAACTAACTGTAAATCGATGACACACCACTGTGACTTCCACACAAGAGTAAAATGGCTTTCCCTGGCTCTTCTGAGGCAGTCCCATTGGCAAACTTTTGTTTATCCACCTTTACATGTGCTCCTTACTGTAGAGGAAAAACATTAAATCTCACTCATTGAGATAGGATGAGCTGATGCTGTTGCTCGCACAGAGCTTTCTAACCCTACCTGGAACATCTTCCACAAAGATTGGAAGCTGTTAGATCTGCTGCCTTTAAATGCTTTTAAAATGCGACTGAAGGACTTAGAGACTGCTTCATTAACTTGCAAGTGTTATTTATAAATCATTTTAATGTACTGTAATTATATTGTTATCTTTTTTAGATACTGTTGCTTCTTTGGAAATGAGGTTTTTAATCTCTTTTAATCTTTTTAAATCTCTTAACCAGGGGACCTTCCTGGTTAAATGAAGGTTAAATAAAATAAAATAAATCAAAAACTTTTATTCAGTAAATTTTTCACAATCTAACTAGATGATTGTGAGGAAATACTTCAGAATACATCAATTAAACTCATTCTGGTCGCAAATATTTATACGAAAAGTAAAACATTTTAGACTGTTGAAGAATAATTATGAACTGGAGCCACTGTTAGAGGTGACTGTGAGCTCCCGTTTACACAAGCGTCTTCGACACAAGCACGTTACTGAAGCTACTGAAGCCATTTTACTCTTGTGTTGGAAGTCACAGTGGTGCTTCGAACCTCAAAGCAGAATAAAACATTGCGTCCAACATTTGAAGACATGATAACGGGGCATTCATACACAGAATGTCACCATGCAAATTATAGAGAAATCTCAAATGTGTAATCACATTTGATTAGGAATCGAAACATTTTGCCAATTTGCGACATAGAAAATACGCTTGTTGTCCCACAATCTCCCAGCAATGGGGAGAGGAATGGGGCTTACTCTGTGTTATCAATTCCACCAACGATTCAGAGCCAAATTTCTGCTGAAAAACTGCCGCTCTGCAGAAACCATGTCTTGTAAAATGAAACAGGTTTTTTTTATTTAGGGTAAAAACGGCATAACTATGACTAAAAGACAACTCGAGCACTTTGAAAAATGGATCAAAAGATGATCAGAATGTCAAAGTTTCAGTTTCTTGCTTTTGTGTTTTGAGTTCACTTCCTGTTTTATTTTGAAAGGTTCCTGTTTTGTGTCTTGGTTTCGAGTTTTACTTTTGGTTCCCCTCTGTCCTCGTTGTTTCTACCTGTGTCTCATTTGTCCGTGTGCATTTAAGTCTTATCTTTCCCTTCCTCCTGTGCTTGTCGATAGGTTGTAACTTTGACATCCTTCCTTTTCGAGTGTCTCACGTTTCGAGTTTCTAGCCTGCTCAGCAGTGGTTTTGGTTTATAGTTTTTGTCTATGTTATTAAAGCTCCATTTGCCTGGAACCTCCTGCCTCCTCCTCCTCTCTGTTCCTGGGTGCTTCCCTCAAACCTGTTCACAACACAGAAGTCCAAAAGCTTGTTGCGCTTGATTTCCAAATCTGACTTGATGAAGATTTTATCCTGAAAAGGGCAAAACTATGTGTACTCTCCATTCAGCGCTGTTGCCTTCAATACAATATTGTCAGTTTGTGACAAAATGTGTTAATCGTTGTCACAAATGGCTAATAAACTGTAGCATTTTATCAATAAGACCTGTTGTGCTGTCATTAAGAAAAGACGGTTTGCTATGAAGCACACTAACATTTCATTTACCTGCTTCCACGCCATGTGATCTGTACCTGTCACTCATTATTGCCATCTCAGGAAATTACAAGACAGTGTTGGATTTTAAAATATATTTTCATTACTTCTTTATCATATCTTGGTGTTCTTGTTTTTTGCCAAATGCATTCACATTTTTCAAATACTCTCCGTTTTTTTATGTTTTTTCCCCTTTATGTAAAAGTATACGTTGCAAACTTAAAATAATAATTTTTACATTTTGTAAAAGAAAAAGAAAAGTTTTATTTTTTCTGTTTTCATCCAAGAGCCAAAATTCTTTCATAAATCAATAAAACAAAAGAAAGTGAATTTAACTTTTTTTGGAGTTTTGGAGGCTTTATGGAAAAATTAACAGTGTGCAATTCTTAATTCACATATAAATTAAAAATGTCTATGTGTTTGCAATTGTTAGAATGAAGCATCAAATAGGCCACTAGTCTGTTGGGAGTAAAAATGATTTCAGTTCTGAGATTTGATTAGGATCCCTGGTCAAATAGTCGTGGCACTTTGGTCCAGGAGGTTGACTGTAACAAATCTGTCTTTTTAATAATCAATGAACAAATAGTTGAATGGGTTTTGTGTGTTGTCCTTCTTTCTTGTGTGTCCATTGGCAGGCGTGTTTGTGTCAAACACTTGCACTCGCAGTTCCTGTTTGGGGAGATCCTCTGCTCCTGGCAAACAGTGTTTGGTCTTATCTCTTGTGTTTTATGTTTCTAGCAAGCCGGGGGCACAAGCAGCCCTTTGTGGCCAAGGGGTTACTGGTCTCACTCCAGACAGAACCACGCAGCTGTTCACCACTGTTGGTCATGTCCATGTGTGTGCATGCTTGTGTGAGGAGCTGCTTTTGTGTACGTGTGTCTGCATGTATTCACTATGTGTGTGTGAAAGCACTGATGTCCATGCAGATTGTGTTTTAAAGTCCACGATCTGCTTTGGATCTCGTTAGCCTAACAGTTCTGACCCGATGCACAAATTAGTATTTTATTTTACACATTTCCTAACCCTCGTTCTCGAAACCTTCATCTACATATGTTTTAGTAATTTTTCTCCTCTACCAAACCTGCCTCAGATCCTGAATCAGTTTGAAGTCTCTGCTGAGCTGAAACACTTCAAAGATTATTTAAAAAAAAAGCTTTATTCACGAAGCATTTTTATAAGTTATGCCTTATAAATCACAACTAACCATATGGGTGTATACAGGGCAAAAAATAGGCAAACCTGCAGGTGGTCCACACAAAATGTCAAGGTCGTAGTCCACTCTGTTGGCCCAGAGAAAGAAAATGTTTTTGATGCTGCAGGCATGAGGTCATGGTGGACACTTTTACAACATGCAAAGGTAAATAAGGGTGAAGTAGGTGAGATGCAGGTGTGATGTGCAGATTCTTCCTTTTTTCAATCCCCCCAAAACCCGTGGATTGTGCAAGGAGCCCATTATTGCTGTTTGTGTGAAAGGTGCGCGCCCTTTACGTTCAGCATAACTGTTAGAAAAGAGGAAATTAGAGAAGCAGAGAGAAGTTTTTATAAATATGTAGAAATCACATGCACACCTCGTGCCTTCAGTCAGGAACCAGGACTAATTATAATAACTGTGTAAAGGACACCATACAACAACATCACTCATACGTCATAAGTGCGTGTGACTCACAATATTCTTTCAAACAGTACACTCACCACACACACGACAATGGTACGTTCCATTTTCATGACGTCCCATGAGGTGAGTGGGTGCTCTCTTTAAGAGGCGGCTGCTCCTCTCTACGACCCTTCATGGACCACGACGACCCAAAAACTTGCAGCCCCTGTACAGGTCAACCCTCCGTACATGTCTGCGGGACTAAGGCTGTAAAACAGCAACAAAAAGTGATTTTCAGAACAGAAACATCTTTCAAGCTAAAAACCAAAAGCAAAGAAAAGATTTTAACATTTAAATAAGAGAAAACTATAGAAAACACCCAACATAGGAAAATATAAAATGGCTAGAAATAGAAATAAAGATAAAAATATGGCTTGATACAGAAATTATATTAAGCCTGTAACAAAGCAGATGCTGCTGGCAACAGCTGAATAGCACAGATTCTGTATCATAGACTCTATAGCTGCGGTTGCATGCGCAAAAGATCTTGATCGGATCAATGGTCGGATTAAAATTGAACCGTGTACAGTGGATCAGAAAAACCTTTCCCATTTTGAATGAACGTTCACATGGTCACACTTTTGGTCGGAATAAATCATTTGGGCATGCGCAGTAGTGTTGAAAATACCGGAAGAGGAAATGAGTCCCACAGTAAACAAACTGAGTTGCCATATACATTTATGCAGCAGCTCGGTAATATACGAGATGTAGTCGTCCAATGCGGAGAACAAATTACACACATCTAGGTGTGTGACAGATAATGGGACTTTAATATGATGTCATACCTGATTGAAACAAGGAGCTAGACCTGGCAAAGACGGTGGTTTTGTAAGAGAAACATTTGGCCGTAAACTGCTAAAAGTAGATCATTTTAGCTCTTTTGTGTTTCTATTTCACTGTGAGCATTCTCTAATTGTTCTGGCCTGGTTCACCAATGACACACCAATGTGGTTCCTTTCAGGATCAGAATGAGAACCTGTGTTTATTCTTGAACTGTTACTGTTTTGGTGAAACTGGTGAGTGGAGGAAGGAACACCTGTAATAAAGATATAACCTTTACTAAAGACAGAAACTGATGGATTGGATTTTTGACCTCTGATCCAGTGTTGTCTTGTTTTGGTTTACCTGAATCCTTAGCCCCACCATAGTTCTGCATGCTCTGGAAAGTGTGTTTTAGCCCGTCAAAAACTCCTAAAGAGATGGGCTGCTGAAGCCAGCACAAAGCCACGTGCTGTGCTGGCAGCTGAATGCAGAGAGGAAAAGAATGTGGCCCCCACACTCAGCCTCTAGTAATCCAGCGTGTGAGACACAGAGACAAAGAGCGAAGAATATCAGGCATGCTCTGCAGCTTTCATGACATTCTGAGCCCAAAAGCTTCTGCTCAGACCCATCGACAATGTTCTTTATGCCCCTCTTTTGCAATCTCATGTTTCCATTAAATTGTAATTATACAAAGAAACACAAACCAACTCATGTAATACGTAAGTCATTCAAAAACATGGTCATGGATGTGAACAACACTTTGATTTACAGTAGATACAGTCAAATTTCTGCCACAGCACTAGCGCTCATCATCATCTATCAAATCGGCGTCTTTGAGCGGCGAGCTCCTTATACGTTGGAGGGGCTACGGATAGAGCCATTTTGGTAAATGGTGGTTGGTGATTTTACAGTAGCTGTGGATCCAACAATTCCATGTGAGACGCTCAACTTCTGATTAGCTGTGTGATGCTGTGGGACCTCTGTTGGCGCCCGCTGTGCAGCGCCCAAAGCGGCCAGTTTCTATCTAGAAGCGCTCTGCTGTCCGGTTGTTGGACAAGTCTCTCATTTCATTGGAAAAACTGTTTTCATCGCAGTTTTGTGAAATATGTCAATTTAGATAAACCTCAAAAACCAACTGGGGCAGCAGTGGCTCAGGCGGTTGAGCAGGTCATCCAATGGTCAAAGGGCTGGCGGTTCGATCCCCGTTCACCCCAGTTAACTGTCGTCGTGTCATTGGGCAAGACACTTCACCCTTCTTGCCTCCAGTGCAGCTCCGCTGGTGTGTGAATGTGTATGAATGATCCCGGTGATGGTCAGAGGGGCTGTAGAAACAAACTGGCAGCCACACCTCTGTCAGTCTGCCCCAGGGCAGCTGTGGCTACAACAGTAGCTACCATCACCAAGTATGAATGATAATGGACACACTGAGCGTCTGGAAAAGTGCAGATAAATCCAATCCACTATTAGTAACTCCTCCAAGTGCAAACACTTTTTTTTTTATAAATGCAACTTTAAATGCAAGTTTTTCATTTTTTTTTTAATTGTGGTGTTTCCATTAACCCTTGTGCTATCCTAGGCACTTTAACATTGGGAGTTGGGTCATCGAGACCCACTAGACAATGCTCTAAACCTTTTTTCTTCAATGATATGTGATCTTCACTGGTGTCCATGAAATCCTCTCCACCTTTATCCACCTTTGTCGTGGTAGGGAGAACACGTCAATGTAAGGGTGGGGTCATCTAAGATAGCACAAGAGTTAAGCAAATTTGTTATTGCAAATCCAATCTGTGCAATTTTATGGTCAGTGGAAACGCAGCTATTGGGCTTTATCAATGAATCGTCTGCAAGAGTAGCTCTAATTTAAGGTAGAAAATTCGGCGTTTGCTACTTTGAATTCTTCCAGAAACTTTTCTGGAAGAATGTGTGTTCTTCCAGAGGACATTTAGGTAAACAGTGCAATGCTCAGAAAAGTTAAAGGAAGACATAAAAATGTATTTCAGATTTCATGAGCATCAATGTTTACAATCAGTACAGATATTTATCTGAAGAAGCACTACCTCTTGATGAACCAAAGTATTTCTGGAACAGTTTCCTTTGGCCACATGAGACTACACTAAAAATGTATGGCGACATACTCTTCAGTTTACTGAAATATAGTCATCTCTGTACAGTGAAGGTGTTTTCTGTCAAATGTGCAGGTTAGGTTGGAGAATCTCAGCATCTCATCATTTTTTCTTTCTTCTTAGCCTATTTAAAATAAAACTGGAAGATCTCCATCATTTTGGATATGGTATATATATCATTATCATAGGTACGTGTGCTTTTTTTACTTTTTGCAAATGAAAATCAGCCCTATTCAGGCTTTTTTACCTTTGTATAATTGTGTGTTTTTTTTAAATTACACTGTCCCATTTTAAACAAACATTATTATTAGTAGTAGTAGTAGTAGTATGTGTTAATAAATTTCTTTACGTCTTACAAAAATCTGAGACTATAACGCTTTTGATCAACATTTTAATATCCTGAGGAAAATGAGTTTCTGCAAGTCTTTGGTGTGCTTTTTACTTTTTAAAGACATTTTAAGACATTTCTTTTTTTTTTTAAGTCTATGATTGCTGATGGTTTTATTTTGTGCACGTTAAGTGTTACTTTTATAGTTTTTATAGTTTTAAGATAGCTTTGTATTATAATGTGAAAAAAATTAATGAGTTTTTATTTCTTTTATGTTTTATTATTATTATTATTTTCACATCTCGTTGTAGCACTTTGAGGTTTTATTTAATGAAAGGCGCATTATAAATATAATCTATTATTATTATTATCATTATTATTATTAAGTGCTGGGGTGTGGAGGTCGGTGTGAGCGACTCTATCTGATCTTTTTTGATTGATTATATAATACCATAAATTCCGAAACATAGAAATAGGAGAAACTAATTCCTTCTAATGATCATAGTTGGTGTGTTCTGTATTGGCTTGGCTGCTCTATATATTTTTCTGTAATTAATACTTAATAAAGAAAAATTGATTTCTTTTGAGCTAAACACTTTGTTACAATTTTTTTCCTCAGTTAAATCAAACACAGATTTGTTTTTTGTTTTATTGAGAAAAGACAGTTTAGTTTGTATCTTATTTTTTGTTTAGACGCTTTCTGCCTCTTCCTCTGGATGTGGGCAGGTCAGTAATGAGTATGAAAAAAGAACTCATACAGTACAATACAGTTTGTGTGACAAATATGTAAACAAAAGTGTGAGTGGGGTTTACGACGGTTAAAAACGGATTCATGTTTGATTTTAAAATCATGGAAACATTGACAAGTGGGACCCCTTTCAAACGACTGTAAAGCTAAGTTCAACGGGATCATTGCCTCGTGTTTTATGCGTTATTATATCTCATTTTTAGTAAGCAAAAGTAAAGGATTGTGTCACCAGCTTATCTCAGTTTCTGAAACCACACCTCTGTAATAACGATGACTTCAACGTACATTTCTTCATTCCTTTCACAGAGAAGCTCCATGATGTTATTTTGCATAACAGTTATATTAGTTTGCAAGATTTTCTTGGTTCCTTCTTAAACGAACGTTGACCTTTAAATGACCCACAACAGTACTCTGTTCCTTCTGTTTTTGACCTTGTCCTTCTTTGTGTTGTCAAAATATTGTTTTATAATGTAGTGTGGGATTCTGGGAGTCCTGCTAAGCCCTGTGAACCTCAAACTCTGCACAAAAAATCTCTAAAAGCTGCACAAAAAGCTGCTTAATTGATTGACGAAGACACGTTATATTTCTTTAATCGTAACATTACAGGGTAATCAATAATTTCAAACGCTGAGATGAATTTTATTTACAGAGATTACATGAAAAGCCTTCAACATGTTTTTTTCTGTAACCAAAACGACACAAATAATAATGTTCCACATAAAAATCTCTTTAGGGACTTTAATGAAAGAATTCCAAAAGGGTTAAAAAAAGGAGATTTACAGCAAATCTGTCCATTTTAAAGCAAACATTGTAAATTAAAGATGTATATTTGTGTGTGGGTGGATGGGCACATCAATGAACATCGATATGAGGAATGAGAAGCAAAAAAAAAAAAAACAATCGAATGAATCAATAGAATAAAAAGATTAGACTCTTTTGCCTCTCAAGTGGCTCCTAAGAAGATTTTTAATTCCTTTTTATTACTTCAGAAAATATGTAAAATGAATTACACAAATTAAACATATGGATATTTAAAATTGATTTCAAATTATTAATACATGCTCTTCATAATTTTATCACTGAGACAGAAGTGATCTTCCCTGGAAATCAAATCTCTTCTAATGAAACTTTTTGCTCGGTTTATCTTATTTATCCCCTTGCAGCTTTTTTTTAAAGACCCGCTATGATTAAAAGTGTTTTGGGTGTTTTTAACAAGTTGTTGTGGCATTTTACTGACGGAGAATGGCATTTATAAAGAAAATTATTTAGAAATTCTGAGTATTTCTTTTTTCCAAACCATGAATCAGGAGTGACGTAGAAACTACAATCGGCAGACCACAAACTCTCAAACTCCGCTCTGATGCATCCACTCGCAGATGAATAGATCCACGTACGTCTCTGTTTTCCTCGACTGAGCTGTAATGTTAGTTTGGGGGTGTGAGCTAGCGGGGTAGAGTGTCTACAGAGAGTTCTCAGCAACAGAAAGGAGAAGGGGGCGGAGTTTCTTTGTGCCAAATGTCCCGCCCACAACTCAGAGTTGAATTTCCAAAAACTATGTCATAGAAGACAACACCAGTTGTTTTTTTGTTTTTTTTATTTTGGCAAAGAAACAGCATAATCATACTTAAAAACCACTGGGAACGCTTTGAAAATATAAAACGATGATAATTAAAAATGATGTCATTGTTGAAACAGTGAATGAAGTTTACAGGGACACTGACCTTAAAATTGCCAAACATTCAGTTTACACAGATATAATGCCCCCCCCCCCTCCCACACACACACACACACCTACACTCTGTCTCACACACTCATTGGAAAAGGTCCCAGCTTGTATATTAGGACAGGAATCCGTGTCTTTGTTCTCTTAAGTGAATACAACTCTTACTTTCTACCTCTTCTACTTTTCTTTTCTCCTTCTGCGGTCTTTATACCATCTTGATCCCACCTTGATTGTTAAATGATCTGAAACATCTCTGTCAACATGGTCCTGTGTGTCTTCATGCATCAATAAGTCATGCTGACCTCTATGAAGGAACATCTGTGTTGTCATGGGGGATGAATTCTTCACAGGTCCCCAAACAAACCGATTCACAAAGAGGAGCGAGAACGACACTGGAGTCTGCCAATCAAAGGGCTTTTCCTTTCTCCAGAAAAACCAGGGGTTGAAAAGATAGGTGAGCCTCCTTGAACAAATGCTAAGGAGACCAAAGGGCTGACTGAATGTTACTCTCAATCTTTTCCTGGGTGGCGACAGGATCTGCTGTTTGCTCAGGCTTAGAACTGACTCGCAAATCAAAGCGCGTCAGAATGCAGAGATTAGGGAGCCAGAGCAGGTCTGGGATACTACCTGCACCCGTTGTCTCTTTGTTGTCACCCACCTGGATGAACTGTTAACATTGTGTAACGAATACGCACACACCAAAAGCCCCACAGACAATAGAGCAACTTTCTAATACCTTGATAAAATGCTGCTGTTTTTATCTCCTTCAGCGAAGAGGCCCATGTAAAGGTTGTTTGAAGAACTAATGAGTGTTCAGAGAGGGATTCCCCTTCAACTCAGGCATTCGCATGCTCTCAGTGTGGCCTGTCCCTGCGGCGCTTGTCATTTTTAGGACACGATGCAGACCTTAAGCCTCATAGTACACTGAGCGAGCACTCAGACGTGAACCTGGAGGGAAAAGAAGAAGAAAAAACAATGTACAAACAAGATTACCTAGTTTTAAAATGAAAGAGGAACCTCTAAGAAGTAGCTGCCAGTTTTCAACTGTAATAAATATTATCACATGTCATCCGACAGGTTTAGATGGACGCAAAGCAAATATTCAAGGCAGTTGTTCCACTGAATCAAGTTTCCTGGTCTTGCGTTTGTTTATTGAAAAGTTTGTGAGGGATGTGCTGAGCCTGGAGCTCAAGTTTCAAAGACAAGCCTGGATAATGGAAGATATTTAAAAAGCCATCTCAGACAATACAGGATCTTAAGCACTGCATGTCTTACTCATCTTTCATCTGATCCCATTTCCTGACTTCTAAAGAATGATGGGTCTCAGTCAGACCTCTGCTTTTCACCTGCTTTATGTTCCCAGTGTATTGATTTTTTTTTTGACAACTTCACACTGCTCTCTTTTTTTCCCCCGCAATGTTGCTCCTTCACTCCTAACACGTCCGTCCTCATTCTGGCAGTGAAGCTGGCTCTGTAACACGCTGAGGTGAAAGGGCCGAAAGGCTTCCCTGCATCGCTTTTTGAGCCTGCATTCACGCAAAAAGCCCTAAAACAAAAAGCTTCACTTGAAAAATAGAGGTACAACGTGAGGTCAGTTTTCTCCTTATCTATAGTCTTAGTCTCATCTGCCCTTACAGGCAGATATGGGCTTTTCGGAGGCGAAAAATGGGCAAACCTGTGTGGGATACGCACTAAAACATCAAGGTAGTAGACTGCTCTGTGAGCCTTTAGGGGGAAAATGTTTGTGCATGTGTTTTGCTACATGCTGCAGGAGACAGGTGGTAGTAAACACCTATGCAAGATGGTGTGGCCTTCAGATTTTTCTTTTCTTTTTTTCTACTAAGTCTCCAACATTAATCCAAGAGGGGAAAAGTAAAAACAAGACTAACGCTAGAAGAATTTTATTTAAAATTGTCTTGGTGAAAATAAGAAAAATATAATAAAGTTCGGGAGAACCAGTCCCACAACAGCTCCCCTGTGTCTGCCAACCAGTCACCATCCCGGTGTTAAGGTAGCTGATTGCACAAGCTGATCGTGTCCCATAACACGTGACATGTCCAAAGATGAGTCCCTGATTGGTAGATGCAATGACCTATGACCTTGCCAAAGGTCGAAGATTTGAACTCACGCCGCCCCCAACGCTCAAATTGCGCCGCAGGATCTCAGATTACAGTAGTCGTCAACCCTTGAACGAATGCATGTTACCAAGGCTAATCTAATGAAAAGGCTGTGATTGCAAAAGTATTAGGAGAATGGCCTGACATCAAAAGACATTTGACAAACTTTAAATGTAATAAAACAATTGTCTCCTGTTTCTTATTGGTAATATTTGCTGAAAATTACTCTTTTTGTTCAAATATACTCTGTTCTGTACTGTTTGACTGCAGGTTTGAAGTATTTCCAGCATCCTCCCTAACCAATACTTTGTTTACTGTGTTTTAGGATTGGGATCACGCCAGGGAAGAATGCTCCGGAGGTTGTTTCAAGTGTTATCAGGTAAAAAAAACTCTGTTTTTTGACTGGGAGATGCTGGTTGTTTTATATCAACAGACTTATAGCTCTGAACCTGCTTTCTATCTTTTCACTCACATGATTTCTGATCAACGTGTCACCTGAATTACGGCCAAGCAAAGGTTGTCTCTGTGACTCCTGAGGTTGTGAGCATCATCTGAGTGATACCTGTGTGGTTAGCTGCGTGTGGGACTAATAAAGGTGATAGATGGGACAGAAAAGACCATGAAGCTAGTCTTCCTTAGATTTTTGTTTTGTTCTGTCTAGCCAAATCCCTTTTTTTCTGTAGAATAACACTGCAGGTAGATTTCTGGTCTTGTCGTAGTTTCTGCTTAAAAAAAAAGAAAAACATACATGAGGGTGGAGTGGAAATTTTTGCTCTTTACTGTTTGCACGAGGTAATTTTAGAAATGAAACTTAGTAAGACCGATCACACTACCTACAGTTTAGCTGATACTAACTAATTAACTGAAATGTCTGTGTTTTGTGATTTCACTGGATAAAATTGAACTCCTTTGACATTTAGCAGGTGAATACTCCCCGAAATTGAAGGAGCTTTCAGTGAAGCAGACAGTCTATTATTGACCTTGATTCTCCAATTTTCAGTATCACAATGAGGTGATACAGCTCATGCCTTTGACTATAAAACCCCAAGCTTGGATTCCTGTAAATGTTATCTGAGGTGTTTTTTCAGCTTCCATCATCTTGTGCACGATGACTTGCATTTCTGCTAAAAGCATCATCATTCACTGTCATGTTTGTATCTGTTATTGATTTTATGGGTGGAGAATATTGTCAACTGAGTGTCATTGCTTCAGTTTACTTGGGCTTGGAGAGGTATCTTGGATTGATTTGAGTTTCCAGTGAGGTCCTTGTAGGTTTTGCTGCAGTAAATGTTTGTCTAAAGAGTCTCCCCACCTGCACAACAAACGAAGAGCCCCATTGATGTCAGACATGTGAGGAGGAGACTTCTGCAAGCACACATGCAACATGCACCGATTCTGCCCCGGCTTCCTCTCCTCCTCATCCTGTTGTGTCGACTGTGCACTTTTTTCTCCAGGTTACCATGGCTGCTGCCATGACCAGCCCTGACAGCTGCTCTGCCATTGTAACCTATCTTTCCTGTATCTGCCAGTATGTAGGTTTTCAAAAGAAGGGATGAATGAATTTCATGCACAGATTTACTTTTTTTTGCGGCCACTTTAGAACCAGCAGCATTCGCCGCATCACCTTTACCATTAATGCAAAATCCTTGTAACTGTTTAACAATGTTCTTAAGGAGTTTTTGTGATGTCAGGAATGCTTGGCTTGCTCGCTCTTTAAGACCCCCATAAATGTTTTCTGAGGTTGAGGTCAACCGTCACTCGAGAGAAAGGAGCATTATACTCTGCCTGCTTGGTCTTCTTTGGTCTTTAAGTAGTTCATGCAAATCTTTGCGATCTGTTTGGGATTCTGCAGGGGCAAAAACGTATCTACACAAAAGCACAACCCAGATGGTGCTGGAGGCATTACACCCCTGGTTTGGAAGGTTCTCTGCATTTATTTAACTCCAGATATGAGAAACCCCATTGGCTTCCCTCATTTTCAAGTCTTTTTAAGTTGTCACTATGTGTGACATCAATGGCTTTTCAGTGTCTCTTTCTGTCAGCTAATAAACCATCTTTTTGTGACATGAATCCCATTGCATTCCATTTTTAGTGCAGCTTACATTACATCCATCTTTAACTTTCCATAGAACTTGTTTTCACATCAAACTGCAACTTGGTAATCATTTTTTAAAGGAATCATAACAAACTGATTAATGTATTATTTGTTTTGCATTTTGCTGCAACAGTATTTTTATGCCTCTGAGCAGGAAACAAACCTTGCACACATCAGTGCACATGTGCAGTTTACTTCGTTTGCAAGATTTATATTAACGAAATTCCTATTTTAAATTCTGGCTACAGAAGGCAACATTGAATTTAACACATAGGGCAGTTGACGATGAGCTCAAACGTACTTCTAAAACATCCAATTAGGATGAAAAGGAGGTTCAACCTGTATTTGAGACATAAATTCAGCTAAATGTTATAAAATTTGTTAGAATTTATCATTTCTACTGACACATGAGAGAGCAGGTTTGCAAAAATGTAGATCATAAGACCAATTTCCTTTTTTAACAACATCCCAAAGATGCTCAAGATGATTGAGATCTGGTTACTGTGGAGGTCATATAAAAACAGTCACTTCATTGTTCTATTCACAAAACCAGTATGAGACAATCTGAGCTCTGAGATCACGTTTTTTTTCTACTGGAAGTAGCACTAAGGTCACGTAAACAGATTGAAATCATTTAAATAATTGACACATGGACTGTAAAGCTATGTACACACAGGGCATTTAACGTGCGTTCAAGAGCGTGCTAAACACGTATTCTTGAACGCTCATTTAGCCCATGGTGGACAAGCAGGAAGGGGCTTCTTCATCATTTCTACTGTCTCCTAAAGCATGTGCGCTCCTACAGTTAGAAGAAGTTTAGTTTAAAATGTCAAACTGGTGTAAATCTGGTAAGTTTCGCTCAAGGCTTTTTCTTTCACAGCTCTATTCCGCTTTATGAAAATCTTGGGCTCATACAATTACAGCCAGGCACAAACGGCAATTATCAATTTATTTTCCATGATTGGTTTTCAAAAAGGTCGGCACTTCTGTGAATTAAAAAGGCACTTCCCATGCGTCACTTCCAAATCTGAGTCCCTGATTGGTCAAAGTGCGAGCTGGTTTAATGTGCGTTCAGTGGCCATGTATCTTGTGCATAATGCCCAAATACAGTTTTAGAAACTTGCGTAGCTACGCCTAAACATACAAGACTTTTAAACATGGAAGCCCAAAACATGTTTACATAGACCTTTTATTAGAAGTGCCCACTTCAACGCATGTTGCCAAGGGTGATGTGTACATAGCTTATAAGGCAGGATCAGGTCGCCACCCTCCATTAGAAAAAAAAAAAAAAACGTTCACCATCTTGTTTTTCACTCTTCACTCTAACGTGGAAACAATCCTTTCACTTTGTGAAGTATTTCAGTGATAGAAGAGGCACAACTCTATTATGAACAACATTGTTGTCATAGATGCCAATTTGATATCAGTTTTATGCAGAACCATGTCTGTGTTCTGTAGAATTACCAAAGGGGGAACATTAGCGATTCCAAAAATTCCCAAAAGGACCAAACCTCTTAGATTGCACATCATCATATCATCAGTCATACAAATACAAAGGCTTTTATAGCAAATGTTCTGCCATTGTGGGTTTTTTTTTATTACAATGTCATCCAGTTATATTTAGAGACATCAATGAAGGTTATGATGAATAATTTAACAGGAAAAGATCAGACCACAACCTATAGTAGAGGTTAAAAAGACAATGGTGGTGCTGCTTTGGATAAGACTCCAGTCTCACAGAAATAACTCCTCTTTAGACATTTCAGGAAAAAACCATCAACACCCGAAAGGAAAAAAAAGGCAGCTTTAACCCTTCGCAGGAAGTGTGTGTGGAAGAATTGATAACTTCCTCCATCTTTTTCCCTCAAGGGACATGAGGACAAAGTCTGTGTGCTATACTTAGTGTTCCTCTGATAAGTTCGGATCTCATTCCTCCTCCTACAATATGAAAGATTAATAATTTACATTTCCTCTATTCCTTCTTTTATCCAGTTGTATGTATTTTTATCCACAGTTTGATTTTAAGCCGCTCCATCAAAGGCGTGACAGTTGTGGGTGCAGAGCTGGGGTCCTGCTGGAGGGTTCAGTGGTAAATCATTCAGGGCTAAGGTCATATTTTTCACTAATTGGCAAAGCTGTTAACCTAAACAACAAATTTGGAGTTTGCCTTGGGCTAGAAAAGCCATTCATTCCGTCACTCTGCTCACAAAGAGGCTTTAAAGGCAGCCTTCAATTATCTCATTGTTTCTGAAAGTACAGGAAGCATCATGTCATCCTGCAGAACTGTTACAAAAGACTGTTTGGCAGCAAAGTCACTTATATTTTGAAGTGGTGGATGTTTTTAAAGACTAACACAAAGCAGTTTACAAGATGAAGTTTTGCTTCTTGAATGAATTTATTTTCATGTTCACATCAAAGAGTTTTTGTGTTTTTTTAACGTAATTTATAACAAGTTTGATAGCCTAAACTGCCCCAAATAAGTCCTTGAAGAGAGGAGCATGGGAAACAGTTGCTGTTGTGGAAACTGCTGGGAAAAAAGGCTTGATTCTCATTGGAAGCATTGGGGGGCACTGTGGCTTGTGAAGGAGTTCAGAAACTATTCTGCTCCCCCTGTGAGGAGGAGGAGGAGGAACCCAGACAGAGCAGAAGCAGCTCTGTGTAGATAGAAAAATGGATGGTCAGTGTCAGAAAGCTTCAAGAAGTCAGTTGGACTCGTGTCCAAACTGTGCGCTTCGACAACTTTGACCCCACCTTCTGTGACGTCAGCTCAAGCAGTGGTGGCCTGCATACCGACATACCAGGTTGATGGTGGCCAGCCCATTAGCGAGCCCCGAGTGGAGGAGCCCACCCAGGACTGCCGGCCCTCTCCTGCCCACCTTCTGCTCACCCTCCCAGCTCTGGCTTTGGATCAGAGGCAGGCCACACGTCGGGGGACAGGGCTAATGATGGCTGCAGCCATGCCATCTCTTTCAAGCTCCAACCCAAGAGTACAATTTTGGCTAATGCTATTTCCTGTAGATAAGATGAAAACAAGATTCTTTTGCATTGCTTTCCCAATCCGGGTTTTGGGAAGAGAAGGGCCGGTGAGCGCTAGCAAAGTGCACGACTAAGCCCCCGCTGTGTGTCTCCACCACCTGCTCAGATATTGCTAGGCGTTATTATATCCACCACGATATTTGCGCAGATAAGCGATAATGTAAATCAATAGAGTGGCTTTGGCCACTGGTCCGTCCGCAAAACGCAAACTACTTAAACGTATCAAACCATTTTGCTCTCATCAGCCCCTAAGTGGCTTAATCAAGCCTGTGTTACGTGATTATTTTACTCACCCAAGGCTTCTAAATTGTTTCCAGCTTAAAACAAGATTGTCAGAGATTTTTTGCTGCAAGGGTCTATTTTTAGGACTGTTTACACAGTTGTTTTTAAAAGCACCAGATTCTGGCTTTTCTTTAATCAGAAGAAAATTAAAGTGAAAATGTTCTTTATAAAGATGCCAGATTTGAAAAAGCACAAGTGGAGGTTATTGTACTTGCTTTTGCCAGAAGACATTTAGCTATACAGTTAATCATATCTGGCTGTGTAGTTAAATGTTGGTTTTAGATTCCTCTGTACTTTGATAAATGCCTAAAATGAGTGACCAAATATTGCCAAATTGCCCAACAGTAGTTGGGATAGGCTCCAGCAGCCTCATGCCAACGAAAGGGATTCAGAAGGGTCAGAGGATAGATGACTAGATGGATGACATCGCCAAATCAATACAGATCTTCAAAGGAACAGAAAAGTACGTTTAGGTGCTGTGTGTCTTTGCGGTTGACAAAAGATGCCTTATAAGCATGTTCAGAGGGACAAACTCAACAGAGAATACTCATTTGTACTCATCCCCTTCAGAAATTCACCCAAACAATTCTTTATCCACTGCAGTATGTCAGGAGTCTATTCCCCAAATCATAATGCGATGTCAGCTGGTGCGCATACCACAACATGTTTTTCCTGTCTCAAACAGTAATTCCATATTGTAGTTTTTTTCTCAGAATATATTTTCATATTTTTTTCCAAACATTATTCCAAGTTTCATTGCACTGCACTCAAAAGAGAACAGTTCAAATGTCCCTCTGTCATTTAGTCCGTAAAGACTGTAACGTACCAGAAAGTACACACAGAGCAGAGTTATTCACATTACTTCACCATTTATATTTAACTGAACAAGAGCAGGGAAGGGTGTGTCCCCAAAAATGAGTGCAACTCTTATCAACTGAACAAATGAACATAAATTTATACTTAAAAAAAACAAAACAAGTATGACGACATGCAAGAAGTTGTGTGTTTCCTTATTGTTTTAACTGCTGACCAAACTGAAGCTTTTTTTTCACAGTAAAGTCTTTTTGATCCTTTTCTTTTCCTTTTACAAATCACTTGATTTTTTAGCAAGACATGTACTTTTAATGAGCACTTATTATCACTGAACTTACGAAAATGTGAAAAATTGCTATCCAAAAAAATTACATTAGGGAATAAAATATTTTGAGCAGAACAAAGTGAAAAAAAGCTTTCTGAGATTGATTTGGAATTGGTTTACTTTAAGCAATTAAAACAAAAAATACTAAGGAAGTCAAACAAGATTGAGTGGGAGGAAGCAAATTTATATAATCCCACCTCTCTTACGCTTTACTTTTTCATTCACCTTTCAAAAAGAATCCAATACATCAATCTTTTCCCTCTTATCTGGTATATGGTCATATGTGCTCTGAGCATGAAACTTTGAAGACACCTCTTCCAGTTCTGCCTTGGAGACCTCAAGATGTGTCCAGTCCAACAGAGAAAGCCAGTCTGTGAGGGAAGTCCTAGAGGTTTGATTATTGGCCGGACTCTCCCCTCCTCTAGAGTAGATTGTACCAGAGAGGTTAAGTAATGTAATTACCTAAAGTAGAAACACATCGTCTGGTTCCCTTTCTTGAAAAGAGGGACAACCACCCCTAGTCTACCAGTCCAGAGTCACTGTGCCAGACTGTGGTTTGGCAAAGACAGACTCTCAACATCTATAGGCTTGGGGTACTTAGGGTGGTGGTCATCAAACCCTGGTGTCTTGTCACTGAGGATCTCTTGGGCTGGGTTCCAAGCCTCTGCTTCCTCAGGTGAAGCTGACCTGGTGGGATTCAGGAAATCCTGCACTTCTTGACTGTGTTGTTGGTCGAGGTCAACAGCTCAACCCCTGCACTGTAGACAGTACAGGCAAAAAAAAGGGACTTTCCCCTCAACAAGTTTGTGGCTGCCTGATACATAACATGAATCTTGGTTTTAAACATTTCTAAATGACATGTTTTATAAACCCTGTCATTTAGATTTGAGACTAAAATTTACCTTAAAGGACTGTTTGTTTTTTTGTTTGACTGTTTTTGATTGAGGCTGCGTGGTGGTGTGGTGGCTAGCACTCTCACTTCACATCAGAAAACACCTCTATTTCAAATCCTAGTTTGGACCTTCCTGTGTGGAGTTTGCGTGTTTCCATGGCTTTACCTCATCGTCCAACGACATGCTTCATAGGTCAATTGTTGTTTCTAATAAATCCATCTTTGTCTGTGCGGGTGTATGACTAAAGAGTTAAAGAGTGAACTGGAAAACTGTTCACCTTTACATTTCATTATTTTCGCTGGCTCCAGCATCCCCTGTGACCCCCAACGTAGATAAAGTGGGTTTAGAAAATACTTACCCTCTGTTAGACATTTTACAACAAGTTATTATCCTTTTTTACTTCACTTCATTTCTTTGGTTCATGAAGTGAACGGACCAGGACCGGGGTTTGCTTGTTTGGTCTGTTTTTTGGTCTTTTCAGGTGACTGCCAAGAAATACCGACCATCGAATCCTAATGCAAACCTTCCAGCTTGAATACATCCTTACTTTTGTCTTAAAACCGGAAACAGTTGTCCGTTTTAGCATATAAAAGAATGACAGATTAATATACTCCTTGTATATTTGAATCATAGTTTAACAGTTGTACATTTTACCAGCTCATGATGAACTTTGTCTTCATTTTCTCCTAGAAAAAGGTTAAACGCCATCATTGGGTAAATCTTTCCCAACATTCTCTGCTTCCGTCTTCTCATACATTGTTATTTTGCAGTTATTGCTTATTGCAAAAAAGCCTTAATCAGCACCTTGGTAAATGCTACATTAAAAATGAAACCACTCAGCAAATAGTGCACGGCACACTTATTCCTACAATGCAAAGAGGAATTGGATTTTTTTCCAAAAGTTTTTCAACATTTTCTTGTGTACAAATCCTAAAAGAACCTCCGTGTTTGTTTTAGTGGCGATTCTTGACCGTTTCCATGCATGCCTGTTTGTCACACAGGTACACTTGCACTTACACCAGCAGCAGCAGCAGCAGCAGCAGCGTGTTCGGTGCAGTCACTGAACACAATGACTCAGTAAAATTTCCACTGAGGTTAGCTGTCACC
This sequence comes from Oryzias latipes, assembly GCF_053564925.1. Lineage (NCBI taxonomy): Eukaryota > Metazoa > Chordata > Actinopteri > Beloniformes > Adrianichthyidae > Oryzias > Oryzias latipes. Next base: position 31,414,979 of record NC_136242.1, on the reverse strand, counting down.
CCTTGCTCAACAGTGAACCCAGAAGCCCTGAGTCACACACGACACACACGCGCACCATCACTGTCCCTAACAGGATTATATGCCGGCAAGATTTATTTGCTGAATGTTTTCAACCTGGCCATCAAGAAACAACAGTTCCTTTTGCCTCTCTGTGATGGTTTTGGTGTATCGCCGTAGATACACACACACTGTTGTGCTTGGCCTTCTCCCTGTTCAAACAGCCCTTCCATAGTAATAGGCTACAATGGAGTGGATCAGCTCCAGCTAAGACACCCTTTCACACTTCCTCCCTTCCTTTCTCCAGAGCCCTCCCTCCTGTGTGACCGCAGGGCCTTCCTTCCTTTCCCTCTAACACAGAGGCCTGGGGGAGTCAGGATGGCCGGATATGTCCTGATCAGACAGACAAACAGACAGACATGCAGACAGGAGGATGCTGCTGCTACTGTGGACCTTGGGCTTGGTTTTATTCTCATCCGGAGCTGCTAAGAGAATGACATAATTCCTGTTTTGATAGGACAGCAGGAAGGTGGAAGGAGTTGGAGGCCTTTAGAGTGTGTTTGGTGACAGAATGAAGGGCTCTGGAACACTAAAGGAAACAAAAACACTGTTGTACTTGTTCAGAGAATGTGCTGTAAAACACAATTGCAGATATACTCAAACACAGGATAAGTAGCCCTAATCCTAATATCAGTATCACTTTTTTACATATGTTGATTATTTGCTGTCTTAAAATGTTATTTGTTAGCAGAGAGGATAAACACTTTAAACAACAGCTATGGCAGGAGTTTGCAGCAGTAAAAAAGCCATTTCTTACTGATCAAACCTAGTAGGGGTCTTATTTTACCTTTAGGAAAATTTGATGCTGCTTTACATTACATTGTTATTTTTATAGCAAATATGAATTATATATATTTTTGGACATGATAAAAAATAGAAATATACAGAGAAACTGGCATTTTCTTAAAATGTGAAATAGTTTTTTTTGTTACCTTTGACCAAAGCTCGTGTTACTTCCTTTCAAAATAAAAGACTTCCTGTGCCAAATAGGATCATCCCAGTGCAGCTAATGACAAAAAGGGCATTTTCTCTTATCATACCTTAGGTCTACTTTGAAGAGCCATCACCCTTTTTTGCATGTAACAAAGCTGTTAACATAAACATGAATTCACTGGTTTATTATCCAGAAGAAAAAGTACAGTATATAAGGAACATAGTCACCTTTCTCAGCAACAAAACAGCAGATTTATATTGATTACATAAACACGTCACTACTGTAAAGTGTTGCTGTTTTTCTCCATGTTGAATCCACTGGAATTACGTTAATTGCGTAAACGGTTGCAGAGTTACAGTCGTGGTGACACAGGGTTAAACTCATAGAATAAAACTCATCCATGGAGGTCAGACTTTTATTTCAAAGTTTTGTTTAGTACTGTGCTTTCTGGAGGAAGCATAAAGCGAATGAAGCTTCTTGATGACAGCAGGGATGCAAAACCTTTCCATTGTTTATTTTATTTTAGCCATAAACTTAAAAACCTAAGTTTGATTCGATTAATTAAATTTTTATTGAGTAACCGTTTAGAAAAATTACTTTTTTATTTATATTATTCCTGCAGCCAGAGAGGCTCTTCAGGAGCCGGTTTAGCTCGTGCTGGTTTGCGGTGCCTTCCATCCGTGAAACCCAGGTTCAACTCCAGGCTGCTCCCTGTTCCCCTCCCCACCCCCAAGCCCGGATGCCCTGAGAGGGCTGCGTCAGGAAGGGCATCCAGCGTAAAACATTGCCAAGTTTCTCATGCGACTCATTCACTGTGGCGACCCCAGATGGGAAAAGCCGAAAGAGAAACAACAACTGCAGCCAGAGAGGCTCTTCGGAGGGGCAAGGCAGCCACATGTGGCTCTGGAGCTACAGGTCGCAGTCCCCTATGGAACACTGAAAGTGTTGTGCTGTAACAGTGATGTTGCATTGTCGACATCTCAGAACAAGAGCTGTGACTGTGCCAGCATGCCAACATATTTTTATCTGTAAAACACTTTAATTGGCCTCATGTGCATTTTTTTATATATATTTGGGCACCAAGACAATTACCTCCTTTCCTAATCCTAATGTGTAAAGTAAATATGTTTTTTCATTTTGTCTTTGTTTTATGTCTTTGATATTTTATAACATCATTTCCTTGTTTTTGCAGATGACATTAACAGCATTTAAAACAGCCTGGGTAATATGTATTGTAATGCGTTCTCTGTTGGGGTTCGGTGCAGCCCACTTCCCACAGAGGTATGCCTTCTTAATGAGTGCAGAACGGGTTCTGCATTGTTGCATGTTGTAAAATGCAAACCGAAGTGTAAATTACCTTTGACTGGGGCGCTGACACAACTTCAAACTGTTAGCGATTACACTGTGGATGACCTTTTTTCTATCACTGCCCAGGAGCACATGGTGCCCCTCTGTTCAAAGAGTCATTGCATGTTCTGCAGTCGCATTTTCAGCTTTTTTCGGGTTTGGGTTTGGGTTTAAATGGAAAATACCAGAGTTGGAGGTGCAGGCAGCCACAGATATTCAGTCATTTTACATTTAATGTCATGCCGTTCTGTGCAGCAGCTATGCATCTAATCATTTTACAAAACTATTGCTCTCAAATTCAGACTTGGAGTTTCTTTCCTGCAAGGTGGCCATTCCTTGCCCTGATTTATGAAAGGAGCAAAGAAATGACTGTAGGGGGCAAATAAAAGAGGAGAAAGTGAGGATCATAATATTCCTCTTTTCCTCCTCTTCTATTTTTTTTTATTCTTGCTTGGAAGAGTTTACATTAAGTAGCAGCTGTGCAGCCGAGCTGCTGTACAGTCCAGGCTACTTCAGAGAAGTCAAACTCAATGCACTCCATCTATCCACCTCATTGAACTGCCAGCTCTGGTAATCAATTCTGAGCCTTGTGCTGTCACTGTGGGCCTCTACACACAGCAGCTGGCTGCAGGAAGACAAGCGCTCTTCCACAGTCTGTCCAAAAATCAGCTGCACCCAGCTGTCCAGCAGCAGCCCCACTATTCAGATTGCCGCTGCTGCCGCTGCCGCTGCCGCTGCCGCTGCTGCTGGGGAGGGAGGCCTCATTCATTCCTGTCACTGGTCTCTGCTGTCCCCTCCACCACACTTTCTTTTTCACTTCTTCCTTCCTAATTTTTCAACTGCACAGACACATCCGCTTCTTGAGCTGCACATATGTCTGTCTGGTCTCCCTTTCTGACGTTTTTTTTTTTTTTTTCCCCGTTCTGCACAAGTCAGATCGTCCATCTGTCACTTCGTTTACCAACTTTGTTACCATTTTCTCTCTGACTCATTTTTCTTACGCTTTTAAAGCTGAACCTCTTGGAATATATCTTCTTCTTCTTCTTTCCATTTGATTCATCCACATCCTTTTTGACTCTTATTTTGAAGCATTTCTCGTTGTCTCCTTTGTTGGTTGCCATGTCTCAGTTTCTCCCCTCCTTTCTTTGACCCCCTTTTGCCACTTACTCTTATTTCTGCACAATTTCCATCTCATTCTTTGTCAGAGTTGTGCAGTCTAAACTATACCCCCTTTTTTTCCAAATGTCACAATGCTGTATCTTTTCTCCCCCCTCCCTTTTCTTCAGAGTAACTTCTTTTTCTGTCCCTTTTTTTTTGGCTGTATTTTTTTCACAGGTGTCTGTAAGGCGGGGATTTACATTTTCTCAGGACAGGCTGCCCGTGGAGAGAGGCCTGCTGGCAGATCAAAGGCTGCGGCTGTAAAACGATCTGAAAGAGTCCGGCATTAGCATCCATCAGGGTACCTTGAAAGCTCCCTGATCAGCCGAGAGGGAAGCTGAGGGCCCCCCAAAGTGAAAGCCCAGTCTGAAGAGAGGTGGAGGGAGGGTAGAATGAGGGTTGACTGAAAAGGGAGAGGAGGAGAGGAGGAAGGGAGGAAGAAGGGAGGAAAATTCCCATAACAAGCAGCAAATGTTATGATTTCTCTGCTGGTTTCATCCTTCGTCTCATTTTTGTTTCTGTAGTTCTCAGTTTCCCTTTTCTAGATGTTGAGAGTCTCTGCATCTTTTCCCCTTCTCGGCACATCGCCTCTGTTTAGCGTCTTGATGTGGGCTCACATTTATTTGTTACAGGAAGGGGTGTGTTGGGGAAGAAGACTGAGAAAAAGTTAGAAGTTTTTCTTTCTATTGATAGATCGTTACATTGAGAAAGTGACAGGAATGCCATTTGTTTGGTGTAACTGATTAAATACTTGATCATTTAAAGCCACATATTTACAAACTGAACTCTCCTGAGAACTCCAACTATTAAGGGCTCCTATAAAGATAAAATAATAGTGTAAATGCACACAATAAAACCCTATTTTTACTAAGATTCTCAAGGATGCCTACTTTTTTTTACTGAGCATAAAGTACATCAAAATTGCCAAAAATACATATGAGTAGGCCTGTACAATATACCGCGAATTTATCGTTATCGCGATATCAAGCCGTGCAATATGCATATCGCAAAAGTCATCACAAATCCCAATAAATGGTTACCTTAAATATGCTAAAACAATCTTATGGCAGCTTGAAGCATTTAACGAATCAAATAAATCCATTTATGCATTTGACTAATCGGATGGACCCTTTTATGTTAGATGTTTGCATCCTACCTCGCCGAGGTTCATTTGGAGTATACATTTTAAACTGTTGCAGTGAAATGGGAATGAGGCTTTTGGTTGTTTTGCTATTTGTTTATTTACCGCAAATTATATCGTTATCGCAATATTGATAACCCATATCGCATATCGCAAGTTTTCCTCATATCGTGCTGCCCTACATATGAGTTTAAGTTATGATATGAGATATTATGATAAATCGTTTCGTACATTTGTAAATGTAAGTCGGACAAAAACAAAACCAATTTTGTATCATTTGACGTTGTCTTACATTTATTAGTCATCTTTTGCACAGGAGACAAAAAGCAAAATGTTTTTAAAAATACAAATTTTTGCAACTTTCCACTGATTTTGTCCCAACACCACCAGTCTCCTCAGTCTCCGTTAGGGTTTGAACTGTGGATGAACAGATGATGTGTAGAGAAACATCGTTTTGTTGGGCCTTAGTGAAAACTGGCCTTAATAAGGGATGTTAGCAGGTGAAAAATGGGCAAATGTCAAGGTCCTAGACCTCTCAGTGAGTAAAAATGTTCATGGACGCTATTTTTTATGTGGATGCTGCAGGCGACAGGTTGTGGAGAACTCATATAACATGTAAAGGCAAAGAAATCTTGTACAGATTTGTCAGATTTTCAAACCCAAAATCCTGCGGACTGTGCAAGGAGCCCGTTAGTGCTATTCAAGTGATACATGCGTGCTCCTTCAGCAAATGAGGAAACTAGACAATCAGAGTAGTTTGTGTGGATACGGGCACTTACGCTTCACGTGCATACCTGTGTGCGGCGTTGGCGTGGTCAGTGAAGGGTCTGTACTCACACCTTACTAACGACTAGAGTGTAGCACACGACAGCATCAACTGTACAACATAAGTGCGTGCAACTTCCAATAGCCTCACAAATACTACACGATACACTTGCTGCACGCACAACAATGGTACGTCCCATTTTCATGACGCCCGTTGAGGTGGCCGTACCAGCCTCAAGGGAACTGCAAGACGAACCTGCGCTACCCATTTGGTATTTTTATTTTGTGCATTCCTACACTGATGTACATTGTCTAGCTCAGTTCATTATAGTTGAATGATGCCGTGGTTGAATAATTTTCTTTGCCAGTAATCTTTGCAATGCCAGCCTTTTTTTAATGGGTTAAATGCATTAGGAACATACTGAGCTGCCTAACCATAAACTGTTTTTTTTGTTTGTGTTTTTATTTAATGTGTGAAGAGTTTAAATTTCTCTGATGTTTAGCTGAACATCAAACAGATCTGTGCCATCATTTCAAGTGCAGATTTAGAGCTAATTCCTGTGTTTGATTGATTTGGGAGTTTGAAGTGCAATCAGCCACGTGCAGAACACAAAACAGTTCATAGCTGGAATAGCTGCTGTGTTGGTGTGAACACGCTTGGCAGCCTGATCCCAGATCTGAAATCATCTCATGAAAAGTGGGCATTGCGTATGCCATTTTTCACTCACATCGGCGTGAAAAGATTATCTGTTTGTGTGTCTGTGTGCAGCTCCTCCTCCTCCTCCTGCTGCTTGCAGGGTCGTGACTTCACGCCACTGTCTCAGCTCAGTAACGGACGTCTCATTTGTCGTACACAGATAGACAGTGTCAGGCTACGCTTTGGCCGACCCGTTCGCCAGAAGATGAGTTCCTTCTCTGTTTAGGGAAAGGATGTGATCTCATTTACAAAAAATCCAACCTATGTCCCTTGCTACTCATGACTTAATCCAGGCTTCTCCTTTGTGTAGCGTTCCCTCCCCTTCCCTTCTTCTCATTTTAGCTTCTCTCTGTCTTCATGCCGCTTCTGCTCATTGATCCATCAGTCTGCCCTCTTGTTGACCGTTTTGATTGATACTTTTGAGAGGTAAAGTATGATTATAAGGGGTTTGTCAATTGAACTAAACTACTAAAATCATTTTCTTTTTGTTTTAAATCCCAAAAATATCTTTATATCTAAACATCTAAAGCAGGTTCCAATATGGTTGTTTGAGGTTAGGAAACCACATTTTTTTAGATAATCATTTACCTTCATTGACAAAATAGTCAATTTAATAAAATTAAAATACAACAAAAGTTTATACAAAAAAGAAAAAAGTATCATCTTTGGATTTAAGGAGTTTATAATTTGTCCTGCAAAGTTTTTATTGTGTAACGAAATATATAAGTTAACATTTTATTTTATTACAAACCAAATTTTCTTAATACGTCTGTCTTACAGCAAAGGTAAAATATTTGATGTTATGGTTGAAAACTTTCATGCCTTGCCTTTCTATTTTTTCTTCTTTTTTTTTGTATCTCTAATATCAAAATTAATTAATGGAATATTGTTTCATATCCTTCTTAACTCCACCAGACTTGCTGAACAAAAAACTGTTCCCACTGCACACAGTTTTGTAAAGTCACTGGGTTTGACACATTGTGGAAGAGGTCATTGAACTTTATTTGTAAAATACCTTGAAGATAATACGCCTTAAATTGATGTGTATATGTGTCCAATGAAATAAAATACATCTCAAAATAAACCCACTGTTGTCAACCTATTACTGAATTTGAGATTTAGTATATCAAGTCATACACTAATGTGTAACTTTATAGTGTTCAGTGTCTTTTTTCATCATCCAGTTTAATCATCTTTCTTTTCTACCAGCCTGTTGCCAAATTAATCTGAAATATCCCCGAAACGCTTTTGGATTGGATAGTTGATCTCACAGAGTTGAGAGCTATGAAAACGTTGGAACGTTTTGTTGTATTTGTCCAGCTTTTATGTTGATCTGTTCATTTTATAAATTACATCCACTTGGACTTTTCATTCAGGTGAAAAATCCTTTTTAAGACTCATTTTTTGCAGAATCAATAGCAGAATGAACATCAAAACTGCAACATATTAATGCAAATCAATTGGAAATGCAAATCAATAAATGCAATGTCCTTCCCTTTAAGCTGGTTTTCCTCTCTGCTGTCGCCCTTTGCTCGATAACAATAGAAATTACACAATGTAAGCTCTTGGGCATTTATATAGACCTTCATTAAATGACGATTTATCGTATTTCGGGCAGATACTCGCTGCAGTGTTTTACAGGTAAATACCCTAGGGCGGTTCAGTCAATTAACTCACCTGCTCAGCGTCCCATTTAAGCCCAGGTGCGCAGTCGTTCATTCTCTTTCTTACCTTCAGCGCTCATTCTTCGCCCCACCCTCCTCCCCGGCTTCCACCTGTGGGCTCCGTAAAGGGGGGGTTTTGTTACCCGAAAGTGTTATGGAAATTTCTCATGGAATTGAACGGAGCCTTATGCCAAACGAAAATATGTGAATGCCAACTTAAAGAATGTGGAAAATGTCAAATAAATATTTCTTACTGCAAGAGTTGTCTGACTGAAATTAACAAATTTGGCTTTATTAGATTGATCTGGACTGAATTGCTTTAAAACAATCTCTTATTTTTCTTTTCTCTTCAAATTTCTAGAAAGACCCTTTAGAACTTGAGCTGGATGGCTTTATTTCAATTCCTTTAAAATTCAAAATCTTTTACCAAAAATTTTTTGTTGCAAATAGACTGAACACCCTCTGTTTATGAATTGTTAAGCCGAGGATTAGGACTAAAACAACAAACAGTTTTTTCTTGATATTTTAAGAAACAAAAGTTTTTTTCGTTTTCTTTCTTTGTTTGTTAAAATGGAAAATCTGTGCATTTTTCTTTTTTAGACATCTCATCACATTCTGGAGAACAGGAAGCTGGGAAACACAAAATTACATTGTTTGTTCATTTGCATTTTGCATCAGAAAGTAACGTCTTCAGCACTCAAGAACTTTATTTACTTTATCAATATTCTAAAAAAACCAACATGTAATGTAGACCTTTTGTAATATAATCGCAAACTGCCAAAAGTAGTTCTTTTACTGCCTTTTTGTTGGGTTTTTGTTGTGTTTGACTGTTTGTTTCCACACAAATGTGTTCATGATAATAAAGAAATTACATTTGCATGCGTGAAAGACTGCTTGGTCAAATGATGCGTTGACCATTTAGTTAAACTCTTGTTAGATTCCAGCATTTTGCGTCAACAAATTGCATAAACATTTGAAAAGTTGTAATAGTTCAAAAAGTGTGTTTTATTTTGTGTTCCCAACAGTTCTGGTTTTAAAGGGTTGATATTATAATATAATATATGATATGATATTATATGATATGATATGATATGATATGATATGATATGATATGATATGATATGATATGATATGATATGATATGATATGATATGATATGATATGATATGATATTATATTATATTGCCCAAGATCACAACAATAGTCATCCTGATTTCCTTTGCGTTAATATCCCAAATCCCTGTCAAACTCAGCTGTAAACTCAGCAAACGAGTATTTTTTACATTAGTTGTGAGTCTTGCATTGACCACACAGTGTGCCCTCATCAGAGTGCACACAGTCAGCTCAGGAATGTCTCTCACATCAGTCTTATCAAATGTTTTGTCTGTTGCGTCTGAGGGGCATCCGAAGAGGTCTTTGCGTTATAACTGATAGACGTTTTGGAATACAAAGCACTGCCTCTTCCTTTACTCATTCCCTTCCTTCCATCAAGGACTTGCCTCCTTTCCTTTTTTTATTCTTGTGTATTTAAAATTTTCATAGAAACAATTTAACTTTGAACAACTCCCAACTCTAAGCTGAATCCCCTAAACTAATTTACATGTGTGAACATTATGAGGATTTGCATTGTTTACCCTTCAATGGAATATAGCTATACAGTTGTATTTTCCAAATTCCCCTAGTTTAGACGTTTGCATTATAGATGCTGAATTCCACTGCAAATATCTTTATGTAAAGATATCCCATCCTATACTGTTACAAATGGTGCCTCCCAAACAGTGGATCTAGTTTTTTTTCCTTGCTTTTTAAAGACCAACTCTGATGAAACTGTGTTTTTGGGTTTTTTCTCATGTTCTTGTTGCATTTTGCTGATGATGGGGAACATATATAAAGAAAGTTAAGATTAAAATTGTATCTCTGAGTATTTCTTTAGTCAAATCGTTGTGAATCAGAAGCAGACTAAAAATGCCGTTCGAAATAGCTATTTCCTAGAAGCTGCAATCAGTGGGCCAAAAGCTTCCTGCTCCGCCCCATTCTGATGCATCCACATGCAGATCCGTGTACGTCTTTGTCTTCCTCATCTAAGCTGGCATCTGTTTCAGAATACAGCTGATAGCGCCAATATTGCTGACAATTTTTGTTGCCCCCCAAACATTAGGTTAAGGTTGTGAGGGGCTGTAAGCTAGCGGAAGAGAATGTAAAAAAAAAAGGGATGATGGGAATTCAGGTAGCTTACTCCACGCTGAGAGTCCCGTCCACAACTCTTTCCAATAAATTCCTGCCGCTCTGCAGAAACCATGGCCTCGATTTTGACAGTATTTTTCTTTTTCTTAAAAACGGGATAATCATGACTGAAAGACGACTGGGAGCGCTTTGAAAATACATTTAAAAATGATCCGTGTGGGACTTTAGCAACAGCAGAAAGGCTTTCAGGGCAGGAACAGCCTTCATAGTGGTTTAGGCAGCAGACCTGGTGATTTCTTTGTCTTTCCAACACTGAAAAACACTCAAAATAAAAAATAAAAAAGATTTTCACTTTGAAGATAACATTCAGACTATGTCTGCATTCATTTTTGGAGTTCCTGAAGATAACAGAAGTAGAAAAAAGGTGTACATGGTTGGGGGGAAAAACAGAACATGTGTCTTCCTTCTTTACAGTGCAAATAATTTATGCTTTATGCAGCCTAACCTCCCTGAAGTCCCCTTTAATCTATCCTGGTTTGTCTTGTGCTGCTAAAAGTTAACCTAACTCTGACTTCTGTGTAAAAAATCCACGATTTCCAATTTTTTTATTGATTTTAATCAAATATGCAAACATTTATATTGAGAATTCTTTATGTTACAGCATTAACTCCTGGTTTTATAGCTAAATTTAAAGCTAAATCCATTTTTTCAGCTTTGAAATTAGGTTAATAATTTACAGTAATGCTCATTTTATTAGATTGTTCGCAATTAAACTCATCAGCTGTGAGACACACACAATCCAAGTAGGAGTTCTGCATTCGCTGTGGCCAGGTTTACTTTGATTAGCCTATTTACTTGCTTTTTTGGTTAGTGTAGATTAAACAGGGGTGTGTGGGTTCAGTTTCTAGTCAAACAAATATATGTGATGACTGTGCAACATGCATTTTGTCACGCATTATAATTCTGCGTAATCTGCTGCACACCGGAGAATAAAACAAGAAGTAAAACTTCTGAAAATGCATTTATTTATTTAATGTTTCACATGGATGTGCCAGTGTTTGCTGCAAAGCTCATTTTGCAACTGACGCATGCGTCCTGCATGGGCGAGGTGGAGGTTTGCCAACAACAAACACCAAAAAATCATGAAATCAACAATAAAAATGACAATACAAAAAGAGTTTGGAAGTTAAACAGAGTTGTCTCTGCACAGTTTTAAAAAATGTACATAAAATTGACAAATTATCTACAAAAATGAAACAGTTTAAATGGTTGAAACGTACTCCAACACTGACATACAATTTTTTACAATGTTTGGATTTAAACCACATTTTGAGGTTGATCACTAAATGAATAAAATGTTTAACACTCTTTTTGGATGACACTGTTCCTGACATTAAGGCCCTTACAGGGCCTCTACCATGCAAAATCAAAAACCAGCTTCCTGAACACCAGCCCCTCCCATTCCATGAAAACGAGCAGGTTCTCACATTATGATCTCACAAAGTGAGGAACAGGAAGAGTCTGCGCAGCCAGCACCGCCCTGAGGCTAACACAAACACAAACACCCACTTTCTCCATGGAGCTAGCGGTGTTTGTCAAAAACGCTTTCATTTTATATTCATAATGTGCACACCCATCTTCGTAAAAGTTCAGATGTTGTTTGTTTTCGTGGGCGACACGCTGCAGAGGCCGACTCTAGGTTGACGTCATGAAATGGGCGGCACCCACACGGAGATCGGGTTGTCTTACATCCGGTTAGGAAAATGAACTGCAAAAATAACTAATATTTCATTTAAAAAATTGTTATTTAGTGTGCCAAAGGTAATATATTATCGTACATATGGATATAGTGAACTCCTGAAATGCTTAAGAAAAGCCTAATAAAGGCTTTAACAAGGAAAACAGATGGTCCAAAATTGATACGCCTGTAGGGCACCACACAAACTTAGCGCGTGCACAGCTGTAGATTTCAGTTCAATAGATTCCCTTAATGGAGCAGGTGCAAGTCCATGACGGATTTTTTATATTGGACATGCAAATCTAAAGTATTAATAATTTTGAAAATTTCAAAACCTTGTAAGTTTTCAAGATAAAACAAGAACGTGGATCCATTTTTATTTTATGTCTTTGTTTTGTACTGTTTTTTTTTGCACCTTTTAGTCTTTGTTATAAACATGGATAACAGCCTTGAGGCTCAATTTGACCTGAAACCTAATTTGGATTCAGAAAAACCTGCAAACTTGTCTTCCCCCTCACCTGCATTCATTGAATCACCAGAAGTACTAAAGGCACAGAAAGCCTTGGAGCAGCTGATTTAAATGCTGTTTGTCATAAAACCGTGTCAGCCTTTAAAGATTGTTCACATTTTTCTTTTCTGTTCAAAAGACCTCTTTGTTTTCCCATAACTTTAATTGGAGTAATATGGCTTAGTGCGTTTTTTTCATTACTCCCTCCCAACTTTAAAGAAGTCATTAAATGTTTTTGCTGATGCCTAGATTGGCACAAGCCCTTTATTCTTTTAAAATTCCACTGGCCAGTCTCTTGTTACCTTGTTCCCAGGCTTAACTCCTTGCAGCACCCGTACCCCTGACCCGTAACAACCAACTGATTTATCCTGGATTGCTCGGAGGCCTCTGGAGCTGTGTCTCAATTGGCTCCATATGAAAATAGTGCCAAGAGGTCATCTATACCAATCATTTTCAGTTGCTCATTATTCCCAAGCCAAACAACCCAAAGACTCAATTTCCTACCACACTGTTCATAAAAGTGACAGATGGCCAAAACCTGGAAAAGCTTTGCTATGATCGTTAGGGGGCTGAAGCGGCAAATACAATGCTCTTTAGTACGCTGACGGTTGCTTCCCACCCCCTTGAACTCACCAGTTTCTTCCACCTTCTCTATTCTGTTCAGTTTTTCCAAAGTGAAGAACGCGGAGGAGAACCCCGTGGGTTTAATAGCTTCAGGCCATATTCCACTCCGCTCAGCCTTAATGTGGCCCACTGTCAGGAGTCACATATTGCCAGGTAGTTTGTCTCTCTCCCTCTTAACATTCCCTCTACTTTAACACGGGACCACACTTAAAGTCACATGGGCGGACAGAGACCAAGACAAGGTCCCCTTTCATCCCACAGACCTGCCGCTCTCTGGTATTCAGGGTCATCTATAGTCACTTGTGCAAGCCTGCACCCCTCCGTGGCTGCCTGCAAGGGTCTTTTCTTCCCGGGCAAGTGCCTGTGTGATAAATGTGCGGCTTGGAACAACAGCTGAGAATAAGACTTGGCTCGAGTCCTCCTTCTTCCCTGTTTCTGACACAAGTGTGGTTTCCTCATATCTTGGCTCGTTTTCATGAATGACCTCTTTCATTTCCCCCCCACCCCCAACAATAACTAAACTCTTCTAGACAGCATTTAAGAAGAAAAACTTTTTGTCATATTTGTTTCCACTTCTGCTTTTTTGGCAGGAGTGGTATACTAGGTCATTCTGGAGAGGTTTTTTTTGTGAATGGTGCTCGGATAGTGAATGGCTAAAATGGTGTTTGGTAATCAATACCTTCCCTGTAAGAATTTCTTTTTTTTTTCACACTAACTCCCACTCTTGTGGCTGTAACTGTGTCCTCGTTTTCAGTTGAAAAACATCTACTTCCAGAAAAGCTTGATCTACCAGTGCGGCGTTCAGCTTCCAAACTTTTGTGCAGCATAAATCATCCACAAAAATTCCAGCCTACTCACTTAAACCGCTTGCAGGTTTACCTTCATTCAGTTTATTCATTGTGGTGCCACTTCAACCACTGATTCATCTTAAGAAAACAGGGGGGCCGAGCCCCCATCTCCTTCAGCCATCTTTCATGCCGGTTTTGCGGCTCTCCCGTATGTGTCTAATCTCTCCCTTGTGTCTCTGAAATGTCAAAGCGGAGGAGCAAACATGTATTTGCTCGCTATGGATTTCCCATGGAATGCACCATTTTCAGTTCACCCCCGCCGTGGATGTTGCCTGTTATGATAGGAGGTGATTATGGAGTATTTATTTTTCTACTGGGTGTGGGAACTCAACCTGTTGGTACACTACCATTGTGAGTTTGCTTCCTCTGAAGTTGTGACTCATGCCTGTTGATGCATTCTCCAACAATTAGATTAGATAGGATTAGATAATATCTGTAATTAGCATTCAAGCCCACACTGAAAGCTACCTGTGGTATTTTGTTGACGGTGAGCGATGAAAAAAAATGAAGTGCACCACTGGGATTGTAATAACTAGAGGAAAGAGGATAAATCCGACTACAATGCACTGTACGTAGCATATTTACACTTGCCTGACTGCATAATGGCGGGCGGAGGAGCGGTTCACGCCGTTCCTTGTTTGTGTTTATGCGATTGAAGGTGGGGGAGAAAACACAGCAAAGCCGCAGAGGTTAAGCTCCTACTATCTAACTCATTTGTGAATGGGGCTAGCTGAAGATTGGGGCTTAGTGGAGGAGGGGTTAAAAGAAACGGAGAGAGTGAATGGTGGAGGGAGGGGAAAGAAGGGAGGCCCCCGCAGGACAATTCCCCCGACGTTGGGTCATTCATAGACACAGGAAATGCTTGACCTCACACTCTGAGAAATGTCCACAGCAGCCCACTTGTGTTAAAGGTGTAATTGGGCATAATTAGAAGCTGGCAGAGAGAGAAGTAAAGATGGACTTGCACCCCCACATCTTCTCCATGCCCGCCTCCATCTGGCAGCCTGGGACACACGGGAGCCAAACCGTCTTACCAGCAACAAAAGCTCAGCTCAGCTGCCTTAGTTGGTCACACGGGGCATTCTTGAACGCCCTTTCAGCATATGGTGTTCACACTGGACTGCCGCTCCCCGATACTAGCGCTTGAACTTACATGTGGAAGAGGCTTTTGGTGCGACTCTCGTGAATCTTGCTCCAGCTCTATTCCAATAAATGAAGGACTTGGGGTAATAGAATCCCACCTGGACATGAACCGCAATCCTAAATTTCTCCTTCATGATCACTTTTCAAACGGTTGGCCCTTTCGAGTTTTAAAAAGGACGCTACCCATACACCACTACCATATCCAATTCCCTGATTGCTGAAAGCAGTTCACGTCCGTTTACGAAGACCTTTCATTGGAGGCGGCCGCTTGAACGCATGTTTCCGAGACTGATGTGAACATATTGTATTTTTTAAAACATTTGATACGGATGCCGTGTAATCTAGTTCAACTGCACACATCCCTGTTCGTTTGCCTCTTCGGTCTGACCCTTTACCTTGACATCAGCTTCAATCCCCTTATTGTGGAGTTCATAGGAATAACAGCCATATGTGGCGTGGGAGCGTCTCCGCGCCCAAACCTCCTGGGCTCAATTTCTTATGAATGTGTGTCTTCCTCCTCTCCTCGCAGCCTGTCATACGATGCCTGGTTCTTCCCTGCGCAACACGTATGTAAAACACCACGGTCTCGCATGAAGGAGCCAGCTGCTTCCTTTCAGAGCCGACGCAGGAATGCACTTTCATTCGGATCCTTCATTCATAAGAAATAAACCATCGACCCACATGCCGGGGTTTTAGTGAGAGTAAGGGCTGTCAGCCATTGATGTGATGGGGGTTGGGGTTGGGGTTGGGGGGGTGCTGAAGGGTAGGTGGGTGGGCTAAATCTTGGGAATGGGAGCTTGCTGCACTTCTCTGGGCAGAAACATGAGGCTCCTGAGACATGTTCCAACTGATGATTTGGCTCTCTGGAGCGATGGTAAAGTCTGATTTATCCTATCAGATTTAGAGGAACCACAAAGGAAAACTGTCGAGGTGTTGAAGAGCCAAAACAACCACAGAATGCCAAACGGATGTGTGAGGTGTGTCTTCTTTTCGTTGTTTTACCTGCACCAGCAAGTAAAAAAACCCGCCGTGGCGGTAAATCGGAGCATGGACGTCTGCAAACCAAAATATCTGTCTGGCCTCAACCTGGACATGAAAAAAGAGCTGAAAGGGGGGAGGAGGAGGAGGAGGAGGAGAGGAATGGTGAGTTTGTGGGAGAGCTGAAGGGTGGAGGGGGGCTAGGCATGAAGTCAGTGATCACTCAGGAGGTCTGAACCTCTGACCTCCGACCCCACAGCAGAGCGGATGCCACCATGGTGAAAATGTGAGAGGTGAGGTATGCGAGCCCCCTAAACCCTGGCGGAAACCCACCCCCCACGCCACACCCCCTCTACCCCAATGATGAATGGGATGTTAGCACTGACACAAATTGGCCCATAATAATGACACAACGCCGCTACGCACACAGAAACAGAGTGACAGAGTGAGAATTACAGAATGAACGAGCGAGCAGACAGAAACAGGAAGAGAAGAAGAAGAAAAAAAAAGATGGAAAATGGATGAAAAAGTCTTGCAGGAAAGCATTACTTTACCCAGAGGGACGGTGAATGAGGGGGGAGAGCCAGATTTATGGCCGAGGATGTCTTTGGTGTTTTCTCTCCACTCTCCTGAGCAGTGGGGTTGCAGAAAGAGCTTGTGTTCAGAGCAACACACAGAAGCTCACACAACCACACACACACAGACAGGTTGTTGGTTTTGCATTCTTGCAGGCACCACAGTTGCATCATGTTTTCTCTCCCCTCCCCCCTTCATTCAAAAACCAAGACTTCACATCACTTCCACAGCATACATTAGATGTCCTTCTAAAAATAGTGTCAACTTCCCAGGCTGAACCAGGAGAAAACTGCGGCATCCCTTTTTATAGCTTCGACATGACACAGCATGTTGATGCATGCTTCTCTTTCCCCCCTTCTGCTTCCCCAAACAAGGCATCCCTCTGTCTTTTAGGAAACACATGTATTAGATTAAGCATGTTGGGAGGCAAGGGTCACACTCCTGTCAGTAATTGAAATGCGATTATGTATGAGCTAACATGATTACGGGCCGAGGGGCTGACGCGAACGGGGGGCTGATTGAAAGGTGAATGCCACCCTGTGATGTGCGGCTGCTCCCTTATTCCACTGTAGACATTCCAGAGGTAATGGAACATGAATGAGTCTGCCGCCGTCATGCCAGTGGGGAATGAACACAAGTTGAGTTTGTGTGTATTCCTTGCAGTTTTTCCCAGCCCCTCAGGGAGAAAAAACACTTTGAAGAACCTACTGTGGAATTACATTATACAGCATTGCTTCTCTGACTGGTCCCTGTTACCCCCATGGAACCAGCACTTGAGCTTGGACTTGATTTACCAAGTCAGAACAATGAACTGAAGATAGTGGGTTATCTCCAATTCTGTACGTTCCAACATTTGTGATGACATATGCATAGGATACAAATGGCAGGGAATGAGTTCATCAAGGAAAAGGGTGCATAGTTTCAGGTGAGTGCAGCTCCAAAACACCTTTTGATTTTTCACATTCGACACCAAAGGCCAGTGGTTTTGTTTTAAAGTCAACATATTTTTTGCCCTTTTTAATTATCTTCATTTAAAGTCCCACTCCAACTATATTTTTTTCTATTGTAAAATTATTCCCAGTCGTCTTATAAATATGATTATGGAGTTTTTAGCCAAAATGGAAAAGCCTGGCATTTTTAAGACATATTTACCCCTACTCATTAAAAAATGTGCTTTTGGGTTGTGGGCGGGACAAAGTTAGCCTAGCTAACTTCCCTTTGTGGACACTTTCTTCCCCCTTAGCGACTAGCGCCTCACAAGCCCATGCTAACATTAGCGTATAAAAAAACGGCAAGCAAAATCCGAGTTTAGAGCCAGACGTTAGAGGCGACGTTAATGTATCGATCTGTCTGCAAGTGGCTGCATCAGAATTGTAGCGGCCCGCCCACAGCTGTAGCTGCGTCACAAGTCTGTGCTTTTTCAAACATCGGGTTTTCTGATCCAACACAATTTGAATAAAGAAGTACTCCAAAATGCAGTTCAGTCTTAAATTATTTTATACATGTGCTGAATTATGAATAAAATGCTACAATAGGTTAAAAACGCCAAAAACGCAATTTTCTTTGGAGTGGGTCTTCAAATAAATAAAGCAAATATGTGTGAATCTAGATACTTTTTCTGGTGCTATTTAAAGCCTTAGTCACAACAGCCCTTACGGGTGGATATGGGCTACCTGCGGGTCAAAAATGGGCAAAACTGTATGGTGCTAGAGCGGATAAATATCAAGGTTGTAGATTGCTCAGTGAGCTCGTAGTGAAAAAATGTTCATGTAGAGGTTATCTACAGGAATGTTGCAAGCTACAGGTCCCAGCAAATGCAATTAATAAATGCAAGGGTACAGTAAGGGTGTTGTAGGTGGGACGCAGGTCCCACTACTTGCTTTTTATGCCACATTTTATTCGAGTGTGCCGCAACGGCGTCGTACGACAGGAACACTAACGCCTCATAAGTGTGTGCAACTTCCATTAGCCTCACAGATACTTCACAATACACTCACCGCAAAAAAACGACAATGGCATGTTGCATTTTCATGACGTCCATTGTTGTAAGAGGCGACCGCTCCTCTCTACGACCCTCCACGGACCCGAACAACCCAAAAACCTGCAGGCTTAAAGAGTTTTAGGTTTTTGTTTATACTATTCTTAACCAACCACTAGAACTTGACGTCACAACCGAACCATCCGATCTATACCAACAGAAAAAAATTGGTGGGTTGTCAGAGCAGACCCAATGAGGCAGAGCTGAAGTTTTTCAAAGCCACCCAACTGTTGGTTGTTGAACTGCCCTGGCACCGCTTATTTTTGTAGTTTATTTATTTATTTATTTATTTATCAGGTGATAAAAGTATTGGGATGGGTTATAGCAAAATTTGCTAGTTCCACCTGTAGTCGCTTGGAAAGTAAAACCAAGTAAAAGCAAAACAAATAAAATCAACAATTGTCAGCAACTGTGCTTATAGTGGACAATAAAAAGGAATTATATGTTTAGAACCTATGCAGAATCTCGTTCTCTGCCCATTTAGGCTAAAAGTCTTCACTGCTTTGCATCTGGATTATATGTTATAAATTAATGGCAGCTTTCTCCTAAATGACAAAGCAAGGGACAGATCTTGATACGAGAAGGATTTAAATTCATCTTCGACCGTTTCTTCCCTTTCAGGGCTGCTGGAGCCTATCCCAGCCACTTGTGGGTGTAGGCAGGGGGCACCCTGGACAGGTCTCCAGTATGTCGCAGGGTAGAAGGATGTAAATGTCAATTAACCAGAAGTTTTAATAATGATAATGGATTGGATTTATCTGCGCTTTTCAAGACACCCAAAGCGCTTACATTGTGTCCATTATTCATTCACTCCTCATTCATACTTGGTGATGGTAAGCTACGATTATAGCCACAGCTGCCCTGGGGCAGACTGACAGAGGCGTGGCTGCCAGTTCGCGCCTACGGCCCCTCTGACCATCACCGGGATCATTCATGCACATTCACACACCAGTGGAGCCACACTGGAGGCAAGGAGGGTGAAGTGTCTTGCCCAAGGACACAACGACATTTTTGGCTGGTAGGAGCGGGGATTGAACCGCCAACCCTTCGATCATTGGACAACCCGCTCAACCACCTGAGCCACTGTCGCCCTCAAATTTTTATTTATTAAAAAGCTTATTAGGGTAATATAAAACAGAAACTAACAACAAATAAAGCTTCAGTTCTATTTCAAATCATCATTCTGCTTTATCTTCCCCTTTGTGCCAGTTAGTCCTCCATATTGTAAAGCTCCTGACCAAATTTAATGATTTAACAATACCTAACTTATTTTTGGACACAAAAGCCATTTTATTTCCGAGGAAGCAACTCCGTCAACACAAACTCAAACAGTGCAATTGTGATGCCACATACACACCAGGCATGTGATGAACTCGCTGAACTCGGGATCTTGAGGCGTACAGTTTTCACGCTGGACTGTTGCCACCCGATACTGGGTTTATGTAACGTCAGGGTTTATTCTGTGTTTCTGCTACAAAGCCTGGATTTCTGCATAAAGGGTCCAATGCCACAGCATCACGATTTCATCACTGAAAATACTCCAGAACAATTAAATAAAATGAAAAACATCAAACATTATTGATAGTTTTATTGAAACCAAAAAAAGGTTTTCTAAATGTGTTTAAAAATACATTTTCTGAAGCATCTTAATGTAAAAAAGAATGTGGGCCAACCGGAAAGTATGAATCAGTATTTGGAAACTTTTTATGTCAAACAACAAAACTAACAATTCCTCATTTGTTGATTAAAAGAAACAGAAGCGTCTCATTGGGTGAAAATCAGCAGAGGATGGGTTGTCATAGTGAAACAAGATTGGGACACATTTTCCTCTTTTAAGTTTCCTCACTATCTTCATCAGTTGCATTTAAAGCAACTCACTTGGGTTGCCATGGAGCAGCAATTTGACAGGTGTAGTCTTTACATGTGGAGCACTATTGCGCATGCATACATTTTGATTTGATTTTGATTTGAAATGGTTTATTTCAAGCAATCAAATAGAAATAATACACAAAAGCAATACAACATGCCACACGTGTGCAGCATAAACGGAGCATTTGCATTTTGTGTTTAGAGTGTGTATTGAGATGCAACTGGAGCTTTTATTGACTGTATTCAGAATATTGTTATATCACTCAGGACAGTTTATAGTATGCAGATCTAATTTCTGTCTGATTCAAAAAAGATAACCATCTAAACTTCCTGATGCCATCTCTTGTTCATAACCAGCAGATCAGCACCTGAGTGTTGACTAAAAAACAAACTGCTATAGATGTGGCTCAAAGTGCACCTCTGCTCATATCCGGCATTTTCCGAATCAATACCTCCAGCAAATGTGTGCTCCAGGTTATTCTAATTGGGTATAAATAGTTGTCACACTTTCAGAAGGCAGACAGAGAGAGAACGAGCACATCTGCAGAAGCACAGTTGATAGTCTGATAAGCAGAAGCTCCTCATCAGCTGCCGCAAAGCAAACAGGTGCAACCGACCAACGCATAAACAGGTCGTTTGTGAATGACCCCAAACTGGGTTCTCCTCCTCTTAACTGTTTGATTACACAATGATACCACGCTAGATAGTTATGTTTGTGTGTGTTTGGGGATGTGCCTTGTGCAGGATTCCCTGTTAGCTCTGAACGTCATTTTGCCAGCTTTATAATTCAGCTTTGCTATTAATTCATTCAACATTTGTTTCCGTTTTTGACATTTTTTTCCCCCCAAACTCAATATTTGCAGCACTTTAATGAACAGTTTTTATTGCTTCCCAATTTTTTCAAAAAGTGTGTTTATAAACACACACACATATAAATGTATATATACATGCATAGATTCTATTTAGCTTCTCTAATTGTGTTAGTTTAGGTTGTAAAGGTTTGAAATTAAATTACTCTGCTATTTTTTTTATCTATCCACAAAGTGGTAAGAAATCTAAATGTATGCACTTTGACATAAAAATGAACCGAATCCATAGTATGAGTCATAAAGTGGATGAAATTAAAAGTTATTTCTTTCTTTAACTCGTTTTCAAACTACGAGGTGGAAAGTTTGTGTTTAACAGTAAAAAACAACAAAATCTATAATTCTACAAGCAAAAAGTATTTTTTCATGTTATTATTTTATCAAAGCAGTAATGTCTTATGACTTCATTGTGTGTTTTTCTAAACAGAACACATCAATTTAAACATGTATATATATATATATATATATATATATATATATATATATATATATATTTGTGTGTATATATATATATATATTTGTGTATATATATATATATTTGTGTATATATATATATATATATATATATATATATATATATATATATATATATATATATATATTTGTGTGTATATATATATATATATATATATATATATATATATATATATATACATTACTCAAAAATGTGTTTGTCAAATCCAATCTAATTGTTGATTTGTGGAAATAAGGAAATAAAAAATAAAATTTTGAATTGTAAAGCATTTCTAAAGTTTAAAACTTTGACCTAACTGCAAATAAAATTTTCACAGATATTTCAGATGATTTTGCATTTATTTTAGTACAAAAAAAATGTATTTTTCTTAGATAAATATTTGTAATTTATGTAATATATTATATAAATATATGTAATAATATTCCCTTGATGTTTGGGATAACTTTGTCATCTTTATTATTATATGTGTTTATACAACCTAGAGTAACAAAACTGTTTTAAGAAATTGTCTTTATTCCAGCTTCCACAACCGAATGCAGAAGTGTCCAGATGTTTAATTTTGCACCTGAAACATAATCATTTTAAACATATTTTGGTTTCCTAATTTTAATTTAATGTTTGATTCAGATTTGTTTTTAGTTTAAAAGCCCCAGGTGTAATCATACATTATTTCCTCTGTATAATATTCCTGAAATGAAAATACATTAAATTAAAAAAAATCCTAGTTATTTTAAATAACTAAAGAAAAATATTTTATCACAAGTTTCATTTTTGATCGTCATCATTTTAAAATATCAGCAGAAAAACATGTCTTTAAAAATATAATTAACCCCATTACAGGCATTCTAATGACAACAGCAGGTATTGTGAATTAAAAAATGTGACAGTCTGTGAATCCGTTTTTTAGGGGTTAAAGACAGAGAATGTCAGAATGACTGCAGAAGAGCAGGAGAAGGAGTTTAAGTCCTGGTGAGGATTGGTAAGCCAGGAGAGCAAAAGGCTGTCATTGTCATCCTTTAACCAAATGAAGATTAATAAGATAAATATATCAGATCTTATGAGCCAGAGCAGCAAGAAGAAAGATTTTGGAAAAGATTTATCTTCCTTACTGCTTGTTATGCATCACGAAATGATTGATCTGACCATTTAGAATATTATTGATACTGTTTATTTTCTTTTGAGTAATTTACTATGATTCTGTTCTGATTGATACCATTCACATATAATAGTTTCATTTTTCTACTTGCTCGAGTTATGCAGGAGTTATTGGAATGAATGAATGAATGAATGAATGAATGAATGAATGAATGAATGAATGAATGAATGAATGAATGAATGAATGAATGAATGAATGAATGAATGAATGAATGAAACATTTTATCACATTATTTTATTATCTAATTAGCAAATATGCAGCTTTAAGGAATAGTTTTGGTTATTGCAGAAGAAACTTTTCTTTTGTTCTTTAGAGCTAAACTGAAATTAATTTTGGGTTTTGTTTCCTCAATTTTTGTTTTTACATTACTTACTTCAGTGCCTTTTCCCCTGCTCTGTTCATTATTCTCAGTTTCTGTGCTTTTTAGTTGAATAGTTAACTGACCCATGTTTTTCAGATGTAGATATTGTCATGAATATTTCCTGTTTTGCACCATTTTTACAATCATTTAATTCAAATTTTTGCCCTAAATTCCCATAATTGCCATCACACACGAACATCCCTGGTTATAAACATCTTTTCTATGAATCACCAAAATTAAAAAAACATAAAATTTATGTAAATTTATTCTAATAAATTAAAAATGTCCAGCAGTTGATAAGTCATTTGTGAAGCCTCACAATATAAAGGTGCACGTATGAGCAAAGATAAAGGTTTTGTTGAGTTTTATTTATTATTATTTCTTTTCTTTTGACAAATCAAATCTGGAATGCAGTGGACTGATATGTTTGTGTCAAATTAGGTCCTAAAGTCCTGAAGTGAATTAACACTTAGATTGGAAAATAAAATGTGTTTTAAAATCTGGGATCCCTTTTTCATTGGGAGAACTTTTTTAATGTTTCACATTTCTTCAAATAGACTTCTTAATCTCAGTTTACTCTTTAACAATACATTTGTGTCAAAAACACACATTTGCAAATAAAACTTTCACTTTAAAATACATTTGAAATAATAAGAAAAAGCCAAACTAAAATGTTTTCATTTTCAAAATACATTCGGTCAACAAAGGGCAAACATAAACTTTATTTTTTTAATGACCGGAACCAACTAGTAAACTGAACTGCAAACACAGCGACACGTTAAGAAACAGCAAAGCCTTTGCAGAACACTGGAGTTGTTTCCCTGTTGTAGCTCCTATTTTTTTATCCTGGATGAAAGCTCACCTGAGCTCAGGTGACAAGCAAACGAGCAAACCTCAGTGCTCATTTGGTTGGTTCGACAATCCATTTGATCAAAACCAGTAAGTGACCTCGATTCTATAAGAAGAATAACACAGAAAACATAAATAAATAGCATAAATGGAAAAAGTTGAAAAAATGTCTTCTTTGTAAAGGAAGAAAGTAAAGACTGGTCAGGTATCGAACCAGCGTCCCGCTGGTTTTCTATGGTCAGGTATCGAACCAGCGTTCCCGCTGGTTTTCTACTCTTCCAGCTCTGTGTACACTCTAAGCATTACCGCTGCCAAACGAGAACCTGTTGTAACTGCGTGACCTTTTGGGCAGTTTGCTCTCGAGAATGCAGTGTGAAAGCAAAACAACCCCCCCCTCCAAAAAAATGAAGGTTTTGGTTGTTCCCTGCCTAATCGAATCTAGTCCCCCCGGAACCGTCCCAGAGTGACGGTCTTTCCCGGTGTGTACACTCTAACCCCTCCTGGAAAGCAGGGATCCCTGCTCCCATTTATCTTTGTTTCACCTCTCCATACCCCCAAACCCGCCCTTCCCTCTTTCTTCTCCTGTAACGTGTCAGCTGTTCCCTGCAGGCAGGGCTCTGGCTGAGTGTCTGCTCTGTTATGGGTTCATTGGGCTGGTATGCAGCAGGAATCTTTGGATCAAGGTAATTTCACACTGTTCAACTTTTTCCCAGGCTGTTAAGCTTCCCTTTACCTTTGCGCCACTCAGAGAGGGAGATAGGGAGCGACACATGTAGCTGTTAAAGACACACACACACGGCGGCTCAGCTGCTGACGCCACCAGCAAGAGCGCCCGGCCAAAGGAAAGACTGCGAAAGATACAGCCTATGAATTACAACCTCACTTTCCCCAAAAAGGCTCAGATTATTGCAGCTTGATGTCGGGCGCTGGGGAGGACGGTGCACATTCATGTGCAGTGCTGTAATGAAGCTTCACGCCTGCCAGGGGAGCCACTGTGTTGGGCTCCCCCCTCGTTTGTTTCTCTAGCTGATGGCCAAGATTAGATTCTCTACATGCAATTGGGGCAGAGTGTGCATGCGTTTAGCTTTTTGGGGCTTTTCTTTTCTATTTTTGACCTCGTCCCCCCATGCGGGTTTGCATCTGCATCCTCACATCACTTCTTTATTGAGATTCTCACCCAGAAAGTGGAGCTAGAAATAGGTCCGCACATGATGCAGTTAAGACGGGAGGGAAATGCTCTGTAATTGTGGAGGCAATCTTGATCGCATCTGTGCTCGCAACGCTTTCTGTGCCATCTGTTACCACCTGCAGCAGCAGAAATATAGAAACAAGGGCAGCAGGAGATGCACGTGAGCGCTGCTCTGCCATCGTAGGCCCACGTTTTAGCTTTGAGGCTCAAATGAATTGGCTTTGCTTAGGATAAAAATCAACAATACACTACAAATTTACTTTAAAATCTGTTATGTTAGCATTCACCTGCCAGTTTTAAAAGAGTAAATTTCTTTAGTCGTCATTGGGATTGGTAAGTGAATCATAATAGCCTCGAACAGTTAGTTCACCATGATCACAGCTACTTTTCTGCATCCCTTACACTTCTTTAACCCTGCAAAGGCCTAAAGAAATAACCAAAAATTTTGGACTGAAAATGCTTTTTTGTTGTTGTTGTTGAAATCCTCCAAAAATGCAATATTGTTTATTTAACGAGGTATAGATAGTATCAGTTATGATACTTTGGGCGATTTGGTAAGTTTTTGCAAACAATGTTGGTTTCAAATGCAAAAATGAATTTTAAAAACAGAGAAATAAGGCTCAAATTTAAGGTAAAATTGATTTTATATGATATAGGTCCTTTAAGGAAAATTTTGATTTAGATTAAGATAAATTTTATTACTCCCTGTTAAAAAACATCATGATGATGAGACAGGGGTCTCAGAAATGCCTGTATCAAATTTGATACAAAGGGTTGAAGTCCCACACATTTTAAACGGTTCCCAGTGGTCTCCGATTATGATTTTGCCGCTTTTAATAAAAATAGTGATATTGAAAATATCCAGCCAGATGCCAGTTAAAATGAGGAAAACCAAGACGCACATGGATCTATTTGTCTGCAAGTGGATGCATCAGATTGGAGATTGTGGCAAACATCACAAAGACGATATTTGTCTGACCTGCATTTTTTTCCTCTGCTTCTGGTTCAAAACGATTTCAATAAATAAATTACTTAGAAGTGCAGTGTTAAATATAATTTTCTTTAAACATGTTCTCCGTCCAAATGGCACAAGAACATGTAAAAAAAACAACACAGTTTTCATCAGAGTGGTTCTTTAAGTGATCAGATTAGCTTGATTTCTGATCTGTGTCATTACTCAAATACCAGCAGGCTTTGCTGATAAGCTGCTGGAGCTCTTTGACCTCAAGCCCTGTCTGTTTTAGTCTGAGCTGGTCGTGATTCCAGGTGGAAGTCGTCAGGATGTTGATCCTCCCAAAGCACCAACAGACACAATTTTAGAAAGTTTCTTTGCACAAAAAGTCCTTGCATTCTGTAAGTGTCAAGGTCCACGTAGGATTAACAAATGCCTTTGTTCTTGATGTGCAAAGCCCAAAGAAGGGGGAGAAAAAGGCTGCAACAGTGATGTGGTATCAGCGAGCAGCTGTTGAATGAGTGACAAAGTCAAGGGCTAGCGATATGAACATGGGAAAATCCTGAAGGAGCTGCAAGAAACAGAGACGGCGGCGGCACCTTAGCCCGTTTGAGAGGGGCCGCCATATTGTCATGAAGAAAATGTGTGAGCAACCGACAAGAATTCAGCTGAACTTTTTTTAAAGGAGAGGAAAGGTTTCAGAGCAGCTTTTTGCAGAACAATATTCATATTTGGGTCATCTAGCTCATGTTTTGAGAAACATGTAAATAGTCAGCAGTGATTTTCGTCAGACGGGCAGGCGTGTGAAAAAAAAAGAGAAAGATCGAAGGAGACAGGAGGAAAAAAGGTACACGAATACCAGACTGTAAACCAGCAGACGTTGTTGTTGCAGCGACGCGCCTTCAACAACAATTACCCTGCAGAGAAACGTAGCCTTCTATCATCAAGCTGTCACTGATGTCTGTGAGGGGCTTGAGACGCAGCAAAAGCTGCTTTTGGTTATTAATGATGCTTCCACTTTGTGTTTCCAGATGTCGTGAAGCGCCGTTTGTGCGTGAAAAGGTGTACTCCGTCTTTTCAAATGAGAAATGTTGTTGCTATAGTTAGCAGAGCTGTTGACAGAGAGCAAATAGCAACAAGCGATCAAAAGTATTTTCCCATCGTGGCGTTGGAACAGCAGCCTGGTCGAACCCAACCGGCGTGCAACATTGATGCAAGTCGTCACGTTCCTTTTTTTAAAGTCTTACTCCCATCTTCTTTTTAGTTATTTTCGAAGCGTTTCTGCTGGTCTTTCAATTCTGATGATGACGGCGTCATCAGAATGTTTTCTAGCTAAAATCAAAAAACTTGTGTCGTTTTCTCGGACATACTGCAGTTTCTGCAGAGCGACAGAAGTTCATCAGAGATTCCCCTCATCCATCTGTTTACCCTCTCTCCCTCTAGCTCACACCCCCAACCTCACATTAGCGTTGGCGAGCAATATTGGAGCTATCCAGCCAGTTTGGAGTTTGGAGGCTGGTGGCAGCTCAGACGAGAAAACAGAGAATGGATGAATCAGAATGGAGCGGAGCTGGGAGCTCATGACCCACAGTAGCTTCTACTTCACAGCTTCAAGCTTTTTCCAACAGCATGTACTGTCTGCTAACCTGATTTACCACAATTTGAATAAAGAAAGACTCAAAAATGCTATTTTAAACCTAAAGGTTGGATTTCTGTGTCTGAAGTCCAGTCCTCTCCAATGCAAGGTTTAAGCAGGAGTTTTATTTCCAGTCCGTCAATTTTGCGGTAAAAAGGCCAGAAAAACAGGAAACAGGTGCGAGATTCAAAATTAGAAATTCTGTTGTACTTTCAAAATAAAACTCAATAAAATTGTATTTCCTGTTTAAGGTGATGTGCCCAAGGAATTACGCACGTTAGCACGGCAGATAACACTGTGTCCATTTTCACGACGGACAACAAAAGTTACATTTTGAAAGAACAAATACTTAACATAATTTATGACCCAAAACATGGATTTAACAAGGACTTTGTGAGTAAGGAGAGGGCATGGGGCCTGATTGATAAAGTTTGACATGACATGGGGATAGAAGGAGGAAGTACTCCTCCAGGAGCCAAGGATGAAGAAGGAATGAACCGGAGAAGAAACGGAGCTAACGTAATCTAGCTGCTGCTGTTGAGACGCAACGGAGATGCACCGCAGACGGATCAGTGCAACTTTGGGATAATTTTCCCCGTCATCAGAAAAATTCCACAAGAACGT
Organism: Oryzias latipes; assembly: GCF_053564925.1. Lineage (NCBI taxonomy): Eukaryota > Metazoa > Chordata > Actinopteri > Beloniformes > Adrianichthyidae > Oryzias > Oryzias latipes. The sequence goes on along the minus strand of NC_136242.1, from coordinate 31,386,602 downwards.
ATTAAAAACACCAAAATCATCATTTTTAATTAAAAGAGTCTTTAGAAAAAAGAACACTTCATCGGCTTTTGTGAGGATGTGTGTCAAAAAATGTAATGCTTCCAGGATTTTTACATAAAAAAAAAAAATTAAAACATATCAGACATCAGTAAGTTTTAACCTGAGAAATATGAACATCAGTGCTGGATTATTCCCCTAATTTAAGTTTAAATAATACGGTCCACATGCAGAGTTTAAGCAGAGCAGATCTAATGACAGGGAAATGTCACTTTAATCAGCTACATTTTTCATAAAGAAAGTAACCTGACATGTGAAATGGAGAGACAGGATCCTAAAACATGTTTGTTTGGTTCAAGCTCTTCTGCAGTAAAACATTTTATTTTAATCGAATATCAAATCACAGGACACAACAAGCTTCAGAGATAACACTGTTTAGTTTTACTACACACTTGTGAATGTTGTCTGCCTCAAACCTCCAGAGATGATGTCAATCAGGGGAGTCCTATACGTCAATAAGGATCAAGCGCCATAATAAATACATAAACCCAAAAAAAATGATATTCTTGTTTTGTTGTGTTTCAGCCCATCGTCACCTTCACCGTGAAGTACGTCACTTGATTGACATGCAGAACGACCATTCTGATACATACTTCCTTCTGCATGTTAGTTTAGGTTTTTTTTTTGTTTAGTTTATGTTAATGTGTCACAAATAATAAATCACCTCCTAATTCAAAAATGGACACCCCCCGAAGCAGATGCTTATTATCAGGGGTCCAACATTTTAGCCAGCATCAAAGAACGAAAATGAGTGTCGGAAAAGGAGAATATAATAACAAATAAATAAAACATTTGTTTCCACTAAACTGAGTGCTACGCTCCACTAGCAGATCTGGAGTTCTTCTTCCTAAACGTCAGAAAGGTGTGAGCGTTCAGCGGCAGCATAGTCACCGAGGATGGAGCTGCTAATGTTAAAATGTCCAAATAAAAAACATGTGCTGGTAGTAAAAAAGTTGTGCATATTTTGGATAAAGAAAAAAAACCTGAATTCAACATTTAGTTTAACGTTGATACGTCTGTTTTGAACACGACCTTTCTTTACCTTGAATATGAAATTTACGACAGAGTTTTAGGGCCAGTTTAAAACACCAAAGTTGTGTGTTTTATCGGAGCCCCGCTTAGTTGAAGATGGAATTTGTGGAGCATTTTGTGAAGCTTTATTTCCGGATAGGTTCCAAGAGCAAAAACAATTCTGAACCTTTTGGCGACTCACAGTCAGATTGTTGTTAGTGTGGCCGGCTTTCCGGGGTTTGGTGTCGGTAAAGAGGAGTTTCATATGTAAAATAAGGAGCTCAGAGGCACGTTTGGGTGAAGAGGACCTGTATTTTGTTCTGCCCATTTCATTCACAGACCCAGAAGTTCATTTATCTCATTAAGGCATGAACTCCTCCAGATGAAACGTCCCGTTTCTACTTAAACAAAAAATATGAATGAAAACAGCCTATTATATTAGCATAAGAATGCTGAAAATGCTAAAAAGTGCTCCTCCTCAGACGGTAGCATCACACAGACTTAGAGATCTGGTCTTTGGTGGAGGAAGAAAGGATTGAAGTGGACATCTGCAGAGATACCGATGGCTTCATCAACGGCTGCAGAGATCCTGCAAGCCGCCAATTAGTTTTAACAATTAGTTAAAACTTAGTTGAACCCTAAAATTGTTTTAGGTTTTAGGTGGCCCTAAAACTCCGTCGTAGAAATTTACCCTAAATCACTGTCAAAAATACATCACAGGGTCACAGCCATGTTTATCGAGTTACAAAACATTGATTCAGGCAGTGCTTGTGCATCTATACAGTACAGACCTTCCCATTCAAATGAATGGGAAGGTCTGTACTGTACTATATATTTTTTTTAGATTAGTACAATTACAAAGATAAAATAAGCAGAAGTACAGAATTGAACAGCTGCTTTCACAGCTCAAAAATGGCTTTAGATGAAGTCACAGTACTTATCAAGCCCTTTTTCTTTTTTCTATATTCCAATCTGAGAATTTGACTACATTAACAATTGACTATAATAAGAGAATGTCCGCCATTAAAGGCTCCTCTCCTCTGCATTGGACAGCAATCACTTTACATGTTTTATAAATGATTTTATTACTTTATTATTTTTATGTGTAGTTCATTGTTCAATTACACAATAATACAGCACATTTAAGGCTGCGTAGATAAAGCTAAAACAGAACAGGCTTTCCGTATGTTAGCAAGACATTTGAGAAACAACAAAAGTTGGGTATTTTGATCTTAGTGACGGGACCTGTTTTTGTTTCATCATTCTTTTATGATCCCCCTTTTTTGACCCTTTTCTTAGGTGTAGTAGCGCGTCTGCTTCTCCTTCTGGACTATCTTCCACCACTTCTAGATTTTAAAACAGTTTGTTGGTGCATCGTTTACACCATCAGCTGTTGTCACTTGGCAACAACAAAACGCCACTGGAAAAGCGGCGGAGGACGCTGCTTTATCATCTGCATTCATTTCCCCGCTGTGGCATCAATACAGTTCAATTCTATCCTTTTTTAGTTCAATAAATGAGTCTCAGTATGCATCCGCATTTAGTTCAATCCATGTTTTGTGGATTAATAAACATGCCTGTAGCCCTGTGATACATTTTTGACGGGAATGTAACGGGGGACAGAGCTTTTTTCTAGACTGAACCGAGGTCAGTCACTCCAAAAGAACCTCGAACAGAACGCACACGGAACGCTCCCGTTGTTTCCTCGCCGTTGACATGACAATTATGAGCACACGCGTCCAATTAAACAATCTGTAATCTTACATATTCTTCTACATTTATCACTTTAGTTCAAAGTATTTGTTTGTTTCACTTTAAAATCTGCTTTTCATAATACGTCTGTGCATTGAAGTACACAAATGTGAACAATTTGATTGTAGGATATTTTAATATATTTTTTTATTGGAGTGGGTTTTTAAAAGGTTTCTCAGGTTTTCTAACCTTCTCCATTTTAGTCTGATGTGTTCATATATTTTATTTTCAACTTTTAGGTATGGCTGTATTCATTCTTTGACTTTTTTCCAGAATATCCAATGAATTCCTACGATTTTACTCATTTTTCATGATATATATATATATATGTCAGGAACATCAGTGGTATCCTGAAATTCCTAAATTAAAGCTTTCCCAATTCCTTCTTCTTCTTAGTCCTCTTTTTTTGGATTTTCTTTCCCATAAGCCTTTGTAACCAAAGTGATCAGTGCTGGATGCAGTTTCTCTTCGATCATGCAGACACATTTCAAACGATTAATTTGGTTCTCTGTTCACCAAGCGCAGCTGCTGTGTTGATGCGATTCAGAAGTTTCACCTTATTCCTCAAACATCTGGATTAGGATGGAAAAGTGATCTAGTAGGTTAGCGGACGTTAAGGGGAAATGGATTCTATCTGTCAAACATTTGGTTGTTTGATCGCCTTTTACTCACATCAGAGGCACAGTCTTTCCAATTTGGGACACGCAATCCTCTGAAAAATCTGTCCTCCAAAGCTGATTCAGAAGCTGGTGAAACATATTTACACATAGTTTTAGTTCCAAATTGGCTTTATTTATAATTAAAAAAGCAAGCATGTTTTTTAATCAGACTTCAACAGAGAACCATTGACTATTTCCTTGTTTGTGTTTTTGTGATTTTTCCTGAATTTGTGAATTCTTATCAAATACTTGAATAAAGACAATAGTCAGAAGTTGAGAGTTTTTTATTGCAAAAACCAGCTGTAAAACAAGAAAAAGGTCCAAAATTGAGAAAAATCTGGCTATAAATCATATTTGACTGCAGAAGTGAAGGGCTTGACTTCAGATTACGTTTTTTTCCCCTCCACTTTAATTCTGATTTTAGTCATTTTAACTGTTTGGCCACATGATTTCAGACATAAGTATGCACGTTTTTAATGTATTTTTGCAGTTCTAGCTTGTTCTAATATAATAAGATTGAGAAATACTTTAAAAAACAAGCTTACTGATAAATTGGTTGCCACAATCCAGCATCCTTAATCTGTTTTTCATCCTTTAGATCACTTTCAAAGAAGGAAAACCCTCACTTTAGAGGAATTAATGAGCAGATTTCTGACATTAGAAAAAGAAAATTATGCTGAAATAATTTTTAATGCTCAAAAACTACCTGAAAAGCAAGTCTTTTTTACTTTTTTTTCCATCATCAACACCTTTTTTCGAACAGTGTCTGCTCTTCATCTCGTTTTTTTTTTTTTTTGTAAACCTTTCCAGCTAAGGGCTTGCCTCAAAGAATTTGGGAGGAGATGCTTGCATAAAGAATTTCTGAGGGAGTTTGCAGTGCAAGTGCTCATTGCCAAAGCTGCATTGTTGTAACATCATCCACGGAGGGGAAGAACAAAAATCCCACAGGTGGTTGGTGGAGATGTCAGGGACAAGCCTCCTGGCCAACGCTGGAAGCATTCACTCTGATCAGCATCAAAGCAGGCGGGAGCTTTAAAAAAATGGAAACATTTTAATGAAATGTGGGCAGATGTGAGTTTCCAGATCATGTGGAGGTTGACGTTTCACTTCAGCTCCAAACTTAAACGTAATTCTTTTTAGGAGTTTGATGCCTCTGTGCTCATGCAAAGCGCAAAAACCTAACGTGTTTTTACTTTGGCTAATCAAAGATGCTTGATTCTATTTAAAAAAGTGGACTAAACCATTCGAAAATCCAGGGATCCTAAAAGAAAAGAAAAAGCAGGTGGATCTCCGCAGGTTTTTGTCGGTTAAACAGATTTTCTGTGAACTTCTGCATGAAACCTGTTGTTGTTTTTTCGTGGACGAGTACATTTGTTCTACATCGTTGTTGTTTGATGGACACATCTGCAACTATCCAACCAGAGAAAAATACAGCAAAAATGAGGAAATGACAAGTGATTTGATGCAATGTTTGTGTGATTTTTTAATCCAACCGGGGTTCAGCAGCAGGTCATCCCACCTGCTCACATTTATGCATTTATTTTTCTCTATATTAACAAAAAAATAAAAGAATTTTTTGTTGTTGTTGCTTCATGGATGAAAGGTTCTTCTAAAAGTTCAAGCTTTTGACCAAATCTCCCCAGCAATTTTGTGGCTCAGAAGTTTTTTTGGTTTTAAATCAAAAACTTTTAGAAAATAATTACCTGTTTTGGTCAAATTTGACCCAAAAACATTTATATTTTTCCTACAATTTCTCTTTGGGAACTTTTGATCATGGATGATTGTGTACAGTGAGTGTCTTCTTTGTTTGTTTTGATTTTGGTCAAAGTGCTATTTTGTTCAATTTTGAGTTTGGATTAAGTTGAAATAGAAAAAGAAAAAAGGGCTTGGACTTAACAAATGCTCTAACTTCATCTAAAGCGCTTTTCGAACTGTGAATGCTGTTGTTCATCATTGTACTTCTGTTTTTGTTTATTTTTTAATATTTTTAATTTGACATAAACTACAAAAGATAAACATTGTTCAATAAAAAATAAAGTTGTATTTTTGGTTGGTTTTAGGTTGTCATTTAATTTAAAACATGAAAGCTTTAAGCATAATACTCTTTCAGGAAGTTATAACATCATTGATTTTAAAAATAGAAAAAAATAAACTTCCTTTTTTTGTTTTGGGAAATTGTATTTTTGAGCCACAAACCACATTTTTTATAAATTAATTTAAAATATTTTGTTTGGACTTTTTATTAATTTAAAATGTTTTTTTAAACATTTTTGATGGTTTGTTTTTTGTAAAATAAAAACAATATGTATAACATTTCTTTTAACATGTGGAACTTGTTATAAGTGAAAACATGATGTTTTTGGTGAAATGCACAATTAAATCAGACCCAATGATCAACATAAGTTTTTCAATTTGTGTTTAACATTTAATAGTATTTGTTATTGTTTTTATTTAATTTAGATCCCCAAAACTGAACATTCCAACCAAGAGTTTTACTAATAATTTATTTTGAAATCATCAAATGAATCTTTTACTTTTTTGTTGAATTGTTTGAAAGTGGAGTTTCCTGCTGCAGCCTCTAATCTGTTCCTGCAGGGTTGTTGTTTTGGGTTGTTTTTTTTCACATACCTGTGGAGATCTTGTCAGTTTCAGCTGCTTCATCTGCAGCTTTGTTCCTGTCCTTTTGGAAAAGCTAAAAGTATATATAAAAAAAAAAAGTTTAGATTCACTGTAGGTCAGAAGGAATACAGATGTTCAAGCAAAACTTGCTCTGCATGAAACTGTTCTTTTGTTATTATTATTTACACAATTTTGTGTGACTCAAATTCACTAAAGAAATATCTAATTTGTAATTTATGCATAAATAAAATAAGATATTAAAGTTCCATCTTATTTACATTGCTCAGAAAAGTGAAATGTGTTTTCTGATGGTAAGTTCTATTTCACAAGGCTTTGATGGTTGATTTCAAGTTCTCATTTGTCGCTTTGTTTTCCGTCCAAACGCTGCCTGACATCAGATGCTGTCATTTCAAGAGTCTAATTTTTTTTTTTGCCTCTATGGGACTCAGAGCCAAACTCCCCTCCGACGCGTTTTTGGTGCTGTGCATCAGTTCTCTGACTGTCAGGTCGCCGTGTTGTGTCGGTAACAGCAGATGAGGGCGGCGCAGAGGCTCTGTCACTGTCGCGTGGTGACTGCATGTGCGTGCTCGCGTGTTTGTGGCCGCGCGCTGCGGATTTTAACTGAGGAAGGTGCGGTGCTCATGACTCACTGGCCCTCCTCGCTGCAAAAAATGACCACTGCTGTTCCTTTGCACGTGACTTACTGCATTTTTTGTGGAATTATTATTGAGAGTAGTGTATAAAGTAGTTATTAGTGCGTATTTTGTTGTTGGATTTTATTTTAAATATTTTGTATCATTTCTGTAAGGTCCTTTAAATCGGTTTATTCCATGTTTTTCATATGGAATCACAATAAGAACCCAATGAAAAGTGTTCTTCTTTTGTTTTGTCCCATTTCTATTTATAATTTTAAAACTTGCGGCTATATATATAAAAACTCATCCATCCCATCATTTCTTGCAGTGTGCAGCGCATTTTTTTCTATAAAGTTTTCCAAACTATTGCATTTGTTGGCATGGTCCTCTCCAGATGCGCCTTTGACTGTGGGGTCTCCAGATTCCTTATCGTTTGGAAAAGACAGGGTGTGCTCTGGTTTTATGCTGATGTGATAATTGAAAGCTTCCGGGCACAAGAATGCGCCGCGGTGCTTCTGATCTCACTCAGAGGAGCGCCTGTCTTCAGAGCTGAGCTGCAAGAAAGAAAGAAAAAGGGACACTTGGGTTCATTCAATAAATTCCTTAAAAATATCTATAAAGCTTAACTTTCTTTATGTTCAGTAAAGTTCATCATTCAAACGTTTTTTTTTTTAGAAATAAAAACGAAATATTTTCTTCTTCTTCATATTTTTCTTTTAGAATAATATTTTATATTTTTTATAAATAAAAATGCTTTTGCAGAACTTTTTTCTTTCTCTCTATGTAAATACCTTTCTCAGCTGTATTAAAGTGAAAGCAGCCGTTATACCTGCATCTGGCTGTGGGGAAATGCTGAAGGCGGGGCTTGCAGGTGCGTAATTGCGCATCCTGTAAAGTTTGGAGGAGGAGATGAAGCGGAGATCATCTGATCGCCTGTTCTATTTTGTCTGGCACTCTGAGAAACTGCATCTCAGCTTTGTGCGCTTTGGCGCACGTGTGTATATTCAAAGTTATATATATACATACATATATATATTTATATATATATATATATATGGTTTAAAGCACGAACTTTTAACAAAATAAATTGTCGGATTTTACGCATTTTGCGCTTCTAAAGTCCCAAATATATAAATGTGATGTTGAGCAAAAGTTTGAAAAGTTTTTTGTCTTGCAGCCAACTGCCATATTTGGCATTTATTTGTCTGTCACGTGTAACTTTGTAAAACGTTCATCCACGATGAAGACTTGGAAGGCTGTCGAGGCAATTAGAACATCCTTAAGGGACCGAAACTGGCAAATGACCGCCAAAGTTTGGGGAGGAGAGACAGGCAGGAAGGTACAGATGAAGTCTGCCCAGTAACAATCGCTGACGAGCTATTGGCTATGCAAATAGACTGACAGGGAGGAGGAAAAGAACTTAGACTGGGGGATAGAAAAAAAAACTTTAAAGAGACATTTACCCCACTTTCTCGAACATATTTCTACAAAGCCAAGAAACTTCAAGTGAAAAGCAAAAGCTGGAAAGCTCGGAGGACTTGATGGTCCCCAGCCTTCCCCTCGCGCACTGATGTCTTGCTTTATTCCGGACTGTGTCTTTGAAGTTGGCTAAGAATGGGACGGGGATTAACATATTTACCCATGCAGACTCTCTTTGTGACTGTATGTGAAGCCAAATCATTTGGCAGTTATTTTTTAATTATCTGTTCAATGACTGGCGCTCTCGACTCCGTTTCCACCTGCTTGTTTTTTCCATGTGAATGACAGGAGAAGTCTGCTTAAAAAAATAGTGATTAGGACAGGAGTTGGGGGATTTCATTGGATGGAAGGAAAGCTTCTACTTCACCTTTGTTTTATCTTTAGGAGCACATCCTGTAAAGGAGAAGAAGAAGAAAAAGAAAAAAGCCAACCCAGTCTAAAATTTCCTAGAAAGTTATCTCAAGAGCCATAAGCTGTGGTTGCTGCTCAGAGTTAGTGTGTGTGCGTGCATGTGTGTGCTGTGCGCATGTCATTGTGGGTCGGTGGGTGGGTGGATGTGTTCTATCTGGGCGCGCTTGCATGCATCTCCGTGAGTGAACGTGCAAGATGACTTTATGCCACATGTCCACAGTTTATGCATCAAGACAGCCTTTGAAAATACAAAGATTGTGTATTTACACCTGAATAGAAGAACACAACAGTGTCACAGATGAGGGATTTGGACTCTTTTAGCAGAAATGAACACATTTGGATCATTTTTACGCAAAAGTTATGCTTCAGAGATGAGAAACAAGTCTATAAATAATGTGCTAAAGAATGTCTTGCAAAGATCAAAATGTACCCATAAACTTGTTATAAAATGGAAGTTTTGTTTTATAAAGTCATGAAATTACAAGTCAAATAGTAGAGTTAGACTTCAAAGTTCGTGTTTCTGCTTTTCTCTGTCTCTTCAAACGCCTTTTTCTGTGTTTAAAACAAAACCTTAGCGGCTCGTTGTCTTGTTCACCAAGACTAAAAGAGGGGCAGGGGTGTGCTGTGCGTTCCGTCTAGCCTATACAGAGGTAATGAAGAGAATTGCGTCAGTGGCGCATGCAGGCTTGAAATGCGCTAGGCGGATGAAAAGTAGAGGCGCACTGTGGGGAGAGAGGAAAAAAAGTTCTCAACAAGGAGAGGCAGGACGACTCTGACGGAGCCCCTGCAGTCTCGCTTTTTATGCCTCTAGAAGACTCTTCCTGCCACTTTTTTAGCCTTTCTGCTCCGCAACTCCTCGTTTCCGACGGAGAAAAGCGACTTTTTCGCGCAAGTGAAGCCGCAGCACCATGGAGCTGCTCTGCCTCGAAATGGAAACCAACATCAGAGCACGTCCCGACCCGAACCTCCTGTGCGATGACAGAGTCCTGCAGAGGCTGCTGACCATAGAGGAGAGGTTTCTACCTCAATATTCATATTTCAAAGTCGTCCAGAAAGATATTCAGCCGTTTATGAGGAGGATGGTGGCCACTTGGATGTTGGAGGTATTACGAAAACACCAGACTGTGCTGACAAGTCCTATTTCCGTGGCCGACTTTAAAGCCACCCGATCTGTTGCTTCAATGTTCACGGTGATAAGTGCACATTTCCAGCTGTCTATATGTTCTGCGGATGTTCAGCTGCTCCGTCTTCATGTGTCGGCTGAAAAAAAGGCTTTTCCTCTTAAGTTTAAAGTCCGGTAAAAAGCGGAGTGCGTTTCTGAAACTGAGCTGGGATGTCCCTGACCCCACAGGCTTTCTGCGTCGTGCTTTACGCGCCGTGCCTTGTCTAACAGGCGCCTGTTGATTTTTTTATGTTATTATTTTAGATAGCCTGAATATTTCCATGCACACGTATGCACTCCCCGATGCAAACTGCCTTGCGCTTCGCCATGTTGGTTTTTACAGGAGCGCGTGCGCTTTGAACGGGGATTTACAGTGTCATAAACGCAATACCATCGCTGCAAAGCCGTCGGGAATGACAAAAGAGGGTCTTGGCTGTCCATTAAATCCAGTAGTGATCCATAAAAGAGCTGCAAACATTTTACATATCTGTTTGAAATGTCGGAAGGGCGAGGGCCTGAGCTGTTCTTCAGGTCTTCCTCCCGTCGCTTCGCTTCTCTCCGGAATTATGTTCCATTTCTGTCATTCCATCCAATATTTTCGATCAAAGTCTATATGTAAACAACCCAGACACTCTGCGCTTTATTTTCATGTAAATATAATCTAAATCCGACGTACAGGGTATTTTTTATTAATTTTTGAAATGATTATATCGGTTCGGCAGTGACGCACCTCAGAGCAGCCGCTCGCTGCTTTCCTTTAATTTTGAGATTTTTTTCCTATTTATCCTTCGTGATTTAAGATAGGAATTGTCGGATATGATGTGGATGAAGTGGAAGGACATTGTGGTGTTAAAAAAACGAACCTAGATATTTTTTTTATATTTTTAATTATTTTATGAAAATTTGACGAATGAAAAAAAAACTTGTTTCCGTGTGCTTCGCTGTCGGGGAGGTTTTTTTTTCTTCTTTTTTTTCAGACTCGGCTGATTGTGACTTGAATTCGTTTCTTAGTGAATGACGTGCAAGCATAGGACTATTAAGAGCAAGCAGACCTCATTTTGTTCGTTATTTTATTATTTTGTGAAGGTAATTAATGCAGATGCGATGTCGCAACAGTTTTGGGTTGGGTGCACATTCTTGGCTGTGCCCCAAATGTGCGTGTCATTGACTTTATTTCTGCTCTTTATGTGCTTTTGTTTCTTTACACCAATAAAGTTTTAAATGAGTTTCATTTGAGATCTGGAAAAGAAGTCATGTGACCGCAGGCGCTGCAAATTCTCATCATTGCCTCATTCTCTGTTCCCTGTCTTCCTTTTCTTTCTTTTCTTTTCTTTTTTTCAGGTTTGTGAGGAGCAGAAGTGCGAGGAAGAGGTTTTTCCTTTGGCCATGAACTATTTAGACAGATTTTTAGCAGTGGTACCAACCAAAAAGTGCAACCTGCAGCTGCTGGGAGCAGTCTGCATGTTTCTAGCCTCCAAACTGAAAGAGACACGTCCATTAACTGCAGAGAAGCTTTGCATCTACACAGATAACTCCATTAGACCACAAGAGCTGCTGGTAAGCAACAGCTACTTTAACATATTCCAAATTCTGCGCATATCTTCATGTTTTCTGCATAAAATGCGCCTGTTTGCCGCATGTTTGTTTGTTTGAATACATGGTTCATTTGCGCCCAGCACCCTTTTATGACCTCCAAAACTTGGGATCTATTGCGCTGTCCACGCGCCACTTTGGACTGCGTTGTCATCAAAAGCGCATAAAAAGCAAAAGCCCGGCGGTGAATCGTTCCACAAGGGGCTCCCTTCAATGTTTGGGCTTCAGCCTGCAAGGCTGTGCAGCCAGTGGTCTCCATCGCCATCTAGCGGCAGATATTTGCATAGAGCAGTGAGGTCAGCTGAACTCCAGCCAAAGCTCTGACTGCGTTCCTGTCAGCCAGAGAGGGGGAGTCATGGAGAAATGCAAGTTGGGCTTTTTACAGTTTGCTTTCATCTTAAAATAACCACAGATGTACAAACGTATATTATGTAATGCTTTTTTTTTTTTTTTGGGATCCACAAACATTTTTGGTCGCAGGTTGTGGATGGAAACAATCACATGACTCTTGATGAAGAGAGAACTCATAATTGTTGGCAATAAATCTTGTGCATCCAGCTCATTTGATACTGCACTGTCTGGATTTCGGCTGTTTTTTATTAAGGGTGATCCGATCAGTATTTCCACACTGCTGTGTGGTGCTACATAAACATTCCTCAAAAACATCAACAGCCTATCTCACCCATGTTGTGAAAGAGACCACATATAAAGAAAGTTTCAGACATCGCTGATGGCCTGCCGTTCACTGCTGCAGTGTGTGCATCGAGAAGCTGCTGCTGGTCAGTTTGGAGTGCACACATGAATGCAAAAATGCAGCAGAAGCTGCAGATTTGTGCAAAGTTGCATGAAATCCCCACTTCGTGAGTCTATCTGGTATTTATGTTCAGGCTGAAACACAGGCGGCAGTCCTTGAACTGGTGTGCTGCGGCCTGCTTTCTGTGTTTCTGTATAAGGCAGTATTTTGGCTGATGAGCAGATACAGGAAACAGAGATCAGCTGCTGAGGGCATGTGTTCGTTTTTGGTCCTCTTCTTTGGTAACAATTTCTTGTAAAGGGAACCGCAAAAAAAGGTGTGACCAGAGGAAGGTGGAAGCAGAAGGAAGTGGGTGCCTCCCTGTTTGCCACTCTGTCAGCACAGTGACTATGTTGCAAGTGTTGTCACTACTTTAGCCTTCGCCGAGGGGTTAGATGTTTGCTTGTCTGCATTGATGGTAATTCCCTTGGAGATTTGGATGCAGAGCGGCAGTCAATCATCAGCAGATGGATGCAAATGCAGCAGAATTTGTTTACATATTGGTACAAGCCATATTTGAACACTGTTTTCACGCTGAGATTAGAACAAATGCTCAAATGAAAAGATGAAATCAGATCCGGTAGATGCAGGGTGGTAATACTGCGAGGGGCAGCCGGGTTTGAGTCTTTCTCTCTGAATGACTAAATGAAGAACATCAAGTGTCCCAGTCACAAGGCAGCGCTGCAGAACTAAAAAAAAAAATGTTCCCAAATTAGTCACCAAGTCATCCTTCAATCAGCTTTTCCTGTAAGAGGTGAAAGTAAGTGTGTGTTTTTAAGGATCGTTCCACCCACTTGGTCCTATCTTCATCTCGACCACAATGTGTCATCAGAAGTTCTGTAAATGTCGCTGAAGGCTGTTGATGGTGAAGATGTGATTTCTGATCTTTTCTGTATTGAACGGGTGAGACGAGAGATGCAAAGCTTTTAGACGAGCTTATCCAGCTTAACCACCTCAAGCCTCCCGTCTGCTTCACTCTGTGCGCTCACACAGAGCAACCTCTGGTGGGCCTCTTTAGGAAAGTCCCCAGATGCCGGAAAAAGAGACAGATGGGAGAGAGACGGTGCTGTGAGGTCACCTGGGTTGGTGGCACTCGGCGCTGCAGGCCCAGCCAAGCAGAGCCTAACCTGACAGCAGTGGCGCTTAACGTCCACAGGTTCACCCTTCTGCAGGATCAATGCGAAGAGGGGAATTTCCTGCCAGGCTCATTTTCAGTCATTTCCTCTGTTTTCTACTTTCTTCTCTCTTTCCTTCTCCAGGAATGGGAACTGGTGGTTTTGGGGAAGTTGAAGTGGAACTTGGCAGCAGTAACGCCAAACGACTTTATCGAGCACATTGTGAGGAGGCTGCCGCTACCCGAGGATAAGCTGGCACTTATACGTAAACATGTCCAGACCTTCATCGCCCTCTGCGCCACAGGTAAGACACGATAACAGCAAAGGTCATGTTGGTGGATGTGAAAAAACAGTGACATCATAAAGTCACTTTATTTCTGGATAATGCCTCGTCTTGGATAGGCTGCCAAGTCAAACCAAGGGATGATTGGTTGCATCAACCTATTGCAAAAATCTCATCTGTGTATTCTTCTCTATCAAAGCCCCCTCCTCCTGGTAACATGCAGCAACATCTCCGCTCAGGCCAGTCTGAGCTAGCTGAACTTTATTGATTTGCGTCACTGCTGACGGGAAAATAAGAAACACACTTGACTTTCAGACAAGATTTTTTAGGTTTAAGCTTTCAGAACAGGTGGCAGGGCGCTTTACACTTGTTTTATCTACAGCTGTTTTCAAAGCGTTCCCAGTGGTCTTTTAGTTATGATTGTGCTGTTTGTAGCCACAATTTTAAAAACTGTCTCGTTTTCTCGGACACAAAGTTGTGGGCGGGACCGTTGGCCCTCTTCCACCATTACTGAGAGCTCTCTGTTTACATGCTAGCTTACAGCCCTTAAAACCCCCCAACCTAAAGTTAGCAACAAAAATGGCGAGCAATATCGGAGCTATCCAGCCGTGCAGTTTTGAACCAGATTCCAGCTCAGACGAAGAAAACAATCAGAATGAAGCGGAGCAGGGAGCTTGTGGCCCGAATCACAAATATGATCTTCTTCAAATACAATTCAGAAATGACATTTTTAAGCTTTCTTTTCACAAAATATGTCCTCTATAATCAGAAAAATGCATCAAGAACATGTTTGAAAAACACCATTTTCGTCAGAGTGGGTCTTTAAATCCCAATTCAAGGGATCCTCTGAAGATGCAGAGATGAATAAGATGCAGGAGGAACTATGGGAGTTAAAGAAAGCCAGAGGAGTGTATTGTTTTTTAGTTCTAAGGTATGTCATGTTTTTCCACCTCCTTCTTCACTCTTTCTCTCCCCGTTAACTTCTCACGCCTCCCTGCCCTACAGCTGGTGGATCATGATAGCTTTCCCATGTTGAGAATCTCAGTAGGGCATGTTTGTGTCCCCTCCAGCTCTGTTTCAGCTCAGCTTTAGGAGTGATGAGCAACAAAAAAAAAAACCTCCACACTACTTTTTCAAACATTTATTGACTTTATTCTTTAACAACTGAATGCTCTGTTTTTATTCTTTTTTATTTATTTTTTAAAGAAAGCTGGAACGAGTTCTCACCCTTTTCTTCCTTCTTTTTCAAATTCAGGATGAATTAAAAAAAAAACAATTAAAATATTTGTCTTTTTGGGCGACCCCCCTCCAGTTGCAGTTGGGTTTCCTGCAGGCCAAAAACCGGAATGGCGACTGCACCCCCCATGGGAAAAAGGCTCCTAACGCTGCCATCCTTTAGGGGAGTGTCGATAGTGAGATGAATAGATAGGAGGGAGGGACAAATATTGACAGCATTAGGCAACAATTATGCAACGAGTGTGGTAGACGGTTTTCAGTTCGCCTTTGCAAAGCTTCCAAGCAGAAATCCTCTCGCTCTTTCTCAATTTTCTCCATTTTCTTCCCCTCGTCTCGCCCCACATCCGTTAGCCCTCAGTTTGTGCCAGCGGATTAATGCGTGGAATGATGGCACGTCAGTGATCAGACCTATTCCCAAAGCAGCCTTGTGAAAGCCTCAACATGCACTTTGTCCTTAATTGCCTCAATGATGCAGCACAACCAAATTTACGGGCCTCCCAAAATCGCCCTCCAAACTTTGTGTGTCAGGGGAAATGCTCTGGAGCAGCAACTGGTCATTAATCTGCACATGTTCGCCTCACGCCTGGATCCAGGCGAAGAGAAAATTAGGGCAAAACAGAGAAGGAGAGTTCAGGAATGAGTCAACAATTTGGTGCATCTGAAGATCTCTGGGAATTCAAAACCCCATTTGTGGGAGGTTCCCAGCCGTAAATCTTCGTGTTATCTGGTGAAAATCCTCCCCGAGACATCCTCCGAGCAGAGTTGAGAAGGTGAGGACGAACTTAGAGGAGATCACTCGGGAGGATTTACATCTGCAAGACCGTTAACAACAGGTCATCTGTGGCCTTCCTGTGTTCTCATTCAGCTCACCACCCGCCACTGCTGCTGCTGCTGCTGCTCCACTTAAAAGGACAACATGCATAAAAGCATGCTTTTTTTCTTTTCTTCAAGAGCAGTAGAGAATGAGTTCCCTCATTCCTAATGGCTCCTCTCTTTTGATGAAACAGTTCCGTTTGGGCCACTCGGTGGGATTTTGTCAGGTGGCGCAGGCTGGCTCTGTATTAATTAATAACATTGGTCGGCCCATTCAGGACTATGCAAAAGGGCTCAGCCAGAGACTGGGAGAAAGGAGACAAAAGGCCCGGCTCTTACATTTCATATGCAGAACCATGTGAGGGTCGGCGCCGCAGGGCAACTTGATAGGAAACACCAGCGTTTCCCTCCGGCATGCCGCCAGATAATAGTCCAGAAACAAGCTCATTAAGGGAGATTATCAACCTCCATTCCTGCACACAGACACCAAGCACTGGGAGCTTCCTCCTCCATTCTCATTCAATTGAGCTAAAGTGGGAGAATGGATCAGGAGAGCATGGGGCAGACAGATGCATCCCAACCTGTCTGCTTGGGTTATTGAGCCCCATCTTCTTACCATATTGGCAGGGATAATAGTAATCTTAGTGAACACGGGATCCAAAAGTAATGGTATGCATTGAGTGCTGACAATAGTCACAGACGTTGATCAAAAGCAAATCCTGGATAAGAGCCAACACTGTTGTCCAAAAAAAAAAAAAAAGCCTAATTGTCCTGAAGAGTATAATAAAGATTTTGCTACAAGTTGGGATCCAAATAATGACTGATTCTGGTAACTGATTACACATTCTTTTATCCCCAAATTGTATTTAATTACTAATTTCTGGTATGTGGGGATTTCTTTGAACTGTGGTGGTAGTAACTTGATCATTAACTGCTTAGTTTCTCTCTGACAAACTAATGATTCACCTGCTGACAAACACGGAGCCTTAATGCCGCAGAGGATCACTTTTCTTTTTCTTTTTAATTCTTGCAAATATTTAGTAATGAAAAATGTAGTTTTATCTTTATGCTGTGACATATGTTTTCCTAAAAGAATGTGGAGTTTTGTGCTCTCAAACAGCTCCTCCGTTGATGCACACAAAGACAGCAGCTCCTTCCAGCATCATTAGTTGGACAGATTCAGATTCTGTCCTAAAAGTTTCAGCCTCAAATTCTTGAGGTTAATGTATACTCAGATATTGCCCTGTTTTACGCTTAAAACCTCTGTGGTTCAAAGGCAGGGAATTCTTCCCGTAGCTTCCTTTCTGAGTGACTACTACATGGAGAATCCCCTCCAGGCTAAAAGTTCAAGAGATGAATGATTCATCTCAGATGTGGTCAATAAAAAAAAAGTCTTTACCGGTATTTGTTTACATTTGACCTCCTTCATCTCTCATGAGTCAGAACCCCAACCAATTTGTCACCTCCTTCTGCAAATTATCATTCCTCTACACACTCCATTAATGGGAGGAATCCTGTCCGGTGGCAGCAGATGAAGCAGGAAGAAACTTTCTGAGTGTGAGCCCAAAAATGTGGCACAGAGAGGCTGAATCATCCTGTGGTATGTCCTGAACGTCCCCCCCTTCTTTTTCAATGGTGGAATCAGCACCACCTTCAGTGTAGTTGCCAACTGAGTCACCCCAGAGTTAAAAAGGTTTATTCCTTCAGATGTTTCAGTTTTTCTGCCAAGAAAGTGTAAAAATCAAGCCTTTTTTTTAGCCTTACATGTTTACATTGGAGGTCACGTTGATCAAAAACCTGAATATTTGTAATTTTAAGTAAAGTAAATGTCTGGGTCTTCTTCACTCTTAAATTTTCTAAAGAAACAAAGAAGAGAAAGTTTGCCTTTTTACATAAAAATAATACAGAAAAATTAAAGTCTTCTATTCTACAAATGTCCTTGATAGCGTAGCTACTAAACACATGGCTAGTTTTGAAATATATCTGCGTAAAGGCAGATTCTTGATCCTCTAAATAAGGCTTAAAAAGCAACTTAGCAAGGCCAAATCATCAACCCTCCTCTACCATGCTTGATAATTGACATGAGGTGTTTTTTTTAGCTGATATTCTTTTTGGAAAACAAAGCTTAAAAGGTTTTTTTTGTGCATAAAGTTGCTCTGGATAAATTTGTTATAATAAGTTTGTCCTACAGTTATAGAGCCAAAAGTCTCGTGTTGGAGTATTTACTGGCTGAGGTAATGAAGTGTGAGGATAGAGATAGCTGCTTCCAAAGTCAAAGGTGTTAATTAAACTATGCCAAAAACTTTAGTGTTGATAAGAGCTTTATTTCAACAGGCAAAAACATATCCATGGTGTTTAATACTTCAATAATAGATTAAATTAATACTAGCTCGTTTATTTGATCTTGCATTTTGGGAAAAGAAATACATTTTTTTCCTTAATTTTTCCTCCAAATTTGTTTGGATCTGAACTGTGTCATCAGCAGCGCCTCAAGCTGCTGCTGCGACAGGCTAGATGACAGGGATTTCTATCACCAGACGTTGCATTAGTTTGGGAATTAGGGATTTTTATTTATCATGCATGCTCTTAACTTCACTTTCAACTGTCTTCTTGACAGTTTGTAGATTTAAGCTGTTATTTGCTGACTAATTTCTAATGGACGACATAAAGTAGCATCCTAAGTACAGTTAGCTAGCTGTAAGCTTGTGGGAGCTGCACCGTCTGGACTGAAGCTCGCCACAGAGCTTGTTTTGACTACCTGTCTGTGTTGCATTAGTGGTTACATGTACTGTCATGCCAAGCCCCAAAATTATTTTTGTTTTTAATCCTAATCAGTCAACAGGTTTAGGGTCCCTGTAATGCAACTCCCTTAATAAACAAAAACCAATACATGAAGTCTAGAAGACAAGACCCCATTGACAGAGACGGCGAGCAAAGTTGACCTTTTTTATTTATTTATTTATTTATTTGGTCTCTTGGCTGTTGTTGAACTTTCCAGCTTTAATTAATCTGAAATTTTAATGTGTGCACTGTGCATCGCAGCCACCCAGACCGGCTGACCAGAAGAGCATTGATGAAGTTTCAGAGGGCAGAAACGTGGAGGAATGGAGACGAGGGGGCAAAGGGAGGAGAAAGGGCTATTGAAGGGGGTGAGAGGCGTGCAGGCCAGACAGCCGCTGCTCGCAGGGAGCTTTCCATCGCAGGCGTCCCCACTCAGCTACCTACACTGTTTATCCCCAACATGAATATCAATGAGAGGCTCCTAAAATACAGCCATTCTTCCTCCACATGCAGCAGCCACCAGGCCACATCGGCTGCACGCGCACGTCCTTGTTCTGCCACAGACATGTCTTGTCTCCAGTGTGAAAAATCAGCCTGCTGCCCACTGCCCGCCACTCAGCCCTCTCACAGAACTGCATCTGTGCTCCGCGCGTGTCGGTCCGTCAGCGTGCGGACGCTGCTGCATTGTTTGACACATGAGTCTCTGAGGTGTCTGTGGCCCGGTCTCTCACTCTGTGCTTACAGTAAATCTATGTTTGTCTTTGTGTTTCTTGCCCCTCCATAGAAACTTTGCTGCCTTACAGCAGTGATGTAATGTGGTGGGCTTTGTGTGCTCCTTCCTCTTGGCTCAAGGTGGCCTTTAATAAATCGCCTCTTGGCAGAGGCCCAGCAGCTAACACAGGGGTGTATAATAAGTTCATTTATTTGTCAACACTGAGCCCACAAGATGAGAAAGCGCCTGGCTGTGCATGTTAAAAAGGCAATGAGGGGCTGCCTTTGCAGCAATCAAAGGGCCTACCTCTTTGATTCGCCGTAGAAAAAAAAAAAAAGGAGGAAGACAAATCTCCTTCAGAGCCATCACTCGCAGTTTGCTTTGCAATTGAATATGGCAGTATGTTAATGTGCAAGCTGTTTCAAAGCCCCCGCTGCACACTCCTCAACCCATAGGTGGCCCGAGAACAGAGGAACACTCGCAAGAAGGAGGGGCGGCGCTTGGAAAGGAGACAGGAGGTTAGGGTCACCGGAGGGCGACTCTTTTCTTCTTCCAAAGCCTCACGAGGGTCTGGACGCAGACTTGAGATTGATGTGCAGCGGGGATGTCAACCCCCTCTTGCCCGCCACCTTGCCCTCCTTTCCCCCCTCGTAGCCTTGTCACGACACCGTCCATCCCTCCCTCTTCATCTGCCCCCACCGCCGCCGCCTCCCCGTCCCCATGTCCAGCCGCTGTCTTTGTCCAGCCTGTCTCACTAAATTGGGATCAGCGGAGTGGGGATGGATGCTGTGTCTCTCAATTGGGTGAAATGAGGTGATGACTCTGGACAATGGAGTCACACTCTCGCGGCTTCCCTCTCGCAGGCCTGCCACTCTATTAATATGCTAAAAGATAGGAGGGCCGCCAATGCAAACCAGTGCCTGTTGTAGCAACAATGACTGGGGCATGTGTGCCATTCACTGCGCCTTCTGAGCAGGCCATGTGTTATCCAAAAAGAAAGGTAGAAGTTGAGCAAGACATAAAGAGAGAATAGAGCAGCCAGTGTGTTTGTGAGGAGAAAAGCTCTCTGCTGGTCTGTCTGTCTGTCTGTCTATCTCCCTCTCACTGTATGCCAGTTGCCTTGCCTTTTTGGGCTTCTGGCCCGTTCACAAGCTGTCTCATTTGCATTATGAATGACAGTGAGGGGAGCTAACAAGGTTATTGGTCTTTGAGACGCACGCCTGTGACCACACGTGGAAAAAGGACCTACAGCAGTGCGCATTGGCAAAGGCACTGAGCCTCTTTATTCCTCCTTTTCCAAGCGCTATGGGGCTTTTTTTCTTTTTTTCAGCGAGCACACGATTTACTCAGGAGATGGAAGAAAAGGGGCCGGGCCCGGGGAAAAGGGGGACAGGATTGGGGAGCGGGTGAGGGAGGCAGCTTTTCAGCTTCTTTACAAGCCAAGTGAACCCTCATTATCAAGACCCCTGGTCATTAGTGAGCGCTACCTTCATACACGGTGTAAAAGAAAGAGGCATTTATTAGCTGACTGCCAGATTACATAATCATATTATCTTTGGGTGGGACACCGTGGATTTGCCCCCGTTGGTGCAGTTTATGAAATCCACCAGGTGAAAAAAAGAATCCAGTGGTAAATCTTTAACTGTTTTGCGTCCATGTTTCACCCAAGAAGACGTTCTTCCTTTGATTATTTACAAACCAACTGCACGGAAAGACGCATTGAACTGAATTGTTGTATTCTCCCCTCCAGATTTCAGATTTGCCATGTACCCTCCCTCCATGATTGCCACAGGAAGTGTGGGGGCTGCGATCTGTGGCCTACAGCTGGACTCAGCCGACCAATCACAGTGGGGAGACAGTCTGACGGACCTGCTGGCCAAAATCACAAACACAGAAGTGGTGAGTTTCTTAAAATTCCCAGCGTTCCCCGTGGTCTTTTAGTTATGATTTTGCCAATTTTGACCCACATCCAAAAACCTGTGTGGACATAGTTTCTGCAGAACGGCAAGAGTTCATTAGAAATGCCCCTCTGAGTTGGGAGCAACCCCGCCCCCTTCCCATCGACCATAACTGACAGCTATCTGTTGACGCGGTCTCCAGCTAGCTTACAGCCCCTCACAACAACAACCTAACATTAGCGGTGCAACAAAAATGCTGAGCAATAGCTATCCAGCCGTACAGTTTAGATCCAGATTCCAGCTCCGTCGACAATCCGTGGAAAGAGGTTCACGGATCACAATGGAGTGGGGGAGGAAGGGAGCTTGTGGCTCGCATTTTCTACATCACCAATACACTTTGTTTCAAACTGCATTTTTTCGTCTGCTACTGAATCACAAGGATTTGAATTAATAAAATACTCACAATGCAAATTTGAGCTTAATTTTCTTAATATTTGTCCTCCATCATCAGGAAAATGCTGAAAGAACAGGTTAAAAACACCAGAAGCATAACTTTCATCCAAGGGGGACTTCAAACACTTGCATTTGAGAGCAAACATAGATTGTATTTTACTTTTCTGCAAAAGTGATTAACACTTTTGTCATCTTGCGTGGAATTTGGCAAAAACTCTACTATCTGGATAGTTAAAGGGGTTGTTTATTAGTCATATTTAGATAGAGTGAGTAAGGATGTCAGTTCGGTTGTTCACTTGTACAGAAATTTCAGTGATTCAAGGGTGAACCAAAGGCTGGTAAGACCTAAAGTATCTTATCAGTTTACTTTTCCCTGAAAGGCTCCACATAGGTCCCACTAAAAAAAAGTGTTTTGCGCCATATTACTGTTATCTACCATGAACAGGAACATCCCCAACAGACCTTTTATTTTCTCTACGTGAAGAAACTGTAGTTCTGAAATGACGCCCTCATTTGTTTTTTCTTAGTTTTGACATCCCATAAAGTAGTTCTTGTAGTCAACGAGGACCAATAATGAGAACCAAAACCGTTGAAACTGAAACCAAAAGTCTCTTCTTTTGAAAGCGTGGTGGTGCAGGTATCTGCTTTGGTTCCCATGGGCGTTAAAGGTTGGAGAGCTCTCCATCAGTCAAGTGTGGCCATCAGGGGCGGTGTAAAGGAATCCGCTGCATCGAGCCGGCCTTACAGCGCATATACTGCCCGCTCTGTGGCTGTTGTGTGGCTGTCCGGGTTGAGTAAATGTTGCAGAGGTGGATGATTTGAGTCCAAACACAGGCATGGCCCCTGCTGGCTCTGGGATGCCTGGCTTTCATCAGACGGATGGGTACTGGGGTTTCTGCAGCTCACTGCCAGGGTGAATATGTGGGCGAAGCGGCACAAGCTTTGGAGAATGAGACTGTGGAATGATAAGTGAGGTTATTTTTTATTAGGTCCTCGTGGAAAAAGAGCTGTGAAGAGGTTTCGGGGGCAGAGGGCAGCCGCGGAGCAGGGACCAGCTCCGGTTGTGAAGCTGCTGGCTTGGCAGGAGTTCTCAAACAGGATGATAAAGACGTTTGGTGACTCACAGCAGACGGACTAAAAACATTTCAGTTAATGTGTGCACAGGGAGGAGATGGGCAGGCACAACACTGATCCCAAGCTTCGACTCTGGTATGTTAAATACTGTCCCAAAAGGAGGCAAAGCAGCAGCAGCAGAAGTAGGAGGAGGCTGAGGAAAGCTGTTAAAGTGTGAAAACGACACGGAGGGAGTGTCATGCCTCCCCTGCGTCAATGAGGCCTCTCTTGTCTCCTCCTACTGTCCGTCATGCATCGCTGCTGGAAAGCATGGCTCCCTCTGCTACGGGGCTGTGTGAAGTCTCGCTCATCAGTTGAGGAAAAACAAACAGTTGGCCTCATCAGCGGCACAGTGCATCAGTGTGTTTGGCTTGCAGGGTTTAAAACTCTGGGAAATTAAGTCGCTCTGTGATCAACTCCTTACATTCCTGCAGAGGGCATCCCTCCAAATGTAGCACACAGGAGAGGCTGCTAACCGAAACTCAGCACAGAGCCTGTTCATTTTCTGCAAAACTCAAAATTATTCTAATTTCCTCTCAAAGGTTCTTCAAGAAAATCTTAAACGGGGAATTTTCCAAACTCCTACCAATAAAACAAGCTGTGATAAGTTAAAAAAAGTGAGATTTCATCATATTTTAAAAATACTGTCTAAAATAAAAATGTCTTCAATATTGACTGTAAGATTATTTCATCATATTTTAATTATAATCTATATCATTTTCCAGCAATAGGATGTGTTTGATAAGACTTTTTTGCAGGGAAGTTACATCTGTTTATCACTTTCAGTGTGAAGCGGATATGGTTGAACGCTGCAGGGTTTAAGCATGAGCTTAATGATGGCATGTCTTGATTCAGTTGACTCATAGCCATATGGCTTTTGGAGATTATTTGAAATAAACGGGCCTTTTATGGGAAATCCATTAGAGATGCTGTAGTGTAAAAAATATAAAAATAAAAAGTGGCGATTTGTCGTTGGCCTGTTTTAATGTAATCGGAGGGCCTCTGACAGAAAAGTGACTGATGTGTGAACAGCTATATGTGGAAGCTTTGATAAGCTGATGAATCTATAAATGTTTCTGATGTCACGAGTGAAAAAAGACTTTGGTTGTGGTCAAATACAGAATATAGCACATACACTTGAAGCTCAGTTAAACTGAGAAAGCCTAAAGATGCTTTCATAGAAAGCAACACTGGTTTTAGTCAATAGCGTAGGTGACATTTAAACTTTATTATGTGTGTGTATATGTCTATATATATATATATCTATTCTTTCACTGTTAAGTTAAAGGACAGCCCATATCCACAAGGTTCCTTACTATGTTAGCAGTAATACTCTTCACAGTTTTCCAAAGTAGTTCCAAAACACTTTGACAGATTTTTGTGTGCTGTGTACCACAAAAAATCAATTTGAGCCAGAATTCATACTTTAGAATTCATACTTCATACGGCAGATTTTTTTATTTTTTTTTAAATTCATGGATTGGAAAGGTTGGTGTCACAGCTTTGATTTAATTTTAGTTCGCTAGATTTAGGAATTTCTGGCTGAAATGAACCACAAATTGAACTGAACTGCTGATTATTGTTGCATTTAGATGAGTGGCACAGGGTGTCTTTTATTTTGAAAGGAAGTCATGTAAACATTTGTCAAAAATAGGCTTAAAAAAGGCGTATTTTCTTTTTGTTTGATTTATGCCAAAACAAACAATAGTTAATTAAAATTGATCATAATAGTAACATAAATACATTTCAGTGCCTTATTTTTCTAAAGTAAGACTAGTAAAGCCGCCATGATGGCAGAGCGGTCCCTGAGCCGAGGCGCCAAGCAAAATATGGAGGGTTTCAGCGGGCGTTGCAGCTGCCGCTACCAACAGACTCCCAGCCAATGCCACCACCCCCCCCCCGGCATCCTTGGTATCCAGAGGCTGCGGTTTTTCAGTGGAAATGCGATAGGGCCGAGTCACCATAGTAGGTCACTGGAAGAATGTGCATTGCCTCACACACACCTGGTGTGGCCTAAAGGAGGGGTGGCAGACCGGGTTACAATGTGCAAAGAAAAATATGAAATCCGTGTGAAAGTGTTCTTCTTCTAACACTCGATCTGTCATGAGGGGTGGAAGTGTGTGCAGTTTTTAAGAGTGGAGGAGCATGTGGCTGAAGAATGGGGTTTCTGTTTATCTGTGATTTATTAAAACAGGATGAAGAGGTTAGAGAAGTGCAAAGGTTTAAGACCACCACTTCCTAGATTTTGTTGCTTCAACACTCAACCTCTCTCTGCGACTCATTCATCTTTTTTTTTTCTCAGTCAGAGTAACACAAGGTCAAAGGAAACACATTTTCCCATTTTTTTCTCCTTTTCGTTCCTGTTTTTGTTCCTCTTTTTCATCGTATAGGTCCGCATTCACGAAACCAAAAGTGGCGTCACATTAACTCACATGTGCAGGAACATCTCTGCATGTGGGGTTTGAGTTCTGCAGGCCAATGAAAGGAAAAGGTCACATTTGTTTTGTAACACGTGTAAACTCCAGCCTTGTTGTGACTTGGTGTTTCCTTCAGATCTGTGTGTGTGCTTTGTTTCTGCTGTCTCACCACCCAGTCATCCCAGAGTGCAGTCAGCAGTGAAAACACATTCCAGGGCTTCACACGGTTTTTTTCAATTTTTGGTTTTGTCTGTCTGTGCCAGTCCCCCCCCCCCCTTCGGCTGCTTCTGCTGCTGTCACAAAGGACACCCAGGTTTACACAGACTGTCTGGAAGATCGTACCAGCAGCAGCACACCAGAAACAGCTTATTCACGGTTGCAAAAAGAGATACACAGCTTGATGCAAATTTTTGCAGGACTCCTGGTCCCAGGTTGTCCAAGTACCCAGATCTCCTGTGAAAACAGCGCCGGTGTTTCCAGTAGTCACACACTGGAATCATTAAAGTTTCTCAAATAAAGCCCATGGGGTTTGGCATGGGATCCGAACTGCCGCGCTGCGGAATGGCGCAGACTGGGCGAGAAGGCTTTTTAAGAAGTTGAGGCATGCATTTTTGCGGTAAGACACAGGCAGTTCCTTTACATGTTCTGAACTGGAGTTAATTTCTCACAGGATCTGAATTTTATGACCAATAGGGCTCACGTTGGTGGGAAGATTCTGGTGGGCAGCTTTTTGAGCTGATTGAGGACAGACGCCGCTCAGCTTTCCTTCATGGCAGAAAAAAAAATGGGCTCATAGAAGTTTGCAAACCTGATCTGAGAAAGCTCGTCTGCATCAAAACTAGGTAGAATGTGAGCTATTTTAAGATCGTGACACATAAAAACAAAATCATTTGTAGATTTAGCTCCAATGACAGCAAATAAAAATTGATTTTTTTAGTTCTATTTTATGTTAACCCCCCCACTTTTACCCAAAATTCAAACACTTGGGTCATTTTCTTGCACATAGTTTCTCCAGAGCGGCAGTAAGTGGCACAGAGCAACCCGGGCCCCCCCTTTCCATCGACCATAACTGAAAGCTATTTGTTATTGCAGTGTCTCTCTTTTTCGTCTACTCCTGATTTACAACGATTTGAATAAAGAAAAGCTCAGAAATGTCATTTTAAGCTTAATTTGTTTTATACATGTCCTCTATCATCAGATAAATGCTAGAAGAATATGTTAAAAAAAAAACGTCATTTTTGTCGGAGAGAGTGTAGAATTTGTGTAATCCCTCAGGTGGGAAAGCTTGGTCTTTACTTTTTATGAATGTTCCACCCTGTAATCTGTCCCGGCTTTTGCCCTTTGACACCATGACCTTTCGTTACTCTGCCCCGTTCATCTCTATTAGGATTTCTGAAGTGACTGCGGGCTCAGTTCTCAGTTCATTGAGGCTCAGCGGCACCAGAGGCTATAACACAGGCTCAAACTGTGGCACATCAGGTTTAGATTAGCTGTAAATTTTTCAGAGGAACGTTTTCCTGCGTCACAAAAGCCATACTTTCTTTCAGCCATGAGGAGGCGTGTTTTGTTGCAGCTTTTGCGTGTATCCACCAGAGAGCGCTGTTGGCTCCTCATTAACTCTTTTGTATTGGTTCTTTGATGAACGCACACACTTCCTCTTTTCCTCACAAAGTTTCCCTCTCTTCCTGGGGCTGCGCTGTCCCCGCTCTCAACCCTCCATCAGATTGAGGATGTGAGGCCTCCTTGCTGCCGAGGCCCTCGGCTCCCACGAGGGTTCTCAGATTGCCGCAGCCGCCTTTGATAGTGAAAGCCGAGGCGGCCGGGTCTCAGATGGATCCCCTGCAGGCAGGCGGGCACGCAGACTGGCTCTTGTTAAAAAAGCACCACCTTTGTGTTCCCACAGGTGGATGCAATTAACATAGCTTTAGTACTACCTGTGTTTCCAGCTGCCGTTGTCAAGGCTACTTCTGTTTGGGTTTGAGTGCGTGTTTGGGAATGGCAAAGGTGGCGAGATGGGGGAGGCGGTAGCAGTGTGTGTGAGCGCATGGGAGCGATGGGGGTTGGTATTCAGCGCACGACCCTGGTGGGCTGATGTAATGCTCGGGCCTGGCACGTCTCCGCACTTACTTTTTGCATCAGTCAGAGCAGCTTGAAAGTTGGTGGTCATTTAGAATCACTAAGCTGTAATGGTCGGGGGCCCCTGTAAAAACACACAAAGGGCCCCCGTTTTTATTTACAGGTTACGATCCTCTGACATCTATGTACCCCCACCCTCACCACCACCACCACCTTTCATTGAAAATTGGATCCTAAAGTTTAAAGTCCCACTCCGAACATCTTTTGAACTATTTTGTGGTCTTTTCATTATGATCATGCTGTTTTTTAGGCAAAATCAAAAAAAAAAACTTGTTGTTTTCTAGGACATAGTTTCTGCAGAGAAGCAGGGGTTCATCAGAAATTCGCCTCTGGGTCGTGGCCTGGACTGTTGGCGCAGTGTAATCCTACCAATACATCCCTCCTGTTAGCTCACAGCCCCTCACAGCCTAACATTAGCGGTGCAAGAAAAATGGCTAACACTATTTATTGCAGCCGTACAGTTTAGATCCGGATTCCAGCTCAGACGAGGAAAACAAAGGCGTTCATGGATCTATTTGTCTGCTTGTGGACGCATCAGAATGGAGCAGAGCAGGGACACTGTGGCCTGCCGATGGTAGATTAACGACAACAAACGTTTTCAAAAGGCAGTTTTTTTTGTTGGCTTCTGATTCATCATTTGAATAGAGAAATACTCATAAATTGAATGCTTAATTTTCTTTGTGTTGTCCTTTATGAGAAAAATGCCATAAGAACATGTTAAAAACACCAAAAACAACACTTTCAGTGCAGTTAAAGATATTTTAGAAAGTAAGAACATCTAAACAGAGACAGTGGGGGGAAAAAAATCATTTTTCTTTTGTTTTTGCCTTATCAGGACGTTCTCAAAGAGTGCCAGGAGCAGATCGAGTGCGTGCTGGAGAGCAGCCTACGTGAGGGGCGGCAGCAGCAGCAGCAGCAGCAGCAGCAGCAGACTCAGAGAGGGCCCAGCGGCAAAGGCCTGGACGAGCTGGACCAGTCCTCCACCCCGACAGACGTCCGCGATGTCAACTTGTGAACCGCCGGAGGGCATCCGTGCACAGGATATAAAAGCAAACAAAACAAAAAATTAAAAAGAGAAACCTCATTAAAAAAAAAAATTCAACTTTCTTTAAAACCAGAAAAAAAGAACAAAACAACGGAAAAATGTTGAAAAAAACACAAGCCCTTTTAACAGATGAAAAACAATGCTTGCTAGTTTTGTGAACTATCTGTTGAAAAGCACCCGCACATGTAATCGATTATCTACAATCTGGTCTGAAAGCAACAAATTTGCATCAAGATGAAGCTCTGTGGTGCCTTGGATATACAGAAGGGAAGCCAATCATATTTGCATTCTGCCTTTGATTGTATAGTGTGACCTTTAAGTTATATTTTAACCATAGCTTGATGATGAGGCTGTTGAAGTTGAGGAAACCATTAAGAAGCTGCATATACGGGATCACTGCTGGGCTTATGTTACTTTTGCTCTGTTCTCTTAGTATTCATTGTTGATGTAAGAGATGTCACATGTTCGAGCGCCTTGAACCTCATGACACCCACAGGTGAGGCAGAGGAAGCAGGGAGAACATAGTGCTGAAAACGATGGGTTCTACTTCCTGGCTGGGACGATATTAATTATTAGATAATTACTTGTTGATATCATTATTAATATTATCATTGGACATACGTTGGAATCGAGTAGTAGATCAATAAGCTCCTTTTGTCAGGCTGCTTGTGTGTTCGTTGGTTTGTGTGCGTGGTTGCATCCGTGGAGCACGGATGTGCATGGTGTGAGTGTTGCGTGTGATCCTCCATCTATATTAGCATTCTGTTGCATAAGGCACTTGAACAAAGCGGCAGACTTAACACTTTTTGTGTGTAAGGCGGGGCTACGCATGCTCTTTCCATCCATTTAACGGGGCATCTACGCTACGTCACTGCCTTCACGCCTTAATGCGGTTCACTGCCGGCCGAGAGTGAACCGCCTGAAACGTGAACGAGATGGAAGAGGATTTAGGGTATGGGAGAGCGGACGCCCATACCTGTCTCAGAGCATTTCACCTCCGACTGAGAGACTCTGTGAGGTTTATTACTGCCAATGCAATGGTGAAATATCACATCATTTTACTTTCTCAGCTTCTCGTTAGGGCGCGGTGCGTGTCCTCGGATCTTGGAAGCTGTTTCGAGTCTGAGCAGAGGAGTTTAAAGTTTCTTGTAGAAAGATTTTTTTCTCTTTTTTTTGTGTCATTATTTCGTACTCCTTTGTGTGATTTAGCAGTCAGGAAATGTAGGGAGCTGAGGAAAGATTTTGAGAGGCAGGGACATCTTAAGAGTCCTTGGGGAAGGGCAGGAGGACCGTGGTAGTGTAGGAGCATGCTGCTGTTGTAGGAGATGTGGATGATGTTCAGCTAGAGGCTGGAAGAATTCAACAAACAAACAAAAAGGCTTCGTTATTAAACTCTGATGCCTTCGTTTGTGGGGGGGGGCATTGACATTTTTGCATTGGGGTACTGTCAAGTGAAGAGTATGTGCTAGTTTCCACTTGCATGGAACTTGCATGAGGAAGTTAGACAATAGGCTAGATCATGTGAGGACTTTGTTAGAAGAGTACAACGCTGGTAAAATACTGTCAATGCATCTGGAGTCCCACACGGAGCTGTTTTCGGCTCCCTTACGATTTCAATGGTAAAGCACTTTGAGAACATGCTCCCCAGGAGATTAGAAAAATAAACGCGCTGGGTGGTGTTTTTTTTTTTAGGTGAATGGATTTTTGTTTTGGTTTTTTTCCTCATTAGCCTTTTCTGTGGTTTTATTTTGTAGGGCTGGTTTCCCAAAAACATTAGACATACCCTTGTCAAGCAAGAGTCCATTTTAAAAGCCTCAATGTGCTATGAGGACATTCCGAACAAAAAGAAGAAAAAAAAACATTCCTGCTCAAGTAAGGATTTCAGGAGAATTTGGACATAAAATGCCAATACAACCTGGACAATACCTTTACAAAGAATTCTCTTCCATGGGGTCAAGAAATGTTTTTACTTGAATTTTTATTTATCTGCGTCACAGCCATGGAGAGCTGCGTGAGGCTGCAAAAAAAGAAAGGAGCTAAAAGACAGGATGGAGGTTTTTGCACATGTTCTTCAAAGGGCAATGACATTTGCGATGTTAAGACGCAGCGCAGCCTTTGTTTGAAACCAGCGTAGCTAATGTGCGAGATGGTCCGTTTTTTCGTATGGTGCTGGCTTGCGTTGGCGGCGAAGGCATCTGTCGTCTGTGAGGCAGACATCGGCACAAACACAGACGGTTTCTGTCCGTTCACGTTCATCACGGTTCTGCCGCAGCAGGATTTGATCTTTTTAATGACAGTATGAGAAAATGTGGGGATCTCTCTCAGTAAAACTGAACAGCTCAGTGGCACATTTGCATCATCATCCCCGTTTATCCAATTCGATCCCTTCGTTTTGCCTCATGTTAGCTCTCTCCCAAACTTTAATGGCTGTGTTTTTTTTCTTTTTTCTTTTGGCAATTATTGTTGCATGTGTTGTATATTGATGCCGCAGATCAGTTTGTGTTTGGTATATTTTCTGGGGTGACCAGACCCTCAAAAGGGTTCTTCTAAGATTTTAGAGATACTGTATCCCAAAGTGAAGAGAGGATCAAGGAGGAGGTGTGAAGACATCACATCAAACGAAAAGTGTCGATATTTTTATTGTCTTTTTGCGCTGCTAAAAGCTATGAATTTGTTTCATTAATACAAAAAAAAAATACCATTACCTAGTCGTGATGTGTCACATGTGTGCTGCTATTTTATAAACATTTGTATTATAATATAATTATTTTACTGCTTAAAAGATACTTCCAGAAAAAAAAAGTAGATGGTGGTAGAAGAACATGAAATGAGTATTTGACTGGAAATGTTCATTGTACAGTTAGATAGCATGTTCATTTCCCCTTTTTTTTGGTATCTACTTTGCATTTCTTTTTTTTTTTTTTTTTTTTTAAGTCACATTCTGCGTCAGTGGTATTTTCCAAACCTCAGGATTACTGGAGACAACAAAACTCAAATTCATCACCTTTGCTTCTGCTGTGAGGGGGCCTGGGATGGAGAAGAAGGAATAAATGGGGGTGAGGGGAGGGAAACGACAAATAAAAAATTTGTTTCCAATGGGTCAGCTTGTAAAAGAATTCACAAAAATTCCACTTGGACTGAAACCTGTACCAGGGGGGGCTTTACCTTTCTGTCTTTGTAACATATTGGTTGACTGCGTCTCTGAGCGTGGTCTTTTTTTTTCCTTTTTTTTTTCTGTTGTGTCCGGCTTATTGTGTGCTAGAGAGGGAAAAGCAGCTTTCCCATGATAGCCAAAGTACAGTTGTTGCTTTATACATCAGCGATCTCAATGAATGTCCGTGAATCCAGTTAGAAACATTGTGTGTCAGTGTCAGTAAATACGGTGATTGTGTACCACTGGAACCACCACATCTGTCACATTCAGTCTTAAATATTCTGATATCTGGAAGTTTCAATGGTGCAGATCAGATTTCCCTGGAGTCCAACCCTCCCTGTACACCCCCCCCCCCCCTCCACTATAACTCAGATCATGTACCTCAAATGTCTGTTGCACAACCTTTTGTCAATAAACTTTTGCTTTAAAGGGTGTGACACCACATCAGCTCGCTGTTTCTCATGCCTGCTCCTTTGTAGTGCCTGGTTGTGTTTGGATGAATACATCAGTTTGTGTGGTAGATTTGGATGGAAGGAAACAGAGTAGAAAAGCACAACAGAAAATATCTACTTTATGCATGCGCTTTTGTGGCTTTTTGTCACAGATTCGACCATATAAAAAAACATTTTCAAATGTTTTACAAACATATGGTGGGTTTTAGCCAAATTAGGATACTTGACAAGTAAAAGTAACACCAACAGGAATCTTTGCAGACGTAATAGAAATAAGAACTTCAAAGAAAATGCAGAGAGGCAATAAAACCTTGAAGAACTGTTTCTTAGAAAGACTGATAGTGGCCATATGCAACAACCATTTCCGGTATCTTTGAACTGTGTGATGAGATTGTAACGCCAAGCCTTTTTACAGATAAGAGGGTTGTGCAATCAGTTTATTTCCTCAAAACACACGTAATAGCTGTGCAATATTTTAATGTTCTGAAAAAATGTTAAAACCTTTATCAAGCTGTGCATCATTCAAACTAAAAGCTTCAGAAAAACGTATTTAAACAGAAATCAAATTAGTTTTTAGCCTTGGAGAACCCAAAGCAGTTTTCTTCTGGGTCAAGTTTTGCAGATGGCCTTTTTTATTTATAAATTCTATTTTAATATTATTATTTTTTATGGTTTGTTTATTTATTGCTTAATTTCACCCCTATTGTGTAATTCATTTGTATTTTATATATTATTTAGCTGCTGTTAATTTTACAACCTAAAAAAAAAAAAAAAAAAAAAAATAATAATAATAATAATAATAATAATAATAATAATAATTTTTTCAACATTAGGAACCCAGACGGAAGTTGTTCTCGGGTTCTCCAGAATTAAAGCTCCTATCATTGAGTTTGGGTCAAGTTTTTTCTGGTTCTCTTCTGTTCTTCCACACCGGTTGACAGTTGGACCGGATTACAAAACCAGATTTCTGGCAGCTCCTCCGCCACTTTGTGGATGGAAAGGTTCTGCTAATGTGCGGCCCAGCAGTCCGGAACCTCCACAGCATGAAGACGCTAACGTTTGGACTAACTCTGGTTCGACAGTAGGTCCATTTTATGGCTTTTTGACAAAAGTTTAGCGCCACATAACGTCTTAAACTTCATGACTTTTTGTCGAAAGTGCACACTGAGTAAATTACGTTTAAAACTCTTGAAATAATCTCGTACTTCATGATTCGTGGTTTGTGTTTTTTTAAGGAGCTTTTATTTTTTTTTACATTTGTTTTTATGTAGCCTAGCTTAAGTTAGCCGCGTGCAACGTTGGTATACATGACAGGTGGTTTTAGCCGGCGAATGTAGTTTAATCATCAATTTGTGGAGGACAGTGGGGTAAAACGGAGCATTATGACGGAAAAAATCATCTTAAACAGTTTAACCCCCCAGATAAATCCAAAACGTAACTTTGAGGTTATTTTTTATATAAATTTCATGCGTTTGCCCTGCAGTTTCACACATTAACCACAAGAGGGCACAATTCCATAATATGTAAATAAGGAAAGATTTTAAGGGCAACACTTAAAAACCGCTTTTAGCTTCAGTTTACTGCAGGACAAATTACAAATATCATCTGAGAAACACAGAATTTTTATTTTATAGTCACCAGGTGGCACAATAATAACGTAAAAGTAAACCCAAACAATTAAATTAAAATGAATGTCACACATTTAAAGAGGTTTACAGACATGTAAACTGAGTAAGGAATGATTAGTACATTTAAAAAAAATAGTTTTCTGAAATGTTCCAGGATTTTTTTTTTTCAACCAGTTTGGTTATTTGTTCCAAAACAAACTCAAGGGTGCAGGAATCCTCTGACAGGGAGAATCTGTCAGAATATGACTTTAAAATCATTATAATCAGATCTGCATTTTCTCAATGATAAATAATTCCTTTTCTGCAGTGGCGAAACACAGTGCAACAAAGAGGGCCGTTTACAAGGTAAGAGTATGATTCCAAAGACAACAAAATTCATCTTGTGGGGATCAGTGTTGATCTAGGTCCCGTCTCCATGCAGGTCAGGCCATAGATTCTCCTCTATCTGAAACTGGGCTGCAGCAGGCCGAAGCTGCAGGACGTTACCTACGGGAGGTCAAGTTCAGCCACGCGTTTGCCAGTGATATGCTGCGCGCCAAGCAGGTAGGCACAAACATCAAACAAAAGCAGCTGGTGTGCGTTCATATTTTTAGGTGAAACTTCTTCAAAAACAGACGTGACCAAGTTTTTCAGGGGTTGTCCAGTTGTAAACCGAACCTGTCCCCTTTCTTTTTGTTTTTAGACGGCTGAAACGATTCTGCAGCACAACAGCAGCAGCTCCGGTCTACAACTCGCCGTAGACTCTTTACTCAAAGAAAAGGTGAGCCCTGTTTTTGCAATTTGCAATTTGTCACCTTTTTTTACTTGAAAGCCGGATGGAGTCGCTTGTTGGACTTTTCCAGAACTTTGGAATTGCTGAAGGAGGACGCGTTCAGGAATTCAAAGACATGGCCAGAGCGGCGGGTAAGTCCTTCATGGACTTCACCCCCCCACAAGGGGAGACTCAGGAGCAGGTAGGACCACAGATGGCGACGTCCCGTCCTCTGCTTGCCGTCCTAGTTTTCCCTAAATGCATGTGAGCTCAGCCCACGCATCCGTACGTTTGTCTACCGCCTCTGCACGAAGCCGGTTCCACGCATGAAGCAGAGCGAGGTGATCTCCACCTAGTTTAGAAAGAACCAGATGGAAGTGAAGGGCAAAACGCAACATGTGAGCTGTGGTGAGTCACCGAAAACTGATACAAAAAAAAGAGATTCTGGAGGAGCTTGTGTAGCTGCTGCCTCACAGGATCCTTGAAACGATGAAGAAAGCGTTATTGGAGTACAACATCACCTCTTCTCTAACGTCAAGCTTCATGCTGCATTTTGTTTTGCTGCCTCAGCACAGACGGAGAACAAGAACTACCACAAAATGGAGCAAAAAAGCAAATACCAGA
This sequence comes from Oryzias latipes, assembly GCF_053564925.1. Taxonomy (NCBI): domain Eukaryota; kingdom Metazoa; phylum Chordata; class Actinopteri; order Beloniformes; family Adrianichthyidae; genus Oryzias; species Oryzias latipes. Next base: position 31,351,820 of record NC_136242.1, on the reverse strand, counting down.
GGCTTTGATGGAAGCTTTAACGTTATGCAAACGACCAAACTGAAGACATCTCATTTTGGGGATATTTTAGCATCTCTAAAATAAAGTTCTCCTTTTTTTATTAGTATTCATTCACTTTCTATACATTTATCTGACAGATTTAGTCCAGATGTTTTGTTTTTAACCCACCACAATCCAGATCCATTTTTTCTAAAAAATAAATTCATGTGTATTTTACCACAAACCAAATGGGTGCTTAATGGTTACAATTATTCTCAAGTACACCAAAGACATAGCTATTTTTATGACATTTCCGTAAAAAACAATTATTTAAAAGTTTGTATCTTCAATACCTGGAAACATATTTTTTCCTAGAATATTTGTTTTCCTGGATGCTCAGATTTATTTTGTCTTAAAGATTTAGATTCGTCTCATCCGACCCATGTCATGCACATTTCCTGCCACTAGGTGGCAGAAAACATTGTTTATTTCAGTGACTTACTTTAGCCAGGTTGTGATCTTTATCCCGCACCGTTTCTACATTCCCCCCTGATTGTATTTCTTAATTATCTGCAGATCATTTGAAGCGAAAGCTTAAAGTACTTTTTCTCCGTCCTGATTAAGAAGCGCAGGCACAGCTATGTGTTTAAAACAAAGTCACAAAAGCTGCACGATCACTCTTCAGCCGTAAGATTCTGGCTTGACCAGGACCTCTACTACAGCTCCGTTCGTAGCCAGCACACGGTGATGCAGATGTGCAAAGATGGGTCAGACGTAAGCGCACAGCTCCCCGGTTGTTTCCTGTCAGGCACCTGCTGTTGTGAACAAATTAGAGATATGTGCGTAACAATGATGTACACTTCAAATGGTAAATGTCCTGCTGGGTTTTGTTGCTTTAAATATAGTAACCTATGACTTCTCCCTTCACACAGCGTGAGGTCAGAGCAGAGAAAACAGACAGCAGGACAGAACAGGTTGGCTTCAGGTAAATGAGTGCAATCCGCAGTTTTGATAAATTGAGTCCTACTAGGTAAAGAGAGAAAAGTTTTACCATTTAGACCAAAAAAACATGAAGCGTTTGTGACTCAAAAGAAGCTGCTAAAGTGAACAAACAAGCTTCTACTGAAGAGGTTTTGCTCCTATAATGACAGTAAATCTTAGCTTTATTACAACATTTTTAAACTTGAAGCCAAAGCCCTGACATGTACAACCAAGTATTGGGGTCACCATAAAAATATGAGAATAACGTTTGGAAATTATGATTTTTGAAAAGTAAACATTTTACAAGAAAAGTCATACAATTGTTTTTGGTGTTTTTTAAATCTACATTTTATGAGAATAAAGTCATTTTTTTAAAAGTCAACAATTTATGAGTATAAAGTTGTACAATTATTTAAAAAGTTAACATTTTATGAGTAAAATGGACAATTTATGATATAAAAAGTTGTCATTTTAATAGGACAGATTCTTGCTTTTTATAAATAAAAATTGTACATATACAAAAAAAAATAAAAGTAGATTCATTGAGATTTTTGAGCTGTGTTTACCCAATATTTCTGTCTGCTGCATAAATTAATGTTAAATGTAAAATTTATTTTTGAAAAAGCAGGGCTTTTATCTCCTAAAATCAAAACTTTGGAAGCATAAATCTATGACTTAATTCTTTTAAATATATGACTTTATTCTTGAACATTTCTCATACTTTTACAGTTTTATTCTCACATATACAAGTTTGTTTTTCTTTTAGTATGGTTGTAGAACTGAAACAAAAACCCTTTTTCTACATTTCTTAACAACACTTTTATTTTGTACAAATTATGTACAAAAAACTGAATCCACAGGATCACATTACAAACTAGTTTCCAGATTTGTGTTTTATTTTTTTTATCAAACAGTGGAGAGTCTACAGTCCACAGCCAAGTTTTAATCTGTTAAAAATGATGACAATTAAAGACAAGTAAAACTCTACATTTTCTCTAGAAAGGAAGCAGACAGAAGTAAAACTGCACAAAAAACTGATTCAGTTGAAAATATTACCTGCTGACCTTTAACAAACACCCATCTTAACTCTGGATGTAAAAACTCGTGCAAAAACATTTGTATTTTCTAAGTAACCCTTGTGCTATCCTAGGCACTTTAACATTGGGAGTTGGGTCATCTAGACCCACTAGACCGTGCTCTGAACCTTTGTTCTTCAATGATTTGTGATCTTCACTGGTGTCCATGGATTACATGAAATCTTTCCACCTTTATCCACCTTTGTCATGGTAGGGAGACCATGTCAAAGTAAGGGTGGGGTCATCTAAGATAACCCACACTTCTGAGTAAACCCTGATTTCTGCCACTAGGTGGCAGAAATGTTCATTGGAAACAGGTTTTTAGGAGGATGCGAGCTGTAAGTTTGCCTCCTTGTGGATGTTTGTCTTTTTCCTCTGCAGAGCTGCCCGTAGGGGAATCAGACAAAGGACAACGTCCTCCGCTGTCAGACTCCTGCAGCCGTTGCTTCCACTAAAAAGTCCCTCCGCAGCTTTGTGGTGTTTGTGTCGAAGGCTGTTTGGGAGGACACTTTGTGAGGAGATTTTCCATTTTTTAAGACTCCATCCATAAGATTCTGGCTTGGACAAATTCTGCCGCAGCTCGGTACGCGAGCAGCGCCTGGTGATGCAGATGTGCAAGGATGGGTTAGACGTAAGCGCACAGCTCCCCGTCAGGGACCTCCTGCCTGCTTTATGTGCGTAACAGCGATGCATGATTTCACGGTAAAGGCCGTGCTGCGCGTTGCTGCTTTGAAAACCACAACCTGTGACTTTTATCCTCACACAGCGTGAGGCCGCCGCAAAGACGCTGGACCGCTGGTCATGACAGGTCTGTGTTCTGTTCAAGGTGAAGGAGCGGGTCAAAAGGTTCCTGGAGAAAATGCTCCAGCAGATCGGAGCTGAACGCTGGAACCGCGGAGAGCCGGACAACACCTCCACACCTGCGTCACCGGAGGCGGCTCCCATTGAGGGGAGGGCCGGTGACGGGGTCGGGGACGCGGCAGGCCACGCTTTGGTCGTCACCCACGGAGTGTACATGTATGTGGCGGTGCGCTACTTTGTGGAGGAGTTGCAGTGCAGCTTACCGCAGGGCAGTGAAAGGGCGCATCTGTTTTCCCTAAGTCCCAACACTGGGATGTGCAGGTTCACAGTGAGCACGACGAAAGAGGGCGACCGGTTCGTTCTGACCCGGATCTGCTGCGTGTTCCTCCACAGGCAGGATCATGTCAAAGATCTGCACTGAAAGCCACGTTTCTTCATGCTCCACAGTCTCTGAGCTGAAGAAACAGCTCGGTCACTCCTTTTTGGTTTTGTAGTCTGGAGAGTGTGAAGGTGAGTGAAGATCGCTGCCTGCTCAGCACCTCCAAAAATATGGAAAAAGAGTTCAACTCACGTCAAATATATTTTAAAAAAATCTCATTTAAATGCAAAACAGGAATCCAATGGAGAACTGTATGCCACATGCGGTCTTTTTGCTCTGAAAGAATACTTATATTTATTCAAAGTGATATTTTAACAGTTTTTTTTATCATGGAGGACATGTATAAAAATAATTCAGCTCAAAATTACATTTCTGAGTATTTCTTTAGTAAAATTGTGAATCAGGAGCAGAGGAAAAATGCTGTTTGTGACGTAAGAAATACGTGGGGGGGGGGTCACAAGCTCCGCTCCATTCCGACGCATCCACTGCCTGACGACCAGATCCCAGTATGACTTTGTTTTCCTTGTCTGAGCTGGAATCGGGATCAAAGCTCTGCTATTAGTCGCTGTTTTTGCTGCTCTGGTAATGTTAGGTTGGGGTTTGAGCGGCTGTAAGATAGCAGGAGAGTGTAAACGGACAGCTTTTAGCAACAGGACGGAGAAGGTGGGGACGGGGTTGCTCCACGCCAATGGTCCCACCCACAAGTTGGAGGTTTCATTTGATTTGATTTGAAATAGTTTATTTCAAGCAATCAAATAGGAATAATACACAAAACAAAAACAATACAATCATCAGTTTTACATTCATACAATAACTAATCAAACTTAGGATAATTAGATAATTAGAGGTGAATTTCTAGTGAATCCCTGCTGCTCTGCAGAAACTATGTCCTAAAAAAAAGGACACCGGTTTTTAGATTTTGGCTAAGAACACCATAATCCTGATTAAAGGCCACTAGGAACTCTCTGAAAACAGATCTACAGATGATCGGAGCGACTCTTTGAGTTTAGTACGTTAAGGCTGCACGGTGGCGTCGGGGTTGGCGTCTTTGCCTCACAGCATGCGTGTGTTTTCTATTCAGGCCGAAAACATGCTTCAGGTTATTGGTAATTCTAAATTGCCCCTAGGTGGGCAGATGACTGTGTGTGAACCCCGCCTTCGCCTAGCCGTCGCTGGGTTGACGGCAGCAACCTTGTGACCCTAAAAAGGGGATTCATCGAGTTTTAAAGATGGATGGATGGATATTAAAAGGTAACTTTTCTGTGACTTTTTCTTTAATAGAACAAAGCTCACAAACGTTATTGATTTAGTGGTAAAAAGGCGATCCATCCCTGCTGTTGAGATACTTGCATGCAGCCGGTAACTGGGGGGGGGGGGCACATTGTTTCTTCTTCAAACTTCCACTGGCGCAGCAGGGGAATGTCCTCATCACACCGTCTCCGTCCGTCTGGCTGATCATTACTATAGGCGGGGGCGGATTTGTGCCCCAAAGAGTGTTTTTTTTTTCTATATTTAGCCCCCATGTTTACGCAGGAACACCGACGGAACCACAAGACTGCTTAGCTTTAGGAAATCAGTGACTTTGCCATTGTTGTCCATTCACACTTGGGTCAACATGAGCTAACGAAGATCATCTTTTTCGGAGCCTCACTCCTCAAAATAATTGACTGCAGATTAGCGCCGTTTCCCAACAGTCATAAAGATAAATGATAATATACATGATTTGGAGCCAATCTAAGTAGGGCTAATATTTGCCAGTTACATAATCAGTTTGTTGTGTGCACGATAAGCAAAAAGGGTTGTGTGACCTGTCGAGGAAAAGCAAACTCTTTTATTTGACTAAATCTGAGCATAAACGTAGAGGGACGCACATTCTTCATGTCATCCGTCATCTTTTAGCACAGCTTTAAGTACAAGTGACAAAAGTGAGCAACAGAAGTTGTTGTTTGACTGTCTGCACAATAAAAGAAAAGTACAAATACAGAAAATCTGCCAATGGGGTCAGAAAAAACAAACAGAAAATCCATGAAATAGTCATTTCTTTTTTTTCATGTCAGAAACAATACATTGTGAAGTATATAAATAAAACACCAAGCTAGAGTCACGTTTACACATTTCAATAAATAAATAAATTTCATTGCTGTGACTTTTGGTGTCCAGCACCTGATCTTTTTCCTTTTTTTTTTTTTTAAAACATGAAATTGACGTTCATTCATAGACAAAGACCGGGAATTACGCCTCGATTGGCCTATTTTATTTATGCAAAACAAACATGGCCTCATCTGCTTTCTGGATTAAAATTTAACAGATAAAGTAGGTTGAAGGACAGCAGGAGGCTGGATCAAACTTACGTCAGATGTTGCCAGATTTATCAGAGGTCTGTTCTTCAAACAGAACGAGGCGCTGTGATGTAACCAGGTTTACCGGGACATCAGGTAGTTTTGACACCAGTGAAGCTTCGTGTCGTGAACGCCAACACATTTGACGCCTTGTAACGATGGAATAAAAAAGTGTGAGTCTGTTATGCACAGAAACGTCAGGGGAGGATCCGCTCCCCCAGTGGGACCGGTTCCCCTCAAGTCTCAGTTTTGCTCCGCGCGGCCTACAATGTTGGTCTTGACGGGGCTTCCCGAGCCGTTGGGCCTCAGCACCCGCAGCGGGTCGTCGCAGGACGCGATGGTTTCCTTGGACACGGCTCCAGCCTGGTCCTGCTCCGGCTGGCTCTTATCTCCATCTTTGGCAGGAAGCGACGGATGCGTTTCTGACATGAGCGGGTCAGAGGGGTTCACCTCCTTACTCCTTCTGTGCCTCTTCGCCCTCTCCAGCAGGACGGAGGAGACTTCTGGGGGCTCGTCTCCTCCCCCCGGTTTGAGCAGCTGCTTCCCACTTGTTGAGGAAAACACATGGCGCCGCTTTGCCAGATTTAACCTGAAGCGCTGGAGAAAACAGTCCGGTCTGTCCTTCTGTCTCTGTTGACCAGAGTAAACAGAAGAATGTTGGAAACATGCAGCGTCAATTTAAAATAAATAACAATAACTGTGGTTAAAGTCACTCACAGACTTGATCAGCTGTCCCTTTGAGTTGGAGCAGAGAAACTGTTTCGTCCTCAAGTCAAATATTGACACAAAGTTGCTTGTAGCTGTTCTCACTGGAACAACAACTGTGGAAAAAAGTTTGAATGGACCAGTTTGCATGTTTATTTGCTGGCCAAAAAAGTCACAACATGCAGAAATTTGCTTGAGATCAATTAACTCCTGAACAATTACAGAATAATGAGGCTGGTGTGCTTTTATTCAAAGTTTAGATCTTAGTATGAGAGAAGTTAACCGAACTAAACGGCTTTAAACAACTAAAAATATATGAAAATTGTGACTTATTGACATATTTTAGTCAGAAAACAGATGTGTGCATGCAGACAGACTCACCCAGAAGGCCTCTGTAACTGCCTTTTTTCACTGCTGCATTCAGCCCCCAGTTCAAACTTTTTCTTCCCGTGGTGGAACTCGAGCGTGTCCCCGTTTTGTTGCTGCCCGTCACGTGCTGCCGCTGCTGCAGCTGAAAGATCGCCCTGCAGTCTGCTTCTGCAGAAATGTGTGCGGCAATCAGGATCAATGAAACAAAGACCGGTCGCATGTTCAGCGCGGATGAATGGCTCTCCAGAAGCGCAAACGTTGGGGATGATGTGTGAGCAGCTACTGGAGGAGGAGAAAGTCCAACAGCCCTATTTAAACGGAGGGTCAATAAACCAGCTAACTCATTTACCCAAATGACTAGAGGCTTCCCCGCCTTTTTGTCTTTTAAGAGCTGGCCGTGTTAAATTAATAAAAACAAATTAAAGTGCAAAAAGAGTTGTTTTTATCCTAGCAAGATAAACTAACGCTACAGATGGACCTTTTTATGATGTAATGCAGACACTAAACCTATAGAACCAGAAGACAAAACAGAGAAGCAATAATGACAAAATAGCAAATGAACTGAACCCTAAATTCCAAATTTTCATCCCAATTTTAAGTAAAAAATTATTACATGTGGAAGACAACTTAAAAAACAGGATGATTTTGCTAAACGATGCAAAAAGATTGTGTTTGCAGGAACGTTCATAATCGTCTGGCATAAAGCTGTGGTGCAGCTGAGACACAAACTGCTGATGCGTAATGACACTTCAGGATTACATGTCATGGTGTGAGCAGTCATTTCCCAGGAGAATGATTTATAGCTCGCTTATTAATTAACTATACTCACTTCCGCTGCTCTTACAGAATGCACATCCTGTATTATTTTGCTGAACAGCTTGCCCTCATTTAAATTGGCGTCTGACTTCACAATTTCTAACCACCAAGTTGGTTGTGACAAACTTCCAATGGAAAGATCTTTTCATCGGGTTTGTATTTTTCTGAAAGTAAACTTTAGAGAGCTGCAGCTTTCAGGACTTGGTGCTGCATGGATGTGCTCGCTTCTATTCAGCTTTAATTTGAAATGATAAAAGACGTCTTCTCAGTTGTTGCACTGGAAAAAAAATTCTTCTGCTTAGAGATTAGACTTAAACATCTGCCATTTATTTCCTAGCTTGAACTTATAGTAAAGTGAATGATGCAGAGGAAACCCGAGGCCCTGGGGCCACATGTGGGGCTCTTTGACCACTCCAACGTGGCTCTCTGTTGGAGAAAAAAAGAAAAGAAAATGTTTTTAATTTTAAAAAGTAACGTAGTCTTTAGATCAGTGTTTTTCAACCTTTTTTGAGCAACGGCACACTTTAACCTTGTCAGAATTCCCGCGGCACACCAGCATCCAAAAATTAAAAAAGAAAAAAAGGAGAAACTCATAGTCTGCATATATCTACAGCCCCTCTGCAATCTCACATGCGTTTTTGTGATAATTGTTGCAGAAAAAGCTGGAAGCTGCAGCCGTTTTTCCTAAAAGATGTAATAAAAGTAAGTTAGAAGATTTAAAAACTGTTTGTGTGTTTGTTGTTGTTTCAAGACGTTTAACAAGAAAGACTCCTTGTGCGCGGAGACACTGTCACTTTAACCCAATGCATCATGGGAGATGTAGTGCAAACAGCCGCCGAACGCAAACAGACTCACGTCTCTGAGCTTCATTCTTTTGTTCACTTGTTCCACGGTCTGATACCGGATTCTGTGGAAAGCTACACCGCTAAAGACGAGCTTTAGCTGGTATTTTTGTTGGAACTGAGAGACTTTGTGAGCAGAATGAGAACAAGGAAGGGAAGACTTTAACCACTTCTGATTGGTCAGACTGATGACGTGTGATTAAGCCTCCAAGAATGATTGGTGGAGACAGTTAAAGGGGCGGGACTTTTCCAAAAACAGCTGATGCTAAAGCTAAATCGCGGTACCGTCATTTTTATCAAAATGTCTTTAATTTAATAAAATAAACAAAAGGAAAAGTATTTTATGATTTTCATATTCCTAACTACTCAGTGTTTTATCAGGGCCTGTTTGGATGAACACAGCTGATTTCCTGGAGATGGGAAATGTTTTTAGATCAGTTAATGAGGGCAATTTCCCACGGCACACCTGACCATCTCCCACGGCGCACTGGTTGAAACACACTGCTTTAGATTTAGACTACAGGATACAACAAGCTAAACAAAACAGTCCGATCAGTCTGACAACACATTCACAAACAGTAGAGCGCATCACTTTGTGAGGCTCCTGACTCCAGTACCCATAATGGTCCAGATTGTGAGGCGGATTTCCTATGGTTTAAAAATGTGAGGATTTTAAGTGCGCCTCATGTTCCAAAAACCCTGATACGGGTCACTTGGCTAGTTGCCGTTTCCCAATTTCTGGCTGAGATGCACCAACAATAGTACACAAATTTATATTTTTCACTGCTGACATCACACTACCTACTACTATGTTTGCTGCGTTGAAATGATCCTATATGTTACAGGGTGTATTTTATTTTGAAAGAAAGCCTTTTGAACGTCTGTCAAAAGTTATAAGCATAAAGAAAAAAAACGGCTGTTTTCTCTTAATGTTTTATTCATGTCAAAATAAAATATTTAATTTATATAAGAAATCATATAAATATAAATCTGTATTGTATTTGTCTAAAGGGTGAAGTAAGACTGTTATAAATCGACCCAAAGGGCTCTTTGAGTGTTGGAGGCTGCAGACCCCTAGTCTAGAAGCTTAACAAGTGATAAAAGTTACTACAAGAATGTGTATGATATTAAAGAGTTGTTTTTGTTTGTTTGTTTGTTTTTCAAGGTCAAAATATATTCAATTATTTTCGGGGATGGATCAGTTCTGTCACCGTGGAAACCCTCCAGCCATCGGTCACCTTCAATTGTCATTTTCTTTGGGTTTCTTTTTTTTCTTCTTCCAAGTTTCTAAATCCTAAGCCTTTTTTCCCCTCTGATAAAGAAAAACCTGGTAACCTCAGGTCAGTCTTGCTTTACTTCAGCGAAACCCTTAATGTCGCCTCCTTTGTAATGCATAGATGCTTGGATCATTGATTAGATGTGTATGTACCACAGTTTTCCAATCATTATTGTTGGATTTCTCATCAGAGAGTTACAAACTGCTAAAAGTTCTAGTTTTTAAGTGTTTTTTTTATTTTCAACCTGCAAAACTTTTCACCTTTTAACCAGTTGAGGGCGCCCTAAACCGGCTTATCATATTTGAGATTCTTCTGCCTAAATGAATTTTTTTGTTGTTTTTTTGGTCAGAATTGATGCAAATTTCTTTTCAGCTTTCAAAGTTGTGTAGAGTGTGTCTGCATGTGTGTGTTTGCCTTTGACGGAAAAACACAACTTTCAATAATTCGATCACAAAAGATTTTACAAAACATCCTTTATTGTCATCTCAGGAATACAGTTGACTGCTGTGCACAGCACATACGTACAAAAATAAAAGGAAAATAATTTGTAATATAATTTTTTTTTTACTTGTCATCATATTTTTCAGAAACAAATGATTGGAGAAGTCTGTTGTTTCAAACAAATTTACAATCATTTCAATAATCGGAACTAAGGCAGAAGGTGAGGTATATGTTAAAAAGGAGGGGGGACTCAGAGGAAGCACTCTCACCTCAGTGCAGGAATAGATAACTGAGAGAGAAACACAAAGGCTGCCGGCACACAGGGAATCACACTCGCGCGCGCGCACACACAAGTCTGATCCCAGATCTCCCAGAAGACCCGAGCTTCCTGTGAACCGACGCGTTTTTTTAAAAACCAGGACGATGGCGACAGCGGGTCCTTTAGTCAAAGGGGTAAGACATGACCAGTCCACGTAGAACTCTACATGCAGATTGAGGAAATGAGGAAGTTAAAAAAAAAAGAAAGTTCTCACCATTGACTACCACTGCTCTATTTTACAACCTTTTATGCTTCACAATAGCATCATGCAAAAGTCGTAGAATAGAAGTCAGTCATTCTTCCTGCAGGTTTTCAGTGACGAAGCTCAACTTTCTCCTTCCTCTTCTTCGCAAACTGAGCTCGTCATCAGTTGTCAAACTGTCTCTTTGCTAACCAAACCTGCTGTGCAGACAGCGTCCTCTGAAACGCACCAAAACGTTTCCAAGTCGAAAGGAGACGGGCGTTAGGAAAATGGCATCTTCACTTACAAAGAAAAAGACAAATAATCTCCCTTAATGCCAAGAAACCAGCAATGAAGATCAGTGACATGATCAAGAAAAATAGAATAGAAGTTTCTAATAGTGGAACCCCCTCCATTTGAAAAAAATCTCTGGAGTCTCTAGTGGTTCTTTTGGATCACAGTATTCAGTCCATCTGATTTTTAAAAGCATCTCTTTGCTGGAAGCGTCTGAATCATTTTTCTTGTTGCTACAAAACTACAAACCAAAGCTCATTCAGTCGTCTTCTTTGCCCCCCCTTCCTGTGCATGGGTCCACGCAGTCACATATAACCATGGTAACCAGTCACGGTAAAGCCATCACACTCAGTCTTCCACTTTGGCAGCTACGGGACACGTCAGGGGTGTGTTTGGGTCTGCGAAGGACGGTCGATTGGGTTTTGGGTCACTGCTGAAGTCTGCTACACCAGTGGTCCCCAAACTTCTCCAGGCCATAGACCGGTTTCAAGTCAGACAATATTTTCGTAGACCGACCTGTACGAGGCTGAAATTGGCGTCTATCTTTTATCCTTTAACTTTTGAAGGTAAAGTTTATCTTCATCTCTTGTAAAAATATATAACGCTGCTTTATACTTTATACATACAATTGATTTTGAGTAGGAACCATTCAAATGTGATATAGATTTTAACCCATTACTGTCAAACTGGAATCTAAACAATCAGATGCCAACTTCACCCTCGTCAGACTTTAAGGTGCAACGGATGAATAAACAAAATAGTCACTAAAATATAACGATAAACGTAGATCGACAGTTTAAATAACTTTATTAGCAGCGTCCTGAAAACACTAGACAGCTGGTTGCTGAGTATTCTAGGTTAATATTGCGGTCTTTGTCTGTTAAATGCAGCTTTCTTTTATTGTAAAGTTAGTCTCTGGCTCTTTTCTGCTAAAGGAAACTTTTCAAATAGGTTTGTTTTTTGTCAACTTTGAAAGTTTGGGGGTTTTAGTTTGGCGGTTCAAGAAAGTAACAGATGGATTTTCGACATGTGACAGAGGAACTTGACAAGAATGAGTCAAATGTGTTGGGGAGAATCCAGTAATTTTCCAAAATAAAACTTCCTTCAGAATCAAAACAATGTAGGTGGTGTTTTATTTTATTTTTTTTGTCTACGGACTGGTACCTGTCCACAGCCTGGGGATTGAGGACCACTGTGCTACATATACACAAGCTGGAGCTTAAAGCCCGAACAAACTCCCCCAAAACGCCGCCGAATTCCTTCAAAGTTAGTAAAACAGAGCAAACCTACGAGAGCAGCACCACTACTATCTGGAAAACCAATTCCACTAAGCTGACGCCAAGACGCTCGCTGCAGTTATATTCCAGCGCTTCGTCTTTTTATGCAATAGTTGTAACGCTCCACAAAGCGTCAAAACGATATTGCAATGGACCAGAACAAAATGCCAATAGGAGTAGCACAGGGGAAAGAATGCTCACCTCCCTGACCCCGATCCAAAAGTGGCTCAGATGCACAGGATTCCTGGAGCCCTGCGGTGACCGTCCGGTCTGACATCTACCAACAAGGAGGCCACAGGTCTGACGCTTCGCTATTTCAACACCAAAGGAAGGAACCTCACACAGATCCTCTGTCCTCTGCTGGGTTTTTCCATCATCTCCTTTTGTTTCCACAAAGGAAAAAGTACAGCATCTCAGAGAGCGTCAGTTCAAGTTTCCTATGCTGCATTCAGAAAGCCTGAATGAACATTTGTATTAACACTGAATAAATAAATAAATAAATAAATACCCTTTGGTTGAAACGAGAAGCCCTACTGCAGCTCATCGATCTGTCCGATTTATGCATAAATAGCTTAAAAACAGATAATTAATCTTGTTAATAAAAAGTTTTTTAATTTAAACGCAGGATCAGTTCCAGGTATCTTCTAGACAAACTTTGACACTTAAACAACTTTGCGTTGCTGCAGAAGCCTGTTGTATTTACAGGGAACTGCCTGAACGCGTTGGTTTCATCATGAATGCTACTTAAAACGGCTGTGAAAGTCGAGCTGCTGCTTTAGTCCGGTGCATCGTCGCGAGACGCCAGCAGCTGTTCGGACGTGACTCAATCCATCACGCGGGAACAACGTTGAGTCAGGTCTGCGGTGTTCCGATGAGGGAAAAATTTAAAAAACGACCAAAAAGTCTGAAATATACACAGAGAAAACATTTTGGCATGCATCCTTTAGGTAAACACGCACATACATGACACAAACACTCATTCTGGTCTGCGACGCAGCTGGTACACGAGAAAATAAAACCTGGGATTGTCAAAGCTCCCTCGGGATGAGACGTGGATCAGCGGAGCGCTGAATCCGAGTTTCCCTGCTAGCTGGAGGCTCCACTGTGTAGCATAGAGTCTGGATTACTGAATTGATCTAACTATGGAAAGAGAAACCTCAGACCCTCGAGGAATTGGGTTAAGGTCCCCAGTGGGGTCTGAGGGAGTAACGACTTGTGCATCATTCCTATTTCTGACTTGAGCACCACATTTCTCGCATGCAAGGGTAAAAGGGGGGGCCATAAGAGGGAATCAAAGGCACAGCCACCTCATGACCAAGCAAAGAATCAAATTAAAAATACTCCACCAAGTGCTCAAGTTGCCCTGATATTGACAATAAAATATAGAAGATGGGAAATGTATTTCCTACTGAATGACAACAAAACACTTTAAGGTAAACAGACACTCCTCTGAGGGGAAAGTTCATGCACACATTTAGCTTTTTTTTTGTACATTTTCTTCTCAGGATATGTTATTGTGAGATAACAAGATCTCCATTTTGTTTTCCTAAGTAGCCAAATGGTCGTCCACTATCAGGGCAGGTACACAACCAGCTCCAGCAAGCACCCATTAAACAGAAAGGGACAAATCATACTTCTTCATCCCCCTTCAAATCACAAAATGGTAAAACTCATCAAAGCAGCACAGAATGGCATTTTCTAAAATCTCTAAAACAAAGTAAGCTACCCAAATATACATATAAAGTTTGAATAAATACTGTCAGATATAACTGTGTTTCTTGCTTTTGCAGTCCTCGTTGTCTTTTGTGTTTGTACCTATATGTATTTGTGTTACCTGGGAAATAATCCACATGTGCAAATAAGTTTTGTTATTGCCCATTTGTCTCGTCAAATTCGGGGTAGGAAGTGCGTCACGGTCATGGCAGTTGTGGCTTTGTTGCCCTTCTTCACGCGGCCATGCTTGCTCAGTGCTATGTAGGATCCTCTGTAGACCAGGGACTCGTAGGCGTTGTAGTTGTTGGGGAGCAAGCTCTCCTTGAACTTGCACTCGTCATGGAAGACTGTCTGGAGGAAACAAAGACACAGAGACCATGGCTCAGGGTCAGCGTCAACAGGAACGGAGGATGTTAGCTGCAAAGGAAGGGAGAAATCCTAAAGATCTGATGTCTGGTGCTTTAGTCACATGGACGTGGGGTTGACCCGTACTGGTGCTGTGGGTTTTGGGGCTAAGTGGGCCCGAGGAAGCTTAAGGGGTTAGTCATATGAATGGAACGTACCATTGTCGTGCGTGTGGTAAGTGTGTAGTGACATTTTTGTATGGTTAATAGAAGTTGCACGCACGTATGACTTATGGTTGATGCTGTCGTACGACTGACCGCACTCAAAGCCGCATGCTCGGGGTCTGCACGTGATACATAAGGGCCACAAGATGCCCACGCAAACTACGCACTGATTGTCTAATGAAGGTTTGCGAACTTGTCACGTGATCTGCACTAACGCGCTCCTGTCTCCAATCCCATCTCACCTACTTCACCCTTACTTAAGGCCGTGTCGCACAGCCACACGGCTGGAAAAAGTGAGAAAAGTTCACAGATGTATCACTAGTGAACCACGTTAAAACCACGTAAGACATACAAATAAAATATGCAAACCGACATAAAACGTGAACCCTGCGTGATAATTGCGCTGTTTATATGCAATTCAATACGTGTAAACCGTGTAATTCTCAACCGACCCAGAATTTTGAACTAATCCAAACCAAACTCGCATAAAGATCCGTCAGCTGAAACCCTCGACGGACATCTGCGTAAATCGACAAACGACAAACGCAAGAAACATGTATGAATTGCTTGATATGCGTAGTTGCTTTGTGACACGTCCTTTACCCGTGTGTGTTGTGTAAGTGTTCCCTACGCAGCATGCCCGTAGAAAAAACAAACATTTTTTGCTCTACACACTCACTAGGCGGCGTACAACCTTAAAACGTCATGTGCACAGCACAGCTCCTCCACATGTTCCTAAACATCTGCTCAAACGTGACATTCAAGCTTGCCTAGTCGCATCTTTCAGGTAGAAGCAGCGACATCAAAAACTACATCTCAATCCCGTCAGTTAGCTGATTTTGGAGAAATGCACATCATAGACATTTTCAAGCAGGCAACTCTTCAGGCTGCTTTGTGTAGTAAAGCACATCATCAGATCATGTAGGTACAGTACAGGAACAAATCCATGTAATATGGAGACAGGGTTTAAATTACAGGTTTTGACAGAATAGAGGGATGGAAATGGAGAGGAAAATATTCGTGGATCGAGTACAGAAACTCGAAGATGCAGATTTTCAGGCTTCGTTTCATTGAAACAGAAATCAAAAACTATTTCTGGACTAAAAGTCTGTGCAGAGGATATAAAGAAAAAAACTGTCAAGCATCCTTTCATGAATGTCCGACCTCTACAAAATAATCAGCTTTAACAGCGGAATTCCTGTTTGGAAACACTCAAAATTTAAATTAAAGTGGACTGGAGTTCAAAGTTGTTGACTGGACTATTAGAAATCTTTTTTTTGTTTTTGGGAGTATTCTATCCAAACATTGAAGAAATTGACATCCAAAAGCTTCTAAAGGCAGTTTCTGTGATGCTATCCACATTTATGAGGCCACGGTACCCTTAATAGGAAACATCTTATCTTTTCATTATGTACTATTTCAATCTTATCTCGGCTGTTTGGGTAAAATAATTCTAAAATGTCCTTGCATTTCAGGAATATGACCCAATTCCAAGAACAGAACTGTTTGGCTCAAAAGATTTGATGCATCATGGTTTAAAAATAACAACAAAAGCGGTAAAATCTTCACAAACAGACGATTCTTTGAAGCAGCTGAAAGCCAAATCAGTACAAGCGTTTATGGAGTTTGTAAAACAAATGTTCTTTATCAGAAACGGTAGCACAGAACCTGTTGTGTTTTTTTCCACCACGCCTGCCAAACTGAAGCCAGGATGACAATTACCGTCAAATCGCCTCCACCAGGAGACCATGCAGCCTAATTCAATCTCTTATCGGATGCTCAGCCAGCTCACAAGCTAACGCTTCATCACTCAGGAGCTTTTAAGCCGCTCACATTCTGCCTGTCACAGCGCGCAAACGAGCAGCCATGTGTCGGCGAGAAGTCACTTAACACAACCCACCCCCCGACTGTGTCCTGGACCCGAAGACAACTATTATTTACCCAATTCATATTATCAAAAATATGTTTAAAAAAATGTGACGACTTTTTTCCAAAGACTTCAAATGACTTAAAAAACTGATTGTTGCCTTGCAGTTTATTCCTACAAGTCTGAAGCAGATTCCCCTGATCAGGAGCTTTTATTTTTAAATCTGAGACTAGAATTTAATCAAAAGAAAAGAACAGGTTTGATATTTCTCTCTTCTTTCTCATTGATTGTTTAGTAAAAATACTTTAAAACTAAATAACTGACCCAAGAACTGTTTCCACTTTTAACCATTTAAAAAAATGTAAAGGAAGAGAGCCGAGAGCAGCAGCCTATTAGCAAAAAGTATAGTATGCTTGGACTTATTTTTATTAATTATACTCGAGTATACATAACAGATAGTATATAGAAGTAACTTCTGCCTCACTTTTAGTGTGACCACTTGTACATAGACAACTTTTTGTGAAGGAAAGTGGTAAATGTGTCTGGACTGATATTTCCCACATCTCTGAACAGTTTCCTCTGCACAGCAGACTTGATCTGATCTGAGACTAAAGTAGAATTTAAGCAAATCAACAGAATTTAGTTTTACTCCAACTGATTTATAGTTTGATCTCTTTATTCGAATTTTCCATCTAGAAAAAATACTTTGGAACTAAGTAACGGAAACACAAACAAACACAAGATGTGTGTGTGTGGGGGGGGGGGGTGACCATTTGACTATTGTTTTTAATTTAAAGTTCAAGGAACAAAAAGATTTGTCCATTTTAAATCATTTTTTGTGTTAAAGAAATGTAAAGGAAGAGAGAAAGAGATAAAAAATAGCACACTTTATGCTTTAGTTTATACTTTTTTATGGATACTTCAGCACAATAAGTATCCTAGACCATGTACGTGTAATTTAGTAAGTATATTAACTGAATACTTGTTTAGACGAAATTGGAACATTTTAAATTTGCTATATAAATATATGGTAAATAAAAAGTAAACTTCAAGTGTACTTGTGCTTAAATAGGGTTCTTTTTGCTAAGGGAGTTTTTTGAGTGTAAACAATGTCCAATTCTGCCAGCCACCTCATTTGCTAAAGATGCGAGGCCTCAGAAGCCTTTGTGATGCTGCAGATCCCGCATCCCATTTGGAGCGCGCCGCGCGCGCGTGCGGGAAACATGCGCAAAGCCCTCCAGAGGCAGCTCGCGCCGTTTAAATCGATTCTCAGTTCTGCTGACAGTTCCCTTGGCGTCAGTGGGGGTTTCCCACCTCCACTCGCGCAGGAGCACATTGCAGCGGCCTGGGTCCTGCATCTGTTAACCTCATCATTATTTACCCATAGGCCCTGTACGCCTCGCACGCTTCGCTTTAAATAGAGCTTTATAAATTCCATGTTGGAATTATTATATATGGATTTCACAACATGTAATCCGACGCTGCGGGGCGAAAGAGGACCAGAGCAAGACATGCAAATAGAAGAAAAATGCAAGCGGCTCCTGATTCCCCATATTGTGGGACAATAAAGGAAATTCTGTGCATACCTACCGTTCCGTATAACCTCCCACGGCTGTTCATTGCGACAAACAACTCACTCTTGACTCCATAGAGGCTCACCACCCCTCTCTCCACCGTGGAGATCTCAATCAGACCTGATGGAGGACACAGAAAGATGACATTAGACAGGAAATGAGCGCAACAGCCTCCAGGACGGGCTTTTTTCTCCCCCATCATGGTGACTGGAGCATCGTGCTTCTCCCTGCCTCTATGGGTGTAACCTTGCAGGTTGCTGCGCAGCATGCCGAGCCTTTGTTCTGCATCCCTCCTCTGCATCCAGTGCAATTAGGCGCATTCTGACTATTGCAATTATCGGCGCGATTGCCTTGACGTGCACGGCCGCCCCGTCCCTGGACCGCCCTCACAGCGCTGCATGCGTAAAAATAAGTTGTCTAAAAGCGTCCATACATTCACGACATGGTTGAGCTCGGGAGGAGGGGGGAGGTATGGGGTTATGGGGGGGTGCAGTGCTGATGGATACTTGTTTTTATTAGATATGTTTTTGCCGCGGAAGAAATTCAATTCTCCCAGAGAGTCGGATGAGATACGGTCATGCAAATGAACGGAGGGGAGATTCTAGCTGCGCGTCGCGGATCCAGGCGGACTGACTGACTGACCGGCGCTCTCCCGTCTATTGAAATACATTGGTGGAGGAAGAACTCACTGTACTGGTTTTCATTATGTACACCCTTTATCCTGCCGTCGGGGAGGACCTGAAGGTGAAACCCGATGCCCACGTTGCAGTAGAGCCTCCGCACTCTTTTGATGCCCAGCAGATAGTCGCTCTCCCAGTTCAGCTCCGGTTTCTCCCCAGAGATTCCCAGCACGGAGCGGGAGAAGAGGCTCTCCCATCGTTTCTCCAGCAAAGTTGCGTTGGTCCTGCTGCTCGGTAACGGGTACGCTGACACCATCCCGAGCAGGAAGCCCAGGAGAACCGCCGCGGTCAGCGTCCAGTGCGGCGTGCCGGCCTCGCAGGACATACTGACGAGGAACCTTTGCGCAACGGCCATCCGGTTTACCTTCGGGCCACGTGGTCGAAATTAATGACCCTAAAAATACCGCTCTTCTTGTTTTGCTTCCTTCGGCATGCTGGCTGAGGGTTATTTTTGGGCTTCTGAGCAGGGCTGCGGGTTTGAGGCGCGAGCCCCGCTGCAGAGGAGGAGAGGAGACGGGAGAGCGCGCGGCGGAGCTGGAGGTGATGGTGGCGGTGATGATGGTGATGTTGGTGGTGGTGATTACCATGTTTTGTAGCTCCTCCGCGCGCCCCTCTCTCTCACACACACACACACACACACACACACACACACACACACACACACACACACACACACACACACACGCACGCACGCTCCCGTGCTATCTCTCTCTCTCCTCCGTGACGGTGTCTCTCACGGCGGGAGAAATCCTCCGGGCAGACTCTCACCCGAAACCGGCTCATCCAACCTTTCCAAGGATATCGCATCCCTGTGACATCACGCTGACCTCATCGCCGGGGAGAGGACGCGCGTGGCGAGAACGCAGCAGGGCAGCGGTGGGTTGAGGGGGTACTGACAGCCTGCATTGGTGGCAGGGTGATCAGCGGCCTGGGACGTGATGGTGGTGGGGGGCGCACGGGCTGCTCCCAAATTGGGTGGGTGGTCATATGTCTGTCAGAGCGTTTCCTTATTTAGAGTGAAGGTGTAAAAACGGGCCCACTTGTCACCGGAGAGCAATGACAGGGCTCTTGTGGTTCCCCTTCCTACAGTTCAAAACTTTTCTCAACAAATATGCCCCCCCCCCCCTTTCCCTCCCCACTGTTACACTCAGCTGGGGCGCAGGCGCAGCGGGACACCTGCAGCAAACGATCCGCAAAGAACAGAGTTCAAGACCTCAGCGCGCATTCGCCCCCCCCACCCTTTTTTTTAAAGCACTACCGAAAAGCTGAGGCCACCAGTGACGTGTTACCCCCCGCGCGCCCTCCATGCGTAAGAACTTGGAAAGGGCGCAGGAAGCCGTCACACAACGGCACCTTTCCAGCGCGCGAGCGACCGTCGTCGGTTCAAACTGTTTCTGCCGCCGGCGGCTCGTCAGTGCGTCAGCGGGGCTAACGCTGTTGCGCACCAGGCAGCACGCGCCAGTTCCTGCCGATATCCAAAGGGTGGCGCTATTTCCATGGAAACGCCACTGCGTTCTGAGGGTTCACAGCAAAGACGGTCTTTAAAAATCAAAGATTTTAAACATAAAAACAAAAGTAATGAGTCTCACAAAAGTCACTCTTGAGCCGATCTTCCTTGTCAATGCAGTAATTTTATTTGGTATAAAATCTATTCGCTGACTGCACACAAGGTGCTAGAGATTTAGGAGTTTTTTTGGTCGAACCTGAATGCACCAGACAGTTTAAAAAAAACTCAAATGTTGTAAAAATAAGAATCTCATCCAGACAACATCTCCAGGCCTTCACAGTCTTCAGCATTTGGCACTTTGACAATCGTGACATCCCTGGAAACACACAAAGATGATGCTTCCTCCCTGAACTCAAAGGTACACAAATCCCCCAAAATGCACTTCATTCCACCAAGGGAAAATAATCCATCAAATGTTTCAACTGTCAAACAGATATCAAGTTTTCAGTGCATACACACTGCAATTATAGTGAAAAAAAAGCCCAACCCACTCTGAGGAGGTACCAGAGCAACAAGATAAAGCATTTGAAATAAGTTACAGCTTTAAAGAAGCTTTCATAGCAAATCTGTAGAAATAAGTTATCTTTTTCACAGAAACAACCTTCACCCGTGCACCTAGAAAAGATGCCCAAGAGTCTTATAGTTTAAAACACAACATTTTGTGATACAAGCATAATAAATAAATACATATTTATAAAAGAGGTTTGGAAAAAAAAAAGCATATCCAGGCACTTGCATAATTTAGCTTTTTTTCTGGCAATACAGCTCCTGCTAAACAATATTTTAAAACAGAAACTGGGTTCCCTGCTGTGATGTCAACACGACTAACCTAGCTTTCCAAGCTCACCTGCCACCTTCCGACAGGTGTGGGGTACCTAGTGAAAATCTACAAACCCACACGAAGGGTGGAGGGTTGAGAAAACTCTGGGGGGGGGGGGTTTCCAGCCGAGAGCAGTTCTGGTTCGGCCTTCCTCGTCTTAAACGGATACAGTGTGAAAAACGACACACACTTAGTTTTATTAACCTCCCACCTGAATAATTGCTCATGTTTTTTTCACACTGTCCTCCACGTTACACAGGCATGATCAGAAGTCGGCGTGTCCCTGCCTTCATCCATATGACGTCCACATTAGCATAAAAGCAAATGTTGTCACCCACCGAACCCTTTCTATGGAATTTTAAAGAGACAAACCTCGCACTAGTGCCGACTATTTGCCACCAACCTTGCATAAACCCGTCTGATCTTCTAGATTGTCATATATTAAATGTTTTTTTTATTTTATTCCAGAGGTTTAGGCACCAGAGAGGGTGGTTTTTCTTTTTTATAAAGCAGCAGTGCAGGTTGGAGGCTTAAGCAAACCGAAATCAAAAATAAACTATACTACATTGCTTCAAATAGTCTGAGGGGGGGTGGAGCTACACAAAACTTCAACAGGCTGCCTAATAACACTCCCATAGGGATTAATATATAGTTTCAAATGTGTAACAAAAATATTGTCTATAGATGGCACAATTTGTTCATAGGGAACAACTAAAGGGATGATGATGATGAAATACAGCATTCCATTTGTACAGCTATTGTACAGAGTCAGTTTTACTCATCATGGAGAGCACTTAAGTTCACCAAAAATCTGTGTCGCTCAGGTTTGATGAGAGATGCCACAGGTTAGCATTATGGGAAATGTAGGATTTGTCATATGGTGCTACTTTTTTTTTTTTTTTTAACCCTTGTGCTATCCTATGGAGTCAAGATGACCATTGAGGTGTTATCCATGACAAATGTGGATAAAGGTGGAGAGGATTTCATGTAATCCATGGACACCAGTGAAGATCGCAAATCATTGAAGAAAAAAGTTTTCCGCACTGTCTAGTGGGTCTAGATCAGTGTTTTTCAACCAGTGTGCCGCGGCACACTAGTGTGCCGTGGGAGATGGTCAAGTGTGCCGTGGAGAAATTGCCCTCATTAATCATTCACTGATCTAAAAACATTTCCCATCTCCAGGATATCAGCTCTTTGTTCTTCCATACAGGCCCTGATAAAACACTGAGTAGTTAGGAATATGAAAGATCTTAAAATTACTTTTTCTTTGTGTTTATTTAATTCTATTAAAGACATTTTGATAAGGATTACGTTACCGCGATTTACCTGCAGCTATGACAGTTTGCGGAAAAGTCCCGCCCCTTTAACTGTCTCCACCAATCATTCTTGAAGGCTTAATCACATGTCATCAGTCTGACCAATCAGAAGTGCTAAAGTCTTCACTTCCTTGTTCTTAATTCTGCTGATAAAGTCGCTCAGTTCTAACAAAAATACCGGCTAAAGCTCGTCTTTAGCGGTGTAGCTTTCCACAGAGTCCGGTGTCAGACCGTGAAACAAGTGGACAATACAATAAATCTCAGAGACGCCAGTCTTTCTGCAAGTTTTCGGCACTTTTCACACTACATCTCCCATGATGCATTGGCTTAAAGAGCCATTGTCCCAGCGCACAATGAGTTGTCCTTGCGAAACGCCTTGAAACCCCAACAAACAGTTTCTAAATTTTTCTAATTTAACTTTCATTTCATCTCTTAGAAAAAACAGCCGCAACTTCCTGCTTTTCCGGCCACAATTATCACAAAAATACACGTGAGATTGCGGGCGGGCGGGCGGGGTGGGGGAGGGCTGTCGATCAATACAGACTAGAGCCCTGCGCGGGACTATTTTCTTCATCCCGCTCCCGCCCGCGCCCGCTGAATTTCTGACCAATCCCACCCGCTCCCGCAACGTATGCGTTACACTCCCGCCCGCACCCGCAAAACTCATAGAATTAAGTCCCGCACAGTAATAGAGATGCATTGATTTTGTATCGTCTCCCGTCCCGCAGGAAAAAAACACGTATTTTGTTTTGATGATATTAAAGTTTAATTAAGAGATTCGTGTCCCTCCTCCAGCCTCATATTTTCATGCATTCCTCTTTTTTGAAATTTGCAACTTAATTATTAAATATATTTTTACAAATTATGTTCGGTTAAAAGTGTGCGTGTGTCCGCGCGCAGACAGACGGCCTGAAGCACGCTGAACCAGCCGGTAAAGATGCAGGTCAAAGTCATTTGAATTTATGGAGGAAAAAAACATTAATGGTTCAACAGAGCTGAAAATCTATGAATTAATTTTTTCCTGACAGAAAAATACTTTTGGCTTCAGCCTTTTCCAGTTTTGCTGATTCGCAGATCTGAGAACCATGCGTGACTCACGATGAACCTCGTTTGAGGTTCTTTTCTGCTTCATCCACTGACATCATGTCCCTGCCAGGTAACCTGCTCCATCCTTATCCGCGCAGTGTTGCCGGATAGATTGACAGCTCTTTCATCCGTGTGCTGCGCTATCTACCCTGACTATCGTGTTAACCTATGATGACCGTATTTTGCGCTCTCTCTGTAGAATACACTGGGAGCGCGGGGAAAAACAACTGTCAGCTACAGAGTATATGAACAGGTGAACAGGTAGAGAGGAAAAGCAGGTAAAGAGGCGGAGGAGGGGCTTTGGCTTCAAACTCTGTCAGAGAGATGGAAACACGGGCGTCAGATTCAGACGCAGCTTTCACTGCGGGAGTTGAAGCAGACTTTCGCTGGGATGATTTTATAAACCCAAACATGGAAACATGATTACCAAGTAGAACTCTTCAAAATTATAAACCTGATCTCTCCACATTCTTGGTGTCTATCATGCATTTTTGCACACATCGCTCCATGCAGCGATCAGACCAGAACCTCTAGCTGGTAGCTCCGCCTACACGGGACCGCGGTATCAGGCTTTAAAGAACACACTAAGAGGCGGGGCGGGGCGTTGCACACCCCCAACAGCAGGTTAGATGACAGAGGCCATTGGGCGTCTCTACCTGGTGCCTTCACGGAGCTTCAGTACATAAGAATCCAACAGCCGCTCAGCCTAACGTAGTCTGCTAATATATATTCACGAGATATTCATGGCAGCACTGATCCCGCGGGTTTTTTTTTCTGCCGCCCGCTCCCGCCCGCAGCACAATTGAAACCGCCCAATCCCGCGAGATTTGGGTTGGGTCCCGCGGGACCCGGCGGGACCCAACCCAATGTAGCCCTCTAATACAGACCATGAATTTCTGTTTTTTTTTTTTTTTTTTGGATGCTGGTGTGCCGCGGGATTTTTGTCAAGGTTAAAGTGTGCCGTGGCTCAAAAAAGGTTGAAAAACACTGGTCTAGATGACCCAACTCCCAATGCCAAAGTGCCTAGGATAGCACAAGGGTTAAGTCTGTTAAAAAGTGACCATGAAAGAGGACAATAATCTGTGAAAACAAATTAAATAAAATAAGATGACCAGTCACCACCATTCTAAAATTAATAACAGAAGATGAACCCAAAGCCAAACTACGCAACAGGTTTCTAAACCAAAAGTACATTTAAAACTGTGGGGTTAGCTCAGGAGGAACTTAATTTAGAAAGAAAAGTTTGCGGTTTTGTGTGTGAGGTTGAAGAGTTCTGCAGGTAAAAGTGGCTGATGGGGCCTGAGGAAGAGGATGGGCACCAAATGGGTCAATAAAACGACTTTACATACGGAATTCAAGAGCTCTTGGCGGATCTGACCTGCACACATGGCTGAGGTCATTGACTGTATCTGAGAACTGGACTGAGTGTGACGTCACCCATAGAAAACCCTTTCTGATCTAGAAGGCCACACCCCTACCACTTTAAAAGTGGGATACACGAAATCTGTCAAATGTTTAGAATGTTGGACGTGGGGGCCAGCAGGCACCTCCTACTTTCATTGAGGCATCTGATTGGCCAGTTCAGAAGTTGATTAACCTGCACTAAATTTAAAAAAAAAGTGAAAACAATGAGGATTAGCAAGAATATGTTAAAAAAAAAAAATAGCAGAGCAATAATGCCTATTCTGACCAATAAAATGACTGAGTAAGTAAAAGCTATTTAGGAGTCCATTGCATTTTGGCTTTTTGGAGCCATACCTGCTTGGAACGACATGGGGAAGAGGGTCACTCAGTCCAGTTCTCATATACAGTCATCGGCTGAGGTGGTTGGTAAAGTTGCTCGCTGCTCATCACCCAACTATTGGGATAGTTACTTCTTCAAAACCTACCAGACATAAAAACGACCACGAGGCATCCGTGGAAAAGTAGTGCATTCTTGAGCTCTATCTGTAGCAGCTTTACAATTCAAACACCAGCACCCCCCACCCCCCCATCTGTAGCACCAAGTCTCAACGCCTGAGGTCTTTTTGGTCAAAGACAACGTGATCGGCAAGGTAGATGGCCACAGCTCCGAAGAGGGCGGAGCAGGCGATGTAGGCAGTGACTGAGCGGGAAAACTGAACAATCATCCCCATGAAGAAGGAGGGGAAAACCTGAGAGAGGAGGAAGGTGCTGTCTAGGATGGCAAAGTCCAAGCCCACGCCGCGCTTCTCAAATCCTGACTCTGCTTCCTCCTGCTCGACGGCGCTGGGGCGGAGAGACGGGCCGTTCTTCAGCTGTTCAAAACTGCCCGGGCTGAAGAGGGGCTGCTGATCAGACGACCTCTTTTTATGGTTCAAAAGGCCTTCCTCTTCATCCTCCTCCTCTCTCGTAGCAGTCAAATGCACAGAATCCCGGTTGGCTGTTATTCCATTTTCACGCTTGCTTTTGGTAATTCTCTTTGGCATGTAGAGCTGAAATTAGAAAAACTTTGGTCAATTGTGAACATTTGGTCCAAACACATTGACATTTTTACCGTGGGTCACGTACCTCTTTCTCTTTGTGGTAATGGCAGGTGAGGGTGTAAGGCAGAGTCTGCAGCGTTGCATAGGCATAGCCGGTAAGCGCCGTCATTGCAGTGACTAAAACAACACTTTTGGACAGGCAGATGACCAAAGCAGAGACAGTGAAGCTCCACATGCTGCTCAGGTAGACCCATCGGGAACCAAAGCGGCGAACCAAACGCCTCATGATCAGAGAGAAGAAGGTCGAGGTAGCACACTGTAGGAACAGGCCCAGACTTCCCATACGGATTCCTGTAAAAAATAAAATCACCAAAAAAATGTAACTTCTCGCAAAGTCAAGAAATAAAATGCCTGAAATGTACCACCATCGTGAAACCAACATGTGCTACAGCCAGCCTGTCTAAAATGCTTAGACTAATAAAATGAGACACTTGATTCAGACTCTACGCTTTAGTTTTTTTTGACAAAAAATGATTTCATAGATTCTCTTGTTGGGGTAAATAATTCGGCTGGTATAGAAATATTTTTGCAAACAGGACTAATAATCAAGTGAGTTCATTGCTGGAACAGCAAAAGTTGCCAAGAGCACTTTTTCTTTGGTGCTACATTCACATCGGTCGTGTTACACATTCAAGAATGAGCTATACGCAGCTTTATGAACGCGCATTCACCCCATGGTGTGCATGTCGGACAAGCCAGGCAGGGAGGGGCTTCTTCCTCTTGTTTTATACTGTTCACAAGTGCATTTCCATCACTTACAGTTGGAAGAGGTTTGGTGCTATATGTCGAAGCAGAGCAAATTTGGTGAATCTTGTTCTTGGCTTTGTCTTTCACAGCTCTATTTCGATATATGAAAGACTTGGTGTCATAATTCCAGCTGGGAAGATCATGTTTACAACAGTTGACACTTAATCCAAGTCCCTGATTGGTCAAAGTTCAACTATTTGATGTTCAAGCGATTGAAAGTTCAGCTGGTTAAACTTTCAGCGTGCGTTCAGCGAACGTCCGGTTTGTTCTTAGAGTCCCAGAACGGAATTAAAAACTTGCATTGTGACGCCTGGACGTGACTGTTTTGAACGCAGAAACCTGAAACCCGGCGGTTTTCATTGAAAGTGGTCGCTTGAACGTGAGTTGCTGCGGTCAGTGTGGCTGTTGCTTAAGCCTTATTCACAACTGGCTTTACAGGTAGATACAGGCCTTTCACAAGTGTAGAATGGGCAAACCTGTACGGGTCACACAGGTGGCCCGCACAAATTTTAAGGTTATGGACCGCTCAGTGAGCCTGTAGACCATAAACAGCCCATTGGTGCTGTTCACGTGATAAGTGTGCGCTCCTATCGTGCAGCTTGACTATTAGAAATGTGGAAATTAGACAATCGGAGTGTAGTTTGTGTGGAAATCCTACCCGCACTTCTGCATCACGTGTGCAGCATTGGGGCTAAATCATAATTATAAGCTGCCAGTACGTGCAGCTTATAACAACTAGAGTGTGGTGTTAGGGCACTGTACAACATCATCAACCGTATCATATGTCATAAGTGCGTGTAATTCATATTATCCTTCCACAATACACTTACCACACACACACACACAACAATGGTACGTTTTGTTTTCATGGCGGCCACACAAGCCTCAACAAAACTACAAGACACGCCTGTGCTCCATATAAGATGTGGCTGCACCTCCCTACGACCCCTCACAAACCCGGACAACCCAACATGCTGCATGCACCTGTACGGGTCAACCTCCCGGACAGGTGCATGCGACTAAGGCTCTCCCCAAACCACCATATTTTATTATTAAGTATTCTAGAAATGATGCATATCCATTCTTTCCGTCTGTTTTGGACCTTCACAGTGCAGAGAGTTTGTAAAGAGTTCAAATGTCGATACACTCAAGTACTTGGTTTTGTGAAGTGACAGCCATGAGTATAAAACAACACAAATTTTTGCACATAAAAACTGCAGAGTTCCTGTCACTCAATCTAAAGTTTTACAGAGTTTAAGCCCATGAACTGGCAGTAGGAGACAGCACAGCTTAGCTCAGTCTGAAGTTAAGTCAGACTCTGTCTTAGTGGATGCTGCTGTCCTTAGATAAACCCTTCAAAAGCCTAAAAAAAGGAAAACACAGAGGCGTTCATGTTAAATGGGGCCGTCTGCCTCCTGGCTTCAGTCTGGCCAGTCTGACCGAGCCAGACTGGATGCTTTAAGCTGAAGTCTTCCTGACCAACAAAGGTGGAATTTAAAGTCCAAACCACAGAGGAAGGAGTTTTAAATTCCTTTGCAAAATAGGATCTATGAACGATGAATTCCTTCGTCGCTTTTGCATCATGCTGGTTACTCATAAAATGAAAAAAAAAGAAGGCTTTAATCTCATTATTGATCAGTTTTGACTGGTGGAAACCATAAAAAACACAGCGAGAAACACAGAAAACATGATTTTGTTTTGGTAAACAAATTACTCCAGAGTCCCGTACAAACACCGGCCTGATCCTGCCGAACTTGTGGTTTAATCGAAGAGAAAGGAGATTTTAATTTTCATGTTCTCAACGAGTCATCAGAACGGTCTCAGTAATCTCCTTCTCATGTTTATGAACACACTTTTCCTGACAGACTGGGTTGATCATTGGAAGCAGCAGTGACTTCATTTCTGCCTCCCATCAAACCCGATAAAAACATCTCAGACGTTCACCAGCAGAGCAAACGCACCGAAGAATAGAAATCATTTCCCAGAGTAACAGAATACAAGCATCTACTTCTGATCTGTAACACTCCTCTACAGGAAAGTTGAATACTCCAATGTGAATAAAATCACTTTAAACAAACAGACTATTCTTATACAGAGGAAAATCTGCTGAAGCAATGATGCGTTTCCACAAGATCCGCCTTATTTCAGGTGAAATAAACCCAACTCAGACTTCTAAACTCCAAGACTTTGCCCTCTACCTGATCTGGAGGAACAAGCCGATCGTTCTCCGACTCTTTGACCTTATTTCTCTCCGAGCGCCGCAACCCATGGTTGGGGTCCACCAAGTTCAAACAGCAGAGAGGAGATGTTGAGAAAGACAGGTGGACAAAATGTGAGAAGAATGTCCATGAAACCGTTTAAGGGACTTCAAATCCACCGTGATTCATTGAAATTGAGTAAAAATAATAGGAATATACCATCAGTCAAAGGGGGGGGGGACATGATGCTGTGTAGTGAACAAATCCAACATGTTATTAACAAACGTTTTCCCTTCTTATACTTCTCGTACCACTTCATTACTGGTGAAAGACAAAAGTGTTTTTATTATCAGATGTTTGGATGTACCTCCTCAGTGTGATCACAGCACTAAACCTGTGAGAGTAAAGAATACGGCGCTCAGGATGTCCGTCACAGTTTGTGATAGTGATGATGAACTATATTTTTTTTACAGCCTTCAACTGAGTCTCCTGCTTGCTGAGGTCTAAAAATGATAAATAATGTGGACAAGATGAACATAAACTGTGTGTGCGGTTCAGTGCAAGAACATCTAGTTACTGCTGTGTAGGTCGGTGTGATGAGTGTGTGTCTTATCATGTCTATCATGTTAGACATGAGTATTACTGCCTAAAAGCTGCATCCACAAGTTCACAAATCAATTTATTTTCTTAATTTCCTGGTTGAATATTGATTAATTTTGTGAAAGTTACTTTACAAATTGGCTAAATATCGATTCATTTTTAAAATTAGGCTCGGTGTGATGATTATGGGTCTTAATAATGGGAGGCGTTCTGCATAGACATGAGTATTACTGCCTAAATACTCAATTCACAACTTCACAAATTGCGTAATATCTATTTTTTTTAATTTTCTTCATAAACTGGTTGAATATTGATTTATGTTAAATGTCCTTCTAAAACAATTTTATTTGGTTATAAAGAAAAACTTTTATACATAAAATCAAGAATTCTTAAATTAAAAACTAAATGAATTTGACTAAACCAGATTGATTTTATAAATAAAGTTTGATCATTTTTGATCAAACCCCGGTCCTTCATGTCTGCAGTTTTAACCACGCGGGGAAACATTCGGATGGTCTTCTGAGAAGATCGTCAGCTTTACCGTCTAATCCACATGAAACTCAGCAACACCTTCATAAAATATATATTGGTGACAAATATTTGAAAATATTGTGCGAAAACATATCTGACCTTCGTCGTATCTCTGTCTGGACAAACTTCCCGGTGACGCACTTGGTACACCCTCATATAATCCTTCTCCCACAAAGTCTGTGTAGAAAAGCATGAATGACATGACGGCCATCCAGCTGCAGAGCTGAGCCACACACAGCTGCTTCATCACCCTGGGGACGTGGCAGTAGCTCCGGAAGATGGCCGGCGTCACAAGCCAGCAAGTTCTCAGAAAGCAGAGCAAACGGCCCGCTTGGAGCAGCCTGGGTTTACGCTTGAGCAGGTGACAGCACAAGCGAGGGACGCTACAGCGGCCGGCCTCTGCCGCGCCGGTCCCCGATTCCAGTGAAGACCCTGAAATCACCGCACCGTTGCCCCGAGAGGGTTCCTCCGACACGGTCATGGTGATGAGCACGCTGGAAATGAAGATGAGGATGAGTAGGGAGAAGAGGCACTCGGCCTGGCCCCCGAGGTAAACGGAGAGCACGCCGCTGCTCCAGTCCAGTGCAGGTAGCAGGTATCCCACGCAGCCTCCCAAGCTGACCATGAAAGAGAACATAGCGAAGGCTTGGCCGCAGTCCTCCTCGTCGCGGTACAGGTCTGACAAGAGAGCCTCCAGCGGGGTGAAGCACACCTGACCACAGAAGTCCAGGAGCCCCACACCAAGGATAAGAAACCCAACCTGGAACACATGAAAAGCATTTCAGCTGTTTAACTCCCACTTCTGATTGAATCTAGCTGTCACTTTGTCAAGCGTACAGACTTCTCTAAGTTACCTGAAAAGTTTGGCCTCTCCAGGACAGCAAGGCTGCCAGGTTGTCAGCGTGGGGAATGATTAAAAGGGCCACAAGCACTCCCAGAGATAACAGCCAGATGAAAGGTCGCCGCCTGCCATAAGAACTGTTGCACTGGTCACTGGCCGAACCAATCAAAGGGATGAACAGGAGCCCGAGAACTGGACCGATACCTGGGGTGCAGTTACAGATATGCAGATGACACCAGGAATGGTTCAGTCAAGATGTTCTATAAACACGTTAGGGATTGAACACACAGAGTGAATGTGACGGTAAAAATAAAAACAAAAAGCATAAATGTTCAAATACTTTGAAAACTTCTCCAATAACTCAAAAATTTCTTACCAAAAGGCTTTTTCCCCACACAGAGCTGGATGAAACATTTTCGGTTTTAGTTTCTGGTTCAGCTTTGTACAATAAAGCAACTTCTAGTTGGTGCTTCCCCAAAAACCAATCCGAAGGATTCCGCATCTTCAAGTTGAAGACCAGGTTCCGTAACAATGGAGCACCAGAAATGGCGTGCAGTAGACGTCCTTGCAGCTAACCTCACTGTGCTGATAGAAGACCAGTCAATGGCAGAGACATGCCATCTAACGAGGCTCTTGCACTCAAGCAGATTGGCCCTCGTTCATGTAAAGTGAGGGGACTAATTTTGAACAACAGAACTGACAGTTTGAAGCCTTATTCACGGGTCGACCCGTGCAGGTGCTGCAGATTTTTGGGTTGTCTGGGTCCATGGAAGGTTGTAGAGAAGAGGCTGCATCTTAAGAGGGCGCAGGTGTGTTTTGTTGTTCCCTTGAGGCTCTATGGCCACCTCAAGGGAAGTAATGAAAATGGAACGTACCTTTGTCATGCGTGTGGTATATGTATCGTCGAGCATTTGTAAGGCTGATGGAAGTTGGATACACCTATGTACGGGTGATGCTTTCGTACGTTGTCCTTACGCCACACTCTAGTAGTTGGTAAGGTGCGATTACTAGCCTATTACTGGCCGCTTGTGAGCGGTGTGCAGGTCATAAGTAAGTGCCAGTAGGACGCCACACAAACCCCTGATTGTGTAATTTCCTCCTTCCTAAAGCTACGTTTACACCGCCCCTGTTCAAGCGGCCACTTCCAATAAGAAGTCTAAATAAGAAGTCTATGTAAACACGTGTAAGCGCGTTTCAGGCTTCTGCGTTCAAAACTTTCACTTTCACGCATATCTACTCGAGTTTTTACAACAGTTTTTGAGCTCCACATACAGAACGCGTGGCCATCAAACGTGCGTTGCCAGTTAAAACTTGCCAAACTCTGAGCACTTCGACATTTTGAACTAAGCCTCTTCCAACTGTAGGTGGTCTACATGCGTGAGGAAATGGTCGAAAAAGAAAATGGAAGAAGAAGCTTGTCCAGTGTAAACACCAAGGGCTAAACACGTCCTCACTTCAAATGCCTGGTGTGTGGGTCGGGCTGCAAAAAAGTAGTGTGCACTTTTCACGTGAACAGCGCGGACGGGCTTTTTGCAAAGTCCACCGGATCTTGGTTGGTGTGGGGGTGAGGATGTTTGAAAAAATGAAAAATCCATACGACTCGTCTGCATCTTATGTACCTCACCTTTACTGTTGCATTAGTGTTCACAACAACCCGTCGCCAGTAGAGAAAAAATGTGCATTAACATTTTCGCTTCTACAGGTGCTTTCATACAGATTTGCCCCTTTGTTTTTTAGCCACAGACTGCCCAAATCCTCCTGTAAGGGCAGCTGTGACAAAGGCTCAACTAAGCAATGTTTTTGTGGTTGGCTGATAAAATTATCTAATTTAAAAAACAAACCCAGCAAGGAACAAGACTGACCTCAGCAATAAGGGAAGTGTTGTCTCATTTCCCCAAATCTCACATTAAACCCCGCTCACATGAAAAAGCTGTTACTATTGTAACAGTAAAATCGCAAGAGGCCTTCAGCTCCTGTCTGTTTGCTCAGCAGCTGGACGGGACAAGTAAGGAAAAATAAATGAAAGCACTTGAATAAAATGAGCTGTGGACGCATCGATGGGTGTTTACTCCCACATCACTCTATAGTTTTGCGTTGCAGTGAACCGTTCGGCGCACACAGGAGTTGGGTTTTGAAATGGACAAGGACCGTTCTGCTCCGGCATGAGCCTCCTCATCCCTCAAATGTATCTCCTAAAAGTGTGGCACCATTTAATGCAGTACAAGAATTATGTCTAAGGAGCCTCGTACCAACAAAGAAGTAACCAAACATGTTTTTCTTTTACATCTTCGGCTGTTCAACAAGGCAATACTCACTATTTGGTGCGATCGAACGACATAGGGTCCGCTGTCAAACACATCGTAGACATGCAGGCACAAGAGAACCCGGAGATCTGTGTGATTCTTTGCAGAATCTAACATTAACCAGCTGCTAACATACAGATGTTTCAGTAACACAGACATAAAGTTGATTCCGAATATCCAACGCTGCTGTGGTCTCTGCCGTCATTTAAATAACGGTTTGGAAACCCACTAAACAAAACAAAGATAAGAAAATGTGAATAACCTCCATGTCCAGATAAGCCAACAGCCTCTCTTTGCTGTCATTTTCCCAGCAGCTGTGAAATATATGCGGTGTGAGTGAAAGTGTGTGTTGTTCCAACTCCGCATGGTTTTTAAAAGCCTTGTCTGGCGTGTGTGTGTGTGTGGAACTTTTTTGTCTTTTTTTATGGGTTCCTTCTAATTCTATCATCTGCACAGTCACAAGGAAATGTCTGAAAGAGCCGCTTTTTAGTGAGCACCATGTGAATGGCATTTGGAATAGTGCAACTATTCACAACACAAGTCAACTTGTTACAGTGTGGAAATCCACAAGTCATGCAAATACGGCGGGGGTTGCATGGTGGGGTGCTGGTTAATCCCGGCAGCATCCCAGCAGAGTTTCTATGTTTTCCACATGTGTGGATCCACTACATGTGTTCCACCGACTCCCACAATCCAAAAAAATGTATCACAGGTTAAGCCTCAGCCCCAGATGCCCTTACAGGTGTATATGGGCTGTCTGAGGGGGGAAAAATGATTAAACAGATCACAGAGGTGGCCTGAACCAAATATCAAGGTCGTAAGGAGCCTGTAAGTGAAAATGTTTGTGCAAATTCTTTTCTACGGGCAGCAAAATGTCATGCTCCCCCCATAACGCAGTTTACAGCAGAGCATGAAGTGCGACGGTCACTGCTTTCTGTTTTCCTTATGAAACCCGTCATCTATTTTAATTATGTATTACTACAAAAATAATACTAATACACACGAAATAGCTCCCTCCTCACAAAGATTTGTGTACCTTACGGTGTAGTTTTTGAGCTATTGGAGATAAACATAGTATTTTTGACTGAAGATATATTAGGTGTTTAAACTTTCTAATATATCTTTCTAATGTAGCATATTTACTGAAACAGAAAACAGAATTTTACCACAAGTTGGTCAAAATTGGACCTGTGAGAAAGATTTATCCTGAAATGAAACTGTCCGAAAACTCCTGTTAAATCTGTCAGAGTTCACCAAGCCTTACCTAACACCATGGTCATGTAACGTTCCTCCACCCCAGCCTCCAGCAGGAGGGGGGGCACGTATGTAATCCCAGCTGCCACACAGATCTCCAGGCCACATGTGAGGGAGTTCAGGAGGACAAGATGCCACTGAGACCTCCATCCAGGCATATTTACGGGGGTCTGTTCACCTTTCTCTCTTGTTGGATGTCCACTATTAGAGGTGAAAGAAGGTGGGCGGGGTGACAGATTATGTCCCGGCGAGGCAGAACGACTGTCGTGGCAGGACAGCAGCACAGACACGTGGATGTCTCGGATGGCCTGAAGAATTCATTCTCTTCTCAGCATCCTGGACCTGCAGAGTGGAGGGAAAAAAAAGAACATGGAATAAATACCAGAGGAAGTGGGAAAACTGCAGGAATACATTTAAAGTCAGTCCAGAACTACGGCTAGGAGAAGGACCGTTCATTCAGAGGCTATCGAACATCAGGGAACATCAAGTGCAAAAAGATTATCACTACTGGTTTTCTTCAAACATTTTTTAATCCAAACAAAATTAACTTTCAAAGCATGGAAACGATAGAATTTTCCAGATTTAAGTCTTTAATCTGCTGCTTAAACGTAGCAGAAAAAACTCCAATTATCCCAACACATGGAAGTCCAATAACTAAAGTAAATATGAGACACATCTACTTTAAATTAGACCTACAAAATAAATCGCAAATTTATCGCAATATCAAGCTGTGCAATACACAACGCAAAAGACTGCAAAAATGGCAGTTAATAGTGCTAAAACAATCTTATGTAAGCTTGAAGTATTTAACGAGTTAAATAAATTCTTTATACATTTGACCAATCAGATGGAGCCCTTTTCTGTTTTTATGTTCTATGTTGTGTTAACAGGCTAATCATCAGATGATGTTGGGGACCTTGGAGACCCTCCTATCAGTCAATTATCCCGCTGCTGCCTTCCTGCCACCGCGCGACCTCTAAATGTGCCCTAACGGCCATCGTCTAGTCACAGATGAATTTTAAATTTTGCTTAAAACTACCTGCCAAATTTTCTGAAAAACGTGAAGAATGTAAGTCGCTGAGCTGTGGCATTTTGACCAAAGCGTAAAGCACATCACTGGCCACAATCTTTTCTCTCTGAAGAAATGATAGGACTCCATTTATACACTGATTTATTTGATTGTATTTTTATTACAATATTTCAAGTTAAAACACAAACATGTTTACTTTAGTTTGCAAGAGGACCCATTACATTTATTAATCTGCTAGATTCCTCATGAGGATTGGATTAAAGTTTATACTCTTGAAAATTACAGCCTGGAACGACTGTTTTCTTCAGCAAATGCAGTTAGTCGCTGAACATAAAACCCCTAGATTGATGTAAATATGCACCAAACTGCTTTTGCTGCAAATGCATCCTGAATAGTCTGTGTTCTTCCACTACCAGTTAATGAAAATCGCTTTTTCATAACTGGAAATAAATTTCACAGAGCACCAGACAATACAAAATACTCGCTTGTCCTTGTTATTGCAAAACGGTGTTTTCATGCTAGAATGGTCCAAACTTCCACATCCAAACCGTCTAAATATGGCTTAATGAAAATGTTTGTTTTCAGACATTAAATTCTTTGATCATTTAAAATACAAATCTTAATCTGCATAAATGCAATACTAGACCTCAAGGTAAACTGAAGATCGAACCACAAAATGAAACTATAGGAAGTTGTTTTGGCACAGTTGTAAAGAAAATACGATTAATAATGAACGTTTTTTCTGACATGATGACATGGCATGACTCAGTTTTCCATCCAGAAATCTTTTTGTGGATCATGACCCAGCTGGTTGTACGTCAGCAGCCCAGAGCAGACGGGTAGATTAAGTCCCTGAAATTGGGAAAATGGGTCACTTTATACACAAAATGAGGACCTCAATAAAGCCTTCTTATGACAGAGCCTCTAAATATGAGCTGGAATACCTTTGTGTGTCGTAACAGAGAGCTGGACTTAACTGCAACAAATGGCTTTTGTTCTATCGTCCACACTTTCTGAGACATACGTCCACCACACCTAAACGCCGTCATTCTTTTCATTGAAGGTACCTGAAGTTCTTCATTTCAGGCCTTCTAAACGTTAAATAACAAAGGTTTTTAAACCAGTTCAGCTACACGACTGAATGATAGACTGAATTCGATTTCCAGTTTTTTCGTTTGAGAGAGAAACAAATGAATCGTTCAATGAACAAAAGACAATTCTGATAATGGGATAAACACTTTTTGTTCCAAAGAAAAACAAAAAACAGCTGGTTAATAAAAGCTGAAGGCCTTGTTAATGCAGCCGGTTCTAAAAGTATTTTAAAAGCAACAAGTGAACAATTGGCATTACCATCTTCCCGGGACTTGTTTTTCAAGCAGGACGAAGCAGCAGTCTTCATAAAAAAAAAATTCGTCCATCTGTCGTCTCCAGGCACAGGAATAGATGCCGTGTGGAACAAACTGACTAACCACAGAGACGTACCCACTACACTGGAGAGGGTGAGGATTTAAAGTACCACGATAAAACAAAACACATGATCAAATACTCTGACTCATTGATGGTTGCTGAGGATTTGATGGCGTTTACGATGGTTGGCACTTCCGTGTTTTGAAAAGGACACGGTCCACACGTCACTAGTCCCTGATTGTCCAAAATGCAGGTGATGTGTAGTGACGCGTGAACGCGAGAGATCTGTACGCAAAGGCCAAAAACGGACATTTACACACTTTTTAACAGACTTTTCACCAAGTGGTCACTTGAATGCATGTTTCCAAGACCAGTGTGAACGTAGCATTAGGTTGGAGCTTGAACTATTAGTCTGTTTTATTCTTTCATTTTTTTCAAAATCACAAACATCAGAATAAGTTTAAGCGTGGTGAGAAAGATCTTAAGCTTTTACTTAAGTGAAAGGTACCGATGGAGAACAGTTGAACTGTTGTGAAGCCAGAAAGGCTTTGCGGCTGATTGTGGAGCCTGGATGGGAATACATTTGTACTTTGAAAGGGAGCAATTTTGTGCGTTTTTACCACGACCGCTGAAAGTTTCTTGACTTTGAAAGCTTGCTTCTGAGAATTTGAAAAACAATGCGGCAGTGTCAGCAGTCTGGACCAATCCAAGGCCAAGGTCACAGGGAGGAGGGAACATTTCCCATCCGTCAGATCCGATTCCCTCCCAGCCTGGACACACTGAAAGACACCCATCAGGGGACCGGCCTTTTTCCCCTTCTGCATGTCTGGCCGCTACAACCCCCTGCCTGCACATCTTCATACTCTCCACCGCCTTTCTTCCCAACCCCAGAGGTCAGCATTATGTCTGACCTGCTCTATTATAGGAGCTTTTGACATTTCTACCTACAACTGGTTATGCCTTTATTAGGCTTTGAAATCCAACTCAATGCCTTCAATTGCAGCCCCAGCTGACTTTCTGTTAAACTTTCTCAGAGAGATCACAAGAGTCTCCATGCGGTCAAAAAAAAAAAAAAAAGAATTTGAATTTGAATGTTTTGCCCCCAAAAAGTGACTTTTGTCCAAGCAGGGGTCAGGAGGAAGGTGAATGAGCTGAAAAAGCAACTGTTCCAAAGAAAAATCATCAACCTATTAATCCAAACTAAATTATACAAACACTACTTTAGTGATGTGTGCATAAACACATGCACTCGTGATCAACTATATTCTGCTTATGTCCTTCACCTCCCGGTTGGTTTGGAGACAAATGCAAGCAGTCTCACGAACTTCCCTGCTTACCGTGGCGTTTTAGCACAAAAGCTTGAGGGTATGTGGCCATGGGGAGATGGAGAGTGGTTACTTTTGTAAGGTCTCCAACCTCTCCTTTTGTTTAAGTCCTATTCACAAACTCTTGCCTCCCCTCAAAGAAGATTGAGTCCTAATGACTCTGAGTGGCATTGAAATATAAAAGAGGCTTTGTGAACTTTGTCGTGTCAGGAAAAGTAATGCTACAAAGTGAGGTTTCAAATATACGCTACATTCATGGAGCATTCATTGGGGAGTGTCCTGAGAAGAACCCTACCTGCAGTCACTTTCTGCCACTATTCCTGGCCTCCTGCATTTTGGGTCCCACACCACCAGTTCCTGACACTGATTCCATTTACAAAGTCGCTCAGCAAGAGGTAAACCGTCCATTAGTCTCACCTAATGAGGTTTGTGAAGTCACACCCTCCTCTGTGATCGGCCCTTTGCAGTTCATCCTTTTTATTGTTTTCCTTCACAAGACTCTTAAACATGATGCAACCGGACAGAAACAAGCAGAAAAGCACAAGCTTTCTGCAAACATCAACTATCAAATAAATTCAGACATTGGATCATATTTTTTTTGGTTTTGTATGATGCATCATAGGCCCGCACAATAAATCGCAAATTTGTCCGTATCACAATATCAAGTTGTGCAATACGCAAATCGCAAAAGACGGCGAAAATTGCGATAAATGGTTAGCTTAAATGTGGTAAAACAATCTTATGGCAGATAAATCCCTTTATGCATTTAACCAATCAGATGGACCCTTTCTTGTTGTTGACCAATTGGGATGGAGCCCTTGATGTTAGACAAGGGTCATTTGAAGCATAATTAAAGTTATATTGACTCTTATTTAGATTAAACTGTTGCAGTCAAATGGAAATAATTTTTTGGGTTGTTTTGCTATTTGTTAATGTATCGCAAGTTCAATAGTCATTGCAATATTGATAACTAACACCATAAATCGTGAGTTTTCCTCATTTCGTGGAGCCCTAATGCATATTGATCTAGCCCGGAAAATGTTAGGTCAACGGCTTCGGCTTCAAGCAACCCTGCAAAGTCGTGACAGGGAATCGTCTCCTTCTGGTCCAGCAGTTAGACGTGTTAGACTTTAAAGACATTTAACATTGTGGAGCCCACCACCACCACCACCACCCATTCAGTCTCTCCCCCTCCTTTTCTTTTTGCCACTTTCTCAAATATCCATCTGTGCCACATGTTCTAAATCATCCTCTGCCCTGTCATGCTGACGGCTGTGCAAACAGACCACCGGCAGCACTATTTTTATAAACATACCTTTTCCCTCTGGTCCTGATAACTAGATAATATAAGACGGAGCCTCTCTGACTCAGTTCAAATACAAGGTTAAGTATTTGATTTGTATGTTTTGTCTGTTCACTTCAAAGATAGCCTGGACCGAGTGGTACCCACCCCCGCTGGCCCATAATGTCAAACCCACATCCGTCCCTCTGACCCCAACCCTGCCCTTCTCAACAAATCATATGACCAGCCAAACATTTCAAAGGCAATTCCAGCTGCAGGATGACTTCTCCCTAATATTCCCTTCATGAACTCTGTCGCCTGCTGCTTCAACCAAACAGGGAAACCTGTCAGTTATTGTAGAACCTCTGAGCAATGGAGGGAGATGTGTTTTTCTACATGGTCCTGCTCAGGGGTCCCACTGCTGGGCAAACTTGTTAATGCTGCTCTTCTGTAGGATTAAGCGATTACCAAGGTAATGACTGCCAAGTGTGAGGGGCAAAGCGCCACTGTTCAAATCCTGCTTCCATGGTTGGGACACTCACTGTAAAATAAAGTTATTGGAGGTAAACTTTATGGTTAATTGTGATGTTTAATCTTTCACTCCAAAAATATTGAACAAACTTCAAACATATTAAGACTTAAGATATTTTTAAAAAACATGTTGGCTATAAATTAATTGTAATAGAACTTTTCTGCCGGCTCCCGGTCCCAACCACAAACCAATTTTATCACCCGCACAAGAACCATAACAAAGAATACAGAGAGTCTACAAGCAAAAGCAGCGTAGACGGACAACATACGCCTTGAAAAAAACTGTTTTGAAGTGGGCTACTGTGACATGCTAAATTATTGTAATGGCAGATGTTAACACAACCAACGCACGTCTGCATTGAAAAAAAGTTCTAGATAGAAAAAAAAACTTAGCCAGGGTATGATTACAAAGAAATTATATGGCATTACTTGTGGTTTTGTGCCAGAGAAACATGCAATAAACTAAAGTGAAACAAAAATATACGCATTAACATTACTTTTTTTTTTTTACAAGTAACATCCCACTGAACAGGCTTGGCTTCATAGAAAGAAATGTCTCTTTTCCTGTTTATTTGCTTCTTGTTTGTGATCTTGGTCAACTTTCTTAGCATCTATCCCTTTACTTTTGTCTCCTTCGTTTTAACTTAAAACACTACAAGGTGAAAAACGTAAAAGAAAAAACTCCAAGTCTGAGTCTTTTCATGAGGTCTTTCTTCATAATGAAACCTAAAAACTATCACTGGGTTGACACCTTGTGATGTTTGCACAATAAGCAGTTAAGAAGCAAAAACCATCCAAATAACAACTACTCCCTCAGTGTCTCCTTCTCTTGTACTTCTAATGACCGCTCCCTAAAAGTCCAGTATAATGTCTGAGCCAGTATCATCTTCAGCTGCCTATCAGGGCCCGGGCTGCTCTCCAAAGCTCTCTCGTTACCTCCAGTCTTCCAGCTCATACCCCCACATGACAACTCGTCGGTAGAACGATTTAACCCATTATTCCTGGTTCACCAACTCAGCCAGCAAACGCTCATTTGATGAGACATAAGCATGCACACAAACACCAGCAATGGCTTTAATGTACACTCACTCGATTGCCTGACTGGCTGCTTTGTCCATTATCAACGCCTGCAGGCCAAGACCACCCTTACAGAAACAGGCTTTTAATTTGATAACCGAGAGAGACGGAGAAGAAGAGCAGGGAGATCTAAGGGTGGGGAGGGCCGGTTGTAGCAGGAGGGTGGGTCGGGATGTTGAGTAATGTCATTAGACTACAAGTGGCTGTAAGGAATCTGTATTTCTGGATATTAGACGATCAATAAAACAGAGTGCTGAGAAAGGCCGCTGGCAGCACTTCCCCTCTGCAACAGGAGCGGTTTGCCCAGAAGTAAGAGAATCCTGAAAATCCCACTTGGGAATGGGACTTGAGCTCACAATCTCAGCCGTTTCCTGCCATAACCAAAGGTACTTCCTCCTTTCTGCTTTGGCCCAAAAGCTGATAGGAAGATCTGCTTCAACGTTCATCACAAGTCAATCAAACCTAAATCATCTCAATTGGCAATAACCAAACCTATTTGCAAATATACATTTGGACTGGAAAAGGGTTTATTTCAAGCAATCAAAACATTAAATACAACTATATTTGGATTAAGAAACTTTTTTTTTAAACAATCAAAACAAAAAAACTACATTTAGATTCGAAAATGGTTTGTTTAAGCCACGTGTCGACAACCGGCGGCTCCGGAGCCTGTGTTGTGGCTCTCTGTGTTTTTGTAAAATAAGTATCATGTTCTAAGATTGAGAGTGCAGCGTGACCGCGCGGATGGGGCGTGTCTGCTGCTGTGAACGCCAACCAGAGTCTGTTATGGGATGGAAAGTCTTTCTGAAAAGACAGTCAGTGGGGATCTCGTAGGGGACACATGAACGCCCCCAAAAAAAGCCTTTTCTTCCCCTAGACTAAAACCACCAATTTCCCTGTAAAATTAATTAAATTTGTGTTAGGGCGCCCCTACTATCCTATCACCTTGCTGCTACGATGACCTTATGTCGCTCTGTGTAGAACACGCTGGAGCCCCCCTCCAGCGTGCACGCGGGGGAAAACAACGAACAGGTAGTGAGGCGGGGGCGGGGCTTAGACTCACCG
Source organism: Oryzias latipes (assembly GCF_053564925.1). Lineage (NCBI taxonomy): Eukaryota > Metazoa > Chordata > Actinopteri > Beloniformes > Adrianichthyidae > Oryzias > Oryzias latipes. The sequence continues at coordinate 31,309,917 of NC_136242.1, read as the reverse complement.
CTTATGATTCCAGATCCCGCAAAAAAACTAACAGCTGCTTCCTAATAAAAAATAGTTGTCATTTTGTACTACATTTGAACCTTACCGTAATGATAAACAACCAGTAAACTTGTTGCTTTGTGCTGCTTCATGGTCTTATCCCCCCCCTCCTATTATCACCCTCTTACCCCCCCCCCCCCCCTCTCTCTCTAACATCCCTCTCCCTTCTTCCCTTCTTTCCTTTTCCGTCCGGTCCAACACTAAAGATTTTCAAACCTGATTGGAATTAATAAAGTTTGGCCTCAATTACAAAAGGGGTTTATTCAGACATACCTCTGGTTTGTCTGAAGATTAATAACCCCTCTTGTTAAAGTAAAATATGTCCAACACAAGAGGCCCTCAGCTCTCATCTGCCTGCCTAGCTGTTGGACAGGACAAGTTAAAAAAAATAAAATAGTTGTCATTCATAAAATTAATGTAATTTATTGGGTTTACTGGATTTAAAGAAAAAAAATAGAAAGGAGTCTGCATCAAAGTAAATTTGTTTGGACAGACAGAAAAGTCTATTCAAGGTTGTGGAAAATGGACAAAAGATCAAAGGAAACATCACGCTCATAAAGAATGAAAATAATTAAAATAAATAATTACATAAATATCCTGACAACATTTTGAATCAATCCAAGTATAGCCAAATGAACTTTCGCAATATATCGGGAAAAACATTTTTCCAACACCCCTACTGTTGCGGCTCCCTGTGCCTTCATCTCAGTGGGAAACTGATCAAAATGCCTCTTTGACAGGTACAGGTTGCCGACCCCTGGTTTAAGCAATCCAAACAAAAATAAATTAAATGTGGAAGATGGTTTATTTCAAGCAAAACATTAAGTACTACATTTGGATTGAGAGGTTTTTTCAAGCAACTAAACTACATTTGAATTTGAAAGTGGTTTGTTTCAAACAATCAAAACTAAATTTAAACTAAATATAGATTTGAAAATGTTTTTTCTGAAGCAATAAATAAAAATAGATTTGAAATTCAAGCAATAAGAAAAATTTTAACTACTTTTGAAATTTCTGATAGAAATTCTCAGATTGTTAATATTTAACCAAGTATCCTTTTAAAAACCTCCATTGTATTTGACTCCAGGTGAAGAATACAGAAGAAGAAACATGGGATGCACAGCGAAACAGAGGACATCTAAAACTTAAAGTTCCTCACATACCAGACAGTTCCGTCTACAGAAAGGGCCGTTACTTCCAGAGCCAACAACTACAGTAAAACTTTGCATAACGTCGAGGCTTTTGCATGCCTTTTGAGATATATCTGTCAGTTTCTGTCACGTAAAGTCCAATGCCGCTAATTTCATGGTAGCCTCGTCCACAAAGCCATTTTCTCCTGCCAACATGTCCATAATATGCAATAACACACAGCCGCACTCTGCTATGATAAACCATGCAAAGCAAAACACTGCAGCAAAAATAGACTTTAAGGGCCACTAAAGCAGGGAACCAATGGATCCTAAATGTCAGCAGCATTCTGCATACCAGGCAGGAATAAATGGGGGAGATTGAGCACTCATTATGTTTCTCTAACAACAAATGAACCTTCAATCAACCAACTTGACTTATAACTTTTCATGTAACAATATATAACAGTCTTTTAAATGCCCCAAGTAGAGCAAAGTACAAACTCACAACAATTAAAAATTGACAAATGGAACATAAACTTCAAGTTATAAAAAGGAGTAGGTTATAAATATATTAACATGAATAAAAAGATCAACTAGACTTAATGCAAATCTAACCTGAGTCAAGTTTTGAGCTGTTTTTTTTACGTAGATATTTTGCGTAGTTTATATGCAATTATTGCGTAAAACTTACACAATTGTGTGAGATGCATTCGCAAATGTGTGGCTTTCTACGACCATTCCACGTATGTCTCAGACTTTACATGCATGTACCACCAATGTACAACTTTATATCGCATACGCATACGCCGCACATATCACGTTAAAATTACGTAATTGACGCACAAATCACTAATGAATTGCATATGAACTGCACAATAATCACGCACGGTTCATGTTCTACTTTGGCTTACGTGTTCTTTGCATGTTTTATTCACACTCCTTCAGTGGTGTTAACGTGGTTTATTCGGTATATATCAGTGAACATTTCACGCAAAGACCACAACTTTTCCACATGAATTCACGTATGAACAATTATTATCCGTACAATATGCCCAAAATGTATGTATAGGCTGTGTGACACGGCCTTAAGGCTATATCGCTCTGAACTCTGAGCAAACACAAGTTTAAATGATTCTTGAAAGAATCTCGTCTTCACAGAGATCAACTTATTCCTGCTGAAAATACTTGTAAGGAACTGAATAAAATTTAAATAGAACAAGAATAAGTATTGAAATAAATTAAATAAGGATTAACAATTAAAAAAATCATTAGCTTTCAGGTAAATAAAAATAAATGCTTAATTAGTTATTGAAAATGGTTAAATTGATTGATTTCTAATGATACTACTTCACTTGCTCCAAAAATGTAAGAATTGATTCATGATTTTTCCTAATGAAACATAATTTGCACATAGTTTAACTTTTGATACTTGATCAAATTTTGCTATGAAAATCTCTGAAACAGTGTTATGTCTATTTTACTGATATAGTATTATTTTTATCAATCATATAAATGACTTTTATAAGTAACATAATCTGCATATATTTTGGATAAATGATCTGCATTTGCCATGTTGATTTCTAAAAATTTTTTTACATAATAATTTAAGTACTTCATCTTTGCCGTGTGCTTTATTGATATTTCAAGATTCTTAATTCTGTCTGATAAAAGTTATGAACCAGATAATGATAAATCATGTAATAAAATGGTTACAGTAGAACAGGGCAGGGATTATATAAACTCTCTTCCTTCCACTCCCTTTCAAGCAGTATTTATTAATGTCTAATTATCCTAAGTTTGATTCGTCATTGTATGAATGTATAACTGATGAACTTATTGTTTTTGTGTATTATTCTTATTTGATTGCTTAAAATGAACCATTTCAAATCAAATCAAAATGCAATCAGAAATATACCTGAGTCCTGTGTCTACATGTGAAAGAGTGTAGCTTTCTACAATCATGTGCTGTTAAACTCATTTTATATCACAAACACAGCCTTTGTGTTAAAGATCAAGCAGTCCAAGAACCAGAACTGTTTTCTTCTGTCGGCGACATCTCAACAAATATTTGCTACCTGAACACATGACATTAAATAACATCCGGCTGCGCAGGAGGATGTCACCTTACAGAGAAGTAAGAGAACAATAGCCCAGTAACGTTCAAATATGTCAGAGACAGAAAATTATTTAGTAAAAGAAACAGGAATCTAAATACACAGAGACCAAATTACCAGGACAGGATCGAGCTGCAAGTTAAATCATGAAACAAGGTGCAACTAGACAAGGAACAAAACCTGACATTAAAGCTAAAACATAAACCAGGATGCTAACCCTGACAGCCAGAGCTGCTCCTTCCATTGTTCTGGTTCTGCGAGTTTTTCATGTTTCCCTGCACTCTTCTTCTATCTGATCTCAGCATTAAGAACACGACGCCTCATTTAAGTCAGGTGTGTTCGAGCATAAACATGAACAGGGACTAATAAAATATCAAATGAAAACCAAGATCAATATTTGTTCAGGTTTCAGTTCTCACATAAGGGTGGTTGAAGTGTTTCTTTTATAATTGGTAACAAATTTAGCTGTGAAATGTTCACAGGTGATACAGATGTGTTTTAAATTCCATCTTTACTGAAGAATTTTAATGTTAAAGGCATTACAAGAATCCAAACACCAAACAAAAAGTTACAGTTGATGTCCTGCGTCTATCCTTGGTCACAACTGCCCTTAAGGGTGGATACAAGCTTTATGCAGGCAAAAAATGGGCATACCTGTACAGGGCACACAGGTGGCCCACACCAGGTCGTACAACGCTTGGCGAGTCCGTAGAGGGAAAATATTTATGCACATGATTTTCATTTCATTTCGTTTTGGTGACAGGTCGTAGTAAACACTTATGCAACACCTAAGGGTGAAGTAGGTGAGGCAGAGGCATGTGATATATATTTTTCCTTTTTTAGCCCCACTTAATACTTCGGACTGTGCTAGGAGCCTGTTAGTGCCGTTCACGTGATAAGTACGCAATCTTTGCAAGAAGCCAGACTGTTTGAAATGAGGAAATTAGACAGTGTGTAGATTGTGTGGGCATCCTATGCCTCGTTTCCACTGAGCAGTGCGTTATGGTCCCCTCCAGTCCACTATTTTAAGCATTCCATTATAAAATAGTTGCATTGAGCCGGACCAAATCGTACCACTTTTTGGACCCCCGTTGGTTGTAGGTGCATCACCTGAATTGCCCTGGACCATTCCAAACCGGATCAGACCAAACCGAACCAGAATGTACCGCTCACTGGAAACAAGCTTTACTGTCGTCCTATGGACAGTTGTACGTATCACGTGCACAACACGTGCATGCAGTCTTTGCACAATGGGTACATGTGATGGAGGTTTCCTTGACTGGAGCAAACGGACCTAGATGTTCTTCAGCCACTTCCCGCAAGGAACCCCAATGATCAAAACAAAAATACCTTTTTACCTGTAAATATTCTGGATGGCATCTTCCAGCAGCACAGATCTTGTGAATGAATCTGCATTAAAGTGTTGCTCTTTTGCCGGCCAAACCAAAAACCAGATGGTTCCAGCAGAGCAGTGCAGCATTCTTGCTGCCTCCTCAGACTTGAACACCAAACACGCTCTGTTGAAATCATTTTTAGCACACTTCCTGCCATCTGTCACCAAGTCTTCTGTGGAAGAGCAGCAATCAAAATCTAGCCGTTCCCTCAGAACCAGAAAACTTTACAAAAACACTGTTGCACAATAGGAGGGAGTCAGCAGCATCATCATCTTTGTGTTCGATTCTTGGAATGCTGACTAAAAGGCAAGAGGTTACACATGGCCTTTTGGGAAAAAAAAGAAATGTCCATCATCAGCACTGCGGGAAGTTTCCAACAAAAGACTTGAGTAATCAAAATAAAAGATTTCCTTTCATTTAGGTCACATCCTTTTAAACAAGAATGAAAGTCATCAAAAAGCCCAAAAAACTTCAAAAAACACAACATTTTTTTAGAAAAACAAAGGTGGAAAAACTATTTGATTAACTGAGTAATATGTGCATACCAAACTTCTAACAAAAACGTTCTTGCTTGCATAAAAGATTTTTGCGTACTTTGGTGTTTTAGCAAAAACTACCTGAAAGAAGCATTTGAGATTAAATATTAGTCCAGCGAACATGCATTAAATCGCACACTCATAGTGATGCAAATCCCAAGCTTGGTCCTTTCAAAAAGTGCATAGAGCATCTCACATATCAAAGGTCCTGTCAAACACTCAATAGCATCTCTTTCATGCCTTCTACATGAAAGAGAACACTGTGGCTTCCTTTAATAAGCAGTTTTCCCATTCACAGAGCCAAACTTCAAAGGTCAAGTTGGAAGACTTTCACTGACCGTTTTAACCGGCATTTCCTCATAATTGTTGTACGGAGTTATTGAGAAATTCCAGCCTCAATCATAATTTGGCACAACAAACACGTTGCCAGGTTTTCTCTTGATAACTCTTGAGTGTTGCACACTGAGAACGACCAAAGAAAGCATCAATTTGGAACATCTGGCCAAATCCTTATCACCATGGGAAACCAGAGGAGACGAGTATGTGTTACAATCGCTTCATCTAAACCCAGACTCTGCTTCAGTTTTGTTACTGAATACAAGTCTTTGTGGAGCCAGTTATTAAAATAATCGTGCATTTTGTGGTAAAAGCACCAAATTTGTCCCATAGTGTCCCCTCTTTAAGAAAAGAATGTTAGCTGCAAGAAAATCCAAGATTTCAAAATCTTCATACAAAATTGTAATATGCATAAAATAGTATTCTCTAGGTTCTCATCAAGTTTAAAGATGGCATTTTATGCATGAACAGCCCATGTTGTTGAGACTGGGGCAAAAAGTCATTGAATATTTTTGGAAGAATTGGCTGCCATCTTTACAAATGGCCACCATTATGGATGTCTCCAACATGCTTTTTTCAAAAGAGGAGGCATCCTAAGGCTGCTGAATACAGTGCGTGTACCACAAACTGCACATTGGGTTAATATCAACGTAACCGGCTCTGCTATCTCCTAAATGTAGAGTTAATTTAAAAAAAAAACAATTTTCTTCTGTGTTGACTGCTGGCTTTTAAAGGCAGATCTTTGGTTGTTTGCTGGTCTCCTCCAATGTAATGTCAGCTGGTAAAGTCAGTGTTTTTTTCTAGTGAAACCAAAAAGTGTAGCTAAATAAGCCATGATATATAAGAACATGGATATTCCTCAACTAAGAAAACTTCAAGTCAAAAGTAACACAGGAGAAACAAACTGGTTTAGGTGTTCTATCAAACTGTTGTAGTTATTTTGTTTTGGACCGAACAAAAAACTTGAATATCAATTACTATTCACTAGTCATCTTCTTTTTCAAATCTAAAATGTTGTGCTGTTTCTACGTCTAAGCAGACACACTTATGCATTTCACCGGACGAATGCTAAAACATCAGTTGTGGCCTGTTTTTGGCAAGTCGCACTAGACTATAAGTTGCAGTTTTTGGAGAAATGTATTTGACAAAATACAGAACTAAGAATGGGCATTTCCTCTTGAAAGGCAGATCCTATTAACGGAATCGATGACAATAATAGACTGAATATTAGCGCGCTTCACCAACATAACCGCATTCAGCTTCACAGAACATGGAAGGAATTGCAAAAATGTTTGGTGTGGTAGATTAGACCAACATAACAACCTAACTCTTAATATCAGTTAAAAAAAATCCACATAATCCATTTAATTCTTTGTCATCTGTGTCGCTTTCAAATATTATTTTTTTTAAATCACATATAAGTCAGACCTGAGTATAAGTTCCACCCTGGCCAAACCCAGCAACAATAACTAAATAAATAAATGCTGCTTATGCTCCAGAAAATACAGTAGGTGGATGTCCCAGAATCAGGGAGTATTTTTTGGGTGTTAATAATATTTTTTGCCTTTATGTTTACTTTAATATATGTATTTCTACTTAAAATATTTGGACAAGTACTAATAAGGTCTGACAAGTCAAATCTATTTTATCAGGTCATTGTTGGTTTAAGGAAGTTGACTGAGGAAATGAAGAAGAGAGATGAAGATGGGGGGTTTTACTGAGAAAATATCTCGAACTCTGTGAAACGTCAGTGAACCGAAGCTTGAGATTTAAAAAGATAAAATAAACTCGATAAGAAAGATACACGTTGAACATAAACACAAAAAAAACTGACTGCCAGGTTTATGCAACTGCACAAAATTAGTCTGAAAACCCATTTCTAAAAAGAAATATAAATGACCACTATTACAATCACTGTAATTAAAGGTTAACTTCGCCAGTGATTGCTTGATTTCCTCAAACTCTTAACATCTTAGAATTGTATCTAATGATTTGTTAGAAAAAGGAGAGTCAAACAAAAGCATGTCTGTAAATGTTTTGTTGTTGTTGTTTTCAGTGCTGTGCCGTCTTTTACCCATTGTGTGACCGTGCATTTAGGTGTGAGTGACAGAAAAACAGACCACAGCACGTTGGGATTAAAGAGAAAAACAGTTGGCCGGAGAAGTAACCCGAGAACTGAGCCGGTGCCAGTTCCCCCACACATTCTGGCTTGGAGTGATTTCATACCAGACGCAAGAGAAGATAAGGAATATTCCTGCCTTCAACACACTAGATACATGAAAAACACTCGAGAAGAGCGAGCTGAAAGGCATTCTTCTTCATTTCACATCATTTTAGCTGAGAAATGATGTCACAGACAAAACTAAACCCCATTACATCAAAGCCAAAAACCTGATAAGTGCACTTCATGAGGCCAAAGTTGGAATAAATAAGAAGTAAAGGTTCAGATTAACCACCTAAACGAGCTTGTAATTTAGAACAAAAATCCTGATGACACATTCCTCTGCTCATTTTTCTTTGTTTCGGTTAAACTTGGGCTCATTAATGGTCCGTCTCCTGCCCAGCTGGTAGTGGATGGCTGTTTCTGAGAGGCTGTTTGACCCCGTAGCCTACAAAAAATAAATAAATGAATAAAAAACCTTCAGCTTCTCTGCTTCCCATCATTGAGAGATAGCAGAAGCAGACAGGTTGGTTATTATGCCTCCATATTCTGGGTGTTGGTGAAATTTGAAGCCCTGAGATCATCTATTCCTGAACGACCAGTAGGGTCCTCCAATTCAGGCAGCAGGTTTTATCCTGGTTTTAATTGAAATTGATTAATATAATTAATTTAATCATTTGCTTAAACTACCTCCAGTAACTCACTATGATTTGACTCGATCACTTCGGCATAAAATGTGAGATTTGATTGCGAGGACTCATTTCAGAGGGCTCTGAAAGGCCCCATGCGTGCAAGAGGGATCGACTTCTGCAGAATCTGAGTTTCCTCAGAGACAAAGGAAACTAAAGCAGAATGGATCTGTCAATGAAAAGGCGACAGCTCAAGTTACAAGAAACCCCAAGGCAATTGGTCCCACTTCAAGCCATACAAGGTTACAGCCCCCCCCCCCCCCCCCCCCCCCCACACACACACACACACAAGCAAAATAATAAATCAAAAAGTGTACATTCTCTATCTAATGCAGAACACTGGATCACCTAAAAAATGATCGAAAAACTTTAAAAAGACACCAAATGTAAAGTTACAAGGGAGTGGTGACCCAGACGGGTCAAAAAAAGTTTGATATCACTTACGTGTTTACACTTAAGCATGACAGACGTGACGAGATACACAGAACTATAGATAGATACGCCCAAACAACCTTCACGGGGACTTTATAAACATGCAGGAATGTAACTTATCACCAAAAAAAAAAAATAACAGACGGCAAATAAATAAAGCCTTCTGAAGATAATACCGCCCATGGCTGATTAAAACAGAAAAGCCATTAGTCTGTCTAAGTAGCTTGGTGTCCTCGACGGCGGGTAATTATCCTCAACTTGGCTGGGGGGGGGGGGGGGGGGGGGGGGTATTAGATGGTCAGAGAGCAGTTAGAGAGAAGACAGCTGGTGGAGCTGCAACATCCGAGGTGAAGAAGCATTTCCTACGGGCGTGAAACAGATGAGCTCTGCAGAAAGTACCTCTAACCCCTCCAGGGGCGACTGGAGAAAAAAAAAAAAAACACCGGTAGGGCCCATCAACCCCACTTCATTTAAAATCAGACGCTTTGACCATTAGCGTGTTGTCAAACATCAACACCTTTTGGAGTTTTGTTCACCAGCCCCCCCCCCTCCTGTGAAAATAAGAGGGTCCGGTTAACAAATTCATGCAAAAGAAATGCCGGAAGAATTGTCCACACTTAAGTGCTGTTCGGGGAGAGCAAGGAGCTCTTTGTGTTGTGGCAGTCATGGTGACAATAAAAGTGCCTCTGTCATGGGTTTGAGCTGTTTAACCTTTTGATCCTTTCTCCACCTAATATGGGTTTTGAGCTTTCCCTGACGTTTGTCAGACAAAAAGATAAATCAGATTTATGCGATTAAAAAAAAAAAAAGAATCTGCCAATCTGGGAATTGTTTAATATTTAAACGCAGTTCATCTCAAAGATTGTTTTGCTGCAAATGAGGCAAAGAATATGTTACAATCAATTATGAACTGTTAATCTTCTTCAAATGCCACTGATGGATCAATGGGTAAACCCTAAACTGAAAGGTTTTGAGTTGCGTTCAAATCAGTCAACTTTTTAAAGATCTTGGTTATTTAAAACATAGCTGAAGTTTTTGACATTTTTGAAAAAATGTGGGATATTATCGAATAAAAATAGTGGGGAGATTGCTGGTATGGATGTGATAGGTTGGTGGAGTCGGAGCTGCTGCTAAAGCAAAGAACTCGTCAGTAAAATTCCGTGCGGGGTGTCCTGAACGCATCACACACCTCTTCATGTGTCACAGGGGGTTCAGCGTAAAAATGCACCCAAAACTACCCAGACTTCCCCGTTGCTGCAGGCAGAAACGTGCAAAGGGACTGAAACGTGGAAGCCCATCATCAGTCGCAGTTGAGAATCCCGCTTCAGTCACCTCCGACTCCGTGGAGTGGAAAAAAACTTCCAGAAAGAGGAGCAGCGCGAGGCTGGCGAAGAAGCGTACACCTTTCGGCCTCGAGCATTTTCCCGCAATTCGTGTCTCGTCTTATTTCATTTCCTGCTTAAAAGCCAGAAAAAATGATGGTTTGGTCAAATATTTCATCCCGTAATCCGCTGTGGCGACGTGATAACCCGCAGGGACAGAACCGCATGCAATAGATTTCCAAGACGACTAGACTAAAGTACCACAGAACCTCCTCTAGTAGAACCCGCAGCTCCTGACCTCAGGTTCTCCTGCATCCTCTGAGTTTGGTCTTACCGTGACTTCAGCGGAGCTTCCACCAATCTATGCTGCTACTTTCACGCTCCAGACGCTGTTGCTCAACTTCTAGTGAGCCGACTTACCCAGCTGGATGACAACAGCGGACCAGCCGCTCTTAAAGGCAACTTCAGTTTCCGGTTGTAGATTTCAAAATAAGAGAACCCAAGCCAAAATATCTATTTATCTGTGGTCAAATTGTTTTAATGACGTGTCATACATCATTTCGGGAGAGATCTAATAGAGAATAAAAAAGAAAAACACAACAATATTTACAGTGCAACGCTTGTTATTGGTTATAAGTATAGAAGCAAAAGGTTTTATTTGCTGAGTGGAAAAATGTGGCAGGCAACAGTAATGGTACCAATCGAAGGAGTGTGAATCCAGCACATAAACACAAGCTGGCACACATACCTAAACATTACTAAAACGTCTGTTCTGTACAACTAGGCGTGAAGGTGGTCAATTAAACTAAATTAAATAATTGATAAACCAACAAAAGCTCCATGATCAAAAGTTTTCAGACCGGATAAAAGCCAACGCCAGCATAAAAATGTTGATGCTTCAGTGATGTGACCATGGCTGTGGCCTTTCTGATGGCAAGGCCAAACAAGACTTCTATCTCTGAATGTGGTAACAAGAAAGCTCTCTGACCTGTGAGTTAATACTACAGTTCCAAAATACTTTTGTCCAATTCCATTTTGTTTCTGTTTTTGAAACTCTACTAATATCAATTACGTTTCATAAATGAAAAATGTCAATTTCTGCACTATTTCAAGTTGTTTTCAGGTTTTGAGCAGTGGTAGAATCTGCATGTTATACATTAATTTAATCAATTTATTTGGACCTAGGAGACAAATTGTGTACCATTTACAAACAGGTCTGTAGACGGTATGCATGAACATTTTACTTTCGTTTGATATGCAGTAAATATTTTTAAAAAATGTTATAAATACGTGCTGTATACATGCACATGGTTTGAAAAAATGAACGTATGTTCACACCGCGATTGGCAACACGCATTTAAGCCACAACTTCCCAAAAAAGTCAATGTAAACACGTGTTAGAAGTTAAACCATGTCTAACTTTGACCAATCAGGGACTCAGATTTGGTAGTGACGTATGGATGCCTCCTTCTTTAATTCTTGGAACTGGTCCCATCGGAGAATGATCAGCCACCAGTTACTCAGCTGCAAGCCTCAAGCCCTGGCCTGGCTTCAGGACTGGACCCAAGTAACGTCAGTCCAGGCAACGTAGCAGACCTTGTTTTTAATTTTTTCTATGAGTGGCATTTGAGCTTTTCTTAGTCTGACTTGTTATCTAAAACCTGTCTGTGATGGAAACCCCAACCAGGGTATTTACCCCAGACAGCATAGTGTGGGATCACTCAAGCTCTGAAACCACCCGCCACAACAAAGGGCCAGTTTGTGGAAAAGGAACATTACCTCAGCCTGAGTTAGTGCAGGAGGCTGAATGTTACCAGATAGAGATAGTTCTCTAATAGGCTTGGTCTCTTTTCCAAGTATATCATTCTTTTCTTAAGCCTTTCAGAGTAAAAAATATCCATCTATCTATCTATCCATCTATATACTTAACATTACAATACACTTTAAAGCTCCAAAAAGTTGGTTTTGTATATATAGGCCCTTTAACTTTCTTTAGTTGAGACAGTTATGGAAAATGCAGGAAAATGTTCAGTCTCCCACTACTTTCTTTCCTTGTGTTCTTTTTTAACACACATGCCTTTTGAAGATGTCAGCTGTTTTCTTTTTCTGCTGCTTCTGGCCTTAGAAGTTGTTTCTGATATAATGAATGCCTTCATTTTCCCTGGTCTTCGTTTCTATAAATTATATTACCAGCATTTTAGTTTTTCTTCTTGTGCGTTTGTCTTAGCTGATCCACCAGCCTCTTCCGAGCTGTTGATTATAGTTGCCTTTATTTTTTTTAAACGTTCCTTTGGTTTTTGTTTCCTTTCCTTTAGTTAAGATACTTCCTAGAACCAGGAAACACTATCTTTGCCTCTTTTTCCCGGAATAAATATTTCTCTGCTTCTTTACATGTCCAGGTGCTAAATCTTCTCTTTTAAGGAGTGTAAACTCAGGAAGACAGATTCTCATTCTCAGTTGACGGTATGTTTTCTAGCTGGACACCCAACAGTCAAGGACACCAAGGCTAATTCCAAGAATGTCAAACACTCAAAGCTCCATGCTTACAGTTTCACAGAATCTGAACTTGCCAATGCGATAAAAACAGACGAAGGTTTCATCACGAGTCTATTAAAAATCTCATCTTTCAGGGCCACTGTCGGTGTTTATTGCATCATTTTAATGACTCCAGTATTAACTCTATTAATTTACTCGACACCCTAAATAAAAATAGCAGAAGCTGTGAGATTACTCTGTCAGGCTAAAATGAGGATGTGTCTGAAGTAACACAAAGAGATTAAAACCAATGACAGACGCAAATCAGAACTTCCGAAAGATTATGTCGCTGCAGATAATTAAGAGTACATACCGTGCGATTAGCAGAAGAGCATCACTCATGACTAGACAAGCAAACTAAAACCTCAGTCATTTAAAAAAAACAAAAAAAGCGTATTTTGCACACACAAAAAACACAAAATTGCAGTTTTTTATTTAAACAAAGTTAAAAAAAAATCCATCAAAAAGCAAATTTATTTGACACAAACCTCCTGAAAGAACAATAACAAACGTTGCTGTTAACCCTAACCCTAATGTTTAATGGAAGTGATGGGATTAAGAACAGTGTCATCTGCTGCTGCACAGGCAGAAGAAAGGGGCTGCATACCAGAATGTTCCACATTCAAAGAGAATATTTTGTCACAGCCTTTGTGACGTACCGTTAAAACAGCAAAAACTAATAATTGCCCAGTAACATCTCGTTTGGGGAGGAAAGAAACTGGTCTTTATGGCAGCGTGAGGAAGGCCTCAAATTCTACACAACGCCAATCAAGCGTGATATTAAACAGAGTAATCTGCTACGTGGATGAAAAGGGCTGTCCTCTTTCACGAAGGCGTTCATAAACAGATGAATGGGATTAGAGGCCGTTCACATACAAGATTCTTTGTAATAAAAAATAAAATACTTCTATGGTGGATTTCAGTACATAACACAACTGGACCTAAATGTTCCTCAGATTTATTGAATTGCATACAATCAAAACGTAGTAGAGGGTTTTTTTTTGTAGTTGCTTGCTTGTTTTGCATCTTTTTAGTGCTCAAACCCAAAGGTAAATCCTTTGCTTAACTGTACTGTGAATAGAAACTGGCGACAAATTACTGCTCCTTAGCAAAACTGGAATACTTGCAGCTGATGTGATATGATATTGTCATCAAAGTTGCACTCTAGAGAGAAAAAAAAGATAATTGCAGTAGCTGCTTTTGGTGAGCCAGAGAGTCCAATCATCTTTGAAAAGTCCCACCGGAGGAGGAAAAAGGAGTTCTCTCCTGTATTCTCTTTGTTTGCACCGTCGCGGTTAGTGCTATAAATCCAACATATAACATTTTTGTTTTCTAATAGTCACATTTAATTTGCTATTTGACAAATATCTTAGATTCCAAGAGCATAACTCCAGTGCATGTCGGTGTTTCCTCTAGAATCAATAAGACTGAGTCCTGCTTGTGAAGACATCATCAGCGCTTTGAAGTGAGGGTGAGTGTCGAGGAGACTCTGAAGATCTGAGGTAGCATGTTGCTCAGCTGGTAGAACATCTCCTCTGAGATACTCTGGCAATAAGACAAAATGACAAGATCAGGCCCAGACACCAAAAAAGACAGATTCGTCCGACAAAATGTGGTGAAAAAATACATAAAAATGAACATAATTCAGTTGAATTAGCAAGTCTTACTGAAGACGAGATCAAAAACGACATTCGTTCCCTTTTCTTACTGAACAGGAACTAGCGTATTTTCCGGACTATAAGTCGCACCGGAGTATAAGTCGCACCAGCCCAAAAATGCATTATAAAGTAGAAAAAACACAGATAAGTCGCACTGGACTATAAGTCGCATTTTAACTTTCACAACCTTATATGACACAATCATAGCAGACTGTTTATCTAATAATTTCACAGTAATTCTTTCTCATATTTATTTGTTCCTTTCATGAAGCATCATTGGCCAACTAATACTCTGTTTTCATCCTGTATTTGTAGAAACAGTTTTCACTTTTATTGCATTTCTGAATCTGTGAAATCATTGGAAAATAGAATATTATGTTGTTAGCCTTCAAGATCTTACTGTAAAAAAAAGTTTGTTGATTCTCTGAGTCACTTAACATCCTCTTAACACTTAACATACCTCATACATCAAATTGACCCAGGAACATAATATCTGTTCCTCACAAATGACCATAACAGGAGGGTTAACAATGTATTTATTTCAATTTATCTCTAATATAAGTCGCTGCGGAGTATAAGTCGCACCCCTTGCCAAACTATGAAAAAAAGGGCGACTTATAGTCCGGAAAATACGGTAGGTAAAAAAGAGAAAAACTGCATTCCAGAACCACAGACAGGTTACTTCTGCTGACATTTGTAAAGTTTGTTCAATCATGAATCACCACAGCTGAAATCTTGGTGTTTTGATCTTTTTTTTTTTTTTTTTTTCCAGAACATTCTATAGACCAGCGGTCCCCGACCCTTTTTGGGCCATGGACTGGTTTCATGCGAGGCTGAAATTTGCGTCAGATTATTTTTTTTAGCCTCCAAGTTTCCAGTTTCCAATTTGTAGTTTCTTGTTGTTGTTTTGTAATACTCAAATCAAATGTTGAACTGAAAGAAAATGGTGGCCCAAAAACAAAGACTTGAGCCAAATGATGGAGAAAGTGAAACGTTGCATCCCTTCAATTTCATATGCCTGCAAATATCAGCTCATTACTTTCTCAAAATGAGCTGAACCATCTTAAGTTAAATATGACAGGAGCGGTTATCTATTTTCGCACAATACTTTAGGACATTTTTTACAATTCTGCAAGTTGCTTGAACCCTTTTGAAAACCCACAGAGACAGAACAGCACTGTCTGTGTCTAAATAAGCCTCAGCATTCCTTCTGTTGTCCTGACGTGGAAGGGGTCACTTCTTTTGGGAGACAGAGCAGTCAAAAGGCTGAAACGAAGACAGCTCCTTCCACCAGGGAAGAATGTTAAGACACAGCAGCACACGAGCAGACAGGCAGACAGCATATACTTAGACATGGTCTGTCTTGGATGTGGGGGCAACGATAGTCATTTCAGCACTTGCTATTTTGACGTGTGCCTGAGCATGAAGCTGGCAGGAAGCTCATATTCCTTTGATGCGCCTCGTTTTATTGTCTCATCCTGTCGACGTGACATCGTACCATAGACTCTGCTGCCTCTCCGACAGACCACAAACCCTGCAGGTACATCCAGCTCGACTCAAAGGAACTCAAGTCGCTAACACAGAGGAATTTTCACCTTAGAACGGAAAATGTTGCTCAATTTATATGGAGTGAGGCCCGTGTGAGCACGTCCGTCTTCCCACTTGTTCCACAGTCTTGTGATTGAGTCGGAGCTTTCGCCACGGCAGTGAAAACAGCTAACTAAAGAGACTGGGCTTTGATTTATAGTCAGCTTTTCAAACATTAGTTCTTCTCCGCCTGACTTCAGAAGCTTACACTGCAAAGCCAGGTGTGCCTTTTGTGAGCTCATATACATACAAGGCCTAAAGTACACATTTCTTTAGAAAGAACTGAAAGCATCCACGTATGGCCGTCAATAAGGGAACAATCGAGGCACCTTAAAGCCCAAAATAATCCACATGTGAAGAAATTCCAGCTTTCGCTGCTCTCAGTGGGAGGTTACAGGTGAAGTTTAGAAGTATTGTGACCCCATTCATAACTACACTAAAATGTATAGAACAGGGTTTCACATGGCGGCGCCTAAAATGAAAAATGGCTCGCCACCTGCAAGATCCAGAGCTGTGGAGATTTGAGAAGCTCCTGTAGTTCCTGAATATGTCTTTAAAAAAAAAAATCAACAGTTCAGACCTGCTGAGCTCTCCAGTGTATGATTTACAGTATTCTGGTAACACGTTAATTTCACCAAGATGTGCATCCACCCTGAAATCCCAGCTTTTTCTAAACTCACCTTTGGCACCACAAACTGGACCGTGCGTGATATACCTCCATCCCACGATGCCATTTCCATCATAAAACCTGTTAAAAAAACATTTATTATTGAAAACCTGATGGTGGAATTTCAACAAAGTTTGCAAAAATTTAAGTTTTTAAGCAACAGTAAAGAATTAGCAGACGAGTTGGAATTTAAATAAAAAAACATTGGAATATTTGTTTAATTATAAATTAGATTATAAAGTCAACGTGACAATGTCAAACGATACTGCACAGGCCAAAGTAGAAATTAGTTTAAGGACAAAAGAGAGGATTGCTTTTAATCAGATTAAAGCAATGCACGAAACACAGATAAATAAAACTAGTTGGAAATTGTTCTTTAAGTTCTGAATTCATATTTCATACATGCTGATTATGATAACTGCACACACATACTTTTCTGTGTTTTTTAGCAATGGGATTAACTAAACTGCTGTCAGCCGACTTCCCTCAGTCGATTCCACTATCATGTCATTTTATAGCCTGTTCCTTTATGTCAGTATTTATTTTATTATTACTAAAACAGCACTGATCTGATGATCTGAATCCTAAAAACATATATACAAAAGGACCAGTGGCAAATATTTCATTCACTGAGTATTTAATCTATATTTTAAAAAAGTCTTACAGCAAAGACTTGTGATGTAAAGACCCACTCTGATGAAAATTGTGTTTTTGGTGTTTTGTTTTGATGTTCTTGTGTCATTTTTCGGATTTTAAAAATAACCTCCAAATTGCATTACTTTATTCAGTATTTCTTTATTTAAATAGTTGTGAATCAGTTGGAGACGAAAACAATGCTGTTTGAAAAAAAACGCTTATTTGTGATATAGGAAATATTCTGGAGGGGCCACAAGCGCCCTGCTCCGCTCCATTCTGATGCATCCACCTGTAGATCCACCAGATCACTTTTCGTCTCGATCCAAGCTGCCATTTGGCTCAAAACTGTACGGATGGATAGCTCCAATATTTCTCGACGTTTTTGTAGCACCGCTAATGTTGGCGTCGGGTTTGGGGGGGCTCTAAGCTAGTGGGAGAGCGTGTACACAGAGAGCTGCCAGCAAGGTGGAGGGGTATTATTTAACTTTAATACCCCTCCACCGGAGGGGTATTAAAGTTGTATTAAAGGCGCCGGGGCCTCCGGTGCCTGGCGCCTCCGGTGCCAGGCGCCGGGGCCTCCGGTGCCTGGCGGGGGGTGGTGGGGGCTCCGTTGGTCGGGGGGTCGGGTCCGGCGCCGGGGTGGGGCGGGCTGGGGCGCTGCGTGGTCCTCTGGGCTTGGGTGTGGGGGTGCGTGGTGGGGGGGTGGGGTGGTGTTCCGGCTTGGCTTGGGGGGGTGGTCCCTTTGCCTGTGCTGGGGGGGGTTGGCGGGGGGCGCTGCTCGGGGGGGGGGCCCAGCGGCGCTGGATGGGCTTCCCATCTACGCCTGGGGCTGGGATCAGCCCTTCCCTGGCTCTGGGGCTGGACGGGACAACCCTCTTGGGGCCCCCGGGCGCTCTGGGTGTCATCCGCTTCGGCTGCGGGGTCTGGGGTGGGGTGGGGTGGGGGGTCTTGTCGGCCCTGTCCTGTGGGGGGGCATTCTGGGGGAGGGGGGGGGCCGCTATTGGTACGGGGCAGGGGGGGTTGACGGGTCGGGGTCTCCGCTGAGGCCATCGGCGGTTTCCCCGGCCGGTTGGCTGCCTCGGTCCCGTCGAGGCCTGACCAGAGCTCTTCTAGGGCCGGCGTTTGGGGGTGGGGGCCTGGGCTTGCTCCGGGGGGGGCCGGCGCTTTCTGGCTCCTCTCCCTCTGTGTGGGGTGGGTGGTGCTGGGCCTGGGGTGTCGGCGCCTCCGGGGGTGGGGCCCCTGGGCTGGGTGGGCCTGGCCCCCTTGCTGGGGGGGGGGGGGGGGGGCGGGGGACAGCTGTTTGACCACCGGGGGACAGTCTACCAGCTGTCCCCAACTTACCCCCTTCCTCATATAACCTCATAATAGGGTGAGGGGGTGGGGGGCTTAGCCTGCGATGAGCTTTGGGGGGGGGGGTTTACTAGGCAGTGGCCCCCCCTCCTATGGTTGCCGTATGGAGTGGGCCCCCCCTCTTTCGGTTTTATTTGCACCTTAGACATGTAGGGCCCTTGGTAGGGGGGGTGCTTGGACATCACTGCCAGCAAGCAGCAGATGTCCTCCTAGCACCCTACCCGCCAATTTTAACCGCACCTTAGACATTTAGGGCCCCTTGGTGGGGAGGGTGAGGGGACATCACTGTGAGTAATCAGGAGATGTCCCCTTAGTGCCCTACCCGCCAATTTTAACTGCACCCCCCTTAGTACACACACCCCTCCCCCCTCAATATATACATCCCAACATAAACACACACACATGCACACACACACCCTCTTAAACACACATATACGCACACACATTTTGCAAGGAAGGTGGGACCTAGGACCATCTGTCCCCTGCCTCTTCCCTGGTGGGGGGTACGGGCCCCTTTGCAGCGGCGGCCGTGTCCCCGGGGTGCCGGCTTCCTGGGCCCGGCGGTGCTCTCTCCGCGCGGTGGGGGGGTTCACATTACATCTGAGCCGGGGGTGTTGGTGTCCCTGGGGGGTGGGTTCTGGCCCTTGCTCCTGAGCGCTGGGCCCCGCCAAACTTCCAACTGTGGCCGAGCCTGGTCGGGCCATATTTACAACACCCCTTGTGGGCCCTCTTTTTTCCCCGGGGTTCCCCCCTCCTGGGCGGGGGCGGCGGGCCCCTGCCTTGCTCCTCCCTGGACCAACCGTGGGCCGGGCGGATGGCCGCCTGGAGTGCGGGGCGGGTCTCCCTTGGGGGGTCCTGGCTCGTACCTGGGGTTGGGGCGGGGGGATGCCCGGAACTCCTGGGTGGTGGTGGGGTGCTCATCTGGGGCTGTGGGCGTCCCTCTCCGGTGGGGCCCTGCGTTGGGCTCTCCCGGCGCGGCGGGGGGGCTGTTCTCCTGGTTGGGCTGGGGCGGCCCTCTCTTTCCCTCTGTGCCTCCCTGCTCTCTGGCTCTGGGGGGCCTTGCGGCGGTCCTGCTGGCCCTGGCCTGGGTGGCGGGCTTGGTCGCCCGGGCGGCGGTTGTTCCCTGCCGGTTTCCGTGTGGCGTGGGGGGGATTCCGGCTGCCGCTGCTGCTGCGGTGGGGGTCTTGGGGTGGGGATGGCTGGGCGCTCTCCTTCCTTCTTTACACATTCCACCATCCATATTAGAAGAACATGAGCACTCACCTGAGCACGGGTGTTGGCTCACCTTTGCACTGGCGGTTTGCGTGACTGAATGACTGAAATGTTTCACACTAGTTGGTGTTAAGGCATAAGTATGCGTGTGAGCACTATCTGTTTTGTGTACATGTCGACAGATGGACATTTTTGCAACTAGCAGGTGTGTTTGACACTTGGGTGTGTGTGTGGACAGGCTCCGCCCTTTTTGTACTGCATTTGAGCCTTACCATGGTGATTAACAACCAGTAAACTTGTTGCTCTATGCTGCTTCATGGTCTTATCCCCCTTCCCCTCCTACTATCACCCTCCTTCCCCCCCTCTTTCTAACGTCCCTCTCTCTTCTTCCCCTCTTTCCTTTTCCGTCCGGTCCAACACCAAAGATCTTCAAACATGTTTGAAATTAATAAAGTTTGGCCTCAATTACAAAAGGGGTTTATTCAGACATACCTTTGGTTTGTCTGAAGATTAATAACCCCTCTTGTTAAAGTAAAATATGTCCAACACAAGAGGCCCTCAGCTCTCATCTGTTTGCCCAGCTGTTGGACAGGACAAGGTAAAAAAAAAAAAAAAAAGGTGGAGGGGTATGGGGGGGGGGGGGGGGGTTGCTCCGTGCCAGCGGTCCAAAGTGAACTTCAAAACGAACTACTGCCGAAAACTACGTCCTCAAAAACGACAAATGATTTGGCTAAATACGGCATCATCATCATGAAAAGACCAATGGGAAGGCTTTGAAAATAGATCAAAAGATGATGGAAGTGGAAATTAAATGTAAAATCCTTTTTGTAGTGTCAGTTAAAACAGGCTTATTTTCAATAAATAATAAGAACAAAGCATCCCATGATAAAGTGTGGCCAGAACAGATTCTGTGATTCAGGGAACCCGTTTTGGATCAACTAGAACCAAACTGATGGAGATAATTGTTGTTATTGTGCCTCATTCCAGGACTCACATGATTCACTTAACTTCATTTATCTATTTCAATCAAACCTGAGCATCTGCGAGTGAATAAGTACGTTACCTTTGACACATTTGAACACCAGCTCGGCCCTCTTGAGACACCAAGGGATAGTCATCTCCTGTGAAGCAAAAAGATGATTCGAGTGCAACTTTACTGACTGATTTTGGTTAAGAAACTTCTTCTTCTTCTTCTTCAGTCTTGTCTTTGTCTGTCTTGACAAATGTCTTTGTGGATCATTATCAGAACCAAACATAACACAATATTAATAGTAACAGATTGGATTTATCTGTGCTTTTCCAGATGCTCAAAGTGCTTACAATGTATCCCCATTATTCATTCAGTCCTCATTCATACTTGGTGATGGTTTGATTTGATTTGATTTGGTGTATTGATTTATTTCAAGCATTGTAGTCAAAGCAATAACTTTGGTAACTACTGATGCAGCCACAGCTGCCCCAGGGCAGACTGACAGAGGCATGGCTGCCAGTACGCTGCCAGTACTAACCCTACGGCCCCTCTGACCATCACTGGAACATTCATACACATTCACACACCAGTGGAGCCACACTGGAGGCAGGGAGGGGTGAAGTGCCTTTCCCAAAGACACAATGACGGTTGACTGGATCGAACCGCCGACCCTTTTGTTGGCCGACCTGTTTAACCGCCTGAGCCACTGCCACCCTACAATAGAAGGAGAACATAGCCAAGAGAAGCCAACACCTCACTTTATTCCCCAGGTTTTAGAGAATAGGCAATACCACCTTAAAATGCTTCCGAGTTGTAAAGAACATGCATTACTTCAGGGAACTTATTCCAAATGAAATGTACTTTCTGTGAGTGTACAGAGTGTACAGAGTACTTTCTGTGAGTGAAACTACATCAATGCCCCTTTACACAGTTTCTGTGCGAGTTACTTCCACCAAGATCTTGGCGAGTTTGGCTCCAGGCTACAACTGGTAACTTCAGACTCGTCATCTCTGAGAGCCATCTTTAATCCCAGCAAACAGTGTCACACAGACACAGTCATACTCCCACACACATCCTTAAACTGACAAACGTTTCAAGGACACCTCAACTCATCAACGTATTTTAAGCAGAGAAGGATTTTTGGCTCAATAGGTTTCTGAGCAGCAACACATATTTTCAGCTTAAAATAATGGGCTAATGTATTGCATGAACAAGGAAAATCTTTGCTTTTCAGTTCTCTTCAACATTGTTTAAACACACAAAACCCTGAGCTGAAGGAACTGCCCTCCTCTAAACAAACCATACCAACAATGTTTGTAGGAAAAGCCACGAAAAGGCCTGTACAAACACGCAAAGACCTCTACTGAATGAGAAACCACTTAAAAGACCTGAACAGATGGATAAGTGTTGATGTCAATTCAAAAAGCTATCAATTAAAAGCCTCTGGCTCCCAAAGCTTCAGAAAATTAGACCAATGGTTTTGTAAACAATCAGATCTTGATCAGACATGAGTATAGACAAATAGTACCGAGCATGTTGTGGCAGGAGAGCAATCCAGACAGAAGCTTTGTCAAAAAAAAAAGAAAAAAGAAAAATCATGTGAAAATGAAAGTGCAGGTTTTTGTTGTGAAGTGTTGCGCCTCAGGACTTAAAATAGGTCATCGTATTGGCTGGTTCTGTCAGCTAAAACAAATAAAGGAACACGCCGTACATTTTCAGTTTTTGTTTGACCAAAAACTGGGACAAAATGCAAAAAAGTGGGCTGAAAAACCAGGAAAAGTTATAAAAAATTAGGATCAGAGGTGTTTTAAAATCCGTCAGGAAGTTGGAGATTCAGCACATAATATCTATGACTGTCCTAAATAAGAAAAATATTGAACAACACTGCAATAAAACCAATATTAGACATAAAACGACGTAAACACCAGGCATTTCACGAGTGTTCTTGAATACATGTTTAGTTCAGTGTTCACACTGATCAAGTAAGGAGGGGCTTCTACTTCTTTTCCTACCATTTGCATGTCTACCACTGACAGTTGGAAGAGGCTTGGTGCAAAATGTTGAAGTGGTGCAAATCTTGTGATTTGGACATGAAACGGCTCGGTTTATAGCCTCCTTGCAATGGCGAATATGGATCCCCACCGTGTCAAGCGAGTGGCTTGGTTTAAAAAAACTAAACTCAGACGTCGTCAGGCTCGTTGCCATGTCTGGAATCACCCGTTAAACCAATTTCATGAGTCACTGCCAAATCTAAGTCCCTGATTGGTCAAAGTTCTAACTGGTAGGGGTGTAACAATACGTTAAAATCTCAATTTGGTTCGATTCAGAATTTCATAGGGCTTGGTTCGTTACATTTCGGTTAGGTACTGCTGTTTAACAAATCTGCCTGATATGAACTGCTATTTTATGAACTATTATTTTATGGTTATTTATTGTGAGTGTTTGTGTGTGATTTGCTGCCGGAAACCTGCCGGAGAATTAATAAAGTTTTTATCTATCCATCTATCTTTTTCGGTAAAAAAAAAAAATCAAAGCAGAAAAAAATGACTTACAAAATGCATTTATTGGTTTTACATAACAATAAATAAAATTGACCTATGTATGTGATCTGCTTAATAAAATAAGAAAAATTATTAGCTGCCAGGAACCAAAAACTTTATTTTCAGGCCAGCGTTAAATATTAAACATTTGAACTTGCACATTTTTTTCTTGTAGACCCGATTGTTATGGTCGGTGATGCCGTTTTAAGATGGTTAACAGATTAGATGTGTTACTGTGGCATACGGTGTCTTTGTGTAACAATGTCAACACACAGCATTCGACTTATCCAATTGTCTTTTCCCTTCATGGATGGTGACAACAAAGCCAAAGTTTTCCCCCCACACAGGAAAGCGTAAGGAGATGGCCTAACGCCTGCATTAGCCATTTTTTGACACGCTTACTGTCCGTCACCTAATAGCGTCTCTGAAGAAACTCACGGCTAACATTACTTCCGCTTTGGCGCAAAGTTAATACAGTGGCGACCTGGGGGTAGCCCCGCCTATAGCCACTAAGACTCATGGGAAGTGTGAAATCTTGTGTGTTGAATTCTTCACCATCACTGAGAGAGCTGTGAAGAGAAGTGAGGTTCATGTTGTTAACGCTGTTGGAAAGGAGATGGAGCAATCTATTTCTCTGTCTACTCTCTCCCTGAGACAGTTAAAGGGCGAGTCGAATATGGGGCACGGACAGCCAACACAGCTAGTTAACTGGCAGCTTTGCTCTCGTTTCCCCGCTACGAGTGACAAAGCAGCTGGGTCGTTACAATGCTTATGCGGGGGGGGGGACACGTACCAAAACGGTACATAGGGGAACTGTACCGAAATGGTTCGGTTCAACTACGTGTATCGTTGCACCCCTACTAACTGGTTTAACTGTACGCAGAGCCCAAGAGATGTCTTCGGTAGATCCCATTGAAATATATGGGGAGGTTGGTCAGCTTAACTTCTGACCCAATAGGAAAAAATAAAAAGTAAATGTGAAGAGCTTTGATAATGATGGTCCATAAGTCGTTACTGTGAATTAGCTTGAATCATATCCACCAACATTTGAGCAAAGCAGAGATTAAAGGAAACTTTATCCACAGTGGAGGAAATAAGTATTTGATCCCTTGCTAATTATGCAAGTTTACCCACAGTGTCTCTGTTGACAGACAGAGACACTGTGGGCAAGTGGGTAAGTGTCAATTCGAATTGAGAAAGCCTCTTGGATGAGAGGTGAAACTTCTAACTTTAAAACTAAGTCCCTAAACCTACAATAACTTTAAAAATGTATAACAATTTCTTTGCATTTCACTGAAGGAAATAAGCATTTGAACCTTCTTGCTGGAAAGAATTTGTGGAGAAACCCTCATTATCAAGCACAGAGTTCAGACATGTAATGTAGTTGAGCAGGTTTCTGCACATATCAGGAGGGACTTTAGTCCACTCTTCTATGCAAGTGGCTTCTAACAACAGTTGTCACGGTAACCCCCAGCTTCTTGCTGAGGGTTTTGTAGTCAAGGAAAACCCCAGAACTGACGGACTTAGTTTCATATTTACACATCATTAGACTCCTTTACTTCTATTCTTATAATTACAAAAACCTGAGATAATATTTCTCCACATTCCTGATTAAAGAAAGTAAACCAAAGCCCGGCCTCAGCTGTCACCAGCGAGTCGGATCAAAGCTGACACTGTTGAAACAGGCAGAACCCAACTGAGCGGCAGCACAGACAATCGTCACCCTGGACCAAAAACAACACGCAGCAAGTTTGGGCGACGGACAACAAAACGGGAAGGAATAACAACCCAGAGAAAGGTTTTACTTCTTATTCCCCTTTCTGCCTTTTGTTGACTGAAACACCAGGAAACAAAAAAAATGAAGAAGAATTTGAACAAATTTTCAGGCCAGAAAGGGGTCCAGAACAAAGCTGCTGAAGGGCGTAGCAGCAGCCATGGACGCCCACAGCTAAACCAAATAAGAAGGATTGAACTTTTAACTAAACACAATTTCCATGATTTCTAACATTAAAGTCAATCTTGACAGTCAATTAGGTAATGAAATTCATCTTACTTAGTACTAAAAAATTAAGCAAAAATTTCATTTGTATCGTCTTGTTGGCTTACAATTAACTTTGTTTTTGACACTTTATTAATGTGGCAAGAAAACACCAATTTGTTAAAATGTTTTAAAAATATATGCGAGTACTTAAAAAAGCCACTATGTTAGCACACATTTATCTGTACTGACCCCGAGGGCTGATGCTGATCACAAAACAGACTATTTCACATGTCAGTCATAAATCTGATTCATGGAATGTCAAATTACCAGATCCATGACAGAAAGAACTAAAAGATAAATGTGGCCAATCTGGAACCTGTACGACTGGAATTGTGATGATTTCAGACTGTACACTCATGGTGAAAACAGAGAACATGCAAAGCACATGCTGACACATGAGCATAAAAATACAATACTCAGAGAAAAACAAGACAAAAAATGTTTGTTCATTTCATTTAGAAAAGAAAAACTACCTATTATAGCAACTATAACTACAAATTTGAGCTATTTATTATCCATCATTTAAACATTGTGGTTCCAAAGAGAGACACTCAGCCTCCCGACTTGCTGCACCAGAACGTCAGAACTTCTTTTGTCTTATGCAATGATCATACTGCATAATGTGGATTTTGACACAGGTGAGCAAAAAACGGGCAAACCTGTATGAGGGCGTGAAGGTGACCTGCACGAAATATCCAGGTCATAAGCTGCTAGGCTAGCCTGTAGGGCATGTTTATGCGCATTCTTTTCGGTCGGTACTTAAACCTTATGAATGACAAGTGCGGTGAAAGGTCATGCCAAGATAACATCAGCTTTCTCTCATAAGTGCATTTAACTTACATTGGCCTTACAAAAACGTCACAATACCCTTACCACACGCACAACAATGGGACGTTCCATTTTCATAACATCCCATAAGGTGGCCGTACGAGCCTCAAGGAAACTGCAAGATGCACCTGTACTCTCCCCTCGAGATGCAAACGCTTTTCTTTACGACCCTCCTAGTCCCCTGGCCACCTAAAGACGGACAACCCTGTACAGGACAAGCCCATAAAAGACAACCTCGTCAGGGACAACCCCGTACAAGACGAGCCCATGTGGGACAACCACAAGCCCATAAAAGACAACCCCGTCAGGGACAACCCCGTACAAGACAACCACGTACAGGACAACCTCATACGGTACAACCCCGTCAGGAACAACCCCGTACAAGACGAGCCTGTACAGGACAACCCTGTACGTGAC
Source organism: Oryzias latipes (assembly GCF_053564925.1). Lineage (NCBI taxonomy): Eukaryota > Metazoa > Chordata > Actinopteri > Beloniformes > Adrianichthyidae > Oryzias > Oryzias latipes. The sequence continues at coordinate 31,283,323 of NC_136242.1, read as the reverse complement.
AAACTTGTACCTTTTTAAACCAATTTTCACTCTGCCGTTAGCTTGGTTTCCCCGTCGCAAACCTTTATCCTTTGTTTCCCCCATTCTGAGCTTCTCCACTGAGTACACGACACAGACTCACATGTATGTGAGCCACTTCACACATTCACCATTTCCTCATGTTTGACCTCTTAGGACCTGGCGTCTACATGTGTGGACGTCACATTTTGGGTTACATTACCACATTAGTGAATTCTGCTTAACTGGGACTCTGGGACTAACATTACCACATTAGTGAATTCTGCTTAACTGGGACTCTGGGACTACGTGTGTAGAGGGTTAGCTCAAATATGAACTCTGGTCTTAAGACACTAAAAACTCCCTTTAGATAATAGGATTCACCTTATTTATTTTTTTACATTATTTCCGGCGGAGTTTGCTTGCATTGAAAAAAGGCTGTTCTTACCTCGGACATGTCATGCACCAGCAGCAGGGGGATGGTGATGGTCGTGATGTCATGCGTGCAGCAGACCTTCAGGATGTTCCTCAAGCCCATGATGGCGGGGTCGCGCGCCGTGATGTTGCCCGAGCGGACGTTGTCGTCCACACACATATGAAAGACAACGTGAGCCTCTGACAGGTTGGAATGTCGTGTGATGTAGAACTCGCCTTGTAGGAAAAAATACCAGCATGCTTCAATTAGAGCAGTGAAGCTGCGTGATGACAAAAGCCAAGAAGCGTTGCTTTTACCTGGTAATATATTTGAGGAATTTCTTTCAAAGCTTTTGTTCTTTTCGTCACCTCCATTCTTTTGAATTTCTGAGGGGGAAAAAACACAATACTCAAATAAACATAGGAATAAAAAACTTCAATGACGACACTGGAGAGCCAGAGGAAGCTGAAGTATTCATGAAAGGATTTAGAGCGAGCAAGAATGTTTCTAAACATAGAGACACTCCACTGAACCACTTATCTTAAGACGTTACGATGATCTGAACACTTTTTTTTATCACGCAAGTCACAGTAATGCAAAGTGTCTTCTATTCCCAGACTGTTTAATCTTTCTCTCGTGTTGCTGTCATTTACATGAAAACCTCAGAAAAGACTCGCACTAGAAACTCAGCATTCACAGTAAAGGATGTCAAATATGAAAAAAAAAAACTTACATTTATTCTATTAAAAAAAAAAACACTCAAAATATGAGGAACTTTTCTTTCTTGTTTATCTAGTTAGACTTTAAATTCTGTTTAACTGGATTAACCTTAAAGTGAGTAAAATATGTAGAAGGGGGCGGCCGTGGTGCAGCGGTAGGGCGGTCGACCCATGATCGTAAGATTGCAGGTTCGATTCCCGCCTTGCACGCCCATGAGTCGAAGTGTCCTTGGGCAAGACACTGAACCCCACCTTGCCTCTGGGGGTAGGCGGGCGCCTGTGTTTGGCAGCGGAGCCGCCACCAGTGTGTGAATGTGTGAGTGAATGTGCGTGTGACTGGGTGAATGGGTCTGTGACTGTAAAGCGCTTTGTCCTTGTAGGAAGAAAGGCGCTATATAAGTATACGCCATTTACCAAAGAGATAATAGCCAAAAAATGTAGCGGTCTCTACATTAAACCTTTAACAAAAAAGTTTGGATTCCTGGAAAAAACATTTGCCAAAAAGAGAAAACGGACTTTAGACTTTCTTTATTTTTTTACCCGTCATCACTACTTTCAGAGAAATGCACCTTTTATTAAGAGTCAACTAACTGAAAGAATAAATAACTAAAACATACATGCATTGGCAAAACCAGAATGCCAGTCTATACCAGTCTAAGTTAGTTTTTAATGTGTGAAAAAGCTCGATATTTTAGAAGCCAACAAATTAATGAAACAAACATACACAATATGTTTTTTTTAAACTGCCTTTACAAAAATAATTCCAAGAAGCTTTGGCTTCTTGGAAGCAAGAAGAGGAAAAAAGACTTCGGACTTTCATTATTTCCCGTCCGTCTTAAATAGTTCTTATGACAGGCCTCACCGGGCTGGTCTTTGGGCTTGCTGCTGCGCTGAGCCCTGGCATAGAGCACCACCTGCTGCACCTCCTCCAGCTGCTCCTCCAGACTCAGAAAGTGGAAGTCCGTGCACTCCTTGGCCACCGTCGCAAAGTCTGGGAATGACAGAGGCAGAAATGTTAAATACAAACTGCTTACGTTTATGCTTTATGGTTTTCTAGAAGAACTTTCCTTTTTCACTTTATAAAGTAAAAAAAAACAAAATACAACGGGGGGGGGAGAGTACTGAATATTGAAAATAAAGCTCTCCAGTTTCCTGTAAGTGAGTCCTGACCTCTCTTGATGCCACTGTAGGAGTTGACTCTGTTGTCCACCAGCAGCACCAGCCCGCAGAGCGAGGACGAGTACAGCGACAGCGCCGTCTGCAGGCGCCGCAGCTTTGCTCCGCTGCTGCCGTATCGCCGGTGTTTGCAGAAATCCAGCACTTCTGCTCGGACCAGCCGCAGGTTATGCATCGTCTTCAGCTGCGCCCCTTGTTCAGGAAAGGACACAAAGATGCTTTTCATGGACATCGCAAAAGGCGAAAGAAAGCGTTCAATCAAAACGGGTTGGGGTCATCCAGCTGACCTAAGTGGATAGTGAAGCTTTCCTCCAGCTGAGGCTGCTCCTCAAACATCCTCACCCCCGAATCTGCAGCTTCTGACAGCTGGCTGGGCTGAACCTTTATCTCCTCACTGAAAATGTGTTAGAGAGCAAACAGCTGTCCATCTTTTCATCAGCTTGAACACTCCTTTAACTCTAATGAACTAAAACTATATTTAAAAAACAAACAAACATGTTAATACAAGATTCTGAATATCAAAGTTTTGCAAATAAGTAGACTTATTTTAGTAAAAAAAAAAAAAAAAATTCAGATAAAGTTTCACTGATGACAATGTTGATAATTTACCAAATGATTTGGGAATCCTAAATCACATTCCAAACCCTGAAATCTTCTTGTTTTCTGTCACTCTAACCCTTGTGCTATCCTAGGCACTTTAACGTTGGGAGTTGGGTCATCTAGACCCACTAGACAGTGCTCTGAACCTTTTTTCTTCAATGATTTGTGATCTTCACTGGTGTCCATGGATTACATGAAATCTTTCCACCTTTGTCATGGTAGGGAGAACACATCAATGTGAGGGTGGGGTCATCTAAGATAGCACAAGGGTTAAAAAGACAAAACTTCAGCAAAAGAAAGATTCTGTGAAGCGCTGATGTGTGCAGGAAAGTTTCACCCACAACAAGCTGTTCTGTGTTGCTCTGTCAGCTTTTTCCAGAGGACTGCTCAGGAAAATCTTTCTGCTACGATTTTTTTCCCCCTAAAGGTTATTCAATATACAGAGAAACATGTTATAAATGTATTGTAAACTCTGCAGCGTTACAGTTCTTCATATAACCATCCTCGTCTCTTCACTCAAAAACACAGCTTTGGGTGAAAGTTTTCTTTCCTCTCTATATTAACAAAGCCTGAATGCAAAAATAACCAACTTCAGATAGAAGATAGAAATGTTAGGATTTTGTGTATTTATCTTCTAGCAAAGTTTTGACATCAAACTCTTAAAACCTTAATGAAAAAAAAACCCATAACATCATTCAAAATTAAAACAAATGTTGCTAAATGTAAAAATATTTCAAATCTGTCCCAAACTAAATTGCAGTTAATTAAATGCTACTACTATAAAACAGGCAATTTAAGACACCGACACTATTTTAAATTAAATTAAAAAGAACTACATTGAAGTCAAATTTATTCCACCGCTTACAAATGATCGAAAGAATGGTTTTGTTAGAAACATTGAGCCATTTCTAATAATTTTTCCTTCAGTCATCTTTAAAACCTTAATGGAATTTTTTCTCATTTACAGCCATATAAACACAAAAAATATCATCTGAGATGAAGATCTTTGCTAAAACTACAAAAATCTGTCAAAAAAGCCTTAATATTCCCATGGTTATGCATTCCAAAAGCAGTTTTTCTCTTAACTTATGAGTGAAAAACATGATAAAAGATGCACTTTTTAAAGTATATATATATTTCTTTTTAGACTGGAATAATTTTTTGAAAGCATCTCTGACTATGGAAAAATGGAGAGTCCACAAAAAGATAGCATACTGGATTTTGGATCAGGAGCGCCATCTAGTGACAGTTAGCACTTGTTACCATCGCGTTTATCTGCTCAGTGAGACCTGTGGTGGGGTTCAAACATGTGAAAACTGTTTATGCTTGTGGATGAAAGAGAAAAAAGCAGTCTTCTAGAATATGGTGTTATTATAAAAAGAACCAGGTCTCATTTGTGGCTGTGTTAACAGCATGGCGGTGCCACACAGTCTTAACATCATCATCAAAGTTGAGTGAGTACTGACTTGATTTGGCTGCTGTTGTTGGATTTCTGCAGATCCTGGTGCAGCTTGATGACCCACTCTTGATATTCCTGCTTCTGAATGGTCGTCACTTGCTGCAGCTCAGTACTCCACTTGTTCTCCAAAACCTTTTCAAAGAAAACCAATTTGGATACATTATGGTGACAGAGAAATCGAAGAAAGTTTCATTTGGTGGACAAAGACCGAGCTTAACTGGAATGAACTCTGGCTAAATCGCCAGATTATGTGGGGCGACTACTTTTAGAAATACTCCCACAAACTAGTGAATTAGTGAAAGTCCCGCTGCCTCGGCAGAGTGACTATCATCAATAACTAACTACTACACATGTCTGCAATATCTTGACTTCCGTGCAATCACACACAATATATATTATGCTGCGCTCATAGCAACTCAACTCATTCCATTCTATTTTGTCCATACATATTTAACTTTTAACTGTTTCTGTACATATTGTACATTTTTTTTGTTAGAGATGTGAGTACAGTATTTCTATTTTATTTTATTTTATTTATCTTCATCACTCCAAGGCTGCTGCAGTTCCATTGTATCATCATGTACAATGACAATTAAAGGATTCGGATTCTGATGAAATGATCTGCACTGCTCTTTTATTTTCTTACCTGCTGAGCATCAAAATGTTGAGAAGCAACTGCATTTACATCATGGTCACTCAGAGTACTCCCCAGCTCGTGCATCACTTTGTCCATTTCTGCCGCTTGCCTACCAGGAAAGAAAGAATTCAAAATGCTGATAACAAAAGAGGAACATAAAACAAAGAATTTTTGAACTTCCTTTCTTTCAGGATAGCCTCCATCTGACCTTCTCCTCTGCATCCTCCTGACTCACACCAACCACCCTCATGTCCTCCTTCACTACATCTGTGAACCTCCTCTTTGATCTTCCTCTAGTCCTCTTTTCTGGTAGCTCCAACCTCAGCATCCTTTTACCAACATCATCACTGTTCCTCCTCCCAACATGTTTAAACCATCTCCATCTGCTTCTCTGCATTTATCTCCAAAACATCTAACATGAGCTGTCCCTCCGATTCCAAGAAACAACATCATGTCTCACTATTAGGGTGACATGAGGCAAAATGCACAGTGAACATGAGAAATCGTCTCAACTGCCTTTCCATGAAGTAAGAACATATTCAATGCACCTTTCTTGTAGCTTCTTGATCTCCATGTCTCTCTCACTGATGAGCTCAGAGATGCTAACGAAATAGTTGTGCTCCAGGTTAAGGAGAGTATCTGAGGCAGGAGAGTGGATCAGTTCATGGTAAACGTCAGCAAAGTCTTCATCCCAGCTGGGCTCTTCAGGGCGAGCGTGCTCCAGTGTCGTCTGAAACAGGTTTTAAGCAGCAGGATGTCACCACAGCAAACGGGTCTTTCTTTGTCTCTCTTCCCATTACAAAAGCATTGATGCAGACGTTTCTACAAACAGGAAAAGTTGTGTTTGGTTTGCCTCATCCTGGGCTCTAAATAGAAAAGAATCTGCACCATCTATATTAACTGTGGTACTAATGGTAACTGCGAGAAAAAACTGTCAACTGGCTTCTTTTTTTTATGAGGGTTTTGATCACCAATACTAAAAATGCTGAAGTGAAAGAAGTGTTTTCACCTCCACATACGACCTGCTCCATGCGCTGGCGAGGTGGTTTACATCCACTTCTCCGGTTGAGAGTCTCTGCAGGGCCAGCTCGGCCTCTCGCTCATATTCCAGAAGGGTTTCTTTCTCAATGAAGTTGAAAAGGGAGACTTTAAGCTCTGCAAATGCACCAAGAAACATGGGCATCATTTTTGACATATAAAACTGAACGACGGTAAATCAACTTAGTATTTTTAGTACGTAAATGAACTCTCACCGTTTTCAATGAAACATGGTATTTTATGAAGCATCATGAGTCGTCCGTGAAGGTCACTGACGTTGACCTGGGCAGGAAACTGTAGGGGCACCTTAAGGACACAGTTGTATTTTCCTGCCCTGAAATCAAACACAAACTCCTTTTTGGTGGAACTGCTTGCTTTCCCTTTGCTCTTCTTCATGCTGATGCCTGGAAAAAAAAAGTATACATCTCTTGAATTTCTTAAATTTGTGGAATCAAGTCAAGTCAAAGAAAAAAGTAAACATAGACATGAACAATGAATTTATCATCCAATGATTTTCCATTTCAGATTAAATCATAAAGCTTCACCAATTAAGCACACATACCTAACGGTTTTAAAACTCATGCTTTTAACCAAGGAAACGCAAAACTGTCTTTTCGTTTAAAAATGTATGCTAACCCATTTTGCTAGGTTTACTACCAAATATTATTCTTTAAAAAAAATATTAAAACGTGTTTTCCAAAATGAAATCTCGAAGCATGTAATTAGTGCAACACATCTCCAATGAAACTTCACAAAATCTCTAATGAGACACGTTTACCTGAGCCTGAATGTATATACTGAGGTGATTTCCGTTGCTGCGAAAACTAGCTAGCTTGTTTTTGTCCCAGTCAGCTGACCGTTGCCTACGGAAGCCGCATGTCGTCAAAAGGCTTTCGCAAACCCCACTGTGCGCGGTTTCTTATTTAAATGTTTGTCTTTGAATCTGATCAGTATAGCACTTTTTTGAATGTTAGGAACTATTATTATTTATCAGTTAAAACAGATTTATTGTGACAGAATAATATTATTTTACAGATTGTTGTGAACATTTCTTATGTAGTCTCCCTCTACAGATCATTTAGTCGTAGTTTTGTCACGATTGGGATCACTTAGTTTTGAATCTAAACATTCCTTGATTTAATAATAGTGTAAAATATTAACTTTTATAAAGCCTCACAATTAAAAAAAACTCCATCAAACTACGTAGAATTTGAGCATTATATATAATAGTATATAGTTGTGTGCTAAAGTCTTTAGCAGAAAAATATTGTAAACGAAGAAAGCTTTTTACAAATGAGAGTTGATAATTTATTTTCCTTTTTCAACAAAATTCAGTAAATAAACAAAAAGATTCTAATCAAATCAATATTTAATATCACTACTTTTGTTCCTTCAATCCTGCATCAATTCTGTTAGATACACTTCCACAAAATCAAAGATTTTTGTAGGAATACCTTCAGGTCCATCATCGAGAATTTATACCAAACAAATGCTAATGATCCCTAATGTCACACATAGATTGAAACCTGGTCAAGGACTGAGTCAGGAACAGCTGTGATGGACGCTTAAACCTGGGGAGAACAGCCAAACTCTGCAAGGTGAGGTTGTGAAAGACATGCACATTTCTAACATCTTGTAGTTAAATTAAAAAATTTTACTGCATCAAGTAACTTATAAACTTAAAGATATGTAGTTCAGGGTGTAGCGGTTCATTTTAACAACAAATCAATTTATATCATGATTTGCTGTTCCTGATACAATTAATAGCCAATATTGGTTCATTTTGAACGATCCAGTTCAATCACTGACCTAAAATCCAGCCAGGACATTTTTAGCCAAAACTTTTAAACCAGTGTGACTCTGGTACTCTGATACTTCTGGCAAGTGTAGAGTTGATGTGTACACATAAACAAGTAAACAAAAATTAAAAGAAAATCCATTCAAATTTTGGTTTCATAAAGTTGTAACACATGACCACATGTCTTTACACAATTCAAAGTGTTTCCACACATTGGACTGTAACATTCTTTTTTATTTTTTGGCTGCCACCACATATGTGTTGTCTGCTGTGATGCACTTGGTCGCTTTTATGTTACGGTAAAATAAACCTACCATGTCTCCAAATGCTATTTTCCAATCTTGACATTTTCGATTTATTTAATTTTGAAAAGATTTTATAATAGTTTGAATAGATAATAGATTAACAACTGCCCTAGAAAATATGTAGAAATATAAAATTGTTTCACTGATTAAGTCGATTAATCGTTACACCCCTATAATAACTTTTAAACTTAAATTATGTGGTAACATTTTTGTGGTTAAAAAAAATAAAGTCGTTAGGATGCAATACTGAACTCAAATAGTTAAATTCAAAATATTTAATTTACAAACCAATGTTTACACAGTACACTAATTCGCACTGCTTTGCAACCTTGAAAATGTTTCAGTCAATGACAATGTGGTTTGGAAGAAAAGCTTTAGAGGGGAAAATAATTTTCAAATATTCATTTGAAGAACGGTGCCTGCGTGTGCGCGCGTGGAAGTGCGTTTTCTTCAAGTTTAAGTTGCTAAGAGTTCGAGTTAAACTTTCTCCTCTACCAAAAATTCTTGCAACCAATACTTCCCCTAAAATCGCAATAGAAAAACTACTAACCGTCTTTTTTCATACTTTTTTCAATGTTACATTAAAAATAAATCACTAGAAATACATGTTCGTGCTAGCAAATGTATTTTTTACGTGGTTTTATTTTTTCATGAACATTTGCACACGGTCCCTAAAACGAAAGCACCGTCCCGTCATACCTCGCGTGGCCAACGGCTCTCCACCGACTGCTCCTTCATTGAATTTCCATACTCGCTGCTTCAGCTCGATTTTGCTCAGTTATTTTCAGAAAAGCAGCTAGTATTGACTCGTAAATTTGCACCACACCATCCACGCGTGTGTGTTTCGAACTGCGGCGGTGGAGCTTTCTTTCTTGGGCTCGCTGGCTGGATTTAGTCGGAAAGCAGGCAAGAGAAGAGGGGAAGTACGGAGCTGATCCGGAGCAATGATGGAGCTGGAGACGGCCAGTAACAGAGGCGACCCGGGAACCGTGGGAGACTCGCTGCAACCGCAGACGCCGAGCAGGCACGAGAAGAGCCTGGGCTTGCTCACGACGAAGTTCGTCACTTTATTACAAGAGGCGAAGGACGGAGTCCTGGATCTGAAAGCTGTGAGCTCTTTGTTGTTAGCTAGCACATGTCACTTTGAGCCAGCCCGCAGTCGTTAAGTTACATGGTATCTAGCTAGCATGCTAGCCTAGCTTAGCTGTGTGACAGGCTAATTTGAATGAAAGATAGCTTTGCCTTCTAAGTTTGTTGTTTTAGTTCACCACTTTTACAATTAAAATCACATTTAATATTTTATGGTGCAGATTTTTGCCTTTCTGAGTGAAGAAACGAAGTGAATTTCAAGAACACCGGTCAACTTTTTTCGACTCTCTGCCCCCCTGCAGATTCAAAGTTTAGAAAGTGGGTCAGCTTTTGTCATTCTACTCTCAGTTAAAGCCACTGCACCTTCACACTTGAGCAAGTTTGTTTTATGATTGATTGCGTCTTTGTCCACGAACGACATGCGTTTATAATGTTGCTTTTCAGAAATGACTCAAAGCGTGAAGTAGTACTCGCACAGATGTTGATTAAATTAGGCTAGCTTTGTTTTTCACAGTACAGGGGCCACATTTCCACATTTCCATCACTAGCTTTAATGCAGGAATGTTTACTATTGGGATTCTGCTAAAGTCCCACATTGTTTGATGTAAAAGCTCAAATAGTTTTCTACAAATACAAAAAAATATATAACGTTTGCACTTTTCATATTTTTACATTAGGGGTGTTACGATTTATTTGAACAATTTGATCCACTTTATAATTTGTGCTTCACGACATGATTTATAGTCCGGGACATCTTTAGCCAAAACATCAATCAGTGGGACTCAGAGATAAATAAATGGGTACTGAACAGTGTCACTTGTATTTCTTGTAAATGTAAATAAAATGGCTTAACAAACAAACAAGTAATTCCCATTTTAGTGTCAAAGTTCAGCCCACTTTTGCCATAGATAGGGTTGTTACGAATAATCAGTAAATCGATTTATATTGCTGCGATCCAACCAGATTGACCTGAAGCAAGTTGTTAATTGAGTCAACGTGTTTTATTATTATAAAATCCTTTCAAAATGAAATAAATCAATTATATGGATATAGGAAAACACCATTTGGATTGAGGTTCTGAAGGTTTATTTGACCATAACTGTAAAAATAACCGAGTGCATCACAGTAGACAACACGCATGTGACGGCAGCAAAGCATGACCAACCATCATTACGGCTCGATGTGTGGAAACATAATTTTTGACCATACAGTGTGGTCATATGTCGCAACTTGATGAAACCAAAAATGTGAATGGATTTGACTAGGGCTGCACGATATAATGAGGAAAACTCGCGGTATGCGATATTAGTGATAAACATTGCGATGAGGATATAACTTGCGATACATGAACAAATAGCAAAACGATCAAAACCATAATTTCCATTTCACTGCAACAGTTTTAATTTAAATAAGAGTTGCCCCTCGTCTACATAGGAGGCCAACATAAAAGAGCTCCATCCCATTGGTCAACCACGTGAAAGGCTCCATCTGATTGGTCAAATGTTTAAATGAATTTATTTGATTCATTAAATACTTCAAGCTGCTATGAGATTGTTTTAGCACTCTTAAGGTTACGATTTATTGCAATTTTTGCAGACTTTTGCATGATATATCATATCATGATAACGATAAATTAGTGATTTATTGTGTCTAGATTTGCCATTCATTCTTGTTTGTGTGTTTGTACACTTATTTAATTTACGCTTGGTTATTTTGCAAGGAATCTGGAAAACCTCCGCTGTGCTGTTCAGTACCAGGTATTTCTCTCTGAGTCCCACTGATTGATGTTTTGGCTAAAAATGTCCTGGATCTATTTTAGGTCAGTGAATCGGATCGTTCAAAATGAACAAATATCTACTATAAATCGTATTGTCAACCACAAATTATTATATTAACCGAATTGTTCAAAAGGATCAATACACCCTAAAAAATGTAACATTCTTAGAACATTCTAGCCCACTGGATGGGACCATGTCTTTGCTAAATTCAAAGTTTTTCCACAAACTGGACTGGAATGACGGTTGATCAGTTTTTGCTGATATCACTTGTGTGTTGTCTGCTGTGATGGTCGATTTTACATTATAGTAAATAAACCTAACGTGCCTCAATCCAAATGGTATTTTCCAATATAACTAATTTATTACATTTTGAAAGGATTTTTTTTTAATGGTATAGGTCGCTTGGATCAGCAACTTGCCTCAGACAGATTTATTTGGTTGGATCGTAGTAATATAAATCAATTTATCAAATAAGTGGATTGATTGTTTCCCCCCTAATGTACATATTTTTCTATAACAGTCATAGAAGAGAGACACTTGAGTCTAAAATCATTTAAATTACAACACACTGATTCTGTTTTGTTATTTTCTTAACTGTCATTTTGACCATTCAGGCATTACATTATGTATGAAGAGTTCTGCTTCTTCTCTTTTTGAGTCTGTCTTCCTGATCATTTCCTTCTTGTGTGACTGGGTTGATATAGTGTCTGCTGATACTCTAAGCTGCGCTGCACCTCGCAGATAAAACACTCCACGCACGTGCACACATTTTTTTTCTTTTTCTTTCCAACTGACTTCACTTTGCAACCCTTTTTGCTAAGTTTAGACGTATCAGCACTTTCCACAATGTTGCCGTGTAAATCACCAAGAAGCCGGGCCGGTTACAGGACTGGGGATCCGGCCAAAACATTTAACCAATTTGAGTAACATTCACAAATTTAAGACTCGATTTTCAGGTTAATCAAGTCCTTTCAAAGCTTGAGTTCTTTGGTTTAGAATAATAATAATAGTAATAATAATAATAATAATAATGGATTGGATTTATCAAAACAATTTATATCTAAAAAACAAAAAATGGAACTTTTATTAATAATTAGATTAAAACGTAACAAATAGCGGCATATTTCCAGTATTAAAAAAAAAAATTCAGTCATATTTATCTGGGCATTTGATACCCAGATGATGATAAAGATCAACGGGATTCATTACCTTTTGTTTGTTGTTGTTAAACCGGTACAAGCTGGTTGGTAAATGTTCCGTTCTTTTGGGGCATTATTGTTGTACTACACACATCATTCATTTCTTTATCAGTCTGAAGGAATCAAGCAGCAATCACATTAATAAAATGGTTTCATTGGAGTTCACATACGCTTTAAAAAGAGCAGAAAGAATGTCATTGTTTGGTGTTTGTAAAAAGATTGAACATGTTTTATGGTCAGAGGAATTGTATGTATTACTTATATGAAACATCCCACTGATGGGTGGAACAGACTGTTGGAATAATTTCTCTTTTGAAATCTTTTTCTTGTATGGTAAAAGTGTTTCTCCTGTTGTTCAGGCTGCAGATACCTTAGCTGTGCGACAGAAACGGCGGATCTATGACATCACCAACGTGCTGGAAGGTATTGGTCTAATAGAGAAGAAATCCAAGAACAGTATCCAGTGGAAGTGAGTGCATTTTCATCTTTTGCGGAGTTTCTTTTTGTTTGTTTTTTTAATTGCAGAACACTCCTGAGTGTAAGCTGCAGCCCTGGCCAAACTATGCTAAAAATAAGAGACTTATACTCCAAATAATACAGTACTAAAACAGATTTGTATGTACTTTCCCTTGGAGCTGAATCGCAGCTGTCAGTTCTGCTCTGGACCACTCATTACCATAACAAGTCACAGGTTTTGGATCAGGTTTGGTCTCAGTCTGGAAGAGGAGTCTTCTGCCAAACCCCTGTGTCCGCTGGAAGCGGTGATCCGGCATGAGAACCTCCATCAGAGTCTGGCCTCTCACCTGTGCAGCAGCATCTGTCTTCTTTCCAGACTAGAAACGGAGGACAGCAATTTATCTCTGCTTGTGTTTGAATGTGACTGTTCTCTGCCTGGCTGAAAGCAACCCGCTTGTGTTTCAGGGGTGTCGGTCCGGGCTGCAACACCAGAGAAATCGCTGATAAGCTGATTGATCTGAAGGCGGAGCTGGATGACCTGGCTCTCAGGGAACATGAACTGGACCAGCAGCGCGTCTGGGTCCAACAGAGCATCAAAAATGTCACAGATGACTCCAACAACAGCCCATATCCTTGAATAGAAGCCATTTATATATATTTACTCATACCTGCTTTGGTATTTTTTGAAGGGAGAAGCACTTGTAATATTTAATTATGTGTTTGTTAATAGAGTCAAGTAAATCTTCTGGTCTCACTCTCCAAAATTATTTCCAGATGAGAAAAAACTAAAACCTCTGATGACTAAAGGACATTTGATGGTCAATAAAATTGTTTTTATTGTGTTTGCCTTAAAAAATGCAGACTTTACCATTCTGCACATGTCATAAAGACTTCAGCTACATTTTTTAGGAGACCTTTAAGTGGTTTAGATGCTCAAACGTTTCATTAAAGCCTAAACAGCGTTAAATTGTGACATTTCTAGTGCACAAAGTTAAGATAAAATTGGAGTCGGTGAAACCTAAACTGCTCATAAGCGGTAATAATTTATATTAGTCCCTTCATGTTTGAAGAATCTGTAGCGTGAGGCTCTATCTGAAATCTGTGGATATTATTAATGTAATCTGATTACATCAATGATGTAATTAAACAAAATTATGATTTTAGGATTGGATAAAAAATATTCACTTATAATTGAGAGATTAAAGTCCCACTCGGGTCATGTTTTGATCTATTTTCAAAGCGTTTCCAGTGGTCTTTTAGTTATGATGATGCTGTTTTTAGGCGTTCTCTATCATATAGTTTCTGCAGAGCGGCATGCGTTCATTAAAAATTCACCTCTTAAGTTGTGGGCGGGACCATTGGCGCAGAGAAACACCGCCCCTCCTTCTCTCCTCGTTTCGTGGGCGGAGCAGGGAGCTTGTGGCCCGCCCAGCGTGTTTTCTGTGTCACAAATATGATCTTTTTCACAACGATTTGAACAAACAAATACCCAGAACTTCAATTTAAAGCTTCATTTGCTTTAAATATGTTCCCATCAACAGAAGAGAATGTTAAAAACACAGTTTTCATTGGAGTCTTGATCTTTTTGTCTTATGGTATCACTTTTTGAGTCTCCTCTTGTTTTTAGTGTTCAAGTATTGAACCTTTCAGTTCAGAGCTTCAAACAGGAAGTTGTAAAAATGCTCTCAGATTGAAGGAGAATCCCGTTTCCATGCCTGTAAGACCTTAACGCATTCATACAATGGCCTATGTGAAACATGAAGACCTCTGCAGCGTTTTCAAAGGTAACCGGTCTCCACTTGCACTTTTGGACATTTATTTTCCTGCACAATCTCATCTCACTCAACCTTTTTTCTGTTTTTCACAGGTGACACACTATTAGCCATCCGTGCACCCAGAGGTACACAGCTGGAGGTGCCTATGCCTGAAGCTGTAAGTGGGTTGTGGATCATTGGAGGTTGTTTTTTTTTTTGTTGCAGCTCAGAAGTGACGTGTTTTTGTGCGTTTGTAGATCCTCAACGGACAGAGAAAGTACCAAATCCGTCTAAAGAGTACATCTGGTCCAATTGAAGTGTTGCTGGTCAACAAGGACCCCTCCAGTGCCTCTCCTGTGGTGTTGCCCGTCCCGCCTCCAGATGATGTCCTTCAGAACCTCCCAGCGCCGACCCCCACCTCCCAGCCGCCGGCTGCTGCCTCTCAGGTTAACGGAGATGCCTGTTCCTGTGGGAACACGCTGCTTATGCTCTGCCTAACTGTCTTCTTTGGAGATAAATATAGAAACAACACCAGTGAGTCTGAAGTTTTACGAAAACCTCTTCAAACTTCTAGTGAAAAACTCATCAAGCCATCTTTTCCATCCTACTATTTGGAAGTTCTCGTCATTTATCTTCAACTTTCATTTGTAGCAGATTTAGTCACAAATTCACAAGAGATTGCAACAGAAAACTGGACAATTCAGATGAATGATACTAAGGCAAACCCCTCTCAGAGCAGCACACGCGCCCTCAACACATCCACTCAGTCTCTGCTGTCGTGTCTGCATCCTTTTTTTTTCCGCCTTCCAGATTCCCAAAGCTCCTCCAGCTGCTGCGTCTAAACCAGCTCTCCCCACAACCGCAGTTCCTGCAGCTAACCAGACGATGCAAGGTCGATTACAAAACAAAAAGCAGATTGTGCAGGCTTTGCTCCTGAACATAATCTTTACTGACTCTTCTTGTGGTTTCATTTTAGAGGCGGCAACTTCTGCTCTACAAACCCCCATGACAGAAGCTGCTGCAGCGGTTACCCAGCAGCTGCAGTCGTCTGCCTCCTTGGATGGATCTGCATCATCCACCGCCTCCGCTGCATTTGAGCCGATGAAATCGGAGCCATCTCTATGTGAGTTTCTGCTCTTTTCCAGGCATTTTAACATGTTTATGAACTCTGGATCCATTCAAATGATTCGTTTGTTTGTTTTTGTTTTTGTAGTGCCAGATTTTCCTAAAGAGCTTTCCGACATGTTTGATCCAACAAAAGGTAAACTTTCTGTCGTGAGTTACATGTCAGTGAAAAAGTAGATTTCTTATGTCCATATCCAATTCAACCGTTCACAGATCAAACCATCATTCTTACTCCTATGTTTAAATTGTTGATATATTTATTATATATGTGTGTCTATTCGACGGACGTATGGAAATGAAAAAAATATGTATTGAATCACCATCATTTATTACCTTTTGTTATTACGTTTTGTTATCTGCTGTTTACAACAGCAGATAACAAAACCGGTTAAAACACTAAGATTTTTGAAATGCTGTTTAAATAATGTCAAACTCAAAGTTTTTTCTGTCAACTTCCTGGTTAACTCCAGCCATAAACAAAGCTTATACCACGGTCCGGTTGAATACTCGATTCTGATTGGCTGCTGGGTATGCATTAAAACCTGATAACCGCACGATGAAAAAAGAAGTTTGGTCAGCTAGCTTAAATGTTCTGTATCACTGCGCCGGCTTCTTTAAAACAACCTTTTGCTTCATCATCTGGACAAAAACAAGCGGTAAGAGAGGTGAACTTTCTCTCTGAACTGATGCTTTATTCAACCCATCGGGACGATCAGCATATATATATCGCCGAAACTTGACTGCAGCGGTGGTGCTGCGCGACGCGGACTATTTGTCAAGTGATGCGGCACGTTGCGCCGCATAACGTAGCATATAGTCCGCTTTTTGTGAGAAAAGCGATCCAAATCGGAAAAAAAACAAGAATTAAGGACTAAAAACTGTTTACTATGTATTGCTTTTGTAAGTGACCATGGTATAAGCGGGTTAATGGCCTTCGAAGTGTGCGTTTATTACTTTTGAACCGTCCGACGCGGTTCAGGCTTCCACGGCGTGCGTTAAAAAGTAATAACCGCACACTTCGTCTGCCATTAACCCTTACATAAACATCGCTGTTGTTTTGGATCATTGAACAACAAATCCTAAAAGTCTTCTCCACAGTTTTGAAGCTAGTCCTTTTTAGTTTTTAAACTAAAAACAGGCGTTTTAAGGCTGTGAAACTAGTTTCTCACTACACACTTTAATAACATATGAGTCCTGCTTGATAGAAGGAAAGCATTTATGATTTTGTCAAACTGAACGGATTTTGGAGAGAAGACACAGCCGATAGAAGAGAACGATTGATGAGGTCTACAGCCAAAACTGTGAAACTCCAAAAGTTCAATCCAGTGAACACTACAGTATGTCTGCATGAATTAATACCACTTTGATGGATTTCTCCAACAGAAATCATAAGTGGAGACTTGTTAGAGGACTTGATGTCATCAGAAGGTACGTTTTTGAGCTTAAACTCTCATACTTTAGAAGGTCAGAACACCGGCTATGATCTTAAGCGTTCTGATTGACTCCTCCTCTTTTGCCCTCAGTGTTCTCGCCTCTCCTCCGTCTATCCCCCCCACCCAGCGACCACGACTACATATACAACCTGGATGAGACGGAAGGCCTCTGCGACCTCTTTGATGTGCCTATCCTCAACCTCTGACCTTTAAACTCATTCTCTCTCAACTTTTGCCTCACCCCGGATGAAAAAGAGACGCGGTTCAAGGACACCCGTCTGCAGCTCACAGAGCAGCTGGCTGCGCAGACGTGCAGGCGAGAGCGAAACCTTTTACCTGCTGTTTTGTTTTGTTTTTTAAAGAGAAAAAGTCAAAGTTCTATTTTTGTGTATAAAACAGTTTGTATCAACCAGGAGCAAATGTTAAAGACGGCGTGGTCGTGTGTTTGAAAGGACGAGGTCAGGTGGTCGCAACTCACGAGTCCCAGCAAACCGCCAAAATATGCACTGTCCTTATGTACATAGAGAATATTTATATTTTGTAATAAAGCTGACATCACTATTGTTTGGTAACCGTAATTCATTTTAAACAATAAAATCACCACACTCATGCCATTATGCCCTTTTTATGACATGAGGATGAAACTATTCGGAGGTAAAGTGCCGTTGATCCATTCAGAGGAGCTGCAAGCCAGTAAACTATCAAAGACATGCAGGGATATTTAGTATTATTTTACCTCAAACCATTTTAAAAATCAGATATCACCTTGGTAAAACTTTATGCTCTGGTTACTTTGGTGCAGCGTCTTTTTAAAGAGCATTTCTAAAGAAAGCGGCTCAAATCTGCACCCAGTGTCCCGGAGAATGAGGTCAAATCGGGGTCAGCTTACAGCCAATGAAAAACCAGACTGTAAATTTGATTTTAAAAAGAATTTGAAAACTGTTTTAAGAATTGAAAGTACACATTGTAAAACTTCAAAGGAAGTATTGAAAAGGTAAAAAAAAAAACGTTACTTTGGGAAAAAATACATTGTTAAACTTGAAAGAAATACGAAAATTTTGAATTAAAGAAAACCATAAAACTAAAACTGATGCCAAATGAGAAAAAAAACGGTTTGGCTTGTAAAAACTGCTGTTTTTTATTTTTAAATGAATATTTCTTCATCACTCTTCCTCTTCACTTTCAGTCCTCAACTTACAGTTTCAATTCAGATTTTTCTCCTTTTTTTAACTTTCAAATTAACTTTTTTTAATACAAATTTTCAATATTTCTTTTAAGTTTAAAAAGAATATTTTTTTAGTTTAAAACTTTTTTTAAATTTCCTTCCAAGTTTACGATGTGTACTTTAGAGTTTTAAACTTTTTGATTTGACTTTTTATCTGAAATGTAAAGGAGTCTTTGTTTAAAGTTTACAATCTGGTTTTTCTTTCACTGTAAGGCGATTCTGATTTGACGCCATAGAGGAGCTCAAAAGAACGACACAAAGCTGGACTTGTGGATGAGTGATTACTAAAACTGCACCTTTCATAAATGAACGACAGAAAAAGGGCCTGTAGTAAAAGCCTCTGTTAATAATAAACGCCACTTTACTCGCTTTCTGTGTGGCTCACACAGTAAATGTTACTTTCATAAAATGGGCTTTTTTTCTGTATATGTGGCTCAGAGTCTTGTTTAGTTTTCGTCTTCTTTCTGTTTATGGATGTGTAAATTCTGCATGTCCCTCCTAATGTCCCCCCCCCTTGCATTCGGGCCGTTCCATCACGGTTGTTGTCGCTCCCCTGGCACTGATGGATTCACACTCGTGTTTTTACAGTGTTTGCTGGTGCAAAAATCCTCCGTGTACATTTTTGCTCCGACTGATGTCTCTGTATGTAAAGGATGGACTGTGTATATCACTCTCAAGCTTGTATAGAATAGCTTTTATTTTTTATATCAGCTAGAATTGTTATTACATGATTGTTGCTACTAATTTGGGACTTTACTTTCAAGGTCAACCAATTCCCTGATAAAACTCTCATGCCTTGCCAAAGTGTCCCGTCTCATTGTTGCACTTTGTTTATCTGGTTTTGAGAAGCACTGCAGTCAATAAATCCTTCCTCTGCAGGTTTTTATACTTTAAGCTCAGTGGCTTTTTTTTAGCGGTTTGAAAAACTCAAGTTTCATCAAACAAAAAAATAGTATTTTCATTTTTAAAGGCAATAACATTTCTTTATTACAAAACGTTCTACTAGTAAAACTTTAAACTTGGTCAAATTGTTAAGTTTTCAATATTTAACTTCATTCTGGCTTTAAAACTTCACAAATGTTCAGGACAAACTTATATATTTATTTTTAGCAAATGATACAAATATAAATGTACATGTTAGCTTTGATTGATTTCTTTTTATTTCCAAACACAAAATTAAATATTTAAATTAGCACGATAAAAGGGGTAGAACAAAAATCTCATGAATTCCCTTTTATGCAAACATTTCTACATTTTAAACTTATAATTAATCACATAAACACAAAAGAATTGGAAGGGAAAAAAGCATCAAAGTACCAAAACAAAGTCCTGATTGCCCATCCATTGTCCTCTCCTCATTTCCTAATGTATCCATTGAAAATGTTCTATTTTTTATTTAATTTATCACATTTGTACTCATGTTGATGCTTTCCACAGACAGAAATGCACATGCTGGTACTTTTGTGAGTTGCAACAAGTTTGCTTCATGTCATTTTTCTTTTTTTGCTAAATATTCTCTTTTTTTTAACAGGTTTGTATTTTCTGTGTAAGTAGTTTTTTTTCCCTTTCTTCATAAATATAAATAATTTTCATTGTATTAAATTATATCTGTAGCCTTTAGTCATTTTGATTTATAGAATAAAATTCGGTTATTCATTCCCACTTAATGAATTATTTTTATGGCTTGTTTTTTCTTCTTTGGTAAAATGCATAGTGGATCAATACCATAGTTCAGGTTAAGGTAGGTAGTAGCGTATATACAGTAGTATAGTTGAGAAAATATTTAAACTATTCTTCTTAATATTTCAGTAACATTTTTAACTTGTGATTTCCGACTTATTTCATGGCCAATTACAATATCTAGTGATTTAATGTCATGTCGCTGTGTCTGTAATCACCAATTTCCCTTTTAAGTTGATCTTTTGATTACCAGAGGCTACTCATCCTTCCTCGTACATTTCTTTCTTGTCAACAGTCATCTTTCTGTTAGGATCAAAATGGTAAAAAAAAAAAAAAACTTTATGAAAAGCAGGTTTGTATTCCCCAAACTACTGCTCTGTCACACTCCTATCCCTAAACATGGAAGTCACTGATAAAGGCTCTGAGATGGATTTGCCATACACTGATTTTACAGATGTTGCTTTTTGAGTAAATGACCAGCAGGGGTCGCCCGTGACCACACCTGCAAGAACCGGAAGCTAAAACAAGATCATTTTAAATCTGGTTTATCTGAAGCGCGAGCAAGATGATGACATCAGTACTGCTTTTGATGAGTATCAGACAGGATTTCTGAAAATTTACCACAAAGTTAATGGGGATTAAAACCACTGTCTAAACTTTTCGTTTTCTATTTCAAAGTAAAATCCCCGTTCCACTGCAGTGTTTCTTTTTAGCCCAGTATCTCGTTTTGTGAGAAGTCCTTCGTTAAAAATATGTACAATACTCTCTATGTTTTATCAATATGATTTAAAAATGTTAAAGACTAGGCAATAATTTATCTCGTTTTATGTCTTAACTTTCAAATGAATTAACATTTTATTTTTATTTTATTATGGAAACCTCTTACCGGAAACAGAATTCTAAAGCCGGAAATTGACGTTTAGACCTTCACAAAATTGAGCCGAACGAGTCCAGTCAACCCGGAACTTTTCTTTGGTTACTTCATCATTGTCAAAAAGTCGTTTTTTATTTATTTATTCCGTTTTCTCAAAGGGTTCTACAAAACACCATGTTTATGGAAAAGTTCCCCTCTTGCTGAAGCGAACAGTAAAGGGAGCGTTACAAATGTTTCTGGTCGTAACTGCGGCGGTTCCTAACGGACAGTAGCCCTCGACTCTTTTCAAACCAGGTAGGTGGGAAAAAAAGAGAAGGGAAGTTCGTTGACTCACTTTTTTTTTCAACCCATCATGGAGATCTAAGCTACTTTGTGATGTTTTGTAGCTTTGGTGCTTGTTTAGCATCGCAGATATTTCTCACAAAAGTTGACTTTAGTAACAAACTGAAATAGCAGCATGGGACCTGAGTAAAGAAGCAGCAGCAGCAGCATGTGAAACTGATTTATTTTGTGGGAATAAATAGTCTACACACCACAATACCGCTGAGATAAGACAGAGGGAGGGGTGTTGACTCTTACTCGCTTAAAAAGTCCCCCAAAACAAATGAATCTGTGAGTCCAGGCTGTGTGAAACTAAAGGTCTTCTGGGCTGCAGAGATTTTGTCAGGTCAGGAATTTCAGGCAGACCCCCCCACCCAGCAGAGACCCACTGCAGGGAGGGGGTTTGACATTTGTTTGCAGCTCAACTAAAGCTTTAAATCTGGGATTTTATTTTTGAGGTTGAACAAAGCTGATCCCCTTGGATCCAGTCAAAGTTGATCCATTTGCTGCCTTTTCATTTGGACTTTATGGCGGTTTAAAAGTGTGTGGCGCCTGCATGTATGATGATTTTCACTTTGACTTCCTGGATCTCTAAACATGCAGTTTAGAAAAGACTTTTTGTTCTGCGTTTTTGTCCTCGGATGGTGTCAGATGGATCCACCATTTGTGAGGAAAATGCTCATTTAATCCGTTTGGTGTTTGTCATCGAACTTTAATAACAACTTCAGTTTAAAATGTTGTCAACTGCAAAATCGGTTCCTCTCCCATTTCCCGCTGGAGTCCAGCTGTTGAGCCTTTTTTTTTTTTAATTGCATGTTTAATGCTGCATAAATCTTGGCTTTAGGCTCAATCGGTTGCTTTGTTGGGTCAACTGGTTTAGTTTAGTTGTATTGAAAGTGTCGTGCTTCACTCATCAGTTCTGTTTCAAAGCAGTCTCACTTCAACTTTTACTTAATTCCAGCACAGTGACGCATACATGGCTCCAAAAATGTGTTTAGAAGCAGAAATATCATTCTTATGGGTTATAAAAAAACAACAACAACCAAGTAATTAAGCTTAAAAAGCAGAAACAGGTTTGTTGTTGGTGTTTTAAGCATCACAGACCCACTCCGATATAAAAATAGTGTTTTCCACATGTTGCTGTGGCCCTTCGATTGACGATTGAGGACACATTTAAAAGAAAATTAAGCTCAAAATGACACATTTTTGAGTATTTGTTTCTTCATCCAAATCGTGAACTAGAAGCAGACCAAAGAAAAAATGCCGTTTGAAAAAAGATCATATTTCCCTGCTGCGTTCTGATACATCCATTTGCAGACTAAAAGATCTGAGTACGTCTTTGTTTTCCACGTCCCAGCTGGAATCTGGATCAGAACTGGATAGCTCCAATATGGCTCGCCTTTTTTTTTGGGGGGGGGGAGCAGTAATGTTATGTTGGAGTTGTGAGGGGCTGTAAGCTAGCAGGAGAGTGAGTGAACAGATAGATCTCAGTCCCGCCCAGAACCGAGAGACAAATTTCTAATGAACTCCTGCCGCTCTGCAGAAACTACAGAAAACAACACATTGATTGGGGTTAAATACGACACAATAATAACGAAAAGACCACCACCGCTTTGAAAATAGACCAAACGGCGATCGGAGTGCGTCTGTGCATTGTTTGCGTTCCTGTCATCCCTTTTTTGTGTCAGGTTAAATAATAGCATAACTATTCATGAAACGAAACAAACAATATCCCGAGGTAAAGAGGTGGACGGAGGCGTTCAGCAGCAGCTTAAAGCGTTTGTGAAATTCCATCACAAGCTGTGATCCATCAGGTGTTTCACAAGACGTGAAGCATGTCCAGACAAGCACTAATGAGCCAGCAGAGGCAGCTGCAAACCCAAAGCTTCTCCTGACTTCAAGTGCTACTATACTGTCTCAGTGCGGAAACCCCGACCTACAAGCACCGTTCGAATCCCAAATAGACGTCCCTTTTAGTTTAAACACTTCATTCATACGCGTCTAAGCTGGCTGTTTACTGCTGGCTCTTATTCACATGTGCTGAAATGTGCGCTGGCAGTACATAATGTTCATGAAGGAGGACAAACGGCGTTTTACAATGGACATCAAGGGGGTTCCTTTAGTCTTAAAGATCAAGCTTACCGTAATAAAGGAGTATTTCATTTTCAGTATATACGGTACAGCATGTCACTGAATTTATTTTTACTTATTGCTTAGCCTCATCACATTTGACTCCAGCTCAAGTCTGTTTAAAAAATTTATAATGTTTTATGGATGATTTTCTGTGTGCCATGTTTTTAAAAAAAACAACTTTTATTTTGGGAAAAAAAGGTAATATAATTAATTCCCTGTTTATATTCTTTATTACTAGAGAATCCATTATTATAAACTATTTTTAAATGTTACTTTTGCAAAAGGCCTTTGTTTGTTTATCTACTTTCTCTGGTTTTGCCCCTTTTTTCTCTAAATTACAAACTTCATACATTCATGATTTAAACAATTTTCAAACGCACATTTTTCTGTTATGATTCCTCAAAGTAAAAGGATTATTTCGGTAGGGCTAGGGGGCGGGTTGTGCAGTGCGGGCTGACCATGGGTTGTACCGGCCTGCCTCTCGCCTGGGCGCTGGTGTAGGTCTTGAGCAGTTCGGGGGCATTTGGGTGTTGGCCCGGGGCGCCTTGGGGTGGGGCGGGGGCTCCGACTTTGCACGAGCTCCCCGTTCCGCCTGCTGCCCGGCCTCCGCCCCTGTTGTGGGGCTCCGGAGCGCAGGAGGGTGGTTGCTCCTAGAAATTACTTATGACACTCTTATGTTTGACCTTGTATTATCAACTGCCCCCCCCCCCCCCTTTCCAAACTCTAATCCCACATCTTTAAGATCCCACTGTATTTCTTTCTCTTTACTTTTCTTCCGTCTGGTCCAACAGGAATGCATACAAAAATAATGATCATAAATAAAGCTTAGCCTCAAATACAAAAGGGGTTTATACAAATATACTCTCTGTTTGTCTGAAGATCCATAAACCCCCGTTGTAACAGTAACATCTGTCCAACACAAAGGGCCTTCAGCTCTGATCTGCTCTGCTGTTGGACAAGTTTAGAAAAAAAAACATTTCAATAATGAAGATCGAGTTCACTCTCATAACGCCAGAAAAGACCAGATTTTTCATCTTCCCTTTATTTATAAAACACACGTCCAATTTTCTTTGGGGGTATCAAGGCACAAAATTGTTAATTTGTGAAAACTCAACAGCATTAAGCAAAAAAAAAAAAAAAAAGACTTGGAAGGAAACATTGAACTTCGTCTTCAGTCAGTTTCGTTGAACAATGCATAATTATGCGTGTAGATTCATATTTATATAAAAAATAGGTTGAAAAAAAAGGTTTATGAAGCAAAAATTCATTGGACTGTTTGATCCTGATGATTAAATTGTTGACTTTTGTTTAGTTTAAATTCAAAACTTTTCTTTCTTACTGGTGTTTGGAATAACCCAGACAGGTTTTTGTCACAGACCATCACATCATTTTATTTCCTATAATTTGATTAACCCTGTTGTACAAGAATGTAATTTTTTTTTAAATGTGTAAATAAACCAACTTTAAATCACAAGTGAGGATCCTACAAATCTTTTGTGTTGTTATTAAAATGGAAAATTCCTTTAAAAAAAAAGGTAATTAAAATTACATTTGTAATTTTTACATTAAAATGGGAACTTTATTCACGTCTTATGAAGATTTATAACCGTCTAAAGTGGCTACACTGACAAGTCTTTCCTGTCGTTTCCTTGCGTTAATAATGATTTAATATAACAATCCCAGACGTTGTAGATTTTCCAGCTCCAGCTAATAGGAATGAGTCTAGCAGATGAAGACGTGGACTCGGTTTCACGGCCGTCATGCGGCTCACACAGTTTAAGCCCCACAGGTGGTCGGCGTTGTCGCTCCGGCAGCACATGCCTTTGGACGTCCATTAAGCCGCTCAGAATGAGCCACATTCCAGTCAATCCCTTCAAGATTACGAAGGAAAACTTGGAGAGAAGTTTGTTTGTTTCGTCAAACCTGCTGGTTTATTTTTTTCTCTACAGTTTGATCAGAAGTTCTTCTTGTATGAACAGTGAATCTGTCTGTGAGTCGATCAAAGCGTGTCTTTGTTGGGATGGAAGTGGCGGCGCCGCCGTCCGTTTCCTGTCCGGGAGGTGGAGGTTGACGCAGGCTGGCACCGGCCTCGACCTTCATCAACTCCAGCTGATAAATGCAGACTGAAGAATGGCGGGTTTGGATCCATTTGTGCTGAAACGGAGGGACGGATGGAGGGGGGCGTAGGGACAACAGCTTCTTCTGTATCCTCTGGGAATGTGTGAGCGGCTGTCAGTGTGAGCGCTGGAGGAAGACGCAGACGACTCCACGTTCCCTTTGGTGCATCAAATGTTCCCTCTAAAGGGATAGATCCTGACGCACCTCAAAGAGGCCGGACGCCGCCTGGTCAGCGCTATCTCTGAAGTCCATATGGGAGCATCTGAGTCCTTACTGTGCAAACTTAAAAAATGTATCTTGACATGCCACGGCGCTGTGGTCCGACTCGCACTTCCTTCTGCTCACAATGTTTGCGGTTTTTGTGTTTTGTCGTCAGATAGGGGAGGGTGTGGGCGCCATGCCGCAGCAGAAGGACATAGTGAGGATTGCCATCCAGATGACTGGGGTCTTCCCCCAGCTCATACAACTGGACCAGGTAACTCGGCTGACGCTCGCTCTCAAACATGGAGATGTTTTCTGCTCTCACTTTCCAAAAACACTCCTGCTGTTCACACCTCCAGCAGACTCTGTGTGGCTTTCCTCTCAGATCCGGCCTCAGCAGAAGACCAAACCGCAGCGTGAAGCTGCTGCTGCTGCATTTTTTCTTGCCTTAATCTTTAAAAACGTTGTTGGTACCGAAGCAAAAATGTTTTTGGGGCACAATCCCGAGGCTGATGGGAAAAATATATAGAAAAAAACCTGCAGCGGCAGAATCGGAGCTGAAAACGGCTTTTAATTCTTTTTGTTAAGAGTTAAGAGTCATTAAATTCCAAATAATTATATCCCATATTATAAAAGACAATTCATACATTGAAAGAGACATTATAGATATATTTATGGGATATACCATAACATAAAGTATAAAAATCCAGACTTGGATGATGTTATCTGTTACAAATAAATAGCTATGACTCAAATAAATTTATCCTTTTTCTGGTGATGTAAATATTTATTTAGTACTACAGTCAACAGCGTTTAAGTTATATAAATAACATAGCCATATATGGTCAGTCCATCTTTTTCTCAGAAGAAATGTAGGTTGGAAAATGATTTGCAGTTCCTGCCTAACGAACAGAAAACGATTTCAACAAAGATGCAATTAATTATAAGATAACCTTTGTTTGCACAGCAATGTCCATCCATATATTGCAATGTATTTTAAAATATATCAGCAAGTTGCTGAAATATAGTTATATGTTTTGCATGTCCAAATGCATTTGTGGCACCTGAAATCAGAAAACTATTTACTGAACTTATAGAAAATCCTAAAAAGACGAGGAAAACCAAAAACAAAGCATCAAAAGTGTTGAATAAACTGAAACCCACTGTTGAGATACAAACAAAAACATTCACTGGATCACTGTTGCTAAGGAACAGTCGAACATCTGATAAATATAAGCTTTAGTGCAAAGATAAACTTCAGGATGCCGTATTCGAGTAAATACTTCACGCTGGAGTGTTCCTGTTTTTCATGTTGGAACTCTAAAGTGCAGCAAACATGTTTTATGTTCGAGTTTACGCCAAGCTTATTCTTTTTTAAAAATCTTTAACCAGATGCAATTGTGGGGAAGTTTTCCATGCGTTTCCCTGAAACTTTGAGGAAGTTGTACTTCCTTGTGCAAGACGCTTGACGTGAGCTGTATGATCAGGGTGGGCGTGTGTGTGTATCGCTTTACTCACACGGCTCCAACTCCCTCCCAAAACGCTGAGGTGAGCACAGCAGCGTCACCAACACAGGAATGTGTTTTGTTGAGAAAAAAACCCAACATCCTAGCGGTCAAAACATTGCCACCGGGTTGACCCTCTTGGTCACGGCTAATTACAGGGGTGTACCGCAGAACCTGAACACATTGTGAGTGCGCGACCGCAGGACGGACCGCTAATAGCAGGATAGCTGAGGGCCAGACATGGGGGCTCTCTGGCTTTTCCTTGACATGCAGTTTGGGGTCTTGGCGAGGAGAGCAGCATTGTTCAGAGACCGTCGGCTAACTCCAACATGTCCCCGTCTGTGGGAGTGAGAGTCACAGCCAACTGGAATAGCTGTGGGGATCCCGGCCTGTCATTACTGAAGCATCTGTGCAGCTCCGTGACACAGCCGCGGAGATGCTGGTGGGTTTTTTATGTCAGAGGTTTGTCTAACGGTGTTGTGTCCCCGCAGAAAAAGCCTCTGTCTGCTGTCATTAAAGAGGTCTGTACTTGGTAAGTCAGAGAAAGGTCATCTTCCTCATTCTGGTTAATGTTTCATCCTTGAGTCTGTTCTGCTGTGGAGGTTTTTACATGAGTGCGTTCGTGCGTTTGCAGCTGGACTCTTCCGGGGCCCGAGAACTACGCCCTGCAGTACACGGACGGAGTTCAGACCTACATCACCGAATCGGTCAGTCAAAGCTTTTTGCTGAGTCTGCTTCCTACTCCGATCATCTTTTGATCTATTTCAGAACTTTTAATAATAATTATGATGTTTTTAGCCAAAATCCAAGAAGAGGTTTCTAGGACATAGTTTCTACAGAGCGGCAGAAGAAGAAAATTCGCCTCTACTGGATTTCCCGCGGGGCGGACGGGTGGTTGCCTGGAGCATTGGGGCGGGTCCCGTTAGGGCGGTCCCATTGGGGCGGGTCCCGTTTGAGTGGTCCGGTTGGGGCGGTCCTAGTTCCTGCATGGGGTTGGGGTGGGTTGATGCTCGGGACTCCCGGGTGGTGGTGGGCTGCTTGTCTGGAGGCTCTGGGCTAGGCCCCCTGGTGCGGCGGGAGGGCTATTCTGGAGGGCTTCCTGTGCCCCCCTGCTGCTCTCTGGTATTGGGGGGCCTGTGTGGCGGTTATATTCTGGGTCGCTCCGCGGACGTATTTCCTCAATTTGCTAACCCGCATACGTGTCCGATGGGGGTGGCCACCACTGCTGCCTCGCTTTTGGAGGCAGTGGTAGTGCCCGGGCCCCCCCTTTTTACTTTCCATTTTTTACACTCAGCGTATTTTCTACAAATATGTTCTTTTCAAACTGACATTATTAAAAGAAAATACTCAAAATGTAATTTTTTCAGAAGAATTGCATAAGAACATTTTGAAAACACAACTTTTATCAGAGCGAGTCTTAAAACGCTAGCCTGAGTCCGATTCTGGGGGTGTTTTTGACATGACGTGGGTGTTTCAGACCCGGCGGTGCAGCAGCGCCGCGGTGACTCACCGCTCTGTCAACTTCCTGTCCGGGGTTTCGTCCCCGCACTCCAAACCCATCAGAGAGGAAATCACACAGAGACACATGTGGAAAATGCAGAAAACAACAGGGAGCTGAAAAACCTGCTGGAGCTTTGTTCATTTTCATGTGTGACCTTTTGGTAAAGGTCACTGCCCCCCCTCCCCAACTGCAGAAGTCATTACACAACCTTTGCAGAAACACATGAGCCTGTATTTCATGAACTGTCGTGCGTTTCAGGGAAAACTCCTGGTAATTCTGCCTGTGCAGAACTAAAGATGCTGGAAGGTTATTAAATTCCGGCTTTGAAGCGAGCTCGTAATGAAGTGCAGATGTTTGAGGTGACGAGCAGCGTCTTCATGAGCTCATTTGCTGTGAGCGTGTGCAGAACAGAACCATGAAACGCTCCCAACTCTTTCAGTCTGGAGATGTATCTGAATTAGGTTTTTTGCACATTTTATATAGAAACTTAAAAAAAAAAGTGTTTTTTTTTATCTCTGTCTTAACATTTGACCTAGAACAGTGTTAGTTTAAATTCAAAAAATGATCATTGACAGCGGCAGAATCTATTAGCAATTTTAATAGCGTCAACTCAAGACTGTGCATCAGGCAGCGTTTCCTGCGTGTTCTCTCTGATGAGCGTGACCTTTTAACGTGTCCGTTGAAGCATCTTCATCTTGGTGTCTGTCGCAGAACCGCCTGGACATCAAGAACGGCTGCATTCTGCGCCTGACCAAGACTCCGGTGAGTCTGCAGCCCACAGGCCGGTCCGGCCCGCCTTCTGCATTCACATTCCTTCTGTTTCAGCTCCTCACACAGTGTGTTATTCTTTCATTTACAATTCTGCCTGCAGCAGAGACAGAAACGGCAGTGGAGGCCTAAGACTAACATTCTAGTTCAGGGGTCGGCACTCGGCGCTGTTACTGTGACTCCGCCCACCCATAGCTTATAAAAAAAACTGCCACTTTTCTGCATCAGCCTGCATGAACGGGCGATTTTAATCAATGCGCACAATAGGAAAGACAAACTAAGTTTGCCAGAGTGAAATGAAGACGCTGTAATGATCCCTCTGTGTTTTTGAAACTGTTGCCGGTGAGATGACAGGTGGGGCGACAAAAGCAAGTCTGTGGATGAAACATGAGCGCGTGCGTAAGCGGGAAAAGCACGCAGCTGATCCAAGAACTGCTGCACACGGTTATGACCGCACAGCTGGTTGTTCGGTCATGTTTTTGGCGTCGCAGCGGCTGACGTTTATAGGGTTGAGTTTGTTGAATAAAAACCAAGTAAGGTCAGAATAAACCCAGACTTTCTCTCTGGTCCGTCAAATGTCAACAAGTTTTTAAATGAATATACAGCTAAAACACCATCACAAAATTAACTTACTTTAAGTTACTGACCCTTTCTCATTATGTAACAAAAGATGAATCAAGACAAAATACTCTTTTTTTTGTTTTTCCTCAATGTTAATGGTTGTGAAGTTCTTGTAAATATTGATGGTATTTTGTTCTGACATATCCAATCCTACTGCTGTAGGTACGACATTCTATAAATGCAGTACTTTTGCTTAAAAAACATCGTTCGAGTTTCAACTTTGACCTATTTTCCTGGTGCAATATTGTGACGGAATATAGAAAATGTGAAATAAATTCTGGGTAGAAATATGTTGATTAGAAGCAAAACTTAGGACTGAGTGACTTTAAAATGAAAAAGAGTTATTTTTATATTAAGATGTAGTCATCAAATATTTTTCCGAACAATTCATAATTTTTTACCCTTTTGCAAAGCTGCCATACATAAACTGTAGGAATTGAGGAGTAAGGCGGGGGTCCATAAAGTTTTCTTTTAGAGGAGTAGGTGCAAAAGGAGTCTTATAAATATACGTTTTGGGGATAAAAAGGGCTGAGTCTTGGCCCGCCCCCTTTTGTGATTGTGGCCATTGAGTGTATAAGAGAACTGGACTGAGCAAGTGTGACGTCACCCATATAGAATAAGGTTTACTCCTGGCTTCAACCAATTAAAATAAATTCAGTCGCCGGTTTTTTACACCGCCATTTTGGATCCAGACGACGCCAGTGAGCAGCAATTGGTCCGAGTCGACGTTTCCATGGCAGCCACTCTCGCCGATCAAGAATGAGCTTGTAAAGAGAACGTTTTGAATGTTGGACGTGGGGGCCAATAGGCCCCACCTACTTTTATTGAGGCATGTTGAAAAGAACATGTTAAAAAAAAGGTATCAAAGCAAAAATAGTTATTCTGACAGATAGTGACTGAGTGACATCTGTTTATTTTTTCTATAGAAGTCTATGGGATTTTGGTTTCTTGGAGCCTGCAGGTACTTCCAGTTTGGAACACAGTCCAGTTCTCACATACAGTCAATGGTTGTAACTAAAAAGGGTTTCAAATGTGTCCATGTAACGCTACAGTTTTGCCACCGCTGACTCTGCCTCTCTCACCCATGGCGATGCTCAGGGTCGCTGTGCAGAAGACCTGTTCAAAGGGATCCAGAGCACGGAGTCGGGCGTGCGCTGTGATTCACTGAAGGAACTGGCGGGCATTTCCAAGGATGTGACCTTTGCTCAAGAGTTCATCAGCAGAGACGGACACCTGTTATTGGTTAAAATAGTAGAGGACTCAAAGGAGTACGTATTCTTTCTGTCAAGAGGAATTCACCATTCAAGAACTTTTCCGTAGTCATCCGTGTGAGTGAACTGAAAACCTGGCTCTGCGTGTCCTTCAGGAGCAATGTGATCATGACTCACACGCTGACGGCGTTCATGGCGCTGATGGATCACGGCATCGTTTCATGGGAGAATCTCTCTTCGGTTTTCATCAAAAAGGTATATTTCCCGCCGTCATCACATGTTTTTGAAAACACAACTCTGTTATTGTCTTATGCATTTTCCCTCCTTCGTTGTCCGCTTTCAGATCGCCAGCTTCGTCAACTCCGCCCCCTTCGATGCTTCGATTCAGCAGGTGTCCCTGGACATCCTGGAGAGCATGGTGCTGAGCAGCTATAGTCTCTTTCTTCTGGTCAAACAGGAAATTACCACCAAGAGGCTCATTGATCACCTGCATGTGTACGTTGATTATAAATCTGCAGTTGGAATTCAATGACCAAACTATGGATCTTTGTTTTAACGAGATTGGAAGAGCTGATGGTTTTGTCTGTTTCAGGACGAATCAGCAGATCCAGACCAAAGCCATGGCCCTCCTCATGGCTCTGCTGCAAACAGCCGGAGATTCGGACAGACAGGTGTCTGCTTGCTAGTGTTGTTTCTCTTTGCTGCCACTCTTACCATTGGCCGGGTGAATACTCGATTCTGATTGGTTGCTGGGTGTGGAGCTGAGCCGGCACCGACCTCAGCTGCAGCAGCAAAGAAAGGCGATTAAATATGCTGGTCGTCAGGATTGGTTTAATGAAGCATCCGTTCAAAGAGGAAGTTCACCAGTGCAGTGATACAGAACATTAAAGCCGTATGACCGGAACGTCTTTATTAGGTGTACATGATCACTTTTTAATCCACACCCAGGAGTATCGAGGAGTATCGAGTATTCAGCCTCAACGCCGTCATCTTTATTTATTACACAATTTCTACAATTTTCTCAGACAAACATGAACATTTTTTCACTTGTTTAAACTCTGAAAGTTCAAACCTTCATAGAAAAAGAATTCCAATTTCATAGAATGAAACCTAAAGATCTCATTGAGATTTATGTAGATTTGGCAAACTGAACGCATTCTGTACAGCAGACACGGCGCAGAGGAGACTCATTGAGATGGTCAGCAGCCAATCAGGACGAAGACCACACTGCACAGAAAAATAACTACCCTTAATATTTTTTGTAGTAATGACAATAGGATTTTTAATTCTACTGTTGGTTCAATGATTGTTATTGCTATTGACTTCTCCATTATACATATAATGAATGTAAAGTTGAATATTTCTATATCCATATCCACTGGATCCCTAGATATGTTTAATTGCATGATTGTCAGTTCAAGATTGCATGTATGTAATAGGATGAACCCCCCCCCCCCCCACACACACACACACTTTTTCTCTTTCCCCCTTTTTTTCATGTGCTTACATTAGTTATTGTCTTTGTTTGTCAGGTTTGTATGTCCAGTGCATTTTTTTTATTCTCTCTTAAACAAAAATTGAGAATTACAAAAAAAAATCATATCACTGTTCCTTGCATTTTTTTACTGAAATACCTCCAATCACCTTTTGATCTATTTATTTAGAAAGCCGTTTTTTTAAACCGAAATCCAAAAATCTGTGTCGTTTTCCTGGACATACTTTCTGGTTCAGTCGTTCATTAGAAATCCACCTTTTGAGTTGTGGATTTTAGTAAAGAAAATACTCAAAAATGCAATTTTAAGCTTAATTTTCTTTATATTACATCAGAAAAATGCTTCAAGAACATTTTAAAAACACCAAAAACACAATTTTCATTGGAATGAGTCATTTTAAGTTTACAGGAAATTTTTTAATGAGAAATAGCTTAATAAACTTTTGTTTTGTTTTTAGTTTTCCTCATCTGCACTGTGGGTTAATGCTTTTTTTCCCCCTGCATGATTACATGTCTAAGTTTAGGAATTGATGGCAGGATTCACACTCAGCAAGGGTGGCAACATTTATTTCCTGCTTATTGACTTTTTTGTTTTCAACGTCAATAACTGCTGCATTGTGCAGGCAGGGATCATGTGAACCGTTTTTCCAAAGAGCAGGATCATGTGTTGCCGAGTTACTATCTTAGATGTTCTTGTTCCGAAGAAGCAAACACATTCCCTCTGGTTTTATCCGTCCATCTGATCTTCTCTGCTGCCCGTCGGGGCTCTCTGCGTCTGTCATTTCACAGAAACAGTCGCTTCTTTCATTCCTCCATCTCCGTTCTCCCAGACTCCTTTGTTTCTGGCTTTTGTGAGCGCGCTCACTTCTTCGTTACATCAACAAACACACCCTTCTTATCTGCAAATTCATGGCAACAAAAGTCGTAAAAGCAGAGATGCACGTACCATGTAGAGGTCAAAGTTTGGCGCACAATCAGACTCCCTGCCCCTCTGTTCAAGCACTGGCTCTGTACTGCCCCCCTGTGTCAGATATGTGAACTACATCTCAACGTCTGCATTCTCTCCGATTTCCTAGGAAATGCTGAAATTACTGAACGATAAGAGTTTCCGTCAATACATTTGCAAGGTGAGCTTATTGCAGACAAATCTTGTCCATTTTATTTATTTAGAAACAAGAACTAAAGGTGAAAATCAATTTTGTTTTTTTGTTTGTTTTAGGATATCATCCACAGTTCAGGCACAGTTCAAGATGAGATGGCCCACTACCTCTATGTCCTCCAGTCGGTCACCCTGAATCAGCTGGAGTCTCGCATGAAAACGCCTCTGGACGTTTACAACCAGGTGAGCTTTCTGAGCTTTCCACTTTTTTTTATCCCAAGTATGACTTTTCAAAGCTTTCAAAGATCAACCTTCCGTCCTCTCATTCCTGTGCTCCTTCAGGAACAGCGAGATGCCCTCCACAAGTTGCGGGACTCTGCGTTTGACGTAGAAAGTGAGAACCTGAGTCACGAGAGAAGACGTTCGCTCTGCGCAAAAGAATTTAAGAAACTGGGTTTTTCTGTGAGTGTCAGCTGCTGCGGTCTGTCCTGCAGCGTTGCTGCGAGTTTCCCTGTTTCTTCTGAAGTTATTCTCTCTTCTCTTTCAGAACAACAGCAATCCCGGTCAGGATTTGGTCCGAACACCTCCTGGTCTTTTAGCCTTGGACACCATGTGTTACTTTGCCACGCAATATACTGAAGCCTTCAAGAGGGTGAGCAACATTTATCTACACAGTAGGGGTCTGCAAACTTCAACGCTTGAAGAGATTTTCAGGTCGATTTCTCACTGACTACGACCCTATAGGAGCCAAAAAGTCTTAAAAGATGGCACACTGCCTCGCTTTTATGTTATTGTTATTCTCTATAGGAATTTTTGGCATGCATAAAACATAAATAGAAAATATGAAATGGTTTATGACTTGACAGTGACTCACATGACTTCCTTTCAAAATAAAACACAGCCTGTGTCACATTGGATCATCACAATGCATCAAATGTTGTAGGAAGTATCATGTCAGCAGTAAAAGACTGTACACAGCATTAACGGTGCATCTAAGACAGAAACCCGTAAATCTGACTCACTAAAATAAATCAGATAATTAAGTGACCCTTTTATGTACAGTGGTGGACAAAATTGTTGGTACCCCTCAGTTAAAGAAAGAAAGTCCACAATGCTCACTGAAATGACTAGAAACGTTCAAAAGTAACAATAAATTAAAATTTATTGAAAATTAAATAATGAAAATCAGCCATTACTTTTGAGTTGTTGATTAACAGAATTATTTTAAAAAACAAACTAATGAAATAGGGCTGGACAAAAATGATGGTACCTCCGTAAAAGACTAAGAACTAATTACCCAGGGGGTCATGATGAACTCAGGTATGTCCTTTCATTGACATCACAGCTGTTTTCAAACCCAAAATCAGTCAGTCTGCCTATTTAAAGGGAGACAAATAGTCACGTTGCTGTTTGGTGAAAAGGTGTGTACCACACTGAACATGAACAACAGAAAGCGGAGGAGAGAATTGTCCCAGGACATTAGAAACAAAATTATAGACAAACATCGTAAAGGTAAAGGCTATAAAACCATCTCTAAGCAGCTTGAAGTTCCTGTGACGACAGTGGCACATATTGTTCAGAAGTTTAAGACCCACGGGACAGTAGCCAACCTCCCTGGATGTGGCCGGAAGAAGAACATTGGTGACAAATTGAGGGGACGGATAGTTGGAACTGTATCCAAAGAGCCCAGAACAACCTCCAAAGACATTAAAGGTGAACTCCTAGATTCAGAATCAGATCGCACCATTTGTGGTTGTTTGAGCCAGAGTGGACTTCATGGGAGACGACCAAGGAGGACACCACTGTTGAAAGGGAATCATAAAAAGCCAGACTGGAATATGCAAAAATGCATGTTGACAAGCCACAAAGCTTCTGGGGAAATGTCCTTTGGACAGATGAGACAAAACTGGAGCTTTTTGGTTTGGCACATCAGCTTTATGTTCGTAGACTCAAAAATGAAGCATCCAACCAAAAGAACACTGTCCCTACTGTGAAACATGGAGGAGGCTCAGTTCTGTTTTGGGGCTGCTCTGCTGCATCTGGAACAGGGTGTCTTGAAGTTGTACAAGGTCAAATGAAATCTCAAGATGATCAAGGCATTCTGGGTAGAAATGTGCTGCCTAGTGTCAGAAAGCTTGGTCTCAGTCGCAGGTCATGGGTCTTCCAACAGGACAACGATCCAAAACACACAGCCAAAAAACACCAAGAATGGCTCAGAGAAAAGCGTTGGACTATTCTGAAGGGGCCTTCTATGAGCCCAGATCTGAATCCCATTGAACATCTATGGAAGGAGCTGAAACATGCCATTTGGAGAAGACACCCGTCAAACCTGAGACAACTGGAGCAGTTTGCTCATGAGGAGGGGGCCAAAATACCTGTGGACAGGTGTAGAAGGCTCATTGACAAATACAGAAACCATTTAATTGCAGTTATTGCCTCAAAAGGTTGTGCAACAAAATATTAAGTTATGGGTACCATCATTTTTGTCCAGCCCTATTTCAATAGTTTTTTTTAAATAATTCTGTTAATCAACAACTCAAAAGTAATGGCTGATTTTCATTATTTAATTTTCAATAAATTTTAATTTATTGTTACTTTTGAACGTTTCAAGTCATTTCAGTGAGCATTGTGGACTTTCTTTCTTTAACTGAGGGGTACCAACAATTTTGCCCAACACTGTATTTTTCAGACCAAAGGGGAAACTTAAAATGGTTGAAGGCCCCTTAAAACATTTTTTTTCTCAGTGGTGTTTTTAAATTATGTTTTATGACCCTTTTTAACAAAAATCCCAGAACCTATATGTATTAAAAAGCCGCATTTCATGTTTATTTGAAGCCTCTGTTTCCAAAATCTCCTGTGGCCGTTGGTGCAGAGTAGTCCCCAAACAACACCGACTGACAGTCTCTATTCTCAAAAGCTTCTCTTTAGCGATAAACGGTGAAAAGTGACATATTTTTGGTTCCAAGTCGACACTTTTTGAACAATCTGCGGAATGACAAAAGCAGACTCCGCTGTCTTAATAAAATTACACACGAAAAATAACTTTGACATGAAAAATGAATGACATTAGAATTTAGGCTGCAGAATTATTGTTTAAAAAGAAAGATGATGACTTTGAAGAATTTCATTTTTTGCTTTTTTATTTCTTTTATTTTTAAGAGTTTAGATCAGGGGATCTCAAAGTGCGGCCCGGGGGCCAATGGCGGCCCGCGGGAAGATTTTTTGTGGCCCTCCATAAAAGAAAGCCAGAGCAGGTTCCTTTGAGGAAAAACATTGTCTTGGCGAGAAGAAAAGGCGCTTTTAAGCTAAGTTGACAGATGCTTACTTTGTCGTACCTCGTGGGCTGGATAAAGTCATTTGCCTGATTTGCAAGCAGGTAAATGCAATATTCAAAGTAGACAATGTAAATTTATGTTACAAATCATAAAAACTATGACAAATTTACCAGCGAGGAGCGAAACAATAAGCTCCAAGAGCTACAAGGAGACTATTCTGCACAGCAGATGTTAACAAAAATGGCTAAATGCAGTGAAGCTGTGACAGAAGCTAGCTACGGTGTGACTTTACAAATGACACTAAGTCATTAAAGTTATTAAAAACAACTTTTTCTGTTTATCCATTTTTTTTCACCAAAATTGGCCCCCAGTCTAATGTCGAGTTTTTAATTTGGCCCTCCGCTACAAAAACTTTGAGAGCCCCTGGTTTTGATGAAACGACACAAATGCAAACTTGAAAAAATGTCCTTTTTATTCAGCCAATAACTGAACACGCCTGCTCTCCTGCAGTGAATGCTGTTGGCACAAACACGCTCTTAAAAAGGAAGAATTGTTAAAATTAGACCTGCAAATCAGAAAAGCACGTTTTACATCACAGTCTCTCATTAGATTCATCCTAAACTGCTTTGATCTGGTTACGTTTAGAATCAAGCCTGCGGGAGAAAATGTGCTAACAAAGAGCAGGAATGTACTTTAATGTCTATAAAACAAACTACATTTAATAAAAGGCACAGGAGGAACATTTCAGTATCTACAGTAAATCTCAGAAACGACAAACATTTTACGCGCTCTGATTCTTTATTTTAGCTCCATTTTCTAATGTCAAGTCATTAGATCTCAAAAATATTACCTTATTCAACTTAAGGTGAGTTTTTTTTCCTGTTTTGCTGATGTTCTTACATGATGAAGTCTTGTTACAATTGGTAAAATCTGTTATTTTTTAACCAGGTTTGTTGTACCGTGGATGTTTATATTCTGTGTGAAATAGATCCAATGTAAAGGGCGGACATCTTTTTTGTTGTTTTTGTAAATGGTAGATGCCAGATGCAGATCCATCATGAAGGAAGATGGGTTGACATGGAAACATGCAATGGAAAACATGTTTAGCATTAACCCCCCCCGTGCCGTTTGAGCCGCTAAAACAAAGCGTCCTCGTGTTTTGAACAGTTCGTCCTGGAGAACAGCAGCAGAGAAGACAAACACGAGTGTCCGTTTGCCCGGAGCAGCATCCAGCTCACGCACATCCTGTGTGAAATCCTCCGTATCGGAGAACCCGGTGAGCTGGCCTGCGTCACCATCAACGCCGATGCTGCACAGAGGAAACGCCAACGTCTATGTTTGTTTTTTCTGTTGGAACAGCATCAGAGACGGGATCTGACTATCACACAATCTTCTTCAACCAGGACAAGCTGTTGGAGGAGCTTTTCTGTGTCTGTATTCAGCTGCTCAACAAGACCTGGAAGGAGATGAGAGCCACACAGGAGGACTTTGATAAGGTGCAGTCTTGCAGTTCAGGCGTCCTGTTCACCGAGATTCAACCCCGTTCATGGTGATTGTTGAAATATTTAGGAGTTTTGTTAAATTTATGTGAATACGAGACATCAGGTGTAGTGGTTATTGCTCTCGCCTCACAGTGAGAAGGTTTCAAATCCCGGCTGAGACTTTTCTGCGCGTTAACCTCGTGTTTGTGGTTTTTGCCTCCTCCCACAGTTCCAAAACATGCTTCATAGGTTAAATGGCATCTCTAAATTGCCCCTAGGTGTTGATGTGTGTGGCCCTGACACAGACTAGCAACCTGTTCAGGGGCTGGGCTGGCTCCAGCAGCCCCCCAAAAGGGATTCAGTGGCTTCTGCAAATGCATTTTAAAAATTGATCTGACTTCAAAGTCCAAATCTCGTAATTTTTTGATCTATTTTCAATGTTTTCCAGTGGTCTTTTAGTAAAGATTAGGCCATTTTTAGTCAAAACCCAAATATTTGTGTCGTTTTCTAGGACCTAGTTTCTGCACGGCGGCAGGAGTTCAATAGAAATTCACCTCTGAGTTGTGGTCGGAACTGTTGGCACAGAGCAACCCCGCCCCCATTTCCTGTCACCCATCAGTTTACGCGCTCTCCTGCTAGCTTGCAGCCCTTCACAACCCCAACCAAATATTAGCGGTGCAACAAAAAATGGGGAGCGGTATCAGAGCTATCCAGGCGTACAGTTTTGAGCCGGATACCAGCGCAGACGAGGGGAATGGAGACGTAGATGTCTGCAAATGAATGCATCAGAATGATGCAATGAGCTTGTGGCTTGTCGATTGAAGCTTTAATTTCACAACTAAAAGGTTGGTGCGTCATGTTTTTATCCTTGGTTGTGCTTTTTCCACCCACATAAGTCATTTTAAACACAGATCCATATTTTCATAGCAAGAGAGCGAAGCTGGTGCCTTTATTTTTATTATTCTGTAACAATAAAACATAAATAAAAAAAGGATTTTATGAACACAAGTTTTATAGAAATTCAACTTTTAAAACATTTTTAGAACAGTTTCTTTCTTTTTTTGATCTGAAGACAAACTTCTAAAACCGGAAAGTGTTTTAGTTCTAGTGATAACGACTTTTACTATCAAAACAAGTTATTCTTCGTGATAAGGCCAGATAACGCATTTTGATTTGACGTGACATACTTTTTTTCGTTTTTCTGTAATCTGAGGTAGAACAAACATTTAGTCAGAGAAAATGTCAAACATCAGATAAACGGATCAATAGATCAGTAGTTGCGTTTCCGTTACACATATGTGCAAAACTTTATCCAAATTCTGGGAATGTGGAAAAAAACACAATTTTGCAAACACACTGTTTCCATTCAATTGTAATTATACAAAGAAACACAAACCAACTCAGGTGATAAGTCATTCAAAAACACGGCGACGGATGTAAACAACACTTTGATTGACAGCAGATACATTCAGATTTCTGCCACGGCACTAGTGCTCATCATCATCTATCAAAGGAGACGTCGGCGCCTTCTTCAGGCCGTGGAGCGGTGAGCTCCTTACACGTGGGAGGGGCTACGGATGAAGTCACAGTGGTATGCAGTGTGGTATCAGGTTGCTGGTCATGTGACTCATTTAATTTGAGAAAAAAAAGGGTTTATTACATCTAAGTTTTGCAAAATCTGTCATTTTCAATATGCCTGGAAAACCTCCTCCTGCAAGCGCAAAATGCCCTTGCAGGAAGAGGTTTTCCAGGCATATTGAATGCATTATAAATGCGAGTGTTTTTCAAAATTGACGTGTTTGCATCAGGTGAATTTACTATCGCAAATCAAGATTGGCACGATTTCCTAATCAATGGAAACACAGCTTTTGATCAGTTGAGGGAAGCAGGCCGTCTACATGGTTCCAGAAGGAGGCGTGAGAACTGCAGGCTGGAGGGACTGTGTGTCACTCGGGACTTGGTCTGTTATACAAGATAGTAGATGTCGCTATCACGAGAAAATGGGCCAAACAAAAGCTAGGTGGGCAGCTCTCAGTTCTGTAGGAACGAGGAGCAGGGACATCGAACTACAGCCTGATGGCTGCTCAGTTATATTTGATTTACAGCTTCACTTCATTGTTTCTACAGATTTGATTTGCAGTTGAGATTTAGCAGTTGAGCTGAATTATCCCAGCTCGCTTGCAGAAGAGGTTTGATCGGTGCGTTTGCCTGAATCTTTACGATCCAGTCCGATTCCAACGTGAGCGACCTCTGACCTCCCCCTCAGTCACATCACAGCTGCTTTGTGACACGCTGATGGCTCCGGACAAATCCTCGGTGTCGCCGTGTGTCTGGGAAAACCTTGTGAATCCGACTGTCCTGAAAAGGAGGCGTGGCCAAACTTTTGTCCCAACCCGCTTTTTTTTAAAAATCCTTAAAGTCGTAAAACACGACCCGGAGCAGGGCAGTAGTTGTTTCTGCCCACCTCCAGCTACCCAGGGTGCTCGGGGGCGAGGACAAAGGGGCATTAGGTGGACAAAGGGACGAGTGGTGAGAGGCAGAAGGAAACGAGAAAAACATCAGCAGTTATTTCCCAACAACAGAGGGGAAAATAAAACCTCTGAAAACAATGAGAGCGGCCGGACCGGTGGCAGAGCGGTCAGCCAATCTAAACAAGAAATGTGACTTTGTCACAATGGAAAGTATTTGTTTATGTGTCTGTAAGCTTTGATGTTCTACGGATCTGAGCCCCCCCCCCATGGAAACGGTAATCACACACATGCTGCCGGGTTTCAGGGGACCCAGACAGCTGCCAGTCAGGGCTCCCATTGGACAGTGCAGATAAATGGCACGGGGGCGGGGCATGTTGGGGGGGAGTATCGGAGTGTCTGTTTACAAAACACCCGAATGCCTCTCCTGTCCCGTAGGTGATCCATGGGAATCAGTTTTTCTTGCCCGACAGATTTTAGGAGTTTGTCTAAACGCCAGGCTCTAAAGGAGAAATGGAGGTAAGGTTGTTGTTGTTTTTTTGAAAGCAGGGCTGCAGGTTGACAGTTCTTCGGAGTAACATCAGCATTAGGAAGGACCAGTGGGAAGCAGCTGTCCAAAGACAGTTTAGAGAGTGGCTCTGTCCACAGCAGACGTCTCTGTCCGCTTGCTTCACGTCCTCGCCGGCTCCTGGACAACAGAGCGCTCTGTTTCCCAGCGTCTATCTGTCTGTCTTCTTTACCAAGAACACCATGGACAGTTGAGTTTGTGAGTCATTTTTGCAGAGATAACGGCAGCAGTTACTCAGCGGCTCGTGCTTTAGTCACTGATTGTTCACAATCAGTCCGATTTGATGCTGCAGGAAGGATCTGGGTCAGCAGATCCTGACAAAGTGGAATTGGGTTGTTCTATAGATTTATGTATGGATTTTCTTTCCCTTACAGACAATGGATTTTAAAGTGCCCTCTTTGACAAAATGCCCCTTCTGTCCATACATTTTAGGGGAGTTGATTCTTATAGCAACTTGTGAAAAGTAACATTTTGCGGTTGAAGAAGATGACGCTGAACAAGAACTTTACACTAAAACCGTTGAAGGTGGGAGGGGGGGGGGGGGGGGCATATGCGAGTATAAACAATATAAAAATGAGTACGAGTCATAGAGGAAAAGTGAAGGGTGAAAATGAGGGGTTAAGAAAATTTAAAGAAACAACTGATTGGTTCAATAATGGGTGAATAGATGAATCGATGCTCTTTTGCTTTTGTGTTCAGACCAGGTTTTAAACCACAAATTCTGCAATAAATGAGAGAAAATTCAGAAAATTAAACTTTGAAAAGTCCGTTTTAACCATTGATTTTATCTGAAACCTGGACTGAGCGAGTGTGACATCATCCAGCTGCAACCAAATGAAATCAATTCAGTCCCCACTTATTGTGATACGGAAACCACCATAGTGGAGCCAGAGTGATCGGTCGGAGTCGAGGTATCCATGGCAACCACTCTCACCAATCAGGAGGGAGCTTGTTGAAAGCGGGCTCAGGAGAATCTGTTAAACGTTTTGGCCGTTTTATAACTTGAACTACAGAAAAAATATCATAAAAATATTAGAATTAGCAAAAGCTTGTTAGAAAAAGGGCATCAGATCAAGAATCAGCGGATCAGAGCAACAGCTGTTTATTTCTTTATAGAAGTCTACGGGATTTTGGCTTCTTTGAACCACTTCCTGTTTGGAACGCCAGGAGGGAGGGGTCTTTCAGTCCAGTTCTCCTGTACAGTCAATGGTTTAACATGTGCAGATTGGTGTCAGTTCTTCTCCCATTTCAGCTTTTTATGTTTCTACCGCAACAAATAATAAACCCTACGGCGAAAAAACAAAAACAAAGAATCTTCACCAGAAAATGAATCTTTGGACTTAATTGATCTTTGTGATCATTTCCTGCCGTCTTTCATGGATGTGAGTGTGAACGTGGTGCCTTAAGAGAGATCTTCTGTAACCATAAACTCGAAATTGTGTTTAAAAATGAACAAAATAACGAGTAAACGAATAAAAAAGAAGAGTTAGAGCTTCAAGCAGAAGCTTTTTCTGAAGTTTAGAGAAATGGTCAGTTGCAGTGAAGCTGTGGGAGCTTTCACGCCTCTTCCTGACCATGACAGCAGTTGAAGGACGTCTGCACTGACGACAACAACTTTGATTTACTTTCCTCCTTCATAGTTGTGTCCCGCTGACGCTGTGTTTTCAGCGCGCGATTGGCTGTCGGTGGCGTTGACCTTTCTCTGCCTGCAGGTGATGCAGGTGGTGAGGGAGCAGATCACCAGGACGCTGGCCAACAAGCCCACCTCGCTGGAGTTCTTCAAGAACAAAGTGAACGCTCTGAACTACAGCGAGATCCTGAAGCTGCGGCAGACGGAGCGCCTGCACCAGGAGGAGACGCTGGCTCCGCCCGTGCTGTGAGACTCGCTCAACCGCATCCGTTCCACCCCTATGCAGTCCACAGAATGAGCAGCAGTCTGCTGTTTATCATCAAACACTTAAGATTTATCCTCTGGGTTTTACAAATTTGTCTAATGTTTCACATTTTTTATTTGGGTTTATTCCGACCAAAGAAAAGAAAGAAGAAAAAAAATGTGCGATTTGGTTCAACGCGCTTCGTTTTTCCTTCCCAGCGAGCTCAAAGAGCGGCTGAAGCCGGAGCTGCTGGAGCTGATCCGCCAGCAGCGGCTCAACCGACTCTGCCAGGGAACCATGTTCAGAAAGATCAGCAGCCGCCGCCGACAGGGTGAGGCGGGACGCCGTTACGATACCCAGGTCACAGTAGCCCCCCCCCCACTGACCGTTTTATTCACCCTGCAGATAAACTGTGGTTTTGCCGCCTGTCGCCAAACCACAAAATGCTTCACTACGGCGACGTGGACGAGGACGCCGAAAACCCACCGATCGAAACGCTGCAGGAGAAGAGTGAGTGTAAACCGTAAAGGGAGGGAGGGAATACTCTGGAGTTGACACACGTAAACAGAAAATGACATCAGCAACAACGTCAGTCTGCACGCAATCTTAGGAGAGAGCTGCTAAACGGCGACTTCACCACCACATTCAGGAGAAATTCACCATCACTTAACTTAAAACTGACATGCAGGGAGGCTTTTAATGAAAGGATACGGCTGAGAATAAACATCAAAGGTTCTGGAAGAAGATAATCAGATCATGTTTTACATTTTTATTTTAAAAATCACTCTGATCCACTCTGGTCCAAAAG
Organism: Oryzias latipes; assembly: GCF_053564925.1. Lineage (NCBI taxonomy): Eukaryota > Metazoa > Chordata > Actinopteri > Beloniformes > Adrianichthyidae > Oryzias > Oryzias latipes. The sequence goes on along the minus strand of NC_136242.1, from coordinate 31,239,122 downwards.
AGCAACTGCCCTTCCTGTTTTCCAGCTCTCATGATGATGATGATGATGATGACTATCTTGACCAGCCAATCAGGAACCAGCTGGTATACAGACTTTGCTGGTGTCTGAATTTAGTCACTTTGGTCTACAATTTCATAATCTAGAAGTCTCTGCAAAAAGCTTGTGTGCTTTGATTCTCACAACATCTGCAAATATAGACCACAATGCATTGCATTTGAACAATTTGTTGTTTAAAACAATCTATGTACGGTAAATAAACCATCCAGGTTTTCACCATCAGAACACAGTGGATTCAAAAATAGTCTGTAAAATGTTCGTATTCGTTCAAATCCATTGGCAAATAGCCATTTTTTTTTCTTTCTAGGACATAGTTTCTGCAGAGCAGCAAGTATTCATCAGAAAGTTGTGGGCGGGACTGTTGGTGTTTTGTCAAGAGCTCAGAACAGGGAGCTTGTGCGTGTTTTCCACGTAACAAATGAGCTTTTCTTCAATCTGTTCCTGATTCAAAAATTTGGATGAATAAATATTTAGAAATGCAATTTCTCGTTTTTGTTTTTTTTTAAATATATATACTCCTTCTTTAGAAAAAAATGCCACAAGAACGTGTCAAAAACACCCAAAACGCGATTTTCCTTGAAGTGGGTGTTTGAGATCAGGGTCGGCTATAAATGATGAAATATTTCCATCATAACCAGCTTTTTTTTTTTTTTTTTTGCCATTTCAAATGAAAATGTCATGAATCAGCCAGAAAACGTTTTAGCTCTGAGGAATTTCTGATGGATGTTTTCTGATTTCAAATAGATGATTAAAGAAGCACTGAAGCTCTTTCTTTACTGTATATTTTATAGCGAGTTTCACATTGAACTTTCTTGAGCTCACGGATCTGTAAACCTATTAAAATCCACATGAAGGCTGAAACGGTTCTCTATGAAATCAAAAACATGTTTACTTCTCCTCCTCCTCCCACATTTCAAGCGGAGCCGTTACAGATTTGACTGAAATCTCTGATTTTTTTCCTCCAGTTCCTGTCGCAGATATTAAAGGCTTACTGATCGGGAAAGACTGCCCGCACATGAAGGAGAACAAAGGCAAGCAGAACAAGGTCAGCCCAGCTCTCATCTTCTGTGTTCCTCCTGTCTTCCTGTACTTTTGGGAAATGAAAAGCCGCCTTTTCTCTGGTGTAGGAGGTGCTGGATCTGGCTTTCACCATCATATATGATGTAGAGGAGTACAGCTTAAACTTCATCGCTCCCTCCAGGACCGATGTGAGTTCCTGCTCCTTTAGCTCATGGGCTTTTAACATTTATGTATTTAGTTTGTATGTGAATCCCCCTCTTTATGGTCAGTTCTGCCTGTGGACGGACGGACTGAGTGTCCTCCTGGGTCGGGAGATGAGCAGCGAGGCCATGCGCAGCGAGCTGGAGATCCTCCTGTCGATGGAGATAAAGCTCCGCCTCCTGGACCTGGAGAACATTCCCATTCCCGACAGCGCCCCCGTCGTTCCCAAACCTCCCAGCAACTACAACTTCTGCTACGACTTCAGCCAGACGGAGCAGTAGGGCGGCAGAGCCCGGCGATGCGTGCACGTGTAAATAATGTGTGTGTTCATGTGCCCTGACGTGCACTCATGCACTTACTTGATGTAACTCGGATAAACAGTTTATTTTGCCTGGGGGGGGGGAGAGTTTAACGCCCCCTGCTGACTGAATTTTCACAGTAGGTTGTTTCTCTAGTGGATTTTAACGTCCTCTCGACGTCACGGTTAAAAAACGACAGTAATCCTCATTACTTGGCACAGTGAAATATGGTACTTTTATAGTGTTTTATAATGTTTTATAAGAGGTTTATTTGTATCTGAGCTTTTTTTTAAATGAGACTAATCTTTCAGCTTTTTATGATGATATTAATTCCAACAAGAAGTTTCTGGTCATATGGTACAAAGTTTCTTAATGAAGACTGTGCAGCAGTTCTGTTTGTTTTCTCAATCACATATTTAAATCTTGATGCTTTCCACGTGTGTAGATCTATAATCGCCCACAGTGTTGTGGGTTTGGTCCTGGCTGAACGTCAATGTGACGCTGTTGATGCTCGGTACGCGCGACGACGAGGGCTGCAGTCGCTGAGCTCATGAACTGACGAAAAACCCTGCAGTGCAAAGGGTTTGGTTGATACTTGGTGGGGGGGTGGGGGTCGTATCAACCGTCTGTCATTCTTTTCCAACCCTCGGACTTCTGCTGTGTTGGTACTCTTGGAATCACGGCACAAATAAACCGTTTGATTGAAGCTGCAGACGATGCTGCGTGTTTGTCTGAACATACAGTTCAGACAAATTATTATTTATTGTGCTGTTTGAGTTTTCACTGCAGAGCGGCAGGAGGTCATTTGAAATTTTTGTATCCGAGTTTTGGGCTTGACCGTTCCCTAGGAGCAACACCGCCCCCTCTTCCCCTCACCATTGCTGAAACGCCATTTTTTTCATCTGCTCCTCATTGACAAAAATGTAGATAAAGAAATAATAAGACGGGTCATTCCTAGCTTCACCTTTATCCACATTTGTCATCGTAGGAATAACACATCAAAGTAAGGAAAGATTTCATGTAATCCGTGGACACCAGTGAAGATCACAAATCATTGAAGAAAAAAAGTTCAGAGTACTGTCTAGTGGGTCTAGATGACCCAACTCCTAATGTTAAAGTGCCTAGGATAGCACAAGGGTGAAGGCTGCAAGTGAATATTGAGCTTAAAGCTGAAACGTTAGACATCTTCACATAATTGTTGACAGAATTTTAAGCTGTTGTTCATTTCTGTTATCAAGCTTGTTTTTCTTTTTTCGTTTGAGGCAGAAAACCGTTTGAGCTCCTGTGTTTTCACAGGTCATTTTTAAACTCGCAGCAAAAGAAACTAAAATCAAAACTCATTTAGATGATTGAAAAATAGTTTTATAGTTAAAACAAAAAATAAGTCGATCAGCAGTAAGTTCTAGACATTTTTTACTGCAGAAAATATCCTTTTTTTTTTTTTTTTAAAGGAACTTATAATGAAAGACTACAGTTTGCAAACATTACAAAGAACTGATAGATACAAAGGAATTATGGGACAAAATTTGTTTGTGTGAGAAAGCAACGTTAAATAAATGTTAACATTTCTCATTAATCTTTTTTCCAAAGGTTCTTCCATCAGTGCAAATCCCTAAGTGAAATACATTCACGAAACTCTCCTTTTACTTTCTTCATCTCCATGTTTTTCAGCTCAAAAATGTTTATTTCTGTTAAAAATATAGTTCAAACTAAGTTTAACAAATAAAAAATAATTTAAAGTAGTTATTTCTAAGACTAAAGAAGAAGCCTGACGTTCCCCTCTTGTGCGTCGCATTTCTACTTTCACGATGCTGACTCTTCTTAGATGAGCCACATTCACTAATAAAAGTGTCACTTTCCATGGTTGTTGCTTTAAACTTACTGTAGTGGTGACTGAAAGATCTCTGGGGGGCGGGCTTTGGTCTGCAGCGTTTGTTTGAGGATCCATCCAGAACTTCCTGTCAGTCATTAAAAAGTTCAGCACCTATGAGTTTGTGATGAACGTTCTCCAAAAAAGGCAGGTTTGTGTGCAGGAGCTCCACGGTTCTCATGGAAACGTTTTTACACCTGGAGATGTCGACCGTCTTCAAGCGCTTGCAGTGCTGCATCAGAAGGTGCAGGGACCTGCGTGGGGAAGGTGTCAGAGGTCAAGCAGCTGCTCTGGAAGGTCAGCCGTGGGGTCGGTCAGTTAAGGCCGCCAAAACCCACCTGTCGGTGATGTTACCGCAACAGGAGAGGTAGAGATGCTGCAGCCGCTGGAGATGCGGCGCAGCCTGAGCCACCCCGCGGTCGGTGATGCCCGGACAGTGGCTGAGGGTCAAGCTGGTGAGGCTGCGGCAGTGCCATCCCACAGACACCAAGGCGGCGTCGGTGATGTCCGGAAGCATGCAGAGAGACAGCCGCTGGAGGTCCGGGTACTTCACCACCTCAAGGAGGGAAGCCAGAGCATCAGATATTTGGGGTTCCAGCTGCAGATGGACATGTGAACCTGTGCTAAGCGTCTCACCTGGGTGATGCTGCTGTCGGTGAGCTTAATGCAGGCGGAGAGGTCCAGCTCCTGCAGCCTCCTCAGAGCTAAAAGCGAGTCCCCGGCCTGCTCTTTGAACTGCTGCAGGTCGATCTGTGTGAGCAGTTTGGGTTTCTCCTCGAAGGGCATTCGAGGCGGTTTAAAGAAGCCCATGTTGCCAAAGGTTCGGGTGAACATGGGACCGTTATCACCCTAAGAAAAACCCATGTTATAATGTCATCAGATCAGGGTCAGCTTCAAATAAAAATAAAAGATTTAAAAAAAAAAGAGAGAAAATTAGAGAACGGTTTAAACTCAAAAGTAAACTTGAAGACAAAAGTGTAAAAATAAAATTGTACATTTAAAAATAGATGCATTTTAAACATAAAAGATATATGAACAAATAAACTCAAAGTACACACTGTAAACATGAAGGGGAACATTGAATGTTCAAGTTCGAAAATTGTATTAAAAAACATTTTAAACTTTAGAAGTATTGACAATAAGAAAAAAGCTTAAGTCTTTAATTCAAAAGTAAACATTGTAAACTTAAAGATAATATTGAAATAAAAAATTCATTAAATTTCTAAATTTAAAAAATATTTTAAAAAGAATGTTGAAAATGTGAAAAAAGTCTATTTAAAGACGGTATTTAAAAAAAACACTCTAAACTCAAAAGAAATATTGAAAATTTGAACATTAAAATCAAAAGTTCAAAAAATTTACCATTTATCCATTTTAAACTTAAAAGAAAAATTGACAATTTCAAAAACATTAAAATTTAAAATTTGTCTTAAATTTAAAAGTACACACTGTAAATTTATTGAAAATGTAAAAAATAAATTGTTAATTTGAAAAATATATATTTTAAACTTAAAGGAACAATTAAAAATTAAAGGAAAAAAATGTTTATTTGTAACATCTGTTGATCTGTATTTTTACTTTTTCTTTCCCAGTTCTCTCCATCTTTGCTATCAAATTTAGAGTTTTAATTCAAGCTTTGAGCCCATTGGCTACCGGGACATGATTGACAGGCGGTGACAGAGGTTATGGTGATGTCATTTCTGCTCAGGAGCCAAGTTTGGTACATTAGTGGAGGGACGCCAACAACAGATGCTGGTCAGGAGTGGACATGATGATGTCACCATAGCCTCTGTTGCTTGATGTCAATCATGTTCGCTCAAAGCCCCGCCCACATGGAAAATTAGGATTCGCAATGAAAATGAAGAATCGGAATTGACTGAAAGTGAAGAGGAGGAGCAAGAAAAAAACACAGTTAAACATAAAAAACAGCAGATGTTAAAAATAAAAAACTTAAGTTTTAGGTTTATGTTTTTTTTCCCCAAGTTTCAAATTAACATTTATATTTGTCAAATTTTCTGTATTTCCTTTAAGCTTACAATTTGTACGTTTGAGTTTAAAATTTTTTGAATTTACAATCTGGCTTTACATTCAGTTTAGCAGATCCAGCTTTGACCCCCGAATCCTCAGCGTCCCTTCTTCAATTCAGTTCAATTCAATTTTATTTGTATAGCCCAAATTGACTTCCTGTGTGGGCGGGAACGCTGAGGTCCTCACCGTCTCGTTGTGGAGCTCGCACTCAGCTTTTTGCAGCATCCCCAGCAGACCCCAGTCTGTGACCTCCTTACACCAGCCCAGCCGCAGAACCACCAGCTCCTGCAGGTAGGTGGCGATGGCGCACACAGACAGGTCAGTCACGTTGACGCAAGACGTCAGATCCAGCTCACGGAGACGACTCCCGAGAAGTTGGGCAAGAGAGAAAACGGCCAGGTCCTTCAGACGCGCAGAGGAGGAGACAGTTATGCGTTTGATTACACGCGACGGCGTGCAAACGTAAGACGGCCCCACCTTGATGTAGGTGCAGCCCCTGAAGTTGAGCGTTTCCAGCTGTGCTCTTGTGGCGCCGGGCCTCTTCAAGCTGGAGACCATCTCTGCTCCGCTGATGTTCAGACACTGAGACAGATCCAGACCCTTCAAGCCCGGCAGAGCCAGCAGGTCCCTGAGGCCTGTGGAGACCGGAAGCCGTCTGTGACACTTTCCAACAGGAGCAGCAAAAGTCAAATGCAACGAAAAGAGATTCCATGCACCCACTCCACTGAAAATCATGTTTATGGTGTTTTAAACTATGATAATGGACATGTTTTAAGAAAATTAAGCTTACAATTACATTTCTGAGTATTTCTTCTGTCAAATCATTGTGAATCAGGAGCAGATGAAAAAATACCTTTTGAAAAAGTTATTTTGAAACTAGATCAGTGGGACTTTAAAACATCTAACTTCTATTTATTAGCATAAATAATCCAAAGACAGTGCTCCTTAATACAACAGTAAACTCTAACTGGTTTCCATAAATAGTGATTGGATGTAAAATGACGTCTTTTTTATACTGATTGATAATCTGTTTCATTTAACCACAGTCTTTGTGACTTAACATCTTCACACGTATAAGCAATTTACTGCCACAGGGGGGCAGTGTTGAGCAAATCTAAAGGTCCTTTCTGTTTTCCTTTATTTTGCTCCACTGTGACAAACAAGGATGTAAGACTGGACATCGGTTTGCACTGAGGGGGGGGGCAATACAGGAAGAGATCAAACCAAATTTGTACCTTTTTCGGTTATTCTCCAGTCGTGAGACAGAGAAAGATGCGTCAGTGACTTCAGGCCGTGGGCCACGGCCTCCACAGACCTGCTGGTCAGCCCCATGCACTCGCTGATGTCCAGTTTAAGGAGACCCGGCTGGTGCCTCACAAGAATCTCCACAGAATAGTCCGTCAGCTCCTTACAGCCCTGCAGATACAGTTCCTCCAACTTTAAATCCTCGACCTGAAAATAAAACAGAACAGCACGTTTAAATGACTCTAAAGTGGCAAATCCAAGCTCTGCAGAGGTCACCCGCTGGTTGACCTGTGCGACGGCGCGCAGTGACTCGGGGGTGATGGAAGTCCTGCTGAGGTCCAGAGCAACAAGGGTGGATTTCTGCTGCGTCAGGAGCCTCTTCAGGTTCCTCAGTGACAGAAGTGCTGAGGAGTCCTCCACCATCCCCACTGGGCACCCCCGGTATGGATCGAACTCAAAGGCGATGTGGCATCCAGCCAGGGAGAGGCGGCGGAGGCGCGGCGTGCAGCCCGTGAGCCGCGTGAAGGTTAGGTCGGAGAGGTACCGCAGGTTGGACAGATCCAGCTCTTCCAGACCACACAGAGCGGACCGGACCTGGAGCAAAGACCAGGAAAGTGGGTAAACCTGATATAAAACCAGATGCTGTTTTATGTCCCGCCACCGTCCTGAAAGGACCCGAACAAGAACCTTTTCTTACTACAGCAAAAATGTCCCTCCCGCCACACACTTACCAAAAATGTGCACACACCTAAAAGCCTGGGGTGGGGCTTGCAGGACGCACTCTTCCTGGAAGGGGTTCTTCCTAATTTGTGATGTCACAATGTGAAGACCCGCTCGCTTTCGTGAGTGGATAAAAACAAAATCCCACTATGGGGTTGTTTTTTCGTGAGGAATGAACTTTACAAAACACTTAAAAGCTTAAAAAGTAGATTTTGCACAATGTATGCCCTTTAAAACAAAAATAAATTGCCATTCTACAAATTCTACATATTTAAACTCTTGCTAAGGAATTTCAATCTGTCATTTTCTTCCTCCTCGAGTATCATTGAGAAGCTACTTTAGAAAAATTGTACATTTGACTGGCGTTACTGTGGCGAGCTCACAAAGGTGCCGTTTCCCTTTTGTTCGCACATTTCCAATACGAACATGTTAGGATTGTGGGTGTGGCTAGAAAAAGAAAAAAAAACAACCCTCCGTTGTCAAGGAGATCCAAAAATGTACTTTTGCAGATGCTTCTAAAAAGGACATAGACCTGTTCGTCACACCCAGCCAACAAAAAAGTAAAATAGTTGCTTGAAAAATAAAAACCAATAGAAAAGCAGCCACTTTGGGGGGAAATTACAGCATGCAGGTCTGACCAGGAGAGATGGGGAAGACTGAGGGGCGTGGCAGCCGCTCGGCCTGTGAGGGGGGGGGGGTCAAAAACTGTCCTAACTGCATATAGTTTTATAGTTTTACCATGACTTAGCTTAAGTGCAGTTTAAATTTAGCCCTTATAATTATGCTTTCTCTTAAAACCAAAGATTTGCCAAACTGCATCTTCTATGCATAAGCGTGGCGTGCGTGCGCTCAGTCGATCGCCGCGTTATCACCTGCTGTCTGTGCTCCTCCCTGGAGAGGAACGCTCCGGACATGAACAGGCTGTCCAGGCCCCTGAGGTCCAGCCTCCGAAGGGAGGTCAAGCAGGGCAGGAGGTCGAGCAGGGAGGCCTCGGTGATGCTGCTGCCCGGCAGGGCCAAGCTCTCCACCTTAGAACCTAAACACACACCCACCTAAAGAGGACGGGGAGAGAGAAAAAAATACTAAAATTGGATTTACCGTCTGCAGGATTGACGCCCTGAAGGTGTGATAAGCACGGAGCACAATCCCACTATCAGTTAAACTCAAACACTGCTACGTTCGACTTTGAACTCGCCTTTTCAGGCACCAGTTGAGGTTTTATTGCTGCATATATAGAACATGTCATATGTAAATGACAGGTAATGTCCTGAAAAACACCTGCTCATCGAATCTCCCTCCATTGTGTTGGTGTTTCACATGATCGTTTTACTTCCTTATACGAGCATACGAGTGACAATTAACTATGTTTTCGTCCTTTAAAAATGTAAATCTCCTTTGTTTTCCTCGTTAGGGAAGCAAAAAACACAGTACGCACCTCCAGAAGAAGCGATCTGGAGATGCTGAAGCCGTCCAGCTGGCTGATTCTCAGGCTACAGTGGGACTTCCTGCTAAGACCTTTGACCAGCTCCAGGGCTGAGGCGGACGCCGGGAAGCTGAATGTGACCTCCCTCTGCAGATCAATGAAGGGGGATATGTAAGGGATGAACACCCCAACCCCCCACAATGTGCCCTGGTAGGTTCAGGGTAAGTTACCTGGTATCTCTGGTCCTGGCTGGCATTGTACCAACTGCGGCAGACAAGCGAGGCTTCCTTCCTGTCTGAAGCGTGAAGAAAACTCAGGATGTAGACTATGATCTGCAGAGAGAGACTCTGCAGCATTAAGACTCCATTGTCAGAGAGCTGAGATCCCAGCAGTGATCAGACACGTGCAGCACGAGACAAGGTGCATCCAGTGTGTGTGTGTGTGTGTGTGTGTGTGTGTGTGTGTGTGTGTGTGTGTGTGTGTGTGTGTGTGTGTGTGTGTGTGTGTGTGTGTGTGTGTGTGTGTGTGTGTGTGTGGTCAGAAACTCACCTCCAGGGGAAGCTCTGGTGCTGCCGTTTCCTCATCACTGTCATCCATCTCCACCGGGATTGATCAATTTTAGGAAGCTCGGATCATCCCGAAATAATAATGTGCTCTGAAACGGTCCCCGTAATGTGACGCGTGGTGAACACCGGAAGTGAGTCACCGCGGAGGAAAAGGTTCTGGGCCAGGTGAGCGGAAGCTGCTGACCGGCTGAGTCGCGCTATGAAGACCGGCACATTTCCGGAGACTGTCCGACCTCAGCGAGATCAGCTGACTGCGCGATGACGTCAGCAATCAGCAGGAGAAGCGCTCCGCTTTGGTTGGTGGATGCGTTGCTAAGCAACGACAGACTTCTATTTGTCCTGACAAGACGGGTAAAAAAAACTTGTTTTTATTATTTGCCCCTTTTGGCAATTTAGAACAATAATAAAAAAAGGTTTTAGTCCAAAATAAAACCTTAATACTACGACAACAGATGTCAATAATGCTGCTATGAATTGAATATTTCACTATAAACTTGTACATGTAGATCTGTTCGATTTTTTTACAAGAAAAAGAGAAGAAGCAGCAGTCAGAACATGTCTGTTGTTTGTTTTCTTCACTAAGAAGCATTATTGTGTCTTTGAGGCACGAAATCCAAGAGCTTTTCTATATTTAACACAAAAACACTCTGTTTTCTTCTTTCGACAAATAGATTTTTGTTCACACAATTTTCACTACAGTTTACAGTAAACAAAATTTAAAATAAAAATTAGAATGCATGCATTTTTTTAGAAAGCTATTATTATTATCATGGTTGTAGTGTAACAGTGACATTTTATGTGCTGATTGTTATTATCATGGAGAAATTTGGGATTTCCTTAAAAAAACTAAAAAAAATTTAGCGATCAGAATTGGTGATGAAGCTTTAACTCCTTTGTTTTGCTCCAAAATGTTTTCAAATGGTATCAGACATCAGTATTTAGTATGCAGCACTCTTCACAAGAGTTTTTATGCTTTCTTTTGGCCGTTTTTTTTCAGCTGAGACCACCCAAGGGCAAACCTGACCTATTTTTGGTTTGATGGGTTTTCATGTACGGTAATGGAAACCTTTTGTTATCCCCCCCACCCTTACTACTAGAATTTTCCATGAAGTCGGTGACAAAATTGTGCAGTAAACCGTTTTAGCCTTAAGTAAAAATACATATGTCTAAGTGAAAGTTGTGCCTGCATGTAAAATATCCTTAATTTGATGTTACAAAGCTATCAGTTTATTTTTTAAATATACTTTTTTTTTTTTTACAAGAATAAAAAAAATAATAAAAGCACAATTTTAGTTCAAATTAGATTTTATATTTGGGGGGAACAACCATGTTTCCATTGTAAACCTGCAGCTTTGTGATATGTCTGTGGTTTACAAACTCTACAACTCACAGAACCACTTTTTATTCTAAAAAAATAGCATTACATATAGGACTATTTACAGATTACAAATTCTACATCTCCAAATAAATACAAGAATTAAAAAAGGGTTTCTAAATTGTGGTTATTTGCAGAAAAAAAGACACGCTGTGACTATTATAATTTCTATATTACATATTTTTCTGCAAACATTAAATATACATTTGACCTCCAAAAAACAGGAGAAACTGTTAATGTAAATATTGTAAAGTAGTTACACATGAACTCTTGTTCAACACTTTATAAAGTGATTTGTAAGTGCTGCATTATGTAAAACATCCCTTTTGTTGACGATATTTAGAGAAGCAATTTAATCAGTCTAAAAGATATGATAAAAAACAATTGTTGTGACAAGATATGACAATAATATTCTATGTTCCTCAGGTATTTACAGGGGATTTAGAAAGAAAAATGCAAACTTGAGGTTTTAAGAAATATGTAAACAATTAGAAAAGCAGCGTTACAGTTCTTTTTTTGTTTTGTTTGCTGCAGAAAAAGAAGACAATGGCTTTGAAACAGTCGATTAGAGTTGATTGTGCCTCCCAGCACAACTTAATCCAATCTTTCTTCTTTTTTTATTTGTTTTATTGATTTATTTACTTTTAGTTTACTTATGCTTTGAGTTTCCTGTTCTGTACAGAATTCTTTGGGTTCTGAGTTTCAAGCTTCTTCTTCCTCTTCACGCCCATCGTTTCATTGTTTCCTCGTGGACTGCAGGAACCTCAGCTGTTATTTTCTTGGTCCGCCTTCTCCACCCCGTCCTCACTGGCGTCCTCTTTCTCCGTGGCGTTGACGTGGAGCTGCGCTGCAGGCGGAGGCGCTGTGGGCTCTCTGCAGGTGGAGCGCGTTGGCGAGGAGCTGGCAGAGACGGAAGTGGGCGTGTCTGCATCTCGCTCTGGTCCAGAGCCCACGGTTGGGGATGGAGGGGCTAAAGAAGAGGAGCGAGATGGCTGGAAGAACAAAAAATGAGAGAACTTTCTGTAGCTGAAAGAAAATTCTTGTGGTCTGTCAGTGATGTTTTTGTGTTTACCTGCAATGAAAGACTGGACTTAGTTGTCTTCTCTTTTACTTTAAACATGGCACCTTTAAGCCTGGAGGATCTCTCTGCCATCTCAAGCGCTGCTCTGAGGAGTTTGGGAGTTTCTGGTCTGAGAGGCGCCGCAGGCACCTGAGGGGCTTCCTTAGCTTCTACTTTGGTTTCAGGTTTCTTTCCCTTATTCAGCATCTTTCTGCAGGTTCACACAGTAAAGTCACACTTTGGCTGAAAGCTCAAACCACACAACACTGGAGCTTCTTCACTCTGTGACTGTAATAAAAACAGTGAAATCCTTCACCTTGCTTTCTTGCGCAGCAGTTTCTTGGACTCAGGGTAGTGCACCAAAATCTCGTTCAGGTCTTTTTTATCCAGGATAAAGAGATTTGCATAACCGTGAGCGATCACATTGGCTGTGCGCCTGTTCACACCGCCCACAGCTAGCAGACTGCAATCACAGGACACTGTGGTTAGGGGTGAGCAGTTTTGCTTCAAAGCTGAAGTTAATGTTGCAGGAAATCAGAGCTTCAGTGTTGTTTTCAAAGCGTGAGGGATTTATCGGGGTTCGTGTTCTGACTTTCACTGCCTCTGTCAGGAAGTTGCTGGTGATTAGAGCCCTGAACACAAACTGGACTCCACCTCGTTAACCAGTCAGTACGAAGTTCAGAAGCCCAGACCACTGGTGTCCCTCAGGGTTATGGGTTTGGCCCCTTTTCGTTTTCCTTGTCTACATCATCACGCAACAGCATCACAACCATTAAATGTGCTTTCCAGTCTAAATAGCAAAGAAAAGCCCCTTTAGGCCTCCAACCTCCTTCACCAGAACCCCTGGGCATGGACAAGAACTGAATAATGAGTTCAATCCCCGTGTTGGATTTGTAAATGGAATAAAACAATTAGTAGTTTTTTGTACTCATGTTTGTTTAAATAAAAAAAATGTAAATCTGATAATAAATGTGTTAATCTGAGTCCTTTAAACGTGTTAACATTGAGAGAAAAGATTGATTTTCAGCAATAAATAAATAAAATCTCTTGAAGCTATTATATTGTAAATTGATTAAAAACAAATACGTTAAACAAGGCTATCTTTCTGATATTAATGATAATGATCTTTATGATATTACCAAACTTTTTTTAAAGTCACATGGACATTGATTTTTTTACTTGAAAGTGCTTCATCACTTATCCAGGAGTTCAATTTAGTAAGTAGATGTAACTTTTGTCATGCAGATTAAAGGTTCAGTTATAAATTAAAGTCGCGAGTCATCCCACTCCCCCCACTCTCCTCTCCTGCTCCTGCAGTACTGGTCACTGCAGCATGTAACATTTTCAAAATGGCGGCTTTTATGTTGGTTAATCTCCATAGCAACCATTTTATTTTTTGTTTGCCTGGGAGTGATGAACAGAACTATGTAATTATTAGAAGAATCTGCAAAAATAAATGTTTGGATTTCCCTGGTTACAGGGGTTTTTTGTTAACCACGCCCACATTCCTGTCATGTTTTTTTTATTCAGCTTGAACTAACGATGTATGTATTACATTTCATAAAATTCCCGTAAAAAATGAGAGCAACGGGAAAAACGCCACTTTTGGGAGGTCGCCATGCTAACGCTGCCCAGAATCAACAAATGATAATATCATTTTTTTTGCCCAAGTAGCTTCCCAATGATGTTCTAGGAGGAGTTTAAAATGTTAGAAAAGGAGATCTTGGGGGGGGGGGGGGGGGGGGGGGAACTCAAGATGGTGGCCTCTTCCCATTATTATTTATATATTACATTACCTTATCATAATTATTCCCATTATTTTGGTAGGGGGGCGGGGGGTTAGCAGCTGGACAGAATCATTGGACACGAGTGCTACATTACACAGAAAAGTTGCATTTAGGTCCAAATGAGTCCCAAAAGTGTTGTTTTTATTAATTCAGATGCACATCTTTACCTTATTTCTCCAAAGACTGATCCTGCTCTGAGCGTGGCGAACACCGTCCTCCCATCAGGACCTCCAACCACCTGCACCTCCCCTGCTTTAATGATGTACATCTCCCGACCTACTTCCCCCTAAGTAAAGCAACAAAAAAGAAACGGAGGACCAAAAAGAAACGGAGGACCAAAAAGAAACGGAGTTTTAGATTTTTAAAAAAAGTACAGTATTGTTTAAAAAAAGCGCACCTTTTTGCAGACATAATCTCCTGGCAGGTAGACGACAGAATGAAGGCTCTTCAGCATGTCAAAAATCATCTGTCTGTCACAACCCTGCCATGAAGACAAATGTTGACCTCAATAACCTTAAAGTTTCAATCTTTTACAATTGTTCAGGATCTTTGAAAGGACTCTGACCTGAAACAGAGGGACTTTGCTCACAATGGAGTAATTCACATCTATGGCGATGTCCAGACGCATTTTTTCTGGAAGCTGAGTCAGCAGTTCCTGTTCGTCTGGGTGACAGACAGAAGCATGACTCAGCATGTGCCGACTGCTCCACAGAGCCAGAGCAAACGCCCTCCTTACCCAGCATGCCTTGTGACTGCCAGGTGTAGTTGTACCACATCTTGACCCGGTTCTGGACATCTCTGGGGATTCGGTAGGACGACATGTATTTGATGGTGTTGTCCACACATGTGCGGTAGTAGGTTTGGGCTGCTGTTGCCGCGCCGACCACATCCCGCATCTGCCAGAGAGAGGAGATGAAGCGTGCAGGCAAAGACAAATCCTTCAGGTTTCACAGCCAAAATATTGGATCAACTTGTTATTCAGAAGCTTACAATTCAGTTAATTTAATGATTAAATATTGATTCACATTTACATTTTCTTTTAAAGATTAATTTACTTTTAGTTACGGAAAACCTTTTTAGTCATAGGGATTTCAAAGGCAAATCTGTAAACTAAGTAAAACATATATAAATGTATATTCATAAAATAAAGAAAAGACATTTATAAAAAAAATGAATTTTATAATAATTCCCAAACTCTTTAAAGACTCCAATGAAAATTCTAGGTGTTTTTAATATGTTCATGTGGAATTTTCTGATCATAGTGGACATATATGAAGAAAGTTAAGCTTGATATTGCATTTGAAGTTTTTCGTTATTCACATTGCTGTGAATCAACTAATTCTAGCAGACTTTGCAAACTATTAATAAAGAATTACATCAGACTGGAACCTTTGATTTTAATGACGTATTTGATGGAATATTTTTATTTTAATGAGTACCTGACCAATCATGATAGAAAAGACAAAGACTCCAATGAAATAGTTGATGAGCTGGAAGACCGTCTCAGACAGGGAGGTGGGATCCGGCACACCTCCGATGTTGATCAGAGTTTTCACAGCAAAGTAGTAACAGCGAATGTATCTGAGAGAAGAAACAAGAAATAACCATTGAAAGTGAAAAAAATGGACAGCTCAACCCTTCCCTTCTCGTGTTCCCAAATGGGGAGTACCATTGCTTCCTGATATGGGCGACGCCATGTTGAAACCCGTTGACAGTGATTGGTCTGAGTTGCCATGGATACGGTGACTCAGAGCGACTCGGACAGATCACTGCCAACTGGTTTCAACACGGCGGCGCCCGCATCAGCGAGCAATGGTGAGGGATTTGGCCTCATTTCGCGAGAGCTGTAGGTAAGGCATCTTCTACGGGTGACGTCACGCCTCGAATCGTCCGCTGTTTTTACAGTCAATGGAAATAACACAAAACAAAAGAAAAAACAGGAAACAACACAAAAAAAGAAAAGATGGCCGGAAAACAAAATAAAAACACAACTTGGAAACCCAAAAGGTAGCAGGAAAAAGGTAGATGATCAGAAATGTTAAAATGAAAATGTGTTCAGTTTGTCACGGACCCGTTTCCATCCCCATTATACACCCACTGGGTGGACCCCAGTCCAATGAAGGCAGACGTCCAGTGATAGAGACACGCATTAAAGTGGAGGCAGTACAGCAGATAAGTGGTGGTTCGGATCACCCTGAAACACACAGAGAACAATCCGGGGTTATTAATAGTTATTTTCACAGCAATGATTTTACACTGCATTATTAATGAATCATTTTATTTTATTTTTTATTGCTGAAATGTTTTACCAATTATGGCTACTTTTTATTTTCATTTTTGTTTCCAGAGCTTGGATTCTCTCCCTCCGGGTCGGCTGCTGTTCAGCCGCTGCAGCTCTAGCCATTGTGCTTTTCAAGGCATTTTAACAATGGGAGTGGGGTCATCTAGACCCCACTAGACAGTCCGCTAAACCTTTTTCTTAAATGATTTGTGATCTTCACTGGTGTCCATGGATTACAAGAAATCTTTCCACCTTTATCCACCTTTGTCATGGTAGGGAAAACACGTCAATGTAAGGGGGGGGTCGTTTTGACCCCACAAGATAGCACAAGGGCTAGATGGGGACCTGCATCGCCACGTTGCTGTGGTGTTGCTGAGTCCGCCTGCGATGCTGCACCTGGCTGGCTTTGCAGCTATCCCCAGAAGGGACGTATTAGCATTTACACCAACCAACCTTCTATGTGCTCAACCTTTATCTCCATCAGTTAAGGGGTTCCTTGTTTTGTTTTGGTGTAAAGCACTTTGGGTTATGTTATATATATTAAAAGTGCTATATAAGCAAAGTTTGATTTCCTTTAAAAAAGTCATAAAACAGAAGCTTCTGACCTGTAAATGTAGGCTTTGGTCAGGATGGCCTCCAAACGCTCGTTAAACTCCAAAAAAGAGTAGATCTGAAGACGCGAGAGCAAATAAATGAGCAGATAAATGACAACGGATATGCGGATGCTTAGAGACGGCCTCACCTTCAGCAGTCTGGGTAAACGCAGCAGAGGGTTGATGCCAGTTTTGAAGTAAAAAAACTCCAGGGGAACAAGACTCGCAATGTCAAACTGAAAACAATAAGATTTGTCTTCATCTGTGGGTTTGACGCCACCATCAGGCAGACTACGGTTATTTAGCGACTTACCTTGAAGCGGACGGTTTTCATGTAGTTCTTTCTCATCTCCTTTTTGTCGCTCTGCAGTTAAAACCCAAAACCCACATGCATCCATGATGGAAATACTTTTTTTTCCCCCCAGGAGATCATCACTGCAAAGTGATGATCAGCCCAACAATCAGCCCTCCACTCACCACTATGTCTCCTTCACGCACAAACTGCAGTCGAGGCTGAAAGACTGTGATGTCCAGGATGTAAATGAGGTCACAGACGTAGTCGATCAGCAGCCAGTAGAGGATATTGTCGGGGGTTTGGTAGGGGAAGGCCCAGCGCACCGGGATGAACCACACGTTCCAGTTCCAAGCCAAAGACACCAAAAGCATCCACAAGACGTACATAAAATCTGAAAAGAAAAAGGGAAATGAAAGAAATAAAAGGTGAGGGAATAGAACTGTACTAGCTGTCACGTGTAGTCATCATATCATTTCCAAAATGTGCAGCTGTGCCTAATTGCTGCTGCAATCATGAACCGGGACGCACTGATCTTCTCAGGAGGTCCTGGAGTTTTGTAACCACTGACAAACTGACTGGTGTGTAACGGTTTTCCTCAAAAGACAGTATTCTAAAATCTAAAAGGAAGTTAAATGAGTTTTATGTTTCTAAAGAAATATTTACTCAAAACTGTGGAAGGACCTAAAGTTTCTATAGAAATTTACCTTTGAATAAAAACATGTAAACAAGTATTATTTTGAAAGTATTTCAATAAAACCGTGTGCTTGAAACCTGGAATGAGAGCTCTCTGTTTACATGTTTTTCCACTAACTCCACACACTTCCCAACCTAACATCACCGGTGCAAGAAAAACGGCGAGAATATTCATCCCTTTGGAGCCAGATTCCTGCTCAGAAGAGGAAAATGAAGACGTACATGGATCTCTTTGTCTGCATCAGAATGGAGCGGAGCAGGGAGCTTGTGGCCCCGCCCACCGTCATTTTTGCATCACAAATACATTCTTTTCCAAACGACTTTTTTTTGTCTGTTGCTGATTTACAACGATTTGAATAAAGAAATACTCAGAAATGCAATTTTAAGCCTAATTCATCAGAAAAATGCATCAAAAACACCAAAAAACAAAACTTTCATTGGAGTCTTTAACCTGTCAAAAGTGCAAAACTGTGACGTCTTACTGGTGAAGGGGTCGATGCTGGCGGGGAGGCAGACGTTCATACAAGCTCGTATCCACCGAGGTGTTCTCAGTTTGCTGCATCGGCCGGACTCTTCCTCCTCCTCCTCCTTATCATCGCCATCCATTTCCCCTCCTCTTTCTCCTCCTGAAGGTCCTCCTTGCTTATCCACTTCCTCTCTGTCTACTGTTTGAGCTCCAGGGTCCGGCTGAGGAGGAGCTGGGACGAGAAGCAAAGGGGGTTCAGAGACAGACGATGCAGGCTTTACTTTTAGATCATTTTGTATCTTTCTAAGGAAAGTGGATTTTAGAAACCAGAACAGAATGCCCCGAAGATGTGCTGCTCTTTACTGCATGATTTTCCCTAAATTGCATTGACTATGATGTTTTCTCACCTTGAAAAACATGATTTTCCTCAATAAATGGCAGCAAATGAGATGAATAAAGGTTAAAACCTGTAGTAGCTTGGATAACGACTAATGTCTGAGCTGCACTGAAAAGCTTCTGGGGACTAAAGCATCTGCTGAGGAACTCTGCTGGTTTGGCTCTGAAGATGAGGAAGATGAGGTTGATGGCGCATACAGAAGATACCTCTGCTTGGACATACCTATTTGACTAAGTCAAGACGTTCTCATGGCACTTGTGGGGTAATACATTATTATGGAGTAAAAATTCTCTTACATCTCCTCTCTGTTGCCTATCCATTCGCAGATTGATATGTTCTTGTGAATGCTCCTGTTTCTTCATCTTTTTGAAGCACGTCGACTCACAGGTGATGATGCTGTCTTCATCCGAGCTGTCGGGGTCGATGAGTTTCTCTTTGGCCTTCTCTGTCCTCTCTTTGAACATCTTCACAAGCTCTTGAAGTCGCTCGCTGACCATGGCGCTGGTCTGGCTGGCAGAGGAGGACGGACGCTCCCTGAGGCTTGGAGAGAGAGTTTGAAATCACGAGGCGTCCCAAGCTCGATTTCTCTTGGTTTCCTAACCGTGCATCCCATGCTCACATGTCATCTGTGCTGTGCAGGCTGGACTGGCTGGGCCACGCTCTCACAGGGATGTTTACCTCTTCATCGTCATCCTCACTTTGAGAATGGAGCAGCTTGCTGTTGGAGCAGACACCACATCATCACTGCCTCAGGTTGAGGTTCTTTTATGTTTTTTTGACTATAACTGACAGTGATTCATCAACATAGATGCTTTTTTTAAAGGTTAATGCAGAGTGAGATGTGAATTATTCTCTAAATATATATATGTATAACTGCTTAGAAGTTGAAGAAGGTGTAAAACTGAAGGAAGTCTGGACATTGCACTGGATGAAGAAGTGGGCGCAGACCGGTGGATTTCTTACATCTTAGTCCAGATACTCCTGCGACTCCTCCCACCAACGTTGTGAGGCGTCAGATCAGAGTTAGTGTGTGTTGGGGAAAACACGATGTTAATCCAGGCAGCAAAAAGTGATCAAAAAAAAATCAACAAGAACACTCTCAGCAGACACAGAGATGATTCAAAGGCTGGGATGCAGTTTTTTTTTATTGACTTTTGCTAAAACATGAAGTGTAAACAATGACAGAGCAGCCAAAAGCACAAAGCCAAATAAAAGTGAACAACATTACAACGTAAAGAAACACAAAAGAAGCAAAATATCATCACACAATTTCATGCAAGAAAGTGTTTGCATTCTGCAGAAACAGATTTTGAGGATTTGGGAGGAGGGTTGCACATTTTTTGGCAGCTCTTTAAGTAAATAAACATATCCAAAATTTGATAAAAAAGAACAAAATGTTCTTACTTTTTACTTAAACAGTTTGTGCAGGACAGAACAAAACAGACAGCAGATTGTGAGAAATAAAAGACAAATGGGAGAAAGCAACATAAAAGGAACCGCATTAAGGATATCTTTTTATTGATGTAGTGTCTTATATGTCAACATTTAAAAATACAGGATTTTCCTTTTTTTAGATTATGAGAAATAATCTTTATTATCAGTTAGATTGTTTTAATTGAAACACTGCAGCTGCAATGAGTGAATGGACGTTTCATTTGTTTATGCTGTGAAGATTATTGCCATGAATGCATGCGTGCTATGCAAATGTGCATCTACAGAATGACAGGAGAGAAGCACACTGTTCCAGACGAGCAAAGGAAACTCAGAGAACGCATGCAGTTTTCTTACTCTTTGTCTCCTTTACTGTGAAGCATGAGAAGAGAGAAAGAGATCAGAAAGGTTTTGGATCCTGATGGAGTGGGAGCTTAGATTTCCTTTGAGTGAGAGAACAAAATAACATTCATTTCAACAGCCAGCCAACAGCTGTTTAGTTATTTATATCCTACTTTACCAATTTTAAAACCATATGGCCCTGGCTCGGACAGAAAACTTCCCAAAATCCAGCAACACTGATTTTGCGGCTTCAGACGACAATTCTCTTCCCTAAAGATCCACTGGAAGCGGCTTGTTTCCGAAGGCTGCAGCTGCTCACCTCTGCCGACCGCCTGAGGGGTTCACGGGGACGGTGAGGGTGGTGAGTTTGGGGTCCTGCAGGGCAGGGGTCTGGGAGGCGTCAGTTTTCTCCGCCCCTCCTCCTGCTTTCTCGTGATCCACATCCTCTACGTTGACAGCGGGACGGAGGCTCTCTGAAATCATGAGAAGTGTTAGATGCCAACACGTCTAACCTTTACCTGAAGCTGTGCTGCAGATGACGAGGAGGTGCAGGTAGAAACAGGCATGGAGACGGAGAGATTAAGCAGGAACTGCTCGGATGCAATACGATCCATCTGTGAGCTGAGGACTGGTGTTTATCATCTGACCATGCCTCTCTAAATCAGCTCTGTGTGCTTTTAATTAATGCAGCATCAAGTATGCGCTCACATATGTGTATTTTTGTGTTAAAAACAAGACAAAAATAAAATCAAGAAAACAGCAAAAGTGTTTTTTTTACTGTATAATAATTGTGTCCAAAACCAAATGAAAGTTTGTATTTATGCCACAACTGAAGACAAATTTTAAAAAAGCAGGAAGCGGCATTGTACGACCTACAAGCACTACCCACCCTCGCCTTTGCTGCCCCCTTCTGCCCCTGACACCCTGGTTGGAACTGCATAAAAAAATCTCTTATTTTTCTATTGATTTTACCTTCATTCCAACCATTTTATTAATTTTTTTGTTTGCCTTGGGGTGGCGAAAATGTCTACGCCCTATTTAGAGTATTTGGCAAAAGTAAATTTGATTCCTGCAGGATTAGTAAGATGATTGACAGAGAATAGGCTATGCGGTGTTTTCAGTGTCACACATCCTGCAGAATTTTTTAAAAAGTGTTTTTTTATCTTCTCTCCGTCCACCAGTCTGCAAAGCCCTAACGTTGCATTCAATGACTGATGTTCTCTAATAAATGAAAAACAAGACAACGCAACACCAATATCTGAATTCAAACTTCCAGAAAAGGATTTTTGCAATTTATCCAAAAATAAAACCTGTTGGATTTCAGATTGTGTTTGCTCTCACACCAACAAGAAAAACATTCAACTGGCTGCAGTATTCTGGATTCACCTGCCGGGCTTACGGCTGAAAAATCTGAGTCATCTTCGATGAAGAATGCTGGGTTGGAGTGGCCAGACAGCTGCCAAGGCGGGGAGCTGAGGTGCTTTGATGGCGAGCTGATGATGGGCGGGAGGCGCGGATAGGAAGGCACGTTAGGCAACTCCATGGTGCTACCATGAGGCGAGGATGGAGATGGGGAGCGGGAGCGCAGGTGAGGATGATGAGGGGGAGGCAGAGGGGAGGATCGCACAAGCCGGTTCAGTTCTACATCGTGCTGGTTTTCGTCTTTCTTCTGTTTTTGTTTCTTAGGCATCTTGCGGTAAAAGGCTGTTGAGGCGGTTCTTGACGTTTACAAAGTACTGCTGTGTCCGGCTGGGAAACTGAGAAAGCTTCTGTGGCAGATCTGAAAGCCTCTGGGACAAGTCGGACAGACTGGGACCCCCGGATCCCTCCTGGTTTTTGGGCAAAAGCTCAGTCAGAGTTTGGGCGATGCTCCTGGGTACCTGTGTTAGTCTGATCTGGGAAAACTCTTGGCGTAGCTCAGGAGGCAGGGTGGGTAAGTACTTGGTGACTTCGGAAAGTTGGGTGGGCAGCTTAGGCATGGAAGGTATTTTGGGAGGAGGGATGCCGTTCTCTTTGAAGAATGCGTTGATGTTGCCGAAGCATTCAGAGGTGAGAGGAAAGCGCATCAGGCAGCTCTTTAATGCATCGCAGCTGACAGGAGCTACAAGGAAGACAGTTTGATCAGCAAAGAAAGTCAAGCATGAGAAAAAAGGCCGCAGGACGAGAGCAACTCTGAGCCATCATGTTTTTGAAGACACAATTATATAATTTAGAAGGTAATTTGTGAAAGGTGTTTTTTTTAAAGCTGACTCGTGACATCTGGGCTTCAAAGATGATTTGAAGCCCAGATGCCATGATTTAACCTTAAAGGTCTGTTAGTGGGAAGTTATCAGGCTCTCTGAATAATGAGTAAAAGTAGAAGAGCTTCAAAGACTCAGAGATCTGGAATAGATTTAACATACCGCCACAGTCGTCACCAGCAGCCTCAGCATCCTGAAAAAAGTACAACAGTGTAAAAAAATAATAACAGAAACATTTTTTGGTCGATTTTTCAAAAATCCAATTAAAAAAAAAACAACATCTTTACTATAGACCCACTCCGATGGTTTTTGGTTTTGTTAACGTGTTCTTGTGGCATTTTTTTGAGGATGGAGAAAAATTCTAATGAAAATAAAGCTAAAAATTGCATTTCCAAGTAAAAAAACAGATCATATTTGTGACGTAGAGTTCACTGCTCCGCTCCATTCCGATGCATCCACTCGCAGACAAACAGATCAGTGTACGTCTTTTTAAAATTTTGGTCAAAAATTGCATAATAATAATTATGGAAGGTTTTACAAAACAGACCAAAAGATGACCGGAGTGGGTCTTTAAGTGGTGGGACTGCAGTGCACTTTACTTTTTCATGAGCCTCCTCTGTGTTGGGGACTTGAGCGTCTTCTGCTCTCTGTGGCTGCTGGGTTACAGGCTGACCTTCGGTAGCAGCTTCTTGGGTTGGGGTCGATGGTTCTGGCAGCAGCTCAAGTTCTGGCTCAGAGGCCTTTTCTGGTTCTAGACGTAGAAGTTGAGAACACACTCAAAAAAAAAAAAACATTAAACTTTGTGTGAATTACAAAGACAATCCAGTGTGTTCTGCTTTGCAAAACCTGGTTCTTTGATGACAGAATCCTCTGTCTCGACTTTCTTCTCGTCTGTTGGGGGGCCTTCTTCGTCTCTACATGAATGAACAGATCGAGACCAAGGAGGCTCTGGTTATAAGACTGAACCTGCTTTTCTCCAGAAATCAAATTATTTGGATCAAAGGAAAAACTGTCTTTGCATTTTTGGGGGGAATTCGAGAGGCAGTTGTCAGATCAACTGAAGGCAGGTGGATTTCTGCATGGTTAGAAACTAAAAGTCATTTAAAAAAATATGATGGAATAATCTGGATGGAAAATGTTAAACCCCTATAGAGGAGGACAGGGAAATACTTCTATGAGTAGATGACGTCAAAATCATTCCGTTTTACCCAGTACTTATACATGTGTTGGTTTTAAGTGAGTAATTAAGGTAACAGACTAACGAACAGGTAAAATGTCAATCAGAACTTTTAAAAGAGATTTTATGTGTGGTTGCAGGGGTCACGCAAAGTGTGGATCAAAGACATGAACAAAACAGTTTGATGAAGAAACCCCCACAATAGACACTAAAAGAACCAAAATATTGAAAAATTAAATAAAAGAAAGGACTAAAAATCAACCAGAGACAGCCAGGAGCAGCTTTTTGAATATCTGGTTAACAGAAACTTGTTTTTTTAAACAAATACTGAAACATATCTGGACAAAATTAAGGATCTGACTGGAAAATACTGGAGGCAGATGAACTATGTGGACCTTATAAACTCAGATGTGTCCTCTTATTAGCATCACAGGTGTTTTTTTTTTTTTTTAAGATGACAAAACTCTCTACAAATACCACTTTAATCTCTGAAACGTGATGGTTTTGTGACCACAGCTGCACATGTTCACAATTGTAAATTTCACAGAACTTTGAAAAAAGAAAAGGAAAACTTGTAATGAAGCTCTCAGATGAAAAAGTAATGACAGACTGAAGATGTGGACTCTACAAATGTTCACCAAAAGACAATGAGGAAGAGGTTCAGCCAAATGTGCTCCCCAATATCCGAACGTTAAAAGACCCAACTGCAGGTCATGATAACAACCCATAATACCATCCATCCTTTTTCTTAACCTGCTTTATCCCTTTTGGAGTTACTGTTAGGTAAACCCTGGACAGGTTGGCAGTCCGCCGCAGGGCGACCAAAGACCAAAAACCGCCCAAGAATGGCTGAAACATTGAGCTTCTCTGAAATGTTCTTCTGGGTGTTCCGATCTAAATTCTGCAAAAAAACAATTAGTGAAAGAAGCTGAAAAAGGTCATTTAAGGAAAGCCGACCATAAGATGTGTGAAAACTGGACCAGTACAGGCCTAAAACAATTGTTGAGCATCTCAGACAGTTACAAAAAAGCATTGATTGCCTTTAAAACATTGTGCAACTAACTATCAAAAGCGATATCATTATTTTTGTCCAGGGCTGTTTTATTGTTTTTTCAAAAATGACAATATGAAGGCAATTTTTAGATTTCAACTGCATGATTAGAAGCCTTTATTTTCCAATGTTTTGCAGTTCCTGTCATGTTTTTTTTCCATAATAAACACTGATGTTAAAACAGTTTTCCTCGTGTCTGTAATATTGCCTTATACTAAATATTTTTAACATAAATTTGAGACCGAGGTAGTGACATTTATCATACCAGACTTTGGTACTACTTTACATAAAATCATCCCTGTGAGGATGATCAAAAACTGGATTAAATGTAAAAATATCCATTTTTCAGGTGATGTACGTTAATCTGATGTTGTCAGTGCACACTTACTTTATCGTAAACGCTCCTTTTATGGACAACACTCCTGACACAAAATGTCCACAAGAGCAAAAATCACAAAAACAAGAGCCCAACTTCCCGATGGAGTAGCACAAACCGGAAGAATAAGGAATGTGAACAACGAATGTATATTCCCCGGAAAACAAACACAAGAACGCTCTGACTCTGATTTTCCCTGCTGTGCTGAACAGCTGTATCAAGCAGCTTTGTTACCGTGGGAACAGTTGAGAGGAGGGAAAGAGGGTGGGGGAGGAGGAGAAGGGGTAAGAGCCAGCCGTTGCCAAGGAAGCTGTGGTTGCTATGAAGCACCATGGAGATGCTGCTGAGACAGCGTGCAGCAAAGAACCCAGTGGATTAGGATCCAGTACAAAGAAACACTCTGTCTCAAAGTAACTTTTTGTTGTCGTTGTGTAAATGTGTAAAGTCCTGTGGGTTTATTTCCAATGATCTATTTTGTAATTATGGCCAAAGTGGTGACATTTTATTTTGTCTCTATTTTTGTGGGATTTTTTTTTGCTCTTGTCTGTCGGTGTGATCTGTTTCTGTTTGTTTTATTCCATGTTTTCTGACATTATCACTTTAATAAAAAAATCTGGTAGTAATTTGATCATTTTTACTAATTGTTTGTTAACCCTTGTGCCATCCTAGACACTTTAACATTGGGAATTGGGTCATCTGGACCCACTAGACAGTGCGCTGAACCTTTTTTCTTCAATGATTTGTGATCTTCAATGGTGTCCATGGATTACAGGAAATCTTTCCACCTTTATCCACCTTTGTCATGGTAGGGAGAACACGTCAATGGTCATCTTGACCCCATAGGACAGCAGAAGTTAAAGGGCCTATACCGTGCTCTGGGGGGTATTCCAGAAAGCAGGTTATGCTAGCTCCCACGGTAGGTTTGAGGCAAAGGAAGTTGATAACCTCAGCTTTTGGTTCCAAAAATGGAGGTATGTTTCAGGGTATGTCAAGTTGTCATTGCAACTCATGCTCTGAACATAACCTGGTCTGGAGAAGGTTTAGTTGAAGGTTAGTTTGTTTCATTCATTTTATTGTTAAAAAAATGAGAATATCTCCAGGCTCAAATTTAATATGAGAGTTCAAGAATTACAATAAATTAAGTTGGAAAAACTTTAATTGAATTGGAGTAATATTACATTTAGTTAGATAAATACAGTATATAAATTTTAGTGGTAAAAAAATATAGAGTTGGATAGACATAAGAAATTAGGTTGAATAAATTTTACTCAATTACTTGATGGTCATTTGCTTCGGGTATTGAATTTCTTTGAGAAAAGTCTAAATTAATTTATAAAGTAATTTATTTTAAAAAATATATACCTTTTGGTTCTGTATTTGTATTAGAAAGTTATACTTTATCTGTGTCTGACATATAAACATCACATCAAAACATTTTTTTATCCGTATTTTTGAGTTCAGTTTAGCAAGTTTTACCTGAATAATTTTAAGCTGCTCTTTGTTAATCTTATGAATATTATTATTATTATATTATTGTTATAGTTTAGCATGTTTTCTGTTGTGAAATTGACAGTGTCAGTCTGTTTTTTGCCTTCCTCATTCTTGTGTTTCTCTGTGCAGGTTGACTCCGCCTCTCCCTGGTGAGCCTCCATGGAGTGGCACACAGCTGCCTGCACTTTCGGTTAATTTGTTTGAGCTGTAGTCAAGTGTAGCTTGTTTAATTCTAACTCTAGCTCTTCTAGATCATTTTGTATTCTGGGTTTTTGCTCTGTGTCGTTCTGGGTTTTTCCCATCGATGGCGCTTTTTGTCATTAAATACTTTTAGTTCTCACTGTCTTCTGGTCCTGCATCTGGGTCATCCTGATACCCCCATGACAGAAATAAGCTACATAGAGTCACTGAAAAAAAAACTCTATAATCTTCTAACAAGGATGAAAAGATGAAACATTTTTAATTGAAAAAATAAATCACTGAGACCTTTGTTAAGTTTTTAACACAGGTTACTGTCTGCATTCTTACCCAGTGACCTCCTTCTGCTGCTCCTCCTCCTCCTCCTCCTCCTCCTGTGGCTCCGGTAACCTGTCAACAGTGAATATTCTGCATCACACAACATCTTATAGAGGTTCTCAGTGATAAATGCCGAACATCTGGAGCAATTACTCGGCCTCTGGCTCTTCCAGAAGTTCTTGACTCTCCAGTGAAAGTTTAATGGAGGTTCCTTCGCTGGCCATCTGCCTGACGGCCATCTCAGCCGTATGCCTCGCCACCTCCTCAGCCAGACGGGTCATTTCTATCCGTTCCTGCAGCAAACTAAAAAGCACATTTGGAAAAGATACTATTGGAAAGTGTTACATTACTTAATTCAGAATCCACGACCCAAGTTAAGTGTTGTACTATAGACTGGTCAGTTACATTACACGATTTAATTTTTAGTCAAATTCAATGTTTTTATGCTTTTGTTTGCTTTTCGTTGGGTTATGTGTTTACAAAGTGAGAGTTTTAAAGTTTAAACTTCCCTATCACACTAAAAGATAAAAAAAAAACTTTTTGGTTCTAAAAACAAAACAAGTACTTCACTTTAAATCTGATGTTGTCTTATTCTGAAATCAAAAATGTATCTTCATTTATTTCCATGTGGGGGTCAATTCAAATCTTTTTTCAGATTTTAATTAGATAGCAAGATACTTAACTCTTTACCCTTTTATTTGTGTAACTACAATTTAAAACAGTTTGATTTTATTCCATCGGATGTAAAGTATAAAAAACACTGACATATATTATGTTAAAACTTTAAATAAAATCTTTTCTCAAAGATGTTCATGGCTGCAGTAGTCAGGTTTTTACTGATTATATATATGAAAAAAAGTTTAGATTTCTCACACAAAAGTATGGATCAGGTTACATTCATTGTAAAACCGTGAGCTTGATAGTCCAAAATTCTGTCAATCAAACTTTTGTTTAGACTAGAGGTTTCAGAAAATCCTTCAATAGCTTTTTTTTTTTTTACAGGGAAATCTGTGATTTTCCACCTTTCTTACCGTTCCTCCATGGTTGCCAAGGCAACGTCCTCAGCCTCCTTCTTGATGTTTTCGATAAACGGCGTCCAGCGTCCCGTTTGGGTCTCTGCGTCCTCCTGAGACCCTTTCTCCACGTTGTCCGTTGGTGCTTCAGACTTCTGAGACGTCATGGAAGAGTTGAGCTGCTTTTGTGGCGCCTCTTCACGCTGCGGCGGTTGTGTGGTCGTTGATGGACTCATGGAAGCAGCTTTGATTTGATCCTCGTGTTTTTGCTGGACCTCGTTGTCCGACTCCAGATCTTCTAATACCATGTCGGGGTTGAGCTTGGATGACGCTAGGAGAAGGTGGGAAGGGTGAGTGTGTGGGAAAAAAGGTATACATTGGTGTAGAAATGTGCAAATACTAAGATTATTTATTAAAGATGGAACAAAAAGTCATTGCTTATCTAAAAACAACCAGACGATTAGTGGTAAAAAAAAAAAAAACCTTCTGTATAAACTTTGAGATTCTACCAAAATGGTCATTTTGATCAAGGAGGTTTGGACTTTAAGTCATTACTGTGTCTTGATTTTTTCCTTTTTTTTAAACTGTTTTGCATGTATTGTTTAGTTTAAAAATGCAGATTTTGCAGATGTGCGCACAGCTGAACATGAATCTGCATAACTGTTGATGAAAGTAAGAAAAACCACACAAGTCACACACTGAACCTTTATTTTTTTTTCATGTTTACCATAATCTCTACACAAAAAAAAGGTTTTCCCTGGCAAAGAGGAAAAGAGTTTATGACCAAAGTACTGCACATCTACAGGCCCCACTTCACTGTTCAGATGGATCAAAATCAGCTTTTCAATTTCCTGCATCTCTTGTAAGTGTCCATAAATAATAATCACACCAAGGCTCTTATATAAAAACGGTGATTTGGACCCAAATGTCTCAAAACACTAAAAATATTACAAAACTGTATGCTGAAAATTAGAACAATTTCTTTTCCAGAATATTTGAATTCTGGACACACACACAAATACAATCTTTTTGCATAAAAGTGATCATCAAATATAACATAGCTGCCATTTAAGCATAGTTGAAATAAACAAATGAAAGCAGAGTTTTTAGGTGAAAGCTTTTACCCGAGGACATGAAAGTGTACTTTAGCTTTGAAAATAAGAACATATGTTGTCTTCAATCGTTTGTGTTTTCAACTAAATGTAGCTTCTGCATGAAGCAGAAAATGTGCAAATTCATCAGGAACAAAATCACAGTTTGGCTCCCCAAAAGTAAAAAAAAATTTCATTTGAAGTGAAAACATCAGGTTACATTCAAAGCCAGTACAAAGTACAGCCAGGTGAGTTGAAATTAAGTTTTTAGGTTTTTCTTTCCTTGTACAGCTGCCTAAAGCATTCCCGCTGAGCTGCACATGGTCAAACTGTATTCTGGAAACTATTTATGTCTATCTGCATGAAATAAAGACCCCCAACCCCCCTTCCCCAGGTCATCTTCTCCTGCTGTTTAAGGGGCTCGCAGCGACTTCCCCCCTGAAACAGAAGGAGAAGAGGCACTGAGTTAGGCTCCGAGCGTCCCACCATAACCCCTAAACTATGGAGGAGAGAATGAGAGAACGCTGCAACAGGCAGCATTGGTGAAAAACTTTAGATATTTGATAAGAAAAAAGGGGGACAAACTGAAATAAAACAAGGCCAAAAGTCAGAATTAAAAAAAAAGAAAGGAACCATTTGAGTGAACTGTGGCATTGTTTACATACAGGAGAGTAAAAAAAAATACACTCACCTTTTTTCAGGACTTCAGCTGAAGCCTAAATGGAATTTAAAAAAAAAGAAAAAATTTACAAGATAAGGAAAAATGAATGAAGGTATTTAGACATATATATATATATATATATATATATATATATATATATATATATATATATATATATATATATATATATATATTTTACCTCTGCTTCATCTTTGGATGGAAGTACAAGCTGAGGCATCTTCAGACCAAGTCCTGACACAAACCAGTCCACCACTCTGCAGAGAAACCACATGGAGGATGGCAGAAGGACGATTTTGTTCATTTGTGTTGTTATTATTATTACTTCTGAGTTTTTTGTTTCAATACTGTATTTTTATATCAAATCATAAGTGATAAAAGCACTAAACACCAAGCACCATTGTACTGGATCAGGATGCATGCTCTTGTTAATCTACATCCTCTGCTGCGAAGACAAACATGCGCCAACCTCCAATCACGCTCAGAACCGGTGCAAGATACCTACAGAACGGATACGCCTTTGGACAAGTCTGAGCTGACCCAGTGGTAGGAAAACTGAAGCCTTTGTAGACTTGAATGTAGTCATTCTCTGTACTCCTTGCAAGTTGTTGTTCATTTTTTCGAATCAGCTTTCACTGAGTCACAGAGATTCCTGACAGCCCTGTATTTTCTCCGGGCTGGGGACCGGCACAGGGAGACCCAGACCTGGGCCCACTTGGGGCTACATAAATAGGTAGTGGCGTGGAGGGTCTTGCCTAAAGACCTAGGCTTTTGTGCATATTGCACGGATGACAACTGGTCATATGTAAATATACATAGAAAAAGTAAGAAAAGGTGTGGTCTTAATGTGACATTTTCACTGAGCTATCCGAAATGAACCACGTTAAAACCACAAGAAGTATGAATAAAGCACACAAAGAACAAATAAATCAACATAGAAGATGGACTGTGTGTGAATATTCCGCTGGTAATATGCAATTTTTGTGGTGATTCATTCACCAATTACATACTTTTAACGTGATTGTGCCTTTATATACGTGATATAAAAGTCAGACATCGGTGGTACATGCGTGAAAAGTTCATTAGACATACGTGGAATGGTTGTGGAAAGCCACAAATACCCGTAGCATCTGGCAAAACGTGAAGTTTACCTAATAAATGAGTATAAACTACATAAAATACACGTAAAATGCGTACTTCTATACCAACCAAAAATGTGGAACAGCTGAAAACCAAATTCATGTAAAGACCCGTCGGCCAAAACCCTCAACAGACATCTGCGCACATCGCCGAATGACGAAAGCAAGAAACACTTATGAATGACGCAAATCACGCATGTATCACGGAAGACTGAGATTTTATACGTGGAAAATGCGCAAAATGTATGTAGTCGGTGTGTGACACGAAGCCATCTAAACCTTCCAGTCCTCTGCAGTCCTTTTTTAAAGGTTTCAGCCTCTGAGATTTTTTTGTTTTTGTTTGTATGTTTGGAAAACGTGGGTTCGAACAAACAGCAGCTTTTACGATCCATGTAGAGATGTTTTTAAAATCAATTAAGATCATCTTTGGACCAATAGAACATGTTGGAATAAAACACGCATTGGTCATGTTAGGATCTTAGAATGTGTTGGAAAAGTTTTCTGAAAATTATAGCCTTCCGTGGAAAAATAAAGTGAAACAAATGGAAATTAGTAGGGAATATGTCAAGAAAATGGAGAATGTTTATGGTTACTAAAAATGTGAAAAAATTGTGTATTGTGGGGTTAGAAGAAGGCGGTTGATCCACACTTACCCTGAGGGCTTATTGTCTGTGTCCAGTGAGATTCCACTGAGAGATTCAGGTGGAGGAGACAGAACTGCAATGAAAGAAACGCCCCCCAACAACTGTGAAACACAGACACAACAGAGCAATCCGTCCCTGAAAATATTTATCAGTGTACTTTTGTCTAGAGAAGAGCGGGACACTTTAGCCGGTGGTTCAGACGGGACGGCACCAGGGGGCAGTATCACCGGCTGAGGGATTATCTGCTTTATCCAGTTGACCACTCTGCAACAAAGGAGACACTCCAACATGAGACACTTTAGCTCACATTTGGCTCACCTGAACCTGGTGAAATGAAGCTCAAACATCGTAAAGGGTTAGACTGCCGTGCAGTGAGAAACTCACTTGGGTGGAAACTGAGGAGTCAAACTCTCCACTTCAGATGCTTCATCCTCTGATATCATCTCCACCACAGGAATATGAGGAAGGGGGTCATAATCTGGAGAACGGAAGCAAATAACCTCAAAGGCAGCAGCATTTAAAACCCTTAAAATCACAGTGAAGTTGTATCAATTTGATATTTTTAATGATTTTTAAGGAAACTCTTCATCTGTTTAAAGCATACCTGGCATTGTTGCCACCTCATAGACCTGTAAGAGCAAAAAAAAGAGGAAACGTTGCAAAGTTAAACTTTTTTTATTTGTCCTAAAATTGCTGGAAAACATCCGGTTTGAAGGAACTTCTGTTTTTTTTCAAAGTTTTCGTTTGATCCTCAGAGCTGCAACCCCGATGATCAGTAAAGCCTCGTTAGTAATGTAATTAAGTTAATGGAGGGAATTTAAACTGGATAAGCCCCCCTCCCTTTGTAAATGCCTTAACGGGCCTAATCCTGACACATGATTTATTTTATGAGTACCTTAAAACCAAAGAGACTAAGAGTCAGACAGACAGACAGACAGACAGACAGACAGACAGACAGACAGACAGGCAGATAGATCAGTGCATCATTTGGTCACTGAAAACAGGAATTTATTTAGTAGGAATTATTATGAATTAATTAGTAATAAAATTGTTAAAAGACAGAAGAAATAATGATAAATATGAAAGAAAGGACCACAGTAAAGTGCACAGTTCAAGCAGGTTCTGATTTCATTTGACTAAAACATTCATTGCAGTGTGTTATGGTGTACTCGTGTATGATAAAACTCTGACCTCGGTGTGTTCTTCAGGGTTTTTGGTTTCCTCTTCTTTGTATTTCGCATCAGGTTGAGGCAGAACTTTTGTCAGACCTTGAGTGACCCAACTGATGACTCCAGATCTGGGAGGGAACCAGAATAACTTATTTATGGAGTATTTTGTTGAGATCTGCATTTAATAAACATCAAATATAAAATTACCTTTCTGCATCGTCTCCTGGCTGCTGTTTGGATAAAAACAGAAAGCATTAACAAAGTGGCATGTCAAATTCTTTCTCTTTCTCAGTAAAGAAGGAGTGATCTCACAGGTTTAGTCTACAGATGCAAATAACGATGATGAAACATTTAATGCACTGATGCATTTCTGGCTATGCTTGTATAATGTCTAGAATAAGAGATTTTTTGGAGTTGTACAATTTTATTCTAGTTAATTTTCCTTCACCTTGAATTTTTTGCACATTTCAAATGTTCTTTTTTGCACCTAATGCCCGAGCTCTTGAAACAATTTAATTTCTCCATGTTAGGATATAAAAGAGTTGATCTCATGTCCTAAATTACTTGGACAAAAAATATTGTTTTCCACTATATGTTAAGGCTATTATTTTTGCGTTCTGCATACAATTTTAATGTTCCCTTTGAGTTTTAAAGGAAACCTGCGAGTTGCTTCCATGCATTGTGACAGATTCACAGGAACTTCATGCTCATTTGCTCCAATCGGTCCTCCTCTTTGGACTCACCCTGGCGTCGGAATTGGCCCGGCTGAGGCGGCCTGTACCGGGGGGCTGCGGCAGGGCGCTGGAGAACCCATTGGACAACCAGCCCATCACTCCAGCCTGCACCTGGCTGTGGAGGAGGTGAAGTGTGAGCATGAAAGCTAACACAGATGAGGAGAAACCCTGAGGAAACAGATTACCCCTCTTCCGAAACCTCCTCCGATGTTTTCAGAACCGCACTCTTCACTATAAAGACAGAAAAAAATTCACAAACAGAAGATGAAGCACCAACAGCATCAAGGACGTAGCAGGTGATCCTCACCTTCTTTGTTCTTTGGAGCTTGGTGCTGTAATTTGAAGAGTGAGAGGTGATTACCCTACAAGCGTGGGTTGCATGTGAACATGAGTGTGTGTTGGCGTACCACGGCAGAGGTCTTGGCAGCCTCTTCAGGGCCTGCAGCAGGTTGAGGAACCACTTTCACCACCCAGTTAAACATCCTGTTGATCAAACACACACGGTCATCCTCTCAAAAGCCCTTCATGGCCCATCGTTGGTTTTCCTGATGGCCGTGACGCATCGTTTTCTAGCGTCAAAGCAGACCCTTCATGGCTTGGGCCGAGGGTCCTTCACTGGTGGACAGGTGTCGCCTGCTTCTACTGTCTGCAGTCATCTCTGAAATGTTTGGACCAACCTGAAATTATACTTTGCAAAATAAGGAAGCATCTGGATAGTGTTACTCATACCACAGAGAGAGCTGGAGGCCACCCTAATTGCAGACTTTGGTGTCGGTCTGTGTGCACAGAGAGGCTGCAATCTAAGCAGATAAAGACATTTTACCCACCCACCAACAGACAAAGAGACGGCTAATCTAAACTCTATGATCCTCTTTGACAGGCCATCATCCCATCGTGATAATCCCGTTAGTGAAAAAGGCAAAGAGCCAATAAGCCTGCAGGAGGCCCTGCAGCTTCCGCCCCCCTGCAGAGGTCAGCTCCGAGGCACACGGCTCAGCCAAGGTTTGGACGTCATTAACCGCATCAGAATTTGTAAATAGGTCATCCAGTTTGCAGAGTTGGAAATTATTCACAGCACTTTCATGTCTGCTTTCTTTTTTTTGCTGGATTATTTTTAAGAGAGAAATCGGAAAACATGAGTTCAAGAAAATCAAAAGTGGCGCAGTTTCTTTATTCTTTCGCCTGTGTAGAATTTCCTCATGAAAGATGTAATTTTATTAAAAAGGTGACCTGTTTGTGACTCCTGACATGCCTTTCATGTCAGCAGAGATCAGAGTGGCTTCCTGGTGGCCTAATCTCACGTTTGTGGGATTGGATTAGGTCGTGGACCTCTTCCCCCCCACTAATCTACATTTCTTCTCAGTGCTTAAGATCCAGATCAAGGCCTGACCCATCCTTCCATCTAAAATGATGTATTTCAGTCAGAAGTAAACGATCTAATCAGATCTTTTAAGGACCTTTGTTTTTATTACTTTTGTGAAGCTTCTATAAAGTGATTAGAAATCAGACCTGCTGACATCCTCCTCAAACAGCAAACTAGAGCATAAACAACTCCACCGACCTTAAATTAGCTGCTAGTTTTGGTTTTTATAAAGACTCCGCTCAAATCTGTTCCTCTTACCTGTGTTCCTAGCAAAGGTTCTGCATGCCGGTGCCGTAGAGATCCAGAGTGCGGCACGACCAGCACAGATCTGCAGAGATTTCCCCGGCCGCTGCTTGGAGCTAACGGGATTAACCTGCAGCATCTGAAGGTCAGGGCAGAACTCTGTACTGAGAGCAACCGCAGATTAACTTTGAAGAAACACATCCTGAAAAGTGAAACCGACAGGAAACAAATGATCAGACCAGACAGGAAAATCCCTGATGCTCAGTGTTGGTCTTGAACCTGATCTACACTGGACCAGATGTGCAGAATCCTAAAATTTTTACAAATGAAACCTAGATGAACAAGTGAGGAATACAGATTCACCTTTAACAAAACAGTTGAGCACATTTTGGAAACATATTTTTATAAAAAATTTTAAGAAATGAAATTCAACTTTCTTTTATTATGCATTTTATTGGTGGACTTGTTAAATGGATGCAATGCAACGGCCTAAACAGATCATTTGTGTATTAAAAGCAGTCAGGCAGCTCCGTAATGTTTTATATTGGAAGTAAAACAAAAAGAGTAAAGTAGAAAATAAATAATCCTGATTTTGAATAAGAAACTGTCTAGACGTCCTCCAGAAAACAAAAGAACAATCATCACTACGGACATTTTGCGCATGTAATTTTGGTGTTTGGTGATTGTGAGGTAACACCGGCTAACCTCTGCATGTTCGTTGATGAGGAAGAAAGTGACCAAGCAACTCAATTGGAATTCAGTCCTTGTAATGAAAATTGGATCAGTAGTGATCATGTCTGTCACGAAAGGAGAAACCCCTAACAGGCCTTAACACCTTATATGGTCATGTTTTCCCATTTATATATTTAAGTGGCCTTCTCCCCCTGCTATTGCCAGGAAGATCATTTATAGCTTTGTTTTCCCCCAAACTGGTATGTACAGCTCCACGTGTTCCTTAATATACATTAATCCCTGCATTAATATCAACATGTAAAATTATAACAAAGTATAAGAGAATGTCCAACAGCTGAGCAAATTTTACGCTGTTTACACGTATTCTACGTAGTTTATACGCAATATTATGTAATTCTTACACAATTGTGTATGGTATTTGCAAACGCATATGCAAATTTGTGAACATATAGCATTTAAATTACTTTATTGATGCATTAATCACTAATGAATTGTGAACAGTAATAATCACGCACGGTTCATGTTGTATGTTGATTCACGTGATCTTTGCATGTCTCACTTGTGATACGTCTGTGAAAATTTCAGGAACAGACCAGAACTTTTCACACTTTTTCCACGGATTTTTGCCCTTTGTACTATTTCATAATTCCTTCACCTTATTTAGGAGGAGTTACGGTGTCAGGTTCAAAGTATTAGGAAGAATACTGCAGACTGAAATAACACATTTTAGATAATTTTGGAAAACTGTTTTCAAATCTCAAAAATCAACAATTTTGCTTCACTTTTCTCAAACTCTGTCTTTTTAAAGCTTTTATTTAACTGAATAATGTGTTATTCAAAATAATATGTTATTATTATGAATAATAAAATAAATAAATATATATATATATATGTATATATATATATATATATATATATATATATATATATATATATATATATATATATATATATGTATATATATATATATATATATATATATATATATATGTATATATATATATATATATATATATATATATATATATATATATATATATATATATATATATATATATATATATGTATGTATATATATATATATGTAAAACCGGCTGGGTAGCTCGGTTGGTAAAGTGCAGGACTGTCATGCAGGAAGCCCAGGTTCGATTCCCAGGGCGGAATGAACAATTAATGGTAATGGAAATGGGGCAATTACCATAACAATGACAGGCAAGACCCTTAACGCTAATGCCTACCTCACAACTTGAGAGACAATGAACCACATGTTCATGCCGGCTCAGATGTCACCCGACCAAACAAGGTCTGCGTCAGGTGCTGAGGGACCAGAGCACCCTGATGGAAAGTGGGCTACTGGAACAAGACAGAAATGGACTAGATGTGAGAACAAGGTTCTGTTAGAATGCTACTACTTGAGTCCACGGTAAAGTGGATCCCTGAGATTGGGTACACAGCCCCAACAACCACAATTCCGCTGAGCGAGGCAGCAACTGACCTGAAAGACAAGATCATGTCTACAATGAACACTGTGCAACCCCGACACCCTGACTGTACTGACATTGGGATGTCATTCGGTCTCGAGAAATGCAGCCGGATGGTGACAAGCCAACCCAAAGAGAGGCAAGGTAGTCCACACAGGAGGGGTCTCACTCCCAGAAGGAACAATAGCAGACATCGAGGACAGTTACAAGTACCTTGGAATTCCGCAGACAAATGGCAACCTCGAGCAGGCAACAAGGAAAGCTGCAACAGCTAAATACCTCCAACGAGTGAGGCAAATCCTGAGAAGCCAGCTCAATGGCAAAAATAACTGCAGGATGTAAGATGCTGGCAGGTAAAGCATACATGGAGTGCCACAATCAAGTGGCTGGAATAATATACAGGAACATGTGTGCAGAATATGGACTGGAAACCCCAAGGTCAAAATGGGAAACACCTCCGAAGGTGGTAGAGAATGAGAGGGCAAAGATCCTGTGGGACTTCCAGATCCAGACTGATAAGATGGTAATGGCAAACCAACCAGACATTGTAGTGGTGGATAAAGAACAGAGGAAAGCCGTTGTGGTGGATGTGGCAGTGCCAAGCGATGGGAACATCAGGAAGAAGGAACATGAGAAACTGGAGAAATACCAGGAACTCAGAGAAGAACTGGAGAAAGCCTGGAAAGTGAAGGTGACAGTGGTGCCTGTGGTAATTGGAGCACTCGGGGCAGTAACCCCCAAGCTGGAGGAGTGGCTACAACAGATACCTGGAAAGACCTAATATATATATATGTAATATATATATTCTTTTAAAAATAATCTGCTTTTTTAACTTAAAAATAACTTTCTTCTTTTTTGCCTTTGTTTTCTTGAAATCAAAGGAATAAAACACTTTGAAAGTCACTTTAAAAGGAAGTTCACAATTTTTTTCGATGTCTCATAAAAATAATGACAATATTCTACAGAATTTATAGATATTCCTTAAAATATTAAGAGTATAAAATGCAGATTTTGTGTTTAGGTGGCAGTGCAACCAAACACATTTGATTATGTATTCAAACATTAAATAAAACTTTCTAATGTTATCTTTTGCAGAGAATTATGGAAGACAAGATAAGTGATAGGATTCTTTGGTTTAAGAATTTAAGTATTTTAACTGTTTAATTTTATCAGTGCAATCATTTTCTTGGCTTGTTTCACTACACTTTAAGACAGATGCATTTGTGTTGTCGGACATTGATAAAATTAAGACTGCGGGAAACATTTGAACATTTAGAGAAGAAACTGGACCACATTTAGGGTTTGAAAATGGTTTTTTGACTTTATTTTCAATTTTTTTTTATGATGGGGTTGCGTTCCGTTAGAGCACAGAGCTGAGGAACGTGGATGAAGAGGAAGGAAAGAGTGTCATGGTGTCAGAGAGTGATTAACTAGGATTCAGGACAACCCTTGTTAACAACCACCTGCTAAACAGGATTTTTGCTGGGACAATTCCAAAGGCGGAGCTGAGGCAGAACGTACTCCAGAGGAAGAAGAGGTCATGAAGATCCCAAACCAGAAAAAAAAAAAAAAAAAAGAATTTATTTTATCACCTGAAGGAGCTGGCGGATAGAAAAGAAGGAAAGTGACAAGTATAGGAAGAACAACAATCCCCATGGGGTGGTTCTGGGGGCAGATCCCCCTCTGTCTTCATCGGGGCAGCCCATACGTTTGAGGACCATTCATGGCAGTGACGAAGCAGTAGGCAGGGGGTAGATCCCATTATCAGCTCAGCTCAGGATAAGCTGAGAGAACAGGTTGATGACACAGATCCCTGCCTTGGCTGGGATACGGCGGCGCCACACTGGCCTTAATCCCAACAAACATCTGGATGAGAACCAGTGACGGACAGTTTACAAGGAGACAAATGAGTGAAAATGTGTTTGCTGATCCAGATGAGTATTCCTGCAAATGATATAATTCACTTTTGTTTAATGTCGACTTTAAAACAACAAACCACAGATGAACTCAAAAGTTAAAAAAAGGCTGGAAAGTGAAAGAAAGTGCAGACTTTGTGCTGCAGTGTCTGATCTGTGATGGAGGCTAATCCTGATTAGCTGTGGCACGAAGATGAGCAGAACAAAGACAATCTGACGTGAAGCACGTGTGCACGTTTCAGGCACACAACTCTGTAAGAAAAACAAACAGAACAAAACAAGGACAGGCAGGAGAAAGGAGGAAGTCATCAGAAAAAGCTTTAACCAACAAAAACAGACTAAATATCCTATTTATCTTTACTATAAAAGGTCAAATATGAAAACAATAAATATGGTCTGTAGTATACTCGCTATACTTAAGCTTACTTAATAAAATAAACTTCAAAACTACTTTTTGCTAGGATGGCAGCAACTCACAGCACTCCCTTCAATTCTTCTGTTTCTGTATTTCTCCTGCTGCCTTTTTTCTTTTTTTTCTTCGATTAAAAATAACTTCTTTGCAAAGGAAATAAAAATCTTAAAATTCCAGGTGTCCTGATTACATTCTGTGCTGGTGTGTATGTAATATATACAAATGCATTTGTATTTATTTTACTTTTATACCTTTATTTTACCGTATCGACAATAATGGCTTTTAAATTCTTATATTGGTGTATTTATTCAATTTAATTTGATGCATGAATTTATTTCCAGTTTAGAAAAAATAAAATCACCCAATGTTTTTGGTTCCACATAGATATTAAATTAATGTAATTGAATAGTTTATCATAAATTTATCATAAATTTGCATTAACAGGCATCAT
Source organism: Oryzias latipes (assembly GCF_053564925.1). Taxonomy (NCBI): domain Eukaryota; kingdom Metazoa; phylum Chordata; class Actinopteri; order Beloniformes; family Adrianichthyidae; genus Oryzias; species Oryzias latipes. The sequence continues at coordinate 31,199,094 of NC_136242.1, read as the reverse complement.
GGGATTGATCTGCAATTTACATTTTCTCACTTACTTACAGTATTCAACACCCTTTTGCCAACAACCCACATGTTAATATCATTTTTTTATATTATGTATTATGCTCCTTGAACACAGTGATGCATTTTAATCTCATTGTACATGTGGACTGCGACAATAAAGGCATTCTATTCTACTCAAACTCTACTTTATTCTCTTCCATAAACATGTGCAGAATAATATCAGCTTTTTATTTTTGTCTCTATATACCTGAATCCCCCATAATACACCGTTGCTATAGACACCTGAACAGTTTGCAGTTTTGTTTTGAATATTAAAACGAGGAAGGATTTGCAGCTCCTGACACATTTTACTAAAACTCATCTAAACTCTGATACTCACCTGAAACACTGCTTCATCTGCTGGATGCAGAATCTTTCAAAACGCTGTCATTTGGTTGCCATTTATTTACTACTATTGACAACAAAACAGTAGTAGAGGGGAAAATAACCAACCCAGCAGTTCTGTGTCAATGTTTTTGGTCAGATTTTAAGAGGGAATAGTTTGGAGGAGAAAAAGATGTGAAAGAAGGAATGCGAGTAATATAGAGCATAAAATAGACTATTATATAAAAAGGTTATTTGGGGGGGGGGAATTGAAAAAGTGCCATATTGATAAAACAAAGAGATTTAAACCACAAACATGTCTGACTACGACACATTTTTTCAATGGTACAGATCAAACTTTCAAATGAGAACAGAACTGATACAGTTTTGAACCTAAATGCATTTTTTTTTCTATTGACAAATCAGAAACATTTGCTTTCTTGGCCGTTTTGTGCAGTTTATTCACTATTGGAGCCCTGCTGCCCCCCTGTGGCCTGGCTGAGGTTCCACTGTTGAACTAGACCTACCACATAATTGTCAGCGGATGGAGGTTTGAAACTTTAACTGTGGCAAAAGAAAACTACACGAGCGTCCTTTCATTGTTTTTATTGTGAATTCTTTAACGGACTCTACACCAGAGTGCACAGGCTTTACAGAACATGCCCTGCATGCATCAAGGTTGTTATATTCTTCTACGGCTGTTTTTACGGAACACCCGAACCGAATAAATGTACAAAACTATGCACATTAAGTCTAAAACACACATTTAACAAAAGTTTCTTACGGTTTGAAGATAAGTATTCAGATGATGGAGTAACAATAATAACATGTTGGTTTTGCAAAGACTGACTGACAGATAGTGGAATGCCCAACGGGGGAAAACAATAAAACAAAAGCCAGACACATCCTGCAGATGAGCATTCATTATCTCAGAAAAGCTGCGGCAAAGAGCGGAAAGGAGAAAGCGAGGAAGGAGGAAAACAGCACAAAAAGCTGCAGAGGAAGGAAGGAGTTAAAGAGGAGCTGAAACAGGAAAGTGGACCCAATGATCTAGGTCATGAGGCGCAACGCCAGCATTGCCCTGGCTCTCGAATAGCTTCCATCCTTGCTTTCTGCTTCCTTCCTTCACTCGTTTTCCTTGTCTCCTCCTCCTCCCCTAATTCCTCTTATTTACCACCAACTCCATAACCCCACTTTTGCTGTATTTTTCCCAAACCCTCCTCTCCCTCCTCCCCACTACTAAATCAGCAGCATGTGGGCTTAATGGAAACCAGACCTTGACCCATTCTTCTGCAGCCTGCTGGCTTCTCTCGTCGACTAAGAATCAGCTTTGAGCCCATGTGAGCTGAAAGGGAAAGGGACTGAAAGAAGGGAACTGTTTTTGTGTTGTTACTCCTCACAGAATGTCAATAGGAGACTTTTATGAAGCACAAAACAAAGTGTTTCTGAGCTGTGGGGCTGGATTTCCATCACATGCTCCCACCGGGATGTTGCAGTCTGAGCAGTTAGCATGACTGTGGTGGGAGGAGGGGTGGCTGGAGCCGGGGTGTCTGTGCACAGACCTACGCTCGTGTGTTTGCAGACATGTATGCGCAGACGAGAGCCGAGCTTGTGATGCTGGTGCACGCGGGGGCGAATACAGGCTCGGCGGGGAGAGGGGTAGTCAATTCAATTCAATTCAATTCAATTCAATTCAATTCAATTTTATTTGTATAGCCCAAAATCATGGACACGCAGCTGTCCAACATTCCTGCGTTGGTCGGGGCTTCACGGAAACACTAACATAACCCCCCCCAACCCCAGCAAAACAAAGATTAAAATAAGCAAATTAAAAGTGCAAACGATGTGTTTTCTGGAAGAAAAAAAACACATTTTGATTGACAGAGGCACCTAAATCAAATATATGTGAAAGATAAATTTATGTTAACACTAGTGTTTGAAGGTGTGAGGCACTCATGTCTCTGTGCTTCTGTGGGATGTAAAGTATGTGCTCTTTTGACTTCATTTATGCTACAAACAAATCAAATGTACCTCCTCTGTCTACGATTAGATCTTTTGTAAACTCATAGTGGTAAAAATACGCACATATCTATATATATATTATTGTGCAAAAAAATAATTTGACTTCTTTAAGGCACAAAGCAAAACTTCTGGCAAAGCTACATTCAAGGGCAGAAGGAGAGATTTGTTTTTCCAGAGGTGCTGGCTTCACTTCTTTGATTGTTTTCATGAGCAGGAAACATCCGCTCTGCAGATAACCCAGTGAAAAGGAAAACTTTTCAAGCCATTGGATGACACCAAGCACGTGATGACGGCGGGCATCAAACCCAGTCCTGCAGTGAACGCTTGCAGTGCACCAAAGCCCTGGGTGGCTCTTTGTTCTGCAGCGTCCTGAGGATTGCAAAGATTAGGATTAGGATGCACAAGATGAGCACCAGAGGAACCGTCACCATGATGAGAGTCATGACTTTAGATTCGTTGTTCGCCACCGGTATGACCAAGTTCTTCTCTTTGTCTTCACCGTCCTCTGCATCATCAGACTTGCTGCTTTTGTCGTCTTCTGGCTCTTTGTGCTCGTCTTTGCCTCGATCTGCGGGACGGACCGGTTTCTCCTCGCGGTCCAGCTCCAGCTCGGGGTCAGGCTTCGGATCGGGGATCCCCACACACCCCATGAAGTCCTTCAGGATGGAGCGGGGATAGCCTTTGTCTGCTTCTGATCGTTTATTGTCAAACCTCCAGTAACTGCTGCCTTTGTAGAAATATGTGTACGCTGGAGAAGAAGAAAACAATTTCATAGTTTTCATTTTAGTCCAAACGTCTATTCCTGGTGGTCTTTTAATTATAATTATGCTGTTTTAAGCCCAAATTAAAAAAGCTGTGTCATTTTCTAGGACATAGTTTCTGCAGAGCACCAGTAGATCATAAGAATTTCGCCCCTGAATTGTGGTCCTTAGAGCAACCCCGCCCCACTTCCTTTCCCCACTAACGAGAGCTCTCTGTTTACATGCTTTCCTGCTAACCTTATAGCCCCTCACACCCACAGCCTTTACCGGCGAGCTTTATTGGAGCTTTCCAGCCGTACAGTTTTGAGCCAGGCGGCAGCTCTGACGAGGAAAACAAAGACAAGCGTGGATCGATTTGTCTGTAAGTGAATGCATCAGGAAGGAGCGGAGCGGGGAGCTTGTGGCCCCGCCCAGCGTATTTTCTCCGTCACAAATAAGCTATTTTCCAATTTTTTTTTAATTCCTCCTGATAAGCAACGATTTGATTACAGAAATACTTAGAAATTTAATTTGAAGCCTAATTCTCTTTACAGATGTCCTTGGTAATCAGAAAAATTTCAGAAGAACGTGTAAAAAAAAAAAAAATTTAATCAGTGGGGTTTAAATGCACTGTTGATTTATTTGCATGCTCAAGAGGGTTATTTATATAGATATTTTAAAAAAATAGACAACCAATGTTTTTGGTGAAGATATCATCCACTGCTTATTCTAAATAGAAGTAAGTGAATCTTTATTTATATAGCAATTTCACAAAGAGCCATTCACCAAGTGCTCAAAACAAGATAAAACCAGAGAGGAATATAAAAGAAACGGTACACGATGCTTAAAGCAGGTAAAACATTCTCAGGCATTCACGTAAAACACAAGTAAAGGATAAAAAGGTCAGCTAAAAAGCTCTTCTAAATAAAAACGTCTTGACTTGAGTTTTAAAACACGTCTTTGTTTTCCTCATAAGAGCTGCCGTTTGGCTCCAGGGAGGCTGTTCCAGAGTCCTCCTCTAGTTTTAGGAAGAAAATCCCTAAAAAGCACAGCTATAGAGTTGTTAAACTTCATTCTCAAATGATAAAAAAACTTCAGAGATGCAGACAAGCAGCAGCACATTCAAAAGGAAGACCAGTTGCTATGTCTCAACCTCAAGACTGTACGCCACCTGCATGAATGACAAGCTTCACCGACAATCTGGAGTCAACATTTCAACCTCAGTCTTAATGCTGTTCATTTGAACGTTTAAGATCCATCTAACATCCCAGCAAACCCAGAATAAAAGCTGAAAGGGTTTCCTTAAAAACGTCTTCATTTGTGTTTAAGAAACTACGAGGAGAGAATTTATCTCCATCCTGTTCTAATGCAAACAAAGAGCAGACTCCAACATGAGAAACATTCTCGTGTCCCATTAGTCATACAAATTTGTGTGGATCCGTAGAGCATATGGCCGTCACGCACTAACTGGGAAATGATGCAGAAAGCTCCTCCCTTGCGCTGGTGAGGTAAACGTGCTCTGACACAGCTCTGCGGCTGAAAGCCGGCTGCTCGCAGAGACAGGAGGGCAGTTTGGGTGGAGATGCGATCTGACGGTTACTGAGTGCGTTTGGAGGAAGCTCTACTGCAAATCTAATTTCCAAAGGAAGGATGGGCCAACCCTCAAACCAGGGGGGTATTCCAGGAAGCATGTTTGAACTTCCCTGACTTTAACCCTGAACTCTGGCTGAAATCCACCTGAAGTTGCTTACTCTGGGTGTGTCGGTTCCAAAAGACTGGATTTGAGTTGGCGTAATTACACTCGACTTGGTAACCCTGGGTTAATGCACGTGCACGTCAAGTACATAAAGACATTCTCAATGGATCGTAGATTTCCCGAGTCACCAAAGAAACGCGTGGAGAAAAAAAAGAGAGCACTATACTTCAGTGAGACGGAGTCGGAGATTTTAATGGCGGCATATGAAGATTATACGTCCATCAAAAAAGAAATACAGCTGCATCATCAGCAAAAGAAAGAGTTTCTGCTTGGAGAAAAAGAACGACAAAGTAAACGCACGAGTTTCTATCTCATTTCCATTTTCATTGTGACGTATATATATAATTTATCGAACTTAAACGATTTCCTTCAATTGGTAACAAGTAATTGAGTTAAATGTATTCAACTTAATTTCTTACGTCTATCCAACTCAATTAGTGTTTATACAGCTCAAATTTACATATTTATCTAACTAAATGTCATATTACTCCAATTCAAATGCATATGTCTAAGTTTGAGGCCGCAGATATTCTCATTTTTATAACATTAAAATGAATGATATAGTGAGGATTTGCAAAATAAAGCTTAATGATACAGTGTGGATTAACAAGTGGCACTTGGGGTGCTAAATAACCTCATCATCCCCCCCACCCCCACCCCACCCCACTCATGGTGCAGAAATAATTAAACATAACAGGGTAAAATAACTCGGAAAAACACATTTGGTCAAAAACCCACACTTAAACTAAAATCCGTCCAGACAGGCAAAGGGAATGGTATCCCACAATTCCTTGTGCTGCCGATCTAACAGCAGCACCAAAGTTACACCTAATTAATTTGAATTATTTGAATGAAAGTAAAATAAATGTCTGATAACTACATGTTATATTTAAGCTGACTTAACTAAAAAAAAGGATTTATTTTAACTGAAGCAAATAATGAAGTTAGATCAATGTAAAAAAGTTTATCTTTCCAACATCCATATGTGGTCTTATCACCCTCTCACGGTGGGAAAAGTATTATCTGAGCTTCTTCATCCACTAAATCATCTTCAAATGGACATGCCATGCTGCTTCACCTCTCTGAAAACAAACTAACCTTCAACTAAACCTGCTCCAGACCAGGTTATGTTCAGAGCATGAGTTGCTATGGCAACTTGACATACCCTGAAACCAAAAGCTGAGGTTATCCGCTTCCTTAGCATCAAACTTACCGTGGTAACTCACATAACCTGCTTTCTGGAATCCCCCCCAGAGCTCTCATTCCTTTCAGCTCTTTCTCCTCCCGTTGCCCTCTCTCTGCTCCGTTTGCCTCAGTCTAACCCATCTCCAAGGCTTCATCTCTGTGAACCATTTCACCTTTCTTCTCTCTCTTTTATTTTTTAAAACTCGTATTCTCCTCCATCTGTATCGCTTCCTGCTGGTTCTTCTTATGGGCCTTACCCTGCATCCGAATAGCTAAAGCCCACATTAAAAAAACGCTCTTACCACCATCCTCACTGAGGAAGGCTCCTTTGGGGGAGTGAGGGATCCTGCCCCAGGTGCTGATCGGCTTGGGAGACTCTCTGTCCGTCGTCCGGGTGTCCTCGCTGAAACACCAATATCTAAAGACAGAAGATGCATTAAACATCTTCACAGCCAACGAAGCTTGTATTCATTGATGGATTCGGATGTTCGGAACCGTACCTGTCTCCTGTAAAGAAATAGGTGTTTCCACTGGGCTCCCACCAGAGGGCTGTGTCGATTTTGTGCATGGGAAGTCCTCGCCCGTATTCATACAGAGGCTGTGGGTACCCTGGAAGCACGTCCGCCTCTCTGAACACCCAATATTGATCATCTTCAGACAGAAAAACAAAACAAAAGACGGAATGAAGCCGTAAATAAAGGGGCAAAATAAGGCTAGATTCCATCAAAAGCACAAGACGGGATCAATCATAAATAACGGCATAGAAAAATGATTTGACTGAACTTTCCAAGAAAGAAAAGTAATGAAAACATAAAACTGAAAGATACCCTTAGCAAAGATTTCCAGCACTTTCTTCTGTGAAATGTGTTCTCTATCCCAGCATTTGGACATTTCCAAACACTTTCCACTTCTTTTGCCAGACTGTGCTGCGGCGGGACGCCCTGAACTGCTTTCCCTGACACGTGTACGCTGACACCTCTGCTAATAAATTTGCACAAAATAGTTGGCAAAAAGAAACACAGACTTCACAAAAGTGTATAATTTAAAGTGAAGTTAGCTTTTTTTGTACTGATATAGTTCTCTAGGGATTCTTAAACAACTTTTCTTTTAGATTTTTTAGGCTACTGCAAAGCAAATTTAAACCCTCAATAGATCCTCAGATTCTTCAAAAGGCTCATTTTAAATGTTGTCATCCAGAAGCTCTCAGGCAGCATATCTTTATCTAAGAAAACTGAAATATTTGATGATTTCTCATTAGGAGTGGGTTTCTAAATCCTCTGTTTATAAAGAAAACAATATATATATATATATATACCAATTCCACTTTGATTTTTGTGAAAATTTGGTTAACGCTGGACCAATAAGACTCTCTAACATACAGAAAAAAATAACACAAAGAAAAAACATTTTGATCAGAAAAAAAGCCAAAGCCGGTCGTTATGCGAGCGGGTCGCCTCTGAGCGAGACCAACTTGGCAAGTTCGCAGTCTGACCTTTGGCTCTGCAGCGTTTCTGTATTTGGAGTAAAAGAGTGAAAGTGAAAAAAAAAGCACAAGTAAGTATCTGCTGTAGCCAAATTACATTTTAGGAAGATGTATTAACCACTTAGCCAAACTTAAACAAAATTTAAAATGTGGTTTTAAAGCATAAAGAAGCAACATTTTCAGTTCCGGAGCTCTGGAAGTCATCTAGCCTTAAGCAGAAAATAGTACACTTGAGGTTGAATTTATTAAGTACATTTGAGTATAAGTACAACAACTATACTACAATAAAGACCATGTAGTGTAAGAAGTATGCTAACTGAATATTTTTTTTGACAAATTTTTAGGTTTACTAAATAAAGATAGTATATGAAAAGTAAACTTAAAGAACACTGAGGGAGGATTATTGCAAATCTCCCTAAGTTCTGAGTTTCACAAACGCACATTTAATGTTTGAGCAGAAGACGAACAAACAGATAAACAGACGGCTCTGAACATAAACCGTCTGTACAGCAGCTAGAAACTTCTGCAAATGCTAAACAAATGACCTACACAGGCTCCCTTAGTTCCAAAAATGTGTAGACAGAGTTTACTACAATGGCAGAGGCCAGACTGGACCGACCACCTCACAGAACTGTGGGCCCAAATCCCACAAGTAACAGCTATGAAGAACTGAGGCGCCGTTTAGACTGCCATACTATGCAAATATGTCTTCATTAATGCACTTTCAAAGAAAGTACTGTAAAAGATCTGCCTGGGACCCACTCAAAGAGAAGGTTATGCTGCACACAGCTCATTAAAAATATCTCCAAAAATCTATTTAGAGCAGAAATTGTTTTAGCAGAGAACTTTTTTTTTGGTTTAACATGTAAATCTGCAGCTTATCGCCTCCAGAAAGCATGAAAAAGCCTGCTGAGACGTCACCGCAGGGTCCTGCTGGGAAGTGAAAGGACCACAGCTGTTAAAATCTAGAGCAGGGCAGCAGGCTGATGCAATCCACTGCTCTCATGAGGCTTTCTTGGACTCAGTTCAAGTGCGCTGGTCCAACAACAGCTGCAACGCTGCACGGGCCTCCTTCAAAAACACCCAGCGCGCTCATAAACATTCATTAACGCACAAAAACCATGGCCATGCAACGACACACAAACACAAGATCTGCAGCCAGATTGTTCACATGTTTGCAGGTTGAATCCTTCAGCTGAGGAGCGCTTTCTTTTTCATAAGGGTCAGACATACAGAGTTGAGTTGGTGTTGCATGGATACTATTTCCACATAAATCAAGCTGTGCGGTGGAAAAAAAATAATGCTGAGCGTGCAATGTTTTCTTTCACTTTGAGCAACTCGAATCAAAGCAGGCATGCTTCCCTCCTGGTTTCTCTTCATGGGTCCCACTCTCAAACTGATCCACAGGAAACAATCCTGGGCTTTTAACGAGAGGCTGAACATGTAAAAAGTTAAAAACACTGTAAACAACTAGAACACTATAAAGAAAAGGTTTTGGGGTTTTGTGGTGTGGTCAGTTGATAGGAGCTCTTTCAGCTGCTGACAGGGTTTCTCTCGATCATAGCTAAACGTCTGACCTTTAAAGAAGACAAATTTGCCATCACGGCGTTCGTAGGCTGCATCGATGTCGCTGGGGAGACCAATCCAGAAGACAGATATTGGCATGGGATAGTTATCCAGTACCCGTTTCCTCCGCACTCGCCAGAACCAGCGTCCCTACACGAGCAAACACAAGAACAGCATGAACATTTTAGAAGAATCATTCAGCAAAAACTTTTTTTATGACTCCACGTTACTTTAAAGTGAAGGGTAATCCATAAAATGACATGTAATGTTTAATAAACTGAAAAACATCAATGCAATAGAAGTCAAAGAGGAGACACGGTTGGACTGACTCCTCCCCCGTGGCAATGCAAACAGGAAGTACCAAACAGCTATTACTCATTCTATTTCTCAGAATACATTTTCTTGTCTGCTTTTTTTTAACACTTTCTTGCTAATTCATATTTTTTTATGATATTGTGTTGTGGTGCAAGTTTTTAACTTATAAACTGACCAATCAATAAAAGTAGGTGGAGCCTGCTGGTCCCCATGTCCCAGGGTTAAAACGTTTGATTGACAGAATATGCGTAGCTCGCTTTCAAGTGGTACGGGTGTGGCCTTCCAACAGGCTCACTCCTGATTGGCCAAAGCAGTTGCCATAGTAACACCGACTCGGACCAAAAACTGCTGGCACCAACATGGCGACGTCAGTATCGGTGAAAAAAATGGTGACAGAAAGGACTTCCCTTTACTGGAACTGGAAGCAAACCATTTTCTACTCTGTGCAGTTCTTATATAAAGTAACGTCAATGGCAAAGACGTGTAGACGTGTGCTACTACTTTTCATAGCCCTAAATGTATACACATAACTGTTTAAATAATCTAAATGAGGATTAAACTGGTCTCTTTGATCCTCTGACCTGGTGAACAGACCTGGTTTCTGGTCCATGTGATCTCCAAGAAAGCAGATGAGCCGACAGATTGTTTTTAACTGCTATAAACACACTATGAGATGATTCACTTTTCCCATGATTCGGTTCAAACCTCAATTTTTGAGTCACAGTTTTGTGCCGGTTCGATGTCTAAGTTGTGCTTTACAAAACGACAACCTTAAATTCTAATAACCTTTTTGTAATTTGTTAATAGAGCAGGATCTTGTTAACTTGGGTTTGTGGCATCCCTGAAGCCCCCCTCATTGACTTTTCTTGAAGATCTTTACCAATCGAGACAAGGGTTAGGTTTTTGAAGCTCACCTTAAAAACGAACATCTCCCCCCTCAGCACGGTGACCGTGTCAAAGTTCCCATCACAGATGTCGGGGGGTTGGTTGTCTGGCCGCTTCGGATGCCTGGGTGGAGGCGAGGTCTCTTTTCTTATGGGTGGGGTGACAGGTTCCGGCTTGGGTTGGAAGTCGGTGGGGTTGGGCGTTGGCAAGGTGGGAGTTAAGGTGGGGCTCGGCTTAGGTTGGGCAGGGGGGTCCAGGTTGCCCTCGGTGGTCTTCTCAGGAGGTGAGGTGGAGTGGGAGGGGGAAGTGGGTTGAAATTTAGGCGGAAGGGCCGGTGAAGGGGTGAAGTCATCGATGGGACCGTCGTCAGTGTCTGGAGAAATGGGCGGGGCATCTGTGATAAGAGGAGGACCTAAAAACAAGAAAAAGGTTGAGATTACACAACATTTATATTATACTTCTATCCAAGGGCAGGAAGCGGTTATCTTTTAGATGATAAATACATTTGGACATTTGGAAACCAACCATCTGGCAGACAGAACTATGTGAACTAGGGTCACTTTTTATAGCCGACAACTGGATCCCATCTGGAGAACTGAATCTCTGAGTGCGCCGTTCCATTCTGTGCAGCGACCAAAAGCGTAATCGACACATCGTCACTGCAGCTCTCTGGAAAAATCTGCTGGTTGCTTAGAGATCAAAAAAACACACAGATGCCGGCACTTACATAATGAGCGTGGACAGCTGATGGATTGTATTTCCCTGAGGGCAGAAATATTTTTAAGGAGTAGATTTAGGCCAAAACTCAGCTATCAAAGAGCAGAAAATCCTTTTTTTTTTAATTGCTGTCATCTTCGAATGTTTTTCCTATCCTTTTTAAATCAAAAAGGCTTTTATTTTGGTGATTTGCTGTGTCTGATGCACTGCTTTGGTTTAACTACACACACACACACACACACACAATAGGGTCTTTTTATAAACAGATTCAGGGTCGTTAAAAAGTTCCATAGAGGTCTGGATATTTTTGATGCAACAAAAGGTTGTCGGTTCAGCCACTCAGAGGACACGAATGACAGTGTCTCCATCCAAAGGAAGCAACGTACAGCCGTCTATTTTTAAAACCCCTTTGTCTAAAGCGGGAGTCAAAACTGTCATCAAACACATCAATACTTTTTTACTCCAGAGACGAATGTGAGCTGCATCGTTGGAGTCGTACTTTACACATACATAAACAAACGTGTAAATCTAGAGCGGTTGGTGTGATAGTAATGAGAGTGCATGACATTTGCGACTTCATTGTGACCCTCCTGGCAAGATTTCCACTTAGGATGTGCAGAAAATTGAATATATACTTCATGTTTCCTACAGTCTAAGTCAGTTTTTCTGTCCACCGTTTGGTTCTGTTGTTCTAATAAAGGTTTTTCTCTTTGAATTGGATTTTTTTTTCTTTTTACTTATTTGTAAGGCAAAAATTAAAAGGCTGTTTTGAAACCAAAAAGAGAAATCCTTCAAACGTGGAGGTTTGGTCGGTTAATACATCCAACAAACGTTATTTTTTTAAGACTTTGTAGCACCAAATTGTATAACAGTAACAAAAATATATAAAAAACAGAAATTACAAAACAAAAAGTAAAAAAAGGAGTAGGTCAATGTAAATAAAGATAATAAAAATGTCTCTGGAATGAGAATAATTTATAAGATTAAATCAGAATGTATTACAGACTAAAAACCAAATCCAAGAGGTTTTAAAGTGGAATGGTCTGACAGGACGGAGCAGATCATCCTGGACGGTTGGAGCTGTCACAGCAGAATAACGGAGGCATGAAAAAATTACTCAGTGTAGCATCAACACACTCCATTTTACCCTCTGGCTCACACTGTGCTCAGTAATTATGAGCAATCAGTCCGCAGACAGATCAGGACTGGAAAAAAAACAAAAACTAATTCAAATGAACGGATCAGAAACTGTCAAAGAAAAATAAAGGTCAAGTCGTGGCTTCGTCTATAAAAGCTACAGTGAAAAAAGTCAGATAAAAAGAAAAACCCAAATATTTATCTGAAAGGCTTGCAGTCTCAGAGGTCAGTTCCTTCAATGCACTGCTTCAGATCTGTTTAATAAAAGAGGCAACTGTATAATTTCAAGCAAAATATTTTCGTCAGTGTTTACAGCAGAGAGATTACAAGATCTACACCGTCAAAGCCGTGTTTTACTCTGCTGCTACAAGTGTAGGCATATCAATGAGCCACATCTGTGTGAGTGTGGAAAGACGAGGCCGAAAGGACCTATAATCATACACAAGATTGTTGTACTGGATGAATTTTTTTTTTCTGTTTTGCGACCCTAAATTTGAGGGTAGACAAGCCTGGAAAAATGCACACGACCCCTTATGGAAAACCCCCCGCCTTAGGTTAAAAGAAACGCACACATTACAGACACTTGTGCACAAAAACATGCAGAGTGTGACTTAATAATGCCTTCCATTCAGCCAGAGAAAGATGAGTGCATGACGGCGGAATGCTGGACACACTACTCCCAGTGAGGTCCACAACTCTGTGCACAATGCTTTTTGTGAAGCCTTTTTTACCATCTTCTGATAAGATCAAAATGTGACGTTCCAGCGTGATTTAACCCTTCATTATAGCTGACATGCTGTCCTCTAATCTGAATAGAGTTTTTATAGAAAAACTTGCTTTAGCATGAAGAAAAACTACAAAAATGAGCTCTCCATGTTTACTTTTCTGATTTGTTGGCTGCTGCCACAGAAAAAGCTAATGGGTGTCGGTTTAGAAAAAGGACAAACATTTCTTCTATACATATGTATGATAACATGAAAAATACACATTTTTAAAGCACCAAACAGGCAAAAATGCAAACGGAAAGCGATCTAGTTCTCTCATATATAACTAAAACAAAAAAAACAAATTTCTATATTTTCCATTTTTGTTTTTTTGATATTTTTAACATTTGTGGCATTTTTCTAACGCTGGAGGACATTTATTTTAGAAAAAAACTAGGCGTAAAATTGCATTTCTGAGTATATCTTTGCTCAAATTGTTGTAAATCAGGAGCAGACAAAACAATGTTGGTTGTAAAAGAGCGGGTTTGTGACGTAGAAACTACTCTGGGCGGCCTTCGCTCCGTTCTGATCCATCCACCTGTAAATTACTTGATCTGTCTTTGTTTTCCTCGTCTTAGCTGACATGTGACTCAAACCAAATGTCTGGATAACTCCAGTATTGCTGTGTAAACTGTGTGAGTGGCGAGCCTCTTACCGTATATGTACTGTATTCCTTTGATGTCATCCTCGTGCAGTGTGAAGTTTTGTGGGTGAATCCACTGGTAAAAAGGAGCCATCATGGCGTTGGGGTTTTCAGAGTGTTGTAGACCCAAAGCATGACCGAGCTCGTGAACTGCGACCAGGAAGAGGTCTATTCCTGCAGCAGAAATGAGAAGCATTCATGTCAGTCAAAGGTTTGAACATCTGGTGACGGGGTTTTCAAATGTTTGGGGGGAAAAGCTAAAACAGAAAAAATCCGAGATGCTCCTGACCCTCTGGGTTCTCACTGTCCAGTGTCCACGGCTCGTCTGAGTCGAAATGTGTGTCCCCTCCTATCCCTGGTCCTGGATAGTACGCATGGGCCAGTGACCCGCCCTCACCATCAAACAATGACATATCACCATGGAAACCAGAGGCAAACAACAACAGGATGTCGCTGAGCTCCGCCTGGCTGCTGTTGATGTTATTCACAGCTGGGAGCTCCTGAAAGGTAAGAGGCGTGACCCGTCTCCAGATGTCGAAGGCCCGGCGGATCGCGCCGGAGGTCCTCTCCTCTCCCAGCGAGGAGGGAATGTTCTGGTTCATGATGCTGAAAACCAGAAAAGACCTCTGGTTAGAGGAATGTAGGAAGAGAGCCGTTTCATTTCCCGTCAGTTGCTTTTGGAAACCTGTAGGTGATGTGATCTTTGTCCCACTGCTGCCCCGTGAGAGCGTAGCGTTTCTTCCTGGCTCTGTCCTCAGGCTCCTCAGGTTCTATGTCGGGGAGGCCGCAGCGAGGCTGCCGCATTGCTCTGCACGTCCAAACACAAAAACACAGAGATCTGTGAAGGCTTTGTGGGTGGACGGCCGATCTCTGTGGACGGAGCAGTTCTGTGTCCAATCAGAGAATCTCGTCTGCATCAAAGCTGCCGCTATAAGACGACAGATACACATCACAAAAAACACCTGAATGTTCTATTTGCTGTTTTTTCTAAGCACTATGCAGTTCAGCATGTTAAGCAGGTGCACCACATGCAGAGACTGGAGAGTAAAGTCAGCTCTTCGTCCTTTCCTACAGCCTTTGACAGAACTTTACAAAATTCACTGTTAACAAAAGACGATGCATTAACCTTTATTTAAACATGTGAGACAGTTGAGAACCAAGTCTCAGTTGGAATGACGACCAATGCACACCCACACATGCACGAGGAGAACATGCAAACATCACAGCTGGGATTTGAACCTGTACCTTCTTGATGAGGTGGAGAAATGAGGGTGTGAACTATCAAACCTTAAATGCTTCACCACTTTGTAATATAATGTTCTATAATTCATGCAAACTCCAGACCTGCTGGGCACTTCGCTCCACGTCTTTCTATGCAGGCTGTCTTTAACTGCATAGATGACAACTGAGTGACAGGCTTCAGCCTTATAGTCACAGTCAGGTGCTGCAGGTTTTTGGGTTGTCTGGGCCCGTGGAGAGTCGTAGGGAGGAACGACCGCATCTCAAGTCAAGGATCATAAGGCCACCTTAAGACTCGAGGGACATCATGAAAATGGAACGTACCATTTCTGTGCGTGTGGTAAGTGTATTTTGAAGGATTCGTAAGGATAATAAAACACCATGCTCTAGTAATTAGTGAGGTGCGAGCACTGACTTCTTACTGAGCGCACGCAAACACCCTGTGCAGGTGATTCGCACAGTGCCTGTAGGATGCCTACACATGCGAGGAGCGTGCACGTATCACATGAACAGCGGGCTCTTATCACAGTCCCAAAGGTTTGAGAAAATTGAAAAATATGTACAAAACGCCTCTGTACCACCTACTTCACCTTTCCTTACCCTTGGGTGTTTTATAGCCGTTCACTACGACCTGTTGCCCGCAGCATGCCCGTGGGAAACTGTGCATAAACATTTTTGCTCTATGGGTTCACTGAGCAGTCTGCGACTTTGATATTTCATGTAAGTCACCTGTGTGCCCCAAACAGGTTTGACTATTTTTTACCTGCACACAGCCCATTTCCACCCATAACGGCAGTTGTGACTAAAGCTACGTTCACAACGCCCTTGAAAACGCGCGTTCAAGCGGCCACTTCTAATGAAAAGTCTATGTAAACACACGTAAATGCATGCCTCGGGCTTACAGGTGACAAAAATCTCGCATTCGTCCGTAGCTACACACATTTTTGAGACCGTTTTTGGGCTCTATGTGCAAAACACGCTGCCATTAAATGCATGTCAAAACAGGTCAAACTTTGGCCAATCAGGGACTTGGATTTGGTAGTGATGTATGGATGGCTTCCCATTTCATTCACAAAAGTGATCAAGGAGAATAAATAAATAGTCTGGAACGGTTGAAATTCTATAACACCAAATCTTTCATATTTTGAAACAGAGCTGTGAAAGAAAAAGCCGACGAGATTCGACCACTTCGACATGTCGCACCAAGCCTCTTCCGACTGTAGGTGGCGGACAAAGGAAAAAGAAGAAGAAGAAGCCCCTCCCTACTTGTCTAGTGTGAACACCATTGGCTAAACACGGGTTGAAGAACCTACTTTCCTGAACACGTGTGACATGTCCGGTCTGTCCTTGGTTAAAGCTTTAAGTTATCACTACTAGCTTTTAGCTGTCCTTGTCTTGTTTCTTTACTTTTTTAAAAAAATATAAAACATAAAAAGTGTATCGATTTACCATTACCTCAGACTTGTTTTTGTTTTTTTACATTTCCCCATTTTATGATGAGTTGAATAAAACTTAGACCTGAAGATATAAGTGTGTACAAGCAGGCGTTTCAGTGGAGAGCACCTGCTCTTCATTAAAGATCATGCGTGTCATGTTCCCAGTCTCATGACAGGAAGCGGCACACATGTTCAGCAGCTCCAGCTGTCAGATGGAGCAATGACTTGGGTGCATTTACTCTAAATGGTTTTTAAAAAAAAACCTTATTGCAACCACTATACAGAAAAGAAAAAAAACGAAACTTCTTAAAAACTGTTGCTGTTTGTGTGGAGTATGAGCACTTCAGGGAAGTCTATTTTTATGGGGTGATATTTGGAAATGAAGTCTAAGCTCTAATATAATTTATTTTAAAAGACTAGGCAGCTATTTTAAAACGTGTTTCATTGAAAAATAAACCACCAATCCCCCAGGTTTTGTAATGAAGCGGGGAGAAAAATTTGATTTTATTGATACCAGCAGACACCCAATAATTCTGCACATCTGGGAGAATGTGGATCTTACTTGATGGTTGCCGTGTCCAGCACCCCAGTCACCTCCAGCCCATAGAAGCGCTGCATGTCGCTGATGGCTTTGGACAGGATCTGAGCCGACTGCATGGTGGACATCTGTCTGCTCACCTGAGACAGGTAGCCAAAGTGACGGAGCCATGCCTGCATGAAGAAAGGAAACTCTCTCAGGGTGGCAGATGAGACCAATAAGAGAGCTACAATAGCAGGAGAGTATCTAATAACTGAAGGAGTTTAAGGGAAAAGAGAAAGAGAGGATATAAACCAGATGTCTCGCATTAACTTTATGACATTCCTGCCCTTTCTTTATTCTTTCACTCAGTGCCAAGAGGAGATGGAGATTAAATTGTTTTGATGATGATTAAACGACACAAGTTTGTGGCACACACAATAAACACAGCTGTGAATGTTCCTTATGATGAATGTTTTCTCTTATTTGTTCACTGATGGTGAAAATGCGCCACGGTGGAGGGCCAACAGGATGATGGCTCCTCAGGGAGAAAGAGTCAACCCTTCAAACAGCAGAGTTTCCAAACAAAGCACCAGAGGCTGTTTACACGACACGTTTTCTGTCTTCTTTTGACCAACATCTCAAAGCTGCATGATCACATGGCAAAAGTTGAAGTTACATTGATATTTGTTGATTAGATTGTATAGCACAAAGGCTTAGAAGTCCCAGTTTGCTCAAAAAGTTAGGTTTTTTTTTTTGTCTCCAAGCAATATTTAGCTACACACCATTTAAGTTTAAAGTCTCATTTTGACTCACTGAATTACCCAATTATGTTTCTTCCAATTAACCTACTCTATAAGTGCTTTTTAAGTATGATACAAATCTGAAACAAAGTTTGAAGACAAGGAAGGCCATGAGGAAAAAGATTGATGAATAAGAATACTTTATGGGTAAGAAACTTACCTCAGCACTGAAGCCTTCCTCCCCAGGAACATCTGGCATTGCGTTGCTCATCACAAAAAAGTATACAGATGTGAAGATAATCCGCGTCCACAGCTGTTGGGATGCCATCCTTCTCCTCAAGAGTCTGATGGGCGCAATGACGCACAGAGGGGATGGAGATCAGTGTGATCCAGAAACCAAAACCTTCCTCCAATACCTCAGATGTTGTCTAATGCGCTCCTCTCACATGTGTTCACAAACTTTGGGGACGCGCGCTCATTTCTGGAGAGTTAAATATGACTGCGTTTGTGCACTAAAGTAAAGTGACTTTTGCAGAGAACTCGTCATCCTAAAATTCCACTGTTGCGCGCAGGCAGGCAGGAGGCAGCAGCAGCCTCATGGCTCATCCAGTCCACAAAGGTAGATAATATGATCCAAATCCAGCTAAGAGGCTCCCTTTAGAAGAGTCCGGGAGCAGAAGCGAGTCCACGAGTAGTTAAGCAGCCAATGAAGTCACTGCCTGAAGCTCAAAAAAAAAAAAAAAAGATCTTAAAGAGTTCTCATGAAAGTCTCCCCTTATTTTGAAAAAAAACAAAGAGGAGCGCGACTATGCGCAACACAAAGACACCAGATTGTTTGGGGATCTTCGAGGAGGAAGGCCACCTCCTCCTCCTCTGAAACTGACCAACACTGGAGGAGCGGGGTATATCGCCATCTAATGGTTTTAGTGTGAAATCACACGCGCTTTAAAAATGAAACGTCACCATGAGAGGGCAATGTCAACAGTGTAGATCTGTGCCCTCAGAGGCATTTCCATTGATAGTCTTCCATAAACAGATTCATTTCATTTTTAAGTACCTGTTTGCCAAACACTCAAAGCAAATAGGACTTAACTTCTATTTACTTTGAGACTTTAATGCAATATATATTTTTAAAACACAAGTATTGCTTAACTTTTGCCAGTGTGCCAAAATATCAATTTTCCCTCCTTTTATGGACACATTAAGGGGAAACATTTTAAGACATTCAAAATATTTTGTTTCAACTTCTTTGCTCCACACCTTCCCTGGCTCTTCTCAGAATCGGCGCAGCCAACATTTGTCTCAAGAGCTAGGATCTAGAATTAAGGAAACTATTCAAACGAGTCCAAATCGTTTTGCGCCAAATAGACAAACTTGATTTAGGATTTCATTATGAAATCAATTTTAAAGATGTTATTTTAAAGTTCAACAGTGTAGAAAAGTTAGCCTGCATTAGGATTTTGAGAAGGGATAAGATTTATAAGAATAAGTGCTAGTTATAGATCTATAATTCATTAACATTGGCGAACTTGTACTAAAGACTCCTTTTGTTCTAAAATGAGTCCCTTCCATATAAACTCATCTATTCAAAATAAACTAGGTGCATGATAATTTAAAATTAAAATAAATTCAAAAACCCGCTTAGAGCTTAGAATAAAAAGGTTTGGCTGCATCACAATTTGAATGAGCTTTTTTCCTCCCCTTTTTGAATGCTTTCATGGAACTCCTCGTTAGATTCTGATTTAAGATTTCTTTAGAAGACAAAGTTTTTTGCTGCATGAAGAGATCATTTTACTGCTCTCTAGTGACTTTAGTGTTCTTCCCATTTTTAGGCTACCTCTTTTTGCAGTGTATTCTGTAAACTTCTTGCAGATTTTAAACTTAGTTTGCATATTAATAAATCATAAGGGGGGGGGGGGGGGTAAACTATGCCAAATGTATGACTGCTTTTATTTTTAAGGGGGGAAATAATTCAACAGGTCAGGAATTGTTTTCTTGGACCAGATTTGGAGCCCATGACAGAATGGATAAAGGTTTTCTCCGTTTTATTAAAGCTGTACGATGGCAGCATCATAATCATCAGTGCTCCTCTATCTTCGCAACCCTCCTGCTGCCCGCTTTGGCCACAGTGACGAGGATGGTGAGGAAGAATCCCAAGGCCCAGACTGCAGCCACGGGCAGAACCACAGACGTCAGCAAGCCTGAAACCAGGAATGAATTTACAAAAACCAACAATTCAGAGGCAGGCAGAAAGCTGGAGTCTAACGACGCATTAAGAAGCTCACTGGACTGAGGTCTGTCGGGCATTTCTATCTTGATGGGTCCATATGACAGGAGGCCCTCACTGGGATTTGCCCTCACCGCTTCCCTTTTAGTGATGGAATTACAGCCCTGTTGGAAAATCATACATAAGGAGTTAAGAGTTTGTTTTTTAATAGAAAAGTCCTTTTATCTTGGGTCATGAAGACTGCTTTGAATGAAACTCACAGAGATGCAGGAAGTCTGGTCTTCTAGCTCACACAGCTGCACAGTGCAATGCAGATAAAGCTCATATGGTTCCGTTATGAAGCGGAACATGTCAAAGCTGTAGCGAATCGTATGGCTCTCCCCGTTTCTTCCAGACTTCTGATCGTCTACGTCGATGAACGACACCGTCTCATCATCCGCACACCTAAAAAAAACAAAACTTGACTGATTGGAGTGCAGGAAACTCAAAATAAGGAGCAAACCAAAACTAAATCCAGACCCGTTGTGAATCAGACTGTGAACCAGTCCCTCCGTGGAGTTGGGCTGGGGAGACTGTGTGGCCCAGCATTCGTTAAGCCGAAGAACGAAGTAATCTTCTGGCTCGGTCACAGACACCTCGACAAACACCTGCAGCAACAAAACCCCAAACACAAAAGCTGAACCTATTCAGCTAATCTGTGAGTGATGTAAAGCTGTCTTTATTGGGCAACGAAAAGACCACAGAAGGGAAAAACCAACAGAACCGATTTACAAGAAAAGTGAGATCATCTGGAGCTTGAAGCGGATTGGCATCATTGATGCTCTTGGGGAAACTGTGCAGCTCATTTCACGTTAGTCATTAGTTCCACTCTGTGCTCCGAGGGTTTCATCTGTCAGGGAGGACAGATTTAAATCTGTCCCACAGCTTCTCACTGCTGCAACCGTCAGACTGTGGGGGCCCCCCCCATCAAGAAAAGAATCAGCTTGACAGTGTTTGTGCCAATTGTTCATATTTTTTTTGTATCGTTTAAAAGAAGCAAAAAAGTCGTTATAATAAATCCAGTGTTCACAAAAAAAAAACAAGACGTGTGCGGCAGACGGTAAGAATCTGAGCTTTAAACGTATTCTATTAACCACTGACAGTAAATTAAACTTTTGCTTTTCAGTTATCTGATATTTAAAAACATTTAAACAAATGACAAAAATTAACCAAAACTATAAAACTACGTTATTCAAATAGCGTTTTTCTTGAAAGCTAAAGAGCCACAATGGAGAGGTAAAAGAGTTCTGCTTTATAGGAGGAAGATGGGGGCTGGCAGGCATCACTTACCTTCTCCCTGAGCTCAATGGTTGGGCTGACAGTGTAGGCCTCAGTGTAGGTGTGGTCAGAGTACAACATCATCTGTATGGTAGCATCCATTTCATCCACATGCATCACCATCTCACTGTGTGGAAACGGGAAGGAAAAAAACGGGTGAAAACATCCTGATATGGAGTGATTTTTTTTAAATACAACATTGTTCTGACCTGGAAATTGGGAAAACTGGAAAAGGCAGAGTGACTCTTCTGATGTATGGATAAATGCATGTAAAGTCCATCTTTAAGATCGGATCTCTGATGATTTTCCCAGTGGCCGGAAGCTCCGATTGAACGCTCAGAGAATACAACAAATGAGTGGAATTTTTCTACAAAAATAAAATCAGACAATCACTTATGGGCATCTGTCGTGCTCCATCACAGAGCAAGAAAAAGAGAGAGAAAAAACAAACAAAAAAAACACCTTTACCTGAAGAGGCTGGCCTCCACAAGCCAGATATTTTTCTTTGGAAATCCTGAACATGTAGAAGGTGGCGTCATCAATGACCTCTTTTTCAGCACGGCAAGATTTGTTGGGCAAATGGAGAGACTCTAGAGGCACTTTGTAATAGTTGAAAAAGTCTTCTGATGCTCTGATCGCCATGTAGTCACGGCCACACATTACTTTAAAGTGTGCATCTGGTGGAAACAAAAACCTATAGGTCTCATTGGTCCATTGATGGAAAATTCCAGGTTTAAGTTTACCATAACTTGTGAAAAATATCAAAGTAGAGTTTAGATATGCTTCATATTCAACACTTAGGAACAACTAAAGAAGAAAAATGAAGTTTTAAAAACACACGGTTACATTTTGTATAGAAAATGCTTTAAATTAAACTCTTTGACATTATTAATCCCTAAAAGATTGAGTTTAAATTATTTGGGTAAAAAACAAACTGACTTACTTTTGTCACACTGATCCGAATAAAATCCTATGGCGCACTTGCAGCTTTTCTGGTCTTCAGAAAGGACACATCTGGAGGCGTCAGTGCAATGCTGGACACTGCAGGAACCTACAAAGAAAAGTACTTTTCTTCCTCACGCAAGTCACCCATAAGATCCCAACCTATGGTGCGTCATCTTCTTCTTACCCTGAACCCTGTGGCACGTGGAGAGGAAGAAAAGCGCAAAGACCAGCTGGAGTGAAAAAAAATAAAAAACACAAAAAGAATTCATGTTAATTTACGCGTTACTTAATTTTTTTTTTAAAGCCAAAAAAGGTAACAAATCACACACTTTGAATGTGTAAAAACACCCACCTTACAGCTGATTAAATTCATTTTTGTAAAAATATACATTAAAGACGCTTTTAAATGAATTTCATTCCAGTCAAACGGGGCGCTTTCCTCTGCTCTGGTCGTTTTCAGCACCTGCAGCTCTGCAATCCCCAACACCTGTGCCGATTTTAAACTCTATGCGCATGCTCAGTGAACGCATGTCCGTATGTTTATTTATTTATTTATTTATTTTTTTGCTTAACTAGAAAACAAATACGTCAAAAGCTAAATTTCATCTGTTGTTAAAATCAGATGTTAGTTCAGTTAAAATTTGTCGTGGCAGACACACGACAAACAAAGGTGACGGTCACGGCAGGGGTCTGCATCCTGAGCCTAAAAAAATACTTTATATCATAACTTACATTTAGTTATGTGAGACTAATTTTTTTTGCAAATAGAACATGTAAAGTCATATAGATTTGGTACAACTGGAGGAAGTTGTCTCCAAAGTAATAAATGTTTTCATTTGCTGATGGCTGAACATGCTATTCTACATAGGTCTGAACCCCCTCAGCCAAATAATCAACAAGACTGGCTATGGATACCGACTCAGAAATGGGGCCAACATCAGTCACCTCCTCTACATGGATGACATCAAGCTATATGCTAAGAGCGAGCGTGACATTGACTCCCTGATCCACACCACCAGGATCTACAGTACTGACATTGGGATGTCATTCGGGCTCGAGAAATGCAGCCGGATGGTGACAAAGAGAGGCAAGGTAGTCCACACAGGAGGGGTCTCACTCCCAGAAGGAACAATGGCAGACATTGAGGACAGTTACAAGTACCTTGTAATTCCGCAGGCAAATGGCAACCTGGAGCAGGCAACAAGGAAAGCTGCAACAGCTAAATACCTCCAACGAGCAAGGCAAGTCCTGAGAAGCCAGCTCAATGGCAAAAATAAGACCCGGGCAATAAACAGCTACCCACTGCCAGTTATCAGATACCCTGCAGGAATAATAAGATGGCCAAAGGAAGAGTTCCATCCCAAATCCAGCACCCTGAGACTGTATGCTAGCCGCAAGGAAGGAGGCCGAGGACTAGTGAGTGTAGAAGCCACTATCAAGGATGAAACATCCAAGATGCATGAGTACATCAAGCTCAAGGCCCCAACTGACAGTGTGCTCAGTGAATGTCTCAGGCAATGGAGAGCAGAGGATACAGTGCTGGAGGACAGATCATCATAGGAGGACAAACCCCTGCATGGGATGTACCACCGGACCATAACTGAAGCTCCCTGGCCTCTGGTAGAGGAGCCGAGCTTGTGTGAGAAACCACCAGCGGAGGGTGAGAGGGGCATAAAAAAATTATACACATATATATATAAAAAGAGAGAACTCTTTTAATCCAAGTTTAAAAAAAGAGGAGGTGAGTTTGTTGTGTCAGCATGTCAGAACATGGAGTGGGGAGGGTGTTTAATGGGTATCATGGAGGGAGTCTTCAGGGAAACCATAAATGGGTCACTGTATCTCTTGCTGTGCCAACTGGTCCCAGCCGGCGGGCAGAGTCTGTGTCCTCAGATGTGGAGCAGACCTCCCTCTCGAGTCTGAGTGAGGACCATCTGCTGTTGAATGAGGAGGCGAGTCAGGTGACATGATCCACGGAAGCAGACACAACAGCCAGGTTATGGCTTTGAATCTGAATGATCAGGAAGAGTTTAAGTCAGTCATCACTGATCCACAAGGCCTCACAAAACTGAGAGTTTCATCACATTTACAATAAATGGAGAACATTCCACAACTTTTACAAAACTAATTACCCAATTTTTCTGTTCATTCTCCATTATTTTTAACCCTAAAGAACCCATGGGGTCAAAGCTGGCCCATAAAATTTTTTTAATGATTTTTTTACGTGATCTATTTTGTTACATTCTTGTTGATTTTTCCAGGGTTATATGTATTAAATAAAGAAATTTCGTAAATCATGGGCCAATAATCCCAAAAGAATTAACGAGAAAATGTAAAATTTTATTATTCACAGAAGAGATTTTGACAATTTTTTTTTTTTTTAACAAGTCAGATAAAACATCATAGCACGACAGCTTAAATCGTTTAATTTGAAAAGAAGTACAGCAGGAAGTGGGCTTTTCAGGTGGGATCTTTTCCCCTTTGCAGTAGCGGCTCCTGGTCTCGTCGTTAGTGATGCGGTGCCACCCTGGTGTTGTGAAATAGCCGGCTTTTAGGAGGTGTGTGTCATCGGCCTGATTCACAACACCAGCTGCAACACACACACCTGAGAGGCGGGGCTTCAGATGCCGCAGGTGGAGTCCTCGGTCCACAATCCGATGGCTTCCATCACAGGTTTACACACTGCTGACACGTCACTCGACTCTGATTCAAAACACAAATATAATCTGACAAACTAATAACTAATCTGCCTCTAAATTAACCTCAATCATCACGTCCCTAAAAAGCAACAGAAAGACACTCGAGCTCTCTGTCATGAAGAGACTGGCTCCATCCTTTCAGCAGCCAAGACAGCATGAGCCTCCATCTGTGTTCTCTGAGGCCACACTGAAGGAAGAGTGTTGGGCCACAGAGTAACTGGGGGGCGGAGGGGGACCCCTTTGTAGAGTAGTTGTCAGCTTCTAAACAATGGAGACTGTCCTGGGAGTAAAATTTTACACCCATTAAAATGTGCTAATATCAGATTAGACAGCAGGATCTCTTCCTTGGGATTTCCTCTTATTTTTTCCATGTTATACTTTCTAAATATCAATCACCAACAGTAAGAAACAGTTTTTTAGATACGTTTGCATACTTGATGTTAAAAGGGGGGGGATAAAAATCTTCTTTTAAACATCTAAACTAATAAAAACATGGAGTCAAAGTTTAGTTTTGGAATCGTGCTTTAGATCATCTTTCTTGTAGCAAAAGTTAAAATAAATCTTTATCTCTTGAGACCTGAGATAGTATTTGAGCTAACCTGCTGTGGTAATTTAACCCAAAATGTGATGTCACCGCCAGGTCTGAAGAGGTTAAAAACCTTACATCAAATTAATGGTTCAAGCTTTTTCTTTTTAGGAAAAACTGAGTAAATATTGAACTTTTTGTAGGAAAGTTCACCCTAACAGACAAAATACTTTGGGCCTTTTCTCACAGAGATCTCTCCCCTCTGACAGAAATCCCGTTTCAGCTCCGAACAGAAGCTCAAGCCAACAGAGCATCTGCCGCCGCACACGGCGTGTCACAGATTAGCACCGCCTGTGGGAACGCCGCGGCCTGCAACACTCGGATCTGTGAATGGAAGGAGAGGAACTTCCCAACCGAGAACCACAGTGATCTGGATACTCGGTCGCATGTCCAGTTCCGTCGCTTCGACCGTCAAAAATGACTCAAAAAGGACGTTTGTGCACAACAAAGCGGCTCAATAAAACATCATTTTCCTCCGGCTCTAAAAGTCACGAGTTAAAGGTAAAAAAACAACAACTATTCTGCTGAGATTTGTTTAAAGATGGATTAAACGATGAAAAAGGGGCAAAATTATAAATATTTCAGTAATAACGTCTTGGTGTTTAATGCATGTGTGCATTAAAGCTGAAGAGTTTGAAAGGCGACACACAGTAAAAAAGCTTTTATGTATGAAAGTTATCACAGGAATAAAAATAAAAAAAAACATAAAAAAGACAACTTAAAGTAAACATATTTTATTCCAATCTTTAAAAGGTACAAATAATAAACAAAATGATGGGACAAAAAGCATCAACAGAAGAAAAAACAGCAGACCGATGACTGAAATGGGATGAAAGACTCAGACTGTACAGAACAAATGGCTCCCCGGCGGGTGAGTGCGTGTTTTTTATAGAGTCCATGCGTTAGTCTGAGGATACGCGCACGTCCGTGAACGCTCAGTTCATCAGTAACTCCATCTGCACCAGCCTGGCGTTGGTGTCCCCCGCCATGTTGTAGGGAATCATGCCGGCGAAGGTGATCAGGGCTCTGGCCTGGCTGCGGAGTTGCTGTTTGAAGAAAAAGACGTGAGAGGAACATAAAAACAGCGTCTCTGCTCCTCCCCCTGGAGGAGGACTTGTGGGCCTCCTGTGGAGCTCCGTGGGAGCTGAAAGGATCCATGCAGCTAGCTTAGGACGCCACGTCAACATCTCTGATTGCACAGTTTGTGCTGTTAGACACCTGAAGGGAATATTGCTGTTGGGGAAGTTTTTACTCAGTTTTTTTTATCCCATTTTCTCTCAGAAACAAAGAAATGACCAGTTTGATCAAAAGTAACAAATGTTTAAACATATAAAACATGAACAAAGGGATAAAAATGAAATTTGAAATGTTCTCTCCCATGTAAAGTTTATGCAAACCTAAATTCTTGTCTTATTAGACACAATTTAGTTGAATAAAAAACATTTTTATCTTTTTTTTTTATCATTATGTTTTCCGCTAAACTAAAGAGTAAAGGTATATTTTATACATAAATATCCACGAAAAACAATGGGGGGAGGGGGGGAGCTGCAGATGTTTGTTTTTGATTCAAACTTAAATCTAGATTGAACCTAATTCTCCCTAAAGATAAATAATAAAGATCAACATACAACCATATACTGTAAATAAAAACTGGAGTGAACGGCGTCACCCATTGGAAATGGTTCACTTGCGTAAACGTATCAGTAAGCAGTCTTCGTTCCTATGGCAACCGCTCCCAGCAATTTAGAAGTGAGCTAGTTGGGACGTCCTCACCCCTACCACTCAAAAGCGGGAAACTGTCAAATGTTTTCAACATCAGGCACCGCCTAATTTTATTCCGGCATTTGATTGGTCAGTTAATAAATTGGAAACTACAGGAAAAAAATGTTATTCAAAATTAAAATTACAAAGAAAATTTTTTTAAAAACAGATATAAGCAGGAATGGTTATTCAGACCAATAGAATGACTGAGTAACAGCTGTTCATTTCTCCATAGAAGTCTATGGGACTTTGGCTTCTTGGAGCCACTTCCTGTTTGGAACGCCAGGGGGGAGGGTCCACTTACCGGTAGTCTAATTCTCATATACAGTCAAAGGGAAATAATAATAATGCAGTAAATGACAGCTCAAAAAAATGCCTTAACCAGATGTTGGGAAATGGCTTAAAGGCTCCATATACCTGAAATGCTACTCTGTGGTTTCAGCAAAGAGCCCTCATTGTGGCTAAAAAACGTGCACACTGAAAGGCGAACAGCGCTCTGTGATGTTCTCACCACGTCTCTGTCCTCCAAACTCCTCTGTGCTCGTCCTGGTGTGCCCGCTGGCGCCCCCTTCAGGCGCTTGTACTGGGTGAAGAGGATGTTCATGGTGGCGAGCAGAACTTCAGACAGGTTGTGGCGAACCTGCGTTGAAACAAAAAGAGACTTTAAAGCAAACAAAAATGGCTGTCCGTCCCGGATGGAAGGTCGTGAACGTTGTTCCCACCTCATCGCTAAAGTTCCTGAAAGCAGCCACTCTCTCCTCCACACTCTCCTGACTGAGAGGAAGCAGCTTTAACCGCTCCATGATCTGACAGAAAAAACAATCATCAGTGACACATTTCCTCCGGTGTTTTTTTTTTTTTTTTAAATCAGAGCTGCGCTCACGTCGTAGGCTCTGTCCACGTGGCCTGCGTGGTACTCGTCAAAGAATGTCATCAGGTCTAAAAGCAGATAAAAGGTGCTATCAACGCCCTTCTCCCCTGCGATCCCCTGACAGCGGTACCTGCAGCAGAAACACAGGGAGGGTCATTTTTAGCATCCGTAGCGTCACTGTTGGCGCGCACCTGCGGCGTCCCCTCACCTCTCTGCGATGGCCACGGCGGTGTTCTTGAGCCTCTCCTTGTTGGACTGAGGCGCGCTAACCTGGGCAATGACCGGACTCAGCAGCCTGTTCATCAGCTCCAGCACCTTGTCTGGGTTCTGCGGGGGCACAAATGGAACTCAGGACCACCGGCTCGGCGGAGAGCAGCAAAGACCAGCAGTTCTGCTCACCTTGGCCAGCTCGTAGAGTTTGACCGCCTCCTCGAACAGGCCTTTGTTCTCAGCCTCTAAGGCCACTTTACTGATGATCGCTCTGGTGTCTCCGGCAAACTTGTCGATCACGCCGGGCTGGAGAGGGGATCAGAGGAGTGAGAGGAGAAGCTGAGCCGGAGGTTTGGAGTGTGAATCAAAATCCAGTTTTGTCCTGTTAGCTCAGACGGCTCCGCTTCCTTCTCCACCTGTTAACTCTGTGAATTCTCAAAACAGTCAGTTGATCCATAAATCCTTGTTTGTTTTTACATCCGTTTGTGGTTTTGTTGCATGTGTATGAAAATGTCTTTATAAATAAAGTTTCATTTGATTTGATCTCACTAAAATGTTGTTACATAATAGTTTTTAACCACATGAAGACATTTATGTGACTGAATATGACTATCATTTTCTAACTTAATGGAAAAATTGCTGAATTGCATTTAATTTGAATTAATTTTTTTCTCATTTCTTCTATGACCCCTCAGATTCTTAATTCGTTTCTACATAAAGATTTAAATTTAAAGAAAATTAAACCAGACACACAAAAAATGTTTTATTATTTTACTTAATTTTATGTAGTAATTCTGGCTTCTGTCAGTTTTCCCAACATAATACACCGTAGATGCTGATCATATTAAATAAGGCTGGAATTAAAATAATTGTAAAATGATAGATCTTAATTGATCCTTTTTGAAATTATAAATTGATATTTTTCTTCAAATATAATTTATTCTAAACTTTTTTTAAATCCGTTGTTCATAAATAAACAAATAAACTCAAACTAAGCATATTATTTTTCTGATTTAAATTATCTATGATGTGAATGCTTTTTATTATTCAATAAAATATAATAGTATTGATATAAAAAAGAACATTTTGTGTGATCAAATCATAAAAATCTAATAAATTAAAATAAAAACAGGTAGTACATGAGTTTTAATGCTTGGTCAGGCACAATGTTTGCTTTTGTGAGATTCGTGGGAAAGAGGGAAGAAGAAGAAGAAGAAGAAGAAGGTGACATCATACATGGAGTTAATTAGAATTTCTTATCAGTAATTAATCAACATGGGTAAAAAGACGTGTGTTGAAAGAGTCATGGAGTTCACGCTGATGCCTCCTGCAGAACGCAGCCATCTCCATTTTTTTGTCCGCCTCGTATGTTCTGTATGTGGAGCATCTATAGGAAGGAAATTAAACGTAATCTTCTCCTGAATGGACATCAAAACACGCCGGCACACATTTTCAAACTTGCCAGGAGCTCGACGGTTAATCCAACAAAGCCTTCAATCAAACCGCGCGTGAGACGCGTTCAGAGCCGCACTCTGGATGTGTTTAGTACCCAGAATAGAGTGTGGGATAAAACACAGCCGTGAAAAATGTGCGGAAACAAAAGCAGCTTCAGACGTCACGCAGAGAGAGTGCTGCAGGCGCCGTGAGAAATGTAAAGAGAAAAAATGTAGGTTTAAATGCAGATTTTGAGGCTTCTGATCCTTGAAAGGTGACCAGCTTTCTCTGGATGTGAGGCGCTGAATGTGTAGGAGACGACTTCTGACTGAACATCGTGCCGGGCGGGAACAAAGAGGAGAGGAAAGAAAGAAAAATCTGGAAGCGGATGAAGGAAAAGAGATGGAGAGAAGGTGTGGGGCAAATAGAAAGAGCTAGATTAAATAAATGAGGAGGGGAGATTGACTCAATCTTCTTACCTTCCTACTGCCGTCCTTCTCTAATCTCCCCAGCAGCATGTCAAACTGAGAGGAAAAGTAAAAAAAAAAAAATCAGTCACAACGGTTCATCTGTGCTGTGAGATTAAGCAGCAACATCTCAGTCGCACTTTTCGTGTTTCACAAGTCAAATTTTCTGACAGAAAATTCAAAAACGCTTCACTAAGATAGTTCAAAAGTCTGCACACCAAATAGGTTGTGACTAGTAACACAAAAATTCTTCATTTTAAGGTACAATGCCCAAATCAGGATGTTGATCCAATTTGAAGTTAAAATGTCTCTTCTGGTGCAGCAACACCACTGACTTTATATGACAGCTGGACTGAGTGACTCCTCCCCCATGGCGTTCCAAACAGGAAGTGGCTCCAAGAAGCCAAAATCCCATCAATCAACAGCTGTTCCTCAGTCATTCTATTGGTCAGAAAATCCATTCCTTTTTTTTTTACATTTTCTTGCTAATCTGCCTTTATTTTTTCTGTACTTCAAGTTATTTAAGTTATAAACTGACCAATCAGATCGACAGAAATGGGTGGAGCCTGCTGGGCCCCAAGGCCAGCGTTTGAAACGTCTGACAGATTTCGTTTAGCCTGCTTTCAAGAGGTAGCGGTGTGGACTTCAAACGCGCTCAAAGCTGAGAGGCAGAGTGGTTGCCATGGAGACAATGACTCAGACCAAATGCTTACTGAGGTTGTCGGGCTCCAACATGGCAGCAATGTCCACATCGCCAAAAGAAAAAGTCAAATGAATTAACTTCATTTGGTTGTGGCGGGAAGTGAAGCTACGTTGGCAACACGCGTTAAAGCAACCAACTTGAATGAAAAGTCAATGTAAATGCTCATATATGCGCCAAACTGACCAATCAGAGACTTGGGTTTGGTATTGACGTATGGATGGCGTCCCTTTAAATTCACATTTGAAAATTGATCATGAAGGAGAAATTAATAATTGTGTTTTGTATGTTTTTTCCGGCTGGAGAAAGTCTTTCACATATCAGAAGGGAGCTGAGAAAGAAAAAGGCCTCGCGGCATTTGCACCGCTTCCACATTTTGCATCAAATCTCTTCCAAACAGTAAAAAAAAAAACGATAAAGAACAGGTTGCCCCTCCCTACTCATTAAGTGTAAACGCCATGGGCTAAACGCACGTACAAGAACGCGCGACATGTGTGTGACGTGTGTGTGAACGTAGCCTAAACCATTTTCTATATGTGAAATCACACTCACTCTGTCCAGTTCTCATATATAGCCAATGGGCGACACTAAAACCGTCTCTTTTTTCCATCAGCGGAGGGAGTTTGATATCAAATCCAGCTCTACTGACTGGGTCAAACAGCACTGATTTATTGGCGCAGACATATTTCTCCAAGCCTTGGTAGGAAACCGTGGTCCACTCACCTCTCGACTCTCGATAACAAGTTCACTGACGCACCGCATGAACATGTTTTCTCCCTGGCTGTCCTTTTCATTACTGCAGGACGATAAAAACGACATCTATTGGATATGTCGATGTATAGTAAAGCAGCTAAGGGTCAGGAAGGGAGATGGATTACTTACCGTAGGAAGTAAAAGTACTGCAGAGCTTCCCGTGGATCCGTGGATTCAAACTTGCGAGTGTACAGCATGAGCAGACGGATGAAGTTGAGGTGACGTATCATCGGCGGGTCACCGGGTTCTTGACTCACTGCAGACAGATCATAGCTCCAATAAAATGTCTCAAAATATGGTTAAAAAAAATAGAAAAAAAGATGGAGGTCATACTTACGCAGCTGAGCACTCTGACCGGACGACTTGAGAAGCAGCCGGAGCTCGTAGAGAACCAAGGCGACGTGGACGGCGTGGCAGCGGAGTCTCTCCACACGGAACAAGAACGCCACGGCAGCCTCAAACTGAGCGGTCAGGAACAACACCTGGAAGTACAGGAAGGGCTGCTGGCTCGCCGAGAAATGGGACTCGCCTACAGAAGAAAAGGGCGATGACCAGGAAAAGAATATTTTTATTTAGAAATGTTGCGTCAGATAAGATTTTTGGTCAGACAAATTTTCATAAACTTTTATTTAACCAGTGATGGTAAATCCAGATAATCGGTTTTGTTTTATTCTTCAGATCTCTATCTTTTTTAAACTTTATTCCAAATCTCTGTGTAAAAATAACTGCACTGACGTGTCACTAAATAAAGAATTAGGATCAGTTGCAGTTTTTAGGAAAAAATTCGATTCTGACTGAATTTAAAGATCCTCTCCAAGGTAAAATTGTGTTTTTAACACGTTCTTGTAGCACTTTTTGATGATGGGGGGGTATTTTAAGAAAATGAAGCTTAAAATTGCATTTCTGAGTATTTCTTTACTCAAATTGGTCTAAATCAGGAGCAGAAGAAAAATTGCAGTTTGAAAAAGAGCTTTGTGTACCACCGTCAAAAACGGATAATTAGACTGGATTTGTTTATTTTCATACGTTCTTTACTGTTGCATTCAGACTCTCCTGTTGCGGCACAACCTGCATATTAACAAAACTGTTTTCACATTTTCTTAATAAGAATTGAAGGAAAACATTTTAACGGGGACAATAATAGCCTTAATTCAACCAAGTTTGTCACTAAAACCCAAATTAAACAGCAATAACCTGATTTAGTTCTTTACAGAAATAGCAAAAGCACATTGGAGCAGAAAAAGTTTTATAATTATGAGACGATATTTTTCTTCATAATGATCCATCTCTCTCTAAAAAACGGTTTATTTAGCACCAATGATAAAATACGTGATTGGCTGTCAGAAATTGAGCAAAAGAAAAACAAAGGTTTGTCAGTTTCAACTGAAATGTGTCGACTAAACAGTTTTATTTTAGCAGTCTGCAGGTTTTTTTTTTTTTTTACCAGCTTTTGGGTGAGAAATTGGAAAACATTTTGGTGTGCGCAGGTACTTAGTCATCAAGTTTACTTTTTAATTAGAATTCTTAATCCTCTTGTTAGCTGAAAGTTTGAGGAGTCGGACGGGGTGGACCATGTCAGCCATTTTACAGCCTTATCTCAGACTTACAGCGTTTTAGTTCAAAAAAGCGAGCGAGCGAGCAGCAGAGGGAGGGTGGGAGGGAGTGATGGAGGGAGAAAGAAAAAAAAAGGATGAAGGAGGCGAGATAGGAGTGAGTGCGCGCACAAGTGTGCACGTGGGGAAAGGGGGGGGGGGGGCGCAGCCGAGCGTGCAAACAGAAAATGACAAAGAACAAATATACATGCGAGGAGGGAACGTTAAGAGGACAAAAATCAGTGGGAGGAAAGAGCGACAGCTGTGCGAGGAGACGGAGGGATGAAAGATACAGAGAGAACAGAAGAAAGTGGGGGATGAAGGCACTTAACGAACCTGAGTGACGCCATTAAGCAAAAGAAATTAAAATTAGACTTTGTGTCTCAGTATAAAGCGAGATGCAGGACAGGAAGGAAGGTTGGCGGCGGATGGCGGGTCGAAGCGAGCTGCAGAGGAAGCAGACTGAGCTTCGCAGCAGCGGCGACTTAGCGGTCTTATCTGAGCGAGGCAGCATCAGCTCTCAGAGAGGGCAGCTCTCCGGAGAAAACAGCACGTTTGTATTTTTTATGTCAGGCTGCAGGAGGCAAAGTTCATCCTTTCAATTTAGCCAATTACGTTTTTGAAATGATGCTGGATTAGTATTCATAAAATAATCAACGAATGTTGACTAAAAGTTAGAGGACAGACAGATAAGAGAGGCAATTTAAATGGGTAAATTTAAGAAGAGGAGCAATCCAGATCTCAATGATAAAAACATTAGTCTGTTTTTAGATCTCTGAGAGCTAAGTCCTTTTTTCTTTTTAAGTGTTGTGGTCCAACTCCATTTCCAACCTCCTGCGTGGCTTTGAGCTCCATCGGAAATTGAAATGCCCTCAGTCCTTTCTTGTAATATTCATTGCTTTCAAATCAGGGACACTGCAATTCTTGGACAGGACAGAGACGCAGCAGGAGGCGGCCAGGAGGAGGCGTGGTAGGATTACATGACCTACTTTGTCTCCTGAAGTCACAGCGCCGCAACATTTAATCACTTAGTTATCCCTCCTGTAAGCTGCAGGAGTTAACAGGAAGGAGAAGCAACGGCTGATTTGATTTTCTGCAGGGTAAAAGCGCATCTCTCCACATCTGAATTTAACTTTCAATGCGATGAAAAGACTCGATTTCTTCAATAGTTTGTCGTCTTTTGGTTTCTGCTGAGAGGAAATTTTCTAAGTTTTCTGAACAAATTCACATAATACGATAAATATGTCTTGAGGGACAATGTTGGTGAGTTTAGAACAAAAAAAAGAGGAAAAAAAAGGCTAAATGCTCCCACAATGAATGAATTATTCAAAAAATATGTTGTCTGATCGCACCTGCATGTTCCTTATCTTCACAACAATAAATTGCTTTATATATTTAACTGCCCTGTAATAACAAACACTGCAAACGATTTGATCCTTGCACAGAATTAAAACCGTGTTATTAGAAATTTAAAACATTTTACCAGGTTTTAAGTTGTTTTTACACGTCTTTGCTCTACACCTTTTCAGACTTTGCTCAAAATCAGCACAGTTGTGGATTTTTTTCAAAATCTCATTAAGAGCTAGGATCTAGAATTCTTAAAATGAGTCAAAACCCTCCATCGAAAAATCGGATTTAACGATTAAAAAAGTCAAATTGTACCATCGTTTTAGGCTCCGTTTTAAAAAGTGTTATTTGAAAGTTAAAAAGTAGAACTGGCATTTATTGTGATTATAATGGAAACAAAAATGTAGATGTATGTTCTAAGAATAAGTTTTAGATTCTATGAGGATTTAATGAGTCATTTTTCACTATTTACACTAGAATTTATTGTCACTTTAATCAAAACGAACAACAATTAGGTTCATAAAACTCAAAAAATACAAACCATTTGCTTGTAAACTAGCAAAAATAGTTATTGGGATGTATAATATTTAATTTTAGTCATTCTAACAGTTAGCATTCTTCGCTTAATTTTCCCTTTTTCAATGATTGTGTGAAACTCCTGTGTTTCTAGATCATTTTACAACTTTCTGGTGATTTCTTTCGAGTGTTTTTTTCCTCTTTTTAGGTTCCCTCCTTTTGCAGTGCATGCATGTACTCATACATGCATTTGTGCATCATCTCCTTCTTCCAAGAAAACAAAAAACTTTCACGTTAGTAAATGAAATAACCTAAGAGATTATGTGTGCGGCAGTTGTTGTGTACCATAATCTTCCAGGAGCTGCTTCTGTAACTGTGGCAGGGTGAGTCGGTCCTGAGGAGAGCTGCTGCCGTCGTCATCGAAGCACACCTGGTTCAACTGCACACATTCACATTCATTATTTAATCATTAATTATAACACGTTCATTAAGCAGCTCGACCATTCGTTTGCGTCAGCTGGGGTCCGTTCCTCAGACAGTTTCATTGTGAAAAGCAGAGGATAAATGTATCCTCCTTAGATTAATGCCAAACATGTTCAAAAGAATAATTTTGGTTAAAAATCTACAGTTACTTCAGGCTTTTAATCCAGATTTTAAGTACATTTGACTTGTTTTCTAGCACTTGTGTTATAAAACAAAGTTGGAAACCTACAAGGCAGAATGGCTTGATCTAAAATCATCCATTACTCGAAAATAATGCAGATTTTTACACAGAAAATTCAAAACTTGATCGTCACATTCACAAACTGATTTTCCTATTTAGAGATCTCTTGTATTTTCCAGGTAAAAAATGTGTTAAAATGTTAAAACTTTATTGATCTAGGATCCACTTTCGCTTACTTTTAGGAAAACAGCTTTATTGAAACAAATTCTGTGCAAAATTGATGGTGAGTTTAAACTGATTGCAGCAGTGAAATACCAAATGACCCAGAAAGGAATCAAGTAAATGAGGTGACCCGTACCTTCAGCCACAGATAATCTTCTGTCTTGTCCGCCACCTCTCCGTGGTTATCGTTGATGTCGCATTTCCCGATCAAGCAGTAGACGGCCCTCTTGTAGGGGTCGGCGCTGTTCCTCAGCACCCGGCGGTAGTGAAGACGGAGCTTGTTCTCCGAGGTCGGGCAAAGGCTAAAGACAGATCAAGTGTCAGACGACTGAAGACAAAAGATGCAGGGAACGATCTCATGCAAGCAGGCAATTGACGAAAGAAACGTACCGCCTGTCCGGGCTGTTCATGTACTCCTGAAACCAGGTCTTGAAGTCTCCCAGCTGATGTTGCACTCTGTTCACCACCTGCATGGCTGCGTTCAGATCGCCGCAGCGCAGACAGTAGTAGATCACCGCCCACACAGGGTGACCCTCCACTTCACCGTCCTGATGCACCAGAATAGAACCATTAAAAGGAAACCTAGCATGAAGAATGACCTGCTATTGACTTCAGGCAGTGAGGCTACGGGGCCACGATTATGGGGTCAGATCAGCATCAGCTTAAAGACATTTGAAGCAGTATAAAACTTGAAAGTACACATTGTCAACTTGAAAGAAAAAAAGTTTTTTTAAATGACTAAAAACTTGAATTAAAAAAGTATAAACCTAAAACTGTTTTCAGGTGAAAAAGAAAGTATTTGCAACAGCTGTTGTTTAGTGTCTATAATTTTGGGGTGTTTTTTGCCAGTGTTTAGCATTTCTCTCCCTCTTTGCTTAAAACCTGTGAACTGAGGTCAATCGTGTCCCGATAGCCAATGGGCTGAAAGCTCCACAAAAATGAGTGGAAACTCCAAAAAGTCTGATTTGAAACTGTAAATTGAGAAATGAAAAAAAAGGGAGAAAAAAATGAAAATACAAAACAGCTGCTGCAATAAATAAACATTTTTTCCTTTAAAAGTTGTAGGTATTTAGCATTTTATTCAAGTTTTCAGTATTATATAAATAAATTTCAAACATGCCAACTCCCCCCTGTATTTTCAGTATTTTTGTCAAATTTAAAATGTGTTTTTTCGCAAAGTGACTACTGATTAACGGAAGGTCAATTTAAGGAAACGTAAAATCAAAATTAGGAAACAAAGAAACAAAAGGATGAAGCAAACAGCCGCATGTCTTTTGACAAACTGTGCATGAAAAGTCCCTATTTTCAAGCCATTATTTCTGTTTGTTTGAATTTTCCCGCACTGAAGAGCTTGAGCTATTTAGCTAGGAGGTTAAGTGATTTACAACCGTTTACCAACTTTCGACACAGTGCGTCCTGGAAATGCTTGCGTTTAAGACAAAGAAAAAATGTAAATCCCATTTGACAGAAATTTAAACAATTTATTGCTTTATAAGTCCTTATTTAATTTAAATTAAATTCAACACCTTTAAAGGCTTTTTAAGGATCTCCGATTGAAGTGTAAAACAGTTCCAATCCTACTTTTTGTTTTCTTTTCTGGTTTTTCGTTCACTTCATCAAGCTGACCCTGGCTTGACCCCATACACGTTTCCTCACATTAACTCTTCATTCTAACTGATATACTGTAGGACTGATACCTGCATGCCAGGTAAGGGTCCGGGCAGTTTGATGTTCAGAAAACTGCGGACCAATTGGTACGTTCCAGGCACCCCTCCCAGTTGGGCCTGATGGAGGTTCCCGAAGACGGTCACCATGGTGTAGTTCTTGTAGCTGCAAAGAGGATGAAGACGTGATCGCATGTGGAACTTCTGACACTGGCTGGTTTGTTCTTTTTTACCATAAAAGTAGAACATTTAGATAAATTACTAAACTAAAATAGCTGACCCTCAGATCAATTCATCTTTTCTAATAAAATATTTTTCTGGGGTTACCTCTTTATCCTCAAATAAAAAACATCATAACCCTAAAAACTGGGAAAGTCTTGTTTTTGATGATTTTTTTTAAAAAGTTGAGCTTTTTCTGATCTATTCTGCATTAAAACGTCCGCATGACTTCCTGTTTGGCATTTCTCTTTCTAATCACACAATCAAATGACGTCAGTGTCGTCGTGGAAGTAATTGTTGTCCAATATAAGAAATGCACACACCTGTTCTCCAAGACGTTGAGTGCTTGACGAACAAAAGCCATCTGCATTTCAACAGAAGTTCGACTCTTCAGGGTGTCTTTAGCTGGAACCAGCAGAACGTCCGTCATCTGCTTCACCATCAGCCACATATCTGAAACGTTCTGGAGAACACAAATTATGTAATTTATTTCTTCAAGGTGGGCTATATAGACAATTTACTATTATTTTCTTTTTATAGATGGCTTCCCATCATTTTATATCACTTCTCCAGGTGCTGAACTGATAATGGTTTCTAATTATTTATAAAAAGGTAGAACAAATTTTCCCGACTTGTTATTATTATTATTTTTAACTAAAATGCACCTTCATATTTACTCCACTCAAAGATTTGGCAACAAAAGGCTACTGTTCTTACCTTATCATCAAGGCTTTCTGCCACCGATGCACATAAATCTCCCAGATTCGGGTGAATGTGTCCGTTCACTATCTTCTCGTTGAAAATGTAGATCTTTAGGTTGGAAAACGAAGAGACAAGAACATTTGAGCCCAGGTGAAGTAGCTCCAACAACCCTAAAGTCCTGAAATCCTCCCCTCACCTTCGAGGGTTCAAGTAAACGCTACGGAAACTGCAGGAAATGGTTCACAATAAAAAAGAGCAAAAAGAGAATCAAAATGTTCACAAGGTCGTCAAAAAGAATAACAAAAACCAAACAAATGACGCCGCATGCTATGTGTCGACACATGGTTGGCAGCGGCAGACCAGGAACAAAACGGTAGAGAGAAAGAGAAGGTCAAACAGAATGATGAGGGGGGGAGTGATGGTGGAGAGAGGTTTATCCCCCTCTCCAGCTGAGGGAATCAATATGTTTGATCTGCTACTGCCTGGCTTGATTTGACCCCATTTCAACCAACTTATCTGGCTGATAGCACCAAAACAGCAGCCAGGTTCAACTCACTTTCTCCAAAGTCAAGCGATTGATTTTCTCCATTTTGACCAGAGTTACGGTCGTGACAAGGAACTTAAAGACCCACTCCAATGTAAATCGTCTTTCTGGTGTTTTAACGTTTTCTTGTAGCCTTTTTTCTCATGACAGAGGACATATATTTTTAAAGAATTTCAGATTAAAACTGTGTTTCTGAGCATTTCTTTATTCAAATTGTGATGAATTAGGAGTAGATGGAAAAAAATACTGTTTGAAAAAGCTCAGTTATGACGTAGAAACTGAAATGGGCGGGCCAAAGTCTCTGATTTATCCACTTACAGACAAGCAGAAACATTAATGTCTTGGTTTTCCCCGTCCGAGCTGGCATCTGGCTCAAAAGTGTCCAGTTGGATACCTCCTATATTGCTCAATAGCGTTTTGTTGCACCGCCAATGTTAGCTTTGGGTTGTAAGAAGCTGTAAGCTAGTAAGGAGAGTGTAAACAAAGGGATGATGGGATGTCAGTGGAGGCTTACTTCCACGCCAGCAGTCTCGCCCACAAGTGGTGAGTTTCTGATGAACTCCTGCCGCTCTGCCCAAACTATGGTCTTAAAACGATACAGACTTTTAAATTTTGCCTAAAAATTGCATAATCATAGTGAAAAGACTGGAAACGCTTTGAAAGTCCATCAAAAGATGATCGGAGTAGGACTTTAAGCCAATACGAGGAAGCGTTTTTCTAAAATCCAAGAACTATGGGACGGCTAAGTACCGGTAGTTATATTTTCCCATCTGCAGCATTTATTTGGACCTCCATCACGTACCTGCCGTGCATACGCCACCTCCACACTGTCCAGCGCACTCCTTCCTGGGATTGTCACCTCACTCACAAAGCTTGGCTTTAAACACAGAGGTCACAGGTCATTATTGTTACTCCTAAAACACATTTTAGCGTTTCCAAACAGCCAATTCAAAAAGCTCAAAAACATTCTATCAACAGGGAGAACAATCATTTTAAAAAAAAAAAAGATTTTCTTATTCTGAGACTCTTTCCAGACAAAAAAAAAAATATTCAAAACGTTTACAAAGTTGTTTTTTTAAATAATGCAGGCTGAGAAAAGCTGCCACAGGATGAAAGAGTCTGTTTTTAGTCAGGTGAAGCTAAAAACAGAATTCCTGGTTCTTAGATGTTACAGCTCTAAGTCTAGATAGGAGGTTAGATGAGCATTAATACTCATTTTGAGCACAGCTATTTAAAAATATATCTCTGACACACGAATTAAAGAGAAAATAAAAGTTTTTTTGTTAATATCTCTGGAAATTTAATGACAGAAGTGACAGGTTTGATGTTTTTCAGACATTAATCAAGCACTGGGAAAGATGCATTTACTGCCAACAGAGAGAAAAATGGACCCATAAGGAACCATAGAATAATACATCAATTAAATAAAAACCTCAAATAACGAGGAAACGTTTCTCTGTAGAAACAACATGAAACTCCTGATTGCGGGTCTTAAAATAATCTAAACACATTCTTGCTGTGAATCAGTTCTAGTACAGGGCTGTTTTTTTTCTTCTTCTTCTACATCTCAGCAAAATGCTGCAGACGGAGGAGGACAAATTACACATAACCACTGCTTGTTCTGAAATAGGTTTCCCAATTCTTCCCCAGAAAAATGCTTTCCAATCTGTTGCAGTCTTGGAAATACATCTCTTTAAGCAGGGTCGATAGTCTGTATGTTGATGCATTGGTGTGAATTTGATACATCTGTCATTTACTAAAAGCAAAAGTAAAAGGATTTTTTTAGGATCAGTCTTTACCAAGAAAATGCAATATAAATGTTAAATAATCGAATTAGGGATGGGCGATATATCGGTGCAAGTTTAGGTATCAGTTCAATATTAAAGAAACTACCAATATTCTTCTGACTGACAGTTTTTAAACGTATACTTGTTCCTAATAGAGTGGGAAGCTTCTGTTTCCTGTCATAGTCAGTAATTGACTGTTTCCAGGTAAATGTTCTTTTTGATAGGTATCCATGTTGTTCCCAATAGATCTATGTCCAATATTAAATACATGGTGTGAATGCTTACAAGAAAAATTTATATGAAATTTTTAAAGTGATAGTTGTTCCTATGAGATGTTGTTTAAAAGGTCAAGTACAATGTGATCGCATATTTCGGCTATCGGCCACAGTTGCAGGGGAAATATCGGCTATTGGTATTTAAAAAATTATTTCGGCCCATCCCTAAATTTAATCCGTGTCAATTTTCCTTTGAAGTAACTTCTTTTTTCTTAAAAAAACCAAAACATTTCTGTTTGTTTAAGTAAAATGACCATTTCCTAAATTAAAGTTCTCTCTTTCTTCCGTTTATTTTAAATAACTAGTCATGCAATAATCGTTTTACTTAAACAAAACTGACTTTGTTTCAAAACGTAATAAATAAATACATCCGGATTTCATCAAACCCTAACTTTGATGGAAGTGTGAACCTGTGAACTGATTTAGTTGTTTAGCAGTGATTCCAGGCCTGGCATTTAATTCCATGTGCACTGAACATGTCAGGAGATAATTTGGGATTCCCACTTCGTACAGATTTAAACGGCCTTTTCTCCCTTTTGGCATCTCTTCTGTTTTTTCAGTGGGATTTTAAATAAAATCTAAATGACTTAAGGAGGCAAATTAACTCAAAAAGGATCACAAAATAAAATCTGAAACATCCCAAAAGATAAAACTTCTCCACTCTACTGATGACACTGTTGTGTGTAAATAAAAAAAATGACCGTATGTAGGGCGCAGGTTTCTAATTCTAGGGCTCAATGTTTTGTCCACATCTACTCCCTTCTTTATTGTTTCTTTTAAGTGAAACACACCTGATTCCGGTGATCAGAAGTGGGTTTAGAAAGAAAATCCTAATATTTCAAGGACTATTTTAAGATTTTAGCTTATAATGCAATAAAACTGTGTTTATCGGTAAAGTTTTTAACTTGTGGAGAGTAAACAGAGGAGGTTATTGTGTAAATTCATGAGGAAACCATAAAACAACCGACTCAAGCTTAAAAAATGTAGCTTATTAGCTTTAGCTGCACTTTAAAGGTCATGTTTGTTTAAAATGTAGAGTTGAGCGTAACTGTGCTTTTCACAAATACAAAGTTTTAAAAAAAGGAGGAGGATCTAAGACTATTTGTAAAGAACTTTAGACTCCAGACTCCTTTCAAAGCCTCAAATGAATTTAAAATAACCTAAAAATGGTGAACTCCAATTAAGTTTCAAGCAGTTTCCAATGAGAGCTTTTCCACAGTGAACAGAGGTATTTGCTCCTCCGAGCGTCTCGTACCTCCACATCTTGGTTGAAATCCAGGGCATCTTCTCCGGCTCCCAGCAGCGTGTGCAGAACTCTCTGCTTCACCTGCTCCCACTGAACCAACATGGACTCACGGTGATACTCCTCGGCCAACAGGAACGTCTGAGACAGCCACGAGGAGAAACTACAGTCAATAGAACATCAGAAAGGTCCAAACTTTCTCAATAAAGGCTCAGCCCTGCAACAGACTTGGGACCCTGTAGTTGGGATAGGCTATGTAAGCATATATTGCTAATTTTAAGATTTAATTTTGTCTTGAAAGCACAGGTCATCCGAATTTATTTTAAAATACAGACTCCAATCATCATTTGATCCATTTTCAAAGTGTTCTGTTGATTATGATTATGCAATTTTTAGCCGAAAACCAAAAAAACCTGTGTGGTTTTCTAGGACATAGTTTCTGCAGAGCAGCAAGAGATAATAGAAATTCAGCTCCATGTGGCTTGTGGCCCATCTAGAGCATTTCCTATCTAAAAAAAAAAACTGAATTTTTTCATCTGCTCCTTATTCACAACAATTTGAATAAAATAATACTCTTAATTTTTCTTTCTGCGTGTTTTCCATTAATCAGAAAAATGCCACAAGAACATGGTAAAAACACAAAAACATCATTTTTATTGGAGCGGCTCTAACCAAGACAAATTCTGCTACTTCCATTGGCAGATCTTTTCACTCATGACAAGGAAAATACATGTTGTATCCTATATTTTTAAACCCTTTACCAGTAGTTTATTTTCTCACAGTTGGCCTTTCTTCCTTCAGAACGGAAGAGCTTTGTGTGGATATAAGCTAATTTGAAAAAAAAACCCATCTCCAGGTGTTTTTCATGCTTGCAGACTCAGAATTTGGCTTAAATCAAGAGTTTTTTCCTCCTCCTCCCTTCATTTTCCTCCTGATTTCTCTGGGGTTGTTAAATCCAGGATTGCACTTGAAGCTACGAGTACAAACGTGTAAATTATGTAACACTGAACTACCTTAGACACCCGGAGCAGATTTGGCAGCAGATCCATGAGAGATTGCAGGAGTCCTGCAGGACACGGTGGAGTCTATTTTAACCCTCCACAGAGACTTAACACTGAGATAATGAAACATGAGATAATTGAATTTCTAGCTTAGGAAGGTGCTAATTTAGACCACAGTCATCGTTACTGGGTTAACTTGGTGACAACAACAAA
The DNA here is from genome assembly GCF_053564925.1 of Oryzias latipes. Lineage (NCBI taxonomy): Eukaryota > Metazoa > Chordata > Actinopteri > Beloniformes > Adrianichthyidae > Oryzias > Oryzias latipes. The sequence goes on along the minus strand of NC_136242.1, from coordinate 31,155,622 downwards.
AAAATAAAGTTGTTGTGAATTTAAAATTGGAGTAGGAGGTGTGGTAATAAAAAAACATCAAATTTAATTATCTAAATTAATGTAAATATAGCTTAAGTCATTGAAAAAAAAAGTAAAGAAAATGAATTCCCACATTCTGTAAAGTGTGTTAGAGCTACATTTCTCCTAATGTTTACTGACAAATCAGAGAAAAATCTGCAGGAACATCAAACATCTGCTATCTTTTTAAGTGCTGCTGCTTCAACCATCCTTCCACAAACGTCCTTTACTCTCTCCAAGGAGCAGAGAAAGATAATGGGACTGGCAGCTAATTAAAGCCAGGGCCTATTAGCTCTGCACATCAGGGAGGCCGTTTCCAACCATTCCCCGAGGCTCTCACCAGAAGGACTTTCAGATCACAGCAAGCACAAATTTCTTAAAAATTTGGTGGTTAAATGTTCATTAGAGTCAAGTGCCAATCTTTACCCACAGCAGTGTTTTAAAAAGTGAGTTTTGAAAAGTTAGAAAAAGAAAAACGCACACACGGCTTTGACAGTTTAGACTAGTTACTGCATCTCTCTGTCTTTGGAGTTCATTCATATTTTTCCCAGCAAATTAGAAACAAAATAAAAATCAAAATTGCTAGTTTTTAGGGCCTCTTTTAAATCGTCTAGTTATTTTCTTTTAAGGCAGAAATCAGATGATGCCGTTCAGAGCTCAGACGTGAATAGAGCGGGCAGTTACTGACCCTGCGGCGAGACTCCTCGATGGCTGACAGGAGGGCGTTGTCCCTCTCGTTCTTCAGGAAGCCCTGCAAACACAGCGGAGACGGAGAGACAGACGCGTGAGGAAGAGTACTAGATCCGGGGATGAACAAGGAAGGGCCACAAACAAGATGTAGTAAAAATGTACGAGAAACAGAAACAATAAAGTTATTTGAAGGAAAAATAAAGCTGATGCAGCACTCTGTAATGCTGCATCTCTTTCCCGTAATCAGAGTCAAGTATGAGATGGCGGACTTGAAAATGTGAATGCGCTGTTCGAACACTTTTCAGATGAGACAGCAGTATGGGTGGCCTCCATTTTAGTTTGAACTTAAGATGGCCGCCGCAGCAAAAACACTCACTTTGTCCAAATTCACTCGCCACTCCTTAAGCCCTAAAAACACAGCAATAACAGACGCTCTAGAAAGACGTCAAAATGTGAAAAATGTTCTTTAAATTAGCAAAACATTTCCCAATAGGTTAAGAAAAGTAATCTTACTCCTTTGGACTTCTTATTGTAATAAGAATTCTAGTTACTAAGACATGTTTTCTTACGCTATGATTATTCGTTTAAAAAACTTTATTGATAGGATTATTTTTTCATTGTAGGACAGAAAAAAAAGACAATTTTTCTGAAAACAAGGGTCTTTTTACTTTCTTGAGATTCAGTTTTTGCAGTGTATATAATGCAGGACTATCTGGATTTTAACACCATTTGGTCAGATTCTTTTTTTTTTTTTTTACGGCAAACATGGCGTCACCCATTTGCCAAAGTAAAAACATAAAAAAAAAAATCAACATTTTGTCAAGACTATTTATCAATCCACTGTTTTCCACTGTACATCTTGGATATTTTATTTAAAAAAATACATTTACATACAGTTTTTTCAAATGACAAATCGTTTGAACGCAATGCATTGTGGTCTACATTTGCCAATCAAGTGAGCATCAATGCACACTAGTTTTTTCAAAGACTTCTGGGAAATTTCCAGGGCTTTGGAATTTGAAATTGCAGATTCAAACATGCTAAAAAAAATTTGCAAACGCAAACATAATGCACTAAGTAGTTAGTAGAGAAAATCTGGACTTGGGACGGGACTTCAGTCTACAACCACCCTTCCAAAATACATTTTATTGCTTAAGTTTAAGAGGAAAACTATTCAGTCAGAGGAAATGTTACACGGTTTCAAAAAAAAGGTTTAACAAAAGCGACTTTTTTAAGGTTTTAAAGAGTTTAATGACATTTATTTATGCTATTCTGCTCTTGAGAGACCTTGTATGGTTGCTTGACCACATTTCTGTTCTAGCTTCCTATACAGAAAAATCCTAAAAGGTCAACTTAAGGTTTTGTGCACCAGATCATCAAACTTTAACCAACCTGTAAAGTGGCAGCAGATTCTTCTTAGATGATTGCGTGGATCTGCTCTCATGTAGAATAATACTACTGTGCCACCTTCATGATGTGTGCCAACTGTCTACTGGGGGCATTTAAGGGCTAAAGAGAGTACATTCAACCATCCCATAAAATAGGTGGACCAAGTTGGTATTTTTTTCCAACTATTGGTTAGACTGAAACACGCAAAAGGCCCTTTTTGCCTGAGAGTCATCCATCCGTATTAAATATAAATCCTGCCATGAGACTCTATAATGCCAAAACATTTCCTTTTTCCAAAATGCATTATGCATGCTCAAAAAAAAGTGATGCTCTCATCTGAATTACTGTCAGAAATACCTCCGGTGAGAAGCTTTGTCGGTTAAGAGGTTAAAAAAAAAAAAAAAACACTTGAAAGTGCTGTGCGCATTTTTGCATACAAGATAAATAAGATAGTTCTCTGCCTCATTGAACAAGCACTCCCTGGTAATGACAGATTCATTTACCAATGACAGTCTGGCTTGTAGAGTGAAAGCATGTATGATCATCTTCGTCGGAAGAACAAGGATGCTGTGATAGACAGGATTTAATGAAGTCAATTAAAAGCTTCTCCGGGGATGCGGGGAGCCGTCTTTATCTCATCTCCTGCAAGTCCACATTGCTGCGTCAACCTCATTTTTATTTCCACCTCGTCTTTTTTTTTTTTTCCGGTGCATTCAGGACTTCTCTCTCTGTAAAGACAGAGCCCCCCACCCCCCACCCCCTGGCCTCGCCTCGCCTCGCCTCTCTGTGCTGACGAAATGAGAGCAGATTGGAAACACAATGCTTCACAGAATTAATAACGTTCTACAAAAAAAAAAAAAAAAACTTCAAAACACAAGCTGGCAGATAATTACTGTCATGAAAACAACTGCTTTTCAGAAAAATCCAACATCCGTGTCAACTCTAGAGAATGGATCTCTGATGGGAAGCGGTGCGGCTAAAACAACCAAATCTTTTCTAGATCATCTTTCGGTGTATTTTCAAAGTGGTATTTTGATTACGATTATGCCGTTTTTAGCCCAGATCTGTCGTTTTCTAAGACAGTTTCTGCAGAGAGGCAGGAGTTCATTAGAAATTTGCCTCAGAGTAGGTGCGGAGCAACCCCGCCCCCCCTTCCCCTCGCGTTGCTGAGAGCTCTCTGTTTACGTGGAGTAGGGAGCTTGAGGCCCTCCCAGCGTATTTTCTGTCCCAAATAAGCTCTTTCTCCAACTGCATTTTTGGTTTGCTCCTGATGTGGGTGATTCAAATCCAATGATTTGAATAATTTAATACTCGGAAAATGCTATTTTTTACCTTAAATTTTTTAAATAAATGTCCCGCATCATCAGCAAAATGCCACAAAAACACAATTTTCATCGAAGTGGCTCTTTAAGGAGAGCTGTTGGGTGTGTCTAGTCCGTCTTTCCGTACATCTGCGGCAGCAGCCTGGTTAATACAGTCCAGTTGTTTTATAAGTATTGTTTTTTAAAATAGCAGAAGCTCCAAAAGAAATTTGCAGTTCAAACTGATGTAGCACATCCGCTCCACAAAACAAGAGTATGAAATGTGCAAATAATGCGTCACCCTTCCTAACAGAAACACGGCTAAACCGCTGTGGAATCAATATAATGTTCTCCTTACACAAAAAATAAAAACATTTTTTAACCGCACCAAAAAACCCCATTCGGTCGTCACATCCTCCCATGGCTTCCCTCCACCCACTGCATCCCCGTCTCTCTCGTTCCCGGGAGATGCTGAGAATAGGTCTATATTTGACAAGAGAGTAGCTCAGGTCAATGCTCACTGGAGAGCTGCACCCAAAACAGAACAGAATAGAAAAGAATGGACCCGAATTAGAAAGGATTAATGAGATACACGTACCAGACTGATCCTCACAATGACTCTCACTGTAGTAGGAAACTCAAGAGGAGAGGCTAAGCTTCATCGTTTGCAGAAAATGGCTGGGTTTGGACCAGCTGTTCCTTTCAGAGCCACTGAAACTAGTTCAGGCTCACCGGGACTGGACCTCTGGGAATTTACCGCAGCGTTTTGCTTCAGAAGGAGGTGCAAACGTTTGACTTAAACTCTAAGTTTATTGCTTAGATCATTGAACTTCCAAAGCTTTCAGCTCCATTCATTTCACGTGCACGTTTCGGTGTTTAGTCTTTCACGACAACTTATTTGATAAATAACACTGTTCGTTTTCCAATAATTAAATCATAAAAAACCTAACACCTCACACATATACATACATGTATGGGATTATCTGGGTTATACAAGCTGATTCACATTTACTGACTCACCCCAGCGCTTAAGTAAGTCCTATTATATACTGTATATAGGGAGCTTAAATACCATGTGCAGCACTTTTGTCATGCTGTGACGAGATATGAAGGCGTTTGGGAATCAAGCCACCAATCTGGAGACTTTATTTATCCACCGACCATCTTATTATGTCGACTTTGACTCAAAGAGTTAAAGCGTCACTGGTTGTCGCATATCTGAATGTGCAAAAATGGGTTCTACGCACTAAAGGAGCTATGAGTGATGGTCACTAGCAGAATGAGAAACCTTTAAGGCGGGGTCGCAACCAAGAAACGAATCCAACAGACGCCCAGTGTCGTGGCGGACACTCTACCACTAAAACAAGACTAGTATTATATCCAATGATACTAACTGTCGTTCCTACCAAGCACAAAACCACCAACCGCCAAATTAATCGATGCCATTATTTCAATGTCCATTTATAACATGATCAAAAACGAAGAAATCTTTCCATCAGACGCCACCATTGCTATAGAACTCCATGTGAAAATTGGTAAATGAAGGAGACGTCGGTGTCTGTTGCCCCACCCCTGTATTGTATACGACGAGGGATCTGCAGCCCTCGGTGAACACCCAGCCTGCTGGCCAGACAGACCAGAAGCTTCCACAGAAACAAGAGCACAGCCACAGAACGGAATAATGCCGGATTCGTCAGAAAATGTTCCATTCCTACTAAACGGAATGAGCCTAGTGAGGTAGAAGTGAACTCAGTTTACTCTTCAACTGAAAATCTGTAGGATTTTTACATTTTTTCAGCATGCCGGTATCAGGAAAAGCTGCGTCAAAATAAGAATGGTTTGGTTTTAGTTTTTTCATATATGCTCCACCTATGCGCCGAAACAAAAAACATTTATTTCATTTAAATTGATTCAGATAATCACACCCAGCGTGAGCAGTAAACGGTAAAATCTCAACAGAAAATACAGCAAATGAGACATTTTCTCCACTCTCCGAATGCCGGAAGGAAACTTGAGGCTGTGGAGGAACATACAGGCAGGTTAATGGAAAAGGCTGGCTTTGCAAGTCATCCTCAATGCAAAAGCAGGAGGTATTGGTCATGACAGAATAAGCAGACCTCTGAACGTAGATGTGGAAAAAGAAACCCCACCCTTCTGTCGTTCACTTCCTACGTGGCAGATTTACGACACAATGAAGGAATAAATAACGATCTGAGGCGTATAAATGTTGACAAACTACTTATTTGAACCGTCACCTCCATCCCTGACTGACACATGGCGTAAAAACCACTGGAGAAAGGAAAGACAGGTGAAAACAGACATGATAGTATGCATGGCTGTACATTCATGGGTGTGGGCAATACTCACTCATGCTGAGAGCCTTCATGTCTGCGTGACACACTGACAGACAGATGAGGGGATAGAATGAGACAAGTGTATAAAAAATAAATAAAAAAAAGAGGAAAATGTCTCTGTTTGAGATGGCAGGTATCTATGCTTCGACAGCCGGGGAGATCTGCCCTCCTGCCTCGCCTCGTCGGGGCGACAGCAGAGGTCGCCATGCTGGGCGTGTTCCCCGTGCGCCGTGGAGCCGGCATGGCGGTCCACGAGCATTCTTCACCGTTGGGAAAAAGAAAAGAAAAAAAGCAGGACAGTGACTCCTGGATGCGAGCTAGGGAAAAGAGATGAAGTGAGAGTGCCACCTCAGGAGTAACTGGAGGTGGTTTTATTGTCGGGGGGCTGTACCAACTGATCGTCAGACACGGGGGGAGTCCACAAGACAGAACTATAGATTCATATAGAATATCAGTTCAAGCCATCAGCCACTACCCCCGCTCTCAGCCATCCATCTCCGTCCCCTCTTTCCCTCCTTTACTTCATCCGTGAGTCTGTCTCCTCCCTCCACTCATTTTTTTTTTATCCATCTACACATCCTTCCTTTTTCCCTCCCCTCTCTCCTCCTCCCCTCGACTCAATGCAATTATAGTAATGGATTTTTTCCCCTTCGGTTGATGGCTTCCGACATCCTGTCTTGAAATGAGGCTAATCATGCTCTTAAGGGTCATGTTTAGTTAATGAAGGGTTTGGGAAGAACATATGGGAGGGCGGGGGGGGCATTCCTATATGATGGTTCCCCTATTGTGGTGCACACGCATGCGAAGATGCACTTCAAGTTTTGCGCACACACGAGCAGACAGCGGAGCTGCGTGTTGGCACGCAAGCCTACACAGACGCATGCATCCAGTGCTGCAGGCACGCACGCCGTGGATTTCAACCGACACGCGTGCGCGTATGCCATAGAGCACACACACACACGTATCCTGTGTAGCAGCATCACGAGCGTTAGTTTATCTTGGCTGATGCTACGGTTTGAGCCGACTGCATCCGCTGAATGCATGCCATTATTGCTATGAGATGCGAGTGGGGGGGGGGGGGGGGGGTGCAGAGAGAGAGAAAGAAAGAGGATGATATATGAAGCGATCAGAAATATAACAGGGAAAAAAATACGAGGGCGGGGGGGGGGGGGGGGCAAACAAGAGTGTGAAGAGTGTGATGTTAGAAAAAAAACAGAGAGAAGAGTAAAACTGAGAAGTGAGGTGAGGACATGAATACGAGCTCTAATTTTTTCCAACCGTCCCCTTAATTTCTATACCTCCATTACTTATTCTACGTGCACGGACACAGGAGCACATGAGAGAAAAGGACTGCATCCCACAACTGCCATCACAGACAGGGTGCTGATGGCAGTGAGATCACAGGATACATGGTACAATCGCAGACCAAACTGCGAGTTAAAATGTACGTAGATGTGTTATACGCCATTAAGTTTGGGTGTCAAGGGGGTCTTGTGGATTAAACCGATGCACGAGAGCCGGAGGGAACAAAAGGCCTCCATAATGCATTTCCTCACACGCAACGTACAGCGCATATCTGCAGCAGAGAGCAGACCTTTACGATGCAGCTGGGCAGTCTATTAATGTTTTATTCAATGCGGTTTGTACAAACAATGTTGGAACTAAGTCGGCTCATTATTATTTTAGATTTTTTTTTTATTGCAGCATGGTGATGGCTCAGTGGTGTGTTTTATAATCCAACCAAAAGAAAAAGTTAATTTTTGTTCATTTAAACCGCAACAGAGAGTTTTGACCATTTTATGGCAAACACGAGCGACCAGGACGTCAACAATAACTCCCTACCCCCCCGCTTAAGACCCTGTCAAACCGCCACTACGTAAAATTTTGCTCATATTGCTCAGATGGAAATTGGTCATACATGAATATGCCCGGCAAAAAAGTTAGAAAAGGTTATAGTCTTTACGGGAAATTTTCACTGATGTATCACGAATGAACAACGTTAAAACCATGGAAGAAGTACGAATAAACCACGCAAAGAACACATAAATCAACGTGCAACATGAACCGTGAGTGATTATTGCGTTGTTTATATGCACTTTGTTAGTAATTTGTGTGTTAATGATGTAATTGGAACATTTGCCAAATGTGCGATGTAACAGTTATACATCGGTGGTACATGCGTGAAATGTCCGTTAGGCTTACGTGAAAAGCCATCAATTTGTATATGCAAAAATCACGCACAATTGCATAAAATTTACATGATAATTGCGTATAAACGAACTAAAACACGCATTAATTATGTAATTGTAAACTTTCTAAATCAGAACGAGCCGATTTTCCACCATTTTTGTTTTGGACGCTGCATTTTTTTTCTACGTTACTTTCGGCAGTACATAATGATACATCCACAGTGCCCTCTAGTGGTTGTTAGCGGAAAAAGCAACCGCTAGAGGGCAGCCGGATGTTTTTTGGGAAAATAGCTTTTGAATTTGGCGTCCGGTCTTGGTCCATGTTGGAGCCAGATGCCGTCAGTAAACGGTGATTGGCCCGAGTCGATCAAAGTCAACATTTCAACCACTGGAAAGCAGGTAAAATAAAATCTGTCAAACGTTTCAAACGCTGGAGGGAGTGGCTCCACCTTCTTTAATTGAGACATCTGATTGGTTAGTTTATAACCTAAATAACTTGCACTACCAAAAAAATTTATCGTAATAAATTGAGGGAACGTGTTAAAAAAAAGTATCAGAGCAAGAATATTTATTCTGATAAACAGATTGACAGCTATTTATTGTAAATATATACAAACTCCTCTTTTTGGGGCTGATTTTATGGGTGTCAGATGGTGCGACCTTGGGTGAACTCAGAGACGGACACTTTTGGCAAGACCGGTAATTGCCTTAAATGTTGACAGTTTTGAATATCTTTTCTATTCGCACAAATAACCCTAAATTGTTTGTAAATGGATTTCATAACCCCGCATCCAGACAGCAACGATTGCTCTCTCATTGAAGATATCGTACCTCATTGTGTTTGCACAAAACCAGAATACAGTCCAGCAAACGGCAAACAGTTTTTCTAATACATTATTGTCAGGCTTTAATAACCGCCCCATTGTGCACACAGGATTAGAAAAAAACACTAATCTTAGCTTCCATATTAATGAAACTAAATCCAGGCTGCACAGCCTTCTTTAATAATCCCCACTCATTTGCCAAAACACTTGCATTTAACTGTATATGCAAATGTAGCGTGAATTTGGCTTCTGCTGCTCAAATGCATTAAAAAAAAAACGTTTTCTTTTTTTCCTCCCAGAAATGTATCTTTGACTGACGTTAATATGAAAAGTCCAATTTCCCCTCACATCCACGATGTCAAAACATGTGTCGTCCAGTTCTGAGGTCTCTACACTTACTGCCTGTTCTGGTGTTGCTTTTTAAAGCTTTCAATGGTTTAGCACCAAAAGAAACGATTGACCATCCTGTACCAGCCGGACCTCTCCGGCCATCTGGATCCGATCTTTTGTCAGTTTCTAGTGTCAAAACCATAAACAAGACGCTTCATTCAGCATCTATGCTCCACATACATGGACCAGACTTTCAGAAAGCCTTCGATCAGCTGAAACACTCGGCTTCTTTGAATCCAGGTTATGGACCCACCTGTTCTCAGCTGCATGTGGATTTCCAAGAATTCAGATCTGAACTGTTATTTTGAAACTACTCCGATGTAAAATGATGTCTTTGGTGTTTTTAACACGCTCTAGCGGCATTTTTCTGATGATTGAAAGGACATATATAGAGACAATTAAGCACAAAAATTCAGTTACCTTATTCAAATCAAAAACTAATCGGAGTGGGGCTTCACTTTGAATTGTCTTTGTGCACAAATTATATTTACAAAAAAATCAAACATTTGCCTTGCCGGTAAATCACAAGTCAGACCTCAAGTTTGAAGGACTGTGAGACAAAACCTTTTCTTATTTTTACTGAGAATAGTGTAAAAACCTTAAAACAAAGTAATTTTTAAGGGCCGTGAAGGAGAGAAGTGGAGGGGAAGGAGCCTATAAGTGTGGCTTCACCGCCAAACTGTGAGACGCTAAGTGCTCTTCCAGTCAGTCCGTCAAACCCACCCGGGCTGCCAAACATCCGGCTGACCACAGAGAATAAAAGAGTTGTCCATTAGACTGAGATGTAAATGCACAAGAAAGGCTGCTGAGCAGCAGAAAAGAAGAAAAAACCCACAGAAAAACAGCGTTAAACTCATAAAATAGCTGTGCGTAAATATAATATAGAGCTGTAATGAGATATGGCAGAGAAAATCGATAAGAGCCAAGGTGAAAGGCCTTATAATCAAATAAAACTGGCTGCTACATTCCATTTTTGACATTACCAGACTCACAACTGCCTTGATTTAAAACAGAATGACTTGTGAGAAAATGTTAAGCAGAACTTTTAAACATTCTTCAGCAACCTGGATCTTTACCACAAGATCTACCAAGAAAAGCAGGTGAACATTTCACCAGCTACTATTAAACCCAAATATGAATATAATGAAAAGACAAATCACAGAAACTAACGAAAACAAACACGTCTCAGTGGCCGCTTGGAACAATAATTTGGCCAATTATGTTTTTAATATCTATTTGTTAGCTTCTGTTTTGTTTGTCTGCTGATCTGCTAGAACAATGCCATTTAGTAAAAGCAAAAAAAAGTGAATAAAATCTATAATACCTGAAATTACCACTCCCAAAAATAAATGTTCATTTTTACTAGAAATTGGGAAGCAAATATGATTATGTGCTCTCATGTCAGTTTGAAAGCAGCAGCAACCTCATTAAATCCTTTAAACGCCCACAACTGCAACATCTACAAAAAGAAAAGAATATATATATATATATATATATATATATATATATATATATATATATATATATATATATATATATATATATATATATATATATATATATATATATATATATATATATATATATATATATATATATATATATATCCACTAGAAAATAAAATATATATATATATCTCCACTAGAAAATAATATATATATATATATATATCTCCACTAGAAAATAAAAAATATATATATATCTCCACTAGAAAATAAAAAATATATATATATCTCCACTAGAAAATAATATATATATATATATCTCCACTAGAAAATAAAAAATATATATATATCTCCACTAGAAAATAAAAAATATATATATATCTCCACTAGCTGCAAATAAATGTCTGATGGAGCACAACACACACAAAGGAAGCAGTTGGCGTCATAAATCTTGCTGATGCTTTCAAACCTTGACTAAATGCTTTCTGCAGTGATCCAAAAAGATCTCTGGCAGTTCCAGCAGCCCTCAAGTCCACTCTAGAATTATCTTAAAAGCCTGGCACACATTTCCCAAGAAACATCTTTCTTTCTGAGCATATTTAGCAGAATGCAGCATCTAAGGAGTACTGGTGTGGAGCCACTTTCAAGCCTCGTGTCGTTCAGACCCAAACTTCAGATTAGAGAAATTGAAGCATTAAGTTAAGGGGATTTTTGAAGGATTTTTGTCTGTATATTCAGATCTTGTTGAATTTTAAAAACCTTCACCTGATGGTGGACAGGACATCATTTTCTATAAACAAAGTAAAGGTCAAATCTTTATTTTCTTCAAATAAAAAATAGGATTCTGGGACTTCATAGGAGCCATAAAAAACTGATTTTTAGGAGAATTTTTCTTCTTCCTTACATCTTTAAGGTGGGTTTCTTCACACGACACATCATAACATAAACACGATTGTTCTTCTGTAATGTCTCCTAATATGCAAAGAGTCCATGGATCTCTAAAACAAAAATATACACAAAATTGTTTAATTAAAAGTCTCCCAGGCCGTCAGTGTTGGCAGGTTTACACATCAGCATCATCACTAATGTAGTACGAAAACGGTTTAACGCAGCAGCAGTTTCCTACGGCACAACTTCATTTAACAAAGGAATCCGAAGAGATTGGAAGAATGCAAAAACAACTTTGACTTTATGATCCATTTCCAGAAATGCAGCAGGTTTAACGCTCCACCAGTCACAGTAAAAGCACAGAAGTTCATTATCCGTTTCTCAACTCACTTCCTCCTCAGTAACAATCAGTGAAGATTGTGTGACAAGAAATCTAAAGCTCTTTAAATTAAGACTTATTTAGTCCATTTTAGATGTAAAGTGTAAATGTTGTATGTATTACCTCTAAAAAACTCACTCTGATCGATTAAAATCGTGTTTTTGGAGTTTTGAAGGGCCTGTCTGAGGATCTCTTCATTCAAAATGTTGTTTATCAGGAGCTGTTCTGTTTAAGAAAGAGCTTATATTTGACGCATAAAGTTTGCCATGCAGACCACAAGCCCCCTGCTTAGTTCCACTGTAAAAGGGGAAGGGGAAGGGGGTTGGGGTTGTACCATGCCAATGGTCCCACATACAAATCAGAAGCCAATTCCTAATGAACTACTGCCGCTGACCAGAAACTATGTCCTAGAAAACGAAACAAGTTTTTCTGTTGTTGCTAAAAAACACAATTAAAAGAAGACAGGGACTTCAAAACAGACCAAAAGATGATTGGAGTGGAACTTTGAGGCGGATGAACCTGTTTACACTCCAAGCAAAGAAAGAGGAAAAGAAATCGAGTTTAGCTGAAGGCCTTTGCACTTGTCAGGTTATTCATGTAAAATGTTTATGTACACAACTACATACTACACTGCATCCCCACAGGGATGCATTCACCACATCATTTTTCAACAAGAACACCATTAGAGCTTCCCAGCTAGTATACGTGTCAAAGTCTGATTTCTCTGAGTACATTACTGCAGTTAAATAGAGACTGCCAGCTGCTTTCGCCTATGATGCACTTTATGGCAAACTGAAGAAAAAAGGGCTTTTGGCATAATCAGGGACAGTTAAGGACTAACATTATAAAGTATTCTTTAATCGCATGAGAAAAAAATTGGTATAGTAGGCCTCAAAGATGTCTTAATATTGTAGAAAAACCTTGAAAGGTTTTTGATTCACTACAAAATATATTTACATTGAATAACCAATGCTTTCCCATTTAATCTATCTAAAAATTTAGGATCAACAGCTTTCTAGCTATATTGTTTATATAAACCTTATGCATTCGATCCTTAAACATTGTTTCCATGATGCCATGCAAGGATTTTACCTGTATATCGGTGTCTTTGACTGGCTCCAGAGGCTCAAAGGTTGTGGCAGCGCTTAGGGTCTCCAGTCTCTGGGAAATGTGGAAGATGTCTAATCCTCTTGAACCAAGAAGGATTGATCTAAAACAAAAAAAGGAACAACAAGTTGTGAGAAAAGGAGACTTTAACAACAACATGTCACCCACTAGAGGGCACAAGAGGTGCTTGTTATTTAAAACATTCTATAAAATACATTTAAAAACTAAAAAAGAAGTGGAAAGTATGAAAATACTTTGAAGATATGTCACCTTGAATTGCTAGAGTTTAAAATCATTTACTGATTATTTTGGCATGTTGTAGCACATAATAGTTAATAGCAGTGGATGCTCTAAATTCAATAATACTTTTGGAAATGAGAAATAGGTCCCTCTGCTGCCAAAAGGTTGACATTACTATTGCGTCTGGTGAGTCTACAAATCATAACTAAAACCAAAAAGGAAGACAAAGTCCTCACGCTTTTACGTCTGCTGCGTCGTGAGGCGTGCGGGTAAGCGTGCGGGATCGAAGCCTCTCTCCGGCTTGCTGGATCTCCTGAAGGTTCCTTTCAACATGAGGCAGCTCTGACACAGCTTCTGTTTCTGCAGCCAGCTGTTCTGCCTGCTGCAGAAGCTCCCCAAAACCTTCTCCATCCATTGCCCTACGGCGACAGGGAAAAGCACTTTCAGTTATTTATGTGACCTACATTTAACCACGTTATGTTTACATGTTAACAATGCAGCTCTACACATGTTTGTTTTTTCTAGCTCTGATGTACAACCTCCTTCTTGTTTAAGGTAAGCATCAATTATGGATATATTGGAAAAACAAAACAAAACACAAGATTGAGTCCAACCAAGTTAGGAAAATCACAACATGATAAAATCATCCTACAATAAATAAACTTATTCGTTACATTTTAAGTTTACGTTACCTTTTGTAAAAATATTGTGCCTTAGAAAGCAGTTTCACTGCCCCATGTGTTTTAGTTGAGTATATTTGTAATGTAAAAAACAGTACCGATACTCAGCTACAATGGGCTGCATCTGCTCAGTTACTTGTGCTGTTTATAACTGGATAAAAAGATAACCGTCAGCAACAACCAGTAATAAAGTTTTCCTCTAGCAGGTCTTAACTATAATTCTACTTGTATTACACAGCCAGGATAAAAGCATCAGAATGCTTACAACAGATTTCACCATGTTAGAGTCATAGGGACGGTAATGACAGAGACAGAAATTGCTGTTTATATTAATTGGATTTTTTTTTTATTGTACTTGTGGGATGTGTATGTGGTTTTTTTTAAAATATGATTTATCTTATAATTATTATTAGTATTATTTTTACTAATTTTTTTTAAATCTTCCTAGTATCTATTTTATTGTGGGATGCACTTTGAAATGCTCTATAGCAGGAAAAATACTATAAAAATAAAGTTAAATTTAATATTTGAATTGCTCATAACCCACCACTGATGCATGGAGGCCTAAAGCATTTATTTAACTTTAATTATTAATTCTAAGAAGGGTGTAAAAAACGTTTTTTTTTTTTTTTTCAATTTATAAAAATAAAAGACTGATCATCTGTATTAGCCAAAGTAATCTTAAAATTTTCTGATATTGTCTCCCTTAAATAAGGTGCTACTTTCTATTTAGGTTAAACAAAATGCTAATTTTAATTTCTGGGATCACCAAAACAAACACTTTTGTATTTTTACATACCCACAGTATATACATACACTAATAACTAGATGTTTAGATTGTTTTTTTTACTTTGAAGGTTGCAATATTTTTACTGCAGTTTGGGTAAATATTAATGTGATATATTAATTAATAATAATAATTCATAGATTATTTAAACTAATTTGCTGTTTCGGACATTAGAAGAAAAAAATCCATTCATCATTCATTCATAATTGGCCTTCAATCAACCCGAACACTCACTGAAATAAATTTCAAACGCTATTAAGTTCTAGAAACAAGCATTTTAGAATAAATACGGGTTTAGGTTGTCAATGAAATGTGTGAAGGTTTAGCAGGTGATACAGCTGTAATATTACTTGACAGACATGATCGACGCGCGCGAATGCGCTGACTGAATTAGCTATCCGTCAGCTAAACGGGCTAAGCTACAACAAGTTGTTATAATAATGTTATCATTCTAAAAAGCATGCCATGAACTACGCAAAATAAATTTTTAGACTGTGATCTTGGCTGTACCTTTCTTTTTTGATTTGCTAGTTCACTGATAATGATCAAAATGAATGACGAGTTAGCATTCATGCTAATGCTAACACTGAAAAACACATGCTCGTATTCTAGCTAAGTTTGGTTCTGTTCAGTCTGATTTGGACGGAAAACCATCATACCTGATATTTACGGAGGAAACGAGCAGCGTGCTCACTGTCTGTATTCAGATTTTTTTTCCAATAATCACGCTTTTATGTTAAGCAGAAGAGTGTAGTAAATAAAAGTTGCATTACTTGCCCCGGTACTGTAGAAGTCAACCGTGATTGGTCCTTGACCGGCGTGAGCCGGAAGTATATTGTTTTTTTCCCCAAACTTTATTGAACAATGACATAGACCGGTGCAAAAAAAAAAAAAGTATTTTGCCTTAATAAATATTTGTTGCTATTTTTAGTTTTTTTTATGTTTAAAATCTTTACAGTTTGGGTTTACACTATCATGATTGAATTTGCAATCAGACAATATTTGACGTTTTTTAATTGTGATTTTAGGTTAAAATAACAGTTTTTCAAAAAAAAAAATGTTATTAAAATTATACCCAAAAAAAGAAATTTGTATTGATTGAATAAGAAATTGTTGTATAAAAAAAAACACTCAAAAAAAACTTTTTTTTCCCCCTGAAAGATACAAAATGTACTCAATGAGCAAATTGATTTATGGGTTTTATAAAAATATTTAGAATTTTTAAGTTGACATTAATTTATTTTTTAAACCCTAACATTTATGACATTTTCTGGCAATGTTTTTGATTTTCCACGGTGCTCTGAGATGTATAACTGGATGTTCACCCTCAACTCAACACTGCACTACATGGTCTCGTAATAAATCCTCATAAGCTCACACACAAGTAAAGATTTCTTTAGGAATATATTTTTGGACTTGTGTGTTAGATATATTTTATTTACCTAAAAATAAATAAATAAATTAAAAAGAAAAATCAGAAAACATTACAATATTTAAAAAAAACTCACAATTTCTGGTTACAAAATCAAAAGTTTACGAAGGACAAGCAGAAACATTTTCATTTTTTAATATGAAAATTTTGTATGTAGGATTTGACGCTATTGGAGTTCAAACATGTCTGAAACAATATGGATAGTTAGTCTATAAATCTGTTTGTTTTTAACCGTAGTTTATTTCATTGCTTCTTGTAGTTTGGTCATCATAACAGTTGTTACATTAAAACGACACATTGAGTCTCCATGAGAATCTTTACATAAACAATGACAATAAAGTTTAATAGGCAAATAATTCTCCCTATGCTTTAATAAGAACAAACACTGAGAATTTGGCAGCATAAACTTGATTTTTCTCAACGTTCTCTTCTTCTTCTTTTATCAACACACTTCATGTGATAGATTAGGTATTAATATAGTGTCTCCAAATGCATTAAAAACAAGATATTAAGAAAAGAAATGTGTTTTTCATTTCCCGCCCAGGCTTGTACTGAAGAACAGATACATCCATTTTTTTCGGTGTCAGGCAAAAAAGTTCAATTTGCCTTAAGAAAATGAACTTCAGTAATCTACTCATTTGAAAAACTGAAGGGAAATTTTAAAATGAAGTCCAACTTTATTTTAAAGAAATATTTAACATATTTTATTAATCTTCAAAATAGTGGTGGATTAAAGGCTTTGTTAGAAATGTAGATAATAAACATTACAAGCCAGATGTCAGTTAATCGCCAGCTACGTCTAAAAACATGTCAGATAGTTTGGTTGGGTCAGGACGTAAAAAAAATGTTCTGACTTTCTGGAGTCAATGATAACGCATTAACCGTTGTGCTATCCTAGGCACTTAAACATTGGGAGTTGGGTCATCTAGACCCACTAGACAGTGCTCTGAACCTTTTTTCTTCAATGATTTGTGAACCTCACTGGTGTCCATGGATTACATGAAATCCTTCCACCTTTATCCACCTTTGTCCTGGTAGGGAGAACACGTCAATGTAAGGGTGGGGTCATCTAAGATAGCACAAGGGTTAAAAATATCTGTGAAAGTAAAAAGATGGTTGTATAACTTTTAAATAAAAACAAAGACAAATTGACTTTATTTTCCAACCAAGAAGTAGCTGATAGCCTCTTGATTTAATTGTCTATTTTCTGTTTTTTTTTCCTTCCAGTTGTTGCACGTAAAAAACATAGTTTGTTCCTCAAGCTCCAAAGACCAGACGGTTGATTAATGTCTGCTTCCCGTCTGTTGCTCATGTGGAGCATAAAGCCCTAGAGCTTTTCGTTATATAACAAAATAAGATTATATTGCAGTCGGCACAAACAGAGCAGCACAGACGACCCTGAGTGTCTGCTCTAAAAAAAAAGCAAAAAAAAAAAACAGACGATGGAACAAAGGGAGTTTTTAAACAGTTAAGATGGATGTGCAGTCTGGCAAGATCGAGTCTTCAGTAATAAAAAGACACCATAGCATGTGTGTCTGCAGACAAAACCAGATCTACTTGGAATAGAGTAACAAAAAAGAAACGTTTTTTAAAAGACTGGAAATCTTTTTCTTTTCAGGAAAGTAAAATCAACACTTAATGTGCCACAAATTCCTGTGGACATCCCCAACTTAAAAAATATATTTTAACAGGAAAATGTTTATTAAAATGATATTTTGCACAAAGAAGGGCAGATTGTTCAAGAGGAGTTTTTTTCCCCAGAGCAGTCAACCTCCTAAACAAAATATGAACCTTCAAAAAAAAAAAAAAGAAATCTGTAACAACTATATACCAATCATGTGCAAAATTAGAAGTCCAGAAAGTGCAACAACGGTTACGTGTAATACACGTATGTATATGTATATATGTATATATCCATAGTTCCATAAATTCTTCTATTTTTCTTCTCTTTTATTCCTTTATTTCTTTTGCCCAAACAGCTGGAGAGCACCGCGCCTTTCGTTGTCACAAGCTTCTTGTGTAACAATGACGATAAAGCATTTCTGATTCTGACGATTTATTTCTTTGTGAAGAAATGTTAATAAAAGAATCAACAAATAAAACAGCACATACTTCATGAAGAACACCTACGTCCAGTTGCTATTTGTATTCCACACAAGTCCTCTTTCCCTTCCCAGAAGATGGGTGGTCTCATCAGTGTTGACTTGTGCTGATTGTGTGGAGAAATGAAAAAAGGTCCTTCTGGTTTGTCTTGATAAACTGTGGGACCAAGTTGTAATTAAGCCTCGAACATTCATTTATCTCCAAACAGGTTTTGATTTTTTTTAGACCAACGAGGCTGCAGACGTTCAGTTCATTGGAGAATATTGGTTTATTCAAGAAAGAATTATTCACTACCAAGGATGTCTTAAGGCCAGACACAGACAAATCAAAGAAGAAAAGCGGTATTAATAATTAGATTTGGTATAATCCAAATCTGGTTGAATGTTTACAGGTTGTTTGGGTCTGATTTAATCCAGATTACTCCAAAAATAAAGGCTAGATTATCTGAACTGTATTTTTAAAATAGCCTTATTATTAATGACTACCAGATTATTTTGAGTTTTCTGTTTATTTCCTATATTTTTCAGTAACCAATGGGCAACTGTGGAGTGGGAAACTCCTTATGAAGAGAGAAAACGACACAAACAACTCTTGAAAAATCAAACCAAGGAGACGGTCTGCTGTGACAGAACTAAACATACAACACAGAAAAACTGACATCAGTTCAAATCCTGTTCAGGTTCAATGAAGGGCTTTTGATTGACAGCTGCTGGAGCAGTTGACTTTGATGCTGCAGTATGGAGAAATATGATAGCAATGTCACATCTGAAAGAGGGCTGCGCTGTGGTATGGTGGTTTGCGCTCTTGCTTCACAGCAAAAAGGCCCTGGTTTGAATCCCAACTGGCACCTTTCTGGACTCTGGCTTCCTTCCACAGTCTAGAAAACATGCTTCATTGTTTACTTGGGGACTGTAAATTGCTCCTATGTCCGTGTGCATGAGTGTGTGTGGCCCTGTGACCGACTGACATGTTCACGGTGGACTCTGCTTTCACCCAACAGTGGCTGAGATAAACTCCAGCAACACGGTGAACCCAAAAAGGATTCAGCAAATTCTGAAGGTGGATGGAGAGCTGAGAGAACAAACCATTGTCCAAGAAAAATGCACCTCCATAGGATTTGTTTTTACAATGAATTGTACATTTATCAAAGTGCATTTTGGGTAGTTTTGGAATTTGGGTCGCTTTGGAAGATGTAATATTCATATAAATGCTCTTGTCTTAAAAGATTGCAAGAAATACACACTTTGCTAGTCTCTTTGCTAACATTGTTTCTGTTTGTTTTGTTGTATTAAATGATTGGAAAATAAAAAACCTTTAAAGAATAGATAAATAGTTTCACACCATCGACTTTCTTCTGGCCTTGGAATGTACATGTCTATATTAAATGAATTGATATTTTTTGATAAATGCTGACTATTTTAAAGTTTAACATATAAACATTAAAGAGTGATCATACTTTTGTAAAATGGATAAAAAACCAGTATTTTGTCCACAGATGAAGAAAAACACAGAAAAAAAGAGATAATGTCCATAATGGACAAAAAAAACTATAGCAGCTTTGATTACAAACGATATTCCAGACTTTTATTTGTGTACAAAATAAATTTACAAACATATCTAACGCTTCAAAGATCTCAACAGGGACACACCTTCAGCTCTGTTCTAAATCAGAAAGAAAATGTGCAGAAAATCAGTCCGAGTGAGTCCTCCCCGCATACAGGATCTATTTGAACTGGTTGTCGATCAGCGTGCCCTTCATCTTGGCCTTCTTGGCTTCTAGCTCCGCCAGCTCCTGCAGCCTCCTCTTGCTCATGCCCTTCCTCTCCAGCTGCTTCTCGATCACCTTCGCGTTCTGCGCGTAGGAGTCCGCCACCTCCCTGGCCTCGATCTCCTCCTCCTCCTCGTCGATGGTGGACACCGTGACGGAGCTGAACTTGCCCATGTCTTTGGTTCTCTTCGTCATCATCACGCGGACCTTCTTGGGGGCTTCGGGCTGCTTCTGGCTGTAGACGCTGGTGTTCCCGAAGCCCTGTCCGAACTTGACGACGGCTCCGTCCACGATGAATATGACCGGGTTGTTCTTCTCCTGGTGCTGGTAAAAGAGCAGCAGGCCGCATTTGCCGCACTTTTTGCGGTGCTGCCGCTCGATGCCCTCGGCGCGCTTGATGTACGTGGTCTCGTCTGCCTCCACGTTGCAGATCTTGTGCGCGTGTTTGGCCACATCGACCACCCTCGCGCGGTCCCGGGGCCTCATGGGAAGCTTCTCCAGCTGGCAGTCCAGAACCAGGACCATCTGCCCGCACAGACAGTAGTAGACATGGAGGGGCTTTTCTCCGTCGTCGTACTCCTCTCGGTCCCGGGTGTCCGAACACACCACACTCCTGGACACGACTTTCGGCATCCTTTCCACGTAATTACGGGAAAAAAAAATACAGGCTAAAAGAGCGTAACTCTCAGGAAATGTACGCCATATCGAAACAAGCAGAAGTGCTTACTACTTCCGGTGTGCGACTGCAGTAGTATTCCCCCCTACTAACTTTTGTTCCGCTCTTGCTATCGTTAGAATTAATCAATTGCCGGTCACTTATTTTCAAGGTTTATAAACATTTCTAATAATTAAAATAATTTAATTGTCCTAATTTTCCCTAAACATATTTCTGGAGCCCACACCAAACAGTTTAATGCTTTAAGACATTTATTCAGAAATTACAGACAAAGTACAAAACACATTTCTCTAGACAACATGGACAAATGGCACGTTAAATCCAAAGGGTGGAAGTGCAGCAGATTCTTCACTGACAACAAGTAGTGTCGCAGGTCTTCCCTTTGCACACGCAGCCAGATGCGCACTTAGTGCAGCCGGATGGGCAGCATGCACAGCAGCCTGGATACAAGGACAGAGGAAACATCAGGGACACGACTGACATTTATCCACATGGAGATTAGACGAAGCAAAAAAAAAATAAAATAAATAAAAAAAAAAAAACGCAAACTGTTGTCACTTGGTGACAGACAGGCCAGGGTGTATAAATCCAAAGATAAAAATATCCACAAAGGATATATTTGGTCACTAAACTTACTTTTCTTGCAGCTGGTGCAGGAGCAGTTTGTGCAGGTGCAAGAGCCGCCGCAGTTGCATTTTCCAGCTGAGCAGAAGAATAATAAATAATTTAAAGAGCCAACAATAACATAAAAACATACCCTAAACCTCAGAGCGCATTAAGATATCACTTACTTTTGGAGCAGTCGCAGGGGTCCATTATTATTTTTCTTTAAAGGCTGCTTGATCCTTTAGAGAGCCGCTGCAGGTCCGTCTGTCAGAGTCGAGTCGGTGTGAATGAATGGAAAGGGGCGGGTCTTTTATAGGGCTCAGAGGAAAACAGAACCGGGTGCAAAACACGCCAGTCACGCTGCAACGGCGCAGATCATTAAAGGTCTGTGCACACGACTTTAGAGAAACACTCAGCTGCGGGAAAACAAATTTTCATCCAAGGACACTTTGTTTTTTAAATATTATATAAGGCTGTTTTCCAGAACAATAAATCCTAAACCTTTTTTCACTCCCGTGAGTTATTTAATAAGTCAAGAGTACTCAAACAGGCGCGAGGAACATTTGTTTTGTTGGCACCTTTTGTGAATAAAAATAATAAAAAAAAGTTTGTCCAAAAGGCTTAATGAGCATAAACAACAGTATAGAATCATACAAATAAAAATGGTTTACATATTAAAACATAAAAAAGGAAGTAAAACATAACATGGCACAAAAAAACAAAACAAAAGTTTTTATCTCCAAAAAATTATCTGTCTATTGAACTATTAGGATTTCCCTAACAAACAATAAAACACTAATCTACTAAATACAAAACCTCGATATCAACTTTTTTAAGTAAATGTCCGTTTACATTATTTTTAAGAATATCCCAATTGTTAAAAGCTGAAGTTTAATTCTGGAAATATCGTGAAAATAAAGGCAATAATATTTAGTGTTGAGTTTAATAAACATTTAAATTTGTTTTACTTTTACAAAACACCTAAAAAAAGGTGATTATCAATTTTTTTTTGGATAATTAGACCAACATTCTTATTTTTTGGGATGTTTGTAGGGGTTTCGTGTGTGCACACGGTCCAAACAGCCTCCTGTTGCCTGCTCGTTCCTCGTGCGGCTCTGCACGCGGACTCCTTTTCTGCGCTCGTGAGCAAACAGGCCATTGTGATGTGCTGCGTTCATGAATCGCGTGTTCTGTGGGGAAATGAGCCAAAAGCGAGCGGAGTGCAAATGGCGAGGCAGCCAAAACCGCACACGAAGAGTTTTCTTTATGTTTTTTGCATCTGTTTAAACACGTCTGATCTAATTTAAACTTTTTCAGACGACGTGAAAATAAAATTATTCAGACCAAAAAGATTTTAAAACGGAAATACAGCGAACACATTTAACCCGGTGAATTACATTAATTTTCTAATAGAGATTAATCAGTTTGTTTGACCTCGGAGACAGTTTCCTCTTTTTGCTCTCGTCACCAATCATTCTCGTCATTATAAATTAAGAAAAAAAATCTTAAAATGAGAAACCACATTTCTAATTCATTTCATTATAAAAGAAATGCCACCAAATTTTGTTGAACCTGCACACTATTTAAAGTAAAATAGAAGTATTCAGTTGATAAACAACATAAACATCACAACGTGAAATGTTTTTTCTGTTTTAGGGTAAGAAAATAATTACCGGTAAATACATTACATTTGTTTTGTTTTTTTAAATCAAACCTAAAAGTAACATTTCAGATGTTTATTTTTTAACTCCTTAAAATTTTGACTTTTAGTACTTACTAACAGGAAATCCTATAGTTGTAAATGCAGTCAAATCTAAAACATACTGGTTGATATTTTTAAAAAAAATTAAAAAACACCAAATCAGCTTTATTGTGTCCTTTTGTTGCATTTAATCTATTGTGTCATGACTTTTTATTGTTCAAACTATGTTTATATACGTCTTTTATGTAAAGCACCTTGTTGATGAAAGGTGGTATAGAAATAAAGATGATTGTAGCTAAAATAAAATATTCCTGTTTGTCAGAAATGCGTGTTTTTCTTAGAAACTTTTCAAAGACAATAAATTTGACTAAACAGGTCTAGAACTGCAATGAGATGATATTCCTGGCATAATAATTTATATGAATATTAGAGAAAAATCAACCAGAACATCAAAGGAAAACGTGTAGATCTTAGGAAATTAAACAAAACAAAAAAATTCAAGGAAATGCATTTCAACATAAAAATACGTCACACAAAAGCATCAAAGTTGAGCTCAGATAACATACAATTCATGACAAATGTTACACGAAACAATGAAATGAAGGAAAGGAGGATCAACTCTTCAGCTTCCAGAGCTCGGCGTGTTCTCATGCAGGCTCTGCAGGGCCAGGTCCGTCCACTTCATCTCCTGCTCCTTCACCGATTCTGTGGACCCGCCGTTGTCCTGCTCAGCTTCAGGAAGTTCACTCTAAAAAAAGAGGAGCAGATCACTTCACGTTATCAAAAAGAAGAGAGGATCGCAGAAGCACACGGTGGACCAAACTGCAGACGAAAAGGAAGAATCAGACACTGAGAGGAACGGCCTGTATATTCTATAGAGAAAAAAAAGATAAGATAAAAACAAATGTTTTGTTCAGTTCTGGTCTAAATTACTGTCAAAATGTGTTTTAATGATGATAACATTAGAAAATAGGCACTGGCCTTAATAAAAAATGCACACCCACAGTAATTTAGACGTCACATTATGATGCTAATCTTTTTTTTTTTTGGCAGAAACTGGCTTTCAATCTTTTGCAACAATCATCGTCCAAAATAATTAGTTGTTTTGAGATCATTTGTACCCTAATTAGATACGTAAAGGAGGGTAAAAATAGGTTTATTATACATCCATAGTTGCAAATTACTTGCTATTATTCAGAGTAAATATGCTGTTAGGTAAGAATCATCTGCTAGGTTTGAAGTTCAATTACATCCAATAATTTCGTTTTTTACAGAATAATTTCACATTGTGGTGTTGACATCATGTGACTCTTTCTGCTCTTTTTTTGTGCATCAACCAATAAAGACAGAGAACTTTTATTGTTATTTCCCCCTAAACCCAAACCAAGTAAAAATAGTCCACAAATCTCAACAGCTCCTCGTCTGAGTTTGTTGCCGCGGTAACCTTGTTACCTTAGTCCAGACTCCGCCCACCTGAGTCACAAGTTTCACTTCGGGTGTGCGGAAGAAGTCATCTTAAAGTGATGATCAGACGTTTTTTTTATCCTCCTATAACTCCAACTGATATTAAATTATCAAATGAGAATTGATCATTTGATGTTTAAAGTTACATTTCCATTACTTGACTGTTTTATTGTTGTTTAAAAGCTACTTACATCTGTTGTACTTTAAATAGCCGAATGCAAAGGTCATCTTGCTTTTTTTTAACCCTTTTTAATTTTAAAGCTGCCGTTTGGTCTAATTTACATGTATTCATCTCTGTATTTGGTTCATTTTATCACTTGGATTTGTTTCAAGAATTATTTCTATCACGGAGAAAATCCTTTTAGAAATCAAGAAATACATAAATGAATAAATGAAATAACGGTTATTAGTCATAACAGCAGAGATTTTTGCATTGATGGACATAATACCCACTTAGCAGGCATAACATTCATGTAATTTACTGATTATTGACTAAAGGCAAGTTTGATTCATTGCTTGAAAAGGGGGTGAGAAGGTTATATAATATTTATTATCACCGTATGCTTATCAGCAGCAACATTTGGCTAAACCCCATGATTTTACTTTATTCTTATTAGGACAAATCTGCTCACATTCATAGTGAACACTGAACTTTTTTTGCCATGGTGAATCCCTCCATCAGAGCACGTTTATCCTGCACACGTGCGTGTAAATAACTCAGGATCTTCCTCTTATCAACGCAAGAACAGATTACTGTAATGCCCTCCTTTCTGGTGTGAAGAAAACCTCTTAATTGCGTGGAACTAGTCCAGGACTCGGCTGCACGGCGTTTGACGAGGACCAGGATGTTAGAATCTCTGCACTGGCTCCCTGTCGGCTGTAGGATTTTCCATCAGACTTGCTTTTAGATTATGAACCTCCCAGAGCCCTCAGGTCCTGCTGAAGGTCCCTAGGGTCAGGACAAAAATCCACGGCGAGGCCTCGTTTAGACTCTACAGGCCTCGTCTGTGGAGCAGCACTGTCCAGGTTTTTAAAAAAGACATTAAGGACACTTCTATTTCAATCAGCTTTTAATTAGATCTCATATGTGGGATGTAGAATTTTGCTCTTACATTTTATTGTATCACACATTTGTTTGATGCTTTTTAACTCTAATTGTACTTATATTTTAGGTGTTTTTTTATGCATTAACTCACTTAAATTTATCATTTTTTTATATTTCAACTTCTCAATTTATTACTTTTACACTTTAGACTGTTTACGAGGGTCTTCTTCCCCTCAGCTGGGGTGTTGTGGCCCTGCTTGTCCTCTGACCTGCCCAGCCTGGTGTGCCCACGCCGGGCAGGTCAGAGGACTCGGGGGTTTGGGGGCTTTAGGGTGGGAGGTGATGGGGATGAGTTGTGCCGCTTGGATGCTCACAACAGGACGACGAGGCGGACGGCGCCTTCTGGGTTCTCTCTTCTTCAGCTTTTTATAATCATTTCTCTTTTATGTGTGTTAGTGTATTTTATAATGAGGCGCTTATTTCAATGTATTATTGCATGAGTGGGGATTGGTGTTTTTGTTTGCTGTTTTAATGAGCTGTTATTTTAACATGAATAAGGTGTTATAGACATAAAATTAATTTGAATATATGAAAACTAAAAAAGTTACAGTTTCAGTCAAATTATTTAGGCCGTTTCAGATAAGACAAAACATTAGGGGAAAAACTGAAGGCTTTTAAACAATTATAATACATGATCCCGGTGAAGGACTTTAGTTGCACCGGCTCGTCACGTGTGAGCGTTTACCAGCGGCACGGTGACGTCTTCGTAGGGCAGCTTGTCTTCCCTCCAAGCGTCATCGGTGAGGTCCAGGACTCTCCCGTCTCGCTGGATTTCGCTGTCCATCTCCAGAGTTCGGCTCCTGGCGGGGGTCCAAACACAGAAAACAGCTAACAGACTGCGGCGTCCACGGCTGATTCAATCTGTATTTTAAAAAACTGCTTAGAAGTAAACACAGAGCAGATCAAGGAGCAGGAGCAGGATGTTTGCGTCAGTGGTGGCGCTTGGTGATGACGGATGAATGCTGCTTTCAAGTGCAAGAGGAAAATACAGAACGCTGGTACTTTTTTTTTCTTTTTTAATATCACAGAGCGTAAGCAGAGCACAGTGAACCAACAAAGTCATTTAGAAAGTGCAACCAGAAAATCAAATATAGAACAGCAAGCAATAGCAAGAGAACACAATTTGTAACACAAGACTTATTTTTCTATCTTTTTGTTCTTTCAGGTTATATTAGTAAGAATTTTACTTTTTGATTCCTCACAGTTAAATAATTAAAACCAAGTAGACTAAAACAATTCTATTAACCTATTGTGAAATTCTTAACACACATGTAGTCTGATATATTTTAAGGATTATAACACCTTTGATGATGGTAATTTACGATGATTTATATCGCTAGGTGCAGAGCGCGACAAAGACTTGGTGAGGTCGTCGGCGCCCACATGACAATGCTTTCTATGGGCTTTGGTGGCATCTAAGTAGCTTTTATATAATGTATATATATTCATATTTCTATATATTTATACATATACATAAATATAAAGTATATATGTATATAATTTCCATACATACATAATTTGTTGCTGTTAAATAAGAGAAGCAGTCAACCTCAAATGCTCAAACTTTAATGAAAAATGCATAGTTGCAGGACTTCTTACAAATAAAAAAATTATTAAAAAGAATTTAAAAAATAATTTTTAAACATGTAGAAGTTTTAGACATCTTTGACATGTAATTTAAATTATTTAGAAAAGCCCAACAATAACTCCATAATAAGTCAATAGTAAGTCAATAATAATAATAAATAATAACAATATATAAATAATAATAATGAATCAATAATAAAGAAATAAATACATCAATTGTCAGTCAATAATAATAATAAATAATAACAATATATAAATAATAAGCCAATAATAATAACAATAATGAATAATAAATAATAATATAAAATCAATAGTAAATAACAATAATAAATGATAACAATAAATCAATATGAAGTCAATAATAATAAATCAATAAGAAGTCCAAAAGTCAACAACAGATTTACTCTTAAAAAAAGAAAAACAAGAAAAACTATAGATTTACTGATTCATGTGAGTGCTCAATTTGAGTAACACAGATGGTATGGTGCCAGGTTTCAAGCGAACAGTCTGGCCTCTTATCAAAATCTGTTTCCACAAAATGTTCTGAACATAGCCCAACTGTATTGTAACCACAGTGATCCATCTGGGTTAGCTCTTTTTATTGCTAAGGCCCATTTTTTCCTTAAGTCGGAATCCAATGGAAACCTGCAAGAAAAGTTCAGTCACTGAGTCAGAAATGTATAAATCTATATTAATATAATAGCCCAGTCCTAGTATACTGTTATATTTATGTCGACAGCAAATTATACGTACATCATGCCTACATGTTGATAATAGCCCTGCAGCATCATGCATGTCAACATGTTTTGTATTAATGAAGCCCCTGCAGCATTAAAATAAATAAATTATAGTTCTTACCTGTGAAATGTTATGCCTTCCTCCTTCCTGGACTCATTCCTCCAATTTTGGCAGTTGAAACCAACACAATGAACTGGGATTTTGCAAAAAATGTGTCCACATGCATGCACTGCAGCAGTGACTTGACCTCACCAAGATGGCCGTGCTCTCCTCCCATGAGGAATCACGTGATGTTTCCTCTAGCGATAGAACTCATTGGTAACTGTGACAAAAATCTCATAAAAACTGTCTCTCTTTCATAAATACAAACTTTTTTTTATTTTAAGAAAAAATATACTCAAATTAATTTAGCTAATCATCAAGGCCCATTTTTAGATGACCCTTCATCATAATAATTTAATAACTAATCTTGGTGAAGATTTGCATTCCTCTGCTTGTGCACAATCTGCGGGCTTTGATCAGTTCTAATTGATTTGTGTGACCAAATTTAGGATTAGAGTTATTTAAATTTTGTGGAGTCACTTGAGTTTCCTCTCAGATCTTCATCATTTGTATGTGTGTGTGCGTGTGTGTGTGTGTGTGTGTGTGTGTGTGTGTGTATGTGCAGGTGAATCCAGATGCTTCCTGTTCTCTGTGTTCCCCCCGATGACAACAGGATGTAGCAGCAGACCATGACTAAAAGGCCAGTGAGACCACACTCGCTTCATTAGGCAGAACCTCAACTCTGTTTCCCATAATAAAAAATCAAATATGTGTAACCAACAAAATATGAACCTTTGTTGTAGTTCATAGTTTGACCTAATGGGGGCAGTGTTGTCATTTCAGTTTATTTTTTTTACATTTATGAAACATTAGAATTTCAGACTTTTTATTTTTATTTTTTACTTATTTTAATTACACATACATAAATCGATGCTAATGTTGTACGTCATAAAAAAAGTGTGATTCTGAAGAAACGCAGGCATTGTCCGTTTTCTCGTGTGATTGTGTGTCTGCAGTGTTTTGTTTTTGACTGCTTTGTCAGTTCTGGATCAGTTGAATTCCTATGAATTCAGCTTCACAGGTCGACTGTGAGCCATCACTGGAAGGAAGCAGGCTACACCTGAACAGGTGTCCTGTAGGAAACTGTGTGGGAGAATAACTGTTTTTTTCTTTTTTCCTTTTCATTGTTGCTCTGACGAGGTCCGTGAAAGCCACAGCACCGTGTCACGCTATGTGTGACACATAAAACTAAGTGTACCGCAAATAGAAGATTCATTTACATTCCAACTGTTTTACATTTTACATCTGTTTCCTTTTACAACGATGGTTTGTGTAAAAGGTCTAAAATAAAAACTTTGCAGAGAGGGGGGATTAAAGAAAGGAAAAAAGAAAAAAAAAGTCTGATTTTAGCCCTTTTTTCTGTAATTCATAATCTGTTGCTTTTATAGGTAACAGGTTTATGAGTAACATAAAATGACACCAATTATGAGAGGCTGAGACTCTTTAAAGAGGAAAACTCCTCATTGAAGGAATTCACGCACCCGAGGCAGAAAAGTCTTTTCACTGAATAAACACGAGTCGAGTTTTGTATCACTGTTAGGCTGCACGGTGGTGTAGTTAGTGGTCAGTCGCTTCACAGCGTGAAAGCCCTGGTTTGAATCCCGACAGGGACTTTTCTGCGTGGAGTTAGCGTGTTCTCCTCGTGCATGTGTTTTCTGTGGCGCTCCAAGTTCCTCCCACAGTCCAAAAACAGGCGTCATAGGTTAACTGGTGATTCTAGAATGTGTGTAAGTGTGCGGCAGACTGACGACCTGTCCAGGGTGCACCCCACTTTCACCCACTGGTAGCAGGGATAGGCTCCAGCAACCCTGGAACCCCCCCAAAAATTAAGGAATTAAGCAGGTTCAGAAGATGGTTGGATGGACTTTATTACATCTGAATTATGATTTTTGAGCTGGTTAGTTAAAATGTATCTTATTCAACATGTTTTGTTCATTCACATTTTAAAGCAGAAGTGTCCAAACTTTTTGTTGTGGTGGAAATGTTCGTAATTCTTGTAACTATCTTAATAACATGAAGGAGCTGTTTAATGTACAGTTTGTTGCAACAGCTTACTTTTAACTGCTTTCCATATACAAATACATCAAAATATGTTATTTTTTTAAATCAATTTCTTGTGAAACTTTAACATTTCATTCCCAGGTAGCTTGTCGTAGAGACTATGTCATCATGGTGAATATGATCTATGCAATTCAGCCAACCACAATCAAGAAATAGACACACCTTTTTTATAAAGTGCTGGGGGCCGCATAGTATTTGTTCTATAGAAGGAGCCTGAATGTGAGTTTGGCCAATGAGCCAGACTTTGGACAGGCCTGTTGTATTGTGTTGTAACCCTTGTGCTATCCTAGGCACTTTAGCATTGGGAGTTGGGTCATCTAGACCCACTAGACAGTGCACTGAACCTTGTTTCTTCAATTATTTGTGATCTTCACTGGTGTCCATGGATTACATGATATCCTCTCCACCTTTATCCACCTTTGTCATGGTAGGGAGAACAGGTCAATGTAAGGGAGGTCGTCTCAGACGCCATCTTAACCTGTCATCACACAGAAACCCTTTTTTAAGTTGGACACAATCTTCAGACGTAAGTCTGTTTAATTCATTTTTCTATCATTTTAATAATCGTACAGAAGCAGTTTGTGCTTGGACTGTGATGCACACACTAAACTGGTTTTGGTTCTTTAAAATATTACATAGGCGTCCTGTTGTGTTTTTTTTTCTTTTTTCAAGCTGACACAATTTCCTGAACTATTTCTGAAATTTGGTTTCAACATGCTTCGGTCAGAAAACCACAGACACAAACGACAAAAATATGCTCTGTTACCTGTTTTTTAATGGACTATTAAGAAAACATGCAAGAAAGAACTTCCTGATGACCAGAAAATGTACATATTTAAACAAATATGTTGGTATTGTTGAAGCTTTGATTTACTGTTCATACTTCAGGTTGTGAACAATTCAGAAAACAAATACTAAGTTTTTGAAAACTTGATTAAAGAAATCAAACAATGTTTGGTCAATTTGATTTCTTTTTGTAATTCAAACTGCAAAAGGATGATTATGCGGAGCCCCTAAAGGGCCATTGATGAAAAAAAAAATGGAGGAAAAAAAAATTTGAAGTAAAAAACAAAAAAGTTTGAAGAAAAAAAAAAAACCTAACTGGTGCAAACCAGTTAGTTTCAGGTGCGCACCTGATACTAACTGGTTAGTAACAGTTAGTATCAGAAGATATCAGATGGTTGACCTGCTTGCTCCTTGTAGGGATGGGTATTGTTAAGGTTTTAACGGTACTACTACTCTCATCGATACTGCTTATCGATCTGGTATTTTAACGGTACTCTTATCGATACTTTTTGAGGACGAAAAATAAATAAATAAATAACAAATTAAGAACATAAAGCATTTTATTTACTCATTGTGCAACAACAGTGTTTTGTTTAACAAAAAATTTTACTTTATCCATGAGAATGTTCCAGACAGGATATTCATTTTAATTATTTAATCTAATTATTTTTTATTTTTTATGAGCGTGATTTTTCCTTTGATCTTTTGTCCATTTTCCACAACCTTGAATAGACTTTTCTGTCTGTCAAACACCCAGAGTTAAGTTAAGTTAAGTGAGATGATGGAAACAAATTCACTTTGATGCAGACTCCTTTTTATTTTTATTTTTTTTTAATCCAGTAAACCCAATAAATCATATTAATTTTATGGATGACAACTATCATTAGTCATTAATTATTATTAAGTATCAGGAAGCAGCTGATAGTTTGTCACGGGTCTGGAATCATAAGCGGTGAATCTAAGCCCCGCCTCTCTACCTGTTTGTTTTGTGTAGAACACGCCGCTCCAGCGTGTTCTTCACAGACAGCGCAAGATACGGTCATCGTAGCAGCAAGGTGACAGCATGGTAGGGGCTCCTTGATGCAAACTTCATTAATTTTACGCAGAAACGGGTGTTCTTAGTCTAGGGCGCTCACGTGTCCCCTACGAGATCGCCACTGACTGTGTGTGCGCTGCCTTGTCTTGTGTGTGTGCGCGCGCGGCGCGTGCTGTCTGAACAACAGCCCCGCCCCCCGTGCACACGAATAGACAGACGCAGCTCTCCGCTTCAACGAGAATACCGAAATTAATATCATCATTAATTAACGGAAAATTGACTGACTTGGTGCGTTAAATATGGCAGATAACGCTTGTGGGACACAAAAAAAGAAAACAAAAAAGTAACTTCTCCAGTACCGATAGCAGAACCGTTCAGGTCAGATCTTAACGATACTGCGGTCTTGAAGAATGTGGCCCCGGGGCTGGTTCAATACCGGGGCACGGTACCCATCCCTAGCTCCTTGTGCACCAAGTAGCTACAGTTGTCTTGAGAATGGCTAAAGTTGAGTATATGCACTTTATAAACTTTCTAAAAACACGAAAATACTGGTGCGCACCTGATGCTAACTGGTGCGCACCAGTTATTTTTTTTACTTCAAAGATTTCTTTTTTACTTCAATTTTTTTTTTCATCAATGGCCCTTTAGGGGCTCCGTATGATTACAATGAGGCAAAAAAAAGAATAAAAACTACAAATATGAATGCTAAGCTAAGCTGCTTTTTTTAACTATTCCTTTTTTTCCCTTCAAAATATGGTTACTCCAGTTTAGAGTCACAGGGTTGCTGGAACTTATCCCAGGCGGGGTTACACCCGGGACAGGTTGTCAGTCCACATGAATACCCACAACCCCACGTGTTTACATCATAGAGGATTTAAAGTCTCTGTTCCACCTTTGAAACATACTGTTGGGAGGAAAATCCCACACATCCACAGACAGAACATGCAAACCAAAACCCAACCGGGATTCGAACCACGACCTGTTCGCTGTGAGGCAACAGCGCTACATCTTCTGTAGGAAGGTCTAACTGGATTTGTGTTCATAGTCTTTATATCAGTTCCTGCTGTGCACTAAACTGTATTTATGGAATAAATGGAGCTTTTACAGAGTTTGGAGTAAATAACTGTCTGTCTGTCTGGACTGCATTCTTCACAGCAGGCTTCTTCAGTAGATTTATTTTCATGCAACAGTTTTTTGTTGTTGTCGAACATTACTGTTGTCCGCTCTGGCTTCATGAGCGACTTTGTAAATTGCGACCGGCATGGAATTGCATTGAATGCAAAGACTTCCTTGGAGCCTGAAAGGCAGCCTTGTGTTCATCCTCCCCCCCCTTTTTCTGCTCTGCAAACATGCAAATACCTGCACCATGTTAGTCATGCAAATGCTTCATATGGTTTATGACAAAGAGCGGTACAGGTGCAACCAGAGGTTTACATATGGTTTAAAAAAGAAGGGAAACTTTTCCCCCCTCTGTGCTTTATAAAATGTCATGTTAATCTTTCCTGTAGTTGACATGTTAGGAAAAAGATGCTTCAAACTAATAGGATTTATTTTTTTTCGAACAGTTAAAAACACATAATAATCCATCTGCAGTTTTAAAAACAAAGGACAATAATTCAAATATTGTTTTGCCCAAAGAGCTTTCTGATTGGCTCATTTGGTTTATATGGAGGGACCTTTCAATACATGTTGAAGCTGAGGTGAATAATATTTTACAGTTAAATAAGGAAACTTTTAGTGATTTACTTTTATCTCATTTTTAGATGAAAATATAAGCAGTGACTTCTCATTTACCTCAGTTGGATTAGACAAAAAGAAGTTAAAAAAAGAAGACTTTAATAATTAAAAACTGCACAAAGTTTAGGTACTTTAGAGCTAAAACAAATGACTGTTTTGTTAATTTTCCTACTAATTAATCCGCTCGTGTCCGATGTTTTGGGCCACTGGTTAAATTCTGTTTCAAGTCAGTTTTATTCTACATAAAAACATTAAAAATTGACTCAAAAGTTGTTGTTGTTTTTTTCAAATTTAACCTTAAAAAACCTTCAAACACACACAGAAAATGTTTTTTTTCATGAAAATGTTTGGAGATGGTCAGATAAACTTCAATCCCTGTTGCGTTTCAGTTGAAGACGGATGAAGAAGAGTCAGATGACGCTGCGCCTTCAACTCTCCAACAGGAAAAAAAAGCAGAAAGGTTACATTATTTAAAAAAAACTGTTTTGGGGGGCAAACTTTATGCTTTGAATAACTTTTATGGTCCCAAAGGTAGTGTGAGTTACAGAAATAGCAGGTTTTTTTTTTTAATTATTATTATTCTTTGTTTTGTTGCACAGGGAGTCAGATAAAAGCTGGTGTGGCCATCACCGCTGACAGCAAAAGCCCCGAGCCTCCCTTCATTTGCATAGATACCGTCCTTGCTTCCGGACTTCTTAAAAACTTGCATGCTCTGTGTGTGATGCAAGTCAACTTTTACTTCCTTAGTTCCTCTATCCCAGCGCACATAGAGGAACCGAGCGTCCAGCGGCTGCTCTTACTGTCAGCACCAAACGTCCTTTTCAGCTCCCAGCCTCCAAACCATGATCAGATGATAGAAGATACTTTCTCTTTATTTTTTTGTAGAGCAGAAGCGACTCGCGTCCGACGGTAAGTGTTTGTGATGCGTGTTTGTGATCTTGAACGGCTGGTTGGCGTCAAAGTTGTCTGCGCGCTGAAGACGGGAAGTTCGCTTTTTTTTTCCCGCTGCTGCGCGTATGCAGGGCTGCAGACGGCGGACCGACTGCCACGCGGCCGGCTGCGGCTGCAGCCGCGGCGTCTGCAGGTGCACGGCCGGCCGGCTCGGAACCTGGAACTTGAACCTCGGAAGGTGGAGGTGAGCTGCAACTACACCTGCAGCTGCAGCTCACCTCCACCTTCAAAATAAAAGACTTATTCAAAAAACCTTTTCACACCAGATCTAAGCCTTTTAGTCTATTTAACTCATATATATATATATATATATATATATATATATATATATATATATATATATATATATATATATATATATATATATATATATATATATATATATTTTTCCAAAGTGAGGATGTTGTTGGTAGAACCATTGGGAGACCTCATGAGGAAACGGTTCTGGACTGTGGTCTTGGCTTTTGCCGAGCAGAAGAAGGATTGGCTTTGTCCAGCTCACAAAAGCACCTTGTGTTTTGAATTTTAATAGATAGGGAGGCAGCAGGCACACAGGGAGCACCACTACTGCCTTTTTCATATTTATGATGGACATCAAGTCCTAAAGTTCACTCAAACTGTGTTCATGTTGCTCAGATTCTGTGGAAATGACATTAGACTCGGTTTATGTTAAAGTCTCACTGGTTTGTAATGATGACGCCCATTATGGCTTTGACTTTTGAGGCCTTTTGGTTGTAGTTTTGGATTATTTGAACATTTCGGCTTCCATTTGACAATATCATGTCTTTTTTTTTAAATCTTAATGGAATAACAGTTTGTTGATTTTATTCATTTTAAACTGAATTTTGTCCTTTTAAGTTTTATGAAAACAGATGTCCTCAGTGTTAGATGGAAGGGAAACAAGAGCTTTCTGAGTCTTGTTTTGGCTTTTCTGCAATATTAGACGTTGTTTTTGTTTATTAATGCCTATTTTTTGAGGGGAGTTTAAAGGTGAACGTGGGAGGAAATGCTCATTTGTGTAAATACAGTGAGTTGTTATACGGCTGCAGGTCAGCGAGGGCTCATGGGAATAGAAAAGGAGGAAATGGCTCACACCACGATCTACGCTTCGTTTGTTTTTACTTTGAAACTGACGTGAAAAGACAAAGTTAAAGTGAAACTCTGATCTCAAAAAGGAAAACTGTCCGTTTGCTGCATTTAGTGTTAAACAGAAATAGTTTGAATCTGTTTGAGCAACATGTAAACTATTTTATAATCTAAGTGTTTGGATTCTTTTCAGTCCTTAAATGCAATTTTATTTGTTGATTTTGGTTTTGTAATGAGGAACAAATGTCAGTGAATAAAAGCGGTGCTGTCTTAAAGGTGAGAATGAGGTATTTGGGTTAATCTTTACCTGTCTATTGACAATGGCTGCTCCTGACTAAGATCTCAATCCTTCAACCATGTGTACTTTTGATAAACATTTATAAGGCTATCATTATCAGCAAAACCAATCTGACTTTCTCTTTTCCTTAAATGTAAAGATTTGCAGCTCTTTTGGATAATCAAACGAGGCTCAGAGCGTTGAGACTTTGGACTGTGATAAGTTCCTGGCTGTGGCTTATGGCCGTCGAGCGGGACTCTGCTGTGGAGAGCAGTAATGATGGGGTTTGTTATCTGGACAGAAGCCGTCTCTCTCTGGATGAGCAGAATTAAGTTCATTCACATCTATGAGGAAACGGATTTTGGTTAAATTTGTCTCCCATAATCTGAGTTCAGAGCATTAGAAACAGAAACACAATTTTTTATTTTAGGTTTTCCAAATCATAAACTAACTTTTCTTGATTAATTGTTGTACTTAAAATATGTTTGTATTCTTAATTTATCCAGGGTTTGTAAATTAAAAATGTATTTTGAGCATCTTGCTGGACAGGAAACTATTGGAGCTTTAAAGGCCGTGTCACATAGCCACCATGTACATTTTGCGCATATTGCACGGAGGAAAATTGGTCATACGGGAATAATGTTACTGTCCCAACAGGCAAACCTGCCACAGTCTAGGGGAGATGATCACAAAGTGGCGTAACAGCCATAACAATAGACGTGGAAAAAGTGAGAAAAGTTGTGGCCTTTTCACAGACGTATCACAAAAACCACCTTAAAACCATGGAAGAAGTACAAATAAACTAGAGCTGTATGGGTAACAGCAATGAGTTTAGAATTGATTCGATTCACCAGAGCCTGGATCTATTCAATTTACAATTCTTTCAATAATTTGAATTCAAATTTGAATTTACACGGTTTACACATTTAGACATATTGGTATAGAAATACAATAATAATCTTTACATGTTTTCAAGATATTCAAATGAATCTGACACAGTTCATGTACTGTAAAATGTATTAGTGAAATAATAAACCAATGAGATTGTTAACACCATACAATGTTGCTTGGTTTCGGAGAAGCTCAGACAAAAATCTGCAGATCACTAACACTGTAACGTCTCTAAACTGTTCATATTACAAAAATAAGTGTTGTGCCTCTCAGAGCTGCCTTTCAGTTTGGCCACTAAGTGGAGCTCATGCTATTGCATTACACTTTATGCAAAAAATGGTGCTTTACACCACAAATTGTTACTTTAAAATATGTTAAGTACATAAAGCTGTTCATTTAGTCATCAATGTATCTTTAGGTCGAACAAGCGTTAGCATCAGCCATCCTGTGGGAAATTCCATTATAGCATCAAGCTAGCGGAATTTAGCTTTGCTGCTGTTATGTGTTTGTTCACCGGAAAAGGAAAGGCATAAAAGATCCATCTCTACTTTTATGGAATGATTATTGATTTATTAAGCTTGGATCGATTCAGATTGATTGATCGATTTTATGAACCCAGCCCTGAATAAACCACTCAAAGAGCGTGTAAATTGACGTAGAACATGAACTGTGGGAGATTATTGCGCTGTTCATATGCAATTCATTAGTGATTCATGCATCAATTGTGTAGCTTGATATAATATGCTATGTACGTGATATAAAAATTATACATCGGTTGTTCATGCGTGAAAAGCCTGTTCGACATACGTGGAACGGTCGTGGAAAGCTACAAATTTGTGTATGCATCTTGCAAAAGTAGCAAACAATTCTGCAAGATTTACGTAATAATTAAGGGCTAATGGGCGACGAAGTGTGCATTATCATTTTTTAACGCACGCCGTGGAAGCCTGAACAGTCCGACACGAAGCGGAGGACGGTGGCTTCCACGGCGTGTGTTAAAAAGTGATGATGCACACTTTGAAGGCCATTAAGGCCCGCTTAGACCATGGTCACTTACAAAATAAATAAATATTAACTGTAATTTAGTCTGTAATTCTTGTTTTTTTTCCGATTTGGATAGCTTTTTTCACGAAAAGCGGACTATTGTTACCTACCGTGACAACGCGCCGCTGCAGTCAAGGTTCGGCAATATATCTAAGCTGATCGTCCCGATGGGTTGAATAAAGCATCAGTTCAGAGAGAAGGTTAGCGCTTGTTTTTGTCCAGATGATGAAGATAAAAGTTGTTATAAAGAGGCCGGCGCAGTGATTCAGAACATTTAAGATAGGTGACCTGAACCTCTTTTTGGCGCTGCGGTTATCACTGTGCGTTATCACTTTTTAATGCACACCCGGCAGCCAATCAGAATCCAGTATTCACCCGGACCATGGTATAATTGCAAATAAACCATGTAAAATACGAGTAAACCCACTAATTCTCAACCGAACAAAACGTTTGAACAGCTCATAACCAAATTCACATAAAGACCTGTCGTCCGAAACTTTTGACGGACATCTGCGCACTTCGACGAATGAAAAATACAAAAAGCATGCATGAATTACGTATATCAGGTATGAGTCCCCAAAGACCGAATGCAGGAAACAAAAAGTGTACGGAGTGAGTGTGTGACACGACCTTAACACTATGCTCTCTTATCAGCTCAGCTCAGTTAAACCCTGCTTGTCCAATCACCCAGGAGGCCAGTGTTACTGCCGGATCCATAGGAGGAAGTTTGTTAGTATAAGCATGGCTGTGGATCTTTTCCAGGACTGATCCTGACTGGGGGTTTCAGCTGGAAAACATGGTTTGCTGCACTCGGCCGGTTAAGTCGATTATTAACTCATCTCAAAAGCCTAAAAGAATGAAGTTTATTCTAAGGTCTCAACAAAACTTACTAGTAAACATAATAAAGGTGTGTTTTTTTTAGTGTTTGTGTTTTATTTTTAGGTTATTTTTCAAAAATGTTGCTTCTGTCATGAATTTTCAACTATATCTTATTAAATATTTCATGAAACCTTGCAGTTTCAGATCATTTGCAAGTCAAAAATATAAAGGAAGGTTTTCCTGCAAATAGATTGATTTTAGCCTTCATCTATTCTTATAAATAATTTTTTCAAGCCATTCTTTTTGGCTTATTAAGAAATTGCAAAAATAGTGAGTTATTAATGAGCTTAATCTTCCCAATATTTTGTCCAAGCTTAATTAAAAAAAAAAAACAACACTATTATATACTTAAATTCGGAGGCAATATCCACCATTCTTATCTTTGGGAACAAAAAAGTTGGAATATTTTTTTATCAGTAAAGCCTGAAACAGGTTGAGCCCACTTCCATTATAATTGCATCTTTTTCGTTTAAATTCCGCACTGGGGTCATCCCGGCAGCAGGCCAGAAGCCGGTTGCAGTAAAACGATGAGTGAGCACAAATATCCCAGGTATTTATAAAAAGAGGAATGTGGGGCTGTTTTAAACCCTGTGAGTTTACAGTTACACAATGCTGGAGGTCAAACCGAAACACTGCAGGAGTTGGAACAGATAAAACAGAAGCAGACCTCTGCACAGACCATAAATATGAATTTAAAAACAGAAGTCACAAAGAAGTCTCTCAGCATTCTTTTTTTTTAGCTTTAAAATGTTAAATTCTAAAGCTAATGTTAGCAAATGTTAAATTTGGATTAAATCCTAAAACTAAATCTCAGAAGCAGATTTTTACCAAATCCCCATAAAGCCGGTTTATCCAAGAGGCCGGGTTTTCAGTTTAAGTGGCTGAAGATCTCAGAGACATTTCTGTCGTCTATTCCAAAACAAACAAAGTCTTAAAAAGAATTCCAAACTAAATCTTATTTTTAGATTGGCAGCCAGATACATCTGGAAATAAAAAAGAGCCGAAAATACAAACACAAAATAAAACAACAAGAACATTGTCCTCATTACTGAAAACCAGAATTTGCACTGAAAAGGACTGTTGTGAAACCATCGTAGTTTCTACTTTAGTTTATGTGGTGGCCTGAAAAAGGATGAACTGTCATTTAGTCGATAGTTTTAAAAACATCAATGAGCATCAGGTGTTTGAACCTGCTGTGTACACGAGGAAGATGAGAAGAGTTTGCAGGATGCAGAAGAAGATGTGGAATCATTTGGTTTACTATTGGTTTATTTTTATCCTTTAGTTTTGATCAGGGAACAAATAGATAAAAACAATAATAACAACAGGAGATACTTTTTTTTCTTCTCATCTAGCAGCTAAATACTTAAACAAATTCAAAGAGGCCAACAACAAAGGAAATAACTTTGACAATAAACGTTACATTTTAATTTCAATGATGTCTACACCTAATTTAGTGAAAAAAGTTAAAAATAAATAGTATTAACATCAGAAATTTGACAATCTTTTAGCATAATGTTTAAAAAGATTAAGGATAAGTGGAAATTTTAGAGATAGAGGGACATTTTTTAACCCTTGAGAAACCATGGGGTCTAATATTTAATTTTATTTATTTCCATTCTATTATATTTTGTTTTTTGTTTTTATTTTTCATATTTTGGCCATGGTTAAATGCTGCTACCCTACATTGCAATTTAACTGAAAGAAATATGGTTAAAAATGTGGATTTTTGTATAATTTTACACGTATTGTGTCCAAAATATCGGCTTGTTCTGAACAAAGGCAGGAATAAGGTTTAGTAAAAAGATGAAAAAAGTTCATAAGGTGGAAAAAAAACTGATAATCAATAATTGATGTACCAGAAAATGGAAAACTGAAAGTAAAGGTGAAAAGTCAGAGAAGATGGGAATACTAAAACCAAGGTGATGCAGTGCGTGTGAGATGTTCTTGAGAGTTAAGCTATTTTAAGAATCCTTATTTATGGTTTTATTCAATTTCAACATCACGGTCCCCAATGTGAAGCCACTGGTTTGGGCGTGTTTTTAAGCTCTTAAGATTTTTAAGTAAAGTTGTACTTGTATTTTAATTCTGCTCTATGGGTTATGTGTTGTTTATAGTGTTAACATTTAGACCTCATCTCTGCAAAAGAAAAAATCAATTCTACCGCAAAAAATGTCTTTATGCACTTTAGTGATTGATTTAATCAAAGGAAAAGTGATAATACTGTAAAAAAAAGATAAAAACCCGATCCATTTTTCAGGCCATGACATCACTTGATTTTAAGATACTTTTAACAGTTTTTAAATGACTTAACGGTCTTGCGCCTTCTTAATAATCGGATCTTTTAAGTAAAGTAAAGTATGAACCTTCGATCCTGAGATCCCCTGTCCGATTGTAAAAACCAAAATTACGGAGAAGCATCTTTTCAACACT
Source organism: Oryzias latipes (assembly GCF_053564925.1). NCBI lineage: Eukaryota > Metazoa > Chordata > Actinopteri > Beloniformes > Adrianichthyidae > Oryzias > Oryzias latipes. The sequence goes on along the minus strand of NC_136242.1, from coordinate 31,114,456 downwards.
ATGGCCCCCGTTTATGGAACAGTCTGGAACAGTCATTAATGCTTTTATCCCTTGTGCTACCTTAGATGACCCCCCCCTTACTTTGACGTGTTCTCCCTACCATGACAAAGGTGGATAAAGGTGGAAAGATTTCATGTAATCCATGGACACCAGTGAAGATCACAAATCATTGAAGAAAAAAGGTTCAGAGCACTGTCTAGTGGGTCTAGATGACCCAACTCCCAATGTTAAAGTGCCTAGGATAGCACAAGGGTTACGAAAAGGCTCAAGACCCATCTTTTTAACTTGGCTTTTAGCTAAATTTTATTACTTTTATTTATTTATTTATTTATTTATTTACCCCTTTTATCTTGTTTTATGAACTTGAACTAGATTTTTAACGTGTTATTTTAATTTACCTTATTTCAATTTTTTATTGTTTTTATCAATATGTTTACTTTTTCATTCTCATTTCTTATTTCCGGTGCTTCCTCAGCTGGAACCTCTCCCTCTGGGTCGGCTGCTGTTCAGCCGTTGCGGCTCTGGATGGGAAACTGCATCACCACTTAGCTGTGGTGGAGCGGTCCCCGCCTGTGATGCTGCATTTGGCTGTCTATGCGGCTGTTCACAGAGAGGGAGGTTCCAGTTATCAGCGTTTCTCATTGTCTTTCCTCATCAGTTAGGGGGTGGGAGGTGTGAAAGGAGTGGGGGACTAGGTATGGGGAGGGGGGGGCATATTTTTGTGCTTGTTTATTTTAATTGTCTTGCTTGTTTTTATGTCTTGTTGTGTTTTAATGTAAAGCCCTTTGTGTTACATTTTTATATGAAAAGTGCTTTTGAATAAAGTTTTGATTTGATTGATTTGATCGCGCTCCCCCACAGACAGGGTTCTGTAGGGGAGATCCGCTTTGTAGTTACTCTAAGTGCACAGTGAACAGAACCCTGTGAGTTTAAGACGGTGTTTGTTCGACAAAAAGCTCTAAGAACTTAAACTAAAAACTCAAGGCTTTTAGGAAATTGTGTTAAATTACAAACATTAGTTTAGGGCCACTGCTAGTTTGGGTCTCGGTACACGGAACTGAAGTGTTACAGCTCACAGATTCCCTTATTTAAAACTTCCTGAGATAACTCCTGAGGTCTTCTGAGTCTGACTGAAGCTCAGTCATGACCGTCACAAATGTTCAGTTCACCTGGGAACGTCCACAGAACCTCGCACGTCCTCCTTAGCTGCTCGCTCAGACAGGTAGTCATTTGTTTGAGACTCCGTTTCACAACAGGGGAATCGCACCTCTACCCTGGACCTATTTAGATTCACTGATGAAGGGAAGGAAATTACGCATCGACACCCAGCAAAAGTGTTTGAGACACTTTTGCTGGGTGTCGATGCCTGCAGTCATACTCTGAATATGCCAGAACTTCTGTGAGTCTGGTGGAAGTACCTTTATAGATGGATTACTTTTTTGTGTTCAGTAGATTATTTGTCTATTTCATATGACGAAGTTGTAGGGCCATTTTGCAAACAACTTTTTATTTTATTTTATTACGACTATAAAGCCGTATGTTTACAAGAAAAAAGACATAACTGTTAAATTCCAAGAATAAAGTAGTGCATTTAAAACTTTAAATCTCATAAATTAACGAGAAAAATACTAAAGTTGTCTGTTTTGTTGGAGCCTTTCTTGAAAATGAAAGATGTGGAGCATTTTGTGAAGCTTTATTTCCAGATAAGTTTCAAGAACAAAGAAATTCGGAACCTTTTGGCGACTCAGAATCAAATTCTTGTTAGTGTAGCCAGCTTTCCGGGTTTCGTGTCGGTAAAGTGGTATTTCGTGTGTAAAATAAGGAGCTCAAAAACACGTTTGGGTGAAGAGGACCGGTATTTTATTCGTCCCTTTTCATTCACAGACCCTGAAGTCCATTTGTCTAATTACGTCATGAACCTGTCATGCGCAGAACACCAAAGCAGAAGGAAAACAGGGTTCCAAACCTCCCCTCCTCCAGATGAAACGCCCCGTTTCTATTTAAAACAACAAAGATTAATGAAAATAGTCTGTTATATTAGCATAAGAATGTAGAAAATGCCTAAAAAGTGGGCCTTCTTAGACGGAAACGTCACACAGACCTAGAGATCTTGTCTTTTGTGCAGAGATCCTGCAAAACACCCATCAATAAATAAAACATTAATGAATCGGTCAAACAAAGGAGCTTCCAAACATTTGGAACGTTATCAATAAACATTCAGCTCACCTGTTTAACTAAGTTTAGTCGGCCTGCTCTGCTGCTGCGTGGCGTTCACTTGCTGCTCTGTAAGCTCACCTCCACTTTAATCGCGTAAATTTATGACTTTAAATCTCGTAGTTTTACTTTTCTTTTCTTTTTTTTTTGGCGGCCCTAAAACTCTGATGTATTTTCAGCCTTTTATTGTGAAGATTTACTGTTTTCAGCCATCTTTCTTGTGATGACAAAAGGACAAAAATAAAAAATATGGACAAAAAATATTTTTTAATATGTATTAAAGTTTATTTGCTGTAAAAAAAAGTCACCATGTTTTTAAACGTTTATGTGTTATAAAAAGAAATATGATCATTTTGTGTCCTGCTGATGAAAGACTGTCAAGCAAACAATCACTAAACATTTTTTGATCTATTGTAATGGTCTCCGCAGTCATCTTTTAATTATGATTATCACATTTTTAGCCAATACCATAAAAACCTGTCATTTTCTAGGACATAGCGTCAGTAGAAATTCACCTCTGAGTTACGGAGGGGACTGTAGGCACGTAGCAGCCCCAGCTTAGAGCTCTCTGTTTACTCACTCTCCCACTAGCTTACAGCCCCTCACCTACTCAGTCCAACAAAATTGGCGAGCAATATTGGCGCTATCCAGTCGCACAGATTTTGATCCAGATGCAATTTCGGACAAGGAAAAACAAAGAAATGCATGGATCTATTTATTTGCAAGTGGATGCATCAGAATGGAGCGGAGCAGGGAGCTTGTGGCCCACCCAGCGTATTTTCTATGTCACCAATACGGTCTGTTTCAATCGTCTGCTCCTGATTCACAACGATTTAAATAAAGAAATATTTAGGAACGCAATTTTGAGCTCCGCTCTCGTACCATATGTTCTCATATATCATGAAAAAAAGTGCCACACGTGTTAAAATCAGCAATCCTTGCAGTGGGTCTTTTAAGGAAGTCTGTGAATGCGTTACTCATTATGTTACATAATGTCTGGCGGTGGACATGTGTCTGGACTTTTAGCTTGGCTTTGTTGACCTGACTCAGGGAAGAACAAAGAACCACAAACGGAGATTCCTAACCAAAGTGTTGAAGGAACCAGAAGAAATATTTCTTTTTGCTTTTTTTCATTTACATGTTAACCTCCTTTTCACTAACAAATGTTAAAAACTTTAAAGAAAGTGTCAGCTCAGCTTCAGCTCAGTTTTTCTCTACCCGTTACGTTGCGTCATTACCTGCTTTATTCAGTCGGCGCAGCTGCTGCATCTTGTTTTATATTAGCAATAATATTAATCTGTACTATTAGTTTTAGATAATGTTGTCAGGTCTTATGAATATTTTTGATGTTGGTAGCATAAATCTCTCTGTACTTTTTTTAAAGTTGTTATTTTGTTTACAGGTAGGCATCATTGATAAAATAGCATTTTTTTTTTTTGTGGTTACTTGAAAAACGTTTACATTTTTTTTTCTAAGTTTCTAACTGTTCATGCTAAAATGCTGGTTGTCGACTAAAATAATAATTTAAAGTGTAAATGTTTTGATCAGATTGTGCTGCTTAACTTCTTCGCCAGCATCGATTCATGAGCATTAATACATTACTCAGCAGTAAAGCTGACTTTTACCTTTCAGCAGTTCCCATGGCAACAGTTTTAATTGATAAAACTGGTGACCTGAAAAGTTCTGACATTTTTTAACCCAAAGTTAGTTTCAGTCTGACTCTAATCCCAGTTAAGCATCGAGTTGAACTTCCTAAATGCTCTCAGGCCAAAAACTGACTGGAGTTGATTTTTAAAAACCTGTAGGGTTTGAATTCAAAGGTTTTTCTAAAAGTGAAAACGTCGTTTTGCATCACGGTTGGAAGGTAGAAACTTTTTGAGGGAGGATTGTCTGTTTTTTAAAGTACAGGTTCAGCAGAAATGTTACCAAATGGAAAATGTATCACGGTGACTCAATCTGAAAAATGTAAACGAGGCACAAGTTCTCATTTTTTTCACCCTATACTTAATGGAAAATGACTGACAGTAGCTCTTCATCTTATGTCTTTTTCTCCTGAAAGACCCACTCTGATGAAAATGATGTTTTTGGCGTTTCTCTACATGTTGTGGCATTTTCTGGTGATGGACGACAAGTATAAAGAAAAAGCCTAAAAATGGCATTTCTAAGTATTTATTTATTCAAATTGTTGTGAATGAGGAACAGACAAAAAAATTCGCTGGGAAGGCCACAAGATTTTTGCTTTAGAAGCTCTCAGCAATGGGAAGGGGGGGCGGACATGTCCCATGCTAACAATCCTACTCACAAGTCAGAAGGGGAATTTCTAATAAACTCCTGGCGCTCCGCCGAAACTATGTCCCAGAAAATGACTCAGGTTTTTTGGTTTTGCCTAAAAACTGCAACATCATAATTAAAAGTTGACACTTTGAAGATAGATCAAAAGATTATCAGAGTGTTTCTTCAGGAATGAGTTTTTTTTATTGTCAGTGTATCAGGAACCTTTAAAGTAGTTGAAAATAGATATAAACCGGCTTTTTAGAAGATTTCAAAATTGTAATGGAAAATGATTTAAACCATTTATTAATCATCTACAGTAACTTTCATGTGTGAAGTAAAGGGAAAGCAGCTCATGAACTTTCTCTGTCCTGATCCAGCAGCAGACATGGCCGGTGTGGGGCAGCAGGGCGAGATGACCGAGTACAGGAAGATCCTGATCAAACGGGACTTGGAGATGGGCGTGGTCATGACAGTGTTTCGGCAGAAGGCCGAGAGGCTCACTGTCCAGGTGATTATGGAGACCCGGCAGGTGGCGTGGACCCGCACTGCTGACAAGACTGACGGAGTCTGTGAGTATTTTCTGATTAGAAATAAAGGCTTTTCTTAAAGTTACTTTGATTTTTCTCCAGTTTAGTGTTCATTTACATGGTTACTTTCAAGCTTTACTTTTAAAATAACTTCTGGGGCCACATTTTGGCCCTTTAGAGCAGTGTTTTTCAACCAGTGTGCCGCGGCACACTAGTGTGCCGTGGGAGATGGTCAAGTGTGCCGTGGAAAATTGCCCTCATTAACTGATCTAAAAACATTTCCCATCTCCAGGATTTCAGCTCTGTGTTCATCCAAACAGGCCCTGATAAAACACTGAGGAGTTAGGAATATAAAAGATCGTAAAATACTTTTTCTTTGCGTTTATTTTATTTTATTAAAGACATTTTGATAAGAATGACCGTACCGCGATTCAGCTGCAGCTCCGGCTGTATTTGGGAAAAGTCCCGTCCCTTTGACTGTCTCCACCAATCATTCTTGGAGGCTTAATCACATGTCATCAGTCTGACCAATCAGAAGTAGTTAAAGTCTTCACTTCCTTGTCCCGATTTAGCTCGTAAAGTCGCTCAGTTCTAACAAAAATACCAGCTAAAGCTCGTCTTTTGCGCTGTAGCTTTCCACAGAATCCGTAATCAGACCGTGGAACAAGTGAACAAAACAATGAAGCTCCGAAAACCGATCTCCGGCCGTTTTATGCACTACATCTCCCATGATGCATTGGGTTGTGAGAGTGACAGGGCACAAGGAGATCTGTCGTTAGACGTCTTGAAACCAACGAACACACATCAAACTATTTTTAAATCTTCTAACTTAACTTTTATTAAATCTTTTAGAAAAAAAACAGCTGCAGTTTCCAGCTTTTTCTGCAACAATTATCTCAAAAATGCATGTGAGATTGTGGAGGGGCTGTAGATCAATACAGACTATGAGTTTATCCTTCTTTTTTTAAATTTTTGGATGCTGGTGTGCCGCGGGATTTTTTTTTAAGGTTAAAGTGTGCCGTGGCTCAGAAAAGGTTGAAAAACACTGCTTTAGAGCATCAAAGGAGATTTAAAAATCTTTTTAGAAAAGTGATGATTAGTGACTCTAATTCTGAACGTTTCTCAAAAGGGGGTTTAAATGGCTTGCTACAAAAAACACCAATACGGAATGTTAAATAAATATTTGGGTTTAGTTGTGAGTACTATGAACATCACATTTCCAAACATATTCTTTATCCTGAGTTTTAAGAGCACTTCGTTTGTGTGGTTGTTTGTGTGGTTGTCCGTTTCATTTAGCATGTCAAATTCGAAATCAGCGAGTCGTGCTTATCTTGTGGTGTTTGTAATAGTTCCCAACAGTAATTTATGCAAATATTTGGGAAGCCTTTTGTCTTAATTTATGGGATTTTTAAAACCGCTGTTAAGTTAAAGACTTTCATAACTTAAAAAAAAGAGGGATAAAAAAATGGATCTTCTTTCTGCTAACCTCTGTGGAGCCATCCTCTTGGTTAACATTTTTTTAGAGGAACATGATATTAGTTTATAAAAACGCATTATTAATGTTTTTAACTATTTAAAGGGAAAAGCTTACCATACGGAAGGATATGATGCAAAATTCTTGTTTAAATGAGCATTAAATAAATAAATAAATAGAGAGCAAAATGATCCATTTTGACACAGAAAACCTTTACTAAACACAGACAATCTGTGCAGATGAAAACATCAGAGCGTTAAGCATGTTCTTAGAAAATATGTAAAGCGGAAATTGGGATTATTTATTTCTTTGGTGTAACCTAGCAACACAAGGATGCCTAAAAACGCTTAGAAATTTAGCAGATGTATGAATCTGTGTTGTGTTTCAGTGGACTTGTTGGAGATCAGGGAGATTCGTCCGGGGAGAAACTCCAAGGATTTTGAGCGCTTCAAAGACGGGAAAGACAAACACGGCGAGAACACCTGCTTCACCATCTTCTACGGATCCCAGTTTGTTCTCAGCACTCTCAGTCTGGGAGGTGAGCTGTTTCATTCAGATTTAACCCCCCGCCAGTAAAACGTTTTTTAACAGTCCGTATCTCGGCTTTTGGGGAGTAGAGATGTATATATCTGAGCGGATCAACAGGAGTTGGGATGATGCGTGTTCTCGCGCGTCGTGAAATGGTAACTGAAGGTCTGTTCCTACCAATGTTCCAGCGGATTCTGTGGACGAGGCGCAGAAGTGGCTCACAGGGCTTGAAATGCTGAGGCAGGAGACCCAGGCAGCTCCAACTCCAGTTCTTATAGAAAGGTAAATGGTTTTCTGTCGCTTCAAAATAAAATCACACTTTGTTCAATCGCTTCCAAACCCTTTAACCTAGACTTTATCAGCTCTGCACTTTGATGTCTCCTGTTTTAAAAGAAGTATTGATTCATTTTCCCACTTACAAGCTTTCTCTGAATGTTTCTCCAGCTGGCTGAGGAAGCAGATGTATTCTGTCAATCAGAACAAGACCAACAGGTATTCAAACACATCACGTTCTTATTCTTGTCTCTTTGATGTGTTGTTTCTGCTGCTCTTTAAAACAAGCTGTGTTAAGGTTAAAATAGCTAATCAGACAATTTTTTGTCTGGTTGGAAAAGAAAATCTCATATTGATGACTTAAATAGTAAAAATATTGGACTTTTATGCACAGCAAAGAGTCGTTTAATTGTAACTTTGGTAAATGGTAAATGGCGTATACTTATATAGCGCTTTTCTACCTACAAGGACAAAGCACTTTTACAGTCACAGACCCATTCACCCAGTCACACACACATTCACACACTGGTCTTTTTGCATCTTTTTTACTGTTCTTTTATTCTTACTCATTTCAGTTCCTGCAAAGAGGTTTGGGGAAAAGCTTATTCCACCCACACTAAACCACTGTTTCAATTATAAAAGATAATTATCAATAAAAAAAGTCTATCACACCAATACTTTCTTTGCAGAACCTCGCCAGCTTAAGTTCCCCGATGTAACTGATCTAAAAAAGTTGATTACTAAAATCCAAATGAGAAATTCTGCTAAACTCTACTCGATCCCCATTTGTGACTGTTTCAGAATATTCTTCAAAAATATTATTCAAAACAAAACCTACCAAAGAAGAAAGACAAGAGATATAGATCTATACAAATATTAAGCTTATGATTAGACAAAATATGATTGGAAAGTCAAAATATTAAAAGTAAAAGAGGCACATACCCAAACATACATAAGATAGATACACTTTAACGTTGCAAAGCAATTAACTCAAGCTATAAACTGGTAACTCTGTCCAGGAAGGGGATTTTGGAGAGAACGAGTGTTTATTTATACACTCTGTAAGTTGGGTTTTGTTTTTTTAATTTTTTATTTGATTCATTAACCTTAACTTAATCTGGTAAAAAACAAAACAAGGATGACCTGGCCAAGGGGTCAGCAGCACGTCACCAAAACATGACAACAAAATAAAATGAAATAATCAGATTTGAACTATTACAATTTAAAATGAAAGTGCAGAAAAGTAACATATTAAAAGTAGTAGATGTAAAACAGTAAAAAGCTGCTGCAAAAGTGATAAATAATATGAGAATGTTAAAGGGTCCTCTACTGTCCTATTATTAAGCCTTTTATTGTAAACCATATCGATGTGTATGATAATAAATCACTTATGGCACACAAAAGAACATGTTTTTTTAATTAAATATTAGTTCTTTACCTACCCAGAAGTTAGACGACTTGATTTCTGAGGCTCCGCCTATCGCTCCCTGCAAGTCCCGCCCATTTCATGACGTCAGCCTAGAGCCGGTCTCGGCGGTGTGTCTGTGTCTCGCCCACGAAAAAAAAACAACATCTGAACTTTTGCAAAGATGGATGTGCAGATAAAAAAGGAGAGCGTTCTTGCCGATCACTGCTAGCTCCACAGAGAAAGTGTGTGTTTTGGCCTGGGGGCGGAGCTGGCATTGCAGACTCTTCCTGGAAGGGGCTGTTCCTCACTTTGTGATGTCACAATGTGAGGAGCCACTCGTTTTATGGGTTGGGACGAACTGGTGCTTAGAGATTTTTAGAGGACTGTGAAGTAAAGCGTAAACAGATCAAATTACAGCTTTGGGGTTTCTTTTTGTGAATGGCGCAAAAAGTGGGTTGAAGAAATAGCCCAGGTGTTTTCATTTGTTGTTGATGTTGATGGAGCAGAGAGGAGATTATTTCTCTTACTAACTCTTATTGTTGGTCGCTTGTTTTATTTTTAAATATCTTGTACTTATAGTTAAGTTGGTCTCCACCAATCAGTCTTGGAGACTCAATCACACGTCATCAGTCTGACCAATCAGAAGTGGTTAAAGTCTTTACTTCCTTGTCCCGATTCTGCTCATAAAGTCTCTCAGTTCCAACAAAATACCAGCTAAAGCTCGTCTTTAGCGGTGTAGCTTTCCGCGGGATCCGGTATCAGACCGTGGAACAAGTGAACAAAACAATGAAGCTCAGAGAGGCTAGTCTTTCTGTGTTCGGCGGCTAATTGCACTACACCTCCCATGATGCATTGGGTTAGAGTGACAGCGTCTCAGCGTAAAATGAGTCTTCGTTGTTAAACGTCTTGAAACCAAAACGAACACACATCAAACAGTTTTTAAATTATTTAACTTAACTTTTATTACATCTTTTAGCAAAAAAAGCTTCAGCTTCCAGCTTTTTCTGCCACAATTATCACAAAAAATGCATGTGGGATTGCGGAGGAGCTGTAGATCAATACAGACAATGAGTTTCTCCTTTTTATTTTTATTTTTTTGGATGCTGGTGTGCCGTGGGATTTTTGTCAAGGTTAAAGTGTGCCGTGGTTTAAAAAAAAGTTGAAAAACACTGGCTTCCAGCCCTTCACACCTCCAAACTAATATTATTGGTGTAACAAAAATGGTGAGCAATGTTGGAGCTATCCAGCTGTACAGTTCTGAGCCAGATGCCAGTTTAGACAAGGAAAACAAAGACGTACATGGATCTATTTGTCTAGAAGTGGATGCAATGGAATGGAGCGGAGCAGGGATTTTGTGATCCGCCCAGTGTATTTTCTACATCACATTTAAGCTCTATTTCAATCATCTGCTCCTAATTCACTACAATTAGAATAAAGAAACACTCAGAAATGCAGTTTTAAGTTTTAATTTTCTTTATATATGTCCTTAATCATAAGAAAAATGCTATAAGGGCGTGTTAAAAAAACAATTTTTATTCTAGTGGGTCTTTAAAATGTCTTATTGTCATTGTTTGCACAATGAAAGTATCTTTCATCAAATCATCTGTTTTGTATTAGTGAAATGTAAAAAACAATTCTCCAGCTTGAGTCCTGATGATGCGCTTTGTGTCCACCAGCATCTCTGTAAAGGAACTGAAGTCTCTGCTTCCTGTGCTGAACTACAAGGCCCCCAGCTCTCGGACGTTCAAGGACAAACTGCTGGTACTTTTCCTACTTTCTCGGCTTTGAGACAGTTTTTAGAAACAGGCTGCTTTGCTTTGTGAATAACCACTTCAATAGAAGTCAAGCTGATGTGGTTCATTCTGCGTTTCTTGCTGCCCGCCCTTCTGTTCTGCTTTCACAGGAAGTGGGCATAAAGAAAGATCGTCTGGATTTTGAGCAGTTTCATAAGTTTTATAATCTGATCATGTTTGAACAGAATGAGGTGAGTGGTGACTACGTCCACAAAAGAAAGAAAGAAAAAACGTTCTAAAACTGAAGCCGTGGTGTCAAACATTAATGTAAAGAAGTCCAAAATAGTGGCAGCCTTATATTTTGTTTTACAATATGGAATAAACGTCTTGGCAGAGTGGAATATACAAAAATATATTTTGTGATGCTCTAACATAAAAAACAGTGTCAGTCAATTTAGATAGAGGTTGCAAAGTTGAGTTCATTAAACAAATAACTAAATAAATCAGTCTGCTTACATGTATTTTATTGTGAAGAGGCAGATATAACCCCAGAGGTTTACAGTTTTTTCAACCAAAAGGTCAGACCAACTTTCAAGCATGATGGTGGAGGGCTCATGGTTTGGGCTGTTTTGAAACCTCAGGACCGTACCCTCTTGCAGTAACCTTGATTTAAAAAAAGGCAATAGCATGCGAATAAACTGAAATGAAGATGTAACCCTGTGAAGGCCCTTAAAAAAATTGACACATAAAAAAAAAAAAATCAATTTTTTGGGATTAAGATGATTTTTAAGAGGAAATCCGCAAAACAATTAGCAATATAGTTTTATATGAGATATAGATATAATTGAACTTTATTTGTACAGCACTTTTCCTGCTATACAGATCTCAAAGTGCTTCCCATGGTTAAATAGATACTAGTAATATAAGTAACAATAGTAATATGTAGGTAGTAATGTTAGTTTAGATGTAAAAATATAGTTTAAGGTAAAAAGCACCTTATTTCCCAGCGTCTCAGAACTGATCCATCCATACAAAAGGTGTATCTGGATTAAAATGAATGAATAATTAAACATTTGAAAATTATCAAAACGTTTCCCGTCAAAACTGTTTTTGAGATTTCATGGAAGCAGACATTTTGAAATGAGGAAAAGGCCCTCTACTGCCCCTAGTGGAATGATAATCCACCATTATTCCACATGTACCAAGTTACAGGTTTTTAAGTAAAGTGTGTATCATGCTAATGAAGTAGGGCTCTCAGAAAATGCCTCTTTAAAATATAATACCAATGGTTTTATTGGTTTAAATACAAGCAACCCAAGATATAGTCAGACTGTCATAAAGGAGGCGATTGCTTCAGGTTATTGCTGCCAAAAGTGTCGAGTCATGGAGTATAATTTATTTTTTAGGAAAGGCTTTGGCCCAGTTTTCATTTAATAAATAACCTAATGGTTAAAAAGTAATGTTCTGTTGACAGTTGAACTTCTTATTTTAGACGTAGATTGTATTTTTTTTTTGTTAGTTTTCAGACGTGTCTTTAAGTTAGGCGTGCTTCCTTCCCCCTCACATTGTTTATTGATGTCTGTTTGTTTGTTTGTTTTAAAATCAGATTCTTGATGAGTTCAAAAGAGAAGCCTGTTCTTTTATTCTGGGGTGAGATGCAGTTTCTCTTTAGCGAGATTCCCCTGTTAGAAGCGGCCTGTTTAGATCCGTTTGTTTGTCTCTCCTGTCGTCCAGTAACACGGATAAACCGGACGCCTCTGCGGTGCTCCTGCACGATTTCCAGCGCTTCCTCATTTATGATCAAAAGGTAAAATTCAACTGGAATGCTATGAAAAGGTATAAAACGCAAAACAAGATATTACAAATTCTATTACATATGCTTTCAATAAAAAGATTTAAGAAACAAGCCAAACTGTTTTAAAGGCTGAAATGCAACATAAAACGAATCATTTGTTTATGGTCCTTGATAAAAGTGCACACACTTTAAACTATATTTAAGTTCTACACTTTCACAACTGACATATAGATTTCTTCAGAAAACTAAAATGAAGCGTTGTTAAATCACACTTGATATTTTTATTCTTTTTTTTTTTTCATTTACCTATTGTTTTTTTTTGGGACTTTTAGATGTTTTCTAGTTTAAAAAGTTTAAGATTTAAAATAAAGTGCTAAAAATATTTACAGTCAGATAATATTGCACCCAAAAAGTTTCTTAAAAGTTAAGAAATGTATCCAAGCTCTGCCCTCTTTATTTTGTCTGTTGTTTAAAAATGATGGACCAAAACATGAAGTCTGCTCCACAGGACTTATGAGTAATGAATAATGTTTTAAAGATTGTGTTTTTGGTGTTTTGTCATGTTGTTGTGGCATTTTTCTCACGATGGAGGACATATACAAAAGAAGATTTAAATTTAAATCGCAGTTCTGAGTATTTCTTTATTCAAATTGTTGTGAATCAGGAGCACATGAAATAACATTTCCCAGAACTCCTGCCGCTCTGCAGAAACTATGTCCTAGAAAATGAAATTTGGCACAAAAACAAAACACCGTAATTATGAATAAAAGACCACAGGGGGCGCTTTAAAAATAGATCATAAGATGATTGGAGTGCGTCATTAAATGATTTATGTTACCAAATAGTCACATTTATGCCGTGTTAACACAATTCTTGGGTAATTTCAAGTGTTTTGGGGATTATTTGTTAAATTTTTTGTGCTGTTTTGAAGGATAATCTTGTGTTTCTGCTACGGTTTATCTCAAAGCAACAAAACGACAAAAACATTTCAGCCTTTAAATGTCTAAAGTCATTATCAGGGACAAGCTTCTTTACAGGCCTGTTTTCATTAAAAAAATGAACTAAAATAAGCTTTTTCTTTCCTTTTTTAGGAAAGCTGGGCCAACAATCTGAACCAAGTCAGAGAGCTGATGACCACATTTATCGACGACACCATGAGAAGAACCAACGATCCAGAGTTCACCGTCAGTGAGGTACACTCAGAACGTTCCTGTGCAGGTTTTGCCTGCCGTTGAATAAACCTTCGTCTACTTTGGCTTCTGTGGGCTTCAGAAGCCTCTGAACCTGCTGGGACTGAGGTTGTTTTAACAGTAGATTGATTACCAAAGAGAAGAAGTCAAACGGGGACCTCCGAGCCTGAAGTGACTCACCTGATGCACAAGCTGAGGCCTTTTTTCCGCTTTCAGTTCCTCGGGTTCCTGTTTTCCAAGGAGAATGCCGTGTGGGATGAGAAGTACTCCGAGATCAACAACCTGAACATGAACAATCCTTTATCACATTACTGGATCAACTCCTCACACAACACGTGAGTTCTGCTCCACGAAATAACCACACATGCCTGAGCTGCGCTCTCCATTATTTTCAGTATTTAAAAAGTGGTTTTCCTGCCTTTCTGATCATTCTCTGCTTGTCTCATATTCTTGCTTTACACTTTGTTTTTGTTCAAATCCCAATTTTATTGAAATTGTTTGTCACAATGACCTCTAATTTGTCTTTTTTTGTTCAGTTCTGTGTATCTGTCTGGCTCCCTAAAGGATAATATCTTATTTTAATGTTTCAAAGTCATACTTTAGTATTAGGTGCGTCGATCAGCATTATTTATTTCCCTGCAATAATTTTCATTTGTTTTACTTCTTTTTTTTAAATGTATTCTTAATTTCTATAGATTTTTAAATCTTATAGACAGAAAAAAAATCCTAAAATGTCCTAAATGTATACATAATATATTTAATCTATTAGAATTGTGAAAGAAATGTAAAAAATACTTGCTTTAAATGTATAAATGTTATTTTAAGAGTGATCTATTTTTCAATCTTAAGACAGACTTTCTTTTTTCTTAATTGGTTTTACTTTTCATTCTGTTTTATATATTTTATGAAGCTTTCCTGGAAAACATACTAAATTATTTGTCACTCTTAGTGGGTTTTAACATTTTATTTACTTGGAGGCATCAATAATAGTTTAGATTTTTACTAAGTTTTAATACTTTTATCCTCAGATTTGCAGTTTAGAAATGTCTTTTTTTTAGATTAATTAAACACAGCAGGTAAAAAAACTGTAAAAAACAAACTTGTTTAAATACTTCAAGAACAAAAACATTACAGTAAAAGGCACATTTACTATAGAAATAAGTTTTACACTAGTTGACCTTGTTGTGTGTTCTTTTTCTCCAGGTATCTGACCGGAGATCAGCTTCGCAGCGAGTCGTCCACTGAGGCGTACGTCCGCTGCCTGCGTCTGGGATGTCGCTGCGTTGAGCGTCAGTGTTCTGCTTTTTTTTCTATTCTTCGACTCGTGACTATTTATAATGTCGGCCATAAGTTGTGGTTTGGTGCTCTAACCTCACAGTGGACTGCTGGGAAGGTCCTGGGGAGCCAATCATCTATCACGGCTGGACGAGGACAACCAAAATCAAGTTTGAGGATGTGGTCAAAGCCATAAATGAACATGCCTTTGTCACCTCAGAGTAGGAATTTGGACAAATTCTGTCTTTTCTTTCCTTCCTTTTTTATTGAATATTCACCAACTTCGATTGTTACGGTTGGTCAGGGAAGATAAGCCCAGGAGCAGGAAGACTGGAGCGCATCCAGAAGGATTCAAGGATTTACACAAAATGCCAAACATGAATGACAGCATAGAAGAGCCATTGACCCACTTATACCTTGGTCACTTACAAAAGAAACAACTATTCAATCAGTTTTTAGTACTTTATTCTTGTTATTTTTTGGTTCGGATTGCTTTTTTCACAAAAAGCGGGCTATTTGTCACGTGGTGCGGCGCTTTGTCATGTTATCGCGCCCTTTTGCCGGCTCAACTGGCGGGGACCTCGAGTGCAGCGGCAAGGAAAGAGATATCTATGCTGATCGTCACGATGAGTTGAATAAAAGCATCAGTTCAGAGAGAAAGTTTACCTCTTACCGCTTGTTTTTGTCCAGATGATGAAGCAAAAGGTTGTTTTAAAGAAGCAAGCGCAGTGATACAAAACATTTATGGTATGTGACCGTGTGGTTATAAATGTGCATTATCACTTTTTAATGCACACCCAGCAGACAATCAGAATTGAGTTTTCACCCGGACCATGGGATAAGTAATTTTAACGTAATGCCTAGGCCGTATATGCGATGTAAAAGTTATACACCGGTGTGAAAAGTGTGGTAGACATACGTGGAACGGTCGTGAAAAGCCACAAAAATCTGTGCATGCATCTCGCAAAAAAAATCTCACACATTTGCGTAGGATTTAGTAAAAATTGCGTTTATACCATGGTCCGGGTGAATACTCGATTCTGATTATCTGCTGGGTGTGCATTAAAAAGTGCTAACGCACAGTTATAACCACCGTCCACGGCGTGCGTTAAAAAGTGATAATGCACACTTCGTTGGCCATTAACCCTTACATAAACTACGTAAAATTTGTGTAAACCTGACCACAAATTTCTAACAGCTCAAACCAAATTCACGTAAAGACCTGTCGGCTAAAACCCTCGACGGACATCTGTGGACAAAAGCAAGAAACATTTATGAATTACGCATGAAAGACTGAAATCTCATATGTGCAAAATGGGCAAAATGTAAGTAGTGACTGTGTGACACGGCCTTTAGTGCAGATATTTTTGTTACAGGGATTCAGGATAAGATCACCAAAAGATCAAAATCTGATCAATAAATCAGGACTGATTCGATGAAAGGTCAATAATTGTATAAATTTGACTAAAACACATCAACAGGAGTCTGGTTGACTTTTGTTTTTCTTGTAAATACTTGATTACTTTACTTAGAGGCTCAAAATGTTTAGTTTGCACATTGACAGTGTTTTGCAAAATAAAACTGCTTTGACATTTTCCTAACATTGTTTCACAGAAAAAGTAGATCAATTAAATTCCCATTAAATCAAATTTTATCCGACTTTTTCCTGTTTTTTCTAAGTTTAAACACTCACTTCAGCCCTCATGTCTCCTGTGTCGTAGTTTCCCGCTCATCCTGTCCATAGAGGAGCACTGTCCTATAGAGCAGCAGCGTCAGATGGCTCGGATCTTCAAGGAGGTGTTTGGAGACAAACTCCTGACGGAACCTGTGGAGCACATGGCTGAACAGCTGCCGTCACCCACACAGCTGAAGGGAAAGATCGTACTCAAAGTCCGTACACCTGAAAGTCCGGGTTCTTGGGTCGGGGCAGTTCTAGGCGTGAGAAATGACACCTGTATTTGTGTTCGAGCAGCACAAGAAGCTCAATGTGGAGGGCGGAGGATTCACCAAAGACTTCAGGAAAGGCCAAAAGCAGGGAGACCTTGAGATCTGGGACCCTGTGGACCAGGTACAGTCCAGAAACAGAGCTTCAAATCTTTTGTCTTGAATTTCTGTATATCAGTGAAAAATTGTGCTCGACTTAGAATCTGGATAAATTGAATCCTTTTAATTGTACCTTTTTGTACTTTTTCTATCTCTTGCTTATACATTTTATGGCATTTAATAACAATAATTAAAGACAATTAATGACATTTTTTAAATCACAAACCACTGACGGACAACATCTTGTTGCATCATCATTACATTTGTAAAAAAATTACCCAAAGAAACATGCAATAAAAGATATTATTTAACTTGTCTGAATTTTATACGTGAAAAAAGCGTTTCGGCGTATACGAGAACACTTGATCAAACCTTTTCCTCCAGCTTTTCTGCTCTTTTAGGCTGCAGGAAGAAAAGCTTTGTGGTTCTGGTCTTTGTGGTTTTGTGCTGCAAAGAAAAACCGTAGTGAATTAAGTTAAATGAGCTTATACACTATCAAATGCAAGCTTGTATTTTTGTGTATGTGTGGTAATGGCCTCCAAGTGATGTGATAAAAGTATTTATGGTTATTTCATGATAAGAAAGAGGCAGTCCAAGGAAGTGAAAGGTTTTTTACTGTCAGGATGAGGCTAATTCCTGGAAGAGGCTTCCTTAATGCTTTATGACTTTACAAGGACACTTTAATTACTCTAATTTGTTTGTGCTTTACTTCCTTAGTCAGGGGTCAAATAGGGCATGTGAATGGTCCATTAGTACAAGTGGATGGACATGTGTCATAAACAATCAAAAAAGGCTGCTTCTTTTCTTTGTTGCACTTATGAAGCATTTATTTTATGTAATTTTTCCATTTCTTTGTGTTTCTTAATCAAATTGTGAACATTATTTTGGTCTTCTCTTTGTCACCCGGTGTATGTTTATATAATTTATTAAAAAACATTGTAATCGCCCATTGGAAAGATGAAAATTTCAAAAAAGCTCGCAATTCATCGATAAAAGAAAATTTCCACGTGGAGGAGGATTTTTTTTTAAAAAGAATTTTTAGGCATACTTAAATTGACATATTTTGCAAAACTGCAATGGAAACACTTTTTTGGAACTAAATGAGTCACGTGACTTACAACCAGATACCACACTGCACAGTGGGCGCCACCACAGGTCCCACAGCGTCACACAGCTCATCCAAAGTTGAGCGTGTCATGTGGAATTGTTGGATCCACAGCTCCTCTGTAAAATCCCCAACCACCATTTCCCAAAATGGCTTTATCCGTAGCCCCTCCCACGTGTAAGGAGCTCGCCACTCCATAGCCTGAAGAAGACACCGACGTCTCCTTTGATAGATGATGATTAGCGCTAGTGCTAGTACTAGCGCTAGTATCATGTGACTTGGTTTGTGTTTATTTGAATAATTATAATTTAATGGTTACAGTGTGATTGCGAAATTGTGGTTTTTTTAACATTTCTAAAATTTCAATAAATTTTTGCGGATATGTGTAACGAAAACGCAGCAAATGATTGTTTAACATCAAACTTCAACCCCTGACCGACCAAATAGCTGCCCTCCAATTTGATGCACGTAGCTACAGCTACAACCAATCGTCTTCAAAAAAGGAGTTCTTCGAAATTAACCCATAACCATGATCTGATGTGTAAAAATGACAGGGGGTTCCCATTTTTTTTCCAGCGGTGGAACAAGCACTACTGTGTGATCTCTGATGACAAACTGTACTACGCTGAAGAGTACGAGCAGGAAGAGGAAGATCCCAAGAAGGTAAAAGTCGCTCAACTGAATATTTGAATGTACGGAAACAAACATGAAGTATCTGAACATGTTTTTCCCACTGGACTGAAAATAAACGCAGATATTTGGAACAAAAAAAGTACCAAATTGAGAAAATTATTTGACGTCTGTCTGAACAAATCTTGAAGATATTTTGTGGTTTGTTCCGTCCCTCAGTACCAAGACATGCACTGTTCGGAGCCGTGGTTTCATGGTCAGATGAAGGAGGGCAGGCAGATGGCTGAGCGGCGGATCCATGAGTATTGCACAGAGACCGGGAGACGAGACGGTACCTTCCTGGTCCGACAAAGTGACACCTACGTCACTGACTATACGCTGTCATTTTGGTACATGTCCGCTTCTTTATGTCACCTCTAAATGCAAAGTCAAAGAAGTAGCATTCCTTTAGCAACCTTAAAGAGGCAGAGAAAGACTTTTACTTGTCTGTTCTGCAGGCGGGGTGGGAGAGTCCAGCACTGCAGGATCCGCTCTGGTTCAGAGGGGGGTCACACGTACTTCTTCCTGACTCCAAACCTGCACTTCCCCACCGTGTACTCTCTGATCCAGCACTACAAAGACATGCCGCTGCGCTGCCAGGACTTCGAGCTGCGCCTAACCGACGCCGTGCCCAAGCCGGACTCTCACCTCCAGGAAGGGTTCGTCCTGCAGCATCAGCATCAGTCCTGAAAAAAAAGAAGAAGAAAATAAAGATGACATCACAGCAGGCAAAACCATAAAAAACATTAAGGCGACCGAAATCTCCTATTGGAGTATAAAAGTAAAATCCACTAAAGAAAACCCCCAAAAACATGTTTTAAAATTATTATGGGATGGTCACAGGACCTACGGCCATTTTGTGGGAATGTGTGGAATTTGGCAATTTTAACATTTTTGCACAATGTGGGGGAAGAAAACTTTAGTTTGAGCAATCTTCACAAAATTTCACACACACATGCCACCAATTTAAGTCTACGACCGCAACTGAAGTTTCATTGACCTTTGACCTCAGGAAGAAGCAGCCATCTTGAATTAAGAATAATAATAAACATCTTTAGGACCTTCTACAAATGTAAACTCCGCCTTTGGATTTCCATCTTTCATCTCCTAACTCCTCGAGCATCATTAGGGAGCTACTTGGGGAAAAAAATGTTGCATTTAAAGTTTGTTAGTTTTAATAGTAGCAAGCCCACTAAAGTGGCGTTTGCTTACTGCTTGCACATTTTCTTCCGGAATTTTGTAAAAATTGGATGCATGAATCCTTGGCTCAAGTTGGACAAAAATGTATAGCGTCACATATGAACATATTAGGAATGTGGGCGTGGTAAAAAAAAAAAAAAACTCACTTTGCCAAGGCAATTCAAAAATGTACTTTTGTCAATTCTTCTAAAAATTTGATCTGTTCGTCACCCCCAGGTGACCCAAAACAACGGTTGCCATGGAGATAAAACCAACAGAAAAGCTGCCATTTTGCCAGTAGGGTCAGCCATGAAGGCGGGTCGCGCCTGCAGGCCATACAACGCCGCTCACGGCTTTAATTATTGTTTTACTGGAACATGAATAAAATCCCATTTTAGTTAGTAGAATAATCGGGAGTCAATTGCTTGTTCATAGCCAGAATGATTCATGGGCTGTGTTGATGTTTTTCTGTGCAGATGGTTCTACAGTAACCTGAGCAGAGGCCAGGCAGAGGATTACCTTCTGAGGATTCCCAGAGACGGAGCTTTCCTCATCCGACAGAGAGAAGGAGAGCCAGACTCCTTTGCCATCACATTTAGGTATGAACAGAGTGTTTTTTTAACCATGTAAAGGTAAATGTTGATGTCTGAGCCCCATCATGATTGTAACAAATACTTATGACATATTGGTGATATAGATATAGTCCTCATAAAGATATTGATTTTATTAAACTTTTTTTTTTATTTCTGTCATATGAATACTTTTTTCGTCCTTGTTTTTCTGAATTGTAAATTATTTAAAGACTATTGTTATTAGCGAGTGTTTATTTGATTTGTCTGTTGTTGTTTTATACCATAACTGAAATATGCAAAACCTAACCAAACAAATAGTTTTGTTAGAGAAACCCTCAACAGCTTGAAAGAGAAAAAGGGCCGTTGCCGAAGCCAATTTCTTCTTTTTTTAAATATATTTTCACTGCAACTATTACTGTAAACATCTCTCTAAATATTGCTCCAATTTTTTTTTTATCTTGCACCTTTGGGGGTTACTATATTTTCTCTAAATCCTTTTCTAAACAATACACATCTTTAAAAATCATATCCGGTAAAAATTATTCATAATTTTAATCATTTCCTTCCCGCTACCGTTTTGTTTGAAACATACAAGCTGCAATATTTCAAAAAATAGTTTTCAAAGAGCTGGTGAGTAAAGAGCAGTTTTACCGCAGAATACTTGTTTTTATATTGAAAGGATTTGTGATGGAAAACGTCTCAGCATCGTAGTTCTTATTTTTTATTCTACTCATCCTTTTTTTTTTTACCAGGACTGTAAACAAAGAAATGCTACGTTTTCTGTTCATTTTTCATTATTTCAGAAGTTTACTAGGTCGCCCTGTCTGATTCATAAATGCAAAATAAAAATTGCTTTTTGGGTTGAACTCTAAGTTTTCACCGTTTTTGTACCTCAGAGGTGACGGAAAGGTCAAGCACTGCCGGATCCAGAAAGAAGGCGGCATGTTCCTGCTGGGCTCCACCACAGAATTCGAAAGCCTGGTTGAGCTGGTCAACTACTACAAGAAGAAGCCTCTGTACCGCAAGATCAAGCTACGCTACCCAGTCACGCCTGAGCTGGTGCAACGATTCATCACCGTGAGTCTCTGCTGGCAGACCACAGGAAATACTCTGCGATTCAAATGTTGCTGACATTTGCTTTCTTCTTTCCAATGTGCTTCACAGGATGACAAATGTGCGTCTCTGTATGAGATCAAAACCTACGTGGACCCCAACGAGATCGAGCCAGCCGTGGTGCGCACACAGCGCTCACACATGCTCGTCTGTACTGTTTTCGTTGATTACACCACTGATGATTTATTTTTGTTTTTTTAGCCTCAAAACACAGTTAAAGCTATATACAGCTACACAGCAAAGAGGCAGGACGAGCTCAGCTTTTCCAAAGGAGCTTTGATACACAACGTGTTCAAGGAGAGTGAAGGGTGGTACGTCCACAAACACACTGCATACACAACCGTCTGCAGATTTCACATCTGACTATTTCTGCTTGCATCAATGTTTTTTTTTTTGTTTGGAAAAAGAAAAAGGAAATGCATTTGATTGGTCGTGTTCTGTCTCCGTTTAGTTGCTCCATGTAGTTCAGTTGGGGGGTTTCTGTAATTCTTTTAAATATCTGAACGATTTCTCACACTGTTCTTTAACTTTAGGTCCCCTCAGGCATTTGTGGTTCTGTAGGATTACAATGCAAACACAAAGAAAGGTTTCTCTGTGTTCTCCGTTCAGGTGGAGAGGTGACTGTGGTGGAAGGATACAGCTCTTCTTTCCGGCAAACTACGTTGAGGAAGTGTTTGACCAACGACAGGCTGACACAAAGTCAAAGGTGAGGCTCAGGCGAACACCAGAATGGAGCTGAAATCTACGGAGCCCAAGACCTGACATTGATTTAAAAAAAAAAAATTACCAATTAATTCCCACGAAATAGAAATTCGTTCTCTCAAGATATTTGTGACATTGTACACACCCCGTACCTTCAACTGGAAATAAACCTAAAGGCTTCTGGTTACATATTTGCTGTAAATAACACAAGTGGTTTAAAGCAATAGTATAAATAACACATATTGTGTGGCGTATCGAAATTAACACATTTTGCAAAACTGCAATGGAAACACTTTTTTTCTGAATAATTGAGTCAAGTTACCAAAAACTTTGCACAGGTAGACAGTTTGCATCAATTTTCTGCAGGGTTGCTGGAGACTGTCTGTTGGGCAAACGAAGGACACACCCTGGACAGGTTGCCAGCCTGTTGCAGGGCCCTTGGGGCTGGAGCAATCATGCTGGCTAATTACAAATGTAAAATCTGCATCACTCCCTGCTCCTTCCTCCACGTCCCCTGCTCCCCTTCTGAAGCCAGCTGGCTGGCGATTTCAGCTTCACAACCCTTTTTACTAATACAAAGTGTTACTTGGCAAATCAAAGTAGATAGGAAGATTTGCGTCCTGTTCCACAAAATTGGGGCTATCGAGAAAAGAGACTACCTGACACGTTACTACTGTGGTAATACTGTGGTACTACTATGGTAATCTGGTTCATGCGGAAAAAAAGTCCACTTTGGGGATTTTAAATATTTCTTCGGTCGAACAAATAACTATTTTGAGGGAATGAAGTTCTTTATCGTAGTAACAAAATCCTACTTTGTGGGAATTCTTTTTTTACCCATGTCAGATGAAGGGCTCCATAGATATCAGAGCAGGGACTGAAACTGATTTGTATTCAAACAGGAGATGGAGGACAACCCACTGGGCGAACTATGCAAGGGCATCGTGGACCTCTCCAAGTGTAACATTCAACACTGTGAGTTCCTGCATTTATTTGTCTTTTTTGTTTCTTTCGGTTTGGCATAGATTCACCTAATGGAAACACGACAAGTTCAAAACGTTTCGAAAATTTGGCATTTATTGAAAAAGGTTTTAGCGCTTGAAGGAGCTAGTGGCGTCGCCGCCCAGGCTGCCGGTCCCTGGGCAGCGGGGCTCGTTGGTTCACATGACAGTCGTCTGACGTGCACTTGTGTCGTTCTTTGCAGTAAAAAGTGGTAAAAGTGGGAAATCCCACGTACTGACTGTGAATAACACGGACCTGGACAGCGTGCAGTTCGACCTGGCCGCAGACTCTCTGGAGGAGCTGTTTGAATGGTACACAGTGGCCTGGGACATCTCTCAGAGGGCCATAAGCAACAAGTACAACAAGGACAAAGAGGTCAGTGTGACAGAATGTATGTGATGAGATCAGAATAGGCTTAAAGGTCAATATAATTTTAACCAACAGCTTTTCATACCAACTGAAAACAAAAGTCCCAGAGAACTTAGAAAAAAAATACGTTATAAAGTGTTGACACTTAAAATGTTAAATATTGATGAAAAAAATGAAAAGAAGCAACATTATTATTTATTATATCAATTCAAAATAGTGGTTAAAAGATGATATTTAAAAAACTGACATGTGCCCAAACAAAATGTTAGAAAACATAATACCCCTTGTGCTATCTTGTGGGGTCATCCCCCGCACAAGGGAGATACTAAACAACAAATTGACCAACCCAAAAGCAAACATGTCACAATGTTCTAAACTACATTTCAAACTGCTTCATGAAAGGGCAAAAGAACCCAAACAGACATGCAAAAAAAAAAAAAAACCTCTGGGGGTTTTTGGAGACGACCAAGAGGCCCCTGTATCTCATAATCTGTCCGTGTGGCAGTAAGGTTTCTGTAAACGAAAGACGCTGTGGTTTAGTCAGTCGATGCCAATAAACGTGATGCCGTGTTTTGAAGCTGAATCCAGGCCACTGCAGAGCAACAAAGGCCTGGTTGACTGCAGGTCTGTCAGCACCAGTGTAAAAACAGGAAGTGGCTGTTTCTGTGTCCGATCCCAGATGAAGCAGCAAGTGGAAGTGGAGAAGAAGGCAGAGGTTGCCATGGAGATGTCGGACCTGGTGGTCTACTGTCAGCCCCGGAGCAAGGAGAAAGACCGTTTTGGTAAAATGAACAAACACTGAGGGGTGGTGGGTGGGGAGGCAGTTGTAGAGTAGCTCTTTACATTTCACTCCATCATATTTGTGTGTTCAAGCTCATAAAGAAGCTGTTAAAATGCTGTTATTAACGCACGTGTTCAAGTCCGGTTCGGGCTCCATGATCATTGATCCCGCGCTGGAAGTTCAACCACTTAAACGTCTTGGCTGCGAAAGCCAACTTCTGTAAACATGATCACAAAGAAGAAATTAATTATTGCAATTTTTCTGCACTTTTTCTTGAATTATTTGACATCAACTCGTTCGAATATCGGAATAGAGCGGTGAAAGAAAAAACCTGGAGCAAGATTTGCAACGCTCTGACATTTCACGTTGTGCCTCATCCCACTGTAGGTAGCGGACAAGCGCCAGTAAACAGTCGATAATAAATTATTGTGTAACTGCAATGTAAATGAAGCGGCATCTGAACGCAAGAGTTTGAACGTGGATGTCCGAAACGTGCATATGCAGGTTTACATAGACTTTTTTTGGAAGTGGTGGCTTGAACGTGGGTTTCCTAGGTCGGTTTGAACGTAGCATCAGAAGTAAGTCAAAAATTCTTACCCCATCTGTAGATTTTCTTTAAATAAGCAAAAATAAAAAAAAATAAAAAGAAATTCCTCCAAATTCTTATCAAGAATTCAGATTTTAAGAAAGAAAATTCAAGTCACTCAGACATGTTTTCTTGAAAAGGCTGTTGAAAAACTTTTTTATAATATTTTTCTTGCAAGACAAAATACAAGACAGTTTTTCTTGGGTCATTTTACACTCTTAAGATTCAGTTTTTGTAGTGCAGAATGCTTCAAAATAAAACAGAAAGTGAAATCGGTAAGGTTCTAGAAAGAACAATCAAGTTTGTTATTTAATGTACAGTAATTAAAGGGGAACTATAATAAACTGTTCTATGCATAAAGAACTTGATTTAAAGTTACGTGAAAACTTAAATGCGGCGTTTCTGCTTCATAGAAGAAGCTGTGGGTGATCTGTTTTTTTAAGAAAAAAATTAGAACAATAAAATACATAAATAGAAATGCTGTTTTTTCTTTCCACTTAAAAAAAAAGTAAATTTCCACAGAGGAAAAAATGAAACCTTCAGTGAGAAGCTGAAGCATCAGTTTTTCCACCAGAACAAGAAACAGGATGTGATGAAAGGAAAAGATCTGAAGGTCTAACAGCTTCCTGTCTGACTGTATCTCATCCACACCATCTCAGGCTGACAGCAGCCGCTTTATTACAGATATTCAGGTACAGCGACTCTCATAAACGAACAAAGATATGATTTTTTTTTTTTTTGCATCAATTTATATTTGAACACCAAGAGTTAACTGTGAAATAATTCAGTGATTTCACTTAAGCTTCGTACGTGATTCTGTCCACTTTTTGGCCAATGTAAACAGCAGTTTTTCATCAATATTCTTTAATTTCTCACTCCGATCATTGTTTGATCTATTTTTAAAAGCGTTCCCAGTGATTTTTTAATTACGATTATGCCATTTTTAGCCAAAATGTCGTTTTCTAGGACATAGTTTCTGCAGAGCGGCAGGAGTTGATTAGAAATTCACCTGAGTTGTGGGCTGAATTGTTCGCATGAAGCAACCCCGCCCCCCCCCCCCCCCCCCCCCCCCGTTGCTGCACTGCAAAAACTGAATCTTAAGAAAGTAAATAAACCCTTGTTTTAACAACATTTATCCTTTTTTTTTGCAAGAAAAATACCAATTATGAAGAAATTTTTTCAGTAACAAAAAATCTTAGTTCAACACAGCATGTCTGAGTTACTCTAGAGTTAGCTCTTTCAGCTCACTCTGGCCCCGGATTCAATTGCATGTTTTCCCGGGGACTCTGGCTTCCTCCCACAGTCCAGAAACAGGCTTCATAGGTTGATTGATTTCTCTAAATTCTCCCCCAGGTGTGCATGTGTTAGTGTGGGTGACTGTGTGGCCCTGTGACTGGAAACCTGTCCAGGGTGCACCCCGCCTTCACCTAACAGCAGCCAGGTTAGACTCTGGCAGCCCTGGGACCCCGATAGGGACACAGCAGGTTAAGAAAATGGATAGATGGGTGTCTAAACTACTAGAATTTTTCTCCTAAAATAGGAATTCTTGGTAAGACTTTTTTTTTACCCAATTGGGAGATTTTTGTGCTTATATAAAGATTTTTTTGTTTTCGTTCTAAGAATTTTTGACTAATTTCTAAGGGGCCTGAGAGCTATTTTCTACTCCACAAATAAGCGTTTTTCAAACTGCATTTTTTTTCATCTGCTCCTGATTCACAACAATTTGAATAAAGAAATACTAAGAAAATGCAAGTTTAAGCTTAATTTTCTTAATATTTGTCCTCATCATTAGAAAAATGCCACAAGAACATGTTAAAAACATTACTTTCATAAGAGTGTTTTTAACATATTTTAATGGTGGCTCGTTGAAATTAATTCTTAAAAACATAATGAATATCTTTAGAAATATCAACACTGTGTATGCAGCATTTTCTGTCAGTGTCTGCAGCTGCTAATAAAAGAGAAGTCCACAGGAACCTCTGTCCAAACTGCACTGCAGCTGCAGTGAACAAAATTGGACCCCCCAGCTGTTAAACGCTGTCTTTCTCTTTTTCTGTAGACAGCTACACATACAAAGAGGTGCGCTCCTTCATAGAGAACAAGCTGCCAAACAAGAGTCGCACCAAGGAGTTCCTGCAGTACAACCGCAAGGCTCTGAGTCGCATTTACCCCAAGTCCCAGCGCGTGGAGTCCTCCAACTACGATCCTTACCCGATGTGGGCCGTCGGCTGCCACATGGTGGCCCTCAACTTCCAGACTGCAGGTTAAGGATTTTGTCAAACTTTGGGTCAAAATGAAAAAAACAAAAAGCAAATAAATGTGAGGAGATTCATAAAAAAAAGTGTTTTTATGTCCCGTAGCAGTCCTGTACACGAGGATCAGATTATTTTTGCATTTCTTCTTTCTTACTGCGTCTCTGAGCAAAAATTTATCCTCGCCACGATTTATAAAAACCTTCACCCAGTGAAAATGAATTTTTGACACAGTGCACGACACACCTATAAAAATGTATGACATCACAGAGGGAGAAATTATAAAAACAATAAAAATGAAATAAATGGAGCCAAAATTTCTGATGAGGCTCAAAAAAAATTGTGGCAAAGTGTGAAATTTGGCAATTTTCACATTATTCCACAGTATGGGAAAAGAAAAATTTTGTTTAAACGATCTACACAAAATTTCACACGTCAGGTTAAGTCCTACAACCACTACCAGGGTTTGTTGACCTTTGACCTTGGATACAAGTAAAAATATCTGAATGTTTAAATTAATCTTAAATAAAAAAGAAAGAAAATCACCTTTAGCACCAGCTACAAATTTATACTTCTAAGGATTTCCTGACTCCTGGAGCATCGTTGGGAAGCTACTTATTGTTGTAAATAAGGTTCGGCGTGGCGAGCTCGCTAAAGTGGCATTCCCTTGTTGCTCGCACATTATTTTTCCAGAATTTTGTGAAGGTTTAATACATGAATCATTGGCTCAAGCAGGACAAAAATACCTAGCATACGATATGAACACACCAGGAATGTGGGCGTGGTGAACAAAAAAAAAAATCAGTTGCCAAGGACATTTAAAAATGTACTTTTTCTGATTCTTCTAAAAATTACATACACCTGTTCGTCACCCCCAGGGGACCAAAAGATAAAATGGTTGCTATGGAGATAAAACCAAAAGAATGTTAAGAAAATAGGTTTTTGCCATACAATGCCGCTTGTTGCCTTAATCCTTTTTTGTCTTTTTAGAATATTAATTTTTTTCTATATTTATATCTTCCCAATACATAAATCACAGCTGTTATTATTTGTGGACTTTACTTTGCAGTGTTAGTATTTTAGCTGATTTTTTTGTTTTTTGTGGCTAAACAAAAGATGGAAACATGCAGGATTTGACAAAGCTTGTGTAATATGTCTTTAGGATTGTTTAAAATCAGAGAAAATTATCTGAATGTTTAAATGAATAGTTTTTAGAGGAAAAAGAAATCACACAGTCATAATACAGAGGGTTTATTGGTCTGTTTCTGTCGCAATGCTCAAACTAGAAAAACGTTATGTCCTAAATAAAGTTTGATTGGATTTGCTCATCCATTTAATATTTACTGAATTCACCAGTCAGGACCAATTACATGCAAACAAAACGGTTTTTGCTTTTCTACTCAGATAAATGCACCCAGCTGAACACAGCCCTCTTCAACCTGAACGGACGCACCGGATACGTGCTGCAGCCGGAGCTCATGCGCTCCGACACCTACGACCCCTATCAGGAGAAGAAGAAGGTCAAGTACCACATCAAACTCAAGGTATGCCCACTGCACAGACACACACAAACTAACCACAAAACTGTTGGTCTCAAAAAGGATTAAAATCTGTCGTTTGCTGCAGGTGATCGCAGCCAGACACCTCCCCAGACCTGGACGCAGCATCGCTAGCCCGTTTGTGGAGGTGGAGCTGTGTGGACACACAGAAGAGAAGTTTAAGACCATTGTTTACCGTAAGATTATGGAGAAAGACCGGAAATGCTCTCGGACTGAAGACGGATCTATAAAATGCTTGGTTTCTTGGTTGAAACTTTCCAAAACGTATTTCCTAATATATTTTTGCCTACATCTGTAAAAATATAATCTGTGAATAAAGGGTTTTTATACAATCTGCCTTTACAAATTAACATAAAGGAAGGGATTATACAAAGAAATAAACATTCTATGCCAGATTGTTTTTAATCAAAATTCTCGTCTGCAGATGACAACGGTCTGAACCCAGTTTGGAAAAGTCCGGCTGAGCCCGTGGAGTTCACCGTGTACGAGCCAGAACTCACCTTCCTGCGCTTCGTGGTGAACGAAGAAGACATGTTCTCAGACCCCAACTTCCTGGCTCAGGCCACATTTCCTGTCATAGGCCTACGTTCAGGTAGAACATGAGCAAGCGAGACTGTCTGTGCACACATCTGCACACACTTGTTCATCTGTAACATAAACAGACACAATGCCACAAGTGCTGTATTACTCTAAACGTTATTTTACACAAATGTTTGGTTCTCGTGTCACTGTTTTGATCTCAGTGGACATCACTTCTTATTAATCATTATTTATTCAATATTATTATACTGCCATTTTTAAAAATTGAAACGAAAAAACAAAACAAAACAAAATCCGTCAAATGGTATATATAATGATGACATTACACTGCAAAAACAGGCCTCGTAGAAATAAGTCAATAATTCTTAAAATTTCAAACATTTTCTCTAAATAATCCAAAGTAATCTGCCAGTGAGGTTAGAAAAATGGTCTAACCAAGAATTCTTCTTTTAAGGAAAGCAATTCTAGTCACTAAAATATGTTTTCTTAGAGATTATTTAGGAATTGTATAACTTTAATGATACGATTATTTTTCTTGCGAAATGGTAAATAAGGATAAAACAAGGATGTTTTTACCTTTTATTTTCATAGTCTTTGCTGTGTAATCAATTCTCAAATTTTAAAAGTCACCATCAAAAACAGTAACAGAAAGTTATGTCGTCTTGATTGAGAAAACACAAAGTTTAGGGGGAAAATGTTATAATTGTGTATTTGGGTTATTAATAAATGACTATGATTTTTTTTCTCATTGGAGTAGCCTTTTATTTGGTATTTGGGAATTTAAATTTAATAAAAACCCTTGGGGATTCCATCCCTACAGGCTGCTCTAATGTAAATCAGCAGTGTTGTTTTGCTTCTTAAACTAGACACAGGGGGCCAGGGGGGGAGGGGGGACTTCCAATCCAATTTTTTTTTTTTTTTTTTTTTTTTTTTTAACTTGTCCTGTCCAACAGCTAGGCAAACAGATGAGAGCTGAGGGCCTCTTGTGTTGGACATATTTTATTTTAACAAGAGGGGTTATTCATCTTCAGACAAACCAAAGGTATGTCTGAATAAACCCCTTTTGTAATTGAGGCCAAAATTTATTAATTTCAATCATGTTTGAAAATCTTTGGTGTTGGACCGGACGGAAAAGGAAAGAGGGGAAGAAGAGAGAGGGACGTTAGAGAGAGGGGGGGGTAGGAGGGTGATAATAGGAGGGGAAGGGGGGTAAGACCATGAAGCAGCATAGAGCAGACAGGTTTACTGGTTGTTTATCGTTACGGTACGGTTCAAATGTAGTACAAAAAGGGCGGGGCCTGTTCACACACACTCAAATATTATCAACACACCTGCTAGCCGCAAAAATGTCCACATGTCAACATGCACACAAAACAGATAGTGTTCACGAACGCATACCTATGCCTTTAAACCAACTAGTGTGAAATCTTTCATTCATTCAATCATGCAAACTATTAGTGCAAAGGTGAGCTAACACCTGTGCTCAGGTGAGTGTTTATGTTCTTCTAAAATGGATGGTGGAATGTGAAAAGAAGGAGGAGGAGCGCCCAGCCACCCCCACACCCATACCCCCGCCGCAGCAGCAGCCGGAATTCCCCCAACGCCACACGGGAACAGGCAGGGAACAACCGCCCCCCGGGCGACCAAGACCGCCACCCAGGCCAGGGCCAGCCGGACCGCCGCGAGGCCCCCAGAGCCAGAGAGCAGGGAGGCGCAGAGGGAAAGAGAGCGCCGCCCCAGCCCAGCCAGGAAAGCAGCCCCCCGCCGCGCCGGAAGAGCCCAACGCAGGGCCCCACCGGAGAGGGACGCCCACAGCCCCAGACGAGCACCCCACCACCACCCAGGAGTTCCGGGCATCCCCCCGCCCCGACCCCAGGTACGAGCCAGGACCCCCCAAGGGAGACCCGCTCCGCACTCCAGGCAGCCACCCACCCGGCCCACGGTTGGTCCAGGTAGGAGCAAGGCAGGGGCCCGCCGCCCCCGCCCAGGAGGGGGGAACCCCGGGGAAAAAAGGGCGGCCCACAGGGGATGTTATAAATATGGCCCGACCAGGCTCGGCCATGTTGGAAGTTTGGCGGGGCCCAGCGCCCAAGGGCAAGGACCAGGACCCACCCCCCAGGGACACGAACACCCCCGGCTCAGGTGTAATATGAACCCCCCCACCGTGCGGAGAGAGCACCGCCGGCCCCAGGGAGCCGGCACCCAAGGGACACGGCCGCCATCGCCAAGGGGCCCGCACCCCCCACCAGGGAAGGGGTAGGGGACAGATGGACCCAGGTCCCACCTTCCTTGTAAAATGTGTGTGCGTGTATGGGTGTTTGAGAGGGTGTTTGTGTGCATGTGTGTGTGTTTATGTTTGAATGTATATATTGAAGGGGGAGGGGTGTGTGTACTAAGGGGGGTGCAGTTAAAATTGGCGAGTAGGGCACTAAGGGGACATCTCCTGATTACTCACAGTGATGTCCCCTCACCCTCCACACCAAGGGGCCCTAAATGTCTAAGGTGCGGTTAAAATTGGCGGGTAGGGTGCCAGGAGGACATCTGCCGCTTGCTTGCAGTGATGTCCAAGCACCCCCCCTACTAAGGACCCTACATGTCTAAGGTGCAAATAAAACCGAAAGAGGGGGGGCCCACTCCATACGGCAACCATAGGAGGGGGGCCACTCCCAAGTAGCCCCCCCCCCAAGGCGCATCGCAGGCTAGACCCCCCACCCCCTCACCCTAATATGAGGTTATATAAGGAAGGGGGTAAGTTGGGGACAGCTGGTAGACTGTCCCCCGGTGGTCAAACAGCCGTCCCCCAGCCCACCCCCAGCTAAGGGGCCAGGGCCACCCAGCCCAGGGGCCCACCCCCGGAGGCGCCGACACCCCAGGCCCGGCACCACCCACCCCACACAGAGAGAGAGGAGCCAGAAAGCGTCGCCCCCCCCCCCCCCGGAGCAAGCCCAGGCCCCCACCCCCAGACGCCGGCCCTAGAAGAGCTCTGGTCAGGCCTCGACGGGACCGAGGAGGCCAACCGGCCGAGGCAACCACTGATTGCCTCAGCGGAGACCCCGACCCGCTAGCCCCCCCGACCCGTACTAATAATGGGCCCCCCCTCCCCCCCAGAACGCCCCCCCACAGGACAGGGCCGACAAGCCCCCCACCCCACCCCACCCCAGACCCCGCAGCCGAAGCGGGTGACACCCAGAGCGACCGGGGGCCCCGAGAGGGTTGTCCCGTCCCGCCCCAGAGCCAGGGAAGGGCCGATCCCAGCCCCAGGTGCAGATGGGCAGCCCATCCGGCGCCGCTGGGCCCCCCCCACCCGAGCAGGGCCCCCCGCCAACCCCCCCCAGCACAGGCAAAGGGACCACCCCCCCAAGCCAAGCCAGACCACCACCCCACCCCCCCACCACGCACCCCCACACCCAAGCCCAGAGGACCACGCAGCGCCCCAGCCCGCCCCACCCAGGCACCGGACCCGACCCCCCGACCAACGGAGCCCCCCACCGCCCCCGCCAGGCACCAGAAGCCCCGACCCCCACCCCAAACCACGGCAGAAGGGCAAGGAGCAGCGACGACCAAGCCCCCCACCCCCTAAGTCATGGAGTCAACCACAGGAGACCAGAGAGATTGAATTCTTTCAAAGTTACTTGAGCTTTGGGCTGACATTTTTTCCAAGCTGATATGATCAAACAGCAGATTTCTGTGTTGACTTATGTTTATATTTTTCTTGTTTTTCCAATTTATTAAAATAGTTTTTTTGGCAATACAAAGAGTTATGAAAATGATAGAAGCTAATCCTTCTTCTATATCGATGGCACTCATGTCACCAAGCACACAAAGTGACGGTGAGGCAGTGATTGAAACCTTAAGCCAGACTGATAAATCGGCACATACCTGCTGCCAGAGAGCCTGGACAGGAGTGCAGAACCACAGTGCGTGCATGTAGCTGTCGGGTAGATTATTATCAATCCAATTTTTGAATCAATATTAGTATCATCCTTGACAGAGATTAAGAAATCATCACTACAAGCTTCTTTAAGCATTGCAAACATTAAAAAAAGAACATTAAACACAATTATTTTACTAAATACATATTTTTGAACATTTCATTTGTAATGGCCTCCCACTGTCATGTTTTGCCACCCTTCCAAAGTCTTCTACCCTCCTCCTGCCCCCTCCATGTAAAATGTTTTAGCTCCGCCCCCTGCCAAAGCGTCAAGTAAATCTTGTTCTCACAGGTTACCGCTCTGTACCTCTGAAGAACGGCTTCAGCGAGAACTTGGAGCTGGCCTCTCTGTTGATCTACATCAGCGTAAACCAAGCTGGGGTGAGGCCTGTCGGCTGAAGCATCATCAGAGGTTTCTGTGTGATGAACGTGACCTCCTGACCGACATTTGTTTCACAGAGGGTCCAGGAGGACCTGTACTCCTCCTCCCGGCAGCTGAAGAGCGAGCAGGCGGAGAAAAGCGAGCCCTTCTTGTACGACACTCACAACAACATTTCTCGCTCCAGTCTGCCTCGAGAATTTAACCCGCTAGTGAGGGACGCCAGCGAGAGACATAAGTACGGCGTCCACGCTTTACTGTGAAAAACTGCTGCACAAAAAAGGCATCAAAATGTAGAAAAACTATTTAATAGAAAGGTTTTGATTTTAAGTAAAAGAAATCTCATTTTTGTCTCAGTAAAGTTTCTTTTTATTAATTAAATTCTCTAATGTTTTACTTTAGTTTCTTTCATCTCTTTTTCAGTATTTAAATTTAGTTCATAAAGTTTTAATTTTGTGTTGACAGCAAAAAAAAGTAAAACAAACTAGAATATTAGGTTTTTTTATGTCAAATTGACACAAAAAACACTTTTTTTCAGATGAAATTAGGAGTATGGTGACAAAGAAAGCCTTTAAAAAGTTATATTTCAGAGCTGATTTAGGACACGGGTCACAACCGACCCGCTAACAGCTAACAAAACAATTCCATTTACTATATGTGAACTTTTTCAATATTCTGACATTTTTGTTCAGTAAAATCTATATGATGTAAATAAGTTAAAAAAAATATATTCCTGTTATTTATGCTTTTTAAAAGTATAAAACTAATCCAGGGACACACTAAAACACATTTTCTTCATTTAAACATTTTAACACACACTTTTATAGTTATACATCATACATGTAAAATCTTTATTCACATTTTGTTATCATATTTTTCTATTAGTTAAATTTTCAAGTGATTTAAATTT
This sequence comes from Oryzias latipes, assembly GCF_053564925.1. Lineage (NCBI taxonomy): Eukaryota > Metazoa > Chordata > Actinopteri > Beloniformes > Adrianichthyidae > Oryzias > Oryzias latipes. The sequence continues at coordinate 31,080,073 of NC_136242.1, read as the reverse complement.
TGATTTGTGTGGTGGACACATCCTAAATATATATTAAAAAATATACATATTCTTAGATAATTCAGTGAATATGAACGTTTATCCGTTTGTTTTTTCCCCCTGGTTAATCTGTGGCTCCCCTACTGGAGGTAAAAGTAATTACAAAATAGCCTTATTTCTGTTTTATGTCATTTTAATCTTCAGCTTCTACATTGAATAAAAACTGCATAACAAGTTACATTTTAAAATTTGATCATAGGATTTTGTTTTTAATTTATCAAAATGTAAACAATCTGTTTTTTATGTTCTATGTGTAAAAAGTAAATCACCCAAAAGTAGCTTTAAAAAGTCAACTTTTGTCTCCACTAAACGTAAGTGTTTAAAACATAAAATATGTATTCATTTACTATTTTAATGTGCTTGTATTTGACTGCAGAAAAGAGAAGAAGACAAACAGCAGTAAGTTCTATTCCTGAGGCGCTACCTGTCCACCTGTTTGAGACCAGAAGCCCACGGAGATCCCCGACCCGCAGTTTCATCTGTTTAAAGTTTCCATCATGCCATCAGTAGCAGCCTCAAGCTGCCAGAAAATATGTATTTATTTATAAAAATTAGGAGACCCACACACCTAAATATTTTCACGTCAATTGGATTTATTGGGGGGGGGGGGGGGGGGGGGGGCGCTTTGGTTAAATTTTCCTTACAGAATTGTTCTTCAGAATTGAAGCTTTACATTGTCTGCATCATGTTATATTTATTTTAATAGAAAAAAAACTGTATTTAAGTGAAAAAATACTTTGTGTGACGTTCCTAAAGCTGTTTTTGTGGATGTTTTAGGTACTTTTGCTGTACTTTTTAGTTGAAGGCAATGAATGAATGAAATAATGTCCCCAGTTCCTAAATGAGGGCAGATGATAACTGAAAATCTCAACATCTTCTGTTGTTTGATCACTGAATGAGTCAATAAAACGTGCTTGATTGAAATGTATCGTAGTTTTTGGTCTCTTTTGGCTAAATTACTACTTATTCAGTCAGTGGGTTACACCGGAAGCTTGTTGTTTCGTTCATTTTAAGTCTGTTTATTACATCTAACTGATGCTTTTTAATAATTCAAGACATTTAGAAAGATCATTATTTGTTTGATTGCTTAGCAATTCGTTTGATTGCTTAGCAATTCGTTTTAATGCTTAACAGTCAAACTAAATAAATTGACAGACATGAAAATAAAACTGTGCCAATCACAGCTTAAAGTCTTCCTCTCAGTCGACAAATATGTAACTTACAATAAAATAATTAATAATATGACATATTCCAAAATGAAGGTCCGGTTATATACATTTGTTTTCTGCAACTCATTTTCAAATAGCTAATAAAACGTTTTGTCACAAACTTTACATTTAATTGATTCAGTGCGTCATGTATTGTTGGTATAGGCACAAATATGTCTATTTATGATTAAGTTAAATTAAAATGGCATCATTTGTATGTGGATGTGTATAGATGGAGATGTATCTTCTATTAAATACATTTTTTATTTTCCAATCATTATCCAACATTTGATATATTTATGTGTAGATATATACTTCTTTTGTTTGTCTTCCTTAGTAGTTTTTGTTTTGATTGCTTAAAATAACCCAAATCCAACAAGAAGACTTATGACAGGAGCCACAATGATGTGAAGAGGCCACAGCCTTTCAGAAGTCAAGCAAGCACCAGCCTCCACAGCCAGGGGGCGCTGTGGGCATGAATGTGAGGACCCACCTTGTGGGGTTAAACTGTTGTTTCTGGTCAGCACCAGAATTTGCTATAATGCTGCAGTGTTCAGGTCCAAATACAGCATCAGTCAGTGGTTTGACCCTCTAAAGACATTGCCAGGGTTCGAGTCCGGCTGTGCAAAGTGAATGGAAGCCAGTGAAATGCCTTTAAAAGGACTGCCGTATATGCGTGTGTGTGTGTGTGTGTGTGTGTGTGTGTGGCTGTGTCAACAGTTAATGAGTCACCCAGGTGAGTGGCCTCTGAAGCCACATGGGAGGGGCCAGGGGTGAGATAGAAGTAGTAAAAGGGCGAGCAAGGGAGATATGGAGAAGTTGATGAGTGTTGGGGGGGGGGGGCAGGAACACAAAACATCCCCATTGCACACCTGTCACTGCAGGTGGAAGGACCTGCGGGTGGAGTTTCACTGGACAGCTTTTTGTTTTGAAAGTTTGCCTTTTTCTACGTTTTTAAAAACTAAAATTAAGATTTGATTATTTATCATTTGTCATCTGTTGATGTTAGGAGTTCGGTCTGGAAGTACGGACCGAAGGATTCCAGACTTTTACCTGAGAGACAAACCCGACCTTTGACATTCTTGGTGGTGCTTTTTTTTTTTCATCATCATTTTTTCATTCCTTACGTTGATCCTTTCATCATGGCGGACTTTCCATCAAAAGTGACAACAGAGACCAGCACCCAAAACTACCAGAACTCCCAACAAGGTGTGTCTGCCACCATCACTACCATGGTGGACTTCTCCTTTATCCGAAGCATGCAAGGTGTCCTCATGATGGTTGAAATAGTACGTACCTCCTAACACACACACACACACACACACACACACACACACACACACACACGCACACACACCCACACACACACACTAGTAAAGCAAGGATGCATTTTTGTACTTCTGGCATATTGTGCTTCAACCGGCTCACACTTAGAATTCAAGATTTTTCTGGACTAAAATAGGCAGACTGTTGCATAAATGAGGGGATTGTGTATTTCTGGAGGACTGAAACACATCTGGTGCATCGATTGCAGCATGATGTGGATCTAAAACTAACTAATTAGACCTCCATTGTGAAAGAAATTAAAATGTTTCTTGACATTTGGTATTTTTACCTTCTTTTAGTGTTTTTTTTCATTTCTAAACCTAAATTTCCCAATCAGCAAACAACCATTTAAGACTTTTTTGTACATATTTAACACATTTTCATCTCATCTGTTAGTCAGTTTATGGTATCTGACATCAATCAGTCCCAGAACTGCTAACTGTGGCTCATAACCAAAACTAGATTACGCCCCTTAAAAAGTTTTATATCTTTATTGTATTTACATTTATTATTGTCAGTTTTCAGGGAAAAATGAAATCATGTTCACATTTAGTTATGAGGTCAGTGTGACTAATGTGATGATGGAATAAGAAAACCAGTTATATATTGTCTCTCTGCCCCCTTTCCTTAAGACTCGATTCTACTGTAACTATTTCTATTTTAGAGTCACTCCATTAAATGTAAAAATAAATAAACCACCACATTTTGTCAAACTAACCTTTTTAACTGAGGCGATTTTTTGAAAATATAAGCATTTTGAATAAATCTATATTAAATTGTCTTTTGATTAGGCAAAAATGGGAGTTATAAATCAATTTAATTGGTTGGTTGATTTCAGTTCCTCTCACTTTTATGTAGTTTTTCAGTTGTGATAACTGTTTAAACACTAGAAATATACAAATTGATATCGTCTTTTATCCATCTCACAGAATCCAACATCAGGCATCCGATGGGTTTCGTTCCTGCAATAAACTGGATTGAAACCAGATTGTATCCATATGAAAAAACTAAGCAGGATTCCTTTTTGGGGACAATTTAATTTAGATTAGAGGTATGGGCTCATTCCGGTTACTCCATGAAAAAAATGCTCGTCTGGATTATAAATGGAAAATATATGGCGTGTGTGTAGATTAGGTTATTATGAACCAAATACAAAAGCTTGACCTAACCCGTTAACTTGACTGACTCTTTATTTATTATTATTCTCCACCGTGTAGTTATAATACATGAGAATCATTTAGGCTTAAGGTAAATATTATTCCAGGTTTTAAAGGTTGGTTTGGAGGCACATAGATCACCGATTAACATTATAAACACAACTTTTTGTTAAAGTGCAAATAGAAAACATACATTTTTACCCAAAAGATTCAAACATGTTACAGCATAATGCGGGGGAAAGGATGTGTAAACATGAAATCTCCTCAAGTTGATTTAAAAAAAAAACTTTAACCCAAGATGAAGTTTTTTAATCTAACTCACTGACATTTGCTTTCATTCTTTTTTCTGCATCTCATGCAGATTTCATTCTTCACAGTCAGAACTAGACGTTAGTGCGAATGAAAAACTGTCTTGTATCCATTAAAAGGGGATTAAAAACTAGAACCGTCGATCATTTTTCCTGTTTCTACCAAACATGTTATGATTATGAAACCCTCAGGGTCATGGAAAAGACGGATGTGAGATTGTCCCATAGCTGTGAGAGGAGGTCATCAGGATAAGCTCTGACCTGATTTTGCTGGTTCCTCTATTTGATCAAGCCAGGAGGGGTTGACTAAGCTGAACCTGGAGGAACAGAAGCCGTCTGTTAATCATTCCTCTTTGCGTCACCTGACTGCCTGTCACATTCTGGACTGTACCAAGTTTTAGTTGTAACTTTAATTCAGTTAGGGGGCTGTGCGAGTTAAAAGTGGGCTTTCACCTCTTCACTTCTTTCTTCTTAAGAGCATCCAAAGGTTAATGACACGTGAACATTGCCTCACAGCAGTAAAACAGCTGACAGGTTTAGGGGAACGCCGTAAAATCACTGCGGGTCAAATTCAGTCCTACCTAGGTTGGCGTTTTTAAAATCTGGATCTTGATTTGTTTATTTTTTGAACATAAAAATTGTCTGGGTAACAGTAGCTGAGTTTATTCTTAGGCTGTCATTATATTGTTTCGGTGCACAAAAACTAAAATTAGAAGAAATAAAATAAAAATGAAGAAAACGTTTCACAGAACAACTAAAACCTTAAGTACCATAAACGCTTCACTGGAGACGACAAAAGAGAGCAACAAGCAAAGATCTGATGAGAACTTTAAACCTATATAATTGAGAAAGAGCTAAGAACGTCACTTTGGCGTGACCGTGCAAGAGTGCTGACGCTTCAGGTATAGAACTTTCCAGTAACTTTTTTAACAGGAAGACTTTTTTAATATCTTGTTAAGTCATTTGATCTCAAAATAGTCCCACTCTGATCACCTTCTGATCTATTTTTAAAGCGTTACCATTCGTCTTTCATTTCTAATGATGCCGTTTTTGGCCAAAATAAAAAACGTGCCGTTTTCTAGGACATAGTTTCTGCAGAGCGGCAGGAGTTCATCAGAAATTAGCCTTCAAGTTGTGGGCGGGACTGTCAGTAGTTCCCGTCACCCCTCTGTTAACATCCTCCCCCACTAGCTTACAGCCCCTCACACCCCCAACCTAACATTACCATGTACAATTATCCAGTTGTACAGTTTGAAGACAGATGTCAGCTGAGACGAGAAAAAAAACATGAATCTCTGTCTGTAAATGGATACATCAGAATGGAGCAGAGCAAGGAGTTTGTGGCCCCGCCCAGCACATTTTCTTTGCTAAAATAGGTTTTTTTCAAACTGCATTTATTTACCTGCTCCTGATTTACAACGATCTGAATAAAAAAAAACTCAAATGCAAAGTCAGCTTACTTTTCTTAAAATGTGTGTCCTCCATCATGGGAAAAATGCCACAAGAAGATGTTAAAAGTGAGACTTTAAGCAAAATTTCTAAAGAAAGAAGTAGTATTCTTTTTTTTCCAAAAAAAAGATCTGTTTGATTTGGGGAAAACTGGAAAGTTTTATTTGAATCACAACAGTTCAAATGCATTTAAAAACAGCAGGAGAGAAGTTTGAAAGTAAACATGCATGTCCATGTAATTTCTACAACGAAATTATTATTAAAAGGTGTTTTTTATGCGATTATGTTCTAGAAATGTTTAAAAATACCTATTTTAAGGAAATAAAACTCTTTTCTAGAGCAATAGATGAACAGAACAGAACAGAGGTTTGTTGTCATATGCACAGCTTTTACACTGACATAGGAAATATCGCTCCAGTACAACCCGAACAAGATCAGACATACAACAGAAATACACACATACAGTTCAAGGTTGGCCGAGGCGCAGCCATGGTGGGGGCACCTTGGTTAGCATGGGTGAAGATGGTTTCCAATATGGAGGGGGGTGAGTAGTGGGAATGGCATGAGCAGCAGTGTCATCCTTTGCACAAAGCTGCAGATTTACACTCTGTAGAAGCAAATGTGTTTTGGTAGAGCCAAGGGCAGCAGCCCTCAGCCCATGACGGGAGTCTGAAATTCTTCTGGGCGCCAGCAGTTGTTTGTTCTACTGGTTGAGTCCTTGACTGGTCTTGCAGGTATTGATCCAAAAAGTGGGCCTTTTGGACCAGTCCTCCCTCAATTTGGGCAGAAACGCGCTCCAAGTTGGCATCCATCTTCCGCACAACTTTTTTTCCGTCTAACCCTTGTGCTATCCTGGTCACTTTGACATTGGGAGTTGGGTCATCTAGACCCACTAGACAGTGCGCTGAACCTTTTTTCTTCAATGATTTGTGATCTTCACTGGTGTCCATGGATTACATGAAATCTTTCCACCTTTATCCACCTTTGTCATGGTAGGGAGAACACGTCAATGCAAGGGTGGGGTCATGTAAGATAGCACAAGGGTTACATGGGCAAGACAAGCACAGTGAGTAAGTCTCTACTCCCCGAAGGATTTTCCCACGGAGCTCGGACAGCTCGCCTCTCTCCGTCTTCCTTTTCCAGACCGCCAGATAAATCAGAAATCCTCCGATCCCAATTAGGAGGAATCCAATTATCAGAAAATCTGAATAGATCTTTGACATCTTCCATAGGCGGCTGAGCCAGGCACACCAGCCTCCATTTTCCCCACGGTTTGTTGGTGTATCCAGCCGCATGGGTTCCCTCTGGGCAGGAGGGGTCCACTTTCCTGTTCCTTGGTGTGGAGAAAACCTTTTCGGTCGAATTCATAGACCAGCTGATCAGATCCATATTCACAGTCAAAAAAGCAGAAGGATAACAAAATGCAGTTCTGGAGCAGACAGGACAAAAGGCGTTGGGAATGGGCTGACACAGGAAGAGCGGGAGGAAAAAGCGTCTGTCCTCGGCGAGAGTCAAGCAGGAAAAAAAGCTTATTTTAAGACACAACAATTTCAATTACCAGAACAATATACCTAAAAATGAGTGCTGATTACTAATTTCAATATTCAAATTTGTCTTAAAAGGGCAGAACTTCTGAATTTATTTTTTAAATATTACTAGGACATATTCTACTAGTTCTATTGGCTGACTTTTTTCACTTATAATAAGGGAAAACAACTTGTTTTCTATATTTTTTAACTTGAGAAAGACATTTTTAACTAATTTGTTCTATTTTTTTTTAGTTTCTTCTTTTTCCAGTGTCTCTTGCTACAGTCCTCCTCTTCTTTCTGACACAGCAACAGCTCTTTGCAGCTTTTTACTTTTCTTTCCATTTGCCAGTTTGGCCTTTTTGTTCTCCACTCTCCTGTTTCAATAATGTACCTCCTTATGATATATTTATAAATGACTTTTCCTGCACGGTTGCATCCTTTAGTTAAAGGAAAACTCTAAAGAAAAGGTAGAGTTGAATAAATAATTCTTTAAACTTGACCCACTTTTTTTTAATGTCAAGCAAAAATAATTGCATTTACAAAAGTTCGTCCTTTAAATGTTGAGGTTGTTGTAATCTCTTTAGCAGTCAGGTGTGTTGCAGAGGTCATGGTTGGATGAGAGAGCCTGGTGTGCAGGTGTTTGTCAGGTGTCTATATCAGATGTGTAAAACGTGAAACAAGATCCCTGCATGCATAATGGACCGCCTCCTTATGTCTGCCCCTCAGAGGGCAGATGCTGAGACTCAACTGAGGGGCTTTTCTGTTCAGAGGGAAGCTTGAGGCTTCAAATGTAAAGCAAACAGAACTCTGGGAGTTGAAGGTTGATGTGGGGAAGGCGGATTATTTTATATATTTGCACAAACGTTCGGTGAAATAACATAAAAACAACTATTTTTAAAGCTGGATGTTTTCTGGTGTCTTAAATGCTGCATTAAAACAATTATAATAGATAACTAAATGCTTTCCTTTTTTTTCTTGGTCAGAAAAAACAATTTCCCGCTGAAAAGAAAATAAATAAATAGTGATATTCCTCAGCAAAACAATATGACTGCTGTGTACATTTCTCACTCTTCCCTCCAAAAAGTGGGGCTCAGATCAAGCAAACATTGACTTAAAAGCATGTTTGTGAAAAAAAACGACAACTATGTGCTGCAAACACTCCAGTGGAGCTTTAATATTCCTTTGTTTTCATCTTAAAATCCTGTTCAGTCTTGGTCTTACCCCTGTCGTCGATAGCATGCACCTGGTTGCAGTTCACTAAATGGCCACTGGGGTCGTTAATGGGTTTTCCAAAAATCAAACCTTTAGATAAAAAATCTTGGTTTTGAAACAGCAAAGGAGCAAAACCTAATCATTGTGTAACAGTAAATAAACCTTTAGCGCATTATAACATATTTCTGTCTTTTATGCTGTTGTTTCGGGTGTGATACTGCCATCTAGAGGAGAAAAACTTAACTTTAACTTAAGTTTTCTTGTTTAAATTCAAAATGATAAACCTAAATATCATATGCATTCTACCTGCCAAATTTCTGTCTTCAGGCTGGAGAGTCGTAATCTTTTTCTTTTTTAATTTTAGACTAACTAATTCTACAAATGTTTGCATTAAATTTTTGGCCCTAAAACGTATTAAAAGAGCTCTGTGAAAAGGTGTGAAACATGTAACGCCTAAATCCAAACATAGATGATTAAACATCTTTTCTAAATGATATTTTCAATTTAATCAAATTGTTTTACTTTTTTCCCCCATAAAAATGAAAAGAAATTTACAGTGACGCCATCAGATGTGGACGTTTGTCTGGAAAAATCACTGAAACTGATCACTGAGCATTTTCAGATGTGATTGTCAAAGGTAAAAGAGATTAGTTTCTTGAATGAGATGATCAAACATCTTCACATATTTGTTGAAATGATGGTGTTTTCATTTCACCTTCTGTTAGCTGTCATGTTCTGTTGGTCTGACCTCCTCAGGTTGTCGGGTTCCTCCAGTGGATGCTGATCGCCTGCGTGAACCACACGGCCAACCCTGCATACGGATGGGTGTTGTTTGTAGCCATCACTCTATGGATCCTCACCACCATCCTCTTCATCCTCATCCTCTTCAGCCTCCAGCAAAGAATGGCATTTGTTCCCTGGCCAATGACAGTAAGGATGGATGAGAGGGGAAGCAGAAAACAAACAAACAAAAAAAAAACAGACTAATTGCTTTGAAATGCAGAAAAAACTTTCATAAATAGAGATTAGTAATTTAATTCAGTCATAAATCAACACAATAGAACTGACTTAAATAGAACAATCTATAATGACTAGAAAGGCATAGATTGAAGCATGAAATTCAATATCAAATTATCAAATTTCCTCATGAAGGAAAATGGAAAGGTATTCATATCTCATTACCTCAAATTGATTTTCTCATGTAAATGTGAGCAAATGAAACAAAGCACAAATATAATCTCCTATCTTCTGCTTCCATTGAATAATAAAAATTATGTGAAAATTTAGACAAAATTGAGTAGTTAAAGCAGAAAATGTGTCAAATTAAGAGTGCAACTTCAAAAGAGCTGAAAAGGAAATTGAAAAATTTGGAGAAAAGAATCAAAAACTCCAATTTTTTTTTCTTACATGACGTTTAAAAAAACATATTTTTGCAGGTGATGGTGTACAACGGCGTGGCCACAGTCCTCTTTCTGACTGCTTTCATAGCCAACGCAGCAACTGTGTCATACTTCAAAGGATCATATTCCTTTGGACCCTTAGGAGCTGCAGCGGTAAGTCACTCAAACAGATATATAAATTGGTATGAAGTGAGAAACGAATAAAAAAACCTGGCAAAAACAAACCTAGTGAGATGTTCACGAATTGCCTCCACAAAAATCTGCCCCGGGTGTGTTGTTGGTGGCCTGTTTGCTTACAAGGTTGTGGCCGGCTCAACCAAAGTCCTGTAGATCTGCGGCAGACAGGAAAAAGGGGTGCAAGGCTGCCGGGAATTGATCACAGCTGATCAAACGAGACACTGAAAAGAGTCAAACATGGAGGCTTGTTGAGGTGGATCTCAGCTTACTTTTACACTCCACCATCAACACACGTTTCCTAAAAACTAGAAAAGTGACGACCGGGATTAGAACCATGAACACGTGTGTGAGGTTCTGCCTGGAAAAGGCTGCATGACCACTGCGCTTTACGGGCTTTCCGACTGGATAAAGTCCAGCCTGAATTACAGCCTTGCAGCCTGAAGCAACAACTCCACAGATGAAGCTGCTGTTGTCGCAGACTCTAATCGTTTTATTGCCTCTGGAGCTGAAACTTTTCACATACTGCTGAGTAATGCGTTGATATTTGTCAAATCTGTTGAATGGACTAAACCAACAGGAGTTTTATATTTAGCTAAGGATAACAGCTGCTATAAAATGTTTGAAAGCGCTTTATTTCAATGAGGAGAGGCGTTAGGAATGCTAGTAAACATTGATTTGTTTCACAGAAAAATGTGAATGACTTAAGTCCGTAATGATCACCTCTAGTGTGCTTAGGGTGAACTCAGACTACAGATGTTTAACTCCTTGAATTTATTTTCAGCTTTGAAAAAGTAAAATAATGTTTTTAAGTGAGTTTGTTCATGTCTGTCATTGCAACTGAGCCACATCTTTGTGTTCCTCTTTGTGGCTCTAAAAGTCTTTCCCTTGTGTGTCTCAGTTTTTTGGCGCCGTAATGACCCTGCTGTACGGGGCCAGTGCTTTCTTCTCCTACCTGGACTGGAGGGGCAATGCTGCTGACTCCACCGTCCCGACCTAAGACTGTCAAAGTCACCTGCTGTTCCTGGAAAAAAAAAAAAAAGAGAGAGAGTTTATATGAAACCAGCAACTGCACAATAAAAACTGGTTATGCAATCAAACCTGATCTCAGCTGAAGTCCTCCTCTAACGAGCAGGAGTCTGTTCCAGATGCAGTACTTCCTGTTTGTTTTAATTTGTTAGATGTCATCCTAACAAATGTCCGACCTTTAAAATGACACTAAAAATTTACTATTTGTGTTTTCTCCAACCCCTGCTGCAGCAGAGCTACTGTCCTCCTTGCTTCTGTTCACCTAGATCAGGTGTTTCCAGACAATCAGAATCTGGACTCACCTGATCAAGAGGATCAGCAGTGACTGAGGTAGAGTCAGCTGGAACGTGCAGCAGCATGGACTCCTGCATGGAGCCCTGCATGGACCCCTGCATGGACTCCTGCATGGACTCCTGCATGGACCCCTGCATGGACTCCTGCATGGACTCCTGCATGGACTCCTGCATGGACTCCTGCATGGAGTCTTTGTGTTGGGACTCGTCTTTGGTTTCCTTTTTAGTCTGTAGTCTTAAATGAGGAACAAAACAAAACCTCATTTGACATTAAAACATATTTTATGTTCTGGTTTTTGTGCAACATAAAAGTTATTGTTAGACAGATTTAGAACAGAAGCATTTTCTTGGTTTCCTCTCTTTGAAAAACAAATGTGTATGTGGGTTTTTAATTTTTATTTAAAGGCACTGAAGAATGAAGGAACAAATTAAAATTTGGGTGAATTTTAAAAACATTACTTGTTTTCTGAGTAAAGACATTAAAGAAAACCTAACGGGTTACTAGAATATATCTGAAAATTAGTCTGACATTATTCTGTGGCATGAGTCTTGGTAAAATTTTAAAAAAGATTTTTATTTTTGAGATATTTTGTTTTTGTATGTTTTGTTTGGGGTTTACAGAGCACTTTTTCAATAAAGAGAAAATTGTTGGACGCTGTTGTTTTGGTCTTTTTACTTGATCATAAATAGAAAGTAAAAATATATAAAGGATATTTCCAAACAAAGTCAAAAATAAAATCAGTGGTTTACCTAAACTGCATGTTTACAGGAAAATACTGTTTAATGAGTATTTAGCGTAAATATTTGATGAATTGCAGCTTAACTTCAATTAAACATAAATACCATAAATACAAATAAGTAATAAACATTTATGAATTAAACAGTTTCAGTTTTATTAAAAAATAGTTTTAATAAACAAACATTTAAGTGAAAACAGACAAAATCACAGACACTGGTGAAAAGCCAGCGTGCTGGTTTCCAAACACAGATATTAAACATTAACAACGGCTTTAGAAAATGATTCAAATACATATTCAATCTGATATTTGTGTCCTAATGTAACAAAAGACAACAAAAAAGAAGATTTACATTGGAATCCTGAACTTTCATCTATTATTATTGCAGCAAAAAACAGTTGAAATCAAACTTCAGTGTGAAGAAGCTGCAGGAAGAGCTGTGACCACCAACCCCTGACCTCCACCTTCTCTATCCTGCAAGCACAAAAACCCCACAAACAAATTCTTTTCTGGATTAAAAATAAAAATAAAATGAAACAAGTTCTTGATTACATCTCAAAGGTTATGCAGCAGAAAACCATAAAAATGGCAGCAAAACACTCACTGCTTTGTAATCCAGAAACATTTCTTTGAAAGCCAGGAAGTCTGTGAAGGTCAACAGCGTGTCAAAGATGTCGCCCTGAACTTCATCTTTATGCTGCCTGGAGAGAGAGAGAAAAAAAAAACAAGCAGACTCCGTTTCCAGCTTCTCTGATGTCTCACAGAAGTTTCTACAACAATCATGGACGTGAAATAACTTTCTCCTTTTCTTCTGTTGCCCAATTTTAAGCTTTAGTTGACGCAAAGCCTGTGGTTACGTTTAAGTGGGAATGACTGCGTTTGATAGTTTTGGTTCATTTGCTTCAGGATGAAACATGGTTTGGTTTCATTAAATCACTGCAGCTTCTCACTGTTCCCCCTTTTAAACAGTTTGGAGTTCACCTGGACAACAAACTTGATCTCACTGCTCTGCAGAACTGAGAGGTTCGAAGGTCTTCTATCCCTGCAGCAATAAGGTTCTTGGCACTGCTGACGGAGGACGTTATTTCATGCTATTTGTTTTTATTGTTAGTATTTTAAGTTAACCTTTAACTTACTTATCAATGCATTCTGTTATCTTGTTTTTATAGTGTTATTTTTGGTCTAATTTATTTTTGTTTCTTCTCAGTGTGGTATGCGTGATTGTACGCTAGCCGTAACTGAATTTCTCCGTATGGAGATCAATAAAGTGTTCTCTCTCTCTTTCTCTCTCTGTCATGTTTACCTCGTTTTTCCTCGGACTCTCAGGATCCATACATACCAAGGTGGACTTAATTGCTGCTCTGTGATTGGCTGCTCATATATTCCATGAATCTAACTTTCTGCGCTGTGGTGAGGACACAGAGTTTATAACTTCTTGAGAAAACTACTTTTCTTAAAAAATATTTCAAATAAATTAAGTTTAATGTTGCAGGCTCTCCTCTCCTGTATGTTCTTCAGTCTATTGTGACCATGTTAATATGATATTAGCGTGTTTCCTGACAGTCGACGTGTGGTTGGGTCCCAGCTTACATGAGCAGCTCTGTGAAGGTGTTCATGTTGAAGTTGGGGATTCTCTCCATCAGCTTCTGCTCCAGGTGTTTCTCCAACAGGCCTACCTGGACAGCAGGCAAGACCCACAATTTAGTGCAAAAAACAAAAAAACAAAAGCAAAAAGTTATAGTTAAATGAAATACTTGAGGCGCTCACATATTCATTAAAGATGGACGTGTAGCTGAGCTTGTTCTCATCTAAACCATCAAACTCGAGGTAGTATTTCTCCATGAAATCCCCCCGGAGCTGCTGGAACTGATCCTCTGAAATGAAAGTAATCCACAGAAAAAAATGATATACGAGTATTTTTACTTGATAGTCCACCACTAACTTTTAAATGCAAATGAATTATCCAAAGCATGTTCTCTGCACAGTCTTCTCCCTACCAAAGTAAAGTGATCAATCCTACCCATGAAGATATCTTCTATACAGCCAATGACAGCGTCGAAGGCCGAGTCTGCCTCTGAAGAACTGGAGACATGGGTATGATTTATTCTTTAATGTTATGGAGCTAAAATTGTATCCTTAAAAGACGCAATATCTATAATATCCACTACAATCAGTGTTGACTTATAAAATACTGAGCAGAAGAGAAACATCACTGAAAACATGTGATATATTCAGTTCAGTCAAACTATTTTTACTTTGGTTTTTACATGATGTTTAGTTGAAATCTACTAATATGAAGGTTGTTTAACCCTGAATTCACCAGAGCATTTCCCAATGACATGGGATGTTTACATTGACATCGGAAGGACAAAGACCCCCCCCATAAGTTTAATTCAAAATCTGACATGGTTTCAAAAAGTTTTTACTGTAAACTTTTTGGTTAAAAAAACAAAACAAAAAAACGAAGCAAGAGTTGTGGCACATATTTGTGACACCCTTTGGAATAATCATTGGAACATTGGAGTTTCATATGTTTGTTTGTTTGTGGATTTACGTATTTTTATTTTGTCATTAAACATTGGATCTCTTTATATAACATTAAAAAAATAAGGACTACCGTTGGGCTACCAGGTTCATTGTGGAATTATTGTGTTTTATGATGGAAAAAGAATAATCTGCACCATAAAGATGGATATCAAGCATTGCCACAAAACAAAACAAAAAATAAAATAAAAGAATAAATTGTATAGAACAAATGAAAAGATCATAAAGGCCCTGGACTACTAAGGATTAATGTACTTTGGTGTGTGATCAACTTGGCTTTAAAATAAAATGAAGAAAATGAGGTGATATGCTGCCTCAATGCTGGGTCTCGATATAATCAATTTCATATTAAAAAAAAAACAAATACATTCATACATTTTAAATGATCCTAAACCCAGAGCATAAACTTACCAGGAAACAGCAATAATTTCTTCGTCCAAATTATCTTTATTCATGACGTCACACAAAGCGAAGCCTTGATCACCTGATGAATGAAACACAGCAAAACCCCAATTCCTTTTGAATGTCGTTAAATCACACAAATCCTTGATAAAAACGAAGATTTTTTTTTTACATAAGTTAATATGTTTTCAGGTTAGACGGGTATTTGTTGTTAAACGATCGTATCGATTTGCTGCTAATTAGGTATAGGTTTGCAAACATTTCATTTGCTAAAAACGAACCGCATCTGTAGAATTTCGACAATATTTTTCCTCAGAAACGTTTAAATCAGAATTCTCTTAGAATATTTACCTGAGTGAGACGTATTCCATTGTTTACAAGCCATATTTAATCAAATTAGCTGCCTTTCAATGGCGACAAAAAAAACTTGAGGGTTACTAAGGAAACGGCAATTGACTGTGCTCTCGTGTAACCCATCCGGCGCAACAAAACCTGCGCTCTTTGGTTCCTCCCTAGATATACGGCAGCGCATGATCACAGTGGCTGAGGGAGTAAAGAAAAAAAAGACAAAATATAGATATTTTTTAAAAACTACATGTGCTTTTTATAGTTAAGGTGCTAATCCTATCTAAAAACTAAAATTTCAATTAAACTGGCAAAACATTATAATCCTAATCTAGTCTGCAATCACAAAATGTAAATAACACAGTTGTGAGTTTTCACATTGGATTTGTTCTGTCCAAATGAATTTAACTCAAGTCACAAACAATTCCTCCTAGTTTCAACAGAGTCATTTCACTTCTCACTTATACTATCCTACCTCCTACTTGGTGGTGTCATAAAATAAGTTTCAGACAGATCTGATGTGGAATTTCAGAATAAAACCCAAATGAAATCAAGTACAAAAGCATTATTGCCTTTTTCTTCAGTCATCTTTTTTCTGACTTTTGTGTTGATTCTTCTTCAGCGCTATACTGTGCAGCTTTTATTCATACATAACTTGTTATAATTTATTAAAAAACAATAAAACGTTTTTGTTCTCTTGCAATTGTTCGAGAAACAGAGGCCATCATGAACATGGTAAAAAAAATGATTCCACAAAAAAAAAAGTCTTTGGGCCAAAATGTATCGTTTTAAAAGCACAACGTAGGCCAAATGAGAGTTTGAGACACCTAACATCCAGTGTCTTATAGCTATATAGTTTAAAAACTCCAACTTAAAGAGATTTCTTTGAACTTTCTAAACAATTCCAATTATTTTGCAGCCATCAAACAAGACTCAAACTATTTCTCATCAAGCCAGTGGATCAAAGAAGGATTTAAGACAGAATCACATTGACATACATTTATTACAAATATCACAAACCAGAAAACAACAACTCTTTGATAAATCACATCTTTGGGAGGTATGGGACACAATTCTTTTCATAGAAGTTTTAAATACAGTTCACAACTTATAAAGAAATCCTGAACTTCATCTTGAACCACAAAGACAACTAAGCTCATACCTCCATGTGCAAGGTGCTCGAGGACACAGTAACAAATGACGAGCAGCGTTTGTTGTACTAAGAGATGCATATTATTTTTATTTAGAGACCATTCGATTAAAATCTGACTGATTTTATAAATGCTGTTCATGCTATTTGGCTCTTCCATAAACAACGATGCATTTTAAAATCAGTTGGGACTGCGAAATAGGAAATGCAAGAACGTAATTAAGTTGCACTGAAGTTTTCCTGAAGGACAACCGTTCGTACATTTGTTTATGTCATGTGTCCGAGATCCGGTTCCGTAAACCTTGCAGATGCTTCAAGTAAACAGTAAACGAAAAAAAGAAGGCTGTGAATAGGAAAGGGAAATGATGGTGTTCTGAGCACAAAGAGGGGAACCATATTTTGATAAAGTCTTTGCCAATTCACGAAAAAAAACTTTTAATCTGCAGAATTGCATGCAAATGGTTTCCTTTGAACTGCTTCATACTCATCAAGCTATCAGCTTTTATTTTATTTTTATTATTAGCTAAATTGTTCAGTGTTTCAGTGCCAATTCAGACATCAAAATACATTTTTTATAAGTAGTCTTGAGTAAAGGGACAGTAGATTAACGTGACTAAAACGGTGTTCCACAAAGACGCATGTTTGATCTTCATTCAAAATGAAAACAGTTCTGTCTTTTTGGTCCTAAACAGTAGGTTTGCTCATGTTGAGGCTAAATTTAACATTTAGCGCACACAAAAAAGCAATATTTGAAAGTAAACAGGAATTTTTGGGGGGCATTTTGAAATTTGAAACCCCTTTATTTTTCTAATCATCGATAAGATTTATGGAAAGAACATCTGAGTAAAAAGCACAAAAGATCTTTTAGGTCTAACAGCCATGGAAAATTGTACGTCATTGGAGTCCTACTGCCGAACAGCGATTAAAGTTCGACAATTTTTGTAAAATGAATCAGAAAATGTACATTTTTAAACACCAAAAACAAAATTCTGATATTTCGTCCAGCAGTGATTTATTTTTTCCTATAACGCGCCCGAGCAATGGGCCGTCCACCAACACAGACAGTTAAGCTGCCAAAGATGTTGGAAATGAGAATGAAGATGCTACCATGAAAGTTATACCAACTATAGCCAGAAACAGGAACAAGTGACATCTCAATTGTATCTGTACCTTGCATTTAATACTGTAACTACAGGCTGTGTTCTCTTGAGATGCCCGGTCTGTCGGGATCTCTGACACATGCAGGATGGAGACGGGATTAAATAGAAGTAGCCTCTAGACTGGAAGTGCAGTGGAATCCTACTCGGCTTCAATAGTCTCTGCTCCACGCGTCTGAAAAACAAACGGTTAGTAAAAAGTTGTTGATTCTTGGCGCGGCTTCTGCAAGGCGTTATCAGATACTACAAAAGAGGAGACTGAAGCAAACGAGGAAAAAGCTTTTTGGGATTCAATCGCAGTCCGACTTCCCCTCTTCTTCTCTGCCGTCTTTCTTTTCTCCATCGCGCTGTCGCCAACTCCTCCGTATCCCAGAACTTACTATTTTGCTACCGTCACTATGGCACCTTCCTCACGACATCCGAGGAGACTCTCAGGAAACTATGCACCTCGTGCGTGTCTCTGTGTGGGACGACGGGCGTGTACTGTGTCAGGAGACGTGTGCAATGAGTCTGACGCGTGTCTGGATGTCTTGGCGGCACAGGGGGCACGTCTCTAACTGTAAGGCACACTCCATACACATACCACTGAAAAGACAAACCAGGAAACAAATCAATGTCCACGGAGAACCTGTGAGATCTGAAGGAAAAATGTGCATGCTTTAAAATAATTCCAATCGCATTCTGAGGAGTGCCGTACCCGTGTCCACAAGGCCGCAGTTCTGTGTCAGCCATGACATCACAGCACAGCGTGCAGCAGTTGTCTCGGATGCTCACTTGCTTCAGTAAGGCCAGACGCCGGTGTCTGAAACACCAGCAAGAACCAAAACTTGTTTCATTGTTGTGAATTCAATTCCGCTTGGCAGCACATCTTATATAGAAAACCACAGAATGTTTTCTTTGTTTATGCCACTGGTGAAGATTGGATGATGTGTCCCCTCTGTTACAGTTCCAGCTTCTTATTCAGGTTTTAACTGCATCAGAGTTTACACAAAAATCTATCAAATAAAGGTCAAATATAAATGCTTCAAAATAGCTTTTTTTCAGTACCGACATAGTACAGTTTTATTAACAATGTCCAGTTCTTGTTGATATTGCTTTCATAAACTATTCTGCTGATAAAAATCCAGGACTAAATCCCTAAAATCTCACTTTAAATATTCAAGTTGCAAACCCAGATGACAATGAATGACATTTTTACTTAGTTATCAAACAGATGCGGATAAAGAACAAGTGCCAGTCCCGCCCTCTGAACGGAATAATACACGGACACTCAAAGAACAGTCGGGTTCAGTTTTTCCAATTTCATAAAAACCCATAATGCCTCCTCAACTCCGTCGCCGGCTTTACCTTGGTAAGATGATCTTTTCACTGGCCAGTAAGGAGGCAAAGTCGTTGAAGGTGCTGAACTTGACTGAGGGCGGGTGACGGAAAGGCTTGGATCCAAAGTTAAACTCACACTGCTGGTAAGACATGAAGCTGGCTGCCGCAAAGAAACCAGACCTGGCAACGAAAACCGAGGAGGCTTCATCCAAAACAGGAAAAAAAAAGGAACAATATGGTCCCTTTAGGGGGGAAACTTACGTGGCCGATGAGAAAACTTGTTTTTCTGGCGGCAGTGGATTCCCGTTAAGATAAAAGATCATTTGCTTTTTACTGAGGTCCAACAAGAAGCCAATGGCATCTCCTACAAACAAACGCCCAAAACAGAAAGAGACGCTTGAACATTACGAGTTTCAGGGAGATTTCTTAGAAAAACAACTGTCAGCACAGCTTTATGACAAGGAGCATACCCTCCTTCCAGCAGGGGTGAGAATGAGGTTTACTGCGAGCGTTGTACCAGATGAGCTGCCTGCAGCCATCGTAGGCACACGAATATTCATCATCGCCGATCCCATAGCCCTCCTGACAAAAGCAAATATGAGGAAGATTATTAGTCTGCTGTTGCAGAACAATCAGCACAGAAGGTGTGGAGGCAGAAGACGGATGCATACATGGTTCAGGAACTTGCTGTCCTTGGTGGCCCATCCGATCTGCATGACTCCTGACGTAATAACCGTCACCTCATAGTACCAAACGCCAGAATCCACGCAGAAGGTGCAGCGCACGCTCTCGAAGGATGAAGCGTCACATCGTGCCTGAAAGACAAAAAATAAAAAAATTCAATATTTTACCAATGAAAACCTCCAAACTGGAGAAATGGTTTCGGGGGCGGCTCAGACTAACCTCAAGTCCGGTCGGGGAGATCTTGAGGTACTCACTGACGTCGTTGCTGTTGAGCATGGCGTTGATATTGGTCAAGTTGACCTTTTCATATGTAAAACGGCGACCCTCTTTCAGAACTGAAAAGAAGAAAACGAGTGAAAACTTCACAACTAAAACATCAGTGTGAATGAGCTTCCTGAATGCGAATATAATCAAAACAACTCACACAGATTGTCAAGACTCCACTGTGAACAGAACCCGACCTGTCTCTTCAGGTAATCGGAGTGGTCGGCCCACGACTCCAGGACGGCGAGTCGATCACTGATCGAAGACTCAGACACCGTCAGCTTGTTTTCACCTGTGGTCGAAAAGATTCAGGTGTGAGCAGGACAGTTAAATCAACCATGTTAAAAAACACACACACACAAAAAGAGTGAATGTAAAAGTCTGTCCAGGAGGATTAGCAGAATGAAGAGGTTCAGAGCTCCACATGTTTCTGTTCCCATTCAGGTGCAGTTTTAGATTTTACGAAACTTAAAATACATTCAAAGCATAATTTTCCACTGTTGACTCTTCTAAATGCAGTGAACACATCCATAATGAAAAACAGTTAAAAAAGTCTTCTAAATACTAAACGAATTTATAAAATGTTATTAGAAACACGAAAAAAACAATATGAAAAACGAAAATGTCAAGCCACTTCAGGAGATAATCTACTAGATAATATATATTGTCCTTTATAAATTTGGATTTTAATTTTAAAATAAAGAGGGAAAAAAAACTTAAATAAATATAAATCACAATAAGATGATAAAAAAAATCAATCTGGGTGGTAATATTGTTTTCCATTTGATAAAAAAAAAAAGTTTCATTTTTAAATAATGTTAAAGAAGGGAAGTATTTAGACACAAAAGAATTCCAGTCATGCTTTACTGCTTCATCCGTTGTGAGAGGACTTACTGGTCTGGGAGAACTTCTCCAGTGCGATGAGAGCAAACAGCATGACAGTCGGATGAGCCTCAGAGCTCTGCAAGAAGAGCCACAGAACATTTCATCTGCATTCATTTATAAAGAAAATTTTATAAATATTTAACACAATGTAATAAAGAATAAGTAATAAAAATTCCACCTTCCAACATTAAAACTTGATTTACCAACCTAATTATCATCTCCACCCACAGTTGTAGCATTCATTCGCTCATTACTAACAGCAATATCATCAAGCGAGCGATATTACCCATCACCCACTGCAGGATAACTAGGTCTGTCATCTGACCAAAGGTAAAACCAAACACCTTTGTCGATCCTAATACATCTGCAATGACAGCAGCAGTTACATGAGGTTTCCTCACCAGGCTCTCCAGAAGATACTCAAGGGTTCCTGGACTCAGCAACCCAACACTGGCTGGTCCTGCAGATAAACAACAACAAAAAGGAAATATTTTTCTTTAAAAAAAATCAAATGACATAACGTGAAAATGAAATTTAATAGTAAAAAATAGAAGATTTGGAATCACTGGATAACATTTGTGAAATTTCTGGGGTTCTTTGTTTTAAAAGGTTAACATAGTAACATAAAAGTCATACCATAGACAATCTATGTTTACAAATAAGCGTCTTCAGGCTCGATTATAAGAATACAGATGATCAACAATAATTGATATGCTTCCATGAAAGACGGCAAATGTACCAGCAAGCTTTTCTGCCAGGCATCCCAGAACCGCTGTGGTGTTTCTGTGTTTAGCGGGGCTGAGAGCGTGCTGCTTCGCCACCGCCGAGCTCAGGTTCAACATGTCGGAGAGCTTCTGGAGAGCATCCTGGAGAGACGCGGATCAAATCAAACAACAGGGAGTCAACACGGCTGCGGGGACGCAGAGCGCCATCAGTTGAGAGCAAAGCGCGTCGTTGGAGATCAGACCTTGGTTGGCAGAGGACACTCGTCCAGTAAGAGAGTGATGACTGCAGGACCCAGCGGATCGTCCAGAGGGATTACTCGTATCAACGACTGGACGACTTCCAGCCAACCATCATCTAAGACAATGGAAATAAATTTAGCAGTTTCAACATTTTTAAATTAGGGCTGTAACCAGTATCCAAATTAATGTTCACAATCTATTCCCGAAGATTTTCGTACAAATATCTGTGACGTCTGAGATCGCCAATAAGCGATCCTTATAGTTATAGTAAAGCATAGTCAAATACACTTTGGGCAATGCAATTATTCCTCTCAATTTGCAGAATAATGTTGGATTTTAAGTGTAAATAGGGCGATATGGAACAAAAATAAAATCTCATTTTTTTCAGAAACAAATTAGCTTTTTTAATTGTAATCCATTTTTTCTAACCCCTTTAACTTTCTTAAATAAAAATGAAAAATGAGAGAAAACATTTGACCAACACTTATTTTAACATCTCCTTTGGGAGTTCACCTGAACAGAAAGTGCAATTAAACACAAGCAATGATCAAAATGCCTGTAAAACAATGCGGCAGGTGTTTTGTGAACTGCCGCTAGCTTGAGCATCTCTTAGACAGCAGCACTTTTCTGTTTCAGATGTTTAAACAAATTCGGTGTACTTCCACTTTTGGCAGCAACAGTGTTCAAAAAGATTTTACAGCGTGGGGCTTGTTGCTCCACAGAACTAAAGTAAATGTTCCTATTTTGAGAACAAGCTCCCTTTTTCCTGGTTTCCATTTTAAAGTGGGCTGACCTTACTTTGAACGGGAGCCTAAGAGAGCAGGATTCTGGGGGAAAAAATTAAATTTTACCAAAATTGAGTTTTCTTTAAACTGCAAATTCAAATTAACTGATAAAATGAACTCAACTAAAAGTTTGCGCTACTTTCACAGGAAGTAAAAACATTTTTTTAAAGGGCCTATACTATCCAAAATCCATTTTTTGAGCTTTTAAGTGTTTTATAATGTTCATTTTTCACTAAAAGACACCGCAATACGGTATTTTGATCCGTATAACCCATTTCTGAGTGTCAGAAAAGTGTCTAAAAACCTGCGTTCTGACCGTCAGCCCCACCCAATCCACGAAAAGGGTGGGTTCTGACGAGCTGACGTAGACCGGCTGCCAGCCCCGCCCCCCAGTATAACAGACACACCCACTTTCTCTGTGGAGCTAGCTGTGATCGGCTAAACGCTTTGCCTTCATATGCACAACATGCACGTCCATCTTTGCAGAAGTTCTGATGTTGTTTATTTTGTGAAAGAAACGCAGACTCTAGATTGACGTCATGAAAGGGGCGGCACCCACACGCAGAAAAAGGCGGAGCCTCAGAGATCGAGTCATCTTACTTCCAGGTAGAAAAAGAACTCAGGAAAACTACTCGTACGTCAGAAAAAAGATCGTACGTTTGTGCGCCAAAGGTAACATATTATCATACACTTGAATATTGTGATCTGCTGATCAATTAAGTAACCTCATGAGACTGTCCACTGGTGGAGAGGCCACAGCAAAACAAGTCTGCAAAAATGTTCATCTAAAGTTTTGTCCGTTTTTCCGTATTTCCAATAATGATGAAAAAAGCCAGTTTATGAAACCTGCTTGTTGTTAAATCCTGTAGTCAGACTGTGAGTTGTTCCATTTTTATTGCATCCATCGACTGGAATTGCAGTTTTTAAGGATGGAGAACATTTTTTAGTAAATGTTGTTCAATGATCCAAAACATCAGTGATGTTGATATTTTGTTTGCTGCTGAAGTTAACCAGGTTGACAGAAAAACCTTTGAGTGTGACGTTGTTTTAAGTGATAAAAAGCCTTTCTATCTTTCTAAATCTGTGAGATTTTATCCATTTTGTTCTCCTGTTCTAAATAAAGGTAAGCATAATGGTGATTAATTACATTTTTTAATTTGTTGTAATACATTAAAAAGACATACATATAGCAGCCGTTCACACATAATATATGGAATAATGGGTTGTGATTTGAACTGTGAATCCCTGATCTTGATGTATAGTAATGATGCTATTTAAATTATGCACTTTGCAGAAGATAAATTTGCATGACACCTTGAGTTAAGGACATTTATGTAGCATGACTCAAATGAAGAAAATCTGTCTATTTTTAAAAAGGCTAATTTTATGATTTTCTAATAATCATCAGAACCAAGGAGGGTTTTGGCATTTCTCATCTGAATTTTTCAGACTCTCAATTCATTCCTGAATAACTTAATTTCTTTTCAGAAGCTTCTTCGAAAAAAAAAATCTTTTAAATGATATGAATTCCTTTTTGCGATGAATTTCTATGGAAAAACGCAGATATTAGGGTAGATCTCTGAACTACAACTGAGCGGTTAGTGAGACTGGCTCTGATTTATGAACATTACCGTGATACAAAAACCATGACAACAACAACAACAACACAGACTACTTATCTATTAGCTGACTTGTTTAGAAACTTAAAACTCCTCTGATCTGGTGTTTGAAGATTAAATTCCCCTTGAATCCTTGGTAAACCAAAAGTGAAGCTGAAAGCTTTGCTTCAGTATTGATTTGCTGTGAAGCCACGCAGCTTTGGGCCCTGAAGGCATCACACCCCCTCAGTTGAAAGCAGGCTCCAAACACAAGAGCGCTGAGCTTTCTGTGACAGGAACAACCACTTTTTACCAAATTCTCTTTATAAACCCCACTCTGACCATCTTTTGATCTATTTTCAAAGCGTCCCCAGTGGTCTTTTAATTATGATTATGCGGTTTTTAGCAAAAACCTGTTGTTTTCTAGGACATAGTTTCTACATTCAGTGTCTGCCCGCCTGCTTTCGTCGGCTGTTTTGATCTCACAAGGCGATCCCAGCAGGTCTACAGAGAGCACCTTTCTTAATTCTTGGAATCATTATCAGTAAATGTCCTTAGGAATCCCAATCAGAATTAGTCAAGTGTTCTTACTGAGTGTCAAATTGATGTTGACATTCATAAATACAGCTGTTTTGTATGACAAAGTTTTATTTGTGTTGAGATTTGTGTTTAATCCATTTACTAGTTTTTGTTGTGTTTCTCACCTGTTTCTGCCATCTCATGAAGGGTAATCATGGAATAAGGCGGCTCTTGATCACTGAAAGAAAAAATAAAGTGTCAGTCCTCATAGTTAGAACAGTTTTATTGTTTTTACTGCACCTAAACAGACATTTATCCAGATTTATATTTTTGATTGCTTTACAAAAAATATGGAAGTTAGTCAAATTAAAATTATTAAGTTGTTAACGTATTACAAAAACAGGATTGATGAGAAAACAATCGCATCTGTAGAATCTCAGAGAAAATTAATTTGTGAAGAAATGCAGACACTAGGGTGAGGCTGAAACTATGACTAACTGGCCTCAGATCCTGTTGACAGCTAGGCTGCTTTTGCTTTCGCCTGTTCCGAACTGAAAACTGTAGAAGCATACATTTCAAAATAAACAGTCATTACTGGAAAAAAAAATTTAGTTTCACAATAAAGCTGCATCCATTGACTCAAAAATCCAATGAAAAATCCAATGAAAGATCAATCCCCCACGCGGCTTTTTCTTTTTCCCTCTCCAACACCGCTCATTCTGTCACTTAATTAAAACGATGTGCAGCTTTATTGTGAAAATGAAAAAGCATTTCCTGTATTGACTTTTATTCTGAAATATGAGACACACTTTTGCTTCCATAGAAAGCTGTTGCTCTAAAAGATTTCGTTCTCAAACTGCCTCCATAAACGCATCACATTCAGAAGAGTTTAAAGGTTCTCTGAAGTTTTGGAAACTACATTTTAGCTGTCAGCTGTTTTCCATTCATCTACTTCTGTTTCAGGTTTGAAGCTCACAGAATTGTGGAACAATAAATCAAGTCTCTCAAGAACATTTGGAAGTTTCTATTAACAGCTTGAAATAAATTTAAAAACAAAAAATATTTTCATATAGTATGGTTTTATTTACTCTCTCAGCTTTTAAAGCTAAACAAACATTTAGGGTAAAACTTCATTTCCTTCACAATAAGACTCAGAATCCCACTGGCCTTAACTTCTACGCAGTTTCATTAACAACATTGTTCTTTTCCTTCATCCTATGCAGATTATTAGTTACAAACGTCGACTGACCTGCTTGGCTTAACGTTCAAACTGGAAACGGCAAGACACTGGATGAATATACACACCTATGTGTCATGGTGAGATGCTGGCCAGTAAACTGAATTATCATTCGTGATAATATCATACAGCCGGAAAGAAACCGACTTTCTGACTATTACCGGAAATTCAGTTTTCTTTTTCAGCAACCTATAACTTCTACAGATTGCACACAGACATGTAAATAAAATTCAATTAGGACAAAAAAAAACATAGAAGTTTATGGTTTTAGGATTATTCTGACTTATAGAAAATCAGAACAGAAATTTGACTGTAGCTGAAATTAAAATATAAATTGTCTTTTTTGTTGTTTTAAAAAAATCCCAAACAATTATTTTTTCCCTTGAAAGTTCCCTTTACTAAGGAAACAGGAAGCAGTGAACGGTGAACAACTTTTCTTCAGAAAAAAGTTTCAAGAAAGAGGGAGATGAAGAAGACTTTTCTAAAAACACCTCAGCTAACATTGGGGTTGTTATGGCTTAGGTAAAGTGGCTGTCCTCTTGATTGTAAAGTTCGATTCCTGGTTTTAAAAGCCTTCAAATCGATTTCTCCTTAAGCTGCGGATGAAATGAAAATGCACTTTGAGTGGTCAACTCGGCTGGAGAAGCTTTATATAACTGCAGTCCATTTACAGAAAATATTAGTGCAGCTAAACGGGAAATGACAGCTGCAAATATAGAAGCTAATGACATGGTTCAGGACTTTCCTCTTTATTTTTATTATTGTAAAGCTCATCTGTGCCTTGATGGCGTAGTTAAGTGCTAAAAATTCCCTTTGTACATGCTTTGACCCATTAAAATCAATAATTCCTCTTTTTAGAAGGAGGATATTTAGTCAAATCAGTTATTTGATAATCTATTGTGTTTTTAAAAGGGTTTTAGAAACATTTTCTGGTTTACTGCAAAAATGAGAAAAGCCAAACTAAAAGATGAAACCTGGTCTAGAAATATTGACGTCATTTCTGTGAAAACTGTTCCTCATTTTAGTATATTCAAATGACTTAGACTGGAAAACAGATATAGTTTAAAAAAAGAAATGTAACACTGGTATGGCAGCAGTTATAGTAACATCATAGTACCAGAATTGACAAAGCCTCTTGGATAACAGGTGAAACGTCGTCTAACTTTAAAACCAAGTCCAGATGACAGCCCCTAAACCTACTACAATGGAACCAACCTGGATGAATGAGAGTCTTCATAGACCGTACCATCAAGGCTATTCAATAATTCTTAAACTGTGAAGTTTTGAATTTAAAAGCAAGCTGTTCCTTTTAGTCCCATATTTCTATTGTTAACTGAACTGGTTGGACTTACTTGTCTACAAGTGTTCTGATTACAGCCAAGGTGTCCAGCACCAGGACATCCACATTCTGCTTCTTCCGTCTGGGCTCATGGGGTCCCCGTCCACGGCGTGGTGGTCTGACCGGATCTCTGGGCCGGCTGCTTCTCGCCTCTGCAGCATCTATGCCGACCACTGTGCTGTGATCCACCCGCCGAGCCGGTCCTCGAGTCGCCCTGGTCGACCCGTGATGATGGTCCTCCACGTCACTATCGTCTCGGCACACGCAGCTGTTACCCATGGTTCCAGTGTCGAAGACCACACTAGTAAGGGTCTCCCAGAATGGATGAAGGGAATTTGAGGACAGAGAGAGGAGAACCTGTGCAAGGCTCCTGCAGGCACAGAAAGTGATCCAGGATGCTACTATCATATCATTTGAAGCGCTTGATTTGGGGGGGTTCTTGTCCCAATATGCTGGGTGGGGTCAGCAGAAGTGATCATACTGTTGTCAAGCGGAGACTTGTTTTGTGGTGTAAAATTGTATGACCGGTCAGATGATGCAATGGAGAAAACTGTAAACATAATCGCCCGCAAGGTCTCAAGTCAAGCTCTCACCTGGGGCTCCCATAGCTGTGAAAAATCAAAAACAAGGAAGATTACATTCTGCTTTATAGGTAAACCAATCATCAGACGTCTTAGAGTACTGGGCAATCGTTTGAACATTTCTGATTTCAATTCCTCTCCGTTTATATACAAGAAAATATAATTTACAACTGAGGTTGTCTAAAAAAATATATATATAAAAATGTTGATTATATAATGCTTTGAGAGATGTTTTCACTTGTAATTATGAACAAATGAAAGACATTTTGTCATTATTATTTAATTATTTCAAACTGATAAAATAAATAATTTATTTGTTATTATTTATTTATTATTTGTAAATATTAACTGGTTTTTTTTGTTTGTTTGTTTTTTAGCTATGGTCACAAATTAGTCTCCCCCATCCAGGGATAATGTAAAGTTCTATCTAAGCTTCATAAACAGAAATACAAACATGAATCACAATATTCAAAGTTCGAAAGGGGTTTTGGAAGTGTTTTTTTTTTTTATTAATTCAATTAATTCCAAACTTAAATTTATACAAACAACATTTTTACAGAATTACAAGAAATAAACACACAGACTTAAAAATACAATCAAAGGTTTTTAGAAAAAAGTTAATGTTTATTATTGTTGACTCCCTTAAATCAATTTCTTATGTCACCCTTCATAGTTGATTTAAATATTTTTATTGATTGACTATTTTTTAACATCTTTTTAAATGCATTTGTTCTCACGGCTGGTTTCATATTCTCAGACTGGATTTATTATCTCTTAAATGGAAAGAATGCTTCATACATTAAATTTCAGAAATTAGCTCAGCCTGAAAGGTGAATTAAGTAAATTTAAGTATGTAAATATAATATGTTACAGCCTTACTCTTAATGTCACAAATAATCAGTCATGTTTGCATTTAAATAACATAATACTAGTCATTTAAATGAAGTAGACAAATAATGTTTTGGTTCAAAATAGTTGATGTCAACTAAAAAAAATAAAACCATAGAATTTAAGACAAAATATATAGACATTTTTACAGTAAATGCAAACTGTTATGATTTAATAATAAGAACTAGCTGTGTTGACAAACATGAGCTTTACGTAGCTGATTAGCAATTTAGCCACCCGCAAACCCAGCCCTCATGAACGACAAGTTTAACAAACTTTGAGTAATTATCATATTCAAAATAATCGATTCTACTAAAAGATACTTACAATGATTCCACTTGAACAAGGCTTGTTGTACAAAAAGGCAGTCAATGAAAAACAAAGTAGTTCCCCCCCAAAAATAACAAAACAGACAGCTAACAAGGCTGTGTTTTAGCTAGCCTGCTAGCCGAGCTGAACGCACCTCTCCTGTCAGACACTAGTGAGCAGCGACGACGTTCCCGCGGTCCTCAAGCCCCACAAAGCTGTCGGGATACATATACAGGGTCCGCGCGTCTTCTTAATATACATACTAACGGAAAAAGTGGTGTATTCGTGGCAAACACATCGTACAAATTTTAACGACGCTGCTAAAACGCTAGCTGCTAGCTAAGTTCCGTAGCGCTGGCAACTACGGGGTTGGTCATCATCAGCTGTGAAGGGGGGGAGGAGGAGGGAGGACTGGGAACTACTAATAAAGTTTTTTTTTTCAATAATACATTTATTTTACGTTCTTTAAAAAACGGTATTATTTTTGTTGATTAAATAAATATTTTAGGCATTTTTTCACACTTAAATGTATGCATAAAATAAAAACACGAATTTTTCTTGAAAACAAAATGTATAATAACATATAATAACAAAAACATATTAAACTTGGTCATGAAAAAACAATAATAAAGTTAAAAAAAAATCAACAAAAAATAAAAACAAAAAATTAAAATGACATTCTTTAACAAATAAAAAATAGTAAATAAATAAATCAATCAAAAACTTTGTTCACTTTTTAAAAGAAATTGTCAACAGATGTTTCAACAAACTAACTCCATAATTAGAAATAACAGGTTAAAAAGGGGCTATTTTGACTCAGGGAAAAAAGAGGTTAAAATAAAACTACAATGGGCCCCGAAAAACTTTATTGTTCCAAAACTAACCTAAAAATAGATCCCAACGTGACTAGCCTGAGAAGTGGGTTGCAGAACAAGTGTTTTAAGAGTGAAGAAAAGAAAAAGTAGATTCATCCTCATACTGAACATCATCGGCTGCCCTCTCACCTCACTGAAGGATATCTACCGCTGCCTCAGCAGAGTGACTAGCATCATCACTGACTCCACCCAACCTGCTTTCCCCTGTTTGGTCTGCTGCCCTCTGGCAGAAGATACAGGTCCATCAGAACCAGGACAAACAGACTAAGGAACAGCTTTTTTTCCACAGGCAATCACTATACGGGCTACACATACTTCCAACAACTACACCCCACTCTGAAGTTTTACAAATGCTAAATCACTGACTACTACACATGTGTGCAATATCTTGACTTCTGTGCGATAACACACAATATTTGTAAGCTGCGCTCACAGCAACTCAACTCATTCCATTCTATTTTGTCCATATATATAACATTTAACTGTTTCTGTACATATTGTACATTTTTTGTTAGAGATGTGAGTACAGTATTTCTATTTTTTTATTTATCTTCATCACTCTAAGGCTGCTGCTATTTCATTGTATCAACATGTACAATGACAATGAAATGATTCTGATTAATGCAGTTTAACTGTAAAATGATTATTTGCAAGGATAGATAACACTAAAACTATCTGGTGAAATAAGAGAAGTCTTTTCTTTTCTTTTTTTTTTACCTTTGGAGAAGGCAAAATATTTATTACCGGTTTTTACAGAAATATACAGAGAAAAGGTATAACCACAGAAACAAATGTCTTTAAAAGAAAAAAACATGTTAAATCCCAATTCTGCCCGTTAGCCAATATATTTTACATTTTGAGATGAAGTAGAGACTCTGAATTGTCCCTCAGGAGTGGTGCTGTGGTTTTCTGTCTATGTACACAGCCTTCCTCCAAAGAATGCAGAAACCCCTTAAAACCAGATTATGACAGCAGAACTTGGAAGGACATGTTTACTAAGAACAAATCTAGACAGTGTGCTGTAGATTGGGACAGTCAAACACCCGGCTTCGGTCAAGGGATGTATTAAAGGAGTTGTTGCGATACATCCCTGCCTTGCTCAGGTGTTCAGAAAATGTCTGCGATTTGGGGTGGTAAGTGCATGGTGCACTTTCAGAGGTTGGAGGTAGAAGTCCATAGTCTCTGGATGTTGTTCTGTACAGAACACTCATGGCCTTCGTAATGTCCTCCAATTCCACATCTTTCAGCACCGCATTCATAAGACAGGAGAAGACTGGGTTTCCAGGGTTGGTGCACTGTGGGCTGCTACTGCCTGCCTGATACTCCTGAGACAGAGACATCGCTGTGATCCCTGTGAAGAGAATTTAACTGTTACAAAAGCCTTTTTTTATTTGTTTATTTTAGTTTTCCTGAAAATGGATAAGCTCACCAGGAAATACATTTAGTTAGTGACTTTTATGTTGCTTTATTTTGGTGATTATTTCATGGGTATTAATTGATTATTAATTAATACAAACTCAAGGCTAGGTGTGCAATTAATTACTTTTTTCCAAATGAAAGATATTAAATGTGCAGGTAATTATGTTAGTAGAAGCATCTGAACAGTAGGAGAAAACCTGTTATTGGTATTCAAATGTTAAAGACACACAAGATGAAAATGTCATAACAAAAAAAGTAAAAGAATTAAAAATTTATAAGGGATTTGGCTGAAGATATTTCTGCATTGACTCGAAATATTTATATTTAATACAAAAATAGTTTCACGTAAATTGTTTTTTTTTTATCATTTATGTTGTTCTATATGATCTAAAGCTAAACAAATGTTAGCCAACTAGCTTTAGCTGAATGACTTAAAACCTCGATTTGGAGGTTTACCTCACCACACAAAAAGAAGAAACACCTCCACTTAATTTTGTTTTGTAATTTACTCACCTTAAACTGAAATGACAGAACTAAAAAGCGAGGAAATTCAGGAGGACGCGCAGTCCAAAGCTGTGTTTAAGGCACGAAGCGCGTGGTTACCATGGAAACCACTTCACGTTACGTCAACGAGGAAGTCTCTTGCCCCCCCCCTCTTTCTGCGATTTTTGATTTTTTAAAATGGTTTATTTCAAGCAATCAAGGAAAAAAAATACAAAACAATGCAATAAGCATTCATACAAAGACGTATCAATCTTAGGATAATTAGATATTAAACCAAAGATTGCTTGAAAGGGAGTGGAAGGAAGAAAATTCATATATCCCAACACTGTTCTACAATAACCATTTTATTACATGATTTATCAATATCCGGTTCATAACTTTTCATCTGTTATCAATGACTTACAAACACAGTTTCAGGTCATTACGTATGCTTAAGTATCAATAAATCACATGACAATGATGAATTACTTGATAATTATGTAAGGTAGGTTTACTGTAACTCTACTGTAACTCGTGCAATATCTGAAACCAATGTGCAATATTAACAATTCCCAGTGCAATATAATGCAATTTAGAATAGTTATGTAGCTTTGTACATATGTATATTTTCAGTTAAACACAATTTTATTGTTCTTTAGAAGATTATCTATTTTTATTGTTTAAGCAGCTGGAGAGCACCGGAAATTTCGTTGTCACAAGTTTCTTGTGTAACAATGACAAGAAAGGCTTTCTGATTCTGATTGAATATATGTTTAACTATTCTGTATAAAAACATACCACATGCAGATCCGTTATCTAAAATATATTCAGATTGCTTTCATTAGAAAAATCCTGTTTATGATTAAAAATAACACCAGAAAATAAACATAGAAAATTATGACTTTTGGAGCAAGTGAAGTAATATTCAAACAATCGCTTAAATGCTATTTTTAACCTTTTTTCTTTTTGTTCTGTTCAATGTCAGTAAGCCCTAAATATATATATATATTATAATTTTAAGTATAATGAAATTTGTCAAGTTGCGTCATTCTCCTTAAATATATATATATATATATATATATATATATATATATATATATATATATATATATATATATATATATATATATTTAAGGAGAATGACGCAACTTGACAAATTTCATTATACTTAAAATTATAATTTAAAAAGTAATTTCAAATGTATTTTTTACAATTAATATTTTAGAAATTATAATTTAATTACTAAAATATAAGCCATCTAACCTTTTTAAAATTGTTGTTGCCCAAGAGAGAAATGCTTAAAAAATTAAAATCTAAGTAAGTCAGGCCCTTATATTGATTGATTAGTCTGAATCAAAATTGTGTCCATCAAAGGAAAAGCTACATTTTAATGACTGATTGATTGATACTTTGTTCATCCCCGAAATGCAAATTCAAACATTTCATTCAGCCATCAGGTTGACAGACATAAAAGAGATCAAATCTTCATCTTCTACATTGCGCTCAGTCCAGTTCTAAAACAGTCTATGGAGTATCCCTAAAGTCTGCAGAAGAGACGCTGCTCCTCAAGAGGAGGCCAAACACAAGGTGTCTGCCTTTCAGACGCCAAGAAAATCTTTGCGTTTAACCCGCCTCCATGCTTACAGAAAGATTTCACAGAATAGGCCAAACGAATAAAGCTGGCGGACTCATGAAGACAGAAAACACAGATGTTCAGCAAAACTCTTGATTTATTTCAGGCAACACCCTGCAGTGAAGTGTTCACTACACACGGACACATGCACAGCCTGTTATTCACTATACATACACGGTAAAAGCACAATTCATTCCATAAACACAGTTTTAGTGAAAAGCTTATACAAACTGTTAACACGAACACAAAACCAATCAAAGTTTTAGATTTACTCCTAAAAGTAACTTCGACTTCCTACAGTCATGTTTACTCCACGTCAATTTATATTCACTGTCATTTTAAATGTCTTTTAGTTCAATATTAGTGGTTCAACCTGCATGATTAAATCATTAAATCATTTAATTGTCATTTTAACTACTTTTGATCAGGCTACTCAATAGAGTTCTTAAAAACAGACTTAAGTTTAATTCAAACATCAATATGTAGAAACAAAAATGTAAATATTTACCTCGGTACAGAAGAATTAGTATCAGTATTGCATAAAAGGATAAATTCTTTCCTGTATGTAGAAAGAATAATGGGTGTAACTGGAAGAGTTTATCTTATTCTTAAATTAGTTTCATTTTTTTTCATGATTGTTTTGTTTTTATGTGAGCTGATGCCTCTTGGCCTGGTTTCTCTTGAAAAAAGAGATTTTACCTTCACATTTTAACTTGTCTAAAACTACAAACCTTTTTAAGACTATGATTCACTAAGGGATGAGTCTTTTTTTCACAAACACTGATGATCACAGATGAAATGGGAAGAGGCTCCAAAGGTTTTAGTGCACAGACTTTGGTTAAAAATGACATTAATCACGCAAAGATGGCAGCAACCCTGTCTAAGATGTTTTTGGGCTCCACTACCTTGAGGATGAATAACTTATGCATTTCCTGATAAAGGAAGCAGACGGTCTGACCGACGAACTGCTGCAGAGATCCTGTTGGCTTCAGCGTTTGTCACACAGACGGCAAAGGTCAAGGGGCTGCAGGGAAGCTAACGCAGAACAGCGAGTCGTAGCCTGACGGCGCAGCAAACGGCGAGCCCTTAATGCAACAATTCTGGGATGATCCAGGTTAAAGATCATTTTGTCCCATTCAGGCTCAAACTCCTCACTCATCTATCAGTAGAAGAAGTGAGTTCACAACAGTTTACTATCAAACTATGTCGAGTATGTCTGGCTCAACATCCAGATTTAAATCTGATAAAAAAAGGAACGGTGATAAAAATCTAAACATGCAATCATTCTGTAAAAAGAGGTAGTCAGAAAAGGTTTTTGCCTCATGTGCGTGATGTTTAACCGCAACTGAATGTTCAAGTCCCTGAAGTCCTCCTATCAGCTTCTTCTGGTGATGAAAATACAAAAATGATTCAAATCACAATCACAAAAAATAAACACATTTTGTTTCTAATTTTTCATATGGATCAAAGATGACTTCAAATACATTTACTGCCACACATAAATATCAGAGGTCTTTTACATTTTAAGCTTTAATGAAAATTGTACCTGTCTGCATGCTTTTGATTCGAGCCACACAGGATTTTTTGGGTCATTTTAATTGCAGTTATGTGAATCGCAGACACTCATGAACATGTCTGAGATGATAGAGGATTTAAAAAGATTGTGAATTAAAAGCTCCAAAGCTCAATGAGAGTCAGAAAAAGGGCTGATATCTGAACTTGATGACACTCCACCACCTGAGGATCTGAGAAAAGCTTAGTCAGATTTGTGTTTTTTTCTTTTGTTTTTGCTTGTGTAGCTAGTCTTCCTCTGGCTCCCGGAGCCCCTCACTGTGCAGAGTTTTCCCTGTCATCTCCATTAAGGCTTGAACTTCAGGATCCACGAACAAGATGCTCTTCTTACCCTCCTCCTCTTCCTCCTACAACACAAAAAACAGACACACAAAACATTGTTTTAAAAGAGTAAAACGTGTTTTTGTGATACACTGTGCATACGTGTCTCAGCATTTCATTAACGCTGGAGATTTACGAATAAGCAGCTCATGGTTCCTTTAATTAAAGTTCTTTGTGTCTCCTATTGTCACTGTGTCAAAGTGAAGCTCTGAGGAACCTCGGGAGTTGGAACAAGGTCTGTTTGGAGATTTTTCCTGAAGAAAAGGAAGCAAAATGCTGTCTGACCTCCTCTGATTTTGGAGGTTTTCCCACATGCCACACTTCCACAGAGTCCAGAGTGAAGTCCTCGTCTCCCGATAGTTGAGGGCTGCCGTACGTGGTGCACTTGGGCCGTGCGCGGCTGTGACCGCGGCCAAAATCACTGTCCAGCCACAAACCAAAGTATTCATGTTGACCCCCCATACCCTGAGGAGACCAAAAAGTTCTGTTTTCATAATAGTTTGTAAATGTTCATATGCATTTTTTACATTAATTGTGTTCATACATAAATATAAAAACATCCAACGATGACATAAAAATATCTTTTGTACTAACTCTGAATCTACAGCAGCTTTTTCATTTTAGGTTATATGTTAATTTTTTATATAAATACATTTTATAAATAAAATGAACATGCCTAATTATGAATAATTCCAGTAATTGTATAATTATTTGATTAAAATGAGTTTTATTAAATGAGTATTTT
Source organism: Oryzias latipes (assembly GCF_053564925.1). Classification (NCBI taxonomy): domain Eukaryota; kingdom Metazoa; phylum Chordata; class Actinopteri; order Beloniformes; family Adrianichthyidae; genus Oryzias; species Oryzias latipes. Next base: position 31,044,192 of record NC_136242.1, on the reverse strand, counting down.
AATATTTAAGCAATAAAGTTGTTGGCTCAGTGATTTGCAGCTTTATAAATTGGTGTAAATTGGATTTAGTGTTTAACTAAAACAGAAACACAGCCTCCATCAGGTCAAACTACAATTACTACACTTATAAAAGGATGACTGCAGGCATTAAAATCCTTTTTTACTCATTCAAACTTAATTTAAAGCAGTGCGTATAAAGAAAAGGCACATTATTAGACCAGCATACAAACAGTCACAAATGCAAAGGTTGAAAATGATGGTTTGCTCAGTGAGACAATCACCAAATGCTTTAGAAAAAAAAGAAAAAAATGGCATTTTTGCTGTTTGCTGGCAAGCATTTCGACGTTCTTGAAATAAAAAAATTCCACTAAAGGAGAAACATCTGATCCAAACTGTCTTTCTTATTCATTTATTAACAAATGTGCCAAATTGTAAAACTGTTGTGCATTGAATGGAGTTTTAATAATCTTAACTACAGTTAACATATATTGTTGTTCAAATGACATCTACAGGAGTTTTTACATTTCAACAAAAACCTGTTTTTGTTTTTCACATTTTTGGACCGTAGTTTTTCTGTAACACATAAAGGCTTTGCTGGGTTCTGCACACATTTTAAAAACACAATTACCTGTCAGTGCATTTAAAATTGAGAAATAAACTTTTATTTTGACACAATTATTTATTTTTGTGGGTTTTCCATGTAATGAATATTTGTGGGGCTTTTTTTCATGCCAATTCTTTGTCATGTGTACTGATGGATTAATGAATCTCTCACTATTGGACTGTATTTTCAACTATGTTATGAGTGTAAGAACTGTCTGACATTTGTTAGGGTTCTTCTCGAAAACCCGTGTTCTGCTGGTATTGGTTCTGTTGAAGCCTTTGTGGACAATAATGACTAAAAAGCCGAGCACAGCCAACTCAATTAAATACCTTTCTACTCACTAAGGAATTTCCAAAAATGATTTAGAAGCAGTTTGCGGCCTTAAGACATAAATACATTATTTCTAGACCTAAGATCTAAAGAAGTTCACTAAATAGATCTAAAATAATTAGGCCCTGTTCACCCAGATTTAAGATAATTGAATCACATTTCAGCATATATTTTAAATAAATGATATTTAAAGCATTTTAAGACTTTCTAAGGATGGACAGCTACTAAACTTTGGTGCATAAACTTTATATTTTATCCTGGGGAATAACGTTGCAGTTCTGCCTAAAAGAAATGAGTGCGGTCTCACCAGTCCATTAGGCATGGTCTGCTGGTGCTGGTTCAGGTACATGAAGTGTTCGTTGTATCCGGTTGCTGTGTAAACCCTCATTGTGGGGAAAACAGAGAACAAGAAGCACCTGGAGTCACCTGCACACACACACACACACACACAAACACACACGACAAAAGATGAAGATCTGAGAGGAAAGTCATGTGACATTGCAGAACATTTAAGTAACTCTAACCCTAATTTTTGTCAAATCCATGTAAACTTATGAATACTGACAAAATGAACACAAGTTGGAGGAAAATAGTTGGCCAAAACTCTTCTAAAGTATAATAAAATAACAGGTTGGGCCTCAAACTCTTTTTTTAATTTATTTTCTAATATATTTTGTTTCCTTTGAATACAATTCTTACAAGGCTTTATCAGTGTCAAAATATGAACAATTAAACTCATTTAAATTTGTTTGAATGCTTCAGCAGTGAAATATCAGCATGGAAATTAAAAAAAAGTTACATTATTTAATGAACTCTTTTATATATTTACAAAGTTACATTCATTAAAACATAGAATGAATTTTTAAGGTCATGTCCTGTAAAATTAGACGACTTGTTCTTGTAGTCGTGTCACCTGAAGGGCTTCCAACTATTTTTGTGGTCTTTTAACATTTTTTCAGAACAGAAAAAATATTTATTGGTGAAATGAAGATTGTTTGACACGTCTCACCCTGAAATTGAGGCTTTAACTCCCAGGTGTGTGATGCAAAGCCTCCAAAAATGTGGCCCTTGGTGTCTTTGATGAGCAGCAGGGACGGGCCCCCTCTGGTCAGACTGGCCATCATTCTGGTGAAGCTCTCTCCGTGCACCTGTGTGGAAAACGCAAGCCTCCAGGGGGCGCTGTAGCCATCAGGCACCTATAAACAAAAACAAACAAAAAAAAAAGTGGACTGAATATCTTCCAAACAACATCTCCTTCTGTGAAAATACATTTCACACAATGAATCGAACCCCAGAATAACTGGATGATAAAAGTGAATAACTTTGTTTAAAGTGGGCGTCCTACTGATGCAGACACTAAACTCACATTAATGTACAGCTTTTCATTCTTTGGGCTCCTCAACCTTCTTGCAAATAGAAGCCATTTTTTATTGGTTTTATCAGTTTCAAATCCTGAAAAACCTTTACAAACAAGAAAGTAAGCAGTCCCTTAACCTGACTGACCTGTGGAGCCAGAAACATCAGGGTGGGGATGTCCAGAAGGGAGTTTAACTGATTCCAGGGCGTCTCCCTGCAGGGGGGCAGGAGTTTGGGAGGGGGAGAACTACTCAGAGATATGCTGAGGCCCTCGTCGGCCAGCATCTCCAAGTACAGAGACACCTGAGGGGTTCTAAAGATCCAGTCCTCCAGACAGGAAACATCACAGCTACCCTGATCTGCAGCAACAAAGCAGGACAGAACGTCAACAATCTAATATTCAAGGTGACTAAAAAAAATAAATACGTCTGCTCACCTGAAGGTTTCAGTTCACAGCACAAATGTTCTGCCAAGACTTTAACTCCCACAGAAGAATCGGCCATCTTCTCGGGTGTCCAGCCATCCAGACGCCCTCTATTGATCAAAATCTGAACTACAGCAGAAATCAAGTCTTGGACGAACTGCAGAGAGACGATGACAGTGAGACTAAAGTCACAGAAACCAATACTACGCCTGCTAACTTCCTGTTCAGCTCACCTGAGCCACCTGCTCACAGGTCACAGCTGCAGCAGTCCCTGATGGGTACTGGGACATGACCAGGATGAGAGGAGCACGCTCCTCTGCGGTGCCTCGCAGGGCGTCTGCAAGGAAGATCACCAGCTGCTCCCGGTTCACTTGGGGCGCCGGATGTTGGTTGGTTTTGCCAAAAGCAGGTGCTGCCAGTTCTGGATCAATGCTGCACAGGCAGTGAAAGACCCGTCTGACCAAAGAGTCCGATGTCAGGCTGCCCATTGAGGACTGGAGAAAGAAATGTAAGTCATTACACAACTGTAATGTCAAAATACAATGTTAGTGGGCGGGGCTTAACAAAACAGACTGCAATTAAAAACCTGGAAAGCTTTTATATAGATTTTTGTTCATTTTTATAGAAAGTTTGAATGTTAATTTCAAGTTAGCCTTTCATAAAGTATTTACCTATGAACTTTTTTGAAGAACATGAGAGTTTTGTTTTAATTCAACACTAAATATGGGTCAAAAACATGGAAAGTGCAGGAGTAGTTAGTTAAATAGATAGATGTGCATCCCCAGAGTCTCATTTGCTCATTAACATTCAACTAATCAAAAAAAAGTGCAGCATATGGTAATTGCTTTACAAATAAATAAAAAGTAAATCATACTGTAATTAATTTACAAATAATGAATGAAGGTGCATCATATAGAAAATAATTTACAAATAATAAATAAAAAAATCCATCGCATTGTCATTCATTTACAAATAATAAATAAAAAAGTGCATCGTATAATCATTTAAAAACAAGGAATTTCAACTAATTTATTTAAAACTACTAAAAAGGTGTGAAAGTCATTAATTTAATAAGCTACAATAAAAAAACAGTGTTAAAATTGTTTAGAACAAGCAAAATAATAATAAATATATGTAAAAAAAACAATCTCAAGACCACATCGGAGCAAGTTTTTTTTTAAAACATCCATCATTGCTAATTTTCAGTATATGTAATTAAACTTTAATGTTTTGTTTTTTTAGCAATGTGTAATATATTTATTGCACATGTATAAAACTGTCCTGTTTGTTCTTTCTTTACTCAACCTGTAACGTCTGCCTGAAGGTAAAAGTTCAAAGTGTTTAGAGTGATCTGATGAGTTCAGATAACCCATGATGCAATGCTGCATGCATTGATCAGACTGTGCCCAAGGATGTTGTACCTGTTCTACCTTTTACTGCAGAAGTATGACTTTAAATCAAACTAAAACATGAACTAAAGATCATAGGCTAAGTATGTTTACACACAATGTAATGAACTAATATCCACACTAAGCAATGGGGTTTTTATTCTAAGCCTAGAGGAACCTGTTCCTGTTTGTCCCACCTGAAGCATTTGAAGCGTGATGGCTTTTCCTGGAGCTTCGGAGGCGCCCCCTCCACCAGATACAAGTTTGTTGAACACGCCATCGATTACAGGCCGCTCCTCGGGCCGAAAGCGGGTCAGCCGCTTCTGCACCACTGCGCTCTCCGCGTTACCCATAATGTTCTGCAGACTAAAACGAAGAACAATAAAGAAAATGTCAATATTTTCTCAAATGTAGCATATAGTTCAGCTTCAATAGGTACCAAAAGACATAGTTTTGAGAGAAACTGAATTGCTTTAGACTCAAAGATTCTTTGCATTGACCTGAGCCTTTACCTCTTTTATCTATCCACACTCCTCACAAATATGTGTAAAAATGACATTTCATTGTATGCTATTAATATTTAATAATTTTGTTTTTTTTAAATTGACATGCTATGTTTAATTTAGCAGAAACTCTTTTTATTTCAATTTTTTATTTTGCAGAAACTATCCTTTTAGGCTCTGAAAATAATGGCAAATTGGACATACATTATTAATTATTCAACATAAAACAATTGATTTTAGCCTATCTGCACATCATAAAAGGAGGCTAGAATATACATTTATGGCAAATAAGGTTTAAATAAATTACTTAAGTTGAAAATAGTAAAAAAGAAAACGTTATTTCAAAGAAAAATGACCTTTTACTAACCTCAGCTGACGGTTGTTTACGTTTTTTTCTCTGTTTAACTTGACCTTTCAGAAGAAAATATTTCGACCAGAGGTTATCGACCTCTGGTGAGCACGAGCTCCAACTATCACGAGGTCAATAAGGAAGAGCCCTTTTTTTCCATTCATCCTCTGCATTTCTCTATTTCGACACAGTTTACAAACTAGATACAGTCATATAACGTTGATTAATGGTAGTAAAGGGGAGGGAAAACACGTTTTTATGCATCCCTATTGTTTAAAGTTTATTTTTACCTGCGTTCTGCAAAAATTAAAGTGGGAAAAATCGGTCAGAGTAAAAATAAATGAATAAAACAAAAGCTCTCCATCCGGGGCTCCGTGCATCAGAAAAAGCTGCACCATTCGGTCAGAAACGTTTGCTACGTGACCCGAGGAAGATATTACTAAAAAGAACCACGTTTATTTTATTTATGTTGAATTTGTGTCGATAAAACTAAGATATTGCAAAGACTGCTTTACAATAAAGAAAAATATTCGCTATCTGGTACCGACTTACCTTTTATTGAAAGCTTTTCATTCTGAATCCTACAATTCAACACTTCCTGGATTCAACGAGAGTGACAGCTGTGACGACCAATCAAATAAGCCAACTACTGACACCCTAAATTGTGATTGGTTAATGACTTTTAAAAGGCGGGGCAACAAGAGAAGGCGTGTGTCAGGGGTTTAAACCCCAGAGCCACAAATCCTGTTCCAAATATTCGCACCACAAAATATAATTTATTCAAATTTTTTTAAACATAAAATATGTAAAGATTTATATTCATTAACTTGCTTTTCCGCCATAGGGAAGAAAGAATAAAAAACGAAACTTGCACCCATCATCCGGTTATTATTACAGATAAAAAATGCTATGGTGAAAGAATTAGGAATAATGAGACATTCCTTATTCCTGTTAAGAAAAAGATTAATCACACGTATGAAATGATCACAGTAGAAAGAAATACAAAATTACTACTACCACCACTAATACCACCATCACTACTACAACTACTACTACTACTACTAATAATAATACTAATAATACTAATAATAATAATTTTAACAATAGTACTAACAACAACAACAACAACAATAATAATAATAATAGAAAGAATGCAATTAGTTTTACCTCCAATCCACCATGGTTATGGTGGAGGAAATAAGTATTTCATTCCCTTGCTAATTTTCTAGGCTGCATGGTGGCGCAGTGGTTAGCGCTCTTGCCTCACAGCAAGAAGGCCTCCAGTTCAAGACCCGGCTGGAACTACATCAACGGGGGACCTTTCTGTGTGGAGTTTGCATGTTCTCCCTGTGCATCCGGGGTCTCCGGCTTCCTCCCACCGTCCAAAAAAATGCTTCATAGGTCAATTGGCAACTCTAAAAATTGTCCCTAGGTGTGAGAGTGAATGGGTGTGTGTTTGTAGACATTCTACCCTGCGACAGACTGGCGACCTGTCCAGGGTGTCCCCTGCCTTCGCCCACAAGTGGCCGGGATAGGCTCCGGCAGCCCCGTGACCCCAAAAGCGAAAAGCGGTTAAGTGAATGAATGCTAATTTTCTAGATTTGCCTACTTTTAAATAAATTGAAAGTCTGGTAAAAGATTTATCAAAATGTATTAGCATTTCATTGAGGGTAACAAGTGAACCCTCTTGCCTGAAAGACTTATTTTGTGGTCAACCCTTTGTTGTCGGACACAGAGGTCAGATGTTTCTTGTAGTTGACGAGCAGGTTTCTGCACATATCAACAGGAACTTCAGTCCATTCTTCTTTACTTATGACCTCTATATCAGATTTGGTGGCAATTGCTTGACAATTATGAGCAGCTCTCTTCATTTGTTTTTTAATCAGATTTAGGTCTAGAGACTGGCTGGGCCACTTCACGACCTTGCTATGGTTGTTCTGCAGCCATTTCATTGGTTGTAAGAACCATCCACTTCCCATGTTAAGCCTCCTGGTGGAGGGAAGGAGGTTCTCACTCAGGATTTGATGGGACATGGTTCTGTCATTCCTCCCATCCACACAGTGATGCTTGACAGTGGGGATAGTGTTCTTGGGGTCATCGGCAGCATTTCTCTTCCTCCAAAGACGGGTTGAGTTGATGCCGAAGAGCTCCATGTTGGTCTGATCTGACCACAGCACCTTCTCCCAGTGTTCATTGGTAAGCTTCAGGAGGTCGGCACGCCTTTTTAACTTAATGACCTTGAACCTGTCAACACTCTTTTAAATTGCATTTTAGATATAAAGTTGTGGATGGCAGAAAACTTTTTACAGCTCAACCAGGACAAAACTGAAGTATTAATCATCGGTCCTGAAGACAAGAGAGAGATGATTTTACCACATCTTCATAATTTTAAACCTTCTCAATGTGTGAGAAACCTGGGCGTACTTTTTGACTCTGAGCTAGATTTTATCCCACACATTAAAAATGTCGTTAAGACAGGATTTTATCATCTTAAAAACATTGCCAGAGTCCGCCCGTTCCTCTCTCTTGCCAGCACAGAAGTGCTAATGCATGCTTTTATTTTCAGTCGTTTAGATTACTGTAATGCCCTGCTCTCTGGTTTATACCCAAAAAGTCTATTTCAAATCTACAGCTATTGCAGAACTCAGCAGCACGAGTTCTGACGAGAACCAGAGGGCGGGAACACATTACACCGATTTTAAAATCGCTGCATTGGCTCCCTGTGCGTTTCAGGATTGATTTTAAAATTCTTTTAATGGTTTATAAGTGTTTTTATGGTCTTGGGCCTTCTTATTTGAATTATATTCTTTTAAAATATGAGCCCTCGCGGACCCTGAGGTCCTCCGGTGCTGGCCTCTTAGTTGTTCCTAAAGTAAGGACCAAAACTTATGGTGAGGCTTCGTTCTGCCATTACGGTCCTCGCCTGTGGAACGGCCTGCCAGAGGGCCTCAGGGCCGCAGAGACTGTAGAGGTTTTTAAGAAGAGGCTCAAGACCCACCTTTTTAATTTAGCTTTTAGTTGATTTTAACTGCTAATTTATTCTATTAGTTTTAACATAGGCTATATTCTATACTATACTTCATTTCATTTTATGCATCTTATTCTCAGTTTTTATTTATTTATTTATTTATTTATTTATTTATTTATTTATTTATTTATTTATTTATTTTTTAATAAATCTTATAATTTTAGTATCTTATTGTGATTTTAGCCCCAGTGTTTCTTGTGGGAGTCTTTTCTGCCAGGGTTGCCGGCTTGCCCGGTGGCTGTTGTTGCAGTTCTTGCCCTTGCTGGGGCGGCTGGGGTTTAATTTTGCAGCCTCACGGCTGTGAAGTGGACCCTGGTGTTGTCCCGGTCTGGGTTGGCGCTGTGGCCATGCTCCCGTGGGCGGGCTGGCTCCTGGTATGAAGAGATTCCCAAATGCCGTTTCCTCGCAGCAGAGCCAAGCCTTGTTTGTTTGTTTGTTTGTTTGTTTGCTTGCTTTTTTATTTATTTATTCATTTATTTATTTTAACTTGCATTGGTAGTCAACATTCATTGTCGTGGGTCATGTGCTTTAATGGAGGGGAGTGGGAAGGGTGTAGGGTGGGTTGGATTTTTACTGTAATGTTGTGTGTTTTTTGTTTTTAATGTTAAAGCGCTTCGAGCTGCACGAAATGCATGATAAGCGCTATTTTATAAATAAAGTTTGATTTGATTTGATTTGATTTAACCCTTGTGCTATCTTAGATGACCCCACCCTTACATTGACCTGTTATTCCTACAATGACAAAGGTGGATAAAGGTGGAAAGATTTCATGTAATCCATGGACACCAGTAAGGTTCACAAATCATTGAGGAAAAAAGGTTCAGCGCATTGTCTTGGGTCTAGATGACCCACTATCTTAAATGTTAAAGTGCATAGGATAGCACAAGGGTTATGCAGGGGGACTTTACAAGCTCTGCAAGATGTCAAACCATTGCAGTGTAAAGTTTTCCCAAAGGTGACTGTGGTTTCAGCTGCTTTCAGATCATTAACTAACACCTGCTGTGTTGTTTTAGACCTATTTCTGACTGTTCCCATTATCTCAGGTTTTTGTTTGGAGCCTGAGACCTACAGATGTTCTTGTATTTTGTTCCAATTGCACCGACAGTTGTCACCTTGACCCCCAGCTTCTTGCTGATGGTTTTGTTGTCTGTTCTTGTCTTGTGAAGGTCTACAATCATCTCCCTTCAATCCACTGAAAGCTCTTTTTTCTTTCCCATTTTGGAGCGTTTGGAGTCTGACTGATGGACTGATTCTGTGGACAGGAGTCTTTTTTTTTTTAAAGGTAATTAGTTCAAACAGGTGTCTTCAGTTCAGGTGACAGGTTCATTAGAAGAGTCTAACTGGTCTGTGTGAACCTAAACTCACATGGGTTATAGGGTTCAAATACTTCTGCTCGTCAACGATGATAAATATCATATAAATAAATGTCAATTTCTTGTTTTTCTTTGCGATTTTCTGTCTTTCACGGTTCAAATGAACCTACAATTCAAATGAGTGAGGGATCAAATACTTATTTCCTGTATGTGTGTTTGCTCTGTGCCGTTTCTGCAGTCGTCCTCTGGGTGCTGTTTTGTCTTCCACCAGCAGAGGTCGCACTGACATCATTGAACAGGAGCGCAGAAGCTTCCGGATTGAGCAGCAGGCGGTTAAAAAACGCCTTTTAAGGGCATAACATCGGTGAGCACCAACCTGGGTGTGTTTTCATTGCAGAGGTTCTGTTGAATTGGAGGTTAAAGCGCTGACATCTGCCCACATCATGCAAACAGGATGCAACAATGACCCAGAGAATCTGACAGAGAGGAGGCACAGAGCAGCAGGAGGCTTCTGAGGGGAACTACCTGCAATGAAAGCAATCACGATTAAGTTATAAGTTTCAATTCATTCATCAAGCTAATGAAATATTATCAACAGCAATGTAGAAGCAAGCCATTTTATTACAATTTAAATGAAGGTGAAAAACTTTCTTTGATGCTGCAAAACTGTTGTTTTGCAGCATCAAAGAAAGCTTTGTAAGAATGAAAAATATGATTTAAAAAAGTACTTTTGCTTATGATCACATTTGGAGTTAGTAAGAGCTGCAATGTCATTTCATTGCTTTATTTCACCCATCATTCCTAGCTGTGTTAATATTTCCTGTTACACATTATTAAAAACTTTGAATTTTGCATTTACTTATGTCGTGGTGATGCCTAAATATATTTCATAAAATTCAGTTTGGTGAAATATAATGTGTTTAAAAGGTCAAGTGAAAACTAAAGTCACTTTGCAAACCAAAATTATGCACAATTCACTATTGTTGGTCCTACTTGACCCATGGAAACATCTCTATTTCGCTTTTGAATCATTAAAGGAATCATTTTGCATGCTTTAGGCCATTTGTATTTAGTTCATTTACTGCCGAACGGATGCAAATTTTTATTTTTTGCTGTAAAATTACCTTAAAAGGAAATTCATCGCAACATCAAACAAGAATTGAGTCTATAAAACGGCACTAAAATGACCTGAACTGGGTCATTACATCATGACATTATCATGTAAAATCTCACTGCAGTAACAGAGTCCCAGGAGATTTTTGCCCATCACTTCCTGAAACTAAAGGTTTGATTATGACCTGGTTTCAAGGAATCCGTGTGATGCAAGGCTGCCTCCTAACATGGATCATTATGCAAGATTAAGATATTTTCCTGTGAGACATTCATTCATCCATCCGCTTTTTGATCATGTTTTATCACTTACGGGGGCTGCCGAAGCCTTAACCGGTTTACTGTTTGGTTAAAACCCTGGACACGTTGCCAGTCCGTTGCAGGGCTCCACACTTAAAAGCAAATAAAAAGCCGGAAAGTTACTTATTTTTTCTGTCATGTAAACTTATGTTGTGGCCTCTGAACAGTTATCAGACCTGAGTGTTGTGGGACACCAGCTCTGCAAGTCGTAAACTCTGAGCTTTGGAGTTATAATTAGTTTTCACTCTTTTCATCCACCCAGTTTGTCCCCATTGGGGCTTCGAGCAGGCACAGGCAGACTCAGGAACAGACATGGTTCAGGTAATGATAGCAAAGCTCGATTGCTATCTCCAGCGGTTGCCGTTTGCTCACTCAAGTGAAGCGGGTTTACGTGGTAACAAGTTAAAACTTGAGAAGTGAGTCCTGTTACTTCTTCTTTTCTCTTCCCTCTCTGCCCACCACCCCTCCCTCCTCTTGTCTGTCTCCATGTATGGTAAAAGTCTCGCCCTCGAATGACAGCACAGGAAATACGCGATTTGAATACCGGGTTGAGAAAAAAAAAAAAAAAAGAGACAAAGCTGCAAACCATGTGGTTCTTGAGAGGCAGAAGTCCTCATCTGACAGTCAGATGTCATTCAAACAGTCGTCATTTCTAACTTCTGTGTAGAAAAAACTATGATGTCAAAGCTCATTTTTAGTTTTATCTCATTCATTCATTTTTCACGATTGAATGAATGAATGAATAGTTTCATCTCAAACTTTGCAAACTAGATATATAATTTAAAAAATGCTTTCAGAAAGTGTTCTGTTGACGTTTCTGCTTCCTGTTGTTGTGTGTAGACCATGCAGTTCCAAAGCAGACACCTTTGAAAAGAAAACCAGACTGTTTCAACACACACGTGTATCCGATCATGGAAAAGCGTGCAAACTTGTTTTGTTAAGAGTTGCATTCTTCAACATGCAGGGTCGTGGCAGTCAGCTTCTTCATTCTGTGACAGCAGTGGCTTCATCTGCTGAGACGACAAAGAAGACGGGCTCATCTGTAATGTGGTGCGGGGCAGTTCTGTTTGGTGTTTGACTGTACAGTGCAGCTTTGCATTTGGAGGGAAAATAAAGCCACGCATGATGTATCAGACACTGCAAGGAGAAAAGCTTTTAGAAGTCTGACATTTGAGATCGAGGCTTTAAAAAGTCACGAGCATCAGCAGATTTGAAAATAACTTCTGGCGTGAAACCCTTTAATTTTGTCTGTTTGAATAAAGACTTTAGCATTTAGATAATATTTGTAAAATTGGAATTGTGATTTAGTAGGAACTGTTTTTTTTAAAACAATAGTTTGTAGTTAATATTATAGTTTACTATACATTAAAGGGAACTGTTGGCCAATATTTATTCATGTGTATTTAGGTTGTATATTTACTTTTTGGAAACTGGACTAGAACTGATTAAGAGACCCACTCTGATTATCTTTTGATTTATTTTCAAAGCGTTCCCAGTGTTTTTTAATTATGATTTTGCCGTTTTTGGCCAAAATATAAAAGTGACTCATTTTTTTAGGACATAGTTTCTGCATAGTGGCAGGAGTTCATTAGAAAGTAAATTTCTAAGTTGTCTTCACCCATAACTGAGAGCTCTCTGTTTAAACTTTTCCACTAGCTTACAGCCACTCACACCCCCAACCTAACATTACCGGTGCAACAAAAAAGGCGAGCAATATCAGAGCTATCCAGCCATAGTCCAGATTCCAGCTCAGATGAGGAAGACAACAACGTACACGGATCTTGTCTTCTACGGGCAGATGCATCAGAATGCAGCGGGGCAGGAAGCTTGTGACCCACCAAGCATATTGTCTTCCTAACAAATACGATCTTTTCAAACTGCGTTGTTTCTGCTCCTGATTCACAACCATTAGAATAAAGAAATATGCAGAAAGGAAATTTTAAGCTTAATTTTCTTCATATTTGTCTTCCATCTGAAAAATGACGTAAGAACTCGTCAAAACCACCATTTTCATTGGGGTGGTGGAAGCAAGTTATGGCCTTAACCCTTGTGCTATCCTAGGCACTTCAACATTGGGAGTTGGGTCATCTAGACCCACTAGACAGTGTGCTAAACCTTTTTTCTTCAAAGATTTGTGATCTTCACTGGTGTCCATGGATTACATGAAATATTTCCACCTTTATCCACCTTTGTCATGGTAGGGAGAACACGTCAAAGTAAGGGTGGGGTCATCTAAGATAGGCACAAGGGTTACAGACGGCAAAGCTCAAGTGAAAGAAAACTTGTCTTCCTCATTTGAGTCAACGACCTCACACCTAGAGCTCAGAGGACAAATAGAAGTAGTGAAACGACAATGTGGTGGTTCTAAGATGACAGACAATAGTATTTTTAAGAGTCAGAAGGAAAACAGCTTGATATGTTTTCTTGTTTCTTACAGATTTTTAAAAATGCATATCATTTTTTCATATTTATCTTAAAAATAGAGATACTTCAACGAAAGGTTGGTATTTGATGTTTCTGGCGCGTAGAAACTAAGAAATGCTGCAAAAACGAAGCTGTTACATTGAAAAAAAAATAAAAGAGACCTCTGGATCAGTGGATCATTTTATTAGACTATTGAAACTTTTCACTTTGTTTAGTCATGCTTAGAAAAAATGATTTTTATTTGATTTCAGATTCATTTATGTCACAAATAAAAACTGATTAGGCTGTTCTGAGAATAAAAAAAATGGATAAATATTCTGACTCACAATCTGTTATGTTGCAACAATAATAAAATATTGGTTTGACCCCCTGGTTCCAAAAGCTTTGGCCCATAGACAGCAATGAAACCACATTTGATCAAGCCATAAAACTACCTAAAGAGTGGTTTATTCAGGCCCATCAGCTGAAGAAAGGTGAGACCTGGCATGCAAATAAAAACCAAACAATAGGGATTAACTCAAATTTTCCTATTCATTACTTCGTTAGACATATAAGTAGTCAGGGACTGGACGAAAACAAAGTTTGGAATATATCAGTACTTTCATTGTCAGACGAGAATCTAAAACAAGCTTTGAGTGTCAGAAAGAAATTCACTTCCCTGAAGCCAAACAGCTTCTATTAAAATTATATACCATACTTCTACAAACGCTTAGAAAAATATATTCATTTCTATTGCCTTCTTCCTTTGTTTTTTCAGATTTATCCATCATCAAAGTGAAACAGCATAAAATAATAAGTATTTGAAAGCACAAAACCTCCTAGTCTATACCAATGTGAGATTTCTAAATGGCAGAAACCAACGCTTGTGGTTATTAATGAATAAAAGGTGTGTTTTAATGCTTTTCCGAAGTTTTATTGGCACATATTTAAATCTAACAGGAAGAAGACTTATTTCCTTAATGGTGAATTAAATGAATATTCTTCTTCATTAAAGCTCTGTTTCTATATGCCACCATATGGAGAAAGGCATTTGTCCTTCCTCCTCAGTAAATATGATCACGGTTGACCCGTGTTGGGATTTACAGAAGATGGGAGCGTCCAGAATTGATGCCTGCTTTTGGAAAGAGCACAAAGGCAGTTGGCATTTAACTGTAACTCAGTGAACCGACTGGGTGAATGAATAACTTTCTTGGCGCGTGTCAGTGATCCATGCGAAACAGTGAGTTATAGTTCAATTACAAGCAGAGGAGAATGAGATGCAGCAAACACAGCGGTCGCCTGTCCTGCTCCGGCAAACGGAGATGGAAAGGAGAGACGGGACTGAGACAGACAGTTAAAAGGGGTCAGACTGCAGAATTATGTAAGACGTTGTAGGTTTACAGAGTTTTCGGTCTAAAGGCGAAGGACCATAAAGTTTTGGACAGTCAGGACCATAGAGTTTTGGACTCATTCTTTATAATTTAGTTCCTGTACATTACCACAGTGAATTTTAAATAAAACAACTCAGATGCCCTTGAAGTGCAGACTTTCAGCTTTTATTCCATGGGTTGAACAAAAAGATTGCATAAAAATGTGAAAAACTAAAGCATTTTTTTAAACACAATCCCTTCATTTCATGGGCTCGTAAGTAATTGGACAATTTATTTCCATGCTATTGCATGGGCAGGTTGGGCAATTCCCTTGTTATGTCATTATGAGTGAAGCAGATAAAAGGCCTGGAGTTGATTAGAGACTCGTGCTTGCATTTTGAAGATTTTGCTGTGAACAGACAACATGCGGTCAAAGGAGCTCTCCACGCAGGTGAAAGGAGCCATCATTAAGCGGAGAAAGCAGAAAAAAACCATGCGAGAAATTGCTACAGTATTAGGAGTGGCGAAATCAACACCTGTGGTACATCCTGAGAAAGAAAGAAAGCACTGGTGAACTCAGTAACGTAAAAAGACCTGGACGTCCACGGAAGACAACAGTGTTGGATGATGGCAGAATCATTTCAATGGTGAAGAGGAGCCCGTTCACAACAGCCAACCAAGTGAACAACCCTCTCCAGGGTCTACCATAAAAATAAGACTGCATGAAAGTAGATACAGAGGGTACACTGCAAGATGCAAGCCACTCATAAGCCTCAAGAATAGGAAGGCTAGATTGGACTTTGCTAAAAAGCATCTTAAAAGCCAGCACAGTTCTGGGAAAACATTTTTTGGACAGATGAAACCAAAATCAACCTCTACCAGAATGATGGCAAGAGAAAAGTATAGAGAAGGCGATGAGAAACTCATGATCCAAAGCACACTACATCATCAGTAAAACACGGAGGAGGCAGTGTGATGGTCTGGGCGTGCATGGCTGCTTTTGGCACTGGGATACTAGTGTTTATTGATGACGTGACACAGGACAGAAGCAGCCCAATGAATTCTGAGGTGTTCAGAGACAGACTGTCTGCGCAGATCCAGGTGAATGCAGCCAAACTGATTGGGCGGCGTTTCATAATCCAGATGGACAACAACCCAAAACATACAGCCAAAGCAACTCAGGAGTTTATTAAAGCAAAGAAGTGGAATATTCTTGAATGGCCAAGTCTGTCACCTGATCTTAACCCAATTGAGCAGCATTTCACTTGTTGAAGACTAAACTTCAGACAGAAAGGCCCACAAACAAACGGCAACTGAAAGCCGCTGCAGTAAAGGCCTGGCAGAGCATTCAGAAGGAGAAAACCCAGCATCTGGTGATGTCCATGAGTTCAAGACTTCAGGCTGTAATTGCTGACAAAGGCTTTTCTACCAAATATTAGTGATGACCATTTAGTTTTCAGTTATTTCATTTGTCCAATTACTTCCGAGCCCATGAAATGAAGGGATTGTGTTTAAAAAATGCTTTAGTTTTGCAATGTTTTTGTTCAACCCATGGAATAAAAGCTAAAAGTCTGCACTTCAATGGCATCTGAGTTGTTTTATTTAAAATTCACTGTGGTAATGTGTACAAACAAAATTAGAAAGAATGTGTCTGTCTAAATATTTATGGTCCTGACTGTATATATTTGCTGAATTATTCTTTATTATAGTATTTTTTGGCTAATTTTATATGATAGTGTATGAAATCTGTTAAAATGTTTTGTTTAGACTTTGTTAAACTACAAAACCAAACTGCTTGAGTGATTATTGGAGCATTGTGGGTACTGTAGTCAGAAGCCTTGAGGAGTGATGTACTGTTTGCAAATGAGTTGAATAAAGTTTGAATTAGTTTAATTAACCTTTTCTGTTACTTTATTACTTACATTTATCTTCATGCCTCCTTTAAAAGTTAAAAACATTTCATTTTTCTTTAACCAGAGAGAACACACATGGTTTAGGAGTGGCAGGTTACAGACAACTGATCCAAAGAAAAAGTTCTTGTTTAACGTCATAACAAAAAGAAAAAGTGAGTTTAAACTATCCTGATGATCAATTTTGAGCTGAAGTTTTTACTGAAACTATTCAGAACACATTAGTTCTGGTAGTTTCAAAAAAATGAATGCTGAAACACTTTCAGCATATTTTATGAAAGAGTTGGAACCTGGCTGAAGGTTGTTTTAGAAACCCAGCAGAAAGGGTGACGTCACAGCAAACAGTCACCTCACTGTCAGCACACATTCACAGTGCAGAACCTCTCAATAGGCTCAGCAAACAGATGCTCTTTTGGAGCAGGAGAATGAAGTGGTCCCCAGCTCGTTAGTCTCTGACAATGGCGTCTCTGTGCCAGGCCTGTGCAGCGCTGGCACACAGGACCTCCGTGGGCTGACTCATTCACACTTAGATTCCCCCTCCGTCTCCCCCTTTTTCACATGATGGGACCTCAAAAGAGACCCCACTCTCTTGCCTCCCCCATCTTTGCTTTATTCAGTTGAATTGAAACTTCAGCTGCCACCCCTTTCTGTCTCAGCAGCTTCTTCTTCGTTTGGCCTTTGCAGACGTTCAACATTTTCCCGGTGCCAAACTTTAAGCGCGCTCATCTCTGGATCATTAAAGTCTGACTAGACGTTCAGAGGTCAGAGCAGCAGTTCAAAGGTAAACATAGATTTATTTACATAAATCAAAGAAGTAATTTTAAATTTAAAACTTTTACAGGACTGAATTTTCTTTATGTACCTGTTTTTCTATGGACAAGGTTGGGAA
Source organism: Oryzias latipes (assembly GCF_053564925.1). NCBI lineage: Eukaryota > Metazoa > Chordata > Actinopteri > Beloniformes > Adrianichthyidae > Oryzias > Oryzias latipes. The sequence goes on along the minus strand of NC_136242.1, from coordinate 31,026,915 downwards.
AGCCAGAAGGTTTGGACCCATTCAGAGGAGGAACACGTATTATGGAGATACAAGGATGGGAAAGTCAGGCCGACCATTTGAAAGATCTATAGGGAGACCAAAGAGGAGGTTCATGCATGTGGTGCAGGAGGACGTATGAGGAGGATGCAGAAAATGAAGAGGGGGGAGAGCTTGGTCCTTTAGGTAGATTGAAGATGCAGAGCTTTCTGGACGCCTCGCTTGGGAGGTCTGGGCATGTGCCACCAGTAGGAAGCCCAGAGGAAGACCCAGGACATGCTGGAGCGACCCAGTCTCTGTGGGAGCACCTTATGACCTCCTTGAGCAGAACTGGAGGAAGTTTCTGTTGGAAGGGAGGTTTGGTTTGGACTGCTTCCTCTGGGACCCGGTGATGAACAGCAAAATGGATGGAAGCATGAATGGATAGATAGATGAATAAATAGATGGATGAATAGATGGATGGATGGATAAATGAGTGAATCAATGGATGGATGGATGGATGACAAATGGGTCACTTAATAAATAGATGGATAAATAGATGGAAGAATGGATGGATGAATCAGTGGATGGATGGATTGACTGTTGGATGATGGATGAAATGATTCATGGATGGATGGATGGATGGATGGAAGAATTGATTGATGGACGGATCAATGAATGGATGGATGTAAACCTAGATAATTCAAAAGATAAACAGATGACTGGGTAAATCAGTGGACAGATTGATCAATGGATAGTTAGATTAATGGATGGATGGATGGATGGATGGAAAGATCAAATGATGATGGATGGAATTTCAAAATTGATTCACTTGATTTCTGATTTGTTTCATAGCAACACACCACATTAAACAAGTAAAACTTTCAAAAATACATGAAACATAAGTAAAATTAATAAGTAAAAACTTTCTAAATAAGATTATGTTCCTTTGAGTTGGGAAGAAACTCAACGTGATACCAGAAGTTAACAAAGAAATGTAGGCAAGAACCACAGAGAAAAACGGACAAGCATCTTGTAAAAACTTTGAAAAAAGCCAATTTATATTATTCTGCAGGGATTCGTGAACATTAGACACAAAGCAGTCTTCTTAATAACTTTCAAGTTGACCTTAGATAGTTACATCCCCGAGCTTCTACAGGTGTGGTGGATACATTTAAAAGTTTCATTGTTTATTTATTCATTTATAAAGCTCAGCATTTGCAAAGAACGGTGTTTTATCTTACTAGGCAAAGACAGTCCAAAACTTCTTTACATGACTAAAAAGTTTAGTAAATAAAATACTTTAAACTGTACATAAAAAAGTAACTTCCTTATAAAACTCATTTATGAAACTCTAGAAAATTATAATACATAAACTCCATTTAAAAAAAACCATAAATATATCTTCTTTAATGAATTATTGGAAATACCGTCATATTTATCACCATTTTGCTGATAATTTAAGCACTTTATTGGCATTTTAATTATTACTTCTGCAAGCAAGAAGCTACAATAATGAGTAAGTGGTCCTGACCTTCTCTAAAACTGTAGATTAGACACAACATGTCTGCTTTTGGCAGCAGGAAAGCAATTTTTGTCCGCTCTGCATCAGTTGGGCTCATTAAGTGGGAAGCCTTCCCCTTTAGGTAAACTTTCAGGGGCCCCTCCTATATAGCCTCTTGGAACTTCTGAGCTCTTTCCAAGAGCGAGGGATTGTCTCAGCAAGACGCAAAACTCTCGGGTCACGCTGGTCTCTTAAGATTTAGGACCCTGCTGAGCTGTGACCAACCCATTGCTGAGGCAGTCAGACAGACAGAGATGGGGGCAATGTGGACTGAAACAGGCAGGCGCCATGTTGGAGAAACAAGGGCTTCACTAGTTGTTAAACATTTAAATGTAAACATTTCCCCGAAATTTGACTTCTAGATCAAAAACTTCAACCACAATATCAGAAAAGGTTTGCCAGGCTAAATATCTTCAACCTACAAAACTAAGTCCATATGAACTTTTTAAATATATTTTCCCACATTCTAAATGAATAAGATTCTTTACAGATATTTAATCACAAATAAAAACAACATTTACATACAATAATTTCTGCACAATTTGAAATCCAACTTGGTTCAGTTTGAAACAGCTATGGAAGCCTGGATTAGCATATACATTGCTTTTTTTTGCGTGATAACAGCATCTATCACGTAATCGAGATAGCAGATTATCAGGAGATAACAAATTTCATTATGTTGTGAAGATATAACGTCCAAATCAGTCATCATCATTTAAGGGGAAGGTTGGCCCGGCGGCCAACCTTCCCCTTAAAGGTTGGGGAAGGTGACAAAATGGGAAAAAAATAAGCAAATGGGAAAAATATAAGCAAAAACAAGTTATCTGTCGTAATCATGAGCAAATTATGTGGTTATATAAATAAATAAATATATATATATATAAATATATAAAAATATAAATAAATAAATGAAATAAAACGATGTAGGTCCATATTTTTCCCCCCAACTTTCCAACTTCACTATGCATTATGTTTTAATATATGGCCTCTTGTTTGACTGCAGTCATGTTCAGGCACCATTTAAATAAAGGGATTGGTTAATAATAATGTATGTCTAATACTGATTTAGCATAATAGGATATTTGTAGATAAATATTGGAACACAAGCGTTTAAAAAAAAAAAAAAATCATATTTTCTTGTTTAAGCCCTGCTCACATGCACCTTTATGGGGGTTGACCTACATGGGTGAGTGGGTTTTGGGGGTTTTCGGGCCTGTGATGGGTCGTAAATGCAGGAGACCGGGGTCTAGTGTCAGAAACTTTACATTTAAATAATTAACCGGAACGTGACCCAAAAAAGAAGGGAGAAACAAAAAGGGTTACAAAGCAGAACAGGGTAGAGCCGATGACCTGACAAGGATGAACTGAAAACCGGACGTTTAAATAGACTGACGTTAAGTGACAGAAATGAAAACTGCTGTGGATGATCAACAGGAACATAGAATTACTAATTGGGGAACAACAAAAAACATGACCAAGAACATAACTGAAGAGCCAAACTCAAAGCACAGAATCCTTACAGTGCATGAAGAGGAGCGGTCCCGACGACTCTCTCCAGCAACAGGAAACATGAAGGGGAGCAGCCCTGGTGACCTTCATCCAGAACGGGAAACACAGCCAAGAGGGATGAACGGCAACCATCTTTGGAGACAGGGAGCATAAAGTGTCTCCCCAGCGACCCTCCTCAGTAGGGAACAGCAACAGACATGAAAAGGAGTGGCCCCTGTAATCCTCTATAGGTTTATAGGAAACTAAAAGGATGGCCCTCAGAAATGGATGGGGTGGACGGGGAAAAGGCACGGCTTGAACATTCACTGGTGGTGGAAGAACCAAAATGCAGGAGACCGGGGATGGTGGCAGAAAAATACCATTTAATAAATTAATCAGAATGTGACCCCAAAAAAAAAAACATGGAGAAACAAAACAAAAATGGCAGAGCAGACCAGATGACCTGACAAAGATGTTTAAATAGACTGAGGGTGGTTGACAGAAATGAAAACAGCTGTGGATGATCAGCAGGAACCTGGAGTGACTAACAGGGGAATCATTCAAACCATGACCAAAACCAGGAACATAACAGAAAAACAAACTAAAGCACAGAATCCATACAGTACCCCTCCCCAAAAGGGCAGATCCCAGATGCCCAAAACACCTCAGAGGAGGGGACCTGGAGGAACTAAACAAAAGCAAGTTCAGAAAAAAATGTGGGTTCCTGCAGCCTAGAAGAAGTGAGGGGTGACATGACGAACCCCTCCTCAGGAGCTGGCATGAAGACGAGCATGAGACGACTTTCCTAGGGACAGGAAACATGAAAGGGAGAAGCCCCGGTGGATGAACGGCAACCATCCTCAGGGACAGGGAACATAAAGTGTCGCCCTAGCAACCCCCCTCAGCAACAGACATGAAGACATTTGTGTAGGTTTCCTCATTTTTTTGCCAGCAGAAAGCCCATGTCCACCCATGAGGGCAGTTGTGAACACACTGGATATGGAAGACTCTTCCCTGTAAAAATTTGAATGCTAGATTCATTTTCTAAATCATATTTAGCAAAAGGGTAAATGGAGCATACATCTACCTTACTTGAATGGCTTCCCAGTCACAATCCCATGCATACACAGCAATGTTGGATTCAGTATCTTGCCTAAGGACAATTCGACACATTTCTGCACCACAGCTCCCAATAAAGACATATGCGTAGTATGTGATTAGCTGAACTTCACTTTACGTTTTGTGCAGTCGGAGGCTGAAAAATATCCACGGGCTGCATTCTGATCACGAATGAGCAACGTGTGTTTTAAAGTTATGGTGTTCACTGTTTATAATGTGAGTCAGATGTGTTTTCCAGTTATAGTAGCAGCCAAAGCACAAACGTTACCACACTAAGAACGGTGATTTTAAGTGAGAAAACAAGAAATTCCTCATGTTTCTTCAGAACTGTAGATTCCAATAAGGCGGATCTGCATAAAGCACCAAAGAATACCAAAGCAATCTAGTAAATATGAGTCAGTGGGTGGGCTGCAGGACAGCACATGACTGCCTGTGGGCTGCAGAACGTGCAACAGTGAGGAGGAGGTCTGAGGAATGCAGGAAGCATCTGAGTGTTTTGGCGAGGAGAAACTTTTCTGACCGTCCTTGTTTGGACTCCCACAGACTCTACATGCCACTATTCCTCCCCTTTCGTCAGCAGCTGTTTCTGTTGCAGTAAGACTTGAGATTTTTTAGCTTTTCCCCTTTGGCTGCACTGACTGGTTGCTGTCAGGACATGCAGGCCTGGAACAGGGAAAGAAACAAGGTGCGGCCTGTACCACGCATCACCAATATCACATTCATTTCTGAGAGTAAGACAAGTATTCTATGAACTTTCATTACCAGGTTAGGTTCTGTGAGTATCCTGTGAGACACAAGAACGCAAAGATTAACTGTTTTATAGTCAAACCAGGTAAATTTGCCTGAACAAGTCAAGTCAGAGCAAGTCTGTTTTATGCATCGAGTGACATTAAGGGGTTTCTCATCACTTTAGCCATGTGAAGCACATTTATGGAGTTGAAGATTTTTTTAAAGAGTCTATTAGAGCAGAAAGAAAGCTCTACTGGTTCTCTTTTCTAGTGTTTGATGAGCTTCACCACCACCTGCTACATTTCTTTTAAGACTTTTTTTGTTTTTTTTTCAATTTAATCTACCAAATATTTGTGTTTTCTATTTATATTGCCTGAAATGTATGAGACAAATTAAGCCGCCTTGCCTTACTTTTTGCCAGAACAGGTTCCATATAAAAGGTTCACATCGTAACCCTTGTGCTATCCAAGGCACATTAACATGAGGAGTTGGGTCATCTAGACCCACTAGACAGTGCTCAGAACCTTTTTTCTTCAATGCTTTGTGATCTTTCACTGGTGTCCATGGATTACATGAAATCTTTCCACCTTTATCCACCTTTGTCATGGTAGGGAGAACACGTCAATGTAAGGGTGGGGTCATCTGAGATAGCACAAGGGTTAAATTGAAATTCAAGCTGCTTATGATGGATAGTGTTTTGCATTTGCCAGTGTGTGCTTTAAAGCAGTGAGGATGCTTTTCAGCACACATCTTCAGCATCTTAGACTTTGACTCAAGTTCTTTGAGAGTTTTTGCACATTTTTCAGTTTTCTTGTCATATTTCTGAACCAACGTTTGGGGAAGCCTTTTCCCTTTTAGGCAGTAGTTGTTGGTCCGCTCTGACCTGTGTGCACAGTAGTACCTCATCCATGCCAACCTCCTGTTTGTTCTGTGGAGAACAAAGAACTTGGAAGTTTGTCTGTTGAATACAAATTTTCCAGCACTTTTAGGAGAACCAAAGAAAAAACAAGCGGAACCCGATGTTCACTGTTTTATACCCAAAGGCTCACTGTGCTAAAGTGCTGGTGAGAAATAGATTAAGTCCAAATTCGCTCACTACTCCCAGTTAGTGCACTATAAAGGGTGCTTGCCCTTTTATCTACAATTCCAAAATCCAGCACCCTGGAAATTTCCCAGAAGCCTGTGCAAAACGATGATGTGCATCAGTACAATTTTCTATATGAGACCTGGAGTGACTCAGTGTGACTTCACCCATAGAATACTGTTTACTTCCGGCACCAATCAAACAAAGTCAATCCAGTCGTCATGTTTTCGCAGCATGGACGTCGCCATCATGGAACCAGAAATCGCCGGTTAGCAGTAATTGGTTTGAGTTGGACTACGTCAATGTTTCTATGGCAACCACTCTCTTTTATGCACATTTCCAAGTTTAGTTTCATAAATAATCTTCATAAAATGTTGATATTTATAGGTTTTTGCTTCGTCAATCTGTATAGTACTGCGCTGTATTGTCTTTTAGGGGATTACAGGGAGTAGTGAGTGAATTCTGACATAACTGTTCTCTTTTGGCTGCAGTAGAATGTAAAATAAATGTGCTCAAATGCGAATTTTAATTTACAAAAGATGTAAAAAAAAAAGATCAAAATCCACAGTGCAAAAAACTGAATCTTAAGATAGTAAAAAATAATCATATTGAGAAAATTGTTCAACAGAAAAAAAATCTTAATTTCAGAAAGAATATTGGCAGATTACTATTATGATTATTTCCAGATAAATCTTTAGGAGTATTTAACTTATTTCTACAGGGCCTATTTTTGCAGTATAAAACATCTAAACTTGAAGGGACAATAATAAGGCAACTGATGAACACGTAAGAGAAACCATGGATAAGCTATTGGAGACAGAAGTTAAAGGGGATTTCTGATTAACTTTCTTAATCATGAAAACACGCTTGTAAAATTTTAATCCTTGTTTGTGAATGAGCTGGACGGTCAAAAATGTTTAGAAATGTCGATATAAGTATTAACCTTCAATCTGCACTTGAGGAAAAAGGTGGAATTTTTGGAGGATCTCTCCAATAATCAGTACGTCAGTAGATTTAGAGCTGATCTTTAAAATGACATTGAAAATATTTTTGATTTACCCAACCTTAACCTAAAGAACTCACAAACCATTAGCATGGCGCCTTAATTACGGTTAAGTCAGACTTTGCAACAGGAGCTTAAATTGCACAGAACGCTTATCTTCTCTGAGTTTACATAAAGTTTCAGAGCCGTGTCATTGTGCAGCCTGGCATTAGTTGAAAGCTTCTGCCATCCCACCAGACACAAACAAACACTCAGCAGCAATCCTGTTTGACCAGTGCTGAGTCAGTGTTCAGCCGACGTGAACAGAATAAGGCCCGACACGCTGGCTGGCGCGTTGGGGTTTGAACAGCTGGGAGGGATTGACTGACCTGATACGGACCGGCAGCCATCACAAGAGAAGTCACCAAACCAGGCTTTTATTGGAAATCAAACATGTTGTGTTGTTATCTGTGAACTCGCTGTCAGTGTTTGTTGTTGTCAGATGAGCAGAGACATTTGGGGTCTTTAAGGTTTGAGATTAATCAATGAAAAACAAAAACTTGATGGTTGTAAAGAATAGAGTAATTTCCATAGACTTGTCTAAATAACGTACACACATTTATTTGATTTACATTTTTTTGTATGTGAAAAAACTAAACTCTAAAGAATTTTAGAAAACTGGAACAACATTTTAGTCAATTCCTTCAAAATAAAGTCATTACAAATTTCTCCAGAATAAGATCAAATGATGACTCCTGCCAGATGTTCTGTCCTCATGAGCTTTCTCGGAGATGTTTTCTTGTTAGAGTTTTTTAATAAAATGAAATTTCTAAATTGATTTTGGGAAACATTTAAAAAACTTAAAAGAACAAATGCTAGCTCAAGTTTATAACAGTTACTAATCAAAAATACAATGAAAATAAAGATGAATAAAATAAAAAGGCGTCAGTGAAGCAACCTCTAATGCAAAAAACCCCAAATATTACTAAATATTTTTGTCTAGTTTCTAGTTTAAATATCTTTTTGCAGGTGATAAAACTGACACACTAGTTACATTGCAGTGACATGAAGTAACTCGTTTTAAGAAAATAAGTAAGGGATAGCGCTCGATAAAGTGTGCATTATCAGAAATGAACAAACGCAAAGGAAGCCTGAATCGTCCGACGCTCTGGATGTTTATTCACCACGGTGGTCCCGGTTAATACTCGATTCTGATTGTGTAACAAGAGCCATCCAACGTGAGCGGTAGTTTCTACTTCGTCCGGCATTATCTCTTACTTATTTTGCAGAGACATGTAATTTTAAGTAATATCAGAATAGTTTTTTTATATATATATAATCACATATAATTTTGACAAATGTATTGTGAAGTTTGTAATTCTATTTTTATTGGACAACAAATAAGCATATTTTGACTGCTGTAGAGCTCAAATGTGATTACTTTTGAGTAAAATGTACATACATGTGTGTATGTATATCAATATACCTACTTTAAATATATAAAATTATCTTTTAACAAGACACACTAATTTTAGAGCGTAATATTTCCACTTATGAGAGTAATTCACATAAACATGAGTGTTTATAGCTGATAACGTTTAAATTTAGTCTTAAATATCAGGACATTACAACTTCTTTTGATAAATCTTACCAAGGCTTGTTGCACTAGTTTACGTTTTTTTTCTGCCTCTGAATTCTGTGAAGATTAACTCTGAAGAGGGAAAGTGAGGTTTAACAAAAAAACAAAGGTGTGGTTGTTGGTTTAGGTGCTTCTGGTGACTCACAGCAGGTAACAGGTGGACAAAGCCCGTAGATGTTCAGAGGCCAACAGGAGTTTAAAGTTACCACTGTTGACCGGTTTGACAAGAAGCCCCGTTTCTTTTTTGCATGCAGCTTTCCAAAGAAAGTGTTTGTTCATCATTTTCGCATTGGAACCTCTCGCAATAACAAGTCAGTCAACAAAAAGGGGGGGGGGGGGGGGGGGAATGTCAGATTATAAGATTAAGATAAAAATAGGATTAATGAACCTTTATGGACATCAGATTGTAGCCACGAAGGAAAATGTAGAGAATATTTGTTTTATAAATCAGGTGTGTAGGTGGAGAAACCGTCAGCTTCACAGACAAAACAGAAGACATTTTAGGAAAAACAAAACATCAATTTTTATTTTGAAATGACTGATTTTTTTCTTTTTGCCCATTCTGTTTTTCTTTTGACACTTTATTACACAGATGTCCATCACAATGCTTTTAAAAACATCAATTGATCAGTTGTTTTGAATTTTAAAAAAAATGATCTCAAACAAAAAGAACATTGAAAAATGGAGAGACAAAAATCCTAATCTTTAATGAGGGAAAGAGGGGTTGAAACTAAATAATTAGATATGCTACAACTGAGAAGTGGTTCCTCCTGGATTGGGATGACAAGCCTGGACCCACCACCCTGTGCTTTTTGAAGGAGGACAGCCCATCACAGTGTAGTGTCCACAGTCTCCCATAATGCCCCTTTCTCCACGGGAGACTAAGGCAGTCCAACACGGTAGGTTACAGTATTTAAGTGGTCAATCATGAGATGAGACACCAGAAGAAAAGGCCTCCATTCTCAGTTTCCTGTCAGGTTTTGTGATGCTGCTTAGATGCAGCTCTCATCAACCATGAGGGGAAACGGCGGGAGAATGGAGAGCTTTCCTTCCTGGAGGTCCAGTGTGTCACGACTTAGAATGTTGTGGCGTCAAACACGACGGCGAGCAGAGGGATTCAGTCTGACATCGCATGTGAGATGAAACGCTTCCACCCTCGTTTGCTTCCAATTATTGTTGAACAAACAGTGCTGCAGCCACCAAGGCCACTTCAGTTTGCTGTTCTGCGGCGAGGGTGGAAGTGATGTGACGGCTCGCCGACCGAGAGGGCGGAGCGTCGGGAAAGGAGACGAGGGAGACCTTGGCGGTCAGAAGCGAGCAGAACTGCTTTGGTGCTGGCGGTCAGTGCGATTTCGACAGCGTCGGAAAAGTGGACACAGATTCCAGCGGAGCAACAACACTTAAACACAAAGAACATCTAGATTGGATCCATGTAACAGTTTTCTGCACACATCAGTTTTTTTAAAACAACTTCAACAAGCAGGATCCATGCAGACTGTGAGCTTCCAGTTTTTGTTTTTTCAAGTGAACAAAAAGATATATGACGTCCCCTTTACCATTTCCCCCCCAAAAAAACTCATTTTCGATAGTGCGTGACACACTAACACAACCAATCTTCCAACACAACAAGATTGAATCTGTAAAAATGTTTTGCTATCAAGGAAACCCGTTAAGAACGCCAAAAAACTGTTGGTTTTTTAGCTCTGGACGACTTTTCATCTCGTTTTCAAGAGAGAATTTAAAAAAAGTTCAGTTGCGTTCTCATGATTAGGATAAGACTACGTGCAGCGTGCGACATTTTAAGCACAAAGGGACTGTGGAGTAGATTGGCGCTGACAGCAGCACATTCCAAGCAGCTCTGATCCGTCTAACCTACAAGCAAAGATTCTAACCTTCATTATTCTAGGTTTTTGTTTTTTAGTCGTCACTCGTTTCTTTTCCTTCCCCTCTCACCCTCTCCTCAGGCGGTAACAGCCCCCCCCCCGCCCCATTTTAGTCCAACCTGCCCTGACCCTCCCCTGATCCAGGTGACGTGTTGGACCGTGCCGCTCCTCTACTCGGCCTGAGCGTCGTAGTTGGCGCCGCCCGCCTTCTTCAGCTCCGTGCGGATGTACTCCTCATCCAGCTCCCGCAGGTCGCTGACCATGAACTCCTTGGCGAAGGTCTGCAGGAACCAGGAAGGAAGACGACTGTTATCTCATATCCAAACAAAACCGGAACCAGGAAGAGCGTCAATCTTTTAGATTTTGGTTTTATGACAAATAAAGCAGATTGACTCCAAATTACCGTAAAAATAGAAAAAACCTATCTGCCATTTTTAAAATTTGATTTCTAAAAGAATCTCCAGGAGGAAAGTTTTCCTTTGCTGCCGTCACATAGTGTAGTGATCACTGACTTACCTGCACAATGTCTTTGATCATGGTCTTGTCGGTGCTGATCTTGGCTCGCTGCAGCCCGCTGATGTTCTCGCCGATCCAGGTGATGAGGGTGAACTTGACCCGCTTGCTCATGGCGTCTCCTGTTGTAAACCGGACGAAGCCAAACAGACGGGAGTCGTCTGAAGAAGGACAAGAAAGAAAAAGAAAACGATCATTTAGAAAATAAGTGAACATACTTCATAGAAAAAGATTTTCAAAAAGAGTTCTGCTAAAAGGTAATGAAAAATCAGAATCATTTTTATTATCTATTTTTATTGTCGTTACAATAGAAATAAAATCAAAACTAAAGGTCATCGCTGTGCAAAGATACTATTTATAATTTAAAATAAATGTGGAAATTCACATCGTGATAAAAAAAAAAAAAAAAAAAAAAAAAAATCAATATTACTACTACAAAACATGAAACGCATTTTTTGTGTTTTTAAATGAGTCTTTGTGTGAAAATACAGCAAAAATGCGTTTGTCCCACAAACAACAACAGAGTTCTGCTCCTCACTGCACTGCAAAGAGAGGGAGAGACTGCGTCTGCGCAGCCGGGAGGTATTCAGGTCAGTAGACTGGATGAGTTAATCTTTGGTGAGCTTTGCAGTCGTGTCACAAGCCAGCAGTGACCACGCCTGTCAGTCCAGTAGAGTCCAAGAATCAAAACAGGAGAAAGAAAAGAAAGTCATGGGGTTGAGGAGAAATCGAAACGTTCTTGCTGATGTTTTCGTCTGTCTGTCTGTCTGCGCAGGCCTAAAGGTTGGGTTCAAACAACCAGAAGCTGAATCAAAAATTAGAAGTATTTCTCAGCAGAAACCCATCTTTAAAAAAGGTAGATGACAAATTAACTTAATTTTAAATATAAAACTAAAATAAAACTCTGGAACTGTATGCTGGAGTGATTTTCTTGATTTATAACTAGAACTTCTCTGCTGTTGAGTGAGTTGCACTCCAATGGCTGAACCTGATCTTTTAGGCATTGCTATAATTTTTATTTTATGAACAGGATTAATTTTTAAATTAAAAAAAAAAAAAATAAGATAAAAAAAACAGAGCCAGGTGCAGTTCACCAAATAACCACCAGGGTTTTGTTGCAGAAGCAAATCAGTCCACACCCACTTGAATTTAGAACTACTTATTTTTTTTATCTAGACAGTTGGATTTCTTATGAACAAAACATGGTTACCATCATGTGTATTTTTGTTTTGTTGATTTAAGAGAAGGGGAAAAAAAAGTCAGTAGTGGTTTTAAAACTTTAGTAAAAAGGGTAGACACGCTTTCTTTGAACATTGTCACAAAAAATACGTTTTAATTTTGTTTAGTGGAAATGAAATAAAAGAAATAATAGAAATAAATTCTTAGCGAGTGGGAGAGGCCTTTTTGTTGACAAGCATTCTCCTTTTCTTAACGGCTCATTCTTGTCAATTTTCAGAAAGGATGGGGATGATGACATCACAGGTCACATGACTCCGCCCACAGGGCCATTTCTTCTTTTTTCAGGTGATAGAAATGTTTCCGTTTCTTATTTGTCATTGAAACCTGGTTGTCTGAGCTCATCTTCTTCTGCCTCATTTTAATTAAGACCATCAGATTACCCTTAAAAACTGGTTTTGGAGGCTAAAATGAACACGTTTATATTCTGAATCTGTAAATTTGCGTTTTCTCCTGAAATATTTTTAAGAAATAATTTTTACTTTTTTGGGTCTGAGGTTGAAATATCTTCATTTAAAATCAAATGTGTCCGTGTTGAGCGCGGTGGAGGTGATGCATGTGCGCGAGCGGTTTCCTTGTTCGCCGTCTAATGTTCTTCCTCGTGCAGCAGGAAACGACAGCAGCTGCAGGGCAAAGATCAAATGTTCTCGCGCACACAAATCCACACACAAATTCATTCAAAGCGCGCTGAAGCTCTGCCGAGTTGCGTGAAGGACAGTCGCATGCTGCAGTCGCATGCCACCGCATGCGACTGCAGCATGCGACTGTCCTTCACGCAATCTAACTGAAGCTCCTGACTTATCCAGTGGGAGGGACGACTAAAGGAGAATCTTGAAATCGAGGCAACTTTTCTTGAGGAAGTTCTGCTTTTGTGGGTTTTGTGCACACTCAGGGGTTTTTGTGCAACCAAGGAATCAGCATTTGGCAGCTTTTCCCTCATTCACAAACTTCTGGGTGGGGGGGGGGGGGGGGGGAGCTTTGAGATGAATAAAACAAGTCGCTGCGGGGGGAAATAATCATTTTCAAAGCGTTCACAGTTGTCTTTTAATCAGAAACTTGTCATTTTTAGCTAAAATAAAAAATCTGTGCCGTTTTCTAGGACATAGTTTCTGCAGAGTTCATCAGAAATGAGTCGTGGGCGGAGTTCCAGTCACCTATAAGTGAGAGCTCTCAGTTTACTCGCTCTCCCGCTAGCTTACAGTCCCCAAACCAGCATCAGCAACGCAACCAAAGTGGTGAACAATGCGGGAGGTGTCCAGCCGTACGGTTTAGAGCCAGATTCCAGCTCAGACGAGGATTTTTTGCGTCTGCTCCAGATATGAATAAAAGACACTTATAAATGTGTTTTTGAGCTTAATTTTCTTTGTACTTGTCTTCAATCATGAGAAAAACAACACAAAAACCACCATTTTCATCAGAGTGGGTCTTTAAGTTTGTGTAGGGAGAAAATAAACGGTGTTCACTCAGAATGATGTGGCCTTCTGGACTCATTTAGTCAAACTGAAAGTAAAACTTGATTTAAAAAATGTATAATGTTGCAATTTGTTAAAGAGAACCATGTTTGTTTGTTTTTCATTCGTACATGAAGTTATAGCAAAGATTATAGAGGGTTTGGAAAAATGCTACGGGACAAAAAGGTTAAAAATGAAAAGAAAATAAACAAATAAATGTTTTTAGTTTAAAGAATTACAGATCGGTTGATAAAAAGATCACCTTCAGCTGCTGTCTTCAAAATAAACCCTGCATTATTTTTATGAACCCGTTGGGGCTGCTGATAAACAAACAGAAGCAGCCACTGTGTCTTATCAGAGCAGCTTTGGTCAAACGTCTCACCGCACGGGTCACCAGATTGGAGGGAATCTTAAAGGTACAGCGGTTTGATAGTCGGTCCGCCCTTTGCGCCGCCGCTCGCTGTCACCTCTATGCCAGAGAGGAACCAACGTGAGTCCCTCCCCCCTGAGCAGAGGCCCGCCACGCCCCGACACTTCCTCCTCCTGCCAAAGTCTTCCTGGTTGATCTTCCCCTTAAAGCCACGCTGACTCTGCAGACGCGTTTCCGCGTGGAAGCTGTCTAGAAACGATGATGAGGCAGCACAAAGCCTTTGAACGACTCCGTTTAAGCAAACCTCTCTGCAGAGCAGAGGTTCTAAGCGACTGAAGTTCACGCTCAGTTCCTCTGAAAGCAAGCTGGAAAAACCAACACGTTGGATTTGAGCCCAGGGATCGGTGCTAAACCGGCGGAAGGTTTGCTCTGAGGTTTGCTTTAGGACCTTGTGACAGATGCCGCCAAGTCATGTCAGGGGTGCGAATCCTCGGATTTTAAAGCGACCGTCATCTTCATCATCCTCCAGAGCTGCTTTATGTTTTTAACTCAATCCACGATTCAAGTCAGAGCCTTTCTAATCCGCTTCTGTCCACATGGAATAAAGCGGTTCTGGTCCAAAGAAATTCAGAAATCAATCAGACAAACATCCGTTGTGGCTAAATAAATGCAAAAATACATAATTGGAGCATTAAGAATGTTTTTAAAGAAGCACTGTGGCATGGAAATGAAAGCTCTTCTGCTTCTTCTGACACTGTCACTTCTTAGAGTCCACACCAGAGGCTGGATTATTCCCCTCCCATAGGATCGTTAGTTCATTCAGTGGATCGAGATACGGAGAAAAGATCCTTTTTTCTGCAGAGGATCTTGTAACCCGGACGCACTGATGTACCGCTGGCTCCTCCCACGCTTCGTTTTTCTTTTGCAAAGAGACAGATTCAATGCTTAATAAGGAAAACAAGCCCAAAGTAGGAGGTGTGTGCGTGTGTACAAGGAACCAAACAGTAGACGAGTACAGGAAGTAATGAGAAAGCAAAAGAAAGAAGAAAAAAAGGCAGGAGTGAAGAAAAAAAACCCTGCCACACCCAACATCTGAGCAGATGCTTTTTACCTCCAGAGGGGAGCTTTTAGGATTTTTGAACCCTCTGAGGGGTGATGGGAAAGGAGCAGCTCAATCAATGCCGAGCGGACGGGTTGGACTTTGTTGCAGAACTGAAAGCAATCAATGACTGCTGTGACAGCGCTGTTGTAAGGCAGCCGCCACGGCGGTCTTAAAAGATTAGTGAGCATCCAAAACAAGCTGTGTGGCTTGGAGGCAGCAGTCAGGCCCAGAGGAAGATCAGGCAGATGGGAGCTCCTTACCTGTGCACAGCTTCTTGAAGTCCTCGTAGTCTGTTCCTTGTCCAGCAGGCACTATGGTGGAGCCCTCGTACTTAAAGGCGGCCCTGAAAAAGAAGCACAGCGGCATTAAAACACCAGCTGCAGGCTGCAGGCATGCCTCAGACGCCCATGCCAAAGGCTGCAAGGCTGCAGCTCTGTGCGTCACCACAATAAAAGCCCTTAAAAACAGGACAAAGGAAATTCCTTCTGCCCCGCAGGGCCTGATTTCTGGGCTGTTCGGGGACGACACCTCGGCCCCTGCCGGGCCCCACTGCGGCGGATCCGGGCTTTCTGGGGAGGGGGGGCATTTCTCATCGAGGGCAACACAGTGCATTTAGGTGTCGAGAAAAATAAACTCATTCAGACGTAAGAAACAGTGGGCGGCCAAAATCGAAAATGTTAGTTTTAGTGTCAGAAACATTGATTTCTTTTAAGGGGGGCTGGATTGATTTAAATCAGACGTCAACTCACCAGTTGGTCTCCGTGGAATCGTCCCTGACATCGTTGTAAGCCTCCCTGCAAGCCTCCTTATCGATCTGGGTTGCCATGTTTGGGTTTTTTTGGGGGGGTATTCGGGATTCAGTCACTCGAGTCGAGGTCCGCGCGGAATCGGATCAAACCGGGCTGCGTTTGACGGTAAAACAAAACAAAAAAAACGGAGGCTAATTTGCAAGGATACCGCTACACATCCGACAAGTCCCAACTGTTATACAAGCGTCTGGACCCGGTCAGGAGCGCTGTGGAGGAGCGTCTGGACGGCTCGGAGTTATCGGGAGGAGAGAGCTGTGCCGGCTGAGGAAGATCGACTCATTTCCTGGATGTCTCCACTTTATGGGCGGTGATGATGTGAGTCAATCAGGTCAAGAAGTTCCTCAGACGCTGCGTTCACCTCCTCCTGGACGACGATCGTCGCTAAGGGCCGCTCTAAAAAAACTGCACGTGCGCGCAGAGACTGCTTCCGGGAAAGGCTTTCACAATAAAACAAAGTCTGTGGGGGGAAAGTGATTTCAGCGTGAGTTCCGGAGAGCTACAGAAAAATAAGCTACTTAACGTACACTTTTAGTCAAACAAGAAGTCCGCCTTTCATCACATGATATTTGACAGTTCATTGTATTTAAAATGTCTTAATAAAGTTATACATATTTACAGGTAATATGATTTTAGGTGTATTTCCCAAGATCATTGCATTGCATAACCTAAAGATTAACATAAAAGCTATAGACACCCTATGTCTTTTTTATGTAATTCAATAAATTAGTTTAAAAAAGAAAAGTCCTACTTTAAGAACCTTTTATTAGTAAACTACAAACTAAAGAGGTAAGTTAAACCCCTTTGATCTCTTTTAGATATGTGCCAATATCATAAAGCAACACATTCTTTTACTATTAGAGTTTCCCCAATTTATATAGCTTCTTTCGTAGATTTATAATTTAAGATAGCCAAATACAGTTTTGGGCAATGATTATTGCAAATCATTTAGTTGTTTTGCAGGTGTGTTAGTTTGATTGGTTGGTTAGAATTTAGTGACATACATTTAAACAATATCTTACTACTTCCGCATCATTGTCAAAAACCTAATTTAAATTGTTCCACGTAACAAGAATAATGGACTAATGATTTTACGTGTTCAGGATTTAAATTTGCCTTGCCCAGTCCAAAACGTGAAAGACTCGCCATCGTTAGTTTAATTTTGAAAGGACATTTTAACGTTTCCGGTTTTTTGTTGCGTGAATGCTGCAATTTTACAAAACCCAGCGTGATTTCTGTAATTGATTTTTAATGCTTTTGTGTAATTTATTTTGAAATCACGAGATTTTCTTCATTTTATTATTATCATTATTATTTTTATTATTATTATTCAGAAGTTATTGCAGGGTCCTCTGGACTGGTTTATTATTTTATGCTTTTATTGTTTCCAACAACATCTACAAACCTTGGACGGCTCTTGAATGCAAATACGTACACCAAAACGAATGATATCAATGCGAGACGGTAGTTTTAAGGCAAAAAAATGAAACTTTATGGTCAATCAATAATTTATTAGGCTGACTGAAGGTCAAAGGTCACCCCCTTCCTTAAGCCCACCTATAAAGTGGCTGAGAGGATGAGCAACTCTTTCACAGCAGTAAGTGGAATCAGACAAATACCCTGATATAAGAGATCCTTATGCCAGGTGATCAGTTGTGGCACCATCCTGCCACCTGCTGGTTGAACAGCAGCCGTACAGGTGTTCCTCACCTGTAAATACTGAAAGCTACAGTCATTAGAAATAATTAAAAAAAATATTTCCCCCTCCAAATCTTATTTGATATATTGATTTGGTGCTTAGATTATGTTTCAACATTTCGATCAAGTACAGTAAAAATTGTGAATGTGTGAGGAACAAAAGACATCCGACTTTCATCTTTGCAGGGAAGTTATGTTTATGAGACTTTATACAGTTACAGATAAACTACATATATGCCATATTATTGTTGTTTTTATTATTAAGCAAAAAATACTTGTTCTTTTTTTCAAGTCAACGACAAAGAACTAAAAGAGATTTTAGAAAATAGTTGCTCAAGTTGCAAATTAGTATATAGAATAGCCTAAAGCAACTTCTTGAAGGCTTCTTCTGATATAGACAGAGTAGCAGATTTAGAGATAACAATATTATTGTTTTTTATAAATTATTCAAAATAATCTTAACATATTCCAAAAAATAAAATTCCCCAAAAGATGGCTAAATACCTTATTTGAATAAATAGTTGATACCATTTAAAAATGTTTATGTTCAACAGTTTTTATTTCACAATCTTACAATGTCCAACTTACTTTCAATATCTCTGACAGGTAAGGAAAGTCACCTCCAATCAATTCTTCACGTGCTTGCCAAAAGCTGATTGTGATTGGCTCTCCTGCCGGCTGTCACCCCTCAACTCGCTTACGTCAATAACAAGTTCCGGTTAAATCTTTTCGCTTCAAAATAAACTGTCAAATGACAACTCGATTTAATTTTCTTTTAATCGATGTAAACTCATACGGCTATGGAATAAATATATTTGAATTATTTTACTAAATTTAACCGATGTTTTTTTCCTTAACATATTTTAAATCATATTTACTTTTATTGTGATTTATCTGTGCTTAAATCTATGTGTTATCTTGCAGTGAAGAGGTAAAAAACATAGTTTTAAGTTCTTTTAATTTTAGCTTGTCACATAAAAAATACTCAGGAAAACTGTAACAGCTTTCGACTTATCAATTATCGTTGGAAAAAGTAAATTAGGCTATTCATTTTTTGTTTAATTTTATCGAAACCATAGAGTCGGAAAAGTAGATATTGTATTTTGAAAAGCTCAACAGGAAACAAACAAAGAGGGTTAGCTTTTAGCTAAACTAACAACATTGTCAGATGGTGCTGCTCATCTTTTAATTTTAAAAACACACGTCAGTTGTTCGACTGTAACAGTTTAAAAACAAATGATCTATTATAAAGGATCAGACGTACTCGTACTGTAGATGTCGTCGTTATCAAAACGTTTATTTTATGTAAATTTCTCAGGGAAATGTTTCGCATAAAACCGCAGCAGCAGTAAGTCATGGTTCTGCCTGAAAACTGAAGAACAAGCGGCAACATGTAAGTCAAGCTCACCTGGGGCCTGTTTCACAAAGGAGGTTCAACCAACTCTGAGGTCAAACCTGAACTCTGAGTTGGTCAATCGAGAGATTGACAACTCTGAGTTTTCAGTTTCAGAGCAGCTGATCCGCGTTAGATCAATCAACTCTGAGTGGACTGATTCGGAGGTGAGCGTGAGCACCGCGACTATAAGAAGCCATTATCAATGGAGCGCAGATATCACGAGTCACCATGGCAACCGTGAAAACAAAGAGGTCTGCGTATTTTTCGCCAGCTGAACTTGACGTGCTGCTGCAGAGTTGCAGTGAATATGAGAACATATTCCAGAAGAAAAGCAACACCGCTGCATCTGCAAAACAGAGACAGTTAGCGTGGAAAACATAGCTGCTCAAGTTAATGCCTAAGTTTGCATTTAAATCATTGTTATAAATATTGACTGTAATAACTTTTTAAATAGCGTAAGGTGTGAAATAAAAAATGGTGATATTTAGGTGTACTTTTGAAGTGTTATTCCTGGTGTAAATGCATGAAATGCTGCATAGTGTTCAGAACCAATCTGGGGAAAAATGCATTTAACGTCGATAATGTTTAGAGGACTTTATTGTTAACCTTCCCCTCTAGCAAACGTTGGTCATTTTAATATTAATACATGCAATTGTGTTTTTAAAAGTGAACTTTTGTCTACTGTTGAACCTTTCGCTGCGCAAAGACTTCCTTCTTTTCTCTCGTCTTTCCGACCGACAGTGGTCAGAAGCGCAGGGGAGATTTCCTTCAGGGCTGAAGGGAATTCTCCTTCGGGGTTCACTTCCCGTTGGAAACCCTCAACCTCCAGAGCGGAATAAGAATGACTCCAAAACAGTTATTCTGGGAATGACACCTTCTCCGTCCTCCTCATCCGTGCTCACCCCACCCCCCCCCCCCCCCATCTGCACCTGCAATCGCCCCTCCCCTTGTCTCTCGTGGATTGCACCCCGCTCAGCACACACACGCTGCAACACTACCCCTGTATTGATCAAGTGGTATAGGTTTATATGGGATTAAGAAAGTAAGCAGTGCTAGAAAATTGTGTTTCCAAAAAGTAATTGTTACATTAATCTAATTCAATGTCCCTGATTTCATTTTCATGTAGATGCAATCCTGCAGGAATTAAAAGAAACATGGCAGCAGCTAAAAATGAAGTATAAAAACATAATTCAATCAGGTCAAATGTGAGCATGTCATGGATGTAGGCTTTGTTGACAATATTTGACATATGAAACATCTACATAGCAAGACCTAATGTTGTTTTCATTTTGTATATGTAATTGACTGCAACGAAAAACGGTAACGCTTAAACAAAAACGTATGGGGAAATGACAAAACATCGAGTCGAGGTCTCAAAATCCTCGTACGACGTAAATGTAATTCTCTACGAATTAATGCAGCCTCCTCGTCTATTGGGTCCTCCAAAAAAGGACAAGCCATTCTTGTCACTTAGATCGCGTGACGGAAATGTGGGCAATGAAGGTTAAAGCGAGAAATACCGCTTCGTCTTTAAAAAGGGGAGGGGACCGGCAAAAACTTCGAGTTTGGAGAATAAAACCTGCTCCCGACCAGGTTAGGTTCACAGCATAAGTAACCATGGATACTGACTCCGAGTAAAAGTTAACTCTCTTTCAGAAACGGGTTTGACTTACTCTGCTTTCTCTGGTTTGACAAACCTCCGATTCTGAAACGGAAAACCCAGGGTTTCCCTGATTTCCGGGTTTATGAACTCAGAGTTTACACTTAACCTCCTTTGTGAAACAGGCCCCTGTAGAACATAGTAAAAACAGATTGTTCCATTTTTCTTTTAGAGCTGATTTTGGTTATATTTCTATTTCTGATCATCAATTTATTAGTATTGTTACTGTGTTGTTCAAAGTTCCATACTTTTATTTTGAATTTTATTAACAATAATAAGAAACTTGTTATGAAACCTTGACGAATCCGCCGGGAAGTAGAAGAAGAGAGGTCTACTTCATGATGTATCAACAGTCCTAAAGCCCAAAACGCAAAATCTGTTATTGATCTACATGTTGATCAATTCAACACAATATAAAAAATTGTATATACTGTAACAATCCAGCCGGACCGTCACTTTCGTGGGGTGGCTGAAGCCAATTGATAATTAAGATGGCTTTGTTGGAGAGCTGAGCGTGCCCCATACACTGCCCGACCCCGATCAGTCTCAAGTATATATGAAGAGTCAGAGCACTGGAGAATCTCTATGAGCGCAGAGTCTGCTTAATCTAGCACACCCTAACAGCCCACACAGCATGGATTTGACTTCAGTACACAACCCTCTGACTCGAGGTTTCACCCTAAAGCTCCCCACTTCCCATGAGCCTTTGGGGCTGAAGGCAGCGCTAACCCCCGGGTCGCTACAATACATTTTTACTGTTTGTACTTGTTTGTATTTCAAAAAATGTTGTTAAATTGAAAAAACAATGATTCAGATTACAATTGGAGGGTGGTATTAGAAACTACCTTTGAAGTAATATTGCTTCATTAATTTCCAAATATATATATTTTTAATTGAAAATAACAGTTTTTGTTTTATCCCGACTCTTTTCTTGGAAGAAAAAAAAAGTAGCTTTTTTGAGTTTGTTCTTCTTCTTTGCACACATGCGATTGGTGTTTCCAGCTGTTCTTAATGCTATTTTAAAATATTAAAAGTGGACCTTCTGTGTTCTGAACACACAGCCGGTCCGTGGAGACATTATGGATAAACCGGGCCGCTTGTCTCGACTCCACAGGATCAGTGAGACTTCCAAGGTCAGCCTGTCTTTGTTTTCAGTTCACTTTAATGTTTGACCTGGAGACGCATACTTGTGTTGCCTTTAAGTTGTAGATTAATAGACTTGCACAGTTAATTTTTTTCTTCAATATGTGATGTATTTCATATTAAGTGTTCTACTTGCACCAATGTCTCCTACAAACTCCACAGAGTTGAAAGCCAGATTTGTTGCGTCTAAGTTGTGATGTTGTGCCAGCAGATGTTCTCCTCAGTGGGCCAGGCCATGGAGGTGCTGCAGGGCCTCAACGAGCAACGGAAACATAATCAGTTCTGTGACGTGGTGCTGATCGCAGATGACCAGCGAGTTCCTGCGCACAAGGCCCTGCTAGCCGTCTCCAGCGCTTATTTCCACGCGATGTTCACCCTGGGGATGAAGGAGGAGCACCAGCAGGAGGTATTCGGAAAAACACACCGCAATCACCTGCTAGCAAAATCCACTTCATTTGTTGTTTCATAAATCACTTAAACTAGGCTAATCTTGATAAAATAATAGATATATAGCCGGATATATTACAATAAAAGCTAATTATTTATGCATTAAGACTAGAAAATGTGTAGATTGTGTCTTTCTTATTTAGAATTTGCTGAAACCACACACTCTTCATTTGAAACTAAACAACAATTTGATCTTAACATCTGCAGCATCACCAGCGGTTTACTGCACTGTCCTTTAATGGAATCCTGCCAAAGTTTTATCAGTGAAGTGCTTTTAAACATGCAAAGTAGAAAGATTTCATGCACAATGAACTGTGTGCAGGTGGAGCTGGTTGGGATGTCCTACGTGGGCCTGAAAGCGGTGGTGGATTTCCTGTACAGCGGAGAGCTGATGCTCGATGGAAGAAACTTTGACTTTGTGTTGGAAGCTGCTCACCTCCTGCAGGTAAAACCATTGAATTGGAGATCTTTGAATTTCCTCATGTCCTTCCTCTACAGTCATTATACCTTTACTTGCTTCTGTGTGTTTTTAAAATCACAATTACTTTGACACCAGTAATTAATCTACAGGAAGGATTTATCCACCCTTTATGTGAGTACTGTAACTTCTAAAAGACCATTTTGATTGAATAACTTAAGTGCAATAAAATATTGTTGTTTTTTTCTCTCATGTCTGTATATTAAATACACAGTCAGATGTATTATAAGAGTTATTTTCTGAATAAGTTCTCTGGTTACTGGATATTGCATCTATCTATGCCACCATAGTCATATAATCTCAAGAATCATAAAATTTGTCACTTTATTTTATAAATTCAACACCTTAACGGGACAAAACTGTATATATTTCTATTGAAATAAATTCTTGCAGTTCCGTGGGAATCCCCTGTCTCCAAGTACATTTTATTGTAGATTATTTTTATTTATGGATTTATATTTCTATACATTTTTATGGATTCTAGATTGTTTTTCCAACCTCCAACCCAGTAACAGTGTTTTTTCATTTTGTTACCTAGTTGAAGATTTTTAGCTAATATAGTGGCCTCATATTAGTTAAGATATGCACACTGTATGGCACAGTATTTTCCAAAGACAATTGTTTACTTTTCCCAAAACCAAATATATTTCTGCATGAGTTGAAAGGTTAAGCTTGAATCTGAAAATAGAAACAATGAAATATTGGTGAGCTGCAGACTCAGCAGTGCTCAGGATCTAGTTAGTGGTTTAAACCCCCCCCAATCCAACCACTCATTGCTGAGTGTGGAGTTTTGACTGTTATGGGGTTGAACAAAACAGAGGGACATAATAAAATAATTCCATTTTATAAACAAGTTAAGCATTTTCCTATATTTTTTTGGATGAGAGTAAAAAGAAAAGTGTTTATATAAGCAGAAAAAGTTTGCAGTTACTATTATTATTCGTTCTATACTCGATAAAAGTCCCTTTTAGATTTTCAAAATATAATTATGTGCTAAAATGCAGAGTTACACTGATCTTACCATTTCTGGTTTTAAAATGTAATTTTTTGTGTGAAAATCTTTGAGGTAAAACTGTGGGACACAAACGGCACCGGTTTCCGATCGTCCCTCGTATCACGTTTGTACGTTTGTTTTACAAACACGGTGTCGTTCAGGTGTGGCGAGCCGTGGATTTCTGCTGCCAGTACCTGGAGCGGGAGGTGAGCGAGGACAACTACCTGTACCTGCAGGAGCTGGCTCAGCTCTACAGTCTGGAGCGGCTCGACGCCTTCATCGACAGCTTCATCCTCGCACGCTTCGCCACACTTTCCTTCACTCCGGATTTTCTTCGAAACATCACTCTACACAAGCTCACGTCCTACCTGTCCAGCGGTCAGGTAAAAGCCGGGAGTGGGAGATTTCTTTAATAGAGCCCCCTCCTTGTGAATTTCAGCTTTTTGCTCTTCACTGGCAGGTGCAGCATGAAAGCGAGCAGACGCTGCTGCAGGCCGCCCTGCAGTGGCTCAGCCAGACCCCGGAGCGGACCACCCACGCCAGGCAGCTCCTCTCCCATATTCGATTCCCGCTGATGCCGGTAGGAGACCTGGTGAGTCGGGTGCTTCCAGCGCTGCGCGCTCTGCTGCCGGAGGAGACGGGCTGCGAGGCGCTGGTGGAGGAGGCGCTGGGATATCACGCCAGGCTGAGCGCTCAACCGCTACTCCAAACCCAAAGAACGGCGCTGAGGGGCGGAGTGGAGCAGCTGCTACTGATTGGAGGAGAGGTGGGAATGTAATGAGTGTAGATTATTGGACTTTGGGTTGTGATGAATCTTTCTGCTCTTAACTGTCTTCAATAAAGAAATCTGCAGGTTTCTTTATTTAAGACAGTGTAGGATTAGATGCCTTGCTCAAAGACACAAAGACCATTTTTATTTAAAGTCTCACCCGTCCCCAGCGGTCTTTTAATTGTGATTATTCAATTTTTAGCTAAAGTGTCGTTTTCTAGGTAATAGTTTCTTAGAAGTTCCTTGAAAATTCACCTCTGAGTCGTGGGCAGGATTGAGATTAAGCAACCCCGCCCCCTTTCCACTCTCCGTTGCTGACAATTTGGAGCAGGGAGCTTGTGGCCCATCTAGCGGATTTTTTACGTCTCAAATAATCTCTTTGTCAAACAGCATTTTTATTCCAGTCTGCTCCTGATTCACAATTAATTGTATAAAGAGAAATGAAATTTTGATCTTAATTTTATTAAAATATAGAAATGTTGTAGATTCTGGGTCTTTAAACAACCAAATTCTTTTGTGACCTTTTTCTGATGATGGAGGGCATATAATAAGAAAATTAAGCTCAAAATTGCATCTAAGTATATCTCAAAAATGACATTTGGCTAAAAACAGCCTTATCAAACTTAAAACTCCAATGGAAACGTTTTGAAAATAGATCAAAGATGATCCTAGTGGGTCTTTAAGTACTGCTCACCTCGTCTTTCTCTTCTTCCCTGTTCAGGTGTTCGAGCGCGGGGAGGAGTTGAGCTCCAAAGTCTGTCGACTCGACGGCGAGACGGGAATCTGGGAGGTGGAGACCGAGCTGCCGGCGCAGCGGAGCCACCATTGCCTGGCGGTGCTGGGGGGGTTCATTTACGCTGCGGGCGGCAGCTCCTGCAGGGACAACGGAGGAGAGGCTGCCTGTAACCTGCTGTACAGATACGACCCTCGGCACAACCAGTGGAGCAGGGTAGGCTTGGAAATGGTGTCACTGAAGTCGTCTCCCTTGGTGTTTGCCATGCTCGTTTTTGCTGTGACGTTTGTCAGGGGGCTTCGATGAACCAACGACGGGTGGACTTCTACCTGGGAGCCGTGGGAGAGTGCCTGATTGCAGTGGGAGGGAGGAATGACACCGGAGCTCTGTCCTCTGTGGAGGTGTACTGTCCGGCGGAGGACTGCTGGTCCTACGTGACAGGTCTGCCCAGGTGAGACGTCTGCATCACATGACTGCCGCAGCTGCTGCAGTCCAGTCCAGCTCTCCCTCCGTTGATGTTCTCGCCTTTTGATTTGCTCATTGTTGCATCTCGTTGACCTTTAAAATCTCATATTTTGTAGCTTCACCTACGGACACGCTGGTACGGTCCATTGTGGTGTTGTCTACATTTCAGGGGGTCACGACTATCAGATCGGTCCGTACCGCAGAGACATGCTGAGCTACAATCCGTCACGAGAAGGCGATGTGTGGGTGGAATGCCAGCCGATGTCTGTGGCGCGGGGCTGGCACTGCATGGCCTCCCTGAACCACCTGATCTACGCCATCGGAGGCAGCGACGACCACGCAGACACCACTGAGCGTTTCGACATCCTACAGGTGGAGTCCTACGACCCCTGTGGCGGTCAGTGGACCCAGGTGGCGCCTTTGCTGCTGCCCAACAGCGAGGCAGGACTGGCCATCAGGGCGGGGAAGATCTTTGTGCTGGGGGGCTACAGCTGGGAGAGCATGGCGTTCTCCAGAGTCACCCAGGTCTACGACCCTGACAAGAACTGCTGGTCCAGGGGGCCGGACCTGCCCAAACGCATTGCAGGAGCGTCGGCGTGCGTGTGCACCGTTAAGCCTTTACCACCGTCACCCTTACCAGAGAAGAAGAAAATAGGACGAGACATAAAAGGAAGACCTGGACCTACGTAACGGCATGGCTGAAGCCATTTTTGGTTTTTCCTCCTGCCTGTAAATCTGATTTTTTTTTTTTTTACAGCTCTGAAAAAGCAAGGGAAAGTATTATTAGTCCCAAAATTATGTGTTTTTTTTCTAAACATGAGTAACCGTGAGATAAA
Organism: Oryzias latipes; assembly: GCF_053564925.1. Taxonomy (NCBI): domain Eukaryota; kingdom Metazoa; phylum Chordata; class Actinopteri; order Beloniformes; family Adrianichthyidae; genus Oryzias; species Oryzias latipes. Next base: position 31,000,354 of record NC_136242.1, on the reverse strand, counting down.
CAGTCGTTACTTTATATCTGTGGTTACAAATGTTTTGTTGTTGTTTTTTTAAATCAAATGATCCTAGGTTACAGGAAGGTTTCACAGAACTCGATTCAGGAATAATCTAGGCTGGTGAGGCTGATGTTAAGGTTAAGACAATGTTCTTCAATTTCTTTTATACATGTTATCTGTGCATTCCTACTAAAACCACAGGTAACCTGCAAAATAAGAGCGAACATAGTTTTTCTAAGGCTTTTCTATTTTTCTCTGCAATGACTGCATGGGATCCTACAAGCTGCCTTTGTCTGAATATCAGCAGTTCTACATTTAACCTTTTGATCTGCAAAGAAAAAGAAAAAAAGGTTTTTCTGTTACAAATAAAACACTCCTAACTAAAGGATCAAATGTTTTAATCTGAAGTTCATCCATACACAAAAATGTTACACAAATGGCACTACTGTAAATTATATTAAAAGCTTTTTTTTTAAAGTTTGCTCAAACTTTGTAGTAAAATAAAAAACTGTTTTTGCCTCATTTTATTCTAATGTGTAAACAGTGTGTTGATGGTTTTGGACGCAGTCAATACTGTGTGGTTTCTTCTGGGGCGACTCACTCAAAGGGGTAGTACGGGTGGGATTTTAATCTGAGGAGAAAAACAAATGTTTGTGTTCAGTACCAAAGTCTGGGGTCCAATCCGTGTAAAAGAAAATATTGGATACAGAAAAAAAAACGATTTAAACTCCAAAATGCAGATTGTAAACTTGAAAGAAATAGTGAAAGTTTGAAATACTAAACTTGAATAAACGATAAACCTAAAAAGGTTTGTTTGTAATTACTGCTGTTTTATATTTTCAACTCGAGTTCTTTCTCATTCTTTGCTTCCATTTCAGACATTTGGTTTTCAGAGTTTACCCCATCATTATTTGGGGGCGGAGCTTTGAGACCATTGGCTACCAGGACATGATTGACATGGGGCGAAGGAGGTGACATAATTTCCACTCCAAAACAAAGTCTGTTGTGTCCATCGTCTTTGAGAACTGGACTGGAGTGACTCCTCCCCCAACATGGCGACATCTGTTTTGCAAAACTAAGTCGACTGAATTGACTTCAGCTATTTTCTGTACATGACGTCACAAGTTGATACTTTTTTAAATCAACGTTTTCAATAATTCTTCAAATTTTTTACCTTTAAAATGTGATGCTTTTTAAATCTTCTATATTTCCAGTTTACAATGTGTCCTCTTGAGTTATTCTGAAATTTTTTTTTTTTTACAATCTGGTTTTTCCTTTACTTTGAACTGATCCTGATTAAAGCCCATCTAACAGTTTCATCCAAAAGAAAAGGTCTTCACATCAGACTCACTCTTCTATCCTGCAGCCTCTCCATCCTCGATTAAGGGACTTCAGGGTCGTCATGTCTTCTTCACTGAGTTGAAAATCAAAGATCTGCAGACATTGGAAGTGATGATTTATAAATATGGAGCAAACTAATTTATTTCATTCGATTTTTTTTACTAATCTGTTGAATTACTTGAAGTAAGTTCTTACCTTTGTGTTTTGGATGATATGATGAGGTTTGTCACTCTTGGGGATGACTGAAACTCCCTGCTGGATATGATACCTTAACAACACCTGAGAGAAAACAGCCGTCAGAGGCAGACGTGCAAAAACACTACAGGCGTTTGCAGCAGAAACGCACCTGTGCGGCGCTGCGTCTGTGCCTTTCTGCGATCTGAGCGATGACCGGGTCCTCCAGGAGCTTGTGTGGATCAGTCCCACATTTGAACCTTTGAGGGACCAACAGCAAATTCAATGTGTCAAGAATCAAGCATCTACAGTCATCCAGAGTGGTTTAAAATATGTATTGAAAGAAGGATCCAGCAAGGAAATTCAGAAATAGCTCAGAGACAGAAAACAAAAGGAAGTCAAATACAGAAAAAAGCAAAAAAAATAAAAAGAAACGTGACTCAAAATGTGACATTCACAGCAAAAATGATGCAAAAAGTAAACAAGAGCAGAAACTAGAAATTGTTAACAAGATGCAAAATGTTAAATCAGTAGATTAATCAGTAGATTAGGGCCGTTGCAGATTAAATTGTAATGGAGTCAAACTCCAGACCATGAGGGTCAGTTTCCCACATGTTTTCAGGCTAACCTGCCATTGTAGCATCTTATTGGCAAAGCACACCTGATCCAGGTAAACAGCAGGATGACGGCCCTCGAGTCTGACACCCCTGATTTCGGGTTTGCTGCACAGGGTCTCATCTAGATACCAGATATTATTTCTTTGGCTGCTCCTTTTAGAGGGTGCTACATTGAATAATCTTTTTTTTAAATAGTTTTATTGACATAACAAAAATAAAAGTAATATTACGTTTTTCTGTCAAACTGAGACATATTATAGGATGATTGCATAATTCTCTGCACACTCCTTCATCCACCCTCATGTCCTTTTTCTTCAATATCTTGCTGAGCTTCAGCCGATCAGCTTGTCCGTGGAAGTAGGAAGTGTTGGGGTGAACAAGCTTTTTCTATCTGAGCTCTGAAGCTTTGCTGCTAAATGTTAGACAAGAATCTTCACTATTCATTTTTAAAACTCGACTCAAGACCCTTTTTTAAAGCCAAGCGTGAGATTTTGCTAAGACATTTTATTTTACATTTTAAGTTTTATGGGGTTTTTTTACCTTCGGGTTTTTATTAATTTTTATTCACTTATTTATTCATTTTGTTTTAACTCTTTTAGGGCTTTGTTTCCCTTTTTATTGCGGTGAAGCGCTCTAAAAAGATGATGATGAACCTCCTCTTAGGTCTTCTTCTTGGTAGCTCCAACCTCTGCATCCTTTTACCAGCATCATCATTGTCCTTCCTTTGTTCGAACATCTACCAGGATCTGTTCCTCTGATGGATTAATTCCAGATCCCGTCCATCCTTGTCATTCCCAAAGAGAACCTTCTGCCTAGTCTCTCAGCAATAGAGTCCAACATGGCTTCAACACCTTTCCATTCATTCCTGCTGACACTCTTTGGTCAAACATCACACCTGAAACCTTCCTCCACCTGTTCCAACCTGCTTTTACTCTTCACCTTTTTCCTAAACTCTGTCCTGCTGTGTGTAGTTACAAAAAATGTTTAGAACATGTTCAGAGCTTCTGGTTTGTTTACAGACACTAGGAACCTCTTACTCGTCTGGAGGCCTTGCGGGCGAACCGAACGGACTGAAGGCGGTCAGGGCGATGTTCTTTAATTTACAGAACTCTATCATGTCCGCCTGAACCAAGTAGGGGTGCAGTTCAACCTGTTAGAAGAAATAATGAGAGATTAAAGCCCCCAGCGGAATTTTATGTCACGCATGCACTGCCCGCCCTCGCAATCCCCCTTTGACCCCGCCCTCACTGGCTGAGTGCAGGCTGCACGCCTCTCACTCTCCCCCACTGCCCCTGCCACCCCAGTCAGAGTGTCAGGAAACAAATTCGTTAACACTTTTTTCAAAATTGCGGCTTTTCTGTTGGGTTTATTTCCATAGCAATCAGTTTATTTTTTGCTCACTGGGGGGTGACGAAAAAAACGATGTAATTTTTAAAAGAATCTCCGAATGTACATTTTTGGATGTTCTCTGCAACTGAGGTGTTTTGTTAACAACACCCTCATCCAGTAATGTTCATATCATTTTGTTTAGCTGGAGCCAGGGATTCATGTATTACATTTTCACAATATTCCGGTAAAAAATACATGAGCAACAGGGGAACACCACTTTTGCTAGCTCGCCACGCTAACGTCGTTCATAATCAACAAACTTTAAAACCAATATGTTTTCCGAATGATGATCGAGGAAATAGGAGGTGATTTGCAGATGATGCAAAAAGTGATATTTATTTTGGAAAATTCAAGATGGCGGCCTCGTCCTGAGGTCAAAGGTCAACGAAGGTAATGAAAACCGTATTAACAAAAGTGTGTTTTTTTTTGTCATTTTGTGAGAAAATGGGATAACTGACAATTTTTACACTTTGCAAAAGAAGGGCCAGCAAACAATAGGTCCTGTGGCCATCCCATAATAGCATTAAAACTTCATTTGTATACTTGGGTTTTGGTTTCGTTACTAGATTTTGAAATATTGTTTTTGAGCCTCATAAGAGATTTGGGCCCCAATCATTTTTTGATGGTTTCTCCTGATTTATATATATAATTTTTATTTTTATTTTGTGAGAGGTTGTTCACTATGTCAATAATTAATTTTCACCAGGTACTAGGTGTGTGCAAATTTTGGTGAGTTTTTGGCAGGGCTGACATTTCCGCTCAGATTCGCAGTATAAAACAAGAATATGTAAACAATCTGGTCCTTGCGGTGCAGGACTGCTGCAGGAGTCAGGTGAGGTTTGAAGGACACCTTTAGCCTCTGTCTGTCTAGTTGAGAAACCAGTAATTTTACTATTACAAAAGTGGCTTATCATTTTAGTACAAATTATTGCCATTCATCAGGCTGGTTTCTGGTGTTTTTGTCTATAAGGTTTCACAATTTCTTTGGGGGAGTTTTGATTATTGCCAAATCTGTGATAGCATGTTTGCTTTAAGCCAGAAAAGCCATGAAGCACTCCAAAGTAACCCTAAACATATAACATTGAATAAAAATTAAACACCCCAACGGCAAACATGACAAATTTCAGTTTAACCCATTGCAGGAACAACCTGTAAAGGACAACTAGAGGAGCCCAAAGTGTCATCAACAAATCCTGAAGGCCTCAGAGATGAAGTGAAGGTCTAGCGTCTGTGCAGAGGAGCCCCAAACCCCTTTAAAGTTTATTTCTGTTCATTGTTCAGCTAAGAAATAAATAACTGAAACCTCCTCTGTAGACCACCAACCTTATCTTCCACAATCCAACACATCAGCTTGACGTTTTTGAGTTATATTTGGGTTTTTGTAGGTATTTGCTGACCATTATGACCAACAATTCTCTATTTTCTACAGGTAAATGAGCAGAACGACCTTTAAGAGTCCGTCTCTAAAACGAACCAAGGTTAGCAGGAAAGATTTCTGCACCATGCTTTTTTTTTCTACTTTTAAAAACGAATACAATCAGAGTTTAAAAGAAAGAAGAACAGAGTTTTCAACAAAAATACAATCCACCTGATTGACAGCAGGAGGAACTCTGCACAGAGCCAGGAGCCTCTCCAGCTGCAGGATGCTGAAGTTGGACACGCCGATGCTTCTCACCTTCCCGGAGGCCTGCAGAGCCTCCATGCCCTGAAATATGGAGACAATCCATTTCTGATTAACTTTAACGGAACATGTTACTCTTCTGTCATCTTTGTAGTACTGTAACAGAAATCCCCAAAATGTAAATTAACTAGCTCCTTTGAGGTTTTGTTTGCATCCACACAGTCAAATCTATTAAAACTGGGTCACAAAAACTTAATCTCAGAAACCAAAATCATTCAGCTGCACCCCATATTTCCTACTTTTTTAGTAAAAAAGAAAAGAAAAAACATTTAGAAAAACAAAAGCAATTTCCAGATTTAAAAATGAAATGTTTAAAAGTTTTAGACTTTGTTTAGACTTTTTTTTTTTAAACTGAACACTAAAGGTTTTAGTGATGTGCTTGTTATATAAACAGTCAACTTCAAATTTCCCTGGAAGAGGCCAAATGCGACTTCAAAAGTGAGCACTTACCCTCCACACATCAACATAGTCGATGTCAGAGGTCAAAACTTTTCCATCCTTCATTGGAAAAAGTTCATCCCCAACTTTCTGCAGACAAAAGTTCAGACAAATGAAAGGAACTCGTCCTCACTCCACTACTTCTTTGAAGGGCAAAAATCAAAATTACTTAAAAGTTCTTAACAACAAATTTAGTGATGTTTCATTGCAACAGGATAAAAAAAAACTCCTGATATTCATTTAATAAAATAAAACACGCGATCTCCTTCTTTCAAATACCCACTTTGATCCTCTTTTAGCTTTAAAAGCCTTCCCAGAGGTCTTTTATTAGGATGATGCTCTTTTTAGCCAAAATCTATAATTTAGTTGTGGATGGGACCAATGGTGCGGAACAACCCCGCCACACCTTCCCATCACATCCCCAAGCTAACATTATAGATGCAACAAAAAATGGCGAGCACTACTAGATCTATCCAGCCGTACAGTTTAGATCCAGATTCCAGCTCAAACGAGGAAAACAATGACGTACATGGATTTATGCATCAGAATGGAGCAGAGCCGGACGCAGACTCGTGGCCCAGCCAGCGTATTTTCTACGTCACAAATAAAAATAATCGTTAAACTGCATTTTTTTCGTCTGATTCTGATTCACGACCGATTGAATAAAGAAATTCTACGCTTGCTTTTCTTAATTTATATCTTCCATCATCAAAAAAAAATGCTTAAGTGCAAAGAAAAAGACACAATTTTAATCAGATTGGGTCTTTAAAACTGGCTTCTGTTATGAAATAAAGTCGTTTAGTTATTTAAATAAAAATTTGACTTTTACTTGATCACCTTCAGGAAACTGAGGCAGAATAGTCCCATTCAGGTGATTAAAAAAAATATAAATTTCTCAAGTTGAAAGGTAATGTTTTTCACACTAAATATATTCCCCTTCATCAATTTCCTAAAATAAAATATGCAATCAGGTAAACTCAGTAAATATGGGGGGGTGGGGTGGTAGACTAGTTTAAAGACGGATGCTTAACCTTTAGGCCAACGGGGAAATGTACGAGGTAAAGGTCCAGGAAGTCCAGCTGGAGATCCTTCAAAGACTTGTTGAGGCACAGAGGGATGTCCTCTGGGGCATGATGGGTTTCACACAGCTACAGACCAGAATTCAATGAAACAGCATTAAATCATCAGAAAACATGACATAAAGCGGGAAATAAAACATTTCCTGCCAGACCTTGCTGACGATGAACATGTCCTCACGCCGAATGATGCCCTGCCGCATCTTGGAGCGCAGAGCTCGCCCAACGTCCACCTCGTTGCCGTAGCTGTAGGCCGTGTCTATGTGGCGGTAACCAGCGGCGATGGCGGCCTCCACGGCTCCCTGGACGGAGTTGGGCGGCAAATGAGAGGACTGTGAGGAGCAGAGACATCCAGAGGAAAAAACTCCTGTCAAATTCCTTTTGTTGTTTTATACAGACTAGTGCAGTGTAATGAAAATTTAAAAAAGCTTCTAAGTCACCTTTATGATAAAAAAAGAACCCTAGTACACCTCTATTTCTTTTCTCCAAAAGAAATTTAAAGAGAAAAAAAGAAAATATGGACAACATTTAGCAGCAGCAGAAAACTCAGCACAAGCTCATCATAAACTGAGCTGGTTTGGGACGAGTTGCTGAGTCATAAAAAAGTAAACAAACGTTTGTCAGGGAAAAAAAAATATCAGAGGTAACACCTTTCAGCAGAAGAAAAACAAACACATTCTGTTATGCCTTCATTTTAATTCAGTAACAGTTTCTAATAAGAAGTAAACTCTGTTTAACTATAAAGCACGTTTACTTTTACAAAACTGAACTGTTTAGCATGTTCTAAACCCAAAACAGTTACGATCTTTGGATGAAGGTACCTTCCATGTCCCCAGGCCAAGAATAGGCATGCGTGAACCATCGTTCAACTCTATGAGTCTGGGCACCCGAATGTCCTCGTCCGAGTCCATCTCCTTCAGCAGAAAAAAATAAAAAGAAACTATTCAGAAGGAGAAGTGCAGCGTTTGCTGTCACGGTTTCCTCTTCCTCCTTTTTTTTCTAGTTCTGCTTTAACTCTCTTCCTTTGTTGGTTTTCCTATATCTCCGTTTTTTCCCCATAGGTTTCTACACCCAGAACTTCTTCAGTCGTTCCTTATCATCCCAGGAGTTAATTATTGTCCAATGTTCAGAGAACTTCACCAGCATGTAGTATTTATGAGTAAATAATAACTTAGAGCAGGCCCGTCACAAAGGTCACTTTTCTAGTTTCAGCAACACCTTGCACACACACACACACAAATACACCCACACTCGTGCACCCACATGCACACTGGCACAAACACACATAAGCACAACCAGACACACCTGCCCCCGGCATGCACAAAAACACAGACACCTGTGTGCACACACACATATACACAAACACACTCACACAAAACCTGTGCACTCACATTCACACTGGCACAATAATTACACACCTGCACACAGACATGCACAAAAACAGACACCTGTGTGCAAACACATATACTCAAGCACAAACACACTTGCACAGACACAGACCCGTGCACAGGGATTCAAACCGACACAAATACACAACTGCACACCTGTGTTCACACCCATATACATAAGGACACACAAACCTACAGACACACAAACACACACGGGTACAAACACATGCAGAACTAAACACAAATGCCCATGTACCCTGACACAAACATACACACTATGGTTGATGGTTTTGTAGTCATTTATAGTGGGGGGTCTTAACCACAAAGTGACGTCATGTCCATCCGCAGTCCGGCTGCTGTACAGCTGGAGCTAAGATAAGATTACATTCTGCAAATTCACAGATTTCCGTTTCTACTTTCTCTTTACATTTTCTTTAGTTTGCTCTGTTTTGATGCATGACATTTGTCAAACGCGTGGAAAGCTCAGTCAGGAAAAGGAGAGATGGGTTTATTAAGACTACTGACGCACCTGGAGAGTTCGGTCCATTGACTGTTTGGTTCGGTCAGAACCATTTTCCGTCTTTGTGTCATTAATTGTTGTCACTAAGAATCGCTTCTGTTGTTGTTCATGCTAACGTCGCGCTTGTCGGTGTTTGCAGAACGCTTAAGTTGTTGCATCTCATGGGTTGTTGACTTGATGGACTTTACGCGCTGAGCTTTCTCGGCCACCGTAGTAGGCAGACCATCGTGTGGACACCAGTGACATCTAGCGGTGAGAGATGCAAACTGCATGGACTAAAAGCCCAGGCAGACGGCCTTCATAGAAAATACTTTACAGTATGTGTAATTATAAATTCAACACAGAAATTGGTGACATCGTTTGTTTTTTTATATTTTTAAATTTCTTAGTGTATCTTGGAGGGAGATTGTATCTGTGTGACACTTAGATGTATGGCCTTCATGCCTTTAAAAAGAAAACAGAAAAAATACAGTTCTTTACAACTTCAGTAACTGCTGGTTGAGTATTTTTTATTAGATAGTCATATAAAAAAAGAAATACCAAACAACATTTTATGCTTGAAATAAAAGCAGAAAATACAAAAGTACTTGTAATGTTAAACAATAACATACATACTATTTACAAGGAAAGTTCTGATGAAGAACAAGTCATTGCAGTCCAACTCTGGCCAGAAAATAAAAAAAATGGTCATTAATTCTTAATACAAAAATAACCGTATGTACTTCCTGCTATCACATGTAGATTGTGCAGCCTTTAGATTCTGCAGTTGAGGTATGAAATATGAAGCACAAGTTATATGTATGTACTAAAACGTTAATGTTGGATGGTGGTGAAACGTTGGATGCTAGTGAAAAACATAAATATTTGCTCCTTTTTTTTTATCGAAAACGAACAGCATCAGACTTCATGCTTTTAGGATTTGTTGCCATGGCAATGACATGTAGCATGACAATTGTGACACCAATTTTAAATTTTGTAGAGTCCTAGCAAAGTATTTGTTTTTTGTTTTTAGATCTGCATCCATAGAGATGTACACAATAGCGCCACTGCTTCACTGATCCAGGTCATTGCTGTCGCAGCTGTGGGGGCGATAGTAACGCTGGCAAAACTCCCTGATGCGAGCACACGCCTGGAGCATCAGCTCCTCAGGTACAGTCACCACGATGCGGAAGAAATTGGGATACTCAAATGCCTGGATATTTTAAAAAATAAAATAAAAATTTTAAATTAAAATGTCTTTGTGATCTATGAATGAAATGAAATCGATTTTGAGAAATAAAGTGAGCATCTCACCGAAGCAGGCAGACAAAAGACAGATTGCTCTGTCACCAGTCGTTCAGTGAAGTCAACGTCATTGGTAAAATCTGGAAAGTGGTCCATGTCGATCCCAACCTGGTTAAAAGTAAACAAAACAATTACAAAAAAATAAGATTAAACTAACATATACTTTAAAATTATAATATATTGAAGAATATATGAAAACAATTGAACATAACTTATATCATTTGTGTATTTTAACCATTTATTTATCACAGCAGCTGGCCTAAATATGAATAATATTGTCGTCTGACTGTTGAGCATTTAAAAAAAATTCCTAATTTGGTTTGATGAAAAGAGACAATGATGGAAAGAAATGGTCATGATAAAGTGATACCCCAACATGTGGGGGTAAATGGTAAATGGCGTATACTTATATAGCGCTTTCTTCGAAGGCCCAAAGCGCTTTACAGTCAGTCCCATTCACCCATGCACACATATTCACACACACATATTCACACACACACATTCACACACTGGTGGCTGCTCCGCTGCCAAACACTGGCGCCAACCTCCCACCAGAGGCAAGGTGGGGTTCAGTGTCTTGCCCAAGGACACTTCGACACATGGGCTACAAGGCGGGAATCGAACCTGCAATCATGGGTCGACCGCCCTACCGCTGCACCACGGCCGCCCTGTACAATTATGATATGGTCTATTACTGTTTTACCAAAATAGTTGGATCTAAACTTTGAATAATCCTGAGAAAACGTTATGTAGCGACACATCAATCAACATTTTAATGAAAAAAGGGGATGATCTCCTTTTAAAAACACGCTAAATTGTATTGGGATGTATAGACATTTGTGAATCTTAGTCCAGAATAGCAAACTCACCATGAGGTACATGGCTCCTGAAGGCATCACAGGGTTCAGGCCGGGAACAAGGGACAGTTGGTTGTAACAGATTTCAGAGTTTGACTGAAACACACAAAAAAATCTGACTCAGTTTCATTGTGTGTTTTTTTTCAAGTCATAAACTACAAAAACCAGAATAGGATAATTTGTAAATGTACCAAATTGGCCGGATTTCACTGGATGATGAACGCTAACATTATAATTTTAGCTCTTTTCGTGTTTTACACTTGCAGTAAAAGGTTGAATTCATACTCAGGGTTTAAACTTGTTTTGGTTTTTTTAATCATGATACAGATTGCTAGATCTAGTATCATGGGGTTCGGTGGTCACACAAAAGAACAGAAAATTGGGTTTTTGTAATTATATTTGAGGGGCCAAAAGGCCAATCAGCTCACAGCAGTGGCTAATTTACTAAAGCATTCTAGCATTCTCAATAAAATACCAAATTTGAGTGCAGCTTTAAAACTAGAATTGATTACACTTGCATCAAAAGAAGCTATTCTTACACAGCTAAGCCCCAATCGTTACTTTTATTTTATAGTTTATTCAAATAAATCTCTTCATGCAGGATCACTGTGTATGTAAAATATTTCCATTTTTTCCCCTTCACCTTCAGGAAGCTGATGGTGTTGTTGTAGAAGCTCTGAGGGGTGTTGTTCAGGATGCTCTCCAGCGCCCCCTGGACAATGGTGCAGGCTCCCAGAATCCGCTGACTGAGCTTCACCAGGCCCTGACGAATCTGCAGAGGTGACACACAGGTGAAACAGTCACAACTCTGCCATCATCAAGTCCAACTAGAAGCCCCAGAAGAGTCCTGAACAATTGTTAACAATCTTTTGATAAATTAGGGGTCCCAATCACTTTTGTTCATTTATTTTTCCTGAAGCTTCTCTGTACTTTTGGTGAAATGGGAAAATGAAGATGCACCTTAGAGCCAAAGATGTCATTCCTGTCGTGGATCAGAATCCAGCCCAGCCTCCAGCCGGGGACCAGCCAGCGTTTGGCCAGACCACCGCAGGACAGGATGGGAACGTCACTGCTGAGACAAGCCAGAGAGGGGCTGCTGCATCCTGGGAAAACCTTCAATGTAACAAATTATGGGCACAAAATGTGTTTTTAAAGCAAAAACAACCAAATTTATATGAAGACAAGAAGGTTTAATACTGCAAAAATTAAATCTTGAGCAAGTGAAAAGTAGTATCGTCTAATTTTATGCCTTCTTGCACAAAAATCAAGAAAGTTTTTCAATATCAATATAATCCTAGTTTGAGAAAACACATTTTATTAACTGGAATTTTTGATAAACTTTTTTTTTACTACATTGACAGATTCTTTTTGCTTATTTAAAGAAAATCTTCCAATGGGGTAAGAAGTTTTGACTTATTTCTAAGGGGCCCTTTTATTTTTTTTGCAGTGTAGGACTTTGCATTTTAAAAAATTATATTTTCATTTAAAAACAGGTTAAATTAAAAAGCTGTGAAAAGATGCCCCCAGACTATGAGGCTGTTTAAAAAGTGTAAAGAAAAAAAGAAAGAGCAAACAAAAGTTGGAAATATTTGGCCACGGTGACCAAAAATGACCCTGAACCGGGATTTGTCTGTGATGCTTTGACCAAAAGATAATAGGAAGCGGTTTTAGTGATAAGGCATTCATGAAGCGTGGATAGATGAAAGTTAACAAATACAGAAACATTCTTCATAATCTTGATCATTGAGATGGTGGAACGGGAAGAATATAAAGAAGTGCAGTTCCCCCAGAATGCCGTCCTTTAGCCAAGAAGCTGGGTTTCATTACAGCAGCGCCGTAAAGAGGCCGTGGAATGAGGCACTGCCCCGCGTCTTATTGGTCGGGCAGAGACGAGTTACATAACAGCAATCACCAAACGTAATGGGCTTGTGTAACTTAAAAAGTTCAAGCACGTTTTGGCTCTTGGTTTCATCCACATCCTCTTTTTAAAGTTGGAGCTGCTGGAAAGGCTGGACGAACCCGGGGGAGGGGGTCAAACCCCGACAAATATAAATATAGTTTAGTGTTGTGGGGTGTACAGAGGAGAGGGGGGGCTGTGATGTCCCGCTGAGCGAGTCTTACTGTACCCTGCAGACACCTTCACCCCCCCCCCCCTCCTTTTGCAGAGCAAACAAGCCCCCCCAGAGTAGCCCCCGCCTGTTGCTCCACACTAGACATGTGCATTAACTGCAAACATATGTGGCCAGAAAGTGCAAAGTCATTCTGGTTTGCTGATGTTTAATGTGAAATATTCAGATGATGCCAGTGGATGGGGGGGGGGGCACACTCTTTCAAAAGTAAACAGCAGCTTCAACAAATCTCCAAGCATCACTCAGTCTTTCATCTGTAGAGAAGTTTCTAATTTTTTTATCCAGAAACTGCAGACGGTTTGGCCATCTCCACCCACAGGCATCAAGAGAGAAACCAAAGCGGAAGGCGTCATTAAAAGAATTCAGCTCAACTGACATGATCACCAACAGTCTTAGGAAGCGTCTCGTCTATGATCCTAGGATCCTGATTCAAGAAAAATTCTTGAAAGTGAGAATCTCCTGGTTCTTATTTGCCCTAAAATGATTAATTTTTCATTCTTTTCACCGTCTTTGCTTCAAGCAGAAACACAAACCTATGTCATGCTAAACCAGTTTCCCAAGTGTGAGGACTTTCTGTTTATTGGCTAGTATAAAACATAAATGAGTTTTCTGTTGTAAGTCTTAGTGTAGAAATGCTTAAAAACTTTCATTAACCAAAAATGCATGTAGCTGGGAAGACAACAACAGAATGACTTATCGGCAGATAACTTCCACCCCTGCCATGCCCGTCTTTGTTTTTGTTGATTTTCCGTCTCTTTGTTGGACCTTTGAGGATTAAAGCCTCAGTTTTCATGCATCGGATCACGAAGACCTGATTACTGGTATTTGAGTTAAGGTCTGGACTTTGGCTGCCCACTGTAGCATCATTGCATTAGAGCCTGGAAAACGTCAGTACACAAATCCGTTTAGTTCAGTGACTGGAAGTTATCATAATCCAGCAGCAACAAACTAAACCGGAGTATCACCGCTCTCCTGTTGCACTTTTGGTTCTGATGCAGTAACAGCTACATGAAAACTGAGGCCTGTAGAGTCTGAGATGCAGTTTAGTCTAATTCTTTATCTCAAATAAACTTACAATATGGATATGCATTGGGTCGATGACAAATGTCCTTGTATTGGAAACTTATCATATAAAATGTGAGTAAAGTGGCCCCAAGATGGTTCCCTGAGGAATTCCATTTGTGATTAGGAGAAGGAAAAAAGCATGATTTGGAACCACAAAGGATTTAGGTTCTGGAGAACACTACTCTGGACTAAATCTTAGTCCCTGATTTGTCAATTAAGTAACTGACTGTTTTATAAACTGTTCTAAGGTTTTTAAAGGTTTAACTCATCGATGTGTAGCAACGAGGCAAAAACAAATTCTGAGTAATGACAACACTGGAAGCCAAACCGCTTGATTATTTTAGATTATCATGTTTGTGTCAGAATATGTCTAAAATCCTTACATAGTTTTACATAGCTTATATTAAAAAAAGTCTCAATAATGACATCATTTTAGAATGGCAGAGCACATTTTAACAGTCTGTCTGAATGAAAAACAGCAACTCTGTCTCACATCCTCCGCTTGCCCCCGCTGACCTTCCTGGCTCCTGCTCATCTGTCACACGGCCCCTAATCCTCCCTCTGCTGATTTTGGTTTGTGAACCCATAATTCAAAGCGGGGCCAAATGCCACCAACTCAAACAGAATCTCTGCTGTCACCAGGGAGAAAAATGTGCCTCGCTGGTGTTACCCAGAGCCAAGTCCACCTGCCAACCTCTATCGAGATGCTATTTGTGCCAACATGCAGTCGTGCTCACCATATCGCTGTAGATCTCATCGGCCAGAATGGGAACACAGTATTTGGATGCCACTAGAACAAACAAAAACAGACATTTTTATCAGATGTTTCAAATATTTGTGTATATTTTTTCCTTGAGGTAGGCTGGGTAGCAGCGTGACGGACCTTTGAGGATCTTCTGCAGGTGTTCCTTGCTGAAGACGGAGCCGCACGGGTTGGAGGGATTGGTTACAATCAAACAGGAAGTCCTCTCATCAATCATGCTTTCCAAATGTTGCAGATCAATCTCCCAGGACTTATCCGGCTGCAGATTAAGGAAACAACACATGCATTTACCGGTTCATTTGAACAGAATATTCCTCAAAAGAAGAAATACTTTGAAATTAGTTCAGTGCCTTTGCTTTACAAGCAGCCTGAAATACATCAATTATGTAATGTTTTGGCAAAATCTGAGCCCATTTAGCAATCAGGGTGTTTAATCAGAGTGTCACCCATAAAAAAAACTATTTTGAAAACTAAATGCATTTCTTCTCATGTTTAAAATTAGTATATGTTTTGTTTTTTCCTCATTTTTGTTAAGTTGGAACTAATCAATCTTTCAGATTCTACACATAAAAATAACACTTTACATTTTTAAGGCAGAGCATTTATGGTGCCTAGTCTCCTTTTTTTATATAAAACTGACCCTCAAAATATACCTTTGCTCAAACATCTTGATGCTCTTAAGGTTCCCACACATTAAATGATGAGAATTAAATGAAAAATGTTTCTTTAACTGTAATTTGACAAGTTTTTCCTTACTCTTTCTTTTTGGGCCTGAATCAATAAATTAGTTTAAGACAAAGCTGAACTGGTTTTTCAAATATTAGGTTTAACCAGCTTTTCCTTATTATTATTATTCCAATGGACTAATTTACCTATAGATAAAACCTCTCAATTTGTTTGGAGAAAAGGGATTTTCCCATTTAAACACTTATCAAACACTCATTAGATCACAGAATCCAAACGTTTACCCTTAGCTTACCAGCAGGTTGTAGAGTTTGACCTCAATCCCCACTGACACAGCCAGAGTCTTATATAAGGAGAAGCCGGGGCACGGGACCAGAATGTTGTCCCCGGGGTTACACAGGACATTTATAGCAAGTTCAATGGCCTGACTGCAGCCGCTGGTCAGAATCACGTCCTGAAAGAGGGAACATGGTTAAAGCCCCTGTATTACCACAGATCTATTCACTTTCTTATAAACCAGCGTCGTCATGGAGACTAAAATGGATGAAGAGTGAGCACCTCGGCTTCCAGTGGAGCTTGTGGGATGCTGTAGAAGTTGGCCACCGCCTGCCGGCTCTTCAGGTAACCTGGGAGTACGATCAGTTCACGTCAGCAGTGATGCACAACCATCTCTTCTACAATTCTTCCAACATTTCGTCATTTCCATTTCTGAATACAACCTCATTCTGTGTATGCGGTTGTGTTTTTTCTGACTTTACTCACCCACAGAAGGTGCATAGCCATTGTATTTTTGGCAATCAATGGCATCTTTCATGGCTTGAATCACTGCATCGTCTGTAGGCAAGTTTCCAAAGACGGTTGGATCGCCTAACGATTAAATTTGAACAAATTTATGGCGTATTCAACCCACTATATTGCACAGACTCTGTTTTTCCTCATTTGTAGCCAACAGCCTGTTACTTACCTATGGAAAGTGCAATCATGGGTTTTTCAGGGTTTGGGGTGAGTTTCATTCCATCCACAATGGCCCTGATGGGATTCAGGGTGTTGTTGGCCATCTCCGATGGTTTCACATCCCACCTCAGCCTGCGGCTCTTCACCTTGGCCGGGTACAGGCTGCCGTTCACGTTGACGTGTTGCAGAGCGTTCCCGTGAAAGCCCTTCCCGTTGACTCCAATCCCACTCAGGCTTTTGGCCGTCAGCACAGTTTTACCGTGAACTCCATTCCCAGTCATCTGAACCACATAAGACTTGTTGTCCATCTTTGAACTGACAGGAAAACGGGAGGAAAACATCAGCTGCAAAACCTAACACAATAC
Organism: Oryzias latipes; assembly: GCF_053564925.1. Classification (NCBI taxonomy): domain Eukaryota; kingdom Metazoa; phylum Chordata; class Actinopteri; order Beloniformes; family Adrianichthyidae; genus Oryzias; species Oryzias latipes. The sequence continues at coordinate 30,983,635 of NC_136242.1, read as the reverse complement.
ATAATGTATTTCTCAGCTTTTTACATACTTCATTTGGATTCACATTTTAATCAAATAAATAAGATACTCTCAGTGTGCAGAATATTTAAACATCATTAAACAAAATAAAACAAACCTTAAATCCCAAAAGTTTTCTTATGTATTTTTAGCTTCCCCAAAGTTTCCTATAAATATTTTTCTGAATTGCAAAGCAATTATTTTTGGCACAGTTTGCAACCATTTCATTCATTAGATTCTCTTCCAGAAATCAAATCGATGTTTTAAAAAAAAAGATACAAATTCCAAATATTTGGCCAAACTAGATTTTTTAAGCAATTGGTAAAAATTTATTTAATAAATGATTAAAAGTTGAGCCACTTTTGAACAGAAAATCCTAAACTTGCTTTAAAATAACCACAATAACTATCTTTATGTCTTACATATGATAAAAAGACAAAAATCATCGACTTACTTTGGTTAAATTGAATGCTTTGTCTCCAAGTAAGATGCACAGATGTTTCAGGTTTGAGAGCGAATGCAGAGAAGAGTGTTGAATGCATTTATATAGGTTCCTCCCCATAAAACTCTCCTAAATATGGGTGTCGAACCCTCGTCCTGTTTCCATTGGTGGAAGATGAGGGCTGAGCCAATACACCCCCTTTGCATCACTGAGAGCCATCACTGATCCACACCACCTTAATGGTATCAATTATGGAGCGCGCGCGGGGGGGGGGGGGGGGGGGGGCGCAGTCCGCGCCGCGCGCAGGATCAATGAGTTTAGTTGTCATGCGTCATGGCTGAGGGCGCGCGGGACCGAACATAAAACGTGGATGTGTCTGTGCCTCAGTTACTGCCTCTCTCCCTCTGTAGGAGGGTCACACATCCCAGAAGCTTTTTTGGAAAGCATCCTAATGGAATCTTGAATGCACTACGCGCGTGAGCGGCCCGCAGCCTCTTCGGGTGTCATTGTGTTTATCTGTTAGAGGATTCAGAGTCGTGACCCCGTGGAGCTGGATGACACCACGCGCGCAGATGTTGTGTAATAAATGACGCAACTGCGTGTTTCCTGAACTGAGGTTCAGACGAACACCTGACGTTTTTTTTCCACCAAAAAATAAGATACTGGGAGCCCCAGAGACTGAACTAAATAATGTTTTTACGTGCACAAGGATCTATAGTCTATGATATTAAAAACATTTTTTAGAGATGAATGTTTTTTACAAAGCAACTTCAAATTTATTTGATTGAATTTATTATAATGTTAAACAATCTAGCTAATAAACTAAAACAAAGGGGGGGAAAGTGCACAACACATACTGATCTGCAGATTCTTTTACTTAATTTTATCTCTACAGCACATTTAAAATTGTAATAATCAGACAGGCATTAGTAATCATAAAATCCCATGAAAATCACATTTTTGGTGTTTTTAACATGGCTTTGTAACATTTGTCTTCTGATGAAGGACATTTGTTTGAAGAAAATTAAGCTTGGAATTGCATTTCTCAGTCTTTTATTCAAATCGTGAATCAGGAGCAGACTAAAAAAAATGTTGTTCATAAAAGTTTGAAGCCCTGATGTAGGTGCCACAGTTGGCGGGCCACAAGCTCCCTGCTCTGCTTCATTCAGATGCATCCACTTGCAGACAAATAAATCCATATACATCTTTGTTTTTCTCCCCTGAGTGGGAATCTGGATCTAAACTGTGCGTCTGGATAGCTCCTATCCAATATTGCTCGTCATTTTTGCTGCACCACTACTAGGTTGGGGTTGTGATGGACTGTAAAGTGAAAAGAGGGAGTATAAGGGATGATGGGAAAAGAAGAGAAGCTCAGTGCAGGGCAACAGTCCCACCCACAACTCAGAGGTCAATTTCTAATGAACCCCTGCCACTCTACAGAAACTATGTCTTAGAAAAAAAAGTTGCTTTTTATTTTTATTTTTATTAATTTAGGCTAAGAACGTCAATTATAACTAAAAGATCACTGGGAACGCTTTGAAAACAGATCAATAGATGATCGGAGTGGGTCTTTTAATCAATTCAAGTCCAGTTTCCAAAAGCCACTGAAACAAAAATAGCAAACAGTCATCGAATCAGAAAAGGCCCAAAATAAATAAATAAACTTTTTTTGTATCAACTTTGTGGGGTGCCAAAACTGTCCACTTAAAGTTTGGTGATGTTCCACTAAAGGCTAACGTCTCCACTCATAAAACATGGTTCGAGTGACATAACTTTAAAGATTCTCTTTTAATCCATTGTAAAAACATTCCCATTTGTTTAATTATGATTATTTTGGTTTTAGCCAAAATCTAAAAACCAGTATAATTTTCTAGGACATAGCTCCTGCAGAGCAGCAATTAGAAATTTACCTCTGAGTTGCTGGCGGGACTGTTGGTACTGTGTGAGGCTGCCCACACTTCCCATCATACCTTTGGATGGTTCCCACTCACTCCTGCAAGCTTACAGCCCCTCACATCCCCAACCTAACATTACAGGTGCAACTAAAATGGCGATCAGATGAGGAAAACAAAGACGTAAAGTCATTCTAAAGTGGATGCATCAGAATGGAGCAGAGCAGAGGGCTTGTGGCTTGGTGTTGTAGCATCCACTTAACACCTACAAGCTTTTTCCAACTGTATTTGTTCGTCTGCTCCTGACTCGCAACCATTTGAACAAAGAAACGCACCTCCCACATGAGGAAAAATGCCACAAGAACATGTTAAAAACACCAAAAACACAGTTTTCAATGGAGTGGGTCTCTAACTGATATTCAGTTAACCCACATTTTCTATAGGAGTGAATGAACTTATATTTGCCTCATGAACTTCCTTTAAATGATTGATGGTATACGTAGTCCCTGCATGTGATTTACCTCACGGCCCAAACAGAAAGTTACTCATTCATGACACAGTTTCAGTCAAGGGGGGGAAAACAACATGTTATGAATCCGTTAGGTTCTCTGAACCCAAAAGGATGCCAATCCAAACAACACACGCTGACAATGCTGAAATGTTTTGATCCATTGACACGTTTTCCCCGGCTAAAATTCTGTTTTGCTGTGAGCAGAGCTCTCTCTCTCTGCTTTACAGTTAAGGGTTAAAACATTTAAACATTCCTTACGCCGAAAATGACTGCTTATGTAACAGCCGCTCAATCAAAGTGGTTTCTGCCCAGCTTTTTACGACATCAACATGGATCGAATCACTTATGTGCACAATGAGGCAAAGGAGGGAAAACAGGAGAACAGTTAAAGATTTACACTTTATGAATCTGAATAACTGTAGATTCTTCAGTTGAAATAAACTTCTTCAAATGAAAATAAAAAGATGATTTTCTTATAATGGATTAAAAAGACGTTTTTCCTCTAAAGTTGAGAAAAAAACAAAGAACCTCCTAATTTGGGGGGCGTTGGTGCGTTTGGGGTCCACACTCAGCTAATAGAAAACTGCACAGTCATTGTGGGGTTCCTTCCCTCTACGGGATACTGCTCACATTGAAAAACAGCTCGGGGAGGGGGGGGGGGGGGTCAGTATTTGCTCAGTCATTTTATAGTTGGTGGTCAAAACACCCTGAGGATGGTAGGAGGGTGGGGGGTGGAACCTGGACCATAAAACAGAAGTTCATATTTCTGAAGTTTCTTTTGGATTTAGATGTGAACCAAGTGTTCAAAAACATTTTGTGTGTGTGTGTGGGGGGGGGGGGACTATATATTTTTTTCTTCCCATTTTTATACAGTAATTTTTCGGTTTAGTGTATCAAACTGTACAAAGGTAAAAACGTTATCAGTCCAAAAAGGTCAAAACAACCTGAAAAAAAAACAACCCCAAAAAAGTGTTTTTTTCATCCTGCTTTCATCACAATGCAGCTCATTCTAATCTATCAGGGTCCTGCTGACCCCCTCCTCATCACTTCTACAGTTTTTAAGCAAGGAATGTATAGTTGATGCACAGGGGTTTGGCTCACATTGGCTCCACTTCGGGGTTTTTACATATACGGAACAGGAATCCAATTTTTCTGGGATCATTGTTGGGTCAAGACGAGACATGGTGATGAGTTTACTCCAGTTTCTGATATATTTTACTGCATATGTGCAGTATGTGGCATAAAATGTATCAACTGTTGAGTTTGCACTCAGAAGTTTGGGGTGTGAAACTTTGATCCAAGATTAAAACTGCATTACCTTGAACCCCGTAATGAACAAACAAAGAAAAAACAAGCTGGTCAATTAAACGATAAGGTTCTGTTTTTAGTAGTTACGTAAAGATTATCTGGTGTACGAAAAAAAAAAGGTTGTTTTTCCTCGATGATGTATCCTGCTTGGGGGTTTCTAACACTAGTTCTCAGGACCCACCACCATCCTGCATAGGAGCCGATTACCTGTTCAGACGCACCTGTCTTTCACAATGATCGTGGTTGTGTCTGAATTCCTTAGTGCACTATATAGGGCATTTGTCATTTTGTTGGGGTGTTACAAATCTATTTCCCAGAAGTCTTTGCACACAAAAAAAATCCCAGCAAGAAATTTTGTTCTGACCAAAAGAATAACTCTGTAATAGCTGTTTTTCTCTATAAAAATCTATGGGATTTTGGCTTCTTTGAGCTAGCGGGTACTTCCTGTTTGGAACACCAGGGAGGGGAGGGGAGGGGGGGGGGGGTCATTCCGTCCAGTTCCCATATATAGTCAATGGTTGATTCGTTAGATTGGTGAACATTGACCACAATGCATTGCATTTGAAATCATTCAAGTTTTCATTCTCAGTGGATTTTCAGTCTTCAAATGTTCACATTTATTCGATTTTTACTTCGTCAAATGCGTGACACATTTGTCTTTAAATAAAACACACGTTTTCAAATTACGTTAAAATACAGGACACTGGACAGTCTCACAGGGTTAGGGGGTAGTGAAGGAATTCTGACATAGCTCAAGAGCTTAATGATCAGCTGACTCCTTACACGATGTGATAACATTTTTTCCCAAGTAAAAGAATCTTTGTTTGCCCCATGCTTCAACATACTTTTATAGAGTGTAATGATTGGGAAAACATCACTTTTTGAATCACAAATTGTATTATTTCTGAAAAACCTAGATCTTAGCAATACAGTGATAATTTTCTCAAAAAAAACCCCAGAGCATCCAGAAAGCATGGCTGCCAATTCTTTTTAGAGGGAACCATTTCGTTTAGTTGTACCCTATTGATGCACAATTAATTCTAAACTTTTTTTAAAGTAAAAATCCAATAAAATAAACATATTCCCCTCCCTAGTTCAGAATAGAACTTTGACTGGGCAGGATCATTCAAGGTTACATTTTCTGATTCGTTGAGGGTCAAAGACTGATCCTGTCCTCAGTTTACCTCAAACATGGACCATTTTTTCATATCCTCCAGAGGGACTGAGCAAATACCTTAACAAACAGAGAGAAGAGGGTCAGCTGTTGACCTCTGCACTCAACTTCTGTACTTTTCCTACCCTTGTTTGTTTTTCTAACCGCCTAGTGTACATTCAGTATGTCACTATTCAGTCCGAGCCGGTGAGCTCATTGGCTGCTTTCAAGGATGGTCCCATACGCAGCTAAGATGAAACAGATGTGGCACAGACGTATACAGAGATCCATGTGATTCCACTGCGTCGTCACATGCAAACCTGATAATATAACAGTTTCTACATTGCTAAAAACATAAAGTGCAATTCTTTGAACCAGTCCATCCATTGCTGTTACTCTTTTCCCAAAAACTTCACTCTGCTCTTAACCTAGAGCATAATTTGAAAAACTGAGTCTCTTTGCAGAGCACTTGGCACAGTCTCACTTTAACACAGCTGCATTCAAGACACAAAGAGACAAAACTCTGCTCCAACACAGCAGTCATCAACACAACTGATCGAAACTGAAGACTTCTTTCAAATTAACTGCAGTGAATACAAGGACAGCTATGCAACAACTGAGCAGCTTTGCCGAGACAGACAACAGAGAAAGGCAAACCAGCAAACCAGACCAGATGTGTTGATTCAATCCCAATGTATATCGAGAAACAGGGGGGTATTCCAGAAAGCAGATTATGCTAGTTACCACAGTAAGTTTGAGGCTAAGGAAGCGGATAACCTCAGCTTTCGGTTCCAAAAAGAAGGTTTGTTTTAGGGATACGTCAAGTTGCCATAGCAACTGATGCTCTGAACATAACCTGGTCTGGAGCATGTTTAGTTGAAGGTTGGTTTGTTTTCCGAGAGGTGAAGCAGCATGGCGTGTCCATTTGGAGATGATTTAGTGGATGAAGAAGCTCAAACACTTTTTCCACTATGAAAGGGTGATAAGACCACGTATGGATGTTGGAAAGCTAAACTTTTAATTTGATCTAATCATTTGCTTCAGTTAAGATAAATAATTTCTTTTTAGTTAAGTCAGCTTAAAAATAAGTTCCCAGACATTTTACTTTTATTCAAATCAATTCAATTAAGTAGGTGTAACTTTGGTGCGGTTAGATCGGCACCGCAAGGGATGATTGTGGGATGCCATTCCTTTTGCCTGTCTGGACGGATTTGGGTTTAAGTTTGGGTTTTTGACCAAATGTGTTCAGTTTTACTGGGTTTTGCCAAGTTATGTTTAATTCTTTCAGCACCATGAGTGAGAGGATGAAGAGTTTATTTAGCAGCTCTACCACTTTGATGTAATGGTATAGTCCGAGAAATGATTCATGTTTTGAATCCATTTTGTTTCAATTTTGCTATAAAAATGAGTACCGGTATAACTGCAGGCTCAAACTTAGACATGAGTCCAAGAAGTACAATAAAAGATAGAAAAACATTTAATTGAAATCAAGTAATGACAGTCAGATAAATATGTAAATTTGAGTTGTTAAAAAAAAAAAAAAAAAGAAAGAGTTGGGTAGACATAAGGAATTAGCTTGAATAAATATAACTCAATTCCTTACCAATTGATGTATTCATTTAAGTTGGATAAGTTATAAATATATACGAGTCACAATGAAAATAAAACTCGTGCGTTTACTTTGTCCGTTTTTTTCTCCAAGCACAAAACTCTTTTTTGCTGATGCAGCCCCATAACTTTGATGGACGTATAATCTTCATACGCCGTCAAAAATCTCCGACTCTCACTGGGGTTAGGTACGGGGCTCTTCTCCGCATTTCCATGGTGACTCCGGAAATCAGGGATCTATCGAGAATGTCTTTATGTACTTGCCGTATATGCGGATTAACCCAGGGTTACCAAGTCGAGCGTAATTACGCTAACTCTTATCCGGTCTTTTGGAACCAACATACCCAGAGTAAAGACACTTCTAGTCCAGTTAATTGAAATGAAAACAGTGATGATTATTAACATGAACATGAAGTGACTGGAAATATGACCAAAAGCATTACTGAAAAACCAAACTGCACAATCCTTACAGCAACAGTTATTGACCATGTGTTGGTTCACAGCATGACCTCAGAGTCAAAGGATATGTGGCATTGTTCATAGGATATTCAGCAAGAAAATGAAATATAGATTTTGTTGTAGTCAAAAGTGACAGTTTTCACAAGTCTGCTCATCAACACAAATCCCTTGTTTTCCCTCCACCTCATTGTCCATTCCTTAACCCAGTTGAAGAATCTTCCTCTGCTTGGCGTTGGAAGGTGATCAAGACACAACTACACAATCGGGAAAACAGAGTCCTGTTAGGCACAAAACATCCTTTTCCTGTAGTCTTGCTAGGGTGAACATTCCCTGTGATGTGGATGTTTCTCACTAATGCAGAACCCCAATGAGATACAGACTTTGCTGGATAATGAAAGATGTTTATTAACTCAGAAAAGTTTAACAAAATAGATGTGGAGCTTGAGACCTCAGAATCCTCCTGATCAGCAGAGCAGGGGGGGGGGGGGGGTGTCACTAAACAAGAACGGTTTGTTAGCAACCACTCACAATAACACCAAGAAACTTCTAGGTAAAAAGGAGGGTTGGTTACTCACTCAGGGATGATGGAAGGAATCTCCCCTGATGTCGCAGGAACAGGGTTATGCAGGAGGTCTTTTAGCTCAGGAGGGCCAGCATCCAACTCCAAATCCAGAAATACAAAGACAGTTTTGCACAAATTCATAGGTAAGGGCAGAAAACAGGGCCAGAGGAAAAAGCTACCGAACTTTAACACTTTGGCATCAGGTGAAGTGAGAGAGCTGCTTAACTAGAGGAGGCCACAGGTGAAACGAGTGAAGCAATCAGCAGAGGACAGAGAGCAGCTGCTCAGACAGGATGAAGTCCTCTGGCCTGAACCGGCTCAAAGACAAAGAAGTGCAATAAGTGGGAATCTGTGAGCAAACATTTGGGGAACAAAATGTGTCAAGTATTTTATTGTTTGCTGTGTGTTAGTTTTGACAACAGTCTCAAAGTGAGATTTTGACTCAAGGGTCAAGTATTTTGCTTGAGCTTATCTTTATGCTTTAGCTTATATTAAAATATTGTATTTGGTGGTGTTTGTTAAAATTGGTCTAGTGCAGGGGTCGGCAACCCATGGCTCCGGAGCCACATGTGGCTCTTTCATCCTTCTGTTGTGGCTCCCTGTGACTTTGGAAAATAATGAGTATTTTATAATAATTAAATTTTATTTTAGTTTGTTCATTTTTCATGGCATTTCAAAGGCGCTGATGGCTCCGCACGAAGCGCGAGCCACGTAAAAAACAGCTTTGTAATGAGCTCGTATTTATCGGGCGAGAACTGCAGAGCTGATAGCAGGAGGAGACACGCGGGGCGGCTTCAATAAACACTCCGATCTTCTGCCGGGAACTTGACGTGCTGCGGGGCAGAGACCAACTCGCTGATGACAGACTGAGAGTTCGCGCCAGCGTTGCCAGACAGAGTCACAGGTTTCTAGCCCAAAAGTCATCTGAAAACCGCCAGACCCAGCCAAAAACCGCCCAACACAGCTTCTGTTGATGTTTTTTTTTCATTCTGGACTGATAAAATAAAAGATTTTTCTAAATAAAAGATAGTTCAGACTAATAATAAAATGTGTACAATATTGAATATTTCTTCAGCAGGCCGCCTTCTTCCATTCATTTTCTTAACCCGCTCTATCCCCGCTATAACCTGCGTCCGGCTCTTTCATCCTTGTGCTGCGCTGGAGCGCCCCGACTACCGTATTTTGCGCTCTCTGTGTAGGACACACTGAGGAGCGCGGGGGAAACCACTCTCAGCTGCAGAGGATGTGAACAGGTGAACAGGTAGAGAGGAAAAGCAGATAGAGAGGCGGAGGAGGGGGCTTTGGCTTCAAACTGTCAGAGAGATGCAAACACGGGCGTCAGATTGAGACGCAGCTTTCACTGCGGGAGTTGAAGCAGAGACTTTCTCTGTGATGATTTTATGAACTCAAACATGGAAACATGATTACCAAGTAGAACTCTTCAAATTAATAAACCTGATCTCTCCACATTCTCAGTGTCTACCATGCATTGATTACCATATCGCTCCATGCAGCGATCAGACCAGAAGCAGTAGCTCCTCCCACACGCGGCCGCGGTATCAACCTTTAAAGAACATAATGTGCATTTGCAGCGAAGTATGCTTCAGACGATGTCCGATTGGCCAATCTACATGTCAATCAAGGGTTTTGATTGGCTGGTGGATTTTAAAGAAGTACTTTTTTTTTTTTTTATCTTTTCTGGCCCGCGATCTACACTCATGTCATTGAAGATCGACCGGTCGATTGCGATTGACGTAATGAGCACCTTTGAATAATATATACATGCATAATATATATAATGATGTCAAAACGGGTTGTGGCTCCGGGTGCTTTCTTTTTTATTAGGGGCGGTCCCAAATGGCTCTTTGAGTAAAAAAGGTTGCCGACCCTAGTGTTTCAGAAAATGTGTTTTAGCAATTTTTGACTTCTGAAGCTGAGACTAAATGAATAAATCAAAGCATAAACTCTGACACATCACTTTTATTGCTTAAGATAATTTGATTTTGTCCAAAATGCAGATCTGACCCTTCAACTATTTATTTTATTTTATTTCTTTTACTCCAAATAAAAATAGAAACAAAAAATTATTTTTAATTTGATTTGGTAAAAAAAAAAGACCAAAAACAAATAAATAAACAACTTTGGTGATATTTTTTGTGTACTCTAACGCATTTGAAACTCACTAACGTTCATTCATTTTGGAACATGAAGACTGTGAAGAAACTGGATTTTCTAGAAAGGACTGTATTAAATTTTAGGTTCATACCCGTCAGTTTCTTGCACACAGAAATAAATGAATAACGACTCAGAGACAGTTACTTATCTTTTGTGGAGGTTTTACTTCGCACAAACACGAAGGGGACAGACAGATGAACATGGTGCATTCAAAGTCCGAACAACGGGGTTCAGCAAAAGGCCTGGCATATATACCTTGCATTTGCATATTCAGGACCTCATTCGATGGATCATGGTGTGAAAAACACACCCACAGACTGTTGCAGGCTAGATGCTCGAAGGTCAGAGCACCTAAAGTGTCAGATCTCTTGCAGACATTTGCCAGAACGCATACACCAGAACACACAAAGATGAAAAGGGAGGATGTTAAAGGAATGTTTGCGAGACAATAGTCTTAGTTGTGCTCTGTCTGGAGTGTAATATAATTTTGAGATGATAATACATAGTTAATCGAGGTTAAGCCATTAGTGTAATAAAAGGTAGAAGTTAGTTTAATAAAATGCAAAAGGGAGTTTCTAACTATTCTGTTTCTAATCATTCCTAACAAAGACAGAATTCAGAACCTATAATCAAACATCTGACTTGCTATGATGATCCATTAATCCTAAAAACATCAGTGAATAAAGCAAAGCCTCCGGAGAGTAAGTTGGGATAGGGCTGACCTGCTGTGCAGAAGAAAAACATCACATACCTCTTTGTTACTTCAGCCGTGCACGTGAATGTGAGCAGCTTTTATTGGAGGTTGTGTGAAATCTACAGTGGAAGCAAGAGACGAATTGGAAATTCAACTGTAAAATGACATAATTTAGTGGAAGTGTCTGACGCCAGCTGAGATTGGCTCCAGCAACCCGGTGACTAAACAGTGATAGGGGACAGATTGCCGGAAATACTTGATTAAAAATGAAATGTTTTGGATGCAGATTTTCTTCTAAAACTTCCAGAAAGATGAAAGAAAATCAGCGAAAAAAGGTGTTGAGAGTTGAGTGACACCTCATTGAGTGGAACAAAGGCTGAACTTGTGCAGGAGACAGAGCAGTACCAGCTAAAGATAGTTGGCTTCACCTCCACGCACAGTTAGGGCTCTGAAAGCCAACTCCTCAAGAGAAGATGGACTCTTTTCCACTCTGGAGTTGTCTGTGGTGGGATGTGACGGGCTGGTGGGGCTTTGCTCGCAGCCCCACTCCTCAGTCCTCATAGGCTGAAGTTCAGAGGGTCTCGTTCCCCCAGGCCAGGTCTCAGAAGTGCAGCATACCCAGCCTTCTTGGAGGGATTTTAGAAAGTACTTCCTCTGGGGACTCCATTGTTTTACTGTTCTACTGAAGTATGGGGTGTTGGTCCTCCTCTAAGGACCGTCCAGTCTCTGTACAAGCAAAGCGGAAGCTTGGTTTGCGTTGCTGGCAAGTAAGTAAAAACTGTTCCCAGTACATGTTGGACTCCAGCCCTTTGGTCTTCATAAGTTAATGGGTATAATTTCTAGATGCAGTTCAAGGGTTGGTTTGGGAACCACAGGATTTGCTTTTGGCAGATGATGATCTTCTGTTCCACCAGGACCTTCAATGGGCACTGAGGCAATTCACAGTCGAGTATGAAGTGACTGGAATGTGAATCGCCACCTGTGTCTCTGAGGCCTCAACCAGAAGAAGATGGGTTGGAGAAGTTGTGGAGGCTGAATTTCTTCATGAGCAAGGGAAGGATTGAACGTGAGATTGACATGCCAATGAGTGTAGCGGTTGCAGTAATGCAGTAGCTGTATTCAAAACTCTCAATTTGCCATGTTCCCACCACAGCTATGGTTATAAAGTTTTGGTCATGACAGAAAGAAGATTCCAGATACAAGCAGCTAAAATGCATGTCCTCTGCAGGTGCTATCTCAGAGATAAAGTGAGGTTCTCCAAACACCTGAGAGGAGTTCAGAGTAGAGTTTTAGCTCCTCTCTCCTCTCCCATTGGGAGGAAACGCCGGGGATGATCCAGGATGCAACAGAGGCAGTAGAGATTTGTCATGCTTCTTTGTCAATTCGTCTCTGAGAGCTTTTTCCCCTTTCACTGCTTATATCAGTGGTCAGCCTGAGTTTAACGTCTACCAGTATTTTATTTTGAAGGGTCAGCAATCAGGCTGAGGCATCTTTCCACAGCTGGTGAAGATGATGGAGGGTAGAATGTGCATTGTGGCAACATCTGTTCCTCTTAAGAAAATCTCAAAAGCTGGGAAGATACTCGCTGACAGAAGAAATCAGATCAGGCGTCTGATTCTTTTCACATCCAGCCTTCATGAAGGACATTGATACTATTTGCTTTAGTTTAGATCTACATTTTGGATTTGTAAAAAGGTTTGAATAAGATATTAAACAGAAGAACTGTTTTGATACAGAATAAATGTAGAAAATGATTCAATCAGGTTTCTTATAAAAGCAAAGCAGTAAAAAGTTTTCAGCAAATCCTTAAGTTTTGCAAAGTTGTGTTAAAAAAAAAGGTCCTACAAAATCCTTAATTGAAAGCCGCTCAAGAGTTAGAAGAGCTAGAAGTGGTTGCCGCCTCTGTGACCCGGCCCCAGATGAGGAGGAAAAGATGGACAGATGGATGGAAGGCTGGATGAAGGCCAAGCTAAATCATATTTTTGTATGTAAAGACAGAAAAAACTCAGTAATATTTTTTTATTTTTCATAGTTTTTACTCTTACAAACACCTGGAATATCAGCTCTGGAATGTTAAGAAACATTTCAAATGTTTAACTTAAAATGAAACAAGCAAAAAAATCCCAAAAATATGAGCAAATCATTTAATCTGTCCTTTCAGATCTCTCAGTTTAGAGGGAATTTATCCCGTTTGCTGAAGCACACAGCAGTTAAACTACAAAATAGCAAACATCACTATATTTCTAAACCACGTCCATAAAAGCAAAGCCATTCACTTCATTAATTCATGCCTACAAGGCACAGGAGGCGGTTTTATGAGAAATGTTCATGAAAAACCTTTGGTGTGTTTGTTGAAATTCTAATTCATAAAGCTACACATTCATGTCAAATCTCAAATCAGTTTGACCAAGGGTTAACAAAGACATATATTTGTCTTCTTTGCCTCATTAAACTGCAGTCTAAGCTGGATTTAAAGCTGCTTCATGGTTGTTGTTTGTTTAATAAGCCCTGCTTGTAAAAACAGCCATTAAATCTATGGCTGGAAGTCACCATTTCTGCAAACTTCTTACTTTAAAAAAAACTGTAAAACAGGCTGTGATACAGCATCCCTACTCCTTCACCTAAAGAACATATTACAGTTATCAAGTATTACAAAAAAAAACCTGCAAACTATAATACAATATTATTAAAAGCTAAAAACACTGGAACTTAAAAACACACAATTGTGCTGTAGATGGAAATTTTGGGAGATTTTGACTCTAACTTGGGAATTTCACATTCATTGGAATAAATTATTTTGAGAATTCGATGGAAATCTTATATAAATAAATGTCATCTTTGTTTTTTGTGGCTTTTCTGCTTGTGTTACATTTTCACAATGAAAATTCATTCAAATACTTGTGTTGCACAAAATCCAATTCTGGCTGATGCTTATCCACCACCTGCTCTGGTCCTTTGAATGATTGAGAGAATAAATGATGGTTAACGTTTAAAATAAAGTTTTTTAAATTTGTCAGAGAAAGTCTACTAATTCAGACTCCGCCCACTCTCATAGTCTTAAAAAGCTTTCTTTTTTTTTATGGGGCCTGTAGCTGGGGTCAGAATGAAGCGAGTCGTCGCATTCGCTGTCGGAGGAACCCGTGGAGTAAAGAGCGTTCACGTCAAACGAGGAATCGGAGCTTTCTTGCATATCTGTCTTCTCCTCGCCGCTGCTGCCTTGCTTCGCGGCGGTCAGTCGCCGACACTCCTCGGTGCTCAGTCTGGTGAGAGCCACAACGGGCTGCAGCCGGTTGGACGGTTGGTTTCTGTGAGGCGTGGCTTCAGAGCCGGAGGAGATGGGTGAGGAGGTTGGAACGGATCTTGGCGGAAAACGTTTGGTCCGTCGAGTCGGACGGTGACGCCGGTCACGTTTCTGCTGGAAAACGTTCTGGCACAACTTGGAAGAAAAAAGCTCCTGCTTGGACGGACTAGCTGATGGAAAATGGGATGATTTGGAAGCAAACCTTGAAGGAACATCTACATGTGAGGATGAGGGAATATCAAAGCTCGTAGAGGAAGGTGGGTAATTTACTGAAATAGTCCTCTTTGCAGAATCTTCAGACGGCTTTAATGTTATGGTCTGTGATGGACTGGCGGTGTTAGCTGCGTGCCTGAACTTCCTGGACAGTTTTGAAAAAGTCTTTTTTGCTCCAGGTTGAAGGCTGGCAGGAGCAGAAACGGGCCGGGGTACCGGCGCAGTGTGCATGTGCGGAAAAGGTTCTGTGGAGCGTGGAGAAGTGAGAGCCCGAGGACTGGACGACCCTTTGCTGCTGGGCACAACACAATGCTCTGACCATGTTTGAGATTTAGGAGTAGAGCAGCTCGACCCCATGGGGGCGATGTCCACCAATCGGATGACTGGAAACAGTAGAGTAGGCGGGGCGGCGCCTCCTGATGAGAAAGGCTGCGGCAGAGATTCATCTGTTCCTGACCTTAGATCCTCTCCGCGTTTTTCTGGTTTTGCCGCCTGAGCTGCTGGTTGAGGACAAGGAACAAGGTCAGATGGTGTGAGATCCTGTGATGAAGAGCTGGATGAGGATGACTGGAACAGCAGAGGGGATGAAGAGGCTTTGATCTGGTTCAGCAGCTCCTCTGAGCATTCATCTGGACATCCTCGCAGGATGCTCTGCACCCATCGCTGGTGTTTAGAGCAGAACTGAGGCGGGCTGGTCTGGTTTCTGCTCTCCTCCTCCACCGTCTTTAAAGCGCCAACCCGCTGCTGCTGCTGCTGCTGCTGCTGCTGTCGTCCTCCATCACTGGAGTCACTTCTGTTCTCCAGCAGGAGGAAACTGTTTCTAGACGCCTCACATGCTGGCTCTTTGCTGCTTCTCAGGACCTCCAGGTGACGTTCACACGGAGGTTTACCTTCTCCAAATTTAGGAAGAGATGAACTCCCACACAGAGGTGTCTCAGAGACTTCTGAGCTTTCTGTTCGGTTTCTGTTTTCCGGTGATGCAGAAATCCTGGCTGGATGACAGGTAGCAACATCTGATGAATCAGCAGATATTTTTAGGTCAGTGTAGAGACAAGAAAAGATCCAACTTCAGCGTTCAAAAACGGTTCAAACTGACTTAACTCCTACGGGTTATATGGATAATAAACATCAACTTTGGCCAAATGCAGGGAACCAAATGTATTTGAATGATCAGAAATTGGATCACTTCCTAAAAAAATTGCTTTTTTTTTTGCTGATTTGAAGCTTTAGGCTGTTTATCAGCACAAAAGAGGAAGAAATAAAGATTTAAAGCAGTTAAAGTGATGCAATTTATCAATCTGAAAAAGGTTTTTAAAACCGTTTAAAATCCACTCATTTAAGCAAAACACAAAACTAAGGACTGAAAACTACAGAGATCATGATGCTCTGCAGGAAAAAACCTCAGAGTTAAATCTGTAAATAAAAAACAAAGAAAAAAAAAGTATTTTTAAAAACTTGAGCCAATATACAAAGAGACAAAATGATCCTACAAACATATTAGGAATGAATAATAGTGCAATCAAAAATGTTACTTATTGCTGTAAGTGAATTTCCTTTAAGTCCCACTCCGATCATCTCTTGATCTATGCCATTTTTAGCCATAATCTAAAAACCTGTGTCTTTTTCTAGGACATAGTTTCTGCAGAGCGACAAAGTTCATTAGAAATACAGCTGCTCCTGATTTACAACTTTTTGAATAAATAAATACTCAAAAATGCAGTTTCGAGTTTAATTTCCTTTATATATGTCCTCCATTATCAGAAAATGCATGTTAAAAACACCAAAGACACTATTTTTATTGCAGTGGGACATTAATGTTCGATTTAGAGATTTAGGTTTTATAAATAAATAATAATTAAAATGTTAAATGATGCCAAATAAAATATGCATTTACCCAAATTTAGACTTGAAAAAAAATGTTTTTTTTATTAAATCCTGTAATAAACAAAATTGAATGTGGTAAAGTAATGACTCCGTTGTAATATAACAGTTTTGTAGACTTTAACTTAATTAAACTGCGATGGAGGCAAAACAGTTTAATGTTTAAATACAAGATTTCAGAGAAAAGAGTTTCTTTCTCTTTTTCATGCAACATTTTGTGCAGAAATGCTGTTATGTGTTGCATTATTTTCTCACCACAGTGCAGCAGATTCCTCAGCGTTGCTGCAATTGTAGCAGAGTTTGACGTTATTACCTCCAAAAGTAACTTTTCTTCCTCCGTCACAGGACTTTCTTTCCTCATGATCTGCAAATCACATTTATGAATAGAAAATAGTGAACGAGTTTGAACATTTCAAAGGAAAATATCCACGAATGCAACCTTTGACGGCAGGGGACTGTCTTTTAAAGAGGCAAACACCGATATTCACCTTATCAATGTAGGTTTCCCCTGGCAACGCAGCTTCCAGCTCGTGGAGGTAGAGCAGCAGCCTGTCTTCCACTTTCTGGGCGTAGTGTTCTCCGTACTGCTGCTCCATCTCAGTCTAAGACAAAAGGACCGAATCAGAGACATTTCAGTCTCACCACAGTAATTGCTTCTTGCAGTTCTTCACGACACACGTCACACTTGAGTATGTTGTGAGGACAAACTCAAACAAACAACAAAGAAATAAGTGCTTCTGAACCAGAACTTAAACAAAAGAAAAACATACAGAAATTAATCTTGCAAAAGTCAAACACATATATTAAACGGCAAAGCAGGTTTATTTGTTCAGCACATTTTATGTACAAAAACAGTTCAAAGTGTTTTAAATAAAAGCAACAACAAAAAATGTCATAGAAATTGCATTGGAGTGATTACTAAAGAAATTTCAAATGAAATGTGCAGATGTAAACTTTTGAATAAAACTGAGAACAGGTGAGTCTTTAACCTGGATGTATATAAACTGTTTCAGCTGATCTAAGACTTTCTGGAGGTCTGTTCCAGAAAAAGCTGAATGCAGCTTCTACTCCAGGAGCTGACAAACGACCAGATTCAGATGACCAGAGTGGTACTGGGTCAGGAGGTCAATCGTATATTGTGGTGCTAAACCAGAACCAGAACTTTAAAGTCTGTCCTCTGGTAGACAGCTCACCAGTGGAAAGACCTCAGAACTGGACCTAGGGGTTCTGTTTCTTCGGTTCTGTGAGAACTCAAATAGCAGCTCTGAATAGGCTCCAGTTTTCAGATGGATTTTTGTTTTGTCGCCCTCTAAAAACACTGTTACAGTAGTCAAGTCGACGAAAGATAAAAGCATGAACCAGTTTTTCCAGGTCCTGCTTAGACATCAGATCTTTAATCCTTGAAGTTTATGGCATAAACTCAAGTTACAGTGTTTAAAAGAGCTAAATATTTTACTTCAGTATTGCTTTTTTCTTTTTCCTACTAAAAGTCGGTGGTTGAGTTTAGAAATTAAGGAGAAATTTTTTTTATCTGAATATTGTGTGATTCTGAAAAACTACGTGAATGGTTTATATATGATAAGATTACAGTAGGAAATGAAACTTGTATTATTATAAACGAGTAGCGCAACAGCGCCCTCTGCTGGACAAAATAATAAAGCACAGAACCAACGTTTTTCTCGTTTTTCCTGAACAAATAAATGCATAATAAAACATATTTAAACATAAATAAAGCACAACTTGACAAAACTATGCTGGAATAGTCAATATTGATGTAACTGGTAAAAAAAAGAATGAGGCAAGAAATCATAAGCTCACAAAATGCACTTTAAAGACTCATTCTGATTAAATTTGTGGTTTATTGGGTGATGGAGGACATTTATAATAAAATTTGCAAATCTTTACAAATCAGGACAAACGAAAAAATGCAATTTGAAAAACTAAAAAAGCTTCTATATACAAGTTACCAGCAACAGGGAGGGGAAGGAGGGCGTGGTTGCTCCACGCCAATGTTACCCCCACAACTCAGAGGTGAATTTCTAAAAAACTACTGCAGCTCTACAGAAATTATGTCCTAGAAATCAAACAACACAGGTTGTTTGATTTTTCTTTGCTAAAAACGGCATAATTCTAATTAAAAGACCACAGGGAACACTTTAAAAGTAGATCAAAAGACAATTAGAGCGGGACTGTAAACACTAACTACCTTTACCTTTATGTAATCGTCGAGTCGTTCTTTGTCTACAGCGAGAGCTTGAGCCAGATTCCTAAAGTCCAAGTGATTCTTTCTCATGACAAACATTTCTCGTGGGCTCTATAAAACCAGAAAAACACATAACATAAATAAAGTAAAAGTATAATCATTTCAATTAGTATTTTTTAAATGCAAGGAGGTTGGGTCCGAAAACCCCCCAAATACATTTCAAAATACTTTAAAAAAAAAAAAAACATTATGCTCATCATGCTCCTGAATAGTCAATAGTAATTGACCAGATCTCTCTCCAATCAAACAAATATTTTTTAAGGATCTGACTGCCTGAAAAGGCATTAAAGTAATGGTTAAACATGGTGGTGGAATTGTGATGGTTTGCTACAAGTCCACCTTATTAAGGATAAAAATTTAGAAAAGATTCTCAAAATTATTAGAAGGTTTAGTATTAAATGACACTTTATAGGCTTCAAGTGTTAAGTTAAATTTGCATCATTTCTGGTCAAATCGGTTCGTCTGAATGGTTGCATTCCCCATCTTTAATAATGGCGAATGTTAACCAAACACGTACATACAGTCACACAGTGTCAGTCACTTACACACTGATCCTGGTATTGAGGGAGTTTATTTGGGAAGAACTGCATTATTTTTGACACAGTTTCAACCATTCCTTTGTGTTCCTTCAACATCCACATGATGACCTGCAAAAAAAAAAAGAGCAATCCCCCAAAAATGGCTTTGAGCTGCAGATAAAAACTGTAGAATTGGGATGTTGTGTCCTCCTCACCATGGTTTTGAGACCAAACACGATCTTCATGTGTTTGATGGCTGGCACCAGTCGGGGTAAAAGCTTGTGAGTGGTTTCCAGAAAGCCCAAGACTTTCTCAAAGTTCTGCATGTCTCTGCTCTTCATGATGGAGTAAACCTGCGCGGCGGTGACACGCAGCCTCCAGGAGTCCTCCAAGCTCTGTGGCTGGGAATCCACATCTGGCCAGCTGGAGGAGTCAACAACTGAGAAGAAAACAGTCTGCATGACCACAAAATGATGTAATGTGATGCCTTTACATGAGCTTTAGAAATCGGACCATTCAACAACTGTAGTTTACGTGTTTCTGTCCATTATTAAGTATGTAGGAGCATTGGACTCTAACTCTCTGTTTGGTTTCATCAACATCTGGTAAAATGCCAACAGTCCATCATGCTTCTGCAGTTTATTCTTGTTTTTATTAATTGCTCATGGTTTGTCGAATGAAAACAAATATTTAAGATATCTTGTAAAAAAAAAAAACCCAACCTTCTCGGATATCCATGATCTTGTGGGCCCACACATGCTCTATGATCCAGACCGGCAACTTCTTCAGTTTCATCAAACATCCAACCTGCTGCTGCAGATCTCTTCCGTCCATCATCATGAGAGGCTGCGCGCTTATCCAACCATAAAGCTGAAAGCCAGTCAGGTCAGCCTCTTTAGGCCCCATCCACCCACCTCCTGGTGATTCACTCCTAAATGGACATGTACTGGCAAGTCCAGACTCCACGGAGCTTCGTCCTAACCGCCGCTTTTTACGCTGAACTCACTAGGGACTGTGTTTTCAGTAGAGTTTTGGTCTTTGACGCTTGCCATAGAGGACCTGTTGCACTACTTCCGGTCTTCTCTCTCTTCTCTGTATTTTTTTTTTAAATAACGTTTTTAAATGTTACGCACTTTAAATTCAGAAATTATATTTGATTTTAAACACTCTGCAAATCTTTTTTAGATTATTGTTAAATGTATTACCGTAGGTGGAGAGGCAAACATTAACCTTTAATAATTTTAATTTGAAGTTTACTGTGACCCGGAAGAGGTTTTAACAAACGCTTGTGTTCTCTTGCTCATGGGTGCTAGTTAGAGAATCAAATCTTCCTAGAAGGTATATCTATTTCTTTAAATTAAATTAATTTACCTCATACAATAGTACCAAATACCACATTTAAGTAATCGGAAACTTTACACGCATTCTGTATTTTGTTTGGAGGAATGATTGTTGCACGAATGCAACAATTTTGACCTAACCTACCTATATTTTGACCTACTGCTAAAGGCACTTATTAAAAAAGAAAAATCTAAATTACAGTCTATAAACTCTCAAATGTTGTCCTTTCGTATTATAAAAAATATATAGTTTTTCCTACATCCACAATAACATGGTGGTGTTTATGATTTATTCACATGTAATGACTGAAATAATGTATGTTCTGCTAATGTAGCCTTGTTTTAATTAACAAATACAT
This sequence comes from Oryzias latipes, assembly GCF_053564925.1. NCBI lineage: Eukaryota > Metazoa > Chordata > Actinopteri > Beloniformes > Adrianichthyidae > Oryzias > Oryzias latipes. The sequence continues at coordinate 30,962,959 of NC_136242.1, read as the reverse complement.
CAATACTACATCACGTCGTTTCTTCACTTTGAAAAAGTCCCACAATATATTTCAACGTTTCTTGTTTTTGCAGTGGATATGATATCTGAAGAAAGTAACAAAAATTAATTAAAATGTGCTTTTTCTTCCTGTTACAAAATTATTACGTGGTGCACTTTTTCTGTTCACATAGGGTTATTGATGCTGCAGCTGCACCATGACCTCAAAGTCCTCTGCATGTCTTCTCCAGCTCCCTTGGATGGGCTTCAGACTTTCTGCTTTCACAGCCCCGCGCTCGGGTTTCAGACCTGTGATCCAAAACACAGCAGTGTCCGCTCACCTTGCACACTCAAGTAGACGTTCGCTCTCCAGTAATGTCAAAGTTCGCTCCTACCTCCAGTACATGAAACGCAAAGTCATATCTCCTCCAAGTCCTCCTTACACTCATGTTTGCCAAGTAGGAGATCCTGTCCTACGTTCTCATGCAGCTCCGGTTGACCCTGCAGCCATAATGGGCCCTGAGGTCCAGCATGTCATCAAGAACATGGTAAAAGTCATGCGTAAACTCGAGTGTGTCGGACTAAGCGCCCCTCAGATTGGGGTGCCGCTACGCATCCTGGCTCTGGAATATCCAAAGAAGATGCTGGAGGAGAGCTCCCCAGCAGTGAGGGAGGCACGCGGTATCACCGTCCAGCCCCTCAGGATTTTTGTCAACCCCCAACTAAGGGTGATGGACGGTCGGACAGTGCAGTTTCAGGAGGCCTGTGAAAGCATCTGTGGATTCTCTGCTACAGTTCCACGGTATCTGTCTGTGGAAGTGTCAGGTACGCTCACAGGATACGTACAGTGGATCAAAAAGTGATTTTCAGTCAGATTCTGTAAGTTCTTCGCTAAAAAAAACAATAGAGGTTCATTATAGATACACTTCAACTGTGAGAGACAGAATGTGAAAAAGAAACTATGATTTTCTTTCCATTTTGGTATTATCTGACCTTATGACCTCCCAATCTGCCTCCGGTGAACTTTAGACAGGTCTGGACATGTGGTGGCTTAAGCAGGGCGACCTTTGTAGCTCTGCAGCATTTTAATCCACAATGATGTTGTGTGTTACTATAGTAACCTTTGTTACTTTTTTTTATTTAAGCTTTATTTAACCAGGTAAGCCATTGAGAACATGTTCCTATCTTGCATGGAGCTCCAGGTGGGGGCAGATTGTCTCATTGATCTTGTATTTCTTCTAGTTTCTAATAATTGCTCCAACAGCTAATCTCTTCTCTCCAAGCTTCTTGGTTTTTGTAAGTTGGTTCATTCCAGTCCAGTTCTTGTCCCTGGTGTCCTTTGACAGCTCTGTGGTCATGATGGAGGGGTTGCAGTGATTGCTTAAGCCTGTGGACAAGCATCTTTTATCCAGATAACCAGTTCAAACAGGTAAAGAGTTTGGGGATAGAATAGCTTCTTAAAGCAGAAGTAACAGGTCTGTAAGGGAAAGAATTCTTGTTTGTTAGTGATAAATATTTGTTTTCTTCGCCTTTATACAAATAAATTCATAAAAAAAATCAAACAATATCATTTCCTAGATTCTATTTTTCACATTCTGTCTCTCACAGTTTCAGTGGATCTCTGATGAACATTACAGACCAAAGTCAGCTTTTTAGGGGATAACTTACAGAATCTGTGACTGACTGAACTGGACCTCTCACACAAGCTGTGTTTATTAGCTGAAGCACTGAAGTACCTTTGGTCTGTTTTTGGTCAGGTGTGAATGAAAAAGCCGAAGCGGTGTCATGGCAGGCCAGTGGCTGGGCGGCTCGCATCGTCCAGCACGAGATGGACCACCTGGATGGGATCCTCTATATCGACCGCATGGACAGCAAAACCTTTATCAATATTAACTGGCAAGCCTACAACGAGTAGAGAGAACATTACCACACATAAAATGATCAGTCTGAGCTTTTTTTGAAATGTGTGATGAGACTGGTTTCATCACTGCAGCAGAGAGGAAAACGGTTTGTAGACCAGAGCTGTTCAACGATTAAAAGGAAATATTGTGGCCTTCAACCTCAACTATCACAGTGTTCTTTGTCCAAAATGCTTCTGAAGATCTTTTCACTTCACTTATTGCTATCCAGCATCAACTGGTCCTCACTATAAGAACATGGCAGTTCCAAACAAAAATGACGTGTAAATGTGAAGAAATCCACAAGACTGTAGGTTAAAATGCTCCAAAGATTCTCAAGTGTTTAATTATTTTAGTGCAATATAGGTGACGTCATTTCAGCATGATCCAGTACCTATCAATGGGTTTTTTGAATCAGGAACTTTTGTTTTTTCAGAAATATTAATGTTGTACTTGGAGAAAAAAAGTGATGGTGGAACAGCAGCTGCTAATAATCCTAGCTTAAAGACCCACGCCGACGAAATTCATGATTTTGGTGTTTTTGACATCTTTTCTAAAGATGATGGCAGACCGATATTAAGAAAATTAAGCTCAAAATTGCATTTCTGAATAGTTCTTGTTTTGAATATTTAGGAATCAGGAGCAGATGGGAAAAATTTAATTTGAAAAAGATTGCATCATGATGTAGAAAATGTGCTTGGCAGGCCACAGGCTCTGCTCTGACTGCTCAGTGACAGGAAGGGGGGCGGGTGGTAGGGCGGTCGACCCACAATCATAAGAATGCAGGTTCGATTCCCGCCTTGCACGCCCATGAGTCGAAGTGTCCTTGGGCAAGACACTGAACCCCACCTTGCCTCTGGTGGGAGGTTGGCGCCAGTGTGTGACTGGGACTTTTGACATATTCTTGTGAAATTCAAACATAACTTTAGCATTCACGTAGATCATTTATATATTATTCAAACAATATCTACATTTTAACAACATTTATTAAAGCTGCAGAGTATATTCTGGCAGTAACAGCATAAATAACCCAGGTAACAGGTCTTCCAAAGACAGTAACTCTTTTTATTAGGATTTATAAGCACTGCTCGACTCACAGATGCATACATTAAGACTGTGGTGACCCTTTACTGCAGACTGTGCAGACAACACAAAAGAACAGACAGTTTCAGGTTAATGTAATGGAGGAAACTAGAAGTATAAATTGTTATCAAAATGAACATAATACACTTTGAGGAGGCTAATCAAACGTATCCCAGGACAGAGTGAAGGAGGAACGCTGTAATACTGCATTTCAGAGAAAGGCGACATTTGATGCATTTTCCCAAAGGAGCTCGAAAGTTTTGTCTACTGTGTCCAGATTCAAGGCACTTCAGTAAATGTGCCTCATTCGTGTCCAAATACAAGTTACACAGCTGTTGATTGGTCATATGTTTGGCCACATATGCATGCAACCGGCCTCCTGTACCAGCAGTCTTTGCAGTACTCCCTGCCACAGTATCTGCACAGAACCATGGGGTTCCTGCTGCACGCTTTCCCACAGAAACACACTCCAAGCGGGCAGAAGTCGTGCTGGTCTTGGCATAAGTCTGCATCCCCGCAGGAGGCAGAGTGGAAGACGTTGCAGCTGCGACACAGAACCTGAGGGTCCCCTTTGGTGAGGTCACAGCAAGGGTGAAAGCTGATTGGTTTAAGCAGTGGAGCGTCTGGATTGTCTCCAGGTGGCGAGTCTGCCGCACTCCCTTCAATGCTCCCGTTAGGCCGTTCAATTGCATAATCCACACGGTGTTGTCTTTGACACATTTGAAGGTAGTCACAAGAAAAGTTGTGCAGAGTGTTGCATTTAAAGCACTTCATCAGAACGAGGTCTGGTGAATTCAGACAGCTGCACGAACGGTCGGTTTCAGGTTCCCCCTTATCATCTAATGGCATGTTCATCTCAAGTGAGTCCATCTTATCAGACTCCTCAAAGGACCATTTGCCTGGACCCTTAGTAGCTGCAGAACCTCTGAGGGTCTCTAGCTGCAATGTTGGGCTCAAAGATTTTTGAACTGGCCAGGCGGAGGAGGCCGATGTCTTCATGTCACTCACGTCCTTCGTTCCATCAGTATCCTCGTCTCTGTACAAATCCTCTTCTAGGTCAGTTTGTTCCACAAGCGGCTGCTTCACGTCAAACCTCTTCACTGTGTTTTCCAGAGCGACCTGTCAGGAGGAACGAGAAAAACATCTGTAACACCACCTTATCTCACTGCTGCGGCTTTGCTAAGGGGCTTCCATCTGCAAACATCCATCAGTAAAACCAAAAGGCTGTTTTATTTCCTTAATTTGTTGTTCATCGTGCATTAGTTCAATAAACCAGAACATAAAGAATGAAACAAATTCTGTATTTTCTAAAACATTTATACAACAAAACCAAAGTATATCCGCTTTGCTGCAGTGGAACATTGAGAGAAACAGATGAAACAAGAACGGATCATGAAAGTTTCCATAAATGTTGAGTGAAAGGTTAAAAAGAAGTAAACAGCCGAATTTCCCACTTTTGCAAACGAATTTGAGAAAAGAAAACAATTTATAACTTTATAAAAGTTAGAAAAGACTAGTATTTGTGCCCATAATTGGATCTGATCAATTTAAACATATTTGGCATCTAAAATGAGGTAATTCCAGTATATATATATAACATGAATTGAGGAAATTCTAAGAGCAGGTATTAATGGACAAGATCATCAGATTGTAGAAGCTTTAAGAGAATTGTTGATATAATAATTAAGATCAATATATTTTTCATGGAAATTCCTTTAACACTTGTTAATTACTGACACCTCTTCCTGGTAGACACTCCTGTTACAGGAAGGGCTTACCTGCAAGGTGTTTCCTCGTTGTCTCTCATTCACTACACTGAGCTCCCACTGAGCTCCACTGGGATGATTTCTGAGAGCCGCCCAGAGAAGACGACATTCACAGCGGGCGATAAAGAAGGCACACGACAGGTGGAGGAACTGGTTCAGAGAACTGGGGTCGACTCTGGACGGTTGGAGTAGAAGCTGTTCAGGTTCAGACAGGCCATACTTGTATCCCAATAACCCAAACAGTGTCTCAATCTGTGGCATGGACAGCACCGGCCTCACGTAGTGTGTGAATCTACCGGAGTACATCTTGAAAAAGAAAAGAAATTTCAGTAAATAGAATTACACATACACTTCTTGAACCCTATTTGATAAAGCTTCGTTTAAACAACCTTGATGACTTTGTACTCTTTCCTCCAAGGACCCAGGTACAAATTCAAAGACGCCTGCTCCAGGAACTCAAAAACTTTAGCCAGATCCTTTAACCCTACTCGTACTTTCACTCTCCTCCCTCGGGCGGTTATTGCAGCACTTGCTTTTAAGGAGTCCTCCATCACCCGCAGTGGATCCAAACCCAGGCAGTGTGTATCCCTAGCATCCCCGTTCTTCAGCATCTCCTCCACTTGCCTCCAAATCTTCTCATCTGTGCATGGCAGGCTTGAGCCCCGCTCCAATATCTGCTGCTCCAGGCAGTGATCGTACACCCTCACTAGATCTTCGGCTACAGCCTGTTGTTTATGCATCCTGTTAAAACACAAAAAAAAAAATCAAAACGTGAAAATTTGAATCTGCAAATAATAAACATATTCTAATATTAAACATAGTTTAAACACCTTTTTAGTTAACATAGCAATTTACAGCAATGAGATTCTGTTGAGACTTTCTGAGCACAGGTGTGGACAAACGTTCAAAACAGCACCAACACACACAAACAAACCCCATCCCTTCTACTTTATATGTACTTGAAATGGCCAAATGCTTGGATGGAAATGAACGCGTTGTCTTTACGGGCGTCACGGCCTCCAATTGTTTGTTAGAAGTTAGCTTAGCATAAAACGAGTTAGGAAGGAACCCAAAATCACTGCAAGTACAAGTTTTAACATGTATGTATTCATTCATTCATACGGGGGGAAAAACGTTTTCAAATGCCAAAATGGTCACTAAAATTAATAAAAGACAGAGTAAAACAAAAATACACACACTGCTAATATTAACTAACTCGCATCGTCAGCACGGTTGTAATCGAAAGTAAAACTTTTTTTAAAAATTGTGCCAGATATGTCCGATTAAACCTCGAAAAACTGATAAAGAATTTTTATTTATTTATTTTTAAATTAACCACAGAAATTGACAAACAACACTGTCGGTAGTTTGGCTTCTTTAATTATCCTGTGTTACGGACACAAACGTAAACTTGCTTTTATTTGAAAACGTATAATTTATTACGATGTGTTATCCTTACTTACTTTGAAAAGGTCCGCCTTTAAGTTTTATAAAATTAAAAACAAAAAAGAGCGTTCACACTCCCAACAAACAAAGAAGCTAAACGCTATTTTTGATTAGCATGAAGAAAGTTTTCCCAAACCGTTCGAAAAGTTTTGCTAAGTCATGATTCAGGCACGTGCTGAATCAAAACTACTATAGATCTGGTTGAGAACATAGTAAGTAACCTGGTTGTAATGTGGTTTTCAACAAAGGACACGGTTTTAAATTAATTAAAAAGAAAAGTATTAGCTAGCACTGCTTTGTTAGCTAAGCTACGTAAAACGAGAACACTTTTTTGGGAGTAAAAATAAAAATGTGACAGCATTGTTTCAGAGAAAAACTAACTCACCTATTGTTGATACTCGAGTGATGTTAAACAGAGAAATAAAACTTCATTTCCGCCTCTTCAGCCTCAGCTAAGATTCACTCGGTTCTATTTAGGGGGAAAAGTAAACATTCATGTCACGTGACATTGATTTTACCAGTTTTCCAGGTGTCCGCTCGATGTATTCATCGGGACGTGCCGCTGGGAGGAGTTACGTCGCGTGAGAATGTGCATAAACTTGTAATACTTAAATTTTAATTTAAAAAGGAGTAAGACACAAGAAAATTATATTATAAATGTTGTAGAAATTTTTCATAATTTCGTCTTTACTGAGAATAGGGTTCACCGCACAATGCACTAGATGGCAGCATGTCATCTCATTTAGCTCTTCAACAGCACTCTACCTGCAGGTTTTGTCACACTGGATTTTTATTAGGAAGAAGTCAATTACAACTGTTTATCATAATTATGAAAATGCCTAAATGATATATTTTTTTTAAAAACACTATAGTTCTATTAGAGTAAAACAAGTAAAATTATTTTCCTCCCATTATGCTTTTTAAAACCTGGAAAATAATATAAAAATGTTCACCCATTGGCATCCTAGTTTGACTCTTCTCTGATGAAAAAAGACTGTTTCCACTACAATCTTTGGTGGCATTTCCCACTAAGTTGAGCCGGAGAAGCTCAGTCTGCTTGTGGTTTTCCTCTTATGAGAGATCTGTTGTTGGACAGTTGACCTCATTAATCTGCCTGCAACCTGATAGCAGCGAGGATTGTTTTCATCAAACACTTCTTAAAGGAAATAGTTTACAGTTTAGTGCATATCAACCAACCTCTTTTTTTATCTGAATGTTAACTTGGCATTGATTGAGAGGCTAATACAGTATGTTCTTGTTTTTATTGTGGAAAATACATAACATTTCACACCTAGATGCTGAGGTGACAGTAGTTAGTTTGGGCCTCTTTTTTTTTTTTTTTCTACCTGTAGGCGTGTCTTCTGTGGCTTCAAGGAGGCGGAATTGTGGTCCCCAGTTTAAAGCTCCCGGGTTTGACCAAAACACTCTGCATAAATCAGCAGCTCCACTTCCAGCTCACACAGTGACGCTTTCCATCCATCAACACCTTGTGAATCTGTGCAGCCGGGATGTCAAATTCGGACAGGGTTGTGTTGGCTCTGGGAGGAGCGGGAACAGTTGGCTCTGGAGTGGTCAAAGCGCTCCTGGATAAAGGTAAGAAAAGCCCTTCTTGCTAAAAAAAAAAAAAAGAGGTTAGGAATATTTGCTTTATATTATTCCCAACTGGGCCTCTTTGTAACCTGGAGCTGTACAAGTCACTTGTGTGTTTTTGCAGGAGATAATAACACAATTCACTTTTTGCCTGTTTAAAACAAACTTTTTAAACTTTGAATGACCAATTATTAAGTTAAGTTAAGTTATTTTAAAAGACTTAACTCTTTCAGTACCGATCCACTAAACACGGAATAGAATAATTGATCAATAATCTGAACTGCACCTTTTTTGTTATTTGTTGAGTGAAAATTGTTATAAAAGTAAAGCTAACCCTTAATTTATATGAAAGAACAAAGCAGAAAAGTAAAAGACAAAAATGCTCAATTTCTTTGGTAAATAAATGCTGATTTACCCTGGCATACTTGTAAAATATACTTTATAATATTAGTTCAAACCTCAAACATCGACTGTTTTCTATCAGATTTTTTATTACTTTGTTGTCTACACCTTTGATTTTAACTACTGATAAACAGAAATTATATCTTTATGTAGCTTTGAATGGTTAAATCTGATTACTGTTACTGAAAAATAACATTTCAAACTTTGATATGATAATTAGTCAATAGTTATTTGGAGAGAAAAAAATCGCGGGGAAAAATCGAAGATAAAGAAGAAATAAGGTTTGATTGCTTGAAAGGGAGTGGTGGGCAGTGAATTTATACAATCCCACAAATCACCAAAATGCTGACCATCTTTGATACCCTCCATGAAAATATAATTATTACTTTTTTTTCTGACTAAATCTTTTAAATGACCTTTTTTTTCAGTATACTCCTTTGACTTGTTCCTACTATTTGATATTAATCTTGTGTAGAAACGACGATCGTTCAGCAATGGGTTTTTTTTAATCCCAAACCTCTGGGTTCACCTCTGAGGAGCATCAATCAACATCTCCTTTTTTTACCTACCAATAAAAAAAGCAGAATTTTCCTTTTGAAATAAAGACATTCGGATAACCGCTCTTTAAGTTTGTGCATATTGTCCCTTCATAGAACGACACTTTGAGTCAAGTCCATAAACATTAGACAGAATCTGTATTTTCTTGGATTTATCTCGTTTAATATTTTTTATTAATGCGCCAAGAAACAAAATCTCATAAACTGACAAAAAAAACAAAAAAAACCTGAACTTTGGTTCCAGTGTTTCCCATCATCACTGCTAACATGAAAATTACAGTTTATGGTGGATGTGGATTAGCCTAATTTAATATTTACATGTTCTTTTAGTTAATGTTTTTTAAATCTAAGCTCAATTGTTGTTTAGAAAGCTTTCTGTCTGAACAAGAGTTGGAGTTTGAGTTGAGCAGAAAGTTCCCATCGGGTGGTCCTTAGTTTTCTTTAATTTTTTCTGTTCCGCTGGCTTCAGTGGAAGTGAATCTGCTTGTGTTTATGTGTGCGCACAAACTGAATGCAGCGTTTTCTGTGTGTCCAGGCTTTAAGGTGGCAGTGATCTCCAGGGACAGCAGCCGGCTGGAGAAACTCCGCTCCTTTGTCTCCTCCAACAACAAGAACAACCTCACCACCATCGTGGGGAACGTTGGTAAAGCGGTTGTTCACAGCTGTGTCAATAGAAGTATTCACGTTTAACAATTAAAGAGTTATTCAAGCGCTGATAGACATCTATTTTGAAATCCTAAGTTTTTATCTTTAATATTTCATTTTTTACAGGAAAAAGGTCAAAGGGTTTAAAGGAAAAAAATGCAAAAGTATACAGCATTATTTACAATTATCCATCTTCATATCTGCCCCAAATGACTCATACTGTAAAAGTTAAAAAAATAGTGAATATTAAAATATATATATATTGGTGAGCAAATGAGAAAAATATACTAAATTAGAGCTGTAAGCAGCGTTGTATCGTCCCCCACTCTCCCCCTCTGCCTCTGTCACTCTGGTCAGAGCTACATGTGTCAAATTGATGAAAAAAAATATGTTCTTCAAACTGGCGGCTTTTCTTTTGTTTTTATCTCCATAACAACCATTTTATTTTTTCATTGCCTGAGGGTGACGAACAGATATATGTCATTTTTAGAAGAATCGGCTAAAGTAAACTTTTGGATTTCCTTGGCAACAGAGTTTTTTTTGTTAGGGACCACGGCCAGATTCTTATCATGTTCATATTGTATGTCATATCATTTCGTTCAGCTTGAGCCAATGATTCAAGTATTGAGCAATTGTATTGTGCAACAGGAAAACACCACTTTTGCATTGCTAACGTTGTTCAAAATCTATACATTTTAAAATGATTTTTTCCCAAGCGGCGTTCTAATTGGATTTATCTCAAGGAGTCAGGAGCTGATAGATCAAAATCCCTAGGAAGATTTTGAATTTGTAGATGCTATACAGGTGAATTGTTTTTAAATTCAAGATTAATTTTGACCTCGGGAAGAGGTCAAAGGTCAATCAATCTTCAGTGTGGTTGTAGAATTGACCTGGTGGCATGTGTGGGAAATTTTCTGATCGCTCAAACAAGTTTTCTTTACCCATAATGTGTGAAAATGTAACAATGACCAAATTCTACACTATGCCAAAAAATAGCCGCCAAGCCGTAGGTCCTGTGACCATCCCATAATAATCGCAAAACTTCCCCTTGATATCCCCAACATGTGTGTTTTGATTTGTTTATCTGTGGATTTACTTGGAATTATTTTTTAGAAACCATAAGAGAATTTGACCATTTATTTTTTTGACGTCTCACCTACAGGACGGAATGTTGCGCGTCTGGGACTCAGGTGACGGGTTAAAAAATGTTTAATCTTTACGAATTCAATTACTTTTTGTTTTGTAGCCTAATATATTTCCACCATAGGATCTATAATCAAAAAATAAACTCTCAAATACTTTCTTTTTATTTGCGTGTGTGTGGTTTCTTGCAATAATTAGCTCCGCCTTATTGCATCCAAATGAAAGTCGTGATGTGAGTCAGAAGTTTGAGGACGCAAACTTCAGGCTTGGTCTCTGTTTCAGGGACGGAGGAGGGAGCGGAGCAGGCGAAGGAGGCCCTGCTGACGGAGGTGGGGAAGGTCACCGACATTGTTTCCTCTTTGGGCTTCAGCTGGTGGCAGGGTGGCCCCCCACACACCCAGACCCTCAAAGACCTCCAATGGGTCAGCAGCACACAGCACCTTTAAAAAAAAAACCAGACACCTTTTTTTCTGAAATAGTTTGCGGATGCTCAAAGTTTGACAACTTTTTAGGTGATTTTATTCCAGTTTTTAATAATTTTCTTTGCGAAAGTTAAGCTACTTTCTGTTCAAGTTGCTGAATTTTTTGAACTAATTTACTTCAATTATTCTCAGTTTTTATTTAGGGGACTTAAGCCTGCAGAACAGCAGTTTTCACATACTAATTCCAATATAAATATTTAGGTATTATTGATATATAATTAAGATTTGTTTTGAAGACTCCTGTCATCTTCTTGTGCAGCCTGAACATCAAACAAGTGTGAACATGCAGACGATTATGACAACAACAGTTGATCCATCAGATTCATAAAATAATTCTTGTTAGTTTGAAGCTGAAAAGTCAGTTATGAGTGAACACCCAAAAACTGCAAACGTTTTCTCTGAATCTCATTTCTGTGACAAAGTATTGAAAAAAAATCTGTATTTTTAATGCAAGTTATGCTTTAAAATCTCTTCAAACAAATCACTTGTAAATATTAACCTTTAAACTCTTTTAGTGTTTTATATTGTTGAGGCCACTTCATCAGACGTCCATCACATTTCTGAGGTTTTCAAATTTAGAACTACTTGAGTAAAATATGTATAGATAAGGAGATAATTAAGAAGTGAGTAACAGTTTGGATTGTGTAAGAACACAAAAAAACCAACAACTGTGTTGATTTTTTCCCCCACACATTCAAAGCTTGAAGTGGTTTTACCGTCTGTTATGATCCTTAAGAAGAGTCCTGATCAAGCAGATTCAGATTTACGTATGCTTGTAAACTCTCCAGGTCATGGAGACGCTGCTGCTGAGCACGTTTGTGTCGTGGAAGGCTTTCTTCCCGCTGGTGAAAGACAACTCGGACTCCACCTACACCTTCATCACTGGTGTGTCCTGCAGCCTTCAGACACTGGGAGGATCCGAACTCCTGATTCTTCAGTGCAGCCCAAACAAAACGAAACCTGTAGGACAAATGAAACTCAAATGAGAAGGGTTTTTTTAAATGATGTAATAAAATTTTAAATATGTTTGGAAAACTGAATATATACAATATGTAAAAAGTATTTCTTTAATATTACTATAAAAATTGAGGAAAGATTTTCCAACCATTTTACTGAACAGAGTGGAAGTTTGAGTTGGAAAAACATAATATTATTGAATTTTTACATTAAAACATTTCAAGTTAAATAAACATAATTGTTAAGAAAAAACTACTTTGAAAAAAGTAGTAACTTTAAGTATGCAGTACTTAATTAAATATAGTTAATTTAAAACTCTTTTATATCTAGAAAAGTATTTATTTTAGTGAAGTCTTAAAATTTAGGTTTTGATAGAGTAAAAATTTTTCCTAAGAATTTAAGAAATACAAAGATGTCTTTTATTTTAAAAAGATTTATTAAGTTTGCAAAGTTACAATTTTAAAAGTAGACTTAAAATTCCAGAAAGAAGTATAACATATTTCAACTTCACAATCAGCTTAGTTGAGCCATAAGCCACAACATAACAGTCAAATTGTCAACATGTAAAACAATCACACGAAAAACAGGAAGAATTTAGAGAGAGCTTCAAAAATGGTCACAGGTCCAGTCTTGGAGTCCCAAACCAGCAAACAGCAAGCAGGCTCTTCAAAAATGTCTGTAAGAACAGGAACTCCTGCTGCTGCCTGCTGCATCTGGTGCACGGCAGAGGAAAAATCTTCAGAATTCTGCCTCCAGCGCCTCATGCATGGCAGTTTCTGCCACTCAAGACACAAAACAAAATCAGACGAAAAACATGAAAAAGGAAATCTGAAAGAAGCTGCAGATTAGGCTCTGAAGTGTCCAAGAATAATTTAATCAATATCACATCATAAAAATACAGCAGATTTAGGAGGTTGCTACTATAGTTGTTTACCAAAAACACAACAAAAACACCTCAATACCTTACTTTTGTGCTAAAAAACAAACAGATGCTAGTGTGTTTACCAGCTGCTGTGCTGCTCTGTGCCACAGGGGGCGCTGGAGAGAAGCTGCTGATGCCCGGAACGGGCTTCCTGACGGTGGGGGCTGCGAGCACCCTGGCTTTCTGTCAGGTACTGAGGGAGGAGTATCCCGAGGTGCCCTGCAAACTCAACCAGGTGAGGCTTTCAGACCGCTACTCGGCAGTAGTTTTGGTAGTTTTAGACCCACTCCCATAATCTTTTGATATAATTTAAAAAGCGTTCACCTCTGAGTTGTGGTCAGGACCGCCCCACCCTTCCCGTTACCCATTACTGAGAGCTCTCTGTTTACATGCTCTCCCGTTAGCTAACAGCCCCTCTTTCTGTCACAAATAAGCTCTTTTTCAAACAACATTTATTCGTCTGCTCCCGATTCACAACAATTTGAAAAAAGAAAATGCAATTTTGCTCTTAATTTTATTTATGTCCTCCATCATCAGAAAAATCCCACAAGAACATGTTAAAAACACCCCAAAACACATTTTTCATCAGCAAGCTTTTAAAATAAAATAAAAATGCAAATTTAATAGAAAATAGTATCCTAAATTAATTTATAAATTTCATAATAAATATTTATGTGAAGAAACTGGATTTTCTAGAAAGGACTGTATTAAATTTTAGTTCGTAACCCCGTCAGTTTCTTACACACAGAAATAATGAATAACGACTCAGAGACAAAACTTAGCTTTTGTGGAGGTTTTACTTCGTACAAACATGAAGGGGACAGACAGATGAACATGGTGCATTCAAAGTCCGAACCAACGAGCTCAGGGATGGGCTTTGGTATAAAAACCCTGCATTTGCATATTCAGAAGATGGTCCGATGTGTGAAAATCACGCCCACAGGTTACTGGTGGAGAGAAGCTCCAAGGCTAAAGTGAAGATAAGTCTGAGGCCTGCTCAGCAGAAAACATGCACAGAAAAGAGGGAGTATGGGAAGAAACTGTTAGAACAATAGTTTGGCTGTGCTTTCTTCAAATGTAATATAATTTTGAGATGACAATACATGCTCAGTGAATTAAGTTTAGCCATTAGTGTAATAAAAGTTAAAGGCAGTTTCTAACTATTCTATTTCTAATTATTCCTAACAATTTATCTTAAAACATACAAAGTAATTATATTATAAAAGGGCATGCAGTTTCCAAGAAAGTCCAATTGAAAACTCAAAATGAAAAAGATATGCTTCAGTAAAGTGTAGTGCAAGAGTCTTCAACCACAAGTCAGGGAGGCTAAGTCAAAAGAAGAAGGTTTACAATGTAATAGTCCCAAAATATGAATAATTAGAAACATTTTCTATATCGTCATAGGTACATTATGTGTTTAAATTAAGGAATTCAAAGCTGTTTTTAAAAAATTATTATTGTTTCTTGTTTTCAGAGAGAGGGAAAAACAATAATTACAATAATTAAGTAAAAGGGCAAAAATAATACTTTATATTCTGTTTCCCTCTTATTATCACAAGGTCTTTTCTAGTTTTTTGTTTTTTTCTTATTGTTTTGTGGGAATGAGATAAAATAAAACCTTCCAGCTCAGTGATAAAACACTGAACTGGATTCATCGACATGTTTGTGGCATAAAAAAAACCATCACTTCCTGATGGAACCATCTACTTCCTGATCGGTGTACCTCCGGCTGACTCCTAACCTTCATCTTGGTTTCTTTTTCCCACCTCCTCACAGCTAAAGATAAACACGGGCGTTGGTACTCCAGAGCGCATGGCTCCCGGCTACCTGAACCATCTGGACCTGGGTGAAGCCGTCACCTCCCTCGTGGAGAGACGAGACACCTCCCACACAGTTTTCACCATCAACTGCCCCGCAGACTTAAAGACAGTGATCCTGGAGGGGAACCTTTAGTCTGCAGCCCTACAGTCCTTTCTTCACTGCTTCTGCACCCCAAACACGTCTGTTTTCGTTATTTACCCACAACTTCAAACTCAGCGCTGACATTTTTTATTTTACTGTCCTGTTAGATCTTAGTCGATTTGTGTTTTAATCTGCATGATGGAAGAGATTTTCATGGTGCCAACAAATGTCTCTGTGACTTTTCAGTCTGCTTTGGAAAAAAAACAACAATAAAGAACGGAATCAGAGATACTTTCTTGAGTTGTTCTGGTCCTGAAGATGGGTGACGTGAGTCCATTTGTGGGTTTTACAGTTAATGCAGCAACAGGTTCACCTGAAAGAACTGCAGCCAGTCGCATTCAGGCTGCAGCAGTGTCACGCGTGACTAAAAGAAAGACCTCTGCAGACACTTTGAGTTACTATCTGATACAATCTTTGCAGACTTCTGGCTCTGACGAGGCCTCAGTGGGACTCAAATGAAGAAGTTGAGGTACTGGTACAGGGAAGCCGTTCGCATTCACCATCCAATTGACTTTTTTTTTTGCATAAAAAGTGTTTTGAGTTCTCCGAATGGTTAGGTTACCCGTTAAATAGGTGGCCAAAGGTTACCTGAAGGTCCTCAGCAGGTTGGAACACACTGCTCCTATTTTTCCATGCAGTTGATGTTTTGGGGCTGTTGCTAAGCGACACAGACTTTCAACTCCCTCCACAGATTCTCTATTACCCTGGTCATCCAGATCAACCATCCTGCCTGTTTCACAGACCGTGGACTGCTTTCCGATGAGGAGCTGATCCAGGCGTTTCTTCATTCTGACGGATAGGACACACCTGCAGGGGGAGCTGGATGACAGGTGGAGTGGTGGATCTTGAGAACCAGGATTAAGCAGCCCTGCTCTTCTAGAGTGAGGTCCAGAGACTAGCTAGGCCACTCCAGACCCTCGGCGCACTTTCCACGTAGCACTCCTTTGTTCCCCAGGTGTTTGGAATCATTGTCATGCTGGAAGATCCAGAGGCGTTTCTTCATCAATGCTCCCATTGGAAGGAGATCTTTCTCCAAAAACTCACCATTCATCATATCCTTAATAGGGACCAGTTGCAGCCCCAAAGCATGATGTTTCCACCTCCATGCATCAGCATTATTCCCACTGCAAACACGGTGAGTGGCGTTTACACCAAAGAGCTACATCTTGGTTTCATCTGACCACATGACCTTCTCCCAGTCTGGATCATCCAGATAGTCTCTGAAGAACTTCAGACAGCCTGGAGATATTCTGGCTTTAGCAGGGGGACATTTGGAATCCATGATGATGTTGAGTGTAACTATAACCTTTGGTTTTGGTCCCAGCTTTCATCAGGTCCATGAGCAGTTCCCTCTGTGTAGTTCTGGGCCATTCTAAACTCAGTTGTTCCACCAGGGGAGTCCTTGAATGGAGCTTCAGGTGGAGGCAGATTCTTGGTGAACTTGTATTTCTTCCATTTTCTAATAATTGCTTCAACAGTTGATCTCTTCTCAACAAGATGGTGTTTTGTAATGGGTTCATCCCAGTCCAGTTCTTCTCATTGGACTGGGATGAACCGCTTCTCACTTGGCCAACGGAACTCTATGTGAATTCGGTTTTGAGCTGTTAAAACCTTTTTGTTGTAGAGAATTACACACTTTAAGTGTATTTTACGTAGTTTATATGCAGATATTATATAAATCTTACGCAACTGCATGTAATTTTTGTGAGATGCATAAGCAATTTTGTGGCTTTCCATGATCGTTCTATGTATGTCTAACCGACTTTTTCATGCATGTACCACGGATGTATAACATTTTTGTTGCTTATACGGCCAATGTATCGCATTCAAATTACGTAATTGCCACACGAATCGCTAAGGAATTTCAAAAAAACAGCACAATAATCAAGAACGGTTCTCGTTCTACCATGATTTGTGTGTTCTTTGCGTGGTTTATTCGTACTTCTTCCATGGTTTTAACGTTTGTGATACATGTGTGAAAATTTAACGTAAAGATCACAACTTTTCTCACTTTTTTCACCTTCATGATCAATTTTCATCCATGAATTATATGCAAAATGTACACAGTGGCTGTGTGACACGGCTTTTTTTCCCCCCATTGTACATTTAATATCAATCCAGAGAAAGGAGGCTGAATGGTGAAGCACATATGATGAAACTTGCGTGACTCTGTCCCACTCATGCGCACCCCCATCCCCTCGCCAGCCTCTTTGTGTCTTATTTGGGGCATTTGTGCGTCTTGTTGGTGTCTCCAGCTCATGTTTGCATAAGAATGAAACATTTGCCAATAAAAGGATTTGGCCCACAAAGATACAGTTGACGATAGACAGGCGTTTCTCTGCTCGGACAGTGTTAGTGTTGTCTGCCGACAGCTTAATTAGGCCAAATTATTCTGAAACTGCGGTGCGCTGCCCTCTGAACCCCACTTCCTCCTTTTTATCCACCGCTTTTTCTCTCTCCCTCCAGGGGAGGACACAAACGGTCAAAAAACCCTCCCAAACAGCCTTGTTGGCCTTCATGACCCATGTTAATCTAATAGAAAATGAAAACTGGCCTTTGTTTTGGGAGGGATAATAAGGCTGGCTTCTTTTGTGCCCCGGCCTGCAGCCTGGGGATCAGGCAGAGGGGAAATGTGGGTGAAAAGATTAAACGAAATGAGAGAAAATTGGGTGAAACAAGGACAAACAAGCATGAAGCTCTGGGCATCACACATACAAGAGAGCCGTGGTTCTGTACTGGTATTTCTAATAATATATTTAACTATAAGCCTGTGGGGGAAAAAAAGGGCAGATCTCATTAAATGGAGGCTGCTAGCAGTTTAGAAACTGTAATATTGGAGAGCGAAGAACTACAAGGAATTGTTTAATCTTTAAGAATTTAAATTAAACTTTACAGAGAACTTTTCATGTCCAACTTATAAATACATATTAACAAAAATAACAGTAAAAATAATTATTACAAAAAAAAGCCCACCCACATACATAAAAACAATGTCCTACTTAAAGTGGAGCTAAAAAATAAGTTTTAAGTTTTGACCATCAGGATGAGTCAGTCACGCTCACTGGAGCGGCATTCATGCATCGCCGCTTTCATTAACTCTTAAGTTCAACACTGGGTTTTGGAGATCACTTTTAAAGTGCCACTGATTTAATAAAATGTGTTTTTGGTGTTTTAAAATGTTCTTGCGACAATTTTCTGATGATAGAGGACACATGGTAAGAAAATTAAGCTTAAAATAGCATTTCTGAATATTTCTTGATTCAAATCAAAGTGAATCACAAACAGACGGAAAATGCAGTTTCAAAAAAATCTTCTTTGTGACGTAAGAAAATACATTGTGGACCACAAGCTCCCTTCACTGGCGGACAAACAGATTCACGTACGCCTTGGTTTTCCTCGTCTGAGCTGGCGTCTGACTCAAAACTGTACAGCTGAACAGTTTTGAGTTTTCGGGTCCTGGTTGAAATGATTTACACTCATCCTATTACTAAATTCTCCAGATTGAGATTTACTTTATCGTTCCTGGTGGGAGACTGCATGAATACCAGCTGCTTCTTCACATCAACCAAAACATGCAAACTAGTGATTCTAACTCCCTGATTAGCAGATCCCATAGGTAACACAATCTATTTACACACAAAAAATAAAAAAAATTCTCCTTAGTTGCTGGAGCTTTCTTCTTTTTTAACAGCCTCAAAGGAAATGTGTAGTTATAGCAAATCTAGAAATGGTTTCATTGCACTTCTTTTTTTTTTTTAAATCAATATTTGGTCAGTTTTTTTTTTACTTGTCCAACAGCTGAGCATCAGATGAGATATGAAGGCCTCTTGTGTTGGACATATTTTACATTAACAACTAGAGGTTTATTTTTTAATAAACCACTTTTGTAATCTAGGTCAGAATATTTGGTCAGCCTTGAAACATAAAAACAAAAGAATTAGCATCTAAGTGGGTTAAAGGAGACCACGAAGTTAAAGGTCTTATGTTTATCCATAAGTGACATAAGAAGAAAATGCACAGTGATGAAAGGCATCAGCAACTCCAGGCTTCGGTGCTCTGAGATCTGAAGAGAATTGACTAGAGATTTATCTTCGTTAACTGACAGAACGTTTAAAACTTGCTCATGTTCGAGATGCTTTCTACAAATTAGTGGCTAGAAATATTTAAACAGTTTAGTCGGTGAATCGAATTGCTCCTCTGCTTCTGATTAGAAACAGGAGTGGCCTACACTGGAGGCCTTTTAGAGCGGATGGGAAAACAAACTCCGATCTTGGCATTGCGAGACTGCCGTTCGTGCGAGAGCTTGGAGACTGAAACCAAAGCAGGTCTGAAGCTCTCCCATCCTAAAAACCCAACACGACCCGCTGACTCAAGGAGGGATACCACAAGATTGCAGTTAAAGTTCAGCAGCAAGGCCGATATGAAGCCAGCAAAGTGCGTGTTTGCAGGCAATTATGGACACATACAGCACCAACTGTGAGAACAGAGTCCCATAAACACTGGATTTGTTGAAGAACAGCTGGCATGCTTGCTGCTGAGGAGACGGTTTAGTCTCATGCTCTCCTGAGGGTTTTGTCATATCAATAACCTGCTTTGAGGTCAAAGAAGAGGAGTCACGTCACCATCAGGATGTGTCAATCACGCCCACTGGAGCTCCGCTCACGCAACGCCGCTTTGGTCAACTCAAGTTCAAAACTGGGTTTTGGAGATGACTTTTAAAGTCCCACTCTGATGAAAAGTGTTTTTTGCTGATTTTAACATGTTCTTGTGACATGTTTCAGATGATGGAGGACTGAAATTAAGAAAATAAAGCTTAAAATTGCATTTCTGAGTTTTTCTTTATTCAAACTGTTGCAAATGAAAAAATGTCATTGGAAAAAGATAGAAGAGAATAAACTGATGGGAACATTGAAAAACAGCCAGCTGTTGTGTCCTTGGGCAAGACCCTTTACCCTCTAGTGCAGCTCCACTGGGGTGATGAATGTACCGGTGATGGTCCGAGGGGCCGTAGGCACAAACTGGCAGCCACACCTCTGTCAGTCTGCCCCAGAGCAGCTGAGGCTACATTAGTAGTTACCATCACCAAGTATATATGAATGAATGGACACATTGTAAGCACTTTGAGCAACAAGAAAAAGCGCAGATAAATCTAATCCATTACTATTATTAAAGTAAAAACACTTTTATGTTTAAATTCAGGTTCCTCTTTATTGACTCGTCTCAAACATACATTTTTATTTCAAGCATTCACAGTTCAGTTTAGTGGCAAAATAAAAGTTTTCATGACACAGATACAGACATGTCTTTGTTTTTGATAATTTCAGTAACAATTCTGATATTGACATCTTTTGGACCCAGACACATAATAAAACACTCAAAAACAAATAAAATGCATTCAACAGGCATTAGCTTTGCAGGTTTTTCTATTAAACACATTTTAATCACATGTTTTTTGCGCATCTTGCTGCATTTTCGGCACTCTGAGGGTAAACTGAGGAGATTCCACTGATTTCAGATTGGACATAAATGTGTTAAAAAAGCCTTAAGACAATAAGTTATCACATACTTAGGTGAAGGTAACACCCAACAAAAGCACTGAAGGAAATTGAGTTGCAGTTGCATTTTTGGAGCTAAAACTGTAAAGAGAAAAGTTGGTTTCTTCCAACAAGTTCATGTACTAAATTAAATTACTTGGTAAACTAAATTCATAAAGTAAAAAACAGGAAAACCTCCCAACATCTGCATTAAAACACATTTTTAACGGGCAACTATAAAAGAATTAAACCTATTTAGTACATGACATGATTTAAACACCAGACTTATGTTGCTGCAAATGTTCACCATTTTGGGCCCAAAAAACTGCAGATGGAAAGGAATGAGAAGTAACATTAAAAGAAAAAAAAATGTTTATGAAGACAAAACCCGCTTTGGCAAGAGTCTCTAGGATCAAAAATGGCTAACATGCTCCTGCAGTCCCTTTAAATTACAATCTAGATGCAAAAGCGCAAACAAAGAGCACAATCCTGCAATAAGGACCGGCTACTTGGCTCCTCAATAAAAAATAGTGTTCAGGTTTAGCAAAGACTCATCAGAAGTCTTCCTCCTGCCTCGTATTGCATCTCTGTCGGGTCTGTACGCTCATTTAATCTCCACCCTGTGCAGGGAGACCCCCCAGAGCAGAGATGTTTGCATGACTTGTGGACGCCTCCAGCTTCCCTTTGGAACTCAGGAAACCTAGTCGTTCACTGAATTTGAAAGGAAATGAAATATTTTCAGCATCTAAAGGGAAAAGCTGATCGTGTTGGCACTAGCCAGACTTTGATAGCGCTGCTCCTTTTGAAAAAACTCGGTTTACAAACAGAAGAAATAAAAAGGATTTCCGTTAAACAGACTCATTCCAGTTTTTCTGCACGTTTTAGTTCACTGCTGGAGCCGAGGCTGCGTTTTAGTCCTCGCTCAGATACAGACTAATTGATTTTTCTGTTTCCTCACTCCATCTGTTGAGAACTTTGTATTATCAGACAGGCATCAAGATGCACTTTGTGCAAACTCTACAAACCCTGCAGTATTTTTTTGTTTTGTTTCAGCCGATATCATGCCAAAAATATGATTTTATGAAACATCCTCAGTTTGTAATAAACACCTCAATTATTGCCAGATGTTCTCATTAGGAGCCAAACCCCCCCTCCTTAAAGTCTTTTGTTTTTAAAACAGTTTGAGGGTTGAGTTGGAACTGTGACGGCTGACCGTCGAGGAGACGAAGAGCAGAGGATGAATCTGTGATTTATGTGAGCGAAGAACTCAGATTACTGGAGGAGGAAATGTGCTGCGGACATGAAAAGTGCTTCATAATACAGAGAAAAACATTAGTTTCAACTAAACTCACACATAAGCTTCCCAGAAATCGACAGGAAGAGGTTTAGGTTTTTTTTCTTTTTTAAATGCAGCATTGGAACTCCTCTCTAATCTGGTTTGCTCGTTTGTTGCTTTATTGTCATCCTCCCATCAGAAGCAGAGGTCGGTTGGAGTTGAGTGTGAAGCATGGGTTCACATGGAGGATGAGCTGCTGTTCAAAGGATGAAGGTCTGCGGAAAGATTCGACTTTGAGTCACCTTTAAAGTTTTCATTTGAAGAATTTTTAAACACAAACAGAAAACTTAAACAATTGGATAAGAAGACCACAAATACATCCCTTTTGCTGTCTTTAAGTTTACAGTGTAGTGTTTCTCTTCATCCTCTGTAAAACACCTGCAGATGCTTTAAAGTTTTTTTATACACTAGGTTTAATGTAGGAACCATTCAAATGTGATATGGATTTTCTCTTAACCCATAACTGTCAAAGTGGAATCAGACACCAACTTCAGCCGTCCAACTTTTAAGGTGCAACAGAAAAATACAAAAAAAAGGCTCACTAAAACTGGTGTTTTCTAAATATATCCATAAACATGAATCCAACTTTATTAGCAGCATCCTTGTAACATTAGACAGACGGTTGCTGAATATTTTCCATTATTATGGTGTGTGAGAACGACTGTCACAATAAATCCATGTTTGGAGAAAAGACTCCTGGTTTGTGTCTGTTAAATACAGATTTCTTTTATTTTAAAGTTCAAGGCTCTTCATCCGGTTTCTTTACAGACTCTTTTCTGCCAAAAAGAAACTTTCCAAATACTGAATTATTGATAATAATAACTGCCATAAAAGACCTTAGTTCTGTTTTGAGCATAGAGGAGCGATGAACGCATCAACGTGCAACAAAATTCTACACACCCAACCTCTACATCAGAACCTCTTTCGCCCTTTATTCCCACTCCAGAGCTCAACTGCAGCTTAACGTTTAACGGTTTTAAGCAAAACTTTCCTGCAGGGAACCTGAGAATGAAGCAGAACCCAGAGCTGGTGGTGTGTCTGCTACACTTAAGTGAACTTTGAGGGGATTCAATTTGGTTTCTTTGGAACTTTCTTGTTTTGCTTCGTTCGGATTTGATATTTGGTAAATTGCTTATGTTTTTCTAGTCTTCTTACGAAAAAAAGTAAAAGAAAAAGTTAAAAAAAAAAAATCAGCCAATAGGATTTTGAAATTATCCAACAAAACAAAATAATCAAATATGAATTAGTTTATAAACACGCAGGCGGTTCAGGGATCCTAGCTTTGAGATTTGCCAACATCTGGTGAATTTAGAGCAGAAGCATGCGGGGGGGGGGTGACATCACAGTAATTAATGCTTTTGACTGAAGGTAACCTTAATCCAAAAACTGAAAGTTTTGCTAAAAGTCGGGGTATCTTGACAGCTGGTGTAGATCCGTATATTTCTCATAGCTTGAACCCCCCGATTTTTTTTCATTTTTATTTTTTAATTGTCCAATACTTGACATGAGAATAAGCAAAAACAAAAGACTTTAAATGCAGCTGTCAAAACATGAAGCATGACTGAGCGCAGCAGTTTGACCCGGTGTGAAGCACACAGAAGGCTCTTCTTGCCTCAGCGACCCGATGACTCAGAGCACGGCAGTCTGCAGTTACATGTTTGGCCATAGGAACCCGTGTGTCACTGAAGTTTTTGAGTGGGCCAGTTGAGACTGTCATATCTTATAACACCAACACTCGTCACTCCTCATTCTGCCGAGGAAAAATCACCCTGGGCGCCAGACGAGCAATTCGGCTGGACGGTCTTTTCACCGTATAATGAACCAATCTGTCAACTTCTATTTGTTAATACTTCTTTTTTTTTTTGGGGCTCCTAAAACTTCTGAAACTGTGTCCTACATTTAGCACTTTAGCTCGTCCTAACGATTAGATCCCCAATAACGGATAAAACATTGCTCCTCCGTCAGGCCCCACAGGAAGAAGGTCGATTAAAACGTCTTTGCTTTAATCTCTGGACATCTTTAAACCAAAATCATGGAGTCAACACGAGGAGAATGAGTAAGGAAAGGTCTGATCCTGTTTCTCTGCTCATGCTTTATCCAACAAACGCCATTTCTGATGTTTTAACTTGTTTTTGTCCCAACTGTAAATCCAAGATGTGACTGGGACTCTTCATCATGAGATCAATTTTCATTTTAATAATAAACGGAAAGAACAAATAAAAATCATTTCCCAGTGAACACTTTAGATCTAAATCGGCTACGATCAAAAGACAAAGATAATTAATCACCTTTTTCAAGAGAGTTTTCCACAGGAAGATGACCTCCTCCTCTTCCTCTTCCCCCCGCCGTGCAAAGTGATTCAACAAAGGCCAGAGCGCTCTGCAGGGAGGTCAGACAGTAGCCTTCTTCTCCTATCAAATACCTATAACACACAAGAGATTTGACTTAAGTATTCAAATCCAATCAAACGTCCTCTGTGAAGCACTTTTCTGACAAAAGTAGCTCAAAGTTCTTCACATCAAAACAATTTCAGAAATCAAAACCTAATAAAACTTCTGCAAATTTAAAGTAAAAACATTTATTAGAAATCGTTTCATTTCAGATAAAAATAAAATAAAAGAATGCATCAGATTTTGCGGAGTTGGACGACAAATGTAGTTTTTGAAGGCATTTCTTTTAAAAGTTAAACTATTTCACAATTATCTTAATCATACAAATTTAGGATGCAAAAGTTCCCCTTCCCCACCCTCGTTTATTGGTGTGATGCAATTAACTAATACATAATAAATCCTTAAACTGTTTGACCCTTTCAACATAAACATCCTGGTGTGAAGTATAATTCTCTCTCTCCACAGTTTGGTTCAACGGTGTAACAAACATTTCGGTTTTAAACAGAGAATTGTTGCCTCCCCATCATGTGTGTGCATGTAACCAATGACCATAGGGAAACCCTGTCCAGATGCGTGTTAAACACAAATTCATACTTCATCTAAAATCAAACAGTAATAACAGAAACAAGAGGTCCAAATATTTCGTCTTCCCATCCTACATTTCTATTTATACTTTAGTTCAGACAATACTTTTTTTTACTTTTAAATGCTACATTAGTTCCTTTACTGATGGATCAACTTCAATCATCTGAATAAAAATAGCCTGACTGTTTTTAAAACCAGAACCCAAAAGGAGATTCACTTCAGAAAGTAATACTCAATTACATTAGCTCACAAAGTTACTTTGACTTCAGCGTAAAAAATTGTGTTTTTAACACGTTCTTGTGGCAGTTCTCTGACGATGGGGACATTTATGAAGAAAACTGAGCTTAAAATTGCATTTTCGAGAATTTCTTTATTCAAATTGTTCTGAGCCCTCAGCAATGGGGAAGGGAAGGGGGGCAGGTTGCTCCGCCCACAACTCAGAGCCCAAATTCGAATGAACTACTGCAGCTCTGCAGAAACCATGTCCTAATAACGAGACAGGGTTTCAGATTTGGACTTATAAAAACATTGTCACGAATAAAAGATCTCTGGGAAGAACATTTGATTGAAGTGGGACTTTAAAGACTCACTGAGAAAATGTTCTTTATTTTGACACAAAAAAAGTCATTCAGGTTTTTAACCTTTGTCCACATCAATAAGCTTGTATGTGTAACTAGGACGACAGCTGAGCATTCGTTTCTCATAACCGCTTTCTCACAGGCGTTGCTCAAAACTGCATCCAAAACGCAGAAAAAAACCTTGATTTGCATTTTAACAGTCACAGAAACCCAAATCCAGATTCTCTGGCTGCAGTCGGTCTAAGCAGCTGTCTTCTGCTGCAGTGTTTTGAATGAAAGTTTCTGGGTGCGGTTGGAACTGACACGCAACAACACAGTAAAGAAAATATTGCCCCTCACACCCCCTTCCCCCAATTATTTTACTTGACTGCTGCTGCCATCAATGTCACACAAACAGCGCAATAAACCGACGTGAACTCGTTCTGTAGTTTAAATAGACAATAAAAGCATACAAAAAAATCCAGGAAACGTGATTCACTTTAAGACAAAAGCATTTTTACTAGGGTTTCAGAGAATTACTGTAAGTAAATATTAAGCATTTATTTACCGGTAGGTAAAAGCAAGATGGGAATCCCCTTCAGTTCTACTATAACTCATTTAAGCACCAAAATCCTGTTACAGAACTTACTTTTTTTCCCCCCTAGGGTAATTATTGGTTATTATTTAGCCCCTCAATGCTTAAGCGTTGCTCCAGGTGCCGGGGGAGTTTCTGAAAGATTAACTGCACTCAGTCTGCCAGAATAAAGAAACTTGAGGAACATCAAGAAAAACTAGAGCAAAAAAAAAAAAAGCATTTGAGATGGATAACGGTAAGTAAATTGGTCTAATTTGTTAAAAGAAATCTTGAAGTTTCTTGATTGAAGAATAGGTTGCAACACAGCAAATAGACTGATACCAACCCCAGCATGTTGTGTTTAAGCAGCATCATCAATTTAAAAAAAATTCCATTTAAACAAAGATAAACAAACACAAAAACTGCCGTAATTTCCGGACTATGGAGCGCACCTGATTATAAGCCGCACCTAGGCCTGGGCGATAAATCGATCAAATGAATTAATTCGAATTTTTTGTTACGGGCGATTTCAAAAATAACTAAATCATCCGGTCACGGGGGTTGACCGTGACTCCTGCTGCTTCATCATCTCCGTGGAGAAAATTTAATTAAAACCTTACTCCAGATATGAGCTGTATTGTTAATCCTTGAGATATTGGTGCTACTGTCAAGGTGAATGTTTGTCTTCTTTTAGTCTAGACTACAAATTGTGACTTAAAACACAGCTGGGACTTTAAGTAAAGAAGTAACCTTTTTATTTTGGACAAGTGAAAACAAGTATAGAATAACGAAATTAAACAAAGACAAGACAAAAGTTATATAAAACAGGACAAAATTATTTAAACACAAGGCTAAAAAGGGAGTAAAAAGAAAAATCTTATACTTAACTTGGATTCCAAGAGTGTGTTCATTTATTTATTATTCATACCAGAAATGGGCGTTACATTTGTCTTGGGTTTGATTAAATAAAAGCAACATTTGCTTGAATTTGTCTGCCGTTTGTACTTATTGCTTTCCTTAAGTAGGGTGTGGGGGGAAAAAAAAATAAAAAAATAAATAAAAAAATTCGGGAAAAATCGGAAATCGAATTAAAAACAAAAAAAATCGGAGATTTTATTTTTAGGCCATATCGGCCAGCCCTAGCCACACCCATTACATTTTTAAAAGATAAAACATTTTGTACATACATAAGCCGCATGTGCCCACATTAAAACGTGTTGTAGATTGAGGATGTGTATGTGCTGAAACAGCAAGCAGTGTGTAAGAAAGAGGGGAGAGCGCGTGCAGCATGCACTGGGGGATTTTGTGTTGGGGGTGTAAACTTTAAATGACATGCCAAATGTAGCCAGCCATGTCATTTTATGTGGCCCGCGAGAACATAAAAGTTTTTCATTTCTTAAAATAAAAAATAAAAATTGGTGTGTATTGGGCAACTATACATTAGGACTTAAACACTTTCAATATAACCTAACCTGACAGAATCAAATTTTAAAGGATTTATGCTAGAGTAACAAGCAAACATACGTTTTCTATGAAACTGTAATTGTCACTTTAAAAAGATATAATAAATAAATGAGTTCTTTAACATTAAGGAGTAGTTACGTTTATTTTTCATTACATTTAGTTACATGTATAAGTTATATCTGGCCCTTTGAAGACAGCCGCCATGCTGATGTGGCCCTCGGTGAAAAGAAGGCTTGACACTTTAAATGTTCAAAGCAAATAAAAAAAATAATAATTAAAGAACCACAACTAAAAGCTTTGAGAACTTTCGATTTTATCAGTAACCACCTCAAATCCGTTTGGCCGGAAAAAAAAATATAGACTTTTGTATTGCTTATTGTAATAAATGAAAAGGTTTATTTGCATTTTAAACTAACTTACCCTTCATGAATAAACTCCTCCAGAGCTGCACATTCAGAAACCAGCTGAGGACATTGGCAGCGGACTGCCACGAAGGACAGGATGGGCAGCAAGTCATCGGCGCCACTGGCAAGAAGACATCCAGAACAGTTTTAAAAATAGCATATCCACACAAAAAAAAAGAGATAAATAAAACAGGGCTCATTTACAGAACATTTTGGAATGGTGTCCCCTGGGGGTCAGATTAAACTAAATCCGAAGCAGTTTCTAATGGTCTGCGTGTCAAAGTTAGAGATAATAAAAGCTTTATTTCCCCTCTTAGAGATCTGTTGGGAAGACAAATGGCAGCCTGGGAAATGACAGGCTGATAGCATTTTTCCGTGTGTGCAAACAGTGATCGTTTGTTTATCAGCACTTTACATGCACCAACTGCTGCCGTGATGCTGTGCGTGAGAAGGAAGGTGGATAGCCCTGAACTGACCCGGCTGAATGAAACGGGATCCCCTTTTTTTTTGAGCAGGTTCTGGAAGGTGTGGACAAGCTCATGTAACCACTGAGAGCTGGATCATGAATGTTTGCACAAAATGTTCACCCTTTCACCACTGAAAACATCAAGTCTTCTCACGGAAAAGTTGGATTTCTTTATTCTAGGGTAACATGCAGAAACACTGCTTTCTGAGATACATTTGCCATTTCATGGATGGAAAAGTAAATAAGAAAAAAATGAGGGTTAACAAAAAACTAATGAGTCAAAATGAACAGTAATAACTAAGAATAACTTTGGAGCAAGAAAAGATAAAAGTGGAGTCAACAGCAGAGCAAATAACAGGTTAAAGAAGAGAAATAAAAAAGGTAAACTGCTCTCTATAGGGGTGACGGGGCAGTGAGAGACTAAACCAGCAAGAAATGAACATGAGAATTGATCAAAAAAAAACAAAGAACTTCTATATTCATAAACTCAATTCCAAACAGAGTAAGAATTCAAATTTAAAATCTTAATTTCAGGTAAAACTACCTGTATTCAGGTGTCTGAGAAAGCCACCTCCACGTCCTCCAGTACAGTCACTAAGAATCAGATCAAACTTACTCTCCCTCCCACATTTAGGTATTTTAAGACAATGTGAACACTTGAGGTGACCGCTGGTTCCCAAATACTGACACGGTGACTTGGTACCAAACCGCAGGCAAAATAAATACTCGTATGGTAGCTTTCATTATTTCCGCTTTGTTTATTATCAGACTCTGAAGGAAGTGTCATTTTGGAAAACTGCAGGATTCTGGTCACCACATCCATCTCTGGCTCACTCCTGACGCATGTCAAGAATTGTGTCTTAAATACATTTACTACCTTCCTAAAGCGGCTGCTCCGACCTCTAAATTAAAAACCCTAAAGCCAACAAAGTTGGCTTTAGGGTTTGAAACGTTTCTTTGGGGAGAAAAGAGCCAGAAAGTTAACCAGGGATTAGCGTTCTACTTCAAAGAAAGAGAAATCTGCATTTAACATCAATCTGTCTTGAAATCTGGACGTATGGCAACAGTTGTTCCCTCATACCAAACCTGCTCTGCACAATATGCAGAGACCCACTCTCTAAAGTCCCAACACGCTGGATTTACATCCATCATTATTATTATTGCAAACTTTTTTGACAGTTGACTTCTTTTATCTTGAAGTATTTATCCATCTCACCTTAAAAGTTGGACAAAGCTGAAGACCGAGTGTCCACTTTGACATTTCAGGGAAAATCAACATCACATTCTAATGGGTCCTACACAAAGTCCAAGCTTAAACTGGCTGCAAATATTTTACAGAAAATTAAGACTTAATAAAATAAAGTTGCTTAATTGTGGAAACTTGTGAAAGGGACATTTAAGATTTTTTTTATGGCTAAAGCTAAATGAAGCAGACCCCTTTTAAGAAACTTATAGAAAATACTCCTCTGTTACAATGAGTTTCTGTTAAATGTTTACGGTAAATGTTTACGGTACATATCAGATAGTCATCCTTACAAAACAACAACCTCGTTTATTGAATCTTCAATCTTCTTAGACATTTTCAACCGTTTTTTTAAGATACATTCCACATAGGAGTATTTTCATTTGAAAAATTGATTATTTCCTGGAAACCTGAAGCTTAAAATAAAATTTAACGCCAACTTCAGCCTAGTACAGACCGGTCCGTGAAAATGTCTGACATTGAAATGCCCTGTGGCCTAAAAACAGGTGGGGACCACTAGTCTAGACAGTTTATTAAAAGGTAAAACTGAACTTTGGTGAAATAGTGTAAACGTGTTTCATGTAAGAAATTGAGACAATAGTTCAGTGACACAAAAATGTGTGTTTAGGAGTTGGAGTTGCTCCCCCTCGTACTCCTCCACCCTGCCTTCTCCAATCATTTCACACAGACTCCAACTCAACAAGACGGATGTGGAGCAGCAGACACGGCCACAGCACCTCTCAGAAATGATTGTGAGAGAGACACACAGCAACAATAGGAATACTGAATAATAATAACAACAATAGACATCCATTTGGATTCATTATTTTTTTTCACTTGGGTGCCAAAATAAACAGTAATGCTTATTTGATGTGAAAAAGCAGGTTAAACAAATTTTGAAACGGTATGAAAAAGTTTTTTTTGAGGGAAATTTTCTACAATATCATTTTACTTGAGTATAAACTATATTATAAAAACATATCCAAATCTACAAATGTAAAATAAAGCACAGTTTTCTCATTTTTATTAGGCTTAATAAAAAAAAACTAAAATAATTTATTGCAAGTTTTCTGCAGACAAACTTTCTCTATATATTTTGGGTAGAACAGATGACAGCAGCCATTGTCTGAATCTCAGGCCTCCTTCACTGATTCATCAAACCTCCATGTCTGTTTTGGTCGGTCCCAAACCTCCTTGTTGGCCCCTGGGTTTGTCACACTCAGACAGTACGACCCACTTTAGGTCCTGGTCAGTTAGGAGGCATCTGCAGGGGGGCAACAGACCCAGAATAGTCCCTGCTGTGCCCGGCCTGAATGAATCCTGATGAGACCTGACACTGTGGCCGCCGAGGCACACGGCACTTAAATCATACTTGGCTGATTCCAGGAGACTTCAAGACACTTTACTTCTGCACAGTACAGATGCAATCAATTCGGAAATAATTCTAAACTTGAGGAACTTTGAAAAGCTCTTATTCCAGTGAATATTAAATAACCATCAGAAGCCCTACATAACCCCAACTTTTTTTAATTACCACAGCAAGAATTGACTCACATCGCTGCTGTTTTGGGAGTAGAATCCACTTCTTGGAGACACCTGTAGTCCTCAGCACAAACACAGATGAGGCGTAGAGTTCTGACTGTAACAGAAAAGACGTTTCCTACTTAAACAGTGTTGTTTATAAGGCAACACTCATGTACAGTTACGGCTGGGTGTAGTGATGGATGTGAGCTGCAGATTGACATCTTTTAGGACAAGTTAGTGTCAATTCAAAGAAACAGCACCACCTACTGGATCTGCAGAATAAAAACTAACAAAAAAACAAACAGATTTTCTTGAGATGAGAGTACAGCCACAACACAAAATATGTAACCCTTGTGCTATCCTAGGCATTTTAACATTGGGAGTTGGGTCATCTAGACCCATTAGACAGTGCGCTGAACCTTTTGTCTTCAATGATTTGTGATCTTCACTGGTGTCCATGGATTACATTAAATCTTTCCACCTTTATCCACCTTTGTCATGGTAGGGAGAACACGTCAAAGTAAGGGTGGGGTCATCTAAGATAGCACAAGGGTTAAACAGTGGTTTGGCAGTAAAAAAAAAAAAATCAGTTTACAATTTTGTTTTAATGGTTTATCTATAAACTAATTTCCTGAAAATACCATTCCATGTTTAGTTGGGTCATTACTAAAATATTATTTGCCTAATTCTAAATAAACAAAACGATTTTCACTAGAGTTTCATGCTAAATGTATAATCCTGAAGGTCAAGTTTCCTGTAACATAATTCTCCATACCTATACATTCCAGTTTTCTCTGTGGACAGCTGTCCTGAAGGATCAGCTTGAGCTCCTGAGCTGCAGACTCGTAGGGGTAGGAACCTTGCAGTGCACCAGGATCTTGAGGGAAGAGTTTTGGTGGAACACCGAAATCTCTTGGAGTAGCATTGCAGTACAGCCTTAAACTTTTTACAAAGGCCTGCTCTTGTTCTCTGTGAACCCTCCTGAAGCACAGGCGTGGAAAAAAGAAGCATTGTTTGCTAAAATCCATTTTAAAAGTTTCAGGGTAAATAAAAGAGTTTCAACAAAACAGAGCACAATAAATAAGTACAAGAGTTTGTAGTTTCCAAACCTAAAGCAATTCGTACCCAACTACTGTTAGTAAAACTAACCAAATAAAAAACAAAGTTGTGGTTTTAAACATTGTGCAAGGCCATTTGTAATGTATAACTTAATGCTTTTAGACTTCCTGTGGCAATAATGTTAAAAAATACCCAAAGATGCTAACTTAATATAAATGTTTGCATAGAGTGCACAGAAACAAAAACGTTAGAAATTTGCCTTTCCATTATTTTCATAAATCAACCAAAGGAAAAGGCAACTAAAGACTCTTTAGATACAAAAACAAAGCGGCTCACATGCTCAGATTTTATTCTTCAGTGAAACCTGTTCAAGTAAAAATGCAGTTAAAAAATAAAATAAAAAAATTTGGCCTCCATTTATCTGTTATGGTGTGGCAGGAATAACTATGGAGTCGTATACTGTTCATAGTTAAATAAATATGTCCTCATGCAAATACACAACCAATTAATCCCTCATAAATATATGAAAAGATCATGAAATTGTGAAAAACCTGCACACAGATTTTAAATTAGCCATTACATTACATTTTGCTTTAAAAACCTGTTCATTATTTTAAAAAGCGTATTTTAAAATATTCACTTTTAATCATGTTGCATATTATAATTCTACGGCTTTTTTTGAAGAACCTCAGATTTCAAAATCAATATTTTCTAAAGTAGCTTTGTTTTTATTTTACATTGCTGTTTTTCAGAATGACTTATTTCATGAGCTTTTTCAGCAGAATGAGTCTGTAAATCAGTGAAATTGGGTGGGATCTAAACGCACATAAGGCTGATCCCTGGAAATCGACTAGTACTCCGAGATACCCGCTCTGTGGTGTTCCAATCAGAGAGAAGACACATTTCAGCGATATCTGCGCGGCTTTGCTGACATTAGAGGATCAAATAGAGACAAACAATCCGTCTGCTGCAGAAGATGCAGACATTGATCACTCCATTTTTGTAGTTTAAGGGTTTGTGTGGATCAAACCACAGAGGAGCTCCGGTCGTCCACATCTCGAAGTCCCCCTTTGAAACACTCCTCGTTCTCACACTATTTGCTTAGAGTTCTCTGCTCTTCAGCTAACACAGTGGTTCCCAAACTTATTCTGCAGGGCCCCCCTTTCTGATGATTAGAATATTTTCGAGCCCCCCCACACTCACACAAACATACAAATCCTTTGTTTCTAAACTCCACCGCGCCCCCCCGCAAAACCCCTAGGGGGCGCACCCCCCCAGTTTGAACCACTGAGCCAACACATCTCTGCTGTCCGTCTGTGCTCACAGATTCAGTCTGACGTCACACCGTGCCTTACACTGTGCCGGCCCGGGGGAGGCGAGCTGGCGGACAGACAGAAACCAGCTGCGGAAAGCGGAGCAAGCCTGCTCAGGCCTCTGAACCTTATATTTTTCTATTTTCATTGAGACGATGATTATAAATCAGGTCCTCTGATTTTATTTTCCCCTCTCGGGGAAAATATTGAACCTTTCCTGCGATGACGTTTCTGACCATGGTTGGAAAACGCATCGGAGATCCGGGGAGAATACTGCGTTGTACTTGTATTCATTTGCGAACCGGCCGCCGGTGGATTTTGTGGTGGGGGGGGGCTGCGGTTCCCTGCGTCACCGCGCGCCCTGCTGGGTCATCACTGCGGTGATCAAAAATCCCACACCGTCACAGCTCTACCGCCGAAAGGACCACAAAATCACCCGGATTATGCACACTCACCCAAAGCCATTTTTATCCGCAAATTTAGAACCAAAACTGCCCAATTTCTGGCAACACTGGATCTGTTGTGGTGCACACTCCCCCTAGTGTTGAGGGGTGTGCATTGTGCCGTCACGTTCGCTGAAGCATCTTCGATTGATTTAGTTAGGGTGCTGCTGCTTATTTCTGAGTAAAGGAGTAACCAATCACAAAAGTGTCTCCGCCTTATCTGGTTTGATTGACAGACTCCTTCTGCTGAAAAAGGTCATTATGAAATAAATAAGCCATTGTGAAAAACAGCAATGTGAAATAAAAACAAAGATACTTTGGAAAATATTGATTTTGAAATCAGTTTCTAAAAAAAGACAGAATTATAATAATATTCAACATGATTAAAAATGAATATTTTAAAATGCTGTTTTAAGAACAGGTTTTTAAAGCAAAATGACAATGAAAATAATGGCTAATTTAAAATCTGTGTGCAGGTTTTTCACAATTTCATGAGCTTTTAATATATTTATGAGAGATTTATTGATTGTGTATTTTTTCGAGGTCATATTTATTTATTTATTTAGGAACCGTTTAGGACTCTATAAATAAAAAACACAGACAACATGATGAATGATGCCAACAAAGGTTAGAACTAAAACAAAGGAGGTGCATTTGATCCTCACTGCAGCATCTTAAAGGCCCGTTCACACCGGGACGAATTTCGCCGGCGATTTTCGCCGACGTTTAACGCCTCGTGACTAAACAAAGGGCACCAATGAGAGTGTGCACACAGACGCGAAAAAACGCCACGCGTCAAAGCGTCAAAAAAAAAAAAAACGCCTCGGGTTCGTTTTTTTTTTTCCGACGCGTTGCGTCGAAATCTATTCGACCAATGAGAATGCCGCTTTTGCACACGTGTCTGGAGCTTCTGAAGTTACAGTAAAACACAACCTGGGGGCGCTCAAACACAAAACTGCCTTGCTGAGCACACATACCAGCGAAGAAGATAGACGCCAAGTAGCGTCTACACTGCCGCGAAGAAATAATGACGGACATTCTAAAATATCCCCGAACCAAGCACCAGTCGGAGCTACTGGTGCTTGAAATATTCATGTTTTCTTTGTATGATTCTGACAAGCGCATAAATACTTGCTCTCTTCTTCTGAGTGAAAAGCGACTTTAAGAAGCCTAAAGTTGCGCAGCGCCACCTTGTGTACAGGACTATTTCTGTTTACATTAAGCGCCATCTAATGTCAGGGAATGAAACTGCATGTTCGCTCGGCTCATCGTCAGCGAAAATCGCCTGGGTATGAACACAAAAGACGTGACGAAAAACACTGGCGGATAACGCCTGGGGAATATTCGTCCCGGTGTGTACAGGCCTTTACTGTAACAAGTGACAAGTCAGATTAAAATCTTTCCAAATCTTTTACAGAAACTTGTAGAAAATAATTAAGTACAACCTGAAAAGAGCCACTAGAGCACTCCAGAGGGGCGCAAAGAAGGCTTCTTCTATACTGGCGAGGCACAGGTCCTTAAAGATGGCTGTGTTCAAACACTCAAAGGACAGCAAACACAGCGACAACAGCTGATCTAAAACATAAAAAACAATGTTTTGTTTAATATCAGTTTTACTCAGTTTTTAAATCATCAATTTAGTGTTCCATGCGAAGAGCCTTTTTGTGTAGTTTTATGTATTTTTTTTCAACCCCCTTAATAAACGAGGGACCTCTAGTCAGATTTTTTAATCATTGGTTTTAGGTAGGCTTGCACAATAAATTGCACATTTATCATTATCGTGGTATCAAGCTGTGCAATAAGATTATCTCAAAAGTCAGCGAAAATTGCAATAAACGGTAACGTTAAATGTATTAAAACAGTCTTATGGCAGCTTGAAGTATTGAACGAATCGAATAAATCCCTTTTTGCATTTGACCAATCGGATGGAGCCCTTTGATGTTAGATGCTCCCCTCCTATGTAGATAAGGGTCATTTGGAGTGTGAATTAAGTTATATTGACCTTTAATTAAATTAAACTGTTGTAGTGAAATGGAACTGATGTATTTAGAAGTTTCATGTATTGCAAGTCATCGCAATATTGATCACAAATATCGTAGGTTTTCCTCATATCATGCAGCCCAAGTGTTAGGAAAAGGGGATCATAAAACTATTCAAATACATCAACAGTAATAATGAAAGCACCCCATCCCCATGTACTCACCAATGGCTATATGGATGTCTTTGACAATATCCTTCAAGTGTTCCTTAAGTGCTCTCATCTCCAGCCCCTGGATGTAGCCCTCGTCCTGCTCTGGCTGGATTGAGCGATCCCGGGATAACTCAGAATCTGAGGCAGGTTCTTCAGTGGCCCCGACAGGTGGAACCCAGTCCAGCTGGAACAGGAACTGCTCCAAGTCTTCAAAGGAGTTCTCCCGGTACACGGTCACCTGAGTGTGGAGCTCCTCTCCTTCAGAGTCTTCGCTGTAATTGTTGATGAGGTCGTGCGAGTGCGTGGAGGAAGCGGACGAGTCGATGCTGAAACTCTGACCCCCGACACCCCTACCTGCAGTCCTGCCCGGGTTCCAGTTACTCTCTGAAGACACAACAGTTTCAAAATTACAGATTACTTTAGTGTGGAATAATCCCTCAAGCGTGAATCAATTTCCAATATTAAAAAATGTTTTTGTCCTTTTAAGTTGATGCTAAACTTCTGCAGCAGTCCTGGATTAAATGGTGTGTTGCAAATTAGCTAAACAAGGCATGAAGGGTGTGAGGAAACTGTGTTTTCTAAATAAGACTGTAAAAAGGAAGGTTTAAGGTTCGTACCCACAGTTCCCTGCACACAGAGACGAATTAATAATGACTCAGAGACTAATACTTATCTTTGTGGAAGTTTAACTCCATACAAGCAGCACAGACAGATTGTATGGAGGGTTACAGACAGATGAACAGAATGCATTCAAAGTCCGCACACCGAAGTGCAGGAAGATGGGCTTGGTGTAAAAACCCTGCATTTGCAAATTTAGAAGATTATACGATGGACAACGATGTGAAAATCACGCCCACAGGTTGTTGCAGGCGAAGATGCTTCAAGGTTACACAAAGATATCTCTGAGGCTCTGACGGATGCTTAGAGCGCACACGCGCAGAAAAAGGGAGGAAGAGAAGAAACTAGTGTGCTGTCTTTAAATGTAATATATTTTTGAGATGGTAATACGTGCTCAATGAATTAAGTTTGAACCATTAGTGTAACAAGTTAAAGGGAGTTTCTAACTATTCTTAACAAAGGGGTTAAAAGAAATAAGAGACTTGCAAAAAGTTTGAGTAAACAGCTTTTTTGTGTTTATGCCTTCATTTTTCTTGTTTTAAGCCTAAAATAAACATTTTAATTTTGGAAACAAAAGAATCAAATCCATAACATTGTGTTTGTGTCCATGGAAAAGATTTTGTTTTAGCTCATCTAAGTTGCTTTTTGTTTACATTTTTAATAAAGCAGAGCCAATAAAACACTAAAGACATATGAGAACATTCTGCCTTCACACTAAAGCCTCGAGCATCCAGCAACAAAGATGAAACCAGGACTTCTAAACATTTTTATTGTTGTTTAGAGAAAACATTTATTATCTTAAAATATCTGTGGAGGAAATTTGTTTGGTATGGAAGCCAAAAACAGCCTGCCCTACTTTGTTTTGACCGTTTTTCTTGTGATAACGAGACGATGAAGAATTTATTGTAGAGTTGCTGTCTCCCTTACCTGGACTGAGACGCAGAGACTTTACCCGTTTTAAATTTCTTTATTTTGTGGTCAACAACAAAGACAGCAGAGGAAAACACTCCCCAAAAGATGTTTTTTAGTCTATTTTTTTGTATTAAATTGTATTTAATGCGGTCTCGTGAACAAGCCCTAAAACCCCCGACAACAGTTGGAATGACAGAACCCAGGCCCGACAAACGTGATAAAGAGATCCACTCTCTCGTTATCACGAGAAAATCATTTAAAAACAATTTTAAAAAGTAGGGCAGGCCTTTTTCGGCTTCAGCAGTTCAGGATGCCCCCCAAATGTGTTTTTATGTAATATTTAAACAAAAAAGAAAGTTTGTATGAAGTTAGTAAATTCATTTTACACATGTAAGAAGATGAAGATTCACAGATTAATGTAAAAAAAATTATTCTTAATCTGTTTTGTATTGGATTTTAAAAATGTAACACCATTATCCACCCTGAAAAAAACTCTAATCTCAGAAGAAGGACATCCTGTGGGAGGAGAACATCATTTCATGTAACCACCTTCACAAACACCTGACTGAATTTTACCTGTGTGCAGCAGACTGTGGACGCTACGTGACGGTCTCAGGGGCAGGGCAGGACTCTGAGGAGCGCCTTTGATGACGAGGGGGTAGAGCCTGTTGTAAATTCTGTACTGGTGTTTTCGCAGCATCTTCACAACTGGGTGATCGGATCGGCTGAAAGGAGAACAAATGTTGGATCATTTTTAACCCTTTGACACCCAAGCTGCAACTCCAGTGTTGACATTCAACTACCGTTACTCTCCTACCAGGGCCGTCAATCAGTCATTAACATTGCAAAGCACAACAGGAACTTTTGGAGGCGGTATAGCCCTTCCTCAACCATAGAAAAAAAAAGGACAGATACAAACGTTCATGATGTTTTCAGACCGAAATCGTGTGCTGCATTCAACAACGCGCTCTACGCGGTTTTATGAACGCACATCCAGCCGGTGGTGTACACACCGGCCGGCGCCACACACGCAGGAAGCAACAAGGAGATGATTCTTGTACTTTCGTGTATTTACTGTTTAGTACCTCGTCTGCCACCTACAATAAGAAGCTGGGTGCGCAAAATCAAAACGGTGCAGATCCAGCAAATCTTGCTCCAGACCTTTTGTTTTCACAGCTATGTTCCTATAAATGTCCGTCTTGGAGTCATATTAATCTACCCGGACACAAACCGCAATAATTACTTTGTGATCATGTTTACAATGGTTGCTACTTCCCAGGGCTCGACATAGCCATTTGTCCGCTGGCCCGGTCCTGTTTTTTGAGCAGTGCGGACCACAAGACTTTACTTTTCACTTGTCCGCTCGGGCCACTAAAATATTTAACGGTTTATATTCTTCACCTTTTTCAATAAAGTAAATTTTGCGAAAACGTGTAGATTTACCTCGTCTTCATAATTTAGTTTTTCTGCTAGTCCTGTGTTCAGACTTCAAGGGTTTCTATGGGAAACCTTTGATCACTTCTTCTCTCCCGCCTGCACGCGCGCGGCTTTCACTGCCGAGCACCACGCGGCACGCGCTCACTACTTTTTTTTTTCAAACTTTATTGAATGTAACAATTCAATACAAAACAACGTTAAACAGCAACAACGAAGGCACAAGCCAGTGGGTTATTATTACATTTGATTATAAATCCGACACCGTCACTGAAGAGAGACTGAAGCATGTCAGAGATGTGGAAGACATGGCAGGAATAGATAGGAATATGTTGGATGGAGTAGTGGGTATAATTAGTAGTATGGACAGCAAGATATTTAATGAATGCATTGAAGATGAAACTGTATCCACTAAGCTTTAAGCTGAATGTCAAAGAATCAAAGGCAACTCCAAATAACTGAATCTCAGACTCAAATGCAGTAGAATGTTAAACTACTTAATTTTGTTTTTCTTTACAACACTGTAAGCAGTAAGTATTTCTAGTTAGCTGAATGATCTCAGTTAGACCTGCACAATATGAGGAAAACTCGCGATATGCGATATCAGAGATTAAAATTGCGATAACGATATAATTTGCGGTATATAAACAAACAGCAAAATAACCAAATAACCATTCCCAGTTTAAAAATTATACTCCAAATGACCCACGTTGACATAGGTTACAAACATCTAACATAACAGGGCTTCATCTGATTAGTCAACAATGTGAAGGCGTCCATCCGATTGGTCAAATGCATTAAGGGATTTATTTGATTCGTTAAATGGTTCAAGCTGCCATTAGATTGTTTTAACACATTTAAGGTTTATGATTTATTGCGATATTTGCCGTTAAAAGCACCATGAAAACTTCTGAACTAGTGTTACCTACTACACTGCAGTGCTCTCTTCAAAACATCTGAAACAGACTAGAGCAGATTTAAGTTTGATATGGTCTATTTTCAGTCATTGAAAAGTGTAGAAATAAGTGATGTCACCAGAATGCACCAAATTGCACCATATTAAAAGTTTCCGGGGGGGCATGCCCCCGGACCCCCCCTAAAGTTGCAAGCACCTGCGGAGCGGCGGGTCCCGCTATGCGCGGTGTCGGGCCAGTAACTTTCAGGCAGGGCCAGTAAGTTTCAAAAACTACTGGCCCTGTGGGCCAGTGCAAATTTCTGGGCTATGTCAACCCCTGCTTCCGTGCTTTGAAGCAGACGCCACCCACACATCACTACTAAATCCGAGTCCCAGTTTGGTCACAGCGCTGAGTTGATGTGATTCAGCGTCAAAATGTTCAACCGGTTGAACTCCAGATCGCGATCAATAAACGCCTGATTTGTACGTAGAGCTTGAGACAGGACATAAAAACTTGCGTAGCGAGGCCCCATCACAGGGCTCCAGATGCAGAAGCCTATAATTCTGGTCTGCGCAATTGACTGTAGACTGTAGACTAGACGGCTGCACCACAGACAGAGCATCTTTAACGTGTTTCTAAAAGGAATGAGACTTCTGTCAGTGGTTGAAGAGGATAGATTTAAAGACATGATTGGGGGGGCTGCACCCTGGCTACCACCTAAGTCACTTTAGCAAACTACATTATTGTAGAATATTTTAAAATGTTTTGCTAACTATTTCTATGGGAAGTTTAGATAGTGATTTAGCGCAGGGATTAGGAATTTTGGCTTTTTTAGTGCTAGGATAAAGCTTAGCTGGGACCTTAAACTTTTAACCTTTTTTGGGGTTAAATTGAAACTCACGAACATGTAAAGTTTCAATTTCTGTGAATGCACCATATAGTGGCGTTAGTAGTACCGTACATGATGCGACCCTCCACTCACTGAGTACCAGCATTATCTTCGTACCAACCTTCCATACTAACTTTAGTTAAAAAAAAATTGCACATCACTTTACATAAATAATAATCATTGACTAATCAACTACTGAAATAATTTGTGACAGCACCATCTTCAACCTTTTACGCAATTAACACAATTCCAACGAATTCTGAAACGGAGAAAAGCATTTCGTTGTACTGAAATGTAACAGTAACAGTAGTGAAGTGTTTACCCAAGCGATGTAAATCAGCTGATTCTGTTGCAGAGAAAAGAAAAAAAACACTTTGCGCCGCTATGCAAGACTTCGCGTTAGCAATGTGTTGCATATCGGTGCAAAGTTGATATGAAAAGTTGCTTTTCTCTGCGTCAGGATCAGTCGATTCACGTTAATCGTGTAAACCAGGGGTCTCAAACTCATTTTCACAGAGGGCCACATCAGCATAGTGGCTGTCCTCAAAGGGCTGGATATAACTTTTACATGTAACTGAATGTAATGAAAAATAAATGTAACTTCTTCATGTTAAATAACTGATTATTTATTTATTATAACTATTTAAAGTGACAATTACAGTTGCATAAAAAAACATATGTTTGCTTGTTAATCTAGCATAAATCCTTTTAAATTTGATTCTGTCAGGTTAGGTTACATGGACAGTGTTTAAGTCCTAATGTATAGTTGCCCAATCTGATAGTTTAAGTTAAATTCCCCCTAGATATTCATAAATTCACACCAATTTTTATTTTTCATTTTAAGAAATTAAAAACCTTTATGCTCTTGCGGGCCACAAAATGACATGGAGGGCCACTTTTGGCCCCCGGGCCTTGAGTTTGACACATGTGGTGTAAACAGTCGAGGAGCTACGGTATTTCAGAGAGCGTGTTATTCGGTATCGCCAGCGACATCTTAAAGAGTTAAAGAGTTGATCTTAATTTTAATGAACTTGTTGATAAAGTTCAGGAGATGTTTTTGTTTCTAGGATAGAGTGGGGCAATATGGTGCAAAAATAACATTTGAAAATTTTTTATTTTAACTCAATTTTCCTAAAGAGAAAAACAAAAACTATGAGACCTTTGACCACAAAGAACAAATTATTTGGTTGCTAAAATCAATTTGGTGTGTTTTGCAAAATGAGGCACCAGACCTAAAGGACTCCAAGTAAACACAAGAGTCGTTTTACAAACCTAATATTACATAAAGACTTGTTTCTCTAAGACACTGGACCAGGATCAGGTAGCAGCAACAAATAAAACCACCAAAGAAGAAGAAAAGCAACAACAACAAAATAAGGTGGGGGGGGCTTCTGATGGGTTGAATTGAGGTTTCAAATCTGCCAAGTGGTTTTGGGAATATCTTCAGTGCAACAAAATCTGTCATCTTAAATGTGCTCCAGTCGGTTACCTGAGTAAATAAGAGACCAAATCCGACACCAGTGACTCGTCAGGATTCTGCTTCAGTTTGGCTTTCCACTGTTTGGGCCAATCCTGAAAGAATACAAGCACTAAAGTTAAAAGAACATCGGGTACATTTGAGTGGCTTTGATTACTTGTTTAATTAACTCCAAATGTACACCAGAGCTTAATAAGATAAGATTTTAAAAGAAATTCATTTATTTTTAAGTGCAAAGATGTAACTCCTGTGGATAAAAAACAAGACCAGAAGGTGAAAACATTTTAATTATTTCTCATTATCTTGCATAATTACTACAGTTTTGTTTTGTTTTAGTTT
The DNA here is from genome assembly GCF_053564925.1 of Oryzias latipes. Classification (NCBI taxonomy): domain Eukaryota; kingdom Metazoa; phylum Chordata; class Actinopteri; order Beloniformes; family Adrianichthyidae; genus Oryzias; species Oryzias latipes. The sequence continues at coordinate 30,920,480 of NC_136242.1, read as the reverse complement.
GGTGAAGCACTTTGAGCAGAGCTAAATAAATAAAGTAAATAGAGTTACTTGCAAAGCTCTAGGCTGGTTTTCTGCTGCCTGTAAGCTTCACTGATCTCATTTTAAATCTGATTTCGTCGGTACTTACATGGTCTTGTTCATACTCCAACACGTTGGTGTAGAGAAGACGCTGCTCCTGCTCCTCTGCCGTCATTGCACCAGATGCTGCAAATCTTCTATTACGACAAATGCACACAAAAAAGGCTGCTTTTAAATTTTTCTTCCTATCCAGAACATTCTTTCTGGTTTGCAATGGAAACATGAAGGATCTACCCAACAACACACAATTTATAATAAGGAAAAGCAATTGAGAAAAATCACAATTAAAGGGTCTACACCATGCAAAATTCATTTTTTGAGTAATTAAGTTAAATAAATAATGGATTAGATTTATCTGCACGTTTCCAGACGCTCAAAGCGCTTACAATGTGTCCATTATTCATTCACGCATACTTGGTGACGACCGAGGCGTGGCTGCCAGTTCATGCCTACGGTGCCTGACCATCACCAAGACCTTCATGCTCATTCACACACCAGTGGAACCACACTGGAGGCAGGGAGGGTGAAGTGTCCTGCCCAAGGACACAAGCAGGGAGCGGGCATCAAACTACGGATTGAACCGCAGATCCTGCGTACATTGGATGACCTGCTTAACCGCCTGAGCCACTGCTGCCCAAAGTGTAATATAATGTTCACGTCTCACGAAAAGACATTCCTAAAGTGGTATTTTGACCCATTCACACATTTATAAGTGTTCCTCTGAAACAGCAACAGCCCCTCCCAACCCACAGAAATGGTCGGTAGACCGGTGAGAACCGCCCCTTCCAGGAAGAGTCTGTATTGCCAGCCCTGCCCCCAGGCTAACACACACCCACTTTCTCCATGGAGCTAGCAGTGATCTGCGAAATATCTGCACAATATGCACATCCATCTTTACAAAGTTTGGATGTTGTTGGTTTTCGTGGGCGAGACGCAGACTCGCTGCAGAGGCCTGCTTTAGGTTGACGTCAAGAAATAGACGACACCCAAAGGAGAGAAAGGCGGTGTTTCAGAGATCGAGTCGTCCTACTTCAGGCTTGGAAAAAATCTCAGGAAAATACCCAATATTTATTATAAAACATATTTTTTGTGCCAAAGGTGATATATTATCATATACATGGATATTTGTTTACTATAAAAGGCTTAAAAATAGGATGGTGCACGCCCTTTAAAACTAAAACAAAAAGCAACATGTGACAAAACTACATAAAAGCTGGATAAAACAAGAAATAAAATGTATTATAGATTAAATATACACAAATTCCTCAAATAAAAAAAGGTCTTCAGGTGTGTTTTAACCCCTTCAAGCTGTTTGTCTCTAATCTTTAACATACCATTTAATCCATGACTCCACTTAATTTAGAATCATCTTAAACACTGAAGAATTATTTTATATATAATTGAAAATAAATGTATATAACTCAAAACAATTTAATGATCAGTGCAAACTAACGCTGGTAGAAAAGTTTGTTTGCACTCCTCCCAAGCATCAATGGGATATTATCAGCAGAGGCGCCTCACCATAGGATTAACTGAAGGATGTAATAAGCAAAAAACCAACAGCAGCACTGAAGTGAAAAAATACATCTTCATGTAAAGTGTTACTCTAGACAAACCTATAACAAATTAAAAGGAACAAGAATTGTGAAAAAGTGATCAAATTGTGTGATCATTCTGAAATCAAGGCCTACCTGTTGGCTTCTTCCTGTAGCCTTAGCCGTCTTTCTTCCATCTTTCGTTGAAGCTAGCATCGGTAATGTTAAAGGAAAGCATTAAATACTTAAATTAGAATAACATTGCTGTTCTAAAATGACATTTAATGGAAAATGTTTTAAAATTAGAACTACAGAATACACGTCAAGTAAAACAGGGGAAAAATGAATGAACAGTTTCGACAGTTGAACAGTTTTGTCCTCAGTGACTCCCGTTGTGTTCATTTTAGGGCTTTTTTTTTTTTAAAGTAAAAGAGTATTGACATCAAGGTATTTATTTTGAGCTGTCAAACAAAAAAAAAGATGAAAACTTAATAGCTCCAAACAAGCTGGCAAAAGGATACAGCATCCTGTCTGGCTTTGGCTATGATGAGGTTCTCCATCATCTGCCTCTGGAGTGAGAGCGTCTGTGTGGGACAAAACCAACAAAACAAAAAGAGGTCATAACTTTCAATATGAGTACAAACAACAAAAAAAGAGGTTGAAAATTTATCATGAGCACAAACAATACAACAAAAGGTCATAATTTTATACACGAGCATGAACAAAACGAAGCAGCAGTTGACTTTATCGTCTTAAATTAGCAAAAAAGACAAGAAACAGTCTCACTTTTTCCATTTAAACTTTTATTAAATACAGGTGGCATAAAAGATAAAAACAAGAAAAGACTACAAACTAATAAGTGGACCTCCAGAAAGATCGCTGAATGGACATCCCATTGTGAGAATAAAAATACAAAAACAGTTTCCACACATCCAAAAAAATAATATAAAATAAAAATCTTTAAAAATGTTCCCATCTCCTCTCAGTGACCACGCTTGTCAGGTGGGTATCGTTAGAGTCCCCCAGTCCAGCCCTAGGAGTTATGTTAATAAGCAATAAAGATAATTAAAAATAAAAACAACTATGGTGTGTTCAGGTAGTAAAATATATAGGTTATTGTTTTTAGACAGACTTTGTTTGTTTTTTTAACTAAAAGCTTAGTTTACTACAAACATTAAAATGACAAGTTTAAAATGTAACAAAATAAAAATTCAACTTTTCCCACAGTAAAATGGACAATATTTCTGCACATCCTGGCTGCATCAATGCGTCAATTTACAAATGCCTTCAAATTATACACTAGGTAACACATTAAACCTCAATGTGAAGGAAAAGAACATTTCATTTTAAAGTTCAAACAATGAGGAAAATCTTAAAGCACTTCAAATGTCGACAAACCAAGAAAAAAAAATACAGATGGAGAGAAACAATGATAAACAAAGCTTTTTCACAGATGCATCATAGAAAAGAAAAATGACTAAATGTATATATTTCAACTAGCATCCACCAACTTCGACAGACCCTGTTGTTGCAGATGTGTGTGTAATTTCCTTTTTTTTATTTTTAACTTTTGTTTGCTTTCATGATCACATCCACCTCCTACAGCGATCGTTGAAATTCGTCTGCGTTCGGTAAATTACGGCGACAGAAAAACGTACCTGCCGTTAATTAGCTAACAGCGTTAGCCAAACCACTTTACCTTTACGAAGGTCTTCAGTTTTCTCCAGTAAGAACGAAGTTCGACTTGATGTCGAAACATTTTCCGCATCTAAACGACCAATAAAACACATTGTTATAAATATTTTTAATAATTATCAAAAAATATATAAGTTAGAACTACTATTTCTTTTTAATGCGATACATTACATACAACAACGTTTACGAAATTAACTACCCACCATTTTTTTTTCTTTTTCAATCTCCTGAGAAGAATGTTTGAATCGAGAGATGACCGTCGAGGAGGAACAGCAAACCTTGGCTCCTCTGGCTTTCTGTGGCGCTGAATGCGACGAAAGATAACGCGGGCTGTCTTAAGACCGCTCCACTTCACACTAAGCTGTTCATGGTCGTCCGCATAGAAAACCGCCTTACCAGACCGGAAACACCCCATCATTTCAAAATAAAAGTAGAGGTAGCTATAGTAGCTGTTTTTATGTTTGTTTGTTTGTTTTGGTCCATTTCAGTTACATTTTATTAATTAACGTTTTTTGTGTTGTTTTTGTGTGACGTTTTTGTGTTGTTTGTGTAGACGTGTTTTGTGTTTTCTTGTGTTATTATTGCAGAGTATTGCTTGCCTAAAGACACAATAACATCTGAAATCTTGTGCATCTAAGCCAGTTGTCTAAAACACCCAAAAGTAATTTTTTTAAACAAGCCTTTTATCATTAACTTATAGGTTTTTCTAAATAAGGTATTGCAGGTTTGCTCAAAATTATTTTGCAAAAAAAAAAGTAAACAGGAAGCAATTTTAAAAAAAAGAACAAGATGACAACAAAGAGCTACAAACTAAACAGCTGTGACATGTAAAGAAAAACCTAGAGCAGTTTATGTGGCATTTATCATAAATAATTACTTAAATTGACATGAAAAGAAAACACTGTTGTGGGAAAAATGTTATTGTTTTGTATTTATGGCTCCATTATTGTTGTTGTTTTTTTCAAATAGGTTTTCAGATTTTTTGATTAGGGACTCTTTAAAAAACTTACAACTAAAGTAAGAGTGAATCAAACTCTTTGGTTAAAGATTTAATGTCTAAATAAATTTGAGAATACATTTTTATAAACTAGCATTAGCTTTACACATTGTTTAACCAAAATTAATCAAACTGGTTAATTTACAAAAACAAAGCCAATTTTATTTTTCCCCAGGGTCACTGAGATCTTGTTTCTGTCAAATTTCAGCATGAAACTTTTATCTGCATGTCATAAGGATATTTATGGGTTTTTGATTTGAAACATTGACTATTGGGTTAATAAAACTATAGACCTGTCTTCTCTAAAGCAGTGTTTTTCAACCGGTGTGCCGAGGTACACTAGTGTGCCGAGGGAGATGGTCAGGGGGGTATTCCAGAAGGCCCATTTAAACTACCCTGACTTTAACCCTGAACTCTGCCTAAACTTGCTTACTCTGGGTATGAATTTGCTTAATTACGCTCCTCTCGGTAACCCTGAGTCAAGGCGCGTACACAGCAAGTACAACAAGGCATTTTCAATGGATCACCGATTTCCGGAGTCACCATGAAAACGCGTGGCGAAAACAAGAGCTTGTTACTTCAGTGAGACGGAGTCGAAGGTGGTATTGACGGCGTATGAAGATTATAGGTCCATCAAAAAAGTATCAGCAGTATCTGCATCAGCAAAAGAAAGAGTTTCTACTTGGAGAAAAAGAACGGACAAAGTAAACGCACGAGTTTCTATCTCATTTCCATTTTCATTGTGACGCAAAATCCTTTAAATTATTCAGGAACCGACAAAAAATGCTGTTGGGAAAAGTTTGTAGTTGTGACGCAGAAGCTGCAATAGCAAGAAACAAACAACGCCACCTAACTATCAGGCAGACCAATGTTTTACTTCAACTTGATGCATTTTACAGAATTTCAAAAATGAGTCATTTATGGTCATTTTAAAGCCGTTCTGGGCGGGGCTTCAAGCTCCCTGCTCTGCTCCATTCTGATGCATCCACCTATAAACAAATAAATCCCTTACCGTCTTAGTTTCCTCGTCTGAGCTGGAATCTTGATCAAAACCGTACGGCTGGATAGCTCCAATATTGCTGCCATTTTTAGTAATGTTAGGTTGGTGATGTGAGGGGCTGTAAGTGTGATTTATTTTGTGTACTTTTCTTGTCACTTCACACACAGTATATGTATATTATTTGACATAAACATTATGGAAATGTTCTAGTGTGTGATCTAGTGCTTGTTTTAAGTGCCTCATAGTAAAAGAAAAAACATTTATTTGGATCTTTTACTTAAGAAGAATATAAATGTCAATATTTCCTCTGCTTGAGTAACTGTGTCTGGAGGAAAACCTGTTATCACGCACTTGTGCAACAACGTGAAACGACATGGTGGGTGCTGTCTGAATAGACCCGCTTTTCACTGCTCTTTTTAGTACAGGGTCATGTAATATAATTGAGTGATACATTATAGCCATCACCTTAAACAATGAGATGCGGATTACAAAAAAAGCAATTAGACAGAAAGATAAATGAGTAACAGCTCATTTGTGTACTTAGCTGTTAAAGATATTGAAGGAGGTCATCTCTAAAACACAACATAATGCCTCTACATGTATTCAAACAGCAAAGCGCTTGCTCAGCGACTGATCACATCAATAACCCAGCAGTTTTTTCCCACAGCTCAGCTGTCAAAGAGACAATCTTCAGCCAGTCTTTGTTTTAAGTCAACAAATGAGGAGATAAGAGGCTTAAAAACTGAGACACGAGGTCTGTGCCTCCTCCCGTCTTCCTCACTCGTGCGTGCGGACATTAACACACTCAAAAACTCACCAAGGACGTCTTCTGGTACGCCTGCCCAGGTCGGAGTCTCGCCAAACGCGCTTCATAATTGGCTTTCAGCTTTTGGTTCAGGCGTGAAGCTTCTTCGATTGGCGTCAGTTCTCTGCAGACACATTCAATGCAAACATAACTTTACAATATTAAAAAAAAACAAAAAAAACGTTCTGGTCTCTTCTAGAATTAATCCTTAATGTATCATGTTAATTTATTTTTTAAAAATCTGAAAGATCCTCCCCTCACATTGAAAAAGACACTTCAGTAAATATTTGCTTGAAGGACTTTCAAAGTAAAAGCATCCCACTGTCTTAACAATGATCTGACCACCAGCAAACTTTGCTGCCATCAAATGTTTGATTAAAGGATTGATTGTTTAGAGGGGCTCTTCTCTGTTTTGTTGTCTTTGAACATACTAGTGGATTCCAGTGCCAAGTAATCGATTCATTTCGTCCCCAGTCAGCAGACTTGGCTCAGAAGATTACTTTTATTATCTGAGATACATTTCAGGCGTGTTTTAATTTGCTTAAACCCAGCTCCTTTGAATTCAAAGTGTTTGAATGGTGCATCAAAAAGGTCGGACTTGGTTTGCACTTGGACTGACATTTCGCAACGGATGTCTGTCAACTTAAATGTGTGCAAATAAAATAGTTCAACTTTAATTCTGAAAGAAACTAGTCCAGATTATTTTTCTAGTCTCTTGATTACATGTGTTTAATGATAAAAAAAATGCTTTTTATTTGTTTTTTTATAGGGCTGTGTCTACTTTCTGTAAGCTAAATCCTGTTAAATTGAATAAATAACACGATAATTAATTCCTTTCAAGTTGTCAAAGATGGAAATATAACATTACAGAAGAGTTTTATGGTTCCTCAACTTTAAATTCTAATTGTTAAATTCCAATCCTATCGCTCAATTACAATAATGTAAACAAGTTTTATGATGTGTGCTGCTGACCTCTTGGCCTGGTCACCCTTGAAAAAAAAATCATGAGCTCTCTAAATGGGTTTTAACTAGTTAAATAATATAATAAAATAAACTTCTGGATTCATTGAAATACCTTATCTGTTTGCCTTTTTGTTAGATTCTCATCTTTGGGTAAAGGTTTTTCAATATTCTTCACCAGAACCTTTCCTTACTTTCTACATGCGTCCGGTGATGCCACTGTTTGCAATCGTTGGAAGACTTCAGGAGGTAGAAAAGGGGAGAGCTCCCTGGCGCCATCTGACAAAACCCTTCGGTGGCCAGGCTTCGTTGGACTTGTGCCTTTATTTCGAGCATCAACAAAACCATCAGCTGCAGGAGTTGGGCAAAAATATTTTAATTTCTATGCATGGAGCACATTGGAAACTGGCAGAGATGAGCTGCGGTGTTTTTAGGAGACATGAGTCTCTTCAGAAGAAAATCTACCCACCAGAACCCGCAGCAGGAGCACAGACAGTGGTTTGGTGCTGCACTGACGGGTCAGGAGAAGCAGAAGTGGAGGTCGTTGGGTCAAGAGGCTCTGAGCTCTTCTCTATAAAAGACTTGGCACGATCCAGACATTGCTCAGCGAGCCTCAACATCCGCTCGATTTCAACAGCGACCATCTCTTTTTCTTCTGAGGACGAACAAAGAAGTCAAAGAGGGTTTGGTCATCAACATAGAAGCACACAACAAGCCAAATCAATGCAGGTTTTTGATACAAAGTTTTTCCAATAAAAGATTTTTCAAGATCAGATTAAATATCAAGAATAACGAATAACTTTTGTGCTCAAGTTGATTAGTTCAAGTCTGCTTAGAATGATTAACCAAGTTGAATGGGGGGGGGGACTGTTGTCCTGATTTTCCATGTGATGTCTGGTGTCATCCATAGATCTACTGGCTGCTGCATGCTCAAAGCTCACATCTTCTCCTTCTTTTATCGAGAGTCTGACAAAGTGGACTTCAATGAGCAGTCTGAGTTAGACACACACCCCCACAAATACACACGCACGCACGCACACACCCGCACACACAAACACACACACTGTGTTTCTTTTTCCATCATTGATGAGGTCATGAACATAATCTGAGGTCCAAACTCAGAAAACAAAACTGGAAAATCATAAAACTTTCCCCAAAGCTCATAAACAATTATGTCTTTATATTTTCCTTCCATTTTTCTGCTGGTTTTGTTTAATCTTTCTAAAAATCAAAGTGTGCCTTTGAACTCCTTTTGAAAATTTACTTTTAACTCCACTTTATGGTGTTAAAATTGTAATTAAAAAAAAGTTTCGTCAGTCTGTTTCACTATTCTTGTTGTACGATTTATGCATAACTTCACACTAAATACATGGAAAAAGGGTAAAATAGGAAAAAGCAACAAAACATTAAGTAAAAGCGAGGAGTCAAACGCTGTCTCAGTGCACTGCTGAATCACCACGGATTATGCACACAACATTTAAAGTCTTACTTGAAGAAGCAGCGTCCTCCAAAAGTGAGTGTGATATGTAGCTAATGGTTTGCAAGTATTCACAGTAAGCATCCTGCAAAGACACATCAAAAAGGACAGATCAATTATTTTAGAGAAAAGATTGCAAAAACAAAAGTCCTGATTGTGCAATTTCAACCCTTCTCTGGGCAAGCAATCTCAAAAATGTTATTTAATTGGCAAAATTGGACATCTCTGCTGATATGCCTAGAATCTTTCAAGGAACAGGAGACAAGAACTGATGACAGCTTAGCAATTAAAACTAAGACGGTAAAAAGAAACCATAATGAAATGTAAAAAGTCTAAGAGCTCTGCCATTAAATTAGGTCACCAGAATGTATCATGTAATTTCATATTTTAAAATTCATGATTAACGGGAAAATATTTTTTTAAAATAAATGTTCATTTAGATTACTCTTTTGTCTGAACATTATGATTGAAACACAATGGAAGCACTCAGTCAAGCAGAATTGAATTTAATACCATGTGTAATTGTCAACTAAGTCATCACAGCCTTTATGCAAACAATATGACAGCTCTGCAGCTGAGAGAAACGGACAGAAAAAATGATTTATAAGCTGGATGGGGGGAAAAACAAGGAAAATAAATGATCTTAATGGAATTCTTGAAGAATATTATGTCCCCACTCGGAACATACAAAACTATTTTAAAACTATAAAACACAACAATCGGGACAATTTTGTCATTCATACCAGTCTAATTACAAAAAAGCTCATCATGTTCAGCTGTAACGTCAGCAAGTAAAACAAAATATGATCGTTAATTTCAGCAAGGTAAACAAAACAGATCCGCCCACTCCGTCTGTTGACATCTCTGAAGTCTCCTGTCGTGTGCGAACGTTGATCTTATCATTTGAGACGTCACGTGTAACTTTCTACCTTGTGTTTGTTTTCTCCTTCCAGCTGAATGGCAACTTTAGCCATTTTCATGGCGTTCTGAAGGGGTTTCACTGTTCCGCTGTCAGCTGTAGACATGGTCGCGCTCTTCTTCTCCCTTTCTATCCTGTACAGAGCAGCAGCCACTCCCGTCACAAAGGACAATGCTGTCCCCTGCTGGCCTGTCCTTTTAATACCGCCTTGATTCTGATTCTGATTTTGGCAGGGGGACCTGTTCCTCCTGGAGTTTGGCTTAATCAGCTCAGGAAAAAACGATCAAGAAATAATTTGATAAAAATAAACTAGCATTAAATATTATATAAAATAAATTAAACAAATATTAATATTACAGTTTCATATCTATACCCAGAAAAAATGTTTGTATGTATACAATATTTATTCCTAATGATTGTAACGGTATGAATTACTTATAATAATGCTTATAATAATTGAATTCAAATTTGGCATGTGCAAAAATACTTACAATGATCAAAGACAGCAATGTATAGTTTAAAGTTGGGTATGGAAGAATATTGAAGTGTATCGTATTCAAAAAATAATCTTTAGGGTGTTTGTCGTTCTAATGTTGTCTATTTTCCTTGTTACTATATTTTTGTGGTTTTTGTGCTAATCGTTTTTGCATCTACCAAGGCCAAATGTGTCATTCATTCTGATTTTTATGTGTTTGTTAAATTTTTTCATGTTTTTTTTGCAAATTTATTTTTGTGCAAATACTTTTACATGTTTTTTGTGCTAAAAATTTTTTTTTCTTTTGTTTTTTAAACTGAATTTATTTGGAAAAATTTAACAATAAACAGGACTTTGACTGTTTATATTCCAATATCTTGCATGAGATAATATTCATTATATGCAACAAAAAACTTTTTGGGCATTTCTCTCTGATAGTGTATCATCTGAACCTCCATCTTTTATTTTTTATTTTTGGTTGCACTGGGTTACGGTGATGATGTAGAGCAGTCGACCTCCAACCTCCGCTATATAATAACGCCATTTACTATTTTGCAGATGAGACATGCAGATGTTACTGCAAATTACTTTTTCGAGCTTGATGGACATAAGAATTAATTGGATTTTCAAAAAAAGACGCAAGTTTGAGGGATTTAACCCAACATTCACCTATAATCAGAACTTTATTTTAAAGTTACTGTGTAGAAAGAAAACTCTTTTTAACATGGAGCTCCAAGGACAGAATCAATGTCTTTGAAATTCTTGGGAATAAAAACTTTATTAAATCTCTGTGCCTTAACAAAGCAGAAGACATGATAGAAGTAAAAAAAACATACAAAGTATGAACCACAGACAGATATTTGCCAAAGTAAAATGACAACTTTAAAACAAAGCAAGAACACAGTTATTCTTTAAAAAAAGAGAGTAATTTTATGTTTGTGTTAGAGAATGGAATATTATTTTAACCGCTTCCTTCAGGGTTGAACTTGTTGAAGGTATCCACAGCCCACTGGAAGTTGTCCCTAAAGCAGAACTCCTTTCTAACAGTAGAAACTCTGCAAAAGAAAAGTAAAAGTGTTTGGTCACTTTTAGAGACATAAACATGGTCATTCTGTCATAAATGTGAATTGGGTTGAGAATTTAAAAATTACAATATAAAAAAACTTCCTGTCAATTTAAATTTTGCCGTGCCGTTTCAGGATCCAATGCAGGAAATTCTTCTAACTCCAGAAAACCGTGTAACTTATTTTATTTATTAATATTTAGGGAAAAAAACATTGGAAAACTTGTGAATATTAAAAATAGATACTTAATCCACATGAACCAATGATTATCCTTTCCAGTAATGCCGCGGTGGTACTGTTTTTTCGTCCCCTCTTTAGGATTTTAAAAAAAAATCCACAGAAACAAACCTGTGCCTTGCTGTATTTTGCTATATAAGACAATTCTTTCAAACCCCCCCAAAAAATTAAAAATAATCCACATTTGATTTCACAAAGAATAAACATTTTATTAGAAATATCAATGTTTTTGTGCATCAACTACAGACTTACATAAACGCCTTATGTTGACAACGAGGATGAGTTCTGATGATTCCAGTCACTCTCTTTGGTGGTAATTGCTTTTCCCTGAATTCAAAGCAGCAAGGTCCATGATCTGAAACTCCAACGGCTTGAAGAGACCAAAATAATAAAAGTTAGTATTATTATAGAAAAAAAGACTCGGATAGTCTTTGAAAAAGATTTGGATGAGGAACAAAATGAGAACTTACGCATGGCATCACTGCAGCAGACAACCAACAGCAGCAGCCCCAGAGAGAAGCAGAGAGTCTTCATGGCGTTCTTTCTGACCAGGAGGAGATGAGGACGATGTTCTTCTCACTCGGTTCTTGGATCTTCTGGAGTCTCACTTCTACTGCCCCTTTTTTATAACAGGTCTATGGCAGAACCAACATGATCATGACATCACAATTTCCTAGTAAAATTCAACTTTCATAGAACGTTGTGGGCAGAAAGCCCCAACACCTTCATATCTCTGTCATTTAAAGAAAGGCTGCATCAATTTCCATCAGCGGTCACAGTTAAGGGAAGGAAGTGATTTTTGTCACCCCACACCATCTTCTCAGTGAGCCATTATTAATAGAAGTCATGGTGAGAACTCTAAACACTTATTAAATGAGTAAAAAATAAAATGACTTTAGTGTTTCTTAATGAAACATGTACTTTTTAATGTTTGCTGCTTTCATTTTCTTTATTTTTCTTTATTTAAACAACATTATTTTCTATAAAAAAATCTGTTGTTTGTTGTGTGATGACTATTACTAAAGTGGTCAACCAGCTAACTCATTGAGACACAGAACCCCTTGATTCATAATAATACAAAAGAACAAATAAAATGTCAAAATAAACAACATTCATAAGAAGTATTTTGAAGTGTGTCATCACATACAAACATTATGTTTGATTTGTTTCTTTCAGGAAAAAATAAGAACCAAATAAAAAATAGACTAATGCCACTTTACATTTCCATAAAACTTTCATTTTGTTTATATTTCATTGAACGTTTAAATGAATTTAACATGCTTAACATGCTTTTGAGATATAAACTTTGGTTAAATAAATACATAAGTTTCTGTTAATTACACATAAAAAACAGATTTTCATTCAAATCTTGCTGGAAACTTCTGGAAGCGAATAGTTGTGGGGCTTAAACTGCAATATTAAAGCCTTTGTCACTTCACCTGTACAGGTGGGTTGACCTGTAAAGGAGCTGTAAGTATTGGGGTAGTCCGGGCCCCTGGAGGGTCGTAGGGAGGAGCCAATGCATCTTAGGTGGAGTGCAGGTGTGTCTTGCCAACAAAATAAAGAATAAACAGAAAGTGTTTAAGTCGTTCTTCTTTAGATACTATGGGCCTCGTCTGTGGAACAGCCTGCCTGAGGATGTGAGGGCCTAAATCCAATGTCGAGGTTTTTACAAAGAAATTAAAGACCCATCTATTTAATTCAGCTTTTAATAAGATCTCCTATGGGGAATCTAACATTCTTACTGTTTTATTTTATGATATTTTCCTACATTTTTATTTGTTTAATGTGTGTTTTTTAATTATTATTATGTAGCCATTTATTTAATTATTTATCTATTCTTTGTTTTAACATCTTAACTTATTCTTTTTATATTTCAGGTGTTTTAGGCTTTTTATGCATTAACCTATCTTAATTTTTTATGTTTTAACTTTTCTATTTATCACTTTATGGTCGGTTTATGAGGGTTTTTCTCACCCTTGGCTGGGGTGTTTGTGTCTATGCTGACACCCAGGCCAACAGGAGGACAGGGCAGACGGCAACTTCTTGGTTCTATCTTCTTAAGGTTTTTTTTTTCTTAAGTCATTTCTCTTTTTCTTGTGCTTGTCTTTGTATATTTTATTATGACGGTTTTTGTAAGTTATTTTTTGCATTTGTGTTTTTGCATCCTTGTTTGTTTTTATGTACAGCACCTTGAGCTGTTTTCTTAACATGAAAGATGCTATAGAAATAAAATTAATTTGAATTTGAATTTGAAACGTTCAAAATAATGCAGCAGCTTTGTTTCAAAGTTAAAACTTCACATAGTAAACCTCTTCCTCCTTCACAGTCGACCAGTTTTTCAGACTAAATTAAACGTGTGTGGTGGAGAATCGTACGTGTGTTCCATCGTGCTTATGATGGTAACCCACAACCCAAGAGGTGTTAAAATGTTCAGATGTAAAGTTCTTTGCCCTCTCCAGCTCTGGTCGGCTTGGTTTATTCCAGGTTAGTGAGTCAGTTAGTTAATCTGATCATCGGAAAAATGTAAAAGGAAAAGCAATTCACAAAACATCGTTAAACACGTGAAAATAATTCCGAACTTAAATTTACTATTTACAAAAATGAATTCAATATGAATCTGCATGTTTTCTAAGTTAAATTTGAGGTTTTTAGCCAATACCAGCAGCATCGAAGGTTTCCTTTCTGAGCTTTGACTTTGCCACCCAATGGGGAAATTGAAACGTCAGATTATATTTTAATATTCAGTGCCAACCAGAAGGGAAAGTTTAAAAGCTGTGGGACTTTCATCTGGTTACAGCTCCTAATGATGACTTAGTGCTCTGAGGTGGGGGCTTTGATTCTATATCTGGGGGTGGACTCATTTCCACTTGGATCGTGGGCGGCTGTGGTTCAAAGTTCCCTCTACCTGAAAATCTCTCTGCTCCACTGAGTGTCAGGAAGAACCCTCTAGGTTCTTGAACAGATCTGGTACCCGCCCATCTTTGTGTAATCAAATGTACAAAAGGGGGCGGAGTCATTCATTTGGAACTCTCTAATGATGAGGTCATCAGATTGCCTTTCTAGACTGAAGCGTGCCCACACAGTCGACTAGTTTACTGGTATTATCTATTACTGTAATTGTGACTCTCAGGTTGTGCAACCCCTATTTTATTTATGTGTTTTTAAGACAGTAGCCGCCAAACAAGGCTTTATAAAGCCAATTAATATTTATTAATAAAGCAACAAACGTTGATAGAGCCCCAGAAGCAGTGTATTTGTCACAAGAACAAGCTGCGTCCAAATGCAGCAGATTTATTAGTTCAGTTAAAAGTCCACAAAGCTAAATCAGGGAGTCAATAAAGAGCATGAGAGCATCAGAGAAGATACAGGGTTAGTCAGGATCCAGACGAGAGTCAGTGCAGGCGGCAGGCAAACAGAGTCAGGAAACAGAAGATCGGGTCTGGGTATAACGCTCACTAATGCAGGCAGAGTGGCACAAACAATACTGTACACTGAGTGAGGCTTTGTGCAGGGGTTACGTAGACACTGAGTGATTGTACATTACTGTCAGACATGTGGCATCCAGGAAGTGTGCACTGGGGTTTCTGGGACATGTAGTATATCAAGAACTCTTGGGACCACTCCCACTGGTGACCAGAGGGGGAGACAGAGCTCTGACTTCAATTAATTACTGTAGGTTTGAGGCACCTTGCTTGATTGTGAATTGGTGCTTTGCAAATAAATTGAATTTTATCACTTTGTCTTGGACTTTTTCAAAGTTATATAAAAAGGATTTTGTCTTTGTGTGGTTTTTGCTATAAGTTGTAACATGGAGAAAGGTCAGAGATGCTTCTGCAGCAGCGTTTTAGCTTCTCAGATCTTATCAGCAGAACCCGAAATTCACGTGGAGCTGGTGGTGAGAAAAAGAAAAAGGGAGGCAAAGGAGGTTGACATGTTCTTCCTCTCAGGAAGAGCTCACAGCTGCATGAAAAACCTCCAGATTATTTGAAAAGGAGTAAACAATATCTGCTATTGCTGGTAAATATTATATAAAAAAGGTTGAATGTTATTTCCTCGTCATTCATGGAGTCTGTCTCAACCATCATGAGGAACTTTATTCTTGATGGGGTCCCAGTTCATTACAAGGCCACATATTACAGATGATTCAACTCGTATGTGTTTTAAGACAGTTTATGCATGTTGCTGCAACAAACAGGAGGCTGGAGAACTGGCAGATAAATGATGCAGGTGCAAAGTTAAAGTGCAATCACACAGAAAACTATTTTTTAATCACTAGAATCTCCGAGAGGAGATGGTGTCAAACCTCAAGCCTCCACACAGTCCCGTTTTGTTGATACTAGAAGATTTGTTCGCAACAAGCAAACAGAAACAGTCTGGTACTTCTTGGAGTTAACCCCTTCAAAATGTGCCAATCTTTATTGTTTTTACATTCAAATTTTGTTCCAACAGATAAGCACAAAGAAATTCTTAAACATGTTGTTCATTTAATGTAAATGACATGAAGTGACTAAAGAAAATAACTGTAAACTCCTGAAGAGACAGTCTTCTTGTAGATCTTCAGTGCTGCAAATCTTCATCCCCAATATTTTCCAAGTTATAGACGCGATTGAAGAAATTATGACCCCAAATGGAAGTCTTGCTAACACAGATTTTTGCTTTTTCTAGTCTCAACTCTGAAAAAAAGCCACAAAGAGTTGGTTTATCTCATATTAACACATGAATTAATGACCTGCAGTTTCTAAAACAATTCATCAGAAGTACCATTGGAATGAATCAGAAAACACTAGTGAAGCACAGACTTACATAAACCCTTGAATGGGACAGGATGCACTAGTCTTCTTGACGTTGACCACTAGTACAAACGGAATGGGGATCTTGCTGAATTTGAAACAGCAGAGCGTAGATTCCTCAAAGTCATGCTGCATTGCTTGTGAGAATGACCGGGTGAATTTCAAACTCTTAAGATGCTTCAAAAATACAAGAAATGTACCACGTTGCCTAATTCCAGGTACCCAAACTTAAAAGTGAGACTCAAACTTGCCAGTGGCTAGGTTATTGTAAACAGAATGCTTTAAGGTACAAAATGTTTATGGATCTTGTGTTTTATGGAAATGAAAAGAAACTGAGATGAACGTGCAGGTAAACTAATGAAAAGGCGGCTTACGCCACGCATCAAAGCAACAGGCGGTGAGCAGCAGCAGGCAGAGAGGGAAGCACATCATCTTCATCTTGGTCTTCATGGCAGTCGAGGAAGATGTTCTGTTGCAGTCCTGTGTCCTGTTCACATGCTGGGATTTAGAGGGGACGATTTTGATCCTCGTCTTTCCACCAAGAATAAATGCAGCACTAAATGTTTTCAGTGAGTCTTTAAACTAACAAACACCCATCTGTTTGTGATTTAGTTAATGATCAAAAGAGGATAAACACTCCTTTCCTGGAATCATATTGGGGTAAAAGGTTTTTGAGAGAAAAGTCTAAAAACAGCAAAATGTTGATTTTGTAATTTCATTTTTATTATACCTAAGTCAAACAATTTACTTTCTTCTTTTTTGGAAGCAGGTGAGAGAATGCTTTAAACTATATATACAATTGCCAGATAAATGCATCTAGACATTAAAGAAAAACACAATTAGAAACAACAAACCACAACAAGAATCAAGTTTTTCGTGCACAAAGGAGAAAAGCAAGTGTAACAGAAAACATTCACCACGCTTCTCTTCTCAAAGGTTCTGTTTCTCCCCATGCTGCTTTTATTAAGACTTCAAGTAGGAGGTTCCAATTTCCAAACAAATAAAAAAAGTTCATTAGGGGGTGTCGTATCATGACCCATTTGGTGGATTCTAAGTTCAAACAGTATTCCTCATCAGCTCAGGACAGTGTGCCGTAAAACCCTCTCATCCTAGCTGGGATGAGAAGCAGATGAACAAACACACAACTGTTTTTGGAAAAGGTCAGTCTGAGTTAACATTTAAACATACATTTAACCAAATACATTTAAACAACGATAATAATAAAACAATTTCCTTCACAACAAGTTTAACAAATAAAAGAATAAAACTTTCAGGAGAGAAACGAAGCTTATTTAATAAAGTTTAGTAAAAATGTCCAAAAGGTTCATTTTAAGCCCTCAACCCTCACAGGATGAAAATAATTTAAATATCTTATCACCGTTTGTTGTTTTTTTCTTTACAAACAAACAAAACAAAAGCAACAACTTATTGTCTTGTGCACGCTCAAGCAACTGTCACACGGTTACACGGAAGTTTGACTGTTTCAGTGCGTGCACCATGCATAAGCAGAAGTCCCACATCGATTCTATGCAGCACTTCTGCAGCCAAACTGGGAAATGATCTTCTTTATCTGACGCTGGATCTTTGAGTTTACAGCCAAGTGTGAACAGTTGCTTGTTGCATGTTGTTTTAGAAAAGAGATGTCTTTCAGTTCTGGCCTCTTTTTACTCGTTATTGGTTGAATAAAAGCATTTTTATGAGGGCAAATGAAATGGCAGAGTTTTCATTTAATGTTTAAACTTGAAGTTTAACTTTAAAGCAACACCGTTACACAGTTTTGATTCTTGAACTTCATTAACCACTCCCAGCCATATGTCAGTAATTTGCACCATTTAATCCAAGACTCCCCTTAAATTAGCATCACCTTGAATGGAGAAAACACTGAAAAATATTTTTTAATTGGAAATAAATTCAGGCATTAAGGGGTTAAATTCAAACCAAGCATGAATTTTCGGGCAAAAGCTCTTCTTTGCTCTTTCTAGCCTGTGCAGAGCAACAGACATTCCCGTCACAAAGAACAACATTGCCCCCTGCTGGTGTGTTATTTTAATGCAGCCTTGATTCTGACTGATTTTGGCAGGGGGGACCTGGTCCTCTTGGAGTTGGGCGGCTTTAGCTTAGGGAAAAAAAGATGTAGAAATATTGTGATGAAAATTAACTAACATTAAATGTAAAATAAATTAAACAAATACTTACTAACATTACAGTTTCATATCTATACCCAGAATAAATGCTTGTATGTATACACTATTTATTTCTAATGATGACCACACCAATTTATTACAAAAATGTTACTTATATTTTTAAATTCTTTCAATTACTATGCTACACGGTGGGGCAGTGGTTAGCACTCTTGCCTCACAGCAAGAAGGTCCCAGCTGGGGGAACTGAAACAGAACAGCAATGGGGGACTTTTCTGTTTGGAGTTTGCATGTTCTCCCCGAACCCGTACATGCATGGGTTTTCTCCGCGGACTCTGGCTTCCTCCCACAGTCCAAAAACATGCCTTATAGGTTAATTGGTCACTCTAAATTGTCCCTAGGTGTGAATGTGAGTGTGCATGGATGTGAGATTGTGGCCCTGGGACAGACTGGCGACCTGTCCAGGATGTCCCCTGCCGTCGCCCACAAGTTAGGGTGCGGCAGCCCCGTGACCCCAAAAGGGAATAGATGAATATTTTTAAATTCAATTTTTGCATGTGTAAAAATACTTGCAATAATCACAGGCAACACTTTATAGTTAAAAGTTGAGTATAGAATAGTATGGAAGTGTATTGTTTAAAAAAAAAAGTGTGTGTTTATTATTTTTATTTTGTCGGTTTTCTTTGCAGTTTTCTTTAAAAAAAATGTTTTTGTGTGTTTTATGTGTTTATTTATTTTTACATTTTTTGTGCTAATCTTTCTTGTGATTTAAAGCCAAATGTGTTATTCATTTCAATTTTTATGCGTTTTTGAGTAATTTTAATATGTTTTTCTTGCTGTATCTTTTTGCTCTAATACTTTTTCATGTTTTTGTGCTAAAAACACTAATTTCTTTTTTTTTGTTTTTTATATTGATCACAATAGACTTTCATATATTAATTTTCTTAAAAGAATATCAATAAACAGGACTTGGACTGTTTATATTCCAATGTCTTGCATAAAATATGCAACAAACAACCTTTTGAGCATTTTTCTCTGATAATCTTTCTAGAAAGTATTTGTACCTCAGTCTTGTGGGGTACACGGGTTAACGGTGATGATGTTGAGCGTCAACCTCTGTGCTCCGCTATAAATGATTAACGGCATTTACTATTTTGCAGATGAGACATGCATATGTTACGCATATGTTACTGCTTGATGGGCATAAGAATTCATTAGATTTTCAAAAAAACAGACTCAAGTGTGAGAGATTTAACCCAACATTCACCTATAATCAGAACTTTAATGTAAAGTTACTGTGTAGAAAGAAAACTCTTTTTAACATAGAGCTCTAAGCAACAAAGTCTTTGAAATTCATTGCAATAAAAACTTTATTAAGTCTCTGTGCCTTAACAAAGCAGAAGACATGAAAGAAGAACAAAACATACAAAGTATGAAACACAAACAGATATTTACCAAAGTGAAATGCTCACTTTAGAAAAAAAACAAGAATATAGTCATTCTTTGCAAAAAAGAGAGTAATTTTATGTTTGTGTTAGAGAATAGAATATTGTGAAGCATTTTAACCGCTTCCTTCAGAAGTTAACTTTTTGAAGGTATCCACAGCCCACTGGAAGTTGTCCTTAAAGCAGAACTCCTTTTTGGCCTCAGTAGAGACTCTGCAAAGCAAAACAAAAGTGTTTGGTCACTTTTAGAGACATAAACATGGTCATTCTGTTATAAATGTGGCTTGGGTTGAGAATTTAAAAAATAACAACATAAAAAAAAAATCCTGTGAAGTTAAATTTTGTCGTGCTGTTTGAGGATCCATTGCAGGAAATTCTTCTGACTCCAGAAAATCGTGTTACTTATTTTATTTATTAATATTTAGGAAAAAACAGTGAAAAACATTACACTTTTTTTAACACCAATAAAAAAAAGATACATAATCCACATGAACCAATTCACATTAAAATAATATCTATTTTATTATGATTATACATATTTTTGTTTATCAACTACAGACTTACATAAATGCCTCATGTTGACAACTGTGATGTGTTTTGATGATTGCAGTCACTTTCTTCGGTGGTACTGGATTTTCGCTGAATACAAAGCAGCATTTTTCAGGACCTGTGCTGTGATTAATTCCAGTGGCTTGAAGAGACCAAAATAATAAAAGTTAATATCATTCAAGAAAAAAATATGCAACAATTAGGATAAGGAACAAACATGACAACTCACGCATGGCATCACTGCAGCAGACGAACAGCAGCAGCCCCAGAGAGAAGCAGAGAGTCTTCATGGCGTTCTTTCTGACCAGGAGGAGATGAGGACGATGTTCTTCTCACTCGGTTCTTGGATCTTATTGACTCTCAGCACTTCTGCTGCCCTTTTTATAACAGGTCTATTGCAGAACCAACATGATCATGACATCACAGTTTCCTTGTAAAATTTAACCTTCAAAGAACGTTGTGGGCAGAAAGTCCCAACACCTTCATATCATTTAAAGAAAGGCTGCATCAATTTCCATCAGCAGTCACAGTTATGGGAATAAAGTGATTCTTTTCACCCCACACCATCTTCTCAGTGAGCCATTATTAGTAGAAGTCATGGTGAAAACTAAACACTTTTTAAATGAGTAAAAAAATAAAATGACTTCAGTGTTTTTCAATTAAACATATACTTTTTAATGTTTGCTGCTTTCACTTTCTTTATTTTTCTTTATTTTAACAGCATTGCTTTCAATAAAAAATCTGTTGTTTGTGGTGTAATGACTAGTATTACTAAAGTGGTCAACCAGCTAACTCATTGAGACACACAACCCCTTGATTCATAATAATACAAAAGAACAAATAAAATGTGCAAAAAGACGAAAACATTCACAAGAAGTATTTTAAAGTCTGTCACATACCTGCTACTTAAATCATGTTTGATTTGTTTCTTTCAGGAAAAAATAAGAAACAAATAAAAAATAAAAATAACTGAAACAAGAACACAGAGTAAAAGAAAAATAGTTAACTTTTAGAGGCTCTGTCCCTAATCTACATGTTTGTTTATACATACGTAAAATGCATCAATGTGAGTCCCAGACCTTTATTTATCAAATAATTATGAGAAATTGAAATCTAAATGAAGAAGATCATCCAACCATTTCACAGAATGAAGGACTAATCCCACTTTACATTTCCATAAAACTTTCATCTTACATGTATTTCGATTAGAAATGAGTGGTCTGGGTTGGTGTTACGGCTGTGGCCGTATAAGGTTTTATTTGGTTTTGTTTGGTTCTGTTTGCTCTGTGTTTTGTGTTATTTTTGTATCAGAGTGGGACTTCTGTGTTTTTTGTGGATCTTTGTTTGTATGTCTGTGATTATTTTCAGGTGTGCTGGCAAGGGTGTGGCCTCCATTTGGACAAGCTGGTGGAGGCAGCCTTTAAAGCCACCACTTGGACCTCCAGCTGGTGGGAAGGGAGCCTTGCTGCAACAGTCTCCACTGCAGCTTGGCCCGCTTCTCCATTTTGTTCATCATTTGTTTATTCTCCACTTGTTTTAGTTTGTGTTGCACCTCGTAGTTCTTTGTAGTTTGTAGTTTTGTCTGTGCCCACTCTGATTAGTCTTTTGGTTTATAGTTATGTTTTAAGTGAAGCTGTAGGGGTGAACCGCCATTTTGTTTAGTACTTGTTTTCTCCTGTTTTTGTTAGGTCAGGGAGGTTAGTGTTTGTCTTTGTTTTCCCTTTTCCTTTGTACAGGTAAGAAAACAAGATTTCAGTTAGTTGGGGTTTTGTTTGTTATTTTGGCCTTGGTTGGCCCTGAAGCCTTTTAGCTTCACTTTTAGTTATTGTTGGATTGTTTGTTTATTTGTAAATAAATTAGGTTATTTTATGGAGACATTTGTTTGGTGCTTTGTGTTATAGTCAACTTTGGTAGCAAAACCTTTACTTTTTTATGTTATGCCTCCAGTCACCCCTAGACCCAGAAGGGGGCGTAACAGTTGGTATCTGAAAAAACTCAGTTACTGTAGGTTTGAGACAACTTGCTTGATTGTGAGTTGGTGGTACTTTGTCTTGGACTTTTTCAAAGTTATATAAAAAGGATTTTGTCTTTGTGTGGTTTTTGCTATAAGTTGTAACATGGAGAAAGATCAGAGATGTTTCCGCAGCAGCGTTTTAGCTTCTCTGATCTTATCAGCAGAACCCGATATTCACGCTGAGCTGGTGGTAAGAAAAAGAAAAAGGGAGGCAGAGGAGGTTGACATGTTCTTCCTCTCACAGCTGCATGAAAAAGCTCAAGATTTTTTGAAAAGGAATAAACAATATCTATTGCTGGTAAATATTATACAAGTAAGGTTGAAGGTTATTTCTTCTTCATTCATGGAGTCTTTCTCAACCATCATAAGATGAAGTTTATTCTTGATGGTGTCCCAGTTCATTACAAGGCCACATACTGCAGATGATTCAACTCGTGTGTGTTTTAAGGCAGTTTATGCATGTTGCTGTAACAAACAGGAGGCTGGAGAACTGGCAGATAAAGGATGCAGGCACAAAGTTAAAGTGTGAACACAGAGAAATACAATTTAATAACTGGAATCTCTGTGTAGAGATGGTGTCAAACCTCAAGCCTCCACACAGTCCCGTTTTGCTGATACTACAAGATTTGTGCACAACAAGCAAACAGAAACAGCTTGGAGTTAATCCCTTCAAAATGTGCCAATCTTTATTGTTTTTACATTAAAATGATTGTTCCAACAGATAAGCACAAAGAAATTCTTAAAGATGTTGTTCATTTTATGTAAATGACATGAAGTGACTAAAGAAAGATAACTGTAAACTCTTGAAGAGACAGTCTTGTTGTAGATCTTCAGTGATCTTCATCACCGATATTTTCCAAGTTACGGAAGCGATTGAAGAGATTCTGACCCCAAATGGAAGTCTTGCTGACACAGAACTTGCATCTTCTAGCCTCAACTCTGATAAAAAGCCACAAAGAGTTGGTTTGTCTAATATTAACACATACTAGTGGCCTGCAGTTTTTGCGGCGCCTTCCGTCCGTGAAACCAAGGTTCGAATCCGAGCTGTTCCCTGTTCCCTTCCATACTTCTGTGCCGGTCCCAAGCCCGGTTGCTTTCAGAAGATTGCGTCAGGAAGGGCATCCGGCGTAAAACATTGCCAAGTTTACCATGCGACTTGTTCGCTGTGGCTACCCCTGATGGGAAAAAGCCAAAAGAGGAAGAAGACTAGTGGCCTGCAGTTTCTAAAAAGAAAGAAATTAAGATGAACATTCAGGTAAACTAATGAAAAGGCGGCTTATGTGAAGCATCAAAGCAGCAGCAGGCAGAGAGGGAAGCCGATCATCTACATCTTGGTCTTTATGGCAGTCGAGGAAGATGTTCTGTGGCAGTTAGTATGCTGGGATTTAAAGGGGACGTTTTTGATGCTCGTCTTTCCACCAAGAATTAATGCAGCTCTAAATGTTTTCAGTGAGTCTTTCTAAACTAACAAATACCCATCTGTTCATGATGGAGTTAATGATCAAAGGGGGACAAATACTCATTTCCTGGAATCATCTTTAATGGGGTAAAGTTTTTTTGAGAGAAAAGTCTAAAAACAGCAAAATGTTGTTTTTGTAGTTTTTCTATTATCCCTAAGTCAAACATTTTATTTTCTTCTTATTTGGAAGCAGTTTAAAAAATTATTTTAACTCTGAATATAAGTTAGACAAATAAAATAATAAAACTTTCAGGACAGTTTATGAGAAAAGTCCCACACACACACACCCACACATATATATATATATTAAAAAACGCCCCTCTCACCCTTCCGCGGGTGGTTTCTCCTCCAAGCTCGGGTCCGGGTCCTCTACCAAAGGCCTGGGAGTTTGAGGGTCCTGCGCAGTATCTTAGCTGTTCCAAGCACTGCGCTTTTCTGGACTGAGAGGTCTGAAGTCTGTTCCCATCGCTTGACACGGCCACATCCACCACAATGGCTTTCCTCTGTTCTTTATCCACCACTACAATGTCTGGTTGGTTCGCCATTACCATCCTATCAGTCTGGATCTGGAAGTCCCACAGGGTCTTTGCCCTCACATTCTCTACCACCTTCGGAGGTGTTTCCCATTTTGACCTTGGGGTTTCCAGTCCATATTCTGCACACATGCTCCTGTATGTTATTCCAGCCACTTGATTGTGGCGCTCCATGTATGCTTTCCCTGCCAACATCGTACACCCTGCAGTTATGTGCTGGATTGTTTCAGGCGCCTCTTTGCACAGCCTACACTTTGGGTCTTGTCTGGTGTGGTAGATCTGAGCGTCTATCACTCTGATGCTCAGGGCTTGTTCCTGAGCTGCCAGGATGAGTGCTTCGGTGCTGTCCTGTAGGCCAGCCCTTTCTAGCCATTGGTAGGACTTGATATCAGCCACTTCAGTTATGGTCCGGTGGTACATCCCATGCAGGGGTTTGTCCTCGGGCCTTGAGCTTGATGTATTCATGCATCTTGGATGTTTCATCCTGGATAGTGGCTTCTACGCTCACTAGTCCTCTACCTCCTTCCTTGTGGCTAGCATACAGTCTCAGGGTTCTGGATTTGGGATGGAACCCTCCATGCATGGTGAGGAGCTTTCGTGTCTTAACATCCGTGGTTTGTATCTCTTCCTTTGGCCATCTTATTATTCCTGCAGGGTATCTGATAACTGGCAGTGCGTAGCTGTTTATTGCCCGGGTCTTGTTCTTACCATTGGGCTGGCTTCTCAGGACTTGCCTTGCTCGTTGGAGGTATTTAGCTGTTGCAGCTTTCCTTGTTGCCTGCTCCAGGTTGCCATTTGCCTGCGGAATTCCAAGGTACTTGTAGCAGTCCTCAATGTCTGCCATTGTTCTTTCTGGGAGTGAGACCCCTCCTTTGTGGACTACCTTGCCTCTCTTTGTCACCATCCGGCTGCGTTTCTCGAGCCCGAATGACATCCCAATGTCAGTACTGTAGATCCTGGTGGTGTGGATCAGGGAGTCAATGTCACTCTCGCTCTTAGTATATAGCTTGATGTCATCCATGTAGAGGAGGTGACTGATGTTGGTGTCAGGTTGGGAGGGCTGGGGAATGTGAAGGACCCAAAAATGCAGAGACGGAAGGCACTTGGTTCCAGGGCAAGGGGTTTATTGAACTAACAAAAAGCGCTGCAGAGGAGGGAAACAAAACTAAACTTACTGTGGCCTAAACATGAAAACATGGCAGAAGACAGTCATGGAAGAAACGGTATGGACCAACACAAGAGGAAGGCAGAGACTTAAATACAAACAGGACTGACAAGACACAGGTGAATATGATCAGAAGAGATTGGGACCAGGGAAGTTAAACTCAAAAGCATGACAAAACAGGAAACCTCCCAAAATAAGACAGGAAACAGAACTCAAACATGACAGAAACAAAAGGAAGCAAAAACTAAGGTAAACACATCAAAACCAGACAGTTGGCCCCATTTCTGAGTCGGTATCCATAGCCAGTCTTGTTGATTATTTGGCTGAGGGGGTTCAGACCTATGCAAAATAGCAGTGGGGACAGAGCATCACCTTAGTATATCCCACATTTGATGGACACTTGTGCAAGTGGCTTTCCATTGGCTTCCATGGTGGTTTTCCACAGCTTCATTGAGTTTCCTTTGAAGGCTCTTAGAGTCCTGTTGATGTTGTACAGCTCCAAGCATTCAGTGATCCATGTGTGTGGCATTGAGTCATAGGCTTTCTTGTAATCAATCCAGGCTGTGCACAGGTTGGTGTGTCGTGACCTGCAGTCTTGAGCGACTGTTCTGTCAACCAGGAGTTGGTGATTGGCTCCTCTGGAGTCTCTACCAATGCCCTTCTGTGTGTTGGTCATGTATTGATCCATGTGCCTATTTATCTTGGTTGCAATGATGCCTTACATGAGCTTACATGTTTTGGAGAGACAGGTTTGTCATGGTGCCTGTCAGACTCCTCCCCCTCCAACACTGCCAGCCGTGCTCCTTCTAATAACCTCCAGCTGACACCACTCATCTCATCTACCTGCTGCTTAAAAGGAGACCCAACGCCTCAGTTCAACGCCAGTTCGTTAACCTCTATGGCAGGGGTCGGGAACCTATGGCTCGCGAGCCATATATGGCTCTTTTGATGGTCACATGTGGCTCGCAGACAAATCTTTAATTTTACTTTTTTTCATTAGACCAGTCCTTTTCGGGCGCGATGCGATGCCAGAGGCGCGCAGTAGTAGCGGTGCTTGGAGAAAAAACTATCAGTTTACTATTATCTATTTCACAGAGTTTGTACCACCCGGAAACCTGTGAATTGCCGTGCCTAAAACTGCGCGCTCTCGTCTCTGAGAAAGAGCGCGCAGTTGCGGGGACGGGATGTGTGAGGGAGAAAGCAGAGGGTGGGGCTGAGGTGTTGTGGGGACAGGCTGCAGGTGAATCGCGCAGGGATTGTAAAAACGTAAAACCCGCTGCCCGTCACTCACTGCAGTGTGTGAGTGTGTGTTTGGCTCCCCGTCTGCATGTGATCAGTCTGTCTCACATCTACAGAACAGTCAGACCTACGATCACGTTTAAAGTCTCAACGCCTGCATGAAGCAGAAACTCACCACGTATCAACCAGACTAGACCATCAGCAAAACTACCACGAGAAATACTCATCATTTATTAGCAACAGAATAACAATGTTATTAAAAAGAATTCACAAACTTATTGTACTTTAAAAATGTTGAAATTACATCAAATGCACACATTCACTTGTATATTTAGTTTTAAAAATATTGTCGCGGACTGAGTTTAACTTGGCTGTTGGGCCGCGTTAAAAGTTCTGGGGTTCATTGAAGGCATCAAGCAGAGATCTGATTGGCTCTCAGTTCTGTCGCTCAGCCTGTTGTTAGGTAATTTGGACCAATGGGGTTCAGCTATGGGCCGAATAAGGAAAATGGGAGGGGCTGGAGAGGGAGCAGGGGAATATAAAGTTGGGAGAAACGCTCTCTCTCGTCTCGGCAGGAGAGATTCAGGAGTTGATGAATTAGTTGTATGGCGTTTGTTGCGGTCTACAGTAACCAGAATAAAGAACTTTAAAAGAGGTTAAGTCTCCGTGCATCAGTGTGGGAAAGAGACACAACATTATTGTATGGCTCTTTCGAAATTACATTTAAAAATATTTGGCGTTTATGGCTCTCTCGGCCAAAAAGGTTCCCGACCCCTGCTCTATGGTGACCAGTCTGGTCTCATGCCATGTTAAGTCTCGCTACTGTCTTAACTCTCGCTTTGAAAACTAACCCTGATCTCCTGCTCCAGGAAACCCTTATCACGAGTGACGTCAGTTGGAACATGGGATCCATTCACGGCAACCCACCGGACCTCGTCATCCACGCTGACCGCGTTTGTACCTCCAGCCTCGCCACTAGCCACAGCTGCTTCTGGACCAACGTCTATATCTCAATTCTCCCAGGATTAAAATAAAACTCTTCTCACCTGTCACTACCAGTCTCGCTTTCTGGGTTCCAGCATCTGGGTCCACCCGCTCGGAAAATCATGACAAGGTTATTGGCCGGTAGTTGGATGGGATTGCAGCCTTTGAGAGATCCTTCTGGCTCAGGGTCGTTCGCCCTTCCGTTAACCATTTGGGGTGAGTTCCATCTCTTAGCAGCTGGTTCATTTGTTCTGCCAGGCGCTCGTGGAGTGCTGTAAGCTTCTTCAGCCAGTAGGTATGTATCATGTCAGGGCCCCGTGCTGTCCAGTCCTTCATACCTGAGACTCTTTCTTGGATGTCTGCCACTGTGATGGTTACTGGATTCTGTTCAGGGAGGTTGCTATGTTCTGTTCTCAGAGAGACCAGCCACTGGGCATTGCTGTTATGTGCTGTCTCTTCCTCCCAAATACTTTTCCAGTACTTGTCAGTTTCTAGCCTTTGTGGGTCTGATCATTGTTTTGACCCTGCTGAGTTGTGAGCAGCCTGTTTATCCTTCTAGCTTCATTGTTTATTGTGTACCTCTTTAGGCGGCTGCTCAAGACTAGGAGCCGTTGTTTATATATATATATGTATATATATATATGTATATATATATATATATATATATATATATATATATATATATATATATATATATATATATATATATATATATATATATATATAAACAGAACCTTGTTCTTACATGATCACAAGGTCAAAATGTGAAACAGCTCTGAAGGTGGTAGAGAATGAGAGCAAAGATCCTGTGGAACTTCCAGATCCAGACTGATAGGATGGTAATGGCGAACCAACCAGACATTGTAGTGGTGGATAAAGAACAGAGGAAAGCCATTGTGGTGGATGTGGCAGTGCCAAGCGATGGGAACTTTAGGAAGAAGGAACATGAGAAACTGGAGAAATACCAGGAACTCAGAGAAGAACTGGAGAAAGCCTGGAAAGTGAAGGTGACAGTGGTGCCTGTGGTAATTGGAGCACTCGGGGCAGTAACCCCCAAGCTGGAGGAACGGCTACAACAGATCCCTGGAAAGACCTCAGACCCCTCAGTCGAGAAGGGTGCAGTGCAAGGAACAGCTAAGATACTGCACAGGACCTTCAAGCTTCCAGGCCTCTGGTAGAGGACCAGAGCTTGAGTGAGAAACCCCCACGGCACGGAAGGGTGAAAGGGGCGTAGTGTGTGTATATCTATATCTCTATCCACACATATAGACAGACAGACAGGCAGACTTTTGTCATGTATATACTTATCTTCTTTTCTCCTTCTACTCTGTCCAGAGCAGCAGCCACTCCTGTGACAAAGAGCCACACTGCCCCCTGCCGGCATGTCTTTTTAATGCCACCTTGATTCTGATTTTTGCAGGGGGGACCTGGTCCTCTTCAATTGACGGCTTTTGCTCAGGGGAAAAAAAAAATCTAAAAATATTGTGATGGAAATAAACTAACATTAAATGTCAAATAAATGTAATACTTACTAATATTCTAGTTTTATATCTATATATAGTTTTATATCTATATATTGGGCAACAGTGGCTCAGGCTGTTGAGCGGGTCGTCCAATGATCAAAGGGTCGGCGGTTCGATCCCCGCTCCCACCAGCCAAATGTCGTTGTGTCCTTGGGCAAGACACTTACCCTCCTTGCCTCCAGTGTGGCCTCCACTGGTGTGTGAATGTGCATGAATGATCCCGGTGATGGTCAGAGGGGCCGTAGGCGCGAACTGGCAGCCACGCCTCTGTCAGTCTGCCCCAGGGCAGCTGTGGCTACAACAGTAGCTTACCATCACCAGGTATGACTGAGGAGTGAATGAATAATGGACACAATTTAAGCGCTTTGAGCGCCTGGAAAAGCGCAGAAAAATCCAATCCATTATTATTATTATTATACCCAGAATAAATATTTTTGTGTATACGCTATTTATCCATAATGATTGAATAGCTACTAATTACTTGTAATCATGCTAGTTTTTATTTTTAATTCATCTTTGGCACATGCAAAAAGGCTTGCAATGACCACAGACACAATGTAAAAGTTGAGAATGGGATAATATGGAAGTGTATAGTGTGTAAAAACATTTTTAAGGGTGTGTTTTTTCTAATTTTGTCTGTTTTCCATGCCATTTTTTTGTGTTTTATGTATTTAAATACTTTTGTGTTTTTTGTGCTTTTTCATGCTTTTCTCAGAAGATTTTTTTCATGCTAATACTTTTTCATGTTTTTTGTGGTAAAAACACTTATTTTTTTTCACTTCCATATAATAATCCACTTTGAAAAAAATGATCAATTAACAGGACTTCAGCTTTTTATATTCCAATGTCTTGCATAGGAATATGTGCATTATATGCAACAAACAACCATTTGTGCATTTTTCTGTGATAATCTTTCCATAACCTTAACCTCAATCTTTTATTTTTTACTTTGGGGTACACGGGGTTACGGTGATGATGTAGAGCGTCGACCTCCAATCTCCGCTATATGATAACACCGTTTACTATTTTGCAGATGAGACATGAGAATTGGATTTTCAAAAAAAGTCTCAAATGTGAGTAATTAAACCCAACATTCACCTATAATCAGCACTTCATTGTGCCTTAAAAAGGTAAAAAACATGAAAGAAGTACAAAACATACAAAGTATAAACCACAAATAGATGTTTACCAAAGTAAAATGCCCACTAAAAAAGCACGAAGAGTTATTCTTTACAAAAAAAGAGTTTATGTTAGAGAATAGAATATTCTGAAGCATTTTAACATCCTTCAGGGTAAAAATACTTGCAGACATCCATAGCCCAATCAAAGTTGTCCCTAAAGCAGAACTCCTCTCGACCAATAGCAAAGACTCTGCAAAGCAAAAGAAATATATAAAGTTAGGTCACTTTTAGAGACATAAACGTTATCATTCGGTTATACATGTGACTTGGGTTGAGAATTAAAAAATTACGATATAAAAAAAAAATCCTGTCAAGTTAAAATTTTGTTGTGCTGTTTCAGGATCCAATGCAGGAAATTCTTCTAGATCAAGAAAATTTAGAAGACTTATTTATTAATATTCAGGGGTAAAAAACATTGAAAACCTTGTGGATATTAAAGAAAGATATCTACATGAACCAACTATTATCCTTTCCACTAATGAACTGGGGGGAATGTTTCTTTGTCCCCTCTTTGGGATTTTAAAGAGAAATCCACAGAAACTAACCTGTTTTTTGCTGTATTTTGCTATGTAAGATAATTCTTTCACACCCAAAAAACAATTTGAAATAATCCACATTTGATTTAACATTAAAAGAATATACATTTTATTATGACTATCCATGTTTTTGTGTATCAACTACAGACTTACATAAACGCCTGATGTTGACAACGCTGGGGAGTTCTGATGATTCCAGTCACTCTCCGTAATTCCAGTGGCTCTTCGCTGAATTCAAAGCAGCATTTTTCCAAAACTGTGCTGTGATGAAATCCAACGGCTTGACGACCAAAAAAATCAAAGTTACTATTATTACAGAAAAAAAGATAACAATTAAGATAAGGAACAAACATGACAACGTACGCCCGGCATCACTGCAGCAGACAACAAACAGCAGCAGCCCCAGAGAGAAGCAGAGAGTCTTCATGGTCAGTTCTTTCTGACCAGGAGGAGATGAGGACGATGTTCTTCTCACTCGGTTCTTGGATCTTCTGGAGTCTCAGCACTTCTACTGCCCCCTGTTTTATAACAGGTCTATGGCAGAACAAACATGATCATGACATCACAATGTCCTTGTAAAATCTAACCTTCACAGAACGTTATGGCAGAAAGCCAAAATAAGCGAATGCAGTGACATTTTTCACCCTTCACCTTTTTCTCAGTGAGCCATTATTTACATAAGTCTTGATGAGAACTCTAAACATTTTTTAATTGAATAAAAGAATAAAAACATATTATACTTTTTAATGTTTGCTGCTTTCACTTTCTTTATTTTTTGTTTTATTTTAACAGCATTGCTTTCTATAAGAAAATCGGTTTGTGGTTTAATGACTAGTATTACTAAAAGTGGTCAACCAGCTAGCTCATAGAGACACACAACCCCCTGATTCATACTAAAATGAAAGAACAATAAAATGTGCAAAAAACAAAACAACATCCATAAGAAGTATTTTGAAGTGTGTTGTCACATACCTGCTACTTAAATCATCTTTGATTCATTTCTTTCAGGAAAAAAAGGAACCAAATGCAGCAGGTTTATTAGCTCAGCTAAAAGTCCACAAAGCTAAATCGGGGTCTAGCGGGCAGGATAATGAGCATGAGAGCATCAGAGAAGATACAGGGGTAGTCAGCATCCAATCGAGAGTCGGGGCAGGCAAGCAGGCAAACGTAGTCAGGAAACAGAAGATCGGGTCTGGATATAACGCTTGGTAATGCAGGCACAGTGACACAAACAATACTTCGCACTGAGTGAGACTCAGTTCAGTGCTTAAGTAGACAGTGAGTGATTGTGTATGAGAGCCAGATGTGCTGGGGTTGCTATTTATCAAACTATTTTTTGAATCCCAATAAATAATGTAAACATTGCATTTAAATTCAAACAATGTAAGGGTGGGGTCATAGGATAGGGTTACAACCATCAAACATGTCGGTGGCTTCAAAGTGGGTCACATTGACACAGAAAAATGCAGAAGGAAGCGCCTGACACACAGTCTGCTCTCAGACAGAGCAGGAGAGAATCTTTGAACGAATCGTATGAACCCTAAATGGAGACGTGATTACTGATGTTTTAGCCCAGTGGACAGTTCAGAATAAAAGCACTTCCATTGCAGATATACTTCCGTTTTGAGTTGAAGTGTTGTGAATTATTAGGTTGTGTTGTGAGTTGTTGTGAGTTAAATTGTTGTGTTGTGATTTATTCTGATGTGTGTTAAACTGTTGTGTTGTGAGTTATTGTTTCATGTTGAGTTTAAATTGTTGTATTGCGACCCTTCTGGACCACCATAAGGAAGCCAATTAATGGCAGAATTGCAACCAATGCATTGCAAATCAATGCATGAGCAACACAGATGAGAATTGGTAAAGATACCAGAGGAGTCAAACAACTGCTTGACAGAACAGTCGCTCAAGACTTTTCTACCTTCCTCAAAGGCCCATAGCGCTTCACAGTCACAGTCACATTCAGCCATTCACACACACATTCAGTCAGTCAATCAAGGATTGCACCGAATCAAAGGATTTTGTCTTTGTGTGGTTTTTGCTATAAGTTGTAACATGGAGAAAGATCAGAGATGTTTCCGCAGTAGCGTTTTAGCTTCTCAGATCTTATCAGCAGAATCCGGTATTCACACTGAGCTGGTGGTAAGAAAAAGAAAAAGGGAGGCAGAGGAGGTTGACATGTTCTTCCTCTCACAGCTGCATGAAAAACCTCAAGATTATTTGAAAAGGAATAAACAATATCTTTTATTGTTGGTAGATAAATTAAAATAAAATTACAAGTGTTTTTTTCTCCTTCATTCATGGAGTTTATCTCAACCATCATGAGATGATGTTTATTCCTTATGGGGTCCCAGTTCATTACAAGGCCTCAGACATTAGATAATATAACTCTTATGTGTTAAGGCAGTTTATGCATGTTGCTGCAACAAACAGGAGGATGGAGGAGAACCGGCAAATAAATGATGCAGGCGCAAAGTTGAAGCGCAAACACAGAGAAATACAATTTAATGACTGGAATCTCTGTGTAGAGATGGTGTCAAACCTCAAGCCTCCACACAGTCCCGTTTTGCTGATACTACAAGATTTGTGCGCAACAAGCAAACAGAAACAGTCTATTACTTCTTGGAGTTAACCCCTTCAAAATGTGCCAATCTTTGTTGTTTTTACATTAAAATGTTTGTTCCAACAGATAAGCACAAATAAATTCTTTAACATGTTGTTCATTTTGTTATGTAAATGACATGAAGTGACTAAAGAAAATAACTGTAAACTCCTGAAGAGACAGTCTTCTTGTAGATCTTCAGTGCTGCAAATCTTCATCCCCAATATTTTCCAAGTTATAGACGCGATTGAAGAAATTATGACCCCAAATGGAAGTCTTGCTGACACAGATTTTCCTTTTTCTAGTCTCAACTCTGAAAAAAAGCCACAAAGAGTTGGTTTATCTCATATTAACACATGAATTAATGACCTGCAGTTTCTAAAACAATTCATCAGAAGTACCATTGGATTGAATCAGAAAACGAAGCACAGACTTACATAAACCCTTGAATGGGACAGGATGCACTAGTCTTCTTGACGTTGACCACTAGTACAAACGGAATGGGGATCTTGCTGAATTTGAAACAGCAGAGCGTAGATTCCTCAAAGTCATGCTGCATTGCTTGTGAGAATGACCGGGTGAATTTCAAACTCTTAAGATGCTTCAAAAATACAAGAAATGTACCACGTTGGCTAAATTCCAGGTACCCAAACTTAAAAGTGAGACTCAAACTTGCCAGTGGCTGGGTTATTCTAAACAGAATGCTTTAATGTACATAATGGTTTTGGATCTTATCTTGTGTTTTATGGAAATGAAAAGAAATTGAGATGAACGTGCAGGTAAACTAATGAAAAGGCGGCTTACGCCATGCATCAAAGCAACAGGCGGTGAGCAGCAGCAGGCAGAGAGGGAAGCAGATCATCTTCATCTTGGTCTTCATGGCAGTCGAGGAAGATGTTCTGTTGCAGTCCTGTGTCCCGTTCATATGCGTCCTGTGTCCCAGCATATGCTGGGATTTAAAGGGGACGTTTTTGATCCTCGTCTTTCCACCAAGAATAAATGCAGCTCTAAATGTTTTCAGTGAGTCTTTAAACTAACAAATACCCATCTGTTTGTGATTTAGTTATTGATCAAAAGAGGATAAACACTCCTTTCCTGGAATCATATTGGGGTAAAAGGTTTTTGAGAGAAAAGTCTAAAAACAGCAAAATGTTGTTTTTGTAGTTTTTCTATTATCCCTAAGTCAAACATTTTATTTTCTTCTTATTTGGAAGTAGGTTACAGAATTCTTTTAACTCTGAATATAAGTTAGACAAATAAAATAATAAAACTTTCAGGACAGTTTATGAGAAAATTCACACACACACACACACACATTAAAAAACGCCCCTCTCACCCTTCCGCGGGTGGTTTCTCACCCAAGCTCGGGTCCTCTACCAAAGGCCTGGGAGTTTGAGGGTCCTGCGCAGTATCTTAGCTGTTCCTAGCACTGTGCTTTTCTGGACTGAGATGTCTGAGGTCTGTTCCCATCGCTTGGCACTGCCACATCCACCACAATATTGGATTAGATTTATCTGTGCTTTTCCAGACGCTCAAAGCGCTTACATTGTGTCCATTATTCATTCACTTCTCATGATGTAGCCACAGCTGCCCTGGGGCAGACTGACAGAGGCGTGGCTGCCAGCTCGCGCCTACGGCCCCTCTGACCACCACCGGGGCATTCATGCACATTCACACACCAGTGGAACCACACTGGAGGCAAGGAGGGT
Source organism: Oryzias latipes (assembly GCF_053564925.1). Lineage (NCBI taxonomy): Eukaryota > Metazoa > Chordata > Actinopteri > Beloniformes > Adrianichthyidae > Oryzias > Oryzias latipes. The sequence goes on along the minus strand of NC_136242.1, from coordinate 30,885,368 downwards.
GAAGTGTCTTGCCCAAGGACACAACGACATTTGGCTGGTGGAAGCAGGGATCAAACCGCCGACCCTTCGATCATTGGACGATCCGCTCAGCCGCCTGAGCCACTGTCGCCCTCAAGGAGAGTTTGAGGTGTCTGGCTGCAACCAGTCTCCACTACAGCTTGGCCCTCTTCTCCATTTTGTTTTGTATTTCACCACCTGTTTAGTTGTGTGTTGCACTTTAGTATTTTGTATTAGTTTTTGTAGTTTTATCTGTGCCCACTCTGTTTAGTCCTTTGGTTTATAATTTTGTTTAAGTGAAGCTGAACCGCCATTTTGTTTAGTACATGTTTTCTCCTGTTTTTGTTAGGTTAGGGAGGTTAGTATTTTGTCTTCGATTTCCCTTTTCTTTCATTTGCAGGTAAGATTACATGTTTCAGTTAGGGGGGTTTTGTTTGTTATTTTGGGCTGGGTTCACCCTGAAGCCTTTTTGCTTCACTTTTAGTTATTATTGGTGGTTGTTTATTTATTTGTAAATTAACATAATTTGCTTTCCTCTGTTCTTTATCCACCACTACAATGTCTGGTTGGTTCCCCATTACCATTCGATCAGTCTGGATCTGGAAGTCCCACAGGATTTTTACCCTCTCATTCTCTACCACCTTCGGAGGTGTTTCCCATTTTGACCTTGGGGTTTCCAGTCCATATTCTGCCCACATGTTCCTGTATATTATTCCAGGCAATTGATTGTGGCGCTCCATGTATGCTTTCCCTGCCAGCATCTTACAACCTGCAGTTATGTGCTGGATTGTTTCATGCGCCTCTTTGCACAGCCTACACTTTGGGTCTTGTCTGGTGTGGTAGATCTAAACCTCTATTGCTCTGGTGCTCAGGGCTTGTTCCTGAGCAGCCAGGATGAGCGCTTCAGTACTGTCCTGTAGGCCAGCCCTTTCTAGCCATTGGTAGGACTTCTTGATATCAGCCACTTCAGTTATGGTCCGGTGGTACATCCCATGCAGGGGTTTGTCCTCCCATGAGGATCTGTCCTCCAGCACTGTATCCTTTGCTCTCCATTGCCTGAGACATTCACCGAGCACACTGTCAGTTGGGGCCTTGAGCTTGATGTATTCGTGGATCTTGGATGTTTCATCCTGGTTAGTTGCTTCTATACGCTCACTGGTCCTCTGCCTCTCTCCTTGCGGCTAACATACAGTCTCAGGGTGCTGGATTTGGGGTGGAACCCTCCATGCATGGTGAGGAGTTTTTGTGTCTTAACATCCGTGGTCTGTAACTCTTCCTTTGGCCCTCTCATTATTCCTGCAGGGTATCTGATAACTGGCAGTGCGTAGCTGTTTATTGCCCGGTTCTTGTTCTTGCCATTGAGCTGGCTTCTCAGGACTTGCCTTGCTCGTTGGAGGTATTTAGCTGTTGCAACTTTCCTTGTTGCCCGCTCCAGGTTGCCATTTGCCTGCGGAATTACAAGGTACCTGTAACTGTCCTCGATGTCTGCTATTGTTCCTTCTCGGAGTGAGACCCCTCCTGTGTGGACTACCTTGCCTCTCTTTGTCACCATCCGGCTGCATTTCTCGAGCCCGAATGACATCCCAATGTCAGTACTGTAGATCCTGGTGGTGTGGATCAGGGAGTCAATGTCACGCTCGCTCTTAGCATATAGCTTGATGTCATCCATGTAGAGGAGGTGACTGATGTTGGTGTAAGGTTGTAAGGGCTGGGGAACGTGAAAGACCCAAAAAATGCAGAGACGGGAGGCATATGGTTCCAGGGCAAGGCGTTTATTTAACTAAAAAAGCGCTGCAGAGTAGGGAAACAACACTAAACTTACTGAGGCCTAAACATGAAAACATGGCAGAAGACAGTCAGGGAAGAAACGGTATGGACCAGCATATATATGGTCCAAGATATATATATATATATATATATATATATATATATATATATATATATATATATATATATATATATATATATATATATATATATATATATATATATATATATATATATATATATATATATATATATATTTTCAATTCATTTCATTGTGCCTTAAAAAAATAAATATATATATATATATATATATATATATATATATATATATATATATATATATATATATATATATATATATATATATATATATATATATGTATAAACAATTTAAAATAATCCACATTTAAATTTAAATCTTTAAATATAATTTGAGACAGGAAGTAAATAAGGAGCTTTTCTTCCTGAACACTAATGTCAATATTTTTGCATCTTAAACGAACACCGTTGTGAGCAAAAATTAACCAAATCACACTGTAATATATTAGATACCATCTAGACAAGTAAAATGAAGGTATTGCTAATTGCTTTGAGGATGTTCCACAAAAAATAAATTCTGTCAATTCTTGGATGTGGTGGTGGGCTTTCCAGGGTTAAATAAATGTAACTATAATTATTTAGGGCACCTCGCTTGATTGTGAATCGATGCGTTACAAATAAATTTAATTATTGTCTTGGACTTTTTCTAAGTTATATACAAAGGATTTTGTCTTTGTGTGGTTTTTGCTACAACTTGTAACATGGAGAAAGATCAGAGATGTTTCCGCAGCAGCGTTTCAGCTTCTCTGATCTTATCAGCAGAATCCGATATTCACGCTGAGCTGGTGGTAAGAAAAAGAAACAGGGAGGTAGAGGAGGTAGACATGTTCTTCCTCTCACAGCTGCATGAAAAACCTCAAGATTATTTGAAAAAGAGTAAACAATATCTGCTATTGTTGGAAAATAAAATACAAAAAATGATGAAAATTATATCTTCTTCATTCATGGAGTCTGTCTCAATCATCATAAGATGAATTTTATTCTTGACGAGGTTCCAGTTCATTACAAGGCCACATACTGCGGAGGATTCAACTCTAATGTGTTTTAAGGCAATTTATGCATGTTGCTGCAACAAACAGGAGGCTGGAGAACTGGCAGATAAATGATGCAGGCACAAAGTTCAAGTGCGTTCACAGAGAAATATAATTTAATTACTGGAATCTTCATGAAGTGATGGTGTCAAACCACAAACCTCCACACAGTCCCGTTAAGCTGATACTGCAAGATTTGTGCACGGAAAAGACCAACTGTACTTTTAGAATTTCTAGGAACCGCAAACAGGCCTGCATTTTGTGACGAAGCGTTCACTTTGCGTGGTAAGGCATGATGAGATCATTCTGGGTTATACCGTGTGTAGGCCTTTTAGGTTAGCAGGAGGATTTCGAACTTAATTTTAGATTCATCTGGGAGCCAGTGAAGTGAAGCTAACACAGGACGTTTGTGTTCTCATCTGATAGTTCCTGCTAACGATCTAGCTGCTGCACAAGCTTCTGAACAAGCTGGAGACTTCTTAAGGAACTTTTGGGACACGCAGCTAACAAAGAGTTACAGTAATCCAGCCTAGACGTAACAAAATGCATGGATTCGTTTTTCAGCATTCTAGATAGTACATTTCTGATCTTAGCTATATCGTGCAGGCGAAAAAATGCATTTTGACACGCCTGTGATATGTGAGGCTTAAATTATAAGGCTTTTTCCATTCAAATGTTTATTCCAACAGATAAGCACAAAGAAATTCTTAAAGATGTTGTTCATTTTATGTAAATTGCATGAAGTGACTGAAGAAAATCACTGTACCGGTAATCTCCTGAAGAGACTGCCTTGTTGTAGATCTTCAGTGATCCTCATCACCACTATTGTCCAAGTTTTGATAGCGATTGAAGAGATTCTGACCCCAAATGGAACTCTTGCTGTCACAGATCTTGTGATTTCTAGTTTCAACTCTAAAAAAAAGGCACAAAGAGTTGCTTATCTCATATTAACACATGAATTAGTGGCTTGCAGTTTCTAAAAAGAAAGAATTTGAGATAAACATGCAGGTAAGCAAATGTAAAGGCGTCTTATGTGATGCATCAAAGCAGCAGCAGGCAGAGAGGGAAGCCAATCATCTTCATCTTGGTCTCCATGGCAATCGAGGAAGATGTTCTGTGGCAATCCTGTCACATTCATGTGCTGGGATTTAAAAGGGACATTTTTGATCCTCGTCTTTCCACTAAACATTAATGCAGCTCTAAATGCTTTCAGTGACTCTTTAAACTAACAAATACCTATCTGTTTGTGATGTAGTTAATGATAAAAAGAGGATAAACACTCCTTTCCTGGAATCATCTTTATTGGGGTAAAAGGTTTTTGAGAGAAAAGTCTTTAAAAAAGCAAAATGTTGTTTTTGCAGGTTTTATTTTTTTCTAAGTCAAACATTTTATTTTTTCTTCTTTTTGGAGGCAGGTTACACAATTCTTTCAACTATATATACAAGTTTGACAAATAAAAGAGTAAAACTGTCAGAACTGTTTATGAGAAAAGAAGCTAACTTATTAAAGTTTAGTAAAAATGTCCAAAAGGACAATTTTAAGCCCTGAATCCTTACAGGATGTAACTAATTTAAATATTTTACTGCTTTTTGTGGTTTTTTTTTAAAGACTAACAAAACAAAAGCAACACAACTCATTGTTTTAAAATGATTAATGCGCACGCTCCAGCAACTGTCATTAATGCAGGTTACACCGAAGTTTTTTTTTTTTTTTTTTTTTTTTAACTTGTCCTGTCCAACAGCTGGGCAAACAGATGAGAGCTGAAGGCCTCTTGTGTTGGACATATTTTACTTTAACAACAGGGGTTATTAATCTTCTGACAAACCAGAAATATGTCTGAATAAACCCTTTTGTAATCGAGGACAAACTTTATTCATTTTAATCGTTTTTGAAAATCTTTTGTGTTGGACTGGACGGAAAAGAAAAGGAGGGAGGAAGAAAGAGGGATATTAGAGAGTGGGGTAGGAAGGTGATTATAGGGGGGAAGGGGTAAACCATGAAGCAGCATACAACAAGTTTCTGGATGTTTATCAATACAGTGAGGTTCAGAAGTAATACAAATCTAGAAGGGGCGGGGCCTGTCCACACACACACTCAAATGAATGTTATAAACATGCCTGTTGGCTGCAAAAATGTCCACATGTACACCATACAGATAGTGTTCACACACGCACACTTATGCCTTCAAACCAACTAGTGCTAGATATTTCATTCAATCACAAAAACTATTTGTCCAAAGGTGAGCTAACACCTGTGCTCAAGTGAGTGTTTATGTTCTTCCAAAATGGATGGTGGAATGTGAAAAGAACGAGGAAGAGTTCCCAGCCACCCCCACACCAAGACCCCCCCCCCCCCCCCCCCCCCTGCAGTAGACGCGGCAGCCAAAACCCCCCAACGCCACACGGCAGCAGGCAGAGAACAACCGCCCATCGGGCGATCACATCCGCCACCCAGGCCAGGGCCAGCAGGGCCGCCACGGGGGCTCCCAGAGCCAGAGAGCAGGGAGGCATGGGGGGAAAGAGAGTGCAGCCCCGGCCCTGCCGCACCTCCGTCTGCACCTCCTCCTTGGGGAGCTTCAGGTGGGCCTCCTTGAAGGTCTTCACTTGGGTCTCCGGGTCTTCTCCCTTCTCCTCCGGAATCCCAGAGATCACCAGATTCTCCCTCATGCTCCTCGACTGAAGATCCAGGAGGGTTTCCTTGATGGATCGGTTCTCCTCAGAGATGTGTCGCTGCTCAGGGTCTTGACGTTCTCTCTGAGGGCCTGGTTCTCCGCTGCCAGCTCCCGCACTTGCTGCTGGCTGAACTCGACTTCCGCAGGCCTTGAAACTCTCTATGGAGGATCTCCAGCAGATTAAGGTGGCAATCAAGGCTGGAGAGCTTTTTCCAGAATATCGCTCACGCTGCTGCCTGGAGAGGAGGCAGCCCCAGGAGAATTTTCAGGCCGTCCATGCTTGGAGGAGGGGGTGGTGGTGTTGGTTTTCCCCATGACGCAGGTATTGTAACACTCGTCAATTAATTTCTCCAGGTCCTCCAGACTGACAAAAGCTTAATAATCTTATCAGGTTATGTTAGTTTACTGGAATTATGTTAATATGGCAGAATAATGAAACAAGGTTTAAAATGTTTGTTCAACGCGCCACCAAGTTGACTCACCACATTCGTCTTGGTGGGTCTTGCGATACTACAGCATCAGCAACTCAGAGAAGTTTGTTCAGCGCATGCACCAGGCATAAGCAGAAGTCACACACACACACACATATAGAAATCTTTCCACCTTTATCCACCTTTGTCATGGTAGGGAGAACACGTCACTGTAAGGGTGGGGTCATCTAAGATAGCACAAGGGTTAAAATCGCACTGCTCCGCAAACTTCTGCCATTCTTTGCCGTTGAAGCATGGGCCATTGTCGCTTATCACAATTTGTGGAATCCCATGCCTGGCAAAGATTGATTTTGTGTGTGTTATGACGCAGGTTTAAGATGAGTTTGTTAATAGCGCCATTTCAGGGAAGTTTGAGTAGTAATCAATTACCACTAGATAGTCTTTGCCTCTAAGATGAAACAAGTCCATTCCAACTTTATGCCATGGGGCTATTGGTTACTCCGCTACCACCATAGGCTCTTTGCTCTGCTTGCTTCTGTGTTTCAGGCATGTTTCACATTTGCTGATGAACGTTTCAATGTCTTTGTTAATTCCAGGCCAGAAAACTGACTTTCTCGCCCTTATGAAAACGCTCCAGACCATATGCTAGTCCCAAGCATTCCTTGTCGATCTGTCCGTATCGGCATTCAGATTTGGTCATAGCCCTTGAAGCATAGGCAGCTGATTTCCAGTGCTCACCCTCAACCTTGAGTAGAACAGCCCCAATGCCATCTTTGGAAACATCTGTTGACAGCTTTGTCTTCTTGGTGTGATCATAAAAAGACAACACTGGTGCAGTGGTCGTGTTTTAAGTTGGGCATCCCCCCGCCCCAACCCCAGGTACGAGCCAGGCCCCCCAAGGGAGACCCACCCCACGCTCCCGGCAGCCACCCACCTGGCCCACGGTTGGTCCAGGAAGGAGCAAGGCAGGGGCCAACCGCCCCCGCTCAGGAGGAAGACATCCAGGAGAAGAGGGGGTCCACAAGAGGTGTTGTAAACATGGCCCGACCAGGCTCGTCCACAGTTGAAAATTTGGCGAGGCCCAACGCTCTGGGGTAAGGATCAGAACCCACACCACAGGGACACGGACACCCCCCGGTTCAGGTGCGATGTGATCCCCGGCTCTTGGCCTTGCCAGAAAGCTCAGGGATCCCTCTTCCTGCGTGGAAAGAGGGCCGCCGGGCCCAGGAAGCCAGCACCCAGGGAACACGGCTGCCGTTGCCAAGGGCCCAGTACCCCCTACCAGGGATGGGGTATGGGACAGATGGTCCGAGGTCCCACCTTCCTTGTGAAATGCATGTGTGTGTATATGTGAGGGCATATGTGTGTGTTTATCTTGGAATGTATATTTTGAGGAGTGAAGGGTGTGTGTACTAAGGGGGTGCAGTTAAAATTGGCGGGTAGGGCACTGAGGGGACATCTCCTGATTACTCACAGTGACGTCCCATCACCCTCCCCACCAAGGGGCCCTAAATGTCTACGGTGCAGTTAAAATTGGCAGGTAGGGCGCTAAAGGACAACTGCTGCTTGTTGGCAGTGATGTCCAAGCACCCCCCCTAACAAGGGCCCTAAATGTCAATGGTGCAAATAAAACCGAGGGGGGGGGGGGGGGGGTGCTACTCCATACGGCAACCACGGGAGGGGAACTACTGCCCAGTAGCTCCTCCCCCCAAGGTGCTGAACGCCCCCCCATCGTCCTAATAGGAGATTATATGAGGAAGGGGGTAAATTGGGGACAGCTGGTAGACTGTCCCCCGGTGGTCAAACAGCCGTCCCCAGGCTCCCCCCCGGCATAGGGCCCAGGGCCCCTCAGCCCAGAGGCCCCATTCCCCGGGCGCCAACCCCCCAGGCCCTGCCACCACCCACCCCACACAGAGAAAGAGGAGCCAGAGAGCGCAGCCCCCCTGGAGCACGTCCAGACCCCCGCCCCCGGGCGCCGCCCCTGGAAGAACTCTGGTCAGGCCTTGACGGGACCGAGACAGCCAACCAGCCAGGGCGACCGCTGATTGCCTCAACGGAGACCCCGACACGTCAAACCTCCAAAGTCCCGTACCGATAGTGGGCCCTCCCCCTCCCCTAGACAGCCCCCCCACAGGACAGGGCCAACAACTCCCCCCCCCCCCCCCCCCCGCACACACACACACACCCCTAGACCCTGCAACCCTGGTGGATGTCACCCAGACTGACCACAGGCCTCAAGATGGTTGCCCCACCCAGTCCCAGCGCCAGGGAAGGAGTGATCCCAGCCGCAGGTGCAGATGGGCAGCCCATCCAGCGCCGCTGGAACCGCCCCCTCCAGCAGGGCCCACTGCCAAACCCCCCCCCACCACCACCACCCAGCACAGGCAAAAGGACCACCCCCCCAAGCCAAGCCAGACCACCACTCCCCCCCCCCCCCACACACACACCCAAGCCCGGGAGACCGCACAGCAGGTGTCCCGGACCAGCAGCACCCCAGCCTTTGAATTCTTTCAAAGTTACTTGAACCTTGTGCTGACATTTTTTCCAAGCTGATATGATCAAACAGCAGATTTCTGTATTGACTTACATCAATATTTTTCTTGTTTTTCCAATTTATTAAAATTATTTTTGCAATACAAAGAGTTCTGAAAATGATAGATAATAATCCTCCTTCTATATCGACTAACTTATCTAACTCTTCAACTACATATTTAAAGTCCAGCAGATGAGCTTCATCCAGCCGGAATTGGGGGTCAGTCGGGGGCGCGAGTCGAGCCGGAGACAGGATCCACAGCCAAGTGTAGGAGCAGTAGTAGAATAGTATGGTACTTCCATACAATTATCAGCTTTGAAAAAATTATCAATATACAGGACTTCAGTTGTTTATATTCCAATATCTTGCATAAGAATATGTGCATTATATGCAACAAATAAGAATAATTGGATTTTCAAAAGAAATTCAAATGTGATTTAAGCCAACATTCACCTATAATCAGAACTTCATTGTAAAGTTGGCATGTAGAAAGAAACTCCTTTTAACATAGAGCTCTAAGGACAGCATCAAAGTCTTTGAAATTCATTGCAATAAAAACCTTTTTAAGTCTCTGTGCCTTAACAAAGCAGAAGACATGAAAGAAGCACAAAACATACAAAGTATGAACCACAAAGTGAAATGCCCACTTAAAATAAAAAGCAAGAAAAGAGTTGTTTTTTACAAAAAAGAGGGTAATTTTATGTTTATGTTATAGAGAATAGAATATTCTGAAGCATTTTAACCGCTTCCTTCAGGTCTGATCCCGTTGAAGGTATCCACAGCCCACTTGAAGTTGTCCCTAAAGCAGAACTCCCTTCCAGTAACAGTAGAGACTCTGCAAAGCAAAACAAAAGTGTTTGGTCTCTTTTAGAGACATAAACATGGTCATTCTGTTACAAATGTGGCTTGGTTGAGAATTTTAAATTACAATATAAAACAAAACTGCTCTCAAGTTAAAATTTTGTTAAAACCTTGTAAATACTAAAAAAAGATACTTATTACACATGAACCAATGATTATGCTTTCCAGTAATACACCGGGGTTCCTGTTTTTTCCTCCCCTCTTTAAGATTTTAAAAAGAAATCCAATGAAACTCTAACTTTTTTATGCTGTATTTTGCTATATAAGATAATTCTTTCAAACAAAAAAAACGTTTTTAAACAATCCATATTTGATTTCATATTAAAAGAATATACATTTTATTATGACTATTCATGCTTTTGTGTATCAACTACAGACTGACACAAATGCCTGATGTTGACAACTGTGATGAGTTCTGATGATTCCAGTCACTCTCTTCAGTGGTAATTGCCTTTCGCTGAATTTAAAGCAGCATTTTTCAGGTCCTGCGGTGTTAGTAGCTCCATGGGCTTGAAGACACCAAAATAATAAAAGTTAGTATTATTAAAGAAAAGACGATGCTACAATTCAGATAAGGAACAAACACGACAACTTACCTGTGGCATCACTGCAGCAGACAACAAACAGCAGCAGCCCCAGAGAGAAGCAGAGAGTCTTCATGGTGTTCTTTCTGACCAGGAGGAGATGAGGACGATGTTCTTCTCACTCGGTTCTTGGATCTTATAGAATCTCCACTCTTCTGGTGCCCTTTTTATAACAGGTCTTTTGCAGAACAAACATGATCATGACATCACAATGTCCTTGTGAAATTCAACCTTCACAGAACGTTGTGGGCAGAAAGCCAAAATAAGCTAATCAAGTGAATTTTTTCACCCCTCACCTTTTTCTCAGTGAGCCATTATTTACAGAAGTCTTGATGAGAACTCTAAACACTTTTTAAGTGAATAAAAAATATAATGACTTCAGTGTTTCTCAATTACACAAATTATACTTTCTAATGATTGCTGGTTTCACTTTTTTCATAAATGTTTTCAGAAGCTGAATTTTCTTTATTTTAACAGCATTACTTTCTATAAAAAATCTGTTGTTTGTGGTGTAATGACTAGTAATACTAAAGTGGTCAAACAGATAGCTCATTGAGACAGACAACCCCCTGATTCATAATACTGCAAAAGAACAAATAAAATGTGCAAAAATAAAAAAAACATTCATAAGAAGTATTTTTAAAGTGTGTTGTCACATACCTGCTACTTAAAATCATCTTTGATTTGTTTCTTTCAGGAAAAAAATATGAACCACATAAAAAATAAACATACCTAAAACAAGAACAAATAGGAAAGGACAAAAAAAAGGCTCTGTGCCACAAGAACAGGCAGACGGCTGGATCCAAATGCAGCAGGTTTATTAGCTCAGCTAAAAGTCCACAAAGTTGAATTGGGGTCAGGCAGGCAGGGGGCAACAACGACCATCATAGGAGAAACAGGAGAAGTCAGGATCCAGACGATATTCAGGGCAGACGGCAGGCAAACAGAGACAGGAAAGCAGAAGATGAGGCATGGATATAAAGAAGACAGAGTGGCACAAACAATACTTTGCACTGAGTGAGTCTGAGTGCAGTGTTTAAGTATACTGTGATTGAACATGAGAGTCAGTTGTGTGGCATCCAGGAAGTCTGCACTTGGTCGTCAGTCAGGGAGGGGTCAAGGATGTCGTCAGCTGCAACCCAGGAGTGTTCCTCGGGGCCGTCCCCCTTTCAATCCACCAGATTCTGAAGTCGACCCCCTTGGTGCTGGAAGTGTAGGATTTCCCAGACAAGATAGGCCGCCTCACCTTCCACCATCAAGGGGGGCATGCCGATGTCAGAGGGCGCAGGCTGCGAGTCCCCCATCCTGAATAAGATCCACTGCTGGGCTTTAACAGCCAGAGGTCGAAGGTCGCCAAGATGCAGTAATCAGGAGGCAAACGCAGACGACAGGACACAGGGGTGATCTGCTTGTCTATCTGGAACGGACCCACGTACCTGGGACTGAGTTTCTTGCAGGGGAGCCGTAGCCGAAGGTCTCGGGTGGAGAGATAGACCCACTGATTGGGACCCATCCAATACATGATCAGCCTGCACTTCGGTTAAGGGAACACTTTGCCGGAGCTGCACATGAGCTGCCTCCCATGTCTCTTCACAGCAGCAGAATCTCTCGTCCACTGCTGGCAGCTCAGTGGGTTCTCCTGACCAGGGAAAAAATGGAGGTTGAATCCCCAGCACACACTGAAAGGGCGAAAACCCCATGGTTGCCTTCTTTAGGGGAGTTTTGGGCATATTCGGTCCAAACCAGGAATCGACTCCAGCCCTCTTGTTGTTTGTTACAGTATGTTCGGAGTAACCGTGTGATCTCCTGGTGCAGGCGTTCCACTTGGCCGTTGGACTGTAGATGGTAGCTGGAGGTGAGACTCATGTTAATGCCCAGACCCTTACACATTTCTGCCACACACGTGAGGTGAACTAAGGGCCACTGTCAAACACGATGTCCTCCGGAAGAGCTGTTGGCAACTTTGGCAGAAGGATCGACCAGCATGACCTAGAAAAAGGTTCAATAACTGAGAGGATGATGGTGTTACTGATTCGAACAAGGTAGATCAGTGATGAAATCCTAGCTGAAAGCTGTCGAGCTGACTTAGCCATTTGGCAGGATGCACATGGAGATACTAGTGGGCCTCGACCACCTGCAGTGTGGGCCACCAGAAACTGACCGTTCTGTGTCTGAGTTTAAACACACAGTTCAGCCAGTACTTAGTGATATTCTGAGAAAATACTCTGAGACCAGCTCCCATAGTATCAGTCCTAGTATAAATGACCACTTTGTTAATGATGCCTTACAAGCCCTCAGGACTACACTCGATGTTGTTGCCCCCTTGAAACCTAAGTTCGTTAGACAAAACCGAGTAGCACCGTGGTTTAACGCTGAAACTCGTTCTCTTAAACAAGAAACCCGTAAATTGGAAAGAGAATAGCGCCGCTCCGGTTCAGAGCAGTCTCTGGATATCTGGAAACATAGCCTATTAAATTATAAAAAAGCTCTGCGTAGAGCTAGAAGCCAGTACTATTCAACCTTAATATCAGAGAATGGAAACAACCCAAGATTTCTTTTTAGCACTACAGTAAACCCTTGTTTTTCGCGGGGGTTACGTTCCAAAAAGAACCCGTGATAGACAAAATCCGTGAAGTAGAAACCTTTATTTTTTTACAATAATTATCTAATTAAATACTCTATTATACATTGAAAAGAAAGAACAAACCATTTTACAGGCTCAAGCATACATTAGAAACATTTTTTTCAACAAATAACTTCTGTACTGTCAAATAATAATTTTAATCATCAATGTGAACAGAAGGCTTCAAATCGCGGAGATTAGCCCCGCCCACCGCGACCCGAGTAATTGGATTAAACGGGACAAAATTTAAAATGATCATTTTAAATGATAATATGAAAAAAATACAAAGTACATTGGGACAAATAGTGACTCAGGTGTATTTCACTACTCTTTAGACTGAGCCGCTGCATCCTAACTCTGCACTGCAGTGTTTTCTTTTTTTGAAGCCCGCGCTGCAGCTGTGTTTGTCCGGGAGAAGAACACAGTGATAGACAGTTGTTGTCGCTCTTATTTCTTCTTTGCAAAAATATCCTTTTACACTGACATGCCACCATCAAGAGAATTTGCACGTACGTAATGTAAAATTGGCAAGCTGTTTTACGTACATGCACATATTAAACTGCAACATCATTGACGCACAGGTAGAGAAGAAGCGGAGTGACTTTTTAGCCAATCAGAATGCAGAACACAATGCATGATGCAAATCCGTGAAGTAGCAAAACCGTGAAAAATAAACCGCGTTATAGCAAGGGATCACTGTATTGCTAAATTAACTCGCAGTCAGAGCTCAGTGGAACCACATGTTCCTGTTTCTCTCAGCTCTGATGATTTTCTTACATTTTTTGATAGTAAAATCTCAAATATTAGACATAAGTTAAATCAAGTTATTCCTACTATCAGCCCAGAACAGGCTGAAGTGGTAGAATTGGAGGCATCCATAGAAACCTCTGTAACATTGGACTGCTTCACTGCTGTGGATCAAGCGGAAATAGCATCAATTATTACGTCCTCCAAATCCTCAACGTGTCTGTTAGACCCAATTCCCACTAGACTTTTTAAAGAAACTTTTCCCCTAATTAATGATCCCATATTAACAATGATAAATGTCTCTCTGGAAACGGGTTACGTGCCACAGTCTTTTAAATATGCAGTTGTTAAACCTCTTCTGAAAAAGCCCAGTTTGGATCCTAGCATCTTGGCCAACTATAGACCGATATCAAACCTGCCCTTTATTTCTAAAATCCTTGAAAGAGTTGTAGTTAAGCAGCTTTACTGCCACCTACAGGACAACAGCCACTTTGAAGACTTTCAGTCGGGGTTTAGACCTCACCACAGTACGGAAACTGCACTAGTTAGAGTCTCTAATGACTTGTTTTTGGCCTCAGAAAAGGGACTACTTTCTATTCTGGTCCTGTTGGACCTCAGTGCAGCCTTTGACACTATCGACCACGGTATTTTACTCCATAGACTAGAGCAGGACATAGGGATCAGAGGATCTGCTCTCCAGTGGTTTAAATCCTATCTGTCCGATAGGTATCAGTTCGTTAATGTAAATGGCCATTCCTCTCCGTGCACTCGAGTCAACTATGGAGTCCCACAGGGCTCAGTCTTGGGACCGATCCTGTTTACGCTTTATATGCTACTCCTAGGAAACATAATCAGGAAACACAGCATTAATTTTCATTGTTATGCCGACGATATGCAGTTGTATTTATCCATGAAGCCTGACCAGAATGACCAGATAGAGAAACTGAACGCCTGCATCAGTGACATCAAGACCTGGATGACAATTAATTACCTCCTCTTGAACCCAGAAAAAACTGAGGTCATTATACTTGGTCCTAAAAACCTCAGAGATGCTCTGTCTGCTCAGATAGTCTCCCTGGATGGCATAAGTATAGCCCCCAATTCCACAGTTAGAAACCTTGGGGTTTTATTTGACCAGGATTTATAATTTAAGGCTCACATATCTCAGGCATGTAGAACTGCCTTTTTATTGCTAAGATCAGAAATATACTTTCTAAGAGTGATGCTGAAAAACTCATCCATACATTTTTTACGTCGAGGCTGGATTACTGTAACTCTTTGTAAGCAGCGTGTCCTAAGAGTTCCTCAAGAAATCTCCAGCTCGTTCAGAACGCAGCAGCTAGATTGTTAGCAGGAACTAGCAGAAGAGATCACATCACTCCTGTGTTAGTTTCGCTCCATTGGCTCCCAGTTGATTCTAGAATTAAGTTCAAAATCCTCCTGTTAACCTATAAGGTCTTACATGGAATGGCCCCGTCCTACATTAAGGACCTCATAGTCCCTTACCACCCAAACAGAACACTTCGCTCGCCAAATGCAGGACTGCTTGTGGTTCCTAGAATTAGTAAAAGTACGGTTGGAGGTAGAGCGTTTAGCCACCAAGCCCCTGTCTTATGGAATAAACTCCCAGCTCACGTAAGAGAGGCCGACTCAGTTTCTACATTCAAAGTTAGACTGAAAACATTCCTCTTTGGAGAGGCTTATTGTCAGACTAGTTAGTATTTAGAGATTATTTAACTTAATGTTAATTTGTTTAAATTAAACTTAATAACTATTTCTTTTAAAAGGCTGCTAGAAGTTGAAGCTGGGGTAACTATGGTGCACTGGGGTTCTGTCCTCTTTTCTTTTCTATTTCTACGCTTCCTCTCCTCTATTCTTGGTCATAATTTATCATTTAGTTCTCCATGCCTCTGTTTGGTACAGTGCGATTCATGTATTGTCCCTCTTTTCCTCTCCCCTCCTGGGGAGTGGGAGTGCTTCCAGACTCCAGTTGGCTCATCCGTGCTCCAGTTCCTGACCGTTTACCTCGCCTTTGCTCCTGCTCCTACACCTGGCTGTGGTTCCTGTCTCAGGCTCGACTTGCGCCCCTGACTGTCCCCACAACCACGGCTGGATGAAGCTCGTCTGCTGGACTTTTATATATGTAGTTGTAGATTTAGATAATTTAATTCTTCTCTAAGAGTTCTGTTAAATCGCCTGTCCGTCCTGGGGGAGGATCCCTCCTTCATGTGGGCACCCCTGAGGTTTCTTTGTTTTTTCCGGAATCCGGATTTTTGGGAGTTTTTCCTTACCACGAAGGGGGGTCTAAGGGCAGGGATGCCAGTATAGCTTAGTCAGTTTGTTAGTTCATTTTAGTATTTTTCTATTGAAGTCTTTGTATTCGTGATCCTTTTGAGTTCATGTTTTACTTCGAAGCCCATCGAGACAACTGTTGTTGTGTTTTGGGCTATACAAATAAAATTGAATTGAATTGAATTGAATTTTGGGCTATACAAATAAAATTGAATTGAATTGAATTGAAAGAGTTTGCTGTTAAAGATTGTTTGCTTGCCATACCTGGGTGTCCGGCTGCAAGCAAGTCGTGCATAAGGTGGAGACCCCATTGCCGATTGGATGGAGGGGCGTACACCCTGCAGGCCGGACAGGATGGAGGTGGAGCCTCAGTAGCATTGTGTTCTGCCAACTCGGTCATTATGTCCCACTGTACAGCTGCCAGGATCAGCAAAGAAGGCAAGATGGGTTTTGGTGCAACTGGTTCCTCCGCAGAAGAGTTGTATAGTATAGGCAGCGCATCGGCCTTTCTGTTCTTAGAGCCAGGGCGATATATAAATAGAAATACAACGACAATAAAAATCTTTGAATCTTTGAATATAATTTGGATCCGGAAGCGTGAGAAGAACCAGGAAGTGTTGAGCTGACCCTTCGAACCAGTGCCTCCACTCAGAAAACGGCTCCTTCATGGCCAGCAGGTTCCCGGTCGGCTACATCATAATTCTGCTCTGCGTCATTAATGGGGGGTCACGGTCTGAGCCCTCTGATCTTAGCATACCTCCCTTGAAAGTGGATGGCGAGGGATATCCTGGATTCCCAGCACAGAGGGGCTCGGATTCAATGTCTGGTTCATTGGGAGAGGTATGGCCCAGAATGCTCCTGGGTGTCCGCTTATGACATCCTTGACCCCTCCCTGATCAGCTACTTCCAGGAGAGCCATCCGAACAGGCCAGCACCCAGACCTTGTGGTCAACCTCGGCATCAAAGGGCCCCTCGCTTCAGGAGCTGCTCGCAGGATGGGAGCTCTGTCTCCGGAGACTGGTTACTGGCGGGAGCAGTCTTCAGAGAACTGAAAGCACTACATCTCCCAGCACCCCCACCCAGTATGTTGCAGGATGCCACACACCTGACTCTCTTTTACTCAATCAATCACAGTCTACTTAAGCACTGCACTGATCCACACTCAGTGCATAGTATTGTTTGTGCCTCTCTGCCTGCATTACTGAATGGTATGTTTGGACCTGATTTTCTGTCTCCTGACCCTGACTCTGACTCTGTTTGTCTGCCACATGCCCGACAGGACCCTGGATCCTGATAACACTGTCTCTTCTTTGATGATCTTATGCCTGTTATCGACCCCTGCCTGCCTGACCCAGATTTGGCTTTGAACACTTTTAGCTGAGCAAATAAACCTGCTGCACTTGGATCCAGCTGTCTGCATGTCATTGTGACAGCCGCATACTGTCGACGTTTCAACTCTAATGTGTTTTAACGCAGTTTATGCATACTGCTGCAACAAACAGGAGGCTGGAGAACCGGCAGATAAATGATGCAGGCACAAAGTTCAAGTGCGATCATAGAAAAGTATATTTTAATTACTGGAATCTCCGAGAAGTGATGATGTCAAACCTCAAGCCTCCACACTGTCCCGTTTAACTGATACTGCAAGATTTGTGCGCAACAAGCAAAGGGAAGAGGTTTGTTCAAACAGATAAGTGTAAAGAAACCTTTAGAACTGTAGGTCCACTGCTTTAGATCTACAGATTTCTGACATTTTTCCAATGATGCAAAAATGCAGAACAAATTAGAAATATCAACTTTCTAGGATTTAGGAGAAATACCTCTCAGAACGTGAAGAATATTATAAATACTTTATAAAAACCTGAAAGCTGTTCAATCGAATCTTCAGTTTTTTAATTAGAGTTGAAACTATTTTTTGAATCCCAATAAATAATTTAAACATTGCATTTAAATTCAAACACCATTTTCTGGCTCTGCATAAATTATTACGTTTTCTTCAAACTAAAAAACTTCTCTAAGTATAGTTTATTATCTTTGGATTATGAAAGCAGACAATCTTCTGAATAAAATACACATATCGCCTTGTGGCATAGCTAAATGTTGGAATGGAAGTTGTTTAATCAAATATTAGTTATTTTTTTTTAGTTTACATGACATGTCTTCACCTTTCAAAGATCTTTTTGACAAAAATCCCTTCTGATTTATCTCTACAAGAGGAATTATTCAGAT
Organism: Oryzias latipes; assembly: GCF_053564925.1. Taxonomy (NCBI): domain Eukaryota; kingdom Metazoa; phylum Chordata; class Actinopteri; order Beloniformes; family Adrianichthyidae; genus Oryzias; species Oryzias latipes. Next base: position 30,867,503 of record NC_136242.1, on the reverse strand, counting down.
TTTTCATTTCAGGACAACTGATTACAAATTAACCCTTGTGCCATCCTAGGCACTTTAACATTGGGAGTGGGGTCATCTAGACCCACTAGACAGTGCACAAAACCTTTTTTCTTGAATGATTTGTGATCTTCACTGGTGTCCATGGACTACATGAAATCCTCTCCACCTTTTTTCACCTTTGTCATGGTAGGGAGAACACGTCAATGTAAGGGTGGGGTCATAGGATAGCACAAGGGTTACAACCATCAAACATGCTGGTGGCTTCAAAGTGGGTCACATAGACACAGTAGACACAGAAACTTGCAGAAGGAAGCGCCTGACACACAGACGGCTCTCAGACAGAGCAGGAGAGAATTTTTGATCGAATCGTATGAACCCTAAATGGAGACGTGATTACTGATGTTTTAGCCCAGTGGACAGTTCAGAATAAAAGCACTTCCATTGCAGATATACTTCCGTTTTGAGTTGAAGTGTTGTGAATTATTGTATTGTGCTGTGAGTTGTTGTGTTGAGTTGTTGTGAGTTAAACTGTTGGGTTGTGGGTTATTGTTTCATGTTGAGTTAATTTGTTGTATTGCGACCCTTCTGGGCCACCATTAGGAAGCTAAGGTCAGGCAGAATTGCAACCAAGACAAGAAGCCACAGAGACCAATGCATGAGCAACACACACAGATGAGAATTGGTAAAGATACCAGAGGAGTCAAACACCAACTCCTGCTTGACAGAACAGTTGCTCAAGACTTTTCTACCTTCCTCAAAGGCCCATAGCGCTTTACAGTCACAGTCACATTCAGCCATTCACACACACATTCAGTCAATCAATCAAGGATTGCACCGAATCAAAGGATTTTGTATTTGTGTGGTTTTTGCTACAAGTTGTAACATGGAGAAAGATCAGAGATGTTTCCGCAGCAATGTTTTAGCTTCTATGCTCCTATCAGCATAACCCGATATTTACCCTGAGCTGGTGGTAAGAAAAAGAAAAAGGGAGGCAGAGGAGGTAGAAATGTTCTTCCTCTCCCAGCTGCATGAAAAAGCTCAAGATTATTTGAAAAGGAGTAAACAATATCTGCTATTGTTGGAAAATAAAATACAAAAAATGATGAAAATTATATCGTCTTCATTCATGGAGTCTATCTCATCATAAGATGAACTTTATTCTTGATGGCGTCTCAGTTCATTACAAGGCCACATACTGCAGATGGTTCAACTCTTAGGTGTTTTAAGGCAATTTATGCATGTTGCTGCAACAAACAGGAGGCTGAAGAACCGGCAGATAAATGATGCAGGCACAAAGTTCAAGTGTGATCACAAAAGAGAATATTTTAGTTACTGGAATCTCCATGTAGAGAGGGTGTCAAACCTCAAGCCTCCACACAGTCACGTTTTGCTGATACTACAAGATTTGTGCGCGACAAGCAAACAGAAACAGTCTGATACTTCTTGGAGTTAACCCCTTCAAAATGTGCCAATTTTTATTGTTTTTACATTAAAATGTTTGTTCCAACAGATAAGCACAAAAAAATTCTTAAAGATGTTGTTCATTTTATGTAAATGACATGAAGTGACTAAAGAAAATAACTCCTGAAGAGACAGTCTTGCTGTAGATCTTCAGTGCTGCAAAGCTTCATCCCGGATATTGTCCTAGCTTTGGCAGCGATTGAAGAGATTCTGACCCCAAATGTCATATAATGGAGTATACTTATATAGCGCTTTTCTACTTTATTTGAAGGCCCAAAGCACTTTACAGTCACAGACCCATTCACACACTAGTGGCGGCTCCCCCACCGAATACAATCGGGACTCGTCCTGATACAGAAATATTTTTTGGAGTCTCAATTCTGAAAAAAAGGCACAAAGAGTTGGTTTATCTCATCTTAACACATGGATTAGTGGCCAGCAGTTTCTAAAATCATTCTTTAGAAGTACTATGGAAAAGAATCAGAAAACACTATTGAAGCACAGACTTACATAAACCCTTGAATGCGACATGCATGAGTCTTCGTGACATTGACCACTCGTCCCAACGGCGGTTGAAGATTGTGGAATTTGAAACAGCAGATCGTAGATTCCTCAAAGTCATGCTGCACTGCTTGTGAGAATGACCGGGTGAATTTCAAACTCTTAAGATGCTTCAAAAATACAAGAAATGTACCATGTTGCCTAATTCCAGGTACCCAAACTAAAAGTGAGACTCAAACTTGCCAGTGACTGGGTTATTCTAAACAGAATGCTTTAATGTACATAATGGTTTTGGATCTTATCTTGTGTTTTATGGAAATGAAAATAAACTGAGATGACCGTGCAGGTCAACTAAAGTAAAGGCGGCTCACGCGATGCATCAAAGCAACAAGCGGTGAGCAGCAGCAGGCAGAGAGGGAAGCAGATCATCTTCATCTTGGTCTCCATGGCAATCGAGGAAGATGTTCTGTGGCAGTCCTGTGTCCGGTTCATATGCTGGGATTTAAAGGGGACGATTTTGATCCTCGTCTTTCCACTAAACATTAATGCAGCACTAAATGTTATCAGTGAGTCTTTAAACTAATAAATTCCCATCTGTTTGTGTTTTAGTTAATGATCAAAAGAGGATAAATACTCCTTTCCTGGAATCATATTGGGGTAAAAGGTTTTTGAGAGAAAAGTCTAAAAACAGCAAAATGTTGTTTTTGTATTTTTTTCTATTATCCCTTAGTGAAACATTTTTATTTTATTTTTTTGGAAACAGGTTACAGAATTCTTCAAACTATAAATATAAGTCTGACAAAAGAGTAAAACTTTCAGGAATATTTATGAGAAAAGAAGCTTATTTAATAAAGTTTAGTTAAAATGTCCAAAAGGACCATTGTAAACCCTGAATCCTCATTATTGCAGGTTACACAGAATTTTGACTGTTCCAGTCACCATGCATGCACCATGCATCAGCAGAAGTCACACATTGATTCTATGCAGCACTTCTGCTGCCAAAGTGTGAAATTATCTTTTTTATCTGACTCTGGATCTGTGTTTGCAGCCAAGTGTCAACAGTTGCTTGTTGCATGTTGTTTTAGAAGAGACGTCTTTCAGATCTGGCCTTTTTTTTTTAACTCTTTACTCCTTTAATAAAAGCCTTTTGAGGGCAAATAAAATGTCATTTCATGTTTAAACCTGAAGTTTTGATTTTAAAGCAACACAGTTTATAGTTACAGTTTTGGCTCTTGAACTTTATTAACCCCTTCCCGCCGTATGTCAGTAATTTGCATCATTTAATCCAGGACTCCACATTTTCATGTTTTTTGTGCTAATTTTCTTTGCGACTACAAAAGCCAAATTTCTTATTCGCTGTAATTTTTTTGTGTTTTTGTGCTATTTTTTTCATGTTATTCTTGCAAAAGATTTTTTCGTAATACTTTTTCATATTTTTTTTGTGCTAAAAACTCCCATTTTTTGGAGTTTTTTTTTAATTCAACACAATACGCTTCCATTTAATAATCTACTTGGAAAAAAATGAATAAAGATGACTTAGACTGATTAAATTCCAATGTCTTACAGAAACAAACAACCTTAGGGGCTTTTTTTCCCGCTGATATTATTTCTATAATCTTTTTTTAACTTTTGGGTGCACGGGGTCACGGTGATTTAGAAAGGTCTACCTCGGACATCTGCTATATAGGTATCCTCCATTTATCATTTTGCAGATTAGACATGCAGATGTTAATGAGAATGATCCTTTTCGAGCTTGATGGACATAAGTGTGAGAGATTTAAGCAATCATTTACCTATAATCAGAACTTCATTAGTACAGTGAAGAAAGAAAACTCCTTTTAACATAGAGCTCTAAGGACAGCATCAATGTCTTTGAAATTCATTGCAATAAAAACTTTATTAAGTCTCTGTGCCTTAACAAAGAAGAAGACATGAAAGAAGAACAAAACATACAAAGTATGAACCACAAACAGATATTTACCACAGTGAAAAGCCCATTTTGGAAAAAAGCAAGACCACAGTTATGCTTTACAAAAAAAAGGGTAATTTTATATTTCAATTAGAGAATAGAATATTCTGAAGCATTTTAACCGCTTCCTTCAGGGTTGAACTTGTTGAAGGTATCCACAGCCCACTTGGAGTTGTCCCTAAAGCAGATCTTCTTTCCAGCAACAGTAGAGACTCTGCAAAACAAAACAAAAGTGTTTGGTCACTTTTAGAGACATAAACATGGTCATTCTGTTATAAATGTGGCTTGGGTTGAGAGTTTTAAAATGACAATATAAAGAAAAACAAAATTGCTCTCAAGTTAGAAATTTTGTCGTGCCGTTTCAGGATCCAATGCAGGAAAATCTCCTAAATCCAGAAAGCTGTTACTTCATTTATTTACTAATATTCAGGGGAAATTTTTGAAAAACTTGTGAACATTAAAAAAAACGTATTCCACATGAACCAATGATTATCCTTTCTAGTAATGCACCGGTGGTACTGTTTATTTGTCCCCTCTTTAAGATTTTAAAAACAAATCCACAAAATTGAACCTGTTTTTTGCTGTATTTTGCTATACAAGATAATTCTTTCAAACACAAAAAAAAAATCACAATTTAAAATAATCCACATTTGATTTCACATTAAAAGAAAACACATTTCCTATGATTATCCATATTTTTGTGTATCAACTACGGACTTACATAAATGCCTTATTTGAACAATGAGGATGGGTTCTGATGATTGCAGTCACTCTGTTCTCCGAAAAGTTGTCCTTTGTGCTGAATGAAAAGCAGCATTCTTCAGGTCCTACGGTGTTAGTAGCTCCATGGGCTTGAAGAGACCAGAATAATAAAAGTTAGTATCATTAAAGAAAAAAAAGATGCTACAATTAGGATGAGGAACAAACATGAGAACTTACGCATGGCATCACTGAAGCAGACAACCAACAGCAGCAGCCCGAGAGAGAAGCAGAGAGTCTTCATGGCGTTCTTTCTGACCAGGAGGTGATGAGAACGATGTTCTTCTCACTCGGTTCTTGGATCTTATGAAGTCTCAGCACTTCAGCTGCCCTTTTTATAACAGGTCTATTGCAGAACCAACATGATCATGACATCACAATTTCCTTGTACCTTCACAGAACGTTGTGGCCAGAAAGAAAGCACCAACAGGATTTAAATGATGAATTTAATAATAAACTATTTTGTTTGTAATATTTTTAACCTTATCTAAAGCAAAAATAAATATGGAGGTTTAAAGAATCCTCAAGGGAATCCTCAAGAGTCAAAGTCTAATCCTTGGGGATTCCCTTAAAACATTTTTTATTTCTATCCTTCATGAATCTAAAGAATGCATAGATGATTCTAATAAACTGACTGATCTTTAGTATCAAAAACATGTCCAAGTTAAAAAAAAAAGCTTTCCATGAAAGGAATCAAGCAAATATTATAAATGTAAATAAAATACACAGCACACTAAATGATAATCCTTGACATGGAGTATTAAAAACATGAATATCAAATAGGTTTCTGCTATAAAGTCTCTCATAGCTGAGAAGTGAACCATCAAAACAGGGGAAGGATTATCTACAAAAGTCTGACCTCAAAGTTCTAAATTCAATTAATTCACAAACAATTTATTCTGGAAATGACCTAAGTTTCTATTTCACTGTTTAGACTTATGTAAAGTCCCACTCCGATCATCTTTTGATCTACTTTTAAAGCGTTTCCAGAAGTCTTTTAATTCTGATAATGCCGTTTTAAGCCAAAATCAAAAAAACTGTGTCATTTTTTAGGATATAGTTTCGGCAGAGGAGCAGGAGTTCATTAGAAATTCACCTCTGAGTTGTGGATGGGACACCTTCCCCATTCCTCAGAGTTCTCTGTTTACATGCTCTCCCGGTGGCTAACAGCCGCTCACACCCCTCACCTAACATTAACGGTGGAACAAAATAGCGAGCAACATTGGAGCCATCCCGCCGTCCGGATTCCAGCTCGGATGAGGAAAACAAAAACGTTCACGGATCTATTTGTCGGAGTGGTGAGCTTTTGCTCCCGGTGTATTTTCTATGTCACAAATACATAGAATCCCTGCTGAATCCCTTTCAGGGTCACTGGGCTGCTGGAGCCTACCCCAACCATGTGGGACAATGATGGGGTTCACCCTGGACAGCTTGCCAGTCTATCACAGGACCACACAATCACTCACTCGCATCTAAAGGGACAATTAGAATCATAATTAACCAATGAAGCGTGTTTCTGGACTGTGGGAAGCCAGGGAAAATCCACGTCAAAATCCATGTCAAATTTCACATAGAAAGGACCTAGTTGGGATTTGAACCAGGGCCTTCTTTATGTGATGTCAGGGAGGTCTAACCACTACACCCCCCCACAGCCTGTAATTTCGTTTGAATATTCATTACTGAAATACTTGCAAATTACACAGACTGTTTCAGTGTTTGCACCATGCATAAGCAGAAGTCACACATGGATTGGCAGCACTTCTGGTGAAATGAGCTTCTTTATCTGACTTTATCTGTGTTGGCAGAAAAGTGTGAACAGTTTGCAGAAACAACGTTAAAAAAATAACTGATGTTTTAAAAGGAGACGTCTTTCAGTTCTGGCCTCTTTTTACTCTTTATTCTGTGAATTAAAAGCATCTTCATGAAGGCAAATAAAATGACAGGTTGTCATTAAATGTTTAAACCTCAAGCTTTGATGGTAAAGCAACCCAGTTTATAGTTACACAGCAGTGACGTGCAGTCATATGAAGCAAGTGAGGCTCGACCCCGTGGCTGTGATAAACTAGAAAAAGGTAAATTATGTAAATATTTTCCACTGATCCGTTTAAAAATATACATTTTCAGTTAACTCGACACGTTTTCCAACGTTTCTGGGGTTAAAAATCGCCTAATTTCAGTGGTGCGCGATCACAGACGGAGCGGAAACTCCGGCTGAGGCTCCGGAGCGCTGTGCCTCATGTCTGACGGCTGGACTCACGGGCGGTGAGAGCGCTGCTGTGAGCGCGCGGAAAATGCAGAAAATGAGGCTGGCCTCGCCAGCAGGGGGCAGGCGTGAGCCAACGCTGCCACCCTTTTAGGGCAGTAACCTACTGCCCCACACCCTACATATAATTGTTCACATTGTGCACATACCTTTAGACTGTTGCTTTTTTCAAACATATGTCAAACAATCGGTTGAACATAAAATCTTTTAACACATTTTGGTTTACTTTATTATAATTTACTTTCAGTAATTTAATGCTGTGTTTTTTTTTAATTACCGGTGCTGAGGGGATCATTGTTGCTGCTGCTGCTGCTGCTGCTGCTGCTGCTGCTGGAACCACCGAGTCAGGCCTGACACAAGAAAGCCTGCCAGTCAGCAGAGGCCTTATATGCAGCAGGCAGCTAATTGGACTGAACCATCGCCCGGGGGAGAAGAAGCTCTTTTGTGTTGCTTTACTTTAGTTTCTATTTTGATGTTCGTTGGTTTCATTCATTTGTGTATGTTAATTTACTTCTGGATGGACTACATTAGTTTCATTTGTTTGTTGTATTTTGTCTTGGTCTTAGACCCCATTATATATTAAAGACCACATAGTCCCTTACCAACCAAACAGAACACTTGGCTCACAAAATGCAGGACTGCTTGTGGTTCCTAGAATTTGTAAAAGCACAGTTGGAGGTAGAGCGCTTAAGAGAGGTCGACACGGTTTCTACATTCAAAGTTAGACTTAAAACATTCCTCTGTGGACAGCTTATTGCCAGAGTAGCTAGTAATCAGAGAATATTTACCTTACTGTTAATAGGTTTAAATTAAAATTAATAACAATAAGAATTAGTTGTTAGTAGGCTGCTAGAAGTTTGAAGCTGGGGAAACTATGTTGCACTGGGGTTCTGTCCTCTATTCTCATCTACTTCTCCTCTCACCTATTCTTGATCATTTATTTATCATTTAGTTCTCCTTGCCTCTGTTGGGCGCAGTGCGATTCATGCATTGTTCTAGATTCTAGATTCCGTGCTCCTGTACTTGACTGATTACTCTAAATTCTTCCCAGGTGTAAATGGTAAAGGGCGTATACTTATATAGCGCTTTTCTACCTTCCTCGAAGGCCCAAAGCGCTTTACAGTCACAGACCCTTTCACCCATGCACACACACATTCACACACTGGTGTGATTGTGAGCACACATGGGTGTGTGATCGTGACCCTACAAGAGGGTGTACCCGCCTTCACCCAACAGTTAGACACTGTCAGCCCTGTGAAAGGGGATACAGCGGGTTAAGAGGATGCATTTATATATCATTTATTCATTTGATTAAAATGGTACTGATTAAAAGACACAAATTTTTATTTCTTTGATAGCTTTTTAAATTCTATTTTGGCACCTTTAAACAAAACCTCTGAGTCACAATAACGCATAGCCTAGTCAAAACTTTAGTTTAGAATTATATATCTGGAAAAAATAAGAATAAAGGAATTGACCTGTTTTTGTTGTTCTATCTTTTGAATAAACAGTATTAAATAACATAAACATTTTTATGTATTATTCTTTCTATAATCTTTAACTCAATCTTTTTTCTTTAACTTTCACAGAGGAAACTTGGATGTTTCTGTCAATTTTTTTTCTCAGCTTGATAGACATAAAAATCAACAGGATCCTTTTAAAAAGAAATTCTTTTAAGACTTTAATGTAAATTTGTTTTGTAAAGGGAAAACTAAAAGCAACTGTATAGGAGACACCAAATAAGTATATGCATCTGTGAATGGAGATGAGCACAGAGCTCAGGGCAGGACAGCTCTCTGAATATCATTGCTATGAAAACTTTATTGCATTTCTCTCAGGCACCTTAGAAAAGTAGAAGGCATGAAAGAAGTACAGAACATCTAAAGTACAGTAAAGAAATAGATATTTGCCAAAGTTAAGCTTAAAAAAAGCAAGTTATCCTTTGCACCAAAAAAGAATAATACGTTGGTTTATATTAGAGAGCAGAATATTCTGAGGCACTTTATTTGCTTCCTGCAGAGGTTTTCAGGTTGAAGAGTTCCTTAACCCACTCAACGTCGTCTTTCATGCAGATCGGTTTTCCTTTGACAGGTATGACTCTGTAAACAATATTATAAAGCATTTTTTTAGTGTTAGATCATGTTATAGACTTAAAAACATTGTCATTCAGTTAAATGTGAGGTTTAATGTCTTTTACTATTTAAAATACATTTTGGGATCCAATGCAGAAAATTCTCCCAAATTGGGAAAAACATTGAAAAACTTTAGATGTAAAAATAAACCTCGTCCAAATGAACGAAAGATCGTTTAAATGCACCCCAGTGGTACTGTTTTTGTCCCATCTTCAGAAATTTATGAAGAATCCTATTTAAACTTCTCTTTTTTTACTGTACAAATAAAATACTGATGATAGAAATTCTTTCAAAACCAACAGAAGTTTCAAAATACCCCCCAAATGATTTCACATTCAAATACCGGTATATCACTTTAATCATATTTTTGTGTATCAACTACAGACTTACATAAACGCATTTTTTGAACAAAGACGATGGGTTTGGATGATGTCTTTTACAATCTTTTGTGGTGGTATGTTTTTGAAGTCAAAGCAGCATTGTCCAGGACCTGTGCTAGCAGAAACTCCAAAGGCTTGAACAGACCAAAACAATAAAAGTTAGTATCACTCAAGAAAAGAAGACGTAAAAATTCGGATGAGGAACAAACATGAGAACTTACGCATGGCATCACTGCAGCAGACAACAAACAGCAGCAGCCCGAGAGAGAAGCAGAGAGTCTTCATGGCGTTCTTTCTGACCAGGAGGAGATGAGGACGATGTTCTTCTCACTGGGTTCTTGGATCTTATGGAGTCTCAGCACTTCTGCTGCCCTTTTTATAACAGGTCTATTGCAGAACCAACATGATCATGACATCACAATTTCCTTGTACCTTCACAGTACGTTGTGGCCAGAAAGAAAGAACCCACAGGATTTCAATGATACATTTAATGATAAATTATTTTGTTTGTAATATTTTTAATATTTCTATTTTTTCTGACGCAAAAATTTAGATTTTTTTTTTATTTGAAATGGTTTATTTCAAGCAATTAAATAAGAATAATACACAAAAACTATACATTCATCAGTTATACATTCATACAATGATGTATCGAACTGAGGAGAATTAGACATATTAATAAATATTGCTTGAAAGGGAGTGGAAGGAAGCGAATTCATATAATCCCACCCCGTTATACCGTAACCATTTTATTATACGATTTATCATTATCCGCTTCATAACTTTTATCAGACAGAAGAATCCTGAAGTATCGATAAAGCACGTGACAAATATGAATTACATAAATGATTATGTAAAAAATAACTATTTTAGAAATCAACATGGCAAATGCAGATCATTTATCTAAAATACATGCAGATTATGTTACTTATAAAAAATCATGTATATTATTAATAAAAACTATATCAGTAAAATAGACATAACACTGTTTAAAAAAATCTTCATTGCAAAAATTGATCAAGTATCAAAAGTAAAAAAATTTGCAAAATGATGTTACATTTGGAAAGATCATGGATCAATTTTTGGAATAAGATAAGTAATATCATTAGAAATTAATCAATTTAACCATTTTCAATAATTGATTAAGCTTCTTTTCTTTTAAATAAATATGGAGACCATATCATTAATGTGTCATTTTCTAGGTCAAAGACAAAGATTAGATTAGATTAGATTAGATTAGATTAGATTAGATTAGATTAGATTAGATTAGATTAGATGGATTATTTTTACTTTCACAAGTATAGGGACATTAAAATGCTTTCTGATCAGTACCTAATTTATTATGTTTGTAAAACATGATAAAATATAATTTATACTATAATTTATAATTTATATATAAAGTTTAAGAATAAAATAAAATAAGAATAAGAATTTAAAATAGAATGTGTAATAAATAAATTCATGCCACATAACACAGTCACAAAATAAGTAATAAGAACAAAACAAAATATGTAATAGATACAGGTCATAAAAAGAAAGAAAAGACAATGATGCTATCTTCTTGATATCATAATTTTTCTTAATTAGATAAACATATTTGCACTTATGTATGCAGTACACACATAACACATTCAATCTATTCAATAGAGTAATTGTCAAATAGTTTGATATTAATAAATAAAAAGGGAAAAGGAGGAAGCAAATATGTATAACCCCACTCTCATTTTACATAATTACCATATTCCAATTCTTAACATCTAGCTATTCATATTTCTACACCAAGTACAAACTACTTAAATATGTTATTTTCGCAGCAGGTCTGTCAGAATTAAAAGAATAAAACAATATTACAATGATTCTAAGTGATGAATTGAAAATCTCTCCTTTTTATCGTTTACATTTTTTTTACTTTAAGTAAACAAGAAACAGAGAAGAAAGAATAAATAGGAAGTGTGTTTTCTTTGAAAATCTATATACATAATGCAGCAACTTTGCTGCAAAGTACTTTTTAAAACTTCAAATAATAAACCTCTTCCTTTTTCAGAGTCGACCAGTTTAGTTTAGCGTGTGTGCTGGAGACCACAACTGCTCGTTTGTTTGTTTCGACATGCTTGTAATGGTAACCCACAACACAGAGGTGTTTAAAATACAGGAATCCAACATTTCTGCTACATCACTTCCTAATCATCATTTGCCGCCACTGAATTTTGTCCAAAAGCTTTTGTCCTTTGACTTTGTCACCGACCAAGGGGATTGAAAGAGTCAGATAATATTTTAATATTCAGTGCCAACCAGAAGGGAAAGTTGAAAAACTCTGGGACTTTCAACGTGCTCTGTACCTGTGGGTGGCACCCTCTCATGGGGCTACAATTGTCTCTGATCCTGACAGGGTGTCAGTGGGACATCCAAGAGCAGGTTCTAGAACAGGTCTGGTCTATTGTTGTGTAACAAGCTGCATCACTTTTTGTTCTATAATTCAAGAGCAGCCTCCACAGGATACCACGGGGATGCGGTTGAATCCCTTCTCCAAATCCACGAAACACATATAGACTGGATGAGCGAACTCCCACAAACCCTCCAGCACCCTAAAGAGGGTGTAGAGCTGGTCCAGTATTGACAGCCTCACGCCAAAGTCATTGTCCTCTGCTTCCTCAAAAGAAAGCTTGTCAGTATGAAGATCCTCAAAGTATTCCTTCCACCGCCCCACAATGTCCCCAGTCGAAGTCAACAGCTCCCCACCTGCACTGAAAACGGTGCCTGCAGAGAACTGCTTTCCCCTTCGGAGGTGCCAGGCGGTTTGGCAGAATAATAAACCAAAATTAATAAACATAAAACAAGGATTTTAAAGTAGATTAAAAGAAAAGTAATAAAAGCAGGTTTTATTATTACTGTATTTAAAAAATTCACAAAAGTAGTTTTGTTTTACATTATAGTGTTGTGTGTTTACTGTTTTTAGTGTTAAAGCGCTTCGAGCTGCACAAAGTGCATGAGAAGCGCTATTTTATAAATAAAGTTTGATTTGATTTGATTTGATATAAACTGATTAAGGATTATCCTCCCACTCCTTTTCAAGTAATTCATTAAAGTGTTTTTCAAAAACTTCGCATTTAATATATCTTTTGTGTCATGTATCGTTTGTATAAGTACAAATATGTCTATTTATGATTTAAAGAAATTAAAATAGCATAATCTATATGTCTATGTGTGAAGTATACACATGGATAAGTATGTATTTTATTTTTTGTTTTCATTTAAATCCAGACTATTTTATTGTAACCCCTTTTTTTCTTTATTTTCATTTGTGTTTAAAATAAAGGAATTGAATTGAAAAGAAAAAAAAGTTCGATATATCAATGTATAGATTTATATCTCTTTTGTTTGTCCTCTTTCTTTAACAGATGAAATTAATTAATTCTAATTCCAAATGCCAAATTACTATTTGATAATTTGCTTTAAAAAAAGGCATTTATTCTGTAAAACGCATCAGGTTTAAGCATTGACCGTTCGGTTCGTTTGTCCACCTGCTCGTTAGGTGGCGCTGTTTGCTCCATGTTTCCGATTGTCCGTCTGGTTGCTCTTCCGGGGAACAATGTTTACAAACGAGCTGAGGCAGAATATGAGTATCTTATGAGACTGGATAAAACACGACATGCTGTTCGTGATATAGGATTTATGCACCTTTAAGGTAGGCTTCGCTTTTAGTTTGAATGCAGCTTCAGGAGTTTGTAGTTTTTCTGGAGTTAAAAAAACCTTCGGAGCAAGCTCAGTAAGAGTAAGAGGCTAACCGAGCTGGGCTAACGGGATGTTTTTGTATGCAATGCTAACTGTGTGTTCATGTCATCGACCCTTGTTGATGATTTTTTTTATTTTCTGTAAAAGAATAGCTTTACAGCATCGATTTATAGCATTTAATATAAGAAATAATAATTTGTGTTTAAAGGCTGTGAAAATAAAATATTTCCCAATGCTCAACGTGAATGTAAAACAAGTTAAGAACCATAGTATCATCATAGTGACGTGAGGTTTCTTTAGGGGTTGTGGGAGTAATTTATCATAAAAATTTTAAATGTAGTCATTTGAAATCTTAAAACATTAACCTTTAAGTTATAAAACCTTTCACTAAGTGTAATTATATTCATTTACTATAAAATAAAAAAAATATTAACAGATGCTGTAGTACTAGCAATCCTAATGAGCTAAGCCTTTTAATTTTATTTACATTTATTACATAACTATATGTGGCTTTCATTTGAACTCAAGCAGCAGATTTTCCATCATAAGAGCAGCTGCTGACAGTCCAGCCCTAAATAAAAGGCATGAAGAAGAAAAGCAGAAGCCCCAGATCGAAAGAGTCGCCATGGCTGCAGACGACGGGGGAAACAAACGAGAAGAAGAGGCCCACCGGCAGCAAAAGGAGACCCAGAAAAGGTCAAGCTGCCGCCGCAGACGGCTGTGACGGCGCAGAAACACATCAAACCGCCAGCACAAATTTCAGCGTGGCTGCTGACGAAGCACAGAAACATGCAGAGAGCATGTGCAGCTCTACAGGTGAGTCTCACAGAGGAGCTGGGGTTCACAGGTGCTGAAGATTTGCTCTTTCAGCTGGAAATGGCAGCCACTACTCGTGTGCCTCCTGTTGGCAGTTGTTGTTAATACTCATTTCTAAGTTTTAAAAAGATAGAATGTGGAAACTACGGTGGCCCTGAAGTGCAAATCAGATGAACAAATCTCCGAACGCAAAAACAAATCACGACAATTAAGAAATTAAAACAAAATTAAAGAAACCAAAACGTAAAAAAAGACCCCAAAAAAAATGTGGAAAATAAAAGTAATTTCCAGAAATCAAAAAGATGATAATGACCTTTGAGTTTGAAAAAAAAAAACTGTGTTAAAGAGTTGATTCACTTTTTCAGTGACTGTGGCCAGAAGTCTAAAGAAATCTCTTCTGTCTGAAGATATCATGACAAATAACTTCCTGTTGAAAAGGTGAACAAAGGTTATCATCCAATCAGTGATGTCATACCTGTATAATACCTACCTTTTCTGTTTTTTTTAGCCTTTTCTTTTTATTACTGGAAATTAGTTTCCCATGAACGTTTTTGTTTTCCTCATCTGAACTGGCATCTGGATCAAAGCTGTACAGCTGGATAGTTCCATTATTGATCGCCCTTTAATCTTAGGTTGGGGGTGTGAGGGGCTTTGGTGAGTGCGTGTCAACAGAGAGTAATGGGTGACGGGAAAGGGGGTGAGATTGCTCCTATTGAACTACTGCTGCTCTGCAGAAACGATGTCTTAGAAAAGGACACAGGTTATCTACAAAATATTTTCCAGGTGTAAGAAAAATCCCTTAAAGAACTTCAGGAGAATCTCAGTAATGCCGTTTAAAGCTGTAAATGTAATAGTTTTCTATCTACAGGCAGACTGTCTGCTGCCGTCTGTCGACTCTGCCATGGGAAGTTCTCCCCTCGCAGTCTGCGGAACGCCTTCAACAAGTTGCCTCAGGACTCCCCGGACACAGTTGGCGCTGCGACCCAGTCGCCCCTTCTGTTTCACTCAGACTTCCAGCGCTTGGTCGGGGTCCGCTTGGACCGGGACCCTCGGCTGTCGGAGTTTATCTGTAAAAAATGCCACGCCAAGTTCTACAAGTGCCACGGCATCCTGATCCGGTTCCTCCAGAGAGTAAACATCCCACCAGTTGGAAAGGAGAATCTAAAAATCCAGTGAGTCAGAACAAAAACCAAAGTTTAATGAGTCACTATTTAAACAAATCCAGAGCTATACACAAATATCTTTTTTGCATGTTATTCAGGAAGAATGCAAAGTGTCCAGAGTCAACAATGAACTACAGTTCCAAAAGTAAAGGAAAACATTTCTCTCTCTTCTTGGCTCTAACGGGTGAATTGTTCATTTACTCAAACTCATTTTCACTCTTTCAGCTCCATCTTCCTTCACCTCAGACCCAAAGTGCCTCCACAGCCTGGTGTCCTGGGCGCACCACCACGGGGAAGCCTGCCGCTTCTGCCCCGACCTGAAGGAGGTGCTGGAGGGCCAGTGTTGGGGCTCTGTTAAGGCTGTGTGGGGCTGCGTGGACGGTCACAGATACATCATGGACACTCGCTACACCCCTCCTCCATGCTTAAGCCGCGCAGAGAGCCTCAAAGGTGGAGATCTGGGGAGGGGCATCGGTGATGGAGAACTGTCGGGTGAGGAGCAGGATGACGAGGAGGAAAAACAACCTCCTGGGAATGGAAGGACGTCATTGGAAGATGTGAGCTCTCAGCGTCAGAGTGGTCTACCTGCAGCTGCAGTGCAGATGCAGAACTCTGCTCCGGATGAGTGGACTGGCAGCAGTGAAGGTGAGACCTGCATTTCAGAAAGTCCTCCGGCTGCACTAAATGCACCATGGAGCGGGATGCAGGGTGCGGTTGTCTGAAACCCTGATGCTGCACAGCTTAAGCATTTTGATTTAATGCCAAAATAAAAAAAAAAAAATGCTTCTAAATTAACAGAAAACAAAGTCGGTTTCTGTTCCAGCAAACAACATGTTTACACTGACGGGTTCTGGAAAATAAAAGCCTGCATTTAATTCAACAACGCAGCTGAAGATCATTTCGCATTACATCACATCAAATATAAACAATCCAAAAAACACGTTGATAGGTCCAGGTCTTGTAAATGAGGTTTGACTTATCTGGTTAAGTGAACGTAAAAAAATATTTTAAAAAAAAAACAGTTTTAGGCTGTATTCAGACTGGACACATTTGGTTTGCTTAAAGTGAATCAGAGTCCTTTTCCTTGGATAATCCAGAACAGATTTTCCCTTTGAATACAACCAAAGGCTTTAACATGAAAAAAGAAAATGAAAAAAAAACCCAACAAAGCATGTGTCTGAACTCCATTAGAATTCAGAGCACTAGATAGAGGTTACATGGAGTAGTGAGGAAATTCAGACAAAGGCTTAGTTTAACCAAGAGATATCAGCAATTTTATCCATTGTTCTCTAGATTGTGAGAGGAAACCAACATAAAATGTATTTAACTGGGTTTAATGATACTGAGGATACTCTGATAAATGCTTTTTCTCACTTCAAGTCCTTTTGTTATATGATTGCTCATGTTTTTGTATAAATATTAGGAGTTTTCCGCTGATTTCTTTCTATCTATTTGGGCTCTAATGCATCCGTCAGAGTCTTGGACTTACATAGTTCTGGTTTCTTCTCCGTGACAGACTGTGCGGGTCCAGAGGAGACCACGTCTCCAGCACCGGTCCAGCTGGAGGACCAAACTGCCGACAGTGATCTGTCTGACCGGTGAGTGGATTTCTTTTTTACCTTAAAGTATTTGTCAAGTTGAAAAACAGCCCGGCTTCAAATTTCATAATAAAACCAATTAGTGCCCAAATCACCTGAACATTATTTCTGTACTGGTAAATATTCTTTTACCTGACCGGTAAATGGAAAAAAAAATCTTAAAGTGAAATTATGGGTCATATCAGCTTAAAGTGAATAAAAAACCAGATTGTGAAATTGAGAATTCGAAAACAGTTTTAAACTCTAAAATTAACATTGTAAACTTCAAAGAAAAGAAATAATTGTAAATTAATTTAAAACACCACTTTTTAGATTTAAGCCCACACAGTAAAGAAGTTCCTTCTTTCTTTATTCTCTTTTATGAGAAGTTTGTGAGATGTTTTGTTGTTACTTTGTAACTTTATATGCATTTCTTTGTACACGTTTAATGTATTTTGTGTCTTCCTTTATACGTTTTTATCTGCAGTGAACAGCACTTTGGACCTGTGTTGACAGTTAAATTTTTTTTTTTAACGTTTGTTATTATTACTAAGAAATACAGAGAACTTGATTTGAATAAAACTCTAAACCCATAACTGTCTAAATAACAAAAATATTTTTTTCTACTGCTTTATATTTCTAATTTTTGTTTTTTCATATTTAATATATATATATATATATTAAACAAAATCAAATTGTGGATATTTATTTTAAGTTTATAATGTGTAGTTTCAAGTTTAAAACTCTTAATTTTATTAATTTTTAACCTGGTTTTTATTCTCTAAGCTGATCCTCATGCGACCCCATATGAAGACATGAATTCTTGTTTTCGGTCAATGAAAATGTATAAAAAAAGATCGTATTTTGATACAGTTGAGGTGTAATCACAGTAATTTAATGGGGTTAATAATTCTTTTTCCTTCAAATGTTAAGTTTTAGCATCGACTTGCTTTCAAACTGAGACGGGTTTGGTGTGTTCAGGGTCGTCTCTGAGGAAGAGTGTGAAGAAGGCACAAAGGGAAGCCTGTCAGACGAGGAGATGTTTGAACCGTACGCTGAAAAGAGGTTGGTCAAAAATGACTTTTATACGGACCTGAGCGGGAAAAAGTTAGAAGAACTTAAAGGGATTTTTGAGCTCTTAAAAGGCTGGGATGATGAAAGCAGGTGGTCTTCATCAGTAAAAATATGTTCATATAAAGATGACACTGAGCAATAGGGACCTTTGGAAGGACAAACTAAGAATATGAAGGATAGAGAAATGTATAATTATTACTTTATATTCCTACTATTTGGAATAAAACCATTAAAAACACGCCACAGGGAAAGAATGGCCGGCTGTTTATGGTAGTTTTATGGACTCTGCTGTCCAATAAACATTTTAGTTTTTGTCCTTTGTATGTGTTCAGTATTTCTGGAACAAAAATGTTTTCTCATTTTAATGTATCCTGAGCCAATGATTTGTGGAAGCTCACCCCCTTAAATGAGCTTTTAATTCTCAGGATGAAAATAAATACGATTTCATTTGGTCTCTTATTTTTTCCTCCAGAGCTCGCAGAGTAAACGGCCCCGACAAGAGGAGACAGAGCCTTAAATCCACAGAGGAGCCCAAAGTCAGAAAGAAACCTGGACCCAAACCAGGCTGGAAGAACAAGTTCAAACCTAAAGGGTTTGTGCTGAGATTTACACTATTCTGAGCATCTCCTCCACCCATGCATTGTACTGTAGTTACAACAAGAAGATCTATTCTTTAAGTAAGTGGGCTCCAAACTTTTCCAGGCCACGGAGCGGCCTGTACGAGGCTAAAGGGCGTGTCCGATTTGTTTATTCATTTATGTATTTTTAAATCTCACAGTTTCCTAACACCTCTAAGGGGAAAGTTTATCTTTGTTTTCTGTCAAATCTCTGCAGCTGCTTTAAACTTTATTTGAACACTAGATTTTGTGTAGGAACCATTAAAATGGAATCTAGATTTTCTTTTAACCCATAACTGTCAAAGTGGAAGCTAAAGAATCAGACGCCAATCTCAGCCTCGTATGACAACTGTTGTGAAACAAATGTAGCAATAAATCCACACCTGGATTTTGGTAAAGGAGGGTCTAAGGGCCCCATTTATCTTAGTCTGTGTAGTTTAGTTTATTGAATTTTATGACTGATTCCATGTTCTCATACAATTACCGGTATGAATCCAATTGAGACAACTCTTGTTGTCATATTAGTCTATAGAAAGAAAATTGAATTGAATTGGAGTAAAGACTGCTTTTATTTTGAAGCTTCTTCTGTTTCCTCTCTGGATCGTTTCTGCCAAACAAAAATTTCCAAATACGTTTGTTTTTTGGTAACTTTAGGGGGTTTCCATTTAGCGGTCAGAGCAGCCGCTTCAAGAAAGCAGTGGATGGATTTTCAACACGCGACCGAGTAACGGGACACGCGTCCAAAATGAGTCGGATGTGGTGGAGAGAATCCAGTAGTTTTGCAAAATAAAACATCCTTCAGAGTCAGATTATAAAAAACACAGAAAAATGTAGGTGGTGTTTTGTTTTTTTGCAGCCCGGTACCCACTGTCCCAAGGACCGGTACCAGTGTTCAGCCCGGGGTCTTAAGTAAACAACAACTTACAGCCATTTCTGATGTTTTTCAGGGAGGAACTTCCAAACATCTACAAGTGTCCGTATCAAGGCTGTACTGCCGTCTACAGAGCACCAGATGGACTTAAGGTACTTCATTCATTTAAAGAAAGTCTTCTCTCCTGTTTGTCTTTACCGTTTCTGAAATAAAAATTCTAAACAAGACATAAAAAAAAGGGAGTCAGTTTGTTAATTTTTCTCTAAACTGCAAAGGTGCAAATAAACAATTAAGCACTCATCTTATGTGGGGAGAGACAACCGATTGTAGCTTTCCCATCTAGGATTAATCAAATATCAAGTGTGATGAAGAATTCTGACTCTTACAACAACATTATGATAAAAAAAAGTTCTAGAGTTTTCTCTGTAATTACCTGAAATGTCTGTCGTGCAAACTAAAAGAGGGATTTTACACTGAGGTACGGCCGTTTTTGTGTGAAAAAACAGACTCTTTTCCAAATGTTTTTTCTAGAAGCACATTAAAGAACATCACGAGGACATGAGGGAGAGACCCTGCCCCCATCCCGGATGCAACAAAGTGTTTATGATCGACCGCTACCTGCAGAGACACGTTAAACTCATCCACACAGGTGAGGGAAGACTCTTTCAGCGTTTTCTCTGCCCTTCTACACTCTGATTCCTCAAAGTAACTCCAAGTCTTCCTCCTTTCATGCTTCCAGAGGAGAGGAACTACATTTGTGATCAATGTGGTCAAACCTTCAAGCAGAGGAAGCACCTGTCAGTTCACCAGATGAGGCATTCAGGAGCAAAGCCACTTCAGTAATTTACGTTTTGACTGCTTGTGTAGATTCTGAGCTGTTTTTCCCCCCAACATGATTAATTACAGAATAGTTTACACTGAGAGAAGATTGGGAACTTTAGTAAATTGAACCTTAACTCTTCTTCTAAATACATTGTTTCCTTATAAATCCAAAAAGTATTTATCTTAGTTTTTTCAACGATATTTCTAGATGTTTAAAGGCTGTAAAAGTCCTAAATACGCACTTTATAAATTTTTCACAGACAGACATTTTTCTCTCTGGCTTAAGCTTTCAAAGTTCAAACATTCATAGAAAAATAAGTCCAGTGTTATTGCAGATTAAAGAGAGATTTATGTAAATTTGGCAAATTGAAGGCTATGGAGCCAAATTAAGATCAGCATAAAGTAATGAAAAACAAAATTGTAAATAAAAAATTTTTAAAAATTTGGAAGAGTTTTGAAAACAAAAAAACCATAAACTAAAAGCTTTTACCAAATTAAATTAAAAAAAAATTATTTGTGGCACCTGCTATTTACATCTTATTTGTTTCTTTTCTTTGCTTTCAGCTTGACTTCGTATTTTTAATAACTAGTTCAGTCGCCTGAAAAATATGTAATCTGTATACATTCTCTATTACTTAACAGTTAAAAGTGAAAATATGGCGTCCAATTAGGATCAGCCTAACCCTGCAGAACCCAAGAACAATTGTCTTCTGGGCTTTGAAAGTTAATTTGACCTTTTTTATTTTTGTCTTTTTATTTTGGTCAGCAGCATTTAACAGCAGCCACAAAAAGAGAAAAAATAATGAAAATAAAAATTGGAAACATAAAACAGCAGCTGTTACAAATAAACATTTTATTTTTATTTGGTAACAGTTTTAGGAAAATAGTTTTGTTCAGGTTTTCAGTATTTCTTCAAATTTAAAACATTGTTAAGTTACTTTTGTATTTAAAACAGTTTAGAAATGTTTAGAATTTTTCTTTTACAAAAAGTACAGTCCGTTTTTTCATTCACTTTAAGCTGATCCTGATTTGACCCCATAGAAGGCGTTTTGGACCGGAGACACGGCAGATTGATGGAAATCGTCTTCAGCAAATCAGGATGGGTTATAAAATAATAAATAAAAAGAACACGATTGTTAAAAAACAAAAACAGTTATTGCAAAAGGAGAACCATATTATAGTGAGGGAACACTATTTCCTAACCAGCTGTGATCATCTTTGGTTAATTATCCTCTTAGTGTTCATTTTATGTTATTTCACTGCTGGAATGTTGAACAGTTTATTAGTTGAAGACTTTGCCAACACTAACGACGTTTAATCTTTTTTTTTCCAGATGTGAGGTGTGCGGTTTCCAGTGTCGCCAGCGAGCGTCTTTAAAATACCACATGACCAAGCACAAAGCTGAGGAGGACCTGGAGTTTCAGTGCCTGATGTGCAGTAAACGCTTTGAGAAAGCGCACAACCTGAACGTGCACATGTCCATGGTTCACCCGCTGACTCAGGCCGACGGCCAGAGGGGGGGCGGCGGTCAGCCGCAGTATGCAGACCTGCACACCATCACTCTGAGCGGAGAGCTGGTTCAGCAAGACGGGGACAGATGACAGCAGGGTGCCCGCCGCAGAGGTACAAAGGCTGCCAGCTTGCCGTGTGGCTCCACCCAGTTACAACAGAACAGTAAAGGTTCTTTCATCTGTGACATTAGCATGTCAGGACCCCCAAACCGACTTTCATTCCAGATTTTATCTGTTGGAAATTTCCTGACCATCAAAAACAACTCCTGAAGAATCATTTTGTTACCAGAGACCGAAGACACATTTCAAAGAAGCTGAAGTTACAAAAGATTCTATGTTTGAAGACATATGAAAGAAGCACAACAAAAAAATGACAAAGCAGGTAAATCTGTCATAGTTACTCTAAACTGGAATCATCAGCATCAAAATAAGGCCAAACACAAGTTATAGGATATGAAACAACATGTCCTTCAGGTTGCCCGACACAACAAACAGAAGACACAAAAGTCTTTCTGTCACCCCACCACCTAAAATTGGAATCACATAAACAACTGCAGTCTGTCCACACTCTGCTAAAGCTTCATACAACATCTCAGAGCAATAAATAAAATAGTTCAGCTATGCTTCTGTTATTTTGTTGGAGTTGTTTTTTGGTCCACTTTCACATTTTTAAATATAGACTCTTGAGTTATCAGTCATGACTTCTCACGTCGCTGATAGCTGGCATGCACTTTCATGTAATAACAGCTGGAACTGATGTAATTCCTACAACTGTTGTTTTGTGTAAGGCATTTGCTCAGAATATGCAGTTTTCATTTGAAGAATTCTCAGTTTTAAGTTATTACTCTTTGAAAGAGTTTTATTTTATAATCTAGCAATGGAAGGGCTTCAAATGTACATGTGTGTGTAAACAAGTGTGCATTGTGTAAAAAAAAAAAAGCAAATAAAATGTACAGGTTTTTTTAAACATTTGTGGCAGAAACGTGTTTTCGAGTTGGAACAAAACCTCCGTAAAAGGTGTACGTCACGGTTGAAGAGCTCTGCAGGTCAGAGGAAGTCGATCTCAGGGCTGAGGCTGTGGGGGTCCAGGTGCATGGAGAGAGCTGCAGACAACTCTGGGTCCAGGTCTGCACAGCGGGACTCAAGCTACAGCCAGAAACCAGACAAAAACATGCAAATGAGTCAAAGGGGCAGAAGAAATGTTGTTGATGTGGGTCGGATACCTGTCTGAGCTGGATGGAGGACACGGAAGCTGGAGACGTTTGAGGAATCAGACTTAGGAGAAACTGCTTTGTGAGGCTCAGAATGTGGGAAGGCTCCAGCTGAAGTAAAAAAATATATATATAATAGAAATTAGAAAAATGATTCTATTAGTATGCATGGACAGAAACGGCACAAAGAAATCACCAGCTGCTTAGCAGGTTTTGGAGTTTGTCCATCCAGGTAGAGCTGCAGAGCGGAGATGTAGCAGAGGATGGCGGTACGCAGGAACCCTGGACATCGTGTGGCGCTCTGAAGCAGACCTGCATTTTCCTGAAAGAGCAAGCTGGGATCAACGTGTTAAAATTTGTCTCTCGGAACAGAAGTGCAAAAAGGTTTATAGCTCACTGTTGGCAAAAGCTTAAAAAATACAGAACTATCAGTTCAGCTACACTTTAAAGCTTTGTTAGGTTTAATAATAATTTTGCATCTACAGATATAATGATTTAAGTGAAATATGTGTTTATTTTAAAGACTGTCTAATAAATTACAATTAAAAAACAATGAAAACTGGAAAAAAAACAGCTCAATAGTTTAAAAATGTACAAAAAAGCATTAAAGAACTGACTGAAAACTTTCAAATATAAAGGTAGACACCAAAAGCAAAAGTCCAAACAAATATAGAGGTACCGGTACATACCTGCAAAAAGCCCAGGGGAATAACAGAGCTACCCTGTCGGATGTCACTCTGGTTACCAAATGATAAATGCCTTGCTCTAAAAGTGTAAAAAAAACTAGGATGAGTTTTAACATCAGATCAAATGGTTAGCCTTAGAGCTGCTGCGTGTGATGCTGCAGGTTTGTACCGTCTGTTGTGAAGAGGAGCAGCCAGTCGGCAGAGTTCATCGACGCGCTGACAAGCTCAGTGCAGAAGAGTCTGATTTGGTCTACATTCTTTCCCTATAACAAAAAAACAAAAAGTGTCAGGAAAAATGTAGACCAAATCACATTTTTTCCCCACTTTTATGTTAACCTGTTTTTTTCCCCCCAAAGAAATTTGAATGTGATTACTTTCTGACCCTAAAGGTTGAAATGAGTTTGAAAAATGACCCTTAAAGGCCTCCAGGTAAGATTTTTTTGACAGTAAACAAAACATGCAGTCATTGTTTAAAATAATTTATGGGACAAGCAAAACCTCAGGATAATTTAAACTTTTATTAGTCATGGAGATGCCTTAGACAGAAAAGGAAAACTTCTAAAAGAATCAAAAAGTTGAAACATCTCATTTTGAATGACTTTGAAAATTGACTTTATTTCTAAAACCAGATTAAAGGATGAGGATTTGCCCAACGTTTCCTTTTTTACCATCATGCCAACAAAACCCCACAAACAATTTTAATAAAGAAGCAAAACATTACAATTGTGCTATTTCTTTAAAATTCAAATTCAAAATTCAATAAATGAACATTATTAGGGAAAAGCTGATTAAAGTTTGAGGTCACTGACCCTTTCTGATTAGGGTCAGGGATATTAGAGTTTTTTTCAGCTTCTCCTAAGATGTGTGTGAAATTCAGTTTTTCTAGTTACTTAAGTCATAAAACAAGACATTTACTTAATTTCTTCACAATCATCATTTGTAAAAACTTGCCTGATGTTTTCTAGTGTGACAGGAGATATTTTTGTGAAGAGAAAACCAACAATTATAAGGTTTCTTTATTATTATTATTATTTTTTTTTTTTAACTTCACTATTTTTTGCTCCCTGTGGGATTTGTATTTGAGCTCATATTCTGTAAAACTGCAGCATGTAAAATATATTTCTTGTAATCCTGTGGTGCATCAGTTGGAGAACAGTTACCTCAGGATCCAAAAGTGCTGACAGATAGTCGTTGACGTGGAAGAAGAGCAGAAAAACAAGCACCTGTGAGCAGAAACGAGCCACGGCAGGCATTACACATAAAAACAATATTTCACACTTTGAATTAAAGCAATATAAGGTTTCTATTATGTTCACTAGAAATGTTAAGACGGTACTCTAATCATTTAAAAGTACCCCCTCCTAAACAATGACCGACTGTTATTGCATTTAAAAAGGGATGTTTGACTACAGACGACAAAATGTTGTGTTTAAAGTTACAAAAGTTAAAAAAGGTCATTTTTTCTGTGCTATAGCATCAACTCAAACAGTGAATCAAATGGAAATACTTCGACAATATGTGTCAAAAACATCCAAATAGAGGATTTTCAAAGTTTTCAAGCTCTTATAAGAATCCTGCATCACACTTTTCCAAAAGTGAGAGGTTTGCTCTCACCTGCTTATATTTGACATCTTTCTGGTGTTGCAGGGAATTCAGGGCAACACGGAGGCTTTTTACTTCACAGCTCTGCCAAGAACGATGAAGGCTGGCCGCCAAAAGAATAGATGGAGCTGAAGGCATCGGCAGCCCCTGACCATTCACTAAGCTGCAGAACAAACAGATGAAGCTCACAGCAACAGTTTTTAAGGCTTCATCTAAAATTTTTACCTTTTAATACCAGACAGAATTTTACTAAGATACAATCCAACGTCTGAATCTGCAGAAATGTGACTCTTCACACTAAGAGATTATCTTTACAGTCCCTTTGGTCAGCATTTGTTGTTTTTGCTGTGCTCTAAATGTGCAAAGTAACAGCTTTGACTGTTGTTTTCCATTGCTAGCAGAATAATCTTACCACGTCTTGAGTTACATGCTAACTCGGCAGAAAACGGACCTTGAGGATGTGGTTTTACCTGCTGGCCCAGTGCTGACAGTCAGTGAGGAGCTGCAGCTGCTGTGGTGGAGACGCGCCGTCACTCAGGCGCCGCCAGAGTGAAAATGCAAATGCAGACAAACGTCGCCACCAGTGCTACATTCACAAGCAAAGTACGTTTAAAAAAATGTTTTTTTGTTTGAAGATTAACAATTATTCCTTTAAGTGATACAATGATGTTTAACGGTAAAGAAAATCCAGTATAGAAGTATCATTTTTAGCAGGAAGTACCGCTGTAGAGACCAGCATCAGAGGACAGTGAAGACCTATGTGAGACCAGACTTTGCTCAATTCTTCTGCTGGATATTTACACTGCACACAAGCATATATTAGGCCCTGGAAAATGAATGCAAATATTATTATCTCTGTAAATTCAGTCACTTTGTACATTTTTTAGTGAATAATTCCCACCTTCAAGAAGTGTGCAGTTATGTGGCTGGGCAGCAAGCCGGCCGGAGCGCATACTCTCCTCTGAAGATGAAGAAGACAACAGTAATTACCGCCTTCGCCATGATCAGCTTTAAGAGAGAAGCTTGACGTTCACCTGATGCTGGTTGACATGTTCTATTAGCTTGTTTATTTCCACAGTTGTTCTTTCTCCTTCTGTCTTTACTCGGATGAAAAGAACAGCTGGGAGAGACGGGAGAACCCTGAGAGATCCGCAAAGGAGAACAAATCAAAAAACAGTTTACAAAATCACCAGTGACAGGTTTGTCTTTAATGTTCAAACTTTTTAAAATCCCAAAATCTGTTCAACTCAAACTTTGTGGATTGGACTGTCTGTAATTTTCATGGGATTAAGTTGCGCTTTTTTAAAAACTATATTTCCCACATGCCCCTGTGGCATGGGGATACAGGATTCATGATTCTTATACAGTGGTCACCTGTTCCATGTGTGTAGCGTTTGCTGCAGACTGAGCTCAGTGCCGATGCTCATCGAGGCCGACGTCCCTGTGGGCGGGCATCTCTGAGACAGCAGCTCAAACAGGAAGTCGCACAGATCGAGTCTGTGACCACAGCTGACCTCCATCTCGTAGATCAGCTCCTTCATGCAAACAACAAATTTGCATCAACAGTATGGCTCTACAGGCCACTTCCTGTACAGGTTTGCCCATTTTTTAGCCCTAAGGGCAGTTGTGACGATGGCATTTGATAAACAGCCATCCATGGAAACCTACCCCAGTCACCCGCTCATTCTTCCACGGAAGAAAAACCCTAAACATTTGACACATCTTCATAAAGTCTCATTTCCTTCATACAACACATTTGTAAGCATTTTTACATTATGTCTACAACAAGAAGAAGCCACTTACTTCTTTGAAAAATTCTCTGAATTTGTTCAATCAACAGTAAATCATCAAAGAATGTTTGGTCCATGAGAAATGGACTTCACACACCTGTAACCTGGACAGGAGGTCTGGCAGGCAGCTTCCTGTCTCTGCTGTTCCTGGCTGAACGAAAGGCCTTTCAGGGCTGGAGTCACTGCTGACATCATCCACAAAAGCAGAACATCCCGAAGGTCAGAATTTCAACGCGCTCCCTCTCAGTTATCCAGAAAAACCACGACGTTACAGTGTTTGGTAAATCCAAGAGTGATGAGAGCTATGGCACCTTGGCTGCTGGTCCATGATGGCGTTGAGAAAGTGCGAGCAGAGGTTCTTCATGTCTCCGCCGCAGCCTCCCTGCTCCTCAGGAAGAGGAAGATAAAAATCCATACAAGCCCATTGCTGATACTCCTGACTACGCAGAAAAGATTGAAAGAAGAAATCAGCTGTTATTTCTATTTTATGCTGGTTTTTTTAAGCTTAAAAATAATTTCTTGCCCTTAAAGTTTTCCAATTATATCAATGGTTCATAACTTGAAAGGGCTGCATAACATGTCAACAGTTATGTAATATAGATTTTTGGTTTCAGCATCAAACTGAAATCTGAAATATTAATGGAGGAGAAAACTGAAAAAAAATTAAACTCAGCCAGCTTGATGCTAATATCACCTAAAAGATAAGCCGTGCATAAGCTTTACGATTAAGAGTATAAAGGACGCGAGGAGTGTGAGCTCTTTCTTATCTGGTTTTGGCCCTTTTTTTGTTTATTCACAAATCATTCCAGGATCTTTGAGCTTCTCCACTTACCGCTGTGTGTCAGACAGCGCGTCTTCACTCCTTTGAACTCTGAGTTCGCTGTGCAGCCATTCGGAGAAACTCAACTAAAAGATTTAAAAAAATAAAAAAGCAAGGTATATATATTGCCCAAAACCCTGGAAATCTGGACAGAAACTCTGCATTACGAAGGGGTAAAAACAAACTCACCCTATACTGCGGCAGCAGCTGGAGCTGTTGGAAGGCTTTGTGTCTCCACAGGCAGCAGGCGGCCTTGCTCCAGGTGCTGTTGCTGTCTGTGATGCTGCTCCACAGACCGCACTCCTCCTGATCAGAAACCTCAGCAATAGTTCCTCTGGCCTCCGGCATAAGTCTTGGTATGAGGTACAGGAGCTAAGCAAAGGCAGCGATTTGTGGTTAAAAGATCTTGATTTTTAGGGGAGACGGTTTTATTCTTGACTTGCAAGATTTCCTTATCCTGACTAATACTTTTTTATTCCCCCATGACTTCCATATCTGTTTAAAGTGGTTTTATGTAAACCCGTTATTTGTCATCATCATTCATTGGAAAACATCATGGAAGAATACATTTTATGTTCATTTAACTTGTTTTAAAAAGACGGACTAAACTAACATTTATGTATTTTTAGATTACATGACTTATATAGTAATAAAAACTTTCAGCATTTCTGTGTAGAAAAGACAGAAATGCTGCGACTGACTGATGTGAAGGACTGGAGTTATTTAACATGCTCCAAAAAAACATATACCTTCTTAAAAATGCTGCTGGGGATGAACTCCTGTTGTTGCTGTTCAGGCAGTGAGTCTCCGGCGCAGATCCCATAACACACAGCGGCAACACACAACCTGGACAGTAACAGGATGACAACCAGTTAAAGGCCCACTCCAATCATCCTTTGAACCATTTTTAAAGCCTTCCCAGTGGTCTTTTAATTATGATGATGCCATTTAAAAACCGTTGTTTTCTAGGACATAGTTTCTGCAGAGTGAAAGGAGTTTGAAGAATTCACCTCCGAGTTTTGGGTGAGACTGTTGGTGTGAAGCAACCCTGACAGGCCTAACCTTTGCCGTTGAGAGCTCTCCGTCTACACGCTCTCCCACCAGGTTACAGACCGACACAACACCAACATAACATTAGTGCTGCAACAAAAATGGCGAGCAATATGGGAGCTATCCTGTCGTGCAGCTCAGACGAGGAAATCAAATCATGGATCTGTTTGTCTGAAAGTGGATGCATCAGAATGGAGCAGGGAGCTCGACATACAGCTATGTACTGTGTGTTTACGTATAAAACTAATAAGATTCTTTTCAAACAGCATTTTTTCATCTGCTCCTAATTCACAAAAATTTGAAGAAATAAATAAAGCAATATTAGACTTAATTTTCTTAAAAACACAGATTTTCTTAGGAGAGGGTCTTTAAAATGCTGGAATCAAGACCAGCAGGTGACCTGTATCTTACAGGGGAAGGGTCTGACCTTCGGAATGTAAAAGATTGGGGAAAATCCTTATGGTGAAAAAAAGAAGATGATGATCTAGAGTGGAAGTTGGAAGCTTCCCTAACGTTCCATGGATTGTGTTGAGATCCCAGTACGTAAAATACATGGTAGAAGAAAGCAAAAGTCCTATGTAAAAACACATAGAGCTTTTAAAGATGGGTATTTATTATGATCAAATTATAAGTCTTAGTCAAAGGTTCAGGTTTCATCCAAATATGTATTTTTTTTAAAGAGAAAATTCATCTTTTGTGGTGGCCAAAGATTAATTTTGAATATATACCTCCAGTGAAATAAAAAAATAAAGAACAACATTGAGATAAAAAGTCTACAGATGAGAAAATGATTTGCAAAAATTCAACAGATAT
Organism: Oryzias latipes; assembly: GCF_053564925.1. Taxonomy (NCBI): domain Eukaryota; kingdom Metazoa; phylum Chordata; class Actinopteri; order Beloniformes; family Adrianichthyidae; genus Oryzias; species Oryzias latipes. The sequence continues at coordinate 30,837,883 of NC_136242.1, read as the reverse complement.
TTAAAACTTATTTAATCAATACATCTTTCAGTTTGTGGGAAATGATATCAGTGCATCATATTATATTTCATTAGATTTTGTTGTAATAAAGGCTTAAGGTCATCTGTATTTAGTTTTCTTTAAGTTCGGTTAAGTTAAAGTTTTAACCACATGCTGTAAAGAAAGTGTTATAATAAAAATACTTAAATTGTTTAGGAGAAAATACAACATAAGCATGATTAAATTTAAAAACTGCTTAGAAATAACAGTTTTTCTTATTAGAAAAACCCTTATCAATAATATTGCTACATTTGAAAAACTTTCAAAAAGATTAAATTACAAGTTTTTTTGTTTTTTATTTTTAAAGTTCATTATCTTCTGTGTAGGTTGTGTAACGTAGTTCTACATTGGTGGTTGTGTTTGGGAATTGTGTCGTTTCTAAAAAAGACTTTGCACATCAACATTTTTCAATACCAAACCTTTCTGGTGTCCAAAAAAGAAAATAAATAAACGTATAGAAGGACGAGCAACCTGCCTGACACAGAAGAGCATGTTGGGGAGTGTGCTGCACACAAGAGCCGAGCTGAGAACATTTCTGAACGGGATCGGTTCTTGTCGAACAGTTGAAGCCAGCTGAACCAGGGGATTGTGGGACATGGAGGCCTGAAGGTGAACCACAAACACTGCCAATCCGAGTACATGTGCAGAATTAAGCAATGAGCCCTTTGAAAAGAAAATGTGAGATGAACAGATTTGGGTTAGAATAGGACATTTCTGGCAAACAGAGATGGAGATAAAGATGTTTTTATGTACCTGGTTATGAAAAAGGTCCCACAGTCTGTTCATGAGACTGGATAGAAGCTGCGTGTTCCCAAGCAGCATACGAACAAACATAGACGCCCACTGGTTTTGTCTGAAGAGGTAGGAGGGAAACAATCATGTAAATAAAAATGAACAGAGACTACCATTATGTAAATATGCAAGTATTGATAATCCAGTTAAATAATCTAATGTTCCATTTTTTGGCTGATTTCCTTTAGATGGGGTTCATTTTATTCTCAACAGAAAGACAAAAAGTGAAAGAAAACATTAGCCGTTATTGTAAACAAGATCCTCTTCTTAATAGCTAACCTGGTTAAAGAAAGGTTTAAAAAAAAGAAAAAAAATTAGAATTGCATCCGTCTCCAAGTGAGACGTATGAATTAGATTCCAGTTTTGGCAAGACAACCCTCAGCTTTTCAAACATTTTATTTTTATAATTCATATTTCCTCTACTGATCACTGATTCTTGAAAAACTAAAAGATCAGTAAAGCACATAATAAATATACCACCAGTTAATCCAAGTTAAACAATTTATAGTCATTTTATGTTCAAAAATAATTATTTTTTAATTAGATTTTTTCCCCCTGCATTTTTCAGATTAGACTGGTTTAGAATGACAAACAGGTTTTAATAATGCAAACATAAATATTAACAATGTGCAGTTACAAATTTAGGAACATGTATCATTTTATCTACAAACATGCATGAACTCTTGCAAAAGGGCTTATATTAATTAGAATAGAACAAATATCCAACCATTAATCTATTGTTGGGTGTTTTAAAATAACCAAAGGTCATCATAAATTACATAACTATCATGCGAGGGGCATTAAAATAGGCTCTTTTTTTACTGCAAAACAGATATTTTCTTTTGAAACTGCCAATGAAAACTTTTAAATAAGTTTGAAACATGTAGACGTAACCCTTGTGCTATCCTAGGCACTTAAACGTTGGGATTTGGGTCATCTAGACCCACTAGACAGTGCTCTGAACCTTTTTTCTTCAATGATTTGTGATCTTCACTGGTGTCCATGGATTACATGAAATCTTTCCACCTTCATCCACCTTTGTCATGGTAGGGAGAACACATCAATGGAAGGGTGGGGTCATAGGATAGCACAAGGGTTAACAGTTGCATTAATGTATTTATTCCCTGTTTAGGATGGAAAATTGATTTAAATATATTTGCTAGTAACTTATTTGCTAGAAACTGCCGCGAAGGAGGGTCTAAGGGCAGGGATGCCCAGTTTAGTTTAGTCTGTTTAGTTAAAGTTTAGAATTATCCTATGGAATTCTATAAATTTAAGATCCTTTTTGATTGTATGTTTACCTTACTGGTACGAAGCCCATTGAGACGACTGTTGTTGTGAATTTGGGCTATACAGATAAAATTGAATTGAATTGAAAAATTGAACTTGTAACCGACATTAACACGAACATAGAGTGACACAAATGTATCACATGTTTTTTTTCCAAATGGTGTTTAGCAGCAGTCAGACTGCAGAGTCATACTCACTGGTTGGGAGAGTTTGATCTGGAAGCGTTTAACAGACACTGACAGAAGTTTCTCAGGAGGATGTTGACAGCCTGAAGATGAAATTCATTTAAAACAAAACAGCCTTTTCAACAAAGAAGACCTTGAGGTTTTACATTTGGAGAGAACAAATGAATTTCAGTACAAACGTTCGAGTGCAGCTCAGCCAACAGAGCGCCATCAGTGTTCAGGATGATGACGGTGTTTCCAGTCGGTTCATTGGGACAACCGGGAAAGATGATGCTCAAAGTGTGGGAGATCCGGGACAGCTGGGCTGACATCTCTGCAGATGCATGACCAATAAACAGACAGTGTGCACAAGCCCATAGGTTTTATGTTTTTAGAACACTCATTGGGGGCAAAGATAAATAAAAATGAGTGACAGATACAGACCTCCATGGTTTCCACTAGTAACCAGCTCTGTGAACTCCTGCAGCTGAATCCTGACAACCTCCAGAGGATCATCTTTGGTGTCCAAACACACAACACTTTCTGAAACGTAAAATCACGATTAGATTTTCCTCCAAGTGTCATTCATGCAGATAAAGGAATACACCATAAAAGCTCAATTGTCCCTGCATGCTCTGTGTTGTATGGTTGTATGGTGTCCCATGCTGTAGCTCGGTTGGTAAGAAGCTACCATGCAGGAATCCAGGGTTCGATTCCCGGAGGGGAATGAGCATTGGTCCTGGGGGCAATTACCATATCAATTGCGAGCAATTAACATCACCCAGTGGGGGTCTTTAGGCAAGGCCCTTAACGCTACTGCCTCCCTAGCGCAGTTCACCTGCAGCTCACCGCTCCCCCAGGGGATGGGTCAAATGCGGAGAAGAATTTCCCCATTGAGGGATAAATACAGTATCAGAAAAAAAAATGCTGCCTGATCCTTGATAAAACAAACCTATAAACCCTGGGATCACAATTTTCAGTTTTAAACTGTGTCAATAGCTTTTTGGGTGCATCTAGTATATTTAAAAACCCCAAATAAATCATTAAAGTCAACATAAACATACTCACTTTTCTGCTGTCGCTGTTTCTGACAAGACTCTAGATAAGAGGAATACAGTGCCGCAGGGATCTTATCTGCCCTAAAAAAAACATTTTGAGTGGAAATACAACAAATTATTAAGAGCAGCAGTTATTGATAAATAGACACACAGCTACAAAGGCTGATGTACAGCAACTCACTTCTTTAAAGCTTCAATGAAGCTCATCAGATCATCTTGTTTCACGGGAAGCTGTCAGCATTTAACAAAAAGAGAAGAATTCATGAAACCAAAAGCTTCTTCCCGTGTGGAGATGCCCCGTTTGTGACAGAGTAATACTCACCAGTCTGGGCTTCAACAAAGCAGGAAGGAATCGGGTCAAGAAATACGGCCTCCGGAAGATACTGCAAAAAAACAAAACTGATGGGATTTTTCAAAGATTTGAGAGATGCTCTCACAGGCTTCTCTTGGCTTCTCCATTCAATTATCTGCTAACTTTTGTGGCCAAATCCTCAACATGAAGTTGTTGAATTTATTTTTAGTTTTTGTGCCTTTTTCTTGGTCATGATTTATGAGTGTTTTGTGCCTTTGTGAACGCCTTATCCATATTCTTATCTGCAGACGATTTGTTAACATTCTGTGAAACTTGTCTATGCTCCTTTTATTGCTTAAGCTATTTTTATGACATTTTTTATTTCATTACCTTTTCATCCACTTGCATCTGTTTTTCTCCCCTTTCCAGGTTCAAACCTTCTCAGAAATATCCAATTTTATCATCGATTTAAAGCAATCAATCTTTAGTGAAACCGCCTTCCTACAGCTCACATCAAAGTCTGCTTTCTTTTAATGACCCCTCAAATCGTTATTTTTTTTTACTCCTCTTGCATCACTGAAACGCCACTTAAACCTTTAAATCTGCTTCTATGAAGAAAAAAATCATACTTTTTTAACCTACTGTATATTCTACCTCTTGGCAAAATTTCCATAAAAATACAATTTAGCAATTTTAGATTAAACCTCGTCTGTACTGCCCAACAAACTCACCTCTAACTTTCTCCTTCTTTTCTCATTGACTGCTTAGCACCAATCAAATCTTGATTTTCCTCAAACTTTCTTGAATTCAACTGAACAGAGGTGCCCCAAGTCCATCATATATAAACCGAAAGCTTTTGCTTCTCATCAATACCAACTCTGTTCCTCCTTCGCCTCCAGTCAATCGTCTGTATGTCTTCTCTGTCAGATCAATACCACTACCTGGCCTGCATATTTCCACTGGTGTAGGTGGAAATATGCAGACGGGGATGTTGGGATGTCCTTCAACTCCCCAGATTCTAAATTTACTTCCTGCTGACATCAGAAACTTCACTTCGCTCTTCTAACCTTCTCACTCAAAATAACCTGTTCAAATTTACCTTTAATCCAAAGCAGCAGAGTCTCATTTTAATCTGTTTTTTTATTTTTCTGTACTTTCGATTTTGTGAATTTCATTTATTTATTTATTTATTTTGCGCAGTGTCCTTGAGTACGTCATATAGATTATTAAAAAAAATTAATGTTGACAATTTCTAAAAAAAATACTTTTTCGTCTATTATTAATACCGGTAATGCGTTTTAGTGTTCATATTTGTTTTTACACTAATGTGCTTCAATTTTCTAACTTGAATATTAAATTTACTGGTGTTTCATCACCATTGTTTGTCTTAAAGTGTCCTTTTTGTCATTTAAAAAAAAAACATTTTTTAGTTATCTAACAGTGATTACGTAAAGATTTTGGGCCATATTTATGCATTTCCTCTTAAGTACAGACAGTGCTACCTGGCCTCCATGACTGTCGCAGAGATCCTGCCAGTGGTCCTAAACAAAGACACGGCTTTCTCCACATCCTGCTCCGCCTGACATTCGGGCTGCAGCAGAGCACAATTGTTAAATTCACAAAAACAAAACAATCTTTTTAAGGCTGAACTATTTTCTATGTGTGAATATTTGGCTAATCCTGGTTTCTCAATGATAAGTAGTATAAAAGCAGATAGAAAGATGTATAACCTGATATTTTTCTATCTGCCTTCTAAAACCTCAATAAATAACAGCAGCTGAAGATAAAAGGAGAAATTCCTCCACTGTGTGTCACTGTTACCTGCACTGCTGCACCGGAAACATCTTCATATAAACCCATGTCCTCCACAGACTCCTTTGAGTTCCCAAACACACAAATGTTAAACATTTATAATAAACTGTTAAAGCTGCAGTCATGTATGACTTTAAATTCATTTTCTTTACCTTTAGGTCAGCAAGTCGAGTCTTTGCCAAAGAAACGTACTCCATGAGAAGACTGCGGTGTTTCACAGGCACATAAGGAGGGTTCAGGATGTGAACCTGCCGTGTGAAAGTAACAGTCAGCTGTTAGACATCAGAACGAAAACATTTATCTGTTCTCAGTGGATTTTTTAAACACCAGTAGGTTAAAATAAAAATGTGTCCCAGCAAATGCTATAGATGGAAGTGCCAGCAGACAGAAAAACCTTTAGTATTTTATCAAACACAACATTTTGTAACTGTATCTGCAACAACTGATGAGAATCTTGCTAAAATCATTATGGAACTATATAAAAAGCATAAATCTATTTGCTTTAGATAGTAAAAGTCAAACTCTTCCGTTTTGCTTAGCTATAAAATGAGAAGTAATCACTATGTTCAAAACAAATCATATTTGACATTCAAACAACACCAAATGTTTAAAAAAATAGGGATGTAAAGGATAACAGGTATCAAAAAATGGATCTTTTACTGAAAGTAACAGGAGTATAGGCTGAAAAACCACAGATATGAGCAAGATTATGTTGTTAAAAAGGAATAAAGTCAATCAGGAAGTAAATAATTGTTGTCCGTTTCTCTTCTTTTGCTTGTACGTTTGATGCGAACGAAAGACGTCCAATCAAAAGTTTGCTTCAAACAAGTGGGGTCGGTTACAATTGGTTGAAGGAGAACAACAGCTAGGGATGTGTTCACTAAACATATAACCATTTTTTTAATAATAAATTATTATAAAACCCTTTTTTTAAACAACAAAACAGTCTAAAAGACCCAAAATACCAGGTTTTAATGCTTAAAGATTTTATCAGCACACGTCACGTAAATATAGTCACAACATAAAACCAAAAAATGACCTTAGAGTTGATACAATTTAAAATTTAAAGTGACTTTTAGAGCGGTTTCAGCCTGCACACATGCAGATTAGATGCAAGTATAAAATCTTACAGATTTTAACATCACTAAAATTATATTAAATACTCAAACTCACACATTTGTCAAAGTATGAGATCCTTTTTATATCAAAAATAGACTTCTGCTTTAATGAGATCAAGGCTTTGGCCGCTTCTACCAGATGAATGAACTGTTTCCTCTGTCATCATTAAAAAAAGAAATCCATGGAAACAAATCTACCTTACACCAATATATATGGATTATGTCTCATTAACAACTGTTGCTTCCTATTAGTAGAGGTTTATAGTCACACCTTGAGGTACTGTGGAGGCTCAAAGGGCACCAGGTCAGAGAGGAACTTCAACAGGAACACCAGGGATTTCTTGCTGTTTGCATGGTAGCCACTGCCACTGCCGAAAGACATCTGAGAAGACAGTAAAAGATCGGCTTACTGGTAAAATTATCTCACAAATATCTCAATGTCTCAAAGATAGACTTATTGCAATAAACACCTAATAAAAGAAATTAGCAGGAAATAAAAAGATCACACGAAACTGGGTATTGAAAAAAAATAACTATATTATGCACCAGTAATTTGAGGGTTTAGTCATTAAATAAAAAGGTAATTGACTGAAATAAACATGAAATTCATTAATAACGTGCATTTATGATGAGATACTGGTCCCATCTGGATATTCTAAAAAGAAAACAAAAAGGAAATGTATCAAATGAAAGGTGGTACGGTAGAGTGGGTGTGTAACCTTGAACCAGTCACTGTAGGAAAAAAAGATGGCGGGACCCTCCAGCGCACCCTGTCGAGCCAACAAGAAGGCAGTTATCATGTTCTCCAGGTCATAGCCGTGAAATGCAGAGTTCAGAAGTCTGGACAGCAGGTCTGGCAGATGCAAATCAGAAATAGAACATATTGTTAATGTCTAAAAAATGTTAAATAGTTTTTTAAAAAGTCTCAACAAAGACAGAGTTTGTTCCCATCTAATTGGAGGATCTTTTTCCTGTTAAAGGGCTTTAAACAGTAGAAACCAGCTCTTTTAATACCAACAAACTCTCTGCTTTCACCTTTGAGGCTGGACTGGGCAGACTGCTCATAAACCAAGAGAGTGGAGAGGAAGCAGAGGACATGTTTCCAGTTGACCTCGTGAGTTTCCAGAACCCGCTGCAGGTGACCCAAGAGCTGGCCCACACTGAAAACCACCGCCAGCTTTCATGGAAACAGACACAACAGAAAACCTGCATGACTTTCCTGCAAAACTTCCACAATGACATACAGATTTGTTTTATCCAGGATAATGGAAAACTCTAACATGCTGACCATCACAACAGTGTTTTTGTTGCCGTTTTTCTAAAGAAATAGCAGACCATGAAAGGCAGAGGTCTGCAGGAACGGCAGCTCACACTCAGAAATCCACAGGCAGAACAGCAGATTCTAAAAAGCTCAATAACATCTAAATACACGTTACTTTTTAAAGCTGCGCTTTATTATAGCTGACTTCAATAATCCTGAAAGGTAAAACCAGAGGAACACAGACTAAAAATGTTTACCTTTCGGAAAAGTGTAGTCAGACAGCAGCTGGCTTTGGCAAAAGTCCATTCATTCTGCAGACTTATGGCATCCGACACTGAAGACAGAATTATTACACGTCAACAACAAGTAAACTGTTTTCACAAATTGCAAGAATGAAAACAAAAGTCATCCTCGTTGATTTTTCATCATTTTCATTTACATCCATTAGCCCTAATGTTACGTCATAGGGTCTGGTGTGGGTTTGTGCTTTGTTGTGTGTGTGAGTTTTCAGCTCATGCAGAGGTCCAGCTTCACCTTTGCTGCTGACCCCACCTCTGACAAAACTGATTCAGGTTTCTCCCTCCACCAATTACCAGGCTGGGGGACGGGTTTAAGAACTCCCAGAAACCTCTGCTCGAGTGGTGGCTGAATTCCTAGCTCTCAGCCTAGAAGCTCATTGAATCTTGGCTTTTTTTCTTATCTTCTAGGTTTCCATTGTTTTCCCCTGGTTAGCTTTGATCCTGTGGTTGAGTTCTTCTTTTGTTTCATTTTCTTTCTTGAGAGTTTTCTATTTGATTAGTTGTTGTGTTTCTGTTAATATTTTACTGTTTCCAAAAACATTTAAAATAGTGGCTTTTAAAGAGATTTAAAGTTACAAAACCTTTTTACATTTAGGTAAAAATGTTGCAGAATGACTTCTAACCATGACTTCTAATCCAGCATTCAAAAGAAAAAAATCCTAACAAGTTTGATCAGTTCAACAGTAAAAAAAAATTAAAATGACTTTAATTTAAAGCGCTCGAGAGCATCAGTATCTAACAAAGTAATTATTACAGACAGTTGTTTCACACAGAAAACACTTAAATCAATAATGCAATAGAAATAGAATCCATAAAAACTTCTGTAAACATCCTACATTTTTAAAAAGCTGCAGATAAGACATTACATTTCTGGTTATTTATGTATGTGTAAAGAAGAAAGGTCGTCATGCTCTAAAACCTTTTCAATCACCTTACAATAGTGATCATGAATCATGATTTTTCTAATGAAAAATAATATGCACATATTTTTATTTACATAATAATTATGTAGTTCATCTTAGTCCAGCGATTTATTGATACTTAAGAATTCTGAATGACCTGAATCTGTGTTGGTACGGTATAAATATCTGAAATTATGAACCGGATAATGATAATTAATGTAAAGAAAATGGTTACAGTAGAACAAGGTGGGATTTTATAAATTCGCTTCCTTCTACTCCCTTTCAAGGAATCTATGCTTTGATGACTAGTTATCCTAAGTTTGATACGTCTGCGTTTGGATGTCAAACTGTTGGTTGTATTGTTTGTGCATTACTCTTGCTTTGATTGTTTGAAAATAAACCCCTTTCTGAATCAAAAATCCAAATTGTGAAAGCAATATTTGGGATAAAGGCAGATAAAAGGGGAGGCCATTTAAAGGGATTATTGTTGCTTACCTGATAGTTGAGGTTTGTAGGTGAGAGTCTGTGTAAGGAAATGAGTAAAAAAACGCTGGACCGCCTCTTCTGTCGCTAAGACCCCACAAAGGGATGAATCAAATATTTCAAGCCTGCAGACAAAAGCAGAAACTATTTTCAACAATGAATGAATGAATATATACAGAGAGTGCTCCCTCTGATTTAAATATAGATTGTTTTTGTGGAAATTAACAGCTAAATAGATGCACTGCGCATAAAAGCAAACCAACTTTAACACTGATTTAAGCCAACAAGTCCAACCATAGATGCCAAGTCTACAGCTTTGGCCTTTTCAAAACCAGAGAAGCGTCAGTAATTTATTTGGCTCGAGTCCTGCTGGATTAAAGGGTTCACAACAGTAGTGACTAAGCTCCCAGACCGGTAACAACGTGTTTTACCGTCAAGATCACCATAAGTATTCATTTGTCATTACTTTACCATCTTAAGCAATGAAAAGAACTGTTTCAGCTTTGGATTCAGTTTTTATTTGTCACAACAAGCCAGATTTTACCTAGAAAAAGAAACCCTTAGAAGGTCTACAAGTAAACTGGGTCTATTATTGTTTCACTTGTTTTCACTTCTATATATGAGAGAAGACTTTTACCCTAATATATAGAATTTATACAACTTGGTAGCTTTTTTTGTCTGGTTCTTTTTTTGTTTGTTTCCTTAACAGTCTGACTGAAATGTCTGTTTTCCAGCATAAATTGCACAAATAAATACATTGTTCACCGCATTTAAAAGCACAAAATAGAACTTAAAAGTCAAACCAAAGCTTGGCTCCTGTCTCAACTGACTGATGTGCTGAACTTTTGTCCACAATGTCCAAAACCCCTGAAGAAATTAAGAGAGAAAGGAATAAAAAAAGAAGTGTTTGTTAGAGATTAAAGGTGTTAAAAGTTTCGTTCACTATGATCCTCAGAGATCTGCATAAATCCGTGTGAGAAAAAAACTCACAGAGGAGCAGATCGTCCATCACAGAGCAGCACAGCAGGGAGATCTTAACGTCTGTTGCTGCGGCGTCGTGGATCTTCTCGAAGCCTCCTCCCACCAAGAAGCCAACCACAGCTGAAATACAGGAGACATCCATACACATGTTTACACTAAATTTACTTTACAGAAGAATTCCACAGCTAAAAAAATAATATACCTTACAATATATGAAACACACATAAAACAAATTATCAACTACGAGAACCAGAAATTAAATGAAAAATACTTTAGGAATTTCATTTTTTTTTTTACTGGAGAATTAAGGCCTTACTTGATAAAACTTTCTTTTGAACTTTTTTGGTTTCTTCCTCTGTGTCTGGAGGTGTCCATTCAGAAAGAGCTTTCATTTGAGACAACAGCCATGTTCCAACACCTTCATCACTAAAATGAAACAAGTTCAAACCATCTGTAAATGCCTGTATGCTTATATATATTTATATATTATTCATATACTATATTATATATATAATAATGCAGTCAGTTGGAAACCCTTTTTTTGTGTCAAATCTATGTAGATTCATGTGAATTCTGTGTTTTACAGATGATTACAGATGAAAGTAGAGGCAGTTTTTACCTTTTCATGATGGACTTCAGGGAGAGGATGTTGTATGAATGTAAATAGTACACAACCTCCAGTTTGGGAAGTTTCTGAAAAAAGAAAAACATCATAAACTTTGTCACATTTTAGAATTTGTAAGTATTTTTCAAGATACCCCTTGATGATTTACTAAATTTAGGCGAAGTACAAATTAAGAATATTTCATGACCTAATATTTTCTCCAAATCACGGTGTACAGTTCTAAACCTTGAAGATTTTCTTTTACTCCTTATTATGTCATCTGTGACACCAAGGGTGAGGAATTTTATTCAGCCATCCCAATTTTTCAAGTTAAATCAAGTCAACCTTAACCGAGAAGCACTTTCTTTAACAAAGCAATCAGTAAATAAAACATTGATTAAAGGAAGTAAATAAAAGCACACCATAATAAACCCAAATGAAAACGTTTATTATACTGTTTTATAATAAGACTGTGCATTGTATACTGTTAAATGCTCCGTCTTTATGTTGATAACAAGCACATAAAAGCAATTGAGCAATAAAAAAACTTTGCTTTTAAGTCATTTAAAGAGTGCGCACACACCTGACCTCTCCTGTACTCCTGCCAGAGCAGTTTAGGGCAAAGGGCTCCCAGTGACAGCAGTTCTCTGCCGGACTCAAACAGAGCACACAGCTGGACCTGCAGAGAACACGACGAAAGCAACACCTCGAAAAAAACTCCATCATTTACAGCTGCTCAGAAAGCAGCTCTTGTATTATTAAGTTGGTGTTTCAGCTTCACAGACAATAGAGAGAATCTGCTACACAGATGTGATGTAAACATCCATCTTTATTTAGAGGCTTTTGTGCTATTGTTATTATTATTATTATAATAGTGCCAGTAATTTATGCATGTCTACAATTTATTGCAAAACTGATAGACAACAAGTTTAAAGGATGTCAGTCTTCTTCACCTGCAGACAAAAATAACAGCTTTCATTGATTATATATTTCTAATATATATTAAATTCTTAACTTGACTAAGCTCTAAAAGAAAGACTTTTAAAAACACCTAATTGAATTTAAACACTGTAAAACAATTAAGGACTGTTTCATTGTTAAATTTCTGTGCAAAAACATTTGTTCCACTTAAAAAATACAATAAAAAATAAAGAAGACATAGATACATCAAATCTATTTAACATAATAATAAAAACATTGATTACCAAATAAAATTAAAAAATGATGCTACCTTTTTGACATTATAAACAGCCATATGTGCATTTATACATAGAGCTTAAACATCACATTGAATCCTTTTAAGTTTGATCAAGTGACTGAATTACTGAGCTGCATTTTACGGTAGAACAGCTCTTGGACAAACTCGCCTCCTGTAAGACTCACCCTCTGATGACACGTGAACATCCCTCGGCTACTGTTTTCTTCCTGCTTTTCTTCATCGGTCTCTTGAGTGATCTCCACCAGTCTTTCCAGTATCATCCTCGCTGAAAGCACAGTGACCGACACGCCTATTTGTGCGGCCTGACGCTTCAGTTCATTCACTGCACACAGACATTGCAGCATTACCCATCAGAAAACGACTATTTGGGATCTCTTGTTGTTTTGGTGACAGCGAAAAAACACAAAAAACATAAAATACCCTGTTGTTGATCAGATACACACTCTGACAAGGAAAAATAATTAAAATATGTGATATTTGAACAGATCAGGTGTACAATGACGACACAATTTGTTCCACCTTTACAAAAAACCTCTATGCATAGCTGGTTGTTACAGCAAGTTGGTTGTGTCTATCAGCAGACATCTTCAGTGCAAATTTTAAACGCATAATCTGCATTGCTGAAGACACGTGAAGACGCCTACACAGCAAAGATCCAGCGAAGGGAGAGCAGATTCCCTTCGGCAAAGACGGTTTCTGTTCATCGTTTTGAGAGCCCAAAGTGTTGCACAAATCTGGAGTCTATAAAAAAATATGAACAAATGCACATTCGCAAAACCAAGCTAAACAAATGATATTAAAATAGCTTTTCTAAAAATGTCCCCTCGCTCACCACCACCTCCTGAAACAGGCTGCTAAGGTCCTGATGTTGCTCCAACAGTTGGATTGCTTCCACCTGCAACCTCCGACCATCTCCAAGCTTTGGCTTCTTCAGCACACGACCAGCTAAGAACAAACCAACAGGAGAAATAATCATAATATGAGTGATCCAACAGCCTTGCTGTATTAAGCAGATTAAGTTTTCATTCGTTCAGTGATGGAACTTTTTAAAACCGAAATTCTGTGTCTGTCTCTGATTGGAAAACTGTACACTCTTGACGAATAAATAAATATAGCTTCAAGAATTGTTGATAAATAAAACTGAAAGAGCACAAATTCAAACAAACGCTTTAAATTTCCCGATGTTTTTATTGCAGTCTTTTTCCTCAAAGTTGATGTTGCACATTTCTACTTTCCTGTTTTTGTTTATTTCAACATAAACGCGTTAATAACCTCTAACTATAACTTAAACTTAAGCCTCCCCGGCTTAAACCAAGAGGTGTGTTCGTTTGAATTCATTTGCTGCATCTTTCATTTGTGTTTTAGACAGCAAACGTCTTCCTGAAATACTTGTTGGCCTTATTAGAATCCGGGCGCAATCATTCAATCAGTAAAAATTAGAATGACACAGAGAAACTCTCTTTGACGTCTTAACTCACCGAGGAGGCTCGACAATGTCCTTTTCTGAGCAACAGACTCACACGTCGCACTCAAAGACATTTTTTTTACCTCGACTTGAATAAAAAAAAAAGGAAATTTTTAACATTAATAGTTCGTTTTACAGTTGTCACATCTTTTTTGATAGTTCAGGCGATGTTTTGGTTTGGCATGTCCGCCATCTTTTTCTTCGTCGCGCTTTTTCTCTCATTGGCCGGTAAAGCGGCCAATCAGGAACGAGTGTTTACCACCAACCAATGATGATGCTCCAGCTATTATTAGAATCTATTTTTTTTAACAAACCTTTATTAACACAAACAACCTCGTTTTTTAAAACAACAATCTTAAAAGCAATTGTACTTTTCTCTTTTCCCAATTGATTTTGTGTGTTTTTATTTCACCCTTATTGTTTCTTAGAATAGCTCAGTGTGCTAAGCAATAATGATTCACATAAAATATCTCCTAATAAAAAATAACTCAGGAAATTATAATGTATAAAATATGTATTATGCAAAGTACTGTATATACATAAATATATTCATGTAAATAAAATATGGAAATATTTAATATGTAAAGTATGCTCATCTTTACTCTTAGGTTGCTCCCCTGTGGTCTTCACTGCTAACTCAAAGCATCCACCCTCATGTCCTCCTTCACTAAATGAATGAACCCAATGAACCTTCTCTCTGGTCTTCGTCTATCCTCTTTTGTGGTATCTCCATCCTCAGTATCTTTTTTGCCAACATCATCACTTTCCCTCCTCTAAAAGTGTCCAAACCATCTCAGTCTGCTCTCTTGCATTCATCACCAGAATATCTAACATGAGCTGCTCTTCTGATAGAGTCATACTGGATCCTATCTTCTCATTCCCAAATATAACTGATTGTTTTGTTTTTATGTATTATTCTTATTTGATTGCTTGAAATAAACCATTTAAAAAAAACATCTTCATCTCTGCTACCTCCAACTCTGCCACTTGTCTCAAAGTCTGTGATCTAAACCAATAACATGTCTGCTTTCACCAGTCTTCTATACTTCTTGCTGTAACCCATCACATTTGATTTTGATTTGATTTTGATTTTATTGATTTATTTCAAGCATTGTAGTCAAACCAATAAAGAATTTACACATATTTATCAAACTCATTACAGAAATGATGAAATGCATAGATTAAAAAGACAGAAAATAAAAACAAAGCAAAAACCTCACTTGAATCACATTTGCTTAATTAAATACAGTGATCATTAACTAAAGTAAAAGTAGAGTTTGACATTTGAAATCTTCCTCCGCCTGTTACAACTTTTTTCCACACGCCTCTTTCCTACACTCTCATGACCTAAAGTCCTCCACCTTTTTCACTTCACTTTCACTTCAGTCATTGCACATTGAAAAACTGAGGGATCACACTTGTCTGCTTATCTCTTGCTTCTTTTGAAAGGCAGGAAGTGGTAATCACACTCAGTAAATATGCAAATCAGGCTGTAAAGTTCGTTGTCTGTGTTCTCAACCCGTCTAAATTGCAACTGTCATGTCACATGTCACATTCACATCCACAACCGTGTCACATCATGTCCATAAGATGTGACTGTTGTTTTATAGCTTGTATCAGCAGTTGTGTAATTAATGCTTTCATTGAAGTCACAGGCTACTTTTGTGTCGTCCGTGAAGGTAAATTGTTGTGTGTGTTTGCAGATCATTGTGTGCAGAAACAATAAAGTTGAAGCTGCACCTCATTTTCTGCTGAGTAATTCTTGTCTGTTGAAACATGGTTTGGAAGGTCATAAGTCTACAAACATCACTGTTATTTGAGTTTTTTGCCTTTTTTTTGTATTTCTTTGACTAAATTTTAAATGTGCATCTTTTTTACAATTTTTATTTGGTATAACAATTCAATACAGATTTTATTACAATTTTACAAATTGTTTCAAAGGAATTAGATTGACGTTGTTTTGCAGTTTACTGACAGCTACCATAAAATATTTGAAGAAGTTTTTGATTATAAAGGAGCATTCGCAGTTTTAAGCAACCGTTTTCTGAAGTATAAAATTTTATAAAAGACCCTCTCCGATCATCTTTTAAACTATTTTAAAAGCGTTCCTACTAGTGGTCTTTAATTGAATTGAATTAAATATGTTTATGCTATTTATGGCAGAACAAAAAAAACTCAGTCATTTTCCAGGACATAGATTTAGCAGAGCAGCAGGAGTTCATCAGAAATTTGCGTGAGTTGTGGGCGGGACCATTGGCAAGGAGCAGCCCCGCCCCCTCCCCATCTCTGAGAGCTCTCTGTCTACACGCTCTCCTGCTAGTTTACAGCCCCTCACAACACCATCCTTAACATTAGTGGTGTAACAAATAAGGCTTTTTTGAGTCTGTGATTCACAAAGAAAAAAAATGCAATTTTGAGCTTCATTTTCTTAACATATGTTATCAGAACATGTTAAAAACACAATTTTTATTGGTGTGGGTCTTTAATGTTGTTCAATTATTTCATCCATGGAAAGATTTGTGTCTAGAAATTTGTTATCTTTTTTACCTTGTGTTCTAAAGTTTCTTCCTAAATTAAACGTTTTTGAGCCCAGACTGCAGTGTTGTACAAGCAACGTTACTAAACTTCACAGGCTGTTGTCATGGTAAAGAGAACGAAAGAGACAGAAAATCAATCCTGTAGTCAACTTAACTGCAACTGAGTAAAAACACAGCTTCTTCTGGTATAAATAATTGGCACATCATGGATCCGGTCCATCAGTGTATAAAGTGGTTGTTTCCAATCACAGGATGTTTGGGCGGTAGCCTCAATTCCCTGCTGCTGCACTTTCCCACACTTAAAGACGTATCCACTGAAAAGTACTCCCTTTTTGTGACTATTTCTGTTGCAGCTTGTTTTATTCCTCTTTTGTGCTGATTGTTGGTATGGATTAGCATCTTTGTTTCTGAATTTGATTATGTTATGCCCCCTTTTGTGTCTATTGGTACATAGGGGGGCATAATATAAAAAAGTAAAGTTTTTGGCTACCAAAGTTTAAAATCAGCAAAAACACCAAATAAATGTCCCCATACAAAAAGTATAACAAATTTATTTACAAATAACCACCAACAAGAACTTAAAGTGAAGCAAAAAGGCTTCAGGGTGAACCAAGGCCAAAATTACAAACAAAACTCCACCTAACTGAAATATGTAATCTTACCTGTAAATGAAAGTAAAGGGAAATCAATGGCAACACACTAACCTCCCTGAACTAACAAAAACAGGAGAAAACAGCTTCACTTAACATAACTACAAACCAAAGGACTAAACAGAGTGGGCACAAAACCACAAAAACTACAAAATACTAAAATACAAGAGTAAAGTGCAACACACAACTAAACAGGTGGTGAAGTCCAAAACAAAATGGAGAAGAGGGCCAAGATGGAGTGGAGACTGTTGCTGCAATGGAGACTGTTGCTGCAATGGAGACTGTTGCTGCAATGGAGACTGTTGCTGCAATGGAGACTGTTGCTGCAATGGAGACTGTTGCTGCAATGGAGACTGTTGCTGCAAGGCTCCCTTCTCATGGTCTGGAGGTCCAAGTGGTGCTTTTAAGGCTGCCTCCACCAGCTCTGGTCCAATTGGAGGCCACACCCTTTTCAGCACACCTGAAAATAGTCACACAGACATACAAACACAAAGATCCACAAAAAACACAAGTCCCACTCTGATATAAAAGAAAAATACCAAAAACACGGAACAAACTAAACAAAATATGGCCACAGCCGAAACAGTTTAAAATAATCTTTAACGGTAACGGTGTAACTGCAATCTTTTCACCAAAGCAACTTCATCATTTGTCCTAAAATAGATTTTAGGACCCTAGTGGATAAATTTAGGCTTCAAGATAACAATTGTCAGCAAGTAGTTTTTGTTGTTGTTTTGTGTACTATTTAACAGTTTAAATGCTGATGTTGTACACAGAAGCAAAGCATCGGTTTTTGTTCTTAGATCACTGTGCTGCTGTTAAAGTCATTTTAAACAGCAAATACATGGAAAACCTCAAGTGTAAAAAGGAAGTGCTCAGTAACTGTGAATTTTCATCACTGCAATTTATCTTCCACTGCATGAAACTGCTTTTTGCACAGCGAGCTTCTCTCTCAGTGCATTTTTGGACCTCCCAGCTCCACAGCTGCAGGGCTGTGGAGCTGTGGAGCTGGGAGGTCCACAGCTCCACAGCCGTCCCATGAGAGTTGTGTTGGGGAACTCATGAAAACTTAATGCAATGTGTCCTCATGCATTTTTAAGAGCTCTCTATTTTTCTATTGTGCCACTAATGTGTTAGAGGGAGACACAAACAGGAGTGCTGACGTGCAGAGAGAGGAAGTGCAGCTGCAGCAGAGCATCATGACCTGTCAGACTTGTGCAGCATAACAAACTCTGACACCTGAGGACACACGTTATTTCTGACTTCAATCAACTTGTAGGACAAACTGAAAATGTATGTATGCAATAATGGCACGAGAAAAATCAGGCCCCCGCTCAAAATAAAACTCCTCTGAAAAGTAAATATACAGCTTTACCTGCTATTTGTGAATTATGCAACGATTTATTCCTATAGAAACAGAAATTCTAAACAACCGACATCACATAGTTGTGCTATCTTAGATGACCCCGCCCTTACATTGACGTGTCCTCCCTACCATGACAAAGGTGGATAAAGGTGGAAAGATTTCATGTAATCCATGGACACCAGTGAAGATCACAAATCATTGAAGAAAAAAGGTTCAGCGCACTGTCTAGTGGGTCTAGATGACCCCACTCCCAATATTAAAGTAACACAAGGGTTACGAAAAATTCTCTTTGGCAGATGTTTTTTTGTCCCGCAGCGGTCCTGGACTGCAAGGACCAGATTGTTTTCACAATCCTTCTTTCTTATTTTGAAACCATTAAAAAAATAAAAAATGATTTCAGAATCAACTAAAAATGCCAGAAAAAAATCAAGTTTTGAAATTATCATGGCGGCCATTTTTGTTGCAAAGGGTGAAAATTGGCGACAACAAAATAAAAAAAAGTGTTTGTCTTCACAAACTTTCCCACACACCAAGTTCTGTCTACAACCACAACCAAAGTTCCATCGACCTTTGACCTCGTGGAGAGGCCGCCATCTTTAATGGTTTTTTTTTATTTCTCCTTCAATTCCAGCTACAAATGTAAATTCTTCCTTTTGATATCAATGTAGTGCTTCATAACTCCTCAAGCATCATTGGGAAAATGGGAAAAATTTGGAAATAAATGTTTGTAGAATTTGAACGGCATTAGCGCGGCGAGTTCACAAAAGTGGCGTTCCCCTGTGCCAGCTGCTGAGCCAGTGAGGGCGGGGCATACAACACAGCTCAGAGCTTTAATTGGTTTGTTATTTATTCTTTTTCTTTTTTTTTGTTTGTTTTTCCTTGCTGGTACCCAAATTGAACAAGCAAACAAAAGGGTCAAATTAACATGTTTTTGGGCTCTTCAGGGTTAAGCTCTTAAAGAGACAGATCACTTGTTACAATGTTTCCTCTCAGCAAGGTCATATGTCAGATGTTTTGCCTTCTTTTTTTTAAATTAATGATTTGTTTTGTTCTTTAAAGGATAACTTTCCTTCGTTGAAAACCGTTTACCAAAGATCGTGCACTTAAAAAAAACTCTACCTGTAAAAATGCTACCCAATGGTGGCATTCATACGCACTTTTCTGTCACTAAATTCTTCTAATGTTTACATTTTTATAACAGAAAAAATTCAAATCAAGAGCACCATATTTAATAAAAAGTTTAATCACAAGGAAAATCCCTTTTTGCATCGATGATTTGATGATAAAACAGCTGCACTCTTGTTTGTAGTTTCCATTTACAGTAAGTAGGTCACATATATGCCTCCGCTGATCAAACTACTGTGATCCACAAAACAAAGAAGGGAAGTTTGAAATGTGAGAGAACGGGGAACCCGATCATGACTCAGGGATCCAGTTGTTCTTATTCAAACACATAAACACCAGAGGCTGGAACACTCCTCCTGTGCCTTTTAACAAACAGTACTCTGAGACCTGCAGGCGTTATAGTTGTGCTACATTCCAGACGGCTCAGTCATGTCTATGGAAAACAGCAGGTCTGAGTTCTCCTGTGATATTCCACGGTAACATGACCCTATCTGCTCCTATGTGAACCGTTACAACGGGTTAAAATACCTGCATGTTCTTGATAGCGCGCCTTGAGGTCAAAACTATAGATTTTACAAACCAACATGTTATTCTGCAACACTGATTTGATAAAAAGTGAACTTTGTCCACTAGAGTTTACTAAAACAAAGGCATGTTATTCAGATTGTGGCAGAAAAACCTCTAATCTCCCACTATTCCTGTAAAGCACGCTTTTGCTATTCCAAGATTTAATCTATGACAACATTCAACAAACAAGAGCTGAGTCCCGTTTACTGGCCCGCTTTCACTTTTTGCCTCGCTCCGTTTAGGCAGGAACTTCCTCTTATGGAAAAAAAAAAACGTTTGGGAAGTTTTAAAACATGTTCTCCACGATAAAAAGGTTCCTGGTCTGTGGCCTCGTTTGGTTTTAAGCCGACAGCAAATGTTTTGACGGTTACAGCTTGAGAAACCAGTTGCTGAAACTTTCCATTCCTGATATTTTTCCTCACAAATGCTTAGGAAAAGCAACACAATTGGACTGAAGACGCGTGTGGTTTTCCTGCACAAGTCTCCTGAGACCTGGAGAAACTTTATTTTAATTTTATTAAAATCTATTTTTTAAAGCCCTGTCACACCATGCAACACAAAGCCGTTTGTTTTATCATCGGTGTGTCAAAATAAAAGCATCCTCCATCTGTACCGGGAAGAAGGTTCCAACAAATCCAACTCGGTTTTAGCTTTGAGTAAATGTCAAACTCTGGCGAGTCCCTTAACAAACATACCACAGAAAAAACAACATGACGAAGGATTGAATGTACTTTTTTTATTTTTTTTTCCTTTGCAAATATTCAAGTACAAGGATCTTAAGATCCAGGACACACAATCACTGAAAAACATTTTTAAAACCAACATTTGAATCGCATTCCTTTAGATTGACAAAATTTCTGCACGTCCGCCAATAAAATTCCCTCCAGACTGCGACATGTGGACCTCTTGTAAACATGATACAAATATGTCTTTGATTTCCGATTACAAAAAAGTAATCTGGTATAAAAATATCTCATCTTTGATAGGTTTTTCTCTTTTTATGAATATTTACATCAAAGTATCTCACAGTATAATCTGATCTGAAAAAGTACGTAATGTAAAATCAACACAAAAAGGTCTCAAAGAGGGTAGAAGGCCTTTGGTCATCATGAAAAAATAATAATAATCCAACAACAAAATAACCACAAACAGTCCATTCACCAGCTTGTGTACAACAACAGTGATGAGTGGATAGGATTGGTCGAGCGTCTTGCAGCCAGAACTCCGGGAAACCAGATTTCCACAGGATTCATTCTTCACAAAAGTTCAGAACAAAACTGCAAACCTGCAGCTACAATCAGGCGTCACTCCTGAGGACGGCCGAGCCACACAACCGCCGGTGGATGAAGTTTCCCAGGACCATGAGCAGCATCTCCGAAGTGCTGCTGAGGGCCACGATGAAGGGTGCCTGGGATGCGAAGTCTGCCTCCACCCTCCGGAAAGACAGCTGCATGACGGCGAGGGCCAGCAAGCTGTTCTGGACGCCCACCTCGATGCTAACGGTCTTCTTTTGCGGCAATGGCAGGCCTGCCAGCTTAGCCAGGACGGCTCCAACCGCCAGGCCCAGCAAAGGCACCGTCACCCCAACCACCACGATCTCGGGACTGACGTTGGCCAGGATGGACGCGCCCATCTGGTAGGCCATAAAGATGCCGCCTATCATGAGCACAATGCTGAAGGGTCGTATGAGCACCAGCAGGACGCGGGTGAGGCCGGGCAAGCGCAGCTTGATCAGCATGCCCAGTGAGATGGGGATGGCGATAAACAGGAGCGTGCCCAGGATCTTCACAAATGGCACGTGCAGGGCGGCGTGCACGCCCAGCAGCCGGCCGTACAGGGCAGACGACAGAGGCATGGCTGCAGTGGCCACCAAGGTGGAGACCAGCGTCATGGAGATGGCCAAGGTGACGTCCCCTCCAAGCAGCAGGCTGTACAGGTAACCGCCTCCACCACCCGGGGCAGAGCAGGTGATGACCAGGCCCAGGGAGAGCGCCGTGGGCAAGGAGATCAACCGGGACACGCAGTAGGCATAGAATGGCATCACCAGGAACTGACCCACCACACCCAGAAGCAGTGGTACGGGGCTCCTCAGCAAACCCCTCAGCACCTCCACCTCCACCTTGCACCCGAAGGCACACTTGTTGACGAAAATGAGAGGCAGCAAGGCGAACAACACAGGGTTCTCCGTGAAATGGGACAAGCCCCCCGACTGGATGAGCCGGGTGGCCGGGTCATTGTCAGGCGCCACTCTGATGGAGTAGTCTGTCCTCTCTTCAACCAAAACCGGCATAGAGTCCCGGTCCTGGTCCAGGTCCAGCAGCTGGATCTGCAGCTGAGCCCGGCCTGGGAACCCGGAGCGGATGTTGATGACGAAGCTCCTGAAAGGACCCGCGTGGCTCAGGCTGCTGTTCGTCACGTTCACAATGGAGAGGACCTCCGGGTCCAGAGAGCGGACGCTCACCGTCTCTCTCCGGCGGTCTTTCCTGTCGGAGCTCCGAAACCGGCTGGAGATCACGATCACCCCGTCCGAGTTCTCCGGAAACTCAAATTCCCGCAACGATCCGTCCCCGATTCGGAGGAACCTGCTGCTGCTGCTGTCGGTCGTCAGGTTGGTGCTGCTGTCCACGGTCGCCGTCAGGTTTTCGCCGGCCTTCGCCCAGCTCGCTCCGCCGGTAATCAGGAAAAGACAACAAAATGAGAGGAGCTTCCTCATTGTTTTGACGGACAGGGGGCGGAGGCGCGCCGCAAAGACACCCGCTTCGCTCAGCCGCCGGCCTCTCCTGACGGTTACGGCCGCCCTGCGACACCAGCTCGCTCAACTTCTCATTCTACTCTCTTCCACATGCGCGCTCTGCGTCGTCTGCCGGCCCCGGGTCTCTTCTGGTTTCCATTTTCTCACCGTCTTTATACCGGAACCTCAGCATCACCCCGCCCTGTCGCGTCGGAGCTCAGCTCCGCGGCGGCGGTTCCGGAAGGCTCACTCACACAGGTCTCCCGCCTTTTGGTCTCGGAGGTCCAAAGGTCACCATAAAACAGCCTCGCATCGTCTTCCAGGATCAACACATTTCCGGTAAATGGAAACTGAGAGCACTTTTCCCTGCCTTGTCGGTGGTTTGATGCTCGGAAACGTTCAGGGTGAAGCTGGTGGAAAAACAAAAGGGTGTCTTCCGGTAGCGATACGCCAAAATAAAAGCTCTTTCTATTTCGAAACAATTTAAAGATGTGATCATTTCCCATCAGAAGTCCGTCTAAGCGCCACATATATTTTAACCAACTGGAGTAGTGACTGATTCCAACCATAGATGAACACACATGTAATTTGATGTAAATATCCTAAATAGGCAATTTGGTGGCACAAAGTAAAAAGAGTTTCCTTAACTAATCCATCTGTCAGTCAAAAAAAGAAAACGAAAAACAAGTTCTAAAGAAAAAAATAAATAGCTTGGGCACCACAAAGAAACGTTAATATATACATCGCTACTTGTTGAGTCAAATTACCTTCATTTTCACACACTAAACAAAAAATAATTATTTTGTTGGCATAGTGTTAATACAACTGGCACTTATTTTTTAAAGGGAAACCCCGCTACTTCCTGTCCGCCTTTGGTAACCTTGGCAACTTTGACGAAGCTTCGCATTAATCCAATCGGATCGGTCCATCGCGTCAGCCGCCCTCCTCCGTCAGACATGAGCAGAGGAGGTCACATGGCACAGGGAACACCGTGATTTGTACCCACTTGGGGGGGCAGCCAGGGATTACCCGTGACATATAAACACCAGAGCGCGCGCGCGCATCCCGTGCACAGTGGAAAATCGAAAGAATCTGATTAAATATACCAACTATGAAGGTTGTGTGAGTCCATCAGCCAATGTGGACTGACTATAAATAACTTGCAAAACAGGTTAAAGGGAAAATACAAAAACAATTTTATTTTCAAAATATCAACACTTTAAAAAAAATGGGGGATTTACTTTTTTGTTTGAAAAGTTCCAAAGCATAGTCCCTAAATAATTGTAGCTATCACAATTGACAAATATACAAATGTTTATTATTTAACATAAAAATGCAAGAAAGAATCAATAGAAAAAACTAAGGGTCTAAAACCCTTGTGATAACCTGCTATGCTACCAACACAGTCTACTATTATCCTATGATGTATGTTAGATTTATATATTTTAAATGTTTTTTCCCCTATATTTTACATTTAGAATGATTTTTTTTAAATCTAATCCTGACATATATGCATTCTTTTAAACACCAAGCTTTTTTTGTTGTACATTCAATGGTAATAAAAAAATTCTGATTCTGAAATTCTGAATCTATTAAAAATAAAACAGTTAAATAAATTGCTTTTATTACATCCCCTTTAATTAGGATTAAGAAATTCAAATGTTTCCTTTTTTCAGTCCTTTTTGCAATATTATGGGAATGATCTGCAGAAATTAAGTTGATTTGTAATTTCAAAAAACACCATATTTCTTTTTATCCCATTAACTATAAGAAATCTAAGAAATGTAATAGTCATACATATTAAGAATTTAAAAAAATCTGTGAATGATTTGCAGTGACACAGTCGTCACATCCCCCCATGTTTTCATTTAAAGCTTCCAGAGAGAGAAAGTGGAATGTTCCTCTCCACCGCCCACTCGATCCGATAGTTTCCGTGTTCTGATCGGTAATTACTGTCCTGTCTTGTGACACGGATCCATTTAGTCCACTAGGACAAAACAACACTCTCCTATTACAAACCCTTTGTCCCACACAAATAGAGAACCCGATACTGAAGACAGCAGCAGGGAAGGGGAACTCCATTCCATCAGCTAAGCTGTCACAGCCTATTTTTAGGGCTCCTGTTGGGAGACACTTCCATTTTTTTTATTTCATAACAGCTGTGCTCCTCAGATGTGCCTGAGTCAGTGAGGTCAGTGAAGGCTTGTCTCTGGCTGTGGTTAAAAAAAATAAAAAAAATCCCTTGTAGGACAGTGGCTCATCATCTGTTGCCTTTTCATGAATTGCGTGTCCTCCTTCTGTCAGCTCGGCTAAGTCTGGGCTTCCAGAAAAAGAAAAGGCGGGGGAGTCCTCAGTGAAAAACACTCCGTTCACGCATGACAACCTGCTGTTTGTGTATTATCCAGCCTCCACTCTGACATTTCATGAAGACGCAGGGAGTTTGTTGTAAAGACACCAGGGCCAGCGCACTTCCTAAATGCTTCCCTCCACAAACATGTTAGTTTTTCATCCATCGCAGGATAATTTACCGCATGCTGCAGAGGAGACAGAGAAGTAAATACACAACAGATTCGTTGGAAGGTTTGGGATGCAGCCTCATCTGTTTACTCAGAGAGCACAGCAGCCCGCATCAGCACACCTCATGAATATTCAAAAACCAAATGTTATTTTCAGCTCCGTGTTGCAGATGAACTCATAAGCACCTTTGATGACTAATCCAAGAAACACTATCCCGATGTGTGAAAAAAAAAAAAAAACAGAAAAAAGATGGACACATAAGTTATCCTGCTGAACACTATGAACACTATGAACACGTCCTGCTGGTGGAGGCGGTTCAGTAGGACCACAGATGCAGTTTGGGATTAATTAAGGATTTGATTTGCATAATATTCCTGGAGTTACCACGGTAACCGGGTTGGAGAGAGATTAAAGCATCTTCTTGCTTCCATCTAACAAAATTATAGGAGCCACTTATGGGAGATCAGAGTGAGTGAAAGAAAAATGGAAAAGTCATCATTTTAAAAAAAGTAAAGCAGCATTTTTTGTGTCTTTTAGAAACTCCACAACAAACTCTTAAAGTGTCCATGTGACACCTTCATTACATGGATGAGCCTAAGTATTTAAAATACAGTAAATATGAATTATGCTTTATTTATAAAGTAATTCCTGACGCCATCAAGGTACAGAAGTGCTTTACCATAAAAAGAGAAAATGCAAACCTGAGCAAATTGGAACCAATAATTAAAAATAACAGTACTGTATAACGTTAAAAAGAGGGCAGTAAAATACATGAGCAGCAGAAAAATAGTGAAATAAAAAGAGTAAAAGAAAGTAAAAGAAAATGAGTGCATTAAAAAAAAAACATTCTAAAAATATAAGTTTAAAACTGTTTAGGTCATGTGCAGCTCTGCAATATTATTCCATCACTTGGGGGGGGCCGACAACGGATAATGTCACCCCTGTGAATCTGTGGTGACCTGGCAGATTTTAAAACACTGGAATGGCTGCAAGCAGTTAAAAGATGGGGCAAAATAATTAACCCTGATTTAGAGAATAAAAGACTTTAAATTATGATTTTTAATTTTTTTCTTGGACAGTTTCTGCAGAAATTCACCTCTGAGTTTTGGGCGGAACTGTTGGTGTGAAGCAACCTCGATCGCCCCTTACCCTCCCCATTGCTGAGAGCTCTCTGTTTACACTCGCTCCTGCTAGCTTACAGCCCCTCAACCCCCCCAGATCTTACCAGTTCAACAACAATGCTGAGCAAAATAGCAGCTATCCAGCTGTTCAGTTAAGATGCAGATTCCAGCTCAGACAAGGAAAACAAAAACATTCATGGATCAGAATGGAGCAGAGCACTCAGTGCATTTTCTACATCACAAATAAGCTCTCTTTCAAACAGCTTTTGTTTTGCCTGATCCTGATTTACATCAATTGGCAAACAAAACAACACAAAAAAACGAAAATACTGATTTAAGGTAAATTTTCTTAATATATCATCAGAAAAAATGCCACAAAAGCATGTTAAATCCAGTAAAAACTACAATTCCCACAGCCCCAAATCTACACACTTGGCATCACTGAGGACCCCCAAACCTCTTCTGTAGATACAAAAAAGGAGTTTATTCAGTGGTTGGAAGATATAAGTCTTCTACAGAGGATGAAATTGTGTTGCTGGTAGTTAAGAACTTAAAAGGTTTTCAAAAGACAAATGGTAAAACTTTAAACTGAAGTGTAATTGACAGGAAGGTGAGTTGAGAACTGAAGGAATGTAATACAATTGTTCAGTAAATTCAAAGTAAAACATGTGAATGTTTATAACTTTAAAGAAAAGTCAAGTTTTTATTAAATGATAAATTATCCAAAATAAGTCATTTTTACTTCTCAAGAAATTTTGGATAGTTTAATAGAAACTTATCAATTGTTCTGTAGAAATTTTACTTTTAACTTTTTCGCAAATTAAATCAAATATGTCAAATGAAATATTTGTACTTAAACCTGTTTTTCGTCTTTGCTCTGCTGGATCAACACTTTTCACTAAAGGATTGATACTGAAACCTAAATAATCACGTTTATTTTGTACGTGTTCTAAAGCAGTCAAGTTCATAAAGAGAGAAAGTTTTTGGTTGTTTGACCAAAACAATCAAATCTGTTTTTTTCCAAATGATTCTTTTTTTTTATATCACTAGTTTTGAGTTGGTAAAACCAAGTCTTTAGTAATAAGTAAAATCGTGTCTGAATGAACAAAAATAAAACATGAAAAGCAGAAACATTTTTGTCTGCTTTTTTCTAATGAAGTCAAACGACACAATGGAGTGAGAGGGCATAATTTTATTTCCACAATATACAAAAACAAAAGTGCTGGACTCTGCAGAACTCGCATATAAATAACTTCTCCTGTGATAAAAGGAAAACTTCCTCCAAGCTTCTCGGTCACGGTAGGGTGGTAGTGTGACCACGCCCGTGTCTGACAGCAACGGTCACCGACACAGTGAAACCTCTTAAAGCTGGCGATGCACAACAAGCAAAACCAAAAGACGGAGTAGTTCCTTTGAAATAAAACCATTCCGATTCTGCGGCGACCTTTATGAGCTGCAATTTACCTGATCTCTACACTCACAGCTCCTGCAAAAACAACTTTTCCAGATCTACGCCTAAAGATATCCTCAGGATGGAATTTAAAAAAAGATATCTTGATGAGGTTTTAGTGTAGTTTGAGTGACCAGGCTGCAGACGGGGAGATGAGAAGTATCCATGACTGCAACCAGAGCTCCCCATCTGTGCGGCCGTCTTTCAGGCACTGAGGGAGGAAGCATCTACACGAGCACATGCATCCCCAAAATAAGGCTTTCAAAGCAGAGAAACGGGAATCAGGAGAATAATCTAAAACAAGTCGGAATAAACATAACGGAAAAAAATATATATAGCAAATGTGAAAAAGTGTCTTGTTTTTGTTTTCAGTGTTAAGAAAAAAAAATCAAATCTGATAAAGGAAATTGAACAAATGCAGCAGATTCTGGTGGTTTTAGTGATTGAAAACATTCCAACACCAGCATGTGACATCCAGAGACTTACAAGTTTTTAAAACCTCATTAAAACATTTGTCTTTGTACACCATTTATAACCAAATGATTTTAGAAGAATCGAGCAGAAGTAAAATGATATGAAACTGAGAGGAAAGAGGGAATGGATCGAAACGAGTAGGGTGAACCAGAAAGACGCCCCTTGCCCTCTCAGATGGTGTTTCTAGTTGCAGCGTTTGTGTACATTTATTTATAGTAGAGAGGAGGATGGTAATCAATTCACCAACGGTCTTCCTTTAGAAGCAGTTCGGTGGAAACACACACACAATTCCTGCCACCGCTGCAGATGCAGACGGATCCAAGCGGCTGCCGTGGAGCGGACTCCTGCAGCCTTCAGTTCCTGAGAGCCGCCAACCTGCGGGCAAAACGTGGAAACAAGAACATGTTAGAAACACCAAAAACACGAATATCGTTGGAGTGGGTCTTTAAAAAGATCACTGCAGCTTCATATTAGTCTGATGACGGGACAAAATAATTCTGGTGCTTACCGTCGAGTCAGCAGGTCCTCCTTGTCCTGGCTCCGTGTGCTCTCCCCTCCTAGTGAGGAGGCACCCGCAGGCAGCTGGTTGAGCTGGTCCATCACCTCCAGCCCACCCTCTTCTGCTATTTGGTGGATGAGATCATCCACCTGCTCCTGAGGTGTAGTTAGCGTCATTGCTGAGCTCATGGAATCCTCCATGACCTTTTCCAGGATGAGAAAATAGGGTTTGAAACTGAAAAGCTCAAGATCTGGAGTTGTAAGACAAACGGTGATGTCAAATGGAAGATCGGAATGCAGCCACTCACGGAGGTGTGGACATCCAGGTTCTGAACTTGGGTTTCAAACTTGTCCATGACAGCAGAGACTTTCTGGAGGTCCATGCTGTTCAGAGCTTTGTCCAGGGCCTTGGTGACCTGGCCCATATTTTTGGCCACCTGACAGTGCAAAAATGTATGCAAAAGTTTATAATCTATCAGCAGCAAGTTGATTGTAAACATGGATAAAAAATAAAATAAAATAAACTTTTTAACATTTGAGTGTTATCTTCCTGCATCATCAGCAGCATGTGATTTAGTGACTTACTCCTTTCATAGTGACCGCAGTCTGGACCTTAGAAGCCACTGCATCGACTCGTGATGCCATACGCAGCCAATTAAGACCCTCATTCTTTTTCCGAATGGCGTTCTCAGCGTATACTCTGGCACATTCCACATTCTTCTGCTGCAGAGCCTGTTAAAGAAACACAATTATATATATTTGATTTGTTTCTGGGGGATTCAGTTCTGTTTTATTTAATTATTAGTACCGTGGGTTTGATTTGTCGTCAATGATCATCTTGGGGAGAGGATTTTTTTATTTTATTTCTATGAATGTTCTCTGCTTGAAAAAACATTTACATCATAGCCAACCAGCCAAAAAACAATTGCCCTCATTTTAGCACACTGTGACTCTATTCAACCACAGAGCAGTTTCCATTTCATAGCTGATCTTTCCTGTTCGGCCTGTTTGTTTGTTTTTTCCACATCTTAAAGCACAAAGTGTCTCACAAGCTAATTGCAAATACCATTTGAAAATGCAGCGAGGAAGAGGGTCACAGCAACATGCAGTCTTAAATTTCACATTTGCCCTCATATTTATTTTCCATTTTAATCTCCTTTGAACTACAATAAAAAATGTCTGGACAAGACATTTATTTTACTCTTCACAAGTCTTGTTTAATAATATTCATTAATATCCATAAAAGTGGATGCATAGCTCAGTTTGTCGGGTGCAGGACTAACGTAAAACTATTTCTGTCATTAATCCCACTAATGAAATCACAACAATTCAAATGACTTGACATTAAAGAAGCAGCCAGATCAGTTTTCTACCAAGACACTCAGTTCAGCCCAAGGGTTCAGTCATATGGTTGTACTGCCCCCTGCTGGTTTGCGAGTGTTACTCCGAGTCACGTGACCAGAAAACACAAAAACAAAGAGGCAATGCCAGAAAATTCAACATGTGTCAAACATCACTAAGAGAGCTGCTGCTCAGAGACAGTTGGTCACATGTCTTTGACATAAAAACACAAAACAACAGCAAATACTACTATTACTATTACTACTAATACTACTACTAGAAAGTTTATATAATCTACTACTGCCACATGATTTGCTAACACAATCATGAGATGTGGGATCATTGGCTGACTAAATAGAAAATTGTGAAATTAAAAATCATTTTAAAACTGTTATATTTACTGCCAGCAGTTTTTTGTTTTGTTTCTGCAGCTGTGTTTGTTACTGTTTCATAAAAGTACACGACTGCTTAGTTTACCAACTTCCCAATTATCCTACAGAAAACTTTTCCTTTATCTGTGTCCATATCTAAAACCTCTGATCTAAGTACTTAGACGGATTACAGACAGAACATGGCAGCCTATAAGAAAAGACATGACGTCAGTCAGACACACCCAGTGCGTGATAACCAAACTAAGTGATGTCTTAGATGAAATAACCCCGACGTCTGTACATTTCATCTGTGCTGAAAGGTGCCAGCAAAAGTAAACATCACTCTTAAGATATCCCACCTTCTTGACCTTTGCCTGCTCCTTCTCAGACTCTTTTTCTGCCTTCTTGGACAGTCTCTCCAGCTGTTTTGATGTAAACTAAGGCAGAAAATAAAAAAGTGTTAAATGACCAGTTATCCATTTACCACCTAATGTAAATGACACATATTGTGAAGAACTTACCCGTAATTGAAAAAGTGTGTCTACGGAGAGAAGGAGCATAAAAAGAAAGCCAAAGTTATCCCCATGACATACTAAGATTTTTAGCATCTGGAGATAAAGCCAACAATGTCTATACAAAATCTGTTTATTTTTAAACTTATAGACTATTTTTGGAAATGTTATAAGAGCTGTCATTTGTTTTCAAACTAGAATAAATAAATGTTGATTCACAAAAACAAAGTTCAATTTTTCAAACATAAATTCTAAAATCAATTTTATTTGGTTATTGAAAACAGTTTAAACAAAAGTGGAACTTTC
This sequence comes from Oryzias latipes, assembly GCF_053564925.1. NCBI lineage: Eukaryota > Metazoa > Chordata > Actinopteri > Beloniformes > Adrianichthyidae > Oryzias > Oryzias latipes. Next base: position 30,806,538 of record NC_136242.1, on the reverse strand, counting down.
AAATGTATGATCTCCTACATTAAAAAATTAACAGCTTTTGTCTGTAAGAGGAAACTAACTTAAACAAAAAATGATTTGTGGATTTGATGAATGAATGCTACATTTTTGTAAAAAAAAATGTTTTTAATCAAAATTTACTAAACCTCAGTAAATTTTGGGGACTGGAACTAATATGAATCAAGTACATTTGTTGTCTTTCAAACTTTTAAGACCAAAGAGAAGCATAAATGACTACAAGCAAGAAAACCATCGTTTTGAAAGTTTTGTGTTGTTGAAGGTTAAAATCTATTTAGAGCTCATTAACATTTTACACAATAATATTGATGGTAAGTAAAAATAAAAAAGGCAAAACTAGACAGTCTGAAGAAATAAAATGTATAAGTAAGTTGTCGATATGTTTATAAAACAGTCATGCATTCATCTTCTCAATCCATTTTGTCCCTTTCGGGGTCACTTGCGGCCCTGGACAGGTCACCAGTCTGTCACACGGCCACAATCACACCCAAGCACACTCAAATTCTCTTCTAGGGACAATTTAGAGTAACCAATTCACCTATGAAGTATGATTTTGGAGTCCCCAGAAAAACCCCACGCATGTATGGAAAGAACTTGCAAACTCCAAACAGAAAGCCCCCCCATTGGTGTCCTATTTCAGGTCCCCCAGCTGCTGTGAGGCAAAATGGCTAACCACTGCACCACCATAAAGCCTTTATAAAACAATACACGTGAAAAAGCAAGGAAGAATTCTTTGACATAAAAAATTAAAATGTTCTTTAATTCATTTTTATTTACTTATCATACCATTATAACTAATAATTATAATGACCAAATGTTCTATGTTTAGGAAAATAAAATCAAACTCCAATTTAATTCACAAGTGAATTGTATGCATGATACAGGGTTGAAATCAAAGACGTTCAGCCAGGAAGTCAGTGCTGATCAAAATTCTGATGGAGAATATTCCTATTACCATTAAAATTATCAACTAAGAAAATAGTTACAGAACCAAAACACGAAACGCTAAACCAAACACTAGTTCAGTAATGGAACCATAAAGTTTTTCTAACTCTACGACCGAGTAGACAACAAGAAGGTGTTTGACAGCTACACCTTCATCAATTGGCTAGGCTAAGGCTAACGCCCAAGCTAAAATGCTAACCCTAACTTTACCTTTCTACGGGGAAACAGCCGAAAAGGGAGAAAAACAAATGGATTTCTGTTTAGATTTTTTTTTTAAAGTGTCTGTTAAAAGAGACATACCCTCCATCTCGATAAGAGTACGTTGTTTAGTCAGCTTCTTCCAAAGCTGATTTGTTTTTGTAAAAGCGGCTCTCTTCCGGGTTTGAGAAGTACCACGTGACCCGAATCCTTCTTCTTCGGCGCCTCTCTCCCATTTTTGCCCGTTGTTGTGCGTTTCCTATGTGCGCCACCTAGCGTGCATTTGCCGTTAAAGTCTGTAATCATATTCGAAAAATGAATTATATGTAAAGATTTATTAAGAATCCGAACAGTTTATGGAATATTAGCCCAAATCATTTATTTGGTTAAATGGGTGGGCTCAATTTCTTGCTATTTTCTGTCAGGTAGCTTCCTGTCAAATTAGTAAATAATTAAAGTACATTTAATCATTAGCTCGTTTTCATTACCAAGTTTTGTTAAGCTGGACTCTGATTTAATTTAATTAATTGATTTATTTATTTCAAGCATTGTAGTCACAGCAATAAAGAATGTACACAGATTTATCAAACTCATTACAGAAATGATGAAATGCACTCTTTTATTCAAACAAAACTTTTCTCCTCACAGTTGCAATGTGTGGAAAACTTATATTTTTCACAAAAACAAAACTATATTTGCATAAATGGTTTATTGCTAAAGTCTGAATTTATTATTTGATGATAAAGGAGAATGGTGCAGATTTGATCACTTTCTAAAGTAAGCACAACATTGTTGTACCTTGAAAAGAATTTGAGCTGCTAAATAAATCAATGCAACACAGTTGACATTTATTAGCACTACATATAAAAATTGAAGATCCAAATATGACACAAAGCATGATTTCATTCAGGGGAATTTGGCCTGATTGATAGAAAATGTAAAACCAGGTTCATCAGATCTCAGTAAGATATTCAATCCTGTATAAAAACATTGATGGACTTACTTGAGAAAAATTCTTTAGAATACAATCCTTTAAATACATTATTACAGATATAACCAAATAATTAACATTCAAAGTCATACATAGACATTATCCAGTAAAATATTTTATTTCCCTAATTTTTGTAAAAAGTACTTTTTCTTTCAGGGAGATGGGGAAAACATAGAATTTCTTTCTGTGGATTTTCCTTTTGACTCTATATTTTGATTATGAATGATCTACAAACATAAATTACATTAAGTTTAAGAAAAATGTGTTTTTTTAAACACAAGATATTATTCATCTTTAATGACTCAATTTTCTCTATTCCAATGGCACATTACTAATGGTAATCCTAATCATAATTTAGAAAAAATATAAGAAGAGAAAAAGGTCAGGAGAAGTTCCCCATACTGAATAATTATAAAAATATTTAAAAATATGTTTGATCTGTCTAGAAAAATGGAGAGCGAAATTAAAGTTATCAAAAAACGAGATTATTTTAAGTTTTTTAATGTATTAATTGGCCAACCAATATTTTATTTGATCTTTTTTTTATTTTATGATTTATTTCATAATGTCATGCTGGTTATTCTGTTATAAAACATATTCACAATACCTGTTTGATGAAAACGTCTTTACATCATTATTAACGTTGTTATTGTAACCCTTATTCTAACACCTTCCAGGGCTTTTTATTGCTTTATGTGTTTTGTTTCTTCTTATTTGAAGGTTCCTCATGCTGAGAAGATTTTTCGGGTTTTTGGGAGAACCAGGGGGCTCTGATTGAATTGAGTTCTGGAGATTTAGGATGACTAATTTTGGATTATTCTGCCCTAAAGCAGTTTGTGCTTCATCTTAGTTTCTTAAAAGTGCTTTGAAAATAAAATATTTACTAAATTTTATTTAGATTACTAAGAGATCTAAATTTGAAAACATCTTAGAAGATTATATGTTGATTCCTCAAAGTCAGAATTGGCAGAATATTCAGATGTTGGAGAGACTAAGAAACTAAAATACAGCAAATTTATACTGAACCGATTAATCGCTAACTGTTTTTTACGTGTGTTTTTACTCAAGAATTTAACTAATTCATTTCTGAGGGGAAGCTTCAGCAAAAACTGTGAACTTAGAAAGTAGCGCAAAAATATAAGAAAACAGAAAAGAGCAGACAATTTTTCCCCCCAGTTTGCTAAGACTTCCTCTGATTTCTCTGTCAGATCTCTTTGTTTCTCTAAACACAAACATTGAGCGTCTCACCTTTTCCTGGATGACCTTTCAGACACAGCTTTGATGCTTTCCTCAGGTAAAGTGTTGAGAAAGGTCATCGTCCCCGGAGATGTAAGGAGCCAACATGTCAAGATCCATTTCCTCCTTTTTCTGAGCAGATTTTTAGAGAAGCAAAAAGCATCAAATCTGTGAACAAATATAAATATAATAAAATTCTTTGTTCAATGGCTTCATCAGACTGAGGAAAAGAATGAGCGGTGAAACATTTCAAGACAGACGACTAGTCCAGATACCATGACTCAACTTCAGGACATTGTCCCCTTGACTAAATGAGATTCTTTATCCACGTTTTCATTTCGATTTCTTTTTAAGATGACTGTCATGTATTTTATGTACCACAAAACTTTTATTTGAAAAGACGGAAACTATGCTTTTAATATAGAGGGCCAACCGGAAACACGCGTAATAGGCGCTACCATAACAACAATAATACTACTATTACTAACAACATTAATAATCAACAACTGTTTTAGGCATTTGAGTCAGAAATTGAAACATGATATTTACCTGCTGATTCTGATGTTTCATTCTTTGTAATAATGTGATTTCCATCCAAAAATAAACAAAAAAATGTTTGTTTAAATAGAAATAAAATATATTTTCGAGGTTTGTTGCTAACATTATTAAAAAGAAAACACATGCAAAATAGTAACTGACTTAATTTTTCTGTTTGAATAGGAAAGTGTTTTCTTAAAAAAAAATACATTAAAGAACGGAGTCTGCATGCCCGCTATAATGTCGAGCTGCGGGGTAAAAGTCAGGAATCCCGCGGCCTCTCCTCAAATCCAGGGGCTGTTGGTCAAAAACGCAGAACCGTCACAAAATAACATTAAGCAGGAACTTTGGTGGGCAAAGAAAGACCGCAGAATTAATCAAAGAGGTGAGAAATTTGATAGAAAATGCTCTTTTTTAAAAAACAACTGTTTAAATGTCCCAACGGAAAGTTAGCTAGCTATCGAGCTAATTAGCATATTAGCAAACCCGCAAAAATTACGATCCAGAAAAAATTTGAAAATAGAAGTAAAAAGACGATATTGCGGTTTTTTTTAATAGAAAACATTGTAAAAGTGTTTCAGATTCCAGTTGAAAAAGCCAATTTACTTATAAAGTAGACACCTTTTATTTTGGAAATACTGTTCCTAATTAATTTTTTCAGTAACATTTATTGAAATTACAGTGAGATTATTGCTTTAAATCTAAATATAATATTTTATAGCTTACTTCAAATATTTGTATGTGCTTGTTATTTATTTTTAGTTTTTACTTGTTAAATTATGGCTTATTGCAAAGCAAACAAACATCTTTATTAGTTTATTATAAGTTTATTTGACAGTTTACATAGACAAATAGGTATATATGTTTTGCAAATAACCCTGTCGTTCCTTCAGAAATCCCCTTTTCACTGGATTTTCTGTGTTCCATGCGGTGGATCCAGTGGTTCTGCAGCCGTCAAATAGAAGGAAGAGCTCCCAGAAACACCTGCAGCACTTCAGCTGTGCTTTCAAGACCATGAGATCCGCTCTGGAACACGCGTAAGGAAGGAAATGTTCGCAAGCGAAAGCTTCTTTAAACCAGTGGAAATGCAGAACAAAGTGTCCTACAGGATTCCTGATGGATCGTAGAAAATCCCAACAGCCAGAGATGTAGTCATCCACAATAAATACCTTCAAAAATTCCTAAAAATATATCAAATGCGATTTACCATTAAGTTTGCAAAATTTCCAATCCACAAAGGAAGTCATGAACTCAGTAATGGGTACACAACCTAATAAGATATGATCTCAGAACACCAACGTTTGCATTAACATTGACCATAAACAAATGAAAATGGTCTGCTTGGAGAAAGAATCTTCAGTGGAGAAGGAGATGTTTCCGAGTCGCTCTACCTTCTGCTTTGTATGGCTGGGAAATGAAGGAATTAGTTTTATAGGGATCCTAAAAAGTCCTAAATGTAACTTGTAGGAACTCTATTATGGGTCATATATCATAATTGAACATTTTTACGTTGACTTTATCTGAACTGATCTTGTTTACAGAGAAATCATCAACAGAATGAATGACCTGATAAATGACAGCATGAAGACAGAAGACGCTACTCCTGATGTATCAGACTACTTGTCTGTAAATGAGGAAGAGTTTGATGAGGTGGGTGAAGGAGGCTCTCCTGTTTTAAAGGAACTTCAGAAAATTCCTGGACTTTTTTATTTGTACTCAAATTCCCTATTTTTAAGTGAGAAAAGTAACTCCAGTTCTTTGAACTGAAATACAAAAAAAACGAATTTTCAGATTAAGACACTTTGAAAATCATCCACCAAAGACGCAAAAGGCCTTTCATAAAGATTCATTTTGGCCTCAAATGAGAGAAAAACAACACTTTAAGACTGAATATATAAAAAATAAAACATTTTTTTGATTTGACCTTTGTCCATATAGTGATGAAATGACACATTCTACTTCCTCATAATGGAAGCCAGTCGGGGCAAAAAAGAAGAGGTACGCAGACGGAGCTCAGAGGAACCCCTCAAGGGAGGGTAGAAGAGGATAGTTAGTGTCTGAGGCGGACACGAAAGGTTCAGCTGAATGTGAAGTTTTCAACAAGTTTTAGCTTTAAAGTTTTGGTTTAGAACTAACAAGAAGGAGTTATGACACCTAATTGTGACATCACTTAGATTTAATGATTAGACATTGTAGTTTTGTGGAGCTTCGCCTGGTGTTTTTTCACATTGTTTTGACTTTTATTTATATTATTGTATTTATTATTTATATAATTACATGTTTGATCATGTAATATACCATACAAAACTGTGTGATCTCAATGTTTTTAATTTTTGCAGTAAATAATGACTAAATGGATTTGCCGGAATGGACATTTCTTATATAATTTTCGATTCATTTTGGAATTATTGTGTAATTTAATGAAATTTCTGTTGTGAAAAATATTTTTGAAAAAAAGAAGCTGGGGTTTTACTAAAAAGATGGATATCAAATATTGCCGCAAAAAGCAGTTTTGAAGATGAACTATTAGAGCAAATTGTACTAAAAAAAAAAAAAGAAAATGCTCTAAAAGGCCCTGGACTACTAAGAGTTGAGCATTTATCTTTTGGGTATGTGTATTGTGTCATTGATCTGAGGCTGTATTTACCCTGTTTTTAATATGGTTTGGACCTTCTAATCCATGTTTTTTATAATCCTGGTTGCTGTGTTTCCTACAGAATCTTCTCCTGGCAGAGCTGGAGAAGCTGGAGAAGAGTTTGGACGAGAACCTGTTTGAGGCGGACAGAAAGGAGGACCTGGAGTTTCTGGCTGCATCACCATCGCATCTCGGTGAGAACCTCTGAGCTTCTGGATGAAGCCAAACTCAGGTGAGAAGAAGCGCTGATATCATCATTTCTCTTGTTTGTTCCTTAAAGCCAAGCTGGAGGAGGAGGAGGAAGAGGAGGAGGAGGACATCGAAGAGGACTTGGAGTATCTCCGACAGTGGGCCAACTCCCTGTGATCCAACCCAACACGTTCAGAAGAGGAGAGATGAGTGAAATGAAGGAGCGACCACGACTTTTCTTTGTGTAAAAGTGTTCACGTTCTGTCTTCTAAAGTCGCAACAAATTAAATGTATGAGAGGGAGAAAAATAAAGTTTCTGTTTTTGTTCTGTCTTACAGTTAGATTACAAGTTGCAGTAAGTTCTCGGTGCTCCGCTTGAACAGATGGACCAGTTCTGGTTGTTGTGGTCAGCAGTTCCACCTTCTCAAACCGTCTCACTGACATTTCTATGGTTCCGATTTATTTCACTGATCCGGTTCGGGTCTTGTTCTCTGTTTCATCCTCTGAATGTTTTATTCATTTATGGTTTTGGAATAAACTGCAATGAAAATCGAGTGTAATTTATTTATTAACTTAAAAAATAAATGAATTATTTTCATTTGGGGTCATCATTTTGTCTAACTTATTTTCAGCTGAAATTACCACAAAGACAGCGAGCGGGTGGAGGAACAGCTAGAGAGGTTGGAGGTTTTCAGAGTCTCTGAAAATGAGAGGACTGGTGAGGTGACAGAGAGCAGAGGTGGAGGACTTTAGGCTCAGGACAACAGAAAGTGTAGGAAAGAGGTGTAGAGAGATGTGCAAGCAGGTTGGAACGGGTGGAGGAAGGTCTCAGTCGTGATGAAAGGAACGGCATAGAAGACTGGTGAGAGCAGCCATGTTGGTTTAGAGACCGATGTAGAGATGAAGATGTTTAGGTTCTCTTTGGGAGTGACCTGCAATGAATCCACCAGAGGAGCGGATCCCGGTAGATGTTTGGAGATAAATGCAGGGAAGCAGATGAAGATGATTTAGACAAGTTGAAAGGAGAGTAGAAAAGAAGGGAATGAGGGAGGCAGAGGACTCACTGTAGCGCCCCCTAGAGGGAGCATCTGAAGGACAGAGAAGAAAAAGATTCTGTGAGGTGTAGCTGTCTAGTCTCCCCTGGATGCAGAAAAAAACGAATTTTTCAAACACTTTTTTCTTTCTACTTCTGGAAATTTCAATAACAATCACCGTATTTCCTCTTTCTAAATCACATTGTTCCAGGTTTGATGGAAACATGGTTGTGTTTCTTTCGCTCTCAAACAAGATTTGCTGGTTAAATCCTGGATCCTTTGCTGTTGCCATAAGCAACTTCCCCGGATTACTGTCCCTCAGTCGGGCAGACAGAGGGACAGAGATGGGACGAAGACGCAGACTGACTGCAGCTTCCAAAGCATGAGCTTCATATTTGTGGATATGAATGAGTTCTGCGACAGCTGAGTGAAGCTCAATGGGTTCTGGAGCAAGCCAGAGGGAATATTCAGGTAAGAACCAACCTCTGGGATCCACCAGAATGGAAACCAACACACAGCAGCAAAAGACCTACGTCAACAAACCGAATCAAGTTGATATTAATCTAGATGTCAAATGAAGAATTTATGGTAGAAACAGTTCAGTTTTCATGACACAGTTTAACGTTCAATGGCGTGGATGAAGGATGGAAAATGCTGAAAGTAAATATTTCCTTCAGAAGAACACGTGGTGAAGCTACATTCAAAAAGTTAAGACAACTTGTGTGCATTTACACAAACCTTAAAGGAAGCTGCACAACTGCTTCGTCTCCATTTCTTTTCAGAAGAATGGCATTAGGACAGTTTCTGATCATCATTAACTTTAATCTGTGTACATCCATGCAGTTCCTCTGTGATCCAGACACAATCCTTACACCATTAGGAAATTAGCTCAATCCAATTTGAGAGGTCGGTTGCTGTTCACGCCAGAGAACTGCTGGGATCACATGACTGAGCTCACAAACACACACAGCGGCTGCTGGATATTCCCGAGTCAGCAGGTCCGGTCGATCAGCTGGCCTGAGCTTCAGGCCTGAGAGGACGTCCAGCAGCAAGATGTATACAAAGAAAAAAAAGATAAGCTGCTGTGTCTTTGGAACCACTATGAGATACAAACTGTGGTTTAAAATTCACTGGAAATTAGAAATATCCAGCTTCTGCTGTTAAAACTTCTACTGGTAAAATATCATTGTCAATGAACGCAACTCCAGTGATTTGTCAAAAGTAGTTGATTTAGTAGCTACAGAGGCTGCGTCCGAATTCCCACCCTACTCCCTAACTACTAAAAAACCATACAGTACTGCACTATGTGGTGCCCTGGATTTTAAAAGCAATTCGAACACCATGCTCACTGCTTTTTTTTTAAACGGCGAATAGGACGTCATCGATTTCATGAAGTGAAAATCTAATTGATATGATATTATTTATGAATCCACTGTGTTCTGAAGATAAAAATGATTGATATTTTATTTAAAAAATACAATTAAATACATTTTCTTTGCAAAAAATTGTGGTCTATATGCACCAATCTGGTGAACATCAATGCACAGTGGTTTTTCGCAGAGACTTGTGGGAATATGTTTTGGGGCACTGGATTTTGGAATTGTAGGTTCGGACAGCACTACAAAATGACTATATATAGTGCACTATGTAGTGAGTAGTGGAGGAATTCAGACACAGGGACTAAGATTCTCAATGCGAAAAATTCTACGGAGGGGTTTTTGTGCAACACTCCCTGTTTTGAGCATAAAACTTAAAAAATATTGTGTGCTCAAAAAGTTATTTTGCAATTGAAACAGAAAAATATGTGCAAAATACGTGCAATCAACATAATTTACACTCAAAAAGTGAGTATTGTGCTTGGAATAATGGCTCAAACATCCCTCCACAGAATTACGGTATACATTTTCTATCTGTTACAGAGAATCTTTGTTAAATACCCGAGGGCTGAGGACAAACTTTTATAGTAAAAAGTAAAATTAGTATATTTTCACTCACGTTTTCCTAAAATTCTTGCAAATCAAAAAGATACATTTGTCATGAAATAAACATTTGCAAAGAAACTACATTTTTGAGGAAAATATTTTGTTTTGCAAGCAGTTTGACAGTCCTTTGAAGGTAGACATTTTTTTTAAATTTTGCATGGTGGAGGTTGTATCGTGCTGGTGGACTACTTTAATAGTTCATCTAAAATGTTTACTAGTCTTATTTAGTTTAACCTTACTTAACTTACTGCAATACTGCTTGGGGATCCACTTTCTCCGAATGAAACACACACAGTGCACCTTTATTTGATTGATTCAGAATCCTACACATCTATGATATAAATTTTCTTCTGACCAGTACATTTGTATACAGTGAACTTTACAATACCAGTTGGCCTTCACACATAAATAATTACTTCACGTTCAATCGCCAAATTCATCTTCAACAGCTCAGTGGCCTTGTGATGGAATGTCCACCCTTGTGAGGAAACTGTTTTTCTATATAGGACTGTAAAAAGGAAGGTTTAAGGTTTGTACCTACAGTTCTCTGCACACAGAAACGAATGAATAATGACTCAGAGACAAATACTTATCTTTTTGTGGAAGTTTTACTTTGTACAACGAAGGGGACAGACAGATGAACATAATGCGTTCAAAGTCTGAACTCCGAGGCTCAGGAAGATGGGCTTGGTACAAGAACCCTGCATTTGCCAATTCAGAAGGTGATACACTGGACAATGGTGTGAAAATCACGCCCACAGGTTGTTGCAGGCGAGTCTGCTTCAAGGTCGCAATGAAGATATCTCTGAGGCCTTCACGGATGCTTAGCAGAGCACACATACACAGAACAAAGGGAGGGTGGGAAGGATCTGTGAGAAAATAGGACTGTGCTGTCTTCAAATGTAATATAATTTTGAGATGAAAATACGTGCTCAATGAATTAAGTTTGAACCATTAGTGTAATAAAAAGTTAAAGGGAGTTTCTAACTATTCTTAACAACCCTGAAACCGGAAGGTTGTGGGTTCAAAGCGGATGGGTCAAATGCAGGGAACAAATTTCACACACCTATAAGTGCGTGACAACTAATGAAAATTTAACTCGACTTTAACAAGACAGTCTCCAAAAATTCACTTACCTCAGTAAAAAAGAAAATGTGAGCAATTTCCCAAAAGACATCATGGACCGAGATCATGGAATACTGACACAATGTACAAAACCAAATTCAAAAACAGACTATTAGCTAATTATTTTATGTAATTGTTTGTTTTTTGCCATGATATTTTTTTGCATTTTCTTACTTTCATTGTCTTTTGCTTATCGCTGGGTGGTCACACCATGAGCTTTTATGGCTTCTTCCACCTCCCTGCACGCTTCACTGTTCTTTTCAATGTAAATGTTCTAGTTTATCTTTTGTTTTATATTGTCTTTTGTCACAATGGTGTTCATGTGCTAAATAATCAAATACGGTCATAAATATACGTATTTAGCAGCCAAAGGGTTTTAGAGCCACAGTCCCATTCACACGCTGATGGCGGACACTGGCGCTATTTTAGTTAAAACCTAATGAACAAAATATAAAGTTTGAAAACGTCAAAAATCTGAGATAAGATGAAATTATATTTAGATAGTGCTTAAGGATGATGCTTTCCTGTGGACTCTGTCAAATACTACACAAATATTCTACTTACAGCTGCAAATCAGTTTTAGTGATTTACAATTCTTTTTATTTATTTGGAGGGCTTTAATAATTTAAAAAAACACGTTAGAAATCTTTAATATTTTTAATACTTGCACATTTTTAAAAATTAAAATGTACTCAGTTGGCAAAATGACTTTTCCTTTTTTAATCTCACCTCACTCTTTCCAAACATGTTTTCTGGTTCCACAGTGTCGGAGAGTCCTCCATCATCACAGCCCAACAATGAGATGGAGGCGGTCCAGAATTCTGAGCGTCGACCTGTCATCGTCATCACCGCTCCATCAAGAGATGACATCTACGCCACGCCGTCCAACGTCACCATTGCTGATGCTCTGAAGGAGCGAAGGCCGTGTTCTACTCCTTTCGTTGTGGGGAAAAAACAGATTGCCAGACGGTAACTCAGCCATCATCCAAGGTAATGGTAATAATTAGCTATGATTGATGAAAAGCAGCATTTTTAGGTTTTTACGCAAGACAAAAAAATGTATTGTTTGGAAATGTTACATTTTATTTGGGATATTTTGTGAACAATCTCAGAATGAAGAGAGTTTAAAAAATGGAGAAATGGTCTGTTGTGTTGCTATGTGTGTGTTGCCACCACCTTTTACGACTAAGTGAGCAAATATCTTTCAAATCAAGCATTTAAGAAAGAAAGCGATCAATCAGGCCATCAGCAGACATTGCATTTTGTAAATGTATGACCCTTTACAAAATGTTGAATTATTTCCAAATCAGTTTGTTGGAGTTTATGGAGGGAGACCTTTAGACACTTGAGTGAGAAGCCTGGCTTGCAGGTCTAATTCATCCCAAAGGTGGTGGTTTACTGAAAACTTTCCCACATAATGATACAGCCTCCACCATGTTTGATTTAAAAATGGTCTCTTCACCATTATGATTAATTTCAGACAAACAGATTCACTATGTGACAAGATTAGGTACAGATAACTCCATTTCAAAAGTGGTTTCAAGAAAAATTAATTTGTCATTCCTTTTAAGACGGACATTTTCACTTGAACCTGAGTCTTACTTTATGCCTAAGTGGCAGGGACTTAAGAGTGCAAACAATGTTTGTCTGTTTATTCTTTTTGTTTTGTAGTTCAGGGACTTACCTGTCATGTTTAAAAATAAAAGCTGTCTTTGCAATGCTTTTGGGAATGCAGAAACACAAACCGCATTATATTTTTCTCCCACACGTTGTTTAACATTAATTTAATGAAAATTTGTGACAGTAAAATATTAATTTAACCATAAATATTAGGACTTGAGACTTGACATGAACTTAAAGAATTAAAGACGCTGTATATAAAATTTATTATTTAAAATCGTCATGCTGTTTTCACATCATTTATGAATGAACAAATAAGTAAAATAAAATTAAAATATTTTATTAAAATGTATGGTGTTGTCAAATATCCCCATGAGTAAACGTATTGCATATCATTTGGGCTAACTTCGGAAAAGTTTTATTTATTTATAAGAAAACAGGAATTAGTACAGTCTATATAGACTTTCTTTATTTATACTTTCTTTATGGTTTACTCTGTTTGTTGACAATTTTTACACATTTATTTTATCCTAAAATAACGAATTGACTACTTTTTGTTAAAGCAAAAAATCAATTAAATCTGTTGTGGTTTAAACCAATTATCAAACTTAAAAACACGACAGAGTTACATTAGAAGTATGTCTTCCCAAGACCCTATTTAACTCAAGCATAATCTACATATATTTATTTTAACAATTAAAAACTGGTTTGAACGTATAAATATTAGTTTTTCTAATTAACCTGTGGGATCTGTTCGTGTTTAACGCATTTAAACTCCGGAAAAGTTTTCGGTTGACCTCCGTTTCGATAAACAAACATGGCGCTTTGCAGGGCAAAATCTTGACCAACTCATTTTTATCTTTTGATTTTCAACCTGAAGTCTTTACCTTCGATTAAAGGATGGACGCCACTGGAGAGGAAGATGCAGACACGATCCGACTGAAATCAGTTAAAGACTATAAAACGTTTACAGTGCCTCAGAATGACAGAGTAAGTACGTGACACACACTTCACAGCTAGCATGCTAACGCCTGATTTACGTTCACTGTTTGCTTTAAATGCGACAATTATTTGCGACAGAATATTGGCCAGGAAACACGTTGCTGAAATAAAACCAGACTGTTAAATTTAAAAATATCAACCTATTCTTGAAATAGATCAACAATTCTTTATTCTGGGAAGCAGGAATCCAGTTCCTCAGTGACGCCATTGTGTGTCCTTATTTGGGTTTCCGGTGCTGAGTCCTTTTCCATTGAGTCAGTGACAACCTTTATCCTTGTCTGAGGCTTTAAATCTTCTACTTTAAAATCCGCCTATAAATCCTTAGATTGGTTTTTAGGTGAATATTTTTTATTTGCTATCTTTAAACATTTTTTTTCTCCCCTGAATCCTTGTTTGATTTTGTTTACAGCGTTTCTGGAAAATGTTGAAATTTGCAGACATGTTGAAGTTTTTCCAATTAATTCGTTTAAATTATTATTAAGTCAGTTTATTTATACGGAGTAAATGTGGATCGAAATAGGATTATATTTTTTAAATTCATGGTAATATGTTGGTTGGTAAAACTGTTTGAATAATGTCTGTTATGGTTAATAACAAAAAGCGTACATATTTCACTTTTCATTAACACCAGTTTTTCTATTTTTATTTGGTTTTGTTTTACAGTTTGGGAGCTGCAGAAGTGTCAGAGAGTTTGAGAAACTCAATCGGATAGGTGAAGGAACCTACGGCATCGTGTGTAAGTCTTAATTTGAAAATTACAAATAAATTAAAAATACAAAGTCGTTTAGAAGTCTTTCAAAATAAACATCAATTATTGTTCAAAATATGGTCACAGAAAGTCGAAAATGTATTTAGCCCTACAATAATCTACTGTATCATACATACAATACTCAAAAATACAGTTAACATTCACTCTACTTTGAAAAAGTGGGATTCAATGTCTACCTTCTGACTCGCACCAGTTAGCCGTCATCAGAACTCAGAACCACAGGGCAGAGAAGTGCAGGGAGGAACCAGAAACACAACATCCAGGTAAACTTCAAACCAGGGAACGCTTTGAGGCAAAGACTGGTCCCCCAAAGGACAAAAACTGAGCAACGTGGTGTATGCTGGGAAGTGTAGTCAGGAATGGAACAGCTTGTACATTAGGCAAACTAAGCAGCCACTGCACAAACGCACGACTCAACACTGGAGGCCCAATCCCAGTGGACCAGAGTCAGCCGTCCGCCTCCACTTAAGAGACAAAGGACATTCCTCGGAGGACAGTGAGGTCCAGATCCTCTCCAGGGAACATCGCTGGTTTGAGAGCCATCTTTGTAAAAAAACAAAAAAAAAAACCCTCATTGAACAGAGGAGGTGGACTCAGACACAACCTTTCATCCATTAACACTCTGTTTTGAAGAGTTGTAATCCAGTACAGAGGATGAAACTCAGCGAGGAGCATTTCTATCTCTAGCTCAACACCAGTCGGACAGAACTAAAGAAGCCGCTCGGATGAAACGTCTTCAAACCAGAAATTTTGTCCAGTTGAATATTTTTTTAGAACTTTTCATGTACCGGTACTTGATCATTTTATAACATATCACCTTTTTAGACCTATAAACTTTATATTTATGATCACAGATTTATAAGACATATGTTAAGCAATTATCAGATTTTTCAATTTCACTTCAGCTCAGACTCTCAGGTGATTTATTTATTTATTTCAGAGGGGGTATTTAAAAATACAACAGCCTAAAATGGTTTAGTTAGGATTTTTAATACCTCAAATATTCTTAATTAGTCGTTTTAATTACTCCCCTTATTGTTATGCTAAAGCACTGTTTCTTCATGTAGACTTGTAGACTGTATTCCCCTGTGTGTCAGAATAAAAGGATTGTGTGTACAGCAACACTTTTTCCCTGCTTTAATCATCACCGTTACTCTGTTCCAACTGTTAATTCATCTGTCACTTCACTAATGATCAGTTTCATTGCTCTTGATTGGAAAGTGATGTCACTTCCTGTTTCAGACCGAGCCCGCGACACCAGGTCCAATGAAATTGTGGCTCTGAAAAAGGTCAGAATGGACAAAGAGAAAGACGGTGAGTTTCTCTGTTTGCATAGTTGTCCGCCTGATGGAGGCTAGAAACTGAAGATTTACAGGGTTATTCTCCCAAATTAGTGCAATCTTGTCAATCCAATATTACAATAAAATGCAGCTGTTTGTTATATTCATTATAAAACTGTCCATAAAACAGTAAAATCCAAGAGGAGACCGGATTGAGTGGTTGCCTCCACTTCAAACGCATTTGCTTTCTTCCGTTTTATCATTCTTAGTTGCAAACAAATAAGAGTTCCAGCCTGAGAAGCCTAAAAATGAAAGGCCACGATGTGTCGCACCGACTGTTTTCTTGCTGTTGGTGAGTGAAAAAGTTTCTCTTCTCCCGCCAGGGATCCCCATCAGCAGCCTCAGAGAGATCACGCTGCTGCTGAGGCTCAGACACCCCAACATAGTGGAGCTTAAAGAAGTGGTTGTGGGCAGCCAACTTGAGAGGTAACACACGCACACACACATACACACACACACAAAAATTGGTTGGTGTCCGTCCACAGACAAAGACTTTTTTCTGGACCTGAACTCTTCTTTCCAGGCTTAGATGGACCCACGTTGAACCTGCTTCTGTGAATATTTTGGGTTTTTGAGCAATATGAATAATAATATGAAACTCCGTCCCCTTTCCTGTCACCCATCTGTTCACATGCTCTCCTGCTAGCTTACAGCCCCTCACACCCCCAACCTAACATTACCATTGCAATGAAACTGGCGAGTAAGATTTGAGCTTGTCAAGCGCATTTTTTACGCCACAAATAATCTCTTTTCCAACTGCATTTTATCGTCTGCTCCCGATTAACAACAATTTGAATGAAATAAATATTCAGAAATGCAATTTTAGGCTTAATTATCTTTATATATGTCCTCAATCATCAGAAAAATGCGACAAGAATGTATAAAAAACCCTATTTTTATTGGAATGGGTCTTTACGGATGTCATTTTCTGGAAAACATCAGTTCCTGGCAGAACCCGATCCGAATCGTGGTGGAAGCTACGAGTAAACGTCACAGTTCTGGAAGACTGGATGAGGATTTTGCACAGAAGTGGCAGTTGTTTGTCACAGTTTGGGGTATTAGAGTCTCTCATTTGCTGACAGTCAGGTGTATTACCAGCAGGTGTTGAACCTCACCTCAGTCTGTGTGTTACTAGACATCATGTTTTCCATGCTCTGGATTTACTCTTCCTCCTCAGCTTGTTTCTGGTGATGAGTTACTGTGAGCAGGACCTGGCCAGTCTGCTGGAGAACATGCAGACGCCCTTCTCTGAAACCCAGGTAGGACCGAGTGGAGCTCCAAGATCTCACTAAGAGAAATTCACATCACGCATTCCCAGGAACGTTCAAATTTCTCATTGTGGGAGGAATGAATGGTTATTTTATCATTGCTGTCTAGAAAAAAAAATGTAGCTAAAGACTTTAGATGAGATGAATGGGTTCGGCTCCAGTCAGGAGATTAGGCCACTGTCAAATTCAGAGTCCTTTTATTTATTTATTATATGAAGTCATTATTATGTTTGGCTTGTTTTATTATTATGTACAGAAAGATTTTAGTTTTTAGGAATAATTGTTTATTTGATATTTTATTGGTTGGAAACTTCGGTTAATGGACTTTAGTTGATGCCATTGAAAGGCTCCTTCAAAATAAAAGTTTTTTTTTTGTGTGCTTTTGCAGGTCAAGTGTATTGTTCTTCAGCTGCTCAAAGGACTGGAATATCTCCACCACAACTTCATCATACACAGGTGACCAATAGGGAAAATTTAGGTTCCCAGCCACACGATAAAGTCAATATTTTGTTTGTAGCTGAAGGTAAACATGGGGGCGGATGACAATAGTGTTAGGAGTGTGTGTGTGTGCAGAGCAGGTGGAGAACATGGAGTGTTTACTCTGAGCTGTCACGGGTCAGAAGATGCTGCTGCAGGTCTGCTGGGAGCTGACGGCTCTTTATCCTTCTTGATCTCCTTATCAGGGACCTGAAGGTGTCTAATCTGCTGATGACAGACAAAGGCTACGTTAAGATAGGTGAGTGTTCTCAGTTAGACTGACGACTTTCACAGGTATCAGCGTAATCACATCACTGCTGCACTGAGGCTGCATTTCCTTCACATACAGAGCCTATTTTTGTCATTAAAGACCCGCTCCGATGAAAATGCTGTTGTGAACATGTTTTTGGGGCATTTTTCTGATGATGGAGGACATGTGTTGCAATTTAAAGTATCTGTTTAAATGCTGTTTGAAAAAGATTGTATTGGGTTGTAGAATGTGCGCTGTGTGGGCCACAAGCTCCCTGCTCTGACCTCTAGGCAACGGAAAGGGGGCGGGGTTTATTTGTGCCAACGTTTCCACCTACAACTCAGAGGTGAATTTCTAATGAACTCCTGCCGCTCTGCGGAAAGTAAAAAATTACAGATTTTTATTCAAAATTTGGCTAAAAACAGCATAATTATAACATCACTGGGAAGACTTTGAAAATAGATCGAAAGATGATGGGAGTGGGAGTTTAATGAAAAATATGATTGTATACTTTTATCATAATGCACCCTATTATAATTGTTTTAATGTTGGGTGCCTCTGATTAAAAACGTTGTCAGAACAAAGTATCTGGGGATTTTAAAGCACAGATGGAGTTGAGGTTGTGTCTTTTGATAGTTTAGCGATGGAATGAACTGGGAATTTCAAAATAAAAGACCCTCTCTTCTGATGGATCTGCTCTCTTCTCACATGACTGCAGCGGATTTCGGGTTAGCCAGGATGTACGGGATCCCCCAGCCGCTCATGACTCCCAGAGTGGTCACGCTGTGGTGAGTGTTTATCCAGGAATCCTCACACCACCCTGGCTGAGATCTGAGAAGGGTTTGGAATTTCTTGTATTGCATAGAAGCAATTCCAGCATCGTCCAGGAACACCAGAGGTATTTTTTTCTGATGTGTCCAGGGAGTTCACGCCGTCCTCATTTTTCTTGACAAGCTTTTACCTGATCTTCATCAAACTCTGTGGCGTCAGTTCAGTGGAAACTCTCCCCTGTAATCCCTCACCGTAATCCACCTTCATCCCCTCTGCAGTTAGTGAGGATGCGCTCTCTGTGTGCAGGTACCGAGCTCCAGAGGTCCTGCTGGGAACCAAGATCCAGACGACAGCTCTGGACATGTGGTGAGGAGCACGCGTTTCCTTTTTTGGCCATGTGATCACAAGCACGGCACCGATGAAACCGTCTGAATGTGTCCCATCATCAGGGCAGTGGGCTGTATCCTGGCGGAGCTGCTGGCCCACAAGCCTCTGCTTCCTGGAACCTCTGAGATCCAGCAGGTGGACCTGATCGTTCAGCTGCTGGGAACTCCCAATGAGAACATCTGGCCGGTGAGACCCTCGCCCTCTTCTGGCTCTTTGGGAGTATTTCCAGGTCATGGTCCTCATGAAATGTTGCTCTGTTCAGGGTTTCTCTCAGCTGCCGCTCATCGGTCAGTACAGTCTGAGGAAGCAGCCCTACAACAACCTGAAGAACAAGTTCACCTGGTTGTCAGACGCCGGACACAGACTCCTCAACCTGCTCTTCATGTACAACCCACTGCGCAGGTCAGCGGGGGGCAACCCCAGAATCAAAGCTTTTCTGTCGGTTACAACCATTGTAAATGTTAAAATACTGGAGAAAAATATTCAGTAGAATAAAGTCGCACCGTTTCTTAACAAGCTTGTAAACCTAAAAGACAAATATGTTAGCAAATTAACTTTTGCAAGGAAAATACAGTTTTAAGGATTAGATTTTGGTTTAAAACCCAGTTTGACAAACTGTCTTCAGTCTTTTTATGCAAGAGTCATTTTTTTTAATTTGGCATGGTGGAGGTTGTATTATGATGTGGGACTATTTGAAATAAGTCTAGAGAAAAAAATTGTAATGTTTGGAACAGGGAAATAACCCAAGAAACTACAGAATATTTTGGCTTAGATACACTATTACCAAAAGTATAGTGCATCTATAGCAGGGGTCGGGAACCTTTTTGGCCAAGAGAGCCATAAACGCCACATATTTTTAAATGTAATTTCCAAAGAGCCATACAATAATGTAGTGTCCCTTTCCCACACTGAGGCACGGAGACTTAACCTCTTTTAAGGTTCTTTATTCGGGTTACTGCAGACCGCGACAAACGCCGAACAATTAATTCAGCAACTCCTGAATCTCTCCCGCCGAGACGAGTGCGCTTCTCCCAACTTTATATTCCCCTGCTACCGCTGCAGCCCCTCCCATTTCCCTTATTCGGCCCATAGCTGAACCCCATTGGTCCAAACTACCTAACAACAGGCTGAGCGACAGAACTGAGAGCCAATCAGATCTCTGCTTGACGCGTTCAATGAACTCCAGAACTTTTAACGCGGCCCAACAGCCATCCAACTCAGTCCGCGACAATATGTTTAAAACTAAAATACAAGTGAATGTGTGCATTTGATGTAATTTCAACCTTTTTAAAGTACAGTAAGTCTGTGGATTCTTTTTAATAACATTGTTATTCTGTTTCTAATAAATGATGAGTATTTCTCGTGGTAGTTTTGCTGATGGTCTAGTCTGGTTTACGTGGTGAGTTTCTGCTTCATGCAGGCGTTGAGACTTTAAACGTGATCTTAGGTTTGTATGAATGTTCTGTAGATGTGAGACAGACTGCTCACATGCGGACCTGGAGCCAAACACACACTCACACGCTGCAGTGAGTGACGGGCAGCGGGTTTTACGTTATTACAATCCCTGCGCGATTCACCTGCTGCCTGTCCCCACAACACCTCAGCCCCACCCTCTGCTTTCTCCCTCACACATCCCGTCCCCGCAACTGCGCGCTCTTTCTCAGAGACGGGAGCGCGCAGTTTTAGGCACGGCAATTCACAGGTTTCCGGGTGGTACAAACTCTGTGAATTAATAGACAATTTTAAACTTATACTAGTGCTGGCGCAGATTTGTCTCTCTAAGCACCGCTACTACTGCGCGCCTCTGCCATCGCATCGCGCACGAGAAAGACTGGTCTAATGAAGAAAAAAAATTTGAATTAAAGATTTGTCTGCGAGCCACATGTGACCATCAAAAGAGCCATATATGGCTCGCGAGCCTTAGGTTCCCGACCCCTGATCTATAGTGTGTCACAATTAAGTCATATTTCAATTTTTCTGCCACTGATAAACAATTTGAATAAAAAATAATCAGAAATGCAATTTTAAGAATAATTTTTTTCATATATGTCCTCCATAATCAGAAAAACACTAAAGACGTTTTCAGCAGAGTCAGATTTACAGTAAACTGCAGAACGCGCAGTAAACTACCTCCTCTCGTCTGTTCTGCAGAGCGACCGCCAAAGACTGTTTGGAGAGTTCCTACTTCAAAGAGAAGCCCCTGCGTGAGTACAGACCTCCAGGATGTTTGTTCAGAACGTTCTCCGGCTGCTCAGCATCCTAAAGGCCGTCTGTCCTCCTCCTCTTCCTCTCAGCTTGTGAACCAGAGCTGATGCCAACGTTCCCCCACCATCGAAACAAGAGAGCCGCGCCTCCTGCTGAGAGCTTCTCCAAGCGGAGTAAAGTTTGACTCGGACTCTGGACTGGAACCCCGAACTCCTTTGATCCTCACGTCCGGGTGGATCTTCTGGAAAACTCCAGCCCAGTCCGAGGACAGCTAAACGTGGAGCCGTGAAGAACGCCGTCATGGTTTCCGCATTTTTTTACTGAACAAGTTGACTTAATGGAAATGACTTGGAAAAAAAAATCCATTCTCTTCCACATCGTCATGATTCTCCGAGCTAACTTCACTTGTAGTTATGATAAATGTCAGGTAAGCGAGAAAGAAACGGACTAAATAAAACCACATTGTCTTCAGATTTGTGACTAAAAGCTGTCAGATGGTGTTTGGTCCTCAGTGCTGAGCGGATTTGGAGATTTCTGTCCTCAGATCAGGAGGAGTTTGATCCTCTTGTGTTCTGAATGTAAAGATGAGCAGCAGGACTTTGAAAATTGGATCAAAGCCTCTCAGAACAGACGTGTCATCACGGGTTCTTTTTGCACCACTCGAGAAGTTCACTGCATCAGAAAGAAGCTCCCGTTTGGATGTTGGGCTCCTGAATATACTCATGTTTGATGCTGAAACGAGAGCATTTCCCCCCAAAATGCTTCATCTGGGTTGGGAGACTGTCTTTCAGACAGCTGCTGCTGTGCGCCTCCTGCAGTGTAGAGGCTGGCCTTTGCTGCACTGCCAACGCTGATCTCAGCTCTTTTACCGTCTTCGGTGGCTAATGTGATAACATTTCTACAAAAATAAAAATCTACACTGTAAAGAAAGTGTTTCCAGATAAACGAGTTCTTTAGTTTAAAAATCTGAATTTAAACGTCAATTACCGGTATAGACTGCAAAAACTGAATCTTAGAGTTAGAAAGTCCCTTGTTTTAAGAAAAGATGCCTTCATTTCTGGTCTTGCAACAAAAAAATAATCTCATCTAGAAAGTATTTCAATAATCTTAGTTTGAGAAAACATGTTTTAGGGATTAGAACTTTTTCTTTTTTCTTCTGGCGGATTTTCTTTTAACCCTTGTGCTATCTTAGATGACCCCACCCTTACTTTGACGTGTTATTCCTACAATGACAAAGGTGGATAAAGGTGGAAAGATTTCATGTAATCCACGGACACCAGTGAAGATCACAAATCATTGAAGAAAAAAGGTTCAGCGCACTGTCTAGTGGGTCTAAATGACCCAACTAACAACGTTAAAGTGCCGAGGATAGCACAAGGGTTACAAGGTTTGCTCAAGGGCACAACGCCGGTTGTATGTGGGATTTTGATCTAGTAGACAACAGCAAAACGGTCTCGGTTAACAACTTCATTTGAAATGTCAGTTTTTATTCAGTCGGGTTAAATCAGTAGTCATGGTTACATGGCCAGTGGCATGTTGGGTCCTCACAGAGGGGCGTTCAACAACCTCACACACACACACACACACACACAGCTGTACTTAATGCAGCACCGAGTCTGTAAACAAAGCGTCGAGCAATCCCAGATTTGGTGGAGAACATGCAGCCTGCAGCTCCTGGGACTCTGTGGACATTAACGAACATTTCCTGAACTAAAACAGAAAAACGCCTCTTCTCGACGCTCCAGCACACGCCAACCTGCTTGTCTGTGAAATGCAGATTAAATGTTGTGACGCTGGACGAAACCGAAATGCTGGACTGACTCTCCTTTAAAGCTTCATCCTGGTGCAACAAATAAACGCATTTGAATTATTCACATTTTTAAATCCTTCATTACCCGAACATACTTTGCTTCAATAGAAACAAAGTGAACAGATCATAATTGAAATTTTTGAGGTCGTAATGGAGGCGTTGACTCCGTTTTGGAAACTGCGGTTCCACTTTGTGAAGGATCAGTCGAGTACTTCTCGGGTTTTACTACTTTATCAGATACTCTCAGAACCAGAGATCCAAACACTGAAATTAATATTAAATAAAGCGGGGGACTCCTTACATTCACCGGCACTACGACACACGTTTTAATAAAAACACGTTGTGCGTTGACACACTCGCATGCCCGGCTGGAGCCACCTTCTTCAAACTGTCCTTCACTGGGATTCAAAAACAAAGTGCAAGATGGCCACGAACCGTCAAGTCCTTCCGTCAGATGGGCTGTCGGCTCGGAGAGGCGGTTAAGCTTTTCCCCGGGGACAACCCAAGAGTTCATGTAGTGGAGATGGTGGAGCAGAACGCGGTCTGGATGTGGAGCAAAAGACGTGGGATCTCCTGTCACGACCACCAAATGACTTGGATCCCAGCAGGAATGTCCTCTGAGGAGTCAGAAAGAGCAGAGGTCACAGACAGAACACGCCCGTCTCTCGTTGGGACCCGTCACAGGCAGGAGACCATCGATGGAAGCCTACACAGCGGTGAAAAGGGGGGAGGAGGATGGGAGTGGCGTTGCTGGGAGCACACGTGGGGGCGGGCCCGTCAGCCTTCCATCCCAAAGTCCTCTGAGAACTTCTTGACCTTGAACAGGTCTTCAGTGTTGACGGTGGGGCGGGTGGTGGACAGCGAGCGCAGCATGTCGGACTGTGGGGAACCCGGAGACGCAAACCGTTAACAGAGTTCTTGAACGTGTCTGAGCGCTTTCAGGCGTGTGCGATTGCTCACCATGCAGACTATGGGCTCCAGCAGCTTATCACTAGGCACGTCCATCCAGGTCATCTCCATGGCGTCAGGGTCACCTGGCGAGCACGGGGTCAGGAGGTCGTCCACCATCACCTGGTTGTTGCTTCTGGATGGACCTCGAACCTGCAGGAGAAAATCTTGAGGTTTAACCCTCGATCAGAACCAGAAGTATCCCCACATCGCTTGAAAAAAAAACTTTATTTTAACTGGCGACCCTAACAGTTACGTTCTTTTTCTATAATTCTGAACATTTTTGGGTAAGTTATATAATTGGATTGTATAACGATTATCGGGTATTCAGGCGCCAAATCCTCTGCAGCCGGGTCCCCCTCCCTCACCTTTTTGAAGTGGGTCGCGGACTGGACCTTCCGAACCGGCTGCATGAATGCGTCCCGGACGATGATGCTGATGTCGGCGCCGGAGTAGCCCTCGGTTTTGTGGGCGAGCTGCCGCAGGTCGGCCTCGCTGAGGTTGTGCGGCGTGTTTCCCAGGTGGATCCGAAACATCTGCACTCTGGCCGGCTCCTCCGGCAGAGGGATGTAGATCCTCTTCTCAAATCTGACACGACAGAGAAGCTTCGTTCAGGCTGCGGATCTTCACACGGTTCAGCATAAACAAAGAAAACTTTATTTAAACCACACTTCCTTTCAGTTGTTATCTAACATGAGAAAAGGAAATGTGCTGCATAGATTTGTTAGATCAAATACTAAAACGATCAACGGGGAAGACGTCTGTCTACTTTATTAGAAACACACCAACGTCACTCATTTTTTATTAGAACTGATGTGAAAATGAAAACTTTTGACAGTGACAAACTGCAGCAAAGTCTTTGAGATCTTTCTAATAAATCAGTTCTTGTTATACTGATGGATCCGTTTTTTTTTACTCATTATGTAAACATCCATTAAACCAAATGTTACATTTTCATTCAAACCAGCAGGTCTCACATTAATTTAAAGATGCTCTCCAGTGAGAGAGAGACACAGACAGAGACAGACAGACAGGAGTTGGGATGAAGCTGCTGACCTCCTGCGGATGGCAGCATCGAGCACCCATGGAATGTTGGTGGCACCGAGCACCAAAACACCATCGTTGTTGTTACCCACACCTAAATACAAAAAAAGTTCAAATCAAATGATTTACAAAAGTTCAATTTAAGTACCTTTTTAAGGATACTTCAAATGTAATTTAAGAGCGTGTGTGCAATCAAATGTAAACAAAGATGGGATTAAATAATTTACAAGCACTTCCCCATCTTTTGACTCGGCACATCCACCAGAATTCAGATAAATAAATAAACCCAATCAGATGAAAATTGTGTTTTTGCTGTTTCAACTTGGATGGAGGGATATAAGCTAGAAAATTGATTTCTGAGTATTTCTTAATAAATTCTTGCTGTTCTGCAGAAGCTATGTCCTAAAAAAACGACATATATATATATATATTTGGATTTAGGCTAACAACAGCATGATCATAATTAAAAGACCACTGGGAACAACTTGAAATTGATCCAAAGAGGATTGGAGTGGGTCTTGAATGCCTTTTTGTTTTAGTTAAATTAAATTTGAGAGTTTTTAAGGATCCACAGCCACCCAGAATAATCCAAAAACAACTAAACGTTTCTGTCCATTTATGGTTCTTTATTAAACCGTACATTTTATGGCCATTTTTCTGTTACAGATGTTCTCTAGAACCCAAAAATATTCTGATTGTCCATCTAGAATATTTTCTTTCTAAAAACTAAATGCTGCAACGTCTTTGCAGTAAAGTTCAATTCTGCTTTGCTCACAGTGATTTGACGATAATTCCAGGAAGAAAGTGATGCCACGGTGGTTTGTCCCCCGTTCGACCCACCTTGCATCTGAACCAGGAGCTCGGTCTTGATGCGGCGAACAGCCTCGCCCTCGTTCTCGTTCCTGGAGCCGCACAGCGAGTCCACCTCATCGATGAAGATGATGGAGGGTTTGTGCTGTCGGGCCAAGTCAAACAGGTTTTTCACCAACCTGAGAAGAAGGACAAATAAGAGGATCCATCATCAGATCCTCAAATCAGATCCTCAAATAAGAGGATCCATCATCAGATCCTCAAATCAGATCCTCAAATAAGAGGATCCATAATCAGATCCTCAAATCAGATCCTCAAATAAGAGGATCCATAATCAGATCCTCAAATCAGATCCTCAAATAAGAGGATCCATAATCAGATCCTCAAATAAGAGGATCCATAATCAGATCCTCAAATCAGATCCTCAAATAAGAGGATCCATCATCAGATCCTCAAATCAGATCCTCAAATAAGAGGATCCATAATCAGATCCTCAAATCAGATCCTCAAATAAGAGGATCCATAATCAGATCCTCAAATCAGATCCTCAAATAAGAGGATCCATCATCAGATCCTCAAATCAGATCCTCAAATAAGAGGATCCATCATCAGATCCTCAAATCAGATCCTCAAATAAGAGGATCCATCATCAGAGGTGCATTGATGTAAAAAACTCTTTGATCATATTCGTAGCTGAGAACTGCTCTGTCATTAAAAAAAAAACTCTATGATGCATTTATGAATTTGAAAAAACTACTTTTTAGTCCTGTTTCAGACAAAAAGGCTTCATATTTTAGTAGAAAGCTGAATTTATCAGACATTTTTAATTTATGGAATTGTTTTCCTTCATTTTATTAGATGACGTTTGGATCCACACATGGAAAACAGACTGACATCCATGTTTGCCGGTTCACCATCAACAGTTCTGATGAAGCTGCAGCTGCAAACTTACTTCTCACTCTCTCCCAGCCACTTGGACATGAGGTCTGAGGAGGACACGGAGAAGAAGGTGGAGTTGTTTGCCTCGGTGGCCACAGCTTTGGCCAGGTAGGACTTCCCCGTTCCCGGCGGTCCAAACAACAGGATGCCCCTCCATGGAGTCCGCTTGCCTGATGGCAAAACAAAGACGGATATTATTCATGCCAATCATCAAATAGCTCCACACAATCCTCTGTGTATCCAATATTTATTAGATCATATCTAAGGATGGGTATCTATAGCGAACTACTACTTCTGAAACAGTTCCAGTGCCTGAACGGTGGCTCACAAAGAAAAAAAAAGATCGCAGCATAACACGGTGAAGGGTGAGCGCTTGAATGTGCCCAAGATGCTTTATTTAATTATTTCTGACAGTCTGCGTCTCCTTGTTCTCACACACGTGTCTTGCCTCTCGTCGTCATGGCAACCATCTTTTTTCCAGAGCATTGAAGACACCCCTCTTATCCATCAGGTCGCTGAATTTGAATAGTCTTGCTGGGAAGTCAAATATATTGTGACGACTTTGACTGAAGCTCCGCCCATTCCTATATGAGCCCGCCCACAATTTCTGGAAAGCTAAAATAATTGGCTAGGATGGTGCAGGGAAACGGAATAGAATACAGGTGACCAACGCGTCTGAAATGAAGCCCTGAAATCTGCGTTTTTATTCGGTACCGACTGAGTCACCTGTGAAAAGGTGAGGAAATTTAATGGGCAAGATGACAGCCTCCTTCAACGCCTCCTTTGCTCCCTCCAGTCCAGCGACGTCGTTCCATCGGACGTTGGGCTTCTCCATAACAATGGCGCCTAAACAGAAGACGAGGGAGGTGACACCGCTGCAGGAGCGCAGGCGACATGCAGATTTACAGCAACACAATTATGAATAGTCATAACAACTAATCCTTTCTTCAGGAACTTTTATTTGTTAAATCAGTCTGTATTCAGAGGGAGGCGGAGGCACACATGCTCATTGAGGGAAAACATAAAAATGTGTGTAAATGCGCAGATCTATAAATAATGCTACTATCCTTTCACAACCAGAAACATACTTTTGTAAACTTTTTTATTTATTTATGTGAGAAATCTTATTTTAAGATACCAGAGACTGACCCATAAGCTGCTCCTGCAGTTTCTTCTTCTCTGGGTTTTCGCCCTCACAGTCGCTGTCGTTCCTTTAACACAAAGACAGAAACGTTCAAGCACAGCTGGACTTCTTTATGAGAACATCAGAAGTCGGTGACGGCCTACTTGTCATTGCTCTGTGCCTCCTTGAAGGGCTTCTTTCCTTGTTTGTCTTTGTTCTTCAGGTAGTCCTTAAGTTTCTCCGCTCTGTCCAGGTACTGCATGCACTTCGCTCGAATGCTCTCCTTTGCTTTGTCACTGTGGGCCTCATCTGAGCCGCAAATGGAAAAATCCGGTTAGAAAGGTGGCGCCGCGCTCCGCAGCACCGCTACACAAAATCCTTACATTTGATGGCATGCAGGAAATATTCCACTGCATGCTGGTACAAGCGCAGGGCCTCCTCGTAGTTCTTTGCCTTGTCTTCCTCTGTGGCTTTGGTGACAAGATCGATGGCTTTCTGAAGGACATGCAAAGTGAAAGGACAAATTACAAACACACACATTGCTGGAGAAGCAACTAAAAGACAACAGCAGTTTTTTACAAACTAAAAACCTTCATGTACGTCATGTTCAATAACGTTTTTATAGCACATACGTGGCTGCAGACGAAAAAAATAAAAAATAAACCAGAAAGACTTTCAATAACATCATAAAAAATGAATTAAAAATAAACCTGAAAGTAATAAAAGTGAAATGTTTCATTTTTATGTGAAGTTATTTCATAGTGTCGGTACATGAGTTTGAAGACTGAAATCCTTCTTTTTATTTCTGGATCTGGACCCGTCCAATAGATTTCTGTAATCATGAAGTTCTAGTGGGTTTAGTGTGGACAGGTTTGCATAAAACCACAGAAATTAAAAAAAATCTTGAAATCAACAGGTAACCAATGTTGAGAGACTATAAACAGTTGGGATCTGTATGGGGTTACATAACAACTAAAGGAAATAAAGACATTTTGTTTTTGGGTTAAACAAATTAAAACGGAAATAACATGATCTGTGCGTCTGACTTTAGCCTATGAATAACACAGAGTTCAGGAAATAGTTTTCAAAAAACGTTAAAAATAAACCTCCAGCCATCAAAAAAGCAGTAATAATTCACATCTTTACGCAGCTATGCATGATATTAACCTTTCTGAGAAAAAGTGCAAGTTTAGATAATTTTCTACCGCTGATTACGAGGCTTGCAGGTGATTATTATTGAATATTTGCAGCAACAAAGACAGAAACCATGGAAAAATGCAAACGGAGCAAAACTCCAGACCAACAGCTACATGATTCTGGACAAAAGGCCAATATTTGGGTGAAAGCTGAACTTTGTTTTTATCCTGTACATTTCTGCTCCATAAATCTTCAGAAGATTTTTAGGCATTTAGGTCAAATTCAGTTCCTTCAGGGGACTTTTGATTGTGGCCTTAGTTTTACTCATTTCTCTTATTTTTATTATATTAAAAAAATCTTACTCTCATTGAAACTACACAATAAAATCATTTAAAAATACAATATTGTCCAGTTTAGGTTATGATACAACCAAATTTTCTTGTACTTTGGGTTTAAAAAAAAAAGTCTGAATTGATTGCTACTTAATTTAGTTCCAATTTTAGAGTAAAGTATTTTATAATGTCTTATGACCTTTCTCCTAAACTTTATAGTCACTATTACAAAAATGTCAACATCAGTATTAAAACGTGTTAACTAATGCTGCATTTAGAAGTCAATTGTCTTTAACTTTTTTAATCAAATTTTGCAGTTAAATCATGTTTATATTTACATAATTTTGAAATATTTGATAGTATTTAACTTTGTTGGGAATTTTGCTAGAACGTTGACAGCAAACAATTCAGTCTTCATAATGGAATGCAGTTCATTCACATATTTTCAGTAACCACGTTCAACTGTTCTCATTTCTACATGAAATTATATTTTCATAGATTAAATTAAGAAATGTGTAAAAAAAGAAAACCACTAATAATTCATATCAGGTTCAGCTAGAACATACGCATGATCAGACAATTCTAAAACACTCATAGGTGTTTCGTGAATACGTTTGCCCCATTGCAAAGTGTTTTATTTAGCACAAAAAGAAAAGTTAGCATTAAAGTAAATATAACTTTAAAACATTAAAACCGATTTTTTTTTCGGGTCAGTTGTGGCTAGCTGCTGGCGTTTAGCTAGCGAGCAGTAGCCTACCTGTAATGTTGACGTTGTCATTTCATCTTCTGTTCTCCGCCCAAATGTCTTTCCTGTGACCCTCCCCAAAGGTGGAGAAGCGAAACCGCCCGCGGGGCTATTTTAGGAGGAAACGTGTAGCTAATGACATGACAAATGGAGAAACAAATGCGACAGCTTCACCAAACAAAACCACATCAACACCGCAACTTCCGTCAAGCTAGCACATGCGCAAGAGACGTCCGTTATTTTGTTTTCAAAATTGAGCTGAAAACGGCGGGATTAAGAGCTGTAAATTCTGTCCATCACAGTAAAAAAATAGTATATAACAAAAATATGTTGTTTTTTTTTACTTTAAACAACAGAAAATATAATGACAACAATTGTGAAATTTAATTTGAAAAGGAAAGTAACCAACATCCGGTTGTGTGGCCACACAGTATTGACGTCAGAAATATAGTCAACGATGAACCGCTACTGCCACCAAGCGGCGAACTTTGTCAATACACACATTTAAAATAGTATGCACATAGTTAATTTCTTTTAGAAACAATCTGGACTTTAAATGAACTACAGCAATCTTCAATTATTACTTTTCCCCCCCAACTTAAATCTTTTTTTGTATAGTCTTGAGAGAACTCCAGCTGTGAATTGGATGGCTGTAAAGAAATAGTAATAAATAAGTGTTAGAACACAAATCAAACATGCTCAAATGGCAAGAACTTGAGAAGTTCTTAGGATTTCACATTTGCTGGTGGGAAAAATTTGATATTTTTTGAAAGTAAATCATGACATGTTTTGTTTGTTTTTCCCTTTTTGATTGGATCAATTAACAACAGCCAGTAAAATAAAAATACAATTAGAAATTAAAGAGAAAAAAAATAAAAAAGAACAAACCCAGGCCAAATCTGACTTTGTGGTTTCTTCAGGGTTAGTTTTTTTCCACTTTGCTCAGTTATGCACTAGACGGTAAAGATAATTACATATAAATGTAAAAATATTAAACTAGTACTTGTAAAAAACAAGTTAAGAAATGAGGCGATTACAGAGTTTACATGGCTCAGCTGGTCAGAGGAAAGAAATGGCTCAAATTAATGATAGACCTGATTCATTAACAATATTTTGTCTAAGCTTCAGAGAAATTAAAAAAACCAAAAAAATCTTGAGAAAATAAATTGCATAGCTATTATAAATAACCCGATTTAAACAGATGAAACCAAGTTTATTTACTTAACACAGAATCACCCAAAGTCATTTAATTACAACCTAAAAGAGTCAATTTTTTTGATATTTGTACAACTATTAACTTGTGTTTATTTTCAGACTTAAGAAGTTAAAAATAGATACATTTAGATTAAAAAAATTCTCTCACACAAGTAGAGTAAAAACAAATAAAAACTAAAAAATCTAACTAGGATGTGGTTTTTCACACAAAAGAAAAAGAAACATCAGATTATAGAATTTATAAAGGTTTTATTGGTGTTATTTACATTTGAAATAACTACATTATCATTATACATTGTATACTGGAAAGACGTCTACAATACTTTGCATATAAGTTGCTGCAGCAGCACTTTATCCTCATGTAACGCTTCATTTATGATTGTGTAGGACGCAAGCTGCCACAAGTAATACCTTTGGTTAAAAAAAAAACCCTTCTGGAAGCGAGGCTTTGCATAGACAGGAGACAGTCGGAGGAGAGCCAGCGAGAACATTCAGCGGTCTGAGAGGTTAGTCGCTTTGTGACGACAGGATGGCGAAACACGACCGACGTGTCATCAATGTTCTGCTGAAAAACCTTCTCTATTCAAGTGGGATTTTCTACAAGTTGGTCTGAAGGGTCAGAAGTTTGGAAAGCGTCACAGACTGGAGGAGAAGAACAGAGATCCTTATTTGAGCACAGGAGGTCACCTGGTTTTCCTGCAGAACACGAGACCAGCAGGAAAAAAAAGACGACTTCATGAGCATTACAGCCATGGAACGCAATTACTAGATGAACTAAACAGGAAGTAAATAGAAGTAAAATGTTTAAAAAAGTACTTCAAAAATCTGAGAACCTGATGATTTTAAAGCATTTTCCACAGCTTTTCACATGATTTACCGTCATACAGGAGCTGACTTAGTTGAATAGTTTTGCTTTAAGTTAAAAACACTAAAAATTATGAATGGTTTAGTATCTAAGCAGCAAATATAATTTCTTAACTTTTAGTTTAGTTTGATATGAATAGTTTTAAAATGAAGGATTTCAGATTAACAGAAGTGGAGCTTTTATCAATAAAATAACGAAATTCTTACTTTGAAAACAACTAAAAATAAAAAATAAAACTGTTTTTTCTCATTAATGTTTTATATTTATTTATTTTTTACACTGTTCCTGATCTGGAGGCTTTGAAATTATTGACCATCGGAAAACATTAGAGAGCATTAATACAAAAAAAGAAGACAAAAGTGAGAAAGACTTGAGTTAAAATCTTAAAATCAGAGTTTTCTTTGTTGGCATAATTATTGCTGGAATCATTTTACAAGACTAGAAAAATGAGAAATATAACAAGTAATCTGTAGGAGATGGAAGTAACCGTAACGGGATCTGAAAAGAAGCTATGCAGCCCAGAAGTTACCTTAAAACTGATGAGTTCACTGAGAAAATACTGAGAAAGTTTTATTTGAACTCTGTGAAAACAAACTAAGAAAAGTTGTTTATATGTCAGAAGTATTATATATTTATTTTGTTTGTGTTTTTTAAACTGTTTCTGACCTGGAAGCTTTAAAATGATAGACAATAAAAACATCTGAAGAGCATCAAACCATGAAAAGAAGAAGAAGCCAAAAGTGGCAAAAAGTTCTTAGTTTGGCTTAATTTAGTGTTAAAATGTTTTGTTTTTTTAAATGATTTAATCTTTGCTCAACCCTTTAAAATCATTAGAAAAATGATTTTAAATTGGGAGGATATAGAAGTAACAGTAAGGTGGTCAAAGCTGAGAAAACGCTGAGAAAGTTTGGATTATTTTGTATTATTTAAACTCTTCAAAAACATTTTTGTTCATCTTCCTTACGCTATAAAACAGTCAAATGAGGCTGAAAGCTTCAAAAATATCCTCTCAAATGGTCTTTTTGTTGATACTGTACTTGTTTCTGTGTAAAATGTTTGAATTACAGTATAAATATACGGGTATATTTAGTTCTAGGGAACTTTTAAAAACGCCTCGTGGGCTTTGTTGGATGAAGCCCATGAAAACATCCGTCTTTGGGATGGAGGAGACAAAAAAAATGCAGGTAACACGGTGCTGTGACATCATCAGGAAGCGTGAATCGTCTTATTGGGTGGCGTTAAAAAAAAGTGTTTTCACTACATCTCTGAAGGCACTGTCGGTGATCCTGATTCTAACGGAGGTTTGGGAAGAGGGGCCATCAAGCCTGCGAAGTCCCGCCCACTCGCTCCGCTCAGGTAACTGCATCCCGATGTACGAAGGCTTTTCCGGAATGATAGGCAGAGAAAAACGGCGCTCAGCTGTGAAGCAGCGTCTAAAGAGCATCGCTGCTTCTGCTCATCTCTATCACAGCCGACACCTTATAGTGTTCACAGATTAATGGAGGTTAAATCGGGTGTTTTCAAACTAAGTGCGCTTTGCTTGAATCTGGCCTCAGAGTGCAGGGAGGGGAAGCCGGAAGGCACATTTCTGCGGGTTCCCTGCAGCGCCGCCTAAGGCCCAACTTCAGCTGCGGTGGGGGTGGGGGATCCGATTGAAGGAGAGGAGGGAGAGAAATGCGTTTGTTTGCGCTGATGGCTGCTGGTTCACGTCAGGAGGCCCATGCGGGTCAGCTTAGCCGACAGGAAGGAGTGGAGGACAAACACCACCGGCTTTGGACCCGAGTGGAGGTCGAACACCTGAGGGGTGGAGGCAGCAGAGGAACAAATATCAACACATTTAACATTTATCGATTAAAAACTGACAGATGAACAAAACTTCCATCGTTAGAAAAAGCTGCAACACAACTCAACTTGACAGGAAAAGTCAGAACAGCAAAACCTCCTGTTGGAGATGATGACAGACGGATCTGCTTTATCCAAACGGTTTGACAAAGAAGGAGCATTTTCACCGTCATGTATGAAGAGTTTCTACAAACTTCAACAAAATTCCTGTAGAGTTTAGGTGACAAACACTCTGTGCTGCAGAGTGAGACTCAAACACTTTGTAGAGTGAATCTAAATATTCAAATATCTCTGACGTGATCATTCAGATAAGACTACATTACCCACAAGGCAACTCCCAGTCACATTTAGACCATTGACTGTAGAACTGGACTGAGTCAGGGAGACGTCACCCAGATAAAATGGTTTACCTCTGGCTCCAAACAAATAATGTCAATTCAGTCGCCATTTTTTGGCAATCTGGACGTCGCCATGCTGGAGCCAGATGACCCAGGAAGTAGTGATTGTCAACACCAGGGGGGAGGTCAATGTTTTGGAACCACATCAAGAGGTTCCATCAAAATCAAAAGCAGATTCTATTTTGTACCTGATCCTGTCGTCAAATCTTTTATTTCATTTTGATCTGTGCTGATTTGAAAAGCAAAAGGGACATATTTTGAACCTTTTTAGTCATACTATTATGTTTTTGTAACTCTATAAACTATTTTGCTGCAGAGTCGCAGACAAAAAAAGTCTTTTTCTGTTTCTCACACTTGTTGGAAAAATAAAAGACTCTCGCAAACAAACCATTTCTCCCTCCGGACCTCCAAAGTCAAGATAAAGGTTCCGTATTCCATCGTCGGCGGACATTTTGAGCTTCTCATAGGGATATCTGTAGAGCACCGCACCCCCCGGGGGGTCGGCCGGCTCCCTCGTCACGGTGAAGCCCATCTCGAAGTGCAGCGTCAGTCGAACGTCCTGCCTGTTCAGCGTGCAGCCTGGCAGAAAACAGCAACAGGTCAAGGTGGGAACGACCACGCCTTTCCTCACCTCAAGCTTTTAGGATACATTCAGAAAAGTGAAGCAGTTCAAAAGAAAACCACAAAAAATGGAGCAAATAAATGTCAACGGGAAAAACGGCAATTTATAGTCAGGTGAAGAACTCGATAAAACATTAAAAAAAGGTTATTGACTAAAGTGTTGAAAACCTTTGAAATTAAAAATATTTTAAATTTTGCTAAAAGTTTATTTATTGCAAAAAAAACAACAACAAGTTTGTTCTGTTGTTTAAAGCCAGCGGCGACTCTTTCAAAAAAGCCAGTTGCCCTGATGCAGCTCCCTGTGAGGTAATTTGATCTTTAAGTATTTCCATGTGTTGGATTGAGAGGACCGAGCTTTTCTGAACTACTGGGTTCCTGCGGGGCGGCCAATGGCTCGGTGTGTCTCTTCAGCTGCAGAAAGCAGCTTCTCCGTGCAGCTGCAGAAAGCAGCTTCTCCATGCAGCTGCAGAAAGCAGCTTCTCCGTGCAGCTGCAGAAAGCAGCTTCTCCATGCAGCGTTTCTCTGCAGCTTCTCCCTGCAGCTGCAGAGAGCAGCTGCCTAGAGCAGCCGCTCTCTGCAGCTTCTCCCCGCAGCTGCAGAGAGAAGCTGCTCTCTGCAGCTGCTCCATGCAGCTGCAGAGAACAGATGCACAGAGAAGCTGCTCTAGGTGGCTGCAGAGAGCTGCATGGAGCAGCTGCCTAGAGCAGCCGCTCTCTGCAGCTTCTCCCCGCAGCTGCAGAGAGTGGCTGCACAGAGAAGCTGCTCTCTGCAGCTGCTTCATGCAGCTCTCCGCAGCTGCTCTCAGTAGCTCCTTTCTGCAGCTGCTTTTACAGCTACAACTGATTTCTGCAGCTTCCTGCTGCTGTACACACCTCACCTCACAAAAAAACCTGCATGTTTACAGGAAAAAGCTTTTTTTTTTTATTGTCTGCTGGATTAGTTTGTCAAATTTGTACCCCAGAAAAAACTAGAGCATTGTAATATTTGTTGGTAAAGCTGATGATGTCATGGGCAAATGTAAAACCACATCCTGTGTTAAACCACACCGCTGCTGATGTGCACACAGCAACAACAGCACATGTGCACAGGGGCCACCGGGCATGTCAGGTGGTTCCTGACACAGCACGCATGTCTGTGTCATTTACAAAGGTGACATGTTTGCAAATAGGTTCTTTTGTGTTTTTTGGGCCGATACCGATCATCAGTAAGATGGCAGGTAACCAAATATGTGGGGCCAATATTCATTTGCAGTAAAAGTACAAACATTTGCATCAAAATTTAGAATAAGTCATGTCAGGAGCCATGCGTACCATTAGCCCTGCACGTCAAGAACCTGATTCTTTGTCATTATTTTCTCAGTGAACTCATCGGTCCGTGTCTTTAAAAAAAAAATACAACTACTTCTTATGCACCAACTATAACAAAGCTTTCAATTTAAACCACTTCTGAAAATAAGCCTGATAGCAAAAAGACGTTTAGTGAAACTTAACATAAAAACAACAATTTAAGAAAACTAAATCTGTGTTCCTATTTAAATGCTTTCCAAGTTTTCTAACAGGAAAACTTTCTGTTATCCTGTCAGAAAAGCCTTTTCATAACATAAATTCAGAGCTTCGCAGAGGTGGGTGGTGTCCTTTCAAACGCCGTCAGCTCCTCCGGGGCTGAAACCGGCACCTCACTGATCTGAATCTGACACAGTTTGCTCCACAGCTTAGAAATGAAACACACGGTTCTGGGAGAGGATCCCTGCTTCATGTGGACATTTTTTTTTTCCTGGAATCTGTTTTTGTAGAGTTCTACCTAATCGGAGGAGTATCTAAGGGCAGGGATGCCCAGTTTCGTTGAGTCTGTTTAGTAATCAGCTATTGCACTTTATGACTGATTTTAGGTTTTGTACAATTAGTGAAGCCCGTTGAGACAACTGTGTTGTAATATTTGGGCTATAGACCTAAAACTGAACTGAATCAGCTGCTCTGTAGCTGTAGAGTGTTTGTGGAACCGCCAGCAGGTTCTGCAGATGCTCCTGTGTTTGTAGCATCTGCAGAACCTGCTGGCGGTTCCACAAACACTCTCTTGAGTCTTTTATCCTTTTCTTCATTATTGATCTTCCAGGCTTTAAAGTTGAACTATACTTTGTCTATTTAGAGGGAAGTCAAATCCTCATAATGTGATCTTTTGATTTTAAACGTGTCCATTACAGAGGAGCACTGAATTCACATTTTATGCAAAAGTAATCCGATTACTCAGGTCTCTTTCAACCTGCAGACTCACCAATGGAGACCTCCTGGATGATCTCTGCAGCCGTGTGGACACCCTGCACCAGAGCTCGCGTCCAGGAGGAAAGGTCCCAGTGAGTTTCCACGCGGAAGACGTGTGACTCGATGCCTCGACTGGTGCCGGTCCGAGTGGCAAACACCATGTCCGACCCCTGGGAGGGAGAACCCCCGGAGCTGCCGGAGTGGACCAGTCTGAGGAGACACGGATGGAGGTTCGCCCTGAAGCCAGGTACCGGATTGAAGGGGTTGCGTAAAAACATGGAGCATCGTTCCTTGAGACACGATCTGACTCCACGCTGCCACATTTACAAACCAAGAGGCTTCTTTCTGCGTTAAGAAGACCGCTTTAGACTAAATTTGTATCCACTTTTTTAATATTAGAGAAGTTTTGTAGACATAAATCACAACTATATCATTTTCATTTATATAACTGCTAAAATATTATTAACATAAAGCTTTTCTTGTGATAATCTGTGCAGTAAATGCAGATTATTGGAAATAAGAAAGGTTCACATGGACTTCTCATACACAGTGTTCCCTCACTAGAATGTGCTCCACCTTCTGCAGTCTTGCTGTTTCCCCAGATTTTTTATAGTGTAAATTTGCATGTTTTTTTTGTTTTTTTTTACATAGGATTATGTTCTGCATTCTGATTGGCTGTTGACCTTGTCACTTAGTCTCCTCTGTGCCGTACCTCCTGAATGGAATGTGTAGAGTTTGCCAAATTTGAATAAATGTTCCACTGCGGGGTCTTTGTTTTCATTCCATAGTAGTAGACTTCTTCTTCTTCTTCTATCAGCTTTGAGAGTTTAAAAAGGAGAGAAAAGTGTGAAAATGTTTGTGTCTGTCCAAGAGGAGAGTATAAAGTGTGTAGCAAGGAGTCCCTAAAACATCTGTAGTCCTTCTTTTTGGTTATCGCAGGTTGTAAGTGACAGAAACCAGAGACTGAACAGACAGAAAGCCACTTGGCAGTGCTGGGCGATTAAATCGATTAATTGAATGTGTTGTTTTTTGGAAAATCGAGGTTTTATTTTCCCAGCTCTCTGCTGTCTTGCGCTTCCGTTGTTTGGGAAAAAGCAGATGTGAGAACAGCGGCAAGCGAGGAAGAGCTACTTCCACCAGGGTGAGGAAAAAGCATTAGCGCATGCGCCGCAAGAAAAAAACCTGTATTCTATAAATATAATAAGAGGCACTTTGTATGGAACTTTATTAGAAGTGTCTTTGTAACATTAAAGAGCCGGTCTTTACTGTCAACAGCAAGAATCCAAAACGTGATCATGTTTTTAGGCTGTTTTTGTTATATCAGGTAAAACTGAATCAACTGGAGGCAGAATGAGGGAAGATACCTGCTCCCTTTTAGTAAATCTGTCTTTGTTTTCTCAGCGGGTTTGAATTTGACTTTACATTTGGTTCAGACCACAGGTGACGGACTGAACCCCCTCCTCTCATGGGGGCGTTTCTCAGCAAGAAAACAGAAACAACTCATTTGGGATTGAAAAATCAAGCATTTTATAGAAAGCATGAAAACCCCCAAAGCAGAGAGCAAAGATTGATTAGCAATCAATACAGGAGGTCTTTAGAAAAAACAAAAGTTGAGACTTCCTCTCTGTTTGCATTTAACGTAACGTCATTTTTTAAAATAATAGTTTGAAGTCTCTGGGTTGTGACTTCAAACTTGAAGCATCAAACCAAATGCAGCAAAATCAGTTTCAAGGCTGTTGCGGCCGTGGTGCAGCGGTAGGCCGGTCGACCCATGATTTTAAGGTGAGTGGGCAAGACACTGAACCCCACCTTGCCTCTGGTGGTAGGCGGGCGCCTGTGTTTGCCAGCGGAGCGGCCACCAGTGTGTGAATGTGTGTGAATGTGTGTGTGACTGGGTGAATGGGTCTGTGACTGTAAAAGTGCTTTGTTCTTGTAGGTAGAAAAGCGCTATATAAGTATTCGCCCAGTGCGTTCTAGTACTTCTCCCTATGGGATGCTTAAGCTATTCGTAGCTCCCAAAACATCTGCAGCATTGATCTGCAAACATTTTCACAGCTTGTATTTAGTTTGAACTTTGTGTTACCACCAATTTCCAAAGGAGATGTTAAAATTAAATTATTTTTTTGTTAAATATATTCTATTATTTGTCATTTTTGTTAAATAAAAGTAAAAGCAGGGAGGGAAAAAAAAATCGAATTTGGACAAAAAAAATCTGAGGTTTTATGTTTTGGCCTCATCTTCCAGCTCCACCACCTGGTCAGGTGAGATCTAGAGATCCTTACCTGGTGGCGAGCAGAGGGTGTGTCAGCAGAGGCATGGACCAGGACTCTCTGCTCCACGGCACAGATTCAAACAGCAGGATGTCCTTCTCCGTCAGCGCCATGACAACGGGACGGTACTGCTGCCTCCCACCTTCCAGCTGGACCTACGGGGGGGCAAAGCAAGAGAAATTTTCTTCAATGATCCATTTTTTATTGCTGTCACTTTTGGATTTACTCATTTCTACAACAGTTTGTGACATTTTGTGTTTTCAGAGCTGAATGTAGAAAGACGGCTTCAAAGGTGAATTTAAGGGTGAAATAATACACACAGATGTCAGGGACCTGCTGGTAGAGGATCAGCTTCTTCCTCGGCACCTTGAAGACGCTCTGACATTAAACAATTCCAACTTCTTTAGGCTTCTGGAAAGTCATGGCACCTCATTTGTCCTGCAGCGCCTAAAGTTCCCATGTTCTATCACAGTGGTTCCCAACCACTACCGGTCCACGGGACGGTTGGTGCCGGTCCACAGAGAGGAACAAAGAAACAAAAAAAGAAAGTGTCTATTCGCTTGTAATTTTCTAAAAACGTGCGGCCAGTGCTGAACTTTTTTCTTGGACGCGCTGCCTTAGAGGAAGGGTTAAGTTTAGGATTACAGTAGCGGTTTGGGTTGGACCACCAATCTGTTCCTGAGCGCGGCCGTGTCTGCAGCTCACCGCTGCTCCAGCGGATGGATCAAATGCAGAGAACACTTTTCATAACCTCGGTGTGTGACAGATAATGGGACTCAGAGGGTAATTTTAAATACGTCCAGCCAACAGCAAAATTCAGCCTTGGACACAGTTCTAATATGATCGGCAATGCGCATCTTGGCTGCACGTATTACATGTGGCCAACATGAATTTCCATCACTTTTTGTGCTGGTCCCACATTAATACGTGCGAATAAAAAACAACGCCTACATGTTTTCCGTTTTATTTATAGTCTGATTCTGAAGGAAGTTTTATTTTGAAAAACTCCTGGATTCTCTCCGCCGCATCCGACTCATTCCTGACGCATGTCAAGTCACTCGGTCACGTGTTGAAAATCCCGCCGCTACTTTCTTAAAGCGGCTTCGCCGACCGCTAAATTGAAGGCCCCAAGCTAGCAAAGTTAAAAACAACAAACATAATTGGTCAATTTATTTAGGAAGAAAGGAGACAGTGAGGAAACAGAAGAAGAGCCTTCCCCTTCAAAATAAAAGAAATCTGCAATAAACAGACAAAAACCCGACTCCAAATATGGATTTATTGCATCATAATATTCAGCAACTGGATGTCTAATTATACCAGGATGCTGCTAATAAAGTTCTTTAAATGGTGGATTCACGTTTATTATTTTATTTTGAAAGCACCGGTTATTTTCTTCATCTTCTGTGATCTTTTATTTTGTATTTAGTCAGACGATGCTGAAGTTGGCGCTCATGGCTCATCTGATTCAGTGCCAGAGTAACTTTATTGAAACACACTTTCACTTGTTTCACTAAAAGGAAACAGCTGCAATGAGCCAAACTACAAATGACGTCATTAATCTATTTTTTATTATTATTCCCCCTTAAATTGGGGTGGGATTATGTAAATTCGCTTCCACTCCCTTTCAAGCAGTATTTATTAATATGTCTCATTATCCTAAGTTTGATTCATCATTATTCTTATTTGATTGCTTGAAATAAACCATTTCAAATCAAATCAAAAAAATTGTAGAGTTTGCATGAAATGTTAAAGCTCTAATGACAAAGTTCGGAAACTCCTCGGGTCTCTGCTGAAGGCGTCGGCGCCTGGCGTTTCTCTTTGAGTCGCAATAAAGCAGCTTCAGCGCTGAACAACATCAAAGGTGGTGAGGGGGCGGCAAGAAGCTTCTTTCTGGGTTTTCCAGCAGAGCCCAGTCAACAACCACACACCCAGACCTCCAGAATGAAACTAAAAACGAATCTGCAACCCTTAAAGTCGACAGAAAGCTTCTCTGCTGTGAGGCCACGTTTAAATTTAACAGGCCTGACTGGATTCCACTAATATTCAACTTTTCTTTGTTAAATCAACACTTTTTATCCCTTTGAACTCAAATATATCTTCATAAAGTGGCTCCTATGCTTAAAACATGATTCAAAATAAATTACAAATTAAAAAATAATATATATGTTTTGGAATAAATGCTTAAACATTTGCAAATTAATGGGGGAACAATGTTGTCTCAGAGGTGAAAATGATTGGGAAACGGATTTAAATCCTGAACTGATTTTTAGTTGCTAAACAAACATTATATTATAGTGAAGAATTCCATTTAAATCTTGAGATAAAAAGTTAATGTTTTGCCAATTTTAACTAAATTATCAAGTTTAAAAAAAACATTTTTAAGGCAGTTTAAAATATTTTCCCTTTCTGAAGGATGGTAGAACAGGCAAAAGTGCAGATTTTAGTTTAATAAATGTTTTTCACTGAAAGTAGAGAAAAAAACAAGTTTTGTCGTTTGCACAGAGGGGCAAAATGAAACTAACTGAATAACATTAATCAAGAAAGTCCCTAAAATAAACAACTCCCACCCCTCTGTTCAGTAAATTAACCCAACTTTTGCTCTGTTCCTTGTTTTTGGTCACTTCTATAGCCTCCCTTTGTGGTCACTGCCTTTGGTTTTTTAAATGATCCAATCTAACCTTCATGCAGAGAAAATTTACTTTACTTTAATTACTTTTTAACCCCTCGATATCCATCAATCCACTACTGCTCCAAACTTACCTTCATTTAGGACTCGAAAGAAAAAACAAAAGTGACAATTTTTCTTTCATCGCTGGAAACAGATTCAGGCGTCAAAGGGTTCAACATTTTCCCAGCAGATTCTGACTACCGGTAATCGTTTTGGGGTTTTGCCGCTGCTAAATGCTGAGTTGCCACAGGGGAAGGAGCTGTGTTGTTTTTAGTGTTTTAAAGCAGAAACAAGTGTCAGAAAATGAAGCTTTGATGTGTTTTTCATGCAGTTTTAAGGTCTACTTTCATGTTAACACACTTTAGAGCAGGGGTCCCCAAACTTTTTCCAGCGAGGGCCACATGACGTTTCCGTTCTCGGATCGGGGGCCAGGGTCAGTTTGAAACAGAAAACGTGTGACAGTCGCAGGGGGGCCAAAATGTCAACTGAAAGCCACACATAACCAAATGTTGATAACCCAATCTGATATCAAATA
Source organism: Oryzias latipes (assembly GCF_053564925.1). Classification (NCBI taxonomy): domain Eukaryota; kingdom Metazoa; phylum Chordata; class Actinopteri; order Beloniformes; family Adrianichthyidae; genus Oryzias; species Oryzias latipes. The sequence goes on along the minus strand of NC_136242.1, from coordinate 30,764,002 downwards.
ATCCTCTCTGGGTTATTCACCAAATAAATAAATAAATTATAATAATCAGCAAATATATATAATGAGACTCTTTATGAAATCAGTTAAAAAACAGAATTCTTTAAATAAAAAGTCAGGAAATATTAAGCAACAGTATTTTAGATTTTAGAAAATCAATAATAACCAAATAAATCTCTGTGGGTTGTTCAGAAATAAAGTTTCTGTTGTCCATGCACAAATTTAGGTAAATGTTCAACTTCAGTTGTAAGAGCAGAATCTCTTAAAGTTGTTGTGTTCTTTCCCCATAATCCATTTTGGAGTTTTTTTTAGGAGGTTAGTCTAGTAGACACCACTGTATGTTCTCTCTGATCAACTTCCTAGTTTAAATACCTGCATTCTGGATCAGTGTTTCAATTACCTAACCTTTTTGTCATTTATCCATGGGGAGGGGGGGTCCACATTCACGTTTTATGACTGGGGCAAAGTGAGGTTGCAGTAGCCACATTTTTAGCTTGGCTCACATTTCAATTTGAATAACCCTTGTGCTATCCTATGGGGTCCAGATGACCCGAGCCTTACGTTGACGTGTTCTCCCTACCATGACAAAGGTGGATAAAGGTGGAGAGGATTTCATCTAATCCACGGACACCAGTGAAGATCACAAATCATTGAAGCAAAAAGGTTCAGTCTAGTGGATCTAGATGACCCAACTCTCAAAGTTAAAGTGCCTAGGATAGCACAAGGGTTAAGCCTTATCGACGTGAGGAAACAATTCCAAAACGATTCAGTTTTCCACGCTTCCATGAGTCTCGAGCATGTGGCCAGCCTAAAGAAATAATGATGCCAAAATAAATAAAGGGTCTCTCTCTAGTATTGTTCAGGGGGCGGGGTCAAATAGGTGGGCGGGCCGGTTCAGCCTGTGGGCCGTAGTTTGGGGACCCCTGTTTTAGAGAAATTCTTTGCAATACCGACATGTATAATGACAAGAAAATATCAGGATGCTTAAAAAGGCACCAGATCACCTGGTCCTTAACGCACCACATCACTGGGTCTTGTGTGCAAAACATTGCCTGGTCCTAAACGCACCACGGACTGCATCTCACAGAAATGTACCTGCTCAGCCAGCCAGCCGATGTGTTTGAGGTGGGGGTGAGTGGGGGCGGCAGACGACGCCCCCAGGTACGCGTTGATGTGCGCCAGGGTGTGTGGGAGCAGCGCGGCGATGTTGGTGTGGATGGCGGTGAACCAGGAGCTGGCAGAGGGGCCGTCTTTGCAGCGCAGGACCACCGTGTGCTGGCCGTCCGGGGAGTGGAGCTCCAGCAGCCTGAATGCAACCAGAACGAAGGAAGATCTGACACCAAATCCAGCTCTCATTAAGAAAAGAGACACAAGGAAAACTGGTGGCTTGACCAGAATCTCTCATTTTTTACTACTCAACATCAGTAAATCTGTCATATTCTGAAATGAAGTTTGTTTCTGTCCATTCATTTGTTTATTTTTGGACACATTTCCCTCAAATTGAGCATCTTTTTTCTTTGAAATTCATATTTAAAGCATTTTGTCAGTACATTTTCAACATTTTTAATCTTTTCCGTGATTCCTTATTGTACTGATAACCTGATAACCAGGTCTCAAAGAAGGGACAGTTTTCACTTTGAATACAGTCAATAAAAGGGATACTTTTTTTAATTAATTAAAACATATAGGGGAGAGAACAACCAACTCCTTTATGAGTCTTGGGAAAGGTTAATTTCCACCATGACGATTTTTTTCAAGGTGATTTTTTAGGGCAGGCGTATAAAAGCAGACAGGAAACCTAAAATAGAAAGATGAAGAAAGTCTCTTGTGTGCAAATGAACCAAATTCCAGGTTATTGCATTTTTTATGACTAAGGCTTTTCTGCTTCATTATTTAACGGATGACAGATGCTGCTAATGCAGATGTTTTACAGAATGTGACCCATCAGTTTTAGTTCATAGACCGCTGCACAGAGCTCCCTAAAGAGCAAACATTCCAGAGGAATGAACAGGAAATGGCCACAAACCCACCACAAAGACCACACCTAACCTCCCACACGCCCAGGTATGTGTGTGCAGCGCCGGACCTGTTTTCCAAATCCGGCATGGAGAGGTTCCGGCTGATGAAGCACATCTTCAGGCTGATGACCTTCCTGTCTTTGGACGGGGAGGAGGAGCTGCTGTGTTTAGGAGAGCCCGAGTCCTCGCTGCCGCTGTAGCTGGGCGACTGCGGGCGGACGCCGTCCCACGGCAGGTCTGCGACCAGCGACGGTTTCTTGAAGAGCGGAGACACCTCACGAATGTACTTCACTGCGGAGAGAAGGAGACCCATTGATAAAAATTGTGTTTTTGTGGCATTTTTTTGATGATGGAGGCCATATATAAAGAAAATACACTGAAAATGACTTTTCTGAGTATTTTCTTCATGAATCAGGAGCAGAATTTGTGAGAGACCCGCTGGGGGCATTGATTTTCTCAGTGGTTCTGAGAGTTCTGCCATCAAAGCCATGTATTCTTGCTGCCAGGGTCCTGTTTAGAGGCACATGTCTGTGAATCAGAGTAAACCTGGAGCTTCGTCTTGAGTGAGATGGTTTGATGCCGCCGGTGGAGCCCAAACACACTAAGCTATTGATGGCCTCATCTGTATTATTGCCAAGCCGGAGGGTCTGTGCCGTCACCAAATGTACGTGAATCTGGTCAATCTTTATTGTAAATTTCCAGAGCGTCCCTTAGCTGACAGTGGGATGTACTGAACAGGAAGCTATCATCAGTGTATTCAAGGTGGGTCAGATGCAAATTGCCAAGTGGCCCTCCAGGGAGTATCGACACCAAGGTATCGAGATATAAAAACCTGTACATCACCGAATTTGGTCTCTACGACTTCGTTCATCTCTTAAACCCGTCTTTTCCCTTTCGGGGTCACGGGGCTGCTGGAGCCTATCCCAGCCACTAGTGGGTGAAGGCAGGGGACATCCTGGACAGGTCGCCAGTCTGTCGCAAAGTCACATTCACACCTAGGGACAATTTAGAGTAACCGCTTAACCTACGACGCATGTTTCTGGACGGTTAAAGTATTGATTACTAATTGATAAACAAGAAAATAAAAGGGCATTTTTGATTTTTGGTTATTAAGTGAGCCACTGCAGTTTTGTTTTGTACCTGCCGCATATTGAACTGCTCCATCTGACCAGAGGAGCCGCGAGTTGCCTGCAGGTTACCCTTAGCAACAAACACAGCACGGCACGAGTAGGTGATTTTTGACACATTAAAGTCGTTACCTGGCCAATTTTTTTTTTTCTTTTCTTTTTTTTAACTTGTCCTGTCCAACAGCTAGGCAGGCAGATGAGAGCTGAGGGCCTCTTGTGTTGGACATATTTTACTTTAACAAGAGGGGTCAATTTTTGACGGTACAGTATTTGTTTTTAGGATACCAAATAATATGCTTGAGAAAAAAAACTAACACATAAGAAATGGCCAGTAATCGGTATTAAACATTTTACCAAAAAAGGTGTTGGAATCTTAAAAACGCGGATCGCCCATCACTACCAGGGACTCGCCTGCAGACCCGACACATCAGATGGTCCATGATGCAGCTGATCAGGTTATATTAGCAACAATAAGGTTAGTTAAATCTGTATCTCCTTCAATAAACATCCAGCTAATAATCAGTTAAATGAAAGAGAAGAGACGTTCTCTGCGTGAGTTTGTTTTAACAGGAACACTCCACTCTGAATCCTGCGCCAAAGCAAAGCAAAGCTGAATCACTGCTAAATCATTTGACCAGCTGTGGCGTTCTCTTCCAGACCATAACCGTAAAAGAAAATCTTCCATTTTTAAACATCAGTGTGTTCAAAACCCTGCAGGCCTGCTGGGGTTCAGAAAGGCCAAACGTGTGTGGAGGGATCTCAGAAACAAAAGCAGAGTTTGGTGTACAGATGTGACCCCTTAACCACACAAAGGCTTTCGCCGCCGCGGGTCCGGTTCCCAAATTTGGTCCTGCTGCCTTTCATCCCCACGGTGGCCTCACCGTACTTTCGCATCGTCTTCTCTTGTGTGCTGAAAGCTTTGAAGAAAACGAGGTTTCTGACTTAGTGGGAGAACCTGAGAGAGTCTGAGAGCTCCGAGTGAAACCCGAGACGGAGCACTCAGGAGATGAAGTCATTCATGAGCGCAGACTGAAATGTTAGCGTGCAGAAGAGTCCACAGCTGTAGAAACAGAAATGCATCCCACACGCTGATTTAGAAACACCTAAATATGCAGAGATCTGTCATCCTTTCAAAATAAAAGCAGAGAAATCATTTCTACAGTATCCTCCTGACTACCAGCAAAGCAAATCTGTCCTCTGTAGAGAACATTTCTAAACATAATTTTCTCATGACCACAGCATTCTTCTGAATTAACTTCTTTTGAGACTTACAGAGGATATTTGGGGCTTTTCACTGATACCAAATGTGAAGAGGCGGCTCTGGGAATTGTAGTTTTTGGTGGATTTAAAACAAAATTGAGGGCTGGTTGTTTGAAGCGGCTATTTGAGGAGGAGGAACGGAAATGTTCAGCCTCAGCAACACAAGACTGTCTACTGAGGCCAACTTATAGTCAAAAAGGTAGAGGGATCATGGCACAGAGGGAGAGCGGTTGACCTCTGACCAGAGGATCACAGCTTTGGTCCCGTCCACGTGTTGAATTGTCGTTGAGCAAGGCAGTAAACCCCATTTTGCTCTGCCAGTGCAATGGTAGACCATTTTGGAAAGCGCTGAGGCGGCGCCCATGGTGCAGAGAGAGCGGAGGATAGCAGGTTTGGTTCCCATGTGTCGAGGTGTCCTTGAGCAAGACTCTGAACCCCTTCTTCTTCCCGGTGGTTATAGGTTGGCGCCGGTGTTCGGCAGCAGAGTGTCATGAGTGTCTGAATGTGTGTGCATGGGTGAATGGGACTGTGAGGGGCTTTGGGCCTTCTAAGAAAGTTGTAAAGCCTTATAAGTAGCCCTTAACCATCTAACTGCGTTTCAAAGAAAACTTGGCTGAGTAAAAACAGCCCATCTCAGGCTGAGATGGGCTGTTTTTACTCAGCCATGACCCTAGGATGTGAACATCATTCCCCAATCTGGTTCCTCCTCATCGACCGCTTGTGATTAAAGGCTTTCCTGGATATAAATGTAAAGAAAAGACAACAACTTTGCACAGACCATATGATTACATTCAGCTTTAAAAGCGTTAGCAGAGAAGACTCACTCTGCAGAGTTTGGCTTGAACGCAGCAGAATGTTTGTGAACCTCAGCAGAATCTAGCTTATCTGTCACCTTGAAACTGACAGCTGCTCGCTGGTCGCTGGGCGCAGCGTGTGTTGCATCTGCAGACTGGTCTGCAGATTTCCAGCTGCGAGCTGCAGAGTCCAGCCACTTACGGAGCCACGCCGATAAAAATCCAGCCAAGGTCTGCCATCCTAACCGCACAGCAACAAGGTCTGAGGCTTTTCTGAAAGCGTAGGTGGTTTGGAGTCAGTCAGCGAGCACCAGAGCATTCCTGCACGGCCGTGTTTATGTGTGAGGCTGAGAGGGAAGAGCACGTCTCTGTTACAAAGCCCAGCTCGGAGAGTAATAGATGTCGAGATGCTTTCCATCTGCAGAACCGGGCCCCATTTTTGGCTCGGACTGTTTACATTCCCACAAGCTGGAACAGAGCAGGAACTCACTTTCACTCAGGTTAGCTTTGGAGTCATCGCTAATGAATGCCTTTTTAAAAAAAACACATTTAAAGCAAAAACTACAATAAGAAGTTTAAAAAAAAGGGGGAAATAAAACGTTAATTGAATTTGAAGCTTAACAGATATGTTTGTAGACCTGCTTGGTGCGAAGTTGGCAGCAACTATGAAAACCAGTTCACTGGTTTGCACAAACAGTGAAAACCAACATTTAGACTTGCAGGAGAACCCCTGCTGACCTCCTATGCTTTGCAGACAGAGCACAGAGACTCATTAAATGCACACGCATGGAAAGCTTCAGCACTGCTGACTCAAAGTGCAGCATGAAAAGGAGAAAAGGTGGCAGAAACCCAGACGTTCTGGTCCAGCAGGTGAAGCATCTGATGGCAGTGGAGGCGGAGGAAGCCACATTTGGAGCTTTAAATGGTCCCGGTGCAGCTGCAGAAAAGCTTCACCACTAAATCAAAGATTTAACCCTTTGTAATCCGAAGCCTTTTAAAGCATTTTTTTTACCTTTAAAACTGTTTCTGGCGGCAAAGTTCTAAATACCTCTATTTAGTTTAACTCCAGCCCTTTTCCCACAGACATTTCATTTCATTATATTACACAAAAACACCAAATTAAACCTTAAACTGTACAAATACTCAATTCCAAGTAGTAAATGTTGTCATTTTTTACGGTAAAAATTAAGATCAAGCTGTTGTTTTTAATTTTATAACAAAGATCAATGGGGTTTATAGATAAAAATGGTTTAAATCCAAAAACAAAGCAAAGACGAGGTCAAAATTATGTTAAAAAACAGGCTAATCTCCCCTGAACTATCCACAATGTTTAAAAGACTATGTCATAACTCTTCTTATGTTTGTCTTCTTATGTTTGTCTTGAACCAAAAATTTCAAAGTGAAGAAACCTTTTTTTTTTTAAAGCTTCACGTTAAATTTTGAATCAAAACTATTTGAATGGCAGCTGGTAAACCCCCCCACTGAGTTCAGAGACTGTTGTCTGATCAGTTAACGACAAAAACCTCAGACTATTTAAAACCAGAAATCTCCCACAGTTCATTGGGTGTAACATGGAGACACTTAATCGCTCATTTTTCATTTAGTCCTGCAGCAGCCAGTCAATTTACACAACAGGACATGACAGCAATCAGTGTTAGTTTGTCCACAACTACATTCTATTCGACCGACAGTAAAACAGCAAAACAGATACAGCAAAGTCAGGAGAATAATGGAGGAGGAGGAGGAGGAGGAGGAGCTGGCCTTGAATTTCTCTTCCCTTTGGACGCTGCAATTATGTTTCTGCCTCGCCGCAAAGCCTTTCCAATGCTCGGTTGTGTAATTTGCTGGCATGAAACCAACGTCTGCTTCCATTCACTTTTTGTCCTTTTATCGTCTGGACTCCGTGAAATCTTTGATGTAGTCACAGAATCCAGGCCGGCTCCTTTAAAACCTGAGATCTTCAAACCCCCTTCAAACAGCTTCATTTCTGCCAGTTCTACCTGATGTGGAGCCACCAACTGTGTGGACGAGAGACAGACTGACCGGCAACAAAAGCCTGCAGACCAGGAGCCTAAAACAAAAGAAGAGTCCGAACCAGACATTGTTGGCCAAGATTTGCTCTGCAGGATGGACGTTCCTTCACTGAAGATACAATCACGAATCAGGAAGTTTTTCTGGTTCTCCTGCTGAAGAACTACATGCTGTACACACGTTCCATCATCAGACAGATTCAGAGCGTTCTGCTTGCATCACGTTCATCCATCAAGCCTTTGTTGTGGTCTGACGACCACGTTAGTTTAGTCGGGGTTTACTGCACAGCTCCAGTGCTTTTGGTCCACAGGAGACCATCTGCTGTGTGCATATGTCTGAGTGCCTTCAGTTCCTTCATGAAGCCAAACTCCCCAGAGATGCAGGCGAGCGTCTCAAGAGACCGGCCCATCTGCTTCCCGTCCGCGTTTTTCCCTGCAGGGGCTGAAGGATGGACGGCAGCAGAAAACACGCAGAGGCAGGAGGAGGGGTGGTCTGACTCCACACATACTTGGTTGTGGTGAAGAGCAGTCCATAAACCACTTTTCTTCCCCACATACAAAAGTAATCATCTCATGGTATGGCTGAAATAATAACCCACGGAGCGGCGAGCCCCCTCCTCCCTGAGAATGTCTCAGGAATTCCCGTGTGGACCACAGTTTTCTCCTCGCCAACTTTCCCTCACTCCTGCAACCTTTTGACTACCCCCCCCCATGAACAGTTATTCCCCTTGCCTATTCGACAAGAGTTTACATCACCCCCCCCCCCATCATCCATCGAGCAGTTCTCCCAGAAGAACAACTGAGAACAACGTGGCGGGTTTTTTCTTCAACACTTCACCGCGGTCCGTCCTCCAGGCGCGTTTATCAATTTTTCCCTTTTGAATGGGATCTGATCAAATATCAGTTCCATTTTTAAAGCAAAGCAGTGCAGCTGCTTCAAAGTCTAGATCTGAAGTCTGCAACCTTCAGCCCAACAGAAGAGCCGTTTGTCGCCGAGCAAATCCCAGAAGGAGTCGCAAAAATACAACACTGCTGTGTATTTATGTTACTAGGATTTATAAAAACTGAGCTGTTTTTTTTAATGAATAAAAATGGAAAAATATAAAAAAGATTTTTTTTTTATTTCTAATATAATCTTGGTTTTTCAATTTTTACAAAAGGAACTTCTGAGTTAATACTTATAATAATATAAAGTCACCCTGTGACACAAAAGACCATGTTGGTAAGAGTATTGTGAAGTATTTGTAGGGCTAATGCAAGTTTCACACAAGTCAAAAATTCAATTTTCCTACCATAAACCCAAAATTCACCAATTCACAATAAACCCAGGACTCCACTTAATTTAGCATCACTTTGAATGGAAAAAAGGATAAATCCAGACATGAAGGGGTTAAGTCTACCATCGGGGGTCATTATATTTTTCTCTAACTCTTCACTGATGTTAGCTTAGTGCATTCATGATTCCATAGAAAACCATGTACAAAAAAACAAACAAATATAAATGTTTATCTTTTCCCGTTTGGACAAAAAAAATAAATCTTTTTGTGCATCTTATTCTTATAATAAACCGATCTCACAGGAGACCCAACTTTTCACCAATAATTTACGGCGGGTGTTTTCAGATTGGACACAACTTAAGGTGAACCAGAATTTGTTTCTCCGATAGTCCGGGACAATTTTTCAGTCTGAATACATCCAGGCGGCCCCCGGTCCTGGACCAGGAACCGCTCTCTGACCCATCTTTGGAGGTGGTCTCGGTTCATCTCCAATCGGACTGAGCTTCGGGTTCGCTCTGAGATTCCTCAGTCTGAATACAATCCGTCCTCGAAGCGGAACAACTGGACCGAAACGGCCGCCACAGCAGGTGGTCATGTGATGTAAACAGTCAGAATGTAGCGACAGATGAGCTGCAGACCAATATAAAGCAGCATTTGTCGTGTTATCAAACAGAAAAAGAGTCCAGCTGTTTGTTAACACAGCTGAAAACGCTTCCTATATGCTTTTTTTGTGTCTCATCACACAACACGGCGCTGCTGTGACGTCATCCCAAAAGCTACCTTGTAGTTTTCTTAACAGAATTCTCCTAAAACAAGGTCATAACACCACAACAATGAGACACGCAACTCATTGAAATGTGACTGGATGAATGCAGGCTCCTTAAAACAAATTTTAACGTGATCCACATTGCCACTCAATTACCTGACAATCTATACATTGTAAACGCTTAGTAGCATACTTTCATACATGACGCAAATGCAAACAAATTAACTCTCTTTTTCTTACCTTCTTAGTTTAGCCAGAGAACCACGGAGTCAAATGTTTGGCCCCGGTGTTGTTATAGGCTCTCTACTTCTGATGTACAATGACATTATAAACTACGGGTTCCTTATTAGGGTTCAGACCATTAAGATAATAAAAGCTTTTAACTATCTATAAACTAGAAACACCTAAAGCTGAGAGTTTAAGAGGTGACTTCAGAGCATTAATATCCATTTTGAGAATAAAGTTCAAAAACAGAAAAGCTGTAAAGTTGGACCGCCTGACTGTGACATCCACATCCCGGAGTCCTAACAGCTGCAGATGCAAGACGTCTAGGAGTCCAATTATTTTCCCATCAACGGCAAAAGTCAAAGCCTAACTGACCAAAACATTGCAGGCATTGCTGTAAATGATATGTAGCTCACTCTGGGGGAAAATGTTTGCCTTCCTTACCAAAAATCCACACGTCTGCTGGTCTCTGACCAACAGGAAACCTTTACATTCAAGTCAGTCGTCTCCACCGATTCTGAGACTGAAATGATCCAATTTCACAACATTTACAACAAAAGTTGCATTTAAACAGCAAGGTATGAAAAACAGGTTATATGGTAAACTAAAGTATCGTAGAAAGTCGAGAAAAAGTCACTAAATGTTTGACTAAATGAATAAATATGAACAAAAGCCCAGTTTGTCTCTAGTACCTCATGACAGTCTTTGCGATTTCTTTTTAACAAATAAAAAACAAATAACTCGTTGAGTTTAAAATATTAAAAATTAAATAATAGTTTATGAAAAGCCCCTCAAAATTACATTTGATTGAGATTGTATGGTGTGAAAAAAAATGAATTACCTCAAAGTGGATGGACTCGGATAAGAACAGACGCCAGCTGCAGCCATTAGTGGATGAATTTTTAAAAATCAGCTGATTAAAAACATAAATAACGGCTGACAGCTGCACCAGTGAAGCACCAACCTGAATTCTGGATCAACCATTGGAAAAGAATTCGTGAATTTGGGCAGAGAGCATGCTGCTACCTTCATCCAATGACATTTGTGTGTTTTCTGTAGGATCCACTTATTTATTTTGTGACCCTAAAGTGCCCTTTAAAATGTTTGTGAGTTTTTTTTTTTTTTTTTAAAACAGGATGAAGCAGATTACAGACAAATATAATCACAATCCCAGTGTGCACTGCAGGGTTATAGATTACCCATCAGTCTGCACTGAGAGCATCATGGATGCAGGTTTACTAATGGAATGAAAAGGCGGTTCATTCAGTCCTTCAGAGCAACTGGACTTTGAAGGTCGATCCAGAAGAGGCTGCTCATCTGATGAACTGAAGACAAGTGATGCTCCGCTCTAATAGACCAGTGTTTTTCAACATTTTTTGAGCCACGGCACACTTTAACCTTGACAAAAATCCCGCAGCACACCAGAATCCAAGAAAAAAAAAAAAAGGAGAAACTCATAGTCTGTATTGATCTACAGCCCCTCTGCAATCTCACGTGCATTTTAGTGATAATTGTGGCAGAAAAAGCTGGAAGCTGCAGCTGTTTTTTCTAAAAGATGTAATAAAAGTTAAGTTAGAAGATTTAAAAACTGTTTGATGTGTGTTCGTTGTGGTTTCAAGACGTTTAACAAGAAAGACTCATTGTGCGCTGAGACGCTGTCACTTTAACCCAATGCATCATGGGAGATGTAGTGGAAAAATCCGCAGACAGACAAGCGTCTCTGAGCTTCATTGTTTTGTTCACTTGTTCCACGGTCTGATACCGGATTCTGTGGAAAGCTACACCACTAAAGACGAGCTTTAGCTGGTATTTTTGTTGGAACTGAGAGACTTTATGAGCAGAATCAGAACACGGAAGTGAAGACTTTAACCACTTCTGATTGGTCAGACTGATGACATGTGATTAAGCCTCCAAGAATGATTGGTGGAGACAGTTAAAGGGGCGGGACTTTTCTGCCAACAGCTGAAGCTACGGCTAAATCGCGGTACCGTCATTCTTGTCAAAATGTCTTCAAATAAATCAAATAAACCCAAAGAAAAAAGTATTTTATGATCTTTCATATTCCTAACTACTCTGTTTTATCAAGGCCTGTTTGGATGAACACAGAGCTGATATCCTGGAGATGGGAAATGTTTTTTGATCAGTTAATGAGGGCAATTTCCCACGGCACACCTGACCCTCTCCCACGGCACACTAGTGTGCCGCGGCACACTGGTTGAAAAACACTGAAATAGACGACCCTTTAAAGTCCAGCTGCTCTGTGAGAACACGACCTGGATGACTGAGAACCTTCAAGAACGAGACTGTACAGCAGCTGCTTTCTCATGAAGAAGTGTTTTCCCCCAGTCTTGACACATAACTCTAACGTTTAGACCGACCTGTGTCCCGCAGCAGTAGAAATGTGTCAGAAGAAGGTTCAAGTGTCACGGGGCAGAAGAACTGAAGAATGAAATCGATCTGCCATCAACTATTTTGCCCAGAAACTCCTAAATCCTCTTTAAAAACTCCAGACATCGGCTCCTCTCAGAGTTCTCCAGTTTGTTGCAGAAACCAACATCTGTCAGCCTTACTGAACGTACCAACTCAGATGCACACAGTTCTCCTTCATTAACCTTTCTGGGACTGGTTCTACTCAGACTTTAGGAGTATTTAAATAGTTTTTATGTAACCGATGGGTGCTGTTACTTTACTTGTGAATCTTGCTTTACACTCTGTTGCACCAAAGTTCATTTTTGATAAATCTGGAGAGTGAGGACGACGCTCTTTGGTTTCTTCAGTTTGTGGTCCAGGTTTCCACGGTGACCTATCGTGCAGGACTGTAAAGGAACCTTTCAAAATAAAGTGCAAACCTCCAGACTGGCTCTGACTGTTCATATAAACAACCTCAGTGAGCATTTTTTAGTCCACCTGAACATGATCAATTTGCTGCAGAAACCGTCCAAGAAGTCGACAATGAAAAAGTCAAAAAACATGATTTTCATCAGAGGGGGGCTTTAAATGTAACCAGTCAGTGAAAGTTTCTCCTCAACTTTGCTGTTGTGACCAGAACGAGCAGATCGTCACTAAGACCTGGTAAAAACAGAAATGCAGGAAAAGAATCTGAGTTTGGACAAAAAGGATGTCGGAGCTGAAAGTCCAGCAGGACGACGTTCTGATCCGAAAACTGGGAGAAAAACAAACAAATCTTTCATTCCCTAGCTTTTATGTCAGCAACCACTTGCAGGCAAAATTAGATTCAATCTTGTGAATTTATGAAGGGATCCCTGTTGTTTTTCTCTCATCGTCAAGTATGAAAAAACAAGTCAATTCTTATTAAAGCTCCTTCAGGAAACAATGATCCTCACTCACTTTTGAAATCTAAAGACAGAAAACATTCATTTCGATATCTTTTGCATTTGGGACGTATTGGAGTGATTTTTTTTTTAGCTTTTAGAGAGTGGTTGGAAATGTGGTTTTGTCATTTTTTGTATTTCTTTAGGTGATTTTTCTGTGTTTTATGTCTCCGTTTCCCCTCAAAAACACATTCTAATCAAAGTTAGAATGTGACTGAACAGCTTTCTGAATCGCTGATCTGAAGGACAACGGTGAACCTCCGCTGCACCGTCTCTGTGGAAACAGAAACACACTGGTTTCACTGTAAAATCTGTTTATGTACCACTTTTTAGAGGATAGTATTCTGGCTTTGACAAAAAGTATTGTTCCAGCTCGATGTAGGCCTGTAAAACTCTTGACATTGAAGACTACGGAAACACGCCAGTCCTCTCCAGTTCATGAGGACACCGAGAGGACGGCCGGCTCTGGAGAACAGAACCCGTCCTTCTAAAGGCCTGTCCCCTTTCAGCCGGCGCTCGGTCTGCTTTTTTATTCTTCTAATTCCAGGCATAAAAACCTGGGGAGCAGCGGGAAAAGGTTGTCAGACACAGACGGTGACCCAGGCCAGAACTGGTTTGAATCTAAACCTACAACCTTCCGCCCAAATCTGCATACAAACATGAGCTCGCATTTCTAAAACCCAAGACGAGTTCATTCAAACCAAATGAAACTCTAACGGCGACGCTTAAATTAGTAGCTAGGCTGCTTTTAACCTCCAGTATAAACCCACTGATCTCTTTATCGGGAGCACCTGTTTAATGCAGAGCAGCTTCTGAAGACTAAAGCCTCTTTATTAACCTTTCTGCTAAGCGATACGGCCAAAGTCACGTAAAAAAAACAACAACGGAGGTAGAGACGCAATCGTGTCCAATTAAAGCCGTTTGTTCAAAGTATAAAATGTCGAAGCTGCTGATTAGGTTGAAAGTAAAGAAAACTGATGAGGTTCCATTTACTGCAGATTCTTTAAATCCAAAATCTTCAGACAGAAGTGATCTGGATCTTTGGATCTACCTTGTATTTTTTAGCTGAATAGGTTCAAGCTTAAAGGAGAGCCGGTCTGAGGAGCAATGCTTCCACTGTGACTCACCTTTTAATCATTTCGGCTTTAACGTTATCTTTCTGATCTGTCTAAACACAACCTAAAGTTGATTAAAAAGTAATAAAAATATGAAGTTTATCGTTTCCTTAAAAACACCACTGAATAAAATACACGCAATAAATAACATTTAGTCCAGAGAAAACCTACAGGTGATCACAGTGGACCTTCAGGGAGGTAAGAAGCAGGCCCTGACCATGACGTGCATCGTCTAAAGGACGTGGTGAAGACGCTGAAGCTCTGCATTAACAGGTTGGAGGCGTTAGGAGAGCAGATTTTCCTGGAAGAGATGAGTCTTAAAGAGAGAAGCTCGTGATGCTGCTGCTCAACCAAACCCATTCACTGCTTCTGCCAAGACAGAACTCACTTTTAAGTCCCACTCTGATCACCTTCTGATCCATGTTCAAAACGTTCTCAGAGGTCTTTTCATTATGCCATCTTTTAATGCCAATATGCCAAGTAAAAGTTTCTGCGGAGCGGCAGAAGTTCATTGGAAATTCACCTCTTTGTTTACACGCTCTCCTGCTAGCTTACAGCTCCTCACACTCCCAACCTAACAATAATGATGCAAGAGAAATGGCGAGAAATATTGGGGCTATCCTTCCGCATAATTTCAACCAAATTGCAGTTCAGACGAGGAAAACAAAGACGTACATGGATCCATCTGTCTGCAAGTGGACGCATCAGAATGGAGCGGAGCTGGAAGTTTGTGGCCCGCTGACTGTAGTTTGTTGCAAGTTTTTTCAAACAGGACTTGTCTTGTCTGCTCCTGATTCACGATTTGAATAAAGAAATTCTCAGAAAAGCAGTTTTAATCTCCATCCATCCACCCACCTTCTTCCACTCATGGGGGACCGGGTCGCGGGGGGAGCAGTCTAAGCAAAGATCCCCAGGCTTCCCTCGCCCCGGCCACTTCCTCCAGCTCCTCTGGGGGATGTTCCCAGTCCAGCCGAGAGACACAGTCTCTCCAGCGTGCCCTGGGTCTTCCCGGACAGTGGGTCATGCCTCGAACCCCTCCCCAGGGAGGCGTCCAGGAGGCATTATTAGATGCCCAGGCCACCTCAACTGACTCCTCTCGGTGTGGATGAGAAGCAGCTCTACTCCGAGTTCTCTGCAGCTGACCGAGCTTCTCACCCTAACTGTAAGGGAGCGCCCAGCCACCCTATGGAGGAAGCTCATTTCAGCGACTTGTATATGGGACTTCGTTCTTTCGCTCATGACCCAGAGCTCATGACCATATAACTAACCATATAACTACGGACGCTGCTCCAATCCGCCTGTCAATCTCGCGCTCCGGTCTTCCGTCACTCGTGAACAAGACCCCAAGATATTTAAACTCCTCCATCTGGGGCAGGAGCACTCTAGAGAGATGGCAAACTACTGTTCTCCGGTCAAGAACCATGAACTCAGGTTTAGCGATGCTGACCCTCACCCCAGCCGCTTCACACTCTGGCGTAAACCGCCCCAATGCATGCTGGATGTCCCGGCTCGATGAAGCCAACAGAACAACATCATCTGCCAAAAGCAGAGAGGAAAGCCTGTGGTTCCCAAACCAGACCCCCTCCGGCCCCTGGCTGCCCCTAGAAATTCTTTCCAAAACTATGAACAGAAGTTTTAATTGCATATATATATATATATATATATATATATATATATATATATATATATATGTGAGCGTAGAAGCCACAATCCAGGATGAAACACCAAGATGCATGAGTACATCAAGCTCAAGGCCCCAAATGACAGTGTGCTCAGTGAATGTCTCAGGCAATGGAGAACAGAGGATACAGTGCTGGAGGACAGATCATCATGGGAGGACAAACCCCTGCATGGGATGTACCACCGGACCATAACTGAAGTGGCTGATATCAAGAAGTCCTACCAATGGCTAGAAAGGGCTGGTCTACAGGACAGCACTGAACCGCTCATCCTGGCAGCTCAGGAACAAGCCCTGAGCACCAGAGCAATAGATGGCTCAGATCTACCGCACCAGACAAGACCCAAGGTGTAGGCTGTGCAAAGAGGCGCCTGAAACAATCCAGCACATAACTGCAGGGTGTAAGATGCTGGCAGGTAAAGCATATATGGAGCGCCACAATCAAGTGGCTGGAATAATATACAGGAACATGTGTTCAGAATATGAACTGGAAACCCCAAGATCAAAATGGGAAACACCTCCGAAGGTGGTAGAGAATGAGAGGGCAAAAATCCTGTGGGACTTCCAGATGCAGACTGATAGGATGGTAATGGCAAACCAACCAGACATTGTAGTGGTGGATAAAGAACAGAGGAAAGCCGTTGTGGTGGATGTGGCAGTGCCAAGCGATGGGAACATCAGGAAGAAGGAACATGAGAAACTGGAGAAATACCAGGGACTCAGAGAAGAACTGGAGAAAGCCTGGAAAGTGAAGGTGACAGTGGTGCCTGTGGTAATTGGAGCACTCGGGGCAGTAACCCCCAAGCTGGAGGAGTGGCTACAACAGAAACCTGGAAAGACCTCAGACCTCTCAGTCCAGAAAAGCTCAGTGCTAGGAACAGCTAAGATACTGCGCAGGACCCTCAAGCTCCCAGGCCTCTGGTAGAGGACCCGAGCTTGGAGGAGAAACCACCCGCAGAGGGTGAGAGGGGCGTTTTTTTTTTTTTTTATATATACCGTACAGACCGAATGTTTGGACACACCTTCCCATTCATTTGAATGAGAAGGTGTGTCCAAACTTTTGGTCTGTACTGTATGTCCTTTATCATGAGAAAAACACAAGACCATGTTAAAAACACGACTTTCAAAGACAGACGTTTGCAAGTCCGTTTGAGTTTAATCTACTAAAAACAACCCTCAAAATTATTTCTTCTTTGTTGCGATAAATTGGGTGTGTTTTCTTCCTCAGATGCCGTTTTTCTTTGGTAATGTTGATGGTGGAAGCTGCTGCAGTTTGGTGACACGTTGAAACGCATCCTGCAGGCCTGCCTGTGCACTGACTCATGAAGTCAACAGGCTCTGCCAAAAGGGCAGCAAGCGAAACCAGAGAGAGAAAAAAGCTCATTTTTGGTTATATTTGCTTTTTTCTTAAGGATAAGCTCTGAGGCTTTTCTCTAAGACAGGATTCAGCACCAAAGGGAGGGTGAGTGTATTTTTATTTTTTTAAACACTGCTGCACAAGCTAACACACGCCAGCCGCATCATTTTCCATTAGTGGGGCGTTTGTCCTCGTCGTGCAAAAGTGCTGACTGACAAAAAAACATAAAAGAAAAAGGATCCATCAGGCCTGCTGGTTTTCTGTGAGCCGCTGCTGCTTCAGGTGCTGCAGACAGAAAACTCTGGTTAATGGAAGAAAAAAAGGATCTGATCCCCGAGAGCTAAAACACTGAAGGAAAATCAATTGTGTGTGTTTGGGGGGGGGGGGGGGGGGGGTTACGCACATAGATGCAGGAGCAGCTAAATATGCACAAGTACAACAGAGGAATTTGTAGAAACAGAAGGCTCTCGGGGAGCAGCATTCTTTTCAATTCAATTCCATTTTATTTGTATAGCCGTAATTCACAACAACAGTCGTCTCAATTCTTTTCAAAATAGAGGTTTTTACAGGAACGTTATCGATTTAGTAATACATGCTTCTTATTTTAAAGTGAACAGTTTTTCCATCTGAGCATGTCTGAATGACATGAATGTTTACAACAGATGCATTTCTACGGTTAGTCACATGCACCCGTACAGGGGGGGGTAGACTGCTACGGGTTTTAGGGTTGTCCAGGCCAGTGGAAGGGGTCATAGAGAGGAGCGGCTCCTCCTAAAGGAGAATGCAGACGAGTCTCGTACGGCCACCTCAAAAATGCATGAAAATGCAACGCACCATTGCTGTGCGTGTGGCAAGTGTATGTTGAAGTATTTGTAAGGATAATGGAAGTTAGTCTCACTCATGACGAACAGCTGATGCTGTCATACGGCGCCCTTACGCCACGCTCTAGTCATTAACCACTAACCACCGCACCACCGTGCAGCCTTTGCAATCACAGTGTGAGTGTGGTGTGATTGCAATCACACTGCTTCTATTTAATCAGAATTATACAAATATACACAAACCAACTCACGCGATAATTCATTCAAAAACATGAAGAAAATACTTTGATTGTCAGCAGATACATTCAAATTTCTGCCACGGCACTAGCTCTCATCATCATCAAAGGAGACGTCTGCGTCTTCTTCAGGCCGCGGAGTGGCGAGCTCCTTACACGTGGGAGGGGCTACGGATGAAGCCATTCTGGGAAACGGCGGTTGGTGATTTAACAGAGGAGCTATGGATCCAACAATCCCACATGACATGTTGAACTTCTGCTGTGGGACCTCCTGTGGCGCCCCGCTGTGCAGCGACCAAGGCAGGCGGTGGTATCCGGTTGCTGGTTTAAATTTAAAAAAATAGTGTTTCCATTGCAGTTTTGCTAAATATGTTTCGATACGACAACCAAAAACCACATCCTCCAAGCACAAAAACCATTTTTTAAATAAATGCAAGTTTTTGTTTAAATTTTTGTGTTTCCATAAGGCTAATTTCTTCTCGCAAATCTAATTTGTGCAATTTCATGGTCAATGGAAACGCATCTTATGAAAACTGGACTGAGTGAGTGTGACGGCACCCAGGGCAAATGGTTTACTTCCAGCTCCAACCCAGTGAGGTCAATTCAGTCGCCATTTTTTCACGATGCGAACGCCATCATGTTGGAGCCAGACGACAAAAGGTGGTTGCCATAGAAAGTCTACTTTTCTATGGCAACCATTCTAACCAATCAGAAATGACCTTGTTGGATTTCCAAAGGACTGACGCCAATCTAATGTTTCAAATGTTGGACATAACAACTTACTTTTATTGAGGCATCTGATTGGTCAGTTTTTAACTTGAATAACTTGAACTACAGAAAAAAATATAATGGAAAAAACAAGGATTAAAAACCGTTAGCAAGGGCAAGGCTGGCTATCCTGACTAACAGCTGTTTATTTCTTAATAGAAGTCTATGGTATTTGGGTTATTTAGAACCAGACGTTTCTTTATTACTTAAATAAAGCAGCTTTTTGTTATCAGATTATTTTATTATTCACTGCCTCAGGTATTTCTTTTTTTTTTTTTTAAACATAAAAATATAATTCTCAGCCGCTCCTTCAGGTCTTTACATTTATTGTGAGCCAAATGAATTACCAGATTTATAAACTTATTTATTTTCTTACAAAAGACAGATTTGGAATACAGCCTGGAGGTTCCTGTATAAATATACAAGGACAATATACAAGTGATTGTCATTGTTTGTTTTTTTACACAATCAATCAGAAGCAATAGCATGAACATTTTATATTCTAGATGTTTTATTCCAGCCAGTTTAAAAAATGCAATTTTTCATCATATGTGACAAATAAAAGCATCAAAGACTGATAATTATGCACCTGGAATCGTAACGTTTGGTATTTTTTATGCTTTTAAGTCATTCTAATCCTCATAAAATGCAGCTTTTATGTGAATGTGTTGCTTCTCAAAACAAAACTATTGGCGGGAAGTTTTTAGCACAGAGCATCCAGGTCACAGTGTTGACCTCTGGTTTACATAAGCACTCAGAGGTCAGGAATGTGGAGCTGCTGGCAGGACTGTGGGTTGACCTGGCAGCTTGCGTTTGTGTATTCGCTTCGTTCTGATGGAACCCCTCTTTTCTCAAAGCAGCGGGAGATCCACAGACGGACCGGCGGCGAATAGCCGCCACATTCCAGTGACCGAGAGCTGCAGATCAGCTGACGTCAGGCGTAAACTTTTGGTTCTAAACCATTAGGAGCTGATGAAACACGCAAGAGCTGCAGGTTTGCATGTCTCGAGGGCATTTCAGGTATTCACGTGTCGAGAAATGTCACTGCCTTCATGATTTTGCAACCAGCTGTTCAAGCGGCGAAGAAGACATTTAGATCCTCTCTGACAACCTTTTTTTTTCTTTTTTAGGAAGTAGAGAGCAGGCCAGATTTGAACACAAATGTTCCGCGCATTGATTAGTTCCTACAATTCATGCCTGTCAGGCTTCACACAGCATTCATTCCGAACCATTAAACTCTGCTTTTAGCTTTTCCTGACCTAAAGTTTCCGACGGGCCCTGTGGCCTCTGCGCCGGCGGTTTGATCTTTTTCCATCTCTCTGACCGACTGAACAGGAACTGTCAGAGTTTGAAAACTGGGTGCACCCCTGTGGTGCTCAATGAGGCCTTATTGTCCCGTCCCCCGTCCCCCTGCAAGCACGTCCAAGCAGCATGACGCTTCCAGGGACAGCCAGACATTTAAAGCAAAGGTCGCTGGCAAAATGTGGAAAAACTTCAGGGAAATAAACTTTTTCTTCCTCACTAAAACCACAAAACAATAGCTTGAGAGCTCACATCTCATCATCTTCTGGGATATTTTCAAAGCGTTCCCAGTCATCTTTCTATTAGGATTTTCAGCCAAAAATCAGATCAACTGTGTTATTTTCCAAGACAGTTTATGCAGAGCGGCAGTATTTCGTTAGAAATGAGAGCTCTCTGTTTACACCCCCCCCCCCCCCAGCTATCTTACAGCCCCTCACACTTTCAACCTAACATTAGCGGAGCAACAAACAAAGTCTTATTTGGATTTATTTGTCTACAAGTGGACGCATCAGAGTGGAGCAGGGAGCTTTTGACCAGCTCAGGGTTTTTTCTACGTCACTACGTCGGCTTTTTGTCTTTTGATCTGCTCCTGATTCACAACTATTTGAACTCAGAAATACCCAGAAATGCAATTTTAAGCCTAATTTTTTTTAATATATGTCCTCCATCATCAGGAAAAATGTCACACGAACAAGTTAAAAACACCATCAGAGCGGTGAGTTCAGAAATGAAAAGGGAATCCAACTCTTCTGTTATTGGAGGAAAGAAAATTAGAAACAAAACCCTAAAAAAGATGGAGGATGAAGGAAATGCTTTTCTGTACATGCTTCAGCCGTCATCTGCAGTCTTTCTCAGACTTAAAGGAGGCAGATGGACGACAGAAATACGTGCAAAAGGAAAGTTTAAATGCACTTCATCCAGACAGGCTTTTGTGGGATGAGCAAAGCAGAAGTGTAACGAAGGCCTGAAACTTTCATATACCGTCCCTCTGTGTGCTCAGTAAGGAAAATCAAACAATGTACTTCAAGAGTAAATTAGCTTTTACTTTCATTTTAGCACATGTTGGCAGAATATTTTTTTTAAATCCCAAGAGATTATTTAAAAATGAAAGAAAATATTTGACCTTTACAACTATTTCTCTGCATTTAGTGAATGGAGATAAAGCTTTTTCCAATTTTTGTGCAAAGTCTTGGCAAACGGGTGTGAATTTCCCCCAAAAGTGGAAGACAAATTCTCAAATGAGCGAATGCACACACACAAAAACCTTCTCCCTTTATACTTTAAAAGATTTGTCTTCAGATTCACTCAGACTGTAAAGAAAATCTATTTCACTTTTTGGCTGCTAACATGTAAAACTGCTGCTGCCTCTGGGCTTAAATCCTGACAGAAATCACCATTAATGGAGCTCCAGATGAAAAAGACAAAAAAGCATCAAGGACATTTATCAAACAAAGACAGATAAAGTCAGGAAACCTAAAAAAAATCCTCACAAACGGACAGTTTGTCTTTAAAAACATCGCAGTCATTCAGGCTGTGAAGTGTTTGACTTGGACCACACTGTGGTTCTTGTCTTGTGTAAACTAACCAAAGGTTTTGTGTTCATTTGATTCGATTAAAAGGTGCATCTCCTCCTCGGAAGAGAGAATCTGTTTTCTGATAAAGTTTGAGGGATGAAAGTGAAAAACCCAGAAGCTCTCCAGAATTATCATCTTTTTGTTATTAATTCGTTTAATTTATGTATTGTGCACGAGTTTCGGCAGAAAATATCTAAAAATAGGGGGGGAAAGAGCTTCAGAAAAGGTGAAGTTCTAACAGGTGAGAGGTCAGGGGTCGAATCTTGGCCCTCTCAAATCCCCGCCCTCGCGTTGGCCAACTTACCCTCCAGCGTGACTTCTTTCCCGGCCTTCTTCAGAGCCTGGACCGCCATGTCGTGCGTCGCCTCCCGGAGGTCGTTCCCGTTCACCGACAGTATCGCGTCGCCCACCCGGAGAGCCCGGCTCTGGTCCGCAGCGAGCCCGGGGAAGATCTTGGAGATGAGGATCGGCATCCGGTTCTCGCGCCCGCCCTTGATACTGATCCCCAGCCCGCCGGACTCCTGCTTGACAACCCGGACTTTCCGCACCGCCTCAGACGAGCCGTCCACGCTGACTGGGAAATCGCCCCCTTGTCTGGATCCGAAACTCGACCCGGGACTCCCGTAGCTGGAACCGGGGCTGCCGAAGTCAGAGTTGGTCCCGTTATTCGGGTACTTTCCGGGGCTGTTCATCGTGCCGTAGTTTCCCTCGTACTGACCGCGAGTGACGCCCGCCCGACCCGGGCTGTTGCTGCGCCCTCGAGCCCTGTAGTTCTGCACGTGGTCCTGGCCCGAAGAAGAACCGCGACCGGGACTGCCCAGGTTCGACCCGGGGTCGTTTCCGTTCGACATGCCATTTCGCAGGCCAGCCGAAGAGTGGTCCCAGTGATTGGCCCCCTGTCCGGCGAACTCCGCTTCGGCTGTTAAAGTCAGCGTTTCCCGGGTGAGTTCTGCTGTCACTCGGATCCAGCGGTCCCGGAGCAGGAGGTCCAGCTGGCCGTTTCGGTCCGCTCTGGTCCAAACTGCCATTCCTCGCCGCGTAGCCTGCTCCGAGGCGGGCCGCTTTACACTAGAGTCGGCATCAACTTTTTCCTCTTTTTTGGAGTGCGCACCAACAGAAACGAAGCTAACTGTCCCACATCGACACACCCACTCCCGCCGTGACTGCACCGAGGGAGGGGGCGGCGGGCGGGCGCGCGCGCGCGGACGGAAAAAGGAGACCAGAAGAACTAGTGAATCTGACTTGCTGTCGAGAGTTTAGTGTAAAGCTGATGGAGTTGTTACCCCAGAAAGTAAACGCAACCACAACGTGGTTTTCCGGTTAAGCCTTTCAAAATAAAGCACAACACGTTGTTGATGGAAATGAACCACATGGATCACAATGTTCATGACCAAAATCAGTGACACCCACATACAATTCTAGACCCGAAAAAAATTGTAATAAATACAATTATGGGCTAATAAGTCTAAATAGAGCTCATTTAAAAATATAGTGTTTTCCTTTCTTTTTTTTTTTTTTACCATTTTCAGAAAGCTGAACGTTTAAAAGCATTGAAAAGGGAAATTTGACATTTTAAAAGATGCCCAAGTAAAAGTATCAAATTTCGAATATTAAGGAATAAAAAAGTAAATAGGTGCATTTTCTGAATTATTTCCGTACAAAAAATTAATTACTACCATTGCAAAGAAGCAATGTTTTGATATGAAGACACTGTTTTTAAATATATGTATATATGTGTACTTTATTATTGGCTTTATACTATATATATATATATATATATATATATATATATATATATATATATATATATATATATATATATATATATATATATATATATATATATAATTTTGTTATTATATAAATACTGGTAGAAAGTTTTCTTATAACAGCTACACTTTTCAGCTGCACTATAGATTAAAATGTCATCTGTGGATCTGTGGAAATTTTAAATTATGTCTTTTTAACTTAGCGTTTACACCAATCATTTAATTATTGTATACATTTATGTATGTATTTTTTGGCTTTTAACTAATTAACAACTTTTTATACTTTTTAATTTGCGCGTTTTTATGCAAATGATAAAAGGTACTCTACACATAAAGTGATTGATTGATTGATTGATTGATTATGCTACACTTTAGCCTACAAATTGTTCTTACAGTAATTTAATTTATTTTTATTTTGTATGTCTGCTTGGCTCTGCATAAACATTCATTTGTAGTTAGGGTAATAAAATGCTTGTTTTTTTTATTAAATATGTTTCGTTTTATCAGTTGCATAGATTGTTTAACTGTAGATTAAATTAGTAAACTTGAACACATCTGCAAAAACCACAAATAAAATAGAAATGAGCAATGAATTGATCGAAACCCTGCATTCTGATACTAGTTGTACAAAAAAATAAAACTCGAGCACTTGAGAAAAAGTTAAATTTGAGCACAGAAAAGTAAACAAAAATATTTTTACTCTTATTGTGAAAGTATAATCACTTAGCTTCCTGTGCAAGTCTCGGAAGTGCAGTTAGAGGGAAGTCGGAGGACATAAGTACACAGCCAATCATCGCAGAGCAGCAGATAATTTATTCATGATTGGGAGGCGGAGTTTCAGGCCAGGAATTATCGATCTGAAGACAAAGCCTTCTTAACTCACTCACTCTATTAATGGATGCTGCAGCCGACTGTCAGCGACCCGTCTGTCCGGCTTCACGGAGTTAACGGCGGCAGCGCACAGAAACGGGCTGAAACCGCTGCTTCCGGCTACGATTGACGCCTTAAGTTTATTTTTGGTGGAAGAGAAGTATTTAAAGTTCCAAGAAGACTTCTTTCCCTGTTATTTTTTAAGCGACTTATCTAAATGTAAAGTTCAGAAAAAATGCTGGGAATTCCAATTTTTTGGGTGTTCATTGAATCAAGCATTATTAGAATGATGACAAAAGTGTGTTTTTTTTCACTTTGACTCTGAAAACAAACAAAAACAGTTGTGAAATGTCCTAACACAATTATTAAAATTGTATTTTGAGTCTAATTTTACGTTTAAAAGTCCGTTAAACAAAAAACGTTTCTTTAGAAGCTACCAAAAGCAGTTGTAAAGGACACAAACATTATTTTTAAAATGGGGGGTAAAGCAAATAAAACAACTAGCCTGGGTGTACTTTTTATAAATTAGATTGTCAGTTACACAACACATGCCTTGCATTCCTACACTGCCCCCCCCCCTCCTCAGCACAGAAACAGCATGACTTATTGATCAATGCTGCTTTGTGTTTCATCACATCTGTAATCAATTTATCACAAAGTCAATTCCACTTTGATTGTTTTCTATCAGAGCAGCTGCGTTATTCACACTGATGAATTTATTGAAGTGTTTATTGAAGTGAATACATTTTTTTATCTGACGTGTAGGTCTTCACATCCCAGTCTAGAAAATATTACAAGCATCAATTGTTTTTTTTCTTGCTGGACAGTGCTGACCCTTTAGATCTCCATCAGAGGGGCAGTTGTGGAGGGGAGGCACACTCCTGCTTCAAAAAAAGAGGAAAAGCAGGGATGTACAAGTTCTCATGATCTTTAGAGACTCCCTGCAAATGCAGCAGCTGAAGAGGGAAACTCGCAGACGCAGCGCTGGCTGTTTGTCAGAAGGTTTTATTGCAGCTGAGGTTTGCTTGGTGTCTACAAGAACCAGCGCAGATTGCAAGCGTCCTTGGGGGGGAGGGGGGGGAGCAATGCAGAGGTGGGGGGGGGGTGTACATCTGCTCTCCTCACGCTGAGCATCAGCATCATCAGGCTGCGTCAGTTAAGGTGCAGCTTCGCCCGCTTACATTCACAGTGTCAAACGTCTTCCGGCTGGGCTGAGGACGTCAACAAGCTTCGCAATGAGAGACCGTCACGATGCAGCAGCCGCTCTTTACGAATCCCTTTAAAGATCATTTAAAACAAACTGCCATTTTTATCATAAGCCTTTAATTTTACATTTCTGTTAAAGTTACATTCATGCCGAAACAAGGCAGCAGAGCTAAAACGCTAAAACCTTTGCGTCCCCTTCCTGATCGGCCTCTGATAGCGCCGCCCAGCTGCTCACACCATCACACTGTGTCAGGTGAGCTCTGTGCATTAGTGCAGAAGTGTGTGTTTTTGTGTGTGTGTGTGTGTGTCTGTGGGGGTGGGTGATGGAAAAGTGATGCAGTTGTGTGAAGCAGTCATGGCTTAAAGTCTCTAGATTCTGGCTAAAAAGGGTAAAACAGTTCTTTAAAAAAATTCTGGTAGATGCATCATCGTAGCCCAGTTATTATTAGAGGCTGCATTTCAACTAGAAAGCACCGCTCTGATTCTACATTCTTTATGTTTTATTAACCCAGGCAGATTGTTCTGGTCTGCAGCTGTGCCGAGCGCGCTGCAGGTCTTGGAAGACCTGGTTTGGTGGTGGGTGCACCATGTGGGGGTCGGAGCAGGAGTCCTCTGGATGGGTGGAGCTGCTGTCATTGGGGTTGTGGAGGAAGTTGGGGGTTTGGTTGGGGAAAAGCCTCGAGGTGGGACTGACGCTGCAGCTGTGGCCTCTGAGCGGCGGCAGCAGCAGCAGCTTTGGCCTCCTTCTTGGGAGTGTTGTATAGGATGTCCACGCTCCGGCGGCTGGAGGAAATGATGTCAGCCACGAATTTGGTGCATTCTGCGCAGACGTCACGCAGCGTGCAGCCATGAGCATACAGGTGAGGGAACTCCGTCTCCACGGAGTGACGGGACAGAGTTCTCAGAGATCTGCAGGCAGACAGGGCAACTTTGCATTAACAGGAGATTGGCTGCAGATGTCGTGCATTAATCCATGCATTTAGAAAAGGACACCCCTCGAGATGTTAGAGCTGCTTTTATCTCATAAATGTTTTAAGGTTTTTTTCTCCTTTCAATCTTTGATAAGGAAAGACAGGTGTGTGTGCTGAAGATGATCAGCTGGAATTAAGGAACGGAGAGTTCTCCCTAAGCTCATTTAAAGAGCCTGAAATGTAAACAAAGGGAAGCAGCAGCAACGGGGGCGGGGCCATATCTGTCAGTAACAAGGAGATTAAGGTCAGCAATTCTGATGAAAATATGAATGTTTGAATTTGTAAAACCTTTTGTGGTCCTCCATGATGGGATTCAGTCATCAATCCCATCATGCTCTCCGTTACCCTTCCTCGCTGCGGATGTGGCCGCGAGGTGCCGCCGGCAGCTTGGTAATTGTTGCATAATAGCTGCTCAGATGCGGCACATTGATTACAGAAAGTGTTTGGGTGGAGGTGGGGACTTGATTGGATTGAACTGGAGATGAAGCACAAACTCCAGGGACTGAGGTGATTGACCAAAACAAACAAATGGTTCCAACTTATCCACAGAAAAACATGTTTGCTGACCAGTTGCATTCTGGGAAAACAGTTTCTGCTTAAATACAAATAGAAAAATGCGTACTCAGCAAGTTTTTGTGGCATTTCCTGAAAAAGGGGCTCAAAACAATAATAAAGAGGAACATTTCGATTCTTTCGAAAAAGAGTTCAAGCGTCACATCAGTTCAAGTAAAAAGGGTTTACATTTTATGACAAAAACAGAACATCATTTAGGTTTCCAAAAGGAAAAAAAAAATAAAAATACTTATTCCAACAGTTCCAGCATCTTCCAATTCAAAAATGTTTACTAAATGATTTTTTATTTGTTAAAAAAAGGCTAAAACTATATAAAATGCTCTGTTTTTTTGGACTAGTTTGTAGAATTTAAAAAAAAATTTTAAAGCAAAAAGCTTATTTTCCATTAGTAATCCGCATCCCAAATATTTATAGTTTAAGTAGTTTCTCATACAAAATTAAAATTAGTGGATATTCACACAAAAACACAAAATAAAATGTAAAAACATGTGTTAAGAAATTTATAATCATAATAATACTCTTTTTCCACCTAAAAGGAATAATAGCTTGATCAAAAGTCAAAGTGAATAAAGTTTTTTAATTTTTTTCCTAAACATAAGAAGCTCTCACTTCAAGTGTCAAAAAAGAAATAAATATTAATTTGTGTAACATAAGGAAGTATTTTGATAGTTTAGTAAAACTTTATTTATTTAGCTTCATCAGTTATAGGTGAAAAAGTATCCAACAAAAAGCATTATAACTGTATGAAAACATATTTGAAAACTACATAGAGCTGTTGAAAAGTATTCAATCAATCATATCTGAAGAACAAATGAACTTTATTATTTCCTTCTGTTTTAAGACTTTATCCTCAGACCCAAAATTCGTCTTCAAGCAGCTCATCAGAGCCTGTAAACCTGGTTAAGTGGCTCCGCTGTGCAGGAAAAGGTGATCAAGTGTTGGTGATTAAATGGTGTTAGAACAGAAGGCAGAGCCGTAATCTGAAGCAGGAGCTTCATGAAGCTGCTTGTGAGATTCTGGACTCCTCACAGATTGAACAGCAGTTGGGCTAAAAATAGTCGGTGATGTTGGTTCCATAGGAAGGTCACGGCGCTCATCAGCACCACCGACCAGCACTGACTGACAGAAATAACCTTTTCATCATTTGGGGTTTTTTCGTGATGATTGGGGCTTTTGGGGCTTTCTACCAGAAGGAAATAACCTTGAAGTGACCCTTAACCCTTCGTGTTCTCTTGATTCACAGGTGAGCTGGCCAATTGCATCTTCTGTTTATAATGATGCAGGAATGACATGGATCATGGTATGATATTCATTCAAAATTAAATGAGAAGGTTTCAAAAAGTTTATGGGTTTGAAATTTTTGGCCAAAAATTAATTTGACTCATGATTGTGATACACCTTGGACAAAAAACATCTTTGGAACGTTGTCCTTTAGTGGACCTTCGGCTAATTTTTGACATTTTTCACACGGTTTGTACTTTTCTTTCCATTGTTTTTGGATTTATAATTTTCTATTTAGGCTCTACATGTTAAATAGTTTTGCTTTAAAGCATAAAAACTGTTCAATCTCATTTAAAAAAAATTTTTTTTAGAAGAAAAAGAACAAATCTGCCAATCAGAATTGAGTTTATTTGGACAGTTTCAGGTTCATTGTGGAACTATTGTGCAATATAATGAAACATTTCTGTGGGGGAAAAAAACTGGGGTTGTAATAAAAAGATTGCTATCAAGCATTGCCACAAAAACAGTTTTACTAATTCATTAATCACGTAAATACATGGTAAAAAAGCTCAGAGAGGCCCCAGACTACTGAGGATTAAAGACTCACTTGTAGACCTGGTTTTGGAGTCCAGTTTTCTTTGGAGGGCTTTGGAAGCCCACAGTGTACACAGGAATATGAGCCATTTTCTTGGAGGGAATCTTCATCTGGAGAAGGCGAAGGGACATGAAAGGAGAAGAAGAAACAATGAAAGACAAATGGAGTCCCGTTGGGACTGAGCGGGAAAACGGTTCTCAGCGAGAAGTTTCCAAAACGAGCAAATTCAAACGCCACAGAGCAACAACAGCAAACACGTCAAAGAAACAAAAAGGAACCACAACACACACATCACAAAAACAAGCAAAGTCCAAACCTAAGGAGCACAGAACCACACATCCAACATGGCCAGGACTGAAGAAACGGATCAGAACCCAAAGAACAAAAAAGAAAAATGACTGTGAGCAGAGACAAATATGCTCCGGCTCCTCTGCTGCTCTGTTTCTTGTTACGATCAGAACATTTTGCTCACAAAACAAATGCAGCTCTGAACATGAAAGTCATTTAGTCTTTCTTACTGTGAACGCAGAATATGAAACATGCTCAGTTCTGGTTCTCCTGCTTTCTGGATCTGATCTTTGAACAACAAATCTTTTTTTTTTTTTAAGTCAAATTTAAAAAAAAAACCAAAAAACTGGTTGGTCGTATTTTTGTCTGCAATGGAGACCAGTGAAGATCAAAGATCACTGGCAAGAAAAGTTCAGCGCACCGTCTTGTGGGGGTCCAGATGACCCCACTCCCAAAATGAATGTGCCTTGGATAGCACCAACGCAAAAAGGAACGAGGATGAACATTCACTGAGAAGAAAAAAACAGTGGAGCAGAAGTGGAGTTTACTGATAACCAGCTGCTCAGAGAGGAGATGCGATCACTCTCGATTGTTGTAAAGCACTACCCTGATTTAAAAACAGAAATAAAAACTTTAACGGAATTCTGCCAACAGTCTGTAAAACTTTGAGTCCCTCCCAGTAACCACAGAGAGTAGAATGAAGCAGAAACTCCAAAAACCTCTAAATTGGCCTTTAAGTAGAACAGAAGGAGATCTGAGTTTGCTCCATTCTGATTGTAGTTTTGATTGAGCAACGGATCGTTTGGTAAATGGTCCACTTTCTTTTGCTGTTTTCCAAGAAAACCCTCTTTATATTTTTATCTTTATTCATTAAAAAAATATTTTTCTTGAAAAGTTCAAAATAAGGTCACGATCTGTCACTTACCTTTGCACTGCAGGAGCTACAGACGGACCTGTCAGAAGAAAAAACATGTGTTTATACTCATCCTAAACCATAAAGAGTTCTTTTTTTTTTTTTTACTAATGTAGGCGTTTGAACATAATCTGCTTCTTAAAGTCCCATTCTGATCATCTTTTGATCTATTTTCAAAGCGTCCCCAGTGGTCTTTAATTATGATTTTGCCATATTTAGCCTAAATCAAAGAACCTGTGTCATTTTCTAGGACATAGTTTCTGCAAAGCGGCAGGAGTTCATTAGAAATTTGCCTCAGAGTTGTGGGCAGGACTGTTGTTGTGGGGCAAGCCCACCCCCACTTCCCCTCCATGTTGAGCCTGAGAGCCCTTTGTTTTCAGTCTCTCCCCCTAGCTTACAGCCCCTCACAACCCTAACTTTAACGGCGTAACAAAAATGGCTCCAGATTCCAGCTCAGACGAGAAAACAAAGACGTACATGGATCTAGTCGTCTACAAGTGGATGCGTCGGAATGAAGCTGAGCAGGAAGCTTGTGCCCCGCCGACTGTTGCCGACAGCAACAGGCTTTTTCAAACAGCATTTTTAGTCTGCTCCTGATTCACGACCATTTGACTAAAGACATACACAGAAATGCAATTTTAAGCTTAATTTTCTTTATATTTATCTTCCATCATCAGAGTCAAGCACAGAATCTTTTAGACTAAAGGTCTGTCCTTCATTTTATCCTGTAAACGGAACAAGTGTGGATCTGAGGAATGTTTCCTCACTCGTTCACGCTCACTGATCTGCAGCTGTCGCCACAATCCATGAATGGATTTCTTTACTTTTATAAAGCATTTACAAAGTGTTTTTTGTTTTATAGAAGAAGTGAATTAAAAAAAACGACACTAAGATTCATGACAGAAGGCTGAAAAGGTGCAGAATGCTCAGTCAGTTTTCTTTGGTACCTTCTGCACAGTAAACATGTAGATGGCCACGAGAAGAGAGGAAATTTGACTTTGCAGCAGCAGCAGACCTAAAAACAGACAGATGCTGAGTGTTTCCTGTGAGCGGCAACAAAGCAGCGGCGCAGACAGAGCGCCACCCTCTTACCTTCCCTCTCTTCAGGTTGTTGTAGAGCTCCTTGCTCTGAAGAAACTTCTCCATCTCGGCTTTGACCAGCACTCGGCGCACATTGATGACCTCATCCACCGTTAGGGCCAGACTCTCCACAGGATGACTGAACTCATCCTTAACAGAAGCAGGGCAGAGAAAACCCGTCATCCTCTGATGCAATCACTAACAACACCTGAATTTAGAAAAAAGGATGAGATTCTGGATTTTGATTTTGACCTTTTACAGCAACAGCTTTATTGTTACTGTTGGATTTTTAAAAATACGATCATTTTCTGTCTATTTTGTTGGAAATCATAGTCTTTTATTTCTCAGCATTAAAGACCCACTCCCAGGAAAATGGTGCGTTTGGCATTTTTAACATGATCTTGTGGCATTTTTCTGTTTTAAGCTAGCAAGAGAACGTGTAAACAAAGAACTCTCAGCAATGGGGAGGGGAAGGGGGGCAGGGATGCTCCGTGCCAACAGTCTTGCCTGCGAATCAGAGGTGACATTCTAATGAAATAGAAGAGTCTTACTGTTTCATTGATTTTAATGTATACTTTTTAAAAAAAAAAATCTTTACAGTGCAACGTGTTCAGGGTCCTGATTGGCTGTTGAACTCAATCTCCTGTGTAGAATGTGTTCAGCTTGCCGTGTTACACAAATATTCGAACGCGAGCAGATCGTTGGTTTTATTCTAGAACACTGGACACATTTTTCTACAAAAGTTTAAACTTTCTGCTGTTCTGCAGAAACTATGTCCTGGAAAACGACATGGGATTTTAGCTAAAAACAGCACAGTCAAATAAAAAAATACACTTAACCGGAGTGGGACTTCAAGGTTGTAAACACTTTATCTCCTTAAAGAAAAATTTAACTTTTTTTTTACTAAACTAATTTCAAAGATCGTTATTTTTGAATGTTTTACAGTCTCCATTTGTGAGAAACAATTTTAACACAAAGGAGTGGCATCTTGTGACTCTTATTTGAGAAAATGTGATTTCAAAGACAAAACCTTGAAGAAGTAAGCAGAGTCCTGTGACCTGATGCTGCTGAGATTTGTATCTCACCATCCACTGGTGCTCATCTCCGGAGTCCGGTGTCGTCCCCGGTCCCTCTGTGGCCTCGTCAACTGAACTCAGAGACAGGCGGCCGGGCGAGGGAGGCCCCAAGCCGTAGGCGGGGAATGAGGCTGTGGGGAAATTCAATTGCATGCTGGATTACATGAGAATAGGGTCCAAGAAGTCCATAAATTACACATCAGCCCCCCCCGTCTCAGGTCTCAGCCCCTCGGAGGGATTGGCGACCGACTCTAACCGGTCATGCATTATTCAGTGGAGGGTTTCAGCTCATGCAGCTCCATGTGTAACTTAGAACACGGTGAGAGATCCGCTCAGCTGTGGTCCAGCTCTGCAGACCACACACAGTTCAGACCGGGCGCCTCTTCCACCCAAACAAGGGAGGTGTCACTTCGTCTCTAATGGAAAATAAACGGGCCGGGAAGACGGGTGGAAGCGGGCAGTAAACATCATCTGTACACATAATTTGGATCAGCTGCTGATGACTGCAGATAGGCTCTAAAGTTGGCTTTGTCTCCCCCTGCTGGAAGAGTCATGCATTACAAAAATAAAGCTGGATTCTATCATTACTCATCTGATTCAGATCACGTGTTTCATTAAAGCCTCACAGACACTCAGGAAAGAAATAAAAGTCATTTTTCACAGAATTGATAAAGTTTTAGGAAATGTATGTCCACTGGATGGATGCAGCCAAAAATGTACAAAAAATTCATACAGATCAAACCCACGTGTTTTTTACGACTTTTATCCCGTAAGACTTCTTTATCAGTACCTAAATATTTAATGAGAGTACATCAGAACTCTCAGTCACGACCTCTGACGGCCCCCCATGCATAAGGAGAGGAGCTCATGTTTCAGAGGCAAAACCAGAGTTTAGTTTGCTTGAGGCAAAGATGAGATTTTTACCTGTCTATTTATTGTTCTGTTTTGATTGTTTAAAGGTTTTTAACTTACCGCCAATATCTGCTGCTACTACTACCAACTACTAATAAAAACGTGGTAAGAGTGAAATCCTGGGTCCAGTCCTGTCCCTTTGCAAGCGTGGAAGCCTGCAGTTCATCACAAATACACTTGACAGCAATATTGAAACATTTTGATGCACAACTGAAATGCCTGAGTGTTCTGAGTGTTTGACATTCATAGCAGCCATAGAGGCCATTCTGCAGACCTGGGGGGGGGGTGTCAGGTAGAAAAACTGTTCTGTGTCGAGTCATCTGACCTCTGTGATGGGGAGGAGGTCCGGCGCCGGTCAGCGTCCGGGATCGAGGCCTCATGTCCCGCAGCCTGACCGGCTCCCCCAGCTGGGTGGACTGGGACTCTCCACGCAGAAAAGCCAGGTCCTGCTCTGAGAAGGAGCGATCCCTCTTCATGGGAGCGGGGGAACTCTCTGTTCTTCTCAGCTCTCTGCCGTCTGGAGAATCCTCCTCCTGCAGAGGTTTCAAGTTTTAAGTCAGGCGATTTTCTCAAAAAGGGAGGTTAAAAACTATTTCAGGGTTGAGTCAAACCCTTCACAGGAGTATGAATATCACACCTTAGATTTTGTCCTAAATACTCTTAAATTGCTGCATGAGATACAGAGTAGGCAAATCATTCAAATCAAAAATATAAAAACATCAAATATTTTTAGATAAAACTCTTAAGAAGATACAAAGCACATCATCCCTCTCTCCTCTGTGTCATGTAAATCCTATCCATGAATCATATTTACTCTTCTTGTTTCCTTTAAAAAAAATATCTGCCCTAATCCGCATTGAACCATCGGAATTCCTTCATTTCTGTCAGCAGGAAACCAAAGATGAGAGTGGATCCAGATTTTCCAAAAGCGATCCTGGCAGCATCTTTAAAAGGTGAAAGTAAAGTGAGATTCCGGATCAAAGTCTCCTGAAGCCTAAAGCGGCGGGATCGTCTTCCTGGCCGTTTGTTCACTAAAAACCCTTAAGAGTTTGTAAATGTTCAGATGCAAAAACTCAAGTTTTTCTCTGCTTTATAATTAAATTTAAAGAAGTTAAATTAAAGTTGAATAAATGTTGAGAAGTTAGAATGACATTCAGTCATTATTTTATAGTTTAAAAAGTTTAATTTATGTTAAACAATAAGTGCTAGTTTTCGATTTTATGAGGATTTATTAGGATGGATCAACTTGTACTGAGATTCTAATTTTGTTGACATTTTTTTCTAAAATGAATCTCCCACTAATTAGTTTGTTGTCCCTTTAATCAAAATGAGCCACAATTAGGTGAATAAAAACTCACAAAATACAAACCATTTTCTTATAAACTAGCAAAATATACTTTTTATTGGGTGGTATAGCATTTATTCTATCATTCTATTTAACAGTTTTTCAGCTGTTTTTTTCCCTTTTTGAATGCTTGTGTTGAACTCCTTGTTTCTAGATTTTAACATCTTATTATAAGAGTTCTTGTTCAGTAAAAAAGAACAAAGAAATCTAAACAACGATGCACTCATGATGAACTGCATGAACCTGCACATGTAAATATTGTATGTCAGTGTTGGATCACATTTTGACCCTTTGAATTGTTTCATCATAATAGATATTTTATCAATATGGATGTAAGTTTTTGATAAACTGTCTATTTAACCTCCAAACTCCTTTTACTTTTCATTTTTATTGTTAATTTTATGTGTTTTTCGGTGTTTGGGGCTACGGCTCAAAATGAGCTTTGTAGCAAACATTTACAGAAATGTTCATTTATATGCACTGTTCCTGTGCAACTAAATATTAAACAGAGAAAAGATAACAATTAAATAAAATGCTCAGAAATGCATATATGTAAAGACTAATTAAAAAAAAAGATAATTAGACTACTCCGTAGTGATTTTCTTCTTAAGATAAACTTTCTTTTCCTAGTTTTAGGCTACCTCTTTTGGCAGGGCAGCCTTTCGCAGCTCACCTCAGAGATGTTCATCTCCTCCATTTCTGCCAGCGTCGGGGCCTTGAGCAGCACTCGAGGACGGGTCGGAGGCCGAGGCCCGAGTCCAGACGCGGACAGGTCGATGCAAGACGTAGATTTAACGTCGCAAGGACGCGATTGAGCCAAACACGGCAGAGAGCCAAACGCTGAAGGAAGAAAACAGCAGATGTGTTCTGTGCATTTGAACAGCTCGATACAATTAACCCAGTCACACTTTAGCTTTTGTTCAATACATTTCATCTCGTTTAAATTGATCCTTTTTACTTAATTCAATCTTTCTGCTCAGACCTTGTTTGATAGGACATTAGAATCCATCAATCCATCCATTTCTGCTAATTGAGACCAAAATGGGGGAATTTCTTTTTGTCCTCTCAGCTCTGAACGCCACGATGATCAGACTCATCGAGCTGCTCAGATGATGAACTCTCTGACTTGCCTGGTAGCTGGTCAATATTTCTGAAAGTAAAACCACTCCTCAAAATGGAAAAGTGCTTCACAGGATGCAGCTCTAAAAATCAACCTGATGTTCTTTCACTACAGCAGAAAACGCTCCCAGTGAGGCTCTCATGTCCCATCCCATCCAGACCCGGTTAACAAACACATCTCTAATCTAGTTTTATTCCCTAACCCTTCTTTGGTGATTGATCTTTGGTCAGAATGACCTAAACAGACAGTAGGAAGTGAACATTAAATGAACAAACTGTGACCCTATGAGAGAATCAATACCTCACAGAAATCTCAGCAGCATTTTTGTTTAACCCAAGCGAAAAAGAAAAAAAGAGACCGTCATCGGCTCCAGGTGATCTTTTAAAATCTCATATTTGTGAACAGATTACTGCAGCAGGTGAATGCAGAACACCCCCCCCCCCCTGCATTTCATCTGATGACCAGCAGATGGCGACTCCTGGCCGCAAAAGTTATTTTAAAAAGAGGAAAATGTTTTTCTATAAAGTGCAGAACCCTTTGTTCGGAATTAATCAGACAACACAACCAGGTGTGCATCGTTTTTTGGTTTCTGAAACTGATCTGCATCAGACATGTGCTAACTCTGGAAGTCTTCACTGTTGCAGGTTCAAATCCCAGTTCCTTCTCATCATCATCCTTTCTTTTGCCAGCTTTGCTTTCTGTGTGGCTGCTCTCCGCTAAAAGTTTCTGCCCGTCGACCTAAAAGCAGTTGCAGCTGGACTTTCCCCTTCAGACTGAGGAGAAGGAAGGTTTGAGGGACCGTCCCCTTACATTTGGTGTGGTGTTGACCCACAGGTCTGAGCTTCCTCTCCTGCTTGATCTCTGCCAGAACCCGGTCATGAAGGCACTGCTGCTGCGGGGGCGGAGGGGGGAGGCTGCGCTCTGA
This sequence comes from Oryzias latipes, assembly GCF_053564925.1. Lineage (NCBI taxonomy): Eukaryota > Metazoa > Chordata > Actinopteri > Beloniformes > Adrianichthyidae > Oryzias > Oryzias latipes. Next base: position 30,727,461 of record NC_136242.1, on the reverse strand, counting down.
CACCTGAGGACGAGTAATCAGATTACATCCTGAAATACTAGAATGTAAACTGTGGAATGAGCAGGGATTCTGTAGTTTTGTGTGAAAATGTGTACACATTTGTGCGCATGGGATCTGGATGTCAATATTCTTTACGTTTCTGAGCATATTCCTGTTAATGCATCATCAGCGACAGATGATCACCTGACAAATGAAACTCATTGACAGAAAAAGGTTTCCGTTGCCTGATTTCACACAAGCCCCTTTAATGGTCTTTTAGTGTTTACATACAAAAATGTGGTTAATAAAATGTTTTTTTTAATAAAAATATAAAATATTTCATTTTTCTGTTGATGTCGAGACTTTTTACATGGTTGACTTATTTGGCTTGAAAAGAAATTGATGTTAATATGAATTTTAGGGATGTTTTTTCAATACATTTTTTGAAAATGTCTCTAATAATAAGGAGACTGATGAGAACGAAGAAAAAACTGCTCATTAGAAATCATTTTCTGTTAATTTTACTAGAGGATCATTTTTCGTAAATTCTTAAAAGAATTTAATTACAATGTTTCATGAGGGGCCCATTAGAAGATTAGATGAGTAAGAAGAAGATACAAGTTCAAAAAATAAAGGAATTCATGATAAAAAAAAAGAACTATAAAAAACTGTATTCCAGCTGTGAAACTTGATTTGTAGTTGAAGCATCATTTTCAGGAATTACTTTTAAACACTAGTCTTGATAGAAGAAGATGAAAGGGGTTTTCATTTCAGCACAGAGAACAGAGGTGTGGGCTTTAAGCTGTTTTGTGGGTTTTGTGGGTTTTGTGGGCTTTGTGTGGTTTCTGGTGTTTGTGGGCATTGTGGGGTTTTGTGGTGTTTGCCCCATAATGCCATTTAATGCTGGGGGGGGGGGGGGGGGGGGGGGGGGGGGCACCAAATAGTGAAACTCATTTTATTAACCCACTTTCTTATGATGTTTGCTATGAGATGCCTCTAATTTTTAAATACCATCTAATCATTCTCGTTAAATGCCAAATTATTGTATGTTTTAAAGCTGCTTTTTTATTTATTGAGTGTTAATACGGATAGATGGAACGGATGGATGGATGGATGGATGGATGCATGGATGGATGGATGGATGCATGGATGGATGGATGGATGGATGCATGGATGCATGGATGGATGGAATGGATGGAATGGATGGATGGATGGATGGATGGATGGATGGATGGATGGATACTTTTTTGGTCCCAGGGAAAATGTCTTCATTTTCGTTCCATCCATCCATCCATCCATCCATCCATCCATCCATCCATCCATCCATCCATCCATCCATCCATCCATCCATCCATCCATCCATTCCATCCATCCATGCATCCATGCATCCATCCATCCATCCATGCATCCATCCATCCATCCATGCATCCATCCATCCATCCATGCATCCATCCATCCCTGCAGTTTTACTTTGTCTCAAGAGCAAACCAAACTATTTTTCCTTCCCAACATTTGATCTGCCGACACATTAAGGTGACGATGTCACAAAGGTCATCTGAAGAGTACAGCTTTAATAAAAAAAAGCCCCATCAAAGGGACAGATAGTTTTAAGAACCTCTTGTTTAAAAACAAACAAACAAAAAACATTATTTTAAAACAACTTGAACTCACTGGTTTGAGTGGAGGTCTAGATCTGATGAAGTCCAGGATGAGTTCATGAGCATTTCTCTTCACTCTGGTAGGAATGTCACCGTCAACCTGGTCAAGAGACGATACACGCAAGGTCAGATGGTGAGACGACACCAAAGATACTCACGGGTTATTTTTTTTAATTGAATACTGAGTCACTTGCTCCGTCCCAACGGTCCCACCCCACAAATGTCTGATGAACTCCTGCTGCTCAGCAGAAACTATGTCCTAGATAACAACAAAAGTTTTGGGATTTTGGCTAAAAATGACATCATCATGATTAAACAACCACTTTGAAAATAGGTCAAAAGATGATTGTAGTGGATCTTTAAGCTTACTTTAAACTAATTTCATTTTCTTTTAAGTTGTTTAGTTTTAGTTTTCTATTATCAGTAAATATTTCTTTTCATGTTTCATGTAAAGGCCTTTTACTTTGAATCATCTTTGTCCATAAAATGTGGTATACCAATCTCACCTTGTAAAACTTCTGTTTTTAACTAGAATTACAACAAGTGTAGCTCCAACACCACACTGTCTCCTTCCCAAAGGGCTACAAGAGTCTTTTTAACGTGGTTGAATTTTCTAATACCAGTAACATCTGATGAGGTTAATTCAGTCCACTTCCACGTCCTGAAAATGAGCTGCAATGAAGCTAAAACAACAGAATCAGGGAGAATTTCATGAAGATTTGGGCTGAATGGGTTGAATAATGCACCACACAGGAGGCCTCATGGCAGCTTTTTCTGCTGTTTACAGCATTCCTGCTGCAGTGAATGCATCGGTGCTACACGTGGCGGAGCATGTGACTTGTTTCTCCAAACGCTGGCTTTGAGCGGCTTCCCTGGTTTCAGTAGAACCTGAGCAGCGCTCTGGACTCTCACCATGACTTTGCGGAGCTGGAAGTTGCGAGCTCGAATATCCTGCATCAGCATCTCGAAGGGCGTGAGGCTGAACTCGGTGGGCAGCGGGTCGAACGGCTGCTCCTGCACCTTCTTCAGCTTCACTCCCTGCCGGAGCTCCTTCATCAGCTGCACCCACAGGCGAGCCTGCCGCGGAGACAACAGCAACACGGCTGCATTTGTCAAAGAGGCAAACACACGGGCGCATTGTCCCCTGTGTCACAAAGTGAACTCCGTCACCTCCACCCACCCAGTCTGTGTGTTTCAGCGCGTCCAGCTCGGCTGCAGATCTGTCCCCAGGAGATTCCTCGGTTGAAATCTTTTTCAGCAACTGTGGAAGAAGAGGAAAGATGACCCAACATTCATGTCACACATGAAGCCAAAACCAAATTATCAACACTTTAAAATGTTTACTTCCCAAATATTTTATTGTTCTGGTTTTATAAGCTTCCATTATTGGTTCTATTTATGTGTTTTTTATTATTATTTTTTATTGGTTTGGTGTCTAATCTTATATGCAGGTCACAAAGTAACCCAAACCAAACATTAGATGATTTCATGGCTAAAAACTTTGATCACATTAAGAATTATAGTTTCTGAAGACACTAAAAAGTGAGTTTTATTCTCCAAATCATCCAATAGAAGTGACGGATAATGGTTCTTTTTTTTTAGTCGCTTGGTCGTCTTCGTTTCCTCTCTTATTTCATTCAGGAAAAAAGTTGATTACTGATTGAAGAAAGACTTAACTTGATTTTTAAAAAAGCATTTTAGGGAAAAAGTGTTTCTTCCAGAACAGGAAGGGATGAAGCATCCAGAAGCTGATGCCGCTTTTTACCGTCCTGCACGTGATTTCTTTTTCTTTTTTGCACATGTCGATGAACCCATACCTGTTTGTGCAGCTATGGATTCATCGACAGTTCAGCAGGTATGCAGCGGTGCAGGCTTCACCGCAGTGACAGTGTGGGCTGTGGAGGCGGCATGTCTGCCGCTCCTCCAGCATCTGCTCTGGCGTTTGCAGACAGGAATATTAATGGAGTGCGGTAAGAAGCATTTCTAATGTAGAGCGCACAGGCAGGTGCGCATCTCTGGAGGCAGAGGGAAAGAGCGTCCAGTGAGGTATAAAGCAGATCTTCCTCATTAGAAGCATCCGGTGTCACAGACTGAACAAAATCGAAATGTTTTCCTCTTCATCCAATCTTGCACCCAATCGTTCATCTTTTAAAAAAATAGTCAAACCCCTGAAGACATTCTGGCAGCAGCGCATTTTCATTTAAAAATCTCTGCATATGTCCTCTTGGAGACATGTCAAGACTGGGGGCAGGACGACACAGAACCCGCAACCCTCCTTTCCGAGGTCTGTGGAACAGGCAATTCTGGGTTGTCATGGAAATGGTGGAGCATCCCTGAAACCATTTGTTCTTAGGGTGGAGTATGTTCTGGATTCATAATCTTCTCCTTACGCTCATGTTGCCATCACAAAGAGCAAATGACCTTTGGTCTCCAACCTCAGACCCACACAGAGCTTCATGAATGCTCTAAAACATCTTTGTCAACCATGCAATACAGTTCATCGCAGTGGCACCACTGTATTTTTAAGAAAAGGAACTGTTTTGTTTGGCAAGATAATATTTTAAGAGACATTTGGAACAAATAAATCAATAGTTAAACTTTTTTTTAGAGATCTGAGCTCCTGATTCCTGACGGTTGATGATCCAACAACAGAAAAGGTCATTTTTGCTCCAAGTGTGAAGCATTGAATAACAATCAGAATAAAAATAACATTTTCTTTTTGGGCTACAGTAGGGACTCTACTGACTCCAGAAAAAGCAGCTTGTGTTAAAAGTCTCAGCTCATAATTGATGCAAGGTATTAAACTGATTGATCTTGAATGGATGAATGTTCTGTATTTTTATAACATGTGTATTACCGTAAGATAAATCAAAAAAATTAGTTTTACAGCAAAATAAGAATAAAATCAAATCAATAAAAAGCCTCCTTGTTCTCTGCCCTGTAGTTCATCATCGTGCCACTAGGGGCAGTAGATGGGCTTTTCTGCTCACACGCAGGAAAAGTTTTGCTAACTTCCAAAACTTTATAGTGAGAATAACTCGTCTTTTGTTATTCATTTCAATAAATGACTATTTACTGTGTTGAAAGAATGAAAATTGTTTCATTGAACAGTTACACCATGTTAAAAATGTGTGGATCAAATTTGAGACAGTGGGTAAGTAAAGGCCTTTTTTCTTGAACACCCGTGTCATGACTTTTGCATCTTAAACTAACATCTTGGTGGGCAAAAAACGTACCAAATCACCAAACGTAAAATAAGACTCTCTATATCTCATTAAAAATTACATTGTTAATTTTTTTGTGGATTTCAAAGGGTTTTAAAAACATCTTGATCCCAAAAATGTTGAATTTACTGTCAATTCTGTGATGTAGTGAGATTCTTAAGAGGATTACAGTACCTCCTTTGCATCTCTGATCTTGGTGAGGAAGGTCTGCAGCTCCAGAGTCTCTACAAACAGAGCCCTGCAGACGGCCTGGTAGTGCTCGGGGGCCACACTGGGGTTGGCGAGGCGAGATGCGCACAGCGCCATCACCTGGCGGAATGTACACACTGGTCTTGTAGTTCCCTCCTGCTGCTGCTCCTCTTCTTCCTCCTCCTGTCCACTGTACCCCTCATCCGATGTGCTGTTCTTGGTCGTGCTACGGACCCCTTCCTCCTGGACCCCAGCAACCATTTTCTCAATGAGGCGCTCCAGCTGTGGGCTGAGCTCCCTCTCCTCGCTGTCGTCGAGTCCCCAGTCCAGAGCTTGGTAGATGACCACACCAAGGGACTGGACCAGCTGGAGGAGATCCACACAGAAGTCAGCTGCTGCTTCACAGACAACCTCATCGGTTTAGTGGATTTTTTATAGATGCTTTCTACAAAATTACAGATTTTACTTTGAGCTGCAAGATAAACTCCAATTCTTGCTTGCATCAAAATAACCTTTCACATTTTACAGCGGCTCTGATTTCTCAGCTCCTTATTCCTGTGGTGTCTTCCATTAAATTGATATTCCGTTTATATGTTTCCTGTTCAGTTCTGCTCTCAGGGAATAGGTACTTTTATTTCTATATATGCAGATGACACTGAAATTCACTTTGGTGCTGAAATAAGCAGTCATTCATGGGAGGTGTTGGCTGTGACTTACATGCTCTGTTAGAACCGCTGACTGTATAAGACAGGGGTCGGCAACCTTTACCACTCAAAAAGCCAATTGGATCAGTTTCCCACAGAAATAAAAGCACAGGGAGCTGCTACACTAGGGGTGTTTAAAAAAAAATGGTTTCGCTGAAATATCGCGATCGTTCATTTGGCGATACTTGTATTGATTCAAAATACTGTCAGGATAGTTATTTAATTATTTATTTTAAATATTTCTGAGCGTGATGTTTCTTTTGATCTTTTGTCCATTTTCCACAACCTTGAATAGACTTTTCTGTGTTTGCTGCGGGGTCTAAGCCCCGCCCCCGCCTCTCTACCTGTTCACATCATCTGCAGTTCTGAGTTGTTTTCCCCTGCATGTAACCCCCCCCCCCCCTCCCCCCTCCAGCGTGTTCTACACAGACAGTGCAACATATGATCATCATAGCAGACAGTTGATAGGATAGTAGGGGCGCCCTAACGCAAAAGTAATCAAATTTACGCAGAAGTGGACGGTTTTAGTCTAGGAAAAAAAATGTTTTTCGGGCGCTCATGTGTCCCCTACAAGTTTGCTACTGACAGTCTTTTTAAAATAACTTTCCATCCCATAACAGACTTTGGCACCACGACAATCTTAGAACATGATAGTTATTTTACAGAACCACAGAGGGCAGCAGATTTCCGGCCTCTGGTATAGGAGGACTGGACTGAGTGACCCCGCCCCCTCACATTCCAAACAGGAAGTCAGTCAGTCATTCCATTTGTCAGAATAACATTTTTTACCCTGATACCTTTTCTTTTAACATATTGTTGATAATCCTATTTTTTTCTGTAGTGCAAATTATTGAAGTCATAAATTGACCAATCCGATGTCTGAATAAAAGTAGGTGGTCTCCCATGGAATGGTCGAAACCGACTAACAGATTTTGTGATGCCTGCTTTCAAATGACAGGGGTGTGGACTTTCAACAAGCTCACTTCTGCTTGGCGAAAGCGGTTGCCATAGAAACAATGACTGAGACCGATTTGGACCAATCACTGCATACTGACAGCGTCTGGTTCCAACATAGTGGCGTCAATTTCGCAAAAAAATGGCGACTGAATTGAGTTTGTTTAGTTGGAGTCGGACGTGTTATCTATGGGTGATGTCACGCTCACTCTGTCCAGTTCTAGTACACAGTTGATGGTTCACACAGACCACAGAAGTTTGTGACAACAACACTTCAATGCATCTGGTTTGGCTCAAATCTAATAAGAAACAAAATGTGATTTTCTAAAAGTCTATTTCAATGTCAATACTGAAATCAGTTTCTAATTCCAATTGACATATCCAATGATAAAGATAAAAAAAAATGTCATTATACGCTGTATACATACATATCAGCAGGTTTGAGGTTGGAAGTGTTTAGTGACTGGAAGGAGAAAATGTTTTACTCAAATAAGATGTTATAAATCTTTGTAGAGTACAATTTAGAGCTGAGAAATCCTATCAAACATAAAGAAATAGATGATTTTACCAACTAAACATGTAAAAACAAATTACTTTTTTATGTCCAAACTACTCTTCTTTAAAACTTTTTTCTGTGTAAAATTTTTGTAAAACTTGAAATTAAAATTAATCATTTTAACCAGAAGTTTGACAATAAACACAGGCAGTGTTTACAACCTGAATATTAAACAACATCTTACCTCACACTCTGCAGTGGGTGGAAAAGGCGGTTTGTCAGCGACATCTGATAAAGACAGAAAGATTTGGAGTGTTAGACAGAAAAATCAACATTTTGATTGTTGTTTTATTCTGACAAAGCCAGGCCTGTGAACAGATCAGTGCTGGTAGAGAGCAAAGGATGGATGAGGAGACATTTGTCATTTTTCAACAAACAAACCTTTGAAATTCTTCAACCATTTAAGTATAAAAAAAATGATAAAACTTAAGTCTATTATACATCCATTCACTGAATAACCTGAATAAAACAGTCCTGGTAAAAACCTTTGACTCATTTCTCCACACACAGACTTGTGTTGTTAATGTGCCTTCGTGAGAGTGTAACAGGGGCTTCCCCCCCCACACACAGATACAGGCAATGACACCGGCGGGCCCTGAAAGGCCTCATTCAGCAGCTTTCACTGCAGAGAAACATGAGAACGGACAGAGAAGCAGGGACGCAACGGAGACGAGAGTTCAGAGAGGAGGAGAAACCACAGAGGATGATAATTACAGATCCATTTGACCACTGATTAGTGTTCAAATCACCAGAACTATTATATATTCACTTGTTTTTCACATTTTAACCATAAGGACTTGATGGGGTTTGGATGAGATAATGTCAACTTAAAATGTTAAAAAAATTTGAATTTGCTTCACTCTGAAATGTGTTCTTAAATAAATATTTTTTGAAAAAGGTGTACAGGGTCAGATAAAACAGGTGGAGAATGGAGGGAGGGGGGCGGAGGTACAGCTACAATGGGCCGAGGTCCGGTTGTGACCCAGCAGCGACAGAGCTCTTCTCTGTTCCCAACACTGCGAAAAGCAGCAACAAAGGAACCACTGCGAGCATCCTCCTCACGCAGGGGCGAGACGATATCCTGAAGCCCTGGAAACCTGTCACACAGGTTCCCATAATGCACTGCAGAGACCACAGACCAACGATACCTACAGCACTTTCTCACAGAAACAGTCCACAGAACAAAAGGAGGAGAAGCTCTTCTTTAAGGTGCAAACAATTGTTCCAGCTCAGAAGAAAGAAATCTAGTAAGAAATATACAGGAGACACAAGACTGTTAAAGCGTCAGTTTTTTTCCACCATGAGATGTTTTTCCATCAATCCAATTTCTTCTAAACAACAAGTCCCTTATTTACGTTATTCGAACAACAGAAGCTCTTTAAAAAAAAAAAAGCTATGTTCACACGGGCTCAAAAATGGGCGTTCAATGGACCACTTTCAATAAAAGGTTAATGCAAACACGCGTAAATGCACGTTTCACATGCATGAGTTCAAAATGCAAGCGTTCAAAAGTCTCACGTTCACGCGTTGCGACACATGTTTTTAGGTCCGGGCTCTATGTACAAAACACCATATTGAACGTGTGTTGAAAGTTAAACCAGCGGAACTTTGACCAATCAGGGACTTGAATTTAGCAGTAATATATACGTCCTTTTCAAAACATGGGAGTATTAACCGTCTGAAAATTGATCATAAAGGAAAAACAAGCAATTATGTTTGCACCCGTCTCTATTCTGATATCTCTGACATTATAAATCGAGCTGTGAAAGAAAAAGCCTGGAGCAAGATTTGCACCTCTTCAACATTTTGCACCTAGCCTCTTGAAACTGTCTGTACATGCGCTGGCATCCCGTAGTGACAGTCCAGTGTGAACACCATGTGCTAAAAGCTTGTCCAAGAATGCCCATTTAGCACATTATTGAACACGCATCACATGCCTGTTGTGCACATAGCATCTCAGGTTTAATTTCTCAGTGTTTTTCACTTTCTCAAACGGTGTTGCTTTTTTTTTTTTAGTTAACATTTTCCTCTTAGAATCCCTTTCAAACTGATTAATGTTTCTAAATATGCGGATGACACTTAGTTTTGTTTCTCTACTCCAAAACAGGATCCTGGAGGGTTTACACGAGAATAGATTTAACTCTTTTTCTTTATATCGTATAGCGAAACTCTGAAACAACAAACATGAAGATTTTTTCATTTCTGTTTGACATTTTGTTTTACAAACCGAGCTTCTCAGAGGAGGACATTGTTGTTTTGTTTGTTAGCTTATCCTGGATGTTAGAGATGGGAATTTCAGTCATTTTATTTAGACAAATAGACGCTGAAACATCTTTCTGATGTGAATTTTGAGAACAAAAAGTCTTGAAAAACCACAACAGGGCTTGGATTGGGGGATTAAACGACACATATCACACACCTAGGTCTGTGACAGATAATGGGACTTTAACATCTGACTGAAATCCCAACAGGGCATGAAGGAAGTGACAGTCTGCTGCCATAAAATAAGCTTAGCAATTAAAAGAAAAGTAATGAAAATTTAGAATAATTTAAGAGATTACATTTTTCTTAAAATTTTGGTAAAAATCCATCATTTTTATCTAATGTAGCTTGAAGACTCATCCAGTCATCATTTGATGTATTGTTAAAGTGTTCCCAGTGGTATTTTAAATTATGATTATACTGTTTTTAGCCAAATAAAAAAAACTGTTGTTTTCTAGGACATAGTTTCTGCAGAGCAGCAAGGGTTCATCAGAAATTCCCCTCTGTGTTGTGGGCGGGACTGTTGGCGTGGAGCAACCCCACCGCCTCTTCCCCTCCATATTACAGAAAGCTTGGAGCAGGGTGTCACAAATACCCGCTTTTTTCCAACGGCACTTTTTCATCTGCTCCTAATTGCAACAACTTTAATAAAGAAATGCTCAGAAATATAATTTTTAAATTTAATTTTCTTAATATATGTCCTCCGTCAAAAAGACATATGCCACATGAACATGTTAAAAACACAATTTTCGTGTTGGTGGGTCTTCAGGATTTGATTTAGTAATTGAATCATAATAGACATAAATACTGCTTCAAAACTTGAATTAAATGGATACATTTAAACTCAGTAAGATGTAGCTTAAAATGTCTTTAGTGAATTAAAAAGGAATTAGGATGACAGTCTCAAGTGATGATTTATCACTTACAGCTTAAGAAACACCAAATTTACAGTCATGGTTTTGTGGCAGCTCCTGAATTGTTCTTAAATATTGTTTTAAATTTAGAGGTCAAATGATAATTTCAGTCATGAAACAAGTCACACATTTTAGAGGGTCAGTGTCTTTGAGCTGAGGTAGAGAAAAACTATGGTGGCCATGTTGGGTCTGTGCAGAAACTGATTTGATCACCAGCAGGTAAAAATCTAATAATTGTCTATTAAATCCCATGAAATCACTTCTCTTCAGCTGGAAATCACATAGTTGGTGGAAATGTTTGATTCTCTGAAGCTCGACACCCTAAACCACCTGAATCTCACACAAACAATAACAAGAATTCCCATAAAACTGCCCTCTGTTGCCATGGAAATGGAAATCCTTAGTGACAGAGAGAGAAAAAGGAATTTTTAAAAAAAGAGCAGGAGTGTCAACAAATACACAAGGACCCAAAATGCAACAGAAAAACATGATTTTTTCCTATAACCAGATTTATGACAGGACCCCCCCCCCCTTCTGAAATACACAGGAGTCCATCAAACATAGAAACGGCCTCAGACTTCAGGCGCTCAGTTGATGATGTCATCTTAAATTCTGTTTAATGAGATTTCACCAGGTATTGTTTAGAAAGCAGATCAGAGATTTTTCTAAAGAGCCTTCAGGGAGTCCTCAGGAATATTTTCTCCTAAAAAAAGAAAAACGTCTTTCAAATTAACGCCTCCAGCTAAAACTGCAGGAGTCTTTCAATTACATCTGAGATCACAGGGTATGTTGTTTTTGTTTATTTGATAGCCTCAGAATTACTAATTAACTATTTTTTACACCACATTTGATCCTAATTGTTCCAACAGAAAAACAAACTGTTAGGTTTGAAGAAGATTCAACACTTCCTGCTCTGTCTTACCAACTAGAACAACAACTTATAAACAGTAAGGTGAGGTAAATAAACTCCTAAATAAAATACATTAACTCCCAACATGTAAATGTGTCAGAGTGTTATCACAGTCACAAAAGAAAGAATTATCAGAGGAGCCAATTCTACAGCTCCAGAAACTAACGCTGATGAAGATCCACAAACCCTGAGGGAGTTCAGACACACAAGTGATGCTTGAGCCCTGAAAGACCCTCAGAAGGTGAGCGTTCGTGTCTGGAACAGGATGTGTGACGTTAGAACCATCTGCAGGAGTTCACTTTCAATAACAGCAGAGATGCAGGTGAGGGTTCAGGTGAGATAACCACGGCCTTTACGGGAACGGCTGACATAAGGACTCAGATGAGACATATTTTCATGATAATTCAGACTTTAATTTCAGCTCAAGGTGGGAGCAGAGGAGCAGGTGGGATGATGAAAAGGTAGAGCATTTTAAACTCCCCCTCCAATCGTCTTGTGATTTATTTTCAGCGTGTCGTTTTCCAGGACATAGTTTCTGCAGAGCAGCAGGAGCTCATTACAAATTCACCTTCGAGTTGTGGGCAACTCCTGGTTTATACATTCTCCCGCTAGCTTACAGCCCCTCACAACACCAAGCTAACATTAAAAATGGCGAGCAATATCTGAGCCATCCAGCCGTACAGTTGTGAGCCAGATGCAAACTCGTACGAGGGGGCATTTAAACTGAAATGAAGGCAGCTAAACTCCTGTCAAGGGCCAGACCTATAGCAATGCCTAGAAGAGGCTTATCTATATAACATGCAATATAAAAACGTATCTGTTGAGTCAAATCTGATGTTGGAAGTAAACTAAAAGAGGAAATCGTTCTGCTGTGTGGAGAACCTTTGCTCTGGCAGCAGATCTGGACTTTGACAGTTGGTCTTATCTGAGCTCGACCGTCGGCCTCATCTTTGATGCGTCACAATAAACCGCTGAAATGTTGATTCACAACTGAAGCATCAATGCCGCTCTGAGTCACGGCATTAGCGACTCAAGCCTGGAGTTCAGGGACCGAACAAACCAAACCTGCTGCCAGAGAGACTGCAGGAGGGATTTTTTCTGTGTTTGCAACAACAATATGCTTGAAGATGAGTCAGCTTCTTTGAGTGTCTGAGAATCAAGACATATTTGCCAAAAAAATAAAATAAAAAACTAGTTTTGCCACAGAAAGGGGGCTTAAAAATGGTGTCTCGTTTCACTGCTGGCGTTGCAGCAGCAGCTGTCCCGGGTTAGATTTGTGCTGGCTCCCAGCAGACAGACAGCCCTGCAGCTGATGTCAGCGGCATCAGATTGCTGCACCCGGCTTCTTGTGTTTACTGCCGTCAGTCATGCTTCATCCGGCAGACAGAGGAGGATGAGGAGGATGGAGCAGCAGAAAGTCTGAATTCTGTGTGGTGTTTGGGACGGCAGGATTGTTAACGGCGGCGTGTTTTGGTCTCTGATTAAAATGCAGATTCAGTCTCCTGTCTGGTTCCTCTTTAACCTCGTCCTCCGGCGCAGGCTTTTACGACCTCCCGGTGAAGGGTATATTTTCAGGAAACGGAGAGTAATTTGAGACCGAGCAGACTGTGGGCTGTGAATGCTGATAAGGTGGTTTGCTTCCCGGTTCATAGATGTGACCCGTAAACTCACATCACACACACATTAAAAACTGCAGGGAACAAGTTTTCCTTAAAGAAGGATTAAAGTCAAGCTTATTTACCAGGAAAAAAAAAAGCTGTTAGAAGAAACAGTTAATTAAAAACTGCAGTAAAGAACAAAACACAAACTCCTTTGTTTCAAAAAACACCAAAGAACTTCAGTTTAACCCCGGAATCAAATGTTGTAAAGCCTTTTAAGATGCGTTGTTGAGAAAATATACATTTTTATGTACTCAAAGTCTTTGTTAGTTAAAACATTTCACACCAAATCATAGTTTTACTCATATTATCATAGTTTTTAGTTGATAGAATTGTTAGACACCATATTTTTCTTTTTAATTTTGTGGCAACCAAATGAGCAGACATTTTTCTGCACCTTGATGCACCGACTCCTAAAAAAACCCAACTCTGACTGCGGTAAAGGGTGCAGTTAAAATGGGTGGGTAGGGCACTGAGAAAATGTTGATAAAAACTGAGATATTCTTAGAATATCCTGTGATGTCACCTATCCTCTGTGTTTCTCCGCCCCCGAAGGTCATAAATCAACTCCACAGGAACATTAGAGCTTTTCCTCACTACTTCATGACCCCTAAAAGACCAAATAGTGCGGGGACTATTTAGTGCCCTGGATTTTAATGCTGTTGGGACACATGCTCCTTTTTCTTTTTCTTTTTTTAACGCCAAACATGACATCAACCTAATAAATATGAACATTTTACAAAGAGTATTTATTAATCTACTGTGTTCTGATGATAAAAAATGAAATCCTCCTCTGGGAGAATTTGATGGTGGTGGCACTGGGGTCAAATTTGCCTTCAAAGACAGAAAAAAGTAGCAATAATAGTCATGAATGATTTTATATGATGGCCTTGCACCTTCTTTACAGGCTGGCACCATAATAATCGAGCTACCAGACAAAAACTTCAGGGTTTTTCCTCGTCCTGCTCTATCCTAACGGGAGCAGAGCTCCAAAAACAGCTCAAATGTTCATGAACCTGGACACAGCTCAGTGTTTGTACCCTCATGTTGTTTTGTCAGCATGTTTGTTTAAGAAAACGAGTAAAAGTCCATCTGAAGTCTGTCCTTTAAAGCATAGATCCTCCTACTGTTGGTGTCTTTCTTCATTTTCATAGTTTCTCTTAACTTAAAATATCTGAACATAATAAGAACTTTAAAGTTTTCCGTTTTGATAAAAAAAAAAAAAAAGTTAAATTTTGTTTTTATTAGTTTTACCTCACAGGAAACAACATAGAACTCTTTAAATATATACCAAAATCTGATTTTTAGTGACTAGACATGTCAAGTTTATAATAAAATTAATCATTTTAACTACATTAAAATACAGAAAAATGTTATTTTATGGTCAATTTTCTCCTTTTTATGACAGGTGAACATTTTTGTCCAAAGTCATTCCATCTCAGTGAAATTCTACCTCATGTTTTATACCAAGTATGATAAATACAACCAGTAATATTTAGAATTTTTGCAAAAAATATCGTTTTTCATCTGCATTTAAATTTTAACGTGGATCATTTGCGATACATCTGGGAAAATTTCACGCGAAGACCATAACTTTTCTCACTTTTTCCACGGATATTCAAGTATGACCAATTTTTATCTGTGCAACATGTATGTTGTGACCTTTATATCAGTTTGAATAGTATGTATAATCTGTCATTTTTACACCTCTAGTTTATAGTTTAAAGAAATCTGCGCCTGACCCCACAGGATCTGATTTGTATGCACATTGTTCAAGGAATAAACATCAATTTTTATTCTGATTTATGTGATTTCAGGGAGATAAGCTTCCAATTACCTCTGAAATTTACACTTTAATGAATTTAAAGCTGTTATTGCCCGAGATAAGAGGAGAAACGTGGTCTTAGGTTGCCTACATGAATCCTTCAGATGCAGGAAGACATAATGCAGGTATAAGCTAAATTCAAATAGAATGGGAAAATGGAATTCCCTGGGGCTTCTTCCTCTCACCCTTTGAAATCTCCTAAACAGTCTTTGCATAAAAGGCATTCTGGGTGGAAGCAGTACTCTATGAATTATTTATGGTTTGCCGGAATGATAAAAGTCGTTGTTGCAGGCGAAGGGATGCAGACTAACACAGACAGTCTGTGACGTGGAGTTAAAACGCTGTTTGTTGTAAGACTTGGGGCTTATTCTGAATGAAAATAAGTCAACTCCTGCTGTTCAAACATGTTTTGATGAAGAAAAGAAAAAAAATGACCTGTTGTTTATTTTAAGGATAAACAAAACTGTAATTTATGGCAGAATTAAGAATGTTTACAGAACTTTGAAATACAAATTTGATTAAATTTTTCTGTTAAAAAATGTATTTAAAACATTTAATGACATCAAATTTTCCACTAAAATACTTTGGGTGACGTGTTCTTTCTAGTCTATTCAAAGGAGAGTTGGGGTCAACAGCCCTACCGTTCGGCCTCAGAGCCACCGTTCCGTCCCGGTACAGGAGCAGGGAGGACGGGTCCTTCACCCGGTCCGCTCTCCCCGGCGGAGGGTGGGGGACCCGGAGCCCCCTGCAGCACTGGTAGCACACCGCCCATGCCTGCTCCTCGTTGATGGGCTGCTCGTAGGACTTCAGCACCTCCTCCAGAGACAGCTCCCGGGGCTCGGATAAGTCCCGCACCTCCCCGCGGTCCGTGGCAGCGGTCACGCGCGAATCTCCGTCCCTCGCGCCTCTGTTTGCTGATCTGGCCATGACGGTGGTTCCGTGGAGCCCATGCTTCACATTTACGACGTCCGTTTCTCACAGTGCTTCCCCGTGCGCCACATGACGTGCTCTCAGCAGCTGGACCTAATCATGTCCGGCGTTGTCAAGGTAACAATGGATAAGTAGCACTTCCGGTTTAGGCTTTTCAACAATAAAAGGTTTAGTACGGTTATTATTTTTATTATTATTGTCGTTGTATCATCCACGCTTTTTTAGGTTTATAAATAACACTAGCAAGTTAATGAAGCAGTCTCTAAGTCCTTCAGTCGCATTTTAAAAGCATTTAAAGGCAGTAGATCTAGCAGCTTCCAATCTTTCTGTAGAGTGAAGAAATGCTTTTTTTCTCAGCTCTGCACGAGCAAAACACACAGTCAACAGCATCAGCTCATCCAATCTCAATGAGTACCAGTTTCAACGTTTCTCCTCTTGAGTAAGGAGCACATGTAAGGCGGTAGAAATCCAAGCACGGCCTTGTAAACAGAAGTTTGCCAATGGGACTGCATCAGAATAGCCAGGGAAAGACATTTTACTCTTGTGTGGAAGTCACAGTGGTGTGTCATCGATTTACAGTTAGTTATGAACCTCAAAGCAGAATGAAACATTGCGTCTAACATTTGAAGACAGGATAACGGGTCATTCATTTACAGAATGTCACCAGAATCGCTCACAGGCAAAATAGTAGCAGCAACAAGTCGCTTTTTACTTCAAAAGAAAAGCGTTGCTTATTGCAAAAGACAAAAACAAGTTTTGGTTTGAATTTCTTTACAAGTTTTTCTATGTGTGGGTTAAAAGTTAGGGAGTCATCAATCCAGACACCTGGGTACTTATATTAATGAACTACCTCGATAATGTTTCTTTTAAGGGTGGACACTACAGGAAGAACTTCAGAAACTTTTTTAGAAACTTAGGTCAACTCAGTCTTATCAGCATTATGAACTCTTTAAGTGAACAAGCGAATGCTGCACAACAACAAAGGCTTTCTGCAGGGTTTCAATGGTCTGAACTAGAGCTGAACCGTAACAATAACTATGTCATCAGCATAGAAATGCAAGTTAGCATCAATATTTTGAACTAGATCATTAGTGTACACGATGAATAGGAGTGGGCACAAAACAGAACCCTGTGGAAAGCTTTAGTGAACAGCAACAAAATCAGAATACAAATGTTCATATTTAACAGACTGGGATCTGTTATTTAAGTAGTTTGAGAACCAACCGACTGCGTGCTCTAACAATCCAAAGCTGATCAGTCTGTTTTTCAGGACAGCATGGTCAACAGTGTCGAAAGCTTTTGAAAGAGCAATATAGAGTGTCGCGCCACACAGTTTCTTATTTAATGCTTCAATGATATCTTTAACTGTATTCATAATAGCCGTACTGGTACTATGTTTTTTTCTGAAGCCTGATTGATATTTGGAAAGAAGATTGTTAGAGTTCAGGAACTCTTTCAGTTTATTACAAACATCGGATTCAAAACGTTAGAAAAAACAAGTTTGAAATTTTCCTACAATTAACATTGAAGGATCTCCCCCTTTTAATAAGGGGAGAGCAGAATCGTATTTCCAGACTGATAGGATTTATTGAGTTTTAATTGAGACATTAAATATTATTGTAAGGGGTTCTGCAATTAAATCTGCTCCCAATTTTAAAAGCCTCACTTTAAAGCTTGGTGGTTTCTTGTTTAACTCAATATACTCTATAAATCCACACATCACAGGAAAGGAGCAATGAGAAGAAAAAAAAAAAAACATTCTGTCCCTAAACCAAATCTTATATATTAAAAAAAAAAAAAATTCTAGAAGTCCTTTAACTCCTGCTACCGTACACAAGACTAATCACGTAATATTCCAAATTTTATTCCTTAAAAATATTTTCTCAAACAAAAGATTTAAAACAACTTATCAGAACTTTCTGTTGGGAATTCCAGACTATAACCCAGACAAAAAAGAAACTGTCACAATCGGCTTTAACTGAGCAGACCCAGACACTGGAACCCGGAAGAACCATAGAAGAAATGAACCGATATATTTTCCCTGGAAAAGGACCAGTGGGTAAGTAAGTTGATTTAGCATTTGTTGGATTAAGAGTCCAGGTGTAGAGGCTGTGAGCTGTGGCGTGACGTTGAGTTGAAGCGTGGTTTGGCTTGGAGTCGTGGCGTGGCTGGAGGCTTTGGAAGCACTGACTGCTCGTGTGGACGTAGGACCCAGATTGACACTCATGGCAGTATTTCCTGAAGACGAGGTGAAGAATCGCAATTAGTAAAAGCATGAAACGCAAGAACAAGAAACTTGACATGAAGTGCACCATAGAGGGGCAACGAACTGGCAATGAATTCCAGTTGAAGGATCTACTTAAATACACCTGGTATGGTGATGAGGTGAGTGTCCACAGCTGGGTCCAATCAGGAAGGCAGAGCAGAGATGGGAGTGGGGAGAAGACTGCCAGAGGTGCCATGATAGAAACATGTTTGCCTTAAAGTAGTGCAAGCAGCTTGAAGTGTAAAATCATATCTACTCCTGTGATTTTCATCTTCTGAAGTAAAAGAAAACAACTTTTGTCTCTTCACTTTAAGTACGCCTTATAAAGGTTACTGTTCCACTAAATCTTCAAATTTCAACAGTCCTGACTTGATAAATAAATCACTATCAATATATTACTATTGCATTTGACATGAAGAAAGACTTTGACTTTTTCACATACGAATTATTTCAGTTGAGATGTGATGCTTTTATTTTGGTTTTCCCGCGGTGGTACTTCCGTCAGCAGCCTGGTACTTTTCAGTGAGTGACGTCGCTTGTTGTCAAATCAGAGGTGGGGGTGGGGGGGGACGACTGCGCGTACGGTAGACGAGCAGCGGCGAGGCGGGAGCGTCTTCCCCGGTTGCCGCATTATCCACCTGCAGGAGAAACGTCCACCTGCTGACCTCACCCAGGAGGAGCCGCTGCGGGAGGAGCGAGGAGGAGGTGGGAGGAGCAGGTTACCTTTACCTTTACCGTAAATGTGAAGGTTCATTATCATTATTATTTAACACTACTACTATGTATAGACACCTTGTTTAATTCTACACATAATCTTGAAGTGTTTTCTTGATCTTTGAGTTATGCTCTCATTCCGAGCGTGTTATTGTTCATTTTGTGTTTTATTATGGTTAATTGTGTCCCTTTTAAACATTTTATTGTGTTGCTGCTTTGCCCCTTTTATTCTATATTTTTTCATCTTTAAATGTATATTTTATTTCCTAGTTGTGAGTTTTTTTCTTCTTTTTTATTGATTTTGTAACTTCTTTAAGATGTGTAAGACAGGTGGTTTTTAAGGTTTTCTGTTTATTCTGTCAATCTTACCACACACCTCATTTATGCGACTCACTTTAAAACATAGAGCGCCCTCCAGTGTTCAGTTGTGGTATGGCACACATCCTACGACGGAGTTTTAGGGCCACGGTGAGGGAAAAAAAATCTGGCCAACGTGGCGAGATTAAAGTCGTCATGTCGACTTTAATCTCGCCATGACGAGAAAAAACTCGACACAAAGTTTCGAGAAAAAACTCGTCTTGTCGAGATAAAAGTCGAAATAAAGTTTCGAGATTAAAGTCGCAATGTTGCGCGCGAGCGAAAAAAACTCATTAATTTACGAGATTATTGTGGAAGTGAGCAGCACGCAGAGCAGCAGGTGAACGCCGCGCAGCCGCAGAGCAGACCGACTAATCTTTGTTTAACAGGTGAGCTGAATGTTAATTGATAACGTCCCAGATGTCTGGAAGCTCATTTGTTTGATTTACAAGTTATTAAAGTTTTATTTATTGATGGTTGGTTTGCAGGATCACTGCAGCCCAATGAAGCCGTCATCGGTGTCCCTGCATCTGTCCACTTGAATCCTTTCTTCCTCCACCAAAGACAAGATCTCTATGTTTGTGTGATGCTTCCGTCTGAGGAGGAGAAGCACTTTTTGCCTTTTTCAACGTTGTAATGCTAATATAACAGACTATTTTCATTCATCTTTGTTTTTTAATGATCAAACGGGTCGCTTCATCTGCAGGAGGGGGCGTATGTGACACTGTTTTCTTCCGCATTGGTGATCGGATGACAGGTTCATGACGTAATGTGACAGATGAACTTCAGGTTATGTGAATGAAAAGGAGAATAAAGGCTGCAGCGATCCTCTACACCCAAACGTGTCTCTGAGCTCCTTATTTTACAGATGAAACTCCGCTTTACCGACACCGAACTCCGGAAAGACTGCTACACTGACAATAATCTGATTTTGAGTCGCCAGAAGGCCCAGAATCTCTTTGTTTTAAACCTATAATCCGGAAATAAAGCTTCACAAAAGGCTCCACATATTTCATCTTCAAGCTAGGCTCCGATAAACAGACAACTTCGGGGTTTTCTCCTTGTTAATCTATGACTTTTTTCCCGTAAATTTACGAGTTTTTATCTCCTAATAAAATTACTTTTTTTTGGTGGCCATAAAAATCTGTTGTAAACTCTTAAATACAAAGCCACTAGCTCACTAACATTAGCCATAACACTGAATATTCCTGAAAGACTCAGCTTCACTGCTGTCGCGCAACATTGCGACTTTAATCTCGAAACTTTATTTCGACTTTTATCTCGACAAGACGAGTTTTTTCTCGAAACTTTGTGTCGAGTTTTTTCTCGTCATGACGAGATTAAAGTCGACATGACGACTTTAATCTCGTCATGTTGGCCAGAATTTTTTTTCCTCACCGTGGCCCTAAAACTCCGTCGTACACATCTGTTTTACTTATGTTTTTTTTTTTTTGCCGATAGAGAAACCCTAACCCATAGTAATAACATTTCTGGTGAAAATACAAAATTTACAAATACAGGATTTCACAATTAAACAGATTTACTGTTTCAAATTCTAAAGTAAAATTTTAATAAGTTGAATTTCTGTTAAGAATTGAATGTCTCTACCCCACAAGTCAGCAGCTTTTAACCCTAAAAGAGCCATTAGGTCCAGTTTCTTACTGACCAAAATCCAGCAATGACATATTTTTCTACAATAATATTAATTTATTGTACTTTTAACAGCAGCATAAGTTCCTTTCAAAATAAAATACCCTCAGTGTCAAAGAATATCTTCCTGTTGCAGCAGATTTACTTAAAGTAAAAATGCAAGAAAGCTAATTTAAACATGACTTTTTCTATTATTATAAATTTTGTTTGCCATCATACTTTTTATCCTTTTACTACCAAATATAAACATGGCGACGGCTTTTAAATCCATCCACGTCAATGTAATTTTATTTCATAAAAACTGATTAGATTTGCTACATAAAATGCTGTTAACTAGATCAATATATCTGCTGTAGGTTTTTCTTCTATGGACTATAAATTACAGCTTTTACCATAATTTTCTTGTTTTTTTTGTTGTTGTTAAAAATCAACATGAATGACAAAACTTAATTGACTAAAACAAATGAACAAAACCACAAACCCAAAATTAAATCAAATTGAGCCTGAGATTGCAGACCTCTGGTCTAACTAAGAAAACAAAGTTTCAAATAAAGTTCTCCTAGAACAAAAAAATTCAAAACTACTGCAAAACTTAATGATAAAATTAATTCATTTTTTTCTATATTTAGTTTGCTCTTTTACTTTTAGTTCCTTCAACCTTTTGCACTTGAAGGAGGTTCCGCATTGGTTGAGCTGCTCCTCCTTCATTCTCCAGCCATGAAGGATGAAGGAGGAGCAGCTCCTTCATTCTGCAGCCATGGCTGGACACTCTCCACCAACCCTCTCGGTTCGTGTTTTTCCAGGTTCTGCTGCAGGATTTTTAACAACTTTGGCTCACCGTCCTTTCATAAAACACAAGGTGGAGTCTCTGCAGCTCAAACTGCCCTGACTGTGTCCTTTAGAAATGATCCAAACACACTAAACACAACAGGAATGGAAAAACCAAGAAGGTAATCAGGTTAATTTTTTTTTATTAAAATATATTTTAAAAATGAAAAAACAAGCATGTCCATATTATCCGTAACAAATATTGAATGTAATATACATTCGGCCAAGAAGTTTCTTTTCGTACCAAATAATCTCAAAACAAAATAAAACTAACACATTCAGAAAAAAATCATTTTCACAGCTCCATTTCCTTTGTGATCTTTAACAGGAAATTAAAAAAAAGAAAAGGAAAATGAATCCATGAACCTTTCATCTTAATTAAGTTAAAACAGTCCAAAACACAGAACCAGCTGATCTAGATAACAAACCCTCGTCCACCACGTTTTGACCCAGAATTTAAAAAAATCCAAACGTCACCTTGATGAGGGTTCACGTGTAAAAACAGTGGATTCACACATCAAGTTTTTATGGCATTTGAAAAGCTTTTTTATTTTCATTTAATAAAAACAAACATTTTGCTGTTGCGTGCAAACTTGAATTTGACCAATTATCTAAAGTAGCAACACTAAAATACACCGATGGATGCAGATGAACCGCATCTGTACGTTTGCTGCTTTAAGTTAAATAACATCTGTGCCACCGATAACTTCCTGTTTCCTTCATTGGTGCTGTGCACCAGCGTCCCTCACGTCACCTTTGTGCATGCTCGGCATGACCCGCCTTCAGTGACCAGAGGCTAAAGATCTGGAGGAGAAAGTCCTTTGATGCTTTCATTTCCTTCATCTCTTCTTTCTCATTCATTTCCCATACTTTATTCCCACAGATAAAATGTGCCAAGTCTCATTTTGTGATGATCATAAACCACCAAATCTGGTGGGAATCATTCCACGGAAGAAAATACTTGTACCATGAGTTCATGGCTGCAGCGCTAATACTTCTGTCGACATCTCAAACCAAAAGAAAACATCTGACCGCCGTCAACTCAGGACGAACACATGGCAGCCAATAAAAACAAGAGAAGACAAATGGAAGTTTCAGATCTGGATTTTGTGTTTTTAAACCACACACTCAATCAGATTCACACCAGAAACCTCAGATGCACCAACTGCCCTCTTCTGTGGGTTTCTCCACATTTACAAATAAAATGTATTTCCTACATTTATGGAGGATAACCTTCCTGTCTAGCATAACAAAAAATTAAATAGTTCACTTTGATTTAAAAAAAAAAGGTAGATACTGCTTAAAAACAGAGCACCTAAGAAACTAAACTCCTTTGACAAAAAAACCCAACAAATTTGCGTTACATTAATCAGTACCTTCAACTATTTATCAATATGTCAACAAAAATGTAAATATAAACTAACAGGTTATTTACATCTATAATTTATTCATTCCTGCTGATTTTTTCGAGTGAATAAATTCAATCCCACCTGTTAAACAGATTTAAAACATCTAATAATTTAATTAAATTAAGAAAAAACATGTTAACAAAGCAGATTTTCAGGGTTTGGAAGAAGTCTTCATGGCGTTCTGGAGCGAGAACATTGTCAGCTGTTTGACAGGATCTGTCTAAAAAGAGGAAGTTAAATGATCCAAACTTTGCTCTGAGGAGCTCCACCAACACATTAATAATGTGTTTTTTTTAGCTCATCTGAATTAAACGCGCAGTCAGAGCTGTTTGTTGTCTTCAAGTTCAGGGATTTGATCAAAAGGGGGGGTGTGGACCAAACCAAGAGGTTAAAAAAGTTAATGTTACTTTCGTGAGAACGAGGAAGTAGGACATTCCCTGGAAATACAAAACGTCCTCCCTCCCATCATTCTCCACAGCAGACATCATATCTCCTAAAAAAAACAAAAGCTTATTATGGTCTTTGCTACATATCGAGTCAGATAAGAAAATCGATAAGAAACGTCTGTCTGCCGGCTCTTGGAGCAGACACACTTTCTACCAAACGAGCTGAGATTGGTCGTCTGGGTCATGGATGTGAGGAGGAAGCGTTGTGCAGCAGAATGCCGTGAATGCCGCAAACGTGACAGTTGGGCCTCGTCCAGAGTTGGGAAACTCATCTGACGTGAGGAGGTTAAACTCATCACTTCTATTGTGGGAACCTGCTGATCAGGTTTTTTTATTTACTACCTCAGCTAATGAGAACTACAAACATATAAAAGAAGAAAAATAAACTAATATAGTACAGTCAAACAATTATCAGGAGAAAGTTGTAAATTTATGGTTTGAGAAAATGATCAAAATAAAAACAAATGAAACAGACCTGTTTGATTGATGTTCATTCAGCGAAATGTGATGGATTGCTCAACGATCTCACTAAATCTGTTTGACTTTTGTTTGTAAATGTACAGTTTTATTTTCATCAAATTACAATTTTGTTGACTTTTGTCCAATATTTTAATCTAATATTTATTAGATTAATTTATCGTTTTCTTTTATGGTGGCCCTAACATTCCCTCATAGATGCATGGAAGGTTGTTTTTTTTTTTTTTAAATCTAAGCTGATGTGGTTCGTTGTTGAGCCTGGAAAGCTGAAACATGCCAGTTTAGAGAGTGTAGCGCGTCATTTCTGAACTTTGACAATTTCAAAAACTCTTAAAGACAAAGAAGTGGGCAAAAGGTTTGGGTGTTCTTCCTTTGTTGTAGTGTGCTGTTCTGAGTAATGATGGGGATAAAAAACCTACAGCTCAGCAGGAAACTATGAAGCAGCCGCTGCAGAAAAGGCTTACGATGTTTTGTAAATAGTTTCCTGATCACAAACTGGTCTGAAAGTCCTGCTCTCACTGAAACTGCAAGTGTAGATGGATGCGTCCTCTCCTGGGGGAGGCCTCGTGAGCGATCAAACATAACGTCGTGGGTCAGAGGGGTTAAACCGCTGCTGAACAGGACTCAACCTGGAGGGAAAAGTGAAGACTCTCACACCCACACGCAGACACACACACAGACGTAAACTTCTCTTTCGTCTCCAGCTGGACCCGTTACATGTGCAAAAGCAAACGGTGGAAAACTCTTCCAAAGTGCTGTGAGGCTCCGTCAGCGGCGGTAAAACTTCATCCTGAACTAGGATCACTTCATAAAAAACGACTTTCTCGCATAAATCTGCTGATGGGTTTTTGCAGCTAGCCTTAACATTTCCTTCAAGCAGCGTCCCAAGTCTCCATTGTTCACCCGAGAGCGGTCTCTACTTGAAACAAAGGAGCCTGTGAAGTTCTGTGGACTCCCACAGAACCGGATCACAGGTTGGCGCCGAGCTTTAACTCTCGGCGACCTTCTTTGTGTGCACTTCCCAGTTGAACTTGAAAGGCACCTTTGGCACCAGCAGGTCCACGTCCATGTTCTTCTGCTCCCTTTCATTGTCCACGGTCCTGTAGCCCAGCAGGGACATGGCTCCTTTACATGCGTCCTGGACTTTCTTCACCTTGCTGAACGGCAGCGCTTTGCGCCAAGCCTGCGTCACGGCTTTGGCGTTTCGCGATGTGATGTCGAAGGCGTCCTTTGTGCTGCCCTTGCCCTTTCCCTGCGTCACAGTGACGATCCAGTCTTGAAGCTCGGGGGTCATCTGTAAACCTACGAAATCGTAAATGTCATTGATTTCCTTGAGGGGGTTGAAAGCAATGTCTTCGAAGCGAACCATCTTGTAGCGTCCTTTTAGAAACGGAGGGGGCTTGAGCATGGCGCGCTCGTTGATGCGCACGTGGCTGCGGCAGATCTCCTGGATGGCCTGGTACTGCACCTCGCTCGCTGGGATGTTTTTCTGCTCCAGGACCATGGCGTTATCTCTCACGAAGGAACCAGCCGACTGTTCTTTAGACCTCACCACGGCGCGCGGGTCCCGCACCAGGTGGACGATACGGAAATCCAGGGTGGGGTCTTTCAGGAGAGGGTAGAGAGACTCCAGTTCAAAGAAGCGGACCTCCTTTAACACCACGTGACTATAGGTGTTGCAGGCGTCCTCCACCTTCTGGAGGCCGTCGGAATCACAGCTTTTGTAGCACTGCGATTGGTTGCTGAACTGGCCGCGGGGCGTGAGGGAACAGGCCGGCGGCGAACACAGCGCCCGACTGTGACTCCACATGAAGATCTTCGACATGTTGCGCTGCTCTGGCATGTAGGAGTCCATCACGGAGAAGTCGCACTGGAACACCCTGTGGATGAGGTCTCGCACAGCCATCCGAAGGAAGCGCATCCCCACTCTGGGGGCGGAGCTCCACACGTGCCAAGCTGGCTCCATGAGGTAGAAGACAGACGGGTGCTGGCTGAACACCTGACCCATGAACGACGAGCCCGATCGCCAAGACGACAGCAGCAGCACGTGGACTTTGCTTTGGGTGGGCGGAGGGCTCTGGGGTTTCACCTGAACATACCAGCCGTAGAACATCAGCAGGGTCATGCCCTGCAGGAGCACTAGGACTATCAAGGAGGGGTAGCTGATTTTGCAGCGGGACATCATAGCTGTGGGTGCAGGCCTGCCTCTTCTCAATCCAACTCGCGTTCTGCAGAGAAAAGACAAGAGAAAAACATATTTTCCTTATCACTGTAAACCACCAAACTCCTAACGACCCGAAAGCCTGTAGTCTAAGCAGACAAAACTATCCAGTTTCAGGTCTGACTCCTCCCCCATGAGCGCATGTAAACCAGCTCTTTAACCAGCTATTTCAGAATTGACAAAGCCTTTTGGATAAAAGGTGAAACATCTTCAACTTTAAAAACCAAGTCCAGATGACAACCTTTAAAACCTACTACTATGATGGAATCTACCTGGATGAATGAGAGTCTTCATAGACATTAAGGCAACTAAGTAAAAAAATTGTTAATGAAAAAACATATAAATTCGTGTCCTTCCACTCTCTTTTAGGCAATTAATCAAATTCTACTTCACCATCATTAAATTTAATGAATTCAATGTGTGTTTAAGTGCAAACATGTGTATGATTAGAACCAAGTATAGTCGAGAAGATAGTATTTTTTATTTAATTTAATAAGTTTATGAATTATTATCTTAAAATGGTTTGATATATATATACACACACATATATCTATATATTATATTATATTATATTATGTTATATTATATTATATTAGATTAGATTAGATTAGATTAGATTAGATTAGATTAGATTAGATTATATATACATATACAGTATATATGTATTAAATCAAAAGATCATCATAGAGTGGACCGGCCAACCTTCTCTAATGTTCATCGCACTGACTGTCAATAAAGATGTGGTCATGTGACTTGTTTGTTTCTTTCAAGTCACACAAGACTTTCCCAAAAAGTCTGGGTGAAAAATAAGAAACAAGCCTTATGTGTTAAAGTCATTGTAGAACGGAGGAATTGGAGGCTGGACGCTCTACCATCAAACAGGGACGGACTTGTTCAATAAATGCTCCTTAAACAAAGAGGGTTGCTGTGCGGTTCGTTGGGACGAGCCAGAAACATTTGCTTAGTTACATAAATTAATTATAGATATATTTGTTTAAACCACTAACTGTATATGAGAACTGGGTGACTTTTCCCCACTGGTTCTCCAAACAGGAAGTACCTGCCAAAATCCCATAGATTTCTATTGAAGTTTTGAATCTTTGAAATGTTTAATTGACAGATTGTGTGTTTTCGCTTTCAAGTGGTAGGGGTGTGGCCTTCCAACAACCTCACTACTGATTGGTTAGAGTGGTTGCCATAGAAATTTTGCTTCAGAGCCTACTGACGTCTCTGGCTCCAACATGGCGCCGTCCATAATGCAAAAAAAAAATGACTTGAATAACTTCATTTGGTTGGAGCCAAAAGTTAGCCATTTTCTATGTGTGATGTCACAGTCAGGTGTTCCAGTTCTCATATACAGTCAATGGTTTGAACTGGTGACCTGTGAGTTAATCGTTTAACACGGGAGCTTTTCGACAGCCGTAACTCTTCAACCATTTCTGCAATTAATGCAATTCTAGTGGATTGTGAAGTGGAGAAAAGCAGCCCGACTTGCAACACTTCACTTAAGTGTTTACATAGTAAATCAACTATTTCTGACTTTCATAAATCCAGTTTAATTCACATAAAGGGTTGTTTCGTGTTATTTAGGTGGAGTAATTTCCAGTGTTAAAAACCCAGCATACAAGCACTTTGGACACCAGTAAAATACAGGAAGCTCTTAATTAACGTAACTAATTGATGTAATTAAAAGATGGTTAAAGTACTTTGATATAATGTTTGTTTAAGCCTTTAGCTTTTTTCTGGAGTTATTTTTCATTATTATGGTTGTTCTTTTGTGCTTTTTCAACAGATGTTACCTACTAAAAAAATCACAATGAACTATTTTTAATTTACTTTCAAATTTTAAAATAAGAAAAAATTGTTTTTTATTTTTTTAAATCAACATGTGTGTTAGCACACACTCAGACCACACTGAAGACAATCTTCTCGTTCTTCTGGCCATCATTAGGCCCAACCTGCTAGTCAGCTACTCCTTTAAATTTAGACTTGCGGCAGAATTTATAGAAGCCTCCATTACGAATTCCGTTTGGCGGTAATAAAAGATGATGAGATAATCAATCATCATGGCATGCGCCGCACAGACAGCAGGAGGAAGGCATGATGCCAAGAAGCCATGAAGTTGAGCATGTGTAACAGAGACGCCTGTCAAAACAGGCGTGTTTGTTCATGCACACAACACTACTTTGCTGGGTGGAGCCACGTGGATCCTTCTTATCAGGATCTTCAGCTAACGGCTATAACGGTGTTATGAGCGTTAAGGGAGCCGATCTTCCTTCATCATACGCCCTGAGAAGGTTTAATAAACGACGGGGGTCGGCAGCCTGGAGGGAAGGATGCGGGGGCGTCCTCTGTCTGTATTTTTCTATATATATATTTAAAAAAAAAGGGTTTGGGTGACAATCTCCTCTCTTCTCGCAATAAGCTGTGGTCGTGTTTTTGGCATTGGTCTGTCAAAATGAAATTTGAACAAGTTTTGAATATGCTGATGAAAAACTGAATAATGACGCTGTCCAATTATAAAAAGTGTATATGACTATAATTAGCATATCAAAGAAAAAGTAAAAACATTTAATTTTACATACAATAAAAGCACCATCACAGAATTAACTTACATTGAGTTACTGACCCTGTCTCATAATGAAACAACAGATGAATGAGCACAAAGCATACGTTTTTTTCTCTCAATGTTAATTAATTGTTGTGAAGTTCTTAGAAATATTGATGGTATTTTGTATCCAATCCTACTGCTGTAGGTACGACATTCCACAAATGCAATACTTCTGGTTTTAAACAAATGTGGTTGCAACACTATTTCAACTTTAACCTGGTTTCCTTATGCATTAACTCAAAACACTTTTTGAGTTAATCCCAAAAATCATGCTCTTTGACGTGCTGTTTGTGAATGTTCTGCTTAACAACTGTGATGGCACAGAACAGTTTGAATGGAGACGTCATGTCGTAAAGGTTGCTGACCCGTGTTTTATCTGTGTCCTCAGGACACAGATAAAAGCTGAAGATTCCCTCAACTTCTAGATTTACACTGTTTTGTATTAAAAAAAACATAATAGTTTCAGTTTTTCTTTGGTCAACTTGGCATTGGTCCATTCTGTGGTAACATGTTCCTAATAATGTCCCATTATTACCTTTTTTATTGTGAACATGTTTGTCTTTCCTGACCATTGTCATGCAAAGTTCAACAGACAAGCAAACATACGTTACGACCAAACAGGTGCTCTCGGTTCTCTTTATTTGGGCACATTTGCTTTCTGTTTACAACAGTTTTTTGTTTTCCCTTCTTTATCTCTTGAGTTCAGAAATTTGAACTCTTCTCCCATTTTTTTCTGTTATAAAGACACTGAGAGCAACAACAACAACAACAAATAAAAAAATGTGCTTTTTAAATGTTGTCGTGGGTGTTTTAACTACCTTTTGTGATTTACCCTCCCTGGTAAGGACACAGCAGATCCACGTTACTGCTAAAAATAGGAGTGGACAAACTATTTGTTCAGGCAGCTCAGCCATGGTTACCAGAGGACTGCCGCTCATCCACTAAAGACTGGTTGCTCGCAATAAAAAAAAAAGAAAAAAAAAAGTGTTTTTGCCTTTTTGTTGCAACCCCACGAGGACCAGCACCAGCTGCAGAGACGGGCTTGTTTTCTTAAGAACAGAAAACACGCTCAGCTGTGTGCACCAACAGAAAGAAACTGCTTCTCCGAGTTCTCACATGCAGCTGTTTCCATCTCATGGATGGAGGGTTTGCAAAACCCCACAAAAAAACTGGATCTTCGTGGCGTTCTGCACTGAACGCCAAGCAACAGAGACCAATAGCCCGAACCCACAAAACATCACCTCCGATCACCTTTTGACTGATTTTCAAAGCGCTCCCAGTGGTCTTTCATTAATGATTATGCTAATTTAAATCAAATCAAAACCTGTGTTGTTTTCTGGGCGACAGTTATACAGACGTTCCTACAGAATTGAGTTGGGGGTTGGGGCTGCTGTTTACACTCTCTCCCACTAGCTTAGAGCCCCTCACAACCACAACCTGACACTACCGGTGCAACAAAAATGGCGAGCTATATTGCAGCCGTACAGTTTTGAGCTCTGATGCAACTGGATGCATCCGTAAGGACCAGGGCAGGGACCCACCAGGGCAGGGACCCACCGGGGCAGGGACCCACCGGGGCAGGGACCCACCGGGGCAGGGGCCCACCAGGGCAGGGACCCACCAGGGCAGGGGCCCACCAGGGCAGGGACCCACCAGGGCAGGGACCCACCAGGGCAGGGACCCACCGGGGCAGGGACCCACCGGGGCAGGGGCCCACCAGGGCAGGGACCCACCAGGGCAGGGACCCACCGGGGCAGGGACCCACCGGGGCAGGGACCCACCGGGGCAGGGGCCCACCGGGGCAGGGGCCCACCGGGGCAGGGGCCCACCCAACTTTAGCTTTTGCATGACAAATACAAGCTTTTTCAAACGTCTGCTCCTGATTCACAAGAATTTAACGCAGAAACGCAGTTTTAATCTTAATTATTTTTAATCTACCAGCATGTTCTTCCATCATGAGAAAAATTCACAAGAAGATGTAAAAAAACAGCAAAAAGGCCATTTCCATGGGAGCGGGTCTTTAAACAAATATTTGTCAAAAACTGCGATAAGACTTCTTTATACAAATGAGGCTCAAATAAATGAAAAGGACAGTTTCTTCTTCTCGGCGTCGGAGTTTCCTGGTCTCACACATGACATCATTTTCCTAAATCCTGCTGCTTTTTTCTCCTCAGCTGATGCTTCCTGTCCCTTTGTTTTCTTGAAGTGACTCCGCATGTTGTGAGTCGGAAATCCTGACTTTACAACACTACAACAATTGCAGGAAGACGACATGGACAGACCAATAAAAATCTCTTCTTATACGGTTGAATACAGAGAACTGCTTTTCCATGCATCTTTGTGACCATAAAACCTTATTGCAGGCTGTGAACTAAAGATAACAACAAACCTTCACTATCGTGATAATAAAACTGAAACACTTTGTTTTTCGGCAAAGAAAACGAACATTTGGGATGAGACAAAGACGAGAACAAACAGAACCCGTCAAAGAACTATCAGAGTCTAGAGAACTGGTCTTTCCGGAGTGGAGCGACAGTTCAGGGATCATCTGCACACGACAGAACAGCAGGAGTCTATCTGTGGAGATCAGAAACGCCTCAGAGTGAGCAAAAAGTATCCTTTCCTTTCAATTTCCTGGGAATCTGATTTTTTTTTTTTTTTTTTTGG
Source organism: Oryzias latipes (assembly GCF_053564925.1). Lineage (NCBI taxonomy): Eukaryota > Metazoa > Chordata > Actinopteri > Beloniformes > Adrianichthyidae > Oryzias > Oryzias latipes. Next base: position 30,696,052 of record NC_136242.1, on the reverse strand, counting down.
GGGGGGGGATCCTGATCTGGGGAGGATCTAAGTGCAGAGATGCCCAGTTTAGTCTGTTTAGTTTCGCAATCAGCTTTTGTATTTTATAACTGATTTTATGTTTTGTACAATTAGAGAGGCCCATTGAGACAACTATGTTGGGCTATAGAAATAAGACTGAATTGAATTGAAAAACTCCTTCTTGTTATCTTGAGACAGTCTTGTTGTTTTATTTTTGATAAACTTTCTTAGAAGTTTTGTTTTGTCCATTACCAGGAATTAGAAGATTATTCACTCCACCAGAAAGTTTTGAAGACAACTTAAAGGATGAAAACAGAACAAAGGAGCTGTCAAAGTGAGGAGCACGTTTGTGAATTCTGAATGCCTTTATGCACAAATACTTTCCTCGACAGAGATCTCCGGTTACACCACTTAGCTCCTTTTGTCCCTAGGCTTGCTAAAGGTTAAGCCGCTGTCTACTGAGATCCTTCACATATGTATCCTCAGGATGTCCTAGTCACTTTAAGGAGATGGCTATTTTATATTATTTTAAGAATCGCTGATGCAAATTGGATTCTATTATCCTGACCACATATTTGATAACTAAAAGTAACGCCATTCATTTACCAGAATGCAGGGGGACAAAAGGACTTTTAATGTAATTCACAAAACGATTTTTGGGATTTTAATTCATTTATAGGCAAGGAAATCCTGAACTTGTACATCTAATAAAAACAAAACAAAAAGAAAATTTTAAGAAATACGTTTATGAAAACATCTCTGTGCCCTTATATGTAGATGGGAATATTAAGACTTTATTAACAGGATGAAAGTAATCAACCAAAAACCAGGCGTGAAGGGAAAGGATAACTGATAATTATTAACTTTACCAGGTAATGAACAGCTAACTTACTCATTCCTCAACAAATAATAATGTTTTAAAGTCCTATTTTTTATTATTTATGTGAGGCTGTGAGGTATCTGTCTATATATATATATATATATGTGTGTGTGTGTGTGTGTGTGTGTGTGTGTGTGTGTGTGTGTTTTCTTTTAGTTTACACGTCTTAAAACTGAATAACTTTTCAGAGTTTTAAATTAAAAACCGTTATTTTTCAATTGTTCCCCCTTTTTTAAAAATGTAAATTTGTGTTGAAGAAAAACGCATAATTAAAAAATAAAACAAAATGCTCCAGTTATTTGATGAAGCCCTGAACATAAACAGGGTGGCACAATTCGGTTTAACACCCAAAAGCGTCTTGTTTTCACGCGCGTGTCCGTTTTGGAGTCTAGCGACCCCATCTCCGTTTTTAAACCGAGCGTTTGTCGTGTCTGAGCAGAAACTTCAAGGTCAGTTGAGTTAGTTAGTCGTCCCCAAAACGGTCCTACTTCCTAACGGACAGACGAGGAGAAAGTCGGCGGAAGCTGACCCCTCGTTTTCCTCTAAAAAGTTTTTTTTTTTTTTTACCTCTTACAGTCCAGAGATCCGTCCGCGGGGTCCTCTTCATGCTCCTCGGATGCGGCGCGCGCGCTTATGTCCGTAGCGGAGTTTTGAGACGTGGCCGGGGGCGCCGCTGCTGGTCTGGGCGGATCAATGGGAGGGGGCTGGAGGCGGCGGGCGGGACGTGCCCTGATAGTGTCCCAAACGCGGGGGTACTGCCATGACGGCACATACTTCAGGTGTGGGACTGACTCTAACCAACGGAGTCAGGCTTTGAGATATCGCGAGAAAAGGTGATGTCTGGGAAGCGGAATCTCCCTCCGGCTACAGACCTGCAGGCTCACCTGACACTGTAATAAAAACCTCCTCATGTCTGTTACAGAGGATTCATTTCAGAAAATATTCTGATAAATATTTCATAAAACACTCACGCGCGTTTTTATCAGTTTATCGAGTACGTAAGGTGTTGCAAATTTAATTTTATTGAACAAATAAATGTATTTTTTTGTACAATCATAATGAACTTTCATAAAGTAGAAGGATGCATCTGGTTCCTGTGTGACCCAGACTCATGTCCTGTCCTGCTGTCCCCTCATCCTCTCTCCCGTCCTCTAAACGGTGGATAAAAAAGGACTAAACAGAGGGAAGATGGTGACTTTGCTTTTAAAAAAAAAAGGTGTGTGTAAGGGTGTGTATTCAAGGGTGTGCAATAGGTAGTGCATTGTTTTTGGTTCCATATTTTCACGCTCTTTGAGGAAACTGTTTAGTTTACTGTTTATCTATCCATCCATCAAATCCATCTTCAGTGGAACAAAGTCTTTAGCGTCACAGTAATGACATGCTTGAAATTCTTGTGTGTAAAAATAGTGACTGGGAAAAACAAAAGCAAAAAAGGAAAACATTAAAATCACAGTTTGTTCTTTTGTTAATAGTGTACTTTGGTAAACTTTTTACCAACCCTATGGTATCAATTTGTTTTAGAAAAAACAACATTTTACCACAATTTTCTTCTGCCACTCGAACCAGAATGTTGTTTGTTTCCTCAGTGCAAAAATTTGATATTTCTCATTATTAGTTACACCCATGACATTCTTGTGCTACTATATCATGGAAGTCACAGTGAATGACACAAAAAATGGAGATAACTGCTCAGCCAAAACATATGACAGTAGTGGCTCAGAGAGCCACTCCAATGCCCTGCACCATTTTGCACATGCTGCATCATGGATCCCTCTGCTGACGACATTATTATGTACATGTTAAAGACCCACTACGATGAAAATCGTGTTGTGGATTGAGTCATCGGCTTCCGGAGCGCTGCTGTGCCTGCAGCTTACATCTTCGCCATGCTTCGATGCACGGGGACGTTGTGTGCTAAATGAGGCATTGACATGTCTAACAAGTTTGTGACAGTATATGTAAGTTAAACTGTGGATGAACCATGTTTCAGCTTTAAAAAGGGAGTATTGTGAGTATGTTTGTATGTCTATCGGTTCAATGATTCTGTAAATCAGATTGTATGGTTTTGGTTTGTTTTTCCCTCTTGCTTCTCTTTGGCTATTCCAGTTGTATCTAACCGCAATAAGGAGATGTTTGATCTCAAGCATTTGAACGTAAAAAACATTTCAGAAGTTTATTATTTCCTTAACACAATGCATAATAAAATTTGCATTTAAAGACTGAAAAAAAAGGACTGCTAGCCTCGGTTACAACTGGATCAGTGGATTGGGGCTGATTGCGGGGGGGGGAATGGGCAAATCTGTACGGGGGTGACCTGCACGAAATATCGAGGTTATAAACTGCTCTGTGCATGTAAAACAAGTGTTCTGGTACATTTCTTTTCTACAGGCAGGCTACAGGGGACAGGTCAAAATGAACACTTAAACAACACGTATAGTAGACGTTACGTTATTACTTTGTCCTTTGTGATCATGTCAACGGTTGACACTATTTGATGGCAGCTATGTCCCGCTAAACTGAAACTTATGATAGCAAAATCAAAGATAGGGAAAAAGCGAGATGAGACTCAACGCATGTGAAAAAATGTGTGTTGCAAACGCAAAAATATTTTTTGAAAGCAAAAAAAATGTTTTTGAAATTAAAAAAAAAATGTTCAAAGCAAAAACACACAAAACTGGTAGACAATTCGCTGGGTGGGCCACAAGCTCCCTGCTCTGCTTCATTCTGATGCATCCACTTGCAGACAAACAAATCCACGTACGTCTTTGCTTTCTTCGTCCGAGCTGGTATCTGGTTCTAAACTGTACAGCTGGATGGCTCCAATATTGCTCAATAATTTTGTTGCACCGCCGGTAATGTTAGGTTGTGGGTGTGAGTGGCTGTAAGCAAACAAAAGAGCACGTAATCAGATGGATGATGGGAAGTGGGTCTTACTCACTGAAAAAAAACCAAGTGTGTTTGACATTTTTCTGATTTCTGTTTAGCTGACAAAGATGACCCCACAAAGACCTTCTCTCTTCCTTATCTGACTTACATTCTCTGGGAATGACATTCATGTTTTCAACCCCTTTAAAACCATTTCCACCTCAATGGAGGACCTCAAACATTTACTTTGCAAAAATTGCAAAGGAAAACAGCGAGTGTGGCTTTTTTCAAGCGGACATCCTTCAGAATGCAGGGTTCACAGCAATAACATCAGTGGAGAAACACATGAGTGAAAAAGTATAAAACCATATCTTTTTTTTTTTTGTGGTTTTTATTTGCAGTACCACCCAATCTTATGAGGACTACGCCCTGTAGAAAAAGAAAACACAGCAGAGTAACAGCCCTAGAAACAACTTTTGGAAAAAACATGAGGGTTGATTTTCTTCCAACAGCTTTTCATGTGGGTAATCTCTGTACCTCCTGATGTTTACCTGCTATTGAAAGAAAGACGGAAAGTTAAGCATGGGTATAACTGGAGTGTGATTGTCTGTCACCAATCAAACATTGAACTTTGGATTAAAATGAGCTAACAGAGTGGCATTGATCCAGGAAAAACATATTTTTACCGGTAATAGACACACAGCCCATGTTTTATGTGGGAGTGGCAACTAATTCATCTGTTAAGGTCAGAAAACCAGACTGTTCCTCCACAACAGAACAGTTTGGGAAAAAATGAAATCTAAATCAGTTCAGGATGCTGGTACAGAGGTTGTAACTTGTGACTAGTTTGATCAAATCACAATGACACTCTGTGCTCCGTGAACAGTGATAAGGTCTAAATGATGTGTAATGAAAAGATTAAGACAAACAATGACAGCAGAATCATAGCAATGACATGTCAAATTCTTAACAGATGTCCATTGTTCTGTTCTGCTGGTCCTCCAGCATTCCAGCAGAGACTCAATTTCCTCTTTGAGGGCTCAATCTGAATGCAAGGAAAATTATTTTTCCTTATTTCCATCCGATCTTCTCAACAATAGATTAACTGGAAGTGATCAGTATCATTTAACCTCCTCCAATGTTCATGTTAGTGTCTGAAAAACAGCCATCCTAACCTTTTTTTCATGAATTATGCTCTCTTTATATGCATGTATATGTTTTTGCTGCCAGTTTTGTAGTTTTCATGAACCTTTTTCCTCTACTTTTGGTTTTGTTGGAGTCAACAGACTTGTATTTGAACCTTTTTTTGAAGAAAGAATTCCTGACACAAACATTTTGACACATTTAGCATGTTTATATCCACATCCATGGTCATAGTATCAATTATGTGCATAATTTATGACTTTAAAAAGACCCATTAAAACAAAATAACTTTTTTCACTTTAATATATATTGAAATTGTGATATTTCGCTTCATGCCTCACAGATTGATTGGGTTTATTTGGTCTTTTCAGACGATCCTCACAGTTACGCCCAAACAGCCTATTAGCTTTGACAGCAAGCAATTATACTATTATGTGAGTTAAATACTTAAAGAAGAAAAACAGCCTTTAATATTTTTCACACACTTTTTTAAGCGACACCTTCTTGATAATCATGATGCTAACACCACCGTGCTTACACCTGGGATGATAAAAACTATAGTTACTGTTAAAAGAATCTGGAAATTTTTTCAAGAGGTTAAATTGCTTAAATAAAAAATGTAGAGACTACTTAGTGATTATAAATTTGAACATGTAATTTTTATGTGCTTTAAACATCGAAAGAAAATATTGGGATTTTCTATGTAATATAATATAATGTAATATAATGTACTCCAGGTTGCCATTTGCCCGTGGAATTCCAAGGTACTTGTAACTGTCCTCGATGTCTGCTATTGTTCCTTCTGGGAGTGAGACCCCTCCTGTGTGGACTACCTTGCCTCTCTTTGTCACCATCCGGCTACATTTCTCGAGCCCGAATGACATCCCAATGTCAGTACTGTAGATCCTTGTGGTGTGGATCAGGGAGTCAATGTCACGCTCGCTCTTAGCATATAGCTTGATGTCATCCATGTATAGGAGGTGACTGATGTTGGCCCCATTTCTGCGTCGGTATCCATAGCCAGTCTTGTTGATTATTTGGCTGAGGGGGATCAGACCTATGCAGAACAGCAGTGGGGACAGAGCATCACCTTGGTATATCCCACATTTGATGGACACTTGTGCAAGTGGCTTCCCATTGGCTTCAATGGTGGTTTTCCACAGGTTCAATGAGTTTCCTTTGAAGGCTCTTAGAGTCCTGTTGATGTTGTACAGCTCCAAGCATTCAGTGATCCACGTGTGTGGCATTGAGTCATAGGCCTTCTTGTAATCAATCCAGGCTGTGCACAGGTTGGTGTGTTGTGACCTGCAGTCTTGAGCGACTGTTCTGTCAACCAGGAGTTGGTGTTTGGCTCCTCTGGAGTCTCTACCAATGCCCTTCTGTGTGTTGCTCATGTATTGATCCATGTGCCTATTTATCTTGGTTGCAATGATACCTGACATGAGCTTCCATGTTGTGGATAGACAGTATGTTGGCCGGTAGTTGGATTAGGATCGTTCACCCTTCCGTTAGCCATTGGGGATGAGTCCCATCTCTTAGCAGCTGGTTCATTTGTGCTGCCAGGCGCTCGTGGAGTGCAGTGAGTTTCTTAACCCTTGTGCTATCTTAGATGACCCCACCCTTACATTGACGTGTTCTCCTTACCATGACAAAGGTGGATAAAGGTGGAAAGATTTCATGTAATCCATGGACACCAGTGAAGATCACAAATCATTGAAGAAGAAAGGTTCAGAGCACTGTTTAGTGGGTCTAGATGACCCAACTCCCAATGTTAAAGTGCCTAGGATAGCACAAGGGTTAAGCCAGTAGGCATGTATCATGTAAGGACCCGGTGCTGTCCAGTTCTTCATACCTGAGACTCTTTCTTGGATGTCTGCCACTGTGATGGTTACTGGATTCTGTTCAGGGAGGTTGCTATGTTCTTTTCTCAGAGTGACCAGCAACTGGGCATTGCTGTCTCTTTCTCCCATATACTTTTGAAGTACTGTTCAGTTTCCAGCCTTGGTGGGTCTGCTCGGCTGTTTTGTCCCTGCCACTGAGTGTCCACTTTCGCAGGCTGAGGTGCGAACAGCCTGTTTATCCGTCTGGCTTCATTGTCTCTTGTGTACCTCTGTAGGCGACTGCTCAAGGCTAGGAGCCTTTGTTTGGCAGTTTCCAGTGCTTCAAGAATGGGCATCTGGCTGTATCTCTTAGGTACTTGCGTTCTCATTGTACCTCTTTGAGTCTCTGTCAGATTACTCACATCCTTCCAAGTTGCCTTTATTTTGGCCTTCAGGTATGGGGATCTGTGTGTGTGTTTATGTGTGTATGTATATGTATGTATATGTATATATAGGCAGTTCATAGAAATGCTCGTCCATGTTTTAGGTATAAATTAACAAAAAATGTTCAAAAGAAAAAGACAGTTACAGGGGTCTTCTTAATAAGATAAAAGAAAAAAAACACAAATAAAAACTTTAATTTTTCAAATTCATATGCAAAAAAATTTAAACAGACATTCAAGAGTAAAGCTCAGAAGACGAGTTTTTAAGTGTGAAACAAAGAAATTCTGTCCGTTATTTACGCTGCAACACCTGAGAGCTGTTCCTCTCAGTGGAATGGCATAAATTATTGTCCCTTAAAGGTGTCTTCAAACCAGTTTGGGCCAGGTGATATCTGCCTCTTCAGTTTGCACAGCCGAAACTAAGCAAATTTCTCACATGAAGCTCTGACTTACAGCTTGATAAACATAAAGTTGGATGAACACCTCCATGTGGATCAGCTGCTGTTAGCACTGACACTGCAGGCCTGACTCCTGGGTTAAGTCATGAGAGATGAGGCTTCCCCACTGGGATAGACACAGTTGTTAGGACCTGGTTCTGGAAAACAAATCTCTGGACCCGTTCGAAGACCCAGATGAAGATGAGGAGGATGCTGACGTACTGAATCCAGGCAAACTTGATGGTTTCCCAGAATCCAGGCCGGTAAGTGGAGGGATCTGGTTAAGGCGAAAATGATCATAAAAATGTGGACTAAAGCTGTGACGGTGTGGCATTTTTGATCACCGCGGTGAACCAGTAGGGGGTGCAGTGTCGCGGTTAACCCCCCCCGCCAAACACAAAATCTCCCAGTGGCCGCGTTGCAAATGAATACAATTACAACGCAGTATTCTTTATTAACAAATAATAGTAACAACTAACTAATACCTATATAACTAATGAACTAACTATATAGGTGTTGTAGAATGAGAATGTGTGTCAGCGCGCTGCATGTGTAGGAGGAAGGAACGCGCACAAGTGTGTTGGGGTGCGTGTTGATTCTTCTGTAGTGGACCGCTCTCTAGCTGCATGAGAGTTTCACCTGTGCTCTCTGGTACAGACATCTTCTCAGAATATTATGTATCGCCCAGTAATAAAAGAGAATGCAGACACTGTCACCTTTCCGGTAGCCATGAAGCCTGACACCCATGAAGAACGCGGGGCAGGAGGCTCTGCCTTTATTTAGACAGACATTATTTATACAGACACGTAACGTTGCGCTGCACAAAATAGTTCCCAAACAAAACATGTAGTGATTTTCATCAAAATCTAACAGTGCGCGTTCGTTTTTGGTGTTACGGAGTGAAGGAAAACAGTAATAAACCCCCCCCCCCCCCAACACAAAATCCTTTCGGCGGGAAACCGTGTTGCGCACTGAAGAACGCACGCAGCTTGTAATGGGAATGAATACAAAATAAATTAATAATTGGAACGCAGTAAATTTGTCGTATTTCCTTGTGAGACGGAAACTTCTGTTGTTGAATGAGGATGTCTGTGTGCTGCTGAAACCGCGCGCGTGTGTGTAAGAAGAGGGAGCGTGTGCAGTGTAGAGGCAGTGAAAGGTGCAGGGAGTGAAGGAGAGAACAGTAACAAAAGGTTTCCCCCAGAAACCCTTGAAGTCTGAACATAGGACTAGCAGAAAAAGTTAATTATCAGCAAAGATGAATGCGTTTAATGTGTTTATTATAGTTCCAATCACGCGGTTATGCGGTTATCGTCACACCCCTAGTCAGGACTGACCTCAGCTCGGCTTACTGCTGTTTTTTTATGAAGTATCCTCTTTGAATGACTCAGACTTAGAAATAGGTAACTAAATCCCATTGAAACAAATTTTTTATGTTAACATAATTTGCTGGTTCTGTCGACTGTAATAATAATAATAAATCCAATCCACTATTATTATTATTACAGTCGACGGAAGCAGCAAGAAAAAAGAAGTTCATCTGAAAACAGACTAAAAAGTTGCGACATAAAAATAAGACTGCTTTATACGTACAAGGAGCGAAATACGTTATAGAAAGTAATGATGTCCAAGAATCAGAGGTGAATGGGTGGTCAGAGTTCTTTCTGCGTCCTCTGTGACTTAAAAACCTAGAGTTAATTGTGTCTTTTCTTTGGTTGAATTGATTAAAACGTTCTTCTCATTGATGGAGCTTGTTCACTGTGGCAGTCTCCACTCTGGCTCATCTAAAACTGATGCTCAGACGTTAAAACCAGCAAATAGCTTGTTTGGAGGTTTTAAATTCCCTCTAGCCAACAAACTGTAGGGTTTAGTAAACACAAAAAGGATATGTGATGACCTCCACAGGGTACCGAATTTCAACATTCAGCTCAAAGGGAGAACCAGCAGCTGGGCCCACAGTCCAGACCGGCATTGGACACGACAGTACTGTTGTTACTAAAGCAGAAAGAAAGAAAAATAAAATCCCCATTTCTTCCTTGTCTTTACCTGCTCCATCCTGTTCAGTGTTGTGGTTCAGCCGAAGAACTCATGTCACACGTGAGGCAAACTCATGATCACCAAGAACACGCAAAGGAAGAACATGCAAACACCATGTGGGCAAATCGGGTGACATGTAAACCTTCTTGCAAATAGACAGAATCCCAGCATGCCTGAGAAAGTAGAACTATTCTACTGAAACAGCTCTCCTAAAGGTCTCACAGCGGCTCATTCTGCCCACTTCACTGTTGTAGTGCTTCTGGACCTGAAATCTGCATTTGATACTGGATATCATTCCATCATCATTGCTTGCCTTCATGATGGTCTTTCTGGTTTTTTTTAAATGGCTTGCCTCCTACCTTTTAATGTCGTTGTAGGTTCATTAACCTCTGAGATGGGAATTATATCTTATGGCATTCCCCAGGGTTCTGTCCTAGGTCCTATTATATTCATTTTAAATATGATTCCTCTTGGGAAACTAATTAGCAAACTTAGCCACCTTTCTTATTATTTTTGTATGAACGACATCCAGCTATATTGCTCCTTCCCTGAAAAAAAGGACGACAGTTTGTCTAACTTCTTTGCTTGTTTAACTAGCATTAAATCGTGGATGGTCAGTAACTCATTTATACTGGAATGGTCAGAAGACAGATGAGCAAATGTTTGTCCCTGAAAACAAAATCTGTCCGATCAAACAACTCATGGACTCTCTGAGCTCCTCTGTTAAGTCTCAGAGACCTCGGGGTGACGTTTCACAAATTCATGTTTCTGGAACATAACAAACCGCCAAAATTTGTTTCTATCATTGACCGTATAAAGGGAACTGGACAGAGCGGGTGTGACATCACCAATAGAAAATGCCTTACTTCCAGCTCCAATTAAATGAAGCCAATTCGGTCTCCATTTTAAACCTAGTCGCCATGTTGGAGCCAAACGACAGTGACCGGTCCGAGTTGGTCTCAGTCTCGTTTCTGGGGCAACTACTGTCATCAGTCAGGAGCAAGCTTGTTCGAAGTCCACACCCCTTCCGCTGATAGCGGGCTGGGGAGAATCTGTCAATTAAACATTGAGGTGGGGGCCGCGGGCACCACATTCTTTCCATTGAGGCATCTGATTGGCCAGTTTATTACTTGAGTAACTTGCGATAAAGAAAAAATATGAAAAAAATTAGGATTATCTAGAAGAGGTTAAAAAAGGTATCAGAGTAAGAATGGTTGTCCTGACCAATAGAATGACTGAGTAACCGCTGTTTATTTCTCTATAGAAGTCTGTGGGATTTTGGCTAATTGGTACCAGCGGCTACTTCCTGTTTGGAACACGGTGTGTGTGTGCTAAGTTCAGTTCTCTTATACAGTCAAAGGCTTCTATCACCTGAGAAATGCGGCACAGAATGAAAAACCTTTTTATCCTGACTTTAGACTAACTACTTGTTTTATTAAAAGCCCTGTAACCCTTTTGCTATCCTATGCACTTTAACATTGGGAGTTGGGTCATCTAGACCCACTAGACAGTGCTCTGAACCTTTTTTCTTTAATGATTTGTGATCTTCACTGGTGTCCATGGATTACATGAAATCTTTCCACTTTTATCCACCTTTGTCAATGTAAGGGTGGGGTCATCTAAGATAGCACAAGGGTTAAAATGTGTTCACCTCATTAAAAATTCTGCGGCGAGGCTTTTTACAGGTGCCAATAAACGAGCTCACAGAACTCCTCTACTGTCCTCTTCACAGTTAAACGTAGAATTCATATTAAAGTTTTACTTTGAGTTTTTGCAGCCTTGCACAGAAAAACAACTGCATACTGTAGATAAATTGTTTTTTTTACTGCGACTAAATCTTTATTTGAGTCTGTCCTATGAATGAGATGATTGCTCCTATTTCCCCTATGATTTTATGTTCTCTTTTACTATTGTGAAGCACTTTACTTACACTCTTGCCCATGACTCAAACCCAACCCATCTTCAGTCAACTTACAGTTTCTGGCTTGGTAGCTCCTGACTATGTTCTCAAGGTCGTACGCACTGGCAAAGGGGCTGGAGCCATCTATCACCGACACCTAAACGTCAAAGAAGAAAAATAAATAAAAACAACTGAGCAGATGCAGATCGGATTTCCATGTCTAGATGATGGAGAACGCAAAAAAAATACAGAAGAAGTGAAATGGTGGGAGACGTGTTTTCTTTTCAAAATCGCACTTTGTCAGTTTCCTCTCACATTATAGATATTGTAGAGCCCTCTGTGGGGCAGGGGGGTCCTCTGCTGCAGCCTCAGGTCCCCGCTAATAAAGAGTTTGGCTCCAGGGACAGGAGAGGCGAGCTGCACGAAAGCCAGACTCTGCATCACGACTGTGGACATTCGCTGAAAAAGAAAAGCACATCACTGAGATGTTCTTTAGCTGGAACATTTACAAGCCAGTACAAACTACCGAATGCCTCCCAGGAACACAATTGCATTTACCTGGGGGTAAATGCATTCTTGTAATTTTAAGTTGTCATGGCAGCTACTCATAAATACTGTAGAGGGTTATTTAAATTGCTCCCAGCTTTGATCTGTTTCCTCCAAACCTCACACCCCCAACCTTTCTCTATAATCACCCTGACCTGAGAGATTCCAAAGAAAAATTCTGGTGTACGGCAATCATCCTTTAACCTTCTTCAATAACTACAAATATTTATAAAGTAAATACTTTATAAATATTAAAACATAGTGTCAAAACCAGACCTGGAGATACTTATTCATGCATTTGTCTCCAGTAGGTTAGACTACTGTAACGGCCTGCTCACCGGCCTCTCCAAACGAGCTGTAAAACAGCTTCAGTACATCCAGAATGCTGCTGCTCGAGTCCTGACCAGAACCAGGAAGTATGATCACATTAGTCCTGTGCTCAGGTCTCTGCACTGGCTCCCTGTACCAAAAAGAACAGACTTCAAAGCAGCTCTGCTTGTGTACAAGTCTCTCCATGGCCGAGCACCAAAGTACATCTCTGACATGTTAGTGCCATATGAACCATCTCGTACTCTGAGGACCTCAGGGGCCGGCCTCCTGTTGATTCCCAGAGTCAGAACTAAACAAGGGGAATCAGCGTTTCAATATTCTGCAGCTAAAATCTGGAACAGCCTCCCTGAAGTCGTAAGACAGGCCTCTTCTGTGTTCATGTTCAAATCTAGACTTAAAACATTTCTGTTTAGCCGTGTATATGACTGAAAGGTCCTATCTGCACTTTTCTTTCCTTTCCTTCCTTTATTTTTAAATCATTTTTCAAATTTTTTCTTTTCTTTTAAAGTAAATTTTACGTTGATTATTTCAATGATGTATTGTGATTTTAATGCATTTTTCTGTTTTGTGAAGCACCTTGAATTACTTTGTGTACGAATTGTGCTATACAAATAAACTTGCCTTGCCTTGCCTACTTGGCAGACAATCAGAAGGAAAGGTGCGATTGGTTTAAGAGGTCCCGGAGCAGAGCTGCAGGCTATGGTGGCAGTTATGAAACGTTGAGGACTCTTCACGTCATATCTGAGTCATGCATTAGCGTGCTGGTGCGGAGGCCGAGGCCCACAGAGGAATACGTACAAAGAGCTGGTAGCTGAAGGTGAGCAGAAGCTGGACACTGTACACTTGTTCATTATTTTTTAGAGGAAGCTGCAGCTGAAACGTCAGAAGGTCCAACTTTCCGTCCTTGTTGAGGTCTTCCTCCTTCACCTGCAGACACAAACGAATGGCAACTGTCAATGAAATAAGTCAAATTATTAGAAAGACACGAGGAAACGCGACGTTTGGATCATTTGGTGCTGCACAAATCCTCCTTTTTAAACAAATGAAGGGTTAATCCTTTGATCTTTGGTTAGCTCTCAAGGACAGAAGCAGAATTTCAACTAAAGTTTTAAAGACCCAATCTGAGTATCTTATAAGCTATATAATTGAACTGGACTTTATTCATCTAGTAGGGAGACATTCACTTGTCATGACAGATCAAAGAAAAAAACAAGTGAAGTGCAATTACAGCTCACCAAAGATCAGATTACACAAACACATAGTAAACAATTGTGCAAATGTGTGCAAATTCTGTTCAACTGGAAATACAGAGGAGTTGTGTGTTCTGATGGCGGTGGGAATGAATGACCTGCAGTCATTAAAAAGAGTTCCCTGGTTTTTTTTAACCCTTTGATGCCTGAACTCATTTCCAGCTATGAAAAAAAAGACTTGTGGTTTTATTTTCAAGTGGATGCTAAATTAAGGTAATTTTAGAGCCAACTGGATTTGATGCATATTTGCATCTATAGTAATTTAGAGGTTAATTATGATGATGTCGTTTTTATCCAATATCCAAAAAACCTGTGTCGTTTTCTAGGACAGTTTCTGCAGAGCGGCAGGGGTTCATTAGAAATTCCCCTCTGAGTTGGAGCCGGGACTGTTGGCGTGGAGAAACCCAGCCACTCGTTTTCCTCTCCGTTGCTGAGAGCTCTTTGCTTACATGCGCTCCCGGTAGCTTACAGTCCCTCATACTCCCAACCTAACATTACTGGAGCAACAAAAAGGCAGCCGTGATCCAGATTCTCGCTCGGATGAGGAAGACAAAGATCTACATGGATCTAGTCGCCTGCAGGGGGATGCATCAGAATGGAGCAGAGCGGGGAGCTTGTAGCCTTTCCAACATTTACTCTGCGTCACAAATAAGATCATTTTCAAACTGCATGATTCCCAATCATTTGAATAAAGAAATACTCAGAAATGAAATTTTAAGCTTAATTTGAATGTTTTCTATCATCAGAAATGGCCACAAGAACATGTTAAAAACACCAAAGACACTTTTACATTGGAGTGGATTTAAGATCTTGGATTGGAGCCTCCATCTTACAACCAGGAGATACCAGAACTATGACTCATGACGAACCACGATGACAACAAAGACGTCAATCAAGAAGAAGCACGTCAAGGTTTTGGCTCAACCGGTTACAAGACATTAATTCTAGAGAAGAACTGAAACAAAGTAAGTGTAAAAACTGTACAAAGATGTGACAAAAAGAATGATCTAACCAAACAATAGTTTGATATAAACATACTGTCCTTAAATATAAATAAAAACAGGTACATCATATTTGGCAATAGATAACTGCAAATCCTTTCTGAGTTAAAAATTGAGGATGTTTTTCTTGAAAGAGTAAATGAAATAAAATTTCTTGGAGTAATATTGAATCATAAATTATCATGGAAACCACACATAACACATGTTCTCTCTAAATTGTCCAAATCATTAGCCATTTTACATAAAGTCAAGTATTTTTTAAACACAGCTACATTGTATATTCTATATTGTTCCCTCAAAATGCCTTATTTGACTCTATTGTGTAGAAATCTGGGGGCACAGTTACAAGTCAAATACAAAACCTATTTTTATTCTGCAAAAAAAAAACAGTTAGAATTGCAATTGACTGTGAGTAACTTATCAAGGCAACAAAAGTGACAAACTTCCAAGGGGGTAAATACGTTTGCTGTACATTGTGATCCTCTGACAGTTCCATCCTCAGGCAGTGAATGTAACTGCTAGAACATTTCAACGCCATGACATTTCTAGAATTTCTGAATAACATGTAGAATGGAGCTTGTGAGAGACAGTTAAAGACAGGTTGGATTGTTTTTTTTTAATTCACTTTTAGGCTAAACTCTCTTAAAAGCTGATGCGTAGAAAGGAGAGACGTGTGCAGTCTGCTGATGCTCCATGCATGGACTTTCCTCTAAATTAAGGGTTAGTGGTTTGTCTTTGGAGAAGCACCCATGCAGATCATTTAGCCTTTTTAGTTTCTAATGGTTATATAGAATCCATTTCTTTATGGTAAACACGATTATTGAGCACTTAAATCACTCTTCATACAATCAATCCACAAAAAACAAATATTTCCAAAATTAAGGGCACTTAAATTTTTGGATTTACTTGATCTTAGCATCGGAATTTTTATGTTTAAAGTTGAAAAACAATGTGTGCCTGCCAAAATACTGAGTTTGTTTGAAATTAAAGTTAATAATTATGATTTTCGGGGTAAAGATATGTTTAAAAACAAAGTGGTCAGAACTTATGCAATAAAGAATAGTATTTTTGTTCAGTGGGTCAACATGTGGAATTTATTATCCGACGATCTGAAGAACACAAACTCCATATATTAGTTTAAAATAATGTATACATTTAAAATATATCAAAATTCCTTCTGTAGTGAGAGACTTTTGTGGTTGTGAAGTAATTTTAAGAAGCGTTTTTTCTTCCTCTTTTTTCTTTTTTTTTTTTTCAAGGTTCTATCAATTTGTAGGTAGATGTGACGTTTGTAATCAGGGTCGGGAAATAAGCCTTGGCTTCACTCGACACCTTTTTCGGTTAATTTTGTTCAATGTTTATGCTGACATTGTTAATTGTCAATACTTGTGTTGATGTTTTAAGTTTGTGTGTTAAACATAACCCAAATAAATGTCTCGCTCACAAATGTCTACAATCTCGGCAAACACCATTATAAATCTTAACCTTTGTGTTGGCCAACAAGACTTAACTAACTTATTTTAAATATTTGTTAGCATGCTTTTCCAAAGTTTTCTTTGATATTCCTTCTAGTCTTACAACAGTTATGCCCTTTACTGTTGATCAACACTTTCATATTTTTACTTCCATGACATTACTGTGTAGGAATCTGCTTTCACATTGACATTGAAGGGTGTTGTTCTAGTTATTTAATTGACTGTGAGTAATTTATCAAGGAAACAAAAGTGACAAACTTCCGAGGGGGTAAATACGTTTGCTGTACATTGTGATCCTCTGACAGTTCCATCCTCAGGCAGTGATTGTAACTGCTAGAACATTTCCACGCCTTGACATTTCTAGAATTTCTGAATAACATGTAGAATGGAGCTTGTGAGAGACAGTTAAAGACAGGTTGGATTGTTTTTTTTCATTCATTCACTTTCCTCTAAATTAAGGGTTAGTGGTTCGTCTTTGGAGAAGCACCCATGCGGATCATTTAGCCTTTTTAGTTTCTAACGGTTATATAGAATCCATTTTTTTATGGTAAACACGATTATTGAGAAAATGAGGTGAGAATAAAATCTGTGAAGCAGCAACAACTTTCTGGGTTCATTTGGTTGAAACGCTTGCCTGTATAGCAAAAATGTGATGTGATTTAAGAACAAACCTTATATTTCAAAAGGGCCAAAGATCCCAGCGGGCCAGTAAGTATTCTAAGTGGACTTGAGTTTAAAAAAAAAACTCGTTTCTCACAGTGTTAACACCTTATTGGTCATATTTTCTTCAAAAACTGTGTGTGGATCTACAGAAGTACTTTCTCTTTGTCTGTACTCTGATCATTTTTAGGTAAATGGGTTTGTGTGTAAACGCACAGCAACATACTTTTCTGGTAATAGATATTTGTCTTAAAGAAATATTTTAGACACATTAAGGTTTTGGTTTAAAGTATAGAAACAAAAAGCATGGACCAGCTTTTCATCAGGGCTAATCAATGAAAGATTGCCATGGCAACAGGAGCAATGCTTTGAAATGCAGCTTACACAATGACATAGGAATGTGGTTCTTAAGACTTGAAAAAGTGTCACACATATCAGTGATACACAAATGTGTTCTCACAGAGACGGCAGGGATCCGCAGGTTGGGCCCCAGCATGTTGTTGAGGTGTGGGAAGGTACTCCAGGCCACATAGTCCCCTTGAGTGCCGGTGGCTGCAACCATCAGAGTCTGGTACTGAAACCTCACAACCGGCTGTTCTTCATACGTGCTTCGCTTTAACCAGAAACCTGAAATTGAAAAAACAAAACTATAAGGTTTTAGGAACTTTTTGACGTTGAGATTTCTTCTAATTCTATGTTACCATCAAACCAAAAACCAAACATAAAATAGCATAAGATTTCTATTAGAATCCTTCAGCCAAACTTCCCACAATCTCCTATAGAATTTGCTTCATTTTTTTTTTTTGGAATGGAATTTGCTTCTTGACAAGGTTTGTCATGCAGAAAACATGTCCATCTGATGTACCCAGAATTCAACAACTTTTCTGACTTTTCCATGGCATTTTTTACATTTGAACCCATTTTTAAAAATTACAGAAGACGTTTTAAAAGCATAATTCATCATTTACCAAATATGTTCGAATAATTCAGTTCAAAATAGCAGCATTTTTGTCACATTTGTTCCACAGCATTAATAAGGGCATTTTTGAATGGTAATATGGGTTACTGTTGTATTACAAGCAAAGGCACTAATGTGCAATGAAAGCCAGCATGAAAATAACACAACGTAAATTCTGTTCCTGTAATGGATTTGAAACATTCAAATCAAATAAAACTTTATTTATAGAGCAGTTTTTCCAACTTGAGTTACTTAAAGTGTTTTACATAAAAACATAATCCAATTTTAAAAAACCAAAAGCAAGACAAAAAATATGTATACAATGCATAAAATGCCCCCCGCCGCACACACACATGCACGCACACATGCACGCACACTATAGTAGTGCATCAAATGATTCACTAAAATGATGCAAAGTAGAAAGTAGAAATCCGGCTTTGTGGGGAAATTATAAACCGTCCTCACAAGTGAGCCCCACCCAAGTTCACAGAATACACTACAGGACTCCCCAGATGCAAGAACCAGACCCAGAAGATCCCACTGCAGCGATCCCCATTCACTGAAAAGGCTCGGCCACCTATTTGGAAGAAAATTGTAAACATGTCAAAAAAAAAAAAGTTTGGTAAAATTTAATAGGTGTGGGATTATAAATTCACTTCTTTCCCACCCAATTAATCAAACTCTATTTAAAAAACATAATATTTTATGGATTCAATGTATTGCACACGTGTGTACTGTATGAATAGGTGTAGATATACCTATTTATGATACATTGTAATGTCAAGTGTATAAAAACATTTTCTGTCATTTTATTTTTCTCAAACCAGTTTAGGAACTAATATTTTAAAATGATACTATATATACATACACACATATATATATGTATATATTTTGTTTTATTTTAGAGCTGAAAGCTGCATGAAATCCATCAATCAAATCAAAACACATCCAACAGATTTAAGGCTAATCTTTCAACAGACACAAATGGATTTAGTCATTTTGAAAACAACTCATATCTAGACTTAAAGCAAAAGTTGTAAAAACTTGGGTTATTTAATATAAAAGCTTATTCATATGCATTCAAAGAGAATAGTTGTTGTCTAAATCAAATAAATCTGAGTAAAAATGGAATGAAATATTGCTGAAATGTTATTAATTTGTTATTTTTACTGGACTAATAAAACTTTATTTAAAAGGCCCTGGCTTTACTCATAGGCTTTGTAACGTGTAAAGTAATATAGATAATAAAAATCCTTTTTTTATATTCTAGCATAAACAAAGACTTTAACAAAAACATAATATATTCTTTTGTTCAAAATGAAATAAATGGACACTTTAAAGCCTCGATATATATACTGTACCTTGACTCCTATAAGCAACAAGCAGAGGTGGGATGTAGGTTAGGCACAAAACAACAACCAGGAACAGCGTAGCCTTTGTGCAAACACTGGTTTTGTACCGAATTACAGCCGGATGAGAGTACACTTCGTAGAAAGCCATACGTTCGGTGTAAAGACAGCTAGCTGTAAGGCTACAGCTGGAGATGCTAACCTAGTAGCGGACTAAATGATTACCGGCGTAAAAATGTCGATACTACCTAAACTGGTCGTTAAGAAACTCCAAAAAATCTTCCTCTGGATTCTAAACGCCAGTAAATTCATATTTTTCTGATAACTTTTCGCGTTGAAATGCTATTTTGCTAGCCCCTGCAACATGTAAGGAAACGAGCCCCCCGCCATATTTCTGCAGCGTCCCTCGGTTTCCATGGCTACCATGGTTCAGGATGCATTCATGAACTGTGGGGAATGCTGAAACTCTTCTGTGGTCCTGAAATTAAGTAAAAGCACAAAAGTAGTTATTTCATTTCATGCCTGGAAAATTCCCATATATTATTATCTTTTTACGTTGTTATGGGAACTATTAATTTTAAATAAAAGCTCAAATAAAAGCATTAAAATTTTTTATACAATTGTGTTTCTAATAATAAATGCCCATGACCGTTCTAAGGCATTTCAATGTATCATTTTTGTTTCATTGTTTATTCAGTCTGACTGTATTAATTTTGTATTTCTTTGGTGTTGTTTTCATTAAACTAGAAGGATATTAATGTAGAAACTAGATATTAATGCGTGTCTGTCAACAGCCCCAACTACAAGGATTTTTTTGGACCGAGCACTGCTGGGCGCACTTGAACGCACCAGGAGCACCAACAGCCAGACGGTGACGTCACCTCTCCGCGAGACGGACAGCTGAGCAACAGAAGCTCTTTGTTGACGTTTTGTTTTGGTCGCTTTGGGCAGGATTTCTGCAAGTTTGAACCCCCAACAGGGTTAGCTGATCGTGAAGCCCGCCTTTCGCCCCTGCCGTCACGCATCAGTGCGGGAATCCAGCAAAGATGAAATGGATGTTTAAAGAGGACCATTCCCTCGGTAAAAAGGGTTTGGGTTGTTGTTATGAAACCAGAGAGAGATGTCCTCTTTTCATGTCGCGTGTTTTTCCTTTTTGCTCCGCGGACTGTGTGTCCTTCGATGTGGCTCCACCACCCATCACAGACACACTAACGCGGGGTTTTCGCAGGAGCCTGCCGGAAATCGATCCTGCTTAGCTTGGCATGATCATGCTAACACGCATTTGCTGCAGGTTGTTTAGGATCACCTCAAGAGAAACGCCATTTAAAGCATTGCATCATCATCTAGTATTGCTTTAATTTCAATATTTTGCATGCATTACTTAAAAAAGTATGGTGGATTAAAAAAAAACAACCTTTTTTTTAATCTATTTTTACTGTTTTTTTCTATTAGGCCTAGTTTGTGTTATATAAGATCCTTCTGTGAAGTTTTGTCTTGTCATTCTCATGGTAATTGGATAACCTTGAGGACTCTTTTTTTTTTAAAGAAGCACCTCTGAAGATAGAACTTTTATCTGGGCTAATGAACCTAGATGGAGTCCTCCCCTCACTCACTCACTCCTCCCATCCTCCCTGCACATCCATGTGTCTGAAATGAATTTGCATGAAGATGTTGTACTATTCCTCTGAAACAGAGGATCATGAGTGGGAAACATACACTTCCCCCATCTTGTGTTGTGCTTGTTCAAGGCTGAAGACAGGAAATCCCCAGAGGACGCACTGATCCCTTTAATCTCTGACTTCCTGTTTGTTTGCTGTCTCTTTCCTCAGAGCACCGATGTGTGGAGTCAGCCAAAATACGCAACAAATACCCGGACAGAGTACCGGTGAGTTGTGGGGGCTGGGTGCTTTTATCGGAAATGGAAATGCAGAGATGATCAGAGGGAATCAATACCGAAATCTCTGACATCCAACCAGCCTGGATGCTTATGTATGATAAGTCAGGCATCTTCTGAGTGCAACGTCATTCCTCTTTTTCTCAAATTACAAAGATGACCGATGAACACAAAAGAGCTTTCACATTTATGTACCCACTTGCTCTTGTTTGTGGATAACATGACCTCCATTTTCCATCACCTCTCATATTTCACTGATGTGAAGAGCCAGCATGCCTTTCTCCAGCTCCTCCTGGAGACCAGGAGGCGCTTTTAGACCAGAACAGACCTGGAAACCCTCAAATGTTCTTTACTTTTAGAAAGTGTCTTAACCCTTCGCAGTCCGAGGCCATGTTGAGCCTTTTTACTAATTTATTTACAGCTTGTTCTAAAAAATGTACCTCAAACTATTTTTCATGTCTATTTTTAGTTCAAACTCCAGTCTCTTTTTCCACAAAAAACTAAAAACCAAAAGAAATTCCACCTTTGAGGAGGTCTTTTTATCCTGCTAGAATCACAACAATTGGAGTCAAATCAAATGTTTGTGTATGAATTTTTTTAGCAAAGACCAGAAATGTACAGACAAAATTTAAATGAATGAATAAAAAACAAAGTGAAACCAGTATAGTTTCATCGATTTCATGGAGCCTTAAAATGACTGCAGTCAAACAAGGCGCCGTACATTAAAAGCTCAAAAGAAAAAAAAAACAACAGCTAAAAGGCTAAAACAATTAAAGTGATTTAAAATTGTAAAATAATCAAACAAAAGCAAAGCAAAACAATAAAGCAGTAAAACTTACCAGCAGAGCAGAGTCTCATGCCGTGTCAAAGGCCTGGTGATAAAAATGGGTTTTAAAACTTTTTTTTAAATGGACATTGAAGATACCTGCTGAATACTCAGTGGTAAAGCGTTCCACAGCTTTGGTGCACAGACAGAAAAAGCTCTATTCCCCCCTGAGTTTCCTCTTGGACCCCGTTTAAAAACAAATAAAAGAACATTAAAATGAACTCTAAAATTCACAGGCAGCCAGTGAAGTGTAGCCAGCACGAACCAGAACCCGAGCAGCAGAACTCTGGACCAGTTGGAGACGCGAGAGGGATGACGGGCTGACTCCAAAATAGAGAGAGTTACAGTAATTCATCTGAGGTGTGATGAAAGTACGGATTACTGTCTCAAAATATGACGTTTTGGTAAAAATGATTTCACCCCCACCAACTGCCTCAAATAAAAGAAGCTAAATTTCAGACATGTTTAAAGTCCTTTTCTGTTTTAAATCCCAGGTTAGACATACATTGTTTTAAATGTGGAGCCGTTGAGGAAGGGTCACAGGAGCTGCTTGGACCGAACACCATCACATCCGTTTTTCATTCATTCATTCATTTTCTTTACCGTTTATTCCCTTTCGGGGTCACGGGGTTGCCGGAGCCTATCCCAGCCACTTGGGCATATGCAAGGGATGCCCTGGACTGGTCGCCAGTCTGTCGCAGGGTAGAATATCTTCAATCACACATCCATTCACTCCCACACTCACACCTATGGACAATTTAGAGTTGCCAATCAACCTATGAGGCATGTTTTTGGACGGTGGGAGGAAGCCGGAGATCCCGGAGGAAACCCACGCATGCACGGGGAGAACATGCAAACTCCACACAGGAAGGTCCCCTGTTGATGTGTTTTTCATGTCCCCCAGCCGGGACTTGAACCGGGGACCTTCTTGCTGTGAGGCAAGAGTGCTAACCACTGCACCACCGTACAGCCACTTCCTTTTTTTTTTTGTCATAAAAACAAAAAACGAAATCCAATCTTTGAGGTCAAGTGTAATGAAACAATGAAAGGAAACTCTGTGTTTTGTTAGGATGGAGCCCAGAGGAAAGAGGTACAAAGAGAATAAAAGTGGTCCTAAAATAGAGCCCTGGGGAACCCCAAACAACAGCAGAGCAGTTAAAGAATAGGATCCGGACACACTCACACGCACACAGTCTTGTCATTAAAAAAAAGGGAAAATTGTCTAAAAAAACAGGTGAAGCTCCACTAAACTACAATGTTCCAAGTATTTTTTCCAAGAGGAACCACAGTTATGTGTCATCACTCTTGTGTTTGATTTAAATAAAACAAACAAAAAAATAAAACAGCCAATGTGATTGGCCTCTCGCCAGAGACTAACAAGGGTTTAGTAGCCTGTGTACATTCACACCAAATATTTGAGTATGATCTGATTTCTCAAGTTATTCCAACAGGATTCA
This sequence comes from Oryzias latipes, assembly GCF_053564925.1. Taxonomy (NCBI): domain Eukaryota; kingdom Metazoa; phylum Chordata; class Actinopteri; order Beloniformes; family Adrianichthyidae; genus Oryzias; species Oryzias latipes. The sequence continues at coordinate 30,672,781 of NC_136242.1, read as the reverse complement.
GTTTCTGTTTACATCATTTAAATAAGCAATAAAGTTCCATGTAAATAACTTATCATCCAAGTCAGATTTGTTTTTCATTTTTTTGCATTTTGTTCTTCAGGATCTAATTTCACAGACTCTGTGAAGTACTGACTGAAACCATTACCCTCCAGGGATATTATTATGTTTCATTTTTAATCAAATCAAACATTTTAGCATCACTGCTTTGCAATTCAGTAAATGGAATGTTTTCTTCATTTAATCTTCTTTTTAAAATGATCCCTTCCAGTTTAAACAGCCGTAACTCCTGTTTTCGTCAAATAACTATTCAAAACAAGCTTCTGCAGAAATGAGACTTCAGTATTAAGAAGCTTGTGGTTCTTAATGTTTTTCTGCTTGATTGTGAAGATGTGCTGACATTTTTTAGCGCTCAAAAATCCAATTATTTTTGTTTTTCCAAGTGCTCTTAATTTAAACGGATTTAAAAACATTGTTGGTGAACTAGGATTTAAAGCCTTTTTTTTTATCTCAAAGTATAACTGATGGTTGAAATCTTTTTCATTTTTTTTAACTTGTTTCTTTAGAAGCTGGGATAAAAAAATAGTAAATCAAACATTTACTAATGTTTATAACTCTTCTTTGTTTGAACCAGGAAACAAAGTTTGTATTATGATGTAACTGTTCTAACATGCAAAAAAAGAGTTGGATATGTCAACAAAGCCGTCACGCATGTTCCCGTGTGCACCAGGTGATCGTGGAGAAAGTCTCCGGCTCTCAGATCGTGGACATCGATAAGAGGAAGTACCTGGTGCCGTCTGATATCACCGTGGCCCAGTTCATGTGGATCATCAGAAAACGCATCCAGCTGCCGTCAGAGAAAGCCATCTTCCTCTTCGTCGACAAAACTGTCCCTCAATCCAGGTGAAACCCACAGGAAAAGATGAGAAAAAAATCTGTTGTTGGTTGGGGTATCTTTTCCTCTCACGCAAATCCACATGCATCTCCATACACGGTCCACGAATCAATACATAAAAGAGTCGGCCAAGTTTGTGGTGATACAATACAGTCTTTGACCTACATGAATGCAATCAAGTTATTTATTATTCAATTGGCATTTAAAACTATCAATTTCTAACAGAGAAACCTTTTTTTTATTTTTTATCTTAAGCAACAAAAACAAAATGTCTTTGACAAAAAAAGTTTCAAGTGTAAAAAAGACTGGTTTGTTCTTTGCGTTAAAAAAAGTCTCATATTAATTCTTTTTTTTTTTTTTTAAAAGGGTATGTTTAGTGAACACAACACACATCCCTCTCTGCGGTTCCCCTTCAGCCAAATGTAATTGACCTGACTTGGTAGAAGAAAGCTTGAGATTGGACATCTTTTTGCTTCATCACATGTACATAAAATGGCAAAGACAGTAAAGACACAACAGGAAGAGAAACTGACAACGTTGGACAGAAACTGATTAATTACTTCCTGCTTGATTTCATTTGTTTTTACCGTTATAATCTGGATCTCCGGTCGTCAACCGATACTGCAGTAACTAAAAAGATCTATTTACTTCCTATCCTTTATAACGAGTAAAGAATAAATAAAAGCCTCTGTATTGTTGTATATTTTTGTTTAATTTCCAAGAACTCTCTGTTTACATGTTTCCCGCTAGCTTACAGCCCCTCACATCCCCCAACCTAACATTAGCAGTGCAACAAAAATGGCGAGCAGTTTGGAGCCAGAGGTCATCTCAGACGAGGAAAACAAAGACGTTTGTGGATCTAGTCCTCTATAAGTTGGGAACATCAGAATGGAGCGGAGCAGGAAGCTTGTTGCCCGCCCAGCATAGTTTTTTTTTTTTTTTGTCACAAACACGATCTTTTTCAAACTTAATTTTTTGTCTGCTCCTGATTCACAATAATTTGAATAAAAAATACACAGAAATGCAATTTTAAGCCTAATTCTCTTTATAAATCTCCTCCATCATCAGAAAAAAGCCACAAGAACATGGTAAAAACATCAAAAACACAATTTTCACTGGAGTGGGTCTTTAAGATGATTTTTTTATACAGTTGCACTATACGCAAATGCTGAACTCCCAACTGAAGCTTGAAAACTCTTCCTGTTTTACAGTTTATGGTTCGTTCTAGTTTCCAAATGTGCTACTGGTGATTCAAAAGCTTTGAGGACAAGAGTTCCTTTAGAGCTCAGAAGCCTTTTGTGCTTCTGAGTTTATAGCTCAGACAACCCTGAATTCCACCTTCTGTTAAGATAAAAATATAAAAGTGAATTTGTTTTCCTCAGGGGCGAGGTGCTTACAAAACCATAAAAGCTTTTATCTGTGCACGTTGTCTTTTTTCCATCCGCCTCTGAGGGTAAACATGAGGAACATTTAACTTTCTAATCTGTCTCACTGAGAGGCACTGAAACCCCTCCTTTCTCAAATTTGCAAGGATTATGCAGCCAAACCTTTACTGATGTTGACATTTGGATTTGATCTGGGACACTCTCTCTGGAGCTTTATGACGCAGTAATGACGACTTTCTTTGTCATTTTAGAGCAGCTATATACCTAACAGAGTGACCGTTTCCACTCGATTTAGCCTAAAAACAGCACCATAAAAAGAGCACTGGGAAAGATTTATTGTGTGGCTTTTATCCTTTTGATGTGTCTCTGTGTTTTCAAATTGTTTATGCCATTTTTAGCATTTACTGTTTATGTATTTCTGGCTTTATTCCTCTTCTAAACCCGTTTTTGTCCCTTTCGGGGTCACCGGGCTGCTGGAGCCTATCCAGGCCACTCGTGGGCGAAGGCAGTGGACATCCCGGACAGGTCGCCAGTCTGAACATGTTTTTTGATGGCTGCATGGCGGAGCAGCCGTTAGCGGTCTTGCCTCACAGCAAGAAAGCCCCGGTACAAGTCCCGGCTGAGACCTGAAACCTGGTTGCATGTTCTCTCCATGCATGCGTGAGTTTTCTCTGGGGACTCCGGCTTCCTCCCACCATCCAAAAACATGCTTCATAGGTTATTTGGTTACTCTAAATTGTCCATAGGTGTGAATGTGAGAGTGTGACCCTGCATCAGACTGGCGACCTGTCCAGGGTGCCTTCGACAACGAGTGGCCGTGATAGGCTCCAGCAGGCCTGGATGGGACAAAAACAGGTTTAGAAGATAAATGAAAAGTTTGACATGTCTATTTGTGTGTTTTTTTATTACTATTTTTCTAAAAAAAAAGAAAAAAAATCCATCTAAGGACAAATGCTGCATATTAGTTCTCAGGATGATATCCTACTGTTTGATTTGGTGTCTGTTTAAGAATAAACCATGGTTTAAAAACAGCTTTAGGATCACTGTCAAGGTTATTTCTGAAAACACAAGACAGTATGAAAAAAACAGACACCAAGAAACCAGTTTAATTTTTCGCGAGGAGAGCTAAAACAGACAACCGTCCAATGCCTCATGTGTCATGTCTGACCGTCCTCCTATTTTATTTACAATTGGCTGCCCAGCTGTAGATTCCCATAATTCCATAGGAAAAGGCTATTTTTTAAAAGAAAATAAGCATAACATGAAACAACTTTACAAAGTTCTGCCTGTTTTGTTTGTTATGATTGTGTGTCTGCGTGTGCATACATGACTTTATTTGGACTTCTGGTATCGAACCCTAACCACCAAAAGGCCTCAAGGGGTCCAAAACCTTGATGTAAATGTGGGAAAACATCCCCTGGTAGGTTTGAAGGATGATGTGAATGCGGGTTCAGGTTGGATTTGCATGTCGTTAACATATTTTAGAAGAGCAGATGAGCAAACTCTTTTTTTGCACGCATGTTCACCACACAGACCTCCTTCACGTGCGTGAAGGGAAAAGGGAACGGCTCACGAATGAGGCTCAAACCACCTCTGTGTGCACGAGGGCTTCATACGGGACACCGCCAAGGCTGCGGCCCCCTCTGGAGCGGAGCACTCGCTGCTCGTCCTCAGACGCCTTTGTCAGTGCTTCCCAGTCTCATTTCTGTTTATTTGCACATTTTGCTGAACTGTTTCCAGCAGCATTTTGGGATTGAACCTGAAAGAAAAGCTTTAGCATTTCACTTGATTAACCCTTTTGCTAATTTAGATGACCCCATCCTTACATTGACGTGTACTCCCTACCATGACAAAGGTGGATAAAGGTGGAAAGATTTCATGTAATCCATGGACACCAGTGAGGTTGACAAATGATTAAGAAAAAAGGTTCAGAGCACTGTCTAGTGGGTCCAGATGACCCAACTCCCAATGGTAAATTGCCTAGGATAGCACAAGGGTTACATGTGAGATTTATGGGATTGTCCCTTCTTACTCTGTGAAACTCTTCATCAGTTGCTTCTCCATGACAGGATAGAAATCATTTCTTTCATTTAGCCAAGATCTTTAAAAAACTATAAAGCTAAATGTATTTAAAGGACAAGTAATTCCCTGTTTTAGGCAGGACTGTCTTAATAATTTATAAAGCTGTTTATGCTCAAAACTTGGTAAAGTTAAGTTCTTGACCTTTTTTAAGATGACAAAAAAGTAACTCAAGTTATGAGATCAACTTTTTAAAAAACAACTATTATCAGCTTGATTTCTTTTTCTAATATCCCCGTGGCCCCTTTCCGACCTCCTATTTTATTTACAATTGGCTGCCCTGGTTACAGAAGTCTAACAAGTGGAAGGTCAGCAGTTAACAATACAATCGTTTAAAACATTTTGCTGCAAATGGGGGAATCTTGGTTCACAGTTCTTTATCAGTCTGTACTCCAAACTGCTTCCGCTTTCCCAGACATCTCCTTTCTTCAGATGGTTTGTGGAGAAGATAGAAAATTCCCAACAGAGCAGCTTTCAGTGTATGTGGGTCAACAGAGTTAAAAAGCAGTCTTAGAAAAAGCAATTAGAATGATAATAAAAATAAATAAAGTAAATACATACAACAATCATTTATGATTCCTCAAACATTTTTCTGTCTTTATGAGCATACATTTTTGTTTTGTGTTATATCCAATATCCAAGTACATGTTACCATGTACTTGGATATTGGCTTAAAAATAGAGTGGTACAGGTCTTTTAGAGCAATCCTGAGTCCAAGGCGTAAAACTGACCGCATGACTCTGCTTTGTTCTTCCCAGTCTGACGATGGGCCAGCTGTACGACAAGGAGAAAGACGAGGATGGCTTTCTGTACGTGGCCTACAGCGGAGAAAACACCTTCGGTTACCTCACAGGGTTGATACTGCACTGAACCCCCCCCCACACCCACACACACACACACACTGACAGAGTTGAATCTGGTTCAAAGTACTTCAGACATCGGCCCTTATGTGTCTCTGGAGTTCTGTAACGACACATTTTGTCCATTTTTGTACCGAAAAATACCAAGTTTGTGTTGAATTCTCGACTGAATAACCACAATGACGTCAGCGGACCAGTGAGCTTCAAGCTTTTGGTTTGATATTTGAATCCAAATATTAGTCTTTTAAGCTGCGAGGGGCCACTGCTGGAAAACCTGCCCAAAAATGAACAAACTTTAGATAAAAGTTGGGATAATTGATTTACCTTTTTACGATAAGCTTGGAGGAGCAGGTACCACCTGGAATGGAAGGAAACAGTTAACAAAGCAGAGATCAAAAAATGCCAACACCTTTCTGCTTATTTGATCACACGGTTTGATTGATGTGCGGTGTGCATCACTAAGCATCCAAGAATAATCTTCATTTGGCTCTAAAGTTGCTAAAATAAATGACCTCAGGTCAAATGTCTGGAGTCTGCTGGATGGAGGTGTCCCGTGGGTTTGGAGATCCAGATTTAGCGGTTCGAAACTCCATTATTATCACATTTCATTCTGGCACAGAAATCTGTATGAAGGAAAACCTGCCTGGCAACGCAGTGACTCCTGCCAAAAATCTGTTCGCCTTTTTCCACATGATAATGTCATCGAGGCAAAAAACAAACAAACATAAAAACACCTGACACCTGATAGGTGATGTTGATAGATGAAGGTCTTTTGTGGAGAAAATACCTTAAACAGAAAGATCTGAAAAAACAATTATGTCATTTTCCCCATCAAAGGAAAAACTTTTGGATGACGCCTGAGGCCACGTCTATGAAGCTGTGCAGATGTGTTTGTGCTTTTCCCCCAAACCATGCAGGCTTTGCATATGTTTGTTTCTCCTCCAAACAATCATTCTAATGAAATAAACTGTTTGCATGCGCTTTGCTTTCACTTCCACGTGAAGCCAAGAATGGAGGCAGGCTCACCTCAGGCCACCATTTGGAGGATGAAAACATCCTTTTGACCACAGCTGAACTGACAGAAATGTCTGAACATGCAGTTCAACATATGATGAAGCTCACTGGTCAGGCTGGGAAACAGGGTTTTTTCCTGCTGTCTCATCTTAGAAACAAAAACTAAAGCCTATAAAAGCTCAACTTGTAAAATAATCCAATAAGAAATTCCCACCTTTCCCATAAATCAACGTCTAATTAAATAATATTAGGAAATGTTCTGTTTCTTTGGATTTACAGGGTAGACTTAGTTCCTTCCTGTAATCCACATGTGTCAAACTCAGGCCCGCGGGCCAAATTTGGCCCGTAGTGTAATTCTAATTGGCCCGCGAGATCATATCACATGTGCATTAGAGTTGGCCTACGGTATAGACTACAGTATACCGCTCATACTACAAATCCTACAATGCTTTGCTTGTATGTTGGTGGGCAGTCAAAACCGGCAAGCGCTCCTTTTTTCTGTTGACAGCCATTCTCCAGTCACGTCGGACAAATTCATTTCACCCGCGATGGGCAAATGAAAGATGGAAAACAGGAGCTTTAAAGACAGGCGGGAGGCAGATTATCTGTTCACGAATATAAAGACAGGCGTGTTTGTCTTGTGTGTGGAGCTAACGTGGCAGTAACCAAAGAATATAACAAAAGAAGAAACCATATGAAAAGGATAAACATTACATATTAGTTGCAGTTAATCTTTCAATAAATGTTGAGTTTAGCCCGTGACTTTACTTCACTGCTTGATTTGGGCCCACCGTGAATTTGCGTTTGACACCCCTGCTGTAATCGGTTCTCCAAAATAAACCCCACTTGGGTTCACCTAGAAGCAAAATGAACTTTGCACTCCAGGTCCGTTTCAATGTTCTAGCCCCCGATGAAGCCTTGATCTATATTCACGGCCATGAAGGACTATAGCGTCTTCAGATGATGCCAGAACAGCTGTAGATTCCCATAATTCCATAGGAAATGGCTATTTTTTAAAGGAAAATAAGCATGACATGAAACAACTTTACAAAGTTCTGCCTGTTTTGTTTGTTATGATTGTGTGTCTGCGTGTGCATACATGACTTTATTTGGACTTCTGGTATCGAACCCTAACCACCAAAAGGCCTCAAGGGATCCAAAAACTTGATGTAAATGTGGGAAAACATCCCCTGGTAGGTTTAAAGGATGATGTGAATGCGGGTTCAGGTTGGATTTGCATGTCGTTAACATATTTTAGAAGAGCAGATGAGCAAACTTCTTTTTTTGCACGCATGTTCATCCCACAGACCTCCTTCACGTGTGTGAAGGGAAAAGGGAACGGCTCACGAATGAGGCTCAAACCGCCTCTGTGTGCACGAGGGCTTCATACGGGACACCGCCAAGGCTGCGGCCCCCTCTGGAGCGGAGCACTCGCTGCTCGTCCTCAGACGCCTTTGTCAGTGCTTCCCAGTCTCATTTCTGTTTATTTGCACATTTTGCTGAACTGGTTTCAGCAGCATTTTGGGATTGAACCTGAAAGAAAAGCTTCAGCATTTCACTTGATTACATGTGAGATTTATGGGATTGTCCCTTCTTACTCTGTGAAACTCTTCATCAGTTGCTTCTCCATGACAGGATAGAAATCATTTCTTTCATTTAGCCAAGATCTTTAAAAAACTATAAAGCTAAATGTATTTAAAGTACAAGTATTCCCTGTTTTAGGCAGGACTATCTTTATAATTTATAAAGCTAATTATATTCAATACCTTAAGTTTAGTTCCTGACCTTTTTTAAGATGACAAAAAGGTAACTCAAGTTATGAGATCAACTTTTTAAAAAACAATAATTATAAGCTTGATTTCTTTTTCTAAGTTAATTTGCACATTTTGTTGTTAGTATTTATTTCTATTGGCCTTTTTGCCTACAAGTCCCAGAAAGTTCCTCTGCAGCTGCTTTGATTTCTGAATAAATCTGTTTAATATTTTTACACTAATTGCTCCATTAAAAAAATAATCACTTAAAAGTATCATTGGAAAACAAATACAGCAGAAACATTACGCAGGTACACACAAAAGTCTGAAATGTGATGTTTTATGTGTCTATTAATGTGTCTCAGCTTGTTTAATCACAAACGGAGGTAATGCCTTGTTGTCTGAGAAGCTGCTTGGGTTCAGAACGTCCGGTTTAACTGTGTTCACTCCAATCCTGGCTGTCATTTCTGATCCAGAATCAAAGCAGAACATGTTTCTGTTCTTAACCCGAGTGAAGAATTCCTCCCTGTGCTCCACAAATATGATTCAGGCTCTTTGACATGTCAAATACTTATATGATATGAGAATATTCAAGAATGTCTTGATTCCGATCTGTGTTGTCTCATCGTCACGTCTATGTTTACCACACAACGTGATTTTAGATATTTTAAGATGGAATTGTAGCTGGAAGTACGACCAATAAAAACATCAGAAAAGCTTGTTTGTTTTATTGTTGATGAGCAGAAACGTCTCATGTTCACGTGTTAGCATCACACTCGCTGCAGCAGAAAACATTTCTGCTAAATGTCTGAAAGTTTCTCTGCATGACAAAGTGGGAAGGTCAGAAAAAATTAGGATAGTTGCAAAACTTTCATTTTTCTAAATATTAACTATGTAAAGTCCCACTTTTGATCTATTTTCAAAGCGTTCCCAGTGGTCTTTTAATTATGATTTTGCTGTTTTTAGCCAAAATAAACAAAAACTATAATTTTCTTGGACATAGTTTCTGCAGAGCAGCAGGAGTTCAGTAATCCTTGTGAACCCTAGGCACTTTAACATTGGGAGTGGGGTCATCTGGACCCTACAAGACAGTGCGCTAAATGATTTGTGATCTTCACTGGTGTCCATGGATTACATGAAATCTTTCCACCTTTATCCACCTTTGTCATGGTAGGGAGAACACGTTAATGTGAGGGTGGGGTCATCTGGACCCCATAAGATAGCACAAGGGTTGAAAAATTCATTTCTGGGATTTGGGAGGGGCTGAGTAAGTCCACCCCCCTTCCCCTCCCCATTGTTGAGTGGAGCAGGGAACTTGTAAGGGTGGGGTCATAGAATATTAAATATGTCCTCCATCATTTGGAAAAAAAGCAACAAAAACATGTTAAAAAACACCATGAACACCATTTTCATTGGAGTGGGTCTTTAACCCTTGTGCTATCTTAGATGACCCCACCCTTACATTGACGTGTTCTCCCTACCATGACAAAGGTGGATAAAGGTGGAAAGATTTCATGTAATCCATGGACACCAGTGAAGATCACAAATCATTGAAGAGAAAAGGTTCAGAGCACTGTCTAGTGGGTCTAGATGACCCAACTCCCAATGCTAAAGTGCCTAGAATAGCACAAGGGTTATCCCAGCTTTCATAGCGAGAAAAAACCTGATTTCTCAGGGATTTTCTGAGTTATTTGCTTTCGTTTATTCTAAACGACTTGTCAATTGTTTAAACACATTAAGAAAGTACATTTGCAGCCAGCTTTTAGCCCTACTTTTAACAAATTAGCATTCTGTCCACTGTGGACAGAATGCAAACCAACAGGCGTTAAGATATAAGAATAAAAATGTATGTTTTATAGAAAATAGTTACGATTTTAACCTTGAAAAGACTTGCATAAACTTAATTAAAGTCTGACACTCAGGTTTAATTCTGCATTTTTGCTCCATCTACCCCTTATTTGTTAGTGCCTACATTACCCAGAACACCCTTTGGCAGTCTCCTGTATCTGTAGAGGACAGGATCTTTAAATATAAGTAGGTTTCTTCTGACACAACTAAATCAAGATAAATAAAAGTGAAATTCTACCAACACATCTTCGATTCACATCTACTTTTGAGAGTATTGTGTTTGAAAATAAACTTCTAAGAGAAGATAAATCATTTGACTCTGATCAGGTTTCAGGTCGACCTTCTCTTTTGTTGGAGTCTGGCTGCAACTTCTGGACTTTTTTTCTTTTCTTATGAAGAATCACTGATTCAGGCTTTTCAACGTGGCTTTTCTGACACGCTCGTCTTTCTCCAACCTGTGTCGTCTGATTGTTCCACACATATAAATGAGACAAATGAGTTTTGGGGTTGCAGGTGGCAGTCGGACCAATAAAAACACTGGAAATCTGTTTTCTGAGAAAGAAATTCCATAAAATGTCCATAAAGAATGGACTCTGTCTTGCACAAGCAAAGAGAAATTGTGCTCAATGTTTAAAAAAAAAAAATCTCATAAAGCTTCTGCAGATGAAGAGCAGCTGAGCCAGCAAACAATAATAGGAAGAGCAAACTGTAGACAATTAACACAGATAAAAGGATGCAAAACCATAATCACGTTTTCTCATGAACATGTCACTTACATTAACATTCTTTTTATATGATTGATTTGCACAAATAGATAGTTCTGATTTCTAAGCACCTGAGCACATTGATCAGTTTTTAACCTTGTTGCTTTTTCCTTTGTTGCCGTCATTAGGATCATTTCTCATCAGTCAAACATTTTTAGATGTGGTGGAAATATTTCATCACATTTCATTTGACGTGATTTGCCCTTCTTCCTTCTTACCTGTGATTCAATGAAAACAAAGAAAAACCTGATTAAGACCGTATGATTCATAGAGTAGGAATGTCAGTCAATCGAAATCTCTTCCCTTTTCATTTTGCATGATTCATTTGCAGAGCTTTCCGAAGTACAAAGGAATACTTTACAACATGAGTGACTTAGGTATCGGGCACACCAATTGTTTTTTCTGGTTTGAAGCCCATTGAGATGACTGTGGTTGTAATATTGGGCTGTATAAATGAAATTTAATTGAATTTTATTGAATTTACCCAGGATCACACCAGACACAGACGCAGTTCAGGGATCTCTTATAATATATAATTTATTACAATAAAAGAGAAAGCCTACCAAACCGGGCAAGCTAAGCGTAACATTTTTCTTTAAGTACATTATGAATCTTTTCTCTTTAATGATAATAAATTATATATTTTAAGACCCCCTTAAATTGTGCCTGGTGTGATCCTGCGTGAAAGCAATTAGTGAGCACAATAACTTACACAACGTATGATGCCACATAGCCTCTTTGTGCCATTTTGTCTGTGCCAATCTCCTATTGGTTGGAGGGCGGCCTGAAAGTGCCTGACACAAAATTATATTTCATTAGACAGCCGCATTTACCTGATGGAAAAAAGAAAAAGGAGAGAAGGAGCAAGGAGGATGTTAGAGAAATAAAGGGTGAGAAAAAAGTGGTTTAAGAAGTTGGGGGGGGGGGGGGGGGGTCGCAAAGCTGTTGGAGGTTTATGATTTTTACTGTCAGGTGTAAATGTTAATCAAAGGGGCCTGTCCACAAACTCACTCAAATATTACAAACACACCTGTTTGCTCCAAAAATCCTTACACACAATGCAAATACAGCTCTCTCGCACACATTTATGCATACAAACACACACACGGCGAGAATATCCTTCTGTTGTGCACACTATTTGGGCAAAGGTGAGCTGGCACCTGTGCTCAGGTGAGTGTCAGTGTTCCACTGAGGTGGATGATTGAATGTAAAAATAGAGGGAGTGCCGGGTCGCACCGAGACCACCGCTGAAGGCGAGGCAGCGCATATTTAAAGTCCAGCAGATGATTATCATCCAGATGAAGTTGGGGGACGGCTGGGGGCGCGAGACAAGCCGGAGACAGGATCCACAGCCAGGTGTAGGACCAGGAGCAGAGACGAGGTACACGGTCAGGTACAGGAGCCCAGATGAGCTAACTGGAAGCACTCCCACTCCCCAGGAGGGGAGTGAGAAAGAGGGACAATACATGAATCGCACTGCACCAAACAGAGGCACGGAGAACTAAATGATAAGTAATGATCAAGAATAGAGAAGAGAGGAAGGGTAGAAGTAGACGAGAAAAGAGGACAGAACCCCAGAGCACCGTAGTTACCCCAGCTTCAAACTTCTAGCAGCCTACTAACAACTTTATTGTTATTGTTAAGTTTAATTTAAACAAATTAACAGTAAGGTAAAAATCATCTGATTACTAGCTAGTCTGACAATAAACCTGTCCAAAGATAAAATGCTTTTAATGTAGAAACTGTGTCAGCCTCTCTTACATGAGCTGGGTTTATTCCATAAAACAGAGGCTTGGTGGCTAAACGCTCTACCTCCAACTGTGCTTTTACATATTCTGGGAACCACAAGCAGTCCTGCATTTTGCGAACCAACTGTTCTGTTGGGTTGGTTAGGCACTATGAGGTCCTTGATATAGGACGGGGCCATACCATGTAAGGCATAAGGCCTTACATGGAAGAGCCCCTCATCAGCCCCAGACCACCCAGGAGTTACTGAGCACAGTAAGATTACATATAAAATGTATTTTTCCACTGAATTAATTGCTTCAAATGAGCCAGATTATTGGCTGTTAGAAAGTCAGATACATAAAAAAGGGATATTTCATCTGATACCCACTTAAAGAGCCTCCGATTGTAGTTACAACCTTAAATAAGTGTAAGTATAAACAAAAACACGTTCAACTGTCATGTACACCCATTGATAAAGATCAGACATTCCTCCACCTCTTCAGAAACGGTAAGACTAAAATCACTTCCTTATTTTCTGTCCTGTTGTCAACACACCCACACATGCACATGCGCAAATGCCAGTATAAACATCAGACAAACTGGAAAATCCTGAGGCATTTCAGAGATCAAATGTGACCGAAATGTGGTTCATTTAAGGCTTCGTGTAAAACCATTCCCTCAGATTCACAAACTACAAACCTGGAGAAAAGTTGATATTTGCTTCTCAGAAATGTTTTTGGGGTCTTCCTTCAGTGTCAATCTCCAATTATCATGGTCATGAAAATAAAGAAAACTCTTTGAATGAGAAGGTGTGTCCAGACGTTTGGTCTGTACTGTATGTCTGGACTTGCTCTGAACTTTGCACCACATATTAAATATTTCAACGGACATTCATGTTTATCAGGCAGACGTCATGTGTTGATGAAGTCACTAAAAATACTGCTGCGGCTTTTGTATAGCAGTAGATACGGTTTCTAACTTGACCAAAGTCAAGCAAAAGTCCGTCCTCATATGTAGAAAAATCCATTTCATTTATAAAATACAGCTTTTAAACAGAATAATTGAATTTCAACAGTGTCAGATCTTAACTCATTTTACGTTTGACAACAGCACACGAGTTCTTTTCAAAATAAAATACATCCTGTATCCATCAAGATCCTCCTGCGGCAGCAGATTTACTTGAATTAAAAATGAAAGACGGTCATTGTAACCCTTGTGCAATCCCATGACCCAACCCTTACATTGACATGTTATTCCTACCATGACAAAGGTGGATAAAGGTGGAGATGATTTCATGTAATCCATGGGCACCAGTGAGGTTCACAAATCATATAAGAAAACAAAGTTCAGCTCACCTTTTCTAGTGGGTCTAGATGACCCCACTCCCAATGTTAAAGTGCCTAGGATAGCACAAGGGTTAAACAAGGCATTTTCTATTATATGTTATAAATTTGGGGCGCGTTCAGCGACCTTTACTATCACATAACAACACTGGTGTAGAATCCCTTTTTAAAGATTTGATTAGATTTCCTTTTATTTTTTTAAACACAATATAAAAGAGTTAAATAAACTTGATGATCATAAAAATCATATTAACGCCCCCCCCCTCGTCTTACAATTTTGAAACATACATTTTCATATGTTGAACATATAATATTTAATTCACATAAACACAAGAGAACAAAAAAATAAGCATCAGAGTATCAAAATACCGTCCTGAAGTCATGTTTGTCTTTACATTTTCCCTTTAGGCTTCTCATTTTCTATTGTGTATGTATAGTTTTTCTTTTTTTTTTTTAAATTGTGTGACGTTTTTACTGTCCAGCAGCTGAGCAAACAGATGAGAGCTGAAGGCCTCTTGTGTTGGACAGATTTTACTGCTACAATAGGGGGTTATGAATTTTCTGACACACGAGGTGCATATTTACATAAACCCCTTCTGTATTTGAGGCTTAAATTCATTTCTATTAATTATGAAAAAGGGGGGGAAAAGAGTGGGGTTGAGGAATTTGAAGGATGAATAAAAAGTAATGGAAGGGGTGGGGGTTAGAATCGCAACAAGTTGGGGCCGCCTCCTGCCTTGCTCTCTCCTGGACTAACTGTGACCTGGGGGGGGGGTCTTCCCTGGGGGGCCCTGACTCGTGCCTGGGGCTGGGGGATGCTCAAGACTCCTGGGTGGTGGTGGGCTGCCCTTCTGGGGCCTGGGTTTCCCCCTTGGGGCAGGGCCCAACAATTGTTGGGGCGGGGCCCCAACGGGAGGTTTCTCTAAGGGTCGGGCTGGGGCTTGCACTCTCTACCCCCTGCTTGTGGTTCCCTAGAATTAGTAAAAGTAAGGTTGGAGGTAGAGCGTTTAGCCACCAAGCCCCTGTTTTATGGAATAAACTCCCAGCTCATGCAATAGAGGCCGACTCAGTTTCTACATTCAAAGTTAGACTGAAAACATTCCTCTTTGGACAGGCTTATTTTTTATTATTATGTTGTTGTGAATTTGGGCTATAGAAATAAAATTGAATTGAACATGAATAAAGTTTAGCTGAAATTACAAAAGGGGGTTTATTTAAGTATACCTCTGGTGTATCATAAGATTCATAACCCCTGTTGTAAAAGTAAAATATGTCCAACACAAAAGGCTTTCAGCTTTCATCTGTTTGCTTAGCTGTTGGACAGGACAAGTTAAAAAAAAATAAAATAAAGAAATTCGGTCTATTTTTGCCGTCATCTTGTGTCAATGTTGAAGGAGCTTACTGTATATTAGAGCCGTTTTTTCTGACTCCAATTCTTTGTAGCTTGTGTGTTTTGCTTTTTTTTTAATATCTTGAATGCATAGTTAAATCGGCATGAACAATAAACAAGAAATTCTTTTTAGGGTTAAATAACTTTTAACCCATTTTTGTGTTAATTCCTTTCTATTGTCCTCTAATGGTGTCAAATTATTTACCACAGTCTAACCTGAATTCTGTTTTTCTGTCAACCAGGAATCTTTCTCAACTCTTGACACGATTTAAAGTCATTTCTGTATCAGCGAGCAGCAGCAAACGTCCTCTGAGAACCTGTCTTTTGTCTTTGGCTTAACTTGAGCTTGAAGTTTTGTGCTTCAGGGTTGGGTTGACAGACCAAAACAAACAAACTGTTCCTAGAAGTTTGTACATATAATTATGAGACAAGGATTATCGACATTCTCTGCAGCAAAAAAATGAGGTGGAAGGGGGTATGCGTGGCTTAAGATAATTTATTTTCCGGTTTATGTTTAAATAAAACTGTAAAGTGAAGTTAGAATTAGGTTTATGTCATATCTGCCTGCATGCTCTGCTCAGGTAGACAGATGTGGGGTTTTTTGGGTTAGTTTGCAGCTGGAGGAATACCACGCGGCGCGAACATAAGGCCTTCGTCTGCAGAGATGGAGGTCATCAGCTGAACATCAGAGCGGGGAGTCCTGCTGTGGAGACGCTGGGGGCTCCAGCACAGCTGATCTAACAGCCAGAAACACACACGAAAGCCAACAGGAAGAGTCGCTTTACTTAAAGTCTGACGAAACAAAGAAGGAGGCTTCCGGGAAGATAAACATCTTTAGGTTGATCAGGAGATAAAGCGGATTTATGACTTTCTCAAAGACGGTTTCTTATTTTTTTTTTTTTTACTGTTGAGAGATTCATTTTCATTGGAAAAGTAGAAGAGATCTGTCAGTGCGAGGCCACAGAGGGAAAACCTGACAGCACAGCTGCTGCCAAGCCTGCTGGTACGGCTGGGACGCCTGCTTGTAGTCCCAGTAGGTTTTCAGCTCCGCCGTCCTGTACAAACACAAGAAGGCTGTGATGGCGTAACACTGACATCCTTATTTTCCTTGTTTACACACCCACTCTGACTTCTTGGTGTTTTCAACTTGTTCTTGTGGCATTTTTCTGATGATGGAGGATAAAATATAAAGAAAATTAAGCCTAAAAAATCCATTTCTGAGTATTTCTTTATTCAGATTGCTCCAAATCAATTTTTTTGTTTTCTAAAAAAATTCCTGCTGCTTTGCAGAAACTATGTTGTAGAAAACGACACAGGCTTTTTAGATTTTGGCTAAAAAAAAAAATCATCCGAATCATAAGACCACTGGGAACGCTTTGAAAATGGATCAAAAGATGATCGGAGCAAAATTTACCAAAGTAAAGGAAGTAAGCCGGCACTCATTTCCCATGATCCTTTTTAACATGCTCTCCCGCTGGCGTACAGCCCCTCACACCCCCAACAGCGCTGCAACAAAACTGGCAAACAATATTGGAGCAGTTCTGAGCTCAGACGAGGAAAGCAAACATGGATCCATTTGTCTGCATCAGAATGCAGAGGAGCAGGAAGACTGTAGTTTGTACTAAACTACAGTCAGCTCCTGATTTGCAACAATTTCAATAAGGAAATTCTCAAAAATGAAGTTTTAAGCTTAATTTTCTTTATTTTATGTCCCCCATCATGAGAAAAATGCAACAAGAATTGTTCAAAAGTTCCTTGGAGTGGGCCTTTAAAGACTAGAAAGTTCTTGAAGTCGACTGAATCCCAAAAAACCAAATCTAATTTAAACAAACTGCAGTTTGAACATAAATATGAACAGAAATAAAATAAATACAAAGTTATTCAGCAAACTGCTGCTGTTGCACCAAAGAGCTCATCAATTATTTATCTGCAGCTTTCATGCTCAGTAAAACCAAACCAAAGAAGACGTCAAAGCGCCGACTGTGCACTCATCCAACAATGAAACAACGATGAGCTTCAGAAATGATGGATTGGATTTGTGTGTTTTTTTTCCCCAAAAGTGGCATTTCTTCAAAGATAAAGGGACATTTGTCATCACAGGATGGAGCGGCAGGATCTTTGGGTGAAAAGGCTCTCCGGTTTTCTCTGGGCAGGTGAGTTTTGGGTTTCAGGCGGCTGACAACTGCAGGGGTTTCATGAAAGGGCTCCTTGTTTGTTACCTGAGGGGGTCGGGCAGCGATGAGGGGTCGGTGGTTTTCACCAGAGTCAGGAAAGAATGAAAAAGCTCCAGCTTACACAGACGAGACCTGCAGGCGCACAGACAGACCTCAACAGTCAGTAAGAACAGTCACCCAAAGCCGCGCGTGCACAGCAGGGCAGACGGTCGGCCTCCACCTGGCTGCCGGTGTGTTCAGGGCCTTCTTGGTGACTCCGTGTTTGAAGCCGTTGGCAGTGACATCTAGAGGCTGCTCAGTCACATTACACCAGCTGATGGCTGAAGATGAGAGAAGATGAGACTTTATTTATCCCACGATGGGGAAATTCTTCTGTCTGAAACACAGTTCAGATCATTTTATAAATCTTCAATAATCCCATATATGTCATTAACATATATTTGTCTTTTTTTTGGTCACGATCTTAAAGTTTTCAAAACCTCTATTCCAAACCAAAAAACGCCATTGTTCCTGTACTTAACCATGTAGAATCCAGAAACAAGTTTCTTCTGGGCTTTAAAATACATTTGACTTATTTTTTTTGTTTTTTTGTTTAGCTACAAATAAAAACAATGAGAAATTTCTTTTTTTTTTAAAGTTTTGCAGGGTTAAAATTTATGATAAAAACCTTTTACAAAAAATAATCAAATATAATATTACAATGGTAAAAAGCAGAGTATGTTCTATTTTATTTCTGCAAACCACAAGAAAAGTAATATTTTGTAAAAAAAAAATTCATTCAATTGTCAATTTTCTATACTCTTGCTGAAGTCAAATCCAAGAAATCTTTCTTCAGTGACCGACAGACCAGACACTTTAAAAAAATATTGTTTGATCAATTGTCAAAGCGTTTTCAGTGGTTATTACCTATGATTACGCCTTTTTTCAGCCAAAATCTAAAAACCTCTGTCATTTTCTAGGACATAGTTTCTGCAGTCTTTGAGTTGTGGGTGGGACTGTTGGCACAGAGCAACCCCGCCCCTCTTCCCCTCTTTGATGCTGAGGGCACGGAGCAGGGAGCTAGTGGTCCACTCAGCGTTTAAAAAAAATATATTTTTCAAACAGCATTTTCTTGTCTACAGAAATACTAAAAAATTCAATTTTACACTTAATTTTCTTTCTAGATGTCCTCTATCATGAGAAAAATGCCACAAGAACATGTTAAGAAAACAAAGAACATGATATTGACTGGAATGGGTTTTTAAGGACCTGCAGCTTCTCAGAGAATGAGGACATCACGAGGAAAACCTTCACACCCTTCGAAGCCTGTCAGCCTGATTTTATCGATCAGAAATAAAGACGCTCTGCATCTTTTGGTTTTCTGAATTATCGGACAGGAAAACGGTTTCATGCAGATTCAGTTTCAGGTAATTATTGGCTTTCCAAACCCTAAATCATGATGCATCTGTCTCACCTGCTCTGAACTCCGGATTTAAAATGAAAAAAACAAAATACTGAACATTCCTACTGGCTTTTCTCAGTTCTAATGAACATAAATCAAAATTTGATTACTGTGACAAGCCTTTGTTATATAAATGTGTTTGTATGTTAGGTTTGGCTGAGAAAAGCTGGTGGGTTCATATGTGGTAGAATCAGGAACATTTGACCCAAACATTTAGGTGAAAAAAAAAGTATATTTTCGCTGGGAAAAATATTAAACCACTAAATGGTTCTTGGTTGTGCCTGCAGCCTAACGCTCCCTGAAGGGACATGTTGAATGCGGAAAAAAAACATTACACAACCAGGTGAGTGACGTATGAGGACAAAATAAAAAAAGAAACATTACACAACCAGGTGAGTGACGTATGAGGGTTCTTTCAAACTCAAAGTAGTTTAAAAAAATTGTTAAAAACACTGTCCAAAGACAGATGTTATATTTCTTAACATTTTTTTCCTAAAAGTCTTAATCATAAATACAATACAAATTTTATTTTTTAATCCAAAATAAAATGTTTAGTCATTTTTTTTAACTTCCTGGTTTCAAAATACTGAAAAACTTCCCAGTTACACCTCAGTTCCAGAAGGTTTATCATTTCAGTTTACATTGTTCCAACTTTTATTTTGGAAACTAATAGTCCTTTTCATTAACCTGATTTAAAGTAACCTAGGAAACATGTGAACACATCTAAAAGAAACAGAGGAAGAAAATTTGATCTAAATCCAGAAACTGAAGTCGGTGTGTGATGGACACACGGAAATCAGCCAGAGGATAAGGAGAAAATGTATAATGATAAAAAAATTAAAATGATATTTAATATTTTCATTAGAGCTTTTTTTTTTTTTTAATTGTTCTGTCCAACAGCTAAGCAAACATGTTAGAGCTGAAAGCCTTTTGTGTTGGACAGGTTTTACTATCACAAAAAGAGGTTATAGAACTTTAGAAGCCAGAGTGTAGATTTGTATAAACCCCTTTTTGTTGATTTATTTTTTTATTTATTTGTTCATTTTAGTGTGTGTGGGGAGGGAGAGGAAAAGAATGTGAGGGGGTGGAAGAGAGTAAAAGGAAGAAAGGTGGAAAAAGTGGGGGATACAAGCACTGAATTGAATAAGTTATTAATTTAAGCTGTAACAATTATACCAGATCTGCTGGAAAGAAAAATATTACATCAAAGGTGAAAATCTGACACTAAGATGAGCGAAAAATATCTGTCCATCAATACACTGTAGGTAAGGAGGAGGGATGAAACAGACAGGGAGCAGTGTGGCAGTGTGCACGTGCACGTGGGGGTGGGGATACATGCATGCTGCCGTCGTGAACCGTGTGTTCATATCCTAGATCCTACCCAGCCAGACCAGCCAGACCAGGAGAGGGGAGGGGAGGAGAGACCCCCAGGCCAGGAGCCCCCCCAGCATCGGGACCCAGGCAGCCCGGGAGGGGGGGAGGAGGGGACCGCCCACCCAACCAGCCAGGCGCAGAGAAGGCCCCCCTACAGGGGCCCCCCCAACGCCCAGAGGCATAAGCGAACCCGGTGTCCGGCCCCCAGGCCACAGGACAGCAGCGCTTAGCCGTACCAGGCGGCAGCCATGGGGGCCACTGGGCGCCGGACACCGAGACAAGGGCCAGGGACGAAGCCAGGGCCCCAGAACCCATGAGCCGCCCACCACCCTTCTTTTTTACTAAAAAAGACGGAAAAGTGGTCGGTCAAACTAACCCAGCTGTGTACATATCCAAGCCTTCGTGTTTAATGCATTAACATTTTGTCCAAAACACTACTTTTTTTAGATCGTACGTAGTTTAACTGACATGGAGCATGTAAAACATGCAAACATAGGATAAAAGAAAAAAAAAAAGGAATTACTGTCACGTAGAATTAGTGAACACAGCAAAGTTTCCCATGGCGAGATCTGGGCTCTCATCATCTCTATTGTTAATGTTCAAAATGGTTTCACCAACTAAAAAACGTTGTTGACTTTAATCTTAATAAAATATCTTATCAACTTGTTTTTCTACTTTATTTTGTTTCTAAAGTGATGCCAACACCTAACCGTGGAGCACCATCGAGGAGAGATTTTCCCCCCGAGCAAAACTATTCACATGAATTTTAATATGTTGCATGTCGGGGAGCGAAAGTGTTCTAGGGTTAAGACACTAAAGAATAATAAATAAGGAATAAGTAAAGAAATAAAATAGACTAAACTATCCCAATGGTCTCCTAAAAATAAAATAAATGTAAATGTAACTTTTAGGTCTTAAATGACAATTTTTCTTTTATTTAAACCAAAAATAATGTCATTTTGTTGTGACTGTCTTTCAATCTGCAGCTTTTATTCATTTCATGAATTCTTCTGATCTGTTTTTAAAATAATTAAACAATAAAAAGCATTTTTTTAATCAGAAATTAAAATATTGATTCATAAATTGTACAGAAAGGTTTAGTTTGGAAGTGTTTTTTTGTATTTGGCAGAATATTTTTTGTTGTTGAAAATTCCTATTTCTTTCACAAAAATTCACCTTTAGTCAATAATTTTAAAACAGTTATTATTTAAAAAGAGTTTTACATAAAATATAATTGTTTGAGAATGAAAATGTGACAAATTAATCCATGTTTGTGCTGTTAAAGCAGAGAATTAAAATGTATTCAGTTAATAACCAGCTCTGATATGAAGTTTATTGGTAAAGACTCAAACAAAACAAACAAATACCTTTAAAAGGAAACTAAAATGAGTAAGTTCACAATTTTCTGCACTACGACGAAGTCTCATTGTGAAATCCGGCTCCACAGTGGAGGAATGGTGGGTCAAACAGGAGTGACGGGCTCGACAGTTTCAATAATAATCCACCCACTGAACCGGCACAAGACAGAGAAGATGTGGGTTTGTTCTTCTGCCAAATTCAGATCTTACGCAAAGCTCTGCATAGTCATCACACCTCTGACATTTGTGAACTTCCTTCACACCCAGATCAAAGATGATTTATTTGTGGATTATCTGCAGTTTTTATCGTCTCGCATGAGAAACGCTGCAGTTTTGCAACGGGAACAGAAGACGGTTTGTTAAAGTTACATTAACATAAATCACCCGAGGGAATTTTCTTATGAGATCATATGAATAAAGTTGGGAAAGAACAAGCAGCTTCTTTTCTGGTGACCAGATATGAAGCTTTTTCACATCAAAAGCACATTTTCTACTATCTACCAAGATAAAAAGTCTAGTTTTACCTCTAATAAATGTTTTTTATTACTAAAGGACTTTTACAAATGTACAACCTTTTGTGTTAATAGTGTTTACAAAAAAGCTAATTGATTGCTTATGGCAAAAATGCCATCTTATAATGAATTAATCAAATTAATGAAAGGTGTTTTTAACATGTTCCTGTAGCATTCTCATGATGGAGGACGTATATAAAGAAAATTCAAATGAATTTCTGAGTGTTTATTTATTCAAATCATTGGGAATCTGGAGCAGAAGAAAAAACGCATTTAAAAAAGTTTGTACTTGTTACATAAAATCTCCAACCGCTGGGCTACAAACTTCCTGCTCTGCTCCATTCTGATCCTTCCACCATCAGACAGCTAAACCCATGACGGATTTTTTTTTCCTCGTCTGAGCTGGAATCTGGATAAAAACTGTACGGCTGGATAGTTTAAACAACGCTCGACATTTTTGTTGCACAGTTAATGTTAGGTCAGGGGTGTGAGGGGCTGTAAGCTAGTGGGAGAGAGTGTAAACAAAGGGATGATGGGAAATTTCTAATGAACTGACTACTGCCACTCTGCAGAAGCTGTGGCTATGTCCGAATTTCCTCACTACTCCCTATATAGTCCGTTCGCCATTTTGCAGTGATGTTTCAATCTACAACGCTCACTAGATTGGTGAATATAGACCACAATGCATTGCGACTGCACGATTTTTGCAGAGAGAAAAATAAATAAAATAAACAGCCCTTTATTTCCTAAATCCTACTTTTAGAACGTTATTTGTTAAGGCACATTCATTCCATTTTTTCCTTTACTGAAAAATATTTTGTTGTGTTGATCAGACAATGTTGACTGTTCTCTTTCTATATTTTAAGTTACCAAAATAAAAGCACAAGGAATTTTCTTGGGTAAAATAAACTTGTATATGAGATGCAGTTGCAGTGCTTCACACTGTGATCATTACATAAAATACATTTTGCAATTTTATTAAAATGAGAGAAATATTAATATTCAGGCAGAGTTTCTTCTAAGTCATACTCTTTAAAAAAAAAGAAGAAAAAAAGAAGAAAAGTGTTCCGGTACACTATAGCGACATGTTTTGTAGTGTGGGACGCGTATTGGGATACGTATCACATCGCCAGACTCTTGCCAATACACACCCCTAGTCATTTTTTACATATAGGCTGCCATCAGTGTGTGGATGTAAGTGTGTGTTTGGATGACTGGAATTGTGACTGTGAAAGCGCTTTGGGGCCTTAAGGACGGTAGAAAAGTGCTGTGAAAGTTTACGCCATTTACTACGTATAATTTGTGAGTGTGCTAAAACTAATATTGAATCTCAAAAGAGCCACAGTTCTGGTTCTTCACATGCAATGTCATCCTTGTGGCTCTGCAGGAAAAACCTGCTTGTTGTTTCATGGAAAGGTCAGCGTGAGGCGTCATCAGCAGCATTAGATCAAACACGATAATCTGCGCTAGATATGCTTTATAATCAAAGAAAATCTATGAGTGGATTAGCAGATTTAACCTATGCTTCACCAGTTTCATCAACTCATCAGGGTCAAATGTCCTCAGATGAACAGATTTCCTCACGTTTTAAACTCTTCTTGGTTCCGTCAGGAAGGCAAAAAGATATGTATTAAATGAAGCTTCTATCATTTAAAACTTTATTTAAAATGATAATGTCGTTTTTTATTTAAATTCAAGCTGAAGCAGCAGAGCGCCTGATGGGAAACGCTCTTCTGGGTGAGACATCACCTGCTCCACAGGGGGAGACGCGTCCCTGTCCGGGTCGGTGTTGAAGCCGGGCCTGGTTCTGGCTGAAGGGGAACTCCAGGCTGGACTGCAGCAGAACAGGGGAACATAAAGAAAACCCAGATGGGAGTTCTGATACGTGGGAACACCTGAGAATGCAAAATATTACCAGTTCAGAGTCGTTTTTTGTGTTTTTTTTTTATTAAGTAACCAACTGAACTTCTGCTTTAAAAAAAAAAAAAAAGGCATAAAATGGTTAAAATGATGTTTACACCCGGGTGGAAAAAGTGATGAGGGATCCCTAAAAAAGAAGTTGTGGTCACGCAGCCTGAATGTTCGATGTTGCTGCGCTGTCTAAACACCAGAAACTTAGATGGACAGACGTTAAACCACAGCAAGACAGTAGAAAAGATCTCCGTCTTTCAAATGTCTCTAGGCTGGACGAGCATCACCAGCAACATTGCCTCCAACTTTAAGCAGCTTGTCTTTGAGTCTTTACCTTATTGCTTGATACAGAGTAAATTTGTGTTTATGAATGATTCTATTATGAATTCATGTAAGAAATGGTTTGTTAGTTGATACACATTGAATGATCCGCATTAATGGTGAATGTTTCTTGCAATAAAAGTGATCTAGAAAACTATTGGTGGCCTTTGTTTCTTTGAAATAAACTTCTGCTTCATCATCTGGACCAAAACGTGAGGTAAGGAGGCGAACTTTCCCTCTGAAATGATGCTTTGAGTCACTGAACACGACATCTAGCTCGTATACCACTTTCCTCCACTGCCGCAGGGCGAGGTCGGTAACCGTTACCATGACAACACATTGCACCGCCTATGAAAGAGTCCGCTTCTAAAATAAAAATAAAAACAATTTATATGTGAAAAAGACAAACAAATTAAAGTATTAATAAATGATTTCCTTTTTCCTTTTTTCGTGAATGACCATAGTATGAGACGGTTAATGTCCATCATCAGAAATGAACCTCGAAAAGCATCATCACTTATGAATAAAATATTAAAATAAAAATATAAAGAGTTTTACTGTCAAAATGATCACATTCAGAAAACATTAAAGTTGCCTTTTTTCCTTCTGCTCCTCTTTTCTGTCAATTATACGTTCTCAATAACACGACTCCCACAAAACGCTGATAATTCCCGGGTCCACTCCTTAACACAAACATTAAAGCTACGTGCACACAGGCCATGAGTGGCTGTGAACTTAGCATTAGAGGCATTGGTGACGTCACTTTTGTTGACATATTTTGGACAATAACTTCATATATAAAGATCAGACAAAAGAACAAAGTCATGAGTGAAAAACAACCTGCAGCGGCGCCGATTAAACGCCCACTCATCAATGCCTGAAAACTGGTTGAGCCAGAACCTTGAGGTCCTTCTTGTTCATCTATGTTCTGGTTGTCTTGTTGTTTCTGGCATGCATTGTCGTTATGCTGTTTCTCATCCATGATGCCCTGGTTGTAGGGAGGAGGCTCCTGTCTCCGAGATCTTAAAGATCCACTCTGATAAGAGTGTTTTTTGTTCATGTTCTTGAAGCATTTTTCCGGATGACGGCGGACATAGATAAAGAAATTGAAGCTTAAAATGGCATTTCTGAATATTTCTTTATTCAAATCGTTGTGAATCAGGAGCAGACAAAGTTTTTTTTTAAAAAGAGCTTCTTCGTGAGGTAAAAAATCTGCTCCGCTCCACAAGGGGGAGTATAATGAGGGTGGTGTTGCTCCACGCCAACAACTGCTTGTTCTTTCACCTTTCGACACATCCCGTCAGCCACAGCGAATCAGCCCCCACCGAGTCGCACAATTGGGCTGGCAGAGAGGTTTTACGCTGCATGCCCTTCCTGACACAACCCTCTAGTTTATCCGGGCTGGGGACCGGCACAGGGAGTCCCAGACTAAGCTCCTCTTGTGGCTTTACAGTCAGGTAGTAGCATGAGGGGCCTCGCCTACACTGGATGAAGCTCATTGTGCTCCCTGGCGAGCGAAAACCAAGTGAGCCATCCAGCCGACTGAAGGCCCCGCCCACAACTCAGAGCTTCTGCCGCTCTGCAGAAACTAGGATTGTGTCTGAATTCACCATTTCATATTGCTGTCCGAATCTACAGTTCCATTGATTGCCCTAAATATTTCCCAGAAGTCTTTGCGAAAAATCTGTGTGCATCGATGCTCACTAGATTGGCAAACAAATGTCTATTAAGGTTTATGTAATTATTTGTTTCTTGTTCGTGTTTTTAAATATATTTTAATTTTATTACTTTTACATTTTATTTGTAACTCCAGTGTGTTCCTCTGAGGGATCCTCCACATCGGTGACTGACCCTTCTCAGTGAACGGGGTCGCTGCAATGGGATCTCCCGGGTCTGACTCTTTTTGATCGGATCTGGCGGGTCCTGTGGTAGTGTTCTCTGTGAACTTGGGTGGGGGGGTCACTGATGTGGACATGTCCCCAAAATATCGTTTCCCCACTTCAGTACGAAGCCAGGTCTCTACATTCCATCATTTTATCACTCTTTTTATCATGGTGTGCATATGTGTGTCTGTGTGTGTGTGGGGGGGGGGTTGTCGGCACTGTTTGTTTTGTCACATTGTTTTTTTAATTTTGTTATATTTTATGCACAGCACTTTGAGTGACATATGTGTGTTGTTGTAAAAGTGCTATATAAATAAAGGTTGACTTGATTTGAATTAAAAAAAACACTGATCGACGCTTTGAAAATAGATAGACAAAAGATGATTGGAGTGGAACTTTAAAAAAATGGAAATTTATTCCCAGCTTTTTTTTTTTTTTTAATGTCCGGCAAAACGACAACAGTTGATGGAAGCAGACGACAAATTCAGGTTGAGTGACGATGACGGTTTCATCCACAAACTTCCTGCTTTTCTTTTAGTGCAGCAGAGATGAAGTGTAAACTATCTACCAAATGCCAGTGACAAAAGATCTGGTTTGGGAGTTCGGTTATCTTTAATGCAACTGCCATATAACCGGGTGGGTTAAAATGCCTGAATATAATTTGGTATCATTGGGCCACACAATTAAGATCAATAACATTTTATTTTGAAACTATTGAGCCCCCCCAGTGGAAAGAAATGGAATCTGTTGGTCTAGATTTACCATTGCCATATTATCTTTACTCCGACACGATTTTCAACTTGATTAAGAAAACTACAAATCCAATTGTTTAATACATGATAAGAATCTGGTCTAGGGTATACAAACATACTAATGAAACTAATAACTTATCTTTGTACACCCCAATTTGGGGAAACCAGTATTTTATCCCAGGGAGGGCAGATATTGTCTTTCAAGACTGGTCTTCGAGAGGATTAAAGTCAATCCAAGATCTATATCTACCAAATTCAGAATCACTAATATCCTTTGACGAACTGACATGCAAGTTTAACATTGATAGGAAATGTTTCTTTAAATTCCTTCAACTACGGAGTTTTATTAGAGAAAGACAGGGTAATCAATTCACTAAGACACAAAAAAACAAACATTACCGTACCTGAAAGAATGCTTTCTAAAAAAAATGGTAGGGATAAAGGCGCCATATCAGAACTTTATGTCCATTTGATGTCCAATTCGAATGAAAAATCTGATTTTAAACTTAAGTCCTGGAATGAGGATCTCAAAACAACCTTGTCGGAGGAAGATTGGGAGTTAGCTTGTAGCAAAGTTCACAAACACATAATCAGCACTCGGTTTAGGCTTCTGCAATACAAGTGGCTCATGAGAACATATATAACACCAGCCCAACTAAACCGATATAACAGTGATATCCCAGATATCTGTTTTAGTGTGCTGAGGCCAAAGGGACTCAATGCCCTGCTTTGTGTATTTTAGGTATATATCCTTCAAATCACAAGTTTACTAAAAACGGACAAATTATGATTGACACATGGTTTTTTACAAGCAAAAAGAACCATAGCAATATTTTGGAGGAAAACCTGCAGTTAACTCACTGGGTGAAACAGATGCTGATAGTTTTCCCATTAGAAAGGATGACCTGTGTTAGGAAAAGAAAGTTGGAATTGTTCGAAGACATGTGGGGTCCTCTAAAACAAATTGTGAGGAGTCTTAATTTGGAAAACGGATCTGTGGACAACCAAGACTTACTAAGAATAAACCTTCACTATTTAAAAAAATTAAAAAAGGATTTTTATTTGAAAAATGTATCAAAGGATGGCTTTCTTTTAATTTCCTGACCAGTAGAGGTTGATCTGTTCTTGTTCTTGTTTAGTTGTTTCTTCTCTGCTTTTTTTTTTTAACATGTACAAATTGGGTGTAAAGCTTGTAATTATGTTTGATAATGTACCAAAAAATTTAAATAAAAACAATATTACAAAATATGTAGTTTGGTTGAAAATAAACAGAAATGAAATGTGGAATCTGGGTGCAAACAGTTTCTTCAAAGTATAAAGCTTTGAGCTTCAGCTGACACGTCTCACCTGTCGATCACGGCTCGGCGCATAGCTCGTGCGCTGTACGGACACTTCCCCACCACCACTGCGCTGAAGTAGAGAGCCTCCTCCAGATAGTGGGACAGCAGCGCTCCCTGGAAGCCTAGCACCCCCCAGCGGCACAGTTTGTCACTGCAGGAGAGGGACATGGTAGGTTCTCCTCTTCCCGGCTTCACACGCAGCAGTCCAGCGCTGTGGTATCCCGGGCCCGAGAGCCGGGGATCAGCCGGCCCCCCTGGGACACACTTGGCCCCCGTTCTGAGGACATCTGGGATTTGAGGGCGTTCCTCTGCGCTGTCAGTCTGCAGCGATGGAGGTTCAGCTTCGTGGGGCGCTTTTGGGCCACTAACGTGTGAATTCCGGTCATCTGGGTTTTCTGAGCCTCCGTCTTTTGTCTCCTGTTCCTCCAAATGGGGAAGCTTTGAGTTTCGTCCTTCGTTTGGTTCCTCTGCTTTTCTTTTCAGGGAACTTCCTGCGTCCGTCTCGCCTCGGCTGTCCACAGGAGTGACGGGATGGCACGGTTGAGCCTGGCCGGGCTGGAGGCTGTCAGTCACAGGGATGATGGAGGCATCGCCACCTGAGGACGAAATCATGTTTCATTATCCGTAGCCTCCTGACTGTAGATGAAAGCAGAGCCCCGTTCAAAATGAAACCAAAAAGACTAAAGAAAATAAGTTTACTTGAAAGTTAAAATACATGAATAATAAAAACGAATGTAGAGATTTATGCTGCTAAACAAAAATGAAAGAAAACATCTGGAAGTTGGACAAAGCTAGTTAAATCATCTTTTTTTTTTTAAATAATTTAAAATTTACTTTGCTGTCAAGAACATTAAAATCTCTCACCAACTGAAAAATATCATCTCAACACTGAAGCACGTTGGAGGTAGCATAATGGTTTGTTAATTAGAATCATCAATTGAATATATTTCCCCTATTATTATGATTTTTTTTTAAACACAGAGTCAAAATATGACATTAAAATATCAGTTTACGCTTCAACTCGTTTTTGATTAACAAAGCAGCAGCTTGGGAATCTGGGAACATCCTGGACTCACAGGGAGTGTGACTGGTGAAGAAAACAAAGGAAACTCCCGGCTGAAGCTTCCACCTTCCTCGCCGATCGGACGGACGAAACAAAGCGCTGCCCCGACCGCCGACAGCCTTATGGAGCTCCTCCATCAGATACCTGGAGGAAAAAAAAGAAAAGCTGCTACGACAATCTCAACTTTGGGAATAATCGTGAGTGTTTGAGCTCCAACAGGCGGAGAAATGAAGCCAACTGAGAACTAAACACTCACCGGACGCAGCCTCTTCTAGCTATAACCTCCGCATGGCTGTCATTGAGAACATCGCCTATATAATTGTGAAAAATCACGTTAAACAGAATTAAAACACACTCATGCTAACATCTGCTTAACATGATTTATTTGGGGAAATAATCTACAAAGATTTCAGTTCATGATTTTAACTTTGCTTTAAAACTTAAAAAGAAAAAGCACAAAAATATCGTCTTGACGGCGAGTCAAACACACACACACACAAAAAAAAAATAAATGAATTCTCCATTACACACCTCTAGGACTCATGGCTGCCTGACCGATGCATTTGGTCCCGGTTCCCATGGAAACAACCTCCATCTCAGCTGTCAAAGGAAAACCAACCGTCTGTCATCCGATCACACTTTTGATTTCAAATGCAGTTTAAAGACCCGTTTCTGATGAAAATCGTGGTATTTTTTTGACGATGGAGGGAATAGAAATGGAGACATTAAGCACAAAATTGCATTTCTGAGGATTTCTTTATTCAAATGTATTTTAAAGCATATGCACAACATTAGGTGCTGTAAAGAGGGGTAGGAAGATTTCTCTTCAACCCACTCATTTTCATGCACACTGTCTTGTTTTATCAAATTTAAACTCTTGTGTTTATTTTCATTTTGTGTTTAAATAAAAAAATAATTTTAAAAAATCGTGACCCAGACGAAAACGATGCCATTTGACAAAGATGGTATTTATAACTCAGAAAGCCCCCAGCTGCTCTGCTCTATTCCGATCCATCCGCTTGTAAGCCAGTGGGAGAGCTTGTAAACAGAGAGCTCTCAGCAACGGGGAGGGGTTGGTGTTGCTCCACACCAATGGCCCCGCCCACATCTCAGACAGGTGAATTTCTAATCAACTACTGCCGTTCTGCAGAACTATGTCCAAGAAAACGACACAGGTTTTTAAATTTAGTTATAATCTACAGACCAGAGAACGCTTTAAAAACAGATCAAACGATGGTCGGCGTGGGTTTTCAACAACCTGAAAGGCAAACTGTTAGTAATGGCCTTTTAAACGTAAGGCGGAATAAAAACTGTATTTGTTCTGCCGACCTGCGTCAGAGCTGCGACCCGGGTGGACTTTGACGACAGCGGCCAGCAGGGTCCACTCTCTGCCCGCCTCGGGCTTCCCTCTCTTGGGCAGCTGGTTGAAACACTTGTAGCACAATTTGGCGACTTCATCCGCGTCGATCATATTTTTTTGCTTAAACGTGCTCAGAAAAAATCGCGGAAACGCTGTAAATACTTCCAAACATAAATTTTTTTGAAACAGCCGCTGCGGCACCGGAAGTCTCGGCGAGATGATGAAACTACTTCCGGGCTAAGATGAGGGCGATGGGACTGTCAAAATAAAAGTCTGGATTTATAGGTGAATTTTTTTGTTTCTATGGATTATGTAACATTTGAATACCTTCTATCAAACAAAAAAGGAGGATTCTGGTTTAATTTAATATTCTGAATAGCAAAATATTGTATATTAAAACAAAGACTGCTGAAAAAAACTACTGTCAAAACAGGAAATGGACATAAAAATATATAAAAACAATTTGTGTGTGGGGGGGGGGGATAATTCACAATAAATGTGAATAAAATATATATGGGGGGTTTAAAACAGCATAAGGTTTTTGTTCACTTTTCCTGAATTTTTGTTTAGCATAATTTTTATTTTCCTTTTAATTATTTAAAAGTTTGAATAAATTATATATATATATATATATATATATATATATATATATATATATATATATATATATAATAATTTATTAAAAATAAAATTCTACCTAATGGTAGTTTGCATTTTTTTTGTTGTTGGTGGCGTTTAATTCAATCCTGAAATAATTCATTCTAATGCAATTCAAAAACTTTTCAGTGTTGCCGTTTTGGGACTGTTTTCTGGTGTTATTTTAAAATTGCAATTCTTTGTGAATTGATGCAGAGTTGCATGACTTTGCAATTACCTCTGTCTCTTTGCAGCTGCATCCGTCCACAGATTCTCCCAACAACCTTAAGATCCATAACGTGGTCCCGGATGCTGGACTCTGCAGCCCTGTTTTTTCCTGCTCAGTTTCTCAATCCTCCTTTGCTTCTTGGTACATTTCCACTGTTTATTTTTCAGCATCTGCTCAGAGCTCCGTGCCCAGGCTATAACCGCTGTCCTGCCTGAAAGTATTTACTGGACAGCAAACGAGACACCGAGAGTGGAGATGACAAAGGGTTTGTTTGTACGGTTACTTGAAAACATGTCATTTCAATTATTGGGACGCTGCCTGCCAAACCACAGACTGAGGCCTGATGAGTGGAAAAAGCTGCCAGCTATATCTATGAAAACCATTTTTGGGCCAGTTTTTTTTTTTTCCATAGCAGTGGAATAATTTATAACAAAATGATTTCTGTAAAACAGAAAAAAAACCAAATACATGAACCCTACTAATAAAACCAACGTACTAATAAAACAAATGAAATCAATATGCCAACAGAACATAAAGCTTTTTGAATATGGCAAGATATTAAAGCTTAAGCTGAGAACTTTTATCAGATTTACACATCAACTCAATTAGATCAATTGGGAAAAAAAAACGTTTCTACAACAAATATCATTTAAATAACTTTAGAATCAAAAACACACACAGAAAATCAATATTTAAAATGTAAACAATAGAAATGTGATTCTGTTCATGCTTCTGTGTATGGCAAGCAGAAAATGTAAAAAATTAATAAATAAATTAGAACAATAGTAGATGGATGGATTAAAAAAAAGGAACATTATAGTCATCAATTCAGCCCAATTTGTTTACTCTTTTTCTAAAGACAACTAATTTACACACATCCTAAGATGAGTTCAAGGTGCATGTAATTTTTATAGCGTATTTTGTTCCATTATGTTCTTATTTTGGCTCTTTTGCTTGCCATAGAAGCTTGTTTTTAACACGTCAAAACTTTGATCAAGTTTCAGAGTTTGTTCTTATCTCTTCTGAAGTGACCAGGTCTGCTCACCTGCAGCTTTGCTCATCTTTACGCTCTTTTTATAAATAATCCAGAAAAATGGCAGAAAAGGTGTTCAGTCATCAAGACACCAACAGAGACCGTCTGTAGCATTGAGTAAACAAGACTTCTAATTATATGCTGCCTAGTTGTCTGTCAACTTTTCTGCCCCTGCCATCCTTAACCAATCATGTCCCTTATTAAAATAAGTATTACCACAGTCTAACTTTTTTAGTTTCAATCCTGAACTGGATCAGGATTTCTATAAGATGTAGTGTTTTTTAACATTTTGTCTTGATGTGGAAGTTAACAACTTTAAAAAGGCTTTCAGAATGCCATGAATACTCCGCTAACTAGCGAGTTAAATGTTGACTGTGCAATAATTTATTTATGTATTTACCTTCATTTATCCAGTCAAGACAGATTAAGAAAGGAAAAATCTTATTTTCAACTGTAGCCTGGCAAAAGGCAAGAATGAAGAGTTACATGAAACGCATAGAACAAAGATCAGGATAAAACAGCGGTAATAGAGACAATCATTGAAATAATTGTATCAATTAAAAGTCATTAGTCTCATAAATCTAGGTTACAGTTTTCTTTAAAATGTTTATTAAGATTCCTTTTAAAAACTGCAGACTGAAAGGAACGTATTGGTTGATAGACTGTTAATTAATTCCGTTTTGCAGAGTAGGTGTTGTACATGAGAGATGAAATGTGCAAAAGCTGCCTCAACTAGGAGGGAAAAGGCCAAGGAGGGTTTTGTAAATTAACAGCAACCACTGGATTTTCCGTCCAGTGAATAGTGAAGTCCGGTTCAGTGACGAGTGGAGGGTGCAGTGGTGGTTTTTGAAGGGAGCATTTCTTTTACATCGAATGGTAAAGAGTCCAGTTTTTTTTTTTCAGCAAATGTTTCTTAGCTGAGTAAATGACAATCACCAACATCAATTATAAACTATAATTGACAGACGGCTCTGTTATGGGTTAAAATAAATCCTGTATTAAGACGTTGAGATCTTAAGGACCTCATCAGGACAGAACGTTTTTACTCAACGTTTGTGCGAATATTTTACCATTTGTGAATTTTGGCTTTTAAAGATGAATCTAATAACGTTAGGAATGTTTAAAAAAACAAAAATTCTTTGGGGTGCTGGTCAGTAAAATTCAAGAAAAATCCCAAATGTGACCCATTAACTCTTAATCCTGCTGTAATCTTTTAAGGTTGAATCCTTTTTGTTTTTGACACTAAATCCTTAAAACATTTACTATAAGATTTTTCTACAACTTCAAATCACATTTTACTTTATTTCTCTATGAGATGTTTTAAAAATAACATTCTCTTTTAAAATCTCAAAAGAGAGTTTTATTTAAGAATTCCTATTGATAAGGGGACAAATAGTCACTGTCCAAATTTATTTTGCGATTATCGGTTTGATCAAACAAACTGATGGGTTACATTTTTAGTTGTTAGTTAGCATCACGTTTTTAAGCATCTGTAAGTTATCAGACTGAATTATTATGTGAGAAATGAATAAAAAAAGTCTTCATTGCGGCACAATCACAACAAACATGAGCGTGTGTGTCGCTAACCTTCAGTTGCTTTTGTTTTTTTTTAAGTTTAGCACAGTTTGTTGACTCTGTTATGTAGTTTCAGATCTTCACACTGGATTTTATTTTGCACAGCTTTGTTGGTTTAATAGTTTTAGTGTTTTCGTTTACATTTTTAAGCCCGAAATTCTAAGATAAAAACATGTGTTTAAGATGAATACGGTGAAAATGGTTGATCAATCTTCATGAACACGATTACAAGAAAACTGTTGAAAGAAAAAAAAAAAGACAGATATCCAGGTTAAGACTGTATTAAGACTCAGTTTCTTTTTATTTTTTGGATCTGTACAAGAGAAAATGCTGACTTTCACAAGTAACAGAAAGATAAAAAATAAAATTGCATCTCTTCTCTTTAGCTTCAGTAATAGACTTGGGCCCCGGACACGCCCCCAAACGCGGGGCCTTGGGGGGGGGGGGGGGGGGGTGTTTAGCCCTGTGATTAACGAATGAAGTGAATTCATTCATGTACTCAGTCCGTCTCGTTCGCTGCTCGCTTCAAAAGGTTAAAAATGTGTTTGGGGTGAATTTGCTTTACTGCATCTGCGGGTAGCTGTGCTGTTGACATGAGGTGGCATTAAGGCCGTAATGCCATCTGGCTTTAGTGCGCTTGGAAGCGGGCAGTGGGGGTGTGTCTTCTGTTCAAAACCCACACACACACACACACACACACACACTGTCTATGTGCACATACACAACATGAGCAACTACACACACATCCTCTGTGTTTTGGGTCTCAAACGTCAAGTTTCAGTTCACCCTTGGGACTCTACTCCCCGGATGAGGCCAAAGTTTTAACCCCGGGAGGAACACATGAATCTAAAACAATAAAAACGGTCATGCTGAATTTAGTGTTTTTGTGTTGCCGGTGCAACGGCTGTGAGTCACTCCTGTCCAAATCCTTCCGTTTCCTCGATGGCGAAGAGGAGTTTCTCTCGGAGCTGCTCCAGGCTTTTGTAGGGCGGCAGGTCCAGACGATTGAAGCTGAGAGGACAAAAACAAGAACTAGGTCAGAGAAAATCCAGACAATTCAGGCTGGAAATACGTCAACATAAACAAAGAAAAACGTGTTATCTCAAAAGTTGTCCAAATACTAAAAATATTACTGAAAAAATACCTATGACCCACTAATATCTTTTTTTTTTTAAAACAAATATAGAGTTAAATAAAGACAAGATCTCACCATGTGTGGCTTCTTGGAAGCCAAGTCTCCTTCCCCACTTTGTCTATGCAGAACTTCTGGGGACCATTACTTCCTACAGATGACAAACATTGGTTGATTGATGGATTTATTTCAAGCATTGTAGTCAAAGCAATAAAGAATTTTCACAGAATTTACACAAACTCATTAGAAATAATGAAATGCATAGATAAAAAAACAGAAAATAAAAAACAAACAAAAAAGAATTTAAATCCCAAATGCTTAATTAAATATAGTGATTATTAAGACATGCAGAGCTTGATTTACTGCTTGAAAAGGACGAGTATTATTTGTATATTTGAACATTGTTTGAGCTCATTACTTAACTCGTTCCAAAGTTTAGCTTTTCTTTGTGGTTCTTATCAGTTCCTACATCCCCTCAGTTTGTAGGCTCCTTCATTTTCCAAGAACTGCTTTTGGATACTGAATGGTAATGTTTTCCCACTTAGTTTGTCATTGATAGCAACCCCCAAGAATTTCAATTGAGGCATTATTTATTTTAATTGAGAGCTCGGTATTGGCGTAGTAGTTACCAAAAAACATCACTTTGGTTTAATTTAGGTTCAAAGATAACTTGTTGTAATCCATCCATGATTTTATTTTGTTTACCTCCGTGTTCCCCACATTGCTAAGTTCCCTATGATTGGCTGTAGAATAGAATATATTTGTGTCATCAGCAAATAACAGGAGTTTTCAAAGTTTTGAAACATTGAATATATAATTTATGTAAATAAATAGCAGCGGGCCCAGAATTGATCCTTGTGGGACACCACAACTTATCTCTTTGGCTTCTAATGTAAATTCATCAATCTTGACAAATTGTTTTCTTCCTGTTAGATAGCTTTTGACCCAAGTTAGCGCTGGTCCTCTTATCCCATACACATCCAGTTTGTCAAGTAGGATGTCATGATTGAGAGAGTCAAATGCTTTTTTAAAGTCAATGACAATTCCAGATGCACATTTCTGAAGACAAGAGAGAGATGATTTTACCACATCTTCATAATTTTAAACCTTCTCAATGTGTGAGAAACCTGGGCGTACTTTTTGACTCTGAGCTAAATTTTATCCCACACATTAAAAATGTCGTTAAGACAGGATTTTATCATCTTAAGAACATTGCCAGAGTCCGCCCGTTCCTCTCTCTTGCCAGCACAGAGGTACTAATGCATGCTTTTATTTTCAGTCGTTTAGATTATTGTAATGCCCTGCTCTCTGGTTTACCCAAAAAGTCTCTTTCAAACTTACAACTTCTACAGAACTCAGCGGCACGAGTTCTGACGAGAACCAGAGGGCGGGAACACATTACACCGGTTTTAAAATCGCTGCATTGGCTCCCTGTGCGTTTCAGGATTGATTTTAAAATTCTTTTAATGGTTTATAAATGTTTTTATGGTCTTGGGCCTTCTTATTTAAATGATATTCTTTTAAAATATGAGCCCTCGCGGACCTTGAGGTCTTCCAGTGCTGGCCTCTTAGTTGTTCCCAAGGTGAGGACCAAAACTTATGGTGAGGCTTCGTTCTGCCATTACGGTCCTCGCCTGTGGAACAGCCTGCCGGAGAACCTCAGGGCCGCAGAGACAGTAGAGGTTTTTAAGAAGAGGCTCAAGACCCACCTTTTTAATTTAGCTTTTAGTTGATTTTAACTGCTAATTTATTCTATTAGTTTTAGTATAGGCTATTTTATGTATTTATTTTAATTTTACGCATCTTATTCTCAATTTTATGTTTTTTTTTTTTTTTTTTTTTTCTTCCTTCTTTTTTATGTTTTTAATTTTAGCATCTTATGATTTTAGCCCCAGTGTTTCTTGAGGGGATCTTTTCCTCCAGGGCTTGCCGGCTTGGTCAGCGGTTGTTGCTGCAGTTGTTGCCCTTGCTGGGGCGGCTGGGGTCTAATTTTACAGCTTTATGGCTGTGAGGGGGACCCCGGTGTTGTCCCGGTCTGGGTGGGCACTGTGGCGATGTTCCGTTGGCCGGGCTGGCTCCTGGTATGAAAGGATTCCCAGATACTGTTTCCTCACAGCAGAGCCAAGCCATACTTGTTTGTTTGTTTGTTTGTTTGTTTGTTTATTTATTTATTTATTTATTCTTTTACAGTTACATAGTCATAATTCATTGTACGTGGGAGCCATGGGTCATGTGGTTTAATGGAGGGAAGTGGGAAGGGTGAAGGGTGGGTTGGGGTTTTTATTGTAATGTTGTGTGTTTACTGTTTTTAGTGTTAAAGCGCTTCGAGCTGCACAAAGTGCATGAGAAGCGCTATTTTATAAATAAAGTTTGATTTGATTTGATTTGATTTGATTTAGAATGTTATGTTTATCAATAAATGTAACTAGTTTATCATTTAATATTTTTACTAAAATTGCTGAGAATTGTTGAAGGAGAGACAATTGGTGTTTGTCTCCGTTCTTATAAATAGGAATGATTTTTGCTATTTTCGTTTGGTTTGGGAATCTCCCAGTTTGTAATGATACGTTACATAGGTATGTTAGAGGCTTAGAGATACTATTAATAACCTTTTTCACAACTGTCATATCTATATCCTCACATAAAAATATATGTATATATAAAAACAAACAAAAATTTCCCACAAACTGGGCGGTCTGTGAAATCTACAAACTAAAGGATAAATGTTTTGTACCTATAAGTTCCTGGAAGCCGCCGACCGGCAGTCGGCAGGTTCCTGTTACAAACTGGAGCAGACGGATTCTCTTCTCGTTGTCCATCTCCTTCACCACCTGTAGGAGCGCAGCGTCAGTCGCCGAACGTCACCGCTTCAGTGTGAATGTTTACCAAACACCCGAATTCAGCTCACCTGCCAGAACCAGTGGATCTGCTTGCTGTTCTTGGTGTAGTGCCGGTAGATGGTGTTCTTCTGCCAGTCGGCCAGATCGATCTCCTGCATCCCGCACAGCATCAGCTGC
This sequence comes from Oryzias latipes, assembly GCF_053564925.1. Lineage (NCBI taxonomy): Eukaryota > Metazoa > Chordata > Actinopteri > Beloniformes > Adrianichthyidae > Oryzias > Oryzias latipes. The sequence goes on along the minus strand of NC_136242.1, from coordinate 30,634,616 downwards.
CACGGAGACCAGACATGTTATTGTCCCGCTGCTTCTCTACAACCTTAACTTAAGCAGACGTTTAAACAAATTGATCTTCTACAAAAAAACGAAACAGGAAGCCTCTGAGTTTTTACAGAGGTGGAAAAATATGGTTTACTATCTTAAGTATCGTCTGCATTCACATGCAGACTTGAAACAAAGCATTGAACGACCTCTGGAGTCCTGAAAGGTTCCATATTTGTGAGGAAATTCTCCTCTCAGACACTAGGTCGAACCTCTGAACTAATGCCTCTAGGATGAGGTGAGAAAATCGAATCATTCCTGGTGATTTTGCTGGATGACGACGCTCAGCAGGTGTTGAACGAGTTTCAACTCTGATCCTCAGGACCTCGTCCAGATCAAACACATTTTTTAGTAAATATAAAGCATGAAAACCATCCCTCTTACCTCCAGCTCCTTCTCATCAAAGTAGCGAAGCCATTCCAGAGGAACCACCTCGTTGAAGCCGTCAAGAAAGGCTTTCGTCTGCTCCTCCACCCCGCGGGTGAACCTCCAGTCCGTCAGCAGGCTGCAGGAGGTGAAGGCGGTTCATTTAGGAGCTCGACCTCGGCGCTGAAGGTCAGCTGGGACCGTTTCTGTCGGCTCACCTGATGTACTCTTCCTTGTTTTCCTCCGTGACCAGTTCGTTCTCGCCGTCGTCCTTCAGCTGGTGGGTGGAAACTTTCCCGAGGATCTCCATGTCCTGAGCGAAGTACAGCTCCACCCCACATTCCGCCAGGTTGTTCTCCCTAAGCGCAGAGGCAAAACATCATGAAACATCAACCCTTTAAAAACATTCATTTACTTAAAAAGTTGCTCCTGAAGAAGCAACTGAAACTAGTTACCGTAGTTTCGTTTTTAAGTTTTAGAGACCATAAACTTTAATTTTGTACCAAATAGGAAACTTCTAAAATTAAACAATTTCAATTTGTTATTTAGAATAGACATTTGACATCATCTGCTAAAAAGGAAAACATTAAAGAAACATGGAAATGGGTGTAAAAAAAAACCATTTTAAACTTCTTGGAATTAAATTATAGATGTTAAATCGTCTTTACCATTAATGTTATCCCTTTTCTCATTTTAGGAATCTACCCGTTATCATTAAAAGCCATTTATGGCAACGCCATCACTTTAAAGTCCCACTGGAATCACCTTTTGTTAAAGTTTTTCCAGTGGTTTTCATTACGAATATGTATTTTCTTAAGCTAAAACCTAAAAACCAGTGTCATTTTCTAGGACATAGTTTCTGCAGAGTGGCAGTAGTTCTTTAGAATTTCACCTCCAATTTGTTGGTGGGACCAACCCCCCCCCCCCTTGTTGCTGAGAGATCTGTTTAAGCAGAGCAGGGAGCGTGGGGTCAGCCCAGCGTATAAGCTCTTTTTCAAACTGTATTTTTGTGTCTATTCCTGATTCACAACGATTTGAATAAAGAATTACACAGAAATACGATTTTGATCCTTATTTTCTTAATATATGTCCCCCATCATCAGAAGAAATGCTGCAAAAACATGTTAAAAAAACATGATTTTTTTTTTTTAATCAGAGTGGGTCTTTAAAAACCTACTTGAGATGCTGAATGATAAATGCTTTATTAAATAATATTAGCTGAATAAAATGCTGGAGGTTGTTTTTGATAAGAGTTGAAAACTAAATATTTCACAGCTTCAAAAATTCAGACAGTGTTCTAAAAAAGACATATTTAAGGCATTTTTAAGTTTTCTTTTATGGTTTTATATGAACCCAAAATCAACATGTTCTTCTGCAGCAGCTGCTTTACTTACTTGACCCACATGATGGAGTTATAAAACTCGGGGTCTATGGACTCCAGGTCTTTGAGGGTGGGTTTCTTGTCCAGCATTCGCTTGTAGAACGGCAGCGTGAAGCCGGTGTCGATGAACTTTCCGTGGTACAGAGCCTGCAGGGAGAAGACTTCAACAATGTGGAAAACCGCCTGGCGTTCGCCGCTCAGTGAAAACTCAGAGATGCTCAGTAAAGGTGAGGATTCCACAGGTTTGAGTCCACAGAGTCTGGATCAGGCGAGTTATGAGCTTACTATTTTCAGAGGCCTGTGATCACACGTGAATGACATTAACCAGCTGGTGGTGTTTCTTTGGCGTTTAAAGCCAGACGGAGCGGCTTTAAGGTTACGAACCCATCGGGGCTTCAGGCCTGTGAAAAGCCAAGAGCAACAAAGACTGGACAGACTTTATTCCGGTGTTCTGACGGACCAGATCTCCGTCTCCCAGCTGCCAGACGAGAGACAGAAGGTCTCTATGCAGATAGAGGGCAGCAGAAAAAGGGTTTGGAGCACTTATCTGGGAAAGGCATCTTTAAAAAGCATGTGAGTGGAGTGCATGCTGGAAGTGAGGGAAGGCAGCTCCAGAGGGTGTAGGCTGGCAGGAAGGGTGCGGCAGTGAGGTCATGGTGTGGGAAGGAGGGCGGAGGCTGTCGGCTTCGGGACAGACGGCTGTTTGGAGCCGGTTCCACACAGAGAGACGTTTTATGGCTCTTACTGTACATTCACAAGGCTGAAACGAGGGTTTACATCGACAGAAACCACAGAAAAGTGACACCAAATGCCCCCCCCCCCACCTTTCCACTCCACCCTCAGTCACGCCACAATGACAGAAAACAAGTTTACAAGAAGAAACCAGAACTACACTGCAAACTATTTGATACTTGAGAGACTTGAAACCTTGTTTTTAGACCTAAGTTTCCAAGTCTGAAGCTGTTTTAATTTTAAACAAGCTTTTCCCAAAATCCGCTCGGTGGAGAACTTTTTGTCTCATTAGGAGATCTAGACATCTAGAAATAAGGAAATTATTAATAAATGAGTCTGAATCACTTTGCTCCATTATTTTGACAATAGAAAAACTTGATTTAAGAATTTTTAAAAAATGGGGAAAAAATGAAATTACCCAATTTTAGGTTCAAATTTAAGGATGTTATGTTTAAGTTAAATTTTAGACTTGCATTCACTGTCATTGAAAAGAATAATTCATATTTATGTTCTAGTGCTAGTTTTAGATTTTGAGGATTTAAGAAAACTTGTACACATATTCTCATTTTGTTCACATGTTGTTCTAAAATGAGTCATTTTTACTTAATACACTAGTTTGTTTTCACTGTAATAAAAAGGAACTACAACTAGAAGGAGCTGCATTCCCAGAAGGAAATGCAGGGTTGAATGCTATATTGCTAAATAAAAATGAAACTTAAAAGGTAATAATTGGCACAAAAAAAAAATCAAAATTGACCATAAATAAAGTGAAAACATCACAGTAACAAAAAAGATATGCATGTGAAAAATGCCAGTGCCAGGTATCGGACCAGCAAGGTTCTACACCAAGGATTCCAAATGTATTAAAAAAGGAGAATAAAATCCTGGAAATCCTGGAATATCTTTAAAAATTCCAGGATTTGAAGGACCAAAGTAGGTTTTGCTAACTGGGTTTGCAAGAACAAATATTTTTCAAGATTTAAGCAAAAACAAATGGAAGTAGCTCACCATGGCGATGAAGCGGCCGATGAAGCGGAAGTAGGTGAGGTGGTCGGGGTTGATGGAGGAGGCGGGGTTGATCTGGAGGCAGTAGTTGTTCTTGCCGGCGTATTCAAACAAACAGTACATGGGGTTCAGGACTTCGTGTGACAGCAGGAAGAACCACTCTCTGCAGAGCGAGAGGACAGACGGCGTTACTGCAGGGCGGAGCAAAAACCTGAAGATCATTTACGTCAGGACAACAGCTTTCATTTTCATTTAGGGAAGGGATGGAAAGCTCAACACATGTCTGGAGATAACACCATATAAGAAACACAAAGAAAAATAGAAAGTCCGAGATTCAGCAAAAAAACGAAACCTGTAAAACATGGAAGGATAAAAATAAAAAAGGAACTTTACACATTAGTGGAAAATAAAACAAAAATAAACGAAAGTGTTACAACTTTTCCAAATTCCTAAGAAAGAATTTCCCACTCTCATAAAGATTGTGTTTTTAACATGTTCTTGAGCCATTTTTCTCATGATGGAGAGCACATATAGAAAAACTTAAGACTTAAAACTGCATTTCTGAGTAATTCTTTATTCAAACCATAGTGAAAAAAAGAAAAAAAGGCATTGGAAAAAACTTGGGTGACATAGAAGCTACTACGGCAAGCCACAAGCTCCCTGCTCCGCTCCATCTTGATGCATCCACCAGACAAATAGATCTGTGAACGAGTTTGTTTTTCGTATTCAAGCTGACGTCTGGCTCAAAACCAAAGACTAGCTCCGATATTGCTCGCCATTTTTGTTGCACCGGTAATATTCGGTTGGGGTTGTGAGGACTGTAAGCTAACGAGAGAGCGTGCAAACAGATGGATGATGGGAAGGGAGGAAAGCTTACTCTGCACCAACAGTTCCACCTACAATTCAATTTCATATAAACTACTATTGCTCTGCAGAAACTATGTTCTAGTAAACTACACCTTTTATTTTTTTGTGGCTAAAAACGGCATTTAAAAAAAAATAATGCTGTGAACGCTTTAAAAATACATCAAGAGATGATCAGAATCAGATCAAATGTGTTAAAGTTTGTCTTGAAGCAATTCCAACGAACGACAGAGCAGAAGAATCTGAAGAGCAGATTAGACAAACTGTGGAGGAATGAATGTTAGACAGAATGAAGGCCCCTCCACCAGCAGCAGCAGCAGCGCTCCTTAAGCCCCGCCCACACCCGCGGGGGGCGTGCGGAGCGCTGGGTGTTATGGACTGACGGACGGGCTGACGGACGCAGACACCTCCCAACATCCCGTCCGTGGTTCTACCCTGTGGTAGAACAGCATGATGTCACCTACCATAGGGTAAAACCACTGACGTGACACCGGAGACAGAGACACAATGCAAAAAAACAAAAAAAAAACAAAACACCCAAAAGGGAGAACGATGAGAACACCACAAACAGAAAAAAAAATATATGCAGAGAGGAAGACCTGAAGGACAGCAGGAGGCGTGACAGGAACAGATGATGGTGGGAGGACAAGGGAGCTCCAGGAGGAGGAGGTTCTGCAACAAGCTAAAACATCCCTGTGTGGCTACAGGATGAATCTTTACACAGAAGACGCTTTTCTGCCTTCAACTCTGGCGTTTAAACACAGGGGAAGCTAACGGATGATTGCCACAAGAACCTGTAGGATCATGGATCTCCAAAAGTTAGCAAACTTTAATCAGAGCTCAGACAAATAGCAGGAGGATTACAGGGTTTAGTGTCGAACCTGATAAACCCGGTGATGCTGCATCCTGTCGCTACGGCAACAAATTGAGAAAACGCTGCCACCATCGGGTCATTAAAACAACTCCTAGTGCATGTTGGGACAACAGACTGAAATTTTAAAGCTAAAAATAGTTTAAGTCACGAGTTGATAATGAAACAAAGCATAACATAAACTTTGCGTTCATTCTCCATCACTAAACCTAAATATGTAATCTATAGGAGGAGGAGGAGGAAGCGGCAGAAGCTAAACATACACCAACACCACCCTCACCAACATCAAACATGGAGGCTTGTGTAAAGAATACCCACAGGTGGATGAGATGCAGGAAAACCAGAGAAGGCACATAAGACGACAGAATGCGAATGAAGGCTAAGGCGGAGGTGCGTTTGGATTTCTCCTCACCTGGCGATGCCGCCATAGTCAAGCCCCTCCTCCCCTCTCATGATGATGTAGAGTCGACGACGAAGATCGTACGGCTTCACATTCATGATCTGATGAAGAGAAGTGTAAAAAAAAAAAAAAAAAAGGTTACTAGTAAATTACTAGTAATTTTTTCTGTTAGAAGTAACAATTGTTTTTCAAGACAAAACATATTGAATGATCTTGAGTCATTTGATTTTAAAATACATCAAATTTTTAAGTGTATTATATTATTTTATGCATTTTAACTGTAATTTGTGTTTTTTTTCCTCTTGTAGAGCACTTTGTGACTGCTGTCTGTGGTACTTACCAAATATCTATATCATTAGAAATTTGCCTGAGTTGTGGATGGGACTGTTAGCATAGAGTGCCCCGCCCCCCCTTCCTATCACCCTTATCCGATAGTTCTCTGTTCACTCTCTATCCTGCTAGCTTACAGCCCCTCACATCCGTAATCCAACATGACCGGCACAACAAAAATGACAATATATGTCCTCCACATAATGAGAAAAATGCCAAAGTTTTAAAGTAAACATACATTTATGTATATGAATTTATGTCCAATTCTCATCTTACTTTTAGAAAAAAAAGGTTTAGAAATAAGGACTGTTGTAGCACGAGGAATAGCACAGGATTTTTTTTTTGGGGGGGGGGGGGTACTTTATTTTAAATCATGTTTTGAAATATTTCCAGTTACAAGAGCAATCAATATACCTGACAATGAGTGTCTAACCCATCTTCAAAGGCCAGAACATCCTAACTTATTTGAAGATGAAATCTTAACACAAATTCACTATTTCCATTGGCACTTTTAAGCGAAAAACATCTCATACTCTGCTTTTTTCTTCAGTGTATGATTTTGAAAGCGGACAAGAGAAAGGAAAATGAAACTTGACGTCACTTGTTTAGTCTATGTTCAAATCCTAGAGTAGTTTTCAGTCTGACCTGCTGAAATGAATCCTCAAACAGCGTCTGTCTGGACACGGAGATCTTCACGTGGCTTGGCAAGGCGTTGGACTGCAGGGCAACAAGAACCACGAGAGGGTAAGAGTTAAACATATAAACACACACACACATATCTATATATCCATATATCTATATATATATATAGATATATATAAGTATATTTATATCGAGTTGCTGCTACAGTTTGACAGGTGTGCGTAAGAAAGTGACCAGTGAGTCCACTCACTGAGGCATGTAGCCAAGGTCAAGACGGTCTGCTATAGTTCAAACAGAGCATCAGAACCAGGAAGAAAGGTGGTTGAAGTGACTTTGAACGTTGCATGGTTGTTGGTGCCAGACGGGCTGGTCTGAGGATTTCAGAAACTGCTGATCTTCTGGGATTTTCACCCACAACCATCTCTGGGGTTTACAGAGAATAGCCCCAAAATGAGATCAGAGGAGAATGGCCAGACTAGTTCCAGCTGATAGAAAGATAACAGGAACTCAAAGAACCACTGGTTACAACCAACAAAGCCTGGTGCCACCGCCACAGTCTACCAGAGTACTGTTGCTGACCATGTCTATCCCTTTCTGACCACAGTGTACCATCTTGTACCAGCGCGGTGTCATAAAGCTGGAATCATCTTAGACATGATGATGCGTTCACTGGACTCAAATGGCCTCCACATTCACCAGATCTCAACCCAACAGAACACCTTTGGGACGTAATGGAACAGGAGATCGGCATCATGGGATGTGCAGCCGACAAATCTGCTGCAACTGCGTGATGCTGTCATGTCAATATGGACCCACCTCTCTGAGGAATGTGTCCAGTACTTTGTTGAATCAATGCCACCAAGGATTAAGGCAGTTCTGAAGGTAAAGCGGGTCCAGCACGGTACTAGCAAGGTGTTCCTAATAAAGTGGCAGTCCGTTTGTGCCTTCTATTTCTTTAGTAAGATATTTTCACTACATATTCATTTCAAAATAAAATAAATGGAGTCTGTTGATTTTTATTCTCCTCTCACATTGACAGTCTAACAGGTTTTAATAATTTTTTAAAGGATAATAAGTGTTCAATTTATAATTTATCCAAGAATAAATTAGGACGTGATCCTTTTGCCTCAAATAACAAAAAAAAAAGTAGTATTTTTCTGCTTGGAGGAGGCAAAACAATCAGTGAGAGCAGATCCAGACAACAGCAGCTGACTCCTAAAATAATATGAGGTATATAAAAAAATTAAAAATAAAAGGACTTGGAAAAGAGTTTCTGTGCTGTACCCAAGAGCCAGAAGAAATGTGACCTAAATTCAGGCCTCTCCTCTGCTGAAACCGCAGCACCAAAGCAGCTACCATCAGCGGCCTGCTTTTCCATCTTTTCAGGATGTTGACATTTTAAACGGACAAGCAAAGCACTACTGTTTTGTTAGTGTGCACAGCTGCTCCGGGTGTTTTTCTCCACATTGTTCACATGCGAAACAATCCTCTTTCCCCGTATTTTCCCCTCTTCTTCGAAAAAAACAACCTCAGCCAATAAATATATATATATTTTTATATTGAACATTGTTTGGTGTCTGCGGACTCTTTCAACACTTACATGACACAGGAAACGGAACTGGTGGTATTTCCACCTAAAGCTGCGATCGTATGCTCCGGGTGAGCCGCCCTGCCGTGACCTGCACACACACACAAGCAAAGAAAAATAAAGTTTTCATGAAAAAAATCGTGAATATATAAGATAACAGTCGGCTTGTTTAAGAAACCCTAATGATGCTGGTCGCATGGTCATTCCATGCTTTGTGCTCTAAATGACAAAAGGGATCGTCTGAGCAGAGTGAGCTGAACACGGCTCTGCAGCTGTGTTAGTATAAGCTGCACCAACTCTGCACACACACAGACACGCAAACCCCATATGTGCTTCGTCAGCAGCAGAAAAGCAAAGAGGCAGAGAAAAAGAGAGTTGGATGATGGGAAGGAGGAGGAGGAGGAGAGTGAAATCAGGAGGAGGAAAGAAAGAGGCCTCTAATGTGCTGGCTTTGCCATTGCCAGGTTGCCAGGCACATCTCGGTTTGGGTTAGGAAACGGAGACCGCGGCAGCAGCAGAGCCCTGGCCACAGACTCACACCGCAGCGAGATCCAGAGGAACAGCGGCGAGGGCTTCTTCTGCCGCCATCGGGCCTAAAAATACATGCAAACATCAGCAGGAAAGGGCTTTCGTGCACATGCACAAACGGCGTACAACAGCAGCTCTGCACAGAAAAGCACAAACAGCCACACACATGCCAGCGCAGGCGGCTGTGGATCTGCTGTCGCACTTCTGCACATTCTCCTGACTTCTGCGGGGAGATTTCTGACTGCTTCAAGGCAAACGGGAAGAGCAGTGTGTTTGGATGAAGATGCTGCTAGGTTCCACACAGGAACTGATGCAGAAGTTAATCACATGCGACCCAAGGAAACCCAGCAAAGTAGCAAAAATCAATGGATAACAAATGGGCTCAATAAACTCACTAATGAAACTGGATTGAAAAAAAAAAAATTCAGCCTGAATCAAAACAACGGAGTTTGTGGATTCTATTCTTCTTCCGGTTCTGCAGGTTAGCAAGATAATAGTTACCCTGGCTCAAACCCGGGTCTGGGGTCTTTAAAGGTGGTGGTACGGGAGTTGTGGTCCACAAAATATCGTACTCCCTCCGCGGTGTACTTCATCTCCCAGCCCGGGGGCAGGGGGTGCTCCTTGATCATCCTGCAACAGGGAGAGGGCAGTGAGCACGGTCCCAGTCGGAGAGGCTCGGTAAGACGTCCTCTGCCAACCTGCCGGGCTAAAGGTCAGGATGCTAAAAACCCGAAAGCATGCATCAATCTGCCGTGATGCTTTGCTGCCAAGTTTGTGGTTTAAAGACCAGGAGAGGAGTATAAATCTCAAGGATTTTACAGGTGAAAGAAGCAGAAAAAAAATCAGTGGGTTCAAGAAAATCCTGAAGTTTTTAGATCATTTGAGTATTTCTCTGAAAGATAAATCAGCTGCACGGGAAGGTAAAATCATGCAGACTTTAAATTGACTTGGTTTGAACCCACACTCCATTAATTGGTGCAAAATAATGAGGTAAAATGTATTTGTTACTTCAATGGTCTGCAGACATGAAATGAGTCAAAGGTCAAACGGGAGAGAAAAAATCTGGATTTTTCTCCTTTTGAAATAAGTGATTCTAAGACCAACAAAAGCAAAAATGAGAAAATAAGTTGAACAGTTTGATGTGAATGCATTGAAGCAGAGTTTGTGGAAAAGAGTCCCAGTCGGGTAAATCCATCAGATGATAATCTGGAATAATCTGATCAGTGTGCTGTAATATGGATGACTCAGTCGCTGCCGTTTTATGTCTGCCAGCATCTTTCTCAGGATGACTAAACACTTAAAGCACCACCTAACAAGCAGCATGCACACACACACGCACACACACACACACGCACAAAAGTGTGCACGTGCATCCGTGGTTGAAGCGGCTCTCACCCTTGGGTCCGAGGATCATCCCACTGAGTCGTCCGTGTGTTGTGGTTGACAAAGTAGACTCTGCCGTTGTCCTGACGCTTCTCTGCAGACACACACAGGACAGGAGGACAGGGGGGGGGGGGGGGGGGGTCTCAAATGAGAAAACTCCCCACACAGACAGAAGCTGCCCGTCTGTCTTTGAAGAGGGGGGAGGAAAAAAAAAACCAAAAAGTCTCCACCATGAGAGAAAAGCGGCGTGCCGGTGTGGTATTTCGCTGCGACTCGCCATTGAACGTTTTAGTGTGCGGGAGCGCGCCTGAAGGGGGGGGGGGGGGGTGAAACGGGTGTCAGGGTCACTGGAAATGCCAGTGACTTTCACGTCTGCCCCCCGCACCCCCACCAAAAAATCTTCAGGGGATGTCCTTCTGAAAGCGTGCTGAGGTGTGCACAGCAGTCAGAGGGGGTGACCGGCGCCCCCTCCCTCAGTCGCCCTGACATCTTTTTCTCATTAACGGGAGCGTGTGGAGGGCCCAGAAACAGTGGTGCTCACATTGCAGCTAGCCTTTACACCCTCTCTGCCCCCCTTACCCTTCATTTTGAAACCCCCATCCTCTTTTTTCTTTATTGGCTACCATCTCTCCCCCCCCCCCCCCCCTAATTTCTTCTTCTTCTTTGAGTCTAATATCAACCACAGATGAAAAAGCGGCTCAGCAGAGCCCTGACTGTGAGCCAGGGGTTTGAGGTTTTGATGCACCGCAGCATGTTGAAAAGGCATCACAGACGGGGACTGGGAGCTTTTGGAGCAAACGCGCCTCAGAGGAGGAAAACGTTGATGGGACCGGAGCTGCCAGCAGATTATAGAGGACAGTGTGACATGACTCTGCTATGATCCGACAGCTTTTACTCATTTGGGAAAAGCCTGGATGATGAAGAGCCCCATCAATAACGCAGCCTCGACTTGTAGGATTAAAGGGGGTCAAGCAAAGTAATAAACGAGCGCAGAACCAAATTAAAGAAACAGCTTTTCTTCAGCTCAGTGAAAATAGAGATTAGTGGAGCGGAGAAATGAATCAATTAAAGGCTGATGTGCTGACAGCCAACTGCAAGCTGAGTGAGAAACAAGGACCATGTGGCCTGCGTCGATTCTTCTCTTTTTGAGTGTCACATATGACTTTAAAGATCTAGATTAAATAGAAAAAAGCTCCTGGTTTAAAAACATTCTCAATATTCTGCATTTCAGAAGCACCTTAACTCTATAAAAGCTTCCTCAGGGACAAATGTTGGCAAACCATGTAGGATGTGAGGGCAAAAAAAGGAAAAGAAAAAAAAAAAAAAGCACAAACTCTCTAATGACATGAAGCAAACTTACCCCATCCGGGAGGCAGCGCGCCCAGAGGGTCATTTTCCACCGGAGCACCAGACGGCTGAGGCGGGGTGGGGGAGACAGAGAGAGACAAAGCAAATCCAGTTAGGATACTTTTGCCTCCTTCCTGACTTCTTCTTCTTCTTCCCCCCGGTTCTCGCCGATTGTCCGCGTTGGAAACCATGATGTGAAAAACTTCATGTTGAGCTCAGGGATCAGCACAGAAAAGTTGGAGAAGAAGGGTTTAGAATAAAGAGTGGGAAAGTCTTTTGAGCTCTGATTTGTTTGGCTGAAGTGTGAGGAGTAGAAGATTCCTCACTGCTGCTGCGGCGGCGGCGGCGAGGAACGACTGAGGGAGCTGGCCGGCCGGCGGCTCCTATGCTTTCCAAAAACTACACGCTTGGTAGGAGGATGAAACAAAAACACGGTTCCAATGAGCTCAGTGGCTAGATGCAAGCCCCGCCCCCTCCCCTCAAGCTTCCCGCTCACCTCCTCAAATACACCTACCCCCCCCCCCCCCCCCCCTCCTCCCTCACCACCCTGGCATCCCTCCCAGCCCCACCCTCTGGCCCTCCTCCTTCATCCTGCTCTCTTCTAGTGCTGCTGTGAAAGTAGGCAGGGAAGTGTGATGTCTGAGGGAACTGAGGGAACATTCATGCTTGTTCCAGACTGGACACCCCACCTCCTAGACAGCCCCACCCACCCAAACTCTGACAAAAGGCACCTTTATTCAACCTGGGCCTGGAAACCACTCTGGGGTTTACTCAGCCTGCAGTCATACACACAATTTAAAAAAAAAAAAAAAAAAAAATGTGTGCGCACCACGATGTGGAAAGTTTGTCCGCGGAAAACAGTCTGTGAAAGCCGGCATTCTTATGTACAGAAATGAGCATGAATAAATGAGGTGCACTGGAAAAGCAGATGAAAAGATGCTTGTTGGGATGGAGCAGCAGCTGATGATTTCATGACGCCGCAGCATCGTTCAGCAGATCCACAATCTGCCCCGACAAAATCTCCACTCTACACCAAGAAAGTCAGGTTTTTGGGGTCTGGGTGGCATGAAAAGGTGGATTTTCACGAGGGTACAACGGCGACGGCGTTCTGTATAACAGCATCTCTGCCATGGAAACTCTGTGGGAGTCGGGACGGAAAGGAACGGGCCGGTTGGAGGAGCCAAAGTGGGCACAGAACAGGGTTAACGGCAGTGTGTGTGCCGCTGCCATCAACAGCCAGCAGCCCCACCCGTTAGGGCTCTCTGTGACTAAAAAAGGTAAAGGGAGAATATAATGATATAAAGACACGATGACTTCATCCTGGCTCTGACCATTCAGGCTCTTCGGCGGCTTCCAGACGGAGCAAGGAAAAGAAAGGCAGGCTGAGAAAACATGGGAGGGAGAGGAAGCAGGCAGAGAACGGCGTGTTGGCACAAATGAAAGCTGAACGCCGCTGACGGCGAAAAGGGTTCAGAGCCAAGCAGTGCAGGTGAAGATGGCTTTAAACCTGCAGCCTTTATGCCACTGACAAAACGGAACCAAAAACAAACAATTTAAACATCTCCAGAGAGTGGGTTTGTGTGAACGGTGACATCAGGAGCTCATCAGAGAAAATATTTGCTTTTTAAGTTTCCCAAAAGTAAAGCAAACCCATAAATCTGAAAGTAAAAATAAATATATACATAAAAAAGGTAAAACAGCAAATATCGTCATTTTAAGCTTCCCAACCAACAAAGATCCTCATTAATTTATCAAAGACCCACGTGTTTTTAACGTGTTCTTGTGGCATTTTTCTGATGATGGATGACATTTAGAAAGAAATTTAAGATTAAAAATTCTTAAAAAATCTGTGATTTTCTTTATTCAAATCATAGTGAATCAGGAGCAGACGAAAAAACTCATGTAAAGGGCTGTAAGCTAACGGAAGAGAGTGCAAACAGATGGATGATGGGAAATGCGCACAGGCATGCTCCGCACCTCAAGTCCTACCCACAAACTTGGTGAATTTCTGCTGAACTCCTGCCGCTCTGCAGAAACTATGTCCTAGAAAACAACTGATAATCATAATTAAAACACCAGTAGGAAGATGATGGGAGTCAATCTTTAGCGAAATACATTTCAATTAAGAAGCTTTCTCTTTTTTCAGGATCTCAAAATAAGCTAAATCTAATGAATAAATGATAAAACTAATATTTGTAACAATTTATCGTTTTAATACTATAAAATTAATGCAAACGTATTTAAAAATATCCGAAAAAGTGGTTATTAAGTAAAAAAAAACGTTGCCGGAGCTTCGGTGGGATTTGTTCTTTGTCCCTTCATGGTATAAATGTCAGAGGACGAGGGGATATGCTGACGGGTGGTGTGAGAAAATGAGTGCGTGGGTTTTCCTGTTGGGTGGTGTGATGCTAAAACACAGGACTGATTCAGGTGCTGCTGTTAGTTAGGGAGGCCCTGTTCCAGCTAACGGGAGGAGAGGAGGGAATACAGGACTCAAAGAAGGGCAGGAAACAAAAAGCAAAAAAAAGAAAGAAGCGATGGGGCTCATTGGAAAGGAGTTTTAATAAAACTACAGGTATAAAGAAGGAAATGACAAATTGAGGGATTTCTACAGAAGCGACAGGGTGATAAGGAGGGGTTAAATAGAAAAAAGTAAACGTAAAGGAGGGAAGACTGGCATTGGGGGAGGAAACGGCAGTTAAAGACTGGGGGACTGCACTCTTAATGAGCAGCAATTACGGTGCAAACATACATTTGTGCTTCTACTTCTGCAGGAACTGCAGCTACAACAGTCAATATTTTCTTTACTGATCAATGCAAAAGACGTTTGACTCGTTTAAATCCCCCAAAATACAAAAACGTTTTCAAATGGAGCACCGACTCAAATACCAAAAACCTTCAGCTGCTTTATTTTAATGTGATAAGACACAAAACAATTCCAATGATTGAAACATTTACATTCAATCAACATTCAATATAAAAGCTTTTGAAGTCTCACTCCGATCATCTTTTTATTTATTTTAACGGCATTTCCAGTGGCCTTAGAATTATGATGCCGTTTTTAGGCAAAAATCCCCCCCAAAAACTGCAATTTTCTAGGACATACTTTCTGCAGAGCACCAGAAGTTCATTAGAAATTCAACTCTGGGTTTTTTGCGCGGGGCAGTTGGCGTGGTGCAAGCCGAGCGAATTTTCCACATCACAAATAAGCTCTTTTTCCAAGACCATTTTTATGTCTGCTCCCGATTCAAAGACACAAAAATGGAATTTTAAGCTTACATTTCTCCATACATATTATCCATCATCAGAAATATGCCACAAGAACATGTTAAAAACACAGAAAACACCATTTAATTTGAAGCGGGTCTTTAAACAGACAGACAGGTCTGAAATGTTTTTTTTCACAGAAAAACTACTTAACGTCGTCATTCAATCACAGCTACAGGGGCAAAGAGCAGCCAAAGAGCAGGTTGACTTAAAAAGTAAACAGGTTGAGCATAAAACGGACTAATCTGATCCTCCAGAGGGTTCGCCTTCGTACAACCTGTGTTTGTGTGAGAGCCACAGTGCCTTACAGAGGAGTCTTGGCCCCTTGGCCCTCCCTGGTTGTCATGTGCTGCACAGAAGAAATGTTGCACCTGACCTCAACATTACAAAACTGTGAACACATGGGCTCCGACACAAGCAGGAGGAGCACATGATCTGCACTCACTCCAGCATCTACAGAACCCAGCAGCTCCAGAGGAACTTTCTCAGTATGGTTTGTTCACATAAAAAGGACCAGATTCAGCATCGGAACATCCTGCAGAGTGTGTAAGCTAGGAAGTGCAACCATGAATCAACTTAATCGATGAACTGATTTATATTCCTACGATCCAACCAGATCAATCTGTGTGAGGCATAATTGAATATACCATTATAAAATCCTTTCAAAAGGGAATAAAAGGATTATATGAATATTGGAAAATCTCATTCGAATTGAGGAACAATAGGTTTATTTTGCTAGAACAGAAAAATGTATGGTGCATTGTCTTTAATCTGTCTATCATTCCAGTCCAATGAGTGGAAACACTCAAAGACAACAGTGGGCTGAACTTTAGGAAGCTAAGATGTGAATAGTTTACTTGTTTGTTTGTACACATGTTTATTTTACACTTGTTTATCTTGAAGAAATCCAAGGAATCTGGAAAATTGCTAAATATTTCCTGGATCCATTTTATGTCAGTGAATCGGATGGTTCAAAATTCTAACATGGACAATGAATAGTATCGTCAACCACAAATTATGATATGATCTGAATCAAGTAGTTCAAATGGATGGTTACACCCCTAGTGTTAGCTAAACGTTTGGAGAGTAGAGGAAAAGTTCAGTGTCGGAGTGAAAGCATGAACCCTTTCAGCTCCTGCGTTCACACACACTGCGGTCAGAAATAGCTGCAGCTATCAGCAGCGTGGGCATTCCAAGACAGAGCAGTGTACTGTCAACAGGGAGGACAGCCTCCCCGCCATTCTCACACAGCAAGCGCAGGAGGGCGGGAAGGAAAGAAGGATGCAGAAATTTCCAGCTCTGAAAACACTCTGTTTCCATGACGCATGCGTGCAAAACTTTATTGAAATTCTAGAGATGTCACACACAAAAAAAACAACCACACAATTTCGCAATTACACTGTTTCCATTAAATCCTAACTATGTGAATAAACACAAACCAAATCACGCGATAAGTCATTAATAAAAAATGTTTTGACGATAAATGAAACATTTTTTTTAAAGTTTCCATTATGCAAATGTATTATCGCAAATCCAATTTGCGCAATTTCCTTGCGATCGCAGTTAACGCCGTCTTTTGCAAAATGTGCATCACAGGCGCCCCCTCTGGCAGGTGTGGGATATTGCAATGAAAATTATGTTTATTTATTGTGCAGGCCTAACGCAAACTCCAATACTTGAATGGAGGGATTCCGTATATCGGCCAGGGATTGATTTTCTTCAAGCTGAGAGTTTTTTCCCCTTTTTATTAAATAGTGGGACCAGAGCACAGACTCGGCGCAAATTGTTAAAACTCACAGAAAATTACAGGCAATTACAGTTGGTGGAAACCCATCTGTCACTGATGACGCAGATTACTGAACAGTTCACAGGAAAATTGCTGCAATAGAAGCTCCTCTCACTGCTGACCCACGGTGGAGCGGCAGATTTCTAGCTTCAAACTGCTGCAGATGATGTGAGCAGCCGCTATACCACGATGACAGCTACACAAAATCCAACCATCGCTAAAAACAAATCTGCATGTGTGGAAAGAAGTCTTAAAATTTCAAAAAGCATCTATGAAGATGTTTGGATTTAGTTCCCCTGGAGTTTATTCAAGCATGCAACAAAAAAGCTGCTGTAATTTATTTTATTGCTAGGATTCTTTGGCTGTTTGGTGCCAAACTAAAGCTCAAACAGAACTTTTTCTCGACAGAAGTTGAGTTTTTTTTGGCCCCCAATCAGATACCAAGTGATTTGATTTTGAGAATCTTCCAATACTGAGTCCTGATCCAATACTTTTGTAAAGCATAAAATTTTTTTTTTTTTCAAATGAATTAAGTAATTATAACTCGCTCATATCAATGGAACCATTTTTTAAAATTCAGTTGTTTTAGAGAGTGCTGAGAGTTTGGGGCGTCATCTCCCTCAGAACACCTAAAAATGCATAGAAAATCATGCCATCATCATATCAGTCCATCTTCTCCTCTAAACTGTTGATTATGACTTATACATTTTAAATTGAATGCTCTTCCTGACCTTACCCTCTGCATTTACCGGGCTTGGGACAGGCAGAAGCAGGACACTGGTTTGTGCCCTGTTGGGGTTTATTCATTTTATTGGTCTATATGACCATCTGCCTGTCCGTCCATACGGTTACAAAATGTCAATAAAATAAGGCAATAGAATGTTGTGATCCGTTAATGATATGCAGACTTCTAGCGGGTCATTTTGTTGAAATAATTAGCTTGAAATATATAGTGCAGATAAAAATAATCATAAAATAAATATTCGATCCCTGATCAGGACACAACATCCGATATTGATCGAGTCTGAAACGATGCGATTGGACCCAATCTTCAATCTTGTGATAAGATCATATCTGTGTTCATGGCAATGACGTTTCCCAGGATAGTTTTCAAACGTCTTTGAATATTTGTTTAGCTTAAAAGCCAAAAGTCCTTTTTTATTTTTTTTTAGGTCAATAGGAAATCCCAGCCTTTTTGGTTGTTATATATCTTGTGTTTTTTTAAGACTTTCGTGCACTGGTTAGATGACTTCACCCTACAGTTTCCTGAATATTCCCCCCAATGGGAATAATAAATGTTACATTGCATTGATGTGGAAGGACTAAGACAGGAAGAGCCCCATGACCCCCCCTTAGTGCTCGCCGGTGGCGGCCTGCAGTACCTGGTAGAGGAAGCGCTGGCTGAACTGGTGCATCGCGCCCTGCAGCTGGCTGCGCTGGCTCTGCCACTGCTGGTAGTTGCGCACCGACTCGGCCGTGGGCCTCTGCCACGTGGTGGTTCTGGTGTTGTGGTCCACATAGTAGAACCGGCCCCGCTGATCCACTCGCTTCTCCCAGCTGGACGGGAAACGGGGAAGGAGGGAGAAGACTTTCACAATTCAGACTTTCAAGCGTGGGTGGCTGCAAGAAAAAGCAGCTTAGAGTATGCGCTACAATTAAAAAAGGTTAAGTAAAATAAACAAAGACAAGAAAAGGAAGAGAAAAAAGAAAGGAGTTTAAGAGAGTAAAAGCCAAGAATAAGAAAACATATAGATGGTCGTGGAATTAGATGGACGAAAAGGGAAAAGGAAAACAGGACAAAGGAGATGTTGCTGTGATGGTTAAAGCTGTTTTTAGAGATTTATGTCGACGTTGCAACACTTTTTTTTAGCGTTTGTTCAAACAGAATAAAAATTCCAGGTATTTTTATGGTTTTAAAAAAAATGTAACTTCTTTTAAAAGCTTGATTTAACATTTTGACTTTGCTGACAGAAGAATTAGGTTCTGACTGACAAAAACGGCACCGCGGCGTGAGGCTGAGCACCACGACTGCCGGTGGCTTTACTCAGAGGTTTCTGAAGGTGCCGCTCTTCCTCTGAGACGGGGGGGTCTAGACAGGCACTGAGATACAGACGGCGGATGGAGAGAATGGTAGAATAAAGCCCCTAAGATCAACCCACCCCCAGATGGTTTCCATGGGCTCACCAGGGCTGCCTGCTTGTCTGCTGCTATTCTCATATCTGTGACTTAAGCGCCACAGAATTTGGGGGGAAAACAGAATGGACTTCCGCTCGCTCCCTAAAACACACACACTGCAGATAGGCGGGCATCTCAAACATGTTCTCTGCTGGCCTTTCACTAACAACCATCTGCACAGATGCTCTCCGTCTACATGACACTTTCTTTCACTTCAGGTTCAGAGTGAAAGTAAACCTTTTCCAGGTTACACCCCCCCCCCTCCCAGTGGTCCACAAACTCCAAATAGACTCACTTTTGTCAATGCAAACTCGCACACAAACACGGCCCCTGTTTTAGGGCAGAGCGACGGCGTGAGAGGAGGGCTTTTCATGCTCACGCTGGTCTGCTGGGTGAATTAATATTTGCTTTAAACCTAGCTTACATCTTTCATGGACAGTCAAGTTTGACATGCTTATTGCAAAGCAAAGAAAATTAACTTTAAATGAAATGATGAGGTCAAAAGACTTGGCGGTGCTTAAATCAACATCTCTGCAAAAACCAAAAACTAACTGAGCTTAACCAGAAACAATGACAGAAAAAACATCTCTGCTTCAATCTGCTCATTCTCTTGGAATTTATTTTGAAAATATTGTTTTATTCCTGGTTTTTAAGTTTAAAACACAACTAGAGGCTTGGTTTAGCTTTCAAAATAAAAGCATTAAAACTTGTTAGGAAAAAATAAAGTGTTATGAGACTTAGTTTAAAAATCTAACTATCTAAACTATCCAAGGACATCTTATTTAGCCATGTTGCTTTAAAAAAAAAATCCAAAACTGTTTTGCCATTTTAGAAACAGTTTGATGTCTTTTGTGGCTTTGCCTGAAAAATACAAACATCCAAGTTTCAAATTATGGTTATTGACATCGATGCTAAAATAAAGTAAACACACTTCCTGATTTTAAAGTCATGTGACTCCATATGTAAAATGTTAAACCACCACTATGATCATCTTTTGATCTGTTTTCAAAGCGTTCCCAGCGTCTTATAATTAATGCCGTTTTTAGGCGAATTCAAGAAACCCAAGTTGTTTTTTAGGACACAGGTTATGCAGAGCTGAAGTAGTTCATTAGAAATATTAACTACATATATATGAGTTTTGGAAGGGGGCGTTGGCAAGCCCGGACCTCTTTCCCTCCCCATTGTGAGCGGAGCAGCTTTTCTGGGACAAACTTTCTGCAAAGCAGCAGGAGTTCATCCGAAATTCACCTCTGAGTTGTGGGCGGGACTGTTGCCGCAGAGTAACCCCTCTGTCTATACTGCTAGCTTATAGCCCCTCACAACAAACAGGTGAGCTATATTGAAGCTATCCAGCAGTACAGTTTAGATCCAGATTCCAGCCCAGACGAGGACGTACACGTATCTATTTGTATGCAAATGGATGCATCAGGATGGAGCGGAGCACGGGGCTTGTGGCCTGCTGCAGTAGCTTCGTCGTCACGCCTACAAACTTTTTCGGTAACGCTTTCTTTTACAGTACAGTACTTACAGTGTACTTAAGTGGTATTTACATGGTACTTATTGTGAAACTACTAGGTACTTACAGGGTGTATACATGGTACTTTTTATGGAACTTACTGGGTACTTACATGGTACAAAATAGTAAAAAGGAGCATTCCATAGAACAGATTTTTTTCATATTATTTATCTTGCACGGTGGCGCAATGGTTAGCGCCCTTGCCTCACAGCAAGAAGGCCCCCAGTTCAAGTCTCTGCTGGGGGACCTGCAACAGAACGTCAATGGGGGACCTTCTCTCTGGGGTCTCTGGCTTCCTCCCACTGTCCAAAAACATGCTTCATAGGTCAATTGGCAACTCTAAATTGCCCCTAGGTGTGAGAGTGAATGTGATTGTGGCCCTGCGACAGACTGGCGAAGAGTCTGTCCCCTGCCTTCGCCCACAATTGGCCGGTAAAGGCTCCGGCAGCCCCGTGACCCCGAAAGGGACAAAACAGTAGAAAATGAATGATGAATGAATTATTTATCTTTTCTTCCATAGTTTTGTGTTGTTCCAGGAATGATTCACACTCCTTTACATGGCTTATGAGTTTGTCACCGAACGTGAAAACAGGAAATGGCCCCAGATCCTCACCTTGTTTTGTTGAGAATTTAAAACAAATTTCATTGTGATGACACTTTGTATGCTGCAGAAGTGTATCATATTAAAGATTGTTGTTTTCACTGCTGTCTTTTTTTTCTTTAAATTTACCACATGTTACAAGAAGTAATCAGGCCAGAATATGCAGTTACTTCACCTTTACCAACAAGTTAGCAGTGTTTCATTTGGTAAGGTCAGAAGACCAAGTGTGTATGTACACTGTACGGGAAGGCAATACATGAACACACCCAGCATTTAGTACTGAAAGTACCAAGTAATAGAGTGGAAATAGGGCTGACTTTCTTTTACAGTCAGGTTTTATTGTATTTAAGGGGTAGTTTCTGTGGTAAATTCATTGCAAAACCATGAAAGATACGAGTGCAGACTTAAATTCAAGGTACTTTATTTGTACTTACCTTGTTCTTACATGTGGTAAGTACCACAAAAGACACCTTTGCACAACATGTAAATACCCAGTAAGTACATTATAAATACCCATTATGTATCACACAAGTATGAACCAAATAGTACCACATAAATAAACAGCAAGTACCATGTAAGTACCAAGTAGACACAAAAATGTACCATGCAAGTACCCAGTAAGTTCCATAAAAAGTACCATGTAAACACCCTGTAAATACCCAGTAGTAACACAATAAGTACCATGTAAATACTACTTAAGTACACTGTAAGTACTGTACTGTAAAAGAAAGCGTTACCACTTTTTCCCCAACAGTCTTTTTCCGTCTGCTCCTGATTCTCAATGATTTGAATAAAGGAACCCTCAGAAATGCAATTTAAAGCTTATTTTTTCATCATTATTCATCATTAGAAAAATGCCCCAACAACTGATTAAAAACCCCAAAAACACAATTTTCATCTGAGTTGGTCTTTTAAAGAGGACCGAACAGAAACCTGCCCCTGTCGAATGAAACAAGTTACCTATAGAGCCACGGAAAACCTAGATATTATATTAGATATCTCCCACTTATGACAAAAAGTCCATGAATTATAACTTTTTTTATCACAATATTTTTCTTTCTTTGACGCCTCTCTAATTCTGCATGAACACAATGTCCAAAACTGACATTTCAACAAGATTTTAAGTATCAACTTGTATCTTAGGGTTTTTAAATACCATAAAGATGCCACCGATATCTGATCAATCTGTGGAAGACAAAATAAAAAGCCAAATAAAAAGCCTCGTGCATGAATTCAAACCAAGAAAATACACTACCATGTAAAGTTGATTTATTTAAGACAAATGTTTTGGTGCTATAAAGCAAAAATAGATTTCATTAGATAATTTGTTAGATCTCAGACTGAGTTTGCTTTAACGCAGAACAAAAACGGCAACATCTGGTTTTTGTCTTTTTGCTAAACTGAGGGATTATCTGAATCTGCTCCTCCACAGTGACTCTCAAAAGTCCAGCAGCAACGTAAATATAAGGCTGGAGCTCATTTTCGCAGAGTAGGACCGGGTCCACTTGGCTTTTTCTGTCATTAGAAGATGATGAGTGACAGCTCCTGACATGCAAGAGCACGATGGGAGGATCACCCTGCAGGTTTAGGGAGGACACGCATTTATTCTGACAGTCAGCAATGCTGCTCTTGATCATTTCTTAAACAGAGCAGCCCTACATCAGATCAGATAAGCTCCCAGCTCATGTAAGAGAGGCCGACTCAGTTTCTACATTCAAAGTTAGACTGAAAACATTCCTCTTTGGACAGGCTTATTGTCAGACTAGTTAGTATTCAGAGCTTATTTAACATAATGTTTATGTGTTGAAATAAAAATTATTAACAATAAAGTTGTTAGTAGGCTGCTAGAAGTTGAAGCTGGGGTAACTATGGTGCACTGGGGTTCTGTCCTCTTTTCTCATCTACTTCTACCCTTCCTCTCTTCTCCATTCTTGATCATTATTCATCATTTAGTTCTCCATGCCTCTGTTTGGTGCAGTGCGATTCGTGTATTGTCACTCTTTCCCTCTCCCCTCCTGGGGAGTGGGAGTGCTTCCAGACTCCAGTTGGCTCGTCTCTGCTCTGTACTTGGCCGTGTACCTCTTCTCTGCTCCTGCTCCTACACCTGGCTGTGGATCCTGCCTCCGACTCGACTCGCGCCCCCGAATTTCCCCCCAACTCCAGCTGGATGAAGCTCGTCTGCTGGACTTTATATATGTAGTTGTAGAGTTAGATAAGTTAATTCTTCTCCAAGAGTTCTGGTAAATCGCCTGTCCGTCCTGGGGGAGGATCCCTCCTTCCTGAGGTTTTTTCCGGAATCCGTTTTTTTAGGAGTTTTTCCTTACGGCGAAGGGGGGTCTAAGGGCAGGGATGCCGGTAAGCTTAGTCTGTTGTTTAGTTCAATTTAGTATTTTCCTATTGAATTCTATGTATTCATGATCCTTTTGAGTTCATGTTTACCCTTTTCAATTACCGATACGAAGCCCATCGAGACGACTGTTGATGTGAATTTGGGCTATACAAATAAAACTGAAAATTGATTTGAATCAGATGTGACATTTATCTGAAGTTCCTGACTGCCATGAGCTGTGGTCCTGCAGGCCATTCCTTCATATTCTGACCTATAGAGCAGCTTGCAAGAATTGTTGGTTGTGTGAATGTGTCAGAGCTGTCAGCATGCAGAAAGATTATGGCAAATAAAAAATAAAAAACATCTGCAATTTATCAACACAAGCACTGATTTGAAAAAATCTGCTCTACTTGAAGTCTTTAAACCTAAACGATTTGTGGTGAACAACAGTTTATTAATACGGTAAAACATTTATTATTGCAAGTTTATTTCCATTTCTGTATTTAGCATAAAAAAAGGTTTTGACTGTTTGGTCGTTCATAAAGAGAGAACATTTCCGTCGCGTCACTTGATGTTAAAAAAAACAAAGATTCCAATTCCAAGAATAGATTTTTATTTTCTTTAAAACTAATATTAAAACCTGAGCTTTTAGACTAAAAAACATCAAACCAGAGGAATAAACAACTGACTGCACAGACCGAGCAGACTGCAGGTAAATTCATAATAAGATATATAACTTTAATTTAATATTCTAAAAACTTGTTTAGGAAAGAAAATATATTCCTGCTTTTGTGTAATGAAGATATTTTGAACAAATTAATGTGACATTCTTTAAACTCAGCCAGGAGAATAAAAGTATTTTTTACTCATATTTTGTTTACAAAAAATACAAATAAGCATGTTTTTAATATTACCAAAAAAATGGAAGCACAGTAGATTGGCATTTATATCTAGCATATTTCCTAATAAAGAGGCAACAGAAAATGTTTTAATATTTGTTTTAGAGTCGAAAAACCCTCAGGAAGTTTGGTGAGAACCCCGAAGTTTTTTCCCACATATTGATTGTTCATAAGGAACTTAGATGTTGAAGTTATTGAGCATTAAAGCAGCTTATCTCCAATGTTGCATCGTCCATATGACCTTTTTCCGGCGTCATTTTTCACGGATAATCCACGTTGGGTCACGACAGCTTTGTATACCAGAACTCGAGTGTTGTTTGTTCAGACAAGAAACAACCGCTGCTACACAGCAGTAACACAACCACATTAAAGCTGCGGCCCTGATTACTGATCGCAGCCCTGATTAAGTCATGCACAAGCTCCTTTTCCTCGTTTAGACTGAGAAAACATTGAGAGCAAAGGACGTCGATGTGCTTTGGTCCGGCATTGCAGTGCTAATCTGATGGTTTTCTTTTAACTTCAAAATAATTTGATGTTGTGACACCAAACACTGCATTAATTATTATAATTATGGTCTTTTAATTATGATTGTGACGTTTTTAGCCAGAAATAAAAAAAAACCTGTGTCATTCTCTAGGACATAGTTTCTGCAGCGCAGCAGTAATTCATGAGAAATTCATCTCCAGGTTGTGGGCAAGCCCGCCCCCCTTCCTCTCCGCATTGCTAAGAACATCACAAAAAGCTCTTTTTTTAAACACCAATTTTTAGTCTGCGCCCGATTCAAAGCGATTTGAACAAAGAAATACTGAGAAATCCAATTTCAGGCTTAATTTTCTTTCTACATGTCCTCCATCATACGAAAAACGCCACAAGAAGATGTTTAAAAACTCCCAAAACAACATTTTCATTAGAGTGGGTCTTCTAAAAAAAAGGTTTTAATAAAACAGAACTGTGGCACAGTCTTGTCGTGAAAAGCAGACAGTTTGGCGTACCGTAGAAGCGCTCGGATGTTACATTTGTGATGCATTATGGGTCACACACTGAACAATTGAGTGAAGAAGAAAAAAGAAAAAAAGATAGTGTGACTCATGAGCTCTCATCAGCCTTCCTTCGGATGGCTTTCATTATTTCAGCTTCCAGACCTCGATTGCCCAACTACCCCAACCCTGCCCCCCCTTCAGCCTCTAAACAGTTCCTGGTGTGTGCATCTGGAGCGTTAGCCCCGGCTCAGCCTGCTAATTGATCCTCTGAAGAGCCATGCGGCCGGCAGCCAACACAGTGGTGGATGGAGGTGCATGTGGCACTAAGAAAAGACTTTTGTTCTCGGGGCCCCCACACTCTGGTTCCTCATGTGGAAAAATTGAGATGGGGGTTTGGATTTAAGGGAGGGTGACCTTTTCCCAAAAACAGCTGCTTTTTTTTTTTTCCTTCTCCCCCATCATCCAGTCACACACTCTGAGAAAAACAATAAATAATCAAGCGGAGTGAAACTGCTAAAACCGTTGCACATAATGCTGCTTTTGAAAATCAACAACTGTAGGATCAGGACGTGGTTCCGCGCCACATGTTCCACAGAACATAAAACACAAATTTAGACATAAAAAACTGACAAGGAGCCCTCCTTGAAGCTGAACGACACGGCTGAACACGGGCTCCTGGAAAAACACTAAAACCTAGAAACAGGAAGGCAAACAGAATCGGAACTTTGACAGATCGCTCACTCAGAGGTCCTGATAGTCCTTTAAAGACTTAAGGTGTGTTCAGACTGGAAAAATCCTTTGTTCCGGACCCAGTCGGTTTCATTTGTTCTGGATCCAGTCGTGAACCTCGCATTTGGTCTGTATTCAGACTGCCATCAAGCAGACCATTCTGCTCGGACCAAAGCTTGTAAACAAAACCATGTGACTAAAGATCTCTTCAGTCATTGGCCAAGAACTACGAGGGCGGGTCAACACAACAAGAAAAAGTGTTATATCGGGACAGTTAACTTATTAAAACTTTATATGTCGATTATCAGTTTTGGGAACGTTGGAAACAACACTTTTTACTTGTTCCTTTGGTACGGCGGAGGCCTTTTGCAGGGCGGTTCCTGGCAGTATGTGCTTTAACTCAGAGGATGCTAGCAACTGCAGTGATGAGGAGAAGACAGGTATCTAGGTTAATTCAATTCAATTTTAATTGTAAAGCCCAAACTCAGTAGGACCATGAATACATAGAATTCAATAGGTAAATTCTAAACTTAACTAACTAAACAGACTAAACTAAACGGTAAGGAAAAACTCCTAAAAAAAAAAAAAAAAAAGTTTAAAGAACTGGTTCCGGAGGGGAAAAGAAGAAACCTCAGGGGCGTCCACATGAAGGAGGGGTCCTCTCCCAGGACGGACAAGTGATGTACCGGAATTCTGCAAGTGTACCAATCCCCAGCTAAATGAGTCTGGAAGGATTGATTGTGGAAGTGAAATTTTTTTGCTTCATTTGTTTGTTTTCTTCTCTTTTTTAATCATGATTGTGGTTAATGACATATACATTGTCTGGAATACAGTGAGATTTGTGCTCAACTTCAATGTCCATCATCTTTTTTATTGAACACATTGTGAACGGCTAATAAAGAGGTTAATTAATTCTAATTCCTCCTGGTAGGTTTTCAGTCTTTATATAGTTGAAATAAACTGAACAGAGATCAAACCCTGAACCGAATATTACTGCAAACTCAAAAAAGGATCGTTTGTACGAGCATCAGCTCATTTCAATTTAAGAAACTGAAACTTTGCATTATTTTCCAGTCTTCAAACAACCTGTGCATCAACTGAGATAACAAACTTATAATAACAAACATACCCTGCAGGCAGTGGTCTCTCCCAAGTTGTGGTTTTGGTGTTGTGGTCGACGTAATACACTCTCCCGTGAGGCAAAACCCGCTGCTCCCAGCTGCACAAACACACAAATACACAACCACTGGAGCAGTAAGCAAACCACCAGAGCCGCTCACTTCTAAAATTCACAATTAGCTCTAATTAGATTCCTGGTTTAAGCAGCATTTTGCATGAGCTGGAATCATATGAGGATAAAACTGACACCGAGACGCATTGGTGTCAAAATCTGGAGGAAATACGCCTCTAAATGAGTCCACTTATTACTAATTACTTACTATGCAAGTGGTTGGATGGCAGAACCATATCTATTTTTATTATTAGCTTCTCTGTGTATGTGTTGCTAAAAAAAAAAAGCTCATTTGACCTTCATAAAAAGTAATCAACAAGCATCCAAAATGTTGTTTTGACTGCAAGTATTTTTCTGGTTCTAATGGTTCCGGTTCCCTTTGCAAACACAGTATGTGATGAGCGCTTCTAATCCTATTTTTTTTTACAATCTAATGGTCTAAATCTAATCTTAAACGCTGATATATGTTTAGCTATGCAAAGATAATTAAAAAAAACTACATGTAGAAAACATTTTTTGTCTCTTAACTAATAAAAAAGCCAATATATTACATTAACTTAGTAAAACAAGACTAAATCAACGAGAACAACAGTTTTCTCTTTAGTGATCTGTGTGATCCTCCTTTCTTTCTGTCCTCAGAATATAAACCATATTCATGAAAAAACATTTTCAGTTTAAGCAGCACCAGAAGCTTCTGCTGCCTGTCCTTTCACAATAAAAGCTGAGAATGTTCCCTCTAAACCTTAATAAGGTGGTCCCTCACAATATAGCAATTGACTTTTCACAGTCTTGCTGTTTCACAGATGACAATTTTGAAGGTTTTTTATTTTTATAATTTTTTGCAGATTGTGTTCTGCGGCCTGATTGAATGTTGACACTGTCAATCAATCTCTGTGCATAAATCTTCCATCACGATCAGATCTTTGTTTTCATTCTATAATCCTGGACTCATTTTTCTATGAATGTTTGAAGTTTGAGAGTTTAAAAAAGAAAGAAAAGTGTGAAGGTGTTAATGTCAGTCGGGAGAAAGTGTATAAAATGTAGTGAGGAGTTTTTACATCTTCAATGCTACTTCGTGGATTTCATCTGCTATTGCAGGTTTTTTTTTAGAACAAGACAAACGAGAGGGAACACTGTAGTTGGTTTTACCAGCCTTAACGGTCACAACTGTAAATGGCACGGAGCTAAAGCGTCTCTAACATACGTGTCATTCTTCACTTTTCTTAGCGGAATTGTCTGAAATCAGACATATTTGGGTTCTCCAGAACAAACAGATGTGGCTTTAGGTTCGTAGGTTCAGCAGGTTGGTTTTTTGGAGGTTCAAACACCAGCTTTGACACTCATCTCGTCTTTGAGAAGGACACCTAAACTCACATTACGCTCATTTGCATGAAACCTTCAAGTCGCTTTGTATTCAAGCCTCTGCTAAATGCAACACAGTGTCATGTAACAGGCTGTTTAAGTTTGTGCCACCTTTTTCTCAGGTCATAGATCTTTATTCTTTTTGCCCCCTAAGAGACGCTTCAGTGTTTGGACCACAGCTCTCCTAAAGTTCTCCTCAACTGTTAGTCGTTTGTTCTCCTTTAGGTCTTTCTGACACAAGGCGGAATTTCTGTCTTTTCAGTGATTACAAGTAGTTCAGATCCGGAAGCTTCAAAGGACACCAACATTATCACACTACTACCCCCCTGCTAGAATAACGCTGTGACGGTCATTTATAAAAATACATGTACATGTCAGAGAGAGCCTGTCTTTTGTTTCATCAGTCTAAAGAACTTTTTTTTTTAAGTTTTGGTGAAGTTTTGGTCAAACAGGAGATGAGTCTTTCTGTTGCTTTTGCTCAGCAGCATAATTTTCATTGAACTCTCCCATGGATTTTAATCCAGACTCTTTCTTGTTCTTCAATCATGAACAACTACTTCATTATTGAAACATACAAAACAATCAAAAAGGAAATGTTTTTTTTTAGTGCTGTACAAGGAACTCTGACTGAAGTCATGAAAAAAATACCAAAATAGTCTAATCAGCTGAATGGTCTCCTTTATGACTTCTGTTGCACTATTCAAACACTCTTTTTATTCTATATATTTTAGCATAGAATTTACCCACAGGGGCAAAAGTTTCATTTGGCTCTGCGACAACAAAGTGCCCCAGCTCTTACCCAGTCGGTAGTGAGTCTGTGTTGGGCTCTGCGGTGCTGGTGCCGCTTTGTTCTGTGTTGGACGTGGCGTTGGGGCTGGGCTCTGCAGGGGCGGCTGTACCCTGGGCCTCCTGACCCGGAGACGGGCTTCCGCTGCTGCTGGCGGCAGGAGATCGGCCCGATGGAGAGGATGGAGGAGGAGGAGTCTGTCGGGCCACGGCCCCACAACTGCTCTCCATCCCGTTCGACATGACTTCCACTTTATCTATGGGGGGGGGGGAAGCAAACAGAGGTCAAAGAGAACAAGGAGGTTTGACTGCAAAGAAACAGGTCTGTATCAATGGGATCTGACGCTTTCTGCAACAATTACCATATTTTTCAGAGTATAAGTCATGTTTTTTTTTTACATAGTTTGGCCAGGGGTGTGACTTGTGTGATTTTAAAAAATAAATATTAGCTCATAAATTTTTTATTTTCCCACTTAGCAGTTGTTCCCACTAACGATCACTAGAGGGCACTGTGGGTGTGAATATCAGTCATTACTAACGGCAACAAAGAAGAAGAAACACCATCCCAAACAAAAATGTGGGACGACGAGTCATCAGACTGAGTTACAGAGACGGAAGTACCGCTGAAAGTAGCATCATTCAGACGCAGCTCCTACAGTAAATGTTGAGCTGCAGATTCCGAATGATTTTATGGACCCAAACATGGAGACGTGATTACCGATGTTCTTGTAGAACTCCCAGCAACAGCAGTCTGTAGTTTATAAACACGTTTAGACTAGCATTGAGTAGTAAATTTGTCATGCACCAAAAAATAAGCAACGGATGCATATTTGACACATGCATCCTGTTCAGCGTAAACGCAAAGTTGTTTAAAACATTGCTTTTTTTTGCCAGAGTACGACTTATGCTGCAGTGCGACAACATACATCTGAAGAGAAAAGAAAAAAAATCGGGTAACTGTTTTTAAACTTTAACAATTGGAACATCTAAGAAACAAATTCATAGACTTTGAAGATAATATTCATTTCATGGAGCGCGTTCACCAGAAAGCATAAAAACAGCATCTAAGAAGCTAAACCTGCTGATTGTTGTCCACATGTTCTGCAGAATATTTACCAGCACTGCCCCCAGGACTGCCATGACTCTTCAAGGGTGGATGGCGAGCACAAGAGCCCGGCTCCTCGCTCAGCTCCCCATTAGTTAAAGAGCTCCCCCTGGAGCCCCCTGTCGTTTCGCCATGCAGACCCCCCACTGAGAGCCTGTTGGTCCTGCAAACAAAAATCGATGAATCAGAGAAGACATAAGAAGGAGGAAACAAAAACACAGTTCAGATCCTCCCATTCCTGTCTTCCATTGACTCGCTTGGAACGGACATCCCAGAGCTCTGCTGCTTCATGACTCAGTGCTGCAGAAGATCAAGTGTGCTCAGCATCAAAGCAGCACAAGCGGAGGAGGTGTTGGTCCCGTTTCACGGCTGGGTATTTTCACAGAGCTAAATATAACTTTGCTCTTTAGTCGGGAGCTTTCACATGAAGAAAAACACGCTGGCTTTCTTTCTCCAGGATGGAGGAATGCTGCGGCTGCAGTTGGACCAGCTTCCAGAAGACCAGAGAAAATGGATAAGAGGCAGCAGAAGACAGAGGCAACAGCCGTACCAAAAAGCCGGTCTGGTGCCAGCGAATCCGTTTTCGTGTGGCCGTCCAGCTCCGAGCTGTCTGAGAAAAATGTGTCTGCTGTTGAGTCTTCTAATCTCTCCAACACAGATGTTGACCGCTTCTCCATGACAACAGCGGTGCGGACCCTCGCTTGAACCGGGCTTAATGCCCCCCACAGTGTTTTTTATGGGAATACCATCTGACCCCATGCACTCCTGCAGCTAAGCTTTGAAATAAATGCAGGTTTGTTTTCAATATTTATTATCCCACTACCATTCTAGCCAGCGAGAGCAGCGCTTCAAACCACACTCAGTGGGGAATGGTTTGCTGGCGCTCTGCTCAAGCTCTTCAGTCAAACAAACTGGCACTGCAGTCCTTTTCTTCTCCTCCTTCAATTTATTTAGAATAGAATTACATCCCAGGTTCATTATTTTCATTTGGATGCCTTGCAAACAGTATTTTAGAAGGAGGTTACACTAGTTTATTATTACACCATTATCCTTATTGTAAAAAACAAACGTCTGCAGAGTGTTGAAACCAGAAGGATGAAGAGCTCTCCTCCACTGTTAGGTTTTACGTCAGTCTATCAGGTCATGAGAGGCCGAGCTGCTAATTGTTGATCCTGAAATAACAGCCAACAGTTCTACATTTAAAGACGAAAATAATTTAAATTTCATCCATGTTATCTTAAAATGATTAAGATTAACCAGATTTTAAGAGATCTTTTACTGATATAGCACTTCTTTTTAAAAAGAAAGCCAACTCAAAAGCCTTAGCCACCACTAAGGATGTGCCCATATATTTTTTTCCTTCCGATACTTATAACATATATTTCCTCTGCAACTGTGCCCGACAGCCAATATTTGCCGATACCAATACTTAAGTGCCCATACGGTGCATGGGGAGGGGGGTTGACCCGCCATGCACCCGCCTCTGGCTTGTCTCTACGCCTGCTCCTAAACTTGGCTGTGGACCCCGCCTCTGGCTCGTCTTGTAGCCTCAGCCTTCCCCAACCCCATCTGGATGGAGCCCATCTGTTGCAATATTCAAACATGTAGTTGTAGAGTTAGATAAAATAATTCTTCTCCAAGAGTTCTGGTTCATCGCCTGTACGTCCTGGGAGAGGATCCCCCCTTCATGTGGACATTTGCTGAAGTTTCTTCTTTTTTTCCCTGGACTCAGACATTTTTTGGGTTTTTTTTCCTTACCGAGAAGGAGGGTCTAAGGGCACCGTTTAGTTTAGTGTTTAGCTTAGCCATTACCTATTGAATTCTATGACTTCATGTTCTTTATGATTTCACGTTTATTAAACAACTACCCATATGAAGCCCGTTGAGGGGACTGTTGTAATATTGGGCTATATAAATAAAATTGAATTGAATTTAAGACTTTAATAGTACTGCAAAATTACAAAAATAAATCCAAGATATCAAAACCTGTATTATTTTTAGGAGTATATGAACGCACAATAAAATTTATTATTTTAGACGTCACCCATGCTGGTGACTTTAATCCATCTTTTAATATGATAGTCTCACCTGCTGTGTGATGCAGATGCACTCTCTTCACTCTGCGTCCTTCTCAGGTTGGGTCTGTCAGACTGAAGAATCTCTGAAACACAAACACATCACACCACAATGATGCAAACAAGTCCTTATTCTGACAGAATCACGAACACTTCACCAATTAAAGAGATGCAAAGTCACAGTCAGAAGGGTTCAGATTAAAGACCAGAATTAAAATATTTTCAGCTAAAAAAAGAGGGGGGGAAAACACATTAAAAAAAATAAAACTTTACAATACAACCTCTTATTACACGAAACTTACAGTTAAAGACGCACAACAGAGAATTTCCTAAACTACTATGGACGGTTTTCAATAGCCTTTAAATATGTGACTGACACGACTGCATTAGACAATAGGTAAACGCAAAAACTAAAACTAATAAAGATGAACAATTTTAAAATCAGCACAACAAACAACAAAACATATTTTGAATATTCTAAATAAGCCTTTATGCCTCAGTTGTATCGCTGTTAAGGCAGGCAGGTTAAGGCAGGTGGAAGAGAAGAGTTGGGTTACTGGACATATAGAGCTGAGTATCATCGGCGAAACAATGAAAATCTATGTAGAATTTATGGAATATATTACCAAGGGGTAGGAGGCAGTTAATGAAGAGAAGGGAACCTTGAAGAACATCAGAGAAAATGGTGTCAAGAGATGAAAGTCTGAAGGAGGATGGAGTGAGATATGGTGTCAAGTGCCACGGTCAAGTCAAGTAGGATGGGGATGGTGATGAGCCCAGAATCAGCTGCTAGAAGGTCATTAGAGATTTTCAACAGGGCAATTTCAGTGCTATAAAGGGGGCAAAAACCGGATTGAAAGGGTTCAAAGAGATGGTTTTGATTAAGATGATGGTAACGTTCGGAGGCAAATTTTTTCAGGTATTTTGGGGATGAAGGGTAGGTTAGAAATAGAATGGAGATTATGAAAGGAATTGGGGTCTGGGCCTGATTTTTTTAGGATTGGTTTGAAAGTTGCGGTTTTGAGGAGTGAGGGTACAATACTGGATGTCAATGAGTAGTGGATAATAGCAGAAATAAAGGGAAGAAGAGAGGGGATGCAGGATTTAACCAGGGATGTTTGGAGGGGACCTAGCAGACATGGTTTGGACTTATGGATGAGGCGGGATATTTCACTGGGATCGGGGAGCTGAAAGGAAGAAAATAAATGAGAAACAGAAAAAGAGTCGGAGTGATGGGAGCAGAGGTGGAGGAATGAACCACGGAGAAGATTTAGTAAATGATGCAGACCCGGTTTTGACAGCAGCAAAATTGTTAAGAACATTTGAAAGGCTGTTATTATAAAAAGAAACCAGTACATCAGGATTGGAAGAGATCGGGAAAGGAATGCCCTCTATATGAGGGGAAAACAAATCCCCATTTACATTTTTATATTTCAGAAGGACAGTGCAGGAGCACTTTAATGTCCTCTGACCAGCCCGCGGCTTACACTGCACCAACAGACCCGCCCACAACTAAGAGGTGAATCTCTAATGAACTTCTGCCGCTCTGCAGAAACTATGCCCTAGTTTCTGGTTCCGTTTTTATTTGGGCTAAAAACGGAATAATCATAATTAAAGACCACTGGGAACGCTTTGAAAGGAGATCAAAAGATGATAAAGTGGGACTTTAATATGTGTTTGCGTTTAGTGATTTGTACCTCAGGGGCCACCGTAGACACTATACTCAGCACTGAGCCAAATTTCACATTTCTATTGCTATGTTAAGTTATGCTTGTGTCATTTTATGTTTCATTATTTGGGTGCCAAAGTGTTTTTTATTGTGAAAGAGGTTTGAATTCTTTCATACTTTAGTTGTTGCAAAAGTGCTCTATAAATAAAGTTGGATTTGATATCATGTAAATAAAATTTAAAAAAGAGAATCTAGATAAATTAACCCAAACCTTTATTGACTGAGATGTGTGGAAAAGTAACACCTGAAAGCTTCTGGAAATGCTTTACAGAACAAATTCAGTTTCCTGAGCACAGGCACAAGTTCGAGTCCCTCCAGGGAGGATTTATTGTTTCACATGAAGAAAAAGTGTTCCTAGCCGGGCTTACTGCTCCCCGTGTTTATAAAATCTAATGAAATCCAGAAAGGCTTGACACATGTGGCAGTGGAAGTACAGTTGGTGGTTTAACAGAGACCATTCATCCTGGTGTGTGCTCTGTGCACGTTTGTGTGCATGCTGTGGTGGTGTGTGAGGGGTGACTATACAGCCCCAACTGTGACTCCAAACCACAGGCCTGCAACATGCTTTTCATTAACACCCACTTTCTCTTCTTCTCTGGAAAACACGCCGTCTTCCACAGAGCGGGAAGGTCACACCGGACCAAATGGTCTCCGTGTTTGCGCACATACAGTATTTCCTGCTATCAAAAAGCAAACAGGTAAGCTCTCACCAGCAAACACACACACTCACAGCCCTGTTTTCAGCCTATGAAAGAGCTTCTTGTGAGCAGGTCTGGTGGACATACAGAAAAATAAACAGTGGTCTTGAGGAGAAGCCATTGTGTCACAGCCCGATCACCGAGTTCATCAAACGCCTCCCTCCGTCATAATGGCACGGGTCTAACTACTGGCCTGGTGTTTGTGGCTGTGTGACGGTAAACCTGCAGAAACATCACAACACCTTCCAGCAACTCTGCATTTTAAACAATCCCAAACCAGGAATTCAAACTGTCTAAATGAAGCACAATGTAACTATAGTTTATTTTATGAATACTTAAAGAAAAACTTTAAAATCAAGCTCCTTCATGAACAAATAAAAGGCAAAAAGGAAACTAATGTTTTAAGAAAAAATGTAGCCTGCTGAAAATTTAAAACATCAGTTAAGATTATGAAAATGTTAAAAGGAGTCATGGTTTAAGTTTCTTCTAGAAAAGTTCCAGTTTAAAGAAACTTGTAGCTATAGGGAAGTTTCTTCTTTTTGTAGAGGTGAAGCGGTTGACGTCTGAGTGGAAGATGGCAGATCGGGTTCCCGCCTTACCTACCCATGTGTCTTGGTGTGTTTGTGCAGGACACTGAACCCCACATTTTTCCTGGCTCACAGGTTGGTGCCGGTGTAACGCTGCGTTCACACCGGCTTCGGCAACGAGTGTTCAAGCGACCACTTCCACTAAAAAGTCTATTCAAAGGCCTGTTTCAGCCTTCTGCGTTCAAAACTCTTGTGTTTTTCAGGCAAGATGTGCTTTCAAGATTAACAAGATTTGGACCACTTCAACCTTTCGCACTAAGCTTCTTTCTTTCAAAGCTCTATTCCAATATTTGAAAGACTTTGTGTCATATAATTCCGACCGGGCTCATATCCCAATTATTAATTTTTCTTCCATCATCCTTTTTACAAACGGCTGGCACTTGAATGAAAAGGGGCGCCATCCATTCATCGCTACCAGATCCAAGTCCCTGATTGGTCAAAGTTCAACTTGATTTAACTTTCAACATGTGTTCAATGGTACGTAGAGCCAAAAAAAGGTCCTAAAAACGTGCATAGCTGCACATGAATGCGAGAGTTTTGAACCCAGACGCCCGAAACACATATTTACATAAATTTACATAGACTTTTCATCGGAAGTTGCTGCTTGAACGCGATTTTTCGAGGGTAATGTAAACGTAGCATATGACAAACATTAAAAATTAAGCAACAAGGGTCCTGCAGCAGCATTAGAGAAATGATAATCTTATTTGAAATGTCAAAAAATAATATTTTAATGGTTTCATAAAACACGTAGCAGTTTAGATTTTTTTTTTATACTTACATCATAAAAAAGACTAAATCTTTATAAATAAACACAGTTTGACTTCCTAACAGAGTGTCTTGATTCTCCTGCTTCATATAAAGTTAAAAACTCATTTCAGGCGTATTTCTGCTTCATTTTGGGGGCCTATATGCCACGTAAATGTCCAAATCCTTGCGTGACGAGTGAACCGTGAGGGAGTTTTTTTCTGCATGGGGCAGATAGTCGGAGGGAGACTCGGCTGTGGTAAAACGTGGCTCCAGCGGGACGGTGGGTTTAAATACACAGAGTGTGAAAATCAAAAGTTAACAAAACAGTTTTAACGCTTCTTTTTTTCACGCTTGGCTTCTGTTTTTCTCCAGCTTTAAATGCAACGGCTCGTTTATGAAGCCCGACACAAACATAACTGTGTGAGCATCAGAGAAGTCACCAGATACAATGACTACATTTTCTGAGCAGAGCTGCGTTCAGGGCTGGAAAACTGAGCTTCTTAAAGCAAACAAAATATGCTTCTACTTTAATGCGTCTTCACAGAAGCACAAACCTGAAAGAAAAGGTAAAAACACGAGTTCAGGTCTGCATCTATACAACAGCAGCACAGAGTCAAGGGCCTTAACCTTAAACCCTGATTTTTCCACGGCACACTCCGACTTTGTGTTCCTTTAACCCCCACCCCCCAAAAAAGAAAACACACACGTATATTCATGACCTTTCCCCTCTAACTCGGAGACACACACCCAGCTCCCATTCACACTGCCTCAGGATCACAGGAGGCGATTGTATCGCTGAGCTGCAGGCAATGAGCATCAATTATGGGATTCTCTGAAACAAATTAGACAAAGCCGCCCTGATGTGAGCGATTATGTGAGCTTCAAACAATGCTGCATTTAGAAGAAAAAAAAAGACAGAAAAAGGAGGAGTCTGCTGATTATACCTTAACCTCTGACCTCAGCACATGCTCGAATCAACCGCTGCTCACTTTGAAAAGGTGTGAGTTTATACTTTCTAACATCCATCAAGGTTGATCCAAACATCAATAACAAAATCCCAAATTTGGAAACTCTTCTGATCATGTAGGTCACCAGTTATCAACAGGAGCAGTGTCCCCCAAAGCCTCGCTGCAGTGACTACAGCCGCTGTGTTCAAAGAGCCTGCTAGCTAACTGCATTCACCAGATGGCGCCTTCCTAAAAGCTTCGGTGTCTGATCACTCCGTTATTTTTTCCATTTTGCTGACTGTATAAAAGACATGCACACAGAAACGCATAAGTCTCTTTAAAAAGCTCCACACAGCATTAAAAAAACTAAAAATAAATAAAAATTTACAAAGAGACGCATTTATGGAGCCACGCTGTGGCAGACCGCGGCCCACCCTGCTGGCCCGTGTCCATTCAGCCGGATACACTGTCGCCACTGTGTGCTGCGCTATGAAAAACTGTGTTTGCGTTGCATGATCTTAGCGATTTAAGAGCAGCTCAAGAACAGCAAGTGAGTTATCGTATGATGTGTGAAAGAGGGGAAAAAAGCTCTGTGGATGGATGAGGGCCTTAAATCCATCTTTATGGTTCATTACGGTGAAGATAACGTCTTGAAGTGACAGAAACGCCACAGCTGTGCACCATCAGTACGCTCTGCTCGGATCAGGTTACCTCACCCAAAAAAAAGCTGATGTGTTGATGTTGGCGCGACAAAGAACTATTCGACACACAGTTTAAACTTCTGGAAAACCCTGGATTTGCTGAAATTAATAAATACAAGCTAACCGGAACTGTTGGCAGGTGTGACTCTGCTGCAGAGAAACCTAAAGCCTTGTTTCCACTAAGCGCCGCACTCCGCTATTTTAAGTATTTCTATTATAAAATGGACCCATTAAGCCGGATCGAACGGTACCATTTTTGGGCTCTCGTTGGTTAAAGATCCACAGAAAAATCGAACAGACGGTTAGGGTGGAGCTATTGTCACCAGATGATGAAATCTGTTGATTGTTGGAATGACATCACGACAAAAGAAAGCGCTAAACCAGAGCCAATGTTTCCAATCATTCAATGGTTGGCTGTCTTTCAGTCGACGTGCATCAGGAAAAAATGACCGCCAAAGAGCTTTTCAAAGGTCTGGACGGCACTGGAAATACAGGCGTTCCTTGCCGTCCATTGTTGTTGTTGGTAGCTTTGCTATTGCTGTAGACGCACTACTATGATGCAAAGCTATACAACTATACACCCGAACTGGGCAGTGACGGTCCACCTTTGAGTGGAAACGCTCAACCGAATTGCCTGAACCATTCTAAACTGGAATGGACTGGACCGCTCAGTGGAAACGAGGCTTAAAGGGCCAAACCATGCCATTTTAAGGCTTTTATAGTAAATAATATGCATGTCTATAGCACATAAAAGAAGTTATTTCACAGCTCCTTTTCCTACCCAGAAGTAAGACGACTCGATCTCTGAGGCTCCGCCTTTCACTCCCTGTGGGTTTTTTGTATTACCCTGGGGGCGGTGCTGGCAGCACAGACTCTTTCTGGAAGGGGCGGGTCCTCACCGAACTACGTCAGCTTGTGAGAACCTGCTCGTTTTTATGGGTTGGGAGCGCCTGCTGCTCAGACAGCAGGTTTTTAGAGGAATACTCGGAAATGCGTGAATGGATCAAAATACTGCATTGGGGTTTCTTTTTTGTGAGGAAGGAAGCTTAAAATATACTTAAAAACTAAAAAATGATTTTGATTATGATTTTGCATGTAAGAGGCCCTTTAGGTCACCACTACAGTCACCTATGGTAAATATAACTAGATAGTTCACCAAGTTAAAGAACAAAAAATGCGGTTTCATGTGCGTATTCATCTGAATGTCAAGGTGAAAGAGAAGAGAGAAAATCTGTTCTGTTGACTTAAAAATATATACATTACATATGGTCTATTTGAGGTTTCAGCAAAACTCCATCTTTTTGTGACCAGAAGAGGCTGGACATCTTTAAACGCAGCTGACCTGACGAATGGCACTGGATCCCCAGCAGATCAAAGGCCTTAGTTACAACCATTGACTGCATATGAGAACTGAAGCCAGTAGTGACGATACCCATAATGCTTTACTTCCAGCTCCAGCCAAACTAAGTCAATTGAGTCGCCATTTTATTGTGATACAGACGCCGCCATGTTGGAGCCAGACATCGTCAGCAGTGGTTAGTTCATGTTGGTCTAAGTCAACGTTTCAATGGCAACCACTTTCACCAATCAGGGTTGAGTTTGTTGGAAGACCACACCCCTTCCCATTGAAAGCCGGCAACAAAAACTCTGAAATGTTTTGAGGGCTGGACATGAGACCACTTACTTTAATTCAGGCATGTGATTGGCCAGTTCATAACCTGATTAACTTGCAATAAAGAAAAATATGATGGAAAAAAAGTTAGAATTAGTAAGAACATGTTGAAAAAAAAGGCATCAGAGCAAGAATGGTTGTTCTGACAGACAGAATTACTGAGTGACAGCTGTTTCTCTATAGATGTCTATGGGATTTTGGCTTCTTGGAGCCAGCGGGTACTTCCTGTTTGGAACGCCAGTGGGGGGGGGGTTCACTCAGTCCAGTTCTCTTACACAGTCAATTCTTATAACAGAGAATCACATTAAAAACAACAACAATGAATCGGGATCCAGTCCAGCTGCTTTTTTTCACATATTTTTAGTCTCTTTTGCTTCCTTTGTTTATTTGTTTATTTATTGTTTGGAGGAAAACTGCTGAAGTGAAGGTTTAAATGAGAATTTGGTGAAACACGATGGCACAGGGAGGTTTCTCCCCAACTGCCAAAACAAGGCTTCACATCATTCAGTGATGAAAGTCAGGCAAGGAAAAAATCCCTGAACTTTTCTTTGAGCGATATGGCGACGCAGAGAGAAATTTTTGAAAAATACATAGTCTTAGATGCATTCTGGTGCATTCTGGCAGCTCGTTATTCACTTCTTAATCAAGAAACTAAGACTAATGGGAGCATCATCATTTGTCATTCAAACCCCTAGTTTGACTCTCCATTAAGGACTTGCTGGTCCTAAAAAAGAATTTGGAAAATTGCTCAAAGTAACACAATCCTACAATCTACGCTTTTCCTTAAAGCTGCAAAACATACAATTGCTAAAATATAGTAACATCAAAGCCCCAAATGGCAAAAAGAACACCAGTAACTATGATATTCTATGAAAATACCTCAGTTATTTATACATTATTTCTGCTTTAGAAATGACTGATGTACAACATCCACTTGCACTGTTTTCTCAAACTATAATTACATCAAAATATGGGATCTGCTTTAAACTATAATTCTATAACATAATACATCAATTCTTTAACACCAATACTAAGTAATCTGGGAAATATCAAAACAAACATACAAACTAAGCTAAACATTGTAAACATTATTTTTTAAGGGAGTGCGGGTCCAAACCATCAAATACTTATAATTAATGTCAACTATACTGAACTAAATCATGGTAATTAGGAAATACAAATAAATTAGATAGATAAATGTATTCAAAATAAAAACTGAAACTCAAAACTAAAACTGAAATTATTTCTGGTTTTGAGATTATTTTACACAAAAAGTATTTGACCTACACTACCTTAAAAATCTTTTTTTTCCAGCCAAGACCACTTAAATTTGTTTTTTATCGTCTTCTCACAACTGAGGTCGTGACCACGCTCAATAATGACGATGCCTGCCATTATTTTAACACAAATTTGATCGCAAACTCTTCAGATGTGTTTGTGAAAGTTTAGCGTGGGTCCGCCAGTTTTGGTCTCTAGGGAAGCGAGTCACGCTGACCACGTGGTGCAGACAGAGCCAATCAGACCCGTCGACGCATCCGAAAGCAACTAAAACATCCCGTCATTGGTCAATTAGGCCGGGAAGACGAGAGATGGCCACGACCATAGAGGAAGCGATCCGCGGAGAAATATAGAAAATAAAGCTAAAATTCGCCGATTTCAGACCATTTTCTAATCCGGAAAGCGATTTGTCCGTAAAGATCGGGTCTTTATTTCCCGGAAAATACGTTCGGTTTGCTCAAAAACCCGGATTTCCGGGAATTCCCGGAAGACTTTCAACACTGATCATTGGAGGGAATCTCAAAGCACAGAGATGTTGAGATGACATAATGTTACCGGAGGTGGTCCCGCATTTGGACCCCATGAGACAGAACATCAGGATGAAAATACTCCAGTGCGTCTTCTTCCCTCAAACATCCATCATCTAAACACCTAACAGGAATTTATGGCAGAGAAGATTTTGGACATTTTCTTTCCTCCACATTCTCAGGGCTGCTGCTCATCCTACAAACACACAGTCCTTACAGATGTCCCCCATTTAAGAGTATTAAAAAGGACTTAAAATCTATGTCTATTCTGTATATTATTACAGTAAAAATATATCTTTTACAGGAAAAAGTTGTAAAAAAATACAATAAACTTGTATCTAAATTCTAAGAATTTTATAAAAAAAACATTTTTTTTTTAAAATCAAGAAATATTTTAAATGCGTTTTTTTAAAGCTTCACTAAATTACATCAAATTATAAATTAAAAGGCTTTACACC
Organism: Oryzias latipes; assembly: GCF_053564925.1. Taxonomy (NCBI): domain Eukaryota; kingdom Metazoa; phylum Chordata; class Actinopteri; order Beloniformes; family Adrianichthyidae; genus Oryzias; species Oryzias latipes. The sequence continues at coordinate 30,592,946 of NC_136242.1, read as the reverse complement.
TTTTTTGTGTCACAATAAAGTCATTACAACAGCTTTATTCAAATGACCTAATCATTTCAGTAATGGAAGAACTGAAGTGGGAGATGATTATTATGAGCAGGGGGGGGGGGTCATATGCATCACACCGTTCGAGAAGATTCCTGTATTTATGCATTTATAATTCATGCTTTTGTATCTGCTGCTGCAACACCATTAAATATTAAAGAAGGCTGAGAGGCGGAGAAATCAGTTAATGCCGGGGACTTTTCCTTTAAGCCGCCTGGAATTCTGTGTGGCAAGTTTGTGAGAAATGTTCACCTTAAAATGTTTGACAGGGGAAAAGGCTGCCAGTGGGACTTCTTCATGGCTGTTTTTCTTTTTTATTTTACTTCCTTTCCACAAAACATCAGCCTGGAACTCTTCTTTTTTTCAATGGACAGTGGCACACGTCTATTCATTTCAGTCTTGTTCGCCTCACCCTGTTAGTGTGTGTGTGGTGTGAAGGCAGGACTCACTGTCTGCTGCTGCGCTGCCATTGGGCAGAGAGCCCAAATCAACAACCATGCCGTCCAGACAGACGTTGAGCTCCCCTCCTGCCACAACCGAGCCTTTGTTCTCCGTCTGCAGCACCAGACTCAGCTGGACGTTCTCCACTAGAGGGAGGAAGAACAGATGGACGGAGAGAACCGGTGAGTGGCGTTAGTGGAGTTTAGACATCCTCTGTTTTTGCCCGAAAACAGGAAAGCCTTGTGCTTAGATAAGTGCCAATTTCAGGCTGATTCTGGAAAAACGACTCAAAATCAGAGTTTGTTGGTCAAAAGCTGTAAAAACAATGATATAAAAGTTTCAGAAGAACATCAGTTTCACATTTGTGCAGTAATTGTCTTTATTAAGCAATCACTGTAAAAGAAAACATATCATTAGTTTAGTTTGAATGCAAACAAACTCAGAAATAAAAAGCTTTTGTCATTTTTTTTAAATTCTGAATGTGTAGCTTTTGATGATCCAGCAAAATGAGATGTCAAAAACTTGCTTTCTAAGCAGCATCATTTCCTAATAATAAACAGAAAAATGATTTTTCTCCGTCAGGATCTTTAGCTGTCATGACGCATTGGAGAAAAAAGTCTGAGGTTATCGAACCTAAACCTGACTGGGATCATCCAGAGGGAGAACATGAGACGGAATTTCAAATGGAAAATAAAGGCAGATATTTTAGGAAAAGCAATTTTATTTGTGCAGCACCTATTAGAGCACCTCAAGTCCCACTAAAATCCTATTTTGATGTATTTTCAATCATAACTAATTCATTTTTAGATTAAATTAAAAAGCAGGTGGTGTTTTCTAAGACTTAGTTTCTGCAGAGCAGCAGTAGTTCATTAGAAATCTGCCTCAGAGTTGACGTGCTCCCCCACTACCTTATAGCCCCTTACATGAGAAATCCAACAATAGCAAGCAATGTCTGGGCTATCCCGTCATCCAGTCTAGATCCAGATTCCAGCTCAGATGAGGAAAACAAAGACGTTTGTGGATCTATTTGTCTGCAAGCGGATGCATCAGAATGGAGTGGAGCAGGGAGCGTGCCGCAGTAGCTTCTGTGTCACACCTACAAACCTTTTCCAGCAGTATTTTTGCATCTGCGCATGATTCACAATGATTTAAATAAAGAAATACTCAGAAATGCAATTTCAAGCTTAATTTTCTTTACATATGTAAAGAAGAAAAATACAAAAAGTACAGGTTAATAACACAACAAAAAACATTTTTTATTGGAGTGGGTCTTCAAATTAAAACTTTCTGTTTTTAAAACCTTTATTTATTTTAACCAGGTTTTGTTGCTCTTGTACCTCTTCATTTAGGACAGCAGAGTAACATTCATATACTAAAACATGGGAAATTTTGCATCATAATTATCCAAGAACCTGAATTATCCATGTGCATTTGTCACACTCCGAAGCTAAAGCACAAACCTAACTCTGGCTTTGGACCGGGTCGTGAGCTTTGTCTGTATTCACAGCAGTTTCTTCTGCTCTGGGACCTGGAAGGTGAGGGTGCATGTTGTGGGGGCGGAGCTGATTAAAATCTGCAGCGTCACTTATCTGCCGCTGCGTCCGTTCTGCTCTAGAATGGACATTAACCTTGAGCCCTGAGACCTTCCTTTTTTTATTTGATTTGAAATGGTTTATTTCAAGCAATCATATAGGAATAATACAATCATCAGTGATACATTCATACAATAACTAATAAACTTTGGATAATAAGACATATTAATAAATATTGCTTGACAGGGAGTGGAAGGAAGCAAACTTATATAATCCCACCCCTGTTCTACCGTTACCATTTTATTACATGATTTATCATTATCCAGTTCCTAGCTTTTATCAGACTTTTGGTCTCTGTTGAAGTTTTGGAGGAGTTTACCATGAGGTTTGTTAACCTTTTCACATCAAAATGAACATTTTTATTCATGCAATCCTTACCCAACAGCCTCCATGAGAGCATGTTTGTCTGTGTTCACTGGAAAGGTTTATGAGGTTCATGATGAGCTGCCTTTCTAGTGTCTAAACGTTGTGGGTTTAAATGCTCAGGGCTATAAGTAGCTAAAAGCTGTGTACTTGGTTGCTAGGGAACATCAGAAAACAGAGGGTTGATTATTTAATTAATCTTGAAGGTATAACAGGGCTCCAGACTAACTTTTTCACTAGGAGCACAGTGGCCCCCAACTGAAAATTTTAGGGGCACAACCAGAAAATTTAGGGGCGCATACCGTAAATCAACATGCTAACCAAATCTACTCATTTCCACTGTATTATGAATAAATACTTTAATAATAGATGCAGAAATTACAATGCGCTGTTTCAAATTCAGTGTCACATTTTAATCTGCACTTTTGAAGATGCAACAAGGTAAACTGACAGAAGAAGGTAAATTGTAAAAGAACGGGCGATGTTCACTGGATATCAGAACAATCGATACAGATACCTGAGATCAGAAAGAGGCTCAAAAACGGATGGAAATTTATCTTGGTGACACCAAATAAGTGCAGCCAAGACGCACAATAAGCGTGTTTGAGATCACCCAGGTGGACGCAACGCTGTTCAGATCACCTGGTGTGTGACATATATTTTTGTTTTTGCTCCAACATCACAAAAATATCAGGAGAAAGGGGCGGGAGCAGCAAGGCCCCAACCTACTAAACGCAACTGGAAATTTAGTACTGAACTGACTGAAAGCTGCCATATGACTACAAAACAATGCATTATGGGACATGTGTCCTGATGGTTTTTGTAGTTAGGTGAGAAATTGAAACAATTTAAAATACCAATTGATTAAAAATAGGCTACATCCATTACAAAACATTCAAATAAATATAAAATATATAATAACACGGATCATACTAAGGGGGAGAGGAATATTAAGACTAAATTGAACTGAATTGAACTTCAACTTCCTGTTCTCCTTCAGTCTCGCTGCAGATTCGCAATCTCCCCCCCCGGCCTGGTCTCCCCAATGATCCAGCCGCTGGTTCATCTCAAACACTTCTATCCTTGCATTTTCACCACGTGATTTAAGTGCGTCTCGGACTAAACCGTGTCGTTGCTCTCAGGTGTTTAAAGTTCAAGCCCCGTTAGCTGTCACGCATGTAGGTGTGGGACATTTATTCTCCTCAGCTGACCCGACTCCCGCGGGAGCGGTGTGCTGCCGTAACAGCCGTGCATAAACCGTTTGGTTGGGGGGATGCGACGCCGCGCGCTTAACCGTAACCCCCGTAACCTCCGGGTCTGTGTGACCCAGAGAAAAGTTCAGCACGGACTGCATGCATTTAGAAAATTACGAGCGAATAGATACGTTGTAGAAAGGAAAGTAAGGAACTCCTTCTTTTGGTCTGGGGAGGGAGGGGGCTGTCAGGTTTCCTGCTTTCAAGCCCGGTCATTGTCACGCCCCCAATAGTCATTTACTCCACTGTGATTGGTTGGTTTGTCAGCTCCGCACACGACAATGAAAAGGTGTCATTCATACAAACTGGCAGGACGCATTAAAATTAAACTTTCATTTCAAGGTGGGGGCCACAAATAGACCGCGGGCCGCGAGTTTGAGACCCCTGCTGTACACTCTGGCACTGGTACACCAGCCGCAGGTTGGAAGAATGAATCAATGGTTCGCTTGCTCATAGCTCAGATGCACGCACAGGTTGTGGTGATATTTGTCTCCATTTCCTTCCCACAGATGTTTACGCGTGCTCGATTATCTCTAGGCCCCTCCCCCTACACGCATTTTAGCCACTTACGCGAGAGTGTGCTCTCGTCTCATGAGTATGTGTGCGAGTTTGTGTGTGTGTTTGCGTGCGTGTGCGTGTGCGCTCGCGTCTCATTGATTATTTCATTGATCATTGACGTGCCCATTCTACGTTTAATGTATAAAAAATACAGAGGGTGGGGGGGGCAAATTTACTGGTCGCGCAAGTGCGACTGGATGTAAAATTCAGTCGCACACTCTCAAATTTTGGTCGCATTTTGCGGAGCCCTGCATAAAAAGGAAAACTTGAGGAGGATGGATTGGTCCAACCCTGTGAAGTGTCTAATTTAAAGAGGGGATTTCTGAATATAAAGTTGTCTCTTAAATGGATACTCTAGATCAGTGATCCCCAAACCCACGGGCTCCAGAACCGGTACCGGTCCGTGGGAAAGTTGGTACTGTAGTACCAGGCAGCAGAAAAAAACAACAACAACATTGTTCCTGTTTTATTTCAGATCTGATTCTAAAGGAAGTTTTATTTTGAAAAACTACTGGCTTCTCTCCACCACATCCTACTCATTCTGGCTGCATGTCGGGTCGCTTGGTCACGTATGAAAAATCCATCCACCACCTTCCTAAAGCGGCTGCGCTGACCACGAAATTAAAAGTCTCAAGATTACAAAGTAAATTAAAAAACAGAAAAGATCCAGAGAGGAAACCAAAGAAGAGCCTTCGATAATAATAATAATATTCAGCAACCGGCTGTCTGTCTAAAGTTACGAAGATTCTGCTACTAACGTTTTTTTAAACTGTGAATATCCTATTATTATCATATTTAGAAAATAACTGTTTTAGTGACCCTTTTTTTTTTGCATTTATATGTTGCACTTTTTAAGTCGGACGAGGCTGAAGTTGGCATCTGACTTTTAATCCATCATTCCATCCATCCAATCATTAAGCTTCCACTTTGACAGGATGAAGATAAACATTACCCTCAAAAGTTCAGAAAAAAACTAGAAGCCTAAAATAAAAAACAAAACACGTATTTAAAAATACCAGTTTCAGTTCTTTTTTTCATTTATTCATCGCACCTTAAAAGTCAAACGATGCTGAAGTTGGCATCAGATTTTTTAGGTTCCACTTTTTTATGGGTTAAGAGAATCACATTTAAATAGTTCCTACATGAAATGTAGTGGACAAATAAGGTTTAAAGCCTCTGCAGACATTTTACAGAGGATGAAGATAAACTTTATCCTCAAAAGAAAATGGAAGCTAGAAAAAAATAAGTAATTGAAATACACCATGGTTTGTGACAATATTGTCTGGCATTAAACCGGTCCGTGGCCTGAAGAAGGTTGGAGACCACTGCTCTAGATCAGTGTTTTTCTACCTTTTTTGAGCCACGGCACACTTTAACCTTGACAAAAATCCCGCGGCACACCAGCATCCAAAAAAAAAAAAAAAAAAAAAAGAGAAACTCAGTCTGTATTGATCTACAGTCCCTCCATAATCTCACGTGCATTTTTGTGATAATTGTGGCAAAAAGCTGGAAGCTGCAGCTGTTTTTTCTAAAAGGTGTAATAAAAGTTAAACTGGAAGATTTAAAAACTGGTTTTTGTGTTCGTTGTGGTTTCAAGACGTTTAACAACAAAGACTGATTGTGTCACTTTAACCCAATGCATCATGGGAGATGTAGTGTGAAAACGGCCGCAAAAGGGCAGAAAGACTCGCGTCTCTGAGCTTCATTGTTTTGTTCACTTGTTCCACGGTCTGATACCGGATTCTGTGGAAAGCTACACCGCTAAAGACGAGCTTTAGCTGGTATTTTTGTTAGAACTGAGAGACTTTATGTGCAGAAACGGAACAAGGAAGTGAAGACTTTAACCACTTCTGATTGGTCAGACTGATGACGTGTGATTAAGCCTCCAAGAATGATTGGTGGAGAAAGTTAAAGGGGCGGGACTTTTCCTTAAACAGCTGATGCTACGGCTAAATCGCGGGACCGTCATTCTTATCAAAATGTCTTTAATAGAATCAAATAAACACAAAGAAAAAAGTATTTTAGGATTTTTCCTATTCCTAACTACTCAGTGTTTTATCAGGGCCTGGAGATGGTACATTACTTTAAATCACTTAATGAGGGCAATTTACCACTGCACACCTGACCATCTCCCACGGCACACTAACCGTGGTACACTTGTGTGCCCGTTGAAAAACACTGCTCTAGATCACAACAGCTTCTCCTATACAGATCTTCTGTGTTTCTGCTTTGGTTAAACGGTTCTGGTGTTTTCTTTGTGAACAGTCAGGAGAAAACCGTCATACTTCTGCTGAAATCATGTTTTCCATGACAGTAAAGAGTTTGTATTTGGGCGTGTGTGTCTTTACTTTTGCCATCGTGAGTGCGCAGCGTCTCCAGAAGGTCGATGGTGGCGCTGCCCAGCAGCTCCTTTCTCAAGGTGTGGCAGCTCCAGAGCTTCAGATCCAGACGACTCTGAGGCGTCACGTTCCTGTGGGACAGCGGGAACACAGACCCAATGACTGATCCGTTTTGACCAGGCGAGAGCTCTCTGCTGTGCGGCTCTGAGCGGGTTCTCACAGAGTGAGGTCTTCGTTCCACTGCAGCTCCAGGTTCCCGCTGCGTTTGCCGGTTTTCTTGGTTTCACTGGTCAGACCGTCGGCCGTCACCTCCACAAAGGAGCTGAGTCTGGACTGACGGTTCGGCAGCTTGGGGGACTGGGGCTTTGCTGACACCACTGCACACGCGTAAACACACACACACACACGCATGAAAAGTTAAGGACAAATGCATCAAACACTGACTGGACTAATAACATTTCACTTTCAAATCAAATTTTCAATGTCTTGTATTGACTTATTTTATGTAATTGTTGTTTTGATTTGAAAAAAAAACATTTGATTGATTTGATTGAATTTATTAGTTTATTTCACGAATTGATTGGGGACAATAAAACAAACATTTACACAGATATTGCACACTCATAACAAAAATTATTTAATGTATCGATTTGGGGGGAAAAACATAAAATCTGTGTAATTACTTATAACCATAAATGAAACAAAACTGACATTCAGGTCAATCAGAAGAAAAAAATGAAAGGATTATTTTTTTTGGCATTTATCTAACAACAGTTTATTCGCTTAATGAGCCCATTGGTTGAGAGGAAAAACAAACTGCAGTGTCCCAATAAATAAAAAATAAAAAAAGATCATTTGTGTTGCAAGGCAATATAAAAAAAAAAAAAAAGTCTTAGGTTTTTGTTTTTAGAAAGTCGTATTGTTTGATGCCAACAGGAAATAATGCAGGATTTTTGGGATAGAAAAAATCAAAATGATGTTCCTTTAAAATAGGAAAAATTAACTGGTCAAAAAAAGCACACTTGTTTTTTGAATAAACTGTAAATCATGACATGAGCTAGAATTAAACAAAGTTAACACTTTAAGATGATGTTGATGATGCATCTCATCCCGTTTTAAACTTCTATGAATGATATTTCAATAACAGAAACAAGCTCGTGTTCCTTCTGGATGGCTTTTCGACTTGAAGTCACTCTTATTGCGTTTGTTTAAAACCTGACGTCTCAAACACCGTCAACACGACTATAAATGGGCTGCTTCCCTCAACAGCAGCCTTTTTTTTTTTTTAAATCAAGACAAAGGTAAATGAATAAATACCCGAATTTGTCCTTTAAAAACATTTTAGAAGCACTCCATAATGGAAAAAAGTTAACAGGTGGTTGAACTTAAAACAATAAAGGGGACATTTATCCATGAAAATGTGATCTGCTGTGCATCTAACAAATTCATTCAGAAAATTTTAGTCCGGCTGATTTAAATTTATGATTTGAATTTAGTTCTTAATGTTGCTGTAATAAAGTTAACCTACAGCAGAAAATTTTAACCTGAATGTTAATAAAATTCATACAGAAGTAAACCTTTTGTGTTTTTAGTACATTTGATTTTTTTACGTATAAAAAAAATAGTAATTTTAACATCCTTATTGTTATTTAACACATTCATTTCTTTGAAATAAGTTCATAAATTATTTTTTTATTTAAATAACTAACTTTAATTCTCCTCTAAATCTCAGATTCTCACTTATGTGTTCCAACTGTTTTTTTACAATAAAGTCAATTATTTTAGAATAATTCTTTGATTCTTAAATTTAAATTATTACGTTTATGTGAATGTATTTTAACATATTTTGTTTGAATTGTATTTCTTTTCACAAATAGTTTCCTAGTTGTGTTTTTTTTTATTCAAGTTAAATAAAAAATGTTATTTATAAAACACTTAATAGTAAAATAACAAAATTGCTTTACATAATAAAGCATCTTTCAAAAAACAAACAGAATTAGTGTTATAAAATCACAGATACTGCTCTCAAACCCCTGAACCCTACATAATGAAAGATAACAAGGTGATGGAAGGAAATTTTAATGGAATATTTTTGACCCTACCTCGTCGTTTAACCTCAGATCGTCTCTATAACCTGCAGTCATTTGTGTTATCGCATTGGAAGCTAAAAGAACAGCTCGTTGTATTTTTGTTTTGAATATTTTGTTTATTAAGTTGAAGTAAAACTGCATTTTGGGAAGTAAACATCCAAACACAAACACTGCCCTCTTGTGGAGGATAAAGACACTTCACCATGAGAGCAAAAACTAAAGATGTATTTTAAATCCGCCTCAGTCATTATGCAGGCGTTTTTAACTGCTGGGTTTTACTTTACAGAAGAAAAGGTAAGATTAGAAATCACTTTATTGTATGAAATCTGAAGATCGTGTCCGTTTTCTGAGCTGATCGAGTCCAGGAACGTCCTGCACGTTGGGACTTTTTTGACAGGGCAAAAGCCCAAACATAGACGGTTTTAAATTCTTGCACATCTGCTATGAATCTGAGTCCTTTCTACGGAAGAAAAACTGCTCATCAGGCATTAAAGTTGGACTGCAAACTGAAGAACGCTATCGGGCCGGTCCGATTGGAGGGAGAGGATGAATAAATGTGGACGAATTAGGGATGAGAAAAATCCTGTCTGTGCAGCTTCCCAACAGATCTGCTCTGGTTGAGAGGAGCGGATGATCTTTGATCGCCTGAACGTCTGCCAAAAGCAACCTGAATCACTGTTTTAAAGAGAGGAGGGTGGTGCAGAGGCGAAGGAGCACCAAACACGCAACAATCAGCAAGTTTAGACGAAGCGAGGAGAGGAAAAGACAGACAGACGAGAAAACGAGACCATGATTCAGACGGGATCCCGCCGAGTGGATGTGACTTCACAGAGGCAAAAAAGCTGCTGGCCTCACTGACGACACATGGAAAATGTACGCGCAACTGCGATGACTTATTGTAAAATTTCTGCATTCTAAAATATATCCACACTGATGCTGACTCATGCTGCAGATTTGGACCTCTGCTCTTCAAAATCCAACCGCAAACTTTATGTTCATGAAAAGAATGCACCCGACCCACAACGTTCAGAACTTCCACAATATGGAAGTGGTTGTGATGCAGCATGGGTAAATACGTTAAGTGATAACTTCTTAGGGCTGTAACAAGAATCCGAACACTCCGACATTTGTCATCTGTTCCCCAAAATTGGAGTATGGCAATGTTGGAATTCCCTTCCTACTCCGCAGCTACTTAAAACGATCTACGCAGGACTTGGACTTTAAGAGCAAATCGATTACCATGCTCACTACTTTATTTATTTTATTTTAAACGGCAAATAGGACGTCACCGATATCACGATGTAAAACAACTAATAAATACAAACTTTTTGCGGGGACTACTTATGAATCCACCAAGTTTTGATGATGAAAACTTGGATGGTTTTTTAAAAAATAAATACCGGTAAATAAAATAAATTTTCATTCACAAAAATTGTACAAGCCCAATGCATTGTGGTCTATATTCCCCAATATAGTGAGCATCGATGCACACTGTCTTTTGCAGAGACCTTTGCGAAATATTAGAAAGGTAGATTGGGACAGCTCTACAAAACAGCAAACGCATGATGGGAGTAGCGAAGGAATTTGGACACAACCTACAAATACCTGTGACGTCCGAGATGGCGGATTTGAGACTTTTTTTTCTTTTTTAACACAGTACAAAACAACACCAGAACATTTACATAAAATTCACAAGATACAAGAAAGAATAACGCAATTTGAAAGGAAGCAAAAAAGAAAATTCTTATCAGTATGCATACATAAAGGGATTTGCGACCTTTATAAATACAGTAGAGCAGAGATGAGCAACTCCAGGCTTGGAGGGATAAATTCCTGCATGTTTTCCAACATGGCCTGCTCTGGCTTGTTCTAATTGGCTGGATACACCTGAACCTGATAATCAGTCATGAGTAAACACTTAGATATCTGGAACTCATGCAGACACACCTCGAGGCCTGGAGTTGCCCATCCCTGCAGTAGACTATAGTTTAGTATGGAGTATAGTTTGTACTATATAAATAGTATAGTAAAAAAAATTACACGACAGACAATGTCATTATTGCTCTGAAATACAGAGGGATGTTGGATTTTAAGTGCATAAACTAAACAAACCGTATGTACTACTGTCTCCAGAAGTATGTATATATTTTCAAAGTAAAGTGTCGGTGAAGTTTCTCATTTTTTAAAGTAAAACAATCAAGTGTTTTTGAGGGGGGAAAAAATAGGTTAGCTTTACAAATATGTTCTGAAAAACTAAATAGTCAACAATCTGAATAATTAATATGAAATTTAAAAGATTTTAAAAAGCTGGTGATCAATGATGTGACGTCATGCGTCTGTCTGCTAGCATGGTGGAGAAGCAGAACAGGAATGTAAACATGTTCATCTGAATGCGTTTTAAGATGTCCACTTAAAATCAGTTTGTAAAACATTTTCTAGCCAGAGAAACTTTGAGGATGGACAGAAAAACTGTGGATTCACAGCCCTACAATTTCGGAGGTTTATTCTAAAGAGTTATAAAAGCCTTTTGACAAATTCAAATGAGAAAATAGGCTTTTAAACTATTTTTTTGTACAAAAAAACCCCACCTTATTATGAAATGACATCTAAAGTACAGATGTATTGATCAATCTAACCATATGGTGCTTCAAACTCGACTGTAAAACCAGTATAAAATACACTGCAAAAAGAGTTTGCTGTATTTGCAAAACAGACCAGAAAACTGTTGAACTGTAAAATGACTTGAGGGACGTCCCGCAGCGAATACAATAGAGCAGAATGCAGCAATAAAGAGGCATCAGCTGATAAACCAGAAAGTTTAAACTTCACTTATCTTTATAAACAGCTAAAACTCAAGCAATTATATATTAGTTAAAAATTGGGCATCAAATAAATCATCTTAAGCTGCAGCATAAGAATTGAAACATTCTGGGTTTTTTTTTTTAATATAATTGCTGGATTTTTTTTTTACAGCACATAGATTAGCTGAGAAACATGAAAAATGTATTTGAGAAAACATGAAAATTATTTGTAAAATGAACCAATTTACATTTTTTTAAGGCTATCTGATCAAATATGCCACCAAAAAGTTGTAACCATAACATAATATGTTCTGGTAAAAATTTTGTTTGTTGTTTTTCCAAAAAAAAAGCAGAAAATATTAATCTGCAAGTGTTTCAGTCTAACTTTGACACATTCCAGGTTTTTGTCGTATGCTTCACATATTTGCCCAAATAGATCAAGGAAGACATTTATATGAAACTTAATAATAATAATAATAATAATAATAATAATAATAATAATAATTAACTGGAAAATTCTATAAAGCTTCAATTATTATCTGCTCCCATCTTTAAAAACCACAAATGAACATTTAAACATAAATCTGGCTTCACTTTAATTTGAAATATTGTTTTACAAAAAAATACTAATAATAATCACCCAAAGTCTATGAAGAGGTGATCAAAAATAAAAAAGACTGACCTTTCAGGATCAACTGAGACTTTTCTGTACTCTGAGCACTGCCAGGTCTGGTCACGCTGGCAGCTGCCATGACATCCCAGCTCTGCAACACAAGCAGTCGCACAAATGACCACAACACTACACAAAAAGTGAATCATTGCATCCCTGCTGCATACAGGTATGCTTACGTTGAAAGTCTCAATCATCGTGCTAAATTTAAGAATGATTCTTTTTTTATTGTTTTCAGGCTCAGTGTAAGCCAACTGAAAGGTTGTTTTCTTCATTGTTACTTATAAATTGATAGATAAGTCTTTATTGTCATACGTACAATGAAACTAAAAGTGCCTTCTGCACGGACCAGAAGGCACTGAAAAGAAGAAGAATTTTTAGGTTTTTTGTCATAGTTTTGTAAAAAACAAATTAAACCAAAAACAAAACTGTGACCCAAAAATCGAGGTTTGAACAAATCATGGGGTGCAGCCTCATCCTTTAGAGCCAACGCTTCCTGCATTTTTCACTCATTTAATGTGCAAAGTCTGCAGAGATGTGACGCCTGGAGGACAAAGCCAAGGACCAAGTGTCCTGCAAACATCACAGCTCACCACCAAAATGCATTATTGTTAGGTTGAGTGCAAACTGCACAAACAACAATGTAAATAAATAAATTACATTTTGTTTTGACTATAGACAAAAATCTCTAATTTAGAAAACTTTTTAAATGTTCTGTTTTATATTCACAAGTGTCTAAGTCTAATAAAAATGTGTTTTATTGTCTTTCAATGTGCAACTATTTTATAAACCAGTGGCCCTGAACCACCTTTTAATCACCTCATCTAACAGTTTGTCATTATGTTGTGATTGGATTCCACCTGTCATTAAAAAAAACATTACAAAATAAAAGCATATACCTGAAAGTGTTTTGTTTTCCCTGTCAGAGGCTGCAGCCAAGTCTCATCAACATCACCTTGAGCAAAGTCATGCAGGGATGCAGTCTGCAGCGTTTATTAGTGCGAACAAATCTGCAGCACAGCAGGCATTAACCCTGCTGCAAGCAACTACGTCCTTGATGATGCTCCGTCATTGTTTGCAGAGTAAATAACTATAAACTCTGCATTTCCTCTGCACACAGTCAGAAGCCTCAGACAAGGCGAGTCTTGATAAAAGTTGGTCCTAATCAGAAATCAACTGTGTGTTTTGACAACCACTTCTGTCTCAGTCAGAGCCAATCCGAGGGGAGCTAACACAACAAAAGCTCGCATTCCCGTCAACCTTGCGAATTAACCTCGGAAAGGTTCGGCCAGGGGGATCAATGGCGCCTCCGGACCCCGGCAAAGCTTCACCTAAACGGATGAAGACGGAACCATTTCTGCTCAACCGATTTATCGTCACTGCATGGTACCCCTGAGTGACTGCTGCTAACAAAATACAAACAAGGCAGATGATTGAGGCATATGAAAGTATTACCGTCAATCCTGGGCAGACAACACGCAAACTTCCGTTGAGGATTTTTAAATTAAAAGCTTACCAAGAAAAAGTCCTTTATTTACTCTAATTCCCCCAAAAAAGATAATTTAGTATTTTCTATTAAAATATGAAAATAAAAATACAAGAAAGAGAACGACATGACTTAATTATTATGGTTATTTCAGTACATAACTACATTACTACGCATTAAGCGTTTCTTGTTCCAATTTAATTTGTTTTAACACTTCAAGAACACACAAGCTAGTAATTTAATAAACCCTACATTTTGAATAAAACTTTGATTTTTTTAATTAAAATGTGTTTCTTAAATCCTTTCTCACCCCTAATGCTTAATTTGAAGGGGAACTGTCTTCACTTCCGTTTGGAACGGCTCATTTGTCGTGAGAAGGTAACTGTTAGCCCGCAAGCTTGTTAGCTGGATTTTACCAAAGGACATGGAAAAAATAGCTATTTCATACACCAGAGTGAAAACAGATTAAGATCTATAGCAACCCGCTTAATATTAGACACAGCTCGGTGTACTGACACAAGAAAACAGAAGCATTTATGGCAAAGTTCTTGTACCTTTTTCAGCTGTACTCCGCCGCTGTAGCTAGTGAACTTTCATTTCCGCATCACTGATAAAGCCACGTGATCCAGTGACGTCAGAGGGAGGAGGAGGGGGCATTTGCTCTACGAATATTGTCCCCTAACTGACTTAGCTAAATGTGACATACACAAATGTAAATATACAAACAAAAAAACAGCGTTTTTCATTAAGAAATGGTACTGTGCATAAAAGTATGGAATCCTAAACTAATAAAAAAGTTGAGTTGGGGTTGGTTTCATTTAAAATGTGAGAAAATTTGCCTTTTATTTTCTTTTTTTTTAAGTACTATTGTTTTTTTCTGTATTTCAATCTCCTGGAAAATTCAATAAAGTTACTTAACTAAAACAAATCCCCCCCCCCCCCCCCCCATATGGTAAAGCATAAAATGGTTGACTAAAATCGTGCAATGTAGAAATCTGGTATGGAAACTAGGTATGGAGTTTCCTGTTTTGTATGATGTATTGTATGTGCAATAGTTGTCGATAAAGTTCATTTTAAAAGATTCCACCTTCAGAACCCACTTAATCTTTTGGGGTATTAAGTGGAGCCTGTTCCAGCCACTGCTGGGCAAGGGGAGGGGTACACACTAGATGTGTTGCCGGTCTTTTGCACAGCCACACGATCACAGGGACAGTTTAATGATACAAACAGACTGATGATATCACACGTTTTTCCTTGTTTTTGACATTAAACTCTCAATGGATCCTGAACCAAATCAAAACTAAAAACTAACCAACCTAAAAAAAATACTTTGATTTGCCACAGAATAAATTCAATTTTGCTTTAACAACTTAGAATAGCCTCTGCTGACAGATTGTGAATATTTTATCTTTTATATAAACAAGCTGAACTAATGTTAATACAAACCATCATCCCTGCAATAAACAGGCTCCACCGACTTTCATTAAATAAAGTCATTCTGCTGCAAATTTTCTAATTAAAGTAGAAAAGTGATTTTGTGCTCTAAAAAATTGCATTAACAAGTGGTGTTTTTTTTTAAAATCAGTGTCTTTGTTAAAATACATTTTTAAAAATACTTCAAAAAAAACAAAAACTTATTGTGAACATTTAGGATAGAAACACTTTGATTCAAAACATTATTTGAAGAAGTATTTTACTAAATGTCCAAGTATGTTTCAGCTAAAAAAGTAATTGGATCAAGTGTGAAGTTTTTATCTAAAAAACGATTAAACTTTTTAGCTGTAAAGAACATATTACATTTAGATAGGAGACATTTTTAGTTTCTTATCCAATTAAAAATTAATTTTTTAGCTTCAACAGTAGTTCTTCTAAAGTCTTAAATTTCTTGCTCGATGTTAAAGTTGTTCACTTTGTTTTTGTTTTTAACTGAAACAAAACAGATTTGAAAGAACAAAAGTCTTTAAAACATATTTATTTAAAATTGGGACAACAACAAAACAGATATTAATGTGAGTCTGTGCACCATTTTCTTAACATTTGAGGGTTTTTCCTGAAACAGGAAGTGGATTTTCAGCTGCTTTTCAATTCCCCCACAGGTTCAAAGACATGAATACAGACATTAAACACAGCACAGAGCTGAGAGCAGAAAGCAGGAAGGACTGACTGAGCTCAGCCAAAGCTGCACTAATGCGGGTCTAAACCTAAGAGAACGCCTTCAGTTAATGGTGAGAACATCACTCTGGATCTCATGGCTCAGTTGCGTCTGCAGGTCGCTCAGTTTCTTCTTTAGGACGGCCAATGCTGACATGACCACCGTCTCGGGTCGCAGAGAGCCGCACGACTCCACGTTGTAATAAAACCTGGATTAAAGAAAATCAATTAAATGAGATGTGTTCACATGTTCAGGGATTTCTCAGAGTTCACCAATTTACCGTTAAAACTTCAAACCCACTCTGAACATCTTTTGATCCATTTTCAAAGCGTTCCCAGTGGTGTTTTAGTCACGTTTGTCATTTTTAGTCAAAATCTAAAAACCTGTGTTGTTTTCTAGGACATATTTTCTGCGGAGCTGCAGGAGTTGATTAGAAAATCCCTCCTCAGTCACAGCTGGGACTGCTGGAGCTCAAAAAAGATACTGTTTATGTATGTATGTGTTTATGTAGGGTTCTTTTGTGAATAACATTCTAAGAGTTAAAAATCCTCACATTTGGGATCACATTATGAGATACAAGGCACTCCATGCCACAAAGAAAAATCATATCAATTTTAATAAATAGTTGTTGGTGTTCACTGGACCATGCATACTAAAATCATTTTAAGGAAGGTTTCTTGCTCACCTTTCTGGTTTTCCGTTGGGGTCATAGGGGGCCTGGACTTCATCCTCCTCGATCTCTGAGTACTCACTCTTCGGCCTAAGAAGAAGAAGCCCAACGTTCAATCATTGTGAGATACTGGCTGTGTCTGAATTCTTTCACCACTCACTACATAGTGCACTTTATAGTGCGTTTGTATGGAAGCATTTCTGTAGCATAATTACAAATAGAAGTTGGCTTGGCAAATAGCTTTTTCTTTTTAATTTTGAGTCAACAAATGCATCTACATTTTGAAAACGAAAAAGCATTTCTGGTATTGACTTTTATTTTTAATTATGCTACAATGCTTCCATGCATTCACCACAATTTCAAAATCTAGTGCCCTAATAGCTTCCCAGGAGTCTCTGCTCACTAGATTGGCGAATATAGACCACAATGCATTGCGTTTGAACTATTTTAGCAAAAAAAAAAATTGTATTTCAATGTACTTTTTTTAATAAACTATCAACGTTTCTATCTTCAGAACTCAACTGCAAAACGCAATTAGACTTTAACTTCATGAAATCGATTAGGTCATATTTGCGGATTTAAAATTAAGAAAATAGTGACCATGAGGAACTACACAGTCCTGCACTATTTCGTTTATTCAGTAGTTAGGGATTAGGGCGGGAATTCGAACATAGCCACTGTTAGAGGTGATCATCTGAGCAGAGCCAAGCGGACGTACCACTCCTCCGGTCGAGGGTAGACCGTGTGCCTCAGTGCATTGTCCGGGTCGTATTCGAAGGACACCCCTGCGGTTGGATTCCACTTGGCGTGCTCCTTCCCGAAGCCTTTCTTTGCATAAGCTCGGAGCCGAAGCTCCTGACCTTTACGAAGTTTCACCAGCAAAATGTCTGGATTTGATGAAACACAAAAGTGACGGTGGAGGTCGTGACGCCAGAACTTCCTTTTGACACCAAACAATAAAACAGAGAGTTAAGGCAGCTCAATGCTCACCATCTTGCTCGACGTAGTCGTTTGGATCGTTGTCTCGGCTCCTTGAAGTCACCTGGAAAGCACATTTTTACATCAGTGTCCAGTTTTTACAGACTTTTTATGTTTCGACAATGGAAGCAGAAGGAAAAACTCACCGGAATGACTCTGGGGTTGTTGGACAGCAGATCACGAGAGGTGACGTGACGAGTTTGATCCTCAGTGCATCGAACGTCCAGGGTCAGCTCTACAGAACACTCTGGACAGAAATCCTCACAGGTACAGTCCTGTAGGAAAGCAAAGGGGGCAGATGGGAAACTGATGGGATACAATGATTTAAAGCTAAAAATTCTACTTTTTAATTGATCAAGTTGATCTGAACCACAACAAAAACAGCTATAGTGATTGGAACACGAGACCAGCAATTCACAACCATCATTTTACCATAAAATCACAGGAAGAAATTCAAAAAGAAACAAGTATTGGATGGTTTAATCTCTCTTTTTAATACACACAGATATCCATGAAAACAATTGTGTTGGGTCAGCCTGCTTACCCTGGAATACTGCATTTTATCCACAATGTCATCACTGGTGAGGGGAATCAGACCTGACAAAGCAGGAAGAACAAAACAATCCAGATCTCTACATTTATGCATCAACAGTATAGAATAACAGTAAACAAGGTGAGGTATTACAGCAGCTGATATGCGTACCGACTCTGTGTGCGATGAACTCATCGTGGAGGACGGATGAATTGGCGTCAATCTGGATCCAGTCAATTGCTAACAGATAAAAAAAAAACCCGGCAGAATTGAATATTGTGAACATTCTCAACTCAGATTGATTTATAGTTTATGTACGTCCATTTAGACTTGTGTTGCAACAGTTTATTTCCACACTTGAACGCAACAGTTACTTAAATTCTAATTCAACAACAAAAATCTGTGATGGATAAAAATTCGAGAAGCCAAAAACAACAACAACAAAAAGGCAGAACTATTTCCTAAAATCTCAGCTTCCACCATGTTTTGTATTACTTTCCAAACCAACTTTCAATTCCTTTGGACCAAAACGTCAACTTCTACTGAATGGATTCTTTTTTTCTCTCTCAAATGTATAGAATTGTTAATGGGATTAAAATGACAGCAGTTAACAAAAGTCAAATGAGACCAGCTTTACTCTACCTATTGTGGGAACTTCTGACATGAAGACTCGACGGATAGAATTGGCGACTCTGAAAATGAAGAGGAAACAACGAAACAACTTAAGTTCTAGTGAAAACATTAAAGACAAAAAAAAAAAAATAGATTTCAATCCATGTTCAATCCAAGCACAGTGTTGTTGGGTGGTAGGATTTATCAAAAAGAATATCAAAGTACAGATATTAACAGCTAATCAAATGTGAAATATTAGAAATTTGAGCCAAACAGAAAACCAAACATTCTGTACATTTATTTAACATAAACTCTTACGTGTTGACTGGTGCAGCCCAATTTGGAAAGTTGTATTCATTTGAAAAATATGAATAAAGTTACTATTTATTATTATTAATAAGACCTACTTGTTACTTAACTTACTACATGCAATTTTTATAGGAATATTTCCTCCAACCAAAGTTTCTCACCAATAAAAAAAAAGTATTTAAAAGTGAATTCAAAGTTTTATATATTAACAGTAGTTCAAATACATGAAAGTATATTATTTTAACTATAAAATAAATGTATACATTAGTGCTCATTTCTAGGATAAGTCGGTTTAGTTTCTACTCTTGTTTATCTTGTATGGACTGACATTTTGAATGAATGAATGAATGAAAATAAGTCTTATGCTGAGTTTGATATAAGTTATTTGGATTTAAAAAATAAAGTAAACCGGTAATAAGCATCGTTTCTGTCTATGTTACTTAATGGTTGGTGCAGAAAAACCACAATGGCTGCTGCGTTTGACTCTGCAATAAAACACAAAGGTTCTACTTACGCCAGATCCGTGTTTTCAATGACAAATTTGACATTTTCATCGGTGAGTTCCGTGATTTTCACCGTAGGTTGGTTAGCATACGGCATTATTAAAGAATAAGAAGAAGATATTTATCAATATAAATCACGCAGTGCACGACGCCGTAAACACTTCCGCTTAAGAACCTGCCCGGAATCATTTGTGAGTCGCAATTGGCTGGAAGCTACGAAGGTAGTATTTGATTGGTCGAAGGACGGACGTAAAGGCGGGTTCCCGCGAAACATCCGGGTCTTGCTGAACGGTAACACTTTCACAATAAAAGCATAAATTATTTGAACGAAGAGTAATTAGTCTCGTGTTAGTCGAAATTAGTTCCTCCCTTAAATTGCTGAACAAAGCACAGTAATTTAAAACGTGCTTCATTAGTTTAGATTTTGTATTATTACCAACTAAATTTAAAACTCACCTTGCCTATGGAGACCATCACTTTAGTTTAAAGAACTGAGAAAAGTTAACACATTTTTAAACTTTACATCAAATCTTAAATTCTTTTAATGTAAACTAAATTATAAAAAATAAAACTCCAAATAAATTTGCAGTAAATACACATTAACTGCTTTATTGTATTTGGGAATGAGCAACTGAGTTACAAATCTTTGTGTACATCTATAACGAGGCAGTAAAACAAACTCGGGTTTGAGAACCAATTGAAGCAGACAGTTAATCTGTGTTCAGATCAACAGGCTATCACAAATAATGAAGCTATCATGCTTTATTGAAAACCAAAGTCCAATGTTTTTACATTTGTTTTATACATTTAAAGCAAAAACAAAGATGCGAGGAGAAAAGGGAAATTGATCAGCGGCTCAGATGGTCGGGATCAAAGATTAGGAGAGGTTTCCCATCATCGCCTCTGGTTCAATCCTGCGAGGTTCTTCAGCTGGAAGACAAAAGTCATGCATCTTCACTATAAATCCACAAAGGGAACAATCTTACAGTTGTCATGCACAGCTAGGGAATTTGAAAAGATTTTTACAGAACCCCTAAGGCAGAAGCAAATATTTTTGATGCGGTTTTACATACAATTATGCAATATGATGGTATTTTTTTTACTACCATTATCATCTTTGTGACAAAATAACTGACATTTACTGTATGGGAATTTAGCACTCTGAATACAATAGAATTTATTTTGTTTCATATATTCACAGCAAAACTGTCTCTTAAATAAGAAATGAACTTGTTCATGAAAAGAAATTTTTATAAATCAGTGGAGATTAAAAAAACTCAGCTAAAAAAAGCAACATGAAATATAAAATGGCTATTGATGTTTTATCATCATTTAACTAATATGCTGATGCCGATGAACTTGGCTCTGTTCAGAGTTTGCAAGACAAAAATTTTGAAAGACGGGATTTCAACTATTATTGAACAAGAGCAGCTTGATAAATGTTTGAATGGATTGATTATTTAACTAATATAATAATGAAATGTAACATTCCATTTTTCTTGAGCTAACATTGTGAGAAAAGTGAGCTAGCTTATAAGGACAAAGTTAATTTTCCATTATTTTTTACCACAAACCCAGCCTTTATTCTGAAATACTGGATGACTTATTTTCGACTCTTCAATTTCTTTTCCTCTCTTAATTTCTTTTCTCTCCTTTTTTGGCATCCTGATTTTTGAGGGAGGTCTTGTTTTCTACCTCACTCACACACTGTGGCCCCGTCTGTCACAAACTGCATGCCTGGAAGTTCAATCCAGCCGGGCTGAACCATTTTAAAGTAAACATGGGGTGTGGAACTGCTGGCGATGATGCTTCCGAAATAAAAAAAAAATATTGTTACAATGACATTGAAAATAAAATATTTGTAATTTTATACTGGTTAATGACTTCCACTTTATAATTTCATCATTGTTAGGGGGCTCTATGACCCCCCCTTTGTATGCAACAACTGCAAGCTTTTTCAAAATGCATTTTTTGCTCCCGATACACCATGGTTTAAATTAAGAAAAACTCAGAAAAGTAATTTTACGCTTAGTTTTCTTTATATATATATATCCTCCATCATCAGGAAAAAGCTACAAGAATATGTGAAAAACACCAAAAACACAGTTTAATCTCCATGAAGAGCTATGATATGTTTGAATACAGCTCTATATGTTAGCAGCTGTTGTAGCTGCTTGAATGAGTCAGGGGTATGAGGTCGTTTCCATCACTCAATCTTGGATTTTGTAACTGAATGAAGATCTGCACGGCCACAAGTCAGCAACATAGATCAATAATTTCCAACTGATATTTATCACATAAATCTTTTAAGGAAAACAGGAAAGAAGAATTTTCACGACAGCTTTTTTTTTTTTAAATGTATATTCGGATTAACTTAAATTTAAGAAAACAGTAAAAAGCCACAGTTGGGACAAAAAGGTAAAGATCACACATTTATGAAAATAAAAAAAAACAACAGATGTGAAGAAAAACTCACAGTTACAGCAGCTCCCATGAGGCCCTGCACCACTGCTTCACCCGTCGACTGCACCTACATGACAGCGAGATCCACATACGTTAAAACGCCTTCTATTATGGTCTGGTGACCGCTCAATTCTGATTGGCTGTAGGAACAAGTTCCGGTCAAATAGCCTGAATCTTCTGCATTTTTGCATTGGTCTAACCACCAGTCGGTAACAGCAGTAGGAGTGATCTAAGAAACTCTACTTGTGGATTTTGTTTCTTTGAAACAAACTTTTGGTTCATCGCCTGGACAAAAACAACGCTAAGACTCGAACTTTCCCTCTGAAATGATGCTTTACATCACTTAACACAACTTTTTGATCATATACCACTTTCCTCCGCTGCAGCAGAGCGAGGTTGGTGCAGGCTTGGGTAGTCGTTACCATGACAACGCATCATACCAAGTGTCAAAAAGTCGACTCTGTGATGAACGAGTAAAACGTTAAAAAAAACAAAAACAAAAAAAAAGACAACAACAAAGTACTAGATAAAAGTACTAACAATTGATTTAACAGGTCTTTTTTTTTTCTTAAGGGACAATATTGTGTCCGTCAGAACACTTCAACCTCTCGCTTATGCCAAAGCCATCACCTGTTTGGCTGTGGTTGCCATGTTGACCACATCCTGGATCCGGTTATCGAGGAACGCCCAAGTGTCCTGAAAGTCTGGAGAAGAATCTTGAACCATGACGAGCTCCGTTGTGTTATAGATGCCGGTCAGCACCGCCCGCTTTGTGTACCAGTTCATCTGCAAACAGGAAAATTCAGTTTGTTAACATCTAAAAAAAAAAAGACAAATGTATTACACAAAAGAGAAGAACATAAAAAGCAGCAGGTTGTGAGACGTGAGGAGGTGATTCGTCCAGTTTTCTGCTGTCGTGGAGCTTCTCTCTCAGCTGGACAACAACTGTGTTCATTTGATTTATGACCATGAAGAAAAAAATTTGTTTTGCTTTAAAATCTTTAGTGACACCTGGCAGAGAAGTGTTAAAATGTTGTGCAGCCATGACCTGAAACAGGACAAAACGCAGGTGAGGTGTGGGGAGTAACCTGGGAGGTAGCAGGTCGGACAGTGTGGGAGTGGTGATGAAAAGGAGACAGGAAGGTGTGAGGAGAAGAAGAAGGGGATGGAGGGTGACGGGACCCACTCACGTCTGTGGATCGGTCTCCGGCGTAGTACCAGATGTCGTCGACCAGGTTAGAAAGATGCTTCAGGCTGTCTGGGATGTTATGAGGAAGCAGCAGGATGCTCATGGCCTGAAGACACAGACAGGAAGTGGAAGGTCACATGTTCCTGCTGCCAGTCGTCACTGCAGCGTTTTTGTTTGTTGTTTTTTTTTACCTGCGGCCATGTTTCGATGTAGGGGATGTACATCCGCAGTCTAGTCTCAACGGCGTCTCTTAAGAACTCTGAGGTTTTCTTTTTTCTGAAACAAAGTTTATCAGTGAAACTTATCGAGTCTGAAAGAATATTACAAATATATGAAGCAAGAGACGGTAGGCATGAAGAAGGTTAATGACATATAGATTGTCGGGAAAACAGTGAGAAGCGATGTGGATCACATTAAAGGTTGTTTTAATGAGCCTGCATTCACTTGAATTTCAATGAGTTGCTGTGTCTCATTGTTGTGGTGTTATGGCATTGTTTTAGGAGAATTCATAAGTAACTTTTAGGATGACGTCACAGCAGCGCCGTCTTGCGTAATGAGACACAGAAAAGCATGTAAGAAGCGTTTTACTGGATTTAAAATAAATGTAACAAGTAAACAGTTGGACCCTTTTTTCTGTTTGATAACACGACAATCATTGCTTTATATTTGTCCGCGGCTCACCTGTTGCTACATTCCTACTCTGTTTACGTCTGCGACGGGGATCGATTTGGTCCAGGTGTTTTCGCTCGGAGCACAGCTTGTATTCAGATTCAGGACTTTCGAAATGAACCGAAAATGAACCGAGACGACCTTGAAAGATGGGTTCGAGAGCGGTTCCTGGTCCCGGACCTGGGTGTATTCAGACTGAAACTTTGTTTCGGAATAATGGGGGAAACAAACTCTGGTTCACTTAAAGCGAACCAGCCAAATTAGTTGGTGGTGTCTTATTCTGGTTTACTCATCTTTAATGTGTTTTTATCTGTATTTTATGCCCTTTGTAATTGTATGCTGCTATTTTACTAATTTGCTCTTTTATTGTCTCTTCTTAATGTGAAGCCCTTTGGTCTCCTGACGGTGTTGTAAAGTCCTACATAAATAAAGATCTATCTGAATCGGGAGCTCCTGCTCAGCAAACAGGGGTAGTGGGGCAGGGGGGCGTGGACGTGCGTGCCCACAGGACGTACTCAGCCTGACCCAGCTGGACCTGGTTGTGTTGCTCGGCCAGGATCTCCGTCAGCTTCGTGTTGCAGTCGGCAATGAAGTGCAGAACCAACTCCCCAGATCCGTTGATGAACATACCGGTGGAGGCGGAAGACAAACCCAGAGACTGAAACCAACACAACGGTTGCCTTTTATTATCTTTGTCTCATATTTCAACATGTGTGATAAAAGTGACGGTGAAGGTTTTTTTTCACACAGTTTAAACGTGACAAATTAGCAAAAGAAATCAGGAGTTTTTTCTCCAACACACCCAGCTCTCACTATGGAAGTTGAGAGATAAAAGCTAAGACTGATCCATCATAAAACTCACCTCGGCGCCGGCAGCGATGGCCTCCATGGACCAGCCGTGCAGCGGAACAAACTCCAGAGCAGCGGTCAGGATCCGAGCCTGCAGCTGCTCCTCTGATTCGTACTCCTCATCCTGGTATTCACTTTGGCCGTCAGCGCTTCAGAAGCACAAGTACGAGATTATCTTCTTATTTTTTTGCAGCAGAAAGAGCATCTTCAATAACTTCAGACGTTCCTCCCAAAGCAACCTGACCGCCTGAAGTGCTGTCTGCAGACTGACCTGGAGCTGGTCCCCTCTGCCGCAGGATCAGAGTGATGCTGGCCGGCCGTGTCCTGTTGAGCCGAGTGAGCCTGGTAGTGCTCATGGTAGCTTGTGGATGATGATGAAGACGAGGAGGAAGACGCTTTGTCAGATTTGGACTCATCCTGCAGTCTCAGAGCTGCACAGTAGAAGCCTCTCCTCAGACGGCAGAACTGAGGGTTTGTAGCCGTGGGAGCAGCCAATACTGTGGAAAGAGGAGGGTTGGATCAACCTTTAAAACATTCACGTTGGGTCGTTTGATCCCAAAATTCCCACCTCCAAGCTCGATATGCCAACTTTAAGGTCGTCACATAAACCATGAATCCAATTTTAAACACCTATTCACATTTCCTTAGATGAAAATCATGTTTTAAACAAGTTATTGTTAAATTTTTCTGATGATGGAGGACATGTATAGAGAAAATTAATCTCAAAATTACTCTATTTCTTTATTCAAATCATTGTGAATCAGGAGCAGATGAAAAGATGCTGTTTGAAAAAGAGCTTATTTGTGACGTAGAAAGCTGGATTGCTCAGATTTTGCTTGCCATGAGGTTGGGATTGTGGGGGGCTGCTAGCGGGAAAATGCGTAAGCAGATGGGTGACAGGAAGTGGGGGTGGGCTGCTGCGCACCATCAGTCCCCACCCACAACTCAGAGGTGAATTTCCACAGAACTCCTGCCGCTCTGCATAAACTATGTCCTAGAAAACGAGACGGCATCATCAGGATTAAAGGACCACTGCGAAAACAGATTAAAAAAACATCGGAGTGCGTCTTTAAGACTTTCCTTCTTGTTTTTAATCTTTTAATAAGCAAAAATTATTTGTTTTATTTATTTATTTGACTGCTGGACCATAATATTGAGTTACAAACCTTTTTTGCTCTACGCTCCCTCCAGAAGGACAAATACTAAGCAGAACTTTGGTAAAAGTCTGACCGATTCTGATTGT
Organism: Oryzias latipes; assembly: GCF_053564925.1. NCBI lineage: Eukaryota > Metazoa > Chordata > Actinopteri > Beloniformes > Adrianichthyidae > Oryzias > Oryzias latipes. The sequence goes on along the minus strand of NC_136242.1, from coordinate 30,567,139 downwards.
TCAGTTTATTTATTACGTTTAAACCGCAATTTATCTTATGCTGCACAGCAATGGTTAGCAGCCGTCCAGATAGACTTTTTCTACTGGATCATAAACCAATGAATTCAAGGTTCATGTTCAAGTTAACAGCAAAGGAAAGTACGATAAAAGGATTACAGCTCAACAATGTAGACCTGGGGTATAACAAGAGAAAATGCCATTTTTGTCTTTGGCTGTCTAAACTCTTTAGGAGTACATTAACTGCACTGGGATGGCCCTGTTTGGCACAGGAAGTCTTTTAATTTGAAAGGAAATCATATGTGCTTCTGTCAAAAATAAAAAATAAAATATTTCACATTTTGAAAAAGTTCCAGTTTCTCTTTATACTTCTAATTTTATGTATTTATTTTTATTTAAGGCAAAAAATAAATATAATTCATGCAAAGCAGTATTAAATTTTCCTCAAGGATAAAATAAAACTTTGTGGCTTTCTACTTGATTTTGGTCTGTAAAAAAAAAAGTAAAAAAAAAAAAAAAAAAACAGGCCCAAATTTTCTCACAATACTTTCTATTTGTTCTTGTTGTTCATAAATATCTTTAACTTCCTTTCATAAAAATAAAGATTGCAAGCCTCCAATGGCATTCTGCTGTTTGTTTTGTATTGGTTTAGCCCACCTGTTTGTTTAACTATAAATGACTTTCATCTCCTGTTGAAACAAAGAAAAATGCAGCTGGAACTGTCTGTAATTACAGACATGGTTGGTAACCGTATAACCATTTTTAAAATTAGGCGTGTGTTTCACAGAACATGCCATTACATTAAAGGGGAAAACAGAACTAAGCTATATTTAGTAGAAACACTGACGTCTTGTGTAAGAGCAGACCCACACGCCCCCCAGCTGCAGGAACTCACATGTTTAGAAAGCAAAGCAAGTCAAAACTGTTAAATATAATACATCAACCACATTAATACTTTATATACTATAATCAACCTACTTATTTTTAAAATTAAAGCCCACCGCATGGCAGGTATTTCTGTCCTTCATAATCACCTAGTGACTTTCGCTCAGGTTGCTAACGTCAACAACACCGGCTGCTTTCCAAACAGTGAGGCTAAACACAAAAATAATTACCGGTGAATTACTTAGCGCAAAATATCTGTGGATAGGAAGCAATAACGACACACCAGAGAGCCAGTCTTACCGCCTCCCAGCCCTCGTAGAGCCCCCGCTGCCCGCAGACCTCTCAGCAGGGTCGCCATGTCCAGCAACACGGAGAGTCTCCGCGCTACGTCACTTTTCGGCGACTCAGCCTGATACCGGAAGTTGACATACATGTAGACGACATTGGAAAAAATAAGAGTCTTTTTTTTCAGGTTCGATTTCTTTTAAACTTACAAAAAGTGGTTGGATATATATATACTTATTTTATATATATAAATTACAAATCCAGAGGACAAATGTGAATTCCAATTGGTAGAGATGGGCATTTATGAGTTTTATTCAATCAGTTCCATGAGTGATTTGAAGTAAAATGTACTTTGATTTGTTTTGGGTCACATTGTTTACTTGAGTTAATCTCTGATAATAAAAAAAATGAATATACATCCCAGTTTTCTACATTACACATATGTGAATATAATTTTTGCCAGCGTAGTTTAGTTTTGGGTGTACAAACATCAAGGCTTTACCATGTTGGAAGATTGTTAAAAAGTCAGGGATGTTCCCTGTCAATTACAATAAAAATGTGGTGAGAAAAAACAATATTTATTTACACACAAAAAGATCGTAAGTATTTAAAAAAATAGAAGAGGCTTCAGTAAAAGAAAACAAAGGTTTAAATGTCAGTTTTCTGTATTATAGAAAATAAAAGCATATCGCACGTAAGCAAAATTTTACATTGATTTGATTTTTGATTTGAAATGGTTTATTTCAAGCAATTAAGTAGAAATAATACACAACAGCAATATAAACATCAGTTATACATTCATACAGTAACTAATCAAACTTAGGATAATTAGACATATTAATAAATATTGCTTGAAAGGGAGTGGGAGGAAGCGAACTTATATAATCCCACCCCGATTATACTGTAACCATTTTATTACATGATTTATCAATATCCGGTTCCCAGTTTTTATCAGACAGAATTAAAAATCATAAGATATCGATAGAATGACATTATTCATCCTTACTTGCTGTTCCACATCGTCCAGTCTTTTCTCCAGAATCTCGACCTGGTTTTCTCGCTGCTCGTTTTGAGCCCGAAATCTTCGGAACTCTTCCATCATAACCCAGAGTGGCGTTAGCTTAGCCGACACTTGTTCCATAAAACTTTTCAGCGTTTCTTGAATAATGTCAAGAGTCTTCTTGAGGTCGTCATATTCCTGGGGTTTCTTCGGGGGCATGGTCAGCTCTCTTTTTTGAAAATCAACCTTTTAAGTAATTTGAAGATAGTTGTATTCGCAGAGAGGCACGCCACGCGTCCTGCCGTGTAACCCGGAACCGGGGCTTACCAAACATTAAATGCGTCAATACCACTGTCCTCAAAGGGCCAGATATGACTTATACATGTAACCAAATGTAATTAAAAATAAATGTAACTACTTCTTAATGTTAATTAACTAATTATTTATTTATCATAACTTTTTAAAGAGACAATTGCAGTTGCATAGAAAACACATGATTGCTTGTTACTCTGGCATTAATGAGCGGCCTTGGTCGCCTTTCAGGCAGACTACTCTAGCAGTGTTTTACTCGGTTACTCCCCTACGGCGGTTCAGTTAATCAACTCACCTGTTCAGTGTCCTATTTAAGTCCAGGTGTGCAGTTGTTCACTCTCTTTCTTTACCGAAAGCGCTGCGTTCGTCGCCCCACCCTCCACCCCGGCTTCCACCTGTGAGCTCCGTTAGGGGTAGTTATTACACAAAGGTTTTATGGAAATCTTGTCTCATGGAATTGCACGGAGCCATATGCCAAACTAAAAGAATGTGACAATAAATATTTTTTACTGCATGAGTTGTTTGACTGAAATCCTTTAAATTTGATTTTGTCAGGTTAGGTTATATGGAAAGTGTTTAAGTCCTAATGTATAGTAGCCCAATCCGATCTTTCAAGTCAGATTCACCCTAGATATGAATAAATACACATCAGTTTTTATTTTAATTTTAAGAAATTAAAAACCTTCATGCTCTCGCGGGCCACATAAAATGACATGGCGGGCCACATTTGGCCTTGAGTTTGACAAATGTGCCATAGACTGTAAAAACAATGGACGTATCGAGGTGTGATGTCACCCATAGAAGATGCCATGTTCCACCTCTCGCAAAATGAGGCCAAATCCCTCACCATTGCTTCCTGATATGGGCGCTGCCATGTTGAAACCAGTCAACAGTGATTGGTCCTCGTCACTCTGAGTCATTGTATCTATGGCAACTACTGTCACCAAACAGGAGTGAGCTTATTGTGAGTCCCACCTCTATCCACCCCTCTACATCTTGGACACTGCTTTTCCATTAATGATAAAATTTCTCAAATTGGATTTGTAACAATAAATTCATCTAATGGAAACATGTCGATGGCGAAAACACTTGCATTTATCGTAAAAAATGTTTGTGCTTGGAGGAGGTGGTTTTTGAGGCATATCGAAATGGACATATTTCGCAAAACTGCAATGGACATACTTTTTGTAGTCTATGATCAATTCAATCCTTGTTGCAAAATGACTACAAAAAAGGCTATAAATTTTATCTTATTATCTTGCACTATCACAATTTTTCTTTTTTTTTGTAAGTTTTTGTGTCATTTTTTTAAGTATCAAACTTCAGATAAGCAGTGCTCTAACTAATACTCAGTATTGTATGAAATGCTTTTCAACCTGTTACCATTACTTTTTGGTTTTACCTGTCACATTTGCAGTAACGTCATTCTTCCTGGCCATTGGACTGTTTCACATTTTATTTTGAAAATATAAATCGGAAACTTGCTTCTGACGTCATTAACTCGACTTCGTAACTGTCGACAGGACAGCAGGTGAGTTACGTTTGTGTCCCGGTAAACAATCCTTTAAATGTCTGTGTTATGTTACTTTTGGTGCTTTAATTACAGTGTTACAACAGAAATGCAACATTAAAGTGTTTCATTCGCGCGGAAGCGTTTCCGGGTTCTAACAGTAGATAAATATATTTTTTAAATGTCTCTAGTAATTTAGTTTCTTTCTGCGTCATTGTTTTCTCTTCTTTAATAATTAGCGACTAACTAGCGCATTTTGCTGTCAGAAATCTAATCAATTTTTAGGCACTTTAATTTATTTTTATCAGCAGAATGAAATAAAATAATTTTCTGGATCGTTTCTTTGTTCGGGGTCTTGCTACAGTTTTGTTTACCTTAGTTTGTAACAAAAGCACTGAGCGTGTTAAAAAGAAAATAAAAAAAAATAGAATTGTGTTTTCTAAAACTGCTTCCTTTAAACTTGATATAATAATTCTACAATAAGATGACTTCCAGCTAAAGTTTAAATTTATCTAAGTAATTAATAGGAAATCTAAATACTTTTTTCTGTTTTCATAACTTTTGCAAATATATATAAACTGCTTTGATGAGTTCAATTAAAGCAGAGCTACTGTTTACATACTCGGGGCGTGTTAACATTATAACACAGCTTTTTATAATGTACATTTTGGCAAAATCTCAGTATAAAGTCATCAACTGTCCAGGAATTGTATTTCTAAGGCAACTTGGTAACTGGATCTAATTGCAGTTTTCTTTGACTTTGGCAGATCGGCAACCTGTTATTTCCTCTCCTAGTATTATAACTTTGTTGCTGCATAAATACCACCTTCCTTGCTTTGTATTGTTTGCCGCTTTGCAGTTTAAGTTGCTGGAATTTAATGGGCAAACATCAGTAATCGTCACTTGCAGCCCGCATGTACCATCCTGTCTGTCGATGGAGAAGTCCTCCTTCTTTCTCCAGGAAGCTGCAAATAAGCTGAAGTTTGTCTTGCATTGCATTCCTTTTTAAGTCAGCGATGGCCGACCTTGGCATGAAAGCGGGAGACAAAGTCCTGCTGGTGTGGGCACAGCCGTCAACGCCTGCCGCCTTGAAACCGTACGCAGAGGAACTGGGAGCTGCTGTTGGTGCAGATGGAAAAGTTTCTGTGGAAAACATGGAGAGACTGGTGCTTTGTGAGTTATTCTAAAAAAAAAGAATGGATTTTTTTTCATGAACAGAATCATTTGTGCTTGAGAAAATCATGGAGAGCATCAGAGTTTAACATGAATGGTTTGTTTTATCAGACTAACATTTGTTGTACTTGAGGAAACGCCTCTGACAGAAATCCTCTCGCCTTCTCAGCTGCTCACCCTGTGTCCACCTATGACTGGGTGCTCTCCTGCCTTCTGACTGACAGCTCTTCCACCCATAGTCCAGAAGCTCTAGCAGAGATGATCAGAGTTCTAAAACCCGGTGGGAGTTTGGTCCTGGAAGAGCCAGTTACGGGTAAGAGACCCACTTTTAGGGGTTTAAAAGAAGACCAGATGGGTGAAGAGTTCAGTGTTTTCCCTGCAGCTGCTGCAGAATCTCCTCCCGTTCTCCACATGAGTTTGGTGATTATGATCAAAGATGGAAGTCTGCATTTATGCCAGAGGCTGCTTTCAGTTTTGGTTGTTTTTACACTTTAATCAAAGTTAAACTGACATGAAACTTTTTACATTTTAGGACGAGGTATTATTATTTTAAAGCTGCACATCTGAGCAAATTGTGTCCTGATTCAGTTCATATCTCTTGTTAGATTCAGACACTCAAACCAGTGGAGATCAGAAAAAAGGCGTTAAAAGCCAGGATTGTGTTTTTTCCTTTTCCGTTTGTGTTGCAGCCACAGAAGCACAGAGCGTGAGAACGGCAGAGAAGCTGGTGTCGGCGCTGAAACTGTCTGGCTTCATGTCAATAACAGAGGTGATGGCATTCACACATTTTGGACTCACAGCGTTCGTCTGCGAGGGTGTGATGACTTTTTCAAACTTCAGTTGGTTCACTGCAACTCAGTTAAACGTGTTTTTTTCATTCAACTCAAAGGAAAATTATTTGTTATGGTTTCAAACAATTGTTTAGGTCTAAAAGTTTTTTAAAGAACATGATCTTCATCACAGATATAACAAAGTTTTAGCTGTAAGTAATCATTGAAAAATATTCTCATAGTTCTTAACATTAAGTAATTCATAGTGAAGAATTTTTATTATTCAAAACATTTTGACGCTGATGAAATGTTAAAATATATCTAAAGTTAAGTTAGTTTGAATCTAGATCCTACTTTTTTGTGTACTTTAATATTTCACATTTTCCTCGTCTTTCTTTCCTTTCAGGTCAGTAAATCGGAGCTCACTCCCGCCGCACTGAGCTCTCTCAGGGAGACCACTGGTTACCAAGGAGACGCCCTGTCTCGAGTGCGGATCAAGGCCTGTAAACCCAACTATGAGGTGGGGTCGTCCAGCCAGATCAAACTGTCCTTCGGGAAGAAGACGGCAAACTCGGGTCTGTTTCTAAAAGCTATGCTCTTCATCTTCTCTGAAATTTAGATCTAATAACATCAACATCAAAAGGGAAATTATGTTTATTATTTTCAGTTTCATGACTAGTTCTTTTTTTCAATAACAAAAAATAATTTGAATGTCTCTGATTTAGAGAACAATTCGAAGGAAAAACCAAATGTTTTTGTTTGTTTTGTCTTCAGCAGAGAAACCTGCGCTGGACCCAAACACGGTGAAAATGTGGACGCTGTCAGCCAACGACATGAACGACGACGACGTGGTGAGTTCCAGCTGTAGGTCGGAGGTCAACTTCTGTCAGAGTACGGCTCTCTGATCCTCACCACATCACCGACCGCGACGTTGGAGACCTTTGGCAGTATTTCTGTTTTTTACTGACAAATGTGAATAATTCTTGGAGAAGTTTTGCTTTTAAAAGCTTGTTTTAATTGAAATTTCCAAACACATTTTTTTCTTTCAAGGTTTTGCTTCTCTCCTTAAATGCCTCTTTTACTCTCAGCTTTTGTGTTATTTTATCAACAGAAGATAAAAAAAGACAAAACTTCAAACTCCTTTCTACAGAGCCCATAACCTGACATATGGGGATAAAAAAATGAATGAAATCATTCCAAGAACTTTGATTTTATTACCACGAAAAAGTATTTAATTCCCTCAATATACTATTTCATTTGAACAAAGAAGTATTTAAAATGAAGCAAATCCTAACAGCTGCCTTTTCCCCCCTGCATGAACCAGATGTAGTTACTCGTCAGGTAGTCTCTTTTCCATTAAATCATAATAAAATGAATAAACACAAACCAACTCACGCCATAAGTCATTTAAAACACGGATGTGAATAATACTTTCATTTACAGCAGATACCATCACATATCTGTCTGTGTATATCTCATTACAATGCATGGAAGACACAGAGATCGATTTATTTAATTTTAAAAAGCTCTAAAAAAAGTACACGAAATCACGTCTCCATGTCTGGGTCCATGAGATCAAGACTCTTCCACTTCACTCCCACTGCAAAAGCTACCGTCTGTCGTAACTTCCGTGTCTCTGTGACCCACATTAGTTCTAGAGGGGAAAAATAAAAAACAAACAAACAAGTGGATCTATTTATTATTAATCGATGAAAACAGGAAGCCCGAGCTGGCTGCTGGCCCATCCCACAGTGGCTCCCATCTGCCGGCCAGCCAGATGCCGGCATAAGAAGCAAAGCTATGCCGTAGCTTTCAGTCCAGTTTCTACTTCTCTAACTGGAACTGCATGGAGTCAAATCTGACCCTGTTCCTGCTCTCCAGGATCTGCTGGACTCTGATGCTCTGCTGGATGAAGATGACTTGAAGAAGCCAGATCCAGCTTCTTTGAAAGCTTCAGGCTGCGGAGAGGAAGGCGCCAAGAAAAAGAAAGCCTGCAAGAACTGGTACTTCACTCGCTCTGCTTTCCGTGTTGTTCTTCTGTGCAAAATAAGTAAAATATTTATCGTAAAACATTTACAGTGTTCCCTCGCAGGAGTTATGTTCTAAAAATAAGGCGCGATGAGTGAAATCTACAAATTAGGATTATTTAGGGGGTAAAACTCTTCACTAATCAGTTTAGAGACTTTTCTCAGAAAGACATGAACATTTTCACATTTTCTCTCCCGTTTAGACTCTCAAAGTTCAAAACTTCATAGAAAATACATCCAGGATTATAGAATAAAAACAAAGGATTTATGTCTATTTGACATTCTGTACATGTGACACAGAGCAGTTTGGTTCAACAGGTCTACAGCCAATCAGGAGGCTGAACACAATGTGCTGTAAAATTGAAAAAGGAAGCGTTCAAAATTGCGCTGAAAAAATAAAATCTGTGAGAACGCAAAAGGTGAACTGTGATATAGCGAGAAAACACTGCAGTAAACATTTAGCTTTCTCTGCTAACTACTTTGTACTTTTAGCTCTTGTCTTTTTTAGCTCAGATCATGTTGGTTTTTTTGGATAAAAGTGTGTTTTGTGCAGCACGTGCGGCCTTGCAGAGGAGCTGGAGCAGGAGAGTAAAGGACAGCAGAAAGCTGACCTCCCAAAGTCTGCCTGTGGCAGCGTGAGTATCCTCTGCAGCCACACCAACCGTCTGCTCCTTTAGTCGCTGCAAACTGACCAGCGAACGGTTCCCATCCTCAGTGTTACCTGGGCGACGCCTTCCGGTGCGCCAGCTGCCCGTACCTGGGGATGCCGGCGTTCAAACCAGGAGAGAAGATTCTCCTCGACACCAACACGCTGACGGACGCTTGAGGTCGCGGCGTCGCCGCCTCTCCTCACCACATTCCTGTTTCCACAAAGTCTCCGCTAAGGTGACCCAGTCCACATTTAGAGACGGGATTTGTAAGTCTGCTTCATCCACATGAGGTCGGATCAGATCAGAAGTTTGCTCTGACCCATACGGATCCATGGAAGCAGGTTCAAAGCCGTCTGTTTCTTTGTATCTTTATGAAACATTAAATCCCATCTTTACTCACAGCAGCTGCATGTAACCTGGACTCGTGTTTCATTCACTACAATAGACTAAAGAGGGATTCATGTTGGTCTGTGAGCAGAGCTGCTGCTGATGGTTCCAGTCCTCCAGAGATGCTTTAGCTCCTCTGGTTGAAGCTTCACAAACGTCTCATGTTTTTCTACTGAGCACAAATCCAAGTTTGTAAATCGTGGAAAGGTTTCAGTTTTGGGAAGAATGAATCTCTTTTGTCTGTTTCTTTTCAGTAAATCACTATTTATAATATAGAAAATGTACATTTAGTCTTTAAGCTTTCAACTAAAGTGACTTAAATGTGAGGTAAATGGGTGTAATGGGATGGAAATTGAAGAAGAATTCTTCAAGCACTGAAAGAATTGTCATTATTGAGCACCAACCATAAATGTAATAAAACTAGAGGGAAACTTATATTTTATTTTTTAAACGCAGTTTTGCATTTTCAGTGGTGAGGAAAAATGTAAACTTTTTTTTCTCCCTTCAATAATAATTTTATTTTAAAACAAAAACATTAAAAAAAATATTATAAAATGCTTCTTAAAAATATTTGGTTTTATTGAAAATCTGAGGTAAATTAGTAATGAATCTATGCATGTTAAACTTTTATATAAATGATCAATTCAAGAAAATATTTAAAGGAATTATTTATTTTTCGTTTCAGAATGAAATCCAAATTTGATAAAAACATAAATATGAGCCAAAAAACCCACCAAAGTAAAATATTCAGACTTTCTGTCCATCACAGAGCACTGATGCTGAAGTCCATCTTGATGTCACCCGAGTCGGGTTCAAAGGTGAAGCTGTAAGAAACGGCGGCTCTGCCGTCACCTGAACTCTGCCATGGCGACCGCAGGAAATACACGGCCTGCTTCCTGTGCCGACTCCACTCACAGTCGCCCTGCAGATGAAGCACAGCTGATCAGGATTACAGCGAACGGGATGGAAATCAGATCAAAATCTGTTGGTTTTTAAAAAAAACAAAACACAAAGGTTTCAACAAATGAGCCACTTTTTAAAGTTCTTTTCTGAGTGTTTAGAAAAAGGAGGCTGAATACTGATGACAGGAATCAAAGACAGGTGGAAGCTTCCATCAGGCGCCTTTCAGGTCAACTTTTCTAGCGTTCGTCAACAACTGAACAAACTCGCCTAATGATGGCCCACAGTGGATCATTCCAACTCAAAAACGCACCCAGTACCTGGAGAAAAGGTATTTTTGAAACAGCGAGCGAGGATATTCTAAGGAAGTTTTGAAATTATTATGGGATGGCCACAGGACCCACAGCTTGGTGGCCATTTTGTGGCAAAGTGTTTAACATTTTCCCCACAGTCTGCGCAAAGAAAACTTTTTATTTCCCCCTGAGCGATCTGCATAAAGCATGTCTATAACCACCACCGAAGTTTACTTGACCTTTGACCCAGGAGGGAGGCCGCCATTTTGAATTTTCTCCCAATTTTTTTTTACCTTTAGTACCAGCTTCAAGTTTTAACGGCGTTAGCGCGCCGTTAGGCTCGCAAAAGTTGCGTCCCTCTGTTAATGCAGTTTTTTTACCAAAATATTGTAAAAATGTAAAACATGAGTCGTTGGCTCAAGCTGAACAATTTAACAAAACGATATGAACTTATTAGGAAATAATGTGGGCGTGGTTAACAAAACGCCGCCGCTGCCATGGACATCAAAACATTTCATTTTGCCTATTCTCCTAAAAATTCCATAGATCTGTTCATCACCCCAAGACAAACAAAAACATAAAATACAATGGTTGGAGATGAAACCAAATAAAACAAACCTGTTCACTGATTGGTGCAGTTAGACCTGTGCTGACAGTGATGTCATCAGTCAGTTGATACTCCATCCACAACGCAACTCCTTGGCAACAACCGGTCCTAAAACAGACAGACAGTCGCCTGAAGCCTCGCCTCCACGGGGTCCGGCACACAAACAAAAGAGGCGGTACCTGATCAGAGGCAGTGAACCCTGGCAACTGATTGGCTGGCTGGGGACACACTGAGTGAAGTCGAATGTCATGGCGGTGGCGGACTGAGTCAGAGCTCGGCATGGATACTCCCATAAGGGGTGAGGCTCCGCCTCCCGGGACTCCCTGAAGTCCAGAGAGCGCTGCGGGTCAGAGGAGGGCAGGTGAGTCCAGGTGAGTCTAGATTTTAGCATCAGGAAGAACAGTTTACGGAGAAAAGAAGCTTCAGGGTGAGAGAAAAAAATATTCTTTCAAGAACATTTTTGTGGAAACTTTGTGTTTTTATGTGTATTTTAGTGAAAGTCCAACCTCTTTAGGAGTCATTTTGTGTTTTTACCTGAACCATCTCATCCATGGGAGTGACATCGAAACCTTCACAACGACCACAACGTGCTCGAATCCTCCACAAGTCCTGAGAAAAAGAAAAAAAAATGTAAACAAAAGCAACTGAGAGCCTCGTGTACCGGCCGAAGCAGCCAGGAGTTTTACAAAAAGAACTGAGGCTTCATGAGGCTTCATGACGTTTCATGATGTTGGATGAGGTTATTGGGAGGTTTCGTGCGGTCTCATTAAAACTGAATGAAAGCGACAGTTATAAATATTCTTAAAATAACAGTAGGACAAAACTATAAAAGATTACGTGTAGTAAAATAAGCTTGTAGTAAACACAAAATACAATTCCACATCAAAAGAAATACTACTAAATACCAACGCCTTATGCCGATTTAGAACAAATTGCCAAAGACTGACGAAGATTTTTTTGAACTTCCGCTAGGCCTACACAATAGATCGCAAATATATTGTTATCGTGATATCAAGCTGTGCAATACGCATATCGCAAAAGCTGAGAAGACGATTATCTAACCTGGAACTCCACAGCCACCACATGGAGGGAGGCGGAACAAGGCAGGATGGTGGCGTCGGGCCGCAAGAGGCCCGACAGGGCGGTGCGGCAGTACCAGAAGAACAGGGAGTGCCACGGTAAGAGGCTGGTGCTGAAGTACGGCTCACCCATCAAAACCGAGATCTGTGAGAGACGAGACACAGTCGGCTCAGGTTTCTGCTTTCATAATGGAGTCCAAAAGAAACGCATAGATTTATTTCGATGGAATTGAAAGCCTAAAAGCAGCAAATGAACCCGTCACGGCCTGTGATATGACCAACATCATAAATCAGAATCGCCCGCAGAGAAGTCTCCGCTTCACTGAACACACTTGTTCGTCTCCGAGGTCGTTTCTGGTCAAATGATCAGCTCGGATCTCCAGCAGCTCCACACCTCCCGTTATGGCGTTCGCCCCCAACACCTGCAGCAAGAACACGCTTCATCAGTTATTCATTCAAACACTTTTAATATTTAAAAAACAACTGCAGTAAACAGTTCTGTTTCTTATTGTTTGTGCTGCAGTAAACTTTTTTTCTTTCTGTCTGAGTCATCGTCACACGCCGGCAGAGGACAAACTGTAGACAAACTTCTGATCATTGAGGACACATTTAAAGAAAATTAAAACTGCATTTCTGAGTATCAGAATCAGCAGCAGACAAAAAAAATACTATTTGGAAAAAAAGAGCCTATTGGTTACATAGAAAATATGCTGAGCAGGCCACAGGCTCCCCACTCTAAGCAACGGGATGGGGAAGTGGGGGCGGGGTTGCTCCACGCCAACAGTCTCGTCCACTACTCAGAGGTGAATTTGTAATGAACTACTGCCTTAAAATAACCTAAAAAAATGACACAGGTTTTTGGGGATCTTGGCTAGAAACTGCATAATCAAAATAAAAAAAACACTGGAAACACTTTGAAAATAGAGCACAAGGTGATTTTGAGGGACTTCTATGAGGGACTCACCTGCTCAATCAATTGTTTGGACATTCTGGAGTTTTCCAAGCTGTAGACCTGAGACACAAAAGCACAACAGTTAAATAATCGACAACGTACGACAACAATTTTGATGAAAACAAAGTTAAACTTAAAAATAAAAAGTAAAAGTAAAAGTAAGTACAAAAAGTAAAATTAATACATCTAAGGGCAGAGATTAATACTCAAATAAATAAGCTTGATCGTTTTTCTTGTTCGTCCAGCACTAATCAGCTTCAGTGGAAACAGCAGCAGCAGAAAACCGTTTCTAGGAACAGGCTGCATCTGAAAGACCCGCTCCCATTATCCATTTGAAAAGCTTCGCCTATCATTTTTTGGGATTTTTTTTATCTCATTTAAATGAAATACTCAGAACTACAATTTTGTGGTTATTTTTCACAAGAAACGAAAAATATGCCACAAAAACACGTTAAACAATTTTCATTGGAGCGGGTCTTTATTAAAACGATTTCAATGATGCGATGAAAGTGGTGGAAGCAGTACCTTCTTGGCTCCCAGCTTGTGAGCAAACACAGGAAGCAGACTTCCATCGCTGACGCTCAGACAGACGGCGTCCTCTTTCAGAACCTGGAGTCAACGCCACAGATTAAACATCAGAGCCGACCCGTGTGAACGTTGTGGTCCTGATCTTTTCTCACGCTGCGCAGAGCTTGGACGTAACTCTCCGTACGCCGCCCGTCGTTGAGTTCGCCGAACCGCGGCCGAGTCCAGACCAGGTGAGCCTGGCAGGTGCAGCTGGGTCGAGGGGGAGGAGCTTCAGTCTGCTGGTCCTGCCGGCTGAAGTTGTGAAGAAACATCAGATCAATGACAGAGAAAAACCAAACAAGTTACTGATTTAGTCTAAAAACTGAAATACCTGTGAGCCTGCAGGCTGTACCACAGACTGTAGTCGTCATGGCAGACCGTCAGACAAAGATCGTCCCCCTCCGTCACCTTACTCTCCTCAGGCAGGAAGTAGACACTCTGCATCCAGTGATCACGCCACTGAAACACAGAAATGTCCGTCATCATCTGAACCTGCAGGGATTTTAGCAGAAAGCAGCTGCAGACGCTGATCAGAGACTCACTGGCGCCCTCTTCTGATGAGGATACGTCCAGCTGGGCGCCATGGTGCACACAACGTCTCCTCGGGGATCCATATGGAGGTCCCACCACGACAGGACCACCTGACCTCTGCCGCTACACCGCGCCACAAACTGGGCGGAGTGGGACTGGAAGGCGCTGCTCACCGGTTTGCTGAAGTCCACGCTGGAGGCGGAGCAGGGAGGAGGGGCTTAACGGCGGCAGACGGGAAGCTGCCGAGCGGAACCCGACTTCCTGCTCACCTGAACATGGTGCAGAGAGGACTCAGCGGCTTGAAGCTGGCCGGGGACACCTGGCTCAGCTGGATGTCGCACACCGAGTGAGCGCCTGCGCAGCGGCTGACGGCAGGCGGCGGAAGCAGACGCACACCCTTCACCTCCATCGGCTGCAGCTGCGCCCAGCCCCACAGCAGCTCCGACTCCACCAGCTGGGCGTAGACGGTCGCTCTGTGAGGGACGGCCTCGCAGCCCTCCTACAGGAGAGGGAGCGCCAGGTTTGATTGACAGCTTCTCTCCGTTCAGGACTCAGACATCTTTGACGAGCTCACCTGAACCAGGTGTTGGTGAGCGTGCTCATAACTGGGCAGAGCTCCTTCACCGATAAGCTCCGTGTCAAAGAGCTCTGTGATCAGAAGGTTGGCCCTCGTCGGCATGTCTCCACCTGTTTGGAGGAGAAGATCTTATTGGCAGCAACACCTTCGAGCGTCATCTGTCAGACGCGTTTCAAATTAAAAAAAGGAAAAAAAGTAAGGATTTCTGAGAAACATCTTTGAAATCGGAAACCAAAGTTTAAACCTTTTTTTTTTTTCGTTCTGTATGGAACCCCTGAGAGTCCAACACTAGAAAAGCCAGCAGGTGCCTTTGTTGCTGCTGCCTCACCTGCTCCCACTGTGACGTCTGTGGAGTGTTTGTTGATTATCTTGATCTTGTCGGAAAAGCCGTTTCTCTCCACGATGCTCTGAGCTGCTTCTGCCATGGGCTTAAAAACCTGCAGCACAACACAACCTCATGCAGCGCAAAAACATTGCACAAAATACACTCTACAATGTGTAAGATACACACAGGACGAGTTTAATCATCTAATAATCCAGAGGTAATTGTGACATCAATGAAAACTGATCATATTTATTACTCCACAAAAACTAATATTCCTTTACGTTTCGTTAGTCAAATAAACCTGTTACAGCTTCTCCTTTTAATTATTATGGTTTAAAAACAGAATTCTCCTAAACTGTTCTCCACAAAGCCGGATCGTTTACAACTAAATCCGTACCTCCACAGCGTAGCAGAAGTCAGCTCCGGCAGTGACGGCCATCATGGACAGAAGGCCGGTTCCTGTCCCGATGTCCAGGACGATGACCTTCTCGCCACGAGCCTTCAGTCTCGCCACAGCCTCTCGGATTCCCTGATAATACTTCTCATTCTGAAAGAAATCCAACATTATTAAAATGTAAATAGACACTTTAACCCTGGAGAACCCAAGAACAGCAGCAATTAACAGGAACAACAAAAAATGTAAAACAAAAGAATTAAATAAAAAAAAGAACAAGTCAAATTTGACCTAGTGAGTCTCCAGGGTTGAATAATAGAAATAGATGTTATTTATGCAAAAAAATATATATATGTATATATTTAAATAGTTTGACTGACATTAAAGAAAATAGTTGAGTAAAATAATGTAAAAATAAAATTAAGATTCCATAAGTAGGAAAGTTAAAAAGCTTTTGTGGGAGAATGAATGTGTAAAGTTGTAAGGGCTGCCCAGAAAGGCTGTTTTTACTTCTGTGAAGAATCACATTATGCATGCAATTCTGCATGTTTTGGAAATGAATTCTGTCTTTTTGTTTAATATTTTCCTTAAAAAAAATATATATATACATTTTAAAAAAAAGTATTTTACAATTGATTCAGCTTCTTCAGCTGCTAGATTAGATTTGCACCCCTAGTGTTTAAATTAATACTTTAAAAATATTTTTTTAAAGAGAGAACTTCCAAGTGTTCTCACCCTGTCATGATCATGCAGCATATCAGCATAACAGGACCTGAAAAGAAACAAAAATACAGTTCAAATTCAAGAATTATATTTTTATTCATCGTGTTCTGAAAATGTCTTAGTTGTGGATTTTAATATTGTTTCTTTGAACATGGACACTGAAGGGGAGATGGCGCAGGAGCCGCCGTGGTCACCCCTCAGATACGCCTCTGCAAACTCTAAAAATAAATTTCTGACCAATCAGAAAACGAGCGCGCCAGAACGCACGCGATCAGTCGCCTTGAACCTTCCCTTTGATCTTTACTCCTGAGTCTGAACGGCCTACTCTCAGACACACGCGCTGTTACTGCGGTCACGTGCGTTAATAACGGCAGCGTCGCCCGCGTGCCGCCGCCTCGTGAGCCTACCGAGCGATCTCCTGGTGGTAGTCGTACTCCTCGCTCTCCTCCACCCAGTCCAGAGCTCCGGTGGTCGGGTTCGCTCTGCCGCAGAAGGTCTTCATGTCCTCCGCGATGGGCCTATCAATCCCAGTGAAAAACTAAACGGGATTATCGAGCCTGGGATCCAGACACTGTTGATTTTTCAGGGGGACATGTTGGCTCTCGACGTCAGAGCCTTCATAGATCACGTGACTGCCCACGTGATTGAAGTTACATTTCCATAAATGGAACTCCAAAAAAGCCGATATTTGTACACACACACACACACACATATATATATATATGTATATATATATGTATATATATATATATATATATATATATATATATATATATATATATATATATATATATATATATATATACATACATATATGAAGATTTTACAAAATGCTCTAAAAGTTATATTTGTACGTAAATTCCCCGTTCTGCGAAGATGTTTCTTTATCTACACATTTATTTAGAAGAACTCACTTTCTGACCAAAAGTGAAACAGCTGCAGATTACTCTGTTTTGTCATGGAAACAACTAACGATTCTTTCTTTTTTAATATTTTACTTGCTACTACAGTTTAAATGTATTATACATCATATAAAGACATAGTGAAAAATCCTTTCTAGATAGAGGTTTATGTCTTACAAAGATGGTCTTTTAAACTTTAGCTTTTAAACTCACTTGAGGTGATTTCTGATGCGTTTTAATCAGTTTGTTCTATTATACCGGTAATTTGTCTTTATTGTTGCATAATAATAAATGCAAGCATAAAAATAAACCCTTTTGGGCAGCTCAGTTGACGGCAATCGTGGTCTGGATTAGAGAGGATGAGGAAGTAAAATGGTTTAAAGTGGAACAAGGTGAAACTAAAGGGGTGCGGCTGTCTACTCTTCCATTTACTGATCTAAAATCTGTCAACAAAATCAAAATTGGAAACAATTGGATCAAGCATACTTTAAAGATATGGACGGTAGTAAATAAAATGCTACTTGACACAGGGTCAATTTCCAGAGCAATGCCTATTGTCGGTAATATAGTCTTTCCGCCTTCAATGTGGGATCCCACCTTTAAGACATGGGCCACTAAAGGCCTTATAACTCTTAACCAGTTGTTCGATGGAACCGAACTTAAGTCCTTTTCACAGCTTCAAAGACAATTTGGTCTTCTACTGAATGATTTTTATAAATATCTACAAATCAGGCATTACGTCATGAAGAAACAAGGAGCGAGACAGAATCAATAAAACCCCAAACTGCATAGAAAAGTATTTTACTAAAATCGCAGAAAAAAACTTTCCGACGCAAAAACATGTTTCCATTTTGTATAAGAGACTCTCAACTGCCACCGGACAGCATACATATAATATCAAAGAAAAATGGGAATTGGAATCTAACTGCATAATAGAAGATGAACAATGGGATAAACTGTGTGAGGACAGCCATGTAGGAATTAATAGCCAACTATGGAAAGAGTTTGACTGGAAAATCAAAATGCGTTTTTTTCACTCACCCCTGTTGATTTCTAATTTTGCCAAGGGCTCATCCACAGCCTTATGTTGGAGGCAATGTGGAAAAATTGGTGATCATACACATATTTTCTTTGATTGCCCAGCTATCTGTGAATTTTGGAAAGATATTAAGAGGGAGATTGAAACTATTGTAAATCATGACATTCCTTTAAGTACTCTGTCGTATCCGCTTGGTGTATTTCCAAAAGACTTTGATGCTGATCAAAAATATATAATGCGCATTTTATTACTGGTCGCAAATAAAACCATAACAGGTAATTGGAAAAATGTAACATCACCTTCTGTAACTGAATGGAAACAAAGAATCAAACACGTTTATTTGATGGAAAAAATGACAGCATTGCTACAACTAAAATCAGATATCTTTGAAAGTCGCTGGCACGCAGTTAAAATCTATTTGGGGTTGTGACTGTTCCTTGTACCTTTGATTGTGGTTGTATGAATATATGTTTAACTGAACTGTTTGTCACATCTTGCATCAATGTTTTTTTTAATTGTAATTTTTATGTTTTACCTGGTTTACACCATACTGAATGTGGACTCAAGGTCAAACTTGTTTCAGGGAGTTGTTATGTTTGTTTTGTGTTGCGATGATAAAACAAAAATACAGAGTTAAAGAAAAAAAAAAACCTTAAGGTTTTGTGTTTAATTGAGCAAAAACATGATTTTACATGAGCAGAAATGTACAGACTCCTTCGTTGTTTAGGTGTTTAATAATGCTGGACCAACAAAATTCAAAGGTAATAACGTTTTCCCCAATAGATGAAAATACCATTATTTGAATTCATTAAAACATAATAAATGATGGTTCCGTTTTTACCAGTAGAAAAAAAAGTAAAGAAAAAAAGTAGACAAAATGTACATTATTTGTATTTATCATAATTTCAATATTTTTCTGTACAAGAGGGAAAAAGTGTTTTATTAAAAGCAAACAGCATAAATATATTAATATCATAAATAATTTATAAAAATAATTTTACTAGCATAAAATGTTGAGGTTATCACGAAGAGGAATAAAAAAAATCACATAAATGGAATAAATACATTTCAAAATCATCTCAAAAGAACTAGTTCAAATGGCGTTCTAGGACTTCATGATGACAAACAGAAAACAGTTTTAAAAAAAGATGAAAGGTAAAGAAATTTAAACATCTAGCAGCCACAGTTATGTACAAAAAAACAGAAACATTTATGGTTTTGACAGTCCGTGATCTTATTCTGTATTATTCTGTTTCCTGCAGTTCAATAAACTTCTATTTCATAAATAAAGGGAGTTTTATGAAAAATTGAGTTAATTTGACAATGAATTCATGTTTTCTCTTGAAAATTACCTGATGTGACTGGTTTTGTAAAAACATACAAGACTGTAGATGACTTACATTAGAACTTAATGCACAATGTGTAAGTAAGTATGGAACCCAAACAACCAAATTTTGTGCGTTTATTTATTATAATACTTTCAGTTAAACTGCTTCATAGGAGGGAGTCATTTAGAAAGAAAATCTTTATTTCATCATTGGCTGTTACAGAGGAAAACACAAATAAGGACAACAAAAAACAGGAAATAAAGTTTGGACCTGAACCAGCAGGTCACCAGATGAAATCCATGGGAAACGGGATAAATTATAAACCCGCAGGCGCCACACCACAGGCGAGGAGGAGTCTGGGAATGAAGAGGGGACGCCTTTGCCCTGCACTCATGCACATCTGGCTGTAGGCAGGCAGAAGACCATGGTGGAGGGCGGCACCAGGATGTCGATGAAAATGGGTCGGTACCCCACCGGAAGAGGGGGGGCGCTCTGCTCCAGAAGGTCCATCACAGCTGCTCTGACGTCCCTGGAGACGTCGCCGCGGATGTCCAGCAGTACGGACACGTGCTCCTCGCTGAGGAACCCCGAAAAACGAAACAAAAGATGAGACGGCATCTAAACCGAAGTGAACCTGCAAACACCGAGCGCTTTCCTCTGAGGATGAGATGACCTTTGCCCTGAACTACACAGGAGGAGCTGAACAGGACAAGAGGACTACCTGATGTCGGGGTATTTGGACGCCAGGCCGGACACCTCCAGGGTGAGCATGCCGGGGTCTTTGAGGCGGATGAAGTCTGCCAGGACAGGCAGCAAAGCCAGGGGGTTCGCCTCAAGCACAGGACCCTCCTCCTCCTTAAAGACAAAAGTTTGACTGATGAATAGGAGTTTCATTAAAGACCCACTCCAGAGAGATTTTGGGGTGTTTTTCAGATGTGGCATTTTTCTGAAAATGGGGACATATTTGAGCTTTTAATTAAATTGAATTAATAATTTTGTCTAAAACGGCATAGTCATCATTAAAAGACCACTGGGGAGGCTTTTACAATAGATCAAAGGCTGATCAGACTTTAAACTGACGTGAAATCTGAAATGCTGTGGATCAACCTATAGATTTTTGATGTCAAACACAGCAGAGAACAAACCGTCAGAGATCAATAAAAAATATCCCTTATTATTAAAAAAGGAGCAAGAAGGTCCTCACCAGACCACGGAAGGTTTCTCGGAGCAGCTGGTTGTCCTGGAGCATCTGCTGAGCCAGCTGCTTCCTGTCTTCACCGCTGCGACACACAAACCTCTTCTGCATCAACGCTCGGACGTACTCCACCGCCATCAGCCACTGGGCCTCCTCCTGCAGGCGCTGCAAGAACTCAATCAGCATCAACTGGGATTTGGATCCGCAGAGCAGACGTGGATCACCTGCAGACAGCTGAGAGTACTTGTTACCTGGCGGCAGGGCGGACGGACGCGGCCGTGGAGCTCCAGGTGATGCTCCAGGATGCTGCACAGCTTGGGGGTGGGGTCTCCCTGGACCAGCCAGGGTCGGGTCAGCAGGCCGGGGAGGAAGGGCTGAAGGTCCAGCAGCAGCTGATCCATCACTAAACGGCACGCCCTGCGTACCGCCCGGTCCAGAGCTGCCAGAGGGTTGGGGGGCGTCCGGGAGAACTGTCCCGCTGACTGAGAGGACTGCTGCAGCTGCAGGCTCTCTGTGGACTTCCTGTTTTAAACAAAAATGACTTTTCTTTTACAGGAAACAGGGAAAACACTTATAACACATTTTTGGGGAAAATAAAAACTGTAAAACATATTTTTCTTTTAATAAAAACAAAAAAAAAGTTCTGCTTTTTCTGTGTGTGTTAGAAAAAAATATTTATACA
Source organism: Oryzias latipes (assembly GCF_053564925.1). Lineage (NCBI taxonomy): Eukaryota > Metazoa > Chordata > Actinopteri > Beloniformes > Adrianichthyidae > Oryzias > Oryzias latipes. Next base: position 30,546,049 of record NC_136242.1, on the reverse strand, counting down.
CAGTTTTCGTTTCAGAGCTGAAAGGCATGTTTTGGTAAAACGTTGATTTAAAACACATTAAGTTGTTAATTAGAATATAAAAAAGCTCCCTGCTCTGATGAAAATGGTGCTTTTGGATGTTTTTAACACGTTCTTGTGACACTTATGACGATGTCAGGACAAATATAAATATGTATAAACAAAAATATATAAATAAAAACATAAAAGCTCCCAAATCAGAGCTCTCAGAAACGGACAGGGGAAAGTGGGTGGGGTCGCTCTGCACCGCTGTGGGACTGCCCACAATTTAAAGGCAAAATGTCTGATGAACTACTGCCGCTCTGCAGAAACCATGTCCAAGAAAACGACTACGGTTTGTTATTTAGGCTAAAAACAGCAATATTATAATTAAAAGACCATCTAAAAGATGGTCGGAGTGGGAATTTAAAAAAAAAAGACTAAAATCTGTTCTAGAAAAACTTTATTACAAAATAAAGTGTAATATTTATTAAGAGAATCATAAACGGTTTTAAAAAAGGGAATTTTTTATTATAAAGCCTAAAAATAGAAAAATAAATGAACACTAACTACTAACTCCAATGCATTTGTTTATAACATATAAATAGAAAAAGTGGAACATAAAAAATGGTTTATTTGCAGCTGCATCATCTTCCCTCTTAGAGCCTCTCATGGGCAGTGAAGGTGTCTTCAGGTTCTTTAAGTCTTACTTGAGAATAACACAGTTACTGATGGAGGCCAGCAGGTAGTGGAGATAGAACTTGTTGTTGCTCGGATCCTTGCGATGTTCCTTCCCAAACTCCACCAGAGCCTCCCGAAACCTGAAGTTCAAGAAAAATCAGAGTCGCAAACATCCATGAAAAAACAACGTCTGGTTCTCCAGTTCAGAGCCAGACTACAGGCGGTTGGTGGTGCGTTCAAAGCCCTCATTCCTGCACCTGTTCAGGAGGTTTTCTATCTCGTACAGCCCCATCTGTATGGTCTGATCTCGCAGGGATTCTCCAATCATGAGAGCCACGCGGGCGTTCTCCTCCAGCATCTACAAATCAGCAGATTTAAGGCCGTGTCACTAATTAGTGGTTTACCACAAACGTGCCATGTATGTCTAACAGACTTTTCACGCATGTACCACAGATATATAACTTTTGTATCGCGTATACGCCGCACACATAACATTAAAATTACGTCATTGATGCACAAATCACTAAGAAATGACATACAAACAGCACAATGACACAAACGGTTCATGTTTTATCTTGACCTACGTGTTCTTTGCGTGGTTTATCCGTACTTCTGTGGTTTTATCAAATCAAATCAAACTTTATTTATAAAATAGCGCTTCTCATGCATTGCGCAGCTCGAAGTGCTTTAACTTTTAAAACAAAAAACACACAGTATTACAGTAAAAACCCAACCCACCCTTCACCCTTCCCACTCCCCTCCGTTAAAACACATGACCCATGACCCCCACGTACAATGATTAATGACTATGTAACTTCTAAAAGAAATGTTAGGCTTGGCTCTGCTGTGAGGAAACAGTATTTGGGAATCTCCTCATACCAGGAGCCAGCATGGCCATGGGAACATTGCCACAGTGCCCACCCAGACTGGGACAACAACGGGGGTCCACTTCTAAGCCGTGAGGGAGTAAAATTAAACTCCAGCTGCCCCAGCAAGGGCAACAACTGCAGCAACAACCACCGACCAAGCCGGCAAGCCCAGGCAGAAAAGATCCCCACAAGAAACACTAGGGCTAAAATCATGATAAGATGTCTATAAAATGTCTATGAAAGCATAAAATTGAGAATAAAATGCCTAAAATGAAATTAAATACATAAAATAGACTATACTAAAACTAATAGAATAAATATCTAAAAAATCAACTAAAAGCGAAATTAAAAAGGTGGGTCTTGAGTCTCTTCTTAAAAGTGTGGTTCATTCGTCATAAATCTGTGAAAATTTCACGGAAAGACCTAAACTTTTCTCACTTTTTCCGCGTATAATCACGTATGACCAATTATCCTCCATGCAACATGTATGTAGTGGCTCTGATTACACCTCAATCCATCTGAATCCTCTGTGAATGTTCCTGATGTGATCACACAGTTTGCCTTAGAATAGATTTAAATAGAGATCAGCATCTACCCCTACATGACCTCAAGGTGTGGTTCAAAAGAAGATAAATCCCTTTTTTTTGGATTTCCAAAAAAATATGTAGATTTTTTACAGGTAAAATCCAGCTCAGCTGTCTGACAGAACCACATTAGAACATGCAGAGAACGGCCTTTCCTGATTTAAAATGCTAATAGCAGCATCAGTTTGTATTAATTTCTTTGTCAATGGTTCTGCACCTGCATCATTCTAATCAAGCTCTCTGTAACAGTGAGGGGTATCCCACAATGCACTGCATGTTCACCACTTATGTTGGTTCTGCTGATTCATCTAAGCTTTTCAGACGTTCAGGAATGAAATTGTTGATGAATCTGTTGTCCAACAATCTTTTAGAAAGTTACTAATCTGCTGCTAAAAATCACTGTTGGTTACATTAAAATAAAAGCATTTACTGTCATGAGCATTAAATGTAATTTACACAGTTTACCTTTTATACCTAGAATATCCTGTTTGACCATTAAAACAAAGACGGATGAGTCAGACATTTACAAACGCCACATTTCTGCTGTTGTCATGTGTATTTGTGCAGACTTGTCCAGGTGTGGTTGTGCAGCAGCTCCACCTGTGTGATGATGGTGGGAAGGCTGGTCAGGTAAAAGCCTTCATGGTCCGTGTCGGGCTCCTGATCTCTCTGCCAGTCCTGCAGCTCCACCTGCAAAGCTTTGTGCATCCACTCGGAAACGCTCTTCTGCACGGCGACAAACACATTCTCAGGAGACCGTGCGGAACCACCGTGAACTTCCAAAGCGATGCATGTAGCCATGGGGGTTAGAGGTAAAAATAAACTTCAAACTGGTAAAGCTTTCTCTGTACGTCATCTCACCCGAACACTCTGCACGTATTTACTCTGAAGCTGCTCCAGCCCCTCAGAGGAGATGAGGGGTCCCAGCTCTGCCCTCTCAGCCTCCGTCACCAGCTCAGGGTGACCCATCATGTCCGGGCTGCAAAAGCAGGTCAATCTGTGCTCAAAGCCAGGAAGTCACTGCTTATATTTCAAAGTTAGTTCTTTGTCACATCAGAAGCTGTTTGTGTTTCAATCATCTGTTACTTGATTCAAACTAAGCTGCGCTATTTTGCTTGAAGAAAAACAACTTCCAGGGAAGTCCAGTTTTATTCAAGATTTAAACAGATATAATGGTAAAAAGCAACTTTTTAATTCCACTTTTATAGTTTAATACCATATTACAGTTTCTGCTATCAATTTACCCCAGACAATATTGATTTTCAATCTAAAATTACAACCAATTCTGTTACTGTAAACAAGTTAAACGGCTGCATTTCAAAAGCAGAGTTTCTGCTATCACTTAGTGAGTTCAATTGATTTTTAAAGGTCTTGTAGAAGGCAAAAACCAACTTTTTATGGGAAAAAGCTCAGACTTCATAATTAGGCATTAAGGAAAAGAAAATCTTTTTACTAAAATTTCACATTTGATTTTACATTTTTAATAACCCCTAAACTGTTGCAGATTATGAAGCTCCTACTATTTTGTTCTGTGTTTTGTTTGAGCAAAAACAAATTAAAAATAATTTTCAACAAAACATCACCTGAAGAGAACTCATGAAAGTGTCAACTTAAAAAAGGAAGCAGGGAATCCTTATAATAGAATTTTATAATTTAATTGTGTCAAAAAAACAAACACCCATAATGTGAGTCCATGTCACTAGAAGGATTGTGTCAGGATTCGTTCACAATTATAACATATGGATGATCAAAAAAAAACAGTTTGCATTTCTCTGCTATGTTTGAGTTCATAAAAAGTCAGAAACCAAAACTGATCCTAAGATTTTCTTTTGACCTCACAGTCAGACCTGCTTTAAAAAACCACATCGAGGAGTTCTGGAGTTTCCCTCCTTTCACTCCTCCAGGTGTCTCACCTGTTGTAGACGTGCAGCACCCAGTTCAGCACAGCAAAGATCTCCCCGCTCTCAAGATCCCAGCTGCTGACCTGAGCCGCACAAAGTACTTCAAACAACAAAACAAACACCTTTCATTTAGAAATCTGTTTGTGACCCTCACCTGGGCCAGGTGAGTGTGTAAACAGTGGTGGGTGGCCTTCAGGTAGGCGGCTGTCAGCTGGTAGTGTGGGGGGACGCAGTGCTCCAGCAGGTGGCGTACCGTGGCCAGGTCAGCCATGACGGCATGCTGCAGAGCAGAGAGGTGTCCCGCCAGACCCGGACCGCGGGTGTGCAGGTAGGACACACTGCGAAAGCGAGCGGACACCGCCTCCTCCAGCACCTGAAGGAGTGGGAGGTAGTCAAACACCTGTGATGGAAACTGATATGGTTTAGTCCAAGAATGGATGTAAAGTTCATGACCTTTATTTAGAAATGTAGCACATTTGTAATAAAAAAAAGGGGTTCATACAAATCTACACCCTGGTTATATGAAGATTCATAACCTCTTTTTGTAATAGAAAAACCTGTCCAACGCAAAAGGCCTTCAGCGCTCATCTGTTTGCTCAGTTGTTGGACAGAACAAGAAAAAAAAAAAGAAATGTAGCACATTTACCTGGAACCTGAGAAACAGCCTCCCTTCAGGAGAGCCCACCTTTAAAACCCTTATGAACACTTTAGCAGATTTAGACTAAATGGAACAAAAAAATATGATCCAAACTAAATGAAAAGATTTTAAACTTTAATTTAAACTTAAACAAAAAATAAATAATTAGAAATGAATATGTTGGAAACATTTTTGTTTCTGTTGTTTTTATTACTTTTGTCAAAAATAATTATTACAATTTTTAAAACTAAATCTAAATGAATTGGTTGTTGGCTGTTTTTGTGAGTAAATGAAATCCGATTTAAGCAACATGTAAAACAGGCAAAATAAAAAATAAGAGTTGGTCAAAATGGTATTTATGTTTAAAATAATAATAAAAATGTAAAAAAATGTGATTATTTCTATTTCCTTAATCTAAAATAAAGTATTATCTTGTTCTTCAATGTTTTTCTGAATGGATTGAACAAAAATTTCTGCAAGGGCCCTGCAGGTGAAGATGAGAATTACAATTATTTTCTTGGAAAAACAAATAGCAGACATAATTTACAGATTTATAACTGAAATGTCTTAGTAAAATGATAATTTTTAAATATGGAAATGATTAACAAAGACGAAGAGATTGTACTAGAGGGGTTGCTGCAGCCTTTTAACCCAGGAGAACCCACAAGGTCAAATGATAGGCTCAGCTTTTTTAACCATTAAAACAATAAAATGTATTTTATCACCCCCCCCCCCCCCTTTTTTTCATTTTTCTTTTGGGCTACGGTTAATTGCTGCGACCCAAAATGAACAAGCAAACAGTCAAATCAACTTTAAGAGCCCAGAAGAAAATAGTTCTTGGATTCTTTAGGGTTAATTCCTTAACTTTTTTTTTGTCTGTTTTAAGTGATAACTGACATTTTTCTTTGGCTCAACAAAAAAATAAAAACTGTAAAATTCACACTCATATCAGGAATACAAAACAAAACAGGAACATAATGAGGATAAACATATTAGTGAGAAAACAAAGTTGGTAAAAACAGGAACACAGCACCGTCCATCAGGTGGTGCTGACCTGGAAGAAGCGAGCTCTCCAGCATCGAGGTCGTCCAGGAGGGAGGGGCCTGCTGCTGCCACCCACGTCTGCCCTCTGTGCCAGCAGAGCGCGGTCCAGGGCCTCCTCGCGCTCCACTATCCGCACGGCCGACACAAACGGTGTGGGGTTTTGTCGAGCCAAAGCCAGGGCGCTGCTCACCACTGCCCACATCTCCTGTCCTGCAGGGGAGGAGATGTGGACGCATCACTTCCACAACGAAGTCCCAAGTTTGCCCTGTTGTGTGTGGACCTCTGCTCTGATGAATCCTCCTTTCTGTAGCTTTTTGGTCTATTTGATCACAATCTGACAGTTTTCTGAACCTAAAACAATAATGTGACCCAACATTTTGGAGCAAACTCCTCACCCAGGGCGTCCACCAGCTGCTGGACTCCAGAGAAGTACTTGGCCACCAGCTCCTGTTCATCAGCACTGAGAGCACTTCCTGCCGCCCCGTCAGCGCCGTGGAGCTGCCAGAGGATGTCGTCCTGCCAGTGCTCCAGATCCATCAGCCGGGCGTGGGCCTCCAGCAGCCGCCGGGACTCCACCAGACGCTCCGTCTCCAGCACCAGGCTCTGGACTGCAACAGACGGAGAAGATGGGGAGTTCCACTGAATTCCCAAAGTGTTTTTATTTCTGCTGATCTGTTAGCGTTACTAACATACCTAGTGTGAGAGAAGAGGAATAAAACAACAACAGCACTGTTTTTTTTTGTTTTTAAACCGCCGGTGGGCATTGGTACATAACGATTGGTTTTCCAGCTTTTTCTTTAAATGATTTGAGGCTTTCAAAGGTATTTCAATGGTTTTAAGACCTTTTAAGACCCCGAGGGGAACTGTAGTGGCACTCTGCGTGGTTTTCCTCTGTACCACCGTTTGGAGCCTTCATTCAACTTTTTATTCCAAAAAATGGAAATTGCACAAACACACTTTTAAAAAACTATGTCGCTTCCAACTATTAAATGGAAACAGTGAATTTGGCTCCAACAGGAACCATGTTTATTGCATTTCTGTTGTGAAAAGCTGCCAGAGTGTTTTATACATTTGAATGAAAAATATCTCAAATTTAACCATTTTCTTTTAAAAGTGTGTGGAAAAAAACAAAGACCAACTTCCAAATAATGCAGTGTTGAATCCACAAAATCAACTTAATAAAAACTTCTACGGTTTGTGGGATTTGGACACAAAAAGATCGATTCAGAATAAAGGAAAACCAAAAGCAGCAGAAATCATAATTATTTAATCTTGATTGATTGATGGTTTTCAACCATTTTTCAGCAATAAAAACAAAGAAAACGACACTACAAATACATATATATATATCAAATGTATTTAAGGTTTGGGTTAAGATTAAGATCTTCTAGTTTTATGGAATGTTTCCAAATCTTGCAAAACTATCATGGGAATGGAAGAAAACTGTGCTATACCTCCAAAACAAAATTTTATGAAAACATTTTTTTTATTTCTTTCTGGCATGTTAGAGAAATGTTGTAATTTCCAGATGTTTTTTTCTGCAGTTTCCTCTCATGTGTGATCACGATGATGCTGCATCCTCTCCTGCATCCCCGTCCCCGACTCACCTGCATAAAGCCTCGGCAGGTTGCTGACGGCGGCGAGGAGCTGCTGCCGGCTGACAGACAGCTCTCTGAGCCTCTCCAGTGACCTCACCCCCTCCGTGTTGGCGTCCGCCTCCAGACCTGCTTTCTTCAGCGTTTGCGACACATCCCTGAGCTCGGTCCTGGCTTCCCGGAGCTGCTCCAGCCCCCAGCCCACCCCCTCCAGGTAGGACTGAACCATGGACTGCAGACACATCAGCACAGAGGAGTGTTAGCCGGCCGTCACTGAAGCAGCTGTGGATCACCTTGTTCTCACCTTCAGTCTGGTGTGGATGGAGGAGGTCCTCAGACTCTCCCGTTTCCTGTACTGGCTCAGGCGCTCCAGGTGTTCGGGCCGACAGAAAACACCTGATGCCCACTTCAGGGCGGCACCGCGGGCCAGGAGCTCCGCCCTCTCCACCTCTGGCCACACAGCAGCCTGTGACACCATGTCTGACGGAAACACACAGAACATGAGGCAGAAGCTGCTGCATCTCTGAGCAGCTTCTCATACATACGTGACTCATAAAGTTTGATTTGATAAATGACAGTAAATGTCATTTTTAATTTAATTCTATGGCAGATTCAAACTTTTTCAAGAGCATTTTTAAGCTTTTCTGACACTTTAGAACAATTTCATATTTGTCTGAATATAAAACCACCTTAAATCATATAAAGTTAGATGCTAAAGATGCAATAATTCCTCATTGGAAGGACAATCCCTGTCTGGCCCATTTCTTGAATTTGTTTTTTTGTTTTTTTGTGCAATTGTAAGTCAGAAAATTCCTTTGAGTTCTTGCAATTTCAATCATTTATCTGAAATGGAAGCACGTTTTAAATTGTAAAAGCAGCATTTTCACCTTACAAAAACCTGGTTCCAATTCTGAAATGAGGTGTTTTTTTGATTGTAACCATCAAAAATACAGGAAACTCTTTTTCATTTGTCATTCTGATAAAAGATCATTTAAATCTTACAGTTTGACTCCGATTATCTTCTGAGATACTTTCCAAGTTCTCCCTTTTACTTATGATTTAGCACAAAATCCAAAAACCTGTGTCGTTTTCTTGGACATAGTTTCTGTAGAGCAGCAGGAGTTACTTAAAAATTGGCCTCTGAATTGTAGGTGAGACTGCATGAAGCAACCCCGCCCCACTGCCCTTCCCTGTTGCTGAGATCTCTCTATTGACTCGCTCTTCTGCTATTTTACAGCCCTTCACAACCTCAATCTAACAATAGCGGTGCAACAAAAATGGCGAGGAATATTGGAGCGATCCAACCGTACAATGGTCCGTTCAGCGTATTTTCTACGTCCCAAATAAGCTCATTTTTGACTCACAACGGTTTGAGTAAAGAAGTCTTCAGAAATGCATTTTTAAGCTTAATTCTCCTTATGTATGTCCTCCATCATCAGAAAAATGCCTCTAAACCATGTTAAAAAAACAGTTTTTTCATAAGAGTGGGTCTTTAAAGAGCAGTGTCAAACAAGATTTTCTCTGAAAAATAGGAAATTCTCTTGATAAAAGTAAATATTGTTGTTAAATACTCTCCTCTGTGGCCACTGACATAGAAAATAATCAATCATTGTTAAAGCTTTTTTGGTTTAAATTAGGACACATTTAAAAATTATTCTTTTTCATTTAGGAAATCCTTTTTATGACTTATACTGGAGCCCATGTTAAACAATTTGATATCCTAAAGATTTTCCTAAAACAAGCTTGATGACGGATCATGGATTATCAGCATTTTAAAATAAAGTTGGACCAACAGTTTATTCAATTCAATTCAATTCTATTCTATTTATATAGCTCAATATGACAACCTAGTTCTCTCAACACCACATGGATGCACAATACCTTTCTGCACCTAATGGTCAATTTATTACAGGAAAAATAAGACAGTAACAAGGATTATCAATACAATTTATTCCAGTTTGGCAGGCCAGATTAAGTAGTTTAACATAGACGTAGTTTAGCACATGGCGAACGCTGAGCTGTGGCGAGAATAAGGCTTAGACCCTCCTTCTTGGTGAGGAAAAACTCCTAAAAAAACAGAAACCTAACACGTCCACTAGCAGTAAAAGATGAAGACATCCATGAATATTTGCACTTAAAACCCTCAAAAAGATTATTTTTTAATATACATTTTTTTTTGTGCTACATGCAAAAAAAGTGATTCAATTAAAGTATATTTTGTGAGAAAATTTCCCTTTGTTTTTCTTTTGGAAATGTGTTGAAGCAGCATCCTTTCTAATCTTCATCGCATTTTTCTCCTCTAGTTAATCACTTTTTAAGTGCTTTTAAATTGCAGGTCACATACATTTATTCTGAAACACATTCCCAAGTCCTTCCTGCTTCTCCTTTTTGTCCAGAGCGCTCCCTCCATCATAGGGAATTTGAATAAATGCGTCACTGGCCAAAACAAAGTACAGATTCAGACTGACACAGCACAGTGGACTGCTACTGATAAACTGTGAGTCAATCGTGAAGGAATGTCTCGCACGTTTAAAAGCTTCTGCTTTCTTCAGATGATGGTCATTTAAAGCTTATCAACCTTCTGGTGGGAACCGCTCTTCAATCATAGCTGCACAAACTTGGCTCTCACTGACTCGAAGCACTTAAAGAGTCTTTAGGAGGAAATTGCCTCCAGAATCCAGGGAGAAACCGTTCCCATGACCGAGGAGGGAAAGCTGGCCAATTATGATCCAACGTTATCCAGCCAGCTTGGAGGATTGTGGTCCATAAAACATGTGTTTTATTCTACGGGTGTAACGATTCATTTTAACAACGATTCGATTCATAACATTATTTGTGGTTGACGGTTCATAGTCCACTTTGGTTCATTTTTAATGATCTGATTCGCCGATCTAAACTTGATCCAGGACATCTTTAGCCAAAACTTCAACCAGTGTGACTCAGATAAAAACCTGGTACTGAACAGCTCAGGGGAACTTTTCCAGATTCCTTGTATTTCTTGCAAGATAATGAAGTGTAAATTAAATATTCGTACAAACAAACAAGTAAACAAAAATTCATGTCAAATCCATTCGCATTTTAGTTTCCTAAAGTCCAGCCAACTGTTGTTTATCCAGATCAAATCCAAAGGAAACATTCTTAGAACATTCTAGCACACTGGATGGTCACATGTCTTCGCTAAATTCAAAGTGTTTCCACACACTGGACGGGAATGATGCTTGATCTTTTTTTGTTGCATCACATATGTGTTTTCCGCTCCGATTGGTCGTTTTTACGTTATAATAAAATGAGCCGACCATGTCTCAATCCAAATAGTACTTTCCAATACTGATATAGTCGATTTATTTCATTTTGAAAGGATCTTTTCATGGTTTAGGTGGAGCTGGTCAACAACTTTCCACAGACAGATCAATCTGGTTAAATCTTTGGACTATAAATTGATTCATTGATTCGTATTTCATCACTTTATTCCATAACATATATACATATTTAAACTTATATTGGGATTTCATAATTGTACCAACTTAAGGACGCTAACATATATTATTTGTCAAGCGTAAAAGAAAACAGTTCTCTTTGGCCACAAAGTCCTGATGTTTAATCAATCAATCAATCAATCAATCAATCAATCAATCAATCAATCAATCAATCAATCAATCAATCAATCAATCAATCAATCAATTTATTATTTTTATAGCACTTATAAAAGCAGAGGCAACCAAAGTGTTTATATACATAAATTCAAATAAAATCACAAACAATGTGATACGATAAAGAAACAATAAGACAGTAAAATCAATTAAATAATAAAAGTAATAAAACAATAAAATATTAAAATTAATAAAATTCTAAAAATTAACAAGCTGGCCCTCTAGATCTGGTCACTGGAGTTTATGTGTATTTAAAAAATAATAAAAATAAATAAATCTGTAACAACAAATAAACTAAAGGTTTCCAAAATCATTCCCCTGAACCAAAATGAGTTTGACACCCCAGATGTACACATTTGTACAAAAAACGAGCCATGATTTTTAGGAATTAATGTCACATTTTTTAACTGAAAATCCCCTGATTACTACTTTTTCATGCCCAGCAGCTTAAGTCGAAGCCTCCTCTGACTGACAAAATCCGCGGTGACATTATGTTTCCTGTTCTCACTCACAGGAAATATGAAAAGCTAGCATTATGAGATAGATCTCCAGCTTTCACCAGGCGTCCACCAGCCCGTGATCTAAAGGGAAACGGCACGCACGTGAAGCATCATCAGCTGTATTGATGTTTGGGGAATAGGATATGCTGCAACGCCTGAGTCAAAGCTTTTCTGCTCCTTAATGGAGACTCTGCTTTTATAGCAGGGCAAGCCTGAGGCCTCTCATCGGTCAGGTAAGCAGGATTTCATTTCAGATCTTAACGGTTTTTCTGCAGATCGGCGACTCTGTGAAGGTTAGGAGTCAGCACTGAAGAGGTCAGTGCTCGGAGGACAGCATTGCATTTTGGGTAGAAAATTCCGCTCAGTTAGGATCATGAGTCTGGTGTGTGTGCAGATATCTAAATGTCTCAATTACAGGAACAGGCCAGGCTCTGTCTCAGAGGAGGTCATGGGACGCTCTGCCGTCTCCCAGCTAAAACTGATGCTTCATCGTCACTAGCTCAGCGCACAATGAACTCCACACGCAGGAAAGTGATGAGCGGCGTGCAATCAGCCACTGCAACAACAGTAAAACCCTTCAGAGGACACAGAGACACGCCGATGGTGTCCTCCAACGCCATTAGAACCATAATGAATGGGAGGTGAAACCAGGAGTTAGTCAGCATCTTCTCTGCAACACGACCATAGAAATATGACACAGAAACCCAACATGGACCAATCTGAAATAAAATAAGCAAATGTTCCCAGCTTAAATGAAAATTATCTGACTTTATTAGGTAAAAACAAAACTCCCCAACCGATTGGATCATTTATAATCAAATAAATCTTTTTCCTTGTGGTCCGCAGCAGGACTGGACTGCAGGGACAATAATGGATTCAGCGTCTTTTTTACGGCACCTTTGAGCATAAGTTTCCCTCTTGTCACAAACTTAAAAATATCTTCAACATTTGCGGGCTCCTAGTACCCGTTATAAAGGAATTATGGGATGGCCATTGGCGGGGTCATTGTTCGTCAATGTGTGAAATTGGACGGATTTCAAATTTTCCCAAAATATTTTCTCCGACCGATCTTTATAAAATTTTACACATACAGCACTAGCTGTAGTCTGCAACCACAAGTTAGGTTTCATTGACCTTTGACTTCAGCGCCATCTTGAATTTTCGAAAAAAATGAAAAAATAAAAATGACGTTTATCACCTTCTGCAAATTTTAACTCCCCCATTCTATCACCTCTTACCTCCTTGAGGGTTATTGGGAAGCTACATGGGGAAAAAATAGTTGATTAAAATAGTTTGTAGATTTTAAACATCGTTAGCATGGCGAGCTCGCAAAAGGGGTGTTTCCCCTGTTGCTCGCACATTTTTTAACCAGACTATTGTGAAAAAGCAATACATGAATTGAAACAATATGACATACAATATGAATGTATTAGGAATGTGGGCGTGGTTAACAACAACAAAAATCCTCCGTTGCCAAGGTAATCCAAAAGTTTACTTTTTCCAATCCTTCAAAAAATTGCCTTGACCTGTTCGTCATCCCCAGGTGAACAAAAACTGAAATGGTGGCTATGAGGATAAAACCAACACTAAAGGTATTTTGAGGAGTGTTTTCTTCAGGAATTCGTCACATGCAGCTCTGACCAGGGTGGCGAGGGCAGTAGAGGAGAGTGAGCGGCGTGTTGCCGCCACCCAGCCCATGAGGGTGGGTCTGTAGGTCATACAATGCTGCTTGCAGCTTTAACTTTTACTTTATTTTCATTTCTTAGAGTTTGGATTTACATGTTTCAATAACGTGTAGTAGTGAAATCTCCCGCCTCAGTGTGTCACCTTTGCCCTCCCTTTGTGGAGTAAAACAGTTTATCGCTAATATGGGTTTCTGATTGGCCGATGCAAAGGTGTCCTTTTTAACAAATTAATGAAAACTAAATATCTTTTACCTTTTGAATACTCAAAAATGCCAAAAGCCAAAAATTCTCACGTTTAACTTCCTGACTACCAGAGAAAAAAAATGTGTCCGGACAAAAACATGTGTAACCCTTGTGCTATCTTAGATGACCCCACCCTTACAGTGACGTGTTCTCCTTACCATCACAAAGGTGGATAAAGGTGGAAAGATTTCATGTAATCCATGGACACCAGTGAAGATCACAAATCATTGAAGAAAAAAGGTTCAGCGCACTGTCTAGTGGGTCTAGATGACCCAACTCCCAATGTTAAAGTGCCTAGGATAGCACAAGGGTTAAACCCACAAAAACTACAATTCCCAGAGCCCCACCCGTTCACATTGTTATCATCGAAAAGCCCCCAAAGTCCTCCCTCTGTAGACACCAAACGTAGTCCATTCAGTAGTATGGAGATATTCAGGTTTATAAATGTCCTCTACAGAGGACACGTTTGCATTGCTGGTAGACAGGAGGTTAAGAAAAACTATGACTCAGCAATTTGTGCAGAAAAAAAAGCCATGACTGCAACTCATTGATGATCTAATAACCTCTCAGCTCTCCATCAGTTACTGTTTTTTGCTGCAGCAACATGGACCAGTTGTCATCAATAATGCAGCTCTTTCAGACCTTTTTATATTGCACTGCAATTGCTTTAGAAAAAAAACACAAAAAGCAAATTCAGATTTCTTCCTCATGTGTTTAAAAACTGCAATTAAAGTTATTTTCATGTTAATATTCGCTTCAGTTAGCAGTTTCCCATTTCATGATGAATTTCCATGGTAGAAGTTACTCCAAAAGTTATATTGGAAGCAAAGTTTAGTCACACTTCTTCTTATTGTACAAACATTTTACTGATAATGTTTGTACAATTTAGCTGAAATCAAGGTTTATTTTCTGTACAATGAAAGGTTATATAAATTCCTGAAAGGTTCGACTTCTCACAACTTTTTATTGAGCTATAAGTTTGAGTTTTTCTGAGCTTTAAGACACATTATACAGACATTAGAGCTGACTGAAGATGAAGAGTCGCATTAAAATGGTTCATCAAAACAGATGACGGCACTTATAGAAGCTTCAGAGAGCAAACTTCATCCTTCTGAGGCAATCAATACACAGTGAAAGGCTGCAAACCCATGCATCACTGCAAACCTGATCCCTCAGTGACAGAAATGCACTCAGGGAAACATCCCCACCGATCCACCACAAACTCTGTGGTCCGTCACAAGAAGGAGTCACTTTACCTTCACTTTTGTCACCACCATTCCTCTGATCTCCAGATGACATTGAAGTTTAGTTTTCAGCCGCTTGTCCACCCAGCCAGACTCCTTGTCCCCCCCCCGAGGGCCAGCACTGAGGGTGCCCACGGCACAAAGCAGCCACAGGAGGGTGAGGAACGCCAGACGGAAGGCAGAGGAGAGGAGGAAGAGGAAGGAGGAGAAGAGAGGGTGGAGGAGAGCAGGCTCATATCCATTCTAGGGCTTTCCTCTTTTCTCCGCACACACTCCCTCCACCAGACACATCCTCTGTTGAGAGGCCGGCAGGAAAGGGAGGGAGCTAAGAGGAGAAAATAATGCCGGGGGGGGGGGGAGCAACTGCTGCTTTCAGGAGCTCAGCCAGAAAATAAGAAAAGCGTCTGAATGTCAGAGTCCTCAGACGTGTAAGAATAAAAATGAAAAAAAATCCACATTTCATTGCAGAAAATTAAACAAATGGAAACTTAAAAAAAACTAACCTGACAAAAAAGGTTAGGCACTGAAAAAATGTGCGATAAATAAAAATTATAAAACCACTGTTCATTTTTATAAAAACATCTGACATGTTTGAACAGATAATTATGTTTTTTTACAGGCTGTTAATGAAGTATTCTGTTCAAAGACCTACTTCCATAAAACTGTACTTTTGTTTTTTAAACGTGTTCCTGTGGCATTCTTCTCACGACATATAGAAAGAAAAATAAGCCTGAAGTGACATTTCTGAGCATTTCTTTATTTAAATGGTGGTGATTCAGGAGCAGACGAAAAAAGGCTGCTTAAAAAAGATCTTATTTGTGACGTAGAAAATAGGTCATGAGCTCCCTGCTCCACTCAATTCCGATACATTTGCTCGTAAAAAAAAATAAGAATAGATCCATGTACGTCTTTCTTATCCTCGGAGACGGTGATGGGTACAGTTACCTTTCTTTTTACCATTACCTTTCTTTCAGGTGGAGTGGTTCAGGTTCACCAGGTCGAACAATGATCGGTGGCTCGATCCATGGTCAACTGTGGGCACAACCTTCAGTGTTGCTCCGCTGGTGTGTGAATGTCCCGGCAATGGTACCGGCAGCCATGCCTCTGTCAGTCTGGCCCGGGGCAGCTGTGGCCACATCAGTAGCTTACCATCACCAAGTAGGAATGAGGAGAGAATGAATAATGGATACACACTGTAGGCGCTTTGAGCGTCTGGAAAGCGCAGAAAAATCCAATCCATCATTTTTGTAATTCTTTTTTTTTTTTAAATGTCGGCATTTATTGTAACCTGCAACGTGGATATTTCCCCACTGAGGGACAAACATAGAATTATCTTATCCCATAGTCTGCCAGTAAGAGGCGTTAACCTCTATGTGATCCAAAAAAATTAGTCAAGTAGCCTTTAGGAGCCTTTAAAATAAAGGGAATGTTTAACATCTCAATTTTATGCCTTATAGTTTATAGAAAAGTCAAAGGATTTAATGCAACACAGATGGAATTTTTTGACAGACCACACTTATGTTAAAACAGAACTTTAGTGCTCAGGATTGATGCTCACAAAAACCCATTAAGTGTTCAAAATATCCTCCAGGTCATGAACTCACCACGAGGCCTTGGTAAGAAAAGAGTTCAGACGGCGGCCCGTGGGGTGAGGGGCCGGATGTGAGGAAATGTTTAGTGGACCCGCAGGTCTACAGAACCTCCCGGGAGTCTTGCAGTCTCCCTGACTGGAAAAACGGTTCAGAGAAGGAACGATGAATGATGTCAAATCCTTTGCTACGATCTGATTGGAGACGTGGGAGCACAGAAGGTCACATCTACTGGAGTTCATGAGTTCTGTTTCTCTGGAAGGACGTGTTTTTAAGTTGGGATTCCTTTTCTTGAATGGGCTTTAAACATAACTTCTTACTCAAACAAAAGGTTTGTGCTGTTGATCGTCTCTGATGCTCTGCAGCCTTTTGAAGGCAGCTCCAGCCACTCAGTGACCGTCGGATGTGAGGTCTTCAACCCCAGATCTCCGCTTACACCTGAAAAGGTTCAGAAGGGGAGGTGGAGCCTGCACACAGGGATGCAGATGTCCTCAGAACATCTGCTCTGCACGCTGAAGTGGACTATAGCAGCTCGGAGGTTCTCCCACACGTGGATCTCCATGACTCCTGGCTTTGTTGCCCCCCAGGAACAGCTTCCTCCAGAGCGATCAGCACCGCCGCCAATAAGCCTCCAGGATGTTGCCCACAATCCATTTCTGCTGGACAACAAGGCCACTGACCTTCTGTTCTCCAGCTTTTTCACAGGTGCCACT
Organism: Oryzias latipes; assembly: GCF_053564925.1. Lineage (NCBI taxonomy): Eukaryota > Metazoa > Chordata > Actinopteri > Beloniformes > Adrianichthyidae > Oryzias > Oryzias latipes. Next base: position 30,529,117 of record NC_136242.1, on the reverse strand, counting down.
TCCCCTGCCTGCTTTTTATTGACTGCTCCGCCTCTCACTGTGCTGCAGATATGCATTCTCAGAAATCAGGCTGCATAAAACACACCGAAGAATTCCTTCTCAAAACAAGTTAAAAATACTAAAAACAGATGTTTTTCTATTGTTACTGGTGGAAAGATCTGCTTAAAGATCAGGTAGAGTAAGATTTCTTAAAATAAGTAGTGATGTTCTGCCCTTTTAAGACAAAAATAATATTGAAAGTAGCAATAAAACATTCATATCTAGGTATATTGTTTTTGTAATTGTACATATGTTTCAAAATAAGCACAGATTGTTTTAAAGTAGGTAAATTTATAAACGTTTCCACCAAATATTGCTTATTTTAGACGCTACAGCAGTCCCACTATCCATTTCTGGACCACAACCATCTAAAAGTAGGACTAGAATTACGCAGTCTAAAAAACATTTGTCTTAAAAATTAAACTTGTGTCTGCTGTTGGTACGGTAAGTGCATTTTTATTGTTATGAATCAAATTAAACAGTTTCCCTAAATCAAACAAATCTTGATTTAGGGAAAGATATTCAACATGTATTGTTTATTAAAGGAATCTCTTTGAAAAGTTAATTTTGCCTTATTTAAAGTGTCATTTTCTTTCATTTTCATGAAATGGTTTCATGATGAATGAATTAAAGTGTAATAAAATAAACTTTAAAACAAACTTTACTACTACTTGAAAAAGTTTTACATTTTTGGGCACAAAAGAAATAAACTTTATTGCTAAAATAAAAGAATAAAACCACTTTTATTGTGATTTAAGAAATGGAAGACTGGAGCTTGAATGAAGCATCAAATCTTGTTTAGTTTATCGACTGCAAACCAGTTGATTCTTGCAAAGGTTTAAAACAATAAATTTTATGAGGATTTATTTATGGACCAAGATTCACATTTTGTTCTAAAATGAGTCATTTCCACTTATACTATTTTTTTTAATTACTGTAATCAAAATGAACTAAGTTTAGGAGAATAAAAATTTAAAAAATACAAACCATTTGCTTAGAACTAGCAAAAAAAAAATGTGTGTGTGTGTATTTTTTATGTCACAAATAAGCCATTTTTACAAACTCCTTTTTTTCCATCTACTTCTGAAACACAATTTAAGTAGTTTTAAGCTTAATTTTGTTCATACACCCTTCACAAACATAATAAAAACATCAAATACACTATATTGATTGAAGTTAGTCTTCAAGAATTGCACGTTTGTGATGAACGCCCCACCTAAATTAAATTTAACCAGACCAAATCCCTTCAACAGTGAACCTGCAGGTTAACCGGGACTCAGCGATCAGTGACTGTATTGAACACGTTTCTATAGGTGCCCTGAGTGCAGCGTGACCACCCCCCTTCCCTTTGTTGTTGTCATCACCTTGAGGCAGCAGCACCTCCACCCAAAGGAGCTATGGGACGAACAGGAAGTCTAATTCTAGACCACTTCCTGTATGACATTCCTGACCTGAGCAGCTTTCCTGCCAAATGCCGTCAGACTCCTCATGTGCAGCAGACCTGCCATTCACACGTTATTTTACACGACGGGGAGGATCAGATCACACCGGAGGCATTGAATCCCAATGCAACGTTTTATTTGCGCACTAGATTTATACAATCCTTTTCCAATTAAAGGGAAAAACGGAATCCTGGATACGTTTAAACCCATAGATCCCATCAGCCTTTACATTCATTCCATTCGTTTTATTGATAAATTCCACGACGTGCATAGAACGAGAGCCTGCAACAGCAACAGGAAAAAGGTTTAAAAAATAAACAGGCAGCACAGATCACATCCCTTCAAACCACGACAGTGAGCTTCATCCACATTTACATTGGTTTCTGTAACCTGCACAGATGTGAAAGCTGAAGCTGCACAGCTGTTGGATTTAATTGGCATCCCTTCACAAGCACAACACTAATGAAAATATAGATTTTGAAATAAACTTTATATTAATTTGAGAAAGCCTCTCCTTCAATACATTAAAGATAATGCACTTCTGTTTGTAAACGAGCTATGCGGCGTCAAAATCTGCTCCAGAGAGAAACATACAGATGTAAACAAACAAAACAAACATCAATTTAAATCATAAAGTTGTTGAATTAAAAAAAAAATACTCCATCTGTCACCACCTTCAAAAACAAAGTAATAAAACCTCCCATTTGGTGGTTAGGAAACCAGCATTTTAACATTTTGTAGTATTTTACCAGTTTTACCTAGTTCTGGTCGAAGCGGGTTTAGCAGATCCTGTATGTATATTATGCTTTTTCCTTCCACCTCTAAGAAATATACAAAGATAAAAGGATAGAGATGTAAATTTGAGCAAATCGTGAGCCCAAAACGCTTCATTCACCCTTCCAACCGAAAGTGACCAAAATGCCAATGAAGGCTTAAGCAGCTAATGATTCAAGAAAAGTATATAAAAGAAAAAAAAGTTTACAACTTTTTTCAACAGAAAAAGTTTTTAAAAGAAAAGAAAAATGTTGTAATGATAGGATTTAAGTTAAAAAAACAAACAAAAAAACCCCCCAATATTTCACTACCGATTCAACATGAGCTGAGTTGGTTGGAACAGCCTGAGCTGCTGCTGCAGCGACGTCTGACGGCATCAAACCATGACGCATCACAGCATACTTTCCCTCAAGTTTCCACTGCTGCATGAGCTCGACTGCTGACTCTCTGACTGGGCTGGGTTCCAAGTGTTAAAGTCCAACAGGGCTTGGTTCAGCTTCTCCATCCAGTCCAGTCGGTCCTCTTTGGTGTCGGCAGAGAACCAGCACCTAAGAATCCCATTTGGGTTGTGATAAAGAGTTGAAGAAAAAAACCACACTTTACTTTAAATAAACACTAAAGGCTCATTATAAATGTGTGTGTGACCTGTCCAGGGCGAACCCAACAGTGGGCGGGACAGGCAGCGGCAGCCCTGTGATTCCAAAAGGGCAGTAGGTTCAGAAAACGGATAGATGGATGCTCATTGTGACGCCGTCACACGTTGGAGGTGATCAAAAGTAGCTTTGATTAAAATAAAAAAACTAAAGTAAAAACTCAAATATTACCCTGAATGGTCCAGTCTACTATAACACATTGAATGTGACATCACAGCGCCTGTGTGAACGCCCTCTCTTCCATTTAGGAAGTCAAACTAAGAGCGTTACTGCTGTGGATCTTTGTCGTGTCCAGTTGACTGCCTGCCTTTAATCAGCTCTCTCTGTGTTGTCGGCCGGACAAAGATAAAGGGCTGCAGGGATCTGTCACAGATCAGAACCGACGCCTGGTCCCCGCACCAACACAGAAACACAACGCAGAGCAGCAGCGCCGCAGGGAAGAGGTTTGTGACCTGTAATTAATTAATCTATAGCAATTATTTTCCCCTAATAATTGCTGTAAAAGGCCTCATTCAGAGAGATTTTCATTAAAATTCATGACATTGTGTCCAGTGTTTGGGGTTACGTAACGTAACGATTTACAGTTCAAATTTCGCTAATTACATTACAGTTACTGGACTACAGAAACCCTCGGTACTTTGTTAGTTAGGTCTTGTAGAATCTGATATTTTCTCGTATTTAAATGAAACGAAATGGAGGTCAATAAAAAGAGTTACTGTCTATCAGCAAAGTGGCTTATTTTACCCGTTGGATGTACAGTATTTATAAAAATGTGTGCTTGACTCCCAAAAATGGAAGACGATGGCGTGACGCCACTGCAAGGGTCTACAGTACTACTGTACTTTTACTTCCACCTTGTATTATTTTTATTCTTACTCATTGCTACTGTGTTTTTCGTACTTTCCAACTGCTATTTTTTCTTGTTTTTGGCTGCTGTGACAACCCAATTTCCCCCTGGGGCTCAATAAAGTCCTATCTTATCTTATATTATCTTACAGGCCACAATGCGTGAATGTATGTTGTGACTATAATACATCATCATGGCAGACGAGTGTATAAAAGATTCATCACGGGATCGAAGTGTTGAATGTTTGATAAAGACATCAGATGTTGAGTCTACTGAAAAACTTACTTGGACAGTCCGTCCTGGTTGCTCTCTTGTTGCTTTGACACATTGCTCACCAGCTCAAAGGTGAAAGGTCGAGCACACGAGTCCCTCTTGACAGGTCTGACACACCGACTGGGAGACCCTGACAGAGGAATGACGCCTTCCGCTTCCTGAGAATTCAAACAAACCGGTTCAAGCCTCCCATCAAAGCCACAGTCGATGCCGCTGCTGGTCCGTGTGCTTTACGTGTTCTCACCTTGTTCTCTCTGTCGTTTGGGCTGTTCCAGTAGGACAGGTTACATCCGTCCAGCACGAAAAACCGGCGATGCCACAGTCCAAATCCACTGATCAACTCAAACATTGTCTGGAAAAAAACAAAACAGAGGAGTTAACTTGACAGAATTATGATTACAGCAGATGCGGACTATGAAAAATCAGCGGAGTTGAGCTGTGGATGTAAAGACCCACTCAAAAGAAACATTGTTTCTGGTGTTTTTAACATGTTCTTGTGGCAGTCTTCTCATGATTGACAATATATATAAAGAAAATTATGCTCAAAACTATGTTTCTGAGTATTTCTTTATTCAAATCATTTGTAACAAGCTCCCTGCTCGCTCTGATGCATTTACTATAAATAAGTATGTAGCCTATGACAACACTTCAACTCAATACTCTGTTATATACCTTTGTTGACAACAATCAAATGTTTTCTTATTAATTAAATAGGTTTTAACCTAATTAAGTAAGTGGGTTAAACTTTTGTCATTGACCAAACACTTATTTTCCAACATAATTTGCAAATAAATTCTCTAAAAATAGTGCCAAACTGTTCACAATTGTCAATAAATCTCCTCTGTGGAGTGTCTCCTATTCAGAATACGTTCAATTTGCCAAATTTAAATAAATCTTCGATTATGATCATAGGTTTGTTTTTATTCTATAGCACTGGACATATTTTTTTTATGAAGGTTTGAACTTTGAGAGTTTAAACGAGAGAGAAATGTTCAAATGTTTATGCGTATCAGGTAGGCAGTGAGGGGTTTGACAGCCTTAAAACATCTGTAATTAATGCAAAACTAACGTTGACTATTACGTTGATTTCACCTGTGGGGGATTAAAAATGTAACTCCACTAAACCACCAGCTAAACAACAACAAAAGCAGAAAAAAGGAAGAACGGTAACAATTAAAAGATTAAAATATCCACACATTCAACTTATTTTTTGGTAAAGACAACTTTGAATATTTAAAGTTAAAATTGATATGAAAATAAAACTTTTTTTAAATTTTCTTTTAGAAATGCTCATTTGCTGAAGTGTTTAAAGCAAATTAAGGACATTCTTCTTCATACACTTGTATGAAGGTCCGAAGAAGCAATAAAAATGGTCACTGCAGGTCAAAAGTCATGGTTAAAGGCCTGGATTGAAGGTAAATGTAGGAAAACGGTCCCAAGAGATTGCTTTTATGAGTCTGCTGCAATTGGTTGGTTCGCCTGTCAATCAATTTATCAATGAACGACTCGTTCTACTTTACTAAACCATTAGAATCTCATCAGCTCCCAGTTAAAATATCCGAGTGTGAAGAACTTGTGTATTAATGTATTATAACTGACTACTATGAGAGATGACGACTAATAAAAATAAAATAAATAAAAATAAAATGACGAATAAAACATGACGGTTCAAAACCGAATAAAAAGGTTGGTTTATTTTCAGAAAATGGCTCCAGGTTCTTCAGCATAAACAAGTTTCAGACATGGTGGTTTTTACTGACAGAACCCAGAACCACCAATCATCTCAAACTGAAAAGATCAGAATGAAACTTGACCAACCAGGAAGCCGTGGTGGTAAATATTGGAGTGACCCTCACTCCTCAGCTGCATGTAGATACTGCCCTCTAGAGGAGACAGGAAGGGCACCTACAACCAAAAAAGACATCTCATGTGAAGAACAATGGAAAAGACGAAGATTTCTCACAATTTCTTTTGTTTTTTTCTGACATAAAACAATAAAAACGTTCCCCTTCATCTCTTTATCATGAAGTCTGGGGTAAAATCCAAGATGAAGACCCCTTTTCCACCCTCCAAAAACAGTTGAACGTCTCCCGATTCTGATACTGTTAGTATTATTAATCACATGACGGAGCATTCAATGAAATCATAAAGCTTTTAGTTAGGTGGTTTCAAAAAAATCAATTAGAAAGACTAAAATAAGGCAGAAAGAGCCTCGTGATGAGGAGGTTAAGAAAGTTAATCAGCATGATTTGATTGTTCAAAATCTTTTAAAAAACAAAATCAAACGATTAAAACTCAAAAGAGGAGATTACGCATTTCATGGAAGAGGTTAGTTTCTCTGGACAGAAAGGGAAGGAAATGTAGAGGTAAAAAAAGAAAAAAGGAAACCTTTTCCTGAAATTCATCTCCCAGCAGTTTCCTGACTTTGCCTTCAAATTTCATCTGAGTGGAAAAAGCGAGGCAGAGAGGGAGGGGGGACACAGACAGAAAACGTCACCCGTGTGAAGCCTGAACAGTGAAAACAACAGCAGTGAAGGATTGTGGGTTCTGGGGCTTTTTTGTGCTTCTTCTTTAGAGTTCAGATAAAAAGATTTAGAGAAGTGATGAACCCGGTGAGAGTGTGTCACAGTACAGTACAAACGTTTCTCCATCAAAGAGCAGGACAGATCATTAAATATGGAAATATCAGAACAACTTCTGTATTTACAGATCCAATTACTCAGAATATAAATAATACTTCAAAAAGGGTGTTAAAATGTATACAATAAATAAAGTATTGAAATATCATAAAACTTGTCAAATAAATTAATTGTTTACCTTATCAAGGGGGAATTTGCTTTGTCCAAGAGAGGCCAGGGTGATTTTATGGGAACCCACCAGACAAAAGCTGCTGGAGCGACGGGTGCTGAGATTAATGGGAGCGGCACCTGAAGGTGAAAGAAGCGCAGAAATGGTTCCAAGCGTTCTGATTTCCATCACTAACCTCATAAAACTGTCAAGTGCCCTGGATTTTAAAATCAACCATTCTTTAATCTATTTCCAACTGGTTCCCAGTGGTCTTTTAATCAGGATTATACTACTTTTAGCCAAAAATCAAAAAACCTGTGTCATTTTTCTAGGACATAGTTTCTGCAGAGCGGCAATACCAACCTAACATTATTGGTGCAAGAAAAATGGTGAGCAATACTGGAGCCATCTAGCCGAACAGTTCGGAGCCAGATTCCAGCTTAGACAAAGAAAAAAAAGATCTGTTCGTCTGCAAGTGGATGCATCAGAATGGAGCGGAGCAGGGAGCTTGTAGCCCCCCAAGAACATTCTCTGCGTAACCAATAGAATCTTTTTAAGAAGAATTTTTATGTCTGCTCCTAATTCACAAGAGTTTGAATATAGAAATATTCAGAAAGGCAATTTTAAGTTACAATTTCTTTACATGATTAGAAAAATGTCACAAAAACATTAAAAAAAACAAATGTTCTTTTCTGTTTTAAATCCAAAATATGACATCATCCAACTGCCAAAGAAAAAGCCTAATAAATGACTAAATAGGAACCCACTGTTTTGATGGTTAAAATTTGGAGGATTTATACAAAATACATTCAAACATGGTTTTCAAATGACAAATACGTTAAACGCAATGCATTGTGGTCTATTTGGCAATCTAGTTTTTCGCAGAGACTACTGGGACATTTGCAGGGCACTGGATTTTGGAATTGTAGATTCGGACGGCCCAACAAACTGACAAACGTCCCATACAGTAGTGAGGGAATTTGGACCAGACCTTAATGTGACTTTTCATCTTTATCGGAATGAAATGGAGAACCATTTGTTTCTGATGAATTCAAACAGAAATGAAGAAGAAAACCTGAAAAAAAATGGCTTACCTGATGCAGTGTTAGTGGATCTCTATTGAAGAAGAAAGCAATAATGTTTCATTAAAATAAGGAGAACAAAAGCCTGAAAAAACCGTCAATAAAGACAAAACTCACAGTGATGGTATTTAAGAGTTTCCTTGGTGTGACCTGGAAACGTAGAAAGATCAGAAAAGACCTCAGTCCATCTTTGTTTTCTTTGAAACTCTTTATTAAATGGTGACAAATGCAACACTTACTCTTGTCTTTGTGTTGGTCCGATCCGTTGTGGAAATAGAGTTGGTACCAGATGTGTGGGACTAAAGGAAACCCAAAAAAAAAAAAAGACTTTGACATATATTTAATAAAAAAAAAATAAAATCTAGAATTTGAAAACTGTTTCAGCAGAAATAAAATAGACATAAAAAATATTTATTTATTTGCAAAACGTTTGGATCAAAGATGTGAGCTGAGAAGAATGTTCCTCTCACCAGGCTGTAGACCTCAACGTCAATCTCAAAAGACGAGCGGATGTCTTTCCTGAAATGAATACAGACAATTAAACAAAGATTTCTAATGAAATGAACTTCTTTGTTCGAGTTTCATGAAACAGAAGTTGGACCACAGTGAAGCTCACAGTGTGACAGACGTGGGGAAGGAGATGGTGTCTCCGTTGCGAGCGTCGGCAGCGGTGGCCAGAGGCGTGGCGACGATGTTGTAGGGCCCATAGTGGATCAGGACAAAGAAATAATGACTTGGCCGACCTGAACAGGTGCATAAACAAAGGTGTGCCTTCATTTGTTGCAATAATAGCAACAGTTTAGGTTCTAGAGGTGCGGAATACTTGGAATACGTCATTCCAAAAAGTCTACCTGCACGGCTCTGTGAGGAGCAGACAAATTCCACCTTCAGGGGCAGCTGGATGTTTGTGATGTGGACAGTTCCTCTGCAGGCCTGCTGGGAAATGTAGTCCGTGTCTTCCTTTGCTGCCTCCTCAGACACTGAACTTCTTTCCTGCCTCAGTCGAGCCACTTCTGCCAGCAAAGCAGAACGCTTCTCGCCTGAATCAGGCAGAAACAAACCAAAAGAAGGTAAAGACGCAATCATCTGATTTTCAACACAACTAATAAGATAGGTTAGAGATGTTAGAGATGCTCTTATTGACATGGTTTTCCTAATCAATAAATGTGATGGTGCCCTTTATTTCCTCTTCCAAAACGATAAACTTTACTAAAACTGCTGTCTGGTAGTTTTTCAATTGATGCCAGACTTTGAAACAAAGTGAAGAAATTGTTAAAAGAGATGCAATTTTTTTTTTATATAATTGGAGAACTTTTGATTCTTTCTTGGACACCTTTACGTTTTCCTTATTTCTTGACATCGACCCAAACACACAGCTGATTTAAAACAAAAAAAAAAAAGCACAAAGTGTGGCTGAAATAAAGGAAGTTGTCTTGTCCCTACTGGAAACTAGCAGCAGCTTCTCAGCTTCAGCCTCCTCCAGCGAGCCTCGCCCGTGATCCTCGTCGATGCAGCAGCTCAGAGCTTGCAGGGTTTGATTGATCACAGTCTGCAGTTTACCTGCCTCCTCATTAAGAGCCTGGAAAAGCCCACAACAATACCGGCCATTACAAATGTGCAGACTTACACCTTCTATTCTTGCTGAGATCTTGGTGTGCATTGAGTGAAAGATTTCACTGAAAACATAAATTCCTGATAGTCATTTGGCAAGAACCCTAGCATTCAATCGAAAACAGATGAAAGTAAACAGAGTGCAAAACTTTGAATGGCTTTTTTAACTCCACAATTGATGCTAATAAAAATCTAATCTGTGGTACTAACTGCAATCTCTTCCTTGGTGTTGGTAGATGGTTGAGGTTTGGGCGTCTCTGCAGCTCGTCTCTGAAGCGCCGGCGTCACGCTCTGGATGGCGGGAAGCTTATTCTGTCTTTGTGTGCGGTACGCATCAATACTGTCAAACACAAATCAAATTAAAAGTTATTTCTATGGCACTTTTCCAACTCCTGCTACTCAAAGTGCAAACATAAAAAAAAAAAAAAAAAAGTCATTTTTTGTCTAAAACTTCTACAATATATCATAATATACATACATAAAAATCAATTCTAAATTGCACAGGGAGCCAATGCAAAGATTTTAAAATCGGTGTAATGAGTTCCCACCCCTTGGTCCTCGTCAAATAATCAAGTGTTGAATAAGAACACAAAAAACCAACAAAAAACACAAAGAAAACCACAATTAGTCAACGGTTAAATAAAGTTTAATATCTAAACAGAAAAAAATTCCTAATTCAATCACTGCTCCCCAACCTATAATAGACATTATGCAATTCAGACACACGCTCACTACCTTATTTCTTTAAACGCCAAATATGACATCACCTACTGTATTTGTTCAAGTAAAAACCTAATAAATATGAAACTTTTACTCAGACTATTTAGATGAAAACTTTGATAGTTTATTAAAAAATAAACTGTTCTCAAATGACTAATCTTTCAAAGGCAATGCATCGTGGTCAAACACAAAAAACTTAATGCGTCTAATGAAAAACACAATTTAAAAAAGAAAATTTTTACCCTAAATGTATTTGATTAACGGTGTTCAGATGCTAAAGGAAAAGGTCTTCCTCTCAGTTTCCAATACTGTTCTTGGTTTGGTTTTAATAGTGCTTTGTGTGAACAGTATGCTCTAAAAATAACAAAAGGTGAAATCTGTAAAGTAGGATTACAGATGTTTTGAGGCAGTAAAACTCCCCACTACACACTTTTGACTACCGGTACATGACTTTTTTCTCGTAAACTTATGACCTTCAAGTTGTAATTTAAACAAAAAAGGACGTAAAACTATCGCAAGAACACAATGCGCAGTGTGGAAAAAAAAAACAGATACAAAAAAATAAAATAAAAATATGCAAATTTGCACTTAATAAATCTATGAAAGTTGGAGCACAAACCCAGCGGTCTGAAAAAAAATCTCCTTGAAGCGAGTTATTGCCTCCTCCTGCACCCAAAGGGCGACTTAAAGACCTGGATCACTGCTTTATATACCATAAACTAAGCTTAGCAACCCGGCCTGATTACCTGTACAGAGGAGCAGATTCAGCAGGAGGAGTGCTGGTCTCATCAGGGATCAGGAGCAACGATGAAGGATTGGATTCTGCAGCCAGTCGCTGTCGGTGGAACATTGGTGAATCGACAGTATTTTCATGACATTAGCAGGTTCACATGCTTTTCCTAACATCTGAAATACTTTGGATGTGAAGCACTTGGCAGAGATCAGTGGTTCTTACCAGCGGCGTGACGACGGCCTCCACAGATTTGCTGAGGGGAGACAGAATTCCAGCTGGAGGGAAACTCAGAAGCTCGTCTTCATTTGGATCGTTCTCTTCTGTTGTCTGAACTACTTCGTTGTTTTTCTCCTCCGTCTTGACTTGACTGTCTGAGCACGGAACAATCCCACTGTCGCAGTCTTCTGCATCTTCGCGCCTCTCCTTCTCCACCTTCCCAGCATATTCCAGCACCTCCTCAAACATTTGGTCGATCATTTCAGCAGTGTTGGTCTCATCGTGGGAGCTCAGGCCAAAATCTGATAAAAAGAAAAAGAAAAACTCACTTAATATCATAAAAAATTGTTAATGACAGTCCGGGCCTCTGAAAACAAACATTTCCAAAACACATCAATGCGTTTATAAAATGTCCGTGAGCCATTTCCCTTACGACCAAAAATCATTCACCCCCAGTGGTCTCTTTCTCTCAATGCTTTCTCTGAGTATTAAGCAACAAGCAGAAACTCCATCTGCCCCACCCAAAAACGACTTCACCCGTGTGCTCCACCTCTCCCGAAAGCAGTGCAGGAGCTGACACCTTCAGCCTGGTCTCACCTGACAGGCTTGAATCGGCTCTGGACCGCATTGAGGTGTCACTCTCAGACAGATCCGAGCTGTGGATCAGCTCCGGCTCCAACACAAAGGTGACTTTCTTTGAGGTTCCTTTTCCCTCCGCCTCCAGACTTTCTATAGTCTCTTCTTTAACCACCTGCTCTCCACAGACAGAGTTTTCTGCACCTTCCTCAAAATCTTGGGGGTGTGACGCTTCTGTAGTTTGAATGAAAGTTTGAACTCTGTCATATTTTGGTGATTCAGTCCGATCCTCCGGTTGAGCTCCACCTGCAACTTCTGTTTTCTGTGGTGGAGATTCTCCTGATGTTTGAGTTCCATCTCTGACTCCGACTGTCTTCCTGTTCCGCTCTAGCTGCTCAGATCCATGAGGAATGCTTCCTTCCGACTCTTGTTCAGTTGTAAAATCATCTCTAGCTCCTGAGCAGCTTTCTTCATCACGCTCCACTTTAAAACGATCACCAACTAAAAGAGATTCCTCTTTCAAAGAGTCACAGAGTTCTTGCTTCGATTTGAGCTCAGAAATCTTTGCAGAAACATCAGCAGGAGGACATCGTTCTTCATTCTGGATGTCAGCAGGTTCATCCAGATCGGCTGAATGGATTTCTTCTTTTCCCACTTTGGAAGCCTTGAGCTCTTCAGACGTTTTAGTCGACGTGTTGTCTTCTTCAACTAAATTTGCTTCATCTTCTGCCAATAAACTGTCTTGCGGATAGTGCCAGATCTTTAACTCTTCATCTGTGGAGGGTTCGATCTGCTCATCCCCAAATGAAGAATCCTCCATGGTTTCGTCTTTATCGGAAACAAACACCTGGGAGTTTTCGTCTTCAGTTAATTTGGAAACATTTTCCTCCTTGTCATCAAATTCATCTAAAGAGGTGAACTCAGACAAGTTCTGATCGTCACTGAAGGACAGCTTCAGGACGGTTTGACTCGGTTCTTCAGAGACCAGCTGTTCTTTCCCCGCAGACGTCGTGCGGTCTTCCTCCACGCTGATCTTCTCACCACGACGAGCGTTTGGTGCCCGAGTTTCCCCAAAAAGCCCAAATGCTGCAGAGGCAGCGGGTATGTCAGGGCGATACGGGGTCTTCTTACCTGCTGAAAAAAACTCTCATGCTTTGAGTTGGTATCAAACGCAAAACTCAAAATGTCCACATGAATTATTTCTAAACTGTTTTTAATCTATCAATATTCTGGAAATGAAAAGGATTTGGGGGGATAAAATAAAATAAGGTTTTCAAAACCCTAAAGGACAAATAAAATTTAAGGAAGACCCCATTTTGTATTTTTTCAACAGCATTAGAATCCCTATAATAATTGATTCTATTCAATCCCTTAATGACTCAAAATATTCAACATTTAGGACGGTTCAAGCGTAATCTAGTCTCGGTGAAGATAGATTTATCAATATAAGATTTACATTATTAACCTGGATGCAAAAGAAAATGTTGAAAGATCAGACAAAATTATTGACGTATAACATCAAGAAAAAAAGACCAAAACAGCTCGATAGTTGATGAGCTGCTTTGAGGAGAACAGACATACCCGTCACAGTCAAAGGTTTGTCTCCATCAGATGTAGACGCTTCAACAAAGCTGCCGTCTTTCATGTCAGCATCCCCATGAACCTGCTGTAACATTAAAAACATGAAAAATACATGAACATTAACCCAAACAACATAAAGGATCACGAGAATGAAGAGTGAATTAAAAAAAACAAAGTAGGATGTGTTTTGTTGAGAAAAATGAACCGGACAGCCTTTAAGTCCTGCAGGCTGGGCGTCCCCACCGCAACAAGGCCAAGTGAGCAGGTGAATGTTTTTCAATCCCAACAAACAAACAAAAAAAAAAAATCAAACCAGACTGTGAATTAAGACAGTTTAGGTGATTCTAAGATTAAAGGAATAAAACAATCCAAAAGAAGTGGAAAAAAAAAAGAAAATTACTGATACAGGGGAGTTTCCTTTAAAAACAATTAAAAAATATAGTCAAAAGTCAGCCCCCAGTGGAAAATTTCAAATCAAGAAGAACACCATTCCAAAAAAAAAAAAAAAAAAAAAAAAAAAATACCTACAATGTCCCAAATGTTGAGTTTTCAGTGAAGCACCAAAACCACAAAAAGGTTTCACAAAGTCAGAAGGAAACGATGTTGTGCGACGAAGGGGAATGCCAGAGAATGAATGAATTCTGCATCCCTCAATCGTTGAGAAAAGTGAAGTAAAAAAAAAAATAGTCCCAGTAGTGACTTCTATTAAAACACTAACTCACATCCCAGGACTGTGTGGGGGGCCAAACAACTCTCCTTTTAGATGTAGGAGCCACCAAGGAGGAGCCAGGGGGGGTCCTTGCTGCCTGCTAGTGTTTATGTAAAATGTCATGTAAAAAACAGCTCCTTATGAACAAACACTACTGATAAAAGGGCTTTCCTCATAAACCAAAAATCCCCAAATTATGGATAACGTGCACAAATATTTAAAGCTTCAATAAAATTTACTATAAACTAGTTAATTAGCTTAAATTAGCAATAAAAACTGTTTAAATATAAGTACAAACCCACCTGAGTCAATGAGGAATCAGAGCTGCTTCTTTTGAGCCAGGCATTTTCACTAATTGGATTGAAGGGCAGTTGGTTCAATTCCAGCTCTCGTTCCTGTTCACAGGGTAATGACTTTTGGTGAGCCATTCAAATATCTAATTGAAATCTTTCATTAAACAAATGATCAAAAGTTACCAATAAAAAAGGAGTAGATTTTGAAAGGCTTCTATAACTTTTTTCTGTCTTAGGTAGAAGCGACACACTTCAACAGAACCTGGAGGACCGACCTGGCGGATGCGAGAAGCCTGCTTGGTGCTGGGCGTTGTTGTGCTCTGGAGCTTCTGCTGAATGTCAGACACAAAATTGGAGCAGGATCTCTGACAGGAGCTGGCTGGGCTCTCGCTGTTGGTGGGGCTGGCCTGCAGAGCTGGTGCCTTAAAGCGTTCCATTCTTTGGGTAAATTCCCCATCAGCTGCAAAAAGGGGGAATTGTTTACAGAAAAAGAAAAATCATCTACAATTTAACTGACCAAGCTGCTTTCCTATTTTAAGAATTAAACATTGTATTAATCAATTAATTCCTTTCATTTCCGTGTCAGAAAAAGAATAATCTCTCAACGGTTGCTTCCAATACTTGAATATCTAGACATTATTTACTTTAGTAAGTCTGCACGATATGAGGAAAACTCCAGATTAGCGATATTAGTGATCAACATAATATAATATATGATTTGAACAAATAGCAAAATAACTAAATACATCATTTCCATTTCACTGCAATGGATTAATGGAAATAAAAGTCAATATAAATGAAACTACATTCCAAATGGCCCTCGTCTACATGGGAGGCGAGCATCTAACATCAAAGGGGCTCCATCCGAATCAGATTGGTCAATGATGTAAAGGGCTCTACCTGTAAACTCTGTCGTCTTTTGAGTGGTTATCTGCCAAATAAGAGGAACCCCTCAAAATGAGACGTACCTTCTCAAGGGGCAGATCCTCCCATTATTTAGTAAATGTTTAGACAAATATATAAAAATAAACAAAGTAACAAGGAGACGTATAGAAAATCAAATTAAAGATTAATTTTATTATCAAATGCATGATTTTTAAAAGTATTGAGAATAACATTGAATTCATGCTTTATATCAAAAACTTTAAAGACTTAAAAAGGCTAAAAAGCTGCCAAAACTCTTTAGCATGCCGGGGTCATGAAGGTTCACTCTGCTGCTTCATAGCATGATGGTTAGAGGTTGGAATCTCAGATATGTATGGAATCTGCGCCCTCTCAGCAAATGTTTTTCAGCTTTCTCAAGTAGAATTTTTAAAACGTCTCTTTTCTCACAGAGAATCTGATGAAAATTGTATTTTTGACATGTTCTTGTGGGATTTTTGTGATGATGGTAGACATATATGAAAGAAAATTCTGTATTCAAATCACTGTGAATCAAGAGCAGACAAAAAAAATAATGTTTAAAGAAAAAAAAGAGTATTTGTGAAGTAGAAAATACACCGGGCAAGCTGCAAGCTCCCTAAAATAGTTCAAAATATGATTGAAGTGAACCCATTTGAAAGTGCATGTTGGTTTACAAGTCAATTAAAGCAAATTACAGGACATAATGACAATAGAAAGTAGTTGGAAACTGTAGTCATGATTAGGTGACGGTATACATGTGTGTATCCTCACCAAGAAGATGCTGTTTGACACTCTTGTCATGGTGGATGAACGAGGATCCTTGAGATCCAGGATCTGAAAGGCACCGCAAGGCTCCAGCAGCTCCTCCTACAACAAACTTGTATTTTTTAGAGCTGGGGTATGCAACCATGTAATCCTTAAAACTGATCACTGCCTCATCAGCACACTGATTAGTAATAATGTGTCATCCTCCTTAGCGTCAGCGCAGAACATGTCAATGTATAAAACAACCAAGCTCCTCCTTTCTCTGAATACTAACTAAAAATAAATACTAAATCAATATTAAACACTATAATGATTAAACTTTAGGGCTGAATCTGGGAGTGTTTTGTTAAAAATTCAGTATCACAGCATGGGTGTTGCTGGATTCTAGGATTACTTGTACTTTTAAGAATGTGGGTGGACCAATGTAAACAAACATTTACCTTCTTTTCTCTGTGTGAACAGCTGAACCCGTGATCGGACTGAAGGGACTATAGGCGTATCTGGCTTTGTCTGGAGTTCAGCCAGACGTCTAGATGAAGATGATTTAGGACTTTGGTTCTCCCGACCAGCTAATTCTAGACGTGGCCGCTTCTGTCCATCATTATTCTCTGGAAAAGAAAAAAAAAATGGAGAAAAAAAATCGTATTAATTGATATTAATTAACTTCCAAAGCCCAGAGTTGTCTCTAAATGAAGGTTTGAAATTAAAAATGGAAAATTCATGCAAGATTTAATGCAAACAAACCTGCAGTAAACTTTGTATTCTCTTCTGTATCAGAGAGAGGTTCTCTCTGCCTCTTTAAATTGGCAGAAACACAATTTTCTTCATCAGCTTCCATTCTGAAATGCACACATAAATGTAACAGTTATGAGCGTCAGACCTACAACAGAACCAAACCTAAAGTTCCAAGTGAAACTTAGAAAAACCAAATCCCGAACAGTAGATTGTTTTTTTTTTAAATGGCCAATGCTACGGGTCATTTTTTAAATTTAGATTTAAGCCTTTTGCGTTATTTGTGAATGTGTATAGCATATAATAATTACGAGATAGGTGGAGATGAAATTATTTTTTAAACAAAAAGAATTTGTTTTCATCAATGAACGGGTCCTTAGAGCCAATAACTAAGTTCTGGAAGAAGAAAAAAGGTCGAAGTTTTATTATCCCTTGTGACATCCTAGGCACTTTAACAGTGGGAGTTGGGTCATCTAGACCCACTAGACAGTGCGCTGAACCTTTTTTCTTCAATGATTTGTGATCTTCACTAGTGTCTATGGATTACATGAAATCTTTCCACCTTTATCCACCTTTGTCATGGTAGGGAGAACACGTCAATGTAAGGGTGGGGTCATCTAAGATAGCACAAGGGTTATTTACATGGGGAAACGCGCGACACTGATTTATTTCAGGATAAGACCACGCCCAGTTTAGAGAAAACAAATCGAAGTTAGGTCAGTTACAGTTAGTATGACATCATAAGCTAATTTGCTAGCTATTTGCTATACGCTGCAGAAACTCTTGACTCGTTTTTCGAATCTATTCATTTATTTTATAAAGGATTGCCGACATGTTTCACAACGAAACGTATTCCGCTAAGCTAAGTAGCAACAGTCCAATACAGCTAGTGTAGTTGGTGATTTTGCTGTTGGCCTAGCCTAAAGTTGGCGTTACGAACGAAAATCAAAAAACAGATTTCTTCAGTCTACCTGAATTCTAACTATTTTTTGTAACGTTTCTTACCTGAGAGGATGTCTGTAAATCTCAACTTCTTACGCAGGTCAGTTGTGCGAAGACAAGTTTCAACTTTCTTGTTGTCGCAAGGTTTGAGCTCCTCCTTCAACTTTGAATTTCAGCGGGTCTTGTGACGGAAGCGGAAGACAGGATTCACTTTTTTTTAAATAAATCTTTATTGACAACTCAATATTTAAACAAAATGTAAACTTTGAGTGCAATTTGAGAAAGTTATTTATGGTAAGGAAAAAAAACAAAACATGTCCAAGACTATCTAACAAAGAAATACAAAAACTTTATATAAACCAACAAAGAAAAACGAAATAAATAAATAAAATAAAATGGGGGTCTAGTAAGAAGAAATACATTTAAAAGTTCTAAATAGTCGTTTTTGGTCATTACTCAATAAAACATTTCTAAAGAGACAAAATATGTTTTTTAGTCTGTTTCTTTAAAGTTCTTCAGTATTTTTTATTTACGTATTTTTGACCCTGACAACACACTATAGAAATAGAAGCAGAAATAGAAAATCGTTATCGTCATTACACATGGTGTAAAGAAATTCAGGAACAGTTCACGGTCGGTCAATACAGATAAATAAATAAGAAAAACACAGCAGGTTAACAAAAATGGAAAAAAAGTGAAACAATAAAAAGTGCAAAAATCAGAAAAATGTGTAAAAATCAAGGAAAAATGTGCAACTATCAGGTTTAAAATTTGCATTCAGTGGCAGGAGCTAATCTGATTTTAGGGGCATGACCTTAATACGTGTGGGGAGTTTGATACACGCTTATCGAGACTTATGATCCAAATTAAATGCCATACAATGCTTACTCAGCGCATGCTGGATTTTGTTTAAATGACAGTAAGGCGGGCATTGAACATATAATCTGAATCAGAAATTAGTAATTAAGAAATTTTCCAAGCAGCCTTGTGTCCCTCCTGTCATTTTGTTAACCATGTGAATTTGAGCTGGGACCTACATTTTATGGAAGCGTTTTTATTTATTTACTTTTATTGAATACAGTATACTTCTATACTTGCATAACATTTAGTCCTGTAAAGAAGCTATTACTGAAAAAAAAAATAAGAAAAGGAAAAGTACTAAATATTACATTATTATTATTATTATAATACTAAAAACTAAAAATCTGAACAGCTGACAAAGGATGAGCTACACGGGGTGTACCATTTCTGTACTAACCTACATATATTAAAATAAAATAAAAAAATCATTAAATAAAAAATACCATTCCTAAAATAATGTCTACTATTTTATATTTTCTACTTTTACACAAGTGAGTTTGTGATGAAGCGTCACTTTGATTGTTACTGCATTTTTCCACTTTTGTTTTTAGCATTTTACACATCAATGTTACCAGATGATTAAACATAAATTTTAAAAATAATTATCTAAATATCCTTGAACTGCAACATTTTTCACCAATGCCTGTTTTAGTTTGAGAAATTCCAAAACAATAAAGTTGTCAGTATCTATAGGCTGTTGCTTGGAATTTAAATAAGTTTTTGTTGTTTCCTTATTCATTATTAACTGGTGTCACCTAAAGAATTTGAGATCTATATTACGGATAGTCACTAACTTATGTTTTATCTACTGGACATTGCTCATGTTTTAAATGATATTGTTATAATATGACCCTGCGACAGACTGGCGAACTGTCCAGGGTGCCCCCTGCCTTCGCCCACAAGTGGCCGGGATAGGCTCCGCATCCCCGTGACCCCGAAAGGGATGAAACGGAAGATGAATGAATGTTACAATATGTTGTTTATAGATTTATAATTATGTGGAATTTAGAGATTTGCTGGATATGTGGTGAACTTGACTGCTTTAGCTTCACAAGTCCAAAAAGAGGTATTCCATTGAAAAAATGTTTAAAAATGTTGACGCACCAGTTTGACACCTGTATTTTGTTTCCCCCCCCCCCCAAAACAGATGTCTTTTGAGCTTTTTGGGATTATTTCAGCAATTCTTATGCATGATGCCTCATGTTCTTAGAGTTTTAACATTTGAAACTCTGTGGACTGAAGGATTTTCCACTCATTTTCCTTTTATGGATATTTTAATGTGTTCTTTCCTCTCACACATTTGAACAGAAAAAGTCTGTAAACACCTGCATGGAAATGACCTAAATTAGAAGCACATCTGACCTTCTTCTTGCAGACATCTGAGGGTGGGGATGATAAAAATCTTGTGAATTTCGTGTCATCACCTATTTGATCTGCAGACAAGTTTGCATAATCAGCAAGTAACTTTCTGCATCTTAAACTGAAGGGGGACAAACCTTTGTTTGAGGTTAAATTCTTCATTTTTTTTTCATCCACAACGACCGAAACCTTAATCTTTGACTCTAATCTAAAATACCACAACTGAAAATTATGTACACAAGCAAAAGGTAAGTCATGAACTGGCAGAATTTGAAATTTTAAAGGGTCAGATGTCACAGAAGAAAAAGGAAAATTATCATTTTAAGCCAACCATGTTGTTGTCTGCTATTGTTTTCTATGACACATATAAATAAGCTGCCAAAGCTCAGAGGCAAAAACATAATTTGACCAAAAGGTAAAATCTGACTGCTGTGGCCGATGTGAGAACAATAAATCATACTAGAATTATCCTGACAATAATCTTTATGTCTTGCTGTAATGAGTTTTAGGTTTTTTGTAAAGAAAAGTACGTTTTGTGATCAGAAAAGTTTCTAAAAGACAGATTGTTAAAAAAAAAACCTGCAACATTCACATTTACAATATTTACACAAAAAGGAGAATAACCTAAGCAGGAAGCCAGTATGCAAAAATACACAAATATTGTGGTTTGATCAAACATCCCATAAGTGTAGACAATCATTTTTCATCTGGACAGAAAAATTTACGGCAAAACAATCATGTGGCAGAAAATGAAACTAGAAAATGCCCCCGCAAGTTCAGACATTTAATCACCCTCCAAAGGTCAACTTAAGTCTGACATTTATGTAACAGTCTAGTCTGACTTAAACGCCAAAGTTAACTCACTGAAACCACAGAAATAGAGCTAACATTCTATATACACATTCTATATGTATATATTATATATGTATGCATATAAAATAGTAAGATTGAGGGTGGGAATTTATAAGGTTTGTCTTTACCCACTTCTGTTTTGAGCACTACATCACTCTGTTGTTCTTTATATTTTAACTATTTTGTTTTGTGTTTGAAAAAAAAAGCAAATCAATCAATGAAGAGGAGCTTTCATTGGCTGGGAAAAGTGTGAAACTCGAACCAGCCAGTTGGGGGCGCAAGAGTATGAAGTCAGAGTTTCTCTATTGCAAGTCCATCCGTCCGTCCGTCCGTCCGTCCGTCCGTCCGTCCGTCCATCCATCCAAATCTCTTTTGGGGTCACGGGGTTGCAGGAGCCAATCAAGCTACTGTTGGGTGAAGGCAGGGTACACCCTGAACAAGTCGCCAGCCTGCCACAGGGACACACAACCACACACTCACATGCACACCTAGGGGCAATTCAGAGGCACCGGTTTACCTTAAAAATCATGTTTTTGGACTGTGGGAGGAAACCAGAGAACTCCACGTATGTACAAGGATCTGGAAGCTAAGATTTGATCCAGAGCTTTCTTGATGTGAGGCGAGAGCGCTAACCGAATAGCCACAGAGCAGCCCTTTTTGTAAGTTCAATACATAAAATGTATGTGCTTACAAAAAAGTAATGTTCTAAAGATAAAAACATGTTTGTGTTCCCAGTGGTCTTTTAACTACGATGAGGCTGTTTTTATCCAAAACCAAAGAATGTCTGTCAGTTTCTAGGACGACAGCTGCAGGAGTTCAATAGAAATTTGCCTCTGAGTCGTGGGCGGGACTGTTGGTGCGGAGTAAGCCTACCTTCATTTCCCATCATCCTTCTGTTTACACCCTCTTCCACTAGCTTACAGCCCCTCAATCCCCTAACCTAACAAGCGGTGCAATAAAAATGGTGAGCAATATTGAAGCAATCCAGCCGTACAGTTTTCAGCCAGATTCCAGCTCAGCCGAGGAAAACAAAGACGTTCATGGATCTATTTGTCTGCAGGTGGATGTATCAGAATGGAACGGCGCAGGGACCTTTTGGCCCGCAGAGCGTATCTTCTACGCCACAAATACAATTTTTTTCAAATGAAACGTGTTTGTCTGCTCCCGATTCACAACAATTTGAGTCAAGAAATACTCAAGAAAGAAATTTTAAGCTTAATTTTCTCTACATATGACCTCCATCTTGATAAAAATGCCACAAGATCATGTTAAAAACACCACAAAAAAAGGTTAAGTTTCAGGTCACAATCTGTAATGCAGAACTTAGTGATATGAGTGTTAAAAGGCCACCTACCTAGGTCTTTACCTTTGCGTTTAGTCTTTTATCACAGTTGCTTTACACAAAATGAGATAAATGCGTTCAAAAAGGTTTTGAGGTTTTTGAATACCAGAGATGCTCAGGCCGATTTGTTTTGACATTATTCCTGAGATTATTACATAGTTAAAGCAAACCTAATGTCAGAGTTTTCTATGAGTTACTACTGTTCAGAAAGACCACCTTACGCGTGGAACACCTAAAACAAAAACCACTTTCATTTTTGTGGTGACAGAACCAGCTCTGCAAAAGTTCCGTCACATCACAAACTGTCTGAAGGTGTTCATGAGAAACCATGGGGTTGTGCGCCCCTGAACAGGATTTTTGCGTGGACCACAAAACTACCGAAAAACATCCAAATCAGATCAATCTTTGTCTCCGTTCCAAAAACGTCACACGAAGTTGCTGGTCTGTGGTGGAACCTGCACCACATCTGCTTAGGGCATTAGCAGCAGCATCTCATCACCGATAACATCGCTCACGGAAAACCTGACAAAATGTTTTCTGCTGATGCTGTGAGGAAAGCTGAGACATAAAAATATTCAAAACATTTGATGATAAACAAGAAAACACAAAATCACACATAATAAGGCCGTCCAGTAACATTTCAACAGAGCAGACATGAAAAGATATGAAAATGTTCATGGCTTGTTTTATTTTGAAAATCTTTGATGCATAAATGAAAAATAAACAAAAAGAAAAGAAAACTGATCTTTATTTGTTAAATTAAGCCTTTTTACTGATCTCTACAGAGACACAAAATGCTTTGGCAGCATTAAAACAAATACGTGTAATAACGAAAATAATAAATCATGACAAAAAGACGACAAGACAGATGGATGAAAGGTTTTGATTTGACAAAATTGTTTTTCATTGTCTTTTTCCATTGTTTTCGCTGAAAATTGCTGCAAATGGATCAATCAGTCAATCATTCAAGATTGGACTTAAAAATGGTTAAATTTGAGTTTAGTGAAACTGGATTCATGACACCAACGAGTCTTTTAACTTGACTTCCAACCCTAAACTGAATAAAAACCTTAACTGTTCTTCCCCTTTTTCTCCTCCTGTTGTTGTTTTCTGCATCCAGGAAATCTGCACACTTATTTTTGGACATTTTTTACCGGACAATGGACGGAGTTGAACCATAGTCTTCCTGCCTCTGCTGCATGCATGTCAGCATTTGAATGATGTTCGCATTTTCCTGTAATGTTATAAAACATATTCAGTTTGGACTCGTTCAATTCCCACATTTAATGATATTTAAAAAATAAATGCATTTTAAAATGAGGCTAACGCTTTAACAGACTTTTAAATAACAGCTGACGACTTTGAACTCAAAACTGGTGGTTGCACAAAAAGCTCACGTTATTTTGTCACAGGAAGAAGAGAGGAAAGGGCCACATGTTCACGTGCCACTGTGGATCCACGTGGAAGAAATGTCAGGAGCCTCAAGCATCTTCAAATTTACATCAAACATACAAACTACGACGAACTGGGGATCTGTCCAGGCTGAACCCTCGCTTTGTCCAACATTTGCTGGGATAGGCTCCAGCAACACAGGGACAATGAAAGGGATCATAGGTTTAGTAAGTAGATGGATGAACAGATGGATGAATAGATGAATGGATGGATGGAGAGAAACTGTGAAAAATCAGCTCTGGGAGTTGTTCATAAAAGTTGACTTTTCTGGCAACAAAGTGATCCAAAACATTGTGGGGGTTAATATGTGTGATGGTCTCTGGGAGCATCATCCTGGTCCTAATGATCCTCTGATCAGGATTTCAGCTGTTCCTGCTCCACTCACTCCTGAGACCTGCTGATCCGCTTGAACCAGTTTCAGTTAGCAGTGAGAAGAGCAGAGAAAGCATCAAAACGGATAGAAGTGACCTTAAAAACCAGAGTCTGGAGATCCTGCATGTCTCTTTTATTGGAGAACACAAAGCAGAAACGAGTTTGTAACACTTTAGTGTCGGAAAATGAGATTCAGAATCCTTTTATTGTCATTGTACATGCTGATACAATGAAATTGTAGCAGCCTTGGAGTGGTGAAAAAAATAAAATAAATAAAATAAAATTAAAATACTGTAACTCACATCTCTAATCAAAAATGTACAATATGTACAGAAACTATTAAATATTAAATAAGTATGAACAAAATAGAATGAGTCGAGTCGAGTTGCTATTAAAGGTTGTGTGTTATTGCACAGAATTGATTGACTGATTGATCTATTTCCAGCAATTGTCAGTGTAAACAATGGAAAAAGACAGATTTGTCATAACTGTTTTAGTTCAAACTTCTTTAAAAATAACAAAACACTTTATGATGAAGAATTACTATCTAAAAAGTATTGTACAAACTTTTTCGGCAACAAAAATCCAGAAACAAGCGTATTAAATAAATGTGATTTGTAGCTCTAAAGTCATCATAACTGATTTACTTTGATATTTCTCACTAAAGTTAATCCAAAAATGTAAAACTAAAAAAGTGTTTTTTTGAGAATATTAAGTAGGTTATTTTCAGTTTTCTGGTTTGTTGTAAGTGGATCAACGCCCACTCTTATCCGCTCTCTTGTGGTTGAGAGAAATTTTGCCTCTTTCTCAGAAAAATATGAATATGCAAATTGTGCTGCTTTTAAGAATGGAGATGTGAACAGAGAACCTCAAACTCAGAAGCATCAAGAACATCACCATGAGGACGCTCAGTGTCACGGTCGGACTCCTGCTGTTGCTCGCCGCCTTGAGCTCCAACGCTGGCCGTGAGTCTGTTTACATCTTCACAAAAAGATTTTAAAGTGTTGTTCTGGCTGCATTCCACTACGGTTAATAATAATAATAATAATAATAATAATAATAATGATAATAATGATAATAATACATCTCCTTAAGCTACGTTTGGGCTTGAGACTAATACAATGTTTAAACATATAAATTAGTAACAATTTACCTGTTACATACTATTTTTCCGTTGGTATTTAGTGATGAAAAATATTTGGTCTAATATTAAAATCAAAGTAACATTTTTGATTGTTTTTATGTCATCATCTGTTTCCATAAAAAAACTTTAGAGCCAACAACCAAAACAGGAATCGAGAACACAAATTTTCAAAGTAAAAGCAAGTGTGTCAATTAACCAATAATTTCAGGTCAATGTTTTTTCTTCCTGAAAATATTCCAAATATATTTGACTTGCTAAAACAAGTGACGTATTTTTCATATTAATGTAATATCTTGTAAAAAATTGTGACACATTTAGAGTAAAAAAAAAAGATTTGTCTGTTGCACTCAAAATTTTTTAAGATAAACATCATAAACATCATTTTATTTCTAATTCTTTGAGTTTATAGACTACTTTTTCGTATACACGTAACATTTGTAGCATAAAAGAACTTGTTACAACAGCTCAGGTTGACTGATACACAGTATAAAATCAATAATAATACTTGAATGAATATTTAATTTTAAAAAATATACATGATTTTATTTAAATGAGAGTCCAGTTTGTCCAATTCAACATGTTAATTAACAGCGACATCACCTTACATAGAACATTTTGCCAGAAAAAAAAAGCTTATGTAGATCATTTAAATAAAAATATCACTTTTAGACTTTAGGTTTATTTAATATTATTCCTATTTATCACACAAACTGTCATTCAACTAACAGGTAAACATATTAATGAATGAAAACTACATATTAACAGACATTTATGTGAACAAGCAGTGGTTGCATTTGGTAAATCATTTTAATCGAGTCTTTGTTTTTCAGCTCATGGAGGAATGCCGTCCAAGTGCTGCTTTAACTTTTTCGGACAACAGATCCCAGCGGCTTTTGTTCTCTCAATCCAGAAGACTCACTTCAGATGTCACACTAAAGCCTTTGTGTGCGTTTGTGTTTTGCTCCGCGTAACGACTACAGTTTGGGGTTTGATGCATTCAATAAATGTCTTCTTTGTTGCTTCTTTACAGGATCAAAACCTCCATTGGGGAGGTCTGTGTGAAGCAGACTGAATGGTCTGAGGCAGTTTATAACAAACTCCATCACAACATCAATTCCTAACCTTCCTCCATCATCATCATCATCTTCTTCTTCTTCATTCAAAAGTAATGAAATCTCTTACAACTAGAAGCTGTCAGAGACCAGTTAGAGTATTTTATTGAATGTATGCAATAATTATTTTATTCTACTTTTTTATTTCACCTAAGCATCTTTGTGAAGGAAACCTTCCTCAGGCTGATTATTCATTGAACACCAAGAACATTTACAAGATCTTCAGCTAATTTTAAGATGTATAGATTTTTTGTTTAGGGGTTTCATTTCTTCTTTATCTTACGTCATCTCTGCAGGATGAAAGCGCTCTAAGGGGAAAACGGTGCGACACAAACAGAGAAAAATGGACCAAAATCACACCAATCTGCAAATTTAAAGGCTCTGACTGAAAAACAGGGATTTCTTCACATCTGAGATCAACCTATACAAGACTTTTACTCGCCTCTGTCAGAAATTCTTTCCTCAAAACTCTCTTGTAAATGGGTTGATTAAAAGCTTTTGAATTGAATATTTGATCAATACTCATCTAAAAAGTCTCTGTTTTCATTTTTAGGCTCAAATCCTAATTAACGAATAAACTTTGTTCACTTCTGCGTTCCTGAGGCCGAATGTAATCACGTGTATTCTAACCATGCATTCAAAACTTAAATATCAACACTAAAATTTCAGTTTTCTATTGTTGGTTTTCCCAAAAAAATTCTATTTGTTCATAAACTCCACAGTTTCCTTGTTTTTCTGATTCTTTTTGACAAATGATCTGCACCGTTTAAAAACAGCAAAGTCGAAAAAAGGGAAAATTATTTCAATTTTACTTACAAAAAAGTATAACTGAGCAGTTTCAAAGTTGCATTTAAATGATTTTTTTTCAAATGTCACTACATCAGAAATATTTAAAGTCCCGTTAATAGTCACATAACAGGGTGTGTGACATTCGTTCTCCACATTTGCTCCATTTTCTGAGGGGAACGCTAGACACATCTGCACCCGGGAACTGTTAGGTGGTTTAAAGACCCGCTTCAATAAAAGTCATGTTTTTGGGTGTTTTCAACATGTTCTTGTGGCATCTTTCTCATAATGGAGGACATCTAAGAAGAAGATTAAGCTTAAAATTATTTTTTTTAATTCAAGTTAGTAGTTGTTACGTAAAATCTCCAATCACAAACTCCCTGCTCTGCTTCATTCTGATGCCCACAACTCAGAGGTGAATTTCTGATCAACTCCTGCCGCTCTGCAGAAACTATGTCCTAGAAAACTACACAGGTTTTTCGTTTGCCTTGAAACAGCCTAATCATAGTCAAAAGACGCTGTAAAAATAGATTTAATGTAGTGCCAAGGAGAGAGACTTTGGTCTCATTTTTAGTCTATGGATTTGAACTCACAACCCTCCTGTCTCAGGATGGACAAACTACACATGGCTACTGAGCTGATTTATTAGTTCAGTTTGCTTTTATAAGACTTTTATGCTTTAAATGTAGTACTTTTATTAATTCTATCTATGCTTGGTTGATAACTTTAGAAGGAAAATGTTCTTTTGTTGGAACGAAGCGTTTTTCTGAACTTGTGGAAGTGGAAATTTTGCAATTTCTTAACTTCTTGTTTTTCCAAGTAGGCTTTAAAAATGTTTGTACAGACTACAGACTGTGCCTCCCTAGAAACAAGTCAAAAATTCCTTAATTCAGAATTAATTTCTTTTAATAATAAAAAAAAAAAAAATCTGCCAGTGGGGTAGGACAAAAAAAAAAAATTCTAGTCACTAAGACGTGTTTCTTGATTATTTGTCTTGCAAGACAAATTATCTTTAAACAAAGTTTATTTGACTTTCTTGAGATTCCATTTTTGCAGAGTGAAAATGATTTCAGTCGAGATACGCATTTTTTATTAGATTTTGGGAAAACTCTGTTTTTTTGTTTGTTTGTTGGGAGTTTATGAAAAAAGCAAAATATTGATCACACTTGCTTCAATGGTGAGAGCCGCCGGAGGATCTGCAGCTTCAACGCCAACAAATGGATGTGCAAAGTAAAAGAAATCTCATTTAAATTAATCCAGACTATACCTGCAAAGATTCAAATAAGACATTGATGTAACCTGCTCTTTTCGTCAAGAACACCCTGAAGATGCTGTACATTTATTTCAGTCATGTCCTTTTTCCACAAAACTAAAGGTAGTAACTTAATTTCCGCCCAGAAAGACTCAGACTTCTGCCTGTGCTTAGAACTTGAACTGTTTGGCCTCACTCATTGTCCATCTCACGAAAAAGAACAATTATGTATATTATGTTAATCTCATTTTTTGCAAATGTCACATTCATAAATCCAAATTTTCCTATTTCAAACAATAAAAATAGATACAATAAAGCATCGATAAAACATTCTGACAATAAGAAAGCCAATACAACCCTTGATCTGTGCGTCAGTTTTAATGTCTTTGTGTAAAATGTAATAATAACCCCCTGGCTTGTCCTTTTGTTTATTGTCGATTTGCACTGTTTTTTCTTGGATCGTTAAAAGGCATGATTTGAGGGCGATTTTGTTTCACACTGATGAGAAGCATCTTGGAATGACAAGTGTAGATTAATAGATACACATTTACATTCAATATAAATAAATTCAAGTTTGCTTTAATTAGACATCTGAATAATAATGATGAGACTAGTTAAAAAAAGCCACTGTGACCTCTTTTGAGTTCATTTCACAGCAACGCCGCCTCTTTTTTATCTAATCGAGGTGATCAAACTTTCTTCTTTTCTCAGAATTGTCTTGAAAAGGTCGTTGAGACGTTTTTGAAGCTCTAAACACCAACAATGAGGACAGATAACCTCATAATCATGGGTGCATCACGACCACAGCAAAGTCCTCATGATGATTCTTGATCTGCTTTCTGCTGCAGCGTCCCACATTCACGGCTGCTCACTCAAACATCGATGGCCCTTTTTCTCTAGATCTTGGTTTCTCTGTAAGTCTCTTCGTATTTTTTGAAGACTCATGCATGAATTTAAGTTTTTGGGAGGATTTTTCACAGTTGCACAAAATTAGGAAAATTGCAAATATTTATGGAGTAATCCTGGTGATGAGTTATATGATTTAGGTTTCACTGTTTTATAAGACCTAAAAATGATATTTACATTAACAGGTTTTAAAAAAAAAAGATCAAATCCCTTTGAAATGTTTCACAACGATACACACAGGACATCACACACCAAGCAGAAATGAACTTGCTAAAAATGATGCCAGAAGTCCAGCTATAAAAAAAAAAATGACAAAAGAGCAAAGAAAACAGAATGATACGATTTGTTATTTCTTATTATTAATATTTCCAAGCTTTGCCTGTTTTGTTCTGCAGCTTCTTGATATTTGTATGATTTGGACAGGATATATTTTTATGCAGAGCAAAATATTATTTAAGGTTTAACTTAATTTATTCTGTATTTATATGTCTGTCTGTTTTTATTCATACCTATGTTCAAAAAGTTCAGTTTTAAAGGTTTAGCTTTAGTGTGTTCAATAAATGTTTTACCTTGTGCGGCCTGCAACCTAAAGCGTGTTTTGGATTTAGGATGTGCGATGGAGTTTGACCCCCCTGTAATACAAGTATATACAATTCAAAAAAATAAATGCAAATGTAAAACGGCCAAAAAAAATAGGGAACACAAAAGGATGTTGTCAAATTGTGTGTGTGTGAGGAGGCTGGGGAGTTACTCACCGGAAAAAAAGTTAATGTAGAACCGCCGCTGTTCACCAGATTTGCACCATTTCGTACCAAGCCTCTTCCAATAGTTACATGCACTAGTATCGGATAGTTCTGCGCTTTCTTCATCATTTGCCCCGTGTGAACGTAGCTGCAGGGGACCTTGAGTGTCATAAATCATCAATGCTTTAGTATGATTTTTATTATCACCCAAGAAATAAAACACACACTATTTGCTCTGCATCTAACAACAACAAAGGGTAAATTCCTAAACTTTAAGGCACTTCAGAGTTCAGGAAAAATCCCAGGAATTCTTTATGCATCGATTTGAGGTTAGACCTGCTAACGTCTGTTTGAGTCTCTGTCTAACATCCCATTCTCAAGACTTCACTTTGTAAAGTCCTGAAAAACTAAAGCCATCCCATAATCAAAAAGGATCTGGACGCACGTTCATCCTCACAGAATGAGAGTGGAGTCAGACATGGAAAGTCAGACAAACTTTTTTTTTTTTTTTCCTGCGGAAGATCTGCTGGCTTGAATAAACTTCATGTGACTCAGCTCAGACCCTGAGCTTTCACGGCTCCAGACCGTCTCTAGTGCATCACAAACACCTTCCTCTCACTGTAGTCCGTCTCCTCTTTGGCCCCCTCTTCCGTCTTCGTCCTCCATTTGAAGGAGCTGGACGTCAGGCTGCTCCTTTTGTGGCAGCTCAGCTTGGGGTCATGCAGAAGGTTCCACATGAGCCAGATCTGAGGAACGGTGAGGCTGTGAACCACCATGAGCTCTTTGTAGAAGCAGGGATCGAACGTCTGAAGGTGAGGAGCAGCAGACGGCCGGGAGATTCCAAAAGTCCGAAAGCCCTCGTGGCGATACGGTTTGACGCCGATCAGCTGGAGGCACATTCCCAGGAAGACGTCATCGATCGGGAACAACTCCACCTGGAAGCATTTCCTGAGTTAGGTGGAGGTGAACAGGGGTTACATTATATCTCCTATGCTCTTTTTATTATGCATTACAGGAATTCCATTATTTTTTATTCTTATTTGATTAGGCATTTACTTGATTTCATATATATGCATGAAAATTGTACTGGGAAAAATGCTTTCTGGCTTTAAAATGAACAGTGAAACCTGTGTGCCAGATAAGATGTGCCGAGGTCGGCAGCAGACTCGTCTGTGATTTCCGATCTATGTTTTCTTTTTGTGCTGGAGTGTTTAAAACAGACAGACACCTGCTCATTGCAAACTAGACTTGCATCCTTGAGTCGCACAAAAATATCTCGCATGCACAGACGCAGAGTCTGTTGACGTATTTTGCATGTTGCTTTGCTGGGCAATAAAAAAACTGCCTGCTGGAAAGCAGAGAGAGAGAGAGAGAGAGAGAGAGAGAGCGGACAACCACAATGCCTAACAGGTCGTGTTTTTCCATCTCTCGCTTTTGCAAAAGGTTTGAAAATGTGTGCAAACTCTTGTGTGTATTTTCATTTCCCAACTGCACATTTCATTTTTGGACCTCCCGGACCATCCGGACGAGACGACAACGATTACCATGGCTGCACATTCAGAGCCGAATCCAGGAGAAAGACGGTACCTTCTGGCAAGCAGAGCTGAGCCTCCGAGCGGTGAAACCCGACATCACAAACCCTCCTCCTCCTGCGTAGTTGGGGTACAGGCCCCCCCCATACACCAACTCTGGAATATAATACTTGGAGTTGCGTCTGCGGATGGGTTTGGCGTTGACAATAATATCCCCGACAAACAAATCCCGGTCCGGTTTGTGGCTGTGAAGCATCTCCAGAATGTTTTCCACATTCACGTAGACGTCAGCGTCGCCTTTGAAGATGAATCTGAATGAAGAAGCGCCAAAAGTTAAAGAAGGTTTAACGTTTTCCATCTTTTAGCTTTATGAACACTGACTTAACATGGGCGCAGCTGCTGTTGACCCATTCCAGAAAATGGGTTTCCTTCAGCGTCAGGTTGAAGAAGGTGTCCTCAAAATCCCACAGCAGGACGTCACTAAAGGTTTGGCTCTCGTAGGCCAGGAGCCGATCCCAGAGAGGCAGGGCGGTGCGACTCCCGGGAACACCCAGCAAGAAGACGGTACGGATGGACACACCGGGGTCATATCGTCCCTCCTTACCCCACGTCCGACGCACCACCTACATGAAATCCAGACGTTAATTGTAAAACAGGGGGACTGAAATGAACCCAAACGCATTTTGACGCGCTATAAAGCTTCAAGGAGAATATCCAGACAAAACCGAAGCTTTACAGAAGCACCAGCTCTTTGTTCATGCAAGCAAAAAGGAAGCCAACGGAAGTAAGATTGAAACATTGATGGTCTGGGACTGCTGCAACTAGTGCAGCTTGTTTTGAATCTCTGCAAGTTCAATCAAACGTTGAGACTATCGGACAATTTGGAGCTGAGTGTCAGAAAGCTCACGTCTTGGGTCACACAACAGAATATTGAACCAAAGCACAAGCCGATAGAAAACCCGGAACGACTAAGAACGGAGTGCCTTCCTATCATCTGTGGAAGGAACTGAAACATGCTGTTGGGAAAACACCACCTTCAAAGTCCACTCTGAGCATCTTTCATATCCATTTTCAAAGCGTTCCCAGTGGTCTCCTGATTTCAATTTTTAGCCAAAATCCAAAAACTTGTCTTGTTTTCTTGGACATAAGCGGCAGAAGTTCAAAAGAAACTCGCTGTTGAGTTGTGGGTTGGACTGTTGGCACGGAGCTACCCCGCCCCCCCTTCCCCTCAGAGCAGGGAGCGGAGAGCTTGTGGCCCCCCCAGCGTATCCTCTACGTCACAAATACATTTCTTTTCTAACAGCATTTTCTCATCTGCTCCTGATTCAGCAGGATTTGAATAAAGAAATACTCAGAAATGCCATTTTAAGCCTGATATTCTTTACATGTGTCAGAAAAATGCCACCAGATGTTTTGCCCACTCAGGCCAAAACCCCTGTTGACAGCTCCAGAAGTTGCCTTAAAAAAGTTGCGCAACAAAACTGCCATCTTTTTTGTTTGTCAAGCTTTGGTCTTTCACTGGTTTGGCTTCTAAACCCTTCTGTTACCTGCCGTTTATCAAAATCTGCAGCTGTGGATTTCACTGCGATGAGCATGTAGGGGAAGTCGTCCTCGCCGTCTCCTCCCGTGTGACATTTCTGAGGCTGGTCTATGAGCAGCTTGAAACGTCTCATGTCCTTCTTTCTCAGGTAAGTCTGAAAGTCAAAGAGCGGCAGGGTGGGCTGGACCCTCGCAGGATTGGTTGACGCAGCTTTCTTTCTTTGGGCCTTGATCTTGTGTTTGGATTTGGTTTGCAGGGATGCAGAGCTGAGATCCGGCTTACAGAAAGGCAGCTGAAAAACAAGAATATTAAACACTTCGGTTACGTTTGGCTCCCAGTAGAATGAAAGCTGCAGGAGGATGTGCCTTGCATCATTCCTCTAACAAAAGAAAATATTTTTTTAAGGTCTTTCTTCAGCTTTTGGCTTTTTAAGTTGAAAATTTTTTTTATTACAAAGTGCATAAATAGTTTGGGATGTCACACTTTGAGGATCTAATGAATTGCAAGGCTGCAAAGATGCCTCGTATTTCATTTAATGTCACTTTTATTGCTCATAAAAGTGACATTAAATGGGTTTTCTGGTCATAAGATGCATCATTTTTCCGTGAAATATTTGAGACTCTTCAGCCCTCAGATTTAACAGACGTCTCTTCGAGTATTTTTCATTTCCTACTTTTCAAAACCTCACATCCGGTTTTGTTTTGTGACAGTCCTCCTATCTTCATTCCAGCTGGTATTTCATGCACTGCATGCTTGCTTCTCATCTGCTTCCTGTTAGGACGTCCTCCTGGTTTCTCAGGGTCTGAACCAGAGGATCATCTGAGTCATGCGTGATCAGGAAAGACTTATACACACTGTTTGAAAAATAAAAAACATCCCTTCATACATCTCTGAATGCCTGAAATCCTGTATGGAAGCAATTCTGTAGCATTAATAAAAAGCAAAGTCAAAACCAGATATGCCTTTACATTTTCAAAATGAAGCTGCATTTTTTGACTCAAAATTAAAATGAAAAAGCAATCCACCAAAATGCTTTTTCATTTCCTTCCTCAACACAGCTTATTCTGTCACTCTATTAAAATTAAAATGAAAATGGTATTTGACATTTCCTTTTCAAGACGTTCTCTGGTAAATGTGTAGCATAATTCATTTAGAAATGTTTAATATGACATTTAAAATGGATTAATAGAAATGCTTTTTAATTTTCAAAATGAAGCTGCATTTTTTGACTCAAAATTAAAAAGAAAAAGCAATACTTCAAAATGCTTTATCGTTTTATACTTCAACACAGCTTATTCTGTCACTTAATTAAAATGATAAAGAAAATGTTATCTGACATTTCATTTTAAAAAAGGTCCCTGGTAAATGTGTAGCATAATTCATTTAGAAATGTTTAATATGACATTTAAAATGGATTAATAGAAATGCTTTTTAATTTTCAAAATGAAGCTGCATCAAATGCCTCAAAATTCACATGAAAAAGCAATATTTCAAAATGCTTTTTCATTTTATACTTAAAACCGCTTATTCTGTGTCATAATTAAAACGAAAATGCAAAGAGGGGATTGCATTTGCATTTTAACATCCACCCCGCGCACCTTGTCACAATATTCATTTCGAAAAAGCATTAGCAGAGGGGAGGCGGGGCGATGACGTCACTGCTTTCTCCGTGTGTCCGGCAGATGTCGCTGAGAGACCTGGTGTGTCTGTGTTCGCTTTAAAATCACCTAAAACCGGGTCCTGTTCACAAACCGCTGGACCTGGACTGCTCAAACCTGGATTCCTGGATCTTAATGCGAGAAATGCAGCAGAATGTTCCTTTAGCTCCCTCGTGAATCAGAAGCTGTGAATCGCAACCCAACTTCTTCAGCGTCGTCTGACCGCACGTATTTAAAAACATATGATCGAGCAGAGCAGGCCCTTAATAATAATCATGACAGTAATAAAAGCACATTATGAAGATACTCTCCTGCAGCTTCGCGCTGAGTGAGTGTTTTTGGTCCAACCAGCAACGTTTAGTACGGTGAAATCTGCTATCTGTTGATGGGGCTCCAGCTGTCATCAAACAGCAAATTCAGCGCGAAGCTCAAAATAAATGTGTAAATATGTGGAAATTACATCAGTCTTTATTTTGTTCTGGACACCACTGGAAACACAAATTCATTTGATGGTTTCTCAGATCGCAGCGGCATTTCCGCCTTCGATCATCGGGAGCTTCGCGCTCCGCTATGCGAAGGCAGGTGGCGGTCCGAAGAACAAAGCTTGTCCGCGGTGCGTCAGGAGGAGGACCGCAGAAGGCGGACATGCTGCTATGTTGTCCTGAGAAGCTGTGGAAACTCATCAGAAGTTCACAACCATCACAAAACCCTCGTCTCTGCCGCTAACACAGTCTGCTCCTGGTGCGTGTGTGTGCGTCAGTCAGCAGCCGGACACACGGAGAAAGCAGTGACGTCATCGCCCCGCCTCCCCTCTGCTAATGCTTTTTCGAAATGAATATTGCTCCAAGTTTTGCAGGGTGGATGTTAAAATGCAAATGCAATCCCCTCTTTGCATTTTCTTTCGTTTTTGAGTCAAAAAATGCAGCTTCATTTTGAAAATGAAAAAGCATTTCTGGTTTTGACTTTGCTTTTTATTAATGCTACAGAATCGCTTCCATAATCCTGAGGCCGTGTTGGGTCGGCTCTCCGTTCCATCCAAGAGTCAGATCTTAACCAAAATGAAAAAACACTGAGGAACCTTTTCTAGTTTCCAATATTCACATCTAATATTCATGTCTCTGGAGAACTGTGTTCATGTAGGCCCCTGTTTTTATTCAAAATGTGGCTTCCCTCCCAAACTCCTCCTCTTTTTGTGAGGTGGGCTGCAGGATTATAAAATCCTTTAGCTCTCTTTGCACCTTTAACTTTTTTTATTTATTTAAATGCAAAACAATTAGAGACTGTCTAACGTTCTTTCGTATCTTCACAGTTTTGCAAATGATTCAGTAAACAGGCAGGACTGTGGCTGTGCATGAGTCAAAGTCCCACTCAAGACATCTTTTGATTTTTTTAAAAATCATTCCCAGCGGTCTTGTAATTAGGATGATGCCATTTTTAGGCAAAATCCAAAAACCTGTGTCGTTTTCTAAGACATAGTTTCTGCAGAGCGGCAGCAGTTCATTAGGAATTCACTTCTGGGCTGTGGGTTTGGTTCTTGGACCAAGCCTGCCCCAAATTCCCGTCACTCATCGATTTACTTGCTATCCCACTGGCTTACAGCCCCCTCACACCCCCAACCTAACATTAGCAATATCTGAGATATCCAGCCGTACAGTTTTGAGATTCCAGCTCGGATGAGGAAAATTAAGACGTACATGGATCTAGTCGTCTATCAGAATGGAGCAGAGCAGGGAGCTTGAACACCACACTGTGTATTTTCTATGTCATAAATAAGTTCATTTACAAAAAAATGTTTTTTTTGTCTGCTCCTGATTCACAATAATTAGAATTAAGAAATACTCAGAAATGCATTTTAATCTTAATTTTCTTAATCTATATCCTCCATCATCAGAAAAATGCCACAAAAACAAGTTAAAAACCACAAAAGGACTATTTTCATTGGAGTGGGGCTTTAAGATTTTTCCAATGTTTGATGCATTTAGACCTTGGACCCAAAGTAAATAAAGTTAAACTTTGTTTTAAAAAGTTCTAATTTAATTCTAAAAATAACGGCCGTGTTGCTACCAACATAAGCTAAACAAATCTAAATAAAACCGGCTCTTACCCCTCGAGACTCTGTGACCGTTTTAGCCCCGCTGGCCCCCAACAGAGTCCTGCTGGAGCTGGTGGAGGCGTGGATCTCCAGCTTCCACACGGGCGCGCTCCACCTGGACGGGAGGATGACCTGCAAACGGGGTTCACACTCAGATGAGGACCTGAAAAGCTTCCTCCGTCGTGGATCCGATTCCTTGTTACCTGGCGAGTGTAGAGCAGCAGACAGAGGAGCGCCAGCAGCACCAGCGTGCACGCCACATCTCCTTTCACATGACAGACCCTCCTCATCGTCATCACCTTCCTGAGCGTGTTTGGAGGACACCGACCTGAGCTACAAACCTGGCAGAGATGCATCTTCAGACAGCAGAGGGAGTTGCTGCCTGAAGCTTTGGCTCATTTCTCTTGGCTCTGCAGACCTTATTCTCTGTCCCGGTCTAGAAAAATTCCCCCAGCTGCTTCCTCACAGCTCAGACACGCAAGTTACAGTCATCTCTGCTTTGAAAGAATTCAGCCCACCATGAGCTAGGATTCCCCCCCATTTAGCTTTTTTTTTCCATCTTCAGCAACCTGGAAAAAAAAAAAACAACATACAAGAAGTTAAAAAAATGCTGAGCTACACAAAAGCATTAGAGCCACATGGACGTTAAATCCCTTTTTTCTTTCTATATTTGGAGTATCTCAAAGTTCTATACTGACCCCATTTCTATGCAGATTAAATTATGAATCCAGTGGGAAAAACACTTATTTGTCACACAGTAATGCTCTGCTGAAGTGTTGGAACAGATGTTTGTAAATTCCTCCCAAATGAATCAAAGATGCAAGAGGAGGTGACTGGTCCTCATTTACTGTCCACAAAGGTGATGCATTAAAACTTTAATAAAACAAATGCAAAAGGTTGGTGAGTCTTATTAAATTCTTTAATAAAAATATACTGCACGCAAAGCAAATGAAAGATCTCTGTTTGTTTGTTTTTCCTTAATGAGGGTCTCCAGGAGCTTCTCTAAGCCCCAGCATCACTAACACACCTCTTACTCCCCCAAACGGATCATACATCTTTTAGAAACGTAAAAGTTCTCCTAAAAACACGCACACACAGAAAGGTTCTCCATAATTTAAAGGAAATTGCTCAAACCTACCAGAAGAGAAGATCTGATGAGTCTGTGCGAGGCGAGACGAAGCTGTTGCGTTCAGGGGCGCAACGAAAAGTGGACTTCACATCTTTAACTCTGTCTCGATTTTTTTTTTTAGCTGTTGTTGTTGTACAAAATAACCAACTTATAAATATAAATAAATACGAATAAAATATAATAAAATTAAATGAAATTTCACACAAATGGGTTTGTGTATTTCAGGTGTGTGGGTTTGTGTCAAAAACAAGCTTTTAAAAAAAGTTTTGTAAATAAATGAATATCATAAAAATTTTGTGTAAAAAAAAAGCATTTAAGCTTTCCTCCCACCCTTTGGAGGATCAACAGGATTTTCGAGGGTCTGTGAACGCATCTTCTTCTTTCTCTCTCTCTTTCTGCTTTTACCACGTGACCGGAGCAGCCCTGATCCAGATGCCAACACAGCATCTGGATCTGTGAGAAGAGGAAGAGCGCAAAGAATAGGGGGAGAAAACGAAGTTGAGTCCTTTTCCAGATCCTGTTTTTGTTAATAAAAGCTTAAAACAGGTTTAATTACTCCAGAAGCAACTGAAACCAACAAAAAACAAACTAAAGACATTAATAAGAGGCTAAAATGTCACATTCTGGGCATTTAGTCTTTCTTCTGAATCCAATAGAAGATATAATTATGCTAAAGTCTCATTCATGTATCATATTATCATAAAAAAAAATCAGACTTTGCTGTATTTTAAAAAAAGGTCTTAACCAGGGGTTCTTTTGGGTCTTATGTCTTCTTTTTCTCAGGTTGTGCAGAAATTTCTCAAACATCTCAGTCGATCTTTTCTGCTCAAACCTTTTATAGGTCAGAGTTCAGAGGCTGAAATCATCTGTGAAAAAATATGCTGCTTAAAAAAACCCATGAAACACTTCATAAAATCCAATTATGAAACTTTTGTTATATTTTACTTTATAAAAAGTTAAGTCTGGATTCTAAGAGGATTAAACAAACAATTTCATTTATTTATTGAAGCACCTTTGAAAGCTTTCTAGGACTGCAAACATTTGGATGCTTCCTGACTGAAAAACAATTAAATAAAAAGATTAAAACGTAAAAAAGGAAGCAGCGTCTACCTGAAGGGATTGCTTGGTGTTTTTCACATTTAACTTAAAGGAACCTTCATTTTAAGGCATTATTAACTGCACTGAACGGCTTTCTATTTTCTAATTGTTGCTGTTTACAGAGGTGCTAATAGCAGCTGGTTTCAGGGGGAGGAGCTTTGCTGTTCTTACCTGAGGTACAGGTAAGGAAGCTCTGTGATCTTAACACATTAATTGTAAGCCAAGTTTCCCTCCTTATGCCAACAAACTGCATTGAAGCCTACAGCTATTGCAGCTTTAAGCTCTAGGTATGGCTTGATAAAGTAATTACTAATCTTTTTCTATTAGCTGGAATTTTGATGCAGAAAATGCAGTTGTTGGAAGAACCTACTTCCAGATGTTTTAAAACAAATGTCCAATGGAATAAGTTTGTCTATGATGCACTTTGAGTATAAATACATTGAGAAAAGTTGGGTTAGGGATAGGGCTGCACGATATGAGGAAAACTCGCGATTTGTGTCATTAGTGATCAATATTGCTGTGGTGGTATAACCTGTGATACATGAACAAATAGCAAAACAACTAAATACATCATTTCAATTTCACTGCAACAGTTTAATTTAAATAAGAGTCAACATAACTTAAATTACATTCCAAATCACCCTCGTCTATGTCGGAGGCGAGCGTCTAACATAAGAGGGCTCCATCTGATTGGTCAATGATATAAAAGGCTCCATCTGATTGGTCAAATGCAGAAAGGGTTATTTGAATCGTTAAACACGTCAAGTTGCCATAAGAATTTCTTAATACATTTAAGGTAACCATTTATTGCAATTTTGGCCGACTTTTGCGATTAGCGAATTACACAGCTTGAATTTGTGATTTATTGTGCAGGCCTAGTTGTGGAGTAATAAGATTCAGTCCCAACATCTGTTCAAAATGACAAGCAGAGAAAAATGTCCCCACGCTGATATCCAAAAGCTCGGGCAGAACAGTTGTGCCTGGAGGGGGGCGGACAACATAATGAGGTCAAGGAGCAGAGATGAAAACTTCCAGTTTTCTTTTTTTTTAATAGTAACAGTACTTCCACAAACATGTAATCACCTTCACTGCCTCTGAGTTTATTCTACAAATAAAAACTGAGATCTGAGTCCTCTACCGAGATACTTCACCACATCTGAACCGTCAAAAAGTCAAAGATGTGCAGCCAAATGTGAGGAAACGCGCAGGGCTCCTCCACAGTTCTCACGTCTTGTGTCACTGTCAGGACGATGCCGTGCCCCCTCTCATGATCCTGAAGAGCGCGTTGACGTTGTTGCTCTTGATGGCGTCTCGACAGGCAGAGATGACGTGGTTCTTGGGTTTACCCACTAAAGTGAAACACACCCACAAATGAAATACAGGGGTAGGCACAGAAACAGAGCAGACAAGGTTTTTCTGTCTTTGTTATTGTAATATTAAGCTATAATGGACATCTTTTGGTGCATTTTAAAGTGTTCCCAGTGGTTATTTAATTGTGATAAAGACATTTTTTTTTTTTTTGGCAAAATCAAAAAACACGTCGTTTTTATAACATAGTTTCTGCAGAGGGGCAGGAGTTCATTGTAAATTTGCCTAAGAGAATCTTTTTTATTATCGTCTCGATGAAAATAAGGAATAAATCATAAAGTTTAGGAGGGCCGAGCATGCAGCCTCTTGCATCGGCTCTCAGTCTGACAGCCAGTCCGCCGTGGTGGGCGCTCGCTCCAGACTGTAGCCGGGACGGGCTCCAGCAACCCTGCAGATGCTTGAACTTTCAAATTGTGCTGCTGCAGGACAGACGCACCACGCCTGGCGCTCAAATTGCGCCACAGGACCAAAGATCTCGTCTGTACCAAACATTTTGACGCGAATCACGTTTGGTGTGAACGAGCAGCCAGAGAACACGCTGCAAGAAAAAAAAAAAAGTAAAGAAGGGGCTTTGATCATTTGAGAGTCGACTGTTTTGACTCCCTACCAGAAAGAGATTCTTAGAACCGCTGCTTTCCAGCATGACCCATCAAAAGCTGATACTGATATGCTAAAAGCTTCATTTTATCTGAGTAAACTGTGGGAATTGATGAAGCCAATTCTTTCATCCAAAGGATGCTTGCAATGTTATGATTACTGGTTTAAACACAGACATAAGGGCTGAAACAGAGACCTGGGATCAGCAGCACCACTCTGCAGGAAAAAACAGAAGCGACCCACCTCTGAGTCTCCCCGCCCGCTGAATGGCCTGGTTCACAGACTTTAGACAGGCTACCAGTGCATTGTGGTTGTTGGATCGGATCTTGTATTCGTTGATGAGGTCTCTGTTCAGGTCGTACAGCTGCCTGTGACGCTTCTTCATGGCCGTCCTGCAGAAGAGCAAAGGGCTCTAATGAAAACGCTGTTCTAACTCTAGATTCTAGCTGCTGTCACTCCTCACATGTCGCCCATCAGGCGAGCGTCCTCTGCTTGCACCAGCACGCTCCTGATGTAGTTGGAGTGTTCGGCCATGTCTGCCGTTAATTTCTGATGGACGGCGTGAAACTCGTCAACCTGCAACGCAAAGGATTGCAACTGAAGCAGAGACAGCTGATTTAGAAAAACATGCAACTAAACGCTTTTCGGATATGAAGCACAAATTAAATTAAAAAAAAGATTCTATAAGAATGGATCAAACATCAAGAGAGATGAATAATGACAAACAGATCTGCACGGCAGCATCAGAACCTCAGTAAGAGTCGTGCGAAGCTCCTCGAAGTATGTGGGAAAGTCTGCTTCAGCAGAAAGATCCTCCATGGCCAGGAAGGAGGCGAGAGACTGGACCACATCTCCTGCCAGGTCGATGTCATCTGTTCTCAGGGTGATCTGGTTGAGAACACAAAGGATTCCCGACATAGATCACTGCAGAATCTGACAGAAAACTTGATAAGAAGACGCTTCAATGTGAGCAGATTCCTGAATACGCTCTGCTGCTCCTGTCCTTCAAAGGAAGAAGGAATTACTTTGTAAAAATACATATTTTGTGATCCTCACTGTGACTTCCCACAGGTGTGTTGTGTTGTTTGTGCGCACCTGTCCATTGCTGGCCATGTTGAAAGACAACAGTCCTCTGCCTCTGAGGGAAGCAAAGGTGACATTTGGGGTCTCGACTCCTTCTGGCAGCAGGAAGTTCTGGTTCAGCCACATAACCACCTTCAGACAGATGGGAGGACGTCAACACGAGCACACACACAAGCCTGTGCAGGAAAGTGTGCACGGTGGCGAGTGCCCACCCTCTGGGGCCGCTCGTTGACGCTGAAGGAGACCCTGCCCCCTGGCGGCGCGGCGGACGGGTCCGCCAAGATCTGGTACATGGAGAAGCGCGGCAGCTGGCGAGTGATTTCAAACACGTGGAACTGGGTGCTGCGGTAAAGGTGGGGGGGCGTGAGTGAGGAGCGGGAAGTGTGAGATGAAAGCTGTCACTTCACACTCGTCAGACCTGCACTTTCCTCCCACGAAGGCTTTGATGTGCAGATCCACTGGAATGTCTTTTGGGGGAACGATGGGGACACGGACACACCCAGAGAGGTTCTGAGCGCTGGGATGGACCACGTGACTCTCACCTTCAAATATTCCCTCAGCGAAGATGAGGACGGCACGGATGATGGTTTCTGGAAAGTGTGTGTGTGTTTGTGTGTGTGTGTGTGTGGGTGGGGGGTATCAACAGTAAGAGTCTGACCTGCTTTGAATCCAAGATTTGGGCTTTCAGAATCGTACCGTTGGGAGTGGAGATGCTGAGCTCCACGTGGGCCCTCTGAACCTCAGTCGCAGGCTTCACTGACAGAGCTGTCTGC
Source organism: Oryzias latipes (assembly GCF_053564925.1). Classification (NCBI taxonomy): domain Eukaryota; kingdom Metazoa; phylum Chordata; class Actinopteri; order Beloniformes; family Adrianichthyidae; genus Oryzias; species Oryzias latipes. Next base: position 30,486,388 of record NC_136242.1, on the reverse strand, counting down.
AGCTGAGTGTTGGCTGGAATGACCCCCACCTCGCTGTTGGTCTGCGACACCCCCTGAGCAAAGAAAGTAGATAAAACATGAGGCAGACTGGAGCCCAGACTGCTTCCTGTCTCGTTACTAATAACTAACTCCTGGTTTCCCACCATGAGTCACAGAGAAGGACAAGTCTTTGCTCTGGTGGGAAATCAGGACTGAAAATGTTTTTTCCAACAAAACATCATCCGTCTGCGATGGGCACCTTGGCGTTCTCCTCGTAGTTACGCAGTTCCAGCAGGAGGTTCTGTTTGCGCTGGCTAAGCTCTCGAATGAGTTCCTGCTCAGAGCTGGAGTCCATGAGACTCCCCTTCTGGTCTTTACTGGCTGGCAGGTAACCACGAACTACAATAGCACACACACACACAGACACACAGAGGAGTCCAGAAAATCTGCATGCGGTCTGTTAAAAATGCACCAATGAAACGGGGCGTTCAAGCGCTCACCTTCTCCATCTGTGGAGGCGCAGATGAGTTCCTTCTGCCCGTCAAGCCTGTAGTCTCCCTCCACCACGCCCGCCACGGCAGACGAGAAGTTGTCCTTGAAGATCACCTCACCTGTGCGGTCGCTTCGAGCATCGACCTGAAACAAACATTTGATCAAATCAAAGCAAATGTCATGTTCCCAGTTTGAGACTTCAGCTGCGATGCTGAGCACTTCCGGCTCACTTCTGACCACATTCCTCTGTCTGAAATCTCAATTACAGAGTCATTTAGTAATTCCATCAGAAAATCAAGCGACTTTAGAGACCCACTCTGATGAAAAATGTTGTTTTTGGTGTTTTTAACATGTTCTGTTTTCTGATGATGGAGGACATCAATAAAGAAAATTAAGCTCTAAATCGTATTTCTGAGTATTTCTTTACTCAAATTGTAGTAAATTAGGAGCAGACAAAAAAATTGTTCTTTCAAAAAGATCGTATTTGTGACACTGGGCGGGGCACAAGCTCCCTGCTCCGCTCCATCCTATATCATGAAGTGTGCTTGTGCGTGTGAGGGACTGTAAGCTAGTGGGAGAGCACGCAAATAGAGATTTTAGTAGTGGGGAGGGGAAGGCGGGTCAGGGTAGCTCCGCGGCAATGGTCCGCCCACAACTCAGAGGCTAATTTCTAAAGAACTACTGCCACTTTGCAGAAACTATATGAAAGAGAATTAATGGAAATAAAAGACCACTGGGAACACTATGAAAATAGATCAAAAGATGATCAGAGTGGGATTTTTAAAGCTAATTACTTTTAAAAACCTGACCGCACCTTTCCGTTGGACCAGCCGGTGATGAGCTCCACAACTCCGTCTCCATTCAAGTCGAAGGCGTGGATGCTCATCGCGTGGTTCTTTGACTGTAGTGAAATATGGAAATCAGAACAACAGAAAGGTACTTAATAACTTAGTAATTGACTTAAAACAAGTTGTCATGTTTTTAGAGTCAGAGACGGGTTTTGACCTTGATCCTCCAGTAGCGAGCGGTGCGGTCGTACACGCCAACTGTGCCGTTAGCCAGAGCGTAACCAAACCTGCTGCCGTGCATGTGACACAGAGACGTCACCGTCTGAGAGACAGAAATGAAAAAGAACCTTTTCAATGACCAACGTTATTTTTCTCTCCGCTGATTGCAAACTAAAACCTTTCAAAGACAGAGGGGTCACAGTCCTGCAGAAGCTCACCTCGTTCTCAGTCATCTCTGACACGAGCTCATCCTCTTTGAACACTCTGATGTCAAAGTCCTCAGATCCCACCAGAAGCTGCCAGCATCAACAGACCATCATGAGATTTTAAGTCAAAGTTTATTTTATTTTATTGATGTATTTTTTTGAAACTAGTGTTTTACTTAAATGTCTGAGTATGTTTTAAGCATCGTGCACTATTATTTCTCTGGTTTTATCTTATTTTAACATTGTGAAGCACTTTGTGTAGAAGAGCAGAATGCAGGACAAACCTCATTCTTCCCATCTCCAGTGAAGTCACAGAGCACCAGAGACCTGACGTTATCCCCCGTCACCTGAAAAGAAGCAAACACACGACAGCAAACTATGGTCATGAAAATGAAGTCAGTGTTTACAAAAGGTCAAACAACAGCATCCTCCTTTTAGATGACATCTCCTTAATCGTATCTTACTGTCCAAAATTGGTCATTGCCGTCGTGGTCAAAACCCTGTAAGGCACAGTTCCCACCAATGATCGCCAGCGGAGAACGGATGTTGCCGAGTTTCCCCAAAACGATGGCGTTGGCCCCATCCGTCACCTAAACACATGGAGACCAAAACTGAATTGAACTTTGTGGCTCACATGCCTTCCCTCCCACCTCTTGCTTCCACTCACCTCCCTGTAAAAGATGTCTGCGTTATCGTGAACATCATAGGCCAACAAGTTGGTCTGAGACCCCACGAACAGAGTGTCCCCAACCGTGTCTGGACCCAGCTTCCCGGCAGCCAAACAAGTCACTGCCTGGTTGATGTTAAGGAGAGAGATGTCGGAGTCCAGGGTGCTTTGGGTCAGTCGGTGAGCTGCAGGTTTCTGACCCCGAACATGAGGGTTGTGGATGAAAACCTTACATGGAGGGAAGAAAAAGAAAGAAAGGTCATTGGGTCTATGAAACACAGAAAAGAGGCTCTTTTTTGATGAGCAGAGGGCTTATATTCCCTATTTATTTGATCGACTGTGACCCTCCATAAAATATTAATATTTAACACTTTTATGTACAAAACAGAACAGTAACATACAAAACAGATCCCCCAGGATGTTAGAAGGTTTATCCGTCCTAACTTTTATTTCTTGACATAATTCCATTAACCATGCACTATCTACGGTGGCCCTGAAGTCCAAATCATATCAACATATCAACAAACAAACAAAGAAACAGAAACAAAGTAAAGACCACAGCAGATTTGTTGTTAAACATAAAAATTAGAAAATAAAAGAGTTAGCCTTGTTCTAAAAGAGGTGATTAATTAAAAAAATAAAAGAGGAGAAGACCATAACACGTGAAGAAATGCACGGGGCTCCTCACCTTCCCAGCCTGCGTGGCTGCAGTGAGGCAGGGGTGCACTCCATCGAACTTGCCAATGGTCACCATGCGGGGGTTAATCTTGTGGTTTAGTTTCAGGGTGAAAATCGGGACCATCATGGTTCCTTCCGCGTTATCGGCACAAAACAAAACAAAAACAAACAAACCAACAAAACGTACAAACCCACGGTGCCCTGCTCTCCCAACCCAAAGGAAAACGAGCAGAACCGGATATCTTCCGTGGAAACCGGCAGATTCTGCTACACTAATGTAATTACAGGCTTTAGCCTGGCCACTGTTGCCAGGCAACCACCAGAGGGAGGGCGCGAAAGCTGCTGGTTTAGCTAATATCTTCGAGATTTCCTGTCAGTCAACGCTACCTGTTCCACAAGAAAGTATAAATGTAACTATAATACATCCTGGAAACCGTTTAGCGCTAACATAAACAGTAAGATCTCAAATGATTAAGGTTATCGCTGTTTTACCCTAACTTAACTAGCACGATTAGCGAATATTAGCGCTAATTGTTTATGTTTCGTTGGAAATAACCAGTACAGACTTACAAAAGGGAGTTGACCGATTTTTAAAAATAGTACTAATTTGAGCAATTAATGTTATTGCAGCTCCGACAGCAGAAAACAGTGAAATTTTCTTGAAATTAACCGCCTGACCAACTAGCTACGCCCGACATTTAACAAAGACAAGTTACGACTTCCTGTTTAATCTTTCAGAATAAAAGCTTGAGATTTCCTTTTTGTTTTGATAAAATAATACAAAATTGGATACACTCAGATTAAAAATTATACGTTACATGTGGTATTTAACAAACTTTTATCTTCAATGAACATTTTTGATGTTAGAGTTTCTCCACTGTGGCTGGTGTTAGGCGATTTATTATTTTTTTTTGACAACGTTCCTCTATGGAGTTATTTCAGTCTCAATAATCAGAAATGCACACAACCGGTTTTACAAATACACACGCTCCGATTCACAAATGTCATTTTATGCAAACGTGAAAAATAAATTCGGAAATACACACCCTGTGTTTCACAAACACACACATTGTGTTTCACAAATGCACACTAAATGTTTTACAAATGCACAATAAGTGTTTCTCACAAATGTGCACACTGTTTTTCACAAAAACATTTCAGAAATTCACAATAAATGTATCAGAAATGCAGACTAAGTGCTTCACAAACGTGATTTTTAGGTACACATGTGATGTGAACTCACAGATCATTCGAACTGCAGACTGTGCATTCAAAATCCCGTTCTCGTTTGTGAATCTCCCCGTGTGTGTGAGAGATTTTTCTACGGTGAATATTGAGACTCATCTGACGGAGCGGGTCGACTAATCTCACCATTGGCTAGTGAATCTGTCAATCAAACTCATTGGCAAAGCAGGCGGGTTCGCTTTTAGCCAATCGAATGGCCCCTTACACTCTTCACTCTCAACTGACGAGGGAGGGAGCTGTTCAACACAGCAGTTGGGAGGACGCGGGCGGCAAACATGGCGGAGAGTTCTTCTGAAAGGGATCAGTCTCAGCCCGTAAGTAATGCACTTATTTGATTATTATTCCCTCGTTGTACGTCCTGTAATGTTATTGAATACTAAGTTGAAGCGTTCTCCTTGGCCAAGTGACATGTGTGAATGCTTTATGAACACTGCAGCCGAGTCGTTTGCAGAGTACCCCCACCGCAAATTAGCTTAGCTTAGCCTGTGCGGTCATATTTTTTATGAAAGCGGGGGAGGACTTATGATGGTTTTGTCAAGTTTTATACTTGGCATACCAGCTCTTCACACAACACGAGTAACTACAACCAACCAGGGGCCTCGAAACTAGCCGGCTTTTGACTCAAATTGTGTCTGTCTGCCCTGTGAGTGTGAGGGAAGTTTAAGCTAGCGCGTCGGTTCAAGCTAGATATACAGCCAATCTGTAGGTTCTTAACATGATTCATAAGGAACTAAGGGGAAAACATGCCGGATTTACAGCAGCACAGAAAGTTTAATAAAAAGTATTGATTTGGAGACGGGGATTTGTTTAAACACTGATGCTATGCTAACTAGCTAGCTAGCTAGTTGTTCAATGTGCTGCCTTTGTGTAAACGCGATCCGGGTTAAAGTTAGACACAGTCTTTTCACAACCCAGACTTTAAGACGGGGTGGATTGTGCAACAAAGTTAATTCATATGACATTCATGAAAACTGTATTTTGTAAATATAACAGACGTGAATCCACTGTTGAATGAAAGAAGCCTCATTAAGTTTCTAACGTTAGAACCCGTATTGTGCTGAAAAGCCCTGTGAGATTGTGTCAGAGTGACAGCCACTAAATTCCCCGTATCTTTACTTCCAATGACGAAATGACAAGAATCCCAAACATTATGTTTTTAGTCTGTTTTGTAGTCGATAAGTAGTCACAGAAAGGGTGGATGGGAGAAATCAGCTATCAACAGTGATTAGAGTAGAAGTTACTGTAAGTATTACACACAGGCTTCCTGTGATCAGTGTCTTGTCTCTGATTTTTTTTAAAGCTGTTCTTTACTACAAGCTCAAGTTATCATAGCAAGAGTGTTTTAAAAAATTCCCCTTTCTAATATTTGAAAATTATGTAATTTAATCTCAGACAGCTAAATGATCTAATCCATGTTTGTCGTGTTTTTATTTATTCTTTAGGAATTGCTGAAGTGTGACATCCTAAATACCTTTCTATTCTATTCTATTTCATATTTTATCATCCTATTGTATTACTGTTTTACCTATCAATTGGGAATTTAGCATTTTTGCCCCTGTAAATATCTGCCAGTTGAAAGTATTTGTACTTGTATTCCATAGATCTTGTACCTGAAGATAGCAGAGAACAACTGTGCAGACACCCACTTGGCCTTCTTCAGTGACGCTGTGAACGTTTATGGCTTACCTCTGAGGTATTCATGTTATTCATAAAGAAATATTTTATTCACATATCAGGCAGTATAAGCACTTGGTTATTTGTACAAAAATAAAATAACTTTTTTTAGACTCCTCTGAAAACAAAGGCAACTCTAAAACTCTTTCCCCTCATGGATAACATTTTACCCCCCCCTCAACAGTCTCTCTCACCTCAATTTTTTCCCCAGTGATACATGTAACCCACTCCTGCAATTTGTCTAACCTAGAAATTCTACTTATTGGCAACATACATAAGAACATTACATTTTAAATTGATGTGTACCGTATTGGCGATGCATTTGTAATTATGTGTTTGAGACATGATTTTCATGTTATTGTCAGGGTGAGAGGAGATCACGGAGGACAAAATGTGGGCATAGCTGAGTTGATGCTCACAGTACGTAGAACTGACACAAACAGTTTCATTGCAGCAAAAGTGTACACACAATCAACGGTGAGTTGAACCTAGTTTTAGACGCATTAATATAAACATAAAAGTGAATGATGTATTAAAAATAAATCTGACAATATAATATTTCTTTTTGCTTTTTTCCAAATACAGGATTGAGCTCCTCTGGTGTGATGTCTTCATGACTGTTACTGGTTTATATTACAACATCCTGCACTCTCCTGAGGACCAAGACTTGCTCAATATCGGTAACATCACGTATTCTGCTGCCACTATATTTTTCTACCACGCATTCAGGCCAGTTTGGATGTCTTTAGTGACGCGTGGGACAGCCATCCAATCAGGACGGAGCAAAGCATGACACCAAATCAGCTGTGGCAGTTGGGCTTGACCCAGAACCCTGTTTCTGATCCCCGGGTAAGTGCTTTATTTTAGTGTTTTTCAACCTTTGTTCACTTGTTCCACGGTCTGACACTGGACTCTGTGGAAAGTTACACCGCTAAAGACGAGCTTTAGCTGGTATTTTTGTTATAACTGAGCGACTTTATCAGCAGAATTAAGAACAAGGAAGGGAAAACTTTAACCACTTCTGATTGGTCAGACTGATGACATGTGATCAAGCCTTCAATAATGATTGGCGGAGACAGTTAAAGGGGCGCGACTTTTCCTTACACAGTTATAGCTGCAGCTAAATCGCGGCACTGTCAACCTTATCAAAATGTATTTTATAGAATTAAATAAACACAAAGAAAAAGTCATTTTAAGATCTTTTATATTCCTAACTACTCAGTGTTTTTATCAGTGCCTGTTTGGATTAACAAAGAGCTGATTTCCTGGAGATGGGAAATGTTTTTAGATCAGTGAAGTAGGGCAATTCCCCACGGCGCACTTGACCATCTCCCACGGCACACTAGTGTGCCGCGGCACACACACTGGTTGAAAAACACTGCTTTATTTAATCTCACTGTACTGGACAACTGATTTGTGTGCAGTTCGACTAAAGTGGAAAGTATCAAGAACAGTATAATGAAATCACAATGACTACAAGGAATTTTCATCAAAAATGAATGAAAAGTATTATTGTTGTGTGGTGCAAACTATTTCCCTAAATTGTTTGGTTTTTAAATCAAGTAGGAAGAATAGCACATCTGCAAGTTCAAAATGCATCACAATGCATGGCATTATGAGCCATCAGCTGTACTAATCTCACTACTTTGTTAAGAGTCACTTATTTGCAAATTATAAACAGTTATGGAGATATGAGGTCTGCTAGAAACAATATAAGTCATTATTAGTGGGTCTCTGTTCATACATAATCTAAAACATAAAAAAAAACAGTGCTGTTCATAAACAGTATCTTTTTTTTTTTGTCAGGGTATGCTGCTTCCAGAGAATGAATGGGAAGAGAGTGGATCCATGGCTGAACCTCATCCTGGGATCAATGTCCTGGTATGGGACAGTCCCCTTTTGGGTCCACAAATGTTGGAACTGCAAGACGACATCAACCCATTGTGTAATTCAGACCGTTTGGGAGTGGACCTACATCTTTACTGTCCCGTTTGTTTAGAACTTAATTTAGGCGACATAATTACATACAGAAGAAGAGAGACTGAGGGGAGGAAGACAGAGTTCAAATAAATACTGCTGTATTGTTCAAGGGACTTCATTGTATGTAAGGATGTTATGAAAATTAGTTCCAGTTTAAATAAAATTCAAATCAGTAGAGATCCCACATTTGCTTAAATTTTGATGTTTTAATCTGTCCATGTTTTCACTGAATTTTACTCTGCAATAAAGGGTGAATGTTTGCACTTTGTTGTTCTATGACCATCTTTTGTTGTGTAGTATTTAACCAGTTATAAAACCCAGAGAGATGAGGAAACTTTTTTTAAGGGTGACCTGGCCAAGAGGTGTATATGTATATGGTTACAATATAAAATCTATGACATTTGAGTTATTAAAAAAATAAAATTAAGGTCCAGCAGAGTGACTTGGGGAGCAGGGGAGGTGTATTGGGTATCTGTGATTGACAGTGAGATGAACTTGAGGTAATGTAGTCCCACTGCGTGGTACGGAGCAAAGTGATGCCAGTTTCTCCACAAAACCTGTGGAAGTTGCAGGTTTTTCTCCTCCACCTTCATATGATCAAGACCGAAGGGGACCGTGTCTGAGTGTTGAAATGACGCTAGCATGAAAGCTAAGAGAAGGATAACGTACAAACAATCCCGAGTGAAACATTCATTTTAAATCTCATGACCAGTACAGAGTTCGATGGATTATATGTCAACTGCATTCAACCAATGTTGCCTTGCTACCAGGTCCACTGAAAAGTTGCACAAGCCAGTAAATTTTGACAACCGAAGGCAAATAAACCGACAAGCCATGCTAAAGCTAACACGCTAACGACCGACTGGTACAGAATCAAACATGGGCGGGGCTTTTGCCACCCGCAGAAAGCGTAGAGAAAGTGTAAGGGGCCATACGATTGGCTAAAAGCGAACCCGCCTGCTTTGCCGACGAGTTTGATTGACAGATTCACTAGCCAATGGTGAGATTAGTCGACCCGCTCCGTCAGATGAGTCTCAATATTCACCGTAGAAAAATCTCTCACACACACGGGGAGATTCACAAACGAGAACGGGATTTTGAATGCACAGTCTGCAATTCGAATGATCTGTGAGTTCACATCACATGTGTACCTAAAAATCACGTTTGTGAAGCACTTAGTCTGCATTTCTGATACATTTATTGTGAATTTCTAAAATGTTTTTGTGAAAAACAGTGTGCACATTTGTGAGAAACACTTATTGTGCATTTGTAAAACATTTAGTGTGCATTTGTGAAACACAATGTGTGTGTTTGTGAAACACAGGGTGTGTATTTCCGAATTTATTTTTCACGTTTGCATAAAATGACATTTGTGAATCGGAGCGTGTGTATTTGTAAAACCGGTTGTGTGCATTTCTGATTATTGAGACTGAAATAACTCCATATTCCTCCTGCTTTGAAATAGACACCTCACTGGACACAGATGAGACAGGCATGCACAAGAATGCCACTGATAACTTGAATAAATGAGAATATTTCTTTCTTTCCCAATATTAAATGGGTCCCCCTGACCCTTGTAATATTTGGCTATATCGTGTAGCATTGAACCTTAATACACTGACCAAAAATATAAACGCAACACTTTTGTTATTGCTCCCATTTTTTACGGTATGAACTCAAAGATGTGAAACATTTTCCACATACACAAAATAACCAGTTCTCTGAAATATTGTTCACAAATCTTTGATAGTGAGCACTCCTCCTTTGCCAAGACAATCCATCCCACCTCCCAGGTGTGCCATATCAAGATGCTGATAAGACAGCATGATTATTGCACAGGTGTGCCTTAGACTGGCCACAAGAAAAGGCCACTCTGAAATCTTCAGTTTTGTTTTATTGAGGGGGTCAGGAGACTCAGACAACCAGTCAGTATCTGGTGTGACCACCATTTGCCTCTTGAAGTGTGCCACATCTCCTTCGCATAGAGTTGATCAGGGTGTCTACTATGGCCTGTAGAATGTTGGTCCACTCTTCTTCAATGGCTGTGCGAAGTTACAAACAAAAGCAATAACAAGAACAATAACAAAAGCGTTGCATTTATATTTTTGGTCCGTGTATGTGTGTCTGCTATCATGGTTTGTGTTTGAGTCTAGCTGACACTGACATCCACGGATGAGGCCAAACATTGTCACCAAAGAAACCCTGTCCTAAACCTGGGAGTAACCTCCTAAATAAGACATACTCCAGAGGTTCAACAAGCTTCTAACTCTTTTGGATTGTGTAAAGAGGTTGTGTGGCATCCTAAAAATGAAGTGTGATGTTGGCAAAACAGCACACTCTGGTGACAAAGTTAAGGAAATATAATTATGTGTTCCCATTTTCGCATTTCTGTTGTTAAAAATAGTTAAATACACAGAATACAAAAGTCTGTTGGTACAACTTAGAAAAAGTACATGCAAATTATGCTTATTGTTATCATATATGGGATAGGGCTTCATTGTAGGTTGTGTTATGCTAATTTGCATATTTTAATAGCAAACAACAATACTGATTATTTTTATGCTACTATGAAATAAAGAAAGAAAAACATCCGTGCGGTTACCCAAAAACTAACAACAACAATTTAATAAACAAAAGGCTGGGCTCGTCCGGGATTTGAACCCGGGACCTCTCGCACCCAAAGCGAGAATCATACCCCTAGACCAACGAGCCACATTCATGACAGTGAGAGTGTACGTATAAGAATAGACTGTGTATTCACTGCAATACAATGTTGACTGGGTGGATTTGAGATCTCCTTCAAATTGCATTTTAGTTAGTCTATGCCTATGGTCTACCAGCACAATATATAGCTGGTAAAACATAGCTTACAACAACATAACGCGAGCCTACGTTTTTTAAAGCAGCTTTAGTTTACACAATGATATAATTCAGACTTTTGTATTCTCAGTTTGTAAATTCGGGCCAACAACAATAGAGACAACTTAAGAGTATGACTAAATTTTAATCATAAACTCATCATTAAAATAGCATCCGTTTATTTTACACTAGATGTAGAGGCCTGCAAGTCAGTGTTGAGGAAAAACTACTCCACGACATTCACGTAGCCGTCTTCACATTACCGTAAAACACAATGTATGAACACATAGTAAAATTTTAAAATGCCATAACACACTGAGCAAGGGCGCACTTCAATCTTTACCCAACATCTTGTTAGCTGTAGCAAAGTTCGGCGAAGGTCGAGAAATGGCGACTGCTGCAAAACGACAAAAGGTGCCAGTTTATCCTCTTCGAGAAACATTAAATACGTCACTGATTTACGATCTAGACGTGTGTTGGTGGTATAGCTAAAACTGTAGAAACGAGCAACACGAGGCGGAAATTAATTAATCTGCGATACGATTCTTTCGTTTAGGTGTATTAATACGGGCCAATGCCCCCTATAGGCTATATAGGACCGTTTACATTCACCGTTACACGTGTGTTACTTTCTCTGAACCCTGCAGCTGCAGATCCGGGTCAACGAGTTTATTGAAAACTTCCATTCAGCCCAGTTTATCAGATGTTTGCTCACGTGACTGTTCTCTACAGGTAGATGAAGGTGCAGATCTCCTTCACGACTTTCTTCAATGGTGTGACAAAGTTAGTTTGCACCTGAGCGAAAAGGTAGGATTGTTTTTCACAGAAGTGGGCACAATATACCATGTATGTAAGTACATAATCAGAGTTCACTGGTTTGGTTGGCATGGTGGTGGAGGGATAATGATATGGACCAACCCAGGCATCAATCAACACAAAACAGGATAATGCGGCACTTTATGATAGTAATGATGCTGAAAGCTGTGTTTCTGTGTATTTCTGTATACAAGCTGCTGTGAATCAAGAGCAGAGAAAAACAAACAAACATTTGAAACAGCTTACGACGCTGAAGTTGGCTTCCGATTCACAGCTTCCGATTTGCAAAGGCACTAAAGGAACATTCCGCTGCATTTTTCGCATTAAGATCACCTAAAACCGGGTCCTGTTCAAAAACCGCTGGAGCTGGACTGCTCAAACCTGGATTAAATTATGCATTAGATACTAAAGAACACATTAAACACAGTTTCTGATTTGTGAAAACTTCCTCTGATTTGTGAAATAAGTTGATTTTTATCGCTTTTTCTCAGACCAGGTCCTGTTCATGAAATTTGGATGGAAATGTATTTTTTTATTCCTTAACACTTTTATTTTTTATACTGCATTGTACTATTGTATTTGTTCACACAGGTACGAGCCGGTGGCCCTAACATATCACCTGGGTGACCAAAATCACTTTGTTGCAATCCACAGACTTCTGCCCAGACAAAAGCTGGCACTTTTACGATGCACTACAGGAATCCAAGAAGGCTAGACGAGGCGACATCAAAATCTCAACATACAAAAGAAACTGGGAAACAGATGTCAGATTGGACAAATATATGGTCATGGTTAGCATGTACCCCTGACTTAAGTTTTGTTTTTTTGTTCAATATTTCTTGGTTTGTTTTCTGATTTACTTTAAAGTTCCTGTTATGGTGTTTACCTTAAAGTTGTCCTTCCCTTGTCCCCATTATCCTTAAATTGCATAAAATTCGATGAAATGATACTATTTCACACAACGGTTTTTGAACAGGATCCGGTCTGAAGTGGACTCAGTGCGTAAAATGCGATAAAAAAATCAACCTATTTCACATTTTCACAAATCAGAGGAAGTTTTCACAAATCAGAAACTGTATTTAATGTGTTCTCTACCATCTAACGCATAATTTAACTCAGGTTTGAGCAGTCTAGGTCCTGCGGTTTTTGCACAGGACCTGGTCTGAAGTGGACTTAGTGTGTAAAATGCGATTAAAAATCAGCCTATTTAACATTTTCACAAATCAGAGGAAGTTTTCACAAATCAGAAACTGTATTTAATGTGTTCTCTACCATCTAACGCATAATTTAAGTCAGGTTTAAGCAGTCCAGGTCCTGCGGTTTTTGAACAGGACCCGGTTTTAGGGTGGTCTTAGTGCGAAAAATGCAGCGGAATGTTTCTTTAGTGCCTTCGCGAATCGGAAGCTGTGAATCGGAAGCTAACTTCAGCGTCGTAAACAGCTTGTAGTTGTGACGTTGTGACAAACTACAATCTGCGAGCCATAAGCTCCCTGCTCTGCTCTATTCTGATGCATCCACCTGCAGACGACTAAATCCATGTTTTCCTCGTCTGAGCTAGTATCTGGCTCAAAACTGTACGTCAGGATGGTTCCAATATTGCGCGCCATTTTTGTTGCACAGGTAAAGTTAGGCTGAGGCTGTGAGGGGCTGTAAACTAGTGGGAGAGAGTGTAAATAAAGAGTTGATGGAAAATGAAGGCAGGCTCACTCTGTACTGACGGTCCCCCCCCCCTCAACTCAAAGGTGAATTTCCGATTAACTGTCGCTCTGTGGAGACAATGTCCTAGAAACTGACACGTTTTTTTTATTTGAGCTAAAAACGGTAAAATCGTGATTAAAAGACCCCTGGGAACACTTTGAAAATAGATCCAATTAAATCAATCTGTATTTATATAGCACTTTTACAACAACATATGTCACTCAAAGTGCTGTGCATAAAATACAATAAAATTTAAAAACAAGATGACAAGACAAACAGTGCCGACAACCCCCCCCCCCCCCCCCAAACACACACACACACAGGCACACATACGCACACCATGATAAAAAAGTAATAAAATGATGGAATGTAGAGACCTGGCTTTGTCCTGAAGTGGGGAAACGATGTTTTGGGGACATGTCCACATCAGTGACCCCCCCACTCAAGTGCACAGAGAACACTACCACAGAACCCCCCAGATCAGATCAAAAAGAGTCAGACCCGGGAGATCCCATTGCAGCGACCCCGTTCACTGAGAAGGGTCAGTCACCGATGTGGAGGATCCTTCAGAGGAAAACACTGGAGTGTAATAAAATGTAAAAGGAATAAAATTAAAATATATATAAAACATAAACAAAAAACAAATAATTACATAAACCTTAATAGGCATATAAAATGGTAAGTGTGACTAAAAAAAATTAAAAATAAATAAATACAAATAAATAAATGTATTTACATATGTATATAAAACTAGTAAAAAGAGAAAATAAATAATTAAGATATCAAATAAACAGATGATCGTAGTGGGACTTTTAGTGTTGCTGCTGTGCAGAATTACAGGTTGAGACCACCTCTTGATATTCTTCTGTGGTTTTCAGGTGTGCGTTTGTCAAGAAGGAACAGTAGCAGATTATGGGATGCTTGCTAAAGCGGACATCGAAGAAGGCGAGGTTTTATTTACAATCCCTAGGTCCGCTCTCCTCCACCAGAGAACTACAGCCGTGTCTGCCTTGTTGCAAAAAGGTGAGCAGATGCTAAAGCTGCCTGACCGAGATGGTCCTTCCTGGTTGTGACTCCGTCTTGTTGCTTCAGAGGCTGCGTCTCTGCAGAGCTCCTCCTGCTGGGTCCCTCTGCTGCTGGCTCTGCTGTATGAGTACACGTCCCCTCAGTCTGACTGGAAGCCTTACCTGTCTCTGTGGCCTGACTTGCGGAGGCTGGATCATCCCATGTTCTGGTTTGTTTTCCACGTCCATGTTGCGGGTCAGGTCTGATCCCAGTTTCAGGTCTTTGTAACCAAATGCCCCCCCCCCCCCTCCTTCAGGTCTAAGGAGGAGCGGGACCGGCTGCTAAGGGGAACCGGCGTGCCAGAGGCCGTGGATAAGGACTTATCCAACATCCAGCGGGAATACGAAGATGTTGTTCTGCCCTTCATGACCAGACACCCTGATCTGTGGAACCCAAAGACACACACCTTGGAGTTGTACACAGAGCTGGTGGCCTTCGTCATGGCCTACAGGTTAGCAGGCGTGTTCACAGGTTCACCAAGCCCAGCCCTCCATTCACCCTTCACTGTTCTCCAACAGCTTCCAAGAGCCGCAGGAGGATGAGGATGACGATGAGGAGGAGAAACCCCCCAACCCGCCCATGATGGTTCCCATGGCAGACATGCTCAACCATGTGTCCGATCACAACGCCAACCTGGAGTTCTCAGCAGTGAGTCGCTGCAGCATTTCCTGAGTCGGAAGAGTTTTCTGTGCTTTAAAGACAAGCTGTGGGTGTTTCACTGTCAGGACAGCCTGAAGATGGTGAGTGTGCGTCGCATCCACGCCGGGGAGGAGGTGTTTAACACGTATGGGCAGATGGCTAACTGGCAGCTTCTACACATGTACGGCTTCACCGAGCCGTACCCCAACAACAGCAACGAGACCGCCGACATTCCCGCCGCCAACCTGCACAAAGCTGCCATGCAAGGTGACGACCAACACCCCCTTTTCAAATAAAATCCATTTCCACCAGAGTTTTAACACCCACAGCAACGACGTCTATCTGATAATCATCAGCAGCAACAAAAACTTCAAACAGGCAGTGTGTCGGCGTCTTCTTCAGAAAAAAATGAACTCTTACGACATACAAACACAGTTCAAGAAAGAAAAGACTTTAAAACCCAAATTCACATCCCTCCATATGCTTTGATTCGTTTTAAACTTGTTATTAATAAACCTTGATCTCCAGATCAGATGTTTTCAATGTAAAGTGAAAAATCACAGAAAAAAATATGGCAATTTCTGCATCTGAGATAGATATTGAACACCTGCTTTGACATTCTGCAATTCTAAAGACATGTTACAAATGTTTGATCTAAATTTACAGCAAAAGAAAAACATAAATGAAAAAAAAATATAAATTAAAAATAGATCTGTATAATTAAAGCAATTGAAGAGGTAATAAAAGTATTGCCTGGAGATGACGAACAGGTCTACGTAATTTTTATAAGAATCTGCAAAAAAAATTCTTTGGCAACGGAGGTTTTGTGCTAAACACGCCCACATTCCTAATACCGTTATAATGTCATTATTTCGTTCTGCCATGGATTCGTGTATTACATTTTCACAATGTCTGGTAAAAAATACACGAGCAACAGGGAAACAATACTTTTGCAAGTTTAAGATTAAAACCTACAAACTTCGAAACCAACATTTTTTTCCAAAGTAGCTTCCTAATGATACGGACGAAGCAATTCTGGGAAGTCTCGGTTGGTGATTTGACAGAAGTGCTTTGGATCCAACAATTCTGCATGACACAGTTTTTAATTAGCTGTGTGACGCTGTGGAACTTCTAGTGGCGCCGACTGGGCAGGGCGCAGGAAAGCCAGTTCCTACCTAGAAGTGTGTTTAACTTGAAAAAAGTGTTTCCATTGCAGTTTTGCTGAATATGTCTATTTTGATACGCCCCAAATAAACCACCTCCTCTGAGCTCATAAAATGTTTTTCAATAAATGCGTGTTTTTTTCTTCCGAAATTGGTTTCCATTAAGGGAACTTATTATCACAAATCCAATTTGCACAACTAATGCGTAATGGAAATAACAGTCACGTCTTCTGTTCAGACATTTTTCTATAGGATTTAACATCACACCCCCCCTCCACCCACAGAGGCGCTGTTCGACTCAGAGCGGGCGATGGTGGAGGTGCGATGGGAAACGCTGTCTGGGATGACGCAGGACAGAGAAGCCTTCATCTTCAGTGAACATGGCTGTCTGACAGACTCAGAGCTGCACACCGCTCTCAAGGTAACGCACATGTACACACACACACACACACACAATCATTTTGTGTTGTGTTTGAGGGATCTAGATTTGTTTTCATCCTCATTAGCCCCCTGGAATTGTGGGTAAAAGAAAACAGATTTCAACGGCAGTTGGAAAGACTTGTAGTGTGGGGAAATAGAACCAAATTTACGAAAAAGTGACGAGTAAATAAAAAACTCAGCTAGCATTAACATTTGCATTAAGTTACTGAGGAGGTGTGAGGTCTGATAAAAGCTCTGCTTAAAACATATTGTCTTTGTGATTGAAGTAAATGTATTTGACAATCATAAAGAGGACCTGCAGTTGTTTAATTTTAGATGCAGTAAAGTACACAAAGCAGTTTTTAGAATAAGAATTGTAAAATACGTAGCTTTGTGAAGGGGCTCCGGTGGAGAGCCTGGTGGAACACCAAACCCCTCTGAGGGGGTTGAAACATTTCCATAAGATGTATTTGCCGGGACTTTGTAGTCATCAGCAGTCTTTTTTGCAGGTTTTCTGTATGTCTGAGGAAGAGTTTTCGGATTTCAAAGACAACGAAGGCTGGGAGGAAGACGACGAGGACGAGGAGCAGATTTCTCAGGCCTTCTCCAACGACGGCCTTCCTGGATTGAAGCCGTCGTGGAAGCGACTGATTCACGAGGCTGCCCGGCTGACGCTTCAGTCCTACGGGGGCGGCGAGGACCGCGACTGGGCGCTGATAAAGGACGATGCAGCCCTGAAAGGGCTGAGCAGCAGGCAGCAGAGGGCGCTGCAGGTCCGCTTTGGACAGAGGAGGATTCTGTGCAGACTTATGGAGCTCACAGGATCATGACCGCCTTTTCCTTTGGCATTCTGGGGCGGCAGACAGACGAGTGACACATTTCTACGTCAATAAAAACATGATTCATAAAACTGGGATTGTTCTGAGAGAATTTAATGGTTGTTAGAATTTCAACGTGGAGGAGGCTGCTGTCGTTTTTGAAACTGAAGTCACCCCTGAAACACTTCTGCATTCAATGTACAGCTGGGTGCAGCGTGGTAGAGGTAACAGGCGCCCCATGCCACCTCCCTGTCTGCTTCTGACAGCCTGGAGCTGCAGAATTCATGAAAAAAAAACGGCGGCCTTTCTTTTAGTTCAGTCTCTATGGCAACCATTTATTTTTGAGTCGCACGGAGCGGAAAAACAGGTCTGTAAATTTTAGAAGAATCGTCAAAACTAAGAGGTTTCAGAGGTTTTCTCACAACCACGCCCCCATTTCTAATATGTTCATGTCATATGGTTATGTTCAGCTTGAGCCAACGATTAATTTGTTAAATCTTTTCAACATTCCAGTAAAAAAATGTTCAAGCAACAGGGAAACGTCACTTTTTGCTAACTTGCCACATTAACGCTGTTCAAATTCTTCAACTTCCATTTCCAGCTTTTTTTCACCAAGTAGCCATCCAGTGATGCTTGGGGAGCCGAGAGGCAATAGATCGAAATGCCTAGGAGGGTTAAAACTTGTAGCTGGTACTAAAAGGTGATTTATTTTGTAAAGTCAAGATACTTCCTGAGGTCAAAGGTCAACAAAACTTCAGTGGTTGTAGTCGTAAGGTCGTGGCGCATGAAATTTTGTGAAGATCACCCCAACTGACGTTCTCTTCTCATGTTGTGGGAAAACCATCACCTTGCCAAAAAACAGCCACCAAGCCATAGACCTTGTGGACATCCCATAATTTAAAAACTTCCTTTGGATATCCCCGGTTCTATAAGTGGATTTTGAACTTTTTTTTCCCGTCCCATAAGAAATCTGTCAACGATCCCTAAAATTCATTTGCGGGCAAATTTTGGTGAGTTTTTGGCGGGAGTGACATTTTCGGCGCAGTAAGAAAACATCACCAAATACAAATTGAAAACTTCCACATTTTTAAAATCAATCTGGTTCTTGCAGTCCAGGACTGCGGCAGAATGTAATAAACCACATTTGAAAAAATAAAATAAAAACCTAAACATAACAGATGAAGTTTAAGTTTAGTCACTTTTCTTCTAGAAATTAAACAATTCTAAAAATTAAACAAAGAACCGAAGAAGGCATTGATGTGTGTTTTTACACTGAACTGTGCTATACAACTTTGCTGAATTCAACGGCCTAGTTTGGACGGCGAAGACCCTTACGACCTGTAGGACCAGGTCAAAAGGTCAAGTGTTGGCAGTTTGATGGAAACTCAGAGCGGCACACACACCTCCTGTTTTAATACTTTATATAAAATGCAGACAAATCCACACATCAGTCCGTTCACAGTGGCGTCTATGTAGCAAACTTCTTCTGCCGTACAGGCGGGGGCAGCTGAGACACGATGTCCGCCAGGGGGCGCTCCACCACCACCAGAGAGCTGTCGTCCAGCAGGTCTACGCTCAGGAGGTGCTGGGGGACAAAAAAATCCATTTTAAAAAGTTTTGAATTCTACTTATTTATTTATTTTTAAACCTGCTAACTTAGATGCTACAGAAATGAAACTGAGTCCGATCAACAGAAAAATATTCATGTCCGTGTTTTCAGGCCGTGTCACACAGCCACCACGTACATTTTGATCTTTTGCACGTATGAAAATTGGTGAGAAGTGAATGGATATACGTGAAAAAAGTTGTGACATTTTCACAGATGTTTCACGAATGAGTCATGAAAGAAGTGATTCGTGTGGCAAAGCTTCAATAAATCCATTAAGAGAAACTAAAACAAACTTTTTTTTTTTTAAAATCAGTGCTCAGAAGAGTTCCTGCAGGACATTTTCAGTCTGGTTTGGCTTCACGCGACATCCCAGCTGATCTAAAGGAGGACTGAGCCCAGCCTGAGGCTCGTACCTGGAACATCTTGCAGATTTTGAAGGCGTGGCTCTCTTGGATCCTCTTTTGTGGAGAAATAGTCTTCAGATCCATCTGGTTGTAGAGCTTCTTCCTCGCCTGTGGCAGCGGCTGCATGAGGGACAGACACAGTCAGAGATGTAACTCCAATCCTCTTAACCTCTCAGCTTCTCCTCATGGCTGCGTTGGTGTCAGATCCTTCAGACCTCTTAACTTTTCTGCACGCACTACAAAAAACCTTAATTTCTTTACATTTGTGAGTAGCTTCCAGTGTAATGACCACATTTTACTTTACAAAGGCGTTGGTGACTAAAAAGGTCAAATTTCACAGACAGAATCACTTTTTATATAAAAATATAGAAAATTCATACTTGAAATTAAACAAAAGAGAAAAGCACCAGACAAAGAGATTTATTTACATTTCTTGGCTTGTAGAACGATTAGACTGTTAGAATTTGGTTTATTTTATCTGCATTGATAGAGTTCAGGACGGCAGTTGGACTGGAAAAGAGGATTAAAACAGACCGACGTGACACACGACTCGTACCAGACTCTGATCGATGATGCAGAACATGAACGCGTCGTGCAGGAAGACGTGCGCCGGCTTGTTGCGGTTGAAGGCGATGTGTGTGATGGGCGTGTCCCTCTGCAGCCACAGAGGATGCAGCCCCTCCCTCTGCAGGCTGCGGCTCCACGCTGTGTACTCCTTCAGCTTCAGGGAGAACTCAAAGATCTGCAGCCACAGACGCACAACAGCTGCACACCACCGTTTGTGACCCGCTGGACAGAAGAGGAGCGGCGGCACTCACCTGCTGGTCGGCGTGCGCCGACAGGAGGTGACCGGTCGTCGGGTGGATGGCGATGGCGGTGGGGCAGGAGCTGTAGACCGGGAGCGTACAGTGGAGCTGGAAGCAGCAGGACAGTTTGGCTGAAGAGGTTTGGTAAGACATCCCACAGCGGACGAACAGGTAGGAACTCACTTTGAGTTTGTGGAGGTTGAAGACGTGAATCTGGCCGTCCGTGTGTGCAGCGGCGAGCCAATTCCCGTTCTCGCTGGCAGAGAGCAGGTGGATGGGCTGAGACGAGCCTGGAAATGACGGAAACGCTGAAAACACCCTTTTAAATGCAGCGATAAAGGCTGGAGTTCCACTGATACATTCAAGGTGACGTGCAGATAACCAAAGGCCCATTTTTGCCAGAGACGACCAAAGTACAAAAACATAGCATCATTTATGACACAAAACATGCATTCTACAAGAACTTAGTGAGGATAGAGAGGACACGGGGCCTGTTGGCAAAAGTTTAGGATATTGATGGTAAGTAAAACCATTTTTAAATCAATTCCTTGTCGTAAACACTCGTAAACACTCCTCCGGAAGCCAGGGGGGGAGAGAGGAGGAACGCAACAAACAAGCTGACGATCAGGAGACGAACTCCCCACGCAACGCAAGGGAGACGCACCGCAGGCGGCCTGCAGATGGACCGCAGACGCACCGCAGGCGGCCTGCAGACGGACCGCAGGCGGCCTGCAGATGGACCGCAGGCGGCCTGCAGATGGACCGCAGACGCACCACAGGCGGCCTGCAGACGCACCGCAGGCGGCCTGCAGACGGACCGCAGGCGGCCTGCAGACGGACCGCAGGCGGCCTGCAGACGGACCGCAGGCGGCCTGCAGACGGACCGCAGACGCACCACAGGCGGCCTGCAGACGGACCGCAGGCGGCCTGCAGATGGACCGCAGACGCACCACAGGCGGAGCGCAGACGCACCGCAGGCGGCCTGCAGACGGACCGCAGGCGGCCTGCAGACGGACCGCAGGCGGCCTGCAGACGGACCGCAGGCGGCCTGCAGACGGACCGCAGGCGGCCTGCAGACGGACCGCAGGCGGCCTGCAGACGGACCGCAGGTGGCCTGCGGACGGACCGCAGGCGGCCTGCGGACGGACCGCAGGCGGCCTGCAGACGGACCGCAGGCGGCCTGCAGACGGACCGCAGGCGGCCTGCAGACGGACCGCAGACGCACCGCAGGCGGCCTGCAGACGGACCGCAGGCGGCCTGCAGACGGACCGCAGGCGGCCTGCAGATGGACCGCAGGCGGCCTGCAGATGGACCGCAGACGGCCTGGAGATGGACCGCAGACGGACCGCAGGCGGCCTGCAGACGGACCGCAGACGCACCGCAGGTGGCCTGGAGCTGGACCGCAGACGCACCGCAGGTGGCCTGCAGATGGACCGCAGACGCACCGCAGGTGGCCTGCAGACGGACCGCAGACGCACCGCAGGTGGCCTGCAGACGGACCGCAGACGCACCACAGGTGGCCTGCAGATGGACCGCAGACAGACCAGTGGGAATCCAGTGTCAGACTTTTTTCATCAAGACTCGCAAAATAAAAAAATACAAAGGAATTAAATTCCTATTATTGGATTTTTTTAGCTCAAAGATTACAAATTTCTGTGAGAAAACATTTTTCTGTGTAATAACTTTAGTTTTCCGTTTGGGGTTTTTATTCTTTTATTAGAACTTCTGTAAGAATTCAGATTAAAGTTTAGAGGTGCGACCTTTGGTAACCTTATGAAGATTGACCTAGGTGTTACTTTAGCTGGAGGTTATTTAGGAAAGAAGGCAGCGGACTAACGGTTGGATGAAAATGACGATGGTCCCCTTTCAGTGCTTTCACACTGCTGCTCCGCAGAAATTATGTCAGAGAAAACACAACAGCATAAAATAAAGACCACTGGGAACACTTCTAAACCAGCTCAAAAGGTGATCGGTGCAGGTCTTTATCTCCAGCAGATAAAAAAAAAAGCTGCTCCTCTGAATCTCCTTCCATGGATCCAGGAACTCACCAGACTTTGGTTTGAGCGTGTGAAGGTGTTTGCACTGCAGCTGGTCCAGCGAAGCGACAACGACGGAGGCCTGAGCCGATGAGGCAAAGAGTCTGGATGAGTCAGAGGAGAAGCAGAGCTGGTGGACAGAGTGTAGCTCCTTTGGCAGTTTGGACACCTGGAAGACGAGAGGAACGAAAAGAAAAGACACGAGGAAGAGGAGAGGACATGTTTGAGAATAGATTTAAGGATAGAGGAAAGAAAATTAGCATCATTTACTGAACATTTGTAGTAACAACATCAATTGTGACTAGTACTAGAAGTATTTTTGAGGAGTGCATCTTTAAACGACTAAACTCTAATGTTTGCTCTTGGTTCTTTCACTTCTGCCCCTTCATGCTTTGCAGGTAGAACTCCTGGTTGTTCCAGCCTTAAGCCCAGCTGCCTGTCTGCTTTGCAGCGTTTATCTGTGCAATCTAACAGATCTTTTTACGAAGCGTCGCTTTTCAGTAAAGGGTCATTTTTTAAGAGGACGATGGAGGTTTTTGAGGCTTTGACCGCACCTTCTTGATGCTGATGTTCCCGTTGCTGAGCTGCAGTTTGTACAGACGAACGCTGGAGACGGTGGAGAAGGCCACCCAGCTCCCACATGGAGACACGGCGCTGCAGCAGATGTGATCCTCTCCCTGAGAAAGAGAGGTGGGAGGGGGGCATGCCGTCAGAACGGTGTGATGCCGTGACTGAAATTCAACACGGATTTGAAAAGCTGCACACAAAAACAACACAGACCTTGTTCTGGAGCTGAAGCAGCTTCTCTGGATTCTTCATCACAGGCAGACGATCTCCAGCCTGTCCTGGGAACAAAGACCGGCATCTTTATGAACGATCTTAGTCCTATTTTCTTTTTTTTCAGCAACACAGTCAGAGAAAAGCAAAGGAACCTGCACTTTTTTTCTTAGTTTGAATTTACGGAAACTATTTTTGGGCACATCATCACTTCCAAACACTTGCTTTTTAAATTTCTCTAAGGAAAAAAAAACTTGTTTAAAAAAAAAAAAGCTTTTTCAATTTTAAATCTAAATGGAATTAAATGTAAAGTACTTTATAAAGAGCTTAAAGTTACAGCTTTGTATTTGTAAGTCAAGCCTGAAATTTTCAGGAATGTGACAAAAGTTTGAACACGTCAGTTTTTAAGAAAGTTTTAGGGTCACCATGAAAATAATAAAATACATTAATTTAAGAAAATAAACCAGTAAAATTATTATTAAAAAGTTGTATTTTTGCAAGGAAAAAGGCACACTTTTTCAAAAATATATTTGGTTGTGCAAAACTCCATCCACAACCTTCTTCTGAGAGGCCTGAAAATGCTCTTTCATTGGTTATTTTTACTTTTTTACATATTTTCTTAGTAAACAGAATTTTGCACCATTAAATTTATGACTATTCTTGTAAATTCGCACGTTTATCATCATAAAACATTGACTCTTTTACTTATAACTCTGAGTTTATTCTTGTAAAATTTCGTTTTTTCCCCCTCATAATTTTACAACCATTTTTTGGGGTAAATTTTAACTTTTTTCCTCACAAAATTGCAATTTTTTCCTCACAATTTCTTCTCGTACTTGTTTTTATTACTAAAATCTTTGGTGGTCCTAATAGTCTTGTAACGTTTTGTTTAAATGTAAATAAAAATTTGAGATTTTTGTTGATGTTTTGTTCTGTGACATTTTCTCAGGAAAAAAAATTAAGGATGAAATTTGCCTCAATTTGTCTTTAGGACACAGAGGAACTCGGCGCCTTTGTCACACAAGCAGCAGCAATGTCTGCTGAAACACTCTAAAAATACGGCAACAATTCATGATTCCATCAAACAACAGATTCCATTTCCTTTAAAACCAATTCTTTTGGTTATTTCAAACATTTTCACATCGTTAGTAACTTGAAGTGAGCAAAGGTGGAGCGTTTATGGATCATTCTTCAACATGCAGGTCACGTTCTGCAGAGCAGCTGGACTCTAAAGGATGAAGATCCTCTGAGTGTTCTTCAGTTCCAACAACTGATGTTGAGTCAGGTTATTTTGACGAAAAATGGCTTCTTTAATTTCCAGCTGATCTGTCCACAATGGAGAGTCCATCAGCCTTCAGGTGAGCTGCTGGTCCAGGCCTGATGTTGTGGCTCTTCTGTGCTATGATTTTTGTCTTGACTGCACTGGATAACACGGACCTCGTTGGTCTGCTTCTCCTCCGTTGTGTTCTTAGGGTGGACCAGTATTTGTCTCAGTTTAAAGGTAACAGGAATGTTTGAAGATCCTGCAGTTTAGGCACAAGGTCAAATGTTGCCCTCCTTCCTTCTTGGGCTCCTCTTCTTGGGTTTCACCAAAGTCCAGCTTTTCCATCCTTGACACCGGCGTTCTGGTTTCTGTTGCGATGTTCCGATACCTCCTAGCTTTGAGATCCTCTGAAGTGTCTGTGGGTTTCCGGTTCAATGAGGTTCTCATACCGACTCATATCTCACGTTGGACTCCCACCATCACAAACGCTTTTAGCACAGAAATCACAACGGCAAAGAGGACTGAAGGAAAGACTCAGAGGAGCAGCCAAACATCTCCAAGATCAACCTTTAAAGTCCAGTTGACATGAAGAACAGAATCATCTAAACTTTTACATTTCTTACAGTACACGTTATGGGAAATGTTTTTTTTTTCTTCTTTAAACTCCGCCCTGTTCTGCAGGAACCTGTGTGAACACGGAGAACTTTGCAGGAGGCGATGGTCCAGCTCACCCTTTGCGCTGCTCTCCCCCAGCCTCCACAGCTCCAGGTGATCCGGGAACTGGAACAGCAGGAGTCCGGCTTTCTTGGCACAACAAACCAGACTTTTCTGTGAAGATGAGAGGATGGAGCAGATCACTATAGCAACAATGTACACGACTCCATTTTCACTTAGAAAAAAAAAAGCTTTACTTTGTAAAACAAATCCTTCAGAGTAAAAACTCCAAAGTTTCTGTTCTCTAAACACTCACGTGCGGGAACAAGATTTTACGCAGCGCAGACTCCTTGGTGTTTTTCTCCACCTTATCCAGCAAAGGTCGCACCACCAGCTGGGTGTCCATACCTGCAAGGAAAAATCATCTTCAATTAACTAATTTTATTCCAAAGGAAATGAGTGATTTTCACACTGTTTCTGGTCCATTCAGAATTAAAGGAAACTTTTATCACTCTAGATTCCTTTTTATTTTATTTTTCCCTTTACTCAAATATTGAGACACTTATTAACTAGCGTGCTTTTAATTGGGTGAGTACTACACGACCTAACATTAAGCTGCACTTCCTCCAAAAGGAAAAAAGAGAATAACAATTTAAACTTTCATTAAAAAATAGAAATATCAAAAAAACTGCAGATGCATCCATTGGATGTTAAGAAACATATTTTTGGTCCATATCCAGAGAAATTTGCAACAGATAAACACTGACCTCCAGAAACCACGGCAGTGTCCGTGTGAACCAGCGCCCGTACATCGTGGGTGTGGTTCTTGAAAGTTCTGGTTCTGACCCACTGATTGTTCTCCTGGCCCATCGTGGAAGCCAGAGCCTGGAACTGGACCACGGTGCCTTCGGATGTCCCAGCGATCACGCTGCTCTCATCCTGCAGGAGAGAAACGATCAGGCTCACTCTGCAATGACAACGACACACTCCCACCAACCCACGCACACACACACACCTGCGACACAGACAGACCCAGGACGTCCCACTTGGTGATCAGGTGGCTCCTGATCAGAGTTCCTGTCACCGCATCCCAGATCTGGACTTTTCCAGCAGAGTCGCCGCTGATGACGGTGTCATTGGACAGGAAGGCCACACTCCAAACCACCACCTCGGTGTTCCGCGTCGTCCCCAACCCTCGCTCCACCAGGAGCCGATGCGTGGCGTGACCTGAGGTCGACGCCAAATGTTCAGAACAGTTTTAGAGAGAAGCTTTCTGGATTTTACCACCAAAAAACCCAAATTTAAAAATAAATAAATGTTCTTGATCAAATGAATCAACCAAACACCAAAGGGGCCACAAACAGACGCAGATAGAATGTGATAAATGTAGGGATGTTTGGCCCCGACCCGATTCACTCATTTAATTTTGAGTATCTGCAGATATTGAGACCCACACAATAAAAACCCAATAAAACCCAATGAAAAAAAGAACCTATGCTAAATAAACAGATCCGGGTTGGTCCCTATTTTTATTATATTCACCTTCTTTTATTTTATTATTATCTTTATTATCTATCTTATATTATTTAAAATCAAGTAAAAACGGTGCAACTATTAACTAGTAAAAAATAGATAATGGGAGGGATTTTGTTATTGTAAAGACGTTTTCAGGTGCTAAAACTGCACAGTTCCTGAGGATCAAAGACGACCCAAAAATTTGTGTAAATGTCACATGGGTTTTAGGGCGGTCCGGTTCTGTGAAGATCTCTTCAGGGTGGACTTACCCGTCTCTGCATCAAAGATTCTGATCATGTCGATCATTCCAGCAGCAATCTGTGCTCCAGACGGATGCCAGGACAGGGATATGATTCGACCTGGAAGATCACAGATCAGCTGACTGGACTCAGTTCTGTAGGGATTCTGCTTAAATGTTCTGAACGCTGTCTGTAGGACAAGTCAAAAAAGTTTCTCCACACCTTTCTGTCTGTCGAGGTTTCTCTGGAACTGAATCCCTTCCTCTAGGATTTCAAACATCTTCACGGTTCCGTCCTCGCAGCCCACCTGTCACAGAAACATCTGTTGGTCTCAGAGCTGAAAGCTCAGTGAAGCTCAACATAGTCGTCCGCTTTACTGACCCCCAGCAGGGTTTCCTGGCTGTTGCAGCTGATGGTCCAGATGGGTCCTCCATAAGCCTCCACGCTGTACCGCGGCCTCAGCTTCTCCAGGTCATACTCTATTATCTCTCCACTCAGACCAGCACTGAACAGACGCCCCCTGACCCAACAGAGAGCCTCGATGGCTCTGTCGCTCCGCCCAGGGATCACCTGAGCGTCGGAATGAGCGCAGACCCAACGGTGAGTTTCTCTGATGCTCCGATAAGACCTCCAATCGCATCAATAAAGATCGGGGAGCTTACCTTCTCTTGAAAGTAGTTGTCAGCAAAGTTGAAGATCTCCACCGCGCCGTCACCCCGAGCCACAGCCAGCCGCTGCATGCTGCCATTGAACGCCATGGCCCGGATGGCGCTGGGCATGTAGTCAAAGAAGCGGACCCGGTGCACCACGAACTCCCCCATTGAACACTAAGACGGGAAACAAAATGGAGACTGAGAGGAGGGATGGAGAACATCCAAGCAGCTGTCAGGAGCTGCAGGCCTGGGGAGCTTTCTGGATCATCAGAGCAGGTGTTTGCAGAAATGAAGAAAACTGAGATGTTTGCCTGCAACCTGGAGCGGCTTTGAACAGAAAAAAAGTATTTTCTTCTTCTTTTTTCTGGAACATTTTGTTCATATAAAGGAGGGAAAGCTATCTTGCATTTCCAAAGCAAATCCCCACAAATAATGCTGTAACATGATTAGAATATTTAGCAAAACCATAAACAGAAACTCACACTCATCTAAAATGACAAGAACTGCTCTGCTCTTTTTCTCTTTACTTGAGACAAAGTCAAATGTCCTCCTCAACATGATAATGTTAATTTCATCACTAAAGAGATCAAGCGAAAGAGCAGAGCCAGACAATATTTGTCTGTTGGTTTGTTGTTTCTCAGTCTATAAAAAGACATTCTAGTTTAAGTGCTAGATAAAGAAACTTGTTTTTAAAATCAGATTCTAGACAACTGATTTAGCCAAGAATAAGGTTGTTTTCAAAAGAGGTACATCTATATAATGATAGTGATACGATTATTTAAGACAATTATGGTAAAAAAAAAAAAAAAAAAAGACCAAATTGAATACAATTGTTGATTTGTTGCCTATAACCAAAAATAATGTACCGGAAAGGTTTCTAACTCAAACTGAATATGGAACAGATTTTTTTGGGAAAAATGTTCATATTTGTGTGATGTTTGCGGACTTCAGAGATCTACAGTTAAGAATAAGCAATCACAAGACAAAGCTGTCATTGAGATAAACAGCATTTTGCTTTTTTCTGGGTTTAACTTAAGCAGATCTCATTTGATCAATACCGAACTTCAGAAGAAAGTCCGCGAGATATGTGACTAACATGCTAACAACTGCGGCTCACGCGCTCAAACAGTGACGCTCCTTGCGGAATAACGACAACACACCGGAAACCTCCAAAACTCTAGAACCAACACTTACCGAGTTTCACGGCTCGAACTATGTTCAGCCAAACGAAGCACGTTTCAAAACATCGGGAGCCACGTTGGTAACCTTTAACCCGGAAATAAAAGAGAGAAAGGCGGAAATACGTCATCGCGTTGACTGTACGTCGCTCTGGCGGGAACGTCACCTTTTTCAGCAACATGAAAACCCAAATCTGACACAGCTTCGAAATGTGTATCACAAGCTTTTTAATTTTAGACTAAATTAAAGATGGTTCAGATATTTGTAAGGTAAGAAAACAAACTTTTATTTCATTAGTTAAATTTTTTGTCTCGCTAGGAAAACGGTATATTTGTTGTTTAAATTAAAACCTGCAGCATCCTTCGAATATTTTCGTAGAAATAACTAGTTAGAGTGTTTTAATCTCTTTTAAAAATGTTATGTTTAAATTTACTTTTTTGTGTAATTTTGCTTGCCAGTAAAAAAAAAAAAAAAAACAAGTGGATCAATTTTAACGTCATGTGAACCATAATAATCAGAATCAGAATTACTTTATTGATCTCCCACACGTGGGAAATTTGTTTGTTACTGTAAGTAAATGACAGCATAAACATGCAACACTAAGAATAAGAATAATATAAAAACAGACAAAAAGTAACATAAATGTATAAAATAAGGTGGTAATATTCAAAAAGCTATTTACAGACAGTGCAGGTAAATAGATGTGCAAATAAGTTTATCCGTTGCATTGTGAGTTATTGTACAGGGTTATTGTGTTGGGTATGAAGGATTTCCAGTACCGGGCAGTTTTGGAGCTGTTTATCCAGCACAGGGTGGAGAGGATGGTCTGACTCTGGGTTGTCCATGATGGATAAGATCTTGTTCAGTGACCTCCTCTCCATCACTGCTTCCAATGACAGAACCCGCCTTTCGGATCAGCTTGTTCAGTCTGTTGGTGTCACCGACTGCAATGCTGCTAATATAATAATGTAATACAAAATGTTTAGCTAAAGTTGGGCCCTATTGTTTGAAAGAGAAAAGTTTATTTGATTTTACAAGGGAATAGCTTAAAAAAAGAATCTGTAAATGATGACGCTTTAATATTGTAAATGAAATTTTTTTTTAAAAATAACATGCTTACGTATCAAAACATAGCAAAAATATTAAAACGGAGAACCTGCATCATAAAGAGTTTCAAATAAACGTTATTAAAAGTATAAAAATAGTAGAATTAAAACACAGATTTTAGCTTTACCTCTGTGATTTCGATCTAACATTTATCTTACAAAAATTACAACTACCGGGATTCATCTCTGTAATCTTTTTATTTACAGTATACATTAAATAATTCAATAAGTTAGTAATGTGGTGATGAGATGATTTAAGTTACTAGAAACTGCAGAGAGCAACATTTCAAAGGTTTAAATCTCACGAAATGAAGTCTTAATCCACCGCCCATTTCAATTGTCACAGCAAGAGAACACATTGTGTTATATTTTTGTGCCATCGTTCTCAAAGTCTAACTTTAAAGCACATGAATTTCTAAAGAAAACTTTTTGATCTGTTAAAATCATTTTATTTGACTATTAGTTTGACTTTCATGAATTTCAAGCTGAATATTGAAATATTATTCTGTGGAACAAACAGGCTATTTTAAAGGCTTGTTAAGCAGCTCACTCATGATGAACGTACGTTTTTGTTCATCCTTACACATCACCGAAAATCATTCAACCAACCTCAAACGTCACGGACTGAAACAAAAGATTTAGCAAGAATCAAAGAATGTACCTATTTTTGCTCTGTAGGTATTGTCTCTTGCCAGAAAGGGTGTATTTAGAGCACTAATGTAGTTAATACATTGTCAGAGAAGTGGCATTTGTGGATTATGAAATATATTTTGAAAGTAGCGGTCTCCTTCCAATGTTCTCAAATGAGTCATGGACAAGTCTTGTTTTAGGTTTGGTCAGATGTGGAGTTTCAGAGTGACTCACTCTCGTCTTGTTTTCAAAGACAGTAGATGTGTTGCTGTATCTGCCTTCATAAGACTGGTGTGTATCTCCTGCAGAAGCAGTGTGGATGGTGGTGGTCCTTCAGAGTGGCTGCTGGTGGAGCTGCAGGGAGAGATGGTGTCCCGACACAACTCTGGTCTGGCTGGAAACGTAATGGGTGACCTGATGTACACCAAAGAGGTACGGACAGAGTTCTAAATACAAACCAAAACGATTAGTCTAGACTCTGGTAACTCCAATAACTTCCACAGATAAAGCTTGTTTGACTCTTTGTCATGGCTGCTATGCAATATTTCTCCACCAGGGGGTGCCGGTGCTTATTGTTGGTCATCACATTCTGTACGGGAAGCAGGTCAAACTGGACAAACCCTTCGCCGTCCTCATGAAGCACTCGGGTCATTCTCAGGACAGCCATGATGATGCCATGGAAACGGACCAGCGGGACTCCACCTCGTACTCGGTGAAGGCACTCATCAAACGGAAGCTGATCTTTAAGACGCGCCCCAAACCCATCATCACAAATGTGCCCAAAAAGGTGTAGCGTGAGCTCGCCCTCATGAGCAGCTTTACCTGTCAGACTGAAGCTGGCAGCAGTTCGGTTCTGCTGATGGATCCCTGTGAGGCTGACAGAGGTTCAGATGTTGTAAATGTTCTGAGGCGTTCTTTCTGAACGACACTCACTTTGGTTCCTGTGTGGTATTCAGTTTTGTGCCTGTACAGAGATGCAGAAGAATTCTTAGAGTCTGACATATTTATGAACAATCATCTGTTTGATGTTGAACATCTGAATGATTCTTTAAATAAAACTTGCATCGACAAAAATGGTTTTTGCTTTTGAAACCGTCAACCTCATGGGATTGAGTAAAAACGAAGCCCATTTTAGGATGAGACTAATGAGCACAGATCAGTCTGCCTGCCTAAAAAAAGAAACTTGGACCAATAAAGTTCCACTTCCACTAACATGGAAGAAAATGTAAAACTATAAAAAGAACCTCCTTAAGGTTGCCATGAATAGATAAATAAATAAAACTCCCAAATCTTTGTGGTTAGTTTTGGTGTGAAATCTCACTCTTTAGCATGGGAGTTGATGGGAAATTCTTCATTTTTCTAGCGGCATGTTAAGGAGCATCAATATTTGGTACTTCCTGTCTTTATTAAACTCAGTTCTTCAGGTCAAGTGGGCTTTTAAGAGTTGATGGAGGAGGTGTTGTACTGCTCATCCAGGGAGCTGTGTGGGTGGGTTTCCTATGAGCACAGTCCAAAAACATGCTTCATCGGTTATCTGGTGTCTCTAAATTGCCCCTAGGTGGGGTGAGCGTGTGGCCCTGAAACAGACTGGCGACCTGTTCAGGGTGTACCCGGCCATTCCCTAACAGTAGCTGGGATAGGCTCCAGCAACCCTGAAAGGCCTCCAGCAGCTTCAGAAGATAACATGTCTTTGTTTGATCGTGGTCCCAGTACAGTGGATGTAGTGAACCGCACCAGGGTTCTCCTGCAGCTTAACACGGACTATAGTCTGGACTATGCCCTCTAGTGTTGATGTGAGGAAGTGAACATCATCACTGAGGAATGAAAACACAAGAGCAGGTCTAACCTCCTGTGCACACAGTAGTGTGTTTGTGCACAAATTTAAATCAATACGTGTTGTTTGACCATCAAGTTTTTACCAAGTCTAAGTATTAGAGATTTGTTTTTTGTTCAACTTTAACTCCTTCATGCTGTATGTCGCAAAAATTGCTTAAAAAGATAGTTTCAATTCAGGACTTAATCTAGCATCACCTTAAATAAACAACAAAAGAATATTGTTGATTCAACTGGAAATAAATTCAGTCATGAAGGTGTTAAGAATTAGAAGAATAAAAACAACAGGGAAAAACTTACGGTATTCTTAAGGTTTGTCCAACACAGATGAGCTCCTTCAAGCACAGACTGACAGATATGACAAAAAAAAACCCTGAGGATGAATCCCAACTTATTATTTGCTGGGATTTCTATTGAAACCTTTCTATTAGTCAGTGAAAATTGTTGCTTGTTTGAAAAGTTGGACCCAAAACACACTTATGAATGTTTTTGCATCTGATTTCTTTCTGTAGAACTGATGAGGAAATGACAGAGACGAGCAGATGGAATTTAATCAAAGTTTAATCTGTTCTTGCTTTTCTAAAGAACTCATTTTAGAGCCCCCCACCCCCACCCCCCAGACCCACAGTACTCAGCGAAGCACCAAGAGGTGAAGATGCTCACCATCTTCATCACTGTTTCTGAGTAGTTTGGCGGGGATGATCAGAGCTGAATTTTCTGTCTTTTTATTAGCTGGCCTTGAACTCAGCACAGCTTCAAACACCAACTCCAGAATCTCTGAGAAATAAAACCGTTTTCAATGAACCAGAGGGGGGAGGGGGGGCACCTACAAGCAGCAGAAGGCAGATTGGGTTCACTCCTTTTTTTTCTTCTTGAAGTGGGAGCTTCAAATATCTCCATGTCTGCAAATTAAAAAGAGTGCAGGAAAGGTGATCCTGTCCGTCCTCCAGGAGCAGAAACAGACCGAATCCTATACTTTGCTGCCAGCAGCTTAAAAAAAGAGGAAATCTCCAAACGTCATGAGCGCACGCCTCCAAGTGCTGCTGATGATGTGTCACCTCTGGGCTCAGCTGGGGGAAACCTGTTCCTCTGATTGGACCAGAGTCCAGAAACGCGCCGCAGCAGAAACGCATTCGTTCAGTCTTGAACCATAAAGAGCTTCTGTGTGGCATGTGAGGGAGGATTGTGTCAGAAACAGACTGCGGAAAGTTTCCTGCATCCTGTGTGGAAACTCCAGAACATTAGGATACATGGTTGGGGGGGGGGGGGGGGGGGGTGTCTGACCACAGGAAAACACGATTTGTTTGGGGATTTTTGTGTCCTCCTCATACATTCAAGTTTAATCTACCCTGAGGACAGCTGAGAAGAGGAAATGTTCTCTGAATAAAGATTCTCACTTTTACAACAACAAAACATAGAAATGTAATTTAAAAAAAAAGTGTCTTCACAGTGGAAACACACATGTGATCATGTTTCTGACACTACAAAACTCAGCTGATTGCTGGATTATCTGACGCAGCATCCGAAATGTGGCTGCACCACCGGAGACGTTGGATTGTCTGCTGTGAGCACAAGGTCGTGTCGTGCGACCAGCTGGAGCTTTGTCCCGTCAGGACGTTTGAATCCGACCACCAACAATTCTAGAGCTCCATTTTTAGTTTGTGTTGTGTTTCAGAGAAACAAGGAGAAGAGCTTTTGCTGGATTTGAAGGCAGAAACCTTCACCAGACGTTAAATAAAACAGCTGGAGGCGTCTTTAAAGACCCACTGTTGGTGTTTTTGACATGTTCTTGTGGCATGTTTAAGAAAGTTAAACTAAATTGCCTTTCTGCGTATTTATCAGGAGCAGATGAAAAAATTCCGTTTGTGGCTTGGAAAAAACACGCTCTGTGCTCCTAGCCCCTCAGCCACAGGAAAAGGAAGAGGGGGCGGGGTTGCTTTGCGTCAAAGGTCCCACCCGCAACACATAAAGCGAATTTCTCATGAACTCTACAGAAACTATAAACGGCATAATC
This sequence comes from Oryzias latipes, assembly GCF_053564925.1. Classification (NCBI taxonomy): domain Eukaryota; kingdom Metazoa; phylum Chordata; class Actinopteri; order Beloniformes; family Adrianichthyidae; genus Oryzias; species Oryzias latipes. Next base: position 30,452,263 of record NC_136242.1, on the reverse strand, counting down.
CTAATCACAAGACCACTGAAAATAGATCAAAAGATGATCGGAGTTGGACTTGAAGGGATTATGTTGTCATTGTGGTTAAATCTGGTCCCAGGGAAAGTTTATGATCCTAAGATTGATGAATATTATTCTATTGTACATAGATTTTTGAGGCCTGCTGAGAAAAACGGAGTCCCAACCCTGCATGTGACCTTTAATTGATTTCTTGTGCACCTTCTTGTGCACCTGAATGCATGTGTTTTTTCTGGGTTCTGCTTGTTGTCTTCTATTGCAGTTCACTTTTTCTTTCTTCTTTTGTCCTAAATTATGTTTTTGGAACAGAAACGTTTCCAGAGCTTCTCTTTTTCCACTCTCTCTTCCAAAGTGAGCCTGAAATGTGAGCTTTTTTTTTCTTCTGTCAACTGAAACAGCTGCTAATCTGAAATGTGTGCCTTTATTCCATTGTTCTACGCTCTCAAATTGTCCCAGTTTGCAGAAACTTTGAAGTTCTGCTTGGTTTTGGAGTGAAGCACCGGAGAGCGAAGAAAAAACAGCAGAGCTGGTGGACCTGCTCATCTCTTCTCGTCCATCAATATAGCACCAGAGATGAAGAACACAGTTCCTCGCTTGAGCTGCTCATCGACCTGCAGAGACCTCACTGGGGTGGCTGCAGTGACACTGACATCCCAACAATCTCGGCTTCATGCCTCTGCGTAGGACAGGTGATATTGCTCCTCCCTCTTGTTGCATCGCTTGGCAACGACTGCCAGGTAGAGCACCAGCAGGATGAGCCAGTAGCAGGCGTACAGGACGGTTCCTGCTATCAACAAGGCTTTCTCGGTTTCACTGAAGCGCTGCTGGGTTTCACAGTAGACGGTGTAGGCCACACCTCCGAGCAGCACCAGAGCCCACGCTGTGACCGGCACAGCGCCGATGAGGTTCACCACAATCTTCCTGCGGCCCGAGGTGCCCCATCCAGCTTTGTTGATGGTGAGCAAGGCAAACATCTTGGCTGGAAGGAGGCTGGACATGTAGAGCAGCGAGTACAGAGACATGAAGATCATGACGAGGCTTCCACGCAGGAAACACGCGTATGTGGCCTTCACCATGCCCACCAGCTGGACTGTCAGCAGGAACAGCAAGATGTTCCAAAGACGCCCACGGTAGAACAGATGGATGACGGTGGCCACCAGGAAGAAGGGGAAAAAGCCAGTGACCACTGACTCGTAGGTCATCCACAGACTGTGCTTGTGGAACCACAGGGCGTTGTAGAGCCACTCGCGGAAATAAGACTTACTCCATCGTGTCTGCTGGTTGAGCCAGCGCAGATACTGAGTGGGCGTCTCCGTCTGGCACTGCGATCGAGCTGTGAATTTGGTCTTGTAGCCGAAGCTGAGCACCCGGTTGGTAAGGTGGCGGTCGTCACCAAAGCTGCACTTGGAGCCCAGGAAGGTCTGGTGGTACCAGGGCTCCAGGAAGCGCTGCAGCAGAGAGTTCCTGTACATGCCCAGGGGGCCGCTGATGCACTGCACACAGCCGAAGTAGGACTGGCAGGCTCGCTCCACGTTGAAGGCCATCCAGTAACGCACGCTGCTGAGGAAGGAGATCCACGAGTCGTACTTGTTAAGGATCTGGGGAAAAAAACATTTAAAAGAAGGCGTTATTGGTTTTGCATACTTCCAATTCCAATCAATCTAAGGATCAGCAACACTTTCTGTAAAAAATAAATCAGTTGTTTCAGAGACCTTGGCATTGGTTCAAACTTCAGTTCTTGGTTATCTGTATCTCCTCTGCAGTAACGGGCCCTAAGTCGAAAAATCCCTACCTCCTTGACAGATTTTCTTTAGAGAGTCTATATAATGCTCAGAGTAAACCTTATCCATATATATATATATGATAATATTTTACCTTTGGGACACTAAAAAAACGATTGTTAAAGGAAATATCACTTATTTTTTCGCTGGCTCCTTTTCCCACCCGGAAGTTAGACGACTTTCGCTCTTTGTGGGTGCCGCCCATTTCACGACATCAACCTAGAGTCGGCCTTGGCAGCGTGTCTGCGTCTCGCCCATGAAAACAACATCTAAACGACTGTGCATGGTAAATGAAAGCGTTGAGTATTTATCAGGAGCACACCACAGCTCCGAGGAGAAAGTGGGTGTGTGCATTAGCCGGGGGCGCAACTCTTCCTGGAAGGGGCTGTTCCCATTTGTCAACAATGTGAGATCCTCGCTTTTGTGGATTGGAAAGGGCAAAATACCACTTTGGGGTTGTTTGTTGTAAGGAATTAACATTATGACACACTTAAAAGCTCATAAAGTTTTCATCAATCTGCCAATGGGGAAAGAAAGATGGTCTTACCAAGAAATTCTAATCACTCAAATTAAGATTATTTTGGTGTTGAAAAACTACCTCAGCATCACAATGTTAAAATCTGAAACATGCAGCTGCAGGTTATAAATCACTTCAGTTGTACGTCTGAGCGCCTGTCTTCCAAATCGTCTGTGTGACCCTGTTCTTTTGTTAAACCAAACCTGAGGAAATAAGAGTTTTCGCCAAATATTGATCTGTGCTGTACCTGCACATCCCCACCGACCCCGCCCACCATGGGATCTTCCTCCAGGATCTTCAGCATTTCAATGGTACAAGCTGGGTCTAGAACCGTGTCTGAGTCACACACCTGTGGAAACAGCAGACGGAGGCCGTGAGACTGAGGATGAGAGCCTGCCTGCATGCTGGAGCTGTCACAGGAGGACAGCCGGAACCCTCTTGTGTTCTGATCCAAACAGTAGGTGTTGGTGAAAAACAGATTGTAAGAGAAGAAGAAGAAGAAAAGAAGAGAAGTATCACCTGTCCTGCTAACGCGTGACTCTCCAAAGGCTTAATAATTAAGTTCTTGTATAAAGATGCTCCATCTGATAATTACAACCCACCAGCATAACAAACTAAAAGCTAAAACTTGAACGTGTAAGAGAGCACAGGTGTGACTGCTCCAGGTCAGCAGTGACCTCTGACCTCTGTACAACACAGCTGCTGGCTGTTCAACTCAGACCTGTTACTCTGAAATCCTTATGAAAGGGACTTTCCTCCATCTTGGTTTCGTTTCATCTTCTGCTAAAATGACTCAAAAACACCAAACTATGTGGGCGTGGTCAGTCTGAGTCAGATGGAGCTGTCAGGTTTGAATGGGTGACCATGTTAATCATAGATAGACCTGTAAGACGCCTCACAGGGGTCTTGTGAACTCATAAACAAACTTCAAATGACAAACAAGGCATGTCAAAGGTATATATATCAATATATTTGTCTTGAAAAAGCCAACTTAAAGGAATAACGACAAAGCATGTATGTTTCCATTTTTAGTTCTCACCTGAACGTAATCCACGCTGTCCCCAAGAGCCTTGAAGGCGGTGTACATCACCTCCCTTTTCCCTCCCCACTCCTGCATGATGCATGAGTACCGACAGCCTCTGACGATCTGAGTTACCCGAGCCGCCTCCTCCATGTGCACCGTGCTCCTCCCCCTGCCTCTGACTCCTCCTCCTCCAGTCCCATCGCTGTGGTAGTTCCCCTTCCAGACTACGCTGCCTGCTTGGTCGGCCCCGCCCATCACCTCGTGGAAAATGTCCATCATGTAGCGGTCCTCTGGTCGGTTCCCATCCACCACCAGCACCACCTTCAGGCCAGGGAAGGAGATGCGGCGCACGCTGCGCAGACACTTCCTCAGGTAGTCGGGGTCCTCCTGGTATGCTGCGATGCAGAGGGCCACAGAGCGGCGGAGGTGTCGAGGCTGGGCGGGGCTCCTCATCCGCCGATGTTCTAGGAAGGCGAAGAGGCTCTGGAGGAAGAGGTGGAGGGAGAGGAAGGCACCGTAGAGACCAAAGGACAGGTGGTGCTGCTCGGTGTGGATGAACTGGTACCCTGCAGAGAGCAGAGGGCCGACATGAACATCTTAGGTTCCTCCTCAGGAGCAGGTTTGTGTGTTTGATCGACCGACACCTGTGACGTAGGCCAGCAGGATGGTGAAGAGGACCACCGCAGCAAAGAGGGTGGTGACCACGATGTTCACCGCATTCCTGCAGCGAGAGGGCATCTGGGGGAATAATATGCAGAGAGAAGGTAGAACAGGAAAGCAGAAAAGTTAGACAAAGGTCATGTAAAGCCTCTGAGATGGGTGTTTTGGGGTAGTTCAGTCCTGTGGAGGGTCATAGAGAGGAGTGGCTGCATCTTAATTTGAGTGCAGGTATGTCTTGTGACCATCTCAATGGAGGTCATGAAAATGGACTGTACCATTTAGTGTATCGTGAAGCATTCATAAGGATTATTGGAAGTAACACGCACTCATGATGTATGGGTGCTACACTCCAGTTTTGCTGGCTCCTGACCGCACACAACTGTTGCTTGCACAGGGAGTGACCATAGAATGTGTGTAGGATGCCCACACACAGAATACACTCTGACTCATTTTTTAATAGCCTGGCTCCACTGAAGCAGTGCACATCTGTCACTTACACTGCACTCATGGTCCTTTGCGGAGTCCGCAAGTTTTGGGGGGTTGAAAAAACGCCCGTGGAGAAAAATGTGCACGAACATTTTCCCTAAATAGGCTCACAAAGCGGTCTGTGACCTTGATGCTTTGTGCAGGTACTTGAACAGGTACAGAAATCTCACCATCACCAGTCGTTGAACACACAGTCATGCATCCACAAACTACAACTACTCCTGCAGCAGCTGCACTGCAACATCCCTCCTCTTGGTTAATAGGTCTAATTAAAGGCCAGGCGGAGCCTCTCCAGCCCTCTGGACCGGTCGCAACTGGAACAAATCTGCCCTTTCATTCAAGAAATTACCTCCAGCCCCCACCTGGGCTCTGCCCTGCAGAGACATTCCGAATGTCCATGCAGCTTTGAGAGACGGCCAGGTTCACGGCCTCCTCTCATTCAGGCACGCTTTCTCCGCAGAAACTCTAACTTGAGACATTCAAGGACCCAACAAATGGGGGAGTTTTTGAAATCAGAGCCTTTTGTCCAAACACAATTTACCTTTTCGTCAGAGCCATTCAATATTCTGACAAACAGAATATTTAACACTCATTTTCAAGTTGGGATTTTTCCTCTTATGTGAGCAAGTTCATGTAATAGACTGTTCAGTGAATGGGAATCCATGATAACAGAAAAAATGAAAGTGTTGTTTGTGACTGATGGATTTTTCACTAACGGTATTTAAAATTTGCAGAACAATCAGTCTGACAAAAGCAAACCACAATGCAACAAACAGAAATCTGCAAATGAAAAAGATATTTATTAAGAAAATGTAATCAAGAAAATTTACAAGATAAAGATTTTTTGTTTTTAATTTGCTCAGAATTGTTTATTGCATTAATTTGCCAGAAATGCAATAACGTATTATGTATCAGTCATTTGGCTTGTTTAAAGAAATGAGTCTTCTTATTACTGTTTATATTCAGACAATTTAAAGAAAATACTGTTTAAGATATTCTTTACATGTTATTTTTAAAGAACCATTTATCCATTGCAAAGGGAAGAAATTTTTTTTAGGCTTTGAATACTTTTAGATTGCAGCGCAGAGTTGTTATTGTGTGGTGCACCACAATATGATATTGTTCCTTCAAACCTTTCTTAAGTTTGCAGGTTACCATAGTAACACAGAAAAACCTAAAAATTTAACCATTTATAATTCTGACTGCGGTTTGAAGAGACAAAGAAAATAAAAACATGAACCGGTCCACGAAAACCTAATAGTGATTATTTAAAAAATAAAACGGAGGGATTCCAGTCTCTCTTCTCAGCCGATTTGAGTGGAATGACAAGAGAGCAAAAAACAAACCAAAACACCAGTAAAAAAAAAAGGTAGTTTAGGCATGACACTCAGTTGAGCTGAAAATGTGTTTTATTCATCGTCCATGTTAGCTCATCAGGCCTAAAAGATTGAAGTTACACCAGTGTTTGCAATTACTTTCAGCAAAACATTTACATTGATTACACTGACAAAATAAAAGCCTTGATAGAAATCCACTACAATGAGTATGAAAGAGTTTGTGGATGAAAACCAAAATGCAACATCAGATGACCCCTCCATGATTTTGGAATTTTATTTGGACTAAAACGTTTTTATTCCTAATGTGATGTGAAGATATTCATGAGTTATTTACTCTGCCGTTCATGGTTTTCAATGGTGGTGTTTGCATTTTGGGAGAGTCACTGATGATCTCCGAAACCCCTGGGGAGGGAGCTAAGACTTGTTTTGTAAACAGATAAAGCACATCATGTTTTTACCTGTTGGGGTTGGTGTAATGTAATTCGTCAGACTCCTCCATCATAAGATAGCAGCTGGAACTGTGAGGCAGTAAAACTGGAACTTTTTATGGTCAGAGAGAAAAGTTTTTTTTTTTAGTTTAGTCAGTTTCTTTCTACGTGACTGTAGTCTTCATTTGAGACCTGCTGTTTGGGAATCATTGACGTCCATCTAGGAGTTCTGACCAAGAAAGGTTCTACGTGTGACGCATGGCGGATTAAAAGGCCTGTGTGGCGTAATCTGAGCGCCCCGAGGGTCTCCGCTCAGCAAGAATTTAAGAGTTTGGTTTGATCGGTGGCTTCAGGGGTGCGGTTTGTTTTGGTGTTTGGGGGTATCCAGATTCCAGATAGTACGGAGTCACAGTTTTAGGACCAGCCTCTACCTAAAACCACAGGAATTAAACCCAGAAAGGACATAATTTTATGCAAAAGTAAAAATAAAATCACATAATCTGTCTCAGAAAATCCACAAGGTCTCTGACCGAAAGATTTTCTCTGAGAAAAGGTCACCTTTGATGGTTAAGGAGCCCCAAATATCCATCCTCATGAGCTGAGAAGACAAAACAGTGGAAATACTCCCAGCGAGTTGTAATCAGATGGAGAGCAAAGCCTGATGGAGAGGGTTACCCGGGTGAAGAGGGTGGAGTGTGGACAAAGACGGAGGGCAAAGCATTTCTCATTTAGTGTAGTCGATTTATATTATAACTTAACTTATTTATTTTTAGTCTGCTAAACCACTGCTGGAATTTGACAAGTCGGTGGTTTATTTTTCTTGCTGAGGACCTATTTTAGGTGCCGGACAAACTCGGACTTGAATCCCTGAACCTGAAAGGTGACCTGGACCTGCCAAGATTGACTGAAGCGGAAAGTGTGGACGGCAAGTAAAAACATGAATCAAAGAAAGATCAGAACAAACTCATAAACAACACAAAAGAACCAAATAAACCCACTAACTTTGCAAGACAAACCAAAGAAGAATGTCGTCCGCAACACAATTGCTTTAAAAAACAAAAAAAAAGCAAAAAATGATGATGAAACCATGAAACTGTAGATTCAACCATTACAAAAGCTCAGCTTCAGAATAAACCATTACTTATGCCTGAGGAATATTTCTCAAATGGAATGAGAGACCGAAAATATAGTTTTACAGTGCAGAAGTGCATTATGGGAATTAACAAGCAATTTTTATTCCACCTAACACCAACAGACTTAAAGGTACAGTTTTTAAATGAATTGAAAAACAAAAAACAAAGGTCTCTTGATCTTTAGAAGAACTTTGATCTTCCGAACTAAAGAACATTCCGGCAGGACCTTACTCCTCATTTGTGGGTTGGAGTTAGTTCTCCTCTAGGTACAGGTAAAGGTAGGACCTTTGACTGTAAATGAGAATTGGACTGAGTGACTCCTCCCCCCTGGTGTTCCAGACAGGAAGTACCAAGAAGCCAAAACTTCTATAGAGAAATAAACAGTTGTTACTCAGTCAGTCTATTGGTCAGAATAAAAATTCTTACTCTGATACCTTGTAATGACATCTTCTTGCTATTCCCAATTTTTTTCTCATGACATTTCTTTCTGTAGTGCAAGTTATTCAGGTTATATCCTGACCAATTAGATTGCCTCAATAAAAGTAGGTGGTCTCACATGGAACGTTCAAAATGTTTGAGCCTGCTTTCATCCGGACTTCCAACAAGCTCACTTCTGATTGGCGAGAGTGGTTGCCATAGAAACATTGGCTCAGACCGACTCAGACCAATCATTGTTTACTGACAACATCTGGCTCCAACATGGCGGTGTCCGTATCTTGTAAAAATGCTAATTGAATTGACTTCATTTGGTTGGTTCTGGAAATAAACAATTTTTCTATGGATGATGTCAGACTCAATCCAGTTCTCAGATACAGTCAATGACTTAGACTCAGTAAAAAATTTCCCAACATACACCTGAAATCTGCTGAAAAAGTGGCAAATGATGAATTAAAAAGTGTTTTTTAATGTAAATAGCTGTGATTTATAAATACCTTCCACATATATTGTTGTTTATACTTGGAATGTTTTTTTAAATGTTTGTGGTTAGATTTTTGGATGACACCCCCCCCCCCCCCCCCCTCCATCATTTTCCAGACCAGAACGTCAGATTCCGTGTCATAACATCCAGGAAGCAGCATCTCAAGAGAAAAGGATGGAGAAAGACTCTCCACAGATGGACCTCATTTCTCACCTGAATGACCTCAAGCGTTTTTGGGTGAGCATAACCACAAGTACCATACAAGTCTGGGTTAATTCAACAAACACAAAAGGCTGCATACAACAATCAGTTGCCATGGTGACTACAACAAGGGGCAGAGTCTTACATTTAAATGCAAACTTCAACCAGCTACGACAGCTTCCAGTTTTGGTAAGCAAATATTTGGGTTAATTATTTGGGTTTCTTATTCAATTAAAGACTTAATGCAATGAAAATTGTGTTTTTTGTTGTTGTTTTTAACATGTTCTTGTGGCATTTTTCTCACGATGGAGGACAAGTATAAAAAAAAAAGACGTTTAAATTTGCATTTCTGAGTATGTCTCTATTCAAATCATTGTTAATCCGGGGCAGATGGAAAAAGGCTCTTGGAAAAAAGTCTGTAGCAGTGACGTAGGTGCCACAGTCAGGCCACAAGCTCCCTGCTCTGCTTCATTCTGATGCATCCACTTGCAGACAAACAGATCCATGATTTTCTTTGTTTTCCTCGTTTGTGTTGCACCGGTAATGTTAGGTTGATGGTGTGAATGGATGATGGGTAACGAGGGAAGGTGTACTCCATGCCTATAACTCAGAGGCGAATATCTAATGGACTCCTGCTGCTCTGCAGAAACTGTCCTAAAAAACAACACAGGTTTTTGAATTTTGGCTAAAAACGGTATCACAATTAAAAGGTCACTAGGAACTTTTACTATAGATCGAAAGATGATCAGAGTGTAACTGTAACCCTTGTGCTATCCTAAGCACTTTAATATTGGGAGTTGGGTCATCTAGACCCACTAGACAGTGCTCTGAACCTTTTTTCTTCAATGATTTGTCATCTTCACTGGTGTCCATGGATTACATTAAATCTTTCCACCTTTATCCACCTTTGTCATGGTAGGGAGAACACGTAAGGGTGGGGTCATCTAAGATAGCACAAGGGTTAAAGTGATTAAATATGTAAATGTAAAGTTGCAGACCTGTAGTTGACGCTGCAGAGGACTTTAAAAAAAAGCCTTTTTTAGGTGGGCGGAGTTTATTTTTTTTACTTAAAACTTTCAAAGTGAATCCAACTAAAATATAGGGATGAAATAAATTATGTCAAAAAGAAACAAATCGACTGAGTCCAAAGAAATAATCCAACAAAGGCAGGAACCTTTGCACGTGTAACAAGAAGCGCGTTCTTCTGCCATGGAAGTGTTCTCATCATGACTCTCATCTCAGTCCACAAATCCACCTCAGAGCAAAGAGGCTGAAAGACACTGTTGAAGCTCAGAAAGGCCATCGGAGCTTCTCAGCTTCACTCAGAACTTCCGACTCCAGCTCTGGTTCTGACTCCACTGAGTCTCAACAAGTTTTCTTCCCCCCTAGTAACACTAACCACACTGAGCTGACTGTCTGCTGGAGCTGCTGAACTTTCCATCCTTTGTGTCTTGACTTCATTCATTCATTTGTTCATTAATCTCATTCATGTCATGTCGTCTCTCTCAGCAGGATTTTTCTCACCTTCATTATAAAAACTCTTACCTTCCTGGCCCGGTGGACCCTCTGTCTTGGTCTCCCCCCAGATTGGTCTCCCCGTCCAGCCCTCTCCTCCCCTCAGCACAGCACTCTCCTTGTTCTGACCCCCTCCCTCCTCCGGCTCACACTACATCTTTATTCCAGCTTGCTTGCTTATTTCAGAGGATCCCAAAAATACAGCTGGCAGCTTGAAGCACCTCCCTCCTCCACGTCCGTCGGCCTCCTCCTCCTCCTCTTCCTCCTCCTATCTACAAGGACTGTCCCAGGACATGAATCCCCTCAGCTGGGGGTTGATCCTGCTTCAGTTTCTCCATCCTGCGTCTGAATGATATTGATGTGGCTGGAGTTTGATCATGTAGGAGGGAGACAGCCCCCCCCTGCAGCTCCTCTTCACTCTGCTGCATTGCCGGTTTGTGTCTGCCGCTGAGGAGCCCCGATCCCCCCCACTCTGACCGTCCCGTTTGCTCAGCTTCAACCCCCCAGCCGGCTCTGCAATGCAGCCACCAGCCTCCAACAAGCCAAGGGGGGGGGGGCTGTTTGACCGGCACCCCCTCTCCTCTTCTCTCCAACTCTCTCAAAGCATCCTTTATGGACTTATTTATTTTGCCCCCACCCCCCACCCACCCTTTTCTGCTCCTCTGAGCTGCTGACACCCAGCAGGTTCTGCCCCAACAAACTGCAGCACGCCCCCCAACGATCAATACACCACCCGAACCACTCCACCCCATCAACATAATTCAAGCTCAAACCTACCTTAAGACGGCTGCCCCTCCACCCAAGAGAAGGAATTGAACATTATTTTTGCGTAAAGATCTGTGAGACAACATGAAAAGGGAAGTCACCCACTTTCCTATAAAAGGGTCGATATTCAATCAGATGTTTTTTCTCTCTAAAAGACTTCCTAAAGCGTCTGGACCGGAGTCGTCTGAATCTTTTCTTTAGACAAAATTCTTTGTTAACGAGACATTTGGTAACTCCAGTCCAGCATCGTCCATCATTTATTTAAAAGTAAAGAGAAAGAAGGTATACAAATGTCCAATAAACTCTGGAATTCTGCTGGAATCAGACCTGGGACCACTTATCTTTTTGTATTTTGATGAACAAGTATGTTCATCAAGCCTTAAAATAACTTTACATTAGTTCAAATAAATATCTTTTGTCCGCCCGACAATGAAAAACTTGTGTTTAGTATTATTCTTATGCTTTTTAACATTTTTTAAAATATTTCACCCCGTAAAAGTTTTGACAGAGTTCAAAATTTCTGGATGTTTTTTTAAAACCCTTTGATGAAATGTACAAAATATATCTACTTCCTTTTTAAGAAGAAATAGTCACAGTTTAAGATGCAAAAACATTGGAAGAAAGTACATTATTTAACCACTGTCTCAAACTTGATCCACGTATTTTTAGTATGGAAGCTGAAAACGGCCAACACTATATTATTTCTTTCTCATAATAATAACATCTACTATCTTGTTATTACAAGAAAAACAGTAAAAAAAGTAGGGTAGGCAGTTTTTGGCTTCTGTAGTGTTATAAATATTAAATTATCAACAAATTTTACATTCTGTTAATACAAATGAATTGCAAAAGTTATTCTCACCATAGGGTTTTAAAAATAGCTATTTCCAGGTAGCAGTCATTTTGAAATGAGCAGCAAAATCCCTTCTACTGCCCCTAGAGGAATGATGATGAACCACAAGGCAAAAACAAGGTCAAGGTGTATACAATGGAAAGTCTGGATCACGCTTAGGAGATGGGGGGGGGTATCAGAAATGCATGTGTCAAATATGACACCGATGGTTATAGAATTAAAACAAATTTTGACTCAGCATGAAACTCTGCAAGCATGTTTTGTTTTTCTTTTTATTTATTTAACTAAGACATGACTATGATTTGATTTGAAACGTTACATCTCCCTTTTAAAGCAGACTTGTCAACGATGCAATTACCAATTTGGTCTGAAGAGACAAAATCTGACTATTTCTGAACTTAATGATGCTTTCACGTTTATGTCATATAAAAGAGTCTCTTATCTTTTGTCTCTCCAAACAAAATCACTAAATAGGCCTCTTTTTAACTATGCAGAAAGAACTATAACTCATAAGTATGCTAGCTGAGGCTTGTAGAATCTGAGATTAAACTCTTAGATTATTTGTAGTTTTTTTCAAGGCACGCCAGGCCCTAACTTCATCCAAACTCCCTAAAACACATCCATTTCTGTTATTTTTTACTTGAAAATACACAGATTTGCCCATTTTCTATTAACACAGTAGATTAATAAAAAAAATAAAAAGTAGTCATACTGGACATCAGTTAAAATGAGCCGTATAAGGACAATTTCTGGTTAAAAAGAAAGTACTGTCCATTTATGGCCTCAAGCAAAGCCTGGACCAAAATAACTTCAGGCCGCCTCATTCTGAAAACATCTGAAAACGGATGTTGACCCTTTGCTTAAAGATCTGCAGCTGAATCCAGATAAGCTCTTGTTCTGCAGATCTCAGTAGTTAAACCTAAAAAACCTCATATTAATATGGCCAAAAGTTTGCTCTTAAAGCAGAACTGCAGATATTTTCTGTTTAAGAGGGAGGAAATTTACATTTTCCACTGTTTACATGTATCCACCCTCTTTATGGTAAATTCTTCCTCCTATGGTTCCAAAATGAACAGGCTTTCAAGGAACAAAAACTCTCTGCACCCACATGTTACATTTTTATTAGGGAGGAGAGAACAGGACATTTGGTTTTTAATGGGGAGGGACCCAATCATATTGCTCCACCTTCTCTTTCTAAAGGCTCTCTATGAGTGAACTGTAAAATATCTTTTTGATTGTACGTCAACATTTTCAAACTAAAAGCAAATATATATTTAACACAACCTGTTAGACTTAGGACAGAAGGAGCTTTATGATCGACATTTTTACTATTGTAGTCATTTTTTTTTTTTTTACTTTTTGACTCACAACATTGCTGACAAACTCCTGACATTTACAGAATGCTTCCAACATGTTCACATCTGCAGCTTTTACCAGCACTTGCAGTCATCTCAGATTTGCTTTAGCAGAATTTGGAAAGTTACAAAGGATTACACAGCAAATCTCTGCTCTAAATGAAGTTCTCGCACAAAAGTTTTTGGTTTGTCTGAAAACTGCAGAACTAAATTGATACTAAAGAAATGACACAAACTCCCCCTGGAAAGGTTTGTGAATGTTTCCAGAAGGTTGGTGAATTTCTGATATTCCAGACTCCAGATATAACTCAACCTTTTGATTCTGTTAAAATCGACTTTTTGATCTCTAGAAACATTTTTAACTTCAATTGCAGTTAAGTTTTGATACAAAGTCTGATTTGGAAATTATTTTCAACTATTTAATAAATTTTTCTTAAATTTGGGCGGGGCTTTTTTAGGAGCTGGTCAGTGATGTTAAACCTCAGAGATCAAAGAAGGTGCTGGCTCGATTCAGTCAAAGGCATTTTATAAGTTTTGACTTTAACTTAAATTCATTTTTACATCCAAATTTCTTTTGCCAAAAAAACAAACAAACTTTAAGTATAACAGAATTTAAAATCTAGTGATACAGGGAAGCAGAGTGTTTTCCTCTTCTTGGTCTGGACACAATTTGATCATCTGTGAGGCTCCGCCTCTCCATGACCACAGTGGGTTGTGATCATTGTGCTTGTCTGCTGTGAGCTCAGGGGGGGCAGACTTTCATGAAATAGATGAGACAAAAGAAGGAATGTGTCTTTGCACCAGCCTGAAGTCTGCTTTCGTTAAAGCCTTTGGTTTCATCGGGTCCGTCGTCACATTTGTCATTTCAAGGAGGAGGAACGGAATTCAGTAGATGGGAAGATGAGATTTTGAGGTGTTTATTTCAATCTGAAACAAATGAAACCTGCAACACTTGTTCATAGAAAACAAAAAGGTACTACATCGCCCCAAATGCGTCACTTTCACAAGCTTCAGCAGCTGTTAGAAATTAGAAAAGTTTCCAGACTTGCTTTAGTGAAATGTCAACCTTAAGGTGCAGCAGGAGGCTCGGAAGGCCTTTCAGAAACACTACAGTAATGTCTGGATCGTTGGTGGGGCTGGCGCTGGAGCTCTGGTGGTTCCTGCTCTTCCTGTCAGAAGAAACGCTCTACGACACGACCCGGATCTTCTTCTCCAGCTTTTGTTCCGGGAAGAGGAACCTCCTCATCACATCGTCCAGCTCCTCCAGAGCCAGCTGAGCGTGAGTGACTGCGACCTCGTCTGGGTCTGAGCGAATCACCCACTTCAGGGCCCGGTACAGACCCAACAGAACATCCCCGAGAACCTGCAGGACAAACAAACACAAACAACACGGGAGCTGACTTTCCTGTTTCCATGCCGATGAAGGTTGAGCTCCTCATCCTCCCAACCAGTTTGGGGAAAAAAACTTCTTCATCACTTTGAAGCTGCAGGAAAAAGTCTATTTCTCACATTTAGAAAGAGAGGTGGTTCTATTGGTCACCTGGACCAGCAGAACCAATAGAATTCATCTGGACATAGTTTCTGCAGAGCGGCAGTTCATTAGAAATTCACCTTTGAGTTGTGGGTGGAACCCCGCACCCCCTCCCGTCACCCAAAGCTAAGAACTATTTGTTTGTGTGCTCTCCTGCTAGCTTACAGCCCCCACACCCCCAACCCAACACCACCAGTGCAACAAAAACGGTGAGAAATGTTGGAGCTATCCAGGCGTACAGCTTGGACAAGGAAAATAAAGAAGTATTGGACAATCTGGTGGCTTCTGGGAAATTTCCAGGGCTGACAAAATGCCAAGCGGCCATTCTTATCAAACACTATTGAGTGAATTTGGACTCAACCGTAGTTTTTTCCAATTGTAGATGGCGAGGCTTTATCTGCTGACCTCCACAACATCGACCACACCCTATTTGAAAGAGGGAGGAGCCTAAGGAGATTTAATTAAATTCCTATGACTGTATAGAAAAAGAATCTTCTACATAAATTGAAAAGAAGCTAGAAGTGATTCCTAACCCTCCTGTTGCAAAGGTTCGTTAGCGCTGAGCGGCAGAAAACATCAGAATCCAAAAGGTTTTTTGTAAAATCTGGATTTTTCTAAAGCGCTCTCTGAGAACTTCGGGAAAAGTTTGATCCGTTGACAAAACTGTGTGATTTCAGGCAAACTATCTGCTCTCCTCGTCATTTCACTCGTCTTCTCCGTAACCCCCCCCCCCCCCCCCATTCCTCTGTCAGCATCTTTGTTCCTAAACCTCAGGGTGTCATTAGAGCCAATGACCACAGCCCCCCCAGCTGTTCCAATAATGACAGGACCTGGACCGAGACCAGCAGCTGGACTCGGAGCTTCATCACACCTGAGCCATCTGCTCCTGGAGGGGCAGGGAACTTTCCCACGGGGGGGCAGGGAGGAGCAGGGAGGCGTGGCCCTCGTAAAACCTGCTTCTCATCTCTTTCAGAACCAATTTTCACTCTTAAACACATTTCACCTCTTTTGGAATTTCAAATACATGTTTATTGTGTTTTTATTTTGAGTCCAGAAGCTTCGTGGATAAAGATCTGGGGCCTCATTTATAAACGTTGCGTACGCACAAAAGAAGGCGTACGCCACTCTCTACGCAATAGTTGAGATTTATAAAAAGCAAACTTGACGGGAAAATGTGCGGTCCTTCACGCAAGCTCTGACCCAGGCGTACGCACAAAAATGGATGAAATGAGAAACGGCGACACCGTCGGCAGATGGAAGAAACACGTGGAAGTGAAAATGACAATACTGCCTCTCAGAAATAACATGAAGACTTCACAAAGCAAGTCTTACAATTAACAGCTACACGAACACCCGTTTGATCGATCAGCAGTGAAACAAACAAAAAAAATCAAACGAAAATTACAACAAAAATTCAAATGAACACATATTTGCAAAAAGAAAAGTGAAATATGTTCTGCAATATTGGCATGTTGTGCAATTCATCCTCATAAATAATATAGTTAACAGAACGAAATAATGTACAAAACTGATATTCCTGTTAATGTGTCTGTCTGGCGGAGCAGATATAGGTGCAATCAGACAGACAGACAGATGGATAGATAGAGAGAGATGCATTAATTGTCCACTAGGGAAAGTTGTTTACATAGTAAAACATGTCTTCATAAGCTACAGAATTATGGTATTCATGCATATGCCTTTAGTTTGTTTTATTTTTGATAAAACAATGTATGGCGTATGTCTCAACCATTCAGAAAGCAACACCCCCCCCATGGCAGACACCCTCTGGCGATGCAGCGCTAGACGTTTTTTTGCCTCGACTTTGATGTCCGACCATTTCTTTTTTATTTAACCACGGTCCGAGGTTGTGAGGCTACAGCATTAACGGCGTCTGCCACCGTCTGCCACTCACGTGGCTTTTTGGCATTAGTAATGCCCACACTGTGCCCTCCAAACAACACTTTTTTCCTCTTTTACACCTCGCCATCGATAAATTCTACTTCACATTAAGTGAAGATACGTTTTTTTTTATTTCCTCTCTGTGTTTGCCATGGTTTCGCAATCACTGAATATTCATTTGTGGGCGTTTCACGGACTATTTATGGGCAACTATGGGTGTGTCATGAGGCCGCAAAAGCTGCGCTACATTTAGAATGGTTGTGATTTATTAAGGGAAAGATGCGTAGGATGTGCGTGCGCACGGTTTTATAAATCCGAATATTTCTGTGCGTACGCACATCCTATGTTTCATCCGTACGCCACTTCTGACGCAAATCCTACGCAATGTTTTATAAATGAGGCCCCTGGGCTAAACAGCGACACGCGCCGCATGAATCCATGTGAGCGCTCATTAAAGCCACTACCTACATTATGAAACGTCGCTTTTAGGGTTTCGGCCAACGAGTCTTTACGTGAATTCGGTTTTGAGCTGTTCAGAATTTTTGGTTGGTTGAAAATGATGCATATTTTACGTAGTTCATACGCAATTATTACACAAGTCTTACGCCATTGTGCGTGACGTTTGCAAGATGCATACAAAAAGTTGTGGCTTTCAACGACCGTTCCAAGTATGTTTAACCGACTTTTCACACATGTACCACCGGCGCACAACTTTTATATCACACAGACATATATAACTGATGCACAAAAGCAAAACAACAAAAAATATAAACAGCACAATAATCACGCACAGTTCATGTTCTACGTTAATTTCCGTGTTTTTTGTGTGGTTTATTTCTAATACATCAGTGAAAAGTTCACATAAAAGTTTTTTTTATCCAAATCCAAATAAATTATAACACAAATACACCTGAAAATCTATTTTTCAGCTTGATTTTCATTTTAGCTGGGTTTTTATGTCGGTGCAATTTCATGATTTTATCTTTACTGTGTTTTAATTCTTATTTTATTTGGTTTAATTTAGCAGTTTTGACCTGCATTAGAAGGCACTTTGTGTTTCTTTCTGGGAGACGTGCTACATAAATAAACTGTACTTAATACTTACAGGTTTTAAAATATATTTTCTTTTGAATTTATGAAACTTGTATGATGTGTAAATATATGTTAGTGGTTTAAAATGGTCCAAATCTCACAGAATATGCTTTAATTTGACTTTGTTTAAAGTTTAAACCTTTCGATTCACTGCAGAAGAAACTGCATCCTGATCAGAAACTGGTTTGTTGTGTGTCTTTGAATGGCAAACGCTCAGAATGATTTGGTTTCACAGCAAACTAACTCGATGGCGTTCCTGCGTTAGTTCCTGCTCACCTCTGTGGTTTTGTCACTGAGTCCTCGCAGCAGCAGAGCGATGACGTGGACGGCGGCTCGCCTCACCTCGGCCTCCCTCTCGGTTTTTATCAGAGCCGTCAGGCAGGAGCTGAGCTGAAGGAACACAGAGGCGTCGGTTTTTACAGCAGTTCAATAAGAAACCAGTTCAGCTCATAAAGAGCCAGTTCACAACCAAGACTGTGTGAAAGCACTACACATAAAACAAACAAACAACAGATTACAATGTACGATTTTATGTCTGCCAATCAAAAATAAACAAAAGAAAACGATAAAAATAGAAGGAAAAGCAAGGAATAAACCTCCGACAGAACCAGAGTCAGATGGCTGAGAGGCCAGAAACACAGGAACATCTGTACCAATGCATACAGATTGTTTTAGATGGTGTTATAGTAACTGCAACAGTGAGAGGGGAATCAACACAAATCCCTGGAAAATCAGTTACAAGACAAAAGCAGAAAAACAGTCCGTTTAAACAATTTGGAGCCAGAAAGCAGATGGTAAAAAAAAGTCACTGAGTCTCTAATGGAAGACAAGTGACACCTGTAAGTTACTGCAGCAGTGAGAGATGAGGAGGCAGATGTGGAACATCTGCTGAAAACTACAACGAGAGTCCAGGAGGATGGATGAATTCAAAACCACTAATATCTGATGACAAATGTCATCGGTTAGAAACTACAACAATGAGACACTTGGAAAGAGACACAAGAACTCCAGAAACGCATTGATGGGTGAAAGATAAATAAAAAAAAAATTTAAAAAAACAATCTTAAACTCGGCTTTGCGAAAGATTTGTAATGGTTGCAGACTCGTAAATCTAAATATCTACCTTTGTAACATTCAGAAATCTTCTTCCAGGAGGAACACAGGCTTCCCTCTGGGATCTATTAGGATTTCTCTTTTATTAATTTATGTAGCTGGGACTTTCTGTTTTCTCTGGGACCATTAAGAAAACAAAAAGAATAAAATAGTAAACACTGGGACACTGACAGGAGCTGTTCAATTTGAAATTACACCTTTAAATGATGTGAATTCCATTAAACCTGTTTGACTCCTAGCGCAGTAAAAAAAAAAAAAAGTCAAAGCTGTTAAAATGAGGTGTGTTTGTCCGCTTGTGCCCGACCCTGCTGAGGTCAGAGCCAGAACTGGACTGGATCGATTGATGATGGGGTCAGACATCAAACCGGAGCGGCTCCACGGACACACAGAGTCTGTGTGGAAAACTCACAGAGTGCAGGTCATGAATAAAAATCCTGTTCTTGCAGCTGACAGAGCTGCTCATTCAGACCAGCAGGCTGCCATAAACGTGCACACCGGCACGGCTGCAGCTTCAACGCACCCGCAGACCGCTGCAGCGCCAGCGAGCACGCACGTGAAGCTGCGGTCAGCGTGTTCAAACGGGAGCTTCTCCTCCCGTGTCCTGATGAAAACCCAAGGGAAAAACTTTTTTTTCTATCTTCTGGGAGGATTTGGAACTTAAAGTCAAAGAGAAAAAAAACTCTAGAAGTGTGGGATCTTATCCTACGGTGGTCCGGTTTTCTTCAGGTCACTCAAATCAATATAAAAGCACCACCAGAGCAGGTAAAGCAGAGAATATCTGCAGCTGTCGGCTTCCAGCTGACATCATCAGCATCCCCCTCCCGTCAGCGTAAAGAAAATATGCTCAGCTGTTGAATTGCTATGTGCTTAAAAAAATCCAAATGTTTAACAGAATACATAAAAAAAAGATGCTTTTTAGAACAAAAAAGTTTCAGCTAATGAAAGCTGACATCATTTCAGAGCCCTTTAAAGAAATTCCACAAAGCACGGTTTTCTGTGCCAATCCTGTCAATATTCATTTATAAAAAACTGAAATCCACGATCAGATTCTCCTCTAAACTGATTCTTTCGCGGGAAAACAGTTTTCTGTTCATTTTTAATGTTTTCATCAAAATGTTGTGGGTTTTCAAACACTCCTTTTTGTCGCCCCCCCCCCATGCTGACTCGGGACATAATCTGTTGGTTTTATAGCCAGATGAACACAATCGGATCATAACAATCATAACTAATCATAATTCATGCTGATTTTTTCTGTGCGGCTCTTAAAGAAAATGTTGGTTCTGAGTTTTACAGAAAAAAAACTTAAGTGAAATAAGAGAAAGCAGCTTTTCATAAAACTGGTTCAGATCCATTTTAAGTTAAATCATATTTGGCAAATCAAATTAAATCATTTGTGAGTTTGAATCAAATGGATTCAGTATTTTTTTCTACTAGAAGAAGCTGAAAGCAAAAGACAGAATTATTTTGTGAATTATTGAAAACCACGTTTAGATGACGTGAGACTTTTGAACCAAATTAATCAGATTTCTGAACAGACAGGTTCCTTTTGAGGCAAAAAAGGCAGGATGTCATAATGGGATGAGTTTCTATTCTAAATAAGATTATTTGAGAAAAAAGAGCAACATTGTTTCGTTTAAAAAAAAAGGCCATATATACTTGTAAAAAAACACAAACCTGCTTTAATCGTTGGACCATTGTTAGGTCACCTCTTTTTTAAATTCTTCTTTTTCCAACTCCTAACCTGATCTCCACACAGTTTTTAGCGGTTTTCTCTTTAAAGACTCACTCCGATTATCTTTTAATCTATTGCAAAAGCGTTCCGGGCGCTCTTTTGATTAAGATGATGCCGCTTTTAGCCCGAATCAAACACCCGGTTGTTTTTTAGGACGTAGCTTCTGCAGAGCAGCAGAACGTCATCCGAGTTGTGGGTGCGACTGTTGGTGCAGAGCAACGCCGCCCCCTTTCACTCCCCGTCGCCAAGAGCTGGGGGCAAGAAGCGTGTGGCCCGCCGAGCATAAAAAACTCTTTTTCAAACGGAATTTCTTTTTTCTGCTCATGATTCACAACAATTTGAATAAAGGAATACTCAGAAGTGCTTTTTTGAGCAAAGTTTTCTTATACATGTCCTCCATCATCAACTAGAGAACACTTTAAAAACACATAAATCCTGATTTTCATCAGAGTGTGAGAGTCCCGGTTTGTTCTCACCTCCTGGGTCAGCGGCCCTAGAGCATAGTCCAGTTTCTGACAGAGCTCTCCCAGGTTTGACAGACAGCTGGCTCGGACGACTGCGTCAGGGTCCCTGGTTCCTTGCAGGAAAACGCCCACTAGAGGCTGACCGAGGTGTGGCGCCAGCTCACCTGGAGACCAAGCAGACAGACAGACGGTCACAAAGCTTGACGGGACCAGATCGTTCAGAGGCTGAGAGCAGACATTAGAACATTGTGTTTCGTATTTTCCGTTGTCTTCCCCTTATCCTTTGAAAGTCTGTTTTTGAGAAAAATTGATGGCCTAGACATCAAAAATAAAAAAACTGCTCTACATTCTACTGGCGGCCAGTAAGAAAGTAATAACCAGAAAATGACTTAAACCTGAACAACCAACGACAGAGGACTGGATTGACGTTGTACAACGAATTTATATAATGGAAGGAATCTCACAGTCATTACAAATACGTCTGGATGTTTTTAACGCTACTTGGTCTATGTGGACAGAATGTGTAAAGCCTATACAGTCAGACTTTATGTGAAACGTCACTGAAAACATGTCATACCATTTATGTTTTGAAAATCCCTGCTCCCTCACATGTTCTTTAATTTTATTTTATTTTATTTAAAACAGGGAACGCAATAACATTGTAATCTGTCAAAGCAATGTACAATTCCACCCGGAGGTAAGACAAAATGTTTTGGTGTTTTCTTGTTCTCCCTCCATCTGCAGACAGCAGAACAGCTGCTTTTTCTGCAGCTCCACTCCCTGTCTGACTGAATACTTCCACGCCAACCAGCAGCACAGCTGGGAAACCCGTCAAGTTTCCAGACTACAAGGGCTCACAGGATTCTGAGTGCCAGCAGCCAGAACATAGTCACCAAAACAGAGCCAGACATTGACTTGGGAGCGCATTCACACAGCCAGGCGAGTCAGAGAAGAAGACCTCATTCATCAGTTCCCGCTTGGCCGAGGATGAATCCTGGCGTGCCGAGCGTTCGAGTCAAACACAGCGGCACTCTGCGGAAAACTGAAGCGCCTTGCAGACGGGGCCCAGACATAAACCATCTGATTGTCCTGGGAAGAGACACGATGGCAAACTGGCACCACAAACGGAGAGACGAGCACCAAATGAGGGGTGGGGGGGGGACGGGGGGGGGGGGGGGGGACGGGGACGACACTCAGCATCACATCTGACCGAGACCTCAGATAACTTCAGTTTCTGTGTTCTGTGACAAAAACTGTGAGTGGTGTCACAGGAGATGGAAAGGTTCTCATTCAGATTTATATCTTAAGCTATGCCTCAAGTTCTTTAAAGAAAAAAAAACAGTGTATGTGTTAAATGAGTCATCTGTCATATCCATCCATTCATTCTCAGAACCCACTGAATCCCTTTCAGAGTCACAGGGTTGCTGGAGCCTATCCCAGCTGCTATTGGGTGAGGGCGGGACGTATCCTGCACAGGTCTGCAGTCCGTGACAGAGCCGCACACTCACCTTTACACAATTTGAATTCACCAATGAACCTATGAAGCACGTTTTTGAACTGGGAGAAAACCGCAGAATCTGCAGAAACCTGAGGGAGGAGAACAAGCAAACTCCACATAGCCGGGATTTGAACCAGAACCTTCTCGC
Organism: Oryzias latipes; assembly: GCF_053564925.1. Taxonomy (NCBI): domain Eukaryota; kingdom Metazoa; phylum Chordata; class Actinopteri; order Beloniformes; family Adrianichthyidae; genus Oryzias; species Oryzias latipes. The sequence goes on along the minus strand of NC_136242.1, from coordinate 30,429,803 downwards.
TGTGATGCAAGAGTGCGAAAGTCTCACAATATTTAAATGAAGCCTTTTGGGGTTCAAACACATCTTTTTTAACTAGTGTTTGTTTTTTTAAAGTCAGTTCTAACATTTTATTTAAACATTGAAATTTGGTGGTAAACTTTGTTTGTCCTTCTCTGCAGCTGACATGGTAATTTTATTACATTTATTATTTATAAATAAACACTTTTTTTGGTTTATTTGTCTTCTTTAAATGTGATTTATGTGACATTCCATTCTTTAAACACTTGGATGAAAAGAAAAAGTAAGAAAAGTAAATATAATTAAATATTTCGTTAAATTTTGTCTGTAGTTGTAAAATGTGTCCCTGTTTAGAACCTTGCTACAAACGTATTATATTTCTGTGTCAATTTTTATTTATTTACACGTCATTTTATCGTGGCATTCTGTGTTTTATCATTTTATTCTTAATTGTTTTAAATCTGCACTTCACGTTTCAGATGTCTGAAAGCTGCTTTATAAATAAAGTGGGATTTGATTTGTATTGTATGTACAGATGAAAGGACTTTCTCTGAAACACCAACTTTGATGTGGAGTTTTTGTCTCGGCTCTTCTTTGGCAGCAGGTTCACTGAGTTTCTCTGTGCTGTGGTCGTCCCTACAGGGTTAGAACCCGAAGTTTCTGCTTTCAGCCACTGTACAGACAGTTTCTTTGTAACATGCAGCGGCTAAACGCTGCGCCCGATTACCGCCCGCTGCTGCTACTGCTGGACTTCCTTTTCCTTCAGATACACTTAGCATCTCAAAGCTTCCATCGTATCTCCCCTTTGTTCCACCTCACATGTTTTAGCAAAGAGGTGAAACAGAGTAATCTGCTGTTTCACCGTAACATTACTCCACTGCAGAGCCGCTGAATCGACCACATCTTGGGTGCAGAGTTGCTGCTCTTCTGCTTGACCTTAGACTAAAATCACCTCATTCTCTTTGATTGGTGTTTCACAAAAACAGCACACAGGAGAACTTTGGACTTTCATCTTCTCACAATGAGAAAACACACGGAGAACTAGTGCGGAACAGTTTTCCTAAAAAGCACAAAAGAAGGACTATTTAGGACGACAATCAGGCTTTTCCTAAGCGTAAGATTTAATGCGAAGGAGCCTTACAACGTCAAACACATGACCTACCAAACACATAAAGTGATACTTTGTGAGCAGAGTTTTCTATATTATATAAAAAATGTTGCTAATAAAGTCATCACTGTCCCTCGTTATAATGCGGTTTACTTTTTGCAGTCTTGCTGTTTCACTGATTTTGATGAAATTTGCATGCTTTAGTTTTTTAGCTCACTGTGTTCTGCTTCCTGATTGGCTACAGATCACTGTCGATCCTTCTCATCCACACCGCGTCTCCTGTACAGAATGTTACCCAGATCTACATAAATCTTAAGATCGTCAGCAGATCTTTGTTTTCATTCATAAAATTGGACTTATTTTTCTATGAAGCTTTAATTTGAGAGTTTAAACAAGAGAGAAAAACATTAATGTCTGTTTTAAGGAAAGTACATAAATAGTGTAGTGAGGGCCTTAAAACATCTAGCATTATTGCGTAATTCTAGATGTTTGCAGATTTTGACGAGTTAGAACGTAACTGCAAACCTAACTCAATACTGACTAAACTCACCCAAACCACTGATAAGTTTGACTTCTTCCTGTTCAAATAAAATGGACTAAACTGTGTCTTTAACCAACATCATGAAGTTTAAACTTTCCTTAGGCCTCAGCCCAAACACAGATTCAGACACAAACATCCTCACCCATCGCTCTGCTCGCCCGCATCAGGACCTCCCCCATTTTTAGCCGGGTCTCCAGCGAGCGTTCCTTGTTGGAGGAGGGCAGTGAAGGTCCGTGCTGGAAGTCTCTCAGGAGCCTGTCCAGGATTCTGTCCGGGTAGGAATCGGCCAGCGCAGCCAGACCTAGACATGGGGAAAAAAACAAAAAAACAACAACATCATTCTCTTCCAGCATAGACACAAGCCTGCTGAGATCAAAGGGGAAAGTTTACCTTGAATGGCTGACAGGTAGACGAACGAGTCTTCGTGCTCTAGGTTCTCTAAGAAAAGCTGGGGAGGAACACAGAGATTATAAAAAATAAAACACGTAGAGGTTAAAGCAGAGGATTAATCTGCAGACCGCCAAACTGACATCAAAGGGAATTAAAAACCATGTGAAGCACAGGTGTGTGTGTGTGTGTTTTTGGGGTGGGTTAGAGATCAGGAGAGGAGGCAGAATAATCAGGAACCTCAGAGACAAATCAATAAATGGGATGATGTGCTGTTTCAGCAGGGACCTCTGATTAAAGAGAATTGGAAATGAACCGGCTTTCCGTCTTCAGCGAAGCCCCCTAACAAGCCCCGGGAGACCCAAGGGGCTCCCTGAGGACCACCTTCTGCTCACTCATTCATTATAGATGACCCAGAGGACACATATCTCAACTCAGGATGCTCAAGCTCAGAACCTCTCAGAGGGGCTCAGATCAGGTTCTGATCTTTCACAGTTTTTCGCAGAAACGTAATGAACTATTTTGAAAAAAGTATATCGTCTTTGCTGGGCAGTAAGAATCCTGACATGAAGTCAATAGAAAGAGAACAATAAAAGTAAATATCTTCTTTTCCTTCATAGACCATTACCTTTGAGGTAAACCAAGAGGATTAATCAAACCCAACTCTGTTTTGACATGATCCACCGTATAAGAAGGCCAACTTCACCTCTACGCGTCTAAAGTATTGATCTGTATTGCTTTACAACCTGGAGTTCATCCATCATCACATCCATATATAGATTGCCTCTGCAAACCTGACCTCCACTTTTTGACCTGTGCGGGCCTTAAATGATGCCAGATTGCTGATCTGCAGAAGTTGTTCAAGCTGGTGTCCATGATCTTCTCAGCACTTCCAGTCAAGAGTCTCCTCATTTTCTATATGTGGTTCCACACCACAGGTCAGTAAATACAAATATTACAAATGGAGTTTCACACTGACACATTTAGGATCTGTTTTTTTTTTTAACATCTACATGTTTTCATTCGATCAGATATCCAAAAAAATGAAAATGTGTTTTTATGCAGATGACATACTGATTTACATAAACTTAGTATAAAAGTATGATCTTATGTAAAAGTAAAGAGCCTGCATTTATTGAATAAATGTCAGAATTTTGGAGTCAACTATAAAACCCACAGTCACACCAAAACACAGAAAGGTTGAACAGTCTCAACCGTATTTATGAAACCATTTTCTAAATTTTATTCACAGTAGACCTGTAACACCAATTATTTAAGGCTATGGAAGTAGAATTCACTTTGACAAGTTGAATATTAATTTTACGTCTTTTACTTTCATTCTGCTTCTTTTATTTGGATACAAAACCTTATTTTTGGCAGTTTGCAGAATGACCATCCAGCAAGCTTAAATATTGCTCTCACTGCCCCAACGATGTTGATCTCATGTCTTAATTTGAGATAATAGAGTAACAAATAACTTTAAAAAAAACATCAAAAGCACTTAAAAGTCACAGCTTCCTTCAACCAATAACACAGAGGCCAATGGGAGCAATGACTGGAATCAGTGTCTTGGCAAAAAAGGTGCTATATCATGAATCCACATACCATTAGGACTTTCTCCTTAGCCTGCACAGTCTCTGGGTCCTTGAGTTGCACCATCTGGGTCAGGGTTCTCAGAGCAAAGGCTCTGGTTGGCACGTTTGGGTCACATGCTTCAAGTAACCAATCAGAAAGGGGCTTGGTGGGACTTTCAGGATTATGGTTCGAGTTCTTTGCTCCTGCAGAGGATGCTGGGTGTGGACTGCTGGTGCGGACAGGTGTCCTTGATTCCTTTACTTCATTGATCTGCATTGTGCTGCCATTTGTTGAGGTTTTGGGGTTTCTGGAGCAGCTTGCTGCAGGTGCAGCGAGGTTTTCAGGCCGGTAGGCGCCACGTGTGGCGATGACAGCTCTGAGGTTGGCTGCCAGCTCCTGGATGACCCCATCTGGGTGCAGCTGTGAGAGGGAGTCCAGAGGGGGGAGTAGCTTTGACATCAAAGCATAATCCTCTGAGCTCACCTGCAAAACAAATGTTTAGATATGGAAAGTAGAAACTAGTTATCCTTATTTGAAATATAACATCTGCTGCGGCTAAAACTGGAGTTACGCTAATAACCAAGATGGTCAAATACAAATTCCAGGATACTTTTAAGATCTGTAGGAAAAAATCAATCAGAATTTTCAAAAGATTCATATTAACAATCATTTTATCATAAACTGCCCATTGATGGGCTGGAAAATTGGTCCAGGTTATATAGCACCTTTAACCAGTTGTAGGTGAGATAGGCTCCAGCAACCCTGTGACTCTGAAAATGGATGGATGGATGATTAAACTCAACCAGACACACAAGAGCTTCTTTTTCCATGAACATCCTCCAGTTCTGCACCTTTAATACAAAGGTTCTTTTGTTCATGGCTTAAAACAAATGTATTTAAAGTCCAGCAATTACATGCAGAGTTATCCAAGGATTTATTCTGGGTCTTCGGCTATTTCAAATTTGGATTTTGACTTTTATCAACATTAGCTATTGATATTTTTCAATGTTTAATTTCTTCATCTTCTAATCCGTTGTTTCCCTTTCTGGGTCACTGGGCTGCTGGAGCCTATCCCGGCCACTTGCAGGCCAGGCAGGGGACACCCTGGACAGGTCGTCACTCTGTCACAGTCAAAGTTAAAACTTTACTTACGGTAATTATCTGGATATACAACTGAATTTTTACCAAACTTACCATGACTGAAAACATCCAGGCATTTAGGCATTTCAACTGTTATTTTAACTTTAAACATTTAATTAAATTTTTCTTACAGAATGTCACTCCGTCCCACTAACTACTTTTGCATTTAACATACAATATAGCAGTATTAGCAGATATTTTTGCACCTTTTAGTTTTCTCTCAAGTTATTTTTTCCTTTTTTGATTCCTCACGCTCTTTAGCTCAATTATCATTTTAAAGTGTTCTTCAGTAGTACTTTTTTATCTTAAAAAAATCATCATTAGCTGATCATTGTTATACTTTTTTAGGTATTTCTTATGGGCAATAATACATTTTGGTAGTTAATTTAACCTTTCTCATCATCATTTATTCGTATGCTGCTTCTTTTTAGCTGAATTGCTTTTTTGATTGGCTTTTATAGAATTTGCTGGTCTTTACATGTATAGGTGGCTGTACTTTTTGTATACATCAAATAAATCACTCATGCAACCTGTGGTGTGGACAGGATAGTGGCCACCAGACCCATCCCCATGCTTAACGTTTGGCTCTCCACTGGGTTCCCCACATGTGGCTCCAGGACCGTATCCAGTCCCACACAGGCCCTTTCAAGTAGGGTCGCCATAAAGTCAACAACCTGCAAAGACAAAAGGAAAATAAAAAACAAAAAAAAAAATCATCCCTGAGGTTTGGAAATAAACCGACCAAATTTAGTTCCTCTGCAAAAATCCGTTAAAACAGAATCAAGTCTAAGCTTTGAAGACAGCACAAAAAAGCTTTCACTGCAGAGATGGAACTGAAAGAAGGCCACCTACTTTATCAACAACACATTTTGTGTTGTTTTGTGTAAAAACTATGGATTAGCATAAAGTAAGTGAGCTCCTTTTATCAGCAGAACTCTTACAAAACATAAAAATCATCTAAAAATGTGCACCAAAAAAAAAGATCCAACAGGTGACGGCACATCAGAATCACTTTATTTGCCAAGTACAGTGCATGTACAGGGAATTTGACTTCAGTGACCTTTTATAGATCAAATATGGCTCTTTACAGTTAATTAAAATTATTTTGAATGTTTACTCTGTGGTTGTCATGTGGTTTGTTTGTGCTTCTATTTGTCTGTGAATTTATCTTGAAGTTCTTGTTTTAGCCTCTGATCAATGAGCTTCTCTGGCTTAGTAAATTAATTTAATTTAAAAATAAAATAGTAAATTATATTAGTTCAACTTTTTGCTGTCTCAGCATTGTGTTAATTGTTTTTAATGGACTTAAACCTCGGCTGACAGCAGAGGCCTCTTCCTCTCCGCCTTTCTGCTCTCACCTGTGTGGTCTTCCTCAAGAGCTGAGAGTGCTGCAGACTCTCCACCATCACAGCCAGAACCTGAAGCAAAGCCAGCCTCTGGCCCTGACGCTCTGCATGACTCAGCATCTGCTGCTCCACCTCCAGCAGCGTCATACTCGACACATCTGCCTCCTCTTCGTCCTTCACCTCCTCCTCTCCTGCAGTGGCCCAGCTGGTCAGCTCCTGCAGGAGGGCAACACAGACTAAAAATGTAACCAACATTTGCGGATCAGTATTTTGTGCTTCATCTGGGAAACTCTATTCCATATGTGAAAAATATTCACTTGACCCCTGACTCAAAAAAACAAAATCTTTTTTCTTTTTCTTTGAAAACCTAGAGTAGGGGCGCGGCTGTTTAAATAGGAATCTGGCCTGCTTGTGGTTTACCTTCAGCAGGTCCAGGAAGAAGTCACCAGGCAGGTCCGAGTCCTTAAGTTCAGCCAACAGGTGCATGAGACACTCCAGCCTCCGATGTTCTCCAGACAGCTTCTCATAAAGCTCGTCATCCTCATCGCTGCAACACAAGCAGACAGGTGAGAAACAGAGAGGGTCAACAGAGCCCCCATTGCACATGTTCGCTGCGTTCACCTGCACCCATCTCTGCAGCTCAGTCTGGCACCTCCATCGCTGCCTGGAGTGAAGCAGAAGCCCTCCGCCACGTCGCTCTTCGTCGCCTGCAGGCCTGACAGCTGCCGCAGCGCCAACAATGCAGCAGAAGCCTCAGACTTACCCAGGAACCACAGTAAGATCTCCTGACAGAGGTCGCTGCAGATTGAACAAATAATGTATGAATGACATTAAATAATGTAATTTTATATTAAAGAGTGAGTAATGAAAAGGGATAAAATTTAAAAAAATGTAAAAAAAATAAGAAGAAACCCCAATATAAACTCCCAAAGAGCAATATAATGCATTAAGACATGTTAAAATTAAACAAAATGTGTAAAAAAAAAAAAAAGAAGAAGCCAACAACTACTAAACTACTAAAGAGGTAAGTCTCTAGTTGATAGTTAAAACTGTTTAGGTCTGAAATCGCGTGTTAGTCAATAATGAGGTAATAATAAGATTGAAAAGCTGGTAGACAATGGATGTCCCATAAAGAAGTCCTCATCTTTGCAGATGATCAAGTCGTATTAAAGAACAACATTCCTCTCAGCACAGAGCAAAGAAGACTGCAGGTGAAACCAGAAAACAACTACATTCTACAGAGCTCATCTGGCAGCTAAAAAAGGGAATGGATACTTTGTAAAGATACCTCAAACAACCAGTTACAGGACATTAAATTCCATCTCTGCTCAAATCTTTGAATCAGAGGTCAACCGCTCTACCTCTGTTCCACGGCTGCCCCAACAAAGCCTTTATAGGGCATTTATTTACCGTATTTTCCGGACTATTAGTCGCTCCGGAGTATTAGTCGCACCAGCCCAGAAATGCATTATAAAGTAGAAAAAAACGCAGATGAGTCGCACTGGACTATAAGTCGCATTTTGACGGGAAATTTATTTGACAAAATCTGGGACCAAGAACTAATAACTTTCACAGCCTCATATGACACAATCATAGCAGACTGTTTATCTCATAATTTCACAGTAATTCTTTCTCAAACCTATTTATTTATTCCTTTCATGAAGCATCATTGGCCAACTAATACTCTGTTTTCATCCTGTATTTGTAGAAACAGTTGTCATTTTTATTGCATTTCTGAATCTATGAAATCATTGGAAAATATATTATGTTGTTAGCCTTCAAGATCTTACTGTATAAAAAAGTTTGCTGATTCTCTGAGTCACTTAACATACTCTTAACACTTAACATACCTCATACATCAAATTGACCCAGGAACATCATCTCTGTTCCTCACAAATGAACATAACAGGAGGGTTAACAATGTATTTATTTCAATTTATTTCTAATATAAGTCGCTGCGGAGTATAAGTCGCACCCCTTGCCAAACTATGAAAAAAAGGGCGACTTATAGTCCGGAAAATACGGTACATTTGTAGATGTTCCTCCTAAGCCTTTTTAAGATGTTTATTAGTCATTTATCAGCATTTATTAGTGTCTTACAATTTCTTTCTTTTATTCCTTCTTTTAAAATTACAACTGAATAAAATTATATCTAGATTTTTGATTTATTAGTTGGCAAAAAATAAACAAAAAATAAGTAAAACTAGCAAGATTTAAAAGACAAAAAGTCTAAATGAACTAAAGGGTTGATTAAGAAACCAAAACAAAACAGGACTGTCTAGGAACATTCAAAGGAATGTTATTTTCTGGCAAACAGGGCAGGTGTGACGTTTACCGCAGGTGGGAGACGTTCTGTTTGGTGAAGCAGAAGAGCGTAAAAATGACAGGGAGAACTTCTTCAAGCGCTGCGAGGAGAGCAGGAGATGGACTGTTTCCAACCACCCAGATCTGACAGACACAAAACACACAAAAAGTGAGACAAGAAAGAGACGAGCTCCACCCTAATCCATCTATCATAACATCTTCGGCAGCTTCCAGCTGTTCCAGGTCCGGCGCAAACGCATGCAAACTCCACACAACGTTACCTTAACCACCATCAAACAAGTTACTGACAGCTTGATTTTTTTTAACTAGATAGTTGCAGTATTAAACAACAGAGAAGTCAGAAAGTTTCCAGACTAACAGATTTGCACACTCACCTTGTATGTGTCCTCCAAGCAGCGCGTCAGCTCCGCCTCTTCAACGACCACCTGGCCATTGCTGCTTTCTGACAGACAAATGTGAATTTATTTATTTGTGTCAAAGTGACATAAAAAAAAGCAGCTGTACTGTTGTTACCACTGCAGGCGGTGCAGCAACGCTGCAGCGGAGCGAGCAGGGGGGCCAACAGGTACTGCTGAGTAAAGGTGGGCCTCTCATGCACTAAGGTGAGCGCCGCCCTTGTGGCCACACGCTGAAACTGCTGAGCTGTCAAATTGTCTTTGAAGTGCAGAAGGTCGAGGACCTGAAAATCAAAAACAAATATGTTTTTTTTATGATAATGTAGTTTTTGTCAGAAATTCTGCCAACATTAAATGCACCATGAGCTTCTCTGTAATATGATGTAACAAGAAAAGCATGACTTAAGCCACACCATCATCACAGAGTAGCTAATGTTTAATTGAGACAAGAATGACGCCTCTCGTTTAGACAACAGGAGAAGTTCAAACATTAAACATCATGTTTATGAATATTTTCCTAATATGCTTTTGCTTTGATTAACGTGCTAGTGTGATTTTTAAATCCATCTTTACATCATGGATGAGGCCAAAGTCTTTTTTCACTGTCTGCTCCAGCAGAATGTCTCTTGAACATCAGCTTCAGACAGTGCTCATGTGAGGAGCTGACCTGAGGACAGATGAGTCTGAAGTAGGCATCTGCTGAGGTCGACTGTTGGGGGCAGGCCACCAGGATTCTGGCTACAGCATCACATTTCCTCCAGTCAGACTCGCCCCCTGCAGGACACAAGCAGAACTGCAGGCTTAAAGCACATCCATTTTTAGAACCTGCATGTTCTCATACACGGTTGCTAGAGCCTATCCCAGCTGAGAAAACTTGTTTACACCCTGTGTCACAAGGCCACACAGACATAAAACAACAAACACTTGCAGTCACGCTAAAAGGGACAATTTAGAGTCACCAATTATTAGTGGTGTAACATTACACGTAGTTGAATCGAACCGTTTAGTTACGGCAGTTTTGGTTCGGTTCACTTCTGTACTGTTTCAGTTCGTTTTTTCTTTTTTCCCCCTGCATACGCATTGTAACGACCCAGCTGTTTTGTCACTTCTAGCGGGGAAACGAGAGCCGAGCTGCTTATGAACTAGATGCGTTGACTGTCATCGCACCATACTCCACTCGCCCTCTAACGGTCTCAGAGAGAGAGTAGACAGAGAAACAGATGCGCCATCTCCTTTACGACGTTAAAACCCATTTATTATGAACACATGTGAACAGCGTAACAACATGAACCTCACTTCTCTTCACAGCTCTCTCAGTGATGGTGAAGGATTCAACACACAAGATCAAAAGATTTCACACTTCCCATGAGTCTTAGTGGCTATAGGCGAGGCTAACCCCCAGGTCGCCACTGTATTAACTTTGCGCCGAGGCGGAAGTAATGTTAGCCGTGAGTTTCCTCTGAGACGCTATTAGGTGACGGACAGTAAGCGTGTCAACATATGGCTAATGCCGACGCGAGGCCAGAGATGAGCCCCCCCCCCCCATCTGCTTACGCTCTCCTGTGTGGGGGGAACACTTTGGCTTTGTTGTCAGCATTCATGCAGGTAAATGACAGTTAGATAAGTCGAATGCTGTGTGTTGACATTGTTACACAAAGGTAACTTATGCCACAGTAACGCATCTAATCTGTTAACCAACTTAAAACGGCATCACCAACTGGAACAATCAGGTCTACAAGAAAAAAATGTTCAAGTTAAAATGTTTATTTTCAGGCCAGCGTTAATGATTAAAGTTTTTGGTTCCTGGCAGCTAATAGTTTTTCTTATTTTATTAAGCAGATCACCTTCGTAGGTCAATTTTATTTATTGTTATATGAAACCAATAAATGCATTTTGTAAGTAATTTTTTTCTGCCTTAGTTTTTTGTACTGAAAAAATACCGAAAATAGATAGATGGATAGATAAAATCTTTATTAATCTCCCAAGGGAGAAATTCAGGTGTCAAAGAGCTCTTTGTAAAGGTTTTTATTGTCATTTTTAGCAAATACATCAAAACGGAGGAATTATGCGGCAGAGGAATGTTTATTGCAACGCCTCACCTGTTCCCCCTTCCAGGACGGCACGGACCACAGCCTGCACGCCATGAGGTTGCATGAGACGCTCAGACAGCAGTTGACCACACAGACGCCTCAGCCAACCGGGCGCTGATCTCAGACCTGCCCTGCCGCCGGACGTGGAGGAGCTCCCGAGCCGAGCGACCTGCGGCAAAACGACCATCAGACGGGACTTTCAATCAGCTTTCATTCTCAGGAATGAAAGCAGGAAATATTTTCAAACGCAGGATTTTACCCCAAAGCTTTATAACAAACTTAACAGACAAGCATTTACTCTTTCCTTAAAGTAAATAAAATAACTTTAAAAAAAGATTAAATAATAACGACCAAAGAGAAAAACAGGAGGCAGCAAATTAAATCAAAATCTGTGCACACAAGTGTCTGGCAGCACATTCACAAACTACAGTCAAGAGTTAAACAAGAGGTTGATAGAAATAAACCAGAAGGATGAAAGATTTTCCAGCAGTTTTCTTTCCATCTACAGGCATGTTTATCTGAAGGCATTCAGGTTTTTAACCCTTTAAGCTTCAGCTGGAACACATTTTTGAAACCATTGTTAGCAATTAATTAAAAAAACTGTACAAAATGAAAACTGGTTGCTTTTCTCAATTAAACTGCTTTATCTGGTGCTCTATTTGCAGAAAGTTGTTTGTTATACTTTGAAATCATAAAAAAAGCTGTTTTTTTAAAGTACTTTTAAAGCGCTGTCATCATGTGAGCAAAACCTGCACCTTCAGGTTCCTGCAACTCTCACCACACAGCAGAAGCTTTATCTAAGTTGATCTCCAAAATGTAGCACCTGTTTGGGTCCACCTTGGAGGATCAGAAGCTCCTTGATGACGATTGGCTGGTATACTTTTTCCAGGAGACCCTTGAGGGCCACTTGACACGCTTGACACTCGTCACCTCTCAGCCACTGAGGAGAACGCAAAAAAGTGGTTAATTTTTAAGTAATGCAAACTGAGCTTTTAATAAACCTTTGGTTTTACAGCGGTAATCAGATTACAGCTGAAGAGCTGCTTCTGCTCTCAGAAATGGACACTTATTGGTGGGATTCACGTTTTTACCCTTTCGCCCTCTTTCTGAGGCTCATGTCCGAGCTGACTCAGCGCTGCCATCATGTCCCCCAGATGTCGTGTGAACACCAGAGTGGCGAGCGTTGACAGCTCTGCCAGCTGTAGCAGGACATTCGTGGTGGTAAGAAGGCGTCTTCTTGCAGGGGGTAGAGCCTCCTGGCAGATCAGTTTTTCAACCACGGCCCCAAACGCTGACCTGTGGCCCAGCGGCACGCCAACGCCCGGCGCCAGGAAAGGACAGAGCCCCAGAGACACCACAAACTGCAGAGCGGTGCTGAGCGTCTTCTGCTGTGACACACTGAGAACATCAGGGGGGAGAGGCGGAGCCATCTCAGCTGTTTGAAGTCTGGCTGCAGACTGAGGCGGGGCCAGCTGGAAGCGCTCCAGCTCCATCGTCATGTGATGCACGAGCGCGAGGAGCAGCAGGAGACACTCCTGAACAAAGCTCCATGTGGGGTCCTCTGTGTCACTACAGAACCACTCTGCCGACAGCTTCACCTCCTCCCTCAGCCTCTGCACCTCCTCAAAGCTGCTGTCGCTCTGGAGCCGCTCCAGTAGCAGAGCCCTGTTGGCCTCCAAAGCAGCCTGGAGTGCCCCCTGCTGGGAGGCCTGAGCATTGGCTTCTGTAGACAAAATCGAGAAGAAGTAGATGCAAGTGCCCCAGAAAAAAATAGAGAATCATTTCTTTTTTTGTCTTACATTCTCCATCTCCAACTTACAGCCCCTCAAACCCCCAACCTAACATTATTGGTGCAACAAAAATGGCGAACAATATTGGAGCTAGCCAACCCCAGTCCAGCCATCCAGTTTTTTGAGCCAGATTCCAGCTCAAAACAAAGACGCCCATGGATGCATCAGAATAGAGCGGAGCAGCCAGGAGCTTGTGGCCCGCCCAGCGTATTTTCTACGTCATAGGATCTTTTACAAACGGCATTCCTTCATCTGGTCCTGATTCACATAGAATAATAAATACTCCGAAATGCAATTTTAAGCTTAATTTTCTTAATATATGTCCATAATCATCAGGCGTGGGTATTTAGATGGTTTTGTAAGTGTGTCTACGTATGGCAGAAAGCAGATAACACAGAAGACACGTGTTTCTGTCTGCAGCAGTGTTATCTCCTCGTTTTCTCGTGGCTCACTTACCGCTGAGAGGTTTTGTGAGGACATTTAAGGCCAAGATGAACGCTGACGTCATTACCGACCGCAGACCTTAGATTTAAAGACGCAAAAATAAGTTCAAAGACTTGTATCGGCTTTAACCTGTCATTTTTGGATGGCCACGGCTATGGTGCTGCGATGCTAAAGCTAAAAACATCTCGGAGCGTCATGACGTTGCCTCTACGTCATGACGTTGCATCTACGCAAGACGGGATTGGCTGACGCTGGCACGCAATGACGCAACAGATTCAAATGGGATTTGGTTCAAAATTGGTGACAAAAATTTGCCTCAAAGACACTTTAAAAGTTTCAGAAAAACAGTTTCAAAGACAAAAACTGGTATTAAAAAAAGATCTAAACTTTATTAAAAAAATTTATAATATACAATTTATGAACAAATTGAACTGCAACTTGAATGTGTCTGGGAGTGGGACACAAGGGTAATAAAAAAGAAAAACATAAACAAGTTTTACATTTTTTATCGTTTAAAAACTATTTTTCTACCTATTGCTTCCAATAATTATAAATAATACAAAGCAAAATTGTACAACAGTGTCTCCTGCTAAAATACATCTGAGAAACATAAAATCACGTAAAAGTTTAAATTACACCTACTCCCAATAAGTTAGGAAGATTGTTATTTATACGAGTGCTTTTCCTATATGGTCTGGCACTTTTAATAAAATGCGTAAAGATTTCACTAATAATGAATGAGAGGAAACACGATTTTTATTAGTTTGACATTTACTCCCAAAATTAAGACAATAATAATGATAGTCCCAAATAACAAACACTGAGCGTGTCAATGGTGAGTATTTCCAGCATTTGCTTCAATGACAGCCAGGTCTAATGCTCCTCGCCAGCCTCATGATGTTGTTTTGAGTCAATGCGCTCCAATCTTCCACAAGCGCTACATGCCGTTCTGCCTGGTCACTTGGCAGTATGATCAACTAGCTGGTCCTAGACTGTTCAGGTCAGGGGGTCACTGCTAGCCGTACTGTATGAGGCACTCTCACTTCCTGAAATTGAGATGTAATAATTCTGGCACCATGTGGTGGAGCATTATCATCCATGAACAGAAAGTTGGGGGCATCCTGGTGGAACCGGGGGATGATAATGGGTTCTATTATGTGAAAGGGCAGTGACTGAGCCATCCACAATAACCAAATTGGACTCTCTGACTGTAAAAGACCCTTTTTAATTGTTTTCTTATTATTGTTTAACATTTCTTTTGATTGAAGATGCCCTTAACTTCAAAAAAAGTATGTTGAAGATGTAAAAGAACATTATAAAAAACAGTGTTAATATTTGTAATGTGTTTTGAAGACTTTTATTGTGAAGGTCTCACCTACTTCTGTGAAATCCCTGTGTCAGTTTAACAGAAACAAAAAAAACTGTTAACAGCTGACGCTACGGCAACAAAGAAAACAGACAAAAAATGGAAGGATAACTGTGTAAAGCTGTAATGTGTTTTTGGCATCTAGCTGGAAGGCGAACAGGTATGATTTTTGGTTATGTTTACTGCACACATTTTGTGATTATTTTCAATTGTTTTATGTAAAATAACAAAATATGTTTCTGTTTGAAGTTATCCAACAATCTAACGCTACTAGCTGAGGTAAAGAATGATTGTATATCAAAAAGGAATTATTGTAAGTTTGTTTTTATGCTTTTCTTCAGCTCTTACGGTGTGACTATGACTATAAATAAATGGGTTGGAATACCCCATCATAGTCCATCAGTTACTATCATTGAGTCCATCGTCTGAATCAAGTCCGGCTGGAATACTACACTGACTACTCTCTGACTTGACTGTTGCACCTCACTCACCAAAGCAAACCCTGGGAACCATGTTGACCTTGGCGTATCGCTCACCTTGCCTGATCCAGCAATGCTGAAAACCATTATTAATGTGCAAATTATTTCTTGCACAGAAATGACTATAGGACGGTAGACATTTGCTGCTTTGTCAAGGTCACATGATCTTGTCTTTACAGCAAACATTCACAGCGATGTCTTGGTGTTAGTGTAGTCACCTGCAACGGTCATCTTTAAAGTCAAAGCGATGGAGTTGGCTGTGAATGGTCTGTCTGGAAACCCAAGTATCCCACACATCTGGTAAACGGGTCTACAGCTGTGTGACATTTGCTAAACCATGTCTGAGTGCAGACGTCTTCAGGTACTGGCCATGGTTGCGGTCTGTCGCTTCTGGATCGGTCACAATCCTGCCAGTAGTTCTGAGTCTTGATGCAAGTCTGCTGATGACACTTTGAGACTAAACCAAGCGTCTGCCTGCCTACTACCTACCCAAAGGCACGTACACAACGTATTCATGTGGAAAACTCAAAATAAGGTGTCTGTCCCAATTACTTCCCTGTCCCAAAAATCTTTGAAATCAGACACTATACTAATCATCCAGTTTTTCCAAAATATCCCTAATTTATTGCATAGCCTAGATAAAACAGCTGAATAGCATTTGAAAATTAATGTGCACAGTTAATCTGCATACACCAAATTTCTTCAGTCCCCCTCCCCATAACGAAGGGATTTCACGGCTCTACAGTCAAACTCATTGGTCTCATATGCAGGTTGAGACCAAAGATCCTTTATACACAGCACTTCACACTTGATGCAGGGATACCTATATATAATATAAAAAGAAACAGGACATAGGCCCTCAAAGAATTAAGTTTGGCAGTCCTGATCAAAATGTTTTTGTAAGAAACAAATTCTCTATGACCAAGCTTTATTTATCCACTGAATATTTCTAATTTCAGAAGCTGCCAACATAACTTTTCGGAAAATGAAGTATTCCATACAGCTTTGAAAGCAGAGTTTTTTCTCCCCATTTCAGCAACTTAAACTGATTAGAAAATTAAGCTGGAACATTTGATGTATACTGCAATGTTTGATCACTTCTACAACTGTTAAAAATCAATAAAACAGAATCACCACAATGTGAAAAGCAAAGAGTTTATTTGCACCAAATATGGGTAAGGAAGGCCATCTTGAAGGTTTCGATCAATCAAAAACTTCAAAAGCTCCGTCTGGCCAAACCATCAGGAGGGTTCAGGATGAAGTCCACGGCCTTTTTTTGGGATTCAACCCCCTCGGGGTAAAGCTAGCCTTTGTAGCAATGTTCCTCTTTCGCAGGTAGTTTGAGTGAGAGTCCAGAGTGAAGACCGGATCATGACCGTTCATGTCGGTGAAGAAAGGCTCCTCCTGATCAGGAGCATGGCTCCAGCTCTCCTCTGCAGACTGGTGGGGGCTGCTGCTCCCTGCAGAGGCAGCTTCAATGATTTCTGGATCCCAAAACTGAAAGAACTCTGGGATGAAATCGTGAGCCCGGAAACCTGGATCTCTAGCACCACCCATGTTGCTGCTCTGGAGGAGCCTTTGACGGTTGGAACGGTCAGAGACAGAAGATGGTTCCTCAGACAAATCTGATCCAACAGAAAAAGGTGAAAGGAAGAACGGCCACATGTGGTTCAGTCCTAGACTGCTCGATCCATCTGAAGACGAACAGATTCAGCCAACTGAGTTACATTCACACCTTAAACATGACTTTCTTCACCCATATCTCACCTCCTTGTGGAGGAGAACAGCTGATGCTGCCAAGCAGCAGACAGGATATCCAAACCCTAAAAAGCAAATGTGGAGAAGAGCTAAAGTTTCAGGCTGGAGAAAATGATGAGTGCAGATCGACTTACTTCATTTCAGGAGAAAGGCTTCAACAGCTGTGGATGCAGGTTTTTGAGCCCTCACTGTGTGTTTAATAATAATAAAAAAGAAAGCTCTTTATTAATTTCTCCTTCAGACTAAGATCATGACTTGAGGTCATACCAGCTAACAGAACCACACCTCACTGATTGTGCAGGTGCAGCAACCTGCTCTCACCTGATGTTCTGAGCTGATTGTTTAGTGGAAGCAGCTGCTGATGGAGGGAAAAATGTCCAATGTAGTTATTTAAAGGCAGATACAAATACGATTTTTTTAAAAATACAGTTGAAACACAAGAGAAAAAAGAGAAATAAGCTAAACAGAAGGGAAAACACCTACAAAGAGGAAATTTGCAATTAATAGAAATTAATTAGAAGTTTATTTTAACTTCACGTGAGTAGGTGGCGATACACAAACTAATATTTGCAAAAAAATCACGAATAAACAGGAACTATGAATCTTGGATCAACCACTAAAGATCAAATCATAACAGGATTGAGGATGGGACACAGATTTAAATGATACACTACATTTACTGGAGAAACAACCCACTAGTCTGTGATTGCGGGAAAGGGGAAGAATCATTGAAGCACATTTTGCGTCACTCAATTGTATGAGGATGAAAGACAGCAGCTGGAGGATAGAGTACGATTGCCAGGGGGAGAGCAGCTGACTTTGAGGAAGCTGTAATTGGCTGCTGTTGGTTTTTTGAGGAAACTGGACTGTTGAGAATATTTTTTTTAATAGACTAGTTAGGTAGTCCCCCACTCCAACATGATGGCGGTATTGCACCTCGTCATTGGTGCCTCCCGCTATTTAAACCACAAGAAGAACCAGTAGGATGTCGGAGGGTCTGCTGATAAAGAAACCCTAGTAGGATGCCGATTACCTGGATCGGGTGCATTTAGCCAATGGCAGGTTATATGGACGACATAGACAGTAGCCCACGAGGCCTGGAGTTAGACACCTTTGTTCGGTGGATATTTTGTTTTCTTTTTAATATTTCCAAGCAGCCCCCACCGTGGGGCTGTTTTGCAGCTCTGAATACTCAACTAGAGCTTTAACCATTTTTCAAACATTTCACCTTTTCTCCATTAAACTTAACCAGGGGAAAGGTTGATTTTTTCAGAATGTTAAGTTATTCAGTGTCCCCTTTTGACATTACAAGACACTTGGTCTGGAAATTCTCCATTACTGATAAACTAGTGCAGGACTATGTAGTGCCCTGGATTTAAAGAGCAATGACATTATGCTCACTTTTTGAAAATTGACACCGATTTGACCATTTGAAAACTGTTAGACTAAAACTCTCATTTCAGTGTTCAAAATTGCCAATGTATGTAATCTAGTGATTAGTGCAGACTGGTTCTTCCACAGTAGCCTATGGTCAATTTCTAGGTCGCTAGATATGTTTGAACTACAAACTAGTGAATGCACTACAGAGTAGTGGAGTTCTGATGTAGCCATGGTTTCTATTCAATGCCATGAATCTTCCTAGCTTTATTCCTGTTAAGTGGGTTTTTTAATACCAATGAGAGAAAATTTAACAGGTTTAGTTAGAGAGACTCGAATGCCTACTTTGGAGGACAATTAATCCCAAATGTGTGAAAATATTTTTCAAACTTAATCTTAAAGGGGTTTAAATGGCTGGAGTACAGGTAATCCTCAAGTAAGCTACTCAGAAATTAAACACAAGAGCTTAAACTTGACAGAAGTTTAATGTTGATCAAGACACAACTGACCTTGAACACAAATCTCAAGAGTCAGTAACTGCCAAAAGCCACATGGAGTGGTCAGAGATCTTTAGCGGCTTCCTTTAGCTGAACCTTTGCCCTGATGGGACTTGCTGGGGTACGGGAACACTGGTTCTTGAGGAACACGCGGTTCTGTTGGGGTGTAGCGGAACTGACTGAACAGCAGCCGTTTCTGGTTGTAGCGAGAGCGAGACTTGAAAGCGTACACTTGATCCTCCTCACTCACTGGAGTGAACTCTGGCTCTTCCTCGTCGTCAGATGAGGAGCTCCAGCTCTCCTGTTCAACCTGGCGCTGGCTGCCTGGAGTGCCAGACTGAGAGCCCTGGGAACCAGACTGTTGAGATCCAGAACCAGAGTAGCTGCCATAACCACTGGACTGTGCAGGTCTCTGATAAGTTGGCTTGGCTGGCTCTTGTTCAGGATAGGAAGCAGAGTACCACATGGGAGCAGTACTGTCTGTAGAGCCTGTAAGGAAACAAGATCAGGTCAGTCATCTGAGAGGAGAACCATCATGAACCAGAGCAGATCCAGTCACCTCCAGCAGTGTTGGTGCCAGCACTGTAATAGCCTTGCGGACTGCTGTAGCCACTGGACTGTGCAGAAGGTTTCTCATAGGATGGAGCTTGTCCAGAGTATAGAAACATGGATGGATCATATCCTTTGAGGAAAAAAGTAGAGTCAACTCCAGCTGCTAAAGTTAAGTACTGTCCAGAGAAGTCATCTTACCTCCTTGAGGAAGACAGGAGATGCTGCCAATGAGCAGACAAGAAATCCACAGAAACCTGCAGACATTAAAGCTCAGCTTAAAGTTCTTGAAAGTGTCCAGTTATAGCAAATTTTTATTAGAAATAGGTTCAAAGGAAACTAAAGATGATAAATAGTCAATCATCTAAAGGCTGAAACTTTGTACCTCATTCTGCTGCAGCTGCTTCACACCAAAGAACAGAAACCTCAGAGACCTGTGACAGTGACTTCCAACTGCAGCATCTGTTTTTATCTGATACTCAGAGCTGATTGATGAATGCAAACAGCTGCTGCCGATTGAGGGAAATTTTGCTGAAGATTTCCTGCAATTCTTAACCATGTTAAACTCATATCAATGTCAGGTAACAGTGCTGACATGAGG
Source organism: Oryzias latipes (assembly GCF_053564925.1). Lineage (NCBI taxonomy): Eukaryota > Metazoa > Chordata > Actinopteri > Beloniformes > Adrianichthyidae > Oryzias > Oryzias latipes. The sequence goes on along the minus strand of NC_136242.1, from coordinate 30,410,038 downwards.
AGAGACGAGATGATCAGATTCTGTCTATTTGATTTCCTATCAAACTGAGGGATAATAAACACTTTGATGCCATGGCAACCAGAGATACTGACAATATGTTTTCATTTCCACTTTGTTGGGAGGACTTTTTGTCCAACTGCACAGTTTTATTCACTCTTGTAGACGAGTTTTGAGAATCAAGCAGCCTCTGAAGAATTTACAGAGTTTTGTTTTGTTTCTGGAAGTCTGTGGGAGGAAGACTCCTGTCATGACGGTTTGAACTGAAGGTTTACAGCTGCAAAGATCAAACTATTTCTCTCAGGACCAATAAATTTGTTTTGTATTCCTATAGAGGAAAGGTTGACATTAAATCTTATATTTCAATGAAAGAAAATAAAACCTCTTGCTAAAGACATCCGTGTCAGATGATCATTTTCCATTGCAGCATATTAGCATCAGAACAAAAACACATAAAATGTGTCTGACTTGAAAAAGCCCAGAACCAATCCAAACAGCAGCTTGTGAGCTTTAATGTCTCTTAATAACTGAAATGGACTAAAAGAGTGAAAAGTCCTTAATTTCTTATGCACTGAGGCCAAATGGTCTGGAGATGTTTTATGAGCTCAGATTTCTGTTTGTTTTCATTAAACAAACATTTCTAAGTTGGTTTGATGGGGAGCACTGTCGTCTTCCATTAAAATGTTTTCCCGGTTGAAATCCTAGCTGGGTTCTTTAAAATGTTAATGACAGATTTTGTTTTAAGCACTTACATTGAAAATATGACTTTGCATCATTGGCAAATGTGATGTTTTGTTTGTAACCATTATAAGGGCGCTTGATCAGTTGTCAAGGATGTGTCACATTAATCACATCAATGTTTAGTGAGAGTCTCCGTTCCAAAACATTGGTAGCCATTCACTTAAAGTAAAATAAAATAGAATAATATTGAACATTTTTATTCCTAAAGAAATACGCCTAGATAATTTCCTCCATAACCTTTTTTATCTTCAATTTTATTAAAGTTGAAGTTTATAAGCTCAACAGATCGCGGGCCTTGGAGCAACTTACAAAGGAGAATTTTGAAAATGTATCACCAAAAGGAAATTCCCATGTAACAAACATGAGAATTGTATTTAAACGCGACAAAGGAGAGCCTATAACTTCATCAAACCGACGTTAGAACAGCTTACTTCAAAGATTTAAAAGGCCTTTATTGTCTATTAACAAGTCATGGGAATCATACATAAAGATGGCTATCTTGATCATACAAAAAAATTATTTTGTTAATCAAGACTTTTAAAACTGTATGACTTTCTTCATTTTTACACCTTACAACCTAGAGCCAGTGGGAAAACATTACCATTCAGTATCCGAAAAAAATTCTTATAAATATAAGGAGGCTACAAACTGGGGGGACGTAGGAATTTCAAGATCAAATTGATAAAAAACACAAAGAAGAGCTTCTGTGTGTTTGTCTGTGGCACTAAACTTTGGAATGAGTTAAGCAATGAGCTCAAACAATGTTCAAATATTCAAATATTCAAGAAAATGTATAAAGAAACTCTGATTTTACAATATGAAGATCAAAAGGTGTTTGAATAATTCCAAATACATGTGTGAACTTGACTGTGGTGAAATAATCAAAGCTCTTTTAATTACAACCAATGAGTATTATTGTGTAATGTGCAATGATTTGATTTGATTAATGTATTTATTTCAAGCATTAATTGTAGTCAATACAATAAAGAAAAATCACACAGATTTATAGAACTCATTACAGAAAGGATGAAATGCAAACTGAAGTGTTTTAAATCCAATTAATAAGCTATAGATTTTCTTCACTTGATCTGCAATGTGTAGAAATGATTACCAGGTTAATGTGATAATGTGTTCTAATGATAATGATTTTTACATATATGTTACTTAAAGCGTAAATCATCGTTTATTGAAAATATGTAAGATTTCTTTTTGAGGATAATTAATAAGGTTTCGGATTTGTTAGTGTAAAACTTGATCAGCAGTGTGTAGGGATGAATTCTGGATGAATATGAAGTTGTATTCTGATGGAGTATTACAACTGTTACATGATGTGTGATTCACGTCACAGTTTACTGAAACCATGAATGTTTTCTGAAGATAATCAATAAGAACTCAATGTTACTTAAAAAAAATCAGCACTTGATCTGATCAGAACCACATTATGAATATACAAAATTAACTCAAATAACTCAGTAGGGGTGGGGTTACATAAGATCGCTGCTTTCCACTCCTTTTAGATCAATGATTCAAGTCATGACTTTGGTTAATTACTATAATAAAATGTGACTTGCCTTTGATTTTAATTAATGCATTTAATTATTTCTGTAATTAGTTTAATCTGTTATTGTATCACCCACAATTAAAGCTTGAAACAAACATTTTGTTCTATATGCTTGATACAGTTTAGCCAAAATCTTGTTCCTCTCTTATGCTGTGATGAGTAAAGACAATGTGAAAACAGAAAAGATGGTAAATAACCAAAAAAAAAAAAATCTGATGTGCAATTGGGCACATTGGATTTGACTTCATTGTTCTGCAGAGCAGATTGTGTTCAGCATCGGAGCAGCCTGCTTACCAAGGTTTTAATATTCTCCCTCAAAGGAGAAAAGCAGGGGTTTGAGGGAAGCCAGTGAGCTTTCGTGAATGTCGAACTTTTCCAGTACACACACCCCCCTGGTGATTACGTTGTTCTGATTGAATCAACGTTAAGTGTCAAGAGGAACCATGGGTTCTCTGGGATGAAGTGGTCAAGCAAGTTTCCCGTGCAAAATAATTCATACATTTAGGTTTGAAGGGTGCAGTTCAGGCTCCCCCCCCCAAAATTAGAGCGTTCCTTAGTACTGGTATTTGGATCATTCCCTGCATAGAGTAAACAATTTTAAAGTGTTGTAACAAGATTCTTTAGAACCACCCTCCAGTTTAAGCCATTGAAAAGAGTTTTATCCACAACATTCAAACTTAAATATTTATTTTTTAAAGACTACACAGCACTTGCATTTCAGTAACTGCCACAGAACACATGGAGTGGTCAGAGATCTTTAGCGGCTTCCTTTAGCTGAACCTTTGCCCTGATGAGACTTGCTGGGGTATGGGAACACTGGTTCTTGAGGAACACGCAGTTCTGTTGGGGTGTAGCGGAACTGACTGAACAGCAGCCGTTTCTGGTTGTAGCGAGAGCGAGACTTGAAAGCGTACACTTGATCCTCCTCACTCACTGGAGTGAACTCTGGCTCCTCCTCGTCGTCAGATGAGGAGCTCCAGCTCTCCTGTTCAACCTGGTGCTGGCTGCCTGGAGCTCCAGCCTGAGCGCCCTGGGAACCAGACTGTTGAGATCCAGAACCAGAGTAGCTGCCATAACCACTGGACTGTGCAGGTCTCTGATAAGTTGGCTTGGCTGGCTCTTGTTCAGGATAGGAAGCAGAGTACCACATGGGAGCAGTACTGTCTGTAGAGCCTGTAGGGAAACAAGATCAGGTCAGTCTTCTGAGAGGAGAACCATCATGAACCAGAGCAGATCCAGTCACCTCCAGCAGTGTTGGTGCCAGCACTGTAATAGCCTTGCGGACTGCTGTAGCCACTGGACTGTGCAGAAGGTTTCTCATAGGATGGAGCTTGTCCAGAGTATAGAAACATGGGTGGATCGTATCCTTTGAGGGGAAAAAAAAGTATAGTTAACTCCAGCTGCTAAAGTTAAGTACTGTCCAGAGAAATCATCTTACCTCCTTGAGGAAGACAGGAGATGCTTCCAATGAGCAGACAAGAAATCCACAGAAACCTGCAGACATTAAAGCTCAGCTTAAAGTTCTTGAAAGTGTCCAGTTATAGCAAATTTGTATTAGAAATAGGTTAAAAAGAAACTAAAGATGACAAATAGCTAAATAAAGGCTGAAACTTTGTACCTCATTCTGCTGCAGCTGCTTGACACCAAAGAACAGAAACCACAGAGACCTGTGACAGTGACTTCCAACTGCAGCGTTTGTTTTTATCTGATACTCAGAGCTGATTGATGAATGCAAACAGCTGCTGCTGATTGAGGGAAGTTTTGCTGAAGATTTCCTGCAATTCTTAACCATGTTAAACTCATCTCAATGTCAGGTTACAGTGCTGACATGAGGACAGACGAGATGATCAGATTCTGTCTCCTTGATTTCATATCAAACTGAGGGATAGTAAACACTTTGATGCCATGGCAACCAGAGATACTGACAACATGTTTTCATTTCAACTTTGTTGGGAGGACGTTAGGCCTTTTTGTCCAACTGTACAGTTTTATTCACTCTTGTAGACGAGATGTTTTTTGAGAACCCATGGAAACACTCCTGTTGGTGTAAATTCTGCCAAAAACTCTTTAACATTAAAAATGATCATTTTCTTGAAAGCAAAAAGCCAAGAACCAAACCAAAGACAATCCAAACAGCAGCCCAAGAGCGTCGGCTCCCCTCAAAATTTACAAATTTTATTCATTTCAAACGGACAAAAAAGGTCTGAATTTACAGAGTTGTTTTTCTCTCGAAATTACTGGTCTGGTAAATTTTTAGGAAATTAATCATGAGTTTGTAAACGGTCTGAGGCTAAAATTATGTGAAGTAGATATAAAGATCCCACATATAAGGCCACATAAATGTAATCAAATAGGCTCAAATTGAATTCAAAACTATTGTGACTTTCTTCATGTTGGTCTGATGGTGAGCACTGACGCCGTCCATCAAAAAGCTTATGGGCTGAAATCCCAGCCGTGTCCTTAAGAGTTTGCATGCCTTCACTTCCTGTCGACAGATTTTATTTTCATGCATTTAACAAGATATTATGATTTGTGTATCATAGGCAAATGTGATGTAAAGTTTGATTTTCCATCACTGTGAGACACGTTTAGGGATGTGTCATATTAATCACATTTGGTGAGATTCCTTGTTTAGAAATGGTATGTGTGTTGCAGTGACGTGCAGTCAGGAGAGGCAGGTGAGGCTGTGCCTCACCTGTCATTATGGGAAGAAAAGAGAAAAACTAAATTCAATTATTATATTTAATCAGTAATTTGTGCTTTGCAGTCATTTTCCATTTAAATGTACCATTTTGGGTGTTTTTTCTTTTCAAAATCGCTGAATTTCCGCATTTGCCGTTCAGATACTAAGAAGTGACGTGCGATGAGGCACCAGCCCGCTGAGCCTCACCTTGGATTGCGCAATACCTATGCAGTCAGACAGTACTGCTGTCTCTCTGTGTGTCGGTTCAATCACTTGGACTATATGAGCTGAGTTTACATAATTTAGCAGATGTATATGATGTACAGTGTTTGTTTTTATAAATAACTGTATGTGAGGGACGTGTTTCTTGTGCTGAGCGCTAAACGCCGGCGATAAAGCCGCTGGGTGAGGCCAGCAGTTCTCGTGCCTCATGTTAGGGGGCGCCGGTGAGCCCTGAGATTATGACGCTAAAAAATAATAGAAGTGATAGCAAGCGGCAAGTCATTTTCTTCAGAAGGAGCGGCGTATAGACTTTATTTACAAGTAAAGGTAAGATGATAATTAGGTTTGTGCTTTTTTCTATGCTGCAGTTTGTATATGAAAAAAACATGTTGAAATAATATTTTAAACAAAACACGTTAACTTGTCAATCAAATGGTGAATAAGTTACTCAGTATGGTTCATATGTTTGTAAATCTGACTGATGACGTCAATGCCTCACCAGCCATTAACCTCACAGCACGTCACTGGTTTGTTGAAAGAAAAAGATATTTATTGCTTTTGTTCCTGAAACATGCCAAGAGGGTGTAGATGAATTCCTTCATAACCTTTTTATTTTCATGTTTATTGCCGGTGAAGCTTCAAAGCTCACGGGCTAGGGTGCAATTTACAAAGGATAATTTGAAAAATCTATCACCAAAAGGAAGCCATCAACAATGTAACAACCATGAGAATTCTATTTACTCCCTTCTGTCATATTCATCTCATGTTCCTCACTGTCCCCGGTCAACATTGACCGGTTTTGACTGATCTTAAATCGGTACAAAAATATAAATCACAGAACACCAAATAATCAATGACCTAGCCATATAGAGAGGTCGTGCAGTCTGATGGCCACTGGAAGAAACACTTGTTCCAACACTGAGGGCATGACTGAGTCCCACTGAAGAAACGTCTTGGCTCCTTCAGTTTGCTGCACTTGGTGAGAGCTGCTGTCCATGATTGATATGAGTTTGGTCAACATCCTCCAGAGTCCAGGACAGATTTGGCCTTCCTGACCAGCTTGTTCAGACTCATTGTCCCACTTGTTCCCCAGCAGACAAAGGCCTGAAGAGCAGAGGCTACAGAGTTCTAAAAAGTCCTTAGAAGTTTGCACATTCAGGACCTCAGTCTCTTCAGAAGGTAGAGGCCACTTTGGCCCATGTTCAGAGCATCGGTATTATAGGACCAGTCCAGAGGTGAACACTCAGGTACTTTTAAACTGGCAACCATGACAAATTCAGTTCCCAAATTTGTAGGCCACTGTTCCTTGCACACACTTTGACCACATGACAAATCTTCCAGGCAGTTGTCCTCAAATATGGAATTAGAACCCACTCTCCCTGGACTCATTTAAAAGCCAACTCAACTATGCTTAGACCATTTGTGGTACACCAGTAATCCCCCTTTTTGGTAGAAAAAAGGATTGCTGGATTTGACTGAAGCAAACATTTCCAAAAGGTGTAATATTGCCAGTATAAAGGTTAAAACCCATATGCACCGTTTCAGAGGCAGCCATTTATACATCACTATGCTTCATCTGCACTACAGGGCATTTTCCGTCAAGGATGTTATTCAGTTGACCAGCTTTAAAAATCCACAGATTTGTTTTTCATTCGGTGGGCAGGCTGTCAAGTCCTTTTCCCATTTTTATCCAGATAAGTAATTTTCCATGGGCATTTCCAAAAGAGTTCATTTTAGTATTGTTACAAGAGTTCCATTAGTCATTTGCAGAATAGAGTCTAGAAGCACAATACATTTAAGATTTTAATTTATTCAGAATAAACCAGTCGGTTTCCTCAAAACAAAAGCCTGCAAGACAAAGATGAGTCAGTAAATGCAAGCAGCTAAAGAACACATTGAGGAGTAATCCTCACCAGATCTTAGCGGCTTCCTTTGGCTGAACCTTTGCCCTGATGAGACTTGCTGGGGTATGGGAACACTGGTTCTTGAGGAACACGCGGTTCTGTAGGGGTGTAGCGGAACTGACTGAACAGCAGCCGTTTCTGGTTGTAGCGAGAGCGAGACTTGAAAGCGTACACTTGATCCTCCTCACTCACTGGAGTGAACTCTGGCTCTTCCTCGTCGTCAGATGAGGAGCTCCAGCTCTCCTGTTCAACCTGGTGCTGGCTGCCTGGAGCTCCAGACTGAGAGCCCTGGGAACCAGACTGTTGAGATCCAGAACCAGAGTAGCTGCCATAACCACTGGACTGTGCAGGTCTCTGATAAGTTGGCTTGGCTGGCTCTTGTTCAGGATAGGAAGCAGAGTACCACATGGGAGCAGTACTGTCTGAAGAGCCTGTAGGGAAACAAGATCAGGTCAGTCATCTGAGAGGAGAACCATCATGAACCAGAGCAGATCCAGTCACCTCCAGCAGTGTTGGTGCCAGCACTGTAATAGCCTTGCGGACTGCTGTAGCCACTGGACTGTGCAGAAGGTTTCTCATAGGATGGAGCTTGTCCAGAGTATAGAAACATGGATGGATCGTATCCTTTGAGGAAAAAAAAAGTAGAGTGAACTCCAGCTACTAAAGTCATTTTCTGTTCAGAGAAGTCATCTTACCTCCTTGAGGAAGACAGGAGATGCTTCCAATGAGAAGACAAGAAACCCACAGAAACCTGTGGACAGTAATCAAATTTATGAGTTACACATCAAAAGATCATGTCATTACAAACCAACTCAGAAGCTTACCCATTGTCTATGTACCTTAAGTTTGAATAATTCAACATCAACTTACCTCATTCTGCTACAGTTACCACTAAACTAGAAATCAAAAGGCAGAGAATGCTTTGACACTGACTTGAATCTGCAGGAGCTGCTTTTATCTGATCCTCAGAGCTGATTGTTGACTGAGATCAGCTGCTGCAGAACAGCTGACTTAACAGACTTCTTTTCAAGTTAGCTGGAAACCAACTAACTTGTTTGAAAAGTTTTTAAACTTCTCCTTTGTTTTCAGATTGAGACTCACTTTATCACCCCAAGATATATTTCTATGACCACCATAAAACTTTGCTTTTTTGGAAATGAGGTTCCTGCTGCATCATTTTCCTATTTCTTTATTTTCTGCTTTTCTCAGGATTCCATAAACGTTTCCTGCTTCAGGGATTTATTATTTTTGAGGTTAAACTCCCGGATAATTAAGATTCACATTTATAAATTCTTTGCTCGTCAAAGGTTAATAACTTCAGTAGAGGTTTCTGTTCTCAAAATTAGGTTTTCAAAATGCTATTTGTAAAAATAACGAAACAATTGTTAGCGTCAAACTCACGGCACAAAGTTCAAAAAAGTTTCAAAAACAATGTGTAAACAGGTAATATTTCTGTCAAAGATATGATCAAAAAAACTCTTTAGTTCTTTGAAGTCAAAGTAGTTTTTAACCCGCCAAAAATCTCCAGAATGATTGCAAATATTTATTCAGTCTTTATTAAATTCCTGGAGAAATGTTTTTTTTTTTAAGTCCTTTTAGATCTCGTGATCATTAGGTCATACAAGAGTTAAAAAGAGTCTGTTTTTTTCATATTTATCAGAAAGATTCCAGTTTGTTCAGGAAAATGAAGAGTATTCTTCACATGACGATCAGCCATGGCATCCCACAGGGCTCTGCGATTGGTCCAGTCTCTTAAGTCTTACCATGTTTTTTAACATTATCGACTGGTACAGCATACAGTTTCATTGCTATGTCTATAATACACAAAAACATAAAATATCACCAAATATTTTGGTCGAGTTTCTAGTTTAAATATCTTTCAATACTTGACAAGACTAACTTACTCTGTGTTATGTAACAGCTTAAATCTTGAATATTTTGCATTAATTTTGAAAAATTTATCTTAAAATGTTATAGTCTTATTTTAATTTTTTGGTCTATAAATAACTATAGTTTGACTATTGTACAGCTTAAAATAGGATATTTTGGGGGTAAAATATTAGCATGCATGTATGTATATAAATGTACTTATATCAAAGATATAAAACATTTTTTAACAATAAATGCTTATTTGAGGACATAATAGTTTTTCATTATTTTATTAGAGCAATGCAAGATAAGATACCAAAAATAGTGTTTATACCAAATTTTAAGATTAAATTTGCCCTTAATGGAGCTGGACACCACAATTTATTTAGAAAAATCTACCAAGACAAATTCTACAAGGTCTATTGGCAGATTTTTCTCTCTCATAACAAGAAAAAGTATTCTTCATTTTTTCAACTTCTTTTTAGAAGGATATTTGTACTCACCAATACTTATAAAATAAAAAATAAAAAAATGTAGCTCAGTTAATTAGATAGACTTTGAGCCTTTCTCTAGGATTTTAGACTTCGAACATTTTTTTTTCCTTTTAATTTAATTCCCCCCGGAATGAAGTTGTTGTTTGGGTTCATCATTGATAGCTGTTAAAACAAATTAGCTGTTGGATAACAAGTGTCCTTTATTTTTTCTTTAACCAGGTTTATATTTAACAGTGACAGGGGTCACAGAAGACCCAAATGTAGGAAATCTAAGAAATAAAAGGCAGAAGCTTTAGCAAAAACTCGACTGTTAAATGTCTAGATTTCAGCTCTGATGCACTAGAAGATTTTTTTTCTCTTTCAAATTTGTCTGAACTGTGAGGAAGGATGCAAGATCTTTTAACTTTGTCAAAGACTATGCTTCATGCCACCTGGTTCCAGGCTGCCCTCAGTGATACCTGCCAGCTCGACAACTGCCAATAAACACAGAATGTTAATGATCATTCAGCAGGATTTTAACCTTGAAACAGATTATTGCTTGAAAGTCAAAATATAAGCCATTTTTTCATAGTTTGAAAAACATACAGACTATCAGACTAGCTTTTTTTCTTTCTATTTAATTGTCAGGAGTCATGAAAAATTCAATTCAATTCAATTCAAATCAATTTTATTTGTATAGCCCAAATTCACAACAAAGTCGTCTCGATGGGCTTCGTATAGGTAATTGAAAAAGTTAAAAATAAAATCAAAAGGATAATGAATACATAGAATTCAATAGGAGAGTACTAAATTGAACGAACAAACTGACTAAGCCAAACTGGACATCCCTGCCCTTAGACCCCCTTTCGCGGTTAAATAAGGTTAATGTGGAAGAAAACTGCTCCAAATGTTTTTTTTAATTTTGAAATTAGATTTGGATGTCTAAAGAAACAACTAAAAAAATTAACAACTCTTACATTAAAGATGTTTCAGACTATTTGAAAAAAATTAGTGTAAAAATCAAAGATAAGATGTGTTTTTTTTATAAAATTGACCATCACAGATATACAAAAAAAGAATACTGGACATACTGAAGATAAAATTATGAAAGACTTATGGGAGTGGCAGACGCAGAACAGTTTATATGGGGGGGCAAAAGACTTTGAGGGCATTGATGTTAATATTAAAAGATTTCCTTTAAAAATATTGCTTTTGTTATTTTTATAATGCTTTTAGAGACTTGAATTGACGATTTCTTAATCTTTGTCAATGATACTAATATTGAATTGGGGAGCAAGTGGGGGGGGAGGGCAAAGCTCCCCTGTAGCTCCGCCCCTGACTGTAAGACCTAACTCATAAATAAACTTAATTTCTTTAGAATAAACATTAAAAGTTTGACCTCAGGCAAAGATTCAGAACCAGAACCGTCGTCATTGTCATGTTTTTTTACAACTATGATGTGTTTTTCAGAGAAAATGTATTTTTTTTTACAATATATAGTAACATATTGTAAACATTTCCAATGATGTTTAAAAAAAAAGAACTTTACCGGCTAGTTTTTGCAGAAACAAAAGAACAGAACAAGAAGCAAATGATGAAAGACAGCAAACGAAAAACGCTGGTGAGGAAGAGGTCATATAGGAGGACGGAGAGCACGTCCCCAGCCCGGACTGTCTTCCTTTTTTTGTACATTTTTTGGGTAGAAGGATGCCACTGTGGTCTGAGTTGATTAGACCAATTCTATTTAAATTTTTTTAGAAGACAGTGATGATCTCAGAAAAGAGTTTACAAAGCCTTTGATTCTTTAGTGAATGCTTTGTTTCATCCAAAATTAGACAAATCAGTTAATCTTTAAACCTATTATGAAATTGGAAGGGTGAGGGATTAGACTGAAGGGAATTTAAAGCCATTCTAGGTTGTCCCTGGGTAAATTACAGGCTTCTTCAAATCAGTAGCCGCGGTTACATGGGCAGAATATCTTGATCGGATCAATGGTCGGGTTTAAATTCACCCGTGCACATGGGATCAGAAAACCTTTTTCCGATCAGAACAAACGTTCCCATGGCTCACACTTTCGGTCGGAATGAATCATTTGGGCATGTGCAGTGTAAAAAATCCCCAGATGAGGAAATAGGTCCCGTTCTAAACAAACAGCTGCCACAGACATTTTTTTTTATGCAGCAGCTCAGTAATATACGAGACGATCTTCCAAATGTGCTTTTATTAATATCATGAATATTATGAAGCGCCTGTTCGTTCATCGTTATGTTTAATCCGTGTGATCAGTGCTGGAAGAAGGGTTAGGACAGGCTATAAATACGGGCTTACAACATTAGCCTGATGGACACAAAATCCTGGACCATGAAACCCTGCAATCTGCATCTTGGCTGCACGTAAATGTCTGGGAATAACATCAGTCTTTATTTTGTCGGGACACAACTGGAAACACAAATCCACGTGATTGTTTGAACAGTTTCTCAGGACTGAGCGACATTTATTTCTGCTTCCCCAAACTCACTGCGTGAGCTGGCCGCTCTCCTGAGTCCTGGAGCCGCTAACCCAGAGCGGCGGGACAGCTCGCAGTCTGAATTCTCCCACACATGACAAAACAAACAAAAAAAACGCACACGTAACAAAGCATCCTCCTCCCCTCAGACACGAAGTTATTAATCCGGCTCCTCTGCTCACTCGGGTGCCAGTGGACCGAATGAGCGTCGGGGGGCACGAAGCGCTCTTTCCCCGCATCTCCCTCGTGAGGGGTGAAAGAGAGGGGCGAGAGCGGGGCGAGAGCGGGGCGAGAGCGGGGCGAGAGCGGAGCAGCGCTTTTCACGGGGCGTCCGCAGAGCAGCTGGTCGGTCCCGTATGCGCTCCAAAGCTTTTTCTACCGTCTATGCATGACGTAACCCAGAGCAGTAGTGACACACGATCGGAATGACCGTTTACATGCTCCACGATCGGATAAACGATCAGTATAACCCACCTATCTCCATCGGAAAGAAATTCTGATCCGAACGAGTCTGACCGGGGCAGAGTATTCCGAATGGCGCGTTTACATGACGCATTTTCTTTCCGATCAGGCGTTCTTTCCGATTACTTTTGCCCATGTAAACGCGGCTAGTGTTTATTTTTCCTATCAGCGGTTCCTCCAGGAGTTGCCATAACGGATCACCAATGATTCACACATGGCATTTGGCTTCAGCTTTACTCAGGATGCCGTTCCTGACACAAACCTTTGTGTTGACCTGGGTTAGAGGCAGGCAAACAAAGCGTCTCAGTGTGGTTACAGTTACTCCCAGCACCCAGTCAGGCCCAATGCTGCTGTTTGTCATTCCTATTTATGCAGATTTTAGATCTTTTGTGTCAGAGTCTGTCTGACTCCTGAGTGAAGCCTTTCAAGTATCCCATAATAGTAGGCTGTTAGACATGGAGTTTGTTTCAACAGCCAGATTTGAGAGTCCTTGGCTTTTCCATGAACAAAGGATGAAGGTGAGAAGTCTTCCTCAATCAGCAGCAGCTGCTCCCACTCTGCGATCAGCTCGGAGGGTTAGATAAATGCAGCTGCTGCGGGTTGGAGGCAGTGTCACAGAATTTCAAGCTTTGTCTTGTTAATTCAAAAAGTAAATAGTTTCAGCAGCAGAATGAGGTGAGAACATCTTTAAGTTGGAGTGGTATTTCTTTATTGTCAAATATGTAGCTCATAATTTTGTTCATCTAAAAACTAAACCTGACATGTGGCTTCTAACCTTTTCAAAAGAAACTGTGGGATTTATCTCTAGGCTGACTTTTCTTTGCCCACAGGTTTCTGTGGGTTTCTTGTCTGCTCATTGGAAGCATCTCCTGTCTTCCTCAAGGAGGTAAGTTGACCTTTCTGAACAGAAATTGACTTTAGCAGCTGGAGTTAACTATCCTCTTTTCCCCAAAGGATACGATCCACCCATGTTTCTATACACTGGACAAGCTCCATCCTATGAGAAACCTTCTGCACAGTCCAGTGGCTACAGCAGTCCGCAAGGCTATTACAGTGCTGGCACCAACACTGCTGGAGGTGACTGGATCTGCTCTGGTTCATGATGGTTCTCCTCTCAGATGACTGACCTGATCTTGTTTCTCTACAGGCTCTACAGACAGTACTGCTCCCATGTGGTACTCTGCTTCCTATCCTGAACAAGAGCCAGCCAAGCCAACTTATCAGAGACCTGCACAGTCCAGTGGTTATGGCAGCTACTCTGGTTCTGGATCTCAACAGTCTGGTTCCCAGGGCTCTCAGTCTGGCACTCCAGGCAGCCAGCACCAGGTTGAACAGGAGAGCTGGAGCTCCTCATCTGACGACGAGGAAGAGCCAGAGTTCACTCCAGTGAGTGAGGAGGATCAAGTGTACGCTTTCAAGTCTCGCTCTCGCTACAACCAGAAACGGCTGCTGTTCAGTCAGTTCCGCTACACCCCAACAGAACCCCGTGTTCCTCAAGAACCAGTGTTCCCATACCCCAGCAAGTCTCATCAGGGCAAAGGTTCAGCCAAAGGAAGCCGCTAAGATCTGGTGAGGATTACTCCTCAATGTGTTCTTTAGCTGCTGGCAGTTACTGACTCATCTTTGTCTTGCAGGCTTTTGTTTTGAGGAAACCGACTGGTTTATTCTGAAGAATAAATTAAAATCTTAAATGTATTGTGCTTCTAGACTCTATTCTGCAAATGACTAATGGAAATCTTGTAACAATACTAAAATGAACTCTTTTGGAAATGCCCATGGAAAATGAGTTTTACGTGATGAAAATGACAGAACATTCTGCCCATAGTATTAAAAACAAATCTGTGGATTATTTTTTTTTATATAAAGCTGGTCAACTGAATTACATCCTGTGACTGAAAATGCCCTGTAGTGCAGATAAAGCATAGTGTCGCGCAAATGACTGGCTGTTGCCTCTGAAACGGTGCAAATCGTTCTCAAACCTTTTTACACTAACAATTTTACCTTTTTGAGATGTCTGCAGCAATCCTGTGCTTGAACACCAAAATGGGATGACTGGTGTACCACAGTCTTGGTTAAAATGCTTAGAATAGTTAAGCTCGCTTTTAAATGAGTCTAGGGAGAGTGGGATCTAATTCCATATTTGAGGACAACTGCCTGGAAGGTTCTGTCATCTGAAAGTGTGCGAGGAACCATCAATGGGATGACCCTAGTGACTGTTAAAGAAATGCTTTTGCAGCTTTATTAGATGATGGGTTGTATGTAAATAAGCACACCCTGGACCTCGTTTTAACCCATGGTATAGAGATCAGCCAGCTGAGTGTCCTTCCTCTTAACCCCATCCTTTCTAATCCCTTTCCAGTTTACATAAGAACATGCTACTGCCCCAGTGAGTAAGAAACAACTTAGGAGAACCTTTATCTGTGTCTGAGTTTAAACCCACAGTTCAGCCAGTACTTTGTGACATTCTGAGAAATTACTGAGTCCAGCTCCCATAGTATCGGTCCTAGTATAAATGACCAGTTTGTTAATTATGCCTTGCAAGCCCTCAGGAGTACACTTGATGTTGCCCCCTTGAAACCTAAGTTCGTTAGACAAAACTGAGTGGTACTGTGGTTTAACGCTGAAACGCGTTCTCTTAAACAAGAAAACCCGTAAGTTGGAAAGAGGATGCCGCCGATCCTGTTCAGAGCAGTCTCTGAATACCTGGAAACATAGCCTATTAAATTACAAAAAAGCTCTGCGTAGAGCTAGAAGCCAGTACTATTCAACCGCAATATCGGACAATGGAAATTATCCAAGATTTCTTTTTAGCACTATTGCTAAAATAACTCGCACTCAGAGCTCAGTAGAACCACATGTTCCTGTTTCTCTCAGCTCTCATGATTTTCTTACATTTTTCGATAGTAAAATCTCATATTAGATATAAGTTGAATCAAGTTATTCCTACTATCAGCCCAGAGCAGGCTGAAACGACAGAACTGGAGGCATCCATAGAAATCTTTTGTAACATTAGACTGCTTCACTGCTGTGGATCAAGCGGAAATAGCATCAATTATTACGTCCTCCAAATCCTCAACTTGTATGTTAGACCCAATTCCCACTAGACTTTTTAAAGAAATCTTTCCCCTAATTGATGATTCCATATTAACGATAATAAATACCTCTCTGGAAACAGGTAATGTGCCACAGTCTTTGAAATATGCAGTTGTCAAACCTCTTCTGAAAAAGCCCAGTTTGGATCCTAGCATCTTGGCCAACTATAGACCAATATCAAACCTCCCCTTTATTTCTAAAATCCTAGAAAGAGTTGTAGTTAAGCAGCTTTACTGCCACCCACAGGACAACAGCCACTTTGAAGACTTTCAACTGGGGTTTAGACCTCACCACAGCACGGACACTGCACTAGTTGGAGTCTCTAATGACTTGTTATGGCCTCAGAAAAGGGACTACTTTCTATTCTGGTCCTGTTAGACCTTAGTTCAGCCTTTGACACTATCGACCACAGTATTTTACTCCATAGATTAGAGGATGACATAGGGATCAGAGGATCTGCCTTCCAGTGGTTTGAATCCTGTTTATCCGACAGGTACCAGTTTGTTAATGTAAATGGACAGTCCTCTCATTGTCCTCGAGTTAACTACGGAGTCCCACAGGGCTCAGTTTCAGGACCCCTCCTGTCTATGCTTTATACGCTTCCCCTAGGAAACATAATCAGGAAACACAGCATTAATTTTCATTGTTATGCTGACGATACGCAGTTGTATTTATCCATGAAACCTGACCAGAATGACAATATAAAGAAACTGAATGCCTGCATCAGAGACATCAAGACCTGGATGACAATTATCCTCTTGAACCCAGAAAAAACTGAGGTCATTGTACTTGGACCTAAAAACCTCAGAGATACTCTGTCTGCTCAGATAGTCTCCCTGGATGGCTAAGTATAGCCCCCAATTCTACAGTTAGAAACCTTGGGGTTTTATTTGACCAGGATTTATCATTTAAAGCTCACATATCTCAGGCATGTAGAACTGCCTTTTTTCACCTGCGGAATATTGCTAAGATCAGAAATATCCTTTCTAAGAGTGACGCTGAAAAACTCATCCATGCATTTGTTACGTCTAGATTGGCTTGCTGTAACTCTTTGTAAGCAGCGTGTCCTAAGAGTTCCTTAAGAAGTCTCCAGCTTGTTCAGAACGCAGCTGCTAGATTGTTAGCAGGAACTAGCAGAAGAGATCACATCACTCCTGTATTAGTTTCACTTCATTGGCTCCCAGTTGATTCTAGAATCAAGTTCAAGATCCTCCTGTTAACCTATAAGGCCTTACATGGAATGGCCCCGTCCTACATTAAGGACCTCATAGTCCTTTACCACCCAAACAGAACACGTCGCTCGCAAAATGCAGGACTGCTCGTGGTTCCTAAAATTAAAAACGTACGGTTGGAGGTAGAGCGTCTAGCCACCAAGCCCCTGTCTTATGGAATAAGCTCCCAGCTTATGTAAGAGAGGCCGACTCAGTTTCTACATTCAAAGTTAGACTGAAAACATTCCTCTTTCCACAGGCTTATTGTCAGATAGTATTCAGAGATTATTTAAGATAATGTTAATGTTTCTAAATTAAACTTAATAACAATAACTATTTGTTTTAAAAGGCTGCTAGAAGTTGAAGCTGAGGTAACTATGGTGCACTGGGGTTCTGTCCTCTTTTCCCATGTACTTCTCCCCTCCTTCTCTTCTCTATTCTTGATTATTATTCATCATTTAGTTCCCTCTGTTTGGTGCAGTGCGATTCATGATTTGTCCCTCTTTCCCTCTCCCCTCCTGGGGAGTGGGAGTGCTTCCAGATTCCAGTTGGCTCATCCGTGCTCCTGTTCCTGACCGTGTACCTCGTCTCTGGCTCGTCTCTGCTGCTGCTCCTACACCTGGCTGTAGATCCTGTCTCTGACTCGTCCCTGCTGCTGCTCCTACACCTGGCTGTGGATCCTGCCTCTGGCTCGTCTCTGCTCTGTACCTGGCCGTGTACCTCGTCTCTGCTCCTACACCTGGCTGTGGATCCTGTCTACGGCTCGAATCCGCCCCCCGGCCGTCCCCCCAACTTCGGCTGGATGAAGCTCGTCTGCTGGACTTTAAATATGTTGTTGTAGAGTTAGATAAGTTAACTTTGTATGTATTCATGATCCTTTTGATTTTATGTTTAACTTTTTCAATTACCTACACGAAAGCACATAGAGACGACTGTTGTTGTGAATTTGGGCTATACAAATAAAATTGAATTGAATTGAATTGAACAGTGGCCCACATCTCATACCTACAAAGCTGGGAACTGAATTTGTCATGGTTGACAGTTTAAAGTACCTGAGTGTTCACCTCTAGACTGGTCCAAAAATACTGATACTCTGAACAAGGGCCAAAGTGGCCTCTACCTTCTGAAGAGACTGAAATCCTGAATGTGCAAACTTCTAAGGACTTAAGAACTCTGTAGCCTCTGCTCTTCATGGCTTTGTCTGCTGGGAACAAGCGGAACAATAGGAGCCTGAACAAGCTGGTCAGGAGGGCCAAATCTGTCATGGACTTATCGCTGGACTCTGGAGGATGTAGACCAAACTCAGATCCATCATGGACAGCAGCTCTCACCAAGTGCACCAAACTGAAGGAACCGAGACGTTTCTTCAGTGGGACGCAGACATGCCCGCAGTGTTGGAACAAGTGTTGTTTATTTCAATGGCCATCAGGCTGCATGACTTCTCTGTACGACTAGGTCATCGATTATTTGGGCTATTTGGTGTTCTGTGATTTGTATTTTTTTTTTGTACCGATTTAAGATCAGTCAAAACTGGTCAATGTTGACCGGGGACAGTGAGGAACATGAGATGAATATGATAGAAGGGAGTTAATAGAATTCTCTTGGTTGTTACATTGTTGATGGCTTCCTTTTGGTGATAGATTTTTCAAATTATCCTTTGAAAGTTGCACTCTAGCCCGTGAGCTTTGAAGCTTCACCGGCAATAAACATGAAAATAAAAAGGTTATGAAGGAATTCATCTACACCCTCTTGGCATGTTTTAGGAACAAAAGCAATAAACGTCTTTTTCTTTCAACAAACGTAACATTTCTAAACAAGGAATCTCACCAAATGTGATTAATGTGACACATCCCTAAACGTGTCTCACAGTGATAGAAAAACAAACTTTACATCACATTTGTCAATAATACACAAATCATATGTTAAATGCATGAAAATAAAATCTGTCGACAGGAAGTGAAGGCATGCAAACTCTTAAGGACCCGGCTGGGATTTCAGCCCTTAAGCTTTTTGATGGACGGCGTCAGTGCTCACCATCAGACCAACATGAAGAAAATCAGAACAGTTAGTTTTGAATTCAATTTGAGCCTACTTGATTACATTTATGTGGCCTCAGACCGTTTACAAACTCATGATCAATTTCCTAAAAATTTACCAGACCAGTAATTAAGTGAAGAATAAAACCCTGTAATTTCAGACCTTTTTTGTCCATTTGAAATGAATAAGACTTGTAAATTTTGGAGAGGAGCCGACGCTCTTGGGCTGCTGTTTGGATTGTTTTTGGTTTGGTTCTTGGCTTTTTGCTTTCAGGAAAATGATCATTTTTAATGTTGAACAGTTTTTGGCAGAATTTACACCAACAGGAGTGTTTCCATGGGTTCTCAAAAAACATCTTTACGTAAACAAAAAACAAACCAGAGCAATGAGATGTGCATTCACACATTCTAGCAGGGCAACAAAAACTGCTCAGCCTTTTTGACAGAAACTTAATTTATTCGTGCTGAGGGAAACTGTTTGATCTTTACAGCTGTAAACCTTCAGTTCAAACCATCATTACAGGAGTCTTCCTCCCACAGACTTCCAGAAATAAAAAAAGAAAACCTCTAAATTCTTCAGAAGCTGCTTGACTCTAAAAGCTCGTCTACAAGAGTGAATAAAACTGTACAGTTGGACAAAAATGCCTAACGTTCTCCCAACAAAGTTGAAATGAAAACATATTGTCAGTATTTCTGGTTGCCATGGCATCAAAGTGTTTATTATCCCTCAGTTTGATATGAAATCAAGGAGACAGAATCTGATCATCTCGTCTGTACTCGTGTCATTACTGTAACCTGACATTGAGATGAGTTTAACATGGTTAAGATTTCTTCTTCTTCTTCTTCTTCTTGTGATTTTATTGGCGGGAGGCACTAACGTGAAGGTGCATTATTGCCACCTACTGTGTTGGAGTGTGGGTCAGAGTGAGGATTACCTAACCAAATTTAACTAACAGAAGAAAAAAAAAGAAAAAAAAAACTAAATTATCCTCAATAACCTAGTTCTTTTCAAAAAACCTATAATTGCACCATTTAAATTCTCCTCCCCTCCCAGCAGCTTCTTTAAAGTCAGTTGTTCACCCTCTATCATCCGTACCCTACTTTCCAGTTGTCGTCTTTCCTCCCTTTACAGTTCACAATGACATAGAACATGCTCCACTGACTCTTCCCCTTTCCCACACTCACACAAACCAGTTGGATGTTTCCCTATCAGATGCAATGTATTATTCAAACCAGTGTGTCCCATCCTCAATCGTGATATTATGCAGCGATCCATGGTGTTTACTCTGACATTCATACCTCTCCCTACTTTGTCCTGAATACTAAATAGATGTCGACCTTTCCTCTCCCTTTCCCATTTTGTCTGCCATTCTTCCATAATACGCCTCCTAATAATTGCCCTAAATTCTGTCCTACCTCATGGAATTTCTATCTCTATACCCCGTTTCAATGCCCTTTTTGCCAGGAAGTCAGCCATTTCATTTCCCTCCACCCCCCTATGTGCTGGTACCCACATAAATCTAATGTTTATTTTCAAGTTTGCCAACCTGATCAACATGGTTAAGAATTGCAGGGCAAAACTTCCCTCAATCAGCAGCAGCTGTTTGCAGTCATCAATCAGCTCTGAGGATCAGATAAAAAACAGACGCTGCAGTTGGAAGTCACTGTCACAGGTCTCTGTGGTTTCTGTTCTTTGGTGTGAAGCAGCTGCAGCAGACTGAGGTACTAATTTATCATCTTTATTTCCCTTTTAACCTATTTCTAATAAAAATTTGCTATAACTGGACTCTTTCAAGAACTTTAAGCTGAGCTTTAATGTCTGCAGGTTTCTGTGGATTTCTTGTCTGCTCATTGGAAGCATTTCCTGTCTTCCTCAAGGAGGTAAGATGACCTCTCTGGACAGAAATTGACCTTAGCAGCTGGAGTTAACTCTACTTTTTTTTCCCTCAAAGGATACGATCCATCCATGTTTCTATACACTGGACAAGCTCCATCCTACGAGAAGCCTTCTGCACAGTCCAGTGGCTACAGCAGTCCGCAAGGCTATTACAGTGCTGGCACCAACACTGCTGGAGGTGACTGGATCTGCTCTGGTTCATGATGGTTCTCCTCTCAGATGACTGGACTGATCTTGTTTCCCTACAGGCTCTACGGACAGTACTGCTCCCATGTGGTACTCTGCTTCCTATCCTGAACAAGAGCCAGCCAAGCCAACTTATCAGAGACCTGCACAGTCCAGTGGTTATGGCAGCTACTCTGGTTCTGGATCTCAACAGTCTGGTTCCCAGGGCGCTCAGGCTGGAGTTCCAGGCAGCCAGCACCAGGTTGAACAGGAGAGCTGGAGCTCCTCATCTGACGACGAGGAAGAGCCAGAGTTTACTCCAGTGAGTGAGGAGGATCAAGTGTACGCTTTCAAGTCTCGCTCTCGCTACAACCAGAAACGGCTGCTGTTCAGTCAGTTCCGCTACACCCCAACAGAACCCCGTGTTCCTCAAGAACCAGTGTTCCCATACCCCAGCAAGTCTCATCAGGGCAAAGGTTCAGCCAAAGGAAGCCGCTAGGATCTGACTCCATGTGTTCTGTGGCTGTTGGCAAATACTGAAATGCAAGTGCTGTGTGGTCTTTAAAAATAAATCTTTGAAGTTTGAAATGTTGTGGATTAAACTTTTCAATTGCTTAAGCCAGATGGTGGTTCTAAAGAATATTGTTATGACACTTAAAATTCTCTTTATGCAGAGAATGATCCAAATACCAGCACTAAGGAAAAAAACCTTAACTGCAAAATCTAATTGGATCAGTAGATTTGGTTTTTGAAGATATTTTCCCCAGGAAACTTAAGTGACTATTGGATCCTGGAGAACCCATGGTTACTCTGGACACTGCAAGTGTCTGAACAACATGGGTTCCTTCAGAACAGTCATCAGATGTGTACATTGGAAGTCATCGACATGCACGAAAGATCAGTGGCTCCCCTATGATTGCAAACTGTTATCCCTCAAACTCCTTTCAGGGAGAAGGTTAAAACCTTGAGGTCAGTAAATGGACTCGTCCACCAGGCTGCTCCGCTGAACACAATCTGCTCTGCAGAACATTGTAGTCAAATCTAATGTGCCCAATTGCACATCTGAGCTATTTTGGATATTTACAGTCTTTTACTCCTGTTTTCACATTGTGTTGCCTTTACTCAACACTGCATAAGCGAGAGGAACAATATTGTGGCTGAACTGTATATTCCGTACACGGTGCAAAATGATTTGGTTTATTTTAAGCATTAATTGTGGACAATATTAACATCAGATTATTAAACTCATTACAGAAATAATGAAATGCATTGATTAAAAACAAAGGCAAGTCACATTTTATTGTAATCATTAACCAAAGTCATGAAGACTTGAATCAATGCTTTAAAAGGAGTGGAAAGCGGCGATCTTATGTAATCCCACCCCTACTGAGTTATTTGATTTAATAATTTTGTATATTTTTTATAATGCGGTTCTGATCAGATCAAGTGCTGATTTTAAGAAACAAAAGTTTTTATCTTCAGAAAACATTCATGATTTCAGTAAACTCTTGACATGAATCACACATCATGTAACAGTTGTAATACTCTATCATCAGAATACAACTTCATATTCATCCAGAATTCATCCCTACACACTGCAGATCAAGTTTTACACTTACAAATTTGAGACCTTATCCTCAAAAAGAAATCTTACATATTTTCAATAAACAATAATTTAAACTTTAAGTAACATATACATGAAAATAGGGGGCCAGTTTAGCTCGTGGTGGTTTGCAGCACCTTCCATCCATGAAACCTGGGTTCAAATCCAGGCTGCTCCCTCTTCCCCTCTCTGCTGCTGGATTGAGAGGGTTGCGTGAGGACAGGCATCCATAAAACCATTGCCAAGTTAACCACACAACTCATCCTCATGGGACAGTTGTTTCACTGTGGCGACCTCTGATGGGAGAAGCCAAAAGTGAAAGAAGATATGTAAAATCATTAATTATCATCAGAAGACATTATCACATTAACCCAGTAATCATTGCTACACATTGCAGATCAAGTGAACAAAATGGATAGCTTATTAATTGAATTCAAAACAATTTCATTTGCATTTCATCCTTTAATTAAGCCTGTAATTTACCCAGGGACAACCTAGAATGGCTTTAAACTCCCTTCAAACCCTAACCCTCACCCTTCCAATTTCATAAGTTTAAAGATGAACTGATTTGTCTAATTTTGGATGAAACAAGGCATTCACTTAAGAATCAAAGGCTTTGTAAACTCTTTTCTGAGATCATCACTGTCTTCCAAAAAAAATCATAAATAGAATTGGTCTAAAATAGCCAAAGTTAATCAACTCGGACCAAAGTGGCATCCTTCTGCCCAAAAATTGATCAAAAAAAGGAAGACAGCCCAGGGACATGCTCTCTGTCCTCCTATAAAAGGTAAATGGTGTATACTTGTATAGCACTTTTCTACCTACAAGGACAAAGCACTTCTACAGTCACAGACCCATTCACCCAGTCACACACACATTCACACACTGGTTGCTGCTCCACTGCCAAACACAGGCACCCACCTACCACCAGAGACAAGGTGGGGTTCAATGCCTTGCCCAAGGACACTTCAACTCATGGGTGCACAAGGCAGGAATCAAACCTGCAACCTTACAATCATGGGTCAACCACCCTTCCGCTGCACTACGGCCACCAATATGACTTCTTCCTCACCAGCGTTTTTCATTTGCTGTCTTTCATCATTTGCTTCTTGTTCTGTTCTTTTGTTTCTGCAAAAACTAGCTGTTAAAGTTGTTTTTTTAAACATCATTGGAAATGTTTACAATATGTTACTATATATTGTAATTCAATTTCAATTCAATTTTATTTGTATAGCCCAAAATCACAACAACAGTCGTCTCGATGGGCTTCGAAGTAAAACATGAATTCAAAAGGATCATGAAAACAAAGAGTTCAATAGGAAAATACTAAAATGAACTAACAAACTGACTAACCTATACTGGCATCCCTGCCCTTAGACCCCCCTTCGCGGTAAGGAAAAACTCCTAAAAAACTGGATTCCGGAAAAAACTAAGAAACCACAGGGGTGTCCACATGAAGGAGGGATCCTCCCCCAGGACGGACAGGCGATCTACCAGAACTTTTAGAGAAGAATTAACTTATCTAAATCTACAACTACATATATAAAAGTCCAGCAGACGAGCTTCATCCAGCCGTGGTTGGGGGGACAGTCAGGGGGCGCGAGTCGAGCCGGAGACAGGAACCACAGCCAGGTGTAGGAGCAGGAGCAAAGGCGAGGTAAACGGTCAGGAACAGGAGCACGGATGAGCCAACTGGAGTCTGGAAGTAAAACAATACATCTTCTCTGAAAAACACAAAATGTTGTAAAAAATAACAGTGACAATGACAACGGTTCTGGTTCTGAATCTTTGCCTGAGGTCAAACTTTTAATGTTTATTCTAAAGAAATTAAGTTTATTTACGAGTTAGGTCTTAAAGTCAGGGGCGGAGCTACAGGGGAGCTTTGCCCCCCCCCCGGCTCCCCAATTCAATACTAGTATCATTGACAAAGATTAAAAATCATCAATGTTGTTTCTTTAGACATCCAAATCTAATTTCAGAACAAAGAAAAAACATTTGGAGCAGTTTTTTCTTCCACATTGACCTTATTTTGTATGACTCCTAATAATTAAATAGTAAGAAAAAAAAGCTATTCTGATAGTCTGTATGTTTTTCAAACTATGAGAAAATGGCTTATATTTTGACTTTTGAGCAATAATCAGTGTTAAAATCCTGCTGAATGATCATTAACATTCTGTGTTTATTGGCAGTTGTCGAGCTGGCAGGTATCACTGAGGGCAGCCTGGAACCAGGTGGCTTGAAGCATAGTCTTTGACAAAGTTAAAAGATATTGCATCCTTCTTCACACTTCAGACAAATTTGAAAGAGAAAAAAAAATCTTCTAGTGCATCAGAGCTGAAATCTGGACATTTCACAGTCGAGTTTTTGCTTAAGCTTCTGCCTTTTATTTCTTAGATTTCCTACATTTGGGTCTTCTGTGACCCCCTGTCTGTTTATTCAATTTAAATATAAATCTAGTTAAAGAAACAAAAAAGGACACTAATTATCCAACAGCTAATTTGTTTTAACAGCTATAAATGATGAACCCAAACAACAACTTCATTCCGGGGGGAATTTAATTAAAAGGAAAAAAAAAAGAAATGTTCCAAGTCTAAAATCCTAAAGAAACGCTCAAAGTCTATCTAATTAACTGAGTTTCATTTTTTATTTGATAAGTATTGGTGAGTACACTAGAAAACAAATCTCCTTCCAAAAAGAAGTAAAAAAAGGAAGAATACTCAGTTTTTTTCTTGTTATGAGAGAAAAAAATCTGCCAACAGACCTTGTAGAATTTGTCTTGGTAGATTTTTTAAAATAAATTGTGGTGTCCAGCTCCATTAAGGGCAAATTTAGACTTAAAATTTGGTATAAACATTATTTTTGGTATCTTATTTTGGTATATTGCTCTAATAAAATAATGAAAAACAATCATGTCCTCAAATAAGCATTTATTGTTAAAAATGTTTTATATCTTTAATATAGGAACATTTATTTATATACATGCTAATACTTTACCCCCAAAATATCCTATTTTAAGCCATACAATAGTCCAACTATCCTTATTTATAGACCAAATAATTAGAATAAGACTAGAATTTAATATTTTAAGATAAATTTTTCAAAATTATATAAAATATTCAACATTTAAGCTGTTACATAACACAGAGTAAGTGAGTCTCCAAGAATTCACCAAAGACTGCATGAATATTTGCAATCATTCTGGAACTTTTTTTTTTTTCGGGGGGGGGGGGGGGGGGGGGGGGGGGCTACTTTAACTTCAAAGAACTAAAGAGGTTTTTGATCATATCTTTGATAGAAATATTACCTGTTTACACATTGTTTTTAAAACTTTTTTTAAACTTTGTGCCGTGAGTTTAACAAGTGTGTTTCTTTATTTTTACAAATAGCATTTTGAAAACCTGATTTTGAGAACAGAAACCTCTACTGAATTTATTAACCTTTGACGAGCAAAGAATTTATAAATGTGAATCGTAATTATCCGGGAGTTTAACCTCAAAAATAATAAATCCCTGAAGCAGGAAACTTTTATGGAATTCTGAGAAAAGCAGAAAATAAAGAAATGGGCAAATGATGCAGCAGGACCCTCATTTCCAATAAGGCAAAGTTTTATGGTGGTCATAGAAATATATCTTGGGGTGATAAAGTGAGTCTCAATCTGAAAACAAAGGAGAAGTTTAAAAACTTTTCAAACAAGTTAGTTGGTTTCCAGCTAACTTGAAAAGAAGTCTGTTAAGTCAGCTGTTGTGCAGCAGCTGATCTCAGTCAACAATCAGCTCTGAGGATCAGATAAAAGCAGCTCCTGCAGATTCAAGTCAGTGTCAAAGCATTCTCTGCCTTTTGAGTTCTAGTTTAGTGGTAACTGTAGCAGAATGAGGTAAGTTGATGTTGAATTATTCAAACTTAAGGTACATAGACAATGGGTAAGCTTCTGAGTTGGTTTGTAATGACATGATCTTTTGATGTGAAACTCATACATTTGATTACTGTCTACAGGTTTCTGTGGATTTCTTGTCTGCTCATTGGGAGCATCTCCTGTCTTCCTCAAGGAGGTAAGATGACCTCTCTGGACAGTACTTGACTTTAGCAGCTGGAGTTAACTATACTCTTCCTCAAAGGATACGATCCATCCATGTTTCTATACACTGGACAAGCTCCATCCTATGAGAAACCTTCTGCACAGTCCAGTGGCTACAGCAGTCCGCAAGGCTATTACAGTGCTGGCACCAACACTGCTGGAGGTGACTGGATCTGCTCTGGTTCATGATGGTTCTCCTCTCAGATGACTGACCTGATCTTGTTTCCCTACAGGCTCTACAGACAGTACTGCTCCCATGTGGTACTCTGCTTCCTATCCTGAACAAGAGCCAGCCAAGCCAACTTATCAGAGACCTGCACAGTCCAGTGGTTATGGCAGCTACTCTGGTTCTGGATCTCAACAGTCTGGTTCCCAGGGTGCTCAGTCTGGAGCTCCAGGCAGCCAGCACCAGGTTGAACAGGAGAGCTGGAGCTCCTCATCTGACGACGAGGAAGAGCCAGAGTTCACTCCAGTGAGTGAGGAGGATCAAGTGTACGCTATCAAGTCTCGCTCTCGCTACAACCAGAAACGGCTGCTGTTCAGTCAGTTCCGCTACACCCCAACAGAACCCCGTGTTCCTAAAGAACCAGTGTTCCCGTACCCCAGCAAGTCTCATCAGGGCAAAGGTTCAGCCAAAGGAAGCCGCTAAGATCTGACTCCATGTGTTCTGTGGCTGTTGGCAGTTACTGAAATGCAAGTGCTGTGTGGTCTTTAAAAATAAATCTTTGAAGTTTGCATGTTGTGGATAAAACTCTTTTCAATTGCTTAAACCAGAGGGTGGTTCGAAAGAATATTGTTACGACACTCTTATTTGGGTAAAACAACTCCATCTAAATGTTTGGGTAAGCGTATTTAAGATTATATTTTGCCCAGGAAACGTGCTTGATCTTGGAGAAATCATGGTTCTTCTGGACAGTAAAGCATGTGTCTGAACAGCAGGTCCGTCATCGCCAGCTATGTGGTGTGCTGAAAATCTCTCATGGTAAATGCAGTAAGCTCATTGGCTCTCCTCAGAATGCAAACTACTTGCATCCCTCAAACCTCTGCTTTGCTCTACTTTCAGGGAGAAGGTTAAAACCATGAGGTCAGTAAATGGACTCGTCCACCAGGCTGCTCCTATAGTGAATACAATCTGCTCTGCAGAACTTTGTAGTCAAATCTAATGTGCCCAATTGCACATCTGAGCTATTTTGGATATTTACCGTCTTTTCCTGTTTTGAAATTGTGTTGCCTTTACTCAAAGCATAAGCAAGAGGAACTATAATTTGGCTGAACAGTATATTCAGTATACGGAGCAAAATATGGTTTATTTCAAGCATTGTGGACAATACAATAACAGATTATTAAACTCATTACTGAAATAATGAAATGCATTGTTTAAAAACAAAGGCTGAGTTATTTGATTTTATAATTTTTTCAAGTGCTGATTTTAAGTAACAAAAGTTCTTATCTTCAGAAAACATTCATGATTTCAGTAAACTGTAACATGAATCATACATCATGTAACAGTTGTAATAATCTATCATCAGAATACAACTTCGTATTCATCCTCAAAAAGAAATCTTCTATCCCTTATGCTATCTTATAGGGTCCAGATGACCCCACCCTTATATTGATCTGTTATCCCTTCTAGGATAAAGGTGGAAAGATTTCATGTAATCCATGGACACCTGTGAAGATCACAGATCATTGAAGAAAAAAGGTTCAGAGCACTGTCTAGTGGGTCTAGATGACCCCACTCCCATTGTATTTGGAGTGATGCAAACACCTTTTGATCTTCATATTGTAAAATCAGAGTTTCTTTATACATTTTCTTGAATATTTGGATATTTGAACATTGTTTGAGCTCATTGCTTAACTCATTCCAAAGTTTAGTGCCACACACAAACACAGAAAAACTTTTCTTTGTGCTTTTTATCAATTTGATCTTGAAATTCCTACGTCCCCCCCAGTTTGTAGCCTCCTTATATTTATAAGAAATGTTTTCGGATACTGAATGGTAATGTTTTCCCATTAGCTCTGTATACAGGTTGTGAGGTGTAAAAATGAACATAGTCAGATTTAAAAGTCTGTATTAATAAAATAGATATTAGTGATAGCCAGCTTTATGTATGATTCCCATGACTTGTTAATTGACAATGAAGGACTTTTAAATCTTTGAAGTAAGCTGTTCTTACATCGGTTTGATGAAGTAATAAGCTCTCCTGTGTCGCGTTTAAATACAATTTTCATGTTTGTAACATGGGAATTTCCTTTTGGTGATACATTTTCAAAATTCTCCTTTGTAAGTTGCTCCAAGGCCCGCAATCTGTTGAGCTTTGAAGTTTCAACTTTAATAATTGAAGATAAAAAAGCTTATGGAGGAAATTATCTTGGCATATTTTTCAGGAATAAAAATGATCAATATTATTTTATTTTAATTTTATTTTCAGTGAATGGCTACCAATGTTTTTGGAACAGAGACTGTCGCTAAACATTGATGTGATTAATGTGACACATCCTTGACAACTGAACAGGCGCCCTTATAATGGTTACAAACAAAACATCACATTTGCCAATGATGCAAAATCATATTTTCAATGTAAGTGCTTAAAACAAAATCTGTCATCATTAATATTTTTAAGGACCCCGCTAGGATTTCAACCAGAAAAAAAATTATAATGGAAGACGACAGGGCTCCCCATCAAACCAATACGTTTAAACTCAGAAATGTTTGTTTAATAAAAACAAACAGATAGAAATCTGAGCCCATTTGATTTAATTTATGGAGCCTTGTTTGTGGAATATTCCTGTTATCCTCCCATCTGCTTGTTTATTCAGCCTCAGACATGTATAAACCTTATGATCAATCTTATCGACTCATAAAACATCACCAGACCATTTGGCTTCAGTGGATAAGAAATTAAGGACTTTCACTATTTTAGTCCATTTCAGTTATTGAGAGACGTTATAGCTCACAAGCTGCTGTTTGGATTGGTTTTGGATTGGTTCTGGGGGGTATTCCAGGAAGCATGTTTAAACTAGCCTGACTTTGAGCCTGAACTCTGGCTGAAACCCGCCTGAACTTGCTTACTCTGGGTATGTCGGTTCCAAAAGACCGAATATGAGTTGGGGTAATTACGCTCGACTTGGTAACCCTGGGTTAATGCGTGTGCGCGTCAAGTACATAAAGACATTCTCAATAGATCGCCGATTTCTGGAGTCACCGTGGAAACGCGTGGTGAAACAAAGAGAGCGCTATACTTCAGTGAGATGGAGTCAGAAATTTTAATGAGGCCGGATGAAGATTATACGTCCATCAAAAAAGTAATACGGCTGCATCATCAGCAAAAGAAAGAGTTTCTGCTTAAAGAAAAAGAACGGACAAAATATACACACGCGTTTCTGATCTTATTTCCATTTTCCTTGTGACGCATATATATATATATATATATATATATATATATATATATATATATATATATATATATATATATATATATATATATATAACTTATCGTAGCTTATATAACTTATCCAATTTTGCCAACTTAAATGAATTACTTCTATTGGTAACAAGTAATTGAGTTTAATTTATTCAACCTAATTTCTTACGTCTATAAAACTTAATTAGTGTTTATACAACTCAAATTTACATATTTATCTAACTAAATGTCATATTACTCCAATTTTGAGACGGCAGATATTCTCATTTTTATAACAATGAAAAGAAAGATGCAATATTCACAATCATTTACCAGTTTTCCGACATTGCCATAATAAAGTTCTTCAGTAGGGTGCCATATAAACTCATCATTCTCTCCCTCCCTCTCACTCATGGTGCAGAGACTTAAGCATAGACGGACAAATTAACTCGGCAAAACACAGGAAAACAGCTAAACAACTAAACACATTTGGTCAAAAACCCACACTTAGACCCAAATCCGTCCAGACAGGCAAAGGGAATGGTATCCCACAATCCCTTGTGGTGCCAATCTAACAGCAGCACCAAAGTTACACCTAATTAATTGAATTAATTTGAATGAAAGCAAAATAACTGTATGAAAACTACGTGTTTATTTTTAAACTGACTCAACAAAAAAAAAAGTTTTTTAATTATCTTAACTGAAGCAAAAAATTAAGTTAGATCAAAGTAAAAAAGTTTATTTTCCAACATCCATATGTGGTCTTATCACCATCTCACGGTGGAAAAAGTATTATCTGAGCTTCTTCATCCACTAAATCATCTTCAAATGGACACGCCATGCTGTTTCACCTCACTGAAAACAAACTAACCTTCAACTAAACCTGCTCCAGACCAGGTTATGTTCAGAGCAGGAGTTGCCATGGCAACTTGACATACCCAGAAACATACCTCAATTTCTGTAACCAAAAGCTGAGGTTATCAACTTCCTTAGCCTCAAACTTACCGTGGGAGCTAGCATAACCTGCTTTCTGGAATACCCCCCCAGGAGTCTTCCTCCCACAGACTTCCAGAAACAAAACAAAAAACTCTCTAAATTCTTCAGAGGCTGCTTGATTCTCAAAGCTCATCTACAAGAGTGAATAAAACTGTATACAGTTGGTCAAACATGCCTAAAGTCCTCCCAACAAAGTTGAAATGAAAACATATTGTCAGTATCTCTGGTTGCCATGGCATCAAAGTGTTTATTATCCCTCAGTTTGATATGAAATCAGTTGATCAGATTCTGATGGGTGGTGCTAGAGGTACACTAAAGATACACTGTAACCTGACATTGAGATGAGTTTAACATGGTTAAGAATTGCTGGAAATCTTCAGCAAAATTTCCCTCAATCAGCAGCAGCTGTTTGCATTCATCAATCAGCTCTGAGGATCAGATAAAAAACAAACGCTGCAGTTGGAAGTCACTGTCACAGGTCTCTGAGGTTTCTGTTCTTTGGGGGTGGAGCAGCTGCAGAAAAATGAGGTACAAAGTTTCAGCCTTTATTTAGCTATTTATCATCTTTATTTCCCTTTTAACCTATTTCTAATAAAAATTTGCTATAACTGGACACTTTCAAGAACTTTAAGCTGAGCTTTAATGTCTGCAGGTTTCTGTGGATTTCTTGTCTGCTCATTGGAAGAATCTCCTGTCTTCCTCAAGGAGGTAAGATGACCTCTCTGGACAGTACTTAACTTTAGCAGCTGGAGTTAACTCTACTTTTTTCCCCTCAAAGGATACGATCCATCCATGTTTCTATACACTGGACAAGCTCCATCCTATGAGAAACCTTCTGCACAGTCCAGTGGCTACAGCAGTCCACAAGGCTATTACAGTGCTGGCACCAACACTGCTGGAGGTGACTGGATCTGCTCTGGTTCGTGATGGCTCTCATCTCAGATGACTGACCTGATCTTGTTTCCCTACAGGCTCTACAGACAGTACTGCTCCCATGTGGTACTCTGCTTCCTATCCTGAACAAGAGCCAGCCAAGCCAACTTATCAGAGACCTGCACAGTCCAGTGGTTATGGCAGCTACTCTGGTTCTGGATCTCAACAGTCTGGTTCCCAGGGTGCTCAGTCTGGAGCTCCAGGCAGCCAGCACCAGGTTGAACAGGAGAGCTGGAGCTCCTCATCTGACGACGAGGAAGAGCCAGAGTTCACTCCAGTGAGTGAGGAGGATCAAGTGTACGCTATCAAGTCTCGCTCTCGCTACAACCAGAAACGGCTGCTGTTCAGTCAGTTCCGCTACACCCCAACAGAACTGCGTGTTCCTCAAGAAGCAGTGTTCCCATACCCCAGCAAGTCACATCTAGGCAAAGGTTCAGCCAAAGGAAGCCGCTAGGATCTGACTCCATGTGTTCTGTGGCTGTTGGCAGTTACTGAAATGCAAGTGCTGTGTGGTCTTTAAAATAAATATTTAAAGTTCGACTGTTGTGGATAAAACTCTTTTCAATGGCTTAAACCAGAGGGTTGTTCCAAAGAATCTTGTCACAACACTGTTAAAATTGTTTACTTTATGTAGAGACTGATCCAAATACTTGCGGAAACTCTAGTTCAGGAAAACCTGAACTGCTAAAACAATCTATGGGTCAGAAAGCGTTTTGGAGATTTTGTTTTGCCTGGGAAACTTGCATGACCACTTTCTCCAGGAGAACCCATGGTTCATCTAGACACTGCATGTGTTTGAACAACCATGGGCTCATTGAAATGCAATTGCTATGTAGTCTTTTTAAATAAAATGCTTTAACTTAAACGATGGGGATGAAAAGATTAAATGGCTATATCAGAGGGGGGTTCTTGAAATTTGTCATCACATTACTTACGACTCTAGCTGAAAGAAACAAAACTGAAAAAACTCTTTGCCAATTTTAACTGCACTTTGACATTTTTTGGCCCCTTGGTGGGGAGGGTTCTAGGACATCACTGCAAGCAGATGTCCTCTGTGCCCTCTCCGCCAATTTTTACCACACCCTTCAGTGTACAGACACCCCCTTTACCTCACAAAATACACACTCCAACACAACACAAGGAAGAGGGGCTTCTGATCTTCTGTCCCCAGCCCTTTCCCTGGCAGAGGGAACTGGGGCCCTCTGTCACAGCGGCCCTGTCCCTTGGGTGCTGGCTTCCTGGGCCCGCCGGCCCTCTCTCCACGCAGGGAGAGGGATCACTGAGCTCTCTGGCAAGACCCGGAGCCGGGGATCATATCACATCTTAGCCTGGGGGTGTCCGTGTCCCAGTGGTGTTGGTTCTGGTCCTGGCCCCTGGGCGCCGGCCTTCATATTTTCCAACACCCTTAGGGACCCTCACTCCTTGGGCATCCTCCTCCTGGGTGGGGGGGGCCCTGGCTTGCTCTCTCCGGGAATAACTGTGGCCTGGGGGGGGCTGCCTGGAGCATGGGGTCGGGTCTTCCCTGGGGGGCTCTGACTCATGCCTGGGGCGGGGGGAGGCTCAGGACTCCTGGGTGGTGGTGGGCCTCCTGTCTGGGGGTTGGTTGGGCCCCTCGTTTGGCCCCCTGGGTGCGGTAGGGTCGGGCTTCTCTACGGGTCGGGCTGGGGCTTGCACTCTCTACCTCCTGCGCCCCCCTGCTCTCTGGCGTTTGGGGCGGCTGTGGCGGTCCTGCTGGCCCTGCCCGGTGGCGGATGTGGTTGCCCGGCAGGGGGTCTTTCTCTATCTGCTGTTTTGTGCGGGTGTTGGGGGGTCCCGGCTGCCGCTGCTGCTGCGGTGGGGGCCTAGGTGGGGGGGGGGGGGGGGGTGGCTGGGTTTTCTCCCTCTATTTGCATTCAATTATCCACCCCAGGAGAACATAAACACTCACTCAAGCACAGGCACTATCTCACCTTTGCACAAACAGTTTGCATGACTGAATGAAATGTTTCACGTGTTAGTCTGAATGCATAAGTAGACGTGTGTGAATGTTAGTGGTAGTATGTGCATGTAGACTTGTTTGTGTGTGAACACTTTTGGAGCCAACAGGTGTGTTTGTAATGTTTGGATGTGTGTGTGGACAGTCCCCTGCCCATTTTAGATTTTTCATGCCTCTTAACCTGTCAATTGTGATTATAAAGCTCCAGCAACTTGTTGCTTTCTGACGTTTCATGATCTTACCCTCGCTACTATAATAACTCCTCTACCCCCCCGCCTTTTCTGTCATCCCTTTTTCTTTTCCGTCCGGTCCAACAAAAAATATTTACAAATATAATTAGCATGAATAAAGTTTAGCTGAAATTAAAAAAGGGGTTTATTTAAATATACATCTGGTGTATCATAAGATTCATAACCCCTGTTGTTAAAGTAAAATATGTCTAACACAAAAGGCTTTCAGCTCTCATCTGTTTGCTTAGCTGTTGGACAGGACAAGTTAAAAAAAATTTAATAAATAAATTGCTTGTATCAGTATAAAATGGTTTTGAATGTATTTTGCCCAAGAAACGTGCTTGATCCTGGAAAAACCATGGTTCCTCTGGACACTTAAGCATGTGTCTGAACATGAGGTCCTTCAGAACAGTCATCGCCAGCTATGTGTGGTGTGCTGAAAATCTCTCCCATGGTAAATGCAGTAAGCTCATTGGCTCTCCTCAGATTGCAAACTACTTGCATCCCTCAAACCTCTGCTTTGCTCTACTTTCAGGGAGAAGGTTAAAACCTTGAGGTCAGTAAATGGACTCGTCCACCAGGCTGCTCCTATAGTGAACACAATCTGCTCTGCAGAACATTGAAGTCAAATCTAATGTGCCCAATTGCACATGTGAGCTATTTTGGATATTTACCGTCTTTTGCTCCTGTTTTCACATTGTGTTGCCTTTACTCATCAAAGCATAAGCAAGAGGAACTATAATTTGGCTGAACTGTATATTCAGTATATGGAGCAAAATGATTTGGTTTATTTCAAGCATTAATTGTGGACAATACAATCATCTTCTTCCGTTTGTGCCTTTCGGGGTCACGGGGCTGCCAGAGCCTATCCCGGCCACCTATGAGCGAGGGCAGGGGACACCCTGGACAGTCTGTCGCAGGGTCACACATATCACACACCCATTCACAATCACATTCACACCTATGGACAATTTGGAGTGACCAATTAAACTATGAAGCATCTTTTTGGATGGTGGGAGGAAGCTGGAGTCCTCGGAGAAAACCCATGCATGCATGGGGAGAACATGCAAACTTCACACAGAAAGTCCCCCATTATTGTTCTGTTTTCAGGTCCCCCAGCCGGGACTTAAACCAGGGACCTTTTTGCTGTGAGGTAAGAGCGCTAACCACTACTTCACCGTGCCGCCATTATTAAACTCATTACAGAAATAATTAAATGCATCGATTAAAAACAAAGGCAAGTCAAATTTTATTATAGTAATCATTAACCAAAGACAATGATTACTAACAAACATGCCTAACGTCCTCCCAACAAAGTTGAAAAGAAAACATGTTGTCAATATCTCTGGTTGCCATGGCATCAAAGTGTTTTTTATCCCTCAGTTTGATATGAAATCTGTTGATCAGAATCTGATCATCTCGTCTGTCCTCCTGTCAGCACTGTAACCTGACATTGAGATAGGTTTAACATGGTTAAGAATTGCAGGAAATCTTCAGCTAAACTTCCCTCAATCAGCAGCAGCTGTTTGCATTCATCAATCAGCTCTGAGTATCAGATAAAAACAGATGCTGCAGTTGGAAGTCACTGTCACAGGTCTCTGAGGTTTCTGTTCTTTGGTGTGAAGCAGCTGCAGCAAAATGAGGTACAAAGTTTCAGCCTTTATTTAGCCATTTATCATCTTTATTTCCCTTTTAACCTATTTATAATAAAAATTTGCTATAACTGGGCACTTTCAAGCACTTTAAGCTGACCTTTAATGTCTGCAGGTTTCTGTGGATTTCTTGTCTGCTCATTGGAAGAATTTCCTGTCTTCCTCAAGGAGGTAAGATTACCTCTCTGGAGAGAATTTGACCTTAGCAGCTGGAGTTAACTCTACTTTTTTCCCCCTCAAAGGATACGATCCATCCATGTTTCTATACTCTGGACAAGCTCCATCCTACGAGAAGCCTTCTGCACAGTCCAGTGGCTACAGCAGTCCGCAAGGCTATTACAGTGCTGGCACCAACACTGCTGGAGGTGACTGGATCTGCTCTGGTTCATGATGGTTCTCGTCTCAGATGCCTGACCTGATCTTGTTTCCCTACAGGCTCTACGGACAGTACTGCTCCCATGTGGTACTCTGCTTCCTATCCTGAACAAGAGCCAGCCAAGCCAACTTATCAGAGACCTGCACAGTCCAGTGGTTATGGCAGCTACTCTGGTTCTGGATCTCAACAATCTGGTTCCCAGGGTGCTCAGTCTGGAGTTCCAGGCAGCCAGCACCAGGTTGAACAGGAGAGCTGGAGCTCCTCATCTGACGACGAGGAAGAGCCAGAGTTCACTCCAGTGAGTGAGGAGGATCAAGTGTACGCTTTCAAGTCTCGCTCTCGCTACAACCAGAAACGGCTGCTGTTCAGTCAGTTCCGCTACACCCCAACAGAACCCCGTGTTCCTCAAGAACCAGTGTTCCCGTACCCCGGCAAGTCTCATCAGGGCAAAGGTTCAGCTAAAGGAAGCCGCTAAGATCTGACTCCATGTGTTCTGTGGCTGTTGGCAGTTACTGAAATGCAAGTGATGTGTAGTCTTTAAAAATAAATCTTTGAAGTTTGCATGTTGTGGATAAAACTCTTTTCAATGGCTTAAACCAGAGGTTAATATAGTGGATGGGCTGGAAGTTGCTGGGAGAGAAGCACACACCTTGGTCACTTCACTTGGTATTATCTCAACCCTGATTCAAAGTTGACTTGCTACTGTCAAAGGTGTCAAAGTCCCCCCCCCCCCCCCCCCCCCCCCACCCCACCCCCAACTGGTGTGCTGTGATAAATTACCCATTTCACTGATCGGTACCATGATTTAGCTGCAGCTTCAGTTCTGTTTTTGTAAAAGTCCCACCCCTTCACCTTTCTCCCCAATCATTCTTGGAGGCTTGATAACACGTCATCAGTCTGACCAATCAGAATTCGTTAAGGTCTTCACTTCTGATTTAGCTTGTAAAGTCTCAGTTCCAACAAACAAGCTAACACTCATGTTAAACTTAACTAACATTTAAGAAACAGGATTAAGGTGGATTGGCCAACAAACTAAACTGAAACAATTTAATATCTAAAGTGTTCAAATAAAATTGTTAAACTGAAGGGAAAACTACCAGGGTAACATTTCAAATTTAGTTGAATATTACTGAAAACTAACAACTTTTAAATCTTACATCTTTTAGAAAAAAAAGCCAACTTCCAGCTTTTTCTGCCACAATTACCACAAACGCATTTGAGATTGCAAAGGGACTGTAGAACATTACAAACTGAGTTTCTCCTTTTTAAATTTTTGGATGCTGTGGGATTTTTTTTGTCAAGGATTAAGTGTGCCTTGGCTCAAAAAAGGTTAAACACCGTCTTAGAAGACCACATCCCTTCCACTGAAAGCTGGCTCTGGAGAATTTGTCAAACGCTTTGAATGTTTGACAAAAGAGTACCAACTTTTAAGGCATCTGCTCAGTTTATAGCTTGAAAAACTTGTGCTACTGCAAAAATGTCATGGAAAAAAAAAGTAGGATTAGCAAGAACATGTCTAGAGCAATAATGGTTATTCTGACGAATATAATTAGTAATAGCTGTCGATTTCTCAATAGACGTCTATGGGATTTCAACTTTTTGGGACCAGTGGGTACTTAAGGAGGGATCCAGTTCTCATAGACAATGTTCTAACAATAGTCAATGTTCTGAACAGAGATGAGTCTTATGGTGAAAAACAGTGAGATGTCAACAATTATATACACATAACGTTTTGAACAAACCTGGTCCATTTTTTGGTCTTCTAGAGGTCAAACACAGATGTTGAGGTGACTGAATGGGGTTTGCCTTAATGTAAGTTGACTGAAGCAAATGATGTCATTTTTATTTTCATTGTCATTTTATCAGCTGTCATTTTATTTACAGGACCTGACAGATCTACACATGTACTACGGGGTAATTTAAGCCCGCAGGCCTCTGGGCTCCACCTGCTGAGCGCTGGTCGGATGCTGCACATGAAACGGCTCCCAATCGGAAACGTGACACAGCTTGTTTCCCCGCCACTCCACCACGCCTTCCCCAAAACCAACCAATCGAAATAGTCTTGTTTTATAATTCACGATGACGCGCCCCTGCCTGTCCAATCAACGAACAGAAC
Source organism: Oryzias latipes (assembly GCF_053564925.1). NCBI lineage: Eukaryota > Metazoa > Chordata > Actinopteri > Beloniformes > Adrianichthyidae > Oryzias > Oryzias latipes. The sequence goes on along the minus strand of NC_136242.1, from coordinate 30,371,858 downwards.
CAGTGGGCTCAACTCAGGCCCCGCCTGCAGAGTTTTTACCACGCCCCCGAAAGTCGGTTTTCATTTTACAGGAGTAAAGTTTGTCGGGGTCTGCGCAGGATTTCGCCGTTCACCCCGTTCGCGATTATTATTATTTTTTACTGTCTGAAGGATTATTCTGGAATGGTGGAGTAAAAGGGAGTTATGGTGGTGAATTCTGTGCACTGGTTCCGCAAAGGTCTGCGTTTGCACGACAATCCGGCGTTACAGGAGGCCCTGAATGGAGCGGACACGGTGCGCTGTGTTTATATTCTGGACCCCTGGTTCGCTGGTGCAGCTAACGTGGGAATTAACAGATGGAGGTTTGTCACCTAATTCTCTTTACAGCCGAATTTTGAATTTAGAATTGACGCTGTTGCTGTCAAATGTAGGTTTTCAGCATTTCGTTTCATACGTATCTTTGGTTTTTGGCCTCCGTTTACGTCGGTTAGCTAGTTAGCCAAACAGAAAGAAGGCTGCATCACGAATTATTCCGCAGGAGAAACGCACACTTTAAGATTATCACCTTGCGATAGTTTTGCCTTTCGTTATATACGTAAACCTTTATATTCTTAAAATCGACTCTTGTCGTTGAGCATTTCGACGGACCGTCGACGTATTCATGTATGAATAAAGTTTTAAAGCAGACAAAACCAAACTCTTCAGTCTGTAGAGTTAACGCAGGCGCTGTGTCAACTAAACAAGCAATTAGGCTTTTTTGATATGTAAAACAACAACAACATAACTACATATTAGTTTTTCCTCAAAAGGCTGAAGTATGTAACAGATTTTGCTGGAATGACTGAGCCATGCTTCTAAGCAAAACCCGTTTCAACTCTTGTTGTCACGAGCTCTAGAGCATGGTAGCGGGAGTGTGATGGTGTTTGTATTTCAATAGATGTCAAAGCATAATCACACTTGTTTATCAATTTCATAAACCGTATATGAAGTGTGATAATTTGAAAACTGGCACTAATTTAACTGATTGAAAACTGTGATATTGCTTTTGTGCTTATGTTTTGGTCTGCGTCCACACAAATGTTCCTTTATTTTGCTCATAAATATTGGCTAAACAGCTTCTTCTTGACATTACGTGATAGAATTAAGAAATGTATTTTTTTTAACATTTTAGCTGCGCCTGTTTTATTTAAAAAAGCAAAACAAAAACGTCAAAGGTTTGTAGTGTGTACATACAAGAATCCAAATTAAAGGAGGAAAACTGTATTGAATACAAAAGTTACTAGAAAGTCACTAATCTTGTAGGATTAGGTTGAAAACTCCAAAGGCGTTGTGTTTCTGCTTTCCTGTCTGTGAATCTGGTCCCGTGGAGGCAAAAAGGGGTCATGCAGTCAGTCACACGAGGAGCAGATTCATGGAGTGATAACCGCTCAAGAACCCAATCCTGTGGACTGCATGTAGCCGCTGCAAAGCTACACGTGCTGAGCTGCTAAAACAGATGCTGAATAAATGTCCTTGTGGCGCACATGCAGCAAGACCCAGTGACCCAAAAAACCAGAGTTCATGTCCAAACAAATCATCTATCTTCAAAACCCTTTCTTTTTTTCAATAAATATTTGTTTTTTTTGAATGCAACAAAAATATTCATTCATTACCTTGACTATATGAAGTGTTTCTGCATGTTATCTTTGTTGCTAATCCTTTTAGAGTTATGGTTTGGGCCTGACGTCACCAGTTAGCTGAGAATGAAGACAGTTTTTTTGACCAACCCTGAAGGCCAAACTTCTGTCAATTTGCCTCAGCATGTGCACAGGCCCCTATTTTAGAGCAGTATTCCTTTCTCACTTTTGTTAGTGTATCGTGATCTCTTCTTAAGCAAGTGTCCATGTTTGTTTAAAAAGAAAAAATATATAGTTAAGTTTAGAGAAATAACTTTGTCCTGGCAGTGAAAAGTCTCATTTACACTCACCGGCCACTTTATTAGGTACACCTTGCTAGTACTGGGTTGGTAATCTTTGGTGGCATAGACTCAGACTTTGTTGAGTCTATGCCACCAGAGTAACTTTCCTCAAAGACTTTGGTCCATATTGACATGATGGCATCACGCAGTTGCTGCAGATTTGTCGGCTGCACATCCATGATGCCAATATCCCATTCCACCACACCGACATGGTCAGCAACAAGACTCAAGTAGGCTGCGGCGTTGTAACCATACTCAGTATGGTACTAAGCGGCCCAAAAGTGTGTCAAGAAAATATCCGCCACACCGTTACACCACCACCAGCCGGAACTGTTGATACACGGCCAGATGGATCCATGCTTTCATGAAGTTGAGACCAAATTCTGACCCCACCATCTGAATGTGGCAGCAGAAATGGAGACTCGCATCACAAACGTGAAAAGTGCAGACTTTGCTGCAAGTCCTTCAACATAAGCAGCATGAGAGAAGTGAGGCTGTTGAGCCACAGGAGACGGAAGAAACTGTGACAGCTGTCGGACGCTGCATAAGCCAGTTGGTCAGAGAAATTTTTTAGACTGGTAACAATGTGGAACCGTATTGCAGTCAATAAAAAAATGGGCGATCTTTGTTCAAATTTTTTTTTTGCATATTTAGAAAGAGAAAGTGGGAGTTTAACTTAAAGTTGAATTTTAAATACGTGTGGCCAACAACTAAATGCAACTTTGGACGCACTTAAAATACTTGAGGGCACTGCAGCAATGTTCATCTTGGCTGTAGTATATGACGTGTGTCCAACAGGTTAATGAGCAGATGAGGTCAGTTAGTTTGTAGTATTTGCTTTTGTAGTTCACTGATTCTTGACAGATGGGCGGGGGGGGGCATGTCATACATTAAAAAAAGTATTTTTTATGGATAAAACTCATGAATTTAAAATGGATTGACTTTATCACTATGTAGATCAAATGAATTGTGAGTACTAGTTTTATGTTTTGGCATATATATATTTTTTTTATTGAATGCAGTATGCTTCCATACAGTAATGGAGTTTCCTCCATACCAACAGAAATGGTTGCTGATATGGCGCCTGCAATTTTAACCGCAAGGCAGACCTCTTGGTTTCATTTATCGGCACCGACTACAATAGTCCGACTGAAATGTGTTTATTTTTGAAAATTCTGTGGAAGGTTATAGAAAAATTTTGGAAAAAATATGGAAAACCATTGCTAAAAATGTGAACGAACCTTTGTGTCAGCTTTAACCCGTCTGGCCATTCTCCTCTGACCTATGGCATCAAAAAGGCATTTCTGCCCACAGAACTGCCGCTCACTGGATATTTTCTTATTTTCTCTGTAAACCCTAGAGATGGTTGTGGGTGAAAATCCCAGTAATACTCTTCATCACCTTTCTTTCCCATTCTGATGCTCAGTGTGAACTTCAGCAGATCGTCTTGACCATGTCCACATGCCTAAATGCATAGAATTGCTGCCATGTGATTGGCGGATTAGAAATTTGTGCTGAACAGGCGTCTAATAACGTGACCAGTGAGTGTAGGCTCTTTATTTATATTCGGTTTGCAGGCATTTGCATTTCGTATCAATTAAAATTCACATTTCAAAGAAAGCATTTCAGTCTTTGTATAGAGTAGTTGATGGTGGGGCGCTTATACACTAACCAGACGAAACATAAACCTTCTAAAAATGTGGTGATACCGACCTTCTGTCAGTGAATTCTATTTTCCGGAGCCCTAAAGGGGTCGTGCGGTCGGTCACACGTGGAGCAGATTCACGGAGTGATAACGGCTCAGGCACACAGTCCTGTCAAGCACATGTAACCGCAGGAAGAGCCGCACGTGCTGATCTGCTCATGCAGATGCTGATCAAATGTCTCAGACTTTCCACCTGCTGCTGGACTCGGTGACCCAAAGCACTGCAGGTCACTTCATAATGAAAATGTGTCAATTGTGACAGATCCTAAAAATACCACATTTTTGCAGACAAGCTTTTGGAAAAAGATTGCTGCTCAGATGAGGTAAACGAATAAAGTCGTACGTCACAAACACTTTTTTTTTTTTTAAAGGGCAATTTTTTGTCCGCTCCTGATTCACAACAATTTGAATAAAGAAATGCGCAGAAACCCCAGTTTCATTGGAGTGGGTCTTTAAATTGGAAAAAGGGAAAAGATTGAGTCAGTGTTTTTTAAGAGCGATGTCTGCGTGTGACTCATACCAGGAGCTTCCGCCTAAAAGCCACAAACCTGTGGTTCTTCTGGTTTGGTGGTGGAGTGAGTTGTGCAGAGGAGAACTTGTTGGAATCTGAGCAACAGAGAGGCAAACTCTGCTCTTCTCCTGTGTTGTTTTCAGGTTTCTGCTGGAGGCTCTGGAGGATCTGGACTGCAGTCTGAAGAAGCTCAACTCCAGGCTGTTTGTGGTCAGAGGACAGCCGACGGATGTCTTTCCCAGACTTTTCAAGGTCTGCCCTCGGATCATCCTCTCTGGTTTTAAACCAAATCTATATTTTGTGACTCTGCTTTCGTCTGCTTCGCTGCAGGAGTGGAACGTGACCCGGCTGACATTCGAGTATGACCCAGAGCCTTATGGGAAGGAGCGGGACGGCGCCATCATCAAGATGGCCCAGGAGTTCGGCGTGGAGACGGTGGTCAGGAACTCGCACACGCTCTACAACCTGGACAGGTGTGGAACATCTCTACAGCAGACATTATGCTCAGTCAGGAAGTTCCTGCTGGGACTTTTTATTTACAAATTCACAATAACTTTGTTCTGTTTCAGAGCTAAGCCCTTTGGCATTCTGTACTGAAAATAGTTAAAGTTTCGCAGACTTTTTTCCACTTTAAAAGTAAAACTAACATGACCGACAGGGTGCACGGTGGCGCAGTGGTTGGCTCTCTTGCCTTACAGCAAGAAGGCCCCCGGTTCAAGTCCTGGCTGGGGGACCTGAAACAGAACATCAATGGGGGGACCTTACAGTGTGGAGTTTGCATGCGTGGGTTCTCTCCGGGGTCTCTGGCTTCCGCCCACTGTCCACAAACATGCTTCATAAGTCAATTGGCAGCTCTATAAATTGTGTGAGTGTGAATGCGGGTGTGTGATTTCGGTCCTGTGACAGACAGGCGAACTGTCCAGGGTGTCCCCTGCCTTCGCCCACAAGTGGCCGGGATAGGCTCCAGCAGCCACGTGACCCCAAAAGGGACAAACGGAACGAGATGAATGAATGAAAAAAAGATGAATGACCAACAGAAAACACTCCAGACAATTTCAACATTTTCTCTGCATTTAACAAACGTCAACATTCATTGATTTAGTTTATTTTAAGATGATTTATTTATTATTTATCTATTTATTTAATTGGGACTATCCATAGATATAAATATGTAGCTTAAGAGGTTAGAAAATCCAGACTAAATTTCACAATAAAAGCACATCACGACTTATACACGGCTATTTGACAATAGCGGGGAGTTAAACATCGATGTTTTGAGGACTGGTTATCTTAGGGGGGGGGTTTAAAGTTTTGTAATGAGGGACATTCCCTCACAAAGAGAGGGAGACTGCTCCAGATGGGACTGACTTCTACAGAAAAGAGCATTTAAGGCTGTTTCTCTTTTTGGGACTTCATCCTCCTCAAACTGTGATCTCTGTTTGATCAAGAATCATGGAAATCCATGTAACGCCTTGAAAATGAAACAAGCAAACGTAAAGTGTTTAATGTGTTTGGCTTTGTCAGCTTCTTCTGTAATTGTGTAACATGAAATGTGCTCCTCATAGAGGAAATCCTTTTTTATTGGTCATTCCTGAGAAGAAAAGTAAAAAGTGAAAGGCTCAGCACTGAAGCCAACAACCCCTTGAGAACATGTCCTACTGCCTCAGATGTGATGCAGGTTTAGGTTTAAGATCTTAACAATGTTTTTGTGAGGGAAATATTTGCTGAAGGACACTCATTGAAGTTCACGTTTGGGTCTTTGATGAAGATTAGCGTTACTTTACTCTCTGCACAGAGATGTTTTTGGCTGTAAGTGAACTGAGTGAACCACCATGAACCATATATGGGGTCTCCCTAGTGTCCTCCTGTAGTTACTGCAGCTCACACCGCCTTGCATGTGCGTGGTCAGGTGGCCGTGTGGAGGCAGATTACAGGACTTTCTCCACGCGCTGGCCTGCAGAGGACGGAGCTGCATGTTGCATAAGCACTGGAGCTTTAGAGGAAGAGTGTCGTGGGAGGAGGCGGCTGCCGGGGGCTGCGTGGCTTTAACGTGGATGCGTGTCTAGCTTGTTGATGGACTGTGTAAAAACAGCTTTTGCTAACAAACATCTCGTCAGGTTGAGATGCAGAAAACCAGAAAGCTTGTCTGAAAAGATGAAGGCTCTAAATCCGTGTTCCCCATCAGTTTTCAGGACCGGTTTAATGTTTTTTCACAGACCGATCTGTACGTGGCTAAAGTGGCCATCTGTTGTTGTGTTTTTTTCCCCCCAGTTTCCCTTAATGTTTGAGGGTTACGTTTATCTTCATCCTCTGTAACAAATCTCCAGCTGCTTTCATTTTGTTTGCTGGGTTTCATGCTAGAACCATTAAAATGGGATAAAGATTTTCTCTAGATCAGTGGTCCCCAACCTTTTTGTCACCGCGGACCGGTACAACGCAAGACATGTTTACCGCAGACCAATGGGGGTGTGGTGGGGGGGTTGAGGTGCAACGCAAGACACGTTTACCGTGGACCGGGGGTGGTATTTTCTCTTTGTTAATAATAATAAAAATAATAATAATGAACGTAAATCCACTGTGTAGTCATGTGCAACTTTATTAGCGGTGTCCTCGTAGCGTCACACCAACAACAGAACATCACATGAGCAACATCGTTTTTACCCCAAGCGATACACTCTGGTTGCTATGGTAAGTGTGACTGATGTAACAGAGAGAATCCGGTCACTTTTCAAAATAAACGTTTTTTTTTAAAAAAAAAAACAATAAAATGGAAATTATTTTTTCTTTCTGTGCGCCTGGTACCCGGTGCCAAGTGTCCCGCGGACCGGTACGGGGCCGCGGCCCGGTGGTTGGGGACCACTGCTCTAGATCACCCATAACTGTCAAAGTGGAAGCTACAAAATCAGACACCAACTTCAGCCGCGTCTTACTTTTAAGCTGTGGCAGAAATATATAAAAACAAAAAGGGTCACTAAAACAGTAATTTTCTGAGTATAGTAATAAACTTGAATCCACCATTTGAACACAGAAGTTCCTCACTTTTCTTCGTCTATGTGTCTGCAGGATAATCGAGTTGAACAACAATAGCCCTCCTCTGACCTTTAAGCGCTTTCAGACCATCGTCAGCAGGCTGGAGTTGCCGCGGCGACCGCTGCCGGCCATCACCCAACAGCAGATGGACAGTTGTCAGAGGCAAATAGGAGACAACCACGACCAGCTCTACAGCATCCCCTCACTGGAGGAGCTGGGTAAGCCTTTAAACATATTTAAGGTTTTTTTTGGGGGGGTCGATTCCTTCTTTTTTAAAGGAATTTACCTTCAGAAAACTTTTCGTCTGCAGCTGATGCAGAACTTTTGTGTTTTAGGACTTTGTAGAGTTAAATAAGAAGCTTGACCTTTGAAAGCTCTGTTTTCACTCAAACACATGCATAAGCATCCAGCCTAAGTTTGTCATTTTCTGAAAAAAAGGGGACTGTTTGTGTGAAAGTCTTTGGTTGAAAAAGTCTGTTTTAAAAAAAGGAACTTAACTGATTGCTGCTGCTTCAGAAAATGTTTTCCTCCGTTTGTTTCTGAGCTAACCTGCAGGTAAACTTGTGTCCAGGTTTCAGGACGGAGCGCCTGCCTCCTGCTGTGTGGCGGGGGGGCGAGTCGGAGGCCCTGGACAGGCTAAGCAAGCATTTGGATAAGAAGGTAACCCGAGTCCTGCAGACTCTGGACATTCTGTGTGGTTTGGTTTGACTGAAACTGATCGGCAGCGTGAAGATGAAGGCTGAAACAGCTCCAAGCTCCTCCCCTTGTCCTCGTCCTCAGGTTTGGGTCGCCAGTGTTGAGCACACTCGGGTCAACAAGTGCTCTCTGTACGCCAGCCCGACGGGCCTCAGCCCCTACCTGCGCTTCGGCTGCCTGTCCTGCAGAGTTCTGTACTACAACCTCCGAGAGCTGTACATGAAGGTGAGGAGCAGCTCCTCTGAAATCACCTGATTTTTAGCTCCCCGTGTGAAAGTGGACCTCTGGTTTCTGGTTTCTCCTCAGCTGAGGAAACGCTGCAGTCCTCCTCTGTCACTGTTTGGTCAGCTCTTATGGAGGGAGTTCTTCTATACGGCTGCAACCAACAACCCCAACTTTGACCGTATGGAAGGAAACCCCATCTGTGTGCAGGTGAGCTGCTCCGTCTGTTTCTGACAAACGTCCTGAATTCCAGCGGGTAACTGATACACTGAGTCAGGGTTGGAAAGCAGCATCTTTTTTATTATTTTCCTCAGGGATTCTTTGATTATTATTTATTCAGTTTAGAGAAGAGATGTAACATCTCCATCAGCTGCTTCCCCCGAAGGCTGGAAAACCAGACCAGTCTAATTTTTGAGGCTTCACTTCATCAGAAATGACCCGAGCATCACTGCAGAACCCTGCTGAAACAAAGCAGATGCTTCCGTTTCCCCAGTTTAATGTTACATTGGAAACCTTCAGTTGACCTGATCTCCTTTGGGCCTCCAGATCCCATGGGACCAGAACCCAGAGGCTCTGGCCAAATGGGCAGAAGGACGGACCGGTTTCCCCTGGATTGATGCCATCATGACGCAGCTCAGACAGGAAGGCTGGATCCACCACCTTGCGCGGCACGCCGTGGCCTGCTTCCTCACCAGAGGAGACCTCTGGATCAGTTGGGTGAGCGGCATGAAGGTGGGTGTTTTTTTGTCGTCTTGGCGCCCCCTGCTGGATAGGCCCTGTCCTCACGGTGCCGGTGATCCTGCAGGTGTTTGAGGAGCTGCTGCTGGACGCAGGCTGGAGCGTGAACGCCGGCAGCTGGATGTGGCTGTCCTGCAGTGCCTTCTTCCAGCAGTTCTTCCACTGCTACTGCCCCGTGGGCTTCGGGAGGAGAACTGACCCGTCAGGAGACTACATCAGGTCATCCTAAGTTTATTCAGAGCAAAGCAGAGCATGTGTTTGTGGATGTAGAAGGATCCCAGCTAAGGGCTGGACTGAGTATCTGAGTACTCGGATATTTGCAATCTAGAAAAATCAGGTAGCCTCCAAGATCTTCATAAAAGTAGTAGAGTATAGTAAAAAAATACACTCAGACGATGTAATTATCGCTTTAATTTGTGGATTCATGTTGGATTTTAAGTATATTAACAAAATAAATCGAAAGGCGCTACTGTTGTTGGAAGTAAATAAATCTTCAAAATGTTGCTGAAGGTTCTTGTTTTCAAACTGTCAGGTGTTTTTGTAGATGAAAAAAATGAAACTTAAGTTCCTTTTAATCAAATAAGTTCTAAAAAAAAATTTGTTTAAAAAATAGTCGAAAGTTTGAATACAAAAATGCAGTAAATATGAAATCTAAAAAAAATCAAGTCAATTGAGCGTTTCCAATCCATGTTATATAAAAATAATCAAATTTTAAAAACCAAAAAGAGGCACAAAAAAAAGAAAAAATATGTAAACACCTTTTTAAATGAAAATTATGACAATATGTCGGCGTCATATATCCTCTCCTCTTTTTAAAATAAAAGTATAATTGATGGTGATTAAAAACATATTTTATTTTCATCCATCCAATGAATAGACGCACACATAGCCGCCGTTCCAACATAGTATGTTAAATTGTAAAAATTTGCGGTTTGATCTGTGAATCGTTGATCTGAGTGAATGGAATCGGATCACCGCCTAGGTAGCGATCCACAGCTGTGGTAACCGGTCCCCATTTCCCTGCAGGCGTTACATCCCGATCCTGAAAGACTTTCCCAACCGCTACATCTACGAGCCGTGGAACGCCCCGGAATCGGTGCAGAAGGCCGCCAACTGCGTGGTGGGGGTGGATTACCCCAAACCTATGGTCAACCACGCCGAGAGCAGCCGGCTCAACATCGAACGCATGAAGCAGGTCTACCAGCAGCTGTCCCACTATAGAGGACTGAGTAAGTCTCCTGAACCCAAACCACTTCTCATTCACCTCAGAAATCCAGCAGAACCTCTTTAGAACCTCCTTCAGATGAAAGTTCTGTTTGATGACGCAAAGCTGCTGCTAGAATCTCATCCTGCCAATCTCAGCTGGAGCTGCAGTGTTTTCAGTGTGCTCACCGTTTCAGGTCTGCTGGCATCTGTGCCGACCATCCAGGAGGAGGCGGAGCCTCCGATGACGGATGAGTCTCAGGCCAGCAGCGGTCCAGGTAGGCATAGAGGGAGATGTGTGAGAGGTTGATAGAGACGTTCCTGCACGTGTTCTGACTGCTGCTTCTGTTAGACTCTCCTCACCGAGATCCGGCAGACGACGAAGCAGCTGGCAGCTCCACTTTTCCCGACTCCTCTACTTCAGCTGCTCCGCAAGACAAGGAGGACTCCGCTCACTGCTACCACGCCCACCAAGTCTCCGCCCACAGTCCCTGCACCTCCTCAGATTCCTCTGCACACGGCCCCCACGACAGATCCAAACCCAGCTCGCCCTCCTCCTCCTGTCACACCATGTCTCCTTCTCCCAGCCCATCTACTCAGACCTCCCCCAGGAGGAGCAGCAGCTCACGGAAGGAGCGGCGAAGCCAGAGGCAGAAAGCACGACACGTCTGCTCTTCATCAGTCAGAGACAACCAGAGGGAGGTAGAAGAGGAGAGGATGGAGGAAGAGATGGAGGACAGCGAGGAGAGGATGGAGGAGGAGGCAGCAGGGCAGCAGCAGTGAAGGCAGGTGAGCAGAAGACAGGCTTCTAGAATAATAGGAGGGTTTTTTAAGGGTTTAAGAGCAGGAGGCTCCTGCCTCCTTTTCACTTCATAGTTGCTTTAGATTCTTGATCATCTGTGGAAGTTAAAGCTCCAGATGATCCTCCAGATCAGGGCTGCTCATTCCTGGTCCTGGAGATCTACCACCCTGACTGTTTTCCAGATCTCCAAGTGCTGCTAGCTATTGATTAGTTCAATCTGATGTCTCCTTGATTAAATGAAGACGCCTGGTCCAGCTCATCAGCAGCGAGCAGTGCAGGGAGAGCTGGAGAACAGGCAGGGTGGTAGATCTGCAGGACCAGGAAGGAGCAGGCCTGCTCCAGATCATTCAGAAGCTCTCCTCAAACTGAAATCTCTAGTGGGTGTCAGGAAAAAGCATCAGAGCAGATGGACTTTTGGTTTTCTCAGCTTCATCATGACTGCACTGTCTGCAGGTGAAGGTGACCTTCATCACCCAGGAGCTGTGATCTCCACAGGATGGATGCCACGCAACAGGACATGAAGGGCAGAGCAGCTGATGGACTTCAGAAAAAGATCTGTTGAAATGAAACATCTGACAAATCTGACATCAGAGGCTCTGGTTCTGCTGCTCTTCATGCTCAGGAACTGGAACTGGAAGTCGTCTTTATTTTTGATTCTCTTAGTCTTATATTTGTGGACGGGTGAGGTTTCTGTTTCTGAACCTCAGATCTTCTGCCGTCTGGATCCGATTTCACATCAGTTTAGCGACGAAGACGTTCAGAGCCAGAAAAACGGCCTCAGTCGCACTCTAGCAGCATCTGAGCTCCAAAAGAAAACCTGGTTTTTCTCAGGAGGAGCAAGCACAAGTCGAGCACCTTTTCTTTAGAAAAACATCTGAAAAACTGGAACTGCAGGAGGTTCCTCACCTCTTTCATTTTTTAAATTCAGCTCCGATCACTTCGGTAGCTTTGAAAATCAGTTTTATTGTTCTGCTAAAACTTCGATTCATTAAAAAAGTTTAAAAGTTAAACAATTCATAAATAAATTGAAAAATACTGTCGTACATTTCACTTCTCTTCTGCTGAAAACAGGAAAACAAATCTACCAAAAGATCAATCAAATTTAGATTTACTGTTTTTTTCCCCCCAGTTACATTTAAATGTAAGTGGCAGAAAACGTGCATCAAAGAGCGCCGTTGGGTCGGTCCAAAGCAAGGCAAAACAAACCAGAAACAGAACCGGGGAAGAAGGCTGTGTTTTTGGACAGGTGGGGGGGTCAAACAGGACAAAAGAAAAACATAAAAGACGCAAACAAAAAACACACAAAACCAACTAGTGTCTGCAGGGTGAGAAGTAGAGAAGAAAAAGTTTTAAAGTCCCTCTGGGATCCTCTTCATCTCCTCAGACGCCTTCCCAGTGGTCTTTTAATGATGGTTATGCCGTTTTTAGCCAAAATTAAAAAAAAGGTTTTCTACAACATGGTTTCTGTAGAGCGGCAGGACTACATTCGAAATTCACCTCTGAGTTGTGGGTGGGACTCCTGGCACAAAGCAACCCCGCCCCCCCCTTTCCCTCTGTTGATAATAGCATCAGAAATACAATCTTTTATACGGCAATTTTTCCATCTGCTCCTGATTCACAACAATTTAAAAACAATGCAAATAATAATAATAAAAAAAATACTTTATATATGCCACAAGAACTATTCTGACTAAGGAGGCAGAGGTGTCGACCTTCATTCCTCATGGATAAGGACAATAACAGACGAGCACTTTTCAGGCTGACGGCACAGCATATAGGCTGTTCCATCACTCCGTTTACAAAATTCTTGCACTTAGGAACAAACGGGCGCCAGGACAGACATTTGTGAAAAACTCTACCAAAGGTGACAGTTAAAGAGCTGCTGCTCTGACACGTTGGGCCCAAACGGATTTATGGTTCTGTTTCCTCTCGGTTTTGTCCTCCGCAAATACGTACACCTGTTCATATGGAAATGTCCTGAAAGTCCTGATTATTTTTGCTAACCGCAGTGATGTTTTCATAGTGTGTCAGATGGTGTCTCCTCGCTCGTTTGTCATTAAGCACATTAACACAAACACTATATTAACACTTTACTCGTAGATCCTAGCTGCAACTGAAATATGCTTTTTGGGATTTATTTTCCTTATATTTATCAGTTTGTAGATACAATTTGTAAATCTGTATTTTTGCTTTTAAGATGGAATGTTTTTTTCTAATTGTTATTCCAAAAGTGTCCACTAGGGGGCCCCAGATTCAGCAGGAGGTCAGGGTGCAGAAATTTTTACTTTTACCGTTTTGCAAAGGTTAAAACAGTTCATATTCAAGCAGAAATATCTTTTTTTTAAACATTTTCTCGTAATAATTTGTGATTTGTAATATTTTGGTTTCAAAAGGGAAGAAAAACGTTTTCCTTTTTGAGAATCCAAAGACAGAAAAATATTTTTATTCTATTTATGCTGGTTGGAGCAAAAAAGGTTTTCTCCTAAAAAAATATAAATTTGTTTGTAGAAATAAAGCTTTTCTTTTTATTTATAATCACATATAAAATAAATAATCAACTTTATTTAGTTCAGATTTGAAAACTGTCCCTAAGAGCAATAAACCCAAAGCCAAAATAATGAAATTAATCATAAAACAAGTGAAATTTTGTGTACATTTTCTTTCCTTATATCATTTATTTTAGACACGTTGCACAATGCATAAAACATGTTTCCTGTTTCTTTTGTTTAAAAATCCAAGCTTTTTAAAATAACAGATGAACGAAAATGCAGCAAAGTTTGAGATGAGGCTTTCCCACTTCATTTCAGTTATAGATGAATGATTTACTTCATTCGTTTTTTCTTTTATTGATTAAAAAGTATAACGAACTGAAACTTTTTTATCAGTTCAGTTGGACTCTTTCATTCCGCAGATGCCCATCATGCCGCTCACTGTCATCTTTTAGGTTTGGAAAATAACAAAGTCTCTTATCATTTTAAAAACTGACTCTAGCAACCTTGAAATCCCACTGTCCCCGAATGCCACACAAGCCCTGTTCTCCTGCAATGATATTTATTTGTTTTGTAAAAATATATTTTCAATAAAATGGGCGAATTAATTAAAATTAAAGTCTGAGTTTGTCGTAATTGTTTGTACCTTGGGGTGTGTTGGGGCGCCATAGGGTGTAAAAGACGGTTTAAATATGTTTTTACAGACTAAATTAATTTCTCCTTTTGTGTCCTCTATACTCTAGAATCCACTTTTTTTAAAGTTTCTTTTAACTTTTCGATGGTTTCTCTTGTGTTTGATCAGTCTCCGACATTTAATACTCTGGTTTTGATTTCAGAACTGTGTCCATGAATGAAACTCTTCTTGTTACAACACGGGAAAATTTAGATATGTGGACATGTAGTGTTAATGTTGATGATTAAACACGTTTGTGTTGTTACATACAGACATCTTAACGTCTATATTAAAGTATGTTTTAATATGCAAGTGTTAGGAAAATAATGAGGTGTTAAAGATTGTGCTAAAAACATAAATTCTTAAATAATTAAAGAATTTTCAAATTAAAAAAATAAGATCTTTATACTTCATTAAATGCATTAGAATTTGTGTTTACAGTGGATCAACTTGGGCTATTGTATTTATACATTCAAATGTTACAAATGTTCCATTTTTTTATTTTTATTTTAGTATTTTCTTGGTGACCTAAACTATTTCCTCTGCTACGTTAAATCTGTAATTTAAAGACCCACTCTGATAATCTTGAACCCTTTCTCAAATTATTCCCGGTGGTCTTAATTGTGATGATGCTGTTTTTAGCCAAAATCCAAAAACCTGTCATTTTCTAGGGGACATATGTCTGCAGAGTGGCAGGAGTTCTTCAGTAATTCACCTCTGAGTTGTGGGTGGGGCTGTCGGTGTGATGTATCCCTGCCTTCATTTCCCATCATCCCTGTGAGAAAAAGCTGTAAGCCCACACATGCAACATAAACGGGGAGTAACATTGGGGCGATCCAGCTGTACAGTTTAAATCCAGATTCCAGCTCAGTTTAGGAAAACAAAGACGTACATGAATCTATTTGTCTGCAGTGGGATGCAGCAGAACGGAGCGGAGCAGGAAGCTTGTTTGCCCGCCCATTGTGGGATCCACGTCACTGCTAAAGGCTTTTTCTTGAACGCCATTTTTTCGTCTTCTCCCGATTCACAACATTTTGAACAAAGAAATACTTAGAAATGCAATTTTATGCCTAATTTTCTTTGAATACGTTCTCCATCGTGACAAAAATGCCATTCTCCAGATTTTCATTGTGTTTCATTGTGTTTCATTGGTGTTTAAAGGTCGTTTCTGTGTTTTTGTTTTGATGATGGATCCTTCAGATTTGTCCCCGAACGCCTGTTATTTTGGATTCCATCAGTCCACCTTCCTCAGACTCTTGAAGTTTACTGGCTGGTTGTGTTAGTGGATGTTTTTTTTTGTATCGACAAATTCAAGATCAGCTTCTTTTACTGACATCGGATTCTGCTACATTAGGGGTAATTTTGTTCATCTTTGTTTATTTTTGTTTATATTTTGAAAACACTATGTGTATCACACTCCGATATACTCCAGAAAAAAACATTCATTATATAAATCAATAATTATAATATTCAGAAATTCTTTAAAGTTAACTTATATTATTAAACGTCAAAGTTTTAAAAAATGTATTTCTAATTGGACCAAAACATTATTTTGAAGGTAAATCTGATTTGGAGAAGTTATTTTCAGACTGAGCTGATGTGCTTGTTGATCCTTTTAGGACCGTTTTCCGGCTGCTCCTCCCTCTCTGATCTCTCCTGACTGATTTGCTGACTGTTTTTTTTTTCGTCCCGTTTGTCTGATCTGCTTTCAGTGTCGGTTATCTTCCAGTCAGAAGACGCCGCAGGCAGATCAGCTGATGATGTCATGCTGTGCTTTCATTGGCTGCTCCTGGCTGCCCCCCCTCCCTTTCCTCTCCTTGTCCCCTCCTCTCAGTCCTCATTCCCTCCATCCCCACTCAGCCCCACCCACTTCCTCCCGTTAGCTCCCCTCTCTGGGAGATGATGCTGAGGATGATGATGCTGATGTGACGCTGTGTTCAGCCAATCGTCAGGCGGAGAGGAAGCGGAAGGGGGCGTGCCCGGAGCCCAGAGCTGGTCGATGCTGGGAGGACTGAGAGGAAGGAGAAGAGGAAGATAGGGAGGATGAGGAAAATGGGTGAGGCCCGTCCGACCCGAGGAGCGCCGACGCTGGCTTAATAAAGGAGGACAAGAAGAGGAGGAGGAGGAGGAGGAAGGAGGAGGGGGAGGAGGGAGCTGTTGCTTGTCGTGGGTGGGGGGGGTCAACCTGAGCCATCATGGACAAATATCGACCGAAGAGACCCACCAGCCTGGCTCTGTTCCCACAGCTGCCCCAAGCTGGCACACAGGTAGGGGGGCAGAAGCCCTGGTGGTGGGGGTGGGCGGTGGGGGGACCAGCAGTTCTCACCGTGGGTGGGTGGGTGGGTGGGTCCGCTCCAAAGAGACCGACTCTGGGTTTCAGTGCTTGTCCTGAGAGCCTCCACTGGAAGATGAGACTGCAGACTCTGAGTGTGATGAGATGGGGGGGGGGGGGTTGACCTGACTGTTTGTGGATGTGTCTGCGTGTGGGGGGGCAGATCTGACGACTCAGCTTCCTGTTTGTTTTCTAAAGTTGTCATGCATCGGCTGCGTTTCCTCCTGACTGAGCTGCTCTGCCACGTTGCCAAACATTTACAGGTGGGATGTTCACCCCCCCCCCCCCCCCCCCCCCCCCCCCCAAAAACTTCTGACCGGCCCCACGGATGTCACACCTGAACCAACCCAAGAGGATCCTGAGTTCACGGCGTTATAGTAAAAAAACCTACTGTGTCTCAATCTAGATGGTATTTTCCACTGTTGATTAAATTCATTTAGAAATAATTTTATAATGGTATAGGTTGATCTGATCAACAACTTGCCTCAGACAGATTGATCTGGTTGGATCATAGGAATATAAATCGATTGATCAATTAAGGCAGTGGTTAGCGCTCTTGCCTCACAGCAAGAAAGTCCCTGGTTCAAGTCCCGGCTTGGGGAACTAAAACAGAACGCCAACGGGAGATCTTTCTGTGTGGAGTTAGCATGTTCTCCCCGTGCATGCGTGGGTTTCCTCCCACCGTCCAAAAACATGCTTCGTAGGTTATTTGGTCATTCTAAATTGTCCATAGGTGTGAATGTGAGTGTGCATGGGTGTGTGATTGTGGTCCTGTGACAGACTGGCGAACCCATCCAGGGTGTCCCCTGCCTTTGCCTACAAGTGGCTGGGATAGGCTCCAGCAGCCCCGTGACCCTGAAAGGGAACAAACAGTTCAGAAGATGAATGAATAATCAATTAAGTCAGTTAATCGTTACACCCCTGTTGTTTATCTTTAAGATTATTCTTTTTCATGGTGTTCAACTTAAACCAACTTAAACCCCTAAAAATTAGGAAGCCCCTACTCTAAAATGGTTTAAAATGAACAGATGTGCCTCAGGTAACGGCCGCTGTAATCTGACCAACGGATACAGGAAACACGAGCCGTGCTAACTGTTTAGTCCTAGAAAATTCTTTCTTTCTGGGTCACACTTGTTCAATCAAAGACAAAAAAGGAGCTAATTCTACAGGCACTTCATAGCAGTATGCCTTATGTAGATGCAAAAGACAAAGTGAAGACCATGGACGGTTTGAAAAAATGTAACTGGAAAGTGGATTTTTTTTAAGGTTTTACACACATTTTAGTAAATTGTTCATGTAAATTAAATAATCTATAAAGTACTCTAATTTTAGGTTTATTTATCTTAAAACTAAAGCTAAAACCGAGGAAATATATTCATTTTAATGACTCGAAAAAATGTATTTTCTTAATACAGTTTTCTTTTTTTCCTGTTTTTTAGGGAATGACCAAAGCAGAACTATAAAAGCTCTGAACTCGTGTTTATCTTTGAATAGGTCAAAGAAAAGGAAATGGAGAAAAATGCAAACTAGAAGAAAAATCACAATGAAATCAATCAGAATTTTATAATTTATTTCTCTGTTTTGGCTTTTACTTTTTTTTTTTTTTGGTGGCAGTTCCATCCACGGGAAATGTCTTGAGTATCTGTGGTTTGAATCTTATCTGTGATATGAGGGGCCAGTCAGAGGCTAAAGAGTCGTGTGCGTTTCCTGTACGGCTCTGCTAACATCTTCACATGGCGCCCATAGTTCCCTTCTGAGGCCTACGGGTGCTGGCATGGCTCAGGTTCAACGGCTGTGAGTCTGCTGGACTTTGAATTCAGGTTTGTGGGTCACTCATGGTCCACATGCCTCACAGCTCAGAGGGACGGTTATCCTGCTGAAGCAGACCAGCATGATGCTGGTGGCCGATCTGCTGACAGGCACAAACAGACGAAGAACTTGATCCTGTCTTCAGCTGAGAAAACCGCTGACTCAAAAACCCGGCTGTTAGCAGTAGATCTAAAACTGGATTTTCAGAGCATCTACATTTCTAATGTTCATTTGGGGCAGATTTTCAGTTTATGTTCGACACAAGCGGTGCCTCTGATTGGTGGTTTCACAGTGACATCGCCAGTAGAAACCGCACTGCAAAAACAGGCCCCCTAGAAATAAGTCAAACATTTGAAACATTTAAAAGATTTTCTTTAAATAAAAAAAAATGGTTTGATCAAGACTTCTTATTTTAAAGGGCCTATACCATGCAATTCTCAAGATTTTTATAGTAAACAATTTCCATGTATATGATAATACACTACCTTTGACTTAGAGCGCAGGTTTAGAGGAATACTAAGAAATCCATAAACAGATCAAAATACTACTTTAGGGTTTCTCTTTGTGAGAAAGGAACATTATAATACACTTTAAAGCTAAACAATATCTAGGTTAATATTCTAATCTATCTTAGATGACCCCACCCTTACATTGACGTGTTCTCCCTACCATGACAAAGGTGGATAAAGGTGGAAAGATTTCATGTAATCCATGGACACCAGTAAAGATCACAAATCATTGAAGAAAAAAGGTTCAGCGCACTGTCTAGTGGGTCTAGATGACCCAACTCTCAATGTTAAAGTGCCTAGGATAGTCACTGAGACATGTTTTCTTAAACTAAGATTATTTTTCTTGCAAGATAAAAAAAATAGACATTTTTAATTTTATTCAGTTTTTCCAGTGTGAACCCATTTCAAGAGAGGGGTCAGAGTGACCCACCTACCCACAGAATGCCTTCAGGGATCACGGGGTTGCTGGAGCCTGTCCCAGCTACTGTTGGACGTGGGCCGGGTTCACCCTGGACAGGTCACCTGTCCGTCACCTGGCCACTCAACCACACAAACACCTAGGGACAATTTAGAGTCACCAATTCACCTCCGAAGGAGGTTTTTGTTTGGTGAGGAGAACAGGCAAACTCCACAGAGAAAAGACCCAGCTGGGATTTGAAGCAGGGCCTTCTAGCTGTGAGGCAAAAGCAGACCCATGCAGGCCGGGTCAGAGTGGTTTAGAAATTTCTAGAAAAAACAAAATAAACTGCTAAAAAATAAAACTCAACAATTACCTAAAGTGCACTTTTGGAACCAGTGAGGTGCCAACTAAGCAAACAAAAAAGCAAGGCAACAACAGGAAGAACACAAAATAAAGAATATGAGCTCAGCTCAGCTGTGAGAGAAGACCAGGTCTGACCTGTCTCCAGGGTCTTCACAAAAAATTCTGAAGTCTGCAGTCTTCTGTTTCTGCAATTCCCACCCAAATTTCAGCTCACACTGCTGGTTCTGATCTGTTTCATGGTGAATCCTAACAGCGAACACAACCCTTTGTGGTTCTGCAGTGGTGGTGTGTTGAACTCAGGAGTACAGCTGCTACGATTGATTGCAGAGTTGTGAGACGTCATCCATCTGCTTTGCAGCTCTGACATGTTCTTTCATTTTAGTCTGGCGAGACGAGAACTGAAAGATGTTTTTTTAAATTAGCCTTTTTTTGTAATTTTTCATGTATTTTTCTTTGGTTTAGTGTCAGCTAGCATCACGTGACAAAGCTTAGACTTCTGGATTGAAGCTCATCTGAAGATGAAACTAGTGTAAGACACAATTCAGCTCAATTCCATGGAGTTGAATTGTTCTCTGTAGTTCAATTCTAGACACTTGAATGACCAAAAAAGGTGATTATTACAACTTAAAGAGCCAGTCTGATGAAATGGTGTTTTTAACATTTTGTTGTGGCTGTTTTGTCACGATGAACATTTATGATAAAAAGATAAGCTTAAAATTGCATTTCTTAGTACATCTTTTTTCAAATTGTTGTGAAATTGTTGAGCAAATGAAGATCCGATGTATCATCTCTTCCTCGTCTAAGTTGTAATCTGGCTCAAAACGGCTGGATAGTTCTGATGTTGATCGCTATTTTCGTTGCACCAGATATGTCAGGCTCGGGGCATGAGGGACTGTAAGCTAGAGAGCGGAGAGAGTGTAAACAGATAAATAATGGAAAGTGTTGGCGGGGTTACTTCCATTAACAGCAAATTTCTGATGATCTCCTACCACTCTGCAGAAACTATGTCCTGCATTTATTTACATTTTGGCTAAAAACGGCAGAATTGTGGTTAGAAGACTAGGAATGCTTTTATTATAGGTCTAGAGATGATTGCAGTAGGGATTTAAATTCAGTTGGGCACCTGTTATACAGAGGAAAATGCTGTCATCTGTTGACTGACTGGTTTTTTTTCTGCAAAGAAAAACAAAAATAATTCCCTTGATGATAACAATTCGCACTCAAAATCTGCAAAATCCTACATGCACATGACTGATTCTTTTTTAAAAAGATGTTTCTGCAAAAATGTTCTGGCTAACATAACCATGGTGACATCTGTGAGCGTTGTTTTTTGGCTTAAATTTCAAAGCTTAGCTGACCTGTGATGTGAGCTGGACTGCAGTCTGTCATGTTATCCTTCAGGCCTTCGACCAAAGGAGACCTGAAACTATTTAGACTTGATGCTAAACTGGGCTCTGCTTCCTGTCGGGCGGAATGCTGTGACAGACTCTCACCGTAAATGTCCTTCAGTCAAAGGGTGAAGACAAGGACACCTGTCCGACCAGGAAGGCCTGTAAATGATTCATGCTGCAACATTTGGAGGATATTTGGGGGAGGCGAGGAGGGTGGTGGCGAGGTGTTTAAATAACCCGTATTGAATCAGAGTGTATCAGGAAGCAGAGACTCAAGGAGACAAATGAGGAAGTGCTGCATCCAAACAGGGAGCCTTTCATCTTCACACCCGTAACTATGGTAACCAGTCGGGCATGAGAAAGAGAGCACAGACTTGTGTTGGGATGTCACGATGTGACTCAGCGCTCCACCTGTGACGTGGAGGCTGGAAGCTCCCGCCACTTCCTGGCAGTGATGTCATCTCTTTGTGTGTTTGTGTGTGTGTGTATGTGTGTTTGTGGGCACGTGGGTGTTGTCTTGATTATGAGGTCCAACTCCTGATGTGTTCAAGTCGGCTCTGGCAACCCGAAGGTGATTTAGGGATTAAAGTTTTTACGAGGCTTACAGTTTCTCGAGGCGGAGGCAGTCAGTGTTGAATTTCTGCAGAGGCTGGAGCATCTAATGATTGAAGGTTGGAGGAGGTCAAATCTTTTTCTGGATCAGTTTTCTGAAGCTGAAGGAATTTAATAAAAAAGGAACCATGAATGATACTTTTGATTCTGCTGATCATGAATTATTGATTAACAAAGTCCCCTTTATGGAGTAAGAGGATTGGCCCTAATTTGCCTTAGTAGTTATCTAGAAGACAATAGTATGTTGAAATAAACCAGGTAAAGCCGTTATTATTTATTCTGTACTTCAGTAATATTTATAAAATGTCCGCTCTGTTAAAAACTAAGACTCTTCCATTTAAGAGATCATAACTAAATGTTTATGAAACCTGCTGTAAGAACAAATAGTAATCTTATCTGTATCTCAACAAGATGGGTTCAAATATGGAATAAACTAATAAAATTCATTAAAAATTGTCAATCCATAAAACAATTCAAAGGTATTATAAAAGGTGATGTCATAAATATAAGTGGGTCAACAAAATTAATTTTGACAAGACTCATTTATTAATTTTTGATCATAATGGATTTGTTTCAGTATTTATTTCTTGTAATTCTCCCCAAAAAAAAGTTTATATAAATTGAAATTTGGAATAAATTGAATAAAGGGTCTTTAACATCACTCTGCTGCCATGTGGAAAGGAAAGGAGATGTTTGGAACTGGTCTGGTGGTTGTTGTTGGTTGGTTGTTGTTGGTTTGTGTTTGGAGGTAAACTATTTGGGGCGGGGTTTCAGTGTTTTCTCTGACAGGCACTCTGTTTCAGGACTCCATCAACAACAACTCCTTAGGGAAGAAGGACAGCTGGAAGGAATCCAGATCTTCCTCCCCGCTCATCACAGGTATGATCTCCCCTGAGACGCGTTCTCCTCCCAACGTGACATTTTTACAGAGAGAGTTCCAGCCTGGATGATCAGCTGAGCTGCAGAAACACGTGTGAACAAATCTGATCTGTTTTTCTGAGCTGCATTGGTGCTGGGTAAACCTCTTACTGCTGTTTCTGAATCAGCCTGTGTGCTGTAACACGTAATCTGCTGTTGTTTTTCCCCTTTTTTAGGCGATCTAACACCTCCGGATGTCAGGCCAAAAGCAGAGGACAAAGTCCGGCATGGTGCTCAGCGCCGGCCGGCACCAAAACCTCCCTCTGGCGCCGGATCCAACCTAAGATCCAGCACTCAGGCCACTGCCCCCTCGACAGAACCACGAGCTCGGACACGAGAGCGACTGGCCCCGGGGCCCCCACAGACCTCCAGCACACCGAGGAGTCAACGGAGGGCAGCAGCAGCAGGAGGAGCAGGCAGGGGAGCAGGAAGAGTAGCAACCACAATGAGGGAAAAAAACTTAGGGGAACTCAAAGGGAAGGAGGGATCCATGGACAGAAGAGGGGGTCGACTGTGTGAGGAGACCAGGACCAAGGACAAGGACCGCAGTCAGAAGCAGAGGGAGGCCAGCACACTGAAGGGCCGGGGGACTGATGGGAGAGGGAGAGGAGCCCCCAAAGTGAGCAACAAAGGAGGCGTCAAGCCAAATAACAAACTCTCCAATAAGGAGGTTTACCTGCCGTCCATGGTGGTCCCACGAACACCTGTCACTCAGAGGAAGAAGAACCAGGACCAAGGTAGAGTCCAGTTACACCAAAGAAACTGTGAAACCTTAAAAAATCCATGCGTCTTTGTCTTCCTCGTCTGAGCTGGAATCTGGATCTAAACTGTACGGCTGGATCGCTCCAATGTTGCTCGCCATTTTTGTTGCACCGCTAATGTTAGGTTGGGGGTGTGAGGGGCTGTAAGCTTGCAGGAAAGAGTGTAAACAAAGAGGTCTCATTCATGGGTGATAGGAAGAGGGGATGGGGTTGCTCTGCACGAACAAAGAAACTATGAAATGACACCCATTTTGGATTTAGGCTAAAAACGGCATGATCATAACTAAAAGACCACTGGCAACACTTTTAGAATAGATGAAAAGATGATGGAGTGTGAATTCAAATGTTAGTTTTGTCTCCAGTTTTTGGATTCTGGTTTAACGTTGTCAACGTTGTCACTGAGTCAGCACTTATTTGTGTTCTCAGGCCAAAACCATGACAGGACCCAGGACCCCCCTGTGCTGTCTCGGTCCAGCAGTGAGGGGGGCTCCAACAGGATGTCCCTGAGCTCAGACACAGAGGGCCCCCCTCCTGGACCGCTGCAACCCCCTCTGTCCCACATCACCAACCCAGACATCAGTGAGGAGGACGGAGAAGGAGATCCGACTCCGTGCCTGCAGAACGGTCCGACCCGCAGCTTTGCAGCAGGAGACGGAACCACGGCGAGCTGCGAGGTGGAGGGAGGCGGTGCTGTGAAGCGGGCTGAGGTTCCGCCGGAGGCTGCAGCCGGGCTCTGCTATGACTCCATCAAGTACACGCTGGTGGTGGACGAGTGCGCTCAGCTCGAGCTGGTCAGCCTGAGGGACTGCACACGCAGAAACGAGGACAGTGATGCTGAGACTGTGTACCAGTCTGCCAATGAGGAGGAAGATCCAGAGTACGAGGTGGAGAGGCAGAAGAGCGAGGAAGCATGGAAGCAAGGTACGCGTCTGATGTTTTTCTTTGAACTGGGCTTCATCATGCTCAGTTTAATACAGTTTTTGAAACTCTAATCCCAGGTTCTAGATTTCTCTCATTTTCCAGTACTGTTCCATTTATGGATCTTTGCGATTTCTGAACAAACTGTGTTTTTTTCTCAGACCAGTCATTTTTTTTGTGGATTAGTTTAGTTTTTTTTATTTTGCAGCCAAAAAGTAAAAAAAATGTTCGGAATAGGATGGAAGAAAAATGAAAGAAAATAAAAATGACTTACTTTCATTTTCTTAAAGCTAAATTTCAAGATAAATGGAAAATTGTCGTCTGTTTTTTTCCTTAAAACACAAATTATTTCCCCATCAGCAAAGTTGAGAGCTGGTTAAAATCCAGCTCTTTCTGTTAAGATGCCAGATTTTAGCCATAGGCTATTTTCCATCCGCAGTCCACTAACAGGTCGATGTTTCTGAAGAAACAAAACAGGCAGAAACTCTGCATAAAAATATAAAATACAGATAAAAAATAACTATAAAAAGCCATAAAACTAGTATATATATATATAAAAAAAAAAAAAAACGCCCCTCTCACCCTCCGCGGGTGGTTTCTCCTCCAAGCTCGGGTCCTCTACCAGAGGCCTGGGAGCTTGAGGGTCCTGCGCAGTATCTTAGCTGTTCCTAGCACTGCGCTTTTCTGGACTGAGAGGTCTGAGGTCTTTCCAGGTATCTGTTGTAGCCACTCCTCCAGCTTGGGGGTCACTGCCCCGAGTGCTCCAATTACCACAGGCACCACTGTCACCTTCACTTTCCAGGCTTTCTCCAGTTCTTCTCTGAGTCCCTGGTATTTCTCCAGTTTCTCATGTTCCTTCTTCCTGATGTTTCCATCGCTTGGCACTGCCACATCCACCACAACAGGTTTCCTCTGTTCTTTATCCACCACTACAATGTCTGGTTGGTTTGCCATTACCATCCTATCAGTCTGGATCTGGAAGTCCAACAGGATCTTTGCCCTTTCATTCTCTACCACCTTCGGAGGTGTTTCCCATTTTGACCTTGGGGTTTCCAGTTCATATTCTGCACACATGTTCCTGTATATTATTCCAGCCACTTGATTGTGGCGCTCCATGTATGCTTTACCTGCCAGCATCTTACATCCTGCAGTTATGTGCTGGATTGTTTCAGGGGCCTCTTTGCACAGCCTACACCTTGGGTCTTGTCTGGTGTGGTAGATCTGAGCCTCTATCGCTCTGGTGCTCAGGGCTTGTTCCTGAGCTGCCAGGATGAGCGCTTCAGTACTGTCCTGTAGGCCAGCCCTTTCTAGCCATTGGTAGGACTTCTTGATATCTGCCACTTCAGTTATGGTCCGGTGGTACATCCCATGCAGGGGTTTGTCCTCCCATGAGGATCTGTCCTCCAGCACTGTGTCCTCTGCTCTCCATTGCCTGAGACATTCACTGAGCACACTGTCATTTGGGGCCTTGAGCTTGATGTACTCATGCATCTTGGATGTTTCATCCTGGATAGTGGCTTCTACACTCACTAGTCCTCGGCCTCCTTCCTTGCAGCTAGCATACAGTCTCAGTGTGCTGGATTTGGGATGGAACCCTCCATGCATGGTGAGGAGCTTTCGTGTTTTAACATCTGTGGTCTGTATCTCTTCCTTTGGCCATCTTATTGTTCCTGCAGGGTATCTGATAACTGGCAGTGCGTAGCTGTTTATTGCCCGGGTCTTATTTTTGCCATTGAGCTGGCTTCTCAGGACTTGCCTTACTCGTTGGAGGTATTTAGCTGTTGCAGCTTTCCTTGTTGCCTGCTCCAGGTTGCCATTTGCCTGGGGAATTCCAAGGTACTTGTAACTGTCCTCGATGTCTGTTATTGTTCCTTCTGGGAGTGAGACCCCTCCTGTGTGGACTACCTTGCCTCTCTTTGTCACCATCCGGCTGCATTTCTCGAGCCCGAATGACATCCCAATGTCAGTACTGTAGATCCTGGTGGTGTGGATCAGGGAGTCAATGTCACGCTCGCTCTTAGCATATAGCTTGATGTCATCCATGTAGAGGAGGTGACTGATGTTGGCCCCATTTCTGAGTCGGTATCCATAGCCAGTCTTGTTGATTATTTGGCTGAGGGGGTTCAGACCTATGCAGAACAGCAGTGGGGACAGAGCATCACCTTGGTATATCCCACATTTGATGGACACTTGTGCAAGTGGCTTCCCATTGGCTTCAAGGGTGGTTTTCCACAGCTTCATCGAGTTTCCTATGAAGGCTCTTAGAGTCCTGTTGATGTTGTACAGCTCCAAGCATTCAGTGATCCATGTGTGTGGCATTGAGTCATAGGCCTTCTTGTAATCAATCCAGGCTGTGCACAGGTTGGTGTGTCGTGACTTGCAGTCTTGGGCGACTGTTCTGTCGACCAGGAGTTGGTGTTTGGCTCCTCTGGAGTCTCTACCAATGCCCTTCTGTGTGTTACTCATGAATTGATCCATGTGCCTGTTTATCTTGGTTGCAATGATGCCTGACATGAGCTTCCATGTTGTGGACAGACAGGTTATTGGCCGGTAGTTGGATGGGATTGCACCCTTTGAGGGATCCTTCTGGATCAGGATCGTTCGCCCTTCCGTTAGCCATTCGGGGTGAGTCCCATCCCTAAGCAGCTGGTTCATTTGTGCTGCCAGGCGCTCGTGGAGTGCAGTAAGCTTCTTTAGCCAGTAGGCATGTATCATGTCAGGGCCCGGTGCTGTCCAGTTCTTCATACCTGAGACTCTTTCTAGGATGTCAGCCACTGTGATGGTTACTGGATTCTGTTCAGGGAGGTTGCTATGTTCTTTTCTCAGGGAGACCAGCCACAGCCAGCCATATATATATATATATATATATATATATATATATATATATATATATATATATATATATATATATATATAAGTATAAAACTAAAATAAATATTAAAGCCTGAAGTGGTGGTGTTTGCCCTCGCTGCTACTCGCCCTTTACTCTCCCCCTCTGCCCATGCCAGCCTGTTCACAGATGCATGTCAAAAATTTCATTTAAAAAAGCAGTTTTTTCTAAATTGAGTTTTTTCTGTTGTTTTTCTCTTTTTTTTCCTCAACCATTTGATGTTTGGGTCTTCTCGGGGTGACGAGGTTTCTGTTAGCCACGCCCACATTTATAATATGTTCCTATCCTGTCATATTGTCAGCTTGAGCCAACGATTCATGTATTACATTTTCACAATAATTCGATAAAAAATACACGAGCAACAGCAAAAACGCCTCTTTTATCTATCTCTGTTCAAAATCGACAAACTTTAAAAGCAACATTTATGAGGGGATACATCAAAATCGCAAGGAGGAGGTTAAATTTGTAGAGGGCACCAAGAGTTTTTTTTTTTTGGTAATTTCAAGTAGGCGACCTCTTCCTGAGGTCAAAGGTCAGCGAAAATTTGGTTGTCCTTGTAGGCTTAACCTGATGGAGTGTGTGAAATTTCATATCGATCGCTACAGCTAATGTTTTTTTTCTTTTACTCCTTCTGTGGGAAAATGTTAAAATCAACATATCCAACACTTTGCCACAGAATAACTGCCAAGCCGTAGGTCCTGTGGTCATCCCATAACTTCCTTTGGATATTCCACAACACTTTAATAATGGAAATTGAACTTTTTTTTGACTCACATAAAAGATTTTGGCCCAATTCATTTTTTTTTTAAATAAAATCTTTCTCCCTCTGTGATGCAATATATTTTCTTTCAGGGCGGGGTTAATGGGTACTAGGTGTGTCCTAATTTTGGGAAGTTTTTGAGTTTGTGACAGGGTGAAATTTCTGCAAAAAGGTGCAGTAAGAAAGAGGAATTGCAAATGGAATGACATTAATAAAAGGGAGTATCTCACTTTACAGCCCCTCAAGTTAAACAAATGAATGAAACAATCAGGGACCCCAACACTGAGCCTTGAGGAGCCCCTCAAACACCTACTTTTTTATTTTTTTGGGTCAAATTTCTCCTTCATGATTTTTGCAGAGAAAACGAAGGAGGAGAAGAGGAGGAGAAAGGAAGAGGAAGAGGCGAAGAAGAGGAGAGAGGAAGACTTGAAGAGAAGGAGGGAAGAAGAGGTCAAGAGGAGGAGGGAAGTTGTGGGGAGATTCTGCAAGCAGTCTAAGGTGGCTTCCACCACTTCAGAGGAAGACGACTCCAACGGAGGAAGAGTCTGCGCTCCGAGAAGCAGGAAGTTCCTGAACCTGTTTGCCAACAGCAGCAGCCCTTACAGCGCCACAGGTGGGGGGGTTTCAGAGCAGATCACATTTACATCCTGCAAATTGAGCCATTTTTGGACCAAAACATCCAGAAACTTTGCTGTCTTCCATGTTTGTTTGCTCTGAAGATTATTTTAGAGTTCAGGGATTGAATCTTCTGAGGTAAACCTCACATAAAACGCCCGGCACTACAGAAAGTTGAAAAACTAAAACCGTTCATGTTGGTGTTCTCCGTTTTAAGGCAGGGTTTTCCACCTCCAGACCTGGAGGGTCATTGTCCTTCTTCTGTCCCAAACACACTTTACACTTGTGGGTTCTTATCCAGAAAATGGTTAGGACAGGAGATGGACTCCACCTGCTTTAGAGGGTTTTATCCATGGAAAGGTTTCTGTCTCGATGTTCCGTCAGAAGTGTTCAGAGAACCTTCATGAACAGTTTCTGTCAGTGAGACTAACTGAGATCCTCTTCTCTAAGTCCTAAAGGTCTCATATTTATTTAGGATGAGGCTGATTGTAGCCATCTTTGCTCGTGAACCACAGCTCCCTGTCCTTTGTAAAAGTGTCCTGACTGTGGACCCTAACCCTAACCCCTTTGCTGCCAGTTATTGGTTAGGAACCTCGCTGTTTGTTTGGCTGGAGTCTGGTTGACCTGATCAGGATGAGGAGGTTCCATCTGCTTTGGTTTTGGTCATAATCTGGTCTGAAATGTTTCATCTGAATGAGTTTGACTGTCTGGAGTTTCAGCTGCAGGTTGAGTGTAACCTTACTGCTGCTTCGCTCAGGTGCCAGCTCCTTCGGTATGTTCTCCTGTGTTCTGGACGGAGTGGAGAGGCAGCAGAGCCACCGGGCCGTCTACAGGTTAGCACGCATTTATGCACGCCCAAGCATGCAAATGTGCGTCTGACTCCTCATGACTTGCCTGCTTCCAGGTTTGTCCCTCGTCATGCAGATGAGCTGCAGCTGGAGACAGATGACCCGGTTCTGATGCTGAACCAGTCTGAGGATCTTTGGTGTCAGGGTTACAACATGAGGACGGGGGCCAGCGGCATCTTCCCGGCCTTCTATGCGGTCCAGGTTCCCAAAGACCAGAACTATGGTAACCAGCAGCAGAACCACACACACTCTTTCCTCATCACGCCGCTCATCTCACGCCGTTCTCCTGCGCTCTCTCAGCCCGTAGAGACGGACGGACAGAACGGTTCGTGGCGAGGTTTCTGGGCTCAGTTCAGGTCCCCGTCCACACAGGAAATGACGTCCTGTGTGCGGCCATGCGAAAGGTACAGACGCTGCCTGGAAGCGAGAAAACACAGAGTAAAATAAAAACTTGAAAAATTATCAAAAGAGTTTTAAACCTGTTTACGATATGATCAAAAACAACATAAAAATTGTTGTGTCAAAGGAAAATTAGGTTTGTTCAATGATTTTGATTTTCAACAGAAAAATTGAAAAATAAAGACATTTGAAGGGAAACTAGCAAAAGGATAAGAAAATTAATGCCCATAGCTGCATTTTATATATTCATAAAAGTGATGTCTGAACTGTAAAGATCATAAATTTATTTGTAAAAACTGCAACATCTCATTTATTTACTTCTGGTGCTTTCTTTCTGTTAGATTCTGTCTGAAGTTTTGTCTAATAGAGGACGCCTAGTCCAACATGAAAAATAGCAGAAACAAAACAAACCCAAGATCTGCAGAAAAAAAAACAGATACCGCAGATTCAGTTCTGGGATTTGGTCGGTTTTTTGATGAAGAACAAGCATCCAGGAGGGTTTTAGCAGCTACTGCATCAGTTTTTGTCCTAAAGTTGCTGTGTTGCAGTGTTACCCCGCCCCTCTCAGGTGCACTGACCTGACTGCCTCTTTTTTGTGTCTACAGGTAGCGTGTAACAGGCGGTCAGACGGCCAGCCTCCCTCGGCCTGTGTGCTGGAACTCAGTGTGAAAGGCGTGAGGATGAGTGTGGAGGACCAGTGCCATTCTGCTCACCGGGTACGACCAAAGCTGGTACAAGGCCGGTACCATCCGCACATCAATTTTCGAAGAAAAATAATTATAATCTGAACATAAAGTAAAATAAAAATGGCAGCATTGGACAGAATAAATCCATTTCTGAACCCCTCCTGTGCTCAGGATCTCTCAGTCCTTTAAACTTGAACCAAACTAAGATGAAGATGAGCCACAATAATAGCTTTAAAATCCTGAACAATAACTTGTCGATATAACAAAAACAGCAAACTTCAAGACGCATTGGTTTTATTGTTGTGGGACTGTATATTTTCGTCTGTGTCGTCATTGGGGTTTCCAATGGGAATTTTGGTGTTTTTATTTTTTTATTTTTTTAACTTTATTAAAAGTAACAATTTAATACACAACAGTGACAAGACAGCAACAGGAAAGGAACAAACCAGCGGGTTGTTATTATATTTTACACGCACAGATCGAATGTTTTAATGGATTTCTTATTGTCAGAGTTTCTTATTGTGTTCATGTATTGTTTAAACTCATTGATAAAGATAGAAAAATGAGGGTTCTGATTTGTAACTTTGAATTTATAAATGTGCCATTTCCATAAAAACAATAAGAGATTAATGACATATAATAGATATTTTTTATGAGATGGACAGTGGGTGATGCCAGACATAACACATTCTAAGTACAGGAAAAAGACTGGGTCAATGTGGGCGGAGATGAAGTTACAAACTTTAGACCAGAGAGTAGTGGAAAAGGGACACGACCAAAATGAATGGACCGCATCTTCAGGGTGTTCTTGACAAAAAAAAAAACAGGTTACATCAATGTATTTTTTTAATCTTTGCAGATATAGTTTGGATGGATAGAATTTATGGATTAGTTTAAATGAGATTTCTTTCACTTTATTGGTTAAAAACATATTTTGCTGGTAAATTCCAGATCTTTTTCCATTCTAATTGATAAACTAAATTATTCCAATAAGGAACTACATAGGGAATGGACACAACATCCTTCTGAAAGAGTGAGTGTATACAGCGATTTGTGTAATTCATTTCAGTTATCCTGAACTTGAAGGGTTGTTAGAAGTGTCAATCATCTGAATCGATCAGTGGGAAGGTTGAATACCTGAAAAATCACACACAACTAACATTTGCATGGTTATTCGCCAGCTGCTGTCTTTCAAAGTCCACTGTAAAATTCAGTTGTTATCTCATAAAGGGCATTTTAACTCATTTTTCTGTTACGAATAAAAAAGCGTCTTAGAAATCTGGGCAAAATAATTTTTCCCTGAAAATGGTTATATTTTTCAATCAAAATTTTTCTCATGGAATAGAAGAAAAATTTTAATCTAAATTGTCAAATCCTTTCAGACAGAAAACAGATAAACCAGGCTTTTAGAGGTTGTTTAAGAGCTTTTTTTTGTCCAGCAGAAGAACCAGTTTTTGATAATATTCTTTGCAACAATAAACCTGGAGCTTTTGGGGATAAAACTCCAGGGTTGTAGTTTACAGTGTCCCTTTTTGTCCACCAGGGCGACCAGTGTTTCCATTTTTTCCATTTGAAGAACATCTCATTCTGCGGCTGCCACCCAAAACACAGCAGGTGAGCTCTGCAGCACAGACTCCCACCTTTATGAAAGAAAGTTTAACCAGGATGTCTGTTCATGTCAATGTGGCTGCAGGTATTTTGGGTTCATAACCAAACACCCGGACCATCAGCGCTTCGCCTGCCACGTCCTCATGTCAGACTCGTCGCTACAACCCCTGGCTGAGTCTGTGGGGTAAGATCCCCTCTCTGAGCTTCAGATTTTGAGCGGACACCTTTTTGGGAAGGTCAAGAAGAGAAAAAAACGTTTGGTTCAAAAAAGTTTGGGTCAAAACAGAACTCTAGTTCCAGAATATCAGCATAACCTGTTGAATATTGTCCGAGGTGGCTTCCTGATTTAACCCAACCATGATAGTCTTCACTGGTATGGAGGCCAAAGTGGGTCCAGACCATTGACTGTTCATGAGAACTGGACTGAGTGACTCCTCTCTCCTGGCATTCTAAACAGAAAGTAAAAATCCCATAAACTAATACAGAGACATGAAAAGCTATTACCAGGGGTGCAATGGATCATGGATGATCCATGATCAGTACAGATCACATCCATGATCAAAAGTGTGTTAACCTGAAGCCCCACCGCATGTGGGCGGAGCTTGCATTAAAAGCTTTTCATAACCTCATCATGTAAATAGTCAATTCTGACATCTCCTTCTTCTGTTACTTTTTTTAAACATCATTTTGTTTTTTTTAGATGCAATGTGCTGTAATGCACTTTGTTTATATGGGTATCCTGAATATTTGTTTATAAATAGGAAAATCTTGAGTTTAAAGAAGTCATTAATGTTTTGTTTTTATGAATAGGCATCAATGAGTAAATGTTTTTATGTATTTATGTACATATATATGTTTTCAAGTACTCAAAGATTTCCAAAAAATAATACTAAGCTTTTATTTTATTGTTTTTCCTGTTGTTTATTTTCCCTTTTTCTGATCTGAAGACTGATCCGAACCGTGACTAAAACCGTGACACGATCCGAAACTGTGAGATTTGTGATCCGTTGCACCTCAAGCTACAACTTAGTCATTATTTATCAGAATAACCATTTTTGCTCTGATTCCTTTTAAAAAAAATTTTTTTTAATATCCTCTTTTTTTCTTATTTTTTCTGTAGTGCAAATTCTTCAACCTGCAAACCGACCAATCAAATTCAAATTCAAATTCAACTTTATTTATAAAAGGCTTTCCATGCATCTCAAAGTGCTTCCCAGAGAAAGAATAAAAAAAAGATAAAAAAAATATATTATAGTTAAAATAATAAACATAGTAAAACGAATAAAAATAATAATGAAAATAAATGAATTAATAAAACACACAAAAACCCAACACATACACATCCCTCCATTAAAATCAAAACAAATAAAATTAGCTGTTAACATTTATAAAATCAAATAAAAACATGTGGACAAGTAAAAACTATGTAAAAGCTTTACTGAAAAGATGTGTCTTTTTTTTTAAAAAAAACCTCCA
The DNA here is from genome assembly GCF_053564925.1 of Oryzias latipes. Taxonomy (NCBI): domain Eukaryota; kingdom Metazoa; phylum Chordata; class Actinopteri; order Beloniformes; family Adrianichthyidae; genus Oryzias; species Oryzias latipes. The sequence goes on along the minus strand of NC_136242.1, from coordinate 30,338,558 downwards.
CAGTGGCTGAAGCCCTCACGTCATCAGGCAGGCTGTTCCACATGCAAGGCCCACAATGCTGAAAGGAGGCCTCGCTGTGGGTTTTAGTTCTGACCACCAGCAAACCTGCACCTGTGGACCTGAGGGCTCTGGGAGGGTCATAGACTAAAATAAATCTGATAAAAATGAGGGTCCAGTTCTATGTAAACTTTTATAAACTAATAACAGAACCTTAAAATCGATCCTGAAGCTGACTGGGAGCCAGTGCAAAGACTTCAAAATTGGAGTAATGTGCTCCAATCATTGGCCTCAATAAGAGTAGGTGGAGCCTGCTGGCCCCCATGTCCAATGCTCGAAATGTTTGATTTCGTGTTTAAAGTGGTAGGGGGGGTGGCCTTCCAACAAGCTCACTCCTGCTTGGTGAGCGTGGTTACCATAAAAAGTTTACCTTGAATGACTCAGACCAATCACTGCTTACCGACATCGTCTGGCTCCAACATGGCGCCATCCATATCGTTAAAAAATTGCAACTGAATTGACTTTGTTTGGTTGGAGCTGGAAAAAAACCCTTTTCTATGGATGACGTCACACTCACTCAGTCCAGGTCTCGTGTACAGTCAATGGATCAGACTTTTTCTCAACCTTTAAAATGTTTTAATGTGACAGTTGGCATCTGATTTCTGGCATTTTAGCTTTTTTTTTAATCAGAATTACACCGTCTTTGGCTAATTTTTGTATTTTTCTCACCTTTCTTTTTGGAACATTTAAGTGTTTTTTACACTTTATTCTCTAACATTTAATTGCACTGAAATGCATTATTAGTAAATGTTAACATTTGCAGATTTAAGATTGACACCTTTTTTAGGTTTTCACCATATTTCTTCTAGATTTATTACCTTAATGATAGTTTAAGCTTTTTTTTTTTACAGAACATTTTTTTAAAATCTCAGTTTTACAAAAGACAGAGCTGAACCCTGAAGATTTGCTGCATTTGGTGGCATTTCGTAATCCAGAACTTTTAGATCTCCGATCAGATTTACAATCAGAGAAACAGCAGAAACTTTGATGCAGCAGCGTTTTCTCAGTGTGAAATCTCAATAAGTGAAAACACAAAGACATGCAGAGGAAATGCTAACCTTATAACACAGATTGTCCTTGATTTTCCCCAGGAGAGCTTTCCGGCAGTATTACAAGGAACACATTGGCTATTCCTGTCCCACCGAAGACATCTTCATTGAATAACCCCCCCCCAGTCGTCATCTTAAGACTCACGTATGTGCATGTAAGCCTGGTCTTACACCCCAACTGGACCACCACTATATCTTCTTTGCATGGTGGATTTCTTCTTCATGGCTGTCTCAAGTGAGACAGCCAGGTTCTTCTTCCTTCCTCATCTTCAGGCGGAGACGGTCTCTGAAGATGGACAGAATCCTGTCAGAGGGTTCATAGGATCTGAACTAACTTCATCAGCCACAAAAATATCTATCTTTTAGCGTTTATTGGCAGACAGTATCTACAGTACATTTAATCCAAAAATAGATGTTTTACACTAAAATGCTAAACAAAAAACCAAACCTGACGAGTGGATAAACTTTAAGCCCAAACAATCAAACATGCAGAATAACAATTCATGTAACTAAATCTAATATTGAAATTATGTTATTTCAAAATATGTTTAACTAAAACTCTTTTATTCAGATTGAGACCAAGGATTTAACCAAAATTTAACCAAAACCGCAACAACTATAGATACAGCGGAGCTTTAACCTCTTAATAAGTCATAAAGTAGAGACAATCTGAATTATTTAAAACAACATTTATCCGAAAGGGTCTGATTTATGTTGACATCATGCAGATTTAGGACTATATCCATAAATCATTAAAAATGTTTACAAAATTGTCAGTGAAATCAATTTCTAAGCAAGAAACACAAAAAATGTGAACATGTTGATAAAGAATCACTAACTGTGTTTCTGTGAAGTGTTGACAGATGATCATTGTCCAAAATTTAGCACAATTTACTGCAGAAAAGACACAAACTTCTAAGAAAATTATTTTTTATTTGAAAAGGTAAGAAGTCCTGAGGAGATACTGGTCAAAATTGTTTAGGAAAAACAAGAAAATGTGGCTAAAATAATTTAAAGAAAGAGAAAAAATACATTTAAAAACCTACAAATCCAACAAGATCAAATTAAAGCAAACTTAAATTAATTGAAATGACAAAAACACAAAAACAAAAGAAAAACAGAAATCCAAATTATAACAATTCAATTTAATTGAATTTTATTTATATAGCCCAAAATTACAATAACAGTCATCTTAATGGGCGTCGTAACAGTAATACAGGAGGAAAGATTTCCTGAGCTGTTCAAAAACAAAACAAAAAACTAAATAAATCAAAAATAGGCAACAAACATATTTATAGAAAAAAACCAAATGAATGCAGAAAGAAAAAACAAACGTGGGGAAAAAAACATGGCAAATACACCAAAAAAAAAAAAACACTTAAAAGCAGCAGACACAGCAACACGAGTCCAAAAACAAAAATCTGCAAACAAACCTGTGGAACAATAAATTACTTTTTTTTACAACAAACCCAATAAATACTAAACAGAATTTACTCCCCTTCAATCAGATCAGTGGCAACCAGTTTATTTTCATAAAAATAAATGCTATTAAGATCAAATTATTTATTCAACTTGTTCAACTGCAGTTAAAAAAAAAAAAAGCTTCAGTTTCTATTAGCATTTCTAAAAATGAGAATTGCAGTTTATCTGTATCAATTCCAGCTTCTCCCTCATGATTCACCCCGAGCAGAAACTCCGTCTGGATCTGATCTCGTTTTTTTACGCAACATTTTTCAGGATGTTGGGTAGAAAAAAAATCTGTTGTAAAAAACATCAGAGATTCTCAGCGGATTTCATGATAATTTCACCTTTCCTGAATGAAGCACATCTGAACAGACAGACTGAAGATCTGACGTCATGCTCAAGAGAAGGATTCAAAATTTACTGCATGACTTCAGATTGGCGGGAATCATAAAGACTCAATTGTCTGAAGCGGTCAAAAGTCTAAAGTCAAGCAGACGACATCTTCAGGAAGGTTTAAAGGAAGATTTCGTTTTTGGGGGAGAGCTCTTTGAAGAGGAGCTGAGGATGTGGGACGGGAGCAGAGGTGCTTCATCAGGACCGAAACCACAGAGGAGCTCTGGATCGCAATCAGAGACCAAACACAACTGGACCTGTTCTTTTCTTTGCACAGATGAGGACAAAATTGTTTCCAGAATTCCTGAAGCATAGTTGTGTGTTTTGTAAGACCTGACAATCTGTTTAGAAGGTGAAGGTGCCTCGTTTTCTTTTTTTGTTGTGGTTCACTTCCAAATGTGACAGCAGAACTTCAGGTTTCTCTGACCTAGCAGATGACAAAAAGGCCCGGAAGACATTGTGCAATTTAAGAGTGGGTGGAGTGTGCTAATAGGGGTGGGGTATCATTGTGCAGTTTTGTGTGTCCATTCTATGTCCAGATTGGGCCTCCTCTGTTCAAGTCTGTTTGACTAAAAACTGCACGTCAGCTGGTGACCAGCAGTGGAGCGCTGCTTTATGACACCAGCTGGTGGCGCCGTGATGCAGCCAGGACTTACTGAGCTTTACCAGAACCTGAACTTCACGTTCTGATCCGCCTGAGCATAGGAAGTCCGAGCCGGATCCTGAGGTGTTCAGAAGCTCCGTGCGCCGTCATCCAAAATAACAGCTCCGAATCCCAGAGCTGAGCTAGAAATGACACCTGGTTTCAGCCAGGTGATGGTTATGAAGGCTCCACGTGACCTGCAGGTTGTTGCTACGGAAACACGATTTGGAGGGGATGCCAAAGATGTTTTTGAACGTGCAATGCCACCAAGATCTATGATTCACAGCCTGCAGAACGGCTGCTCCCACTCAAACGTGTCTGATGAGTGAGAAAGGGGTTGAAAAAGTCAGAAAATGTCTTCTGTAATATTAATTTCATGGATCTTTTAAAATAAAAACACACTTAAAATGAGGCAACTGAACAGAATCGCATAGATTTTGCTAAATTATTTTCAAACATGGCTTTCACCCCAGTACTGGATAATTGTTCATTATATTCTGATCTGAATCAGACTATGATCCTTTAAATTTAACCCTCCTAAGGTCAACGTTTCCATGGCAACCTCCAGAAGGGTACAAACTGTAAGCTGCTCCACTGAAGTGTCCTTTTTTTTTGTGTTGAAATTCTGAAATTTCACATGATCCATCATTATGGAGGCACATATGTAGATCCTGTATGTTTGTATAGAGTTATTGCTGTATGCTGTTACCGCGTGTCACGCTGCATGATGTCGGTGTTTAAAATGAAGAGATCTTCAGGCTGACGCTGCTGGCTGTTTGTGTCGCTTTTACAGCTGGGGGGGACCAAAGCAGTGTTTGTGAGAAGGAACACACTTCAGGAGGCCGCTCAAAACCTTCAACTCGTTAATCAAAAACTCGTGGATCAGCACATATATCATTGCACTTTTTGTGTTAATTTTCCAGTGTACATACTGCCTTTATGAAACACTTTTTTTAACCTTCAGATAAAAGTTAATAAAAAAAAATTCCATCACATTCATCTCACAACAAATCGGTTTGCGGGCAAGTCCAACTGATCCCTTTAGATCACATCTACAAGATCTGAGGAGGAGCAGGCTTTAAATTGAAAAATTGCACAAACATATTTGGATTTTAAACATGTGAATCAATCTAAAGGTGAAATGGGACAAAAACAAAGAAGGAACAAATAAAGAATACAAGGATCAGTTTTTAAAAAAAGCCACACGTTTATTTACAAAATATTTGAAGTTTGTGTTTTCAGGGATTAGAACTTCCTCTCACCTGTTAATCCAGAAATTGTTGTCGACAAAAGAATAATCCTGCATCTTTTTAAAGATTTTCTAAACTTTTGAAACAATGAGAGACCTGACAGAGGAAGGAGATAAACAGAGGACTGGTGTCCTACGGTCTAGCCTCTCTCCCTTGGTTAGCCAACAGCCTCCTGTAGCCTCCTAAGCACCTCGTCCTGACTGAGAGAGGAGTCCACTCTGATGAGTTTGTCTCTGGATCTGGAGCCCTGAAGAGAGAAGGCAAACACAAAGGCCGGTAAGTGAAATAATTGACTTCAGTGCTGAAACATTTTCCCTCGTAAAACTGGAAAGCTGAAATACGAGGAGACACAGATGGAGGGAAACTGCAGGTTGCAGCAACATAAACATTTATTCTCGACTATTTTCAGACCACAGTACAACATTTACGGGTTTCAATACCTTGCTGAGCGATATCTGGCTCTTCTTGAGGTCCAGAACGTCTGCCAGGTACCGGATGAGCTCTGTGTTTGCTTCTCCGTCTGTAGGTGGAGCTCCAACGGAGACTCCCACGGCCTCTGCAGAGACATCTGTCAGAGCAGCGGAGGAAAGTATGTGCTTTAGTTTGGTGGAAACACTGTCATGCAGATGACAGTGCATCATGATACCAACCTGTGATGGCGCTCTGCTTGGAGCCGGGCTTCACGTGCACGCTCACGGTGACAGCTCCACTTTTGTCCGCAGTAACTGGACCTGCAGCTCGTGTCTGAGCTGCGGCGCTTCCAGCCGCCGCCACCGGCTTTCCTTTCATCTGTTAAAAAAAAAAAACCAGACAGGAGTTCAGAAACCAGGAAGTGGACCAGCTATTGGTAGCGCAGATCCTTGTTTGTCCATCCATGTTTGTTTTGGCCAAGAACGGTAAATGGCGTATACTTATATAGCGCTTTTCTACCTATAAGGACAAAGCGCTTCACAGTCACAGACCCATTCAGTTACTTGCCCATGGACACTTCGACTGCAAGGCGGGAATCGAACCTGCAATCTTACGATCACCGCTGCACCACGGCCTCCCTAGAAGCAGCCTAATGAAAGTTTCTCTGGTTGGTTTGTAAAATCGGAGCTCTTTCATTGTTTTGTTTTTTTGAGTGGGAAAACCTTTTGTGATTTTTTTTTTTTTAGAAAGACATTGTCCCTCCATTTATATGGAAGGATTTTAAGATGACACGTGTGTGTGTGTGTCAGAAACTCCCTTCCATCTACAATTTAACATCCGGGTTATCCGCATCAAACATCGTCATTGTTTATTAGCTGATCATTTTTCTCCTTTGTTAAAGACAGTTTTAACGTTTTGTTTTTTTACGCTAAATTTCAGGCACAAAACAGAACAAAAAAAATTACCTCCTTTCTTGGCATTTGTCTGCCTCCGGAGAAGCACCTTCTCTCCCAGGTGGTTGTTCCGAGCAGACGAGTCCGCGTGAACCGGCTTTGAGCCTCTGACCGCCGGATGAGACTCGAGACAAACCCCCCCACAGTTAAAAGATTGAACGCAGTAATTTCAACCCGGATAATACCTGTAAGAGCCGCATTGGACCAGGAAAGCATAGCTCACCTCTCTGTTAGCATGCTGGCTGTTAGCTCGTTTGTAAACATTACGACTTCCGTTTCCTAAAAGACACGTTTCCGACCTCTTTCAAAATAAAAGCTTCGAATACTTTAAATGTCCACAAGAGGGAGGTGGGAGGCTTCTGTTACTTGATTTTTCTGCAATTATTTCTTACAAAGCACATGCTCTTCATTTTTATATGAAGATCTTACTAAAACCACTTTGAATATTTGGTTTCCCCTAGAAGCTTTCTGCAGCTCAACAAAACAAATGAATGGTAACAATCTGATTTAGGTGTGATCTTAATGTGATCTTAAAAATGTCAACTAATTTAAGTCCTTGGTTTTGTATTGATAGGAAATTGCTCAATTTCAAAACATCAAGCCATAAAAGGTAGAACAATATTTTATTGTGTGCTTAATTTAAAGCCTTATCTGGGGAAAAAAAACAAGAAGTGGCAATTTTTGAAACAAGCTAAGAGAGTTTAGTCTTTGATGCCCAAAAATAAAAAATCCTAATCTTCAATGCTGTTGTTGGGATCCCAGCATTATTGATGATAATGCAGGGATCCGGGAACTGAAGCTTTAATGATCAGATGTTATTTCAGATTAATTTGGAATGAAATTACCTGCTAAAAAGCACCTACTGAAGACAGGAATCTGATCAGATTTATGTTTGACACAGTCAGCAGCCGGAAGCGCTGCAGACGGCTGTGTGGAAGACCAAACATCACACAAACACACACAGCTGCTAAGTATTCAGACCTCGTCTAGACTGCATCAAGAAAAGCTGCATCCTCCTCCTCTCTGCATCGGTGCTTTAGGATCTCCAATCTGGCAGGAGCCGGAGAAGAGAAGGGAGGGAAATCCCGCCTTTCCCCCCTCCCACCCAGTGAGAGAAAAGGCCTGTCAGTCATTTTTCATTTCTGGTTGTTTTCCTTATGCATATTTTATGAAGGTTTGTCTGCTTCAAAGCCAAAATGCTCAAAGAGCTCCTCTGGTTCCCTCAGATTCCCGACGGTTCTTTCATATTTTGTCCACATGTTTACTATATTTTAATGCAGTGACGTTCTGACACAGAGGAACCAGGATCACACGTGAGTTCATTTAACAGCCACCCTGTTCAGTGATGTGGAACTCCAAACATCTGGGCAGCTGTTCTCACTTTTACATGTTTAATCACACTGTTCCTTTAAGTTCACCTTCAGGCTTTGGGAAGAAACATGAGCAGAACAAGCAGTGTAAAAGAGTCAGTCGCGATGATAACCCAAAAACCAGGATCTGGACCTCCACAGACCTCAGTGGAGGATTTGTTGTTTTGTTTTTACTAGTGCTGGGGAGCTATAGACCTACTGAGTGCTGCGCGTGAACGCTGTGACACACAGCAGGATGGCTTTGGTGGTCCTCGCAAAGCTGGTGGAGATGGAGCTGCTGAGGACTGCAAAGAGCTTAAAAGGAACCGTGGTCCTGAGGAGAGAGATGACATAAAAAGAAATCCTTCTAAAATCAGAATTACAGAGAATAACAACCAAATAGGACAAAACAAAATTCCAGAAACCAAAATGTAAAAAGCAAAATCTTTCGGAAAACAAAAAGAATTTCCAGAAAGTTGGATTGTAGGAATACAAATCGTTCATCAATTAAGTCAATTTAATTGTTACACCCCTAATGGTAACAGATTGCTTTTGTCAAAAATTCAGCTTCAGGTGTTAAAACTAGCTTATTTCTACATCTTCAGTCCTCCTCTGGCCATGGCCTGAGCAACTAACTCTCCAAATGAGGTTTGTACAGTCTCTGCAGAAAATGACATCAGGCTAACGTTCTCTCATGGGAGAGCCGACTCCATCAGGAACGTGAAGAAAAACAACACCAGCAAAACCATCTGCTGTTTGATCGGAAATTTATGCTCCTGCACTTGATCCTGTGTTTGTATGAAATAGAATAGAATAGAATAGAAAAGAATAGAATAAAAACATTTTTAAAACTAAAAACTAAAATACTTGTTGAGATTTGGTGTTTTGCAGTGCAGGAAGATTCCAAAAATGTGTACATAAAAATGCATTCAAACAGAACAGTTATCAACACTATTATGCAAAGAACAGCTGAACTCAGGAAGAAACCCAGCATGCACCTGCAGATAGCTGTTAGCTTATCAGGCTACAATAATGAAAGGTCAAGGTTGGTGTGAACCTTCCGTCTTTGCTGCCTTTCTGCATACACGTTTTGCTTCAAGCTGATCAAGCTTGCTTTAAAAAGTAGATGATTGCGCATTCCATCGCCAATTTTTCCTCAATTTTTCAAGTTTGCATGACCACTGATTTTTGGTTTTTGTTTGATATCGCAAAAGGGAATGAAGGGAGGGAGAGTAGAGAACGATGCACAGCACAGGCTGGGAATCAAACCTTCAGGGACGACCTTTAGGTGTGTCGCGTGGTGTGTACATCTCAGCAGCTTTGAAAGTTTGACTTTATTTCTGTATTAACAGTAACTGTTTTATGTTTTTTTTTTTAGATGAAACTGATTAATTAATTTTGCTGCCTTTTCATCGTGAAGTGGGTCACATCTGCAGGTGCAGCATGACCAGAATCCATACGAAAGCTGAGAAATCAGTTCTTCAAAAAGCTGCTGACCAGTAATTAATGATTTGAGAGGTTTGTGAACTTTATTAACCGAACCAATTTCCCAAATGATGCAGACGGCGTTTCTGTTTTCCCAGAGTCCTCGGGCTCTCCGGTGAATTCATGAATTATTCGGAGGGGCGAGCTGACAGAGCGGCAGACTGCAGAGAGTGCTGCTTGGGCTCGGCCTGATTTATAATGCACAGAGGGGAAATGGAGTTGGAAAAAGGATGGAGGGAGGGGGTGGAGTTTCGGAAAGGAGGACAGGAAATGTGGGAATTCTTTGTGCCGTGAAGTTTGGGAGGAGAAGCTGCTTCTCTGATGGTTCAGCTCAAATGGTGCCTTTGTCAACAACAATATACATATATATGTATATATATAAATATATACACCTTTTATTATTTTTATTCTTACCCATTGCTACTTTGTTTTTCGTACTTTTCCAACTGCTATTTTTCTTGTTTTCGGCTGCTGTGACAACCCAATTTCCCCCTGGGGATCAATAAAGTCCTATCTTATCTTATCTTATCTTATCTTATCTTATCTTATCTTATCTTATCTTATCTTATCTTATCTTATCTTATCTTATCTTATCTTATCTTATCTTATCTTATCTTATCTTATGTTATGTTATGTTATGTTATGTTATGTTATGTTATGTTATGTTATGTTATGTTATCTTATCTTATCTTATCTTATCTTATCTTATCTTATCTTATCTTATCTTATCTTATCTTATCTTATCTTATCTTATCTTATCTTATCTTATCTTATCTTATCTTATCTTATCTTATCTTAGTCTCTCCAGCGTGTCCTGGGTCTTCCCCGGGGCCTCCGCCCAGTGGGACATGTCCGGAACACCTCTCCAGGGAGGCGTCCAGGAGACATCCAGGCTAGATGCCCGAGCCACCTCAACTGGCTCCTTTCAATGTGCAGGAGAAGCGGTTCTACTTCTAGCTCTCCGCGGGTGACCGAGCTTCTCACCCTAACTGTAAGGGAGCGCCCAGCCACCCTGCGGAGGAAGCTCATTTCAGCCGCTTGTATTCGGGACCTCGTTCTTTCGGTCATGACCCATAGTTCATGACCATAGGTGAGTGTTGGAACGAAGATCGACCAGTAAATTGAGAGCTTTGCTTTTTGGCTCAGCTCTCTCTTCACCACAACAAACTGATAATGCGACCACATAACCACGGACACCGCTCCGATCAGCCTCCGGTCTTCCCTCACTCGTGAACAAGACCCTAAGGTATTTAAACTCCTCCACCTAGGGCAGGGACACTCCACCCACCGAGAGATGGCAAACTACCCTTCTCCGGTCGAGAACCATGGCGGTGACGACCCTCATCCCAGCCGCTTCACACTGCCAGTCCAGTGGTAAAGTTCCCAACTGCCACGCGATGCTGCAGAGACGTGTCAGCCAAGACACTCCCACAGTATCCAGAGACTTGAGGTACTCAGGGCGGACTTCATCCACTCCTGGAGTCTTGCCACTGAGGAGCTTGTTAACTACCTCAGGGACTTCAGCTTGGGTAATAGACAGCCTCACCCCAAAGTCCTCATTCTCTGCTTCTTCAAAAGAAGGCATGTCAGTGGGATTGAGGAGATCCTCAAAGTATTCCTTCCACCGCCCGACAATGTCCCCAGTTGAAGTCAACAGCCCCCCACCTGCACTGAAAATGTTACCTGTGGAGAACTGCTTTCCCCTTCTGAGGCGCCGGATGGTTTGCCAGAATTTCTTCGAGGCCAACCGATAGTCCTTCTCCATGGCCTCACCGAGCTCTTGCTTCCACAGCAGTCCAGGCCGCAGCTCGCTTAGACTGCCGATACCTGTCAGCTGCCTCTGGAGTCCTGCAAGCCAGCCAGGCCTGGTAGGACTCTTTCTTCAGCTTGACGGCATCCCTTACTTCCGGTGTCCACCACCGGGTTCGGGGGATAACGCCGCGACAGGCACCAGAGACCTTGCGACCACAGCTCTGAGCAGCAGCAGAGACAATGAGAGTGGAAAACATGGTCCACTCGGACTCAATGTCCCCAACCTCCCTCGATACCTGTTTGAAGTTCTCCCGGATGTGGGAATTCAAGACTTCCCTAACGGAGGGCTCGGCCAGACGTTCCCAGCAGACCCTCACAGTACGTTTGGGTCTTCCAAGTCTTTCCTGCCTCCTTCCCCGCCAGCGAATCCAACTCACCACTAGGTAGTGATCGGTGGACAGCTCTGCTCCTCTCTTCACCCGAGGGTCCAAGACACAGGGCCGAAGGTCGCCTGAAACAACTACAAAGTGGATCATTGACCTCCTGTCTGGGGTGTCCTGATGCCAGGTGTATTGATGGACACCCTTTTGCTCGAACATGGACAAACTATGACTAGAACAGAAGTCCAATAAGAAAACCAAAAGCCTGGAAAGACCTCAGACTTCTCAGTCCAGAAAAGTGCAGTGCTACGAATAGCTAAGAAACTGCACAGGACCCTCAAGCTCCCAGGCCTCTGGTAGAGGACCGAGCTTGGGTGAGAAAAACCACCCGTGGAAGGGTGAGAGGGGCGTTTTTTATATATATATACATTGGTGGACAAAATTGTTAGTACCCCTCAGTTAAAGAAAGAAAGTCCGCAATGCTCATTGAAATGACTTGAAGCTTTCAAAAGTAACAATAAATTAAGATTTATTGAAAATTAAATAATCAAAATCAGCCATCACTTTTGAGTTGTTGATTAACAGAATTATTTAAAAAAACAAACTAATGAAATAGGGCTGGACAAAAATGATGGTGCCTCCATAAAAGACTGAGAACTAATTGCCCAGGAGGTCATGATGAACTCAGGGATGTCCTTTAATTGACATCACAGCTGTTTTCAAACCCATAATCAGTCAGTCTGCCTATTTAAAGGGAGACAAATAGTCACGTTGCTGTTTGGTGAAAAGGTGTGTACAATACTGAACATGGACAACAGAAAGCGAAGGAGAGAATTGTCCCAGGACATTAGAAACAAAATTATAGACAAACATCGTAAAGGTAAAGGCTATAAAACCATCTCAAAGCAGCTTGAAGTTCCTGTGATGACAGCGGCACATATTATTCAGAAGTTTAAGACCCACGGGACAGTAGCCAACCTCCCTGGACGTGGCAGGAAGAGGAAATTGATGACAAATTGAGGAGACGGATAGTTTGAACTGAATCCAAATAGCCCAGAACAACCTCCAAAGACATTAAAGGTGAACTCCTAGATCAAGGTACATCAGTGTCAGATGGCACCATTCGTCATGGGAGACGACCAAGGAGGACACCACTGTTGAAAGGAAAGCATCAAAAAGCCAGACTGGAATTTGCACAAATGCATGTTGACAAGCCACAAAGCTTCTGGGAAAATGTCCTTTGGATAGATGAGACAAAACTGGAGCTTTTAGGTAAGGCACATCAGCTCTATGTTTGTAGACTCAAAAATGAAGCATACAACGAAAAGAACACTGTCCCTACTGTGAAACATGGAGGAGGCTCAGTTCTGTTTTGGGGCTGCTATGCTGGTCTCAGTTGCAGGTCAGGGGTCTTCCAACAGGACAACGATCCAAAACACACAGCTAAAAACCCCCAAGAATGGCTAAGAGAAAAGCCTTGGACTATTCTGAAGTGGCCTTCGATGAGCCCAGATCTGAATCCCATTGAACATCTTTGGAAGGAGCTGAAACATGCCATTTGGAGAAGACACCCGTCAAACCTGAGACAACTGGAGCAGTTTGCTCATGAGGAGTGGGCCAAAATACCTGTGGACAGGTGCAGAAGGCTCATTGACAAATACAGAAACCGTTTAATTGCAGTGATTGCCGCGAAAAGTTGTGCAACAAAATATTAAGTTATGGGTACCATCATTTTTGTCCTATTTCATGAGTTTGTTTTGTTAAATAATTCTGTTAATCAACAAGTCAAAAGTAATGGCTGATTTTGATTATTTCATTTTCAACAAATTTTAATTTATTGTTACTTTTAAACGTTTCAAGTCATTTCAGTGAGCATTGTGGACTTTCTTTCTTTAACTGAGGGGTACCAACAATTTTGTCAACATCTCTATGTACTATATACTTTAGTTTGACACATTTTTATTCAAAAGTGCTAATGTAAATAGTGTTTTTAACATGTTCATGTGGCAATTTTCTCACGATGGAGGCCAAATATAAATAAAATTAAGCTTAAATTTGCATTGCTGAGTATTTTTTAAATTCAAATTGTTATGAATCAAAAGAAAAGATGCATTTGAAAAAAGTTTGTAGTTGTAGGACCTACAACAACGGGTCACAAGCTACTTGCTCCGCTCCATTCTGTAGACGACTAGATCCAGGTATGACTTGCTGTGGAGCTGCAGGCGAAGGTTTGATCCGAGGAGATAAAGGCAGACGTGGGAGAGCTGCCAGCAGGAGAGAACACACTTTAATCAGCACCCTCTTTGATTAATTCGTTTTTCTTTTTTCAGTCTGTGCTTTGGCGATGCAGTCAGATTTAATCCTGTTTGATGGACTAAGATGTGCTGAGTCAGCAGAGTCAAACAAGTCAAGACGAAATGTGCCCATTAATAGAAACAAATCCAAGGAGTTTAACTTCATATAAAAATGACATAAAAAATGAAAACACCAGCTTTTTCATTCAATCAGAAAGGTCTTGGCTGGGGATGCACCCAGTTAAGAGATTTTTTATTAATCTTTTTATTATTTTTAGCAGTAGTGCAGCTTCCTCCATCAGCCATAAATGTGCTTTACTTGTTGTTTGGTCACTAATTTGTTCCTTAGAGGAAAGCGTATGGGCCTATGATGATCCAGCACGGTGGAAGCCTGCCCACACTTCCCAACATGCATTTGTTCACACTCTCTCCCGTTAGATGACAACCCCAAGCTAACATTACCACTGCAACAATATTATAGCCATCCAGCTGTACAGCTTTGACTGAGATTCCAGCTCAGACGAGGAAAACAAAGACGTACATGGATCTATTTTTCTGCAAGTGTTTGCATCTGAATGGAGCGGAGCAGGAAGCTTGTGGCTGCTGACTGTAGCCCCCACGTGACCTCTACAGGCGTTTTCCGATGGCATTTTTTTTGCCTGCTTCTGATTCACAACGATTTTAATAAAGAGGTACTCAGAAATTCCATTTTTATCTGAATTTTCTTTATATAAATGTCCTCCGTCATGAGAAAAATATCAAAGGACATGTTGAAAACACCAAGTAAACACCTAGAATGGTCTATTTTTTTATCTTTGGTCTCATTTAAGTAATGCTGAGGATTCACATCAGCACCAGAAAGTATGTGAATTGCCCAGTTTTAGGTGAAAACTTTGAGAAAACTTGGTTGTTATGGGCCCATGCTTAGGTTTTGCGCATGCACACCAGCTGATATCACATTAATGTTTTGATGTTCAAGCTCGTTCCTGCTTTTGCGGTCCAAATGTATGACTGATTACATCCTTGTAATCCTCAGCCATCGGCTTTACGCTGCGCTGCCAGAGTGTGCCACCCGGATTACGGATGTTCCCCGATGCCTGAATATGTGTTTGTGTGTGAGCATCTCCTGCAGATCAAACCAACTGGTGTCAAAAATGACGCAAGGGAAGGATTACAGGATCCAAACCATGTGGTGCAAAAGGGGGCGGAGCCTGCTCACACGTACTCTCCAGGTTCATGGGATTTAAAAATTATTTTTTTCTGTTTTATTGTCACTCAATGACATCTTTGTTGTCAATTAACACAATCTAAATAAAACTGAATGTAAAGTATTTCTCCATCTTCACCTGCAAGCAGTTGTTTTTCTTTAGAGAGATTGGAGAGGATATCAAAGTGAGATCTTTGGGGTCACTGCCCCCACAGACCAAATATGGACAAGTGAAAGTTAAAAGATTAACAGGATATTAACAGATTGATGTCTGCACAGTTCTGCAGCACACATTAAAGTTAATTACAGCTAAATAAAACTAGCTTGTTTGATTGATTTTTTATGTTCCTGATTAGATTTCCATTATTTTGGGACCAGAAGACTTTCTGGTTTCCAGTGTTTTGTTGAGGACTAAAAAGTGTATTTTCTTTTTGGGGTCACGACTGTTTAGACCAAAATGGTAACTTAGTGTTTAATTGTTTTAAATAGTTTTAGGTCACAACAATGTAAAAAAAGTAAAGCAGCACAAACCTGTTTGTGTTCCTGTGTTAATGAGCACACAGCTGCTGATCCAATGGCATGTCTGCAGGGGCTGGAGCACTGAAGGTGAGTACCGTTATTTTGCTTGAACATTTATTTCATTAAATTTGCATTGGAAAAAACATGTGGCCATTTATTTAAATTTTAGACTTTCTCTTTTCAATTGGACATAAGGAATATTAAAACATAAAATAACAGGAAGTGCTGCTAAACGACTGTAGGCGTAAGAAAAAAACTGCAACCTCATGAGCAAAATGAGTTAAGGCAGCAATCTCCTCCACAGCATGTGAGGTCTGACTTTTTTTTTTAAATCTCCCTTTTACCAAAAAATAAGTACAAATTCTAAGCAGTTCAGAGTTTGCGAAGATGAGTGGTCGTTGATGAGAAGAAAAAGCCTCAGAGAGAGGTTGTGTCTTCTCTTCCTTTTTTGCATTTTCTCCATTATTCATCAATTAATTATGAAGCCTCAGCACAAAAAAGGAGCAGAATGAAGGAAGAACAAAAAACAACAACATAAAAATGGAGATTACATCTGAATTCAGCGTGTGACAATAGTTTTATAAAGTGACAGCTAAAAAGAAAAAAACGTTTATTCTTGGTTTTTTATACATATATATATATATATATATATATATATATATATATATATATATATATATATATATATATATATATATATATATATATATATATATATATATATATATATATATATATATATATATATATATATATATATATATTAAGTTTATTTAAGGTCAAATTAAAAAAGACCAGCCTGGTCAAAACCTTTCTAGATAATAAAAGAAAAGAAGATGTTGTTCCGATTCTAGAAGCTCCGGAACTTTTGCATCGTTCCAGAGAAATCTCATCCAGCCTCGCTGCTTTCCAGATCTGTCATTCCCCTCCTCCTCCTCGCTCTTCACCTCTCTTGCCTGAAACCCCCCCGCCAACCTTCATCTTCCACCCATCTGCCTCCTCCCCGCCCATCCCCACCCTCATTGTTTGCCCCCCTCCTGTAAGCCAGATGGCTCGCTCTGACTCTCAGTGCAGCAGGGTGGACTGTACCACTGCAGGTGAGGAGGGGGAGTTGAGGGGCTGTAGAGAGGAGGGACCGGGGGGGAGGTGAGGGCTGGAACATCCTTCCCTGCCCATAATCCTTCAGTTGTGCCTGTGTGTGGATGCTCTGCAGGTTTCCAAAGTGATCCATGAGTAAACGGACAGATCAGCTTGGATCTGAGCTCAGCAGCTTCAGTCAGACTCGTCCCGGTAAGAGAAGTGATGTTTTTGATGCTTTTTAGGAAAGATGCTGCATGTCAAAGTCTTCCCACATCCCGCCTGCATTTATTTTTTTACTAAAACATTTGCTCCTTGGAGGCAGAAATGACCGCTGGGATGACGCTGAGCGTTTAAAAAACCTGCTGTCCATTTTCCGCCTGACTACTGATCCATTTTGCAAAGATCTGAACTTTTCAATATGTTGATGCCCCCCTGTCAGCCAGTGTGCACTGCAGAGGATGACGAGTTTCTGACAAGGTGCAAAGTAAAAGAGGGCAGGGATCTATTTTTAACAAGCAGGAGGCTGGAAAGCTTCTATTCATTTGGGATTGCTTGCCAGCAGCATTATGTAATCAATGCACACACACCAATGCAAACACCGGTCTCATGTTACACTCTTTTTCCTTCCGTATGCACAGCAGCGGCGTGTACCCTGCTGTATCTGTCGAGTTATTCTCTGGGAAGGTTTGATGAGCTGACAACCTCCAGCTTCAGTTTGATCATCAACAAGATGATTTCTAAGATTTATTTCCAGACAAATACATTCTTCACTCCTGTTTGAATCCAAACAGAAAGTTTCACAAACACAGAAACGAACCATTCTCTTTATGGAACGTTATTTTTTTGTTTGAAGTGGATCCTCAATCACACACATTCTCAGCTTCATTTCAGCCAATCGTACATTCTCAAATGCTGACTTTTTGAATTTTTTTCATGAATCGTGCTCATTCAAATACACGCAGTCGTCTTGGAACAGAGACAAAAATGATCCTCTGATGTCATCTGCAACGCTTTGTATCATCAGAGTTTTAATCTCATGGATTTTCTTCTGGTAACCTCTCTGGTTTGGGTTCATGTAAACATAATTTATTACATAAACTTAGGTATAATAACTGAACAAAGCAGTGCAAGCCTCGTAAATCTTGCCCCAGGCTGTTTCTTTCACAGCTCTATTCTGACATGTAAAAAACTTGTTGTCATAGAATTCCGGCATGACACAAACCACAAGTGATGTCTCCTTCATGATGATTTTATGAACAGTTGGCACTTCCGTGTATTAAAAAGGACGCAATCCATACTTCACTACCAAATCCAAGTCCCTGATTGATCAAAATCAACTGGATTAACTTTCAAAGCGCATTCAATGGACGCTCATTTTGTACGTGGAACCTGAAAACAGACTTAAAAACTTGTGCAGCGTCGCATGAATGGGAGAGTTGAACTTTTCATTGGAAGTGGTTGCTTGAACGCGTGTTTCAGAGCTTCAGATTTACAATGAAAAGTTTGTTCTTTGTTTGTCTTCAATCATTTTCATTTTCACTCTTCAGTGTCACAACATTAAATCTACAGTTTGTAAAAAAAGCTGCAAACTTTAAATTCAAACTATGGCTTGAAATATTTGAAACTCTAGAATCTAAATTCAGAAGTAAAATCTTTACTATCAGGAAGATCAGAAAGAGAATAAAGTTAACCCTCAGCAACCTAATAATCAATGCTAGAAAGATCCGAAATTCCGCATGTTTTGCATTGTTATTGTAATTCTTATAGCTCCAAAAATAATTTTAAATGTGCCGAATGAGATGAAACCTTTTTTTGCAAACATTTTCCTTCAAAGAGCCATTTCTTCCCAGCGGTCTTTTAATTATGATTATGCCAGTTTTAGCCAAAATTTAAAAAAACCTGTGTTGTTTTCCAGTTGTTGTTATTGAAGGGTGGCAGTTGTGGGCAGGACTGTTGTAAATCAACCCCGCCCCCCCTTCCCCTCCGAGCTATTGCTGATAGCTCTCTGTTTATGCAAAGCACACGTCGCGAATAACAGCATTTTTTTTTAAGCAATACTCAATAATGCAATTCCCCCCCCCCCCCCCCCCCCCCACAGTTTTTTAAAATATGTCCTCTATCGTCAGAAAAATGCCACAAGAACATGTTAAAAACAGCAAAAGCATGATTTTCATCATCAAAGGTCTTTCAATACATTTCAGGCATGTGCATGCAGCTCTGGTACATTTCCTGACTTGAGCTTTAGCTTCTCACAGAAGGATGAGTTTGATAAAACTTTGATAAAAAACTGCAGTGTCCTTGTTTACTCCTCCATCAGATTAACAGGTTTTATGAAAGGTCTATGATAAACAGAGCGATCCGTGACGCAGACAGAAGAAAGTAACGCTGCCGTCTTTGCACGTTTTCATTTCCTTCTGAATGAGTTTATCTGATGGTTCTCCTCCCGCACTGTTCTCGTTTGTTTTTCACTGAAAACATTGTTGCAGGTTAAAAACAAAAATCACCAATGTAGCTTATTTTTCTATTTTGAAAACCTGGTTTCTTCAGGGTCAATTAGAAATTTGCTATGTTAAGAATAATGCTGCATCAGAAGAAGCTAAATTTTGAATAGACGGTGGCACAGATGCTATCATCACGTTCCTTTATGGAGAAAATAAAAAAAATAGATTTTGCACGGTCATGCAAATTGGTTTTTAGAAAAGTAAAGAAAAAAAAATTGGAGTTTTTGGGTAACATCAGTTCAGTCAAACCCAAACTGAAACTGCCAACCCAAAAAGCCAAGACCAACAATTAAAAACAAGTTTAGATATATATAAAAATATATACTGTACAGTGAGAAATACAATTATAAGACAGTCGTTTAAAATATCTATTTATAAATAGTACGTCTAGGTTGTAAGTAAATATTTTACAAACGCTTTTAAACACTACATGTCAAAAATCCTGATCTTTACCAATGATTCAATTCAGAATCAAACCAAGACATTATATTCCCCCCCAAAACAAACTCACACAAACATTCATGTTAATTGATGCTAAAGTTTGAAAAAAAGAGTTTTATGTATTGTTTAAACCTGACATGTTTAAAAATTACTGGATTTGACCAAATAAAAGGGAACCTCAAATTGATCCTTGTGGGACACCAATATAAACAAGCGTAAGCATAACTTATTCCTCTTAAAGCATACTGTTAACCAACAAAAAGTATAATTTCAAATTCCTGTCATCATTGCAGACAGAAACACATCATCCTTGGCTTTACATATTTGTTAGACTGTAACTAAATCAAGTTTGGTCTGATACACACATATAAACATTAGGTTCTGGCAAAATTTGGATATTTGTTGTAATAAAAACTGGCAGACGGCTGGTTCCAAATGCAGCAGATTTATTAGCAGAGCTAAAAGTCCACGAAGCAAAATCAAGGCAGGCAGGCAGGAGTTATTCGCGAGCATGGAAGCATAAGAGAAGAAACAGGGGTAGTAGGGATCCAGGCAAGATTCAGGGCAAGGCCCCGGCAGGAAAATGGAGTCAGAGACAAAACAGGGTCAGGAAATCAGAAGATCAGGTCTGGATATACTACTAAGTAATGCAGGCAAAGTGGCACAAACAACACTTCACACTGAGTGAGGCTCAGTAGATGCTTAAGTGTATTGTGAGTGATTACAAACAAAAGTCAGGTGTGTGGCATCCAGGAAGTGTCTGCTAGGGTTGCTGGGAGATGTAGTGCATTCAGTATTCTGGAGATGGTTCCCGGCTGTGACCAGAGGAGGAGACAGAACTCTGAATTCTGACATTTGCAATTATATTAAAAATAAAAGAAAACAGAGTGAAAAACAAGACTTTTTTGTATGTAATTCTGAAGTTACATTTTAAAGAGATAAATGGTCAATTAAATTTACCCAGCAAAAGGAAATAGAGTTAAAACCATAAAGGATTCAAAGCCAGAAAATCAAAACAGCTCTGACAGCTCACTGCAGATTTAACTAGAGCACGCAGTCACGTTCAGCACACAGATGAATGAAGCTGAATGGTGGGGAAATAAAGCGGAGCAACAAACACAAAGGTCTTCACCCTGACCATTAGTGGTAATCCGCTATAAATGTGCCAGAAAAACCTTCTGTAATCGTGAACATCCTCAGAGGACAGAAGAAACCACAGACGCTCTGTTTTGTTTGCGTTTTCACAGTAATCAGGTTAAGTGGGAAAAATTGGAAAGAAGTCAAACTTGCTTTTAAACAGAGGTCAGCTGAGGAAAGTTGATGTTTTCAGCATCCAAGGGCAACAGCCGGACCAGAAACGCTGTAGGGTCAGTAGAAGACATCAATCTGTTAGGGTTGGAAACTTGGTTCAGGTGTTTTTAGTTTGCTCCAGTTCATCTTCTGCTTCACCTACACCGTTTTACCTTGATCATCTGGCTGTTTCTTGTTCTTTAGGTCTTTGTGCATCCATGCTGTCTTCTACGGGTTCCCTGTAGTCCGTTGTGTCATTATCATCTTATAAGGAAGCTGTCACGGCTTGTATTGTGAAGTTTCTATTATATGAAGATAAATAGACTTAAAATTGTGTTTCCAGATTAAAAAATGCTGTTTGAAAAAGTTTGTAGTTGTGATGTAGGTGCTGCAACAATTGACAGGCCACAAGCTCCCCGTTCTCCTCTATTGTAATGCATTCTTTTGCAGACAAATAGATCCATGTATGTCTTGGTTTTCCTCGTCTGAGCCGGCATCTGGCTCAAAACCGTACAGCTCCAATATTGCTCGCCATTTTTGTTGGACTGGCAACGTTAGGTTGAGGTTGTAAGTCCGTCCCACAACTTAGGTGAATTTTCTAAAGAACAACTGTCGCTTTGCAGAAACTATGTCCTGAAAAACAACACGGGCTTTGGGATTTAGGCTAAAACGTCTTATAATTATTAAAAAAACACCTGGAACACTTTGAAAATAGCTCATCAGATGATCAGTGGGACATTAACGTCTTCTCCTTTCTTTGTTTGTACTGAAAGCGATTTCAAAATTGGGTGAATTTGTCCTCTGTGAGAATAATACAGTTCTATTCTATTCTAAAAGTTTCACCACTCATCCCGGTGGTTTTATCAGTCTGAGAGGGTTCAAGCCCCACACATATATACTCAACAGTTTCTTTTATTTAATCCTTTTTTCTTCATCTTTATTTTCTTGCTTTCTCGGTCCACCCTCATCATGTCCCGATGTAATCGACTGCACTGAACTAACGTAACGCAGTAACTAAATTGTCAGAAGTATGGAGAGATTGTTGTGCCATTATTCCAAGCGCAACACTCACTGTTTTTAAGTGCAAATTAAATATTTCACTCCATACAGATGAACCTGCGAGAATCTATAAATGCTGAAGATAATTTTAACGTGTCCCATGGTAAAGAGGCGTCAGTCTAGCCTTTAAAAGCCTTTTCGTGTCCTAAAAGAGCTTCAAAGGAGATCTGAAGGTCCAAGATAAATGCTGGAAAAGGGAAGAATGCTTAATTCAGTGCAAGCTGCTGAGATGTTTGCATGGGAGAAGCAGTTGTGTGAGATTGAGGAATTTACAAGAGTTTTTATTCCCTGTTTGCAGGTGTGAATTCTGAAGGCAAGGGATGCTGGGAACCTGGAGTTTCACCATGAAAACACACAACACCTGAAACTGCGTCAGACGGACGGAAAGACGTTTCTTCGTTTCACACCAGTGCTGTTTTAGAGTGGCTGAACCTGCCATTCTGAGCTTTTACCAATTATTTTCACAGATACTAAAATATTCAATTCCTTTTGGCTCAAGTCCACACGACTGACTGAACCTCTTCATCTGCAGTACATCATTAGTGCAGAGCTGAGTCTCATCTTTGAAAGGCAGAATGGCGGACCCTTACCAGAACAACATATACCACCAGGGGGGTGGAGACAGATACGGGACGTATGGAGAAGGAGGTGGCCATGATGGGTATGGCTATCAGGCAGACTACTCCCCTCAGGACGAAGATGCAGCGAGCGACGCCACCGAAGGACACGATGAAGAAGATCAGATGTATGAAGGAGAGTATCAGGGAATCCCACATCCTGATGAGATGAAGGCTGCGCAGAGAGCTGCACGGTGAGGCGCAGTGAAGGGTGAAGTGTGGTGGAGGTGGGGGCTGCCGGGTGACATCACCCACTGAGGGAGCATGTGCAGACAAGAGTGACATGTGGAGAGTCACAGGATTCATAATAATGCAGATTAATTGAATTATTTCAAACATTTCAGTAAAATAAGAGGAAAAAAAATAAAATACATTGATAAGTCAGTGGGCTGTGTTCTTGACTCACGCCAAAAAGGCCGGCCTGGTTTGAATCCCAGTTGGCTTCTTTTTGTGTGGAGTTTGCATGCTTTGAGGCCCTGGTTTGGACACTGTTTCCTCCCACTGTCCAAAAACATGATTGATAGATTAATTGATGTCTCTAAATTGTCCCTAAGTGTGCATTTGAGTGTGTGGCACTGCAAAAGGCTGGTGACCTGTTCAGGGTGAACCTCGTCTTCACCCAACAATAGCTGGGTTGGCTCCAGCAACCCCATGACCCCTAAAGGGATTCATCGGGTTCTGAGGATGGATGGATGCATAATGCTATCTTCTTGCCATTATAATTAATACCATTATAATTAATTAATAACATTATAATTATATACATTATTATTGCTCCTGATTATTAAATAGACATATTTCTATAGTACACATTAATCCATTAAATATAATGATTGTCAAATACATTATTAATTGAAAAAGTACAAAGTAAAGTAATTTTTTAAAACTCTGCTGAATGTTAAAATTGAGGAAATTTTCTTATTTTTTATTACAGTTTATTTTATTTATTTTTTGGTAAAAACTAACTTAAAAAGTTTAACATTTACTTTACTCCACACACGATTTAATTGCCAAACTGTTTGTTGTTCTCTGTTCTCTGCTTCTTGCTGGTCCTGAGTCCAGTTTGCAGACATTGCTGCTTGCAGGAATTCAGAACTTTTTAAAAAGTCTCACTATAACTTCTCTTAGTTATTTTGCTGCTGTTGGTGTTACGGCCCATTTGGAGGAGACAACAGTTCTGAAACGTCTAATTCAGTGTTTCTCAACCTTTTTTGATACAAGGCACACGTTTTCCTTGGCAAAAATCCTGCAGCACACCAGCAACCAAAAGAAAAAGTGAAATTCTGTAGTCTGTATTGATCTACAGTTTCTCCACAAGCTCACATGTATTTTTTTTAATAATTGAGGCACAAAAAATGTAAAGTGTTAGCTGATTTTCCTAAAAGTTGTGATAGTTTTTAACTAAATTAGTTGAAAACTTGCCCAGGTAGTAGTTTTTCCCTACAGTTTATTAAAATGCCGCTTCATGTAACCACACAAAAAACAAATAAAATGAATTTCTTTCTAAACAGTAATTTAGTTTTTTGAAAATATTTTTTTATGTTTGTGCAAGAGCAACTCTAATTTTTGGACAAAAATATAATCACAGCATTTTTGTTAGGTTTTAGACAAAAAAGACCGACATTTTTTTCAAAAGAGACTGAAGTCTGAAATATAATTTTTCCTTTAATCCAGACATATTTGTCTTTAGCAATGGTGACAGTAGTTGCTATACGGTAGATACAACGATTCAGAGAAACTTGGACTACTGTCGACTGGTTTCAACACGGAGGCGCCCGTATCAGGAAGCAATGGTACTTTGTATCCGGGACGGGTAAAGCTGTCCATTGTTTTGACAGTCAATAAAGCGCAGTAAGAGACACGTTACACGAACCCAATGCATCATGGGAATTGTGGTGAAAAGCAGTGACGCTGATGTTAGACAGACTCACTTTTCTGAGATTCATCATGTCATTCACTTTTTACACAGTCTGACACTAGATCCTGCAGGAAGCTAGGGGTGTACAGATGATGATTCGGGATTCGCATGGATCACTAGCCGCTGTTCTTCACAGACGTGTACCGCGGATTGCCCCCCACCCCTCTTTTCTCCCTCAGCACGCTTCATTTAAATTAATTACTTGTTCTCATTGAGCGCGATTCGCGCATCAAATCCGCGTCATCCGCTTTTGTTTTTACCCGCGTCATAGTCGCTGTGGGACGTTTGTCCAAAAGTGTGTTTATAAACCTGAAACTCCTGACGCATGTGGGTGGAGCTACCATCAAAAGTTTATCTCGCTGTCCTTATGAAAACACGGAAGATTCTGAGAGCTCCACAGAGCTGGCAGGAAATTACTCAGTGTGAAACCTGAGCCATTGTTGATGAACACAGAGCTGATATTCTGCTGATGATAAATGTTTTATAGATCTGTGAAAATGAGTAATTTTCCAATCTTGGCACACCAGTGTGCTGCGCAATACTACACTGGTTAAAAAACCATTGTCTAATTTATTTCACAAGAAGTGATTTAATTGTGTCAACATCTCACCACTCCCATGGTTCATTGTTGCACTCTGAGGCAGATGATCCACATTCGGATTTTTCTAACACAATGTGTTTCTGTCCATTAATTGCAGAGATAAAATCAGACCACTTAGAAAAGCAAACAAGGTGCGTTTACGAGGATTCATGTGTCTGCTGCTAAAAAGGAAAAGTCAGTGTGTAACCCGAAGCTGGTTAAAACTGTCCTGCACTGTATGTGAGCTCTCTGATTTTAGTTCATCCTTCACTCTAATGAATATAGGCAGCAGACTGCAAAGATTAAATCTTAAGATAATTTCCCTTGTTTTAAACAATTTGTCCTGTTATTTGTAAACAATATTCTTATTGAGAAGTTTTACAATCACAAAATATTCTTAGTTTCAGAAAACCTGTCTTAGTGACCAGAAATGTTTTGAAATTATTCTTGGTAAAACCGTTTTTCTCCTGTAAATTTGTGTTTTTTTTTAACAGTATTAGATTAGATCAGATCAGATCAGATCAGATCAGATCAGATCAGAACAGACAGACAGACAGACAGACAGACAGACAGACAGACAGACAGACAGACAGACAGACAGACAGACAGACAGATAGAATTTGTCCAGACTCGCAGTCCAATCAATCATAAAAATACACACAAATGCAATATAATAAAAGATGCAATGCCAGGATAACAC
Source organism: Oryzias latipes (assembly GCF_053564925.1). Classification (NCBI taxonomy): domain Eukaryota; kingdom Metazoa; phylum Chordata; class Actinopteri; order Beloniformes; family Adrianichthyidae; genus Oryzias; species Oryzias latipes. The sequence goes on along the minus strand of NC_136242.1, from coordinate 30,313,166 downwards.
AAGATAAAAATGTTATTATACAAAAAAATCTAAAAGTACAATAAAAAAGTTATTAAAATGTCTTAAAATAAATGTATAACATAAAAAAGTATAAGTAAGATAAGGATAGTTATTATGAGTGGCTGTTTAGACAGTAAAAAAGAATCCAACAGTTCCTCCCTTGTGAGCTTGACAATTCCACTTATGGTCTTTTTTTTCTAGAGCTTTAAATTGAATGTGCCAAATCAGCAATAAAACAAAAAGACTTTTGTACATTTTAAAATAGAGAGTTTGAAGTCCCAGACTTAAATCCTTCTTGTTACTCGGAATAAGCCTCAGATAAAGACTCAGGACTCCAGTCTCTGATGTGTAATATTGTACAGAGTTTTATGTTCCCCCCATTTAAAGTACTTTCCTTCAATGATATATCTGAACAAATTAGATACTAAGGATGTGCCGCCGAACAGACAAAGAAAACCGAACGTGCAGTCACTATTGTGAGAGAGAACTGTTGTGACCCTTTTTAACTCCCAAAGAATCTAGATGTTTGTGTTAGCTTCAAATCCTTTTGGCTGATGTAAAATATTAGTCTCATTGTAAGTATTTTGTTCTACTATGTATAAAACAGTTTCCATCAAGTGGTCCTAAACTGTCCAATATGGTACTAATTGATATTATCAGTCATTTGGAAAACTCCAAAACACAGAAACACTGAAACTCTGAATCAAAGTGTTTGAATAAAGTCACTGCTTAAGTTCTCTTTTGATGAAAACATTGACATATTTGACATTATGTGGCCAACAACAGGTTTGATTTCTCCTTGTTTCAGGGCGAAGGACAGATCAGCCGGCAGCGCCGTTTCTGAACTTGAGGAGCTGGCGGAACAGTATGAGGACATCATGGAGGACTGTGGCCACGGACGTTTCCAGTGGACTCTCTTCTTGGTGCTGGGTTTGGCTCTGATGGCTGATGGGGTCGAGTGTTTTGTGGTTGCATTCGTTCTGCCGTCTGCAGAGAAGGACTTGTGTCTGTCCAACGCAGAGAAAGGAATGCTGGGTGAGGCCACTTGCTTGTCTGTGTTAATCCGTAATGAGAGAAGTGTTTGACGGTTCAGAATAGTTTGTTTTCTGTTATCATGGCTGCTTCTGCAACGACTTTCAAAGTTTCTGTTTGGGAGTTCGAAACAGAGATCTCCGGTAGACGCCAGTCTGAATACAGACCAAACGCAAGGTTCAGGACTCAATCCGTACCGAATTAAGGGGACTCTGTCCAAACCAATGGACCTTTCAAGTCAAAATAGACCTACACCGTAAAACAAAACAATGAAAGTAGTGAGAATACGTCCAAATTTATTTAAAATCCAGGTCACTTGATAGTACCACACTATATAGTCTTTTTAGTTTTTGGAAGTAGTGAGGGAATTCAGACATAGCCTCAGTGTACACCACTCAGTCCACAAGCTTGTTGTTAAAATTCAGGGGCAAACTTGTTGCTGCTGAAAGGTGACAGAGCAGGGGTATTTGAGGTCCATTTTGGTCATGTAAATCATAAATTCCAGGGATTGTTGACAGGATTTTCACTGACTGGATTGATGTTCCTTCAATCTCTGAAGAGTTCAACAGAAAAGGAATTCTGTTTATTAAGCATGAAGCCCCAAAGCCCCTTTTATTTCCTGAAGTGAGACGTTCAGTGCTGCGTTAAAACACGTGAAATAAAGTGTGGTAATGCCTGAAAGCTTCTTCGAGTGAGTCATCACTTTCTTTCTCGCTAAAGTGTAATTAGCTAATGAGCTCTAGACAGAGGGGAATGGCTCTGCAGTTTGTTGTAAAACAGCTGATACCAAGTGGATGGATTTCTCATCCTAAGTGAAACTCAGAGTGGATTTTTATTTATTGTGTTTACCCCAAAGTAAGACGATTTCTCACCCTCCAAATGTAAGATGGGGAGAGTGGAATGACTGAACAGCCAGATCAGAATAAGTGGATGGACCAGAGTAGACTATACGCTGGTGTTCAGAAGAATTCTATATGATGCAGTTCATTGACTTCACGTTGTGTTTATTAGGCAGAGAAGTCTATTTATTAAGGGGCTACCAAATAAATGCAGCCCTGACAGAGTCAGTAAGCCATTTGTCCCCAGAGGCAGGGCAAGCATTAATGGGAGATGAAGGAGAGCAGAGAAAGACAGAGAGTGAGGCAATGGACTTTCATGACTCCATAAATCTCTGCTAATCTGGTTGGTAGGCTGGGCACATTTATCAATTTAAAATTATTTATTAAACCCACCTACCAACAGCTGACTGTATATGAGAACTGGATTGAGTGACTCCTCCCCTCTTCCAAAGAGGAAGTACGGTACCTGCTGGCTCCAAGAAGCCAAAATCCCATAGACTTCTATAGAGAAATATACAGCTATGGTCTGAATAGCCATTCTTGCTGTGCTACCTTTATTTAAAAGATTTTGGACAATCCTATTTTTTTCATGATATTTATTTTGTAGTGCAAGTTATACAAGTTATAAACTGGCCAATCCGATGCCTCAATAAAATTATGTGGTCTCACGTTAAATGTTTGAAACGTTTGATTCTCAGATTTTGTGTAGCCTGCTTTTAGTGGTAGGGGTGTGGACTTCTAATGAGCTCACTCCTGATTGGTTGCCATTAAAACGTTGACTCAGACAGACTCGTATCTATTGCTTCTTACTGACGATGTCTGACTCCAACATGTCGGCATTCAAATCCCCCCAAAAATGGCAACTGAGTTGACTTAATTTCGTAGGAGCTGAATTCAAAACAGAAAGAAAAGCAGTTTTACTTAAATAACACTATTTAGAATCCAAAAGAATAAGATCAAAGGTGGACATCAGAAACCACAAACAAACCGCACTTGTCTCATGATGAGCAAATGTTAAGCCCCTGTTCGGTCTTTCACAAAGATAATAATAATAATAATAATGGATTGGATTTTTCTGCACTTTTCCAGACGCTCAAAGCGCTCACGTTGTGTCCATTATTCATTCACTCCTCATTCATACTTGGTGATGGTAGCTACTGTTGTAGCCACAGCTGCCCTGGGGCAGACTGACAGAGGCTTGGCTGCCAGTTCGCGCCTACGGCCCCTCTGACCATCACCGGGATCATTCATGCACATTCACACACCAGTGGAGCCACACTGGAGGCAAGGAGGGTGAAGTGTCTTGCCCAAAGACACAACGACATTTGGCTGGTGGGACCCGCCGACCCTTCGATCATTGGACGACCCGCTCAACCGCCTGAGCCACTGTCGCCCTGGATCCAAAATGATGTGTTTATTTAAAGCTCCAGTATTGTTGAAGATGTTAAAAATGGTTTTGCTCTAAACGGCAAAAGAGTCACAACTCTTCTTGCTTGAGTCAAATTTTGTTTAAAATAGAATCCAGGCTGAAAATGGGCAGCTCCATCTTGTTTTTTTTACTGTGTGACATCACAACAATAGAGAACATCAAAGTAAAAGTGGTGTGGCTGCTTGGTCTTTTGGTTTAATTCAAAATCATTGGGAAAAAAGAGCTAAAAAGGGTATTTTTCTGTATCTGCTTTGGCGGGAAAATGTCTTCAGTCACTGTTTTCCAATCTATAGACAACAGACATATTTGTGAATCAATCTCTGACTTCTTAGTGGCCTGGAGTCTAGTGACATTGCAACCCAGCTCCAGTTAGAACTACAGTTTTAAGGGTTTTTTTTTTTTTTTTTTTTAAGTTTGATAAAACTTTAAGATAAACACTATAAATCAGCAAATAACTACACCATGTAGGACAGAGTAGGGCTAATGGGAATGCAGCTACATTTGTCTGTCTTCCCGTCTACCTAGAATTTTGCTTTTATATTCATCCATCATAGTAATTTACTACAAACCTCTGCCTGCCGCTCACCAGTCTGCCTGTTTTATGTCTACATCCAGTAAAAATAGCTTCCTCCTGCACTCTCACAATATCCTCCTGTTTTGTTTTCACAAAACAGTGTGTGTATATTTGTGTGTGTGCACGGCTGAGCCAGCATTGCCCTCTCTTCTGACCTTGGAAGCGGCTGCGCAGCATCCTTACTGCGCTCCATCTTCGCATCTCTCTGTTTGTTTGAAATCTGAAACTCTTGCAGGATGAGTCAGCCCACTCCCACTGGCCAGCCATCTGCTCTCTGGGGTGAGGTTCTGTCGGTCTGCCAGTCTCCTACGTCATGATTGGCTGAAGCTAGATCAAGTAGAAAGGTCTGGAACTAGCTGAGATTGCTGACGTGAAGCAGACCGGAAAAAACCAGCAATAAAGTTTATCTTGTTTGCAGGGCGTTGTGCCTGAAAAACCGAATGTTAAAACTGAAAGAACCAATGTTTACTTCTAAACCATCTTTTAGACTCATTTTTTTTTATATCATCTAATGTTTAATTTATCTTGTTTGTTTATTGCTTAATTGTGTCTCTCAAATGCCACACAACTTAAAACAAGTAAAGGGTATATTTTGTACATTTTTCCCCCCAACAGAACTAGATTTTGTTGATTTGGACCAAAGACATCAAAGCTGTTCAGTTTTCTGTAAAGTAGGAAAATAATAATGCACAATCATTTGCTCTGATAATTTCTGAGCTTTATGACACTGCATGTGAAAAAAATCAAAGTATCACTTCTTCCAAACTTCCTGCCACACTGCAGGCAAAGATCATCTTGCCGCTGAAATTCTTCTCGCGTCTAGAGACACTTCTGACCTACTCCATCGCCACATTCCTTGCAGGGTTTTTCTGCGGTGTGGATCCTGGTGTGCACCGCCAGGTGGTTCCTTTGGGCAAATCAGTGATCATATCTTTGCAAGAATGCTTTATCCCTGATCTTGTCATGTGGATCTTCAGCTCATAGTTGTGAACGAAAACATTAAATCCATTTCCTACAGGAAAAGATCTTTGTCATCTGATTGGCATCATTGGCGTCCCTTCTGGAAGTAGATATTTGGTCTGCAACAGCGCGACCCTGACTTTCAGACACAGCAGATCTGTCCACACTTCTGACGCAAAGTCTATTCCTCTGATCTCAGTTCTTTAGGTCTGTCCTTTCATCTCCATTCAAGCTCCAAACGGAGAGCTGCTGACTGTTTGGACCTGCTTTGGTCCTTCCTTTCTCCTCCGCAGGACTCATCAACTCAGTGTCAGTGTCCTGCCTTGGTCTGATCTGCTCTTTATCCTGACTGCTGCTTCCTTTGTGGTTTCAGAGGTCCGTTCTTGCTTGTTTACCGGGGGACACGTTTCTCTGGTTGTGCGTGACTTTCTGGCACAGAAGTGCCGTTCTTATCTTTAACATGACTCCTGTTTTCTTTATACTCTGGTTCATCTTTTCTCAGGTCTTGGGGATGTTCTCCTCTTTGGATTATAAATGGACAGCAGTGGTCCAAGAGAAGGGCTCTGAGCGCTTCAGCTCTGCTCTGCTCTTACCATCATCATTGGAAGGCACCATCATGTTACCCGTGCCTGTTTTCCATCAAAATCTCTTTGTTGTTCTTTAATCTGGAGAGGTTCCGGCTCCTGCTTTACTCTGATTTAGATGATCAGCTGATCCAGAGCTGCTGATCACCTACAAGCTCATCTTTGCACAATTAATGTTGGGGGAAGGATACAATGTGGAGCTGAAGCTGAGGCTTCCAGCAGATATCTAGCAGTCTGCGCTGGTGGTCGATCTCCTTATACTGGACAATGGTTTTCCCGAAATGCCTGAACATTTCGCCAGCAGCAACTATAGTCTCTTCCTGATAAACTCCTTAAGCCTTAGTCACTTGCATCTGGGCAGGAGTTGACATTGCTGGAAATTCCCCCCTTTAGGCTTCCCCCTCATGGCCACCTAAAGGGATGTCATGAAAATAGAATGTACCATTTTCATGCGTGGGGTAAGTGTATGACAGTGTATGTATGACAGTGAGGCTGCACGCAAGGAGCACATTCTTATCATGTGAAGATCACATTAACAGCACAAACCGGCTCCCCCCAAACCCCCCAGGATTTTAGGGTGGTTGAAAGATAAAAATCTGTACAACACGTCTGCATGCACGTCTTACTTTCCCTTTTGTGTTGTATAAGTGTTCGCCATGACCTGTAGAAAAATATGTGCATTAAAATTTTTGCTTTACAGGTTCACAGAACGGTCTATGACCTTGATATCTACTGCAGGCCACCTGCATGACCCTGACAGGTTTGCCCATTTTTCTGCAAGCAGACAGGGCAGTTGTAACTTAGGCATTAAGAGAATAAACAGAAGACATTGTTCCTGCAGCTTCCCCATCACTCACAAATATAACTGCCGTTGCACTTTTTTGCTTTTTGTTTATCTAAGAAGAATACTAAAGTTCCTTTTTTCCTGTTTCTTCATCTGTGTTTAGGTTTGGTTGTCTTTCTGAGCATGATGGTGGGAGCGTTCCTGTGGGGTGGCCTGGCAGATAAAGTGGGCCGCCGGCGCTGTTTAAAGGTGGCTCTCGGGATAAACTGCATCTTTGCCTTCCTTTCATCGTTTGCTCAGGATTATGGTTTCTTCCTGTTCTTCCGGCTGCTCTCTGGCATCGGGTAACCGCTAATCTTTTTTTCAGAGAAACATAAATTGCACAGTTTTAAAAATGTTTCGCAATTTCTCTTTAAAAAGCTTGATTTACATTTCTTATCCCTGTTAAATTGTTATTATTTTGTAGTTTGGCATTCAATTTTCTTTTATATTTTCTTAATAATTTATATAAAATGCATTATGATGTCACACAATTTTGCAGCTTTTATTTTTTCTTGGCAAATTTTTTTTTTTTATTTCAATCCTCTGTACCATTTTGTAATTAACAGCCACCATTTAGGATCGGAACTCTAAATGTAAAGCCCTTCACTTAAAGCGTTCTTTGAAGGCAAATCTGTAAAATGAGTGTGATTTCCAATAAACGCTCCTCTATTTACAAAAACCCTGCCAGTAGGGGGCGCTCCAGTTAAAGTTCTCATTTGTGAACAAAAATGAGGATAACAAAAATGAATAAAGGTTTGGTGATCCCCAAAACATGTAAATGTTTCATTTTTAACAAATAAAATAGGCAAAATGATATTAAAATATGAAAAATCAATTTCTTCCTTTTTAGAATTTTGTCTTTTTTCAGTGAGTTGTCGCTCAGTTCTTTGAAACTGAATTAAAAGCTATGAGCTGCTTTGATTTGCATCGTGCAATTTCTCGTGGTTCTTCTCGGAAAATGTGGTGAGATACTCAAAGAATTGAACTAAAATTCACTGTTAGATTTGAAAGCTTAATTTAGCTTTGTACACAGTTTGTATCAAAAGTGGCCTCAACACATTTGCTAAAAGTTACAATTTTAAACTGGACTTTTATCAAAGATGCTGGATTTTTTTGTTGCTTTTAAGCTCACAGATGAGTCATATTTCTCAGATTTTCTTGAGTATGTAGTAGTAAATGTTATTTTGCATTTTGCAAGAAAAGATTCATCCCTTAAAGCTGCAGCTGTTAAACGTAAACAGAAGAACCCAGCGAGCCGCTCAGTCTGAACACTTTAGTCTGCATAGAGCTGGGTTGCAGCGATGCAGCAGATTTCTTTACAGAATAAATGTTTGACTCTCGGACAAGGTCACTAACAGATCTCAGTGCAGTGCCAAATTGTGGCTTTAAAGGGGCCGGCTGGTTCTCTGCAGCATCTATGATCTGATACTCTCAAAGCTAAATCTTAGGCACTAAAGAAACTACATAATATCCACATATGTCTGCATAAACTTTTAAAATCAGTTTATCATCTTTCATGCGTGATTGTCAAAGATGCATTTTTTTTTCTTCTTGAAGGTGTTTTTCTGAATTCCTGCTTCTTTCTGCTTCCAGGATTGGAGGCACTGTGCCCATTGTTTATTCCTACTTCTCAGAGTTCCTTCAGATGGACAAAAGAGGGGAGCATCTATCCTGGCTCTGCATGTTTTGGATGATTGGAGGCATCTATGCCTCCTTCACAGCCTGGGGAATCATCCCCAGTTATGGTAGGACCTCCAAGTGCTTGTCTTTTCTGCAGCTGCTTTAAGGAAAGTTTAACAGCTTCACAATCAAACAAAAAAGAAGATGAAAAACTGTGATTGTCTTCATTCCAGCATTCTGCTGCTCCATCATCTCCTCATTTTTGAATTTAGATTGTTGTGTATTCAGGTGTTCTGCTTTCATGATAAAGAAGTTGCATAAAATAATTTACATTCCTGTTCCATCAGTTCTGCTTTTGATCTTGAAAATTTTATTATGCTGTAGTTTGAAAAGTAGCTTTACTGTGTCTATCTGTGCTTTTACTCTCATATCTACAGTGAGGTGCGTTGAAAATATAATGCACAGAGTTTATACATGTTTTTTGCATGAATACTAGAGAGGATGTTTCTGTGTGTTCGCAGGTTGGGGCTTAAGCATGGGCACAGAGTTTCAGTTCCACAGCTGGCGGATCTTTGTCCTCGTTGCAGTTCTTCCTGCTGTTGCCTCTCTGATTGGACTCCTTTTCATGCCTGAAAGTCCTCGCTTCCTGCTAGAGGTGAGCACAGAACTTTAACATTTCAGAGTAATCTGATTACTCCTACCGTATAACTAAAACGGAGTGTCTCTAAGGGTTGCACTAAAAACAAATAAGCAAAGCAAACGACAGCTGTGTTGTTTATATCTAATCAATAATGGTTCAGAATTTGGTTCTGAAGGTTCCTCTCATTGGATAGAACTCGTCCTACCACTTGTATGTTCTGTTGTGTGTATAATTGTGTGTCTGTGTGTGTGTATGTGAAACAGAATGCCAAACACGATGAGGCGTGGATGATCCTGAAGCGGATCCATGACACCAACTGGAGAGCCAAGGGTCAACCAGAGAAGGTCTTCACTGTGAGTGAAAATGATGATGATAATGAAGCATATTTGTGTAATCGGCAGAGATGAGCACAAGGGTGTCCATCAGTACACCTGGTATCAGGACGCCCTAGGCAGGAGGTCAATGATCGACTTTGTAGTTGTTTCAGGTGACCTTCGGCCCTGTGTCTTGGACACTCGGGTGAAGAGAGGGGCGGAGCTGTCCACCGATCACTACCTGGTGGTGAGTTGGATTCGCTGGCAGGGAAGGAGGCCGGAAAGACTTGGAAGACCCAAACGTACTGTGAGGGTCTGCTGGGAACGTCTGGCCGAGCCCTCTGTCAGGGAAGTCTTTAACTCCCACATCCGGGAGAACTTCAAACAGGTACCGGGGGAGGTTGGGGACATTGAGTCCGAGTGGACCATGTTTTCCACCTCCATTGTCTCTGCTGCTGCTCGGAGCTGTGGTCGCAAGGTCTCTGGTGCCTGTCGCGGCGGTAACCCCAGAACCCGGTGGTGGACACCGGAAGTAAGGGATGCCGTCAAGCTGAAGAAGGAGTCCTACCAGGCCTGGCTGGCCTGCGGGACTCCAGAGGCAGCTGACAGGTACCGGCAGTCTAAGCGAGCTGCGGCCCGGACTGTTGCGGAGGCGAAAACTCGGTCCTGGGAGGAGTTCGGTGAGGCCATGGAGAAGGACTATCGGTTGGCCTCAAAGAGATTCTGGCAAACCATCCGACGACTCAGGAGGGGAAAGCAGTTCTCCACAGGCACCGTTTTCAGTGCAGGTGGGGAGCTGTTGACTTCGACTGGGGACATTGTCGGGCGGTGGAAGGAGTACTTCGAGGATCTCCTCAATCCCACTGACACGCCTTCTTTTGAAGAAGTGGAGAATGAGGATTTTGGGGTGGGGCTGTCCATTACCCGGGCTGAAGTCACTGAGGTAGTCAACGAGCTCCTCGGTGGCAAGGCCCCGGGGGTGGATGAAGTCCGCCCTGAGCACCTCAAGTCTCTGGATGCTGTGGGAGTGTCTTGGCTGACACGTCTCTGCAGCATCGCGTGGCGGTCGGGAACCGTACCACTGGACTGGCAGACAGGGGTGGTGGTTCCCCTCTTTAAGAAGGGGGACCGGAGGGTGTGTTCCAACCATAGGGGAATTACACTCCTCAGCCTCCCTGGGAAAGTCTATGCCAGGGTACTAGAGAGGAGAGTCCGTCCGATAGTCGAACCTCGGATCCAGGAACAACAGTGCGGTTTCCGTCCTGGTCGTGGAACAGTGGACCAGCTCTACACCCTATCTAGGGTGCTGGAGGGTTTGTGGGAGTTCGCTCATCCAGTCCATATGTGTTTTGTGGATTTGGAGAAGGCGTTCGACCGCGTCCCCCGTGGCATCCTGTGGGGGGTGCTCTGGGAGTATGGGGTCCGGGGAGCCTTACTGAGGGCTGTCCGGTCTCTGTATGACCGGAGTAGGAGCTTGGTCCGCATAGCCGGCAGTAAGTCAGACCTGTTCCCGGTCCACGTTGGACTCCGGCAGGGCTGCCCTCTATCACCGGTTCTGTTCATAGTTTTTATGGACAGAATTTCTAGGCGCAGCCAGGGGCCGGAAGGGATCTGGTTTGGGGACCACAGGATTTCCTCTCTGCTTTTTGCAGATGATGTTGTCCTGTTGGCTTTATCGAACCGGGACCTCCAGCGTGCATTGGGGCGGTTTGCGGCCGAGTGTGAAGCGGCTGGGATGAGGGTCAGCACCGCTAAATCTGAGGCCATGGTCCTTGACCGGAGAAAGGTAGTTTGCCATCTCTCGGTTGGTGGAGTGTCCTTGCCCCAGGTGGAGGAGTTTAAATATCTTGGGGTCTTGTTCACGAGTGAGGGAAGATCGGAGCGTGAGATTGACAGGCGGATCGGAGCAGCGTCCGTAGTTATGCGGTCGCTCTATCGGTCCGTCGTGGTGAAGAGAGAGCTGAGCCGAAAAGCAAAGCTCTCAATTTACCGGTCGATCTACGTTCCAGTACTCACCTATGGTCATGAGCTATGGGTCATGACCGAAAGAACGAGGTCCCGAATACAAGCGGCTGAAATGAGCTTCCTCCGCAGGGTGGCTGGGCGCTCCCTTAGAGATAGGGTGAGAAGCTCGGTCACCCGCGGAGAGCTCGGAGTAGAACCGCTTCTCCTCCACATCGAAAGGAGCCAGTTGAGGTGGCTCGGGCATCTAGTTCGGATGCCTCCTGGACGCCTCCCTGGAGAGGTGTTCCGGGCATGTCCCACTGGGCGGAGGCCCCGGGGAAGACCCAGGACACGCTGGAGAGACTACGTCTCTCGGCTGGCCTGGGAACGTCTCGGGGTCCCCCCAGAGGAGCTGGAGGAAGTGGCTGGGGTGAGGGAAGTCTGGGCATCTCTGCTCAGTCTGCTGCCCCCGCGACCCGGTCCCGGATAAGCGGAGGAAGATGGATGGATGGATGGCAGAGATGATGACCACAAAGAACTTGATCGTTGAAATGACAGAAGCGCTCTGAGAGTTTGAGATTTTTCCTTTTTTCACTAGATTAACAAACAAGTCAATTAGGTAGTTGAATCTTTAGTTCATACTGTTGATTATAGTCACATTCAAAAATGAGCCAAATAAACCCTCAGTTAATGCCTTTGTCATCTGTACCTGTACGGGAGATTACCTGTACAGGTGTTGCAGGTTTTTGTGTTTTCTGGGAGAGTTGTAGACAGGAAGCAGTGCAGGTGTGTCTTGCAGTTCCCTTGAGGCTCGTGCTGCCACTCTAAGGGATGTCATGAAAACAGAACCATTGTTGGGTTTGTGGTAATTGTATCATGATGTATTTGTAAGGACAGTGTAAGTTACGCCTGCTTATGACTCACGGGTGTTGCTGTCACAGGGTTCCCTTACACCACACCCTGGTTCTGACTGTCTGGAGCTATAGGCACACCAAGCATTTGACTCGTGTTCAAAAACGCGATAAAGGCACATTCCTAAACGAGAGTATAGCCCATGGCGTTCACACTGGACAAGCAGGGAGGGGCCTTTCCTCTTTTTTCTTGCGTTTACTTGCACATGTCTGCCACCTACAGTTGGAACAGGCTTGGTGTGAAGTGTCAAAGTGGTGCAATGTAATTCCGGTTGGGCACAAACAGCAATTTTTAATTTTCTAAGATTGGCACTTCAGTGAAGTAAAAGGGAACACCATACATACATCACTAACAAATCCAAGGCCCTGACGGATCAAAATTCAACCTGATTTAACTTTCAATATACGTTCAGTGATCATGAAGTCATAAAAACTTGCGTAGCTACAGGTGAACGCGATAGTTTTGAAGATGGAAGCCCAAAAATGTGCATATAGGTGTGTTTACAGTGACTTTTTATTTGAAGTGGCCGCTTGAATTCGTGTTGCAGAGGGCAGTCTAATCTTAGCTCAGTGTTGTCATTTCTAAAGGTTAGGCTACAATGGGCCAACAAAATGTGCATGAACCTTTTTCTCCTACGAGCTCACCCAGTGATCTACATCCTAAAGATTCCTACCTGCGTGCCCCGCACAGCTATTGTCAGGAACTGATGGTGGAAGACCTAAAATGCAGGAGACCAAGCATGTTGACAGAAAATAAAAACATTTAACAATCAAAATGAAGAAGCCACATCCCATGGCGCAACAAAAGGTAACACAACAGAGCAGATCACCTGACAAGGATGAACTGAAAACCAGACACTTAAATAGGCTGGGGGCAATTAACTAAAATGATGACAGCTGTTGATCATGATGGACCAGGAAACCGTGTGACTGAGGGCAACTCAGAACATGACCAAACCACACAAAGACACAGAACCCTTATAGGTTTCTCCATAGACAACCTGTGACTAAGGCATGAAATTTGTCAATGATAGACCTCTCTCATCTTTTTAATGGGACAACTCGCTGAATTGATGAGGAATACGTTCTTTCCTCTCAGTATGTAAAGGTGCACATGAAGCTACAGTAAAGCTGATTTATCAGCAAGTGTGGGTGGGTGAAGAGCAGAATAAAATACATAAAACACCTTCATTAAAGTTCCAACACCATTAAAACCATGAAGGTCACCACAACAGCCTGTTAATGAGTGTTACTCCACACATTTAGAGCAATTAGCACTGGAGGGTTAACCCTCCATCATACCATGAGCCTAAAACCTCACCTCCAAGATGAGATGCTGCTGCAATGACAGATTGACTGACAGAAGCTTGTTGGCCTCTATAAATCAGATAAGGAAAAAGGAGGAGCTGCAGGCGTGGGATCATTTGTCATCTGCAGTCTAACTTGAGCTGTGTGTGGTTACAGGTGCAGATTTTCTCCTTACTGATCGTATTTTAATGATTGTTGCATGTGTTTGTAGTTGCAACTCCTTGTTAGAAACATTTTGAATTAGTTTTCTTTGCTGCATGTGTTTATGCTGGCCCACTTCGTGCCTGACAAACAATCTCAAAGAGGAGAGAAGCTTCTACTGACTCTGTGTACTTCCTTCTTTACGAAAGTCCCAGCTCTGGTTGTTTTTTACTGAATAAAAGCCCCAGACACTTTACCAAGACTGCACATTTCTTCAGATCAGTTAAAACTTTACTCAGTAATTAAAATGATTTATTTTTTAGTTGAATTGGAACAATGAAATGTAAACATTTAGCATTACACTCCTAGGCTTTCTGATCAATTGGAATCCAGTTAAACAGAGTCAAAGGTTCATGCCTGAAGAAGAAACTAGCATTTTGAGAGTTCTGGAAGTCTCAGCCTCAATATGCTTCACCTATCGTCTTCTACTCTTTTCTCAGGTGACTCACATCAAAGCTCCAAAGACGGCAGAGGACGAGTTTATTGAAATCCAGAGCTCCACAGGGACTCCTGTGCAGAGGTGGGCCGTGCGCTCCCTCACACTCTGTAAACTGGTACGTAGAGACCTGAACTGGAGCAGCAAACTACATTAGGTTTATAGCCTGAGAGATTCAGATTAGATCAGACTCGGACTGGTTTAGATTTGGTCTGATTGTGTTCATGTTTGTGCAGGTGCTGAGAAACATGGCGTCTCTGCTGTCTGCAGAGCTGAGGTTGGCCACACTCTTCATGGCTGTCATATGGTTCTGCATTGCTTTCAGGTCAGTTTGGGATTCAGGCAACAGAAACTAGCACAGATATAATCATTTCATCTTTAAACTGATTTAATTAATAATCAAGAGAATAGTTTAAACTTTGTGCACAAATCTTTCTAATTTGCTTCTTTTTTGTGTTGCATCTGTTTTTTTATCTTTTAATTCCATATCATGATTTGGTCTTATGTCTGATAGCATTTGTTGTTTTTTAAACTCTAAATCAAAACATTATTAATTACATTTTTCTCTCACAGTTATTATGGTCTCTCTGTGTGGTTCCCTGACATGATCAAACACCTGCAGTATGAAGAGTATGAAGCTAAAGTAAAGGTGAGAAGTATTGGTTAGTCCAAAAATTAATACTGTTTTTGAAGCGTGATCATTGTATTGAAGTCATTTTACAACGTTATCAAAAGCCAAAAGAGCACATCATAAATATGTATTTATTATGTGATCTACGTTTCATCTAGTTTATTCCGGATCATTGTTGATGGCCCCAGTTTAAGTCATGCTTTAAAAGACACACAGGTGAACTTCTCAGAATCAGAACCAGAATCAGCTTTATTTGGAGGAATTTAACTTCGGTGTCTTGTGCTCTCGTGCAAACTAGCAAGGGTATAAAAAAGTTTAAGGGGGTAAGACAAAAAAAGGATAAATAATAAAAAAGAAAGTACTATAAGGTAGATATAGGAATAAATAAACATAACTAAATAAAATAAAAAAAGACTAAGTAAAAATGCAACAGTACTTCCGGTGTGACAGTGTCTGTGGTTTTGTTCCGTGTTCTTGAGTGGTCAGGAGTCAGGAGTTCGTTAGAGTGACAGCTAAGGGGAAGAAGCTGTCTTTATGGCGAGTAAAGCGCCGCCCTGACGGAAAGAGGCTGAAAAGGCAGTGTCCGGGATGAGAGGGGTCTTTTACGATTCTGCCAGCCCGCCTCCTGACTCTGGATCGGTACAGGTCCTGAATGGACTATAATCCTCTCAGCAGATCTGATGATCTGATGATTCTCTGTAGTCTGATCCTGTCGTGTCTGGTTGCTGATCCAAACCATTGTGAGTGGGGGTGGTGGGGGGGGGGTTTCCTCCCGAAGTCCACTGTCATCTCCACCGTTTTAGGTGGGTTCAACTCCAGGTGGTTCTGGCTGCACCAGAGGACCAGCCGCTCCACTTCTTCTCTGTATGCAGTCTCATCACCGTCCCGGATGAGCCCAATGACTGTGGTGTCGTCTGCAAACTTCAAGAGCTTCACAGATGAGGCTCCTGATGTGCAGTCGCTTGTGAAGAGGGAGAAGAGCAGAGGGGAGGAAACACACCCCTGGGGGGCGCCAGTTTTAAGGGTCCGGGTGCCGGATGTGGAGCATCCCAGTTTCACCTGCTGCCTCCTGTCGGTGAGGAAACTGGTGATCCACTGACAGGTGGGGAGTGGCACAGTGAGCTGGGACAGCTTGTGGTGAAGGAGTTCTGGGACTAAGGTGTTAAATGCCGAGCTAAAGTCCACAAATAGGACCCGTGCATAGGTCTCTGCAGAGTCAAGGTGGTGCAGGGTGTAGTGGAGAGCCACGTTGACTGCGTCATCCCCTGACCTGTTTGCTCTGTAGGCAAACTGCAGGGGGTCTAGCAAAGGCTCTGTGATGACCTTCAGGTGATTAACCAGTCGTTCAAAGGATTTCATGACCACCGAGGTCAAGGCGACTGGTCTGTAGTCATTTAATCCTGTGACTGGACTTCTTTGGAACTGGGATGATGGTGGAGAGTTTGAGACAAGCAGGGACCACACACATCTCCAGGGAGCTGTTGAAGATACTGGTGAATATGGGAGCTAGCTGGGCAGCACAGACTTTCAGGCAGGAGGGAGAGACTCAATCCGGTCCTGGAGCCTTCCTGATCTTCTGCTTCTGGAACTGTTGACGCACATCTCGTTCACAGATCCTCAGTGCAGGTGAGGGGGCAGGTGTGGGGGAGGTTGGGATAGCAGGTCGATCCTGTGTGATGGACATGGTGGCTGAGGGGGAAGATGATGAAGTTCTTTCAAACCTTGAGTGAAGTCCCTAAGCTCCTCAGCCAGGTGGTAACTGTCTGAGGGGCGGGGGGATGGTCTCCGGTAGTTGGTGATGGTCTGCAGGCCTTTCTGAAGGTCCCATTCTCCTCATTTGACCCTTTGGGGAGCAGTGAGCTGCAGACACAGCCACACTCAGGAAACATTTTGTGGTTCAAACCCCCAATCCAACTCCTTAATGCTAAGTGTCAGCAGGCTTTCAGAAAAACCTTAACTCCTGCTTAAATTCATAACGTTTTCTGTCTGTTCAGATGTTCCACAGAGAACGAGTGGAGAACTTCCATTTCAACTTTTCTCTGGAGAACCAGATCCACATTCAAGGGGAATACATCCGAGACAAGTATGTCCTTATGATGGTTTATATCACAGCTGACTTGTCAGGTTTAAAAAGTCCAGGTTGGTGCTCAATTAAAGTATTCACTTTCTGTAAAACTCTGGGTAGAATTACTCCTACATGAAAAGCGTTTAGTTTGCTTTCACTTTGTTATACTTTTTTTATTTCCTGCAGCCAAGTTCAGAAATTTTTGCATTTTATTATTATTATGGATCTGGTAAAAACTATGGATGCACTATATTAATGGCACAGCTTCAAAGTAACAGCTGTGTGAAGATACTTTTTTTACCTCAGAGACAAAATCAAACATCTAGTGTTAAATCTATCTAAAAAGCTAAAGCCTTAGTCACATGTTTGACCCATATGGGTTCTTCTGGTTTGAGTGTTGTCCAGGCTGCATGAAGGTCGTAGAGAGGAGAAGTTGAATCTTAAGGGGAGCTCAGGTGTTTCTAGCAGTTCCGTTGAGGCCGTTATGTCCACCTTAAGAGATGTCTTTAAAATTGAACGTACCATTCCTGTGCGTGTGGCAAGTGTATCATGACATTAACGCTGATGTAAGTCATGACCAGTACATTAACTGGTGATAAGTGAGTGTCCATAGGACGTCCATGGGATTCGTTCTAAAAGTCAGGCTGCATGTAAGGGGCCCACAAGGGCCCACTTACCTCACAAACAGTGCTAGTGGTATCGCACAGGATTTGGGCAGTTGAAAAAAATGAAAAAAACTGTGTGACACATCTGTGTCTTACCTGCCACACCCTTACTTACTCTTGTGTGTTGTATAACTGTTTGCTTCAGCCTTTTTTGCAAAAGTGCTTTTTTGTAGAAGTGCCACCAACATGGCAGCACCCTTATTACATAGAAATGCCAACTGATTGGATTTCATTTCGTTGGAGCCAGAAGTAAATCAACATCCATCCATAAGGGTAGTGTGACTAAGGCTTAAGGTAGAGACATCAAACGTTGGTGGTTTTACATGATCAACAGACTTTCAAAGTAAAAATCCAATTTTGTGCATCAGTAGTTTAAGTTGTACTGAGGCAGTTGTAAAATGTTTTGTTGCTTTTTCATATTTACACTGAAAAACAGTTTGATTTAAATCTGTCCAAAGGTTTAGTCATTGAGTGGAGTTTATCTCCTGTTTTCAGTGCAGATATACAGTACATCCCACTGCTGTATATTATTGACCTTCTTTGCATTTTGCAGAATGAAACAGACAGAATGAGCTCCAATTCTCACTAAAGCAGGTTAATATTTCATAGAGAGGATCGCTCCACCATTCTCAGACCAACACGCTGCTCACACGTGAAGCAGCGCATGTTGGATTAAAACACTGCCCATTCTGTTCATTCTGCTGCAGAAGAAGTGAACCCATAATTTCTGGAGGCCTTTCTCAAATTGCCCGCTCCTCTGAACTCTGTGCTCTTGAGGTGATGCTGGTCATGAAATCTCAGACAGATTTGAAAGCAGAGTTATTTTGTGTAGACTTTCATCATATCATCCAAATCTGCACATTTGAGATGAAGACAATCAGGAGTGTGAAACCGCTATCTGTCACTGATAACTCCTCAGAGGGGAGGGGCTTTAGAGGCAGAGAGAAATCAGTGAGATTTTCGGAATCTTAATCTTGTTAGTGAAAAAAAATGAATTGCATCATAGAGTAGATTTGTTTTCTTCCTTAAATATGTATTTACACTAGAGTCTTCCTCTGTGTTCACATAGACTGAGTATAAGAGAACTTCAGGGGGTGCAGCCTCTGAAGGTCTGTTTTAGATTCTGGTTCCTCACTGGAATCTGCTGTGGTTCCCCCAAAGATCTTAGTCACTCTGGTTAATTCATGAAGGCTCCTGAGTGTTTATTCCACACCACAGCCACCTGTGAGTGGGCTACAAAGCAGGACCTCTATGGGTCCACAAACCCTGGAGGTCCGAGCATCCTTGGTTCCAAAAGCACAAGTCAGAGTTCTTCAATGAGAAAGGCCGTTTGTGTGTCTGTCTGTTTGGTCTTGTGTGTCCCATCCCATCCTCATAGGTTCATCAGTATAGAGATGAAGTCAGTGAAGTTTGAGGACTCTCTCTTTGAAGACTGTCGCTTTGAAGACATCAGGTCCACAGACACAGTGTTTGAGAACTGCACCATCCGCTCCACCGTCTTCTACAACACAGGTGGGTTCAGGTGGAGCAGTGGGTGTGAGAAGCTCCAGCTGCTCCGCCTTTACTCAGTCAGTTAAGCTCCTCCTCAATACCAAAAATCCCAGGACTGCTGTGAGGGTTTAAACAGAGAGGATGAACACGCAGCAGCCATGAGGGCTTCAGAGGAAAAGCAAGAATTCACTTTTTCCTCTTTAAAAACTAAATATATTCTCATTCAGTCAACTGATTATCTCCAAACTCCAATTAGGTACAGAATGTCGGTCATTTACAATAAGAACATTCACAAATGCCTTTTCAATCATAGACCACATGTCACTGTGGCTATAGAAGTTTAAATTGAACTCTTTTTCTGAAAATTTAGATAAATGGAAACCCCACTTTTGTGGGGTTTCACCCACTGACTGAATGATGCACTGTTTTATTTACTTGTCGTATATTTTACCACAGTACATTTTTGTCTCATTGAATGAAGAATGCATTGACCAAGGAGCACTTTTTAAATGTTTTTGTCCCACTGGCAATGACAAAAAAGTACCTACTAACCTACCTGCCTTACCTATTGACTGACCTACTAACCTACCAACCTACCTATCGACCGGCCTATAAACCAACCAGTGTTCCCACCAAATGACCTACCTACCTTCCCACCAACTGACCTGCTTTACTGCCTTTCTTTAAACCTACTGACCTATCTATTACCAACATACTTACCAACATCCCTACCTACCAATCTACTGACCAACCTATCTTCCTGCTGACCCATCTGCCTATTATCAACCTACCTACAGTACCTACTTATACCTAATGACCCATCCACCATATTAAACTAAATGCAATCTAATCTGAATCAACACATAATCTCAAACTAATGAATAAAAAGGTAAATAGAAAAACCAATACATGACTTAATTGCAGTTAAAGAAACAAGAAACAAAAGCTGTGAGTTTGTGAATCATAAATCAAGTCGACAGAGTCTCCCAGATGTTCCATAAAGAGGACTTTAAGATCTCTCTACTCTGACCTTTGGGCCCCAAATGGTTCCACTCAAAACCATGGGGCTCATCATGGGGGCCTGGAGAACCCAAACATGCTTCTGATTGTCATTCTATTCTGTGCAGATCTGTGGGAGGAGAAGTTCATTGACTGTAGGATGGAGAATGCCACCTTTGAGCACAACAAACATGGCTGCCACCTGGACACCATGAGGGAGAATGACGTTCTCATCTACCTGGTCAGCTTTCTGGGCAGTCTGGCAGTGTTGCCAGGCAACATCATCTCTGCGCTCTTTGTGGAGAAGGTCGGCAGAGTGAAGATCATAGGTAACTTAGTGATGCTCATGCCGTATGATGGCTGCTGATTTTTTATTTACTCCAGATTCTCACAATTAATCTCTGGCCTTCCCAGGTGGATCCATGCTCATTTCTGCAGGATGTTCCTTTTTGCTGTTTTTGAGCTTCAGCCAGGCAGCCATCATTGTTCTGCAGTGTCTGTTCTGTGGCGTCAGTGCGGCGGCGTGGAACGGCATTCAGGTGGTGACCGTGGAGCTTTACCCCGCATCAAAAAGGTAATAGACTCAACCTGAGTTACACTGGAGTTTTACATTGGACATTGACTTTATGTGAGAACTGCACGGAGTGACCTCTACTCCCTGGTGGGTATTTTTAAACAGAAAGTACCCAATGGTTTCAAGAAGCTAAAATCCCATAGACTTCTATAGAGAAATAAACAGCTTTTACTCAGTCATTCTATTGGTCAGAATAACCATTCTTGATGTGATACCTTTTTTAACATGTTCTTCCTAATTCTAAATTTTTTTGTCATACTTTTTTTTTACTGTCAATTGTTTAAATTATTTACTGTCCAATCAGCTGCCTCAATAAAAGTAGGTGGTCTCATGTGGAACATTCAAAACGTTTGATTGACAGATTTCATGCAGCCTGCTTTCAAGTGATAGGGGTGTGGTCTTTCAACAAGCTTAGTCCTGATTGGTGAAAGTGGTTGCCATAGCAACGTTGACTCCGACCAATCACTGCCATTTTAGTTATGATGCTTGGCACCAACATGGCAGCACCCCCTTATTGCAAAAAATGGCGACTGAGTTGATTTCATTTCATTGGAGCCGGAAGTAAACCAATCATCGATGGCGGAGGTTTCACTCGTTTTGCCTAGTTCTTATATTCGATTCATGCTTCTAGATAATGGTCCTAGAAAAACTATGATGCGCCAAAGTCTGGAGCTCATCCTGACTGAGAAGCTGTGAGCTGAACTAAAATTCCTTCACCACCATGAGACACCAAACATGATGGTTGTAGCTGATTTGGTTTTAATCAACATGTTATTTTTCTGATACGTCTGAAGTTGCACTGCACTTTTGGCACGATAAAGAGACATTTTACAGTTAAAAGAGGGTAAAATGATTGTGACTAGCATCTTGTCTCATCCCTCTCCATCTCAGGGCCACAGCGTTCGGATTGTTGAACGCTCTCTGTAAGCTGGCTGCCGTGCTCGGCAGCTCCATCTTTGCCAGCTTTGTGGGGGTCTCCAAAGCCATCCCTATCCTGCTGTCCTTCTCAGCGTTGGTGTGCGGCGGTCTGGTGGCCCTCAAGCTCCCTGACACGCGGCAGAAAATCCTTCACTGAGGGTTGTGGAGGTCCAGAGATGGAGTAGGGGAAGCAGGGGGATCTGAACATTTCAGCTTCCTGTTGGAAGCTGTTTGACTTCCTCCTGGAAACAAGTCAGCTGTTCATGCCAAACGCCAAGCTCTAGTTTCTTCATGTGAACCGTCATTTGTAAAGATTTAACAGGGGGGTGGGGAAAATTGTAGCTCAACTGTGATCCTTCAACATTTCCAAAAAGCCATTTAGAGACTGCAGTGACCACCCACTGGGGACAATAATAAATGGAGGTACTCTGAAGTTTGCAATAACAAGATCCATCGCTTGTCGCTGTCTGTCTCTGCCGCTCCATGCATGAGCAAGAACCATCACCTTCCAGCTGTTTCATCAAAACATCTGCTTGTGTTGAAGCTGTGAAAGACACTTCCGGTCCTCAATGTTAGTACTAATGCACTGCTGCTGTAGTTATCACAGTTTACTTGACTTCCTTTACATATAACAGACCTGCATCAGTGAGCTTTGAAAGCCTGAAACAGTGGAAGCAGCAGCCTACACAACTATTTGTGATGGGGAAGCAACGACAAAACAATCTGCTTAAAAAACGTTTTGATTCTGGACGTAAAATGATCAATAATATTTTAGTGAAGGTGCATCCACAATTGTGTTTTATGGTTTAGTAGCTGGAAAAAAGGGAGCACCTTAATAACTATTCATTTATGAAATGTAAAACGTGTGTCCTAAAAGCTAGAAGTTTGAGCTTAGTTTAGGAATCATGTCAGAGAAGGTTAGAGAAAACTCTTTCTGAGTTTCTGAAGATTCACTGGTTCAGTGATCAACTGTTGTTGGGGCTGCTTCCATCATAAAAAGATTCTTCAGCTTTTTTGAGTGAAAGAAGGGATATTTCTGTGTTTTCTTTAAAACACTGATGTTCACGTGGCTTTGTTCAGTGGTGAGGAAAAGACAACCTTTCGTGTGTTTTTGAAAAACGTTGGTTCTCTACCTTTGTTTCTGTGAGATGTGTAAATCATTTCTGGATGTTTTTGGGTTTGTCTAGCTTTTCAAAGATTGAACAACTTGTAAAAAGGGGCAGGACAACTTTGACCTCTGCCTCTCTGCTATTTTATTGCAGCTGCTGCTGCTGTCAGACTGTGTGTGTCGGCATAAACTTGTTCTGTTCAGACGGCTTCTTTGTAATCGCTCCTGCTGAAACATCTTAGACATCCTGCAGGTTCCTGGTGAAGACAGGGTGTAAACTGCATCTGGTTTTTCCTCTGTAGACTAACTGGCATAGTCCGGCATTTTCATCCCCTCAGTCTA
The DNA here is from genome assembly GCF_053564925.1 of Oryzias latipes. Lineage (NCBI taxonomy): Eukaryota > Metazoa > Chordata > Actinopteri > Beloniformes > Adrianichthyidae > Oryzias > Oryzias latipes. The sequence goes on along the minus strand of NC_136242.1, from coordinate 30,290,755 downwards.
TAGCCCTGCATCTCATCAGGTATCGATTTATCTCGCGATGCGCTGGCGTTACCGATCGGCTGCTTATCTGTTTACTGACGTAGTTTGTGTCTTGTGTCGTGTGTCCCGCATGACAACCTCCACCTCTATGTACTGGAGCTCACTGATGCTCCATACAAAAAATATATACATGTGAGTGTGATTGTTTAGTCTGGTTCGAGTTGTCAGATCTGATCTCCTGGGTGTGTTGATTATTTATGTATTTATTTATTTTGGCATTCTTGCTTGTGTTTCCTTCTTATTTAATTCTGATCGTGAAACCATGATCTTTATAAGTGATTACAGCACCAAGCGGGGAAGGAAAGTTAAGCAAAATTTGCAAAATAGTCCAACTTTTTTAGCAACTTCTGCATTTTAGCAACAAATCAAAACAACACAGAAGATTTCTGTGATTTAAAATGTAACATTTCATTTAAAAAATCTGACTGTTTGATAGAGAAATTAATATTTGAATCAAAAGCTGCACTTCAATGTTTTCCTTCTTCCTGTAAAAACAAAAGTGTTTACTGAAGACATAAAGTGATCTCCTTCAGGCTGCAGATCTCATCTTCATCCTGTTCTTCGAGGTCATGACCTCACTTCAGTTTCTTCTGCCTACTCGGAGCTCTTCCGCACATTTATATGTCCCTTCATGTGCAGTTCTGTCATGGTTTGGTCTACTTGTGTAAATGTCTGCATGTCTGTTTATGTTCTTAACATAACCTGTAACAAGATGTATGGAAGTCTGAAGTGTGTTTTTCTCAATAAAACAAGAAGACAGCAGAGCTGTGGATCTCTCTGAAAATTTCAGTTTTACTGTATTTCGGTCTGAAAACAAACAAACAAAAATGTAAAATATGAACTTCACTTGTGTGGAAAGTGCATTTCCTTACACCTATCAAACTGATCATCTAGCCCAGGGGTCGGGAACCTTTTTGGCTGAGAGAGCCATAAACGCCACATATTTTTAAATGTAATTTCGAAAGAGCCATACAATAGTGTAGTGTCCCTTTCCCACACTGAGGCACAGAGTCTTAACCTCTTTTAAGGTTCTTTATTCTGGTGACTGCAGACCACAACAAACGCCGTACAATTAATTCAGCAACTCCTGAATCTCTGTCGCCGAGACGAGAGCGCTTCTCCCAACTTTATATTCCCCTGCTCCCCTCTCCAGCCCTCCCATTTCCCTTATTCAGCCCATAGCTGAACCCCATTGGTCCAAACTCCCTAACAACAGGCTGAGCGACAGAACTGAGGGCCAATCAGATCTCTGCTTGATCGATGCGTTCCATGAACTCAAGAACTTTTAACGCGGCCCAACAGCCAAGTTGAACTCAGTCCGCAACAATATGTTTAAAACTAAATATACAAGTGAATGTGTGCATTTGATGTAATTTCAATACTTTCAAAGTACAATAGGTCTGTGGATTCTTTTTAATAACATTGTTATTCTGTTGCTGATAAATGATGAGTATTTCTCGTGGTAGTTTTGCTGATGGTCTGGTCTGGTTGATACGTGGTGAGTTTCTGCTTTAAACGGGATCTTAAGTCTGAATGTTCTTTAGATGTGAGACAGACATGGAACCAAACACACAGTGGGCAGCGGGTTTTACGTTTTCACCATCCCTGCGCGATTCACCTGCTGCCCCCCCCCCCCCCCCCCCCCTCTACTTTCTTCCTCTAACACCCCGTCCCCGAAACTGCGCGCTCTTCCTCAGAGACGGGAGCACTTTTAGGCACAGCAATTCACAGGTTTCCGGGTGGTACAAACTCTGTGAAATAATAGATAATACTAGTAAACTGCAAGCACTCCAAGCACCGCTACTATATGGAGTTACTGCGCGCCTCTGACATGGCATCGCGCCCGAGAAGGACTGGTCTAATGAAAAAAAAGTATAATTAAGGATTTGTCTGCGAGCCACATGTGACCATCAAAAGAGCCATATATGGCTCGCGAGCCATAGGTTCCCGACCCCTGATCTAGCCTATGTCAGATGTTTGCATTATTTTCATATTTGGACATCTTTGCTTGTCATACAGTGTTTTACATCGACATGTACTTTGATTGGTTCCATCAGATCAGGCTGCTTTGGAAAGTTCCAGTTTCACTGTCAAGACATTATTATTGAAATTAGGAAAACAAAACTTCATCCTGATCCTATAGACTCCTGATCTAGAGGATGACTTCCATTCTGAGTCTTCACAAAGATCCAAATCTTCGTCTTTTCCTAAATCCATAAATCTGACTGTAGAAAGTTTCATTACGCTTAAACCCTTTATCGGGCAAGTGACTGTTTTTGGTAATTTCCGCACATGTTAGTTATCACGCCCATCCCCCGTCTCAGTGAGTTCAAGAATCATGTGATTTTTACCCAGCCAATCAGCAAAGATCATCCTACATTAAAGGTTACTCAATTGTGCAACTTGACCCATCAGCAGAGAGCAGGGTCACATCAAATTTCCCTTTTTCTCCAAAGTCAGAAAAATTCTCTTTTGCAGATCGGTTCACTGGACATTTTCGAAGGAATCGTCAAAACTAACCATGGTAAGTTGATAAAACTCATACATTTTATTGTTGAATAGTTGTGTTAAGTATTGACATATAAGTTGTTTGCAGAGAATTTATTGAAATGAGTGAAAATATGGCATGAAAAATGCAGGCACCATATTTGATCATACGCCCTTTTCACTAAAAACTAAATTTTACTTGGTATGTCTGTTTTTGGACATATGCCCTATATATCTAACAAACCATATTAGAGCATTTTCTTTACAAATAAAGAAATACAACTTAGAATATTATGTTTTAATGTTGCCAAATGTTTTTATATCCCTATACAGTGATTCAGAGAGAATTTAAAAACTGTTTTTAGATTATTAATAGTTACAAAGAGTGATTTTTGTCAGTTTATGATGTTATGAAAGTTGTTTTATTGCATGTGTTTAATTTTTAGCTTCCATCAATCTTTTATGGCAAGATGGAGGGAGACTGCTGTTGTGCCAGTCCACCCTGACATTAGTGATGATGATGAAGATCAAGATGATGATGTGTCAGACCCTGACTTCATCCGACCCACCCACAGCCAGGACATTCCCAAACCCTCACACACAGTTGTGTGAGGGTCTATTCAACACTTTTGTTATTAGCACTTTTTGTTTTTAGCACGTTTATGTTCTAAAAGTGATGTTCAAATGTTCAAATACATAATATGTGTTTTTCTTATATTTATAGATATATGTATACTTATTGGAATTTGTTTTCCCACTCACGGGCAAGTAACCAAATATGGTAACTTCATTTGCATTGATTTTGTACATGAAAATAAAAAAAATTGAAAAATGTCACCAATGATATGAAGTCTTGTTATGTTCTCCAATAACACTCTAAGGTTGAATTTTTGAATTTTAAAGTATTTCATTGAGTGCCCTATAAAGGGTTAACCCTTGTGCTATCCTAGGCACTTTAACGTTGGGAGTTGGGTCATCTAGACCCACTGGACAGTGTGCTGAACCTTTTTTCTTCAATGATTTGTGATCTTCACTGGTGTCCATGAAATCTTTCCACCTTTGTCATGGTAGGGAGAACACGTCAATGTAAGGGTGGGGTCATCTAAGATAGCACAAGGGTTAAAAGCTTAAAGCACATCCCTGCCATAAATTAATGTTAATTAATGTTGATTTGCATGTTCTTTGCGTGATTTATTTGTACTTTTTTCATGGTTTCAATGTGGTTCAGTCGTGATAGGAAAATTTGACGTAAAAACCATAACCTTTTTCACTTTTCACGTATATTCACGTATGACCAATTTCATGTGCTATATGTGCAAAATGTATGACGTGGTTGTGTGACACGGCCTTAACAGCACCTTTAACACCAGAGCCGTGGATGGGTTGCCTCACACTAAGCTAATTGATTCCATTTACAGTGATTTTTTTTTTAACCCTTGTGCTATCTTAGATGACCCCACCCTTACATTGACGTGTTCTCCCTACCATGACAAAGTGGATAAAGGTGGAAACATTTCAGGTAATCCATGGACACCAGTGAAGATCACAAATCATTGAAGGTTTTAGTCAGGTTTTAGACCCCATCATAGCACAGAAACTGCTCTTATCAAGGTAACCAATGACATCCGCCTGAACACTGATGATGGAAAACTCTCTGTCTTAATCCTGCTAGACCTGAGTGCTGCCTTTGATACTGTTGATCATGGGATCCTTTTGCACAGACTCCAAGACTGGGTTGGCATCTCTGGATCTGCCCTAAGTTGGCTCAGGTCTTATCTGGAAGACAGGAAATATTTTGTTGAAATTGGGAGTTGTGTCTCAGACTACATGGGCTTGAATTGTGGTGTGCCCCAGGGATCGATCCTGGGACCCCTTCTGTTCAACCTCTACATGCTGCCACTAGGGCAGTTAATACGCAGTAATAACATTTCTTATCACAACTATGCAGATGATACTCAGATCTATGTGTCACTGACTACAGGTGAATATGGGCCGATGGATTCACTCAGCCACTGCCTCCAACAGATCAGTGCGTGGATGCAGAACAACTTTCTCCAGCTAAACTCAGACAAGACCGAAGTTATTGTTTTTGGCCCACAGAAACAAAGAGAAATTGTCAGCAGCTACCTTCATTCTCTGTCTCTTAAACCCTCAAATCAAGTCAGAAATCTAGGGGTAATCATGGACGCTGACCTGAACTTTAACAGCCATATCAAATCAGTAACATCAGCGGCATTTTACCACCTGAAAAACATTGCCAAAATCAAAAACATAATCTCAAAGCGAGACCTGGAGATACTTATTCATGCATTTGTCTCCATTAGGTTAGACTACTGTAACGGCCTGCTCACCAGCCTCTCCAAACGAGCTGTAAAACAGCTTCAGTACATCCAGAATGCTGCTGCTCGAGTCCTGACCAAAACCAGGAAGTATGATCACATTAGTCCTGTGCTCAGGTCTTCGCACTGGCTCCCTGTACCTCAAAGAATAGACTTCAAAGCAGCTCTGCTTGTGTACAAGTCTCTCCATGGCCACGCACCAAAGTACATCTCTGACATGTTAGTGCCATATGAACCATCTCGTACTCTGAGGACCTCAGGGGCCGGCCTCCTGTTGATTCCCAGAGTCAGAACTAAACAAGGGGAATCAGCGTTTCAATATACTGCAGCTAAAATCTGGAACAGCCTCCCTGAAGGCGTAAGACAGGCCTCTTCTGTGTTCATGTTCAAATCTAGACTTAAAACATTTCTGTTTAGCCGTGTATATGACTGAAAGGTCCTATCTGCACTTTTCTTTCCTTCCTTTCTTTTTAAATCTTTTTTTTTTCTTTTCTTTTCTTTTAAAGTAAATTTTATGTTGATTATTTCTATGATGTATTGTGATTTTAATGCATTTTTCTGTTTTGTGAAGCACCTTGAATTACTTTGTGTACGAATTGTGCTATACAAATAAACTTGCCTTGCCTTGCCTTGCCTTGAAGAAAAAAGGTTCAGAGCACTGTCTAGTGGGTCTAGATGACCCAACTCCCAGTGTTAAAAGTGCCTTGGATAGCACAAGGGTTAAATAGTGCAGTTGATATACATTCCAACATAAACACACACACATGCACACACACATCTTCTCAAACACACATACACGCACACGCATTTTGCAAGGAAGGTGGGACCTGGGTCCATCTGTCCCCTACCCCTTCCCTGGTGGGGGGTGCGGGCCTCTTGGCAATGGCGGCCGTGTCCCTTGGGTGCCGGCTCCCTGGGCCCGGCGGTGCTCTCTCCGCACGGTGGAGGAATTCATATTACACCTGAGCCGGGGGTGTTCGTGTCCCTGGGGGGTGGGTCCTGGTCCTTGCCCCTGAGCGCTGGGCCCCGCCAAACTTCCAACATGGCCGAGCCTGGTCGGGCCATATTTATAACACCCTTTGTGGGCCACCCTTTTTTCCCCGGGGTTCCCCTCCTGGGTGGGGGCGGCGGGCCCCTGCCTTGCTCCTCCCTGGACCAGCCGTGGGCCGGGTGGGTGGCTGCCTGGAGTGCGGAGCGGGTCTCCCTTGGGGGGTCCTGGCTCGTACCTGGGGTTGGGGCGGGGGGATGCCCGGAACTCCTGGGTGGTGGTGGGGTGCTCGACTGGGGCTGTGGGCATCTTTCTCCGGTGGGGCCCTGCATTGGGCTCTTCCGGCGCGGCGGGGGGGCTGCTTTCCTGGGTGGGCTGGGGCGGCGCTCTCTTTCCCTCCGCGCCTCCCTGCTCTCTGGCTCTGGGGGCCTCACGGCGGTCCTGCTGGCCCTGGCCTGTGTGGCGGTCTTGGTCGCCCGGGGGCGGTTGTTCCCTGTCTGTTCCCATGTGGCGTTGGGGGAATTCCGGCTGCCGCTGCTGCTGCGGCGGGGGTCTGGGTGTGGGGGTGGCTGGGCGCTCCTCCTCCTTCTTTTCACATTCCACCATCCATTTTAGAAGAACATAAACACTCACCTGAGCACAGGTGTTAGCTTACCTTTGCACTTATAGTTTGCATGATTGAATGAATGAAAGATTTCACACTAGTTGGTTTAAAGGCACAGGTATGCGTTCGTGAACACTATCTGTTTTGTGTACATGTTGACATGTGAATATTTTTTGCAGCTAGCAGGTGTGTTGATAATATTTGAGTGTGTGTGAACAGGCCCCGCCCTTTTTGTACTACATTTGAACTGTACCGTAATGATAAACAACCAGTAAACCTGTCTGCTCTATGCTGCTTCATGGTCTTACCCCCCCTCTCACCATCACCCCCCCCCCCCCCCCCCCCCCTCTGACATCCCTCCCTCTTCTTCCCTTCTTTCCTTTTCCGTCCGGTCCAACACCAAAGATTTTCAATCATGGTTGAAATGAATAAAGTTTGGCCTCAATTACAAAAGGGGTTTATTCAGTCATACCTTTGGTTTGTCTGAAGATTAATAACCCCTCTTGTTAAAGTAAAATATGTCCAACACAAGAGGCCCTCAGCTCTCATCTGCCTGCCTAGCTGTTGGACAGGACAAGTTAAAAAAAAAAAAAAAATAGTGCAGTTGGGCTTTAGACGGCAGAACAACGGTAAGATCCACCATCCAGGGTGGCAGTTGGTCTCCCAGAAAGACTTTTGTGTTTTCTTTTAGTATTTACATCCTCCTTAAATACATTGTCAGTTTGGTTTGACATTGAAAAATATACTTTATAATTTCAACATTTTGTGTTTTACCCTAAAATTTTTAAAAACAAAATGAAGCAGCTGAAGGATTTCCTGCTGTTTGGTGGGACTGCTGTGTTTTAATCAATCTTTGTCCAATCGTGACCACATAATCAGTCATTCTTTGATTCTGAAGTCACATCTTCTTGTGCAGACGTTGTTTACACCAACTCTCAGCATTCTCCTTGTTTCAGTTCTTCTGATGTCCAGTCTGGCTGTTAAACCAATCCAAGACCTCCTGTTTGTTCTGTTGTACCCACTTGATGTTGGCCTTTGTCCTCTCCAGGGCCTGATCCACAGCCAGAGACGCTGAGCCGAACCCTGCAGCTTCATGTTTTGCCACAAAGTCTTCGAGCTGCAGAAGAGAAACAGCATTTTAGAGTGCTGAGCAGGAACTATGCGTTACCTTTGAACTCAGAACAAAGGCGTACCTGCTGAAGCTCAGCAGGGGTGGAAAACCTTGATGTGACACCTGAAATTATGGAGGCAAACGAGAAGGAGCCCACCCCATATCTGTAAAGATGAACATTATTGTGATGAGACATTCTACAGCTTTCCTAAATTTCTGCTCACTCAATTTTATGATATGATCAGGTGAAACCCTCCAGATTAAAGCTGGTTCATAAAAAAATGTTTCAGAATTCTCGTTTTGATGCCTAAATTATCCACAGGTCGTCTGGTCACACTCGTCTTAAATTAACATTGACCCTTGACCTTGCAAGCACATGTATGGAGAAATTCAGCTCACTGCGTGAACATGTAGTTCCAGTGGTCACGCACAAAGTCCCACGCCAGATTTTGACCTGCTCTGTTACTGGCGACAGATGTGATGACAGCAGTGGCGTCCTGCTTACGGATCATAGCGGGATCTAAGGTGTAGGAGAGATACCTGAGGCAGGCGATAGATAGATGACATTTGGTTAGAGCTGGACGTGGATTAAAAAAAACTTCAAGGGGAACATCTTTAAAAGATGAGGAGCCAGTAATTTAACAGATGAGCAAAATTCAAATCTTGTGAAAAAATTGTAAACAAAAAAACAAGATGTTGCAAATTTGAAACAGATTTTAAAAATTGAAAACAAGGCATTCTAAATATGAACAAAAGAAAATTTGAAAAAAGTTGTAAACTCAATAGCAAACATTGTGAACTTGAAGGAATTTTAGAAAATTTGAAAAATTGAATGCGTGAACTGAAGACTGAAAGCTAAAAAGGAAAGAAACAAATAAACAATAGTTTAAAATACAAAACAGAACCTTTTACAAATAAATATTATTTTCATTTGGTGACAGTTTTAGCTTTAAAGTTCTTTTAATACAAGTTTCAAACTTAAACTTTTTTTCAAAACTTCATTTTTTTTCTAATTAGAAATATATACTTTTGAAAATAAAAAAAGTATGTCTTATATTTTCACATAACTTCGTCACGCTTGCAAACGTGTACCTTTGTTTAAAACTTCAGATAAAATTGTTTTTCTTGTTTGATCTACGATGTGTGTTTTTAATAACAACTACACAAATAATAGTAATAACAATAATAATAAAATTCTTATTTTTGCAATTTAAGAGCTGGACTTGAGTGCAAGGTCATGGAAAGAAGGTCTAACAAAAAATGCAGGAAAAATGAAAAAGGAAGGAAAATGGTAAATCACATGGTTGCCTTTAGACACTATGGGACAAAAAAATGCATCAACATTGTAAATGCAGAAAAAAACTTTTTATTGGTTAATTTGGCTGCATTGATGTTTGCTACAAATTTTAGATTTGAAATAAAACAGCCCCGTGACGCTGAAAGAATAACACGGGCTGGAAATGGATGGATGGATGGATGGATGGATGGATGGATGGATGGATGGATGGATGGATGGATGGATGGATGGATGGATGGATGGATGGATGGATGGATGGATGGTCAGAGTAGGTGACTTCGATAATGAAGATTATACTCACATCCTCAGTAGTTCTATGTTGTTGGTACAGGCCAGGGCTGACATGAGCTTGCTGGCCTCACTTGCCACAGATGCCCCTTTAAACTGCGACCATGCAAATTGCCACTCACTCTCATCGCCTGCAGCCATGGCGCTGCAGTACACAGCCGAGCGCAGGTTCGGGTGGATGCTGAGGAGAAAAAGACAAATTTAGCGATAAAGCTGGTTCTCGCTCTACTGTAAACATGCTTTAATCATTAGCTGCAAACTGTGGTTTTCATGTGATATAATCTACTGATGACGTATTTAGACTCATGATCACAGATCCACTGAGAAGACCCACGGATTGTGCTGGGGACTGTCCATCCACTGTTCAAACCACTTTCTGCTTAGGTCTTGGCACTCTACGAGTCCTGTTTCACAGGCTGTTTGGACTGCATTGACCTGGTTATACCTGCAGGGGGAGACACACCTTTAACAACAAACCTGACTGAGACACAAAGCTGCAATGTGCAGTAACAGGTGCACCATTTCAAGCATTCATTTAATACTATTATTATTTATTATATTTGCACAGTTATTTCTCTAATATGACCAACTCAGCACAACAATATTAAAAAATACAACCCAGGACTGCAAGTATGGAATCAGCCTTTGGAACTGTCGTCATTCCAGTGTTGGTATTTGAGCATTTAACCAATCCCCTTTCAGCTGTCCTTTGTAGCCAGGGTCAGAGCTAAATATGCGTTCTGAAGGCCTTGTAATGCAAAATCAATGTCGGTCATTCATTTCTTTCAACCAATCAGATTTTGAGTTGTTGTCAGCAGGGCCTTCTAGCAGGCTTAGGCAACGTCACAGTATTCAGACCTTCTGATTGGACAGAAGTTTCAGGAAGACAGGAAACATTTCCCACAGCCTTGGCCAGTTCGACACAGAGCTTCGGAGCACGTTTTGATCTGTCTCAGTTAAAAACAGAGCTGACTGTAATGTACGCCATGGATGATTTAGCAGAAAAACCTCCCACTCATCTCCTTGACGACCTTCATCAGAAAAATCTGAGTGAGATCATGAAGCAGCTGTACAGATTTGTGTGTTTGTGTCTGCGTCTGTCCAGCAGACATTTTCGGCTCGAAAGCTAATTTAAACCTAAGCAACAAATCAATACACACAACTGGGGAGATCCGGCTCGCAGCACTGGCCTTGATGGAATAGAAAATGACTTTTTGACGGAACTGAAGCGCGATAATCTACATGACAAGGTGATCGAACTGTTTTGAGGAAAGAGAGGAGGATGGATTTTTTCTTCAAATAATCAGATTTTTTGGTAAGTGAAATCATAAATATCATAACACATAAAATTCCAGATATATGCGGTTAATTTCAATATTTTTTGCTGTCTGTAGTTGCAAAACAAGATTCGTTTACAGTTTTGTTTATTTAGTTTATTTAGAGGTATTCTTGCTACAGGAATTTTCAATATGCAATGCAAAGCCCGTTTCTGTATCATAAAATGGTTAATGAGGGGTTGAGTGACTCAGACACAGCACTACTGAAGGCCCATGTAAGGCACGGTCCACCACTGTAAAAACTCCAAAAACATGATTTTGATCGAAGGGGGACTTAAAGCTGTCAGAGATCTGCTGCTCTAAAAGACTCAGTAAAAGGTTTTTGTTTACAGTTGTGTCTAAGCAGAATGTTAGCTTCACCCTTCAGGTGGAAATACCACCTTTTCAGATGTTTGGCTTTCAGATCAGATGCTTTGTTCAACGGATTCTTCTTGGACTTCCAGTTATCCAATCGTGCTTTCATGTGGTTTTAGTGTTGTGCTCTGAACTCACTGATCCGTGTGCTTCTCGGGAACATGGGTCCAGTTTGAGGTCATGTTTTTGTAGTGCAGAAAAAGGGGCGTCACCTGTTTCTTGATGTATTCCTGAGATGAAGTAAGGAACTTGGTTGTCAGTTATTTGTCACAAAACCTTGCTCAGTCTTTGTCTAAAAACTGCACCTGCATGGGCTGGTAGACTTCAGTGCCGTCCAGCATGAGGTTGTAATAGTGCAGATTGTCCAGAGCGAACTGCCAGGGCATGAACTCGGTGTCCTGGGACAGGTAGGAGGTGCTCCTCAGTGCGAGGGTTGTGGAGACCAGCTGAGCTCTGCAGAAAAACCACCAACAAAACTAAAGATATGATCGTAAGATCATTACAGTCCAGCGTGTGGAAACACATTGAATTTTTTAAAGACATGTGACCACAAAGTGTGGTATTATTAGAAAATTCAAATAATGTTCTGTTTGGATTAATTTGATGTGGAAAAACAACAGTGGGCTGAACTTTAGGAAACTAAAAAGTGAATGGATTTGCCATTAATTCTTTTTTACTTGTTTGTTTGCACACATTTAAATTACACTTGAGTGTCTTGCAAGAAAAACAATGAATCTGGAAAACTTCACCTGCATGTCAGTACTGTACTGTATTGCATCGTTCAGTACCCAGGTCACACTGGGTCACATTGGTTGAGTTTTTGGCTAAAGATGTCCTGGATGGATTTTAGGTCAGTGAAAATGAACCAATATTTACTATGAATGGTAATTTGGTACCACAAATTATGATCTAAATCGAATCGTTAATATGAATCGTCAGACCCCGTACTGCAATATAAGAAAAGTTGCTTCAACTTGAAAAAACTGTTTGCTAATTTGTATTTAGTGAACTTTTCATTTGGCGTCTTGCAGTATTCTGCGCATGAATGTACTATATATACATTTGATTTGAATACATTTACTTCATTTAGGCTTCATTAACTGCTGCGTTGTAGCTCTCAAATAATTAAAATGACAAAGCATTCAGCTGATGCTTTTCATCCACAGTAGCCTGCTGATTACTTTTGCAATTTCTGTAATTTCAAGTTTGTTGTCTTGTCCTACACTAGGAGACATTGACCGTTTAGCCTGGGATTTAAACCCCTGATTGATTGTCTTAGAGGCAGACTGCTAAATCAAGAAACTACTGGTAGTCACCCCTGGACACTGACAAGGAAGGGAGGAACAGCAGAGGCCTACCTGGCCAAGTTGAAGGCATCGTCCAGCAGCTGCGCTCTGTTGATCACAGGTATGACCTGAGTCCAAACACAAAGCATTATTACTCAACGTGCACGGGCTGAAAGCATCTCATGAGACTCAGAGAAGCCCAGACGTTACCTGGTGGTCTGAGCTGAGCTGAGCCAGCAGCCGCTCCCAGTTTCCTAGATCATAGTTAACCCGATAATAACCCGTTACATTGATATTAGCCAAAACCCAGGAAGAGCCACTCCTCATGTCCAAGTTCACAGCTAACACAAAACAGAGAAAGTCTTTTTTTAAAACATTGGGGGGGTGGGGGGGTGGGGGGAAATTCCATTGTAGAAGTAAACTTGATCCGAACACCTTCTTTCTCCATCAGCCACCAGATGTCTCCACTCACATCTCCATTCTTCATCCAGCGCACTGGAATAAACCACTCATACCTGTACATAAGAAGATGGTTCACGCGCTTGGTAAACCGTTGAAAAACCGCTGTGAAAGGAGGATTAAAATGTTTGGTACTTGTAAGGAGATTTGATTGTGACGTCGTTCTCTGGATCCAGCAGAAAGTGCTTCTGGGAGACTCTTCCAGTAGTCGTATCTATGGTGACTACAGGAAAGCCCATCTGGAGCACCCAGCGGTCCATGATGGAGTCGACTTGACAGGGAAGTGAAATGTTGTTGTCTTTCACCGCCTGCAGAGACCATCTTTAGTGAACATGAAGCAAAACATTAATACATATTTAAGAAAAAACATATTTTACCATCTGCAGATGTTTCCACAAGTCGCTCCCGATGGTGTTGCTGTAGGAAAATTGTCTGAGGTAACTCTGCATGTTTAAGAAAAAACATAACTTTTGAAAATTTTACACATTGATGGGATTTTGCAACATGAAAAACCTGACAAAACACTAACTCTTAACATTTTTTAACATCTTACATATTTTGAAACAACTGTATTTGTTTTTGTCTTTTTAAATCAGTTTTTGTAAAATGACTTTGACGTGTCTAAAAGTGGTAGTCGTTTAAAAAACGTTGCCATATTTGACAATTGTGACCACAAATCTTTGCTCACACAGATAAGAATCAGAACCAGAATAATTTATTGTCATTGAAGTAGCAAATCGCAACAAAACTAGAACAGCTCAAGACTGGGAGGTGTGGGGAGGCAAAGGTAGCCAATGTGCCAAGATGCAATTTGTGCAAAGATGCAGTTTATAAAAAAAAATAGTTTGAGTAAATAAAGACGAATATATGGGTAAAGTGCATGTGGAGAAAGAATGGTTTCATTTTGTGAAAATGCACAGCTGCAGAAGAAGGGTCACCTTTTTCATAGAGGTGGAACGCTGAAACAAAAGCTTTAAGATCCACAGATTTATCTGTTGTTGAAAAAAAACGTAAAGTATTTTAAACAGTGATGAATAAACGTACACTGAGGCCTTCTTTGAAGACGGGCTCTGACAGGAAGTCTGACAGCATCCTTAGCACTGAAGCTCCCTGCAGAAAAAAAGCACAAAAACACTCAGTAGGGCACAATCCACTCCAAATAAACTTAGCAAAAGAAAACATTATCAGAATGTTCTAATAATACCACACTGTATCACTGTATGTCAAAGAAAACGCTAAAATAAATCATTAATGTTTTTTTTTCCATACTTTGCTGTAGGAAATGGTGTCGAACTGTTCGAGAATCTGTTCAGGCAGGACAATGCTGTCCTCTTCGGAGGTGAGAGGATGAGAGGACGTCAACGCATCCACTGCAAACGCTTTGTGAACATCATCTAGTACAATCAAGTCTTTCTGTAAACAAATGGACAGGGGTACAGTTAGATGGTGGTCAAACAGTCTCTGCAGTGACAACCCAAATTACTCCTCACCACGTTCCAGTCAGGCTCGGCGTGGTCAGCTCCAAGGTAGGACACGTATGAAGCAAAACCCTCGTTAAGCCAGACCTCATTCCACCAATGCAGCGTCACCAGGTTACCAAACCACTGTGGTATAATGCATTAATCAGTATGTAGTATGATAAGCTATCTCGAATTCTGAAAAGCTTCTCTTTTATCCAGGATTATGCCATTGCTGACAACGTTTTTTTAAGTTGAAGGCTTTCAGAGATGCCTTCATTCTCCTGGATGAGAGGCAAAGCGTTTTCAGCTTACCATATGTGCCAGTTCATGAGCAATGATGGTGGCAGTGGTTTCTTTATTCCCATTGGAGGAGGTCTCAGGATCGTAGAGAAGCCTGGTTTCTCTGTATGTCACCAGACCCCAATTCTCCATGGCACCATAATAAAAGTCCGGCAAGGCAACCTGGTCTGTGCACGAAATCATGAAAATAAAATTGATTTTTACAGAAATGCATCCATTAACAAAGAACATTTATCATACAATTTTTTTTTTATATATATAGTGACATGAAAGAACGACTTTGAAGAAACCAAGAACGTCAAAATATTTCAGGAACTTCCAGGTAAGTCAAGTTTACAATCACTTCTTACTTCACAGCCCCATGAAATGAGGCTTTGAACTCTTCAAATAAGGATTGGATTTTAAACTAGTTTATTTTTCTATCTGCAACAGTATTGATGCTTGTATTGATGTACAGTATAATCCTAATCAAAAGACCACCAGGAATGTTTTTATAATAGATCAGAAGATGATTTTGAGTGAGACTTGAAGCAAAGAGGCTGATGGAAAAAAGCAGCAGACTGCATCATCGCAATGAAACGGTGTTACCTGACTTGCTCAGAGGATACGGGATGTTGTAATAAGACTGGAGGAAATCCAGGATTGGTCCGGTGAGGTTCAGAGCATAATCCCCCTGTCCTTGTTCGATGGTTTTTCTGCGTGCCCAGATACGAACCTCAACACAAAACAGCAAAAATGGCTTTGAATAAGACCCATAAGTTATGGGTTATAAGTAACAGGAAACTATGTATATAAATTTCTTCCCTAGATGGTTCTATATTTGTGCGTACTTATTAAAATAATAATTTCTCTAAATTTTTTCACGTGAAGTGCAATAGAGTTATATCTACTGGCTGCATCGATTTCTAAAAACTTTAATGTTAGAAGGAACATGTGAAATCTGTACAACAGTGGCCAATATTGTGTAAAATGGTGGGATGACTTAAACTTCAACAAAAGATGATTCATTGTTTTGTTTCATTCACACAAGGTCTTTAGATTTGTGGTTCTGCTAGTGGAAAAATACTTTTTTCTCTGTGCAGAAGGTGATTTTAGAGTGAAGTGGCGAATGCTGAACACTTACCAGGGTTTCTCCTTGCATAGTGTGCAGATATGTGAAATTTGAGACTACGATGGCCAGCAGGTAGGTGGACATCTTTTCTGTAGGCTCAAACCTTGTCTGTGTCACAGCTTCTCCATCATGAGTGGTGGGGAGAATATCTAAAGAAGACACACACAAAGAGTATGGGAAGTAAGGTTTCTACAATATTTGTGTTTAAAATTTAATTGTCTTCTTATGTAAAGCACTTTGAGTTGCATACGATGTAAAAATGCTATAGAAATAAAGTTTGATTTAATTTACTTTAATTTAATTTAATTTAATTTAATTTAATTTAATTTAATTTAATTTAATTTAATTTAATTTAATTTAATTTAATTTAATTTAATTTAATTTGATTTGATTTGATGTGATGTGATGTGATGTGATGTGATGTGATGTGATGTGATTTGATTTGATTTGATTTGATTTGATTTGATTTGATTTGATTTGATTTGATATGATTTGATTTGATTTGATAGGACAGTGTCACAAAAGAATACATCCCAAGTAAATATTGCTCTGATTTTATTATTTCCTCTATGAATAAGTTTTGTTATAAGTCATAGTTTATAGTTCTGTGAGGATAATTCACATCTTTCTTTCTCAAAAAGACATGTTGAATAATTTTCCTTGTATAACAAAAACACCTACGTCTAAAATACAGTAGTTTTGCATGGAATTCATTTAAAAAAAGATGCTTTTTACTTTTAACAGAGGTTTCATTAAACCTCCAGTCCCAACTCAGGATGCCAAAAGTAAACATGTAAAATACTTACTTTTTGACATGTTTACCTATTACCCAAAATAAAGTGGTTGATTTGAGGATATATTTGTTATATTCAATCATCAGGATGCTGATGATTACTTCTGACCCTGTGTTGATACCTGCTTCCAAGCCATTGGACAGAGCAACGGTCCCTGGAGGATGGATGAGGGTTAAGTGGAAAACAGCTTTCATTGCTGGTTCATCGAAACAAGGAAACGTCTTTCGGGAATGAGTTGGATGCATCTGAGAGATGGCGATAATCCTGCAAAAAATAAAAACGCAAACATCAGCCGATGGGAACTGACAGAGTCCGAAGAAAAATCACAGCAGACTCACCTTTTAACCCCATCTTCTTCATATTCACTTCTGTAAAATCCTACTAAGTCATCAGCCAGCTCCCCAGTAAACCTAGTGTGCAGCTGGTAACTCTGTCCTGAAACAAGTTTGCTTTTCAGTTGAATGACCAGATACTGTGTTTGAAACTGCAGCCATGTCGACTTGATGCTTGGGGCAGACCCGCCTCCTGAAAAAAAAATAGTGGAAATAAAAACTAAAATAAAAAAATAATGACAGATTGTCATCTGAAAACAGTCACATTTTAAAATCTATTTCCCTCTACATTTTCACAAAGTCAGAATTAAGCGTAGCACAGAACAGATGGGTTCCCTGAATTTTTACACAACGGTTTAACAGAATGGAATACATTCAAAACCCAAACCAATAAATTATATCAACTTGCATTAAAAGTCAGAAACACAATTTTTGCTTGAAATTATTTGTTGAGTTATATTGGGGAAAATTTTCACTAAAATAAAATAATAAATGACAAGGAGATAGAATTGCATAAAAGAAATGGTTGTGAAAATGTGTTTTACCTATTTACTTCAGAATTGTATTTTTTTTCTTTTTTGTAATCTAAATTGTCTGTTGCTCATGGAACAAATTAACTTACTATAGGTTTTTAACTTTTTAAAGTTATTTAAGATATTTGTACTGAAAGGTACGGAGCCCATGAACTGACAAATATAATAAAATCACCACATTGCTCCCTTGAAATAGTCATTTGTTTTTTCTGTGTTTATTCACATCAAAGATTTATGGAAACAGTTGTCTACACATTTTGCGAAGTGATACTTTGTATAACAAGCATGAAAAAGAAAATTTTAATTAAATGTTATTCAATCCTGAAAACAAAATAATTATTTTCCATATTTTCCAAGACAATAAAAAATTGATTTATTACGTAGAGTAAAAAGTGGGAAACAGAAAATGTCTAAATTGGATCAGAGGATGAAAGCTCTGGAGAAACTGGGAACCAACAATGAGCCAGGAAGAAAACTCAAGTCCCTGATGAAGAAAAAGATTTATTTTAAAACTGTTTTTTTTTCCTTGACTCTTTGTAAAAACATTTGCAAGTATCACCTTTTAAAAAATCAAATCAGAATAAAAAGATAAGTGTGTGACAAAGCAAGTAAGGTTGAAAAACAACCTGAATAAATATGTTAACATTTTACGAGAAGCCAATAACAACCAGAGATAAGGTTTTTTTATGGTCTCTCTGTGTGTTTACATGTGTGAGAAAAGCAGCTTTAGCATATTTGTTTGTCTTTCTACATTCATAAGACCTAATCCTAGACAGAACACCACAGCTTTCTTGTTGGCAGATGTCTAGTCATATTATTTTCAGCTTCAATGTCACATAAAAATTAAAAATTTTTAATGTGGACATCTAAATCTGCTGTCTACAGTACATTAGAATAATTTTTTTTGGAGTATAGTGATTATTTTAGGGGGAACATTGACTGCTTTTATCGGATTTTGGTGATTTTTGTACAATTTTAAATGCAGCCAAAGTTCTGGTCCACTTAGAAAAGTCTAGGACTGCAGTTCTCCTAAAGTAACAAGGACATATAAGTGTATACCTGCAGCAGTGAGCCTGGCTAGCTGTGTGTCGTCCATCTTGGTGTAGTTCAGTTTGTTGGAGTGAATCAGGATTACATTTGTTGCTTCAAGACACACAAACTGCACAGTAGACCATCCTGATTGAAGAAGCAAAAAAGACAAACATGACAGTTGCAAAACATGACATTATCGTACATGATAATAACAATGATTAATAGCATAAGAAAAGCCGCTCATCACCTTTGAAAATGTACAGGCCAGAGTCTGGATCCGGCTGGAGGCGAGGCCACAGAGTGACGTTGTAGAACTCGGGTACCAACGTTTTCGGAAGACGATATCTTTGGATGATTGTTAAAAACACACAAACATCATGGAACAAAACAAAAACATGTTGTCAAACTCAAGTGTAGTGACTTATTTGGACTGCTGCACGGTTTTGTTTTGCTGTTTTTTTCACTTAAGTTCCAGAAGCACATACACATCAGTGGGATTGTTCCACTGCAGAACCTTCTTTTTCTATTATAGCTTCTATCATTTTATCAATATATTTCTATGGGGAAAAAAATACAAATGGAGCTGTACTGTACATTGTTTTTTTATTGTATTCGTGCTATTTTTGTGTAATATGTTGTTTGCCTGTGGGTCCCAAAAATCCGTTTTTAGGCTGTACTTAAAGGCTCTTTACATGGGAGTTTTCTATAGTCGCACTGAGATAAGAATTATGAAAATCTGATCAGAAGTTAATAAGCCAAAGCAAAAAAAGTAGACCAAAGCAACAGATTAATAATAATCAAAATTTAATATTCTTGAGCCAATTTCAAATTATTTGAATGTCTTACTGCAGCTGTACATAAATATCAATATTATTTCAAATCAATTCAATTCAGTTTTTTTTTAATATAGCCCAATATTAAAACACAGTTCTATCGCACTGCTAATCACTGTATTGTGCATTGTACTGATGTACAATACACTAATTAAGGTGTTGCTGATAGTTTTATCAAAACCAAACATATACTGTAAGGCATTGTGGGATTAAGTGTCTTGCTGCAAGACCTCCCACCTTTGACCTCCATCGAACCAAATGACCGTACAGACCAGTGAAGTTTATACCAACTCCTCACAGTCATTGCTTTGGGTGTGAGGGAAAGTTTTCTTTTTATTTAAACTGAAAAGGAGATGAACAGCTTTGCTTGTCAGTTCATTTTTATTTCCCAAAGAAACTTTTTTTCATTTCTGTTCAAAAGTAGCTTTTTTGTTCATTCATTTCTGTCCGCAATTGTAAACAAGTTGCATGGTTGTTGGTGCCAGACGGGCTGGTATAATTTTTTTAGAAACTGCTAATCTGCTGGAATTTTCACCCACGACCATCTCTGGGGTTTGCAGAGAATGGTTTGAAAAACAGAAAATATCCAGTGAGGGGCAGTTCTGTGAGTGGAAATGCCTCATTGATGCCAGAGGTCAGAGGAGAATGGCCAGATTGGTTCCAACTGATAGAAAGGCAACAGGAACTCAAATAACCATTGGTTACAACCGAGATATGCAGAAGATCATCTATGAACACACAAGACATCCAACCTTAAACCAGATGGGCTACAGCAGCAGAAAGCCACTCCGGGGTCCACCCATATCAGCTAAGAACAGGAAACTGAGGCTACAGTTCACACAGACTGACCAACGCTTGACAATAGAAGATTGCCAAATGTTGTCTGGTCTGATGAGTATCCATTTCTGCTGCCACATTCAGATGGTAGGGTCAGAATTTGGCATCAGCAACGTGAAAGCATGGATCCTTCCTGCCTTGTATTAACGGTTCAGGCTGGTAGTGGTGATGTAATAGTGAGGGGGATATATTCTTGGCACACTGTGGACCCCTCAGTACAAATTGAGTATGGTGCCAATGCCACAGTCTACCCGAATGTTGTTGCTGACCATGTCCATCTCTTTATGACCACAGTGTACCATCTTCTGATGGCTACTTCCAGCAGGATAATGCGCCGTGTCATAAAGCTGGAGTTACAAACACTGGAGTTACAAATAAAATGTGAAAGTAATAAAATTAAAATGTATTTAAAACATGAGCAAGAAACAAATAATTAAATAAACCTTAATAGACATGTAAAATGGAAAGTGTGACTAAAAAATTGAATAAATAAATAAATAAATACAAATAATTAAATAAATAAATGTATATACATACACATATAATTTATTAAAATATCAAATAAATTCCTAAAATTCAACTAAAAGCTAAATTTAAAAGGCAGTTCTTAAGCCTTCCTTTAAAAACATGAATAGTCTCTGCGGCCCAGAGGCTCTCTGGGATGCTCAGGGCCGTAATAACTGAATGAAGCCTCACCGTATGTTTTAGTTCTAACTTTTGGGATAACCAAAAGGCCTGTGTCAGAGGACCTCAGGGTCAGCGAGGGCTCATACTTTAAAATCATTTCATATAAATATGAAGGCCCGAGACCTTAAAAACATTTATAAACCAATAAAAGAACTTTAAAATCAATCCTGAAGCTCACAGGGAGCCAATGCAGCGATTTTAAAATCGGTGTAATGTGACAATGCGTTCACTGGACTCAAATGGCCTCCACAGTCACCAGATCTCAACCCAATAAATCACCTTTGGGAGGGGATGGAACGGGAGATTGGCATCATGGATGTGCAGCCGACAAATCTGCAGCAACTGCGTGATGCCATCATGTCAATATGGACCAAAACTCTCTGAGGAATGTGTCCAGTTTGTTGAATCTATGCCACCAAGGATTAAAGGAGTTCTGAACGCAACAGGTGCTCCAACCTAGTACCAACAAGGTCTATCTAATAAAGCCTCATTAGCTGTCATGAAATTTGCCCTCCACATTTGACCCATCCTCTGGGGGAGCGGTGAGCTAAGGACAACCATTAGGAACCATTTGGTGGTTTGAAACCCTGATCCAACCCCCTTAATGCTGAGTGTCAAGCAGGCAAGAGGCATTGGGTTCCATTTTTAGAGTCTTTGATATGAACTCACAACCTTCCAGTCTCGGGGTGGACACTCTTCCACTAGGCCAATGAGCTGGTCAGTATCGGTGAGTGTATTTGGCATCAACGGGATTTGGATTTCCAGACAGACCGCAGGAGAGGTGGCTGAGGGAGTTAGGGGCAGCAGTGGAAGCAAAGTGACCCCTAAATTTTACTTCTAGGTGAGTGCACCAAAACTGATCGAATGTGTGAAATCTGAACAACTGAGCATCTCACGAAACACCAGAGGCTTGAGACACTTCTAAATCTTTGGAAGCTGCTATTGCACAAGCTTAAAGAAAACATTTCCTTCTCTATCAGGAAATTGAAGTTTGCACCGAAGTTTATGACATGTTTTCTTGCTGTCTCTTTGCCTTTCAAAGTATTACTTATTCCTTACCTGTCCCAAGCAGCTGTGACTTCTTTGCTGTCCCCTACGATAACAACAATCCACAACACAATGGCTGCCACGGAGACCAAGACTAAAAAAATACACATAAGGCTCAGCTTGCTGACTTTACAGCTTTTCCCCATCGTTGCGATCTGTTGTGAAGCAATGAGAGGAATGTCTCTGGCTGCGGATCAAATCCTTCCTCTGGCCTGGACCTCAGGCTCTCTCACTGCTGTGCCACCGAAAGAAGACTGAGAGAAACTGAGCGCGTCTGGTTTGCCCGCTCTCCTGCAGAATTTCAAAGAGAAGTAGGGGCTGATAGCATTTAAGCTCCTTTAACAGGTGCTGTCACTACGAGGAATGAATGGATTACATATTAGGAGAGCATTGCTCGTGGGAACGAGCGCAGTCGATAAGTGTTTTAGTAGGTGTTGACACATCCACCATAAATCACTGCATGTTTACTGAGAATCCAGACACGCGTGACGTAGATCGTTCCATGGTCAAATTTTCACTTCTGTTTTCTGACGATGATAGAAGAAAAAGCTACTGAGGGTCGTCACAAATCCAGAACCTATCAGTCTCATCTTTCTACACAGTAGGCTACTCTGACATTCTCACTTTGTTTAGATGATTACTGTTGAGCTGGACTTAGTTGGATCTAAAATGATTTTTACCTCAAGGAACTATGAATAATGGACACATTGTAAAATCTTTGGGCATCTGGAAAAGTGCAGATAAATCCAATCCATTATTATTATTATTATTATTATTATTATTATTATTATTATTATTATTATTATTATTATTATTATTATTATTTTATTATTTTATTATTATTATTATTATTATTCAAGGTAATTAACTAAATAAAGACAGCTGTGGATGAACAACCTGAATCTGGTGAGACTAACAAAACACAACATGACAAGAACCCAAAACACAACAGAAAAAACAAACCAAAGCACAGAATCCTCACACATGTTCTCATGTCGTTTTTCTTATAATGGAGGACATATATAAAGAAAATTAATCTTAAATTGCATTTCTGAGTATTTCTTTATTTAAATTGCTGTGAACCAGGAGCAGATGAAAAAATGCTGTCTGAAAAAGATCCGTTTTGTTACATAGAAAATACTGATCGCCATTTTTATTGCACCGGTAATGTTAGATTGGGGTTGTGAGGGGCTGAGAGTCTAAACAAAGGGATGATGAGAAATGAGCACAGGCTTACACCATGCCAACAGTTCTACCCACAACTCACAGGTAAAAAATAATGGACTACTGCCGCTCTGCAATAACTATGCCCTACTGAACAAGACTTTTTTTTAAAAATTGGGCTAAAAACAACATAATCCTTAGTAAAAGACCTCTGGGAATGCTTTGAAAATGGATCACAAGATGATTGGGATGGGAAGTTTAAATTCAAATTTTAGATGCCTGAGATGGTTTATGAATCATAATGAGCCCTGAATATTTTCTGAGGAAAACAGACCAGACCAGAGATATTCTACAATATCTTCAAACATTTTACTGGATAACATTAAAATACAAAAACATTTTTACCTTAAAATCCCATCTTATTTATATAACATGGTGAAAAGAAATGTGTGATGCATAAAAAATGTGACATTTTAGCTCAGGTATACTAGTAGACTCAGGTAAAAGTAGACCCAGGAATATTAGTAGACTCAGGCATATCAGATTAGCTTTTTACAATATTTTCTTGGGGCAGTTATGATTAGAGGTAGAGCAGTTTTCAGTTAATTCAGAATTCAGTTCAGAATTTCCCATTTTTAAAGTAGGCCAATAGTGAAGCCAGTTCTTCAAATAATCATGTGTTTTATAGTACAAGCATCAAATGTGGCGTGGATGTACCTTAGAATCTTTGAAAAATCTTTGAGACTGGGGCAAATAGACATTAAACATTTTTGCAACATTTGAGTGTATGGCTGCAATCTTTACCAAATTGAACAATTTGTCTGAAATATCAACTTACCTGGCTCTGCCACAATGTTAGGTGCACTGTAAGGAGGAGAGTGTGAAACCAAGTAATATTTGATTAAGACTATATTTTTTTAGACTATAAAATTATAGATTATAAGCAAAAACTATAACAGACAATAACCGTCTCAATATTGAGGAAAACATGTCAAATACAAGCTTTCAGACAAACACATTACAACAAAACCTTTATTGTACTTTATCTTAGAGTTAAACTTTTACTATGTTTCAAGCATTGTTTCAAAAGACCAGTGTATTTATTGTACAAAAATGTATGAAACATGATATACAATAGCTGAAAGACATCACTTTAAATATCTTCTCCTTTATGATTACAAGACAAAACAAACAATAATATTAAAAAGATTCGGGTTCAGGCTGCCACAGGTCTAGTGTTTTTTTCAAAACCAAATTGTTTGAATAAATGACGCGTGTTTCTCTATATGCATCATGCAAATCTTTCATAATAATATTATAAAAACAGCGGTCATAACCAGAACAGTGCTAATCAATAAATACTTAATGACTGCTTTCATAATTCATTAAAAAAAATAATGAATTTTTAAGGATAAAAATCAATAAAAGATTTACATTTTTTATATAAATTCTTATTTGATGTTAAATGAGTTTTAAAAATGTTAATTCATAAATGATATTGTTTCTTTTTTTTAAATAAATTACAAAACAAAATGTACAAAGACAATTTGTGTTTAATGTGACAACGTTAAAAAATTTGTTCTAGGATTATAGCAAATCCATATAAATCTAGGAAAAACAAGGAAAAAGGGTTTAATTTAAAATGCAGATGGACTTGTTAACCAGTCAAGAACATTATTCTTGTTTTCTGCGACCCATTTTATGTTTGCTTGGGTTCTTTCCATAGCCTGGTCCACTGCTAGCGTTCCTGAGCCAAACCCAACTCCCGCATTGTCCTCCTTGAACTGCCTCAGCTGAAAGAATGTAAAAAAACAGGCTGTCAGGTCAACGATTTTAAAGGTCGCACAAACAGCTCCTTATGGAGTCAAACTTAAATGAGTCAAGTTTTGTGCAAAAAAAAGGACAAATTAGACCTAAAAAGCAACTTTTGTGTTTGTCATGGCAAAATGGAAACAGATGAAGTTACGGTCAAAGTTCGTCACACTAAACATCACACACTTTTGAGGAAGAGAATAGGCTGAAGTTTGGTCCACTGAAATCCAATTATTTATGAAAGTACAAAACAGTAAAGAATCTTATGCAAGAAGTCAGACAACAACGTAAAGTGAGATAGAGCAGAAGAATGGAAGAAAACAGCCAAGCAGACAAAAACATAAAATCAGAGGAGGAACAGAAGAACACAGGCGTAGAGGAGCGTCACTGTCTGTATCCTGTTCCATTTATAGGCCTGCAGTCCATTCCTTCCTTAACATCATACCAAAACATGTTTGTTCCGGTATAACCGGACGTTTGGCAGAACGTCTGCACTCATGGGACTTCCTGTTCTCCGACGATGTTAGACAGTAACGTCATAATATTTAGAGTTCATTTTCAGGTTTTATACCCTCTGATAAGAACGGGTATCTGGCTCAACAACACCTGAGTGAGCAAAATTGGTTATCTACATTTGACCCAACCCCTAAAGTACAGTCACACTCTGGAGCCATTTGGTTTCCCCCAATCCAACCTTCAAATAATGCACCGTAAGATCAAATCTGCAGTATGGGTATGAGTCAATAATCATGGTCAACAGGGTCATTTTTGGTCATTTACATCTTATCCTAAAGGAACAAATTTGACTAAAATATATACAAAATTTGATTTGTTTTCAACATTTATGACCTAAAGTGAGCATAACAAAAACAAAAGAAAACGAATATCAGAAAAATGTCTAAGTGTGTCTTACCTGCTGAAGTTCAAATTCAGTGGAAAAGCGTTCAGTGACTCCACTAATAAGGTTTGAGAAGGAAAACGAGCCTCCACCATACCTGTGAAAGGAAATAAGGATAGATATTGACATCATCAAAGGCTGTTCACATCCCACAACTGATCTGTTTGTCGTTGCCCTCTGAGAGGCGTGTGTGTTTGTGTGTGTGTGTGTGTGGGTGTGTGTGTGTGTATGTGTGTATATAAAATCATTTATAATCATTTGTTTAAAGTTTTGTGTGTGTGTGTGTGTATGCACATGTAAATCTGTTTATTCAGATTTTTCTTCTCTTCTAACTTTTTCTTATCTCCTCATTGTCAAATGGCTTTGATTCTCTCAATTATTTTTAAGTGCAATACACATTTTTACAAATGATTATTTTTTGCGCAAAATCGATATGTTTATATTTTGTAGATATCTTTTTCTTCACTGATACAGTGACTGCTATTAATCTTATTCTGCATGCGGACAGTGACAACAAAGGCATATCTCATCATATCTATCTTATTTTATATTAAAGCAAGTTAGGGCTTGAGACCTGATTTATATTAAATATACTCTGCTTTGTGTTGTACTCACTCATTAAAGATGTATGACCAGTGAGCCCTTATAAAGTCCCATGCCAGAGACTGACCAATCACATTTCTGGCGATGTAGACGATGGTGGAGGTAGCATCCTGCTTGCGAATCTTTTCAGGGTCCAGAGTGTACTCCAGGTACCTGCAAAGGTAGATGGAGAGTGAGAAGTGTCTAGAGGTGAGGATGGTGTGATGATTCTTTGTGGCGAGCTGACCTGTTCAGGAGCCAGGGTTCTTTGGTGCAGGCCAGTGCAGCTCGAAGTTTATCCGCTTCAATGGCAATAGTTGCTTCTTTAAATTTATTCCAGGCAAAGTCCCACTCATTAGCGCCGCCTGCTGCGATGGCATTACAGTATACAGTGGAGCGCAGGTTGGGGTGGATGCTGGAGAGAGATGACATGATGAAAATTTTAAAATGTAAATTTAACATTTAAATGCCAATCCTGGGTTTGTTCAAGAGGGCATCTCAACTGAAGACTTGGGTGTGGATATAAGGGGCACCTCTTAGTTGTTCTTGGTCTGATGCATTGGGGTCTGGCTGTAGCCAACAAGGTGCTGAATGATCTAGTTTTTGTCTTTGGTGGTGGAGGGTGAAAAAATAACTCAGGTTCTTAGGGTGGGTGGAGTGTTTTAGTGGACTTTAGGTGAGAAGTGTTCTGGTAATTTAACCTGAGGATGTTTAATTAGAAGAGCTCCATTCATCCAAAGATTTTGTCATGTCTTAGTTGTGGATGTGTATGAAGCAATCGTAACTGAGAGGGCCTTCCTCTGATGGAGTGATCTATGATCTGTAAAAATTGGTGGATGCAGAATTGACACACAAGCAATAACAGATCTGATACTAACACATATGCTGGAATGGACTGGCTAAGTGGTTGTGATAGGCTCCAGCAACCCTGCACAGGACAAAAAAGGGAACGAAAGATGATTGGATGAATGGATAGAAGAATGATTGGATGGATGGACAGATGGAAGATTTAGGGAGGGATGGAGGGGTAAACAGATGGATGGATGGAGGGATGAATAGTTGGAGATAGGAATAGATAGACGAACTGATGGATGGATGGATGGATGGATATATGGATGGATGGATGGATGGATGGATGGATGGATGGATGGATGGATGGATGGATGGATGGGTGGGTGGATGGATGGAAGGATGGATGGATGGATGGATGGATGGATGGATGGATGGATGGATGGATGGATGGATGGATGGATGGGTGGATGGATGGATGGAAGGATGGATGGATGGATGGATGGAAGGATGGATGGAGCAAAGGATGAATTAGCAAAAGAATTTAGTGATAGACAAGTGAGCAGGCAGATGGATGAAGGGATGGATGGTCAGCTGGATAACCACATGGAAACAGATGGATGGATCAAAGCATTTCTAACTTTTTTGGATACATATGCCTGATCAGTTGCTTTGGTTTGCACTGGGGCGGCCGTGGTGCAGCGGTAAGGCGGTCGACCCATGATCGTAATATTGGGTGAATGGGTCTGTGACTGTAAAGCGCTTTGTCCTTGTAGGAAGAAAGGCACTATATAAGTATTCGCCATTTACTGTATGTTTTCATTAAAACCGTTTTAATGCAAATGCACCTGCAAGTACAAATGGCAGAGTAACACCCAGCCCTGTTAGTGATTGTGTAAAATTTCACCTGTTGACGTCGGTGGTCATCCAGTTGGAGAACCAAGTCTTGACCAGGTCTGTGCACTCAGTCAAGCCTGTCTTGCATGCCATGCTGATGGCGTTCACTTGGTTGTATCTAGACAATACAGGGAACCATTAATATTGGAAACCAAGGAACTATCAGGTTCAGAGAACCTGCAAACAAGTTTTTAACTCAAACTCAAGGTAGTTTGGAGAATTACTGCAGTGAAATGCTGAAATGAAAACATACACACATGAGTATGGGATTACAGCTGTCATTTAAAGGTAAATGTCTATTTTAGATGTTTTCATTGTAATTAAAACTGAGGTCAAGTTAACTGCATTGACCAGAGAAACCTGGTGGCATGTGAAGCTTTTCTAGAGCAGAATTTGCACTTCTGTTTTGTTAATTTGTCCATATTTTAATGATCCTAAGAATCATACATTGAAAGAGAAGAGGGAGCAGCATCACGTCTGCCATCAGTGACAGAATAGCACTGAAATTCATGCTGCTCAATAACTACTAATAAGTAATAAACACTGCAGGGAAATGGTTGATTTTACTGTCCGACGGTTTTTGCAGGTGTGGATCTTCTTCTTTGGGTTCAACTATTTTTCCAAAATGATGCAATTTAGTTGTCAGAAAGGAAACCAATAAGGCTTTTCAATGTATTGTGTATACTCACTGGTCCAAGTGATCATCTGGAACCTTGATCCAGTTTTCTGTTACCGTCTTGAAGTGTTCAAACAATGGAGTAACCTTTTGGTTCAGGTAAGTCTAAGAAACACAGAGACAGATGTGAATTCACGCAGGTGTATTTATTTATTTTTTGTTTCTTCTCTCAAACCTTTCCTTCTGTACTTTTATTGGAAACAGTGGATTGTATTATGTATATGTGTACGTGAAAATGAATGGGATTTGATTCATGGCCAAGCTTAGTAACTGCAGGTGCTGCAGTGAAAATCTCACCTGCATGGGGCCGTAGACCTCAGTGCGATCAAACATCAGGTAGAAAAAGTTCAGGTTGTTGATGGCCGATTGCCATGGCATGTAGTCCCTCTCCAGGTTCAGGTATTTGGTGGTTTCAAGAGCCTGAACTGTTGGGATGATCTTTGCTCTGAGAAGAACAAATCTTTGCTGTTATCAGTTCAAAATTTTCTTCCTTTTTTTAACATATTTCCTGACGTTTATAGAACTTGGTATCTTCTTAAAAGCCAGTGGACCCAAAGAGAAAAATCATCACAGTGAATGTGGTCAACTAAAAAAGCTGTACCTGGCCAAATTGAAGGAGTCATCCACCAGCTGGGCTCTGTTGATCACTGGGATGGTCTTAAATTAAAGTAAAAATGTCACATAAGGTCAGATCTGAAAGACAGAAAGCGGTCTTCAGCTTCTTACCGTATGGCTGGTGCTGAGAACACCCAGCAGCTTGTTCCAGTTGTTTGAGTCATAGTTGACCCTGTAGTATCCCACTACATTCAGGTTGGCCAGCACCCAGTCGGCACCTGTTGTCTGCATCTCAGCTATGGTGTCTGCAGGAGAATTGTGCAGTTAGTCACCAGCAATAGCAGTTTTAGGCATGAGCAGCATGGGTGGCTGCTTGGGGTGGGGTGGCAGTTAAAAGGGGGCGTGGTCTTAGTGCTTGGAGAGAGGAAAATCTGCGCCGCTATGGTAAGAGTCTTATCCGAGGAGTTATTCAATGTAGAACTGCCAGTGGTTTAACTTTATTTTTTTTTTTAAAAAGGTTATAGAAGGAGACACAAATACTTTTTCTGTTTACATTTTACTTCCTCACTTTAAAATTAAAATGAATTAAAATGTGCATTTTCTTATTTGCTCATACATTTTAAAGGTTGGACTCCACCGAAGACAGATGAATGTGACTTTAGATGCACAAGAGAAAAGCTTTTTTCTTCCACTATGGATTGTACCTGATTTTTTCTGCAGCCACTTGGGGGGCTGAACTACCCCTGTCTTTATCCACCTGATGGGAACAATCCACTCATAGCTGCGGCAGAGAAACATATGAGTCAGTCAGCACATGTAAGGGCTAAATGAACCTTCAGAGGAGCTGATGCTCTCAGAGAAGTTCAGGAAAACAACCTCGTTTCACGAATACATTCTGCTGTTTTGAAGAGTTTCTCCAAAAATGTTTTGTGCAGTTTGAGACAAGTATTGGTGAGCATAATATAAAGCATATATACTTGAAGGGGGATGAAGGAGGGGACACAGAATCTGGATCAAGCAGAAAGTGTTGCTGGGAAATGGTGCCGGTCGTCGTGTCGATGGTGACCACGGGAAAACCCATCTGCAGCACCCAGGTGTTCATGATGGTGTCAATGTTGGTGGGGAGGTCTACTTTATTGTCTTCCGCAGCCTAAGGAAGCAGAAAAAACATCAAACTTGGCTATTAATAATGTAAAGTTATTACAACTTCATTAGTACAGGGATGAACTAAACAAAATGGGAAAAAAACAATTTTCAATTATTGTACACTATGTCTTGTGTTTTATGTATTTTTCTTATTCATTTTCACGACAACTGTGGAAGTGAATTTCTGACTTAAAAACAACAAAATTAGCTAAAATTAGAAAACAGCAGGAAGATTCTTAAAGCTTTCTGAGAAAACAAATTCAACAGGATACTTTTTCTGGCATGGATCAGTAATTGATGACTCTGACTTTGGATTCAAACCTTTAAGAGAGTTCGTTTAAAAGAGAAACAAAGGAGGACGCACAGTTTGCAGATGCTTCCACAGGTCTGTGTAGACGGTGCTTCCAAAAGCAAACTCCTTCAGGTAGGTCTGCCGAACACACAGGAAACAGTACAATCAAAAACCACGTGCAGGAACCAGGACCCAACTGAGCCTAGAAAAGCCTTTTATAGCAAAAAATCGCAAAATACTAATGTGTTCAAGTATAACCAGCATCAGAATTTAACCCATGGGGCCAAACGTGGCTGCAGTTTATATATTTATTTAATTAAATCTATGTATTTATTGGTTTGTTAGTTTGTTTTTAATTAGCTAACAATTTTTAAAATTCAAAATACTTTTTTAAAAGCCCAGAAGAAAATTGTTCCAAGCTCAAGTAAGACTTTGATTTATTGAATTTAAAAGTCTCAGTCACGGGTCTGGACAGCAGAGTAGACATTTTAAATGTCAATAATTATTGAAAGTGAACCTTCGCACCGTCGTAATGTGTGAATGATCTTTTCTGAGAGTTTTAAGAAGTCGTAAAAGAAGTCAGGATGCAGAAGGTGGCTCTCCCTTCAATTGTTTTGTGTCATTAGAGACTCATAAATAAACCTTTTCATTTCATTTTTAAAAACTCTGTTTAAGAAAAGCTGTAAAACAGTTAAAAACATGCTATATAACATGAATATGAGGTGATTTTACTTTTTTCTTTCAGCTTTGTCATTGTCAGGAGAAAAATGTAAACTGTCTAAAACAAAGAAGATTTAGTACAGAAGAAGTTTTACTTATCAATAAAAGCAGTTTTTAAGCCACAGCAGTGTTTTTCAGCAGGTCGGGGTTTTTACCTGAAGCCCTTTGGTGAAAACATCTTCAGTCAGGAAGTCTGACAGCATCCGGAGGACAGAGGCTCCCTGAAAAAACATGTTTCAGTTGATAATTAACACCGAGAGCAGATCCCTTATCTTAAAACACAAATATAAGTGCTGTAAATGCAATATATTTTTATAATGGCATTTTTATCAGCAAGTACTTTCAGATAATTAACAAAACAAAGTAGTTATTCTTGAGCCAAACTGCAGAATTTGGTCTTAGGGTTGTTAATCACTGGTTCTTACTTTGTAGCAGATTTCTCACCTTGCTGTATGTGATGGAATCAAACAGCTCACTGATCTGCTCTGGTTTCTGGATGTCCTCCTCTTTAGAGGACAGAGGGTGAGAAGACGCCAGAGCATCAACGGCAAAAACTCTGTGGACGTCGTTCAGTACTATCAGGTCTGCCTGTCAGGGGAAAGTAGATGTTGAGTTTAGGGCTCCATTGACCCCTGAGGGGACAGAGGCCATGCATGGGCAGAGCCTTACCACATTCCAGCCGGGCTCGGCACGGTTTGCCCCCAAGTACTCAACATATGACGCAAACCCTTCATTCAGCCACAAATCGTTCCACCAGCGCAGCGTGACCAGGTTACCAAACCACTAAAGGAAGAGCAGAGGACACCACTAAAGACAAACATTCAAATGGCTGAAATAGAGAAAAGAAATGGATACCACCCAACAAGGACTAAAGAAGTGGACTTGAGATGTGTAACTTTGCTTAATTGACCTGAACCTCATTTACAGCTTTCCAGGTCCATAACAACACTTCTGAGATTGCGTAAGGACTCCTCTGCACTCCAAGCTCTTTGAGTCAGTCACATAGGTTTTGAAAGAAACACTGTTCGTAGCTGTCTTTAAATAGTGAGAATTCGCAGTAAACTTTTTGCAAAACTCAAACATATAGACCTCAAATTGACTGATGTTTTTATATTTACTACTTAACACTACTACTTAAGACACACTCTTATCATCTGTTGAGGTTTTTAAAATATATATAAAAAAATATATATATATATATATATATATCATTGTCATATATATATCTATATCTATATATATATGATGATTATGCCATTTTTGTCCAGATTTAATAAAACTTATGCTGCAGAACGGTGGTAGTTCATTTGAAGTTTGCCTCTGAGTTGTGGTCGGGACCAGTGCCATGGAGCAACCCCATCTCCCCTTCCCCTCCCTGTTGCTGAGAGCTCTCTGTTCAAGCTAAACTTGTGGTCTGCTCAGCGAAATTTCTGAATTACAAATAAGCTCTTTTTCTAACTGCATTTTGTCATCTGTTCCTGATTCTCAACAATTTAAATAAAGAAATACACATAAATACAATTTTGAGCTTAATCAGCTTTCTGTTTCTCCTCCATGAGGAAAATGCAACAAGGCCATGATATAAAACTCTAAATTTAAACCCCAAAAATATCAAAGACCAACTTTTGATTTGGTTTTAGGAGTAAGTCAAGTTTGTTCACTGAAAGTTCTAAAAGTATTAGATTTTTTGACAGTTGTTTGGAGTTTTTTGGAGGGGGGAATTGGAATTAAGAGACTACCATCTGCCCCAGCTTACCATGTGAGCCAGCTCATGAGCAATGATGGTTGCTATCCTTTCCTTGTTGGAGTTAGAGGAGAATGCTTCGTCGTACAGAAGCGCTGTCTCTCGGTATGTGATCAGACCCCAGTTCTCCATGGCACCAGCATTAAAATCTGGAATAGCTATCTGATCTGCAGTGGAACAGAAATGTTCATTAAGTTTAGATATCTGCAGGTCAGAACACCTTAACAAACCTCCAAAATCAAAGTACAGCATTTCTAAACAGCATTGTCAAATCAGGAGTCACACATTTCAATCTCTGTTTTGAATCCTCCTTGGTTTATCTGTCTTCAAATCACGGGTGGCTGTAAGGCGGTTGACCTCTGATTAGAAGATTGCAGGTTTGATTCCCACCCTTGACACTGAACCCCACCTTGCCTCTGGTGGAAGGTTGGCGCCAGTGTTGGTCAGCGGAGCCGCCAACAGTGTGTGAATGGGACAGTGACTGTAAAGCACTTTGGGACCTTCAAAGAAGGTAGAAAAGTGCGATACATTTACCATATAAATGTTAAAGCACCACTTTGGAAACAAGTAATAAAAAAAGAATTGGAAACATTTAAAAAGAAGAAAAAGTCAATGAAACAGTAAAATTTTGTTTTTTAGAAACAGAGAAAACCTCCAGTTCTTTTTTGTCGAATTTCAAGAAATCTTTAATTAAATGCGTTTAATCCCAAAGTAAAGAACATCACATGGACAGAGTTTATCAGTTTGGGACCGAAGAATCTGAAGGAGAAGCATCAAGAAACACTTTCACATGAGTAGAAGGCATTGAACAGGGGAAGGAGGGTTTTCATTCCCCATAAAGATCAGAGCAAAAGCAAATCTCAAACCAATAAAAGTAAATCATTTAAACGAGTTGACAGTAAAACACGGGTGATGACCGTAAATGTGAGCCGGAAGTGAAGAACGCTGATCTTAAAAACGGAAGAATATCATAAAAACCCACAAACAAAAAGGCATTGGAACAGGAGGAGTTCACATTCTGATAAGAAAAGACCAATGAGTGGAGTCATCGCTCAATCGAAAAATACAAAGACAAATGTCAGTGAAGTTAAATCATTAAAAAATCAAACAAATATACTAATAAAACAACTGGATGTGTTTTGGGGTTTTTGTATTTAGTCAGTCCTGAAACTTTGGTGTACTTCTGCTGATGAGTGCCTCCCTCAATATCGGGTTCCAGAAAATAAGACTCCCATTGGCACAAAGTTGTTTCTGAGGCTAAAGTTGTGGTTCTAGGGTCAGTGTTGCACAGGAATGTAGAGACAAAAATGTCTTTGTGCTTGACTCACCAGACTTAGGCAAGGGGTAGCTGGAGTTGTAGTAACCTTCAAAGAATGTTAAGATGGGACCGGTTATGTTCAGGGCGTAGTCCCCTTGGCCGGCAGCAATGGCGGGCTTGCGAGC
The DNA here is from genome assembly GCF_053564925.1 of Oryzias latipes. Lineage (NCBI taxonomy): Eukaryota > Metazoa > Chordata > Actinopteri > Beloniformes > Adrianichthyidae > Oryzias > Oryzias latipes. The sequence continues at coordinate 30,256,482 of NC_136242.1, read as the reverse complement.
AAATATGCGGATCTAAAAATAAAGAAAACACACAATATTGATTTTCCTAGAGCATGTTCAAACGTAGCAGAAGTTTCTTCCCCTCTAAGACTTCCCAATGTTCCTCAAGTCTTTAAAGAAAAGTAAAAGTTTTTCTGTTGAACAGTTTTGTTTTGCCTTGTCATCAGTCAAAAAAGAAAGAATTTCATCGATATTTAGCTTCTGTGCAGATTATGTTAATTTGTCCGTCTATTCTGTCTTTGAGTCCAGTTTTCCACTTGATGAGATGATCAGGCCACATTTGGTTGTTGGACAAATAAAGAAACAATCTGGAGTTTATGTTTAACAATGTAAACAGCCAATTTCCTCCATTCTAATGTAAAAATACTGCTTTAAATTACTTTTATTTCTAACCAGCAAAGAAGACATGTAGACAGGAGCAAACACATGGGATCAACAGACACTTTATTTACCAAAACTCCATTAGCGTTGCTGTGAATGAAGTCATAGTCACAGACAATGAACGCCAACAGATAGGTGGACATCTTCTCAGTTCTCGCAAAAACCGTCTGCTGCACAGTAACCCCATCGGAGGTAACATTGGTTGTACCTGCAAAACAAGAAAATAAACTGGACTAAACAGGACTTTGGATATTATTTCATCTACATTCAGGTTCTATGCAGATGATGTTTATTTGTCTGTTTATTCTGTCTTTGCATCCAGTTGATTGCATTTTTTAAATAAAGTGTGCCATCTTATCTTGTTCTTTAATTTTGTATTTCATATATTATTTGTGACCCCAGCTGTCAAACTGACCGGTTGCTTCACCGTTGGACAGAGCCACAGTGCCAAAGTCGTGCCTCAGCGTGATGTCGAAATAAGCCTTCATGGCCGGCTCATCAAAGCAGGGGAAGGACTTTCTGGCATCGGTTGGCTGCATCTGTGTGGTTGCAATAACTCTGACAGAACAAAACAGTCATGTTAGAGCATTTATGTTTTCAAAAGAGAACTCAGGAATAAAACCTTAAAGGTTAAATAGTTTCCAGAAACCCCTTTTTATGGGACATTTATCTTTTTTTGTTAATTCTGGAACAGTTGTGTTGCAGAAAATCTCAAAGAGAAAAAACAACAGAATGAGAACACATTTGCTTAAGGTTCAATATTGGCAAATTTATCTTTATCATTTATTATACCCAAGAACAAATTGGTTTTAGGACAAAATATGACAAATTTTACAAGGAGTGGGATTGACATCAGGAGAATTCTGAAGACTGTTGTGAGGTACGTTTATCACAAAGGAAATCAGTGACTTGCCCTTGAGTAAAATTGTTAATTAAAACCAAATTTTGGTCAGAAAAATGCAGGTTTAGATCTGTTCCTTATGGTTTTTAGGCACATTGTCTGGAAGGAACTTACACATCTATGGCATCTTCAAAATAACTAAAACCTTCAAAGTTAGATGACAAAATTATTTTACAATTTCATCAATAGAGTGGGAAGCAGCTGGAATGCTTAGTTGGTTGCATGCAGGACGGGCGCCTGGGAAACCAGGGTTTGTTCCCCAGGGGGGCACAATAAGCTCCCTCCAGTGTGGGCCCTGCAGACATGACAATTTATGCTACAGCCCAACTATGGGGGCCGCAGTCTGAGTCTACCTGTGCTGGTCCCAACCGTGGATGAAATATAGGGTCGTGTCAGGAAGGGCATCCAGCATTGAAACTCACCAAATGTGAGAGTCAGTGAAAATTGTTTTGCCAAGGCAACCCCTGACAGGATATGCAGAAAGATGAACATTAACAGAGTTGTAAATGTTCCAAATGGCAATTTGGCACCTCGCTCAGTTAATCAATAATAATAGCTGACTATGTTGTTAATAGAAAGCCAAAGAACACACTTTTAGCTCAAGTCATCTTTGAATCATTTCCAGGTTGATTTTTATGCTTTTCTCTGTCTCTTTTTTCATGGAAGCAACAGATGATACACACAATGTTCCAAATTGTTGCAAGCAGCAACAATTTTTACCCATTCATCTTTTTTTTCCTTTTATTGATTTCTTTTTTTAATTAAAAAAAATGTCAATGAAGATTCTTATTTATCCAGGTGATATCGTTGAAGAGGAATGAAGCCACTTGGAGGAGAGATGAAACATTTTAAGAAATAGGAATTTCAGTCCAGATGCTACGACCCAACTTCCAAATAATAGAGGATAATAATAACTCATTTGAAAAATCTCAGACATGAAAGTATCAAAAGTTACCTGTGGTCCTTGTTGACCCCCTAGAGAAAAGAACTGTCTTGTTTGCCCTGGTTTATTTCATTTAACATGAGCATTTAAAAAAAAATTATCATGAACTGTTATCAGCCCTATGCAAAAACCCCTTTCTGCCCACAGAGGCTTTGAGCATACCTTATTTTTATTATTGCTAAAAAAATTTACAAGATTTGATTCTCAGCACAGATTATGAACAATGTTGGATTATGGGTTATTCCGATACTGGACTAATGGGTTGTTACCATTCAGATATTACGGTTAGGGTTCTTGTTGATACATTCAGGTAATTTTGCACATGCTGCTTCTTTCATCTTAATTTTGTAAGTAGTCAAAAGTTCACGTACTTCTTTTCTGTGCCTTCAAAGTACTCGCTCCTGTAGAAACCTCCCAGGTCATCAGCCAGCTCTCCTGTGAATTTGGTGTAAAGTTGGTACCGCTGGCCTTTCAGCAGTTTACTGTTCAGCCGGAGGACCAAATACTGAGTGACTGTCTGGATCCTGGACTCAGTGATGGAGGGTGCTGTCCCAGCGGGTGAGGTGAGACTGGCCAAGTGACCATTTTCCAGTTTTGTGTAGTTTAGCTTGTTGGAGTGGATGAGAATCAGATCAGTTTCCTCCACGCAATCAAACTCCACAGTGGATTCACCTGAAGCAGAACAAAGATGTGATGATCAGAGTACAGAAGCTCTGCAAATACGACTCTATTCTAACCAAAAGTTCCAAAGTCCTCCAGATGAGACACTGAAACATTTGGGGGAGATGTCTGCTAAGGTTCTCATTCATCCAGGTGTGGTTGTCTAGAAGTTGCGTCATAGAAGCTGGATTAAAAATCATCTTCCTTGAAGAATCATCTGCCAAAATGACTCAAAGAACAAGATTTTAGGTCCAACTGCTGTGACTCAATGTGACGGTGTGGCACTGTCAGACGATGAGGGGGGGCCACACCGTGTTTTATTGTTTGTGCATTTGTGTATTTTATGTTTTAAACATTACTACCTGTGGTGCCAGCTGGACAATAATTGAGAGCAATGCCCAACAGGCGTGGCTTAGAGTTTAAAAGGGAGCACCACAGGTAGTGAAAGGAGGAGTGATGGAGGTGACGCGTGCTGGTGCGGCCCTGCATGAAACAACTTGTGTCCTGAATAAAGACAGAACCTCGTCCCCTTCAAGACATATCTACAGCAAAAACTCAAAAGTTAAAAGGAGGATAAAAAAAAACTCTTGTATTTCGGGAAAATTTTTCTTGGTTTCCATTGTCCATTTTTCTTACCCAATTGGTAGTTGTTTTTTTGTTGTTATATAAAGAAAGTTTTTCAAATTTTATGGATTTTTTTATTTTTTCTAAGGGGCCTGTTTTTGCTGTGTATGCATTAAAGTTGCTGGTTAAAAAGAAACTTAACAGAGAATGAAAAGCATAATGGAGCCTGATTGACCCAACATTCACAGCGCTGAAGCTCAACTCGCCTTGATTCTGGTTCGACAGCCTTGTGTGAAAGCTGCAGCACTAAAAGCCTCAATGTGTGATGCCAGCCTTTAATACAAAAAAAAAGAAAAATCTTCCTGTTTTATGTCACAGAACATCTGTTCAGGTTTTACTGACCCAGAGGTTTTATAAAAAAATGCAAAGTTGCGGCTTAGCTTCTCCACAGGCCAACGTAGGCAGACATTTATGTGAAGATTTGGGTTTATGTTTAATAGCAAGTCACCACCAGTTACAGCACAAAGACTCTGAACCATGAAGGAACCATAACTACTTGTGGATCATTAACCTGCAGAATTTTCACCTCACATTTATGAGGGGATCACCTGATTGTTATCATGTTAGATTGATCTTTGTCATTTTGCACCATCATCATTTTGAAGCAAAAATGTCTTTATTGATATTTTGAGTTTACTGTTTTATTGTTGTAGTTACAGCTGTAAAAATTCCCAAGATAAATATTGGTTATTATGAAATATTGACAGCATAATGCTGTGTCATGGTGACAAAAATTTAATTTATTTTCAAACAACAAAACTGATGGTTTCGGTTTTTTTTTTTTTATATATATTTATTTGTTATTTTTATTACATCAAATCTTATCAAAATACCCTACTTTGCATTTCACTTTTACAAAATATCATACAGGGAAACCTGAATGGAGCAGAAGTTTACTTTTATTTATTCTGGATTTGGATGACCAAACAGCCACTGTACATATTGGTCTTCAAGAATCGACAGCTTTCATGCGGGATGAACATTTAGATTGACTTCTTCAAGGGAGTCGGTGTGTTTGAAGCAAAAAGAAAAAGGGCACACAGTCTGTGAATATATTTTCCTTCTGTAGTCAAGAGTAGACTTTAGTCCTTAGATTTACAATTTATTTGGTTTGTCTAAAATGTTCATTTTTGAGAAAATAATGCTTGTTTTGGTTCAGACTTTATTATTTTTTGAAAAGATTATTTTTAGTTTGCGTTCATAAATCTTTTACTAAAGAACTTTAAGGTGCAAAATTTTGCCAATGTACATCTTTGTTTTCTTTAATCAGAACTTCACAAGTTGGTTTTTGTGTTGAACTCAGCACATCCTCAGCTTTGTTTTCCAAAGTTTTGTTGAAGGAAAGAGTTGATTTGCTTCTCAATAAAATTGAATTGTAAAAAATGGAGAATTTAAAGTTCGTAAAAATGATCAATGGTATTTGTCAGCATTAAGGGGAATAAAATCCTGTTTATTTGCAGAAATGAAAGCATAATCATCAGACAGCTTATTGGCAGGAATGAAGAGTTTCTTGCAGATGTAAGTATTCTCTGCACAAAGAGTTCACCTGTTCTACCTGCCGTCTGAACAGGAGCATCTCAGCTTCTGTCCGGTTTGACATGTTCGCTCTTAAACCTGAAACTCCTTTCAGACGTGGCAGAAAGAGGATCCAGGTTCTGAGCCGGTTTCTCCCCCAGCTTCTTACCAGTGAAGATGTAAAGTCCAGACTCTGGATCTGGTTTCAGCCGAGGCCACAGCATCACATGGTAGTTGTCCGGCACCAAGTTGGTGGGCAGCCGGTACTTGTCCCAGGGCTCGTTGGATGGCGCTTGTGTGGGGGGGGCGTTGGTGGGGCCAGTGGTGCCTGCATCGTTGCTTCCGTTGGTTTTGGAGCGTTCCTGAGAGTAGACCACAGACAAAGCAATGATGGTGGAGAGGGCTGCCGCAGCAACGAAGACCCCCCCAATAGCAGCCCCTTTATTAATGTAGATACCCTTCCCCATGGTGTCCCCCTCCTGCACTGACAGACTGCATGCAGGGTGACCAGTTTATGTAGCTCGGCAGCATCAACTGGTGACACATTAACAGCCAGGTTGTAACCCCCCCCTCCACACACATAAATGCCCTCCCTCCCCACCTATTATATTAAAGCAGGGACTTTGACCAGAATGAATTTCATGACGTTCAAAGATTAATTGTCTTTTATTTTAAGTTATTCAAATATTTTTAGAAACTGCAATGGATTATATTAAATCAATTTTTGACACCATAAAAACTAAAATAAATGCTCTTGTAATGAGATTATCTAATTCCTAAAGGCTAATATAATAAATATAAAATGTGGTTCATGATAAAAAAAAATGTAGTTTATAAGGTTATACCTATGTGAAAGTGTCAGTACAGTTGGAGTGAAGACCATTCTGTTATTATAACAATGAGAATATATTTTTCCATTTATCCTAAATTTGATCCGCTAAGCATAAAATAACTCCCAAAAAGTTATATTCAAATCAAAGTTTGATGAAAATTGCAAGCATTTGAAATAAATAAACTTTTCTATGTAATGTAATTGTATTGATCAAAGTCTCCTGATGTGTTAGGGGCTGCACAAAACAATCACAAAAATGTGTGCACATTCTCTGCAAAAAGCTTAGACTTTCAGGAACAGTAGCATCACCAGTCAAAGCTCAGCCTCCTTCTGGGAAATTCATCTTTAACCCTTGTGCTATCCTAGGCACTTTAACATTGGGAGTTGGGTCATCTAGACCCACTACTAGATAGTGTGCTGAACCTTTTTTCTTCAATGATTTGTGAACCTGACTGGTGTCCATGGATTACATGAAATGTTTCCACCTTTATCCACCTTTGTCATGGTAGGGGGAACACGTCAATGTAAGGGTGGGGTCATCTAAGATAGCACAAGGGTTAAAGCCCAATTCCTAATTTGTTGTCAGTCTACACACGACTGCACCTCCTCAAAACAAAACTCAAGCTTTTCGGTCACACAATCGCTACATTTTAATTGGTCAGTCACAAAATTATAAAATACATACTGTGTCAAGACCAACCAGAAATCAGAAGTACATTTGACCTCTAACCTTCTTAATTAGCCCCATCTTGAGTCGAAGTTTGATATGTTACTCTAAAAAATGTCTAGTTTTGTTATTGTCGCCCAATACAACTGCAACTCCGATTAGCCTACTTAACCCAGAAGTATGTTGCTTAAAGAAGACTTTCAAATCACATTAGATTTTGATTTTGTAGCACCAGTGACATCCTTGCAAATAAAAGGGGGGGGGGGGTCCTAGAGAGTCAAATTCTCCACAAAACAATGAATGCTAATCTGTTTATCTATTCCATTTTTTCATTTTTCTTTTGAGATAACCAAAAAAAAAAGCTTGTTTATCTCAAAATAAGTGTTCCTCAAGATAATGAAATGAAATTACAGCTCATTTTTTCGACATCACATCTAAATAATGTGTTACATCCAGATAACAAAAAAAACAGATTTTCTTTGGAGATAACGGAATGTTGTTAAGTTTCTTCTTAAATGGCTGATTTAAAAATTGCTTCTGACAAACAAATTTGGCTCAATTTCCCCCTGAGTTAAACCACGACAAAAATGATTGATGATAAGTTAATCAATTAGTGTTTTTTGGCTCTCTGACAAACTCTCAAGCTGTTCTATTGATCTCCAAATAAGGATAAAGGTTTTCTGTTTTACCAAGAAAACCAGATCATTCTCAAGACATCAGGACTTTAAGATTTCTTATCTTGTGATAATGAAATTTGGACCTCTTATCTGAAAAAAGAAGAGCTGATAACAGCTGGTTCTTTAAAATGTAACTTTCATACATGTTTACTGAATCTGTCACATGTATGCTAATATTGAGACCTACAACAGGACTGTCATAAATTTGATCTCTGACCTTTAACAACAGCGTCATCTTGAGTCAAAATCTGAGTCCCACATCTGAAAATCTAAAATAAAACATAAAAGTAAGAAATCATTGGGGGTTTAAAACCCTTGGTCCATAACATCATCACAAAATTGAGTAACTGTTCTGAACCTTATGGAGTTTTTACTAAACTATCAAAATACACAAACTTAACCTATGTTTTAGCCGCCTCATCATGACCGCCTCAAAGCTGGAAGATGAGTTTGTGGAATTGAGCTAAATGGATTTTTACTTTTACACATAACATGATGCTTTTTTTCCACATTTAAAAAGGATTTATCCCTGTGGCATAATCTTTGACCCTTGCAGTTTTATACTTAAGAAAGGTAAATAATAATGAGACGCTGAGATGTTTTGATGTGGCCCATAAAGCTTTTGGTGCCATCAAAGAACTAGTTTTAGCCATATAAATAATAATCAATAATGTGTGATGTCATGGGTCATATGAAGCCTGAAATTGGGTGTTGGCCATGAGATAAGTCAGGTCACCTCATGGGTCCACCCACCTGTCCAAAAAACCTGTTCCCTTTACGATGACCTCTAGTGAAATCTCAAAACAGTTTTTTTGTATACCGTTTAATTTTGAAGTAAATGTGAATGTGCTCCCTTTTGTTTCCAGTAGTTACCTCAGGAACTGCAGCATTCCTGAAGGTTCCTAAAGGTTACATGCAGATTTGGATTGATCAGATGTTTGTTTCCTTACGGGAGCAACAGCCAATCCTCAAAAAACGTGCAGCAGTTTTCTGAAATGAAAACTGAGGGGGTGGTCCACGTGCCACTAGGTCTCAGATCAAAGGTTCGGACTCCTCCTTTGTTCTCAGAGAGTTATAAAATCCTGTCGCAGTCTGGAAACATGAAGAAACAGGATTTGCCTGCATGTCTTTATGATCTCCAAAAAAATCAGTTTACTGGGCTGGATTTTACAGTAGATCATAAAACATGTTGTGAGGAAACATCTGTCCTTGTTTTTATCACTGCAGAACTGATAGTCGTCTGTGACGTCTGAGACTGGAGAGATGAATTGGTGCTGGGTGCAGCAGGCAGAGCCTCTCTGATTTTATGAGCTCCTTTATAAAATCTTACTTAATATTATGAATTAAAAACAAAATCGTTATTTTATAAACTACAAATTAAAGTTTTTCTTGTGTGAAGTTACAAACCGTTTAAAAATTAGAAGTAAAAACCCAAATGAGAAAAACAGAAGAATGAAAAACTGCAGAAACTTTACATCTTTAAAAGCATTATTGACCATATGTTGTGATATTTTTCTTGTCTCATTTACCCACACAATTTCCAGTAAAACTATCTTTGATGATCTTAAAAAGCAAAAAAGACATACTTGTTTCTCTTTCTTTTGCCAAAAAAATGGCACCAAAAAAATATCTTGCAGAACACTATTGGTAAAGATCTAATGAAGTAGCAAAATAGTTGTTTGAGATGTTCTAGGCATCTGCAATAGATGTATGTTAGTTATCTAATATAAATCTTACGTTTTTTAAAAAAAAAACATATTTATGTATTTGACGTATGAAAATTGTCCTTCTTGGTATCTTTATTCAAATTATATTCCACGATACCGCGAATGTTGAAGACAATCCCCAAACCATAACGGAAATTTCGAAACGCTACGATTTCCGACAGATTTGAAGGCAGCACTCCGTCTGTGGTCACCATAGCAACCGGAAGCAATACTGGAGTAAACAGTTGCGTGCAGAACTGATTTTGTTGTTTGTGGCGCTGAAACTTCTTTCATACCGTCTACCTTTTTCTTTTCCCATCATCCTCTTACAGGTCCAAAATGACGCTGAACGTAAAGAACTACACCTGGACCCAAACAGAGTCGACGGTCAATATCCGCGTGCCGATTAAAGGCGCGAGAGCCTCGAACGTGGACATCGTGTCAACGGACGAGTATCTGAAGGTGACGATACACTACTACCGGCAATAACTGTATTAATTATTATTATTATTATTATTATTATTATTATTATTATTATTATTAGTATTATTATTAATAATATTATTACAAGCTTTATTACAGACTCAAGGTCCATTTGCCACAAAATACGCAAAACATATAAAAGACTTAAGGATAAAAATAAAACACTCAAAACAAGTATAAAAATCAATGATATAGGAATATAAAAACAATGATATAAAAGTATAAGAACAGTTAAATAACCAAGTTTCATTAACTTAATAAAAAGACAAAAAATGCTGACTTAAAAAAAAAACTTAAAAATTAAAAAAAAGACGACCGTATCAAAACCTCCAAATAGGGGATTGGTATAAAAGTGCTTTGCTTTACATTGGTGAGACTTAAAATGATTTAATTATTTAAAGCATTGACGATAAATAAAACCATAGATAAAATGTCATTATAGGCTACTTGCAGCTAACTCATGCTGGATGCCCTATAATTTGTCCACAGGTGGACAGTATATAAAGGTGTGCAACAAGTTTTCAATAAAATAATTTTAAGATTGTCCGAGCATGAATAAAACCTGCATGCAAGCGTGTTTGCCTGAACATATAAAATACACTATTGTTGTTGTTGTTGTTGTCAGAGCCTTATTCAGCGTTACTTCATGGGAAATATCTATATATCATAAAACAAAAAAACGTTTTTTCTGTCTATATTTTTTTACACTGATTGAACAAAATCTTATCGTAAAATAAAAAACACAGATTATTTTTTTTTCTTTTGGAACTTTTAATTTTCATGAAACTTATGATTACACCTGAAACAAGACCCCAAAATTGTAATCATTATTAATGTTACTTTTGCTAAAAGTAAAAGGTTCTAGAGTGCTAAGTATTTGTGTCCATAAACATTGTTTTTCATTGTCTTTTTATTATTATTTTAAAGCAATTCTTCATAAAAAATTATCATTCCTTAAAAAATGTGTAATTAAGGTGTATAAAAAAATCTTTTTTGAAGCTATTCTTTATGTATTTATATTTATGGAATTTGCATCACGTGTTTTGTCCTCTCTTTTTTCCAGTCTTTCCTTCATTCAGGTGATGCTGTCTTGAAGTTAAGGCATGGACTACAACTGGACTTAAAATTTTCATTTTGCCGTTCATTTGTCTTTTTTTCAAGACAGCATTTCCTAAATGAAAGAGAACCTGCACTGACGTCTTTTCTGCATGTTTTTTAGCTCTTTCCTGAAAGTTGTCTCCTCTGTTTTTTTGGGTTTGTTTGTTTTTTGCTCAGGTCCATTTCCCTCCATTTCTGTTCGAGGCCTTCTTGTTTGAAATGGTTGATGACAGCAGGAGCACAGCAAAGATTGGAAATGGAGTCATTGTTTTCACTCTGCAGAAGAGAGCCTGTAGACTGTGGGAGCATCTGATGGTCCATACAAGTAAGAACCTCCATCCAAGTCTGAACTCGCATGAAACTGCAGGTGTATGAGTTGCCATGGATACTGCACACTTCTGTGGATGTAATGGGGAGTACTTAGGACTTATTTTGTATTTGTAAACACCTTTTTTCAACATGACCATTTCCTTAAGGTTGTGTTTTATTTTAAAAATTCAAGCAAATAATCTATACACTCATGCACACACTAAATGCAATATGTAAAAATATTTCCAGAAAAGCAATGAAATGTGTAAAATAGGCTATGTGATGTTAAGACATAAGGGATAATTCAAAGAGTAGATTAAACCTTTTCATGGTAAAAAAAAAAAAAAGATCAAATTTATCTTTTGCTTTAAAAATAGATTTTTTTTAAAAGCTGATTGGAAAAACTTTGACTTGTGCTTCAGATGACAAAGAAACAATGAGGGAAATCAGGGAGAGAGCCCAGCAGCAATTCCAGCAGAAGGTTTGTGCAGAGAGCAGAGAGAAGGCAGAAAAACAGCATGCAGACAAGAAGTACGCTCTGCAGACAATGATACAGGTACAAGCTTTATTCATTTGAATGAATCAGCTTGGAGAGGGCGCTGGAGTTTTGTGTTTGATGTTGAATCAGCTCGAAAAAGAGGAAAAAGACAGAATCCAGAAGATGAAGGACGCAGAGCGAGAGAAAGCCAGCGCTGAGCTTGAGGCGTTGCAGCAGAGGCAGGAGGCACAAGAAAAGGACCAACATGACATCGACAATCAGATCCAGGAGAGAGCAGAGGATCAAAAAAGTCGATTTAAGGTTTTCACGAAATTCAGAGAGGGTGAGTAAAACTTCCTGAAGATCAAATCTACTCCTCCCCTTCCCTTCACTCTGAACATGTTTGTGTTTAGCTTGCAACAACCTCAAGAAGAAGAAAGCAGCCAAGCTGCCACCTGAGAGACCCAGAGGCAACATTCGGTTCGCTTTCACCCCTCGAGCTTTCCCAACGGCACTTAGAGAGTCACAAATGGCTGAGGAAGAGGAGGTGAGTTCTTCCGTTTCCCTCGAACACCGGAAAACTGCCCAATACACAAAGACAGAAGGAGAAGAAGGTCAAAAAAAGGAGAAAAAACGGACAATTCTATGCTCCTGTGAAGTCTGCAGATTGAAGAAACGAAAACACGAACTGAACATGGAATCAAGTCTGAGTTTCCATGTACTGCCTGTGCGTGTGTGGGTTTTCTCCGGGCTCTCGGGCTTCCTCCCACAGTCCAAATAAATGCCTCATAGGTTATTGGTGTCCTTAAATTGCCCCTAGGTGTGCGTGTGAGTGTGTGGCCCTGCAACCTGTTCAGGGTGTGCTCTGCCTTCGCCCAATAGCAGCCCAGTGACCCCGAAAGGAATTCAGCAGGTTCCGAAGATGGATGGAAACAAATCAATTTTTCAGATCACCGATCTTGAGAAATTGGGGAAATAGGTAACAAAACCGGGAGGGGTAACAAAGGCAGCACCGCCTTTTATTTGGGTTACTGTCAGAGGGATTCCAAAAAACTAATAAACCTAAAGTATCTGAAGGTGACGCTACTATTTGGACAAAACAAGGATGTCTGTCTGCAGTAAAGTTATTAACAAAAACACAAACCCAAAACACAACAACTACCATGAGCAAAAAGAAATCTATCAAACATCAGCTAACAGAGAGGAAACCACAGGCCCAAATGTGATGAGGGTAAAACAGGAATGGAAATCCACAAGATCAGAAAAAACCCAGGCTCCAGCAAGCTTCTAGGTGGAGGCAGACAGCAGGGGCAGGCGGTGAAACACATCCACCCAGGAATTCAGCCGCCACCGGAGCAGGGAATTCTGAGAGCTTTTAAACTAGCTGGACCTCTGCTGAAAACTGAGGTCACAACATAATTGAAAATGCTTATAAAGATTAAATTTAAGTTTAAAAGTTCAACGTTCAACGAGAAACACACAGATTTCCAGCAGCACTTAAACACACCCTGCACGTCCAAAACATTCAAACAAACGTGAAACAACCACAGTGTGTTTCCACACAGGTGAGTACTTTGTGTTTTTATCTCTCTGGTTGTTGCTCCTTGAAAGCTTCCTGCTCAACCCTCAGTCTGGACTGACAGGATCCCATAAACAGCTGTTTTCCACTGCAGTGGCTCAGGGCGCAGGCCGAGGCCAGAGGAGCGGCGAGTGCAGACGCTCTAGAGCTGACGGACCTGACGAAGGAGGAGAGGAACCCCGATTGGCTGAAGGACAAAGGAGAGTGAGTCCCATCAGTTCTCAGCATTCACCTATCCTGTACTGCTTGATCTCTAAACTGCCTTTTTTTTGTTCAGCAAGTGTTTTAGGGTGGGGGACTACATGGGGGCGCTGAACGCCTACAGCCTGGCCATCAGGATCAACAAGAAGATCCCGGCTCTGTTTTCAAACAGGGCAGCGTGTCACCTGATGCTAAAGAATCTGCACAAAGCCATCCAGGATGCTTCTGAGGTATGGAAACTTCTTCTTAATAAACAGATGTTTTTTTAATTATTGACTGTTTATTCTTGTGTTCTTGTCTGTAGCTGATTCAGCTATGTAATTAATGTTATGTAACTGAAAGACTGTCCAGTCTCTCCATGTTTTTAGGAAGTTAAATCAGGCTTGGAGGTTTTATGAACCTTTTCTGTGTCTACTCCCAGTGTTCTTATGTTTATTTAGATTTCTGTTTTCACTTTTGAAGCTTTTATTTTGGTGCTTTCTTTATGAGGATCCTCCACACCAGACTGAGGCTACTTGGTCTCTTGTTGCCATGGAGATCGCCCTTGTCTGTGTGGTTGGGGCCCCCACATTGCTAACCTGGGCCTGCTGGGATCTGAGCAGTTCCTGTGGTGACGCCCTCTGTGATGATGGATAGCATGGCTCCTGGTTTTGAAAGATCACTAAGGAATCACATCCTCGTCTCAGAAATTAAAAGTCTGAATTTAAGTACTGGGGGGGTTGTGGGGGTGTATTGATGCTTTGCATAGCTTTGAATGTTGCCACGTGTCTGTTTATTTAATTTTGGAAATTTGTTTTAATCTCTCAGAGAATAAAACAAATGTCATGCATGAAAAGTTGCTCGCAAATTAGGTTTGATTTCATATCTTGTGGCTCATCTTGAACTCATCCGGGCTTTTAAAAGCTTTGTTTTGGCTCAGATCTTTTGTTTTCACCAAGATCTTAGCTTTATGGACGTGTGAGTAAATGAAGGCTACTCTGTGACATCAGCGTGTTGTTGCAGTGCTAAGCTTCACTGAAGTGACAAGTCTTTTTATTTACTTCAGTGCAGGAACAGCAAAACCTTCTGGTGCACTATGTTTTATTCTCAGATGTTATTTTAAAAAATTACAATCTTTAGTTTCTGCACGCTAAAGAGCACGTTGCCCTGATTTTCGTCTGTAGGCGCTCGAGCTGCTGACTCCTGCAGTGGCTGCAAACGCCACCGCCAGACTCCGACCAACAGTTCGTCGAGGAACTGCCTTCTGCCTGCTGCAGCTATATGAAGAAGGTCTGTGGTTTCAGTAACGAGACAAGTGTTAGTTTAACAGCCATAAAAGCTGCAAGACTGACAATCAACTGATGCATTTGTGGTATAATTGTAGGGTTACAGGACTACGAGGCTGCCCTGAAGATTGACCCCCATAACCAGGCTCTGCAGGCAGACACACAGAGTATCAGAGACGTCATCCAGACCTCTTCAGCCAGACAGTTGCACTGACTAACCCTGTAAAGCTGTAACTCTTACTGTGTTGTTAAATCGTTTATTTGAATGATTGTCATTTAAGCAAAGAAAGTGTCTGTTTAACAACACAACATGAAATTGTCAGTAATTGCTTAGTGTTTTGAGAAGCTGCAAAAAAGTCAGGAAAATCCAGAAGTTTTTAGAAAATATGAAAACAAAAAAAAACATCAACATTTAATTAATTTTGAATGTAAAGCAGTTTAAGTTGTTTACTAATGGTACTAAATGTCAGAGTGTCTGCAAAAACTCCAACCTTCTGGTTACAAAAAGTCAAACTGTAACAAACACTAAAAAACCTTCTGTGTGTTAACCTTCACAAAATCAAAGTGTTTCACAGACATCTGTGTCCTGTGAAACATCACAGATCTTGTGTTTCTGATTCTTGTGAAAAGCCTAAATAATAATAGAGACGTAGTTTTCTAGGATGAAAACCTTGTGAAACGCAGAACGACTATTTCAAGTTTTATTTAAAAACAGCATCAATATAAAATTTTAAAGGTTTATTTAAGAAAATATGAAAAGTACAAAATGTCTTTAAAAAGATTTTTACAAGGTTTTTGACATTTGCATCTACACATAAACTAAAAGCAGAAGAGTCTGCATGCCTCACAGGCTGTGCAGAAAAAGATACTGTACACAAACAGCCAGTAAATACAGGTATGTACACAGCAGTCAGTCAGTCAGTCAGTCAGTCCACCACAGGAGGCTCTTATGAAACTGTGATCTCCTCACCGTCCGACTCTGAGAGCTCTGACTGTTTGCTGGAGTCTGCTGACGGAGATGAGGACTTGTGGAGATGAAGGTGATGATGGGGAAGGTGGGGCTCCTGCCCACTGCCCACGTCCGTCAGGTCTGGGTGGGGGTTGGCCTTGGTGGGGAGGGTCTGCTGGCGGCAGCCGCCCGTCGACAGAAGCTCCCTCTCCTTGGAGTTCCTCCATTTCATCCTGCGGTTCTGGAACCATATCTTCACCTGAACCAGACCAGAAAAACACAGCCCAGTTGTTGTTAGTTAGTTGCTAGCAGTTTTATAGCTTTTATTTTTTTGTATTTTTGACATTGTTTTCCTCACAAGTTCCTGTCTGAATCTGACCAGTTTGTGCAAAATGAAAGAATCCAGGACTGTGGCTGTTCCACAGCAGAAGAAAATAAAGATATTATATATCTTTATATTGATAAAATAACTTTAGTAGTGCCACTTACTGACCTACAAGTTCTGTCAAATATGTCAATGTATTGGGGTACTCTTCACAAAAAACACAAACAGAACAATTAAGATGATAGTGAAAAGACTAGTGTTTTGGATCATTTTCAGCAGACTTATGTGTTTTTGTGAGTAAACAGCTGATGTTTGTCCTCTTCTGTGTCACACTTCCTTTTACAGACCGTTCTTCCTTCATCATTAAAAGTGCATGGGATTATGCTGCAGATTTTCTATTTTTGAGCAGATTGAAGAAGTGCATTTCATGGTTAAAAAAATATGGTAGGTTCACTTAATTAACTCTGATTTAATTTTTAATAGATTAATAAATTCATGGCTGAGACGCAACAACAACAATAAAATAAATGTTTTTTTGATCATTGCTGACATCACACAACGTACTATTTCATTTTCTGAACTAAGATGATCCTATGTAATGCAGGGTGTCTTTTATTTTGAAAGGAAGTCATGTGAACCTCTGTCAAAAGCTATAAACTATATATATTGTGAAAAAAGGCTATTTTTCTTTATATTTATATTTTTTTTATGCCCAAAAACAATAGCTCATTTATATTTGTCATAATCATTACAAAAACATAAACAGAAATCAGTGTTTAATTTTTTTCTAAAGGGTGAAGTTAGACTTTGTGGCTCCTACTGTGTTGTTGTCGGAGAGAAATTGGCCCAAATGGTGGTTGCAGACCACTGGTTTAACGTTTCTACAAAAAACAAACCTTCCCCTTTAAATGTTCTGCAGAGATTCAACATGCTTTAAAAACTAATTTTGAAAGCAAAACTTTAAAAATGCATTTGTATAAAATGTAATTATTCGTATGATAAAGAACTTTCTTTGTTAAATTTGACTTAAAACTAGAACTCTTGCGGAAAACCAGTGGTGTGCTGCATAAATGATCCACTAGAGGGCAGTCAACCTACACCTGCCTAAGACCGCTCAGAAAGTCTAAAAGTTGAATGTTGGATTTGAATGAATGATGAAGCATGTTTGGACCTCCAGCCTAGGGGGCAATCGTAGCAATCCCTTGCCCCCGCCTCCACCTCCGCCTTGCGTTGTACCTGTGAGTCCTTTAGGCCCAGTTTACTGGCCAGCTTCTTTCTGTCTGGTTTGCTGATGTACTTCTGCTTCTGAAAGGTCCTCTCCAGGGCTTTCCGCTGGAGGTCTGAGAAGACAGCACGCCGCAGCATGCCCCTCCTGGGCTTCCCTCTGGGGGCCAGGGGCCAGGAGAAGGTTCCTGGGACGGGAACCACAGAGGAGGAGGCTGGAGGGAGGAAGCACAGAAGGCAGTGAAAATTTGTTCAACCTGAAGCAATAAAACCTTCAGCTAAGAATAAAAAAAATGATTGAAATCAGTTATTCCTGCTAAATCTACATCTGCAAATAGCATACCAGAACGAGAAGATGTTCTGCACATAGAAATGAAACCTGCCAACGGAAAGCCTGGATTTTGCAGCTCACATGACCGTATCAGAGGAGCTTGGATGCCCGTGTAGCGTGAGGTCTTGTGAACTCTGTCATGTGCTTATCCCCCACATTTGTCAGCGTTGCGAGTTCCTCCTTGTCTCTGTAATGAGCACACAGGCTCCCCGATGCTCCTCATAATATCCTCGTTCTGCCTCAAATCTGACGCTGAAGAGCCCAATTTGTCCGGCAGTGGAAACAGAGCCTATGCTAATGAGACGGGCCCTCCAAAGCACGGCTCACACTGGCTCTAATGAGGCGTGAAGGGGGGGCCGTACAGGCTGCAAATGCGCAGAGAAAGCTGATTGTGTTGTAATGAATTGAGTGGAAAAGGCCGTCGACAGGCCAGTTTATTACAGGCCCATTAGAGGCAGGTCAAATTGGCTGAGAGCTCTCACTTCAGAGAACCTCCAACCTGCCAGTGTCACACATGTTTATCAGGAACATGCAGAGAGAGAAAACGAAGCAAAAATACCCACAAGTCATTCATCAATTTATCCTTTTTTAGAGTTTGAATCCACATTTACTATACCTTAACTTTCCTTAAATATACATCCTTTTTTTGTCTTAAAACATATAAATGTGAAGCCAGATTGAAATATTTTATCAATTATTTTGCTTAAATCACCTTTTAAATGACAACTTATGAATTATTTAAAATTCTAGACTTTTCTTAAGGTGGAACAGTTGATCATCAGTTCTTTGGGCTCCATGAAATACTTTTCTTAAGATGTTTTTGGACTATATTTAAACCCAAACTTTCTACCTGAACATTAAAACTTTTGGTTCTACAAAGACTCAGTACTTGTTTTTTGTCTTTTTGTCGCCCTTGCCAGTTGGAAACCTCCATAACTCTATCAATTTCTTCAGAAAATTGTCAGATAAAAGGAGTAGGCAAATGAAGTCAAATGTACGAAATGAGGAAAACCTGACAATTTTGTACAGTACAATAAATCCACAATAAATCGTAGTCGGAGGTTTAGATGAAAACGTTTAACCGCAGGGTTTTCTCGCCAACTCCTTTGTGGAGGGGCAGGGAGTTTTGGTTGCAAATCAATGGTGCATGAAGAAGAGCCGAGTTCCTGAGCTCAAAAAAGCCCTCATATTTGGACCGAGGCATTCCTATTTAGAGCGGAAAGAACTGGACTAATTTGTAGATTAGGACAAGCGATGCTAATGTCAGCAGTCAGTGCACCCAGAAACAAAAACATCACATCGGTGGATCTGATCCAAGCTGAATCGTGAAAGTTTGACCACAGAGAAGCGAGCTAAGCAGCTACAACCAGACAGCAGGAAAACCCCCGGATTATGTCCGCAGCTAAATTGATCCACCAGTCAGGTGAGTTCAATCATTTAAATGGATGGGGAAGAACAATTAAATATGAAATCTTCACTAACTTAAAGCAGGGAGGTGCTCCACTAGACTGTCTATTCAGAGTGAAACTTCTTATCTGCTTTTAGAGATGATGGTGACAATAAAGAAAGTCTGTTGAATTTAAAATTTTAGATGCTAATTTTGTCTGAAATGGGTTTTCAATGTCAGTTTTTCCATTTTGAGTTGAACAAACGCTGAATCTGTTTGTGTGAAAGTAGACGGACTCTTTGACCTAAGCTGAAGTAACTCCTGCAAACATCTGACTTACCATAAAGGTAAACCCCCTTTCAGGGGGAGAGGAAATGTTAAGGTCTCCATATGATCAGGTGAGATCAAAACTACAATTTATTTAAATTGGAGTCATTACCTTCTGACAGATTAATGATGTGGTGATCAGTTGTTTTTTTATTCATGTGCTCTTTTATTAATGTTTAATGTGGGCATAACAGGACCTAACATTTATTATTTTAGGCAAATTGAACTGAGACCACCATTGTTTTTTCTTTTCAAACAGCCGTTTTTGTTTAAGTTCCCTCAAACAGTTTTGTCTACTTGCGTTTTTGCAAAAACCTTTGGATCTCAAATAAAACGTTCACACATCTAAAAATTCCAAAACCATGATGAGTTTCAGATTAAATAATTATTTTAGATTCAGAAAAGCTATATAAGCTGCATAAGTGAAATTTATATGCAGTCCTCCTTTTTGCTGCATTTGTGAACGTCGGGTTTGCAACAAACAAGCATCCAGCGAGTCCACCAACCTGACAGGAAGGATGAGGCCCGGAGGAGAGGATGCAGACTTCCATCGAAGAGAGGCAGCGGCAGAGGCTTGGAGTGCAAACCCTCACCTGCAGGACACACGTGCACGCACGTGCACACACATTCATATAAACTCAATACAAAGGCTGTGTTTTACAGCTTCCTGCAATCACTTGATTATTTCTTTTCTCAAAAACAATTTTTAACAACACAATTTAGAAAAACTTTATATCTGATTTTTAAGATGTTTAAGATGTTTAATGCAAACAGGGTTAACAAATAAAGACTATTAAAAACATCTTTAACTTTGGAAAAATCATTTAAAACAGCAGCTGCTGAAATGACCAACCACACTGCTTCAACAGAAAATTAGTACATGTTTATTATCATTTTAAGGGAGATTAAGGTTTATTTTTGCAAACTTTCTTTAATTAGTGGGACTATCTTGTAATTTTTATCATCAAATAAAACAAACTAACAATGTGCTCTTTAAAATATTTGACCCTAAACATTAAGGGAGCAAAATACAAAAATTTTGTCTTCAGTAATTATTTTTCTCATGAAAAATTAGCTTTAGAAATATTAAGGTTATATAAACACATTTTGTAAGCTCAATTTAAAATAAATAAATAAATAAAATCAGATACAAAACGTTTTAAAACTGCATTTTATTAAGGATAAACAGATTATAGGCTCCAAAATTTGGTAAAATATTTTTTTGTTTGCGATTATATACTAATGCAGAAGCTCCTTTGCACTTTATATTCAAAATATAGTTCATAAATACAAATTCCTGCATTTCATCTTAATGTCTTTGAAGTCAACTCTTAAAAATATCTGATTTATAAATGTTACATAAATAAGTCATAAATTAGACTCATTTGTGACGGCAGGACTGAGCTCCTGTTGTCTGCAGAAAGTGAAGACACAAATTCATCTGGTTTAGCAGCAGAAAGAGAGTTTAATTATTTTTAAAAGTTTATTAATTGTTTTTACAATAATATTGCACCTTTTTATTTGATTATTGTTAAAATGTAAAGTTTAGAATCCTGAATTTAAAACATGCAGTCGGTCTTAAGGTGATATCTTGAACTTCATGACATTTCCAGCCGCACGTGCCTCCCTGCAGGACTCAGGTCAGGACTCACCGTTCCGCGCGCACGGTGCCAGGATCGCGTTTACGCCGAACTTGAGGAACCCGGAGTCCGGGCAGGTGGGGTGCGAAGACACGGCACCGCCTCGGTTCTGCTGCCCGGAGCTGTGCGGCCGTTCCGAGCTCGGCCCTGATAGCCGGGAAGAGGAGCCCGATTCTGGGCCGAACGAGTCTCGCAGACTTGTGGGGCATAGGGTCCGGTGGATGTAGCCCACAGGGTGGCTCAGGCGCAGGAGGTCCTCCACCAGAAAGCCGGAGGGCAGCGCGCGGTTCAGGGGCGCGGAGAGAGCCGCGGGGGGACGCAGGAAGGCCGGGTAGAGAGGCGGCGGCAGGGCGCTGCAGGGAAACATCATGGTGCTGCAGGCTGGAGGAGACCCGCAGTTTTCAGGCTGATCCAAGAAAAACGGGACAACCAGGAGCGCAAACTGTCTTTGAGTCCTGGTCACGGGCTATATAACCGCACACGCGCGCGCAGAAACACGCACACGCTCAGAAGTTTGACCCTCATCTCTCCATGAAACTCTGAACACAAGTTTAAGGGCAGCAGGGAGGAGGAGGAGCAGCAGCAACAAAGTTCAGGTTCCTCAGAGACGAAGTGATGCTGATGGAGGAAACCCTGCCAGGAATGAGATTTAATCCCGACAGTTTGGTTTAATTTGGAAAAGTTTTGAAACACTGAATGCTGCTCAAGTTTGGTGAAGTTTCTGAGACAGAATTGATGTAAAAAAGTGAGATTTGCTTAAGTGTTGCCTTCTCTCAATCTGCAAAAACACAACTCAGAGGAAAAGTTGGATTTATTTCAAAATTCCCCCCCCCAAAAAAAAAACGTAAAATTTGGAGGACTTCCACCACAGATGAGCTCACATATGAGTTTCATCCCACAAAGTTTCCCTCTAGATTTGCAACTCATCTTTTCAGGATAGTTTTGGCAACATCAGTTTTCCCTTATATTACCCTCAAACAATCCAGAGGGGCAAAAGTGCCAACAACTGTCAATGAAGTGCATCTGTTTCCATGGCAACCACATCAGCCCTGCAGTTAGATGTTTGTCACCTTCTTTGACAGACAGGTTTGCATTAGTTAGTTCTACAGAAATTAGTCTTCCTGACCATTACACAAAATAGTATTTGAAGAAGAGAGATAGTAAAAATTGATTTGTGTTACATAAAAATGTGAACGTGTCTATAATTTTGGTCCCAAAAAAACGCCTTTCATGGTTGGGTTAAACTCAGATTATTGATGTATAAACCTCAAACCCTGGACACTGATGGTGGTTGAAGGCCAGACCATTCCAAAGTGTGGCTCCGGTGGAGAACGGGGTGAAGGAGGGACAGCAAACTGTCTCTAGAATGTGGAGAGAAACAACCATTTATGACTTTACAGACAAAAAAATGATTGTGATTGGCTGAGAAGAAGGTGGGCCATGTATCTATTGCTTCAAATGAAAGGCCTGATTGAATAAAATTTTTAGCTTGATGTGGCAAAAGAGTAGAGACTAGAGGATCTGACGAACAGAAACGTATTGACTTCAACCCACTGAGGACTGATTCCAACAGACATAAACAGGATAAATCACCAACCTGCTGGGTCTGTTCTTTAGGAAACCTAACCTTAACAGCAAACACAACTTTAGCACATTAACCAAGAAAACAGAACTAGAAAGGCAGCAGACCTCACAGTTTATCCTTTAGGCTGCCATTCAAACTGAGGTGTGAACTCTTGACATCCAACATCCTCAAACTGGACTAAAACATCAAAGTAGATGGAAAATTCTGTGTGGACTCTATATCTTCTCCCTGTGTGTGTGGGACTCCAGTTTCCTTCCACAGCCCCAAACATGCTTCATATGTTAACCGATTGCTCCAGTGTGAGTGAGACTGATTGTGTGGTACGGCTGGAGCCTGTCCCGCTACTGTTGGGTCAAGTCAGATTGTAGTGTGCATCCCGCCTTGACCCAACAGTAGCGGGACAGGCTCCAGCAACCCTGTGACCCCCAAAACGGATGTGGCAGATTAAGAAAATGCATGGATTAAAACTTTGATCCATGAACCAAATGCAGGTAGAGTCAACTCCAGTTAATGTGCCCTTTCCGCTGCAGGCTTTGGGATTATAATCCCATAGGAGATGTCAGAAATTAATGTACATCTGTCCATGTTCAGGACTGAGAAAAACACTGACTGATTGATTGACTGACTGATTGATTGATTGATTGATTGATTGATTGATTGATTGATTGATTGATTGATTGATTGATTAACTGATTGATTTCGTGAAATTTTATTGAGCAGAGGGTAGTTGCATGGCAGTCCATTACTCCATTTACGCATCACAAGGGGAAAAACACACATACTAAAAAAGGAATGACAAAAAAAGCCTTGTTAAAGAACACATGAAATTCATTTGTTATAATTAATAATCACTACGAACCCTAAAAGCCAATAAGAATCCTTTGAAAGGTATTTAAAACTTTATACAAGATTAATAACGCATTTGAAAACTTTTATAAAAACTTGTACACACCGCAGATCAATCCGTCAGAGCAAAGTATTGACTCATTTCTTAATAATGTAAACCTACCCAGGCTAAATGAGGATCAAATCACAAACTTAGATTCTCCGCTCTCGCTGTCTGAACTTCATGAAGCTCTGTTACTTATGCCCAATGGTAAAGCACCAGGGCCTGACGGCTTTCCTGCTGAGTTTTATAAAGAATTCTGGGAACAACTGGCACCAACATTTTATAAAACGGTCACATCTATTAATGAGAGCCAATCAATGCCACCTAACATGAACTCAGCCAACATAATTCTTCTTCTAAAACCAGACAAAGATCCCACTAGTCCTTCAAGCTATCGCCCTATTTCTTTAATCAATGCAGATGTAAAAATTATCTGCAAAGCACTAGCACAGAGAATAGAAAAAATCACTCCTCACATAATTCACTTCGACCAAACTGGATTCATCAAAGGCAGACACTCGGATGATAATGTCCGTAGACTAGTTAATATAATAGACTTTGCCACCATTGAAAACCAGGAAATGACGGTACTATCGCTGGATGCTGAAAAAGCCTTTGACAGAGTAAATTGGAAGTTCCTTATTGCCGCCCTCCATAAGTTTGGTTTTGGAGAAGCATTCATCAATTGGATCAAAATATTATATCACAACCCCAATGCATCAGTTAGAACTAATAAACAGACTTCAAACAGGGTTTTTTCTTGGAAGAGGAACCAGACAGGGCTGCCCACTCTCTCCTTCTCTTTTTGCTATATTCATTGAGCCTTTAGCTGCAGCAATAAGACAGAATGAGAGCATTATAGGAATAAAAACCAAACACAGTCATCATAAAATTAGTCTTTATGCGGATGACATATTACTGTTTTTAAGGAATTTACATTCTGTAAATGAAACAGCAATGATCATAAATGAATTCTCCTCCATATCAGACTATTCCATTAATTGGAATAAGTCTGTTTTATTACCACTCAACAGGAATATGGAACAAAGACTCACAATTCCAGTTAAAACAGGAAATATAAAATATCTGGGTATCCACTTTTCCCCCAAACTATCAGAACTGGTGCAGCTAAACCACAACCCATTACTGAAAAGCATGCAGGACGATCTAACACGCTGGACCAACCTGCCTCTGTCCTTTATGGGCAAGGTAGCCACGGTTAAAATGAAAATCTTACCCAAGGTTAATTATCTCTTCTCAATGATTCCCACACAACCGCCATTAAAATGGTTCAAAACATTAGACTCATCCATATCAAGCTTTCTATGGAACAACAAACCTGCAAGAATTAGTCTAAAAACTTTAAAATCTGCAAAAAGCTGTGGAGGATTAGAATTACCTAACTTCCACAAATACTTTCTTGCAAATAGATTGCAATACATCTTAAAATGGTTAAAAAATAATCCAGAAACCAACTCATGGTTAGACTTGGAACAGGCGTTATGTGGAAAGATCAACCTGTCACAGCTACCATTTATTAGCCAAACAGTTAAAAAACAGGATTGTTTCAAAAGCATTAATATAAATGCCACTTTAACAGCCTGGTGGGAATTTCTCAAAATATCAAAATCATCAATTCAACCGTGCAAAATGACACCCATCTGGAACAACCCGGACATCCTTATTAACAAAAAAATGATTCACTTCCCAGCTTGGCAAGCAGGGGGCATAAAACAACTAGAGCACGTAATTATTGATAGAAGATTCATAACTCCCCAGGAACTTCAAGACAAACATGGAATAAATAACTTCTTGGAATATCAGCAACTTAAATCAAGTATTACTAAAAAGTATAAATTTAAAGACGACGATTTAAAGCTACCAGATGTAGTTACTACTCTGATTAATTTTTCAATGAATAGAACTCTCTCCAAAATATACAAACTTTTATGTAATTTAGATAACAATATTGCCCTTCCAACAAAAAAATGGGATGCAGATTTGAGCATCAGCACAGATGAAAGCTTCTGGTCAGAACTCTGTCTAAACACCTTTAAACTGACAAAAAGTCCAAATTTGCAGCTAATCCATCTCAAAACTCTTCCCAGAATTTACTACACTGGACAGAGGATGTTCAAGATGGGTCTCAGTAACTCAGATATTTGCGAGCACTGTGATAATAATCTAACCGACAGCTACATGCACGCACTGTGGTTCTGCACTCCTGTCCAGGCTCTCTGGCAGCAGGTATGTGCCGATTTATCAGTCTGGCTTAAGGTTTCAATCACAGCTTCACCGTCACTTTGTGTGCTTGGTGACATGAGTGCCATCGATATAAAAGAAGGATCAGCATCTATCATTTTCACAACTCTTTGTATTGCCAAAAAAACTATTTTAATAAATTGGAAAAACAAGAAAAATATAAACATAAGTCAACATAGAAATCTGCTGTTTGATCATATCAGCTTGGAAAAAATGTCAGCCCAAAGCTCAAGTAAATTTGAAAGAATTCGGTCTCTCTGGTCTCCTGTGGTTGACTCCATGACTTAAGGGGTGGGGGGCTTGGTCGTCGCTGCTCCTTGCCCTTCTGCCGTGGTTTGGGGTGGGGGTCGGGGCCTCCGGTGCCTGGCGGGGGCGGTGGGGGCTCCGTTGGTCGGGGGGTCGGGTCCGGTGCCTGGGTGGGGCGGGCTGGGGCGCTGCGTGGTCCTCTGGGCTTGTGGGGGGGTGGGGTGGTGGTCTGGCTTGGCTTGGGGGGGTGGTCCCTTTGCCTGCGCTGGGGGGGTTTGGCGGGGGGCCCTGCTCGGGGGGGGGGGCCCAGCGGCGCCGGATGGGCTGCCCATCTGCACCTGGGGCTGGGATCGGCCCTTCCCTGGCTCTGGGACGGGACAACCCTCTCGGGGCCCCCGGTCGCTCTGGGTGTCATCCGCTTCGGCTGCGGGGTCTGGGGTGGGGTGGGGTGGGGGGCTTGTCGGCCCTGTCCTGTGGGGGGGCGTTCTGGGGGGGAGGGGGGGGGCATTATTGGTACGGGTCGGGGGGGCTAACGGGTCGGGGTCTCCGCTGAGGCAATCAGTGGTTGCCTCGGCCGGTTGGCCTCCTCGGTCCCGTCAAGGCCTGACCAGAGCTCCTCTAGGGCCGGCGTCTGGGGGTGGGGGCCTGGGCTTGCTCCGGGGGGGGTGGCGCTATCTGGCTCCTCTCTCTCTGTGTGGGGTGGGTGGTGCCGGGCCTGGGGTGTCGGCGCCTCCGGGGGTGGGGCCCCTGGGCTGGGTGGCCCTGGCCTCTTTGCTGGGGGGGGGTTGGGGGACAGCTGTTCGACCACCGGGGGACAGTCTACCAGCTGTCCCCAACTTACCCCATTCCTCATATAACCTCATATTAGGGTGAGGGGGTGGGGGGTCTAGCCTGCAATGCGCCTTGGGGGGGGCTACTTTTTTTTTTTTTTTTTTTCAACTTGTCCTGTCCAACAGCTAGGCAGACAGATGAGAGCTGAGGGCCTCTTGGGTTGGACATATTTTACCTTAACAAGAGGGGTTATTAATCTTCAGACAAACCAAAGGTATGTCTGAATAAACCCCTTTTGTAATTGAGGCCAAACTTTATTAATTTCAAACATGTCTGAAAATCTTTGGTGTTGGACCGGACGGAAAAGGAAAGAAGGGAAGAAGAGAGAGGGACGTTAGAGAGAGGGGGGGTAGGGGGTGATAATAGGAGGGGAAGGGGGATAAGACCATGAAGCAGCATAAAGCAACAAGTTTACTGGTTGTTTATCATTATGGTAAGGTTCAAATGTAAAAAAAAACAAAAAAAAGGGCGGAGCCTGTCCACACACACACTCAAATGTTATAAACAGACCTGTTAGTTGCAAAAATGTCCACCTGTCGACATGTACACAAAACAGATAGTGTTCACACGCATACTTATGCCTTAAAACCAACTAGTGTGAAATATTTCAGTCATTCAGTCTGTTGAGCTAACACCTGTGCTCAGGTGAGTGTTTATGTTCTTCTAAAATGGATGGTGGAACGTGAAAAGAAGGAGGGAGAGTGCCCAGCCATCCCCACCCCAAGACCCCCACCGCACCAGCAGCGGCAGCCGGAATCCCCCCAACGCCACACGGGAACCGGCAGGGAACAACCGCCGCCCGGGCGACCAAGCCCGCCACCCAGGCCAGGGCCAGCAGGGCCGCCGCAAGGCCCCCAGAGCCAGAGAGCAGGGGTGCACGGAGGGAAAGAGGGCGCCGCCCCAGCCCAACCAGGAAAGCAGCCCCCCCGCCGCGCCGGGAGAACCCAACGCAGGGCCCCACCGGAGAAGGACGCCCACAGCCCCAGACGAGCACCCCACCACCACCCAGAAGTTCCGGGCATCCCCCCGCCCCAACCCCAGGTACGAGCCAGGACCCCCCAAGAGAGACCCACTCCGCACTCCAGGCAGCCATCCGCCCGGCCCACGGTTGGTCCAGGGAGGAGCGAGGCAGGGGCCCGCCGCCCCCGCCCAGAAGGGGGGAACCCCGGGGAAAAAAGAGGGCCCACAAGGGGTGTTGTAAATATGGCCCGACCAGGCTCGGCCACAGTTGGAAATTTGGCGGGGCCCAGCACTCAGGAGCAAGGACCAGAACCCACCCCCCAGGGACACGAACACCCCCGGCTCAGATGTAATGTGAACCCCCCCACCGCGCGGAAAGAGCACCGCCGGGCCCAGGAAGCCGGCACCCCGGGGACACAGCCGCCGTTGCAAAGGGGCCCGTTCCCCCCACCAGGGATGGGGCAGGGGACAGATGGTCCTAGGTCCCACCTTCCTTGCAAAATGTGTGTGCGTGTATGTGTGTTTGAGAGGGTGTGTGTGTGCATGTGTGTGTGTTTATGTTGGGATGTCTATATTGAGGGGGGAGGGGTGTGTGTACTAAGGGGGGTGCGGTTAAAATTGGCGGGTAGGGAACTAAGGGGACGTCTCCTGATTACTCACAGTGACGTCCCCTCACCCTCGGGGGGGGGGGGGGGGGGCTACTTGGCAGTGGCCCCCTCCTATGGTTGCCGTATGGAGTTGGCCCCCCCTCTTTCGGTTTTATTTGCACCTTAGACATGAAGGGTCCTTGGTAGGGGGGGTGCTTGGACATCACTGCAAGCAAGCAGCACATGTCCTCCTGGCACCCTACCCGCCAATTTTAACCGCACCTTAGACATTTAGGGCCCCTTGGTGGGGTTGGGGCGGGGGGATGCCCGGAACTCCTGGGTGGTGGCGGGGTGCTCGTCTGGGGCTGTGGGCGTCCTTCTCCGGTGGGGCCCTGTGTTGGGCTCTTCCGGCGCGGCGGGGGGGCTGCTTTCCTGGCTGGGCTGGGGCGGCGCTCTCTCTCCCTCCGCGCCTCCCTGCTCTCTGGCTCTGGGGGCCTCGCGGCGGTCCTGCTTGCCCTGGCCTGGGTGGCGGTCTTGGTCGCCCGGGGGGCGGTCGCTCCCTGCCTGTTCCCGTGTGCCGTTGGGGGGATTCCGGCTGCCGCTGCTGCTGTGGCGGGGGTCTGGGTGTGGGGGTGGCTGGGCGCTCCTCCTCCTTCTTTTCACATTCCACCATCCATTTTAGAAGAACATAAACACTCACCTGAGCACAGGTGTTAGCTCACTTTGCACTTATAGTTTGCATGATTGAATGAATGAAAGATTTCACACTAGTTGGTTTAAAGGCATAGGTATACGTTCGTGAACACTATCTGTTTTGTGTACATGTTGACATGTGAACATTTTTTTGCAGCTAGCAGGTGTGTTGATAATATTTGAGTGTGTGTGAACAGGCCCCGCCCTTTTTGTACTACATTTGAACTGTACCGTAATGATAAACAACCAGTAAACCTGTCTGCTCTATGCTGCTTCATGGTCTTACCCCCCCCCCTCTCACTATCACCCCCACCCCCCCCTCTGACATCCCTCCCTCTTCTTCCCTTCTTTCCTTTTCCGTCCGGTCCAACACCAAAGATTTTCAATCATGGTTGAAATGAATAAAAGTTTGGCCTCAATTACAAAAGGGGTTTGTTCAGTCATACCTTTGGTTTGTCTGAAGATTAATAACCCCTCTTGTTAAAGTAAAATATGTCCAACACAAGAGGCCCTCAGCTCTCATCTGCCTGCCTAGCTGTTGGACAGGACAAGTTAAAAAAAAAAAAAGAAATAAAACTTTATACAAATTTAAAGTCAAACACACATGCAAAAATAAACACACAATAATAAAGTGATTTGACATTTGGTCGCTGTACACATCAGCCCAAGGCGTTTGCCTGTCTGACCCCTGACCTGCTGTTCAGTATCTTAAAACCTAAGACAGCACAAGACGTATGCGTGCAAATGTCAGTGAATGTTTGATTTTTGCAGGATATAACCTAGAATTTTGCTGTGCATTTTGCTAGCTTTTAATTCATGCAAGTTTTAAAATGCCCGTAAAAATTGCTCCTATCGAAATGAGTGAGAGAAGTTAATTGGGTATTTTAACTAATTGCCTGGTGCTCGATTTGTCGTCTATTCTTTTAATTCACCTTAGATATAAAATGCACATAATTCAATGCAGTTAACTTGATGATTTGGAGATAATTGCGTTGTCTTGGTTTTCTGGGTGAAGCAGAAAGTTTGCCTAAACATGGAAATCACTGAGAGCATATGAATGTATCAGACTGCAGCGTAATCCCGAAGGCCTCATTTTGAGCATGATGATGAAATGATCCGCCGCTTAACAAAAGGAAGCAGTTTCATTAAATCTGCAACAGATCTGCCGGGAAACTCCTCACCTTAACCAAAACCTTTTATGAGAGGGAAAGTGCTGCATCCAGAGCATTTTATTCCTTCAGAAAATCCCTCCTTTGTGCTGAAACGGAGCAGATGGTTCTCTGGGAGGGAACAAGAGCATCAGCAGAACTAATTTCTGCTCCGGCTCTGGCAGACTCTCCAGCCTCCTGCTCGGTCCTTAACCAGCACAACAGCTGGTGGTGAATTAAACGCCAGTTAAGACTCATTTTAAAGCCATTAGCCTCTTGAAGTCTCGCATGGTGAACCCTCTCACATTATCCCACCGATCACTGATTCAAAGAGCAGAAAACAACCAAGGACGTGTCTCTGCTGAAGAGACAACTAGTTTAAGCCTAACAAGACCTTCTAAAACCTGAGTGTAAACAATTAACCTGTTAAGAGAGATGCCTCTCATCTGTCTGCTCAGCCTCCAGGGGAGGGACTCGAAGCAGGGAGCCTCAGACAGAGAGGAAACTAAAAACCAAGCAGAACTTTAGGGGGAAAAAAATTTAGAACTTTTATTTGTTAAACTTCAACAGATTTTCATTACATTAAGAAATAACAAATGTCTACAACAGAAATCTAATGGAAGTCCAGATTTTTAAAAGTCACATATGTAAAAAAGTCCCAAAACACAAAACTGTAATTAATAAAATACAAAGTTAAAGCTTTTTTCCCACAATTAATAAAATACAAAGTTAAAGCTTTTTTCACACAATCTAATGAATAAAATAAACAAAATAAAAGATTTTTCTACACATTTTAATGAACAAATACACACACAAAAAAGCTTTCTACACACATTTCAATGAAAATACAAAAAATAAAAACTTTTTCCACACATTCTAATGAATATATACGGCCCCAGCTCTGCAAGTCATTCACTAGGCCCCCGTGTGGTTCTGGGATTTCTGCTCACCGTTCTTGTGATCATTTTGACCCCACAGGTGAGCCCCAGATGTAGGGGGATTATCAGTGGTCTTGTCTGTCTTCCATTTCCTAATAATTGCTCCCACAGTTGATTTCTTCACACCAAGCTGCTTACCTTTTGCAGATTCAGTCTTCCCAGCCTGGTGCAGGTCAATTATTTGGTTTCTGGTGTCCTCTGACAGCTATTTGGTCTTAGCCATAGTGGAGTTTAGGGTGTGACAGTATGAGGTCGTTGACGGGTGTCTTTTATATAGATAATGAATGCAAACTGGTGCCATTAATAAGGTAAAGAGTGGAGGGGAGAAGACTTTTTTTACAGAAGAAGTTACGGGTCTGTGAGAAACAGAAATCTTGCTTGTTTGTAGGTGAAAAAATACTTATTTTCCACCATAATTTACAAATACATTTTTAAAAATCAGACAATGTGATTTTCTGGATTCTATTTATCATTTTGTCTTCATAGTTGAGGTAGGATGAAAATTACAGGCCTGTCTTATGTTTTATAAGTGGGAGAACTTGCAAAATTGGTGGCTGACTAAATACTTCTTTGCCCCACTGAATATAGCTCAAGGGCAGGAACAAAACTCGGACAATAATAATTTGCGCGCTGCCTGTTACCAGATACCCTGCAGGAATAATAAGATGGCCAAAGGAAGAAATACAACCCACGGTCCTTAAGACACGAAAACTCCTCTCTGTACATGGAGGGTTCCATCACAAATCCAGCATCCTGAGACTGTATGCCATACGCAAGGAAGGACGCAGAGGACTAGTGCGCGTGGAAACCACTATCCAGGATGAAACATCCAAGATCCATGAGTACATCAAGCTCAAGGCCCCAACTGACAGTGTGCTCAGTGAATGTCTCAGGCAATGGAGAGCAGAGGATGCAGTGCTGGAGGACAGATCCTCATGGGAGGACAAACCCCTGCATGGGATGTACCACCATAACTTAAGTGGACGATATCAAGAAGTCCTACCAATGGCTAGAAAGGGTTGGCCCACAGGACAGCACTGAAGCGCTCATCCTGGCAGGAACAAACCCTGAGCACTAGAGCGATAGAGGCTCAGATCTATCACACCAGACAAGACCCAAGTTGTAGGCTGTGCAAAGAGGCGCCTGAAACAATCCAGCACATAACTGCAGGGTGTAAGATGCTGGCAGGGAAAGCACCAAAGCACCCCTCAAGCTCCCAGGCCTCTGGTAGAGGACCCGAGCTTGGAGGAGTAACCCCCCACGGAAGGGTGGTTTCTCAAGTAAGCGTTTGGGCCTTCAAGGAAGGTAGAAAAGCTCTGTTTAAGTGTACGCCATTTACTATATATATAGTTTTTACTATATACTAGTTTACTA
This sequence comes from Oryzias latipes, assembly GCF_053564925.1. Classification (NCBI taxonomy): domain Eukaryota; kingdom Metazoa; phylum Chordata; class Actinopteri; order Beloniformes; family Adrianichthyidae; genus Oryzias; species Oryzias latipes. Next base: position 30,224,467 of record NC_136242.1, on the reverse strand, counting down.
TATACATACATACATGCATATATATATATTTATCTATTTATTTATTTCAGTTTGCATCTATTTCACTGTCCCTGTTTTGTTTCATGACATTTCATCTTCAGAGTTCAGACAGATCTTGTTCGTTGTGGTTTATATTAAGGAATTCTGTGCTTGTGCTGCACACCACAACTGTTGCTCAAAAACAGAATTCAAAAGTGTTTCAGAGCTTCCCCCAACTTTAGTTGCTTTGGGGTTTCTTTTGTGCCTCGGCTTTGGGAGAAGTGCAGAATTGGGCCTTTGAAATGAACTTCTCAGGATGAAACTCTGCTGGCAGCAAAGAGACCATGAATTTTCATCACCGTGAGAGTGTGAGAACATCCTTAGCCTTCTGAATTCCTACAATAAAAGTAAAACTTGACCGAAGCGATTAGCCCGTGTCGCTGACAAATATGAGAAATGGCTCGCCTCGGTGTCCCATCGCAGCCTGGGGACACTTGTGACACAGAGCACGCTCATTGAATGCTCATTAGCTGAGGATTGGTCATGGGAGCTCAGAGCAGCACATCGCTGTGCTAACAATCTTCCCCTTTATGAGAGCTTCAATTCCTCCTTTCACAGCCCATTCTGCCCTAATCGTGTTGGAGCCTCATAATGTTCTGTGGGCCTTCAGCGCGAGACTTAAAGCACCTGGCAGGTTGTTTAGAGGGGAGCTTGTAAATGCCTGTGGTTAAAACGGGTCCAAACACAAGCTAAGCAGTGCCGGGGGAAACAGGAGGCCGAGCGATGTGCCTGTCAAGATAAGTTTTCATTTTGGAAACTGGGAGAAAGAGAAGTGGAGGGGCAGAAAGTGACCCAGCAGTTCCACCAACCTGTTGTTTGGCAGTCCTCAGAGGATCTGGACTACGGTGGACTAGAAGTGCAGATCACACCAACAAATCACTCAATGCAAAGACGTATCAAAGACTTCAACGATAATTGAAAAAGAAAAACAAATAATAAAAGCATTACATTGTAGTACTTGAAAGAAAATTCTAGAAACTAAAACTGAATTGTAAAAAAAAAAAAGAAATGTTTCAGAAAACAAAAGTAATTTCCAGATGTTAAATGATGTTAAATGCTAAAAAACTAAAAACCAGAACTATGGGAGACGCTGATTGGAAGATGACGTTTGTCCATCATTTTAACCAAAGTTATTTCACATGAAGCAAAACTAGATATGGTTCGTAATCATGAAACTTATGTTAGTGTGCTTCCTTTAAAAAAATGTTTGACAAAACCTAAATGACAAAAATCAAACAAAACAACATAAATTAACATCTAAACTATCCAGTTTCAGGGAAAACTTAATATTTATTGCTGTATTTTTCTTTGACGATTGTTTGGTAGTGGATGGATGAATTTTTTTAAAAATCCGCTCTTTTGATTTTTATTAGAGCTCCAATTTCCACATTTTAACAACAATGGATTTTTTGATTGATAGGTTGGTGGAAACATGAGTGGTCCTGCAGGGATTTAGTGAGGATGACCCATAACAGTCTGAACACAAGAGGAAGAGTTACACAATCATCAAAGTCCCACTTTGATTAACTTTTGATTTCAAAGCCTTTCCAGTGTTCTTTTGATTATGATTATGCCGTTTTCAGCCAAAACAAAATAAAAAACCTGCGTTGACAGTTTCTGCAGAGTGGCAGTAGTTCATTAGAAATTCACCTCTGAGTTGTGGCCGGTAACGTTTGTGTTGAGTAAGCCTGTCCTACTTGCCATCATCCATATGTTTACGTGCTCTTCAACTAGCTTTCAGCCCCTCACAACCCCAACATAGCATCACTGGTGCAACAAAAATGGCAAGCAATTTCTGAGCTATCCTCCCACTGACTGTGGCACCTGCATCTCTGAGCTTTTTCCAACATCATTTTTCCATCTCTTCCTGATTCACAACAATTTGAAAAAGGAGATACTGCAATTTTGAGCTTAATTTTCTGTCGGCCATGAAAAATGACAAGAACATGTTAAAAACTTGATTTTCATTGGAATGGGTCTATAAGAAAACAAAATAACGAGGCCATCCGTCAAAGAAAAACTTCTGTTGCTCCAAACACAAAATGGAAAAAAACAACAGAAATATCAGGAGCATGTGACAGAGCCTATGCTTGCAGCATGAAATAAATATGGGGCCTTCCGGTTCGTCCTCGAGTGAATGGGAGGCAGAACTCCACTGTACAATAATATCCTCCACCAAATAGTTACACACAGCAAGATCCTCTTCACTCCACTGTGATGTGAGCAGTCCATAAATCCAATGGTTCTCAAAAATCAACTCCAATAACAACAAAAAACAAAATATCTCTAACAGACCAGGCCACAGAAATTCAACACAGTAACAACCTCCAGGAATCCCCACTGACAGCCACAACAACCACTAAAACAGGCCACACAAACAGAAACAGCAGGATATATGCAGGTATTAACAGGTGAGGCAGAGGAAGAGTGATGACAAGAAGCTGGAGCAGAAGACCAATCAGTAGGCTGGGAGCAGAACAGCTTCCAACAGAGCTTTCCCTCCTGAAGAAGCAGACAGTAAAATGAGTCATTCAGAAGAAACTTCTTTTAGCAGATTCACATTTGATCCAATCTCATCATGACCTTTGACAGAATTTTTTTAATTCCTCTTTCATGACCTTCCTCTGAAGTGTTGTGCTACGTATACACACTTTTAGTATATGGTGTTCACACAGGTCTGTCGCTACCCGATACCAGCACATATACCTACAGTTGGAGGTGAGAAATGTCAAAGCGGGAAAAATCTGGTAAATCTTGCTCCAGGCTTTTTGTATCACAGCGGTATTCTGAAATATGAAAGACTTGGTGTTGTTTAATTCCGTCCGGGCGTAAACCGCCACAATTAATTTCTTCTCCATGATCAATTTTCTTCTTCTTCCACTTTCGGCTTCTCCCATCAGGGGTCGCCACAGCGAACGAGTCGCATGGTAAATTTGGCAATGTTTTACGCCGGATGCCCTTCCTGACGCAACCTTCTCAAACCGGGCTTGGGACCGGCAGAGGTAGAGAAGGGAACAGGGAGCAGCCCGGAGTCGAACCCGGGTTTCACGGACGGAAGGCGCCGCAAACCAGCACGAGCTAAACTGGCTCTCTCCATGATCAATTTTGAAACATTTAAAACTTCTTTCAATGACGCCATCACTACCAAATTGGAGTCCTTGATTGGTCAAAGTTCAACTGTGCGCTCAATGGCCGCTTGTTTTTCTTTACGTTGAGCCCGAAAACAGACTTAAAAACTTGCGAAGCGTGAACTTGAGAGTTTTGAATGTGGAAACCCGAAATGTGCGTTTACTTGGACTCTTCATTGGAAGCGGCCGCTTTCAAAGAAGAGTCCAAGCGGCCTGGTTGCCGAGGGCAATGTGTACGTAACTTTAGAGGAAGGTTGTGCAAAAGTTTTACTTCTGTTTTCGGTTTTATGAGTCTCACTGTTTCCTTGTGTAATTTTTGAGAATCTTTGGGTAAAACCTCAACTTTTGACATTTGCAAACCCATTTAGCCCCCTAATCCTTCTCTTCACTTCAGCCACGCCTCTTCCACTGACCCAGAAGAAGAAACTAGTTGATGAACAAACATCAGATCAGTTTCTCTGCAGATCTCTGCAAGTTTCAAAAGAGAGGCTGTTTGATGCTGTTTCTTCTTGCTGTGATTCCGTTTACTTTTAAACGTCATTTTAAGTTCACATAGAAAAGTTTTTCTCATACTTCCTGTCTTGCTGCCTCATGCATAGAATTATACAAATAGCCATTCATTTCTGCTGCTGGCCCTTTGAGAGTTTGGAGGATTTTGTTTTAGCTCTGGGGGGCTTGAAGGAGCCTGGGGAAGCACCTTGTCCAAAGGCTGTATTAAGCCGGACTGACGGGTTGAGCGTAGGGTTGAGGGTGCAGACTGAGAGCTAGCTGAGGTGAACAGACCGAGGTTAGAGCGCGGCGTGAAGAAGAATACAGCCAGTCTTATTTCTGAGGCGGCTGAATGCAGGGACGCCAGCGCAGAGCTGCGCGGCCAGCAGGTATTGAGGCGGGCCACGCCACATAATTGGATTGAATGCTGGCCACGGTATTTATGTCACTTCTCGTCTTGTCAATCCCATAACAGGCATGGCAGCAGCGTGGGGATCTCCCATGGTGACGGGACTTTGCCTTATTCACACAGAAAGGAGAGAAAAGAGCCAAGCCTCATTTAATTCACGTTTAATTCTCACTCAAACCGTTTTAAGGCAGATGATATTTGCATAACAGGGAAAAAAGGACTCTGCCTTTTCAGCGATGCTGTGAGTGTGAGAGGGAACAGGAACAGTGTTGTAATTGAAAGAGTATAGTAGGCTTATATATGCATACGCTGAGGGGCAGGCGTTCTCCCACGGCTCTGCAGACAGGCTCCAGCTCACCGCTGCTCATCCACTTTTCCCGTCTGTAACAGCATTTCTGCAAATTCTCCACAAACACAAACTGTTCCACAGCAAGAAGTCTGACCCCACACTTTCCGCTGCACACAGCAACTCTGAAAACAAGCAACACGAGCAACTACAGCAACAAGTTTAAAATACACAACAAATAACCTTCAGAGATGTTGACTGGGTGGGAGCGAACATGGGCAAGGGAGGTGCTGTTGGGGTTCAAACCCCACCAGCAGAGAAGAATAAAAAGCCTCTGAGAAACGTAAGTTGAGAAATCCTCTCTGTTGGAAGGCCGAGGCTGACACAACGGACAGGCGGGCGCCTCCATCAGGTCCGAAATCCTCCAACACCCCTAAAGTACTGGTGTCAAGCCAGCCCTCTCTCGTCGAACGGCTGTCAAGTGAGCCCTCTCTTAAAAACAGTGTGCCGCGTTCTTCCGTACATTACGGTAACAGCAAGAAGTCATATTTTTTAAAAGTAAAAACATAGTATAAGAACTGTCATTACATTTATATGTATATACAAACATGCCCCCGTATAAATATATATCTATATCTATGTATATATTTAAAAGTCTGAGTAAATTTCAAAAAAAAAACACAATTCAAATCATGAATTGAGGAGTACTTATAATGTTGACATGGGTCTAAAAATTCTGCTAGTTTTCAGAGAGTCATTTCACTTCTCACTGATAGTGCCCCACCTGGTGGTGTCACATAATAAGTTTCAGAGGGATCTGATGTGGAATTTCAAAATAAAACCCAATTGAAATCTGCTATAAATGTGTTTTTCCAAAGGTTCACATACGTCTAAAAAGAAAACTGCTAGTTTTCAGAGAGTCATTTCACTTCTCATTGATAGTATCCTACCTGGTGATGTCACATAATAAGTTTCAGGCAGATCTGATGTGGAATTTCAAAATAAAACCCAAGTGAAATCTGCTATAAATGTGTTTTTGCCATAGGTTCACATACGTGTAAAAAGAAAACTGCTAGTTTTCAGAGAGTCATTTTACTTCTCACTGATAGTATCTTACCTGGTGATGTCACATAATAAGTTTCAGGCAGATCTGATGTGGAATTTCAAAATAAAACCCTATTGAAATTTGCTATAAATGTGTTTTTGCCATGTGTTCACATACGTCTAAAAAGAAAACTGCTTGTTTTCAGAGAGTCATTTCACTTCTCACTGATAGTATCCCACCTGGTGATGTGACAAGAGAAGGTAGGATACTAGGTAGGATACTATCAGTGAGAAGTGAAATGACTCTCTGAAAACTAGCAGTTTTCTTTTTAGACGTATGTGAACCTATGGAAAAACACATTTATAGCAGATTTCAATTGGGTTTTATTTTGAAATTCCACATCAGATCTGCCTGAAACTTACTATGTGACATCACCAGGTAGGATACTATCAGTGAGAAGTGAAATGACTCTCTGAAAACTAGCAGTTTTCTTTTTAGACGTATGTGAACACAAGGCAAAAACACATTTATAGCAGATTTCAATTGGGTTTTATTTTGAAATTCCACATCAGATCCCTCTGAAACTTTTCTTGTGACATCACCAGGTAGGATACTATCAGTGAGAAGTGAAATGACTCTCTGAAAACTAGCAGTTTTCTTTTTTGGCGTATGTGAACCTATGGAAAAACACATTTATAGCAGATTTCACTTGGGTTTCATTTTGAAATTCCACATCAGATCTGTCTGAAACTTATTATGTGACATCACCAGGTAAGATACTATCAGTGAGAAGTGAAATGACTCTCTGAAAACTAGCAGTTTTCTTTTTAGACGTATGTGAACACATGGCAAAAACACATTTATAGCAGATTTCACTTGGGTTTTATTTTGAAATTCCACATCAGATCTGTCTGAAACCTATTATGTGACATCACCAGGTTGGATACTATCAATGAGAAGTGAAATGACTCTCTGAAAACAAGCAGTTTTCTTTTTAGACATACGTGAACTTATGGCAAAAACACACTTATAGCCGATTTCAATTGGGTTTTATTTTGAAATTCCACATCAGATCCCTCTGAAACTTCTCTTGTCACATCACCAGGTAGGATACTATCAGTGAGAAGTGAAATGACTCTCTGAAAACTAGCAGTTTTACTTTTAGACATATGTGAACCTATGGCAAAAACACATTTATAGCAGATTTCACTTGGGTTTTATTTTGAAATTCCACATCAGATCTGCCTGAAACTTTTTATGTGACATCACCAGGTAAGATACTATCAGTGAGAAGTGAAATGACTCTCTCAAAACTAGCAGTTTTCTTTTTAGACGTATGTGAACCTATGGAAAAACACATTTATAACAGATTTCAATTGGGTTTTATTTTGAAATTCCACATCAGATCTGCCTGAAACTTACTATGTGTCATCACCAGGTAGGATACTATCAGTGAGAAGTGAAATGACTCTCTGAAAACTAGCAGTTTTCTTTTTAGACGTATGTGAACCTATGGCAAAACACATTTATAGCAGATTTCAATTGGGTTTTATTTTGAAATTCCACATCAGATCCCTCTGAAACTTCTCTTGTCACATCACCAGGTGGGATACTATCAGTGAGAAGTGAAATGACTCTCTGAAAACAAGCAGTTTTCTTTTTAGACGTATGTGAACACATGGCAAAAACACATTTATAGCAAATTTCAATAGGGTTTTATTTTGAAATTCCACATCAGATCTGCCTGAAACTTATTATGTGACATCACCAGGTAAGATACTATCAGTGAGAAGTAAAATGACTCTCTGAAAACTAGCAGTTTTCTTTTTAGACGTATGTGAACCTATGGCAAAAACACATTTATAGCAGATTTCAATTGGGTTTTATTTTGAAATTCCACATCAGATCTGCCTGAAACTTATTATGTGACATCACCAGGTAGGATACTATCAATGAGAAGTGAAATGACTCTCTGAAAACTAGCAGTTTTCTTTTTAGACGTATGTGAACCTTTGGAAAAACACATTTATAGCAGATTTCAATTGGGTTTTATTTTGAAATTCCACATCAGATCCCTCTGAAACTTATTATGTGACACCACCAGGTGGGGCACTATCAGTGAGAAGTGAAATGACTCTCTGAAAACTAGCAGAATTTTTAGACCCATGTCAACATTATAAGTACTCCTCAATTCATGATTTGAATTGTGTTTTATTTTGAAATTTACTCAGACTTTTAAATGTATACATAGATATAGATATATATTTATACGGGGACATGTTTGTATATACATATAAATGTAATGACAGTTCTTATACTATGTTTTTACTTTTAAAAAATATGACTTCTTGCTGTTACCGTAATGTACGGAAGAACGCGGCACACTGTTTTTAAGAGAGGGCTCACTTGACAGCCGTTCGACGAGAGAGGGCTGGCTTGACACCAGTCCTAAAGTTCCCAACACTTTCATTCAGGAGGCGCCCCACTCCTGAATTGCGTTGCTTCAGACAAACATGTTTAAGTAAAGCAAACAGCAGCTAAAAGGGGCTACTAATAAATTAGTATTAATGAAAAAACGTTTGGAAGAAACCTCCTGTGTGGTGTTTTAGGTTGCTGTTTAAGCTTTAACAAGAGAACCTGGGTGATGAACACAGAAGATACATTTAAGGTCTGTTTTCACAGAAGATTTTAAGCCCTGAGTTTAGACAACACTGAGGTGTGGCGACTGCAGGGAACATTATTTTAATGCTGTTCTCTCCTTTTCCGACTTCTTACTGTGAACTTTACTTCTTTTTTTATTTAATAATCATAATTAGAAACATTTGCCTTTTTTATTCATTTGAAACAATTGTTTTTATTTATTTTGTTTTTTTTTATTTCTGCAGAACCTGAATGTGTTTTTTCACTACAACTATTCATTGTGATTCCAGTGGTTTTGCAAAATGTTGTTTGTTTTTTTAACTAATAAGTGTGTCCAAACATTGAACTGGTCATGTGATTTCATTTTGCTCAAAACCTAAATGAATAAAACTTTTAAATTGCATTTCATGCATATTGTGCAGCTCTTTTACTATTTAAAATCCTTAAGCATTAGACTGGTCCCTTTTACAACGATTCTGTTTGAGGAAGAGTTCTGTTTAAAATTTTGCATCAGTGTCTGTCATTAAGAAACACAAACTAATATTTCACCATTAAAGAATAAATTGTCTCTTTTTGGGTCATATGTCGACATTTTTTGTGCTTTGAATGAGTCATTTTGTTCCTCCTTCAGGGATGTTCTAACAAACTTTTCACGTATCACGTTTCCCGTTTGGCTTCACATGTTTTGTGAAATGTCCTGTAATTTACAGCCTGTTTTTTGTGTCATTATTAGCAGTGCTTTCCGAAACTCAGCTGGAAATCACATCAGATGAAGTGTTATTTTGGTGTTCGCTGCACAGACTTGAAGCAGACAATCTAATCTTTGCTCTGAAAATCATCCCCTCACTGCTTCTGGCTTTCTTTAAACCTGAACCGGCCCCCGCCTCCCCCCTGCCCCTCGCGCTCAGGACTAATCCGGGCTTCAACCTTTGGTTTTAACTTCATCTCTGCCTCTTGATCCCGCCGTCTGTGCGACCACGGCGAGCGTGAGGCGGATAAAATGACTGGTCAGCTTCCTGCTGCTCCCCTCTCCTTGTTCTCTGTTGGCTTTCGGGCCTTTAGGCCGGTTCTTTGCTCCCATCGTGAGCACATGCACATGTTATGATATGCAGAGTCTGCACATGTATATGCGTGTGTGTGGTTTGATCTGGATTCCTGGTGCAGTCCATTGTGTCTAGGCAGGAAACAGCTAATCCAGTCAGATCCAGCCCAGCTAGGGATCTGCTGCTCATATAATGTGACTGACAGGGGTTCCGCTTTGGGAAATGGAAACAGAACTCCATCCAGGACATCGTCAGCACGTTGCTTCAGTTCAGGGCATCGGACAAAGAAGCAAGTGTGATTTGAATTTTTAAAAATGGCAGATGAAGTGGAGGAACTACGGTAAATGCCTTACATTACAAAAACGTTAGGAAGTGTCTGCAGAGATAATAAACCTGATGAACGTTTTATTGCAGTTGTTCAGAATTCACTGATAATGTGTGAAAAACCATGTTTCCTCCATCAGGTTCTCTTGTGGTTGTGGAGGAATTTTGCTCCCCTCTTTTTCAAGCATTACTTTAGTTTATTTTAGTTTGTTCTGAGCTCCTCAAAAGTCCACTAAAGCATCTCAGATCTGGACTTCAGCTGGATTTTCGTGGTTCTTTTCTATGACATCGTTGCTGTTGTTGATCAGCTGAGGTTTTTGGATTAATGTATTCTTGATGACTCAGTGTAAGACGAGTCACAGTGCCCTATTTGTACAAGAGTTTATATATGAGCCCACATCATCAGGCCTCCTCCCCCGTGTCTGAAAGTTGGGGTAAGGTGATTTGTTTTCTCAAGACCGAAAGCTGAAATTTCAAATGTGTTTTTGTCTGTTTTTAAGCGCCGCGCATTGCAGTCATTCAGAATTCCCAGATAGAACTGGCAATCGAACATGTGTCTGCCAAACCTGCTCAGATTGATTGATAAATTGCTGGAATGAAGTGGGTCCTGCTGAGGGAGTGTCTCCCAGGAGACAAAAGACAACACTCTTCAACATGTTTCACATCAATAATGTTCAAATGGATAATTTAAATGTTCCTTCTGAAAAAAATCCCACGCCACCAGCAGCCTGACACAGAACAACCGCTGATCCGAGCCGAGCCTCATCATCATTCAGTGCAAATTCAAAGGGATGAATTCAGAAGGGCTTTAACAGAAAACATTTTCATTTCCTGCCTTAAAAACTGTCAAACAGCCCTCTTCTGTTCAACAGCGAGCGTGCACGGAGACAGCAGATTATGGTCATGGTGCACAGCGTGAGCGCCATTCATGCAGCTTCCTATTTCAGCTCTGCTCCATAATTTCAGAAGGCCTAAAGTCAGCAGACTCTGAATAAAGGGCTCCTCTGAATGAGAGGTTTCACGGAGGCATTTCACCTCAATGATCTGCTCTGATCTGCTCACAATCAACCACATCTGTCATACATGACTGGGTCCCAGAGCAGGGACAGCGGGCGGGGGGCATGAGTGAGCAGAGGGGGGCGGTCTCAGGCCAGTCAGGTTCATCTGAGAGTCCAGATTTATGAGCAGGTCTCTTCTGAAACCTGAAGAAACAAAACGACCAAAACACAAAAGCTGCTCACGTTCTGAGTCTATTGTTTCCAGTTCCTAAATAAATGTTCACCTTTCCGCACATCCCTTCAGGGGTCGCTACAGCCAATCAGCTTTCACTGATGGTTTGGCAGAGATTTTTATACCGGATGCCCTTCCTGACACAACTGGGGGACCGGCACAGGGAGACCCAGACTTGGGCCGCCTTGTGGTTACATAGGTAGCCAGTGGCATAAAGGGTCTTGCCCAAGGACCCACACTGGATGAGAAACAAAGCCTGGTATCCCATGTGTCAATACTGCAATTAGTCAACTGAACCATCCAGTCACTACAGAGGAAAAATTTGCATTGCTGGTAATCAGGAGGATATGTTTTCTTTCAATGAAGAAAAGGCTGAAAAATAAATCAAGATTTCTTATTTCTAACTCAATATGCGAGCAATGTGTATGGAACATTAAGCAACTCTTCTAAAGCTTTCGGATAATAAGAGAACAAGAGAATTCATGCACACAGATGTAACCTAGAAATCAGATTCAGAGTGGTGAAGAACAGAGAAGCCAAGAAAAACCCAGAGAAGGATCTGTCCAGAAGCTAACAAGGAAACTCTGAACACATGACAGAAATTTCAGGCAGTGGTCCCACACACTGATCTGTTGGACAGTTGTTACCAGGCCTCAGAAAAAAAGCCTTTTCAAGGTTTGTAGTTTAAAATATATCCATACATGGAGATGCAATTCTATACTTTAAGAACTTTGCCAAACAGCAACTTGACTGTTGTGCAGCAGGTCAGAATATGTGCTTTAAAGGGGCCTATACCATGCAAAAATTAACTTTTTTTAGCTTTTAAGTGTTTTATCATGTTAATTCCTCACTATAAACTACCCCAAGTGGTATTTTGATCCATTCAAACATTTCCGAGTATTCCTCTAAAGATCTGCTCTCTGAGCACCGCCCCTCCTAATCCACGAAAACAAGCAGGTCCTCACGTTGTGATGTCACAAAGTGAGGAAGCGCCCCTTCCAGGAAGAGTCTGCGCTGCTAGCACCGGCCCCAAGCTAACACACACATACTTTCTACGTGGAGCTTACGGTGATCAACTCAACCCTTTCATTTTCAATTCAATTCAATTTTATTTGTCTTTGTTTGTCGTCTTGATGGGCTTTGTAACGGTAATTGAAAAACATTTTACATGCACAATATTCACATCTATCTTTGCAAAAGTTTACATGTTTTTTTTTTGTGCGTGAGACACAGACATGCTGCCGAGGCCGGCCTTGGGTTGACATCATGAAATGGGCGACACCCAGAAAGAGCAAGAGCCGGAGGATCAGAGATCGAGTCGTCTTGCTTCTGTGCAAGAAAACGAACTGCGAAAATAACTCATATTTAATAAAAAACGTTCTTTAATGTGCCAAAGGTAATACATTATCATATATATGGAAATAGTTCACTCTTAAGAAAAGCATGATAAAGGCATTTTGGGCCTTTCAGTTGTAGTATTTAGTATTTAGTAGTATTTAGTAGTATTTTAGTAATAAACCACCACAAACTTAATAAACAAAAAAAGTTTACCAAACACATTTTTTCTTTAAGATTCAGACTCCTGGTTTCGACTGATAAATACTGTAGTTTAAGTGGTGGTTAAAAGATTTCGGTTTGACTTGTGCTTGTTGTACATTTAAATAGAAGTGTTGATTTTTTTTCAAAGGTGAACTCTCACAGCAACGCACAAATGTGCACACACAGCTGCTGTGTTTAAAAAAAAAAGGCAGAGCAGTGGGACACAGGACGGTCTTTAGTTCTGCCTTTTTACCAGCAGACAGTAATGGTTTCGATTTACCATGGGCATTACCAGCACACACACACAAGTTAAAGGCTGATTTCATGGAGGTCTGTCCTGAGAAAGAAGCAACACTAATGTGCAAATCCCTGCTTCCACCGCAGGTCCAGGTGGCTCTCCGCTCCAGCGCTCGTCAAACAGCAGCATCCCTAACATGTATTCTGAGATCCCACCTGTTGGTTCTACAGCCCAACAGCAGAGAGCAGCGGAGGAGGAACCACACACGCACCAAAGAAAACTGAACGCTTTCCTCTAAACAAAGTGGGATGAAAAGCTAATTAGACCATAGAATTTTGTCAATTTTCCATGTATGTTTATTGAATGTCTTGAATCCCATGAAAATTGTGTTTTTAACATCTTCTTGTGCCATTTTTCTCATGAAGGAGGACCTATATAAAGAAAATTTAGATCAAAAGGACATTTCTGAGTATTTCTTTATTCAAATCGTTGTGAATCAGGAGCAGAGGAAAAAATGCTGTTTGAAACAGATTGTAGTTGTTACATACAAAGTATAGCCGGCAGACCACAAGCTCCCTGCCTTCTGATGCATCCACTTGCAGACGAATAGATCCATGCACGTCTTTGTTTTCCTCATCTGAGCTGGAATCTGGCTTAAAATTGTGCAACTGGAAAGCTCTGATGTTACTAGCTATTTTTGTTGCACCAGCAGTGTTGGGTTGGGGGCGTAAGGGGCTGTAAGCTAGCAGGAAAGAGTGTAAATGAAGGGCTGATAAGAAATAAGCTCAGCCTAACTCCCCGCCAACATTCCTGCCCACAATTTAGAGGTAAATTTCTAATGAAACTATAGTTTTTTTTAGGTTGGACAAAAACGGCACAATCACAATCCAAAGGCCCCCTTTTTGCTCTTAATGCACTGGTTTGAATTTGTCTTCATATTTATTAATATGTTTTCCCATTTTTTTTTAGTCTTAACAATTTCAACACATATTAATTTGGGCCTCCTGTTATTTTAAAAAAATTGTCAAATGCACTTTTATTTAGCAGCAAATTCTTTTTACTTTCCTGTTTTTAGTTAGTGGATAATGCACAGAACCAGGAAACCCATTTAATTTAATTTTACCTGTAACAGTGACAAACAATTCTATGCTATTCTATTCTAAAATGGATCAAAAGAGGATCGTAGTGAATCTTTAAAAAATCGCATATAAGTCGCACCTGAGTATAAGTTGCACACCTGGCCAAAATATGCAAAAACGTGTCTTACACTCCCAATAATATGATATATGTGAAAGCCCTAGACATGATTGTAGGAACTTCACTAATACTCATCTGTAAATCCGAGAAATGACCGATTTTCTACATTTCTACAATGCATTTTGTCATCTTATGTAATTTTTGCAGTGTGTCAGTGACTGTGTGTGTTTTCCTCTCTTTTCATCCCCCTTACCTGGACTCCACACTACCTGCGGGGACCTGCATTACCTGAGGACAAATTAGTACCTGATAAAGTAGATATGATGGTTGACAAGTTGGTAAAAACCTAAAGGCCCACACTACCGTGTGCTTGTGTGTGTGTGCTGCCCTCGCTACATCTCTAATCCCTGTAATCGAGTGAAGATCATGAAAAGCCCTCCACCCTGTAGCACTTGGCCATGTCCAATAGAGCTGCTTTCTCCTCAAATTATCATTCAAGTCGTTTGCTCACCAGCCACCTCCATCACTCCCTCTGTGGTCACTCAATCTATCTCTCCATTCACGCCTTTTTGTGTTGTTGTAATTGCTGCTTTTCTCATGAGAACAACAGTGAGGGATGGAGGATAATCCTACATGACCAATTGCATTTTGATATCCTCATCTCCATTTCCCAAGAGAGTTGAACGCCGAGCAGAAAGAGCTAGTTTTGTTAAACGTTTAATCACATTTAAGAAGTTGGTTTGTCCGTGTTTTCAGCTGTTTATCAGGGCCGTCCTCCGCTGAAACGTCACGTCTACCTGACAATTAAAGTTCCTGGAGTTTTTTTGAGGATTACCCCGAACAACTTAAAGAGCAGAAAAATGAACGAATAATCAATGATTTACCAGTGGGTTTGGCTCACATTTGCAAGAATGACCGCGAGCTCCAATGAAGAAATCACTGCTTCAAACTGATGCTCTTCTTAAAGCAATCTTTTTGCACAAAACTCTGAAGCTTCTATTCTAGGAAAGAGATACTCACAGATATAATATTCAGAGCACTTGTATGGTCATCTGGAGGCTTTTCAGGAACATTCTAGCCTGAAAGCAAGTTTCTTATCTTAAAAAAAAAAGTCACAGTGGTCCAGTTCAGATGTATATTTAATAGATGAATTGGTTTATTTTAAGTAATTTTAAAAAACAAAGGAAAAAAAGACAATCAAAGTAAAAATATGTAGATATATCAGATCTATATGAGAAATGAATTCATCAATTGATTCCTGGCATTATAATTGTTCTTAATTATAAGCTCTTGCATTACATGATACATTGAGTTCATTGATTGCAATAATTGTCAAATAGAGTTTGATTAATTTCTTGAAAGTGATTGGGAAGAAGTGATTTGATATAATCCCACTTCTATTGTGTTTTACGTAACTTTTTTTTTTGTCTAAGTAGTTTCTCTGTGTCCTTCTGGGTAAAAAATAATTATTTGAGCAATATTTTGCAAACTTAACGGGAAGTAATGTTTACTAATATGCAATATTAAAAAATGAGCTCCTCAAATGTTTATCAAAGAAGAACGGAAAACAAATGTGTGATGGAACCTTTTACCTTATAGTAAAATAAACATACTGTACCTCAATCCAGATGTTTTTTCCCCTATATGGATTATTGATTTATATTCTTTTTAAAGTGATTTTTTAATGGTTTAGATTGATTAACAACTTGCTTCAAACAGGTCAATCTGGTTGGATTGTAGAACTTTAAATCGATTATTTGATTAAATCTATAAATTTTTCACCCCTAGTTTTTAAATGCATGTTTTTCGTTTATTTTACTGGAAAATAAAAATCAAGAGGAAATAACTTTTGCATGGCTAATTTGGAACAGAATCATGCTGACGGAATGTTAGGAGGTGTAAAAAAAAGTTTTCTACTGTTAGCAACATCTCAGTGTTTATCTACCTACATAAAATTTAGCAAGTGGGATCAACAGACACTGATTTACCTTCGGCTTCTTGAAGTAAGTCAACATTTTTTAATCCCATGCTGTTCTTTAGTTTTTATTTCATTTTGAGGATTAACTATTGGCTGAATGCTTGAAGACTTTTTTTGTTGGAGCTCACATTTGAATCTGTGTGACAGAAGTACAGAAGGACAATCAAAACTCCCTCTGACTGTGCGACAGATTCTTCATTACAGCCAACAAAGCTGCATGAAGTGGGAGGATTTCACTGGAGTTTCGATCAAACCTGCAGAGATCAGTCCACATGTTTGTCTCGCTCTCACTCGAGTCTGGTTTGATGAAGCTTTGATTGAGGTTTTTTGTAGAAAGCTCTGGAAGTTGGCCTAAGCCATTCTGAGCTGCTGATTGTTCCCTGAAGGGCAGCAGCAGCGCCTCACTTTGAAGTCCCTCTGTGTCTCTGTCCCGCTCACAACAAACAGCCCGACCATGCAAAGAGCCACAGAAGGACGGGCTTCAATTAGACTGCCATCCTTCCCTCCTTTTGCTTGTAATAGCCGTCATTGTGACTGCAGTCAGGACATGAGAGATCTGCAGAAGAGGTGGAGGGAGGCACTAGAAAGAGGTGCGTGAGGGCCAGTCTTGAGTTTTTAATTAAAAACCGAGATGAGAATCCTAAACGAACCTCTTCTTCTGAGCGAAAACTGGAGATGAGGAGCCAAAGAGAGGCTGTTTTATAGATAAATCCGTTAACAGTTCCCGTTAAACAATTATCTCAATCATGGATGATGAAAAGACTAATTAACTCCTGGTTAAAAGTCTATGGGACATTTAAGAAGGAAATGCTGAGTAGAGCTGAGAGTTTTTTCCTCTTTAGGTCCTTAAACGTTCTCTTTCTTTCAAGGAATTTGACTGACAGCTGCGTTATCTTTTAATGGTAAATGGCGAATACTTACATTGTGCTTTACTACCTTCTAAGAAGGCCCAAAGCGCTTTACAATCACAGTCCCATTCACGCATGCACGAACACGTTCGCACACAGGCGCCAATGTATGACCACAAGGAGCAATGAGAGGTTCAGTGTCTTGCCCAAGGACACTTCAACACGTGGGCGGCTTTTTTCTCACAGATCTCTGTCTTCACAAACACGGGTCACAAAAATGACTTAAAGTCCTACTCTGTTCATATTTGGATCTACTTTCAAAGTGGTCTTAGTGGTCTTTTAATTATGAAGACACGTTTTTACCAAATTCAAAAAAACCTTTGTCGTTTCATGGAGATAGTTTCTGCAGAGTCACAGAAGTTTATAAGAAATTCACCTGAATTGTGGGCAGGACTGTTGGTGTGGAGTAAGCCAGGCTCTTCCCCATTATCCATCTGTTTACTGTCTCTCCCTCTAGCTACAGTCCCTCATACTCCCAACCTAACATTACCAAAAATGGGGAGCAATATTGGAGCAATCCAGCTGTTCAGTTTTGGACCTATTTGTCTACAGGCGGATGCATCAGAATGGAGCTGAGCAGGGAGCTTGTGGCCCCCTGCAGTAGGTTCTACGTCACAACTACAAGTTTTTTACAACAAAATGTTTTTGTCTGCTCCTGATTCACAACTACGATATTTGATTAAGAAAATACTCAGAAATGCAATTTTGAGCTCAATTTTCTTTATGAATGTCCTCCAACTTAAAAAAAAGCCACATGAGCATAATTTTCACAAGTGGGTCTTTAAGAGCCCCTTTATGCCAGGTCAGTTTGAATCCTAATGGAGGGGATTTCTTCCAGTTTCATACCTGATACAAACTTTGTTTTCCCAAAATGAGCTCTGGTATTTCTGGAGGGTCAGAAACTTTTAACTGGCGTTGTTCAGAAACATCCCATTTAATCTGTTTAAGCTCTGACATCTGACATGAATCTGTCAGAGTAAAACTGTTCGCGGAGGAGAATGCAGAACTGTGAAGAGTTTAGACAGATGAACAACAGATAAAAAGTAACCAACAGATGGACAGCTTTTAATTACTCAAATCTTCAGCATTATTGTTAAATCTGCAGTTTTGAATACCGTAAAGGAGGGGTTCTCAAAGTGCAGCCCGGGGCCAATGGTGGCCCTCAATAAAAGAGAGCCAGAGCAGGAAAAACGTGTTGGCGAGAAGAAAAGGCGCTTTCAAGCTAAGTGGACAAATGCTTACTTTGTCGTACCTCATGGGCTGGAAAAAGTCATGTGCCTGATTTGCAAGCAGGTAAATGTAATGCTCAAAGTAATTATGACAAAATTTACCGGTGAGGAGCGCAACAATGACCTCCAACAACTCCAACGAGGTTATGCTGCACAGCAGATGTTTACAAAAAGCTGTGACAGAAGCTAGTAGCGACGTTGTGGCTTTGGAAGTGGCCCAGCAAAGCAAGCCCTTAAGGAATTTGTGAAAAGAATGTATGCTGAAAGTAGCTGACATTGTTTGTCCAGAGCAAAAGAAAAAGTTTGAAGAAATAAGTCTATCAAATGATACAAATACTAGACGAGTTGAAGATCTGGACAGCAACCTCCGGGAAAACATCTGGAGGGCCTGGTCAACTGTACTAATGACACTTGGTCATTAAAGTTATTAAAAGCAACTAAAAAATGACAGATATTTAGTCAAAATTTTTCTAGCTGCAGGCAAGAAAACAATCACGAGACAATGGTACAAGACAGATTTACCAACACAGCAGAAATGGGAAAAATTGTGGAAGAAATACATGTGATGGAATTGTTAAACCATAGGATAAAAACTCAAGAAGATCTTTGTCAAAAAAGATGGGAGAAATGGACTAACTACAAAACGACATTATAAGGACTTATACATGGACAATGTCGTTAAAAACCTATAGAGCCAAGGCAACCCAAGGCATTTCTTGTTTTTGTTGTTGTTGTTTTGCTTTGTAAACTTATTTTTACTGTTCCCTCTACTTTTTGTTTTATGTTTTAACTGTGTTTCAAAAGCAATAAAAAGAAAGTTAAAAAAAAAAGTTATTAAAAACAACTTTTTCTGTTTTTCAATTTTTTTCACCAAAACTGGCCCCCAGTCTAATGTCTTGTTCTTATTGTGGTCCTCCGCTACAAAAACTTTGAGAACCCCTGTTGTACAGAATCTCAGAAGCTATGTTTCACAGAAAAGACTCCATTATTACATGTACATCCACAGCTGTTTCCTTTCTGTCTACTGGATCTTTTTTTTTTATTTCAGAAAGAAGAAACAAGTCATGGAAGTCCACAGGTGCAGATCTGTGTCTGCCTGATGTGTCGGCCTAAAGGTCCCATTTGTTTACCAGCATCGCGAGCTCCTTTCTGCTTCTCCTCGCCTTTCAGTCGTTGAGTTTGCTGCTCACTTCCTTGGAAAATGTGCTGAGAAGGGAAGTTGGTGGGAGTGGGTGGCAGTTGGATTTAAGCATCCAGCCTCCTTTCAGACTGAAAGAGAGACTCTATAAAGGAGGCAGTGAGGCATAGTGGAGGGCACAGAGTGATATGCTGCTTCTCCTACCTGAGACCCCCACCAAAGACACACACACACACTTACATCATAGCAATGGGCTGTCAAGTGCAGCTAGAGGGGCTTTGAGAGGGGCAACAACAATGGGCTCCTGGGGCTGCAGGGTCACACCCGGAGTCTATAATTCAGAAAGGGGTTAGTCCATCATTCACACACTCTGAACTGATTCACAGGGCCAAGACAGGCGGTTCATTACCACAGAGTAAAGAGGAGGTTGGGGTGGGGAGGTGGCAATAGGTCTCTGTGGAGAATTAAAACAGCAAACGAGTCCAGCTCACAGGGACCCAACGGCAGCTGAGATTTCCCAATTTTTGTGGCAGCCTAATGTGTTCAGGTCAAGCTAAAGGGATCTAACCAGAGAAACTTTTGAAATTTTTACAGAATTTCCATTTCTTGTTTAACCGTCTTCGGTTCAAACTACAGTTCACATCAGTGAACTCAAAGGAAAATCGTGTTTTTGGTGTTTTTAACATGTTCTTGTGACATTTTTCTCATTATGGAGGACATGTATAAAGAAATTTAAGCTCGCATTTGCATTTTTGAGAACCGGTATTTGTTTTTTGCAATCTTTGCAAATCAGGACCATGCGAAAAAATGCTGTCGGAAAAAGGTTGAAGCAGTGACAGTATAGATGCTACAGTTTGAGGGTCACAAGCTCCCTGCTCCGCTTGACTAGACGACAAACCTCAGATCCATTCATGCAGGTGACCTGCAGGCAGCTCTCAAAGTAACCTTGGCTTCCATTACACCCAAACGCAGGCTGATAGCCTCAACGCCGCAGAGTCCTGAAGCGGTAATTCATGCAAAAAGGAAGCCCAACCAAGCACAACAAACACAGTTTAGAGAAACCTGACATTTGTGCTAAAAAATAAAAAATAAATCTTCTTTTTTTATTAGTTTGATGTTAGATTTCTAAAATTTAGAGACGCTGAATTCTAGGTCCTTATTATCTTTAGGACACAATCATCCAAACTGCAAGAATAAAAGCTTGCAATGTTTCAACGTGTTAAATAAATTATGATCTTCCCTTCTTGAATTGACAAACAAAAGAATATTTTAACTTTTTCACTATATTTAAAGTCTTTGAGATGTACTTGCATCTATATTTGGAACGGAAGCCAGTGTGAATTCAGCTGCTGGTTGCTGGTGGTGCTGTACCTTCAATAAACTTTCCTTGAGTGGAATTTCTGGATTCCCCAGAAACTTCCGTCTCCTTGTGGCCACTTTAAGTAAGCCTGGTGAGTTCCTTCACTTCTCACACTGGAGGCAGAAAAACCTGCGTGAAGCAGCTCCTGTTCCTCTGAGATACCACACGGAGGTGTGACGAAACGAGCAAAATACAGACATTTCACACAGACTCACACAGCCGTTTTTCAGCTCATTAAGCAGACGGTAGCATGGATAATCAGGTTTTGTATGGATGGTGCAGTGTCATTATGATTTAATTACCTTTAGTGGTTATTCAGCTGAACAGAGAGGGAGGGAAGAGGAAGAGGAGGAGGAAGGGAGGACAGTTCGCATTTGAAAAGAAAACCTGCTCGTCTTCAGGATCTCTGTAAGATGCTTTTCAAGCTTCAGAGACATTTCTGACCTAATTCAGGATGTAAATAAATCTTTAATAGCCTTTGAGTTCAATGTTTAAAAAAACAACAACAATCAGGTGGTTACTCTCAACGTTAAATGAGGATTTTTACAACCAAAATAGTTTAAGATGAACAATTTGACTGTGATTTGTCAACCGCAAATCCCATCACCAGCAAAAAACAGGAGGCAGAAAAACGTTGGATGTGAAAGAAGGTGAAGCTGCAGACGTTTGAGCTTGAAGAAGCTCAGCGAGGCCACATTTCTGCTCACTTTTTCAGCTGTAGGAATGACAAAGCGAGGCCCCGTGTGATGCAGGGAGCTGGTTAAAGTCACGCTGCCTTCACGGCCGTCCACATCCTTTGTGTGAGCGGGCTGTCCAGAGGCAGCAGTGTGTGTCCTGGTCAGTGCAGGAATAAAAGTCTCCTTATGGCACCGGTCAGTCCGCTGCAGAGGAATGAGAAGAGGGCCAGCCAGCTGCCAATCAAATTGAGAACACATTGACACAGTGCACGCAAGACCACACATGTTTGGACAAATAAAGTTTGGAATATTTATTTCTTTATATCAAATATTCTGGATTATTTCATTATAACATCAGTTCTCTAAAAGACCAAAAATGTTAAGGTGACTCTAAACAACCTTCAGAACTGCTGCTGATCTCTTTGTTGAAAAATGCAAAAGATCACAGAGTTAGAAACTTGCCATTCTAGCTTCCTAAAAGAGCATCTTTCTTCTTTTGTACATTCAATAAGGAGATTTTAGAAATGTTTTTGATCTGATTTGAAATGGTTTATTTCAAGCAATCAAAGCAAGAATAACACACACGAAACAATACAATCATCAGTTATACATTCATACAGAGACGTATCAAATTTAGGATAATTAGACATCAAATCATAGATTTCTTGAAAGGGAGTGGAAGACAGCGAACTTATATAATATCACCCCTGTTCTACCGCGATACTTTTCATGACATGATTCATCATTATCCGGTTCACAACTTTTATCAGACAGAATTCAGAATCCTTAAGCGTCAATAAATCACATGACAAAGATGAATTACTTCATAATTATGTAAAAATAGACATAACTCTATTTTAGAAATCAACATAGCAAATGCAGATGAGTTATCTAAAACATGTGCAGATTATCTTCATTACAAAAATCATGACTATGATCAAAAATAACACTATATCAAAAAAATTACCATAACACTGTTTCAAAAATCTTCATAGCATATGCAGATCAAGTCATTGGAAAGAAAAATGTGCATGAAATAGTCCATGGTCTTTGCCATTTAGGCTCCAGGCCGTTGACGTCCTGCATGCTGGTAGGACAAGCTGGGACCAAAGATGAATAAACCCCAGAGGCTTGATGCTGATGGGGGTTGAGGGCCATTCCATGACAAAAGATTGGTCCTGGTGGAGACCAGGGAGGAGGAGGTCCAGCGACAGAAGTCCATGAATTTAAAAGTGAAATTATGATTGCAATTGGATAAGAAGAAAAAGCAACTGGTTCAGAGTGAAGGCTGAATTGAAAAGCATCGTAGAGTGACGTAAGAACTGGGGATGCAACAGTTCACTTTCCATGCAATTTGGTTCAAACCTCGATTTTAAAGTCACGGTTTTGTTTCAGTTCAATTTGTTTATTACAAAGCAAAAAAACAAAAACAAAATTCAGTTAAATCTTTTTTTTTCAATTTGACAATAAACAAGTAACAGTGAAGAAAACCCTTCAGATGAGAGTTAAGTCCGGTGCAGTGTAATAAAACAATAAATTATTTCTAAAATTTGACCTTTTTGCCACAAGTCAGTATCGCTGATGCCAAAAGCAGCTCACCTTGGCCCAGAAAGGGTTTTCTCTTTTAACAGAATGAGCTGTCACTTCATTACATTTCTTAAATTTATCTTTAGTTTCATTGTTGATTGTTTTTAAACTTTTTTTCCCTAAGATTCAAGAAAACTTCAACAAAATATACCTATATATATATATCAATATCAATACCATTACCAATACCATTAAACTGAATCATGGAGAAAATGGATCGTTGCATCCATACAGCAAACAGTACAATCATGTTGAAAGTGTCACACAACTATTGTATTGAATTCAAGAAGAATTTGTTAAAAACAAAAAAAAAAGTGATGAACAGACAAAGGTTAAGAAAAAAGTTTACTATCAAAATTTTATGTTTTCTTTTAAAGAGCTTCTCTTACCTGTTCATGATACATTTTTCTGGACCTTTGGGCCTCGTGTCCATTGATTATACATTAAAAAATTTAATCTACAGTGAAACTGACTCAAAAACCTCTAAAACCTTCAGAACTGCTGCTGATCTCTTGATCAGTTGCGAGTTTTTGTTTTTCTTTGTGTTAAATGTGTTTGTGGCTCTTCCTATGGAACTTCAGACCCATGTGTCTGAAAACTGACCTGAAGCAGCCTCACCTGTTGACCCGACTGCTGTGCTGTCTGTGGCTGATGTTCGCAGCAGCAATTTACAGCAATGGAAGACAAACTCAAAGACCTGTCGGCGTGCATTGAAATCCTCACGCCAGCTCCCAGCAGAGGGATTGTGTGCACGCATAAGCATGTACTTGATTCACAACGATGTGCAATAATCTTTTGTGATAACACTTCAGCTGTCTGGCCCATTGCTGCTCGCTGGAACTGTGTTTATCTTCAGTGAAGTCGTTGAACGCCTCAAACAATGGAGCTCCTCTCCAAATCAAGGCCTCTTAATGATGCCATTCTTTCCACAGCGAGCTTCAGGAGTCCCGGCTCTTTGGGAAGCTTCTGGCACATTTGATTAGGAGATTAAAGGAAAACAGAAAACGAGTAGAATAAAGAAAGGAGAGGAGCGGCTTTGCGGGGAGCTCGCATTTGGATTGTGTGCCTCAACAGAGGGCGGGATGTGTGGTCGAGGTCTTGAAGGAGGGTGCTTCAGGACTTCTCTCATGTTTGGCAGGATTTGAAGACCTTACATCAGAGAGCCCTACCACAGAGGACCTCCAGGCAGAAGAACCTGTTCTCAGCTCAATCGGCATGAGGTCAACAGAAAACAACTCTCAGATGAGTTTGACTGACAGCACCGGTCTTCACATTAAAAGTTGTCCAATCATTCATTAGTCAGATAGCAAGAATCCCCACCACCATGCAGTTTAATACTACAATGGAGACAAAATTCTGCATCATTTTAGACCACTTACACAGTTTTAAGTTTAACTTTGAGTCCATGAAAACATTTGATATAAAAGGAAACCAGTTTCATCTTATGTTCAAGGTAATACGTTAAAAAATGTATCCTAAGATGCCTTTGTCATTAGAAATTTGTCAAAAAAAAAGTTTCATTTGAAGACTAAAGCTCTGAAGCATTTGTTGCCAATTAATTCACACCCAGGTTGTCCTTTAGGTGTGAACTAATTAACATGCAAACTCCAGCCAGGATCTGAACCAGGTCCATCTCACAAGATGGTCCTGGTTCAGATACATTGCATGTTCTCCCCGCGGCGTGCATGGATTTCTTCCCACAGTCCAAAATCATGCTCCAAGGTTAATTCATTCACACCTAAATTGTCCTTTAGGTGTGAATGCCAGCGACAGACTGTCCAGAGCGTACCCCACCTAAACCCAAGAGTGGCCTGGACAGGCTCCAGAAACCCCGAAAAGGACTCAGCGGGTTTAGAAGACTGACGGACAAACACACAAAAAAAGAAACACAGCAGCACAGGTGCAGAGTTAAATACAAAATCAATGTCCTTTATTCCCTCCACTTTCAGCTACACACAGATGAGAGACAGAACCATCATCATCATCATAATGATGTCAATAAACAGCAGTTTTAATAAAATAAACTTTATTTAAATGACAACATAAAAACAGTCGATGACTTCATGCCTTGCTCTTAAACGAACCAGCAGCACTGAAGCTGCCGTCAGTGTCGATACACAGGTGAGTGTGTGGAGGGGGGGGGGGGGGGGGGGGGGGGTTACCACTACTTTACAGTATTTACAGCCAGCAACAGGGTCACTACTTTACCTCTAAATTATGAGCGCCATTTCTAATCAGATTTAAGAAACCGTGAGGAAGACTCTGGAGGTTTGACTTCAGTTAGAAACTCCTCTTCCTCAACGACTGTACAAAACCCACTTTAGGTTAAGCCGCACATGACATTTGACACATGAAACTTCTGTGGTTTATCTGTAGGAATAGTCATTATATAGGTAATTAAGTGCTCTGCACTGATACACATCCCTTAAACCCAAAAGAATCCAACGGGGATGGGATGTCTTCCAGGAAAAGGGAGTCATCTTGTGGTATGAGACCGAGCTGATTGTGAAGCATCAGAGGCTCTGGTGCAGTTCTCTGATGCGCCACAAGGTGGAGCTCACGCTTACCGACAAGCTGCTTCAGTGCATGACCACAGGGGGCCGCTAACTAGCTTTCCTTCATCTCTGAGTCTGAACGTAGCAGCTGATGAGTCAGTAAAACTGAAGGGCGCCATGATTCCTGACGCTCGCCGCCCCACAGGCCGCGCACGGAGCAGAGAAGCCGTTAAACAAATTGGTTAGTTTGGTTAAGAATGGAGGCTGCAGCGTGGATTTATGCACAACAAGCAGGAGACAAAAAACAAACTTGACCCAGAGGATCAGAGTTTATGAGAAAGGGGGGGGGCTGATGTTGACAGGCACAGTGGGTGGAGTCAGGTTGAACATGAGTCTCTGCAGAGGGGAGGAGTCCCCTTCTGTCCATGAAGCAGAACATGAATAAAAGGAGGAGGACACAGGTGGACGCTGCTCTCCCGCTGCTGGATGAGGATGAGGAGCAAGAAGACGAGGCGTCTCACTGCAGTTTGCTCTTTATCCGCTCCAGGCGTTTCTTCAGGTCGTCCAGATCGCCGGCGGGGGAGGCAGAGCGGGTGTTTGCGCGTGTGGGCGAGAGCGCACTGCGCTCCTGCTGGTACTGCTCGCGGGACTCCTTCAGCTGCGACAGCTTGCTGTGCAGCATGTCTGTGGACGAAACAACAGCCGGCTTGGACATCAACGAGATGGTCGGCTGCTGCTGGGACTCGCCGTCGCCGCTGTTGAGACCAGCCTGCTGGAAAGGGGGGGGGGGGGGGGGGGGGAATCAGCTTCAGTTCAAACAATTCCACCCACATTTACACTCAACCATGAAATCCTTTTTCACTTTTGAAGTGGAGGACAAGAATCCACTAGAAGAAACTGACATTTCCACATAGAAGCCTTGTTGGATTTTTATTAGCATTCCTTTGGTTGAAAGAATGAAAAATGTACAGTTTTAAAATGTCCAATTTAAGAACTTTTAAGGCGTTTTCTAAAACCTTTTCCAGGATATTACCAATTCTCAAAATGTTCATGTTTAGTTTATTATATTTAACTTTCCTATTGGGAAACAAAATGTTCAATGCTTTAAACAAACAGGAAATCTAAGTCATTTCAGCGTAAAATATTTTATTTTTCTTTGGTGTAACTAACCCATTAACACCGGAGTTCTTTCAACCACTGCAACTCTTTCACATAATCCCAGCGGATTCTGACGCTGAGAAGAGCAGCCATGTGCTGACGTGTACTGCTACAGACACCAGGCATGTGTCACGCATCCTTGAACACGCTTTTGGCATGTTGTGTTCCCGCTGGACTGTCGCTATCAGATACCAGATGTAGCTAGAGTTGAAAGGGGCTTAATGCAAAATGTCAAAGCGGTGCAAATCTCGTAAAGTTTTTTTCTATTCCGATAAAAGAAAGACTGTCTCTCCTACTCAGAATCAGTTGGATTGCGTAAACCGTTCACAGCATTAAAGTATTTCAGATCAATGCAAACCGCCTTCTCTCTGCTCTAGAATCTTTGGAAATTGTGCTACTTACGTAGAACGGTCAAAAGGCTTTGGTAATTTAAAGAACATCAATACTGGAGCTAAAACTACTGGTGCAAAATTGATTTTCCCTGTGAAGTTTGATTTGCTTACTGCATGTCTGTAGCAAAAATCTGATAGATTTGATTTATTTAACGTTCAATAGACATATTTTTTGGGGGGAAAAGGAAACAGTTGGAACAGTTCTAGCATCCACCAATACCTGAACAAAGTTAAAGCTTCTCTGAGCAGCCTGATCTGACGCGCCGCAACGCAGATGTCTAGAGTTTGGAT
Source organism: Oryzias latipes (assembly GCF_053564925.1). Lineage (NCBI taxonomy): Eukaryota > Metazoa > Chordata > Actinopteri > Beloniformes > Adrianichthyidae > Oryzias > Oryzias latipes. The sequence continues at coordinate 30,197,647 of NC_136242.1, read as the reverse complement.
CAAGGCGGCTGGCGTGAAAATAAACTTACTATGCTGGTGTTTTCCAGGCCACACCTCCGTTTGAGTATCTGGAGTCTCTCATAGTAGTAGGAAGCGGGCTTCATCTCCTCATTGCTGCTCAGGACTGAATCACAGCTGTTCTGTGGCATCACTAAGCACACACAAACACACATTGACGCATACAGCCGTAACTCTGCAACAGCGGAGCGTTACTCTGACCTACCTGTCTGAATGTACACTTTGCCCTCACGCTCAGACTCGATCATGCGCAGGCCTCGCTCCACGTAGTTTTGGAAAACCTGGGTCGTGTTCTTCAAGAAGGGCTCCAAGTCGGCATCGGAGTACTTCAGCTTATACTCGTATAACTCTGTCAAACCCTGCATACAACGTCACACCAACTTAGAAAGTCTGATTGCCTTCTGGATTCAAATCATCTGCACCGTAACAGGCTGAATTTATCCAGAAGCATTCGAAAAATGACTGAAAACTGTTCATGTTTTCCATAAAATATTGACGAGAAGCTTTGTTTCAGGAAACTTCTTCAGGGCAGATACTTCACACGAAAACAGTCAAAAATAAAAACTATTCTAGAAGGGGATAAAGACATCTAAAAATTTTGAGGGCTGGTTAAAAAAAAAAAAAACACCAAAAAGAGTTATAAACAGAAGAAAAGCAAATAGTTCAATTTAAAACACAAAACGAAGCCTAGCTGCAAAAGGAAACGATTAAAGACGACCACAGCTTCCTCCTTCATGCATAAACCTGCTTTCAGACACAGACCAATAATGTACTTTCCACGCATAAGGCTGTTAACAAACGATCCGTTTTCAAACTTATGTCGCATAAATGGTAAATGGCGTATACTTATATAGCGCCTTTCTTCCTACAAGGACAAAGCGCTTTACAGTCACAGACCCATTCACCCAGTCACACGCACATTCACACACTGATGGTGGCTCCGCTGCCAAACACAGGCGCCCGCCTACCACCAGAGGCAAGGTGGCATAATAGGCGCTCTGAACGGTTAAGAAAGACAAAAGAGTCTGCCAGACTCACTCCAGTGAAAATTGTGTTCATGGCGTTTAGCACGTTCCTTTGGCATCTTTCTGATGATGGAAGGTTTAAAGAAAATAAAGCTCATATTTGCATTTCTGAGCATTTTTTCATGGAAATCAGGAGCAGCTAAACAAAAATGCAGTTTGAAAAAGCGACGAGCCCTAAAGCAGAAAGGTGAACAACAGCATTACAGACAGAAATGGAGCAGAATAGGTATGTACAGATAAGTAAAAGTACTTTACAAAAACTTACAGTGAGAAAAAAATAAGGAATTAGAACCAGGTATTGTAATAATGTAGGTAAAAATTGTACAGCACATTTTAAAGAGGCCTGAAATTTTTCATTAAAACACATTTGGAAGCTCACCTCTTTGGTGTTCTCCTTGGAGCCGATTTTTTTGAAGATCTCCGTCAGAATATCGCTGACCTTGGCTTTTGACATGCGCTCCTCCTGGAAACAACAGCCGCCGTCAGAATGACGCTCACTGTGAGGCGCCTGAGCTCAGAGCAGCAGAGGATTTGTGGTAGCCGTCATTTTGCCTTGTAAACTAATCGATCATTTTCTCATTTTGTTTGGGCAGCATTTACTTTTGCTTTAGATTTTTGGTTCAAATACAAAAAAAAAAAAAAAAAAAAAAAAAAGACTTAAAAACGCAGCACCAGTTAAAGTAGATTTTACACACGTCTTTCTGCATCAATTCTTCCACTGCTGGAAAAACGTAGCTCACCCTCTGTAGCAAATGGGTGAGCAATCGTTCTAACTAGGTTCACCTTGGTAAAGGTAAAAAAAAAAAAAATCAAATGAACACAGTACAGAAGGAATCGGATAATAACATTGAACACTGGATTGCCGTTAAATCTGTGCGGCTCCTTCGGAGCACGTGCGCTGCTCACCGTGCGCAGCCCGCTCTTCTCGTTGCCTCGGTCGCTCTTCATCCCGGACAGGTTTCCGGTGTGTTTGACGACTCTCCTCAGATGGGCCTCCAGCTCCGACTCGTTCCGGTTTTCTATCATGGACAGATGGTCCAGGATCTGCTCAAAAATCACAAAATTCCTGGGTTAAGATGGTCTTAAAAATGACTTGTGTGGAGCTGCTGGACTCCAGTAAACAGAAAAAAAGGCTGAAAGTAAATCTTTACGCGACTCCTTACCTTGGCCCCTGTGAGCTTGCACAGAGAGTGTAAAAGTGTCTTGAGGGTCCGATGTGGAAGGTCGCCCTTCAGCTGCTTGAGTTTCTCTTTCGGGAACACCTTCATGAAGTTATGAATGTCTAATAAGATGCGATCCAGGTTAATGTTGTGGATGGTTTCTGGCAGGAAGCGGATCACCCTCCACAGACACTGAGGGGACACAACAAGGCCGTCAGTCAGCGTGCAAGCCGCCATCCGCCGACTCGCCGCAGGATTTGATCCTTACCTTCATGACCAGGTCGGAGATTGTGTGGGAACCAGCTGAGGACACCAAGGAGTCTTGAAGCAGCACCAGCAGGGCACTGAAGAGAGAAAGCACTTCTGAATGAACATTCAGGCCCAAGTCTGCTAAAACTGGCATGCTCACAAAACCCTTTCAGTTAAATCCTTTCTATGTGCAAACATGTAAACTTCTGGCTCTTTTAATCAGGGTTCTGCAACCTGAGGCTCTGGAGCCACATTAGGCTCCATTAGTGCTCCGTTGTGCCTCTTTAGCTTTGAAGAAAAATACCAACAATCTGAATAAATCATAAGTTTGCAGTTTTGGCTAATTTGCTTTAAGTTTTGTCATTTATAGTTACATTTCAGATAACTGGGCAAACTATCAGAGTGGTTAATATTTTTTAATTTATATAATTTTGTATGATGTTTAAAAATTGAAAAATTGCATTCAACACCAATGTTGTGATGTTTAGAATAATAATAAGAGGAGAAAAATGATCAAGGTGCTCCAAAGCATTTAAAATAAATAAATAAATAATTTTTTTAAAGTCATTTTTGATTTTCTCTGATTTTTAAATACAACAAATCTGCTGCAAATATTTTTTTGACACATTGCAGATTTTATTTTGAGAGGAACTTGTTGTCAAAAGTAAAGGAAGTTAAAGTTGTTATTAGGGATGGGCCGATACAATTGTTTACGTCTGATAGCGATAACCAATATTTCCCCTGCAACTGTTGCCAATACCGATACTTAAGTGTCCACAGTAAAACAAATTTTAGATTTCCTTTTTGATTCTTTATTAGAAATGCACAGCTTTTCTTTTACTGGACAATCACATTGCACTTTACCTTATTAACATACAGCAAACGATCAAATAGGAGCAAGTATCACTTCATATAAATACATTTGAAAACATTCAGACCATTTATTGAATATTGGACATGACTGTAAACCACAGCCAGGGATCCATTAGGAACAACATGTATCCCTTTGAAAAAGAACATTTAAATAAAAAAAACTCAATTACTAACTATCACTGTGAACATAGGTTTCCCAATCTATTAGGAGTTTTCTGAAACAATCAGAAGAATATTGGTACATTTTTTTAATATCAGGCAGATAAACTAAAATTATGCAAATATCAGCCGATACCGATAGTGGCACTGATATATTGCACATCCCTAGTTGTTATACACATAAAAATACAACTTTTTTATAATCATTCTTTCATTTATTTAATAAATGAATGCCATTATTGGGAACAAAAACAAATAAATGGCATTTTCTAAATAGCAAAGTGGGACTTTGCAGATCTTGCCGGGTTTTGGTCAATATGAAATGGCTTTTTTAGTGTTAAAGGTAACAGACCCCTGTTTTTTTTTCCTACTTTAAACACATTTACTCTGAACTTCCTGCAAGATAAATGAAATCACCACACAGATCATTCAAACCAAAAGTGTGATCATTGTGAGGAGCTACACCAACTGCCGCATACATATTGGCAGCTGCACGCAAACGTGCCACCTGGAAAAGTCTTAAGACGCAGAAAATGTGCCATCTGTTCAGCAGAAAGAACTCTCAAGTCTAGCCTGTCAGTAGTGCTGATCTTCTTGCACCTTAAGGTTCTGAATAATGAGACAGGAGTGGAATCCTGTGATCACTGACCTGATCAGATTGGTTGGATCAGACTTCTCCAGGACTCGGATCACCAACAAGTTGACGGACCTGATGACCTGTGTTCCTTCTTCGATGTCCTCCACTCTGCTGTCCAGCATAAGCATGATCAGACCGTGCATAAGGTCCTTCAGAATGCCCATGGATGCTTCTCTAGCCAGAGACTCCATTGAGAAAAGCTGACAGGAAGGAACAGAATAAAAGTTTAGAAGTTGTCAGGGTCTGTAGCAATTGTTTGTATTCCCTTGTTTACAGCGGGAATGGCATTCTAAAAATGGGCCGTGATAGGTGAAATCCGTGAAGTAGTAGTTTTGTTTCTTCTTCTAGACGTTTTAAGGCTCCACACTACACACTTCATCTACTTTTCTCAGACAGACATGAATATTTTCACACTTTTCTCTCTTGTTTAAACTTTCAAAGTTCAGACTTTCATAGTTCAAACTTTCATAGAAAAATAAGCCAATTTTATAAAACGAAAACAAAGATCTAGTCAGACGGAAGACGTGGCTCAGAGGAAACTGATTGACCAGGTCAACAGCCAATCAGGAGGCGAAACACAATGTGCTGTAATAAAAATAATAAAAACTGATGCAAAATTGCACTAATAGATATCAGTGAAACCGCCAAAGTAAATCACCATGTAATAAGGAACACGGCACAACCAAATACTCAACTCAAATTACGACAATGCAGATTTTTAAAGCAGCAATGACTATGAGGAAACGCCGCTTTGGTGAATTCTTTGCCCTCATGATCATCATCTCCGTAGAGATCAGACAGCAATTCTATGTGAACAGAGCTTCCCTGAGATGTGGAGTTGGGAACGATGACTGGACTGTGACTTTTAAGTGTGAAATTATGCATTTGTGATGTGTGGAAAAGCCTGGTCCTGACTTGGTCAAACTTTGTTCACCGTTGGAGAATTGTCTGAACTTAATGCCCCCCCACCCCCCCCCCCACCCCAACACTGGATGTTCCTCATAGCTCCACTCCCCAACCCTCAGATCGCCTCCGCTTGCATGTGTGGACTCACAGACAGCAGGCTTCCCATGATGCAGCTGTACAGTTTAATCACGTCTTTCTTGTCCACACGGTCGTCAGCCAGATGTGTGCTGTTGATGAGCCTCAGTTGCATGATGGTGGCGATGAGCAGCTGATCGATGTGTCCAGACATGGCGTCCGCTTTGTCCTCCTGTCGTAGAACTTCATCAATCTGTGGAGGACAATGGCGGGGTCGGATTGAGCAGCGAACCTCTGAATGATAATCTCTGGGTGACGGGATGGAGGGTTGGTGTTGTACCTGTGCCAAGGCCTGTATGCTCGTATTGATGTCGCCACTCGCCACCTGGGATATGACATAGTTGATGGTGGAGGCTGTGCTGTTGTGAACATCATCAAAGTGTAGTGATAGGTTGCGGCTCCTTTGAACAAGACAAGGATCGATTTAGTAAATGCTGCTGCGAGTGTGTGTGTGTGTGTGTGTGTGTGTGTGTGTGTGTGTGTGTGGTGAGGCTTACATGAACTTGGGGATTATGATAGGCTCCAGCAGCTCATCCAGGTTGTGCTCGATCAGGTCTGGCATCTTGTACTCATCTCTGATCATGTCCTCCTCAATCTTTTCCAAGTCCAATTTGAACTCCTTGGGGATGGGGTTATGAGAGGGCTCGTTGTGCTGCTGACGAGACTGACTTCTCAGCAGCAACGTCGGTTGGGTGGAGAAAGAACAGAAAGAAATGGCATGAGTCGAGTGTTTGAGCGATCAGCGCCGGCTCCCTCCAGTCCTGACAGCCACAAGCTTCTGATACCAGACTGCACGAGGAGGAGCGAGGAGAACAACTTAAAGTACATCCAACATTTTGTTTTAAAAACCAACAAGTAAACATAATTTCAAGGAGGTTGAAGTTGGAGCGTCTGGACTGGAGAGGATCTGCGCTGATCTCCTAACAACGTAGATTTGTGTTGTCTTAAAAAGCAGAATGAAGCAACAAGGACAGCACAGCTCTGAACGTTTACCTTCCCTCCGATTTACAAGAACTTTTAGACCCTTATGAGAACTGGAACACAGTCAGCTCACGGCTGATCGTACCGTCACAGCATCTGGGAATACTTCCTCTGATCCCTTTGAACGTTAAGAGTTCAGAAGCAAAATGTTTACAGCTTTGATCTGTACGGTCCGACATCAGCAGAAGGCGATGGTGAAGGTCTGGTCCTTCAACCAAGCATCTAAATCCTCAACTGTCTGTGTTTCAAGTTTCAAAAAAGCGGCATCTTTGCAGGACAGACCAGCACAAAGCAGAAGAGCAAACACGGATAAAGAGCAGGGTGAGGAGGAATGAGTTAGCATGGCAGCTGGGGGGTTTGTTCAGTCTGTTGGCTTCACCCTCCACAACGAGGCGAAGCACTACCACAACTGAAACTCCACAGCAAATTAACATCCACTGGAGTCATGGATGCTGTGAGTTAGGATGAATTCTGAGGTTCTCACAGCGACGCCACAGAGGAGGAAGGGGGGGGGGGGGGGGGGGGGGGGGGGGGGGGTTGTACTCACATCTTATATGTGCGATACATTATTCTGCTCCGAAAGGAAGGCAGGCAGAGCAGAGAGAGGAGATCACACAGGAAGAAAGATGAAGGGTTAAAGAAAGACAGAGCTGGTTGGTTTCACAGACACGCTGGACAGGAAGTGCCAGCAGCTTCTTGGAGATCAGAAAGAGTGGCTGTGAGAGCAACCCAACATGCAACAACTCCCAACATCAGGTTAGCAGTGAGCAAACGTTTCATGCGTACAAAGAGAACAGAAGAAAGAATGGCTGACATGCTTGAGAAGAACAGCTGGAAGAGCTCAACATGTGCAGGGGCCTTGCACCCGGTAGACAGCAAATAAAAGCAATGGATTTTCTACTAGCAGTGCAACAATGGTTGACAGCGTGCTGAAAATAAAACATCGCTTTTTGTCTCCAATTTTTTTGCTGTATCATGACATCTCCTGCTTTTCGAGGTAGAAAGATAAACAAAATTAACTTAAACTCATTTTATCAAATGTGTGAGCACAAACGCAGCATAATAAATTATAAAATAATAATGGCGCGTATAAATCCGTATAAATAAGGATGGGTACAGAGACTCGGCACCAATATCGACATTACATATAACTGGATTTTGGAGAGTCATCTCAGAAATGCCAATCAGGTCTAATTCCTATACAATTCTAGCCAATCGTTTTACCTTTCCAGCGATTATGGGCAGGCTCACATAAGGATAGGTGAGGTTGTGAGGGTGGGCAGAGCTCCAGTCAAACTGTAGAGGTCGAAGTCAGCGAAAGTTTTTCTGTACTTCCCAGCAAAAAACTTTATCCTCATTAAACATTAATGTCTTTGTCTTCCTCGCCTGAGCTGGCATCTGGCTCAAAACTGTACGGCTGGATAGCTCCAATATTGCTCACCATTTTTTGTTACAGCGGTAATGTTAGGTTAGGGTCTGAGGGGCTATAAGCTAGTGAAACTGCGTGTAAACGGAGCTCTCAGCAAAAAGGAAGGGAAGGAGGGCAGGGCTGCTCCACGCCAACTACATCCTAGAAACTGACAGGTTTTTTATTTTGACAAAAAATGTCAAAAATAATTACAAGACTTGGAGCAGATTTTTAAATGCTTTTGGACAAATGTGTTTTTTTTCTTTTTTCGGTTTTTGAAGAACCACCTCAAGCACTATTTAGGTACCACAAAGTGTTTTAAAAGTAGCAGTTCGGCAGCAGGACAAGATTAAGTCCAAACGGTACCCATCCCTAAGAATACATCCCTAAGAATAAATCCAAAATGATGCAAAGTGATGGACTCGACTTGGAGCCTCAGTTGATTTCTCCTTATCCATCTAGAATTCAGAAATACGTTTCACCTTTATTACGCTGATTTCTGGGGAAAGTACTGCCACGTCTTTGTGCTCATGCAGTAGATCTTTTACTGTGAAGATGTTCCTGGTCTTACTTGAGCTTGTTGGGGTCTTCCTGTGCTGGCTTGCGGGAGAAGGTGGCGTTGGGGTTTGCTGGATGTTCTCGCTGGGTTTTCTCTGAGGCGCTCTGCTTGACTGGAGCCTTCTTGGCCGACCTCTTGATCCTCTCCTCCAGCATGCTCATTTCTTTTTCTGACAGCTGGAATGAAAGCAGACTGATGAATGCTGCCAAGCAGGACTTTAGGTCAGGATTCTCTAAACTGAGGGCAGGAGTGTGTTCGTCTTACATTCCCAATCAGCTTGTAGACCTGGTCCCCACAGACGTTGTACACTGCCACCACAGTGTTGAGGGCAGCGTTACGTACAGATGTGTCGCGGTCTCCGATGTGCACAGCAATCTCCTTCAAAGATTTGGCCGGAGTCGGCTGGCAGACATTCATCCCATAACCCTCTATGAGGCAACCCAATTCCTCTAGGCATTCTGGGTAAAAAATAAACACAAGACAGCACACGTGTAAAGTTTACTGTTTGGAGGGTAAACAATGGAAAATTCATCTTTTTTAAAAAGAAAACTCTTGAGTCAAATGCTATTTTTTTACACAAATAAATGATATCTTTGGAACTAAGGTTCTGCAGAAACCCACCAGCTCTCTGCTTGGAGTTCTTGGACTTTGTTCCCTCCATAAGGAAAGGGAAGACTTTAGATGCTGGGTAAACTTTGCAGAGCATGGTGAGGATGGCCCGAACATCTTTGCGCACCCCATCCTTCGATTCCCCAACCTAAGCAGATGGAAGAGAATTTGAGCTCAGGCCGACAGCAGCAGCAGTGGCGTGCCGAGCAAACCGTGAACACACCTTCAGGATAAGATACGGGATGAAGGAGTTGGCCTCATACTCCGTCAGGTGGTAGTTTTCATCGTTTAACATGATGAAGAGCAGCTTCAAGTACTCCAGCGCCTTCATCAGCACTGTAGTGTTTGTGTCAAAGAAGCGCAGTGTGAACCACTTCAGGATCAGGTCCAGACAGCCGATGGTGGCTTCGCGCTCACTTTCCAGCCGCTGATTAAAAAAAACAAAAAAGAAAAAACATACACATCACTAAAACTAGATTAAATCTAAAAATGTAACCAAACGTGTAAAAACCAGACCGGGGTCCCGGACCTCAATCATGACCCCGATGGCCTTCACGTGTCTCTGAAAGTCCAAGTGATACAGCTCATCTTGAAGCCACTTTGCCAAGCATGTGGACATCTGAGTTTTCAGCTGCTCCACATACTCGTCCCGAGGAGTGATGAAGTTCCACTTCAGGATCTGAAACACAAGAGCATTCACCTCAGACTAGATCTACCACAATTCTAAATACTCCAACTTAAACTAATAAAAAATTAAAAAAAAGAAAAAAAACAAAAAAGTAGACTTTAATGCAGAAATTCCTCGGGTGTCTCAAGAAACAGATGATAACTAAAGACGCATGTTTATTAGCTATCCAGTACCTTTAACTGCTTCTCCTCTTTGATCCTCTGCTCCTTGGCATTGGGAACAAAGATGAAGATTGGCCCAGACTTGTCTTCCTCCTTCAGGCCTTTAGCCGCAGGTTTCTTGGTGCCTGGACCCTGAAGGAGATTACAGAAGCATAACTAAACCAAGGGAGAGCCTGGATGTATAATCCTCAATCTGTTTTAAACTGAGATGTAGACAGAAAGATGAGGAACAACGTTGGAGGAAAAGTGCAGACAAACCCATCATGACCTGAAGCCACATTTCACATTTTAACCCTGGTGTCACACTTCAGGCTCTTTTGGGTTTGGAAAATATTAATATACGGTAATTAAACAAAGATCAACAAAGACATCGTTAATTTCTGGTTACAATTCGATCTGATATTCATTTTTGTTATATTTGGTTGATCCACAGCTTTTATAAGATTTCTGGGGACGTTTCAGAGCAAGTTTCAGGTCATGATCAGCGGTCGGTAGAGAAAACTCCTCCAAGGGTCCTTGAAGTCTCAGCTCTGTAAACATGCTGCGCTTTGGTCAGTTACTGGTTACAGCAGACAGTGCAGAAAAGACAGATTAAAGATCAAACAGGATTAGATCGAGTCCAGACAGATGTCAACATCTGCCCAGAAGCTGCCTGTTGAGAGGACAGGAAGTAAAAGAGGAGTTGAGGTTTAGCTCTGGGGCTCTCTGCACGGGTCTACCTGTTGAGTGCTAGCAGCAGCTTTCCCTTTGCTTGGGGGCTTTTTACTACCATTAACCTCCTTGTCCTTGATGAGAGGGGGAGATTCCTCAGAGGGAGGCTGGGTGGGTAAAAACAAAAATGATCAACTTGATGGAGGTCAAATGACTAACAAAGTAAAGCACACATGGAGAAAAAAAAAGTGAATATACTTATGATAAGATGTAAATAATAAAATGTAAATGCAGAAGGGGTGGATGACAAAATAATCCTCAACTGTTATTGCTATACATTAAAGAAATGATATGGAGGAGTGGAGGAGTTGTACCTTCTTGGCAGCAGCTCCTCCTCTGATTTTTTTGACTTCAGGTTTTCCATCAGGATGTTCTTCAGCAGATGCTGCAGAGGACAAGAGTGTGAATCGTGTCCTTAACGGTTGAAGACAAGTTCCCACGATACTGCATCAGAGTGTTAACCACTTGATATTGCTTCCACAGTAAGTGCACCAAAAATACCATTTGTTTCCCTCCACTACAGAATGATTTACTTTCAATATATGCCCAGGAACCAGATGCAAACATTAGTTTGTCTTTCAGAGACAGATGAAGGTCATCGGAGTCATGATAGAGGTCTAGGATCCTGGTCTGGTTTTTACATTTTTTGTTACTTTGGGATTGGTATCAGTTTATTAAAATAAGTTCTGGGAAAAAAAAACTATTTTGTGTTAAACATAAAAAAAAAATAGAGTCAAACAAAATAATATGTATTTAAGAATATTGCAAAACCCCTGAATAACATGGTGCGTTGTCAGAGCTAATAAAATACTAAAAGACTGATCTAACCCTGGCAATCTTTTCTACAAACTGCTGCCATCAGGGAGGAGATCCAGGTCCCTCAGAGCCAAGACCAACAGACTTCAACAGTTTTTACCCATGGTCCATCAGGCTCCTTTAATGATACTTTGAACACACAGAGTCACCCTTTATATATAGATTTGTACATTTATGTTTTTTATGACCTTGTGGCACTTTGGCATGTTGACCGCTTTCAATTTAGTCATTTTCCTTAAATGATGACAAACATTCTATTCCAAAATCTTCTGATCAATTTCCTCTTAAGATAAAAAAAAAAGAAAGTCAGTTTACAAAACATGTCTGTTGGAAACTGTTTAGACCATGGGTCTGCAACCTGAGGCATCAGAGCCTCTTTTGCTCTTCCATTGTGGCTTATTAAAAATGCTAATGGCTTTTTAGTTTTGGTTCATGGGTTTTAGTTTATCAAGTGTTTATGTACAGATTTTAATATTTCAGACAAAACTATGATAAAAGGTCTAATCTACTGTTATTAGAATATTTTAAATTCAAGTAAATAGGATTTTATTTAACATAGGATGTAGGGCTGCAACGGATCACGTACCAATCGCTAACCACAGTTAAGCACATGTGTGCTGCGGATAGATGTTTGGTGTTTTTTTGATCATACCCATCATATCAAAATGTCTATTTTATGCTATTGACAAACTAGCAAACTCCTGACTTCCCCTAACATCTACTTGACTGCAAAAACAAGTGTAAAAATGTTTATAATCACTGGCATCAAGGGGTTAACAATAAACCGACTGATCAGGTCAGTCCAACTGGGGACATCAGAGACCAGTTTTTACACATTAAGGTGTAGCTAGAACTTGAAATTCACCTGATGCTGTCCCACCAAGGTCTGCAGATCCTTTCCCTCCCCCTGCTTTAGCTGGTGCTGCAGGTTTAGCTGGCATCACTGCCCGAGCTTTTTCCAACATGGCAACCACTTGATCCTTGGAGGCGGGCTGCAGGCAGAAAGCAAAATTACCACACCTCATCCACCTGGGGCAATCAGACAGCTTTTTAGGAGCTAATGGAAAAATTTGTGGCATACTTTCAGTTTTCCAGTGGCCTTGTTCATCTTGTCGTAGCCCAGATGCATCATGAAAGTGGGCAAAGCATCCTGAGCCTTCTTTCTCACGTCTCCATTTCTGTCCTCCAAGCAGGTGTAGAGCTGAGGAACACACAGCATCAGGTCGCCAGGGACCGTCCTCAGAGCGGGCAGCTTCTCAGCCAACCAGCCGAGCACCTGTGTGACGAGGGACAAGGGAATGAGATGTAAACACAAACTAATCTTACAAAAAAAAAAAAAAAAAAAAATAGCTAAAAATCTATAAAGGCTTGTACCTCCTGTCGCAAGAAAGGATTTTCCCTCTTCAGCTCCTCTGACAGATCCTCCCCCTCCAGCCAGTCCTTCATCCCAGTCTGATCCACCCAGGCTTGCAGGGTGGTGAGGGCAGCCGACCTCACATTGGCCTGCAGAGTTTTTTTTTTGTTTTTAATGCTGATATCTTCAGCACAGTTGCTAAATTAAACTAGATTGCCATCAAAGATGCAACAGTTCAAAAGAAAATCCCTCTACCTTGCTGTCTCCCAGGACAGTGATGATGGGGATCCCCAGAGATTTGACGTGCTGCTTGATTCCAGGACCCATGGCTGTAGCCAGCTGCTGCAAAATGCTCAGAGTCTGCTGCACCTGAACGCCACATACAAAGATCATTTATACTGCATGGCCATCACTGTCATTGCTTTCAGAGCCAGCTTCAGGAAGGAGAAAAAAAACCTCAACAGGATTTGGTTTTCTATGTCAAAATATTACAGCCACTGAGAAGTTTCTGACAGTCCAACACAGTTCTTTTACCAGGATCTTATTGGAGTCTGCGAGGCGGCCTTTCAGGGCAAAAGGCAGCTCTCCAATGGTGGGTTTGATGAACTTGGCCTCAGAGATTATGGCTGCAGCCTCATCCAGACCCTCCTTTCTGATCTTCCAGTTCTTGTCCCCGATTTTAGAAACCAAATCAGAAGTGATCTTGTCGCTTGAGGAAGACATAAGAGATAGAAAACCAATTAGTCTAGAATAGTTGGGTCAAGCCTTTCATAAAAGTTATCAGATTTTTTAAAATTATTATATTCTCTCATGTCTTTGAATCAGCAGAAGGTGTGAAAGGTTTAGAACTTAATTTTTTTCAACAACAATAAAACATTTTTTCCATTAGTCAAGAAGCAACTTTGTTAAGGTTTATTTCAATGTTCATTACTAGACATTTAAAGGAGCATTACGAAAGAACATTTCTGAGACTCACATTTAGAGCAGTTTTGTGCTTTTTGTTACCTGATATCTGATCGAGGTAGTAAGTCCATTATGTCCTGCCCTCCCCCGCCTCCATCTTCATCTTGCTCCTCCCCTTCATCCACCTCATCTTCGGCTGACGCCGACTTTCTGTTGAATCTGATTGGAGCTGGAGGAGACTGACCCTGCATCTGTGCGGCAAACATTTACAGGGAATCTTCAAAGCTGCTGCTGCTCACTTTTTCCTGATAATACTGTCAAAGCATAAGACTAACGCTGCATTCACACCGAGAGCAATTAGCAGTGCATTCACTGCTCAACGCTTGTCCAAACTTTATTTTGTAAAGCTGATCCTCCTGCAGCGTGTGGGAGGAGCTACAGTCAAAAGTTTTCATGCATCGCTACATGGAAGCATTGACTGTGTATCTGCATCTCATTTACAATGCATGGAAGACACAGATGAGTTCGAAAGATCATTTCAGATTATTTATTTTGAAAAGCGATAGCCATGTCTCCATGTCTGGGTTCATGAGATCCTTCAGAGACTCTCCCAGTACGGTGAGGTTCACCATCTAATGACAGCCGCTTTCAGCAATACTTCAGTCTCTGACGTATTGCTGTCAAATGGAAAAAAGTTAAAAGAATAATATTCAAAGCACCTTTTTAGTATAGTCTCTGGTCAAATAAGAAAAACAATCAGCTACTCCTCCATGTTGGTTTTTGCCTCCACTCACTTAATCATTAACACGTCATGAGCTAAAGAAGAGTTTCTGATGAGTTGACGAAGCGAATTCTTCACCAAATTCAGATATTTGAATTTTGGAAACATCATGCAGCGCAGACAGAATTTTGATGCTCAAAACCACCAATAGCACCTCTGATCGAGTCTGTACATTGACTTAACACAGAAACTGATGGTGTCAACAACCTTAGAGAGGAGCTCTTGCATTTTTTGTGTACATCCATACCTTCTCAAACTCAGCATCAATTTGAGCAAGAAGAGCCGGCTTCTCATCCTCAAAGAACATTCGGAGCGGTGCTCCCATGTAAAGATACATGACTCCCAGCAGAGTGATGGCAGCTGTTCGCACACCAGGGTTTGTTGCTCCCAGAGCAGTCTTCACATTGTTGATGAAAGCCTTTACGTTAATGCTGCAGAGGAGGACAAGCTTTTTAAACCAGAATAGTCCAGCTACAGGAGTAGTGCTCATTAAAATGACAGAAAAATGGTTATTTCAGAACATTATGTCTAAGCAAGAACTGAATTACCCAGTGAAGCCAAACTCCTTCATTGCATTGGCCAGCCAGTTGAGCGCCTCTGCCTGGTTTTTTGGGTTCTTCTGTGCAAATGCTAAAGAAACAAGCTGAAGCACAAAACAAAACAATCAAAAGTTAAAACCTTTAATGCAGCATCATGGTGAGTTTTCCCAGCATCTATTCGGACCTGTTCAGCCGTCCATGGAAGTGAGCAGGCCTCTCCAATCGCCGTCAGCCCCTCCTTTGCGTTTCCGCCACACTTGACATCTCCGACCTTATCCACCAACCCTTCCAAAACTACGCTGGCAGAGGTCTTGGAGAACTGGCCCCTCTGAGCGACGAGGGCCACAATATGCAGCTTCATCTGCATCACCTGCACAAGGTCACAGCAAGAGGTTGGTGCTTTGAATGTCCCTTACTACAACCACCAGTTCTGTCTCACCACATTAGAGAATAAGAGCATCAACATGCCTGAATACAAAACAGATCAGCTTTGGCAAAAATATTCATGCTGGAATGGCATTTAAAAATGGAAATGAGGATGAGAATAATGCACTCTTAGGTGCTGTGTTCCTTCTTAAATGATGAAAAGGTATTTTTGGTTAAACTGATCCACTAATGTTTAAAGCTAAAGAAAACACAGAAAGTATTAAGAAAAGAACTAATTTTATTACCAGTTTTGTCTTATAAAGGAATTCATCTTCTGAGGGTAGAGACAGTTACCTGAAAGTTTGTCTCTTTCCAGCCTGGTTTTTTAGCCAACATCCTGACCAGAGCCTGGCACGGCATTGTCACCGTATCCATGGTCTCCACAGCCTGCAAGAACACATTTGGCCACTGAATGTTGTTCTCACATGCCAATTCCTGGGACTGCAACAGAATGAGGACTTTACCTTCTGAAACTCCTCCATGCTGGCCAGTCTCTCCTTCCAGTTTGCTGAATCCAGAGCTTGCAGACAGTTTTCAGGAAGGACCCCAGCAGCCAGCTCCTCACACACCCCATCCTGACACACAGCATGTAGTTTAACAAGCACATTTCTAGCAAATTCGCCATTAACAACGACCCAGTGAACCGATGGATAAGAGTAATGAGTACAATGCTCTGAAAAAAACAAAAGCGTCGTCAAGGTGATGTGCAGTGAAGTACACATATATTTCAGCGTGTGTGAAAGCACAGATGCAGCGCTGCAGTGCAGACTGTTGTGCTGCATTCACACAAGGCGCGCTTCGCGCCTGCCGCCTCTTTCTTGACACAGGTCAAATTTACTGCTCGAACCCCGTCCTTGACGCCGCTGCCTCAGAGCAACCGCCAACTCATGGAAACCATGGATGATTGGGTTTATATGTTTTGGAGAGCTCTAAAGAGGCTCACAAGATCATTTAGAGTTGCTTCCGGTGCACTGCACTTCAGCACTGGGAATTGGACCTGGGTTACAGCAGTTTTAAAAGTTCCTTTCATCCGTCTGTGGCCCACTTTAAGCATTTACCCGAAAGAGGAAAAATAAAACTGGAGATTATTTTTTTATTACTGTCTTGATGAAAATAAGTAAAATATCATAAGGCCACGGAGCTGGAGTGATCGCCCGGTGTGCTAGCCAGCCGTACGGAGGACAGCATAACTATCTAGCAAGCTCCACTGCCCAGGGTTCGGCAGAGCAAACATGCACTACCACCCAGGGTTTGGCAGAGACGGCTGGTGATGTCAACCTAGGTGCTGGTCCCTGGGCAGCGGAGCTCGCTATGCCAGCCCACCAGCAGTCTGGTGCCCGGCAGATGGAGAGTCGCAGTGGGTGCCGCCATATCACATCGCCCAATCATTCCAGCTCCATGGGCTTATGCAGTTTTTCTTATTTTCATCAAGACAATAATACAAAGTTCCTCCAGTCATCGCGGAGGATCACGTACTGGATTACTATAGTATCCTTCAGATACTATGGTATTTATTGATAATGATTGTGGTTCTCATCAAAAACCCCTTTCATCTGTTGAACAGAAATAAACTCAGAGCTCTCCGCTGATTTATCTTTTAACGTATTCTGCTCCGGTGAGTTGAAATTCCACACAGACTCACCGATAGCTCAGCCTCCGTGACCTCTTTGACATCAGATGCCACTTTCTTTGCTTTTCCTCCAGAAGCTGGTTTGCCTTTTTTGGGTGGACCAGCTGATGGCTGGAGAAAAAATAAGTTGCATGATCTAAAGTTCAGAGCAGCAGGTTTCCAACAATCTGGATGTGTTGTTTTCTAAGTCTGTCCATACCTTGCTGGCTGCTGCACCAGAAGCTTTCTTAGTTGGAGCAGAAGTTTTTGGAGCCTCAGGAGGAGGGGCGGCTTTAGCTGCAGGTTTCTTTTCCACCGGTGCTCCTCCAGCACCCTTCTTCCCCCCAGGAAGCTCTACTTTATCAGCGCTCTCCTTTATCTGTTAGACAAAACCCACCGTTGGAAGGTTACAAATACAACAAACAGTCTCTGCTGCAATGAACCTCACCTTATCCAGTTTAAGTTTATCCAAATCAGCCAGGAAGGGGTTCACCGCCTTCTCTCCCACCACCTTCATGACTGTCCCCAGAGCTTCAAAGGCGGCGTCTCGGACCTCAGGGGCGGAGTCATTTACTTGCTGGGATGGTTTGAAGGAAAAACAAAAGTTAGTTTTCTTCTCTTTTAAGTGACAAGCCATTTCATAGTGATTTCTTATTCAAAAAGGAACAAAATGAATCGTGCAGGACATTTACCTTGATGAGAGCAGCACAGAAAGGCTTGAGGACACTCTTGGGCAGAGTGGCTTGCGAGCAGTGCCTGAAGGAGCGGGCCAGAAACAGGGAGGCCTGCTGCTTAATAGACGGGTTCTTGTTGTCCATCACAGCCAGGATGTCCTCTGACAGGTTCTGCAGAGTCGTCTAAAACAAGGGCATAGGCCTTATAGACAATCGGGTCTCTACAGATTTACGGAAATGATTAAAGACCCATTTAAGGCCATTTAATATCAAAATTAAGAACATGCAAGAAAATAATCATCTTAACAAACATGCAAAGATTAAAATATATAAGAACATGACAAAATGATGAACCAGAGTGAAGCACTTCTCAAATATTCTAAATCACACAATGGATATTAATTATTAATAGTATAATCAGAAAATGTTGCGCCAGCAAACATCTCCAGAAATATTTTTAAACCACTTCAAATCAAATCGTCTTTAGCTTATGCATGTGTAAAAATCAGTGATAAATATTAGGCGATTGCCAAATGTCATACAGCAGAGCATGAAACACGATTGTCGCTGCTTTCTGTTTTCAAAATAAAATGTCTCATCTGTTCCAATTATGCATTACCACAAAAATAATAATTCACATGGCAAACCCCATCTCCTCACAAAGATTTGTGTACTCTTACTGTGTAGTGTTGGAGTAGTTCAAATATAGCATTTTTGACTGAAGATATGGTAGAAGTGGTTAACTTTAAAGGTTGAATTCAAAGTCACCTTGGTGCATACATCTATCCCTTTTGGAGCTCGACGCAAAATGAAATGTTTAAAAAAAAAAGGAAAAAAGGGTGGGCATAGAGTAATCCTACTCTATAGAGTAACATTTATCAAATAACATACTGTAGATCTGTTTCCCATTATGCCTCCAGGTTTATTCCATTTAAAATCATTTTATTCCAAACCTTGATATTACAATGTATTGTCTTTCTCTGCAGCACATGAAGCTTAGAGCATCAGCTGCTTTAGCTTATATTACTTCCACACACTGAGCTGGTTAAATAAAAATGATATCTAATGTTTAGTTTAGACGTAGAAAGAGACTGAGGATGTTGATGCGGTTCCCGCTCCAGAGTCATTGTTTAGGGAGGTGTACTTACAGTGAGGAAGATTGCGTCTATCGCCTCCTGCAGGGCTTGCACCACTTGTGGTTTCTTCTCTTTAAACTTCTCCAAAATAGTTGGAACCACCTAAAAGAGCAGATTTTCAACATGATTATACTGATCCAGCCCTGCCTTCCCATCCAGATGCATGATGATAATATATGGAACTTTACAAAAAGAATAAATCTCAAAGCTAAACATATACATATAAATAAGTGTAAAAACAATACATACAGCCATACAGTCTTTGTAACTAGAATTTGTAACTAGATCTCATTTCCTTACTTGTCCTGAATATGTGCCAAACTTCTTCCTGAGACCAGTGGCCAATCCAGCCAGACATTTAGCAGCCAATGACACCAGCATCACGTTGGCATCTTTGCCAACAACCTGCAGCACAAGCGGAGCACAGTTGTCACACGTCCATCTCTTCTGCTGATGCTTCTTTCATTGCTTTGAGAAAATTAATTCTGAAAAAGTCTCAAAAGATATATTGGGTCCCTTTCTGAATATAAACTGTTTTTAGATATTATGTTAGCAGCAGAACATTCTAGCAGCAGCTGGAAAACCTAAACGAACTAAGACTACTGGAAAATATCAGTGAATAACATCTAAAAGCGCTTCTCTAAAGATGTTTTTCGTCAAGATATTCTACAGATTGTGATTGATTTCAAGCAATTTTAGCAATAAAAACAAAGGAAAAAGAGAAATGTATCAAATCTATTCAAGATATCAATACATAAATTGATTGAAAAATAAACAAACGTGATAATTGCTCTTAACCATAAAAACATTTTAACCTATACACTCCGTACATCTAGCAGATGATTCAAAGTCCATTAAATAAAGAGTTTTTCAAACTTTAGGTACTCAGCTGGAAAAAAATAAAAACATTTGCAGCTAAAAACAATATAAAGTCAAAGTTTCTTCAATTAAAGTTTGAATATATCCTTGAAAGGAAGTTGAAAGGAGAAAACTTAAATAATCCCACCCTTATCGTGTTTTACTAACTTTTTTATACACTTAGTTGACATAATTCAGTTCTTAACATCCATTTAAAGTAGCGTTGTGCATCTTTCCTTCATATGATTTGAGACACATGTCCATACATGGTCCACAATTAGATACATGAAAGACTCAATTAACTTTGTTGCAATACAATACAGTTCTATCCTTTTACCTAAATAGATACAGTCTAGACTTGCATTATTCATTTAGCTTTTAAAACTATAAAGGAAAATGCCTTTTAACAAAAACTTTTTTTCTTATTGGTACTTCAGCTTCAAACTTTAAAACCTGGCATTTGGGGTCTTTTAGACTGTTTAGTTCTTTATGGTTAAAAAAACGAATAAAAAAAAGGGTCAAATTAATTTGTTTGAAGTGCTCTGAAATAAAGAGTTATAATACATTTAGACAACACATCCCTCGCTGCGGTTCACCTTCAGCCAGTTGTAATTGACTTGGTAGAAGCAAGCTTGTAATTGGATGTCTGCGTTTACATCACATGTACATAAAAATGCAATACAATAGAAACACAACAGGAAGAAAAACTGTTAACCAGAAACAGATTTACTTCCCGACCCATTTTACCAACATTATCTTGTTAGTATCTGGGGTTTTCAACCAATGTTGCTGTTCCTCTCATAACTAGAATGGTTTTTGATGCATGTTTCTTTTTTTATTATTGCTAATTTGTAGCTATTAATACTTTTTAGTCCAAGTGATCTCAATGTTCAACAGGTCTGAAACATTAAAGTGATATTTTGTGGCAGTGTGTTTGAGGTTGGCAGCTTGGAAGTTTCAGCGCTCACCTTTTTCAGGGCTCTGACCAGGTCTCCATAGTCTCCGTTCTCCAGTTTTGGATTCTTGGTCAGAGTCTCTATGGCTTCCAGAGCTTCTTTTCTTTCCTGCCATTTTTTAGCTTCCTGGGGGGAAAAAAAAAAAGGTAAAGCAGTAATTTTAAAATAAAATTTTAAATGCATCAGTAACAACACTTAGAACCATGACAGGGAAGAAAGAAAACTACCCTCGGGCGTGTTTTAGGGACAACAAAAGAGCTACGCCTTAGAAGCTCTTTCAACTATTTTTATTGTTCAACCAGCTCTAACGCAGTCTCAATTTAAGACTAAAATATGAGTCATGGGCTAGACAGAACTATACAAGTTGTTTGAACTTACAATTTTGTCATAGAAGTCTTTGGGCATCTTTGACAGAATTTCTACAGGTTCTAGGAGCTCGTACGGATCCACTGCTACTGCAGCTTCCTCTTCATCATCTGCAGGAGAAATGAAATGTGATGGAGCAACAACAACAACAGAAAGTAGCAATAAGCAGATGCCCAAAGACCCACCATCAGAGTGCTCTCCTCCCTGGACTTGTTGTTGCTCAAACTTTGCTTTCAGGTCCTGCTGGGACCGCAGGAACCTGCTCTGTTTGGGGGGAGTCGAAGGCAGCTTGACCCACTCTTCCTCCAATTCTTTCAGCTGCAGGAAAACATGAATCAAGGTTACCTTTTTTTTAAAAAAAATGGAGCATTTTGGAGACTTGCATGCAGTAATGACGTTCTCTACCTGAACAGAGTTGATGTTCTGCAGCGACGGTCTCAGAGCATCTCTGATCCACTTGTAGATTTCCACAGCAAGGAGTCTTGCTTCATCTCTCACCGCCTTCTCTCTGGACTCAAACTGTTTGGGTAAGATCTTCACCACTGGCTTCAGCGTCACTATCTTGGATCCAAACTCACTGTAAAGAGAACATGAGAGCCATCATTTCAGTGATGTGAGGGCAGAAACTCACTGCAGGAAAAGGAAGCATACATTTCAGTTTTCCAAACTTGACCTAAACAGTAACATCTTAAGGTCCATTAGAAAACATCAAAGCTTTGCAGCACTCACCCGAGAGCTTTCCTAAGCGTCTCGAGGCACGCAACCACAATTTTGGGGTTTTTGTTGTCGAGTCCTTTGAGCAGTTCCTCCTGAACCACCTCAGCTTTTTCTATCTCGATGTACATCAGACAGATGTCCATACCAAGCTCTTTTGCTCGGGCCTTAGGCTGGTTGAACACTTTGGTTACAACGCCTGAAACCACCTCCCCGGTCGTCCTGCCGCAGAGACACAAACCCATCAGTGCGTTCACACCACTAAAGCTGCACATTCCATTTCTCTTTACAAAACACTGTTTGGATGCTGGATCAAGATCAAAGCAACACTTTGTCGTTATCCGTTTTAATAAGAGGAGCAGCAATTGAACTTTTGAAACCTTAAATTTTGAATAAAAACTATATTGGTGAGGGGGTGTCTAAGTCATTGTAATTGTCTCACTGGTGAAGACAGACACTACTAAGGCATTAGCATACCAGATACATGTGCACCAATGGGGTTTCTCCAAAATCATTTGTAGACACCACTGTTTCCACATTTCATCATTTTCATTTGATCATTTCCCTTCAAACTACAACACCGACATTTAAATTTGCAGTTTAATACAACTAAAAGGTCAACATTTAACAAATGTTAAGATAATTTAAAAAATACATTAAAAAAATATTGTTTTTTTTTCAAAACTTTAAGAGGAAATCATGGTTTTCAAAAACATTTCATTCACAACTTACCTGTTGGCCACATGAGCATTCTCCACAAAGGCCAAAGCGGCCTCCAGGCCTTTAAGCTGAGCAACAGCATTGGAGTCTGTGACAAACTTCTTTATCAAGCCCAGATACTTTCCCCACTCTGGACTCTTTGCATCTTCTATCCTCTGGAACAGCTTCAGGGCTTCTTCATAACCGTTCAGTCGAGCTTTCCACACCTGAACCACACGAGACAAAAACCTGATCAAAGTTCCAGACAGGGAAAATGTGCAGTTTTGGAGGGTGGAGCCCAATCTAACAAGCAAGCCTGATGGCCTAGATTTCAAGATCTTTTAAAAACTGGATGTCTGCAACTGATGCATTAGTGTGAGTGGACTCACAAAGTAAATTACTAGAGTAAATTACTAAAATTCCCTCAGTTTTATAAAAAACAAAAAATCCTTCTGCTCCTAACAGTCGAATCAGCAGCAGTTTCAAAACATCTCCACCCAGGTTACACATGAAGACGGCACAGCTGTAGTTTGATCCTGGACCAAAGAGACAAATCCTTTTACAGGTGAACAAACAATCTTCTGTTGGTTTGTTAACTGCAACAATACAAGATTAAAACTGCAGAGTCAAACCGATTCTGACTGGTGGCACTTGTTTGACCTCTCTCTTGAGGTCGAAATGCAAAATTACATTTTACTTTTCTCTTGGCAACAAGCAGCTCTGCTTGAGCCAGCTCCTCCTCCAAATGATCCAAACAAGCTGAATGTTTGGTTGGATAATTTGGCAAGCTTATCAAATCACATTAAGATGTTTACACTGGGACTCGTGACATCTGATCACAAGGCTCCAAAACCAAACATCCTCTTAGATTACAAAGTGCCTACAGTGTGAAATGAGCTCCATCCTGCAGTCTCACTCAAGGTTTTGACCCCAATCTCAAGACTACAGAGCAAGTACAACACAGCAAACATGATGGTGGAAAATTTAGCTCAACTTAAGCCAAATGGCGTATACGTGTCCACCTTCCGGCACATCCCTTCAAGAGTTGCCACAGAAAATAAGTCTTCACTGATTAACACAGATAGTTTGGCAGAGATTTTTTACCCATAATGCCATTGCTGACACAACCCTGTATCTTATCTGGGCTGGGGGAATCCAGACTTGTATATGCAATCTTAAACACCCATGCTGTAATGAATGAAGCCCATCGCGCAGCGTATTCGCTGATCGACGTTTGTCCGAAAATGCATTCATAAACTTGACGCCCCAGAAGCGCCAAAAGAGCTCTACAAAAACATCACATCTCTGTTTCTGGGTTCATCAGATCAGAGATTCAAAGTAAAGTTAGCTTCACCATCTACTGCATGATCTGCATCTGAATGACAGCTGCTTTCAGCTGTGCTTCAGCCTCATAGCTGCGGTTACATGGACAAAAGCAATCGGAATAAACGCCTGAGCAGAATAAATCGTAAACATAGTTTTCGGAATACTTTTCCCCGATCAGACTCATTCTGATAAAAATTTCTTTCTGATTATTATGATCCAGTCAATGTTTATGATTCTATAAACTGGACGTTTGTAAAACTATCTAAAAGATATTAAGATATAAAGCCTCCTAAGGTTAAAGCTTGTTTAACTAAATTTGATTACAATAAAAAAAAAAAGTGAAACAGTTTTTGGCCTGAAAACCTTTGTGCAGCATAAAATATAGTGTTTTGATTGAAATACTATACTACTACACTAAGTCACGCGTACACTGTTGCGCGCCAGAGGAGGCGAATAGGAGACTCCCAGCAGAGGAGCGGCTTTGGGACAGTGTGTGAGCTGGCGGAGCCGACTTTTGAATGCTGAAATGACGCTTTGTGCAGTCCTGAGAAACAATCGTGTGACACATGTATATGTGCAGCCAAGATGCATATTGCAGCATTGACCACATGGATTCTAAGTGCATCCAAGGCTAAATGTTGTTAGCCCTATTAGCCTAATCCTAACCCTTCTTTCGTGTCCATGGAGCAAAGAATAAAGCACTGGCCGTCCATATTTAAAAAAAAAAAATATGAGCAAACAGGCCCTTAATAATATTGCTAAAAATAAATAATAATAAAAGCACGTTTAGAAGATCACCTTGCTCTGTGCCGCAGCTTTGTTTGTTTACAACGGAACTCGCCATTTCTCCTTCTATGGCCGTTACCGGTGCTTTAGTTAGTTCGGCACACAAAATTATTTATTCCGACCGAAAGTGTTGCGCATGTAAATGTTTGTTATAATCGTGTAAAGTTTTTCTGGGACCATGTTGCAAAATGTCAAAGCATTTTGCACATGTAACCGCAGCTTGTGACCCAGTTTGCCGACTTGCTTCCTTGAAACTGATGCCTCTAAAAAT
Organism: Oryzias latipes; assembly: GCF_053564925.1. NCBI lineage: Eukaryota > Metazoa > Chordata > Actinopteri > Beloniformes > Adrianichthyidae > Oryzias > Oryzias latipes. The sequence goes on along the minus strand of NC_136242.1, from coordinate 30,173,154 downwards.
GAGTTTTTAAAAGTGACTTGTTCACCTTATGTTCACATTTCTGGTCGACAGGAAGCTTCATCCACTCGCTATCGTCAGCCATTGTGTCTGTTGGGGGACTGGGCTTCCCCAAAAGGTACTCAACTGGAAAAAAATAAATAAAAAATACACAAATTATTTCAAAACGCATACAAAAAAAAAAAAAACACTTTCAGCTAAAAACAATAGAAAGTTAAAGTTCCGTCAAAATGGATTTCACCTTCACTAAACTCCCCAGAAAAGCAATAACCATCAGTGTGAAACACGCCGTCTCACTTCCGTTTGAAGCAATCATGACTTAATGCACATTAAGGGAAGGGATGTGGGTTCATCTTTCACATTGATTCAGTCCATGAAAACATTCTGATGGGTTGGACCCAGTCCAACATGGGAGTTAAAAAAAATTAAATAAATAAAGAGGAAAAACAGCAACAGAGTTATGCTACCAAAACTCAAACCCGACCAAAACAATATTTAGAAGCCTAAACGCCAATGAGAATGGTTGTTTTATCTGTGGCATTTGTGAGTCTCTGGTAAAATGCCAGGGGCATCCCTGCTTTCATTTATACAGCTGTAAAAACAGACTCAACTCCAGGGAACGTGCATGTTGACAATATGGTTCCTTTCTCTCCAAATGTCATCATTCAACATTAAAAACTGTTTAAAAAAATTAAAAATACAAAAATATCTGAAAATTGTGCATCATTATGTTACATAATGATGTCCTCGATTGGTTAAAGACACACTCCATTAAAAATCATATTTTTGGTGTTTTCAACATGTTCAACATGTTTTTGAGGCTTTTTTTTTAATCATAATTGAAGGACATTTTTAAAGACAAATTAAGGTTTTTAGGTGTGTTTGAGAATTTAATCTTTCTAAATGTTTTGAATTAGGAGCAGACAAAAAAAGATACTGCTGGAAAAAGCTTGTAGCAGTGACGTAGGGCAGTGGTCCCCAACCCCCGGGCCGCGGACCAGTACCGGTCCGTGGGTTATTTGGTACCGGGCCGCGCAGAAAAAATAAGATAACTTACACGACTTCCGTTTTATTTGTTTCGGAATCTGAAAGATTTTTTATTTTGAAAAATTGCCCGATTCTTTGTTACATCCGTCTATGTTACTCTTGACGCAGGCCAATTCGCTCGTCTCAGTCAGGAGATAGGATACTGCTAAAATAAAACCCAGGAACTGGCAAAATGAATAAAAAACAAACGTCTTTGGAAAGTTTCTTTGCCAAGTGGAAAAGGCCCAACCAGGAGACAGAAGAGGAGCCTTCGACTTCCAAAAAATACATTTAATAGACAGCATCAGGAGTCCTACTTAAAATACGGTTTTATCCCAACGGGAGATTCCCTTGAACCATTCAGCATTGTGGTGATTTGGATTTTCCATGCACTTATTTTAAAGGCATGTTTAAATGTTATAATAATAGCGATCAGGGAGTGTGGCGGGCAGAGAGGACGTTGCTCATGTCATAATTATTGTTTATTGTTATGTTTAGAAAATACCAGTTTTCATGAAAGTCATATTATTTTGTTGTACTGTAGTGTCGGTCACGTGCACGTTTGGTCTGCTGTCGGAGTTCCGCAGGGGTTACTGTAGGAGCTTGCATCGCAGGGAATTAAATGAATCCCCTAGGCCTGCTTTGGTCAAAATAGGGTTGAGCACGGGTGTTTCTTTTTGCCTACGGGTCCCTTCATCTGGCAGTTACGTTGTTTCACCCTTAGTTAATTCTTCCTGTTGTGTTTACTTCTTTTTAGCACCACGAGTGTGGGAAGGGGAGAGGATGATGACACCTGTGCGATGTACAATGTTTAGCGTGTCAAAATAAAAGTGCATGCTTGCCATTTTTGTTGCACCGGTAATGTAAGGGTGGGGTTGTAAAGGGCTGTGAGCTACCGGCAGAGCAACAGAGGGATGTCAGGAAGCAGGGGCGAGCTTACTCCATGCAAACAGTCCAATCCACAACTTGGAGGCAAATTTCTAATGAACAACTGCTGCTCTGCAGAATCCACGTCCAAAAAAAAAAAAAAAAATGACAGGTTTTTTTTTATTTTGGCTTTAAAAAAAAAACAGAATAGTCATAATAACAACGACCCCTGGGAACAATTTTAAAATAGATCAAAAGATGGTTAAAGTGGGACTTTAAAATGTTAATTATAATTTCGATCACATTCATGCAACCCAATTTTTATTGAATTAAAATTCTAGAATTTAAATGGGGGGGGGGGTAGGCCATTCATGTTAATGATCCTCACAAAACTTACTGTTTGCTCCTCATTTTATCTATACATTATGTCACAGAAACACTGCATTTGCTGAAAAAGGACAAAAGCAGGACAAGCTTCAACACCAATGGGACTTGCAGGGAACCGGCCATTTTTCCAGGTTAAAAAGCAGCAGAAGCCTATAAAGAGCTGATGTTTGTGTCAATAATTGAAACACCAATACTTTTGGGCAGGAACTTCCACTTACCAAATCTCCAACTATTACTGAAACAGCAACATCAATTAAAAGGGCATTCCTATTATGGTTCAGTTTATTAGTGACTAATAATGTGGTACGGCAAGGGGGAAAAACTAGATATAAACACCAGATAAGGTCAAGATCTTCACACGGTTCTGTAGAACATAATATCATCATGACAGTCTATGCAGCCTTTATTTTGATAAGTACAGATGTCAGGCACGAGCGCCAGAGATCCATCCAGCATCCATCCAACCTCACAGAGAAACAACGCGATATCATCATCGTTGCATTTTAGTCTCCACCAAGACAATGGTCGTCTTCGTGCAACCAGCAACTAGTCAAACCCCCCACAAAAAGCCAGTCAAGGAATGTGTCCCTAAAAATCAACAACCTGATATATAGGAGTGGTCAGCATCTTAAACTAGCAATCGTTACCAGTCAAAAACGAGCGCCATTAACCTCAGCAAACACAGTGGCTACTGGCTAAGGTAAGGTAGCCTCCTAAAATTGATAAAACCTCCCAGGGTTAAATTTTTAACAGTCTTTATAAACTGTACGTGCATTTTCCAAGAAACGTAAGATTAAAGTCCAATTCTGCTGAACTAACGATGCTCCATCGCTCTCTGTAGCCGCCGTTAGTTGCTTAGGAACAGGGCTACGGGCTAACCGTTCACCCCTGCCACCAGACAGGCCTAACAACGCAGTTCTCGCCGACAGACCAACAACACACACAGCACCACGATACGGCTCCTAAATGTAATTCGACATTTGGTTAGCGCCCCAAAATAAACTAAAATCAACGACATACCTGTGTGCGCCTCCTGGGGACTATAAGATGATGGCAACTCAGTAAAATGACAGACAATGAGATCACCACAGAGCTCGGTCGAGTTTTATACAAGCAGTTTGCGGATGTTAGCAACTTTCCACTTCCTGTACAAATTAAAAGAGTCCCCTTTACTGAGCCTCCTTCCATAAAGCATTTCGGCAAATTTCAAATTGGTATGATATGTATTTAGAGACACTTGACAGTAGAAAATACAAAAATATAAAATTACTCAAATAGTTCCAATTATAAGCGAAGGTTTGATTGACTAATTTTCGTTCTAAAATCAACTTCCGGCCCTCCGTTGCAAACACACATCAAACTTGACTATTCTTTTTAAATTACAAGGGTGGAGAGACAGAGGAAGGCGGAGACTCGGGACACCACCCTAAGTACATCAAACCTCGAAACTTATACATTCAAACAAAAGCACGAAGTGCAAACAAAGACTTTTAAACATCGGATCAATACCTTTTAGTTAACATTTGACGCGTGTACATTTGGTCCAACTGGCTTCCTTGAGTGTTTAGTGACGATGCAGCTGATTGGTTGAATTTGAAATAGGGACAACCCCCAATATTGATAGCCCTATGCTGATTGGACAAAAATAAGATAACACCCAATGGATAAAAACTGTTTGAACATTAAATCCGCCCAGATTTCTGTCAGTTTGTGTGCTATTGGATAATTTCATACGTTCCTTTCACACACATGTCTTTCCTATTGGCTGTGGGTAAACAAACCAATTTGAAAAAAACACATTTTTTTTACTCTACCATATACATTTTCCGCATATAAACATTATTTCAGACCCATATAACACTCCCAAATGGAAATCACAATATGTCTTATGCTGAAATAAATCTTTATTTTAAAAAAACTGGATGAGTGAAGGCATATTTATATAGGTTTAACTTACATGATGGGAGACAATATACCAACATTATAAAAACCATTCTCCAATCTTTCCTTCAAATCAATCACACTAATTCAACAATTTTAAATTCCCTCTCTGTTAGGTCTCATAGGTCCATCTATGATTATCATGAACATCATTACCAACAATTATCCAGTGAAAGTTTTACATCACCTTTTAAAAAAGTGGTGTTTTGGATGGTTCACATGTTATACTATGACTATGTGTGAGGGAGCCTAAATTAGACTATAATGTCAATTTCTCTCATTTTCTCCAGTCAATTTTCTTCAAACCTGTAGAGATGATCACGAACAACATTACCAACAATAATCCAGTGAAAATTTTGCGTCAGCTTAAATGAAGCAACTTAGAAAGAGTTGCCATGACCAGATGTGCCCTTTTACGTGGAGTTTCTTCATTGCTGTTTGATTCCATTCCATGTCATGCTCAACAACCCACAAAACACTCTTGTCAGTGTTAAATCTCACTTTTAGAATCTGTCTGATTGATTATATTTCAGACAAAACACGTTATTTCCGGTAGTTTATTGTGGAATGAACAGACATGCAATCCAAATGAATACATTTGTACATCAAATAACAATATAGGGCTTGCAATAGCTCTCGTTTATTTCAGAGCACAGTACATGTTATTTGATAATGGGTTCCTGTGACATGGGTGATATTAGCGCTTTATATCGTCTTTTCAGCTCGCTGGGCGTGTGTACCGTAAACTATGATGTGACTGACAGACTCTGCAGTCTGAAGTGGGACTAATGACTGTGTCTGTTTTTATCCAGATTTGTGTTAGTTTATGTTTCGTTGTTGTTTGGTCCCTCAATTATATCAATATTGTTGATTGATTCGTTCATTTCTGTAGTTATTGCTTCTAAAAGCGATTTTTCATTTGTAATGTTAGGGGGAACCTTTGTTGCGCGCTCGAGGGGGACTCGAATTAATGTAGCTCACAACATCCGCCTTTTCCCTTGCACGGACCATCCCGTCAGACAAGACGATGTTAGGTCCATGGAGCCGATATTTACTAAACAGATTCGATAAACGGAGTTCGGGTTCGTGTTCTTCGGGGTTGTTTAGGACGATCTGAGCAGGTTTTCCGACTGAACAAACAAAATGAGCCGCCTAAGCGCCGCCGTTCCGGTAGAGGAGTATCTCGGTAAGTTAGTGCTGGTTGTAGGTACCCTCTCTTCTGGATCTCGGTTCGGTCCAGTTCTGGTTTCTTCATATTTACGTGTCTGTTTTTTCTTTCTCAAGCGGAAAGTCACGTCCTTTTCTACCTGGGTGATGCCGTAAACCAGCTGCTGGAACACAAAGAGGAGTACACCCAGTTCGGACTGATCCGATACTTCGCCGAATAGTACGTGACGCAGGTTGTTCACAGCGATTCACACCAAGAGTGGAACGGACTGGCTGTCCAAACCCGGTCCAGTTAGTCCAGATTAAAGTTTTAATAAGACAATACTCAACTGTGAATGTTTTCTCAAAGGAAGACATTTTGAGTATTTTGTAGGAGCATCATTTACTGGAATTGAATGTCTCCTTTCAGTAGACAGTAGATGCTCACTTGGCTGTAGTTTCAACACACGTTTTATAAATATATTTATAGTTAAAATTTGTGTTTTGTCACAAATGACAGTATTAGACTCATAGACTCATGTTAAAATACTTTAATATTTAGACCTGACCGAAATGCTCTGGAACCAAAGAATAGGAGTAAACAATTGTCTACAAGGACGAATAAAGCTACTCCAATGACAATTGTGTTTCTTACACATTCTTGTGACATTTCTCTGATGATGGAGTTCATTTATAAAGAGAGCTAATTATATTATTTCTGAATGATTCTTTATTCAAATAATTGCAAGTCAGGAGCAGAATCAAAAATGCTGTTGGAAAAAGCTTGTAAGTGTGATGTACGGCTGGCCACAAGTTCCCTGCTCCGCTCCATTCTGATGCATCCACTTTCAGACAAAAAGATTCACGTACGTCTTGGTTCTCCTCGTCTGAGCTGGCATCTGGCTCCAAACTGAATGGCTGGGTAGCTACAATACTGCTCATGTTGTTGCACCAGTAATGTCAGGTTGGGGGTGTGAGGGGTTGTAAGCTAGAAAGGAGGGATTGTAAAGAAATGATGGGAAATGAGGGAAGGCTTACTCTGCGCCACAAGTCTTGACCACAACTCCTGACCACAGCTCATAGGCAAATTTCGAATGAACTGCCGCTATACAGAAATTACACGTTTTAGGGTTTTGCCTAAAGCGGCATAATCATGATTAAAAGACCACTGGGAACACTTTTAGATTAGATCAAAAGACGATTAGAGTGGGAGTTTAACTGTGACTAAAGTCTAAGTTCCTTTTTCTGACATACAGACCTGTTAACTGACAAGGAGCAGCACGTTTCTGTGACTCCAGTTTCTTTGTAATTGACTGAAAAGTGTGAGATTAAAAGGTTTAGAGAGACAGATGAGGCAGTGGATTAAACATAAACATATAACTAGTTAAAATCCCAATATTGGTCAATATAAAAACACAAGAAAAAATTAGGGATCAAGACACACAGAGACCTTCACCTGTGGATTTGTTATGTGTGATTGTAGTTTCAGCAGCGTGAAGAACAGCAACCATGTCCTCTTCAGGGAGTTTAACTACATCCGAGCCACTCCTCACAACAAGGCCTCCTTTATTCGAGTTTTCTGGAGATGCTTCAGACAAATTGGCAAGAGTGGAGGTGACTGATCCATCATTACTTCTGTCTGATTTTGTGTGTTTGAGTTTCGAAGGATGTGATCTGCTTCACCTTCTGGGTTACAATTAAACATGTGGTGGTGATTTTTTGCAGAGCTGTTATCTGTGCAGGACTACAGGTCCCTGCTGCAGTTACTGTGTCCCGACTTCTCAATGGAGGTGGTGCAGAGCGCAGCCAGGTGAGGGCAGAAACATTTAGTAAGTGGTTGATGGTTTCAGGTGGAAACCAGAAACACGTAAACAGCATTTGAGGAAAACCAGATCTGGAAAATTTGATGGAGTATTAGGGCTACCATAAAATAATTATGTTATGAGATGAATTTTAGTAGAATAAAGTTGTGCAATTATTAGAAAGAAGTCAATATTTTATAGCAAAATTTTAAAAATTTAAATCAAAAACTCACAATTAAAAAAGGAAAAAATAAAATTTTCTTCCAAAAATAAAGTTGTAATTTCATCAAAATAAAGTAGTTCACTCACAAATAAAGTTTAATTAAGATTCTTTAGCAGTTTGATTTCTCTGAATTGTCTGAAACATAAATTAAAAAGGTCATGTTTGGTTGTCTTTGAAACTGTTACATCCCTGTCTAGGGGCTTGTAAAAGGATGTAACATAAAAGTAAAAGGAACAAATTAAATATCCCAACAACTAAAAAAACTCTCACAAACAAAACCAGGCTCAAAATAAGCTGGGAATTTATTTACAGAAAAACTCAAACTACACAAAAATAACCTAAAAACAAGGACCAAAGCCTCTAACAATAGCAAATAAAGTAAAGCTCTGCTGCTGCCAGCTTGGTTGATGTGGCAGTATTTGAACACTGAGGTGGACGCCTCAGCTCCAATCTCCGGACAAATGTAGTACAAAGACTGAATCTCCCACTGCAGCAGAAAACAAAAGAAAACAGAGACAGAAAATACTGCAAAGTACAAAAAACAATATTACAGCCATAACAGAAAAATTTTAAAAGTAAATATAACTTTTTATTTTTTAAATGAAAAACCAGACTTTTTACTTGTAAAATTATGACTTTTAGGAGCATACATTTATGACTTTATGACTAGTAAAATGACTTTTTCTCATAAATTCAAGACTTTTATGTTCATGGAATATTGACTATTTTCAAACAATTTTACAACTTTCCTCTATTATATTTATTCATTTTATGATGGCCCTAATGCTGCATTCATCCATTTTATGAAATAAAGTGCTTAATATTTTTTCTTTACCTTCACGCTAATATTTTTATTTTTGTTTTTAAAAAAAGCTTAAATGTTATGTGACTAATCCCTGTTTGACCCTTTTTTTCTTTCTCAGTCAAAGTATGAGCATGTTATTTAAAAAGTATCAAATGTTTGAATCCGCGCCCTCATTTATACCAGGTCTCCCCTGAATGGCTGTCTTGACTAAAGAAAAAAAACTACAACAAAATATTCTCAGCTGTTTTCTGTATTAATCTTTCTCTTTGTATTCTTACCCCCTACAAGTTACTGGTAAAAGAGAATAAAGTGTTTTTTTTCCTGTTTTTTCTCATTACCAGCTAAAGATTGGTTTAACACCTCACAGTGTTTGGAACCAGCAGGTTAAGGGAAGAAGTTCTTTCGTACAACGTGTTTTAAAAAGAGCTCCTTTCCAAATATGTTGCTTTAAGCAGAATTGTTATCATTCCACGGGCAGCGACAGAGAAAATATTACTCAACCGTTCCTGAACAGCTTTGTTTCCAAACATCTACACTGAAACGTGTTAGAAGAGCTTGTTATGATCAGGAGACACAGATTTTAGTGGACCGCAGGCTCTCTCCTGTCACAACGGATCCCCAGCGTTTATGAGTGTTCTTCTTTTTGTTCTGCAGAATTGTTCTGATGGACGACGCCACAGATTGTCTGATGTCATTCTCTGACTTCATTTATGCCTTCCAGCTGCAGTTTTACTACCAAGGTGAGGCATCCAGTTAGGCAAAACTCCTAAATGGAAAGAATGCAATGATTTGTTTGTCCCTTAAATGTTTTTTTAAAGTTAAAACATAGGGAAAAAATGCATTTTTGAAAGTGAGCCATTTCTTGAAATATTCTTTTCCTGAGGAATTTGATGGCAGCCCCTGTTTCAGTTGTGACAGCCTGATGTCTTTACACTTGCTCCCTCTGAGAAAAGCAGCTTTTGTTTAGGACTGTTGTCCTGATTGGGTTGTTTTTGTTCTATTCCTTGTTGCGGTCTCTGTGTCTACAGAATTCTTGGAGAGCGTTTTGGTGATCTACCAGGATCTGCTCGCAGGGAAGAGTCCCAACACCGTGTTCGTCCCCACCTCGGCCTTAGTGGAGCAGCTGCCCTCTGTGGTTGTGGAGGAGAACGATAAGGAGGAGCCGCAGCGAGATGGGGTGGAGGCGTGCCTGCTGGCCGATTGTGTGGATGCTCTCTGCGACAGGTTCAAGCACAGGTAAACTGCTCAGAGCAGAATCAGGTCTGTGGCAATGACTCCACATCAATGCTCCGTGTTTCTGCTCTCCAGCCATCCTTCCAGGGCGTGTGTGAGGGAAATCCTGGATCAGACCGACAAGGTTTCTTACTACAGCTTCCTCATGAGTCTGGCTAAGCATGAGGCCATCAATCAAAGCATCGGTAGGTTCAGTTATGTTATAGGGAAACTAGCATGTACAGACCCACTCTGATCATCTTTTGATCTATTTCCAAACCGTTTCCATGGGTCTTTGAATTATGATTATGCCATTTTTAGCCAAAATCAAAACTTGTGTTGTGTTCTAGGACATAATTTCTGCAGAGCAGCAGAAGTTCTGTAGAAATTCCCCTTATAGTTGTGGGCGGGACAATTGGGTGCAGAGAAACCCCACCCCCCTTCCCTTTCCCGGAGCAACTTCAGGCTGCGTTCGGGTTTCCACGTTGTCTGTTATTTTATGATCACTTAAACCTCATTGGGCATTATCCATTACTTAATTGAGGATATTTCTTACAGTGAAAGTGATCTAGGAAACTATTTGTGGACTTTGTTTCTTTGAAACAGATTTTGTTTCCTCATCTAGACAAAAACAAGTGCTAAGAGGTGAACTTTCCCTCTGAAATAATGCTTTGTATCACTTAACATAACTTGTAGCCTATATAGCACTTTCCTCCGCTGCTGCGGTTGGTGCAGACTCAGTAGCCGTTACCATGACAACACATCAGACTGCATATCAAACAGTTTGCTTTTTGTGAAAAACAGTTTAAACAATAAAAATAGTGAGATGGAAGTACTAATAATTATTTATCTCTTAAGGGACCATGGCATGAGTGGGGTAGTCCTCCACAAAGTTTCTATTATCAAAAATGAATGGCCTTTGCATAAGAAACAGTCCAACGTCTCTTTTTTTACGTTAAAGCTTCAATCCTCTCATTCATGCAGGAGCATTGCCCAGCAGGGCGGAGCTTTTCTTTGACCCAGAGATGGACCAGGAACTGGACAAACTGTAAGAGCACATGCATCCAAACAAAAACCATGTCAAAAAAGATGATGAAGAGCTGGCAGCTGATCAGATGAAGCATCTATCTGTCTTAAAGTTCAAAGCATGCTTTACCAAAAGATGCTGTGTTAGCTGAGAACCACGCACATCAACTCTGGTCTGTGGTGTTGTCGCTCCGCAGGATTGCTCAGATCTCTGTGAGTCCTGGCAGCAACAGCAGCGGCAGTGCTGTGGGAGGGCTGAAGGAGGTGCAGAGGAGGGCCTCCCCCCGCAGAAACATCCACCACAGACGGAAGATGGAGGTGGAGAGCGACGGCTCCACAGAGGAGACGGATTCTTCAGAAAACTAAAATCTGCTCTTCTGATTGTGAAGAATCTGTCGAGTTTTCAGAAACACTGTTAGGTTGCTTACGTGCTGTTTTTATTTCTCATTCATAACCGGGTTATCAGTAGCTGACCAAGTCTGCTCACAGTCTCATACACTTTAATGTAAAGGTTTGCTTCGATTCAGATATGATCAAATTCCATCTGAAGAGCAACTTTCATTCTGCACCTATAAAGCGCTAAACTTGACTTCAAACTGAGTTCAGGAGAGACCGTATGGATTAGATCTAATAAATAATCCATCTTTGAGGATTTTTTTTGGTTATCCTAATGGATTAATGAGTCATCTACTCTAAAACGCCCAGATATTTGGGGATTGTTCCTCCACCTGCTCTGGTTTGTCTGAGTCTGACATCTAGAGGAATCGTGTTTCAGTGCACAAAGGAGATCCATTGTTAAAATCAAACCAGAGGCTCGTTAGCTTTTTCCCTAATTGGACCAAGCCATCCTCCGGAAAAGGGAAGAAGACTTTTTGTGTGTTGTTTATTTTACTGGTGTTCTAGGTGGTTTTGACACAGACACAAAATATTTATTTTGGGTTTATATTTATTCTGTTTGTTTATGTTACACCAAGTGGTAAAAATCCTTTTTGCTGAAGTAGTTTTACTTGGCTGTGAAGTGAATCTGTGGTGAGACTCTTAATAAACGTCAGACCTTTCCAGGTCTCTAAAACTGCTTCCTCCCTGATTCAGTAGTTTTTATTCTATGTTTACCTTTGATCCTCGGCGCTTCATCCTGCTTTCATGGTTTCCCACCTGACAAAAACTGAAAATTATGTCCTGTAAATAAAAGTGAGTATCAAGAGCATCTGTTAAATCTTAGAAAGCGTTGCGCATTGATGGAAGAGATTTTAAGCTTCAATAATTAGTATTCTTTTCTTTTTTAAAGCACTGCCTTGTAGATTTCCTCTGCGTTCTTGTTTAAAGTCAATATGACTGCTGAGTGTTTCTGAAAAATAAGGCGGAAACAAAATAGAAATGTCAGAATGTTTTCCCCAGAGGGTTCTGTTCTTTAGGGTGTATTGAATGGAAGGAAGTTTGCACTGAAACGAAAAAGCTGCAGAGCAAACATGGGGCTTTTAGATTTAACTCCTCCCACAGAATCCATCCAACAGTTTGACTCTTTCTGTTCAGACAAAAGAGACCTTAATCGTTGAACAGGGAAAAAAGTGGAGAGTTACACAATTCTGTGGAACACTAAACCTAATCAAAGATACACTGATGAAAATCGTGTTTTTGGTGTTTTTTACGAGTTGTGGCATTTTTCTGATAATGGAGAAGATATGTAAATAAAATTAAGCTTAAAATTGCATTTCTGAGTATTTACTTCAAATTGTGAATCAGGAGCAGATGAAAAGATGTTGTTACATAAAAAATACACAAGCTCCCTGCTCAGATCCATTCTGGTGCATCCACATGTAGAAAAATAGATCCATGAACGTCTTTGTTTCCTTGTCTGAGCTGGAATCTGGCTCAAGACTTTTCAGCTGGACAGCTTCAGTATTGTTCACCATTTTTGTTGCATAGTTAATTTTGCCTCAGGATTGTGAGGGTCTGTAGGATAGCAGGAGATCTTGTAAACAGAAAGCTCTCAGTTTTGGCTACAAACAGCATAATCATAATTAAGATAAGATATTCTTTATTGATCCCACGTTGGGGAAATTCAATTGCTAAAAGACTACTGGGAAATATTTTACAATGGATCAAAAGATGATTGAAATGGACCTTTGACTGACATTCCTATCTTTTCTGCAACGGACAGGGAACATTTCTTGACTAATGTGTGCAGAGCTGCTTTCACACTGGATAATAAAAACAAACTCCGGTTTATGGTGGTCGACATTTATGATCATTCATTAAGTTCACTTTAAGTCAGCTTGAGCTTCATTTATGAAAAGAAATATAACTTGCAATTCCTGAGCTTTTTTGCAGACTGACCTCATTGTTTGTTTAAAGTTAGCAGTTTTATTCGGCCTAAAGATGTCCAACAAAATCAGAGCGGGTGTTTAAGGATAAAACATTAGATAGAAACACTACAATGATGGAATCTTTTTTTTGTGTGGAAAGAATGACTATTTATGGTTATTATCATAACTAATATTACATACACAATAATGCTGATGATTATTATTATATGTTGTTATCATCTTGTGTTGATCTGCAGAGGATTTTCTTCTATCTGACTTATTGTTCAGAGCTTTTTTTTATTTTGAAATATTTTCTATGTATGGGTAAATTAACATGTTATTTGCTTGACCAGTTTACATAATAATCAACAGTAGGGGGCGCTGTGTTTCTGTCTATGCAGCGTTGAAAACAGAGAACATACTCTGCCTAACCAGAGCTCGTGATAAGGGGGTTTCAAAATACAGTAAATTATCATGAAACTCTTGTGAGCGCGAAAGGACTCGGGCCTTTAGCAAGATCCTAAATCTTCTAAAAACTAGACAGAATGCGGTAAAAGCAAACCGGCCACTTGAAAAAAATGTGAATAAAGCCGAATTGGAGTCAGCAAGGAAGCTGAAGGTCTGAGTGTACATCAGACAGACAAATGTCAACATACACATCTTTAAGGGTTTTTAATATTATTTCAAATATATTTTTAACATGAATGTAAATAGAAAAAAACGATGCTGATGTTCTTCAAATGTGGCTACAGTCTACATGTTCCCATTTTTGGGTCATCAGCTATTAGTGACTTGTAACAGTGCAACTTATTATTTAAACTTCCAGCAGCAGTTAATAAGGCATTTGGAGATAAACACAGCCATTTTAAAGATCGTTTGTTAAGACTAAACTTGAAGGAAACTTTATGATATCAGATTTTTAAGTTCTTTCCTTATGTAAATTGACAAAATTCCTGCTAATTTGTACACTGATGGACACTGCATGATGGTGTAGTGGTTAGCGCCCTCACCTCTCAGAGAAGGTCATAGCTCGAAACCTTTCAACCTTTCTGTGTGGAATTCATGTTCTCCTCATGCATGCATGCGTTTTCTCCTGGCACTCCGGTTTCCTCCCACAGTCCAAAAACTTGCATTATAAGTGTCTGTAAATTTACCCTAGGTGTGCATGTGTGTGTGCCTCTGCAACGGACTGGCGAGCTGCTCAGGTTGTACCCTGCCTTTGCTTAACAGTAGCTGGGATAGGCTCCAGCACCGCCATGACCCTGAAAGGGATTCGAGGGGGTTAAGAAAATGAATGGGTGGATACTGAAATGTTATTTAATAAACAAAAGTGTTCCAGATGCATCCTTAAAATTTAAGAAGATGGTAAAATCTTACTTTGTTTTGACAAAGAATCACACGTTCATGTGACCAGTGCTCTCTCTTTTTCTTTAAAATTAGGGTCCAGTTGGAAACTCCTCAAATGGAGATTTGTGTTCAAAACTAAAGTAAACTAAAAGAAGATGACCTTTCTGAAGTTCTTGACAGACAGCAGGCAGACAGAGGAATTTGTGAGAGAAGAGTCAAGAGAACTTGATTGAAGAAAAAGGAGAGGATAACGTGGAGAAGAATGAGGGTACAGAGTACAAGAAAACAAAAATAAAGTAAAGTGAGAAAACAAAGAAAGTTGCTTGATGTTTAACATAACCATCCATCTTCCGAACCCACGGAATCCCATTCAGGGTCACAGGGTCGCTGGAGCAAACCCAAGGACTGTTGGGCAAAGATGGGGTACACCCTTAACGGTTGCAGAGCCACATGCACAGCACATCTAGGGACAATTTGGAGATACCAATTTACCTGTGAGGTACATTTTTGGACTGTGGGAGGAAACCGCGATGCCCGGAAAAAAGTCAAACAATCACGAGGAGAACATGCAAACTCCACACAGAAAGGACCCAGCCGAGATTCGTTGTAAGGCACAGGTCCCAAACTCCAGGCCTTGAGGGCCTTCATTTGTTTTCCGACCTGCCATTGATACTCTTTATTGGCTAAACATTGGCAGATGATGCTGGACTCTTTAAACCAGAAGGATGCCGTCCCTCGAGTTCTAGAGTCTGAGCTCCCTGCTTTCAGGAGAGAGTGCTAACCACTGCGCCACCGTGCAGCCCATTTAAAACAAATTAGTAGCATAAAATAACTGCTTCCACAAAGTCAAGGACCCAACATTTGCCCCTTGGAGGCACAAACTCCTGTAATTTGCGAATCCTGGGGATCCCCCTCACAGATTCAAGTGTGAATCTGTTCTTACATCCTTGTGTTCTTGTTTACAATATGTATTGTTTGTTCTAAAAACCAGCCCATATTGTTATTCCTCCACCACCATGCTTCACATTGGTATGAGGTGTTTATGTAAAACTTCAAAACAGCAAACTCTTGTGCAATTAAAGTTAGCTGTTTCAGTAATCTAAAGGTTTGTTCAAGTGAAGGTTTTTGAAACTATTTGTGATTTTATAGAAAAGTTTTTCTCCTTCAAGCTTCAAACAAACTGTTCTTGTTCAGTCCTCTTCTTCCTGTGTTTACTTGAACTTGAATTATAAACAAGGTGGCCAAGGCTGGTTTTAGTCTGAGACTGAGGATGAATTGATAAAAAATGTCTTTTAACTGTATTTGTTTCTGTTCTGTTGACAGGAGCAACAGCTATTTATAGACGCAGCTCCTTTTTAACATTTTGCCTTCATTAGTTCTCTTAAGTAGCTGTAAAAGTTGGTCGGCATTGATGTCTTTCGTTAATGATTATGAAGCAAGTGAGTTCTCCAGCTGAAGCGTAAAAGCTGCTGCTGTGAGAGTTACATAACCGAGGAAGCTTCAGTGGATAAATTCAAATCAGGACAAAACAGCAGATTCAGAGAGTTAACTCTGAGGCAGGAGAGAGGCGTGCTCACCCTCTGAGTCCACGTCAGCACATCTCTGGAGAGACAAAAAGAAAAAAGCTGATTAGCATCACTCATCAACCAATATTCAGAGAAGAGCAAATTAGCAGAGCATTAATGAGCCGGAGATTCTTCTGGTAAAAAAAAAAGAAAAAAATTCAAAAGGCTTCAAAGAGCTGAAGAGCCAAGCTGCTGGATCTGAGCCCACAGCATCAAAGGTCTAGTAGATAATGACCACTCATTAAACATCTTCAAACTTTCATTCTCTTTCCACTTCTGCAAACAAAGTTTTCTGCTCATCAGAAGCTGAGAAAAATGACAGGAGTTTCCGCTAATATGTTCTTACATGGTGTCTAATGCAGGATCAGCAGTTCTGCGTCTGCTGCTGAGGCTTCAGACGCTGCAGTAAGCCCCACTGAATGAACTTCACAGGAGATGAAATCCTCCTCTGCGGTCAGTAAGTGGATGTTACAGACTCCTGGAGTCCATTGAACATCAGTTTGTTATATAACCTGAAGGATGAAGGCAGGAAGGAAGCTTCTACACACAGAAGCTGCAAAACTGCAAAACTAATAACACTCAGTTTTTGCAGTTTTCCAAATTGTTCCTCCGTTTTGTTTTTGTTTTTTTGTATTGCCCGTGTTCATAAAATATAAGACACTGACCTTTTCCTCTCAGGTGACTGACCTGCAAGGTTGGATGAAGCCATCACTTTGATCATAAGGGGACAGTCAGTGATCGGTCACACCGGTGATTGGAGTGGCAATTAAAAGATAGCGTGGAGATAATCCGTGCGTGCAGACTTTGAGATGAATTATCAGGATTCTTCTCATCTTTTTCCTGAGAACATGAACGGTGATAATGATGGAAAATATCTCCGATCTGGTCTGAAAGAGTTCATATGACCAGAGAACATTTTCACTCAGCTTTACCTCATTTAAATAAATCACAAGATTTGACTTTTTTTTATCATTTCCCAAATAAAACCAATGTCAAAGTGACATTGTGAGTTAAGACATCCAAACACAGATGCTGATAGATTTCTGAGAATCAGCAGACAAACTTCCAACTTTTTGATGACTTCTGAGCGTATTTTCTGAGGAGCAACATTACCTGATGGTTTTATAATTTTTCTTATTATTTAATTAAATTTTATTTGATTTCTTTCATCTTCTGCCATTTTATCCCTTTCACAGGGCTGCTGGAGCCTATCCCAGCCACTTGTAGGCAAAGGCAGGGGACACCCTGGACAGGTTGCCATTCTGTCACATGGCCACAATCACACACCCATGCACACTCACACCTATGGAAAATTTAGATTAACCACTTTAGCTATGAAGCATATTTTTGGATGGCGGTAGACTCTGGAGATAATCCATGCATGCACAGGGAGAACACAGAAGGGTACCCCATTGATGTTCTGGTTCCGGTCTCCCTGCCAGGACTTGAACTGGGGGCCTTCTTGCTGTGAGGCAAGAGCCCTAACCACTGCACCACCATGCAGCCCTTTTATTTTTTTACTTGATTTGATTTTATTATTGAGCTTTAGCTAACAGAAAACCTTTATTCTACTTTTCTTTCTATCAGAAAACTAAAGTTTGGATCTTCTGGCCTGGAATGATCAATGCTTGTCTGAAGCATCAAGACTTTTTGAAATCCAGAGAGCTTTGAGTGACCGGAAAATAGAGTGCAATCGATGCAGCACTCAAAGTGCACCACAATTCCTGCTGAGCTTCCAGAAGCCGTCTCATCATTTGTAGCAGATCAGAACGGTTAAAGATGTCCTTCTCAAATCTAAAGATACCTGCCAGCAGACCTGGAGCCACTTAAAGACCTCAGTGCAGCCTTTGACACCATCGACCACGGTATTTTACTCCATAGATTAGAGCAGGACATAGGGATCAGAGGATCTGCTCTCCAGTGGTTTAAATCCTATCTGTCCGATAGGTATCAGTTCATTAATGTAAATGGCCATTCCTCTCAGTGCACTCGAGTCAACTATGGAGTCCCACAGGGCTCAGTCTTGGGGCCGATCCTGTTTACGCTTTATATGCTACCCCTAGGAAACATAATCAGGAAACACAGCATTAATTTTCATTGTTATGCCGACGATACGCAGTTGTATTTATCCATGAAGCCTGACCAGAATGACCAGATAGAGAAACTGAACGCCTGCATCAGAGACATCAAGACCTGGATGACAATTAATTACCTCCTCTTGAACCCAGAAAAAACTGAGGTCATTATACTTGGTCCTAAAAACCTCAGAGATGCTCTGTCTGCTCAGATAGTCTCCCTGGATGGCATAAGTATAGCCCCTAATTCCACAGTTAGAAACCTTGGGGTTTTACTTGACCAGGATTTATCATTTAAGGCTCACATATCTCAGGCGTGCAGAACTGCCTTTTTTCACCTGCGGAATATTGCTAAGATCAGAAATATACTTTCTAAGAGTGATGCTGAAAAACTCATCCATGCATTTGTTACGTCGAGGCTGGATTACTGTAACTCCTTGTTAGCAGCGTGTCCTAAGAGTTCCTTAAGAAGTCTCCAGCTTGTTCAGAACGCAGCAGCTAGATTGTTAGCTGGAACTAGCAGAAGAGATCACATCACTCCTGTGTTGGTTTCGCTCCATTGGCTCCCAGTTGATTCTAGAATCAAGTTCAAGATCCTCCTGTTAACCTATAAGGCCTTACATGGAATGGCCCCGTCCTATATTAAGGACCTCATAGTCCCTTACCATCCAATGAGAACACTTCGCTCGCAAAATGCAGGACTGCTTGTGGTTCCTAGAATTAGTAAAAGTACGGTTGGAGGTAGAGCGTTTAGTCACCAAGCCCCTGTTTTATGGAATAAGCTCCCAGCTCATGTAAGAGAGGCCGACTCAGTTTCTACATTCAAAGTTAGACTTAAAACATTCCTCTTTGGACAGGCTTATTGTCAGACTAGTTAGTATTCAGAGATTATTTAACTTAATGTTAATTTGTTTAAATTAAACTTAATAACTATTTCTTTTAAAAGGCTGATAGAAGTTGAAGCTGGGGTAACTATGGTGCACTGGGGTTCTGTCCTCTTTCCTTTTTTACTTCTACCCTTCCTCTCCTCTATTCTTGATCATAATTTATCATTTAGTTCTCCATGCCTCTGTTTGGTACAGTGCGATTCATGTATTGTCCCTCTTTTCCTCTCCCCTCCTGGGGAGTGGGAGTGCTTCCAGATTCCAGTTGGTTCATCCGTGCTCCAGTTCCTGACCGTGTACCTCGCCTTTGCTCGCGCTCCTACACCTGGCTGTGGTTCCTGTCTCCGGCTCGACTCGCGCCTTTGACTGTCCCCACAACCATGGCTGGATGAAGCTCGTCTGCTGGACTTTTATATATGTAGTTGTAGATTTAGATAAGTTAATTCTTCTCTAAGAGTTCTGGTAAATCGCCTGTCCGTCCTGGGGGAGGATCCCTCCTTCATGTGGGCACCCCTGAGGTTTCTTCGTTTTTTCCGGAATCCGTTTTTTTTGGGAGTTTTTCCTTACCGCGAAGGGGGGTCTAAGGGCAGGGATGCCAGTATAGCTTAGTCAGTTTGTTAGTTCATTTTAGTATTTTCCTATTGAACTCTTTGTTTTCATGATCCTTTTGAATTCATGTTTTACTTCGAAGCCCATCGAGACGACTGTTGTTGTGATTTTGGGCTATACAAATAAAATTGAATTGAATTGAATTAAAGATGAGTTTTTTGTTCTATAAAAGACTGACACCATAAAGGAGTTAAAAAAATTCCTGTATAAGAGAACTGGACTGAGACGTTGCAAAATGGATGCCGCCACCTTGGAACCAGACATTGTTAGTAAGCAATGTTTGATCCAAATCAGTCAGAGTCATAATTGTTTTAGCAACCGCTCTCACCAATCAGGAATGAGCTTGTCGGAAGTCCACAGCCCCAACACTTGAAAGCCAACTTGGGAGAATCTGTCAATCAAACGTTTTGAACGTTAGAGGCAAGACCACATTCTTCTATTGAGGCCTCTGATTGGCAGGTTTATAGCTTGAATAAATTGTACTAAAAGGGGGTTAAAAATGAGAATTATCAAGAACGTGTTTTTAAAAAAGATATCAGTGAACGAATGGTTATTCTGACAAATCAATGTCTGAGTAAAAGTTGTTTATTTCTCAATAGAAGTCTATGGAATTTTGACTTCATGAAGCCAGCGGCTACTTCCTGTTTGGAACGCCATGGGGGAGGAGTCACTCGGTCTGGTTCTCATATACAGTCAACTGAAAAGACTTGTATAACAAATAAATGAAGCTAATTTAAATAAAAGGTGAATACTTTTATTAAATGCAGTAGATTTTTGTGGCTAACTTTAAAACGTTTGTTTTTAAATATAAACTGCTTTGAGCTGCTTAAAGCATGAAAGCTGTTTTATGTAAATCAAGTGTGATTTGATTTGATTTGAACACACCTTTCTCCTAAAACTAAACATAATTCAAATCTCAATAAAATCCATTGAAGGTTTTAAAGCCACACATATACTTTGAGGATAACCAAAGTCACAAATCAGCAAACACGTTTCCTCTTATTGTTGTATTAATCTATCCCTGTGATTTCTGCATTGTTCACATGGAAAATGCAACAAAGATGTAAACAGACGTGTTTAAAAACGAGAGGCGTCTTCAGCGCATTTGAGACGCTCTGAAGGTGTGAATGAGAAGGCAGGTACATTTTTAGACTGTGGTGTGGGGGCGTACATGTGGTGGGGGCTGGGG
The DNA here is from genome assembly GCF_053564925.1 of Oryzias latipes. Lineage (NCBI taxonomy): Eukaryota > Metazoa > Chordata > Actinopteri > Beloniformes > Adrianichthyidae > Oryzias > Oryzias latipes. The sequence continues at coordinate 30,152,747 of NC_136242.1, read as the reverse complement.
GAGATGCTGGATCTGCTCTCTGGTCCATGAGCTGCCGAGTCCACTTAGCTTACTGATGATTGAGGTTTGGAAAAATCGAGGTTTGGAACTCATCGCTGGATGGTTGAGTTTAAAAATCTGCATTATTTTCACTGAATCCACTTCATCAGTGCATTAAAATGAAGAGCAGGATAGTTTGTGTTTTAATAGAAGGAGTAGAGCTTCATAGCTGCTTACATCCTCACTTAAGTCAGCAGGATTTGATAGACTGAAGCAAAGGTCTTCATCCTCCTCCCATGTGCAGACAATCACAAACTGCATCGTTCTCTGGAGCTCGCCAGAACAAGACAGCGGGTTTTAAACCTCTTACATATTTGCAGGTTTATTTACAACCAGAGCGTTCCTCAGAGAGCCGATACCCCTTGCAGCTTAAAATCTGTGAGTATTCAGCTGTAACTCCACATCAGCTAAGCCTCTTCTCACAGTAAATCCCTGCTGACAGCAGGAGCGTCCCAGGGGCCGCTCACACTCACAGGGCCGGATGTTTACACACAAAAACCCACTCAGCTCATGGCCCTCAAATAAGAAGTTATCAGGGCTTCTAGAGCTTTGGGAATTGAAGAATAACAGAAAAAAGTTTGCCTCAGAGTGTGTGTCATTACATAAAACCTTAAATCTAAGCGGCCAAGCGAGAAGATCAGTGAGCTGCACTCAGCTGCAAAAAGAGTGATCACGATGGTGGAACACAAGTTCAAACCTCGTGACTGATCAACGTTTAATCAGCATCTCTTAGGAGGAATTCATTTTTTCCCAAATCATGTCTCGTTCAGTCAGGAAATCATCTCAGTTTCAAACTAACATGATGAAGGAGCTTCCTGTCATCACCTGCAGGCAGAGACACCCGTGAGCCCGCAGCGGCGAGTTCTCGCCGTCACAACATTGCAGACATGTTTGTGTTTATTGCATCTATTAGAAAACAAAAAGAAAAAGCTCAGGAACATTTTATATAAAGGTGTGATGATGAATGTAAAAATGTAACCTGGGACGTGACCCAAAGTAACCTGCTTTGATTTCAGCTGCAGGGCGACAACAGCTTCATCCTCAGTCAACCGTCTCACATGTTTGTGTATCTGGTTGTTACAAAGTTAAATATAAGAAGGAAATTGGTAAAAGCTCAGCCGCTCCGGCGTGAATTCGCTGCGACAGCCTGTCTCTAAAAAAGTTGCTTTTGTTTTCATCTTGAACGGAGTTTATTAGAACAAACAGCTCCATGCGTTCAGTCTGCCTGTCATCCTGACAAACAGGAAAGGACCGGCTCGCGCTCACACTTCACCGCTTCTTTATTCTCTCCTCACATTCGGTTCTTTTACAAGCGACTGCTTCAGCTCTGAACAATTTGTGATGGAAACACACCTTCATTGTAGAGCCAGAGCCAGAAGAACATGTTTCTGTTATATCTGAGATAGAAAAAAAAGGTGCATCAAAATGAAGAAAGATGAGCTCAGAAGGATTCACAAAAGCTGTTTAAGTTCATCTCACTGTTCAGTCACATGAAGACAATATCTTTTTCATTAACACTTACTGGGTTTAAGTTATTTGATTCTGTAAAGGTTGGTGACAATAACAGGTGCTGTCACGAATGTGAGTCTGCAGCACAGAGCTCAACCTGAACCTGGAGGCAACACTTCTCGAAAACAACATAGGAGATAGAATCAGGTTCAAATCCAAATTTTAATCAAACATCTTTCACTTTTTTCTCTTCCTTTTCTGTTTAATTTTTTAGTCTAATCATTTTTGCAAAAATGTTAAAAATGTTGGATCTAATGACATTTTCTGGTGTGAATTCAGGAGTCTGCTCAGTTCAACCCAGCTGAGCTTGATTGATTCATGTCAGTCTTTAGCGATCTAAGGAAGAAAAGTCTGCTGTGAGATTCTGGAGCAGCAATTAAAAACAAAGCATAACATTTTTCAAAGGAACTCTTGAAATAAAAGATAAAATTCGGCTGCTCTATCAGTACTAATACAGCAATCAACTCGTATTTTCTTGTCAAGAAATCTACTTATATTTTATTGAGATGTGCATTTGTCCCAAGTCCGTCTCCCAATACTAATTCAGAGTTCATGGATGTTTCACCTCTCCTGCAGGTGGTGGGCTCAGAGTAGAGAAATGCTATGTTGTCACTTCAGGGAGGGCCCATCAAAAGAGCCCCCAGCCACCAGGCACTTGCCCTGCAAGTCCCAATCCCAGAGTGGGCTCCCAGTGGCGTCAATCCAGGCAGCAAAACTGAATCTTGGTTTTTTTTTCAAAAAGGATTTCTAAAGTGCTTCTTGTCTGGCTTGGTGACTCTAGAAGGTTGTCCTTGGGTTGTGAGTGTGTGGCCCTGCACCTCCTGAACGGCAGTGGGAGTGAAAGAAAAATGTAAACAACTGCCGTAAACACTGGATAACTATGGAAGTTTTTCTGTAACATAAATAAAATAAAAGTCAATATCAAAAATGCTTTTTCATTTTCAAAATGAAGCTGCATTTGTTGACTCAAATTAAAAAGAAATAGCATATTTGAAGGATTGATTTTTTAATTTATTTTTGAGTCAATTGATGCAGTTACATTGTGAAATTTTAAAAGCATTTCTGTTAATCCATTTTAATTGCCAAATTAGATATTTCTAATTAAATTTTGTTACACATTTACTAGAGGACTTTTTTTTAAATTGAAATGTCCAATATCATTTTCTTTATCATTTTAATTAAGTGACAGAATGAGCGGTGTTGAAGAAGAAAAAGAAAAAGCGGTTTGGCGGATTGCTTTTTCTTTTTAATTTTGAGTTAACGAACTTAGCTTTATTGTTAAAATGAAAAAGCATTTCTGGTATTGACTTATATTTTTAATTATGCTACAGATGAACTTCCATATAGATAAAAACTCCAACTTTTGATCTGAACCTTTATTTTTTGTTTTGTGCTTTAGCAATGATCTGCATTATTTTATTTTTCGTCAGCTCTCTAAAATTAACAAGTAGTTTTCAAAAGCATTAAATCGTTAATGTTGTATTTAGTTGCTTGTTTTGATCCATCACTAGCTTTTACGTCATTCTCTTGACGTCACTGCGAATCTTTCGGATGAAGAGATGGAGCGCGGAGCGAGGCGCGCGGCAGTCACTCTCAAGTGTAGGCAGGCGAAGGAGACTCACACTCTCCTGACTCCCCCAGCCCGAACTTTCCTTCGACTTCTCCTCTCGTTTCTTCGCTGTTGCAGACATGTGGGCGCAGGCGGTGCTGTGCGCGGCGGTGCTTTGCGCACTCTGTCCGGCAGGGAGGACGGAAGCCGAGAGGGACGAGAGGCAGGTGCCGGACCTGCAGGACTCACGCTACAACTCAAACAGACTGGTGAGAGCAACAACCGCAGCACGTGCGCTCTCAACTGCTGCACGCGGGACAAAAACAATAATAATAAAAAATAAAACTTTAAAAATTACTAAATTCCGATAATTTGTTAAATATTTTATTGCTATGTTAAACAACTTATACATAGCAACTTTGACTTTTTTTTTGCTTTACAACTTGACATGGATAAAATGACTTAAAGTAAAAATAACAAAATAAAATATATGTAAACATTACTTTTGACACTTCAATGGAAATATCGACATGTATAAATATCACAATTTAAATAAATAGCATCTAGAAATTAGGCTGCAGGAAGTACTGAATTGTTTCTCTGCACACAACTGGTCTGTTTATTTCAAGTTTTATTTTATACAAGATTAAAATGGTATATTGTTCTATTTCTTGTCTTTAGGCTCAAACTATTAAACATCTCGAGTGTAGGGTTATTATGGGAAAGCAAATATAAAAGGCTTGAATGCTTTGCTTTGTTATATCGTATTTGAACAGCTGAAATGTGTAGCGTTGATGCTCTTGTATTTTTCAGCTTGGCGCGCTACACGATGTCCTGGAAAGGCTGCAGACGACACGGATCAACCCCTGGGAGAAGAAATACGGACAGGTTCCCTCTGTGAGTGCACCACACCCTCCACAAGCCAAACTGACCCTCCTCCCTCTTTGGGACCACATTCTTTATGCGTGAAGATGAAGGATGACCATCTATCTCAGAAATGGTTCAGTTCTCCTTAAAGAGCTCTTGCTCTCAGGTTGGAGAAGATTATAACCCATGTGACCTCCTGTCTGCTGCAGCTCCTTACAGATGATTAAGAAAGTTTACTAATGTTTAAAACAGAAAAAAAAATTAGGAAGTTTTGTTTAGTTGAAAATTATAGTTTCCTATTCAGACAAAAATCCTCTCAATTCTGTTGAGGGGATGCATCAGCATCATTACTGCTTCACTGATCTGCAATGAAAGCTGTTTGACAGCAGGGGGCGCTGAAATTAAGGATTACATACCTTTACCAACGTGTAATATCATGTCAGAGCAAAGCTGGAATCAGAGGAACTTTCAGCAGGATTCAGATCACATTTAGATCAATCATTTGGTTAATGTATTTTATTTATCAAAACTGCTTTCAGCATGGATGCGGTTTGAGAAACTCAAAATGAGGGAGGTTACAGATGTGCAGCTGCTGTCCAAAACTAATTTTTTTCACATTTAAATCTCATTTAATGTTTTTAAATTTCACAGTTTGGCTAAATTCAGATCGCAGTTCTTCAGAGCAGGAATAAGAGAATGAAAAATTGTATCCAAGGAGTCTGCACAAGCACTAGAACACGTTAGAAAAAGTTTCTATTCCATCAGGGTGGGCAAGTTTCCGTGGAAGTGACTAGAGCGGACCACAGGGATCATTTCTTACCCATTGTGTTTCTGTTCAGTGCGACCTCGGAGAGCACTGCGCCATCAGGAAAGGATCTCGCATCGGGAAGATGTGTGACTGTCCTCGAGGAGCTTTCTGCAACTTCTTCCTGCTTAAATGCCTATGAGCCACACACGGCACAGCGCAGGAGCTCAGACCCAGAACCCATGTAACGTAGCCTTTAGAGGGGGGAATGATCCTCCATCAAGCTTCATGTGAAGATCCGTGTTCTGCATTAAACATGTTTTCCTTTATTCTTTGACTCGTCTTTGCTTCTGCGGATCAGACCAATTACAATCACTTTTTTCTTACAGTAGGAAAAAATTAACTTTACTGAAATGTAAGACAAATCCATGTTCATCCTGCTGAGGAATTAAAGTAGGAAATGTGAAACATGATCTACATTGTAAACACGAATATCTTAAAGATCCACCACAATAAAAATGTGTTTTTAACATGTTCTTGCAGCATTTCTCTTATGATCGACGACATGTATGAACAAAATTAAGCTTAAAATTGTATTTCTAAGTATCTTATAGATTGTGAATCAGGAGCAAACGAAAACGCCCCTGGAAAAAGATTATAGTCGTGCAAAATCTACAACCAGCAGTCTACAAGCTCCCTGCTCTGCCCCATTTCGATGCATCCACTTGCAGACAAATAGATCCATTTGTTTACTCATCTGAGCTAGAATCTGCCCCAAAACTGTACGGCAAGATAGCGCCGATATTGCTCGCCATTTTTGTTGCACTGCTAAGGTTAGATTTGGGTGGTGATGGGCTGTAAGCTAATGTGAGATTGTGTGAACGAATGGGAAATGATGGCAGACTTTCTCCACGACAACAGTCCCGCCCACAACTAGTGCTGCTCTGCAGAAATTATGTTCTAGAAAAAGACAGTTATTTTTTATTTATAGCAAAATTATAATTAAAAGACCACTGGGAATGCTTTAAGTGTCTATCTTTGCAGAAATGATTTGATCTTCCCTTGAAGTTTTGACAGAGCTAATAATGTGTTGACAAAAGAGCAGCAATTCTTTAACTTCAAGGTTTGCAGGTCTTCACCTCTGAAATCAAAAGTTCTGCACGTCAGTGTTTGTCCCAAACGGTTTTTATTAGGAAGATACTTTACAGAAGCTAGACTCCTCGGGGCTGCTTGAAGTTCATGCCGACAGTGGGCTGGGTGACTTGCAGGTTTGACAGGCTGCCGAAGTCCTGAAGGAAAGAGAGACAGGAGATGAGATCTGGACTGAAGTGAGATCTCTAAAAGTCTGATGGCTCCCATCAGGAAGAGAACCTGACAGTCCTGCAGAGACACTGAAAAGCCTTCAGCTGAGTGGATAAGGTTAAAACAATTTCAAAGAGGAGCAATGTAACAGTTTAGATTTAAACCTCGACATTAAAACTTAAAAGGAACACCACACCAAAAATCAAGATCATTTAATTTAAATTCTAACCTTAAATCAATAAACACGAGATTCTGTAACAAAGACAAGATAAACCAAAAACCCTAAATAAGACTTTGATGTCCAGGGGATCAGAGGTATTTTGGGGGTTTTCTTTTAAAAAAAATCAAATCAGGAAAATATGTACAGAAAATTGCCAGAAGAACGCCTCAAATTGAAGTTTTAAATCAAAGTTTAGCTTTAGACTGGAGTCAAAGTTATGTCAGAATTAAAAACCTGGTGTGATCTAAAGTGGAGCAGCTTTAGTGACGGCCTCCTTCCTCCACACAAAAATCCTCACACGGGTGATGTCTGACCAACAACGTCCAGCGTCTTCATATCGTCTCCACGTCGTTATCTCTGCTTTCAGATGATCCGTCCTTTGGCTTCAAGTTTGACCAACCCAATCAGTCGCATCACTAACGAGCTTAGCGGTGCCTTACCACGATCAAACACTCAACACATCATTAAACGTCTTACAGCTAACTCCACTTCTGAGATTCTTCCTCACATCTACGTTTTCGATTGAGTGGAAGTTCCTCAGCAGCGCCGAAGAGCCCGACGACAAAAACCAACATTTTCGGCTTCAAAGAGAAACCAGCGTTTTTTCCAGCAGCTCGTATGGTTGAATCCGCTCAATGACAGTAAAGCTGTGAGGAAGATGCAGCACAAACAGAACTGCACACTGACAGAGTTCACTGACTAGAACAGTCATTTGGCCGCCACAGAGTCTTACCAGCAGCTTCAGCATCTCCTTGGTGTCTGGATCCACTTCAATGAGCTCCTGGTCCAAAGCAGACACCTGCGCAGGTGAACAAGCATTTCATCAGCCATCATCTGAACAGAATACTCAGGGTATTACAGCTTCTTTATGATACATGCCTGCTGTTGTAACCATTATAAGAAAATATTTTGAGAATAATAAACTAAATATTGCCCTGAGTGATGCATCAGCTAGGGTTGTAAAAATATAGATTTACATTTACTTCTAAATATTTGTGTCAAGAATCCTAGAGTTTCAAATAAATGCACAATTACTGTCAGAGTGAACTTCTAACTCCTGATCATTTTACTGCTGCACTGAACAAAAACAACTGAGGACACAATAATTCAACATTGAGTTTTGTCTGAGAGCGCCAGGGTTCAAAAAGAACAGATCTTTCAAACACGGGAAAATGCTCTCACTTTGATTTTCCTGTACTATCAATGACCTGGCAACATGCACGCCATGGTCACTTTCGATACAGGACACACAAAAGGAAAAAAAAGTCACACCTCACACCCTACAGTTTGGTTAAAAGTGATCCTCATCTCTGTTAAAAAGGACCTGAGATGAACGTTCACACTAAATGATGATTTTCTACTTTTAATTACACGCATGCTTCACATAGAAACAAGGTTAAAAACATGAACACTCACAGATGTTTAAATTAAATGTATTCAGTTTAAAGTTTTGGATCAAGATTTCCTGGATTGATTTAGGTCAGTGAATAAGATTGTTCAAAATGAACAAACATTGACCATGAATCACATCAGCAAACAAATAATATGAATAGTCTACTCTAGACAGCCATGGTCAACCAAAAGCCTCTAATGTGAAACTTGGTCAGCTGAGTAAAGCATCACACTCTGAACCAAGATTAAATGAAAACTAGCAATCTAGCCGCTAGCCAGCAGGAATGAAACATTTAAAAAGTTGACCAATGCAATGTCTCTCCAGTTCAAATCTGTTTGATCATAGAACACAAACAGCGTTGTGAGTGAACCGCTTCCATGCAGTAGAAAGATTGTGGCTTTACTGACCTCTGGGACATAGTTGTCCCTCCTCTCCCTCTCCTCCTCCTGCAGCTTGATGGAGATTCCTCTGACTGGACCCCTCTGGATTCTCTTCATCAAATGTGTCACATACCTGCAGGAGCCCACAGCAGTTAAAGATCAACATGCAGACAAAGCCTTTAAGTTCAACATATGCACAATCACATGTTGAAATACTGGTGATGCAAATGTCTGTGAGCAAATGGGGTCTGATAGGAACAGAAAGTCCTTCAAACACGGGAAAGTCTCACAAATTTTTCTTCCTGTAGTTTTAATGACCAAGCGACTCAGACACCGAGGCCACCTTTCGTTACAGGAGGATACACAGTATTAAGTTTGATACGTCTTTGTATGAATGTATAACTGCTGATTGTATTGTTTTGTGCATTATTCTTTCTTTGATTGCTTAAATGAAACCATATCAAATGAAATCAAACTTTCCTCACCCAGCAATCTTGTTGCGAAGCTTCTTGCTCGGGATGATGGCGATCTCCTCACACACCCTCTTGTTGGTGTGGAAGTCATTTCCCAGCCGGGTGTAGTATTTCTCGATGATGACCCTGGCGGCCTTCTTCACCGTCTTGGTCCTGACTCGTCCCTGCAAGACAAGTCGTACAAATTTGTTATAATCTTACAAGCAGGGACAGGTGTTAACCATGCTAATTAGAGAAAAATGCCATGCACATCTTCATTGAGTTTACATGTTTGCAAAGTCATAGGCAGGTCTAATTGGACTGTTACACTAACAATTCCCATTACCCCAAAAGAAATCTTAGTGAAAATGCAAATAAAATCCAGAGAATAATAAAAGGCATAATGAGGGACTTACATGGGCTCAAGAGGGTCTAAATCAGTTTAATTGTAAGGAAAGATTTTAAAAATCTTAAATCACGGTATATATATATTTTAAACTAAAGACTAATGAACGAGCCTAAAGAAGTCAGTTACTCAGCATAGCTTTGCATTGCACGATCTCCCCCTTGGTCGTGCTAACAGAACCGTGTTAGCATAAGGCTAACTAATCAGGATCGCTCAACACATACAAAAATAATAAAACAGCGACTTTTCCAATAAAAAATAATGTTCACCTCTTATGAGCTGTCAACTCAAAACTATTACAACTCTCAACATAACCCATGTCTAGACCGGTTCCGCTAGCATCAATTCTACGCTACAAGGCAATAAAGCCATTTCCCCCATACTAATGCCACCAATAAAATATATTTTGGGTAAAACTAGGTCTACTGTTTCTGTTAATTGTACGATCAGCGACCAAGAACCACTACGAAGTTAGGATTGGTCTGGATTTCGAAGACTGACATGAAGATTTTACCCACCATGTTGGATCGGCCTGGTAGAAGAGGACGAGCAGACTTCCGGTGCAACTTTAAACCGACAGGCGCACATCTAGAGTCAATTTGTCTGACAACAGCGACATCTATGGTTCGGAGGCTTCACCTACAAAAACATTAGGTGTGACCAGCTCCTTTTTGTGTCTGCGGACCAACACATTAATTTCAAACTCATCGGGATGTTATATAATGGAGAACAAAAAAATCGTGTTTTACCTTAATTTTTTACAAATATTAAATCAAATAAAACATTTTTTGTCACGAAAGTGTTTTGTATTTCTCCATGACAACCAAGATTTTGTGAATACATTTTAATAAACTTGTTTCTCTTTCGGCTCCTCCCATCAGGGGTCGCCACAGCGAACAAGTCGCATGGTAAATTTGGCAATGTTTTACGCCGGATGCCCTTCCTGACGCAACCTTCTCAAAGCAACCGGGCTTGGGACCGGCACAGAAGTAGAGGAGGGAATAGGGAGCAGCCCGGATTTGAACCTGGGTTTCACGGACGGAAGGCGCCGCAAACCAGCACGAGCTAAACCGGCTCCCAAATACATTTTAATAAACAAACTTTTGAAATACTTCATCTCACCTACCCTTAAAAATATTAACACAACATATGCCAAATTTTATCACACATACATTATGAAACACACTGACAACAAATATGTTCCCAATGTTGCAATAAACACATTTGTTGGTATCTTTTACCTTTTGGTGGATAAACATTATTAGGAATAAAAATAAAAACAATAAAAAAATAATACAATCATAATCAAGGTAATTTATTCTTCAAACCAAAATATTTTATTTCTTATAGAAAAAATGCTTGGATGCCAAAATAACTTTCTGCGTTGGATTTAAAATGCGTGGGACCTTTCCTTTATCTAGTTAAATAAAAATGTTATTTGAATATTTAAAGAAACCAAGTTGTTTTTCACTAACTAAAAAGGTTTCAGACGGTAAATTAAAAATGTTCATTTTTTTCTTAGTACCGTCCCTGTTGGAATTCTTCGGTGTCGAAGTTGATTTTATTCAACTATAGATGTAGTTAACCACTGGAGAGATATCTTATTTTTAAGAAACGCCCAAACTAAAGTGCAATTTCTTGACAACTTTATCTATATCTGACAATAAAGATTTGGTGGTGTTCATCACTACTGCTTTATATATTTTTTTTTTTATTTATTTTTTTTTTTATTGAACAATTGCAACATACAAAACAAGAAAATACAACAATTATGCACATTTAATGTACAATAGAATTCTGAATACAGAACAAACATGTTGCATTCTTTAAAAAATACTAATTATTAATAATAAACACAAAAGGGAATAAGAAATAAAAAGAAACAAAAAAAAAATAAAGAGAAAAGAGAAAATGCGAGAGTAAATCTATGTCAGCAGTCCAAAAGATTTACAGATGCTAATTGTTTTTTGAGCTTTTGTATTTTTTGAAGCAGAAATTAAGTTTAAATAACGCTGCAGTTCCAGTTTGAACACAAAGAAATCCGGTTTTTTATTGGAAAATTTTCTTTTGTGTATATGAAATTTAGCGATAAATAATACCATGTTTACACAAAAGAAAGCATCACGGTCTTTGACATCAAAGCTATGAAAACACTACTGCTTTATATGTGCCCTTGCTGACTTAATCTAATTCCGGACTTCAATTCCCGTCAGAGGGAGCGGCATTTTGCGGTCACGTGATTCGTTTTGCCGCTGTCACATGTTAACATGGCTGCTACCGTCTCCAGTGAGGTCTTCTCTGATCTGCAGCTTCTCTTAAAGGTTTGTGTTTACTAAAATCTGTGTTTCCACACAGAAATTGAGTTATTTTCATCCTTATTTGTCACGTTTTAAAATGTTATATCAGGGAAATGTCAGTTAAGCGTAGCCGTTTGCTCCCGCGATTCTGTTGGTTTCTCTGTAGACTTTAGTTTCTAATCTGTGTGTTTACATATGGGGTGTTACGATTCATTTTAACAACAATGCGATTTTTGTCATAATTTCTGGTTGCTGATCAGATTCATAGTCGATTTTGGTTCATTTTAAATAAATGGAAAAAAAATGGATCCAGGAAATCTTTAGCCAAAACTTCCAGTTCCACTAGTGTGACCGAAATACCTGGTACTGAACACTGCAGCTGAAGTTTTCTAGATTCCTTTGTATTTCATACAAGATAATGAAGTGTGAATTAAATACGTGTTCAAACAAACAAGTAGATAAGAATGAATGTCAAATCTATTCACATTTTAGTTTGCTAAAGTTCGGTTTTCTGTGTTTTTTTTCACATTAAAAATGATCCAAAGGGAACATTATTAGAATATTCTGGTCACATTTCTTTGCACAATGTTGTCCATACATTGAACTGGAATTATCGTTTTTTGCTGCCATCATGTGCGTGTTGTCCCCTGTGATGCACTTTGTCGTTTTTATTTTAGTCTCAGTCAAAATTGTATTTTCCAGTATTAGTATAATCTATTTATTTTACTTTGAAATGATTGTATAATGTTAAGGTTTATTTGATTAACAACTTGCCTCAGATCGCTTTGGTTGGATTGTAGGAATATAAATCCATTAATCGATTAGGTCCGTTATTAACATGACATTAGTTACACTCCTAGTTTAATTGTGTGTACGTTTTGACATCACTTTTCCATTGAATTTGTTGTTCAGGCTCCTTCTAAAGATGTAGTCAGAGAAGTCTGTGTCCAGAGTCACAGCGGTCCAAGTCGGCAACTGACGGACAACACCGCAGCAGCGCTCAGCATCTCTGCAGCCCAGGCAGCTCAGGTAAGCCCCGTCCCTGTCCCCGTGTGCGCATCCAGGCCAGCAGCTCCTATAGTCTGCTTTTGCTCACCAGTCTGAAAGACAGAGTTTAAAGCTGGAGAAATAATAACAGCAGTGTCACTTCAAAACCGGGCGTTATTGCATATCACAGTAACAAGCAAAACCTAAATCTGGAGACAAACAGCAGAAATGTAAACCTTTATGACTTCTGCCCATTTTTGGGCCTTTTTATTTTTCCTGTGGTCTGTCAGAGCCCTGATGAGAAATTAGACACAGATCAAAGAAAATACGCTCTTAGGAGGCTGCAGAACCTGATCTGTGCTGTTCATGATCAATTTTAAAACCAGAGGGGCTCATTTATAAAACTGGATAAATAATAAAATGGATTCTAGGGTAGAAAAAAAAAAGAAGAGTTGTCACAAAGAAGTTTTTAACAAATAAACCCATTTCAGGTGTCCTCTCACACTGGCTTCTCTGTATAAATGCCAACCTGCGATCAGCCATGCATAAAGGCAGGCGTGATGTTCTCCGCCCTCACCCGGCATAATTATAATTTAAAAAACCACTAAGAACGCTTTTACAATAGATTGAAAGATGATCGGAGTGGAACTTTTATGAAAAATCAAAATTCAGTTTCAGGCACTGATGTTGTTAACGATTTCTCCCCGTAGAAATTTGAAATTGGAAAGTTTATTGTTTTTTCAAACCGGTTCTCATTGGTTTACGGCTGCTTTTTGGTGCGTATCGTTTGGATTATTTCAGAATTCAAGCTCTGGATATTGGATATTAAATCTCGGAGTCCTATAGTGACAAAGTTGTTTGATAAAACAAGTGATGAATGAGTGTTTTTAAATGCGCTAAAACTTAATATGCGTGATATTTATGCTGTATGTCTTATTCAACTCTAAACTTGTTGGTTTTGACTGAAAGCGGCTGTGATTTCTGTCCCACAGTTGGTCCAGTCCCTCCACACCCTATCCCATCACATCCTCTTCTACAACCTCAGCTCCCCAGAGCAGATCCTCTCCATCTTCCCTGAGACCTTTCACTCCAGCCTCAAGAACCTGATCACCAAAATCCTGCTGGAGAACAGGTAAACTTCTGGTGCAGAGCTGGGGTTTATGTGGGACATCTCTAATTATTAGATCTGAATTTATTTTTTTAATTGAAGGCTTTTGGGTGGAGAAGTATGTGAACTAAACAAAACTTTATTAAGATGAGTGCATTAAACTCAGGCTTCATTTGTATCGTTTAGAATCTGACGAGTGAAGTCAGATATTATAAGACCAGTTAATCCACGTCTACGTTTGTTTCACATTGCAATCACCCTTTTAAAATTCTCTTTCTTAATAGTTATCAGACCTCGTCAGTCATTTCCTCTAGAGCTCTCACATCGTCAGACGCTGCTCTCACTATGAGAACTGGGACTCACAGCGGCCTCTTTTCAGTACCGTGCTCCTCATTTGTGGAGTAACTTGCCTGAGGAGTTTCTGCATCTGTGGAGATATTTAAATATAAATTAAAGACACATATTTTAAAATTAGCATTCATATTTATTTATTTGGGTTATTGGGTTTTTGTGGCTTTTATGGTTATTTATTTGTACATTTTTAATCTGTACACTGCCTTCTCAAACTATTAGGCACTACATTTTTTTGTTTTTCTTGATTGTTGTTGTTTTTAGCCTATGGGGTTTTACGACTTTTTATTGTTTAAACTTATTTATAAATGTCTTTTACATTTAAAAAAAAAAGACATATTACGCATGTTGATGAAAGGCGCTCTAAAAATAAAGTGATTGATTGACGGGTGGAATTACAGCTGAAGGTTTTTATCCGCCTTCAAGACATAAAACATACCGGTACATTTGTAAAATAGAAAAGGGGATAAGATAATGTCAGGTCTGGAGGCATAACTCACATTAAAGGCAAAACCCTCTGTTTCTGTGCTGTTTCTTTCAGTCCGGCATGGAGAACAGGAGCCCTCGATAAGCAGGGTGAGTGGATGTTGTTCTTCTCTCTTCCTCTGTGTGTTTCTGGTTCTCCTTTGCTCTCTGAACCTTCATCGGTTTGAGGGGAACAACTCAAAATTGGATGTTATTACTTTGTTTAAAAAATACTACAACATAAAAAATTCTCTTTAATTTTAAAGCATGAAACTGCATTCAGACCTGAAAGAACTGCAAACTTGTTTGAAGTTGAAAAGCTCTGCCAGATGCTTTGCAAAAGTTGTCTTAACTTCTGAAGATGGAAACCTTAGAAGGAGATCTAACTTTGAACATCAAACAGCAAATGTGTTTCTGTGTTAATGGTGTAAAACTTTGGGTAGCTCAACTGAATGCTTCAAAAGGTTGAACATATGTTTTTGAATGTACAGAACACAAAAATGTAACATTTTCTCCTAAAGAAAATGTTGGAAAAGTTATAAATAATCATTTTAGCATATTTCTTATGTATTAACATGATGGATTGATTTACAGTGAACTTGCATGTAGGGAAGGCCATTTGTAATTTTGTTTTCTATTAAGATTACCCCAAGGGATTGAATACAAATAAGATATATTTTTCTGTCTACCCCTTTACAATCAGGCATTTTGTGTTAAACGCCTTTTGGATAGTTTTGGAATTTGTGTAGCTTTAGAAGATGTATCTAATGCCTGTTGTGTTTGGGGGGTCTCGTGAAAAGAAATCAAATCAAATCAACTGGTTGATTTTTTTCCTTTTTTCTTGTAAGATGTTTTTTAGTCTTATCAGTCAGGCTTAGACAGGACTTCTTTTTGTTTAGTTTTCTGGGACATAGTTTCTGCACAGCGACTGTAGTTAATCAGAAATTTACTTCTGAGTTGTGTGTTGGACTGTTGGCATGTAGCAAGCCTGCCCTGACTTCCCATCTTCCCTTTGTTTACCCTCTCTGGATAGCTATATTGAGGCTATCCAGCCGGACATTTTTTAGCCAGATGCCAGCTCGGACAAGGAACATGAAGACGTACATGGATCAGAATGGAGCAGAGTGGGGAGCTTGTGGCGCACCAACTGTAGCCGCTATGTCACTGCTACAGGCTTTTTTTCAATTGCATTATTTCGTCTGTTCCCGATTCACGATTTAAATAAAGAAATACCATACTCAGAATTGCAATTTTGAGCTTTATTAAATGGAACCTCCATCATCAGAAAAATGCAGCAAGAAAACGCTGATTTTCATTAGAGTGGGTCTTTAAACTTTGTGCTTTTGTGTGTTTGCAGTCTCCCTCCCTCAGCTAAAGGACTTGGACTGGAGGGTGGACTTGGTGACTGGCTCAGACTCAGTCAGTCGAATGTCCATGCCAACCTGCCTGGTTCAGCTGAAGGTGAGTTCCCAAACCACAATCGGACCACGTCGCATCCTGTCGTCATGTCTATGTCTGCACTGATCGTTGGAGTCACATGATGTCCCCGAATAATCATTTGTGTTTTCCAGTTGGAGGATCCGTGTCAGTCCACGGACATGGAGTCGGTTTCCACAGTGACTGTAGAGCTGAGTAAGGAGTCTCTGGACACCATGTTGGATGGGTTGGGCCGTATAAGAGACCAGCTGTCTGTAGTGGCTGGAAAGTGATGTCTTCTCTCAAACTTCTGCTTGCAGCTTTTTTCTTTGATCTCGTCACCAACAGAAGTCACGTCTGGGATCAATTTTTTGTTCTCCTCAATTCTGATTACTGCAGGTGGAATAGTTAACAAACAGCCACCAAATAACTGAAATTTATGTATTTCAGATTAAAATGTCAAAGTATTTTAGTCATTACACTTAAAACTCTGCATGTTTGTTAAAATCCAATGATCATGTCTATCAATGTTAAACTTGTAATACAGCTTGTTTTTACAGACATTTCTTCCATGACTATACATTTATTATTTTATGTTATTATTTATTTAACGGATCCGCTGATCTATTTTTTAAGCGAGTCCTGACACATTGCAACCCAACCCAAGATATTTAATCTAATAAAACGGTAGCACAACAGCTGCAGTTGCATAGATTTCCAGCCTGTAGGGGCCCAATAATGATTCATATTTCCCTTTTCTGTCCTTACACAAAGGACAGACGGCAAGAAACATCCTGGGAGCTGAGAGCTGAAGGTCTGTTAGCCATCTGCTGAAGACCCACATTTAAATACGAAGTGAGCAGCCCAATGAATTCCTTGTATATAAATCTGTACCAGTGTGTGTGAGCCAATGCAGGCCAGTTCATAGGTACACATTCGTGCACCACTGTTCCTGATGAAATGGCTGGAGGCATGAAAAACTGAATCCAAAATGTGCAGAGCCTGGACTGGGAAATGTGTGTATAAAACATCACCATAATCGAGCACAGTAAAAAAATGTTGCAGCAACAAATATCATCCTTGCAAGTAAAGACAAACATAACTTGTTTCTGAAGTGATTATATGTATTTTAGATTGAGAATAGTTTAAATCTAAAATAAAAGAAGCAGAAGATTTTCTGAGATGCCAGGAAGAAAGACTACTCTAAAAAGAAAACTGACCCATTTGTTCATGTGTTTGAGTGTCATATTAAATATGTATGACAATATTTTAAAAAAAGAATCTCCTTGAAAACTATCTGTGATTTATAATACAAAAGTGCTTTTTTAGAGTTTATAATATTTGACAGATTTAAACTGTTTTAAACTCCTTAATAATACATGACTATGTACGCGTGCATGTTAGTAAATATTATTTTATCATATTATTTAATTTTATCACAAATTACTTTCCTCTTTCCTTATAGGGTAAGTGTACTTGCCACAGTCTTCGTTAATGGACACAGTCTGTCTGCTCATGCATTGTAAATAAAGTTTTTTTTTAGGAAAACCACTGCCCCTGCATAGTGGCTATGGTCAACCCGTGCCTCCACGATCTAATCGTTTGTTTTCTTCGTCATGTCGGCTCTCTGTATTCTGGACTAGGAGTATGTTTTTCCTCAGGAAAGTTTAATCCATCTGAGGATTTCAGTTAATTTTAAAGGTAGGCTCATAATTTTATTCTTAACATATGACTGTTAAGCCTAATTATATTTGATATACTTTTTCTGTTGTGCATTTAGAAACTAGCTAATCAGATGGCTGAATATGTGGTGAATCGCATGTATGACAGATTTCGGACCAATTACTGTTTACTGAGAAAGTCTGGCTCCAACATGGCGTTATCCGTATATCGTGAGGGGAAAAATGGCGACTATTGAAATCGTTTAGTTGAAGCCGGAAGTTCGCCGTTTTGTTATGGGTGGCGTCGCACGAGCTCGACCCCGGCTCTCGAATAAATAAACCTAAAAGGGGTGGCCGTCTTTTCACAGAAGAAGCTAGTTTTTCATCTGTCTGCCTTGAACATAACTCCCAGTAAAAGCTATGGATCCCATTCACGTGTGGTTATTGTCTTTTAGTGGAAGTGAATTTTATGTTAAAGTTGTGGCGTTCTATAAGAAAGCGCTTGCCGACTACCGAGTAGGACAGCGGACGTTTTCGCCATGCAAGTCTGGAGGATGGCTTCAATTTAGGGAAGGAAAATGACGACATTCATTTCCGAAGCATTGACTGTATTGGAGAAGAAAGGATTAGCAGAAACTTGTTTAAAATAAATAAATTAAGATTAAGAATGGTTATTCTCTGACAAATAGAATGACTGAGTAACCGCTGTTTATTTCTCTATAAGAAGTCTAAGGGATTTTGGCTTGTTGAATCCAGCAGATACTTCCTGTTTGGAACTGGAGTAGTGGGGACTGACTGGTGGCTCCAAGAAGCCAAAATCCCAGACATGTGTTCTATAATTCTTTTGAGAAAAATAAACGGCCATTACTCTGTAAATTATGTTTGTCAGAATAACCCTTCTTGGCCTGCTACCTTTTTTTTTTTTTACATGTTCTTGCTTGCTAATCCTTTTTTTTTCTTCAGTTTAACTTATTGAGGCATCTTGGTCATTTTACAACTTGAATAACTTGAACTAGGGACATTAAGTTATTCAAGTTATAAAATGACCAATCAGATGTCTCAATAAAATTTTTTGGTGCCCTCTGTCCCTCACATCCAAGCTGGAAATATGAAGTTAGATTTATAGCAAAATATTGTCCGTCTGTGGGAAAATAAATTGCACTTAGAACTAGACATTTGTGTGTTTGTGTTGAACTATAATGACAAAACCAAAAGTTATAAGTATAATTTATTTGCTTCTCAAATCAGCATTAATAATTTTATTTACCAGCATTTCAGGGCATTTACTTTGTGGTTCTGTTTCAGAAAAAGGATGGCGTGTTGTGCTGATAAATGTGTCAACAGACCTTGCAGAAATTCAACTCTGCAGTTTTTCCGGTAAGTAGCTTACCCTAGACCAAAAAAATGAAATTTATGAAAATGCGTTTGACTTGTTATTGCTCTTTTTTTGTTGCAGCAAAATCAGAACCACAAACCACTCAAAAATCAAAACCAGCAAAAAAATGATTTTGTTGGTGGTACGAATTTAAATATGATTAAAGACTGCATAAATAGAATCAAACTTTTCCATGGATATCCACTATTAAAAAGATATTATAACAGGGGTCCCTTGTTAATTGCGGAGGTATACGTTCCATAAGTATTATGCAACAGGTGAAACTTGCAAAGTAGAACTGCAGGAGTTTTAAGGCTGTGAAAATCCTCTCTACACACTTTATACACTTTTCTTTGACGGACATAAACATTTTCACACTCTTTTTTTAAACTGTCAAAAGTTCAAACCTTTATAGAAAAATAAGTCCAGTATTATCGAATGAAAACAAAGACCTTATTGCGATCAAAGATCTATATCTAGATCTTAAATCTCATTGTATTATGCACAATGACAATAAAGCAAATCTAAAT
Source organism: Oryzias latipes (assembly GCF_053564925.1). NCBI lineage: Eukaryota > Metazoa > Chordata > Actinopteri > Beloniformes > Adrianichthyidae > Oryzias > Oryzias latipes. The sequence goes on along the minus strand of NC_136242.1, from coordinate 30,133,695 downwards.
CTATATCACTCTGGCAAGCTCACCTGTGTTGCCAGATGATCATGCTTTTCCAACCTAAAAGTAATTTAAAATCAGCCAAACCCCAAAAAAATAATCTAACTAAAAACCGCCAGACTGACCCCAGACTATCTCCACCTGCACAAAGCAAATTTTGGCCACAAATTCAAAATCAAAACTGTTCAATTAAGCGGGAAAACGCTCGATCTGACAACACGGAGGAGATTGATTGGCAAGATCAACAGCCAATCAGTGTCAGAACACAGTGCGCTGTTGAGAAATAGAGAAGCAAAAGGTGAACTGCGATATAGCGAGGAAATACTAAAGTTTCCCTTCATCTGGTCTTTCCAGATTACCTCATCGTGATCCTGAGCGGCTGAAGATGTGGCTGCTTAACATCAAAAGAAAGGACTGGACTCCATCCACCTCTTCTCGTCTGTGTAGCGAACATTTTGAGGAAGATCAGTTCCTAGTCAACAACCAAGTAAAGACTTTCAACATGAATTCTTTCACTTTTATGGTCATTTGCAGTTATTATTCAAAATAACAATGTGTGTCACTAACATTTTATTTTAATGATTCTTTGTATAGGGACTAAAGAGGCTAAAGAGCACAGCTGTGCCAACGATTTTCAATTTGCCCATCCGCAAGAAAGTGGAAGTATCAGCATGTCCTTTTACTGCCGTCGTGGTAAAAGAAGAGGAAAGTGATGAGCCAGTGTTCCCAAGTTTAGCTCATTTTGGCCATGGCGCTAACTTTACACGTCAAGATCATAGCTATGTCAATGAACCAATTGAAGTTATTGTCAAAGAAGAGTCTTCTGACAGTGCGGAGCAGGATGAGGGGGTTACGGCAAACTGCAATGCCATTGAAAGTATTTGCTGTTTAGACCACAATTACATCATTGCTGACTCCCCACTACTATTAAAAAGGAAAATGGTTGTATTACAGGGCCAGCTACATGCAGCCCGTAAAAAGCTCAAATTAAAGTACCAACACACTAGAAGGTTGAAAAAACAAGTGTCATCCTTGAAAAATGCAGTTAGTGTTCTTCAAAAGAAGTTGCTGGTCTTCAACAAGTTTGCTGCTCTCCTACCTGCCGTGGATTTGGAGGACTGTTACGGGCCGGACCCCTGCCTCAGCCTGGGAGATTAACCACAAAGCGGCCGTGACATATGGCGGATGGACACCAAAAAGAATAAGGAACACAGTTTATTGAAAAATAAGAGCTTATGGTATTACTTTAGATGCTCCTTTGAAAGACATCCAAATACTTGAAAACTAAGGTGGCTTTATTCAGCGGTTTTTGTCTCTATTGATAACTTGGGAGCAAATTCTCTTACTGGTTTCATGAATCTTTATATGTAGAAACGCTGTTTGTTGTTGGAAAGGAGTTTTAACTTCTCAGGACTTATGAAGCCACCATGTCAGAGTTCAAACGGGGAACAGATGTTGTCAAAAGTGAATGTTTTTAACAAATATATTTTCACACTGTAACAGGACTTCCACCTGATGTTCTACATGACTTATTAGAGGGAATTTAGCTTGTCAACAAAAATTGATGTCTGACAAAAGATTCTCACTTGAAGAATTAAACACTGCCATTCGCAATGTCCTTTATTGATTATCAGAGAGAACTAATCAACCTCGACAACTAAACCAGACTTTAAAAGTTAATGGAACAATCGGGGGCAATGGACATGAGAATTGGACTCTTGAGGCTGCTACCCCTGATGGTCAGACATCTGACACTTGAGAACAACATAACTTGGAGAATATTACTTGAACTGAAAGACATTGTGGAACTTCTTGCCTCCTCCCGTTTGTCACTGAATCGTTTTATTTGGAATACAAAATATCGGCCCCATGGCGGTTCCTGCAGGACGATCTCCTGGACTTCAATTTAAGAGCCAACTATAATTTTGTTTCTTCCTCATCTGTTGCTTTGGTCTATTGCTTGACTGTCGGACTATATGTTTTGAAGCCAAAGATAGTTTTTTTTTTTTTTTTGTGACGAGAAAGAACAATTTAAAAACGATTTTACCCATGCTGCTTTACTTCCTGGACATGCCCAGCCTTTTTAAGCCCCCAGTAGATGCTTGCCCTGTGCATCTTGTTTCTTTAGACATTTTGGATTATTCAGTGAGACAGGCCATCAGCTCAAAGTATGAAAATGTCTCATCTGTGTCTCTTACTCCTCGTGCCTCTCTGTATGCCCAAGTGTACACTAAAGGCATATTTGCGTCTCTTGCTACCACTAATGGCCTCCCTGATTTTGCCAAAATTCCCGAAGTACCTATTGTTGTGGACAAGGCCTCATTTATCATTGAGTCTTTTTTTTTCGGGTACTTGGAGAACCTTTGATTCTATGAACTCCCCAAGAAACCTCCTGCAGATCTTGTTGCAGAATCAGAGGAACTGCACTGCTGTTCCACTGTCCCTGGAGGACTTTGGTCTCACCCAGAGGGTTTCTACTACATGGAGGTATTTAATACTAGGCTTTTTTTTTGTCATTGTAATTTGTAAATACGGCTTGAAACATCAACAAGCGTGCAATGGGGGGATCCAGATAAACGTCTCCAAATAGAGGCTACATTTGAATTCCCTCCCTGCTCTGTAGCTACTCAAAAAACTCTACGGTGCCCTGACTTTTTTTTTTTTTTTTTAAACTTGTCCTGTCCAACAGCTAGGCAAACAGATGAGAGCTGAGGGCCTCTTGTGTTGGACATATTTTATTTTAACAAGAGGGGTTATTAATCTTCAGACAAACCAAAGGTATGTCTGAATAAACCCCTTTTGTAATTGAGGCCAAACTTTATTAATTTCAATCATGTTTGAAAATCTTTGGTGTTGGACCGGATGGAAAAGGAAAGAGGGGAAGAAGAGAGAGGGACGTTAGAGAGAGGGGGGGGTAGGAGGGTGATAATAGGAGGGGAAGGGGGGTAAGACCATGAAGCAGCATAGAGCAGACAGGTTTACTGGTTGTTTATCATTACGGTACGGTTCAAATGTAGTACAAAAAGGGCGGTGACTTTTAAAAGCAGTTTGAACGCCATGCTCTCTACTGTTTTCTTTCGATGATAGATAAAAAATACATTAAACCAGAAAAATTGTTCAAATATTGCCTCTTTTCTTTTTTTTTGCTACTCTAGTGAGCATCGATCCACACTTTCTTTTTCCTGAGACTTCTGGCAAATTTCTAGAGGACTCAAATTTGGGATTGTAGATTTTTGACAGCACTACAAAATGGCAAACACGCTTTATAGTGTTCCAAGTAGTGAGTAGTGAATTTGAACACAACCAGAGTCATCAATTTGATCTAATTTTGACTGTTTTGTTTGTGTGTGTAACTTTGTGTGACAAACTAAAAATTGGTCTTGTTATGGGAGGGTGGTTTTTCATTTATTATACAATTTTATGACTTCAGTGGTCATTTCTTGTAGTTTTGACATTTCTTTCCCTGCTTTCCCATCTCTGTAGAAGTCAGTACATCGTCCTTGCTGGGGACAACATTCAGAGGGTTTGTACTGAAGGATTTCCAGAGACAGTGGATGAGCTGAAGATGATGGTGAAGACCTGTTTGAACCTGGAGGGTGAGATGAAGAATTCTGTGGTGAATTCTGTTCTCTGAACAACACAGAGGATTTACACAGTAAAATCATTGAACTGAAGGTCATCATGAAGGCACCACGCAGCTGTCCACAGTCCCAAGGCGTCTGGCCCAATCTGTTCCCCATACCCACCTTCATCACGATGCCTTTTTGACTTGTTTGATTTCTCAAACCCTTTATTTATTTAATAAACCTATGAAGTTGCATGTAGTTTAAGTGTAACTTTATAGTTATTTTTTAAATTAAGAACTCAAATGTTGATGTTAAACTTTGTTTAAGATAAACTTCATTAAAACTTTATGCAAACTTGTTTTATCACAGATTTCATTGTTTTCACATTACCTCTGCTTTTACCATGAAATACTTTTTTGTCATAACACATTAAATGCTCAGGACATTTAAAAGAAATGATATGGAACACATTTTTTTTTTTTTATGGTTGAACAGTTTTTGACCTGAATTTGAAACTGTAAGATCCTCTGGAGATGTGCTGAACAACCATTGGCCAATAGATTCAGGCCTCCTATGAGGTCAAAGGGTGATGCACAGTTTCAAGGGTGGAGAGATGCAATTGGAGCTTTTTCTTATTGGTCTTTTGTTTCAGATCTCACAAGTAACTGTTTTTTGGTCAAAGACCAACATTATTTTTTATCCACTTCTTTTTTGACTATTTTAAAATTGATAACTTTTGCTTCTTATTTTTGTAACTGATTAGAAGATTCATTTTGAGATTAAATTCCAAAAACAGTTTGCTCCATTTGGCTGCACAAACCATTCTGACCACCAGAATTTCAGTCAACAAGAGAGTTCTCCCCCAAGACCTGCTGCTGCTTTCATCATCAGCTTCAGGAGAACCACCTTTGTCTGGCGAGCTCAGTGCAAAAGTCCAGTCCAAGTCGAAGAGACCCTCTCAGCTACTAGCTGCTGCAGTTTGATGTGGCCAAACTAGTTTTTCAAACATTTCATGTTGTTTTCTTAAAACAATATTTCTCTTGAACTGTTCTGAGGCATTACTGTGCTTACCCCCACACATTCATACACAAACTTACACACATTTAGGATTTTACCTATTTATGATTTGTATTTTCATGCTTATCTCAAAAAGACAAATTTATGTCCAGTTTGTTTTTCTTTGTAATTTGGTGCAATTAGTGTTGAAATTGATAATGAAAACTACTCTTTGAATCAATCTTTAGACTATGACTTTACATTATCAATGCGTAATTCATTCAGTTTTCTGACGGGATTGGCAAAATCAATTCAAGTTATTTAAAATCTATATATATACATATAAACACAGTTTACAAAGATACAGAAAACGAAATCAAAGAGTGGACGGAATTTTCGGTGCTCTTTCTTTGTAGGTACCGGAAATGCTCGATGTGCACTTCCTGTTAGGATCCCTCTCAGGTGGCGGTTCCTCTGTTAGCACATATCCAACGTTCAGGTAGAGTTGATCGATTTTTTTCGTGATTAGTTTGAGTTTTGGTCAGTGTGTTTCTTGCGATCGTTTATCTTCAGGTTCCTAGCAGGCGCATCAAAGCTAACGTGAGCTAGCATCGATGAATTTCACGGCGGAACGTTAGAAACGCGCTGCTTTCGGGTCGTGATCGGTTCCCGGGATATTTTTTACGACACTGATGAAAACAGATTTCTTTGTTTTCTTTTTTAGATCAAATTTTAATGTGTTGAAGTACACGGATTAAACCGGAACACACAATGCTAGCTATCTGATTAATCTGTTACAGCTGGACGTGGGGTTCGGGTCCAGAGAGGTGGGAAAACATTTTGGGTTCAGGCATTATCGGTTCTGAACAAGCCATGGCTGACAGGCTCTCAACCAGCCCCTGTCCATCAGAACCAGACAGTCCAGGATCTTTGAATCGAGCCCTTCTTCTGGAACCCGCAGATGTCCTGTGTCATGATCTGTCCATCATCGTTCCAGAGACACCCAGGTACCGAACCGAACTGATAAATCTCACCAAAATAAGAGTTTTGACTTTGTGTTGGTTGTTTTAATAGGAATAAGACAACCTGGCTTTTTTCAACTTGTTTGGGCTGAACTGTGTTATTACATATATAGTTATTAAACCTTGATTAGATTATGTGTATAATTTACATATTTTTCACGTCTTTATGATTATTTCAATACTTTAAGGGCACAAGCAGAAGCTGCAAATGTCGTACTTACATTACATGATTGAGCAGAATGAAAGCTAAGTTCTCACATCGCATACTCGTTTATTGCCAAAAAATAAGGAAAGATACAGATTTATTATCCATTTGTTCTTAAATTCAAAGATGCTGTGATGTTCCTGAATAGAAAGTGTTGAAACTTGGTTGCCTGAGTCGTCTGCTTGCATGTTTACTGCCATCACTATGTGAGACTGCTGTCTATCCGAGTCCATCTGTTTGGTTCAGCTTGTGAACCATGCGTTTTACTCTGTTAATCTGCAGGGATATCGTGCAGCTTCCTTCTGACTGTTTTAAAAGGATCAACATGGCCTTTTCTTCTGTTTTTTCCAGCCCACAGCTCAGTAAACGTCGGAAGTGTTTCCGAAGCATAGAGGAGCGTTTGAGCCCTGTGAGTTTCTGGTGTTGCATCGTCTCACTTGCTGGAAGCGCCACATCCTTGAGGGTTTGCTGTGTTTTTGTCCTCAGGTGGGAATCAGAGGCTCTGCTGGAGCAGCAGCTCAAGACTTTTCACATAAAACGAAGCGTCGGCGACTGACTGAGCAGACTACCGGCTTTGTTCCCGCCTCTTCTCTGAGGGCTTTACCACTGGGCAGCTGGCTGGAGACCCCCTCCTCCTCAACCTCCTCCTCCTCCTCCTCTTTAGGGTCATCCACATCCTACCTCACACCTGTTTCAGTTGTTAGTTCAAAACAGATTCAGACAATTGCTTCTTCATCATCAACATCAGCCTCAGCAGCATGTAGCTCCAGCTCACTGTCTTTTCTTACGGAAGAGGAGAGAAGATGGCTCAACAGAGAGCAGGGAGACACCTCCCCAGGTTTGGAGAACCTTTAACACCCCTGGACGTACAACCCAGAATGTGAAAATCTTTGGCCGTTTATGTTTTTTCCTTCCTCATTGATCCACTGTTCTGCAGCAGAGGTGGAGCCCGTCATCCTCATTGATGAGGACGATGGCACTGTACGCACCTTACAGATGGAGGAAGACGAGGCGCTTGCTCGAAGCCTACAGGTAGCGGCATTCACCTGCAGCCTTAGATACGGCTCACTTGTAAATCTGACTGTCGTGTTTGGATGTTCAGGCTCAGTTTGATAAAGAGGAGCAGCTCAGCAGACACCACCATCACCAGCATCAGCACCGACTGCAGCAAAGCCCACATAGGGTAAGGCGGCATTTTACTGCATTATCATGATTAAAAATGTTGGCTGGGTTAAATCTGAGGGTGTGCATAAAGTCAAATCTGACGTGGATAAACCTGGACCACAAATGCTTCAGCGAGAGTCCAATATTGGAGCTTGTTATAAACTCGTTATAAACGGTACCAGACCTGAAACCCTTGAGGTTGGTTATTTTGAGAGTTGAAAACTTTTTTCAGAAGATTTCTGTCAGTGCAAAAGCACACATTCCAGCGTCTTAGCTGCAGCTGCACACCATGCCTTTGTGGGTCTCTGCAGAGCTGGTAGATATCCCAGACGCACCTGCAAAGAGATGTGCATAAAGGTGACCTAGTTCCCAAACACAAACCGAGCAGCCTGTCGTTATTAAAAAAGTTAAAACCTGAATTTAAAAATTCAAAGTGTGCATTATAAATATGTATACTTGCTCTGATTTTAGAAAACTCTTCATCTGTGGATTCAAACATTGACGTTTTAATGTTACACACAAACTGCTGGAGACGTGTTACTACAACAAAACACCTTTCTGCTCATCAGTGTAGATTTAGAGGATTTTTAGACCTCTGCTTGGCTGCAATCTAATCAAACAAAGGTTCCTGGTGGTGTTTGGGTCAGACTCACAGAAGCAGTTTTGAACTTTCTCTGCTTCTCAAACAGACAACAGCAGCTTGTTGACTTAGATTGGTCTGAACCACATAGAACTGTTGTCACAGCACGAATGACACTATGAGGCTCAGCAGAGTAAACAGTCTTTTGAAGCTAAGCTGCTTGAATCAGGAATGGGATCATGATTGTCTCTGTGCAGCACTTCTCCTATATGGAGCCTCACTGGATGTCTCAGGTGTTGGCTGCTGTCTCCCCGCTGGTGGGCCTTGAAGACGGTATGATCTCCACCACACGATTGAAGAAAATGACCAAAAATATTCCCGATTTCTTGTCGGTCTTAAAAAAAGGCCAGGCTACTCTGTAATTGTGTAATTTTTTTTAAAACGCCTTGCATGTTTTTCGCAGATCTGATTGGTCAGCATAGGCAACGTGGGCGGAGCAGCAGGAGGAGAAATATTCTTCCAGACTTTTCGGATGACATTCAGGGAAACAACTATGAGGTGAGGAAGAGGAGAAGACTGTAATAATGAAGTCTTCATCCTTCTATTGCAAAGCTGTTTTGTAGTAATCTTTGCTTGATGATCTCTTTCACGTGTCGTCTTTCCAGCTTCTCTTTTCGTCTCTGCAATTTTGTTTTCTGTGGTAGAGGTGGTTTTCTTTGTTCTGACGCAGCTGCTCCTGTCTTTCCTTTTCAGGCTCTTCTAGAGTTTGAGGAGCGGCAGGGAGCTGTGGTCTCCAGGAAACTTAGCCGCAGAGAAATCCAGAGGTTTCCCACCAAAAAATTCCATTCGGCCAAAACTGCTGGGAACACGCAGTATGTCTGAGTCGTCTCCTCCTTCACTGCTCACAGGGCCCCGACGCCAGTTCAAAGCTCAAGTGTGTCATTTTGTCTGCAGGTGTCAGATATGTTTCTGTGACTACAACGATGGGGAAAAGCTCAGGATGCTGCCGTGTTTCCATGACTACCATGTCCAATGTATCGATCGATGGTTAAAGGTAAGTGACTGAAGGAGAACACGATCCACATTTTGTTTTTTGTAGTTGTTATAGAAGAAATACTGTTATACTTACCTGCAGAAAGCACAAATCTAACCTTCAAAGTTGATAAGCTGTTTTATTTTAAGATTTTTGTGCTTAAGCTGTTGGGGTCACAAGAACACACAAGAGTTTGTTTTTTTCGGACAGAATCTCACAACAGTGTTTTAGAAAAGCAAAATATCCATCAGTTTCTGGGATGTCTGGGATGTTTTTCTTGATGTCAAGTTCTCAGATTGCAAAACTCACAAACATGCCAGCAGTTAGAGTGAAACATGGAGATTTTTTATTTAAAGTAAGACCTCTGTCCTTTTCTTTTTTGCCCTCCACCCAACAGGATAACACCACCTGTCCAATCTGTCGGGCCAACCTGGCTGATGGGTCTTCTTTCGTCCCCTCAACACAAACAGGAATCTGACATGGAACAACTAAAGGATTCGTGTTTTTGTTTTTATTTTTCGGGTAATTACCTGACTCTTCAGGAACAACTGCTGCTATCAGGCTTGTTGAACACAATAAAGAAGATTTTTTTTTTAAATGTCAGAGTCTCCGCCGAGCATCACTCCTCATAGTAGCGTTTTTTCATGGCTCGGTATTTCCTCAGGAAGTAAAGCGCCTCCAGCTCTCGAGCCACAAACTCCCCTCGAGCAATCAGAGCCTTGATCTGCTCCTGGTCCTGGACCGATTTGTTTTTTGAAAATGCAGATCGCAGACGATCTCTGAAGTAGTCGCCACCTTTGGGGTACTCCCGCCCGAGGTAGAGGAGCTGAGGACGAAGAGTGGAAGCAGCATTACCTGTTGCCTGCTTTTAATCAAAGAAAACAAGAAGATTTCTTCTTTGAAGGTGGTTTTAGACTTTTTTTTTTGGGTTACATTTCATGTACTAATTTTCAGTCCAAAAAGTGTATCATTGCTAAGATTTGTGGTTTTATAATTTGGTTGTTTTAATCAATTGAGGTAGCTTAACCAGCAAACTATTAGAAAAGGTATTAAGCTCAGACTTCATATAAATCACTGAAGTCCATCTAAATGAAAAACCCATAAAATTGTATACGTAAGAAAAGAAAAGTCTATCTGATGTAATAAACTGTACATCTTCACAACACAGTTATCTCAACGGGCTTCACACTAATAATTTTACAAAATTATAGAATCAGTCATAAAATATGAACAATAGCTAATTGCTCAACTAGACAGACCCTTGACATCCCTACCCTTAGACAGGAGGGTCTTCTCCTTTACTGGAACTAATGCAACAATGGAGGATGACATTTTCCAAAACGCAAGGTCTAATATTTTCCATTTCACACAGAAACTGGTGAAGAGGCTCCAACATTACTATTGTCAGTGAAGTGACATCAGATGACAAGTCAATATTTATGTAGGATGTGATTTTTTTTTAACTATGTCCCTACCCCACCACCTGTCAATCATAAAGGGAAATGGGAATTTAACCCCCACCTGACATCTGATCATTTATTCCAGTAGTTTAGCCACAAACAGTCTTTATCTTCTATCAGTCCGCAAAGCGGGATTTTTTGCGACGGGAGCACTCACATTCTTGTAAAGCTGAACCACTTCTCCCCTTAGTGGATTCGCCATGGTCCTCACGACAGCCGGAACCGAACCCTAAAAAACCGTCTGTCAGATTCGACTGGACGAGAAGGGACAGCGATCTTGTATCTTTAGAGTTAAACCTTTAACTTTTCAAACTTTCTGCTCACCTGTTCATAAAACGTTAGCTCCCAGCTGCCCTGAACTTTGACCTTCGGTTAATTCGCCCAGGCAGAACCGAACTTTCACCTGGTTATAAAACCGAACCGAACTTTCACCTGGTTAAAATCGCGAAAAGTTCCCCCGGTGCTTTCGAGTTATCACTATTTAACCCACGACGAGACTGACTTTAACAACGACCCGGAATTTCATTAACTTTAGAAGGTTTACAAAGAACAGCTGAGCCGTTCATAACCAGTAAACAACCAAAGAGTTTGAGCATGCTGAGATGATAACCTCCCACAAACCCCTGCGGGCACATGCGCACTAACGTCCGCAAACTGGAAACAGAATTTTGAAAACCTAAATCACTTTAAAATTGTCTTTACGGATAAAAATTGGGACTATGAATACAAAGGTTACGGTCTGTTGAGAAATTATGACATTACTCTCTTAAATTTGCGAAAAGTCAAAATTCTGAGATTTTTTTGGGTCAAAATTCAGAGATGAAAGTCTGAATTTCTCATAGCGCTTTTTTTCTTGACCTTAATGCTCTTCCGTAGCCGGTCATAGACGTCCTTAAATTTGGCGTTTTTTGTTGAAACCATACTTGGTCAGAATTCACAAACTTATAAAATGTATCTTTTCTTTTAATTTTTTTAATCAAACAATGAAAAATAATTTTGAAATAAAATTTTCCATACTATTGCTGCAGTTTGGTAGTGGAAAGTTAGCTCTTTAACTGATTTTATTTGATTCTATCTATAGATGAACTTAAACTATTTTTAGTGTAATGTCAGATTTTCTCAAATCGAATTTCCTATTAGATTAGCAGGAAATAAAAAAGGGACATCAAGCAGATTTAACCCTTGTGCTATCCTAGGCACTTTAACGTTGGGAGTTGGGTCATCTAGACCCACTAGACAGTGCTCTGAACCTGGAATCAATGATTTGTGATCTTCACTGGTGTCCATGGATAACATGAAATCTTTCCACCTTTGTCATTGTAGGAATAACACGTCAAAGTAAGGGTGGGGTCATCTAAGATAGCACAAGGGCTAACGAACATAACTTCCAAAGAAAGCTGAAGCCTGATGAGAGTGACTGCACTGAGCAGGTGGAGCCAAACCAACAGCCACACAAAATTAGAATGAAAATATTTTATTTATTTTAAATTGAATACAATATAATGTCATCAAGCAAGAGCAAGAACAGGCTGTGGGCCTTCAGTATTTTGTTCTAAGCTGACGGTTCTCCTCTCGCAGCCTCTCAATCTCTTCTACCAGAGACTCGTTGACCGAGTATTTTTCCATGAGCCCTTGGACCTCCACCTGGAACACAAACACCAGACTTCAGTCCTTCTGATCTGAATTGCAGCCCAAAACAAAGGCGATGAAATGTCAGACACTCGGAGGCCAAAATGACTTCTTAAACTGTCCCTGTGTTCTCGAGCAAGGCAGCTAAACCCTTAAATTGCTTTGGTTGAACATGTGTGCTCAATGTAATCCAAGATATTATTGCTAAAGGCCTAAATCTGCTGTCAAACAGAACCTTGAGCTGTATGTGATCATACCAGCAAGATGTAGAACTGCCGGATCATTTCTATCTGCAGGTTGATAATGTCCTTATGACAGGCGTCTCTGAGAAAAGGAAAAAATAAAAAACAGAACAGGTCGTGTGATGACAGTTTAATATTGTCTGTGTCCATATTCAAAGTGGCTGATCAGAGGGTGAAGGGCAGACAAACCTGCACTCTTCCACAGTTTCATGGATCATGTTCTGAATCAATTCGATCTGCAGAGAGGACAGGGGAGCAGCCCCGCCGTGTCCAACCACCTCTGCAATGCTCTGGGACAGCGAGGAGGAAATGGTTGCGGGTGGAACCGGACCTGAACGTTCAAACACAGGAAAAACATCAGCCTGCAGATTTTTTTCTGCGAGCTCTACCTGTGAGACGAAGCTGCACCTGCAGTAGAGGTAGGGGTTTTGTAGACAGGTGAGTCGCAGTTGAGCTGCCTTTGAATGCCATTGGCTCTCTGAAGACTGGGCTCTGGAGTAAAGAAGGGTCCGGTTGGCTTACTGTGGTTGGTCTGCTGGGATGTGGCGAGTGTTGCAGCCCCCTTTCCCTCCAGGCTGGAGTTGCTGTCTTCATCAGCCTGTCAAACGAAATGGATCAAACTGAGAAAAACATTCAGGAGGCGGGCAGTTCAACATCACCTGGGCTGCACTGCTCACCTTCCTGGAGTCACCAGCTTCAGCACCTGCGGAGCTGATTGGCTCCTCTTCTTGAATTGGCAGCGGTGACTGGAAGATGGACAGAGGGCTGTAATAGCGCCCCCCGGACGGTATTTGGGTTCCCAGTGGAGTTCTCCGCTGTGAGCTAGAAAGAGGGTCTAACACAGACAACCATCACTATGACAACAGGAAGGAACCTGAGACCCACGTTCACCTCAGACAGAAATCTACTCTGCTCAGACCTCAGCCGATCCTTTTTCTCAACATGACAATGGACAAATTTAACACATTCATCACATTAATAAAAGCCGATTCTACTTCTTTTTTATTTTTTATTTTGCTTAGTCCTGAGTGAACATCCAAAGCCCCTTTTGTTTTTTGATTGAGGGGAAAAATTAAAGATGCCAACACTCTTTCTAATTCTGTTGAAGACCCAATACAATGAAAGTTGAGTTTTTGATGTTTTTAACATGTTCTTGTGCCATTTCCTGATGATGGAAATTTGCAGAATTAGGAAAACTGCATTTGGAAAAAGCTTGTAGTTGGAATATATAAAGTAGAATCGATGAGCCACAAGCTCATGCTCCATGCGAATCCATCCACTTGCAGACAAATAGATCCATGCACGTCTTTGTTTTTCTCGTCTGAGCTGGAACATGGATAAAAACTGTACAGCTCCAACATTGCTAGCCATTTTTGTTGCACCGCTAATGTTAGATTGGGGTAGTGAGGGGATTTAAGTTTGCGGGAAAGCGTGTGAAAAAAGGAATCTTGGGAAATGAGCGCAGCCAACTTTCCCGCCCTCAACTCTGAGGTGAATTACTACTCCTGCTGCTCTGCAGAAACTATGTCCTAGAAAACAACTTTGGCTAAAAGCACCAATCACAACTAAAGGACCACTGGGAACACTTTGAAAATAGATAAAAGAAATAGATAAAATCATTTCATGTGTGCATTATTCACCACAATGATCTCTTGAAGATTTTCCATTCTGGGTTTATTAGAGGAGCGTTTTTCAACCTTTTTGGAGCCAAGGCACACTTTATCCTTGACAAAAATCCCGCGGAACACCATCAACCAAAAATTGAAAAAAGGAGGAACTCATAGACTGTATTGATCTACAGTATCTCTGCAATCACACGTGCATTATTGTGATAATTGTGGCAGAAAAAGCTGGAAGTTGCAGCTGTTTTTTTTAAAAGATGTAATAAAAATTAAGTTAGTTTTCTGTAATAATTTTCAACTAAATTATTTGAAATTTTACCCTGGTTGTTGTTTTCCCTTCAGTTTATTAACATGCAATTTTATGTAACCTCACAAAAAAACAAATATATTCTTTCTAAATAGTAATTTTTTTATATATCTATTTCAATGTTAGTGCAAAGGCAACTGTAATTTTTTTAAAAACAATTATATGATCACAATATGTTTGATAACATTTACACAAAAAGACTGTTTTCTTTTTTTAATGAATGAATGAATGAATGAATGACTATGCTTTCTGTGGATACACAAAAAGTGAAAATGTTGAAATTTTATTAGTTTTTCTTTTGTCTTAATCAAAGATGAAGTCTTTGAAAACTTTAACCAAAATGTTTTATTACTTTTTAGATGATTAAATTGTTTCAATTGAGTCTCATTGTGTCTGTTGGCCAATCCACCTAAATCTTGTTTCTTAAATGTTATTACTTCTTCTTAAATTGAACACATAACATAATCCAGACGTTATTAGAAAAGTGTTTAAGTTAGAAAGATGACTTGGACCAAACTCTGGGATGTTTGGCTGTTAATAAAAAACACAAACCTTGAAGGAGAACTAAACTGTTGACCTCTGATTTCATCAAGAAGATTTAAAAACTGTTTGATGTGTTCGCTGTGGTTTCAAGACGTGTAAGAGGGAAGACTCATTTTACGCTGAGACGCTGTCACTTTGTCCCTATGCATCATGGGAGATGTAGTGCGAAAACTGCCACAGATGGCAGACAGACTCGCATCTCTGCGCTTCATTGTTTTGTTCACTTGGTCCACGGTCTGACACTGGATTCTGCGGAAAGCGACGAGCTTTAGCTAGTATTTTTGTTGGAACTTAGAGACTTTATGAGCAGAATCGGAACAAGGAAGTGAAGACTTTAACCATTTCTGATTGGTCAGACTGATGACGTATGAATAAACCTCCAAGAATGATTAGTGGAGAAAGCTAAAGGGGCGGGACTTTTCCAAAAACGGATCTACGGTATCTGCTAAAACTGTGGCTGAGTAGCGGTATCACCATTCATATCAAAATGTCTTTAATTTAATCAAATAAACACAAAGAAAAAAATATTTTATGATCTTTCATATTCCTAACTACTCAGTGTTTTATCGGGGCCTGTTTGGATGAACACAGAGCTGATATCCTGACGATGGTAAAGCTTTATAGATCAGTGAAAATGAATTTCCCACGGTACACCTGACCCTCTCTCAAGGGCACACTAGTGTGCCGCGGCACACTGGTTGAAAAACACTGTATTAGAGGTCAATAAAATGTAAAATTATATTTTATCTATTTATGTTTTTCACAAACCTTCTCTGACTGGAGAAAAAATATCCAGACTTCCGCGGCCGGTGGGCTGCAGATCCTCGCCTTCTCTGGATAGCTTCTCCAAACTAGTAACTATGGAAAAACAGAATAGCAGAAGAAATGGACATGCAATGAAATGATAGGTTCTCTTTTAAGTAAAAGTAAAAGAATAAAAAGTGGCACATTTTACGGTATAAACAAAGGAATCAAAACAAGAAGATATCAGTTTACACTTCTTCTTTCTCTTTCGGCTTTTCCCATCAGGGGTCGCCACAGCGAATCATCCTTTTCCACCTCACTCTATCATGAACATCTTCTACCCTAACGTTAGCCAACTTCATGTCCTCTGTTAAGACATCCATATATCTCCTCTTTGGCCGTCCTCTTGCCCTCCGGCCAGGCAGCTCCATCTCCAACATCCTTCTACCAATATATCCACTATCCCTCCTCTGAACATGTCCAAACCATCTCAGTCTGGCTTCTCTGACTTTGTCGCTAACACAGGCAACGTGAGCCGTCCCTCTGATGTACTCGTTCCTTATCCTGTCTAACCTGGTCACTCCTAAGGAGAACCTCAACATCTTCATCTCTGCTACCTCCATCTCAGCCTCTTGTCTCTGTCTCACTGCTACCGTCTCTAACCCATAGAGCAGAGCTGGTCTCACCACTGTCTTGTACACCTTTCCTTTGAGTCTTGCTGGCACTCTTCTGTCACACAACACTCCTGACACTTTCCTCCAACCGCTCCAACCTGCCTGCACTCGCCTCTTCACCTCTTTTCCACAATCCCCATCACACTGAACTGTTGACCCCAAGTACTTAAACTCCTGCAACTTCTTCACCTCAGTCCCCTGTAACCTAACGCTTCTACCTTGATCCCTCTCGTTCAGACACATGTATTCTGTCTTACTACGACTGACCTTCATACCTCTTCTTTCCAGAGCAAACCTCCACCTCTCTAGCTGTTCCTCCACCTGCTCTCTACTCTCACTGCAAGTTACAATGTCATCCGCAAACATCATTGTCCAGGGAGATTCCTGTCTTACCTCGTCTGTCAGCCTGTCCATCAGCATAGCAAACAAAAAAGGACTCAAAGCTGATCCTTGGTGTAGTCCCACCTCCACCTTGAACTCCTCTGTCTGACCTACAGCACATCTCACCACCGTCATACTTCTCTCATACATGTCCTGAACTACTCTGACATACTTCTCTGCCACTCCAGACGACCTCATACAGTACCACAGCTCCTCCCTCGGCACCCTGTCATACGCCTTCTCTAAATCTACGAACACACAATGCAGCTCCTTCTGACCTTCTCTGTACTTTTCCATCAACATTCTCAAAGCAAAAATGGCATCAGTGGTGCTCTTACGGGGCATGAAACCATACTGCTGCTCACAAATCTCCACCTTCTTCCTAAGCCTGGCTTCCACTACTCTTTCCCACAGCTTCATTGTGTGGCTCATCAACTTTATTCCTCTATAGTTGCTGCAGTTCTGCGTGTCACCCTTGTTCTTAAAGATCGGGACCAGAACGCTTCTCCTCCATTCCTCAGGCATCTTCTCACTCTCTAAAATCCTATTGAACAACCTTGTTAGAAATTCCACTGCTGTCTCTCCTAAGCACTTCCATACCTCCACAGGTACGTCATCAGGACCAACGGCCTTTCCGCTCTTCATCCTTTTCAGAGCCTTCCTAACCTCATCCTTTCCAATCTCTGCTACTTCCTGCTCCACAACAACCACATCTTCCTCCCTTCTTTCCCTGTCATTTTCCTCGTTCATCAGCTCCTCAAAATACTCCTTCCATCTTTTCTGTACACTCTCTTGGGTTGTTAGCACCTTTCCATCTCTGTCCTTAATCGCCCTTATCTGTTGCACGTCCTTCCCATCTCTGTCTCTCTGTCTGGCTAGCCTGTACAAGTCCTTCTCTCCTTCCTTTGTGTCTAACCTGTCATAAAGCTCATCGTAAGCTTTCTGTTTGGCCTTTGCCACCTCTCTCTTCACTCTACGCTGCGCTTCCTTGTACTCCTGTCTACCTTCCTCAGTCCTTTCTACATCCCACTTCCTTTTAGCCAACCTCTTCCTCTGGACGCATTCCTGTACTTCCTCATTCCACCACCAAGTCTCTTTACCGTCTTTCCTCTTTCCAGATGACACACCTAGCACCTTCCTACCTGTTTCCCTGATAATCTCTGCTGTAGTTTCCCAGTCATCTGGAAGTTCATCCTGACCACCCAGGACCTGCCTCAACTTCTGCCTAAATTCCTCACAAGTTTCTTCATTCTGTAGCTTCCACCACTTGGTCTTCTTTTCTGTTTTCCCTATCTTCTTCTTCCTGACCTCCAGAGTCATCTTACACACCACCATGCGGTGCTGTCTGGCTACACTCTCTCCTACCACCACTTTGCAGTCATTAACCTCTCTCAAATGACCTCGTCTACATAGGATGTAGTCCACCTGAGTACTCCTACCTCCACTTCTGTATGTCACTCTATGTTCCTCTCTCTTCTGGAAGTAAGTGTTGACTACAGCCATTTCCATCCTCTTCGCAAAGTCCACCACCATCTGTCCCTCCAGATTCCTTTCCTTCACACCAAACCTGCCCATCACCTCCTCATCACCTCTGTTGCCCTCACCAACATGCCCATTAAAGTCTGCTCCAATAACAACTCTCTCTCCTCTGGGAAAACTCTCTATGACCTCATCCAACTCACTCCAGAATCTCTCCTTCACTTCTAACTCACAGCCAACCTGTGGCGCATACCCACTGACTACATTCACCATCACCCCTTCAATTTCTAACTTTAGGCTCATCATCCTGTCTGAGACTCTTTTCACCTCTAGAACACTGTTTACAAACTCCCCCTTCAGAATCACTCCTACCCCGTTTCTCTTCCTATCAACACCATGATAGAATAGTTTGTATCCTCCTCCAATACTACGTGCCTTGCTGCCCTTCCACCTTGTCTCCTGCACACACAGTACATCTACCTTCCTTCTCTCCATCATGTCTGCCAGCTCTCTGCCTTTCCCTGTCATTGTGCCAACGTTAAGAGTCCCTATTCTCAAACCTATGTTCCTGCCTTTTCCCTTCTCTCTCTGGCAACGGACCCTTCTACCTCCCCTCTTTCTTCGACCAACAGTAGTCAAATTTCCACCGACACCCTGTAGGTTAACAACATCGGTGGCGGTCGTTGTTAACCCGGGCCTCGACCGATCCGGTATGTCTAAAGTGTTGTGGATGATTCGCATGGTTATTTTGGCAATTTTTACGCCGGATGCCCTTCCTGACGCAACCCTCTCTATTTATCCGGGCTTGGGACCGGCACAGAAGTTACTGGCTTGCAACCCCTGTGGCTAGAAGATATCAGTTTACACCAAAACTGTATATAAAAAATATTTTTAAAAAACTCTCTCTCTGTGCAACCAGTTGTTCCCGGAGGAGTCGCCCCCTGCTGGTCTGTAGACATAATGCACGTGTGCATCAGAGACCAACCTTCACGGAGAGGAGAGAACATGTCCAGACTGTTTCTTCCAACGCCACCGAACTTCTCTGCACCAACTGGAGGCTCCACACTTTTCTGACCTGCTTCTGGACATGGCGCCTCCATACCTGCACCCTCCCCTGAACACAATACACTTAAAAGAAGCTCAACAAGAATAAAACCCCACTTGTTTCTGGATTTAAATCAAACAAAAACAAAACACAGCTGACCAATTTATAATTTCTTTCCGCACCTGTGCTGGTAGACAGTCTGTGGTGGGTGGGGCCTCTGCTGGAAACCGGATCTGGCTGGCTGCTGCTGGACACTGAGGAGCTAGATCTCTTTGAGGATATCTTTGTTGATCCCAGTTTGTTGGACTGAGGTAGGAAAGGGTAAACAAGGACTTGAGAATTATTTTGCTCCACAATTTGGAACCAGCTCACCTGCCCACCTAGTTGGCAGGTACCTTGCTTCTGCTGGTGCTGCTCTGAAAGCGCAGGCAGGTCACTGACGTTCTGTGAGCCGCAGTGATCCTCATGGCGGCGCTGGAGTTCCTCAGGTCGTACTGATAGATCTTCCCCTGCGTGGAGCCGACCACCAGACCGGTGCCGTCCGGAGTGAATTCCACTGAGGTCAAAGGACTCTCTACGCGGATGGAGCGCAGGACTCTGAGGGCAGAAGGAAACATCCAGTTATTTCATGACAAAACAATAAACTGATTTATTGTCTCTGGGGAAAAAAAACCCACTATCCTTCTGAAAAGTTATTCAAAAAAGTTACCTGGATTGCACAAATATTTTTGGAAAGAATCTCTCATTTCAGCCTAAACCTCAAAATTTATATAAACCATTTAAGAGGTCTTTATCACGTAAATCATTTTTTTGAACTTTTAAGTGTATTACAATGTTCATTCATCACAAAAAACTATCTCAAAGCAGTATTTTGATCCGTTGCCCCTCTCAATTCATAAAAACGAGCGGGGCGTCACATTGTGAAGTAGACCAGTGAGAACAGCCCCTTCCAGAAAGAGTCTGCGCTGCCAGCATCGCTACCAGGCTAAAACACACACACACCTTCTCACTGAGCTAGTGGTGATTGGCTAAAATGTTTTTGGAAGGCTCCACAATATGGTTCTGGTTAAACTCTGGTTGAACCCAGAATGCTCACATCCTGCTGGCCGTATCATAGCAGACGATCTTCTTGTCCAGACCCACGCTGACCACGAGGAGGTCACTGGTGGGGGAGAAGGCCACGCCAGAGGCGGGAGCTTTGTGGGCCCCCTCAAATACATGGAGCTCCTTCTGGGTGTTTGAGTCCCACAGAACCACGGAGCCGCTGTCTGAGACGGTCCCCAGCAGGGAGCGCTTCACTGTGGACAACCTGAGGTCGTGGATGGGCTGAGGAAGATGAGGAAGAGGTCAGTCAGTCAGACTTGGAGGTGGATCCTAAAACCTTTTGAAAACGCACACCAATCATTTTTTTTGTCTATTTCCAAAGCATTCCCAGTGGTCTTTTAATTTGGATGATGCTGTTTAAGCAAACATAAAAACTGTATTGTTTTCTGCTCCATTCTGATGCAACAGAACAGGGAGTTTGTGGCCCACCCATTTTCTACGTCACAAATAACATTATTTTGTGTGCTCCTGATTTACAAAGATTTGAATAAAGAAAAACTCATAAATGCAATTTCAAGCTTAGTTTTCTATCCGAACGTCCATCATGAGAAAACCTCCATAAGAAGATGTTAAAAAAACACCAAAGTTTCAGTGTGGATCTTCAACTTTTTCAACTGATCTTAAGCTCCCAAAATCCTTGCAAAAACTGTTGAGAAAAATACATTAAAATGGTTTGTGTTTTCCTGTACTGAACAGAATATTTCAACGTTTTTGCTCTTTCCGTCACCACCTATAATAACTTATAAGTTCTTTTCATTCATAATTTTTTTTTTCACATAATAATAATTTGAAGACACTACGACTTATTTTCTGCAAAACAGAAGGAAAACAAAAATGAGGCAATCCCCTGATTGTCACATGGACCCATTCGGGTCAGGGCAAACTCACGTGGTCGCTGCCGTGGCCGAATGCTTGGCTGGACAGGTTGGTGGTCAGACTGTGGAGAACCAGGTCACCGCTGGTGGAGCCTGAGATGATGCGACTGTCGCTGGCATTGAAGGATACACAGGTTACCTCTTCCTTGTGGTCCTGACAGACACACCAGAGCGTCAGCTTCACTCCAGGTGGGACTTTAAAACTGAGCGAGTGAGGCGGCAGGGTCTTACTTTGAGGGAACGGTGGAGTCGCGAGGTCTTCAGGTCCCAGATGTGGACGCAGTGATCCAGACCACCACTGACCAGGAACTGGAAGGATGAACTCAGGCACACACGAGTCTGCTTTTTCTGAGCAAAGAAAAAAGGTGGAGGAGGACAGATATTAGCCGGACATTTCTAAGACTAAGAAAGATCTGAGTTAAGGTCAAGCGAAAAACACACTCAACCTTTTCTAAACCAAAACTCCTGAACCCCCCCCCAAAAAAAAAAAAACAACAAAAAAAACCATAACTTTCCATAGCCGAAGCTCGCAGCTCACTAGACTGCAGAGAAGGATCTCCAAAAAGTTCCAAAAATATCCCAACATTTGCAGGTGTTCTGAGTAAAGCCCCTATGATACGGGAATTTTGGACATGCTAAAAAATAATTAAAGCAGTCACACGGTTTTTGGGAGGATTTGTGTAAAAGCATAAAAAAAAACATTAGAAAGTTTTTTGAGGAAAAAAGTTCACCGACGCTGACAGGAAGCAGCAATAATTGATCCTTCATTTATCCCACACAATGGGAAATTCTTCTCCGCATTTGACTCATCCCCTGGGGGGAGCGGTGAGCTGCAGCTGAACCGCGCTCGGGAGGCCCAAGGACCCCCACTGGGTTAATATTGATATATGGTAATTGCCCCCGGTGCCATTGCTCATTTCCCTCTGGGAATGCGTGGCAGCCCTTTACCTTACCAACCGAGCAAAATATTTGCAGTCATAGTAGCGGAGCCTTCAGAGGTAAATATAAAAAACTGCACTGAAGCAGCTGCACTGGTGAGAATGTGATGCAGAAGCAACAGCGAACTCACCCCCTCCGCCAGCTCCACCACCGGAACAGGAGCCAGCTTCAGGCTGGAAACCACCAGTTTGTCTCCACTGCTGCTGGCGCTCACCAGGTACTGGTCTGAAAGAACTGCTTAAGGATGGAAACTTTACATTTACATCGTCTGTACTAGAAACATTTTTGAGTCTGCTACAAGAAAAACTAGTAGAAAATCACAGGAGATGCTTTATAATTTACTTTATTTGTTTTGTTTTTTTGTGTGTGATCAATTGTGCCTGCTTTATTCTTAAACAATGGACGTTTTTCTGTGTAGATCATTCTCAATCTCCTCTGTGCCGTGTCTCCTGAGAATAAGTTTGCCTAATTTACATAAATCCTTTATCTCATCAGACCTTTGTTTTCATTCTACAATATTGGACTTCTTTTTCTATGAGGGTTTAAACCTTGAGTTTAGACAAGAGAGAAAAGTGTGAGAATGTTAAAGACCCAATCCAATGAAAATTGTATTTGTGTTTTTAACATGTTCTTGTGGCACGTTTCTAATGATGGGAGGACAATGTATAAAATTAAGATTAAAATTGCATTTCTGAGTATTTCTTTATTCAAATTCTGGTAAATCAGGGGCAGACGAAAAATGCCGTTGGAAAAAGTTCCAATATTGCTCACAGTTTTTTCTTTTTTTGCACCTGGAGTGTTAGGTTGGGGGTGTGTGGGCTGTAAGCTAGAAGGAGAGCATTTAAACAAAGTGATGAAGGGAAGGGGAGCAGGTGACTACTTCGTAGATTTCACCTATCGGAGGTTATTTTCAGAGCGCAACTCCGGCGATAAACAAGGGATCATTCTATACCTACAAACACTACCGATATTAGTTATTTTTTTATTTTTTATTTCTAGAGTTAATCAAAGACGTTTCCGTCTGCCTTGACGGTCAAATTCTAAAAACGGTTTCTGTCCAGATGTTGACAGGAATTAAACTACAGCTGTGTACTCGCATCTTTGTCCCCATCACACATCAGGATACTGTTGGAGCTCCAGCAGGCCTGAGCCACTGGGCTGCCGCTGTTGTGGGGATTAAACTGCTCCAGCGGTGCCATGGTAACCACATCCCAGAGCTTCACACAGTCTCCGGTCGACACCAGGCGAGTCGCCTCCTCCATGGCAGGGCTGGACACAAGACAAACACAGCTCAGCAGGTGAAACAAATATTTACGGAATTTAATGAATTACTTGGAATATATAAACAAACAAGCAAATTAATTACTTACAACAAAAAAATAAAGTTTCAAAGTAGATTAGCTGAAAGCTCAAAAGTTTTTTTCAGATGCAAGACACACACACAAAAAACTGTACAACTAAGGAAAGAAACTGACAAATGTAGAGACAAAAGACACTTGAAGAAATACCGCCAGAAAAGACTAACATCATTTAAATCTGTAGACAGTAAAATCAGAATTCAAAAGAGAAACAGTCTTGAAATAAAAACAATCTTTAGAGATTAATTTAAATGAAGAGAAGCAGCTCTTCTCATTCTGTTTCAGTAAAGAAGAGTTATCCTGTATGCAGATTAAATCAAATCAATCTTTATTTATAAAGCACTTTTCATACTAAACGTAACACAAAGTGATAATGATGAAGTAATGCCACCGAAGGTTCATTTGTCTCATGTAGGTTAGTCATTAAAAAAACAACGATTCTCTCATTTCAAAACATCCTTAAACATTGTTCTTTAACAATTTTCCATAAAACTAGTTTCTGAAACGAATTTAGTATTTTCTGAATCCAAAAACCCCAAAGTGGTGCCATTAATATCACGTCATATAACAGTAACAGCCATTATTATTTTAATAACTATCTATTTAAACAAAAAAAAAAGTTATACACATCATTAACTGTTTCTATATTTCATGTCATAAACTCTTTACTTTGTACTACCGTTTCAACTCCTCTTGGAAGGCTATCAATGAGGTTGGGAACATGGAGCATGTTGGTATCCTGAAGTATTTAAAATACTTTTACTGGAACTAAGGGGCCAAGCCCAAGTCCTGAAAAACAACCCCACATCATAATTCTTCCTCCACCAAATTTTATACTATACACATATAATGAATGTCTAGAACATATATGTGATAAAACAGTTATAATTTGTATATTATTTATTGATTTATTTGTATTTTTGATTATTGATTGAGTTCTGTTGAGTGATCAGCTGACTGTTGAAAGACTGACCTAACCCTAAAGTTATTTTAAAACATTATTTTGTAAGATTTTTTCGTGAAGTTCAAACTTTTTTGTAAAAAAAACTAATCTGCAACTGCTAGTACTAGTAGTTAACGCTAATTACTACCAAAAAAACAAGGAGACAAGGCGTCAGCGAAGGTAAAGTTGACAAACAGCTGTAAAGAGTCTGAAAAGTACGGATCAGACCGGAAGTTGTAGAAAACATTCACAAGTTAAATATTGCAGGTTTCATACGAACCCAAACAGAACCAGAGGAAGAGCTGAGATGAACTCGCTTATTTTCTTCCAGTCAGTAAACCGCCACAACGGAAAGCCAGGAGGGACAAAAACAGTCTGCCTGCTGCTTCTTCTTCTTCTATGGTTGATTAGCGTTTGTCAAAGAGCTTCGGGCGCATTGCCGCCACCACCCAGTCTGGAGTGTGGTTCAGGATGTTTCTTTATTTTTCTGTGTCCTCCCATAGTTCAACCGAGATTTTCCACAACTTCGTTTTCTTGAGAAACAAAATTTTAAAAAAATTCTAAACACTCCTGTTACTAAGTACAAACTGCATCTATTTCAATTTTTTCTTCAGTTTTCCCATTTTTTTCTTTGAGCAGTCTTCATTGTTCTGCAGATTTGTCACGTCTCATTATTACATGTTCTATTTTCATAGTGCCACCACAGAATTCACAATTCCCACTTGCATATTTTACTATCTTGAAAAGCTGTTCCCTAATGCCCAGAGAGCAAACATTTCAATTAAGTTTATCCATCTTCTGATTTTTTTTATTTGATTACAGTATTTTTCTTGTGACTCACATATTGACACAACAGACACCTCATTCCTTGACCAGCCCTGGCATTTTGAAGAAAACCTTATATTTGATATTATCATTAAAACAACTGACACAATGTATCAACGCAATGTTATTATTGAACAAATTTTGTATCCATAAAAGCAGATTTTTAAACACATTACAGAGTTTGATGTTTTTATGAAAGAATAATACATTTTCTTTTCATCCCTAAACAAATAAAATCCAAAAGCAATTTTTTAAATGTAGTGAAAGATGTTAGAATGACGGATAGAAGACCTCTAGCAACCCTTTTTTTTGGAAACAGTTTGTCTTCATGATGTGTCACATTGTACATCTTTCTCTTTTTACTTGTATTACTTTTATGTCTGTTGTTTAGATTTCTTTGAGTATGGACTGAGTATGTCAATTATTTTATTTATTTTTTATTATTTCTGCTTTATTGTTTTTTCTGTGGTACTTTATTAATTAATTTATTTATTTCAAATGTTATTTTTTTCTCCCCTCTTAGTAATTGTGTGGAACTAAAACTCGTCTAAAAGTAAACAATTTTACCATCAATTCTTGTTTTTGTATTTTTCTTTCTAGTGGAAATATTAATTTACAGTAATTTATTTTTTAAACATTATTTAAAAAGATGATACATACTTTTTAAAAGAAGCATTCAATTCTTCCCCCATAATTCACACATATTGTGACACTGAAACACAAGTTTGTTTTATTTACCTTTGACTAATAAAATTAAGTGATATTTGATCAATTTTTTTGATTTACCACAAACTAAAGTACAATTCTTTATTACAGTTATATTATTAGTTTTAGACCATCCTATTTTAATAATGCAATCCCTGCAAAACACGTTATTTTACAGTTCTTTGTAACAATAACAAAAATTGTTCAATTTTAATTTTTTTTAATTTTCCTTTTTTTCACTTAATGTTTTTGTTTTCATTTTTCTTTCATAAGTACAAAGCAAAAGACTAATTACTTTTTTAATTTAATTTTTCATCCTTTTTTCTATGAAACGATCAAACATGACGAAACATGGTTTAACTTGTATTTACAGCCCGAATGAACAAATGCAGAACCACTACAGATGAAGCATGAGAAGACAGGAAAAAATGTGAGTTCCAACACTCGCCACTTGATGGCAGACTTCCACAACTCTGCTTCTAGGTCTGGCTGGTTACAAACAGTGAAGAAGAAAACTCCCGCCCCATCCGCTCCACTTTTTAAACCAAGGCGGGACGCCTGTACCTGAGCTTAGGCTTCTTTAGAGCTTGATTCACCTTTTCCTGGCCAATATGGTTCGAACAAAAGCTGACAGCGTTCCTGCATCCTACAGAAAAGGTAAAACCTTAATTTAAGTATATCTCATTTGCACCATTTTCTGTTTTACAAGTCTGCTAAACAACAAGACTGTCGTGGAGTTTTTTTCGGCCAGAGCCATCAGCTTCACCTTGAGATACATGTCATTTTTAAAAACAATTTAAACTATTTCAATAATGATAATGGATCGATGGATCAGTGAAAATAATGTTATTAGTCAAAAAAAAGGCGGCTTGTTGTTCCGTAGGCAGCCTCCCGCCAAGTTGGGCGCCGGAGCCTTCCTGGTTCCTCCTCCAACTATTAGATTCAGTTTTATGACTAAGTTCAATCGGTTGAAAGCATTACTGTGCCACAAATGTCCAAGTGAAAGTGTCTCTTTTTGGGTTTTTAAGGGTCGTATGCAGTTTTGGAGGCAGCTGGCGCCAGATTATAGCGCCGCGGTGCGGCTGTACCGAGATTAGTTGTTTAACTTAATCAAGACGTACATTTCTGGAAATTATTAAACTAAATAATCTAATTATATTGTGGATTCGTATATTTTAGTCTCTTGGCCCTCTGCTTGTAATCATGTAAAAAAAAAAAGACGATCGAATTTTCCTGAGTATCTTTAAATTAAAAAAGGCACCAAAACTTTATTTATAAAGACGCACACACAAAAAACACATAGCATTCACGAAAAAATCAGACGTTTTTTCCTTGTAATTTTTTTTTAAATAAAAGATATACATCGCTTAATTATTTCTTTCACATAAACTGTAATGTGTTAAAATGCCACTCAGTTATTATTTTAATATCATACAATTCTTAAAATGAGAAACTATTCCTATGCAACTATCACTTTACATCTGCTTTGTGCTGATATCCTGTTCAGGATTTTCCTCCTTGTTTTATCGCTCATCTGTTTTGCGATGTCTTTCTGCAGCGGTTGCAGCGTCTGCACCCCGAAAGTCTCTGGGCTCCAGCTCAGCCAACTCGCCTTCCTCCAGCAGTGGCTCCTCCACCCCCGGTGAGCCTTCTGGGCGCAAGCATCCAGGTTCCCCGCTCATTCAGACCAACTGATGTCAAATTGTGATTCACAGCTAAGAGCAAATATGCTGGCGGGAACCCTGTGTGCCCTCGCCCTACCCCAACCTGGCAGAAGGGCATCGGGGACTTCTTTGGGGGACCTCCCAGGAAGCCAGAGAAGGAAAACCAGATACCTCAAGAGGTTGAGGATGGTGAAGAGGCCGGGGGCAGTGGGATGACGAAGGCCAGCAGGAAGTATGTTTACTGCGTTCTCTGCATTGTTAGTACAATCTGTTGGTTAAAAACTCCCAGTCAGATTTTTTTTTCCGCTCGCTGCCTCAGATTCTACTGGGAAAAAGTAATCCGTTAGTACTAAAAAAAATGACTTTAGAATAAAAACCCTAAGGAGAAATTAGCCACATAAACATTGAATGTATATAGCAGCAGTTTTGAATGACACCTACAGTGGCGGAGGTATGGTCCAGCAACTCCATGACCTCAAAAAGGGATTGTTCGTATCCAATCCCAGCATGCAGTGCAGATTAGAAAAGCTGTAAACTGTTCCTGTGTTTGCAGGTCCAGACCTCTGCCTCCTGAAGATGAAGAGGATGATGACTGATCCATCTTTTGTTTCTGTTTTGGCCCTTTCAATGTACATCTGTATATAATTTACACCGAATTCATTTGTATAGTTAACCGTTTTTTTTGGACTGGTGTTTGAATGAACTTTGTCATCAGTTGGACCATTTTCTAATAAAAAAACTTTTAAACACGAAACCTAATTTTTGTTGGATTTTCTTTATGATGGAAAAATTCTGATTTAAAGTCAATTTTTGAAAAACGTTTAATTAAAAACACCTCAGATATTAGCATAACAGCTCCAGATATTATATTTTGAATTTCCACAATGGAGAACTTTCAGTTCATTCTGATTAAACAAGATTCTGAATGGTTTCGTGGCAAAATTTTACATGGCATTTCTGACAGAACCTGCTTTATTTCTTAGAGGTTTATTTAGAACATGTAGAATTTTTTACGGTAAAAGCCTAATAACAGACTCAAATATAACTTCTTTTTTTTTAAACAAATGGTTTAAAAGATTTTTTTTTCTTTACCAAATTATAGTTACATGCAGACTATTAGCATTTTTTTAGCGTTTATTCAATGTGATCAGAAGATAATTTTCCCCTCAATGTTTGACTTTTTTCTAATCAACCAAAAAAACAACAGAATACTTAATGGAATCTTTTAATAAATTATAAACTGCACATCCCGCTAACTTAAAATTTAATTAACATATAGACAAGATAATATTGTTTTTACAAACATATTTTTGAGGTTAAAGCATAGAAAAGAAGATTTACAACCATCTGTTTTTATTTCTAGGCATTTCCGCCAAAGTTGACAACAGGTCTACGTCATAGTATGCAAGTACGGAAGCCCGCTCAGTCAGACTTCTGCCTCAATGCGTAAAACCTGAATAGCCGTGTTAGTTTAGTTAAGTTATCTTCCTGTTTGGTTTCTGTCTTAAGGTAGGAGGCATCGGTGTTAACTTCGCTGATGTTTGTTTCAGACGTTTTCAGTTAAAAGGCCGTCGCGGGGCTGCAAAACGAGTTATGCGCCCGACGTCTGGGGTCATTCAGGAAGTAACTAGCAAACAAGTGCTGCGGAAAGATGTCGGAGCCCAGCCGGTTCCAGTGGACGGTGGTGGTTCTCACCTGCCAGCACAAAGACAGCGTGTACGCCTTCCAAAGAGGTGAGGATCATCCTCATAATAAACGATCTCTGACGCTGCTGCTTTAACCTGCAGTACTATTTCCGGCCTGCAGATGTCGCTGATGAACATAACTATTTTTTTAAATCTAAAATGTATGTTTTTACACTAAGTTTGTTCCATTTGGAGAACATTGTAAATCGCAAACCTTTTTGTAATAGAATTATTTTGTGTAAATAAGTAGTAAAAGTGCATCCCCAAGCAATGTTGCAATGTGTTAAGTAAATGTAGACTGGGCAGTAGTATAGGATTAATACACATTTCGGTTGGCCCACATGTCATATTTTAGAAATTTCTACACTATATTTTATTTCCTTGCTTATAGTGGAGCAAAAAGCATTTAGTCAGCCACCAATTGTGCAAGTGGTGTTTGTAAGAAGCATTTCATGGTCTTGGAGTGGTCTAGCCAGTCTCCAGATCTCAACCCCATAGAAAATCTTTGGCGGGAGTTGAAAGTCTGTGTTGCCTAGCAACAGTCCCAAAACATCACTGCTTTATAGGAGATCTACTACTTTGTGAATATATTATGGTGTTTTTGTACGTGTGCTTTGTTTTACATGTGTTGTCCAGAGCTGGAGTTGCGGCAGCAGCGGGGCGCTCTCTGTCAGAGTGCGTTGGTTTTGACTGTGCGGGACCGCCAGGAGCCGCTGGGCAGTGGTGGAGCGACTCTGAACGCTCTGCTGGTGGCTGCTGAGCACCTGAGCAGCAGAGCAGGGCACACCGTGAGTTTATGGACGCACATACATGTCTGCCACGCTCCTCTTTTGAAGTTTTTTATTGCACGAAGGCTTCAAAGCGTTCACACATTTGGGAATCTCTTTCCACCTAGCAGTTTTTTCATGCCACATTGGCCTATAACTCCTCCACACTTTCAGCCATTTTGGTGTCAAAATGTTCAGCTCATTCTGGAGATTCCTGCTTGTACTTTTTTTGCCTATGTTTTTAAAGTTTTAGTGTTCAGCTCTGTCCAACTTTGTGCCTTTTCAAAACTGCACACTTTCAACTAGAAAAGCTTTCAACCTTTATCTTATTCAGCACATGTTGGACAATTTCAGTTGTATTATATATATATATAGTTTTTCAGCTCCAATATATTATAGAAATTTTACATCATTCTCTGGATTTATAATGAAAGTCAACAATGTTTAGAATGGTGACATCATCTTTTAGAGTGTGCAGGGGGGGGGGGGGGGGGTGTTAGGGACCCAGTCCTTTGAAATTGGCGTTTCTGGTTCTTTTAAAGACAACTTTTTCTCCGATAAACTGCCTTAACTCCAGCAATGTGTGTCACATAGTCATGATTTTATTTTTCCAGATATGGATATGCATCCATTTTCCAAACCGGCTTAATCCCTTTTTGGGTCACGGGGTTCCCGGAGCCTGTCCTAGCTACTGTAGGACAAAGGCGGGGTACACCCTGGACAGTCTGTCGCAGAGCTACACAATCACACACACAAATTCACACTTAGAGACAATTTAGAATCACCAGTTCACCTAAGAAGCAAGTTTTTTTTATTATGTGGGAGAAAGCTGAAGTGCCTGCAGAAAGTCACAGCGTGGAGGAGGAGAGCACGCAAAGTCTACAAAAAGAGGACCTAGCCCGGGATTCAAATCAGGGCCTTCTCGCTGTAGGCGAGGGTGTCAGTCCGGTCCAGAAAGCTCCAATTTAAACACACGAAAAAACAGTAGGAAGACTTTCTGAGCAATTAAAAAAATATTGAGCACAGACTTCTTATTTATGCATCTGTTGACATCCTTATCCCACAGTTTATCACAACAGCAAGACAGTAGATTTGATAGTTTCCTTTACCCTGTGTGATGATACTTATATGGTTCACCTCTCGGCTTACCCCACTAGGTTGCTACAGCGCAGCAGCTTTCACAGATTTCAATTGTGGTTTGAGAATTTTTAGGCTGGAGGCCTTTCATGACACAACCCTGTATTTTCAAGGCACATGGAGAAGGTTTTTGCCCGAAGGACCCACCCATCTTCCTCTTCTGTTTTCTTCAGGTGGTTACAGCTGATGTCCTAGATGAAGCCCACATCCTCATTCTACACACTGTGAGTCCAGTAGCTTGATTTTTCTTTTCTCCGGAAGATCCTTGGGAGTGTCAGGATAAAACTTTGGATTTTTTGTCGCGCAGGGCCGGGATTTTCCCTGGAGCTCTTGCAGCCGAGCGTTCTGCTGGCTGCCCCAGGAGAACCCCGATCAGCAGATCCAGGCTCCAGTTTGCTGCTTGGACTTGCTGCTGGACTGTCTGAACATGCAGGTTTGCTGTGAGCTGCCTCACAGCAGCATAACTTCAAAACCCTCTGAAGAAATAAAAATTATACAGAAATGTTTGTAACAAGTCCATTTTACTGAAACCTACAGCTGTAGTGACTTTGTAGTTATTCAGGGTGACATGGTAATTTTTTAGAAATAAACACTAAATTGTTTGTTTTTCAGATCTGTCCTGGGTCTCCTCCTGGTGTGTGGGTCTGCAGCACTGACATGATCCTCACTGTTCCACCTGACTTTGGTTTGTACCAAAACACACTATTCAGTCTCTGATAAAAAAGGAATCTAAAACAATATCTGACAATCTGGATCAGGATTTTTGTAGGATCCTCATTCATATACTTTATTAGGTTTACTGGATTTAAAGAAATAAAAATAGAAAAGAGTCTGCATCAAAGTGAATTTGTTTCCATCATCTCACTCATCAAACACCTCTGGGTGTTTGACAGACGAAAAAAGTATTTTCAAGGTTGTGTCAAATGGACAAAAGATCAAAGGAAACCTCATGCTCATAAATAATAAAAATAATTAATTAAATAAATATCCTGACAGCATTTTGAATCAATACAAGGATCTCCAAATGAACTATCGCCATATATCGGTGAAACAATTTTTTTCCTAACACCTCTAGTGTTGCGGCTCCCTGTGCTTTAATTCCTATGGGAAACTGATCCAAATGGCTCTTTGAGTGGAACAGGTTGCCGACTACCACTAGCTCAGTGGAGAAAATGGGTGTGTCTGTTAGCCTGGGGACGGTGCTGGCAGTGCAGACTCTTCCCTGGGAGGGGCTGTTATCACTCTGTGCACTTTTTGCATGGTTTAGGGCCTAAACTTTAGGCCCTTTAAAGACCCACTCGCATGAAAATCATCTGTATTTAACATGTTCTCGTTGCATTTTTCTAATGATGGAGGCATATATAATGAAAATTAAGATTAAAACTGCATTTCTGAGTATTTCTTTTTCAAATTGTGTTGAAAAAATGGTGTTTGAAAAAGCCTGTAGCTGTGATGCTGCTGCTACAGTCGGAGGGTCACGCGCTCCCTGCTCTGCTCCGTCAACGACTAATCGACTATAAAAATCGTCAATGCTAATGTGGTATTGTCGACGCGTGTCTTTTTGTTGTTGTTGTCATTTTAAATTATTTTAACCATCAGCCAGGCATTGGGATTGTAAAGAACAACAGTAACCTTATAGGCGGTATAGCCTCCAAAAGTTCCGGGCTCTACCGGTCCGGCGCCTATAATAAGAAGAGGCTCGGTGCGCAAAATCAAAACGGGGCAAATCCCAAAAACTCTTGCTTCAGACCTTTTGTTTTCACAGCTCTGTTCCTATAAATGGAGTCATATTAATCCAACCAGAAACAAACTACAATAATGAATAGCTCCTTTGTGATCATGTCCCAGTGTAT
This sequence comes from Oryzias latipes, assembly GCF_053564925.1. Taxonomy (NCBI): domain Eukaryota; kingdom Metazoa; phylum Chordata; class Actinopteri; order Beloniformes; family Adrianichthyidae; genus Oryzias; species Oryzias latipes. The sequence goes on along the minus strand of NC_136242.1, from coordinate 30,101,154 downwards.
CCTTCTGGTTTTATTGGGAGCTGGGGTTGATGACATAAAAGTGGGTCATTCAATCAGGGAGAACCACATCATATCTTGTATAATTAGCACGTCTGTGTTTTTTACTGAAAGAACTAAAACATCATCATATTGAAGCGATAATAGCGTGTAAACAAATGATAACTACATAAACCCCAACAATCATAACTAAAAAAGAAACCTGGGAATGATTTGAAAACAGACTTTAAGACCCCTCAGAATAAAACTGCCAGAGTTTGTTGTTTTTGAATGAAGTTTAAAACATCAAGGTGTATAAAAATATTGTTGTTTCCAAAGATGCTACACCTGAGTAGTTTTAACACCAGAACACATTAACCATGACAGCCAATCGGGTCTGTGTGTTTGTGTGGCAGCTCTGACCTGGGAGGGTTTCTCTGGCGTTCGAGTTTTGGCGTTGCCGGGCGAAGTCTCATATGCAGCAAATCACGGTGTCTACCTGACCGACCCGCAGGTGCGCTCCTTGTCCAATGGTTTTCCTACTACACCTGTCTGCTCTGCTGCTGCTTCACTCATGATGGGGTCGTCTACAGGGGCGGGTCAGGAACATCATCTACAGGGGAACCCAGGAGCAGATCCAACAGGCTTTGATGTCTGACGGGAAAGTGCCGCTTGTACGTCTTTAGTGATATCATGATCCATAAGAACCTGAACCTGTCTGGTCGTCCTCAGGTTCTGGAGCAGCTTTTTGCTGTGAACCTTTTTCTGATCAGAAGTTCATCTATGTTTGTTTTTTTGTGTGACGTGTGTTTGCAGGTTTCAGGCCCGGTCTTCTTCTGCAGGTCAGTGTCAGAGAAGCTGCTACAGACTCACGTCACACCTCCCCTCGACGGATGCACCTACCTGGGCCTGGACTCTGGAGCCCCGCCCCTTCAGGTGCCCTTGACACATCACTCACCTGGAAGGCACGCCTGCCACATCACAATGAAGTTATTTAAAACGTCCCTCCTGATTTAGATTTTCAGGATAAAAACACTATATTCTTATTTATGAAGTTTTTTTTATTTAAAAATATATAGTTTAAAAAAAGTTGAAATAAAAGAAACATTTTACATAAAACATATTTATATTTTTAAATCAAAGTGTCAGGTAAAACGACTTTTAACACTGATTTAAAATTAGACATAAAATGTTAAATGTAGTTTAAAACAATTTTCTAAATTTATTTTAATGTTAAAAAAAGAACAACTAATTTTGTTTTCTGTTTTGTTTACAGAAATGTTACAAAAACAAAGATCTATAACAAAAGGTTAAACCTTGCCTTGATTTTATTATTTTTTTGAATATTTGAGAAGAGTTACAACTAGTTACAAACATTTCAAATGTAAACTAAAGGTTTTTATAGTCACTCTCCAAATGTGCATAATTATTTTATTTTTAAAGAAAACCTGATATTACTCAAAAACCTCAGGTGAATTCAATTTTGAAATATTATAAGACAGAAAACACAAGATCCACTAAATATTTATGAATATTGTTTGGATAAAGAAGAACCTGGTCACCATGGTAACCACAAACACACTCTGCATTTAAAAGGAGGTAAAATATAATTGGAAATTGGAAATGAGTGAAGAAGAGTTTTTTTTTTAATAAACTGCCATGATGCCAAACATTGAATCTGTTTTTTTTTTTGGAGAAAAAGATCTGATGTTTATACGAAACTTCATCCTGGTGCTCGCTCTTCATTTAACAGATCTCCCTGTTCCTGGACCTGCTGAAGTGTCTCTGCTCAGATCTGACTCTGGATCAGTTTGTGGGTGATGAGAAAGCCGAATGCAGTACCACAGCTCCCCCACAGGGGGCAGCCTTGAAGAGCGGCAGGGCACAGCTGTGGAGGATCCTGAGAGGAGCTCCGCTCTCTGTTGGTCAGCTGCTGCTCTGTAAACAACTTATTCATCTAGGAAGGCAATTCGGACTGGTTTATGGATGAAAAAATCCAAAGCTGATGCTGTAGAGAGGCTAAGTGAATATTTCCTTTTTTTAAAAGCAGGGGGACGTTCTCCAAGATCTGAAAATTAACATACTGAACTGTCAATCATTTATTTGCTGCAGAGGGGTTTTGTTCAGCTCCACAGTATTTTGACCAACTGCTTATAGGAGTTTTTTTTCATGTGCAATCACACATGCAAGTACACCTCTGTTTACATCATCAAGAATTTTCATATGTCTCTGCTCTCATCCTCAGTGTATGTCCCTGGTGGTTGCTATGACTACCTGACTCTGTCTGGAAAGGAGCATGTAGAGCGTTTAAGCCATGATCGGACGAGCAGAAACACTCTGTCTCACATCCAGGTGGCTCCTTGACTCTTCAGTAACAATTGTTTTGTTTTTCACAGAAAACATCCTGAAAACACTTACAGAGATAATCAGCTCATTGTGTTCGTACTCGTTCCATTCTGAGGATGGAACGAGGATGAGGATGAGGAGTCAGGAAATTCCTGTTCCCTCTCATGATGGTGGGTTTTTTTCTGCAGATGCTCAACCAGGTGAGTGAAGGAGCTCAAGTGATTAACAGCATTGTGGAGGGAGATGTTGCAGTGGCAACAGGAGCGGTGGTGCAACACTGCCACCTACAGGTTAGGGTTAGGATTCTTTTTAGCGTTTAAATCTATTTGTTCATTAAAAAAGAATTCTGAATATAAGAGTTTGTGCGGTTTCCTCTGGCGTCCCTCAGGGTCCTCTGGACATCCCATCAGGGTGCCTGCTGTCAGGTCTGGAGGCGTCAGGGTGTTCCTTCATCAGGCAACTGGCTGTGGGAAATGACATCATCATTCAGGGACATCGGATTGAGCTGGGCGAGTTGAGGCTGACCGTGCACACTGTGATGGGCGCTCACGACGACCTACAGGTGAGCAAACTGAGCGACTGTGAGGTCACCACACCTGAAACCTTCAACTTTTTGTGGAGATATTCCTCAGCGGAAGGGGTGTTATGCTGTTGTTATGGTAAATTTTAGACACTAAGGTTGTGTGCAAATATATGCGTTCGCCATTTTGTAAGGCTGACTGAATATACAATTCCAAAATCTAGTTTCCTGGAAATTTCCCAGAAGTCTCAGCTTAAAAATCATCAAAATTCATCGATCCTCACTAGATTGGAGAGCATAGACCACAATGCACTACGTTTGAACAATTTTTGTTTAAAAAATGTTCCTTTCAATTAAAATTGGACATAAAACTAACTTAAGGCTGTAAAAACAGATTATTTACGATAGGGTGACACATTTGATCTGTAGAAAAGAGATTCTGTAGTCTACAAAACATGTGAAAGTGAAGGAAGTTCCTGAAAACCTCTGTTTTTTCACAGGCTAAAGATGAATTTAATACGTTTTTCCCTCTGTCACTTCTCTATCCGTCAGGTCTCATGTGATGACAGCAGTGCCTCCTTCCTCAACCAGAAGTGGAGCATCTTCTTCTGCAGAACAGGAATCCAGTAAGAACTAAAACCACATGAGGAGGCTTTCATGCTCATAGCTCACGAACGGTTAGAGCCTTCAAAAACTGTTGTGATACTTGGATTGATAGAAAATGTAATACTATTTTTTTTTTATCATCTTACCTAAAAGAAGTAAAAGTAAGATCAATTAAAGCTTCAAGTGGCATTGTTTTTGTGGAAGTTTTTGTGATATTATACTTATAACATCAACTTATTATAACGTACCGGTATTCGTTTTTGTGAAAAACAAATATGTTTTTGTTGTTTCGTTCAGCTTGAACCAATGACTCATGTATTCAATATTCACAACATTCCAGTGAAAACTGTGCGAGCAACAGGGAAACGGCACTTTTGTGTGTGTGTGTGTGTATGTAACATTTTGTGAAGACCGCTTAAGCCAGAGTTTTTTCCAATATTTTTGCAAAAATGTGAAAATCGTCAAATTATAGATTTTGCCACAGAATAGCCGCCAAGCCCCCGTTTCATGTTTTTGGATAGAAATCACCATGTTGAAAATTCTGATATTCATTTTCACCGGGTTCACTAGGTTTATGCAAATCTCCACCCTGGTTTTTGAGTTTGTTACAGGAGTGAAATTTTGGCTCAGAGGTGATATCTTTTCATTTCTGCTCATGTTTTTCCTTTACTCATCCTTTTTGCTCACTCACCTCATTTTCTGCCCCTCCAACTCCACCTCAGGCCTGAGGAGCTGTGGGTCAAAGGAGTACAGCGCTCCCTCCTGGATGCTCGGTTATTCCCAGTCCTCCACCCCAGAGCAGGCACTTTAAATGCTGAGGGGGGTGCTGGCTGGCTCCTGGGGGGGGCTGGCTCCCTGCAAAGGTGGAGGGAGTCGTGGAGGATTTCCTTGCGAGAGGTGCTGTCCCTCACTCGTCAGGAGGCGGAGCTCCAGTGGAGAGAGGAGTTGCTGTTCCTGGCGGGGAGGAAGCGAGTAACTGATGCCCTGCAGAGTCGAAGTAACGTCTGCCTGCTGCCTTGCTTCAGAGCCGCGGTGCTGAGAGGCCATCAGGGGGCGCTGCTGGAGACTCTTGACAACAGTGAGTCTTTGTGGGAAAGTTCAGTTCCAAAGTCTCAAGAGTAAATATGGATGAATAAAGGCATTTGCAGTGTAGGAGATTTGTGTCAAACAATGGTCCCTAAAAGCCCAAACTGCACCCCTGATGTTCCCTCTGCATGTGAAACAAAAGATGTGGTTGTTAGACTGAGAGAAATGGCTCCCCTTGATTTTAGTCGCTGCAGGAAGTGAAGGGCAGACGGCGAAGCCTAAGGCAGAGCTGGGCGCGGCCGCTCGCTGTCTGTCCTGCATTGCTGATGTTTTGGTGTGCATGGCGGGCGGCAAAGGGGGTCTGAGAAGTGGACCAGCTGCTAACGAGCTCTGGAGTTCAGCCTATGCTCTCCTGGAGAAGGGGGATCTAAAAGGCGGAGTCAAAGCCCTCGCCGTGCAGAGGCAGCTGTGGCTCAGCAGGTGGGACTTTTCCCGCCAGCCTCTTCATTACTGCAAGGAATAGAGCATGAGCTATTGTGGTGCTGCCCCCCTACAGACCCGACCTGCTGGTCAGAGCAGCGCGGCACTACGAGGGCGCTGGACAGGTGCTACTGCGACAAGCTGTGATGTCATCGCAGATGTTCATCTCCATTGGACAGGGGGAGGTCCCGCCGCTTCAGCAGTGGCAGGAAGTTCAGTGTCCAGCCCGGCTGGACTTAGCAGGTGTGTCTGGGGGGGGGGCTAGAAGCTGCGGAGTACATGGATATCTAGTCTTCATGTTTTAGGTGGCTGGAGCGACACCCCACCCATCGCCTTTGAGCACGGCGGTTCTGTGACAAACATTGCAGTGAAGGTCGATGGTAGGCGTCCAATTGGCGCCAAAGCCAGACGCATCCTGGAACCTCACCTCCGACTGGTCAGTTACTCTGGAGGGCAAGAAAGCAGGGTTTCCATGGAGACGGTGTGTGAGAGCCTGGAGGATCTGAAGGACTACTGCCAGCCTCACGCTCCGGGTACGGAACCAAGCTTCTTCCAGTCCCGATGAAAATGTTGTTTCTAAAAAGGTTCATGTGTCGTTTTTCTGATGATGGAGGACATATATAAAGACAATTTAGGCTAAACTTGCATTTCTGAGTATTTTTATACAAAACCTTGTGAATCTGAAGCAAATAAAAAAGTGCCCTTTGAAAAAGATTGTATTTGTGACGTAGAAAATATGCGGGCTCCCTGCTCCGCACATTCTGATGCCTCCACCTGTAGACGAATAGATCCGTGTACGTCTTTGTTTTCCTCATCCGAGCTGGCATCTGGTTTAAAACTGCACGGCTGGATACGGCAAAAGTTAAGGAATAGGTTAGAGGAAAAACTTCTGCAGATTCAGTCAAACGTTTCGTTCCAAACATCAGACTCAGACTGATTTGGTTAAACCTTCAGATTTGAAGAACAGGGCTTGTGTCTGCAAATTTACTGAGCTCATTGCAAAAGTCGAGCAGTTCTGGGTGCAATCACTCTGGCAGATAAGACATTAGGTTAGGAGCCTTCAGGACACCAACTGTTGAAGGTTTACTTCTGTGATCACACCAAAATAGTTGCATAAACTCAGTTTGAACAAGTGAGAATATTTTCAGACCCATCAATTTGGTGTGATTTACCTTCACAATAAGCAGACTGGAGTGCCTGGAAGTGTGAAGCAGCTACAACAGCTAGGTTGAGATCTAAACAAGAGACAAATCATTGTTTAAAATTTCAGGGTTTAAGATATAATACAGATTAAAGAATGAAATGCGAAACGGGTCCATTGTTCCCCTAAAAAGATTGAGTTGTTTTCTTGTTGCAGGAGCTCTGCTGAAAGCAGTGTGTGTCTGCAGCGGTCTGGTGTCTTTGTCCTCCCAGGATCCTCTGGAGCATCAGTTGATGCAGAGGTGGGGTGGAGGGGTGGAGCTCCACAGCTGGTCTGAGCTGCCTACCGGATCTGGGTTGGGTGAGAAACTGACCAACACAAAAATCATACGTACAGCTGAGAAAAAGAAAATCACAAAAACTCCCAAAGCCTCTAGATATAGCCCAAAAAATAAATGAAAATCTGTAAATTGTGCGGTAAACAAAATAAAATGAGGTTCATTGATCCAGAAAAACAAACATCCAAAATTTTGAACACCAGAAACACAAAACAGAAGAAAAAAAACTACATCTGGAACATGCTGAATTGACTGTGAGAGCTGGGCTTCTCGTGCAGGTACCAGCAGTATCCTGGCGGGGGCACTTTTGGCTGCAGTGTACAGATGTACGGGTCAGACGTACGACACGGACTCCCTGATCCATGCAGTCCTGTATCTGGAGCAGATTCTGACCACAGGTCGGAGACTTCCTGCCTCCTGAACACCAGCTTCTTTTTTAGCTTAGACTTCCCTGACCTTCTCTGCTGCCTCCTTCTCTTTCTGATTCTTGTCCAGGTGGGGGCTGGCAGGACCAAGTTGGGGGTCTTGTGGGCGGAGTCAAGGTGGGCCGTTCCAGAGCGCACTTGCCTCTTCGGGTGGAAGTGGAGCGTCTCAGTCTGAGGGAGCAGTTCCTGGCGTCTCTGGAACAGCACCTCCTGCTGGTTTACACCGGAAAAACCCGGCTTGCTCGTAACCTGCTGCAGGTTTTTACTCGACACTTTTCCGATGTTCTGACTTTAGCTCCTGGTTTGGGCTCATATTAAAGGCTGCGTATTTTCAAAATGTGGTGTGTTTGCAGGATGTGGTCCGCAGCTGGTACAGCCGTCTGCCGGCGATGGTCCAGAACGCCCAGCAGCTGGTGTCTAACTCTGAGGAGTGCGCCCGAGCATGCTCAGACGGTGAGATAGAAAGGTCACATGGGGCACGACAATCAAACATCTAAAAAAATGACCTGCTAGTCTTAAACCAGGCTACCAGTCCTGGTCTTGTGTCCAGTTTAAGTTTTCTGCAAAGCATCACACGTCAGCAGAGACACCTCCCGCTCTAGCAAGCCCTTTGTCCTCAGGTTCTCTGTCCAGACTGGGTCAGTGTCTGGACCGCTCCTGGCAGCACAAGAAGCTGATGGCGCCCGGCTGCGAGCCGGCCTCAGTTCGGGTCTTGATGAACGCCCTCAGGCCCCTCGTCCTGGGTCAGAGCCTGGCTGGAGCCGGAGGCGGGGGTTTCCTGTACCTGCTGACCAAAGAACCTCGACAGCAGGAAGTGGTGCTGCAGGTCCTCAGAAACACTACGGTAAGAACCAGCAGAGCGCTCCAACAGTTTGAGCGTCTGAGTTAGATCATAAATTGCTGATACCACCAACTGCTTTCAGTTCCTTTGGCCCACATGTTTGTGTTCTTTAAGATCTTTTAGGGATATGAGGAATGAATCAGTGGGTTCTTGTCAACCTGTGCCGCTCCTGCTAATCCTGACTGATGTGTTTCAGGGTTTGGGAGACTTCAGCGTTCACTATGTGGAGCTGGACATGGACGGGATCACAGTGGTGCAGCCGACAGACACTTAGAACCCAAAGCCTAATGGATTAACAGTTTCCAGCTCATCAGTTTCAGTACATACTTCAGCCAACAATAAAAGTACACAATATGTGTTTAATGATGGAAGATACGGTTTTTTACTAGTGTTTTACAGCTGATCAATATGATAAAACACACAGCGATGACGAGGAGACCAAAGTTGTTCTGAGTACAAAAGTGTCTTTTTTTTAAATATTTCTGGAATCTATTTTGATAATAGTGATGGCATGTTTCTATTTTAGGATACATGTTTTGTCCAGGATTGATCTGGAGCATCTGTGATATGATCAAATAAACTCCTATCTAACCTGACGGCATCAAATCATTTCCTTTCCTTTTAAGGATCAGCAGAGGAGCTTCAGGGTCAGAGCGGAGATCAGCGGTGCTTTTCCTCTGGCTCTGATCACATTTTTTTTTCCACCTCAGAGAATCAAGCGTTCAATGAAAGATGAGGAGGCTCAAATTATTTTTGAGATTAGAGATTTCTACATTTTCTTTCTTCTAATCTCTGATGGATCCTCAGGTGACCGTTCTGGTGATCACATTCACAAAAATAAGCATTTATAGTTTAAAGATTCTTCATCTCGATTCTATATTTGTCAGGTTTGATCAATCCCTTTAGAATCGAGTCTCCAGGGGCAGGTTCTAAGGTAAAAACAGCCAGAACACAAACCGGGTCATTTACCATTTATTATATTTACATGAGGGAGAGGGGGGGGGGGGGGGTCTTTCTGACCGTGTATAGAAGACAGGTATTTAGGTATATAGTTAGATAAAAATGGAGCCGGAGTTTAAAAAAGTTCATCCTTTTTTTTTTTGACAAAAATCAAAAGAAGTGGATCGTCTCACATTAGGAATGATTTAACACTGAACCTTTACACCTTCAGAGACGTTCGACTGGACCTGCAGGAACATGAAGCTGCTCAAAGAAAACGCCTTTTCTGACCCGTTCCCCATTCAGTGGATTCATGTGAACGGGGAAAACAGTTCGACACTGCATCTGCGTGTCGTTTCCTCAGATGTCAAACTTGTCTTCACAAACACAGTGTCCATTCTCCTCGTATTCCTCCCGCGTCACCACCATTTCATCAAAGTCCGGACTGTGAGCCAGTAGCTTCCCTCCTTCCCACGCGTGGCAGACTGGACTGAAAAACGGAAGAACACGGGAGAAAATCCTGAGAAAACCTATAATGTCAGACCACTTCTCAAGGTCAACCTGGATCAGATATTTGCAATATCATGATGACACAGTCTGCAAACCTGGACTCTTACTTTGGAGGTAGAAGCACTGATACTGGGAGGTGGGCGGGGACAAGTGACCGTAGCTCCGCCTCCAGACGCTCTCTGAAGCCCGGGAACAGCATGTTTCCTCCAGTCAGAACAATGTTCTGGTACAAGTGAGGCTGCATCTCTGTGGACAGACATAAGCGGTTACTGAGTTCCCAAGAGCAGCTGGCTTCATTCTAAGGAACGGACCTTCTGGAAGGGACTGGACCGAGTCTACGATGGCCTCTGGGATCCCCATCTCCTGGATGCCGATGTCTGACGGGTGGAAAAGCGTCTCAGGAACAGCAAATCGCTCGTTGACCAACCTCAGGATCTGCTCGCCTGTCTTATACTTCCCGCTGAAGACCATCTCCTCACGTGGCTAAAGGGCAGATCAGATGATAAGATGTAAGAACTACAGGCTTCACTCATCATGAACCTTTCATAATGAAAATATTGTTTAGGAGTCCATCCGTCCATCGTCTGAACCCACTGAATTACAAGGTTGTTGGAGCAAAGCTACAGCCTGAACAGGTCACCAGTCACATGGTGACTCACATGCACACCTAGGGGCAATTAAGAGTCACAAATAAACATCTGAAGCAATAAACATCTGAAGCATGTTTTTGGACTGGGAGGAAGCCGGAGTGCCCAGAGAAAACCAATGCAACAGTTTAAATATTAATATAATGGATATTCTTTTGGGTTATTTTTCATTTTGAATGCCCGTTATGTCACAAAGGAGAGGAGATGAGAGCATCTCACCTTGCAAAAGCCTTTTTTGATGGCGCTGAAGTCAGGAAGAACATAGTCTCTCATCAAATCGTTGTCCTCACCTCTCAGTCTGCAAACACAGTAAATGTGAAAGGGTTCTCCTTTTCTTTAAAAAGTCTGGTGAATGTCTCTGAGACACGTTTAACATCACACAGGTGGACCAGCAACAATAGACGTGCATCTGTCTTACTGCGCGATCTCCATGTCTTTGTAAAACTGCTGTGAGACGTAGCAGACGTCCTCCTTCACCTGGTTGATCACATGAGTTTCATCCATCACGTGCAGCTGGCTGGAGAAGTCGTTGCAAAGAATTATTCAGTAACTTATTTGATAAACGTAAAGCTGCAGACACAAACCCACCGATAGGAGATGATTTCTTTTAAGTGATTGGTGAGCAGTTTTCCCCCAACATTGATTCTGAAACACAAAAGTGTTTACAGTTGGTATTCTCACGGTCATAAGGGCCATAAGACAGCACAGTCTTACCTGCGGATGCCATGATTCAGTTTCTTGCTGCGGCAGTAGGGGGCGATGTGTGTGAAGGAGAACCCAGAGTCCACCACCAGGCAGCAGAGCTCAGACGGTTTGGAGTGGAAGCAGTGATGAGCGCTCAGAGAGCCACCTGGAGGAGAACAAAGGCAGTAAATGTCAAATCTCTGTTCTTTCATTAGAGCAAAACGACTCCATATTCTAACCTTGATTTTGTCTGAGCATCGAGTTAACAGCACAATTCATGTGAGACATCATTGCAGCCACTGTGGTCGTTTTTGGACCACAGAATGAAAATGTCTGCTTTTATTTTGAAACCAGGAGGAAATCTTTTTTTGTAAGTCAAAGAGGATGCTTGTTCTTACTTAATGATCTTTTAGTATTTATCTGCGTGATTCTTCAAAACCTGTGTTAAAACTTTGCTCAAACTTTTAAAATGCTCTCTTCTTAACGTTTTTTAAATTCCCTGTCAAAACCTATTTTTCCTACATAAAAATGACTCTTTGAGATAAACATATTCCTATAAACTCTTTTTAAATGCGCTTGTTTGATATTCTGGTCATTTGATGAACTCACCATTGATTCGAAGAGCAGACTGAAACTGGTATTCTTCAAAGAGGATCTCATTCATGGACTCCTGGATGGAGGTGAAGTTGAAGTATGGCTCTGTGATGATGATGCTGGTGTCTGCAAAGTCAACCTACACAAGGAACTCATAGTCAGCAGCTGGAAGAGCCTACTTAACTACATGCATGACTAACATACAAAAACGGACAAGTGCACCTTAAACATCTCCTTTCCAAAAAGGTGATCCCACACCTTCCTCTGAACATCCCAGTTGACCAGGTAACCCTGCACAGACATGAGCACCTAGTAAGAAACTGTTACCCAACCTGCACTGGACCTGCAGAGGCAACCTCACCTTCTGAAAGGGGAGGATGTAAAAGAGACCCGACGGATCTTTGATCTCATCCAGCTGATTCGCCGTGAACGTTTTTAGCCGGGAATTCTTTGAGCGAAACTGACAGTTGGGAATCACGCTGAAGAAAAATAAAGACAGAAACCAAGTTAAATTGGAAAAAACAAAATGTAAAAACGTCACATCCAGTAAGATCTTCAACCCACACAAATGCTAGAGATCTGGCATAAAAACGTGAAAAAAAACCTAAATAAACTTCCCACATCTGAAGAAAAAGGGTAAAAAAGTGTCACTAAATCTTCTACTGGTTCAATCAGAAGAATGGAGAAAACAAAGACTTTTGTAGATGAAATTCAGTAGACAAAAACATAACGGAGACTAAACATCACGACACAAATATTGACAGTTTCCCTTCCTAACAAAGTTAAGTTTGTGTTCACATGCAAAGCTAGATTTTTTTTATTACATAGAATATTTTCACAACATCCTCACAATACTTTTGTTTGCGAACAATAAAAGTATCTTAGGATCTGAAGATTCTGCTACCAGATTAGCACAAACTCAGATCACAAATGCATAAACAAACAAAAACTGTTGCCAATAATAGAAACAGGGGAACCTGTAACCTAATAGTACCTGTAACAGACAAAATATTTGGAGTATTCTAAGTCTAAGGTTTGAGTACCAAAAAGAACTTGGAAAAAAAAACCTTTTGTTTTCCTATGTCCATTTTTGCAAAATTGTTCTTTGATTTACCAAAGTAAAAGTCATAATGTGTTTGCCTGACAAGAAAAGCAATTTTGCCGCATTCGATTCGTTCGAGGGTAAATCTCTGTTGTAACGTTTATAGCTTACTGCTATTACCCCCCTACACTCAGTCCCATGACTTTATGTCACAGTGCAACAAACAAACGTTTTCCAGTGGAATGAGGTTTTAATCTTTCGGGAAATAAAAAAAAACGCAATATTGATTGAAAGCATCATCGTCATCTGTGAAGTTAGCCTTGCTAAAACAAAGTAACCTCACCTGACTTTCTCCAGACTGTAACCGATCTTCGCCGTGTACGCGCCATTATCCAAAACTAAGGTAGCCATTTTAGAAGAAAAACATTTAAATAACTATTTAGTTTTTTAAGTCGTAACTACACAAAAAGCACATTGTAAACTGATCGGGCTAAATCAGCCACCATTCAGAATTGTTCCTTCTAGCCAATCACATTCAGTCTTTCATCTTTCTTCCGGACGATGGAAAGCCAATCACATCTGCGTAATCTTTTTCTTTCAGCCAATCAAAGAACAAGCCAAAGTACCTCCTGAAAAAGTGGCTCGTGCAGAAACACATTCCTGTCACAGTTCCACTTTTTAGATATTTTAACATAAATGAATTTTTCGTTTGTCAAACTAACTAAATACGCTATTAACATGTCCCCGCCTCTCTCTATATAAAGTAATTAAAGAAAAACATGATTAAAAAAAATTAGGACTCTCTTCAAATAGGAAGATTTGACAAACTTAGCAAACAATCTGCCTTTTTTCTCATCTTTTTTTTATTTTTTTATTTTTAATTTTTTTTTATTGAATGCTGGAAGAATACAGTACAAAAATATAACACTATAAAAGTACAATGTAAGAACATAACACAACTCCAAAATAGAAGTTATTATTATTATTTACGTTTTTAGCTTCTGTTGAAAACAAAAACATTTTATAAAATTAGCATCAAAGTATATCAAAAGAAAAAATCCACAAAGAGAAAGGAAAAAAAAACCACAATGGAACTAGATTAGTTTTATTGAATACATTTTATTGCTGGAGTTCCATTTTCAGTAAGAAAAGCAAGAAAAGTTAAGGTACTTCATTAGAAAATTTACCTTTGAGATTTTGAAATTTTTCCAGAAATAGAATCACAGTTAGAAAAAAGAAAGAACCACTATCTTTGTGATTAAATTGTTTAAAACCAAAAATCACGTTTTTATAATAAAGTTAAAAATCAGCAAAAACAGAGTCAGTAATGAATTTGTGGCTCTTTTTCCAGAATGTGTCAGTAAATTCACATGACCAAAATAAATGAGAACATGTTTCAGGATTTTTCTGTCAGAAAGTACAGCTGTTGTTTAAGTCAACTCTAAATTTAGATAATGTTTTGCGGGATAAAATTTGTCCAGTAGTGTAAATTAAATTTCTTTGACCTTGTTTATTGAACAGACTTATTGTGGTAAAGACCGATTTTTATTTTTCAACATAAATAATGTGTAAGATGACTTCCTCCAAAAACAGACACATTGACTGTATCTGAGGCCAAACATTTGGAGAGAGAACAAGCGTATGTACCATTACCCTGCTGCTGGACGTCATTCCATATTCCAAAAGTGGGAATTTGGGGTCTTTACAATTTTCAACAAATTCTACACTTATATCTTCTGATTGATTGGGCACACATGATGTCGGTGTCACTGTTTACTCTAGCATACCTGTCTGAACATATGAATTTTAAAAAGCACCCTCAAGAGCAGTCATTCAAATTTGCTGTTGAAAATCAATGAAATAAAAGCAATGCTGACACCGATTTACTTTCTCATTTCTCATGTTTCTGGTGACTTGTTTCTGCAGGTCATGAACAGTGTGGTTTTTGTTTATCATCTCTGGATACATTTTCTTAGAAACAATATGAGATGTTCTACTGTTTATTGTGTAAATACTTTTAAAAGTTTCAGGTTGAGTAGAGTTTAGACAGTTGTGTTGATACGGAACAATGAGGCATCTTTGCAGAATGTTTGTTCAATCAACACAGACAATGTACTTATCACACAATCATCAGGAATATCCTACCCTCTACATTTTTTATGTGAGTTCCTGGTTCAGATAACAACCGCTGCTGACTTGAAGCAACATCTGAACTGTTTTATGTCAATATTTGGAGAAACTTCATGGCTTTCAGGTGAACTAGAGAAATTATTATTATTATCTCTGAATCCCTTTGCCTACTTTTGAAGACATCTCAGTTCTTCCTTCACTTCTTCACGTGAAAAATTCTGTTCAGGAAACATTTTTTACAATTAAAATTTGAAATAATAATCAAATTGAATGATCTTAAGCTGAGTGATGAGTCAAAATCAACAACAAACCTTGGATTTGAGATGGTCATATATAAAAAGGTCGTGTATAAAAGCACCACAGATTAAATGCACTGAGGCAGAAGGTGTTCTGTAAAAAGTCATCACGCCCACACCCTCTTCTGGGCAGTCGGGTTGGTTCAGATCGGATATCATTGTTCTTTCTCACTGTGCATGAATTCCCCTGTTAGAGAAGAATCAAATTCTTGCACATACATGTTCACATGTCCAGTAAAGAAGCTGATTAAGCTTAGACGTCATTCGGGTTGCTCAAAAGTGTGGAAGACTTATTCTAGCTCTGAATTCTAGCTCTGCTTGCACTTCATCACTGATTACCCAAACCAGGTGTGTCCTGTCAGTCAAAATGTGGAAATACCTGACTAAGCCAATTTCCAGCAATGACTCAGATGGAACAAGATTGATGTTGGTTGAATTTCTAGTTAGTTGAAGCTACTGCAGTTTTGTTAAACTGCCTTTTTTTCACCTTTACCTGTTTCATGTTTCCACCTGCCTCAAAGTGACACAGATGTAAGTTCACGCATTTATTCCTACAGCAAGACCTGAGTAAAGGGAAGATCTAATTTTTCCACTGTGATTTTTCTCGTCAGTTTAAACCACAAAATAAAATAAAATGCTTTTAAAAACAAATAAAGTTTAAATTAATAAACTTCATCTTATCTCAAAGACCTCATTGTTTCATGATGAATTTTCGGTGATGACTGAGACATTTATTTTTTTACACGACTGACAGGTTAGTAAAATCTTTTCTGTCTTATCCTGCAAACATTCACATCAGAGATAGCCGGTCCGCAGTTTGTAAACATTAAACTTTTATTGTTTCAAATACAACAATATTAAAAAGAAATATTTTGTAGACTTTTTAATTTTAAAGAAACAAGACTCTTTATAAATCCTTTCTCTGAATCCTCTGTGTGAGGATGAATAAATAAATTAATCTATTCTCCCTGAAATGCCCTGTGTAGAGATACCATCTATAAAACATTTAAAAACACCTCATTTTACCATGTAAAAAAAACAGGTAGGGAAGAGGGTTTACGTGTTTTCAGATTTTCTGGTTTACAAAGTCATTGTCCTTCACTCCTGTTTGCGTTTTCTGCTGAGGTTGGAGCCCAAAAGAGGACGGCGGTTGATGCAACAGCATCTGCAGATCAACCTGTTTTTCAGGATGAAATCCTGGAGCGGGATGCTGGTAACCTGCAGAGGACTCCGTTCTCCCCGGAAGCTGCAAGGACTCTCTCAATAGCAGACATCTGAAACCCCACCTCCACCACAAAAAAAGAAAACTGACCCCTCCCCACAGCCATCACCAGCAGTTCACAGGAGGAAGCAGATCTCAGTGTTTTACCAAGATCCTTTCCCTTTTCAGTCAGATGCTGCTCCAGAGTTTGTCTGCTTCTGCTCTGCAGGTTTCACTCCAGGGTTTTGGGGAAGCAGCCCTGCAGGTCGATCAGCTCTGGCCAGTTGTCATATTTATTATTTGGTTTGTCATTCTTTATATACTGAAGCACAAACAAAATGCACAAAGATTTCAGGTGAACACAGCTTTTGCTTCTCTTTTCACAGTCAATTGATGAACTTTGAAAAAAATTTCAACAGTAAAGTTAATTTTACCTTCTCAAAGCTGCTCTTCACCAAGCCTCCTTTCGCACCGACAAAAACCCAGTTATCTCGATATCCCAGTTTCTGGATTGACGAGCTTCCCAGTTCAGCAATTAAATTCCGGGCTTCGTCATTTAACCTGTTAAAGAACATCAGACATCAAAGAGTTGACAAGCATCACCTGACCTTCCAAACTCAAGAACTTCTAGACCCACAGTGATAAAAAATTGTGGTTTTGGTGTTCTTGCAGCATTTTTCTCATGATGGAGGACATATGCAACGAAAATTTAGTTAGAAATGTCATTTTTGAGTATTTGTTTATACAAATCATTGCGAATCAGAAGCAGATGCAAAAATGCTGTTTGTAAAAGAGCTTATTTGTTATGTAGAAAATACTTTGGATGGGCCACAAGCTCCCTGCCACGCTCCATTTTGAATTAGGTGTCATCCACTTGTAAACGTCGTTTTTCTCGTCCGAGCTGGCATTTGGCTCAAAACTTTGCAGGTGGACTGCTTTTATATTGCTCGCCATTTTTGTTGCACCCGTAATGTTAGATTGAGGTGTGAAGGGCTGTAAGCTAGTGGGAGATGATGCTAATTGGGGGCAGGCTTACTCAATGCCAATGGTCCCGTCCACAACTCAAATTACTAATGACATTCTCAAAGTAGGTTGACTCAAACCTTGATGGAAAATATTTCTCTGTGAACTATTTATTCCAAGTAAAGTAGATGTTTACTTTGAGGACGGTTCATCAAAGGATGCCATCAGAATCACAGAACCCGGTTTCATTTCCTTCAAGAAGTCGATGATATATTTCACATCTGCAACAACACAAATACATTACTCAAACGTTCAGTCCACATCTGGCCGAGCAGAACCTCTACTTTGTACTCACCACCACTGTAAGTATCAAAGTATGTTGTCTTCAGAACTTTTCCTGTTTTACCTGCCAGAGAAGGGCAAAGGTGTGAAAAGCCTGCAGCCAAAAATCGAGGGCAGCAACTTTCCTCTCCGAGGCCGCACAATAAACCTGTCATATTCAATAGTTTAAGATTGTATTTATAAACTTGATTTAACCCTGTAAAGCATACTACATCAACGAATTAACAGAAAATTTCAATTTTAGAGGATCTAGGGTGTTTTTTAAAACCTTTGATGAAATCCACAAAAGACTTTAGCACGTTTTTTGGATAGAGAGAGTGTCAATTATGATACTTTAGGTGAATTGGTAAGTTTTTGCACACAATTTTAGCCTTAGATGCAAAAATATTTCCATGAGTGTTCAGGGAAAAAATCACCTTATTTATCCACAGTCAAATTTGATCCACACATTTTTAACATGGTGTAATTGTATTATAAAGAATTAATTATCAATTTTGCTTTTTTTTTTCCAAAACAGGAAGTAGTCATTTAATAAAATGAATAATATTGGATGAGTCGTTCTCACCATAAGGTTTTAAAAATTAACAAAACTTTTCCCATCAAAAGTGTTTTTAGATTTCATGGAAGCAGCTATTTTGGAAAGAGCAGGAAAATCCCTTCTATTGCCTTTAGTGTTATAATAATCCACTACAGGGGCGGGAAACATGGATCAAGTTATGTACAATTGGTTTTTATGGAAAGTTTGGATCATGCTGATGAGACGGTGGTTTTAGAAATCCGTGTATCAAATGTGATTCAAATGATTATGAACAGTACTGCTGTTTTTTTTTTTTTACTCACCATCCACCAACACGGTGTTTATTCCAATTCCCACATTGTTCAGCACAGTTCCTAGAACCCTAAGAAAACATAGTCAACAACAAGAAAAATGCCTGATGGAGAACGGGGACATTGGAGAGCGCCAAAGACAGGACAAAACACAAACAAGAACAAACAAGAGAAGACAGGAACTCTTCATGCACTAAGACGAGGGAACCCAACAAACCCAGAAAGCTCTAAACCAATACAGCGGCAGTTCATACAGGTCGTTTTCAATGCAGATTTTTGGGGCCACCACGTTGGCAGCTCCGCTCTGGACAATGAAGCTGAAATGATCTTCTGGACACTCTTTCCTTGGAGAACATGGTCCAGCTGAAGAAGAAGAAGAAGAAGACACGAATTACCATCTCATGAAGAATCAACTTTAGCGATTCCTGATCAGGTCCAGGATCACTAACCGGACTTCTTGACGTGTTTATTGGTGGGTTCACCGGCAAACTCCAAGTCTGCACTGCTTAGAACTGGAAAGACAAGATGACAGGTTTGGTTGGCTGGGTGTTCCTGTGTCACGTAGGGAAAACACTTTAATTGACGTTTTCCATCAGTTTTCAGGTCCAGTCAAAATTCTTGTTAGGAATTTAAAGTTTGATGTTTAGATGAAACACTTTGGGAATTTTCCATTAGAGGCCATGTACTCCTGTCACAGATCCTCTGTGTCCTCTACAGGTTTGAATCCCAGTGACCCCCCCCCAAACACCTCCCACATCCACATCCCTCAAACTGCTGCTACATAAAATCAAACTGTACCAAAAAGATCTGATGGAGGAGCCTGAAATCTGTCAGGAAGCGAGGATGGATAGAAGTCCTTACCTTTGAGTGGGTTGGTGTTCAGCTGCAGGAGGACAATAACTATAATCAGTACTGGCAACAACACCATTGATGCCCTCAGGATCCCTAAAGAATCAGACCAAAAACATGCAAAGTTTACCTTCAGATGAGGTTCTGACAACAGCTGCTGCCGAAATTTCTCTAAAGTTAAAACCACAGATGTCAATCATTTTTTTTTTTGCATTTTTATTAATGTGTTTGGAAATACTAAGACTCACAGAAGAGGTTTGTTCTCTTCTACTATCTCTACTGGTTTAGTTCACGCTTCAATGGAAGCTACTAGCGGAAAATTTCTTGTTCTGGTGAAGCTCCGCCCACTTTGGCTGCAACTAGAGCTCCAGTCAAGGGTGGGTAAGTAGAACAACAGAGCTACCTTCCTCCTATTATAATCTGCAAAAGGCAGAGACGTCTGAAAGAAAATTCTATTTCATATCCAATTTGAAACAGATCACGTGAAAAAAGCAAAAAAACAATCTTAACAACTTTAAACTCACCTTTAACAGTCAGCAAAGCCAAATTGTACTTGTTTTTCCCATGTTTTTATGTGATCTAAAGTGTCATTTAGATGATCTTTCAGACACTTCTTTTTGAATTACAAAAAGAGAAACTGAACCATACATTATTTGAAATGTTGATCACGCTGAATAAGCCAAGAAGGAGAAGTTTCAAAGTGGAAAAATTTTTGTAAGTATTTTTTTTCTTTTTAGATATTCAAATTTCAAGAAGGGTAAGTTTAACCCAGAACATGATAAATGGTTAAAATGAGTTTCTATAAATGTGTATTGTTCCAATCAAAGAAAATAATAAAGTAAAAACTCCATTCAAATGCTTCTGGATTGAAAGACAACTCACATCTTCCATAGTTGGAGTTTTTCCGTCCCATTTTGTTTCCTAAAGCAAACAGACAAGAAGATTCAGTGAAGATGTCACCACAGCAGCATCCAGAAGCTACAAACTGCATCTCTGTGGCTTCAGGTGTTTCTATTTCTCACTGTAGAATGAGAAAAACGTTTGTACAATGATTCAATGCTAAAACCAACATGCTTTGCTCGGCTCCTCATTCCCCAAAAACAATTTCCCTACAAAAACAGCACCATTTACATGGAAAATAAGCAGCCTTTCCAAAGAAACCACTTTGGACAAAGACGTTAGAAGAAAGAAATCCACAAAACACGTTTTATGATTTTTGTGCCAAGACTAGTTACTTTCTTTTTTAAAACGTTTAAGGCCAGTTAAGGTTCTTTAGACACATTATGAGTCTAAAGGAGATCTAGCATGCTAATCCAGAGTTCATGGGCTGCTTCATACAATCTGGATTGGGAATTAAATAAGTGATTAAACACAGGGGTCAAAGGTTTAAACTAAATCACTTCTTTGGTAAAACTTTGAGATTTTTTAAAATAATTAGAGAAGAAAAACTGAAATTTAGTATCTGGGGTTTCCCATCTGGACAGTAGTTAAATAGATACTTAAGTCAGACTCCGATCATCTTTTGATCCATTGTAATTAAGATTATGATGTATTTGGATAAAATAAAATAACAACTATCCTTTTCTATGACTTAGTTTCTGCAGAGTGGCAGTATTTTATTAGAAATTCACCTCCGAGTGAGACTGTTGTTCAGAGCAACCCCTCCCCCTTTCCCAAGTCTATTTCTGAAAGCTCTCTGTTTAAATCAATTCAATTCAGTTTTATTTATACAGCCCAATATTGCAACGTAGTTGTCTCAACAGGTTTCACTAATTGTAGAAAAGTTGTTTATGTGCCCTCCCGCTAGCTTACAGCCCCTCGCACCCTAACTCAGCATTAGTGGTGCAACACAAACAGAGAGCAACGTTGGAGCTATCCAGCTGTACAGTTTTGAGCCAGATGACAGTTTGAACGAGGAAAAAGAAGACGTCCATGGATCTTGACGTCCATAAATGAATGAATCAGAATGGAGCAGAGCAGAGAGCTTCTATCTTCTATGTCTTTATTTTCTTTATTTCAGAAAAATGTCACAGGAACATGTTAAAAACACCCAAAACCCTTTTTTGTGTGGAAGTCGGCATTTAAACACAAGCAGAAAGAGCTTCATAGTGAAGCAAAGTTGGGTCAGTGAGGCACAGTTATACAGCTGAGGCGAGTTCACGCTGTGAAGGAGATGATATCAGAGGAAAGATGACAGCAGAAGGTTTACGAGGACTAGTTAAACAACGAAGACAAGGAAACAATAGCTGTGAAGTGCAGGAAAACAAAGATCCTTTATGGAGGAACAAATAAAACTCAGGAGTGTGCACAGGGAGGGGTGGCTGCGATACGGCACGTGTGAAATCATTAACTAATATGAGGGGTAAGACTAACAAACAGAGAAAGTAACTCAAAATGAAAGAGCACAGCTCCTTTCTGTAGCCTCTGAGCGATTCCTTAGCTGAGAGAAGTGGTCAACTTTTAACTCCCAGCTCAACCAAACAGTAGAGGACATGTACAAATAAAAATAAACAGTGGATTAAAAACAGTCATTGTTTGTATTACCACCCCAAGGAATTAGGGAGCAGAAAAAAAAATCTTTTATTTTTTATTTTTGTCTTGCAACTAAAGTGTTAAGGTGGTTTTCCACTGAGATGTTTAGTGTGGAATGTCCTCTCCCAAATGTGTTGAGTAATGCATGCTGTTATTCCTTACTCTAAGTGAAATGTATCCTTATATTCTACAAATCTACATATGGATATTTTGATTTAACTGCTTCCTTATTCAACTTTTAAACCCAAAGGACTAACTACCAATGAAATGTGAATTTAAAAAATGTAAATAAAATAAAAAGATGTAAATTGTTTTTGACACAGTATGAAACTCGGCTCTGCTGGTGCCTTTTTTTTTTAAACGTTTTTTTTAGTTTTACTATGATACTTACTTTCAATTTTACTTTTATACTTTTAAATGGTTTAAACTTGTTAAATTCTGCTTTTAATGTTTTAATATTTTAATGTACGGCGCCTCAGAACTATATATCTATATACAAAATTGGACACTTAGCATAAATGCACAATTTTAATACAGTCAGGTGAACTAAAGCTGCACACGTTTATGTCAATTGGAATATTATCTAATTAAATAGCACTTCAACCCTGAAAAAGGCTGAAGGTAGGGTATTGGTATATGAACTTATCTACGAGGATAGGGAGGCTAAAACATGAAGTCGTGTTTTTCCAGAAAACAGAAGAGGAACCCATGAAGTTCTTTTCTAAACTGAAACTGCAGTTTTTGCATGGAAGAGAGAGATTATCTGAACGACAGCTGCAGCTCTAATTCTGATGGTTTAGCAAAGTTTAGCAGAAAAATGCCCCTGTCACATCAGTACGTCATCTTCAAAATCCGATAAAAATGAATACAAATATACAGAATAAAAAATGAAAATAAAAAGACAAATAAAATCTTGCTTGATTAAAAAAAATGCTGTCGCATATTTTTCTTGAATGATTAAACAGTAAAAAAAGCTGCTTATAGTCGCGGTCCAAAAACATTCATTTGTCCAACAAACCGCAGAGATTTCTGGGCTCAACTGTCAGGAACCCAAACAGGTATTTGGTTAAAGCTTCATCCTTTCCTGTAGGGAAAATATTATCAAGCACATGGGAACATATTACAAAATAAAGCAACTTTTCAAACTCCTAATAATAAACGGGCAACTCAAACCAAACTACATCAGAAAATATCCAAATCTTTTCCTATGAAAATGCAGTTCTGTCCGTTCCTGTTTTTGGCTCAATTGTTCTGTTTACTTCTATTTTCTGTGAAATATGTACTTGTTGTCAGTCTTTAAATGACTCTAAGGTTTATACCTTTAGTTAAACTTGAAACGTTCTCACATTTCTCTGAAAGGAGTGTTGAGTTTTACTGAGCAACTAAATGATTAACCTCTTTTAGTAACACTGAAATTTGTTAAAGATCTGGTTGCACTAAGTGAAAACAGAATCCAAATCCTCATCCGTTTCTTTCCCATTTTTCACACATGTGAACCAGGGAGGCTTGTGTTTACAGGACGGCAGAGCAACGGTAAGAAAAGATCAACGATGGTGGATTTCAGAAAATAAAGAAGTGTAATAATGATTTCAGTCTTCTGTGTTTTGACTCCCCTCGTCTTTAGTCCTTCTACTGAGAACAGTCTGACCTCACAACATGACAAACGCACTGTCAACCCTTTACTGCCTCTAAAAATGAAGAAAAAAAGTCCAGGAAGTGTCAAAGTTTATACATCTAAGACTTCAGAGATCAGACAAACACTTTAAACTTAAATATAACACAATAAAAACAAAATAATTCCAGCAAACACCTTGCAATTTTCCAGAGAAAGGTTTTTTAAGGAATTTATTTCAAAAATTACGTTGTTTTTTTTCTAAATAGCATATCAGAAGCATTGACTGTATAGTCTTTACAGGGAAGCTGAATTTTAAACAGAACATCTAAATATAACCCACAGCTGAAAGAGAAATAATTTAATTCTTGAAAGAAACCTATAGCTATTGAAGAGGGACCAGAACAGAGTGTTTTATCTAGTCCTTCAATTACAGTTCAAAGAAAGAGAATCGAACACCAAACACCTTCTGACATCCTAGTTAGAGTTTGGAACGTAAACAGAAACACAGCTGGACCTGGTCAGAAGAACCCAAAGAGAAAGAGCTCAGAAAATAGGAAGGAACTGACCGACTTTGATGGAAAGCATGTCCCTGTCATCCAACTGGCACTCACACCTAGGAGCTGCAGCACTTATCCAAGTCCAACAGGTTGATCCTGTTCCGCCTCTTCCAAGCGACCGGCAGCCAATCAACAGCAGCCTAGACAAGAGAATGTGACAGCCTGTCAGGGAAGAGAACAGACACACAAATGCAGTAAGATGCCAAACATTTTTATTTGAAAAGTCTCTATAGGGAAAAACTGAAGACTGTGTGCAAACATTAAACAGAAAAGAGTGTTTGACATGTAAGCAGTTTCAAGGGGAATCCCAATACAGAATGTGTCCAAAACCCTGCTGGCAAAACAAACACAAAAAAGATTTCAAGTCTAAAATCCACATTTTCTGATCATTTTTACTGATGTGATCAGAAACTGAGCATCTATTTATTTATAGGATTATTGTAACTGTTTGACAAATACAACCTCAGATGAAAAAGAACCTCTCCCTACGTCCCTATGCATTTATTTTGGGTGTGTAAGGGTGCGTGCATATCATTGTTAAGCTTCTGTGTGCAATTTTTATATACTGGTTTTCTTCTCTTTAAATTGTAGCCTCATGTATGTATAATTTTTTACTATCTTCATTATAAATCAGAACAATTTTTTGACAGGTGTCAATATTTTTTAGGTGGACACCCCGGAAAATGACTGGCAGATAAAAAATAAATATATATCAGCAGAAATAAGGACCAAACAAGACCAGTAAGGTTGAAAACAAAAAAAGCGTTATTGTGTAAAAAGAATACATGAAAGCAAAAACTGATGATCAAAGCAAAACTTTTCCGGAACAGAATTCTGAGATTATATTTGAATTTAGGTATAATCTTCTTGTAGAAACTGATCTGTATGGTCACATGACTAAAATATGGATCAGTCCAACGAATGATGAAGTTTTGTTGTCATCACATATGTGTTGTCCACTGTGATGGAACTTGGTCATTTTTATGTTATAGTAAAATAAACCTAATGTGTCTCAATCCGAATAGTATTTTCTGAGATTAACATAAATAATTAATTTCATTTTCAAAAGATTTTATAATTTTATATATCTATTCAATTCGATGAACTACTTGCCTCAGACAGGTTGAGCTGGTTTGACCGTAGGATTATAAATCAATTCATGAATTAAGTCGATTAATTGTTACACCCCTAGAAGTAACCATTGTAGTCATAATAGCACGATGTACTTTTACTGTGCTGCAGTTACAACAAAAACACCTTATACTGCCATTCAGCATTTTGAAAAATGAGATAGATACAAGCACAAGGGAAATGTGAAAATACTTTAAAATAAATAAATAAATTGGTGGGTAAGAGCCAAGCTGGAAAAAAACGGTACTGTTTGCACATAGTTGAAGAATATTAGCTGCTTCTCTTTGATCCATTTGGGAATCACTGATCCAAAGATGTCAAATGATAATTAATTAAAAAATTTTATCTAGATGGGGGTTGTTGGTGGAGTGGCTTGAAAACAGATTTTCAACTGTTAAAGTGAGATAAAAACAGACAAGGTTTATGGGTTCGTCACTTTCTCAGTGAATACAATGTTGAAATACGAGCTGGACTGACACTGCAGGATGAGAACAACAAAGATGGTTGTGTTTGTTCCAATTCCTCTAGTGCAAAACATTTGGATTGGGCGGGATTTGGTCCGGAAATGGCAGACTGGTCTGCAGTCTCAGAGTAGACAATGACAAATAAAAGTTCTGGACTTCTCAGAAATACTGCAAACCCAGAATAAAGAGAACTTGAAATATTTTTGGAGCAAATCCTTACAAGTTCCGGGCATGATTGGTTTCATTCTTTTATAGAAAAATGATTCAGATCTACGTAGCTGTTTGTTTTTAACTCTTTAACACAATACTTAACTTGGACAAAATAAAACAAGACAATTCTTCAGGTGTCTTTTATACAGATAACCAGTTCAAAAAGTTGACATAAATAAAGGTAAAGAGTGGAGGACAGAAAAGCTAAAGAAGTAATATAATTCCTGCTTGTTTTTATTAACTTAATACTTATTTTCTGCACCATTACGCAAATAAATGCTTTAAAAAAATTGAACAATGGGATTTCCTGGATTTTTAAAAAACATTTTCTCAAAGTTCAAGTGCATCTATAATGAACGCTACAGACCTCTCTTCTCTTATTTAGGGGTCAACTTGCAGAATCTGTGACTGACAAATATAGTATTGTACATTTTTGCCCCACTTTAAGAGAACCACTCCCAGAGCTCAGGTGAAGCTGAACCTACAACCTTTATCTTTAGCATCAAGAGTGACAGGACAGGTCACTATACCTGCAGGGTTTGTAATGTGACATCACTGCAGAGGAATCTGGGCTAACCTCTCATCACTTCGGCCCCCTAACTTATCATAATTTGAAGATTTTATTTTCACTTCATGTATTACTGGAGGTCAGTAATTATATGATCTGCTCCTTATTTTAACTTGCGGTGGCCCTCTACAGGTGATGCGTGGTACTGCACGCAGCTGATAGTTTCATGTCAAAGTGCACGAAATAAAGGAATGAACATGAATTTTAATTAAACCATTTTAGGAGTTTAATCCTGCACTAATTAATTTGACACAAATAAGCAAAAAACATCAAGAAAATGTGTGAAAACACTTTGAATTTAGCAAAGACGTGACCATACAGTGTGATAGAATGTTCTAAGAATGTTTCCTCTGGATTCTTTTGATGTGGGAAAAACAACAGAACTTTAGGAAACTAAAATGTGAATGGATTTGTTATTAATTCTTGTTTACTTGTTTGTTTGTGCACATATTTAACTTATACTTGATTCTCTCTTAAGAAATCCTTCAGCTCCTGCACTGTTCAGTACCAGGCATTTATCTCTGAGTCACACTGGTTGAAGTTTTGGCTAAAGATGTCCTGGATCCATTTTAGATCAGTGAAACGGATCAAATCGAATCGTTCAAAATAAACCAACAATGACTGAATCGTTTCCGTAACCACCAATTATGATCTGAATCAAATCGTTAAAAAGAATCGTCACCCCCCTAATTTTTTGTTGAACATTCAGAGTTTTTTTTTTACCTGCAGGGTCACAGAAGCACTGCAGACCAGAGGAGGATTATTGCTGGGTTTTTTTTTATATGCAACTGAATTTTACTCCAGATAGATAAACATAACTGTGAACGTAATTACAGCGGAGGGTGATTTTATAAAAAAACAAATCACAAACGGCAGTTCTCCAGCTGGGAACAAAAGATCTACACTCAGGCCCAGGTTCAAACCAGACGGACCGGTTTTTCCTAACATTCTTGTGCTGCGGCTCATATTCAGCAGCTCTTTCTGTTATGGCATTAAAATAGCTTTGGACTAAACACATGTTGTATTCCCATCATCATGGGGACCTATAAGGAGTGAGATGTTGGGAGCAAAAAAAAAAAAACAAGTTCCAATGCTAATTTAAAAGTTTATTGCGGTCAGTGATTCTTTTTTGTTTGTTTAATTTATTTTTACATTTACAGTGAAGCCACACTTCAGAGTAAAATGACTCAAAGTAAAAAAAAAATCTTCAAAAAAACACATTTAATGTGAAATCATGATCAGATTTTTATACATTTTTAGATTTTTATATAAAATGACCTTATTTATATATTAACTATGTCATTACCAATTATTTCTGTACATCACATGTCAGCCGTCAAAAATCCAACATGAAGTGACGAGAGGAGAGCTGAGAGAAAATGCTGAAGAATGTTATTGGTTTGAAGTAACAGTGCGTCTGTAAATAAAATACAGTTCTGCATCTTTCTTGCTTGCAGCAAAACCACTTCCTGTCTTCACACGGTGGAGCCAATCGTAGCGGTTCCTCAGAGTCTGATTCTGAAATCATTCCTCACAAACCTCCTCCCTGAGAGCACCATCTTCACTGAGCTCGACTCATTGGGTCTGGTAGTCAGTGCAGAAACTAGTTCAAGCCCAGGCTCCTCAAACGCTGCCCTACTGGTCGGCATGTGGCGTCTGTGGTTCTGAACTGAATCCAGTCTTTGGCAGAGGTCCAAAAGAGAAACTTCTGCCCCGGGTGTGAAGGTGTGACCTGGACCTGTTCACATCACTCACTAAAACGTGCTTTCGACCATGACCAGCTGGTGGTACTGCAGAGGAGCAGGATCCGTTTCCTGTTATAGGACGTTCGGATTGGGGTAGCACACGCCCCCATGAGCTCTACATGAGGCTGCTGAGGTGACCCGAGTGTCCCACCGAGTTCAGCATCAGCGCCCTCTGGTCCAGGACGTCTCTCTCTCGGCCGAGCGCCAACCGCTCCTGCTCCACCATGGCGCGGTCGCGCTCCACCGCCGCCCGCTCCCGATCCAGCCACAGCCGCTCCGCCTGTACCGCTGCCCTCTCTCTCTCCACTGTGGCTCTCTCTCGCTCCACCATCTCTCTCTCCCTCTCCAGCGCCGCCCGCTCCCGCTCCACCATCTCCCACTCCCGGTCCAGCTCCCCCAGCGGCCTGTCGCACGGATCCACGCTCCGCTGGTCTGGCTGCGCGTTGTCCCCAAACGCATCCTGTTCCAAGTCTGAGGAGGAAGAGGGGGGCAGAGGAAGGGTAGGGCGGGGCCTCTGTCTGGGGACGGGGTCAGGGGCCTGCTCATCGTCCTGAGTGACGGGGGTGAGGAGGGGGGCGCTGTTCGCCAGGCGGCCCTCCATAGCTTCATTCATCAGGTGAAACCACGGCCAGGAGGAGGCGCCATCCACCACACTCTCCATCCCAACAGGAGGATATTTAAGGTCCTGAGGAGAGGAGACCTTTGACTTCAACATCAACTTCATCCCAACAAATATGCAGCCAAGCTGAGGTCTACAGCATTTACACAGAAATACTGTTTTAATACAAACTTTTGAGATGAATTCCAGAATAAATACATTTCCTGCTGAAGTCCATTATCCTTAAAAGGTACAAATGTCAGAATCCGAGGAAAAAAAGCTGCTTTAAATATTTCCTAAAAACACAAGCACCTCGCTATCAGTGTCAGGCTTTCAGGCGACCTTTACCCAGCATGCTTCACTCCCTTAGCATCACAACCATAGACTGTTTATGAGAGTGGTTGTATCAAAATTCCTTCATTACTCACTATATAGTGCGTTCACCATTTTGCAGTGATGTCCGAATCTAAATTTCATAAAATCGAGTGCCCTAGAAAACTAACCAGAAGTCTCTGCAAAAAGCCAGTGTGCATCGGTGCTCACTAGATTGGCGAATATACACCAGAATGCATTGCATCGGAACAATTTGTGCCAAAAAAATGTATCTAAATGTATTTTTTAACTAAACCATTAACGTTTTCATCTTCAGAAGACACTGGAGCAGTGAGCATGGTGTTCGAATTGCTTTTAAAATATAGGACACTACATAGTCCCGCACTATACCGTTTTTTAGTAGTTAGGGGTTAAGGCCCGTACACACCGGGACGAATATTCGCCAGGCGTTATTCGCCAGCGTTTTTCGCCACGTTTTTTGTGTTCACACCCAGGCGATTTTCGCTGACGATGAGCCGAGCGAACATGCAATTTCATTCCCTGACATTAGATGGCGCTTAATGTAAACAGAAATACTCCTGTACACAAGGTGGCGCTGCGCAACTTTACGCTCCTTAAAGTCGCTTTTCACTCAGAAGAAGAGAGCAAGTATTTACGCGCTTGTCAGAATCATACAAAGAAAACATGAATATTTCAAGCACCAGTAGCTCCAACTGGTGCTTGGTTCGGGGATATTTTAGAATGTCCGTCATTATTTCTTCGCGGCAGTGTAGACGCTACTTGGCGTCTATCTTCTTCGCTGGTATGTGTGCTCAGCAAGGCAGTTTTGTGTTTGAGCGCCCCCAAGTTGTGTTTTACTGTAACTTCAGAAGCTCCAGACACGTGTGCAAAAGCGCCATTCTCATTGG
This sequence comes from Oryzias latipes, assembly GCF_053564925.1. NCBI lineage: Eukaryota > Metazoa > Chordata > Actinopteri > Beloniformes > Adrianichthyidae > Oryzias > Oryzias latipes. The sequence goes on along the minus strand of NC_136242.1, from coordinate 30,071,770 downwards.
TCGAATGGATTTCGACGCGAGGCGTCAAAAAAAAAAAACGAACCAGAGGCGTTTTTTTTTTTTGACGCTTTGACGCGTGGCGTTTTTTCGCGTCGGTGTGCACACTTTCATTGGTGCCCTTTGTTTAGTCACGAGGCGTTAAACGTCGGCGAAAATCGCCGGCGAAATTCGTCCCGGTGTGAACAGGCCTTTAGGGTGAGAGTTTGGACATAGCCAGTGACTCCTACTCACCCTGGCGCTCCAAACAGGAAGTACCCGCTGGTTCTAAGAAGCCAAATCCCATGGACTCCTAGACATAGGCAGCTACAACTCAGTCATTGTATTGGTCAGAATAACCATTTTTACTCCGATAACTATTTTTAAAACATCTTGATAATCTTCATTTTTACTTCATGATATTTTCTTCTGTAGTGCAAAGATGCCTCAATTAAAAGTAGGTGGTGCCTGCTGGCCCCCACAAACAGCATCTGAAACGTTTGATTGACAGATTAGCTCTCTTTCAAGTAGTAGGGGTGTGGACTTCCAATAAGATCACTCCTGAGTGGCGAAAACTGGTTGCTGGAGACTACCTGGGACCAATCACTGCTTACTGACGACATCTGGCTCCAACATGGCAGTGTCCATATCGCAAAAAAACAAACAAAGGAGGCGGAAAAGACTTGGTTAGATAGAGCCAGAGTAAGTCCTTTTCTGTGGGTGACGTCACACTCTCTTGGTCCAGTTCTCAGATACAGTCAATGATCAGAACTGTTCTGCATCCATCGGGCCAACTTTCTAAAACTCATAATGGTCAGCTTGTCTCAGATATGTATTAGTTCTCTGCAGCCTGTTATTTAGCAGTTCTACTAAAATGGTTTTGACATTAAATCATATCCAACACAAAAACTTTGACTCTTTAACACCAGAGCTTTAGTTCCAATGTTGACATTCTTTTGACTACTGTGACTCTTTAACCGTTTATGCAATTAACACAATTCTAGCAGATTCTGAAGCGTAGAAAAGCAGCCTAGTAAAGTGCTCACGCGACTGATGTAAGCCAGCAGATTCTGTCATGGAGAAAAGCGTCTTTGCGGCATTAATACTTTACGTTGGTAACGTATCGGACGCCTCCCTGCGTCAGAATCAGCTGATTGCTTGTGTAAAAAGTCAAAGATTTATGGTAAATCAAAGAGCGTGCGTTACTTAGGTGTCAATGGTGACACATCTGTTGAAGGGTTTTTAACTTGAGTCTTTAATCATCTTCAGACTATCTCCAGTCCCCTGAGCACGCCCAACAGGGGTGTCAGAGACCATGCCTCGAGGGCAGACATCATGCTAGTTTTTTTACATATCTGTTCATCTTATCTGCTGCTCATTACCTGAATCAGGTGCGTTTTGCCACTAAGGACCTTCATTTGCAGGTTGGTTGGACAACATGTAGGACACCGGCCTTCAAGGTCTGGAGTTTGACACCTGTGCAATAGGATGAAGAACGTACCTTGTATCTTCTCTTCAGGTTGTCCCACTTCTTGGCCATCTGGTAGGTGGAGACTTTTCCCTGCAGGCCGAGCTCCTTCAGTATGGCTCTGGGGTGAATGGAGAACACGACATGAACACGGCTCACGCTGCTGGTGACTGTCGACATGCAGAAGGGTCTTACTTCCAGGCTGCTTTGGCAGCATTCCTCCTCCCGGTGAACAGCGACTCGTTGGAGGCTCTGAGTTTGATCATCCTCCTGGTGTCCTGGTCGCTCACTGTCAGACAGCAGCGGAGATGTTAGGTGCCTCCATTACACAGATACGCTGCATCGTTAAGCGTTAGCTCTTACTTTTATACGAAAGCTCTGACGGCATTGAACACTCCTCTCCACTGGCGTCAATGTACGTGATGCTCCCGTCAGCTTCGCCGTTGTCTCCGCCCACCATGCTGTCCAGCTCCGACACACTGCTCCTGTCTGCCACAGAGCAATCCCTGTCGACGGGCGGAGATGAGACAAACACGCCGTCTTCATCGTTGGTCCACACGGGGGTTACTTTGGGAGCTTTTCCCACCAGGCGCCCCTCCAGTGCGTCGCTCATGAGCTGGAACCAGGGCCAGGAGGCCGGGTTGGTCTGCCCCTCCATCCCCCGCGGAGGGAACTTCAAGTCCTTCAGACAGAACAGAGCTTAAACGACACTGTCCTCCAATCATCAAACTTGTAAAATATTAAAGGTTTAGTCTTTTCTTTAAACATTTTTTTCTGTTTGAAAAGCGCATTTTCTCAACTTTACGATACTATATATATTGTCTTCTTTAAATTGAAATATCTGACAAATAACAGTACACAGTATGAACAGTATCGGAGTCATCCAGCAGTACAGTGTTGATCCCGATGCCAGCTCAGATGAGGAAGACAAAGTCGTAATGAATCTATTTGTCTGCAAGTGGATGCATCAGAATAGAGCGGAGCAGGGAGCTTGTCGATTGTAGCTACTCCGTCACACCTACAAGCTTTTTCAAATGCCATTTGCTTCTGATTCACAACAACTTGAATAAAGAAATAATCAGAAATGCAGTTTTAACCTCAATTCATAACAAAAATCTCACAAGAACATGTTAAAAACATGATTTTTATCAGAGTGGGTATTTAATGTTTGTGTGGTATTAGTTTAAACACTCATGTTGTAATCTAGATAATCATCAGAATACATGTTTTTTAAATTGATCCAGAAAACAAAGTAAATCCGTAGTTTTTCTTGCTACTGTATGATGACCCTCGCAGTGGAAGCATGCACAGTTTTTTTTGCTGCTCTCTGTATTAGCCTGCAGAACAAACTGCTGACATGGATAACCTTGAATTTGGTCTTTAGGTTGTCCCACTTCTTAGCCACCTGGTCAGGTGTTATCTTCCCCGTCAGACCCATCTCCTTCACAATTCCCCTGAGACAGAGCCAACCACAAACACAGAAAGCACGTCAGCGGGAGATCTTTGCTCTCCAGCGAGCAGACCAGTCTGTTCAGAGGAATGCTGGGAGCGCTGCCTCACCTCCAGGCAGGCTTGGCGGTGTTCCTCCTCCCCGTGAACAGAGACTCGTTTGAGGCTCGGAGTTCAATCAGCCGCCGAGTGTCCTCGTCTGTTACTGCGGACAAAAAGAAGAGAACTCTGATCAAACCAGAACATTATCTTTCGCACAGAAAAACCTCGGTCTGATTAACACACAAACACTGCAGTTCTTTTTGAATAAAAAAAAAAAATTGTAGTCACAAAATGAATAAATATCTGAACTAAAAATTCAGGTTACAAATGCATTTCCAGACCAAATTTGAGCTCTTTCAAGAACGCTTAAGTCTAATCAGGTCCTCTAAAGAGCTGTATGTTCAGTTTTGTGAAAGAAATCTGAGTTTATGAGATTATCAATCTTCTCACGTTTGTAGGAGAACTCTGTGAGTCGGTGAAAATCTCCTAAAGCTGTGGATCCATTCTTGTCCTCGTTATCGACCAGCAGATCCATCTCAGACTCCGTCAGGAACTCCGCCATCCCTCCTCGGCTCCGGCGGGCTCGTTTCTTTGGCGTCGGGGAGAGTGGCTCGCAGTCATCGTCTTCGTCCTCCACTATGGGAGTGAGGATGGGCGCAGCGCAGGAGAAGCGTCCCTCCATGGCGTCGTTCATGCGGTAGAACCAGGGCCAGGAGCTTGGGTTGGTGTCCACGCCGCGAGAGGGAAACTTCAGCTCCTGGAGGAGGAACAGAAGAACTGAAACTGAGCTGCACTAACATCAGCCGACACTGAGGTCCAGGGTATACCTTGTATCTCCTCTTTAGGTTGTCCCATTTCTTGGCCAGCTGGTCTGTGGTCAGCTTTCCCTGCAGACCCAGCTCAAACAGGATGGCCCTGCAGAACAAATCAACAGAGCAGATGTTTAATTTACCAGCAGCTTTGATTGCCGAGCACTTTGACGCGCTCGGCATCACTGAAGCAGGACACAGCAGTTCAGAGGGGGGTGTCAATGACTGAGGTGGTGGAGCGTCCATCTGGTTCCCCTGCTGCAGCCCTGGTAAACCCCGTCAGGTGATCATTAGCTCACCTAAAATTCTGGCAGATGCGACCTTCGTGTTTTAAACCTGCGTTCTACCACTGGAGACAAGGATGGCACAAGGTATAGTACAGTGGTCAATAACCACAGGGCCACAGAATGGTACCCATCCAATGGACACAATACATGGTATCAGGCCACTGAGAACCAAAAAAACACAACCTACATTTTAGATCTGATTCTGAGGGGCGTTTTATTTTGAAAAACTACTGGATTCTCTCCACCACACCAAATGTAAATTGCTTGAACACGTGCTGAAAGTCCATCTGCTACTTTCTTAAAAGTGGCTGCGTCAACTGCCCAAAAGTTGACAAAAGAAAAGCAAACGTATTTTGGAAAGTTTTTTTTTGGCAGAAAAGAGCCAGTGAGGAAACAGAAGAAGAGCCTTCAACTTCAAAATAAAAGAAAGCTGCATTTAACAGACAAAACCAGAAGTTTAAACTCCAAATAAGGATTTATTGGTCCCGTTGTTCCCACAGACTATAATAATAATAATAATTCAGAATGTCCAGCAACCAGCTGTCTAACCTCAGAAGGATTCTACTAATAAAGTTGCTCAAATGTTGGATTATTATATTTAATAAAGACCCGTTTTAATGACTGTTTTTGTTTTGTATTTATGTGCTTAAATTTGGAGTCTGATTTTTTAGCTTCCACTTTGACAGTTATGGGTTAATGGAAAATATATTTCACATTTGAATGGTTCCTACATGAAATATAGATACTTTACAGAGGAGGAAGATAAACGTTACCCTCAAAAGCCAAGTGAAACTGGAAGCTATAAATAAAAACCAAAAAAATCCGATGCCCACTCCAGCCTGGTACAGGCCGGTCCGTAAAAATATTGTCTGACATGAAACTGGTCTGTGGCCTGAAAAAGGTTGGGGACCAGTGATTTGGTGCGTAAACTGACGTCTCCTCTATTAATTAGTCCCAGTTCTGTCATGTGACCAAAACAAAAGCAAAGCCTCTGTGATTAGAAATTTGCCAATACAATTACATGAACAGTCCTAATTTGCTGGAACCATGCATCGCCTCATTTAGCTTTAAATTTAAAAATATTCATCATCAAATCCAACATCCAAAAAGTCAAAACGGCATGAACATAACTAAAAGACCACTGGGAACGCTTTTACAATAGATCAAAAGAGGATTGGAGAGGGAGTTTAAACCAATCTCAGTTATAAAGAAGCATAATTCTTTAAATGACAATAATGAATCTGATTCTGATTACTTTTTACATCTGCTTGATCTGCATTTCAATTATCCTCATAAATTTGTTGAAAGTTCGTCAGAGCAGCATTTCCATCTGCTGACCTGATGAAGGCCTGCAGCTCCAAACCTGGTGAGCTCACCTCCAGGCGGGCTTGGCTGAGTGTTTCCTGCCGGTAAAGAGCGCTTCGTTTGCTGCTCGAAGTTTGATCATCCTCTCCGTTTCCGGTTCAGTCACTGTCGGCAGAGGAAAAGCAGTTTGACACATCAGACGAGGAAGCCCACGTGAACATCAGCAGAACTCCGTGTTCCCACGAGCTGAAGCTGCTTACTTTTGTACGAGCACTCGGTCATTCTCCTCCACCCCATTGGGACGCCTTCAGTGGGCGCGGCCTCGGAATGAACCACCACATCACTCTCTGCCGATTCAGCTGCCACTGTGTCTTCCATCTCCGTCTTGATGAGAAACTCCAGGATGTCTGTGTTCTCCTGGTTTTGGTTCGGCTGCCCGTTGCTGTGTTGTGCGCCGTTGTCTGCGCTCTCCGGACTCAGAACCAGGTTGGTGTTGTAGAGGCGACCCTGCATGGCTTCATCCATGATGTGGAACCAGGGCCACGACTCCATGACACCCCCGGTGGGGTCCTGGCCTTGATAAGGCTGCTTCAGGTCCTGAAACGCACAAACAGTGACCCCTGCAGGCTGATAAAGGAAGGTCCACAGTCTGTCTGAACATCACATTTTTAAAGTCACCACTCTGATCATCGTTTAATCTATTTTGAAAGCATTCCTAGTTGTTTTTTTTAATTAGGATTATGCCGTTTTTAGGCAAAATTAAAAAAAAAAAAAACTGTTGGTGCAGAGTAAGCCCACCCCCATTTCCCAACACACATCTGTTTACACACTCTCCTGCTAACTTAAAGCCCCTCACAACCCCAACCTAACATTACAGGTGCAACAAAATTGGTAAGCAACATTGAAGCAATCCAGCCGTACAGTTTTGATCCAGATTCCAGCTCAGACGAGGAAAACAAAGACGTGCATGGATCTATTTGTCTGCAAGTGGCGGAGCACAGCAGAACGCTTTGGGCCTGCCCAGCGCTCTAAGTCACCAATAAGATCCTTTTCTAAATGCTTTATTGTCTGTTCCTGATTCACAACAATGTGAACTAAGAAATAGTCAGAAATGCTATTTTAAACTGAATTTGCTTCATAAATGTCCTCCATCATCAGAAAAATGCCACCAGAACATGTCAAAATATGATTTTCATCTGAGTGGGTATATACAGAGCCTGAGTTTAAGCTCCTGTCTCCAAACAGAAAAAGCTTTTTTGGATCCGCACCTGTTGCATCTTCACATCTCACCTTGTACTTCGTCCGCAGGTTGTCCCATTTCTTGGCGATCTGCTCTGCGGTCAGCTTCCCTTCCAGTCCCAGTCCTTTCAAGATAGTGCTGAGAAACAAACAAGACCCAGCTGATGCAAACCCGCAAAGCTTGTCCTCACCATGGGGTTAAGGTTAGAAAATGCAGGATTGATTCTGTTTACTTCTGAAACATCCTGATTGGCTTCGTATGTTAGTATCCTCACAGAACCATCATGTCCATGCAGGATCTTACCTCCATGCAATCTTGGCAGAGTTCCTCTTTCCTGTAAACAAAGTCTCGTTGGACGCCCTGAACTCGATCAGCCTCTTCACGTCCTCCTCGGTCACTGCATGGTTCGGTGGTGTCAGAGGTCAAAGGTCAGCGCTGACTGTCAGCCAAGAAGCACAACAGATACTTACTCTTGTAGGAGCCCTCCGGGAGCTGCGGGTGAGGGTTCAGGGTCTGCTCCATGCTGATGACGGAGGCCGGGAAGGAAACGAGAAGAGGGAGGGGGGCGGTGTCTGTTGGCCGCCAGGCCGTGAGCTAACGACCACCTAACGCATCTTACCGCGTCGTTTCCCCATCAGTGGCGCTCGAACAACCATCTTGCGGGGTCAGTCCCGGAGGCGGGTGCCGCCCCTCCTACCGGGCAGCCGTTATCCGCGTTCTCCGAGGGCGGCCTACTGGAACCGTTAAAAACGAGTGGGCTGCTACTTAGCCAGGTTGCTAACCAAGCGCCTAAAAAACGGAGCAGTGCTGGGTTTTCCCTGCGCGGCCACGCCTCTGTCCGCCGCCTGCGGCCGGTCACGACGCCCGCGCTCCACAGGGAGTTTTAAGTCATCGCGCCCGCAGCGCGCGAAATATAAATAAATCAGATCCGGTCACCGGGATTTAACAGCTTCCACAATCTGCAGCCCTAAGAAGAGGGTACGTTCCATACTTCCACCAGGCCTTTTTACCGTCATGTGACCAACAGCATGGAAGGGCGGGAACTGGATATAAAACCAAACAAATAAAAGAAATGTATCTAAACCCACTCCCCTTCAACACAAGCACGCGCTTTCATGCGGACTTTAAACAGTCCAATAATATGTAACAGTCCAATATTTTTATGTTTTTTATCATTTAAATAGAGTACCAATTAAAAAACCAACCCTAAACGCCTATAAAAAAGATAATTTCCTCAAAGAATCGATCTGTGACATTGAAATTAGTCTCTATATACTTTTACCATTTTTAAATATGTTTATAAATAGCATTAATATTAATAATGTTGAGCACTTTCACTAGCTGTGAGTTTGCTGCCTTCTGCTGGTCAAAATGGATTTTAGTTATTATGGAATAGAATTATATTTCAATATTTCATGGTAATTTATCATTAATATTTTACGATTTTTGCTATTTTGATACTCTTGACCATGAAATACTTTAAAGGCAATGAAGATGATAAAAAAAGAACATTAAAATAGGTGTTACAATGTAAAATGTATTCAAAGGAAACTGTAAATAGAACACATTTGCAATCTTTCTTAGCTTCGCATTTTTCCTAGAAGTAAAACCTTAAAAATCAAATAACCGGAGGAAAACTTTAATAGAAACCAGCTGATATTAGAGCACATCTGGAGAAAAACCGCACAGCATCCTGAAGCGTGGTCAAGTTTACACTTTTGTCGGAAATGGACTTTCAAAATGTTAAAAGCGCTTTGTTTCCACAAAGTCCAAATTTTCAAATAATTACAATAATACAAAATATTCCTGGTACTTAATCTATATATTGCAAATGTATTCCGATACAATTATAATTGCATATATTATTTGCGTAAACACTACAAAACGTGAAAGCTTGACAGAAGAGTATGTTAGCCTTTTATTTTGAAGGACTAACCGGAAACGGTGTTGTATCACATTGTCGATCATGTTCTGTCTCCGGTTGTGTGAACACTGTAATCGGTAAATGATGGAGTCTGTGCTGCGGTACACGTCGACGTAGTCCACTGGGAGTTTTTCCACGTCCCCCCGATTATATCGAAGCTGGTACCTGCACAGGTAACGTCACGTGACCTTGTGGCTTGTGATAAAGGTTAATGATGATGGGAGGAGGATGAGGCTCGTGTTTTTGTGATGTGAACGTAAGGTGACCTGAAAGGTGACCGGAAATTCACATCGAACCTTTCAAATGACCTCACCTGAAATTCATCCGCACCTTTTCCGGTTGATCTGCTTGGTGGAACCTGTAAATACAACTAAAAACACGCACAAGCAGTACTTCGTTACCACGTTACTCTGCTTCAAGGTGCAATATCACTGTAGATTGTGTTTAAAACTGCAGGAAAATGTGTTTCCGTGGTGCAAAAAATACAGATAATTTAGAAAAAAGGAAACAAATTATTATTTAAGAAAACCTTCTGCTTGATAGTTGTTAATTTTATGCATGAATGAGTCAAATTGAAAGATTTGACAACAGAGTGATAATTTATGCTTCTTTACAGATAAACAGCTGATTTCTAAAATAAAAATAAAAAAACTTTTTCCAACCACCTTTAAACCCCCCCCCCCCCCCCCCCCCCCCCGCCCTAACATCCACTTAAATCGGCTGAAAAAGTTCTTTGTGAAAAACTTGGATCCAGTTCTAGATATGTCCTTGTGTGTCTCTGCAGCACCACCATGTTGGCCAGGAAGGGCCTATTACCTGACGGCTTCCTGCTGACACGCCTGGCGGAGGACCAGAACCAGCCGAACCGAAGCAGGGCCAAGTGTCAGAGACCCCGCTTCATCACCAAAACCGGGTCTTGCAATGTGGCTCACAAGAACATCAGGGAGCAGGTGAGCAATACACGGACTCCATCCTTCACGGTGTTCATACAGTTACGGACAGAACTGAAGCTCCATGTCATTCCTTCAAAATAAAAGGTTCACAGGAACTGAAAAAGCTTTTACGTCTTTATTTTTCTTGAAATATTTTATAAAATTATAAATGTATCTGAGAAAATTTTGTGAAACTTCTGACCAACAACCAATCCGGCTATTGTGGGATCAGAACGGACCACCTCAGCTAGCGGTTCAATTGCCATTGCAAATTATATTGAAGAAAGTCATAATCCTTGCCTATCCCCTCTTTGAACGTCAACATTTCTCAATTGAACCTTATTAGTTAAGACTGCTGTCATTGATTGTACTTAAATTTTTTTAACCCATTTATTAAATGTATTTCCCAGATCAAATTTTTCCAATGTCAAAAACAGACGTGGCCATTCTACCCAATCAGATGCCTTTTCTGCTTTTAGGGCAGGGGTCTGCAACCTTTAACAGTAAAAAAGCCATCTGGGCCTGTTTTTTACTGATCTAAACCTAATCTGAGCCGCAAAGTCATATTTTACCCTTTAGGAACATTTGATACAGCTTTGCATTCATTACATTGTTATTTTTTAAATAACAAATATGAATTATATTCATTTTTAGCATGAATAAAAACAGAAATATAAAGAGAAACTAGCATTTTCTCAAAATGTCAAATGGTCTTTTACTTATGACAGACGCTCTTACGACTTACTCTCAAAATAAAAGACTCCCTTTGCCAGAGAGGATCATCCTTTTTGCATCTCCCCTCTGCACAGCTAGTAACTATTGTTGTGTAACTGGTGTTCTTCACTTCTTTCTACATTCTTTGAGAGCTGTAACTAACCAGTCACATCTGGAACTGGACATCCCTTTATAAAACTTCTTGACTAAATTTGTGTATGGTTTTGTTTTCCAGGGTCGGTTCTTGCAGGACGTCTTCACCACCATGGTGGATCTGAAGTGGCAGCACTCACTCCTCATCTTCACCTCTGCCTTCCTTTGCTCCTGGATGCTCTTCGCCATGATCTGGTGGCTCATGGCATTTGCTCATGGGGACCTGAAGCCCAGTGATCCGGACAGTGACCCTGGACCAGTTCCTTGCGTCACTGCCATCCACTCCTTCACCTCAGCCTTCCTCTTCTCCATTGAAGTCCAGGTAGGGGAGGGTCACTGCTGCTCAAAGGCTGGCAGAGCCATCGGTGCCTTGGTAACGCTCTTGTTGCTCCAGGTAACCATCGGTTTTGGTGGCCGGATGGTGACGGAGGAGTGTCCCGCGGCCATTGTTGTTCTGATCATTCAGAACATCCTGGGGCTCATCATCAACGCGGTGATGCTCGGCTGTGTATTCATGAAGACGGCGCAGGCCAACCGGCGGGCCGAGACGCTCATATTCTCCAGAAATGCTGTCATCGCTCCTCGAAATGGCCGACCGACCTTCATGTTTAGACTTGGAGACCTGAGAAAAAGCATGATCATCTCAGCCACTGTGCAGCTTCAGGTGACAGAACTGCAACAGAGACCCAAAACATACGACTGAAGAGGTTGTGGTTAATCCGAGCTGCGTCGTTTCTCCTCAGGTGATCCGGCGGACGGTGACAGCAGAGGGTGAGGTGATCCCAGTGTGCCAGTTGGACATCCAGGTGGAGAACCCTCTGAGGAGTAATGGTATCTTCCTGGTATCTCCTCTCATCATCAGCCACACCATGGAGCGAGGAAGCCCACTCTACGAGTTGTCCGCCCAGTCGCTGGCTTCCGAAGACTTGGAGATTATCGTCATCCTAGAGGGTCAGTCAGAACTTCTGGATCCTAGGAACCATTCTGTGCTGCAAAAATCATTGTTGCTCAGGAGATCATTAGTCTGTCACTTTTCATCACTTTCTAGGTGTGGTGGAGACCACAGGGATCACCATGCAGGCTCGCACCTCCTACATCCCAGAGGAGATCCTGTGGGGGCGGCGCTTCGTCTCCATCATCACAGAGGAGGACGGCAGGTATTGCGTTAACTACTCCAAATTTGGCAACACGGTTCCGGTTCGGATGTCGTCCCTCAGTGCGAAAGAGCTGGACCAGACCAAAGGAGTCCAGGACGGGGGGGTGGAGGCTAACCTGCAGGGGTGGGGGCTAGTCCGAGCTGGCCGAGGAGGCTTTCGCAGGGGAGCCCGGGCCTGCAGCAGCTCAGCCCCGCATCCCTGGTACGCCCAATCGGAGAAACCGGAGCCAGAGGTGGAGCTAAAGGGACAGAAGAGGACGGTGCGGCTGGAGGTGATTGGACCAAAGGCGGAGGAGGAGGAGGACCTGGAGGACATAAGCGACTGAAGACAGACTCAGGAACACATAGAATCCCACTCAGGTGGGCAGGGAGGATGTTCGTGGACACGTCCCACAATGCAATTATCAAATGAAGGAAATGTGTCTCTGTCAGATTGAAAACACAAACTTATCAAATGACCAGACAGCCTTAAAGTCAGGAACTCACAATAAGGACAAATTTATCAAAAAAGTAATAAAAGCTGAGCAGCCTGAGGGATAGCCTAGAGACACAAAAGCCTAAAACACAAACACAGCACACAAACCAAACAAATTTCACCTGCCTCCAGTTATTGTACATGTTGTGTTTTTGGGTAAATGTTGTTACCGTTCCTCTGTGATGCTTTTTCATCTTGTCTGTTTTTGTTTCCTGCTGCTCTGACCGGGTAAAGATCTGCAAAATGTATTTTAGTCCTCTAAGATAATATTTGTGACATTAATAAAACCATTTTGGATTTTCCCTGCTGTTTTTTTAAAGTTAAGGGTTAAGGATGTCAGAGACCCGAACATACCTCACTGGACATGGACACGTGTATTAGATTTCTAAATCCTGGCTATTTCGATGTTTTCAGCTATAAATATGCATTACAAACTCGTTTGCCACTTTACTAAGCAAAACCTGTTCAGCTGCTCGTTGACACAAATTTCAATTTAGCCAATCACATGGCAGCAACTTAACCCTTGTGCTATCCTAGGCACTTTAACGTTGGGAGTTGGGTCATCTAGACCCACTAGACAGTGCTCTGAACCTTTGTTCTTCAATGATTAGTGATCTTCACTGGTGTCCATGGATTACATGAAATCTTTCCACCTTTATCCACCTTTGTCATGGTAGGGAGAACACGTCAATGTAAGGGTGGGGTCATCTAAGATAGCACAGGGGTTAATGCATTTAGGCATGGTCAAGACGATCTGCTGCAGTTCAAACCCAGCATCAGAATGGGGAAGGAAGGTGATTGAAGGGACTTTGAATGGTAGTTGGTGGCAGATGGGATGGTGTGAGGATTTCAGAAAACTGCTGATCTACTGGGATTTTCACCCACAACCATTTTTGTGTGCTTAATAGGCCATCTTTCAAACATTTGAAAATGCAACGGAGGACAGTATTCATAAAAGACATTGCAAGACCCACAGTGTTAAAGGACGATCTGGTGGTGCAGTGTTTGTTTTATATCTAGTAAATATCTTAGCGGTAAGGTGGGAAGCTACCACGCAGGAATACAGGGTTCGATTCCCGGAGGGGAATGAACAATAGTACTGGGGGCAATTACCATATCAATGGCGAGTAACTAACATCGCCCAGTGGGGGTCCTTGGGCAAGACCCAAGCTCACCACTCCCCCCGTGGGATAAATACAGTATAATAAAATTAAATTAAAAAGTACTCTAATAAACGTCTAAAAATTTCCCAACATTAAATGGCTTCAATTAGATGTGCGGGAGACCTTTAAAAACTGAATCTTAAGAATGTGAAAAGACCCTTGTTTCAAGGAAAGATGCCCTGTTTTCTGTCAAAGAAAAATAACCTTAGAGAAAAACGTGTCCCAGTGATTCAACTTGTTTTTAGTAAAATAAGAATTCCAGGTAAGACGACTTTTATACCTGATTGGCAGATCTTTTTTTTTGCATATTTAAAGAAAATCTGCCAATGGGGTGAGAATTTTTGACTACTTTTTAAGGGGCCTGTTTTTGCAGTGTGTGGAGGAATGATGCCAACTGGACACTTTAAAGAGACTGAATTCTTTCATCTGTATTTTGTGCAGAGGGGATGCCAATGTTAGTGTATTATCAGTCAGACAGAGGAGCACTTAGGGGAAAGCTGATCAACTTCATCAATAATACTGTTCACAGCTCTTGCAAAGAGCAGATCTGCTTTCTTTTGATTATTTACTTTTGAAAGACAGAATTTAAACATTCAAAATACCCAAATGTCCAGTTTTTGAATTTCAGGTTTATGCAAACTCCACCATCCTCCAAGTTTTATTTCTTTCACTTTATGTCCGACAAATCGACTTAATAAGGAAAGACACACCAAACCTTCAACTTCTTCATTTATTGTTAAACCCACAAAATAGGAATTTGGAAGTAAATATAAAAACACGTGTTTAGACCTGAGAAGCAGATGTTATTTAAAGATAATCGATTTTTTAAAATTGCAGAGTGACAGCGGTTGTTCACAGCCAGCACCAGCAGACACTCAGCAGGGAGCCCATCAGGGCCAGGACAGGTGTTGCCATGGTAACTGCGCTGCCTGAGTTGCAGAGGTTGCTGTTGCAGCATCGATACGAGAAGCTGGATATCGCCGGAAACATCTGCTTGAGGCGGGAAATGTCACAGTCCGTGTACCTGATGCACTGACGGATCGTCTTCCCACCTGGAGGTTAATGAGGAGAGCAAGAAAAACAATACAAATTCAACAAAACCATGAAAAGGCGATAGGTAAAATTTCAGAAGCGGGTCTAAAAAATAGAAACAGGCAAACAAAAAAACGTTTTGGAACAGAAGGTGTAAAATGAGCAATAAAAAGTCCAAGAATAAAGGTGGGACAAAGAAAAAAATGCAAAAACACAGCAAAAAATAACCACTGTAACAGTAAAAACTGTCTAGCATAAAAAACCTTTAACGCCTTTCCTTTATGTTTGATCAGCTGCTGTACAGTCCAAGTTAAAAATATTTTTAAAACATTTCACATCCACAGAGCTGACTGAAAAGTAAATCTAACTAAAAGGAACAAAAAAGACTAGAAAACACAAAACAAAGTTGTAACAACACAAATATTGTCTAAAAAACTAGACGAGTGAGAAGCAGAATGACAACAATACATTCACATAAAATGATGAAGATACTTTGCGTTGAATGCTCTTCCTCCACACATTTGTGTGACATGGACTCAGTCACTTTACAAAACTACCAGTAGTTTAAATCTAATCTGTTTAGATGCCCTCAGCAAAAAGTGTTCTTTTTAAGTAAACTTAGTCCATACTAAGTATACGTAGACTAAGTTCACTTATCATATTTGTAAACTTGAAATTTTCCAATTTAGTCTTAAGCATGCAGTTACTTCCTACACTACACATCTATAGTAAACTTTTTTAAAAAAGTTTACTATAGAAAACAATATAAAAAAAATCCAAATATGACCACCTTTTTTAATACTTTAAAAACAAAGTATCCATCAGAATAAAAAATAAGGGGATAGGTAGAAGCCAATGCTATCCTTTTATCTACTTTTCACATATCAATCAATACTATTTTAAACAATTATATATTCTCTTTTTCCACAATCAACATTTCACAGTCAATAATTGGATATTTCATCATTTTTGTTCGTCCATCATATATTTTAAGAATACCTTCTTTCTAAGTTTGATATTAAGTTAGTTAATGTCTGTACTATTCTCCACAGGTTAACTCCACATTGTTTAAACTTTTTGGTGTTTAAAAAAGACTATTTCCCCCAGAGAGTAAACTTTAGTCCTTGCTATACATTTACTGAGGTTTACTTAATCAAAATAAACTTCAGGGTCAGCAGATTAATTGCCACTGTCCTCCTGCTTCATAATGACAGATCATATATTAATTTAATCTTTGTGTTGCTTTTTAAAATTCAAGATTCAGGATTTGGTTTATTGTCATTCCACACATAGTATTTGCAGAGAAATACACAGGTGGGACGAGATGTTGTTTCTCACTATAGCATGACAGTGCAAAGAAGCAAGCAATAAAATAACAATCAAAGAATAAAAATAGTAATAAAATAAGATAAATAAAAATAAAATAGAATAAAATAAAATAGAAACCATCATAAAATGTGGTTTCACAAGTTTTTTTAGTATTCTTTATTATTTTCTGCACTGGGTCTTTGGGTTTCATTAAAGGGGCTTTAACTTGAATGCAACTTTAAATCTCATGTTGTGTGCGTGGGGGTCGGGGGTTGTGGGCTTTTGTGTGTGTTTTACAATTTTTTTGTGTATCTTTGTTTTCCCTTGGCAAAAAGTAGTACACCTGACATTTATTTTACTAAGTATACTTGAGTGTACAGTGAGCATATAAGTATAGAAAGTCTACTATACTACCCAGGGGTGTCCAACTTTTTTGCAAAAGGGGCCAGAAGCACTTTTGTGTTACATTTTCCATGAAAACTGCTTCATAAAAAATGTTTAATTTAATTTGATTTAACTTATTTTAACAAAACACAGATGCAAAAACTATAAAAACAGAGCAAAAAGGAAAAAGTTCTGCTCACAAATACACACACAGCAGCGCTGATTCCTCAGTGAGCTTTTGAAAACAAACAGCCGCTCTTGTGTGTTTGTGTGTTAATCTTTGTGCATTTAGCCAAAGAAGACAGCTGTTTCAATAAAACCTCTCTCTTTTTTTCTGTTTTCTGTTACAAGAAAAACTGACCACTTTCGCTCAGGGAGATGCACGAGTCTTCAAAAGTGCACTCCTGCACGTTCTCACAGCGTCCCGTGTAATCTGAGCATTTGTAGCAGCGAAGTCCAGAACCTGAAGAAGAAGAGGAAAAGAGCAGATTTCCCCTCAGTGGATGAAGAAACACAGATGCTCAGCATTCAATGTAAAACCATAAAGTCTGTGCTTTCTCCTGAAACGGAATGAAAACGAATAAAATAAACAATTAAATGATGTATTAACTCGGGCAGGCTAGGTAACATCAACAGTGTGGCACATGTGACCAAAGGTCATGACAGTTGCATAGACTCACAACACTAACATAAGAGACAGCCAAAGAAAAACTGGATGAGAACAAACTCAGTAAAACACAGCAGACCAATGAGAAAACTTTAAAAGGTTCAGAGAAAAATAAGCACAAATCAGTGATGAGCAGCTCTGATGTGGATCGTCTGTCACAAGTAATGATAATGATGGATGTCAGCTTTGTTTTTGCACATTTTTCACATTTTCCTGCCAAATTTGTAAGGGTAATTCAGCTGAATCCTTGCTTTACTCATTTATTGACCTTTATATAACCAGAATTTTCCCATTGAGATTACAAACCTCTTTAACAAAGGGGTCCTGGTCAAGAGGCAGACAGGGCTGGTCAAAAATAAATTAAAAGATTGAGAAAATAAAACATTTAAACAATGTCTTACTGAGCCATAAAACAGTGAAGGATTAAAAAAATGAAAGGGTGATTAAGAAAATCATTTTGTGGAGTTCTGTTTTTCTTTGAGCTTGGCTTTGAGGACCCGTATGATTGCAGGTTATTTAGTCTCCAACCTTTTTGTAAAAAGTCCCAGCCCAAGGGAGCTGCATGCACAACAGCCTACTTCCCAAGCTCTGTGCAGACAAGTGGGACAGAGAGCAACAAGCGGTCCAGTGATACTGCCTCCCGGTGGTAAATGCTGTGTCACACAGCCACTCGCACCCATATTGGAGGGATGAAAATTGGTCATACGTGGATATACGTGGAAAAAGAGAGAAAAGTTTACGTGAAATTTTCACAGATGAAGAAGTACGAATAAACCAGGCAAAGAACAAGTAAATTAATGAAAAACATGAACCATGCGTGTTTATTGTGCTGTATATATGCAATTCATCAGTTACTTATGTGTCAGTTATGTAATTTCAATGTTATATGTGCGCCATATAGACAATATCAAAGTTAGACATTGGTGGTACATGTGTGATACGTGGAACGGTCGTGGAAAGCCACAAATTCGCATATGCATGTGCAAAAATCAGGCACAATTGCATACGATTTATGTAACAATTGCGTATAAACTATATAAAATATGCGTAAACTGTGTAATTCTCAACTGAACAAAGAACTTTGAACAGCTCTAAATCAAAGTCATGTAAAGACCCTCCGGCCGAAACCCTCAACAGACATTTGTCCAATGACAAACGCAAAAAAAGACTTATGAATTACGTATATCACAAAAGACCGAAATTTCATACTTGGAAAATGCACAAAATGCACGTAGTGGGTGCGTGACACGGCCTCCTTTGTAAGGTTCACAGTGATCCGTCACTTGACATAAAAATAGAAATAAACTTTGGGGATCTTTGAGGTATTGTGGCTCCTTGTTTGAGTTACCATGACAACGTGGAAGAGGAAGATCAAGAAGAGTGCATTTTTTTCCAAAGACATCACAGGAGAGGAGTCTGGAGTGCTCACAAATGACCAACAAAAGGTTCTCGCTACCTTGACCAACAACCCAGTCCGTCCTGTGACCCGTAGAGCTTCGAGGAGGGGGGTTAAAAAGCTCAAGTGTGGGGGCTGTGACTCTGAAATCAATCAAAAAGCTTCGATTTGCTCATTCGTGTTAAACCTGTGAAGAAACCTGCTCACATCTGTTGTTGTCTTCCATTTCAACCTGAAGGAGATCTTAATACTGAATAAGAACGATGGGAGGAGGATGAGTGGGATCAAAGAAGTTGGATTTAAAGACGAAAAAAACTGCAGCTGAGTTTTGCCTTCTTACAGACTCTATAAGGCTTTCTCAAAGATCTTCTGAATGTTTGGAAGAACTAAATGTCGTTTTTGGATTTCGCATTGCACAAAAAACCAAAACAACCCATCTTCAGTTTGAAGATTAAAGCTAAACTTGAGACTTAAATCTATTTAGCTTCTTAAAACCTGGCATCCACATGCATAAACACAACATTTGGGTTTTTATTTTATAGACAGAAAATACTCTCAAAACATTTGTGTGTGAGTAAAAATTGCAAAGTTTTATGAGGCTATTTTACCACAGTAGTTATTCCTGCATGCTTAAGGCCCTGTGACTACGTACAATATGTACAAGGTTAGCTCAAATGTTAGCTTGGGTCTTATGAGGTTAAAGTTGTCTGGCCTTTATCTATCAAAAAGATTCTAATCAAAATCTGGAAGAATAAAAAAAATCAGCAATTGAATATGAGGAAGAACTGGGGATCGGAAAGGTTTTGTATCATGTCTACTAATAGCTTTTCAAATCTGACATACTTTTTTATAGATAATTAGACAACATTTGGATTATATTGACAAGTCTGGAAATAAAATGCTGACTGCTTTATGGTTTCTAGATTTGACCACACGACCTCTTTAAAAATGATTTAGCTTTGACTCTTCACTCAACTTAACTTCATTCTTTAAATATCATAATTTCTAGTTTTTACTTGTCAAAGAAAGTAGTTTGCTTTTAGTAGTACCTTTTCGAACTCTTTTCACATTAAAATTTGAATGAAAACTGTAGTAAGGGGGGAGGCTGATGTGGTGGGCTAACACTATTCATTGTAAAGCCTTTGCAGAAACTCCTATAACAGTGATATTCGTGTGGCGTTTGCGGCTCTCACCCTCGTGCAGCATCACAGAGCAGAGCAGAAGGATCGATCCCAGGAGGTGCTTCATCCCTGCAGCCAGAGGACAGGAGCAGCTGAGAGGAGCAGGCGGCAGCGTTGGAGCGTCCGACTCGGTGTGGGTCTGTTCCACTGTGACCCGACGCATGGAGCTCAGCTGACAGCAGCTCTTTGTCCACACGGTCCACAAAGACCCACTGTCTCTGCAAACCCTCTGCCAACAATCACTCAGCATCTGAATCTCTAAGGCTTTTATTATGTTCTTTATTTACACTGCTTCTCATCTTTGTGCTGAATTAATACATAACATGTATTCCTACAACAGCAGCTGGGACTTCATGTTTTTACATCACGGTTTGTTTGTTTTTAAAGGTTTTATCTCTGTTCCCTTTTTTAACTTTTTTGTTTTTCTGTTTTTTAAATGTGTCTTGCATTTTGTTCGTTTTTTTTTCTCTTCATTCCATTCTGTTTTAATTTGTTTTCATCTCGTCGTGGCTTCACCCATGACACTAACGAGCATACGCAAACCGAACGTTGTTCAAGTTTGACCTTTAGATCCAGTGACAATTGTGTTGTTGGTGTTTTTAACGTGTTTTTGTAGCATTTTCCTCATAATGGATGGCATATATAAAGAAAATTAAGACTAAAATAGCATTTTTGAGTATTTTATTATTTAAATCATTGTAAATCAGGGGAAGACGGAAAAAATCCAGCTTGTCAGTGTGACATAGGACCTACCCAGCCAAAGCTTACTGCTCTATTCTGATGCATCCACTTGCAGACAAATAAATACATGTACGTCTTTGTTTTCCTCTTCTGAGCTGGCATCTGGCTTAAATTTGTACTGCTTGATCGCTTCAATATTGCTCGCTATTTTGGTTCAGGTTGGAGGTGTGCAATAATCTTCAGATGCTTCTTCTTCAGTCGTCTCTGTTGTCCCTGAAGCATCTTTTCTTCACAGAAAGAGTTTGGGAGTCCTTTGAGGACAGAGCAGCTCTTCAGCTGTCACCTCTGCCGTGTGGGAGAAGCTGGCAATGCTCTGGTATGCGAGTACTTCTGATCTTCTGGAGACAAAGGCATAAACACTAAACCTTGACCTTCTGTGCAGGCATGGAGCTGACTTCATCAATGGGACAAAGTATTTTTTTATAAAAATAATCGCATTATTACCCTCAAGGTGTCAATAAATTATTCACATGAGAGAAGAGAAATGAGGAAGAGGGATGGCAAGCAATAAGGTAAGAACAATTGAAACATGATTTATTTGCATTGCAGATGATGGTAACATTTGATAGAGATCCTGCCACGTCCATTATAGAGACATTTGAAGAGCAGCGATCCTCTTTACTGTTAAACGGGAAAAACGTCTGTCTACTTGTTGCTTCGATGACTGACTAGCATTTAGGCTGCCACAATAATATAGAACATTCAGAACTTCGTTTGGAGATGTCCAATATCCCTTTTTAACCCTTTTGCTATCCTAGGCACTTTAACATTGGGAGTTGGGTCATCTAGACCCACTAGACAGTGCGCTGAACCTTTTTTCTTCGATGATTTGTGATCTTCACTGCTGTCCATGGATTACATGAAATCCTCTTCACCTTTATACACCTTTGTCATGGTAGGGATGTCAATGTAAGGGTGGGGTCATAGGACAGCACAAGGGTTAATGGACACCCTGCAGTCATTTAGAATTGAGTATTCGCCTAGACCACGGCATAAACCCAGCTAATCTCTTTTGGGATGACAGGGATGCTGGAGCCTATCCCAGCTACTGTTTGGGAAGGGTAGGGTGCAATACGGATAGCTCGCCAATCTGTCCCAGGGTCACGCACACTCACAAATACACCTACGGAACAATATAGACAATTAACCCATGAAGCATTACCTTGGACTATAGTAGGAAGCCTGGATGCATGGAGAAAACACAAACATGCTCAAGGAAAACGTCTCACAGAAAGGACCAAGATGGGATTTGAACCAGGGTCTTCTCACTGTGTGGAGAGATTGCTAACCACGTCTGCAGTGCGCAGACCAGCTCAAAGGTTGACGATCTAAACTAGCAATCAAATAGTAAAAGGATTGATTGAAACAGTCAAGCTTCTCTGACATGACAGCAGTGATGAAGACTCAGGGATTTCATGAAGCTGCACACAAACAAAGATTTAACTGCACGTGAAGCCAAAGCGACCGCAGAACGATGCTGCTGCTCACATGCGTCATTCAGAGTGACAGCTCGTCAGCATCTATCAGAAAACGTCCCGGTTTGGAAGCCGCTAGCTGTGTGACGCAGACTCCAGGTCCAGCTGGTGACAGACAGCACCGTCATCTGCAGCTCACAGAGCAGCGAGTGTCTGCCAGCAGCTGCTGCCTGA
This sequence comes from Oryzias latipes, assembly GCF_053564925.1. Lineage (NCBI taxonomy): Eukaryota > Metazoa > Chordata > Actinopteri > Beloniformes > Adrianichthyidae > Oryzias > Oryzias latipes. The sequence goes on along the minus strand of NC_136242.1, from coordinate 30,050,319 downwards.
AGCTGCTCACTGTCTGCTGCTCTGTTTGTTCACAAGATTTCCCTCACAGTAACAGAGGAGCTGTAATCTGACAAATATTTGGTTTAAATGCAAACCAACAATGGGAAAAAAAAAATTAAAAACTTAGATTGAGTTCAAATTAAAAAAAAAAGTATTTAGCAAACGGTTTTATCCACTGGGGGGCAGTTTGGGGTTAAGTGTCTTGCCGAAAGACTCAAAGACCATCCAGCCTGGGATTTAAACCCCACACCAGACATTTGGAAAAAACCCAGCCCGATAGCCAGCCCCACAATCGTCTTTGGACTGCTCGGACCATTTCCTTTCACATGGAAAAAGCTTCAGATCCCGTCCTCCACCCACTGCTGGCTGACCCGACCCCTTCTTCACAGCTCGGTTCTTTCTAGTTCACAAACAGCTGACAGTCTTCTTTCATTTATGAAAACATATTGCTTTCCATCTCCGGGAGACAAACTTTTGCATCAAATCATTTTAGGCTTTGATGCATGAGTTCTTTGTAAAACAGCCACTTGGCTCCAAAAAGTGTCTGACCTGCGAGGGTCTCCCCACAGATCTCGGATCTACAGATCTTGGACAAAAGAGCAGCTCCGCATCTGACAGTTAAGCTTCAGACTTGAAGTTCAGAGCAGCTGAATAACAATACCAACTTAAAGTTTTGGTTATGTATTACTTATTTTCAAATCAGTTACAGTCCTGCCAAAAAGGGGACCTCAGCCCGGTTATCTATACTCTCCTCTGTTCCTTAAACAAGAGTCTTAATGCTGAAAAGATGCCTCCAAGTTTTGTTTTTTATAGTCGGAACGGTCTATTCTGTCTGGATCGTTCCGCCTGTGGGTATCAAAAAAGCTTCCATCTAAATTCCTCAAAACAAAATCTAAAAAATTGTGGTTATGTAACCGTAATATCCTTTCTTTAAATCAAACACAACAGATTTAAAAGAGACCTTGGTGAGGCAGAAGGAGCAACGTGTGATAAAAGTTTTAGTTAGACAACAGTAAAAACATAATTTAACCAACAATAAACGTTATTGTCTTTAATAAAATCCAAAGCACAGCTCAAAATGGGTTACCAGAACAAGAGGAGACCAGCGAAATAAAAACAAAAAGCAAACAGCTAAACAAAGATGGATGCAGGATGTTGACACAGAATCTTTACGTTCTGCTTTGTGCATTTCAGAAATTGTCTTTAGAGCAAGAAAATTCCTTCAAGAGTCCATGATCGGAAGTTCCATGTGTTCTGTCATGTTGATGCTTCCCATGTTTGTGCCAGGCTCAGCTCAGCGGTGACAGTTGGTCCAACTGTCCATTATTCTGACAACAAGCGCTGCTTTATCAAATGACAGCAGCTCAAAGGACAAACAGTGTACAGTGATGAAGATCAGCTGAACACACAGACAGTTCCAAAAAAAAAGAAAAAAACATGCTAAAACACTTATCTTTGTTCACTGAAGATGCCTGTTTTGAATATGAATTAGTATTTAACAACCCTATTGTGCGTATTTTTGTGTTTGGATGCATTTTCCAAACAGCATATTTTAGATTCTTTTTTGTATAGGGATGTACAAAGTTACCAATGTTTTCGATCACTTGTGGATCATTACAAAATTGATTATTTAATGATTTAATTATTAAAGCCCCCCTCTAAAGAAAATCATGTTCTTTGAGTTTTTACATGTACGTGTGGAATTTTTCTTGCGAAACAAATGTAATAAAGAAATCATCTCATTTTTGCATTTCTGAGTATTTCTCCTCTTAAAACGCTGTCAATCAAACGGTCACAAAGACTCTCCATTTAAATTAATGAGCTTTTGTGACGTTAAAATGGCGCATGCGCATTGCACACCCTCTGTGATTTCCCCCTTCCAGTGTGCATTTTAAGTGCGTCCAAGGCTGGTTTTTGTTGTTTGCCGCACGTATTTAAAATGAAATTTAAAGTTCCAAATGTGTTCTCCACATTTCTGTTCTCTCTCTGACGAGTTTTGAGGCTTGCTGTCCCGCATTAACCTGAGAGGGTAAAAATAAAAACTAGAATAAAGAATTAAAGACTGTTTTGTTATTGCCTCGATAAAAAGAAGAAAAATATAATAACATTAGCAGGCTGGCTTCCCATCCTGCAGCGGGTCTCTGTCTTGCTGCCAGCTCGCCTCCGGCATAGTGCTCAAGATCGCTCAGTTTTGAGCCAGTGCTGCCTTCTGCTGCAGTGTTACCGAAATTATAATGTAATCCAAAGCATTTTTCATGGACTTCTGTCCAAGTTCTTTTTCTTTTGTTATTTTTTAAGCAGCTGGGTCTGGTTCTGTCTCTCCGCATTGTTCAAAAAGTGTCAACTTGGAACCAAAATTATGTCACTTTTCACCATTTCTTTATGCTAAAGAGAAACTTTTGAGAATAGAGACTGTCAGTCGGTGTCGTTTGTGCCCCCCCCCCCCCCCTTCTTTGTGTCAAGCTCTTCACTCATGCATGATGCCATTTGCAGATAGGGGGGATCAAGGGCGGGGCTCAGCACCATTGGCCACGCCCATGTGGAGGAGATTTTGGAAACAGAGGGTTCAGATAGACATGAAACAAGGCTTTTTATGACATTTAGGATTGGGATTTTGGTTAAAAACTTCCTAATCATGATTATAAAACCACCAGGAAAGTTTTTATTTAAATTAAAAAAATTGTCATGGGGGACTTTGCTCTTTTAAAATAACTTTTTTACCATCTTGCAGTGCAGCTGCTTTAGTAAAAACAGCACATTCTGGCCCTAGAGTCAAAGCAGAAATAGATCAATGGTATTTACTCGCCAAAAAAAATCCTTGTGTGCGCACGCTTTATTCTGAGTTCCTGACACAATGTTATATTTTATGCAGGCTGGGGACTGGCACGGGCTACATAAATTGGCTACATTGTTAGGTAAGAGCACAAAGGATTTGCCCAAGGACCTACACTGTATGAAGCTCATCACACCCCCTGGGAAATGAACACTTTTCCCATGCACCAGTCCCACAGGGAGCCAACTGAGCCATCCAGCAGCTTCAAGCTGGAAACAAAGGAGAGTGATAAAAGCCCAGCGCCATTACTTTCACAGCCTGTAACAATGCAGAACTAGCAAAACAAGCATCTGATGTGTTTGCATAATTTAAATACAGAAACATGTACATGGTTTATAGTACATTCACTTCAGTTTTGCATATAAGTGTACTTATATCATAAACTTCAAATGTACTTATTCTTGCTAAGGAAAGCTGGAGGAAGTACTAACAGAAAGTGAATTTTATAATGTATGTGTGAATATAGCAGATAATTGCAAAGGTTTTTAAGTTCAAGATTTAAGAACTAAGTAGGTATAATAATTTAGAATTAAAAAATAAATAAAATTATTACAACAAAGAACAACTAAAAGTCCTTTTTATATTTCGGACAAGAAAAGGACAAAGAAAATAGCAGAGGATGGTTTCGATCCATCGACCTCTGGGTTATGGGCCCAGCACGCTTCCGCTGCGCCACTCTGCTGCTGCGGAAACACTCACGGCAAGATGATATATATATACACAATGTATTTACACATATCTGCGAATTCATACATGTATATTATATAACATAGTATATAATATATTATGTATATAATATGTGGTTATAATAAAGTCATGCATCTTACTGTTTCAAAACGGTCGTTTCAAAAAATTGTACTATGCCATACAGGTCGAATTTTTATTTCAACTTGTAGCTGCGGGATTTGACATAAGTGACTCTTCAAAATAGAAATATAAAAACACACACAAAAGTTTTGTGCATGACACTCCTTACTTTATCTTAATGCCCAAATATTATCACCGCTAAATTCTTAACCTGAGCGTTATGCTGCCATCTAGCGTTTGAGAATGGAAATACAGAAATATCGGAATAATGGACAAGAATGAATGTAAAGTGACAGACGTTGGACCACTTCAAAGTAGTAAGGAACACTTTTTTTTATTGTTGTTTTTTAGTATTTTTTGAATAATAAAAATGCAGTAAAATAAAAACTAATTCAGGAGACATTGTGCTTTTCACAATTTATTAACAAAATGATAAAATAAATAAATACAAATTGATCAAATGCTCCTAATATCAACTCTTCCCCATGATCCCTACAGTATTTCCTAAACACTGCATACAAAGAATTCATCACAGAAGAGGCTCAATACAGAGGTAAGAATCCCACCAGACCAGTCACAATGTCAGGCCAACAGAAGACACATCTGGAACAGAAGTCAAAAAAATAAACACATTCCTTTCCAAAATCATTATGAAAAAATACAAACAATTATACAAATATTCAGATTGTGTACCAATTTACACATTATTCAGCACACCAGGTGAACTTTTTCTTTATTCGTATCGCTACAATGCATCTCACCAAATGGAAGATAAAAAAGATTTCTTTTCATTTTTTTATTAATTTAATTTTTTAGTTCTTTTTTTATTTTAATCGTTATTGTTGTTGTTGTTGTTTTTGCACTCAACACACGCCCAATGGAATCAGCTGTGGATGAGGTAAGAAGCTGCAGGTGTACCTTTGGGTCAGGACAGGATGGAGGATGGATAGATGACAGAGGGCAGCTGGGTGGGAACAGAATAATGATGTCATGAATCGACAGAATACTAGAAGGCCACAATCATGACTCGATCTCTGACGAATAGAAGGGTGGAGTTGGAGAAAACAGCCTCACAGGGACCCCAGGGTGGCACGGAGCCTACTGTTTGATGCATGGCAGAGCCCCCGGGATACAACGCTTTTCAGGTGTACGACCACACTTGTTCAAATGATATGCAGAAAAGGCTTCAAAAACAAATCCACATCTCTTTGGATAAATTAACTTCAGCGAGGATATAAATTAACTTGCATGGGCCTCTTCCCGTCCCCACTCACCCCCTTTCATGCATTTCTGCAGGAACATACACAGGAACCAACATTACTTCAAGCAACTAAAGACGACGCCATCAATCGCCCTGCGCCATGTGGTTCTTGTGGATAACACAGAAACTTCTGCAGGGCAAGATGGGTTTTTAAAACCCAAACTTTTAAAAGAACAAAAAGACATTTCCTCTGGAATGGCTGAACTGCACACATTTAATATTAGGATGCAGGAACTAAGAAAAGTAACATAGAAAACAAGAAAAAAATATGCATATTAAAACAAAACTCATATAAAAACTTGCATAAGAAGGCATGTAAGGCGCCATACTTAGCCGACAGATGGCGCTAACTCGGTCAAAGTTTGTTGATCAAAAATGCACCCAGGCTCTGGCTCAATGACCTGACTGGGCAAGCTCCACCACCTTTGGGGGTGGGGTGGGGGGTGATGTTTTTTTTTTTTTTTAAATGACTGTGACCACTGAAAAACACTGCTCTCACTCTGACAATAATACTGGTCAAACTAAAAGTGCATCGTAAAACAGATCCAAGAGAAGTCGGTGACTTTCCTCCCATAAAGTTTCAGCAGAAAATCAACAGAAAATAAAACACATTTAAGGCAACCTCTAGAATCGACAACAAAACACTATGTGGTCAGTTCGGTATGAAATGTCGTTTTCAACTTGCATCTACTGTTGGCAGCCTGAAGCGATGTGACCGCGTCTGGAGTCTGGGGGAGAGCAGGGTGGGTGGAAGGAGGGAAATCCAAAGGGTAAATAAGGTTTTACGAGTCACAGTGCAAGTCAAGAGACAAATATTATCTGCTGTTTGAAGAAAGGCACTCGAGGTACCTACTGTACAGAGGGAGAGCTCCAGTCTACCTGGAACACGAATGAAAAAGACTGGATGACCGTTCTGAAGGACACACACCCGAGGACAGACACACAACAGGACACAACGGCGGGTAGGCAAACAGAGGTGGGGACACGTTTGGAGTTTCTCCTCTGGCTCTTTGTCTGGGGCTCAAACTATACAGACCACATTTATCCCAAAAAAATAAATAAATAAAACCGCAACACTGAAGCCAAACAAGAGATGCTCTGGGATCTTCTGAAAGTGGGCAGTTTTCACGGCTGTGGTGAGTAACCAGAAGTCAGACATGAAGGCTTCTATATACAGGAGCCTCCATGACACAAACAGCTCTCTGCAGACCCCAACATTATGTTCACTCCGAATTTCAGAACATCACATCCTCTGTCAGGATTACACTCTCAAACCTCGGCCAGATGGTGACGCCAAAAGACACGACAGACGTTCTTCCTGAGTCTGAGTTGATCAAAAACCAGGGTGGGACACAATGTGCAGAAACCAAATTTCAAGCAAAAATGAAAAAGAGATTCCAGCACAGCCAGAGGCACCATCTATGAGCAGACCAGAATATGTTATTGCCTCAAACCCAACAAGAAGCCCAAAGTCATGATCAGTTCAACGCACAAAGACACACCCGACTGACCACCACCACCACAAATCCCAGCATCCCAGCTCCGCCCACATGCAGGGGATAATGCTGAGCAACTCATCAAAAACATCTCCATGATTTGAGCCTTGGTGTCAGACAGAGGTCAGTATTTCCTCCTAGAAAAATATTGGCATGTGGGGATAAGTCACATCACAACAAAGAGATGCATACTCTGTTTAATTCCATGTACAAAAAGCTCTTCAGCACTTCTTTGTAATGCAGCAAGCTTGTGCTTTATTCTCAGGAGTTGTGTTTTTGTCCATCCGAAGGTTCACACCACAAGTCGCTCTGCTTCGGGACAGAAACACATCCTGTCAGTTATTGTTTGATAAGTTCTATCTCTACATGGGGACTTCCAATTTTAAAAAGGAGGCATCTTCATATAAAAATGCCAGCAGTTTGTTCTTTCAAGACAGTAAGTAGACTTGTCCCTGCTGAATTTGGATGCAACATCATTTTGGCAGTTCAGGATTTGAGAGAAACGCACAAAATGCAAAGATCCCCACTTCTTTGTGTTGATGATGCCAGTCCAGCAGGTTCAGGAACAGAAAGCACTTATTCTGAAGACGAGGAAGACCTGAATATCTTTTCCTATAAAAAGAAACACAGCCCAGATATAGTGTGTGTGTGTGTGTTGACGTTGCAATATTGCAGTTTCACATTTAGTGCTCACAGTTGACACACTTGACTCACGAATGAAAACTCAATCACTACACTTGACCGACACCACTGAGAACATCTGTAGGCTACTGCGCCTGTTTGGCCTCGTGCCTGCTGAGAACAACCTTTGAGGTCCACACGGCCTGAACTCGCCGTTGCCGGCGAGGCGGGGAATGTTTGCGAGACTCAGAGTACTCAGAGTTCTGGATCAGTATGCTTCAAATGAGCTTCACGAGTACACAGAAAAGAATTCTGCAATACTTCAGCTGACCTGACATGAAGCAGAAGCGATGGTTGATGGAAATGTGCGACACTAGTGTCATCCTTTTGAAGGACTTGGTACACACAGGATCTTTGTTGGGACTGTTTGGACTTTGGATCACAGCTGGTCTCAAAATTCACAGTTCAGCTGGGGTGATGAGGGCAAAAAGAGTGATGACATGAGGCGATTGTTTCGTAGCAAATTACCACCCATACTGTATCAAACCAAACTAGACTGTACTACTAAACTCTAACGAAAGCTTGACTCGAGCTTCGACCATACGCCGATGACACCTTCTCTTTTACACTCTAAAAGTTTGAAGCACACTGAACCTTTTTGTACTAGAAATTTTTCGTTTGGTTAAAACCACGATGACGAAACATCGGGTAAGGTAGAGCCAAGGCCGGAGGACTGCAGAGGATGATCCAGATCAGGTTGAAAGGAACGAGAGAACAAACAGGTCGACGTTTCAGAACACAAACTATCACAACACTGCTTCTTGGACCAGTTACCCCTGACAGATGTTTGGTTCCATGTTCTTGCTCATCTTTGCACCCATGGGAACGACTCCCCACCCCACAAGAGAACACAGGGGCCACTGTAACAGGCACACACCGGTGTGATGATGGATTGAACTCCCTTTGAGTATTCCCACCATGATTTCTATTACTAATTGGCATGATGACACTGGTGCGCACGGCTTCCTGGAGCCCGTCTCTACGGGTGGGTTGGCCGGCGTCTTTCCAGAGTCACGTGACTCCGGCTGTATATCTACCATTGACACAGTCTGACAATACAATGCAAACAAACAACATTTATACAGATTGGCAACTTCAGGGCACCGTGAGATGCAAGCAAAAGTTTTTTTTTTTTTATATATATATATGCTTGAATTCCTGCGACTGAAGACGCAGCGTTACTTTTTATTGTCCAAACTGCTGACGAGAGCTGGCAAAGGATGCTGGGAGGGTTCTGAGGTTTTGCTGTTGTTGTTGCCGCTACCGTCGCTGGTGGCGACCTCTTCCTGTTTCTTCTCCGCCGTTTCTGGGGGGTTCATGGTAACTATCTTATTCTCCGAGTTGGTGGCGGCGTTGGCGGTGCAGACTCCAGCGGGGCTGTGGTCAGGGCAGCTGGGCTCAGCCAAACCGTTAGTGGTGGCAACTGTTGCAGTGACATCACCCACCGGAGCAGCATCAGTTTCTGGGCTGGGCCCAGCCTCTGTGTGACCCCTGACTCCTGACCCATTTCCCAGCTTACCCCCTGCTCCCGCAATGGGACAGTTCTCTGCTGTTGGGACCAAGCTGTCCAGCTGTCTGTCTGCACTACCTGCTGCTCCTGCTGTCTGGTGCTTCTCCTGTGTGCTGCAAAAGGAGTGCCCTCCTGCATTCTCCACAGAGTTGGCCTCAGGTGCAGCAGGTTCAGAAGTGACCACAGCTGGTGGAGCTGCCTCCTGGACTCTGGCGTCCTTTCCGTCTGTCTCTGCCAGAGTCTGATTAAAATTGAAGGCTTGAATGAGGCGAATCAGGTGCTTCACTTTGTCGAGGGAAAGCTGCATTTCCTTCTGACGGGCCAGGATGGTGTTTTTTGTCTCCATGCATTTCTAAATAAAAACAAAAACAATATTAGGGTTAGGGTCATACAAGTCATACAAGGTATCCGATCTGAAACACCGACCTACATTTGCTTCTAACTTAATTCAGTGTGACTTTAACACATCTAGTTCTCCATAATCACCCGTATGCTGGTTCTGAGATGAAAAGGTTGACCTGCCCATGATAATATATTATTTTTATAATTTGTTGACAATTTTTGGTGTGTGGCCAAAATCCTCCCAAAAACAAGTTGGGTATTAAACACGTTGAAAAATACAGAATATTATATTTAATATATAATTAAAAATCTAGAGCCACAGAGAAAGCTGAGTCCTTTAATTTGGTCCTATTATAGTCATAAGAAGCTCAGCTGTGTACTCAACCTTGGCACAGATAAATGGGAAATACCAGACAGCTGAGAGGACATTAATTAACTTATATAGTCTGTTTTCATTAAAGTGTTTATTTATTGGAGGCAATTCTTAAATTAGGTAACATCTGTAAAAGTGCAGTTAGTCCTTGTTGGTAAAATCGGAAAGTGACTTTTTTTTTAAGTAGAGGTGTAACAATTATTCAACTTAATTGATGAATCAGTTTCTATTCCTATGATCCAACCAGAACTTGTGAATCGAATCGAAGCGACCCTATACCAATATAAAAGCATTTTTTTTTTTTTTTTTAGTTTTCCTTGTTAGTTGTTTTTTTCACCTATTCCCTCGTTTCCTTGCGTGTTTTTTTCTGTTTCTGTAATGATTTGTAGGTTTAAGTTTGTATTGTTACACTTGAGTGTTTATTTCTTTTTGGATATTTCCTGACCAGCCTTCCCTGACAGGAGATCTAACAGCCTCGCTCTGGATTTGTGTCTGACGCGTTTCTCTCACCGTTATGGAGTTGCTGAGCTGCTTCACTCTCTGTTCCAAATGTTCTCGCTCAAGCTTCAGCTCTGAACTCCACCTCATCAGCTTCTGCTTCTCCTCCTCTTTAGCTGAAAGTCAAAACAGAAATAGTCAGCAGGTCGTGCTTTCCCTCCACAGACGCTCGACAGAAAGAAATCAAAAGCTTCAGTCTGCACCTTCTTTGTAAGCGATGTAGGAATGGACAATAGCCAGGGTGCCGGGCCAGGGAATGGCTTCTTCTTTCTTCAGGATCTGCAGACAGAAGCTCTGAGATGTCACACAGGCTGAGGCACAAAAAAGACTTGAAAAGGCAGTTTTAGTGGTGGGCTGACAGGGGACAGGCAATGGAGTGGAAGGATGTGAGATGCCAATCTTAACTGACACAATGAATGAGACATAGGCACAAAAGAAACATAGGGTTTCATGTCTTTGCTTACAAAGCACTGAACAGTCCTAAATCTGAGGACAGTGTTGCAGAAGCATCTCTGTACATTTAAACACAGCTACAGGCCCACACAGGCCCTCCCCTGGACTGCGGTACCCCACTCCCCCTGACTCTGGATCAGTCTCGGCTGCTGCGATTACCTGATCTTGACATTTTGGACAGATCCACATGCCTTTAGGAATGGTTTTCAGGGGTGGATCCAGGCAGTCCAGGTGATAAACACGAGAACACGTGTCGCACATGAGCAACTGGCCACTGCGTCTGCACACAGTGCAGAAATCCTCATGGATGTCTCCCTGCGAGGAAGAATTGGACCAGTCAGTTTCCCTGCCCAACTTGGCCCGGCCCACCGCGGGTGGAGAGGTGAGGCGGGGCAGGGGGGGCACCGTGATCTGGTTTAGTTTACTGGCCTTGTTAACAGCTCAGATGGATGTGTGTGGGGTTACTTTACAGTTAGTGTGTGAGTTTGTTCTGCAGGAGGCTGTTCACTTTGTAAGGCTGAATCAAAGTAAAACCAGATGATGGTGATGATCTTGACATGGAGACAACAAACTCATGGAGATGTGTGTGCTGTGTGGAGGTCTCGGGGTGTGAATGACTGACAGCTACCGGGCCAAAAGGACTGTGTGCGACAGGGTGTCCGTCTCCCCCGTCTTTACTTACATCCCCAGAGCTGGGGCTGGGCAGGGGGAGGGGACGGATGGGGCTGGAGGGGGAGGTCGGGGTGAGGCTGCCCAGCTCCAGGACGCTGCTGTATTTGGGTGGGCGACCTGGGTGAAATGAGACAGACGACAAAGACGGAACAAAAAAAACAAACAAAAAAAACAAAAAAAAAAGATGGAGAGGGGGGAGAAAAAAAAACAGACCGTCTGTATGACATACCTTGGAAAGGGAGTCTTCGTTGGCTAGCATGAGTCAGGGAAGCGGTGAGGGAGGAAGAGGAGGGAGAGGAGGAGTCAGAAGCCAGACAGCAGTGTTAGTGCAGGAGAGCGGCTCTGAAGGTGAGCCTGAATCACACCTGCTGGATGGACTCGCGTCAGAAGTTAGCACGCCTCACACTTTCACCTGCATCACCAGGCAACCTCTCGCTCTTTGAATTTCCGGTCTGCAGAGCTGTGACCTGCTGCTCCACATCAAGAACTCTGATGTGAGCGGCAAAGCCTCAGGCAGGTGGAAAGAAGGAAGAACGCTTTCAGGTCCATCTGACAGTTTCTTCCTCAGTTTAGTCTCCCAACAAAACATAAAAATAAAAATCTGATCTTTCAACACAGACAGAAAACCGACCTTAGAAATTATAAAGTAGGAAGAACTGAAGTCATAAACTAAACTTCAGATACGGAAACGAGAGCTGGGCAAGAACAACGATGAACGGCTCAAGACCAGCACTTATCAGTCCATGTGTCAAACATCTGCCTGATGGAGATCAGCTTGTTGAATGAAGGAAGTGTTTATAGGAAGAAACTTCTCCATCATTCAGTTCAATCAGGGAAGCATCTGGGTGGGCATTAAGCCAACATCTTCAGGATGTTTGGGATCCTTCAACTGTTTGCTTGTAGACCCAGAAGATCAGGAGGATTTCCACCAAAACAAACAAAAACAAATTCTCTGCCTTTTCTGTCTACATGTACCTTTATGATGGACACCAGTGTTATGAAAGCAGTCTTTCTTCACCTTTACACCTGCCTGAACCCGCACAGAGCTGAGTAAAGTTTTAGGACTTTCCGCACAGAACACAGAGAACAAAGATGAAGCATCTTCTGAAGGTTCAGAGCTGTTTAATTAAACATCACAACTCAGAAGCTCTCTGATTGTGTTGTGCTCTGCAGCGGCTGCACGTCCACTTAAAGGTCAGAAGAAGGCACGTTACAGTGCCTTCTCCTCTCAGTTCTGTCACAGTCTGCTCAGAAATTGCCAGTCCAACTGTTTGTGATGATCCAAGGGAGCAGTTCTGTGGCTTTAATGCGACCTCCTCTGCACAGGCGTGATAAAATCTGACACCTACAGTTACAATGGCAACAACAGTCAGCTTTTGGTTAGAACAGACGCTCCTCTTAAACCGTCTCTGAACTCCGGGCCTCAGGTCCTGCTCTGTGAGAGGCGTCGCCACACAGCTGGGTTTCTTGTTAGTCGTGTTACTGTTGGTGCTCGTGTGTGGGATTCTGACAGGATACTGAACCTGAGCAGAAACCTTCGGACTTGAGGAATTAGGACTAACGTTATTCCTACACTTCCCAGGATGCATCCCACCCCCCAAACAGGTTTGTATGAAGACTGAAGTAGATTTATGGCTGTTTATCGAAGAGCTCTGCAGGTCTGAACTCACACATGTAGAAAAATCAGACCATCTCAGTCCAGAAATACTTTACGTTTCTTTCTTTCTCCAGTAAAGGAGCACAGCTGGACATGAGTGATGCTTCAGGAAGTCTCTTCTTTTCATCCACTGTCAGGCCGTTCACAGATGCCAGTTTCTAACATGATGCTGGTGAGGACTCTAAGAAAGACTAACTTTATCAGCTGAAAACCTTAAAAACCATTGTTTTTATCATACATTTCATCTTGTTAGACCAGTTTATTTGGTCAAAAATGGGGCAGAAACAAAGTCGCCTCAGGAAACACTTCTGAACCACATCTGTGGTTGATTATCAGCAGCAACAAACAGATAGATGTTAAACAAAAGCTGTCGTGTGGCTTTAGCTGAAACACATGTCTGACTCATCTAAAACTGGTCCCCAACCTTTTCAGCCCACGGACTGTTTCAATGTCAGAACAGATTTTCACAGATTTATCTGCAGGAGGCCAAATCCGGATAATCTGTCTTTCAAATTATAATACTTTTTTATAGAATGCCGTTTAAAAAAGCAGTCTGAAGATGTCTGTAGATGGTTTACAGAGGATAAAGATTCAATGAAACAAAGTGGTTGATTTGATGAAGTTGTTTCTGATTTGTAAAAAGTTTATAAAGGCGTTGTTACACGGTCATTATTCTTAGAATGCCATTTAAACATTAACTTAATCCAAGATCAGATTATCTTTCAAGGTAAAAAAAAAAAAAAATCCTATTCCGTTTTGACTTATCGTGTATTTCTCTTAAAGACAGAGGAGAATTTCTTTGTGCTAAAGTTTCTTAAAAGTGCCTGCGTATTTCGCTTTTTTGTAGGAAAATTCTTCAATGTCCTCTTTACAGGTTTCCACAAATCAATTTGTTACTAAACCTTCATCCTCTGTAGAATATTTTCAGCCAATTTAAACTTTTTTTTGTAGTCTAAGTTTTGTGTAGCACCGATTCAAATGTAACCGACTAAGTGGAAGCTACAAACAGGCACCAACCAAAGGTGTGACAGCTAAATGCTACAAAATAAAATGATACAGCGGTCATATAATTGTACTTTTCACCTACAATAATAATGATGGTAAATCCGCCATTCATGTAACTTTATTAGCACCGTATTTGTTACATTACATCACCACCAAGGGCATATTTTGCCTGGTGTAACAACGGTTGGAATAAATCCATATTTAAGGTAAGATTCATGTTAAAAGTCAATTTCTTTGTCTTTGACGTCGAAAACCTTTCCTCTAGGGCTCCTTTCCCTCCAATAAAACTTTCTTCAGAATCTGATAATAAACAAAACTGAAAGAATGTAAGTTATCGTGCATTTTTTTGTCTGGAGTCCGTCGCCAAGCGACCCACTGACCGGTACCGGCCTGAGGGTTGGGAACCACTGATCTGCCATACTTTTTCCCGCCACTGCTTCCTCAATGTGCAGTCTTACTTTTCTCACTGACTCTCAAAGAAGAAGAATGTTGGCTTATTAAATGTTAGCCTTGAGCAGCAACCACTTTCAATCAGTCCTAGCTCTTGAGCTGGGTGATGCCAACATGAAACCCTTAAAAACTCTGAAACAACGTGGGAGTCAGAGCGAGCTCCAGAAGCGCTCTGACAAACAAGCATAAATCCAGCTTCATCTGTGAAACTCAACAGAAGCGACAGGAAGCAGAAGGCGGGGGGGGGGGGGGGGGAGCAGGAAGACATTTACAGCATCATATAACAGCACAGCGGCGAATCGTCTGTTCTACATTCATTCACCCTGGACTCTAACATCTGCCGTGTGCTCATTCTGTTGAGAGAGACCTTCAGGTTCAAGTTTCATACGGACCTCTCTTTCTGGTTCCCTGGTGCAGGGGGCTGTTCAGGTAACTCACTGCGCTCTTTTTCCTCTGCAAAATACAAGAGAGACAGAGAGCAGCTTCATAAGTTACAGCATCTTGATCAGAGGAAGCTCTTCAGGTACCTTTGATCAATCAGGTTAATCATCCTCAGGTCCAGCAGTGAATGTTGGCTCATGGAGGAGAGCCAAATCTTTAACTAGAAGATTTTTACATTTTTTGTTCTCCAAATAATTGTTTTTAATTCTTGGTCTGAATTAAACCTCGATCAGTTAGTCCTGTATGTTTCAATGAAAGACCACCAAAGGCTGATGGTGCAGACTTCACTCAGAGTTGTTTGGTTCTGCAGTCCTGTGTTTTATTTTACGTCAACACAAAGCAGATATTTGTGATGAAGTCACTATGTTAAGAATCAGCAGAGCCTTGTGTGCACGAGCCTGTGGCAACCACACATGTGGAGCATTGTGATGAGATGTTCACACCCGGCTTGTAAACGTGTTCAAGTGGCCACTTCCAATCAAAAGACAATGTAAACGCACATTTTGGGCTCCTGCCTTTAAGTTATCATAAAATGAGAGACTAATAATTGCAGTTTGTGTTGGCCTGCATTTATGACATCAAGTCTTTTTTAAATATTGAAACAGAGCAGTGAAAGCAAAAGCCTGGAGCCATATTCACAAGATTTGCACCGCTTTGACATTTCACACCCAGCCTCTTCCAACTGTGGGCAGATGCACTAGTATTAAGTAACTACAGTGTGAGTGCCGCATGTTAAAAGCGCGTTCAAAGCGTTCACATGCCCCGTGTGTTTGTAGCACGAGTCTGCAGCTGAGCTCCGTGTACCTCAGGCTCAAACACGGCACCGCTGTACACTGGGTTGGCGGTGGTTCTCCTCTTCCTCTCCTGCCGTTTGCTCTGGATCTCTGAGAAGGTGAAGCCACAGCCATGTGAGAGCAGACTTGACAGTGTCGCAGCCGCGGCTACACTGTGTGCTGCCGCAAAAAGCACTGCTTACCTTCCAAGTGGTCGTGTGTGACGAGACCCAAGGACACCATGAAGGCGAGTTTCTGCAGGAGACATTTGATCATCAGAGGCTGTCGCAGCAGCAGCAGCAGCTCTGCAGGACGCTCTTTGATGTGGTGGTACGCTGTAGCTCTTACCTCTGGTTTCTCCTCTTTTTTGGGTTTGGGAGGTGGAGACAGCGGAGGGGTGGAGGAGGAAGGGAGGCTGACCACCACCTTTTGCTCGGCTCCTCCTGATTTAACAGTCTGCAAAGAGGAAGAATGAAGAAGATGGTTCAAAAGCTGCTGTCCTCCGACCTGAAGATTCACCAGGAGCGGATGTCTAAGTTATGCTGAGAAGTAGAGGTGTAACAATTATTCAACTTAATTGATGAATCAGTTTTTATTCCTATGATCCAACCAGAACTTGTGAATCGAATCGAAGCGACCCTATACCAATATAAAAGCATTTCAAAATTAAATAAATCAATGTTGTAGGTCCACTTTGTCTGCAGTTGTGACTTTACAGACCCGGATAAATTCAGATTTATTCAGGTGCTGACTTAAACTTAAGGGAAAAAAAAGATTGAACTAAAAAATTAAATTAAGGGTGTCAGACTCCGCCCTCTGAAAGCCCACTGCTATGAACTGTTGTTTTAATGGAAGCTGCTGCGCTGTCAGACATCTCATAAAGCCAACAGGAAGCTGGCTCAGAATGATAGAAAACAATAGGAGTCATTTTTTTTAAATCTAGATCCAACAGAGTTCAAATAGGCTGCTCATGATTTCTCCTCTGCACTGAGAGCTCAGAGGTTCAGGAGCTGCATCAAACATCCTTCAACCTGCTGACATCAGCTGCTCCTTCTGTAAAACGACAACATCAAGGAGGTGAAGCCCACACAGTCCTCAGCTCAATCATCAGACGCAGACAGGAGCCTCAGAACTGGCTGCTGTCATTGGAAACCTGCAAGATTTCTTTCTTTCGAAGCTGCAGCTCATTGCTGAACCTACAGACAATCAGAACAAGCTGCGAACACTTAAGCCTGGGAGAATGATTCAATGTGAAGGCTCTTCAGCTGTCCTGATTAGCTGCAGTCTTTAACCATGTAAACACAGAGAACATTTCAGCAGCACGCCTGTGATCAGCTGCTGCTTGACTTTAGGGATTACTGTCCTCGGTTTAAACATGAAGCAGCAACATTCACTTCTAAGGATATCAGAAAATAGTTTCAAAAACAACTGATCAAAGTTTTTTTTATAGGTTTACAGTTTGTGCATCACGTTAGCACGATAGACACCTGATAAAAACCTCTGAACGGAGTCATTCAGTATCAGTTCTCCCCTCTGCCAAAGGGGGCGCTCTTACCTTGGGCTCAATGTTCAGGCTGCTAATCTGGATGGGTGGCGCAGGGGGCGAGACAGGAATCTGGGCAGCGTTGTTGGGTGCCTGGGCAGGGCTGGCGAGGCGAGTTGGAGCGGCAGAGACCGGCGTGGTTATGACGATACCCGTCAGAGGGGCGGTGCCGGTCTTGCTGCATGGCTGTCCATTGACGATGCGCACCTGGTGGATGGGGGTGGCTGAAGGCAGCGAAGTCGAAAGCTTGGTGGCTAACATGACAGGCCTCTGCAGAAGCTGGGGTGCTGCCATCATGGGTGGTGGAGGTGCCGGAGCGATGGGGACATTAGTGGGTGTGGCCAGTTTGGGTCTGACCTGCTGACAACAAACAGCCAATCAGAAAAGAGGGATGAAGTAAACAGAGGTGGATGGGAAATGCCCCTACCGAGCTCTGATTCAGGTGAGCTCAGCCGTAACGCTCCGGGCTCAGATCAGAGCAGCTCTTTTATTTTTCATCTTGATTCACACCCATTGACTGTATATGAAAACTGGACTGACTGACCCCTCCCCCTTTGCATACCAAACAGGAAGTACCCGTTGGCTCCAAGAAGCCAAAATCCCAGACTTCTATAGAGAAATAAACAGCAATTACTCAGTCATTCTATTTGTCAGAATAATCATTCTTGCTCTGATACTATTTCAGAACTTGTTCTTGATAATCATATCTTATTCCATGACACTTTTTCTGTAGTTCAAGTTACTCAAGTTATAAACTGACTAATCAAGGGGCTCAATAAAAGTAGGTGGTGCCTGCTGGCCCCCACGCCCAATGTTCAAAAAGTTTGGCAGATTTCGTATCGACAAATGTAAGCGTTAGGGGTGTGGACTTCCAACAAGCTCGCTTCTTTGGAATGTGGTTGCCGTAGAAATTGCCGTAGACATTTTTTCCTCAGACCCACTGGGACCACTGCTCAGTGACGATGTCTGGCTCCAACGTGGCTACTTATAAGTAAATGGTTTTCTGTCGGTGACGTCACACTTTCCAGGTGACAAATACAGTCAATATTCACACTGCGCAACAGTTTTTCTGGAATCTAACTGACGTGCTGCTGTTTCTTCTCTTGTTGTTTCAGTTGGATAAAAGTGTGTGTGGGGGGGGGTGTCTGCGGAGCATGCTCAGTTGCTGGTCCTCTTTTCTTTTTTATGTATATATATATATTTTTATATAATTTAAACATACTTACCTTACTTAACTCCAGACAAGATGACTCACTAATTGAAATGAAAGCAATGATTTAGGAATCCCTAGAAGCCATATTTTACAAGAAATGTTAAGTTTAGAGACTGAAATCCTCCATTTCTGAGGACACCAGATGCAGGAATTCTAATGAAAAGCTGCTTTTTTTGTGCTTTTCCTAAAATCAAATGTTTTAACTGCAGGAGGAATGGTGCTGCTGGTGGTGGTGGTGGGGGGTAGTCTTGCAGAAAGCTGCAAAGCGTCCCATCTTTACTGTCTAAAGGCTGTTTTTCATGCCCTCTCACGTCGTTGCACATATTCTTCCACATTTTCTACTCTTTGTTTCTATTTTTGAACTTTTCTGAAAATGGCGGCTATAGAATTTAAATGAACAAAGGCTAAATTTCATATTTTCTATGTTCTAAAAACAAATGAGTAGAACTTTTCATGGGAAATATATCAATGAATGACCACTGCTTATTCTTTAAATTGAGATTTCTTTTTAAAAGACATAGATATTTTAGCATCCCTCTTCTAGGTTCATGCTGCCAGCGAGGCGTTACTCAGCATCATCATCATCAACATCACATCTTCACTCACAGGGTTGAAACAAACCAACAGCCAGGAAGACAAAAAAAAAGAAAGCCGCAGGAAAACAAGTTGAACTCAAATATAGGCAGGAAACCTCGGAGGAACCTGTTCACGGGTCAACTGGACAAACCAAAAGAAGCACAACAAGAGGAGAAGAGGCGAGAAGAGGGAGCACACAGCAAGGTGGGAGTGTTTGCTTTGGTGTGCTGCTGCCCCCTGCTGGAGAATGAGTATGTCACCTAAGGTAGGGACACACACACTGGTCTGAGGGCGGGGGTCAGGGTGGAGGCAGGTCTTACTGGGACGCACCTGTGGCTGAAAGGTGGGTCGAGGCGTCAGTCTAGGAGGAGGGACAAACTGAGGAACTTTGATTGGCTGGCCGGTGGTGGTGGCCTGCACCTGAGACAAAACCACAGCAGAGGGTATTTCTGTGGATCTGCTGCAACCACACATCTGCTGACATCTGGACCCACATGTGATTTATGACTGAACTGATCCAGGTCACCGACAATGACTTTTACAGATGGATGCCTGTCCTGCATGGGGACTGGCTTTGTAAAATGCCACAATACTTGGATTTAAGCTATAAGGAAAACTGAATTTGTGTGTGACACTTCTAAATAATTACAACAAGCACACCTTTCAAGCAAAGAGAGCAGCGGTCCGCAAGGGCAACTACTGATACACATTGGCGCCAGAAAAACTCAATTCCTCCTAGCTTGAGGAGCTTTTGATCCAGTCCACAACCCTTTCCTCTAATTCAAGCAGCTCCAACAGAAAATTCAAACAGTAATATTACATGAAAACAGATTTGTTTCCCTCCCTACAAAATAAAAACCTCATTTCCATGAAAGAGGCAGTTCTGATCCTTAATCCGAAAATATCTCCATCAATATAACGCCTTTTAAATACTTTCTTCAAAGCTAAACCAACTCTATAAGATATCTTAAAATCCAAGAATGTTTAAAAGTACAAAGCTCCAGCAGGAATTCTGATTCTCCTGGGAAAACTTGACTCACTGATCTGCATCTGTGTTGTGGTTGTAAATCAATTCAAACTTTTTTCACACTTTCCATTTAAAGTTTTCTTTTTTTGAGTCCAGTCCTCGTACCTGACAATCTTCAGAGGACTTTAAGTTCAATTCAATTCAATTCAATTTTATTTGTAAATCCCAAATTAACAACAACAGTCGTCTCGATAGGCTTCGTATCGGTAATTGAAAAAGTTAAACATAAAATCAAAAGGATCATAAATACGTAGAATTCAATAGGAAAATACTAAATTGAACTAACAAACTGACTAAGCTAAACTGGACATCGCTGCCCTTTGACCCCCCTTTGTTTTAATTAGATGTAAGCACAACACTTGGTCATTACTGAGTTTATTTGCTCTTTTTGCTTGCAGCAGTTGTTCAATGTTGTTAGAGGTGGGACAAACAAGTGAAAGACTCTGAGAAAGCCTGAAGAACCGTCGGTCCAAACCACTTCAGAAGATTAGAACCGTGTGGAAGCACGATGTTGGAAATGAAGGAATCAGATCACAGCCAGTCAGTCTCTGACAAAAACCACCACTGAACCACAGCCTGCATTTTTCACTGCTACAGACACATCCTTCAGAATGGAAACACCACTCAGGGGTAAAAAAAAAAACCTCTGGGGCAGCTGGAACGCCTGCAGCTCAACAGCAGCTCTGCTCACATCTACAGACCGTTCACACATCCAGCCACAACACTGCAGTGACCCGGGGAACTTACCACCACGGCGTTCTTGGACACCAGCCGTACGGGTTCTGATCCCTGGTTGGTCAGCTTGCTGGTCACCTGCAGATTAATGGGGGCATTCTGCGAGTCAGGTTTGGTGATAGCTGTGGTTACCATAGCTACAGTGGGAGGGCGCTGTGGCAGGACTGAAGCAGGCAGGGCAGGCGTGGCAGCGGCTTTCAGCACCAGAGGTATAGTCTTGGTGGTGAGAACCGGCGTGACCGTCAGCGTCTGTAATGGAAGACACACAAGTCTCGGTTTTCACGAGGAACAAGACGAAGAACCTTACCGATGTTCAGAAATGAACCACATGTGCAAAAAAGTTCACACTGGTGCATCCTTATTAATTTGTAAACAGCAAGAATACCTGAGAACAATTATAGGTAATTATACCTGCTCTGGTTGATTTATTTAAGACAGAAATTAAGATTCAAATTTGTGACAGACATAAAGATTATAAATAGAGCCAATTATAAAGAAACAATATTTGAAAAGTTTCATTTTTTAAAGACCCACTTCGATGAAAATAATGATTTTTACATGTTCTTGTGGCATTTTTCCATATATAGCACATATATAAAAAATTAAACTTAAAATGACATTTATGAGAATCGATAGTTCTTTATTCATTGTGAATCAAGAGCAGACGGGGAAAAAAAAGCTGTAGGAAAAACAGCTTATTTGTGACTTGAAAAACATGCTGGGGGGCCCATAAACTCCCTGCTCCCCTCCTCGCTTCTCAAGCATTCTCTTGTGGACGACTAAATCCACAATCGTCTTTGTTTTCCTCGTCCGAGCTGGTATTTGGCTCTAAACTATATGGCCAGATTGCTGCAATATTACTTACCATTTCTGCTGCACCTGTAATGTTAGGTTGGAGTGTGAGACGCTGTAAGCTAGTGGGAGAGCATGTAAAGAGATGGATGATGGGAAGCACCAACAGTCCTGCCCACAACTCAGAGATGGATTTCTAATGGACAACTGCCGCTTTGTAGAAACTATGTCTAAGAAAGCAACACAATTTTTTAAAATTTTGGCTAAAAATGCCATAAACATGATTAACAAATCACTGGGAACTCTTTATAATAGATCAAAAGATGATCGGAGTGGGTCTTTAAAGAGTTTTGACTGTCTACATTACAGCACCAGTGCCTTGAAAGTAAAGGTTATGGATACTTCAAAACCAGAGAGGTCCACTTCTTTGGGTCAAAAACACAAAGTCTGTGCAGCCTCTCAGCTGGGTCACCTGTGAATGACATCTCTTACCTGCTGCAGTCCTCCAGTTATCTGCTGGCTCTGCAGCAGGTTCACCGGCTTCATCTCACCCCCTACTGGAGGGGCCTGGACCTGCAACTGCAGCTTGGCCTCAGGTTCCTGCTTCACCAGGAGCTCCTTTCTGAGCTGCTCCACCACCTTTTTCTGAAAGTAACACAGTCATAGTTTTCCCACCAGCAGCTCAACAACTCATCAAACTCAGCAGATTAAAATTATCTCTTAGGCGTAAAAGTTGATGAAAGTCTCATCCTGGTCCCTCCTGGTCTCATCACCCTAGACCAGTAACCCATTTAGAAAAGGAGTGATAATAAGGATTTGATTGTACTGATGTGCATGGATGCAAACATTTTTGAAAAATATTTACAGAGCATTTCTTGCAGAGAAAAGCTGAATCAGGAAGGAAGGAACCTGGAGCTCACTGATCACTTTTGGAGAAGAACAAAAAGAAAATGCGTCTTTAACTGAGACTGGCGGGTCCAATCAAAGATTCCCAACAGAGAAATCACGGCCTGAGAAGGGAAGGGTTATTTTTATCAGCCGCTCTCAGATTGTGCTCAGCGCACTTACTTCCAGATTTTCAGCTCACTGACAGTTTCTATTTTTAGTCCTTTTTTAAAATCCTTTTGAGTTGGCAAGTGAAAAAATAAAACAACAAAATTCATGAGTAATCAATGACCACCTAATTCATTATGAGCTTAAAGTAACAAAGAAGCAGAATGCCGGCAAACGTATAACATGATGAGCGCAGAGGGAGAAGGTCACACACGAACTAAGTAACACATGGACTCTGAGGATAAAGCCCATCTGTTGCCTAGCAACGCTCTAAAACAGCAACTTCAAGCGGCGACGCATCGACTAAAGATGTCTGAAGAAGAGGAAACCAAGCAGAGCAGAGTGACCTGAAGCTCCAACATGGTGACCTTTTTGCTGAGCCACTCATCTGCTAACTTCATAATGTTCTCCTCAGCTGCTGCTTTAAAGGGTCACTTCACAGCAATCACAAACTCCAGCGTTCTCACGAAGCCCAGCTTAAATCCACATATTAAACATTCAAAATTTAAGATTCAAAAATCCCTCATTTGTTTTGTTTTAGTTTCTACCATTTCTTTCCAGATAACCGCAATCGATTCTGCTGTGGTGGACAAATCTAAACACATGAGCGCCCCCTAGGGTTCAGAAATGCAACGTCATTATTCGAGACAGCAGCAAACAAAAAGCTTTTTCTCTCCAGGAAGTTTTGATTTCCCTGCGATTGGAGCGGCACTGTACAACACCTCATTGTTAACAAGCAAATGACACACACGTGCACACACACACAGAGTGTGTGAAGCCTCTGATCAGACACTGCCTTACAACACTTCCTGTCTGTGCTGGTGTCAGAGCAGGTCGCACAAACTGCAACTGCACAAAAATAGAAAATGCACAAAAAGTAGTTAAAAATAATCCAACCTAAAATACATGAAGCAACAAAAAAAAAAAACATCTTCACATCCAGAATGTTCACCTGAAAACGGCAACATAAACTTCTGCAAAAGCACACAAACACTTCTGTTTTTCTAAATGCACAATTGTCTCATTTGGGATTACAGACAAACATGTAACGGAAACACAAAAAACCCAAATCACAAACATTACACAATAAATTTGATTTATTCATAAAACACCAGTTTACAAACAAGAAAACAGCAGACAGAGCTTTATTAATTACGATAGCTATAATGCCATTTCAGTCCAATCAATTCCAATCTTAATTATCTTTATCTTAAAAGTGATTATACTCAAGGGTTTTCAGCATAATCTCTATCCTGAACAAGCAAAAGGCGACAGATGACACCTGGTATCTTTGTTTACATAAATAACAGAAAATGATCCCAAAAAAAGCAGAGAGGTTCAGAGTATTCGGACTCCAGAGGGCAAAATCCATGACTGAGACACAGATTTATTTATCAAAGTCAAATTAAGAAAAGAAAAAAACAGCACCTGGCAAAACCTCCCATAGCCTGAAAGACACTGCAAAAAAGTGCCGCCAGTTCTGTTTCTAGCATCTCCATGTCGAGAAAAACCCAGAGAAACTGCCAGAAATGTAAAGCCACAGCTCACATCCTGCGTGCATCAGTTAGCATGTTTCAGTAAAGTTTGATGGGGGGGCTATAGTGCGCTGGAATCAGTCAGAGAGGGAATCCTGAATGTTTCCGTTTAAACCAGTTAAATGTGAGTTTGTGGGCACTGACAGCTCTTACATACTGGAGGGTTCAGAGCTGGTTTTACACTTCAACCTGTGATGAGTGGAGGTCAACACACCTGCTTCTCACTGAGCGCGGTGATCTTAGCCTGAAGTTCGTGCAGCTGCTTCTTCAGATCTGCGTTCTGAGACAGAGAAAGGGGTTCAACTGAGCAGCACTGGAGCATTCTGGGATTGAGACGGGCTAATAAATTTACCTGAGGGTCCTGTTTCATCTGAGCAACCAGTTTCTGCAGAAGAAGACAGAAAAAGAAAACCATGAGCATCAGGGAAATCTACTGGTCCTGACTGCTGGTGGTGGGCGGATCTATCGACC
This sequence comes from Oryzias latipes, assembly GCF_053564925.1. NCBI lineage: Eukaryota > Metazoa > Chordata > Actinopteri > Beloniformes > Adrianichthyidae > Oryzias > Oryzias latipes. Next base: position 30,026,122 of record NC_136242.1, on the reverse strand, counting down.
GATCTATAGGATCAATACCAAGGTGAAGTGTCAATATAAGCGTGATGACATCGGTACTTTCATTGCAGTTTCTCTTTAATATATACAGTTATATTTACTTACAGAGTTCATGCAAGCGCACCGTCTGTCTGTCTCCAGTGTTGCCAGATTGGGCAAAAAAAAACTGCCCAATCTGGCAACACTGTCTGACTGAACAACGCACACTCCCCCGCTGCTGCTTACACCCCCCCACCCCCAACAGGCAGCGGAGAGTTCATTAAAAAGCCACATATTTGCACTTATGGCAGGATTTTTGTTGTGTTTTTACACTTTTACATTTACCAGTATTTAAACCGCCAAATCGTTCCCTGAGCGGCTGTGTCAGCAGCTCACTGCCCCCCAGGGGAGGGGTTAAATGCAAAGAACACATTTAACACACTTTAACTCAACTTTATCAAGTTAAATTTTTGGTTACCTTTGTTTTTTACGACTGACTTTGTTATTTTTATTACTGCCTTTATTTGTAAAATTTATGTTTGTGGTCTTGTTTTTTTTGTTACATTGTAGTAGTTTTTTTCAAATTGTGTACACTAGTTACTGTTTCCTTCTTAATATTGTTGCATTATACCATATGTTCTATATGTGATGCATGTTCGGCTCAGATTGTTGTAATTTAAAGTCTCTTTCATGAGTTTTATTATACACGTATATACCAAAAATTGTGTGCATTATTATTATTGTATTATTGTGTATTTCCAAAAATGTTCTATAATCAGACTTTTCAAGAAAAGGTATCAGTATCGATGTCGGCGATACTGGCCCTGTAATTACCCCAAATTCCCAGTCTAGCCCACCCCCTACTGACCACAAACTACAAGCATGTGTTGAAAGATCCTCTATGAGACAACAACACAGAAACATTTTAACCCTCACTCACCTTACGCTGCAACAACTAAAATGTGCATTTTAACATCTCACCTTTGCTACACCACTTACCTGAACAGCAGAAGTTGATTTTACACAAAATAAAAGAGTTACTCAAGGTCAACATTCTTATCTCCATCTTTTTTTTTCATGCCCTTTCTCTAGCTGAGGTGGTGAGGTAAGGGTTGAGGTGAGGGCTGGGTGGAGCTACCAAGTACTGTTCTGGATCTTTCTCCAGTTCCATCAACCCAGCCCTGCAAACAAACGCTTTTTCTGCTAAATACAAAACAACCGTGAGCTTGTCTCTGCCTGCACCTCCAGCTGGACCTCTGCGGCTCTCCACGCAGGATCCCTTCTTCAAACGTGGCTGCTCATCTAGAGCTTTCTGTCAAATTAGACACAGATCCTGCTTCTTCACAGATTACTGTTCCCAACAGCAGCGTGGGCTTCATGCTCAGCTCCATGTGGTCCATTTGCTGTGTTTTCAGCTCAGACTCCGTCCCAACTACAGATGTGTTTCATTTCCTTTTTCGGTGAGATTTTCAAGACGACTAATAACACCACAGATTACTTTCGTAAAAACAGAATGAGTGGAAAACAAACCTGTGCCTTGTTTCACCAGCTGTTTTCACTTAATACTCTTAAAACATATTTTATTTCTTCTTTCTAATTAAGAAACGATTATGTTATGTTATGAAGCAAACACTGGCTGAGCTACATATTTGTGCTGAACAGAAATTTAAATCCACATCCATCACCCAATCCAAACCTTTTCCTGTGAAATGCTACTGTTTCCACTGACTTTCTGTCCACTTTTAATTCCTGAGAACATCTTAAATCCTTATTATTTCTGGACTTTGGACAGTTCGGAGTTCACACACTATTGTTGTTTTTTGGAGTTTTTAAAAAGAAACCACCAAGCTAAAGAAAGCTCTGCTCCTTGCATTCTCATATTTTCCTAAAAATCCACTCATTCTTTGAGCAAAACGAACCACAAGACCAATTCTATCCAACTTCAAAACTACAGAAAGTAAGGAGATGCTCATCATGATGAGAACAAAACCTGCTTGGATAAATATAAGTTTGTGCTCTAGTTCAAAGTAAAAGTGGTTAAAAAGTAAAATCCCTTATTAAATGACTACACCAAAAAGTATGTTTATGTTAAATTAAACTTTTAACAACAATAACAATTCAAATTGTTTTATTAAATCTGTTTAATGACTGAATATTTAATTGCAACATTTATATCTGTTATTGCCAGAATGCTGACATAAATCCTAAAATCTATTAAAATATTTTTTCAGATAATTTACTCGTATAATAAGCCACACCATCATATGTTTGTGTGCCCTTAACCTTGTAAATGTCACACTCATCAATCAAAGTCAGTGGGTGGAGCCAAAGCTCATGAAGTTAAGGCAGCTTTTTTAAATATATGTTTACTGCCTCAGCATGAATCCAAAATTGATTAGTCTGGGTTTGTATGGATTAACCAATCACACGTCAGAATCAGCCGACCCAAAAGACTGAAAATAACTTTAAAAAGTAAGTGTGCATGATTTTAGATTTACCTATTTAAGATGCAAACCAAATTTAAATACTAAGCAGACAAATATTGTTTAAAATGTTCTATTTTTCTTCATTTTAATATTTCATCGTTTGTATTTTTTTATGTCATTTAGTGCTTCTGTCATGTCACTTTTAACCTGACTCTGCAGGACATTTTCATCTTCAGTGTTCGTGCTTCTTGTGGGAAAAGGTCAGACGTCTTTGAAAGAATTAAATCTGTCCTGCAGACTTTAGATTGACAGCTGCTGCATATGACGGATTTGGCAGCTTCAAATTTGGGATCATTTTCAATAAACTAGACACAGGTTGTCCTGCCTGCTGGGTTTGTTCTGTCTAGCCTCCACCAGGTGAAATATTTTTGGCCTTTTTTTTTTTTTTTAGAGATGCATTTTTGAATTCATCTACCCACAGCAAACTCAAAGGCAGCTGTCTGTAGCCACTCAAACCTTCTGGAGGCTACCCCAGCAGACTTTCCACAGATGAGACAGACTTAATGGACAAGAAAAGTGGGAGGAAGGCCACCAACTCTGTGATCCAGCAGCCCAGAAAGACAGCTCACCTGATGGATCTGGATCTCCACCTTCAGAGCCTCCTGTAACGTCTGTAATTCCATCATGGATCCAGTCAGTCTGCCAGCCGATCGATCAGCCTGAAAACAAACGATACATCTCAACACAAAGTCTCATCCTCTGCAGCTCAGCTCACAGTTGTCATAGTTACGTCAGGTCCAGCGTGACCACCAAACCAGAACCAACACACCTCAGGTCTGCATCGCACGATGAAGAAGTGTCATGACTTTTACCTGAACACCGTCTCCAGTAGGAAAACCATCCAACTGAAGCATGAAACTGCCGCTGCAGCAAAGAAACACAAACTACAATCAAACATCATAACACCGGGAAAAAGGTAACACAATAAAATAATTCTTGGTTATATGAACTTCATTTTCATTTTCATATCCACAACAGCTGGTTAACTATAGTTGCCCTAAATCCAGCGGTATCTTTGTGTTTGATTCAAACTGATAGATCACATGCAGTCTGCTATTTTAAGATGTTATGAAGCACAGTAATGATGTGAGTCACATTCAGATGTGAAGCATTACTGTTAAAAAATAAAAAAAAAAAAACAAGGAAAAAAAGACTCACCACTTGGCTGTGGAACTGGACTCCACCCCTCTGCGCTGCCCTGTAAAGCACAACAAGCGCACACAGTCACAGAGCAGCGGTGCGACTCAACCTGAAAAAAAAATCAGTTTTCAAGACACAAAAAGATGCGGGACATGTAACTGAAATAGTGACTCATGATGCGTACAGAGTATCATTAAGACAGTGTAGAACTGTGTACTAATATTTGATTAACATAATTGTTGTTTTCAACCTTTTCTTTCAAAAAGATCCATTTAAAAACATCAAAGCCTGATAGAAAGTCGCAGCTTCGCATCTTCTTTTAAACTGAGTTTAACGTTTATTTAGTAGATAAACTGAATGAATTTAAATCAATCTTTGCTAAAATCTCTCTTTTTTTTTCAACATGCCTGTCACTTTTATAAGCAATCAAAAATTAACTTTTCAAATCTTGAGCAAATATTTTCTTTTCACAATTGTAAACATATATGGACTAGTTTGTCATCGTGTTTTTCTGTGGTTGTTTGGTTGAAGCTGCTGGTTTCTGGGCCTGTTAAGACTTTTGCTAATCTTTGAATGGAACTTTATGATCAATATGGAACGTGAGAAGCTAAAGGAGGAAACACGGAAACCATTTACTGCTGCAGCAGTGCGGGACAGAGGAGACGGTTTGTGAATATCCTCTTTCATTATCCTGTGCTAACAGTAGGTGACCAAATCAACTGGCATGAACCCTAAAAAAGCCACATCCATGCTGCGTCTGAGGAGCAGTCCTGACATCCAGGAGAGCCAGAGTGAGTCAGAGCGGGCTGGGGGGGCTGCACAAACTTCTCTTAAAGTCTACACTTTGTTAAAAAGAAAAAAGGCATCCATAAAGCTTAGGGTCCTGAGGAATCGATTACAATCATACAGTTTATGTGCCCCCCCATTCAGATTACTTCTACAAGAATAAACAGCACAAAAGCCCCTCAAGTTGTTTCATGGAGTTCCCTCATTCTGTGAGAACACAGCAAGATGAAGGACAGACCTGCTCCTCCTCCTCCTCCTCCAATCAGTTAAATAAAACCAGGTGAGAAGTTTAGAGAGGAAATGACTCACAGGCTTCAGAACACTGCAATGTAGAGGGATCCTTCAACACTGAATCTGCTCACAAACGCAGAGAATTTACTTGTTCTTGTTTCATTTAAACAATGATTTAGAAGAAAAGAGGAGATAGAAACGACATCATGATCTGTGGATATGTCTCTGCATTTTGGGTTTTTTTTGGTACTCTCTGTAGCGCCCTCTGTTGTTTATGTGTTAGGACAGAAAAACAACAGCTGCTGTGCTCCAACAAAAGCTCCTGAAAACCATCAACAGCTGTGGACACAAACAGAAACTGTTCATTTTTAAACCACCCAAACAATCCAGACTGAAACATCCACCCGAACATGACTGAACGAAAAAATAAGTAAATAACTTCACCACAAGTTGCAGCAGAAAGACACAACACAATAATCCATAAAACACTTCTGAACGGATAAAGTTTAGTTTTAGCTATGCAGGAGCCCTCAGCTGCCCTGATGTTTGTGGGTAAAAACCAAAAGAGAGAGTGAATGAAGCCGCATCACTGAGCGTTAATGCTAAACTGAAATAACATTAAGCTTGTGACGAACGCTGCACAGGAACGAGACAAACGCGCACACACACGGTTCAATATCAAAGAGTCTTTTGTGTAGTTTGATTTTCAATTTTCTTCCTCATACTCCTTAATAAATTATACCGTGTGAGGAAAACAAAAATGTATATTTCTCTAAAAGACAAAGAGAAATCAAAAGCAAAGAATAGGATTTAAAAAAAAACTGAAGAGCCTCGATTTGTGGTCGATCTCTAAAAGCATGAGCTTAGTGTTTTGGGGTTTTTTAAGTTTAAAAAGTTTGAGTCTTATTGTAAAATTCAACTACTGGGGTGAGGAAAAACACTATTTGTAAAGGTACCCCGGCACTGGGAGATTATTGGTTTGAAAGAGTCAGGTCATAGAAAAGACTCAAACAATAGACTCTGTGCTTTTCTGCCTCGCACTCAGCTTCAAGAGATGCACTGGAGGCTTAAATCACCAAATGGTCCCCAACGCAGCTGTGACTGCAGCTTGCAGCATGAGGAAAATACGCAGAATATGGTAAATTCAGGTTAGTTGACTTCCACTTTGGGTCTTTTTGTTGGTTTTTAAATGCCGCATACATAGTTTTACGTGAGTCGAATACATTATTTTATACAAAGTAATTCTTTATGAAAGAACAACACCTTTACTGACAAGTAGAAGGGAAACAAAGCAGCAGAAAAGAGAGCAAAGTGATGCTATAAAGTATTTACTATGTAAAATGTAATACTTTACTACATTAGCTTTAGCAATACTTCACAAGTATCTTGCAGTAATGATGTGGCCCTCTAAAAGAAACAGAAAGGCTTCTAATCATTATAACAAGCCAAAAGATATTTAAAATGTTGTATAAAAGATAAAAAAGAAGCAGTAAGGCAGAAGAACTACAACAGTTTCGAGGCGTTGCAAAGTTTAAGTACACCAAGGAACTGGGTAACTTTTTTTTTTAGGTAAACTATAAATTAATACGTTTTGTTGTATTTTGATTTTACTCAGAAACTACGTTAACATCAATTTTAAACCAGTGCCATATTGAAGCACGCTTTGTGTAGATAAATGTACAGAAATGAACAAAAACTAATGTCAAAAACTCTGTGCTCCAGGATTTTCTGATATATTTGTTTTATTTAAAAAAGGGGGTAATGCAATTTGATTAAAAAAAAAAGACTAAAATAAATATTTATTTGAAAATGCAGAATATCCAGATATTTGATATAACACTGTTTAAAAAAATACTACGAGCAACTTTTTATTTAAAAATATTTGTATTCAAGTTTCTTCATATTAACTCTTGGCTCCCAAATCTGAGTAAATAAACATAAATATAAGCATAAAGGTAAAAATCTTAAGCAGTACTTAACTTTAATCTAATAGTAAACAAGTAAACTGTAATATATTTTAAACATTTAAAGGATAGTTATTTAAGAAAAAAAAGTTTTATTTTTTTTAACTAAAACTTGAATAAGATGTTGCATTAAAAGCATTTGTATGTTTACTTCTTTTGTAAGTGAACTACATGACATTTTGATGCACCTCAAACTGCATCAGATGAGCTCCCTTGCAATCACTCATAGCTCGGTGCGCCCCCTTGCGGCAATAAGGAGTACTCCACACACATGGGAAAAAAATGAATTATCTTATTGTTTGAAAAATATATTAACACAGACTCATTCAAATGTCAAAAGATCACTCCTCAGAAACTTTGATGGTGCATTTTTGAGTTCTACCAGAAGCTTACAACAGCTGGAATCAATTAAATATTCAAGCAAACACTCAAAATGACTATAACCCAAAACAAATAACACCATCAGTCTGTAAAGTTTCATAACAAAAGTGGAATGTGAAATTATTTATCCTCAATCCACTAATAACAGACATGACAATTGGATGTTTAAATAAATAATTGTAAATAAGATTTGACATGTAATCAAATAGTGGTGTACGTTAGTGCTAAAATATTGATCAGTTACATGTTGAATGAGGTGGTATTTATCAACTTCCCGTGTGGAAACAGCAGAAACGTAAGTAAAGGTAGATTCTGAGTTTGGGGGGGGCGGGGGGAGGCTTGCCCTGAAATGCGGATGAGTCTGGGCAGCTGCTGCTACTGGAGCGGGGGGGGCGAGCGGAGCTCACTCAGTTCAGTCTCCGGCAGCTGCCTGCTGCACGGACGGGATGCGGGTTAATTGTAATTGGACTAATTGCTCTCTGGGTGGGACGCGAAGTTTTCTGGATAAACTTCGATCGGCAGCGCCGCATGCCTCCGCTGCGGAGGCCACAACTCCAGAACTGCCGTTAAGATGGAGCCCGAGAGCTGCCAAGTGCTGGAAAACACCGAAAAGTGTGGTTTTGTTTCAGCGGCCAAATAAATGTTTTATACGCGTCTTATTAACCCACCACGGCCGCGTGCACTTCTCCCCGTCTTTAATTTCCAAATATTTCCTTACGTAGCGTTAAGTGGCGTATTTCAGGATGCATAGCATTTTCCCCCTTTTTTTTTCCTCCTCTTTAATGTTTCAGCATGAAAAACCCACAGCCGACATCTCTTCTCTGTCTGTGAGAGGCGGCCAGCACTCCGAGAACAAGTGGATAACGTTAGCTCTAGCCGCTAATGCTAACATCCTGCTAGCTGCCCGGGCTAACGCCGCCAACACGCGGATAACTTATATCAAAGATCAGCTCGGAGCGCGAGGAGGAGGCGAGGAAGAAAGAAAGAAAACGGGGGAGGGAGTAAGAGAAATTCGCACGGGAGCAGTCCCGAAAGACGCCATCTTTCAAAACAAACCCTGACAGAGAGCAGGCGTTGGTGGCTCTAAGTTCTGTCGGCCCCTTGTCCTCCAGAACATCAACTCCTAGAATAAGAAACAGAGCAGCTAAACACACAGAAACACACGAAACACACGCCGCCTGCCAGCTCACACACCTGCCCGCATACGACCGCGGACACACGGCTAAAGACACTCAGCAGCAGCCGGGTGAAGTTTGACAACGGACAAAAATTAAAGTTATGAAATTAAAAAGCCCAATGTGCACTTACTCAGCAGCAGTCTTCCTCCAGATTAATTAAATATATATCTATTAGAAGCCGATCCGCGATGGAATAAGATCACACAAATAGTCCGGCCGCGTCCTTTCCGCGGAGCTAGAATTAGTTGTTATATTTTAGATGTAGTTTCAGTAAAAAATGTGTAAAAAGAGAGAAACTGAAGCTACAAAACAAGAAGAACTCTTCTTCAATCTCATTCAGCTCAGCCTCAGCACAACACAGATCCTTGCGCACCGGAGCTAGAGGAAGGGGGAGAAAAACTACTCAATTTTCTTAATGATGGCCATTTATCTGCCACGAAGCGTTTGATATTGGCTTTTGTCGCCCTTAAAGTTCGTTAAATCGAACCGATGAGCTAGGCTAAGCGGGCAAAAAATGTGTTAAAAAAGCGGACTACTTTATGTGTCGGTGCGGCGAATTTATTTCACTTTGCCTAAGGAACGGCGGTGCTGCGACTCCCATTGCCTAGGGAAAAAACCCGGATGTAAACTCAGTGAAACTCTACGGAGAGAAAGTCAGCACGCACGTACACACTCAATGACACACACACGCAGACACACGCCGTGAAAGTCGGCGGAGCAGTTCGTTGTGTTTTGATGGTTTGTGACGGGCACCGTGTTCCTCCTCCTTTTTACACGGCGCTGTCCGCTCCTAAGCAGCCGCTGCTCGGCCTCCATGTTCGGCTGCTGGAGCTGCCGGACTGTTGCACTTTTGTGGAGGAAGAGGGGGATGAGGAAACGGAGGACAGGTGGCTCCGTTTTTTTCTCTCATTCTACTGGGATCAGAGTCGGCCTCAGTCCACGAAGGGCGGAAGGGAAATATCTTCACAAGAAAATTACGAATAAATACAAACAGCAACAAAAAGGTTTTCTTTTGAAAAACTCTAATACATTTTTCTTACCTAATTAAGTAATTGATTTCCAAGGTTACATTTTTTTAAATCTTTGTTAACATTTGGATTATTTTAGAACCCTGAAAAAAAACAATGCAGTATTAAAATATTAAAATACATCAAATAAAATGGTGTGACAGATATGTGTGTGTGTGTGTGTGTATGTATACACACACACACACACACACACACACACACACACACACACACACACACACACACACACACACACACACACACACACACACACACACACACACACACACACACACACACACACACACACACACACACACACACACACACACACACACACACACACACACACACACACACACACACACACACACACACACAGAGTGGTGGACAAAATTGTTGGTACCCCTCAGTTAAAGAAAGAAAGTCCACAATGCTCACTGAAATGACTTGAAACGTTCCATAGTAACAATAAATTAAAATGTATTGAAAATTAAACAATCAAAATCAGCCATTACTTTTGAGTTGTTGATTAACAGAATTATTAAAAAAAAAAAAAAAAAACTAATGAAATAGGGCTGGACAAAAATGATGGTACCCTTAACTTAATATTTTGTTGCACAACCTTTTGAGGCAATCACTGCAATTAAACGGTTTCTGTATTTGTCATGAGCCTTCTGCACCTGTCCACAGGTATTTTGGCCCACTCCTAATGAGCAAACTGCTCCAGTTGTCTCAGGTTTGATGGGTGTCTTCTCCAAATGGCATGTTTCAGCTCCTTCCACAGATGTTCAATGGGATTCAGATCTGGGCTCATAGAAGGCCACTTCAGAATAGTCCAAGGCTTTTCTCTTAGCCATTCTTGGGGGTTTTTAGCTGTGTGTTTTGGATCGTTGTCCTGTTGGAAGACCCCTGACCTGCGACTGAGACCAGCATAGCAGCCCCAAAACAGAACTGAGCCTCCTCCATGTTTCACAGTAGGGACAGTGTTCTTTTGGTTGTACGCTTCATTTTTGAGTCTACAAACATAGAGCTGATGTGCCTTACCTAAAAGCTCCAGTTTTGTCTCATCTGTCCAAAGGACATTTTCCCAGAAGCTTTGTGGCTTGTCAACATGCATTTGTGCAAATTCCAGTCTGGCTTTTTGATGATTTCCTTTCAACAGTGGTGTCCTGTTGAAAGGACACGAATGGTGCGATCTGACACTGATGTACCTTGATTTAGGAGTTCACCTTTATTGTCTTTGGAGGTTGTTCTGGGCTCTTTGGATACAGTTGGAACTATCCATCTCCTCAATTTGTCATCAATTTCCTCTTCAGGCCACGTCCAGGGAGGTTGGCTACTGTCCCGTGGGTCTTAAACTTCTGGATAATATGTGCCACTGTTGTCACAGGAACTTCAAGCTGCTTAGAAATGGTTTTATAGCCTTTACCTTTACGATATTTGTCTATAATTTTGTTTCTAATGTCCTGGGACAATTCTCTCCTTGGCTTTCTGTTGTCCATCTTCAGTGTGGTACACACCTTTTCACCAAACAGCAACGTGACTATTTGTCTCCCTTTAAATAGGCAGACTGACTGATTATGGGTTTGAAAACAGCTGTGATGTCAATTAAAGGACATCCCTGAGTTCATCATGACCTCCTGGGCAATTAGTTCTCAGTCTTTTATGGAGGCACCATCATTTTTGTCCAGCCCTATTTCATTAGTTTGTTTTTTCAAATAATTCTGTTAATCAATAACTCAAAAGTAATTGCTGATTTTGATTATTTAATTTTCAATAAAGTTTAATTTATTGTTACTTTTGAACGTTTCAAGTCATTTCAGTGAGCATTGTGGACTTTCTTTCTTTAACTGAGGGTACCAACAATTTTGTCCACCACTCTGTGAGCTACTTCTTTGGAACCCATCACACTTGTCAAATAATGTGTTGCTTTGGTACCTTGCCTGGACTCAGGGCAATGCATTAGGACTGCTGGTGTTTTCTATACACCACAATTAAAAAGAATGAGCTCAAAGCTAATCCTTGATACATCCACCTCCACTACATCTCACCACTATCTTTCAGGTTGCATACATTTCCTGAACATTTTCTTCTCCAAAAGCATCCACTAATCAAATACTGGATCTATGGTTTTCTTTATTTGCATGAAGTCATTTTGTTACTCACTTACTCACTTCTGACCTCAGCTGAGCATCCACTACTTTTTCAACAACTTCATTATGAGTTATTTGGTTTATTCCTCTGCAGTTTCCACAACTCTGCACATCTCCCGTAAAATGAGCACCAGTAAACCATTCCTGAGGCATCTTTTAGAATATTTTTGTTGTTGTTGACAGAAGTAATTCTTGCTCTTTTCCAGGAGAGGATGATGTAGAGCTAAACAAAAAAGAAGAAAGTAGTTTGTTGATGAGTACAGAGACTATTAAAAGATCAGGTGTGGCTGTATTGCTCAGACAACACTTCATATTAGCCCTTTGAGTCAAAATGTTTCAATGATAAACTAGAAGTTGTTCCAAAAAGAAAGATGCAGGTGTTTGCTGATGATGCAGTTATTTTTACACATAGACAGTAAGCTTTTCTTTGCTGCTTTGACTACTTTTAACAAATAACCAAGTGCATCAAGAATTGACGCCTTTTAAGTAAATTGAAGTCTCATTTAATGTGTAATTGCAAAAACAAATGTATGTGTTTTTGTGGGAAGGCCTTTTTGCACATCAATTTGTATTACGATATGGTGACTTGCTGCTGGTGCAACACAGAAAAGACACAAACTCTTTCTCCAAAGAAGAAGTCACCCAAGTTTATGAGGAAAGTTTCCCTTTATGAGACTGCTTTTTAAATGGACAAATTAGTTAAAATGCTGACTTATAAAGTTGCATGGACTTGCTTCTCTTTCTTCAAAAAGGCTTTAAGACAAACATTGTCATGGTTTTCATTAAGGCCCCAGTCCAATAATACTGTGAAGTACCATGTTCTCTGTCAAAGTATTTGTAATCATATGTGCTAATTTTGAATTAGTACTCTGGAAAGAAGCTTTTTTATTTATTTACAATAGCTGTTGATCAATATTGACTGTCTCCATCAAATCCAGCCTACATATATACATATATTCATGAAACAAATAACTTCAATCCAAAAAAGTTCCAAGCTACTACAGGTTTGAAGTTGCCATGTTACCAGTAAATGTGAAAATAGCTGCTGAAAGACTTAACTTCACACCTGTGAGTAAGTGTATGTGGACTGTGACATGTTAAAGTTAAAATTGTTCTTGTTAACATGTTAGGACTTTTTTTTAACAACTTAGTAGTGTAGATTTGAAGAAAAATGCCTCAGGTAAAATTGTTCAGTCCATTAATACTATAAATGAATACAATTATTTGTATCTGAAAGGCTATTAATTGTAGAAAGGAATAGTTATGCCTGAATACAAAAGTAAATTCTCAACATTTTCATGAAGAGGTTTTTAACACTTGCCACACCCGCACTGTTACCATAGTAACGTCATCGTGACGTCTTTTCAGGCAGGAAGAGACTTGAACCCCAAAAAACTGTCTGAATTTGGACCAGAGGAAACATGCCAAGTCCACATGACGAACTTGTTGGGTCTTTTAGTTGAAAATAAAAACTGCTCTGATGGTCACTGGGTTGCCATGGTAACGTGGCGTGAAGAGTAGAGTAATGGATTTCTTTTCCGATCCCCTTTGTTCCAAGTGTTGCTGGAGCATATTTACTCTAGATGTCTGCCGGTGTGTGGATCCCTCACAGGTTACAACTCCAATCACAGCACCACACAAACAGAGACGTGGAGTTTGAAATTTATAAAAACATTTTTACCGTGCCAGAAATATGTGGCAATTTCCATCCGAATGGGGGGAGATTAACCCTTATTTTTGATGATTTCCAGAAAAAAGTAAAGTTATTTATGTTAATACTCAAAGCTGTGGCAGATTTGGGCATTGTGGGAAATTGTCCAAGGCGTTCACATAAAAAAAAAAAAAATCCTGCAAAAGGGAAAAAAAATTAAAACAAACACAAATAAACGCCTAATCAGATTCTTGTTATGATTTAAAATTTCCCATCAAATATCTCCCTGCAGGGCGGTTTACTTGGTCTGTAGCATGCTAGTAATATTACAGAAATATTCACAAAGAAGAAAATAAGTAAGTAGCAATATGTGAACATATGCTCTTATCCTTAGAAATTCATCATTGACACTCCTGTTTCTAAGCAAATGTTTCTTTAAAATATAAATATTTTTATGTAGTTTTTTTTTAATTTAGAACAAATAAAGAAAAAAAGACCTTATGTGCATCAGTAAAAGGGAGGGGAAAAAGTAATGCGTTAAAAAAGTGTCCTTATTTAAAAACCTCCTTAAATAAGGACACTTGTTTAAAAATATAGAAGATAAATGGGCCAAACATAAAGACAGGAAGCTACAGAACAAAAGTACTCAGGTTGTTAAACAGAGGTTTATGATGTAAAAAAAAAAAGATAGCGGCTCATGTGTGTCATGCTCTGCTAATTTATTTCTGTCTATATGTAATATAAAACCCAACACCTACAAATTAGTCTGAGTGAGGCAAATACATCATCATGCAGTTGTTCTGATTTTAAAAAGATCCTGACTTTTTATCATTGAGTGAATCTGAAACAAGTGAAAGTAAATCTTCAGCCCAGTTGAAAGTTCAATGTGTTTGTATTTAAATGAGCATTGTACTCTGTTTGTGGAATACAACACGTACAAACACTGAACCATGCCTCCAGTTTTGCTGCTATTGGTCTAGGCTGATGGGGATGGGGCAGCCATTCCAGCATACACTGGGCCTTTGGCCAGAGCTCTTTTCTTTCATGTTTACCGTATGTGCTCCATCCATCCATTTTCCAAATCGGCTTAATCCCTTCTGGGGTCGTGGGGATGCTGGAGCCTATCCCAGCTACTGTTGGATGAGGTAAACCATGCATGGTTTTCCAGTCCATCACAGGAGCAAACATCTGCTCACATTCACACCTAAGGGAGAGATTAAATGGTAAATGGTATATACTTATATAGCAATTTTCTACCTTTTTCGAAGGTCCAAGGCCCATAACAGTCACAGTCCCAAACGCTAGCACCACCAGAGGCAAGGTGGGGGTTCATTGTCTTGCACTTATACATATGGGCAATCAAACCTGCAGTCTTCTGATCATAGGTCGACCGCCCACCACTGCACCAGGGCCGCCCCCAAATGACCTGTGAAGCATTTTTTTCTAACTGTAGGAGGAAGAGGGAGTACCCAATGAAAGCTGCTCATTACATCAAGTTTAGTAGATCCATGGTAGCAGAGGTTAGATTGATACTTTAGACTAATTGTGTATTTTGTGATACAAGCATCTAATTTGGCATGGATTTATCTTAGAATCCCCTCCTCCAGAAAAGCACGTCAGCCATGCGAACAACATACAATATGGCGGCCATTTGTAAAGATGGTGCCCATTCACTTAAATGTTACCAAAATGTTCAAAATCTACATTTGCCAGTCTCAACAATATGGGTTACTCCTGCACAAATTGCAGTCTTTAAACTTGAGGTGCCCCTACAGAATGCTATTGTTTATATTTTAAGATCTTGGATTTTCTCATGGCTAACATGTTTTTTCTAAAAGAGAGAATTCTACTGTACATCGATCCTAAATGTGGTGCCTGTACTACAAAATGCACACTTTTTTGATGACTGGTGCCACCATGGGAGGAAATGGTTCTTTAAAAAGTATTTTAGTTGATTAACATAATGTATATGCAAAATACATCTTAAAAGAAATAACACATGAAGAATATCTGTTACTTTTTCATTAAGATCGCAATTAAAGTGAGACACGTCTATGCCATAGAAAGCATTTCTTTGTGTTTTTTAGTTTCCGTGTGAAAAGTGTTGCTTTCATTCTGCAATGATTTCAATTGGCCACTAGAGGGAGACAAATCACAGCTGTAGAGATCTGTGCATTTGATTCTCCTTCCATCTGATTCACAGCTCTGGAGTAAACCACACATCTAATAAACTTTAAACATTAAACTTTAAAAATGAAATGTATCAACTGTGAAATAACATAAAATACTGATTTCCATTTTTTAAATGAACTTTTAGATTTCCGTTAAAGCCAAACTGTGTTTTTTTCAGCAATTTACTGACGTTAAACTGTTTGAAATATGAGGAGAAACTGTATTGATGACTTTGAAATGTGCTTAAGTAAATGTGTCAAACTGTTGCAGATTAAATTAAGTCGGTAGAGGCAAAAACTATGTTAGGGGATTTTTTTTTCATCTTTAAATTAGAGTATTCTTGATTAAAAGTTTTTTAAAAGTTTAAAAGCATTCCAACAGAACCCTGCTCTCACATCTAATCCAGTTTTTTTTAACCTTCCACTACTTTTTTTTATTTTCCAAGAAAAAAACCCACTTCCATAACAAATTACAGTTTGAAACATTTTATTGAATATACTAGAATACAAAAAAAGTGATTCATAACAAAAAAATTATTAAAAAGTGTATAGAAATAAAAGCACCAAAAAAACACACATTTATTTTTCAATGGAAAAAACCTTAACCAAAATAATTATTTTAATTGTCTTCACAACAATTATTGAATTAGCAGTTTAACCAATTTTCTCAAATTTCTTTTTTAATCAATTTGCATTTTGTAGTCATGTAAAATACATCCATACTATTTTTTTTTTATTTAAAATTTGCACTGTAATTGTTAAATATTTTTCCCAAAACTTAACTAGTATGCTTATGTTATCTTTTTTCCTATGAGTCAGTTTGTCTTTAATATACTATATATAGTTTTGTTTTTTCTAAATATTTGTGGTATTTTATTGTTTCTAGTTCATGTTTATTCATGAACTTGTTGGATTTGAGTGAAACTCTGGAGTCAGTTTGATGCATTTATTGAAAACCCTGCGTAAACTGTTTTTTTTTGCCCAAAACACGACGAACCACCAGATGAGAAGTGGATTCATATTTTTGTGCCAAAGCAAAGAAAACAGCTTGTTTTACATATGCTTTGTTTATATTGTCTTAATAAAAAGTTAGGAATCTATTTACCCCAGGAATGGGCAACTCCAGACCTTGAGAGTGTCCTGGATGCTGTCCAACATACCCTGAAAACACCTGAAACAGGTATTCTATCATGAGTAGGGCTTGGATATCTGGAAATTATGCAGACACACCGGCCCCTCGACCCTGATCTATCTTTTCACAATTTTGGTAAAATGTAAATGAAAAATAAAATTGGTCTTTAGGTTCAATTAAAGCTCCATAAGGCAGCACAGTGGAGCAGTGGTGAGCACTTTCACAATCACAGTGAAAAGGTCCTAGTTTAAATCCCTATGGGACCTTCCTATGTGGAAATTGCATGTTCTCTCCTGTGCATGAGTGGGTTTTCTGCATCCAAAAACATGCGTTGTAAGTTAATTTGTAACTCTAAATTGCCCCCAGGAATGCATATGTCCCTGCAACAGAGTGGTGGTCTATTTAGGGTGTACCCCACCTTCACCCAGCAACCCCGTGACCCAGAAAGGGACTCAGCAGTTTCAGAAGATGGATGGATGGACGAATGAAGCTCCATAAGCACAACGCGGTGGACAATTTATGCTACTGCACCTCTTTCCTTCTTTCTTTCTGTTACCCCGTCACAGCATGTAGGGAGGATTTGATAGGATCTGCCCTGAATGCCTGTGAGGAATCCCACAGCACGGACAGAAGACCACAGCTTTACCTATAAATACCACAGACTCATGGACTTCCAGAAACAGATACTTCAGATAAAGTCACTCTTCTCTGTCGCATGAAAGAGAAAATTTACTTTAGATGTTTATTGTTTGAAAGGAGAAATTCAGAGCAGGAATCTGTATTTGGGGTCAAACTCTTCCACCAGATCCATCACAACCTGGGTGACTGAAATGAAGGCAAACAGATCCAAATTCAAACAGTCAGACTTTCTGTCTCATCCCTCCGCAGGCTAAAACTCTGAGATCCTTCCTGTTGGGAGAACTGTGACAGAAGTAGCAAAATGAAGTGTGACAGGAGCTCTGGACCAATCAGTAGACAATGTGTAACCCAATCACACACAAGCAGATCCATCATGTGCAGCATGGTGACTTCCTGTCCTGGTTAGATCCACATAACCACATTAAAGTGTGCGTTCATCAGCTTTCCAGGGGCGTCTGCTCTGATGAAGAGCAGCTCTAGTTCTTTGTTCTCTGCAGCTTCTCTCAGATCTCAATTCAAAGCTGTTAAACGGATCAGCCAGGCTTTCATGCTGCGAGGGCGGCACCTGGCGTTAGGCCGGGAGGAGCAGGACGCGGAGGGGCTTCAAAGCTAAAAGCAAATAGGACAGGAGATCTGATTTTAGATGCTCTCCAAAGACTGACACATTTCTGGTTATCATCATCAGCATCCTTTTATTCCATCACAGAGGCCTCTTCGTCATCTGGCACGTTTTTGTATGGACGACATGTGATTGCTCATCCCTCTGATCAGAGCTCTTCATTCTGCTTCTTCAGCAAACATGTTAAAAAAAACTCAGCATCATTTACCAACATTCGTAAACTCTTTTGCAGGCACACACACTTCTCTACCACGCTATGTCAAAACATTTATCTTACAGAGAATCTTATCTTTAGCCTCCATTTTTTACAGTAGCACTTTCATTCAATGTTTAGCCTGATGCAGTCTTTCCACTGCTGCACATTTAAACAAAAACTTTACAAATATGACATTTCTTCCATCTTAAAAAAAGCTAACATAACAAACTGAGTTTTTATTTTTAACATTGGTCACAATAACTCAGCAGCTTTTGTGGGCAAATTTAAGTTTAATATCAAGCACTTTTTACCCATTTAAAAAGGCATTTTTAGCATTTAGCATCTTCTTTTTACTGGAAAAACACTTTTAGCGGCTCAGTTTGCATTTCATACTTGAAAGCATTTTTTACTGTTTAATTTTTATAGGTTTTAGCATTTTTGTGTGTCAGTGTCCTCTGAGTTTTTTTTTAACATGGCAACATCTTCATTCATCTTTTCTAATTGATATGTGAAATGGATTTGCTAAATTTGTTTTATTAATTTTGTATTGTAGTTTTCCATTGTTTTTAATGTTTGAAATAATTAATTCAATCAAATAAAATCAATTTAGCAGTTACTACAATCATTAAGTATCATATACCGGTAAGTTGAATTACAATAATACTATAATCCAGAAGTGCTTTATCCTTTTGTTATTTGCAAATTTGTAGTTATATTATTATTCAGTTGATGCCTGTTGATTTTTAGAGATCAGAATTAACTTTTTTGGTTGTTGTTTGTTTTGTTTTTAGCACTCAGAGAAGGTTCTGCAGGATCACATTCGTTCAGTTTGTATTTTTTTACATCGTTTGATCACTTTGATCTGTAAAAAAAGATCACACAGAGGAAAAATCTACATCCTTATGTTTTTCACTCACATGTAGCTCTGGGTTTGATGTTTAATTTCAGCACATTTTCACCTTCAAAGGCCATTTGAGTAAATAATCTGCACTTCTGAGAACACTGGGGTACCTGTAGTCGCTTTAATGGCACTTCCATATGATTCACTAATAGTGCATTAATAGTTGGTAGTGAGAAGATTATTATCTAAATTCTTCAGCTGTTCACAATAGCGGAACCATTTACACAACTGTGAAGGCACAGAAAGTCCATTACCAACATTTGAAAAACTGTTAATAAACGTTGAACTCCTTAAAGGTGAAACATTTTCTTTACTGACTTTTACCTGTTAAACCTCATTTATAAGCCAGTATGCATGAAGTCTGGGAAAATAAAGGAGTAAAGACGAGCATTTTCCAAATAAAAAAGTAAAGTCAATTTTCTATCAACTGAACTGGGAAGCAGGTCAGCTCAGGTGTGGAAGGTCTCTACAAACAGAGACTGGAGAACAGAGGAGCAGCTGAACACCATTATGCAACAAGCTCACCTAGTTTACAGCTGTTTCATACCTCTTGTGTTCCCCCCACCTTTCCCCACCTGCCCCCCTTTCAGGTGTGACTAAAGAGACGGATGTGGAGCATCTGCCTGAAGCCTGCAGGAGGACAGCGGAGCGGGCAGTCAGCACAAAAAGCAGCTTCTGTTCTTCACTCAACGATGATAAGATTCCATTGTTTGCGTCAGAGCATTTTTTTCTGCAAGGGAGCCAGCCTGCTGATGTGATGAAGCCACCTCACAACTGCCACAATCTGCAGTTTCTTGATAACCACTGGAGGCCGACTGCAAAAGTGGGTCAGTCCCTTACTGTTATAAGAAGTCAAACTTTTTTATGAAAACAAATGTTTTGTTGTTTTTTACTGTTGTTGTTGTTCTATGAAAATTATCTTTGACTTAAAAAAATTCTTGACGATGAAATTGCATATAAACAGGAGAGTGAGAGACCTAATCAGAAAACTCCTCAAAATAAAGATTTAATTAAAAAAAAAATATATATATATACCAAGTTCAGCCTTAAAATGGGTAAATAGAAACAGAAGGAGGAAATACAAACAATGGAGGAAATATGTAAAGAAAACTAAGCTTTAAACTTCAATTTTGAGTATTCCTTTATTTAAATCAATGTGAACCAGGACCAGATGAAAAACTGTAGTTTGAAAAGGCACAGGTTAATAGCTGTTACAGTCAGTGGGCCAGAAGCTCCCTCCATTCGGATACATCCATTGCAGACAAATAGATCCATGTACGTCTTTGTTTCCCTTGTCTGAGCTGGAATCCGGCTCAAAACTGTACAGCTGGTTAACTCAGATTTTGCTCACCATTTTTATTGCGCCAGCAATGTCAGGTTGGAGTTTTGAGGGGCTCTAAGTTAGCGGGGGAACATGTAAACTGAGGAACGATGGGAAGGCGGTGGACTTACACCACGCCAACAGTCCCAACCACAACTCAGGTAAATTTTTAATGAACTCTTGCCGCTTTGCAGAAACGATGTCCTAGAGAACGTCACAGGTTTTTTGATTTTAGTTAAAAAGGGCGTAATCATAATTAAGCGACCATTGGTAACACCAGATCACAGAAAATGATTGGAGTGGGACTTTAAAGGCCGTGCTTCTTTGGATATATATATTTTTTGCCTCCCAACACAACTTTGGAAGCAGAACCCAGCCAAGACCAGCATTCTCCCTGGGACCTATAACTCAAAACAATTGATATTATTCTAACTAATAACAAACTTAAATAAACAGAATAAACTACACATAATTAAGTGTATACCCTACAAAAACACAAATGTAGTGTGAAAATGCATTATTGTTTTAACCTCTATTTGACAATATAACTAAAGACTCTTATAATGTAAACATATTAAAGATGGGATTAAACTGTAGAAAAGCATAAAGTTGTGCAGTGCATGGTGGTTTGTCACTTTTTTTTTGGAATGAGTGTGAAATCTGCCTAAACAAGGTGTGTGTCTAATAAGCAAAACTTATTTTCAGCTCTGTGGTTATCTGCATTGTGACTGGAAATGTCACAAAAGGAGAACAAGTGAGCGAATCCTAGTTGTAAAGTTGGCCCTTTTCGTTTTGAACAAGCCACAGCTGCTACACAGTGACGCACCCTTGCTTCACCTGCTGTTGGTTTCAAACCAGACTGTAGGAGGAAGTGAAAGTGGCCCTCTATTTTATTTTTTTTCAACAAAAAAAAAAAAAATCCCTAATCTAAAGGTGTGAGGATCGTTCCCCTGTTTTTTTGTCGTCCATGGGTTTAGTCATTTTGTTTTAAGACTTCCTCCTATCACAATCGCACCAGGTTCAAGTTTCTAACGCCCCCGTAGTTGCATTCATTTAGGTTAATAATCCTTGGTGTCTGGTTTTTCATTCAGCTTGGTCAGGTCATCTGCTGCTTTGTCATCCCTTTCCTTTCTTCCTTTGTTTGGTTCCTTGGTTTTGTCCCGGTTTGAGTTTGTTTATTAAAGTTTTAGGTTCCTGCTATTGAGGCCGCTCTGTTTTGGGTCCCACATCATTGTGTTCTGACAGTGATATGGCCAATCTTTAGGCTTCTTTCATGAGAAAGAGGATTCTAACCTTTTTTTGTGTTCAGTTCAAATTTGATATACACATCTGACCTTTACACACATGTAATTTTGTTTAATGTATAGTTTATTTTCAATTTGTACTTGCAATTGTAATTTAAATAAAGTTGGTTTAAAAGTAATCTTCAGACTTTTTGTCTTTATTCACCCATCATTTTATATGGGTCAGTTTTGACCCGTAACAGCAGTTCTCACTAGTGAAATTGTGGAATTTGTTTGGGGCAACTGTATATTTTTTCTTTAAATGAAAGAATAATGTAAATACCGTTCTCGCTTAAGCAATATAGGAAATATAATCAGTGAATTTAAACAGTTTTTGTAATTGAAACCAGGTGGTACATTGTAGGATAAAAGCTCTTTAGAGCCATAAAAATATTAAGTGTTTCCATTGATATGAATACATAATAATATTGGATGATATCTGGTGTTTTTAACGTCCAATCTCGGATCAACGAATAACATTTCAAAAAATCAAAAAAACTTCAACAGAAATTCACCTGTGGTTGTGGGTGGGACTGTTGGCACAGAGTAGGACTACTTTCATTTCCCATCATCCCCTTGTTTGCACACATTCTCACTATCTTACAGCCCCCTTACAAGACGCGATGCAACAAAAATAGCGAGCAATATTGGAGCCATCCAGATGCCAGCACACACAAGGAAAACAAAGACGTACATGGATCTAGTCGTCTACAAGGGGATAGATCAGGGGGGTCCAACAGGCCCTTGACCCCAAAAGAGATATAGCAGGTTAAGAAAAGGGATGGAAAATTGGTGTGTCATGGACAGTACAGTCTCTGCCCACTAGGCACATCTTGTGTACAAAGACAATTTACATAAACCTTAAAACTAATCAATTATCAGAATTAGTAAAGGCTTGGTTGTTAAAATAAAAATTTCAAGTAAGTAAAAAAAATAAAAATCACAAAATTAAAGTAACAGTGAAGTTGAAAATGAACCCGGAATTGTTTTTTTTTTTTTTTTTTTTGAGTTTTTTCTTACCGAAAAGGGCAGGGATGTCCAGTTAAACTTCGTCTGTTTAGTCTAGTCTATTTTAGCAATCAGCTCTTGTTTTATGAATGATTTTATGTTTTGTACAATTCATCATGTGAACCCCGTTGAGAAAACTGTGTTGTGGTATTGGGCTGTATGAGTAAAATGGAATGGAATTGAAATAATCAAATGCAGCTGAACAACAGATGGATTTAAGGCTTTCTGGAAGTCTGTTCCAGATCTGTAGAGCATAGAAGCTGAATGGAGCTTCTCCATGTTTGACCAGATCCAGATGACCGGAGAGGTCTGGTTGGTACACACTGGGTCAGGAGATCAGTCATGTATTTTGGTGCTAAACCATTCAAAGCTTTATAAAGCAGGAACAGAACCGTAAAGTCTAATCTCTGGCAGAGGATATACCGTTTTGCATTTGGGCAGAGCCAGACTCTGACCAGCAGAAAGTCAGTTGTTCATTATGATCTATGGTGTGGTCTTTGATGGACATTCACACTTCATGTCAACGGCAGACAGACTTTGTGACGGTTGGCTGGTCTACCCTGACTGTGAGCTTCAGACTCCTCTAAATCTGTAACCGTGAATTTACAAAGATGTTCCTGAACATCAGTCATGCTGCAGACAAACTCGGGGGGGTTGTGCAAATGAACGCCGCCCACAAGGTTCGTGAAGCTCCGCCCCCACCACGACACCACCACAAAGCTATCCCTTTTAGCTGGCTGGTGGAAGTGACTCATGACCAAGCGCTTGTGGATCAAATCAGACTTTCATAACGCTCTTTATGTAATTGGAGGGGGAGGTGGACGTGATGATCCTCCACCTGCCTCCCCATCACTGCAGTGCGGCTCGACCTATAAGCTGTTGAGCCTGGGTGTCCTCAAACCTTCTCCAGATGCAGAGCTGTGTGCGACCCCAAAGATCACTCATATCACACACACACTTACTTCCTGCAGCACCGCAAACTGACACACTTCAGCTAATTGTGGCTCCTCCAGCTCACTTTATCTTAAATGGACCAAAAATGACTCAAAGGTCAACAAGAAAATTCTTCTGATAGTCAATACTTTACCTTACAGTTATTTGTATTCCTTTTTTAGAATGTTTCTTTTCACCGTTTATTTCTTTAATTGATCTGAAATATTTCTCTATCTGGATGTCACCATATGTTTGAATAGAATTTTTTCCCATTTCAAAAGCTGTTTACACATTTATATTTTCTGTATATTTGTGGTCTTGTTTCCTTTTCCTCCATGACAGTCTGTCACTCGCTTTGAAGGCCTTCAAGTCGCAAATCTTGCAGTCATAACATGACGTTCTGTCACGTTTTCCTGAGAACGTTTCCATTACGTCATTGCAGAATTAAAAAAGGTTATGTGTTTGATGAGGTTAAGATCCTTTTCTTTTTACTTGAGTTTTGGCTTTCCTGAAAAGTGATGTTTTTTAAACATCACTTTTTTATGGATTTTATTAGGATTTTTATGGATTTTATTTTTTATTTATTAGGGATTTTATTTTCTGGTTTATCTGTGTTCCTTGGAGATGATGATCCTCCTGTGAAAACAGTTTCCTGATGCCTGCTGCCCCAGTTCCTCTGAGCTGCTGCTCTTGCTTTGGTTCTCCAACAGAAGTGAGGTAACACATGGTGGTTAATTTTAGAGCAAAAAATATTAAATTAAGTTAGTGTAGTCCAATAATGTTTAGCAGCAGGACTAGACCTCAACCACCTGAAGGCAATTCATTTGGCATTTTTAGCAAGTGTTTTCACTTTTATCCTTTTCATCATCCACCTTTTTGCAGCTCCTGTTATCCATTCCTTACTTCTTCCTGCAGGTAGCCTCATCATCTATTCATTTCTGTTGCTTTTGTGTTATCTCTGTCCTTTCAGCGTCTCTTAAGACCACAATATGTGAGTGACCCACATTCATGTAATCAACCCCTGCCAACAATAAAAACGGACTGCATGCACTGGGAAGACAGAACTTCTTTGTTGCAGTTTGTGCTGTGACCGACGGGGTTCTTCTTCTGCAGGGTTCTCGTTTTCTGTGGAGTTCTTCTCTTCGTTAAGGTAGCAGGTCGTCCAATGATCGATGGGTCAGCGGCTAGATCCCCGCTCCCCCTAGTCAACTATCGTTGTGTTCTTGGGCAAGACACTTCACCCTCCCTGCCTCCAGTGTCGCTCCACTGGTGTATGAATGCATGCGAATGTGGTGATAGTCAGTGGGGCAGTGGGGCAGTGGGCACGGACTGGCAGCCACACCTCTGTCAGTCTGGCCCAGGGCAGCTTACCATCACCAACTGTGAATGAGGAGTGAATGAATAATGGACACACTGTAAGCACTTTGAGCGTCTGAGAATAGTCAAAACCCTGACAGGTCTACACCTGTAGTTTTATATGGAGACCTTGTACTGAGCCTCTGGTCCACTTTGATGTACACAGACTTGACACATAACCATTCTCTGTTCACATCTTCACCCTTTAAGACCAACTCTGATGAAAATTGTGTTTTTTGCTGTTTTTAACATGGTGTGGCATTTTTCTAATTGTGGAGAAAACATATGAAGAAAAATTAAGCTTTCGTCAGAAATGCAACTCTACAACTGATTTTAATAATTATGAATCAGGAGCAGACAAAAAAGGGTTAAGTGACGTAAAAAGAAGGAATGGCCTTACTCCACAACTCAGATGCAATTTTCCAATAAACCCTTGCCGCTCTGTAGAATCCATGTTCTAGAAAAAGACAGTTTTTTTTAAAACTTTGCCTAGAAATGGCATCATCATAATTAAAAGACGGGGAACGCTGTTAAAATAGACCAAAAGATGATCTTAGTGGGACTTTTACCACAACTGCCCTCGTGGGTGATTGGGGGTTGTCTGAGGGTAAAAAAATGGGCAAACCGAAGTGCTTGGTGTATTGTAAAACTTCAGTAGTTTTGACAAAGGACCACATCAGCTTGAGGTTTCAAACCTGAACTCTGCGTGTTAGGATCTGCTGAATGGCAGCTGCCATGCTGTGATAAGCAGCTGCTTTGACTTATCTCACTTGAGGATTCAGAAAAACCTTGTCTTTCTTCTGTTTCCAACACGAAAAACACTTCAGAGCAGAACAGTGGGGCCAATAAATGCACCAGTAGGAAAGCGGCTTTGCCACCCTCACTTGGTTATTTTCTGCCATTTCAGGTCCTTATGTGACAAATGTGTCTGCAAACTTTGGTAAAAAATTCAAAGTAATCTATGGTCATGTTGCTCCAAACGATTCTGTGAGGATTTGTGTTGCTTGAGATGTTGTCACATTCTGTGTTAAGTTGTGTCCTTTTTTTTGCTAAACTCACACCACATCAGGGAATTTGATTAATTGGTCCATCAGCTCTATTATCCTTATCTTTACTGTTTTGCCATGTCATGTTTAGGGTTTTTCCTTTTGTCATGTTTAGTCATTTCCCTTTTTTATATGTTAGAGTCTAATTGATTAATTTTCTCTCTGTTCTGTTCTCCTGCATCTGTTTTCAGCAGCTGCAGGTACCATGTAAAACAGTTTAAGGCCATGTCACACAGAAACTATATACATGTTGCGCATCTTGCACGGATGAAACTTGGTCATACTTAAATATACACGGAAAAAGGGAGAAAAGATGCAGTCTTTATGTACAAATCTCACAATTATATCATGAATAAACCATGTTAAAACCACGGAAGAAGTATGGATAAACCACGCAAAGAACACGAAAATCAATGTAGAACATGAACCGTGCGTTATTATTGCACTGTTGATATGTGATTTATTAGTGATTTGTGTGTCAATTATATAATTTAAACATGATATGTGCGCCGTATTTATAATATAAAAGCCCATTAGACACACGTGGACTGAGGAACGGTCGTGGAAAGCCACAAATGTGAGTATGCATCTTGCAAAAGTCATGCACAATTACGTAAAAGTTACATAATAACTGCATATAATTCTTACAAATGTGTAAACTGCGTGAATCTCAACCGACCAAAAATTTCGAACAGCACAAAACCAAATTCATGTACAGACGCGTCAGCAGAAACTTTCAACGGACATCTGCACACATCGACGAAGGAACGACAGAAACACTTATGTATTACAGTACAGACCACAAACGTTTGGTCTGTACTGTATGTATATCACGCATTTATCAAGAAAGACCAAAATAATGTACATTGTGGCTGTGTGACATGGCCTTGAGGTAGCTCCATCTCCTCCCCTCACCTCTGCTCCTCTTTTCACGTGTTGCTCTGTGATTAATTCTAAGGTGTAGTCAAACTATGACTATATTTTTAAGTTCAAACTTCAAAATGAAACTGAGTTGTTCGTTTGTGACGCTGGGAAAAATGTGTAAGGACTGGATGAGTCCAAGTCAATGCTTTTGATCAAACATACTTCAGGTGGGGCTTGAATTGATGCACAAATTTAAGTTTTTGCAAATAAATATATCAAGAAAAACTTGGAGAAATATTTTTTTTCTGTGAGGATTTCCGGTGCTTTAAGCCAAATCAGTCAGTTAAGAACCAGGGAGGCATTAAAATGCAAACTGGTTCATTGTTCTGTCCTTTTTTTTGGTCCGTCTCAATGTGTAACCACAAAGCTGCTGCACACAGTGACAGTCTTCCTTCCTGGACAAACCAGTGATAAAAAGTTCAGATGGGAGTGCACGTTATGGCGTTCATTAGGAGTAATCCAATTACTGAGAATCAAACCGCAGTTTATTATGATGCTTTTTTACTGGGAGAAGTAATGAGATTACACTTGTCTCTGGGTTGTGCGCCTGTGTTGTGGGAGCTGCTGCAAGATCACTGAACCCCCAGCACAGAGGCTATGAAGCCCCCAGCACGCACAAACTGATGAGATTAGGAGGACAAGCACAATTCAAACACTTGTTTCATCTGCAGCCAAGGGACTAAAGAGGCACATCAGCATCGGGTTGGACAGTTGTGTTCCTGCGTAAAA
The DNA here is from genome assembly GCF_053564925.1 of Oryzias latipes. Taxonomy (NCBI): domain Eukaryota; kingdom Metazoa; phylum Chordata; class Actinopteri; order Beloniformes; family Adrianichthyidae; genus Oryzias; species Oryzias latipes. The sequence goes on along the minus strand of NC_136242.1, from coordinate 29,998,908 downwards.
GTTGCTTTTTCTGGTTTCTGAGGTTTTGATCTGTATCTGGTTTGACTTCCTGTTATATTTTGTAGAGCTCTATTCTTGATGCATGTTGTTTGGCATGTTGTCTTCCTGATTCCTTTTTATTCCTAGCAGCAACCCCAAGACTTCCAGACTGAAGCTTGTTTATAAAAAAACTTGACAATTGTACGGTGGTCCTGAAATGCAAATCATATCTACAAATCACTTGAAGCACTGATAGGTTTTGTTTTGAATTAGATGGAAAGGATGTTTTACTCGAACTGTGGTGAAGAGTTGACTGAAAAACTTTTGCAGTGGCTGTGGCCAGAAGCTTAAAGAAATATCTTGTGATTGTGTTAATAACGCCATTATTAGCAAAAAAAAAAAAATCCTTTTTTTTAGGACTTTGTTTATACAGAGCGGCAGCAGTTCACTAGAAATTTGCTTCTTGTAAAATGCACATCAGTTTTCTAACATTTAAAAAAGCTATTGGAATAGTTCATGCATGGTGTGACACATACGAATGCACGGTTTTTGAAGCCGGGTTTATTGAAATCATGGGAACTAGTTAAACTTGTAAAAGCACTAATTATGTTTAAAGCCAGAAATAACTTACTTCCAGTTAACACACAACAAATGTTCAAGGACAGAGATGGGGTTACGAGTTAAGAAAACAGCTGAACTTCATAAAGCAATGCTTTAGTACTGCATAAAAATACAATTTTCTTTCTCAATTTGTGATGTGGATTTATGGAACACAAAGGTTTAAAACAAAGAAAACACACAAACAGTGCAAAACATTTCACTTCCACAATCAATCCTTCCAGACTCATTTAGCTGAGGTTTAAAAAATGTACATGTATTAAAAAAACCCGACAAGATAATAATATCTTTATAAGGGACACCACTACAGCTCCAAATGCCCCTACATTTCAGTCAGTTTTTTTAATGTTTGCAACAACGTAAAAATTTAGATGCTCTTTGTTTAGTTCGATCTCTTTATTTTTATTTTTATTGTTGGCTCCTGTTTGAATTTGAGTATAAAGTCAGTCCTACAACCAAAGCTCTGTCACTTTTTTGTGAGCGTCCTTCTTTTCTTTATCAGATCTCCTTGCAGCTAGTAACAGCTTTGCTTAGCTGACAATAATAACCAAAAAGTCAAGGACCTTCGGGTTACAGCGCCCCCTGCTGGTTATGCATAGGACAACCCTTCCAGCAGTGGAGGCATCCAGATTGATTGGACTGTGACATTACATTGTATTTAAATAAAGCTGTCTCCATTACAGGTTTAACTGTAGAGCTGGCATCTGCATGTGCTGCACAAAACAGTCTTTGTCTGCGTGATGTAAAAGAATGTGGATAAGCATCAATGCTTTCTATAAATACTATCTGTGTTTTCTAAAAATAACGTAGATAATGAAAGCAAATATTTTCTTCCAGCGGCCATCTTTAATTGGGCGTGGAGCTTCGCAGACTTGACGTCAGACTCCACCTGAATAAACACTGGTCTTTCCGGTCGCCTGAAACCTGAGGCGGCGTTTACTTGTCTAGAAAGAGGTGGTGCCTGATGCTCACAGGTATGTATGTTCAGAGGTGCAGCTGGACTGGTCCAACCGGTGCTGGCTGGGAAATTTTCCCACAGAGGAAAAAACGCAAGAGGGTACTTGCACTGAAGCAACTGTTTTTTTTAGGTCACTTTTGCAGGTTCTTCCATGTTACTCTACTTGAGTGGTAAAAACCAGTTTTAATCATTAACTCTGACAGCTATTTTCAGAAGAAGCTGCACTTTGATCTTACAAACAAAACAAGAAACACGTGATGCTTTTGTCACCCTGAGAATGACCGTCAGATTAAGGCACGTCCTTGTGTGGATGAGGCCCCAGATTCTGTAAACCCTCACTTATAGTTACTCAGACATGTGACTTGCTGAAGCTCAGTTGACATCAGGTGCTGTTTGTGTCTGTTTACACCAGGTTGTTGAACTTTTACTTCAGCATTTATCGATCATGTGACCTCAGAGCGTGAGACACTGTCAGCAGCTGAGAGGTTTTGGAAAGATGGGACCCAGTTTTTCCTCTACTTCTTTCTGCACTTTGAGAGACTTAATAACAGAAGTGGAGATGACCGCAACAAATCATTCAAAATCCCAATAATTTTGAAGGGATTTGATCGTAGTTTGTGATATTCTGATCTTATTCTGAGTTGTGAAATGAAAAACTGGAGCTGATGTTTGGAGACAAAATGTGACAATCTGCTTTTAAGATGGAAACTGTTTTATTTTGAAAAGAATTTCAGTTAAAATGTTTTTTGCATCACAGTCAATGAAAGAGGATGCAACAAAACACCCAAACAGAGCCCTGTCTAACAGTCTTTCAGTGACTAGTTCAGTTCTGCAGGGTTCTGTGACATGACAGACCCAAATGAATAATCCAGAATAATCCAGCCTCCATTTTGTCTGCACCCAACTTCAACACATTCAATGCACAAAAACAATAAGAAAATAACTCTCTTTTATGATTCCCATTAATGTATTTTTTCTGTGACATTACTTTGCATATGTTGTTTATATTAAGTTTTATTTTTGCACCAGACCTGTTCAGCAGGTCTGTTTCTTCTTCTTTTGTGATCCTATGAAAGTGACCTGAAAATAGGAATAAGAATTTTAAAATGGGTTTCTACAGAATAAGAGCATGTTCCATTTTCTCTGTTTTCTTCCTGGTTGGATTTTTCTTGGTTTAACACATTTTGATTATAATTTGTACTTTAAATATTTTTGTTTCCTATGACTATGTCTAAAAGAGGTGAAAGACTTTTATTTCAGTCAAGTTCACGACAACAGAAAACTGAAACTGAGAGGTGTCATCTGACAGCATAAATTACAAAAACAAATATTTTATCCTACCCCCTCCGCTGTATCAACATTTGGTACAACCCACAAAGCTTTGCCCTCAGACACACCTCACCCTCCATGAGGAAGGACACTGCAGCCAGGTAACTCCTATTGTGGATAACATTGACCTGACTGTGCTTTTGACGGCTCTGAGTAAATCAACTGTTAAACACAAGTTTAATTTTGACCATATGATAGTGTTGGATGACTGTGATGTTCACTGATGAATGAGCAGGATGTTGGCTGAGTTCATGACACCAACCAAAGCTCCTTGTGTTTGTGGAGTTTGTCAGCTTCAGGTAGGTCACCATTGGCCTTTGCTGGTTTTGTCGCAATGTTTATTCAGGTGTGGAGCAACTGTTGTTTCTCTAAGTTCACGAATGAATGAAAATGGGGGTTGAAATCCGACCAGGATGACGCCTGACAGCCTCAGAGGTGCAGTCTCTCACATTTGCATATTGCAGTTTTTAGTGAGACGATGGCAGAAAGAAGATATCTAATATATGTTAGCCTTAAAGCAGAAACGTTGATATACAGAATTTTCAGTCATAACTAGACTCATCATGACTGCTACCAAATCAGAGTTTTGGTTTGTCCAGTCTGGCTTTTTTATGATTTCCTTTTAACAGTGGTGTCCTCCTTGGTCGTCTCCCATGATGTCCATTCTGTGCGATCTGACACTGATGCACGTTGATTTAGGAGTTCACCTTTATTGTCTTTGGAGGTTGTTCTGGGCTCTTTGGATACAGTTGGAACTATCCATCTCCTCAATTTGTCATCAATTTCCTCTTCCTGCCACGTCCAGGGAGGTTGGCTACTGTCCCGTGGGTCTTAAACTTCTGAATAATATGTGCCACTGTTGTCACAGGAACTTCAAGCTGCTTAGAAATGGTTTTATAGCTTTTACCTTTACGATGTTTGTCTATAATTTTGTTTCTAATGTCCTGGGACAATTCTCTCCTTGGCTTTCTGTTGTCCATGGTCAGTGTGGTTCACACCATTTCACCAAAAAGCAATGTGACTATTTGTCTCCCTTTAAATAGGCAGACTGACTGATTATGGGTTTGAAAACAGCTGTGATGTCAATTAAAGGACATCCCTGAGTTCATCATGACCCCCTGGGCAATTAGTTCTCAGTCTTTTATGGAGGGACCATCATTTTTGTCCAGCCCTATTTCATTAGTTTGTTTTTTCAAATAATTCTGTTAATCAACAACTCAACAGTAATGGCTGATTTTGATTATTTAATTTTCAATAAAGTTTAATTTATTGTTTCTTTTGAACGTTTCAAGTCATTTCAGTGAGCATTGTGGACTTTCTTTCTTTAACTGAGGGGTACCAACAATTTTGTCCACCACTGTAAATACCTTTAAATTGCACAGAGGTGGATTTAGATGAGTCTCTGGATTTTACAAGACAACTGAGAGTGAAATTGAGATCAAACAACGTTGTGGTCTGTTGATTGACAGGTGATTTTGATTGCCATCTCCAGGCTGGGCTCTCTGAGCATGCTCCCACACCTGTGGAGTTCAGATGTCCCTCACGTGTGTCGGATTTTGGAAGTGCTGAAATTGGATGCAATTTTGCAGAGGAGATGTTGCCCTCAGGAGATTAGAAAAATAATCATGCACAAGTTTGTTAAAGGTGAAGGCTGTAAGAGCATCATTGGTTGACAGGTTCCCATGGACAGGAAGGTTTCTATCCATCCGCTGGCTCAGAGGAACATCAGCAGGTTTTAATCCGGCTCTTTTAAGAGTTATTTGTCAGCAACCTCTGGACTTAGAGAAAGCGGGTTTTTCCTGCTGAAACTATTCTCAGGAAACCAAAGTTTTCATAATTCCTACTGGTTATGGACACAAGTGCAGGGTTTGCATGACATTTAAAAAAGCAGGTCAGTCAAGAATGCTAATTGCTAATTTGTTTTTGAATGCTCTGTTTGTGTTTTGATATTTAAGAGGTCTGTTCTCTGAACCCAGCAGGAACTTGGTGTATAAACTAATTCATTATGAATTGACTTTTTCCACTAGTCGTTCTGAAAATACCCAGATTAATTATGGTGACGTGAGGTTTGAGTCACATGACCATGTGCAGTGGGTGACCTGTCTCACACTTCTTCAGCATTTAATTTTATTTACGCTTTATTGTGTTCTTTAAATACTCAGTTACGTGTGGACTTCTGGTAGTTTGGAGAGGACAGTTGGGTGTGACACATTATTAAACAGCCTGAATGACAAGAAAATCTGTCAGCAGGGCAGAATATGTTCTATCCTACAAGCAACTTTAGCACTCAAAGTCTCCAGAAGTGCTGCCAGAGGTTCTGTCTGCTGACACTTAAGGCAGGCAGATGCTTGGGACCCCAGGCAAGTAGGGGATCCCAAGGCTGAATCGTTACAAGAGGGAATGAAGAATGTGCAGTCACAGGCGTAAACCAATGGAGAACTCCCCAAATGCGGCCCTCCTTTGCTCTCACTTTGTAGCAAAGGTGATTTCATGTAAAACCAACAGGTGGAGCAGTTGGAGTGAGGAGAAGTTATGTGTCTGACACTGAGAAAACAAGAATAAAAGAAAACGAGACAGAGGGGAGAAAGTGCAGACAAAATAATCCACCAAGAAAAGCTTACTGTTTTGTTTGATTTCAATCTGTTATATGGTATTGTAAAGGACTGAACCAAAAAAGCGCAAACCATTTTAAACTTTATAAAGTTTTATCTAAAAACTGCAGTCAATTGATGCAAATTCAAAAAAACGATTTTCATTGGTTGAAATGATCATCTTCTGTTCCTTTCGGGGTCACAGTGTTGCTGGAGCCTATCCCGGCCACCTGTGGGCAAAGGTAAGAAAGGTCTAGGTGCCTCAGTTTCAGGTCCCCCAGGCCAGGACTTGAACCAGGGGCCTTTTTGCTGTGAGGCAAGAGCACTAAGCACTGTCGCTTTTGTTTGAAATGATCAAATCAACTTTGTGCAGTGCCAAGCGCCTTACTATTGAAAACAACGAAAAACAGAATTTAAAATGGAAACCCAACCTACCCTTTACCCCCCCCTCCCCTCCCCTCCCCTCATGGTTACCACATACATCTCATGAACCTGCACACAATGAATACTCATAAAATAAACTTGAGGCTTGCCTATGCTGCAAAGAAACAGTATGGGTTCATGTGCAGAATTTAACTTTTCCATCAGACCAGACTGCTTTGCTGATCCAGATGTTAAATAGTTGGGCTAATTCTCATATAGCACCTTTTTTACCTTAATTACGGCTCAAAATGATTTACAGAAGATCAAAGCACACTTATGTCAGCTCAGCACACGGCATTAACCTGTAGCCACCAGGAGCAACAGGGGGTTCAGTGTCTGGCCCAAGGACACTCTGACACCGCCAAGGCCGGAACTGAACCTCTGATAAGAGGTTGAGAACAGCAGCAATAACCTGCTTCCTGAGATTACAGGATAAAGAGCTGCAGCACAAATGTATGTTAACGACCCACTTCAATGAAAATCCTGTTTTTGGTGTTTTTAACATGTTTTTGATCATAATTTCAAGATTTTAATTGCGTTTCTGGATATTTCTTTGTTCAAACTGTTGTGAATCGGGAGCGAGACTGAAAAAAGTGACGAAAAACAGCGGATCACAAGCACCCTGATGCATCCACTTGTAGATGACTAGATCCATGTACGTTGACATTTTTAGTAAGATGTTTAATCAAATTGTGTCAAAAGGTAAATCAAAGTGAAGGGTGAACAGGATAAAGGCAGTGATGCGCACGCAGCCTTGTTGCGCATGTATTTCGATTTAGACAAATCCTTCTGTGGATTCAGCAAAAAATAAGGAAAGTTCAGGAATATTTCCTGTAGTGTAAAACATCTTACAGATGCAGCCTTCTCTCTTTACTAAGTCCTCGAGTCGAATCTGCTGGATAGCACAGCCTGCCTTGCTGCTCATAAAATCGGCTTCCCTTAGGTGGTTTAAGAGCTAATATGAACCACTTGGTGTGACTTTATACAAACACTTTCATGTGTTTTTAAATATAATTTGGGATGTCAGCCCAAAAGGAAATGTTGGCCCTAACAAAACGTGTCCTTAATCAAAGGTCTCTTATTTTGGAATGGAGCGTAAAATCTTTTTGGCTTCACATGAAAAATTAAACCAAATGTCTACAAATTAAATTGAACAACAGACAGGATCTAAACGATAAGATCGTTTAGTTGTGTAATGAAAACGAATACAAAGTCCTGCAAAATCAGACAACCCAGCTGGATGTTGGAGCGTTAGTCAATCTGGAAGTTTTCTCGTTTGAGCTGCAAACGTTCATCTTTTCCACATTTTTATTCCCCTTTGGTGTTTTCGTTTGCTTGACTGGTACAGATCTGTGAAAGCAAGAGGTCTACAGAACAACAAAAGTTCATAAGAAGACAGTTCAGCTCAGTTTGTTTCCGTCAGATCTTCTGTGGTCCTGAAGTGAAAGTGAAAGCCCGTGGACGCCCCTGCGCGCGCACCACACATGTGGGAGATCTTTTTTAAGCGCAGGGCTCCCAGTCGTCCTCCTGCCCGCTGCACCTCTCTTTTAATTGGCTGTCAAAAATAACCACCTCATCCGGCTCCGCGGAGCGGGAGCCCGTGGGGAGGCATCCGCCGCGCGCCTGCAGTGAAGGATCGTGCGTGGGTCTGCGCGCAGCAGCAGAGCGACCCGCGCCTCGCTGCAGCAGTGTGGGCCGCCTAAACATCTTTATGTAAAACTCATGTAGGAGGGCGGCTCGTGGATCTGAAGATGAAGAGGCTGCAGCTCTTCATGCCTTCACGATGACTCTACTATCTTTGGCACCCCCTCCAACACACGCGCGCACCCAAAGAGTCAACTTCTTTAGTTTAGGTAAAAAAAAAAAAAAAAAGATGAGTGAGTTTATTTCCTCCTCGTGTCCTCTCTGATAACTCTTCAGCAGCTGCATAGGGCCTGACTTACCAGCAGGTGGCAAAAGTGCTACCTCCTTCAATTCAGCCAATCAGAGGCCAAAGAGGGAGTCCGGAGGCGGGACATAGCCAGGAGAGCAGAGATAAAAAGTCAAGAAGAAAGAGTCGAGCGGCGCAGCGGCAGAGAGGAGGCCGGTGGAGCGGAGGAACAGCAACAGGTCATCAGACAGGAGGAGGAGGAGGAGGGCAGCTGCTTCCTTCTCTCTGCAGCTTCGCTTCTGAGACTGGAAACTTCCTGGAAGCGGATCTGAGCTGGGAGGGTCAGGACGAGGAAGGAAGTGGAGGAAGGAGCTCCCGCTCCTCCCCGCCGAAACTCGCACAAGACTTTCAGCTTCCTGGAGTGTCGTGAAGTGAAGCCCGGAGGAGGCGCACTTCCTGTGCGCGCGTGGAGAGCTGTCAGCGCAGAGCCGCGCGCGCCAGTGAGGATGGCCGGACGCCGAGCGGACCGCCTGAGCGCCGCGCGGACCCCACAGCAGCCCCGCCTGTGAGCGCGCGCGCGCACAGAGCCAGCTCATGGAGGAGCAGTCCGCGCTGCTCTCGGCGGAAGATCCGCTCGCCCCCACCACGGCTCCGGAGCTGCCGGCTTCCGCACCCCCACCGCAGAACAGCAGGACATTCACCGGCCTGAGGATCTTCTGCAGGAGGTGAGCCTCTCACGCACGCCCCTCGGCTGTCAACACATCTGGGCACGCAGCTCTTAGGTCACATCAGGTTAAAAAAAAAACGCAAACACTTTCAGAGAAGGCTCTGTCTAAAACTGAAAAACATACTCTGGGATTCAAACCAACAACCTCTGTTTTGAGAAGCTGCAGATGAGCCGCCTGGAGGAGCTCCTGCTGTCCATCATACAAGGAAAAGATGGAAACAAACGAGGAGCTGTAAGCTGTTAGATCAAGTATGACCTGGTCAGAGAGGCCAGAGGTGGATGGGTGACGGATCTGCATGCGGGACCAGGACCCCTGAAGGTCTCTCAGCTTTGGTCAGATCCCTCCACATTCCCTGGACTCCTCAGAGACAATCATCTGCTTTCCTGTTATTTACCTGGATTGATCAGATCGGGTGTTCTGAAGAAGTCACCCTTTGATTGTCTATCCGAGGAAACTCATCCAGGGTTTTTAAATCATGCTGCGGCACCAAACATATTTCTGACAACGTCCCGTTTAGATTGGAGAGATCCAAACTCAGCAGAACATTGGGTCTAAACCTGCATGCATGCTCACATGAAGAGCTGCTCCTCATGGTGAACACATGACCCACAAGTAAATACCACGTGATCCTAGGTTTTACATTGATTTATTATTAAAGCAGATTTAATTTTCTTTATGAATAGAGTTTATTTTGTTTAAAAATAAACAAAAAAGCAGATGGAAGTTTTTACTTTTGTTTCCTTGCACAAAAAATTGCAGTTTAAACGGTTTTACTGCTACAAGTTCTCTAATATAATGCAAGTAAATATTTTGCAGTGCGGTTATAAGAAATAATCCGGCTCAGCTATCATACATCTTCTTGAGCAGCAGAATGGAGGAAACACCTTTTGTGTTTGTCTTTGAATACGGCGAGGTTGCTGTTGCCGCACACACCAGGAGGCATCTCGCTGCCTTCAGGATATGCTTTGGAGCGGTTAGGATTGCTCAGACCCTGTCGTTGGACCTGCTGGGGTTTCAGAGGAGCGTCGCCGAGCGTGGAGTCAGCATATCTGTTGAGCACCTGCTGGTCTCCCCATGCTCCACAATTCCAAGCTTCTTCTGTCCTCTAAGGACAAGCTGAGAAAAGCCTTTAAGAGGTCTCTGAAGTCATCTGATGCAAGCCCTGATTCAGACGCTCCGCTCAGAGCTCCTTTCTGTGCTTTTTGGTTGTCTGGAAACTTCAGTTATGGAGGTGGATGTGAGCGTCACACATGATGTGGAAAATGAGATCCAGCAGAGGAGGAGATGACTGCTGAAGTCTGAGGGCATCAGTCCGCTCCATTAGTTTCTCACAAGCTTGAGTCAGATGTGGAGCAGGTTCTTCACCGGTGACGTTGGGGGGTGATGCTGGACAGCAGCCTCTCTTTCTCCTGTGATGATTCGTTTCTACCTTTTTTGATCAGTCAGTGAACTGAAAGATCAGTTTTACTCGGAGCAGACGGCGACATCACGGGACTGACGCTCAGAAGACGCAGGAGGTTTCTCTGTTTCATCAGATGTTTGGTAGAATTGAGTTCGGGGCTTCAATATTTATTCTGCCCAGTTTACATTTTTTTAAGGTTCTTCCGAAGCATTAAATTTGTGCAAATTGAAACGGATATAATGGCAAATTTCTTCTTGGACACTGAGTTTTAGTGCTCACATTAAAGCCACGACTTGCCGTCTCTTCAACTCTGACATCTCATGTCCCGACGAGGCTGAGGGAAGCTGATTCATGTCTTCTCCTGCTGGCTGAGCTTCTCTAACAGTTTTCTGTCTCAGATCTCTGCTTAACCAGAACCGGGAGGACCGACCTCATTACTCCTGTTTTCAAGTCTTTACACTCGACGGCAGTGTAAACGGCCAGTGGTATTTATAGTGGTATTTTAATTATGATTATGCTGCCATTTTCTAGGACATAATTTCTGCAGAGTGACAGTAGTTTATTATAAACTAACCACTGAGTTGTGGGTGTGAATGTTGGTGTGGAGTAAGCCTTTCCTCAGTTTCCTTCATCTATCTGTTAAAACACTCCCGCTAGTTTGGGAAATGAAGACGTTCATGGTTCCATTGGTCTGCAAGAGGATGCATCAGACTGAAGCGGAGCAGGGACCCAGCACATTTTCCATGCAACATCTAGAAGCTTTTGCTAACGGCATGTACTCGTTTGCTCTTGATTCACAATAATTTGAATAAAGAAATACTCAGAAATGCAATTTTAAGCTAAATTTTCTTTATATCCCCTCCATCATTAGAAAAATCCCACAGCGTGTTAAAAACACTTAAAACACCATTTTCATCTGAGAGGGACTTTTACGGTGTAGGGCACATGTGGCAAACTCGAGGCCCGCGGGGCAAATGTGGCCCGCCATGTCATTTTATGTGGCCCGCGAGAGCATAAAGGTTTTTAATTTCTTAACATAAAAATTGGTGTGTATTTATTCATGTCTAGGAGGAATCTGACGTGAAATATCAGATTGGGCTTAAACACTGTCCATAACCTAACCTGACAGAATCAAATTTAAAAGTATTTATGCTAGAGTAACAAGCAAAAATATGTTTTCCATGCAACTGTAACTGTCACTTTAAAAAGTTATAATAAATAAATTCGTTATTCAACATTAAGGAGTAGGTATATTTATTTTTCATTACATTTAGTTACATGTATAGGTTACATCTGGCCCTTTGAGGACAACCTCTATGCTGATGTGGCCCTTGGTGAAAATGAGTTTGACACCCCTGGTGTGGGGCTTAAACACCAGCAGAGCTCTGAGATCCACAGGAAGCCATCAGCTGGTTGAACGGAGTCTGAACCCAACAGTGTGAAGCTGCAGTTTCCTGAAGAACTCAGATCCTGACTGTTTGGATCTTTATTTAGGTCCAGACTCAAAACGTTCCTCCTCTCTGCTGCTTCTGATTAAAATAGGGGTCTGTTGTGTTTTACTGCCGTTTTCCCCCTCATTTATTTTCATGTTTTTCCACACATATTTTTTACGTCTTTGAATTCTCTCTGTGTAGGAGCGCAGTGCAGTTCGCACTGACGTGTGCATGGTTTGTCGTTCTGTCTGTTCTGTGAAACTTTACCACAGCTTTTGTCTTGTATTTCTTGGTAAAAGTGAAAGGAAGTTGTTCAAAATATTTGGGTGGAAAGAAACTTTAGACTATAGCTGTTTTAAAACACATGAAAAGGTATTCCCTTGGGCTGTGGTGCAGTGTCCTGCTGCTCTGGTCCGGTCACAGTCTGGTTGTGTGAGGAAGAGGAAGAGCATTTGTAGTAAATATGTGGCCAAAATGACTTATGACTGTGGGTGGAGGTTATGAAAGATAACTTAAGGAAAAGCAATAAAATGAGGATAAAAATCATTTTGGAACGAGAACAACTTGCATAATTGAAATGTATGAGACGAGTTCAGAGCACTGGTTGATAACTGGTTTGTCCTCGTTTGTCGTGCTTCGGAAAGCTTGTGGTCCTGAGGTTTGTTGCAGAGCCAGAAGATGCCCGATCTTCTAGAGGTTCTGCAGTTTCTTTGGAAAACCAATCAACTATCTGTTGCAGCTCAGCTCTGATCCATTTCCAGATTGAAAAGTCTCCAAACAATCAACTGTTGTCAGCGCAGAGGAGGAAATGCAGGGTTGTGGTGGGTGTCCAGTCCCCACATGCAGAAGACCTCCCCTCTCAATAATCTGATGGGTCAGGAGTGTTCGGGATCTGATGCTGAGAGGGCAGCAGATGAGCTGCAGCCTTCCAAGAACTTGCAGACGTTTTACCAGATTCATGAAAGCTTTAAGGTGTACAGATGGGCTTCATCCAGAAGCTGTAGTATCTGCAGGTCCCTCATGAAATTGTCTCAGATGTTTGCTTTCGTCCGGCAGGTACTGCATTGTGTGTGTGTGTGTTTTTTTTTTTTCTGTGCACGTGCAGTGTGTAAAGACTTTGCAAACTGGTGTTTACATGGAGACTTCCTCTTTGGCTGTGACTCTTAAGTAACACATCGGTGAGTCACAGCGCGTGCTTGCTGTTTATCTGCGCGCCTTCACTTCCTGCGTGGATCCCACTCAGTTAAAGTCGCACGCATTTAGCGAGGGGTGGGCAGCAGATGGGGCCTCGCTTGGCAAGCATTTGGAGGTGTAAACCCCTGCAATCCAGCCCCTGAGGCTGAATGCTGAGCGCTGAATCCCATAGTAAGGGTTCACCCCAAGCCTTTCCGCCTCAGAGCAGACTCTTCAATTCAGCCACTGAGCTGCTATGAAGGAGGACTTCTTGAAAAATGGAGGTCAGCCCTGAAATATGAGCAGCAGGAAGTTCCTGTGTGGCGCAACCTCTTACCTGGCAGCTGCTGTCATCGTGATGCTCCGCTGTGAAGAAAAGCTCCACATTCAGGTTCTTCAGATGCTTCTTTAATCAGCTCCCCCTAATTATAGCTGCTATTAACAGACCAGCAAAGCAATTAATTAAAGGCGTTCATTTTTAGGGCCTGATGGGAAAGTTTGACTCCTGAGGAGAAGATTCAATCTACCGCTCTCAAAGGAGGAGGAGGAGGAGGAGGAGGAGGAGGAGGAGGAGGAGGAGGAGGAGGAGGAGGAGGAGGAGGAGGAGGAGGAGGAGGAGGAGGAGGAGGAGGAGGAGGAGGAGGAGGAGGAGGAGGAGGAGGAGGAGGAGGAGGAGGAGGAGGAGGAGGAGGAGGAGGAGGAGGAGGAGGAGGAGGAGGAGGAGGAGGAGGAGGAGGAGGAGGAGGAGGAGGAGGAGGAGGAGGAGGAGGAGGAGGAGGAGGAGGAGGAGGAGGAGGAGGAGGAGGAGGAGGAGGAGGAGGAGGAGGAGGAGGAGGAGGAGGAGGAGGAGGAGGAGGAGGAGGAGGAGGAGGAGGAGGAGGAGGAGGAGGAGGAGGAAGGTGCATCCTCATCCTCTCTGGATAGAAACAGCCAGGAATGTGAAGCAACCATTTTGGTTTTCCTCTCCTTAAAGAACACAAATGAGTCTGTGATGGTCAGGGGTGTAACGATTTATTTTAACAATTCGATTCATTTCGTAATTTGTGGTTGACGATACGATTCACTGAACTAAAATCGATTCAGGACATCTTTAACCAAAACTTCAGAGATAAATACCTGAGTACTGAACAGTGCAGGGGAAGTTTTCCAGATTCCTTGGGTTTCTTCTAGATAATCAAGTTTAAATTTAATATGTGTTCAAACAAACAAGTAAACAATAATTGAATAAATAAACCTACCATGTCTCAATCCAAAAGGTATTTTCTTAAAAAGATTATCAAACGATTTTATGATGGTAAAGGGTCAATTCGATTAACAACTTGCTTCAGACAGATCAATCTGGTTATATTGTAGGAATATAAGTTAATTAATTGTTACACTCCTAGTGAGGGTTTGTCTACCTCATGCACATTTGACTAAACCTGCTCCTGAATTCCTCAACTTGGTGTTGGTCTCATCTTTACAGGATTGTAATCGTTTCCATGTTCTGCCCAAACGCTGCTGTTTGAGCTGCTGCTGTTATAATGGGAGCTGCAGCTTTTTATTGTATTTCTTTAATACAATGAAGCTAAGGATGGATGTTTATTTACATAAAGTTCTTTAATGCGTTTCCCGCTTAAGAAGTGAACCATTTTCGCATTGTGTAGCGATGAATATTCTGATTTAAAAAAAAAAAGAACAATTAGACATGCAAACCTAATTCATGGCTCCTCATAGTTAGAAGTCAGAAGCTCATAAGGCATTACATATATAGAGGTTTATGTCTTTATTAAAAAAGACGTTCATTCTTCTAGTGCAGGTTCTCACTGTACTGTTACAAAATAACAAAGAATTTGTGCTGAAAATGTTGGAAAAACCTCATATAATTATATTATCATTGTTATCAAATCTTTCCTGGAGTTTGACACCTGTGACATACGTTGATTTAGTCGTCTAAGCGTGTATTCAGACCAAAGCTTGTGAATATAACCACGTGACTAAAAATCTTCTCACTCATTGGTCGGGAGTTACTAGGGTGGGTCAAAAGCACTTTGTAATGCTTGTCAGGATAGTTCACTGATTCAAACTTTATATTTCAATGACCAATTTTAAACGCCCGTATCAACGGCCCTCGTCAGCTTGGGTGTTTTCACTCTGAAAATGTTTCCAGTCTAAATACACCTTTAAAAGTGGATGCACCAACAGGGTGCTTGTGCCCAGCTGATTTTCTACATCACAAGTACAAACTTTCTCCAATGGCATTTTTTTTGTCTGCTCCTGATTCACATCAATTTGAATAAAAAAAAAATACTCGCAAAAGCAGTTTTGAGTTTAATTTTCTTTTGGATATGTCCTTCATCATCAAAAAATGCTGCAAGAACATGTTGAAAAAAACTACAAAACACCATTTTCACTTTAGTGGGTATTTAGAAGACTTCATGAAGGAAATAAAGCCATAGTTTAGTTTATTTCCACCTCAGTCTTTTCGTCCATCTCTGCTTGAACAGTGTTTACAACAAAGCTTGTAAAATAGGAGATCAAAAATGTTGCATGAACATTTTTTGATCCTCATTACTAATCATAACGACTAATCATTGCAGCTCCAGGGAAAAGAAAGAAGCAGGTTGACCATGACAGATGCTAGAACATTAACTGACACTCCAAACCCCATCTGGCGTTCTAACAATTGATCAGTGATCAAAGTTTGTATTCATGGATGGCTTTATTCTCCCTTAAAAAAAAGAAAATGAAAGGCTTGCTTAGTGTTTACGACGTTTGAATCAGTAGAAACTGTGGAAGGTGAGCAGCAGGTAACTGACGGCAGATAAGTGGTTAGGGGCACCTGCTGCCTCCTCAGGCTTTTTTATTTCACGTTTGAAGCTTCACAGATGCAACATGTCAGGAATTGTGAAATATTCCTAAAGAATTGCAGAAAAGAAGTCAAACTTCAACTGTAAAGATGCCGCATAAAAATGACCAGAAAGCGGAGCGTGTCCAGCTTTTGCTAGAAATCAGGTCCTGTTTTAAAGAAGTGAGTTCTGGAGATGTATTTTTACAACCTAATTAGATGCTCTGAAGCGGCACAGAGCCTCGCCGCTGAGGGACGCCGATCTGACGTGAACCTGACCTGAACGCACTTGACACCGACTCCTCTGCGAGTCCCGGGATGAGGTCAAGTCCTGTTAGAGGACTTCTGTCTAGATCAGGTGCTGCTCTGAACCTGACTCCTGAGCTCTTATGTTTCATCGTAGCCTGACACTCCAGCTCAGGCCACGCCCCCTCAGTGATATCTCACCTCTGATGCTTGATGGAAAACTCTTGCTGCTCCATCACCCAAAGGGGCGGGGCCAAAGTGATGATGGCAGGTAAAAAAAAGAGCTGAAGTTCTGCAGGTGAAGCTTCCATTCAGACTTATCTGATCAAATGGCTGAAGCTAACAGAGCAGCAGATCGTCTGACTGCACACCTGATGGTGAGAATCAAAGAGTCGATCTTTGTCTAAGCGCTAAAAAAGAATGCCTGCATGTTCTGTTGCCTCTAGTTTCCTGTCAGTAAATAATTTACATAAAATTCTCGTGCGTGGGGCAGTTATGGGAAAATGATGCAAAAGCAAGTTTTTTGGCAGTCAAATAAAACTTAACCCAAACTCTGTATCTACATTTATTTTGACATCATGGAGAAAGTGAGCAGAACAGTGTGAGACTTCACATCCTGGCATTTCTACGTCAGTGTCTGAAGGTTCTGTGGAATCCATCCTGTCAGTGACAAGTGGAGTTTTTTTTTTTTTTGCTGGATCTGTGAATGAGTGCGGCGTTTGGCCCCTCAGGGGGTGTTTTGGGCTGTCAGCTGATCGTGGAGCTGCGTGGCCCCGTGTGGCGGTTCCCCCTGGAGTTCCTTAATGTCAGCGATCTGCCAACACTTCCCTAATGAGTTTATGATCCTTTGATCGTCAGCGGCTGATGATGGAGGATCACATGGCTGCATGATGCAGAGACAACACCAACATCAGAGGTCCCAAAACCATCTCAGATCTCCGTTCTGTGGCTCGTCATCTTGATGTTTGGCCTCAAAAGCAGACTTCAACTTTTACATTCATTTAAAATAAAATCAGATATGAAACTAAAAATGTTCATCATGAATATTCTGATTCAGTTGGATTCACGTAGGAAAACAAAATAAGTAAAAATTGTAATTTAAAGAAGCATTTCAGAAATAAAAAAATGTTTAAAAAAATGATAAAAAAGCTTTTTGAAGTAATGAAAGAAATGATAAACCATAGAGTTTGAAGTGAATTCTCTCTTCTCGAGTGTTTTGATGAGCTTCCTTGATGAAGACCATCCTCCTTGTTCACATCTGCTTTGTCATTAATTGTTCCGTTTCATTTTCTCCCAAACATTCGTGGGACCAAAAACACTTTGGGTCACTCAGCTGATCAGAGTTTGACCTAAGCAGAGATGAAGATCATCCTGAGACATAGTTTCATAATCTGCAAAAAATGTGGATTCTTTAAAAAAAAAAAAAAATCTTCCAGACCAAAATTCAGCTTCATGTTCTTCCTCAGTCTTCATCAGTGTTCTTCAGTCCATGGCTGCTCTAGTGAAGAGCTCTCTGAAGCTTGTTGGTCTTCAGCTCTTCGTGACGGTTTGCATCTTCTCTGGATCAAGCAGCTGATTTCTGCTCTTCAGGGTCTGTCTGCACATTTCCACTTTGTAAGATAAAGTCAGTATGAGACTGAAAGCCTCTGATCTTCTTGAGTTGTCCTCAGCTGACGGCTCTCACAGAGCTGGTCCAACGTTTTGACTAACCATGGACATCATCTTAGATGTTGTGATGTTGGAATCTTCCGTCTCGTTTTGTGAATAACGTCACAAAACGTTATTCACACGTTATTCACATGTTTTCATGTGAGATGTGAAAACGCGTCTTCAGTGGTCAAACTGATTTGATTCAGCGGTTTGACGGTTGGCTTTAAGGTTCGTTTGTCCCACAGGTGGCGCTGCTCTGAGGTTTCGGGTGAATCCGGACTAAAGCTGTGCTTCATGAAAACCATGTGGGCTTGTTTCATTGTTCACATGAGGTTATGAGAAGTGTGTGTGTGAGTGCACGTGTGCTGTTTGGTGGTTTTCTCAGCTAAATAAGGATCTAGGTCAGTGCATGAACCATTTCTGGATGATCAGAGACCAAACCGACCCTGGTGAAGCCCACTCCGAGGCCCTGGAAGCAGGACAGAGGGACGAGCCACCAGACACGCTTCTGACTCTGTGCGTGTGTGTGCACGTACACGTGCTTGTGTGTGAGGCAGCAGGACCGAGGGATTACACAGACCCCATTTTCTGGACTATCTTCAGCACTCGTGGCCTTTTTTCTAAAAATAGTCTGATCCAAATGGGGGACGGGACTCTCTGGGAGGAGGAGAAATCAAGGAAAGAGGACACGAGGAGACGCAAAGATCACAGTCATGAGAGTCGACTGTCGGCTCGAGTTGCTCTGTTTACAGCTAAGCTGAACATTTAGGTAGATGTGACGTTATTGCCCACAGTTACAGTTTTATTAATCTCATCTTCAGATGGGGAAACCCTGCAATGTCCCCTATAATCACTAGATGGCAGCAGAGGGATGTAGAAATCCTCATTCAAATCTTTTTCTTCTTTCTTTTTTCATTAGAGCAAAGATGATTATTCATTATGTCATAGATTGATCAGATTTGAACAGAAAAAAGTCTGAGAGCTGATTGGTTTAGTTCAGTCACAAAGTTTATCCTTTATGATCAGTTTCAGCATTTTTGAATGCGAATGTGATCCAGAGGAATTGAGAATACAGCAGATCTGAGTAATGTTCTCATTTATCTATGACTCACATGTTGTGTTTAAATTGCATTGTAGTTCTTTCATTCATCTTCTAATCATTCATTTTCTAATCCGTTATATCCGTTTCGGGGTCACGGGGCTGCTGGACCCTATCCGGCAACTTGCGGGCGAAGGGGACATCCAGCTCACCAATCTGTCGCAGGGCCACAATCACACACCCATGCACGCTCACATTCACACCTAGGGACAATTTAGAGTGACCAATTAACCCCATGAAGCATGTTCTTGGACAGTGGGAGGAAGCCCCGGAGAAAACCCATGCATGCACAGGGAGAACATGCAGACTCCACACAGAAAGATCCCCCAATGATGTTCTGGTTCAGGTTCTGGTTCTGTTTTTTTTCTCCTTTAACCTTCCAACAAACCATTTTTCTCCTCTATGATGCCTTTTAACTCTGAACATGTCGCAGGAACTTGTTTTTTTTTTTTTCCTGTGTTCAAAGTCTGATGAGGATATTGACGCAAACTGACTATAAAAACTTTTTACCCCCCACCAATTAAAAAAAAAAAAGCTTGTGTAGCAAAAAACAATATTTGTTGGTAAATTTTTATTCTGTGGTTCTGCTTTCATATGATGTGGTAATTACCTTGCAGTTACGTCTGCAGGTTCTCAGTTATCATGTCATGTTCTTGTAGGATTCTGTCTGAAAACTGAAGAAGCTTCTCAGATTATCCGCAAAACGTCTTTTTGATAAATCCAGTCATATTGCCCCGAAGAACAAAAGTTCACCTTGCAGTTTTCTGTTTGCAGCTTTAACAACTGTCTGTCTTTCAACTGAAAGGATTAATCTGGATTTATTCAGATAAACCTTTGGATATTAAATTGATAAATGTCTGTAATTAAACGTGTAAACTTCTAGATTTATATGTAAATCTCTAAAAATAAATGTAACTTTCTAGATTTAAATCTGTAACTTTTAAGCATGAAAACTTCTGGATTTATTAGTGCAAACTAGGCCTGCGCAATATACCGCACATTTATCGTTATCGCAATATCCAGCTCTGCAATCTGCATATCACAAAAGACGGCGAAAATCTCAATAAATCGTAAACCTTAAATGTGTATAAACAATCTTATGGCAGCTTGAAGCTTTTAACGAATCAAATAAATCCCTTTATGCATTTGACCAATCCGATGGACGCCTTCAAGTTGTTGACCAATCGGATGGAGGACTATTATCTTAGATGTTTGCCTCCTATGGAGTATAACTTTTAACTGTTGCAATGAAAGGGGAATGATGTTTTTGGTTATTTTGCTATTTGTTTACATACCGCAAATCATATCGTTATCACAATATTAATCTCTAATATCGCATATCGCAAGTTTTCCTCATATCGTGCAGCCGTAGTGCAAACCTTTGAGCCCATTCCTGTAAAATTGTGGATGTAAATGTTTAAACTTCTGTTCAAACAACATAGAACGCAATAGGCAATTACTAAACCAGACTAAACAGACAAGGCTAACTGTCACGGTGAGGGGGGCCCGAGAGCCGGTAGGACCCAGACGCAGAGACGGGAGGCAAACGGGCTCAGGACTAGAGGGTTTATTAACAAACAAAAAGCGCTGCCGAGCAGGATGACAAAATAAAACAAGACTTACTGTGGCGTGGCTAGAAACATGGAAGCATGGCATGAAGGGACAAAGACACATGAAGACGTAAGACGCTAAGAAGTTACGGACGTTAACGCTATGACAAGAAGACGTCAATGGACCAACACAAGAGGAAGGCAGAGACAAGACTTATATACAGACAGGGCAGATAAGACACAGGTGAACACGATCAGGGCAGATGGGGACCAAGGAAGTACAACTCAAGACAAGACAAGACAGGAACCCTTTCAAAATAAAACAGGAAACAGAACCAAATTAAAGCCGCAAGCGGCGTTGTATGGCCCGCAGACGCAACCCGCCTTCCACGCCCAACTCTACGCACTACCGCGGCCCTCTCCGCCCTCACCGCCCACAAATTAAAAGCTAATCAAGGCTGGATTTGCTCATAATGCTAACTATGCTAACTATGCTAATGTGACTAAAAGTCCTAGCATAGCGATCAGCATAATCAACTCTCTCAGAAAAACACATTTCCTAAAATGCTAATTATGCTAACTATGCTAGCTATGCTAATGTGGCTAAAAGTGCTAGCATAGCAATCTGCATCTTCAACTGACTCAGAAAAACACATTACCTAAAATGCTAATTATGCTAACTATGCTAGCTATGCTAATGTGGCTAAAAGTGCTAGCATAGCGATCAGCATCATCAACTGACTCAAAAAAACACATTTCCTAAAATGCTAATTATGCTAACTATGCTAGCTATGCTAATGTGGCTAAAATTGCTAGCATAGCGATCAGCATCATCAACTGACTCAGAAAAACACATTCCTCCATTGGTGAGAGTTATATGTCATAAGTTGCTAAAAAGCCCACTTTTTCCAAAATGGCGGCTTTTCTGTTGATTTTATCTCCATAGCAACCATTTTATGTTTTGGTCCCCTCGGGAGGACGAACAGATTGACGTCAGTTTCGGACAAATCGGTAAAAGTAAACTTTTTGTCGTCCTTAGCAACAGTGGTTTTATGCTAACCACGCCCACATTCCTTATATGTCCATATCCAGTGTTTTTCAATGTATTCAGTTTCAGGCATTAATGCATGCATTCAATTTTCACTGTATTGTATTGAAATGCATGGGAGTTATAACAGTGCGCCACTTTGCTAGCTTGCCACGCGCACGCCGTTCAAAATCTACAACTTCTAATTCCAACATTTTTTACACAGTAGCTTGCCATTGATGCCCAAAAAGTTTTGAGACGATCGAAGAAAATTCCAACGACAAGTTTACGTTTGAATCTGGTGGTTAGGGTGTTTTTTATAGAAAATTCAAGATGGCCGCCTTTTCCCGAGGTCAAAAGTCGACGAAACTCCAAAGGTGATTGTAAACTTACGCTAGGGACATGCGAGTCAAATTTCGTGAAAATCGCTCGAAAAAAAGTTCATTTTTCCATATCGTGTAAAAACGCGAAAAACTCAAAATGGCAGATTTTGGCACAAAATGGCCGCCAAACCGTAGGTCGTGTGGCCATCACGTAATGATTTCAAAACTTTCTTTGGATATACCCGACAAAGTTATCTGGGTTTCGTTAGCCGATTCTTAAAAATAAAATCCAAAAAATTTTTTTTTTGCCGAGTCAGCACTTTTTTTTGCGACGGTTTTTTGTTTACCACGGCCACATTCCTTTATCGATTTTGTCGTATGTGACATCGTTTTGTTCAGTGTGGGCCAGGGTATCGCATATTTCAGTTTCAGGCTATTCCGATAAAATATGTGCGAGCTAGCTAAAATGGCGACGGTTGCGAATTCGCCACGCGCACGCGTTTCAAATTCTACAACTTCTAATTCCAACATTTTGTCCACAGTAGCTTGCCATTGATGCCCGAGAAGTTTCAAAAAGATCGATAAAAATCCCTAGGACGAGTTTTCGTTTGTATACGTTACTAAAGGTGCTTTTTTAAGAAAATTCAACATGGCCGCCCCTTCCCAAGGTCAAAGGTCAACGAAACTTCTTTGGTTATTGTAGAATCAGGGTCTTGGCATGTGTGTGCAATTTCGTGACAATCGCTTAAACAAAAGTGTCATTTTCCCATATTGTCAAAAAACACGAAAATCGCCATTTCTCTGAGTTCGCCACAAAATGGCCGCCAAGCCGCAGGTCGTGTGGCCATCCCATAATAATTTCATAACTTCTTTGGGATATCTCCAACACGCCTGTTTTGGTTTCGTAACTGTATTTTGAAATATTTTTTTTTGGCCCCATAAGCGATTTTCGGCCCATTCATTTTTTTGACGGGATTGCTCGCCGTGATGTCATCATCGTGGGGGGGGTGACAATTTCTTTGCCGAAAATTCATTTTCAATTTATCCTAGGTGTGTGCCAATTTTGGTGAGTTTTCGGGTATGTGGTGGGGGTCAAATTTTGGCTCAAAGTGGAAGAAAGAAAGAAGAAGAATAATAATGAAACGAAGCAGAAACAATATAGAAGTTTTTGCAGTCAGGTGGCCTATGTATTTCAATGCGGCTTGTCTTTTACTATAGGCTGGGCATGTCTTTTTGGCTTTAAACCCGTCGTTTGAGGGCTTTATGAGGCGTTTTCGTGATTTTGTCGTCATTTTTGCGACTACAATTCTGTCGTTTGTGCGATGGTGTTGTGCGTGTGTGTGTGTATTTTTGTTGCGTTACACAATTGTCGTGTCGTTTTGTGCTTTGGGCGACTTTTGACCCCATTTTTTGGCGTTTTGACGCGTTTTTTTGACGTTTTGGACTTTTTGAGTGTTCGACCCTCGTACCAGTTACAATATGGTCCTTGCACTCTGTGAGTGCTGCGGGCCATAACAAGACAGAACAAGAACTAAAGCAAAAACCAAGACAAAACAAACTCAAACCATGACACTAACTTCCGGATTTAAACGTTTAAACCCTCTGGATTAAAACAAGTCAACATCTGGTTTAAACAACGTCCAGATTAAATCGTGTAAATTTTAGGATTTTAAACATGTCAATTTCTGGATTTACACATGTAAACCTCTGGATTTTATCCATGTGAACTTTTGGATTTTACATATGTAAACTTATGGATTTTAAGCATGGAAAATTCTGGATATTAAACGTGTACATTTCTGGATTTACCCACGACTGGATTATAAAGATGTAGCTTTTTGGATTTTAAAAATGTAAACCTCTGGATGATATCCAACTAAACCTCACTATTTTATCCATGTAAACTTTTGGATTTTATGTATGTAAACGTCTGGATTTTAAGCATGAAAAATTCTGGATATTAAACGTGTACATTTCTGGATTTACCCACGACTGGATTATAAAGATGTAGCTTTTTGGATTTTAAAAATGTAAACCTCTGGATGATATCCAACTAAACCTCACTATTTTATCCATGTAAACTTTTGGATTTTATGTATGTAAACGTCTGGATTTTAAGCATGGAAAATTCTGGATTCTAAACATGTTCATTTCTGGATGTTGAGCATGTAAACCTCTGGATTAAATCCATGGGAACTTTTGGATTTTATCATGTAAACTTCTCGATTTTAAAGATGTCATTTGCTGCATTTTAAACATACATTTTCTAGATTTTAAAGATTTAATTTTCTGTTTTTTAAACATGTAAACAGCTGCTTCACTGCTTTTATTATTAATGCTGGACCATAAAGGAGCTCGGCAGTTAAGTTTGCTTAAAAATAAAGTCTCACATTTCTCTGTGAGCTCCTTATGAACAGATTAGAGTACCTGAGGCTGACCCCCCCACCCCACACCCTCTGGCTGTGGGTGACAGTAATCTCCTCTCGTCCAATGGGAGCCGGAGCTGCTGATCTTTTAAGCTTCTTCCACGTTTCAAATCGGTCTCCTAATTGAAGCTCCACTTTTGGTTCAGACACTAACTCTTCTTTGGAGGGGGCGGGGCTCCAGGTATATCAGGTACCATCCTGCAGGACTGACAGGTCACTGAAGGTCCGTGGTGATGTAATGGTCCTTCGGAGGAGCTGAGGAACAACCGTGTAACAGACTGGTGTTTTCATCTGCCGCAGAACCCGTGTGCGTACAAACTGACCATCATTTCATCGCCATGTTTTCATCTGAACGTTTTTCCACTTAGAACCCACAGCCCTGTTGTTCTGTCTTAATTGTTCACATTCTTCTGCAAGATGTTCTCTAAAAAACAATGCAGTTTGATGCGTTTGAAGCATGGAAACGGGCCTAAATATTCATGCAGGGTTTCATATTCGACCCAACTTCCCACTTTGGCGTGGAGAAATAGCAAATGAGCACGCAACCAGCTGACAGATGAGTTTGTTCTAGAACATGTTCTGGTTCCTGAAGCTGAACCGCCTCATGTGGGATGTTGGTGGATCTCAATGCTGCTGCTGCAGCACTCAGGTCTTTAGGTGTTTTCAGGTGTTTTCTGGTTTGAAGACTGTTCATCTGACCCGAACACAGGACTCGTGATAACAGAACCAGACCTGCTGGTGTTTGTCACAGTCGGCTTGTCTATTTCAGTTCCTTGTTTCATCCCAACTCCATGCATGGCTCCTCCTGTACAGTTCTGAGACATTTGGATTGTTTGTTTTTAACGGTTTAAATTTCGTGATAGCTAAAAATGTTCAGTTTTACATTTTGAAAGTTGAGTTTTATAAATGAGCATTCAGAAGTTTCTGGGCTTCTTGTTTGTAGGATTTTCTGCTGTTTCTACATCAGCCTGGGTTCTGTTTTTCCGTTTTGATTTATTGATTTATTTCAAGCAATGTAGTCAAAGCAATAAAGAATTTACACATATTCATCAAACTCATTACAGAAATGTTGAAATGCATAGTTTAATAAGACAGAAAATAAAACAAAACAAAAAAGTCACTGAAATTACATTTTGCTTAATTAAATACAGTGATCAGTAACTAAAGTCAAGTAGAGTTTGATTTATTGCTTGAAAAGAAGTGGGAAGAAGCGAATTTATATAATCCCACCCCTACTGAGTTAATTCATTTTTTAGTTTTAATTTTTGTAATCCGGTTCTGATCCGATAGATTCTTTTCAAGTAACAAAATGATTGATTATCTTCGGAAACCATTCATTCACAATTTCAGTTAACAGTATCGGTAACAAATATGTAATAAGCATTGATTTTTCTCTGGGTTTTGGAGGTTCAGTTAACCAGGATCTTCTCTGGAGCTTAAGCTGTTTTAGAGCTGCTTTCTCCTCTGGATGTGTGATTGATCTGAAGCTGCTTCGGCTCCACATCAGTTGCTCTTTGGAGATCTCCAGATGAGGCTCCAGGCTGCGGCTCTGATTGGTGAGTCCTGTGGTCGTGTGCTCAGGCTGTGAGTCCTTCAGAGTCTGTTGGTGAGTGTTGGTGAGTCAGAGCTCAGTGTCAGTTTAACATGCAGCTTTGCTTCCTGTCATTTTTCTTTCTAATTGGATCCATAATGCAGCAGCCATGGGCCTTGAAGTGATAATGAAGGGCGGCCGGCGGCTCCATTCATGTCTGCCGCTGTGCTGAAGTGCGTGATCACAAAGCCTGAAGCTGCCTGCTGATGAGCTGATCCTGGGTCAGCTGGGCCGGGTGGCCAGCAGGGGTCAGCGGCGTGCAGCTGAACTCAGAGCAGTTTTTCTGCTGAGAGGTTATTTTTGACGGCAGCTTAGTGAGTGTGTGTTTTCTGTGGGAGACTTAGTGCCTCAGTGTGTTTCTGCTCTTCATCTCTGCTGGAGCTGCTCTCCTCAGCCTCCTCAGGTTGTATTCTGCTGCTTCCTCGCTTTGTGTTGTGTTGGACCTGCTGGACCTTCTCAGTCCTTGTTCCTGGATCTGTCTCTGGATGAGTGAGGCAGATTAGCTCAGATTAGTCTGACTCCTGTAGTGTTTTGCTGCTTTGAACTTTGCATTTCGGTTTTGCTTCTTGTCAACCTGACTTCAAATTTACTAACTATTTCTCTGCATTCTAAGCGATACAGAGAGAAAAAAATCCCAGCATCTGTTTGCATTTAGTCTCCAAACTTTAGGAAATAATCCCTTATATTGGATAAATAATGGACTAAAACAGATTATTTTAATTAAAATCTTACTAGAAAATCCCTTTTCTCCATGAGTATGGTGAACATCTGTTCCAGAGAGGCAGTTTTCGTTTCAGCATGATTTCTGGCCGTCTGTGGCCACAGGTCACTGCTGGAGATGACGAGATGTCTTCATGCTGTTTGAGTGATTCGACAGCCTGGTAGCCCATCCAGACACACAGGGTTAAAAGAAGAAAAAATTAACTTGGAGCAAAATGAAAAAATAAACTGTTGAGTCAAACTTTAACCAGTTACGTCCACCTGTAATTATTGACAGTGCTGGAGAGTAAACTGAAAAAAAAAACCCATTACTTTTCCAGTCATTTCAAATACATCTTTATTTACTTAGCAAGGTAAAAAAGAAAACTTAATGGGCAGGCCGTGTGACTCTGTTCTATTTTTTTATTTATGAAATTACGTCCCTTTATTTTGGGTGATCTAAAAACAGTTTTCCTCAGCAATTTGTGGCTTCATCCCTTCTTTTGTGGCTCCTTAGCTTTAAAGGAAATGGCTAATAATGATAAAAAAGATTGGCTTTGCAGTTTTGGTTAATTTTTTTAAACTAATTAAGTTTTGTCCTTTTTATATTTAGATTTATTTAGATTTTAATATATTGTTATAAGAAGAAGATTAAAGCCCATTCTACTGTCTTTTGCTTAACAACGTAGTGTAAAAAAAAAGTAAAAGGAGCTTTTTTTTCAAGAATTTTTTTTTTTTGTTCTTGCTATAAAAATAAACAGAAAAGTTTTTCAACAGCAAAATAATCTTAGTTGAAAGACGCACATCAATGAAAATCATGTTTTGGGTGATTTTAACATGTTGGATGACATCTATGAAAGAATTTAGGATTAAAACTGCACTTGTGAGTATTTCTTTGTTCAAATCGTTGTGAATTTAGGTGCAGATGAAAGAAGCTCTCTTTTGAAACGAAACAACAGGTTAAGAAGTCACACTGCCCTGATGCATCCACTTGCAGACAAATAGATGCATAACATCTTCATTTTCCTGATCTGAGCTGGTATCTGGCTCAAAGCTGTACAGCTGGATAGCTCCAAGATTGCTCGTCATTTTTGTTTCACTGGGAATGTTGGTTTTTATTTGTGAGGGGCTGTAAGCTAGCAGTGCAGAGTGTTAACAATGGGATGTTGAGATATCAGCTGAGGCTTACTTCCACACAAACAGTCCCGCCCACAATTAAGAGGGGAATTTCGAAAGAACCACTGCTGCTCTGCAGAAACAATGTCCTAGAAAACCACACAGGCTTTTTTGATTTAGGCTAAAAACTAAATCATCCTAATTAAAAAGAGGAAATATATAAGATTATAGCCTTTTAGTCTAATTTCCATTTTTAGTTCCTACAGTACAGGTTGATGGTCTCGAAGTAAAAAGACAAGTTAAATCAACGCAGAAAAGATAACAGAAGGCAGATAATAGAAACAACACAGATGGGGTTGTCAATAGAAAAATTATGAAGGTAAAAATGTGTCTTAATGGACGAGCTTGTAGGTTTGATGTGAGAACTGTGAAAACGTGTGCACCAATCATCTGCATCTGTGTGTAAAAATCTTGTGCTGTAAAGTCTGACAAACAATATCAGAACCGACAAATTCCCATTTGCATGTATTCATTTAGAGTTACAGTCTCAAATCTGTGATTACAACTGCTCAAATGTGCTCCAATCCATGGGCGCAAATCACTTGTGCGTTACAACTGCACCCTGACTTTTGATACATTCCTTGCAAGATACTTGTGTCAAAACTGATCTGTGTCCGATATTGGAACAAGGGGGGGAGGAGGGAGTCAACCAATCAGAGTGCAGGACTCAGAGAACTTGGTAAAGTCAGAAAGATCTTCACAGATTGGGACTTCCTGCTTCAATCTTCTGATAAACGATCAAATGTGACAGCAAGTATCTCAATCATTTTGTATTAACACAGAGAGAGAACTACAAATGCATTTCTGAAGAAAAGATTGTTTCTTTTCTGCACTTTTATTAGAAATGGTCTTTTCCAGCTGTAAATGCAGACATGCAGCAAGGCGCCTGCCAAGGGACCGTCAACAAAGTGCAACTTCCGTGAAAACATCATTCTGTGAAAATCAATCTCTCAAAAATGAATAAATGTCTACATTTATATGAGTTGGTAATGAAGACTTGTCAGCATATTCATGCTACAATCAATATTTTATGAGAAATTTCATCTTTAATGTATGTTATATAGTTTTTCACATTTTAAAGGCCTGTACACACCGGGACCGACGTTTAACGCCTCATGACTAAACAAGGGGCACCAATGTGAGTGTGCACACCGACGCGAAAAACGCCACGCGTAAAAGCGTTATTTTTTAAAAAAACGCCTCGGGTTTGTTTTTTTGGTTTGACGCGCCGCGTCAAAAACTATACAACCAATGAGAATGGCGCTTTTGCACACGTGTCTGGAGCTTCTGAAGTTACAGTAAAACACAACTTGGGGGGGCTCAAACACAAAACTGTCTCGCTGAGCACACATACCAGCGAAGAAGATAGACGCCAAGTAGCGTCTACTGCCGCGAAGAAATAAGACGAAGAAGATGCACTCACTGACGGACATTCTAAAATATCCCCGAAAACGCTCATGATACATTTTCAACTCTTGTACCAGTCGATAAAACTCCCCATGTTCTTCTCTTCTCGTAACTATGGGATGTACCCAATATCTACGTCTTTTCCGGCGTCTTTCATCATTCAACAGAACAATAATTTTTTTCATCGCTGGAACTGGAGCTAGAGCTATCGGTGCTGGAAATATTCATGTTTTCTTTGTTTGATTCTGACAATCGCGTAAATACTTGCTCTCTTCTTCTGAGTGAAAAGCGACTTTAAGAAGCGTAAAGTTGCGCAGCGCCACCTTGTGTACAGGGGTATTTCTGTTTTACATTAAGCGCCATCTAATGTCAGGGAATGAAATTGCATGTTCACTCGGCTCATCGTCAGGGAAAATCACCTGGGTGTGAACACAAAAAACGTGTTGAAAAACGCTGGCGAATATTCGTCCCGGTGTGTACGGGCCTTAAGAGAGATGATTCATAATAAAAGGTGCTCAATAGTTCTAAAGATACTAAAGCTAATGTCACCAAACATTCTGTACTGACTAATCATGACCCCATTGTCTTACTAAAGCAAAGATTGTCAGTAAATTACTTTGTTAGCTCCAGTATCTTTATTGAGCATTTTTCAGCAAACATGATCCATATTTAAAATTTAAAAAATTCTTAAAAATAAACAAAGGGAATCTTAAAATGTGAAGAACTATAAAAAATATATTATCTAACTGAATATAACTGTAGACATTTATTCATTTTTGAGAGATTGATTTTTACAGAATGATGTTTTCATGGAGGTTGCACTTTATTGACACTCGCTTGGCAGGCGTCTCGCTGCTGCCGTCTGCATGTACAGCTCGACTTCTCATTAAAAGGCAGGAAAACACTATCGTTTTTCTATAGAAATGCATTTGTAGTTCTCTCTCTGTGTTAATACAAAATGATTGAGATACCTGCTGCTACGTTTGAACGTTTATCAGAAGAGTGATTGAAGCAGGAAGTCCCAATCTGTGAAGATCTTTCTAACTTTACCAAAATCTCTGAGTCCTGCACTCTGATTGGTTGACCCCCCCCCCACTCTAACCCCCCCCCCCCCCCCCCCTCCAATATCGGACACAGATCAGTCAGACACAAGTTCCTCGCATAGAATGTGTCAGAAGTCAGAGCGCAGCTGTAGCGCAATTGTGATTTGAGCAGTTGTAATCACAGATTTGAGGTTGTAGCTCTAAATAAAAACATGCAAATGGGTTTCCGGTTCCGGGTTCCAGGACGGACGTGTGTGGCTCACGGCGGCTACACAACTATCTTCAACTGACTTATACGTTGATTTTCTATTTTACTGATATAGCATTATTTTTATTGATCATATACATGACTTTTAAAAGTAACATAATCTGCATATATTTTGGATAAATGATCTACATTTGCCATGTTGATTTCTAAAAGTAATTTTTTTACATAATTATTTAAGTAATTCATCTTTGTCATGTGCTTTATTGATACTTCAGGTTTCTTAATTCTGTCTGATTAAAACTAGGAACCAGATAATGATAAATCATGTAATAAAATGGTTACGGTATAACGGGGTGGGATTATATAAATTCGCTTCCTTCCACTCCCTTACAAGCAATATTTATTGATATGTCTAATTATCCTAAGTTTGATTCGTCATTGTATTTGATTGCTTGAAATGAACCATTTCAAATCAAATCAATTTGTCAGTTCTTATATTGTTTGTCAGACTTTTGACAAAGTAAGACAGATGCAGATGATTGGTGCACAAGTTTTCACATTCTATTTTACAAGTTCTCACATCAAATCTATAAGCTTGTCCATTTAGACACATTTTACCTTAATAATATAAAGGTAACCTTAATAAAAAAAAACACAACAGTGAATTTATAAACATAGAAGCAACAATTAAGAGGGAAAACAAACAGATACAATTAAAATGTATACAGAGGTGTGGTGGCAGTTTTGATTGCCCTAAAGCTATGATTTGATCTGTTTTGCTAAATCTCAGCTCAGAGTTGTCAGTTGTCTTATGGTTGTGGGAATTAAAATCCAGGTGGGAGATGCTCTGTAGGAGAACACAGCCTGACTAACGGCGCTCATCCTGAGGGGAACAGTGCAATCAACCCTGGAAACTGCTGTGGTGTTTTGTGATAAATGTTTGTAAAGGTGGTGGGCCGGGCCATGAAGGATTGCGTAAGTTAAATATGAGTCATGGTATTTGACGTAACTATCCCAGTCCAGCATGTTGTCTTTATTTTCAGTATATGACAGTGATGATGGGCTTTGCGCTTTCTGGCTAATACTTGTAGAGCTTGTTTGTGGAGTGTTTTTGTTATGTTGTCTGATGCCCAGCTGGATATGCAGTAGAACAAATATGATTATTGCAAGAAAGTACAGTTTAGAAGACTCGAGGGTTAAGTCGTTGCTTATATATCTAAAATTTGACGCGTTTCATTTAATTGTGTTAAGAGTTTTCTTGACATGGTGTTTAAAATCAAGCTGTGAAACTAAAATTACTCCAAGGTATTTGCATTTTGGGAACAATTGAAGTCTTTGACCCTGTACCATGATGATGAGATCTGATTTAGTACTTACTCTCTTTGAAAAGTACATGCAGACAGTTGTTGACACATTTAGATGCAGCTGTGATATCTGCAACCTTGTACTCACATTGTTCATGACGAATGTTACCTGTTGTGCATCTTGATCTTCTTTCTCTTTCGGCTTTTCCCACCAGGGGTCGCCACAGCGAATCATCCTTTTCCACCTCACTCTATCATGAACATCTTCTACTCTAACGTTAGCCAACTTCATGTCCTCTGTTAAGACATCCATATATCTCCTCTTTGGCCGTCCTCTTGCCCTCCTGCCAGGCAGCTCCATCTCCAACATCCTTCTACCAATATATCCACTATCCCTCCTCTGAACGTGTCCAAACCATCTCAGTCTGGCTTCTCTGACTTTGTCGCTAACACAGGCAACATGAGCCGTCCCTCTGATGTACTCGTTCCTTATCCTGTCTAACCTGGTCACTCCTAAGGAGAACCTCAACATCTTCATCTCCGCTACCTCCATCTCAGCCTCTTGTCTCTGTCTCACTGCTACCGTCTCTAACCCATAGAGCAGAGCTGGTCTCACCACTGTCTTGTACACCTTTCCTTTGAGTCTTGCTGACACTCTTCTGTCACACAACACTCCTGACACTTTCCTCCAACCGCTCCAACCTGCCTGCACTCGCCTCTTCACCTCTTTTCCACACTCCCCATCACACTGAACTGTTGACCCCAAGTACTTAAACTCCTGCACCTTCTTCACCTCAGCTCCCTGTAACCTAACGCTTCTACCTTGATCCCTCTCGTTCAGACACATGTATTCTGTCTTACTACGACTGACCTTCATGCCTCTTCTTTCCAGAGCAAACCTCCACCTCTCTAGCTGTTCCTCCACCTGCTCTCTACTCTCACTGCAAATTACAATGTCATCCGCAAACATCATTGTCCAGGGAGATTCCTGTCTTACCTCGTCTGTCAGCCTGTCCATCAGCATAGCAAACAAAAAGGGACTCAAAGCTGATCCTTGGTGTAGTCCCACCTCCACCTTGAACTCCTCTGTCTGACCTACAGCACATCTCACCACCGTCATACTTCTCTCATACATGTCCTGAACTACTCTGACATACTTCTCTGCCACTCCAGACGACCTCATACAGTCCCACAGCTCCTCCCTCGGCACCCTGTCATACGCCTTCTCTAAATCTACGAACACACAATGCAGCTCCTTCTGACCATCTCTGTACTTTTCCATCAACATTCTCAAAGCAAAAATGGCATCAGTGGTGCTCTTACGGGGCATGAAACCATACTGCTGCTCACAGATCTCCACCTTCTTCCTAAGCCTGGCTTCCACTACTCTTTCCCACAGCTTCATTGTGTGGCTCATCAACTTTATTCCTCTCTTATTCCTCACCTGTTGTGCATCTTGATGTTTGTTTTATATCTAAACATATATAACAACATCATCAGCATGTAACTGACAGGTTACAGTTGCTGGACAGCAGCTTCCCAGATCGTTATTGTACAGGCTGAACCACAGTGGGCCTAGGATGGAGCCTTGTGACACTCCAAGAGGGTTGTGGATTTAGTTTGATGAGCCTTGACACACTGTAACCTTAATGTGAGATACAAATCCATCCATGAATTATCAGAAAAAGTTGAAACGAGGGAGTTTTTTTAACAGTATCTGGTGGTTGACCGTTTCATAAGCTTTTGTGAGGTCAAGAAAACCTGCATCAAGCTTAGATTTTATACTCTCTAGAAGGAGGCACACACTTGTCTCTGTTGAGTGATGTTTTATAAAACCAAATTGCATGCTGCAGAGCATCTGGCTTTTATTTAGATGTTGTATGAGTTGTTCTGCAACCAATTTCTCAAGTATTTCTATCACTGAGGGAAGGATGCTGATCGGTCCATAATTACTCGTTATTGTTGGGTCTCCAGATTTGAGGATTGGTGTGACAACCCCACTTTTCCAAGAGTCTGAAAATACTCCTTTGTTTAAAGAGTCATTATTCATGTCTGTAATTGGTGGGAGAAGAGGTTGTTTGGGAGTTTAAGAAATAATGTATCCAAACCATATGTGTCTTTAGCTGTAGAGTTTTTAGCAAGTTTTTGCAATGTCCTTCAAATCCTGGACTATAGTGTCGTTAATCTGCAACTCTTTGGTTTCTGCTTGTGTGATACTGTTACTTGTCATTTTTTTAATGCTTGTCCAGATTTCTTTAGTATTACCTTTAGCATTGGCAATAGAATTTATAATAAAAGTGTGCTTTTGGATTCCTAAGTGCTTTCACCCCCTTATTACTAAGTAAGACAAATATCTGTCTATCATGCATAGTTTTATGTAAGAGATATCTTGATAGCATGATCTCTCTGTTACATCTGAGTCCATATGTTGTCATTTAACCAGAGTAAAGTTTTCTTTATGCCAGGTTTATGATCTATATAAGAATTCTTGGTAAGACCATTTTTCATTCCCCACTGGCAGATTTAGTTTGACTAATTTAAAGAACATTTTTGAAGTTTTAAGAATTGTTTTTACCTAATTCTTGGAAGACTCTTTTTGCAGTTCAGTGTCTAGTTGCTGTTCAGAGATTAAAGAGGTAAAGAATTACATTTAAATGTATTAATTAAAAAGTCTTCACCAAAGTTGTCATATTTATCTTTGATAAATTATGGCAGTGAACCGTGAAGTCATTATGATAAATTATGTTGGGAGGGGAAAATTCAACCCAACACGGAAAAATACATTCATCTTCTGAAATAATTTTTTTTATATCAAATATTTATTTCTTATTTTCGAAGGGGATGTTTTCCTTGTGTAGCAAGCCCCCTAGTGGTTATAAAGGAGAACTACCGTGGCTCCAGTTATCTTGGTTTTCCAGTGAGTTTCATTCCAGAAGCTGCTCTAATCATTTACAGGTCTAAACTGTCTGTAAACTCTTTTTCAGCATTTTTCCATTTTTGATGGAGTAATGAAAATTTAATTAATCTGACACACAGCTCTGTAATTCATAACATGAATGGTGTTTTTGTGCCTTTTTTTTTCAATTGGTTTGTTCACATAGACAGAAAAGTAACTTATGGAACAAGTGCAGTTGTTGGGAAAAGAACAGTCGGCTAATTTCACAATAGTTATTTATGTTTTCAGGCTTTTACATCAAAAGATAAGCTCATAGATGGTCTGATCTCTCATGCTGCACTGCTGACCACTTTCATCTAAAACCCTCTTTTAAGACCCGCCCACAAGCATCCATTTGCTGAAAAGTGCAGGACCTTAGTTCGCTTCTTTTTATAGAGGTTCACGCAAATCTTATTATCATATACTTTGCATTGAATGGTCAGCAGGTGGCGCTAGAGTGCAATGGCACAGTGGTGGTTGTGCTTGAACAAAGACATTACCACGGCAATCAGGTTCAGATTTGTTCAGAATTCAGGAATCATTGGATCTCTGCAGAAATGAAATAAACTTTTTGGGGGCAAATTTATTTTAAGCTTTTTTTATATTTTATTATTACATTTAAGAAAATAAAGGTTTTTAAACTAAAAACAATTGACACAACAGCTAATTAGTTGTTCTGTAACCAAATGAGAACTAGTATAATTTTGAAACAAAAATGAGCTGCATCAAAATGACAGAAATGGAAAAAAAAACAACATAAAATGTGAGTTAATTTCTTTGGTGGGATCCGTTTATTGCCTGGGTTAAGGGTTTCGGTACTCTGGTCTGAGATAATCAGCTGTTTAATCAGCTGTAAATCCAGCAGTTAATCAGCTGCTGTTTAATGCTGCTCCTCTGGAGCCTCGTCTGTTGTCGTGGCAACGGGGCTTCATAATTAGACGGCAGCCGTGCTGCGTTTACTGTCTGATGGCACCGTTTGTGTTTATGCTTCTGCAGAGAAAGACAGCTGCGGTCCCCAGAAGACGTTTTTGGACTCTGAATTGGAGCCCAGCGCAGTCCTATGTTCAAAGAGGCAACAAACTGGAAGCTGGAATAACCAACGATGATGCATTCAGGAAAAAACTGACTCACAGTCGCACTCTGATCATCTTTTCATTTTGATTTTGTCGATTTTTAGACTATTTAAAAAAACCTCTATCGTTTTTTTTAGGACATTGTATCTGCAGAGCGGCAGTAGTTCATTTGAAATTCCGCTCTGAGTCATTGGCAGGACCGTTGGTGCAGAGCACCCCCCCCCCCCCCCCTTTCCCTTCACCCATAACCGAGAGCTTTGTTTACACACTCTCCCCCTAGCTTACAGCATTACCGGTGCAACAAAAATGGCGAGCAATATTGAAAACAAAAAACTTACATGGATCTATTTTTCTGCAAGTTGATGCATCGGAATAGATTTTTTTTTTTTTCATCTGCTCCTGATTCACAACATTTTGAATGAAAAAAGAATACTCTTTTTCTTAATATATTTTCATCAGAATTGGTCTTTAATAAAATGTAGATGAAGGTCAATAAAGGCCTCACAGACACCTGTGCAGGGTCACGCTGACTCTCCTCCCTCCTTAAGTGCTTCAATTATTTACTGATGAGCTGCAGGCTGAAAGTGAAGAGGAGGAGCTAAAAATAGGTTTCCCTGAAGTCAATCAGGTGATTATCCGTCTGCTGCTCTCTGATCGTAAATGTTGATGTGACGCTGCTGTCACTGGTGACGATGCTGGGGATGAAAGTTTCTGCAGACAAACGGTGACTCGCTGGTAAAAAAAGTAACGAACTAAACTCAGATATGAACTCAAAGTTGAAATACAGTGATTTTGTGATTTTTAAAAAAAAAAAAAAAAAAAAAAACTTTATGTAATGAAATCTTTGACGAAAGAGTCTATTCTTATGGAGGAAGCAGACTTTTAATCCAGATCTTAATCCATTCAGGAAGAAAACCAAGTAGAACGCCAAAGAAACAAGTACAAACCGACTGAAACAAAATCAAATTAAAACACGTCCCATCGGGCGACGAGTCACCTGCTGCTCAGCAAGTACAGATCATCAAAGCGTCTAAATTAAATACAAAGAAATACATTTGTGCATAAACTGATTGATTCAATATTTATTCTGTATTAATTTAAAATGTCAAACATCTTGATTTGTGCTATAAGATTTCACAGTATTATTTCTTATAACATTTAACTTTTCATAGAAAACTTGCTGCTCAGTGGCATTTACCAGAACATTTTTTATTTTCAAAGAAAACAAACATCTATTGTGAGCTGTTTTGAGTGTGAACACAATAAAAGATGTTGATCCAGAACCTTCTGACAATCGGAACCACATGGATTTTGTCTGTTTTTTTTTTATCTTCGTTCAGAGTAGGATCGTTGGTGTTTAGTTCAGGGTTTTTTGTGTTTGTATCGTTTTTCTGGAGTTTTGTTTTTGTGTGTTTTTGTTCTCTTGTGTCGCTGCGGAGTCTTCTGGAGTTGGTATTTTAGGGGATTGATGGTGGCGCGGAGCAGGGATGCTCATGTTTCCTGTCTGGATCACATGTGCGCACGCTGAGCGGTGACTCACGAGAACGCTGCTGCTCCGCATCAGAGGAGCCGTCGTCACAGTCTAATTGCTGAAGTGAGGTTTTGTTGAAGGCGGTTGTGGCTTTAATTACAGTTGTTTGTGTCAGGATGGAAATGACGGCTTCCCACTGTTGTGCTGCTGCCCCCTGGGGAGAAAGCCCACACACTCTGTTAGGAAAGGTCCTTAAGAAGCAACTGTTTGCTTTTTAAAACTCCTCTGCTGCAGATTTGGAACATTTGTGTTTTGGTCCAGTGTTTTTAGGAAAACCTGATTAGTCCGAGTACATCTTCTTTATTTTCTGAAAAATGAATCTACATTCCAGCATGGTGTCAAAGCTCCTAAGACGTTTCACAGAGGTCATGTGCAGGAGATATTTTAGAATTGCAGCCCCTCTTCTGATTTCTAATCTAAAATGTGTTCACAGTCGTGTTTGTCATCTGCACTAGAGGTTTATAGTCTACACTTTGCAGCAAGTCGGGTAGGTTTTGTTTTTTGGAGTGGAGATGCGTGCTTTATGTGTCCTTCTTGACTTTTTTGAAACTTTTAAAGCCCCACTCTGATTAAAATTGTGTTTTTGAAATGTATTTCTTCATTCAAATTGTTTGCCTTTGATTTAAAAAAAAAAAGGGAAAAAAAACTTCCATGGGCGACCCTTGGCTCCCTGCTTTGAGCTCTCAGCAACGGGTAGGGGGGCGGGGTTGCTCTGTGCCATTAGTCCCAACTACAACGCAGAGGAAAAATTGAAATGAAATATTGAAACTATGTCCTAGAAAACGACAGATGTTTGATTTTGTTTAAAAACTGCATAATTATAATTAAAATACCAATAGGAACACTTTTACAATAGATTTAAGGATGATCAGAGTGGGACCTTAAAGTACTCACAAGACAATATATAAATACATTTTAGAATATTTCTGAGGAAGCTTTTGAGCATTTATTTTTCCATTTTCCTTTTTACATAATTATCTACTTTGTGTATTTTTGAGTGATGGGTATCGGACAGGGCTACACGGTGAAGCAGTGGTTAGGACTCTCGCCTCACACGGAGAAGACCGTGAGAATTGGCCTTAAGTGTGAATGTGTGTGTGATTGTGTATCCCTGCAACAGACTGGTGACCTTTTCAGGGTGTACCCCGCTTTCACCCAACAGTAGCTGGGATAAACTACAGGAGCTCGATGTCTCCAAAAAGATTTCATCGGGTTCAGAGGATGGATGGATGGATGGATACTGAACAACCAAATTTCTCCTGATGGGATAAATGAAGTATTATCTATTCTATCTAGAGATTGCCTTCTCTGAAGGTCTGATTTGTGTGGCCCCTGGGAGAGCTTTCCTGAACTATGGTTCAGACCAAACCATAAGTGTGCATTCACAGCAAGCGTTAATGATTGTTCTACTTCCGTTACAACATGGGAAACGAGGCGTTCAGGTGTGAATAGAAACTCTGGCCCGGGACCAAGCCAGCGGACTGAGTCCTGCCTTGAAGAGGTGGTCTTGATCCACTTTCAGAAGGATAATTGAAGTGTCACACACTTGTAATGAAGACGAGATGCTATCGTATGGTCCCCTTACGCCACACTCTAGTCCTTAGAAAAGTGTGAGTACTCGCTCATCATCGAATGCTGCGTGCATGAGGTGTCCGGTTAGGACGCCCATACAAAACTGCGCTGAACCCCACATTGCCTCCCAATGAGAAGAGGCAAAATGAGGCAAATGATGTCGGCTGTAACAATCGGAGGGAATAACAAAAATATGGAGTAGAGGTGAAAGAAAGTCTGTTAGACAGAGACGAGCAGGACTGCCTTGTTTTGGTTTCTTTCTGATCCTGATCCTCGTCAGCTTAGCTCTGGGCAGTACCACGTCAAAGTGTGGTTCTTGAAAGCTAATTACTTTTTCCTGATGGATTAGTCCACTTTTGCCTTTCATTCCTTCTTAAAATCAATCCAAACTAAATAAAGATGCATGTTTTTTCAGGAGTTAACACTTTTTTAAATGGAGTCCACAAAATGTTGACGTGTTCTAAACTTCTACTACCAAAGTTCTACTTTTCTAAAAACTGGGGGTCAGGCTGGCTGTGACTCAGAGGACTGGGGGGGTCCAGTGGTCCTGAAGCTTTTTGCAGGACTGTGCAAGTTTCAGACATTTTCGGAAGCATGGATCCTCACGTTTGTGTCTAAAACTTACGGTTCTGTAAAACGCTCCACGCTGTGGTTTCGTCACGTGGAACTAACTCACTCGCTGTCTGTCTCCACGTCAGCATGGACACCTTTTTCCGCCGGCACTTTAAGAGAAAAGACGCTACCCTGCAGGTGAATGCAGAGGTCGGTGCCTGCCGCCAGCGCCGGCCCAGCGTGGCCGTCCCCACCAGCAAGGCCCGGCGCAGGTCTAGCGTCGGACTGCCTTCTTCAGCTCTGACCAGGCGGCGGCGCTCCAGCGTCCAGCTGCAGCCAGAACAGCACAGCGCAGGTGGGGGGAGGGTAGTGAACACAGCTCTGCGTAGCAGGTGGACGGGACAGAACCGTAGACGCTCCAGCACCACCACCCCAGGACTGAACCCGCGGTTCGCCGTGCGCCGGAAGAAGGTGGGGAAGCTGCGGACCATTGACACTCACTTGCTGGGGCCGTCCATGCTGCTGGCCAGCCTGATTCAGATGGCTGAAGAGGATGAGGAGGATGGGGACCTAGTGGAGGGGCTTCCAGCTGGGGAACAGCAGGTGGAGGTGAGGGGCGGGGCCAGCAATGGGAGGACACATTCCTGTTCCAGCAGCATCCACTCAGATGGAGATGACAGCAGTGAATACTCCAACAGCAGCCAATCAGAGAGCAGCCAGCTCTCAGAGGCGGAGCGTTTACCTGAGGAGGCGGAGGAAGGCTCTTGCTCCCCACCTCCAACACCTTGCTCCCCCTCCACACTGGAAGTGCTGAGAAACCCCCCAACACTGTCGACATCGCGGCCCCTGATCCGGGCTCCCCGCTGCCTCCGCAGAAACTCCTCTCAGGTGTTTGTGGGAGATGCTGCCCCCTGCAGGTGCCTTCAACCCTCCACCCTAAGAAAGAGGAGGAGGAGGATCTCCACCATTTCAAGAGCTGGGAGCCCCTGGCCAGGAAGAGGCCACCCATTGCCCAACCGCAAGAGCTCAGTGTATTACCTCAACCACCCGGCCCTCTGCAGGGGCCCCGGAGCCCTCAGCCCGCTGGGAGCCGAATGCTACGACTCGGGGCTGGAAAGTCTGAGTGCCTTTCTGCTGTATGTAGCCGAGCTGTTCTTTTACTAAAGCTCAAACAGAAAATAGGCTCTCAGACGATGACAAATACATCTTACTTTTCCATAAAAACCTCTTTGCCCTGATTTATCGTTACGTTACACAGACTCCACCCACTCCAGCTTTAAAGTAAACATACAAAAAGGCATTTTAATCTTGTTTGAGAAGCATGAGGGGGTGACTTTAGATCCAGCAGTGAAACAGTGCAGCCTTGATAGCTAGGTTTCCATATCAAACACATTTCTGCAAGTATTATCAAATGTATTCATGTTGGACCACAGAAATGATTTTAAAATGTCACACATGCTCCTGACACTGAGGCATACAGGTGGATGAAAGGAGGTGATGGTGTCTATTTGAGGTGTAGAAAACTGAAAACCTAGATCGAGTCAAATAAATCTGTTGGAAAAGCAAAATGTGTGACTGACCGCAGACTGAGAACCTGCAGGTTCCCTTCACTCTCCTCTTGTTTCGTCCACAGGAAAGCCATCGCAAAGTCTGGCCTGCCGCACATGGCAACCCAGCCCAATGTGTCGACGTCCGGGCAGAGCGATTTACCGCAGCTCAACAGCACCATCGACTGGAGCGTGAGTAAAGTTGCCGTTTCTTCAGCTGTCTGAGAAAAGTCCAGGACTGCTTTGTGCAGTTTCTGTGTGGGTCTGCAGCTCTTATGCTGATGAAACCTGCTGTGATGTGTGCATGCATGGGATAAAGTGTGCAGAACGGCGTCCTGCAGAATCTGACGGCTGTCCAGTGGGGGGAGGTCTGCTGCTTCTTTGATACTGACTAAACTGACTTGAACCTTATTTCATTTTATTTAACCTTTAACCATTTTGGCATTCAGAGCAGCCAGCAAAGTAAGCATCACATTGTACAAGGAAACCCGTTTCCTAACTGTGCATATGACAATAAACCACCTTTGAATCCTTTGAAACCCGAGAGCTCTGCAGTGATGAACGGATGCCGGAGGAGCTGATTGGTTCACATCCGTCATGTGATTTATTGTTTTCAAGAATTATTTGATTTATGGAAGTTTTTACAAAAACTTAAAGATACTGGTAAAATCCTGAATTATTTTCCTTTTTGAGTTCTGAGTTGAAACAGTTTAATTAAAAAGGAAAAAAATTAAACTTATTGAATTGAACAGAACAAATGCAAACATTAAAATTAAAATACAAGCCACGTTTAACCTAAAAAAAATTGCAAGAATTTTAAAGGATAATTTGTCATGAATTTATAATGTATGCCGTTTGGTTCAAATTAAATATTCAAATACTAAATTAAATAATTGGACCACAGATCATGGCGGCGCTGCTCTCTTATGTGATTTCATCGGTATTCTCCATGCAGGATCGTGAAAATGTTTGTGCTTGCAGGAGAACGCCCAGTACGGGGAGCACATCTGGTTTGAAGCTAGCGTTTCCGGAGACTTCTGTTACGTCGGGGAGCAGTCCTGCATCGCCAAATCTCAGGTGGGTTCTGGTCTCAGTGGGAGTCCAACAAAGTCTCCTAAAGAGAAAACCTAAAACCTGAATTTTTAAGAATAGTGAGATAGGAAAGAAGCTTCACTACAGACTTTTGCCTTTAAAACTAAAACCAGATCACAGAACAATGCAGTAGATAAACAGGTGAGACACAATGTAAGGGGCAGGGATGCTGCACAACAAAGAGGTTATGTTTTCAGGCCTATACGAAGAAAAGTGAAAATAATTATTTTACAGCAGAAAAATATGTTAGTCAAAATTCTGCAAGTTCTCACATTTAGAAAGATCAATTTAGTCTTTAATATCAAACACTTCAACTGTGAAAGACAAAATGTAAAATAAGAATCCTAAATCTTATACTTATTTTATGCACCATTATACAAATTCTTTACAAATCAAACAATGCGATTTCCTGGATTGTTTTTTTTTACATTTTTTCTCTTTTAGTTGGAGTGTTTTTGATGAACATTGTAGACTTTTTATGGGATTACTCGAAGAATTGGTGGTTGACAAATGTAATTATTATTTTTTTTCCATCTGGAGTTCACAGAAGTACTGCACTGCAAAAACAGGCCCCTTAGAAATAAGTCAAACATTCCTACCCCAGTGGCAGATTTGTTTTTATATAAACAAAAAAATATTTTGCCAATGGGGTAAGAAAAACAGTTTTGTCTAGAATTCTTAATGAGAAAAAAAATCTTGTCACTAAGACACGTTTTCTTGAACAAAGTATTTTGCTGATGCTTCTTGCAAGACAGGAAATAATTTCTAAACTTGGGTCTTTTTGGTATAAAGAGCCTGTTTATGCCCCTCCCTCTCTGCTGTGAAGATACTAACTCCTTGTTCTGTTGCTTTGCAGCAAAAGTCTGTGGCAAGGAAGAAGTGTGCTGGTTGTAAGATATGTGTGCACGTCACGTGCATGGAGCAGCTGGAAAAGGTGAGCGAGCTTTGCACCAACACCTTTCCTCTGCAGCACCCCCAGCCCCTGCCTCACAGCTTTTTATCTTTTGCCAGATTAACTTTAGGTGTAAACCATCCTTCAGGGAGCCGGCGTCTCGGGCCGTCAAAGAGGTCAGAGGTCACGGAGGTGCTGATGTCTGCCTCATTTCTGAGGTGATCCTGCTCATAAGCATGCTGTTTTTCAGGCTAGCGTGGTGCGACATCACTGGGTCCACCGCAGACGTCAGACGGGGAAGTGTCGGCAGTGCGGGAAGGTGAGCCTCCGAATTCTGCCGTTTCTGTCTGCAATTTTTTTAAATGTAAATTTCCATTTTATTTGTATAGCCCAAAATCACAACAAAAGTCGTCTCAATCGGCTTCATACCGGTAATGGTAAAGTAAACATAAAATCAGAAGGATCATAAATGCATAGAATTCAATAGGAATATTCTAAACTGAACTAACTAAACTAAACTGGGCATCCCTGCCCTTAGACCCTCCTTCGCAGTAAGGAAAAACACCTTAAAAAAAAAAAAAAAACAGATTCAGGAACAAAAGAAGAAACCTACATGTTTAAATAGTCCAGCAGATGGGCTTCATCCAATTTAAGAAAAAAATCTAAACCGATAACAAAAGGTATTACATTTTCAAATGCTGTAAACAAATGTTAGCAATGTGAGAAATCCCTAATATGTTTATTTTACAATAATAAGTTAATAATTTTGAGGCTGTAAAACTCCTCACTACACACTTTATACATTTTCAGACAGACAAACATTTCCACTTTTCTTTGTTTAAACTCTCAAAGTTCAAACCTTTGTGGAAGAATGAGTCTAGTATTATAGAATGAAAAGAAAGATCTGATCGCAATGGAAGACATTTGTAAATTTGGTAAACTGATTGCATCTTTACTGGAGATAAGACAAGAAAGAGGAAGATGATTGACCACGGTCTGCAGCCAATCAGGACGCAGAACAGTGTGCTGTCAAAAAAAAGAACAAAAAACATGCAAAATTGCTCCTACAAAAATCGGCAAAACACAAAGACCGCAAAAGGTGAACCAGGATGTTGCGGGGGGGGGGACGACATTGTACCAAAAATCCAGGATTGTCCCAGAACAATATCCCTGAGAAGTTCATAAGATTTAAAAAAAAAAAGAAAAAAAAAAGAATGATAGCTAAATGA
This sequence comes from Oryzias latipes, assembly GCF_053564925.1. Taxonomy (NCBI): domain Eukaryota; kingdom Metazoa; phylum Chordata; class Actinopteri; order Beloniformes; family Adrianichthyidae; genus Oryzias; species Oryzias latipes. The sequence continues at coordinate 29,955,405 of NC_136242.1, read as the reverse complement.
AAACAAGTAAATCACATTCCTCAGCAGAACGTTAAGCTTCTTGGCTTTTTTAATAGAACTGCTTGTGTTCTCCAAGTTTCTGAACTCGCTCATCTCTTTGAAATCTTTATGGTTTGACCCTCCTGCACGTCGAGCTGACGCTGTGAACCTTCTCACCCCACAGGGCTTCCAGCAGAAGTTCTCGTTTCACAGCAAAGAGATTGTGGCCATCAGCTGCTCCTGGTGCAAGCAGGCGGTGAGTGCAGACTTCTCCAACTGTTTTCAGAGAAAACAGGAACTAAAATGGTGAAGAGCAGCGTTAGTTTCTGCAGTTTAAAAAGAATACAGGTCACGTGACCTGTCCTGATCCTTGACGGCATCTCATGGTCGAGAAAGCTGATGCCACAATGATGGAGAAATGAGGTTACAGCTGAATGGTGTCGCTCTCAGAGTTGAGGTAGAACAGGTGATGATCTGCCTGCTTTGTTTTAAAAAAATGAAGGATCTGAGCTGCTTCCCTGGCTTTTAGTTAGACAGCTGGGCTGCTGGCTGACGAAATGCTGAAGAGCTGATTTTAAAATGCATTACTTGCCAGTCATGCCACCCCCGTTTATCTTAGCCTGCCAGATGTTCCACATGAAGATCCTGACAGTGAAGAGGTCGGAGTCGCAGAGAAAAATGATTGAAGACTTCCTGTTTGTGTTTCAGTACCACAACAAAGTGACATGCTTCATGCTGCAGCAGATAGAAGAGTGCTGCTCTCTGGGAGCTCACGCTGCTGTCATCATCCCCCCCACCTGGATCATCAGGGTGCGCAGACCTCAGGTACGTACTCACAAACCCGTCAGTGTCTTTGGGAAACACTCTTCATTCAAACCGATGACGAAAGAAGCAGAGCGAGACCTCCTGCTCGCGTTCTGGAAACCCGGACATCGGTCTGCATAGTCGACACGTCACCGCTGCTGCTGGGAGTCACGGTCAATATCCGGTCAGATGGTTGCAGATTTGGTTCTCTGTTTCTCAACTCGTGTGTCAAACTGCTCTTGGGCAAGGCACTGAACTTCATATTTCGTCTGACGGTTACGGGTTAGCACAAGGATCAGCAACCTGCGGCTCTTTCCTCCCTGTGCTGCGGCTCTTTGTGGTTTTGTAAAATAACTATTATGTTCTAAGACTGTCATTGTGCCTTTAACACCGTCGGGATGTGTGAGTGGGCAGGAGGAATAGAAGCAGCATGAGCACGCAAAGGGGGCGTGTCTGCGGCTGTGAACGCAGACCACTTTTTTATGGGATGTAAAGTTCTTAACAGACAGTACATGTGGAATGAGAGGTGTATAAAAAAACCTCATCATGCAGGACCTCATCCGAGTCGTCTGTTGACCAGCTGTTGTAATTTTGTGAGCAGGTCTGAACCAGGAGCGGGTTTGGGCTTAGCCAAAGTCATTACATGCAGAATAAATTATCTCTGAAACTGCCAGCTGACTCCTAGAAAGTTCTATCAGGTTTCCTCACAGGCCATGCTGTGACTGAATCTTTCCGCAGACCTCTCTGAAGTCCAGCAAAAAGAAGAAACGGACGTCGCTGAAGTGCAACAAGTCGAGCAAGAAAGGAGCAGAAGTGAGACGATGCTCACAGTGAAGGTCCTTGAAACAACTGCAGACGTTGCTGCTCACCTTCTGCCGCCTTTCAGATCCAAGATGGACGATGGAAGCCCTTCCAAGTGAAGCCCCTCCCCTCGCAGCTCATGAAGCCTCTGCTGGTGTTCGTCAACCCAAAGAGTGGTGGAAATCAGGTAGTTTGAGCTCAACATGGCTTTCAGAATATGTTTTTGTTCTTGGGTTTGTTTCTCTCTGAAAATGTAAAGTTTTAGAAGCCGATGGCAGTTAACTCACAGAACCCCCCCCCCCGGATGAAAGGGGAGCTGCTTTACAAATATTCTGAAAAATGATTACGAGTAAACTTCCACATATGAAGCTTCTACAAGTCTCAGGTCCAATGGTTTGACTGTCACCTCTTTCAGGGAGCAAAGATCATCCAGTCCTTCATGTGGTACCTGAACCCCCGGCAGGTGTTTGACCTGACAAAAGGAGGACCCAAAGAGGGGTAAGTCAGAGAGGCAGAGGCATCAACCAGGTGCAGCCAGTCACAGAGGATCATCTGTTTGTGCTAATAAGATGGAGCCAGGACCTTGTGCTCAGTTCACACAAACTGTTATAATTCTTTTTTCCTTCCTGTATGGAACACTCCAACTCACACGAGGAATTTTTTCATAAATGATTTATTTCAATGTAGTTTTAATTAGGGATGTTCCGATCAGATCATTTGCTTGGAACTTGAGCCCGATCATGTAGTCTCACCCCGAATTTACGCTGGTTCATCTGCACGTTGTGTGGGGAGTTTGTGTCATGACTGTCAGTGAGTTTACATTGTCTCCATTGCATCTCTGGACGCTCCCGTTCCCCCCTGGCTCCCAGACGAGTGGTTTATCCTGCCACCCCCGTGTCAGGCAGCTCGTCCTGTAAAATTGTGGAGGGACGGATGTGAGACACAGATGTAACAGAGGCAATGTCGCATCTGTGTAACTTGTCGATTGAGTGTTCTTTTTTTGCAACGCAACAGAGATTCACTGCAGATGGACCAGTGGAAATCAGCCTTCACACTCAAAATCGGATGTTGCATCCAAATCAAGAATGGGCTATAGAGTTACTTTCATTATTTTCATCAGCGATGTTAAGCCCCATTTGATGTCTAGGGGGACCTGGAGCAACTTTACTTTAAAAGTAAAGTTTTAGCCAGTTTAAAATTAACAAAACACCAAAAGATTGTCTCCATACAAAAACACACATTTACAAATTTATAAATACCAAACAACAGTAACTTAAGGTGAAGCAAAAAGGCTTCAGGGTGAACCAAGCCCAAAACAACAAACAAAACCTCACCTAATGGAAATCTAAAATCTTACCTGTGAATGAAAGAAAATAGAATTAAATGACAAAACACTAAACTCCCTAGAATAACATAAACAGGAGTAAACATATGTGAAAGAAAATGGCAGTTCACCCCTACAGCTTCACTTAAACAAAACTACAAACAAAAGAGAACTCAGAGTGGGCCTAAACATAAAACCAAAAAAACTACAAAGCACAGGAAACTACAAAACGGATGGAGAAGAGCACCGACCTGCAGTGGTTGCAGCAAAGCTCCCTTCTTGCCGGCTTAAGGTCCACATGGTGCTTTTTAGGGCTGCTGCCATCAGCTTGTGTCCAATGGAAGCCTCACCCTGTCAAGCACCAAACCTGAAAGTAATCAGACAAACACAGAAACAAAGATCCACAAAAACACAGAGCTCCCACTTTGATACAAAAAGAAAATACCCAACACAGAACAAAAAGAAAAAAACAACACTAAATACGACCACGGCTATAACAGCGCTGTATGTTTAAAGCTTATTATTACTAAACATATCCTAATAGAAGTCTCTCTTCAACATATCATAAAGAGATCAGGACATTTTATTACCATACAGCGCAGCAGAATACAACAGTAGTTTGAGCAGGAGGAGCACAAAAACATGTCTGCCGAGAGGAGATACTTTACTGTTCTTGGGATTACCATTGCCATAACAAATTGCGTTTATTACAATAAACCTCATCATGCATTTTAAAAAACAGAGTTTACTAAATCAGCACTGTCCAGAACGACTTGGCCCATATACTGCACCAAACATTGACATGAACAGGAACAGGCACAAATCAGACATGGTAGAGATGTTGGTTTCATCAAAAATAACATACATTTTATTCTTTAAGCCCAAACTGAACTGTTAAAATTGAGAGTAGAGCACATGACTGGCCTTACTTTATGACACTATTGCAATTTTTATTAGCTTATTTGTTCACATGCCTGCTAGGTAGTTTAAAAAAAATAATTTATGTTTAGATTTACAATATTTCTCCTAGTTGATGCTTAACCAACTCAGAAATAAGTGCATTATTTAGGGGAAAATGAGAAAATAGGGTGAATAAAATAAAAGTAACCTGGATCTGTTTGTTTAGCAATTGTGATTTTTTTTTTTCATGTGTAGCAAAAGTGCAAAAGTATTAGATTGGGACTCTTTATCAGAGACTCAAACAAATGACTTGGACTTGGATCTGATTGGGATATCACTCATTTCAGTACTGAAATATATAATCAGGTTTCGTTGCAGGTTTCTTTACAGATGGTTCTGATTTCAGACTCTGCTTTTGTTTCTGCAGCCTGGAGTTGTACTCCAAAGTGCCCAACCTGAGGATCCTGGCCTGTGGGGGGGACGGCACGGTGAGTCCTGAAGCTTCACTAAACCCGAGGAGGAGGAGGGAACACCTTTTTTTTTTTAAAACAGCAAATTACGTAGATTTAAGCTTGTCCAACGTATTTTTACTTGTAAATTTTACTTTAAAATATATTTTCTATAAACTCTGTCTTGGAGTGAGGAGTTTCTCAACGAGTAATGAAAAAAAGGGAATTCAATGTTATTTTTAGATTTAAGGACAAACATCTCCATATTTTACTCTGTGAAAATATTTTTGAAATTGTTGAAAATATTTTCTGTGAATGAATGAAGCTTTGTTTATATTGCACTTTACGACTATTTTAGGGGTACCAAAGTGCTTTACAATAAAAGGAAGACAGAAGTTTAAAATTTGGCACAATGAAAACCCCCATAAACAGTCAGCAATGAAATAAATTTAAGAAGATAAAATGCCACCGACTATTGAGCATTAAAAGAAAACTAAAGTGGTACGCTTTTAGTCGACATTTAGAGCTGTTGAGGTCAGATATCATGCGTAGCTCTGGAGCAATGTTGTTCCATAACTGAGGGCCGGCGATGGAAAAAGCGCCGTCACCCCAGTGTTTCTGTTGTGACCTGGGCACATTAAGCAAATACTAATTTGCGGACCTTAAAGCTCTAGAATGGCTGCAGACAGTCAAAAGGTTGGGGCAAGAGCATGATGAGCTTTAAAAACAAACAGTAAAGGTTTAAACTGAATTCCAAAATGAACATGGAGCCAGTGAAGTGAACTGAGTGCTGGAGTGATGTGTTCTCGTCTGGATGTTCAAGTTAACAGTTGTGCTGCTGCGTTCTGGACCAACTGGAGGCGGTTCAGTGATCGCTGGGTGAAACTGAAGTACAGTAATCTATGCGAGAGGTAATCATGGATGGCTGTTTCAAGATGACTGCGGCTCAGGGAAGGTTTAGCTTTAGCTAAAAGGCGCAAGATATAAAAGCTCATTTTGACAACATTGTCAGAGAAAACTCCCAGATCTCTAACAGCGGTAGAGTCAGCTGTAGAGGTGGCACCAAAAAAACCCAATTCCCTTTGTTTTTGACTTGTTCAAATGCAGAAAATTCTGGCTCAACCCCTGCTTTACGTCATTAGTCCACTCTGTTCAAATGTTTTGTGACCTATTTTTCCCAAACTGAGCGGTAGATATATCTGCAGATCTTCTGTGTAACCATGAAAGGAGACATCATGCCATGCATTGACAGAGAAAAGAAAAAAAGCTGGACCAAGGATGGTACCATGTGGTACCCCACAGAATAGAGGAACCACGGATGAGGAGGCCACACTAATACTGACTGTAAAACTTCTCCCGGTTAAATAGGTCATAACCCTTGTGCTATCTTAGGCACTTTAACGTTGGGAGTTGGGTCATCTAGACCCAGTAGACAGTGCTCTGAACCTTTTTTCTTCAATGATTTGTGATCTTCGCTGGTGTCCATGGATTACATGAAATCTTTCCACCTTTATCCACCTTTGTCATGGTAGGAATAACACGGGTGGGGTCATCTAAGATAGCACAAGGGTTAAACCAGTCAAGTGCTGTCCCACAAATGCCGGCATGATATTCAAGTCGAGACAGGAGGATTGTAAGGTCCACCGTGTCTAAAGCTGCTGTCAAGCCCAAAAGCACCAGAGCAACAGGGTGTTTTGTGTCTTGCTCTGAATTTTAAGTTCTTCTTTGGATGAAGTGACTCTGTCTTCATCCAAAGAAGGATTTAAACTCAACTTAAAACATCTGTTGTTAAACGACAGTGTAAAGAAAATTTTCATGTGAAATAATCTGTCCTCCTGTTTTCTTTATTAACGTCTAACAACAATTAACCAGATTTAATCCCCATTACAACTGGTTCCTGATCACTCTTCCTCATGTGTTATTCGGTAATCGAGTACATATTTTTTAAAACATTGAAACATCTTATCAGTTCTTCATCATCTGTGAAGATCTAGAACTTACTGGAGCTGATGAGGAGCTGGGAGTCTCACCTATCTGCTGTGTTTGCATCCAGGTGGGTTGGATCCTGTCCGTGCTGGACCAGTTAAATCTCCGGCCTCAGCCGCCTGTGGCCATCCTTCCTCTGGGAACCGGCAATGACTTGGCAAGGACGCTCAACTGGGGAGGGGTGAGTTTTTTCTGGCTAAAAAGGAGCTGCTGATGTCAGCGAAGGGGCTGGAGTCGCTCTGCTTCACCTGACAAAGGTCATTCAGGGGTTATTCACCTCAAGACCCCATTTATGGAGTCCACAATGACAAGGATTCGTAATTGTCACTAAGAACACTTTAAAAACACAATTGAAATTGAGATAAAGATTAAATATTGTTTTATGAATTCCATCCACAAAGCAATTTTTAAAACTAAAAGCAGTTTTCTGAAACTAAAAAGTTTTCTGTTCATTTTTAACATTATGGTTGCCCTTTTAAAATTAGAACAATAGAAAGCACAAAACAAAAAGATGAAGACTGTTTTAATTCTTTAATAGAATGAACCCATTTATTTCTTTTTTTTGGTCGATTTGATATTTTCTTACTTTTGAAAAGGATTAAAAATGATGTTGAATAATAATAAAAGTTGTGATTAAAATAAAATAAATAAAAAGAAGAAACTGAGGTTTCAGCTGAGCTTCAGCTCCATCAGGCTGGTCATGCTGGGCAGCAACACCACATTTTCCTCCCACAGGGATACACGGACGAGCCAATCACAAAGATCCTCTCACATGTGGAGGACGGGAACATCGTCCAACTGGATCGATGGAACTTGGAGGTGGAAGCAAATCCAGAGGCCCGGCCCGAGGAGAAAGAAGAACATCAGACTGATAAGGTGAATTTGGGGCTGGTTGGAGTTCAGCCAGAGATCTGCTGAAGCTCTGCCAGAGTTCATCTAGACCTCGAGTAGACCTGACGCTCTCTCCCATGCTACTTTTTTAGCTACCAATTGACGTCTTCAACAACTACTTCAGCTTGGGCTTCGACGCTCATGTGACTCTGGGCTTCCACGAGTCTCGAGGTGAGTCTGCCTCTGCTGGCAGCAGTGTAGGAGGGCAGAAGGTGGTCCAGGATCAGAGAAACAAAAACAACATTCATCCCCTCGTAAACATTAAGAACCCTGATGCTCTTTTTGTTTCCCTGAAACACTTTGAACTGCAACTAAAAATCCTTTTATCAATGAATATTTTTTACCTTTCTTTAGCAAATGTAGTGCAGTTTTATCTGGTTTGAAACTTTAGATATGACCCAAAATTGCAGATGGTTTTTTCATGCTTCGCTGTGTTTGCAGAAGCAAATCCTGAGAAGTTCAACAGCCGCTTCAAGAATAAGATGTTCTATGCAGGGGTGAGTGTCCCCTCCCGTCTGCTGTCTTCATCCATCCTCCCACAGTGATGTCTCTCACACATGGGCTTTCTTTCAGACGGCCTTCTCCGACTTCCTGAGTGGCAGCTCCAAAGACCTGGCCAAGCATATCAAAGTGGTGGTGAGCTTAGAAGAAGAGGAAAACTCCTCTGACAAAAGCGGACCATTTAAAATGAATTTTCTTAGAAGTGAGGCAGCTTAAAAAAAACTATTAAGCGCTGAAGTACCACCTTTTCTTCAGAGTTCAGACCTGTAGATGGCCTGAAGCTAAGTATCAGAGTTTGTCTCCTCCAGCAGGTGAAAAACTCAAGGAGGAGCTCATCTGGTTCCTCACCTGCTTTCTCTATTTTTACCTGTCACCCACGCCTCCATCTACCTGAGACGCTGAGGGAGATCTGAGTTCCTAAAATGCTCCTGGAAAAAAGGAGGCAACACGATTAGCTGCTGTTTCCTCCACAATTTCTTTCCGATGACAAAAAAAAGCCCAAAAATGTCAGAATCTGCAGCATCATAACGTTTTGACTGCTGTAGTTTGGACTGCGTTGGTCAGTTTTAAATAAAGCCTAGAATCAGAACGAGTGAAAAAGAGCTGCCGCGCCTCTTTATCCTGCTGGATAGTCTCAGATAACAGTGTCAGGGAATAGGAACTGTTAAGACAGTGATTTGGTCACACGAATCACTGTAACGATCCAAACTGAAAATCTGCTGCTAATTTCTGTTTCACTCTTGGTTTGGCCATTTAAATATATGGATTTAAGATTCACGTCAGATGGTCCACAGAAGAAACTTCAGACTTCATTACCAAACGTCATTTTTAAACCCTCCTTTGTTCTGTTTGGAGGAAAAAGACAAACTTCCTCTTTCTCCTATTTCTACACCTCTGCTAGTTGAACTCATTGACTGTATTATAGAACTGGAGTGAGTGAGTGCGACCCATAGAAAATTCCACTCTCTTCAAGGAGGAGTGAGCTTTTTGGAGGTCAACACCTCTACCACTTGAAAGTGGGCAAAGGAGAACCTGTCAGTCAAGCGTTTTGAATGTTGAACATGGGAGCCTACAGGCACCACCTACTTCTATTGAGGCATCTGATTGGTCAGTTTATAACTGGAAGAGCTTGCACAAAAAATATCTCATGAAAAAAAGGTTAGGATTAGCAAGAAACATGTTAAAAAAAAGTATCAGAGCAAGAATGGTTGTTCTGACAAAAAAAATGACAGAGGAACAGCTGTTTGTTTCTCAATAGAAGTGTATGGGATTTTTGGCTGCAAGGGGAGGGTCACTCAGTCCAGTTCTCTTATACAGCCAATGGTTGAAGTACAGTCTGTGTTCCTATGAAAGAAACCGTAACTTTTTTTCTTTTTTCTCAGTGTGATGGCAATGACCTGACAGCCAAAGTGCAGGAGATGAAATTACAGTGCCTCCTATTCCTTAACATTCCCAGGTATGATGAAGTAACCAAACCTAGAAATCTTCCTTGTTGGAAATAAGAAAAAAAGCTTTTAGTCGCTTAAGGTGACAGAATCGTATCACTGACAGTACAGCGGACCCAGTATAACCTGTTTCCACATCTCTGAGAAGGATTTAGCACAATCTTTTCTTCCGCTGTAGGTACTGTGCTGGCACCACACCGTGGGGCCACCCCAGTGAACATCAGGACTTTGAGCCACAGCGTCACGACGACGGCTGCATCGAGGTCATCGGCTTCACCATGACGTCTCTGGTGAGCTTCTGCAGTTGTTCTGGTTCCAGATAAGTGATAGTGTAAAGTTTGCACATCAGAACAAATGAAAGCCTGATTCTATAGGATCCAGGTCTATACCTGTCTCATTGCAATCACCACAGTACCGTTCTCCAGGTACTGTCAGACCCATAAACCATTGTACGACTCAGAGAACAGCTATGATTGCTGAGTACATATGGCTGTTTTACGCTTGAACACCGAAGCTGGTGCAGGCGACAGTGAAAAACAACAAACGCTCTTTGAACTGGTGCAACTCTTTGAATTACGGTAATTCAAAGAACGTCAACACTGGAGCTAAAACTCAGGTGTTAAAGGGTTAACTGACTCTGATCGGTCATGGTAAACGAGTTTAATCACCAAAATGCCTCTACTTGCATTAAACGAGTCTATAAACATGAACAACGTTTCCGCGCAACAAAGACTTCTTCTGCATTTGACTGGGAAAAAATAAACTGCATCCACAGCTTTCTGCTGTAAATGTGTTTTTAGAAGTGAAAAGTTCCCTCACACCTTTAGAGGATCTTTAAGGTCATGGTGTTACTCCTAAGCAATATGGCAAAAACACTTGCTGAGTCAACCACACTCACTGCTGCCCCCTGTGGCCATGTGGGGTTCATTACAGTCATTTTATTTAAATCCTGTTCCATATTAAAGCTTTAAAGCTAAATTGTTTCAGCTAATGAGAAGTCATAAGTATCTCATATGTATTACAGGCCACGCTACAAGTGGGTGGTCACGGTGAGCGCCTCCATCAGTGTAAGGAGGTGACACTCACCACCTTCAAGTCCATCCCCATGCAGGTGGATGGTGAGCCCTGCAAGCTGGCCCCATCCATCATCCGCATTAGCCTGAGGAACCAGGCCAACATGGTCCAGAAGGCCAAGAGGAGGATCTCCATGCCCCATCTCAACGAGTAAGATTCACATGGCTCACATGATTGCTGTATCTGTGTGAGGCTGCTCAGGTAATTGTGGGGTGTGCCTCAGGGCTCTGTTCTCTATTTAACTGGGTTAAACTTAGTGAGAAGAACTCTGTGACTGTGTTACCACAGGGGGTACAAAAAAATGTTGGACTGTTCCTGTTCGTTGTGTTGAAGTTGCAACAAATCCGCCATGAAGCTTTTCAAAATAAAAGCAGTGTTGTCCTTCAAAAATATTAAGCATTTTGAGTAGGCTTTTAATTTTCTAGCAGTTGCAACCAAAAGAGCTGAGGGCTTCAAACTCTTGAGTTTGTGTTTTGTGCTTGATCTGTATGTGTGCGTGTGTGTGTTTCCTCTGTAGGTTAGTGTGTAAATGCAAGTGTGTTTGTGTGCAGTCAGCAGCCTGTTCCTGAGAAGCTGCAGATCAGGGTGAATCGGATCAGCCTGGCAGCGTACGAGGCTCTCCATTACGACATGGACCAACTGAAGGAGGCCTGTGAGTTTTCCTGTTTTTGGATCTTTTAAGTTTCTTTGCTTCGGGCGTTCATGGACTCACTTTGACTCTGATCTTGGGCTCTGAAACCACTGAAACATGAAAGAACTTAGATTGGACTATTATTCTCTGGAGTGGCCTATAGTTAAGGTCATAAGCAGATGTGGAGCTAATTTTAGTCCCTCTAGCTTGGAAGTCTTTGGAGTTTTCCCTCATACAGCGGAGAAGTGACTTGTCTGCACTTTTTAGTAAGAAAGTTCAGGAACTTTGCTGTTGAAGCTTTTATTACAAGAATTTATTAAATCAGATCTCAAATGTGCAGATCTCCATCTCTCTAAAACGGATTTTCCCTTCATCCATCATGAAGCAGCAGTTCTTAACTCTGAAGGGTTTTGTGTTTGTGCAGCGGCGCTGCTCGGAGTGATCACCGTCCCCGGAGACAGCGACTTGGAGACGTGCCGCCTGCACATCGAACGCCTGCAGAGCAACCTGGAGCAGGTAAGCGCGTCAGCACAGCCATGGGGGGTGTCAGAGGTGCAACACCCAAACTTCTTTTCCTGGTCTCAACCTTTTACTCCAGTCTCCGTAAGTTATGAGCTGCAGCTGCTGTCACCCAAAAAAGGCTAATTTGACAACCAACAGTTTTTTGCCAACAAGCTTCTTTGTATAAGTCGACAAAAATGAGTAGAATCGCAGTCAAAAGTTGCAGACGTACTTTTAAAGTCACGCAGTTCCACTAAAAAGAGGAAAGATTGAAAGAGACGTCCTCTTGATGAAACTGAACATCTTTATTCTTTACATTCATGGACTGGTGACGGATAAATAACTCTAGTAATGATAACTGTAAAAATTAAATGAAAGTGAAGCTTAATAGGGGTGGAATTTGCTTCCTCCCACTCCTTTTCAGGCAAAAACTCTTTTGACAAACTATATTTAATGTATTAAATGTGTTATGTATTGTATGTACAAATATGTCTATTCATGAATAAGAGGGATTATGATGGAGTAATTAACAGATGTATGTGGATGCGTATATATGGATGTATATATTTATTTCTTTGCTTAAATTTTTTTATTTTTTTCAGTCAAATAATTAATTTCTAAAGTTTGATCAATCTTTGTAAAGATATATATATATATATATATGTATATATATATATATATATATATATATATATATATATATATATATATATATATATATATATATATATATATATATCTTGTTTTTTCTTCTTTGGCACCTTTTGTTTATGAATGCTTGGATTAAACCAATGAAAAAAAATACAATGAAAAATAATAATATTTCTTAGTAAGTACTAAATTTAGCAAGTCCAACAGCTGTACTTGTGTGTGTTCTGTGTATTTTTTACCTCAAATTTTTTCTGTTGGTTATAGTTTGTCCAGATATTTACTTAAAAAAAAGCCCATATGTGATATTATAATTCTATGGTGCTCATTGAGGACTGTAAAATACTAAATGTAACTGAATGTTTTTTGTAGGGTATAAGTGAGGATGTGGCCAGGTGTGACAACGATCAAGAGGAAGAGGAAGAGAAAAGCAAACAAGAGCGGACTCCATGTCAAACTCTAAAGGTGATGTTTTCATGTGAATGGGTTTTTAAATATGATATATAAGACTGTTAGAGTATCCAAAAACTCAGATATTCCCAATCTGTTCCAGAAAAAAACGAATATTTGTGTAATCCACGATCGCCGATTAGCAATCTTTTATAAGGTAGAGCTATAGTTAAAAAAAAAAGAAGAGTTATGTTTATGTTTTGTTTACCGCTGAAGTTGACAGAAAAATCTCTAAAATGTTGTGTTTTTATCTGATAAGTTTTGTTGATTCTGACCTCTTGTTCTAAATAAAAGTATAAATGACTGTAATTAAATGCATATTATTTCAATGTTCATTCGTCCAGTATAAAAGCATGCATATATTAACCACTCAAACATAAAAAATAGTAAGAATTGTAGTTTGATCTGTGAATCGTTGATTCTGATTCATGAATTGAAGGATCGATCTACCACCATAATAATCTGCATGAGATGTCAATGAGAAATTAGATTTTTTATCTTTTTTTAAGGATAAGCTATTTATTTTTAAGTTCAGAATGAATAAGTTGATCCCACTTGTGTATCTGTGAAGCCAAAGCTGGTATGAAGCCTTCTGGACCAGAACCACCTGAGACCAGTTCCTAAGCACCAGGATTTAAAATCTGCTTTCTTGTTGTTTGTGTTCCTGCAGGCCGAAGACGACGTGAAGGAGGAGAGCCCATCTTCTCAGAAACTCTCCTCAAAGTGGTGTTTTCTGGACTGTAAGTCTAAAAACTGCAAACCTCAGTCCAGAATCCAGATCATCCTCAGACCCTAACTGGTCTCTGCTTCCAGGTACAACCGCGGATCGCTTCTACAGGATCGACCGCGCTCAGGTAAGACGATGAGCTTGCTGTTTTTTCCACCAAGCTGGTTTTACCGAGGTGTCCATGAAACAGGCCGCCACTTTTTCCATCATGGAAGAAAACCACTGAAGTTGTAACACGGCAGCGTGAATCCAGGTCCAGGAGACAGATGGAGCTTTGATCAAGTGAACATGTGATTTAGGAAATTCTCACATATTTGCATCCAGAACCTTCTAATTTAAAAAAAAAAACGTACAATTAGAAAAGATGAGCTGAAGTGGACCAAACCAGAACACACAAGACAGAAGACACCATGAGTGAGATTCCAGAGCACAGACGGCACTAACGGGAAACGACACACAACATTCAAGAACACTGGACTTTCAAAATAAAATGAGATCTTAATATCAAAAAATGCAAAACATAATAATTTAGCTGCTTTCAATTTTTAACCAAAAAAAATCAAAGAAACTTTATTTAATGTCTCCAAAATAAAAATAAATAAATAAAACATTAACTGCATTAAAAGACCCACTGATGAAAATTGTGTTTTCTGTGTTTTCAACATGTTCTTGTGCCATTTTTCTGATGATGGAGGACATATATGAAGAAAATTAGGTTTAAAAAAAGGAATAATTGAAAGATCAATGGAAATGTGTTTACAATAGATCAGAAGATGATCAGAGCAGGTCTTTAAAAGATGCTCGTCAAAGGAAACAGCAGCCTCGTCTGATAAACTGTTAAATTCATGTCCTCCTGAAAGATTTGTCATAACAGATTATTTAAACTTTGTTTTCACAAAGTTCATCTTCAGGTTTATGTCTATGATGCTTCCATGATGCAGCAGAACATCGAACATTTGTTTTCTCTAAAACTCCTGTAGTATCTTTTTCAGAATCAGAATTACTTTATTGATCCCACACGTGGGAAATGTGTTTGTTACCTTAGCAAATGACAGCAATTTAAACATAACAGAGAAAAAAAAGAATAATATAAAAACAGAAAAAATGTAAACAATAAGGTGGTATAATTTCAAAAGCCATTTACAGACAGTGCAGGTAAAAAGATGTGCAACAAAAAAAATTGTATATTTTCTTTTTTTTGTGTAGATTTGATATCTCACCAAAACTCAGACGTTTGACTTTGAGCCCAAAAGTTCTGGTAAAGGTTTTGTCGGATCAGACTGAAGCAGGAGGTGCTTCTCTTTCAGGAACACCTGAACTACGTGACTGAGATCTCTCTGGAAGAACTCTACATCCTGGACCCCGAGCTGGTCGTCAAGGAGACAGTGGGGACTTCCCCCAGTATGCCGGACCTGGTGGACTCAGAGGAGCCGCAGGAACAGTTTGCCTTCCCGTCCTCCCCTCCCTCCCCCACCTCTGCCAGCAGGTGAGTTGACCAGATCAGCTGTTCACAGGAACTCGAGACGTTTCGGGATTCCCTCCACATGTGAACTCAGGAATTTGTGTTGCGATCTCCTGCATTCTTGAACCTTGTGGAGTCGGGTCAAACAAGCTCCCGTTTCCATAGAGATGCCCATCTCCTCTGCTAGATCCACCTTCCAGTGTTTCTGCCTCACCTGTTATTTCCCCACTGAAAACAAAGTGGCAGAAAGGCTAATTTTTTCCCCCCAGAAAAAAAAATCCCTCCAATCAAACACATGGGCTCTTTTATCCCTGTTCAGCTGAGTCTCAGAAACCTTGGTGTGACGTTTGACAATTCCATGTCTCGGGAAGAATGATTTAAAAAAAATCTGGAAATGTGGCAAATTTAAAAATCGTTTTGTCTAGACCTGACTTGAAGATGATTATTTCCTCTTTTTAGACTACAGTTTTAAACTAAAGCTCTAAAAAAAGATCTGCAACTCATCCAAAACTCTGCGGCGAGGCTTTTAAACAAGATCCTAGAACTCCTCTACTCTAATTTTACTTCTAGTTTTTACACCCTTGCATGGGTAAGCCCCTGCATGCATTCTTGACCTTTTAACCCCTAACTCTTCGTCTCATCTTTTGAAGTCTGCAAAACCTTCTAACTATTCCTAAAACTTGTGATAACACCAAAGGAAATCAGACCCCTTAGTTGCCCCTCGTTTTTGGAACACCTTTGTCATCATGTCACATGACTCCATTAAGAGTTTTTATTCAGAAGAGCTTTTTGTTGATTTTAACTTGTTTTTTTATTTTGACTAAATGTTTATTCTAGTTTGTCCTATGTAAGAGATGATTGTTCTTATTTCCTGTTTCTGTATTCTGTGGGATTGTATGCTCTCTTTTACTTTTGTAAAGCACTTGGTGGTTTTATTTCTTAATGTCTTTCTGTCTGTCAGGATGGTTGAATGTCGGAGAAGAAGAGTTTCCAGCGATAGTGAAATGTCCAGCGTTTTGACTCCCCTCTGCAGGTAACCTCTGACTTCTACTCAAGTGTTTGCATGAGTTTGTTGTCGTGGTGCTTTTCCACTCAACCATCTAGTCACCGCTGCACAAACCAATCAAACGTCACTGGCTGTCATTGGTCCACAGGGTAACAGCATTTGCAGATGCTCTGATCTTCCTGCAGATGTCATTACTGGTCTGTTCCACCAGTTACAGCAAATGAGCGCATGTCGCCACCTAGTGTTGTGCTGGTTTATCACAGACAGATGCAAACACCAAATCAGTCAGTTATTGATCACCGCCTTCTGGTTTACTGTGATTATAGGTCTTTTCATTGATCTTTGTTCTGTAAATTTTGCTGGTGTCATGAGTTTTTTTTTACCTGATTACTGGATCAGAACCAAGTGACACTTTTATCAGAACCTGGTGTAAAGGGTGACCTTTGTGTTTATATGTCTGTATTGCGCTGATTGACGTCTGTCCATGTGATCTGAAGGAGAGGAGCAAAGATTATCAATGTTCACCGCTCCAACACCACTCTGGCTGCTTTCAGTCCCATCATTAGGTAGGAATCCATTGTGAGTGCTGCTCCTGCTGTCTTTGTGCTTTGCATCATTGCTTCATTTTCGCTTCTGCATGTTCCAAATCATGGCCTTCAAATCAGCCACATGTTATTTTAAGGACCATATTTGAACCTTGAAATGAGTTTCTTTGTTCTTCATGCTGTTTTCTCACCTTTCTTTTCATCCGTGACAGATCTACCGCAGCTACCTCTCAGAATGCAAAAGAAGGTAAACCAGCTCCTCCACAAAACACAAACCTCAAAACGCTTTCTGTTCCAAGAAGTTTAGCGTTCAGCTCCAGTTTGACCACCATAGACAAGCTTTCTAAGCTTTGACTTGAGGGGTTTCCTTTGCTGCCACTCAGAATCTAGAACATCCTAAAATATTCCAATGAAGCTTCACATCAGCTTTTCTGTCCTGCTTAGTTTCCTCAGATGAAGAGCTGATCAGCTGCATTAGGGACAAGAACCTGAGCAAGGTGGGTGTGGACTGAGCTTTGGTAATGTTGACCAAACAGTAGCAAACTCAACCCCCACCGATGATTCAAATGAACCACTGATGACTCCATTTTTCAGGGCATGACTGCTCTCTCACTGTCCTTTTGCGTCGTTCTGCAGCTGAAGGAGCTCCACCAGCAGGGGGCAGACCTCCTGCTGCAGGACCCAGATGGCTGCACATTGCTGCACTATGCTGTGAAGGCCGGTGACAAGGACATCGTCAAGTACCTCATCGATAACGGTGAGAGCAGACTGAGGTTCGAAGGGGAAAAAAATCTAAATCTAGATCTATGTGGGAGAGGGCGGCAATTACAGCCATCCAGGGAGATCATTTTTAATCCTGGCGAAACCCACAAGGTCAAATCGTTTTTTCAAATGTTTTTACTTATTTTATACTTTTGAATTTAAATTTTTTGTCTGCAATTATTTGCTGAAAAATGAACAAGTAAAATCAAAAGGAGGTCAAATTAAAGGACCTATAACACGCAAAATCAATTTTTGAGCTTTTGTGTGTATTATAATGTTGATTTGATTAAAAAAATTGCTCCTTTATGCGGCAAAGGTAAAATATAATCACATACATGGATATTGTTCACTAGAAAAGCCTTAAGAATAGCATGGTATACACCCTAACTTTAAAACACCTTGAAGACAGTTGTTCTTGGGTTCTCTAGGGTTAAAGCGTCTGTTACTGAACACAACATCAAATTTACTGTCTAGAAATTTAAAAAAAAAAAAACACATCTGTGTGAGTTTAAAACATCCACTTGTCCTTCATCTGCTCAACCACGGTTGCTGGAGCCTATCCCAGCTACTGTTGAGCGAAGATAGGTACACCCTTGCCAGGTTGCAGGGCAAGTTTATAAGAAATTGTTTTTAACATAATTTTTTTTCAAATGAATAACAAAAATGAGCTAAAAATTTGTGTTATAGTATCACTCCAATCATGTTATAAAAATCAGTAGTCTTTTAGTCATGATTATGCCGTTTTTAGGCAAAATCAAAGTAACTGTGTCATTTTTAAGACATAGTTCCTGCAGAGCGGCAGGAGTTCATTAGATATTCACCTCTGAGGTATGGACAGTACTGTTGGCGTGGAGGGAGCCTGCCTACATTACACCTCATCCGTTTGTTTACACTCTCTCCCACTAGCTTACAGCCTCTCACACACGCCCAACCTGACATAACCAGTAAAACAAAAATGGCGAGCAACATCTGTGCCATCCAGCCGTACAGTTTTGAGCCAGATGCCGGATCAGACGAGGAAAACAATGACGTACATAAATCTGTTTGTGTACCAGTGGAAGCATCACAGTGGAGCAGCAAAACAAGAAAAAAAGTTTGAATTTTAAAAGCTTGCTTTAAATTTCTTAGATAATATAAACATCCTCACTGCTATTAGAGAAGATGCACAAAGAAATCGACAGTTTGGTAAATCCCAACCCCCATCATCTCTGAGCTGTGTTTTCATGTGTTAAACACTTGGGGGTGTCGTTTCTGTTTTTTGTAGAGCTGCAACCTTTGTATGGGTTGTTGTAGGAGGCAGCAGCTCTGTGATGTGTGTGTTTGTGTGTTTCAGTGCCCACGTCCCACCTGGACACCGCAGACAGCGAGACGTGAGTCCCCGTTGGTCAGATTTTCTCTGAATGCAGGTGAACTATTAGCTCAGACGCTCCTCTGTCATGTTTCAGAGGAGCCACCGTTCTTCATAAAGCTGCTGCCAGCTGCCAGAGGAGCATCTGCCACTTCCTGGTGGAGGCGGGGGCTTCGCTCATGAAGACCGACCTGCAGGTAAACAAGCGCCACAGGTGAAAGTTTGGGCTTCCCTTCAGCCAGAATAAAGACTGCTGAGGAGCAGACAGGTGCAGCTCACGGAGCTGGAAGAAGATTGAAGGATCCTAACTGGTTTTTCTATAAGTTGTTTCACTCTGAATGTGTGGCATCTGCAGACGGATTCTTGTGTTTTAAACCGTCACTCCAGAGCTCCTTTCACACCGCCCTCGGCAACCGCTTCCAATGACGCAGTGAAACTTACCAAACTCAGAGCGTGCACTGTAAAAAGAGGTAGCATCGTCATCATCTGCCGTCTTATCTCTTTCGGGGTCACGGGGCCACCGGAGCCCATCCCGGTCACTTGTGGGCGAAGGCAGGGGGCACACTGGACAGCCCGTCCGTCTGTCCTAGCGCTGCAATCACACACCCATTCACAACTTAGAGTTGCCAATTGACCTATGAAGCATGTTTTTAGACGGTGGGAGGAAGATGGAGACCCCGGAGAGAACCCACGCATGCACGGGCAGAACATGCAAACTCCACACAGAAAGGTCCCCCATTGGGGTTCTGTTTACGGTCCCCCACCGGGGGCCTTCTTGCTGTGAGGCAAGAGTGCTAACCACTGCTCCACTGTGCACCCCCCAAAAAGAGGTAGCCTAAAACTAAAATATGATCACAAATCCTAAGAAAAATCACTAGGAAGTAGTACAATGATGTACTGATGTCTGTGCAGCAAGTCATTTTTACTTGAAGGGCCTATATCATGCAAAATCAACTTTTTCAGCTTGTAAGTGTATTGTAATGTTCATTCCTCACTATAAACAACCCCAAAGCGGTATTTTGATCCATTTTTTATTCTTTTTTTATTTTGGTGTTTATTATTTGTAGTATTCTGTAACCATCTTGGTGGTTGTGGGTTTTTGTTGTAGGTTTGTGAAGCTGTGTTTTGTCCTTGTGTAACTGAACAGCAGCATGAGTGAAGGATGATCATTTTGTGCGGATTGTTAGCAACAACTTTCCGCTGCTTCCAGCAGTCTTGTTGTGCGTCGTTGTGTGTTGTTGTAACAGCCAGCAGTCGGATCTGCACTTTAAATGAACGTGAACCCGTATGTGACCCACTTCTCTAAAGTGATTAATGTTGTGTGTCAGTGGGAAGCGGGGCGCCGCGGGGTCCCCTGGCCCTCGCTCCGACACACACAAAGAGCGTGGCTCGTCGTCGCCATGGTGAAGCAGCGCTTACAGGAAGCAGCCAGTAATCTGAGCTTTTCTTCTCCTCGAAGGAAAAGACTCCATGTGTTCGTCAGGGCTGGTGCAGAGCGGAGGCACAGAGCACAGATCCACACAGGAGGCTTCAGTTCTCACACTCGCCCGGCGTGCACGTGCTCGTGCACGTGCTGGTGTTTGTTCAGCATCTTTCAGGACTTTCAGCTCAAACTCAACTTGAGAAAAAAAGAAAACTGAATGAACAACAGCTCTGGAACCAGAAACAGCTGCAGCTTCCTGGAGTTCAGAAGGTGGAGGTTCCAGCCCCTCCCAGAGAGGAAGCTCTAAGCTTCATGAGATCAAGACTTGTGTTTTCTCCTTAGTAGGTTAAAGTCTGACGCTTCTGCAGGAACTTGTCTGCTTGAGCTTCTTTTTTGAGCCAAGCTACATTGTTCCTTGACGAAAATCAGAGGCATACAGACACCCAAAAATGTAAAAAAAAAAAAGTGAACCTCTGTAATAATGATGTACCAGTCCCTACTGGATTTCTAAGTGTTACTGGTTTTGCTACAGTTGTGGCACAAAAAGCTTAAAGTTGCGGCTGTTTTTCTTAAAAGTTGTGATAAAACTTAGTTTTCAATTCTACTAAAGGCTGCAAGGGGATGTAAACATATTAAAGCAGTTTATTAAAACACAGTTTTATATATCCTCACTAAATAAATAATAGAAAACCCAAATAAAAACAATAATTTCTATTGGAAAAGCGTTTCCAGTGGTCTTTTTAATTATGATGATGCCATTTTGAGCCAAAATAAAGAAAACTTGTCGTTTTCTAGGACA
Organism: Oryzias latipes; assembly: GCF_053564925.1. NCBI lineage: Eukaryota > Metazoa > Chordata > Actinopteri > Beloniformes > Adrianichthyidae > Oryzias > Oryzias latipes. The sequence continues at coordinate 29,934,949 of NC_136242.1, read as the reverse complement.
TAGTTTTCACTAGGACACCCCCCCCCCCCATATTGCCGAGAGCTCTCTGTCTACATGCTGCACCGCTAGCTTTAGCCTCCAACCTAAAGATGCGACAAAAATGGCTATCAACATTGGAGCTTTTATACAGTTTAAAGCCAGATCCCAGCTCAGATGAAGGAAACAAAGACGTTCATGGATCTGTGTGTCTGCAAGTGGATGCATCAGAACGGAGCGGAGCCGGGAGCCTGTGGCACGCCCGTAGTATTTTCTACGCCACAAATATTATCTTTTTCAAGTGGGTTTCTTTGTCTGCCCCTGGTTCTGAATAAAGAAATACTCTGGACCTAATTTTCTTAATAAAAGTCCTCCATCATCAGGAAAATGCCACAAGAACATGTTAAAAACACAATTTTCATCAGAGATTTAAAGGCCACATTTTGTGTTTCAGGGTGAAACTGCCAAAGACCACGCCGCCAAGTCGAACGACCAGGATCTGGCTGCTTACCTGGAGAGCCGGCAACATTACCAGATGATCCAGAGAGAGGACCAGGAGACGGCGGTCTGAACCGGCAGCTGGTCCGTCCGACCCCCCCCCCGACCTGTACCAGTTCTGTCTTTTATTCGTTCATTCCACACAGAACAAGGAGAAAGGGGCAGATTCCCTCAAAGACTCCCCTGTTAGCGCTGCTGTGGGACTCTGGAAGCTCCAGAAGCAGTTGGTAGTTTTTAGTAGTGTGTCTGCTTCACAGAGCGGCGTCGTTCTGGATGCAGCTGCTTTGGAGCGGCCCGGAAAAGCTTCTGCGTTCGAACTGAAAGGCCTCGGGACACTAAAACTGTTTTAAACTAGTTTTTATTTCCAGACCACAGATGCTCAGGTCGCCTGTGTCGGGGCGAGGCAGCGAAGAGCAGCAGCTGCTGGTGGAGCGGTGAAGCCTTGGCGCATCTGTCCGAGCTGCAAATGCGCCTTCTGTGGAGCTTCTGTGACCTCTGATGTGTTTGTGTTTTGCTCAGAGACGAGTGTTGCATATTTAACATAAGCAGTGATGAGTTAAGGTATTTATGATCAGTGCGTAGAGTTAATTGCGCTGCTTCTGGGCAGACGTTTAGAAGAGTCCCTCGGCTGTGCGGGACGCTTTCGTTGTGGCCTGTAAATATCTGCGACTCCATGTTTGAACGTTCGGAGAGGTTCTGCCAAAGCGCGACAAGCGTGCACGACGAGCAGTGAGCTTCTGCAGCGCTGGGATGAGATGATCCTCACTGCTTTGTTTACTTGTTGCAGCTGTTTGGTTTCACCTTTTCTGAATAACCTGCAATAAAGCGCCGCGGCAGCAGCAGCTGTCTGAGCAAAGCTGATCCTCCCGTGTGAACTTTGTGTCTCCAGGAGTAATCACACATGCACTCTTCTTCCTCCACATCATCGCTTTCTGATTTCTTTTTTTAACATCAGTTTGAATCTCCACCAATAATTTAGGATTATTTGATCTTTCTATTACAAACCCATGAGGCTTGGACGTCCTGAACGTCACGGCGGACTGCTGTCATGATCCAGAGGAACTTGGCAGAGTTCAGATCCTCTTCCTCGCTCAGAGTGCAGCTCTTCTTCAGAGTGGATTTCCTTAGTTTTCATGGAGGAGTTGATGGTCAAACTGTTTTGAGCACAAAGGAGGTGCTGTCACCATCTGGACAGACTGGACTCTGGTCATGATGAGAGACTAGATTCAGCAGAAGAAACTAGTGAAACCATTTAACAATAAATGGTGAATAAAGTTTCATTTTTTTCCTTTAGAAGTGTCTAATGTTCTATTTATAATGAATTGATTCTCCGTCTGTTTTTCTGGTTATTTCATTTGAATGGTGTTTTATTTTAGTTTTTTTTTTACACTCATCTATTCAGTGTCACTGAATATTTTTTCCTGAAGACGAGCAGATATATGAACTGAGCAAATCATCAGGAAATGGGTTGTAATTCTCCTCTGTGAACTTTCTTTTATTGCATAGCACATCCTGGTTCAGTCCCCTTAAACAAGTGACGAAACAGGATTTGCATGTTTACCTTGAACAAACTGCCCAAGCATCATTCTTACACTTCAACTTCTCTAACAAACTGGGACAACCACACCTAAAGTTTTCAGAGAACAGCTGGAGAGGAAGAAGATTTGAGTCGTGACTCACTGATTCTGGCTTAACCCTTGTGCTATCTTAGATGACCCCACCCTTACATTGACGTGTTCTCCCTACCATGACAAAGGTGGATAAAGGTGGAAAGATTTCATGTAATCCATGGACACCAGTGAAGATCACAAATCATTGAAGAAAAAAGGTTCAAAGCACTGTCTAGTGGGTCTAGATGACCCAACTCCCAATGTTAAAGTGCCTAGGATAGCACAAGGGTTACAGCACTGCTCAATTGAAGTCAATTAGATTGCACAGATGTTGCAAAAGATTGTTAAAAAATACATATATGTAACTCTTCTTTTACATTTAAGGGGCTCTTGGCACCAAATCTGTGGAGATGTACGTTACAAAAGATCTACATCCTGGGTTCAAAACACCACTGCATGTTCAACATGCTGCTCAGAAGCACTTCAGAGATCATCCCAAGCAGCAGCATGGCTGTGGTGTGGTGGCTGCTCTGCCTCTGAATGCAAAGCTGTGTGGAAAGTTATAAGGTCTGTGGAAAAAATGATCAGGACCTCACTCCGTTTAGGACTCCCAAACCCCACATACCCAAGCTATAAAACACCAAAAGACATTCCTCAGAGTTCCTCTGTGGGCTTTTTGGAAAATGTCTGGAACTTTCAGTGCAGAACCAGAAGGTTCTGAAACTGTTTCGAGACTGCTAAATTCAAAAAGAAGCCATATGGAAAAAGTGACATTCTTGGTCTCCATGCTGCTGCTGCTTAATATAGTTTTGTATATAGTGGTTATTGTTAGTGCTTCTATTGCTCCGATGTATACTGTGTATACTGCTGCATTGATAGAAATACGTTATTTTATAGGCCACTGGTTTTACTGTTTTTTATTATCTGCTGTTAAAGTCCACAATACAATGTGCAGTAAACACGTTTTTTTTGCTTCAAAGTAAGTAAACAATAAAAGAAAACTTCATTACAAACTAAATCTTCACTGAATAGTCTTTCCATGTTTCCATCATTTTTCTAGATTAACTTCTTCCTGACTTTAGTGGTTCAAGTCCCACTCCGAACATCTTTTGATCTATCTTCAAATCGTTCCCAGTTGTCTTTTAATAATTGTGCCATTTTTAGAGCCACAAAAGAACCCTGTTGTTTTTCAGGGCATAATTTCTGCAGAGTGGCACATTTAAAATGCACCAGTTTTGCGCTGAACTGTTTGCATGTTGGCCGGAGTTATCAAGCTGTACAGTTTTGGGCCAGATTCCAGCTCAGACGAGGAAGTCAAAGACGTACATGGATTTAGTTGTCTACAAGTGGTTGTATCCAAGTGGAGAAGAGCTTCTGGCTTGCCGTAGTAGATTCTACATCACACCTACAAACTTTTACTAACTGGATTTTTCATTTACTCCTGATTCACAACGAGTTGAATAAGACGTACTTAGGAATGCAATATATATATTTTTTTATTTATGTCCTCCATCAGAAAAAATGCTATGTTAAAAACGTGATTTTTATTGGACCTGGTCTTCCACAATGTAATGATCATTGGCTCATTTGGAGTGTGTGTGTGTGTATGTGTGTGTGGGGGGGGGGGTCCTAGATTCAAGACCCACCCACACATAAATACACACGCGCGCGCACAGGCTAATTTCCTGGCAGGATCAAAATCCTTCTGTGCGTCAAAAACACGTTTGGAGGTTTCGTTCTACGTGTGACCTTTTCCCCACTTAGTTTTCTGTCAGTGGGCGTGTCTAAAGACTCACCTGACCTGAGTCAACAAATCTGCACCCAAGTCCGGTCCTTTTAATTAAAGGGAGTGCAAAGCTCGCTGCGCTCCCCTGTTTATAAAATTCATGACGTCACCAGAAGGCGGAGCCTATGCCGTTCACACGCACGGCGTCCTGGTGTTTGCGCGCGCGCGGTGGGGTGGTGTTGTGAAGCCGGAGCTGAAGCCGGGTCAGAAGACGGAGACTCTCAGCTCGAAGCGCCGCTGCTCCCAGCCGCAGGTAAGCGCAAGCGCGCGCGCCTTCTACGGCCACACGTTAGAATTAAAATGTGTGTCTGTGGGGGGGGACGCTTGTTTCTGAAGGAGGAGATGTTCGAGGAGGAACCGAACATGGAAGGAAGGAAAGGAGGTAGACGGTTCGGTGAGAGCGGCTGTAATGATAATGTAAAGATGGGGAGCGCCTCGCGCGTGCCTGATGTTCACATGTGCGGACCGGTGGGGGGTATTTACTGTGGTGGCAGAGTGGCCCATGTGGTCCAAATGTTCTGTGATGAAGTAGAAGAAGAACGGTTGTGTGGGAGACATCTGAGCAGCACATCAGACTAAACAGAATAGTTATTTACGCGTGTTGGCAACATTTTCCGTAGAAACGTGGACTTCTAGAACACCATTATGATGATGGTTATATGTGTACAAAAACCTTCAAAGATAAAATGTGTAATTCATTTCTCCATGATCTTCCAGTGGATTAGAGCTGCAGGAGTTGGACATAAATCAGTGGTTCTGTGGTTTTTTTCTTCTTCCTGTGCGCTGGTTGACCTGACCAGCGGGTCAGAGTAGGCTTCCTTCTTGGGGTGCCCCCCCCAGGGAGTACCTCCTGGTTTAGAGCTGCTTGCAGGACGGGTTTCACAGGAAGTGGCTCTGCGTCTCGTGCCGGCCCGCGGGTTCCTGAATGAAGCTGAGGTTCTCGGGATGTTCCTCCTCCTGGAGAACCAAAGCGAACACCCCGCTCCTTTTCTTCATGCTGAAATGTGATTGTTTTCTTATGTTAATGGTTTCCATTCAGGGTGGGGGGAAGATGGGGGCTTGGAATCTGTTGGCTTCAGGGGAAGCGGGCCCATGCAGCTTTGTTTTGGGCCAATGATTCAGTATTCTTTTGAGGGGGGAAATCTAAAGGCCCTTTCAGTGCGGCCCCCCCTCCCTCCCTTATTGATGGAGGACAGCCTGGTTCCTGCTGAGAGCCGCTTCTTTCTTCATTAAAGGCCGCAGGAGGAGCGGGGAGCCAGCTGACATGTGAAAGAGGAGTCTGTCATCTCTGCCACAATGACAGCTCACAGCACAGAGGCATTCTGGGTAATCGCTCTGTTTTCACAGGTCCTGCGTGCCCATCAAACGTGATGCAGCGGCGTGGCCGACGGCAGCAGGCCTGCATACATTAGCCCACTTTCATAATCCCGATGCTACAATGCTCAGATTACTGGGATTAGGCGCCGTGAGATTTGAGGCCGACCTGAAAGAACAGCTCAGTTCGTCCATCTGCTTCTGAGATCACAGCTGGGTTTTTTGTTTTCGGCACACATCTGCTGTTTAGGGGGCGACGATCTTACTGACAACACGAGGTCAGAAACATCTGGAGAAACGTGTGTAGCTGACCTGATTTATCCTCAGCAGGTGGAGTATTTGAAAAATGGTCTTTGGAGTACCACACATGATCTTCTTTTGATGTATTATAAAATGTTCCCAGTGGTCTGTTAGTTACGATTTTGCTGTTTTTAGCCAGACAAAAAACAAAAATGTCGTTTGTGCAGAGCGGCAGGAGTTCATTGGAAATTCACCTTGGAGTTGTGAGTTCATCCCTTTGCTTACAGTCTCTCCCACTAGCTTATAGCCCCAACCTAACATTAGCGGTGCAACAGCAATTGCGAGTGATATCGAAACTATCCAGCCATAATGGTTTTAAACCAGATTCCAGCTTCCAGCAAGATCTAATCGTCTACAAGTGGATGCGTCAGAATGGAGCAGAGCCGGGACACTTTGCCAGTTTTAGCAGTCGAGAGCTTTTTCAAGCGACACAGAAAACGCCATTTTTAATCCTAGCGGGTCTTTAAATGAGCAAAAAATGCTGCCAATGAAATGGAAAGCTATTCTTGTCAATAATTCTTGTTTAAAGAAAAAATATTCCAGTCCAATAACTCTTGTGCTGTCTTGTGGGGTCAAAGTGACCCCACCCTTACATTGACGTGTTCTCCCTACCATGACAAAGGTGGATAAAGGCCGAAAGATTTCATGTTATCCATTGACACCAGTGAAGACCACAAATTACTAAAGAAAAAGGTTTCAGCACACTGTCTAGTGGGTCTAGATGACCCAACTCCCAATGTTTAAGTGCCTTGGATAGCACAAGGGTTTAGACATGATCTGTGAAACTAAACTTACTTTGCTGTTCAACATTTTTTTCTTGGAAGACAGAAAATAAGACATGCTTTTTATTTACTTTCTAAAGTTTCTGTTTTTGTTGTCAGTTTTTCATAGCTGGGGTGCTCGCTCTGCACGTTCCAGGTCTGCGTGCAGCTCAGTAATCTCCAGAGGAGTGCCGCCGCGCTCCTGCTCCTTCAGCGTCTGTGACGGCGCTCGTTTGTAGATCCTCGTGCGACTGTGACTGAAGACAAATGTGTTTGTGCCTCTGCAGGATGCGACTTTTGCTCTCAGTGCTGCTGCTCCTCGCCCTCGCGCTCGGCGCCGAGGCCAACAGACGAGCCAAAAACCACAAAGGTGAGATTCTTGCTTCCTTCAGCAGGAATGCAGCTGTAAAAGAACTGGTTCCTTTTGTTGTAATGTGCAAACTGAAACCAGGGTTTGTCGCATTTGTGCGCTCTCGGAGGCCTTTGATGATGTTCTCCTTCACTCACTGAAGTTCAGACTTTAAACCTTAAATTCGGGACAGAGAGAGGAAAGATGTCTTCAAGCTCCGCAAAAGTTTTGAAACAGATGTAGCTGTTAAAAAAAAGTATTTAATTACATTTTTAATTAAATTTCTTACCAATATTCAGCCAAAACAAACAAAACACATTCATGAGCATGAACCTGACTGCAGTTCGTTGACAGGCCACAAGGGGGAGTAGTTTCTATAAATGTCTTAGCAAGACTTTTCATTTGAATTTGTCAGAGACAGAGGAAATACAGACAGATTTGCACTTCAGCTAAACTGAGTTAAACCATAACAACACTGCCTCTGTGCTTCCTTTGAAACGTTGTTTCTCTGAATAAAAGACAGAAACACAGAAGCTTCAGATGGAATAGAGGATGTTCAGAGGAAAAACCTTTTACCATCTTAGAACATTGACGTGTTCTCCCTACCATGACAAAGGTGGATAAAGGTGGAAAGATTTCATGTAATCCATGGAAACCAGTGAGGTTCACAAATCATTGAAGAAAAAAGGTTCAGCGCACTGTCTAGTGGGTCTAGATGACCCAACTCCCAATGTTAAATTGCCTAGGATAGCACAAGGGTTAAGAACCACTTTTCTTGCCGTCAAACTAATAAAACCTTTTTTTCTAGACTATGTTGTTGATCCCCTTTTACTGGTATTTGGCAGATTTTAATATCAGGATTTTTTTTTTTCAAGTTTTTAGCCCCACAAAAACTGTGCCTTCAGACACAGACTGGTTTGTTTGTTGTGGGTCTGCAGGTGACTGTGGTGTGTAACGTCTCGGGTTCTCTGCAGGCGGAAAGCATGACCGGTCCCGACCCGCCTCTGAGTGCTCACTCGCAGAAACCCAGTTTGGGAAGTGTGTGCCGGAACAAGGGGACTGTGGAGAAGGCCTGAGGGAGGCCACATGTGACGGCCGCACAGAAAAGATCCACTGCAAGATTCCCTGCAACTGGAAGAAGGACATCAGTAAGACCGACTCACGCACACTTCATTTCAATAAGGAGAGATCCTAGAAATGCAAATAAAGAAAGATTTATTTGTGTACAGAAGATGTGCATGAAAAAAGTCCATAGTCTTTGGCAGTCAGGCTTTGGGTTGATGACGTCCTGCATGGTGGAGGGTTAGCCTCAGACCATACACGAATAAAGCTCTGAGTCTAGACGCTGGCGGTACTTGAGGGCCAGTACAAAGTCTGGGAATGTATCCATTGGTTTAGAGTGAAGGCGTAACTGATGAGTGATGTGCAGCTTTGGTGTGGTAAGAACCCAGCTTACTGGGAAGTGAAATAAACCTGCCTTTATTGAAATTGTGCCAAGGCTTCACCAACACAGCTGTTAAACATAAAAAACTCCTCAATGCTCTAAAAAGTTGTGCTGAAGAATCACAGCTCATCAATTGTGATTATGTTTGGTGTGTAAATCTTGAGAGATCCCCTGAAGATGAATGTAATCACCTCCCGTTGGCTATCTTCTCAGGTGACTGCAAGTACAAGTTTGGACAGTGGAGCTCCTGTGACGCCGCCACCAACACCAAGACGCGCTCGGGGACACTGAAGCGAGTGTTGTTCAACGCAGAATGTCAGACCACCGTCAAGGTGTCCAAACCCTGCTCCCCCAAAGTCAAGAAGACCCGAGGTGAGGCAGCAGAACTCCACCGCAGCAGGGGTCGGGTTTGAACATGAAGGAAATGATTCCGTCCGACAACCAGAGCTTCTGTGAAACCAACGAAGGGTCATGTGACCCGTAGTCAGGTCAGACTGGAGGTTTCAGAATGAGAACAGTTCAACTTTTTAATGAACGTACTGGAAATTTATTCCCAAAACATTTTTTTACAACACAAACGTAATGAAAGATGACTAAAGTTTTTTTGAGGGTTGAAAATATAAAAACACAATGATCCCAACGTGATATTCAAAATGGCAGCTTTTCTTTTGGTTTTATCTCCATAGGAACCATTTTTGGTCACCTGGGGGTGACAAACGAGTCTGCCTTTTTTTTAGAAGAACCGGCTAAAAAAAACACGTTTGGATTTGCTTGGCAACAGAGGTTTTTGTTAGCCACGCCCACATTTCAAATATGTCCAAATTGTCTGTCATATCGTTTCATTCAGCTTAAGCCAACAATTCAGTCATCACATTTTCACCAAATTCCGTTTTGCACGCCCGTCATGCAAGCGCCGTTCAAAATTGGCTTGTAGCTTCCCAGTGACACTCGAGGTGTTATGAGGCGAAAATCAAAAATCCCCAGGAGACGTTTAAGTTTGTAGGTGGGCCTAAAAGTAATTTTATTTTGTCAAATTCAAAATGGTGGCCTCTTCCTGAGGTCAAGGGTCAACAAAATTTTGGTTGTGGTTGTAGACTTTGTAAAGATTTTTTGAAAAAAAGTTTTCTTATATTGTGCAAAAATGTTAAACTTTTACCTTTTGCCACCAAACGGCTCCCAGGCTGCAGTTCCTGTGGCCATCCCATAATAATTTTAAAATTCCTTTTGGATATCCCAGACACGTATTTTGGGTTTTGTTAGTTTTTCAGTACCGGTAAGTGGCATGGGCGAGCAGTAAGAAAGAAGAATAGCAAAACCAGTCTGGTCCTTGCAGTCCAGGACTTGCTGGCAGGACCAGACTCTGATATATATTTATATATATTGTGGTCATGAAATTACTTTTGATACTTTAACAAATAGCTAAAAAGAGCTAAATAACAAAAAACAAATTTATATTATTTCCATTTCACTGCAGCGGTTTTATTTAAATAAAAATTAACCTAAGTTATACTGCAAAGTATCTCAATAGGAGACCAGGAAGAACTTGTCTGTTGGGGAAACCGGCCGAAACTAACTAAAGGCCCGTTCATACAGAGGCATTACGTACATTCTGCGCATTTTCCACTTATTACATTTCTGTCCTGTGTGATTCATGCGTGATAAGTGATTCTTGCGTTCGTCATTCGTCGATGTGGGTAGATGTCTGCTGAGGGTTTCCGTCTTTGCGTGAATTTGGTTTTGAGCTGTTCAAAACCTTAAGTCGGTTGAGAATTACTCACTATACCTGTATTTTACGTAATTTATATGCAATTATTACGTAAATCTGAGGCAATTGTGCGAGATTTTTGCAAGATCGCAAATTTGTGGCTTTCCCCGACCGTTGACTGTGTCTAACGGGCTTTTCATGCGTGTACCACCCATGTTCAACTTTAATATCGCGTATACAACCCTCAAATCACGTTAAAATGACTTCATTGTTGCACAGATCACTAAGGAATTGCATATAAACAGCGCGATAATCACGCACGGTTCATGTTCTACATTTATTTACGTGTTCTTTGTGTGGTTTATTCGTACTTCCTCATGGCTTTAACGTGGTTCACTCATGATACATCTGTGAACATTTCCCTCAAAGACCACAACTTTTCCCACTTTAACATATATTCACGTATGACCAATTTTCCATCTGTGCATTATGGGCAGAACGTACGTAATGGCCGTGTGACGCGGCTTTAAGAACAGTGTAGGCAGAGTGCTTTCTTGAAAACATATCATCTGTCAAGGTAAGTTAAATGGTTAAGGTGTCCACGTTGGCTTATGTGATACCCGTACTGCGCAAGCCGTCCATACATTTTGTGATTTCTTACGCAGGCCCAGCTGCAGGCCATAAAAATGCCCCAGATTTTTATTTGGAAAAGTTCTGTTTCTAACGGAGGCATGAGGACAGGCTGCAGCTCATCCAAGTCCTGGAAATATTTGTAAATGATGGAATAACAAATCCCTCTAACCGTCCACCTGTCTGCTCTCATCCAGGCGAGAAGTCCAACTGAAGACCAGGATGTCCTCCTTCAGCCAAAGGATCGCCTTCCTTTTGTCCAACTCAAAGAAAGAGAGACTCCTTCGTCCTTCTACTCCTTTTTTCCAGTTTTTCTTTGTTTGGATTTGAGTGCAAAGCTGTTGTAGTCGTCTTCAGCATCATAACCTTTTTCCGTAGTCAGTCTATAGTTTAAAACCTTCTCCATTAGTTCAGAATAGATTAACCTGAGAACTGAAGGGGATGCTCAGTGGCGCCCCCCTCTGGATAGTCATGAGTTTTGGTTTATTATAATCTAAACGGAGAGAGAGAAAAAAAGTCAAATCTATTTTTGGAACTGCAGATTATCAATGGTGTACAAATGAACACATTAAATTCTTTACATTGTTTTGTGCTGGAGTGCTTGTGTGTGTTTTGTTACACTCATCTGAGACGACCCGACCTGTCTGTGCTGCGTTTAGAGCCACAACAGATAAAAATAACTTTTTACTTCCCTGTTTCCACAGTTCGAGTGGAAACTGCCACTGCGGACCCAGCAGGGGCCCGTAATACCACTTCCTGTCTTTTCAGGCGTCATGAAGTTCATCAAAAACTTTTTTTACTATAATTTTCTTAGGAAAAAAAAATGAATTGGCATTTAGTCTGCTTTCCGTCTGAACTAAAATGATCTGAGTGAGAAACTCACCTTAGTGTGTTTTTGTTTTGACTGTTTACCTAAAAGGATGTCTTTACTAAGAGCTTTGTCACAACAGAAATCAAAAGTTAGTTCTGTACCCCTTGTGCTATCCTAGGCACTTTAACGTTGGGTCATCTAGACCCACTAGACAGTGCTCTGAACCTTTTTTCTTCAATGATTTGTGAACCTCACTGGTGTCCATGGATTACATGAAATCTCTCCACCTTTGTCATGGCAGGGAGAACACGTCAATGCAAGGGTGGGGTCATAGGATAGCACAAGGGTTTAACTGAAGAACCAGAAGGATTTAAACTACGGGTGGGCAAACTTTTTGACTCGTGAGCCACAAAGGCTTCTAAAGTTTGACAGGCTGAACCAAGAGGGGATGCATTGGGTAATTTTGGTGATCCTTCTTAACCCCTTGTTCTATCTTAGATGACCCCACCCTTACTTTGACGTGTTATTCCTACCATGACAAAGGTGGAAAGATTTCATGTAATCCATGGAAACCAGTGAAGATCACAAATCATTGAAGAAAAAGGTTCAGAGCACTGTCTAGTGGGTGCAGATGACCCAACTCCCACCAACTCCCAATGTTAAAGTGCCTAGGATAGCACAAGGGTTAAATTTCTGGCCATTGTTTCTCCACATCAAACTAATCCAAATGGAACATTATTAGAACATTGTAGCACTCTGGATGGTCACACGTGTTTCCACATCTTGGACTTGAATGGACTGAGCATCACCTGTGAGTAACAGTTTTACATTATAGTAAAGAAAATCAACTGTATCTCAATCCAAATAGCATCTTCCAATATCAATATAATGAATTTATTCCATTTTGAAACAACTATAAAATGGTATAGGTCAACGTGGTTAACAAAATGCCTCAGACAGATCAATGTCGTTTGATTGTAGGAATATAAATAAATTCATTGATTCGTTTAATTCATCGTTACACACCTAATTTAAAAAATAAAAAAAAAGCAAAGACCAAAAAGCCACAATAACCTTGATGTTCTCTATTGCCACATGACTAAAAACAAGACAGTTTCAGAACACAGGCAAAAGTCCACAGCATTTTGGGTCTGCCTTTCTACAATAACCCAATCTTCATCTCAAGAGGTTCATCGCCCTCATCAGAAAAATAAAGTTGTTGTGCCTTACCATCTTTCATGACTGTATCCAGAGACTCCAAATGGCCTGCAACTTTAAATTTGTGTCAGCGCCTCAGATCTCCAAAGATGCAGAGACGCCACCATGTGGTCAACTGGAGAACATCAAAATCTTTGACTAATCCTCACAGTTCATGGAGGTAATTTTACTAAGAGCTCATGTTCTGATCTTGTAACCCTTGTGCTATCCTATGACCCCACCCTTACTTTGACGTGTTCTCCCTACCATGACAAAGGTGGATAAAGGTGGAAAGATTTCATGTAATCCATGGACACCAGTGAAGATCACAAATCATTGAAGACAAAAGGTTCAGAGCACTGTCTAGTGGGTCTAGATGACCCAACTCCCAATGTTAAAGTGCCTAGGATAGCACAGGGGTTAAAAGGGGATTATACCTCCTGCAGTTTGTCTCTAATCATCAGTTCTTAATCATGGATTCTAAATGATAAAGTTTGATCTCTTAAAGACCCACTCTGATGAAAATTGAGTTTTTCATGTGTTCTTGGGGCGGTTTTACGATGATGGAGGAGATGTATAAAGAAAATGAAGCTCAAAATTGTATTTCTGAATATCTCTAAAATCAGGAGCAGATGAAAAAATGCTGAGCTTCTTTGTGACAAAAAATATGCTAGATGGTCCAAAAGCTCCCTGCTTCAATCTATTCGAAAGCATCCACTTCTAAACGACTCGATCTACGTACATCTTTGTTTTCCTCGTCTAAGCTGGCGTCTGGCTCCAAACTGTACAGTCGGATAGCTCCAATATTTCTCGCCATTTTGTTAATGTCAAGTTGGGGTTGTGAGGGGCTGTAAACTAACAGAAGAGCATGTAAGCAAACAGCTTTCAGTCATGGGTGACAGGAAAGGAGGGCGCCGTTGCTCCACCCACAACTCAGAGGCAGAGTTTTTAATGAACTCCTGTCGCTCTGCAGAAACTATGTCCTAAAAAACAACAGTTTTTTTTTTTTAAATTGTGGCTGAAGGTTTTGAAAATAGCTCAAAAGATGATCAGAGTGGTACTTTAAGAGGCTGTATAAATATGAAGAACGCTGTTTTTCACAAGAAATCTAATAATTGAAGATAGAAAAAATAATGTTGGTATTTTCCTTATTTACATAAACTAGCAGCTTTGTTTCTTTGAAAGGACATGATTGAAGCTCAGTGAACTTGATGTAATCTCAATAAAAACAGCCGTTAGCAGTGTCACCTGGTCTTTATCAGTAAAGCTTCCTGCAGTGCAGGAGGCTGCAGAAGGTCCTCCTGAAGGTTGTGTTGCAAAGAGCATAGCAGCCAGGGTTGATGGCGCTGTTGACGTAGCACAGCCAGTAACCCAGGCTCCACACAACGTCCGGGATGCAGATGTGACAGAAGGCGGCGACCACAGCCATGATGTTGTACGGCGTCCAGGTGAGGATGAAGGCCAGCAGGATGGCCAGGATCGTTTTGGTGACTCTCCTCTCCCTCGCCATTACCCGCTGCCTCCTTCCCTCCTGACACCTGAAGGTAGAAAGCGCCTCTGAGGCCCGCCAGTGGAGGTCTTTTCTTGACAGCAGATCTGTCTGGTTATTAGTGGAGTCTTCGTCCACAACCTAAAAGACAGGAGTCAAATTAGTGGCATCCAGAGTTACTGGTCCATCAGCTCAGAGGGTCAGGAGGCTGAACTTCCCATACCACATGTCTCCAGCCCTCCATCTCCACAGACCTCCTGATCTCCTTGTGGATGCTGTCATTCCGCTTCACTGATGACTCTGAGCCTTGGTCACTGGTTACAGAACTGTGTCGTTTCAGGAGAAAGTCTTGGTGGAAGTAGCTAGGTGTGCTGGGGGTGGCCCGCTCCACCTGGAGCGCGCTCAAACGTGCATGACTGGCAGCTGACAGGCGCCCGTAGAGCACGATCATGGTGAGAGCCGGCAGGTAAAAGGAAGGGAGTGACGTCCCCAGAGTGACCGCCGGGCTGACCAGCAGCTGGATGTAACAGTGACCCTCTGGGACAACACGCCTGCTACCAGCTGACTGCCAGCAAAGGATGGCGGGGGCCCACAGGACGAAGGACAGCACCCAGGCGGCGCCGATCATCAGGCCAGCCATCTTCCTTGTCCTCCACGCTGAGTAGCTTTGCAGTCGTGTCATGCAGAGATACCGGTCCAAACTGATGAGCAGAAGGTTCATCACAGAAGCGCTGCTAACTGCATAGTCCAGAACAAGCCAAGTGTCGCAGAGAGCAGCCCCCAGGGGCCACTGGCCCCTCACCCGGTACAGCGTGTACAGGTTCATGGACAGCAGGCCTACAATCAGGTCAGCCGCCGCCAGGCTCAGCAGAAAGTAGTTGTTGACCGTCCGCAGGCGGCTGTTCACTTTTATCGACAAGATGACCAGCAGGTTGCCCAGGACGGTGACCACGCTGAGTGAGGCGGTTACCATGACGACGAGGACCTGCTGAGCTGGGCTGAGCCGTGTCACTCTGACTGCAGGCTGACCCGAGACGTTGGTGGAGGGGCCGGGCCAAGCTGAGGTGTTCAGGTCCGGGTGTACAGTCAAGCTCATGTTTCCTACAAAAACACACACAGGGTTTCAGTCGGAACCAGAAGCAGAACCACAACATGATGCAGATTACAACAAGCATACCGGTAAAAGGTTTGAAGATGGAATGAGGAGGAGAATTTTAATTCAAATGAAGGGTAATTATCAAAATAATTGGACAATCTAAAATCCAAAGTATTAAAATCTCAACCCATCAATACTCTGTTACACTCAAACACGACGGATTGAGATTTTTGCAGAAAAATGCAGCTGCTTCATGTACTAAACAATAAGCACATTTTATGCTTGACGTTTAGAGTTAAAAGATTTATTTAAAAAATGTTTTTTTTCTATCAGTAGTTTTCTATCTTCTTGAGAGATGAGGTTAGACGGGAATCACCATGGACTATGACGTTTGCAGACTGTGATTATAAAGGAGGTGGAGGATTTGAAGTATCTAGGGTCAACAGTACAGAGTATTAGAAAATGTGCAAAAGAGTGGGTGGGGAAAGGTATCGGGTGTGACGTGTGATAGAAGAGTTACAGCTCAGATGAAAGGAAAAGTGTAGAAACTGTGGTGAGACCAGCCATGTTGTTCGGCCCAGAGGGACAGAGGAAAAGACGGGAAGCAGAGCTGGCGGTAGCAGAGAGGAAGACGCTGAGGTTCTCTTTAAATCAGAGGGGCCAAACTGAGATGGTTCAGACAGAGGGGAGACAGTGAAATAAGTCTAGAGCTGCCTGGCAACAGGGTCTAGAGCAGGGGTCGGGAACCTATGGCTCGCGAGCCATATATGGCTCTTTTGATGGTCACATGTGGCTCGCAGACAAATCTTTAATTATAGTTTTTTTTTTCATTAGACCAGTCCTTCTCGGGCGCGATGCAATGCCAGAGGCGCGCAGTAGTAGCAGTGCTTAGAGAGAGAAATCTGCGCCAGCGCTATCAGTTACTATTATCTATTATTTCACAGAGTTTGTACCAGCTGGAAACTTGTGAATTGACGTGCCTAAAACTGCGCGCTCCCGTGTCTGAGAAAGAGCGCGCAGATGCGGGGACGGGATGTGTGAGGGAGAAAGCAGAGGGTGGGGGTGAGGGGTTGTGGGGACAGCAGGTGAATCGCGCAGGGATTATAAAAACGTAAAACCCGCTGCCCGTCACTCACTGCAGCGTGAGAGTGTATGTTTGGCTCCAGGTCTGCATGTGAGCAGTCTTTCTCACATCTACAGAACATTCGTACCTACGATGACGTTTAAAGTCTCAACGCCTGCACGAAGCAGAAACTCACCACGGATCAACCAGACTAGACCATCAGCAAAACTACCACGAGAAATACTCATCATTTATTAGCAACAGAATAACAATGTTATTAAAAAGAATCTACAGACTTATTGTACTTTAAAAATGTTGAAATTAAATCAAATGCACACATTCATTTGTATATTTAGTTTTAAACAAATTGTCGCGGACTGAGTTGGATGGCTGTTGGGCCGCGTTAAAAGTTCTGGAGTTCATTGAACGCGTCAAGCAGAGATCTGATTGGCTCTCAGTTCTGTCGCTCAGCCTGTTGTTAGGTAGTTTGGACCAATGGGGTTCAGCTATGGGCCGAATAAGGGAAATGGGAGGGCTGCAGCGGGAGCAGGGGAATATAAAGTTGGGAGAAGCGCTCTCGTCTCGGCGGGAGAGATTCAGGAGTTGCTGAATTAATTGTACGGCGTTTGTTGCGGTCTGCAGTAACCAGAATAAAGAATCTTAAAAGAGGTTAAGTCTCAGTGCCTCAGTGTGGGAAAGAGACGCTACATTATTGTATGGCTCTTTCGAAATTACATTTAAAAATATGTGGCATTTATGGCTCTCTTGGCCAAAAAGGTTCCCGACCCCTGGTCTAGAGGAAGACCAAAGAGGAGGTTTATGGACATTAAGGTAGCTGGTGTTAGGATGCAGAAGACAGGGTTAGATAGAGGAAGCTGATTCGCTGTGGTGACCCCTGAACGGAAAAGCCAAAAAGAAAAGAAGTATCCTTTTCGTGAGATGGTTTCGAGGTACTGAGATTGGCTAAATCAATTTCACAAAGTGAATGTCAGAAATTACACAAAAGGCAGGAACCGATCTGTCTTCTTTTGAGGACTCTTGGACTCTTCAGTGTGTTATTCTTCAGTGTGTTATTCTGGGACAACAATAAAATGATTATAATTAATAATATTTAATCATTAATTAATAATATTTAAGTATTAATTAAAGCAACACTTAAAACAAGCTTTAAATTGATGTCAAATGTTTTAATTTTTGAAAAAGTGTTGGTTGGTTTCTCCTAAAGTCAACCTTCAGTAAGGTCATGAGGGACATGACTAAATAGATGATCTAATGAAAAAGCAAAAGTATTAGTTCTCACTAAAGGACACAATTTCATTATTTTAAAAATATATATATATATTAAAGGGTGAATTTCAGGGCACTAAATATAAAGTTTTATGACCAATAATAATAAATGCAAGTTTGGAAAAGAGAGGGACTCAAATTGCATTATTTCCATACAAGAGAATTTTTTTTTAAATCAGCCAATCAGGGAAAAAGGTTATTGCTTTTAAATTTAAACAAAATAATAAATCAGTTGCAACAAAACAATATCTTTCCTCAATTCACATTAAACAATTAAATTCAAATTAAAAATATATATATCATAGGAACATTATTTTCCTTCATAAATTCATAGAATAAAAACTGAATATTAAATAAAAAAAAAAAGCAGTTTGATCAGAAACAATGTAAAGAAAAGCTTACCTTTGATTCCGCGGCGGCCCACACCATCATCACCATCTGTAGCTGCAGCCATATATACGGAGCCGAGGAAGACCTCACTCATCATCCTCCTTCGCCCCGCCTTGTGCCTCTTCAGCAGTGGGTTTAATTATTTTCAGCACAAAACATCTGCTGGAGAATGGCAGGGGAGGCCTGCTCTGACCAATCAGAGTTGAGTTCTGGCATCAAAAAAAGCAGGAAAGTATCCTAAAGTAGAAGTGATTTCACTGGGACTTTTATCAAAATAATTCATTTAAAGCTCCAGTTTATTTACTGAAAGTATTTAGCTTTACATTAAACCAACACAAGTTTGTACCAAAATCGTGTTGTTCTGTTTAACAGAGCAACATTTCTAACTCACAGTTCTAATAGGTCAGACTGTCTCCCATTCCCTGAAAAAATAAAGCGGGAATCACCATAGCAACCACGTCAATCCAACTCCAATATCAATTCGTTTGTGAAGGGTTTAAAGTTAAAGCAGAAATTCCCGCCACAGTCGTAAATCAAGATGGCTGCTACTCACATTAATGTTAAAAAAAAACATATATATATATATTGTATTGTTTTAGAAAAAATGTTCTTAAGTTAATGTAAAATTTCCACCATGTTATGCTGCTACTGAGAAATGAATACATGAGCAACCTGCTTGTTTTTTAATTCCCAACAGCTAAGCGGGCTTTGAATACAGCCTGTTCTATTTTCTATAGCTTTAAAGTTTTAATGTGAAAATAAGTCTAACACCTTAATAAATATATTGAAGTGAGAATAAATCTAAACGTTCTTCTCTGCTGAGGTGATAAAAATATTAGCTTCACAATGTTTGCTTAACAGAAATCATTAAGTGAATAAAATCTTTTTTAGAAAAACAAAATGTAAATGACTTGTGTGTACGACTTCTACCTAAAAAAACCTTTAATGTTATAGCTTTTAAAAAATAATGAAGGACATACAGGAGATCACAGACAAACTCTCAAAGTTCTTTAATTCCATCACGTCTAAAAGTCAAACTCCACAGTGACACTGACACAGGTCCATCTTTGTAATAAACAGCTGAAACCATGCACGCACACACGCACATGCACACCAGCTGACACGAACCGGTCTAGAACATTCGAGCATCAAGTAAAACCAGGGAGGAGCATCAAGATCCATCATCTGCTGCACTGTCCTGCTTCCTGACCCCAGGTTTTCAGGGAAACGAGGCACCTGAGTTCACCTACGCCGCAGGAAATACAGGTGAGAATAAAAGAGTTTTCCCTCCACATCATTGTTACTGACGGGTCCAATTACTCTGCATAATTTAGAACGGAAGAGATTTCAGTGGAGGCTTTTTTGAAGGAACACAGTGTGGGAGGGGATTTCTTGACAACCCGAGCTGCGCAGCTGCAAAGGGTTTTAAATCCAGAACGGAAGCCCCTCCCATCGGGCTGAAGCTCCGCCTTCAGGAGTCCCCAGCAGCTCGACTCCGTGAGATCCAGGTGGAATCTAAGCCGGTTTCACTGCTCTGCTTGAGCAAACCTACCAAAATGATTGGAACTCCTTAATCTCATCAGGATGAAGAACTTTGGACCAGCAGGTTTGAATCAAAGGTATCAATTGTAAACAGTCTCTTCACGTCCAAACTCTCAAAAAGGAACCAGAACTTTGTTCTTGCTGGCTGATAATTTAGATCAGTGTATCCCTGCTCGTCCACGGAGAGAGGAAGTCCGAAAATGCTTGAACTTTGGCGTTCGGTACCTTCGGACCCTGCTGCAGCCGTGGTTCTGGAAAGAACCCCTACATCAGTTCAAACATGAGGACTTTAAAAATCGCTCACTTAAAGCCTGGGTCAAACAAACCAACAAGGGCAGCACCAAACACACGCTAGTGCAACTGACAGGGGGGGGATGCGCGGCCGCTCTTTTCCAACAGGAAGTGGTTTCTTCCATCTTCTGCGGGGTAAAAAGCCCCATGTAGGTTCTTTAACTGCAGGAGTGTCTGTTGGGTCCTCGCCATGGAGCTGCACCCGCCTAGCCCCCCTCCTCGAACCTCCATCATCCACACACTTCTTCATATGGAAGCCAGTGAGGAAGAGTCTGCTTCTCATCCTCACGGATGCCATTCCAGATGAACAGAGGAGGGGGGCAAGGGGACGAAGGTGATGACTTGGAGTGTGGGCCCCTTCTTTTTATACGCAGGAGACCCCGTTCAGAGTCGGGCAGCACCTTTAGAGTAGGCTGCAGGTAAAGCTGTGGGCCACGCCCACCCCCAGGCACGCTGGGGCACGCTGGGTCTCTACCTGCTGTACGGGTCACCAGAAAAAGCGTTTGGAGTCCCCCCACTGCCAGGGAGGGGGCTGTGAGCTGACGAGGATGAGGACGACGAAGAGGGGGAGGACAACAGCAGGGAGGAGGGGCCTGGCAAGGAGTCATCATCTGTTTGGACCCCGTCAAAGACGTCATCCATCTCCACAGCCACAGACAGGCCTGCAGGTTGGGGGCCCGACAGCACCCGGGAGCCCCACATTGGGGTGAGTTGCTCAGATGGGGTTGGGGTCTCTGAAGGGTGGGGGTAGGGCTGGGATGGGACAACATGGAGAGGTCGTGAGGAGGATTCAGCAATGAGCCTTGAGGCACCAGAGGCAGTCTGGGAGCCACGGTGGATGCGGTGGCTGACGATTATATTGTTTCCGAAGCCCCCCATAGACGCCATGGTGGTGCTTTGCTCTCGCTGGACCACTGCTGTCATGCCCCCCTCCGCGATCAGCCGCCGAATTCGAGCCAGAGCATCTTCCCCTGAACCAAACTCTGCAGACTCTGCTGGACCTGCAGGAGCAGGAAGCATGTGAGAAGAGATGAGGGGAGCAGGAAGCAGGCGTCACAAAATGCAAACATTCTCCACGAGAAATGACCCTCACAGGCTCCCTGACTGAACCACTCAGTCATGATGTCAAGCCTGTCCTCACCTGTCCTCAGGTGTATTTCAGTGACACGGATCAGAAGAACCAAAGTAAAACTATTGAAGGAGCCTCTTGCAGCAGAGAGCAGCTCATGCTCTTTAGAAGAGAAAAGAAGCTGAAACGGTACCAGAACCAGCCGCAGAGCCGTGGGCCTCAGATGAGACCTCAACCTGGACCCGGTCTTCAGCTCTGCTGCTTCCTGCCCCTTCCAGCTCCACCTGGGCTGCTCGACTTGTGGATGGAGTTTCAGGAGCCCTACCTAAAGAAGAGTGAAAACAACTGTCCTTAAAGGGAAAAAAAACCCCCTCTTTATTAGTAGTCACCTGATCGGGCCGATATTTGTTATCAGCTAGTTTTGAACTGGTTATTCTGGCTCAGAAGCACCACTGCGTCTCCAGCATTATCCCACCCACCGAGCGACCTGAATGGTTATGCAAACCACGAACTCAGTCCTCTGCACTTCACGGCAAAAGCAACTAGGGCCGTCACTTTCAACACGTAAATAACCCGTTAATGCAAATGTCTTAATGCCATCAAAATGAATGTTGAAAAATGTCCTGCCCTCACTAAAAGAAAAAAAGAAAAACAGAATCCGCCTCAGCTGCTCTGTGTGCAGGTGTCACTACAGCCCCTCCCTCCTGCGCTTCAAGAGATTTGCAAAGTATGAAGGAAAGTTTTCTTTTTTGCACCATCCTCATCAGTCCAGGGAACGCATCTTCTGCATCTTCTGAGAAGCCGCATGGTTGAAGAACGAGCAGAACAACTTAGCTTTATAGACAACAATCTGGTGCTGCTTAAAAGGGGCGGCTGACGACCAACAGTCACATTTTTTCTCAAATGGTATTTGACTTTGTTTTATTTACAAGAAAAAACTTCAGGGAAGTATTTATTGACATTTTTATTAGACCTGCTGTGCCAACAAATTCTCTGTTCACTTTGTTATTAATCACAAAGATAAGTCATCTAATGCATGTTGAAGTTTTCCTTTACGTACCTGCAGGTGGGTGGGACACGCTGGGTTCTGAAAGATCCCTTTCTGTCTGCGTCTCAGCATTCTGCAGCTGGATGATTGGCGTCTGGGTTCCCTGTGACGTTACTGAAGGGGCGGGGTTTCTGGGCTGAAGACCGATGGCGTTCATCAGTCCCATGTCTCTGTCCAGCCTCCAACCAGTGCGGTTTGGTCTAAAAAACAAAAACCAGTTCATGTGACACGTCGGTGTCTGAAAGTTTGAGACATCTTTCAGTGAAAGCTCCTGCAGTGTTTTCAGGTTTCTGAACAAAAACAGAACTTTCATGTTTTGAAGGTGAGGCAGAAGTTTTTAACGAAATCTGAGGAAAAAAACCTGAAACTGTTCTTCTAGATCAGTGTTTTTTCAACCAGTGTGGGAAATTGCCCTCATTAACTGATCTAAAAACATTTTCCATCTCCAGGATATCAGCTCTGTGTTCATCCAAACAAACCCTGATAAAACACTGAGTAGTTTGGAATAGGAAAGATCGTAAAATACTTTTTTCTTTGTGTTTATTTGATTCTATTAAAGACATTTTGATAAGAATGACAGTACCGCGACTTAGCCGCAGCTTAAGCTCTATTTTAGGAAAAGTCCCGCCCCTTTAACTTTCTCCACTAATCATTCTTGGAGTCTTAATCACACATCATCAGTCTGACCAATCAGAAGTGGTTAAAAGTCTTCACTTCCTTGTTTCGCTCTCAGTTCTAACAAAAATACCAGCTAAAGCTCGTCTTTAGCAGTGTAGCTTTCCACAGAATCCGGTGTCAGACCGTGGAAAAAGTGAACAAAACAATGAAACTCAGAGACGCTTGTCTGCGGATTTTTCCACTAAATCTCCCATGATGCATTGGGTTAAAGTGACAGCGTCTTGGCGAACAATGAGTCTCTCCTCTTAACGTCTTAAAACAACAACAAACACACAGTTTTTAAATCTTCTAACTTAACTTTTATTACATCTTTTAAAAAAACAGCTGCAGCTTCCAGCTTTTTCTGTCACAATTATCACAAAAATGCATGTGAGATTGTGGATGGGCTGTAGATCAATACAGACTAAGAGCTTTTCCTTTTTGTTTTGTTTTCTGGTGCTGCGGGATTTTTGTCATGGTTAAAGTGTGCCGTGGCTCATAAAAGGTTGAAAAACACTGATCTAGATACACTGCTTGGTGCAGATTCTTACCCGGTTCTGTCAGAACCTCGAGTCCGGCTTGTTCCACTATTGTTGACGGAGAACAAGGGTTCACTGTTCGCCTCACTGGGATTCTCTCCTTCACTGCGGTAGAACCTGCACACGCACACAGAAACACGTTTATAATCCAATTTTGCTCTGAGGAAGATCAGGAAGGGCGTCTTCTGAGAGGCGCCTGGACCACAACCTCATTAAACGCACTAATTGAGCTTTTTCAATTAAAACTCTTCCTGTTGAGATGAAGATAATGACATCAGTGCTTCGTGTAGAGGAAGTTTGGGGGGGGGGGGGGTAAGGCTGTAGTTGAAAGGAAAACAAACACCATGCAGAAACGCTTAACTGCTTTTGTAAAAATTCAGCACCACAAACGAGGTTTTTCAATGTTCTGGGAGGTTCTTTAGGGAGGAAATGGCTTCTAAAGTGAAAGCTGTAGCAGAGCTGGATTAAGCTTGTGAAGTTGAAACCCATAATTTATACCGTTGATGTCATGCGTAATTTCCCAAACAACTCGGTAAAACGAGTTAGGGGTCGAGTTTCCAACTGTGACCTGCTGAGCTGCTAGAAACACAGGACAGAGACAGGACTGCAGAGTGACAGGAGTTCATTAGAAATTCCCCTCAGAATTGTGGGCGGGGCTCTCTTTTTACATTCTCCCCAGCTAGCCTACCGTCCCTCACACCCCAAATCTAACATAACCGGTGAAACAAATATGGCGAGCCTTATTGGAGCTATCCAGTCGTCCAGTTCTGATCTAGATGTCATCTCAGATGAAGATAAAACAGAGACGTCCAAGTTGATGCATCAGAATGGAGGGAGCAGGGAGCTTTTGGCCCGCCCAGCATATTCTCAATGTCATAACTATAATCTTTTTTGAGAATCGCAGCAATTGAGAATCATTTATTTGAATAGGGGGGACAGCGCATATTAATAAACATTTCTGTCAATATGCCAGAGTTAGCCAAAGGGCTATTTTTCATCTGCAGTCCCTGGGAAGATGTTAAAAATCACCCTAAAAGATCAAAGTAAAATTACATATTTACATATTTTACATATTTTAAACAGGATTCTTTCGCCTGCTTCTAATTCGGGATTTGAATACGGAAATTTTCTTCACACGTCCATCATCAGAAAAATGCCACAAGAACATGTTAAAAACACCAAATAGATATGTATGTTAAACGTGCTGCTGCAACAATGTTCTCAATCCAGCATTTCTCCCGTATTCAGCTGCTCCTCATGTTTATGCATCATTCCGTCTTATGGTTTCACTAAGATTGTTTCAACAAAGCACCTCATTAAGAGAAATGCTGTTCAAAGTTTAGAAACACTTTTTGGAAAACGTCAAAAACGCATATACATGCTAGATTGAAAGTGTATCCTCCTATTTCCTTTCTTTGGACTTCAGCTTCATCCTGACGGAGACCTTCAACTCAAACGCAGAGGGAGGATCTCAGTCTGAAACTCAGACTCTTCTGGAATCCTGGAAAACAGTTCCTCTGATATCCATCAGGAACATAAATGAAGACCGTCAAATCACGTTAAGAGGTCTAACCTGGCATCCACATGCGTGGACATCACATGTTGGGTTCACCACAGTAGTTAATTCTGCTTGGCCATATGACTATGTGTGTAGAGAATTAGCTTGAATATTAGCTCAGATCTTAAAAGGTTCAAGTCTTTTTCGTTGAAGTTAAAAAATATATATTTTTAACTTGCAGTGGCGGTTCTACACTAACTTACTTGCCGGGCGAGTAACCCCATCAGCGCTCAACAGTAAAAATCCTCCAAAAAACCTTAAAACATTAATAAACAAATGATCGATTGTTTATTAATTATCTCAAATAAACCACAGAAAAGACACGTAATAAATCTACAATAGTCAGTAAATAATGACATTAACATGAGCTGAGTGATCCAACGGCACGCCATGATCTAGGATTTGCGTTATTGCGCCCACTACCCCTCCCCTTTTCCTTCTCTAAGACAGGACCGCGCAGCTGCGGGGGCGCCAATTCGCTGGTTTTAAGCCGTTCCAAAGTCTGTAAAATAATAGATAATAGAAAACCGATAGTGGCACAATTTTTCTTTTCTTCCAAGCACAAGGATGTTGCCCCCCATTGAAATTTGCCCCCGGGCAATTGCCCGTATTGCCCTTGCCTAAAACCGCTACTGTTAACTTGATTCAATCCTATTCGAAACACAAGGACAAAAAGTGAAGCGAGAAAAACTTTGAAAAGAAAAGTATAAGGGCAAAAAACAGTTTGACACAAAAACAGTGAAGCAGCAACACAGAAACAATGCTCAGTGAACACAGGCTTTCTACTGTGTTCCTCACATTTGTCAATTCTTACTACTTTGAAGTCAACTTCAGCTACAGAGGAACAGGAACTCACACGGGCCGGCAGATCACCAGGTCTCCCTTATTGGTCCCGTATGCCAGACCCATCCCTGGATCTGGCAGCCAGCGAGCAGAGTTGATGCTGACGTGGCGCCTCTGGTCTGGCGCCATGGGGTAAACCACGTTAAATACCATCTGAAACACAGGGGGGCAAATACACATGATCACCACTGGAGCATAAGAACAAAACACAGCAACAAAGAGTGAAATGAAAGATTTTTTTTCTCACCCTGATGGATGTCTCTCCTCCATGCGGCTGTTGCAGGCGGAAGACTTGCGCCACCATGTGGTCTGTGGTGGGGTGCAGCAGGATCCTACGAGAGGCCAGTCCCACCATCACGTAGCAGCCCATGGGAGACAGACTGACAGAGATGGCATTGGGACCTGCAGAGGAAAAGATGTCAAGATATGCCGTGGCTCAGCGAGTCAAAGGCTTGAACAAGGGAATGTGGCGGGAATTCGCACCAAATCTCTTGGTGTAAAGCATCTCTCCTAGGTTGTGTGGAGCCAGAGAGTATATGGCCAGGATGCCCTCATCTGGAAAACCACGCTGGCTGCTGGGAATGAAGACCGCTAGTAGCTGACCATCTGCAGAGATGTCACAGCTGGCGTCGTTGTAGATTTTACAGTTTGGCACCAGAACGTTGACCGAG
Source organism: Oryzias latipes (assembly GCF_053564925.1). Classification (NCBI taxonomy): domain Eukaryota; kingdom Metazoa; phylum Chordata; class Actinopteri; order Beloniformes; family Adrianichthyidae; genus Oryzias; species Oryzias latipes. Next base: position 29,909,025 of record NC_136242.1, on the reverse strand, counting down.
GCTGCGAATAAAAGAAAACCCAGCATTCAGATGTGTGAGCAGCAGTGTTTCATCTTTTCACCCTGAACATCTAAAACATGCAGCTGCCTCAGACAAGCCGAAGCAATAGAATCTGAGATTTAAATAATAACATCAGTCAGATAAAAACACTGCAGCAGCAGAAGCTGCCAGTGTAGACCGTACCATTGCTGATCTCCGGCAGGTCGAATTTTGTGAAGTCCCACCACTGCAGGCGGTACGTAGTGTTGGCGATGTTGCTGGCAACGGCAGACTGACCGTCTCCGATCGATGCTCCTGAAGACAAGAAACACTGCTCAGACGTCTGCACGAAAATGGACATTAGAAAAAGAAAAAGGGTGACCACAGAATGCACAAGCAGTAATGAAAGTACTAAAACTTCATCAGCATCAAGTGCAGCCAAGCGCCACGACAACGAGCACATCGGCTCCGCCTCTTAACTATGCTGCTTTGGAGTGTCTATTGCTGCCTATAAAATGATCCAGCTCAATATTTCTCTGGAAAAACACGCAGTTCATGGTACCCTGATTAGAATATTCACATGTACAAAGTAGGAAAAGATGTAATGGAGTGTACAAAGAATGTACAATGTGATGCTGCAGACTGTTTCCATGCAGACAGTTCATCGCAATTTGATTTGACATCTGTGATGTTTTGTAAATTCTTATTTTTTAGGTTTCTGTTTACATTTAAGGTTTGAATTTCTGTTGGGAGAGTTTAAATCGTTGATATTTAAAAATATCAAAGGAAAACTCCACTGAAACCAAATCTAACTTCAAGGTTTCAAACACCGCTGTGGTTTATTATAAAGTGAACAGCAAACGGTTCTCAGAGAGCGCCAAAAGAGGCAAACTGGAACAAAAGGAGACGACTTCCTTCCTGTCTTTAATTCATGCTGCTACAAAAAAAAGAATTTTCTTTTTAAATTGGGATTTCTTTGAGACTCACTAACTGCATTTTGGCTACTACACTTCTTTCTCTTTCGGCTTTTCCCATCAGGGGTCGCCACAGCGAATCATCTTTTTCCACCTCACTCTGTCATGGACATCTTCTACCCTAACATTAGCCAACTTCATGTCCTCTGTTAAGACATCCATGTATCTCCTCTTTGGCCGTCCTCTTGCCCTCCGGCCAGGCAGCTCCATCTCCAACATCCTTCTACCAATATATCCACTGTCCCTCCTCTGAACATGTCCAAACCATCTCAGTCTGGCTTCTCTGACTTTGTCGCTAACACAGGCAACATGAGCCGTCCCTCTGATGTACTCGTTCCTTATCCTGTCTAACCTGGTCACTCCTAAGGAGAACCTCAACATCTTCATCTCCGCTACCTCCATCTCAGCCTCTTGTCTCTGTCTCACTGCTACCGTCTCTAACCCATAGAGCAGAGCTGGTCTCACCACTGTCTTGTACACCTTTCCTTTGAGTCTTGCTGACACTCTTCTGTCACACAACACTCCTGACACTTTCCTCCAACCGCTCCAATCTGCCTGCACTCGCCTCTTCACCTCTTTTCCACACTCTCCATCACACTGAACTGTTGACCCCAAGTACTTAAACTCCTGCACCTTCTTCACCTCAGCCCCCTGTAACCTAACGCTTCTACCTTGATCCCTCTCGTTCAGACACGTATTCTGTCGGCACCCTGTCATACGCCTTCTCTAAATCTACGAACACACAATGCAGTTCCTTCTGACCATCTCTGTACTTTTCCATCAACATTCTCAAAGCAAAAATGGCATCAGTGGTGCTCTTATGGGGCATGAAAACATACTGCTGCTCACAAATCTCCACCTTCTTCCTAAGCCTGGCTTCCATTACTCTTTCCCACAGCTTCATTGTGTGGCTCATCAACTTTATTCCTCTGTAGTTGCTGCAGTTCTGCGTGTCACCCTTGTTCTTAAAGATCGGGACCAGAACGCTTCTCCTCCATTCCTCAGGCATCTTCTCACTCTCTAGAATCCTATTGAACAACCTTGTTAGAAATTCCACTGCTGTCTCTCCTAAGCACTTCCATACCTCCACAGGTACGTCATCAGGACCAACGGCCTTTCCGCTCTTCATCCTTTTCAGAGCCTTCCTAACCTCATCCTTTCCAATCTCTGCTACTTCCTGCTCCACAACAACCACATCTTCCTCCCTTCTTTCCCTGTCATTTTCCTCATTCATCAGCTCCTCAAAATACTCCTTCCATCTTTTCTGTACACTCTCCTGGGTTGTTAGCACCTTTCCATCTCTGTCCTTAATCACCCTTATCTGTTGCACGTTAAGAATCACACAAACACCCCCAAGTAAGACGGATAGGATGAAGATCGCAGACTTTGGATTGACACAGAAAAAAACATGTCTGTTTACCAGCCAGCACTCTGTTGACAGATGAGTGTGTGGCCAGGCCGGGCTGTCCTCGTCCTTCGTGAAAGATCCCAGCATAAGGCAGGTACTCAGGCAGGAGGAAACGGCTGCAGATGGGAGGGCCCAGAGACAACGTATGAGGGTAAAATGTTTGGGTTTTCTGTTGCAGCGGGACCTCAGTTAGAGCACTTACCGGGGGACGAAACGACCCAGAGAGGGAGCAGACATGCGGGCGTTCCGTGGCGTCCTGTGTCTCGCTCGGTCGGCATTATCACTGCAAACACAGACAAACTCTCATTTATATTAACCCATCCAAACAGAAATGAAACTGGATAAAAAGATTCTGTAGCAGCGGAGGCGGGGTTCTACCGCAGAGATTGAACCCCTTCCAATTAGCGGGTTTCTCAAGTTTCCCTCGAGTATGGGCAAAAATGTTATCTAAATTTGATCTTTGGATCAAAACCCAGAAGTGGCAGTGTTTAGTGCCACCATCCTACAGTTTTTTACAGTCAGACTCCCTCCTAAAAACGAAAGCTCACTTACTCCAACTCCTCAAAGTCAACATCGCTGTTGTCCATGGAGCTCGATGGGTTGCTGGGGGGACTGTCAGAGGACGTAGACATGGCCCGCAGGCGGTTCTGCTGGTACCGCAGTGAGCGCTGGCGAATGCTGTCCCGTCTGGACAGGTACTGGATCATCCTCTGAGCGTAGTACGCTGCGGGAGAAAGTCTGCAGAAGGAAAAAAGAGCTGAGTTAATGCTCCGTTCAGCGGTTCTTTCTAACTTAGACGCAGAGGTGAAACCCGGCTTTGCTCCTGCTGCAGGTCAGGTGTAGCATGGCATACCTGGCGGGGTCAGGGTAGATGGGATGGTCTCTGGATCCGGACATGTCATAGCGAGACAGAGATAAAAGCGATGACTCCAGCAGCCGCCTTTGAGACACATAAAACCTTAGATAACAGAAAGACCCCCCCCCAGTGTGAGACCGACCAGCTCACGCAGAGCTTACCTTCTCAGAGAGTCCTCATCAGGGGGGTCAACAGGCATTTCTTGGCTTAAGGCCTCTGGTGCATCTGCCATCCGGCTGGCAGTGGCCTGCCGGTACACCCTCTCCCACTGTGCGGTGTCCTGGTTATACACCAAACCCACGGTCTGCTCCCCCTGCTGGCTGGAGGGTGGGGGAACGGGAAATGTAACTGCTGCTCCTTCTCCTCCCGCGGGGGGAGGAGGCGGCTGCTCACTGGACTCCAGAGGCCCCCTCCTCTCCTGGGTATGAGCTTCTAGTGCCCTTCTATGTTCATCCAGCTGCCAGGGGGTTGCTGATGAAGAGGAGGGGGCCTCTGGAGTAGAGGCAGAGGTGGAGGAGGTCTGGTTGGTGCGCTCCCAGCGCTGAGAGTCATGATTAAAGGTCAGCAGGTTGTGGCAGGCTCGGCAGCGGTTCAAGTGGCCCCGCGAGGATGGAGGAGGAACGTTGTTCTCCACACTGTGGGAGACTGGAGGAGGTGGAGGAGGAGGCTGGTAGTGAATGATGGTGGGCGTGGAGGAGGACGAGGAGGGTCCCGGCCTGTCTGGGTCCATGTTGTTGTTCAGTAGCTCCTGGCTCTGCTCTTGGCCTCCATCCGCCACACTGCCTCCTAGAGATGGGTCGATGTCGATACGGTCGATCTCCAGGAAGTAGCGGCTTAGGTTGCACCGCAGCACGTTACGGAAGGAGGCGGAGCTGGTGCGAGAGCCATCCCAGAAAGGGTGATGCCCGCTGCTCGTCCCTGAAGCGTCCCGGACCCCAGACTCCCCCAATTGGGGGAAACCTCGACCTTCAGTGGCCGAAGTATACACAGGAGACGAGGAAGGGGCGTCCTGCTGGCGAAGCACCGACAAAAGACTGATGGAGGAGGAGGAGGTTCTGGGCGGCAGGATGCCCGGACCAGCCCCACCTTCTCTCATGCTCAGCAGGTTGCGAGTCCAGTCAGGCGTGGGCCTGGGGTTGACATGTGGTTCGAGCCCTCCAGGTATGATGGGGTTCAAAGAGGCGCCGGCGCTGTAGTAGACGGAGGTAAAGGCTGAAGGTCGTTCTGAAGGCTGTCTGGGTTCTGTGCGCGCTGAGGAGAAGGTGGATGCCATGGAGAGAGCAGTGGCGTCAGACGAAGTCCTGGGATCAGAGAGAGCCACAGGGAGGCCATCAGCAGTCAGGGAGGGGCTCCGATTGACTGAGCAGCGGCTACACAGGCAGACCATGCCCAGGTGCTGCGTGCAGCCCGGAAAGGGTGGTCCACGTTCAGAACTGGGGTATTGGCTCAGGGGCATGCTGGCACCTTCTGCTCCCATACTGCTTCCGCTGTCACTCACAGATCTCGCCTGCTCGCCTCCAGGCTGGGTGGCGGGGGAGCGAGACGACAGAATGTGGAGGAAGTTGTGCAGAATGGGAGTGCGGCGAACAGGCTGGGGGGGCAAGAAGGACCGGTGACGGAAGTGAGGCATCTCCACACTGTCCATAGGAACCTCAGAGTCCTCCTCGTTCTAGGAGAAGAGGTGCACAACAGGTTAGTAGGGTCAGTATACAAACATCATGGAAGAGCACAAACAATCACATATAAACAATGCAAGTCGAGAGGGAAAGACTTGAAAACGCAATCAACTCCACTCAGGGGGGCAGCTAGAACATTTGGAACTTTGGAAGAATGGCAGAACACCAGAGTGGAAGGCCATTACAACTTAAAGGATTAAACATACCCATTTCTGACAGTTTTATTATTAATATTGCTTTTATTTTAATTAACACTGTTGCTTTGATTAATTTTGCAACGCTTAAAGAAGTTTGTATTGAGCATTTCTTAATCTTAGTCAATAATGATACCATTATTGACTCAAATATTTGGGGGGCAAGTCTGGGGCAAAGCTGCCCCCCCTGTAGCTCCGCCCCTGATTCCACTCATGCCAAGTGGAATTACACCAGCAGATCAGCTGGAACGGTATTCTAGAACAGCTTTAAACACAACAGGATAAACCCTGAATTTATTTTTAATTATTTAAAAAAAGAAAATCTTCAGTGTTTTTTGTTTGTTTAAGGTGATGCTAAATTAAGTGGAGTCCTGGATTTAAGGGTTCGTTGGAAATAATGAAATACAGTATAAAGGTGTTAAATCTTTGACTGTATATGTAAACTTCCTGTTCCAAACAGGAAGTACCTTCTGGCTCCAACAAGCAAAAAATCCCCAAAGCTTCTGTTGAGAAACAAACAGCTATCATCATGTTTGTCAGAATAACCATTCTTACTCTGCTACCTTTTTTTTTAAAAAACATGTTCTTAACAATCCAATTTATTTTTTCATGATATTTTTTCGGTAGTGAGTTGTTTGAGTTATAAAATGGACCAATCAGATGCCTTAACAAAAGTAGGTGGTGCCTTCTGGCCCCACATGTCCAACATTCATACATTGGACAGATTTCATTCATGTAGCGAGCGCGCTTTCAAATGGTAGGGGTGTGGACTTCCAACAAGCTCACTCTTGATTGGCAAGAGTGGTTGCCATAGAAACGATGACGCACACAGATTTGAACCAATTACTGCTTACTGACAATGTCTGGCTCCAACATGGTGGCATCAGTTTCGTGAAAAATAATGGCGGTCGAATCGACTTCATTGATTAAACAAATGTGTTGAGCTTATACTTAAAAGGGATAGTTAGTCATCACAGACGTTTGATCCGACATCTTTCTCTGTCGGTTCTACTCTCTTACCTGCTGATTGGACGGGTTGACAATCGCAGTGAGGAGGTTGTGACCCAGAGGGTCAAATCTCACCAGCCTGCAAAAAATGTACACAAGTTCATCAGAAGACAAAAAGGTTTTACGTGACAGCTTCACACAAACCAGTAAGAGCTAGCTGGTAACAGCACGAGAAAAGACGCAAACAAAAAATGAAAAATAATCGTGAAAAATACTCAATTCGAATGAAAATGTTCTCTGAAATGAGGACAGAAGAAAGAACAATTTAGATTCTGCAAAAAACACTAGGATCCGTTTAGAAAAATCATATTTAAGATTTTGTTCAATTTTATTTTTTATATTTTGACAGGTTTCCCCAGTTTTTGTATACTCAAGTGAAAATCCTTCCTTTTGCTTTGTTTTCATTTATCATCTCTGTTCATACAATTAAAAAAAGTCACATTGTTAGTTGACAAAAAAAAAAAAAAAAAAAGATCACATCAGCTGAAGAAAAAAAAAAGTCACATTCAGAAATGTGATTGTTGGTCAAAAAACTCATCACACTGAGTTTTTTTTTAAACTGGACGCATTCCATCAGTGAGAAACACAAAGAAGAGGACCAAACTAAAGCTCAACAAAGAGGGCTAAAACAGAAAATATGAACAAATAAATACTGCAACAAACTGTTCAGCGGGAAGCATCAGGCAGCTGTGTTGAAGATGCAGCTGATCGTGGTGTTTGTGCTCCTCAACCCACCTCACTCTCTCCGTCTCGCTGCCCGTTTTGACCACAGCAAACGGCTCCGGGCGGCTCCAGTCCCAAAAGTGCAGCTCGTTGTTGGTGGCGATGAGAAGGAGCTGGGCTGTGGGGTGGAAGGCCAGAGAGGCGATGGCCACGTTGCTCTCTGTGAACCAGCTCTCACTGCCACCCTGCAGGAGGAGGAGCGGTCAAACACAGCACAGGAGCACTAAAACTACACAACTTAATTTGTTTTGTTGTGTTTTCTTCAGTTTTCATGAAAAGTAGGGATTTAATGCAGACAGCAACTTGATTTTTCTTTTTTCTTTTCAAAGCGCCAATGAATGCACCAGGGGTTTTTCGATTTCAATAGAAAAATTTTTTACATGCACACATGCTTTAACAATTTAATTTTTACACAAAAAAAGCTTCAACATAACAAATCCAGAAATCTTTTCTGACTTCCAAGAGATTTAAAAAAAACCTCTTGGTTTGAAATGAAACGTAGTCCTTTGCCATGGCAGCAGTCACAGCCTGTTAACAAACATCCAGAACTTTGGACCCGGATACTCACATGCAGGTCCCAGATTCGAACTTCACCATCAAGGCACCCAGAGGCCACCAGCCCGGGAATAGTGGGGTGGAAGGTCACGCACCAGGGCGTTCTTCTGTGGCCCACCAAAGAGTGGAGGCACTTCCCGGTCTTCACCTCAGTGATGTAGATGTTGTGGTTGACGTGGGTGGACGCCATCAGAGTCCTGCAGGGGGAACATGGGAGCTCTTCAGTCAGCAAAGATGGAAACTCGGAGAAAGACGGCCAAAGGAAGAGTCTTGCTGCTCGTCAAAGAAAATCCGCAGGTGGAGGGAACTCGTCTCTTTTCTCATCATTTACACAGGAGGTTTAAGCCTCGTGTCACTAGTGAGTCTCACCTGTCGGGGCTGAAGGCCAGCAGGAAGGTTGAACGAGGGCTGTCAGGCAGCTCCACCTTCTGTTAGAGCAGAGAACAGCAGGTAACAGTCAGTCAGGTTCAAGCATCAAAACCCATTCTTTATGACCATAAATAAAGACTCTTCCACACAGACATCTAAGTTTGCTTCAGAGAAAACTAAGAAACTCACATTTTTTTCTGACTCAAAAGTTTAAAAAAAAAGAAAAGAAAAAACAAATCAACTTCAAACACAAATTACATTTTAATCTTTGTTTATCTATACTTTGAATTTTCTTTTGTTAATACATGTCAAACTTGTTAAAAAGCAAAATGTTTGGAGCATCGCGATGCAGCAGAACTCGGCCACCAGGAGGTGCCCCACCCTCTTCTACCACTGTGGAGGCTGAAGCTTTGCTGCTGTGTTCACAACAAATGCAGCTCGCCTGGCAGAGGCGTCCAGTTTCAATGTTAAGTCAATGTCCAGACACGATGAGATTCTGCATATTTTGGCCATCAGGCAGGACGCGGTGGTCTAGAAGCAGTGCATTTTGGGCATGTCATGGGGGGGAATGTTTCCAGAGATAAAATATCTGAACTTTAGCAAAGAATTTGCATCGTGTCAATCAATCAGGAACTCAGCTTTGGCCCATGACGTGTTGATGATGTGATCAGCGGGTGGAGTCCAAAACCAACATAGAGGAGAATGTTGCTGTTTGTGCTCCTGCTGAACTTTACTGTTTTCTTATTTATATGGAGACAATATTTTAAAAAGATCCTCTAATTTTATACTTAATTTAATTTTTCCTTCCTCTGACGAATGCAGGACTGCAACTCATTATTCTGGGTCACAGAGAGGCAGAAGTAGCGCTGAAAGCGGCCGTCATTCAGACGCAGATCCTGCAGTAGATGGTGAACTTCACCGTATGGGGAGAGTCTCTGAAAGATCTCATGGAGACGTGTTTAACAACTCTTTTTTCTTCTGTCTTTCATTATGCACAGGTGAAGAAATAAACTTTTAAAAGTAGCTTCTCCCACACATGCAGGAGCGTCAGGTTTATGCACACATTTTTGGATAAGGGTCTAGCAGCCACTTTGATGCATGTCTAAACAGAGGTAGATGACGGAAATTTGATGCGCTGATGACGTTCGGTATGAACGCCGCATTAGACCTAAAGAGTTTAAACTGTAATATTTTATGGCAGCCGTCTAAAAAAATACTCAAAAAGCAAAACATTTTTTTAAATAAAAAAAGACAGAAAAACAATAGAAACTTGTGTCATGAGCTACACTAACTTGTTCCTAAATATGAGCCCGAACCCACCTGACTCTGCCATTTCATCCAGCGGACCTTCTCCTCCACCAGCAGCTGCAGCAGCCTCTGCGATCCCACCGTCTGGGACCCCCGCTCTCGGCTGTACAGGATCCGCACAGAGTTCCTATGACGAGACGCCATGTTGCTTCAGGTAGCCTCAGCTGATTGGCTGTTCACTCGTGCTGCTTGCTGTCCGCCGCCATCCAGAGTCTAGGCTAAAAAGAGAAAAGGTTGCTCAGTGTTTATATGATGGAAACTGGAGCTGAAAGTATTTGGGCCAAAAAGAGAGGATTCTGTAGATATGATGCAGTCTACACTCCACCCGGAGTCTAAATGATGACTTCTTCATTTTGAAGAATGAGAAATCCCAGTGTTCGTGAAGAATGTCAGCTTCAGCAAACACAAAGTCTGGATGTACTCAAATATGTCCTAATTTTTCTACTGCAGAACTGATCTGAGGAGTAACTGAAACAATCTGGTAAAACATTTTAGCTTTTGCTCGGTCTAGTAATCCTGGAAAGAAACAAACCTCACTCCGTCTCTAAATATCCTTATTAAACCAATAACAGACTGATGGGAAGTCATGTCCGACTTAGAGCTGCTTCCGCCTTAAGAGGTCCCAACAGCACAGAGATCGCAGGTTCAATACTCGCCCTGTCCGCCTGTGTGTCAAAGTATCCTTGGCAAGACACTGAGCCTTACATTCCTCCTGGCGGTTGTAGGTTGGTACCAGTGTTTGGTAGCGTATGAATGTCTGTGTGCTTAAGTGAATGAGACTGAAGGACTTCGGGCCTTCTAGGAAGCTAGTAAAGCTCTATACAAGTATACGCCATTTACAATTTCAATTAGCTCTCAAAACGGATATTTCTAAAAGGGCTGATATTTTATCAAATCATGACGTTGTGAATCGGTTCACGGTTCTGGCCGTAATACCAAACCTTGCAGCAGTAGTTTGTGACGCACCCACACAAACCCAGGAACTTGGGACTGCTGCCGACTTACAGCATTAAAAAAATAGACTAATTTACCCACAAAAAAAAAAAATACATTATGGATCCCTGGAGGTTTTTCCTATGAAGACAGAGTTCAAATCAATCTGGATCCAAAACATCTGGAGCTGCACTTATTGCATTCATACATGTATTATGAACAAGTGATAAAAATAAAAGAAAACAAGAACTTTTGCAAAGTATAACATATGCTAGAATATAAGGAAACTTGTGTAAGCAAGCAATATGTATAAATGTATAAATTCACAAGTCCCAAAAAAATTGGGGGAGGAGACTTGAGTAAACACACTTCGCCTTCCTAATACCCCCAAAAATTAAGAAATCCTGTTCATTTCCCTTCCACATAGAATTGTAAAAACATACCTTCATTTATACACATATTGTATACAAACCAGGATGACGGGCATGTTAAAGCGTTAATTATTTTAACCCACCTTTGTGTATTTTTATATTGAATAGAAAAGTCTTTGACTCACTGCCGTTGGGGATCTAAAATGGACTGGATGTATATTCTATGGCAGCTGAAACTTCATCATTCATGTTTATCAGGACTGTTTGCAGCTTTTGTCTCAGCATAAACTGCTATCTAGAGTCAGTGTCACGCTAATTTATGGTTGTAAAAAAGAAGTGGCATCTTTTATCTCAATTAACCAAAGATTTTTCTGAAATATTGAGACTTTAAATTCATTAAAAATAAATTAGATTCCAGTATAAAATTTTAAGAAAACTGTATTTAAAAGTGAACAAACAGTTTATTCAAATATTTAGCCTTGAACCACAACAGAAGTCTGTTTTCAAGGAGGAGATTAAACAGGAGGTTCATTTGGAAAAAGAAACCCACAAAATTTTAATGTGGAAACATTTGCACAAAAACAAATAATTTGGATAATTACAAATGATTGGTCCATTCTGGAAGTTTTGTTTATACAGCAGAATACAGCTGGACAGCAGTGGTTCTCATAAAGAAGGGGCTTATACTTTCACAGCTTTGGTTTTAAATGATTTACAATAAAAAAATGTTGACTCCAGTTTGATTACTTTATTTTCAAAACAATAAAGACGACTCTTATCATAGAATGCATCAAACATGTATCTTTATCATTTAAATTTGTAGTTTTAGTAAAACTCAGACTGAAAAGTTTCATACAAAAAATCTTTTAGCTGTAATTCAATTTTCCTTTTATTTAATGCATCCGTTTACGTCTGTACCAGGGACACTTATCCCTGAACATGGGACGTTTAAGCTGTTCCCTTTTAAGACAACTTTTGTCGCTTGTAGTTATTAAATTCAAAAAATAAATCAAAATTGTTGACATCTTGATGATCAGACAATGACCATTGAGTTCTGGTTGTGGTTAGGATACTAAAGCAAACAATTTTTATTACTATCCTCTAATTATTTATTTTCAAAGTAAACTGATTTTCAATACTAACATTTTTCAAATACATTTGAAAACATGTACATTAATAAATGTTGTATTCTGCAGCACAATTTATCACAGAAAATCATGCAATTAATTGCAATAACAATTTGAATAGTCACTAGGTCTCACATAGAAAACACCAACAATCTAAACATATTTAAATCTGTAACCAATAAACAATAACACAGGAAAACCACAAAGTGCACCACAAGATTACCTAAAATATTTAAGTTAAATCAAAGCCATTAAGTCCTCTTTGAATGTTCTGATATTTGGATTTTTTTTTCTCCCACAACAGACAACTTAAGTTTAATTTACAGAAGTAGAAACACTATTCTTGGTGATTTATAAGCCTGATATCCCCCCCCCCTTCAAATGTTAGTACTTTCCTCTTAGCAATTTTGAATTATTTTGGTATCTGAACAATTTTTATGCTATTTTGTATTAAACAATATCAAGTACTTTTAGAGCTAAGGAAGGTTACAGATAACAGAGGTGTCTGTTTGCAATAACTTTCATACATTTTATCTCATCTGGATTACTGAAAAAGGATTTTATACATATAGCGATACATTATTTTTAGTGTTAAAATTGGATTAGGTTTTCTTTGACATACAACATTAGTGCTGTGATTTGTTTGCATAACCTGAAAGAACTCATGATGACATTGGTTTAACGGAAAAACAGAAATAGGTCCTGTGGTGCACTTGGTCTGTGGTCTATCCCACATAATTTTAATTTTAGGAAGAATAGATCTAGGTTCTTCTGGGTTAAAGTGGGGCAGCAACTCACAATGAAAGCCAGAGAGACTGGATCTCTTCTGACATCAAGTCAACACTTTACCTTTGCAGACCCTCAAACTTTCAAATCATTTATCTTTTTCATATATTTCCTCTTTAGATACTTGGAGAATCTGTTGAATTGCACTGACTGAGCAGTAGGAATAAGGTCAGGCTTCTGTGGAAAACAGTCAGGGTGCTGGGGGGGGGGACAAATAGCAACAAAGTGCACCCAGAAATCAATAACAACGATTAAACAAAATTGATCAAAAATCAGAAAATGGAGAATTTTCTGTTTATATTTTTAGAGCCGATATACGTCTTTGCTAAGAAAAATCTAGACTCAGAATCAAAGAAAGTCAGATTTTGTATTTTTATTTTTTAACAGGGGAGGACGATCAATTTGACTTATGGATGGCTAAAAATGTGGAGTAATAAAAATGTTCTTAGTAATGCTGTCGAGTTTTTTGGGGGGGTTGTTCTCATATTGATTGATTTTAATAAATAATGAAATAAAACAAAATAGTAATCTGCGACTGACAGACACACACAGGCTGTTAACGTGTAAATTAAATAAATCCAAGACGATGATGAGGCGTCTTCCCATTTCGCATCCTAGCTAATGTAGAAGAATACTGCCAATAGTCATTTTAACTCCACATTTAAAAGATAAAAGGAAGGGGGAAAACAGACTCCTTAGATCCACATGACAGTCAGCCGAGTCGAAAATTATATGAATTTGTTGAGGTTTACAGATCGACAGCGTTGCTAGCCTCTCACAGCTTAGGACCTAACTATCAGTTTGAAGTAACCCGGGCTATACATCTTTGATTGTAAACACAAATCATTACATTATCGATATTTAGGATATCAGCTGAAGCTTTAACAGGGTAAACCTTGGATAGAGTTTGGCCTACCTTTTCGGGTCGAGCGCTGCTCCAGTTCTGCCATCAGCAGCTGCTAGCAAGCTAGCTGCGGTTAGCTTGAGGAGCTAGCTCGGCCAAAAACGGAAAATTCGGCCGCAAACAAACAACACGTCGTTTGGCAGAAACATCCGTCTCACACTGCGGTTTTACAAATCGGACCCCACTGTGATCCACGTTTAATATTCATTTTACTAGATGATAAAAGTCCTTAAGTAATAATAGAAGCATCAGTCCAACCTTATTAGCTGCCCAAGTGCCAACAGCTACCACCTAACCTGCTAGCCGCAGCATACGCAGGCTTATTAACAGAGCACCGATCGATCGCCCTCTAACATAAACACAACGTAAACGGGACTGTTTAACATACAGAAATAACTTTAAATCACACTCTTTATTTAGCAGAGATACAATAATCATGCTTTAATTGTACTATATTTTAAATATACTATAAAACTTATACAAAAAATATAATTTTAGTAAACTCCTTTTAACCATCTTTTTTCCCTTATCCACTACAAAGTCTGAAAGTTTTATTTTAAAACCAGTAGTAAAATATTAAAGATTTAAATCTTTACATAAATTATTCTTTATTTTATATATAAAATATTTACAGAGCTATGCATTTATCATTTAAAGCCTGACTATACATTACTTTTTATCTTTTCAATTTGCATTGCAATTTTTGTAAAATTTATTTAAACCTGACTCATGTACTTTTTAAAAATGAACATTATAATATACAATGAACACATTCTATTTATAGCATCTCCATATTCTATGTATGAGTATGTTGTAAACATCTTTACATTAAAAATCAAAGTTTAAAAGAAATGGTTAAATTTTATTGATATAAGATCACCGCTTTAAAATTCTATGCAAAATGAACAAAACCTATTTAACAAACCCAATTTTTGTTCAAATTGTTTGCATTTTTCTCATTAGTCTTTTATATTAATGGAGGGATAAAAGACCCTCATAGCTCCCGATGGTCAAGTTGCAGACCCCTGTACTAGATCACTTCTTCATCTTGAAGATATTTGACTCCATCCTGATGTGAGAAATAATTTTTGAAAAGAAACAAAGCCTCCTGATCTGAGCACCACAGATCAATTCAATCCAAGAGAAGAACTTTTAGAAGAGCTTTTATTACTGTGGAAATAAATGAGTGGTCATACACTAAACATCACATAAAGACACATTAACTGAGATACATAATTCACCAGCTAGCACAGGTTAACATCACTGCTTTTTTTTTTTTTTAGCAATGTCCCACGATAAAGTAAAGATGCTCTTGATGTTGGTTTTCTGAAAACATGATTAAACTTAAAAATTCCACACAACCTGGAACAAAAGCGTTCAAAATGTCAGATAATAAGGTCAGTTATGAGAGAAACAAGAGCCTCTGTTCTTCTACCATCTGATGTACACTTCAATGATGTACACACCAAAAAAAAAAAAAAAAACAACAGCTGTGCAGGTTACAAATCTACATCCAGGAGCTTCGTCCAGGGCTTTTCTTGGTCTTCTGGAGTGGACCACCCAGAGCAGACAAAGCATATCAGGTGGGGAAAAAAAGGTTTTTGAGCCAGGACAATGTAAAAAAAAAAAAAAAAGAAGAAAACAGAAAAAACATTTTTTTTGATCTTGAAAAAAAAAAAGAAACTGTTCCTGCCTGTATGCTTTCAACCCAAAACGTTTTGATGCTTGGAGGCTTTTCTCCAGAAAACAGGGGTTTCTCTGGAACTGTTTCAGTTTTGGCTGTTTGTTGCAGAAACAGATAAATGGAGATACACACAAGCTGGAGACAGGAACAATAAGCTTAAAACATCTGAGCATTCATAAATGTCCAGAAATCCACCTTTCCCCCTTCCCTTTAAAACACAAAGTTGGCTTGTAGCTGAGGTGAGTTTATAATCCTAAAACAAAACTTCACAACATATATATATATATATTTAAATTCATTAGTCGTTTTTTTTAAAGTGGTATAGTTTAGTATTCCTGTTGACTTAAACCAGATGTGTGTTTGACCTAAAAACCCACCCACTCCAAACAAAAATGTTCTATTTGGTGTTTTGGTGACATGTTCATTTTTCTGATGATAGAAAACATATGTTAAGAAAATTGAGCTCAAAATTGCATTCTGAGTATTTCTTTATTGTGAATCAGAAGCAGATGAAAAAATTCGATCGGAAAAGGAGTTTTGTGGCGCAGGTGATACTTTGGGCGGGCCACAACCTCTACGCTCTGCATTAGGGATGGGAAAGGGGGCGGGACTGCTACAGGCTAACAGTGAATTTCTGATGAACTCCTGCCGCTCTGCACAAACTATCTCCTGGAAAATGACACAGGTTTTTTTTTATTATTTTGGCTAAAAATCGCATGATCATAAGTAAAAGAAAACTGGGAAAGCATTGAAAATAGATCCGAAGATGATTGGAGTGAGTAAGACTTGTGCACGAACAGACCCGCACTCACAAAGACACACTCATAGACACACTCCACAGTTGTGAAAGAGACATCTTCAGAAGTTCTCTTTGTAGAAGTTGAAGCCAAAGCGTTCACACTGAGCCTTGATGGCCTTAGCCAGAGACGGAGCCCCACAGTAAAACACATGAACTTTGCCTTTATTTTCCTTTGACAGCTTCTGAAAGACCTGACAGACACAGACACAACTTCTGTGAGAGCAGAAATCTGCAAACTTTAAAGCTGAGTGTCACAAGTCAGTAAAACAAAACAATCAGATCCAGACTGAGCCAGATTTTTCACTTACCGGTACTTAATGTAACACATCTTCCGTAGCTATAATCCTGCTTGTTTTTGTGGTACATCTATTTAGAACTGGGATTTAGCAGTGCAAACCCAGCAGAGGGCGATCTAAGCAACAGATTCCATAGATTCTCCATTTGCTGTTGTGATAAGTTCAGTAGAAATCTTGGCTGAAACATGTCTCATCCTTGGAGTAAATAATCAAAGATGTCATGCTGTGCTTGCCCACTCATCTCTTCTGATTTGGCAACTAAAGTAAAGATTCCCGCCCTTCCACTGTTAATGAGAATCTCTGTTTTCTTTTTAAGCAGATCAGTTCAAACGTTTTGTAAAATCCAGCTTCATACTGTGTTACGTTTCCAAGGCTGAACCGCACAATTACTCTGAACTAACAAAAAGTCTGCAGCTGAGGTTTTGTTTGTGAAAAAAAAAAGAATCCGCTGCAGCACAGTAAAAAAAAGTCTTTTGTTTCTCAAATGAATGCAGTCTTTCACAGCCATAAAACAAAAAGGTTTTATTTAATTCATTTTTTTAAAACTTTTAAGAAGAACCTATTTACAACCAAAGTTATCTGTAGGCAGAAGATAAAAAGATATAAAACATTGAACTAAATAAAATAAATGATTATTTTAACTGTGCTCCATTATAGTCTATAGTCAAGTAAGTGATCAATGGATTCCATCAAAATGTATTTTTGTTTGTTTGTTTCTTTACTGTGCACCTTTTTAAACCTGCATTTTGATGCTAATCCCTGGAAGTAGCAGCGTGAGTTTCACTTATTGAACACTGAAACATGTAGATCTGGTGCATGATGCTGCCCCCCCCTTACAATCTGCAGTTTCCTGACATGAGAGTAAAAATGTTCTACAAGGTTGGGGTGGGTGGGAGTATTGAATCATTTGTCCTGTGAGACTACAAGATTTTAGATAATCTGGATAATCTAGGTCCTGCAACAGACTGGTGACCTGTCCAGGGTGAACTCGGTGTTTGCACAACCGTAGCTGGGACAAGCTCCAGAAACCCTGTGACCCAGAAAGGGATGCAGAGAGTTCAGAAGCTGGTTGGATGGATAAATAATCTAAATTAAAATTTCAATATAGAACTCCTGTAAACCAGATTTGGACCTTAAAACCAAGGCTGTGCTTCAATTCAGCATCAAAGTCTGTAGTCTGAAGGCAGAAAAAGTCTTTTTGTTTAGAAACTGAGGTGTCAGATGGAGACCAATCATTTAATGAAGTGTCAGTTTGTCTGAGGTTGAAAAACACGGAACTAAAAAAAAGTATTTGCGTTGACCCACCGAATCAGCGTCGTCACTGTTTTAGCTTTGACTGTTTTAAAAAAATATATTTTTCTCTGTTTGATTCAATACCCGACTAGCTGTTCCATGGTTCAAGTTCTGATTGTTAATAATTAAAAATTGAAAGAACAAATCCCTGCATCTCTGGCAGCAGAACCTCACCTTCCCCCATTCCGGCCGCCCTGGCTGGGTTCTGGTCCTCAGCCCGGTGATGGAGTCTTTCTTCTCTTTCTTGGCCAGCAGGTCGAGCGCCATCTGCAGGCCGATAGCCTTCATGTCGTTCTTGCTGAGTGCGGATGTCATGTACATGTGCATCTCCAGGAAACGTCCTGCAAACATAAAAACTGAGCTGCAAAGGGCACCAGTAGACCCCAGAACCAGGATCACTCGACAAATGATCAGAATTGTTTTTTTTGGACAACCCTGTCTGAGGTCAGGTCCTCTTGGAACTGTTGGACACCATGATGTCCAACAGGTCAGATCATGATCTCCTCCTCACTTCCTCAAAGTTTCAACCTTCGTGCACAATTCATGCACAAAATATTTGATTGAGTCACTGTTCATCTAACTGACTTATCACAACATTTTCCTGAATATAAAGACCATAAACTACTGCAAAGCAGGTGAAATGTTGAGCAACCTTCTTTCTGGTGTGAAGCTCTTTGTCATTCTTTCTCTGTATTTCAGCTCCTTTTTTTCAGTTCAGGTTTTTGCTCTGTGGTTCAGTTCTGATGGTACCTCAGCACCTGCAAAGTTTTAGCCTATCAGTTCAACTTCCCTGTTTTTTTAACTGAGCCCAGCTTTGTTAAAGTAAATTCATAGTCTTCTAAGATCTGCTTCATCCTTTAGTTTGCAAAGTCCTCCTCACCCTCGGGCTCCTCGTCAGCCTGGTCCATCTCCAGTTTGGTCAGCAAACTAACAAACCACTCGAAGGATTTCTGGTCTCTGTTGATCCAGATAAAGTCAACCTGCAGTGGGAAAGCAGACTCAGTCGAGCTGCAATTTGGAACTCTGAATTGCGTGCACGGTTATGTGCTCTTACTTTGCGGAGCGTCATGTCGCTGTCTTTGAGATTTTCACACCAGGAGAAGTTGCAGCTCGGACAGTTCTGCTTCCTCAGGCGATATCTGTGGAGATCACGCAGCATCTCAGATTTACATGTGTAGGTTTGCTTATCTGTCATGAGAAACAGTGAGGTCTGAAGTCTGCAATGATCCAAGCAACAAGCTCCAACTGAACAACTACTGTATAGTACATCAAATGAGCTCAAGCAGGTTCATGGCTGATGAGCAGACGCTTCTCTAAAAACGCTGCAATGATGTTTGATCTGGAAAAATTCAGGTGAAACCTTTCATTCTCTGAGGCTCTTAGGGGAGGGCGAGGTTGTGGACCTTATCAGTTTTCTTACCGGTACATGATGCTCTGCAGGATTGAGGCGAAAGGTGTGATGCCGATTCCTGCTCCGATCAGGACGGCGTGCTCAGAAGTAAAAATCTGTCGAGTTGGCGTTCCATACGGTCCATCTACATAACACTGACATATATGTGACACCCCTGCAGTAACTGCAGGATTCTTACAGCTTCACAGTATTAGACACTGACAGTTAACCTTCAACACTTAGAGTCAATATCTCTCCAACAACAATCCAGTAGATGCCATAAAGACTTACCTTACCATGTAGAAAAGAAAATTGATTTGTATTTATGTTATTGTTACTAATATGAGAAATTAACAAAGTGGCCAATCGCATTGTTGTTTGTAGTGAATTCTTGTGGAAAAATATGCTGTACAGGCCAACGTCTGATGAGTACAAAGCGAGGTAAAGC
The DNA here is from genome assembly GCF_053564925.1 of Oryzias latipes. NCBI lineage: Eukaryota > Metazoa > Chordata > Actinopteri > Beloniformes > Adrianichthyidae > Oryzias > Oryzias latipes. Next base: position 29,889,944 of record NC_136242.1, on the reverse strand, counting down.
GGTTTGACTTATTTGCTACTGGTACATTCACTTGTGTATTTTGGGAAGCTCTTTTCTGATCAACGTCCGATTTCCTCAATGATCCTGGATTTGGAATTTTTTTTATTAAAACAGAAAAAGATTACCAAAGAAGACAAACAAAATAAAAATACACGTATGCATAGATAATGTCAAACTTTGAATGATTAGTCTTGATTTTATTGGAAAAATAAAAGATTATAGAGTAAAAGAAGATACACATCCATGTATGTCAATAAACTTAGGCATGTAAATGATGACATTAAATTTACTCTTAATCATAAATAGACATATTTGTACGTATCCATACACTACAGTTCACAATGAATCCATCAAAAGTGAAGTTTGTTTAAAAGAGTTTAATTGAATAACATGAGGAGTGGGAGGAACTGAACTTATACAGTCACACCCTATTATGCTTTATTCAACCTTTTTGTTTAAACTTATTTCTCATAAGCTGGTTCATAACTTCTATTTAGAGTTGTTTATATCTCACCAGTCCAAGTGTAGATCATATATCAGATCCATCAGTATGCTAATATTAATATCAAATAAGATCTGGGAGTAATCTTCATCAAATCTGATCTTCATCAGATCTAAAGTGCTGCTGAATCCAGTCTGCTTCCTTTGACCTCTTAGATTTACCATCATCAGAGCAGAAAGCTGAAAAATCTGCAACCACTCATGAAGCAGACTGGATTGCAGTTTTCTGTCTCCCTCTCCAAATCATGAAAGGCTGGCTGCAGCAGAACGTTTTGTGCCAATATTACTTTATAGAATCATTAATCAGAAGCTGCTGAGATGGAGAAACTGTAACACTACTGTATAGCGCTGATAAAAAATTCAGGTCAGTCAGTTAGAGTGCTGAGAGAAAACTGAAATGTCTCATTTAGTTTTGTGCAATAAGCCGTATTTGTCTTAAACGTACTACTTTTTTTCTTTAAATCCACCAAGTAGCAGCAATTCTTAATATTTATTAAAGTTTTTCATGGCTTTCTTCCATCAGTAGGAGGCGCTGCAGTCCCTCAGCATGAAAGGTTACAATTTCAGGCAGACAAGAAATCAACCAGCAATAAAAAGTTTGTCTAAATCTGACAATCGCAAAAACAGTTGCTATAGTTACAAGCTGTCAGACTGAAAACGTTCTTTATGGATGCATATGTGTCTCGTATTTCATAATAAAAGTCAATACCGGAAATGCTTTTTTTTAATTTTCACAATAAAGCTGTGTTCTTTGACTCAAAAATAAAAATAAAAATAAACTAGCCAAGCTGCTTTTTTTCTTCTTCTACAACCCCGCTCAGTCTGTCACTTAATTAATATAAACTTTTATTTTGATTTATGAGACATGTATGCTTCCATAGTTCTTTACCTTGATGTTGCAGACTCTGTGGTTCTCAGCAAACTTTGCTGAAACCTGCAGGTGAAGGAACACAGGAAGAACTGAAGGTCATTGGGGCAAATTCTGGGGGCAGCCGGTGAAGAGCCTGAATTTTCCTTCTCTTCACAGAAACAATTCATTAGTTTTGGGTCATTAATGGAGTTTGCAGCAAGGTAGAACAACAAATGTCAGACTGTATAAAAAATGGGCTTGAAGACCCACTCCAATGGAAATTGTGTTTTTGACGTTTTTAACAACTTTTTGTGGCATTTTTCTGTTGATGGAGGGCATTTATAAAGAACACAAAGCATAAAATTGCATTTCTGAGTATTTCTTTGTTAAAACTGGAGTGAATCAGGAGCAGACAAGAAAAGGGCATTTGGAAAATAGCTTAATTATGACATGGAAAATACGCTGGGTGGGCCACAAACTCCCTGCTCCTCCTTGCTCCAAGCTCTCTGATTTGCTCTGCACCAACAGTCCCGCCCACAACTCTGGCAAACTTCTGACAAACTCCTGCTGCTCTGCAGGAAATATGACCTAGAAAACAATACAGGTTTTTGGATTTTAGGTAAAAATAATTATGATTAAATGACTACCAGGAGTGGGAATGCTTTGAAAATTGATCAAAATCTGATTAGAGTGGGACTTTAAGGACCAGAATTGGGTTGCCCCTTACTTGGAGGGACCTGCAGCTTTAAAACCTGACCTCTCTGAGTGAAGGAGCCTCTTCTCCCTCTGCTGGACCTGGTTCGTCCATCACATGTTCCACGAGGCCCTGAGCCCCTGACTGTAAAGATGACGTCTCTCCGGAGTGAAAGCCGTTTTGTCGGAACATTGTCAGCTCGATCGATTCATCCTCAGTTGATGCCACGGCTCTGTCAGCACTCGCAGACCCAAACAATTGGTCCTGCTGACAAAAACAAATAGCTTTGAACTTTTCAAAATAAGGCCTGAGGTCTTTTGGGTTCTACCTCTGCCTTGGCTTGTTGTCTGCGCTTCTTTAAGCTGGTGGCCAGTCTTCCACTGCAGAGCTCCATGCTATCTGTCTGCCTGAAATATTCATACAGACGGTTGGTCCACTGGCCCATAGAGCGAACGTGAAGCCACAGCGTGTCTGTAGTTCCAGAGTGAGCAGATAAAAACAGATTTAACCACTGAGAGTAACAAAGAACAACTTTAAAAAAAAGGAAATCTTGTTATAAACAAGTTGGATTAAAGTGATAAATATTTCAGAGTTTTTTACACAAGAACAGCTGATTAAAGACCGGTAAGAGGAACTTTCAGGGTCAGTTATTTAGAGTGAAGCTTTCCTGCAGCAGGGGCAGAGATCTTTACCCTCTTTTTAGATCCACTGGGATTTCCGATGCAGATGCATTCCATCTCTGTTCTGGATTAACGGAGCAGAAATTGCAAAAGGAATAAGAAATGTTGCAGGGACTTCTGTACCTGACTGTTCTGGAGCGCTGCTGATGGTGAACGGGTGCCACTCATACTTGGCTATCACTGGGATGTTGATGTAGATGTAATCTCCAGGTTTGAAATGGAAGAACTGAGGACGTTTGATGACCAGGTGAGTCACCTGGTCACATGAAAATTTCAAAAAAAATTGATGATGGACGTCTGATGGCATCAAAGCAGATCTCAAACTGCATTTAACTCCAAACTCCTGAAGGAAACGTGACTTGAGTGGGATGTTGTCCATCATGTTTTCTTTCCTCACCTTCGATGGCAGAAGGTTGACCTCAACAATGTAGAGACCGCCCATGCGGGACACGGCGATTCCTACAATCTTCTCCAACAGGAAAAGCAGACCTGGAACCACGAACCACTTCCAGAAGTTTGCACAGTGGACTATGAGTAGGATCAAGACCCAGATGTAGGACAGGTGAGACCAATAGAACACCTGTGGAAGATCCATTAAAACAAGACATTCTTCTCTATGCACTTCCTCAAAAGACCCACTCTTCTGGACTCTGACCTCAAAGTGTCCGCTGCGTCGCACGAAGGTGCTGGAGCAGAGCACCATGAGGCAGATGAGTAGAAGCAGCACCACCCCCGTCAGCGATGCTGTCCCTTTCACCCAACCTATCATGGGCCGTGTTGTCAGCAGGTACTCCCACAATAGGAACTCACTGTGCTGTGACAGGTTGGCTAAAACACACACAACCAGATCATGGGTCAACATCAGCTGACCAGGTTCAAGGCTGGATCCAATCTTTTTACTGGACGTCAAATCTTAAATTTATCAACAAGAAAAGGTTATAATCTTAATTGGGAGGTCTGTCTCAGGGAGTCCAATCATCCAGACCCGCAGAATGTGACGAAAGAGTCACAAGATCCAGAACTAAGATCTTAAATTTAAGTCTAATCCTAATGTAAGTCTTGATGTGGAGGTTCTGTAAGTGTGCGAACCAAAGTTGACAACGTGTGCGATGGCGTGCCCCAGCGAGAAGCAAAAGATGGCGTATCCGACGATCTGATGCAGCAGGATGTTCTGGTCCAGAGGTAAGACTCTTACCACCCAGGTAGCTCTCAGCCAGGTTAAACAACGGCGCAGCATCAACACCTGAACACAGACAGGGCAGAAAATACCATCCTGCCGTTATCCTCACAGCAGCAAAATATCTGAGGGGGGGCGTGGTCTTACTCATGACCCAGAGATGAAAGTAGAGGTGGTGGAAGAGCATACATTTTCTGTGCCATCAGTCCACCAAAACAGTTAGAAAAAACGAGTAAAAGCATTGAGCACTTGGGCTAAAAAGCATTTTTTTTGGAGGTTTTGTTGTAAAATAAACATGCACAATGACAGAACACAACACTCCTACCCCGTCCCGTAACAGGAAGATGTTGGCACTGCTGCACTCAACCCATGAAGTTTAGCTTCATAACAAAGAATTCAGGCATTGAGGAAAAAGCAGAAAGACATTTACTTCCTTGTTCATTTTGTTGAATTCAATCTTTAGCTGAAAAACTGCTAATAGTAAAAAGCTGTAACAATAGAAATGAGTTAAAAAGTGTTCATATAGAATTAAGTTACATCAAGAGGCTTCAGCAAATCTGATAACTGAAAAACAAAAGCCCACTCAGGGGTAGCAGCAGTGCGGTTGCTTTCAATTGCAGTTCTTGGAAGACCTGCATTCATGATGTCTCCACAAACTTTGTGTTTCTAAACTAATTGCAATGTTCTTCAGAACATTTTGAACTTGAATAGTGCTATAAGAAAACTTTCTGCAGTTTTCCTTGACATCATCGGCACAAAAACAACATGGCTTTTCTTAAATCTGAGACCAGAGCTCTGCAACAGCTCATATCTGCTGCTTTCGGAGAGGCATCGTGCAGCCGTACCACAATAAAGGTGCAGTTGAAGTTCAGACACTGGCCACAGCCTCTGGCCACCATGAGCCAGACACCGCCGTCGCTGTGCCGCAGCATGGCAACGACAAAGAGCAGCAGGTTGAGGACGCCGTATCCGAATAAAAACAGCAGCTTCCGACTGTTATTCTGCCAGTAGGCTCGGGTCAGGTACCGAGGGGTCTGATGCTTATTTTGGTCCAGGTCAGGGGGCTTCAGCCAGTTGGCAGCACTGCAGAAATGGAAAGCAAAGCATGTGTAGTTTTGCATTTATCTCAAATACATTTTTATTTAGTAAGAAACATTTCTTTTGCAGATTCAGGTTTGTCAAAGCCAGATTTACTAGTACTAAACCAAAACTCCATAGGCTTACAACGCTTTATCTGATGTTTGCTAGTTCAGGAGCAAGCGTGAGGTTAACCTGATGGTAAGGTTCTCCATAACCTCTGGGAAATTCTCCAGCTCCTCTTTGAGCTCCTCAAACGTGATGGAGCCGCTGTTGTCTGTATCAGCCGACTCAAAAAGAACTAGTGTGAGGTCGTCCAGCTTCTCCTCCGGCAAGGAGATGGCACTTTCGCTCAGACATGACTTCAGAACTGTTCTCAGCTCGTCTGGATCAATGGAGCCACTCCCTGTCAGTGAGAACAAAGGTTTTGTTCAAGTAGATCATACCTCATGCCATTAAATTATCTTTCATCATGAAACAGGCTGGGTGAAACGTTTGTATTTGAACGGACCGTCCACGTCGTACACCTGGAACAGGAAGCGGAGCTTGTCAGTCTCAGTGCCGTGGATTAGGAGGTCTAGAGCTTTCAGCAGCTCATCCAGACTGATGGATCCACTGCCGTCCGAGTCGAACAGGGCAAAGAAACGCTCAGCGAAGAAAGACTACAAAAAAGAAAAATGCAAACATCAAACTCAATCAATCTGATCTCTTCACAATGATTAAGTTTGTTTGCTGGCTGTCATTTTGTCAAAGGGCAGTCTGACATTTTTTATGGATTCTCATTTGCTGCATGGTGTATTACATTTTTTTAGTCCTGTTTATTTTACATTGTCTGTTTCATTGCATAAGCAGTTGTTTGTGTAGCTTTGCCATATGAACATGATGAATATGACATCCACCTGTGAGCAGGCCAATTCGCCAATCTGAACAAACGCCCAGAAGCTGGAAGAACCATGCCAAAGGAGCTTTTAAGCTTAACTTTCTTTATGTATTTAGGAAGCTTTATTATTATAGACACAAGGTCCATTTGCCACAACAAACACAAAACAAATAAAAGACTTAAGAATTAAAAAATAATAAATAATAATAAAATAATAATAAAAACAATGATATAAAAGTATAAAAACAAAAAAATAACTAAGTATTATAAAGTTAAAAAACAGACTAAAACTACTGCTGACTAAAAAACGAAAAAGTAAAAAAAAAAAAAGGCGACCTTACCAAAACATCCAAATAGGGGACTGATATCTAGAAGTGCTGTACCTTAAATTGGTGGAATAGGATTTCTATCCCGGACAAACCCCCCATGTTTCAAATGACTTCAGTTTTCTGAGCTTTTATTGTCGTCGTCCCCCCCCCCCCCCCCCCCCCCGTTCTTTAGTTGTCAGTTAAAACCTCAATCATAAGGTATGGGTTCCGGCTGTGCAGCCTACACACATATTTCATACCATATTTCACCAAACAAAACATGAATTTTCAAAACCCATCTTTTTTTTTTTTCATTTTTTCACCCTTAATGTTTGGTCTGAAAGGAAACAACTCTTTGGTCCTCAGAAAAAGGACTGATCTTACCTCTTTTACTTTGAGAGCAGTTTTAAATTCACAGAGATTAATCTCTTTGTCATCTCCTGCAATGCTCTCAAATTGTTTGGTGACCCACTCCAGCCAGCGAGCGTCTTCGTCCACACTCATGATGCAGGACACTCCGCTGCAGCCGGAAGAAACAAGCACAACATTTGATCCTTGTGAATGTTTGATTCAGAGATTGGCTCTCCTCAACCATCAGTTTGGTCATTTTCTTCTCCATCATTCATCTTGAATTACATTTTGATGTTTGGCGGAGACAAAGGTTGTGTTTTTGGCTGAAATAAAACAACTGAACCCAAACAAGGAGCATCAAACTGACAAGTCTTTATTCCGTAAAGAATCTAAACTTCATTTTTCTTCCGCTCATTCTAATATATGCTACATTTATTTTCATAATTCTTCTGTTTTCTAATCCAGAAGCTCTAATTCCTACTTTATATTAAACTGTCAAATAGAACACATACCTGCCGTAACCCAACCATAAAAACTAAATGAGAATCGTTTGTTGAAGCATAGAGATGTATGAAAACATAAGACTTTTCATTTTGGTTTTTCATTGTTCTTTGTGAGCTTTGTCAGTCGTACATGTGTTTCTAGTAGGCTCAGCTCCGAGGTCCACACAGAACCGGCTTCACAGAGGTTCAGAACTAGTACAGCAGCAGGGTTTGAAAAACAGGATATGAACCTGTGGGATTTCCTCTCTAAGCGTCTTACAGAGCTTCAGGAACAGCTGCTCGTCCTTCTGCTTTTCAGGCTGTTGCTATGGAGATGGCAGCTGCAGACAAGAAATACAACACGCCAAGTCCTGGAAGGACAGACCTGAACACAGTGTTTTACTGGCTTGTAGTTTCCAGAACATCTTAGCTGTTTAACAAAACTGATATGAAATCAATTTAACTGATTATTGGGGTCACATGGTTGCTGGAGCCTATCCTAGCCACTGCTACGCAAACCCTGCCAGTCCATCACAAGCCTCAGATTCACCAACGAACCTGCATTGCATATTATTGACTGTGGTGAGGAAGCCGTACTGCCTGGGGTAAACCCATAAATCCACACAGCTGGGATTTGAACCAGGGCCTTCTCGCCATGAGGTGAGGATGCTAACCTCTTCCCTACTTTGCATAGTCCATCAGAGATAATTGAAGAATCTGGTGGAGTATCCCACCTGACATCAGCGGACACGGAAAGGTGGTTCTGACAGAATCTGTTGTTTTCAGAGGTAACCTGGTCTACTTGTCTACAGCTCCTTAACTTCTGCTCTTGATCCGTGTTCAACAACACCTTGACTTATAACCCTCTGATGCTGTAGAACATGTTCCAGCATCTAATTAATGGAATAAAAAGACAATATCTGGTGCAAGTATGAAGATAGAGTTCTCAATCCTTCAGTTTAGTTTTTTCGGGTGATGCTGCAGATCTTGCAGACAGCTGTGTGGTGTAACCAACAAAACTAAAGTTGGCAATAGTAGCACTCTAAAAATTCCAGATTGTCCGGAGAAGCTGAGCGAACCCTTAAAACAAAAAAAGTCTCTTTCTGAAGAGACTTCGGGTCAGAACAAGTTCAGCACTCGCCCATGGATCAGAAATGCTCAGAACACAAATCCTGAGAATGGGTCACGGACAGGATGAACTCGACATGGTCCAGTCAGAGAGAACTGCTGGACTGTGACCGAATTCACAATGGAACTTCTATCACTGGATCTGTGAGTTAAAAGCAGAAAAAACAAACTTCAGGGGGTCAAATTCAGACACGCTGCTAAGAAAAACACATCTAAGGGTGGAGTGGTGCATATAGTCTGATGGTAGCAAAGCCAAAAACATCAGATAAGGCTGTTTTTGTCAGACCAGAACAGCATGAGGAAATGGACATCCTGTGGGCTTTGGAACTGAGAGATTAAAAAAATGCAGTTTTAATACATTTCTGAGAAGTCTAGGAAAATATTCAACTTCAAACTAACATTTCCTCTGATGAGCAAAACAAGCAACACAAACTAAAGCTGAAGGCAGAACAAGCATCTGATCAGTGAGATATCAGAAAAGCAAAGAAAACCCGAGCTCACATCAGACTTACCTGCTCCTACAATGGTCGTCTTCAGCTCGGATGCTGCAGCTCTTCATCTTCTCCTCTTATGTGGGGGTGTCAGCTGCTGAGGACAAGCCCCCCCGCCCACCAACCCCACCCCAGCATCACTTAACGCTGAACACAGTTTGAGCACTTTTTTTTGCATGTGCAGCAGATTTAGCAGCATGATGAAGCTATAGTGAAATCTGCCGAAGAAGAAATGAAAAGGAAAACTAAAAATCAAACTTCAAAAGATGCCCCCCCCACACACACACAATCACAAAAAGGCAGGTTTAGAAAATGTAGAAAATAATCATTTGTTTTCTTTTTTATTTCAAATATTTTTGGTTGAGATTATTGTCACATGACCCCAACACCGACACTTTACAATAAATAGAAATTTTAATTTAAATCAGCAAAGCTGGTAAAAAAAAGGTCTATTGTCAAAACTTCAAGCAGACTTTTGTAAACTTAGATAAAAAAAGATTCCTGGTTTTTTGATGGATCCATTTCAGAAGCTGCAGAGTCTGTGATATACGTTGATGTTCATGTTTGGATCAGCAGATGTTCCACCTCCAACAGAAAGGTTCAGTCCAGTACTGGTTCGGCTTTGTCCAGGTCCTCCATGATGGCCTGCAGTGCCTCCAGCCCCTCCACAGACACAGTTAGGTGGCCCAGCACCTCGTTGTTGTCCTCCACGTCCAACACTGCAGATACAGACGGACCCACAACACCAGGACATACTGATGAGTGATGTTCCCGTCAGCCCAACAGTACCCTTTTCTACAACTGGACCACAGGGATTTGGAGGAACCCAGAAACCCTCTAAATCTCTGAAATAAAATTTCAGATGTAAGGAAGGTTGAGAGAAAAAATATTTCAACAGAGAATCTCTTGTCAGATGTGAAGCTGTTCTAATGTGACCCGCTCGGTTCCATCACACCTCCAATAAGTCCTGAGTTCGCATAACGTTTCAGTTTTTGTAAGTAAATCTTTTAATAGTAAATCTTACTTTGTATAGGACTTTTTGGAGAGAACGACTCGCAAAGTGCTTCACAATGTTAAAACAAGATAAAAGCAGACAAAGAACACAGAATGGCACAGGGACTCGAAAGCAGGTAAAACCCAAATAAAACTCACTCTGGCATAGAAGTAAACGAACAAACAAACAAATAAAAGTGAACACAAGTAAAGGTCAGCTAAAAGCTATCCTAAATAAAGACGTCTTAACTTGAGTTTTAAAACACGCGACTGAGTGAATCTGGCGTAGAGACAGAAGGAGGTCATTCCAAAGTCGGCTGACAGGCGAGGTCTCACCTAGTTTTAAAATGAGTTTTTGGAACACAAAAGATTCTCATCAGTGGACCTCAAGGAACGTAAAGGAGTGTAGGGAGTTGAAGGTTAGAAATGTATTTTGGGGTTTGTCCGTGCAAAGCTTTTAGAGCCGTGCAAGGCTCTAAAATTAAAATCTTAAATTCTATTCTAAATTTAATAGGAAGCCAGTGTAGTGATAAAAGCAGAGGGGAGGGATGAGTGCACTTATTGGTTCCAGTTAAGAGCCTTGCTGCAGAGTTTTGGACCAATTGGAGATATTTAAGGGACTTTTTATTAAAACAGGTAAAAAGAGAATTGCAGTAGTCTAAATGAGAAGAGATAAAAGCATGGATGATCAGCTCAAGATCAGACTTGGATCAAATTTGTGTGTTTCGTGTGCTCTCACCGTCCAAGTCGACCTCCATCAGCTCTTCCTGTTTCTCCAGGATCTCAGGTATTCTCAGGTAGGCCACACCCACATCCTCACACTCCCTCTCTTGTTCCTCCTCTTCCGGCGGCTCACTCACCACTGTAAAGCGGATTCTGTTTGACACACAGCAAAATTTTACCCTTTAACATTCAACAATCTCAGTTTGATGTGAAAACGCTGCTGCAGCACGAATCACTGCTGAACAAGGATTTGAACAGGTTTTAGTGTCTCTGCTGCTGGGATAAAGCTAGAATGAAGTCATAGAAGACCTCTGTTGGTCTGGACCTTACCTCTCCATCTGAGGGCTCTGTCCTTGCAGAACCTCCTTGAGCAGCGACCGCCGAGCCGCGTTGCTCTCAGGATCCACAGGGATTACTGCAAGGCAACAAAGAAAAAAAACACAGTTTTCTGGGTTTGTAAGGACGCCTGTGAGTACGAGGAGGTCAGACACATGAACGACTATAACAAACGTGACACGAGTTTAATAAAGTGAAAACTCAGCAGAAATCTTCCTCCCATTGATGCTTCCCTGCTGATGACACCCCAGGTTAGTGTCAAAATGAAATTGCAATAATGTTGCTGTGATGTCATCTGTAATTTAAGACAAATTCCTCCACAAATAGTAGAATTCATGTCAACGGATTGTTTTTCCATTTGTCATGGTTTGGGTGTCTGCCTTTGTTTTTGCTTCCTTTTGTCTCTGCCATGTTTGAGTTCTGTTCCCTGTTTTATTTTGGAAGGTTTCCTGTTTTGTCATGCTTTTGAGTTTTGACTTCCCTGCTTCCAATCTCTCCTGATCGTTGTCACCTGTGTCTTGTCAGTGCCGTCTGTATATAAGTCTTGTCTCTGCCTTCCTCTTGTCCTGGTCCATACTATCTCTTCCCTGATTGTCTTTTGCCCCGTTTAGCCCACAGTAAGTTTAGTTTTGTTTCCCTGCTCTGCAGCGCTTTTTGTTAGTTAATAAACCCCTTGCCCAAGAACCGTGTGCCTCCTGTCTCTCCATCTTGGGTCCTTCATGCTCACCAGCCTACCTGACAACCTTTTGTGACTAAAGTTGAATCTTTTCATTTCTAAAGTCACTGTCACAAAACAGGCATGGTCATCCCTTGCTGGAAATAAATGTCTGAACAGCACTAACTGGGTCCTTGCAGTCTGCAGGATTTGGGGGGGGAGGTCTGACCCTCCTGCATCTCACCTGCTACATCCCTAAATACCCTTGTGTGTTGTTGAAGTGTTCACTACGAACTGTTGCCCGTTAAAAAAACGATGTGCATGAACATTGTTGCTCTACTGGTTCACAGAGTGGTATATGATCTCGATATTTTGTGCGGGCCCCCTCCCGGCCTTGTGCAGATTTGGCCATTTTCTAACCCCAGACAATCCGTATCTAGCCGATCCTGCAGCTCTCCAAATGCACTGGCTTCCAGTCACCTACAGAATTCCGTTAAAAATCTTTGGATTTATTTTATAAAACCATTCATCACCTCTCCTCTCAGAGCCTGTCTATTCTCCTCCTCGCACTCCCTCATAGTTCCTTTTGTTGGCCTGTCCTCCATGGGAAACGAAAGCTTTAGCAATCCCTCCCCGACTTCAGCACTGTTACCTTTGCTGTAGTTGTAGTTGATGCTGCGGCCTGGGAGGGGCTTTGGCAGGGACAGGGGGGTTTCCTCAGTGGGGAGATCCAAGAAGGAGTACTCAACGAAAAGGCGAACCACAGAGTCGTCTTGCGCCAGGCGGGACTGCGGTCGCAGACTCAGAGAAACAATTTCCAGTCGTATCCTCGGCAACGCCTGGAGAGACATAAACACAGCTGATGGTCAATGCAGATCTTTACAACAGGGGTCCCCAAACTTGTTCCAGTGAGGGCCACTTGACGTTTCCATTCTCTGATCGGGGGCCAGGGTCAGTTTGAAACGGAGAAAGTGTGACGATCGCAGGGGTGCCTAAATGTAAACTGAAAACCACACATCACCAAATATTAATAACCCAATCTGATATCAAATAATTCTCTCTGGGTTCTTAACAACAACAAAAAAACAATAATCAGCAACTTTATAATAACACTCTTTATGAAATCAGCAAAAAACAAATTCTTCTTTACATAAAAAGTCAGGAAATATATAGTAACAGTATTTTAGATTTTAGAAAATCAATAATAACCAAATGAATCTCTGTCAGTTGTTCACGGAAATAAAGCTACTATTGTCCATGCATAATCTTAGGAAATCTTCAACTTCAGTTGTAAGAGCAGAATCTCTGAAACTGCATCTACAGCAGTGTTCTGAAACCCAAACAAACCAAATCAGTTTCACCTGGGTCATTAACAGCTGAAAGAGATGACCAGGTTGGGGAGGGTAGCCACTGTCTCCCCAACTCCAGCTGAGGACAAAGGACTCCTAACAACCCTGAAACAAATGTATTCCATTGTAACACTCTACAGTTCATTTAGAGTCTTAAGATTATTGTCGTGGGTTGACTATGGAACACAAATGAACAAATGAACAACCAATTAAATCAAGATTTGTTCTTTAACCATCATAATTTCATTGAACCCAGTCACACTCCATGAATTGCGCTCCCGATTACATTATAGGTCCGTGCACGCGTTTACGATGATTCCCTATTGTCCGTCTAGCGACTCCCACCTGTGTGCGCGTAAGCGCTCCAACGTACACAATTCCTCCCAAAGTCAAAAGAAACAGAAAAACTGAAATGATCTCACCCCGTCCTTCGGGTTAACGTCAGGGAGTCTCATTTTTCTCATGGTCACTTTCCAGCCACGTCCTTCCCCAAAAGAAATTAATAATAATCCCCGCAGCAGAAGTTGGAAAGGTCCGCGTCAGATCCTCCTCTGTGACTCCCGATGGTCGGTTTCCGGGGTATTCCGTGCGTGTTTGCTGTTGGAAGGGCCCTCTTAGTCTCCCTTTCCGTCTTGTCAGAGTTTGAACTCTCCTTAGGCTTTCAGCCCACCTTGTCTGTCCCTTTTTAACCCGGAAGCCATGCCGTGTGTTAACGCACCCCAGCTGATCGCATCAGCTGTGAGGAGTGACGTCAGCGGCATCCCCGGTACACAAATACCCAAAATACACACATTCACTAAAATAAAAGGAAAACATAGGACCTCTTCACCTCATAGGGTGTAAAATACAGAAAACATGATACATTTATGTGGCTTTGTCACACCATGGAAACAATACTATCCAGTTTCAAGTCTGACTCCTCCCCCATGAGCACATATAAACCTGCATTTTTACCAGCTATTTCAGAATTGACAAAGCCTTTTGGATAAGAGGTGAGTCCGGCCAGCGGGCCGTAGTTTGGAGACCCCTGCTTTACAGGATAAACATAACTCTGTTTACAGAATAAACAAACAGAAGCTTCATCAAACCTGAATGCACATGAAAGCCAGGATTCCTGCGATGACTTCCAGCAGCTATGCGTGAGAAGACCTTTGGATAACATTTACATCTGTCTGCATATCTGCAGGATCCAGCAGCTGATGATAGTCTGAGATGGTCACAACTGTGACCCTCATCCACACTGCAGAGCTGCAGGAGCTATTCCTGTCAATCATCAGTTACTTGCTGCAGACGGAACTCAAACACGCAGACGAAGAGGTATCTATAAATCCACATTTCTGCATCTGATTCCAGATATTTCCGTGCGGTTTAGCAGATCACAGAAGAACGTATCAACTCCCATTAGTGGTTATTTCTCATGCTACTCAGACTGCTTGTGGTCTTTTAGGTTGCCCTGCAAAACACTACCATCTTTCCGTTAGACTTTCACTGACCTTCTTCTGCGTGCTCAGACCCTGGACGATGCAGTCGTCGCTGTCGGACTGAGGCGATTCTCTCTGAACGTCTCCAGCTACAGGAGTGTTGACAACATCTGGACAAGAAACCAAAAGAAGACCAGTGACTCTGCTGCTCTGACAACAAACTGCAGGAGAGCAGCAGCATCTCAAGAACAGAGCTCCGGCCTCATCAGAGAGAAGTCGGTCAGTTTTATCTTTTACACTATTTTCTGAATGCAAAGGATGTAAAAAGAAGAGCACCTTCCATTTACCAAACCATTCATAGATGTACATTGAAATATGATTAGTAAATCATTTAAAGATCAGATAAGCATCTCTGATTCCCAGTAAGCAACAAATCTGCTCCTCTGTTTTCTGCTCTGTCACTAGAACCAGATGCGGTTCTAACCTGTCTCTCTGTCCATAGAGCTCTTGTATCTTTTGGTTTTTTTCCCAAACTCTGTCCTTCAGACAGATCTAACTCTTCATGGTGAAAATGCTCAGCTCTGACTAAGAACATGGACCAGGACTGGATTTATCTGTAAACGCTGTGGATTTAACACGTCTTCTGCAAAGTGGACCAGAAATGTTTTCCTGCTAACCTTCAGGAATCTCCTCAGAGATGTCGGAATCATCCGAGTAGGACTGGGAGCTTGGAATCAGCTGACCCTCAGAGACGTGAGACTCTTCCTCCTCCAGCTCCTCCTCCTCGTTGGCGCTGCGAGGAGCTTCGTCTCTGATCTGTCCACACACAGGAGCACACATGTGAGTGACGGTCAGGACTTGTATTTGTTCCAGATCAGATGACATACCTTTGAAGACTCACTTCAGTCATCTTTGAATCTATTGCAAAAGCGTTCCCACTGGTCTTACGAATAGGCAGTTTTTAGCCAAAATCAAAAAACAGGTGTGGTTTTCTAGGACATAGTTTCTGCAGAGGGGCAACCCTTCATTAGCAATTTGCCTCTGACTGTTGGAGCAACTCCGCCCCCCTTCCCCTCCTTTTTGATGAGAGCTTGAAGCACTGAGCTTGTGGCCCTCCCAGCTCGCTTTCTACATCACAAATAAGCTCTTTTTCAAACAGGATTTTTTCCTCTGCTCCTGATCCTTGCGTTTGGTCTGTATTCAGACTGCTGTCAAGCAAACCATTCTGTTCTGAACCAAAGCTTGTAAACAAAACCATGTGACTAGAGATCTGGTCAGTCATTGGCCAGAAACTACAAGGGCGGGTCAAAACAACAGGAGAAAGACGGACGTGCTTTACAATCCTTATCGGGACAGTTAACTTATTAAAACTTTAAATGTCATCTACCAGATTTGAACACTTTTTACTTGTCACTTTTGTACAGCAGAGGTCTGCTGCTAGGCGATTCATGGCGAAGAGACGTGGCGTGTGTGCTTTAACTCAGAGGATGCTAGCAACATAGTGATGAGGAGCCGTAGGGTATGAAGGTTAATGACATATAGACTGTCGGGAAAGCAGTGTAAGAAGCTATGTGTGTCACATTTAATGAGCCTGCACTAGGGTTGGGCGATGTCCCTTAAATTGGCCGTTGACGATGTTTGCTGTCAACCATCGGGATGGACGATGACATCGTCGGGGGGGGGGGGGGGGGGTATTTTTACATTTTTCGTTCTTATATAACTGCTATTCGTTTTTTTGCTTTTTTCATTTTATTTCCCAACTAATGACAAATCCGCGATGATCCAGTATAAACTGAGGGAAGTGACTTTAACAAAAAAAGTAACAAACAAAATAGAAAAGAAGTAGTCCGCTCCCGCACTTCACTAGTGAAGTGGACCGGCGGAGCGCGGACTTACAGCTTTGTGTTTTAGGGGGAGGGAGGGGTGCTTTGTTACATGAGCGCTATGTGTGGGAGATTTAAGACTGCGATCCGTCCCGCAGCTCTAGGGGTACGAGGCTATGAGCTACCGAACTCAGAACCGGGTCTAAAAGTGTGTGTCTGAGCACAGCTCGGATCGTCAGCAGACACACAGCGGTTTGAGCTTCAAAGCAGAAATGTCGCTCAGTCCTTAGAAAACATTCAAACAATCACGCGGATTTGTGTTCCCAGTCGTGTCCCGACTAAATAAAAGCTGATGTTATTCTTACATGTTTACGTGCAGCCAGCAAGCAGCACCACCCAAAGCTAATGTTGTTAGCCCGTGTTAGCATACTGCTAATCCTGGCTTCTTTCAGAAAAAACCCCGGACCACACGGATTAAAATTCAAATGATGAGCGAACAGGTGTTTCATAATAACCGTAACATTATTAAAAGCCCGTTTAGAAGATCATCTCGTATTTTACCGAGCTGACATGTCAATGTATATAGCCGCTCGGCGCTGTTTAACATTGTTTTGTATTGAATTGTTACATTCAATAAAGTTTGAAAAAAAAAGCCGCTCGGCGGAATTTATATCCTTCCGGTTTTCAAACCCTACTGCGCATGTGCGAATGATTTATTCCGACGGAAAGTGTGACCTTAGTGAACGTTTTTATATTCTGAAAACATTTTTCTGCGCCCATGTACACGGTTGGATTCTAATCCGACCATTGATCCCATCAAGATATTTTGTACATGTAACCGCGGCTTATGGTGTCGACGCGCAACGCAGCGGGGGCGTGGCATCACGATGGTGGTCTCTCCATCGGGATGTCAGTCACCCATCACGATGGACGATGATATCGTCCATCGGCACAACCCTAGCCTGCACTTATCCAAACACATTTCAATGAGTTTCTGTGTCTCATCGTTGTGGTGTTTAGGCATTATTTTAAGAGAATTCTGTTAAGGAAACTACAAGGGGGCTTTTAGGGTGTCGTCACGGTAACCGGTGCCACGTAACGAGAGATGGAAAAGTCTGCCGGTTGAAAAAAACAAAGTAGTGAGGATGGTTTCTAAACTGCTTTTAAAATCTACGGCACTAGATAGCCCCACTTTATGTGGTTTTTTTAGTAGTTAGGGATTAGGGAAGGAATTCAGACATAGAATCTGTTGATGTTTGCATTGCTGTGCAAACTGTTCGCAGTGGGAAAGCGGAACCACGAAATCTCACCAGCGCTTCTGCATCCGTGGACTCCACAAACGTGACTCGTTTGGCCGACGCTCTGACCTCCTTTTGCGTCTTGTGTTTCGTGGGTTCTGGTGGCGCCACCTGCAGGTACAAACAAGTTTTTCCCTTTTCAGTTGCTCTTTGCTCGTTTAATACAGGAATTAAACTGAAAACCATTAAATGTAGGCTGTTAATGGAATAAAGTTTTGTAGAATCTGGATTTAGCTCGGTTATAATTATCTGGAATGTTTGGAACAAGCTGGACTGGAACACTTTTCTTATTCAGCTCAGTTTGATGCTTTCTTGACTTTTGTGTAGCACCTTAAGACAACCTTGGTTTTAAACTGTTGCTTTATTAATAAACTAAAACTTTGTTTTTTGCAGGAAGAGAAGGATGATCACCAGCTCAGAGTTACAGATGTTTTACCTATTGAGGATATTTGTGTGCTGTGTGGATTTGGGTATACCTCTCCAGCTATAGTTTCAGAACAGGCCCAGTGTGTATTCTGTCCTGTGTCAGTCCTTTCTTTATTTTCAGTTTTGGGTTCTGGTGTCAGACTTGCTGGATCCTCAGAAGGTCTCCTCTCTGTAATGAGTCTCGAGTCTGTTGCAGTGACGGATCCCGGAGGAGGAACGTAAGTGAGCTTCCACCCGAACAGCACCTCAATATGTCCAGCAGGACGTCCTGACGGGTCCACCAGCTCAAATACACCTGAGGAAGCCAATCAGAGGAACATAAGGAGTCCTTCCAACATAAAACAACATGCAAGATGAAACAAATCTTTGAACCAAAAGAATTGCATGTTTTGGTCTGGTGTGATCCGGTCAGGCGGACAGAAGACGAGGGATTGGTCAGGTGATCGGTCATGTGACCATGTTCAGGAAACTGACCTCGTCAACTGTTTTTGTTGAAGAAAACTTTAATGTTTTTCTTTCTGACTTTGCTAAGAAGACTCACATAAAATCTAAAGCGTTTCTGTCGACAAAAGGTAGCAAAACAAAATCAAGTTCCTTAAGTTTTTGGCAACTTTTTTTACCCATAAAATTCACTTGAAGATTGATGTAAAATTCTATCAAAAGAGAAAATTAAGACCTCGCTCAGAACACCACCAGATCCTAAATGTTTGAGACGCTGGTAAATATCAGAACCAATCTGTACCCAACCGGACCTGAGCCTGAACTGGGTCAGGTTTCACTAGATGACACTAGATTGTCATCAACACAATCGACTTACCAGAAAAGGTCTGGTCATTGACCAGCGGCAGCAGGGAAACGGCGGCTTTCCCGACAAACATGTCCATCCGCTCCTCTTTGAAGTCAAACACATAGATCCGAAGCGTCTCAGACCTCAAGTACCGGTCCAGGTCTGAATCCATGGGGACAAAGTAGGACTTCAGATCATTGAACTCCGGGTCGCAGCAGTCATGGACGGTTGCAGAGGGATGGTCAGGGAAGCTGTAGAACTTGTAAACCACATATGGACTCGGGAACTGGGAGTGGACGGAGCGAAGGTCCGAGCAGCGGTGTATGGTGATGAAGAGCTCATTCCAGCTGTCGGTCACTGATGGCAGCAGCTGTCACACAAGCAGAAGAAAAGATGAAGCGCTCTGCTGGTCTATGGAGAACCGAAGGTGACAAAATAAAATAAAAAATTGTTCATGTGTCCTAAAATCCAAAAAATTGGAATAAAATAAACAAATATGTCATAAAATGTGCAATTAATTTATAAAAATACCAATTAATTCCATGTAAGAAATACATCCAGTTAATTAATTGTTCTGTGGTCTGGTGTTGCAGCGCTTCATGAATTAATTTTATCTGTCAAACTCTCCCATTAAAGTCAAATGGGTGGGAAGCAGCATCTAGCTGGTTACCTAGACTTCAGAATAACGGAATTTACTGGATTTGAGTTAGCCCCGCCCACTGACTTTGATTGGTGAGTTTCAGAAATAACTATAAGTCACGAAACGCTGCAATACCAAACCAGAAATTAATTAAATGTATTTCTTATATAAAATTTATTGGTATATTAAGGAGCTATTGACAAATTTAATGACAATTTATATAGCTCCAATTGTATTGATCTCATTACACAATTAATTAAAGTTTTAGTTGATTTCAATTTGTTCCCTTTGGTCCTCCATACTGGTCAGCTGTTTGAAACTCAAGACCTTCAACTTCAAGATGAGCTGTGAGAAAATGTGCAGGTCCAGTAAATAAATGTTTTGACAAGTTTGTTTGTTCTGGATGTTTTTGGAACATTTTTGACAGAAAGCGAATACACTTTGGTGTACCTGTGGGTGGGCGGAGTGGGCGGAGCTGGCAGCCGTCTCTGCAAGCAGCCTCTTGGTTTCAGCCATGGGGGTCTTCAGTCTCAAACAATATTCTAGAGAGCCTAAGCACGGCGACCCCTGTGTCCCTGACAGTCAACACACCACAGCATGAGCTCACGTGTGCACACTTCGTACAGGTGGGGTGGGTTAGGTCTGGCTTACCGAACAGAGGAATGCTGCCATGGACACTCCCCTCCCTCCCCAGCAGATCCTGCAGCCGTATCTCTCCACTTCCAATAGTCTTCCAGTCCTGGGCCTGATGTAGCTCCACCGTCACTGAGCTTTTGTCCAGGTAGTCCAGGAAGTGCTTGTCCATGCTCACTGCATACCTGGAGGTGAAGTCATATTTGGGGCTGACGCCCGTCACCACGGGAGTAGCGTGCAGCTCAAACAGATAAAAAGAGTACGTGCAGAAGGTGGAGAGCTCAGCATCCCCCAGAGCCTGCAAGGTGGCTGGAGACAGCGAGACGCTGACGATCTGAAACTCCACAAGGTTTTCACAGGAGGTTCTCCCAGAAGCTTCATCAGACTCTCCAGTATCTGCAGGCTCTGCTCTGGTCATGAATGTCTTGGGGCTGTATGCGATGTCTTTGAACTTAGCTGAGAGTGTCAGAGGGGGAGGCAGAAGAAGAATTTCACTTTAAAAAAAAAACTTAAACATCATTGTGCATGTGTTTCATAACTTTTTCCAGCTGCTCAGGTTTACATCTTCCATGGAATCAGCTGTATCCTCACTGATTTGTCACACTTGTATTGTGTTATCGTTAACAGAAGAGGAGTTGCTATGGTAACGGAGGAAAAAGCTATGCAAGTATTGCAGTAAGTATAGAATGTTTTTTCTTCATTTTCTTCTGTGATACTCCAATATTTATATCAACAAAAGTAAGCCGAAAATTGCATTTCTCAATATTTATTGGTTTAAATTGTTGTGAATCAGGAGCAGACAAAATTATGCTGTTGGAAAAACAGCTTATTTGTGACGTAGAAAATAGTGGGACACAAGCTCCCTGATCTGAGCTTTCAGCAACTGGGAGGGAAAGGGATTGCTCTGTTCCAACAGTCCCACCCACAACAAATTTCTAATAAACAACTGCTGCTCTGCAGAAACTATGTCCTAGAAAATGACAGACATATGACAGGACTGCAGGACAGGTTGCAGGACTGAAGGCACAGGTATGGCCGGGGCTCCTGGATATGGAGAGAAATTAGACTCAGTCGGATTTGTGCGTGCGTAATTCTTGATTTGTGCGTAAATTAGGATTTGTGTATGCACATTCTTGCTTTGTGCGTGCGTAAATTAGGATTTGTGCATAAATTTGTATTTGTGCGTGATTTGTTACTCACATAATACGTTTTGTATATAAGTTAAAAAAATATAAAATGAAAAAAATACAAAATGCAATTTACATATGCACAAATTAAGATTACAACAGTTTGAAACTAATTACACACACACATCTTTAAAAAACACACACGAATCCCTTGTTACGCACACACGAAGCCAAAGTTACGCACGGATCTACCGTGAGACTCTTTTCACGTATCACAAATTCGTCCGTAAGTGCTGCGTTTAAATACCAGTGGAATGCTCGGTCATTAGAATTTTCCTATCAGCCTTCCCTTCTAAATGTATTTCCTTCAGTGGGTGTAGCAGGGCTTAAAAAAACTTTAAAGGAAAATAAAAATTATTATCTGAGAACATGACGTTCACTTTTAAACGCTAATATATATATTAAAATTATATTGTTCTCCGAGACACCGAATTGATACAAAATGCGTAACAGGAACGACCAGTAGGGGGCACTGTTTTTTTTCTTCCGGAAAAATCAAAGGCAGTCAGACTGAGAAAGTCACGGGAAGAACGGCGACCCATCTCGGTGGTCAGCGCCCCGAAGTAAGTAGCCTCTATGTTCAACACTAACATCTACTGTCTTCATGTATTATCAGAGGTGGGCACTGAGGGCCGCAGTCCTGCATGTTTTCCAGCATACCCTGCTCTGGCATGTTCTGATTGGCTGGACACACCTGAACCAGGTAATCAGCCATGAGTAGGGGAAGAGTATCTGGAAATCATGCAGACACACCGGCCCTCGAGGCCTGGAATTGCCCACCCCTGTATTAAGTCATTGAGTTGAGTCATTGTCTGGATACGTTTAGAAGGGAAAGCTGATAGGAAAATTCTAATGACCGAGCATTCCACTGGTATTTAAACGCAGCACTTACGGACGAATTTGTGAGACGTGAAAAGGGTCCCACGGTAGATCCGTGCGTAACTTTGGCGTCGTGTGTGCGTAACAAGGGATTCGTGCGTGTTTTTTAAAGGTGTGTGTGTGTAAGTAGTTTCAAGCCGTTGTGATCTTAATTTGTGCATACGTAAATTGCATATTGTATTTTTTTCATTTTATATTTTTTTAACTTATACACAAAACATATTATGTGAGTAACAAATCACGCACAAATCCAAATTTATGCACAAATCCTAATTTACGCACGCACAAAGCAAGAATATGCATACACAAATCCTAATTTACGCACAAATCAAGAATTATGCACGCAAAAATCCGACTGAGTCTAATTTCTCTCCATACCTGGACCAGTTGTGGTAATGGGATTTGACTTTGGCCAATACCTTCGAGTTTGTGGATTTTTGCAGCTCTGGCATCCAGCAGCTGAGTCTGGTGCTTTAGCTTCTGCTCGTACTCCGCTCTGTCTTTGTTGGCCTTCTCCACAACTACTTCCAGCTCCGCCTGAAGACCACAAAAACACTCAGTGAAGATCGAAAAAACCCTGAGATTTCAGACACAAACAACAAAATTCTATATCACCTTGTAGTCCTTGCAGATGCGGCTCTCCATGCTCAGGAGTTTTCGCGTCTTCTCCAGCTCCTGGAAGGTCTCGGCGTGGGCTGCCCTCAGCTCTCTGATGGAGGTCTCCTTGCTATTGCTCCCCTCCTCCTCAGCCAAGAAACCCAGGTCCCCACTCCTCTGGGATTTACGTGTCTGTTGGGGACAATCAGGGAAGTTCTGGAGCTTGATGCATAATCTTTACCTTAAGTGTGCGACAACCAACTTGCATCTACCTTGATGAGGAGGAGTGCCTCAGTGAGCTCGGCTTCGCTGTAATCATTTTCCTTTAAGAAAACCCACAACATCTCCTTAGGCACTGGTTGACTGTCATCACAGATCATAGACCGACTCCAGAACTAGCAGCTCACCCTGCTGCAGAACTTCAGGCGGCTGCTAAGCTCCTCCAGCTGCTGCTTCTGCTCCAGAATGCGGAGGTGAACTCTCCTGTTTTCTTCTGCCAGCTGCTCATTTCTATCTGAAACAAGACCACATGGGGCCTGTCAGACTCAGACAACAACTCAATCTGCTTTTTAGTTCCACCATCATGTTATTCTCACAGCTTTAAACCACCTTCTGGATCCCAAAAAAGGGATTCTGGCAAAACAAAAAACAGAGACCAATTCTGCTCCATTAACTTCAACTAAGATTGAGCTCAATCAGCAGAACAGGTGAAAGAGTGAGGTGTAAAAGAACCTCTTTCAGCTTTCATTTTATCCAGGATCTCATTTTTGTCGACGAGGTCAGCCTTCAGCGCCGTCTCCAGCTGAGAGATCTGCAGCTTCAGCTGCTGCTCCTGGAGCTGCCATTTTTGTTGCTGAGAAATGTCGAAGGCACTGTGAACACACACAACCAGGTCAGACGACTGAGAACACCTGAGCACAGTCTGGACTCACAAAGACAGAAGATGCCCCCAATACCCAGCGTCTTCATCTGACAGATCAGCTGTGACTTTCACCTCCAAACGTGGGAAATGATCCATAATTCATGATTACCTGCAGTGTAATTATGAATAAACATGAAGCATAATGACACCTGTGCTGAAGTCTCTTGTTTTCCTCCCTCAACAGGTCCCTCTCCTGCTCCAGCTCATGGATCCTCTCCTGTAACTGAGGATAAATTGAGTCCACTCAGACCTCTTGACCATAATGGCGGCTGTCACCATGGAAACTGTCCAAAGCAGCGCTGAATGCCCAGCAGGTTTGAGCTCTCACCTTCTCCCTCTGGGTCTTGGTGATGTTGGCATTCTGCACAACTGTCTCCAGCTCCAGACTCTTCAGCCGTTCCTCCTTCAGCTGAGCTGTCAGCTCCTCCACCTTCGCCATCGCTCCATCCAGACAGGTCTTTAACGTCTGCTGAGCCTGAAAAGCACAGGGATGTTTGCTGATCTTCAGTCACAGCTCAGGCGAGGCAACGTAAGCTGTGTCCGTCTAAACGGATGTCACGGAAGAAGACACACATGCTTGTGTGGAAGCTGAATCTGACAGAGGAGGTAAGGAGGAAGATCTAGAACCTGGTGAAATCGCCGTGTTTTACTGCTGTCTCAGGGACATCATGGGATTGTGTCCCTCTGGAAGTTTCAATGACAAAATATCTCACCTCTTGCAAGCTCACAAATCGACCTTCCAGCATGGTGACGACGTTGGAGCGGTCAGCCAGCTGCTTCTGCAGTTTGATCAGCGACACGTTGCTGTTGACTTGGGACCTGCATTTACAGCAAAGACACGTGATTCATGAAATGTACGAGAAGGTCTGAAGAGCCCTCAGACTGCAGACATGCGATGAAGAGGCTGGGAGCGGCTCTGCTGACCCACTTGATAAATTGACCTTAGAGAGAAGGTTTGCTGCTGTCGCATCTGCTGAAGATGCTCTTCATACTCCGCCTCCTTCTTTTTCAGCTCCTCCCTCAGCAGCTCAGATGCTCGTTCCAGCTCTTCTATTTGACTCTGCTGGGACTCAATGACATTGTTTCTGGAACACAAAGTGAAGACTTTAGCTCTAGTGGTCACAACGTTTTTTGAATGAACTCTGGACATTTTAGAAAGCATCTGAATAAGTTAAAACCACCTCACGGGGGTTTTAATCTGTGGGACATTTACAGAAGGACTACATTTCGACAGGTTTAAGATTTTAAAGTGCTGCTCTGAATGTTTTGGTTTATGAACATTTCTCAATAGAAAAACTGAATTAAGTTTATCTGCATCACAGGAAACTTAGCTTTTACTGTGTGGAACGATGTTTCATAACGTTTGACATATTGCAAATGTTTTAAACAGTGTTTAGGTCAAATTTTGGATTTGAACTCACAGGTTACGTATCTCTCCTCGGGCCTCCTCCAATAAGCTGTGTCCATATCGAGGAAGCTGCCCGGTGGGAGGCTTCCTCTCTGTATCCCAACTCCTCAAACCTGCAGGAGGCAAAACCAGCGTTTGCTCTGAGAACTTCTGGGTTCTCTTTGTCCCACATGCAGCAAAAGAAGTAACAAAACTCATTCTGAACCAAACAGCTTTTTTCAGTGTGAGAGAAGGACCTGGCACATGCAGAGTGTGTGACAGCAACAGATCTTGCCTACTGTTTCTGATTCACGACAGTGGACTCACCTCTGGGTCGAGCACGGGAAGGAGACGAAGCATCATCCCTAAGCTTGGCAAGGCCGGAGTCAACCTGTGGCTGCACACGTCCATAAGGTGTTGGCCTCCACCTCTGTGAGTTGATCACCTGGTTTTTGGCCACCAGGAGGCGCTGTTTCAGTTCTTCTTTTTCAGCTTGCAGCCCCCTGACGTTCTCCTGGAGCTCCTCTATCATTTCTTCTGTTTCTATGTCTCGGACCCTGCTGGGCGGCTGCACCTTCCCAGCAGCCATCTGCTGAAGTCGTTCACGGTCTTTCACAAGACGCACTAGCTTTGTGCCCAGCCTGTAGGACGATGTCATACAGCACTCTCTCAAAATTCAGAGCAACTAGCACAAAACATGGGAAAAGGACAAGAACAGAGACTCCAGTCAGGCTCTGGATGCTGAGTGCTGCTCACTTTCTGATCTTTTCATCCTGTTTGTGGATGTGCTGTTTGAGCTGCAGCGTCTCTTCATGCAGACGGAAGAAACGGTCTTCCAGCTCATCCCTGGACACACGTGAGACATCCTGTGGAGCCCAAGCATGTCGATTTCCTGCCAAATCTGCCCCCAGAAAGCAACACAAAAACAGTTTCAGAAGGATAGAAGTGAAAAATAAACAGAATCCAACTTAAGATGCAGAATATTCCAATAACAATTCGTCTTATTATGAGCAAAAAGAACGTAGTAATAATGTGCAGATGTCTGGGTTTGCAGCTAACTGAAATTAAAGGAGCACCAACAGCGTAGAGGGTCAAAATCCTAATCCTCACAAACCAGTGTATTCCTAGTTCTTCACAAATCCTATTAGAAAAAACTAGTTCCAGTTATACTGTACTCTCATATGTATATTTAATCTCACATTGAACAAATCCAGTGTCTCATGTAGCACTTAAGCTGTGTTTGTGGGCCAATACCAGCTAAACAGGAAAGCTCTGATGCTTTTTTTAAAAACTTATCAGAAGCTTCCTACGATTCTCTTCTCACAAACTAAGGTGTAAAAACACCAACAAAACCCCTATGAGGATGTGTATTTGTGCAACAACTCACCACGTGCAACAGCAGGGAGGCGAGGCTGCTGCCGGGCAGCGACGTCTTTGACGGGAGCATCGTCAGCCGTCTCGTCCAGCAGAGACGACATAATGCAGCCTGGAACAAACAGATTTAAAAGAACTATCAACCTCGGTAGCGAATCTACTGCTTTTTGGAAAGCATAATGAAACAAAGCCAGGTAAAAAAAAAAATGTAAGCTTTACAGCAGGTGGGTCCTATTCTATACCTCGAGAGCTTGTTAGTTCTCCAGATATCTTCATCCTAACTGCTAATTACCTGGATCGGGTAAATTCCACCAACAAAATACAGCAATTTCCGGATTATTGGGGGGTGGGGGGTGTAACATCCCTGTTTTAAGGCATGTCGGTGCTCATTCATGGATTATTTCTTGCAGAGAACTGGGTGGAGTTGTTGTTGTTCCTGCTGCAGCGAAGTGGAAAACATCTCCCTGTAGTGGCTGTAAAATGTATTTAAAACAACTAAAATGGTGTAACTACAAATATCTGTTATTAGAAAGTGTTTGGAGACTGTAATTTAAAATTTGTAGAAAGAGACCAGTCTTGAAAAAATGCTAACTTTGGATAACTTTAGATTTGTCAAAGGCACAGGTGTTACAAGAGAAAAATTACTTTTTTTAAATCAAATAAATATATACACTAATTTTAGTATTCAAACGTAAAAAATACCCTCAATGTTTTGCAGTTGGTCTGATTATGAGGCGATCTTTAATTGATATAACGACACGAAATTCAAATTTCTTTCAAATCAAAACTTAGCTTTTGCTAAACTAGCAGCAGTGGCGGCTAACGTACCGAAGCTCAAATTGTGGTCCTCCACGCCAGTATTACCTGATGTTACTTTTAATGTTGCCAAAACATCCCACTTTACTTAAAATATTACATTTTAGACACTATTTTAAATATTTTAACACGACTTTCTTTCACTTGGAGAGCTGGTTGCTACAGCAAACAACCGTTAGTCGCGTCATTACGCATGCGTCACCTGCAACGCATGCGCAGTTTCAGGGGACCTATGGGAGTTGAAGTTTCCTTTGACTGTTGACCGTTCCCATCTTCTGCGGGTTTATTAAGGGATTTTATAGATATAGATGTCATGTAAATTCTTTTAAAATTGTGGAAACAATAAAACCCCCAAAATCTGATGATCAATTAGCAACGACGGCTATAATCGTACCGAAGCAGAACTCAAGTTGTTGTTCTCCACAACAATTCTTCTTAATGTTGCTCATTATTTTACCGAAACATCCTCGCTAATGTCATACATTACGTCTTAAACATTACTTACCTTAAAAAAAGTTTCATTTTATTTTATTGAGAGATCTGATTGCTACTGAAAACAACCGATAATCGTGTAGTTGAGGTACAACGACGCATGCGCAATTGCTGAGGACTTATGGGAGTTGAAGTTTCTTTTGACAGTTGACAATTTTCCGCTTTAGCCGATTTGGTATGTGAATTTATTGCTATAAACAACATGTAATATCATTTAAAATCGATGTAAATTTAGGTAGAATCTGACAAAAATCGGATTTTATGTAGAAGAGCGAGGTTCTGTTCTCATGTTTTCACTGCTTTGTGCTGTGTTGAATCTCAGGTTATGCTGCTTTGACAGTGGAGGACTGGGACTGACCTGAATTCATATGCAGGCTGAACAGCAGAAGCTTGATGAAATGGTAGCTCCCTGAATGTAATGCAGAGTAGCTGACAGGCTTGTCAGGCACCTCTCATAACTCAACAATAGATCTAATTGAGCAACCACAGATGAGCAAGGGAGATGCACAGGATCAGCTCCTGCACACAGCAGCCTCTGATCCTGCTGAAAGGCGACCGCTCAGCCGTGACAGGCTCCCATCACTGCCGCTTCCTCCAGCAGTAACCTTTGACCCCCCACACCTCTGCGTCTCTTCACGCTTAGGTAGTTGGAGGCCGCCTGGAAACGCCATAAAACCTGTCAGAGTCAACCTCTCGCTGAGATCCATGATGGCTGCCGACATCCTGTTCAGCAGGCCGTGAGCGGCCGAGCACTAACTGTCAAGCGCATGATCAAGCAAGCATGGAGGCCTTTTTGCCTTCAGCACACCCACCCAATTGTAATATAGGCAGATTTCCCCAAAGCATCTGCCGTCTTGCCTGTGTTCACTGCGTTTAGATGAGAGGAGCTGAAGGAATGTCAGTGCTTGTTACAAGCAAAAGTCAAAGTTCTGTCAGGGAAACTGTTCCTCAGAAAATCAAATCTTTGCATAAAAATTCTCAATCTCCTTTATTTCATATTATGTCTATTTTTTATGTAATTTTTAATATTTTTATGTCATGTTAAAAACAGAAACACAAACAACTACAGAGTGGAAATTATTTATGCTTTGCAAAATGCTAAAAGGCGGCATCCAAGAAGTAAAGGTAGCTGCAGTAAGAGACTAAAGGAGCTCAGAGCCAGAGTCTTAACACACGAGAGTGTTCTCAGTTGTCTACCCCTCTGGGGCTAAATGGGTTTTGGTGCCACTTGTCAGTTCTGTGGGGTCTATTGGATTGGGGGGGGGGGGTCCTCATCCTGGGATGATGGTGCTTGGTGGGATCTGCAGGAGATGGTTTACCGGATGGTCTACCGGAGATGGTTTGTGATGATTAGCCTCCATTCAGACTCTATTTAGTCAAGGGCCTCGTGTATAGTGTATATAGGTGTAGATTCTTCTTGTTGTTAAATGTTATTATTTTTGAATTTTTGCACATTTTTAAACACCCTTTCATTCTTTTTGCACATCACTGTTGTTGTTCTTTTTTCTCTATTTTGCACTGAACTGCTGTAACAATTGAATTTCCCCAACGTGAGATCAATAAAGAATATCTCTATCTCTATCTATATCAATTTGGCTCCTGCCAGAACCCACTTTCAAGGGTCTTGTGCTCAGTGAGAGCCCAGGTCTGCTTTTCGGTGATGACACCCACCTAGCTCCCCTCAATTCATGTTGGGTAGTGCAGTAGGGCCTGGAAAACCAATGTACCTTGTGGTACCTTTGCCTAACTGTCCACGACTGTCCTCCTTTCTTATAACATTTTGTCTGGGTGTTTGGGGAAGGTTTCTGCCTTTGACACACTTTGGGGGTTGTTCTAGTTGGCAGTGGAACCTCTCTGTAAGGCTGTATGGTCATGTGTCCCTTCCTTATTGGTTTAGTAGATACGTAGGATCCTTTGGTAGCAGGCCCCTCGCCTGGGGCTGGTGGCGCTTCTAGGAGGGTGGACCTTGTACTTGACTGTGGCCCATTGACTATATATGAGAACTGGACCAAAAGATTGTGATGTCACCCATAGAAAATGATTTGTTCCCAGCTCCAACAAAATAAAGTCAATTCAGTCACCGTTTTTTGTTTTTATTTGCAATATGCATGCTGCCATTTTGGAGTCAGGCATCTATAGTAACCTGTTTCGCTAACCAGGAGTGACCTTGTTAAAAATCCATTCCCATACCACCAGCAGATACAACCCACTTTTATTTAGGTAAATGAATGGTCAGTTTATAACTTTAATAACTTGTAATAATTCTGACAAATAGAATGACTGAGTACTAGCTGTTTATTTCTCAATAGAAGTATACCAGATTTTAACTTCTTGGAGTCAGCGGGTACTTCCTGTTTGGATTGCCAGAGGGTAAGGGGTCACTCAGTCCAGTTCTGATATGCAGTCACTGGCCTGGACACAGTGGGGTGTCTTTATGTTGAGGTAAAACTTCTGACACAGTTTAGGGTAATCTGAGGGTAAACTTCATTCGATCTGTTTCTTTCTTTAACTAAACAAAGTTTATCATGAAATGCAAAATGCGTGTAAACAAAGACACATATTGTGTGTACAAAGATCACATGACCCTAGTTGTAGCAATAAAATCTGTGCTACAGGAGAGGCCCTCAGCCTCAGACAAGAAAAAAAGAGAATACAAGCTGTACACAAACACCAGCCTTTTCTTCCTGAGCTCTTATAACTCCATCATCTGAACACTGTACTTCAGAAAAACTTTAAGGTGAACACTAGGTGGCAGTGTGTCCATGTAAGAGAGGCGCCCCGCCTCATCCTGTCAGCACCTGGGTGTGTTTGCAGAAATACATCTGCAGACTAGAAGTTTTAGGGAGAAAAGGAGGTCTTTACTAACAAAAGAAGCAGCAGAATATAAACTTTTAAAAAACATAAAATTTGCAATTAAGGTTAGGGAGTACAAAAGGATTATCCAGTGTTTTAAAGACACAAAAAGCATAATTTCAGGATTCCTGTAAAGTTACTGGTGGGGTTCAGAGTTCAGAAAGGACCAACTAAAGACTATTTTTTTAGATGATGGAGATGAAGCTGAACTTCAGTGTTTCTGACCAGTCAGACAGAAGGATGAGCAAAGAAAAATTATTTGTGGTGAAGACACACTGAAGGCAGAGAGGAAAAGGAATCGAATTTGGGTGAAGAAGACACATTTCCATTTCCTGTTGAAAACTGAGGTTTTGTCTACCCTGACAAAAGTTTTTATCATCACCCAAGTTCACGGATTGTGGAATGATGAGGTGACGAGGGGTTAGATACTCCTCAAACTCCAAATACTGCAGCCCAACAATAAAAATTAAAAAAAGTTTGATCTCCGTTTCAGCTTCAGCTGGTTAGTATGACGTTTGTGGCACGAGTGCCTTCAGAAAAAAGACGAGGCAGATGAAAGCACATCAGAAAACGCGTTTCATCCCATCTGGAAGTGTTTAAGATGAGAGGAAAATTCAGAGCGGGATGTTGAACTGAGTGGAATGCTACGTTTCTTCAAGGGAGCATTTGATGTGCATGAGTCAAGATGTGAAAGTCTCTTCAGTTGAAGCTCAGGTGAAGCGTCTTGGTCTGATGATGTCATGTCACCTGCAGTCCTCCATGTTTGAGCCGGTGGGTGAGGAAGTCAGCGTTGAGCTTGTCGCCATGCAGATGGGAGTTCAGGGATCTCTGAGTGTCTAAACACATAAACCTGTCAGCAAAGTCTTTAAAGACGAGCCGTGACGTTCATCTCCTGGAGGAGAAGATTTTTCGGATTCTGACAGATGAATCCCTCTGAAGAGAACACATCTTCATTCCTGCAAAAACATGGGAGACGGTTTGTCACCGGATGAAAAGCGCTTTGCCTTTCAGGAGTGGAGACAAGGTCAGCAGGTCTGTCTTCCTGGTACTCTCGTCTCATCTGTAATTGTCTTTAAAGCGCGCAGTCAAACTGGTGAGTGGAGCTGCATCGCTTCATGTGGGCCTCCAGGGGATCATGCAGGAGAATCTTCACGCGGAAGAAGATGTCATTTAAGAAGGAAACACTTCAAAATGAGGCGATTAAACTTTGAAATCTCTAAAATGCTCCCCGCTGAATTGTTTTTGGAGTAACAAGGTCACAAAGCTGCAGCTTTGTTGTGTTTGTTTCCTGTCAGAGAGCTATCACACTGCTGTCGCCTCCTTATCCCAACATCATGCAGACATGCTCAGGCGAGGTTCAGGCAGACAAAGAGGCAGGTGGGTAGACATGCTGGGATCATGGCAGGCAGACAGGCAGTCAGGGAGACCGACTGATAAGTAGACAGACCATCACAATTTGCTCACCTGATGACAAACAGGTTTAAGACAATAGATAAACATTGTTAAGCTGACTGAACATAAAACCTGAGAGCATTAAATAAAAACATCATGCATCTGCTTTATAAATCAATAATGCTAAAACACTAACAAAGAACTGTGAAATTGGTCAAACTGTAATGACCCCAAACCCTTCTCAAATGAAAAAGGTGAAACTGGAGATGTTCCCCTCCTCTCTCAGAGACAGATGTCCTGTGTTTTGTGTTTTTGTCACTATACGGAGGCTGTTCGGGTGCTGTGTGTGATAAATTAAGGGTGACAATCAGATATATTGCTGCTGTTGTTGAGAGGCATCCCACAACCCGCCTGCAGACGCACGTCCTCTTCACCGCCAGCGTCTGCTGCCTGCAATTAGACCAATGTCAGGATCTCCTGATGAAGTCACGGCAGGGATTATGCTGCACAAGCACGGTTGCTGCTGACACTCAGGACCATCCAAGTTCATTTTGGAATGGAGGTTTGCATTTGAAAAGATTCTACAGAATCTGTTTAAGAAACCCTTAAAAATTTTTTAAAGACATTAAAATAGCTGAAGCATTGAGTGTTCAATAGACTAGATGTGGGAGAAGATCTGAGGGCCTCAGAAACAAACCATCATGTCCAAAGATTTGGTTCCACAACAAACCCAGTGTCTTCAGAAAACAATTTATTGCAAACCACTGCTGTGCAATTCAGCTAAACATATTCCATATGAGTGTGCACACCTCTCTCTGCAATACACCTGCTGATGATTCCAGTCTGTGCACGTCCGTGCCTGTGGCCTGTAATTGGCTAGGTGCATCTGAGCAGCAAACCTTCCAAAGCGCTCAGCCTCAGCTGCTCTAAATGACTGTTGACGTGGAGGAGAAGCGTTTAATATCAGTCTGTAATGGCTTCTGATGACACTCCGTGCTCGGAAGAGCGTGTAATCTCCCTCAATTCATTTCAGCGCACAGAGCATCGAGTGCCACTGCCAGCTGGGAAAGTGGCTGCCAGATGCTGTGTGCGCGCTCTTGTGCATGTAAGCAAACATCTGCAGGGGAACACAGTAATCCTGTGCAGCAGGTCCCTCTCAAATTAGTGATAAAGCAGAGAATGAACCCTTCATTCTGTCACAATTTTCCATAAATTACACAAACATCTGATCTGTGCGACTTGGTTCAGCCTGTCAAATGGAGACCTGATGGGAATCAAACACGCGACTGATGTGAAACAAAACCAAATCAAACCTTATGACAGAAATAAGAACACTTAGCCAGAGTCCAAAACCTTTAGGTGGTTAAGATTATTGACAGTTTTACTGGGATTTTTCTCAACAAGTGTCATTACTTGTCTTTATATTTCCTCACATTTGTGTTAAATTTCTTTAATCTAATTGTTTTATTGTCAAATAGCAGAACTTATCCATGCAAAGAAAGCTTCTAGCCACAGAAGATACAAATGTGAAGGATGAATGTGGACGCTTGTGTTTTTTCAATCATCTTGACGTTCGTGTAGTCTGTTGTATTGTTGTGACATCTTTGTGGTTTTATGAGTCTCTTGCTTTCCCTGTGGCCCTCATGACCCTGGAGCTGCTGCCCAAATTTCCAGTCCTGATACTAAAAAAAAGGCTTAATTTGACACAGCGGAGTTAGAGGGGCAGACGCAAGGGCGTGGACCTCAAACCAGACAGGGATTTGGATGAAATGGCTCTTCATTTGCCCATGAGGGGTTGGCATTGGTCCTGCCTCTGGGGGAGTTTAATTTGTGGATGTATTGAGGAGACACAGTCATGGTTCCCAGCTCTTTTTTTTAATCCGGTCATTCTCTGGTTGTAATTAAAATGCTCTGATAACAGTTTTCACCTACTTTGGCAATTCACATGATTAAGAGGCTTATGAACTGTTTAAATGAGATTTCTACTCCCCTTGTGTCTTTCTAATCATGCCCACTGGCCAGTTCCCCACCACACTTTTGTTTGTTTCATGGTCTGCTCCAACATGGACTGCAGGCTGTGAATGATAAGTGATCAGAGATGTGATCCAGGATTTTCCTAAATCCTTTAGCTCGACTCTGAGCTCTGGTTCCTCCTCTGAGAACAACGTTCCCTTAGGAAGAGCTTCAGACACCTAAACTCGTTCAGACTAGAGGGTTACGTCAGTGCCATTTGTTACTATAACCACCAATAGAATCAACCTAAGGAAAATAATAGAAAAACAAAGGAAAACAAAGAATAAAAATATTGTTGGACAAGAACACGAAAGGTTGGACGTCTCAATACGTTTAGCTTGAAATCCATTCATTGACTACACAGGAACCGGAATGAGTGACCCTTCCCTCCAGGCGATCCAAACAGAAAGTGCCCACTGGTTTCAAGAAGCCAAATTCACTTCTAATGAGAAATTAACAGTTAGTACTCAGTCTTCATGTTTGCCAGAATAACTAATTTTTGATCGGCCAGTGTTTTTTTTTAACAAGTTCTTGATGATCCAAATGGTTTTCATGATATTTTTGCTGTTATTGAAGTTATAATCTGACCAATCAGTAGCTATCTCAATAGTAGGTGGTGCCTGTTGGCCCTAACGCTCAAAACATTTGATTGAAGGATGTCATCTTGCTCCAACGTATGTATCGCAACAAAATGGCGACTGAATTGACTTTGTTTAGTTGGAGCTGGAAGCAAACCCTTTTCTATGGGTGATGGCTCCCTTAATCGGTCCAGTTCTCATATAGAGCGTTCCCTCGTTTATCGCGGGGGTTTCATTCTAAAAATAACCCGGAATAGGTGAAATCCGCAACGCAGGATTGCAGATGTTTAGGCCGTAAAACAACTCGCTACACACTTTCTACCCTTTTCTCAGTCGGACATAAATGCTTTTCTCTCTCATTTTAGCTCTCAGAGTTCAAACCTTCTTAGGAAAACAAGTCCAGCATTATTGAATAAAATCAAAGGTCTAATTGCGATTTATTTATGTAAATGTTGCAAGCCTTTACGAATTCTGCCCAGGAGACACAGCACAGAGAACGACGGACAATCAAAACATAGATCATAGTCTGTTAAAAAAAAAAGCATGCAATACTGCACTGAAAAACATCTTCAAAATAGCGAGACCACGAATAGTGACCTGCGTCGCAGCGAGGGGAACACTGCACAGTCAATGGATTGATGTACAATTATTGGACTCTTCTGTCAGGATTTAAATGTATGCAGATGAAAGAATCTTTAAGTATTACAGAAAAGGAACAAAGAGCTTCAAAAAAGTGTGAGAACCTAAATTGGGCAAAAATGTAAGCAGAAATCACACCGACAAGGATCCACAACAAGCTGAAAAGGTTAAATTCATTCAGTCAGCTGTGGTTTGTTTGTTGTAAAAATATAGAGAACTAAACAAATTTAGACTTACCCAACCTAAGCTGTGTTGACTAAATCACTGGTCTCAGCATCCCATCAGGATGTTCATGTTAAAGCCTGTGATGGCACAGTTGAAGGAAGCCTTTTGTTTGAAGGAATGGAAACGTCCTCTGCCTAAAAGGAACATGGAGAGTTGACTGAAGTCCATAAACTAAAAACCTCAAGACTTTTGAAACAAAGTTTTGAGACCAAAGAGGAGACAGTTGAGTGAAAGACCAAAACCAGAAGTCAAGCAAGGAGGCAAGATAAATGGTATGGGTTTGTTCTGCAGGACCTGGACTCCTTGATGACCTTTTCTCTGATTGAAGAATTCTAATGTGAGTCCAACCATGAGAGATTTAAAAGGTCTTCATCGGGTTGAGGTGCAGCTTCTCCAGCAGCTGCTCATCCCCAGTGGAGGTGGCTTCTTGTCATCTATGAGTTGTTAAGCCATAGGTCACATCTTCAAGCTCCAACAGAAATGCTTAAATGCTTAAACCTGCAGGTTCAACTTAAAGAACCAGTCAAACAGACATTTCTGTTCTGCATGTTCTCGTCCTTTTCGTCTTTGCACGGTGCTCGTCTTGCTCCTCATTTTCTGTCTGCAGATCTGCTGTCAGCCTCGCCTCTCTGGAGAGGCTCATCTTCTCACCTGTGTCTCACCACGTCATCTGTCCTCATTTACGGCTGAGATTCACACCTCTGCAGTAGCTTCTTCTGTTCCACCTGAGACCCATCAGCTTGTGTCTGAAAAAAACCCAACAAATGACCTCTGACCATTGTGTTAAATACATGGAGAGACGGGAAGTGACAGGCTCCCTTTTAGTTTACAGTTAGAGAGGTCCTCTTCAGATGTTCTGCACATCTTCATAGTTCAGCTCCTCTCTGCACTCATCATCGATTCCATCAGCGGTAGTTAAGAAGTGACGACAAAAGTTGCACACCATTTTAGTGTCAGGGTTTCATCCAAGAGATAACGTCTGTTTCGTCAGAGGGAAAGGGAATACAGTGTGGTCAGCTGACATGCACAGGTCAAATTTAACAAAGCAGGAATCTAAAATGAGTCCAGCAAGGGCTCAATAACGAGTTGAATTCAGCTAAGGACCTCAGTTATATAAGGCTTGCTCTGTTAAGCCTGTGGAAGATAATACAAAGAGTCATCCGCTCTTAAAGTTTTCTTGTATGTTAGATTCTGAGTATAAGCTGTCATGTGATGAGAGCTCCTGGATCCAGATCTGTCTGGAACCCTTTGTCTCACTGGTCCAGTCACCCTTCACTGGTTTATGCTCTAAAGGTTAAAGCTGTTCCAGGTCAACTGAAAGTTCTCGGTGAAAGGATTCCAGAGTTTTTGTGGTTCTGAACTGTCCGTTCCAGCATCATGAGGATTCTGCTTTTCTGTGACTGCAACACACAAAGGGCAAAGCAGATGGACCAACCAGGAGTGCACAGCACGCGAAATGAGATTTAAATTTAGACATTCTAGATATGTTGCCAAAACTAGCACAGTTTTTTTTCTCATTAGAGCTAGTAGGATTTAGAAAAATCAAAATTGTTATTAAAATAAGTCAAACTGCCTTTGCTCCAAACTCCTGACAATAGAAAAAGTTAATTCAAGGCTCAAAAACCCTAAAATTGCACTCTGGGATTTAAAGGATGTTATTTTTAAGTTCAATAAATGTTGACAAGTTAAAATGGCATTCCTTGTCATTATGAAAAATAAATAAATTTATGTTCTAAGAATAAGTGTTATTTTTAGATTTTATGAGGATTTATTAAAACGGGGCAAATCGTACAAAGATCTTAGTCTAAGTTTGTTCACATTTAACTCTAAAATGAGTCATTTTCACTCATTACACTAGTTTTTTTGTCACTGTTATCAAAATGAACTACAATTAGAAACATAAAAACAAAAAGATACAAACCCTTTGGTTTGTTGTAACAGTTAGCTTTTTAAGCTTTTTTCCTTTTAAATGATTGTGTAGAACTTTCTAGATTTTGATATCCTATTATAAGATTTCTTCTCGAGTAGAAATGACTTGCTGCATGGACAGACTGTTTCTGGTGATTTTCTTCATAAGAATAGTGTTCTTTTCCTATTTTTAGGCTACATTGTTTTGCAGTGTGGGTCAGAAATTTGACATGTATATGGGATTCCCACTTCCACTGCAGGCAAATGATGGCTCTTTGTGTCTTCATGTTTGTAGTAGCCTGTTTAGGTTGGCTTCTTCTAAATCACAGAGAAGCAGACAGAGCAGTTGTGGAGCAAGGGGAGCGAAAGAGCGATGGAAAGCAGCTTGAGGCTCGCAGTATCTCCTCACAGATCTCCTCTGCAGGTTCCTCTTCACACATCTGCGCTGATCTTCTCGTTTTCTTTTTATCTGTTCAAGAGCTGATCTCTGATAAGATGAGCTGCAAGATCAGCTGGAGGAAAAAAAGGAACAAAACATGCTTCACTTTCCACAGAACTCTACTTTTTAACCCTTCTCCTCGTCACGAGGAAGGCCACGGCAGCCTCTGGAGCCTTAAACAAACTGGGATCACGTGGACTTGAGCCTAAAGATGCTCAGGTGGAGAACACTGTTCCCCCTCTGAACTCCAGCACAGGTTTTTTTCTCATGTTTGATGTCAGATGTTTCTCTCATCCTTACAAACTTCATCCTAATGGATCTGCATCTCCAATCCTCCTTCACTCGATCAGGCACAAGCTTTTCTATAACCGGCGTCTTCCTCTGAAAAAGAGACAGGGTGGGACAGTGGGTCTCCATCAATTCTTCTGTCTGCACCAAAGTCCAAACATCTAACCTTTAGAGTAAAAACAGGTCAGTGGATTTTTAATATTCAGGCGATGGACGGATGTGCCGAGAATCATGCAGACACAGAACCTGGCGGCAGCTGCCGCTGACAGTTTCTCAGACAGAAAGTTTCTGGAGTTATTTTCGTTTTGGGACCAGACATTTTTTGACAAAATCATCTCCTGGTCTGGAGGTGTGTTCAAGGAATAACATGGACTCCTGCAAAGATTGCTGAGCTTTGATTTACAGGCTGCTGCTGCTCTGAAAGAAACTTCCAGCTCCCCGTCTTTGTTCCTGTAGGTAAAAGACAGACTCTTCTGTCCAGCTTTTTCTTCATCTCATGTTTTCCTCCTCCTCCTCTCCTGCTCCATTGTGGGAATGTTTACTGTGTGCTTGAATATTTCATGGCCTTCAACTCGCATCACGCGTCCACAGTTTCACACTGCTGCTCTCCGACCTCATGAATAAAGAAAGAGCTGTCTGAACGCGTGTTTCCTCAGCAGCTGGATCTATACCTGCTCTGTAGGGTTCAGGAGATCTGGATGAGGCTCAGGGTGTGACCATCCCGGCAACCTGCTCTAACCAAGAGTGGGAAAAGGTCAGAAATCCACCATGAGGTGCAGAGGATTCCTGCGGTCCTGACAGGTTTTTCTTCAAAAACCTGTTTTTTGTTGAAGAAAGCGAGGAGACATCTCACTCAATCAGCAGGCTGCTGTGTGGCAGAGGGGAGCCTTTGAGCGGGGAAGTCAGCATCTCATGAATGAGAGAACAATAAAGACTGCAGCTCATCTGCTCAGGATTGATGCGGGATCTCTCAGATATTGGCATTCCGCAGAGCAACTTTGAAGTTTCATTCACACAGGGCACATGAACCTGCCATTAAAGCATACACCTGCAGAAAATTCAAAAAAGGACCTTTTTTTCTTTCAATTAAATGAGAAGAAAAATTTTCAATCATGTCATCTCCAGTATCAAACAGGTCTGCTGCTGGAAGTCTGAGCCGCTTTTTCTCTGAGAATTAATGGGCGGATCGTGAAAACCAAGCAGAGCTGCGTTTTTACCAAACCGTAAGAGGACGGACACTTTCAGGAATGTGGACAGAAAAGGCCAGGGACGGATCTTCATGTGGTAGTTCCACTGATAGAAGCCTGCGGCTGTATTCACTCCTGGATCCTAAACACTCTCATATAGTTTACATCACTGCACTCACACACAAACACATTCTGTGAACCATCACAGATGCATTTTGTTCAGGAATCCTCAAACCTGAACTCGGTTCTTTAGCTGACAGGGAACCCAGTTCTGCTCCTCAGCCTCAAACCGATTTAGCGTTAAAGAAGATGATGAAGATATTTGCATTAAAATAATGTGACTCTTGTAGTTCAGCTAAACCCTGAAGAAGCAGGACATCAAATTTAAGCTGCAGGGAAATCCAATAAAAAAACTCAGAGAGAACAAACAGAAAAGAAAAAACTGAATGGAAGAAAAAAATATATAAATTATTAGAAAGGAAAAGAACAGCAGAGAAAAAAATCAACAGAACGGAACAATGCAAAAGAGTAAATAAAAGAACAGAAGAAAACAGAACAAAAAAGGGAGAGGAAGTGTAGAACAGAACGCTAAATATAATAAAATAAAAAAACAAAACAGAACAGAACATAAATGAAGCCCATTGAGAAAACTGTTGCAATATTCGGCTTGAATTGAATCGAATTGAAGAGAAAAACAGAACAGAACAGCACAGAAAAGAAAAGTAGAAATAAAAATAACAGCACAGAAAAGAAAAGATTAGAAATAAAAATAACAGAACAGAACAGAATAGAAATAAAAATAAAAATAACAGAACAGAATAGAAAAGAATAGCAGCTGACAGTTTGATCCGGTGATGTATTTCAACCCCTGGCTTGGCAGCCTGACCTCCCTGACCTGATGTCAGAAGCCCCCCTCCTCCAGCTCAGTTATGTCTCTGACCAGAATCTCATCTGGACCTGAGTCTGATCCAACAAAGCTTACAGCTGTAATTAAATCATTACAGTGGTGTGTACGCCTCGCAGAGCCACGCCAAATTGACTTCCACTGAGCTGATTTTCTGTTTGAACACCTCGTAATGATTTTCTGCCCGTCTAATTACAAAGCTAACATCCGATCAAGCTGCCATCCAGAGGGGAATTATCGCAGGGGCCCGGCATTAGACCTCATTACCCGCCCGAGTGCAGTATTATTCCTCCTCGTAATTGGAAAGGGACATTTGTCAGCACAGCTTCCCCCACCCCACAAAATCACCACTCGCCGCTTTCACAGTCGGCAGGAAAACAAACCAGAGCCGTCGAGTTCAATCGATGTTTAACCAAGCTCCAAACATCACTCTGGCGAGGACTTAAACACAGGGGGCGCCACTGACGACCTCTTCATCTTCCTCTGAGTAAGAGATGGTTGGATGAGTCATCACCCCTGTAAACTCCTCCTTAATTTCTTGAAAAAATATCCAATTTTGTTTCAATTTTCTTCTGGAATCACAAAACGTCCGTGAAAATTATGAGATTCAGAAAAGAAAGTCACTCTTTTTCATTTTTGTTACAGAGAATAAAAATAATTTTCGTACAGGGCTCCATGGTGCAGTTTAGCTGATAAATGCCACATTTTTGTGCAAATTTATATTTTAGCCTGAGCTATTGTATTTTTAATTCAGAAGCCTTATTCTTCTTTGGGTTTTTGTATTATTTTACTTGCTAACTTTGAAAAGAAATCCTAAAAAATGGGTTTGATAACACGTGGCACTGACTTAACCCTTGTGCTATCCTATGACCCCACCCTTACATTGATGTGTTCTCCCTACCATGACAAAGGTGGATGAAGGTGGAAAGAAGATCACAAATCATTGAGGAAAAAAGGTTCAGCCCACTGTCTAGTGGGTCTAAATGACCCAACTCCCAATCTTAAAGTGCCAATGAGAGTGAGGAAAAAGAATACATCATCTGATGATACATGATAATATAGGACTTTTTTGAAATAGTCTATCAGCAACTGTGAACCCACCAGGAGTGGGCCATCACTCCCATTGCTGGGCCTGAGGCTAGTCAGGACCATCAGCTCTCTGCAGGCCCGCTGAGCCCTGCTGTGCTGCAGGAGCTGGGCTGGTAGTCTCTCCTGCGGCTGCAGAATGTCAGCAGCAGTGACTGACAGCTCCAGCAGGACGCTGCAGTCCCTCACACAGATCCAGCATCTCTGCAGGTATCTGCACCCCTACTTACGGCTCACTGGGGCTTTTGAGGAACTTTTCCTGTTTTGGTCCAGGTATTTCTCCTGCTGAAGAACAATATTTAGTTCAGTTCTAAACAAGAGCTTTTGAATCCATGAAACAAAACCAGGAGTTAGTCTAAGCCAGGGGTCTGCAACCTGAGGCTCCAGAGCCACGTGTGGCTCTTTTTATCCTTCCATAGTGGCTCTCTAGCTAAAGAAAAATTTTATAATAGTATTTTTAAAAGCACCTAAGTAGCATTGATTTGGTCTAGATCAGATTTGTTTATACATTTATGGCTGAGGTGCACCAACAAGTAAGATACCGTATGCTCCAGAGTATAAGTTGTGTTTTTTATCACCAGGGGGTGCGACTTATATTCAGGAGCGAATTATGTATTTGTGATATTTAAACACAAATAGGCTTATTTATTCATTGTTTTTCCACTAACAACAGGTTGCTTATTAGCATTTTTTTAAATATGTTTTTCTTATTTGCTGCAAGCAGCAAGTCGTCAAACTGGGTCACAGAGAGACAGAAGAACAGATAAATACACTGTCTTTCAATTGCAGCTCATGCACTATATATAGAGGGTAAGGATCGGTGTGTGGAAAAATAAAAAAAGACTAAATGATCTCATGATCCCAGAGATCGAGACGTTAATATTGATGCTTT
The DNA here is from genome assembly GCF_053564925.1 of Oryzias latipes. Lineage (NCBI taxonomy): Eukaryota > Metazoa > Chordata > Actinopteri > Beloniformes > Adrianichthyidae > Oryzias > Oryzias latipes. The sequence goes on along the minus strand of NC_136242.1, from coordinate 29,848,183 downwards.
TGTAGAGTTCTTCAGAGTAAATCATCATAATCTTTCATCATCCGTATCTTCCGTGCATTATAAACAAGATACACACAGTCAAAGCCTCCATGTAGTGATGAGGCTACAAATTCAGATAGTAGCTTCTTCACATGCAATGGGTGTCGGGTGTCTTGGACAAGCATTGAGCATTAAGTTTGACGTGAGTCAAAAGAGGCATCGAACGCAAGTTTGACGCATAAATTGTGTTCCGTGTGAACGCAGCATTACGCCAAGCTTGGTGAATTTGTTCATAAATGTTGGACTTTTCACTTAAAAGTGCGACTTAAATATGGTTTCTCCTTCTTTATTCTGCTCTTTTAAAAAAAATCCTATTTGGCACAGAATGTCTTTTATTTTGAAAGGAAGTCACACAAACTTCAGTCAAAAGTAATACAAACATTTTCACATTTGGAAAAAAATGCTATTTTTTCTTTATATTTTTGTTTTTACTTATGCCAAAAATCATACAATTGATATTTATTATAAAAGTTACACTGTAAAGAACAAATAATAATAATGGATTGGATTTATCTGCCCTTTTCCAGACGTCAAAGCGCTCACATTGTGTCCATTCACGCAAGGTGATGGTAAGCTACCGATGTAATCCCAGCAGACTGACAGAGGCGTCGCTGCCAGTATGCCAGTAGGCGCATACCGGCAGTCTACCTAACACCAGTGGAGCAATGCTGTAGGTGTCTTGCCTAGTTGATCGAACCGCCGACCCTTCGATCATTGGCCGACCCGCTCAACCGCCTGAGCCACTGCCGCCCTTCAAAAGGGTACAATTGGACTTTGCGGATCAAGTAAAGAAAGAAGCTCAGATGGCTCTTTGACTTTTAAAGCTTGCAAACCCCTGGTCTACGCTCGTGTATTGAGGGTCATTCAGGGCCACTTTCAAAAACTAACTTAAACAAAAAGTTTCTGTTCAGCTGGAACCTGAAAGGCAGTTATTCTGAGCAGAAGGAGTTCAGCGTGAGGGGGAGTCCCGCTGTGATTCATGCTGGGATCAGCACATGCTCAGATTTAGAAGGGACCGCCACCTCAGCAGAAAAGGACACCACTGAGACAGCTTTTCAGACAAAATTGGATTTTTTTTGTTTTTGCTTTGAAGTAAATTAAAAAAAAGACTAAAAGAAATGAATCAGGTAGCTTCGGTGAATTTTAGGGAAACTCACGTTAAGAGTTGAGTTTGAATTTCCCTGCACAGTTCAAAAAAGTTTTTGTTTGTTTTTTTCATAATCACAAACTAGCCGCAATGCCTGCTTCCCAATGTAAATCAAGGACTAAATATGCAGTTCCTCAAACGGCCACTGGAGAGTAATTTGTCGTTAAGCGCAAATAAGTCAAATTTTAAACCCACCAAAAACTATTGTAAACCCGTGAGTAAAAAAAATTAAATTGAGCAATTTTTCTTAAAATCGAAATCAAATTTATGCATGTTTGATTGGCAGGTGGGTGGCCTTAACACAACTTTCTTTAAATTGTCCCGCCCAATTGGTCATTTGTAAGTTGGGAGACATGAATTCCAGTCAGTGGCCTGTGGTCATCCCACTTTAGGCAGACATTTTATAGTCTCATGGATAATCGTTGACTGTGATCGCTAATGACCAGGCGTCTTTGGGCCAACCAGGATGGTGGACGTTACACATGGAGGTCCAGTGCATCGTGTGATGCAGTCTGAGGCAGAGTCCTAAACTCCAGGTGAAGCTGTCCGTGACTGCGAGAGCGCGACAGCCGAAAAGAGGGAAGAGCAAATCGCTGTAAGCGGCGAGCCTGGAAGAAACTCCCATCTGCAAGGAGAAATGCATCAAAACTATGCATCAACATCAGCAACAGAAGATGAAACTCTCTACACGTTTACATAAAAAAAAGCAAACATCCTGAGACTTAAAGTGACATGAAACTGTACTTAAATTCAGCTTGTGAAGTTGAAGAACTTCACGTTCGGACTGTTACTCTATCTAACTGCTTTCATTTACACTCTAAAAAGAGTATTTAGGCTGCAAAGATAAACCGTTTAACATTGATTTAACTTAATTATTTTCTTTGGTGAAGATAAATCACGTTTTTGGATTCAATCAAACAAAAAAATAAGCAGACTTCTGCTGCTATTGGGAGTTTCAATCAAGGACATTCATCAACTAGTGATGAGTTATAATCGTAATAGTAAGTAAGTAAGTAAATTGTATTCATATAACACCTTTCACAGATAGAAGTCACAAGGTGCTATATATAAATATATGTTTTAGAAGGTTTGAAAGTATTTGAACTTATCTACAAGCAACTTTTTACACTTGTGGTTACATATTTTCATTAAATAACATTATTTCAACAGAAGTTAGAATAAAAAAGAGACATCAGAATGGAAAAGGTGACTTTTAAGAGTTTTAGGAGTTAAAATAAAACGTTTACTACAATTTTTAGTTTTACTGCAGACAAATCTGTTATTAACAAGATCCTTAACTTTGAGGCGGGACTTTTAGAATAACAGCACTGACCTGGCTGAAGGTTGGGCTGGTTAAAGACGTCACTGGAACCCTTCCAGTAGTGAACGGCCATCTTGCCATGGTAATCTCGAATGTTAGTCTTAGCATCTAAAGCAGGGATAAATGATCTCATCAGGAGGACACTCACGTTTCACACTGATCATCACTTGAGTCTTTCCTGCGGAAAAAACTCCAAATTTTAGTTCAGGAAGTTCAGTGGGACTCATGCGGCTCACGCTGGCGTCCCAGCAGAGCAGGCAGGAGGCTAAGTGGAGGAGCTAATTGTTACAGCAAGTAACCAACCCGCATTACGGGTTGATTACCACCCCCCCCACCTACCCACCTGCCTCAAACCCGGTTTAAGCCGCCCGCTAGAGAAACCCAAACTGAGCTCCATGGCAGTGAGGAGACCTGCTGGCAGCCAAATCACCACTCAGGAAACCAAATCCTTCGCCTCCAGCTGCCAGCAGATCAGGAGGCGTTTGAGTTGGAGGAACTCCGCAGAGCAAAGCTAAGCTTCTCCTCCTGCATTTTTGTCACCCTTCAAACAGAACAGAGGATTTAGGACCGTTTCAAAGCCCACAAAGTCTCATTTGATATCGGGACGATGCTTTATGAAGCTCAGCAGGATCTGACTGCAAAAATTCAGTTTTTCTGACAACAGAGATGAATGTTGATGCATCCAGAAGTTAGATGAAACAAATAAAGTTTTGACTTGATTTGCATTTCAGTGATATTTTATTATAAATGTTTATGTTCGTTCATAATGGAAGAATTGGCAGCTGAGATGATGGGTCACCCAGCAGAAACATTTCAGATCAATCATTTTCCACGGGACAATTCAAAATGTAACACTCAAGAGAGCTCATCTTTATCTCCAGCATCCGTCTGTAGTGACCATTTTCTTCAGATCCGCAATCTGGATTTTTGGAGACTGAACTTGGCTGGTAGTCCAGAATGTTTTCAGAATCTCCTGCACAGATTTATGACATTTATCAAAATAATATTTAAATAAATCTGATTAGGGATTAACTCAAAACATTTTTGAGCTATGAAAAATAAATGATAACGTTAACAGTAATTTTATTTGTGATGCACTTTCCATTAACAACCAATCCCCTTCAAACACCAAATCTTAATAAAGCAAATAGACTTGTTTTTAATAAAAAGAATGTCTTACGAGAAAAAAGTACCAATTAAGCAAGTTTTTTTTGGCAAAAATAATCTTAGTTTTAGAAAAAAAAAGTCTTGATGACTAGAATTGTTTTCTTAAATAAGAATTCTGCATGATAAGACCATTTTTCTTATCCCCTTTGGCCGATTTGCTTACTTAAAGAAAATGATTCACATTTTAGTACATTTGACTAGTTTATAGGGGGGGCTGTTTTATGTCAAAATGCTGTCAAATGCATTTATTAAAGCAATATATAGCTGGCTGAAAATGAGTTTTCTTAGGCATAGGTATGTGTGTGATGTAGGACCTTCAGGTGGACTGGTATCGTTTCACAGGCAGGGCGTGACGAGTTTCATGGTGGGAATTTAAAGGCGGTCAAACAATCCCAGCTGCTGCTGAATTTGACCCATGTTTGCTGACTTCCCTTCCTTTGTGTCAAACATCTCAACAGTTAGACGTTTAGTGGCTCCACTCACTATAGCTGCTGATCAGGGTTCGAACCATGTCTTCGTGTCCATGAATGGAGGCCAAATGAAGAGCCGTGTAACCCTGAAATCACCAAAGACAGACGTATCTGCTCACTCAGCAGCATTCACTGACAGAGCGGGAGGGGCATCACAGCAAATACAGAGTTCAAAAAGTGGAAACAGACAGGTTAAAGTCTGATCTGGTGGCTTTGGGGACAAGACTGGAGGAGAGAACAACATTAGAGGAGAAAAGCTGGGAAAAGGAAGCAAAAAAACAGTTGTTTTAAGGATGACCTGTGCCCAAAACCGCTACTACTGCGCGCCCCCCCTGGCCTCGCATCGCCCCACTATTTGGGAAGCACTGGCCTAATCCATGGTATTCTCTAATGGCCAATCTATTGAGCAATCTTTGGACACTGGCTTTTCACAGAGACTTCTGGGTAATTTTCAGGACACTACATTTGGGAATTGTTGATTCAGACACCCCGACAAAATGGTGAACACTTTTGCTAGTGCACAAAGTAGTGAGGGAATTCAGAGACAGCCTTAGTCTAAACTAAGGTTTCTGATATCCTTATGCTGTGCAGAGTAGAAGAACATCCAACAGGTCTCACCCCCTTCAGTGAGGCATCGTGGGATTGAGGAGAAGAAAAAAGCAGGATGTGATTAGCAGTGGTGGAGGTCGAACTGAAGCTGAGATCACAGAAACAGCTCGGAAGGTGACTTACATGCTGCCATTGAGAAGTTAGGTGAGGAGGATGGAGAGGAGAAAAGAGGGAGAGGTCAGGGTTCACCGACCAGAACGAGGTGTTTTGCTCACGACGTTCTTGAACATTTTGGTCCGTGCTTTTGTTTCTGCCATATAGTTAAATGGTTTTACATTGCAGTGAGTTGGGGACTGAATTGGTGGTATCATAACCCCTCTAGTGCGGGGCTGCCAAACACCAGGCCTTGAGGCCCGCGCCTCATGCTAGTTTTCCGGAATCGCTGCCTTATCTGCTGTTGATTGCATGGAAGTTACTTGAAGTGCATTTCCACCAGGGTTATTTTTATTTATATTTATTAGGTGATGTATTGTGTTGTGATTCCAAATGAGATGAGTCAAGGTGGATTTCTGGATCCTGACTAGCGCACCGATTGCCTCAAAAAACAGCAGGAAATAGCTATGAATATTTGTTTAGCTTCTATTCAAATATTTTGAAAAAACAAATCCAAGCAGAATAATTATGTCAATATATACTTAATCAATAATTGAGTAAATCATTAACAGAAATTCAGCATAAGTAGACTGGACCTGGTTTATATTGTTTCAAACCAAGCTTCAATCCGGAAGTCAAAGGTAATACTTTGACTTCTGTTTTTGATTTTCTTACCAACAAAAGCTGAGATATTTTAAAAACTTTGTATTTTTGCGGAACATAGGTGTACACACACACACGCTCACCCACCGATCTGACGTTAACATCGGCGCCGGAGTGAAGCATCATGTCCACGGCGTCTTTGCGGCCCTGCTTGACTGCCCAGTGAAGTGCCGTCTGAAAAAATATCAATTCTTGGGTTTACAACAAACATTTGGCAAGGTAAGAATCAGAGAGCTGACACTTTAAATCGGACCACTTCTAATTAAGTCCCCCTATTCTATGTGAGAAAAAAATGAAATATTTCATATTAAATTACTTTTTATTAAATGTAACACAAATACATGAATAAAGAGGAAATGTGTCATATTTGTATTGGTTAAATGCCCATTTAAAAATATCACAAGTTCTCACAAAAAAACTTTAAAAAAGAGAATTGAAAAACAAAATAGGCAGATATGTTTTTTTTTTAATTCAACGTTCCCTGTTTTTGTCCACAGTTGTGCTAAAGTATTGTTTTGGAGGGAGAGGGCATCTCATTTGAATAAAGTCTTGCTTTGAAGCGAAGTCACACTCATTAGCTCGAGCCGATTTGCCTGCGAGCTACAGACAGACACACAAACTGAGTGTGAGCTTTAACTCAGCCCAGTGGGATTTCATGCCGAAGAGCCCCACTCAGGGATAACCCCTCTCAGGGCCTCCCAGTCGATGGAGAACAGATTGTTAATCGCGTTTGTTCATGTGCTGAAATGAGGGCGTGAGGTATTCAGTGTCCACAGAGCTGCAGGAAAACAGACATGTTTTTTTGTCAGGAAGCTGCTAAGTGACACAATATCTGAGGATGACCACAGAAGAGTTCTAGAGGAACACATTTCTCCTAATCCAGGTAATTGGAGCACCTTCGGCACTCTCTAATGTTCACAGAGGAAGACCTATTATAGCATGGAAGGACTGCGTCTTCTCCAGAGTCTGGTGTCTACATGAAGTCTTTCTGATGGACAGAGTTTGTAAAGTGGAACTCAGCTAAGGCTCAACTTAGAGTGGAACAGTCTCATAAAGATTGATAGGTTCCTGTCCATCAAACTGTCCATGAGCAAAATTATTGACATCTGCATCTCATTGTTGTTATGGTAATGTGGGATATTAAACCCCTTGACGGCTATTGGTGCAAATATGCACTTGGGCTCCAAAATTACCTCAATTTAGCTTCTACTTAAAAGCATAAACACAAGTGCTTTTTTTAATACCTGGAAATAAATGCAAGTGTCAAGGAGTTAAGTTCAATGGATAAACATAGAACTCTCACAGGAAAACCATGAAGAGCTGAGAATCAGACAAGACAGGATCCAGATCTTTGTTCACATTATTATATACATATGTGATACATCTTTTCTTCTTGAGTCTGGTAACGTTTTCCAGAATTTACAGACATCACTTTAATTGACATAATTTGTTGACAATCTGGATCCAGGAATTCAATGAAGGTTCCTCCTTCTTGTCTAGTTTGTTTTCTTTTTGCAGAGACGTCTGGGAATTTTCCAGAGCACAGGATTTTGGAATTTCAGGTTCGGACACTACAAGAAAATGTGGAACGCCCTATATAGTGCACTAACAGGGGAGTTCTTAGGGAATTTGACACAGTATGAATGTCTTCCTGTCAGCTGGAATGTGCAGTGCATTGTGGGATTGAAGCCTGCTCTAAACTGAATGGACCAGCACACCTTTACAGAACTACACAGAACCACAGCAGATTCTACAACACAGCGAGCGCACCACAGGACTTACAAACTAGATCCATCCAAAGAGGGCAAGATGAGGAGGAAACGCAACGTTAGAATTTATGAAAGCAAATCAAAACCAACACAGAGCGAAGTTTAAACTTTCTTTTTCCTGGCTTAAGTCAACCTATATAGGTTTTGAACTGAACTGAAGTGAAAGTGAAAAAAGTGAAAAAAAAAAGTAAATTTTCACCACCCTCCTATAGGTCAACCGCACCACTGGTGGTTGTTGTAACCGAGGCAACCACCGATCCGGTTCAAGATGTTCTGTTTGTGATTTTCATAATTAGTTTGGTTTTGTGTTGGATGCCATTCATGACACGACCCCCTCCATTTATCCGGACTTGAGACAAGCAAACAAAAGCACTAGATTATGCCCCTTTTTGGCCTTATTCAATAAAACCCAGTGACTTCTAAAAAAATATATAATAGTATTAATAATAAAGGTACATATCTAGTTATTGCTTTTGTTAAAAAACAAACAAGCATATAAATAAATATTGCTGTTGTTAAAGATAAATTCCAAATTTTCCCTGACATCACCTTGATGTTTTAGTTTAGTTTTTTTTTTCTTTCATCAGGAACCCATAAAACAGATGCTGCAAGCAGTAAAAACTCTGTTCCCAACTCAGAAGGATGTCATAATAGTAGTTAGACATATAAATGCTCGTTTCAGGTTGAGGGATGCACACATGTTTCTCTGAAGACAAATGCAAACTCTGTAAATTCATAAAACTCTGTGTCCTCTGAGGCAGAACTTGAACAACAACGACAGTGAGCGATCTCCCTTTTCTCCATCACCCCCACCTCCTCTGTTGTTTAGACCCCCCCCTACCCTCATGCTGGTGAAATAAAGTGGATCAAACAAGGTGAATATTGTTTTCTGCCCTCCTAATTCCCTCCAATGTTCCTCAAAAAGTAGCAAAAAGGTGGCATGTGGGGAGTCTGCCATCGCACATGGATGCTTAATGAGAGTTTATTCTGTCACTTCCACACTGACACGCACTGACGGCTGCAGGGGGGGCGCTGTTTTCATTAGAAGGTGCTAAGTGAAGATTGTCCTGCTGAGGTCCACCTGAGTCCACCAACACACAGACAGGCAAACACAAACAATTTAAACAGATGAAGAAAACAAATGTATCACACAGAAAACACACACCTTCACAAACACAATTACAGAAATCCACATGAAAAAACCATGGACTGTATCTGAGAACTGGACTGAGCGACTCTCTCCCAGGTGTTCCAAATAGGAAGAATCAGCTGGTTCCAAGAACCCAAAACCCTAAAGACTTCTACAGATAATCCTTTTTTTTTTTTTCTGTAGCGCAAGGTATTCAAGTTATGAACTGGCCAATCAGATGCCTCAAAGAAAGTAGGTGGTCCAACAGAGTCTCAAGAGCCTGCTTTCAAGTGGTAGGGGTGTGGACTTCCAACAAGGTGCATCCTGATTGGTGAGAGTGGTTACCATAAAAATGATGACTAGAAGCAATCACTGCTTACTGACAATTTTCAGCTCGTTTTGCCAAAAAATGCAAAACGAGCAATTGACTTTTGTTGGAGCAGGAAGTAAACCATTGTCCATTACATCAGTGTTTTTTCAACCTTTTTTGAGTCACGGCACACTTTAGTCTTGTCAAAAATCCCGCAGCACACCAACATCCAAAAAAAATCCTCCTGTGCTCTCATAGTCTGTATTGATCTACAGCCCAACCCCCCCCCCCTGCAATTTCACATGCATTTTTGTGATGATTGAGGCAGAAAAAGCTGGAAGCTGCAGCTGTTTTTTCTAAAAGATGTAATAAAAGTTAAGTTAGAAGATTTAAAAACTGTTTGATGTGTGTTCGTTGTGGTTTCAAGATGTCAAAGGAAGACTCATTGTGCGCTGAGACGCTGTCACTTTAACCCAATGCATCATGGGAGATGTAGCCGAACGCAAACAGACAGCCGCCGAACGCAAACAGACTAGCGCCTCTGAGCTTCATTATTTTGTTCATTTTTTCCACGGTCTGACACCGGATTCTGTGGAAAGCTACACCGTTGAATAAGAGCTTTAGCTGGTATTTTTGTTGGAACTGAGAGACTTTATGAGCAGAATCAGAAAAAGGAAGTGAGGACTTTAACCACTTCTGATTTGTCAGACTGATGACATGTGATTAAGCTTTCAAGAATGATTGGTGGAGACAGTTAAAGGGGCGGGACTTTTCCGAATACAGCCAACGCTATGGCTAAATCGCAGTCCCGTTATTCTTATCAAAATGTCTTTGATTTAATCAAATAAACACAAAGAAAAAAGTATTTTACGATCTTTCATATTCCTAACTACTCAGTGTTTTATCAGGGCCTGTTTGGATGAACAAAGAGCTGATATCCTGGAGATGGTAAATGTTTCTAGATCAGTTGATGAGGGCAATTTTTCACGGCACACTAGTGTGCCACGGCACACTGGTTGAAAAACACAGCATTACATCACACTCACTCGGTCCAGTTATCTGATACAGTCAATGGAAAAACACAAATTAGAACATTTTACATCAGAGTGAATGGAGACTGACTTGATTATAACAAACCACTTGGAGAATATTTGTGGTGATCTGATCCGACTTTAATTTGTCATTTCAACGTGATTCAAACAGGAAGTCCTGCGTTGCCCTTTTGGTGTAACAGAAATGAGAGTGGAGCTTCTTTGCGTTCCTCATGGTCGGAGAACATCCATAAAATCAGTTTAGAGAACAAAAAAACTATCATTGCTTGGCCTTCCCCAGGCTCAGCATGCTCTGCAAAATTAATTGCCATGTAATTACAATATCATTACTCGTCCCCGCTGTCTGAGCCCTGCAGGCCCCCCCAGCCGTCACATAACATGCATGCTTTATAATGTCCGGCAAATCAGAGACAAGGTGCAGAGGGGGGGGGTATCTTCATACACAAACACACATTTCTACACATGCACTTCCCTTCCAGTAAAACTCAGTTTTGGGACTTTTTTTTGTTCATTTGTGGTGTTACCCCCTCCCAGTATGTACACACTGTTAACAGTAACCTGAGATTCATAATGACAAGATGTTGTGTGTTTATAAGGGAAGGGGGGGGGCAGCATTGTATGGGGGCTGTCAGTGTGTTTGGAGTGAGGATGATTTACACAACAGTGTCGACTCCCCAGCAGCAGCAGCCGCCTACAGGAGTGTGTTGATGATGGAAGCCCGGGGGGGGGGGGGGGGGGGGGGGGGGAATCATAGCTCAGAACAGGGAGCTAAAAGCTTGCTGTTGAGTCCAGTTGTGTGACTCTGTTACGGCAATAACAGCAGAAAAACTTACCCCCTATGGTCGTCAGACGGTTTCCATGGCGACACATTCAGCAGCAGGCAAAAACAGAGGACGACTTAGCTGTCAGACAAGAATCAGCGCCTCCGTGTTACCTTCTCTTTGTGGGCGGAGAAATGGGTGGGACCAGATCTGTTTGTCCACCTTGGTTTACAAAGATATTTTTTTCCATATAAAAACCCACTACAATGAAAATTGTGTTTTTATCAGGCCCTTGTGGAATTTTTGAAGAAAATTTTGAAGAAATATGAAGAACATTAAGCTTGAAATTGGATTTCGGAGTATTTCTTTATTCAAATCATTGAGAGTCAGGAGCAGACGGAAAAAGATTTTAAAAAATCGTTTTTTTTTCCGCAGAAACTATGCTGGACGGACCACGCTCCCTGCTCTGCTTCATTCTGATGCATTCACTTGCAGACAAATAGATCCGTGTACGTCGTTCGTTTTCCTCGTCCGAGCTTGGATCTGACTCAAAGCTGTATGGCTGGATTGCTCCAGTATTGCTCGTACTTTTTAATGTGGCTAAAAACTGCATGATCATAATTAAAAGACCACTGTAACGTTTTAAAATGCATGTCAGTGGAACTTTAAATGGATTCTGGCATAACAGAGGTCCAACCAACAGATTTACAAACATGTTCAGGAAAAACTGAAATAATGTAAAAAACTGTTGAATTGCTCTTGATAATTTAAAACGCTGCCAGTAAGCTGTAACCAAAGTGGGGATCAAACCCTTGAACTGCCCAGCATAGTGCTCACTTCTCCACAGCCTTCAGGGCTGTATTGTAACTCTATGACCATTGTTTGGTGACATTATCACAATTTTGTTATCATTGCTGTAGAATATTGTCAAATCAAAGACTTTTAACCCTGGTGAACCCACAGGGTCAAATTTGGCCACAGGTTTTATTTTTTATTTTTTGGTCACTGATAATTGTTGCTACTAAATTGGAAGAAACAAACAAAAAAAAGCCCAGAAGATAATTCTCCTTGGGTTTTCCAGGGTAAAAAGTTTCTCATATACAGAGTGAGAGGTGAAGGCAGGATTAGATCAAAGAATGAGACCAAGCCCACCAAAGGGGGTGAAAACAGATTACTCATCGTTCTTTCTCTGTCACAAAGATCTGGATCTTCCTGCTGGACCGCAGATTCTTTTGAAAAAGAAATCGCAGAAGCATCTTCCTCACTGCAGCTCTAAATTCTAAAGCAGGGGTGTCAGAATCCAGGCCTGTAGGCCCAGTGTCCTACATGTTTTCCAACCAAGCTGCCGTTGAAGCTCCTTGTGGGCTAAACATGCCTGATCCAGGTAATCAGCAGAAGATAAGGCAAGATTTCTGGAAACCAGCAGGAGGCCGGCCCACGAAGCCTGGAGTTTGACATCCCTGAAGAAGATTGACGAAATGTTTTCTCTTTTGTGAATGTTTTGCTGTCACAGTTCAGCTGTTCTTCTAAAACACAGGAGGACCAGAAGGACAGCAGAGAAGTGTTTGGATGCTGCAGAGGTGAGCATCAGATTGATCATTCAGAGCGATAAACATCTGAAGTAGCAGTGAGATCTGACAGATGGACATGATGTGAGCCTCTGATCTGTGACCTTGAATCAGCTGCTGACCCTCTGACCTCTGATCAAACATCAGTGTGAATGGTAAGTGTTGTATACTTGAATAGAGATTTTCTACATTCCCCGAAGGCCCGAAGCGCTTTACAGTCACAGACCCGTTCACACACTGATGCCAAACACTGGCGCCAGCCTATAAGCACCAGAGTGAAGGTCGAACAAGCTGTGTTACTCACAGAGATGAAGTCCTGCAGCAAGAACACAACAACAAACTTAAATCACAAGCAGCCCAGCATTTAAAATCCAAAACTTTACCAGAGCCCAGAAAGTCTCAACCAGGTTCTGGTTCTGGTCAAGTGAGTTCACACGGACCTTTTTTAGAATGAGGCTGGGCTCCTGAGTGAGCAGGAGGCGCTGAGCAGCAGTGTTCCCCAGAGCTGAGCTCCTCAGCCAGTCCTTCTCCAGAGGGTCCAGCTGCACCCTGTGGAACAGAGACTGAGGGAGGGGGGACAGCCTGTCTGTTTCTGCAGACTCTTTTTACTCTGCTCTTCCTGTCCTCCAGAGAGATGGGGTCATGATTACATTAGTTGTGTTTACTGGCCAGCAGGGTTCTGTAGCCCCCCCCCCCTCAGGTCTATAATCAGAAGCCTGCAGGGCCGTTCTGCCTGTTTACCTGATACCTGCCTGTTAATTACACCGGCTGAACAAGCACAGAAGGGGGGCGTCCTTCAGCCTGACAGCACAGCGAGGCTTCCCGGGAACACAAAGACAAAATGTGCACACGACACACAAACAAGACGCACAATCTGTGAACACTGCATCAGTTTGTTTCTACGGCTGTAAAAAAAAAAAAAAAAAGACCACAAAAAGGCTTGATGTATTTTTTACGGTGCAGCTGAAGAAGTACCGTACATAACCTTCTGTTAGGATGAAGTCTCTGCAACAGTCTTCCTCACTTATCTGACTTACAAACCTGACCAGACCTGACCAAAGGAAACGTGATGAAGATAGAAGTGTAGTGAGGTTCAAAAAAGTACTTCCTTTAGACACTAGCATTCTAAAGTGGGGGTGTAACAATTATAGATTATTTGATAAATTTATGTTTGTTCCTAAAATCCAACCAGATTGAACTGTCTGAGGAAAGTTCTTAATCAAATTGACATAAACTATTAAGAAAAATTATTTCAAAATGAATATTATTGGAAGATACCATTTAGATTGAGGTACAGTAGGTTAATTTTACTATAACATAAAAACAAACATCACAGCAAAACACTAACATACAAAAAGAACACTTCCCTAAAAGTTGCACCAGTATAAATTAAAAATCCTCCTGGTTAAAGTGGGTTTTAGTCCACTTTGTTGTATAAGTTTCTGCTTGTGTTTCTGTGTGTGCTTGAACTCACCATGACAGATGAGGCCGCCACGCTGCTTGTGTCGTCTTCACTCTGCAGAAGAGCACAGCTCAGTTTTAGTCCTTTTTTTTTCTTTTTACTAAATGCAAATTTGTCATCTAATAAAAGAGATATTCTCAATGTGATTTACTGCAATTTTACTTTTGATGATCCTGATGATCCTGTTTATTTTCATATGCTGAAAAAATGAAGATTGCACAAGTTTAAACCTCACAATTGACAAGAAATTTATTACACATTTGGTGACAAACTTTAAAAATCAGGATTATTCTTATTTAAGATGTTGTTGAATTTTGAGCATCTTTATTTGTTTATTTGATTGTTGGTATTTCATGATTTGTGTTTCTGCTCTGAGCTACAGCTCTTCATGTCTCCAGATGTGATGGATGACATTTCCATGACGGTTCTTTTATCAAAGTTTGACAAAAACTGAGCCATTTTGGTGAGCATCATTCACCATCTCACCTATAATAAACCAAGGAATGCTTGATCATTGAACTCCAAATGGTTGCACATGTGCACAGATCCTCTGTGGGTCCAATCTTTAAAAAATCCCTATGAAGTAAGTTTCAATTTGAGCTCAGAACTTGGTTTATTAGTTTTTTATTTTGATTGTAACACTTTTTATGTTTCTTCTTTCCTTGTTAGTGTTTCTGTTTCACTTCTTGTTAGTTCTTGCCTGTTAATGAACACACATCAAGAGGAAAGTAAAGGAAGGATTGTGGGTAACGAGTGGCAGCTCATTCTAAAAGAAAAAAAACTGCGTCCATGTCCTTCATCTTCCTCAATTAGATTCAACATGGATTCAACAAGGTGACTGAGTGAGATCCAGAATCTGTGGGTTCCTGAGCACTCATTTTAAGGGGGAAAAAAGGGGTTCTCGACGCGTTCTCCCGTCCCCCCACGGTAGACCTCTGAGCTCCAGCTGGAGAAAGCTGTTATCGGGGCTGCAGCTCTTCTTCTCATTAACATATTAATTGATCTTTGCGACGACCCGGTTCTCATCAGCGGAAGCATTCAGAACCTCTTACACACAGATCTGCCTTTAATGACCTTCTTTGCGTTCAGGACAAGACAGCGGGCTGTCGGCGGCGAGCTCGGCCTCGTGTAATCTGCCACCTCATTTATTGCCGCCCCCGCCTCATTGTTCCATGTGAAAAAATAACATTTTGGAGCAGGCGGCGCCTTCTGTTCTGCAGCGTGGCCCTCGATAGTTGAGGCCCTCAGGGGTCAGCAGAGGTTGAGGGAAATATGATCACAGCATAGCCTCATTTAATAGCACCGTGTCCCCCCCCCCCCCCCCAACACACCACCACCACCACCTCTCCCTCCATACAGGGGGCATTTCTGTGTGATGATGGAGGTGAAGCATTGAGCTTAATCTGAACAAAGTGTAGCTCTTTTGTTCTGAAGTCTCAGCTTCACCCAGCCGGGCCAGGATTAATGAATCCCATAACAAAGTTGGTGAATGTCTGCATCCTCTGAGGTGATGAATTTCATCAGAACAGTGACCCGTTTGGACCAGCGTAAGCAGCCCAGCCATTTAAATTTTAGCTCATGTTCTGATAAAATCAGGAGCAGTCAGGAGCCACTTGGATCTTTTGTGTCCAAATGCTCTGAGAGTTCCAAAGAAGCTCTTTTTTCTACCTTTTAAAAATCTTCCCATCACTTTATTTCTTTCTCTATCACAAAAACTGTTAAATGAAAGACGGACAGAATTCACAGTTTTTTTTCAACACCCGAACGCCTCATGCCCAGATTCACTCTGATCTTTCTAAATTTTAGATGTCAATTTTAGATGCACGCTTGTCATTAACATTCAATGTGTCATTTTTTGTTCATAAGACTTATCTTTCAGATTTTTTTTGCCTCTTTATGTAAAATAAATTAAATAAAGCAGTCTAATAGAACATAAAAATGTAAAGAAAAAATCCTAAAAAAAAGAATCTTAAAAATCCCATAGTGGCATTTTTCATTATTACATAAACAAACAAGCAAATTTAAAATGAATTTAAAAATAATAAAACTTAATGGGAAAAAAACACATTTTTTGAAAAAGCATGTGTTGCCATTTTATTGTACAAACAACATTGAACCTGTACGCCTTTAAAGACAGCAGTTACTGCATTAGTGATGAAGAGTTGGTGACTCTTCATCACTAAATTCTCTGAAGGCCCACTCTGATGTGGCAATTTTTGGTGTTTTTTACATGTTCTTTAGACATTTTTCTGACGTTGGAGGACATATATTAAGGAAATTGAGTTCTTTCTTTAAATTGTTGTGAATCATTAGCAAACAAAAAATGCAGTTTGCAATGCCATTCAGTTCTGATGCATTCACTTGTAAACAATTAAATCGATATACCTCTTTGTTTTTGTCTGAGCTGGCATCTGGATCAGAACTTTTAGCTCCAACATAGTTCACTGTTTTTGTTTCACTGCTAACGTTAGGTGGGGGTGTGAGGGGCTGTAAGCCAGCAGGAGTGAGTGTAAACAGATGAATGATGGGAAATGGGGGCCGGCTTACTCCAAGCCAACAGTCTTGCTCACAACTCAGAGGCGGATTTCTTAATAAATTACTGCCGCTCTGCAGAAACTATGTCCTAGAAAATGACAGATTTTTACAATTTTGGCTAAAAATGGCGTAATCATCATAAAAAGACCACTGGGTTCGCTTTGAAAATAGATTAAAAGATGATTGGAGTGGGACTTTAAAGATCTCAACTCAGAAACTTTATAAAACGTAATTTTAGAAGCAGGTTTTGACCAAAGGCTGTGAGTTTTCTCTTCCCTGCAGGAACGTTCTCATCTGAGCAACTGGAAAAGAACCTGGCAGATTAAACATCATCTTTTGTTTGCAAGCTGGGAAGTGTGAGAGGAGGTGGAGTTCAAGCCTGAGGAGAGTTCACTTAGTCTGCACACTGTGATGTGGACAGGAGCACCAGCAGACGAGCCACTTTTCCTCTGCTCACCCTCCTGGAGTCGCTGGTCACAGAGAAGGAGTCGCTCCTGGGAGACAGCAGGTCAAAGCAGTTCATGTCGGCTCCATCACAGCCAAAGCTGGTGGAGCTGATGACCAGGTCTGCAGGTCTGTGAGTTTTCCGAGAAGCTGCTGCAGCAGCAGGCGCAGCTCCAAGGGACTGAAACACAAAGCAGGTGTTGACGTTTAAAGCTTCACGGGATTCTCCAAGAGACACAGGAAGTAGGGATGTAAAAGATGTGGATACGTATAAAAAATTGATTTAGTTATGAGAGGAACACAAGTATTAAATGAAAAACCCCAGATATGAACAGTCAGTTTGTCTTTTTGTTGCATCTCTACTGTCTTTGTCTTTTTATGTACATATGATGCAAACAAAAAGAGGTCCAATCACACGCTTGCTTCTAACAAGGCGGGTCAGTTCCAATTGGGTGAAGGTGAACCACAGTGAGGGATGCGTGTTGTGTGCACTACATTTATATTAAAACCTTTTTGTCACAACTCTGCAAACAATACCTGAATAAATTGAATCACCACACCCTCTTTTACCACAAAGAACAAACCAGTCTAAAAGGCCCAAAATGCCAGTTTTTTTATGTTTGAAGCAGGGATATCAAAGAGTTTTTGTTTTGTTGCTTAAAATAAAAGGTACGTTTAAGAAGAAAATGAGTTTCTGTGTTAAAAGGCATTTTCATTTATAGTTTTAAAAAATTGACAATAAATATCTAGATTGAATACATTTAGGTTAAAGAATTGGACTGTATTGTAAGGCCACAACGTTTTAAAAATCTTTCATGTATCGATCTGTGGACCATGTATGGAGATGTGTGTCAAATCATGGGACGGGAAAAGACACACAACCTTAACAGGAAGTAATATCGGGTGCAGCTGTGATGCAAACTGACTTTTAACAAAGTGCTTGTCTTTTTCTGAGGTGCACCTGAGATTGTGGATGACTTAATGTACATGAGCAGTTTTGTCCTCTTCAAGGGGTTTCAAGAACGCGGATCTGTTACCAAGGATCTACTCGTGGCCTCAAACTTTTATTTTAGAATTCAGCGCTGTTGATTTTTTAATACAAAAGACTGAAATTTAGCATTGATATTTTAGGAAGAGCATTATTCTGGTTTCAGTTTGTTTGTTCATGAAAATGATGGGAGTTCCTCACACAGTGGAGTCAGCCGTGGTGACCCTCAGGGCTCTGTGCTTGGTCCAATCTTGTTAAGTATTTTCATGCCTTCATTAGGACAAATTATTATTCACAATTATTGTTATTAGTAGTAGTAGTTGTATTATTACTATCGGGGGGAAAAAAATCCTTTTTTTTTTTTTTTTGCTGGGCGGGCCACAAGCTCCTTGCTCTAAGCTTTCAGCAACATTGAAAAGAGGCGGGGTTGCTCCACGCCAACAGTTCTGCCCACAACTCGGGCAAATTTCTAATGAACTACTGCCGCTCCTAGAAAACTGCTAAAACTGCATCATCATAATTAAAAGACCACTGGAACACTTTTTAACTAGAGCAAAAGAGGATCAGAGTGGCTACTAAATAACGATAGTGTTACTTGATAAAGAAAAACGTTTGCAATAATTTCATTTAAATTAAATGTTGATAAAACAAATGATGTTGGTTGTTTCTTGTTCTTGCGTTTCATCAGTTAAGCTGGATTCATTTCAAATATTGCATCTAAGAGGAAGTTCAGAGACAACATGGACCTGCAGAGGTGTCTGAGAACAACATCATTGGAAGAATAAGAATTTGAATGTTTCCATTTTTTGAGCACAGAGTTATCATTTAATTTGCAAATAAAAGCAGGTGAAGGGAAGAAAACTCATCTGAAACTGATCTGGTCTGATGTCTAGGACCTTCCCATGAATGTGGTGGAGCTGATGTGCAGAGGTGGCCTGTCTGCTGCACCACGCCATGGCGGGAAAAGCTGGACACAACAACAGGGATCATTCCCGATTTTCAGACGCGTTTCTCAGACAGGATCCAGATTAGCACATTAGAGAGTTCCAGCTTAACTAAATGTCTAAGCGAGGTTTTGTGGAGCCGTAAATGAAAGGAGGCGGGTGAAAAGTTTCTCCTTCAAACGGGCCTGTTTGGAACAATTACTGATTTCAGCTGACGACAGACAGCAGCAGACTCCTCACAGAGCTGTGACGGTCCTTTAAGTGCAGTCCCAGGAGGGCTTATTATCCCTCTGCAACACTGATAAAACACGTCACAGCTATCATTGTCATCTCGGCTAATTATTTCCAGAATTGCGTGACGGTCGCTGTAAACAGCCTTGACAGCAGTTTGTTCTTCAATCGCAAGTTTCAGTCCAGGCTGAATCACAGAGAGGCCTTGCTTTGAGGTGTTTTTGTGGTGAACGGTTCCTCAGTTTCTTCAAGGAGACATGAGACTGAGGTTGGGATGATGGTGGGGGTCGGTCCTGTGGATCACTGGTGAGCAGCCTCCGGTGCATGAAATGAAACCCAGTGACACCAAGCGGTTCGGGGTTCTTAGCAAAATGTATAAACCCGTCAGAAGATGAAGGTGAAGACAGAGTTGAGCCTCCTTGTGTTTGCAGACGTCAAAGTGAATGACTCCTCTGTGGATAAAAGGGAGCTGGGTGGGCCGCAATGACAGCAGCAAGGAGGCTCTGAGCTGCTGACAGCAGGTGAAGATACACCTTGATTTGATGGTTGATACCGTCGTGTTAAGAGTTGGTCTGTCAGTGGAGAGAAGCTGCTGTCAGGAGGCCTCAGATCCCACGTCAATAAAACAAACAACTGACAGAACAAAGATCCCCTCTCTGAGACAAGAAGCACGAGAACACATATTTAACTCTCTTATGAAGAAGGAGGGACCTTTAAACTAGACTGAAGACTGGGGCAACACACTCGTTAGGTCAGGCTTCGTATCCTCATACAGTCTTAGAGTTGTTATTAGATTTAACCAAAAGTCTTCCTGGAGCTGAACCAGGAAACTCAAACATAGCAGTCCCAAATAATAAAAAGGGAATGACCACAATTGTGCTTTGTGTTGCAAATATATTGGTGTCCTATAATCTGTTTCCTGAGAAGCCCTGGACTTGACATTCAAGACGTTTGTTTTGTTCCCTAAAATGGTATGTGGTAACAAATTAGCATTTTGTGACCATAAATTTGCATTTTAGTATCATCAGTTCCAACTGCCAGTATGTGTCCACAGAGTACCAATTTGTGCTATCAAAATACTAATTTGTGCCCATAAAGATAAGATAAGATAAGACAAGATAAGATAAGATAAGATAAGATAAGATAAGATAAGATAAGATAAGATAAGATAAGATAAGACAAAGCTTTATTGTCATTGTACAGTCACACTTGGTACAACAGTACAAAGAAATTGCCAATATGCCAATAAAATCCCAATATGTGCCCAAAAAGTACTACTTTGTGACCACAAAATATTGGCACAAAATACAAATTTGTGTGGGGGACGGACTGAGACGGTTGCTGTTATGGAGGTGAAAGGATGTTGATTGGGTGATGTTGCTGATGTGGGAGTTAAAAGATAGAAAACTGTCTTGGATGACACCTAACTTCTTCACTCTAGGCTCAGAGGTGACTGATATAAGTCGTTATAAAAATAAACTGGAGTATATAAATGGGACTTGAACCCACGACCATCCCGACTGATGAAGCCACTTGGATGAGAGGTGAAACGTTACAGGAAAAAACGGAAATCCAACTTCAAGACAACTTCACCTGAATAAATGAGAACTTTAACCGACCTTCTATTGTTAGGTTTAGAAAGCCTCACAACGGCATGAATTTTCAAAGAGTAAAATCACAACAGACTATAACACTTGACCTACATTTCCAAAGAGTAGAAGGTATCTGTGCTGCCATCTAGTGTTCCGTAGCTTCAATGGGGAACAATGAAGCTGTATGGATGGAGGCTGGTCTGCTGTGTCTCCACCAAGAGGACATGCAGCTTCCTTGGCAATAAAGAACATTTCAAACTATCAAAATGCTTTGTGTTGGACTTTATGAATTATAGGATAAGCTTTTGTGAAGTTTGTAAGTTAAAGGGCAACAGCTCAGACATGTGCTGTGAGAGCAGCTGCAGGACTCTGGACCAATGCTACCAAACAAACCAAACACCGCAAACAGGAAGTGGAGTCATCAACAGGGTTGGCATGACCACAACATTCTGATTTTGATGGGGCCACAGAGGCAGCCGACACATCTGTCTGTAAGTCTCTTGTTAGCATGTGATGAGGATGGTCCTGCAGGAACCCCACAAAGATCACAAACCGTGCTGCCTCCAGTCGTCCTGGCATCTTTCAGGACGGATGGTCCGTCATCTCTCATTGTTTACTTTCAGACGCATAAAAGTGCCATAAACTTGTGACGAACTCTGATTATCTGCAGGTCTCAGCTCTGCAAAGCTGGCAGCAGCAGAACAGTAAAGGCTTGCTCCAACTGAAGACGGAGGGTTAACCCTGATGAGGGGCCCCCGCAGCACCCCTCCCTAACTCATTCCCCACTCAGCACACATGAACAGAGGAGCCTAATCCTATTTGCATTCATATTAGTTCCCGTATCACCATCTGAGGACGGCTTGATTTGAATTCTTCTGAGGGCAAAACAGCTTCATGCATGATATCAGTATCTTCAAAACTCACAGTGCTGAAGAGGTGCAGAGGACGTTCATTTGGAGCTGCTTCAGCCCAGCGAGCAAGCACGCCCATCACAGACTCACACCTGCAAGTGCCCCACCTCCTCCTTCCCCTGAAGTGCATTCAGCAGCAACTACTGCAGGAGGGTTTTCACCGCGTCCTACAGCATCAAATCTACTGACCCTTTCAGTAGATTTGATGCTGTAGGACGCGGTGAAATCCACTGACCCTTTCAGAAACAGACCTGCACAACAGAGATCAGCCGAGTCTTTCATTCTAAAGTCACTTCTTTTTGACATACAAATACTATGGAAGGAAACCAATGATGAACAGAGATATGGTTACGCTAGACAAAAAAACTGAGAAAAGAACCAGTTCATGACCAGAAAAGGAGGTCAGTTACAGTGAGAAGATAAGAAAGTAGCTATAGAGGGACTTTAAAAGCCTTCAAAACTGATGATGAGAAGCTCTTTCACTGGTCTAACTCCAACCTAAAGCTAAAATACAGCGCGGTGAACAGCCACAGGGGCGGAGTCTCAAACATGTGCTCACAAAATCCAGAGCAGAAACTTAAATCCCTTTCATCTGTTGCTCTAAGGCCGCTCATTAGTTGATCACAAACTAATGCTAAAGACCCACTCCAATAAAAAATTGTGTTTTTAACATGTTCTAGTTGCATCTTTCTGATGATGGAGGAAATGTATAGAGAAAAGAAACTCAAAGGGTCTATATCATGCAAAATCAAGCATTTGAGCTTTTAGGTTAATTATAATGCACATTCCTCACGAAAGGAAACCCTCATGCATTTCTGAGTATTCCACTGAAAACCTGCACTCTGAGTACCAGCACCTCTCAACCCACAAATACGTGCGGGGTCTCAAATTGTGATGTAGACCAGTGAGAACAGCCTCTTCCAGGAAGAGCCTGTGCTGCCAGCAGCTCCCCCAGGCTAACATACACACTCTTTCTCAGCGCAGCTAGTGGTGACCGGCTTTCCTTTTTTATGCACAATTTGCACATACATCTTTGCAAAATTATGTTTGTTTTCGTGGACGAGACGCAGACACACTGCTGGGACTGACTCTAGGTTGACGTAATACAAAAAGGCTTATGAATAGCATCGTATAAGTCTTTTAAAATTGCATTTCTGAGTATTTCTTCAATTAAATCAGTGTGAATTAGAAGCAGACGGAAAAAATCCAGTTTGAAAAAGATCAATAGACAAATATCTGGCTCCCATCTGGATGGCTGGATAGTTCCAGAATGTCTGGAAGCTAGCAGGAGAGCGTGTAAATGAATAGCTCTCAGTCATGGGTGATGTGAAGGGGGGGTGGGTTCATTCCAACAGTCCCACCCACAACTCAGAGGCGAAATTATAATGAAATACTACTCTGCAGAAACTATGTCCCTGAAAATGACACAGGGTTTTGAAAACATTGCAAAATAATAATTAAAAGACATTTGGGAACACTTTGAAAATAGATCAAAGGACGATCGGAGTGGCTCTTTAAAAAGGCGTAAAAGTGGGGCCGTTACCCTTTTAATCAGAATCAGAATCAGAAATACTTTATTGATCCCACACGTGGGAAATTTGTTTGTCACCATAGCAAATGACAGCAGAGGGAAAAAAAAGACTTAGAATGTTATGAAAAAGACAAGAACAAAGAAAATGTAGCATAAATGCAAACATCAAGGTAGGATAATTTAAAAAGCTATTTAACTGGGAACAGCTGCTGAGGAAGTGAGCTGATTATTCTGAGAGTTGCTCAGAGCAGATCAGTTTCTTATTTCTGTCCTAAAGACAGACTAGTTTGCTCTCCAGGCCTCTAGTGGATATTTAGTGAACTGTCCTGGCTCTAGTTTCTTTGATTTTAAAACCAGCTTCAAACAGGAAGTCAAAATGATGTCCCTTTTTTTGGCATTAACTTCCCATCATGCCTGTCGTGGCTGGACTCACCTCCTCTGGCTCAGTGACGACCAGTGCCGGGAACCCACCTCCCGACTCCTCAGCTTCTCTCTGATTGGTTGCACAAGAGTTCAGGTTGGACCCTGAGAGAGGAGGTGTGTAAAGTTCAAGGGAGGTGAATAAAAAAAACATTTTTCTGTCAAAATAGCAAAGGAAGAGGAAGGCGAGCTGTGAAAAATGCAGGGGGAGCCACTGAGCCCGCAGTGAAACGTGGTGCTGATTTTAAAGTGAGCATTTTAAAGTCTGCAAATGTTAATTACCGTTGGTCAGTAAGGAAAAGCTCTTCTTAAATGTGTTTTTTTTTCAGGCTATCCTGATCAAACCACCAACGACTGTGATAACCTCTGAATCCACAGCTCCATGCTCCACCTCTGCTGCTCCTCATTTCTGTAGTCCTGATGGCGTCGCTGCATGAGCATGAGGCCTTTAGAAGTGATCTCACTTGAACCAACACTTCCTGTCCGAAAGTGTGTCTTTTTCTAACAGATCTGAACTGTTTTGACCAGATTTAGAGAGATCCTTATTTCTTCTGTGAAGGTGAATTTAACTCAAGTTATGTGCTTCTGTTAGTATCCACTAAACTGAAAGCATTGATCATTTGTGGTGTTTAAATTCTGAAACTGTATTTAAATGAAGACTGTTTATAGGTGGTAAATGGAGTGTGCTTTTATAGTGCTTTTCCACCTTTTCAGAAGGAACAACGCTTTACAGTCACAGTTTCATTTAGCCACGCACACATTTACACACTGATGTTGAATACTGGCTATAACCACCAGGATCCATGTGGGGTTCAGTGTGTTGCCCAAGGACACTTTGGCACATGGGTGGGAACTCAACCTGCTGTCTTCTAATCAGAGGTTGACCGCTATACCTCTGCACCCAGAAATCACATCTCAAACCTAAAGTGTTGAAAACCCCCAGGAGGTTGTCAGGGTTGGTTTTATGAAGCATAAATGAACTAAAAATTGGTTCAGAAGAACATCCACTCACCTCTGTCCACAGAGTCCTGGATCTGCTCCTCTTGATCCAGATCTTGGACCAGACATTGAGATGACATCTGTCCTCTTCGCCCATTATGATCCTCTGGATTTGGATCTTTCAGATGGACCTGCACGTCTAGACTCTGGTTTGACGGGGCCTGGAGCTGCTTGTTCACTAAGGTCTGCTGAGGAGAACCGTCCATCCTCGATCAGCAAATAAATACTGTATGTGAAAAGAAAAGAATAACAAAAGAAACTTCAGGTAAAAATAGAAACCGAGTACTTGATAATGAACAGCAAAAGGGTTTCAAACATTAACAGAAGATCAATAAAGTACTATTCATATGTGCAGATACCTGAACCTTTGTTTGAGTCCAAAAACAATCAGATATACAGTTTCTGTGACATGACAGCAGCCACTCCATGCTGCATTCATTGCACCTCTGGAAAAAAAACTGCAGGGTTAATGTCCAGCCATGTCACTCTGATCTGGACCGCAGCAGCTCAGATGTGGATCAGCTGAAGGACAGCTGAGGGGCTGTGTCTGCTCTAACTCCATCTTGGATCTTCTGCTGCTGGAGGGGGATTAGGTACGTTCTGGACTTGTTGCATCTTCTCCTAGGTTTTTTTCTTGCATCCTCTGCAGATGAGAGAAGGTACAGAGATCCAAACAGCAGCAGCTTCATCTGAAGCTGTCTCTTCCTTCTCAGAGGGGTCCCAAGGGGGGTAATTATGTCTGAGCGCCGGGAACAAAGAGATCATTTCATGTCTGAATAATAACCATTAAGAAAAATGTGTTTTCCAATTAATTAAACACACTGTTGTTAAGTAACCTCTGCACATTTGCCCTGCAGGCAGGAGAGGGTGAGGTGGGGGTGTAAATGAGTGCTCCTTTCATGTCCCACAGAGAGTGTGGGGGCTGCAGCAGGGATGCACATTTCTTTGAATGTTCAGCCCTGTCTGTGTAAATTGCAAACAGAACTTTTTGATTTCATAAACGTGGACCTCAGAGTCCTTTCTGCCCTCTGCACCCAGAGAGGATGAAAGAGTCCAGAAAATGAGAATAAAAGAGCTGCGTTCACCTCTGCAAAGTGTTTATGAAGGCTGCAGAGAAGAACAAGAAGAGGCCTTTATTATTCTGCAGCACTCTTTCCTCCTTTTAGCTCAAGAGCAGCCTTCATGACTCGTGTTTCACTGGACCATGCATTGTATTTGAAACTGCAGTCACGTAGTGAGGATCCAACGCGGACTTTGGGGTTCATAGCCCATTTTCTTAAACTGGCTGTCCATCTTAAATTTGACATAAAACTTTGGGTTTGATAGCAAATTTGTCACAAGATTCAAAAAACTTCATCTTCTGGAAAAAGTCTTTTTATTTTTATTTTCTTATGTTCTCAAAATTTCGACTCATTTAGTCAGATTATTATAATGTACTTTACATCTGTACAAACAGTACACTACGAAATATTCATTTTTCTTATTCAAAAGTAGTCCCTTAACTTATGACTGTCTCAGAATTTACAATTAATTTACTGTCTTTGTAGTTTTCTTAGAAACAAAACATAAATTAAAAGTAAGCATATTTGGAGGAGCCATAACTAACTTTAGTCAATTTAGTCCATAAAAAAAAAAATTACTACATTAAATAAAAAGACAAAATAGAGTCAAAAACTGAGAACTTCATGCATCCTAATCAAAGCGGGTTAAAATGAACAAACACAGTCCATAACAAAAAACGAAGCACACTTATTAGGAACACAAACATGCAATAAAAATGTTTTGGTCAATGAAGGCTAACAGGAAACTTAGCAAATAAGTTTAAAATATATATATATATATATATATATATATATATATATATATATATTTTTTTTTTTTTCAAGGCTAGATGACTGATGGAGCAGAAAAAAGTTTTTTGGGTGGCTTTTAAAAAAATTGTTAATGGATTTGTTACGGAGACACTGAAGGGCAAATCACAAACAAATTTCTCGAAGTGAAAACATAAAGATATTAACGACAATTAGAAAAGCAAAACCAATAATAAAAAAACAACATTCCATTTTAGAAATCAAAAGAAAAACAAAAAAAATGAAACAAAATAAAAAGGAACAAAAGTTATTTCCATGAAACAAAAATGAAATGTTAACAAATGAAGCTTAATTACAAACTGGAAAAGGTACTATGGGACATTGATGATTGGATAATTGGCCAAATAGCCACTTTTTTTTATAATCAATTGATTCATATGTTAATATGTGTTATTGCATTAACATATAATAAACGTTTTATGATTTGTACAGAGCATATTCAGTATCACTTCCTGCCAAATAACTTTGGGTTGAAATGATGGACAAACGTCATCATCTAATTAGTGATTTCTCAAATTATGTCCGTTTTTTTTCTTTTTTTGATGGGGTTTCATAGTTTTAACATTTTATTTTGATTTTTTTTTTATGTTTCAATTTTATGTAGTTTAATTTGATCTGTTGCTTTCTTACCTGCAGAGATGGAAGTCCAGGAACCCCACGTCTTCAAATGCACCAAAAGGAGGCCCACCTGTTGGCTTCACCCTGAACACCTCACAGCCTCAGGAAGCTCGTTGACAGAAAAAAGGAGCTCCTTCCTGCTGGGAGGAAAAGCTCCTGCTCTGCTAATTATAGGAAGTACAAATCAGATTAAGAGCAAGAGCTTTGCTCCCTGGTCTGATCATCTCACTGCAGGTAACTTTACTTTGAAAGTTCTGCAGGTAGGTTTCTGCTGCATCATCAGACGGCAACATTCATGTCTTCAGAATAGATTTTTAGCTCATCATAAAAAGTCACAAAGATTTTAAAAAGCAGCTAAACCATAAAAAAAAGCACCTTACGAGTAAGGACAAACTGAAATGCATTAATATTATTTGCTCATTTTGGGTTATACGTTTCCAATCACCTGTTTCTCCTGTTAGTCATTTCGCTTTGCCTCGTCAAAATTATAGAAACAGATTCGGTCTGGTACCATCTCAACTTCTGTTGCCATCAGGACATCTGTGTCGGGCCACTCGTAAAGACCTAAGCTCATGAAAATTGTTTTTTTTGTGTTTTTAACACGTTCTTGTGGCAAATATAAAGAAAATCAAGCTTGAAATTGGAATTCTGAGTATTTCTTAGTATTCAAGCTATTGTGAATTGGAAGCACATGAACAAAAATGTTTGAAAAATGTTGTAGAAAATATGCTGGGCTGGTCACACGCCCCCTGCTCCGAACTCTCAGCAATGGGGAGGGAAAGGGGGGGCAGGTTGCTCCATGTCAACAGTCCCAAACACAATTCAGAAGTGAATTTCTAATGAACTCCTGCTGCTCCTGCTGTCGTAAACAACATTATTGTAGTGTTCCTTTCCCACACTGAGGCACTGAGACTTAAACTCTTTAAGTTACTTTTTTTTTTTTTTTTTGGGTGGGGTGGGGCAAATTCTTCAAGCCGCAGCGTCCGCTAAGAGAGAAATCTGACATTTGGAGCTACGGCACACCCAACCTCCTACAACCTACAGCATATATATATATATATATAGATAGATAGATAGATAGATAGATAGATAGATAGATAGATAGATAGATAGATAGATAGATAGATAGATAGATAGATAGATAGATAGATAGATAGATAGATAGATAGATAGATAGATAGATAGATAGATAGATAGATAGATAGATAGATAGATAGATAGATAGATAGATAGATAGATAGATAGATAGATAGATAGATAGATAGATAGATAGATAGATAGATAGATAGATAGATAGATAGATATAAAAAAAAATAACGCCCCTCTCACCCTCCGCGGGTGGTTTCTCCTCCAAGCTCGGGTCCTCTACCAGAGGCCTGGGAGCTTGAGGGTCCTGCGCAGTATCTTAGCTGTTCCTAGCACTGCGCTTTTCTGGACTGAGAGGTTTGAGGTCTTTCCAGGTGTCTGTTGTAGCCACTCCTCCAGCTTGGGGGTTACTGCCCCGAGTGCTCCAATTACCACAGGCACCACTGTCACCTTCACTTTCCAGGCTTTCTCCAGTTCTTCTCTGAGTCCCTGGTATTTCTCCAGTTTCTCACGTTCCTTCTTCCTGATGTTTCCATCGCTTGGCACTGCCACATCCACCACAACGGCTTTCCTCTGTTCTTTATCCACCACTACAATGTCTGGTTGGTCTGCTATTACCATCCTATCAGTCTGGATCTGGAAGTCCAACAGGATCTTTGCCCTCTCATTCTCTACCACCTTCGGAGGTGTTTCCCATTTTGACCTTGGGGTTTCCAGTCCATATTCTGCACACATGTTCCTGTATATTATTCCAGCCACTTGATTGTGGCGCTCCATGTATGCTTTACCTGCCAGCATCTTACACCCTGCAGTTATGTGCTGGATTGTTTCAGGCGCTTCTTTGCACAGCCTACACCTTGGGTCTTGTCTGGTGTGGTAGATCTGCTCAGGGCTTGTTCCTGAGCTGCCAGGATGAGCGCTTCAGTACTGTCCTGTAGGCCAGCCCTTTCTAGCCATTGGTAGGACTTCTTGATATCAGCCACTTCAGTTATGGTCCGGTGGTACATCCCATGCAGGGGTTTGTCCTCCCATGAGGATCTGTTTATATAAAAAAAAAAAAAAAAAAACTTGCCCCTTTCACCCTTTCGTGGGTGGTTTCTCACTCAAGCTCGGGTCCTCTACCAGAGGCCTGGGAACTTGAGGGTTCTGCGCAGTATCTTAGCTGTTCCTAGCACTGCGCTTTTCTGGATTGAGATGTCTGAGATCTTTCCAGGTATCTGTTGTAGCCACTCCTCCAGCTTGGGGGTTACTGCCCCGAGTGCTCCAATTACCACAGGCACCACTGTCACCTTCATTTTCCAGGCTTTCTCCAGTTCTTCTCTGAGTCCCTGGTATTTCTCCAGTTTCTCATGTTCCTTCTTCCTGATGTTCCCATCGCTTGGCACTGCCACATCCACCACAACGGCTTTCCTCTGTTCTTTATCCACCACTACAATGTCTGGTTGGTTCGCCATTACCATCCTATCAGTCTGGATCTGGAAGTCCCATAGGATTTTTGCCCTTTCATTCTCTACCACCTTCGGGGGTGTTTCCCATTTTGACCTTGGGGTTTCCAGTCCATATTCTGCACACATGTTCCTGTATATTATTCCAGCCACTTGATTGTGGCGCTCCATGTATGCTTTACCTGCCAGCATCTTACACCCTGCAGTTATGTGCTGGATTGTTTCAGGTGCCTCTTTGCACAGCCTACACCTTGGGTCTTGTCTGGTGTGGTAGATCTGAGCCTCTATTGCTCTGGTGCTCAGGGCTTGTTCCTGAGCTGCCAGGATGAGTGCCTCAGTGCTGTCCTGTAGGCCAGCCCTCTCTAGCCATTGGTAGGACTTCTTGATATCAGCCACTTCAGTTATGGTCCGGTGGTACATCCCATGCAGGGGTTTGTCCTCCCATGAGGATCTGTCCTCCAGCACTGTATCCTCTGCTCTCCATTGCCTGAGACATTCACTGAGCACACTGTCAGTTGGGGCCTTGAGCTTGATGTACTCATGCATCTTGGATGTTTCATCCTGGATAGTGGCTTCTACGCTCACTAGTCCTCGGCCTCCTTCCTTGCGGCTAGCATACAGTCTCAGGGTGCTGGATTTGGGATGGAACCCTCCATGCATGGTGAGGAGCTTTCGTGTCTTAACATCCGTGGTCTGTACCTCTTCCTTTGGCCATCTTATTATTCCTGCAGGGTATCTGATAACTGGCAGTGCGTAGCTGTTTATTGCCCGGGTCTTATTTTTGCCATTGAGCTGGCTTCTCAGGACTTGCCTTACCCGTTGGAGGTATTTAGCTGTTGCAGCTTTCCTTGTTGCCTGCTCCAGGTTACCATTTGCCTGTGGAATTCCGAGGTACTTGTAACTGTCCTCGATGTCTGCTATTGTTCCTTCTGGGAGTGAGACCCCTCCTGTGTGGACTACCTTGCCTCTCTTTGTCACCATCCGGCTGCATTTCTCGAGCCCGAATGACATCCCAATGTCAGTACTGTAGATCCTGGTGGTGTGGATCAGGGAGTCAATGTCACGCTCGCTCTTAGCATATAGCTTGATGTCATCCATGTAGAGGAGGTGACTGATGTTGGCCCCATTTCTGAATCGGTATCCATAGCCAGTCTTGTTGATTATTTGGCTGAGGGGGTTCAGACCTATGCAGAACAGCAGTGGGGACAGAGCATCACCTTGGTATATCCCACATTTGATGGACACTTGTGCAAGTGGCTTCCCATTGGCTTCAAGGGTGGTTTTCCACAGCTTCATTGAGTTTCCTATGAAGGCTCTTAGAGTCCTGTTTATGTTGTACAGCTCCAAGCATTCAGTGATCCACGTGTGTGGCATTGAGTCAGGCTGTGCACAGGTTGGTGTGTCGTGACTTGCAGTCTTGAGCGACTGTTCTGTCAACCAGGAGTTGGTGTTTCGCTCCTCTGGAGTCTCTACCAATGCCTTTCTGTGTGTTACTCATGAATTGATCCATGTGCCTATTTATCTTGGTTGCAATGATGCCTGACATGAGCTTCCATGTTGTGGAGAGACAGGTTATTGGCCGGTAGTTGGATGGGACTGCACCCTTTGAGGGATCCTTCTGGATCAGGATCGTTCGGCCTTCTGTTAGTCATTCGGGATGAGTCCCATCTCTTAGCAGCTGGTTCATTTGTGCTGCCAGGCGCTCGTGGAGTGCTGTGAGCTTCTTTAGCCAGTAGGCATGTATCATGTCAGGGCCCGGTGCTGTCCAGTTCTTCATACCTGAGACTCTTTCTTGGATGTCTGCCACTGTGATGGTTACTGGATTCTGTTCAGGGAGGTTGCTATGTTCTTCTCTCAGAGAGACCAGCCACTGGGCATTGCTGTTATGTGCTGTCTCTTTCTCCCATATACTTTTCCAGTACTGTTCAGTTTCTAGCCTTGGTGGGTCTGCTCGGCTGTTTTGACCCTGCCACTGAGCGTACACTTTCGCAGGTTGAGTTGCGAACAGCCTGTTTATCCGTCTGGCTTCATTGTCTCTTGTGTACCTCTTTAGGCGGCTGCTCAAGGCTAGGAGCCTTTGTTTGGCAGTTTCCAGTGCTTCAGGTATGGGCATCTGGCTGTATCTCTTAGGTACTTGCTTTCTCATTGTACCTCTTTGAGCCTCTGTCAGCTTACTCACATCCTTCCGAGTTGCCTTGATTTTGGCCTCTAACCGTTGCTTCCATGGTGGGTATTGTTTTCTCCCATGGTTACTCTTATAGCCAAGCATCTCAAGGATCACTGCTGCTGAAGTGTAAACCAGTTCATTGGTTTCTGTGATGGTTGTGGTAGGAATTGCCCTCAATGCTTCATTCACAGTTTCCAGTAGACTTTCAGGCGGTACATCACTTAACCGTTGTAGCTGGTGTCGAGGTTGCCAAGTGTTCATTCTAGACATGATCTTGTCTTTCAGGTCAGTTGCTGCCTCGCTCAGCGTAACTGTGGTTGTTGGGGCTGTGTACCCAATCTCAGGGTGGGAGTGTAGTATAGCCTGCTCTCTGACCTGTTGTTCTGGCTCTCTCGGGGTATTGCCATTGTATTGTATCGCTTCAATCTCAAGTTGTGATAGGAGTTGCCGCTTGTGGATGTTCGAGCATTGGGCTACCAGTTGTTTGGCAGTTAGCCTTGATTGTGAGTTTCGAAGCATCCATTCATTCCACATTCTCTGCATGTAACCACGCTGGTTGGGATTACTTGAGTAGTAGCATTCTAACAGAACCTTGTTCTCGCACCTAGTCCATTTCCGTCTTGTTCCAGTAGCCCACTTTCCATCAGAGTGCTCTGGTCCCCCAGCACCTGACGCAGACCTTGTTTGGCCGGGCGACGTCTGAGCCGGCATGACATGTGGTTCATTGTCTCTCATGTTTGTGAGGTAGGCCGTAGCGTAAAGGGTCTTGCCCAAGGACCCTCACTGGGTGATGTTAATTGCTCGCTATTGTTATGGTAATTGCCCCATTTCCATTGTTATGGTAATTGCCCCCATTTACCATTGCCATTATATTGTTCATTCCGCCCCTGGGAATCGAACCGAGGTTTCCTGCATGACAGTCCTGCACCTTACCAACTGAGCTACCCAGCCGCTATATATATATATATATATATATATATATATATATATATATATATATATATATATATATATATATATTTTTTTTTTCTAAGAAATGAAACAATGATTTAAAGTTCAGATGTCCAAACTTTCATTCAGTAATAAAACCTGGGAACCTTCATCTAATCAGCCCATCAAACTAAAAAAAAAAAAAAGGGAAACCCAAATCCCCCTATGGCGTCCACTTCCTGTAATTTCTCATCAGCTCCAGAAGCAAAATGATTACAATATCAATGCAAACACAGTAAAATGGACTTTTAAGTGACAGGCGTAATGACTGTTTCTCCTTGATCAATAAAGAAATGAAAAATATTTTGAATGTTCAGGGTTCTCCACAGCAAATGTGTTCCTAAAATGTTTCGTCGAAAAATGATCAAAATAGAGTCTGATTATGAACATTCCCATATTTTCAGCTGATTTCTTTTCTGGGATGGAAAGTTTGTTTTTCATAAGTTGTCAAAGAATGATTATCAGGATAGAAAAACGTGTTTTATGGTTTTTGAAGCACAAACAAATCTGTTGACTTCCTCTTCCACGGGGATTCTTCAAAGTACTGCAAGAACCAAAACTCTTACAAGTCGTGGAGATTTTCTTCCCTGTTCAGACTTTATCTGTAGCTTCATCTACTGTATCTTGTGGTTGACCCCAGGCTTGTCTGCACTGAGGAGCTCACACAGCATCTTTGTGAGCAGCTGTTGTGAGAGCAAAGTCACAAAAACAAACTCATAAAATTGGTTTGTCTAACTTTGTTCTAGATGCCGGGAAAACTCAAACAACTTTTTGATTTCACCAAAAAATCTTCTGAATTTAAATCGTCTAATTCTTCGGTCTTCTAAAAAAAAAGCAAACATTTGTGACTTTGTCTTTTCACACCTTCAGTGTCTGATGTCATTCAGTTTTGCGTTTGTGGTTTTTCTTTCCTCTACACAATCAGCATACTCTAACCTCCTGTTTGTTTGGTCAGGTTGGTTTATGTGCATTTTTCTTTTTTCATTCTTCCAGGTTCTTCCCCTTCTCGGTTTCTGTGTGCGGTTCTATGAGGTTGCGTCTCAAAAGAAGATGCAAAACTCAAACCAGCAGTGCAGAGGTTTCACTGACAGAGAGTTGGATCAGATTGGGTCTCATCAATCCCAGTTCTGTTCTCAGCTTCACAGCAGGTGGTACTACAATTCACCTCCCACCAGTTGCGGTTTTTGATATGGGCGATGTGGGCGGTCGCCCAGGGCGGCACTGCATAGGGGGTGGCATTTGCCGTGCCCGATGCGTAATGTGGTAATGTGGTACATACTGTATTCAACGAGGTAGCTTGAAACTTTTAAGTTGAAATTGCTTCAGTAGCCGACACTTAATACTTTTATTTTGACACATCAGACTCTTAATAATGTCTTCCTCCTATTTCCTCTTCACACTTATGGTGCAAAAAAAAAAAAAAAAAAAAAAAAGAATAATTCAGAGTGAAACAACGTAAAACAGGCACATGAAAAGGATTTAGGCATAACAAACATTCGTGCTCAACCCAATTTCGACAAAAGCAGGCAATGGGGATTATTTCCCACAATTCTTTGCTCCGACACAGCAGACCCGATGCGCACGTGACCACCGCCCTCTGCTGCAAGACGCTTGCGGCCACACCTCTTTGCGGTAGTCTTTGGAACATAAGTCAAAAAACTCGAGAGGGGAGCGCAATTCTCCGGTGGCTGGCTGAATCACACTAACAGGTGTGAGGGGAGTCTTTTTCTATCTGACAATCAACTCTGAGCCGCAGCTGCGCCTCCCGTCATAGAGACGGAGCCACGTGTGTCAGAGGAAAGGGGAAGGGGGGGAGGGGGGATGAGCGCAGACCATTTTTTATGGATTGAGTTTTTTTGGAGGATTTCTACTGTTGGTGTTGCACAAATTTAGGGAAATGCCAAATATTTTTGGAGTAATCCCACTGATGAGTTCTAAGATTTAGTCTTTAATGTTTTATAAGACCTAAACATATTAATCACAATAAGTTTTATTTTTTAGATCTAATCCCTCTGATATGTTTCACAAAGACACACACAGGACGTCACACATTAAGAAATTATTGCTAAAAATTATTTGATATGTAATTTCTTATTAATATTTCCAGGCTTTCTTTGTTTTGTCCTGCAGCATGTTCATATTTGTATAATTTTGACAGAACATATTTCTATGGAGAACAAAATATTACAAGTTATTTAAGGTTTAACTTGAGTTATACTGGATTAATGTTCCTGTTTTTATCAATATTTATGTTCAAAAAGTTCAGTTTAAAAGGTTTAAAAGTTTAGCTTTAGCGTGTTCAGTAAATGTTTATCTTCTTCGGCCCAAAACCTTAAGCGTGTTTTTAACTTAGGCCCCTGTGTGACTGAGTTTGACCCCCCTGTAATATGAGTCTAGAAAATTCGTGCATTTTTTTGAGTAAAATGGCTAAATAGAAGATAGGGAACACAACAGGATGTTGTCAAATATTGTATATGTGTGTGTGTGTGGGGGGGGGGGGGGGGGGGGCGCTGGTGGGGTTACTCGCCCAGGGAGTAAGTTAGTGTAGAACCGCCACTGCCTCCCACCAGCAGACGGTTCCTCAGATGAAGTTCTGCAGGGGAACTGTTGGAAGAGCGTCCTTCATCAGTGTTCCTTAAATGTTTACAGGTTTGAAATCAAGAACATGTTCTCAGAAAGTTGTGTGTACATCCCTGCTGATCTTCTGTCTGAAGAAAGTTGTCACGCTTTGTCACGCACAAAATGTAGAAACAAAACAGCTGCAGCCAAAAGCACAAACTGTACAAAAAACGTTGTGTTCATGGTTCTGAAAGAACATTTTCAATGCAACCTTCAGTCAGCCTTTGACAAACGCAGCTGTAGGATTTTGCTCAGAGGCTCACAGACAGTGAGCGACAGTAGCAGGAATCAAACTCTCCATCCACACGGATTCCTGGAGACGTGACGTTTTGCACAGATGCCTGATGTTCTGCTGAACCTCTGGTTTATCAAAGCTTTTTGGAGAGAGAGGAGGAACAAACGTTGACCCGCTCACCTAAAATCTCGACGCTTTCACTTTTTTTGTTTGTTTTGTGTTGGATGTTGGGCGCGTGCACATCTGTACAGTTACTTAAAAAGTGGATTTTTCTTCTTCAGTGAGAACAACAGTCTTTCGGGTCTGCTTTTTACTGTAAGGAAGAAAACACTGAACTTCCGAACCTCTGCAGCACCAATCCGGATTGATTTACATTGATTAAAGCTAAATATTTAAGGTGTTTCAACCTGTAGGACTGGCCGTGCCTCAAGTCCGTGCGTCTGAGCGCGCGCCCGGCGGTGACAGGTGGAGTGGAGCTGAAGGAGGTCCGTGTTTTGGAGGAGGAGCTCCGCTCTTCTGCCTGTCCGGGTCTTCAGTGTGTCCGCGGGTTCTGGAGAGGAGACCCGCGGCAGCCACGCCGGCCGCGCGCGCGCAGACACTTGCCATGCTTTTCAACCCTCCCGGAGTCACGCGCTCCGTGTGAACTGACCTGAGCGTAAACTATAGTCCTGCTCCGCACGCCACCCGTTATGGCTTATCCTCAGGGTTTCCTGTTCCAGCCTGCCTCCTTGGCTCTGCCCGCTTGCCCGGCCCTCAGCCCGGGGCTCCTGCTCGGACGGAGGACGGAGCAGCTCAGCCGCTCCTCTTCGGGCTCCGCTTTCGCTCCGTACCCCGGCTCCGCGGCGCCTCCCGAGTTCAGCCCTCAGCTCCAATACGGAGTGGAGCAGCAGGCTGCTGCAAGTCTCAGCCCGTTTCTGGTGAGTATCTGCCCGCAGAGCTGCGGGACCTGCTGCTCTGGTTCTCTGGTTTGTGTGTAATTATCCGTCTAAGTTACTAGTGCGTAACGGGAGATAATAAATTGAATATAAGTGTGACAGACTCCTGTCAGATTCATAGAGTTGTTGTTATTATTATTATTATTATTATTATTAAAAGCATCACACTACCCTAGTTTTATCTTTTTCTGTCTTTTTTTTTATTGTTCACTGTTTTTGCAGAGAATCACCTCCACATCTGGGGGTCAGATGGAGCTTAAAGCCCGCAGCATCTGTGCTCTGAGTCTAATTAGAAGTTGTTTGTGTGATTCTTTGCTCAGATAAATAATCTGCTCTCTGCCGGCAAACAGCCAAGGAGAACATCAGCGTAAGGCAGAACACAGCTTCCACGGTGACCTGTGTTTTCCTGTTCCAGAGTCCGGCCTTTGACCCATCTGCGGGTGTCTCCGGATCATTAGACTTCCATCCATTTGGACCCCTGGGGGCCTTTCCGTACGGAGACTCTGCCTACAGGAAAAATGCCACAAGGGACGCCACGGCTACGCTGAAAGCCTGGCTGAATGAGCACCGAAAGAACCCGTACCCCACCAAGGGGGAAAAGATCATGCTGGCCATCATCACCAAGATGACGCTGACGCAGGTGTCCACCTGGTTCGCCAACGCCCGGCGCAGGCTGAAGAAGGAGAACAAGATGACCTGGACGCCCCGCAACAGGAGCGAGGACGAGGAGGATGAGGAAAACCTGGAGCTGGAGCTCCACGGTGAGGAAGAGGAGAAGATCAAGATGAGGGAAGAGGAAACTGAGCAGGGCAGGAACACAAGTGAGTGCGTGTTTTTGTTGTTTTTTTAGGATGGTAGGGGTGCCTCATAAATGGATACATTTTTTCGGCAGCTATAAGAGACATGAAGAGTTGTGTTGTGGTGTATTCAAGTTCTCCTGGACTGCAGGGCACTGGTTTCAAAAAGGAAGAAAGCGGAGCTACAGATGTGATCGGGCTTCAGACACCAACTCAGTGGCCTTGTGGTGGAGTGTCTGCCCTGTGACTGAAAGGTCGTGAGTTCAAATTCATTGGACTAATGACTTTGACGTCAGCAGAACCAAATGTCCAACTAGGACAAGATTTTTGGTTCTGATTCGATCCAATAAATACGCTTCAGGAAACTCAGCTCATGAGGAACCTCTTCGAGTCAGAACTCCAGAACTAGAAACACTGTGATGTGTGCAAGCTGAGGAGAAAACTGAACCAGTTCTTCGAGTCTGGATGAGGTTCTGAGTTTGTGTTTGCAGCAAGACCAAACTTCTTGATGCACAAGATCAGAATCTCTGGAAAGTCTGACAACCGGGTGAGAACCTGGCACTGTCAAGCAACTTCATGAACCTCCGCTCACCCGTTGCTTGGACCAGAACCAGCCGTCACAGCAGACTAAAAATCTTTACAACAGTCACAAACGAGCAAGTGAAAATCTAAAAGCAGGAACTCATAATGGAGACACTTGGAGCAGACAGGTGTTGCTGCTCCCAGATGTTTGAATGGAAACGGATCAGAATGGATCAGCCATTGTCATGGTTTAGGTTTTTTTTGGATTGGTTTTTCCTTTATATCTTCTGTCATGTTTGAGTTCTGTTTCCTGTTTTATTTTAAAAGGTTTCCTGTCTTGTCATGTTTTTGAGTTTTACTTCCTTTTTCCCAATCTGTCCTGATCATGTTCACCTGTGTCTTGTCTGCCCTGTCTGTATATAAGTCTTGTCTCTGCCTTCCTCTTGTGCTGGTCCATTAATGTCTTCATCCTTTCATGCCATGTTCCATGTTTCCCGCCTCGCCACATCCTGAACCCGTTTGCCTCCCGTCTCTGCGTCTGGGTCCTACTAGCTCTCGAGCCCCCCTCACCGTGACAGCCATGTTTTCAAAATGGTTCAGTCTAAGCAAACATCTGATGAGCATAGGATTTAGAGATCTTCACTTCAGAATGCACATCTGCAAATATTACTTCCTGTTATTGTTTATCAATGGATGAACTGAACAACAAATATCAATATTTTTGAAATAATCAACTCCCTAAAAAAGCTTAGGGAATGTAAATATTCAATTCAATTCAATTCATGTCAACAACAGTCACCTCGATGGGCTTGGTATCCGTAATTGAAAATGTAAAAAATAGAATCCAAATGATTATGAATACATAGAATTCAATAGGAAAATACTAAATAGAACTAACAAACTGACTAAACTAAACTGGCATCCCTGCCCTTAGACCCTCCTTCGAGGTAAGGAAAAACTCAAAAAAATATATAAACAATAATCAAAATCCATGGGTTTATCTTTTAAAAGTCACATTTTTTTGATTTTGATTTGAAATGGTTTATTTCAAGCAATCAAATAGAAATGATACACAAAAGCAATATAGTCATCAGTTATACATTCACACAGTAACTAATGAAACTTAGGATAATTAGGCATATTAATATATATTGCTTGAAAGGGAGTGGAAGGAAGCAAACTTATATAATCCCATCCCGTTATACCGTAACCATTTTATTACATGATTTATCATTATCCGGTTCCTAACTTTAATCAGACAGAATTAAGAATCCTGAAGTATCAATAAAGCACATGACAAAGATGAATTACTTAAATCATTTTGTAAAAAATAACTATTTCAGAAATCAACATTGCAAATGCAGATCAGTTATATAAAATATATGCAGATTATGTTACTTATAAAAGTCATTCATATGATTAAAATAGAATACTATATCAGTAAAATAGACAAAACATTGTTTCAGGAATTTTCATAGCAAAATTTCATGAAGTATCAAAAGTTAAAAACATGTGCAAAATTATGTCACATTAGGAAATATTTTTGAATCAATTTGAAACACATGACAAAGATGAATTACTTAAATTATTTTGTAAAAAATAACTTTTAGAAATCAACATGGCAATGAAGTCTCCAAAATATATGCAGATTATGTTACTTATAAAAGTCATTGATATGATTAGAAATGACCAGCAGCTCCGCCTCTTTTTGTTTGCTTTCATGTAAAATATGTTTTGTGTTTTTTACAGGGTAAAAAAGTTCCCACGTAATAAATGCCTATAGGCTGTTCCGCTCTGGCTGGTTCTGTACTGACCCGTTATTTCCTCTTTGCAGCCCCTCGGCACCGCTCTGCCTCCGGGTCCTGCAGGTTTATGTTGAATGGTGCCGACAGCGAGCCGGATCGAGTTTCTTGTGTTGTGGACTCTGGGGACCGGGACCTGGACCTCTCCTCTGTGTCTGAAGCCCCCCCCTCAGACTCGGAGAGCATGCTGATGTTGAACTCGCCATCTAAGGAGAAGGTGGAGTCCTGCAGTACCACCCAAGTGTCAGACTCCCCTCCCAAACCCAAACTGTGGTCCCTGGCTGAGATCGCCATGTCTCCAGACAGTAGGAGAGACTCGTTTCAAGGTGGGGGGGTGGGACGGACTCTGTTCTCCTATAGTCCTGGTTTACCTCGAAACGTTTACTACACCCACCGCTTCCTTCCCGGGTTCTCCCCCCACATGCCCAGCAGCCCCCACCTTCTGTTAACTGGACCGCAGCAGAGGATGCTGGAGAGGAGGGGGGGTGCTGTTCAGGACTGTAAACCACGCAGCCACAACCAGTTGGAGCAGAACAAACTCCAACGAGGCATGATGAATGTGTGAGTCGGCCCCACAAGTCCAAAACTGATCGGACTTACCCGGATCTGCAGGAGGTCCTGCAGAAGCTCTGATGATCTCGGCATCACTAAGGAGGTTTCTGGACCTCAGGGTCCTCAGGGCCTGTCAGCGGCCTGGCTGGTCCTCGGCAAGGCCCAACCTGTCAAGACAGATCCTCTGGAGGAGGCACTTTGACCCGGCAAAACAGAACTAACAAGAGTCCCTGTTCTGTTCTGACCCATTCCATTAGGTTCTGAGATGCTTGGTTTTCACCCAAATGCAGTATCAATTCATAAAAGGAAAGGATCAATTTTCTTGTTCTTTT
Organism: Oryzias latipes; assembly: GCF_053564925.1. Classification (NCBI taxonomy): domain Eukaryota; kingdom Metazoa; phylum Chordata; class Actinopteri; order Beloniformes; family Adrianichthyidae; genus Oryzias; species Oryzias latipes. The sequence goes on along the minus strand of NC_136242.1, from coordinate 29,808,057 downwards.
TTTTTAGGGCAAAACTGTTTTTCTGTTTGTTTTAAAATAATTAAATCAATTCTAAACTTTTTTAAAGTTCAGGCTGAAATACTAAAGATCCCATCGAGTCATCATAAATTCAGAATGTTTGGAGAAACCCTCGGGATTTAACGTCCAAAGCCACGTGTCTTCATCATCGCTGAGGTCAGGGGAATGCCAAAGTCATTCTGGACGTTTGAGCTTTCAAAAACAGACAAATGAAGGTTGACATTAAAAGTTTTCATCTAAAAAGCAAACTTTGCTGATTTTGGTTTCACGGCTTTAGTTTTTTTAATCTTAGAGTGTCACTCTGATCATCTTCCGATCTATTTCAAAAGGGTTTCCAGTGGTCTCTTATTAATGATCATGCCGTTTTTAGCCAAAATCATTTTTAAAGACTGTCGTTTTCAGTGTTGGATATTTAATTACTTTACTCATTCCTCAATTTAAAAAGTAATTCACCACTTGATAGATACTCTTGTGAAATCATTAAAATAAAAACATGTAGGTGACACAAGAGCAATCAGGTTTTTTTAGCACCACCTCATTAATTTCACCACACGAACATGAGAAAGTTTACATTATATAGTAGCCTACATAGTGTATAGACAGGTTGCTCATTGGCACTAGTGCAGTGGAAAGCAGTTCATCTGCAGGACATAACTTGCATTTAACGGAAAAGTTTTTTGCTTTTGTTTTAAAAATAATCTGAATATCTCCAGTTGCGGAATGACCCTACGTATTCGTCCACGTCCATTCTCTTCATCTTACTTTGACCAATCTCCAACTCTGCATTAGTGCACATGCACGCACGCATTATGTAAACAGAGCCAACTGCTCACACAAATTTGTTTGATTAGTCACCGGAGCAACCCCGCCCCCACTTCCCCTTCCTGTTGTAGATTGGAGCAGGGCGCTTGTAGTAAGAGTAGTGCATCTTCTACAAAAAATAATTAACTTTTTTTTTTCAAACTGCATTTCCCCCCCCCCGTCTGCTCCGGATTCACGCCGATTTGAATAAAGAAATACTTAAAAATGCAATCTTAGGCTTAATTTTCTCCATGTGTGTCCTCCCTCGTCAGAAAAACGCTACAAGAACATGTTAAAAACACAGAAAACACCATTTTCAGCTGAATGAGTCTTTAAACAGTTTTGGTACCAGTTAGGTTAAGTTCCCTCAAACCCTCCTGCAGAACAACGGATGTCAGGACATCTTCCTCTGGATTTCTGTTGATCTCTTGTGAAGCCGAATTTTTGTTTCTTTTTTTGTTAAAAAATTCATATTTGTTAGGAAAACCACAGACTGGTTCAGAACAGAACCAACCGGGTCAGAACAGACCGGGTCAGGCTGTTCTGACCCCCCACAAAAGACTAACTATGTAGGTTTGATATCAAAATTTCCAACTTTACATTTTAAACGTTTAAATTAATTTAGAAATTATGTTCTAACAATTAATTTATTCATGAACATTTTTTTTCACCCTTCCATCCATCCATCCATTCACATCATATTGTGTTGAAAGCTTATTAGTAAAGATCTGAAGCTTAATGTGTTAAAGAGAAAAATGGATTAAAACAACAAAAGGTAACATTTCCATCAAAAATTGAGGTGCTGATTTTGTTTTTTCACGGCTTTATTGAATTATTATTAAACTAAACCATATGGAGGACTAACAATGACACCATAAAAATGAATAAACAAATATATCACTGAAAAGATATGTATTTAAATGTTTTCCTGAATGTATGGATGTTCATTACTCTGCACGTTAATCATGTATTTTGACATTTTTATAATAATTTGTATCAAATCAATCAATTAATTTATTATTTGTACAGCACTTATAAAAGCAGAGGCAACCAAAGTGCTTAACATAGAATTAAATGAAATCAGAAGTCTTGGTTTATTTTTATGAAGTCTTGGTTAGCTCTCCTTAAATCTGACCTCAAATATCACAGAAACATCAAACTGTGCTGAAGACGCGATTTCTGTCATAATTGAGCATTTGTGGAAACAGCAGCAACAAACAGCAATGATGGCTGCTAAAAATAAGACAAAACTATGAAGGTCTGAGAGCAGAATCCCGAGGAACCCTATCTGCATTCTAACATGTTTAACTTACGATACTAGATGGTTCTCTGGCACTTCTGCAGACTTTCTTGATGTCAAAACTGGCTCTGCTCGTCTCTGATTAGCCCGGTTCCCTCTGATGCTGCAGACATGATATCATTTCAGAATGGTGCTATCAGGTAAAAAAAAAAAAAGTTTTTTTTCATGATTGTTGTTCTTTTATTCTGAAAAGGAGCGAGTGAAAAAGTTGCTCATCAGTTTGTTTTTCACAGGAAACATTGAACGTTCACCCTTTTACTGAATAATGTCAATGTGTTTTTTTCCCTTGTACATTAAATTCAGTGAGGTTTTCTGAAAACTTACGTTCAAATCTGCAAGTTGTGTCACTGAAGTCTTAATTTTACAAAGATTTCACGTTTCAGGATCCTGAAAAACAATACAAAAAAATTATTTTTCTCCACAATAAGAGATTAAAAAAAGTACAGATAAGTAATGCGCTGTACTTGAAGTTTTTTTTTCAGAAAACCAATTGTAAGGTAAGATGGATGTAAGGAATACTAGTATTTTTGAGCCTGAATTTGTTTTTTCTTTATTGTAACCCTTGTGCTATCCTAGGCACTTTAACATTGGGAGTTGGGTCATCTAGACCCACTAGACAGTGCGCTGAACCTTTTTTCTTCAATGATTTGTGATCTTCACTGGTGTCCATGGATTACATGAAAACCTCTTCACCTTTATCCACCTTTGTGATGGTAGGAATAACACCTCAATGTAAGGGAGGGGTCATAGGATAGCACAAGGGTTAAAAGAGGACTTTCCCAAGTTTTCAGTTCTGAAACTGCGGCGCCTCACACAAAAAACCAGAAGTCTCTTCTTATGATTAACAAAGCCTGGAGATTAGTCCAAACTCATTCTGAGTATAAAACATAAAAAGATAAAAAATTTCATTCACTATGATATGAAAAACCAAATGTGCTATGCCATTTAAAACGGAAATTGTAATAATTGATAACAGTTTCAGCTTTAAATGGCGTAGCAATCAAGTTAAAATGAATGCATATTAAAATGCATATTATACCAGACAGGTAAAATTATTCCATAAAATATGAATTTAATACAAATTATTCCTGTTATTATTTTTGCTAAATTTGCAAAAAACATTAAATTTAGACTAAAAAGTCTGATGTACAAAGTTGTCTGATTGGTTGGACACAATCAGTATAAGGTCAGTGAGAAAAATTGATGCTTACTTTTAAAAATTTGACGGGTTTTTCAAATCTTAGTCAAATTTACTGGAGTTCCCTTAAATGTAATTTTATTTTCCTTTTTTGTCTTACAGAACTCCCCAGTTTCCAACATATGTTAGAGTTACAATTCAAATAGATCATTATTTAGTGGTACACATAAAATGTAAGAACTGCAGCAAATATTTCAAGTTAAAAATAAAATGAATAGAACAGAATAGAATTCCACAGATTTATCCTAAATTTGAGCACCATTGTTTCATTAATTTATAATCAGAATCATTATTTTTTTCTTTTTGTTGTTCCAAACAAAAGAAAAGCTGCTACAAATACTAAATAAAGCACATTTCAACAGCAATATTATATTTTCCTTTTTCATAAAACACGTCTTTCCTTTATTTAATGTTTATCCTATTATAGCGCTAAAAACAACAATCATAAGTGAAAACAAATATTAACGAAAGTTAGTACACTAACTAGTATAACTGAGTTTACAAGTGAAAGGAGTTACAAAAGTTTCTGATGTTCAAACCAATGTTTATTTAATAAAGATTTAAAAAATCAAGCTCGTAAAAATGGTAGTTGTAAGCCTTTATCCTTCATTATTATTATTATTATTATTATTATTATTATTATTTGTTTATTTGTTATTTAATTATATGGTGTCTTAAAATGACTGCAGTCAAACAAGACGCTGTTCATGAAAAACCAAGAAATGTTAATATATATAAATAAATATAATATACAAATATAACCAAAACAATCAATACTAAAAGGTCTAAACAATTTAGGGTTAAAAGTCTAAATATTTGTCATAAAAACATAAAAACAAAAGATAAAAGCAAAAGCAAACCAGTGTCAACAAATCTAACTGTTGCCACTGAAAGGTTTTAACGTTTTTTTGTGTTAAAACTATTAAACGTGGGGAAAACAACAATTGACCTACTTTTGCAACCAACCTCCAGTGGTCAATTGAAGAACTGCAAAGCTGCAAAGCTCCACTGGGTTTGAGTCAGATCAAAAGTACAAAGTATGCCTCTTTTTTCCAGGCTTTCTTGTCCAATTTCTGTGCAAATATTCAATAAGGCTGAGGTCAAATCCAAGATGGCGATGATGAGTCATGTGACCAATAATCCTGTTTCTCGGTATCACTGATCAAGATTGTAACAGATGAGACATAAGGGGTGTAAATATGCTGGAATGAAATAGCCGGGGAAGAAATTTTGAATTCCTGAAAAAATATGTGACTAAAGGCTTGTTTCCACTGAGCGGAATGGTTTGGTGCGGAACATCCGGTGTTTTATAAAATGGACAGTTTTTGGGCCCCCGTTAGTTGTCGTCGTTTTTCATCTTGAATTTGCAGGTACGTAGCTTTGTCTGCAACTGACATGACAAACAGAGCTAAGCAAACTGACCTTAATCTGTGATGCTGATGATGTGGAAACAGGAGAGGAAAGGCTTCATTCTCTCTTAATTATGGAACTCAAACATCATTCAGAGCTTGTGCAACGAAAATAGAACCTGACAGGAATAGAAACAGAGTCACACGATGGAACAAAACACAAAATAAATGAAGGAAGCCCAGACCAATCGCCAAGTGGAAAAAATGGAGTTGCTGGATGACCTCCATTGCTGTTGTAAGCTTCACCTCGTCCAACTTTGAGTGGAAACCACACCTGGATTGCCTGGACCCTTCTAAATTGGACCGTACCACTTTAGTTTTAGTTTGTTTTTTCTAAAAAGGTAAGGATTTTATTAATTACTGATATTTCAAAAATATTTTGCCACTAAATAGATGTGACCACATTCGGTAAGAATAGATAAAACTATCATTAATCTAATCCACAGTTGTTGTCACCCCAGATGTTGGAGCGTCTGGAAAGAGAACACAGCAAAAACTGTGAGCAGATTTGCCACATCATGAAACCAATGCACTTCTGTGATTTCAATAAATGTTGCGATACCTTCTGTGGTTTTTTAATGTACAGAAATAGAAATGACACCAAGGTTACCCCGAGTTCCTGTTCTTGAAAGGAAACTGTCTGTGCGGCTGCCATCAAAGCGACTTTACCGGAGTCTAATGTTCTCATTCAGAACAGCTCCTCGTTTCCCTGATTCCATGTTTGCTTATTGGCTGACAGTTTGCATGTTCCAGGTAGTCTGATCTGTCAAACCCCCATAGGACTGCAGCTCCCTTAGTATATGGGTGGGGGGCCTCAACATGGCTCAGGAGTGAAAGCTTTTGTCAGCTTTGATCTGACAGTTTGGTTGTTTTGGTTCTGTGGGTTCTTTGGTGCCTCCTCATATGCTTCCAGTTTTATTTTGAAAGTACTTCCTCTTTGAGTGTCAGTCTGAAACAGCTTTGAATGTTTTGCTGGGTGGATTTATCTGACAGCTTTCCAAAGAAATATTCTTGACAGGCGTGAACGTCTCTGCGGCTGTTTTCTTTCTATGTAAAGCAGGAAAACGCACCCCATTGTCATTTCACTTCAAACACATGATCATGAGCCAGAAAAGTGCAGTAGAACTTCTCAACACTGTGAAATATTGACTGATGGAAAGAAAAACACTAACTGATAAATAATCTGTGAGTTCCACAGCAGAGTGTTTTGGAAGACACCACAAGTATTGATCAGTTTAAGTCCGGCTGAGGTGTGAAGGCCAAAAGGAGCTCTGAAGCGGCGGGCTGCTGATGTCCAGCTGTGTAAACGCTGGCGAAGACAGGCTTCAGAAATACGCTAGAACATAAGAGCCCACTGCCGATCAATGACAATCAATTCAGACCTTCTGAAGGATTCACACCATTGCTGAGACCAGGTGATCGGGATGCTTCTCTGAACAAAATTTCCATTTACCTGAAAATGTTGTTTTTTCTTTCTTATGGCACCTTGGAGCAGAAATTTGACCTCTGTCACTTACTCAAAAACTCACAAAACTTTGTACGCACATGGTTCCTTTCAAAAAGGATTTTTGACCCCCAAATAAAAGAAATAATAAAAAAAGATGACATCACAGTGGGCAAAACTGTCAAAAATGAATGGAGCCAAAATCTCTTATGGGGCCCAAAGCAAGAATCCACTAATAAAACCAAGACAAACTTTGATATCCAAAGGAAGTTTTTTTAAAATATTATGGGATGGCCACAGGACCTGAAACCCTTTTTGTGGTAAGGTGTGAAATTTGACAATTTTCACATTTTTTCACAACATAAAGAAAAAAACTTGTTTGAGCGATTCTCACAAGCTATTTTAAGTCTACAACCAGTTTCGCTGACCTTTGACCTCGGGAAAAGGTTGCCATCTTAAATTAAAACAAAACACCTTTAGGAGTATCACCACAGTTAGGGTGTATTCAGACTGGACATATTTGGTTCGCTTAAAGTGAACCAGAGTTTGTTTGTCCCGATAAACCGGAACAGATTTGAAAACACCCAAGCCAACCCTGGACCAGGAACCGGTCTCTGACCCATTTCTCAAGCTGGTCTCTGTTCGTCCCCAATCGGACTGATCTTCGGTTCGCGCTAAGATTCCGCAGTTTGAAAATAATCCGTCCTCGGAGCGGAACAAGTGGACCAAAATGGCCACCGTAGCCGGTTGTCATGTGATGTACACAGAGTAGGAATGAAGGAATCGATGAGCCGCGGGCAAATGTAAAGCAACGATTGTCATGTTATCAAACAGAATAAACGAGTCCAACTGTTTAATTGTTAGAAAGTTTATTTTACAACAGTTGAAAACGCTTCTTACATGCTTTTCTGTGTCTCGTTGTGCGGAACGCGCCCGGCGCTCCTGTGACATCATCCTTAGGACTACCTTAGCTCCTTAACAGAATTCTCTTAAACCAAAACCACAACAATGAGACTCAACAACTCATTGAAATGTGCTCAGATACACATAATGCAGTTTTCCCGACAATCTATGTGTCATAAACACTTATTAGTGTACCTTCTTAGCTTTTTTTTTTGGCACTACCCCAGACCTAAGGAAGAAGTAACAGTGCTTTGGCTGACGATACAGATGTTCTAAATCGGTCAGCGAAACATAAAGTTTGAATCAGGGACTATCCTGACAAGCATTACAAAGTGCAGGATTTCCCAAATTTCTGTCTTTAGTTGCTTTGCCTTATAATTCTGGACCAATGACTGAAGAGATCTTTAGTCACGTGGTTTTGTTTAGCCCGGAACAGGAAAGTACATTTGATAGCAGTTTGAATACAGACCAAATGCAAGGTTCAGGACTCGATGCGGACCAAATTAAGTGGACTTGGTCCAGACCAAATGGTTTTCCCAGTCTGAAAACACACTTAACTCCTCCCAGAGATTTTTATCTATCGCTTTATAACTCTTTGAGCATCATAGGAAAGCTACTTGGGAAAAATTTTGATGTTGTAGATTTTGAACAGCGTTAGTGTGGCGACCTCGCCAAAGTTGCCTTCCTTTATTGCTCGCATATTTTTTACCAAAATATTTTTAAAGTTTAATACATGAATGGTTGGCTCAAGCTGCACGGAACAATATGACATACTATATGAATATTTTAGAAATGTGGGTGTGGTTAACAAAAAGTCAAAAACTTTACTTTTGCAGATTGTTGTAAAAATTAGACATGCTCGGACATGAAGGGATTAAAATGTGACTGGAGTGATGGGAAGGAGCTGTGGCTGACTGGAATGAAACCAGAAAAAAAGCGATGCCGAGGGCTTCTGAAGAAAAAAACACAGAAAAAGCTCCAGGCCTCAAGTCTGACTGACTAAAAGTGTTTAAATGCTGAGTATTTGGATTGAAGTCTAACCTTTTACACAAACATTTCATTATAGCTGTCAGCCCCCAGTCTGTTCAAACTTTGTCTAACGTCCCCTGAGAGGATCCTTGCTGCAGCCCCCCCCTCCTCCTCCTGCTTCCAGCTGCGTGTTTACATGAAGCTAAATGCTGTCGGATGACAGCGAGCATGTTGGTGAGGCGGCGAGGGGGCCTCGCCGTGAGCCATCTAACCCCGGCATGTCACATGGTGATGCCACTCAACCCTCCTGCCACGCTGCTCCTCCGGCCTCACCCGCCGACAGCCTCGACAGCTGGGCACGCAAGCAGACCAGCAGGCGGCTTCCTGCAACACGCTGGCCCTTAAAGTACACGGGGGTCCCCTGCGAATGCATCCTCAAAGCAGTCGGCTCTGCCTCCCCTCCCCATTGTTTGACCCTCTGCGGCGCGGTCACAGTCCATAGCGTCTGAATGTCACATCTGCTCTCTATAAATATGGAAATGAAGGTCAGGACTCTTGTTTTGTGATTGAGCAGCAAGGCCTTTGCAATGTGGGACTTCCTGAATGATTGTGCATTTCAGCAAACCTGTTAGAGGTCAAACCTAGAACTGCCTTGGAGGATGAACAGTTTACATTTTTACCCATCAGCTTTTATAGACATACATACACAAGACTGAGCTACGTTCAGGTACTGCTGCGGTATTTGTTTCAACTGCATTGTTTCTAAAAGATGCATTGGATTGCTGTGTTTTAGAGCCTGCAGGTTTTCTTTTTTAGGAAAACACCAGTGTCCAGCTGAAACTTCCACAATGATGAACCTAACCCCTCAAACCATTTGTATCATAATTGGTCTAATCATTTCTCCCCTATCTCATTAGTGTGATCTTAGCTTAAAAACTAGGGATGTCCCGATCATAATTTCTTGTCTTCAATCAGATTCATAGTCATTTTGATTCTAATGCAGAGTCCCGATCTGATGCTTTTGTTAACCATTAAAAAAAAAAGTTATAAACTGATCCAGGTTGTCTCCTTTTTTTTTATTTCATTCAGCCTTCTTTTGTCATTTAATATTTAAACAGAGCGCATCTGTAAAGTAGCTTGAACTATTAGCTAAAAGTGGTACAATTATTAACCAGAAAATATTACAACCTCAGATCGTGTCTGTACATTAACTTAACATTGAAACTCAACGCCCCAGGCGCATGCATCGTGTTTAGTGTGTTTACAGCTTTAAAAACCCATTATTTATAACTTGGTCCATGTTTTCTGCCTTGTAGTTCATCATCATACCAGTAGAGGCAGTAGAAGGGCCTTTCCAGTACAAAATGGTTCCTTCCGTGAAATCTCAAAAAGTCTTTCGGCGGGAAATGTTTTGCTAATTTTCTAAACTTTATAGTGAAAATAACTCATCTATTGTTTTGTTTTTTTAAATAACTTGCTGTACTGAAAGAATGCTAAATTTGTCGATAATTAATTCTTCATAATTCAGTTAAACCATCTGAAAAACGTTTGTCAAATTTGAGAGAGTGGAAAAATATGGGGTATTTATATTGTTGTGTGCAAAAACAACAAAAACAAAAACAACAAATCCCCCAACGTATCATAGTTGATCTTTATCTCAACTATAACTGCAACCTTTCTTTGTGGATTTCGTCAAAACCTTTAAAAAACATCTTGATTCCATAAAATATAATTTTCTGTCAATTTTTTCATGGAATTACAGGGTTAGTTGACGTATAAATTATTTACCCAACTCAGGTAAACAAGACCACAACAAACAAACAGTTTCTGTCAGTCATCTGGAAAATTATTGGTCAGACAAGACAGTCTAACATGTGCATGAAGAAAAACCTGATAAGAAGCGGTGAAAGGACCAAAGACCTCAGAGAATAAATGATCCGGACATTTCTCTGTTTGGTGACGAGTCACTTTACTGACACATTTATTTATACTGAATGTTTCAGGTAAAGCTATCCAACAATTACTTAAGGAAGAATAAAAAAGTCACAAATAAAATAATGTCACAATCTCTGAGCAGCGGTTTAAATATGTTTGATCGATAACCTACAGTTTATAGAATGTGTCATGGTTATGACTTTTCCCTAACAAAGAGAAGAACCACCCAAGAGATGAGAACTTTTGTTAGACTTCTGCAGAAGGAGAAGCCGTCTGTCACAGTGCAAAGCTGTCACAGAGGAGTTCTGCCTTCCCGGTGTATCCAGTCTGGTTTTTTGGGTGGCCGGGGTTGATTACATGAAAGTGGGTCATTCCATCAAGCAGTACAAGAACATCATAACTTGTATAGTCAGCACTTTTCACGTCAGTGTTTTAACTGAGACGATCACATTATGGTGATACAAAAATTATGAACAAATTCTGGTGTTTCAAATGTTTTAATTTCCCCGAAATTGGGAATAAAATGTAAAAGTCAAAAAAAGTAAGGAAACTTGGAAAATAAAAATTTCTCCGTTTTAAAAAAAACAAGCATAATACAGGTACACCACCTTAAGTAATGTATACTTCTGACACTAAATTTTGAGTTTTAGGGGATCTGTCTGTCAGTTCAATTTATGCTTTGATCTGATCTTCATCATGAAGACATGACAATGCCAAAAGTCTCCACCCTGAGACTGAGAGACTGTGGGGTTGGGCCATAAAGAATTTGGGATATTATGAGGTTGGGTCATACTAAATCCAGGACCAAATGCTTGTTTGACACTTTGGGTTAAAGGGTTGCGGCTCTACGCTCCTCCTAGGGGTCAAACGTGGAGAATAAGGGTCACCACAGTCAGATGTGCTTTAATTTTACTTTTTAGGATAAGGGACATAAGTCAGACAAAGGATGCAGAAAAGAATCCAAACCTGCAGGTCAAAGAGTCTGCTCTCGTGACTTTCCTCTGAGGTTTTTTGTTATGGTTTGAGCGCCCTCTGCTGGTAAAAGAATTGGTTGCAGGATTGTATATTCAGTTTTACAGAACCTGTTGGTTAAATATACCTTTAGGATCCTCGCTAATTAAAAATTGTATTTCTGTTGTTGTGACCTGATAGAGGAAGTATATGAGGAATATTGAAGATGAAAGTTGCATTTCTGAGTATTTCTTAATTCATATCGTTGTGAATTAGGAGCAGATGAAAAAATGCAGTCTGAAAATAGAGCTTATTTGAGATGTAGAAAATACGATGGGAAGACCACAAGCTTCGATTCTGGTGCAGCCACTTACAGACAAATAGATTCATGTACGTCTTTGTTTTCCTCGACTAAGCTGGCATCTGGCTCAAAATTGTACGGCTGGATAGTTCCAATATTTCTCGCCATTTTTGTTTCACAGGTAATGCATGGTTCGGAATTTCAGGGGCTGTAAGCTACCGGGAGAGAATGGAAACTGACAGCTCTCAGCAACTGGGAGAAGGGGTGGTGCGGTTACTCCTGCCCACAAGTCAAAGGTGATTTTCTAATGACTTAGTGCTGCTCTCTAAAAAGCGAGCATTTGTTTTATGTTGGCGAATAACAGCATAATCATAATTGAAAGACCAATAAGAACAATTTTAAAATAGATCAAAGGATGATTGGAGTAGGTCTTAAAATTACAGGGATTATCAGATCTCATCATGTTGGATTTTATGGCACTAAGGTTTCTAGCGTACAAAAAGCCGACCAATTCTGTAAAAACAACCTAATCGATTTATTGATTGAGGTTTTATTGGGGGGGGGGGGGGGGGTCAGTTCAGCATGGCAGCAGTAAAGGGCCTCAAAGAACTTCGGGGGGCCACCCCGGGGGGCCCATCGCTCTCTCGGTGGAAACGCACCTGGTCGCGCGCTGCGTCATCATTGTGCGCCGAGGTTTGTTTTGGATCTGAAGATGGAGGAGGCGGCTCGGTCCGCAGTCCTCCTCTGCTCCGTGTTCATGTCTGGCTCTGCCCCGCTGCTTGGGGGTCAGCTGTCCGAGATGTGCCGGCTCCAGGCGGCCGTGCTGAGGCGGAGCCGGACGCAGGAGGCGCTGGACCGGGACCGGCGGCGGCGGCAATACCTGCGACGGAGGAGAGCCTTCCTGCTGTCCTCCATCGCCGGCATCCTCAGCGTCATCCCCACCACCCGCAGACCCATCTGGGCCCGCCGGCGGATACGGGGCGAGAGCTTCTGGGCCACGGCCGAGTCGTACGACGAGGACGCGTGGAAGGCGCAGTTTCGCGTGTCCCGATCGACGTTCGACTACCTGGTGAAGCTGATCGGACCGAGCATCCAGCGGCGCCGGACCAACTACCGGACGCCCATCGAGCCGCGCCGCCGCCTGGCCATCACGCTGTGGTGGTTCGCCCGGTCCGGGGAGTACCGCTCCATCGCGGACACGTTCGGGGTGGGCATCGCCACCGTGTGCATCATCGTGCGGCAGGTCACGTCGGCCATCGTGGAGCTGCTGTGCCGCCGCTTCGTGTCGCTTCCGACCGGACAACAGCTGGACGAAACCATCCGAGGCTTTGCGGACCGCTGCTACCCGATGTGCGCAGGCGCGATAGGCTCCACACACATCCCCATCGCCCCTCCGCGGGACAACCCGGACCACTACGTGAACGCCAGGGGCTGGCACTCCGTCATTCTGCAGGGCGTGGTGGACCACCGGCTCCGGTACCGTCCCAGAACACCCGAGGCTCCACTGATGACTGATCAAACCAACACCTGTTGACTTTCCTCTGGATCAGTGGAGCTTCTGATGGTTCCAGTTGACCTAACGTTTGATTAAATCAGGTGAAATCATTTGTCAGGTTCACAGACGTGTATGCGGGTTGGCCTGGCAGCAACAGCAGCGCCTCCGTGCTGTCCAGTTCGGACCTGTACCTGAAAGCTGAGGACCGCCCAGATGGCTACCTGTTCCCCAGAGAGGTGAGCCCATCCAGCAAATCAGACTCTGAGGAGAACAGAGTCTTGAAGATCTGACCTGGGTGAGCTGAGAGTTGCTGATTTCTTTCAGAAGTCCGTGCTGTCTGGTGGCGTGGAGATTCCCGTCCATTTGATCAGCGACGTGTCGTTCCCTCTGAGGCCTTGGCTGATGAAAGGCTACAGCGATGAGCATCAGTTGTCCCCAGAGCAACGCCGCTTCACCTTCACGCTGGCGTCTGCACGCTCCGTGGTAGACGCCGCCTTCATGAGGCTGAAAGGACGCTGGAGGTGCCTGCTGAAGAAGAGTGACATCGATGTGTCCATGATGCCGAAGGTGGTGGCCGCCTGCTGCGTCCTGCATAACATCTGCGAGCTGCAAGGAGATGCCTTCCTGCCAGAGTGGAACGTGCAGACGGCGCCGTCCGGAACATGTCTCATCCAGCCAGACGTTGTGCCGTGCCAAGAAGAAACACACGGCATGGCAGAAGTGGTCCGGCGCACCATCGCCTACAACCTACTGTCCATCCTGCAGCACTGAACTGCCTGCAGCTACATCAGCTGACTGCCTGCCTGCTGATTCTGATGTGAAAATGAAAACATTTCTGCATTTCTGTCAGAAGACTTTTGCAGACTTTAAATACTCTCTCAGAATTTTCTCCTGAAGCTGCAGACACAAGAGGTCCAAAGGAGTCCAACGAGATCAGACCTTTTTGGCTCCTTCTCCTACGACTGCCAAACTGAAGCATCAGAAAAATATCCACTGCATTGGCAACAAGGTCGAGGGGGGAGTTCTGGGGGGGTTAGTAAATGGGATTTGGTGAAAATCAGAGCAAAGATTCTTCTGAGACCTTATACTTGCTTTCCTTTGAGTCTGTTTAGTTTGACATTTCTGTGGTTTTCCAGAAAAATTTTAGCCCAAAAACACAACTATCCGCATACAGCGAGGCCAAAAGGATTTAGTCCTGCAAGTTGTTCCAATTAAGAAGATTAGATGTCTTTAACATTCATCATGGGTACACTAAAACTGTAAGAGACAGAATGAAAAAATAATAATACAGGAAAATCACATTCTAAAGTTCTCCAGAGACCATCTGGATGATCCAGAGGAGGAATGGGAGAAGGTCGTGTGGTTAGATGAAGCCAAAATGAAACTCTTTGGTATAAACATCAGTTGATGTGGTTTGGAGGAGGATGAATACTGAGTTGCATCCCAAGAATGCCATACCCACTGTGAAGCATGGAAGTGGAAGCATCGTGCTTTGGGACGACTGATCTGTATGGATGAATGGAGCCAAGTATGGTGAGATTTTGGTCAAAAATCTTCTTTTGTCAGTGAGAGTTCTGAGAATAAAACATGGCTGAATGTTCCAGCATGACTATGATTCCAAACACATAGCCCGGGAAAAAGGAGTGGCGACAAAAAGCATTTTCTGGAGCGGTCTAGACCGTGAGGAGGTAATTAAAAGTCTGTGTTGCCTAGCAACAGCCCCAATACAACAGACAAAGCTCTAGAGAAAATCCACATGGAGGAATGGACCAAAATTACAGTTACAGTGAAAACCTACTAAAGACCTACAGGAATCCTTTGGCTTTTGTTGTTAACAACCAGGGTTGCATTACAAACTATTGAGGTGATTTTTTTTTATTTATTTTTTACCAATTACTGCACCATTATACAAAAAATGTAAAAGTCAAACAATGAGATTCCCTGTATTCGCATTCTGTCTCTCAGAGTGAAGGTATAAGGAAATTCACAGAAGTGGGGCAATTTATTTTTATTTTTTAGCTCAACTGTACAACTCAGAAACATGTTCCCTACAAATGTGACGCTATTTGAAAGCACCTTTAAAAAGCATTCCATTGGTAGGATTTGTCATCAAGAATAGTATTTTACAACAAAAGATTAATAAAATAAAATATGACCAAATTACCAAACCTGTGCAACATTTATACATTTATCACATAATCATGTTTAGTTGTTTTTTTTTTTTTACCCATATGAAAAAAGATAAATCATGACACAGATATCTACTGCTGTTAGGTAAAAACACAGATTTTATTTGGGCTTTATTTTGGACAAATATTTCAGTCAAATATTTCTTCTGACGGGTTTATATGACAGGTAAATATAGTCGAAAACACAGAAGACAATTGAGTTTAACTTGCTCTCCGTAAGGCTAAAGGTGTTCTATTTTTTGCACAGAAAGATACCTAAAAGGTCTTTGCTGAAACCATTTTAGTTCATAGTCTGGTCACTTCTCATCTCGACTATTGTAATGCTCTTCTCTTTGGTCTTCCCAACAAAACTCTCAAAACGCTTCAATTGGTGCAGAATTCAGCTGCCTGCATCATCACCAGAACTCCCTCCTTCCATCACATAATTCCCGTTCTCCAGCAGTTGCACTGGCTTCCAGTAGCCTTTAGGATTCAGTTCAAGATCCTTCTCTACACTTTCAAAGCCCTCCATAGCCGGGCTCCCTCCTATCTCTCTAATCTCCTCCATATTAACCCTCCCTCTCGCTCTCTTCGGTCTTCTTCCTCCCTTCAGCTCTCTGTCCCTCCGGCCTGTATGGTCACCATGGGGAGCCGTGCCTTCAGTCGCTCTGCTCCCATACTCTGGAACTCTCTCCTCCCAGACCTCCATAACACTGACTCCTTTTTGATCTTTAAATCCAGTCTCAAAACCTATCTGTTAAAGCTCAACACAATTTCTCATCTTCTGTCAGCTGATGAATCCAATTTATCTATTGTTTTTAACATGTTGTGATTTTATTGTGTTTTACCTCTAACTTTGTTCGGTGACCTTGGGTGTTTTGAAAGGCGCTTTTAAATAAAATGCATTATTATTATTATTATTATTATTATTATTATTATTATTATTATTATTATTATTATTATTCAAAAATTAAAATAGGCTAGTGTGGGGTTGTATAAAATACATTATTTGACATAATAGATTTTAGGAAAAAAGTTATATAAATTAAAATCTATTTATTTACCACGCCCTTCTTATTTCTTAGCAGCCAGTTTTATTAGTTTCCAGAAGCAGCGTTTATATTCGGTAGTAATAAATGTTCGTTTATAATAAGTAATTAGTGGTTTTTACAGTTGACTCTTCAGTTTTTTCTTGCTAGATTATTTTTTTCAATTCGTTGCATGACCGGCAGGTGGCGGCAGTCGTCCATAAGATGGTTCGAACGGCCGCTTATTTCGAGAAGAAGAAGAGTTTTTTTCCCCTTCGTTTCGTGTGGACAGACTCAAGAAACATTTAAAAGGAAGATCTCGAATTTCAGTTCATTAAGCTACTTTGTTTTGTTTTGCTCAAAGGAATTTAGAGTTAAAGTAAAATGTCAGCGTGGGCGAAGTCAGCTGCGGGCGCGCTGCGGCCTTCAAGTAGCTCAAACGGGAGGTAGGACTCGCGGTCTTTAGCATAGCAGCAGCGATAGCATAAAATAGCTGTTGACCTGCTAGCACATAAAGCTTGTTTCGTCTAATTGGCTAATCTTAATGTGCTAACTTTGTTGAGGTGCCTCTCTCATGAAGTTGGTTGTGTTCTGCAGTGCTCAACAGCTGCGTTTGTTCCGGAGAGGAGCCCCGTACCCGACCAGGGAGGAGCGGAGCAGCGAGCTGAAGGATGCTCTGGACAGGTACGACCTGCGCCTTCCAGGTGTTTCAGTAACCCCCGCGTGGTCGGCACGCTTTCCCGCGCCCCTGATTCAACGCTCTAAACTCAAGTCTTCACTAAGTTGAGTAAAAGCTCTTTAAACACAAGTAGACACCTGTTGACGGCATTTGACGCAGACAGGAATGTCTTAAAACTGCTTGTCTTTTTGATGATCAATGGGTGTGTCCGAGAAAACACTTCTGAAAAACATCCACGTACTAAGTGGAAACAAATACAGAAGTATTAACACATTCATTTGTAAAGAACGTTGTGTTTTGGTAAAATATAAAGGAAAGAAAGTCAATATTTTTATTTAAAAAACTATTAGCAGGAGAAACACCAGAGCATTATTTTCTAAAGAGGTGATGAAAATTAAATCCCACAATTCTTTGCGGTCACAACAGGACGATAGAAGCAGAGAAGCGTCATGGACGCCCAGGCATTGACGTTTTGTAAACCGGTCAGAGGAACTTATCAGCAACTGTAATAAATTTTTTTTACATATTATTTAAGCAAAAATAGACTTCCTAAAATATTCTGACTTCAAATTTTAATTTTTTTTATTTCCACCTTTTTAATGCAACCCGGCGTTTTTCATTTTTGCTAAAATAGTGTTTAAAAAAAAGATGCAGCTACAAGTGGCTTTTTGTGATTTGCTGTTTGTTTGTAGTCACACATCTATTCGCTGCTTTGTTTGTGCAGCTGTTGGTAATGACTGGCAAAAAAAATAACTTAATCATAATTAATAGACGACTGGGAAACACTTTAAAAATTGATCAAAAGATGATTAGAGTAGGATTTAAAAATAAAAAATCTAACTATTTAGAACAAACTTTTACCTTACATATATATCTGAATCAATAGTTTAGGTTTAATTTATTGTCCTCGTTAGATAACACTAGTGGGCATCTTGTAAATGTTTTTTTTGTTGTTTTTCTGACAGTTATGAGGAGTTAGAACAAATGCAGAACTTCAGTGGCACCGCAAAGAAGTTTGAGGGATATAAGCAGCAGCAGTCGGCTGGTGAGTCTTTGCATTTCTATAATTTGAAAGCAAAATCTTTTTAGTCTTTTAACTTTCTTGTCGAATACCTCAAACTTAGTTTACTTTTCTGTGATAACTAACATGAATTATGAAACGAAGACATTATTACATCTTATCAAAACAGCTCCTACCTGTAGTGAATCCCTGTTGTTTTCTGCTAACCTGCAGCCAAGTCGGAGGTGTGCTCTCCGTCAGACAGACGCAAAGCTCTGTACCAGAAGTTCTACAAGCAGGTGCAGGAGGAGAAGAAGCCGGCCGACTGCGTCGTCCTCTCCATCACCAATGAGTGTCCGTGAGTACCTTTCTTTACCTCCTGCAGAGATTTGAAACTACAACAGCTGAGGCAGCATTCATGTCATTTCTCTGCTGAAATGTAAACATTTTAGTGGGTTTGAAAGGGTCTCAAATTGAATTGAATCATTTAGGTGTTTTCAGAAACTTTGCCTTTTGATACCACTTAAAACCTTTTAACTTCTGTTTTAAAGGCAGAGATTGTGCTTTACAGTAATCAAAAACTGAGCGATGACATGTATTAAATGAAGGGGATATGTAGTTACTTTAATTAAATGTTTACTCAAACCTATTTAGAGCAAGCAGAATGCAGATATTCAGGTGTGTTTTTTTCCCCGGCAACATTCTCATGATCTCATTACTGACACCTGGTGGTCAAAACCGATACTGCATTTAAGAGGATTTTTTTTTTTTTGTTTCATCATCACAGCACAGGACGTTATTAGTCTCTTGCTCTGTAGCATTAATAATATAATAAATAACCAAAAAATAAAATATCATCATCACAATTCCACAGAAACAATCCTGAGTGTTCCTTCCATCGGTTCTTTTGCAGGAATCAAATCTTTTCAAGCGAGGCCTCCTTCATCTGCACATTTTTCATAATTTCCGTCAACATTGTTGGGTTTATAAATGTTTTTTCCAGGACATGAATCACATAAACTTTACAATTTAAACAGTTTCACCCCAAAGACACATCAGTCTTTTCAAAGGGTCATTCTTACATTCATCTTCTCTGTCTTGGTCTGGGCCCTCACATGTTGCGTGATGGCGTCAGCAGAACATGACATCCCAGGAGTTTTTGGTGAATGAGGGCTTTTAAGGATGTTGCTCTTAAAAAAAAGAAACAAAAAAGTAAAACATGAGTTCTTTAAAAAAAAAAAAAATCCTAAAATCACCTATTTGACTTAAACTTTCTGTCATTTTAGATGGATTTACATCACCGTAGAGATGCATCCTCCTCATAATCTATAGCTCCGCCTCTCCTCCCTCTGATAGTTTACATCTCTTCTGTTAACATTTTTGAACTTCGTCTATTTCCCTTTTGCTCTGAACAAAATCCAATGTGTTTATTCAGCTTCTGCCTTGTGCCTTTTTCATTTCAAACAGTCTGTGTTTTTCAGCTTTGCAAACATTTAAAACAGATTTTCATGTGATATTTCACCCTCCAGGTTCATTTTCTGACGGGTTCAGTTCCCAGATTTAAGGATGCATCCAGACTTTAGGGCACAAACTCATCTGTCTTAATGAGCGTTTAAGAACCAAAGGGAACCAGAACAGCTGACACGCTTCTTCCTGAACTCCCATCCCTACCTCCATGTTCCAAACTTCAGAGTCAAAATGGTTCTTTAAAGCTGTGAATCAAACGGCAGAACACTCTTCAACACATATTGATATAAAATCTGTCACCGGTTCTGCTCTTACAGCAGAACAACGTGTTCAGGATCTAAACACAAACATTCAGTCTCAGCTTTGCACTTTAACACACCCCATTTTAATAGAAGCTCTGCAAAATATAAAAAAAAAGAATTCATGTATGCACAGACACCAACATTCAGCCAAAAGCCTGAAGAAAAAAAGAAAAAAAACTATAACGGTGCTGTTTTGTATTTATTTTTAAAAGTTTACCTGAATCTTCTAAATTCACTGCCTCCCACAGACACATTTAACTGATAACAGTTCTGGTATAAATCCACTGTCAGTCACAACCCCTTTAAGCTTTCTATCACACCATGGTCATCCGATTTCCAGACAGCCACTAACTAAATATGTGAAAGAAAAAAGCTGAATCATTACAATGATCCTGTTTGGACCAGAATCTGAAATTTTTCCTTTTCTACTGATCATTTCTTCTCCCTCAAAAAACACACAACCTCACAGGATCAGAGAAACTTCAGGACAGAAAACCTCATCAGAACCTTAAAAACAATTAAAAATAGTTCAAGAGATCACATCACAGAGCAATAATAAACAATGCCAAGTATGCAGCCCGGTGGAAGGCTTTAATATGTGGGATTCTTCTGCAGTCCGTTTCTTCAAATGAAGCAGGGCAAGAACCATACTTACCAATGTGCAACATGTTTAAAGTTCTTCTATATCTCAACTTTATTGTTTCCCAAATAGAAAAGTAATCCTGTAATTTGCAGCAATCATTCTGATAGACGTCCTGCTCTTTAACAACTGATTTATCTTTGGGGAATTGACAGGTTTCTGAACATAATTCCTACATGTTTTTGTTTCCTCGTGTCCACTTTTAATCTGTCTGGAAAATTATCACCTCATAATTTATTTAAAGTGTTAACATTGCCCTCTTTTTTTTTTTCTCAACTCAAACATCACTTGCTCTTGCTGAATGTGAGTCACTAAAACAATCGTTTCTGAAAGGCTTTAGTGCCGCACAAACACACGTGTGTCTATGACTCTTCATGTTTTTGTTGCACATTTTCTTCAGCAGACTGTGCTCCCCGCAGACATGAACCTCAGGGTTCCTCTTTGTGCCAGTCCAGTCTCCTTCGGGCAGAAATGTCAAGTTAACAAAGTGTTTTTCTTCCTCTCAAAGGGAATACCCCAAATCGCTAAGCCAGTGCTTGCAGGAGCGCGGCCTGTCAGTGGAAATGCTCTACCTCCAAGCGGAATCAGGCCTGACCCGGGCCTTGCAGGATGTCCGAGCAGATGGCTCGCCGTTATGTATACTGGTGGAGCAGAAAAACATAGCTCTGTCCTCCTGCACTGTTATCATTTTCTCAGAGTCCCTCAAAAGTAAGTCCGTACCCCTGGTACTCCTTCTGACTTGCCAAAACTGCCTCACCCCTTTCACCATATAGCTTCTCCAAACCTCACCTCAAACCTCAGAAAAAAAAAAAAAGCTTTCAGAAAACCATTGACTGTATGTGAGACCTGGACCGAGTCAGTATGACATCACCCATAGAAAATGACTGACTTCCAGCTCCAACCAAATGAAGGCACTTCAGTCGCCTTTATTTATTTATTTATTTATTTTTTAAATTTTAATGTTGGAGCTAGTTGTCATCAGGATGCAGTGATCAGTCAACGTTTCTATTGCAACCACTCTCGCCAGTCAGGAGTGACCCTTGGTGGAACTCCACACCCCCACCACTTAAAGGCAGGCTCGGGAGAATCTGTCAATCAAATGTTTGAACATTGGATGTGGGGCCAGCAGGCACCACCTTCTTTAATTGAGGCATCTGATTGGTCAGTTTATAACTTTAATAACTTGCACTTCAAAATAAAATATTGTGAACAATATTTAGATGATCAAAAACATGTTTAAAAAAGGTTGGAGACAAAATGGTTATTCTGACAAATATGGTAACTGTTTATGGGATTTAGGCTTCTTAGGATCAGCAGGTACTTCCTGTTTGGAACGCCGGTGGGGGTCACTCAGTCCAGTTCTCATTTATAGTCTATGTATAACACGTTCAAAGCTAAAACTTTTACTGAAAAACTGTCAATATGTCTTAAATGCTGCAAAAACACTCACCCTTGAACCCAAATGTGCATTTCAGTTCTCCATAATGAGGCTCTGCAGCGTTGCACCTCACTGATTTCTGTCATTCAAATATTGCATGTGAACACGGTCCTCCCACACAGTGAGACCTTTCCAACACTGATCAAACCCAACGAACCCTAAACACGTTTTTAATCTGCGCTCAGGAATCACATCACTTTAGAGTACACATTCTAAAGTTTAGGTCACATACTTCCCGTCCCCCCCAAAATATCTTTACCCCCTCAAACTAAACGTTTTCATCCCCTTTCAGAGTCTGACCCCTCAAAGCAAACTTTCATAAAAAACACAGTTCAGCCTGAAAAAGGGAAAAACACACAGATGCTTCGGTTCGTTTTGTCAACATTTTTTTTTCCCGCCTAACAATTCCCCATTTATCCTCCTGCCCTCCCCCAGTCCATCGCAACATGCCCAAGGAGCAGGCCATGGAGCTGGTCCAGGCGGAGTACAGCCGCGGGCTGGTCAAAGACCGCTCTCCACGGGACCCCGCAGACACCGCGGCGCAGGCGTCTCAGCTGCTTGACGACTATCTGGATAGAGAGAAAATTGAGCGCCACGTCGTTCCCACCGAAGTCCGGCAGCTCCTGCGGCTGTTGGCGGAGGGGGTGCACGTGTACCCCGAGGAACTAGAGATCATCTCAGAGTACGTCACCTCACGGCAGAACTACGTTCAAGGTGAGACTGAGGGGAAGTCTCTCGATTTCCGGTCGTCCTCCTGTCTGTCGTCAACAACGTTCTGTCTCTTCAGTCTCAAATGCAGAGGCGGACGGGGGAAATGCTTCTCCTTCAGGTCTGGGAAAACCGCCTCCTCTGCTTCCCACCCCGCCTCGCCCTTTACAGCCGCAGCCTGCGGGTTTAATGGGGGAGCACTCCCCCTCTCTACCCCTGCCGCTCCTACCTTCACCAGGTAAAAAGACGTCTCCAGTTCAGCTGTTCTTTTATTCAACAGCTCTGCACTCACACAAACTCTCTCTTTGTGTAGTTTTGTAGCTGCGTTTACGTGGCCAAAAGTAATCGGAAAGAATGCCTGATCGGAAGAAAAATGCATTGTGTAAACACGCCGTTCGGATTATTCTGCCCCGATCAGACTCGTTCTGATCAAAATGTCTTTCCGATCGAGATAGGTGGGGTGGAATGTGGAATGTGTGGCGCTCCAGATCAAGCTTTGAAACTCAAACAGGACCGACCCGCTGCTCTGCGGAGGCCCAGAGCGGCGCTCTCGCCCCGCTGGCTCTTCGCCTCTCCCCTCTCTTATATCCCTCACGAGGGGGGTGCCGGAGAGGAGCGCTTCGTGACGTCTGGACCCTGCGCGGTCCTGGTTTGGGTGCAGGTGGACCGAGCGAACTGTGTCTCTGAGCAGAGCAGCTGGATTAATAACTGTGTTTGAGGGGAGGGAGGATGCTTTGTTACATCTGCGTTTTGTTATGTGTGTGAGAATTCGGACTGCGATTCATCCCGCTGCTCTGGGTTAGCGGCTGCCGCTCTCGGAGAACCGTGTGTCCGACCGTCAGCTCACACAGCGGATGTCGCTCAGTTCTTAGAAACTCTTCAAGCAAACGCATGGATTTGTGTTTCCAGTCGTGTCCCGACAAAATAAAGGCGGATGTTATTCCATATATTTACGTGCAGCCAAGATGCAGATTGCGGCGTTTCCCGCATGGATTTTATGTCCATCAAAGGCTAAATGTTGTTAGCCCGTGTTAGCCTCTCTTAGTCCTGGCTTCTTCCAGCTCCGTTCTTCAACAGAAAAAGCACTGACCAAACGGATTAAACATAAAATGATGAGCGAACAGGCCCTTCATAATATTCATGACAGTAATAAAAGCACGTTTGGAAGATCGTCTCGTATATTACCGAGCTGCTGCATAAACGTAGATGACAGCAAGATTTGTTTACAGTGGAACTCCTTTCCTTTTCTGGTATTTTCAACACTACTGCGCATGCCCATATGATTTATTCTGACTGAAAGTGAGACCATGTGAACGTTTGTTCTAATCGGAAAAAGGTTTTCTGTGCCCATGTGCACGGTTGAATTTCAATACGACCATCGATTCGATCAAGATATTTTTTTAAAGTTTTCAGTTCTTCAACAAAGACTTTCTGAAGACAATCAGGATCAGGTTCCATCAATTTGCCTCACAGATCATCATTTTCACGTCTTTGTGTTTCTGTCATATTTTCTCCTGCAGGTTCTCACCTCAAAACCAAGCCTCCCCCCCTGCTCTCTCTGCACGGACTGTCGGGGGCCCCCATCTCTCGCGGCCCCCTGCTCTCACACAATCCTTACGCCGGTCCTGGTATGTCCCGCGGACCCCTGCTGTCTCACGTCCCTCCATTCCACATGGGCCTCAGAGGCCCCCATGGTCCAAGAATGGCCCCTCCCTCTTTAAAGAGCTCCCGTCCTCCCCTTTTGGCCACTCCAGGTTGGTCGTTGTGATGTCTTGGAGCACTATGAAGAAAATAAATGTCAGTTTAAACGGTTTCTCGCTGGAAGCATGCCACTGAAATTGTTTTCCGCAGGTGTTCCCCGCCTGGCAGGCCCGAGGCACTGAAACCTGACTGGCCTGTCGGCACGCAGACCGCAGTGCTTTTGAGCATTTCAACTTGAGCAGGAAGTCCAACAACAACGAGAAGAGTCCTTCGCCGCCTCCTTTTTCCAAGCTGTCAGCCACATCTATAATTACGTCACAAAGAAACAGTCAGCAAAGCAGCAGCGTGTCCCAACACTTCCTGCTCTCAGGATTTTGTGGTTTAGGTCGCACAGTGGCGCCTCCTGCTGTTTTTTCTTTCTTTTCAAGATGGTGCTTAACCTGCGTGACAGAGCAGCAACTGAGTTTGTTGTAGAAAAACGTAGATTTGAACTCAGTTTGTACAGTTTATGTGCATGTTATGACCTTTTGTGTTTTTGACTATTAGTTTCTGAACGCATCTGTCAGCACTTTTTATTTCTATTTTTTTTTAGTTTAACCTAATCGTGAGGCTTTCCCTCATTGGACCACTTCAGAAACCATCTAGGTTTTTATTTTTTTGGTCAAGAAGAAATCCATGGTTGAAGCTGCTTTGTACATTTGACAGTGAACTGTTCATATTTAGCCACTTCAGAGGAGACTTCTTGACACACAGCAGGACTAAATCCTAACTTTCTCAAAAATGTCTTAAGATAATTTAACATGTTATAATTTTAGACTTTTCATGTGATCTATTTTTGTTTTAAGAGAATAAACATGAAAAATCAAAGTCTCTCTTTTGCCAAATAATTTACTTTTCTGCAGAAACAATTAGAGAGGTTGGCTTAACACCTTCTAACTTTCAAGTTATTTTTATATGACATGTTTTGGTTTAAAACAAAGATGGAGCGTGAATCGCAAAAAAAAAAGAAAAACTCCCAAAAATCTAAAAAACTACACAACCTTTAGCCATGAGGGTTTAGATCAGCAT
The DNA here is from genome assembly GCF_053564925.1 of Oryzias latipes. Lineage (NCBI taxonomy): Eukaryota > Metazoa > Chordata > Actinopteri > Beloniformes > Adrianichthyidae > Oryzias > Oryzias latipes. The sequence goes on along the minus strand of NC_136242.1, from coordinate 29,783,134 downwards.
AACCCTTGTTCTATCCTAGGCACTTAAACATTGGGAATTGGGTCATCTAGACCCACTAGACAGTGCTCTGAACCTTTTTTCTTCAATGATTTGTGATCTTCACTGGTGTCCATGGATTACATGAAATCTTTCCACCTTTATCCACCTTTGTCATGGTAGGAATAACACGTCAATGCAAGGGTGGGGTCATCTAAGATAGCACAAGGGTTAAGAAGAAAATCAAAAGGATATTGAAAAATACCTTATTAAAAGCACAAGACCTCTGAAAACAATGAAAGTGGAATTTATCAGACCAGAAGTTGACAGAAAAAAACAATTCTCATGCAAAGTCTTTTAACCCTTATAATCCATAGCTCCGCCTCTCCTCCCTCTGATAGTTTACATCTCTTTCTGTTAACATTTTTGAACTTCGTCTATTTCCCTTTTGCTCTGAACAAAATCCAATGTGTTTATTCAGCTTCTGCCTTGTGCCTTTTTCATTTCAAACAGTCTGTGTTTTTCAGCTTTGCAAACATTTAAAACAGATTTTCATGTGATATTTCACCCTCCAGGTTCATTTTCTGACGGGTTCAGTTCCCAGATTTAAGGATGCATCCAGACTTTAGGGCACAAACTCATCTGTCTTAATGAGCGTTTAAGAACCAAAGGGAACCAGAACAGCTGACACGCTTCTTCCTGAACTCCCATCCCTACCTCCATGTTCCAAACTTCAGAGTCAAAATGGTTCTTTAAAGCTGTGAATCAAACGGCAGAACACTCTTCAACACATATTGATATAAAATCTGTCACCGGTTCTGCTCTTACAGCAGAACGTGTTCAGGATCTAAACACAAACATTCAGTCTCAGCTTTGCACTTTAACACACCCCATTTTAATAGAAGCTCTGCAAAATATAAAAAAAAAGAATTCATGTATGCACAGACTCAGACACCAACATTCAGCCAAAAGCCTGAAGAAAAAAAGAAAAAAAACTATAACGGTGCTGTTTTGTATTTATTTTTAGAAGTTTACCTGAATCTTCTAAATTCACTGCCTCCGACAGACACATTTAACTGATAACAGTTCTGGTATAAATCCACTGTCAGTATAGATCTAAGATAGCACAAGGGTTAAGAAGAAAATCAAAAGGATATTGAAAAATACCTTATTAAAAGCACAAGACCTCTGAAAACAATGAAAGTGGAATTTATCAGACCAGAAGTTGACAGAAAAAAACAATTCTCATGCAAAGTCTTTTAACCCTTGTGCTATCTTAGATGACCCCACCCTTACATTGACGTGTTCTCCCTACCATGACAAAGGTGGATAAAGGTGGAAAGATTTCATGTAATCCATGGACACCAGTGAAGATCACAAATCATTGAAGAAAAAAGGTTCAGAGCACTGTCTAGTGGGTCTAGATGACCCCACTCCCAATGTTAAAGTGGCTAGGATAGCACAACGGTTACAGAAATCACTGAAATGTTTCAGCTCGAACGACTTCCAGCTTTGGTGCTTCAGAAAACCACAGCGAGTTTTTTATCCACGTGGAGAAAGGAGCGACTGAAATGACTCCAAAAGCACAACCAGGACTCGCGTCGAGGTGGAACTCTGCGAGGAGTCTCAGTCAAGAGTCAGAGTTTAAGTTTGAACCAAAAGAAAGACACTTCTCCCTCTGCTGATCAAAACATCGGGATTATCCCCCAAACTTGTGAAGAAACAGGAAGAGATGAAAGAGGAACTCTCTGAAAGGTGTGTTCCATTTATTACAACAATTGCCAGCATTTCAGAAATCCATCAGAGGAGCAGCCAGCATGGAGGTGGTGGTGTGATGGTGTGGAACTGCGATGCTATAATTGACTAAACTCAATTCTGTCCAACAAAAATCCAAAAGAAACACTTATTATTGGTTCAAGAACTCCTGATACCAATCAGTTATTTTTTTCCCATGAACCCGGCTTGTTGGAACAGCAGAGTTCCCCTAATTAATGACTTTTTTTTTCTTCTTCTACTGTGACGGATTTACCAGGGAAGTTAAAAAGAAAAAAGTTATGTATTTTTTAACACAAGCAGAACTTTTATCAGCATAAAAACAATTTCTGGAAACAAAATTCTTTTTCTAAACTTGTTGAATCCCCCTTTGGGGTCACGGGAGCCAACCCAGCTGCTGTTGGGTGATCACACACTAACACTCAAAGGGAAAAGTTAGAGTGACCGATTAACCAAGAGCCTGTTTTTGCTCTGTGGGAGGAAGCCGGAGTGCCCAGAGAAAACCCACACGTGCAAACAGACAGAGTAGAGAGTGCCAACCACTACACCAAAGACCAAAAAGACAAAAAAAAAGGAAATCTTACACAAGTGTTTCGACACTTCCTGTGAAACAGAAAAGGGAAAGATTCATCGCAGAGGTTTAGATGAAGACCATGACATCAATGTCATGTGACAGAAATGATGGGTTACTCCTGATCATTTTTCTGCTCTTGTGGTCATTTCAGCTTCCGTCTTTTGGAGAAGAAGAAGAAGAACATCCTCCTTCAGGGAGGACCACTGATCCAAACACAGCGGCAACAGTTCAGATAAAAATCAAAGGATGCTTCTACAGACATTGCAATAATGTGAGAAAAGTGTAACCCTTGTACTATCCTAGGCACTTTAACGTTTGGAGTTGGGTCATCTAGACCCACTAGACAGTGCGTTGAAGCTTTTCTCTTCAATGATTTGTGATCTTCACTGGTGTCCATGGATTACATGAAATCTTTCCACCTTTATCCACCTTTGTCATGGTAGGGACAACATGTAAATGTAAGGGTGGGGTCATAGGATAGCACAAGGGTTAAAACGCTTTCACAGAAATGTGTTTAGACAAGACTGATAAAAAAATAGGCAACAAACTCACTAAACCATAAAAAAACACAAAGAGGAAAAAGACAATGATTTTGCTTTCAATTCATTTTTATTTGGAAATATAAAAAATAAATAAAACATTACATTGTTCTTTTTTTAAATATATTAAACGTTAAAAATCCATTCCTTTTGGATTTACCACAAACATCTATGTCTGCATCTTTCTTCATGGTGCAATAAAGAAATAAATGGGATCGTTTGCTTCGAAGAAGCTTCACTTGACATAAACTTTCAACAGAAAGAAATCGGCTTACAGTTAGTCTAAATGCTCATAACATTCATCAAGAAATAAAGAATATCAATAATTAGTCCACGTTAATGTGTTGCTGCGCAGAAAAACAACAAAAACTATACAATAGCTAGTTGTTGATGACATAGCATCAATAAGTAAAATAAAGAGGCAGTAAAACACCAACTTCAGCTGCATTATGCAGAAAATTACTTGGTGTTCAGGGACCGAGACGGCCTACAAATACAGCTCAAATAAATAAAAAATAAATAGATTTATTATAAAATCAGGTTTTTGAAGACTTGTTAAGTTTTAAGTGCTTCTTTCCTGGGGGTGAAACCGGTGCCCCAGGGCATCGTGCTCGTTAGACCATCACCACACACTCCCCAGCGCCCCCCCTAGCTTCGGGTCCTGACACAGATGCACCCCACTGCTACATCCAGTTGAACCCTCTCCAGTTTGTACGTCTTGGCCGTGCCGTTGTTCCCGCCCTCACAGAGGACTCGTCTCAGAAACATCCGGGACACCACCAGGGGCTTGGAGTTGAAGTTGTGGCTCTCAATGACATTGTTGCCCTCTTTTAGTATGCATCCTTTACACAGACACTGGGCCTCCATGTAGGAGGGGGGGAAGTAACCCTCCCTTGTGACTTCCCTGGAAAAAACAAAGGGATCATGAAGCTTAAAAAAGAAAATACAAATTTAAGATCTGCTGCTCGGCATGGAGACTCTGCTTAGCGTGATGAGTGGTCTCTGGATGACGCCACATCTGAGGCTGATTTACATGGATGCTTCATCAGAACGTTGATACATCAGCTGTGGGAGTCATACTGCCACCTATCGTTTAGTGGTGGTACTGCAAAACCACACTAACAAATTGGGCAGCAACATTTCATTTATTTGCTTACTGATCGAATGTTTGTTGTTTAGTGAGACAACTATTGTTTTAATATTGGGCAATATAAATAAAATTGAATCGACTTTGTTGTAAAGGCTGCAGGTAGAATTTCGGACTGATGTTAAATTTAAGCTAATCTTTTTAACCTTTATTTTGTGGGAATTAAACTATGTTTGTTTTAGTAAAGAGACTTCAACAAAAAGTAGAAAGACTCTTCATCCCTTCTGATTCTCCACTCTGGAGCTGCGGTGATGCAAAGCAAGCTGGGGTTTTCCCTTCACGCTTCCAGGCAGGAGCTCCTCCTGTCAGCAGCAGCTTGGGCTTAATGAATGTTATTTCCAGGGTTTCTGCAGACTCAGATGGGTTTGATATCTGTACGTCAGGTTTTTATCCAGTTTTTATTTTTTACTTAACATTTAACACAAGGTTCTTTTTTGAAAGAATAGTGAGAGGGTGGCATTTCCAAAACTAAAAATAGCATTAAGTAAATATAAATAAGATAATGGCTAAAAAAAAAACCTACTCAAGTAATTTAATTTATTATGTAAAGTTGTAAAATCAGGCAGAAACTAAACAAATTTAGCTGTTTTTAAATGAAGTTTTGGATTCATCTGAATACATTTTTGTGTTTTATATTAGCAGGAATGTAAAGACTAAAACAAAAAAGGAAGAAACATGTTTGACATCTCAAAGCGACTCAAGTAAAAAAAAAAAACTGTTTAAACCGAAAAAGGAGCAGAAAGATGAATCCAACTGATTCCATCTGGGTTCAGGTTTTGTGGAGTCTCAACTCCTTCCAGATCTTCTCCAAAGTCTTAAAAGATGGGCTCCAAAGATTTTCCTAGACTCTCAGATGATGATGAGGATGAAGAGGAGGAGTAACTCACGTGTATTTCCAGGGGGAGACGGATCTCTTTTCATCTTTGGAGTCCCAGTTCTGGTAAAGGTCAACCGGACAGCCGGTTGCGTCTGAGCTGGGAGAGGAGATGCTGTGCTGCCAGATGCCGATGCCGTGTTTTCTCATCGCCTTCTCCTCTATTTTCTTCAGGTCATCTACGCTGACACACTTTTTGCACGCGCACAGAGCCACGAGGCAAACAGTCCCGATGAGAATCTGGAGGCAGAGAGACAGACAGACCGCAGATGAGGAGCTGGAGTGAAGATGCGATTATGAAGAAGATGTGCGCTCGAGCTGGAGACACTGACTCACCTGGTTCAGCCGCATCTCTGATCCGGTCCTGTCGCCGCGTCACACCCGAGAGTGAGTCCACTGCTCTGGCGCGTCCCTTTTAAGAGAATCTACAACTTCCTCCTGTGGGAGTGAACAGGTATAGGAAAAAGGAAGCAGGCGCGTTTTTTTTTTTAACAAACACAGCAGCTGGGATTCCACTGCCCTCGCTGTCCTGACCCGACCGGACCGCAACCGAAGCGTTTCATTAATCCCAGCCGGTGACAAACACGTGACACTTTCACAAAATCACAGCACTTTTTATACAGGACCCCCCTTTCTGAGAGATGCTCTCATGTAAAGATCATTCCAGAAACACTGCCAATCATGCCCCTTTCCCTCAAATAAACATGTTTTTATTCACATTTACAATAAATTTTGCAAATATACTTTTTTTACTCTCCAAACCTGGGTAAGAGTCTAGCTTCTCCTCCTGCTTATGTGGTTCTTATGTTTGCATTGATGAGTTTGGTTTTTGTATTTTTTTTGTCAATTTGGGGAATGAAGGCTTAATGACGATAATTAGGCACTTTATTTCTGCATATTTACAAAAATTGGGAATTATGTATCATGTTTAAAAGAAACAACAAAACAATCAACCATATTTTAAAACTTAAGCTGAATTAATATTTCATCTTTTCATCAACAAAATCAGAGGATTGGATTGAAAACAGCTTTATTCTAAATCTGAAGAAATTTTAAATAAAACTGCAAGTTTTTATCCAGAGACATGAATTTCTAAATATTTCCCTCAAAATTGAGATTTTTACTCTAAATGAAAAAACAACTTATTCTTACACTCACCTGTCACTTTAAGGTACACCTTGCTATTACCGGGTTTGACCCCGCCTTCATGGTATGGATTCAATAAGGTACTGGAAACCTTCCTCAGAGAGTTTGGTCCATATTGACATGATAGAATCATGTCAATTATTAACAGATTTGTCTGCTGCATATCCCATGATGCCGATCTCTCGTTCCATCCAGGTTCTCTATTAAATCAAATCAATTTTATTTGTATAGCCCAAATTCACAACAATAGTCGTCTCGATGGGCTTCGTACCGGTAATTGAAAAAGTAAAACATAAAATCAAAAGGATCATGAACACATATAATTCAATGGGAAAATACTAAATTGAACTAACAAACTGACTCAACTAAACTGGACATCCCGCGGTGAGGAAAAACTCCTAAAAAATAAAGGATTCCGGAAAAATGATTAAGTTGAGATTTTATTGCAATGTTCAAGAAATAAGTCTGAGGTGATTCTAGCTTTATGACACAGAGCCTTCTCCTGCTGGAAGTTGTCATCAGAAGACGGTACACAGTGGTCATAAAGGGATGGACATACAAACAATACTCAGGTAGTGTTAGAACGATGCTCAATTGGTGCAAGGCAGGTGTGTCAAACTCATTTTCACCGAGAGGCCACATCAGCATAGCTGTCCTCAAAGGGCCAGATATAACATATACATGTAACTAAATCTAATAAAAGAATAAATGCAACTACTCAGTAATGTTAAATGACTCATTATTTATGTATTATAACTTTTCAAAGTGACAATTACAGTTGCATAGAAAACATGTTTGCTTGTTAGCCTAGCATAAGTCCTTTTAAATTTTGTCGGCTTATTTAAACCCACATAAATCCAATAATGAAGGATCAACCTGTCCCAGTGAATAAAGAAAAATAACATAAAACGGAGCTGCAAAGAACATGTATTACTACATGTGTAACATTTTACAAAAAAAGGCTGTAACACAACCAAGCATCCAACTGATGACAACAATTTGCATACACACATAAGACCTACAAACACTGACTAATTACAACAGCAGCTACAAATTAATAATATGTAATCAACGAAAAAAATATTTTTATTTTAAAAGCTTTTTTGGTCTTGCGGGCCACATAAAATGACATGGAGGCCTTGAGTTTTATACATGTGGTGTAAGGTGTGACAAGAAAATATCCCCCACACCATGATACCACCAGCCTCAACTGTTAATATGAGGCAGGATGGATCCATGGTTTCATGTTGTTGAGACCAAATTCTGACCGTACCATCTGAATGTGGCAGCAGAAATGGAGACCCGTGAGACCAGACAACGTTCTTTCAATCTTCTATTGTCCAGTTTTGGTGAGTCTGTGTGAATTGTGGCCTCAGTTTCCTGTTCTTAGCTGACAGGAGTGGTACCATGTGTGGTTTTCTGCTGCTGTAGCCCATCTGCCTTAAGGTTGGATGTGTTGTGTGTTCATAGATGATCTTCTGCATATCTCGGTTGTAACCAGTGGTTCTTTGAGTTACTGTTGCCTTTCTATCAGCTAGAACCAGCCTGGTTATTCTCCTCTGACCTCTGGCATCAACTAAGAATTTCCACTGACAGAACTACTGCTCACTGGATATTTTCTGTTTTTTAGAGAATTCCAAAGCATTCTACTTTATTTCAATTAACTGTACTGTACTTTGACGATGGTCAATAATTGTGACCAGAGGATCACGGGGAGAGCTTTCTTGTCCTAATGCTGCACAGGTGATGTTCCATTACCTGAAGGATTTCTGCCAGGCTGAGATCTGCTGCCTGGCTATTCCACATGTTCTAGACATCTGTTTAGGAGGAACCGAGATGTGTCACACGATTCAGCAAACTGCTGGAAGCGTGAACCTGAAGAGGCTGCTCTGTGGTCAGACAGTCGTAAACAATGTTGTGGAATTCCTCTAAACAAATCACTTGAAAATACTGTGGTCAACCCGTCTGGCTGCAATAATCAGACCAACATCATTTATTCAAATCACTTTTCTACTGTAGCTTTTGTGTGACCAGATGGTAAAAACATGTAAAGATCTGCCTGAAGGCTGCTTAGAAGGGCAATTACAAATACTTTGGTTTTCCGCGAGCAAATGGAAACAACTTCGAAAGCAACGTTCACACCGGGCTCGGAAACGCGTGTTTGAGTGACCACTTCTATGTAAACGTGCGTATATGTGCGCTCCGGCCTTCAGCATTCAAAACTCAGGCGTTCATGCGTTGCTATGTTTGTTTTTAAGTCACTTGCAGGTTCTACATGCAAAACGGGGGACAGGAGACTGATATGTGCTCCAGACACCATCCAGTTTACTACAAAAGAGATCCACCAGTAATTCTGCAAGAAAACTAGGTGATGGAGCGCCCGGTGAAAACCATTGCCATTTTCTGTAAGTTTCTTCAACAACTATAAGGGCTTGACATCAGAAAATCACACCATGGCTTGGTTTGTTAATGGATGTGCAGGCAGGCCCTTAGTGCAGCATCTCCAGAAACACGGATTCACCCCACCAGGTGGATCCAAGCTTCGATCCGTGCTGCTTATCCTGAAGATGCCCAAGACAGAACAGCAAGCTGTAGATGTACACAGCACCAGAATCCCAGGGGTACAGAAGTAAATCTCCTCGGTCTGAGATGAAAATCGTGGAGTCAAGGTGAAAAGTACCTCCAAAAGAGGCGGAAGATGATCACGCCAAGAACTTTTCAGAGAGAATGATGGTGAACTGACCAGGCACTGTGGAGACGAACAACCATGATGGATCGGGAGATGTTTCGATATCGGTGTGTTAGTCGTATCAGGAGGAGCATGGCAAGCTCTGGAAATGTCAGGGAAAAAGAAATCGTCTGTTCTGACAAAGGACGGTTCTCATTTATCCAGGTGACGTCTTGAAGTCAAGTCATGGCATCTGGAATTAAAATCAATATAGATGCCAGAACTCAACTCCAAGTAACAACAGTAATTGCACTTTGCTAATGTGAAGCTGTGTGCAGCAGAAAAGGCTGATATAAATGAACAAAACACGCCTCATTTATGGAGTTTTGGGATCTAAAACATTATTAACAGATTTGTAAGGAAAGAATTTACTCCATCGTTTCAAAGAGTAATGGCTGAAGTTGATTTAGCAGCTTATTTAAACGACACTCAACCCTCTTCCAGAGACCAAGTGAAGACCCACTACAATGAAAATCTTGTTTTTGGTGCTTTTGTAGCACTTTTATTATATATAATGAAAATTCATCTTAAAATTAAAATTCAAAGTACTTTTTTTCTTGAAATTGTTGTGAATCAGAAGAAATGCATTTTGAAAAATGGCAGAAAATACACTGAGCGGGCCACATGCACCCTGCTCAGCTCTATTCTGATGCATCGACTTGCAGACAGGAGACAGTGTAAACAGATGGGTTATGGGAAGTGGGGGCGCGCTTACTCCGCGGCAACAGTTCTGCGCACAACTTCTAATGAACTACTGCCGGTCTGCAGGAACTATGTCCTAGAAAATGACACAGGTTTTTGGCTAAAACATAATTAAATCCTAATTAAAAGACACTGGGAACACTTTATGCCAAAAGATGATCGCAGTGGGACTTATAGAGCTGCAAGTTAAACACATTTGCATAAACAGTGTTTCGTGTGGAATTCCCTTCTGTCTATATATACAAGCTTGGATCTACTTTTAGATTATGTCCACAAGAACTCGTTCTTTTTTTACCCCTTGGACTTTTTGTTCCTTTATAAAGAAATATCTGCCTGTAAATCAAAATACTCTCTCTTTGTTCAGATTCATTGTTAGGATGTTAAATTCTTTTGACACGCCACACATGGTTAACTATCTCAGTGACACCCGGCCTGCAAAATTAAATATTTGCTGTAAATTAATAGCTTCCTCAGGAGATTGGGTGGCAGTGCTGAAGTAAACACAGAGCTGGAAATTCTGGAGCAGGAGCTAAAAATAACAGCAGCTTTTGCATCATCAGAGATGATGTGAAGGTTGGAGCGCGGCCAGCTGTGTGAGTAAAAATAGCAGGTCTGTCCTTTTGTCGGGTTGAGCCAAATAAAAAAAAAAACAACAGTTTACTACAGTTACAGTAATTTACTTTAGGTTAAATACGCTATTGAATCTGGTTTGTGCAGCTTTAAAACTCAAGTTTAAAGATACAGTGAAGGTGAAAAGTTACCAGTCATGGTGAAAAGTGTTTAAAGTGTTTTTGTTTCAGATGACTTGGAGAAATTCCTGCTGCAGACCAAGACTTGTTGAGTGTCTCTTAAACACGATATATTTGCAGTTTATAAAAGATGCATCCTGTTTCCCCTTCAGAAAACCAATTTATTCTTCTGAAACACCTTCTTTATATGGAACATCAACAAATCAGTGTGACACACTCAATTTCTATGTCAACAACACCTTCCCTATTGTCATGACCTCAAATAAACAAGTCCTCATTGGATGAAGACTTTTTATGATGAAAACACGTCTGACACGCTTAAATAATCCAAACGGTTACGTCTGGTATCAAGTTTTCTCACCAATCTGGTTCATCTGCTGTTTGATGAGTTTTCCTTTTAAGAGGAGGAACATTTAAAGCTTTGTCTTTCTCTGAACAACTTATTCTTATCCTAGGAGGGATGTAAAAAAGGGATTTGGTATTCAGAGTTAGAGACAGTTCACATTTAGCAATATATTTTGGTGCACAAGAAAATGAGAAAATCTCCTTTCAGCAGTAGCCAAGGAGCGCTCTTCCTTGTGTTGGCAGTTTAAATTTCTAACAATGCATGTGTATTTATGTACCTTTTAGTTTGCTCTCCTAGGATGTTAATTATTAAAGCCCCCCCCCCAAAAAAAACAAACAACATAAATATGGGGCCAAGTAAAGATCCCTGTGGTACTCCGAAGTTAACGTGTGGAAATAAAGAAAGGAAATGAAAGGGCCCTTTTTAATGCTATTCTTAAGCCTTTCAGAGAAAACTAGATCCATATAAATTATAATAAATTAACTTTCCCACACCAAAGAACATACGACTCGATCACAGAGGCTCCGCCTTTCGATCCTTGTGCCGCCCATTTCACGACGTCAATCTAGAGCCGGCCTTGGCAGCGTGTCTGCGTTTCTCCCACGAAATCGAACAACGTCCAACGTCCTTTTGCAAAGATGGATGTGCATATTGTACATATAAAAGTGGGTGTGTCTGTTGGCCTGGGGGAGAATGGATCACCGCTCTGGGGGGGGGGGGGGGGGGGGGGGGGGGTGTTGTGAGGACTTAACATTTTTATACACTTAAATGCTCAAAAAGTTGATTTTGCATGATAGAAGGCCCTAGAGGGAGGCACTGTAGTTCGAAGGTATATTGACAATCATGATGTTTTTAGCTGCGATCTGTCTGAATTGTTTTGCAAAGCACAATTGTGTCAAGGCTGTTCCTTTTTTACGTACATTGCGACTTTTAGGGGCTTTTTTTTATTACAGTTTCTGAAAGCATTTGCAGCAAAATTTATTATGATGTTGTAAAACATCATCACTTGCTGCGAGGGATTAAAAAAAAAACACCTGACTGACTCACATTACAGAGGAACAGAAGCTGGTAGATGACAGGTAAATTCCACTGTTCTTTTTTTCTTTTATCAGATTTCTAACTTACTATTTTACAACAAGTATGGTGTAAGTAAAAAAGAATTTGGGGTCAAACATCCAACATTCTCAAAGTTATCCATTAGCCATGTCTGAAAATTCCCCAGAACGGAGATCAGCTTTTCGTGGGCCGGGTCTGAATCCAGGGTTTTCCTCTGGGAAAGTGACATATTGCAGTCAATCAATAAGTCAGTGTTCATTCTAATTTTATTTTTGAGTTAAATAAGCAAGCTGGGGCTGGCCAGTTTGACTGACCATTAAAAGTTGGACAAAAGGAAACGCGGTGCAGAAAAAAAATAATTTCCCCTAAAAAGGGCCAGGTAATAGAGTACTCTGCTTATTAAAAGCAATATTTTGTATAGTTTAGATGATTTTTGCATTTTTATATTGTATAAATATTTTTTAAAAATATTTGAACCCGTGGTTGGTCACAAATAAACAAATAAATAATTGTAACATAAAAGAGGAGGACACCAGGTTTTGTTCTGTTCAGCGGTACAAAAATGCGATTTTCAAAGCAGACTCAAACGAGGTTTAGGAAACCCTCACATGCCAGAAAAGTACTAAAGGTTGACATCAGTCCTGACTTCACAATCTTCATACTTTTATCCGTGCAGCTCATCTGTTTTGGTGCCAGCTGCCATCCTCTTCTCAGCATGAGGGTTTTGGTAGCATCTGGAATCAGGTTTCCTCAGGTCAGTTCCTTGGAGGGACCTGTATCTTGAGGTCTCAAATCAAATCAAATCAAATCAAATCAAATCAAATCAATAAACTATTTATAAAAAGCGCTTCTCATATTTTGCACAGCTCAAAGCGCTGTTAAAAACAAAAACACACCCGTAAAATTAAAAATAAACACCCAAACCACCCTTTACCCCCTCCCCTCTATTAACACACAGATTTCATGCCTCCACACAAGCACACTGTATTGATTTATCTGTCTATTTAAACTACCGTACTGTGTTCATTTTGAAATAAAGAAACTGAAAAACTGAAACACACAATGAATATTTATGAAGGTTAACTACTAAAAGAAATTAGGACAATTAAAGAGCATCAGCCCTCCTCCCTGGACCACCGCTTGATGCTAGTTTTACTTTGATAAATAACTATCCAGTTAATTAAATCAAGCATGATAGATGACAGCGTGTCCATCTTTGCTGAAAATTACCCCCCCCCAAAACAAACATACAAAAAAAAAAATCAACAAGACGTGAAGTATGAAAACAAAGAGATTGGGGGGTAAAGTACCTGCAGAAAACTTAAAACAACATGAAGACTGGACAAACAGGAAGGAGAGGTAAGTCACTCAGTAAGCTTTCTTTGTTTAAATAAAATCACAAAATGCATGATTAAAACAGTAAACAAAACAAAGTAAAGAACAATCAACTAAATGCTAATTTAAAACGGCGTCTTCAGCTGTTTCTAAAAAAAGACAATACTGGGAATTCCACCGTCTCAGTGCTACTGCTTGAAAAGCCTTAAGACCAGAGGACTGAAGGGTGACCACTGGAGACGTATGGCACCAACAGTTGGGAAACGTAAACAGGGGTCTGCCCATTGAGAGCGCTGCAGAATTAAGGTTTTCAAATCAATCCTTAAATACAAAGGTAGCCAATGAAAAGCAGATAAAACCGAAGAAATAGGAGCCCCAGCATCTTAGCGGAAACATTTCTGAAACTGGTTTCTACAGACCCGTGGGGGAAAAAAAAAAAGGGAGGAGCTTTTCTGAATCCCAAGAATCAGGTTTAGCAAAAACACAAACAAACCGAAAAAGCGCTCCTCTACTGTTGAGCATGGCAGGGGAGGGATCATAATGAGGGCTTGTTTTGCACAATATCTGAACACCTTGCACCTGTTGATTAAAAGATGAACCCCTCTGAGTTCTCTTGAGTGAAAAGTGAGGTCATGTGAGCGGTAAGTGAACCCCAACTGATGGGAGAAAGCGTGAAAAACTGAAACTAGAAGAAAAAACATTGAGTTGAAATCAACCAGTCGTTGTCCAAATCAGCAGCTGATCTTGATTTGCAGGACTTGGCTGAGATCTAGACTTTCAGACTCGGTATTTGGTGCCTCTCGACTCAAACGGGACTCTTTGATTCAGGTTCACTGGGAGAGGACTTCCTGATGAATATATTTCCATGCTAAATTTTCTTGGATGACTGAAACTGGAACTTCCTTGAGGGAGAAGTTGGGATTTTTTTGGGAAAAAACTTGCCACCTGGGGAGGCCGCGGTGCAGCGGAAGGGCGGTCGACCTCTGATTGAAAGACCGCATGCTCGATTCCCGCCTTGCCCATGTGTCGAAGTGTCCTTGGGCGAGACACTGAACCCCACCTTGCCTCTTGGGGAAAATTGGCGCCAGTCTTCGTGTTCATCAGTGTGTGAATTGGGATTGTGACTGTAGAGGTAGAAAAGCTGTACAGGTATCCACCATTTCCTATCTGCATGGGGAGAGGAACCACAGCCGAGGTGGTCAGCTCCAAAGTGTGTTAGCAGCTGCCTCGGTTAACCCAAAACTGGAAATGAACACCAATGTAAAAACCAAACAGATCTTCCTCTTTCTGACCCGGAAGGACTCAAAGCAGCAGATTCAGCATGAATCTACGCTGGAGGTCCTCAGACTTGTTTTCCTCCTGCAACAACAAACGATGACGATTCTTCTGACTTTAGAAGCTCCAAGTCAGTTAGTTTTGGATTCTCAGGAGGAGCCCAAACTGATCAGCTTTTAGCAGTTTGATGGAATTTCTACTGATTATTAAAAGGATTTTGTATATTTATGTTTTAATTTTTACTATACTACTATGCTTTAAATTAAATGCCTGATGTTATTTGAATGACACATGAGTCTTGTTTTGTATGAACGTCCCTAGTAGTTTATTTTAGGAGGCGATTTTTATACCTGATAAAAAATGCTTAAATATTAAAGAAAATGGATTTTAAAAGGTATAAAAATAAATAAATAAAATGGGACAAACTGTTCATACTTTAGTATGCATCTTTGGTATAGAATATGGATTATCTATGGGTATTTTTCTTGCATCCCAAACAATTCTGCGGCTAAAGTTTCTGCTTTTCTAACCACTATTGGCTTGGTATCACAACAACAAAAACAAAAAAAGAACCAAATTTAAACAAGAATTGAGATTTCTAAATATATGGTTTTACATCTGCTTTTTTGTTTTGTTTACTTGTGGTTCAGAATCCGGCAAAGTAATCTGAAATGTTCAAAATCAGGAAGAAACACCTAGTTTCCCCCAAACAGGTGATGAGGAAGGACGACAGCCTGTGTCAGCTTGTTATCACATGCAAGCTTTGAGTTGGAGATGCAACAATTCTGCTTTTAAAACCGAACCACATTTTCTACTACGAGACCAAATTGTAGGGTAATTGAATCTTTGCATCCCTAGTTTGAGGACTGATCAAATCGGTTTGCATTCAGCCTTTTTTCCTCAAAAAAAAAAAAACCGTTAATAAAGATATACAAGTATTAATTTTTTAAAATCTGCTCTTTATTCTATTTGTCTGTCCACTTTAAACTGTTTCTGAATGTCATACCATGTTTATTGGCTTTCTATTCTGTTTTTAAACTGCTGACTCTAAATGACAGAAAAGCTTTGGTAAAAAATTAGTCACATTTTTCTAAAATGTGCGAGGCTTGGTTGATCCTACTGGGTTATGTACATTTATGAAAATGAGGTTTGTGTATAGTTGCAATGCAAAAGAATGTGTATATATTTCTGTACGTCTATGCACAAAGTATGTAAATGTGTAAAAGTTAAAATACAGAATGTGATTTTTTTTTTGGAAAATATTGAAAAAGTTATGCCGAAACCGTTTCAATACTTTCCTCTTTTATGTTTGTATTTTTGTTTAAATAAAGTATTTTCAAACAGGAGGATTTCATGACCTTAAATAAACTCACCTTACCAGTTTCAGGTTGTGGTTTGTAAATTTCTGCTGCAGACTAAAGAGAGGCATTTCTGAAAGTTAAGCTTTCTTAAAACGTTATGAGCATCGGTTGTTGTTATAGTGACAAAAATGAACTTTAATGCCATCCCAGTCATGACGAACTAAAGGAATATTTAAAGGTTACAAACTTTGGAGGAAACTCTGAGACGACTTCCTTGAAGTACTCTATAGATTTACCATATGTCATACACGGATCACAGATCTGGAGTTTGCGGTTCTCGCTGTATGAAGAAGCTTGGACTTTATCAGGGAAGAAGAAAAAAAGAAAAAAAAAAGAGGAAGATGGCAGTTAAAAGAAAGTACACACACACACATTCAACTTCAATATTTGACACATCATCAGAGGGAGTAGCAATCTAAAATGCTGACACATGGGGACATTTATTGGATGCTTCTTTGAAATTTAGTCCGGCAGACAAACGATTGTATGATTCTCAACAAGAGATCAAAAAAAATCCAGAAAACATCTGACCTCTGCAGAATATAGTATAAGAAATATTTCTAAACTTTTTAAAAACACATTTTAGGGATGTTTATTACTTTATGGTTTCAACCAACCAACCTTACAGTTTGGGTGGGCGAATGTATGAAATCTGCAGGAATTTTACCTTTTATTTCTTCTCTTTTCATTGCAATGAATTTTGCAGAATTGCAAGAATTCAAACAAATCCCCAACTCTCCTCGGTTCTAGATGAGCTGCTGAGCTCTTTCTGCATCGGTGAGACGAGGGGTAAAGTTTTCAACTCTACGGCTAAATTGGTTGAGTCTGTCCGACTTTTGCTCCCTGAGGCTTGTAGCATCTGAGAGGCCTTTCCTTCTTTTTCATGTTTTATTTTTTTTTGCCAGTTATGCAAGCGTAGTAGGTTTAGAGTATTCGTGACTCACAGACAAAAAGGCAAATGCGAAAGTGAGTGCAGGAGGACAGGCTGAAATCAGGCAAGTAACACTGAATGGTTCTGAATGAGGAAGTATGGTTTCGAAAGAGCCCAAGCTTATGACATCATTTTGATCCATTCTGTTGATCTATTTTTAGAAGCTTTTATGGAGGGCTGCCAACACCCCAGGGGGAAGAGTTATGAACAAATGCAAGTTTTAAAAAGACTCAGGTAGATTGCAAGATTAACTTAGAAATAATGAGAAAGGTTGGGTCAGAGCCAGTAAAACATTAGATCAAGGAAACGAAACTAGCAATAAGCAAAAACAGCATTTTTATGCAAACATGGAGTCTGCGCATTGGAAGCTACTAAAATGTTTACTGTAATTGTGGTTTTTCGCACTATGTTAGTCTCATACGGATCACAAATCAGTCTGCAAAGTTTTGTCAATTGTTTAAACGCATTTGATGGCAGCCATTTAATTTGAAAATTAATGTGCTTCAAAAAAAAAAGAGGATGATTTTATTTGCTTCATTTTTTAGGTCTTTTATTAGGAAAAAAGCTTCAAATGTTCAATGATTTTGTTAAAACGCAAAACAGTTTCATCAAATGTAAAGAAAATAAAATTATAGGTGGGATTTACTTTACGTGCAACTTGTTTTACCAAAATGACAAGTTTAATTGATGAAACGTTTGATGCATTTTTGAATAAGATTCCTCTTTAGTTTTTTAAAAATAAGTTTTCTACCATTTGGAATTAATACGCTTGATTCTATAGTCTTTAAAAGAAAAAGCTTCTTTTTTATTAAAAACCATGACTTCACAGTGATATTCTGCTGCATAGATGCAGCAGAATACTGCATGTTGATGTTTACCTTTCGTTAGGGGCGCCACAAGGAACCAGCTTTTTACCAATTCGTGATTCTATTTTTGGTAGTTTTTACACTGAATGCCCTTCCTGACACAACCTCGTTTTTAGCCGGGCTGGGGACAGGCACAGGGAGACCCAGACTCAGCCCCCTTGTAGCTACATTGTTAGGCAGGAACTTGGAGGGTCTTGCCCCTACTGGATGAAGTTCATCACGCCCTCTGGGAATGGAGCTCTGGTTTCCTATGCGCCAATCCTACATGTAGCCAACTGATCCATGCAGCCGCTATAAACATCCTAGCTAATTATTCTAATTATAGTCTGGCCTAATCATTTATAATTACATCTTTCTTTTGTAAAATACATCCATTTTATCTAAGGTTAATAAATAACTATTTGAAACAGACAGTTTTCTTTTTAAAGATGAATAATAAATAGTCTAAATCACGTTTGAACCCTCGACTGTAAACGAGGACTGGACTGAGCAAGTGAGACATCACTCAAAGGGCTTACTTCCACTTTCTATAACATTAAGTTAATTCAGTTGCCTCCCCACCACAAGTACGCCGCCGTATTGGAGCCAGACGTAGTAAAGACGTGGTGATTGGTTGCTCTGTTTCTATGGCAACCACTCTTGCCAATTAGAAGAGAGCTAGTTGGAAGTCCACAACTCGAATAACTTGCATTACAGAAAAGATATGAATAAAAAAACAAGAAAAAGTAATAGTAGAAACATGTTAAAAATGATTTTGAGTAAGAATAGATATTCTGAAAAACAGAATGACCGAATAATCGCTGGTTATTTCTCTACAGAAGTCAATGGGATTTTGGCTTCTTGGAGCCAGCAGGTACTTCCTGTTTGAATTACGGGGGGGGGGGGGGGGGGGGGGGGGGGGGGGGGGGGGGGGGGGGGGTGGTCATACATAGTCAATGGGTACACCCCTAATTAAATAAGATCCAGGTGAGAAGTCTCCACCTGGCACCAGCCTCTATTGGTCATTTGACAAACTGCAACATTTAATTTCTTGCTCTTCAAGATGGAGGACATATATTAAGAATAATAAAATTAAAACTGCATTTCTGAGTATCTATTTAAACTGCTGTGAATCAGGTCAGATGGGAAAAAAACGTTTTAAAAAGATTGTGACTTAGAAAATACTCTGGGCGGGCCACAAGTTTTCTATTTTATGAAATAAAGTTTGATTTGATTTGATAAGTTCCCAGCTCCGGTCTGTTCTCATCCACTGATAGACTAGATCCATGTATGTCAATGCTTTCCTCTTTTTGCTCTTCAGGAACCATGTCCCAGTAAATTACTTTTTAATTTTAATTTTGGCTAAAAACAGCATCATCATAATCAAAAGCCCACTGGGAACGCTTTTAAAATAGCTCAAAAGATGATAGAAGCGACTCTTTAGGGGTTTCTCCGTCCTGAAAAGAAGCTTCGGCATCATCTCCTGAGATTCATCTCCCTGATCCAGCTCGTCCTCAACCCACAGACACTTCCTTGTTTCTAAATCTGGCTTTATCAGTGGTTTTTACTTGCAAAACAATTCATGAGAATATCCTTTTTTGCCATCCTTTTGTTGAAGATACTGGAAATGAAAGTCAACAAGTCCTGGCAGTTTCTGTAATTCCTCAGTAATGGATCTGAGGAAGAATCGGAACTGATTTATATAAAGTATCACGCTGTCGTTCCTTTCTTTGCCTAAAAAAAGAAGAAGAGCTGAATGAAATTCCAGGAGAATGTTTCAGAGACACCAGCGAAGCATTTGTCATGAGGCGCTGGAGATGTTTCACTGAAGCAGAGGGCCGTTCCATGCTGAGGAAGTAAGAATGATGCTCTTTTGAGGGACGGAGTTTCTTCTGTTAGAGCCCCAACAGAAACCACGCTGGCGCTTCGCTTTATCAAAATAGTTTATTTAGAAGGCTCTTGTCACAAAAGCAAGACATCGCCCGTCTCTCAACGCCCTGCTCCACCCCTCGTACGCCTCCAACTAAAAGTCTGACACAAAAAAAGACTGGTTTATCATTTTAAGAGCTAAGAGGAAAAGTAAATCTCGAGTTAAAAAAAAGAAAGCAAATACTGTACGCACATCACTGCCGTCTACAATCATACAGTTGAAAGAATCTGACTTTTTTCGTATTTTTGTACAAAAGTGAAAGCGGCGGAAAACGGTGAAGCGGGCGGTGCTTCAGTGAAGGTTGGCCACCGATCCACTTCATCAAACAAAAGAACGAGATGATAAAAGGGGGTGGAGAAAGCAGGTTCAGTATAAATCTGTTTTCGTGAGAAAGATGCTTCCCGCTGCTGAGCTGTTTTTCGCGCAACGAAGCCTCAAAGCCCCCCGACCACGTGTCCAGGTACCCCTCCCGAAGAAAAACGCTTTCATCTTCTCCGAGGACATCCGAGCGCCTACCTCCAGGTCACTTACATCACAGCCTTTAAACATGAACCACAACACATTTTTACAGGTCCTCTGGAGGGCGGGGGCCTCAGTGCTCCGCCCCTTCACCCTCGCCGCCTTTGGGCTCACGAGGCGGAGCGAGCAGGCAGACGAGGAGGCCGCCCTCCCCTTTATTTGGCGGGGATCTTCGCCCGTTTCCGTGCTATGGCGTCCTCCACGGCCTTCAGCTGCTTCAGCAGCTCCTCGCGGCGGGACAGCGTGTTGCTGGGCTTCCCAGAGCCCGAGCTTGACCCCCCAGCCGGAGTCGAGGCTGCTGCCGGCGGCTTGCTTGACGGGGTCGTTGGGATTTTCCCAGAGGACTTGGGTGGAGGAGACAGGGGGCGTTTTCTGCGAGGAGAAAGATATTTTGGTCAGACGCTCTGCCCGCCTCACAGCAGCTTCACTCAGTTTAATGATTCAGTTTGTAAAACAAAAGTCCGTCTTTCTCAACAGAAATTCAAAAACATGTTTCTGTCCTCCAGAAAACATTTCTAGATTCACTTTCTGGTCTGAAGTTACCTGAAGCCGATTCTTGCATTAAAGCCGATGTTCAGGCTGATCATCTGCTGGAGTCTTAATTACAAGCAAGAGGTTTTCTAAAAACTTGAAGAACCATATATATTCTAAGTGATTAAACTCTTCTTCCTCTAGTGTGTGTAACCCAGTGCTTCTCAATTATTTTTTGCAAGGCCGCTGACAATTTATTAGGTTAGCATCTATAAAATTTGTGTAAGCATACCTGAAATTGTATCTTTTAACATTAACAAAAGAAAAAAATATATATAAATCCACTTTAAACAATAAAAATATAAAAAATCTGTCAGTCTAGTTTAAACTAGAAACATTTTGACCAACTGAACCATTTGATGCAGAGAAAAATAATTAAATCAATAAATAATAATAAATGTAAATTGATCTGAAACATTAACACAGCAGCACCAATATATTTAACTTCTTTAGTCTGAAACAATACATAAAAACATCGTTCTGATTTTCTTTTCTAAATGATGGATTGTTTATTTATGATCTCATAAAGTGCAGCTGTTTTCCTGCAATACCTGTTGCCTTCATGTCAAATACTGACACCAACTAAACCACAGGCAGACAAAGATACATATATGGAAAATAAAGACATCATCAAAATGTTTACAATAGTTCCTAAAGAATGACATCATTAGCACAAGCTGAGGAATCTAAAGTATTGTGCTGATCCTGGTGTTGTGCAATCTAGCGCTCTGCATGCTTTGGTTCACCTCGCAGCCTGAGCCCACTACCCCTCCCCTTTCATTCTCACACACGCAGCTGCGTGTGACAGAAGACAGGAGCAGCTGCCAGGACGGCAGTTCACCGTTTCAGGCTGTTACAAACTCTGTCATTTAACAGATCATAGGAAACCAACAGTGGTGCAGATTTTCTTCCAAGCACTGAGCCGCTGTCACCCCCCGTTAAATTTGCGCCCTGGACAATTGTCCGTTTTACCTGTGCCTAAAACCGCTGCGACTGTGAATTGTGCAAGTTTCCCACTTAAAAAGTTGAGAGAGTCCTGTAATTTATGATGATACGATGAGACACAAAATGATAAAGAAAAAATCCAGAAAATCCTATCGTCTTATTTGTAAATTATGCTGGAAAATAAGTATTTGGTCAATAACAAAAGCTACTTAACTCAGTAAACTCAGTACTTTGTTTGATACCCTTTGTTGGCAATGACAGCAGTCAAAAGTTTCCGTAAGTCTTCACAAGGTTTTCACAAACCGCTGCTGTTATTTTGGCCCATTCCTCCATGAAGATCTCCTCTAGAGCCGAGGATAACCATTTTAAAAAGGTGCTATTAATACAGAAAATGAGTGGAGGACAGAGGATCCTCTTACAGAAGAAGTTACAGGTCTGTGAGGGCCAGAAATCTTGTTTCTAGGTGACCAAAAAACTTATTTTCCACAATGGATGTTTTATGTCATTTTATCTCTCGTAGTCGAGGTTTAACTATGATGGAAATTACAGGCCTCTCTCATCTTTTTAAGTGGGAGAACTTGCACAATTGGTGGCTAACTAAATACTTATTTGCCCCACTGTATAATGTTTCCTCATTTACTGTGGCAGTTATGTTCAAAAACTGTGGGTCAAATCCATGAAGCAGAATTAAAGATGTTTTAGGGCAAAACTCCTCACTACACACTTTATACACTTTTCTGAGACAAACACTAACATTTTCACACGTTTCTCTCTTGTTTAAACTCTCAAAGTTCAAACCTTTAAAGACAAACAAGTTCAGTATTATAGAGTAAAAACAAAGATCTGCTTGCGATTGAAGATTTATGCAGATTGGGCAATCTGAACGCATTCAGTAAAAGAGACACGGCACCGATGAGACTGACAACAGTCCAGAGCCGGAAAGGACACGCAACACAATGCTCTGTAATTAATAAATAAAAATAACTTAATGGCACTGAAAAAGAATCTGTAAAAACAGCGAGACTGCTAAAGGCAAACTGCCACATCGTGAAGGAACACAGTACAACAGAAAAACCTTTTCAAACTGAACACTTCCATTCAAACTTCAGGGGGGAAAAAAACAGAAATAAGAAGAATCTGAAACCGAAAGTAAAATGAACAATTCTTTCTGCTGCTTAAACTGGAATTGTATTTGGAATTTACAAAAAGCAAATTAAAAAACCAACTGCTCTGATAATTATTTTAATGAAATTCCTTCAATCCTGCAAACATTATAGTAACACAAATCTATCCGCATCTTCATCTTTTCCTATGTCTCCAAACAGATGAGGTTTATTTTTTCCAGAAAACGTCAAACCAAATTGGACAGCATTTTTTATATTTTTGTTTCTGGAGAATAATCTAACTTCCAGAAGTTTCTGGACTAAAGTTGTTCCCTTCCTATCCTTTAGACTTTTCCGTTCAGAGGTCGCCGCAGCGCATCAGCTTCCTCTTTCTAACCCCGTCTTCTGCACCCTCTACTCTGACACCAGCTACCCTCATGTCTTCGTTCTCTGCATCCATAAACATCCTCTCTAGACCCTGTTGGCTGGCAGCTCTAGACCACCAACATATTCTCTGTTTCTCCTCTGGACATGTCTGAACCATCTCAGTCTGACCTCTCTGACGTTACCTCTCTGATGTGCTCATTCCTGATCCTCTCCATCCTGGTCACTCCCAAAGAGAACCTCAGCATCTTCCTCTCTGCTACCTCCTGCTCTGCTTCCTGTCTTCCTCATTGTCTCTGGGCTGAACAACATGGCTGGTCTCACCACAGTTTTGAACATCTTTTCTTCCATTTGAAATGAAACTCTTCGATCACATCTGACGCTTTTCTCCTCCCCTTCCAACCTGGCTGGACTCACTTCTCCACTTCTTTTCCACACTCGCCTTTCCTCTGGACTGTTGCCCTACATACTCAAAGTCCTTCATCTCTTCTCCCTGTAGCCTCACTCCTCCACTTGGATTCCTCTCATTCACACACATGTACTCCGTCTTGCTGCGGCGAACCTTCATTCCTTTCCATTACTAATTCATTTTGTGCATAATCTTATCTGTTGTTGGTAATGAATCGATATAAGCAGCAAAACAACCTTAAGAGTCACTTAGGAGCCAAAAGTGTGCCCCCTCCAGCCAGAATGACTTTTGCATTTGAGGAGGAGAAAGGAACTGCTGGAGGCATTAAATACTTCTTTGAATTTTCAAAAGAGTTTCAGATTGGAAAGATAGTTTTTTCCCACATCTCACTTTGAGCAGTGAACGTCTTTTTGTGTCATTTTTCACACTGTTGTCTGAATTCTAGTCAAACCAGGTTTTGTCTTGAACCATGTTCACACTTTGTATGAGGCCACTGCTTTAAACAAAGTGAATAAAAGACAAGAGGATTCCGGTTGTGGAAAAAAAGTAAGGTAACGTGTAGCGAATTACATTTTAAAATAAGCAATAAGTAATTTGATTACAATTTCATCCAGTAACTAGAGTAAAATAATCAATTTTTAAAAGTAATTTACCCAGCACTGTGTGGTCTTAGTCTAGCTTCCCATGACTCTAAATCCATTATTGGGGCATTCTGGGAAAACGCTGATCAGATTGGGCAGCATGTAACCGGCGTGCAGTGACAGACGGCACACCGGTGGATTGCGGATCTGTTTCAGGTTTTGGTTTGACCGTAAAGCAGGAGGCATCAGATGTGACTTTCAGCATGACATTCCTGTGTCTGTCTCCACACAAATGCAGTTTTGTTACGGTGAAACAAAAACACAAAAGCTTAAGTTTTTTTATTTTTATTATCTTCTGGGTTTTTTTATTTTTTAGGTTTAACTCACTGCTGCATGACGAAAAGAAACCAACTGACTTTCCTGTATCTGTTTCTTTAAAAGAGGTTTTCCTGCTCCAAACCAGCCCCACTTGTTCAGACCTTCCTGCATGTGCCGTCATGAATGTGAACATGATGTGGAATGCAGCTTTATTGACGCCCGTCTGTTCCTCCATGCTGCTGTGAACAACCAACACTTTCTTGTAATGTCTTAAGTAAAGGTTTGTTTTCTTAAAGGACTTACCGTTATGGACGTTTAAAAACAAGCTGATGTACTTTCCCCTGAAACAGGTTAATACAAACAAACCCACTCTTTTGTAACCACAAGTATGATTTTAAAGCTCTTGAAGAGGCAAAAATTAATCAAGAGCTGCGAGTTTCAAAGATTAAACACAAGAAAAAGCCACATCTTTGCATTTTCCTGATTTTTTTTTTTTGGTTTCTAAACATTTCAAACTGCAGACTTGCACATTTTTTGCCAGAATCCTGCTTTTCCAGAGCTGGCATGGCGTTGTTAGAAGTGCATCTTTATCAAGTATGATGTTGGTGTGTATGCAGTGACACGTATATGAAGCGTGCTTTCATCTGCACATCATGAGCTCATTCCAAAACATTACGTAATTGGAGACAAAGCAGCCGACTTTTCTGCATTTTGAAATAGAAACGCTTTGAAGCTGAAGAACTATCTTCATTTAAATAGAAAACACTCCTTTCCTGGAGGCGGTTTGAGCAAAACAACATTTATAAAGATATTTTTTTTTTTAATTAGTTACCCCAATAATACATCACATCCAGAATGCTTTATTGACAGACTCGTGCTCCTCAGAATTTAGGGTTGATGTCATGATACATGTACATAAAAATTTAATTTTTTAATTTAATTTGTAGATAAAGTAATAAATTGGTTCATGGGGACGATGAACAGAATTATTTCTCGGTCTAGGTCTAACATGCTACCATTATGTAACAAGCAACTCAGCACATGCTAATGACCGTCAGCCAACACGCTACCCAGTTTACAAAACGTCTATTCAATTTTACTGTGATTAAAACTCAACTTTGGAATATCGAATAAGGTTTCTAGAATTACCTTTTGTCATCTTTCCTCTATTTCTGAAATCATTAAATGTCTCAGAATGACTTCACTAACAAGCCTCCAGTTCAAATGCACGAGTACACCATGCTAAAAGCTGCACAAACCTGTCCCCCTGGGGGGGCATGAGTCGAGGTCCCTGTCCTCTCGGACGATCCATTCTGGGAGACATTGGGGGTCGACCAGGCATCTTTTTATCACGGCCTGAAAAACACAGATCTTAAATTCATATTTTTGGCTACAAGAGATCAGCAACGTTCATGGAGTGCTGAGCGGACTCAGAGATTTATCAAAAATAAAATCTTTCATCTTCAGAAATCTGCTTTTAAATTCAATCTGGAAGCTGTAGGTCTGTCTGCTCCCATTCTTTGGCTAAAGGTAACATGGAACCACTTCTAAATAGAGTCAGGATGCAGAGTAAGAGCCTCGATTGGCATTTTGACACTCATCATTATCTGCCTTTTTAATGAGCCCAGTGAGCCAATATGAGGTGAATTAAAAACTTTGCTATTTTGACTGGGATGCAAGCTCCAACTATTGTCTCCATCTTTGTTCTGCCGATGGCCCCATTTGATTGGTTACCCGAGTCACAAATGGGATAAGAGTCCATCAGAAGCGAATGCAGCAGGATTAGGGGTTAGGATGTGGATGAACAGTAACATTTGTTGAACTTGCAGAAGCGACTGAGTGCAGTCATGTTGTATGTTGGCGGTCCATAAACACAGTAATAACTCCAAAAATTGGGATAAACGTTTCTGCTCCCTCTCACACCTCAGTACATCTCACAAATATTCTACATTTACTTAGTGAGAGCAGAAAACGAACAATGTCATACTGTAATATTATCTGAACCTCCACTCATTGAGAAACAGTGATGGTGAAAACACAGTCGGTGATGGTAGAAGCATGTATGTGGTTGAGAGAGTATAAGAACCTCAATTCAGTCTCGATTTATTACAGAACACTAAGATAACAGAACATAAGAAGCTGCACAACAGCAAAGCACAGAGAAAACTGCAGGGCAGTGTCTACTTTCCTCTGTGTGATTGAGAGATCACAAAACAAATACATATTTTAAATGAAGTGTAACAGTAACACAAATACAAGTTGTTATTTTCATTTTTCTAAAGGGTAGAAGTACAACTTTATGACTTTTCCTACTGGGTTGTTGTCAGAGGGAAATCGACCCAAACGGCTCTGTAAGTGCTGAAGGTTGCAAACCCCTGAGATAAAGGAATGAAAACACTAGAAGATGAAAGCAGCTAATAGCCGGTTGTGCGTCCGCAGCGTGGAACCTGACCATGATCATTGGTCCTGTTGCGATTGTGGCTTCTTACCTCGGTCTGGAGACATGGCCATCCTCTTGCTGAGAGGGGAACCGGACCGGTCCTTGTCTGAAGGCAGGTACCTCTTTCTGTTGCCTCTGTCTCCCTGCTGCCCCAAAAGACGAATAATTCAACCAACTTTTTCAGAACAAACAGTTAATTTAACTGACAGAAAAACAGCAAACATACTGTTATTCCTTGGTAAAGTTCACAGCAAAACTTCTGATAGAAACACCATTAACCTTGTTAAGCAGGGTCAGTTTGATGTCTTTGTGGGAACCTGAACCTCCATAGCTTCCAGGGGGGCCACCAGCCACAGGTAGAGGATGCACAGGGGGGCCTCCCCTATTGCCAGGTCCAGATCGAGGTGGGGCACCAGCCCCTCTGGGTGGAGCTCCAGACTGGTCCATTTTCCTGCGATCTTCCCTAAAAAGCTCATCTTTCTTTGACGGTCTTTCTGCAATTAACAAAAACTTTCAGACTAAACCTCAACAAGCTAGAGTTTCTTTAAGACTGTGAGCCGGCCACGTGTTTGGTGGGACACTCACCCCTGTTCTTGTCCCGGCCCGGAGGCGAGCGGTCTCGTGGAGGCCTGCGCTCCTTGCGGGGCTGGTTGGGTGTGGGCGAGTGGGAGCTGGCGGAGGACACCGGGCTTGCAAGGTCTGCGTACATGTCGTCAGAGTCGGCGCTACGCATGGAGCTGCTGGACGATGCAGACGATACGGACGAAACGCTGCTGACACTGAGCGATCTGCGGAGAGATCAGCAGGCCGTGATGTTTGCATGCAACAGACAGGCCCAACACACCACAGCAACACATCTTCAGTCTACAGATTAAATGCAAACTTTTCTTATAGGTGTAAGAATTCTCAGCCTCCAGAAAGCCTTCGGTCAGCTGCAGCAGAGTGCAGGCGGGTACCTGGACTTTCTGGATCCAGAGCGGGAGCGAGACAGGGAGTTGGAGGATGACCTGGATCTGGAGCTGGAACCGGTGTAACTGCTGCCACTTCCACTCACACTCCCACTCACAGTTCTCCTGGAATATATGGGGAAAAAACCGAGAACTTCAGTCAGGACTGAGTGACCCCTCCCCCTCACGGTCCAAACAGGAAGCTCCAAGAAATCCGTCTAGGAGAAATAACCATCTGTTACTCAGTCATTTTTTTTGGTCAGAATGGCAATTCTTTTTTAACAGTCTTGAAAATCTTAATCCCCCCCCCCTAATATTTTCCTTTCTGTTGTGAAAGTTATTCAATTCCTAAACTGACCAGTCAGATGCCTCGTTAAAAGTAGGCGGTCTCACGTCAAATGTTCAAAACCTTTGACAGGTTCTCCAGAGCCCGCTTTCAAGTAATATGGGTGTGGACTTCCAACAAGCTCACTCCCGATGGGGGAAAGTAGTTGCCATAGAAACGTCGACTCAGACCAGCCTGAATCAATCACAGCTTACTGACGACGTCTGGCTTCAACACGACAACGTTCATAACACACAAAAATGGTGACTTTATTCGATTGGAGTCGGAAGTAAACCATTTTTT
The DNA here is from genome assembly GCF_053564925.1 of Oryzias latipes. Lineage (NCBI taxonomy): Eukaryota > Metazoa > Chordata > Actinopteri > Beloniformes > Adrianichthyidae > Oryzias > Oryzias latipes. The sequence continues at coordinate 29,755,042 of NC_136242.1, read as the reverse complement.
ATGGATGACATCACAATCAGGCACAACCTGTATAGGTTGGTTGTGCCTGAATTCCTCCACTACTCACTTCGTAGTGCACTTTATAGTGTGTTCACTATTTTGTAAAGCTGTCTGAATGGGTATCCCCATTCCAGAATCCAGTTCACTAAAAATGTCCCAGAAGTCTCTGCGAAAAACAAGCGTGCATCAATGTTCACTAGATTGGGGAACATGGACCACAATGAATTGAGTTTGTACGATTTTAGCGAAAAAAAGTGTTTTTTAAATTTTTTTTAATGATAAACCAATCATATGTTTATCATCAGAACACAGCGGATTCATATGAAAAGCTCTTATTTATTAGATTTTCACTCTGTGAAATCGGTCACACCATTTGCAGTTTAATAAAAAAAAAAAGACGTGTCGTAACAAACACTGTGCTTCTAAGTTAATTGGTATGTTTGAGTGCCACTTTTATTCTGAAGGGCTTCAAACTGACTGTTGCTTAAAAAGCATGTCTGCACACACTCAGAGTGTTTTTCTCTTTAAATCTTTTTAATCATTCTGTAAAAGATAATTATATAGCAAGAACGTCCTGGTTCAAATAGAGTCTAGGACCTTTCTTTATGGAGTTTGCATGACACTCCGACTTCCTCCTATATTCCAAAAACATGCTTCACAGGTTAATCGGTATCTCTAAATTGTCCCAAGGTGTGAGAGTGTGTGGCTTTGCAACAAACCGGCGACCTGTAAGTGGCAAGCGGGTCACCATTTGAATAACACTGCCAGACTGCATTAAGTTTAAAAAACAAACAAACATAAAAAAGTATTATTTTAGTTTGAATTCGTTCAATCACAAAAACGTACCAATTTTTTCTCTCACTTCAACAAAGAATTTATATACAGACCAACAAACTCTGTGACCAACTCTTCTTCCTCCCAACTGAGCCTTGTTGTTTATAGGGCCTATATCATGCTTTTCTTAAGCCTTTCAGAGTAAACTATACACATAAATGATAATACATTATCTTTGGCACACTAGAGAATGATTTATTTTAATGAAAATGAGCTGGGAAATATATTTTCCCAGCTCATTTTCATACCCTGAAGTAAGTTGACTGAATCTCTGATTGGCTCTGTGTGGGTGCCGCCCGTTTCATAACATCAACATCAACATAGAGCCGGCCTGTGTCTGTGTTTCATTTTCTGAACTTTTGTAAAGATAGATGTGCATAATGTGCATTGAAAGGGGCTCTTCCTTACTTTCATAAGTATGAATTTGAGAACTCAGAGAGTAGGTTTTTCAGAGGAATACTCAGAAGTGCATGAATGAATCAAAATACAGCTTTGGGGTTATTTTTTGTGAGAAATTAACATTATAATACACTTTAAACTTAATTTTACATGGTTTAAAGCATTTTGAATCACTTGATTTGGTTTATTGAAGCCGTTCAAGAGTCACCCCATAGGAGACATACGTCTCTGAAAGATTCCAAGACATTTTAGAACTTTTCAAAATCTTTTGTTGCCAAACAGCTTAAAAAAGTACTTTTTCTTTAACATTCCAAATAATTTTCCAACACATAGTAAAGAAAAATAAATACATAAAAAACTATTCAGACAAGGCGCACACTTGTTTGACTCATTTTGTTGGAACTGGAAGGAAGTCATCTTCTATGGGTGATTTCACACTAAACTCAGACCAGTTTTCTTATACAGTCAACTGTGTAGCCACAGCTACTTATCCAGGATAACTGCTAATGTCTTTTTCTAAAGATGATTTTTAGTATTTGTTCAAATCAAACTTTATTTAAAAAACAAAACAAAACAATAGTATGCACACAAAAAAAAAACAAGTCCAATCTAAATACTGTGTCATAAGGTACAGCAGTACAGTGTAACACGTTGTGTTGTTGACTAGTTGTACTTCCTTCATGATCAAAGATCAGATAATGATTATTTTATTTTTATTTTCCATCATTGCACATTCTGTTTTGGTGGAGCAACACATCGGCAGAGAAACATCTGATCTGGAAAATGCTTTCAAAGCCACACACAACACTCACATGCTTATCTAGCAGCCTGTCCCATCACAACATTCTGAGCGTGACCTTTGGAAATGTTTTCCACATTTTATTGAGGATCTCCTGCACAGCAAAGTAACTCGTTTGAATACTTTGGGGCCTGTTTTCCAGCTCTGCTTTCATGCACCTGCGTGTCAACTTTGCCTCACCTGTGCACAGGTGTGTTTCTGTCTCAGTGGTTCGTGCCAACAACTGTCCAAATCAACAGTCTGTGCTGTTTTCAAGGTCACTCAGGCCCATTAGTTGGACCTAAATGTTTTAACTACAAAACGTAAAACCTTATTAGGGCTGGAATGAAAGGTGAAATAAGAGCGGAAGTGTATAGTGTTACCAAGAAAATGAATATGAAGACAGCTGACTGCTCAATTTCAAAAAAGCCTTTAACCCTTTAACATCAGAGATGTTACTGGTGACATCTACACATCGCCGACTTTTTCACATATCATAAATCTTTGACTGTTTACACGAACACGATGAATCGGAAGACTCTGACACACTCGCACACAAAATAAAAAACAGCTTTTCATAGCAGCTTTGGTCTGTTGTGCAGCACTTCAGTGTTGCAAACGCAATGCAAAGCCGCTTTCTCTGTGACAGATCAGCGGATTTCCATTGATTGCGTAAGCTCCTACCTACAGTGAAGTGTTGGACATCAGCACAAAGCTGCTTTTTCTCGGCTTTGAAATCCACTGGAATTACGTCAATTGCATCAAATATGTGTTCTTTCAAAAAAAAAAAAAATAGAAAGAATGTCAACACTTGAGATAAAGTTCCCTTGTCAAAGGGTTAAAGGACTCGAACGAGATATTGTGAAAGATTCTTTCATTTTTTTGCCCGGCAGGTAGATTTATGAAGAACCTTAGTTGAGGACTTTCCAGCTCGTTGTGGATTTTCAGGTTTCAAATTCCAAAACTAGTTGAATTCAATTTACATGACTTCACTCATTATATGTCAGAGACATCTGCTTTTGACCTATTAAGAGAACGAATATGGTGTTCTAACTCCCCCCTAACTCTGTAAACTATCGGCTTAACCAGGTAATTAATCTTTGAGGAATTAGAACTATTCGGGAGGATGCCCATAAGAAAGGTCGATCCACTTTCACATTAAAAGCACAGAAACAGTTTTACAAGGCAGCCTCAGACAGTGGGAAACGACTCAGATGATGCGACCACATGAGTAAGTGGACTTCTACCTCAGGATTAAGGTTAAAGATGGAAAAACAAAGATGGGTCTTTTTGGCTTCTAGCTTCTCTCCACAGAGCAATTATGCCTACAGGGTTGAAGTTGTTGTTTTCCTCCCACATTACAAACAGTAGCTCATTGCTGGTAACACATTTGTAAGGATGGTTAGTTAAGGCAAAGTCATTAATGGTTAATCTTGTTGCTCATTCACTGAACTTTTATGGAGAAATTACCTCCCACCTCAATGTCTACTTTTTTGTATTTTCTGAACCTATTTATAAACCACAGTTATGACAAACATGTACAAAATACTTGCTGCTATGACAAGTCTAAAGTACTGGAGTTAAGGAAATATATTGGTTATGCATCTCTAACTTGTTCAGAACTAAAGTGTTCTTTTTTTGTAATTTTGATGACAACCTTAACTTTTTCAAGGGCCTATACCGTGTCAAATCATTTTTTGGAGCTTTTAAGTGTTTTATAATGTTCATTCCTCACGTAAAGATACCCCAAAGCGATATTTTGATCCATTCACACATTTATGAGTGTTCCTCTGAAAACCTGCACTCCGAGTACCATCTCCTCCCAGTCCACAAAAACGAGCGGGTTCTCACATTGTGACGTAGATAAGTGAGGAACAGCCTCTTCCAGGGAGAGTCTGCGCAGCAAGGATCGCCCCCAGGCTAACACACACACACACACACACACACACTTTCTCCACGGAGCTCACGGTGATCAGCTAACCGCTTTTCTTTTATATGCACCAGATGCACATCCATCTTTGCAAAAGTTTGGATTTTGTTTGTTTGCATGGGAGAAACACAGACGCTGCCAAGGCCGGCTCTAGGTTGACGGCATGAAATGGGCGGAACCCACAAGGAGCGAAAGGCGGAGCCTCAGAGATGGAGTCATCTCACTTCCGGGTTGGAAAAGAACTCAGGAAAATAATTATTTAATTTAAAAAAATTGTTATTTTGTGTGCCAAAGGTAATATATTATCATATACATGAATATTGTTTACTAAAAAAGGCTAAGGAATGGTATGGAATGGGCCCTTTAAAACAAATTACTGGCACGAATCAAAAATAGTAATTCATCTTAGTGTGCCCCATTTGACTGTTAACGTTATTGAAGTGGATACATCACCAGAATTTCCAAACTTTTTAAATGGTAAATGGCGAATACTTGTTTAAGTCTATTCTACCCTCCTTGAAGGTTCAAAGGTTCAGTTAGAATCCCATTCACACATGCCTATACACACAAGGCTTTTGCTGCCTTTCATTGGTGCCAATCTACAACTACCAGGAGCAACATGGGGTGCGCTGTCTTGCCCAAGGACACTTCAACTTGAGGGAAGGCAGAGTAAGAATTGAACCTGCAATAATCCGATCAGAGGTCGACCGCTCGAACCATGTCAGCCCCTATATAATCAAAGTCAATTTAAAGTATGACAAACCTTTCCATCGTATAAGAGAGCTAGACTGAGTGAGTGTGATGTCACCCAAAAAAAAAAAAAAGGCTTTCTTTCAGCTCCAACGACATGACGTCACTTCAGTCGCCATTTTGTTTTCTTGCATTATGAATGCTTTCAAGTTGGAAGCAGACAGCGTCAGTAAGCAGTGATTGATCCGAGTTGGTCTGAGTCAACATTTCCAGGGCAACCACTCTCACCAATCAGGACTGAACATGTTGGATGCCCACGCCCCTACCACTTAAGCAGGCTCAGGAGAATCTGTCAGTTTGAAACGTGAACAACTTCCACCACAGAAATAACTTGTTACAGTAAGAATGGTTATTCTGAAAAATAGGACAGAGTAAAAGTTATAGTAATTTGTAATAGTAATATTTTTTTCCCAATAAAAGTCTATGGGAGTTTGGCATTTTTGGAGCCTGCAAACACTTCCTTTGGGAAACGCCAGTAGGGATGGTTTCAATTTAATCAAGGAAAAGAAAAAGCTTAATAGACAATATCATCAGAAACAATTAATACTTTGGTGCAACCCTGAGGGAATTTATCAGTAAATCTCTGCGTGTAAAGCGTTACAACTATCTAGTGGAGAGAAATGCTTCAGAAAAGAACAACAAACAGGTTGGGCGGCTGGTTTTCCAGGAGAGTTTCCACCTGTAAGCCATACTGCCTACACACACACAGACAAACACACACCCACACACAGACAGACAAAAGCTAACCTACAGGACGGCTGGTTTTTTCCCCCCCCTACCTTCCACATTTCTTCCTCTCTGAATGGTGACATTCACACAAGCACAGTGTGGGACCCAGACACAAGTTTGCGTTTTTCCTTAAACACATCGCCCCTCCACCGTTGTTTATGCAAACATTGAAAAAGCTAGTAGACTCGTTTCGGGGACTTCCTCACAAAGTAGCGCGAGGTGCAAGCCTTCTTCCATCTGAAATTCCATCTATCCTTCATGAATGCCACAGACTTCAATAGATTGCAAAGAATCAGGGCCGTCCTTTGAGAAAACTTGCATAACAAAACAAAGCAGCCACCTGCAGTATTTACTGCAAACTGTTCAAGCCCTCAAACCTGGAAAGTGTGCAAACACAAGTGATCTGTCCACTACTGCACATTTGAATAATCAATGGTTATTCAATCATTGATTGAAATGAAGAAACTATGTCTGGGTATTTAAAACTGAACAAGTAGTTCTGTCTGGAGAGTGAATTTCTCCACATCAGACTCCACAAGATGAAGAATTTAATTTTAAAGAGCCAAATAACTAAAGTATAAACTGATAAGATTTAGCTGGTTGCTCTAAACTTTCATATTTTATCGAGTTTTATGCCAAACGCCCTTTCTGGTTGACTGTCCCTGTGCCCCTATCTACTAGTCATGACCTACTGGTAATGAGTTCAACGCAGTGCCCACTGGTCTACAGCTGAGCAGTCAGCATAAAGTTTCTGGTTCTAATGCCAGCTGGGTTCTCCCCTTGGACAGTTTGTGTGCTGTCCCTGTTCATTTGTGGGTTTTCTGTGGGCTTTCCAGCTTCCTCTCTCGCAGTTCAAAAACATGCTTTAAAAGTTTATCAGTGCGTCTGCAAAAGGTCTCTACAAAAGGTAAATAACTTCCAAGCATTCCAGACAGCGTAATTAATGTCTGAAAAACTTAAGCAAACTACCCAACATCATGTTGAGTGACCTTCCTTAAAGAAAATACATCCAGCAGTCTGAGAAGCAGAAGAAAAAAATCAGATGTGAGGTTTTAAGACAAATACATAAAGTATTCATGTCAGCTTTTTGTGGAAGGGCAGCTTCAGTTGGTTTGAATAGACAAAAAAGGATCCTAAAACTGAACCCTGAGGTACTAACTTAGAGATCTGTGATCTGAGGCTCCAGAGCTACAAGCAGCTCTTTTGCCCCTCTGCTTTGGCTTTAAAAAGAAACTTAAACTTCGTTTATATAAATAAATGGCTTAACAGAATGGACAAAAAAATAGTATTTTGGGGAATTTTGCGGCTATCTGGGTTTTGGGTTCGAAAAAAAAGAAGCTTCAAATGGCTTTTTAAGCGTAAAGGTTGCAGACCCTTGAACTAACTGATGCACATCATTGATTTTTATGGATCGAAGCTGAAAATTCATAATTGTATACATTTCAGTTACTAAAGTAAACACTTAATTGCTATCTGAAGCTTTCTGTATCAATAAGAAACATTCGTATTTTCTCCAAATCAATCAAACTTGGATCATATTTTCTTAAATAATCTCAGTAGAAAGATTTTTCCTAAAATTGCTGTGTATTTTGTTTTATTGTGTATTTATTTGTCTGTGTAGTGTGTATTCATTGTGTATTTTAGTTAAAGCACATGGACTGCTCAATAGGCCCCATGTAACCAGCTTACTTAGTCATCCTCTGCAGCAACGTTTCGCTGGTCTGCAGTTACCACTGGAGTTTCTGCTGAAGTAAGGGTTGGTCTATTTACTGAAATTTAAAAGTGGACATAAAAAATGTCATTACCGTATTTATATCCATACAATACATACAGACCTACTTATTATACCTTTTATGAGTTGTTTATTTGTACAGTCGATGAGTCGGTCATGAAAGTTCCCATAACTTTTTTCTCTGCTAATTAGACTTTTACAATGATATTCTTTTCAGAGAGAATTTAAGTTACCAGGTAAGTTTGAAGAACAAAAGATTAATGCGTAAATAAACAAAAGTTGGAATGTGACTGGACGCGTATCTACAAGCTTAGGTCTTAGTCACAATTGCCCTTACGGATGAATCTGGGCTGTCTGTGGGCAAAAATATGGGAAAACCTGTGAAGGACATGCAGGTGGATCTGCATGAAACATCAAGGTGGTGTACCCCTCGGTGAGTCTGTAGAGCAAATATATTCATGCGCATTTTTTTTAATACAAGCATGCCTCGGTGACAGGTGTGCTGAACACTTATGCAACACATAAGGTCAGTAAGGCTGAAGTAGGCGGGATTAAGGAATGTCGTACAGATTTTTTTAATTTATGAAGTTGTTTTGCAAAATGTTTGCAGTCGGTGTGAAAGCTGCTCCTGTGCAGATTCAGACGGAACCGACTGAGCTGCAGTGTAATGACACAATGAAGGCAAAGTACGACACTGCAGGGCCGGCACAGTTTATTCACTCCATTCCTGCAGAACTGCCCCAACTCAGACTACATGCAGCTCAAACCTTGTGCATGTTTGGTCGCACATAACTGTGTGAAAAGCTCTTCTCAGTGATGAAGACTAACAAAACAGCAGACAGGTGTTGTGTTGACCATGGTTCATATACCGTAATTTCCGGACTACAAGCCGCTACTTTTTTCCTGCGCTTACAGCCCCGCGGCTTATTCAGTGACGCGGCTAATTTATGGATTTAATTAGCGGCCGCCATGTATGTATTTTCGAACTCAGTAAATAGTTTAAATTCTTTATCTAACACCAAGCACAAGGCATTTACATTCAACACACCTCTAAGCAGCCAAACAGCATGGACTTGACTTCAGGTCTTAGACACTTCAGTCATGGTTCAACAAAATGAAACACGCATGCCCGGCCGCATCCCAGAATGCTTTGGTGCCATTAGACCCAACGTGCACCAAATCGCCGCTACAATATGATGAAGCTTTCAAGTTAAAAGCAATCGTTAAAAGCAGCGTAAAAAAGTCCACCGTCACCAACGGGTTTGGAAAAGCCGGTCAGCTGCGTGACGGAGAGAACAGCGCATGGAGTGAATTTACACTCCATTTACGGTTTCTAAGGAAACCGTAAAAGCGGAATTTTGCTTTGAAAAACTCACAGCCTCCGTGTGAGCTGGAGACATCTTCTCCTGCTGATTGAGCTGCGGGGCCGATGGCAGTCTGAAGGCTCCCACACGTAACAACGCACCCGCCCCTCATACACAAAACGTACAGTATTAAGTCCGATTGCTTTGCACAGAAACGATTTGCTCCATCCACCGGCGCAACGGGGACGAAGTGCTCCTCCTTGAAGCCGCCCTGGCCAGAGCTGTCGGAGTAGATAGGAAGGGGAGACAAGGAGCGCGCGGGGCGGGAGCGGAGCGCTAAGGCTTCTGAATTCTGACGCACGCGCCGCACTGAGGCGCGCGTATCACGCTGAGGCGCGCGCTTTTCAGTCGCCGCTGCTTTATTTTACCGGTGTGTTTTTTAACCAGTCCTGTTACTCCCATAACGCTGCCGCGACACAAGCGGAAGGAGAGCTGTACCCGTTAACCCCTCCATCCACTGCTGCTCATTCTTAAACACGTACAAGAGAAAAGCGAGCCGGGCGTTGGCCCCGCCTTTAGCCCCTAAGACTCATGGGAAATATGGAATCGCGGATGTAAATTTCCTCATCATAACTGAGGGGATGTAATGTTGATTATATGGTTACTGTTTGTAATTTTATGTATGATACCTAGATTGTCAATAAGTAAAAAAAAAATGAAATAAAAACACCATAACTGAGGAACTTGTGAACAGAATAGAGGTCCATGCTGTTTGACAGATGTCGATACACTCAAATACATGAGCCAGAAGCAAAGCTGGCACCACCCACAATGTGCTAATGTATTGCACTCACTCTGGGATGCTGGCCGTGATCTGTCAGAATAACAATATTGCCTAATACATGCGCGGCTTGTACTGTGACGCGGCTTGTGTATGTATAAAGCTAATTAAACTCGTGAAAATGGGTGGGTGCGGCTTGTAATCGGGTGCGCTTTGTAGTCCGGAATTTACGGTACACCGTTTATTCCGATCATGGGTCACTACTGCTCTGGCTTTTACGTCACACGTAGATGGTGTGGCGCTCCAGAGGAGGCTTTTGAGCGCGAAAAGGACCGGCTGCCTGCTACGCGCAAGCAAACCATGTCTCTAAGCAGAGCAGCTCTGTGTTTGCGAGCAGGGGAGGATGCTTTGTTATGGTGGCGCTCCGGAGGCGGCTTTGGACCGCAGTCCGTCCGGCCGCTCTGCGTGAGCGAGCTGCATATTTCTATTTGGAATTTGTGAAATTTTGACAATATAAATTTTTATGAGGAGCAAAATCTTTGGTTATATTTAAAATGCAAGTTTATTTTTTTATATAAAATAACAAGAGTAATGAAATGTTGATTTTATTTTCTTTTAACGTTTACTTTATTTCTTACTTGTATAATTTTGACAGGTTATATTTATGGAAAGGAAAATATAAGTTATTTAAGGATTAATTTGGTTTATTCCATTTTAATATTTTCAGTCTATTTTTATTCATATTTATGTTTAAAAAAGGGAAGTTCTCACAGTTTCGTTTTAGTGTGTTCCATAAACATTTATCACATTCGGCCCACAAACTTCAGCGGCTTTTGGATTTTGGCACCCGGAGGAATTGAGTTTGACACCCCCGTCCTAAGGTTTTAGCTGGCTCACCTATGGGGAGGGTGCTGCTGCCTCTCCCTTAGCCTGCCCTCCCGTGGGTTCGGGGGTCTCCCAGGTTCCCGTGGTTGGGGAGGTCTGCCTGCTGCACCCACTCCACCCATTCCTGCGGTTCCCCCAGAGCTTCCAGCTTCTCTGAGAACAGAGGGAGGCTTGCCTCCCTCTGTGGGGGGTTTGGGTGGCCTGGTCGGCGGTCCAGCAGGTGGAGGTGGACTGGGGGCTTTCTTCAGGGGGGGCTTCTCCCTGCGAGGAGGAGGCATGGGTCCCAGCTTAGGTGGCACGCTATAGGAGGGAAGACAAAAACCTTTGTGAGTTCAAACAATGCAGGTAGATTTCTGCTGATCAGTAAACACAGAAGCGTTCAAGTAAAATGCAGCTGAATAGCAGGATAAAGAGTTTTAACATTCAAACCTTCATCTTTGCAGGAACCCTGAGTACATTTAGAGGCATCAAACCTCTCCGTCAAGAGCATTGTGAAAGAAATGTGAAGTGAGGGTGGTGACATCTTTATTCAGACTTTGGGAAGGAGATTTACCCTCGAGCGGACACAGCAAGGAGGTCTGGTTTGTTCTTGGCATTCCGGGGTACTGCTGGACTTTTTGAGGGAGACGAAGAAAAAGATCGAGACCTGAGAAAGGAAAAAAAACAAAACAAACAGACAATGGGTTGATAAACTACATTTGCAAAATACATTTTTCTTTTTGAATCTACAACAAGCAAAACACAACCTGTAAGACCCACTCTGACCATCTTTTGATCCACTTTAAAGGCGCACCTAGTGGTCTTTTACCGTATTTTCCGGAAAAAGTCGCCCTTTTTTTCATAGTTTGGCAAGGGGTGCGACTTATACTCCGCAGCGACTTGTAGTAGAAATAAATTGAAATAAATACATTATTAACCCTCCTGATATGCTCATTTGTGAGGAACAGAGATGATGTTCCTGGGTCAATTTGATGTATGAGGTATGTTAAGTGTTAAAAGTATGTTAAATGACTCAGAGAATCAGCAAACCTTTTTTTACAGTAAGATCTTGAAGTTTAACAACATAATATTCTATTTTCCAATGATTTCATAGATTCAGAAATGCAATAGAAATGACAACTGTTTCTACAAATACAGGATGAAAACAGAGCATTAGTTGGCCAATGATGCTTCATGAAAAGAATAAATAAATAGGTTTGAGAAAGAATTACTGTGAAATTATGAGATAAACAGTCTGCTATGATTGTGTCATATGAGGTTGTGAAAGTTATTAGTTCTTGGTCCCAGATTTTGTCAAATACATTTCCCGTCAAAATACGACTTATCCAGTCCAGTGCGACTTATCTGTGTTTTTTTCTACTTTATAATGCATTTTTGGGCTGGTGCGACTTCTACTCCGGAGCGACTTATAGTCCGGAAAATACGGTAATTATGATTCTGCCGTTTTTAGCCAACATAAACGTGTCATTTTTCTGGGACATAGCCTCTGCAGAGCGGCAGTAGTTCATTAGAAATTCACCTCTGAGTTGTAGGCAGGACTGTTGCCGTGGAGCAACCCCACCCAGTTTCCTTCCACGTTGCTGAAAGCTTTATTACACCCTTTCCTGCTAGCTTACAGCCATAACTTAACATTACCTAACAAAAATGGCGAACAATATTGGAGCTATCAGCCATACAGGTTGGATCCAGATTCCACAGATCCAGAAAACAAACACGTGCACAGATCCATGTGTCTGCAAGTGGAGGATCAGAATGGAGCGGAGAAGGGAGCCTGCGGCCTGCCCATCGTATTTTTCGACGTCACATATACAATGATTTTTTTGTAATAAAGTACCGTCATTTCCGGAGTATAAGCCGCTACTTTTGTCATACGCTTTCAACCCTGCGGCTTATCTAATGATGTGGCTAATTTATGCATTTTTTTCTTTTTTTAAATGCATTTTTTCTAACGGCTGCTAGGGGTGCTCGAGCAGAAAGGGTAAGAGTGAGACAGGGGGAATACGGTATATGTGTCAAGGAAGACAAAAGTTTAATGTAAATTCCCGCTTTGTGAATGAATAGCACGAACAGATCCTAATCATGGACAATGCAAGAAGAAATGCTATGACGCAGCTTTCAAGTTAAAAGCAATTGTTAAAAGCAGTATGAAAAAATCCCCCATCACCAACGGGTTTGGAAAAGCCGGTCTGCTGCGTGACGGAGAGGACAGCGCAAGCTCAGGGGTGAATTTACCTCAGTATGAGAGTGACACTGACAGCTACAACGAAGGAGACAGAGTGTGTGGCGAAGAATATCTGATGCGATTCCAATCAGACACTGAGGAGGAAGACTTCCATGGTTTCAGTGCACAGGAAGAAGATGAAGAAAGCTCCTAGTGACGTTTATGTTTTTTATAACAGCCCCGTTAGTGCTGTGTTACGGTGTGTCACTGTTGTGGAAGAAAACTTCAGGCGTGTATTTGACACTATAAGTTACTGCTGCTCTCAGTGACTTTTACTGGTAGTTTTTTTTTAACCAGCCCTGTTAGTGCTGTTACTACCATATTGCTGCTGTGTCACAGGGACTGTTTGGAAAGAAAAGCTCAGGTACATTATTAAAACTTTGAAAACTCTGTGTACCGTCTTTCTTTGTAAATATATCATGTGTTGAAGCTTTCCCGCGATTACTTTTTCTCTTTCTAACGGTGGTCGGAAAATGCAGGGGAGATCCTCGCCGCTGAAGGCGAATCTTCCTTCGGGGTTCACTTCCCCGTTCGGACCGTCAGAGCCTCCAGAGCGGGTTAAAATAGAATCATTCACAGCTCTTCTGGGGGAAACCTTTTATTTCAAGTACCCTTCAGTCTGTATGTCAAACATGAATGCGCACCCCCAACACACTTTCGCTGCTGCGCGCTTTCCCCTCCTTCCGCTCCTTCTTATAAACGTGCGCGGTTTCAGCGCATATACATCCTCATTCTACAACACGTTTCAATGTGGGCACATGCGGCTTATAGACAGGTGCGGCTCATGTATGTACAAAATGGTTTGTCCTTTAAAAATGTAATGGGTAAGGCTTATAATCAGGTGCGCTCTATAGTCCGGAAATTACAGTATTCAATTCAGAGTCCAATTTCACAACAATGGTAATCTCAATGGGCTTCAAAGCGGTAATTGTGTAATAAACATGAATCATAAAGACCATGAAGTCATAGAATTCAATAAGTATTGAATTAAACTAAACTAAGCTAAACTGGGCATCCCTGCACTTTTCCATCTCTGCAAGGAATAACTCCTAAAAAAAAACGGATTACGGAAGAAAGAAGAAACCTCAGGAAGGAGGGATCCTCTTCCATGACGGACAGGCAATGTAACAGAACTCTTAGAGAAAATTAGCTTATCTAACGCTTCAACTACATATTTGAATAATCCAGCAGATGATGGGTGGGGGCGGCTGGGGGCCCGAGACCAGCAAAGTAGTAAATAGGGGAAAATGCAGAGACAGTCTTTTTGTTTCAAACACTGCAGCTGATGTTTGTCTTAGAATATTTTTAAATGACTTACTGCTACTTAAGGTATTTCATAAAAGGCTGTTGTAGTAAAAACGTTCACAATGGACTGAAACGCAGCATCGTTATGATTAGGCGCGCACAATAAATCGCAAATTTATTGTTATCGCTATATCAAGCTGTGCAATATGCATGTCGCAAAAGTCGCCAAAAATTGCAATAAATGGTAACCTTAAATGTACTAAAACAATCTTATGGCAGCTTGAAGTATTTAACAGATCAAATAAATGCATATATGCATTTGACCAATCCGGTGGATGCCTTCATGTTGTTGACCAATCGGATGGAGCTTTTATGTTAAGATGTTCGCCATATATGTAGACGAGGGTCATTTGGATTTTATTTAAGTTATGTTGCCTTTTATTTAAATTAAACTGTTGCAGTGAAAAGAAAATTATGTTTCGGGTTGTTTTGCTTTTTGTTCATGTTACATCGTCATCGCAATATTGATCACTAATATCGCAAGTTTTCCTCATATCATGCACCACTAATTATGATTTGCTCAAGAACAGCCAGGACTTTTGAAAAAAACAAAACCTTTTTGTTCAAATTATAAATACAGTGCTCAGCATAAATGAGTACACAAATGAGTCCTACATTTGTCAGAAAACCTTTAGTGTCCTTTCAGAATCAACATTTTCTGTGAAATACTATACTACCAAATACACCTACAAAGGTGATTATGCCATTAATTGCTTACTAGATATGTTAAGTTACACAAAATAATTGATTTTCCTAACTAATTAATTGGAGCCCATGTTGCAAAAATGAGTCCATCCCAGTCATAGTCTTAGGAGAAAGCCACAAGTGAGTCTACTGATTTATTCGAGAAGTGTCCAGCACACAGCTAAATATAAAAGGGAATTTCTTAACAAAGAAAAGCCCCTCCTATTTCATGCTGTCAGCAAGGGCTCTCCATAGAAAATAAATTTCACAAAATCTGAAAAAGGAAATCATTCCTTTGCACAAAAGATGTGAGGACTACAAGAAGTTCTGCAAAGCTTTACATATCCCTTGTGCTATCCTAGGCACTTTATCATTGGGAGTTGGGTCATTTAGACCCACTAGATAGTGCGCTGAACCTTTTTTCTTCAATGATTTGTGAACCTCACTGGTGTCCATGGATTACATGAAATCTGTCCACCTTTATACACCTTTGTCATGGTAGGGATGTCAATGTAAGGGTGGGGTCATCTAAGATAGCACAAGGGATATCAGTCAAAATACTAAAGCAATAGTGATCCAAAAATGTAAGAAAGATGGAAGTGCAACCATCTTACAGGCCATCCACGGAAACTAACATCTCCACAGGAGCATCCTCTGATAAGAAGAGTTGAAGAAAATAGACATGCAAGTTCAGTGCAGTTAGCTAAAGCAGTAGAAAGGCAAACTGGAGCGACTGTTTCCCGTTACACCATGCGGCGTACACTGCAGAGGAATGGCGTGCATTGGCCACCATGTACAAAAAAAAAGCGTGCCAAGAATTTACTAGGGCCCATGCTGATAATGATGAAGACTACTGGGACTCAATACTTTGAGGCACTTTAACATTGGGAGTTGGGTCATCTAGACCCACTAGACAGTGCTCTGAACCTTTTTTCTTCAATGATTTGTGATCTTCACTGGTGTCCATGGATTACATGAAATCTTTCCACCTTTATCCACCTTTGTCATGGTAAGAAGAACACGTCAATGCAAGGGTGGGATCATCTAAGATAGCACAAGGGTTAAAGGAGGTGTTCTCATTTATGCTGAGCACTGCACGTAATACTAACTTATGCTTTCTTTAGTACAGCCTTCACCATGATGTTGATGACTGATGGGTTTATCGAAAACAGTTTAAAACTACTCTTATCTGAACAACTTGAAGCGCTTTTTCATGTTTTTTCAAAGTTTAAAAACGTTTCAGCAGTGTAAGCTATAGATTTACAAGTGCAAACCAACCGTTTCAATGACCTGATGAAAAAGGCTCATTCGGCCAGAAGATAAAACGAGTTTATGAATAAGCTGCGTGCAGAAACTGCTTTTACTGTCATTTCCCTTTTTAAAACAGAGGAGCAGATGTTTACCTGGAACGGCTGCCGCTGAAGGAGCTGTGCTGGGACGAGTGGCTGGAGTATGAGCTGAAGGAGGAGGAGCGGCTGCGGGAGCGAGACGACCCGGAACCAGTGTATGACGAAGAGCGAGATGAAGACCTGAGGAGTAAAAGGCGCCCAAATTTAGGACTACATGTTACTTCTTTATCTGTGTAAATAAACACACTTTAAAAGAATTTACTGATTTAATTTAGCTGAGGGACAAGTTTGTGATGAATTACAGATAAGGATTAAAGACTTTCGCCCTCTTCAAATAAGATGAAAAGAAGATAAACACCTTTCTGATATCAAATACCCCTATTACCCCCATCTGGAGGCAAAACAGACAGGCCTGGGCAAACTGGAAAACAACATGCAAAGTGACGGATGGATAACATGGCTCACTTTTTAAAACTAGGGTACTTTTGTTCCTTTCCCAGGTTACGCATATGATTCATACGTTTCGCAGCAAAAAGGTTAAAGATATAAAATAAAAATGTATATTTCTTAGTTGTTCAAGTGATAAAAGTATGCCTAAATTTAATTTCAGATCATCTTTATATATTTATTCCAGTTTCACATTGCATTTACATTTTTAGGAGCACAGGAAATAGTAACTCAGAAAAAAAGGGAATAAAAGATATAGTTTTATTTAGTTGATTCAATAGAAGAAGAAAAAATAAGACTAGTAGCTAATAGCATAAAGAAGCTGCTGAAATGTTTGACAAATATACACAAAGATGGAATTTAAAATAAAAAAAAAAGCATATTCTGAAGAGGTAAGATTATTTATACAAGGCTGACATTAAGATCTTTTCAGCATGTTATTTTCTTTGCTTGTTTTGAAATTAAGCCTGACCAACTAAATTCAGAAAAATATTGACCATCGTGAGACAAACTCTTATTGTAAAAAGACAATCAGCTTTTGTTAAAAACACACCGAGGGAAGTTAAGCAGCTTGTTTAGAACGTGTAGAAAGCTAAGAATGTTTTTATCAGTACTTTGCACTAGACACACCCATGTTTCCACACTTGAGTTCTTGTTATTCACTGATGATTTGCTATGCATATGTCTGTCAGTCGAAGAGCCTGCGTGACACATGGGCGTGTTTGCAAAACCTATATAATTCGGATTTTTTTTTTTTTTAACATATCAGGAACTCCCAGGGAAACTAACAACATGAACATTGCCTTCCTTATTGTGCGTCTGTTTTTTTCACACTATAAATCTGCAAGTTGACGATCGAAGTGCAATTATTACAAAATCCAGATCAAAACTGTTATTACATTTTCCGAGGTTTTCCACAGAACTTTCCAACTAAATACTGCATAAACTTTCAACGCTTCTAAGGGTTTGTTCCTGGTAAGCGTTACAGCACCAATAGGCGCAGAATGAACCAAAACAACACGCTTCTGCTGTTCTATGCTTGTTTTCTGATAATTAGGTTACCCTAATTATGCAATGCTCCTCTGGGGTCTTGTGTGACTTCAGGCTCCTGTGTTTCATTTGGACATGAATCGGATTGTGCCGTGAGTGATTAACGGACTTTATGTAAAAGTTTAGCTCACTAAAAAACAAAATTCAGGTGGAAACCCTTCTCCAGACTGCTGCAATTTGCAGAAGTAATTTTTTTCAGCCGCAACTTTAAATCTGACCTATTTTTTTCAACTCACATGTTCACAGAGTAGAAATCATGCAGTTTAACTGCAACTGTAACATGCTGGACTACCTGTTCTTTAATATATTTTTTTACTTTAAATAAATTTTTTTGGAAAAAGTCTGTAAATTTGAGGGATAACGGGATAATGACGAAGTTTGCATTTTCAGAAATTAACGCACGCAGTGGAAACCTAAACCATCCGACACGAAGCGGAAGATGGTTGCTCAAGCGAAGTGCATTAATTTCTGAAAATGAACACTGAAGGCCACTAACCTGCTTTTAACCATGGTCACTTACAAAAGAAATATATATTCAATCAGTTTTTAGTACTTTATTCTTGTTGTTTTTGTGGTTTGGATCGCTTTTTTCATCAAAAAAATAACAAAAATAACGCACTTAGCGGAAGCAAAAATGGTTGCTTCGCGTCGGATGGTTAAAGCTTCCACGTCGTGCGTTAATTTCAGATAATGCATACTTCGTTAGCCATTAATGCTTACTTAAAACAGGCCGGCCAACTTTGACAGGAAACTAAAATAAGGGGCGAGATATGAACATTACCGGAAGTTATCAAAAAAAAATAAAAAAATAAAAATGAGATACTTCCAAGACAACATACTTATAGACAACACAAAAAACCTGTTGACCAAGTAATTTAAAAAACAAAAACAAAACAAAAGGCATTATTGTCACAGCTGAAGAAACACTGCATGAGCTAGACCAGTGGAATTTCTAAAGCTCCAAATTTTCCTGACCGTGGTCTTCAATCGTTGATTAATAAAATAAAATCATTTAAAAAAAACAACAACATTCATTTGAAAGGAATTTTCTACCTGGAAGAGTTGGACAAGGAGACTGAGGAGCCTGAGGGTCGATGTCGCCGGCGGCCTCGAGGTGGGGAGCCCAAACCGGCCCGTCGCCTTGGAGATTTGGATCGGCGCCATGGGTCTTTCCACTCATCTGGTCGTCTCATGACAGGAAGCATCTCTTTCTTTGAAGGTGGCTCCATCGGCCTGCTGAGAGATTTCACACACATCTCAACCTGCTTATCCTTACACCAATTTTTAGTGACAAAGTATTTTATTGACAATTATAATCACAATTTCGCACAACTGTGGGACAACAATATATTAAATCTTTGCTTATTTAAGGGACTACATTCAAAAGCTAGTAAGTCCTTTTAGAAGGACTTAAAGGAACATTTGGGACCTCTTTACAGTTAAAGGGGTCCGTGGCCTTCAGAGACCACAAACAGACTTTTTCCTAAATATTTAAGAGACATGAATGAGAGCATTGAAAGCATTTTTGTATTGTTTGACTCAACAAGCGTCAGTGAAACTGCTGCTGTTCACTGCATTGCAGCACGGGTAAACAACTTCCTACTCAAGGCGTGTCTGTGAAACTACTGAAAAGCATTTGTGTCAATAAACAGACCTGCACGTGCATAACTTGAATGAAAATATAAAAGACATCTGATGCAACATCTTAGTATAAACATCGAGCACATCCGTTTTTGGAAGACTGACTCATTCTGTCGCATTTCTAAGAAAATTACGCCCCAAAGTGCGTCAGAAAACAAAGGGCAGATGTTTACAGAAGATACCCGTCTTATTTCTATTAAATTGCCTCTGACTAGGCCTGCACAATATACCGCAAATTTATCGTTATCGCGACATCAAGCTGTGCAACATGCATACCGCAAGAGACGGCGAAAATCGCAATAAATGGTTACCTTGACCCTTGTGCTATCCTAGGCACTTTAACGTTGGGAGTGGGGTCATCTAGACCCACTAGACAGTGCTCTGAACCTTTTTTCTTCAATGATTTGTGATCTTCACTGGTGTCCATAGATTACATGAAATCTTTCCACCTTTATCCACCTTTGTCATGGTAGGGAGAACACGTCAAAGTAAGGGGGGGGGGGGTCATCTAAGATAGCACAAGGGTTAAATGTGCTAAAACAAACTCATGGCAGCTTGAAATGTTGAATCAATGAAATAAATCCCTTCATGCATTTAACCAATCGGAAGGACCCGTTTACGCTGTTGATCAATCAGATGAGCCCTTTAATGTTTGATGTTTGCCTCCTATGTCGACAAGGGTCATTTGGAGTATAATTTTTATACTGTTGCATTGAAATGGAAATTATTTTTTTGGTTGGTTTGATATTTGTTTATATACCGCAAATTATCGTTATCGCAATATTAATCACCAATATCGCATATCGCGAGTTTTCCTCATATCGTGCAGCCCTACCTCTGACATAATTTATTTTTAAATAAAAATGGTTCTTACATCTCCAAACACTCCATGAGGAAAAGATAAATTTGGAGCCCTGGTTTACCAACAACATCTGAGTGATTTACTTTCCACCTGCTGTGTGAAGAGTCACAAAATTATTTTATGTAAGTGTTTTGGATCACTAGTTCAAATATTTGTCTGAGGAAATGAATTAAATGAGTGGATATTCCCATTTGACCCAATATGTGGTGCACAAATAAGATCTAGAAAAAAGGAGGGAAAGTTTGGAGGTGTGTACTTTCTGCTAACGTCAGGCCGGATAATTCAGTCATTATTTAAACAAACCCCACAGACTAAACTGTTGTAAATATACCGCAGATTTCATCATATTAGTTAAACCAAGATGAGCAACTGGACTTTGCCAAAGGACACACATTCTCCTGAAGTCAAGTGAAACGAGCAAACAATGTACTTCTTCGAGCATCAAATCAAAACGCAGCAGCTATTTTTAGCTCCATCAGCTAAAGTATTTTGGGAGGACTAGAAAAGACGAACCTGAGAGGGAAATGAATTCATAAAGTCTGAAGAGCACACGGGAGACTGTGGTAGAGCGGACACATTCTGGTCCCTTGAGAAGCTCATGTTATTTGCGCACAAAATAATAATTATGTCGTTAAACGTGACTGATGAGAAGTAAGGAAACTCTCTGCCCTGACCCACATCAATTCTTGGCATTCGTTTGTTTGTACACGTATCCCTGTTGGCCAATGAAAAAGGTGAAAATAGAGCTGCCAATCATTTCAACAACAAGGTGTACGTCACTAAATATGAGGGTGTGGCTTTGTCTGTTAATAAAGAAGGAGCGTCGCCATTATAGCTGAAGGAAAACACAGGAAATTTCCGCCGTTTCAAAAGTGCAGACAATAACAATGCGAGAACAATTATGGAAACATGAAACCTTTTCCACACCATCAAACTCCAGAGGATGCCACAGAGTACAGTCACCTCTGAAACAAAAGCACCTAATCCGAGGAGATTAAGGTAAACCATGAAACAAAAGAACCATGCAAATCCGATGGTTTGTCACCAAATCCGTTTATCAATAAAGAAAAAACTTTGCATTTATAAATCAAAATCACATGAATAAAATGACTGAATCCTACGTTTACAGTCTGCAATATATCAGTAGGTACATCAAAATAAAAATTAGACTAGAATTTAATTAAAACCTTAAATGTTTGTTAGTCAATTAAAAAAGTGAAACACCTACTTTATACAGAATTATCACTCAAAAGGCTTAGAGACCCACTCTGATGAAAATTGTGTTTTTAAACATGTTTTTGCCACATTTTTCTGATGGATGACATCAAGAAAATTTAAATGAAGCTTTTAATGGCACTTCTGAGTTTTTCTTTATTCAACTCGTTAATCATGAGCAGAGGAAAAAATGCTGTCTGAAAATGCCGTCTGGGACGTAAAAAAGACGCTGGGGGGCCACAAGCTCCCTGCTCCGCTCCATTCTGATGCATCCACTTCCAGACCAATAAATCCACGAACGTCTTTGTTTTCCTCGTCTGAGCAGGAATCTGGATCATGAAAACTGTACGGCTGGACAGCTCCGACATGGCTCGCCATTTTTGTTGCACCGCTAATGTTAGCTTGGGGTTGTAAGATAGCAGGAGAGCATGTAAACAGAGAGCTTTCAGCAACATGGAGGGGAAGAGGGGAGGGGTTGCTATGTACCGACAGTCCCACCCACAACATAGAGGTGAATTTCTAATGAACTACTGCTGCTCTGCAGAAATTATGTCTTAAAAATGACACAGGTGAAAAACGGCATAATTATGCATAAAAAACCACTGGCAACATTTTAAAATAGATCAAAAGATGATTAGAGTCCATTCAATTTTATTTATATAGCCCAATATTACAACAACAGTTGTCTCAATGGGCTTCATATCGGTAATTGTATAATAAACATGTGATCATAAAGAATAGTCAGAATTACATAGGTAATGGCTAAACTAAACTAAACAGAATAAACTGGGCATCCCTGCCCTTAGACCCTCCTTCTCTGTAAGGAAAAACGCCCAAAAAAACGAAAATTAAAGAAACTGCAGGGATGTCCGCAGGATGGAGGGATCTTCTCTCAGTACGGACAGGCAAAGAACCAGAACTCTTAACTCTATTAGCTAGAAACTATTAACTTTTGTAACCCTACAACTACATGTTTGAATAGTTCAGCACATGGGCTTCATCCAGATGATCAGATTGGCTATTTAACTATTTCAAGACCTATTTTATTCTAGTTTAGATCATTACCGCCTAAACAAAATCAAAACTTGGATCTAAAAAAAATGAATGTTGACAACTCATGGCGTGGCACCCAATTCAGCTCATAAGCTTGGAACCCTGCAACGGTTTCCTGAGCTTTTTAATCTCAAGTGTCAAACTCCAGGCCAATTTAGCTACCATTGTAGATTCTTTTTGGGAAAGTTCCTTAATGGCAGACAGGGCAGGCTTTCTAAAAAGGCAGCAGGACGCCGGCCCTCTGCTGTGATATTCTAAATATATATAAGGCTTTTATCATGACAATGACAAAAAATGATGTCTCGAAATATTTTTATGTGTGTAATGATCCTGTATTACGCACACGTCGTTTCATTGATGTACCTGTAAATCATTCACCTAAACCACGTTTTGGTTCCAGAGATAAAACAGGATCATCATTTTGCTAATAATATTCATAACTTTAGCTACAAAACGGTGATCCAAGATGACGGTACTGTTTTTTAAATATATGGATGATGGGAGTTTTGAACAAAACATCACATTCTAAATCAATGGTCTGCAAGTTCTGGCTTTAAGGACCAACATTCCTATGGGCTTTACAGAGTTTTCTCCCTCACCAACTACTGATTATCTGGATCAGATGTGTCAAGTCCACCAGAAGTTGCAGCAGCAGACATTTTTGGATAACAAGCAGGACTGTGGCCACTCAGTTTTAAACTGCGTTAGCTCTGCTATATCTGTGAGGTTGCTATAGCTCAACGTGGCCACCGGGTGTCCCTGTTCTTAATTGGATCAAAGTAAAAAAAGAGGCCCAGTAGTTAGAGTGGGACACCTGGCAAGTCATTTAGTCACTAGTTTGAACTTAGACAAGCACATTTTGAGTCAACTCATTGTGGTACCCTTGAGCAAGGCACTTGACCCAAAAGCCACCTGAGGTAACAATGAGATCATGAACAGGATGGTCTTGAAAAACTGAATTTTGCAAACTCCAGAAGAGGCCAAAGAGGTCTCAATAGATCGTCCTTTTATAGATGTATAAAAAAGTATGTTTTATAAAAGTGCAATACTAAAACCTTGTAACAATAAGCTTCTGTCATTTAAACAGATGCGTGTATTATAAGAAAATGAGCCATACGCGACTAGACATATGACACTTTTTCCTCATTCATTGTGTTTTTTCCTCCTTTAAGTTTCACTAAAGACCTGACATGAGGAAGGAAAGGGTCGATTCTGTGATTCTCCCAGGTCACTGAAGGTCACTTACTTGACGGGCAGGTTGGGGGGGGAGCGCGGCTTCATCTTTTCCTCTTCTTTCTTGTCTCTGGGGTCTCGAGGAGGACGCATCCTCGGCCGCTCCTTGTCGTCGCGTTTGATCCGGTCCCTCTCCCACTCTTCTTTCCGCTTCATCCTCTCCTTCTCACGCTCCCGCTCTCGTTCCCGCTCCCTTTCCCGCTGTCGGCGTTCCCGCTCACGGTGGTCTCTCTCCCGCTCTCTGTGACGCTCCCGAAGTTCCCGCTCGCGTTCGCGCTCCTGGAAAAAAGAAAGAAAAGAGGAAAATGTCAACTGATAATCCTTTCACCAATAGGAACTAGAGGTAAGATCGGGCCTGAAAAATCCAGCCCGACCCGACACAGGCCCGCGGGCATTAAAGCCGAACCCGGCCAGAACCCGACCAATTAACTTGATTTGCAGGTCCGAGCCTGAAGTAAACCCGAAATTTCAATTCATCCCATAGTTTTTTGGCAGAAAAAAAACGCAAGATTTAAGGTTAAAATAATCTACATATTTTTATGATCATGATAAATGCATTTGCACAATGAAATAACGCTTGAACACAGAATAAGAGGCCAGACAAAGAGAGTGAAAGAGAGATCTTGACGCGCACTCGCTTAATGCGGAGAAATACTGCAGCCGCGGCGGTGAGTGTTTGTCTTTTCAGCTCTCCTGTCTTAAGTGTATCCTTGACTTCATGCTGCTCCATATCGGGGATACTTAAACAAAATAGATGCGGACTTGCGGAGGGAAAATTACATTCACGACACGTTCATTCACGTGTGCAGAGCTGCGGGTGGCCGGCGCCCCCCTCTTTCTGCTAGTTACAGTGTATGTCAATCAACGGTGGGGTGGTGACTGGGGGGCGGGGTCTACCTGTGTGTGTGTGTGTGTGTGTGTTCCGTGAACGTTCTCCCTCTGAGTAAGAAGAAGCTGGCTGTGCCTTTCGGTTCGTGCGGTAACCGTTCTGTGGTACAGGATTAATAAAGAGCTGTTTGACAACCGCCTGCTTAAGGAGCTTCTTTGCAGCCATTACAATATTTTTTTTTTAAAAGTCAGCGAGAGAGAAGCCAGGCCCGAACCGACCCGAACGTAATGATTGTCATTTAGTGCCTGACCCGAAGATCTTACCTCTAATAGGAACCCATGGTGACAGTGTAAAAGAAAAATATCAGAAATGGATTCAGCGGTCCACTAGGTTTTACACAAGTTTATTTTTAGGAAAAATTGGTCTGGGTTTTTATGGGTTAAAGTCACTCCGCTAAACAAATAGTTACTTTCAGAAGTATTCATTATTCAGGGTTCCTACAGGCTTCTTCAAGTTATATTTATGACTTTTTAAGACCTAGCATTTGAAAAATTAACAGAATAATTTGATGAATTACAATTCAAATTTCAGTAATAAATATCAATTACTAGACCGGACTAGGTCACCGATTGGATTAATATTTGGGACTTCTTTTTTTACCGTTATCCTTTCTTCGTAACACACAACACGAATGCGTGCACCCAACACACTTCCGCTTTTAGAGGAATACTCAAAGATGCGTGAATGGATCAAAAGTACCGCTTTGGGGTTGTTTTTTGTGATGAATTAACCTTATAATACACTTAAAAGCTAAAAAAGTTGATTTTGCATGGTATAAGTCTGCACTGAAAATAACAAAAAGGCAAATTTCAGCGGCTAAACACTGGATATAAACCGACAAGAATGAACAACATCGGAGTTTATTGTCATTACGCGCACACATAATGACATTTGTGTTGAAGTGCTTGGTTTAACATGTAAAATCAAGTAAAGACTAAAAGCGATAGCAGCATCAAACCCAAATGTGTTATGAGAACAGAAAACCAAACAATTATTTTCTTGATCTGATCAAATTCCAGCTTTTTAGAAGTCAGAGGTGGATACTCACAGTGAAGTGGTAAGGAATGGGGGCTTCAGTGTACTGCACTCTGAAGTTTTCATAATGGCCCCCGCGCCACAAAGCTTCCATTTCATAGTCATAGTAGGGGTCAGCGTAGGGGTCGCTGCAGAGAAAAACATCAATGAGAAACTGCTGCCAACTGCAAACTGATTCCTACAAATCTTCAAGACTAAAACTCCAGGACATTTTTAAAAGCAGCCTGTTCATTATTGTCAAAAGAGCAAAAAAATGTATTTTGTTCATTTCTATTCAATCGTTCTACAAAACAAAAATGAGAACATCTTACCAAATATTTATGGCTTCTGCTTATTTTCAGAAAACTTCCACTTAAAACAGCTAAAGATTTGGATCCTGCGGAAATCTACTTATTTACCTGAAAGCTTTTCAATATTGTTTTAAAAGCCAATACCAAAATGGAGTGAATGGATGGATAAATAGAATTTATGCAGACATTTTTTTTTTTAATTTCACTAACGAATCTATTTTGCTCACAGCCAATTGTCAGACAAGCAGAACTAAACTTCTATTTTGTTTAGACAGAACGCATTCTAACTTGTATATGAATGAATTCCAGTCAATCCCGTCATTCCTTCCTTCCTTCCAGCTACATGCTGAAATTAGGATATTCCCATTTTTTCCTGTATTTTTTTCCAACACGAAGATTCCCTCAGATCTCCTCGCTCCATTTCCATCATCAGGCTGCCAATTCTTTTGCAACTGATAAGTTGCTGTGTTGTCGTACTGGTTTTATTGTTTTTATCTCTCTATATTTAATTCTGTGTTTTAAGATGTTTTAGTGTTAGTTTTCTTCATTTCTCGTGTTCAGCACTTTGTGTCGGCTGCTGTTGATTGAAAGTTCTATTTAAATAGAGATGAGATGAAGTTGAAAATAATGGATGCAATCAAACAGTTTTCTTCAAAAGATCAGAGGAAAAAACAAAAACAACCAATAAGTTCATCTAATGGTTTCAATGCAACCAAGTCCTGAATTGACACAAATTTGAAAGATTTTAATTTTTTAAAGCTCAGTAGCTCTGTGCAAAAGTTTTTCTTTTTTTTTTTTTTGATAAAATATGTGAACTTGTTGGTTTTTTTTTTGTTATTGTGTTGTATAAATGTTGGAAAATGTGCTGGTGGAAAACAAAACTGACCTTTGAAATAAAATAAAGTGAAAAAACCTTTAAAAAGTTCTTGACGGCTGATGACTCCTGACATGATAGTTTTCTGGACTACAGTTCAACTGAACCAGGAACGAATGAGGGTTTTAAATTCTAGAGGAGGTACTCTATTGTCCCAAAATAATTGAAGTCCATCATAAATAAAATCAGCAAACAGCTGAGGCTACCAGAAACTTTTCTTTTTTTACTCACCTGTATACTGGATCTCTGAAATCCACTTCCCTGAAAGAGAAGAGTGACGTTTTATTGATTTAAGCACAACTGTGATCGCTTTGAGTCCGACTAGAACTTTATGACAAGCTTCCTGTTTTCTCTAAGCACAGCTGTCCTGTGTGAAGCCTTTAGATCAGATTAAAAACATTTTTTTTTTTATTAGTTACAGGATTTGACATTTAAAAAGGTAACAGGAGCTCATTTCCATGATTATGGTAAACCTGACAGCCGTTGAACAGAAAACCAAAGATTGACCACAAAAACATTCAGAGCAGAAAAATGAAGCAGCTTTACTTTCAACGCCGCCGTCACCCATTTTTAGGATCAACCCAACGGCCTTGTTCTGCTTTAGTTTGCATGTGTGTGCATGGTGCTGTAAAAAAATGCTTTCAGGATTTTTAGCCCTTTAACACCGGAGCTTTAGTGTTGACTTTCTTTCAACTACCTTAACTCTTCAAGCATTATTAAGGTAATTCCAGCAAATTTGGAGGGGGAAAAAAGCAGCCTGATATGCGGGTCTTGTGTTTCATATCGGCGCTGATTACATATCCGGACATAAATGACAAAAACAGATCAACATACTCTCTGATGACGCGGTAGCTGCGTTCTCTGAAGAACTCGTTTTCTTTGTCAAAGTCCCTCTCGTCTTCTCCGATCGTCACGTTGAAGCGCTTTTCCTCAAAGTCGGGCTCCTGCTCCTTCCTGATTGTGGCTTTCTTCAGCACCTGCAGCAGACAGAGGCAGCTCACATGAAGATCACTCCATCCATCAGCCGGCTTTTCCAACGATTAACCCAAAGACTTTTCCCCCCAGAATCAAGAGTTTTTCCTAATCCGAGAAAAAGGGTCTGGGGAAGGGATGTCCAGTTTAGTTTAGTCTGTTTAGTTTATCAATCCGCTATGATACTCTATAACTCATTTTATGTTTTGAACAGTAAGTGAAGCCCGTTTTGACCACTATACTGTAATACTGGGGTTTAGAAATAAAATTGAATTGAACTGAAACTGTGTAACAGATACAAATTTAAAACACAGTTTAGTCCAACATCCCAGCTGAACAGTTTTCAAATTTGAAATATTTCCTTTCTTTACAAATTTGAGCTTTAAAAGCTCACTGTAAATCTGGACGACCCGACCAAAAAGAGAAAATCTCTGATTTTTTCATTCTGAATTCAATTTTAATCGATTTTTTCTCTCCCTGCTTTTACTTTCTTTCATAAAAATGACCAATGATAGAATATATTTAACAAAAACAATTTTATCTCAACATCTCCTTTGGAAATTGTCCCAAACACAAAGTTCAACTAAACACAATCTGTAACACTGTTTGCAGAACAATGCAGCAGATGTTTTGGGAGCTTGAGCATCTCATAAAGACAAATACTAGAATGCACTCGGCAGAGCATCTTTGGTGGCAACAGCCTTGAAACTGATTTTGCCGTTTGTGGTTTGATGCTCCGAGTTTGAAGTCACAACCCCAGAGACCAAAACTTCCTTTCTGACTCACCGGCCAAGTTGGCTGGTAGATACAGAAAAAAAATCTACCAACAAAAGTATTCCATTATTATAAAAAGAGGGGTTTCAGTCTGACACCTGTACTCTGAAGCGACTGTTAAGTCAAGTTCAAACCTAAGAAAGTCAAAAACAGATTTACTAAAGGGGAGCAGATTTTCTTTCCTAATTCTGCCACTTGTTGATTCATTTTTACATAAAATCCTGACAAAAACATCCTAAAAACATGATCCTGTTTTGGATTCTTGCCATTGTCAGTAAAAATGCAGCGCACTCACCATGGCGGGGCTTTTTCCAGCTGAACGGCGGCTCTGTAATGTTACAAAGGCACTAATACCGGTAATAAAGTTCCATTCAAAGTGCCTCTTATGGTATTTAGAAAAATACAGTTTTTATAAATGTTTTATGAAATTGTTTGTTGCATCTATCCACTCTGTGTAAATAAAGTCTGTGCTCATCTGTAGACGACACACAGGACAGCCCGCTAGCATTTAGCATGATAGCATCAGTGTGTAACGACGCCATCGTCTCCAAATCAACACTTTTTATGAAACTTTCTGTGGCTGCTGTAAGTCCAACAGGTTTATCCTCCAGGTCTTTCTGGATCCTGTTAAAAATCGTCACATGTTCTGCTGCTTCAAAGCTACACGGAGGCAACCAACAGAAGTTATTGGGGGCGCCTCTTGTGCGCTAGTTCCCCCCCCCCCTCAGCCTTGCAGAAGTAGCTCCTCTTTGCTTGCTGCTGTCGTTTTCACATCTGCGCTTTGTCAGAGACGTGCAAACTGATTTTACTCCGAACAACGGAGGAGCGCAGAGAGATGGGCAAATTAAATCTAGATATTCCCAAAAAGAAATCGTCAAGTCGAATTAACCTAGCTCACTGGTAAAAAATAAAAACTTTACCAACACTAATACTTCCAACCTCACCCAAACCAGGGGGAGATAAACCCTTCAGAGGTGAGGGTCAATGATCGTCACACTATGTCGGAATTTGTATGACATCGATTTTGAAGTTGTGATTTTTCTAGTGACCCGCCCACAGCCCTGCTCCGTTTGGCTGAAAGACGCCAAACTTTAGCCACATTCTTCAAAAAACAAAGTTACGATCGGACCAAAGCCAAAGATGCATGAACATGTCTTACCTCTTTGGCGTGCCTTAGTCCTCTCTCCCAGGCGCTCTCCACAGGAGGCTCTGCAGGAGGAGGTGGTGGGGGCAGCTCCTCCACGGGTGGGCCGACCTGCAACAAGCAGAAAGAAATGACCACACGCTCACAGGCAGCACAGGGGCAATTATGGCGACTTTGAGGCCTCAGACACACACCCAGGGGGTGTTGGGCATGAGCGGGAGTGGCCCCCCAGGAGGGGCTCCATTTGGTGAGAAGGGGTCCGGTTTGCTGATGAGGGAGTAGTTCCCTTTGTCGTTGACTCCTGGGTGGATAAACCTGCAGTTCATCCCCCATGTGCAGTTTCCTGAGAGGAAGAAGACACAGCACAACAGAAGTGAGCCAACGTTCAGCATCACCTGGGTTCACCTGCTGCTACAAACCAGCAGATCATATCACATTATTTTACCTAAGAAAAACTGACCAAGCTGCAGCAGATTATCAGGAAAAAAACAAAACAGTGCTTGTGCACAAAGATTAAAGTGAAAACTCACTTCAGTTCATTATTTTGGGTGAAATTGCTCTTTGCTAATAATCGTAATAAACTCCAGAAGAAAAAGTTTTGATCTAAATGCACATTTATCTGTTAATAAAACTCAAGAGTTCTCTCCTTGTGACCAAAAATAGGGAACGCTGGTTATGTGATCATGTGATTCTACAGAGAGTTCCAACTTCCCTCCTGGATTAGTCTTTGCAGTAAATGTGTAATATGTCTGTCTTAATCGCCAAATGAAGGTCATTAACTGCTGTTGGATGTCTAAAAATCAAAGTGGCGCTATAAAAATACCAAAACACAACTCGGTTGTCCACATTTGACAACTGTTATGTTCCTATTCATGCTTGTATTGTAACTATTTTTGAAAGACAATTCCAATCATGTCCGGACATGCTTTCAATTATGACATCTCCACTGTCCTTTTCGGCTTTATTCACATTCACAAGAAGCTGAGACGACTTTTCCAGAGAGCAGAACTCTATGAAGATATAGTTCGGTTAAAGACCACATCATTTCAAAGTTTTCTCATTTGTCACATGTGTTGTTGTCAATTCCTCCCATTTTTAATCCTTCACAACCCCTCAAACTGATTAGACAGAGAGAGGGAAGGCTTTCCATTTATTTTATTGATTCCCTTGGACAACAGCTCCCCCTGCTGGTAGCAGAAGGTTGTAAGCTTTAAAATAGATTTTCCTTTTTCCTGTATTTCTTTAATTTAAGGTAAAATGTGTAAACAGCTGCCTGGGAACTTGCTGCAAGTGTTAATGAACCTAAAATATGTGGTTTGTTTGATTTTAACTCAAGGATCCGCAGTTCATTCGCACCTTTGATGAAGAACCTGCAGATGGGACGTGGTCTGATCTTCCTGTCTGACGGGTCTTTGACCTCCCCCTCCTCCAGGTCGTCATCCTGTGATAAGAAAATAAATAAAAACATTAGCAAAACACGAAAAAAAAATAATTTATGACTTATATCCAATTAACTGAATTCTCTACTTTTATTGTTACACATCTGGGGACGAGACCTAAAGCTGCAAAAGTATGAGAACCTAACTCTGATTGAATTGTCTTATGGGGCCTGTTTAGGAATTTTTGTGGCAGCTTTGCACTGCAGCAGGATCAGACATGACCAAGCAATTCAGGATTCTGGATTTTATCATTTATCTTCATAAATAATAATTTAGACTTCTAGAATAAACTAAATTAATTTCCATTTTCAAGACAAAGGTCAGCAAAAAGGATTTCTTCCAACCAATATTTGGTTTTATTGGCACATTTTAAGTTTTTATAAATCTTTAACAGTATTGACTTTCCAAAGAATTATTGTCAATCCACCAAAACTATATTTTAACTATAAGTGAAGATTTTAAACTAATATATATATATATATATATATATATATATATATATATATATATATATATATATATATATATATATATATCTTCTTCTTTCTCTTTCGGCTTTTCCCATCAGGGGTCGCCACAGCGAATCATCCTTTTCCACCTCACTCTATCATGGACATCTTCTACCCTAACATTAGCCAACTTCATGTCCTCTGTTAAGACATCCATGTATCTCCTCTTTGGCCGTCCTCTCGCCCTCCTGCCAGGCAGCTCCATCTCCAACATCCTTCTACCAATATATCCACTATCCCTCCTCTGAACATGTCCAAACCATCTCAGTCTGGCTTCTCTGACTTTGTCCCTAACACAGGCAACATGAGCCGTCCCTCTGATGTACTCGTTCCTTATCCTGTCTAACCTGGTCACTCCTAAGGAGAACCTCAACATCTTCATCTCCGCTACCTCCATATCAGCCTCTTGTCTCTGTCTCACTGCTACCGTCTCTAACCCATAGAGCAGAGCTGGTCTCACCACTGTCTTGTACACCTTTCCTTTGAGTCTTGCTGGCACTCTTCTGTCACACAACACTCCTGACACTTTCCTCCACCCGCTCCAACCTGCCTGCACTCGCCTCTTCACCTCTTTTCCACACTCCCCATCACACTGAACTGTTGACCCCAAGTACTTAAACTCCTGCACCTTCTTCACCTCAGCCCCCTGTAACCTAACGCTTCTACCTTGATCCCTCTCGTTCAGACACATGTATTCTGTCTTACTACGACTGACCTTCATGCCTCTTCTTTCCAGAGCAAACCTCCACCTCTCTAGCTGTTCCTCCACCTGCTCTCTACTCTCACTGCAAATTACAATGTCATCCGCAAACATCATTGTCCAGGGAGATTCCTGTCTTACCTCGTCTGTCAGCCTGTCCATCAGCATAGCAAACAAAAAAGGACTCAAAGCTGATCCTTGGTGTAGTCCCACCTCCACCTTGAACTCCTCTGTCTGACCTACAGCACATCTCACCACCGTCATACTTCTCTCATACATGTCCTGAACTACTCTGACATACTTCTCTGCCACTCCAGACGACCTCATACAGTACCACAGCTCCTCCCTCGGCACCCTGTCATACGCCTTCTCTAAATCTACGAACACACAATGCAGCTCCTTCTGACCTTCTCTGTACTTTTCCATCAACATTCTCAAAGCAAAAATGGCATCAGTGGTGCTCTTACGGGGCATGAAACCATACTGCTGCTCACAGATCTCCACCTTCTTCCTAAGCCTGGCTTCCACTACTCTTTCCCACAGCTTCATTGTGTGGCTCATCAACTTTATTCCTCTATAGTTGCTGCAGTTCTGCGTGTCACCCTTGTTCTTAAAGATCGGAACCAGAACGCTTCTCCTCCATTCCTCAGGCATCTTCTCACTCTCTAAAATCCTATTGAACAACCTCGTTAGAAATTCCACTGCTGTCTCTCCTAAGCACTTCCATACCTCCACAGGTACGTCATCAGGACCAACGGCCTTTCCGCTCTTCATCCTTTTCAGAGCCTTTCTAACCTCATCCTTTCCAATCTCTGCTACTTCCTGCTCCACAACAACCACATCTTCCTCCCTTCTTTCCCTGTCATTTTCCACGTTCATCAGCTCCTCAAAATACTCCTTCCATCTTTTTTGTACACTCTCCTGAGTTGTTAGCACCTTTCCATCTCTGTCCTTAATCACCCTTATCTGTTGCACGTCCTTCCCATCTCTGTCTCTCTGTCTGGCTAGCCTGTACAAGTCCTTTTCTCCTTCCTTTGTGTCTAACCTGTCATATAGCTCATCGTAAGCTTTCTGTTTGGCCTTTGCCACCTCTCTCTTCACTCTACGCTGCGCTTCCTTGTACTCCTGTCTACCTTCCTCAGTCCTTTCTACATCCCACTTCCTTTTAGCCAACCTCTTCCTCTGGACGCATTCCTGTACTTCCTCATTCCACCACCAAGTCTCTTTACCGTCTTTCCTCTTTCCAGATGACACACCTAGCACCTTCCTACCTGTTTCCCTGATAATTTCTGCTGTAGTTTCCCAGTCATCTGGAAGCTCATCCTGACCACCCAGGACCTGTCTCAACTTCTGCCTAAATTCCTCACAAGTTTCTTCATTCTGTAGCTTCCACCACTTGGTCTTCTTTTCTGTTTTCCCTCTCTTCTTCTTCCTGACCTCCAGAGTCATCTTACACACCACCATGCGGTGCTGTCTGGCTACACTCTCTCCTACCACCACTTTGCAGTCAATAACCTCTCTCAAATGACCTCGTCTGCATAGGATGTAGTCCACCTGAGTACTCCTACCTCCACTTCTGTATGTCACTCTATGTTCCTCTCTCTTCTGGAAGTAAGTGTTGACTACAGCCATTTCCATCCTCTTCGCAAAGTCCACCACCATCTGTCCCTCCAGATTCCTTTCCTTCACACCAAACCTGCCCATCACCTCCTCATCCTCTCTGTTGCCCTCACCAACATGTCCATTAAAGTCTGCTCCAATAACAACTCTCTCTCCTCTGGGGATACTCTCTATGACCTCATCCAACTCACTCCAGAATCTCTCCTTCACTTCTAACTCACAGCCAACCTGTGGCGCATACCCACTGACTACATTCACCATCACCCCTTCAATTTCTAACTTTAGGCTCATCATCCTGTCTGAGACTCTTTTCACCTCTAGAACACTGTTTACAAACTCCCCCTTCAGAATCACACCTACCCCGTTTCTCTTC
The DNA here is from genome assembly GCF_053564925.1 of Oryzias latipes. NCBI lineage: Eukaryota > Metazoa > Chordata > Actinopteri > Beloniformes > Adrianichthyidae > Oryzias > Oryzias latipes. Next base: position 29,721,241 of record NC_136242.1, on the reverse strand, counting down.
CTATCAACACCATGATAGAACAGTTTGTATCCTCCTCCAATACTACGTGCCTTGCTGCCCTTCCACCTTGTCTCCTGCACACACAGTACATCTACCTTCCTTCTCTCCATCATGTCTGCCAGCTCTCTGCCTTTCCCTGTCATTGTGCCAACGTTAAGAGTCCCTATTCTCAAACCTATGTTCCTGCCTTTTCCCTTCTCTCTCTGGCCACGGACCCTTCTGCCTCCCCTCTTTCTTCGACCAACAGTAGTCAAATTTCCACCGACACCCTGTAGGTTAACAGCATCGGTGGCGGTCGTTGTTAACCCGGGCCTCGACCGATCCGGTATGTGTAAAGTGTTGTGGATGATTCGCATGGTTATTTTGGCAATTTTTACGCCGGATGCCCTTCCTGACGCAACCCTCTCTATTTATCCGGGCTTGGGACCGGCACAGAGGCAACTGGCTTGCAACCCCTGCGGCTAGATTATATATATATATATATATATATATATATATATATATATATATATATATATATATATATATATATATATATATATATATATATATATATATATATATATATATATATATATATATATATATATATATATATATATATATATATATATATTGACAGCTTTGTAATAAAAAATGAACATTTTAAAACAGTCAAACCTGGAAAGGATGTTCAAAACAAGATCATAAGTTCATCAGATGCAATATGCTAAAAATCTCCATATTTTCTATTAAAAAAATAGAGAGGGCAGAGCTATTATTACAATAGGATCATTAGAAGTTATCTAAACACGAATGACTAGGCCTGCACAAAAATTGCAAATTTATCGTCGCAATATCAAGCTGTGCAACACTGATATCGCAAAAGTCTGCAAAAATTACAATAAATGGTTACCTTAAATGCGCTAAAACAATCTTATGGCAACTTGAAGTAATTACAAATTAAAATAAATCCATGTATGCATTCGACCAATCAGATGGAGGCTTTTGCATTGTTGACCAATCGGATGGAGCTCTTCTATGTTAGATGTTTGCCTCTTATGTAGACGAGGGTCATTTGGATTATATTTAAGTTATGTTGACTTTAATTTAAATTAACTGTTGCAGTGAATAGGAGAATTATGTTTTTGGTTGTTTTGCCATTAGTTCATGTATCGCAAGTTATATCGTCATCGCAATATTAATCACTTAATCTACTATTGATCACACTCTTGGCTTTCTCTTGTTGAGCTTCTAGAGGTGAACCTGAAATGTTTTTCACTTCACAGGTGTGCCCTGTCAGGTTTATAAGTGGGATTTCTTGCCTTATAAATGGGGTTGGGACCATCAGTTGTTTTGTGCAGAAGTCAGGTGGACACACAGCTGATAGTCCTACTGAATAGACTGTTAGAATTTGTATTATGGCAAGAAAAAAGCAGCTAAGTACAGAAAAACGAGTGGCCATTATTACTTTAAGAAATGAAGGTCAGTCAGTCCCAAAAAATGGGAAAACTTTGAAAGTGTCCCTAAGTGAAGTCACAAAAACCATCAAGCGCTACAAAGAAACTGGCTCACATGCGGACTACCCCAGGAAAGGAAGACCAAGAGTCTCCTCTGCTGTGGATGATAAGTTCATCCGAGTCACCAGCCTCAGAAATGGTAGGTTAACGTTAACAGCAGCTCAGATTAGAGAGCAGGTCAATGGCTCACAGAGTTCTAGCAACAGACACATCTCTCTGTTCAAAGGAGACTGTGTGAATCAGGCCTTCATGGTAGAATATCTGCTAGGAAACCACTGCTAAAGAAAGCCAACAAGCAGAAGAGACTTGTTTGGGCGACGCAGAAAAGGTGAACGGATGGACTCTACATGCCTGGTTCCCACCGTGAAGCATGGAGGAGGAGGTGTGATGGTGGGGGGGGGGTGCTTTGCTGGTGACACTGTTGGGGATTTATTCCAAATTGAAGGCATACTGAACCAGCATGGCTACCACAGCATCTTGCAGCAGCATGCTGTTCCATCCAGTTTGGGTGTAGTTGGACCATCATTTATTTTTCAACAGGACAATGACCCCAAACACACCTCCAGGCTGTGTAAGGGCTATTTGACCAAGACGGAGAGTGATGGGGTGCTGCGCCAGATGACCTGGCCTCCACAGTCACCGGACCTGAACCCAATCCAGATGGTTTGGGGTGAGCTGGACCGCAGAGTGAAGGCAAAAGGGCTAACGAGTGCTAAACATCTCTGAGAACTCCTTCAAGACTGCTGAAAGACCATTTCAGGTGACTACCACTTAAAGCTCATCAGGTGAATGCCAAGAGTGTGCAAAGCAGTAATCAAAGCAAAAGGTGGCTACTATGAAGAACATACACTCTGACATATTTTCAGTTGTTTCACACTTTTTTGTTATGTATACAATTCCACATGTACTAATTTATAGTTTTAATGCCTTCAGTGTAAATCTCCAATTTTCATAGTCATGAAAATAAAGAAAACTCTTTGAGTGAGAAGGTGTGTCCAAACTTTTGGTCTGTACTGTATAAAAGGTAAAGATGTCTTTACTTCAGGAATATCAGTTTCAAATGGTCAAAACTGGAAAAAGAACATTAGAGCCAAATGTTTAAAATGTCACTTTACTTTTGCAATGATTAGAGCAGAAATTTTGACACCAGATAAATATTTTTGTATCAAATTATATTTTTTTTTAACACGAGTGGCAGGGACTCTGAAATTTATATGAGTTTAAAAATTATAATTTTAGCAGATAACAACAAAAGGGATTTTATTTAAAGTATGCGACTTTTAAACTCTGTTTCCTTTAAGCCCGCATTTACATTTGAATAAATATTTAAATATCTATAAAACATGACTTTAAACATGACTATTTTCGCAGCCTTGAATGATTATGAAAACTGTTTGGGAGGAAACTCAAATCATGATGCTGAAAGATTTTTTAACCACTTTCAGATCAAAAACATGAAAAGAATAACTTACATCAATCTCTCCTTCATCTATCTCTCCATCATCATCCTCTTTCTTCCTGTCTATGAAGGAGTCTCTGCGAGTCCTCTCCAGACCTTTGGAGTCCTCTTCCCTCCTGGGATCATTCGGAGACGGAGGAAGGATCCGCTTCTTCTCTTTTTTCTTAATGTTCTTTTCGTCGCTCTGTGCTTGCTCTTCCTCCTCTCCCTTTGCTTTCGTTTCATCCTCATCATCCTCTTCGTCGTGTGCAGGGATGCTGGGCTCCTCTGGGACTTCTTCATCATAATCCAGTTCGTGCTCGTCCAGCTCGCGAGACACCGAGGCAGAATCGTCCTTCATTTCTCTCGCTGCGGCGGCTCTCCTCCTCCTTTCACTCTCCTCATCTTCTTCGGGTTTGTCTTTATTCTCCTCATCTTCCTCGTCATCATCGGCCTCTTGAGCCCCCTGTTCAGCTGAGATGCGTTTGTAGTAGCCGTATCCTTCATCTGCATCGTCTCCATCCTCCTCAGGGTAGAGGGCTTGTTCAGGCTCCGAATCAGGCGATCGTGGTGTGTCAATCACTCTTTCCTCTTCCTCCTGTGGCCCATCCTCATCCCCGTCCATCAGGAGGATGGTTTCATCTTCATGACTCATCTCACCTGTCTCTCCGACAGGCTTATCATCCTCTGGATCTGAGACAAAATCCGGGACCACCTCGTCCTCCAGATCTGAAATTTGCCCTTGGCTTTCCCCCATCATTTCTCGATCTTCTTCAACTATGCCCCCATCTTCATCATCTTGAAGCAACTCACTGTCTGAGATGACCCCATCAGCCTCTTCATCGGGGGAGTCCAGCCCCCCTCTGTTGGAAAACCCCTTTTCCTCATCTTCGGGGGATTGTGGAGACTGTGTGGGGCTCTCAGGTGTATCCATGAGGACAAAGTTCTGACTGAAAAAAAAAAAAAAAAGGCAAACAATGATTCCAGCAACATGAGATCACACTCAAAGCTACATATTTACAAACCCAGAGTTGCCAGACCACCCGGCCAAAAACAACACCCTCTTTTACTGTATCAAGTTTCACCACAATGAGGAAATCTGTTTCAACTGTATGACAAAAGGTCTTTGATACTTTATCAAGTCCCAACAAATCTGGAGCCACCAGAAGCTGCACGGAGAAAATCATTTCATCCAAAGCGCTTCATACCTGCAGGACATGCTCCATTCATGACCCATCACACCTCTAGCTTACAAACTTTTAAACAGAAACAGCTCAAAATGTCAAAAACTTCCCCTCTGCCAGTTGAAACTGAACTGGTTTTACTGATCCACCTTGCCAGTGTAATTATGAGATGCAAAAATGTACATCACGTCATCCATGTAGAATAAACTACAATATACAGAATTTTTTAATGACTGTTTTAACAAAGATAAACACTAAACAACTGTAGGCTGACCCTGCACTTAAATCAATACATCAACAGCCTAAAAAAATTTTGTCTTAAAAATGTCAAATTTATTTCGTTAGTTCTACATCTTTTTGGGTTTTCACAGCACTTTTCATCAGTTTTGAGTGGGGGTGTAAAGATTCATTTTATCATCGATTGGATTCATATATTTGTGGTTGCCGGTACAATTCATTGTCAATATTGGTTTGTTTTAAACTAAGAATAATTGTTTGTTAATTGTTTTGTAACAATCTTAGATCTTTGCTAAAACCGACGTTAAAAGTATATTTATACACACTTAAATCACGTTATCGGTTAATAAAAATAATTTTCTGAATACATTTTTTGGGTTAATTTACAAATGAAAAAGAGTATTTAAGAGTAATTAAGAGAGATCTTTCAATTTACACAAAAAAAGTGGACAAAAAATGAAAAGCTTCAATGAAATCAATTTTGAATAGCATTTGTTTTTTTCTGTTTTTGTTTCCTAATTTGCACTTTTTGACAAAAAGTGTAAACAGTGCAAAGTGTAAAACAGCCGATAGTAAAGCCGACATATAAAATTCCAAACATTACATTTGAATTTTGCAAACCACCCCCGAAGTTAATTTGAGCCAGTACCAGCATCGATCTGTTTGAACGGTTTTATTTCGTTTGTTTGTTTTGTTTCTTAGAGGACCACGAACCGCAGCTAAAAAAAATGGCTCACTAGTGTGTTTTAACAGGCTATTAATCACAGAAGGTTAACTGTATTCACAGGGGAAAAAAAACTCACCTATTTGAAGGGTTTACTCCCGACGGCGACTTATTTTTTGGCCAAGCAGCGAGCGAATGAACAATAATTCCTGCTACGCTAGGCTAAGTTCCGAAACTGTTATCAGGCTACACTGACAGACAGAGCCAGGCTCAACTAGAAGAACCAATGTAGCGCATGCTACAACCACGTTTAGCAAGAAAAACGGGCTGTAAATGTACGAAAGACAGCAGATAAACTTCCAGTGTTGCACATTTACCCACCAAAAACGTCCATAACTAGTTGGCCATAAACCAGGTGGAACAAACTAGTCTAACGCATCCAATATCTAGCAAGCTAGCTGCCAACTAAGTTAGTAGGCCTCGAGGTCGACGACGGTGGAGATCCAGCTAAAAGACCTAAACCGCTAAACAAACAGACGCAAAATACTCTTATACACATATACACGCACGGACACCGGAGAGCTAAGCGACATTAGAGCCTGCTCGCAGCTGCACAAGCACCGGTGCGACAAGGCGGCATCTCTTCGCCATCTTTCCGCTCACAGCCTATCTCTGAGCAGCTAAGCTAAAAGCGCTAACAAGCGTGATTCTCAATCACCTTTCAAAACTAAAGTTTTTTTTAATTAAGCCACTGATGCTGTAACGGCAGCCCCTCCCTCTGAGGTGCCCTACCACAGTCTACAATGAACGCTTTTCGGTTTGATGCAACTGAATCAGCGGAGAAAAGAAAAGAACCCGCACAGCGCTGGGAGAGCGGCCATTACAATGACGTCATCAATGCACGACAGATTGCGGCGGGTCGCGAGAAGGAGCCACCTCCCCTTTTTCCTTTATCTGAGTGAAATCTGTCTCTTTTTTCATTTTCATTTCATTCATTTCAGTAATCTCTTTATTTTATGTCATATGTTTAATTATTTGGATAATTGTTGATGGAATCTATAATACAAATAATATATTTGTAGCAACAAAAAAAGCAAGTAAATAAAGAAGAATATAATAAAAACTAAATTGTGTGCATAAATTCGCAATAAAACAGAAGAACACGTTGGGGAAGTACATTCTGGTCACTATTGATGAATATTAATGAACATATTAATCCAGACACTGACCACTTCGCTGTCATAATCTGACCTACCCACCTGAATTCAGGTGGTATACAGTATATATATTTTTCTTTTCTTTCTGTTTTTTGATTTTTGTATTACTAGACTGTATAAACAATGTTGTATATCTTTATCTTTTTCCAAAGTTAACTGTTTACATAACAGGGGGGGGGGGGGGGAAGAGCTATTAATAATTAATAATCAACGTTCTGAAAAAGATGGGCGAAGAGTCTTAAGACAAAAGTTGTCTCTATTTTTTAAACAATGGAAATGATTAAATATAACTTTTTAAAATCATTGTTTAAATCCTTTTTTGTTTTCTTACAACTTGTTTTTTGTGTATTTTATCAAGTAAAATATTTATGTGTTCATCCAGCTGCAGATCTGAAAAACAAACCCTAGCTTATAGAGCTTCACGTCATGTTGACTACAACCTGTCAGCATGATGTGCTTTTCAGGGTAATGAATCAACAATAAACTTCTTTAAATAACACCAACCAACAAAAAAATTTTTTCCTCAACAAAATGCGTGAGTGTGAGTCCCCTGGCACTCAAAACAGGGCTCGTCCGGGATTTGAACCCGGGACCTCTCGCACCCTAAGCGAGAATCATACCCCTAGACCAACGAGCCCTACTTGCAAGGTCGAGTCCTCCAGTAAAGGTAAAAATTATTCCAGATTGTTCACATCTGGTGCTGATGTGGCAGTTTGGAAACTTTATGACATGTTGCCAACAGCACCCTCTAGTGGTGACTTTATATATAACATGTTGAGACCAACTTCCACAACACCATCCAAGTACCGTAACTTATGTAGAAGAGCGTCTTAACCCTTGTGCTATCCTAGGCACTTTAACATTGGGAGTTGGGTCATCTAGACCCACTAGACAGTGCTCTGAACCTTTTTTCTTCAATGATTTGTGATCTTCACTGGTGTCCATGGATTACATGAAATCTTTCCACCTTTATCCACCTTTGTCATGGTAGGGAGAACACGTCAATGGAAGGGGGGGGGGGGTCATCTAAGATAGCACAAGGGTTAAATAATTTTGTTACCACTAAAACTTTCCACATGTGCGTAAACATGAAATAACACTGATAACTGTCTACATCACTAAGAATTAGAAATAAATGTAGCACGTTAAATGAGTTAAAGACAGTTAAACAAGAATTAGGTCAGCATGTCTTAAAATTATTTTTTGAGTTTGTTAAAATTTGTAAGTATCTTACTTTACTTTAAGTAGATTATATTAAGACTTTTAGAAAACCTTGTGTAAAGTAATAGCAAAATAAAAGAATATAATTAAATCTGGAGCACTAAACGAGAGTTATGTCTGAACGCTCCCGCATTCTACCACTAGATGGCAGCAGTAGACTGAGAAATGATTATGATGATGAACTGAATTGAATGATGAATGTTTAAAATCATGTTCATTAAGTGATTATTGGGCAATTAGTCTTGAATCACGTTCATTAAAACGTTGATGTTTCTGTATGTTTTTAATGTGTTTAAAAAGTCGTAAATGTTTAAAGTTTGCTAAACGTTAATTTAAATCACACAGTCATGCAATTTTCTAACAAAAGGGCTTCACATTGCAACAAATCAAACCTGAAAACATTAAAACAAGTAATGTATAAAATAAAAAAATATAAATTGATCAATCTACAAAAGCCGGTAGTAAATTAAATGCTTGCAGCCTTTTTTCAAAAGTAAAAAGTACTTTGTACCTCATTCAAGAAAAGTTCTGGTGTAAAGTTAAAAAAAAAAAAAAGTACCTGAATGATTTTGATTGTTTTGCTTTTATTTCCTCCCACTTTCCCAGAGACTACAGGCAGAAATTGGTAAAATTTGCTATAATATGGCATTAACATTTTCATTTGATTAATGGTCTTTTGCTCCCTTGTTTTAAGTAAATAAACTCTTAAACTGCCATGCCAAAATGATAAATGAAGCCATTTGAAAAAGGAGGGTAAAACCGTTCTAATATGTTCACAGATAAGGAATAATCAACATAACATAACAAAATCAAAGGGAAATTTGAAAAGCATCTGGGGTCAAAACCAAAACTGAAATGGCTCTGGGAGCCAGAAGGCCCACCGAGGAACCAGTGACACAAACAGCCCCTCAACGAACACAAAAGGTGCATGTTGCTAAACTGTTTGTTTAAAATGAGTTTAACATAAACAGGAGAAGAACTTTTCATCTCCAAGTCTGTGGAAGTTTTACAGATCTAGATACTCATTTGCGGAACCATAAAAACAATCCTCAGAACCATGTGATAAACTTTTGTTTTTCTGCCAGGAAACAAAAACACACCCGATTGCAAAAATTCAAAGTAAACATCTTATGGATTCCAGCCACTCCATCATGCCGACCTTTGAAGGCTTGATGGAGCTTTGTTGGAGTGAACAGCTGATGCCTGACATATACTGAGTGTTCCTCTCTGCAGGATGAGTGAAGACATCTCTATTTATACACGTGAAGGGTAGACAACCTGTGGGGAGAGAAGAACTGGACACTTCTCACATTTCCTCTGTCAGCCATTTTTTCTATCCATCTTTCCCCACAGCTCTTCCATTACAGGCTTTTGGGTTTCTCAAAAACCTTCCCGTTGTAATGCCAGGGTTGACCACCAGAAAATCTGACGCTGAGGCGTCAGTCTTTCATTCCTACTCCACTTTCTGTAACCTTTACTCTCAGTTCCTCAAATCAACATTGGCCTCAAATCAGAGCTCAAAAGTACAAGATGAAAGCAGGAGAGGAAAATCCTCTGTGGATCCATCAGCGAGCCTTCAGCCTGTTTTTATCACAAAAGAAGTGGCTACATTCAGGTCACGCTGCTGGAAAAGATTACCCACCCTGAACCGTGTTTACTTTAACCTCCCCCTTCCTCCAACAAGTGCTGCTTCTCTTTGCCATCATAGTTCACGTGTTACTTGTCTGTTTTTCAAATCCACGGGTCAAAGTGAGACGAGGGCCCCTCAGTGGATTGTGGAGGAATATCCTGGCTTTAACTGCTAAAGATGTGAAGAAGCTCGCAGCGTGTGCACTCTTTGACAGACAGTCAAGTGGAAATTTGGGTCTCAACTGCAGCAACACACGTGTAAAGAAAAAGCTGCCTCACTGCAGGGCATCACCATCATCACCATCATCATCATCGGCATCACCATCATGGCTTCCTACCGCAAATATGAAACAAAAAAAATCTATGTAAGCAATAAAGAAGGAATTAAACAAAATGAAATCTTAACCAAAAAAACAAAACAAATAAAGATAAATAAATGAAACAAAGGAAATAGAAATAAAGGAAAGGATATGCATAGAAAACAAGATATGAAGGATATAAAAAAATGATATGAAGTTTAAATTCACAAATTAATATGGAATAAAAAGAAAAATGATAAAAAGGTAAAAAACAGAATAAAAGTTTTTTAAATATGCGATCATCTTCTTCACTCCTCTTTGTCTTTTCGTGATTCTGGTAAAAATGATTTGTTTGATCAAAATTCATAGATTTTATTATCACGTTGATTTGGTTTTTCTCTTGTTGGACTCTTTCTATTGCACTTATATACATTTATAGGATTCCTAACTTTATTACTGTTTACTGAAACTGAATTTGAATCTAAGAGTAAAATAATTTCATTTGTATGTTAAAAAAATCACATTTATTAATGAAAAGACTAATTAGTGATGTCCTTTCCTGTTTGTTATTTTTTTCTCATTTACTTTTTTCTCATTTATTCTCATCGCTACATTTTTACATTTTCTCTGTGGTAATTACGCTAAGAGTTAACGCTCAATGAGGATGCAGAGAATTAAAAAACTACTAGCTTCCAAAATGGAACATCTGTAGGTAATGCCATTCTGTCCTCTGAGTTTAAGGAAGAGTTTTGGAAACTCTCAGCAGGGATGTCAAGAATTCCAGAAATCCAGCATAACCCTGACCCCGTCACAAGATGGAAGGTGAACTGTACAGATGACAGATCAACAAAAATGTCATTCTTTGAGTTTACAATCTACCATACACAACACAAAGATGCTCATTTGTCAAAAGGAGCTGGTTTTATGGATGACATCAGCAATTATTCATTTAAAATGTGAATTTTTAAAAATTGATGTTTTGAGGGTACTCAGACAAAACAAACACACATGAAAAAGAATAATAGCTTCTCTTTGTTAAACTATACTTAAAATGTTGAAATTATTTTGATCTAAAATGATTTTTTTTATTTCTGCTTTGTTGTGATACTGCTTTTCATGGTCGTAAGTAACTTGTTTGTATAGTTTTATAGTTTTAATTTGTATTGTTTGCGTGTTTGAAAGTTTTGTTTGTGTGGAAGTTCATGGGGGTGGGGGGGTTATAAACGGCCCTGAAAATTGATTTACAAACCAATTTTTCTTGTTAATTTTAAACTTTCTTCCCACATTAACGCGTGGTAAAACACTCCCTCGTCTCTTTAGTCTTTTTGGATATCCTACTTGACTGTCATGAAGTTTGCTTCTGCTGGTTTTCAAAATAAACACATTTGTTTACTTCTAGTCGACGCTCTTATTTTGAAAGGGCTGCAGTGTGACGGCTCGCGAGCGGCAGCAGAAAAGCGCGCGTGTCCGTCAGGTGGAGCGCATTTAAAGCGTGGATCTGACCCGCGCCGGCCGCGCGGGCTGCAGACACGCGCATGCAGGTGAGACGCGCTTCTGCAGGAGAGACAGATTCAAAGGAGGTTCGGGAGGAAAACCCAAAATTGGTTCCGACAGAGTAAGTTTGATTGATTTATTTTAATCGAATCATGAGTTTTCTGCAGTTTGTGCGCTCGTGCCGCTGGCGCGCCTCAGATGCGCGGAAGCAGAGCTATCACAGGTAGAAAAACCACAAAGAAATGTCTTATTTTCTTCTTTTGATTTGAATTCTTGGCTTTAAATTTAGAGAATGGAGACAGAGACGGACTTCTGGAGATTCTAGAATTTGCTCACTAATGCAATAATTATTTATGCTCCAAAATATGTTTATTTTATGAGCAAAAGCTTTACTTTGCTGCTTTGCGTCTGACTTTATACACCAATCTGCTGATTGATTGAAACTGATTTCACCAAACCTGACAATCTCTGTTTTATACCCCAGCTGGAAAGTAATTGTATTTATGAGCAAACAATAGAAACTTAAAAAAAGGTTTGATTTTCAGAGATAAAAAAGAGCATTAAGTCGTTTTTCGGAGAGTGACAAAAACATCAGGCATCTGATCTGAAAGCTGAAACTGCTCCTGCTGAATTGAGCTGATCCAGTGATGAACCTGCAGCTGTCTGTCTTTTTAATTTTGTAATTTGTAATTTTTTGTCTTTGTAATTGTCTTTGCAATCACGAAAAATATCCAGTTTCTTCCAATATTGATCATCTGTTGCCCCTTTTCTGAAAGAAATGCAAAGATGTCACGCCCAGACTAAAGAATATTATGTCAGCTATGAGGTGTATATAAATAAATGAGGGACAAAGTAATTGCTTTTCATGAGACTTTACAGCCAAAGTCTAAAATGATCTATGTTTTAAAAATAAAATAAAAAAAAAGAATAAATGTTATTTATTACCTGACAAAATATTTTTGCCCTTTAAGAGTCAATTTTTGTTTAGATTTATGCAGAAACAACCTAAAAAATGTTAACTTTTTCAGCCTAAGACTATGACGAAAATCACATTTTTGGTGTTCTTGTGGCATTTTTCCTCATGATGACGGACATATATAAAAAAAAAGATGCTTAAAATAGCATTTCTGATTATTTCCTTGTTCTAAAAAGGCTTGTGGGTGTGATGTCAAAGCTAACACTACAAATCACAAGCTCCCTGCTGATGCATAGTTGGAGACGACTAAATCGATGTATGTCTTCGTATTCCTGGTCTGAGCTGGAATCTGCCTTTAAACTGTACGGCTGGGATAAATCCAACATTTGTCGCCATTTTTGTTGCACTGGTAATGTTAGGGTGGGGGTGTGAGGGGCTGTTAGTCAGTGGGGAAGAGAGAGTGTAAACACATGGATGATGGGAAGTGGGGTCCGGCTTGCTCTGCAGCAACAGTCTTACGGTTACAACTCAGAGGCAACTTTCTGAGGAACTGCTGCAGCTCTGCTGAAAAACAACAGGTCTTTTGATTTTGGCTAAAAATTGAAGGATTATTATTAATCCACTGGGAATGCATTGAAAATACATCAGATGATGATCGGAGTGGGACTTTAACACCTGTTTCCTTTTGCCAGAAAGGGCTTTTGACCTATAATGCTGAAGCAGACGTGTCCACTTTAACACCGTTGTGCAGTTCGAGGTTTTTCACGGACCAAATCACAGATCTTTTATTTGCTTTTTCAAACCCTGACAGTCCTGTGGTGACTGCGCAAAAGTCAGTAATCTGTTGGTCTGTTGATGATAAACACCTCAATTAGTGGCTGGATTACAAAATACTGAAGGGGAAAAAAGGTTTTATGAAATGACCTCAGGGAATTACTTGTTTCAGTTAGAAAACTACGATTCTTGTGGGATGATGTGGAGATTCATGGCTCAAGCTTTTCTTTGGAATGTAATTTATAAAAACTATCAAAAGTGGATTCATGTTGAAGCAAATATCTATTTGTCTTTATTTCAATGACGTTTCATTACAGAGCGGTCATCCTTTCATGGTTTATGTCTTTCCAGCATTTTACTGCCGCTGTGGTTTATGTGTTGCACTCCCTCCTGTATTTACTTTTTAACTAACTTTTTAAATAATCTGTTGGTGAAAGTGGACTTGCAATTGTTTTTTCAAGCATAAAGTGAGCGCAGGTCAGTGCTTTATCATGTGTTGTATGCACACAGCTTTCTGACCTCAGAAGCTGATGTGTATGTTAGGGAGAGGTAAAAATATGTCTTTTTTCTATTTGATGGTAATTATTTAAGGAGGAGAATTAAGATTTTAGCAAAATGTCTCTGTTTTTTTAGCCTCTCATCCATCTAGCATTTGAAAAACATAAGAGAAGAAGCATTTTAATATCATCTTCCTGTTTTATAAAGATAATTCCAGAAAAACCTGAGTACTATATAAAAAGACAATTGTTTAACCTAATTTCTTGACAGATACATGTTCCTAAAATACATCATATTTTAAAAATATCCTCTTTCTCTAGAGATTATTGGACCACTAAAAGGTATGCCTGTTTTTCCTTTAAAAACAACTAGTCCTTCTTCTTGATTTATTTAATGTAAGTGTCATCATTGGTGCAGTGGACAGAATATTGTACAACAAATACATTTTTTTTCAATATAAAATTAAGGATTCATTAAAAAATGTTTTTATCCAAACACTGAAATGTCACCAGTTTGAGAAAAACTGTTACACATTTCAGGTAAGGTGTGAATCACATTCACACATAGCTTCCATCTTCACCAACGACAAAATGTAGCGTAGCAACAGCACAAGATTTTTGAAAGCTTTGCTGTGGTTAGACAGTTTGCTAATGTTTGGTACATTTTTTGTTCACGTTTGGACATGAAGAGTCACCCGTGAATATGGCTTTTGATGAAACCTATGGAGCTGCACTTTAATATATTAATTCAAAACACACGGACCATCCATTCATCCATCCATCCATCCATCCATCCATCCATCCATCCATCCATCCATCCATCCATCCATCCATCCATCCATCCATCCATCCATCCATCCATCCATCCACCTTTGCGTCACAGGGTCAGCAGTCTAAGTAGTCTAAGATGCCCAGACTGCCTTCTACCCAGCCACTTCCGAGGGTAACCCCAAGGCATTCCTAGGCCAGCCAAGACAGACAGGCTGAATCCGAATTCTTGTTTTAATCATGACCTAGGGCTCACAACTATGGAACAGTTCTGGAACAAAAATTAACCAGGTGATTGAAAGCTCTGCTTTCTGGCTCAGCTTCCTCTGAATCACAACGGGTCAGCACAAAGACCGCTGGACAGTGGGCTCTGTCATGGTACTGGCATGAAAAAAATCCCAAAATATGTGAAAAAGACATTGTTTAATTTACCTTTTGTATTTGAGACTCCATCCTTTCCTCACTTGTGCACAAGACGTCAACATACTTAAACTTCTTCACATTGGGCAGGAGCATTCCTCTAACCCAAAAAGGACAAACTCCCTTTCTCTGATTGAGAACCATGGCCTCAGATTTGGTGGTGCTGACCTTCATCCTTCACACTTTGCCATGAACTGGCCCAACATACTCTGGAGGTCTGGAGGTTTAAGGAAGTCAATGGGGACATCACCAGTAAAAAGCAGAGAGGAAAATCCTGTGGCACCCAAACTAGACCACCTCCATCTTGTGGTTAGGTCATGTAATTCTTCCATAAAGATTATGAACAGAACCAGTGATATTAGGCAGCCCTGGGCTGGGAACAGGTGTGAATTAATGCCAGATATGGGAATCAAGTTTATACTTGATTGGACCATGTGGTCCACAGGAAAGCCTCTTTGGACCCCACACTCATATAGAACCCTCCACAGGATACCACGGGGCAGACTAGAATGCCTTCTCCAAATCCACAAAGCACATGTGGACTGGATGAGCAAAACATAGCAGCTCAACACTAAAACAACGGACAATACAGAAACAAGTCAGGACAAGGCAGGGTACTACTTACGATTCATTAATGAATTTGAACAGCTGATACAAATTTTTCTTCTCTTGAAGGGGGCAGTTAAGGAAAGCTTGTAAGCTGAGGAAGTCTGTAATTCCAAAAAACAGAAGTCTATATAACTTGTAGTTCCAAACGGCCGAGTTTGTAGTCAAACAAGAACATACAGCGAGATCCACAGAGAGCTGTTGAACTTGAAGAGGCCGGTGGACAGCGTGGGAACTCTTAAATGCGTGAACTGGATCAATTCACAGGAGCTTGGTTGAGGACGGTGGGCAATGGGGAGACTCTACGTAACTTGATCTAAGACAGGAGTACCGGAGGACAAGCCAGAGACTCGTTTGGTGGTGTGGTGTGGCCGCGTCAAAAGTAGGAACTTCAAAGAACATGAAGACTGCTGTAACGAGTAAATAAACTAATACGAACTGACAATGAGAGACAGAATTGGAGGAGTACATATCAAGGGGAACACAAGGGAGATGAATGAGTTCGATAATGATTGATGAGGAATGGTAGGTGCAGATGACACAAACTCCCACAAACCCTTGAGAACTCAATGGAGAGTGTAGAGTTGGTTAATTGTTCCACGACCAGGATCGAAACTGTACTGTTGTTGCAGAATCTGAAGTTCGGTGGGCTCTCTTCTCCAGTACTCTGGAACTGAATTTCCTGGGCAGGCTGTCAAATTTGATGCCCGAGTGTAAAATAACACAAGGGGAACCAGCACCATTGTCTGCCAATCCAGTGGGACTGTCCCCAACTGCCAAGCAATGCTGCAGAGATGTGTCAGCCAAGACATTAGGTACGTGGGACTTCACCCTACTTCGGCTGGGGACGGGGTGGGGGGGACAGGTTGTCGGTATCTTGGTGAGTATTGCTTGGGTGATGGTCAAACCCCACCTTGGAGTCGCCAGCCTCTGCTTCCTCAACAGAAGGCCTGTCAACGTGGTTGAGGAGATCCTTGAAGTATTCCTTCCAGTGCTAAACTGTGTAAACTCACACCAAAAATATGCCTACAAAAAACTGCTTCCCTTTCCTGAGGTGCAGGACAGGTTGCCAGGACCTCCTTATAAAATACACTTCTTTCATCTAATGATCATGAAACTGTTTTAAAGCTATTCCCAAACCGAAAATAAAAGTTTGATTGCATTTTGAATCAATACAAGTATCAGCAAATGAACTATCGCGATATGTTGGTGAAACCATTTTTTCTAACACCCCTAGTGTTGCGGTTCTCTGTGCTTTCATTTCTGTGGGAAACTGATCCAATTGACTATTTGATTGGTAAAGGTTGCCAACCCCTGAGCTAGGTTCATAGTCCAGTTCTGTATACATCCCTATTTTTCTTTATTTATGAATTCAGAACTTTCTTGCAAGGGACATTTTCTAGATTTGATAAAATGTCTGATTTACAGAATTAGGAAATTGACACAGAAAAATATCTGTAATAACATATTTTATACAAAACCTCTGAGCCTGTTTACATACCCAATAAATATCTGATCATTTTCTGATTCTCAGAGTTATCATATTTTACTAAGGAGCATGTAAACATAATAATCTGATGAAAAAAGTCAAGTGATCATGAGGATTGCCCACTTTAGTGGATATGTAAACAGGCTCACTGTGATGTTAAAGTGTGGCTTCAGCTGTAATAAATGAAAACAGAATGGTTGTGGGGAGGTCCAGTTGGGGTGAAGGCAAGGGCCTTGAAGCTCCAGAAGAAAAACACAAATATTTGTGTGAGGTCCATACGTTAACCTGCTGCCTGCTCCCCATTTATTAAGCTCGAGTGTTACAGCAATCAGTCAGCGTTGTCAGCGGGCAAGGAGGGGCAATGCCCTCCCACAAGCCAGGACCTTCCCCCCAAACGTAATGCCATGCAAACGGTCCAAATTTCAAAAATATTTAAAGAAAAACAGAATTCCCTCTGGCTCTCATTCAAAGTAGCTGCTGGTGCTGATTGGTACATGCAAGGGAGGGTGTGTCCTCTCGTTTCACTCCTGCTCCTTGTCTCACAGTCCCAGCAGACACAGCTGCACCTGTCAGCAGAGCTCAGCCCCTGTTGGGAGTTTTCGTCTGCTGTTAATCGTTGAAATTATTTGATCACTCGTTACTTCAAATAATTCTCGTCCTTTATCCATTGCTTTCTTTGCATAACACCTTGACTTTTCTTTAAGGTTTTATGTAGGATGCCATTCCTAACACTACCCTCTACTGTACATTTACTCTGGCTCATCGGCTTCAGAGCCTGCAGAGATGCTCTGAGTACTTCTGAAGCACAGCACAAGCCAACAGAATGAGCCTGCATTTGCAGAAATTTAAGGAACCCAAAACTCTTAGGAGAAACTTTCCCGTTTCAAAGAAATGATGGCTCCTTAACATCATGAGTAACCCTGATGCCTCTGTGCAGATGTCAACAGCAGCAGCTCTGTCCTCTGTCTGTCTCTGCTGCCTCCACACTGGTAGCTTTGCTGCTACTGATAGTGCAAGCTTTGGCAACCAGACCCTGTGCACAGTAAACTCGTTTCTTGGTTTACTCCAAACCAGAACAATTTTGGGCACTTGGAAGGATTTTACACCCCAACCTCTCAGTATACTCAAACTTGCCCCCCGATATTCTGTCTGCACCCCGAACAAGGACTGTCTGGATCCGGCCCTGGTTGTCAGGATGCTGCAGTCTTCTAGCTGTTGGTCAGGAATGAAAAATAAAATCACTTCAAAGACACGTGGGATGAAACACAGAGTGGGCTTTGTGTGACTGATGGCAGAACAGTGAGACTAGATTACTTTTCATTTCACATCCAACTCAATTTATTAAAGGCAGCCTTCTGGAGAGGAGGGCTCGACGTATGGAGCTTCACTGTGTTCTTCAGCCACATAAAAACCCACAAAACCAAAGTTAAGAGACAATTTGTTCTGCCATTAATCCTTGAAATCCCTCTCAGACAATTTGAAATTATTTGTAAAATCTTCTTTTTCTGCAGTTGGGGCTTTATCAGAAAAAGCTTTTACCTTTTCAGACTTGCACAGGCAGCAGTCATTTGAGCATTGTAGTGGAAGAAATTTTTACGCTTTTCTGGCTTTGGGAAATAAGGAAATCAGGAATGAATGAAGCCTGTTTATGTATTATGTGCAGGACTGTATATAAGAAGTGCCTCAAAGGTACACAGAAATAATCCCCCTTAACCCTTTCACACAGAAATAACACACTCTCTTTGAACTAGAATGGAATTGAATAAGACTTTATTGATCCCTCAAAGGGAAAATTACCTTGTAGCAGAAAGATAATAAATCACACTACAAATACACTTAAAAAATGTACAATGTCTATGAGGAATTGTAGAGTCTAATAGCTGACAAGAAGAAAGCTCTCTTTCTTGCAGCGAGGTGTTAAAGTTTCTGACTGAAGGAGCTCCTCCGGTCACCCATGGACTCATGCAGAGGTTGATGATGAAGAGGTTTGCCCATAATAGATTCCAGTTTCTGTTGCATCCTCCTGTCACCCACCACAGCCACAGACTTTAGGGGACATTCCAGAACGACTCTCTGCACTAGTTTGTTAATTCTCTTCCTGTTTCTGTCTGCTCCCCCAGCAGCTCACTCAGTAAAAGAGGCCAGATGCAACATCATCATAAAAAACCCTTGAAGAGTCCTGAAAACTCTGAAGGACCCTAGTCTCCTCAGCTTCTCCTGCAATCTAAAGACACTTCTCCAGCAGCAGTTTGTTGTTGCCAACAGTTGATTGTTTAAACGATGCACCCGCAGACCACTTCGGACCCAGAAGTGGGGAAAATAGTCCAAAAAGTAATAGCAGGCATGCACGCACTCGCTACGTGCACAAAAATTCCACCTCATCACAAACAGGCTAACAACAAAAGAACAACAAAAAACAAGTAAGCTGACATGGAACTATGGTAACTGGCACCCTTCCATAATGCCAGTTGAAGAGAACAAACAAACGAAGAACTACCATAACCCTTTATGCAGATAATGTAATATAATGTCTGAATCTGATGGAGTTATATTAATTACGCAAATTGTGGAAGAGTTATGAAAATTCAAAAAAACTAAAAATATGTTGTTAGAGCAGGGGTGCCCAAATCCAGGCCTCGAGGGCTGACCTCCTGCTGGTTTTCCAGAAATCTTGCCTTATCTGCTGCTGATTACCTGGATCAGGTGTGAATAGCCAATATGGAGCTTCAATGGCAGGATGGTTGGATGGGACACCAGCCCCCGAGGCCTGGATTTGGGCACCTCTGTGTTAGAGGGTTAAAAAAGTCCCTCTCCTAGTTAGGACCTCGGACCTGTCAATGAGTAAAAGAGTGGTCATCAATAGTTTTTAAATGATTTAACAGCCCAAAAAAGGAAAAAAAGCTTCAAAACATTACTTCTATCTGCAGACCCCAAACTGTTGCTATATGAGTATTCCCATGTTTATGGGAATAAGTTCTAAAAATAACCTGCGATGCGTAAAAAGATTACAGAGTTTCTAAGGTTCTAAAACCCCTCACTACACACTTTTCTTAGACAGACCTGAACAATTTTACACTTTTCTCTTTTGTTTAAACTCTCAGTTCAAACCTTCATAGAAAATGGATGTATGTTTTCAAACTGAGCTGATTCTGTACAGAAGACGTGGCACTGGGAAGATTGATTGACAATGCAAACAGTCAATAAGGATGGAGAACGCAGTGTGGTGTGAAAAAATAAATAAACCATGCAAAATTGCACCAAAGAAATTCAAGAAACAGCGAGGTGAACCACAATATAGTGAGGGAACATTGTATTAAATAATAGCTGGTTAGAATACCTTGTTAATAATTCATAAAAACTGAGCTCCAGCAAAGTTCCAAAAATGATTTTTGATTAATACTTTGAGTTTTCGTTTCTGAAGTGTCATAGCTGCAGTTTGAACGAGCCACGAGCCACAGGATCACCGGGTTTGTTGGTAAACCTGGTTTCTCTCTGCTGCGGATCTGCTGGATTGTTGGGGTTTACTCAAAGTGATTGAGTGAGAAGTGGCTCTGTGAATGGAAACTGTTGATGAGAGAGCTCATTGTGAGTGTGTGCAGACCGCCTGGAGCTGAGAGAATGTCAATAACAGCCAATCATCATTTGAATGTCACAGCCCGGCTGAGTGCCGTGGAGGACTGTGTGCAATCCCGAAGCAGCAGCTTCCTGCAGAGTAACACACCAAGTCACAAAGCAAAAGCTGTTTTACATTGCTCTTTACAACATGACATGATACCTTTTTTGGGGGGTGGCTTTCAGTGAGGATTGAAACCATAAATGTGTAGATAAGAAACCCATCCACTGACCCATAACTTCTACTTATCCATATTCAGGTCAAACAGTAAACAAAGCAAAGAGATCCGTCCCTGTGTTTACCTCCGTCTGCAATAATACTGAAACCAGACCATCTTAAAGAGATTTACTCTGTCAAGCGTATGTTGATGATATAGCCTCCTTCTGATTTCATGAGCTATAACGCCTCACCAGGAAGGCGTCCAGGACACATCATGAGATGCTCAAACCCCTTTAGTGAGATCTTTCCTGCATGACTGATCTGCTCACTATATCTATAAAGACGCAGGCACTTTACAGTTTGTGAGCATAGATGAAGGAACTGTGGGTAATGTTTCAACCTTGCATGATGCCGAGACTGAAGAATGTTGACTTAACGTTGGTATCAATAAAGAAACAAACACACATAGAAATAGCCGCTCATGTTCATACTTTTTGAAATCCTGCAAAATTTTCCACGGCAGAATTAGAGACATTTACAAGCAAAAAATACAAAAGTTGCAGATCCTGAGACCTGACTTTAACTCAGAGATGTGACCATTGACTGTATATCAGAACTAGACTGAGTGACCCCTCCCTCTTCGCAGTCAAAACATGGCCTGCTGGCTTCAAGGAGCCAAAATCCTATAGACTTCTATTGAGAAATAAACAGTTATCCTATTTGTCAGAATAAGCATTCCTGCTCTGTTACCTTTTTAAAAATATTTTCTTGCTAATCCTATTCTGTTTTCACAATATTTTTTCTGTAGTGCAAGTTATTCAAGTTATAAACTGACCAATCAGAAGCCTCAACGAAACTAGGTGGTCTTTGATTAACAGATTCTTAAGAGGCCTGCTTTTCAGTGGTAGGGGTGTGGACTTCCAACAAGCTCACTCCTGATTGGTGAGAGTGGGTGCCGAAGAAACGTTTATTCAGCCTAACTCGGACCAATCACTGCTTGCTGATGTAGTCTGATTTCAACATGGTGAAATCCGTACTGCGAAAAAATGGCGACTGAATTGATTTGGTTTCATTAGAGCCGGAAGTAAACTTTTTTCTTAGGGTGAAGTCACACTCATGTTCAGTCCCCATGGAGACACATAGGTGCACTGCTGTGTTCGTTTTTGTCACTGCGCAGTATTTATTTTTTGTTTTACAACGGGACTTACAATAGATATTTTCATCATGAATATGCTATAATCTAATATAGTAGCCTAAATGTTTTTAATGACCTTGGAGGCTCAAAACTTTAAATCTGAAGGGCTTACGACAGGTTGCAATTTTTAATGTTGTTTCTTTATTATGTCACACAGCAAAATATACTAGGAAAACTGTTTTGTTTTTATATATTTCCTACTTTTAAATTGTTAAATTTCCACTCCAGCAACAAAAATGGCACTGTTGGAGCCATTCAGCTGTACAGTTTTGAGCCACTTGCCAGCTCGGATGAGGAAAATGAAGACGTGCATTCGAATGGAGCGGAGCTGGGAGACTTGGGCCCACCCACCGTCACAACTGAGAGCTTCAAACTACATTTTTACTACTGTAACTGATTCATCTCGATTTGAATAGAGAAATTTTCGTAAATACAATTTTAAGTGTAAATTAAATTTGTCCCACATCATGGGAAAATGCTACAAGAACATTGATGATTGAATGATGATTGACATGATGGAAGGGGGCGGGGCTTAATAATCTGCAAAGTCAATGCTGCCCTGTTGTCAGCAGCCGTCACCACAATACTGAAAGATACCAAAAAAAAATCTTAGTTATTTGTCTTTCAATATAAATAGAGAATATGGAATCATATAATTCTCTTTCTATGGTGACTGTGTCATCTTAAGTATTTGGAAGAATTCCAGACAAAATTGTGACAATAACTGTGCAGAAGCTCACACAAACCCACGCAATGTGACAACGTTTTTATCTATGTACCTTTTTTTTGTTATTTACTTTGTTCTTGTATCTGTTGGTAGATACTGCAACTTCTCAACTTTTTTTTTTTAAATGTCTGAGCTTAGTCTCCCAAACAAAACCTTTTTTTTTTTTTTTTAGTGTTCCTCCTCTGTTTGCAGCACTTCAACCATACAGGACCCAAACGTGGCAATTTTTTCTTTCACTGCTGACACCTCTTTTATTGACTTCCTGATTGGCTGAGCAAAGCTGCGCCTTAATGTTAGCATGTCCATTTGAGGGTATGCAAGGACAACATCACATACATTTATGCAAATGTAGTTTGTATCTTTCTAAAGAGATGTCTGCATGGAACTCTGAAAATGTCCACGTTCCAAACTGAATTTCAGTTTTATAAATGAGGCCCCAGATATCTGAGACTGGACAGTTCCAGCACTTCTGCCTGTAATGGTTAATCACAGATCCTTGACAGATCTCAACACTCACAGAAAACAAGCCCAACTTACCACCATCAATCCTTTCCTGTTCATAATGGCACTGAAAAGCCATTACCAGCAGGGATCTCACTCTCTTGGAACAGCTCCCTCAGAAAAAGGCCAATTGCTTCCCCCAAAACATCCCTCTGGACAAATCTGCCAGAATGTGCTTCATCTCTGCAGGAGTAAAATGTGCAAAACTAATTTGATAATCACAGAAGTCTGTTTCAAAGTGTTTATGCACTCAGGAATCCTTTTCATGGATTATTGCTTAATGCAAAGGAAACTTGTAGACAATCTACGTCTGATACCTTTAAATCCCTTTGTTATCCTACCAGAAAGGTAACAGCCTAAGAGCTCACTAAAGTGACAGTTTGACACACTTACCTCATGTGCAAATCATTTATCCAGTCAGTACTGATCTTCCTGTAAAGCAGCCTTGATTTAAAAAAATATACAGTAAGTATTGTGCCATTTATCAGTTTATTCCAACTTGACTTTCTGTTTAAAGACCCTCTACAATCTAATTTTAAAGCCTTCCAAGTGGTCTTTTAATTATGAGGTTTTTAGACCAAAAAAACAAAACTGTGTCGTTTTCTTTGTCAGTTTCTGCAGAGCCGCAGTTGTTCATTAGAAAGAGTTGTTGGCGGGACCATTGGCACAGAGCAACCCCGCCCCCTCTTCTCTTTCCTGTTGATGAGAGCTCTTTGATACACTCTAGTGCTAGCAGCTGACATCCCCTCACAACCCCGAGCTATTCAGCCGCACAGTTTGGAGCCACACTCCAGCAGACGAGGAAAAAAAAGACGTATATGGATGTATTTGTCTACAAGTGGATGCATCAGAATGGAGCAGAGTCTGCTCTTGAATCACAACAAGTTGAATGAAAAAATACTCAATCATCAAGGTTTTGGGTTTCCAGCTGAAATAAATGTCTCCAACATCGATAGTTAAAGCTAATGGTTAATACAAAAAAGGTGGTTAATCTCAATATTTCTACTCAGTTATTCTAGTTTATTCTAGTCAACATTAAAAGGTTCAAGTTATTCTGGACAAACTTTTGTTAAGCAGTAAAATGAAGTGGAAAGTTTTATTTACTAAAGAAATTACTCTTTTGCTTAACAATAATATCATATGACGAGAAGTAATTCGCTTTTTATTCTTGTTTTTCCAAACACATTTTCTATTTCCAGGTGACTCCAGGTGACCAGAGCAGATTTTGAAGGTCTTCACACACCTTTGTCTGTTGGTTAGAACAGCAGCAAGCCAACAGGAATTGAAAAGAACAAAGAAAAAGAATAGAACAAAAGGATGGTGTTGAAGTTTTTGTTTTTTTGTTTTTAAAGTATTCCGCTTAACATCTGGCTTCAAGTAAGAATCAACATTCTAAATGAAGAAAAAGAAACATGGCAGCGTTTTGGAATCACGGCTCCCATCCCTTAACTCTGAAGACTTGCCTTTGATCTCCACTGATTAACACACCAGCAGCGTTCTGCAGTCATGACGGACAACGTGAGCTCCAGGATGGATACGCCCACCAACATCTCTCTGAGCTCCAGCATCCCCATCTCTGATTCTCTGGAGTACAAGACCGTGTCGGTGTTCTTGGTCTTACTGGTGTGTGGAGTGGGGATCATTGGCAACGTCATGGTGGTTCTTGTGGTCTTCACCACCCGGCACATGAGGACGCCCACCAACTGTTATCTGGTGAGCCTGGCAATAGCCGACCTGACAGTGCTGGTGGCGGCGGGGCTGCCAAATGTGTCTGACAGTCTGACCGGAACATGGATTTTTGGACAAGCTGGGTGCCTGGGAATCACCTACCTTCAGTATTTAGGAATCAACGTGTCGTCCTGTTCCATCACTGCGTTCACTGTGGAAAGGTGAGGACACGTCTCCTTCCATCTGGCCCACACTACTGACATTCATCATAGAAATACTGTAAAGGGAAAATATCAGAGTTTAGAGCCGTTGTTAAGTTCTCTGCCATAAAGAAATGTCTGTGAATGCTTAGCGGTAAATCAAGCGGAGGATATACCGAGCTAATGACACAGAAACTTTCAAAGATGTGTGAGAAGCAGGAGTGGAGCTAAAGGGGGACACCTGCCCCCCAATTTTTGAGTCAATATTAGTATCATCACAGGGTCACAGGGTTGCTGGAGAACAACCCAGCTACTGTCAGGTAAAGGCAGGGTAAACCCTGAGCAGGTTAGGACATACGTAGTGTGTGAAAAAACAAGTACTGCAGAAAAGTAGGGGCGGATATCTCAGGAGAAAGTTAATCATTTAAATACGGTCTCTCACTTGAAGGAGGAGACATAACAAACCCAAAGAATGCAATCCGGGTCAGGTAACTGAGATCCACAGACAAGTCCTGGGGCTGAAGCGTAGTCAGGCGAGTAACTAAGGTCAAGAACTAGCAACAAAAGGGCAAAGAGCAAGGCTGCAGAGAACTACAACAAATTGTCAGAAAGTGCAAAACAAACATGACAATAAACACAACTAAACATTGATGAAAGGCATGAATGGAAGATACAGGAAGTGTGGAGGACCAAAAAGATAAGAAGCAACAGAATCCTGACGACTACAATGAGAGACTAAGTGTCAGTATGGAGCTGCCAAACAAATTTCTAATTAATTCATCATAAATGTTACTGTTTTCTGCTCTGGGGCACGAAGTAAAGATTACTCTTCAAACACACTTTTGTTCATCTAAAAGATAAATGCTTAGAGAACCTGCTGAAAATGTAAGAATTGCAAATCAGCCTCTGATGCTGCACTTTGGTTATTTATTTGATTTATTGGGTATTTATTTGGTGAATTAAACTGAGTGATTGTTGTTGTTGATGCTCCAAACGCATTTTCGCTGTTTTCACTGACAATGACAAAATAAATGAATCTTGAATCTTGAGGAAGTCAGTCAGGATGATCCATTTTAGCCACTGGCTGTTCAAAATGCTCACAAAACTGCACTTAAAGACAGTGGCTGTGGTGCAAGCACAAGCAAGGGGCGGACTTTGGACATGCCTGATCTAAGACAATAAACACATTTTGTTCATCAGCATCAATGAACATATTTGTTAATGTTATATTATAATAAAAAAATTAATATATACTTTTTTTCTCCCTTCTCTTTGAAATAAATGAATATTTAATCATATCTATATCTAAGGGTTTTGGGCTGAAATGCAGCAAAACTCATGCATTTCTGCTGTAGAGACGCTGAGATTGATGCATGCCAAATGGAAAAAAAAACATACAAACATTTAATTTAGCCTTGTCACATGAATTCCTGCCCCACTTCCTAAAGACAACACACTAAATCAATGCTCACCGATCGGAAAATAAACACTAATCCTGAGTGTATTGGGAGAGTGGTTTATATGTGATCCTTTACAGGCTTTTTTAGGGATAAACCTGTTTGTTAATCTGATGTTTTTTTAAGCTCTTAAACCCTGAAAGTCTATCTGATAAATGTTGGACAGTAAAATCAGATAAATGTTTGCACTTCTGCATTTTTCAGTGATTCAGAACTAGTGTAGTTTTGTTTTAGGTCCAGTCGGGTTCTGTTTCAGAGAACTGGTGTTAGAAATGTTATGAAACACTTCACATATTCCAATCAGTATCGGTGTTTGTTCTCCCGGTGGAGCCGAAGCCACGGAGATTAAAAAAGAAAAATCCTCATACCCACACAGTAATCATCTGACCTCTCTGTACATTTTCAATTTCCCGGCCGCCTGTGTCGATGAATAATGAATGAAATGTTTTACACACTTTGGTGTCTGCTGTGGAGCTGAGCTTTGCTGCGCTGTGAAAATATCTGAGCATCACATTAACAGCTCAGGGGTGTCTGCTTTGTCAGAAATGTGAGAGCGCCGTGTTTTTTTTTCCTTTTTTGTGCGCACAGGTACATTGCTATCTGCCATCCCATGAAGGCTCAGACCGTGTGCACGGTGTCCAGAGCAAAGCGGATCATAGCGGGAGTTTGGATCTTCACCTGCGTCTACTGCATGCTGTGGCTCTTTCTCGTGGACATTCAGGTCAGAAGATTAATGTGAATCGTTATTTATTCAAACTTTTTTGAAATTTTATGTTGGAGATTCGAACTCTTTAGCTTGTAAAGCTTCAAACAGCATGTCCAGTTAGTGCCACAGCAGAGGGTTCACATCAGACTCCATCTGACAATAGTAGATAAAAAACAATATTTATGTTTTTTAAAAGCATTTAGTTTTTAAATTAACGTGTTAAAACTGCTAAAACAATTAAATACCAAGGCTTCTGAGCTTGTGTAGTTCAGAGGATAGTTTGAATGTGAAACTAGACTAGACTAAAGCAGACTTTTTGCTGGGCAGAGGAAGTTTTCCAGACATACAGCAAAACCTTTATTGTTTGGTGGAGAAAATGTGATAACTGTAGGTGGTCCTGATGTAATCAAACTTTATCCAAATGGTTTTCTTTTTTTCTTTTTTTTTACAAGACTGGCTGCAGCAGTCCAACTCCTGCTGCTTCAGGGAACACACAGCATTTCAGATATGACATGAGCTGAGTCGAGCATTGGTATCTTCTAGGACCAGTTTTTTCACAGATGCAGCTTAAACTGCAATGTCAGTCGCCTGAAGAAAAACTCAGTGTATCACTATGTGCAGATATGAAGCATCATGTCATGTAACTCAAGGAATCCAGACACTGTTTTCTTTCAAGCAAAATGATGGGGGGCATAATACAAGCTGGAGAGACCCTAAAAGACATAATTGAAACTTTTAAAAAAAATATTTACATACCCCTCCTGTCATAGATCTGTTCTGAAACTTGGCTCTCTTTTCAAACTGCTGCTCCTTACTGTCAAAATTATCCTATGTGTGGTTGACATACTGTATGTGTCACACAACATAAATGTTGGTGAAAAATGACAATTTTATAAATACAATAAAATGGAATCAGCTAAATTATCTGAGCAGTTCAAAATCCTAACAGTACACTATTATTCAGCTCATCACATAAAGTATGTCATGAAAGTTTAAGGACAGTTTTAGGTTTAAATGACCTGTGTGGACTTTTTTTTAATAAACAAACAGGCTAAATGACTTACAGTGTAAACATTCTTAAGTCCTACCTTAAGGAAGTTAAAAATCAATGTTGTGGTAGTCACATGTCCTGTCACATGACCATCCAGAATGGGGAATACAATACAAAATACAGTGACCTGCTTGTTGTGCTTGACCGGCTGGAACCCCTCCTTCTGGGTCGGCTGCTGTTCAGCCACTGCAGCTCTAGATGGGGACCTGCATCACCACTTAGCTGTGGTGGAGCGGTCCCCGCCTGTGAAGCTGCATTTGGCTGTCTATGCGGCTGTTCACGGAGGGGGAGGTTCCAATTATTAGCGTTTCCAGCATCCTGTTTTTGTGCTCAGCCTATTTCTCATTGTCCTTTGCCATCACTTAGGGGGTGGGAGGTGTGAAAGGAGTGGGGGGCTAGGTACGGGGAGGGGGGCCCTATTTATTTATTTATTTATTTTTATTTTATTTATTTTTAAATCGTCAATGCTTGTTTTTATATTTTGTTGTGTTTTAATGTAAAGCACTTTGTGTTATATTTATATATGAAAAGTGCTTTATAAATAAAGTTTGATTTGATTTGATTTGATTTGACCTTCAGGTAGGCCCAGATGGACACGTCCAGTGTGGCTACAGAGTGAAGCGGGAACTCTACCTGCCCATCTACCTCATTGACTTCGCCATCTTCTATGTCATCCCGTTGCTCCTTGCCATTGTGTTGTACGCACTGATTGCCCGAATCCTCTACCTCAGGTAAAATGGGACCTGGAACATTTTAGACTCCATCATCGTTTTTTCCGCGAGGGTCTTTTTTTCACTGTCTGGGACAACATCTTACATTAAACAACATTTGGTGTGAATCACACATTTAAACCTGTACAAAACAATGGACTGAAATTATGAGCAAAAATAAAATACAATAAACATTGTTCTGCTCCTTATGGTGATGAAAGGCTCAACAGAATTTAAAGGAAGATAAAAAAGCGAAAGTCAAGACAGTTGTCTGAAATTTAAAGAAGCATCCATTATGTTTGAGTCTACAATCTGACAACTATGGAGAGGAAATAGACTCAATGGATTTGTGCGTGCGTAATTCTTGATTTGTAATTTATACAATAAAATTTGTGCGTGACTGTGTGTACTTGAAATTGTGTATTCACATGTACACTCAAATATCAAAAACGTACAAATACAATTTATGCACACACAGCTTCATATTTCAGCATCTTAAAACAAACTGCAAATTCAAAATGTGTCTAATCGCCTGATGCACAAACACAAAACCGTATTTACGTGCAGATCTCTGATCTTTGCGTAAATACGGTTTTGTGTTTGTTGTGAGAGGTTGTGATTCTTTACACATCTCCAGAATTGTGCAGAGATGATGCGTTTAAGTTCTGCTAGAATGCTGGGTCATCAGATTTTTCTTATCAGCTGCTTTTGCCTTTGGGGCTGCACGGTGGCGTAGTGGTTAGCGCTCTTGCCTCACAGCAAGAAGGCCCCCAGTTCAAGTCCCGGCCGGGGGATATGAAAAAACACAACATCAATGGGGGACCTTTCTGTGTGGAGTTTGCATGTTCTCCCTGTGCATGGGTGGGTTCTCTCCGGGATCTCCCGCTTCCTCCCACCATCCAAAAACATGCTTCATAGGTTGATTGGCAACTCTCTTCTTTCTCTTTCGGCTTTTCCCATCAGGGGTCGCCACAGCGAATCATCCTTTTCCACCTCACTCTATCATGGACATCTTCTACCCTAACATTAGCCAACTTCATGTCCTCTGTTAAGACATCCATGTATCTCCTCTTTGGCCGTCCTCTTGCCCTCCTGCCAGGCAGCTCCATCTCCAACATCCTTCTACCAATATATCCACTATCCCTCCTCTGAACATGTCCAAACCATCTCAGTCTGGCTTCTCTGACTTTGTCGCTAACACAGGCAACATGAGCCGTCCCTCTGATGTACTCGTTCCTTATCCTGTCTAACCTGGTCACTCCTAAGGAGAACCTCAACATCTTCATCTCCGCTACCTCCATCTCAGCCTCTTGTCTCTGTCTCACTGCTACCGTCTCTAACCCATAGAGCAGAGCTGGTCTCACCACTGTCTTGTACACCTTTCCTTTGAGTCTTGCTGACACTCTTCTGTCACACAACACTCCTGACACTTTCCTCCACCCGCTCCAACCTGCCTGCACTCGCCTCTTCACCTCTTTTCCACACTCCCCATCACACTGAACTGTTGACCCCAAGTACTTAAACTCCTGCACCTTCTTCACCTCAGCCCCCTGTAACCTAACGCTTCTACCTTGATCCCTCTCGTTCAGACACATGTATTCTGTCTTACTACGACTGACCTTCATGCCTCTTCTTTCCAGAGCAAACCTCCACCTCTCTAGCTGTTCCTCCACCTGCTCTCTACTCTCACTGCAAATTACAATGTCATCCGCAAACATCATTGTCCAGGGAGATTCCTGTCTTACCTCGTCTGTCAGCCTGTCCATCAGCATAGCAAACAAAAAAGGACTCAAAGCTGATCCTTGGTGTAGTCCCACCTCCACCTTGAACTCCTCTGTCTGACCTACAGCACATCTCACCACCGTCATACTTCTCTCATACATGTCCTGAACTACTCTGACATACTTCTCTGCCACTCCAGACGACCTCATACAGTACCACAGCTCCTCCCTCGGCACCCTGTCATACGCCTTCTCTAAATCTACGAACACACAATGCAGCTCCTTCTGACCTTCTCTGTACTTTTCCATCAACATTCTCAAAGCAAAAATGGCATCAGTGGTGCTCTTACGGGGCATGAAACCATACTGCTGCTCACAAATCTCCACCTTCTTCCTAAGCCTGGCTTCCACTACTCTTTCCCACAGCTTCATTGTGTGGCTCATCAACTTTATTCCTCTGTAGTTGCTGCAGTTCTGCGTGTCACCCTTGTTCTTAAAGATCGGAACCAGAACGCTTCTCCTCCATTCCTCAGGCATCTTCTCACTCTCTAAAATCCTATTGAACAACCTCGTTGATTGGCAACTCTAAATTGTCCATAGGTGTGAGTGTGAGAGTGAATGGATGTGTGATTGAGGATATTCCACCCTGCGACAGACTGGCGACCAGTCCAGGGCATCCCTTGCCTACGCCAAAGTGGCCGGGATAGGCTCCGGCAACCCCGTGACCCCGAAAGGGAATAAACGGTTAAGAAGATGAATGAATAAGAAGATGAATGCTTTTGACTTAGATTGTATTAATATATCGTAAAAATTGACAGTTCTTTTACCTTCTTAAACAGATATAATAATACTAAAAAAAAAAAAATTAAATACCAGCATTCGGGGTAGAGTTCCGTGCTGGAGGCGCCGTAGGGTGTTGCTGCTCAGCGGGAGCGGACAGCTCTGGAAGACTTAAAAAAAAAGAATTGGTGTTTTAAAAAGGCACATTTGGACTTGTTTTTGAAATCTTAATTATCATAGCACATCTGTTTCTTTACATAGTATGGAGAGAAAATAGACTCTGGATTTGAGTGTGTGTGTGATGCTTGATTTGTAACTCATACAATATAGTTACAAGTTACAAATCAAGCACTACACACACACACGCACACACACACACACACACACACAAATCCAGTGAGTCTATTTTCCTTCCATAGACGACTTCTTTCATTGTTATAGGCTGGATATCAGAGGAGGAGAGGAGTTTGTGGTCGGGTAATGGTGTACGTTGTGTGAGTTTGAGAGTTTCTGTGGGCCCTATTTGTGTTTCATAATATCTTTGAATATATTTTTGTGAAGCACTTTGTGTTGCTTTGGCCCAAAAGGAACTTCACAAATAAAGTGTGAATAAAGTTGACAGTTTGTGGGCAAAGAGCCAAAAAACATTTGAGTCTTTTTCACTGTTTGCTCCTGAAATTCACACTAACTTGACGTTTTCAAGCCGACTTTGGGAATGTTTTATTTCACTGTTAAAATCCTTGTTGCACCACTGTATTATCAACCAGGTAAAACATCACATTTTGGCTTTTAAATGTTGTCAATCCCTTCTGTTTTTTTTTCTCTGAGCTAACAGAAGGGAACGGCCAATCACCATTGCAATGATGAACATGACATCCCCACAACAGACATCCAGTGTGACACATGAGTGTCACACTGCCTCATAGATCATGAACCTGTGTCGGATTATTTGCCATCTGTCCTATTTTCTTTAGCTGTAATTTATAATTCAAATTATTCTTGTTCTTACTTTGTACGAGGGCTGGTTTCACCTATCCTTTGTGCTGATTTGTATGAATCTTAAAAGTAACTTTTGAAGTTTTAAAATCCACAATTTTGGACTAGAAATCAGAAAAAAAACTAACTGATGGTTAATTGGATTAAATCCCAAATCCTAATCTCCTAAATCTGAACTAAATAGATTTAAGAATTTGGCAGGTTTTTCTTCCGCTGCTCTCTTCAGGTCATCATCATTCTGTCATTAATTTTCAATAAATGCAAGAACATTTTTTAATTTTCTAAAGATAATATTGATGCCATAACATTCTGGATCTATTCTTGATTTGATATAAATGTCCTGATTTTATTATAGATGCAGCCAAAAAGAATTCCATACATTGGGGTTTATTTATAAAACTCAAATGCACAGCTGAATTTGTCTTGAGGTAAAAAGATATTGAAAAACACTAAACTGAGCTAATTACAAACTATTTTTTTTCAAATAAGCAAATTCATTTCAAAATATTCATGATCATTACAGTCTCATTTAGTTCAATGTGGGCCATGTTGTCAAACTGTATTTAAACATTTGCCTTTAAAAGTAGCTAACAGATTACATCAAAGACTTTGCAGTATAATCTTTGTACTGAGTAACTGATGCTGCAGCTCTGTGGAACTTTCACTTTGTTTTCTAAAGTATTTTTTTTACAAAAATTGACAAAAACCCCTGAATAAATGATTACAACGGGTTTTTATTGGCTTCTCTCCAAATCTATCATGATTTGAAAAGCTTGTTATATGGAGAGAAAAAGTCTTGTGTTTGTTCAGTAATGATGGGCTTTGTCTTGTATTGCTGCAGCCCTCTGCCTCACCAGCCCGACACCAGCGCCACCACACTGCGCAGGAGCTGTCGGGACACCTCAGAGGCGGCGAGACCGGGTCGCCAGGGTCGGCCAAAGAGCGCGCTCTCCTCCAGGAAACAGGTCTGAGCCTCATCACACCTTTGTCACCTCTCCCATCCACTTCCCGTGGGCTCATCTCCTCTGTTTGTCTGTTCCCTCTGGTGTTTGCTGTGATAACTGCAATTAAATACCAGCGCATTAGTGATTTCCTGTCGATGTCATACGTCTGCTCCAACAGAGCAGCCCAGGCCGAGACCCTTAAAGACCCACTCTAATGAAAATCCTGTTATAGGTGTTTTTAACGTGTTCTTGTGGCATTTTTCTGATAATAGCGGACATATATAAACAAAATTGAGCTTAAAATTGCCTGAGTATTTCTTTTTTGAAATCATTGTGATTTAGGAGCAGGTGAAAAACCTGTATGTGTCGTAAAGACACATGCCACAAGCTTCCTGCTCTGCTCCATTCTGATGCATCCACTTGAAGACAAATAGATCCACATCCGTCTTTGTTTTCCTTGTCTGAGCTGGTATCTGGCTCAAAGCTGTATGGCTGGATAGCTCTGACATTGCCCTCCATTTTTGTTTCACTGGTAATGTCAGGCTGGGGTTGTGAGGAGCTATAAGCTAGCAGGAGAGAGTGTAACCAGAAGGATGTCGGGATGGATAATGGGAAGGGGGAGGGCTTACTCTGCGTCAACAGTCCCACCTTCAACTCAAAGGGCGAATTTCTAATGGCCTACTGCTGCTCTGCAGAAACTACGTCCTAGAAAACGAGACAGTTTAAAAAAAATGTGTCTAAAAATGGCAAAATCATAATTAAAACACCACTGGGGATGCTTTTACAGTAGATTCTAAACGCAGTCACAGCTGTAATGGCTGAACAGTCTGAGGAGGTTTTTGTGCAGCATGCTCTCTACTGGAGATTGCCTGATTCTATTCAGTAGTGCTGGACTGTGGAAACATTCTGCTCTACATAGCATCAAGAGTCCTCATCC
Organism: Oryzias latipes; assembly: GCF_053564925.1. Taxonomy (NCBI): domain Eukaryota; kingdom Metazoa; phylum Chordata; class Actinopteri; order Beloniformes; family Adrianichthyidae; genus Oryzias; species Oryzias latipes. Next base: position 29,687,524 of record NC_136242.1, on the reverse strand, counting down.
ACTTACGAAGGTTACAGCAAAGCAGTTTTTAGGGGCATTACAGAGGTGCGAGGCAGTGTCCTGCGGGGGGGGGGGGGGGGGGGGGGGGGGGTTCGGGGGGTTGGGGTTACAGATATGCACCAAGCAGGCAGAAACCAAAGAGTAAACCTTCAGTTTTTAAAATCACCAGCTGTAGTCTCTCCAAACATGCCGCCAGACGGGCTTTTATCTTCTCTGCTCAATGGGAGCTCCTGTTACTGGAACCTCCTCTCAACAGTTCCCAGACAAAAAGAGGCTCCTCGAGGTGATTGTGGGGGCGTTCTGACCTGGCTGCTGGTTCCACACTGCGCCTTGAAGCTGCCCAGCAACATGTTTCTCTAACCTTTTGAATGCCCAACCATCCCCCCTTCATTTCCTCTCTTTTTAGCAAGAGCCGTCTACAGGCTGAGTCCTTGCATTGTCTGCTATCAGCACGTTTCAGTCAACTTGGTTTAGTCCAGTTTCTGGAAAGTTATTTTTAGCAGCAACCTGGATGTTAGAATAGAACCGAGCAGGCCATCATAATTGTGACATAACTGTAGCAAATGGGTGGTTGGTTGGATGACGGATTGCAAAAGAGGCTAAATGTCAACAGAACAAAGCAGCATAACTGACGGGACGCCGCAGAAAAAAATCAACTTCTTCAAATTATAAAAAGAATTCAAACCATAAAAGTGCCTTCTTATTAAACCCTTGTTGAGCACAAAAGAGAAGTCTCCTATTATAATAATTTTAATTTTTATTTGGTAATAAGAGAAAAGCCTTCGGGTTAAGATGTAAATACTCTGATACAAAAATATTACCCAAAATTAACTACCTCTTTTCTGTGATTCTTACAACCATCGGCAACATGGTTTAAATCATCATCCATATCCAAGTTTTTATGGAAAAAGTGAACCTTGGCTCAAAAAAGGTTGAAAAGCACTGAGATAGAGTAAATGGCACATCATGGTTCACCTTTTGCGGTCGCCAATTTGCGGATTTGTTTCAGTGTAGCTTTGCATCCTTCATTTAGGTTTTGTTTTAACAGTGTTCTGTGTCCTGATTGGCTGTAGACCTTGTCTATTAATTTACTCTGTGCCATGTCTCCTGTAGAGAATGTGCTTTGTTTATCAAATCTACATAAATCTTTAAATATTTGTTTTTTTTCTATAAAACTGGAATTATTTTCTATGAAGGTTTGAATGTTGTAAACGTTTAAACAAGACAGAAAATTGCAAAAATGTCTGTTTGAGAAAGGTGAATAAAGTTTGTAGTGCAGAGTTTTACAGCCATGAAACGTCTGTACTTCTAGATTTTACGAATCAGGTTATTTATGGACACTGGGGCCACCTGTGACCACCAAGACCAATGTGGAGTTCAGTGTCTTGCCCAAGGACACCTTGACCCATTGGCGTGCAATTCAAAAAGCGAACCTGCGATCTTCAGAAGTCATCATCAGAAGTCGACCGCTCTACCTCTGCACCACGGCAGCCCTATTGTAGCTATAGTAGCTGTTGCATTTTAGTATCAAGCCATGATTTTCTAGTAAAACTAATCCTTAAAAAAATACGCCTGTCATAAAAAATTGGACTGGAGTCCTCCAGAAAACAGGTTTTTCAGCAAACTGCAGAAGTTTTGCCACGGGAGCATTTTTAAAAAATTGAATGCCAAGTCTGTTTGGTGTGAACCTGCAGAGTTAAGTCTCAGCTGGGTGAGTTTTATGGTCATCCTCAACATGAAACGGCTTTGTCTGCCAGCAGTCAGCATTTTCCGGGGAAACAATCAGCAACTTCCCCCTGGAAACCTTGAATGAAGCCTTCATGAATATATGAGCTGTGTCTGCAGTCACCTACAGCTCAGAGGCACGCATTAAAACTAGCAGCCCTCGACATTAATGGATCTTGAGTGCTTCACCTTCCCCGCAGGCCTGGTTGCTTCCAAGTGCGTTTGCACGAACACAAGCCTCAGTGAGACCAAACTGGAGAGCGGAGAAGATCCTAATCTCTTGTGTTCAAGGAGCTCCACAAGAGCAGAAGATTTGCATAATGTGATGTAGGATTTACACTGAAGTGTGCTTAACATAACAGATGATTCTCTGCTTCAATAGTTCTTGACGCTCTCATTCATCGTTTGATCGTCCGACTCTTCCTGATAAGAGTTTGATAAACTTGTGTACCAAAGAATGGCACTTTTATGATTGGAGATTATGACAGTGGGGTGTGAGATCACTGGACGCTTTTCATCTCTGAGAGTTTCCCCGTTGCTGTGATCTCCTTAAGTGCAGGAAGAGAGAAGGGGATACTTGGTCTCTGTCACACTCTGCGCTGATAGCATCAGAGGCTAAATGTTAATTCTCTGGCTCAGTGGGAGGATCAGCAAGTCTGTGTATTTAATGGGAATACTGCCACTCCTGAAAAACACCAGGAAAGAAATGTGTTTCTAGCAAAAAGTAAAATATCCTGTCACTTATGATGCACTCTTTCAAAAAGTCATCATAATGCTATGTGTTTAATTATCAGTGCATGGAGGATGCTTTACTTTGTCTTCTTTACAGTTAAATGCTTTGCTGTGCTGCCATTTTCCTGCACAGCTGATTGTCAGCCTTCAGCTCAGACTCTGGCTCTTATCTCAAATTGCAGGTTTCTGAGAGGAAAGTTGTACATGACACCGGGTATAAGCCGGCTTTTCCCGGTTTTCCAGGTTTTTCTGGTGCAATGTGGAAAAAAAGTGTCACCTGAACATGTTCAGATGAAGGAATGGATAGTTGGAGGGGAATAAGTGGGAGGGGATGTAAAAGTGTGCAGCATTGCTGAGGACTGATAAGACTAATTGCTTGAGTCTTCCTGGATGACTGGCTCGACCCCTCCCAATCTGTGTTTCGCAGGTCTTCAGAAATGTCTGATCCGTTACCATGGTCACCAGGCAGCGGCGATGAGGGACACTGAGAAAGATCGTTGCTTGCAGAGGGACACAAATGCACAGTCAGAACGGCCTGTCATACTAATAGGCTGGCATTAATTTACAGTCACGCATGAGCCAAAAGATATGTTTTGGTGTGAAATCACAATAAAATTCATCTGACAACATCTTAGAGTAAAACATAAACATTTTTCAAGGCAACCTCAAAAAACCCCACACCCTTTGAACTGCAGTAACTCTTCGACTGTTCCCGCAAATAAAGTCATTCCAACAGATTCGGATGTGGCAGCTTTGGATCTATATGTAACACTTTACCTTAGTAAGGTGCTGCATTATGGAAACTTCACTTTCTGTTGGAATTATATCATTTGCATCAAGGGTTAAAGAGTTGCGGCAGTTCCAAGAGCATCAAGTTGTAGTGTAAAAGGGTTAAAATGAAACCTAAAACAACAATGTGGTTGCTTCTTCTCAGTTTTATTGCAGAGAAGCCCTTCTGTAATTCAAAGATGTAAATAAATGCGGCGCAGATCAATCTGTGGTTCTCAATAATGAAAAAACAAAGGGGCATCAATGTGAAACAGTAATTCATCTTTCTCAGTTGTTAAATCAAGGACAAAACATTTAAAAAGGGTTACAACTTACACATTTAGATTTGTAAAATTAAATATTCCTCTATTAGTTTTGTTACCAAAATGACTTTTGTATAAATTCAGTTCTATAAAAAGAGAAAAAAAAGTTTAAACAAACCATTACTAAAGCTGTTAAAGGAGGAATTTGAGACCAGCAGACATGGAGATGTAAGGGAGTTCAAAGATCAAGGAGTCAGTCATGGAGGGTCTCAACAGTGACAGGATGAACATTAAAATCAATGTGTTGTTCAGCATCAAGCTCCCGGGGAAGGAGGTAAAAACAGTTATGATCCATGCAGCTCAATCCTGGACAAGCTAAGATTTATGGAGGTACTTAGAGAACAGAATTACAATAATCAATACAGGAAGCAATCAGGGCGTGTGAGGATGACGGGGGGAGGTGTTTGAGGAAAGATTCAAGCAAAGGTTAATGATACCACACAAATGGAAGCATTCAGACCGACCCGCATTATTCGTGTTTGCTTCTAAAGATGATGTGCTTCTCACACGACTGTTGGTTTTAGAGAGGTTTGATTGAAGTCAAGCAAAGGACTGATGGAAAAATGCATGTGCAAATTCAGATTAGGACACCGATCTGAGTTCTGCAGAGTACTCTCCAAAAACATTCTCTACTGTTAAACGAAAGCAGGGATGTCCAAACGTCTTGCAAGGAGGGCCGGATCTGGTGAGGTGAAACTGTGTGAGGGCCAACCATTCGGCCTGGACTTTTTTAATGACTTATATGGCATTTTCATCTCTTTACATAGAATACAAACATACAAACACATCTAGAAACATTTAAACCGAATGGAATTACTAAAATAAAATTGACCTAAGAGAGAAAATGTTCATGCACATTTTTTTTACGGGCATGCTGGGTCTTTTAATAACACTTTAATAACACTAAAGGGTAAGTAAGAGTAAAGCATGGCAGACTCAGACGTTTCACACAAAATATTCCTTTTAGATTGACTGTTAGAAATTAGGAAATTAGACAATCAGAGCGCAGGTTGTGTGGACATCCTACAGGTGTGCTATGGACTCTCACGTATCACGTGCACACACCCCATTCGTGCAGCATTTGTTCAGGGACAGTAAGGAGCCTGTACTTGCACCTTACTGTATGACAGCATTACCAGCACTGTGTGCAACTTACATTATCTTTACAAATACTTCACAATACATGTACCACACACTCTAAAATGGTATATTTTACTTCATGACATACCTTAAGATGGCCATAGGAACCTCAAGTAAACTGCAAGACACACCTTCACTCCCCTTAAGATGCAGCCACCTCCACTTTCCAAAGGCCCAGAGTCAGCAGCACCCCTACAGGTCAACTTACGTACATGTGCATGTGACTAAGGCTCAACCAATAAAACTTCATTTATTTTGGTTTCAAAGGGAATTCCTCTTGGTCCTTTTCCACAGACTTCCACAGAAAAAAGGTTCAAATATATGTTTGGAAAGTATTGTTGTAAAAAGGAAAACAAAAACTCATTAATGGGAACTTAGAACAAACGGAAACACAATTTAAAAAGAGCTAAACTTTAAAATGTTATTCACAAATGGTTAAAAAAAAAATCAATAAGGAACTGAAGTGAAGCAACTAAAAATATGAACAAAAGTGGATGATTGGCAAATGGACCTGGTGGGGTTGAGTTACCGGTACTCTTTAAAATGGAAAGAGAAAACTTTTGAATCTCACCTAAAAAGACAAAAAATTTACTTCAAACCTAACAAATAAAAAAAAACAAGGTGGCACCAAACCTCATAACTTATAAGATAATTAAGCACAAACACAACCTTGTTTGAAAACTCATTTGGTCTAAATAGATTTAGTGAATTAGTAAATTATTTGTATTTAATCAATAAATATCAAGGAGGAAAATATTGTTTGATTGACAGCTGACTTTAAAGTCAAATTAGAATTCATTGGATAAAATATTGTCATCAATAAATCAAGTTGTACAAAAGAAAATCCCCACAAGTCAGATACAATATATGTCTTTCCTTTGCATAGTATGTCAAAAAAGCAACCTTTTAAAACTCAAAACCTTGAGTTTGACCACAAAACGATCCACAATTTAACATTATTGACTTTTCTACAAAGTGACAGTGGCCGAAAGATGTTGCCCATCCACTGAACGGTCAAATCCGAGCTGCTGTTTCCAAGTGAAAGGTTTTTTAAGGACACGTCAGAGGATGTGAAAAGTCCTCAGGTCAGAGGCCCATTCATTCCAGTTGGCAATCATGGAGTCGGTGGTGTTCCTCGCAGCATGAGCAGACTGCAATCCGACATGAAAATGATTTCTGTCCACGTGAGTTATTTCAAAGGAGCAGGGATGTGGATGTTCTAAAGTTGCATGTTACCTCACCACTTTTGGAGGAGCTCGCATTGCTGAACATTTCATTCGCTGGTTAGAAGTAATTTTGATGGTCAGTTTAGCTACATGATCATGTCCTGCTGGAATGATGTTATCAGGAAATTCTTCACACCTCCGTCTGTCAAAACCAACATTTTTCAGAATAACCATTTCATAATAATCTGAACCAGGCTGTAATGATGTTCTCTCACAAGAAAAAGGCTCTGCTTTGATTGAATTCCAATTGAATCGTTTAGTTCAATAGGGGCCCTAGTCTACAGTTTTTCAAAATAGAGATATTATATGTTCTATGGTCTTCAAGGGAAAAGCTATCTGATTATGTGCAAAAAAGTCCCAAGTCCGTTGTAATGTATTGACTATGGTTGACATTTAAAAGTGTAAATTTTCTGGACTTGGGCCTCTCTTGCATGGGTTTTGCTTTATCACATAAATGGCAGCACTAGTTATCTACTATGGCAGCGTCCCTGTTTAATTCAAGAAGGGCCCAAGTCAAGAGACTTTCGTTTGCGAATCCTCTGAAATTATAAAAGTGAGGTGCTTCATATTATAGCATTTATAAGCTATGATCTGCTGCTAAATCTGGGTAAAGTATTAATCATTTGGTGTAGCCTCCCTTTAAGCTATGCAATTGAAATAATTTCCTGGAAAAACAAACCTCTTGGACTTGGGCCCCTTTTGAACTAACCGATTCAAATGGGTGTGGTCCATGTGGAGCATGAATTGCTTTATTCCAGACAATCCAGCTTCTTCCCAGTATAAGAATATGCTATAGCGTGTTTGGTCTTTCTGAATTGTCCCTTAAAAATTAGTGTTAAGGGCTCTGTGATGTACTGGAGAAATGTGACCCTGAGCAGAAGAAAGTTGGAATGGAAGATTAATGGACGTTATTCTGAACTTATCAGGAACTGGTAGAGTAGGACTCAATATGCAGGAGACCAGGCATAGTGGCAGAAAAGGAAATCTTTATCAAGCAAACTTAAACATGACAAATATCAGGGAGCAACAAAAGAGTTGAGTGACAAAGCAGAGCAGATGACGGAAAATGAAGAACTGAAAACCAGACATGTATACATCAGGGTAATGAACTAAATGAAGACAAGTGTACCGAACAACGATGAACAACGTGAACCTGGTGTTACTTGGTGAGACAAAGAGCAACTCAGAACATGGCCAAAAACAATGTAAAAAACAAGTTAAACCACAGAATCCTCACAGAACTCCTTTCCCAGCCTACAAGACCCTTCAGAGTTCCGTCTAGGTTGACCTACAAAAAACAAATGTCAAAAACGGCGCTAACAGTCCCACTCGTAGGTGGATTTCTGATGAACTACAGCCGCTCTGCAGAAACTATGTCCTAGAAAACGGCACAGTTTAAAAAAAATGTTGTCTAAAAACAGCATAATCATAATAAAAAGAGCACTGGGAACACTTTTACACTAGATCAAAGATGATCAGATTATTTCTTTGCTACAATTTTTATATTTTTGGGATTTCAGCTGAAGGAAGAGTTTGAGACGCAAAAGGAGATGATTATTTTAGTTTTAAGGTTTTTATGTATTTTAAATTAAATTGTTAAAAACGTTATTTAAATGTAGCAGATAAATTAAATGGTTATTGATCAACTTACATTTGCTTTAAATACCAGTTTAAAATTGCATTTCATTAAATATCAAGGACTTTGTTCCATTTTCCTTTTGTCACCATCCATGACAGTTTCTCTTCTGATTCTAATTCATTAATCTGTCTCATAATTACATTTTGCACCTGATACTGAGTCAATTTATTTCTTCACATTATTTCATTTTCCATTCATTACCTAAATGGCTCAATTAACCGTAAGCTCTTCTTAATTACCCATCAACATGCGCTCGGAGACACAAAGAGCATTTCAAGTGAAGTCAACTCCTCCACACCTTTGGAACTGTCTGCCTGTCTGACCTGCTGATGACGAATAATCATGCAGCAATCACCGCTAATCACATGAGCCATGACGGCACACCAGCTTCAGGGCCCGTGGCACAAATGCATGGCTGCTTGTGCATTTCTGTTCCACGCACAGATTGCTATGAATGCATATCAGCATAATATTCAAAATGAATTTAAAGACTGGGGTGTAATGTGTTTGTTTTGAGTGACAAAGCTCTTTAAAACTCTGTGTCAGGCTAACAAAGCTTGTCAAGGGGAAATTCATGAGGCAGCCACTGTTACCTGGCAACATACGTTGTATCTGCAATATCCAAAAATAATTGGCAGTACTTTAATTGAAAGAAATACTATATAGGTCCTATATAAAGAAAACAGAAAAGGAAAGCAGGGTGAATTTTAACAGTTTCTTTCAATCTCAAATCCAGTGTTGAAGTCACTTAACAAAACTCACAAATAAAAATATTATTTCTTTTGACATTGAGGTAAATAATTGATTAGACTTACGTCTTTGGCCGACCCGATTCTTCTAAAGTTCCCCTTGAACAACAGAAACAGCTCAAATCATAATACAACCCCCACAATTTGCATGGAGGGCAGAAGGCATGATGGGAGCTCGCTTCATCTGCCCTCTGGAAGATGGGCGCCTTTTTCCGGCGATCATTTATTGCACACAAGTAAAATATTTTTTAAGTCAAATGAAAGTGTTTGTGCCGTGAAGGAAAAAAAAGGAGAAATTCTTTTTTGGTAAAAATATATTGTTCGTTCTGTAAACTTGCATTTAAACTCAAGGCCAACAAAATCACCTTACCCTGGGAAACAAAAACTGATTTAGACTTGGTTCATACTCAAAAGTCACCAAAACACCCAGTGCATGTCTATGGCTGTCATGCTCCAATCCAAAGCATGCGGCGCCCTCTCAGCTGTCCCCAGACTCTAATAAAACAGAAAAGGGAAACCCAACAGGTCTCCCTTGTAATCCCGATTATTTTAAGTTACTTTTTACATTTTTAGTTACTTATCTGTTGAACCCAGCAGGGTTAGTTTTGGAGTCTTAGAGATCACTATGCTCAACTGCTTTTTGTTTTGAGCTCATTATTTATCAAATTGAATTCAATTTATTTGTAAGGAGCGAATTAATTATGTCCTTGTAAAAGGAAAAATGCAAATAAACTTTCTTAACCCAAAATTCACTACAAACATCAGCTTTTATTTTGTTTTCTGATTAACCTCACTGATGATAACCTGAAAACATGTCAATGTCTTAAGCTCCCAGTACAAAAAGACTCTTTCTGTCACTGCTATGCCACATAATAAACAAACCAATGCGGGAAATTTTAATGTAAGGATGTCAGAGAGAAGATAACCTTTGGCAAAAAACACAAAATTGATTTTGAGGTGAGATGTCACAGTTTATTTTTACTTAAACTGTTTTTTTTTCTTGTTATCAATCAGTTAGCATAGTTTGCACATAATATTTTTAAGATTTCTGTGCATTAATACAATTTTGTCCTAAAAATTGTTTCCTATTTTGCATTTAAAAAAATGACCTCTATTTAAGGTTACTGTACCCTCTGCTGGGAAAAGGTTGCATCTTTTAGTGTGGCTGTCACCCGTATACAAAATTAAAAAGAAATAATAGTGATAATAATGTACAATTTTTCTTAAGGAATTCTCAAAGTGATGTTAAGTGTGCTTTAGTTTATATAAAAGACATGCCGGAGGGATTTCTCTTATGGTTTTTCAAAACGAAACATTTTGATTTTAAAAAATTGCTTATAAAGTCAGTTATAAATATGTATACTATAAAAATTGTTTATTGTAATGAATTAAAATGTTTTTTGCATTAGCATCTTCAAATCCCAGACCTGCCTATCTTGTAAGGTCAAATATATTTTGTCATTTTTAGGTTGATTGTTCATTAAAATTCTACATTTGATGTGTTTGTTTCACAAAAGTTATGGCTTAATGTGCCTGATTTGGATTTACATTATTTTGTTTTGCAGTTTGCCTCATTTGTTCTTAACTGTTTTTGTATTTATGAACAAGTAGCTGCTTCTCGTAAATGTATTTGCTTCACTCTCAGGGATTAGCTTTTATCCAGCAGTTAGAGTGATACAAAAACTAAAAAGAAGAAATAGATTTAAGAAAACTTTGAGCTACAAAAACATCCTAAGACGTTTATGATGTATTTGATAGTTTATGGGTTCATGTGGGAAATGAGTAGATCAGAATGGCTCATGTTAGATGTTTTGGAGAAATGACCGCAAGGAGGTTTATTCAGAGAAAGGACAGCACGTTTTTGTTTAAAAAAATGTAGATTAAACGATGAATGGAGGAAGAACCAAAGAACGTGAAGTTATTGAAGTTTTTAGCGGATTGAGGCAAATGGGGCAGTAGAAGGCTGGAGCGGCTCTTGAAGATTGCGGGAGAAAATGAGGAAAGATAATAACTTTCTAGTAGTGGCCTGGTGGAGATCACTGTCTGGTCAAACCACGACTTTATGTTTCTGATGCAGTCAGGTTTAAGTTTTACTGTAGAACTGAGCCAAGCTGCAACACCAATCTATACAAAGCAGAACCAAAAGTTCCCTGTTTTTGTGAAAGAAATCAGTTGAAGAAAATCAAGCACCCTTTGTTTGTGGCTTTGCTTACTTACCAGTTGGCTTACCTACGTGCTTTTATAATTTATGCCTCTGTTCTGCAGGTGACGAAGATGCTCGCTGTGGTGGTGATCCTCTTCGCTCTGCTCTGGATGCCCTATAGGACTTTAGTTTTGATCAACTCTTTTGTGTCCACTCCCTATCTGAATGCTTGGTTTCTCCTTTTCTGCCGGACATGCATTTACGCCAACAGCGCCATCAACCCTGTCATATACAACGCCATGTCCCAGAAATTCCGCTTGGCATTTCGCGGCCTGTATAGTTGCCAACGGCTGGAGGGGAATCAGAGAACTCAGTCGGCCATTCAGTCCGGGTTCGGCACCCTAAGAGACGTACGGCCAGCGCAGCCCTGCACCAATGAGACTCAGGGAAAAGCGAGGAATGCCATTCTCGGGACTTCTTTTGATCCAAACATGAAGCAGAATGGAGGCGAGCATCAGGAGAAGCTGACGGTTAATGGCATGTCAGCCGACTGCGATGCAGACACTGGACCTTCAGATTTCAGCTTTAGGCACAATCCAGACGAGATGCTCCAGGCTGGTGACAAGGAGCTCGACCAGTCTATGACAAACAATGCCACAGTTCAATTTTCAGATAAAGATGCATAAAATAATCAGCAGGAAAGCATGTATATAGAATAATTCATACACCTGTACTGCTAAAAGGCACAAGAGAAAAACATTTTTTTTGTTCCAGAAATGATAATTTTTGGAGAATTTCTCTAAAAACTGTTTACTGTTGTTTTTCCCCAAAACAGGGTGCATTTTTTTTAAGCTGATAATTTTCTGCATGTTTACTCACACCTATCTAACAAAACTCATTTAACTAGACAGACAGTAAAAAGGATTACATTTAAAAATTCATAAAATAATTCATCTAGTGGAATTTAGGAGATGTGACTTAGTTTTTACATACATCCATGCAGGAGAAAGTTTGTAATTTATGTGATAAAGGTTTCATCAGTAAAACCAATGAAAACACTATTGGTGGTTAAAATACAATTTTCACATTGAAATTAAAATGGTGCATCAGTTTGTAATGTGAACATTTAACTTTAGTTCCAAAAAGCTGCTCATCATTTTCGTGACAGTAACTCTATTTCTATATTTTAATTCATTCAGCCAGCTGTGTGTTTTTTGCTCCACGCTGACAAAAGTTGGTGGAACGTTCGATACTACCATGTATTTAAAATAAAATATGAGCTATTAGAAATAAAATTACATTTTAGGTTGGCTAGTGGTTTGCTTGTTCCAAGTCCCAGTTCACTAATTTCAAGCAACCCGTAGACTAAATGTGGCCGCTCCTTAAGTAACCATTCAGACCGGAAACCTAATTTATGCAAATTCGTACAAAAAGGAAGAAATTCCGTTTGAGAAACTGCAGCTAGATCTTTGAGTTAACTAAAAATGTTGTCTTTTCCTTAGAGTTTTGTGCAAACAAAAAATAATAATAAACCGACTGCAACTTACTCTGTTTTTGAAAAATAGACAATAAAATATCTAATATATGCTTTTCACAGCAGAAAATGCACAGATACATTGAGCTGCAAGACTGTTGTACATACAGACTTAATGTTAAATTTTAATGTAAGATAAGTAACTATCAAAATGTTTATTGGGTCCACAATGGTGATTTTGTGAAGGAAAACTATTCAAACCATTTATTACATGGATGTTCATTTCTCGAAGCAACAAAATATGAACTTTTCTGCTGTAATTAATGACATAAAAGTTTTGTGATATTAACCACTATTTGCTATTCTTATGATTAATTTTTAAAAAAATCCTTGTAATTTTACCTGTACTTTTGATAGTTTTTGAATAAAGGTCTGTGTGGATGAATGTGGAAGGAGATAAAACATGTTTTAAAAAATAAAAGCTAAAATTCCTGCAGAAATAAACATGACGGCTAAAAGATGCAATTATTCTCCAGGATGAAATCTCTACGGAAAAGCTAAGTTGAAAATAAATGTTCAATTAGCAACAAGTGATATTAGGCTAATTAGCAGAAAAAAAGAGTGACATCTAAAATGCTGCAGTAATCAAATGTTAAAATACTAGATGTCAAATATGCTAAATTCATTTCAAGAATGATGAACCAAATGCTTAAAAAGCGCAATGAAAAGGCATCACAATGAAAAGACTTAATTACAGGCTAAATGTAATAGATTTAGCTGTAGAAATTAGGTCAAGTAAATCCAAAAGGAGCATAATAAATTGTTTATTGTGTGGAACAGTGTGTTCCGTTTTTAATTAAATGCTGCATCCAGAAACAGTTGAAAAAAATATCCCAAAACAGCCGAACAGGAAACAATGTTTTCCAATGCCAAAATGCTCATATGAATTCCTAATTAGCTCCATAATGTGTGAGATAGTGGCAAAGAAATGTAAAAATAAAATTGGTAACAATAAATATTGAAGTTAAACTACTTACTTGCAAAACTGCAAACTGGTGCTTTGATAAATGTTGAAAGAGCTAAAGACACAAAAACTGTGCTGTGAAATGATGCATTTTAAATTAGCTAAGAAGCATGAATGATAACAAAATTGAAACTTTAAATAGTGTTTAAGAAAGGCAGCGATATAGGTTCAAATTCAGTTGACTATGTTTCATAAGTTCTGGTCGAAAGTGATAAAGAACTCAAACTTTGAGCACACAAACATTTGATTCCTACAAAAACTAAGTATGTAATTGTTTTATATTTTGATATTGGTACATTTATAGTAAAATGTTAAGTATTTTTGGTCACTGTTACTGGGTTTGTATGTTACTTAGTTGTTATGATCTGAGACTTCTAATATTTGGCTACTTCATATAGAGTTTAGTACTGATTATGTTTGACATTAAAGTTGTGTGTTGTTTAAATGAATTACTTGCTTCCATGAACATATTTAAGTCAGCTTTCCCTTTAAGTGGTGACACTGGTCATCATTGGTTCATTTCGTTTTTTGGGCTGCTGCAGTAATCCAATAGCATGATGACATGCATGCATGTCTAGGTTGTAAACAGTGATGTTAGCTTTTCAGCTTTTTTTTTTTTCCCTAAACATTGACTATGTTAATGGACATCAAACAATGGACATTAAATGGACATTAAACATTTTTTAATTTAATTTCCTTCTTTCCAGGAGAACACCTTGTTAAAATGTAAATAGATTTCAGTGGAGCTTTTTTGTGTTAACTTCTTTTTGTGTTTCAGTGTTGTAAACGATGATGCACAGTGATGTGAATATTGTGACAGGAATTTTGTAATATCAGCAAACAGCGAATGCTGTTTGTGGAGTTGACGAACATAATGAAAAGCTTTTGCAAGTGTTATGAACAAAATGTTCACTCTTTAATGTAGAGTTTATTGTTATTTTAAGAAAAACAACGGATTGGTATGGAGGCGCCCTGTTAAACAATAGCCTTTAAGAAAAACTGATTTGTTCTGTCCTGTATTTTCTTCTTAACGTTTCTGGCTACTCTGCTTGTTGATAGTTGCCAGGTTCATATTATCCTTCATTTCGTAAATGTGATGTTTGATGATCTTTGCAATGTAAAATTTCACTTTCACAAATTTCAAAGCTGTTGTGCGTGTAAAGGGAAGGTGTTCCTCATCAACTACGGAGAACCTACGGAGTCAAATTTAGTCCAATTCATACACCTACACTGCTAAAAGGCATAAGAGAAAAACATGCTTTTTTTGTTGTTGTCCAATGTCAAATTAACTTTAAAAGCCAAGAATAAAATTGCTCTTGAGTTCTCCAGGAATAATTACCAAGGTAACTCAACTCAGCTTAGACATTCTCCTTTGATTACAATCTACAATGAGCCCTTTGCTTTAGCACGCTACAGAGAAATCACCTAAAATAACCTGACATTAACTCAGACCCATAAGACCATGTTGAAGTCAGTTGTTGGTGATTAATTTCATATATACCTTTAAGTGTTAAGCTCTAATTTCCATCAGTAAGGTGTAATGTGTTTTAGACTCTTGAATCTGGTACTTTAATGTGTTTTAGGTGTTCTGGATGTCTGGATGAGTGTATATGTGTTCAGTGCTTGCAGGGAGTGTGGTTGGAGACAGAAGAAAAGCTGGTATTTTAGTTTCTGGGGTATCTGTAAGTGCAGCAGCAGACAAATGAGCACGGTTAATGGTTTCTGAAGAGGTTAACAAAGGGCACTGTGACTCAGCCTCGAAAATACCCTTTAAAATGACTTACTCTGATATTATATGTTCTCATTTTGGATAATTACAGTATGTGGATTGTCTGTTGGCACCAGTGTACAACTCCCTTGACAAGCCAGCGTGTGAAAGTGTTTGAGAGTGTGCAAATCTGTAATTATTTGGCCCTGGAGAGCTGCTGGTTTGTTATGTTCTTGATAGTGTTGTAATGAGAATTTCAAGTGCACTGCTTTCAAGACGTTGTCTATATTGTTGCAGTAAAATTATTTTTGATTGAAGAAATGTGCACTGTGCTCTTGTCTGTGGGATTTTGGTATGCGTGTGCTTTGTGGCTTTCTTAAGGCATCTTTAAAAAAGTTAATAAAAATTGTTGAAGCATCAATTGGAGGAGTCATTCCTTTACTTGTGACAAAGCATGTGGGCTACCGTGGACCCATGAAGGCTTTACTGCACTGACAACAAAACTATCCAACTAAATAAATTAAATTTATCTGTAGAAAGATGGACAACCCAGGATGCAACTCAGAAAGTAAAGGTATAACAATCATGCACTGTGATGATCCCTTGGATGAAGCCAATGATGTCCAGGTCCCTGTTCACAACAGCGAAAAGCTGGTAAATTGGAGGGTTTCAAAATCAGAGGCAGAAGTTGTAGCCCAGAAGTGGAGACGATTGAGAAGGAGGGGCATATTTGTTTACAATAAGGAAATCCGAAACTGTAATTTGAAACGGCAAACTCAAGGTCATGGAGAGGTTAAATAAGCAACTTGCACTCGACAAACTTCAAGCTGGAACGAGTAACAACTACTGCAATCTGCTGGTGATGATAGGACGGACAAAGTCAGTAAGTAAGTACATTTCATTTATATACCTTTCCCAGAACAGAAGTCACAAGGTGCTTCACAAGTTGAGAAATATAAAAGCATAAAAGAAAAAATATGAACCACGTAAAACAATAATCCTAAAGTCTCAAAGACCCAAAGGCACAGGTGACAGACTGATGAGTGGTAAAGGGAACAAAGGTGGAATTACAAAGACAATCGAGCTGAGGTCAGACAGAGGAGCATGACACATATCCATGCTTACGTTTTGGGAACAATATTTTACGAAATAGAGAAAGGGAAATAGGGAAACAAATTTTAGTTTTGCTTAAACACAGAATCTGGAACAACCAAAGCTTGATATTACAAACACACGAGAAATTACATTTGAAATAAAAGACAACAAAAGAACCAAAAATAATGGAATTAAAAAAAAATCCAACATTTCAACTATAAATAGACCATGCCTTGCAGTAGAAAAAGGGCATAAGAAACAGATACATTCAAGCTCAGTTTGCTACACTTTAATTTACTCTGCACATTGGTCTAAGCCGGATACCTGGCATCGTTCCTAAAATGCAAGTTCATTAATGTCTGGGGTCAGGTTCTGAGCTGACAAAAACCTAGTATTTTAGCAGGCCTACCTTGAAAGCTCCTGTTGTCCATCTTTCTCTTGGCCATTTTTGTGGAGGGTGATATTAATTTGTCCGATGTGACTGGAGCATGGCTGTCAATGACTGCCTACAGAAGAAAGGAGCACTTGCCAGTTTAAACTGCGCCAACGTACGAACAACGCATTGCAGGATTTGTAGTTTTAGCGGTATAGTATATACCACGGGCCAGCTCTAATGCACATTTGATACGATCTCGCGGGCCAATTAGAATTACAATGTGGTACAAATTTGGCCCCCGGGCCTGAGTTGGACAACCTATGAAACAGGTTTTTGGACTTTGTGAGGAAGCTGGAGTGCCTGGAGAAAACCCCTGCATTCATGCGAAGAACATCCAAGCTCTACACTGTAAGGTACAAGGTGGGATTTGAACCAGAGAATTTCTCACAGTAAAGCAAAGGCGCTGACCACCACACCACTGTGCAGTCCTCCTGACACCCCATAGAATCAAAAATATTTTTCCTATTCTTTCTTAGCATAAAACAAACTTACGCCTGTGTCACCAATTAAGAAAACATCATAGGACAGGTCAGAAAAATAGGAGAAAGCTTAGCATTTAATCAGTGTCAAACATTTCTACAATAAATGCTAATGATACTTGTATAGGTTCCTAGAATAACTTGACCTGCCACAGCCGCCATCACTTTGATCCAGACCTGTACTTGGAAACGCACCACACACAAATATATGTCTAAAATACCTTAACAGCATGATTGAGCACCTCTGAATGCTATAAACACCATTTTGAATAAATATACTTGATTACTCCTTCAGCCTTATGGCTCTACACAACAAATTTTGGCTCCAAGGGGGTTTGCAAGATTAATGTGACCATGATTAATAGTCACTGCTCTTTACTGCCCCTTAAAGCCACATTGTTTTGTTTCCACTCCTTGATTGTCACATTTGTCTTGGATTAGAGAACCAGCTGTTCCGAGTTTGCATCCTTCCCAGCCGAGATTTATTCAATAGCAGAAAATGTGTCATACGAGCAGGAAAATCGAACATAAATACACGTTTTCTGTTGCTTTGTCTTTAAAGTGGTGCTGTTTACAATGCAAATGTGACCACAACCAATGAGGGTAAATTAGCATGAGAAAAGGTGTGGAGGTGAGGAGAGCTGTTGAGCATTGCCTCTCAGTTTTACTGTGAGCTTCGAACCGTGGAAGGACAGCTGAGAATCACGGTCTGTGACTAAAGAGGAACACTGCTAATTTCATGAGACAAGTAATGAATTCATCCCCTATTGTTCACGATTCTTCTTTTGAGAGAAAATAGGACCTTACTCAGTTTGCATGTAAAGATCACCGAAAGGTCAACAGGACCAGAGAGGGATGCTGCAAAGCTGCAGCACAGAGGAAGATGATGAACTGTTATCAATACATAATTTACTACAACTTTATCATTCATTCATTCACTTTATTCCACTTCATAAACATAAAATTTTTTGTGGTTTCAAATGCTTTGTTCTTCTAATCCATTTTATTTTTTGTAAGTGATCATACATTTAATTTTTGGAAGGTTGTCTTCAAAGAAAACAACTTAAAATGGATTTCAAATTGTCTAATAAATAGTAAAGAAAATCAAAATTTTTTAAGGAATATTGATTTGTTACCTGTATTAATAGCACCTGTTTGAAATTGTTGTCTGTACCAAAGACACTTGTACACACCTTAAAAAGTCAGACTGCAACACCATGACCAAGACCAAAGAGCGGTCGAAGAACACGGGGGACAAGATTGTAGACCTGTACACAACTGGAATGAATCGCTCTACATCAGCCCATAACCCTTGTGCTATCTTAGATGACTTTACCTTCACATTGACGTGTTATTCCTACCATGACAAAGGTGGATAAAGGTGGAGAGGATTTCATGTAATCCATGGACACCAGTGAAGATCACAAATCATTGAAGAAAAAAGGTTCAGAGCACTGTCTAGTGGGTCTAGATGACCCAACTCCCAATGTTAAAGTGCCTAGGATAGCACAAGGGTTAAAAAGACTGGGCTCTAAACTGAGTTTGCCAATCACGTCGGTTATTCATAACAATGTAGAAATAACAGACTCCTCCTCCATTAGTATATTTTTCATTCAAAATGTAACACAAGATTTCAAAGGGGATGTTTGCTTTGACATTTCTTTTAAAACAAAAAACAAGGATGAGCAGCGAAAGACTTCAAGGAGATTTGAAGTATTTTTGCTATGACTCAACTTCTAGACAACTTCACCTGGAAGAATGAGAACCTTCACCAATAAACTTAATAAGCGTCAAGACACATGGCCTTATTGTGGTTCCCCTTGGAAAAAATCCTTTGAACCAGGCCCAGATTTAGTCAGCCCCACTATGGGGTGTGGGTAGAAGTCTGGGTGTGCTGAGGTTTTGGGGCCCTCAAGACCCTAAAATGCCTAGCAAACCATACTATCATCATATCACTTCATCATCCATATATCTTTTGCGTTGATCTTTTTGATATGTCTTATAAACGGTTACTGACAGTACCCTCTATTTACTGGACTTTACTGGATTTCTGTGGACCATTACGTTTGAGGGGGCAGTCAGGACATTTAGGGGGCATTACCCCCCCCCCACCCCCCACCCCACCTTGTCTGCCTATATCCGGCTTTGCTTGGACCATTGTAGTTGTGGTTTAGGAGCGCTGCGCCTCGTTATTAGTTATTTTTCACATCATTTTGACTTTGTCTTTGCTTTGGTTTTTAGATATATACATTTTTATTTTTGTTTCTACACATTTGATCTTTGTGATAAAACATTTAAAAAAAACAGTTTGATCTTAATTTTTGTGATTTTTGCGACTTAGATTTGAGTTTTTTGGACAGTTTCAGGTCCATTGTGGAATTATTGTGTAAAATACTGAAAAATATCTGTAAATAAAAGAAGCTGGGGTCATATCGAAAAGATGCATATCAAGCATTGCATAAAAACATTTGTGCAAATAAATTATTAGAACACATTTTACAAAGGGCACTGGCCTACAAACAGTTAAACAGCTTGGTGAGAAGAAATCAAATGCTGGAGAAACTATCAGAAAATGGAAAAAATACAAGATCAATGACAATCTCTCGCCACCTTGAGCTCCATGCAAGATCTCACCTGGTGAATGATCTGGAGAACAGTGAGGGAAATGGCCAGAACTACATGGGGGAGACGATAACACACTTTGAACTCTCTAGTTAGAGGAGTAATATCCTATCTGAGTTTATAACTTAATTTGATCTCCACCTTCTATCAATCATGCCTTCATATTTTATTGTTACTGCTAAAATTTACTACCCTGAAGAGAAAAAGGTCATTAAAAGCATTTTCCATCACTTTACAAAAGCAGAGAGCTAAATAAAGAGCTGTGAGGTGATGGGCTCGATAGTGACAAAAAGCGCACGAATTCTGGGTTACAGGCTCTCAAAGGAACTCATCTGTCACTATCTGCACATCTAATTGTGGTGATGAAAAATCTCATCCCCTCAGACTCCAGTCAACATCGCGGCTGACAGAGGGATGCAGGAGGGTGCGAGAGTGTGAGGGGTGGGCTATTAGATATCAGTATTCATAGCATTATCTCTGGGAAAGTTGAAACCACGTTGAGCATTTCTCTGCACAGTCAAGTTTAGCTTTGTCTTTGTCTGTTGAGGTGTAAAATAAAAAATAAATAAAAAAAACATTGAAAGGTGGATAATATAGATTTCTATAATTTTGCAAAAATATATAATGTATAATATAATGAATATATTGTGCTTTTGTGTGTGCACATGTTAAAGACTTTATTGTTAGTGTTAGTGGTTGGCAATTGTATGCTGACCCTGAAGTGCAAATCACATCAACAAATCCCTGAACGGCAAAACACACTGAAGATCACGACGACGATTAGAAAAGCAAAACAAATAATATGTAAATTTTTATTTCTAAAGCACCTTACTAAAAAAAAAGGAAATCACAAAATTCTGATTTACATTGATTGCATATCAGCACAAAGCTGCTTTTCACCGCTTCAGAATCAGCTGGAATTATGTTAATTGCACACAGTTGCAAACAGTTGAAGAGTTACGGCAGTCGAAAGAATGTCAACACTGATCTGAAGCCCTGGTAGTAAGAGGTTAAGCTTCTGGCCACAGCCACTGCAAAAGTTTGGTGATTTTCCTTTCAACTCTTCATCACAATTCATGAAAAACATCCTTCTGCTTTCCCTCTTCTTCAAACTCAAACGTCATCATTCAATCTGTGATGTCCCCAAATACCTGTCTTTTCTGCCTACTTATTTTTTTTTAGTTTTAACACTTTATTTGTGGGAAGTACTTTTTTGAAGTGCTTCTTAGTTTTAGTTACTGGAATTTTGTTGTGATTTTTAAAATGAAATGTGTTTATTTTTAATTATTTGTTTTGCTTTTTAAATTGTTGTTGTGATATTTCATATGGTTTTGCGTTGACAAATATGTTGATGTGATTTTCCCTTGCGAGCCACCATACATTTGCATCAGAGGAAAACAAGAACTGCTTTTACCGTCTAATTACTCCCACTTTTTTTTAACCAAACTGCAGAGTGACATTCTTTAGTTGTGCACTGTCACATTTAGAAGTATTGGTAATTACTGGAATGCTATTTAAAGCGGTTTTCCACTTTATTCCAAAAAGGTTCAGTTTGGCCAAAAGTACTGCCAAATCTCTGCAACAGGCCAGTAAATCTTGCAACATTTTTGTGTTCCCATCCACTGCATGGATGGTAAAATTTAGAATAGAATATGGCTGCTCATGTTGCACGAAGCAGATCAGATATTCTTGACTTAAACTGCAGACAAGCAGTTGGATTAAAGCAGGAGAGACCGGCAGACGTTTCTCAATGGAGGAGCACATCCGCACCCCAGATACTCAACAGACCATTGCTGCATGTGATGGTAGCAGCTCATTTGTTCCTAAACTTTGTACAGCAGCCAAAGACATGAAGAACAAACATACCTCTTCATCTGCTTCAACGTTTTCCACTAATTTCTTCAATTAAAGTCTCATTCTAATCATCTTTGGATCTTTTTCAAAGTGTTCCCAGTGGTCTTTTAATTATGATTATGCCGTTTTTAGCCAGTAAGAGCACCACTGATGCCATTTTTGCTTTGAGAATGTTGATGGAAAAGTACAGAGATGGTCAGAAGGAGCTGCATTGTGTGTTCGTAGATTTAGAGAAGGCGTATGACAGGGTGCCGAGGGAGGAGCTGTGGTACTGTATGAGGTCGTCTGGAGTGGCAGAGAAGTATGTCAGAGTAGTTCAGGACATGTATGAGAGAAGTATGACGGTGGTGAGATGTGCTGTAGGTCAGACAGAGGAGTTCAAGGTGGAGGTGGGACTACACCAAGGATCAGCTTTGAGTCCTTTTTTTTTTGCTATGCTGATGGACAGGCTGACAGACGAGGTAAGACAGGAATATCCCTGGACAATGATGTTTGCGGATGACATTGTAATTTGCAGTGAGAGTAGAGAGCAGGTGGAGGAACAGCTAGAGAGGTGGAGGTTTGCTCTGGAAAGAAGAGGCATGAAGGTCAGTCGTAGTAAGACAGAATACATGTGTCTGAACGAGAGGGATCAAGGTAGAAGCGTTAGGTTACAGGGGGCTGAGGTGAAGAAGGTGCAGGAGTTTAAGTACTTGGGGTCAACAGTTCAGTGTGATGGAGAGTGTGGAAAAGAGGTGAAGAGGCGAGTGCAGGCAGGTTGGAGCGCTTGGAGGAAAGTGTCAGGAGTATTGTGTGACAGAAGAGTGTCAGCAAGACTCAAAGGAAAGGTGTACAAGACAGTGGTGAGACCAGCTCTGCTCTATGGGTTAGAGACGGTAGCAGTGAGACAGAGACAAGAGGCTGAGATGGAGGTAGCGGAGATGAAGATGTTGAGGTTCTCCTTAGGAGTGACCAGGTTAGACAGGATAAGGAACGAGTACATCAGAGGGACGGCTCATGTTGCCTGTGTTAGCGACAAAGTCAGAGAAGCCAGACTGAGATGGTTTGGACATGTTCAGAGGAGGGACAGTGGATATATTGGTAGAAGGATGTTGGAGATGGAGCTGCCTTGGCAGGAGGGCAAGAGGACGGCCAAAGAGGAGATACATGGATGTCTTAACAGAGGACATGAAGTTGGCTAATGTTAGGGTAGAAGATGTCCATGATAGAGTGAGGTGGAAAAGGATTATTCGCTGTGGCGACCCCTGATGGGAAAAGCCGAAAGAGAAAGATGCCGTTTTTAGCCAAACTTCACCTCCGCTTTGCTGATTGAACCGTTGGTGCAGAGTAACCCCACCCCCATTTCCCATCAACTATGTTTTTACACACTCTCCCGATAGCTTACAGCCCCTTACACCCCCAACCCAACATTAGCAGTGCAATAAAAATGGCAAGTACAGTTTTGAGGCAGATGTCAGCTAAGATGAGGAAGAGAAAGACGCGCATTGATTCGTTTGTCTACAGGTGGGTACATAAGAATGGAGCAGAGCTGGGAGCTTTTGGCCTCCCCACTGTAGCTTCTACCTCACTGCTACAACCTTTTTCATCTGCTCCTGATTTACCACGATTTGAATACAGAAATATTCAGAAAGACAATTTTAAGCTAATTTTTTTTAAATATATTTATTTCCTCCATGATAAGAATAAAGCCAGAGAACATGTTAAAAATACCAAAACACCGTTTTCATTGGAGTAAGTCTTCAAGATCACCACAGATGAATTTTTACCCATAATATGACCACATTTTAAAAAGGATTGACATGGATCTCGTGACCGATGAACAAAGCCAGGGATTTTTCTCCTGATATTATGCAGCCACAGCAATTCAACAAATGCTGATATTTCATTAAATCCTGTTTTCTGCGCACTACTGCAACAAGGGGGCCCAAGTCTGAGTCTCCCTGTGCTGGTCCCCAGCCAGGATAAAATACAGGGTTGTGTCAGGAAGGGCATCCAGCATTAAAATCTCTGCTAAACCACTTGTACGGTTCAGTGAAAGCTGATTTGCTGTAGCAACCCCTGAAGGCATATGCCGAAAGGTGAAGAAGATGTTTTCTTATGCATGAGGAAGGCGTGTAGTTTCCTGAAGGAACTAGACGCCGAAGAATGTTGTTTGAGCCAAAGGGAAAACCATTCCACAAAAAACATATCTTTTTCTTCCTTTTCAGTTTTGCGCTTGGTCCTTGACATCATGACTGCAGACTTTTCCTTTGGTCAGTCAGCTCAGAAACTTAGTCCATTGAAAATAATAACTTTTGCTTGATTCAGATGCACAAAAAGAGATTAAGTCTGTTCTTGGCTGAATACATCAATGTCATTGCATGTCATCACCTCAGTGATGTGGTCAAGTGTAAGCACTTAGTGATGAAGGACACATTAAAATGAAGAGACCCAACAAGTCCTGCACATACAAGAGCTAGGCATGAAAAAAGGCCTAATAAACATTTCCCTGTCTTTTAAAAGCATCCTTTTAAACATGATTTTTCATTTTTCTATCGTCCTGAAGCCTTTTTAAACTGCCAACAAGCTTCCTGCAGTGCACCAGATCCATATGTAGAGACTCTAGATTGAATTATCAACCAAAACACAAGGAAGCTCTGTATTAAGGTTAATAACTGCAGTGCTAAGGGTACTGAGTTACTGTTTCCCCGAATTGCTCATGCATAATTTATAATACATCCAGTATATATGGCACATAGGAAGGAATACTGCATGCCAATTTCCTTGTTAGAATGAATGTTTCCTGTTTTACAAAACTGATATTTGAAATAAAAAGTTCTCCAACAGCAGCTGTGGTTAATTCAATGAAAATCTACACGATGTTTTAAATGGTTCTTAGGTAACTTTGATTGACATCCGTTTGCTTTAATGGGGTTCCTTTGAATGTTTCAGAAGGTTGCCACAGGTTTTGTTAGTTTAAACGTTGTGATTGCTGCGATAAGTAAAGAAGCCAGCAGGATCCAGCTAAAGTTAGATTGTCTGCCGATAAACCTCATGGAGAGATGATTCTGTTCAGCCACTATTACAGGCTTACACTGCTCCTACTCACAGTCTGCTGGAGCCAGCTTACCCTCTGTGTTTCCGGTCAGATTAATATGTTCATTCTCCTGATAAAACAGTTGGAGATGTGAAAAAATAAACAATGTTTTCATACACCAGCTACAGCAAAACAAAAGAAATTTGCCCAAGTTCTTATGCCAACAGCCTAATCAGCAGCTGTAGCTGTGACACACACATGGAGTATTTTGATATTGTTTTTGTTTGTTTTGTTCCAAAAAGACAAGACGTGTCCTCTTTGAAGTTGGTTTAATTAACATTCTTGTATTCTGGGGTACAAAGTAAAAAGGTGTTGCTTCTGTAGGGAATCAACCAAAAGTTCGGTGGGTTTTCAATGCAAACTAGGCTGGACATCAGCTCTCAGCCTTGACCGGCATGCTCTCCTCCACTAGCATACATTCCAGCAAGTCCGGCAAAATAAAAGCGGCGGTTTCAGAATAAAAAATGTCTCTACACACAAATATATAATAATGCCAGATGAGGGATCTATTATCAGAAATTAATGGAAAACATGGAGGTGTGAGCCGTCTGGAAAAAAAAGGGAAGGACAGTTTATACCATTGGGCACTTATGAAAAAAATGAATATTAAATCAGTTACTCGTTTTATCTTAAAAGTTTAAATCTTTTTTCACAAGAAAAAGGCAGTGTGACACATTGCCATGGTAACCGCTACAAAAACCTGGTGTATGAGGACTAACCAGCGGAGGAAAGTGGTACATATGCTAAACGCGTTGAACACCAAGCTTCATTTCAGAGAGAAACCTTACCTCTTACCACTTGTTTTTGTTCAGATGATGAAACAAAAGTTTGTTTCAAAAAAACAAAACAAAATCTTGTTGTAGATTTTTTTTAGTACAAGAAATATCCACCATTAAATACATTAACAGTAAAAGTGTATCAACAAACAAACCATGTCTTTCATCGTTTAATAACACATCATTTCTAAACTCATATTTAGTCTACATCAAGCATTAAGGTAAGACAGAATTTTCAGAGATGAAAACCATTTAAAATTAAAGTCAACATTTCCACTGATGGTAATATTTGACAGATCCTGTCGTGTCCAGTATAGAGCCATTCGAAGGACAGTCTACTGTCTTGCTGTGGTGATAAACTATGTTCCAAGTTCCTGTTGTTCCAGTTACCAACTGGTGTTTAGGCAAGACCGTAGCATAAACATAATTCTGGAAGCGCAACAGTTGTTAAGAGATAAAGTAGAAACTGTGATTTCAGTTTTAAACATGTCACATGCTGCAACTTGAAATTAAAAAATACCAGCTACATAACTAGCTGGTTTGTCTGCAATTTTTCAAAATACTGAACGCAGATTTAGACCATTCTTTGTCCTGAACCAGACCAGTCAGGTTAGGGGATAACATCAACGCCGTGATGCTAATGAGCCGCTATATCTGACAGGTGTGCACAAGTTATAGGCTTTTCAGGAAACAAACCTGCCACAAAGCTGCAGGGGCTAACAAGGCCAAAAAAGAGCTCTGTGAACGGAACTAGAACAGGACAGCAAGAGGCAGTGAGAAAAGAGTTATGCTCTTTATGTCTTCAGACAAAGTCAAACTCTGTTTATTCTGCTGCAAAAAAAAAACCTGGCAAGCTGCTGCAGGAGCACAGAACCAAGAAGAACAGCAATAACAATACGTTTGTCGCTGCATATAAACATAGTCTTCAAGAAATGTTGCCAAAGATCACTAAACCTCTCTCAGTTCCATTCACATAAACCCTTTGCCACTTTGGCTCTGGTTCTGATTCAGATTGCTTTCAATGAGGGGTCTTGTTTCCCAAAAAGCCACAAACGTTGCAGCGTCTAACCTTCAGTGTGTCCACCCACAACTTTCAAACATCCTGAAATGCTCAGCAGGAGCTCCTTCAGCAGCAAATAAATTGCTGTATCTGATCACAGTGGGGGGGTGTTTCACTGCTTTTAAACACAATTTTTAAACCCAAAGAGATGGAAAAATAGGCCCTTTTTCTGCCTGACCTCAGATTTTTCTCTTTATCACAGGACATGGAGCTGTTGAAAGTCATTTTTTTTCTTTTTTAGACATTTCACCCCACAAGCCTAGAGAAATCTCCAGACAAAGCAAAGCTCCATGAGCCTCTTTTACAGATTTCTCAGCAGCTGTGCAGATGAGAGGCGTCCAGTTTAAACAACATGTGAGCAGCAATCTGAGCATCAGCAGAGCTGCAGAAGCTCAGGACAGGGGGTGGGGTGGGGTGGGGGGTGAGGAAGGAGCAGGGGGAGCTGGTGTCACCTGTTTCCAAGTCTGTGGACTGTTGATGTCCGATAGTACCTGCCTTTCCGGTTTCTCATGTGTTTTGATTTTTTGACATTGTGTTTCGATTTCACGAAATTACTTGCTTTCCGAAATGTTTTTTTGTTTTTTACGGAAAGCGTAAAAAAAAGTAAATGGGACATTGCTGATTGGAAAATAATGTTTAATACTGAAAGAAGGCATTCTGAGGAAAGCGCCTATGGGCTATCATGCAACACTTAATGGTAGTAATTTGCTAGTAACGTTTTGAATATCAATGCAAGCCAATATGAAAAGCCGCTTTTCTTGGGGTCAGAATCAGCTGATTGGTTGCTCTAGATTGACCCTAGGTGTGAATGTGAGAGATCATGGGTGTGTGATTGTGGCCCTGTGACAGACTGCCAACCTCTCCAGGATGTCCCCTGCCTTCACCCACAAGAGGCCAGGATAGGCTCCAGTAGCCCTGTGACCCTGAAAGGGACAAAACAGGTTTAGAAGATGAATGAAAGAACCAGCTGAATTCACACTGATCGCGTAAACGGTCAAAGAGTTACAGTAGGTCAAAGTGCGCTTATCATTTAGGTGATGCTGGCGACATCTCTATACCAAACTTCTAAGGTAAACTCTGAAAAAAAGGTATTTTTTTCTGTTTATTGGCCACATTACAACAAAATAACTGTCTGAAAGTGGAATGAAGCTTCCTTGGTGAAACATTGCTCCTGCACAGCATCAGTTCATCAATCCCAATGTTACGCCTGTGAGCACCAATCCTCCAGCTGCAGATCTGAACACAGGCCAAGAAGCAGAGACAAACACTAATTAATTACTAAATTAGGTCTGTAACTGTGAGATAGTCAAGCGATGACAATTGTCCTGATAGGTGCTTTGTGGTTCCTTCCTGCAGTTAACAGCTTTTGTTCTGCATGACATGAGATGCAGAAAGCAGCACTGTCTAGCTGCTGCTCACTCTCCAGGGCTTTCGTGTTTGTGTGACGGCAAAGCCGCGAGAATACTAAGAGTGTGGGAGAAGTGGCTGAGAGGAAAGTTGATGGCAGGCGACAGAAAAGGTGCTGCTGGAGAAGAGAGACGACAGACTGACAGAGATCCAAATGCCGGGCCACGTTTGGCATTTACAGTCCCCACAGGGTTTAAGTGACACCACTACTTAATGTGTCATGAGTCTACTGTGATCGCAAATCCAAGCAATTGTTGCTTGTCTGTGTTTCTACTTTCTCTTTGATCTTATTTCTCTCTTTTCCGTTCTCCGTGCTTGTTAGTGATACGAATCCAGCATCTCCAGTCGTGTCTACATCTGACTAAAGAGGATTACATTTACATCTGACATTTAAATGTGTCACATTCCCTCCTACTTGCTGCTATAATGCTTCTCTGTAACTGGATCCAGCTGTCAGGCAGCCAGCACACAGATAACGACAAGGAGTTGTTTAATATTGACTCAACCATTGTGTGGTTATGCATCACTGTTTTATGCACCTTAAAAAAATGGAGGAAATTTATTCTTTGCTAGAAAAAGTTTCCACCTACTCATAGGATGGTGTCAAATTTTTTTTTTTTACACTTATTAAGCTTTATTTATAAATGCTTTTCTGCAGAATATCAAGAATTATCCCGCATTTATCCATCATCGTACTCAAAAAGCATAGTTTTACTTTAATACAGCTTACTAGCTGGAAACTAAAGCTGGAAAAAAACAACAGCAAACTCAAGAAGCGATTGGATTTGGATGACTGGTTTAAATATGAAGGAATGGAGAAAAATCAGTCAACCAGTGCTTGTCGTTAAATGTCACATTAAAGTGCAGCTTAATCTCGATTTAACAAACCAGATAGCACACACTGAGGGCCATGAGGAAAAGAAATATGGATTGATCTTAAACTAAATAATTTCCTTCCCTTCCTCAAGAAAAGGTGGTTTATTGCTGTCAAGGTCTGCTGGAGAAGTTTACTGACTTTCAGGAGGATTAGTTTGTCTTCTTTGTTGGGCATCAGCTTCTCAGACATGACCCTCAGTTTAGTCTCTCAGGAAAAGGTGTGAGCAAAGAGATCGGAACTAAAACGCACTGCAGAGGTAGCGTGGATCATTGCTTCTGCAGAATTGTTTTGATTTTGCCTCGGATTTATTATTACATGGTTGTGTCTCAGACCGCATGCAGGGATTTGACATTTCAACCGGCTGACATGTTGAATTGAACGGCTGTAGTGAATTGACAACACATTAGTCATCGATGCGCTGCAGGGCTTGTCTTTTAAAACAATCAATCAATCGAAAGTGTCACACCCTGTGAACCGGAACTGCTGGGTGAGAACCTGCATTTGAGGAAATGAATTCTAATAAACAAAAAACATTAAACCTTGTCACAACAGCAAAGTTTACTTTTGGAAGACCAAAACTTGAGGACAAAATTTCACAAACCTCTTTAATCAATTGTCTGTTTTATTACTTACTGTGTTTGCCATCTGTGTAAGCTACTTATTTCTTTGTCTGGATTAAACAAAACCATTTAAAAAGATACAATCTGAGTGCACAGTACTGCATCAGTCTCAACGAGAATGTTTGCCGATCATCAGCGATTCAATCGCTAAAAAAAGTTGCAGGCGTTAGCCCTCAAACAAATTTCTCTTGTTGAAGATGGGTGACACTGATGCTACGTACACACCGGACATGGAATGTGCGTTTAAGAACGTGCTGAACGCTGGTTCCTGAACACTCTTTTAGCATTTGGTGTTCACTCTGGACTGTTGCTACCAGATACTGGCGCATGTACTCAGAGATGGAAGAGGCTTGGTGCAAAATGTTGAAGTGGTGCAAGTCTTGCAAATGTTTTTCTTTCACAGCTCTACATGAAAGACTTGGTGTCATATAATTCTGGCACAAACTGCAGTTATTATTTTTTTCTTCATGATCAATGTTGGTACTTCTGTGCATGAAATCACTACCAAATCTGAGTCCCTGATTGGTCAGTTTAACTGGTTTGACTGTCTTTCTTTTTTTAACTTTTTTATCTTTTCCTGTCTAACAGCTGAGCAAACAGATGAGAGCTGAAGGTCTCTTGTGTTGTGTAACCGGGACAGCCTTTATCTTATTTTATAATAGCACAAAATCTGTTCAAGGGTTACCATACCTGAGGGATCTCCAACAAACTGCTGCATTACACTCCTATTCATAGCCCCTCCTTCCTTTCTTCTCCTTCTTCTTGTCACGGTACCCCCAGCCAGCTCCTCCTCCTCATCAGGTCCACCTGCGGACACCAGCTGTCCCGCCTCTTCCTCATCAGCGGCTGGACTCATAAGGAGAACCAGGACCTGTACTCGACGCTAGTTCGTTGTACTCCACGGATCACATCCACATCAGTCACGCTCTGGACTCACAGACTCACCGTTTCTCTGGTCCCTCCTCGTCACCCCTCTGGACATCCTCCGGGAAGAACGGTGTTCGCCGCCAAGACCCTCCAACCATCCTCTAAACGTTATCTCCTGGAACTCTGTCATTCCTCAGATTAAATTCAGTACTACTCATCCTCTTCGCCTGCCGAGTATTCCTTCCGGGTTCCAGCATCTGGGTCTGCCACAGCCTCGCTAGCCATGACACTTCTACTTCTTTTGACTCCCCTATATATTCCAAAGGCTACTGTCCCCCCCCCTTTTGTATGACCTCCTGTCAGAGAGGTGGGTGCCATCATCCTAAAATAATTTTACCATCCCAATCCATCCTATTGTTTATTGCCCTTTTGGGTTTAATTTTTATTTGTATAACCACAGCAATATTTGTTTCTAACTTGTGATGTGATGATTAAAAGGGATTGATGGTTTAGGAGAGATATTTTGGGGATTCACTGTTGAAGCTTAAATTTTGTTTTGTTTAGTTTGTATAGGAACTGGAGTATGCAGGATCACACAGTATATTGTTTTTCTGTTTGTTTATTACCAGAATAAAGGGAGGCTTCTCTCCAAGAGGTAACACTGTGTCACACCATAATATTAACCAGCACAATGCAGAAAGCGACCGGTTACAGTTGGACATATTTTACTGTTACAGGGTCATGAGTCTTCTGACATACCAGAGGTATATTTGAATAAACCCCTTTTGTAATTTAGGCTAAACTTTATTCATCTTCCTATTATTTGTAACAGTTTTTTGATGGAATGGATGGAAACAAAAGGTGGGAAGAAGAGAAAGGGATGTTGTGGGTAGGAGGGTGATTATGGGGGGGGGGGGGTTAAAACGATAAAGCAGCATAAAGGAACAAGTTACTGGATGTCTATAGCCATTACTGTTTGGTTTAGAGTACAAGTACAATTAGTACAAGTCTTAAAGGGGCAGGGTCTTGTCCACACACACACATTCTAATGTTACAAACATACCTTTTGGCTCCAAAAATGTACACATACAAACATGTTAATGTACAAAATACAACTAATGTTCACACACGCATACTCCATGCAATTAAACCAGCTAGTGTGAAACATTTCATTAAGTCAACCAAAGTATTTGTGCAAAGGTTAGCTAGCACCTGTGCTCGAGTGAGTGTTTGTTCTTCTGAGGTAGATGATGGTTTGACTTTCAAAGCGCATTCAATGGCGGTGCGTTTTTTACGCAAAGCTTGGAAACAGATTTGAAGACTTGTGTAGCGGTACGTGAATGTGAGAGTTTTAAACATGGAAACCTGAAACGCACAAATAAACGTGTTTACATGGAGTTTTTCTTGGAAGCGGTTGCTGGAGTGCCCATTGGCGAAAGTGGTGTGAACGTGACATTAGGTCAGAGTCACAACTGCCCTTACAGGTGAATATGAGCAGTCTGTGAGGGAAAAACGGTCAAACCTGTACAGGGCAAGTGGGTAGCCTGCAGGTATTTACAAAGTTGTAGGCCACTTATTGAGCCTGTAGAGACAAAATGATCATTCACATTTTTTTGCCATGGGCATGCTGTAGGTAACAGGTGACAATAACATGCATGGGTAAGTACGGGTAAGGTAGACGCAGGCAGGTCCATTTTTTCAACCCTGCGGACTGCACAAGCAGCCTAAAGTGCTGTCTATGCAGTGACGTGCGGTCAGGTGAGGCAAGTGAGGCAGAGCATCACCTTTCATGATCGTGATAAAATAGAAAAAGGCAAATTCAGTAAATATTATTTTCCACTGATCTGTGTTAAATATACATTTTCAGTCAAATCAACACGTTTTCCACAGTTTCTGAGTTTAAAATCGCAGAGTGTTGCGTGATCACAGACAGAGCGGAAACTCCTGTTGAGGTTTGGCAGCGCTGTGCTTCATGTCTGACGGCAGGGCTCAATGTTAACAGACGTGCGATGGAAGCCCTGCTATTGGCCCGCAGAAAAGGCTTCAGGTGAGGCATGCCTCACCAGCAGCGATGTGAGCTGACAGCTGCTTTGTAGCTACACTGGTGCCGTAGAAAAAGACTATGAGAGGGAGAAACTCATCTAAAATAAAGGAAAATAAGGAAGACTTTTCCAACAGATCATATAGATTTTTGTGGAGAAGGATCGACGCATGGACTCAAAAAGTAAGGCCAAACACGTTTTTCAATGTTTGTCTTTTAAAAATAACATGCGAATAAGTGGATACAAATGTAAGTAAAATCATTTATTTTATTTTTATGACTATTTTTACAGACAACATTTGATAACACTGATTATAGCTCCAGAATTTAAATTCGGAAAAATACCAGAAATAGTTACTGAGGGTCAAATGTGTGCTGAACACATCTGTAAACTTTAATTTGTTTACAGTACATATAAATAATTTATACACAAGAAGAGTGTTTTATCCATGTCTATAAAAGAAATATTCTCTGTAGGACAAATATGTCCTTGTGTGCATTTCATGAGCTGTTAGCTGCTGTTGGATAAATGGTAAAATATTCAGTTCTTGCAATTGTAAATCTGACTCCAGAGGAGTCAGTGCCTCACCAGCCATTAACCTCACCACACGTCACTGTGTCCATGTGAAATGTTAGTGCTCCTTCCTGACTGTTAAGAATAAGGAAATTAGACAATCACAGCGTAGTTTACATGGACAACCTAGGGGCACTTGCATATCACCATTGGCTCGCAGTCAGGAACCAGTACTCGCACTAACAGCTACAGTGCGGTGTAAGGACACCGTACGACAGCATCACCTGCACATCATAAGTGTTTGTCACTTGTATTAGCCTCACAAATACTTCAAAATACAGTACACCTACAAAACGCACCACCATGGTATGTTCCATTTCCAAGACGTTTCTTGAGGTGGCCACATGAGCCTCAAGGATTCTGCGAGACACATCTGTGCTCCCCTTAAGAGGCGGGCGGTCCTCTCTACAAACCTCCACGGGTCTGGACAACCCAAAAATCAGCAGCACCGCTACTGGGGGGGGGGAGTCAGCCTCCATCCATGACTGCATTAAGATGGCAGTCTTTGGCTGGCTAGATTATGGGGTTTCTTTCAGCATTGTTTAATGATTTCTGCCTTCAAGCATAATAAGAAAGGGATTTTAGACAGTTACAGAGGAACATAAAATCTTTCTAAATGCTGTCCTTAAGGCTTTAAAGCATTTGACACCCTCTGCTTTCTCCTTCTGGTCTTCAGGGTTTTATGTGAGCCCTCTAACTGTGTCTTCTAGTTGGATTTATTAACTTCATAACGAAATCAACCACCTGCTGCTGGAGACAAAGCAGGGAAGTTGACAGCTGGATGAAATGACTCAGAACAGCCGAGGGCACACTTTTCTGGTAATTTATAACCACGCAGGAAAAAAGACCTTTCTATTATGGCAATAATATTGATCCTTCATGCCAACATTTATGAACGTATTTGGCCTCAACTCCTTCCAATCTGAGGCTTCCCTGAAGCAGCTGCTTCAGCCCCGTGTTGCATGAAGTCTTATAGGGTTGAAGGTTTGTTCACTATCTAATACTTGGTCTCTGTTTCTGCGGCTCATTGATTTTATTCTCGGACAAACAAACTGAAGAGCAACACTCTCCCCCAGCCGGCATCAAACCATAGCATCAAAACGTTTAAGCACTTATTTATGCAGTGTACTGACCTGCTGCTGCCTTGTGTCAGCCTAAGATTAAAGTCTTTGCTGCTGCAGAGAGGCGATGTCTGTCACCATGGAAACAAGATACAGAGCCACCTTGGTGAACAAATTAACCTTACTTGGTTTTTTTTCTAATATAACTATACTTCCGTCTTTAGAGATTTTGGTAGAAAAAACTGTGTGTACATAGCAAGCAGCGTAGAGAGGGAAGCTGTTGGCGCCCTTTGCATTTCCTGTTTTGATCAAATAAAAGCATCGCAGAAAAAGAAATCACAGCACCACAGTGGTGGATTAGCTGCACTCATTGTAGCTTTTATATATGTCCTCCATCATGAGAAAAATGCCACAAGAAACACAGTTTTCATTGGAGTGGGTCTTTTTGAAAAATAATACTTTGGAAATTTGGTTTAAAGCAGTGAGCGACCCTGGGAGCAATTTCGGGCAGATAACTCAGGCAGGCGTTTACTTCAGTTACTCAACTAGGGCGGTTCAGTTAATCAACTCACCAGTTCAGCGTCCTATTTAAGTCAGCGCTGCGTTTGTTGCCCCACCCTCCTCCCCAGCTTCCAACTGTGAGCTACGTTAGGGGTAGTTATTACCCAAAAGTTTATAGAAATTTGTCTCATGGAATTGCATGGAGTCTTATGTCAAACTAAAAAAATGTGAAATGCCAACTAGAGGAATGGGAAATGCAAAGTTAAAGGAATGCGAAAGCAAAACAAAGAATGTGAAAGCAAAACAAAAGATGTGAAAATAAATATTATTATCACTGCATGAGTTGTCTGACTGAAGTTTCCATTTATCTGCAGCTTCAGTTTGACTCTGCAGATTCAAAATAGAGTTCCAACTGAGCTTCAAAAATGCACTTTCCAGAAATCATCAATGCCACACGAGTTTCTGCTATTATGTTTGTTATCTCAGGCTGAAATGTGGGTCTATTCTGCAGAAAGCCACGCAAAAGAGCAAAATCTTTACGGTGACAAGGAAACACAAAGAGTATTACTGATCTCCTGTTTGTTACTGCGAGAAGATCTGGATCTGTAATGCAGAGAGTGTGGCGTCCACCACTGTGTGTATCATCAGTAATATCCTGTCACTGATATAAGTCTCTGGCGTGGCTGCACCCAGGACAGGGGCAGTCTACGCTGTCGCCCATCTATCCTGTTCTTACATCCTGGGGGCTCCTTTTCAGTTAGTTTTGGGTAAAAAAAAAGCAAAGTCTTAGTCCCAGTTCAGACGAACTTCAGTTCTTCCTGATTTCTTGTGACCCTTGACAGTCAAAGGCTGTTTTCAATTCAGGGCTTTCTGCCCTTTTTGGAAAAAAACAAACCCCCCCCCAATAATTTATTAAAAAACATCTCATAAATATGAACAAAAACAAAAACCAAAAAGCAAAACAGCAGCTGCTTATCCACGTTTTTGTACTCAGTGCCTTGTTTTCCGTGACCTCCCTCCCCCCAGCTTTGGAGCAGACTGAATGGACCACTGCTCACTGAAAACACCATCTCTGATAACATCAACGGCCACATTAAACACAGGCAGCGCACTATCTGCCGACGCCTGCTCACGTGAGCCGTCTTGCGTCTGTCCATGCAGTATCATTTCCTGAAGAATCTTTCTCCCGTGAGTTTGGCGTTTATTGGTTTGCATCACTGGGATCGACCTCAAACTGGCGAGAATGCTGTGTCCAGCAGATTATGAAACTTCATAGCTGTCCTTTGCCTAGATTCATTCACTAAACACTGACAAGACCTCAGTACAGAACATTTTATATTCAAATACTTAAAAATGTATTTAAGTTTCAACCAGCAAAAATCAGTCTCATAGCTTATGAATCAATACGATGTTAATCCTTATTAAGAGCATATGTAGCAAATTGAAATTGGAATTTTGCAAGAACATTTCTTTAAAATTCTACATGAAAATAAAAAATGTGGCATTTTAACTTCATAATAATGGATTAGATCTATCTGTGCTTTTCCAGACGCTCAAAGCGCTTACAATGTGTCCATTATCCCTTGTGCTATCCTAGGCACTTTAACGTTGGGAGTTGGGTCATCTAGACCCACTAAACAGTGCTCTGAACCTTTTTTCTTCAATGATTTGTGATATTCACTGGTGTCCATGGATTACATGACATCTTTCCACCTTTGTCCACCTTTGTCATGGTAGGAAGAACACGTCAGTGTAAGGGTGGGTCATCTAAGATAGCACAAGGGTTACTCATTCACTCCCCATGTACACTTGGTGATGGTAGAGGCGTGGCTGCCAGTTCACACACTGGTCCCTCTGACCATCACTGGGACATTCATACAGCGCCACACTGGTGGCAGGGAGGGTGAAGTGTCTTGCCCGAGGACACAACGACAGTTGACTGGGGGGAGTGGGGATTGAACAGCCGACCCTTTGATCATTGGACGACCTGCTCAACTTCCTGAGACCACTGGCCCCCTTTTAACCCTTGTGCTATCTTAGATGACCCCACCCTTACATTGACATGCTATTCCTACCAAGACAAAGGTGGATAAAGGTGGAAAGATTTCATGTAATCCATGGACACCAGTGAGGTTCACAAATCATTGAAGCAAAAAAGGTTCAGCGCACTGTCTAGTGGGTCTAGATG
This sequence comes from Oryzias latipes, assembly GCF_053564925.1. NCBI lineage: Eukaryota > Metazoa > Chordata > Actinopteri > Beloniformes > Adrianichthyidae > Oryzias > Oryzias latipes. The sequence continues at coordinate 29,651,339 of NC_136242.1, read as the reverse complement.
ACCCAACTCCCAACGTTAAAGTGCCTAGGATAGCACAAGGGTTAATGATGGTTTTGAATGCTTCCTTCCCTTTTTTATTTTATTTTTTTACTGTATTTGGAGAGTTTATTTTCTTTTATTTTGTAATTTGGGAAAAGAAAGCATAAAAACCCAAAACAGAATTTCTACCAAATAGAATAAAAAAATAAAGAACAACTTAAGAAAGTAAAATATGAAATGAAAGACAAAAAAAGTTTAAATTTGTGAAAAGCAAATGTAAACTAACCAAAACACCAGCAAAACAAAAAATAAAATGTTTTTATTGTTTCACAAATCTGAAACAACATTTTTTTATTTACTTGTGTTTTTACATATATGCATGACTATGTTTTATTGAGTCTTACCTGCTTCAAGCGTACTGTTTTATATATTATTTAACTGGTTTTATCTTGTTTTAACATTTTAAAGCACTTGGTGAGTCATTCCGTGTGAAAAGTTCTATATAAATAAAGATTTACTTGCTTACCGGTCACCCAAATTAAAGATCCACTCTAATCCTCTTTGGATCTATTGTAAAAGTGGTCCCCGTGGTCTTTTATTTATGACTATGCTGTTTTTTTGGCCAAAATCTAAAAATCTGTGTCATTTCTAGGATGTAGTTTCGGAAGTATAGGCCTCATCATCCCTCTTTTTACACTCTCTCCAGCTAGTTTACAGCCCCTCACAACCCCAAGCTAACTTTACTGTTGCAACAAAAATGGCGAGCAATATTGGAGCTATCCAGACACTCAGTTTTCAGCCAGATTCCAGCTCAGACGAGGAAACAAAGATGTCCATGGATCTATTTATCTGCAAGTGTGTGCATCAGAATGGAGCGGAGCAGGAAGCTTGTGACCTTGTCCATTGTATTTTCTATGCAACAAATATGTTCTTTTTTAAAGAGTTTTCTTTTTGTTTGTTACTTATTCACAACTGTTTGAATAAAGAAATTCTCAGAAATGCAATTTAAAGCTCAATTTTCATCATAGTTCTCTCAAGTTTTATCGGAGTCTGGGTCTGTCTTTACGTTATGTTCTAAGACCTGGATGAAGAGCTTTCACATTCATTTCTGCAGTTCACCTTAATGGGAAGCATCAGCATTTAAAAAGTAAAGGGTGAATAATCTTCCCACCTTTGGCTGAAGGTGGATGGCAGTGCACTCTAGGAGATTGGATTGGTTTGAAGAGCAATCCAGCTGAGAGTTGTTGAGGATAAATCAAAACCATTTAATTTACTTAACAGTGTCAAGTGGTTTAGGGTATCAAACGCTCTCGGTGAAAACACCTGCTGCTCCCGTGCGTCTGTTTTTCTACAAAGAAAAAGTGGGTCAGGGGGTGTCAGAGCGTCTCCAAACATGACCATCACTCTGCTTAGGGACCCTTCTCAGAAAGTTGACAAGGGTAGAACATAGGACGGATGTTGGGGGCTTATGGATATTATGCATTGGTGTAATGCAACCTTCAAGCTTGCTGCAAACAATGCATTTTTGATCAAAAAAGGATTATGAATCAGGGACGGATCGCATGAAGCTGCTGTTACCTAAAGCTCTTTAATAATCGATTAGCTCCACCAACCATCTGGTGCTCATTTCTCCAGTGTTTTTGTTTTAGTTTCATAGAGCATTACAACCCATAAAAGGAAAACCAGTCAACCTAATATCTTCCTGTAGTTTTAATGTATCTCAGGAGTTCGTGTAACAGAAAGTGAACTGTACTCAAAACTCTGCTGCTTTAGAAGGAAACTCATCCTGATCCATTACTAATGTCCTTAATGGGTCCATATCCCAGTGAGACCATGGGAATTACTTTGTTAGGAATTATTTTGTTTGTTGGAAATAGGGATGTTTAGTTTGGGATTGCAGGATATTCCTTCAGGTGGTTCTTTAATATCAGCAGCTTTGCAGACATGACATGACGTGACGTGACGTGAAAAACATTGATACTTTATTTATCCCACAATGGAAAATTCTTCTCCGCATTTGACCCATCCCCTGGGGGAGTGGTGAGCTGTAGCTGAACCGCGCCCGGGAGGCAGTAACATTAAGGGTCTTGCCCAAGGACCCCCACTGGGTCATGTTAATTACTCGCCATTGATATAGTAACTGGCCCCAGTACCATTGTTTATTCCCCTCCGGGAATCGAACCCTGGATTCCTGCGAGCTACCCAGCCGCCTACGTACAAACATACAGAGAAAGACGGGTAGAAACAGAGGGTTTCCTGGACAAACTTGAGCCAAGCTGGGATTTGTGCCTGCACCTTACTCTAGTTACAAACTGCAACAATTATTCATTTGCCTCTGTCTCAATAGACTGCCTTGCATAAATAAAGGTTTATTGGGTAAAATAATGGGAAAAAGCTGATGCCATTTTGCTGCTGTGACTCTCAAACTGTAGTAGTTTTAGGGGATGTCATCTGGACTTGGTTTTAAAGTTGGAAGACGTTTCACCTCTTATCCAAGAGGCTTTGTCAATTCTGAAATAGCTGGTCTAAGAGCTGGTATATATGCGCTCATGGGGGAGGAGTCAGACCTGAAAATGGAGGTGTTGTCCACTTAGCCTACGTGGTTTCGGGTCGTTAATAGTCCTTTGTCCTCAGCTGGGGGTTGGGGAGTCAGTGACTCCCTCTCCAAATGGTCGTCTCTTTCAGCGGTTAACGACTCAGGTGGAACTGGTTTGGTTTGTTTAGGTTTCAAAACACTGCCGTAGATGGATGGAAGAATAAACCTGAGACCACCATTCTTATTAAGAGAAGGTTTATCCTTCTTGACAAATATGGCTTCTTTCACTCCTCGCTCAAACCATCCTCTCAAACTGTTGCAGAAAAAAAGGTAAAAACAGATTTAATGGATATGCTAGCTCAGGAACCATTACCCTGCTACTGGATATAAATACCTAAAGTCTATTTTTATTTAATTCTATATTTATATGTATTGTGTCGGAAAATACCAGAGGTTCAAAACTACATAGAGGTGACGCCAGCTTTTCAGCACAACGGACAGCGCCATTCAAGACTTTGCAGGACCGTACACGACTCTGTGGCCTCAACAAAAACTAATGGCTGTGATGGCAGCTGAAAGACTGGGATATTGACATTTTGCTGCTGTCGATTGAAGTGAATTGATCAACAAGCAGCTCATGTGAATGTTGTTGCTGTATGGTAGATTGGGCGAGTTCACTGGAAGTTTTTTTGTCCTGTTTTGTGTGGTAGAATAAATCAGATTGAGTTAATCAAAACTTTAAATGAGCTGTTTGGGATTAAAATGCTTCCCAATTAGCATTTATTATATGACGACATTTTTTCAGCTTTTTTTTTTTTTTTTTAATTGTTTGAGTCTTTCGAACTGTAATACAAAGATACTACAAAGATATTTGAAGAAATGTTGACTCTAAACATTACTGTTGGTTTCCTTTTACCTGGATCAAACGTCTTTGAGGGGCGTCAAGAATCTTTTACATGTTGGTTTTTAATCGTGCTGTTTGGTTTTTGTCTCACCTTGTGTTGTCATTTGTAAAACACCTCAGGCGAAGGTGTTGTATCCATCTGTTTTCCCCTCCCCTCTTTCAGTGGCAGGATGCTCCGTGTGACTTTAGGTCCATGTAGAGCGCCAAACATCTGCCTGACCGCCTGTGTAACAGAGTTCACTGCCATCAATAATTCACAGTAACTAAACCCCGTTGACAGCAAACTGCCCTCCTGGCAGAAAAAGGCACTACCTCTTCAATTCTCCAGGTTTTAAGGCGCACGGGGAAAATCTGCTAAACAGAGATGAAGTGAAATCAGGAGGAGACGAAGGAGCAGGAGGAAAGTCAGACCAGGACAAGCCCAACTTTCTCCGAACGCATCATAAACATAGAAGTCACACGCAAGCAAACCAGAGTTTTGAGTTTTGCTCCTACATTTTTTCCTAAAGATACTCCTCAGCTTGCGCACAAGAACAGGAAGAAAGGACAGTTTCAACCATTTAAGGTAGGATAAGATGTAAAAATATCAGCAAATCTCAAAGCTCAGCTTTAGGCTCCAACTGTAAACAAAACCCAACTCTGTTCAGTAACACGAACACATGACGAATCAGTGAACCGTCAACATGAAAACAAACTCCAGCCTGACCCACAAACACTCAGGCTTTTTCCTACTGCAATCTGGACATAAACACACATCTGACACAAGAGACAGTGATGTTGGTGTAGTCCTTACTCTGTTGTGAATTGTAAATCCAGAATCCCCCTTTTTTTTAAATACATTTTTTATTTAAATGTACTGATTTTACAATTTTTTTAGTTATGTATTAGGAAATTTGACAAAAAAAAATTCAATTTGTCTTTCTTCTTAATATTCTTTTAATGCCAATTTGAAAATAAAAACCCACTGAAAAGAGACTTAAAAAGTAGGGAAAAAAAGTCCCTTTCTATGATTTAACCTTTGAATTCCATTAAACCTTTGGAGTTTAACAGTCATTAATGAAAATTTAAGTACAAAGCTCCACGGATTGATTAAATTTCATGTGTGTCCAGTTCAAGTTTGAACTTGAAGGAACTTGTGAAGCTCTTGCGCAATTTCAATTAAGATGTTGTACTTCACATACATTGGGTTGTTACATCACTACACACACTAAGCCTTCCCTTGAACCAGTAGCTAGATAGCCCACCCTCATCTCAATCATGTTCTTGACTTTTAATTCACACAAAAAAAGCCACCATGTTAAAAACACAAAAAACATTGTTTTCATTGGAGTGAGTCTTTAAGAAATCCTGCCTCATCTGGTGCTGATTACCTGAATCAAGTGTGTGTACTGTAGCCGAGAAGGAGCTCCAATGGCAGGTTAATTGGAAAACACATGGGACACGACCCACTAGTTTTGGCGTTTGACACCTGTGTGTTCTAGAATCTATATGGTTTGCTAACCCTCCTCTTTTTTCTCCACCTGGAGACATCTATGGACATCATTAGGCCAAAGCCTAACCGCCAAAGATTATCGGCTTAGTCTGTGCACAGTTTTCTGTAACAAAAAATAAATCTTCACTTGGATTCCTAGTATCTCTCCTTATTGAAACTATATTTCTATGCCAACCAATAAGCATTGAGGGACATTAGTTAGAGATCCTCTCAATAGTTATAGTTGCTTTGAACATCCTGCTGTGCAGGTCATTCTAAATGGATCATTTTTCCTGCATGCCATCAACAATGAGCCATTTAAGGCATTTAAAGTTTCACATTTTTAAAAAATAAAATAAAAAAGTCTTCTTTAAATAGTATAAAAATGTATAGGGGATATTAGCTAGTTAACATAGCTCTGTTTCTGAATTTTCCGAACAAAGTTTTTATTTTGCTCAATTTGGTTGTTGTTTCAGCTCTTTTTTTGTGTGTATATATAGATATAAAACTTTTGTTGTTTCTTAGTCTGACTCCTGGGGAACTTTGAGTGTTTCTCACTGATTGCTGGGCTTGCAGAAAATAAACTGACATTTACTTAATTTTCCTTTTCGATTATAGTTGTTTGTACAAACAAAGAAACTTCTGTCCAAACAAAAGGTTCTGTTTCTATGGTATCATGAAAATTGTATGAACTAAAAAAGGCATTTGCAGCTTTCCAGCATAAGACAGCAAATTTTACAGTCGTTTTTGATAGTGTTGTTTCATCGTGTTGTTGAGAGTTGACAAATAGACATTTGCAAACAAATTGGGGTTCCCATTGAAGTTGTGACAATAAGGTTTAGCGCACAAATACATTATAATGAAGTTGATCAACCTGAAAAAAATTGCTTTAAACCTACAATTTCTTCCACTGAAGAAATGAAAACATTTTAAAAGTCTTAATGACAGAAAATCATAAATTGACGACTTTAAATGATGCATGAATGATCCCGATAGTTGGACTAATCCTTCTGTTTTTTCAAGACTGTAAAATAAAAGCATGACTATTAAAAAGTAAATGTTCAGCGTTAATTCATTTGGAAGACAATTTCTCTCTTTTCTTTTCTTTTTTGGTAACAGTCGGAATTTTATTCATATTTACCAAAGTTTAAATCAAAAGTGGGAAAAAGTTTAAAAAAAAAGATAATGTAAAAGCAGACCACATCTGACGTGCGGTCCAGTCAGAAATCTTTCAACTCCACGGTGAGAAGTTTAGTCTCAACTTCATGAAAGTCTAAATTTATGAGCCAGAAACGTCTGAAATACATCAGATCCTCATGTGTCTAAACATTAAGCAAAACAGTTTTGTGGAAAAAGCAAAACTGGATCAGAACTGGAATATTTTTTAGCTGCTTTGGTACAGAGTTTCTGCAGATCTTTGTCCTGTTGATGTCCCATCATTTATGACAGATGGACCCCAGAATATTAACAGAATAGATCTCAGCTCCACCTGTGTTTGTGTGGAGTTTTGGTTCTGTAGCCTCAAAACAAACCCTCATCACCAGGCTTCTACCACCGTGCCAGATAGACGATCTACTGATGTTCTGAATGAAGTTATTGGACTTTGTCATTGCTGCTGGAGATAAAAGAATTTCCCCATTGTGGGATCAATAAAGTTTTATCTTATCTCATCTTATGTCTAAACTTGGTTAGCAGTTCATTGAACCTCAACGTTATTAGGAAAATAAGATTTTCCCTAAAAACCTTTCAGTCAAACTGAGGCCTGCAGAGTTTGACAGGACAATCACAAACTTAATCTTCCTAAATTAGTGGAGTTGATTTGACTTTTTTCTCTTTGTAGATCTTTTTTTTTGCTGCATAACAACTAAACTCTGTTGAAGTTTTTCATCAGATTGATTTGCACCAACAGATACTTCTCTTCTCTGAGGTGCTCGCTGGTGTTTTCAGATCAGCAGATTCACAAACATGTGCTTTCAGATAAAACATTTTCTGCTGCTTTTCATTTTTCAAAAAAAGGAGTTGTTTCTACATCTTTGCTGCTTCTGTATTTTTGTATTCAAGTTATTTTTCTTTTGTCATTTTGATTTGTACCTCATTCAAGCTGTCAAAAAGTTAACTCTCTGTTGCTAGGAAAATAAGAAAACAAACAACTGCTGCTTAATGCAGCACCGGAACAGTCAAGGGGCGTCAAATCCGAGCGGGCTTTAAACCGATCGTTCAGACTGGTGTGAACGCGTCGCAGAAACAGCAGCTTCCTCCCCTCATTATTTATAAACAAGGATTATTGTGCTTGCCCAAAGGCAGCCTGTCCTGCTGAGGTTGAATACCTGCCAGGGAGGTCATGGGGACAGAGATGGATGGACGCAAAAAGCAGCTCATGCTTGAAACCATGGAAACGGAGAAGACAAAGCTGAAAGGAGCAAATGGAAAGCCCAAAAACCCAAAGATGAAATTGTTTTACATTAAACTATATTGTGACTGTGGGCATAATCACTTTACTTTATTAGATTTTTCTTTTTAATCTACCAAACTTTTTTTTGTTTATCTTTTTTGTTTATGTTATCTATAATGAATTGGTGTAGCAGGAAACTCAAAGGGACACTTCTGCGAAAACCTGACGTTCCTCCAACTGTCTGGTGCATAAACTTATTTCAGCCTTTTAAGGCTCTTAATAATCGTGCAGATGGGGGGCAGGGACCAGAATTTTACCGCACTCCTGTATAAGATCTTTAAACTTGCACCAATGAAAATGGGTACTCTATGGAGGACATAGACATTTCTAAATCTGAACATCTCCCAACCTTTGCATACTGATCTCATTCCTTTTGGTATCCACAGCAGACATTTGGGACTTTTCAAAAAATACCTCATGTGAAGGGGTGTGGATTTGTAGTTTTGGTGGATTTAAAGAAATCTTTGACAAGACAATTTTTTTCCCTTGATAGTGAGGAGGAAATTAAACCTAAACAAAAAAGAAAAATCTTAGTTAACAAAGAGGTGTATCTATTCTTGTTGACTTTCTGGATCTGTAAAGAATGTGTGGAAAGCTCCTGTATGAGATTATTGAAGCACATTTATCTGTAGGCTGACTCGATGGTGTGGTGGAATAATGTCTGCCGCGACACTAGTAATACAATGCAAGTTTGAGTCACAGCAAAGACTCCTAAAAATGGGACCTAATGCCTCCCAGTTGGCAGTAAAGGGATGGAATAAGGGGGTTTAAACCACCAAATAGTTCCCAAGTGTTCCTAAGTGATTGCAGCTCCCCACTCCCACAGGGGATGACTTAATTGGGGGGGAAAAAAATGTCACACACCTAGGTGTTTTTGCTTTTTTTTACATTTCTTTAATTCCATTTAGATTATATCAGCCTTCGCAAATGCTTCATTTAAAGAGGAATGATTCAAAAAATCAGATGAAGTTTTTGATTGATGTACTAAAACAGATTCTTCTTAACTGCTGCAGAAATCAGATTCTGAAGACTTGCAAATGTGCTCATTTGCCAGATTTTCAACGATGCTTTCAGGTGAAAAGGCTTGGCTGCGCCTTGGTTCGAGCACGTCAACGCTTTGAACGTGTGCTCTGCACATTCTGACCACCTGGCATTCATTAGGGTTTGATGAGATTGGACTCCCCACATCGAATGTGGGGCCCATATTCTCATTAACCTGAACAACACTAAAAACTGAGCTTTAAGCCACAACCCCTATGCTTTAACAGCATTTACGAGTTTCAGGTGAAAGGTGGTCTGATCGTGTCTGGATGCCATAGAGTCAAAGAAAAATGAAAATTTCGCAATTTATAGTGAGACAAATGCCAAATAATTGGTCGTGAGTAAAGGAGCAGCATGTCTCTGAGAAAACTTTCTGTAATCAAATCCTCTCAGGACTGAACAGATGCTCAGCGGTGCACTTACCGGATGCTAAAAGCCTCATCAGGCCTTAAATAGTTGACAAGAAATGATAAGGGCAATAAACTCCTCAGAGCTGCTTCATGTTTTTTTACTCTCTGAGCTGCTGTCTGAGTTTTCATGTGCTTGGGAGCACAAATATAAAACTGCATTAGTGAGAAAAATATGCTTCTCCATACAGCGGAGGAGGAGTTTTTAGACATGCAGATAATAGGAAGGATTTCTGTCGACAAGCACAGGTGGGTGATGTCCATTCATGTTTATTTACACAGCTTTTAAAAACTAAAACTTCAAAACTGAACTCTATTTCAATTCCCCAAGCAAATGAATGCTGATTTTAAAGTAATTTATTACTTTGGAACATTACAGTCTCAGAATTGTAATGCATTACACAACTAAGTCAATTTTTTTCTTTCTTTAAAATCTAAAACCTGAAGTGATGAATGCTGTCCAGAGCAGTTAAAACTTAAGTGAGGGGTGAAATAATTTAATAATGTCAGCTAATAAAACAGTTTGTTTGGTAAAGTAAAAGCAGCGGAAGAATAATTGAAGTACTAACCCTCAGCTTCAGTCAGTTAAGTCCATAAAAATTTAAATACAGACTTTTCACTTAGTAAATGGTAAGAAACAGAGATCAAATAGAGAACCTGAGGCATGTGCACCTCAGTGCGACAAAAAAAAAATCCCACTTATTAAATTGCTACACTGGTCTACAAAAACAAGACATACACCAAAAAAAACAAAAAAAGACTGAACGCAGACTGAAAGGAAAAGAAAATGAGGTAAAAATGTTCGGATGCTTGACAGCAAGTTTTGCCTCATGGAGAAGAAATAGATAAAAAAAAAGAAACTTAGAATGATTGACAAGTAGAAAAACAAGATTGTTGTTAAAATCGTTTTAAAGTACTTTGTCACATGTTATTGATGCTTTAGTGCCATGCACCCATTAAGGGGTCGTCCCATATGGGTGACTTTTGGGTTGTCTGGAGGGCCGTGGACAGGAGCGACTGCATCTTAAAGGGAGCTCAGGTGTGTCTTGCAGTTCTCTAGAGGTTTGTATGACCACCAAAGCGCCTCACAGTAGTCAAGTGTTCACGCAATGAACATAAACCAGCTGATTTTGTTGCAAAGAAAAGTGGCTTTGTGCCGTTATGCAACACTTAACAAAGGTTAAGTGTCGCACTTTGGTTCAAAGACGTTTTTTTTCTATGTCAGAATCAACTGAATCAGATGTTTCTGTAAACGGTCAAAAATTTACAACATGTCAAAGAGCGTGTGTTATTTAGATGTCGTCACCGATAACTCAGATGCTGAAGGGTAAATGGACATCTTGAAAATGGAACATACCATTGTCGTGCATGTGTTACGTGTATTGGGGAGTATTTTTAAGGAAAAAGTTGTAAGTTACATGCACTTATGACGTACTGATGATGCTGTCGCACGTTGCCCTCATGCCATACTCTAGTCGTTCGGTACGATTACTCCCCCTTAGTGACCGCGGGCAAATTTTGCGTGCATGGGGGTGCACAGGTGAAATAATAATCACACTTATCTTTGAACAGCACTTACGGGCCCCATGTGGAGTCCGCAGGGTTTGGGAGGGTTCAAAACTGAAAATTCTGTACGACATGCCTGTGTCTCACCTATCTCACCCTTGTGTGGTGTGGCCTTAGAAAATTGTCGCTCTGTGGGCTCACAGAGAAGTCTGCAATCGTGACCCTTGTGCTATCTTAGATGACCCCACCCTTGCATTGACGTGTCATTCCTATCATGACAAAAGTGGATAAAGGTGGAAAGATTTCATGTAATCCATGGACACCAGTGAAAATCACAAATCATTGAAGAAAAAAGGTTCAGCGCACTGTCTAGTGGGTCTAGATGACCCAACTCCCAATGTTAAAGTGCCTAGGATAGCACAAGGTTTAAATTTGCCAATTTTTCACCTACAGAAAGCCCACGTCCACCTGTAAGGGCAGTTGTAACAAAGACTTCCTGCTAGTTTATTACTTGGAGTTTAGGTTATATCATTTTGAAAGGACACCTTGTTGGAAAAATGTAAATAAGTTATCTCATATTTGCTTTATGCATTACCTAGCTATATAGGTAATACAATCATGCATGCAGAAGTGTCTGTGTCCAAGTTGTTTCACAGGAAGGTGAAGGTGAAACTCTTAGGAGAAGACCAACTATCTTAGCGTTTTCCCAGCATCAGCGTGAAGGCTATGTGTTATCTGTGTCAGTTATCCGTGAGAAAAGACTTTGCAGGTCCAAAGAGGATGTGGGAGGACTGTGAAAAGACGGACATGTTGCAATAAATGTTTCCTGATCACGCTGCAGTTGTGTTTTATCGGTTTCCCCCTCCTTAGTGCTCAGCGCATGTGTAAATTAGGGAATAGCCAACAAACTTAATAAAAGAGGAGGCGGCAGAATATGCTCCAGAACGGAGAGAGATTGTTGCTGGGTATTATCTCTTCGTTTCTCCTCGTAAAAAGGTACCTTTGGTCTGTTGTCTTTTTTTCCTTATGTTGTTATTCTGATGTTGCAGGTCGTTTTAACCCAACACACCTCTATACACCAATTGAAAAAGTCTTTTCTGTTGATACGAAGCATTTTAACCTAATCATGTCATTGTCAGTGAGTAAAATTAAAGGTTTTTGGTTTTTGAAGCTCCACGTTTTTGTCCTAAACAACTGATGGTTACTGCTAGAGAGCAGATAGACTAATGAGCTCAGCTTGTTGGATCAAACTCCACATTTTCTTCTTCATTAGAGAAAAATACTAATGGTCTGTCTGGCTCTTTTGCATTGAGGGCTGTGATGCAAAGGTTAGCAGCCATAATTGCCATGTTAACAGGATCATTAGCTGAAGTTCATTGTGGCTTATTTTAGTAGGGCAGTCTGCAAAACGTCTACGGCTCTTCTGTGTGTGGGCGGAGGCTCGTGTGTCCTCCTGTGGGTTCAGAAGTTCAGCACGTCAGGCCCTTTGGGGAGGAATCTTTCGGAGCCGCTGCGAGTGTGCGTCAGGAGCTGCAGGCAAACACATCCTATACTCCCCTGCTCTGCCAGGTGGGCAGCAGCCAAAGCACACACCCAGCTGGAGCGTATGGCACTCATTATTGAGAGCTGGCTCTTCTCACACACCCTCCACTGACTAATTGCCTTGTAATGACGCAACTTCTTTCTCACAGGTTTTTAAAAGGGGTTTATCAGTGATCTGAGTAATCCATTGCTGCGTCTCTTTTGTCACATGATTTAACAATAAATCATCCCGGGACATGAAAATGTGGATGAGGCTACCTCATTCACCACTCTGAAGGGTGTAAAATGAGACCCGTCATGATTGCCGCAGTGGCAAAGATGCACCGAAGAGATACAGAGAAGTTGGCAGAGCTGAGAGTGAATCATGGGAAAGTAGTAAAAGACCCACTGCAATGAAAATTGTTTTCTTGGTGTTTTTAACATTCTTGTGGCATTTTTTCTGATGATGGAGAACACATTCAAAGAAAATTAGGATTAAAATTGCATTGAAGTATTTATTGGAAAAAGGTTGTAGCAGTGAGGTACAGTGGGCGGGGCCACAAGCTCCCTGCTCCACTGTATCATGATGCATCTACTTGCAGATAAATAGATCCATGTACATCTTCATTTTCCTCGTCTGAGCTGGAATCTGGATCGTAACTGTACGGCTGGATAGCTCCATTATTGCTGACCATTTTTGTCGCACCGCCAATGATAGGTTTGACGTGTGAGGAGCTGTAAGCTAGCGGGAGAGCATGTAAACACATGGATGATGGGATGAGGGGGCGGCCTTACTCCACACCAACAGTCACACAACTCCGAGGTGAATTTATAATGAACTACTGCCGCTCTGCAGAAACTGTGTCCCCGAAAACAACAGGTTCTTTAAAATGTCGACTAAAAACGGCATAATCCTAGTTAAAAGGCCACTGGGAACTCTTTTACAGTGATTCAAGATGATTGGAGTCTGACTTTAAAATGGAGAAGAGGCAGATGACGGCCTCTGAATTTGAGGGGTGAGAGGAGGAAAACAAAGCCAAAAACTGACAACACCCTTGAAGAACTCGACACAATTTCTGTCTATTTTGTAGGTAACTTGTGCCAAGAAGCTCTCTTACACTTCACTGTAAAACTGATTCTTCCACTTTATGTCTCATCAGCACCTGACTTGTTTGTACTTCATCCTGTACACTGGAGTCCCCACTGGCTGCTGCTGCTTCTGCTGGACGGCTTCCCATTTCAGAAGGGAATCCAGCCTGACGTGTCATCCATCTGCTCTGCTCCCTCTGCCAAACGCTTCTCACATTTTTTCTGTCTGCTGCAATGAAAGAGCTGTTGGTGCCCCCTTTGCTAACATGGAAAGTTTAATTACGAGTTGCTGTGTTGATGACTGAAAGCTTCTCTCTGCTGCTTCACTGCTCCCAGTAGTATGAGATGGACCCCTGGGATCTGACTCACCTCCTTTAAAGTCAATTAGGCTCAGAAATCCTCCTGAAAAGAACGTTTTCACGATGTTACATTTCTGTTTTTACAGAACATTGTGCTCCTGTTGCTTTTGCTGAACTGCCATCTTTCTCTGGAGAGGTTCGCCTGTGAAAAGCAGCTGAAATCAGCTCCTCCAAGACCAAAGTCAAGGTGCTCAGCAGAGGAGGGTTCAATGCCCTCTTGGTGTTACTCCCCCTCATGAAGGAGGTCATGTAATTTGGAGTTTCATTCCTGAATGAGGGAGTGATGGAGCACAGATGCAACATAGCAGCTCTGTGTGCTTTTACCTGCTATGCAGACCAGTTTGACATTTAACACATGCTGTTCCTTAAGTAATCAATACTGAATGTTTCATTGCCTTCGTACACATGAGATGCAGATTTTTTGTTTCAGTCAATCACCAAAGAAAATCACATTCACCTCCTTAACCTTTGTGCTATCTTAGACGACATCACCCTTGCATTGACGTGTTCTCCTACCATGATAAAGGTGGATAAAGGTGGAAAGATTTCATGTAATCCATGGACACCAGTGAAGATCACAAATCATTGAAGAAAAAAGGTTCAGCGCACCATCTTGTGGGTCTAGATGACCCAACTGCCAATGGTAAAGTGCTTAGGATAGCACAAGGGTCTCACACAGTAGAAAAAACGGCTGCATTTTTTGGTTCACAAGATGCCACGAAACGTTGGTGAAACCAAAGTATTATCCCTAAAAAGCTGCACAGAGAACATTTTACTCTGCTGTTCCTCCTGATGGCTTTTTAAATATGAGAAGTGTCATTTATGGCAATATTATCTGCATTAGTGTTATCGTCTTGATTATTTTGCTCAATTAATCCCTCATTCTTTATCGTGTTAATCATTTTCAGGAGTACTCTGAGATTTTTAATTTTAGCTTAGCATCCAGGCTTTATTTACATGGAAGTGCCAACCGTTCGAAAAGCAATCGCAAAGGAGAAATTATGAATTGCGGTTTCTGCCGGGCTATAATTATTATGACACTAAGTCTTTAATGTATCGGAATGGAGCTGTGAAATAAAATGCCTGGAGCAAGATTCACAAGATTTGCAGCGCTTCCACATTTCATACCAAGCCTCTTACAGCTGTTCAAAGCGATTTGGGTAGCGACAATCCTGTATGCTAAAAGCGTGTTCAAGAACCCACGTTTAACGCACTCTAGCACTCAAGGCCTAGAGTAAGGCCTGGAAGAAATACTGGAAGAAAGACTGATCTCAGCTGTCTCTATTTTAAGGGTTTCAGGGTTTCTTCACTCTGCCTATTCACCCTCATCGCAACAAAGATGTAACAATGGTACATTACATATGAAATCAGTCATTTCTTTTCTTCAAATGTCACAATTTTTCCAGTTTTTCCAGTACACACAGTCCTCTTCTACCCAAATATTTAGCCTCAGGGGTGTCAGCCCATTAAACACATCCACATCAAAGGTTGTTCTACAATCCCAAAATGATACTTTCAGGTAAACTTTACATGAGTTCATTCCAAAAGGTTCTCTCAATTGAGACAATGTCGAGATCCTGAACTAAAGCTCTGCATTTGCATGCATAGTCACACGAAGAGGAGACAGAAAGTTAAAGACTCTGCCTCCCATTCTAGTCTACGAACATCTGTTAAACGGCCTATGCAATGCTATTTTTGAGCCTTTTATATTCAGCAATTAAGATGTATATGACAATATTTAACCTTTGGCATACAAAACAATGATTTTTTTATTAAATAGTTTTTATTTTCCTGAGTTCTTTCCCAGCCCGAAAGTAAGACGACTCGATCTCTGAGGCACCGCCTTTAACTCTGTGTGGGTCCGCCCATTTCAACCTAGAGCTGGCCTCGGCAGCGTGTCTGCGTTTTGCCCATGAAAAAACAACATCTGAACTTTTGCAAAAATGGATATATATTGTGCATATAAAAGAGAAGCAGATCTGCTAGCTTAGTGGAGAAAGTGAGTTTGTGTGTTAGCCTGGGGGTGGGGCTGGCAGCGCAGACTCTTCCTGAAAGAGGCTGCTCTCACTATGTGATGTCACAATGTGAGAACCCGCTCGTTTTCATGGGTTGGGAGGGGCTGGTGCTCAGAGCGCAGTTTATTAAAAGAAAACTCAGAAATGTGTGAATAGTTCAAAGTACCGCTTCGGTGGTTCTTTTGGTGAGGAATTAACATTATGATACATTTAAAAGCTCAAAAGAATTATTTTGCACGGTATAGGCCCTATAATCGAAAAGACTGGGAAAGTTCTTCTGTTTGTAACATACATGTAATCAGAAATAATTTGTAAGGTGAGTAACTTTACAGTTTTTTTTCTCTACACAACAAATAGCTGCTGAAAACAGGCTTACTCTGGAGAAATATGATCCTTTATATCATATTCTCAACAAAAAAGGTTGTACAGATGTTTAGCAACAAGAAAAATATACAATAAGAACTAATCTGATTACGTCTGAAAGACGTAATGTTAACAGTTAAAAATTTAAGCTGTGCTTTTGTAAGACAGCACCAACTACACAGTGAAGAGTTTCTTAAGCACAAAGTCCAACAATTTGAGATCTAGGTCTAGACTTTAACTGACTTTAACAGAACAGAAGAAAATCTCAGCTGAGTCCTATTACTTAGGTGAGATTTATGCTCTCCTCACATATGATGTCCAACTTCATGAAAAAACACGTCTATTGTCATTTTACAAAATGACGAGGTTAAAGAACCTTCTTTGTATGCAATCTAAGAAGGTGAAAATAGTGTTTATGTAGATATGAAATGTGTTCAAAACAGATTATTGCAATTCGTGTATTCCTACTTCAAACCTCAACCAAGCTTTGTCGTTTTATCCTTCATTCTTCGTATGAAAGAAAACATTTTCGAAACAAATAACTCAAGGTTTAAGAAAAAAAAAAGAAATCAACATTTCCAACACTCAACAGATGTTTATCAGAGCAGCACTAAAATCCTCCTACAAACAGTCCTTGAAGACTCTTGCAATTTGCTTTTGAAGAAAGAGAACAAACCTGAGCAGGAGTCACCAGCTGTTATTGGAATAGCTACTTCTATTCGAAGTATGTTATGAAATGCACAAAAGAAATGTAATGACGTAAAATAAATACAAACTTTAGTGAGTCTTGAATATTCAATGCAGACTTGCATGGTTGTGACCAAATGTGCCAGAGATGTGCAGTGTGTGTCTGTGTGACAGGACTCGAGGAAGCAAATCGACTTCGTTACCCGCCTGTGCCTGATGTGTCTTTGTCTTTAGTCAAGTTTAATCCCAAGTTTAGCATCATAATTAGAGGGAAAAAATAGAATAAAAGAAACATTCCATCTTTGGGTTTTGTCTTCCTCCATCTAATCCCAGTGGCGGTTTTTGATATGGGCGATGTGGGCGGTCACCCAGGGCGGCACGTCATAGGGGGCGGCATTTGCCGTGCCTGATGCGTTACACATAATGTGCTACTTACTGAATTCAAAGAGGAAGCCTGGAGCTTTTAATTTGAAATTGCTTCAGCAGCCGACACTTATTGCTTTTCCTGTGACACATCAGACTATTAAGAATGTCTTCCTCCTATTTCCTCTTCACACTTATGGTGCAAAAAAAAAAAAAAAAAGAATACCTCAGAGTGAAACAACGTAAAACAGGCACATGAAAAGGAATTAGGCAGAACAAACATCCGTGCTCAACCCAATTTCGAAAAAAGCAGGCAATGGAGATTATTTCCCACAATTCTTTGCTCCGACACAGCAGACCCGATGCGCACGTGACCACCGCCCTCTGCTACAAGACGCTTGCTGCCACACCTCTTTGCGGCAGTCTTTGGAACATAAGTCAAAAAACTCGAGAGGGGAGCGCAACTCGCCGGTGGCTGGCTGAATCACACTAACAGGTGATTGGGAGTCTTTTTCTATCTGACAATCAACTCTGAGCCGCAGCTGCGCCTCCCGTCATAGAGACGGAGCCGCGTGTGTCAGAGGGAAGGGGAGGGGGAGGGGGGATGAGCGCAGACCATTTTTTTATGGATTGAGTTTTTTTGGAGGATTTCTACTGTTGGTGTTGCACAAATTTAGGGAAATGCCAAATATTTTTGGAGTAATCCCACTGATGAGTTCTATGATTTAGTCTTTAATGTTTTATAAGACCTAAACATATTAATCACAATAAGTTTTATTTTTTAGATCTAATCCCTCTGATATGTTTCACAAAGACACACACAGGACGTCACACATTAAGAAATTATTGCTAAAAATGAAGCAGGAGTCCAGCTCTAAAAAAAAAAAAAAATGCTCTAAAAAATGATGAAAGAGCAAAAAAAATGGAATTATTTGATATGTAATTTCTTATTAATATTTCCAGGCTTTCTTTGTTTTTTGTCCTGCAGCATGTTCATATTTGTATAATGTTGACAGAATATATTTAAATGGAGAACAAAATATTACAAGTTATTTAAGGTTTAACTTGAGTTATTCTGGATTAATGTTCCTGTTTTTATTCAAATTTATGTTCAAAAAGTTCAGTGTAAAAGGTTTAAAAGTTTAGCTTTAGTGTGTTCAGTAAATGTTTATCTTCTTCGGCTCAAAACCTTAAGCGTGTTTTTAACTTAGGCCCCTGTGTGACTGAGTTTGACCCCCCTGTAATAGGAGTCTAGAAAATTCATGCATTTTTTGAGTAAAATGGCTAAATAGAAGATAGGGAACACAACAGGATGTTGTCAAATTTTGTATGTGTGCGCGGGGCTGGTGGGGTTACTCGCCCAGGGAGTAAGTTAATGTAGAACCGCCACTGTCTAATCCTCTCCTCTGCATCTTCCTCACTCACACCAACCATCATGATGTCCTCCTTCACTACATCCTCCAGCTTTTTTAAACGATTGTTTAAAACAAGAACATCCATGGTGACCATGGTGGATGCAGTTAATTAATATACGTAGTAATTTTAAAGTCTGCACGTCAGTAATCATGTTTGTCTTAGCAATCAGCGTTGATGCTACCATGATGATAACCGTGTTAATTTGGAGCTTGCCTTCAACCGTTGATTTACATAAAGGGCAAAGAATGCTTTCAAATTCCAGGACAAAAATCAGATTTTTGGTGTGATGACTTCAACTCAATGCATCGATCACAAACGTTTGGTAAATATTGTATTTTGCAGGGTTACCATGGAGACAAGTTCCTGTCTTACATTTTAACTTTAATAATATAAATGCAAGAGTTGTTTGGTTAAAAGACCTTTAAGGTTGAGGTGAAATGTCTCGATTCCTTTAGAAATTATGATCAACTTTCTGGTTATGATGGTGTTTAAAAACTCCAGCCATTAAAAAAAGATTCACAACTGCAGCATGAGCTGATGTGGTACCAAACATGTCACAAAACAGGTGGCCAGCTGGTTCCAATTGCAGCAGGTTTTATTAGCACAACTAAAAGTCAACAAAACTTAATCAGGGTCTGGCAGGCAGGAGTAAATAACAAGCATGGGAGCATCAGAGAAGAAACAGGAGTAGTCAGGATCCAGGTGAGATTCTGGGCAGGCAGCAGGCGGACAGAGTCAGGGACAAAGCAGGGTCAGGACAGCAGAAGAGCAGGTCTGTATGTAACGCTCAGTAATGCAGGCAGAGTGGCACAAACAGTACTTTGCACTGAGAGAGGTTTAAGTATACTGTGATTGAATTGGTAAATGAGAGTCAGGTGCGCAGCACGCTGAGGTTGCTGGGAAATGTGGTGCCTTTAGAATTTTGGGGATAGTTCCCGTTGCTGAACAGAGGGGGAGACAGCTCTGACTTCTGACAAATAGACATTTTGTAAAAATTAGCTTCTGTTTGAACTCAAATGATGTCCAACACTCAAAAGGACAGTTAGAGGTGAGCAGAGACTCATAAATAACATGTGTTAACATGATTGGAATAATGCTTTGTTTTCCTTACAGCTCAGGCTGTCATAACCCATTGTGGTCAGTTTGATCAAAATCTGCCCACCCACCACCCCTCCAGGACTATGGACTGCTTCCCACCAGGATGCCTAGAGTGGTATTCCAGACAGATTTCATATGAATGAAACAACGTAATGCTGCCTGAAATAATGTTGAAGTTGAGCTAGACAGGATGTTCAAGCTTTTAGGTTTGTACTGTGGCAACACATTTCTTTTTTGTCAAATATTCAGTGTAGGCCTCCTTTTCTGCTTTCCAGTCACTCATAGTCAAAACGAGTGGCAACGTGGCAGCTAGCATCAGATGGCAGCTTTTCTCCCTTCATTCAAGGACTCCTGGAAGATCTGTTCATTGTAATTGTATTTTATTTCTAATTTATTTTAATTTAATTGCTTGATTGCAGATGTTGAGCTTGATTAAAGGCAAACCAAGTATCAATCATTATCAACATTCTAGTTCATCATATTTTCTTAAGTGGCCATGCAGACAGAATAATCAAATGTCTTCGATCTGATACCATGTATGTAAGTGGGTTAAAATGCGGATTTCTCCTCAAATAACTGACATGCTTTGGCACGTAGCCATGTAATTTCTCAGTGATACATCTGCACATGTAAACAAAGCCCAGAACGCAGAAATCACCTAATCAAGATGAAAGATCAAGAGTAGCATGGAGTAATAGTTGAATCCTCTTTGTGGAGTTAGCCCGGAAGACAGTTGCAAATGGTGGTCAAGTTTATGGACATTAGTTCCTACGTTGGTAAAGTTGATTTTACAACAGTCGAAGTTTTGAAGGAACAGAACGTTTAAATCCCATGTCCACGTGTTCCCCAAAATAAACTTACTTGACGAAAATGAATTCAATTCAATTCAATTTTATTTGTATAGCCCAAAATCACAACAACAGTCGTCTCGATGGGCTTCGAAGTAAAACATGAACTTAGAAGGATCATGAATACAAAGAGTTCAATAGGAAAATACTAAAATGAACTAACAAACTGACTAAGCTATACCAGCATCCCTGCCCTTAGACCCCCCTTCGCGGTAAGGAAAAACTCCCAAAAAAATACGGATTCCGGAAAAAACGAAGAAACCTCAGGGGTGCCCACATGAAGGAGGGATCCTCCCCCAGGACGGACAGGCGATTTACCAGAACTCTGAGAGAAGAATTAACTTATCTAAATCTACAATTACATATATAAAGTCCAGCAGACGAGCTTCTTCCAGCCGTGGTTGTGGGGACAGTCAAATGCGCGAGTCGAGCTGGAGACAGGAACCAGGAAGCTCAGAACAATCAGATTACTTTAAATTATCTGATTTTTTGTGAGTGCACGTAAAGGCTCATGGAAAACTTTTGATTCACAATACCTTATGCGGTACATTGACGTATAATCACTTTTGTACTTTTTTCTTTCTTACCTTTAATGTGCCAACAAATGAACCAGATCCTAGCCAAGTTTAAAAGTTCAGAACGGTCCAAACTGCACTGCTTTTGATTAATTATTTAAACCAGTTTGTATCAACAAGATCACCATTTTAAAAGCAGAAAAACATCAAATTTTAATGAGCACATTAGAAGCACTCTGCTGGCAGGGTTCAAAAGCAAAGACAATGACTGGGGCGTCACAGAAGACCATGAAAAGCAGTCACAGCTTTACAATGTAATCAATATAAGCCACTCAACCTCCTTAGAACGGGCAAAACTGGAGCTGCAGTCAACAGGAAAGGTATTTCACTGATATTACTGGGGAGGCAGGTTCAAAATTCGTATCAATCCAAAGATTTTTGAACAGTCATCGTGATTCAAATTTTTTTAATTCAAATTTTTGAATCACCGCTGTTTGTTTATAAATGTGTCCAATCTTTCCATTTCTTATCTCAATTTGAGTTGTATTTTAACAGTGTGATGTTCTGCTCTACAATTCACAGGATGTGGACCAGCTTTACTCTATCAGTTTACTGGGTTATTCATAAAGAATAAATAATATCCATCATTTCCGGTCTCTTGATTATCTGGTTTCAAATGATGGTTTATTTTGTAAAATTACCAGATTCCCCCCACCACACCTATGGTAACTTTCTTGATGCATATAGAGATGCTCACTTCAGTCACGCCTTACCTACATCTGCTTGAAGCCACCGCTCTGGCCGGTAACACAGTGTATCAAAATGAATGCCCAAAGATATCAGTTGACCACAGAAAGGTCTTTGGTAAGTTTCATTTCTCAAACAACCACTAGGAGACAGAAGAGCGACAGAAGAGCCAACGACTTCAAGAAAAAAAAAAAGCTGCATTAAACAGATACCAAGAGCCAAACCACCCTGTATAATGTAGTCTACGGCTACACACGGACCTATCAGTGATGACATCATGAAGCTTTACTGTAATGAGTATGTGTGGAGAAGCTTAGTGACGCCTATCAGACAGGAAGGAAAGATTTGGAGTTTATGCAAGAGGAAAACACTACAAATAGCGATGAGGATGGGATCCAGCTTGTCGGGTAAACCGTGATCATTTCTGAACAAAAACAGGTTTGGAGGAAAATGTGATTGAATGTTGGAGGTAAATTCAACCAGTGGTTACTCACTTTGATGTGCTACGGTATTCACTGGCAGAAGTGGTAGAAAAGTTTTAAACTCTGCTTGGCTGCTTCAGGAGTTTGAAGATGCCCTGAAACAAATCTTTATCGCTGCATTTGTCAGGAGTGGAAGTTTGAGCCATTTTCTTTACTCTGAATGTTACTGCGAATGACGACAACTACAAGGCTCCAGTTAACAAGTTGAATGACAATTTCACAGCACAAAAGATCATTTCTTTTGAGAGACGTGTTGAGCTGAACATTCACAATGAGACTCACTGGACAGTTTTGTAAGTAGATTAAAAAAAAGCTGGGAGTAACTTGTTAATGAGAGATCATTTCATTCATGATCCAATGATTAACAAGTGCATATAAACATGATGTGCAGATGGATGCTACGTGAAAAGCATTTAAAAGTTGCAGGACTGTTAAAAATCCCAAGAACCAAGGAAACAACTTTTCAACAAGCTGCAAGACTGGAAAAGTTCAAGCTGGTAGTATTTTATCTCCTTTGTAATTTCATTCCACTGTGTTTACTAACATCTACAAGCCAAAAGCAGTTACGGGATAAAATGAAATACCTTAAGTGTGGAGGACAACACTAAAAGAGGGTACTGAAACAAACCTCATTTAAAAACTGTGGGAAACATCTTGCAAAAAAGTGTAAAACAAAGTTACAAGTCGTTTCCACATTTACAAAGATTGTGCAGCAGAAGTAATGCTGACAGTATTCTGTCAGATGGTAAATTGTATTTAAAGCATTTTTTTTAACTTGCTTTGAGGCCCAGATCGCTGGACAGTCTGTCCCATTCACAGAAATGCACACTCCAATTACACTGGCACTAAACTAAAACCACTGGACACTTCAGACAAGGCGGGAACCAAACTTGCAATTGTACATAACTTCCTCTGAAGGTAGAAACTCTGACAGCTCTTCTGTAAATGCATCTTCCCCCGGGATAAAGTATTCTGACAAGTTTTCCGAGCCGACGACCCCTCTACTTCTGCACAACGACTGCCCTGTGTAATACCATGCCCCAAACCCCTTAGCACTTGCGCATTTTTACCTGCCCCTATCTCTAATAGTCAAACTTCCGGAAACCACGGCACCAAAATTGAGGAATTTATGTCTGCAGCCCTACTATTTTTAAAAGCCTTGTACTGTATAAACAGGACTACAGATTTGCTTATTCTTTGTCCCAACTCTACAAGAGCAATTGAGTTAAGCAGAGACTTAAACAAGTGTGGTCTAGAATCGACAAGCAGCCTTAGAGACCCTCAATGACACCAAAACATGTCATTGCTGCAGATGGGTCAAAGCTCCAGATAAACCTTCAGATGTATAGACAGTTTCCATTGACACTTTTAGATCAGTGTTGAAGTTAACAGAAAATCATAACACAAGTCACACACAAAGTGACTAGCCTCATTTGACATTTTCAGAGGGAAATTGCATCCCACATCTTTGGAATGGTCATTAGTATTCAGTGCCTAAACCATGAAGACAGTAGTTGGGGCAGGGCAATTTCTCCAGATTCTTAACATTAAGCATCTGAGATTTTTAGTGTTGGGCAACATAAAAGGGGGGGGGGGGGGGGTGCATTAGCCAGGTACTGAATGTTTAATGCAATGAGCAGGTTGAGAAGACAGTTACACCAGCAAAATTTCAAAATGCCATTTTAAAATAGAGCAAAACTCAGACATGTCAGAGGAAACTTTAATTTCACATTTGAAAATATCAGTAACCCAGGAGACCTGCAAGATAAATCCAGGGATTTACAACCAGCATCCACAGTAATGCAAGTTTGAACCGGCCCTTACCACAGATCTTAGCGGCTTCCTTTGGCTGAACCTTTGCCCTGATGTGACTTGCTGGGGTATGGGAACACTGGTTCTTGAGGAACACGGGGTTCTGTTGGGGTGTAGCGGAACTGACTGAACAGCAGCCGTTTCTGGTTGTAGCGAGAGCGAGTCTTGGAAGCGTACACTTGATCCTCCTCGCTCACTGGAGTGAACTCTGGCTCGTCCTCGTCGTCAGATGAGGAGCTCCAGCTCTCCTGTTCAACCTGGTGCTGGCTGCCTGGAGCTCCAGACTGAGCGCCCTGGGAACCAGAGTGTTGAGATCCAGAACCAGAGTAGCTGCTGTCAACACCACCGTAGCTGCTGTGACCACTGGACTGTGCTGGTCTCTGATAAGTTGGCTTGGCTGGCTCTTGTTCAGGATAGGAAGCAGAGTACCACATGGGAGGACTTCCACTGCCTGAAAAAGCCAGGAGAAGAGTGAAACCAAGTTAAGACCGCAACCCATCACCAAAGTAGAGAATTACCCCCAGTTTGAGGCTCCGGGCTGTAAGATCCTGGGAAGGTGGGATAACCACCATACTGTCCAGAAGGCTCTTCATAGGATGGTCTAGATGGTTCTTGCCCATAGTAAGGAGGAAGCCACATGGAGCGAGGGACTGCCATATTTGGGACACCTGCAAAAGAGGGTCAGGTGAAGCAGCCACAGCTGAACTGCATGGATCTGGTTTTTTGCAGCCTTACTTCCTTGGGGAAGGCAGTTGATGCTTCCAATCATCAGGAGACAAATCCACAACACCCTGTAGACAACAGTCCAGACCAAGCAGAAATGTCAACCAGTGCCACAGATCAGACATGAGGCAATTCACATAGGCTTTTACAAAATTAAAGTTTAACAATCACTTCAGCCAAACAAGAGCAGATCTGTAAACCACAAAGCACCATCATAACCTACTTCCTTTACCTCATTCTGCTGGTTGCTATTGACTGATGCCCAAGACTAAACTCAGTGACATGTTCCAATGCCTTCATCCTGCTGCTTATATCTGATCCGCAAAGCTGATTGGAGAAAATTGTTAAGTGGAAGCAGCTGCTGCTTAACAAGAATAGTCATCCATTCTGTTTCATTGACCAATCCCATCTTAAACCTGTCACCAAGTTCACATGAACAGAAGTTCTTAGACAAATATGTTTTGTTTTGAATGCCTGGTTAAGCCAATGTTTACAGAATTAAATGATGTGTTTTGGATCAAAAATATTTTCTCATTTCTAAAATTTTAAACGTTTACTTTAACAAAACCCCAGAAAAATCTATACTTCAGAGTCTTGTTGCAACATCTCATGTCAAAAACATTTTTTTACTTTAATTTTTCACATCTTGGTGTCATGTGCTTTTTGTTCTTACACATATATTTTCAGTCAAAATAGTATTGACAGCAATAATTCTGTATTAAAGTTGAAATAACAACCTAAAGACAGAAACAATTCTTAATGTCATTACTTTCATTATATTTGTTTGAACTGAAGAATGGTGTGTACAGCACATGATTTTGTAAGGCCTTTTGTAAAAAAAACATTTTCTTTACAAACTTTAATGGCATTTATTTCCGCCACATTTTAATGAGGAGAAAATTCCTTAGGAAGATGGTGTACGGTGCTGTACTTGTTAGCGATCTTGCTTCACAGTGAGAAGGCCCTGGTTTGAATTCTGGCTGGATCCTTTGTGTGGTTTGCGTGATTTCCTCGAGCATGCGTGGGTTTTCACACTCTGGTTTCCTTTCTTGGTTCAAAAACAAAGGCTCATGGGTTAATTGGTATCTCTCAATTTCTGCTAGGTGTGGCTGTGAATGTGTGGCCTTGCAACAGGCTGGTGAAGTGTTCAGGGTGTATCCCACCTTTGCACAACAGTAGCTGGATTGGCTCCAGCAACCCCGTGACCCAAAAAGGGATTCAGTGAGTTCTGAAGACATGGAAGGATGGGTGGGAATTTTAATACGACAGGTTAGAAACATCTAGTTCTCATTTGGTCCATCATTTAAAAAATGTTTGGCGTTTTCTTTGGTATGTGTAAAACTTACACAAATTTGAAAGATGAGATCTTCCACATTTAAAATTAATGCAACTCAATGGCAGATAACATTTTAAAAATTGATTTAAAATAACATCCAAGTTTCCACATTTGTCCTGAAGCGTCAGGTGGTTCATGGGAGTAATATCCAACCATGAGATGGCAGATGGTCCAGCTACATCTTCACTAACATTTTTCCATTTTTAACTGTAAAAAAAAAAAAAGTCATGGTCTCAATAGTTGAACGGTTAACCTTTTGGTTGGCTTAAAGTCCCCTTGCAGAGGTGACCCCAGGTGAGTTCCACTTCACTTCAGTGACACCTGAATCAGATATCAAAACTGGCACCTTTAACAGCAAAATCAAGACTATTGCATGAGAGCTGTGCAGTTAAAGCATTTAGCTTCAATGGTTATTTGGTTCAACCAAAAATACAAGCTTAGAGAGTCAAGTGCAGCCCCCCTGAACAAATTCGGAAGCTTAAGGTAAAAGTTGTGCAAAACAAGTCTAAATTGGCTTCTATACATGCATTTACTTTGGAATAATCTGATTTAATACTCATGTACTAAAGTCTTAAATTCAGGTAAGATTGAAGGGCCTATACCATTCCTAAGCATTTCAGAGTAAACCATACAACCTTTGGCACACAATGGGTTTTTTTGCAGCTCATTTTCCTAGCCTCAAATCTCCGAAGCACAGACCTTCATTCCTTGTGTGTGTGTGTGTGTGGGGGGGGGGGGGGGGGGGGGGGCACCCATTTAACATAGAGTCAGTGTTGCAACGATCCATCCCATTTGTCGCGCAAAAAGATTTAAAATGGAACTTTTGCAAAGATGGATGTGCACATCAAAGGGGAGCGTTTGGCCAATCACAGCAAGGTCAGTGGAGAAAGCGGGGGTGTATCAGAGGTAAAGTGTTTATTTCCAGTGTACCACCTTCAAAACTGAAGCTTGTTAAGCTACATCTACCCCACACAAGTTGAAGTAGAGCTTGAGACAGTTTTCAGGAATGGTATTTTATTAGACTGGTACATGAAAACCTGCACAGCAGTCATGGATTAATGATCCTGAAATGACAGATCCTAGCGGCTGCCCTTGGCTGAACTTTTGCCCTGATGAGACTTGCTGGGGTACGGGAACACTGGTTCTTGAGGAACACGGGGTTCTGTTGGGGTGTAGCGGAACTGACTGAACAGCAGCCGTTTCTGGTTGTAGCGAGAGCGAGTCTTGAAAGCGTACACTTGATCCTCCTCGCTCACTGGAGTGAACTCTGGCTCGTCCTCGTCGTCAGATGAGGAGCTCCAGCTCTCCTGTTCAACCTGGTGCTGGCTGCCTGGAGCTCCAGACTGAGCGCCCTGGGAACCAGAGTGTTGAGATCCAGAACCAGAGTAGCTGCTGTCAACACCACCATAGCTGCCGTGACCACTGGACTGTGCTGGTCTCTGATAAGTTGGCTTGGCTGGCTCTTGTTCAGGATAGGAAGCAGAGTACCACATGGGAGGACTTCCACTGCCTGAAAAAGCCAGGAGAAGAGTGAAACCAAGTTAAGACCGCAACCCATCACCAAAGTAGAGAATTACCCCCAGTTTGAGGCTCCGGGCTGTAAGATCCTGGGAAGGTGGGATAACCACCGTACTGTCCAGAAGGCTCTTC
Source organism: Oryzias latipes (assembly GCF_053564925.1). Taxonomy (NCBI): domain Eukaryota; kingdom Metazoa; phylum Chordata; class Actinopteri; order Beloniformes; family Adrianichthyidae; genus Oryzias; species Oryzias latipes. The sequence goes on along the minus strand of NC_136242.1, from coordinate 29,624,019 downwards.
ATAGGATGGTCTAGATGGTTCTTGCCCATAGTAAGGAGGAAGCCACATGGAGCGAGGGACTGCCATATTTGGGACACCTGCAAAAGAGGGTCAGGTGAAGCAGCCACAGCTGAACTGCATGGATCTGGTTTATTACAGACTTGCCTCCTTGGGGAAGGCAGTTGATGCTTCCAATCATCAGGAGACAAATCCACAACACCCTGCTGACAACAGTTAAGTCCATAAAGCAATGCTGACCATTGATAGACAGGAAAACATGTGCTCATTGTCAAAGTGCAAACTATTTTGGAAACCATCAGAGGGAGGAAAAAAAGAGGGGGGGGGGAAAAAAAACTCATCTTGACATGAACTCACCTCATTCTGCTGGATAATACTGACTAATACCCAAAACAAAACTCAGAGAGCTGTACTACTGACTCCCAACTGCAGGAGCTGCTATTATCTGATCCTCACACTGACTGAAGAAGATTGTTGAGTGGACACAGCTGCTGCTCAATGGTGCAAGTCATCCATTGTTTAATTTTAAATGCCTTGTTTTTAAGTGTCTACTGTTTTAAATTAGATAATTTTCTATACCCAAACTAAAGAAAATTTGGTTAAATAACATTGGCTTTATTTTACACAAATATATCCAATTCTTTCTATTTTCTTTATAAGTCTGCCAGGTACAGTCTCACACCAGCAAAGCAGTGAGTGTCACTTCAGCCCTGGTGATGGACAGGTTAAACACAGCACCCGTTTCTGTTTTCAAGAATAACCTTAGATAATAGTGATTCAGTGGAATGGCTTTTACCTCAGTGACAGCTGAAAGCACCTTAAAACAAGCAAAAACAGATTAAATTCTATTCAATTTTGCTTATATAGCCCAAGATTAAAACAAAAGTCATCTCAATGGGCTTCATACAGATAGTTGTATCATGAACATGAAGTCATAGAATTCAATAGTCAATGGCTAAACTTAAAATAAACTGACTAAGCTAAACAGGGCATCTCTACCTTTAGACCCTCCTTCTCAGATGTTAACCAAAGAACCACTGCAAATAGAACAAAGGCGACTTTGAAGTCAGAGGTGGAACTGAGAACCAGCAACAGCAGAGCAGATTTAAACATGTCAAATCTTTAAAAGGCTAAATTAAAACATCGACAAAGTTGAAAATGAACTGGTTTTAATGTGTCTGAGCTATAAGGGGCACATGTGGCCCAACTCAGGAACAGTTCAGATTTGACAAATGAAAGATACTCCATCGTTGAAAGAGGCATTCTGACTCTTGGACCACAAACAAAGTGCTCTCATGTCCAAAGTGCCAGTTCAGAATGAGCATCTTCCTGCAGGAATATAATCATTGGTTCCCGTATGGTGTCAAAGACCCCAACCTTTCCATACATCAGACCTTGAAACTCAAAGGGAAGCCCAGGGCCTGATGGGAAGTTATTGTATGTCTCTCTCTTCATGTCCATCTGACCCTAAAAGCTTTTTTTCTTCTTCACTTAGCCAGCATTAATCCTCAGGCTGAATCTCCTTGAGGCCTGATGTGGACGCTGATGGAGATGGTTTTCTGTCATCAGCAGCTAGAGGACAAAACCTTCAGTTTTCTGTCAAAAGAAGGAAGTACTGTGGGTTTTTCTAGATTTGTTTCCCACAAATTCTGAAGTTCTTCACCATTTCATCATGTCAGGACCAACTTGAACTAAATACTTTGTGTTTGAGCTGAAGAACTCAATGAGAGCCTTAAGACGTATTTAGATCAAGAAAACTGATGATATGGGAAAATTCCTAATGTGAACTGGACCATAGACTTGTGCACCACAAACTATCTATTTACTCTAAGCAAACACTGAATTAGAATTTACAGTCTGCTTACAGATATCTAATGGTTATTGCTTTACATGTCTATGTTCAAAAACCAATTCCCTGATCTCTGATAATTTGACCATATACTAGAACTCTACATGCTCTCAGATTGTTGTGGGCCTGATTTTAAATGTTGTTGTTTGTTTATTGTTTTACACAGAACAAGCACCATCCTGTCTCAAGAAACTGGGTAACATCTGGACCCCTCAGGTCAAAACATGTGGAAGAACTGACAAGCCGGATACTAACATTAGGAAGTCTTTGCCTTTGCAGTTGCATCTCTAAAAGCAAAAATGTTTTTCAAAAATGTTCATTTACTGTGATCCCAAATATATAAGGGAATTTTTTCTATTTCACTTGCATCTGCTCCAATTTTTGAGTTTTAGTCAAGTCTTTAAAACTCCACTTAAGGAGAAATTCACAAAGATGGTTTTAATGTGGTTAAATAGATGCAATGTGAGCAAATGCTCCAATATTTCTCTGTTAGCTTTTAAAAACTTTACTTTTTCTGTTCTTATAGACAAATGAAAGCAACAGAATCAATGCAGCATTTATTGTCTTTGCCAATAAAACAGTCAACATGCCAAATGTTGGAACACAAAATTTTTCCCAGCATTAACTGGAAGACAGGAGAGAAAAGAAGGAAAAGCAATGCTCAGGTGGAAAACAATCCGTTTTTCTTTTGATATTGAGACCATTTAGCACTTTACAGGCCGTTTTAGGAGTTTTTCCTTACTGAGTAAGAGGGTGTAAGGGCAGTGATGCCCAGTTTAGCTTAGTCTGTTTAGTTTAGTGATCAGCTATTGAATTCTATGACTTGTATGAAGCCCATTGAGACGACTATTGCTGTTGGATAATGGGCTATATAAATAAAAGTGAATTGAATTTAATTGAATTAGAAATTTCCCTCTAAATTGTGGTCAGGACTGTTGACGTGGAGTAAGCCCGCCCCCTTTTCCCTCGACATTGCTGACAGCTCTCTGTCTACACATTCTCTTCCTGCCTTTCATTTTCCATCATCCCTTGGTTTACACTCTCTCCCCCTAGCCTACAGTCCCTCACAACTCCAACCTAACATTACCGGAGCTTTGAACTCAGTCACAGAATTTGCAAGCAGCTTTGGAGCTATCCAGCCTTACAGTTCTGTGCCAGATGACAGCTCAGACGAGGAAAATGAAGACAAGAGGATGAATCAGAATGAGGCTGAACAGGGAGCTTGTGTAGAGAGTATTTTCTAAGTCACAGACATGATCTTATGCATTTTTTTGTCTGCTCCTGTTTCACAACGATTTGAATTAATAAATACTAAGAAATTAAAATTTGAGCTTAGTTATTTAATCATCAGAAAAATGCCACAACAACATAAAAAAGTACATTTTTATGGCAGTGAGTTTTTAATCCATTGGGATCAGTTAACAATAACAGTTCTCTGTTCGGGATGCGATTGTCCATGTGGTTGGTCTTTTCTACACAGATGGACTTGTTGATCAGCAGCTGACTCACAGCAGGACACACACAGTCCTCATAACTGGTCTGAACTCAGTGTCACATGATTCAACTCTGCCAACTGACAGAAAAGGAGGATGGAAGATGAATGCAATCCACAGATAATGCAGAGAGTCTGTGGGAAAGAGACACGTTGGCTGCTCAGTTATTTAACAGCATAGCAAATTGCCCGTCAAGGCTAACACAATTCAGAAATGCTTGAAATCTAAAGCAAAACTGGCCAGAACACTAAACGATTTATTCTGTCTATCACTGCTCAGCCACTTTGCACAGTTTTGGGAACAGATGTGTTGACGTAACACAAATGCCTGTTTTGGTTGTTTTAATTTTTTCACTTTCTGTCTAAATATATTTTTGTTTGCATTTTAGAAAGAAGGGTTTATTGATTTGTGACGGTCAGCAGGAGACACTTTGACTAGAAGCCTTTTTATTCTTGTGTGCATTGAGCAGATACGAGCTGCCAGGTAAATCTGTCTACAGATGTGCCTGTTACTGTTAACCAGGTCATGGTTTTATTTGATGGTGAGGAATCTGAACACACAGTGCAGACAGTCATGCATGATGAAAGTGAACAGCCTCTAACTTAAACTAAAACTGGACGTAAGCTGTGGTTTCATATCCTGTTTTGCTGTTATGCATGAACCGAAACACACAGATGACATGGAATAAGCCAGCAGGCAGAAGGCCCAGCTTTCACCACAGAGGTGCTGAGCATTTCTACCTAGAGTACATTCCCCTCTGACTGGCATGCAAAGAAATTGTGAGTCCAAGCATGAAAGGTAAACAGAGGCAAATTTCTGCATTTTGGACTTCAGTCAAGTGCAAATAAAAACCAAAAGAAAAAAAACATCCAGAGATATTTTCACTCCATCAAAGAGGCAGAAGCAGAAGATTATCAATCTCACAGAAATAAATACTTTAATTCAAAACAAAGCACAGTAGAAACAAGAAACCAATATAGGAGAAGTAATGTGCGTTTTGCATGCAGAGGTTTGGTGGTGGGTGAAGCACAGGAAGTTTAATCAGCCTGAGTCTCTGCAGCAAGGAGGAGGAAGACCTGTGAGGAAGAGAAGAGAGTGGGATGGAGGGCAAGACTTTGACTCTGTTTAAAGAACACTTTGGTGTGATGTTTCTAAAGATGGAGACAGAGAGTGCAGACCGTGGCTCTCATGTGAGAGTGTTTAATGAATGCGGAGGCCAATCTAAAAGCATCCTTCAGCTGTTTCGTGTTAGATCAGATGATGGGACACATGGTGCAGAGGATGTCATTGATGTGAGAGGGGAGGGTGGCAGACGGAACATTTCTTCATGTGTCCTCAAGTAAAAGTGGGTTTGTTTGTTCTGACAACCGGACTTGTGGAGATTCCTGCCTTCGATTTTGTTCTTTTCCCATTGGATTCGTAGTTATTTATTTGTTTAGTGCTTGGTCTTTTTTTTTTTTTTTGGTTTGTTAAATAATTTTATCTCTGTATGACAGGTATCTATTTATCTCTGCATACATCCTTGCAGCAACTAAGCAAGAAAACATTCAAATTTCTCTTCAGTTAGGAAAAAACAAAGGCTGGTTTTAAAGCATGGCGGTGGACGTTTCATGATGAGTTCACACCAGCCTTGGCAACATACGTTCAAGCGACCACTTCCAATGAAAAGGATAAATAAATGCACAAAAAGGCGTTTTGGGCGTCCATGTTCAAAACTCTGGACCTTGTTTTAACCCATGGTATAGAGATCGGCCAGCTGAGTGTCCTTCCTCTTAACCCCATCATTTCTGATCACTTTCTGATTACCTTCCAGTTTACATTAGAACATCCTTCTGCCCCAGTGAATAAGAAACAGCCTAGAAGAACCTTAACTGACCGTTCTGTGTCTGAGTTTAAACACACGGTTCAGCCAGTACTTAGGGATATTCTGAGTAAATACTCTGAGTCCAGCTCCCATAGCATCAGTCCTAGTATAAATGAGCAGTTTGTTAATGATGCCTTACAAGCCCTCAGGAGTACTCTCGATGTTTTTGCCCCCCGAAACCTAAGTTCGTTAGACAAAACCGAGTAGCACCGTGGTTTAACGCTGAAACACGTTCTCTTAAACAAGAAACCCGTAAGTTGGAAAGAGGATGGCGCCGCTCCTGTTCAGAGCAGTCTCTGGATATCTGGAAACATAGCCTATTAAATTATAAGAAAGCTCTGCGTAGAGCTAGAAGCCAGTACTATTCAACCTTAATATCAGAGAATGGAAATAATCCAAGATTTCTTTTTAGCACTATTGCTAAATTAACTCGCAGTCAGAGCTCAGTAGAACCACATGTTCCTGTTTCTCTCAGCTCTGATGATTTTCTTACATTTTTCGATAGTAAAATCTCAAATATTAGACATAAGTTAGATCAAGTTATTCCTACTATCAGCCCAGAGCAGGCTGAAGCGACAGAACTGGAGGCATCCATAGAAACCTCTGTAACATTAGACTGCTTCACTGCTGTGGATCAAGTAGAAATAGCATCAATTATTACGTCCTCCAAATCCTCAACGTGTCTGTTAGACCCAATTCCCACTAGACTTTTTAAAGAAACTTTTCCCCTAATTAATGATTCCATATTAACAATGATAAATACTTCTCTGGAAACGGGTTACGTGCCACAGTCTTTTAAATATGCAGTTGTTAAACCTCTTCTGAAAAAGCCCAGTTTGGATCCTAGCAACTTGGCCAACTATAGACCGATATCAAACCTGCCCTTTATTTCTAAAATCCTACAAAGAGTTGTAGTTAAGCAGCTTTACTGCCACCTACAGGACAACAGCCACTTTGAAGACTTTCAGTCGGGTTTTGACTGGTTGTTTACTCTAAATTGTCTGTTGGTGTATATGGGTGTGTTATCATGACCCCGAAGAAGTGATCAAGTAGGTTAAGAAGGTGGATGGATTGGTTTGGTTTCACACCAAGCACTAATAAAATCAAACCAAAACCAAAGCAGATCAAAACATCTGGAACCCATCCAACCTGAGAGGGAAGCTACTTTTGGCCGTTTGTACCTCATTGTCTCATTCCCTCCCCATAGAAGCTGGTTTTAGGTGAGAGACTCCAAGCAGAGATCCATTATCAGCCAAGGAACGACACCATACTGTTTTCCTCATTAGAGCTACTTCAGGTTAACAGATGCACAGTTCCATCCCAGCACCCCCAGACTTGAATACAAACAACTTTAGAGGGTTGCGAAAAGCAAAGACAGAATTTTGAGGAGCCCAAATTTACAACCTCGCTTCTGTCAAGGAGGGTAACCCCAGCAGAATCCAGCAGCGACCACAAGCAAATCTGGCTTACTGTAAGCAAGGAGAACCAAGCTGTGGCTCTGGATAACAGCAACTGAATAACTCAGCAGGGCAGGGATCCCAAAAGAATCCTTATCATCAAAAAAGGTTTGAGGAAGGATAGTGTGTGGCTGTGAAACAGGACGCATTCAGCTGCATCATGTTTAACAGCCCATTCAAAAGAGTGGTGGAGACCTCAACCGCCATTCAGCAGCTTCATCTGGAAATAGGAAAAAAAAAGGTATAAAGCCAACATTTCTCCTGTGCAACAGTGATGAAGGAGCATACTAGTGTGATTAGTTTCAGTCATTCAATTCAATTCAATTCAATTTTATTTGTATAGCCCAAATTCACAACAGTCGTCTCGATGAGCTTCATATAGGTAATTGAAAAAGTTAAACATAAAATCAAAAGGATCATGAATACATAGAACCCTCCCGGTTTTGATGTAAAGGGAAACGTTTTCATTTGTCTCTGAATGCAGAACAGTTGAGTTTTAATGTACCACTTTGTACTTTAGAAAAATCAACGAGCTTCAACTGTTGCAGCTAAACAAACTTAAGCTTAAACATTTGGTTTGATCCATCTGTTGATCTCTGTTCCCCCTTAACCAGAACTATCCCATTCTTTTTGGAAAGTGCTTATTCTTTGTTTTTACAGCTGAAAACTGTGGCTGCAGACATGGAGAAGTCTAATTATCATTCCAACGGTTTCACACTTGGCTGCAGACTACATCACTCGTGAAAAAAGTTCCCCAGTGAAGAAGCGAGGATGCAAAAGGCAAAGATGGAGGTTTTTGGGGCCCTAAAGTAGATCCCAATCTGTACGTAGACTTCCAGTAAAATTTTGTCTATTAAAGTTGTGAGGAGAATTAGTGACAGAGAGCGACCTGAAGGAGGGGGGGGGGGGGGGGGGGGTCTAACACACATATAGTCCAGACATATAGTCTGACTAACTGCAGGCAGCATGACCTAAGATTTCTCAGTAGCAGGCCAGGAATCCCATATTTACAGAGCAGCCCGTCCTCCCTCACAGGACAACCTGAAAACAGAGGTCAAATGCCTTCCCCAAATTCATTAGATTCGGACCAGTTGTGCAAACTCTCATGACCTCTGCTCGACTCCAGCTAGGGACCCGTTTTGAACCTTAATGTTGGTCAGTGACTGATTGACCTGGGTTACTTATAAAGAGCTTTTTGGATGTCTCATCCAGATGCGTTCATCTGTCATCTGGTGGACATTAATCTTAGTTTTTTATTTTCAGGTCTTCTTTCTCTTAGTATTTAAGACTGAAAAAGTGGAAGATTTAATTAATGACAGTGAACTTTCTCCAGAACAGACTAAAGCTTTAACAATAAATAACTAATTTTTTGTTATCATTCATATTCTCTGAAAAATAGCCTAGAATTCATAATTTCTTCCAAGGTATGTAAACTGTAGACTTTTCATTGGAAATGGAAACACGTTGCTGAGGCAGGTGTGAACACAGCATGAGACTTTATAGAGCATCTTCATCCTTGCAAAAGCGTGGAGACTTAAAAAATAGAGAGCAATCCACTTTTTCTGACCTCAGAATCCAAAGTATTAAACTTCCAGCAAACTGCTTAATGAATGCTGGAGGTCTGTGCAGCACACATGATCACAACATTGAGAAAGAATGCAGACAATCCTCTGCTGATCAACCTGGAAACCCTGAACCCACAGGCTGCACTAGGTTTTCACTTTGTTGGAGAAGTGTTGCTGACACACCTCCACTGACAGTTTTTCCAGTTCTGGTTATAAAACAAGCTTTTGTTTTATAGTGAGGCTTTAGAAATCATTGTGGTTCGTGGATTCTGGTTTCTTTAACCAAACAAGTATATACTTTTACTACATCTTACTCCCTTCTTTGTTTTGAATGTAGAGGAATCACTGAAATATGAGAGAATCTAATACCAGTTTAGAGGCTAAAGTTTGTTTATCTCATAATGACGTGACACTGAGTTGGTCGTTTGCTGTTTGTTAATGTTGCCTGACATCCTGATGGACACGGGCAGCGACATGCCACAAAAAAAAAGGATAACAGGACCTTTTTGAGTGAAAACATGGAAGGATTTCATTGCTCCTGCCAGCTTCAGTCTTCTGAAACACCTGTTTCTAAAACACTGCTTTATTTTTTTTACCCTTTTCCTACATTATTTTGTTCAAGATTGAAACTGCTCAGAGTTTACAATGTTTTTGAATCCTTAACGAGAGATTACATGGCAGGAGTGCAAAGCTTTGACATTTATGGTCAGCAGACGATGCTGCAGGGATTCAGAACATGCTACACTAATGAAGCTTTACTATAAATAAAGGCAGGCGAATGCATGACGCAGACAAAGACTCACAGGAGTTTGGGAAAGACGGAGGACAGAGGCCCGCCTCAAATTAGCAGGAATATCTACAATGGAGCTTTTCTCTCTTTTAAAGAGGATGTCTGACTCATCAGAGAATCTCGTACCACCAATTTGCAAAGTCTCCCAGGACAACAAGCACACGGTCATCACAGGAATGTCCATGCAGGTGAGCAAATAAAAGACACCCAAATAGGACCTGAAAGTGCTGCACAGGTGGCATGTGGGCGTGTCAACGGTCGCTTGATTCTAAGGAATGCTTATTCAGAGGTTCTGCTAAAGCAAAGCTGAAACTTAAAAATGCAAATGTAATAGAAGAAAAATAACAATTTTGATTCCTAAACACAAATATATCTAAAATTATTGTTACTATTTTTTAAAATTTATTTTACTTTTTTTCTTTTAAATACAAGTCCTCTGTCGTTTCTCATTTCCATCAATGGTTCGTCAGTCTTTGGTGCTTAACTCTCCTCTTTACAGAATAATGTGCTGACAACTGTGATTTCAAAGTAAGATAATTATTTAAAAATGAAGTACAAGTCATTTTTGAGGAATTAAAGAATAAATCTTCACATTTATTGCCAGATCATCTCTTTACCTTGAGAATATGACTTAAATCTTGTATGATTCTGGATCATTTTCTGCCTTATCCTCAGCTGTTACTTAAGCAGTTACATAACCGATGGTAGCTAAATATTCCGCATTTATCGCTTTTTGCTTGAATTAAAGAGCTCTGCAGATTTTCAGAAAACAACCTGACAAAATGATGAAAGGAAAATCATTTTTTCAGAAGATTTTATTCCTACTCCTGTTATATCACTATGTTACTGTTAAAGATTCTCTTCATCACATCTGTAAATAAAAAAATGGAGAATACTTTAAAAAACAAAGCCATTGTAACTGCAGAGGAGCTGCTGCCAACATTTTACAAGGGCAGCTTCTGTCTGAGAACCTCCCTTTCTTTGTGAAAATTGATCTTTGTCATTGTTCTTAGCTCCTTTTGAGACATTTCTCACAGAGTAATGTGGAATTTGTGAACGTCAGAGCCGAGCATCAGCAGTTCTTCATTACATTTCACATCTCAAATGCAGTGACAGCCGAGAAACACGGACTGCAGGTTAAAAGTACAGAGTGTTTTTTTATCTGAGGGTAAAATTTGATAGTATATTGAATAAGCTTTATAACAGACTCAATATCCATTTGCCATTAAATACACAAAACATAAAAGACTTAAGGATAAAAATAAAACACTCAAACAAGTATAAGAACAATGACATAAAAAGTTTTTTTTTTAAAAACCAACGTCATAAAAGTATAAAAAACAATGACATGGGAATATAAAATAATGACATAAAAGTATAAGAACAGTAAAATAATCGTGTATCATGAACTTAATAAAAAGATCGTAGATCGACCGTACCAAAACCTCCAAATAGGGGATTGGTATGAAAGTGCTGTGCTTTACATTGGTGGGAGTTAAATTGATTTTATTATTTGAAGCATTAAGACGATAAATAAAACCATAAATAAAATGTCTTAATAAAGCTTGGAGAGTATTAACTCTAGCACCAAGAAACGAACTTTTGCACTGCACCACCGAAGCTGTTTTAATAAAATTCTTAGGGCATAAAAATTAAAATACAAAAAAAATTCTGGAGGCAAGAGTACATAGTGTATTTTCATTTTAACCCTTGTGCTATCTTAGATGACCCCCCCTTACATTGACGTGTTATCCCTACCATGACAAAGGTGGATAAAGGTGGAAAGATGTCATGTAATCAGGGTTACATGGTTACAAAATCTTCCACCTTTATCCACCTTTGTCAAGGTAGGGATAACACGTCAATGTAAGGGTGGGTCATCTAAGATAGCACAAGGGTTAATCGAATGTAAAACTAAATGGTCCTTTTATTGTAGCAGTATTGACACAGCCTGGAACTCGAGTCACATCTAATAAAAGATACGTGTGAGAATTCTCATCTATGGTTGATAGATTCACCTGTCACAGCACATTAAATAAGTTCTTTCACATTTTCCAACACATTAACATGTTAAAATGTGCCTGCCTCACATATTTTTCAGACCAATCCTTTTGCAAATGTTGCAGGCTGATATGGAAAAACAGGAACAATATATTTTGCAGAAATACTTTTTGATTCATTTGATTTTTCAAAAGTAACCACAACTCTGCTGCATATCAACTCTTGAACTTCTAACCAATAATTCTTAGCTCAGTCACAGACCTGTCAGTTCATAATTTGATTTTAAAGGTTGCCACAACCTTCGGTTATAGTGATTAAGGGACCGTTGGAACCCACTGTTGCTCGGTGTGAAATATTCTTTAGCAGTCGGCAAGAAAGCAGATGGGCCGCCCTGCTCCTCATCTCCGCTCCTCTCCTCAGAAATTCCCATAGCACCTCCCTCGGACAAAAAGTCTCATACAAGCGTCTTGAGTGGTCTGAACTTTTGGGATGAACTGGAGGAGTCACATGACTGTAAAAAAAAAATCTGCAAATACACGAAATCGCGAATATTGAAACGCAAATAGGCGGGGGAACACACGTTAGCGTCAACCTGGCGGGCTTTGGTTTTAGTTCTGTTATGCGTTATGTCCCCAAGGAAAGGCATAAAAGATCATTTTCTACTTCTACGGATCCATCATTGATCCATTAAACTTGGATCGATTCAGATTGAACAACGGATTTTATCAACCCAGCCCTGTATAAAACAACAGTGTGCAGTCTTTGCAGAATCCCAACAATTAAAACATGTTATAATTAAACTTAAAACATGGTGAAGACTGAAGAAGCATCACCATGGCAACAGCCTGGGGTGTATGTCCATGCAGCAGGAAGATAGTCATCACCTCACAGTCAGGGTACAGCAGTGTTTCTCAGGATTAAAGTTACAAAGCAGCCAGCTTCTGCCCATTTATCAGAGAGTGAATGTGGCAGGGTAATTCAAAAAAACGACATCCCTTCTCGCACTTTCCTCCATTCCATGAAAAATGTGAAGCGAAGATATTTATATGGAAATCTGCCTGCACTTTCATTACTTTTCATGAAAGGGGATATTAATGAGGTGGATGTGCAGCAGTTAAACCGCATGTTCTGGGTGAAAGCACATCCATTCATGAGAGGCTTCAAAAACACAAACAGTCCTGAACTATCAAGTCTTCAAAAAAAAAAAAAGGGACATGGGGACAATTCATAAAGTGGTCCAGTGCATGATTATCCATGGATTTGAAGACACCCAGGTAGAGTTTACAAAACTAGAACTGCTGATGCCACAATGGGATCTACTGATCTGCCCGGAATAACTGTCTCTTCATGAAAGATGTTACAATTTAATATCAAACAAATGGTGCACATGAGATCCACCCACAACCTCCGCTTTCCTCAGCCTTCGCTTAGTGTCACCGGGGGCAAACGAAGTCTGCTTGTATAAAATTAGAATCACTGCACACAGTTTCTTCCAATAAGTTGCTCCCACACACTGTTTGATTAGCTAACACAATGCTGTACAGCTGCAGTCTGATTGTATTCGTTCATGCAGAGACGCCTGGTATTTGACAAAAAAAAGATATCGGGGGGGAAGGAAGACAAAAACTTCATATACATTTTTTTAACTGAGCTGAATCAAGAAAAAAACCAAGAAAGCAACAGGACAGGCTAAGCAGAACTTAATATAAACACAAGAGAAAACAAACACCAAAGGAGGATGTGAGCAAGATTGACAGAAACTACAGACTTAGAGATGACAATTTTATGAGTCAAGAAGAAAACAACAGAATAACAAATGAATTTTTTTTCTTTTATTGAATTTTGGTCTTTTTATTTGCCATTTATCACTAAAAAGGTTATGTAATTTTCATGACATATACATTTTAACTAATAGAGATAGAATGTTAAAAAAAAGAATCCCTTGTTTGATTTCAATGAATAGATTTGAGTGGTGCAGAAAATACGTTGCTGTCAACAACAAAAGTTCCCCTCAATACTATAATGTAACCCTGGTTGCCCATAACAGAGGTCAAAGGTTTCCTGTAGGTTTTCAGCAAGTTGTGTTTGGTCCATTCCATGCAGATCTATTCCTGGGGGGTATTCCAGGAAGCAGGTTATGCTAGCTCCCACGGTAAGTTTGAGGCTAAGGAAGTTGATAACCTCAGCTTTCGGTTCCAGAAATGGAGGTATGTTTCAGGGTAGGTCAAGTTGCCATAGCAACTCATGCTCTGAACATAACCTGGTCGGGAGCAGGTTTAGTTGAAGGTTAGTTTGTTTACAGAGAGGTGAAGCAGCATGGCGTGTCCATTTGAAGATGATTTAGTGGATGAAGAAGCTCAGATAATACTTTTCCCACCGTGAGAGGATGATGAGATCACATATGGATGTTGGAAAATTCAACTTTTTTACTTTGATCCAACTTAGTTATTTGCTTCAGTTAAGATAAATCATTTGTTTGTTAAATCAGTTTAAAAATAACACGTAGTTAATCGGACAGTCACTTTACTTTCATTCAAATTAATTCAATTAAGTAGATGTAACTTTGGTGCTGCTGTTAGGTCGGCACCGCAAGGGATTGTGGGATACCATTTCCTTTGCCTGTCTGGACGGATTTTGGTTTAAGTGTGGCTTTTTGACCAAATGTGTTTAGTTGTTTAGCTGTTTTACTGTGTTTTTCCATGTTTTGCTGAGTTATTTTGTCCTACTGTGCTTATGTCTCTGCACCATGAGTGAGAGTGAAGGAGAGGATGATGAGTTTATATAGCACCCCTACTGAGCAATGCTGTTACAATGACGGAGAATTCTTTAATGAATTTGTGCGCAATGTGCATTTTTTTCTCGTCCTTTTTATTGTTATAAAAATGAGCATATCTGCCGGCTCATACTTAAAAATATGAGAGATCAAGAAATATAATTAATTAAGATTGAAAAATTATTAATTGAATTGGAGTAATATGACATATAGTTAGATAAATACATAAATTTGAGTTGTATAAACAATTATTGAGTTTTAAAGACGTAAGAAATTAGGTTGATTAAATTTAACTCAATTATTTGTTACCAATAGAAGTAATTCATTTAAGGTGGCAAAATTGGATAAGTTATATATATATGCGTCACAAGGAAAATGGAAACAAGATCAGAAACTTGTGCGTTTACTTTGTCTGTTCTTCTACTACAAGCAGAAACTCTTTCTTTTGATGATGCAGCCGTGTTACTTTTTTGATGGACGTATAATCTTCATACGACGTCATTAAAATCTCAGACTTTGTCTCACTAAAGTATTGCGCTCTCTTTGGTTCTCCGCGCGTTTCCATGGTGACTCCGGTAATCGGCGATCTATTGAGAATGTCTTTATGTACCTTCCGTGCACGTGCGTTAACCCAGGGTTACTAAGTCGAGCGTAATTACGCCAACTCATATCCGGTCTTCTGGAACCGACATACCCAGAGTAAGCAAGTTCAGGCGGATTTCAGCCAGAGTTCAGGCTTAAAGTCAGGCTAGTTTAAACATGCTTCCTGGAATACCCCTCAGAGCTGGGATGTTCTGGGTCTGTTGCTGGGCAGCACAGACTTTCAACTCCCTGATGTTTGAAACTGACTGTACCACTCCAGGGGGGTATTCCAAAAAGCAGGTTATGTGAGTTACCACGGTAAGTTTGAGGCTAAGGAAGTGGATAACCACAGCTTTCGGTTCCATATTATAATCTTCATACACCGTCTTTGAAATCTCTGACTCCGTCTCACTGAAGTATAGCGCCTTCTTTTTTTCTCCATGCGTTTCCATGGTGAATCTGGAATTCGGCCATCTATTGAGAATTTATGTACTTGCCGTGCACGCGCATTAACCCAGGATTACCAAGTCTAGTGTAATTACATTAACTCGTATCCGGTCTTTTGGAACCGACATACCCAGAGTGAACTAGTTCTGGCGGATTTCAGCCAGAGTTCAGGTTAAAAGTCAGGGTAGTTTAACCCTTGTGCTATCCTAGGCACTTTAACGTTGGGAGTTGGGTCATCTAGACCCACTAGACAGTGCTCTGAACCTTTTTTCTTCAATGATTTGTGATCTTCACTGGTGTCCATGGATTACATGAAATCTTTCCACTTTTATCCACCTTTGTCATTGTAGGAATAACACTTAAAAGTAAGGGTGGGGTCATCTAAGATAGCACAAGGGTTAACGTGCCTTCTGGAATACCCCCTTGGACCTTGAAATGCTTTTTTTTTGTAGTCACTCCTTTGTTGTCCAGGTGATGTGGTGGCCCTCATTGTCATGCCAGAAGATCCAGCCACATTCCATTTTCAGAGCTCTTACTGGTGGTGATTTTGGTCCAAAATCTCATCATGCATGGCCCCACTCATCCTGTCATTAACAAAGGTCATGCATTCTTGCCACTTCACAGAAAAGCAGTCCCACAGCATAATGTCTCCACCCCCATGTTTCAAAGTGGGTATAGTCATGTAGCAGATGATCTGACAATGAACAACTGAAAACCACACACTAAAATACTCTGAAGATGGTTAACACAAATCAAGACAGCTGTGGATGATTATTAGTATGAACCTGGAGTGAATGGCAGAGGACATCTCAGAACATGACCCAAAACAGTTGATCTCTTCTCTCCAAGCTGCTTGCTTGTTGTAGATCTTGTTCCCAGTCTTTTTCAGGTCTATATTCTTGCCCCTTGTGTCCTTTGACAGCTCTTTGGTCTTGTTCATGGTGGAGAGGTTACAGTCTGTTTAGGGGCGTGGACAGGTGTCTTTTACCCTGACAAGAACCAGTTCAAACAAGTGTCATTAGTGCAGGTAACAAGTGGAGGATAGAGCTACAGGTCTGTGAGGGACAGAATTCTTGCTTGTTTGTAGGAGCCAAATACTTATTTTCTGCACTGTTTTAAAAATAAATTCTTTGAAAATCAAACACTGTAATTTCCTGGATTCTTTTTACATTCTATCTCTCTCCACCCCTGCATGCATGCATGCATTGTTCAGAAGTTTAGCATTTTGTTCAGATGCTATTTTGTAAATGCCAGTTGTAATTTATTTAAATAGATGAGAATCCCTCTGTGAACATCTGACTGTACTTGTTCAGTCTTCTTCCAAAACTGAAAGCAGGTTTGCTTGTGACTTAAAACAAAAAACAAACCATAATACAACAAAACGTGACTCAACTGAATGCATCTAAAGAAAAAGCTTCATTGGTGGTGTTTTTGCCTCAAAAGAACGAAAGTATGTAGTCAAGTGTCCAGTAACAGCAAGGTTCAGTCTTGTTACTGGACCATATCTTATTGTCGTTATTTTTTAAATAGTGTGTATCTTAAAGTTGTGCTGCATTGTTTTTCTTTGTGAATGCCAAAATCATTTGGTCACTTTTCCACTAAATACTCCCACTTGAAAATAAAGACCTTTGTTTTTATATAGTGTGTTATTCAAAAGACATGAACCTGAAGTCCAAATGAGAGTTTGACCTCAGAGTGAAGTTATCAACATGAATGTAGAACCATCTTTGCTCTTATTATAGGCTTATTGTCAGACTAGTTAGTATTTAGAGATTATTTAACTTAATGTTAATTTGTTTAAATTAAACTTAATAACTTTTTCCTTTAAAAGGCTGCTAGAAGTTGAAGCTGGGGTAACTATGGTGCTCCGGGGTTCTGTCCTCTTTTCTTTTCTACTTCTACGCTTCCTCTCCTCTATTCTTGATCATAATTCATCATTTAGTTCTCCATGCCTCTGTTTGGTACAGTGCGATTCATGTATTGTCCCTCTTTTCCTCTCCCCTCCTGGGGAGTGGGAGTGCTTCCAGACTCCTGTTGGCTCATCCGTATATATATATATATATATATATATATATATATATATATATATATATATATATATATATATATATATATGTAGTTGTAGATTTAGATAAGTTAATTCTTCTCTAAGAGTTCTGGTAAATCCGGATCCCTCCTTCATGTGGGCACCCCTGAGGTTTCTTCGTTTTTTGCAGAATCCGGTTTTTTGGGGAGTTTTTCCTTACCGCGAAGGGGGGTCTAAGGGCAGGGATGCCAGTATAGCATAGTCAGTTTGTTAGTTCATTTTAGTATTTTCCTATTGAACTCTTTGTATTCATGATCCTTTTAAGTTCATGTTTTACTTCGAAGCCCATCGAGACGACTGTTGTTGTGTTTTTGGGCTATACAAATAAAATTGAATTGAATTGAATTGAATTATTCTGAGAAAATAACAGCAGTATAAAGAAAAACATAAACTATCCCCGTGGAGTTCTGAGTGTGTGGGAGGCAGAGACAGTTCAGAGGCGTAGAAAACCTTTAGTGTTTCCTAATGAGCTTGAGAATGGAAATACTCTTTGCAATAGAGTAGAAAAGTGTGTGAAATTGGACAATCTTATCAAATCAAATATTTAATATTGTAGGATCAGATTTGATATGGATTTCTTAATTTTTTGTTTCCTTTAATATTCTGTCATGCAAAAAAAGTTTGTCCACAATACAGGAAGTTTCACTATCAATGTAGCATTAAGTAAGGGGTTAATGGCAGACGAAGTGTACATTTTCACTTTTTAACGCACGCCATGGAAGCTTGAACCGTCCGACACGAAGCGGCCATTTCTTCCGCGAAGTGCGTTAAAAAGTGATAATGCACATTTCGAAGGCCATTAACCCACTCATACCTTGGTCACTTACAAAAGCAATAAATGTTAACCAGTTTTTAGTCCTTAATTCTTGTTTTTTTCCGATTTGGATAGCTTTTCTCACAAAAAGCGAACTTTTTGTTATGTGCACCGCACCACGTAAAAAATAGTCCGTATCGCGCCACACCACCGCTGCAGTCAAGATTCGGCGATATAAAGCGAAATATATATGCTGATCTTACCGATGGGTTGCACAAAGCATCAGTTCAGAGAGAAAGTTCACCTCTTACCGCTTGTTTTTGTCCAAATGATAAAGCAAAAGGTGGTTTTAAAGAAGCCGGCGCAGTGCTACAAAACATTTAAGCTAGGTGGCTGGAACCTCTTTTTTTACCGCACGGTTATACTGTGGTATATCACTTTTTAACGGGCACCCAGCAGCCAATCAGAATCGAGTATTCACCCAGACCATGGTACAAAGTAAGTTTTACATTGACATGCACTAATAAAATGGATGTTTATTTCATCATGGATGCCTCGCACAACCACAGGCAACCATCCATCCATCCATCCATCATTCCAGTTAGGATCACGAAAGTCATTAGAGGCTATTCCAGGTTATACTAATCCTTCCATCCATTTTCTGAACCTACCAAAGGCCTCTTGGGGCCACAGAGCTGCTGGAGCCTGTCCCAACTATAATGTTTGGAGAACCAGCCAGGATTCAAACCAAGGCCTTCTCACAGCCAGGCGTGAGTGCTAACCGCTTTGTCACCGTGCAGCACAGCAGTACAAATGAGCCATTGCTATGCCCTTTTCTTGTCTATGGGAGATCGAGATGAACATGACATAACACATATATACATAAAAAAAAAAAATTGAGACACCCCAGTTTGGGTTACTTGGCAGTGGCCCCTCCCTTCTTGATTGCTGATCAACTCTGATCTTTATTCTAACTGTACATTAGACACGAACGGTTGTTTGGTTGGACATCACTGCCAACAAACAGGAGGGGCTCCACCCATCAATGTTAACTACACCTTAGTACACAGACTTCCTGCATCAACACAATATATTCACACATATGCTGGACAAAGAGGGTGGTGGTTCCTGATCTTTTGTTACATACATCAGAGCGTCCCTTGTGGGGGAGCCAGTCTCTAACTGGTGATGGTTTTAACTCTTGGGCATTGGCTGCTTAGGCGTGGTGGTCCTCTATCGAGGTGTTTGTCTGTGGGGGTCCCTGGGATTCCAATGACTCCATTTACTTTTCAAAAAGGCTTTAAGCCTAGAAATCTAGAGTTTTACTTTAATCCCAATGAATTTTGCCAAAATTAGATGATAAACTGTGCATTAAAAATTAGACCAAAAGTATTAGACCTCTTTGTACTACATTTGAACCTTACCGTAATGATAAACAACCAGTAAACCTGTCTGTTCTATGCTGCTTCATGGTCTTACCCCCCCTCTCACTATCACCCCTCCCCTCTCTAACATCTTCTTCCCTTCTTTCCTTTTCCATCCGGTCCAACACCCAAAATTTTCAAACATGGTTGAAATTAATAAAGTTTGGCCTCAATTACAAAAGGGGTTGATCCAGACATACCATATCCCCTCTTGTTAAAGTAAAATATGTCCAACACAAGAGGCCCTCAACTCTCATCTGCCTGCCTAGCTGTTGGACAGGACAAGTTAAAAAAAAAAAAATAAAATTAGACCAAAAGTAAACGAATGTCCACATCGGAGCATTATGTTTAATGTTATCCTACCTTTGCCCAATAGTACCTGGAGAGGCTCCAGCCACCCTTGTGATCCCGAAAAGTATTTAGCGGAGTCAGAAAATGGATTGATGGATATTTAATGTTTCTAAGCGTTTAAATAAAACTAAAAGCGTTACAACTTTTAATGCTTTGTTGTGAAGCTTTAAAGCTCTGAGCAGACACATGCTGAGATGTCCTGATGAGTCCATGGATGCAAACACAACTGGTATAAACAATGTTAGAGAGAATATGAGACTCAGGATCTTTTTCAACCCAAAACTTTTCCACAGCTCAGCAAAGTCAGCCATAATTACAGCATCGATTGCTTGATATATTGGTACAGATTTACGGTGCTGCTGTGAGGCAGCTTTGGTAAAAAAATGTTTTATACCATCAGGTGTGTGCCAGACATAAAGTATTGAACCATTGTAGCTTTTCTAGGCAGGAGCAGCCGAACACATCCTTTATTTAAAGGGGCTTGTGACGGGGTCCCGCCGAGAAAGGATGCAGAGGAGCCAAGGTGAGGAGGATTGGTTTTCACCAGAAATTAAACATCTCAAATAGATACATTAGGCTACATCAAACAGAATGTGTTTGTTCTGTTGTTTTACCAGCAGTACTGGTATAGGCTCCAAAGACAATGATCAAACTAAAGCTTGTGTAAACAAAGGCACATTAATATGATTTGTTTCTAATTAAAACCACTGGTTTCCATGCAGCTTGGTGCAAGTTCATAGAAACTGTGATAATGTTTCTCCGCGACTGCAGAGAAAAGACGCCGCCGACATGATTATTATCCTCATAGCCCCTGGAAGCATGGCAGCAAGCGTGCGTGCGCACAGATTTGTGTGCCTTCGGTCACAGATAAGCAGCCATTAAAGTGGGCCATAAAACAATGTCTTCCCGCTTGTTTGACCAGACCTTGTGAAGCCAAGACATCATTACCACCATCAGGTTTTACCTGCTTACCAGTGAACAGCAAAGAAAGCAGACACCTCGACGCTTACAAATACTGTTCACTAAATAATGATGAAGAGCAGCACACATTACCAAAGATTAGAGGAACCAAAAGAGGTCCACCGCTGAAAGCTTCCATGCTCTGCACAGAGATGAGAGTTTGCAGGACGATTAACAGTGTCCACATCTACACATTTACATGCAGGTCGTTTTCTAGAGACAGGCAGACGGATCGATGGTTCGGCCAATTTAATTAATGAAGCACTCAAAAATAACCTGACAGTATCAATGTCCCATAGAGCTTAAATGAAAAGAAAAGCAATTTTACAAAAGAACACAACAGCATTCACACAGTGAGTGCAGTAACACAACAGATAAAAACAAACAAAACTAGGCTCTGTAAAAAGACTAATTGAATCCATAAAATCAACAAAAATAAAGGTTTAAATTCAGAACAACAGAAACTGTTGTA
The DNA here is from genome assembly GCF_053564925.1 of Oryzias latipes. Taxonomy (NCBI): domain Eukaryota; kingdom Metazoa; phylum Chordata; class Actinopteri; order Beloniformes; family Adrianichthyidae; genus Oryzias; species Oryzias latipes. The sequence goes on along the minus strand of NC_136242.1, from coordinate 29,603,154 downwards.
TGACTTGGAATAACAAAGAATTGTGGAAAACTTTTTAATATTATTTATTTTTATTATTTTCCATTACCCCCTCCCCTTCAATGAACTCAAAATTTCACACACCCCTCCCCCTCCACACACTCTCCTGACTGTAAATAGAATCAGTTGTCTATTAAATAGTGATATAGTTGTGTGGAAGTGAACTTATAACAATTTTATAGACAAATGATGGTATTTACAGTCAGGAGAGTGTGGGGAGGTTCACTTACTTTACACTAAATTTTGGTCTGTAACAGCAATGACATACAGTTCAAACATTTGCCTGGAAATATAATTAAGTACTTTTTTAAACTGTAAACATTTTTTTACAAAAAAACCCCCAAAATTAATAGATATAATCTAAGGTGAAGAAATATTTGATTTAATGACGATTGATCATCTGCTATCAAGTGTTTTTTATACACGATTCTAGATTATGCTAACAGTGTTTGCAGGTATTCTGAAAAAGCTTTCACAAAGTTTTCTATCTCTGTTCAATGTTTTTCTATGATTTCTCTTTTTTGGGAATTTGTTATTTTCATGTATCCTACTTAGGGTTAGGGTTAGGGTTTGAGTTCTATGTAGGTGCAAAATAAATCCCACTTCTTGTGAAAATATAATAAAAAAAAACATGTCCCCCTCCACTCCTGTTCTGCTGCTGGCCCTTCCATTACTTGAGCTGAACCACTTTAATGCAGCATCCTGATGACAATGACCTTCTGCTGTTCTCTTGATCTCTGAAACCTTCGGTTACGTTTATCTGAATTGTTGGAGTGCAGGGAGTTTACTGGCTTTAGAAATGTTCTTGATCTAAGTGGATACACTTCACAGTACAGTTGCATCAGTCTGCGACTGCAGTATCACTAGTTTAACTTGTTCAGATGAAACAACCACAACTATAAAAATAAATGTGTTTTTTGGTTTTTTTTTAGATCTTACAACAGTCTGAGGCAAATCACGCAACGAGCCGTGCTTTGTTAATCCTACACAACTTTTGACTGAAGCTGCAACCACTAACTTTACAAATGGTGTGGCTTTTTAATGACTGTAGTGCTGCAGTTCACAGCAGCAGAGAAGGTTAATTGAGCTGCTCCCAAAAGAGGAGAAACATCTGAGCTGGAAGAAGAACTTCTGACAAATGAACAAAGTCATGCTGGGCTTAGCTGTGTCAAAAATCCTCTTGGACACAGTGGAGAACCCACAGTAATCAACATCTAATTAAATGGATTCACAAATTGGCTTGGTTGACGCCCACTGATTATCCTACTAGTTAGGATAATTAAAACTGTAAAAGCTTGATTGTCAATGTCTTCTTTGACTCACAGTCGAAGTCTCCAGGATGGGTTTAGGTGCTCTGTTCATCAATGCTCGACAACAAAAGTGTAAAATTGCAAGTATTAACATTTGAGAAACATCTGCGTGTCATGACTTCACAAGGATGAGGAACCCAGATGCTGCAACCCAGAAGGAAGACAGGTAAGTGGAGGATGAGAATGGATTTATTGTTTGCTCCAGATGTGAAGATGGCTGGTTTGAGGAGTGTCCAGGTTAGACGTGGCTGTGGCGTGGCTGGAGGGTCTTGAAGCGGTTAGCGGCTGCCGAGAGTTTCCGTGCTCCTGAGGCGTAGAATGGAAGGTCCGTGCTGCCGTCACTCGTGAGCGGTAGGATCCTGAGACAGGGAGCAAAGAATTAGTTAGAGCCAGAGACTTGGAACAAAGCTGTAACGAGGCTAGAACCAGAGCAGTCACCATAAGGGGTAACAAACTGGCGTCGAGTAGTGGCGTTGATCTCCTTTTGAATCCACAGAAGATGATGAGGAGAGTGATGGCAGCTGGTGGCAATCAGGAACATTAGGGCAGAGCTGGAGGGGGGAGGAGACCGCCAGGCACCGTGACACTGCGTCCTGAATCCAAGATTTCATCTTTCTGCTGCCAACGCAGAGAAAATAAATGTCGTCAGTCCGTTTCCAGAATCATGTTTGATGGCATCGTTTTTCTTGTTGGTAATTCAATTACTGCGGAGAGACAATTCCATCATTTATCAACTCTGTGGCACTGACTGATGCATATACTAATGCAACAATGAGGACTTTAGGTCTGCTTGAAATGTCAGTATCAGTCAGTATGTGACTACAGAGGTCTACAGCACAAAAACATGTCTGAATAAATGCAAGTTGACCAAACAAGGCTGAGACATTGGGATTTTCTGAGTTTTCTAACCCAACATGATATTGTGTCAGGTGCTAGCAGATGTACTGTGTACCTCGCCTTTGCTACCGCTCCTACACCTGGCTGTGGATCCTGCCTCTGGCTCATCTCTGGCTCGTCTCTGCTCTGTACCTGACCGAGTACCTCGTCTCTGCTCCTGCTCCTACACCTGGCTGGGGTTCCTGTCTCCGGCTCGACTCGCACCCCTGACTGTCCCCCCAACCACGGCTGGATGAAGCTCGTCTGCTGGACTTTATATATGTAGTTGTAGATTTAGATAAGTTAATTCTTCTCTAAGAGTTCTGGTAAATTGCCTGTCCGTCCTGGGGGAGGATCCCTCCTTCATGTGGGCACCCCTGAGGTTTCTTCGTTTTTTCTGGAATCCGTTTTTTTTAGGAGTTTTTCCTTACCGCGAAGGGGGGTCTAAGGGCAGGGATGCCAGTATAGCTTAGTCAGTTTGTTAGTTCATTTTAGTATTTTCCTATTGAACTCTTTGTATTCATGATCCTTTTGAGTTCATGTTTTACTTCGAAGCCCATCGATATGACTGTTGTTGTGATTTTGGGCTACACAAATAAAATAAAATTGAATTGAAATTGAATTGAATTGAATTGAATGTAAAGTTTTAATTTCTACCAATTTAATTTAAACCAACTAACAGGAGATTTAGTCTGACACTACAATAACACAGATATGTTCATTATGCCACTGTGTTAGCAATGATGTGTTATCACCATAAAAGTGATTCAACTTACTAAAAAGTTTAAGACTCCCTCCAATTAAAATATTGTTTTTGGTGTGGAAGGCATATATAAATAAAATCAAGCTTAAAATTGCATTTCTAGTGGCAAAGCATGTAAATAGAAAGCTCTCAGTAACAGGGAGGGGAAAGGGGTTGAGTTGCTCCTCCTGCTGCTCTGCAGAAACTATGTCCCAGAAAATGACAGGTTTATTGATTTTGGTTAAAAATGCCATAAGTAAAATACTTCTGGGAAAGCTTTGAAAAAAGATTAAAATGAGATTGGAGTGAGTATTTTACTTCTTTACTTTGATTAAGATTTTCTGTAGAAAACAAAATAAAGGCTAAATGATAAACATTTCAAACAAATCCAATCTAACTATCGGGAACTTAAGTCATAAACTACAATTATGTAAATATGCTGTAAAGGTTCAACAATGATTTCAAAGTTAAATTAAAATCAAAAGTTTTCCTACATTGGTGAGTGGGGTTTTTGCTGTATTATCTGCTTTCCCATCTGCTGATTGCAGAAAGGAAAGCGCTAGACTTAATGTAGCTTTGAAGTTCACTTCAACTAACAGACGTTAATCCGTAGCATAAAATAAAAGATAAATCTTCTCAAATTTTGTTCAGCTGCTGTACAGGCAAACAAAGACATCTAATAATTAGTTGACAAAATAATTTTCCCTTTTAGTGTGGAAAGAACACATAGTGTGTTTAAAATAATCCAATGTTGACACACATCCCATCCACATGCTAACCCGCTAAAACAGGAAAAGGCTCAGATGGGGGAGGCACTTGGATCTTCAGACTCCTGTACTCACACCTCTGCCAAGTTACAGCAACAAAGCTGATCACCATGGAATCACAGCATCAGGCTTTAATATAACCTTCTTGATGTACGTGAAAGGATTTACTCAAATGTATTTAATCATTTCTGTAAGAGGCTGCTCTTATTCATTAGAGTGATGGTCCATGGCAACCAGACAGTTCTGTCCCATTCTGGGGGGTGATGATTACGTGTGAAGATTATTATTTATCCCCATCAAAGCAAGCTTTTTAATTTTCCTAAAGTAAATGATGCCACACTTAGATGTTTAACTTGGTGACAACAGGTGAACCTGTTCAGGCAGGAAAAGGCTCTCCTTTGCCAACTTACTGAGCAGGTGTCAGTTATCAGGCTGCCATGGCCATGTTTGCAAGCTTAACATAGAACCTTTCTTGAAACTTATCACCCCAGACAACCACATTTGTGCATATTAGGGTTGTAGGAAACTGAATGTTTGTTTTTATTGACATATAATCAATAACAGGAGAAAAAAAACCAAACTTACAAAAGTTCGTGCCTTTTAACTTTGTCTGCCCACAAATTAAAGGGAATAAAATAACATGGAACAAAGACATTAAAAAAAAAAAATGTACCTTAACAACCCAAATTATTCACATTAACAAAATACATGCACAGGACGACACAAAGGAGGAAGTGGTGTTTTTGTCCACTAAACAGAAGCAGGCAATACGGAGGTGGGAAAAAAATAGAGGTGAATTTCATTCTCTGGTGGTGCTTTGAGATATAAGATATATTTATCTAGTAACTTGTTCTATTTTCTATCTAGTTGTTCATTTTATCTGTGTCTGTGTGTGAAATTAGGGTTTTTTCTAATTTCTTCAGTGAAGTTTTCATCATCGGCAGTGTTAAAAGGACATTTTCCTGGACAGTTTGCTTCCAGTTGGTAGTGACTTACCCCGACAACATGGGCGAGTAACGGTGAGAACTGACTTTAGGCTGCTTCACGGCTCCTTTTCTGATCAAACACGGATGAGGTCGTTCTGTGAGATACAGGAAGCTGTGATGGGATTGTTCAATGAAGATTTGTGTGAAAACAAACCTAGAGAGGTTTGTGTTTGTTGCAGATCTGCAGGGCATGACAGACAAACAGCATTGCAACAGTTTTATCCTTTTAAATTTTCTACCAACAGAGTTTCTCTCATGCAGTAAGTCAGTTCTCTATTTTAGGATATTTGTTACGGTCTGGGGTATATGTATATATCTATCTATCTATCTATATATAGATAGATAGATATATTTATCTGTATATATATCTGTGCACATCTTTGTTCAGAAGGCATGATGGACGCTGACATCCATTTAGCAAGTGTAAAGCACTCTCACACTGGAGCGGCCTCACAGGCAGACATACAAGCTTAGGAAAGGATAAAGCAGAGCAGCCCAAATAGTGGAAATAAAATAGCTTCAAAGTTGACGGGGTGCAGAAACCCGAACACCTCTGCAGCCTCCAGTCACTGTGGGCATCGATTCTTTTGTTCTTTCACTGCGTAAAATCAAGCCTTCAAAGAAAGTTATTAACGGCACCTTTCTGCAGCTGAAACAATGGCAGCAAGTAATCCGGGATAACAAGAGCTGTCACCGAAGTGGCTCCTTACCTGTAATAATGTGTAATTATGCTGCAACGAGTGTGAAACTCTTCACCTTTTTTCTGCCTCTTACAGTTTTGATCTGAGCAGGACTGTTGCTGTAATGTGTGTGTAGCTTGTCAAATGTAGAGAGTAAGCACCGCTGTGAGGCTCAGGTCAAAGATGAGAAGAATGGTTTTGGGCTCAAGTCTTCCAGAAGTTCAGCCTCACCCATTTCTGTTGATATAGGAGGCTTTTGAGTAGTTGTCCTTATTTTTTTTTTGTTTAAGAAATAAAACCGAGATTAGTAATGCTATATTTGTAAATTTCATGGGATCATACTGTAATATAACAAGCAAGATGTGTAACAGAAAGCATAAAACTGAAGTCTTAAACTATGAAAAATATCAATTTTCCCAAATTCATTATCTTATTGTGTTTGTTATGTACTCAATGTTTTGGGGGTTTAAAACTCATCAAAGACCCACTCCAATGAAAAACTTGTTTTTGGTGTTTTTAACATGCTCTCGTGGCATTTGTCTTCTGTTGGAGGGTGTATTAAAAAATAATTAAGGTCAAAACAGATACTATGAGCCTTTTTTTACTCAAATTGGAATGAATTATGAGCAGATGAAAAAAATACAGTTGGATAAAACAGCGAACAAGTTCGCCTTTCAGGCAGCCAAAAACTCTGCAGTCCCCCCCCCCCCCCCCCCAGGGCGGTAGTTAATTAACTCACCTGTTCAGCGTTCTATTTAAGTCCAGGTGTGCAGCCGTTCATTCTCTTTCTTCCCGCAGCGCTGCATTCGTGCCCCCACCCTCCTCCCCGGCTTCCACCTGTGGGCTCCGTTCGGGGTTTCTTACCCTAAAGTTTATGGAAATTATCTCATGGAATTGTACGGAGCCTTATGCCAATCAAAGTTTGTTAATGCCAACTAAGATGTAAATTAAGTATGTGAAATAAATGTATTCTACTGCAAGAGTTTTTGTCTGACTGAAAACTCTTTTTTGTGACACAGCAAGCAAAATGGGGGGGGCAAAGTCTCACTGTGGCGCTCCATTCTGATGCATCCACTTGCGGACAATTAGTTATATTATCGTCTTATTTCTTAATTCCCTTATCTGAGCTGAATTACTAATGAACTACTGCCACTCTGCAGAAACTATGTTCTAGAAAACGACACAAGTTTGTTTGATTTTGGCTAAAATCAGCAGAATCATAATTGAAAGACCACTGGAAACGCTTTTGCAATAGATCAAAAGATGATTGGAGTGGGACTCAATGTAAACATGATGCTTGGTGTCATACATGTTGCATCAGTTGGTGTTCTGCCCCTATCAAGCCAGGTCTCTTCCGATTGGTAAACCTTTTCAAAGTATGACGTGCTGAATGTCTTTTAACAGGTTCTCTGAGCCATAAAATGAAAGAAGCTGTTTTCTTTGGAGGCCTGTTGCTGTTTTGAATGGTGTAGTGAAAGTAATGACTGCAGCTCACATCTACCTTCTTGTGTGTGTGCTTTATTTTATAGAAAGTAACTGCATGTGTTACCAAAATACCAAAGTTTTGGGAGAAATGCAGAAAAACAACACATTTACATTAAATACATATAACTATTGTGAACAGTCACACACTTTAGTTATACATTCAAAAAGCCTTCACAGGTTTTTTTCAGCAGACTCCTGGCTACTTTAACCCTTTAACAATGGAGATGTCTCAGGCGAAACCTAAATAACACACTCTCTTTGACATAACGTAGCTCTTTGGCTGTTTACACAATAAGTGTGAATACGCCGATTCAGACGCAGAGAAAAGCAGCTTTGCACTTCACGACTCTAAAGTGTTGCATATCAGTGCAAAGCTGCTTTTCTCCACTTCAAAATCTGCTGGAAGTACGTTAATTGTTGAAACGGTTGAAGAGTTACAGTAGTTGAAAGAAAGTCGCCACTGGAGCTAAAGCTCTGGTTAAAAGGGTTCAACACTCCCTGATTATAAAGGAGCTTCACACAAAAAACCTGCTTCATTACAGGAAACATCTATTATCCACAAAGAAGCAACTTGAAAAAAATCTTTCCAGCCACTTTTGTTTGTAAAAAATAAATTGTATCCACTGCTGCCGGGTTTTATTGTCCTTCAGACAACCAACACTCCTGCTGCTGTTAAACTGTTGTTAAAGTCCTTACAGTTCACGGCAGAATTTGAAGCCAATTAGGAAATTCCTAACTTTGCAGTTTCTCAAATGAAAACGGGAGGCTGATTTCGGATGAGAATCATTTTCCAATGACACCCTATTAAATCTTAGCCAAATTAATAATAAAAGGAAAAAAAAGACATTCTTGTTGTTGCCTCTTACCACCTTTTAGTGGTTTAGTCGTTAACAGATTACTGAAAAAAAAAGCTGTTCAAACTTTTGTTCCTTACAATTATTCAAGAAGCTGAAGAACATTTTCTTCCTTTGTCACCTTCCTTTTCCTTTGAGTTCATTACTAATGAGGCTGCAAAGCTCAGCATTGTGAAAAAGGGAAAAAATAAACCGTCTAAATCAGCTGTTTAGATTTTATTAACCCTTGTGCTATCTTAGATGACGTGTTCTTCTTACCATGACAAAGGTGGATAAAGGTGGAAAGATTTCATGTAATCCATGGACACCAGTGAAGATCACAGATCATTGAAGAAAAAAGGTTCAGAGCACTGTCTAGTGGGTCTAGATGACCCAACTCCCAATGTTAAAGTGCCTTGGATAGCACAAGGGTTAAAGGTCTAATTTGTGAACAACCGAGAACATATTTTTTGATTGACGGGTGTATGGCTTCATAAATCGGTGTTGATCATCAGTGTGTGAAATTTTTAATTTTCACTGATCTAAAAACATTTATGATCACCAGAATATCAGCTCTGCGTTCATCAAAAAAGTTTGGTGCACTTTAATTTTGTACGTAAAGCCCAATAATAATCATGTAAGCACAAGAGTTTTGAAGCCAAAATATAGACGTTTCATGGGAAGTAGCCACTTGAACACACGTTAACGAGGGCGGTGTGAATGTACCTTGACACGTCTTGAAACTAAATATTTAGAGTCCTCCCAAAAATCGAAACTCAGAACTGTTTAAGTTCATACAATAAAAGTTATTGGTTAAAGGTTTTTATCCAAAGACAAATGAAGATTAAATTAACTTTAAATAACATTCAATATTAAGTATAATGTACTTTTAATTAAATTTAGTAAATTAAAGAGTAAAGCTCAACTCTAATTAAAAACAGATGGGAATAAAAAGGAGCGTTTTGTTTCTGTAACTTTGTGCATCTTCATCAACAGATATAAATTACTGTATGTAACCCATGTCTGATGTTCGCCTGAAGCTCCTGATGATTCGTCCTTTAAACACTCTGTCTGCTGTAATCTTTCGATGTCATTGATTCCAGCAGATTCATTCTGTGCTCAGACACACTGTGATCCATAATGGTAAATTACTGAAGCATCTGCTGGAGATTTAAACATGTGATTTTTTTGGATTATTTTGATTGTTCCCACACTTGTCTGAGTGGAATCAGATGGTGCATCGACGTGCTGCAGAAGGCGTTTGGTGCTCCTTCAGAGAAAAGCACAAGCAGTTATTGTCTCAATTGGGCTGCAGACGGAGATTTTTTTTCCCTTCCATTTCAAGTGTTCAAATGTGATTTATGTGCTCTGTGGTCGATCGCACAGAATCACTTATTATCTCACTGGCTGCAGGTGTGCAGCACTGCTAAGAAACAAAATGACCTATAATTCTTCATTTACATAAACACTTGCCACCGGTATGCCCTTCATTCTCACGCTAGCGGGAATAAGGCAAGACAGCTTTAAACTGGGTTACAGATGAGATCGATCATCCAGAGCATCTCACCTGCAGCACTTCCACAAAATTATTTTCAATAGAAAGGAAACACACCTTTTAAATTTTATGGGTTTTAGTTTGTTGTCATGCCTGACCCTTACAACGTCTGTTCTAATCCATATCGAAAATAGTTTACAACATTTTAACCTAAACTTTGCAGACATCTAATCATCGGTTGTGGTACCAAACCACCAAATGAGGGTTCACTCAGAAGGAAATTCTGCTTTACATTCAGGAAACATCCGTTTTTCATTGAGTAGATCAAGGGCCTGATGCATATGTCAGGTGCACAATCTTTTAAACCACAAATGATTGCAGCCAAACAGCAACTCATCTAAGGGAGGCTCTGCTCACAAGCTGAGATGAAAACCCAAATTAATACCGGTAGGAAAAAAAAAAACACTACTGGAAAATAAACCACTGCTTTTTTCATGTGGTCTTTTAAAGGACATTACAAAAACTTGTTTTAAAAATGGGATATTTTTGAAAATATCTGGACTTAACTAAAATATAAGAAAAACATATACTTGAATAAAGCTTTTTTTTAAAGATTTTTTGTGTTTTGAAGTAAATGAGACATTCAGTGCTGCCTAAACCAGTTCTGAGATCTCAAAACCCTTATTCCCACTGGTCTATCTATCTTATAACAATGACAATGAATCAAAAAGTGCAGAATCAACGTGAGATTTTGACTACTTTTACAGTCGACACTGGGTATCCGTCTGTTGTTTTACAACGTGTTAAAAAGTAATTATGTTTAATGTATAAAGTATACATATTCAAAGTGAAGCTTTGGCACCATTTCAATCAGGAACATCTACTGTACTTCCGGGTAAGCTGCGTTCTGGGTTCTTACATCACTCACTCTACAAGCCACTCATTAATTAAGCCTTTGCATTCACCACCTTTTCTTCTTAGCCAATCACAATCATGATGTTGCTTTTAACCCTTGTGCTATCCTAATCACTTTAACATTGAGAGTTGGGTCATCTAGACCCACTAGACAGTGCGCTAAACCTTTTTTCTTCAATGATTTGTGATCTTCACTGGTGTCCATGGATTACATGAAATCTTTCCACCTTTATCCACCTTTGTCATGGTAGGAACAACACGTCAATGTAAGGGTGGGGTCATCTAAAATAGCACAAGGGTTAAATTTGTGGATGATTATCTCTCTGCATGCTGGACAGTTTTGCCGGCCCTCCTTCCTCCTGGAACAATGCTTTGTCATGGCCTGGTTCTCAACCTCCATCGGCGTCTAGGCTCTGGGGTTTATTTATCTGTGGTCCGAGGTCAACCCACCAGCATGCAGGACGTCATTGGCCCTGAGACTAACTACTATAGATTATATACTTATTTCATGCACAAATCAATCTTTCTGTATTCCCATCCATAAACTCCCCTTATTGAAGTTTAGTTATTTTACAAAATCAAATTCGGGATGTGGTTAAAGACGCACTCAGATGAAAATCATGTGTTTTAACATGTTCTTGTGGCTTTTTTACACATGATGGATGACATTTATAAAGAAATTTGAGATTGAAATGACATTTCTGAGTATTTTTTGGGTCAAAAGTAGCAGACGAAAAAATAGCATTGCTAAAATATGTAGGCGTGACATAGAAGGGACTATGGCAAGCCACAAGGCCCCTGCCCCTGTCTATCCTATCTTAATGTAGACGACTAGATGACTATAGATCCGTGTACTCTTTATTTTCCTCATCTGAGCTTCAATCTGGCTCAAAATTGTACGGCTGGATAGCTCCAATCATGCTTGCCATTTTGGTTGCACCGGCAACGTTGGGTTTGCGTTGTGAGGCATTGTAAGCCAGTTGGAGAGCTCCATTTTCTTTTTGTCTGATCCAGATTTGCACAAATACCAATAAAGAAATACCGGTACTCAGAAATATAATTTAGAGATTGATTTATATAAGCCTTCCATAGGAAAATGCCACAAGAGTGCGCGAAAGACACCAAAAACACAATTTTCTTCAGAGTGGGTCTTTAAGATCTGCTTCACCTTCACAGGCCAGATCCTTCACCTCTTTTTATTCAATCTGCTCGCTTTTGTAGAGGATGAATAATCAGAAACAATCACGGAAACTGCCCACTGTGCTCCCTGAAATGGTGGGGGGAGGGGATGGGGTGGTGGTGGTGGGGGGACTCATCCTTGACCTTTCGGCGTTCCTGATCAGCCTGGGAGCTTTGCAGAGGAGAGGAGCGCTCGCCATGAAAGCCTTTCATTACTGGTGGTGTGAGGGAAAGCAGGTAGGTTTCCCTTCACTTTCATTCTGTCATCAAGGTCTTCAGTGCGTTCAACCCAAAAGGATAATTACTGCTTTGACTTCTTGTGGCGTCCTCCCACATCAAAACTCAGATTTCAAAGAAAGAAGAAAAATTTAATAGAAATCTCTACAGTTGTAATTCCTTCTTTTTGTCTGTCAACCCATATTCAGAAAACAGTATTAATTCTGAAACAGAATGTTCAGTTTCCTTTAACAATACATCAGAATCCACATATTTACAATAAATCAATAGAAAATTATGAAAGCAGGTGATAAATTTGTCATAAATAAACAAGAATATAATAGAAATGACTGTCAACAGAGTTCAGAAACCTGACAGATGATCTGGCTAGAAGAATGAAGCTGTGGGAGCTTGAAGGCATCAATTGTTGATTAAAATGTGATGAGGTTCCCTGATGACACTCCTCCTTTTCACCTGAGCCTTCAGAGGAGAAACGGCTCTCTCTGTTTGACTCCAGTAATCTCAGAGCAAATCTCGACTACCCACTGGACCACGAAATTAAAGAAAAGCCAAAGAAAACCCCGGCAAACATTAAATTTGTCTTGCTAACATTGATAAGTCCACATCCTCACTAAATGAACTTCCTGCTGTGGACATAGTTCCACAGCGGTGGCCTGATCACAACCTGAGTCTAAAGTTTTAAAGCTAAACATTAAACTCGGTTGCTCACCTTTAAAAAAAATGAAGTAAAGAATCGTCCTCTGTGTCTCTTATATTCAGACACATAAGGATAAACACTTTGAAGGCAATATGACAGCTAGAATCTGGCTGTTGGGAATGATTGGGAGATCAAACCCTCCTCCAGCTTAAAGATGTCTGCTTCACTTACTGATCAGAGAGGCGGTTTCTCTGTCTGAACAGACTGGAGAGGTCTGACAAGCTTGTAGCTCTTGTTAAAACATCAATAACCACAGTTGTCTGTCCTGGTATTCTTTTCAATGGAAAACGCCCCCTGTGGATTCCTCAGAAGCACTTATCTCATTGTGTCAGTCCTTAGTAGCTGGTGATTGAAAGTGTCACCTTTCTGTGTGTAGCCGGAGCGATGAAGTCATGTAATTAACATACCTTCTCCATTGTTCAAAGAGTGTCTTCATTTCCCCCCCATGGTTCTCCACCTCCGTTTTCATTTTGGTTAGCACTCCAGCCATAACGCCTTTGTGTTCGAGCTAATGTGAAGTTTCGGTGTCCGCCGCTGTGATGCTGCCCCCCCTCACAGCAGAAGTCATGAGGACTTTTGGGCTCAACTGTGGCTGTGACAAAAACCTTTTGAGGACAATTTCACTCCAGGTTTGCTCTATTCACCTTAGGCTGGAACATGGTCAATTTGTAGTTGATGTTCCTGTTACACAGCTGTAGGTGGTGGAGTGGTTAGCACTCCCCTAACAAAGAATGTCCTGGTTTGAATCCTGGCTGTGTCTAATCTGTGTGGAGTTTGCATGTTCTCCCCATTCACGTTTGAGTTTTCTCCCCGAACACTCAAACTTCTTCACACTCTTCAAAAATGTCGATAGGCAATTTTTATGCTGCTTCCACACCGGCACCTCTCTTTTGACGCGTGTCAAATTCACTGCTCAACGCTTGTCTATGAGTGGTTCATGAACTTGAAGCTCCTGACGTTTGGTGGAGGAGCTGCCCTCAAAAGTTTTTAGCCTCATGGATACATTGAAGGATTGATTCTGTATCTGTATTTCTCATTTAGAATGCACGGATGATGCTTAGAGATCAGGTTTATATGTTTTGTAGAGCTCTACAAAAGCGTTGGTAAGCACATCTCCATGTCTGGGTTCATGAGATTTACATTCAGACATTCCCAGTAGGGAGAGGTTTACCGTCGACTGCAGGAGCTGCGTCTGAATGACAGCTGCCTTCAGCGGTACTTCTGTGTCTCTCTGTGACCCATTTTGATGACTTGCAGTCCTGCATTAGGACAGGGAGGGGAAAAAATTAAAAAGAATAAAATTAAAGGACCTTTTAATTATTATCTCAATTCAATTCAATTCAGGAAAAATAACATAAAGCTCAGAAGGAGAATGATCAGATTTTTTTTCATGTTGGTTTTGGACTCCGCTCATTGATGAACACGTCACAGGCCAAAGCTGAGTTCCTAATTGGTTGATGCAACAGGATTTCTTTGCAAAAGTTAAGATGAATGAACTCTGGAAAAATTTCGCGACATGCTGCAAAACACGCTCCTGCTAGACCACCGCACTGCGCCTGACACTCAGTGTGTTCCACAGGACCTCTGATTGCGTCTGTACATTGACTTAACATTAAAACTGGATGCCTCTACAGCGAATCGGGCTCGGTGTGAACGTAGCTGTTAGGCCTTGTTCATGCTTTACCATGAGGAGTCTCCAGCTAGCATGCCAAATGATCTCGTCTGTTATGTACCTAGTTCTTTGTTGTAGTCTACTTAAATATCTACTCAAAGCTCAGACAGAACTGACATCATGATCCCATTTTGCACTCACAGCACAAAGTCTTTCTTAGACCTGGGAATGAAAAAAAAACCCCTCTTATTTCAAAAATGTGTTTTATTGTTTATTTAACCTTTTTTACTGTAAAGATCATTTCACATTTTAAATTATGCGGTTTTTGCCACTCATAAATTAATTAAGAAATGAAATCATTAACCTTGGATGCTCACATTAGTGAGAATCCAGATGTTTTACTGCTTGTCAGCAAACAAAGATTCTGCGTAAAAAAAGAAAAATCCTTTGGACTGAGAGTCTTCACGGTTTAATAATTTTGTGTGTAAAAGACAAGCTGCATCTCATCAGTCATTTTCTGCTTCTGTGCTTATGCAGTTGGACAAGCCGCCACGATCAGCCAACCCAGCATTAAGCTCAAGAGCACTAGAGGCAACGAGCTGCACTTCGCTTCAGTGGCGTTCCCTGAGCTACCTGGAAACCTGTTGATGCTGTCAGGCTGCATCAGCTTCAGAGATGAGTTTTTGACGTGTTTCCATCTAGACCTGCAACAGCAGCAGCCGTCTTCTCCATCGACTTCAACACCTTTCGTTTCCCGCCATGGCTTCCTTCACCTAAAAGTTCTCATGGAGAGAAAAAATCTTAGTAAGAACAATATTAACAAAGAAAGACTGTAAAAGGCTCATGAGGGTTCTTGGGATTAGCTGCGCCATTCTACATCCAAACAATTTTGAATGCTCCACACTAAAACAACACACAACTGCTGTGGGTGCAAAGGGTGTAAGTTGGTCACAGGCCTGCTGGACTAGATGTAGCAGACTCTGAAAATGGGCAAACCTGGACAAGGCAAACAGGTAACTGGCCTGTAGCGCTAAAATGTTCATATACATTTTTTTCTACAGGCGTGCTGCCAGCGACAGGTCGTAGTGAACAAATATTGGTAAGTAAGGGGGAAGAAGGTGAGACGCAGGCACATCGTACAAAGTTTCTCAACGCCCACCAAACCCTGTGCAAGCAGCTCATTAGTGCTGCTCAGGTGTGTGCTCCTTGAAAGCAGCGTGAATGTTCAAAATTCAAAAACATCCCTTCTTTACCCAAAAAAGAAACCAAACCTAGTAAATGTGTTGAAAGTTCTCAGCTTTGGTCTCACAGGACACTGCCCCACATAGCATCCTTTCTCTTTTTTCACATGAACTCACTGCAGCCAGCACTGGTCGGTCCAGATCTGAGAGATTATCAAAGAGATTCTGCAATTTTGTCACTTAACATTGATCCTGGCCCACTGCGAGTTTTAATTCAGCTTCTCCATCAGCCCTCTGCTTCATGGTGGTCAGTGTTGTCATATCATCCATGCAATGGGCGAGTGTTGCTCTCCACACTTAAGTCCCTTCGCCTAAAACCCACAGTGAAGCTCTAATAAGAAGTTCTACGAGAGAAGATGGACACCTTACCATCATCCTTCCATCCAACCATTCAGTCCATTGTAAATTCAAAGTGTACTTCAATATTTTGGAAATATTCACCGTTTACTGTTCTCTTAAATATATTCCAAAGTTTCCCAAACTGTGGTACTAGTACTAAACATTTGTGAAATCCAGATAAACTATGTGGAGAATTTACTTTTCCATCTTTACTGACTGACTTTGATGCAAGATGAAGCTGACATGGTAAAGGCACTGAAAAAACAGAGAGTTCGGGATTTTGAAAGGTTGTTTTAAAAAGTTTCTTGTTTCTACGACAACCTCTGAGGTACTACGCTGACAGAAATCTGGGTTTCAACTGGATTTCGAGGACTCTCCGGATGTTTGCCCAGATGTCTGACAGAACAGAAACACTGAATCAGTCATCTCTCAGGGTTGTCTTTGAATTATAAAAGTTACCAGTTTAAAACTAGTAATGAAAAATCCAAACTGCTGATAAACTCTCACTACTGGAAAAGGTTTTTTTGAGTGTCAGAGTTTCCTCAAGGCAAACGGACAGACGGTCATTAGCAGACGGCTGCAGGTGCTTCAGGTTTTAATGTCTTCATTTTTCATTTCACTCAAACTCTGAAGGCTGAGCTCTGTCAGAGAAACACAGAGGAGTTCCAAAGCGCACTGAGGACAAACCTGTCATGTGAAGAGGCCAGATCAAACCCTACATAGAGTTAGGCTTCTTGTCACTGATCAGATAGATTAAATATTATTTTGATGACACAAAGTCGTCACTATGACGACAGAGCAGCACTGGCAGTTTTCAGAAAGAAGCAGCCTCCTGTCCCCTGCCCTTATCTGGAGGTTTCGCATGAAAATGTGCAGTTTGACAGTTTCTTTAGCTTCACATTCAGCTCTTGGGTTGGTTAACTCTCAGGAGGTTCTGCTGCTGCTAGATAAACAGAATAACAGCTCCGCAGCTCCACCATCAGGTCAGGAACTAAATGTCAAACCTTATCTGTTGTCTTAAATTTAACAGCTGACCTTCCTGTGTCCTGGGTTTTCTCTCTTTATTTGTCAATGACTTCACAAGCTGTTCAGATCTGTTCAGCTTGTTTACCTGCAGTCTAATATGAAACATTGGACTGCAAACTTCCCGCAAACTCCACCTGTGACAGGAAAGTAACAGAACATCTGATTGGAATGAATGCAATCCATAAAATGACTGCTTTTGTACAAAAGATGGGTAGATTCCCATTAGCTCGTGCCTTTTTTTTAAGTCTAATTGATTTCACATGACTGAAGTTGTTCGATGCATATTTGCATGAACAGGCATGAAGAGGTTTAACGGTAAATACACTACTCACAATAACGTAATGAGTGTTTTTCCTATTTGGTGTGAATTTGATTGAAACATGTAAAAGTTCACCTCAATATTAATTATGAATGAGAAGTAACACCATTTTCATGAAATTGATATTGGGGGGGGAATAACAAAAACGGACCATCTATTGCAGGTATTGCCACCATTTGCTTGACGGCGAGGTCTCATGCTCCTCACTAGCGTCATGATGTTGCTCTGGGGCATTCCGCTCTGCCACAAGTGCTACATGCAGTTCTACCAGGTCACTTGGTCCAGTCTCGGCTTCAGCTGCCCCAGACGTGCTCTATGAAGTTCAGGTCAGGGGGCATAGCTGGCCGTACCAAAGGAGGAACTCTCACTTCCTGAAGTCCAGCTATGACAATTCTGGTGCCACGTAGTAGAGCGTTATCATCCATGAACAGAATGCCGGCGGTGAACTGGTGGAATTGGAGAATGACGATGATGACGATGATGGGTTCTATGACTAAAGAACGCGCAGTGACTGGGCCATGTACTGACAGGCATCTGACTGGTGATGCCTGTCCAGACTGTTGTTCCTCCCCCACCAAAGTGAACCCTGGGGATCATGTTGACCTCAGCCTTATCCAGAAGCATTGATGATCATCATTCCTGTGGGTAACCCAACACCCATCAGTGAAAAGGACAGTAGATATTGCTGTATTGTCCAGGTCACATAGTCTTGTACTGCAAACGTTCACTGCGGTGTCTTGGTGTCAGTGGAGGCACTTGCAACAGTCGTCTGGCATTCAAGTCAAAGTGGTGGAGTCGGTTGTGAATGGTCTGTCTGGAAACCCAAGTACCCGTCACATCTGATAAACGGGCCTTCAGCTGTGTGCCACCTCTGAGTGCAGAGGTCCTTAGGGACTGGTCATGGTTGCAGCACGTCACTGCTAGGTCAGTCACAAACTCTGCCAGTTGTTCTGTGTCTTGATGTAAGTCTGCTGATGACACTTTGAGACAAGTTCACCTGCAACATCTGACTGCCTCCTACCAACCCGAAGGCGTGCTGTTGCCAGGTGTTGCTGCTCGTTTTGATCAGTGACGTTGTGTTCATGGCTATTTGAATGATGAGCTAGGAATGACCTTTTGGCCAAATCAACTTTTTAAAACCACAGAATGTTGAAATTGTACACAATTATGCGGAAAATGCGTCTACCACCCCAATACGATTGCCTCCTTATTCCAAAAATCTGTGAAGTGAAACAAACACTGTAAACAACATTGCAATATCCTTTACCTATTGTGAGTAGTGTAGATTTTATATCTATGAATTAGGACTAATTGTGACACATTCTCTTTGTTTTATGAATTTTTCCTTTCGTCTTAAAATGAGTATTAATTTCTCTATTCATTCACGTCTCCCATTTTCTTAAGATTGGGTTCCTTTCTGAACTGGTTGCTTTAAACCCCTTCAAGATTTTCTATTTTGTTTTGTTTTGTCTGAGTTGAGCAAACAGATGAGAGCTGAAGAACTCTTGTTGTCGACATATTTTACTGTTACAACAGGGGGTTAAGGATTTTCTAACAACAAAAATGTATCTTGTCTTTTTGTGTTGTTTTTTTTTTATAACAGAGCCTTCAAATTTCACCTCAATAAACTCTTCATATTTCACAACCATAATCTGGAAAGATTACCATCAATATCCTATTGGTTTTTTAGAACTTTTAGTGTTTGAAATATTTCCTGTTTTTCTTAAATTAAAAACCGTCACATAAAAATCACACCTTTCTAAAAAATGTTTGCGTCACGATTTCCGTCTCTGGTTTTCCTTGAATAAAATCAAAGTTGTATCCAAAGGTTCATTTACATCCATATTTTGGCTCCAATTCTCCAACAGAAGAATTCTTAACACTAAAATGGCCTCCTTGACGTCAAAGTGACCTGTACTAGGAGCTGCTTTCATTCAGTCACTTCAGCTCTGGGTGGGAGGAGTTGAACAGACTACGGTACGCGTTTACTTCCTGTGAGCCAAGGTTAACCGGGACCGAGCTGGAAACGTGCATCTATTCACGCCGCCCACGTTGGAGCTGAAGGCTCACACCGGCACCCTTTTGTCTCTGACTGGAGCAGCCTTGGGACTCTGAATGAGCGCTTTTCTTCCTCCGGGTAGCATCACTCTGAAAAGCAGATGATTCATCTGGATTGCAGCAAACCAAAACTTTCAGATGAAAAGAAGTGAGTCAGTCAGAGCTGGAAGTCAAGGCTCCTGCTCAGGCACGCGGAGAGACACACAGCCACTCTCCATCAGTGTCTCTCAGAACTTTTATTTCCCATGCATAGTTTGGACAAGAGTGTAGTGGAG
Source organism: Oryzias latipes (assembly GCF_053564925.1). Classification (NCBI taxonomy): domain Eukaryota; kingdom Metazoa; phylum Chordata; class Actinopteri; order Beloniformes; family Adrianichthyidae; genus Oryzias; species Oryzias latipes. The sequence goes on along the minus strand of NC_136242.1, from coordinate 29,584,064 downwards.
TTGGGAACAAATCAAAGTTATGGAAATAAAAGTGTTGACATTCATTGTGATTTTACAGACATCAACGGAATCCTTATTAGAACATAAAAATAAGGATTCTGTGAGGTGAAATCTTTCAAGAAGTCCTTCAAGGAGAGCGCATTCAGGCGGGAAAAGTGCTGCAAAACATAAATACAAAACAAAAGAGGAGCCAAAACATCAGCACATTTTTATACAACACAGTGCAACAAAACGGGGGCACCTTCACAAGACTCCGCTCAGGTTTCAGTCCCAATCCATCCAGTTTACCTCAGAAACGAGGCGCGAAATGTCAAAACTTCACAGCAGATCAAACTCGTTAGGTGCAGTTTTACAGAATCTCGGGATTTCAGGAGAGAAGCGGGAAAATTGCACCGGAAACCTGTCATTGACAACAAGTAAGGCAAGAATCCAGAAAACACGCAGACAGTGAAGAAAACTTCGCTCATAGTGAGGCATTTGCTTCAGAACAGGTGCTTATGGTTCCTCTTAGTTCTCAGGGACTCCTATTCAACCCAGGGATCTTTTTATTCAGTATGCTGCATCAGGTTCAAAGATCTTGATAGAAACTGTTGTGAAATTAAAGAAAGTATGGGTATCTTTTAGTAGAGAGATGTATGAACTGCCCTAAAGTATTCCCAAAGCACAGTGAGTGGGAACCATCAGGATTCAGAGAGATGAGCTCCTGCCCACCGTGAGGTCCATCACTCTTCAGAAAGATGGTTTGTACGCTGTTTTGAAAAAAATTCAGGCGGAAAGGTTCAGAAAAGTAACTTCCTGGAAAAACAAAAGGCTGGAAACTGGCTCTTCCTTATTTTTGGAAAAGGTCCTGTTGGCATCCCCTTGAAATAACACCACCAAACTCTAGGTGGCAAGATAGCTTCTGTTTGGACAGATAAACCCAGGGACCCTTTTCAAAAGTAACTTCAGAGTTTTCAATGTTTCTTTCAATCGGAATTGTAGTTGATTAGGATTTGGGGTTGAGAGAGTAGTCAAGCTACAAATTTGACACAGAATAATGAATCACAATCAAAAACTGAGTAAACATAGGGGGGTGTAAAGCTAAATCTACACGACCACGATGCTTCCATCGAGCGCCAAGGTTCACATGTTTTGACATTACCTTTAACAGATAAAGGAAACGGTACCAAAACAACGCTACATTCCCAGTTTTTCAACCATGACTGAAACAGTTGGAAGAAGTGAAGCTCAACCTGTTGATTTTTTGTGATGTGCAATTTATAAAAAGGAAAAATGTTGCAGTTTGGGATTTTGGACATGAAACTGAGTAACTAAGTCTCACGCAAACATAACTTGAGCAAACAAAACCATTCTCCTTAAACAAAATTTGATCAAGCTTAAGGGAACAAACGGAAACCCGGGTGCTAAGTGGCTCTGCCTCTAGGTGTCGCTGTATTCCACTTTTTTCACGCCAGACTAAACAGAAAATTCAGGACGCAAATACAAGAAGCTCAGACTTTAAGGAATTCCAAAAGAGAAAAGTGAAATCCTGAGAGAACATGGAACGTGACACACAAAGACAGAAGTACTGTGTGAAAAATGTGTCCAATCCTCCTCAGTTTAGGTTCTTCATCATCAGATGGAGTTGCTGGGAGGAAACAAACATGGGCCTTCAGAAATCACCATCAACGACACAAACAGAAATGTGAGAAAGATCAGTGTGATTACTGTGAGAAGATATTACATATCTACACTTAGAAAAGTCACTTCAACATACCCCGATCCAAACACTTCCTTCTAACAGTATGAAAAATATACAAATAAAAAATACAAATACTCTCTGACACTAGGTAGGTAGTTTTTCTGTTGACATGAAATCAGCAAAGACTAAAAGATAAATATTTCACATTTTTTTCTCCCTTGTTTTTTTAAAAAGAGAAAATAAAAATTTCTGTGTACGAAAAAAGAAAAAAAAGTGTCAATTTTTGAAATATTATCCTTCAGTTATTAGTAACATGGTGATACTGAGTATCTGTTCTTCAGCTAAAAGCGTCTCTCATCAGTCAAGAAGAGCCAGTGTTCACACCAAAGCATTGTAAAGTTCTTCTCAGACAAATTATGCACAGATGATAAAAACATCAACAACAATCGAGGTTTTTTTTTCTTCCACAAAATAAATCAATCCTCTGTTCCGATCTGAAATGTAGAGTCGTCATGACAACGGTCGGGGAGGAGGCCATACTGAATGTCCGGACTCACCGAGCTGTCTGTGAGTGGTGTGACGACAGAGCGGTCCAACGGAACAAGGTCACGCACGGATGCAGAGGCAGCCTCCCTCTCAGGGCTGAACGTACAACAAGCGTTGACCCATAGGAGGAGGGGAGGTTGGTTTCTGGAAGTTTGTAACGTCACCTGCAGGTCCTGCCAGGTGAGTAACAGTCGCTCTCATGGTGAGGCTGGCACAGTGAAGAGTGGAAGGCAGAGCAGGAGGACCGTCTCTGTTCTCTTGAACTGAGAGGAAAAAAAACTAGCGAAGAGGCGGGGACTTCTGTGGCTCATTTCACGTGCTCGGCGCTGTGGGAGGAGCAATAGTATTTCTTGTGAGCGATAAACGTGGACAGACTGCTGAACTTGATGTTGCAGAGCCGACAGAAGCGCGAGTTGCCGTTCTGGATGGGTGAGATCACTGAGGTTTTTGGTAAAGGGGCAGGATGGGAGACTGCAGGTGGTGTGGTCTTCTCAAGAATGTGGGGGGACACCACCCTCTCCCTTAGGACCTCAGGCACCGGTGATACAGTCAAGGAGGGAGCCCGCAGCGGAGACACAGGGTGGGGGGAACCCGATGATGGCGATCTTCCTCCGCCTGAAGGGCTGCCATTTAACATGGGGGAGACCGGAGATGTGGTACCGCTCCTGGCCTGTCCGTTGATGCTGTCTCTATGAACTCGGGGGGTGCCTTTTGGCAGACCGGTGGGGGTTATGGATGCAGGGCTGAGGCTAGGGCTGCGGCTGGGAGCGCCAGGCTGAGGGGGAGCTTCCTTTGGAAGCTGAACTGAGACAACAAGGCCGTGAGTGGTCTTGAAGTGCTCCATTAGGTCGCAGGTGATAGGCCGGTTAGGACAGTAAGGGCACACTACCAGGGAGGAACCGGTTCCTTTGGTCCCAGCTCCTGACGAGGCGGCTATGGGGGTGCTGGTATGTAAGGGGGATGCAGCACCGGAGGCAGGTAAGGCAGAGCGATGGGGGCTGGATGACGCCCCCTGAGCCTGTGCGACCCACTCAGCAGGCTGGGCTTTGGCCTCTACAGGGTGCAGAAGGTCTGGCCGCTCCTGCCCAGGCCTGTTTTTGGGAGAGGTGGAGGCGGACCTCTTGAGCCTGTGAAGTTGCTCCAGGGTGTGGGGCTGAAGGGTGGTGGCCGGACAATAGTAGGTTTTGTGAGCCAGGTAGTTCTCAATGCTGTTGAAGCTGATGCTGCACGCGGTGCACTTGTGGTAGTCGGACAGAGGCAGCGCCGGCAGAATGCCACCCCCGCTGCTGTGCCGCGATGCCTCGCTCAGCCGGGGCCTCTTGCTCAAGTCAATGGGCCCATCTCCTTCAGGACTGGAGATCCCAGCACCACCAGGGGACATTTCTTGTTTTACTGCCAACCCCAGAACAGAGGGAGATGGAGCAGAGGCGGCAGCAGTGGCGGCTGCGGCAGCTGCTGCTGCTGCAGCAGCATTGGCCAATGCCTCAGTTCGAGCCATGTGGATCTCATACATCTTCTTCCTCTTGCGGGTGCGAATGGGCTGAGGGAGGAAGCTTGTAGAATTGGTGGCCTTTGCTGCATGCGCAGACCTGTGGTTAGTCGGGTCGTGGCGAGATGCACAGTAGAACCGTTTGTGAACAGTGTAGTTCTCATGACGACTGAAGCGGATGTTGCAGGCCTCACAGAATGTCTTGTTGGGATCATCTTCTGGATCCTCTGTGGAAGCACTGACAGGGCTCTGGCTATCTTCACTCGCTCTTTCTCCTCCTACACCTTCGCCTTCTGAGGAAGATGACACCCCCTCTTTCCCCACTGGGTTTTCAGTCTTTACCTCCACCACTGTCTTGGTGTCAGGAGCTCCACTTCCTGTTGGGACATCTGAGCCAGCAGGAGAAGCAGAGGCGGCTCTGCTTGATGCTCCGACCTGAGGAGATAAGCTTTGACTCTCACTGGAATGTGCTGTGCTTGGTGCCGTTGGAGCTGAGCCTGAAGCTTCTCCTTGGTGTCTACTGGAGCAGTAAAGCCTCTTGTGCGCATAGAAATTGTTGATGTTATTGAAGGTGATGTCGCACTCAAAGCAGGTGGCTCCTTTGTGAGGGGGCGTGGCTGTGGCTGTAGCTGCAGTTGCCCCAGATGGGAAAAAGGCTGCAGGGTTGTTCTGAACGACCGCCTGGCCCTGTTTCAAACGACTGTGGACCATCTCAGACATTTTGGCTAATATCTCGGATGCCTGAGGCAAGATGGCCACTTCAGGGTTAAACATGTATTGAGGCAAGAAGAGCGTCCCTCCAGGAACAATTGTACCTGCACCTCCCAGGTGGGCTGGACTCGAACCAGGGGTGGGACTGGTTGGTTCAGCTTTTACATTTGTGGTTGGACTCTTTGGAGAATTTGAAGTCTGGCAGGAAGAGGTACTAGTTTGCTCATCTTTGGTCTTCCTTTTTGCCTCTTGCTCCTGGTCACCATTCTCCTTGACCTCCATGTTGCGCTCCTCATTCTCTGGTTCAGACTGAGGTTCCTCTTTGATCCTCAGCTCCGTGGGAAGGGAATCTGGAGAGCTGTAGTCTCGAGGAGTAGCTGAGCCACCATTTGCACCTGGACTAGAGGATTCTGGTTTGGGTACGCAGGCCAGAGGCTCTCGTTCTTGCGGTGAAGGCTGAGGATGTTCAAAAGATGAAGGAGTGCTCTGGCGAGGTGTGGGACTCCTCTCAGCAGGAACCCTGACTTCCAGGTGGGTTCGGACATGCTGCTGCAGGTGGGCTGGAGAGTCAGAGTTGTGGCCGCAAACTTGACACTTTAGCACCACGCCAGAGTCTCCTGGGCTTAGACCTGATGAAGAGAATCTCCATTAGTGACACTCTTTCATGAGGCAAAGGGTTTCTGCTGTAGCCCTCTTCTAAGACCCACCAGTGGAAAGGGGGAGCTTAGGAAGACCTGGTCCTGGGGAGTAGACCTCACTGCGAGACCCAGGCTGGCAGACCATGTGACTGGTGACCAGGTGGCTGTAAAGGATGTCCCTCGTGGTGGAGACAAAGCCACAGCCATGACAGACTCCATTCAGGATATCTGTATGGACCTTCAGGTGACGCTCACAGTTGGCCTTTGTGGTGAAGGCGGACAGACAGATGAGACAGACGAACGGCCGTTCACCTATAAGAGAATGCAATGAGAGCTTTGTTGAACCTTCAGGCAGGGTTTCATGCTTATACCTGTCATGAATATAACTCACCACTGTGCGTGCGCATGTGAATTTCCAGAGAGCTGGCACTGGGGCAGCTCTTGTTGCACTGTGGGAAGGGGCAGATGCGCTCGTTGGGGTAGGACTCCTTGGGTTTGTCTTGTGGGGGGGAGGAGGCTGCAGCAGGCTGCTTCTGGCGGCTGGCGCAGTAGTACATAAGGTGGGCCTGCAAGTTCCTCTCACTGCGGAACCAGATCCCACAGTCCTTGCACGGAAAAATGTCCTCTGAAATTCAACAGGAAAAAAAATTAAATTTAAGACACAAAATAGGCTGTTTGTTCTGAACTCAAGCCGTCAGTTGCCTGCTATAATTGTTCAAACCCACATCAAATATCAAAACATGCTTTTGTTTGAACCTCAGTCTTTGAAAAACAAAAATTAAAAAGACAGAAAATGTCTGACTGAGGAAACTAGTCTAAAAAAAAGCTTTATTTGACATTTCCCAGAAAGCTGCTTTAGACTTTTTTTTGTTTCCCTGTGATAAAAAATTAACTGAAAAGCAGCCAAGCTCAGTAAATCCACAAAACAAAAAGTGCCAGCAGGCATTCTAGAACCTTTCAAAATTTCTCTGATATCCAATTCTTTTTCAACAAAAAGGAAAATCAGTACTTTCCTGTAGAACCCAATTCATTTCCAAGTAGCTACTGAGGCAAAAAAAGAAAAATGAAGACAGAAACTGACTGGCTACTTCATTAACCTTTGAAGGGCCCCCTTTAGAAGGGCGGAGCTTAAGCCCTAGTCACATGAACCCATATGGGAAGGTTGATCCGTATGGTTGCTGTGGGTTTCGGGTTGTCTGAGCTTGTGGAGGGTTGTAACTGCCAACTCACCCTCGTCATGAAAATGGAATGTACCATTGTCGTGCATGTGATAAGTGTAACGTGAAGTATTTTTTAGGCCAATGTAAGCAGCATGCACTAATGACGTACAGGTGATGCTGTGGTACAGTGTTTGTTCACCACACTAACTGTTAGTTATGTGTTAATACTGGCCCTTTACTGACCGCACAAATGTTGCACACGCAGGGTGTGCGTGTTGGATGCCCACACAAACATGTCCTGATTGTCTAATTTCTAACAGTCATGCTGCACCCAAGGAGCACACACTGACCATGTGCTCAGGGTTTTGCAGGGTTAAAAAAACCTTACCTACTCCTATTTGTTGTTTAAGTGTTCACTACGACTAGTCGACCTGAGACATCCAGCATGACTGTAGGAAAAATATGCTTGGAAATGTTCAACCCTAAAATTTCGTGTGGCCCCACCTGTGTGCCACGTACAATTTTGCCCATTTTTGCTTGCTGACAGCTCATATCCACCCATAAGGGCAGCTGTGAGTAAGACCTTAGTCAAAGTGGCAAGAGCACAAATTGAACTCAATGTGGACAAACAGCTACATAAAAACATCCTTCAAAACCACATACTTTTTCCAACAAAAGTTCATATTAAGCAAACTAAAAGTCAACATTTAAAAAAAAAGAGATTTTCCTAATGTAGAAGAAACCTGGGCATTTTAAGAACCAAACTCAAAATCTCAGAGACCTCTTTTGTTTTTAAAAAATGACTAAGTCCTACTACTACACAAATGTAAGAACAAGCACAGAAACACATATCAAAGTACACTTTTAAGAGTTTTAAAGATCATGTAGTACATAAACTGTGGTTATAGCAACTACTGAATCTTTGTTCAGTTATTTCATACAACAAAGTATGTCAGCTGACATGTTTTGTGTGTTTGTACATGTTTATATCATGTTGTGAGGACTCAGCTTATCATTGAACACACATTTAATGGTGTAAATAATATGCAATTTAACAAAAATAGTTTCAGAGAGTAATACCTTAAGTTAAGAAATTTAGCTGTAAAGTTTATAATTTATAATAATTTATTGTTTCATTAAAAACATGTTTGTGTGAAACGTCATAATCTCATAGAAAACTCTAGTTTCAAGTCTACTAGCAGTTAGAACTACACTGCCATCTTGTGGCCAAACAATGAATCCCCTTATTTTAAAACATTCTAGCACTGTTTAATTTATTCTAAAAAAATATATAAAATAGTGTTAAGATTTATTTCAAATTTATATTAAACAGAATTGCAAATATCTTCAGTGTATTTGAGTGGATGGATTCTGTTTACAGCTTCACTCACTGTTGACGACAGCTGTGGCCAGGATGGCCGCCATGCCGGCCTGCTGTGGGAGGAGCTGGATCTCGGAGCAGAGTGCTGCCGGGTACAGAGGTTCCTCCTTCACCTGCTTCTGAGCGACCAGGCTTAGAGGCGGAGACACGCCAGTCATTTGGGAGGATGAAGAAGACGGGGACGAAGAGCGTTGAGGGGGTGACAGGAAGGCCAGGAGTTTTTCACCATCTGCGATCTCTGCAGTCACCTTGCAGAACAACTCCTCACCTGAGAACACAACAGATAGGTTCATGGACAATCAGGGAAGCCGGGTTGTTCTTTACAGACAGCAGCACCCTTTAAAGACTCACTCTGACTGTAGATGGTGCAGTTGGCTGCTGAGGCGTCGGAGGTCAGAGGGAGGCGGCTAATCCAGCAATCTGGACTTTCACACACCAGAGTCAGACCTGAGTTCTGCAGAGAAACATGGGATCAAGACTGAATGCCTGCTGTTTCCAAAACCCTCAGTTCTCCCTGACAGGCAGGACACAGCAGGGTTCCTCGTAACAGCAGCTGCTCCCTGATGTAATCCTGGTGGTTCTGAAGGAATGCTTCATGAACCAGAGCAGAATTCTGTTTGGTTTTGTATTCATTCCACATTTAAAAGATAACAGGTTTTATATCTTCAGATTGAAGCATCCTGACCGGTGAAACTTGATGCAGCACAAATAAACAAGTAAACAAACTTCATAAACAAGGAAATTCCATCTGCAAATAAAGACACAGATGATACAGCAAAGTTCATACATCAGTCATGGATTCACCGGCAGCACTGATGCTCGCTGGCTTTAGGAGAAACTCAACTAAACCGAGAATGTGGTTTCATCAAATTCAGCGTTTGAACAATGTGTCTGAAAATGCGCGCAGTGAAACAGCTTCAGTTTATCGTCCTGCTAATGTTTCTGCAAAAAACATTTAAAGTAAAGCACAGCCCTTTGTGTGTTTAAGCGTCCAGCTTCTCTGCAGCCTGCAGATAATCACAGCCTTTAATTGCTGCCATTTCTTGAAAACAGTCGGTGCTCGGCGTACTGCTGGCGGCAAACGCGAGCTTCTGAAAGGAGCCGCCGGCAAAAGGCCACAATTACAAGCAGAGGAGGAAATGAGGGGAGCACGGGCCGAACAAAAGCAAAATAAAAAAGAGGAGGAATGAAAGAGGAAGAGAAAGAGCAGGAGAAGAAAAGCAGAAAGATCTGATGAGGTTGGCGAGCGTTATTGAGCCGGCCGACGTAATGAGATCTATGGCGGATACGCGGCACAAAGAGAGTCCACATGTGGAGGTATGAAAGAGAAGATGCTCCTCAAACTCCTCCTCTTCTCCTTCAAACCTCCACAAACTGATCAGATCATTTTAAAAGGGTTTGCCTGCAAAACACACATGTGGTCTGAACATTTTCTGCAGCCATTTCTGCACCACATCAGAGTCCAGAAAAACAATCAGTCCAAAAATAAACTCTTCCAAAACTTTTATTTCACAAGAACAACAAGAAAAGGGGGAAAACGTTGTCATTTCTTCTGTTTAGATTTGATCTGATTTAAAGAGAACCTATACTTTGCTTTCAGTTACAGTTTTCTTCTTGTTTTTTTTAATCAAAATTCTTTTACAGGAAATCTAATTTTGCTGGAATACAAAGTGAAATTTAGCTTGTAAGCATTTTATTTAGATTCATTTTTTTTTCATTTCAGCTGATTTTATTTCAGTTTGTGTAAAGTCTTTCGCAGATGGATGGTTGTTTGTGCAGTGACACATTGACTTTAGTGGAACTTTGCATCATATCAGCATTAAAAGTTCACGGAAACTTCTTTATGATGTCACTTCCTGTTTGTTGCAGAATTCTTAGCATGAAGAAGCTTCACTTAAGATCAATGAAAAAATATTTTTAGACATAAAATTGAACAGAAAACTGCTAAGAAGCTGTATGGCCTTTGTTCCACCAGAGGGAGCCACTTATACACATGTAAACCTGGATAGAAAGGTCAAAGTTGACAAATTTAAACTTCCAGTCTACTTAGCAGCTCACAGAAACCCTTATTTTCCCAAACCTGTTGCAGTTTGAAGTGTAATAAACTTAAATAAAAGCATTTCCTATAGAATCCATCCCAAACTCAACCCAGTTTAGCGAGTTCAGATTCTGATACAGAACCACGACTGGCAGCTTCCTCTGAGGAACCATCGTCGGCAGAAATCTACAGGAAGCGCGCCTCATTCAAACTGGCGCATGGCCCACATTTTGGCCAAAGGAGGAGCTCCTCCACTGATAAATACTCTCATTGCTCATGTATCTGACTTCCATTCTCTTTATCTAGAATTAACTGCCAAAAATGCGCTTCCCCTCCCACTCTGTTTTTTTTCTTTTCCTTTAACAGAACAAACAAACACTGCAGACGTTAGAGAAGATGCCAGCATGGAAAATGACCAGAGAAAGACTTACAACCACACGTCCTTTGTCATTAGCCAGAGTCTTCAGATCGCTTGTTCAAACAAGAATCTTGAAATCATAAGTGAGCAAAAACAACAATGTTTAGAAAGTGTCGGTTCTTTTATGAAGACGTGACCATGACTGGGTTTTATTCTGAAAACCGATGTGAGGGCCGACGTGGCGTCACGCCTGTCGTTTATCATCTCAGACCTTGACTTCCAAAGGAAGTATCTTTAAAAACATGTAAAACATTTTTCACATTATTTTTCATGAGTATGTGTTGTCATGTGACTAAATGATGGAACAGTTTAATCACACTCCTTCCTCTTCCTCAAATCTCACAGATCTATAAGTTTTATCTCTGACAAATTATTAATACTGCCAAAGCACCAAAAATAACAGCCTAAATTTTCAGCTCTGTTCATTCTTGGCATTTTAGCTAAAAGAAGTGTTACCATTAAGAAGAACATATTTAAAAGCCTTTTTTCTCATCGTTGGGCTTAATGCGATTAAATGCTTTTTATTCAGCATCAGGGCAACTCCAAGGATCCAGATATATATTTTACATGCTTTTTTTGTTTATTTTAATTTTTCTACTGCAGACAAAACAAGAAAACTTTTTTTTACTCTGATATGTTGATTGTGAAAACCTGCTGCATTTAAACTTCAGTTTTTAGAGAAAACCAGCATTCACCCCCCCCCCCCCCCCCCCCCAACAACAGGCCAAAAAGAAAGACAAAACAAGACAAAAACACGAGACAAGGCTGGAAAAAACTACAAGGACGAAGGAACCATGGCATGCATCTGTGGAAGAACAGAATCAATAAAAAAAAAAGGCCACGAAGAAGAAACACAACTACGGAAAACAAACCCACAACAGAAGAAATCCAACATGAAATACAAATCACCAGAAAAAAAAACAACATAAAGAAAGGAAACATTACCTAATGTCAGAGAGAAAAGAATGACTTGAAATAAAATTAATATTAATAATTGCATCCCTGGCAGTGCTGAGGTCAGAAACCAGCAAACTGCATCCAGGAGAAAAGAGGCCATCAAAAGAAAGAACTATGAGAGGATTTGTCTTACACAACATAGATCTCATTCTGTAGAGATCACCAGTCTGATCTTTGCTGTGGCTGCGGCGGGCAGGTGTAGCCGTTACAGCAAACCTTTTCCAACTGTAGGTTGGGGACATGTAGTAGTACTGGGTAGCTACAGTCCAGTGTGAACACCACATGCTTTTACATTCATACTGGGCATGCATGTGACACGCATTCTCAACACGGCAGGTGTTACTTAATGGCACAGCAATGGTTTGAAATAGTCCGAAAACAAATCATCTCTTCAACTTTGACCCGAATGAATCTGTAAAAAACAGAACCGTATGCTTGTATGTAACTGTCTCAGTTTGGCTCAGAAAAGAAATCTTTGTGAAAAGTCTTTTTTTAAATAAAGCTAACATGTTAGTGTGTGATAAACTCCTCATAAACTGCAGGTCGTCATCTCCTTCTTAAAGACTGGGCTGATGGGTTCTGAACAGAACCGCTCCAGAATCAGAATGGAAAATCAGACTGCCCTCCTTTCACAGACATTTTTCATGACTTTGATGGTTTGTCATATTTTTAGATCACTTGTGGCAAACAGAAAGCCCGAAGATGACGACGAGAGCAGGAAGCCTCTTAGTCTGCCGCGCTCTGAAGACCCAGGCAAAGTGGATCGGCTTTCATGGAGAAGTAGCGCTGATGTGGAGATACGGCTGCTTTTGTTTTAATTTGTAACCCAATGCTGGAGCCGTCTGAGCTGTAAGTACTGCTAATTTGTTTCAGACTAATTCATCATGACCACAGATTTGGAATTCACCGTGATGGGGCAACAGGGAGAGCTCTGAGGAAAGAACAGCACGCTCCAGGAGGAAAACCTGTCCTGGGGCTCGCCCTTCACACCTCCGAGCACGCTCACCCCACATGCAAAGTCGTATAAAACATCAACACCACATTCTGATACTTGAATTATGCACCCGTTATGAAGATGGAATGTGTCGTGGATGTGGTAAATGTATCAAGAAGTATTGGTAAAAAAAAAAAGTAAGCTACACACATTTATGACGTACTGGTGATGCCGTCGTACCATGTCCTTACGCCACACTCTAGCCATTACTGAGGTGAAACAGAAGTGCCTATAGCCCCTGCTCCTTTCAGCATATTTTCTATTTTTAAATGCCATAAGAACACGCTAAAAACGCAGTTTTTATTGGAGTGGGTCTTCAAAAGCCACATGCTCTCCATAGCCTTGAAAAAATAGAAACAAGTTCGCTGCAGTGGATTTGGATCTGGTGTTGGAGGTGTTGTTATTTGGCCTACAGGCTGCAAAATGTCCCAAAAAATGATGAAAGAAGCTGAATCGGAGTTCTGGAATCCAGAGATGACCAGAACTGCAAGAACCAACTTAAAGATCCCTCTTTTGAAATGTTGATGAAGGGGTGTCTAGATAAACATTCATTGGAGCATGAATGATGAAGATGTTGAAGTCAGAATCATTGTTAGCAAAAACGAAACGTTGGTTTGAGCCCAAATCCAGTCCAGCAGCCCTTCGACCCCTGCACCCCTGCTCCGTCAGCTGAGCTCCATCTTGGTGGAGAGAGTGGCGCTTTAAGCCTCGTCAGCCGGAGGAGAGTCTTTGAGCGGCAGTCTAAGCCCCGAGCCCGGACCCCGGTCCCCTCATGAATATTAACGAGCCCTGAGCCGCGGCTTTAATCTGCCTGATCCGCGCGCCGCTGCCGCCGCCTCGATAGCGAATCTAATTATTTGGTCTGATATTAACCCCCCTCCAAGAACACCCCCCCCCTTCCTCCCCCCAGCCTGTCCTCGAAGCTGCTGATGAAACAAACAGCAGCTGAACTCCACAGACACCTTCTTCTGCTGCAGTCACTCCACATGTAACAATTCACACACACACACCCAACCTACGACACCTCTCCTTATCAGGCTCAAAAACACCCCCCTCCTTGCAGATAAAACCTAAATGCAAATGATGCCGACTCGTTATTTTCATTTCTTCATTTTCTTTCTCCGTTCAGCTCCTGGATCCCTCCATTCACTGAAGATGACGAGTTCCTTCACATCGGCAAAAAACTTTCCCTGAACTGACCCAGCATGTGACCTCTCCACCCCACAGATGGTCAGAAAATGACTGATGGGACGTCTGACACACGTCTGAAACGGCAGTTAGAGCCAGAAGTCTCACACACCGCCCCATCAATGAGTGTGAAACATGCGGGTCAATACATGGTCAAAAGAGACTTCATCTGTCAGTGAACATTGTTGGAGGTACCAAGCTTTTTCTGAAACCACCTCTCCGTAACTTACTAGTTACTAACATTTGTCATTCATTTTTATTTATTTTTTAAACTTTTGTCAGCCATGGAAAAAAGTAATCAAAGTTTTAATATCATGAATAGCATGATAGTTGCTAAACTAAAAAGGCAAACGAAGCTAAACTAAATTAATAAGCAAGACTGTCAATTTAGTGGAGTCCAGCTGTAGAACATTTTACAAGTTTGGACCCGTTTAAAATCAATGTCTGTGAGGAAGTCCCAGGTATGTTTTCAAGATTACATTAGGATTAAAAACTTCAGTACTCAAAATAATGATGGTTAATAAGACAGAACTATAAATCAGCATTTTGATGATTATTTGAGATTGAGTTTTTTCAAGTACTGTAAATAGACTTTTAGGTTTGTCTAATTCACCTTTAGATTACATGGGTTGGGGGCTTGTCCGGGAATCAGATCCAGTAAGTTTTCATTTAGATGTCATGCTAAGTTAAAACGACAAAGGTATTTAAATCTTTCGAGCAGACAAGACAGCACTCTGACGCAGAAAATGAAGCTAAAACACAATTTTCATCGGAGAGGCCTTCAAATTAGTGGTGGATCCGTGAAAATGATCTTGAAAAACTCTTGGATTCTCAAACGAATACGAAGAACCGCAGCTCTCAGCAATTGCCTCAAGTACCTGTTACGTTTTATAAAATAATAGGACAATAGATGATATTTGTCAGATGGATCATAAAAAGAGTGAATTCAAACACCGAAATCAGGAGTACGAGAATTTATATGGGTTTGCATCATGTTTCATGGTTTCTGTAAGGATCTCCAGACAAAAGGAGCCATTGTGATTCTTGTGACATTTGATACATTTGATAAAAACGACATTAAAGTTTGTTCCCATCACTCCTTGTCCTCAAAAATCTTAATTTTCCTCCAAATATCCTACCCTGCATTAAACGTTCTGGACTCCCATGAATGAGAATTTAATAAGGTGCTCCCTTCCTGACCTTTCCAACCATCTTTCATTCACCCCGCTCCTCTCCCACAATCACTCATTCCATCATCCAGTTCATCCTCTCCTACCCTTCTCCTCTTACACTGTGTCTCCTCTCCTCTTTTTGCTCCTCTTTCTTAATCTCTGATTCACTTCCTCTCCCCAACTCTCATTCCTACCCTCCTGTCTGCCTGCCCCTCCTTCCATCCTCCTATCTCTCCCTCTTTTCTCCCTCTGCCTCTCATTCTATCTCTACAGGAAATGGTTTCCTTCCCCGTCCAGGGGGTAGCAGGGGTGTACTCACTGTCCCAAACAAAGAGGTCAGTGTGTGAATCCTCCAAAAATACAAAGAAGAAAAGGAAGGCGGATAAAAATCAGAAACTGACTCTCATACGAACACACTCTCTTTACCTCCGCTGCTCTCACGCACAGCATTTCTCTGACATTCAGCTCAGATGCTTTTGAGGCTCACGAGGTTTAAATGCAGGCGGAGGGCTTCCAGCAGCATGGTGGAGGCCTGCCGCCTCGTGCACCGCCAAAGAAGGAGAAAAACCCTAAAACAGTGGGAGCCAGGTTTGATGAGCTGCATGCAAATGACATGTAAAAATATAAAACTGCGATACTTAAAACGGGGGCCGAGATAAGAGATTCGAAAATGAGGCACTCTTGGAAAGCGGGCTCCTGAACTGCCGGAGATTAGGCTCAGAGATAGACAGGAGAGAGGTTTTCCCCTCTCCTCTCAGCCTCCTCCTCCTCCTGCGCCCTGCAGAAGCCGGTGAAGATGACAGCGAGATGCAGATACCAGCCAGTCAGTGCCGCTGAGTGATGAAGGCCTCCTCTTTTCTGCCTCAGACCTGTGTTTTTCTAACTTCTCCTCCACTTTTGGTTCACTTAATGAACCTTCCCTTTCTCTTCTTCCCTGCCTTCAATTGATTCAGATTGTCTGTCAGCAGTTTCTGTCTCTTCATAAGATTGACATTTCTAGAGTTAGTTTAATTGCTCATTTTGATCAGGGGTAAGTCAGTGGATTCATCTCCTAAAAAAAAATCTCAAGCATCAAACCTGATGAAACATGAATTCAAATCACTGGTTCTGGAATAAAGTTGCAACAAAAAATAAATTACATTTTGTTAAATAGACTTATGATGACTTTAACCCATGTAAATGTTTTTTTAGTATGTACGAAAATCTAGGCTGAAAAAATATAATGTATTTGCACTGAGATGCAACTTTAAGGGAAAACACAAATACCAGCAAAGATTTAGAGAGAGAGAGAGAGAGAGAGAGAGAGGGAAAGAGGGAGCGAGAGATATGAAAAATGACATAAAATGAGAAGCATTGGTTCCATCTACATGTTTAGGCTTCAGCCTAACAAACACGTCCTTTGACAGTTTTTTATTGAACTGTTTCACTTCCCTCAAAATCAAAAAGAACTCTAAAAACTTGCACATATTAGAGATGCAACAATTAATTTTCTACAAGATTTGGTTCAAACTTTGATTTTCGGGTCATGGTTTTGTTTTGGTTCGATATGTGATTTGTGTATTACAAAAGAACAAAAACGACAAATTCAGAAAATCTTTTTTAGAACTTGCCAACAAACATGTAAGAATTACAAAAAAACGTGTTTGTTGGCTCATACGAAACCTGTTGTTTTAAAATATAACAATAAGTATAAATCTGTCTTAAATTTAGCACAACACGCTTGACCCTTTCAATGTAAACATCCTGGTATGCATTTGGGATGCTACCATTCACTTTCCCACAATTCCGTTTGATGGTGTCACATACGGTTGGGTTTTCGGCATCCCTAGCACCTATCCAAACATTAAACCCAGCCTTTTAAAGTCCCCAAATCAAGTTTTTGGTGTTTTTAAATGTTCTTGTGACATTTTTCTGATAATGGAGGACATTTATAAAGAATATTTAGCTGAGAAATGTATTCAAGTCTATTTCTTTATTCTAATCATTGTAAATCAGGAGCATAATTTTGGAAAAAGATCATATTTGTGACGTAGCAAAAACACATCGGGCAGGCCACAAGCTGCCCGCTTCAAGCTCTCAGCAACAGGGAAGGGAAGAGGGGGTGGGGTTGCTCCACGCAATCAGTCTCTTTCCACAACTCAGAGGGGAATTTCTAATGAACTACTGCCACTCTGCACACACTAAATCTAAGAAAACAACACAGGTTGTTTTGTTTTTTGCCAAAAAAGTTTAAATTAAAAGACCACTGAGTTCACTTTGATATTAGATCAAAAGCTGATCTGAGCGGGTCTTAAATACCCGACACATTCATATACCCCTCAATACTGTTTTCTAAAAGATGTGGGCGGGGCAACAGTAAACAGATGCTACAGATGAAAAAACAACAATCAACAGTTGCTTTGAAATTATGTTAAAATTTGAATCAAAACTTATTTGTTTGCTTGTTAATCCCTAAAACGAACCTAAAACGGTTTTAAACACCAAGCAACAAAGAACCTGACAGATAAATGTGTTTCTTCCACCATAGACAAAAGGCTTAAACTCATGCAGACAGATTTAGAAACATGAAAATGTGTGAAAAAAACGATCAGGATTGCTGGAAAACGATTGATCCAGACCACTTTTAAACAAAATCTGGATTATTAGAAGTAAATGATGTGAAATGAGGGAAGACTTTGGAGATTCTGGCCTTCTAAAACATGAAGGGGGATATTCTTGCACCCTGAATCCGTTTGTGTCTCGCTCCTTTGAGGGGGCATCACAGAAGGTGTTTGAACACTTGGCTTAATCATCGATTTGTCATCTTCTGAAGAAGCATCGTTTTAATTAACATTTTTAATTTGATGGGCGGGGAAAAAGAAACAGAGAGGCAGAAGAACAGTGTCGATCGCTGCAGATAAACCAAAAAAGATCCTAATCGGGATGTAAACAAACCCACCGACTCAATGAGAGCGCACGAGGAGGCGCTCACCTTCACTCGTCCTTCCACGGGATGTGATGGAGGAGGAAGTGGAGGAGAGTGCAGAGGAGGTAGAGTGAGTAGAGACTACCCAAAAAGTGTTTGAAAAGCCGTGGGTGGCGCGTCTTATCGCCCCAGTTCTCCTGGAGAGATTAGTGAGGGATTAGTGCGAACGCTTGTTTCTAAAACATGATGAAAAGACGTTCGGCGCGTGATAACGCTTTGAACTCCCTTACTCTGCTCCTTCTAGGATCGTGCCTCCAGGCGGCTTTTCCGCGAGTGACAGCGGTGGGGTGGGGCGGGGCGGGCTGCCGCTGGAGGAGGCAGAGAAACGAGGATGTGATGAGCGGAGTCGCTCCTCCTGCCAGACAGACGTCAATTTAGACATCTGTCCTTTGGAAGGATCCAACAAACACTAACGCATCACTTTCAGGACATCTTTCATCTGAGCCACAACTTCATACAAGCCTCTAACTTTGGCCCAATCACAAACGCTCACCCTATCAGTTAATTAAAGCAGAATCCAATCAAAAGGAGGCCAGATGTTATATCAGATGTGTTCAGAGAGATCCAATCACAACAGGCAGCAGCTCGCTCCGGGTTGCCATGGAAGGCTCTACAGTGAGGACCTGGTTGTTCAATGAACCAAGAATTGATCAGCAAACAATATTTGAGTCCAACAGCGGCATTGAGCCCGATGCCTTTAAATAGATAAACGCCTTTACACCTCTTTCTCAATACATGCAAATGGAAGCATTTCCATGTGACACAGCTCACGTAACACACCACCAATGTAACCAAGGAGATCTGACCCACGTCCACCAGAAGACACACAGCCAAGACGCCACCAAAGACACACGTTTCTTCTTCTTTCTTTAAAAATATGAACTCACTACTGAGTCCTGCAGGATAGAGCTGCAGCCTGATTTTAAAGTGACGTTATACGAGCTCATAAAAAGCTAATTGAGTCAGAAACGTTCAGAGGGAGGCGACGCAGAGCAGCGGGGAGAGGAGAGTTTATCCGACAGGAATACAAATATTCCAGAACACAAAACATCTGCCTCTTCATCAATGTGGTCCAGAACGAAGACCATGAACTGCGTGGTTTAAAAGGGCAAAAAAAAAAACAATCCTTTTTTACAGAATTAAAAAAAAACTAACTCTATATCTGATTCATATTAAAGACATTTCCAGATTTTGCAGTTGTTTTTTTTATTTCCCACGCAGTCTGTTGTATTTTGCTCCACAACGAATGAAATATGAGGGACATGAAGAGCTCCATGAGCTGCTGAAGCTAACCAGAGCTCAGCAAAGGAGGATGGTTGTTTGTGGACAAATCAACCAACAAAAAGAAAACACAACATCACATAACACTGGAACAAAACATTAAAACACAAAGAAATGGCCTTTAAAATGCCTTTAAATAATAAAGTAAACAAGTATACAGTAAAGGACACAAACAGGAGTTACTTGGACTTTTAAGGTTCATGCAGACCAGGTTCTGCAAGCTTCAAAGATAGAAAAAAAAGCCATTTGGGTGAGTTTCTTAGGGACAAAAACCCAGCTATGGTTTGGAAAAATACTTTTTTTTTTTTTTTTTGAAAAATAAACCATTTATGTATTAAATGTAGCTTTTAAATATTGGCAATAATTGATCAATGATAACAGTGTTATATTTGTCTATATATTTAATTTTAATTTATTTTTCTTTAAACAGCACCACATACAAGTTCCTTTCAAAATAAAATACATCCTGTGTCAACTAACTAACTAACTAACTAACTAACTAACTAACTAACTAACTAACTAACTAACTAACCTATTATTTATATAAATTGTTTACATTTCTCTTTAAAACCAAAGAGCCACAATAGCTGGAGCCACATGTGGCTCCTGAGCCTCAGGCTTGCAGATCCTTGATCTGATGAGAGTAGTTTGTTTCAGCTGTGATTGCTGCAGCGGAAGGCCAGCCTGTTTATGTGCTGACTGGATCTAAGGTTTGGTGTAAAACCTTAAAAAACCGGCTTCTGTTCCAGTTCAGTTTTAATCAGGGACACTTTTGCAAAAGCATTCAAGATGGGGATCAATATGTTGTAATGATCAGGTTTGGAAACCTGATCAGCTGCGGAGCCGAGGCTGCTGGTGAATGACTGAATGACTGAAGTTCATCTCAGTTTAGAGAGCGTCACTTTTCTCAGAATTGAAACTTGGATTTTGAAATTGTTTATTTCAAGCAATCGAAGCAAAAGTATTATAAAAAAGGAGGAAGTTTGTCGAAATGAGTTCAATAGATGAAGCGAGATGCTTCTAGAGGAAGCTAATTTATATAATCCCACCCTTGTTTTGCTTTCCTTAACTTTTTATTGTTTTATTTTCTTTACATAAATTATCCATCCCCTAACTTAAAACTTAAACACTTTGAAAAGAGAGGTGAGCACCTAAGTTATGTCACATCCCAGCCAGATCTGACCAATCAGAGCAGGCTGAGACTCACAGGAGGTGGAGCTTAGACACAGCAGTTCAAATAAAAACTTGAAGAAAGAAGTCTTCTGGATGGACGGTTCTCTGGAAGTTCTCCGGATGGAGTTTGTGGAAAGCTGAAATGTTTGTACTCCACGTCCTTCTGTCAGACATGATTTTGTCTCTAAATGGATGAAAATGACGGTTCTAGAGCAATCAGGTTAAAGTCTGGATTAAATCTGACATCGAGCCTGACAGGTCAGAACTTTTTTCATTATCAGTTTTAAAAAACCAAATCTCATCATTTGAATTAGGTAAATAAAATAAAAACTTAGGGAGGGACGAATGCCCTCCTACAGCACCCCCCCAGTCGACCTCTGTGGGGGCATAATGCAGTCGCTTCAACTCCAATGATGATGAGACTTCCTCTGTGTTTCAGCATTGAAATCCTCCCTGACGACTCGGCTTCATCAGAGCTCCAGAAGATGAGCAGATTTCTCCTCCAACTCAGCAAAGCAGGACGGCCCTGACCCCTGCTGACCCCCGGGGGAGGAGAAAGAGGGGGGAGTGAGTGGGGGCAGAAACACAGGAGGAATGTGAGATTACGAACACTATCTCCTGCAGATACTGAAGGTCCGTCTCCTCACTCTTCAGCGCTCAGATAGAGAGGGCGGGGTGGGGGTGGGGGGGTGACAAACCAAAGATTTGAGGAGTTCAGGGCGAGATGGTTTCCATATGAATGAAGAGTCTGAACAGAGATGTGCTTCAAAGTTAGAGGAGGAAGAGGACGCAGAGGGAGGAAGAACAAAAGGTGAGGGCGTGAGCGTGCGTGCACGTGCGCTCACATCCATCCGTGCACTCAGAAGCACGCTGATAATAAACAAAATCTTAGAAATGAGAGCCTATCAAGCAGGAATCAATCACTGGGGTTTGTTGTCCGAGAGGATGGCGCCATGAGGAGATAAAAGACAGGCGGACGTCTGGGAGGGAAGAGAAGAGGAGTGAAGGAGAGAACAAGAGGAAGAGAGGAGGAACGACAGGAGAACTCAAGGACGATTCTTCATCCGATTCGGACTGAACCTTCGGGGGAAAGTTCTGAAACTGGAGTTGTGGAAGCGTCTTCAGGGTCGGAGCGGAAACCGAAGAGCGAAGGCTTCGTGCAGCTGCTCTGCTCAGGAAGCCTCTCCCAGCATCACTATCACATGATGAGCCGGACTCGTGCACAAACCCGGCTCTGATACGGCTCTATCCGGTCCAGCATTTTTCCCAGGGATCCCACTGAAGCGCACACATGTGAATTTCACTCGTTTTCATGAAACCACGTGACCTCGGTTGGCTTTCACTTCATGGTGCCTCAGCAGCTCACGCTCAGGTGTTTAACTGGACACTAGAACATTATTAATAAATGACTACATTGTTTTTTTTTCCTAATATTTAGGAGGAAAGAAAATGAGCAGACAAGAGGAGAAGGATGTCAGAGCGAGTCTTTAGCTCTAAGAAGACAGTTTATTTCTCTTTAGTCTTTTCCATAAACTTCTAAAAACACGTCTCCTTCCAATGTTTGAAATAACTGAACAACAGTGGGACAACAAGTATCTGGATTCTGCGAGCTGTCCCATTAAAAAGATGAGTTTGGTCTGTAATGTTCATCATAGATACATTCTGTCTCTCACAACTGAAGCGTATGCAGCGATGAACATCACAGACCAAACTCATCGTTTTAAGGAGGCTAACTTGCAGAATCAGTGCAGAACCTTTGCCCCACTCTTTTTAACAAAACATCAGAACTTGATCTTCACTGCGTTTTCTCCTCACTAGCTTCTTGCTTGTTGGTTTGTTGTTGGAATTGATTCCCTTTTTCTTTTTTATTTCAATGAAGTTAACTATTAACTGTTTTATTCCTCCATACATTTTTATGATCATTGATTAAACATTCTCAGGCTGGTTGAAGTAAAAAAAATAAAAGATTCAAACACATTTTTCTGGGCATTTTGGACCCAGATGGTTCTGGTTCCTTCAGCCGTCTTACATGCACATTCAGAGTTTTTACCTGCGTCTCCTGGTCCTCTGTGCTGCTGTCTGATTGGATGACTCCCAGGTATGGCCCCCACAGCGTTTCAGGATGAAGGTCCCTCATGGCCACCACACTGCTCCCCTCATCACTTATCCTCAGGTCATCTGGGGTGGAGGAGGAAGAAGAGTTGGTGATGTTTTTGTGAATCATGTCACATGTGTTATCTTCAGCCAGCAGCTGAATGAGGAACCTCTGCGGCTGTCATGTCAGAGCGCAGATCTTAGTGATTTAGGAGAGGCTGGAAAACCTTTGAAGAAGTCAGGATCAGCATGTGGACTGAACTTGACCTGAACCCTGAAAGCAGCGGCAGCGGCTTATGCTGTCAGCGGCTCAACAGCAAAGGGGGGGTTGCACTTTCTGTCCCGGCTGGGGAAACTTCTCGAGCACTTCCTCAAAGTG
Source organism: Oryzias latipes (assembly GCF_053564925.1). Classification (NCBI taxonomy): domain Eukaryota; kingdom Metazoa; phylum Chordata; class Actinopteri; order Beloniformes; family Adrianichthyidae; genus Oryzias; species Oryzias latipes. The sequence continues at coordinate 29,561,799 of NC_136242.1, read as the reverse complement.
AAAAGATAAGCGTGGAAGGATGGCAGTGACAGCTGCGGTCCTAGGCTGGCTGCCGCGGTCCAGATAGAGGCTGATAACTGCCGGGCGCCCTAGACCGATCCATCCTCGCCGAGGCCTGAGATGCTGCCGCCGGCCCACACCGCGATGGAAGGAGCCGCGGTGAGAGCCTGCCAGTGACCCCCCCCCCCCCCGTGATCAAAACATACAAAATCTGCCTTCCCTCCCCAACTCACCCCCCCCCCCCCCCTCCCGCTGGTGTTGTCTAAAGTGGCGTTTCTGATAAGAGTGTTTGTCTAACACTCTCCATGTCAAAACACTCATCTATCTTCTCTGTATCTATCCCCACCAGAGAACAACGGACAGACGCTGATAAAATGGCTTTCCCACAGCGGGGTGGAGGAGGACGCTGCGGTGGGGGGGTGAGGGGGTGGGGAGGGGGCAGGAAGCAGTTTGAGGGAAGAAAGCAAGGCAGCAGGAGGACTACGTTAATTTGATGAAGCCACAGAGCGGTTGGACACATTGTTCTCCCTGTCGGAAGCGCTCCTGCGGTGGAGTCTGAGGAAGTGGCGGGCTGCTCCTGACTCACCGTGACGCCGAACGCCATCCTGACCAAAACCAGGTGCCACAGTGATCAGGTTTTGTTGGAGGTGATAGTATTGCTTTCCCCAGGAGGGACTCTGGGTTGCTCTGCAGGTTTAAAGACCACATCAGGTCTAGATCTCAGTTCTACAAGCATCAAACCTGCTGCAGGGTCTGAAGTCCACCGCCTGCTCTCTATCCTGTCAGTGATCATGGGACGGGGCCCCAGTTTGGCCACGCTGACCCTCCTTATCTCTGCACTCCATCAATGTCTAGCCTGCTTGGCCTCCATTGGCCGAACTGGAGCACATGGGATGCTTATCAGCCTGACCAGCTTCATTGACCTTCATTGTGAAACGGCACAAGGGTTTGACCTCAATGAGCCAACACAGATGTTAACCTATTACAGGGCCGGGTTTGTCCGGCTGCTCCTTTTCTGGCCGGCTGGTTCACTGCACCTCATGTTAGGCTTGTGTCAAGCTGCAGGTGGAGCAGCAGAATCTCTAGAAGAAGGCTATATATTTAACGGTCAACTTAACATAAAAAAGGCAAATTACCCCCCTGCATGTGACCCCTGCAAGCTTCTATGCTGCTCCTTGTCGGGACCCGGGGGTCTCTGTGTGACCACAGGACTTTCTGCTCAAAACCAGGTTTCACATCCACCTGTTTAATCAAGCAGAAGCTTAAAATATGCGTTTGTGCTTTATCATTAAATTATTGCTTTAATACACTAAAAAAATGTTAAATTAATTGACAGCATCTATCTATCCATTTTCTAAACCCCAGTGAATCTCTTTTGGGGTCACACGGTTGCTGTTACAGATGCATCCTGAACAGGTCACCCCTCTGTTGCAGGGCCACACAAGCAAGCAATGCTAGTGGAAAAACATGCAAACTCCACACAGAGAGGTCCCAGTTAGGATTTGACCTGTGGTTGTTGATATGGTGCTTTAACTGGCCAGGAAACACTGTAGTGTTTTTAGCGCCAAAATGACTGAAATGACGAGCATTAAACTGCTGGAGAAGGACCGGTTCTGCTGGGTTCTGTGCAGCAACGCAAGGCCACCAACAGGCACAATCCTTCCCAACACTGAGCAACATTAAAACCCCACTGGGGTCTTCAATTCAATTCAATTCTTCTTTCAAAACTCTGTGGCCTTATGGTTCACCCTGAGACTGGAAGGTCGTGAGTTCAAATCCACGGTGGAGTCATACCAAAGACAAAAATGGGATCCAAAGCCTCCCTGCTTAACACTCAGCATTGAGAGGTTGGACTGGGGGTTAAACCACCAAATGGTGTGTCTGCACCTCCCCCCTCCCCCGGGGACTGGGTCAAATTTGGTGAAAGAATTGCACACACTTAGGTGTCACAACTAATGAGACTTTAACTGGTCAGCAAAAGTTGGAGATTCTTTCTCAAAAGTACCCCAAAACATTTCTGACACGCCTGAAAATGGCCTCAGAAATGAGTTCACCTATTCCCAAGAACACACACACACATGGACTCTTTTCATCCAGCTCCCCCCCCCTCCCCCACATCATCACACACAAGTACACAGGTACGCAGAGGCACACACACACACACACACACACAGGCTTATCAATAGACGCTTCAGCAGCCACCAGGGCGTCCAGGCATCTTTGACGAGCAAACTCAACAAAACAATCAGGCTGTCATTAATGAAATACACAACGCAATTAACCGATGGGCAACAGGGTGGGGGTGGGGGGTGAAGGTGAGCCTCGCTGAGGTTTCATGGATCAGCGCGCTGTCTGACAGTTTAATTAATGACAAGTACAAAAGCTAGGATTGTTTTCAGAATGCAGCTTCAAATATCTTTTCGCAAAAAACACCCAAAAAACAAAACGGGTCCACAGACACAAAATCACAAAGCTGGAACATTAAAGGAGTCTGGAGCGGTCCCATTTTGTCACAAGTCTGTGAAAGTTTGAAGGTAAATGGTAAATGGCGTATACTTATACATATAGCGCTTTCTACCCTCTTTCGAAGGCCCAAAGTGCTTTACAGTCACACTCCCATTCACCCATGCACACACACTGATGCTCTGCTGCCAAACACGGGTGCCAAACTCCCACCAGAGGCAAGGTGGGGTTCAGTGTCTAGCCCAAGGACACTTTGACACATGGGCGTGCAAGGCAGGAATCGAACCTGCAATCTTACGATCATGAGTCGAGCGCCCTTCCGCTGCACCACGGCATTGGTGGGGACTGTTGCAAAGGTCAGTGAATGCAGCACTGGAATTATCATTCATGTCTTCAAGCCATAAAACCAAACAACTCGTACGTACTCTATTGAAAACGAAGGATTTGTTCTGCAAACCCGACAATGTGGACCAACCTGCCTGGAGACAACAACATCCACAAACACGTCATCCCGCAGGAACACAGCCACGGAAAATTCCTTAGAGCGGCAGGTGGGCTCCAACCTTCACTGATACCACCTATCTTATTAATAAGAAATTAAGTGGAAACTAATTAAGTGGAAACTGTCTGTGAGTTTGGTAGGAATATGAAAAGTTTTACCCGAAAAGGAGCAAAGACTTAAAAAGTTTGTTAATAATGTCTAGACTTTGATTTTTTTCCATCAAGAAACTCAGTTTCGATGTAAAAAAGGTCCAACCAGCACATTTAAAACTGAACAATAGTATTATCTCTTTATTTTTGAAATTCATGCCATCATTTTTAGGCGCACTTTTATTCACCATTAGAAACAGTATTTCTTCAGTTAAACTGCAGGTCACCTGACCCTCAGCAGGGGTGACATCAAACGCTGGGATCTCGGCCAAGAATAAGTGGGAGGAAACCGAGAAAGGTGTTAAAGAGCATCGTGTTCCTCTTCTCTGTCGGACCTAATTGACTTTTAAAAAGACTATAGTTGATATCAAATGAGCACATCGCGGCTCGGATATTGATTTTTTGACACCACACAACAGGAAATCTTTATCCGCTGCTGCTCCGACCTCGAGCTAATAGGAGGGGTTTAACCTTTCCTGAATGACAAATCCCAGCACCTCCTCACGCCTGGATCTCAAGGGAAACGTGGAACAAACACTGCGGTTCTACTCACAGACGCCGGAGCGAAAAGCTCGAATGGACGCTGCAGGATCGGTCACACGAGTGCAAAAACACCACAGTATCAAACGGGAGGGGGGGGACACTGCTCCAACAGCCTCCTCTGATCTGCCATTTTTAGCCAATTCTCATTAATCCACTCTGGTCGTTGGATAAAAGGCCTCCATCGAGCCACTCCTTTTTCTCTCATCTTCCTCCCTCCGTGATCTTCCTGGCAGAATCCTCCGGGTCCCTGGAGTCCGGCAGGTTCGGCTCAGCTGCAGATAGACATTTCTGGGATAGACATCTCCTGCTCAGGACCATGCAATCATTTCCATTTTACCCTCTGTTGCACAGGCGAGATAAGACACCTGCGCCGCCCTGCTAATCAGATGAGCTTCAACAGAACTTTATCATTGACATTTACCACTGTTTACCCAACTAATTTCTCTTAACTGCACTGCTGAACTTTTATCTGCAAAATACATACACGGGCAGAAAAGAGCAAGAAGCAAACATGCAAATTCACGAATATGTGAAGAAAGATAAACTGAGGTGGGAGGGGGGGGGGGGTCTGTTCAGAGGGAGGATGGATGAAAACACAACAAGTCTGATGTGAAGACGAACAACTATGAAGATGTTCATCTGCAAAAACTATTCTGGAGGGGAGGGGATTTAATGTATGTTTGTGTTTTACAGGTTTTGTGTCTGTATCTGACCGTTGACTGTATAGGAGAACTGGACTGAGTGACCCCTCCCCCTGGTGTTCAAAACAGGAAGTGCCCACAGGCTCAGAGAAGCCAAAATCCCTTCTATTGTGAAATAAACAGCTCTTTCTCAGTCATTCTATTAGTCAGAATAACCAGTTTTGCTCTGTGCTCTTGATAATTGTCTTTTGTTTCACAATACTTTTTTTTCTAGTGTAAGTTATTAAACTTATAAACTGGCCAATCAGATGCGTCAATAAAAGTGTGTGGTCTCACATCAAATGTTCGAAATGTTTAAAATATTTTGAGTGGCCCCGCTTTTAAGTTGTAGGGGTGTGGACTTTCAACAAGCACACTCCTGATTGGCAAGAGGGCTTTCCATAGAAAACATCAACTCAGAGCGACTCGAACCAATCACTGCTTACTGACGTCGTCTGCCTCCAACACGGCGGCGACCGTATCACATAAAAATAGCGAGTGACAGAATCAACTTCATTAGGTTGGAGCTGGAAGTAAACCATATGCTGTTGATGACATCACACTCACTCATATACACACAATATATAGTTCTCATATACAGTCAATGATTGTGACATCCCCTCCCCAGCATTTTAGCCCCCAGGTCAGAAAAACAAGCCAAACGGACCAAAAATTCTGAGGTTTCTGCTGCTCCTCACTGTTTTTTAAAAATGGGTCATTCGTAGACTTCGACCTTTTAACGTCCACTTCTCCACCTCCAGCTTGATCAGAGGCAAACGAATGAACGGCAGAAAACGTAACCCTTCCTCTGTGCCCGTGTGGCCAAGACCAAAAGTTCAGCACTAACCGCTCACATTTGGACAAATACATGTGAATATTCACTTTCTTTATGACATTTCATTTTGTTTGCTGTGCAAGTGAATTCAACAGCATTTTTCATGGACTAATCAAATTTCTTTTTTGGGTGTAATTTTACTAAACAGTAGGGTCTGGCTATGTCACTCCACACATTGTTTAAAAAATGTCACTTTTCACGGTTTCTTTATCTCTAAAGAGAAACTTTTGAGAATAGAGACTGTCAGTCGGTGTCGTTCACTGAAATAAAGGACACCTACTGACAGTCTCTATTCTCAAAAGTTTTTGAAAACTAACAAAAATAGAAAAATTAACCAACAAAGTTCAAAAATAATATTTACAACACCCAAAAGGGTTGAAAATTCTAGGAAATTTTGGAAAACAAAAAAAGGAATAGAGAAAATAAAATAATTTGTAGAAGATAAATAACTTAAGAAATAAATAGGGAAAAAATGAAACTAAAACTGAATAAAAGAGATTTTTTTAAAGCCAATTCAGAGCAAATCAGAAATAAAAGTGTCACTTTTTGCAAATTTTTCTATGACATTGATCATTTTGGGAGAAAGACCAAGATTTCAGTTATATTAAGGCTTTTGTGTTTGCTAAAAGTAAAAAAAAAAAAGCAAAAACAACCTCTGAGTTTGTTTGTATCAGATGATCCTGCAGAAAAGAAAGTTTTGAAATCACGATAAAGATCTTATTTTTCCGTTTTGTGTTGTGTGCTAACATGCACGGCTATATGCATCTCTGAAACTCGGATGCTCGTTTCATGGATCCGAGTCTCTCTAAGCCGCTTCTTGGTTCTGTTTGAAGGGAAACCTCTGCTTCTTTTCTTTGGTCGAGTCAGAAGGCCACAGTAGGAAGTCTGAACTTTGCTGTGAAGTTGATGACAGATGAATCCTGGAAGTCAGCTTCAGTGTGAGACAGTTTGAGGACACGCGCTGCACCAGCATAAGCCCCCCCCCCGACTGCTGTCGCCTGTCACAAATTGAAAGTGGAGACCTTCCAGAAACTCTCCCAGATAATCACACATAAATTAATTAGAAAATGTTTCTTGACATTCTCTCCGCACAGATGACAAGAGGAAAAAAAGACTGAGGCGAAGCCGCAAAATTAATTGTACGGTATGTGACTCTGATAATTAATTCAATCATTAATTCATGTCTGCTTTAACGACTCCTTCTGGCTCCTGCAGAAAAAGGACGTTTCAATCAGGATGGTATCGGGGAGCAGACGCTGCAGCGCCGCACGCTCCGGGTCACGCGGAGGTGGGATGCGAAGCAGAACTTCTGTGACCGTTAGGCCACTTTGAACCTTTTCCAAATGTTTGACTCAAGTGATCAGCACAGAATCATGACCTCAAGGGGCAGGAATGGCGTTTTCCTCAGCACACCTCTCTGGGTTTTCAGTTTAAACTCCTGAATGATTTTCATGTTTGCCTGTTGCTGAAGCGGGGAACAGGCTCACTCATGAGCTGGAAAAAACAACAGAACTTTGCCTAATAAAAGAAGGAAACTGGCAAGTGAGAGATACTGAGGAGAAGGAGATAAGACAGCAATGAGGAGAATGAGCAGAGGCCTGCAGAGTGACGTCTGAGGTCCGTTTCTGCACAACACATTAAAGTCAGTTTATGACAGTCACACGCTGCCAGAGTGTGAGCTCAGATCAGACAGCACAGATCACTGCAGCTTCTCTGACACAGATGGAAATGGACGGCCGTCTTCTGTGTGAGAGGGAGGTGAGCAGGATGCAGAGCCGCGGCTGCAGGAGAGGCCAGGAATCTGATAGGCCGGTAATCAAGCGTGCCAGAGTCCTGTCCCGCCACAGACTCAACACTCTGAGCTGCTGGGCTGATAGCAGCCGGACAGCACGGAGAAATGTTCCTTTAGATTAGAGCCTTGTGCCTATCAATCATCAGGGATGGAGGCAGGCTGCAGGGATGGGGGAGGCGGGTGACAGTCACAGGATGCTGTGATGATCCTGGGAGGATGATACTTCACACCATTTCACCAAAGTTTCCAGGTACGATCATTTGCCTGGAATTTTGTTCAATAAGAATCCCAAATTATTTCAGCTTGACTTCAAAAAAATACAAAGCCTTCCGCACCCAACCACCTGGAAACTCTTGCTGACAGGTGGAGGTGGGCTGCTTCCAGGAGCCCCTCCCCATCCTGAGAAGCCATGGAGTCTGCCGGCTGCAGATATGGAGGGATGTCACAAAGAGACAAAGAGGACAGAGGGATGATGGAGGGTAAGACCCACAACTCCAACCAAACAAATCTGCAGGAAGTCCAGGTCCTCTCCGTCTTTATAGCGGGTAACTTTGTAAAAGAACGTTTTATGGATTTATCGAAGAAGGCATGAAGTGCGGCAAATCACCAAATGAGATCCAAAATCCAAAAATTAAAGAGATCAAAACTTCAACTGATATGATTTCAGCTTCACCAAAAAAGACATTTAAAAAACTGCACTGTTTCAGGTGATCAGGGTTTATAAAAGTGAGCTGTGGTGCCAACACTAATGAATGTTCAGAGGTCATTTTAAGAATATCAGTCAAAAGATGTATATAGGATAGTATAGGATATATATATCTATATCGAGAGAGAGAGAGAGAGAGAGAGAGAGAGAGAGATTATAGATATAGATATATATAGATGTATAGATTATAGATATAGATATATATAGATATAGATGTATAGTTATGCCTCATTTTAATTCAGCTAAAAAACCTCCTCTTGGATTCTTTATTCGTTCACCGCTTTCATCTAAAACCTCCAATTTCACGTTCGGACCTGCATGACTTTAAAACTCTCACTCATGTTGATTCCTCAACCTTCACCCTTCTTTTGCTGTCATCCGCACACTTTATCTGTGAACTTTAAAACTCAGCATGTACTCCCACAATTCAAAAACTGTCTCCTCCGCTCTCATCTCCGTCCCATCCGTCCCTCGATCCCCCTTTTCATCCTCTCTGAACTCAACCAGACAGAGATCAGGCCCCATTTGGTCTCCAACCGGTTTATTCAATAAGTAGAAAGAAAAAAAACACTTCAGTAATTGGATATGTTCAAACATGATTTGGGATTTTTATCCTTGACTTCTGATTTGAAATCAATGTATTTAAATAACCTGGTCCTTATTGTCTGCCTGTTTTCCAGCTTTCCCTTGATGCTGGTTAGCAGACTCAGGTGTTTCTGTGCTGTGGTTGACTAAACAGACCCATCCAGCTGATTAGCAGGAAGCTGCACAGAGGCAGATGGAAATTCAATCCAATTCAATTCAGTTTTTTTTATATAGCCCAATATCACAACACAGTTGTCTCAACAGGCTTCACTAGTTGTACAAAACATAAAATCAGTAATAAAATACAATAGCTGATTGATAAACTAAACAGAGTTTGAAAAGCAGTTTTTAGATCGACAGGAAAATGCTGTGAGAGTTTATAAGGATAAAAACTACCTTAAAATATCTTCTAACTGTTGACACAGCAGAGCAGGATGAGAAGCTAGAGAAGCTGTTGAAGAACCTTTCCACACAAAACAAATGCCATCTATCAGCAAACACATACAAATATGCAAAAAAAAAAAAAAACAGCGATGAAACCGCTTTCAAACAGACAGGGAGGAGTTGAAGAAATCACAGACTGAACGGTAAAAGACTCTGAAGCTCCGTAGAAATATGCCTCGGTCATCCAGGGTCAGGTGGATCAAAGTGACGAGTTTGTGCTGCAGCCTTTTTCATTGGTGCAGAACCTCCATGCTCAATATGCTAATGCGACTCTGCCAACATCTCCCATTCCTTAGCAAAGAAATGAGACTGTGAGCGCTGATAATATGCATATAGCACGCCTTCATGCTCCATTATAATTAACTACTGTATGATAACCCAACACCCACACCGCTGAGCACACACACACACACACAGCCTGGTAAATAATAATAACCATTATTACGCATGCCATTACCATGCTTTATTGGAGGTAATTTAAATGACTGACTGTGTGTTTGTGTGTGGGTGCATGCGGGGGGGTTATGGCAGACAAGCTGTCAGAGGATGGTGCATCTTCATTCATGTCACACAGGAACAGTGGGAAACTGCAGGACACCAACAGGTAAGTCTAAGGGGGGATTCAGACTGGAAAAATCCTTTGCTCTGGACTAAGTCCGCTTAATTTGGTCAGAACATCGCGTTTGGTCTGAAAAAATACATCGATCCAAATTGCAATAAAATCCAGAATTAGTCTTTTAGAGGTTAGGGGGTAGTGAGTGAATTCAGACATAATATAATCTCCCTGTTTCCAGAAGCATCATGGGACAACAAGGGCAGGAGGTGCAGTTTAAATACTTGGGATTACTGAACAACTGAACTTTATTCAAACACTAAAACTCTACGGTCCAGCTGCACACAAAATGATACTTTGTTTTCAGGACAATAAACAGTCATTCATCTCAGATTCTACAGGCCTCAGCCAATAGGATAGGTGTCAACATCTGACCTGAAGCCCCAGATTTTAGTTACATGAAGAGGAAGATCAGTATGATGATACACAGCAGACCACAAGACATTCCTGTGATGCAGATTTCTGCATCAGGAATTTAGGCAGCCAGGAAGGAACCCTGTCGCTTGCAAAGTCATTCAAAGGAAGCTGTGAATTTAAAGTGGATTATAAAGAAAGGAGTGCCCACCTTCACCTTCTTTATTCTATCTATATCTTTTTTTAGATAGAAGTCCTATTTTCATATCATCGGTTTGGATATTTCTCTCTACAAAGAGCCGAATTAAAGATCTTGATAAATATGTTCCCAAAGGGTTTATTTAAAAGACGGCAGAAAGAGCAGAACCTGCGAGTCGGGAATTCTTCGGATTCATCGCGATTTTAATAAAAAAACGCCTCTTCCGATCAGCTGTTATCTGTCCGCAGGAGGAAAAGACAGAAATGGAAATGTTCTGTTGTTGTTTTGTCTCTCTTTTATGTTAATATCAGTCCGTGTGAAGAGCTGTAATGACCGCAACAAAGACTGATTTGAATAAAATATTTGAATAAATTAAAGAGATTACTATCAAGAGGCTGGAACACAAACTGAGCCCAGAAAGGGAAATTAAAAATTTCATATCTAGGAATTAAAGGTTTTCAGACAAGAATAATTCATATTTTTAATCTTCTGAAATATAATTAGCAGATTAACATTCAGTGAATTTAGACAAAAGCCTGCATGAAGTTTAGAAGTCACAGATTTCCTCCAAGCAAAGCGAGGCGGCCTGAATATTTTAACAGCGGAGGCGGATGACGGACAGAAGAAAAGATCTGAGCTGAACTGCAGGCATCAGATTAGAAATCAACATGTGACAGAGAAAAACAGCAGATTAAGTTCTGGACTGGAGGAAAAACAAAGCAGGAAAGTTTAATTCAAACTCTAATCTTTTCTGTTTGACGTAAATCGACTGGCGGGACTTTATTTTTTTAAAATATTTGCAGACCAGTACGAATTTCTTTTTTTGTAACCGTCAACTAAAAACTAATAGATTTATTCTGAAGTTTTGACACATATTTCAGATAAAATAATTTAAGCTTGTTGTCACTGCGTCTGTCGAGCGGACATTTTCGTCTCTAACGCGAATTAAAACCTACGTAGAAACACAACTGGACAGACTGGGCTCTCAGCACTGGCCTTGATGGAACAGAAAAGGACTTCTTGACGGAACTGAAGTGCGATAATCTACATGACAGTGATCAAACTGTTTTTAAGGAAAGAGAGAAAGATGGATTTTGTCTTCAAATAAACTGATTTTTTGATAAGTGAAATGATAAATATCATAATAAATAGTATTCCAAGCTTATGTGGTTGTTTTCAGTGTTTTGTGCTGGCTGTTATAGCATAATGAGATTTGTTTACTGTTGTTTACTATTGTATTGACTTTTTTGGACACAATAGATATAAATTTAATAACATAAAATCTGTTTGATTTGCTTTAATTTACTAGATTGTGGAATGTTTGTTTATTTGTTTAGTAAGTTAATAGTTAAGATAATCTTTAAAAAAAGTTATTTTCTTCCAAGAGGAATGTAAAATAAATTAAAACTTTTTAATTCAATAAAAATAGGGGTGTACCGATTCTATTGAATGTTTGATTTATAGCGCTTTACAACCTTCTTAGAAGGCCCAAAGCGCTTTACACACTGATGACGGCTCCGCTGCAGAACACTGGCGCTAACCAACGACTACCAGGAGTAATGTGGGGTTCAGTGGCTTGTCCAAGGACACTTTGACACATGGGCGGGCAGGGCGGAAACCAAACCTGCAATCTTCCGATCAGCAGTCGACTGCCCTACCTCTGCACCACGGCTGCACATCTTCCAATGATGGAGGAAGCGCAGCTTTCAGAAATCTTTTCAAACTGAAGCCCAAAGACATAAGAGCATGTATGTTTGAACATGAGCTCCAAACTCACCCAAACATCATGAAACGCGAATAAAAAACAAGACGAGGCGTTTGTGGGAGATAAGCAAGCTTGTTTGGGCTGCGGGAACTCATGACTGGAGCTGGTTAGCAGGTCACGGCCGTGTTGAGTCACAGACGGGAGGTTGCTGACTCCACATGTGATTACGCTTTTAACAGACCGGTGGAGTCCGAACCATTGATAGTATATGAGAACTGGACTGAGTGACCCCTCCCTTCCCAACGTTCCAAACAGGAAGTACCGGCTGAATTCAAGAAGCCAAAATCCATAAACTTGTGACTTAAACAGCTGTTACTTTGTCATTCTATTTGTCCGAATAACCATTGCTGCTCTGATAGCTTTATTTAATATGTTAGTGCTAATCCTCATTTTTCTTTATAATTTTGTCTGTAGTGCCAGTTATAAACTGCCCAATCAGATGCCCCAATACAAGAAGGTGGCGCCTGCTGGCCCCCACGTCACATTGACAGATTTAATGTAACCTGCTTTAAATGTGTAGGGGTGTAGAACTCCAACAAGCCTACTCCTGATTGGCAAGAGTCCTAACAATGACAGTTTTCCCTGTTTTACACTTTAATAAACACTGTTGGGTTAAGGTTTAGGGTTAGGGTAAATTGCATAATTTCCCTTTCCGGCCAATTATGTCAGGTGTCATCTTCTCCAATTACCGGTACGAAGCCCATAGAGACGACTGTTGTGATTTTGGGCTATATAAAGAAAATTGGATTGAATTGAAAATGGAATTGTCTGCAGCCAAGTCCCTCCACAGAAACCTTGACTCAGACCAACTTGGACCAATCACTGCTTACTGATGAAATCTGGTGCCAACATAGGCGTCCGTACTTCCGAAGAAATGGTGACTGAATTGACTTCATGTGGTTGAAGCCAAAACTAAGCCAATGTCTATGGATGACGTCACAATCACTCTGTCTAGTTTTCATACAGTCAATGGTCCCAAAAAAATGACCAAAGAAAAAAAAAAAAACTGAAAGAAGGAGTCATCATTCTCCCAGACGAGGAGAAGCAGGAGAAACTCGGAGAAGGAGGAGAGGAAGGCAGCAACAGGGAGAAATGAGTGGAATGTCAACACCAGCGGAGGAGATAAAAGCCTCCAACATACGGAGAACACCTGTGATGAGAAGGAGAAACAATGGTAAAAACCAGGAGACGGAGGGAGGGGTGGTGATGGAGAGACCAGAGGAAAAGATGGAGGGATGAAGGGAGGGAGGGCTGGAGGAAGGAGAAAGGATGAGGAGGAGGAGGGGAGGGGGGGCTTGACGATAAGAGAAAAATTCAGACCGGTCAAAGTTTCCTTTTTGCCAATCGTTCTCCTGATAAAGACAGCGCCTGCTCCGGAGCTGATAGAGGAGCTATCTGCCCCCCCTGCTCTCACCCCCTCCCCCGTCGCTCTGCCTCCCTCACCCGGCAGTTAGTTTGTGAGGAAGGGAGAAAATAAAAAATAAAAAGGAAGGGAAAAGGGAGGGCTGTATCAGTGCAGCATCATGGTGCTACCATCAACCAGCCACGGCGCAGCAATTAATATCGCTCCAATTACCGTTAAAGGGACGAGGCTGGGACAGGACGATAATGAACACATCCTCTCCTCCGCGGCTCACGCATTAAAGCGCACACACACACACAAAACGAGCGCAGCTTGAAAAGGAAATAATAGGAGATAGTACGGTAATCTCCCTGCATTGTTTAACTCATTGAAGACAACAGACAGAGAGAAATAAATAAGCAAACAAACCTTGATAAGACAGGAAATAAATTATAAAATTATGGCGATTTTACTTGTTATCTTTCTTTTTTCGCCGCATGTCCTTTTTGTTGTGCTTTGAAAATATTTTCACTTACAGGCCTGCAGGACAATGTGTGAGCTCAGAAATCGCCTGAAAACCAGAAACAATCCCCTCGTCTCGCAGGTACGAACCCGTAGAACCTGCTGCTCTGTGCAGCACGGATGGAAAACACCCCAAGAAAAGTTGTTTTTAAACTAAAAAAATGGGAATTGACATAACCCCATCTGGCTGCTGCAGCATCTTCCAATGATTTCTGAAAGAATTACAGCTAAGTTTGAGAGGAGGAGGTTGAAATCTGGAGGTGTGGCGGAAGAAGAGGCCTGATGGAGCAGGGGCGTGGATCTCCAGTTTCTCCTGGGTTCTGAGGCTGAACTCAGGATCTACGTCCTACAATCTTCATTTGTTTCAATCAAGCCTTATCTGAGTTTCTAATCTGGCACTAAGTGACTAAAAAATGCTGCTTCAAATGATGATTTAGAGCAAAGACTCTTTCAGTTTTATGGCTGTGATCAGGTTGGTTAACAGAGAAGTTTATCTGACTTCAGATCGAGACTTAATCAAACCAAGATTTAACCGACGTGTGCATCTGCTGTTTGAACCCCCCACCCCCACCCCCACCCCCGGCAGAACAGACCTGGGCCTTTCCACTGCAGCTCCTCTTCTTCCTCCTCAACTTTCTTAGCTTCTTCACCGCCGCCGTGCGTAGGTGCTAGCTCCTCCCCCCCATCGCCATCCTCATCTGGTCCTCCACTAGAATCTTGTGTCCGGGTTTCTGGAAACAAAACCAGAGAGTTCATGTGGGCGGATGGCTCGTCTCTCATCCTCAGCCGTCTACTTAGACTCCACATCCACCCATCCCGGCTCTCTGTACCCAACAGCCCGTCACCTTCAACCGGCACGGAGGCCGCCTGATCAGCTCCGACATCTCCGCCATTGATGGAGCTGATTACGCAGCCTCCCTGATCAAAGACGTGGCTGCTGCGCGTGCACATGGTGACTTTCATCACATTACCTGAGCGTGTTTGCAAAGCGTACATGTATGGACCCTGAACTTTGCCTCTCTGGCTGTTATCTGCGAGCTCATCACGCCGCCGGGCTTCTCGCTATTAGCTGGACTCATGATTAGTCAGATTAGATTAATAGCTGCATCGACGCGGCCGCCCTTATCCGACCTGTGGATCTGTCTTACACCATCATCAGGCCAAAGGTCAGCTGACTGCGCTGAGCTGGATCACACACGCTTCAGCGAGCAGAGCGGTCACTTCTACATTTCTAACACAGGAGGTCCACGGCAGCGAGATCCGGTCCGTTTTGATGCCATCACGACACAGAAGCCTCCACATCTTACAAGACAAATTCTTGGAACCATCCAGCAGCTGGCATCACAGCCATCTGCCAGCAGCAGAGATGCTCACACAAGATTCTGATGAATTCTGACAGATTTCTGTCGCTCCTTCGAGATAAGATGGTGATTCTTAGAAAACCTCATTTCATCAGAACTGGTTTGGCCTAAAGAAACGCTGGCATCAAATACTTAATACACATTAAATGTGAGGAAAAGGAACTATCTCCTGAATAAAAGTCTTTAGAGAGGTGGTTTGTGTAGTTAGTCATTAGTGATGGTGGGTGTGGACTGTGGAGGAACTCATTAAAGCAGTGGTTTTTCATTTTAAACATTCTGGAACATCAGTCCTTAAATACTTTTTAAAACCATTTCAGAACAGTTTGGAGGTTCTAACATTTACGAGTCTAAACGAAAAGCATAAAAACAGTTTCTTCTACAAGCCTCATTTCATGCCTGTAACCACAGTTAGAAGAATACGGAACAAAATCTGTTTAAACCTTCACTGAGAAAACCCGGGAAAATGTTTCACAAAACTGCATCTGGATGTAAAGAACTCTGACTATGTCTAACACTTCTAAAGTTCCCGTTATCTTAAAATGTATTTTAAAATTAGCCTTAAACAGAAAAAAAGCACATTGGACAGCCTGTTAAAAGAAGCTTTGATCAGGATTTGAAATTCCAGCCTTGAGGTAAAATCAGGTAAAGGTAAAAACCTCTTGTTTTTGTCTTCTTCCTGCTTCATCTGAGTGCTGCATTTGACAAATAATCATGAAATTTGATGAAAAAAAGTTTTCGAAATTAGATCTAGAGTACTTAGGGACCATCGCCAGTCAATGGTTTCAGCTGAAGGACTTCTGCTAGAGTCCTGGAATTGGAACTGAATTTTTCATTGACATGCAGCCCCTAAAAACCATCAGGAAACTTAATTTTATGGTGTCACTCATGAAGCCGAACTTTGCTCATGATTCATACCAGGGGAATTTGATGAAATTACAGGCCTGTATTTAAAGATCTAAACAAATTTAGCTTTTTCTAGTTTCTAACTTAAACTGAGTTCATTAGCTGAAAACTAGAGACAATTTAACAAAATGTGTAGCGCTTACTTATCCAAAAGAAACTCTGATTGTTCATAAGTGTTTTTCAGACTGGAAAAAAATCTATCTTTAAGTATTAGATAACTGTCGAGCACAGCGGTGGGAGACTGATGATGTGGGCTGCAGAACATGGATCCTTTGCAGTCAAACAGGAGTGTGAGCCTTTCAGTGTTTTAGAGTCATGCATGGATCTAGATGGCGTGACAGAATGATGACAAAAAGTAGCAAAAGTATGACAAATAAAAGTACTAGCATTTTCCACAAGATTGTGCAAAAGAAAATATTAGCAGGTTTTTGATCAAATACCTCATGTAGCTTCTTCAGTAAACCTCCCCTTTGTCCTAAGTCCTGCCCGCTCCTCAACCTCCTTCCTTTTTTGGACTTCCTCCTCTTCCCCAAAAGCCCGCCCTGTTTTCGGCACCCGCGGATAAGACCACAGTCATGTGCACAAAGGCCGTGTTTACCCTCACATTCCTGCCTCGATAAACAGTTATACCACCCAGTCGATATCTGCCATAAACGCCCGGCAATCACGTGACGCTCCGTTATTAACCACGGCGAGGAGCCTGGATCTCCATCGTCAGATCCATCAGAACACACAGAGGCAGCTGCACGCATCTGGTTTCACGTCACGTCCACCTTTCAGCTGTTACTGTACACACACATACACACACCTCCCCCTGCCTAAACAGTGCCATTATTTTCAGCTATAAATCACATTGAATGGCACATTGATTTTATCCTGCAGGGGCTGCAGCATGGAGGGGAGCTGGAGACACAGTTATTGCATTTAATATTATCAATATTATCTCCCATATCATCTCAGACAGGGAGGCAGGTATCAGGAGGAGTCGACAGACACTTTTCTGCCAAACCTCCTCCTCCTCCTCCTCCTCCTCCTCCTCCTCCTCTTTCCCGCTCAGCGAGACAGTCTCCATCAATCTGATAAGCTGAACTTCCCCGTCACACCTGCAGGGCAAAGTCACCCGACATTCCCTCGCCTCCAGACTTTTGGGAGCGTTTTAACGCAGCCTTTTCTTTGCGGACACGTGAGCCTGCAGACTCACCGCGCAGCAGCATGGAACCAGAGGAGAAGGAAGTTGAGGATCCACCTGCAAAGACTCACGATACAAAAAATGTAGGAATCAAGCTTCTTTAAGAAATTGCATCTAAAATAATAAGTATCCTTAAAGCTTCCAAAGTCACCACTAAATGCAAGATATTTGATAAGAAACTTTCAAACCCAACAAATCTTTGGAAAACTCTGCATTAAGCAACTCAAGCTGTAATTACGGACTTAAGAGTCATTTCTAAAAAAACGTTCTTGCATCTTGGGAGGAGAAATAAAAGCACAGAAGTTCACAAAGATAGACCACATAAAAGGTTAGGGCTTTTTGTTAGATAAACATAAAGCATTTATAGAGAAACTAAGATGGATGAAGTTAAAACGCCACTGAATGCGGCGGCTGCAGACACTAGAGCATCAGGCAAGAGCGTCGGCTCTGAATATCGTCATCAGAACCATCCTTTGGTGTTTCTGTCCACACCAACACTGTTTTTAAGTAGAAAACAGGAATCTGGGGGGGGGGTATCATTAGTCCAAGAAAGGCTCCGCCTCCTAAAGTTTGCACACACACAGAGGTCAATTCTAAAGCTAAAACCGATCTGATGCTCATAAGTGGCTTTATGTTTAAAACAGATCCATTCTGCACTATTTAAGCTTCACTTAAACCCATTTGGTGATTGATCAGAAATTTATCTTTCAACTTATCAAGTTTTGTTTTACTTACCGGTAAATAAATTATGAAATTAACTAAACGACATTTCCGAAGTGATGTTTCTGTCCAGACGTGTTTCTTGTTTATGATGCTTTACTGCATTACATTTTGATGGATCAGTCAGGATTTTATCTAAATTTAGGAGATATGTCACACTTTTAGAAAATACAAATTCAAGAGAATCAGACGATCAAATATGGAGACTTGTAGCTTTAAACGTCCAGTAAAGTGAGTCAAAACCTTTGAGTTAGAAATAAATGTTGTTCAAAATAAAAATAAACACCCAGACTGGAGGGTCCGCTATGTGGTTCTGGTTCTCATCCAGAGGACAATCGGAGACAACGTTAGCGGTTCTGGTGGTCCAGCTGCATCTCAGGGTTGTTAATTGGTGGTTTCATTGTAGTTATGATGCTTGTTAGACCTTCATTTACTCATCTTTTCATTTTGTTTTGGGTTAAGAATGAGTTCTGTTACTGATGTAAACCTGATCATTTACAAAAACAGATTTTTGATCTATCTTCTCGTAAGGTGCTAGATAAAATCAGCACATGGCTGAGGTCCTCTGGGGAAATCTGAGGTCAAATTATTCACTTCTGACACCATCAATTCTCTACAACTAAATGGAAAACATGCTGTTCTTTTTTCTCTTTTTTTTTTAAACTTTGTTCAAGATTCATCTCAGATCCCATCAGTCTGAAACTGTTGCAGCTTTGGAGGAATGCGCAGTTTTTTATCAAAGCTCAGTCGAAGGCCTAGAAAGATCTGACGGGCTGTAAGCCATTATAGGGCTGGAAGACGTGATCTGAAGATTTATCTCTGCATCCTGTCGATGACTTTTCCTCTGATTGACTCAGAAGAGAACATGTACATCCAGCTAAGACGTGATCAACACAAGGGTCAAAGGTTTATGTGGGGCTCCACCACCAGCAGAGGAAGACAAAAGTTCAGCAGAACCTGCTGCTAATCCTGCCTTCTGTCCAAGGAAACCTCAGATTACTGCCTCTCACGCGCCCCGTCTCTTCTCCTGCTAATCCGATTCTGATGAAAGGAAAAGAAAGACCAAAAAAAAAGAAGACAAAAGCTGCTCTGATTGGCTCAAATGAGAGAGTGACAATAGCAGGTCAGGAGGAGTTAACTTATGGGCGCAGACGTGGATTTTATCAGGTTTCCTGTGATGAATAAAAGTGATTGTTTAAAAGACGAAAAAAGCTTTGCTCGTTTCTGCAGGTTGCTGCAAAACTGCACAGCGATTCTGAGAAGAACACCCGAGTGAGGAGAAA
Organism: Oryzias latipes; assembly: GCF_053564925.1. Lineage (NCBI taxonomy): Eukaryota > Metazoa > Chordata > Actinopteri > Beloniformes > Adrianichthyidae > Oryzias > Oryzias latipes. Next base: position 29,542,849 of record NC_136242.1, on the reverse strand, counting down.
AATCACCTGACAGATGCTCCTCCGTGATGCAGCGCATGCGTGTGCGCCAGCGTTCATGCAGCAGCTGTGGGTCATGGCGAAGTGCTCGGTTCGGTTTCTGGGAGAATGTGGTTTTCTTGCACAACTTATCAGGCTGGTTATCACTCATGTGTGTGCTTGTGTGTTGGTGTGTGTGTCTTCCAGATGGTGGATAAGAGGCCCTGCCTTTATTAGCCAGCGCCGGTCAGATAAAGAGCAGTATTGATCCCAGGTTGAAAGAGCAGGTTCGTCAAACATGGCTGATTTACAGAGAGCTGATAATGGCAGCACTGGGCAACCGAGGAACCCCAAGGATGAGGAAGAGGAGTAAATCAACAGTGATGTGCATGTGTGTGTGTGTGTGTGCGTGCGTGTGTGTGTGTGTGTATGTGGTGGGTTTAAAAACATGCACATCCAGAGATGGGAGAGGACCGTTCACCATCCATGGATTTGCACACGTGCAGCAAGGCTGACTTCTTTCATCCTCTTCCTCTGCAAGCTAACACACAACCCGACCTCGCCTCAAACCCTCACACACACACATATATATACACAACTAATCTCTAATCTTGTCTCGATTAGCACCTGACAGAATTTCCATGGGTTTATCAAACCGAGCCAACCAGCAGACGCTTATCACCCTCAGCCCCCAAATTTCACAAGAGCAGGAATTTTCGAGATTAAAAGAAAACGCACACACACACACACACACACACACACACACAGCTGGTGAAATCTTGAATAAGTCAAAAGAATATGAGTGAAAAGTGTGCTATCACACGGAGCGCTGTGGTTCGGGATAAGAGGCGCAGGAAATGGGGGGGGGACGGGCTTGCCGAGGCCCACAGAAATGTTTTTGTTTGTTTTTTTGCCTTCAGACACATTGGAGATTAAAAAAAAAAAGAGCTGCAGCCTCATAAACTTCATGATTCTAGCGAGTGCGGTTCTGGGTGGCGTTAACCGTCTCCTCTCTCATAACAGGTAGACGTCAGTTGATTAAACAAAGTTCTGATGTGCAGATAAGGCGGGTAATAACCACTAATAACTGACAGTGAGGCAGACATCTGGATGGGTTTAGGACGTGACGCAGATGCAGCTTGTAATTGTGAAGGTTGCCTTCAGGTACACCTGCTCCAAACTCCACAATCGGGACATACGGGGGGGGGGGGGGGGGGGGGGGGGTGCTTCACCTGTTGATTCTAAATCCAACAGCTTAAGCGTCATTCACAAAGGTGTCATTTCTGCTGGTTTTCGTCATGAGCTTCTTTCACACCCGCTCAGGTGTGGACTTAAAGGACACGCAGAACAGAAACCTCTCTTTTGGTTTGTGTCCACACGGAGCAGAAAAGCAGCTCATGGCCGTCTTAAACGTTCCGTAAATGATGTAGATGTAAACTAAAGATATGAGTGGAGAGAAAAAAAAGCAGAGAGAGACAAAGATTGAAGTCATTAACACTCTAGAAACACAATAAAACGTTCCTTCGTCAAATATTTATGCTCTAGGTTTCTTTTTTTAAAAACAACTTCTACATGGTAGTGTCTTTCTAACATTTTCAGTCATAAAATTGCTCATTTTCAAAATCAACCAGAGGGGGAGGTGCTTGTGAGCAAAGATTCTCTTTTTGTATCTTGACTAATGAGGACATTTTTGTCAGAGTAAATCAAAGACTGCAGGGATCTCTATGAGCCTGAAGCATTGACCGTATATGAGAACTGGACCGAGTCAGTGTGATGTCACCCATGGAAAATGCTTTACTTCCAGCTCAAATGAAATGAAATCAATTCAGTCGCCATGTTCTTTTATATGTCGTGTTTGAACCAGAAATCTTTAGTAAGCAGTGATAATCGGCCTGAGTGAACACTTCTATGGCAACCACTCTCACCAATCAGGAGTGAGCTTGTAGGAAGTCCACACCCCTATTCGAAAGCGGGCTACAAGCAAACAAACATTTTGAACGTTGGACGTGGGGGCCAGCTGGCTACACCTAACTTTATTGAGGCATCCGATTGGTCAGTTTATGGCTTGAATAACTTGCAGTACAGAAAAAATATCATTTAAAAAATAGGATTATCAAGTACATGTAAAAAAAAAAAGGTAGCAGAGCAAGAATGATTATTCCGACAAATAGGGGGACTAAGTAATAGCTGTTTATTTTTACATAGAAGTCTATAGGATTTTGGTTTTATGGAACCTGCATTTAGTCCAGTTCTCATACAGTACAGTCTGTGGCCTGAAGGTTATAAAAAAGCGATGGCTCTAGGAACATAGGAGGAGAAAATCCCACACCTCTCAATGCTCCCAAGGAAGAGTAAAAAACAATACATGCTTCAGGCTACCTACTTCTCCTGTATGGTCTACAATTGAGGGAGGGGCTTCACCCACATCTGCCCAGGTGGGGTGGCTGCTTCAAGTGAAATGTAGCAGGTTACATGTTAAAAAACTGTATCAGAACAAGAATGGTTATTCTGTCCAATAGAATGACTGAGTAACAGCTGGATAATTCTCTATTGAAGTCCATTGGATATTGGCTTCTTGGAACCAGTGTGTACTTCCTGTTTGGAGCACCAAGGGGAGGGGTCACTCAATCCAGTTCTCATATGAAGTCAGTGTTCTGACTGGACCAAAAGAGACTTTTCCCAGACTTGAACAGGTCTTCGTTCCCTCTCACCTTCACTGTAGAGAGGCGTGTACGGCGGAGGGGTGGAGCTGTCGCCCTCAGCAGAGTCTTCCGGGTCGGAGGCTCCGCCCTCCTCTCCTGATAGGCTCATGGTGTCAGCTGTGTTCTCCTCGCCGCCGTCGAGGTCGCCAAGGGAACCTGCAGAGGAGAGCGCAAAATAAAGATAAACCTGGGAAAAGAGGGGCAGCAGGTGTGCGTTTAAAGTCAGACTTTGAACATCTTCTGATCTAATGCAAAAGCCTTCCCAGTGGTCTTTTAGTTATGATTATGACGTATAAAACCCAAAATAAAGATAAAAACCTGTGTCATTTTCTAGGACATAGTCTCTGCAGAAGTTCATTAGAAATTCACCACTCAGTTGTGGGCGGGACCACGGTTGTGAAGCAACCTGCCCCCCCACTCTTGTCACCCATAACTGAGCGCTGTCCATTTACACCAGAGGTGTGTAAAATATGTGGAAATAGGGCCAAATTTGATGAGGTAAGAAATCTTTGAGAGTCAGCCATTTGGCCTGATAGTCTTTGAACTATTTTAATAACATTAAATGCAAATGACCTATTTAATTAACATTTTATTGCAACTACATAACTTGGATTTCTTCCAAATAGAAAATCAATACATTAAGATCCAGTTTGATCACAATTGTCAGTTTTTTGTACTCTTCCTATATAGCTTGTTGTGGATAGCCCGTCTTGTCTAGTAATGCTTTCTGATATTGAACTCCTTGAAAACAACTCTGTCTTTAGGCCTACTAGGCAGAGTCGTTTCATATTTCCCAAATAATTTAGCCAGTTTCAACTCGTCTTGAAGTGGAGGCCCTCACGGTCAACTTTTTGCATTTATTTACTGTAGACATTTTAGAAATAGGCTAGAAAGTGTCACAGCACGGTTGACAGGGGTTTTACAACAGCTTAAAACGTGATGTAGCCAACCACTAGGCCTAAATAATAAATCGCAAACGTATCAATATCACGATATCAAGCTGCGCAATACGCATGTCGCAAAAGACTATGAAAATTGCAAAAAATGGTTACCTTAAATGTGCTAAAACAATCTTATGGCAGCTTGAAATATTTATCGAATCAAATAAATCCCTTTATGCATTTGACCAATCAGATGGAGGCATTTACATTGTTGACCAATTGGATGGAGCTCTTTAATGGTAGATGTTCGCCTACTATGTAGACAAGGGTCATTTGGATTATAACTTAAGTTATATTGACTCTTATGTAAACTGTTGCTGTGTTTGCTATTTGTTCATGTACCGCAAATTATACCGTTATCGCAATATTGATCACTAATATTGCATATCGCAAGCTTTCCGTGCAGCCAAAATCAACCAAAATCAAGAAATCGCATAGAAAGTTTATAGAAAATGCTGGGAGCCGCATATTATTGGTTCTTTCATAAAATTTGGCCCACAGTCCTAACTTCTCTAGAAATGCTGGGTTGACACTGTTTCCATGTCTGCAGGTGGAGACATCAGAATGGAGCGGCAAGGCCTTGTTAAAAGCAACATTTTCATCAAGAGTGGGTCTTTAATGGAAGAGGGAGCGCAGAAACAAAAGGATTTTCAATCATTTCCACAGTAAAAACATGAAAATCACAGATGACTGCGTGTGCTGTTGGAAAAAAAAACTATTTAAAAAAAGAATTATTGAAAAAAAACTGGTAGAAGTGGACACGCTGAACGAACTAATCCAGAAGATTAATAGCAAGAAGCCGAGAGGGACCTTCAAGCCAAATTACAGGATACCTAAAAGTGCAGCTAAAAGAGTGATTAGTGCAGGGCTGATCGCTATCGATTACAGTCTCATAATCCCTGCTGACCAGAGTAATTATACAGTACTTTTGATCTGTTCCAGCCCGTTTGAAGATTACATCCAGAAATGGAAGTCACTTAATATGGATTTAATGCCACTTTTTTTTCTTTTTTTTTAAAAGAGCGCTCCATTAATAATACTTTTTTTTCCTTTCTGTAAATGAAATTCTCTCTGGTGCGTAAAAAAAACCTCGAAGCTTTCTCCACCGCGAGGAGCGCGTGCCTCCTCCTCCTCCTCCTCCGTCAGGATCTTCATCACCCTCCACTTTAACAGGATTAGGGCGCAGAGACGGTTAACAGTCAGCTGAGGCAGACTCACGATGAAGATTTATTGGAAAGGCACATTGTTTTTTAGGTTGTAAATTAATTTTCACGAGGATGCGCAGAACGAACAGGGAGATGTGGGATGGGGGGGGGGCTGTTTCTGCGCCGCAGCCGTGACTGGGGGGCGTATATATTTACAATACTGGAACAATGGGAGTCTATAATCTATACAAAGCGCACAACAATACCCGTGAATAAAGCGGCTTGTAGAAAAAGGGAGAGGCAATTTTTCTAATTCTGTTAATTTCACTTCCAAAGCAATTAAAAGCAGGCAGAGATAATGCTGGGAAACAATCGACTGCTTCTGTCTTTGTAAATGAAACATCTTTAGGCTAATTTCTGCTTCCACGCCCGCCTGCTTCACTCTCATTTCAGATAAAATGAAACAGCCAGATTTGGACCTTGGCGCGCAGGAAATCATCGATCCTGTACACAACATATTTTTAGACTGTTTCTGCGCTGCGCCTGATCTCATTTCCAGTATCTGGGAGGACATTTTTCATACAATTAATTTCCCTTTAATCACAGTCGTACAAAGGCACTTCTGTGTGTAAAATTCCAATTATGTTTCCGGTTGAAAATGTCGGAGTCTGGATTTCTTTCCTCATTACGGCTCCGCTTTAATGGATCCATCTCCGCATCGCCGCTGTCGGACATGAAAAGGCGCAGCAAACTTTCAGCTCCACTTCTCCTCCGCTTTCATGATCCAGCAGCAGCGCCAAACTTAGCCTGGATGGATGCTTGGCGGCGAGGATTGCGTGATAAGTTGGTCGCACTTTTTTAGGCTTTAATTGTTGAAGCCTGATATGCCACATAAAAAAAATGCACATATCACCAGGAGCCACGCCCAGCTTTCCAGGAGGAACAGAAAGTTTCCCAAAAGAAGCCTGGAGCTCCCTTTGGTCCAACTTAAGCTTCTGAAAACCCAGATTTAAAACAATTTTTTTCATGTTCTAGCAGCTCATGATGAGTCCTGAGGAGCACCAATGAAGATCTGCCACATCAAGTCTGTCACCTCTCTTCACTTTCGGCTTCTCCCATCAGGGGTCGCCACAGCGAACAAGTCGCATGGTAAATTTGGCAATGTTTTACGCCGGATGCCCTTCCTGACGCAACCTTCTCAAGCCGGGCTTGGAACCGGCAGAGGTAGAGAAGGGAACAGGGAGCAGCCCGGAGTCGAACCCGGGTTTCACGGACGGAAGGCGCCGCAAACCAGCACGAGCTAAACTGGCTCCCATCAAGTCTGTCACCTACACACCATCATTAGCCCAGAACTTCCTTTAAAAATGCTCAAACGATTCGTTTTAACAACAATTCAATTCAAATCATAATTTGTGATTGCCAATCCCATTCCTAGTCGGTATTGGTTCATTTTGAAGGATCCAATTCACTGACCTAAAATGGATTCAGGAAACCAGTGTGAGTCATAAATACCTGCACTGAACGGAGCAGGACAGGGTTTCCAGATTCTTTGTATTTCTTGCAAGATAATCAAGTGTAAATTAGATATGTGTACAAACAAACAAGTAAAAAAGAATTAATGGCAAATCCATTCACATTTTAGTTTCATAAAGTTCAGCCCACTGTTGCTTTTTTCTCTTTAAAATAATCAAATAAAAAAACATTCTTAGAACATTCTAGCACACAGTCTGGTCACATGTCTTTGCTACATTCAAAGTGTTTCCACATGGACGGATCATCACATGTGTGTTGTCCGTTGTGATGCATTTGATCGATACCATACGACTACTGTGCCTTAAAAAATAACATTTTTTTTAATGGATTAGGTCAATTTGATTAACAACTGGCTTAGACAGATCGATCTGGTTGCAGGAAAATCAATCGATTCATCAATTAAGTCGATTAATTGTTACACGCCTTAAAAAAAAAACACTTTTTTCTGTTTTTGGGTGTTCGTGTAAACAGAATCTGTTCTCTCTGATCATTTTGCTATAAACAGGAACTTCCCATCATCAAAGAAATCTTGCCCAAGTGAGACCCTTTCTCTCCCGAGCCAGTGTTGATACATGATGTACGTGTGCACCTCTCAACCAGGACCACAAAGAAGAAGCCCATCAGTGTAACTTTGAAATCTTTGCCCCAGCTCCCAGTCATCTTTAGGATCGACTTTAAGGCTCTTTTATTAATTTATTAATTCCTAGTGTTTTTAACATGTTTTTGTGGCATTTTTCTGATGATTAAGCTTTCAAACTGCTTAAGTATTTCCTTGATCAAGTTGTTGTGAATCAGGAGCAGATGAAAAAATGCTTCTAAAGAAGATCATATTTGTCACATAAAAAGTACAGGTAAGGTTAGGTTGTTAGGATATTTGTTTCTATTTAATGATAAGCCAATAAAGTCATGTTCAGTTTATCAACAAGTAAGTAAGGAAAGAATGAGTCCACCAAAGCAGACTTAAGAAATAAGAGAAAACGCCATTTTTGCCTTGTGCTGTTTAAAACCTTTCGTAGGAGTGCATTAGCTTCAGTGAAATGATCCCGTGTTGCACAGGATGTCTTATTCTGAAAGGACGTCATAGGACCCTCCGTCAAACAGTAACAGTTATTTCACATGTAGAAAAAACTGCTTTCTGTTTCTATACATAAAAATAAGGAATTATAACTATATTTTTAAAAGAACACCAACATAAATGCAGAGCATTATTAGCATTCTTGAAAAGGTAAAATTACACCTAGTGGCCCCGTCAGGCTCTGATCGGTGAGAAACGGGCCCCAAATGGCTCCTTCAGTGTTATTGGCTGCAGACCACTGCTCTATCTGCTCTTCAGGGGCAACGTATTTAAAGAATAGAATTGTTTTACATGTACAGATTTAAAAAAAGATGGATTCTTCACCAACGTATCCATGTTTACATTTGATAGGATAAGGGAGAAAACGGGATGTTTGCCTTTGCTTTCTTACATTTTCAATTCAAGTAAATCTGCTGCAGCAGAAGGATCCTTTTTGACACAGGATGCATTTTATTTTGAAAGGAACTTGTTTGTGCCGCTGTCAAGAATATGAAATTTACGTTTTTTATGGAGAGAGAGATATAACATAGTGTTATGATTCAATGACCGTGAATATTTGAAAGCTACATTTTATAAATGAATGCCTTAATGGCCACAAAAATATAGATAAAAGGTTTTTTTTCTCTCTTTTAAAGGGGAAGTTGGTCGATAAGGAATTGGCCTAAATGGCTCTTTTGTGTAACAGGTTGCAGACCCTTGGACTAAATCCTCAGACCTAACAGGAAAGTTACTAAAACAGAAACAAATAAAGTTTGGGTCCGAAAATAAACACAAAATGTTTCAAATTTTTGTAAAATTTTTTTTTAAAAGATTAAAGAAACGTCTGAGGAAAACGATCCAATTGAAAGAAAACTTTTCCACACAAAGTTGGTTTTGTTCATAAGAATAAATCTATGCAGCTTTTTCATCTTTCCCCAGCTTTTTTGATGAATAAAAGCAGCACAGATCTGGAGTTGTTGATCCAGGCTGAAGACGAACAACAAGACCGATCAAACAGCAGCGTTTCCTCACAACAGCTTCATCATAGACGCCCGTGTTTATAATGCACAACTCCACCGCTGTTTCACTTGGAACAGATAATAGCTGATTAATAATCAGCAGAAAGAAAGAAAGAAGCAGGAACGATTAGAAATACTTTGAGTCTGCTCATTTATCCAACGGCAGGGAAGGCGGGTGAGATCAGACGGAGCCGTGGAGCAACAGGAGCAGCGAGGAGCTGGAAAGCAGCTGTCAGTCTGCGAGGCAGAACAAAGTGCTGCAGCTGATGAAGGCGCTGAAGATACTGCTTTATTAACTCTGCGTCCACATCAAACCTGCGGCTCCAGGCTCGCTGATTCCTCCCAAAGACAACGCACATCAAACCTGCATGCTCAACAAGCTGATTAAACGGGCGCGCCGCTCTCACACTAATAGCCCGCCGCACAAAAAAAAAAAAACAGAAAAAAACATCAGACCTGAAAGCAGGAGGAGAGGAGACAGAGGAGGAGGAGGAGTGCCTGTATCAGACAATCACAGAGTGGGAAAACATTCAAAGAGGATGTTCAGAGGAGGAGGCGAGGATGGAAGGGAGAGGAGGAAACCGAGGCACCTGACATGGAGTCAGGCTCTGGAGAGGAGCCACTTATTGATCAGAGCCAAGACAATTACCCGCCGCCGAGGAAGTACTCTTCATCAACTTTGCACTTTAAACATCTCTGTCTAATCGGCGACGAGAGCAGGAAGGCCTCTGTGTTCTCCGCCTGCATTCAGCGGTGGTGGCACTCGGTTTTGCTCCTCAGAACTGATGTCAGAAAACCTTCCCATGTGAAAATAAGGATTTTAAAAATGCTTCCACATTCAAGACAGACGAGCCCATCGGCCAATCAGGAGCTCATACGTTCCCTGTGCAGGGAGTCAGATTGATCGTTCACCCATCCCAAGGGATGCAGAGAACAAATCTGACACACCTAGGTGTGTGACAACTAACAGGATTTTTCACTTTTTAAAATAGCCAAGTGTCTGAACTTTCCTACGCAGCCTTTCAAGAATTTGTTTTTCCCCCTAAACTGTTCTGAAGACCTTTTCTTGTCTGAATGTAAACTTTACCATCATTTGCGTCTTTTTAAGCGCCCTAACCTCACCGTTTCCTCCTGATGAAACAAGACGACTAAAGATTTACCCAAAAAGAAGTGGTGCATTTTGGGAAAGTAATGTGAATATGTGGACAGTTGAGTTGCAGAAAGCCAAAGAGAGCCTGCAACAAGGCTCCATGTCTGGTTTTGTGATGGGTTTATTAGGTTTGATGCAGAAAAAAGATCTGCAGAAGGAAAGTTTAATTTAGATTCTCTGCTGTTCAGAAGTTAACTCGTGTTTGACTTTAGTGCTCCCTCTGCGATTGTCTTCACACTGGCTGCTTGGCTGCAAACGATTTGATCCCTGCAAAGATTTAAAACCTTGTTCTTAGACATTCAAGGTATTTTTCCAGGTTTTAAGTTATTGAAACTCATCTTTGCTCTACAGCTTTCTAACGTTTGTTAAAATCAGCAAAGTTTTTTTCTAATCAAGAGCCAGGATATAGAAATAAGGAAATTATCATTCAAATCATTTTGCTCCAAACTCTTGACAATAGAAAAACTTAATTTTAGGCTGAAAAAAAATGCATTCCAATTTTTGGTTCAATTTTAAGGAAGTCATTTTAAAGTTAAATAAATGTTGACAAGCTAGACTGGCATTCACTGCCATTATTTTGGAAGATAAAAATGTAGTAATAGTAAGATGGACCAACTTGTAGTAAGACCGTTTTCTTATTGTGTTCTGAAATAAGTTATTTCTATCAACTACACTGTTTTTTTGGTCAAAAATTACAAACCATTTGCTTAGAACTAGCAAAAAATCCGTATCATTGGGCTGCAAAACACTTAATCTGAAGTTATTCCATCTAACAGCTTGTTTTCACCTTTTTGAATTTGATAACTTATCAAAAGATGTTTCGACTTTTTACTAATTTTTTACTCAATATTACTGTTCTTTTCCCTTTTTGAGGGTAGCAGTGATAGAAAAAGCCAGAAAGTTTGACCAAAGAGGTCTTATTTGCAGAGAAGTCCCCCCTCCACAGATGAAGGCGCCGGAACATCCTTCGCCGCCGCCGCTGCTGCTGCTGCTGCGAGTGTGATGGCGTGCCTAAAAGCCGGCAGAAATGAAAGCAAAGCGCCTGCAGGAAGACAGCCATGGAGGAAATGTGATGCCTGGAGACAGGGGGTGATAAACTGAAGAACGCAGCAGGACGCCCGACATCAAAGCTCGGAAAGGGAACGCAGGAGAGAAAGACGCTTGAGCGGTTCACCTCCACTCTTCCTCCTCTCTCTGGCCTCTTTCAGTATCACTTGCTTTTCTCTGCCTCCCCTCCTCCCCCCCTTTTTTTTTCTCTGGTGAAAAAGCGCAGTGACTGGGAGCGTCACTCCGTGCGGATAGCTGGGAGCCGTTGGCGGTTATCGGCTCCTGCAGACTCTCTCTGCCGGTCTGATCTGTCTCCTCTTCATTAAGCAAATACGCCGACGTGGAAATGAAAACATAATAGCTATTTGATTTCCACAGAGATATTTTGCATATTGGTTCGGAGCTGATAGCGGAATTTCATCAAGTCGTTTTTTCCCCCCCTCCTCCTCTCCTTCTCTTGCCACCTCCCCACCACCACCCTCCCTCCCTCCATCCATCCTCGTGCTTTAAAAACGGAATTACTGAGCCGACCGGCTTTCAGCACAGATTTCTTTACATTTGCTGGGAAGAAGGAAAAAAAATCTGGTTCCTCAGGAAGACTACTTAAATGATTAAATACCCCCCCCCCCCATTCCCATCTTTTTCTGCTCTCCTTTTTGATAACAAGCAGGGACATTTAAAGAATCTGCAGCTTTAGGTTGGCTGTACTAATCACAGATAGCAGGGAGAAAATTAACTCCTTAATGAGCAGAGCGGTTTGCATGATAAAGGTCCTGTGGAGACCGAGGGGAGGGGGAGACACCGGCCGGGCCCGGAGAGAAGGGCGGATGGAGGGGTGGAAACCAGGAGCCACATGGGGCTGAAGATCAACCTCCTCGTCATCCTCCCAGGAGCAGATATTTGCCTCTCTGCGGGGCGATAACAGGTGAGGTCTGTAGTGAAATACCACCACGCTGGGCCTCCATCACTGCCGCTGGAGGCTGAATGTTTGACAAACCGTGAGGGAAACAACAGAAATATGACAGCAGCCGTTCCCAGGATGGACAATCCTGACCGAATATGATGAAAAAATGAACAAATTATTAAAAAAAAACAGCTAAAACTGAGATGATGAAGGCCTCTGAGTCCAAGACAGCAGAACTGCAGCTACCTTAAAAAATAGTTTTCAGATGGTTGATCATCCAAATAGAAAACCTAAATTGTTAAAAGAAAATGGGGAAAAAAATACAGCCAAGAAAGCAAAAAAATTTTTTTCCAAAAAATAAATGTATTATGTTAATAAACTTATTTTGATCTTTACCATTTCATCTGGATTTCTGGAAATTACCTTTGTGTTTGAAAAGTTTTTTTTCTTACATTTTAGAATTTGAAAATTTCTTGTCTTGATTTCTAAAATGTCGTGTTTTTTTGCTAATTTAATTGTTGTGATCTTTAAAATGTTGTTGTGTTGAGTAGTTTGTTGATGTGATATCACTTTAGGGCCATCATAAGAAAAAATCATCGGCAAAAATCAATTGACTTTTTTTGGTCTTCACACGAAAAAGATTTTTAGGAATTCCAAGAAGGCAGCAAAATTTTGTTTTAAGAACTTTTATTTTTTAAATCCAAATCTATTTTTTCTCCCCAAATAGTTGGTAAGATCTGTTCTGCTTTCTGGTTCCATCACAGTCCTCAAACCTCATTAACTTATCATCTATAATCAGATCTAAATTTCCTTGAGAACTGTTCTGGGGAACAAATGTTCAGCCTGAACCTTCAAAGTTTCTGTAATCCGCCTCAGAAGAAGGCTTAAAGCTGCTGAGCAGACGACTCAGATGCTGCATTTCAGCAGATCTATCAGCAAAACAGTTTCCCTGCAGGGGAGCTTTCTCCAGCGCACCAGGATAAAGGTCTTAGGAGCATCTGCTGAGAGTTTGGGAGATCTGGCTGACGGGGAGGGAAACTTTTCCACGGCTGGAATGACGAATCCACCTCTGAACGGAGCGACGGAGGCGGTGGAGCTGCAGCGTCGTGTTCCGTTTCACAACCGTTTCTTCTCTGGCATCACTTCAGACAGCCGCTCTGACAGGCTGTTTCATTTTCCTCAAGGACGCCTCGCTCCCACAGGCATCACAGAGGAGGCACATCTGCGGCCGAGAGAAACCGCATTCTTCTGGCAGATAAATGTGGGAGCTCCCTTCAGAAAATTTCCAAGTTTCTGCATTTGATCAAAACATCTGATCTTCCGTTTTCCGTCTGAAGCCGTTTGGATTTGAGCCAAACTGCAAACAAACGGAGGCGCGCTTCCGATTCATGAGACGCTCTCATCAAAGAGAGCCACAGATAGCTGGAGCATCCCGATACCGGCTGATCCGGGTCAGACAAGAACCCAGCATGGAACCCAGCGGTGGAAAACATCCCGCCTCTTCAAACCTGCAGTTTAGTTTCAGATTTGTTTTTGAATTTTCTCAGCTGTTTCCATTAAAGACGGTTAAACATTTGTCCGGGGCTCCGCGGTGGTTAGCAAGAAGGCCCCTGGTTCAAGTTCCGGCTGGGGGGGGACCTGAAACAGAACCTCAATGGGGGGCCTTTCTGTGTGGAGTCTGCATGTTCTCCCCGTGCATGCGTGGGTTCTCTCCGGGGTCTCCGGCTTCCTCCCACCGTCCAAAAACATGCTTTATTGGTCAATTGGCAACTCTAAATTGTCCCTGGGTGTGAGTGTGAATGGGTGTGTGAGTGCGGCCCTGTGACAGACTGGCGAACTGTCCAGAATGTCCTGCCTTCGCCCACAAGTGGCCCGGGATAGGCTCCAGCAGCCCGTGACCCCGAAAGGGATAAAACGGAAGAAGATGAATGAACATTTGTGCGTTTAAAATCGCTGATTTTTCGCTTTTTTTTATACCCAAATAATTTGATTTTTAGAAAGAAAAACTAAAACATGAACTTTTGAATCTTAAATGAATCAGCTTTGAAGACCCACTCTTATAGAATATCCTGTTTTTGGTCTTTTAACCCTGTTTTTGTTGCATTTTTCTGATGAAAGATGTTTGTAAAGAATATTTAATATTAAAATTTCAATTTATATATATTTCTTTATGCAAATCAGTGTGAATCAGGAGCTGACAATTAATGTTGTGTGAAAGAGTCTATTTGACTACAAACTCCCTGCTCTGCTCCATTCTGATGCATCCACTTGCAGACAAATAGATCCATGAACGTCTTTGTTTTCCTCGTCTGAACTGGAATGTGGATCCAAACTGTACGGCTGGATAGCTCCAGTATTGCTCGCCATTTTTGTTGCACTGCTAATGCTAGGTTGTGGGTGTGAGGGGCAGTAAACTAGTGGAGGAGCATGTAAACAGAGAGCTCTCAGCAACGGGGAGAGGAAGAGGAGCGGGGTTGCTTTGGGTCAACAGTCTCACCCACATCTCACAGGTGAATGTCTAATGAACTCTTGCTGCTCTGCAGAAACAATGTCCTAGAAAACAACACAGGGTTTTTTTGATCTTGCCCAGAGGTTTTTTAATCATAATTAAAAGAACACTGGGTACGCTTTTACAACACATCAAATGATGATCTAGAAGGGTCGTGAAACATTTGTTTAAATAATCTATTTTCATAACAGACGTTTATTATCATGGCTGTTAGAGGAAGAGCTTAAGTGAAGACGAAAGAGCGTATTTCTAAATGTGGTTTCCCTCCAGAGAAAAAAAATCCTGCTTCTCTTCACACAAGCTACTCAAAGAAACTTGAAGGCCACAAATATGTCCAGACATGAAGTGCTTAGTCTTTGTGGGACGCACCACATACATTTATCTGCTTGTCTTCACTGGTTTGGAGTTAAACAGGGATAAAAATGGAATAAAAACAGGTGGTGTTTCAGAAAAAGGGAATGGGAGGTGAGGAGAGAGGCAGAGCGCGGTTACCATGCCGCCCGAGCTGAAACCCTGGACTATTGAAGCCAGGCATGCAGACGAGAAAGCCAGCCGATAAGCCTGACTGATAAAAGATAGAAAATAGCAGCAGATTTGAACTTTCCCACCGTCCTAAGATCCACAGGGGGAGGAAAGGGGAGTGAGGGGGGTGAGGGGGTGATTCAACTACTTATTGAATCCCCTCCTATCTACAGCAGCTGAGCAAGGCCAGTGAGCGGAGCGGCAAAACGAGGATGAAACAGAGAGAAGCACTGACGGCCGGCAGGGTTCCCACTGCGGAACAATTCCACGGTTCTTCCAGAAAACGCGCAGCGAGCTTGTGACGACGTGGGAATGTCACGACCAGTGGGAGCGACGGGCTCACGCGCTGAACGACGGCGCAGCATCGTCAAGGGAGACAATCATCACACTGCAGGGTCTGATTTAATGAAAGCTTTCCCAAAGAAGTCATGGAAAGGTCAGACAATGCTAGCTGCTGTGCACACACACACACATACACACACACACACACACACACACAGACAAGGTCATCCAGTATGTGAAGCATACCCATCATACTCTTTATCCTCACATCATTTCTCAGAAACTGTTTCTTTCCATATCTGAGCTGCACTGAGCTGATAGAAACACACCCGGCCTTGAGTAAAACGGTGAGAACGAACACACACATACGCACACAGTGACAAAAACACACACCCCACACAGGTAGCACAAAGCTGTTTCAGTGTAGTTTCAACTCCCAAACAAACACATCATCCATTAAGCGAGCATGAGAAGCAGAGCAGGCCAACTTAAAAAAAACAACCACCTCTATTGTTAAAAGTTCTACTTTGACTGGGGCTGCTGACCTTTGTGAATGTGATGGTCCATAGCAACCATTCACGTTTCTTCTTCTCTTCAGCTCATAATTACTTTCTCTCAGTTTTGTGTTTGTGTCCTTAAATACATTTTTTCATTTTCCTTAGCAACCGATGTCTGGACCAAACCCCTAAATTCAAAATTAACAAATACTCGGTCATCGTGGGACAAGCTTTTATCCTGCAAGCTTTTGCTATTTTTAAGGTTTTTGTCCAACAATATAAACCTTTTTTTTTTTACAAGATTACAACACAAACTACCCTATTTAAACACTACTTAATATTTTTAGTAGCGCTTCTCATCCAGACGGCTGAACAACTCTGGAGCCGTTCTCCCAAACTATGACTCTACGAAAGTTTAAAGAAGAAAACACATTTTTATGCTTATGTAGAAAAAAAATCAACTGTTTTAAAGTTTGTGCGGTTACTATGACAACAATTTATGAGGGTCACGGGCAACCAAGGTGATGATTTTATACATTGAGAGAGGGGGAGGGGGGATCTGAAACCTTTCCATGCTTTCCTCGGATCATCTTTAAGTTACAAGAAGCATCTGCTGGACTCGTTGCTGACAAACAGGCTTTGAGATAAAAATATGATAACAAGGTAATCAACATGGAAGCTGATGGCAGAGGAACGAGTTGCTTCTCCTCCAAAGTGGGCGGACCTTCAGGCGGAGTTAGCTTCTGGTCTTTGACCTCTTGCCAGATGTATGGCTGGGATGGTGACAGAAAGCATCTGACCCGCCTGAGTGTCCCTCTGCCTACCCGTGACCTGGAGCTCACCTCTAACCTTCATTCTTCCTCCTCACCAACTTTTTTTCTTTTTTTTAAGCTTACATCCTCCTTCAGCTTTAGAATCATCCGTTTGCTGCGTCATACTCAGACTGAACCCAGACGAAGAGCGAGAAAGAAACATGACTTGAGCAGAAATTTCCCTAGTGGTGTCTGTAGTCATCGTAGAGGAGGGGGGTCGGGTCACAGACGACTGGAACAGCCCACTGTTCCGAACAAGCTGTCATTTTTGAGTCAAACTAAGACTGGAGCTGTGGTTAAACTCGCCAACTTTAAACTAAACCCTGTTTTGGACAAAACCTCCTAGAAATGAACCAGCAGATTAAGAGAAGCTTCATCTTCTCTTCATTCTCACACTTTTGTTTATGGTACTGAAATAATCCAAAACAACATTTTTAACTTTTCCAATTCAACATTTATTTTCCAAATTCCTAATTTCACCGCAAGAACAGCTGAGCCACAATCACCCGCACTAGAAATGAAAGGCGAAAAAAAAAAACGGGGGGGTCTGCATCCATGAAGCTGCACCACGTTCACATGGAACGGCGAAGGGCGGAGCTCCTCCTGCTGGATTCCATCAGCATCTTCAAAGAGTTGGAGACAAAAAAATGGTCTCAGCCCTTCAAACCCTTCTGGTCTCCAAACAGGTTTTACTTCAGGAAATTCCAGAATTTTCTTCTGGTTTTACTCACTTTTATTTTTATAAAATTATCAGCACTTCTGCAAACTGAAATTCAAAAGGAAAAAAAAAAACATTTAGTTTTTTAGACCCAAGAATTTGATTCAAACGATTTGAATTTGCTTTTTTAAAAGCGCCCAAAGTTTATCAGTCAGTTTTGAATGAAGGATTTAGAATCAAGTAGTTTTGTGATCCTTCATTTTGTTATTTTTAGACAATAAAATGCATTTCTGCCTTGTTTTTCTGAAAATCTTGCATAATTTCGGACATTTTTAATCAATTTCCAAAACAAAATGTAAAAAGATCACTCTGCTCATTTGACATTTTAAGTTTCTGTGGCATTTTTATTACCATTTACCATTTTTAAAAACCCACTTGGACCGTCTTTTTTGTCCTTCCTCCATTTCACTTGCCAGTTTTTGCAGAAAGGGACAAGTTTTGAACATCTTGATGGGTTTCTAAACCTTCTAACTCTCATTGAACAGGTAATGCAAACAATTTGTTCAGCCCTGTTCCTTCATGCTTCATTAAACTGACTCCCTAATGCACTTTCTGAGGCAATGTAATACTTTCCCTGTTTTTATTGTGATTTCTCTGCAGTTGGTCATATTTAGGTTTCATCATATTTATAGTCAGTGAGCAACAAATATTGGGATTCAATTTTTAAGAATCCAAAATGTTAAGGGTGACCCACGGGTCGGACTGCAAATCACGTTTCATTCCAAACTGAAAGTGGACCGACTGAATTAGTTTGCGTCAACGGAGATTCCAGGTTCAGTGCTTTATTTTATTTTTTTTTGGAAAGAAAATGATTTGTTAACTGCTTTAAAGATGGATTCCAACCATCTTTTGATCTCTTTTCAAAGTGTTCCCAGTGGTTTTTAAATGATCAATATGACGTTTTTTAGGCAAAAATCAAGAAACCTGCAGCAGTTGCTCATTAGAAATTCGCCTCCGAGTTGTGAGCGGGACCACAGGCATGAAGCAACTCCGCCTCCACTTCCCATCACTCATAACTGAGCCCTCTGTTTATGCGCTCTCCCAGTGCATCAAAAATAGTGAGCAATATCAGAGCTATCCAACCGCTCAGTTTCACGTATCTATTTGCCTGCAAGCGGATGTATCAGGATGGAGCGGAGCAGGGAGCTTGTGACCCGCCCATTGTAGCATCACTGCTGCAGGCTTTTCCAATGGCATTTTCATCTGCTTTTGTATAAAGAGATAACCAGAAATGCGATTTTAAGCTCAATTTCCTTTACATATGTCCTCCATCATCAGAAAAATGCTACAAGAACATGTCAAAAACACCATTTTCCTTGGAGAGGGTGTTTAACTCCACCGATCTCAGAGCTGCAACCTTCAGCTGTGAATCAAACAGGTCCCCTCATTAAGAGAAGCGCCTCTGTGCAGGTAAGCCATTTGTACAACTGCTTCAGCTCTTTCATCAGATTGTTGTCTTTGCCCTGAGAAACCACTCGGTCCTATTAAAACACAACTTCAAGCAAACACCTGCGAGAGGAAACTCCTAATCACACTCTCCTCCTCAGATGTCTTTTGTAATTACTTTTTTTCAGCTCATTAAAAGGATCTGAAATTTCTTCATTTGTATAATCGCTTAAAAGCATCATCTGTGAGACAAGATTGTCTATCCGGTGAGTAAAGAC
This sequence comes from Oryzias latipes, assembly GCF_053564925.1. Lineage (NCBI taxonomy): Eukaryota > Metazoa > Chordata > Actinopteri > Beloniformes > Adrianichthyidae > Oryzias > Oryzias latipes. Next base: position 29,524,374 of record NC_136242.1, on the reverse strand, counting down.
AGATGTAAATTTTCCATTTTGAACCTCCAGGGGAAGATGGAGCTGTTGAGATGTTGCATTTGAGGTCTCTGCATACAGTCAAACAAGCACAGATCAAGCCAGGGCAGAAAAAATGCAATATGCAACCGTTCCACATGACAGAGTCGTGGTGATGCACATCTGCACCATCCGTCTCCGCCGCAGCCCAGAAGAGGAAGCCTCCACCAGCCGAAGAGCCGAGAGAAAAGCCCGAGAGGGAGAGGAGACGCGCTGGGGGAGATAAAAGGGCCGAGAAATGATGAAGATAAAGGAGGAGACAAGAGGGGCAAAAAGAGAAAACAAGAGGGACGAGATGGAGAGATGGAGGAGGGCAGTGTTTTTGTCAGAGAGAGCAGAAATGGAGAAGCAGAAGGGTGGCATGCCACTCACAAGTTGGCTTTGCGTCTGTTATCTCCGCCTCCTGTCACGCGGCTTAAAATAAAAATAAAAATAAAGTGCGATGGTGGCAGCAGAGCCGGAGCGATAGCCCCGCGGAGCATGGAGGGAGGATGTAAAGGAGATAACTGGTTAAATATAACCCGCTGCACGGCTGGCAGCAGAGAAGAAAGGGGGTACGTTCAAGAGGCAGGGCATCAGCGGAGCCCTCAGCCCCCAGATAAGAGCAAAGTTAAGATCAGGGCGCGCGTTTGTGCAAAAAGACGGATCCATAATTACGCTGCAGACGAGCCATCCACACAACAAGCGGAGGGCGAGGGTTCGCCTGAATCTGACGATCCCCGTCTCTGCTGAGGAACTGTCAACACACACACACACACACACACACACAACAGGCTCTCTGATGGGGGAAAAAAAGTGCCTCCCTCAGATGATGGCCAGATTGAGAGAGGGGGGGGGGGGGGGGGGGGGGTTACAGCCAAATGTCAAAGATGATAAATGTAAAGGTGCTGAGACAAGATCACACAGTACAACACACCCAGGTGCAGAAATCCTCTTCTTTCCTTCACAAAAGTCACACACACACTTCCAAAAACACAGACTTCTGACTGTGAAGCTGAAAAGCTGCAGCTGCGGAGCCCCGAAAAGTATCTGCCCCCTGATTTAGGTTTGTGTCTTTGATACAAGGATTTCCATTTCAGGTAGTCAAAGTCATTTTAATCAGTCCTGACGATAACCAAGAAAAACTCTTTTTACTTTTCAAAAACGGTCTGTCCGTCCAAAGCAGACACATTTTCCAGCATTCAGCGGCTGCTAAGGATTCTGGGTTGTTTATTTGGCGTTTGTGATGCTACGTTCACACTGGGCTTGGAAACGCTCGTTCCAGCGACCACCAATGAAAATCCTACGTAGCGGCCTTCTACGTTCAAAACTCTCACAGCACGCACGTTTTTAACTCATTTTCTCAATAAAAGTCTATGGGGCTATGGCTTTTTGGAGCCAGCCGGTACTTCCTGTTTGAAAGGCTTGGGGGGGGGTCACTCAGTCCACTTCTCATATACAGTCAATGGTCTGACCTAAACTGAGTCGAGCTGGTTTTTAGATACGCGCCACTTATGTTTGATTTGAATTGTTATAGTTATCCAAATCAAATAGGAAAAAGTTTAAAAACTAAGGAAGTTAGCACTTTTTTGACTGTTCATATTGTTCAGTGGGCTGTGATCTTTATTTCCAGCAGCAGAGCCGCAGTTCCTGAGCATCCAGCTGCATCACACTTAGACGCCGAGCTCTGACAGCACAGAGATTGGGATGTTAAAGTTGACATCAGGCTGTGTTTACTGCAACATTTACAGAAATGCTGCAGCTCCTCATCTCAGATTGATGGTGGATCTTTGTTTTGGAGCTGCTGCACAAACCTTAAGGGCTGGACGTTTGCAGACGGAGCACAGCAGCCAGATCAGGTCTGCTCTGAATGGATCAAAACACATCAGTCATAAGAAAAGTAGAATTCAGGCAATCCTGCCCCCTCTTTTTTAGTTGAGCTGCATGTTTCTGAGCATCTGTTCCTTCAACAGTGATGCAGCTGCTCATTCAACCCACTCAAAACAGAGAAGATGACTGTGAACGTCAGGAAAAGCCCCCCCCCCCCCCCCCCCCCCCCTTTACCCACTCCACTTACAATCCTCAACAGAACAGCCCCCTCAATAGACTCACACAGGTTCCTGGGGTCCACCATGTCACAGGACCAGGCCCAGCAGACGTCTTACTCAAGAAGCTCAACCTGCCTCATGAGCTGCTGACTATCCTTAATTCCCCAATAATCCAGTCTGTCCTGACCACAGAAGAACATGTTTAAAACACATTTTCTATCTGAATGGGTCTTTGGCAGGTTCTGTAAGCTTCAGTCTGGTCTTTGTGTCTGAAATGTCTGTTTCTGGTTTTGTTTTGTCGTTCTAACTTATTCACAGGTTGTGTTTCATTTGTTCCACTAAAAGGCAGAGGCTTGAAGAAGTGTCAGGAAGAACCAAGAAAGCCCAGCTCCCAGGAAGCAAAACATAGTATGAGAGAGGTGACAAAGACTCCTACGCAAAAAAAGAAAATAAGATCAGACATTTTCTCCAAAAACCCCCACAGACACAGGAACGCTCCTCAGATGGGTTTCCCCACCAGCATCCGGTCTGTGTTTTGCTGACACTCCTGCAGGGTTTGAACCAGCGGTGACCGTCTGGGCAGGAGGTCACGTCCCTGACAGCATTGGGGCGTGTCTTCTCTGGCCCGGCTGACCTCGCTGCGCTGGCTGAGGTGTGTTTTGGACAGCCCTGCAGCCTGTGTGTGTGTGTGTTTGTGTGTGGGTGTGTGTGCTTCCTCAGAGATTATTTTAATATCAGGCTGGTGTGGATTGCTGATAGTGTTTTAAGGCAGGGCCCGGTGGATCGAGCTCTGTTAGTAGCTATCTGTAATTAGTAACCATTCCCCATCGCTGATAAGATAAACTACACCTGACCTTTTCCATTTGGTCACCATGGCAACCTGAAAGCCCCCACCCCAGCGCCACCGCCCTCCCCCTCGTATTATTTTAGTGATTAAACAGCAAATAGTGCCAAAGATGTGAGGAGCTGATAGGGGTGTGATTAATAATAGTCCTCCACGCGGCGCTGTGAAGTGGGCTGAAGAGGAGGAGCCCGCGTGTCAAAGAGTCACGGCGAGACGCCTCGGCTTGGCTTTTTGTGGTGAATAATGGAAATTTAAGATGAGCTGAAAGTGAAATAAAAGCAGCGGGGCCGGGGCGATAGCTGTCTGTCTCCCGGGGTCGCCCTGCGAGGACGGGAATATTAGCGTTACCCTCTCACACACCCACTCGGCTCCACTGTGGCCCTTTCATTCGGGGGAAGTGCTATCTGCGTATGAATAATGAATGCTGGACTCCCGGGTTACCGCGTCCCCACTTTAAAACAACGCGCTGCGGTTTTGGAGAGCCGGCCAGGAGAAGCATCTCCTCCATCTGAGAAGCACAAAGTGAAGCTTTCAATTAGCGTTTGAGGCAACCGTCCCTCCCCATGGAGAACCACACGGACAGAGGAAACGTGCAGATGTGACGAAGAGCCACCATCAGGCAGGTCTCCAGCAGAAAACATCAAGACTAACAAAGGACAAGTTTTTGTTTGTTTTAATCTGTGAGGTTGAACCGTCTTTACTTCTAAACAGATTTTAAATAAATAAATAAATCCTTTTGATTTCAGTTGTAAAATGAAGAACAGCTTACAGGAGGTTCCTCTTTTGGTCACTTTTTAGGCAATTCAATCGTTTTTTTGTTTGTTTCTTTTATGGTGTCAAATCAGGATCAGCTTAGATTGACTGAAAAACCTGATTGTAAATTTAAAAACAGTTTTAAACTTGTAAGAACGCCCCACAAATTGTAATCTTAAAAGAAATATTAAAACTTATATATATATATATATATATATATATATATATATATATATATATATATATATATATATATATATATATATATATATATATATATATATATGAAAATGAAAATTTGGAGAGAGAAAAAACTAAACGTACCAAATAGAAAATAATGTTCATTAATGTTCATTTGTAACAGCTGTTGTTTTGTATTTTCAACTTTTGTTTTTTCATGTCTCTCCCTTTTAGTTCTCAATTTACAGTTTCAATTCAGACTTTTTTTTTCCGGAGTTGATCGTAATTTCACGAAGAGGGATGACGCAGGCGACGCCATGAACAGACGATGTTCTGGAGCGGAAAATTGAGGACTAAAAAGGGAGAGAAATTTTTTTTAAAAAAAGGACAATCCAAAACGACAGCTGTTACAATTAAACATTGTTTATTTGGTAAAAGTTTTAGGTTTATAGTTTTTTTTTTATTTAAGTTACAAGTATTTCTTTAAATTTAAAATATTTCTATTTTCAAATGTTCCATATTTAAGTTTCAAGTTTGCAATGTGTACTTTTGAGTTTAAAACAGTTTTCAAACTTTTTAATTAATAATCAGATTATTCATTCACTACAAGCTGATCCTAATTTGAACTTATAGTTTTTTTATTTTAGAAATGGAAGTTCCAGCTTTGTTTAGCTAAGTAAATATGTTAAAACTCATATTTTTAAAATAGACTGAGGTGAGGCTGTTCAAGCCTGCAGATTTTAAACATGAATAAGAAACAAAGAAGTGAGCTAACTTCATAACTGCTGATAGGAGCGACAATAACAAATTTGGATGAAATGAGATTGAATGGAAAACAGAAGTTTGGCCTGGCAGAAGCCTTAGAGGCTGAGGGTTCACTGTGATTTAAAGCTCCAGATTAGCTGCTGACGTCCAAGTCAGCATTGAAGACCAAACCAAACTCAGCTCTTTATTCTTTGAGTTAAAGGATGACTTCCTGTCCCTCAACAGCACCTACAAAAACTAGCCATTTAAAAGGGATGTAAAAAGTCTCGGGGCTCATTCTCTGATCTCATCTGGTGATTTTTTTTGCAGCTTTCCGGTGTTTTATGGAGACAATTTGACCCCAAGCCGTAGATCCACTTCCCCACAACTTCAGCATCAACCTTTGTTGATCAGAAGAGCTTCCACCAGATCAGGTCCTCGCCGTGAGGAAGTCCTCGCTCTTTATCTGCCTGCGTTTGCATACAGGCGAAACGGCGGGTAGCAATGCAAAACAGAACCAGTTGACTGAAAGGTCAGAGAGGCAGGCCGGCAGGAGCAGCAGAACATGGTTTAACGATATCAGTCAGATCATTTGGCTGATACTGGCTGGGGGGGGGGGGGGGGGGGGGGGGGGTTCCCTTACATGAAAAGGGGAAAAGGCTTGTAACTTCACCTGAGGACGGTTCTACTGCAGGAAGTGCACGTCTCCGCCGAACCAACCACGGATAGAAACTGCTTAGCCTTCATGAAATGAAAACATCCAACCCAAATTTCCTGCATTTTTGAGGACAGTGAAGGTCACACTACAGCAGATCAAACCAAAACAGGAAAGAGGAGAAATCCTGAACAAGAAGCAATAAGCTCTTTTCCTGAAACTTGATCAGTTCATCCACCGGTTTGATCATCCCGGATCAAGATCAACAGGTCCCAAATAACACTCAGCTGTTTAACTAAATGTAAACAATTAGTAAATTTGTTTTAATAAAACATACATGAATGAAGTGAACATATATCTGGAGTTTATGCAGGTTTGCTCCATAGGAAGTCCCTGTTTGAGTTAAATTTATCCGTTAATGCTTTTAAACTTCTTTGCAAACATCCACACTAATTTACTGAGCATTAACCACATTTGACAATGAGGATAATAAGGACAAATAAGATTTTGTGCTGGTGCGTGACCACATAAAAAAAACCAATGGGGTTTATGTTACAAATCATCACATCATTTTATTTTCTATGTTAGGAATGTCCTTTTTAATGTGTAAACAAATTAAATTAAATTCCAAAACAATTCATTTGATTCACTTCAAACTTTGATTTGTGGGACAAGGTTTAGTTTCTGTTCGATATGATTTGTGTATTTGCAAAACAACAACAACAAAACTACAAATTCTGAAAAATATATGTTTTTATTTGCTAATAAGCGAGTTATAATGACGAAGAACCTTTTCAATTGTCTCATAATAAGGCTGAATCCAAAGTGCTTCCCTGGCCTTCTGGCTCCTCCCTATTGGAGCAATAGGGAGGAGTCAGAGGGCGGAGCCACACTATTGCTCCAACTTTAGTGACATTTGAAGGTGTAGTGGTGTCCAAAAGTGTTTGTTTAACCCTTGTGCTATCTTAGATGACCCCACCCTTACATTGACGTGTTCTCCCTACCATGACAAAGGTGGATAAAGGTGGAAAGATTTCATGTAATCCATGGACACCAGTGAAGATCAGAAATCATTGAAGAAAAAAGGTTCAGAGCACTGTCTAGTGGGTCTAGATGACCCAACTCCCAATGTTAAAGTGCCTAGGATAGCACAAGGGTTACGGAGGACCCGTGGCGACTCAGAGCTGGCTGTTCCTCCGGCGGTAAAGTGATGAGGAGAAACTCGCATGAAACTCATCGAGCGGTAAAAACGTCCAAATTTGAAGACACTGACTTTTCCAAATCTCTCTGCTTGGAGGGATAAATGTAGGGATAGGGAGAAGCGTACGGGTAGGAAAGCAATACGGATTCGGCATAATAAGGATGGTGCAATGCAATAACACAATAAATAATAAATCATTCTTAAATTTAAATTCTTAAACTATGGTGCAGTAATTGTTTTGTTTTTTTCTAATTGTGGCAACGCTAGTTGTTATAACCCTTTACTGCAGCCTCTCCTCCACCAATCAATGTCAGCACAGAGGCAAAGACAGTGTTTAGGTGAACTGCTTCTTTACTTCACACCCCAGCGGATTATTTTAAGTTTTGGGGAAATCAAATTTAAAATCTCCTCCGCGTGCCGTCTCCGGGGGGAGGATGACCGGATTATCACGGCCACCATTCTGTTTTTGTTTCTTAGGTTTGAGCTGCAGAATGAGGACAGAGGGGGGGTCTCTGGGAGGGGGGTTAAAGGAATGCTGCTGCCCGGGCGGATTTAGCCAATCAGATGAGTGTCAGCCGTCCACAGATGTTTCAGATAACAGGGATTCGGGTGTATCTGTGGAGAATTCTTCTCCTTACAGTGGAGCAGATAATGTATGCTGTCCGCTGCTGAGTGATGTGGATGAGGGAGGATCACACACACACACACACACACACACACACACACACACATATGAAAGTTTATATACCGCTGCTGGTATAAGCACTTCTCGGCTGCTCTTTGAAGGCCGTGCCACTCTCAAACACACACACGCAGGGACGCTGTGTGCCCACATGATTGCTTGAGTAAGCGAATTAGCCTCGGCGATGGCTGAGGAGGCAATAAGTTGGCAGAAAAGAGGGATAATCTTTTATCTTTCAGCCTCTCAAATGATTTCTTAAAGTCTGTATCACTTCCCTGACAGTTGACGTTCCACTTTTTCCCCCCTTTCATTATTTATTTATCTATTTCTGCTTTGTGTGAATTCAGCTAAAATACTTCTAAAGCGCTTAATGGCTCTATCGCCGTCTCAGATCTGCTGCCACATGCTGCCTTCTCTGTGCCCCTCCCACCCCCACCCCCCACCCCACCCATTTCTGGAGATATTCCCCATTCCGGCCCCAGAAGAGCTGCTGCTTTATCAAACTGTCTTGACGAGAATGACACGGCCAATTATTGACAAATTATTCCTTCACAGAATGACGGTAAGACAAGGAGAGGACCCCCCCCCCCTTTCCTCCCCCCATCCCCACACAGGCCTGGGGAGATGGGCGTCTGTCTATCAGATTCTATTAGGAGCTCGGCACTTTGGTGAACAAAGCTGCTCGCTCCCCGCCACGCATTAACTGCCATTATATGCTCCTAAACTTTGTAGCGATCACATTTGTTCCCTTTCTTTCTCTTTCTTTTTTGCACATTTTTCATCTCCCTTAGAGCTGAGCTGAGAAGCACAGATGAGGTGGTGGGGGTTTACGGGGGGGGTGATGGAGGACGATATGTCTGCATGAATGACAGGCGTCACCCATAGCCTTAAAGTTTAAATTGAAGCCACATTAGTTGTCACAATCGGGAAATTTGTTCTCCGTGTTTGACCCCCTCACCTGGGGGAGCGGTGAGCTGCAGACACAGCCGCACTCGGGATCCATTTAGTGGTTTAACCCCCCCCCCAATCCAACCCTTAATGCCGGGTGTCAAGCTGATAGGCAGTTTAAAGTGTCTTTGGTATGACTTGATTCTGGATTTGAACTTATAACTGACTAAGAACGCACACTCTACCATAGAGCCACTGAGTTGGAGGAGTCAGAACTCACGATTTTAAATTAGAACTCAGTTAAGACGATTGTGAATTCACTAGTTTTACAGGGAGAATTTTTGCCATTCTAAAAACAAAAATGTAAAAAAAAAATATTTTATAAAACAAAATTAAACAATAAGTACTGCAGATTTTTATCTACCACCTGAAGCGCATAAGCTGGTCTGGACCATTAAATGGACTATTGATCTATTTTCAGTGTTCCTAGCTGTCTTTTAATTATAATTATGACGTTTTTAGCCAAAAATCAAAGAACTTGTCGCGTTCAAGGACATACAGTGTAGTTTCTGCAGAGCGGCTTTACTTCATTACTTACTTCATTAGTAATTTGCCTCCGGGTTTTGGGCGGGATTGTTGGGACGGAGTAAATCCGCCCATACTTCCTGTTATCCATCTGTTTCGAAACTCTCCCACAAGCATACAGACTCCTCACACCCCCCCATTTAACATTAGTGTTGAACAAAAATGGCGAGCGATATCTGAGCTATCCAGCCGTTCAGTTAGGATCCAGATTCCGACGTACATGGATCTATTGGTCTGCAGGTGGATGTGTCGGAATGGAGTGAAGAAGGGAGCCTGTGCCCCGCCCAGCGTGTCTTCATCATCACAAATAAGCTTATTTTAAGCTTAATTTTAAGATGAATTTTTTTTATAAATGTCCTCCATCATCAGGAAAAGGCTCTAAGAGCATGATAAAAACACAATTTTCATGTTAGTGGGTCATATATGTTTCTGAAGCCATATCCGTTCAGAAACATCAGAATCCAAACTCAATGTCGACCATCTGAAGAGGGTAAAGTCTGAAGAAGGTGGAGTTGAAACGCTTTCGGGTCACTCCCGCACTTTCAGGGGAGGGAGCGGCTGGAAAGCTTCAGTCCTGCAGCAGCTTCGTTTCTGTCTTTGCTCCTCAAATCCCCAACAGCCTTTTCCCTCAAACAAAAAGCCATTTCTAAAGAGCACTGGTGTAAAAAGATATGGCCTCTGTAAACTGGCCCAGCAGTCTTTGGTCAGCCAACTAATCAATTCTTTATCTGGGACTTCATTGCTTTTGTGAAGCGCCTTTCTTATCTTCTGGATCATAATCTGAGGGACTTTGAGGCCCGATGGTCTGATGAAGATAAAAAGCTGTCGATGAGCTCCACAAAATGTTGAAATACGTTGTTTTCTTTAAAGTTTAACTGTTGGAACTCTTCAGCAAACATCAAAAGCACCTAATTATTCCACCCCAACCAGAGGAGTGTGAGCAGAAACGTGCAGATGTCCAACCTCAAAACTTCAAACACGGCTTTTTTGGGGGGGAATAAAAGGAGGAGAAAGAAAAAAAAGGAGAAGTTTGGAGGTTAAAGTCCAGACAAGAGCAGACCTAATGGGAAAAGAGGGAAACAAAACACCCACCAGCACTTTTTCCCCTCCCTTTCCGCCAGCCCCCCTCCCTCCCACACAAGTCCACATCGTCGGTAACGAGGGTGCAGCTTCTTAACATTCATCATTGGTGAACTCTGAAACTTTATCAGCTCCGGAGAGCGGCGCCACGGCCCCGGCCCCGGCTTTCTCAGCTCTCAGATAGGGCCGATAAGGCACTGATAGATTACAGCAGATTGTTTTACTTCAGGGGACACTGCTGCTGCTAATACTAATACAGAGACGACAGGACCTGATGGAGGGGGCGGTGCAGGGATGGTGCAGAGGTGAGGCTGGCAAAGCCGCGGCGGGATGGAGGAAACCACAGTCCGACACGTCCCTAGCCTTTTTTATGTTGCACAAGCATGATTAAAACGAGACGCAAATACTTTATTCAAATATTCCTGCTGAATGTCTAACAAAGTCCCAAGTTTACGGCTTATTAAATCCCTTTTTTCTCCCTTCATGTGATCTTAATCTCAGCTCATAAAAATCTAACCTCAGAAAATAAAACTAGAACCTCGCACAATCTCTTTGCAGAAGCATTAAATTAACGGTTTATCATATTTTCTTTCACTTCATTAATCTTCCAACGGTTTCCTTTGATTTCAGTTATGGATTTCTGCAGGTACCCTCTCCATCCCGATAAAGCCAGCAGCCCATTATTGAATAAAATTGCTATTAAAAATGCAGCCGTCCTCCTGCAGAAGAGCTTTCACGGTTCAGAGTTTAAGTGTAAAACACGTGACGGTAGCAGGAAGTATTTACACCCTCCCCACCCTGTCTGAAGCTTCTGCAAGCTCAACTCTGTAAATACCATAAAAAACTATTATGCACTAATAGGAGCTCTGAAATCCTCTGGTTTAGTTCAAAGGTAAGCTGGCTGCTTGTTCTTTGGATAAAAATGACTCTAAAGACTCAAAAATGACACCAGTTTCTGTGCCACTTTAAAAATTTGGGGATTTTTAACCTTTTAAAGTTGTCAGCTTTCAAAATAAAAGCCCCACAAACAAAAGGACGGTTTCTCTTTATTTATGTAACCTCATCAGGTGCAGGAGAAAAGCAGATCCCAAACAAGTTACATTTTCTACATTTATGAAAGGTAACTTCTTATTAGGGAGCAACAAAAAAAATTCCAAAATGGCAGGAAAAACTAAGGTTCAGCAGGTAGATGGTGCAGAAATCCAAACTTCTTCATAAGAATCCTAACAGTAGAAACATGTACAAATAAATATTTATATACAGATCAAAGTACTAAATGCCCTGACGATGGACTTCTCTTTTAACTGATCATCATATTTTATAATAAGGACTTTATTACAATTACAAATGCTTAAAAAAACTCACATTTTTAAGGGTATGAACAGGTTGCAATGACATCATCAGTGATCGCCCACTGGCCACGCTGGAGGACAATGGTGGAACAAAGAGCAAGTGAACATGAAATTAGGGAATATTACAGGCCTAAAGATCCTGTAACCTGTCAGCAAGAAATAATAAAACATTGACCGGATAGATCCTTAGTGTCTTAAGCAGGGGTCTGCAACCGTCAACATTTAAGGAGCCATTAGGATCCATTTCACACTGACCAAAGCCCAGCAGGAGCCACAAAGTCTTAGTTCATTCTTGACAATAACAAAACATAGATTTGTGTTCATGCTATGTTACTATATAAATGAACTGTTGCTTTTTTGGCATAAATAAAACAAAGAGAAAATAGTCTACAAGTCAATGCTTTTGACAGAGGTTCACATGACTCCCTTTCAAAATAAAAGACACATAAGTTCATCTCAATGTAGTCGTATATAGTGTGATGTAAGCAGTGATTTTAAAAAGTTCTTTTTACCATTTGTGATGACGAATATGACTTACGTAAATGAAATCAGTCACTTTAAGTCCTTTAACTTGATCAAAAATAAAAATTAGCCTTATAATCCAGGCCGCCTTAATTTTGGTTGTGTTTTCTGACCTTTAAATGATATTCTTTACTACATGGCACAGAAAAATCTATGAAAATATTTTAGTCTGACTTGTGATAGATACTGTCCTTAACTTTCATTTCCCCATGTATTAGACCTTGTGCAATATCTTGTTTTTGTTGATTTGTGAAAAAGAAATAAAGAAATTGAAGAAAAAAAGTGATAGGTACTGTCCTTTAACTGTTTGTGAATGATTTGAGTAAAGTTATAGTTATTTATCCTTTTTTTAAACTTACGTTTTACTTTACAGTCATTTTCTAAAATGAAAAACTTTTCTTTAACCAGAGAGCCACAATGGAGGGGTGTAGCTCATGAGACTCAGGTTGCAGACCCCTGATCTAAAGAAAGGCCAATTTAAGGTGGAACCAGCTGCTTCTGTCACCTGGATAATACAATGCAGGAGAACAGAGGCACAAAATCAGACCACGTCAAGATCCAGACGCACAAAATTAGTCTATGTCAGGATGGGTTGGTGACGTTGAGACAGTGTCCCCAAAAACTAGACGTTGCAGTAATCACAGCCAGGGTAAGTAGTCTTTGCATATTTGTACACACAAAGGGATACAAAAAACTCACTGCTGCTCACTAACACTATACCATCCAGCACATATATGTTCACACACATGCATCAGCCTCACTCACATGACTATGGCCTAGCAGATAAAGCAAACAATAATAATCACATTTATAACATAAAAATCCTCAGATTCACTTCCCAAAATATTTACACCATCAACTTTTTAAATGCATAAACGAGTGTGTATTTAGCTCAATTTTACAGATTCTAATTAACCTTTGACCAAATGATGAGAGCAAACTTATAGATAAGCCTAGATCATTTTAGTCCTTCTTATTTGGTCTCACCAGTCATTCCTCCCGTCGCTCAATCAACAAGTTTTTGGTCGTTTCTCCCCAATGACTGCAAGCAATCTAAAATATCCATGATCTGGTTTTCCGGTTGTGGCCCCAGAAGCACCGCAGGTGTTGACCATATTGTGCCTCAGATTTAAATGAATTAACTCGGCGTACAGCGTAGTGATGTCTTGCTGGCGATCATGAACGTTCGCTTGCCCTCTGGTATGACACACAGGAAGTTCTGTGACGTCATTAAAGTCTATGCTGATGACAATCAGCTTCACATTTCAAACGTTAGAAGCTCAATTTAAAAAAACAATTAAAGCTGGTACTTTGTCAATTCTTTTTTCAAGATTGTAGCAAAATGCCAAGAAGCTGCTAAACCTTTGAGTGAGGTTTTTTTTTTTTTTCCACAGCGGTATGACTGCCATTCCCACAGCGACCTTGGAAAACTGGTTCATGCATTCATCACAAGCCAGCTGAATCACTGCAGCTCTTTTCTTACTCAAGATATTCCCAGAAGGTTCTTCATCTGATCCACACGGCTGCAGTCAGATTACTGACTGGACTGTTACTGTGATTCCATCTCTGCAGAGCCGTCCTCCTTCTCATATATAGAAACTTGACTGTTATCTTGAAGGTGTTACTGTTACGTCCAACAGAAGCTGAAGGCTGATGATCCACAGTGGGAAAGGCTCCTTTTGTTTTCAAACTCTATAGCTTAATCTTTGGCAATTCACTCAAGTTCGTGAAACATTAGAAGACCATAAGCAGTGCTTTATTTTCTATCTGATAAGAATGGTGATCTGCTCTGCTCCATTCTGATGCCTCCACTTGCCGTCATCATAGATCCATGTACTGTACGTCTTTGTTTTCCTCTGAGCTGGCCTCTGGATCAAAACTGTAGGACTGGATTGCTCCAATATTACTCATCATTTTGTTAGGTTGGGCATGTGTGAAGGGCTGTAAGCTAGCAGGAGAGGGTGTAAATAGATGGAGGATAGGAACAACAACTGCACCAACAATTTCACCCACAATTCATGGTGGAATTGCTAATGAACTCCTGCCACTCGGGAGAAAATATGTCCTAGAAAATGACTTTTTGGGGGGGTTTTTTGCAAAAAATTGCATAATCATGATTAAAAGACCACTTTTAGAGGGACTTTGGAAGCACAACATGTGGAATTTAGATGTGATTGGGGTGGGGGGTCTGCCGAGCCACCTGTCATCTTGTGCACTGCCGGTCTTTGGCGTGAGGTGACCGTCGGGGCGCCTGGCTCCCTCCTCAGCTGTCGGCGGTGACGTTCGGGTCCGTCACTGTGGAAACCCAGACCTGTGCCGCTCCGCTTCTGACAGACGGAGGCCGGCTTATCTGAGCTCGCCAGGATGTGAGCGTGCACGCCGGTGTGTGCATGTAATGAAATGGTGTCAGGGTGTCATAAAGAGTTAAATGAGCTCTAATCTGCTAACAGCAAACAACGGCTAAAAATTATCAACACTCAGCTGGCATGCCGTACAAAAACCTTTATGTAAGAATGACAAAATGCACCACACAAAACCATTAGTGTGTGTGTTTGTGTGTGTGTGGGGGGGTCCTATGTACTGGTCTTAATTTCTGCGTCAACATTTTATCAGCCAACCCCCATGAATAATCTGCACGGTAATTTCTTTCTTTCTCCCCTTTTTGTTCCTGGCATTTTGCTGGAGCAAGATAAGGCCTAAAAAACAACAGAAGGGCTCGCAGAGTGAAAAAACGACAGATAGATAACATTGATATAAACTCCTACACAAGGCAGCCACTCTCCTATCTCGGCTTTTTATCACTGTTGCGCTTTTTTTCTTCTCTTTCTTTCTCAGGCTTCCACTCCCCGCTCTTTGTGGACTCTCAGGACAAAAAACAAAACAAAATCTGCCCTTAAAAAAACCCAAAGAAGGACTCTGGTATCAAATTAACCTTTATGGGGATTTTTCCGCATCCTCTGCCTGGTTAAAGTGTAAAACTCGGCGGTGTTAGAAGTGGTTACACATAAACTAAAGACTCTGTGGCCAGAGAAAGAAAATATATTTAGATAAGTGATCTGGTGAGGTGGGAGGGGAGCTGCTTATTAGCAGACACAGACAGGAAGATTAGCTGGTGGAGGCACACACACACACACACACACACACATACACACAAACACACACCATCTAGTCCCAGCCTACACTGCAGCCATATTTCTGAGAAAAGGGAAAAACTATTTTGCTCGCAGACTTATCGTTGCTGTGTGTTAGACAGAAAAAGTCTCTCTGGCTGTAATCTATCAAGGTCAGCGAGTGTGGCCCCAGCAAACGTGCCGTTCCATCCCGCCGCTTCCCGCCGGAGAGCGCAGCGTCTGAGCGAGCCGGATGACCAGAACACGAGCTGGCCTGCTTCTCGTGTGGCCACGGGAGCGAGGGTGGGGTTACAATCCGCGAGCTGAGACAAAGGCGCCGTGTGGTCGGAGCACACCTGCACTCACCTGTACCGCTCACAGAGGTCCAGCCCTGGGTAATCAGGTTCACCTTCATCTACGGTCTAAGAGACACCAGATTTAGGATCGTGCTCCCATCAAAATTAATTTTGCTTATTTAGGTCTGGGATTTCTTCTCAAATCTTCAAAACAAACAATATTTTTTTCAAAAAAATTCAAAGAGGAGACCATGGTTACCCCACAACAAAGATCTTTCTCTTTCCTCTGACCTCTGACCTCTCTGACTGAGTTTCCACTCCACTATGAAGCTTTTTTCCTGTGATAACTTTTTTACAGAAAGTGCTGCTCTTCAAAAACCTGGCTTTGAATAGATGCTCGCCTTGTTCTCTATTCATCTAACCCATGAATGAATGTCCTTTAAACTTACTTCCTGCTCTCTTTTTCAGGGAAAGCAGGATCAAATAAGTTGTTTTAAAAATCAAGTTCCAAAAGTTTTTAGAAAAAATGATTAATTTCTAGTTAAATTGTTAATCAAATTGGGTCACATTTTCTCCTCTGGTCTACACATCAAGACATCGGTTAACTTTCAGAGTCGAGACATGCTTTGATTTCTGCTTGAACGTTCAACTTCAAGCATCTTGAACACACAAAACGTGGACTTTAGGTTGGTAAGTCAGTCAAGGACAATTAATTCAATTCAATTTATTTATATAGCCAAATATTTACGACAATAGTCATCTCAATGGGCTTCGGTAACTGTGTTATAAACATGAATCATAAAAAACAATGTCATAGAATTCAAAAGATAACAGCTAAACTAAACTAGACCCTCCTTCTCTGTAAGGAAAAACTATTCAATTCAATTTTCAATTCAATTTTATTTGTATAGCCCAAAATCACAACAACAGTCGTCTCGATGGGCTTCGAAGTAAAACATGAACTCAAAAGGATCACGAATACAAAGAGTTCAATAGGAAAATACTAAAATGATCTAACAAACTGACTAAGCTATACTTGCATCCCTGCCCTTAGACCCCCCTTCGCGGGGAGTGTATGCATATGAAACTCCATCCATGTTTGCTTTTCTGAAGTCCTCCTGGGGCCTGTTTCAGAAAGGAGGTTAAGTGTAAACTCTGAGTGTGTTAACCCTGAAATCAGGGAAACCCTGGGTTTTCCGTTTCAGAATGGGAGGTTTGTTAAACCAGAGAAAGCAGAGTAAGTCAAACCCGTTTCTGAAAGAGAGGTAACTTATACTCTGAGTCAGTGTCCATGGTTACTTATGCTGTGAACCAAACCTGGTCGGGAGCAGGTTTTATTCTCTAAACTCAAGGTTTCTGCCGGTCCCCTCCCATTTTTAAAGACGAAGCGGTATTTTTCGCTTTAACCTTCATTGCCCAAATTTCCGTCACACAGAGACAAGTGACAAGAATGGCTTGTCCTTTTTTGGAGGACCCAATAGACGAGGAGGCTGCATTAATTCCTAGAGAATTACATTTACGTTGTGCAAGGATTTTGAGACCTAGACTCGATCTTTTTTCATTTCCCCATACGTTTTTGTTTGAGCGTTACTGTTTGTCGTTGCAGTCAATTACATATATACAATGAAAACAACATTAGGTATATGTAGATGTTTCATATATCAAATATTGTCAACAAAGCCTACATCCATGACATGCTCAAATTTACCTGATTGAATTATGTTTTTATACTTCATTTTTAGCTGCTGCCATGTTCTTTTAATTCCTGCAGGATTGCATCTACATGAAAATGAAATCAGGGACATTGAATTAGATTAATGTAACAATTACTTTTAGGAAACACAATTTGCTAGTACTGCTTAATTTCGTAATCCCATATAAACCTATACCACTTGATCAATACAAGGGTAGACAAAAGTTCACTTTTAAAAACACAATTGCATGTATTAATATTAAACTCACCAAGGTTTGCAAGAGGGGGAGGTTAACAAAAAAGTCCTCTAAACATTACCGACGTTAAATGCATTTTTCCCCACGATTGGTTCTGTACACTATGCAGCATTTCATGCATTTACACCAGGAATAACACTTCAAAAGTACACCTAAATATCGCCATTTTTATTTCACTCCTTACGCTATTTAAAAAGTTATTACAGCCAATATTTTATAACAATGATTTAAATGCAAACTTGCGCATTAACTTGAGCAGCTATGTTTTCCCACGCTAACTGTCTCTGTTTTGCAGATGCAGCGGTGTTGCTTTTCTTCCGGAATATGTGCTCATATTCACTGTAACTCTGCAGCAGCACGTCAAGTTCAGCTGGCGAAAAATACGCAGACCTCTTTTTTTCACGGTTGCCATGGTGACTCGTGATATCTGCGCTCCATTGATAATGGCTTCTTATAGTCGCGGTGCGGACGCTAAACTCCGAATCAGTCCACTCAGAGTTGATTGACCTAACTCCGATCAGCTTCTCTGAAACAGAGAACTCAGAGTTGTTAATCTCTCGATTGACCAACTCAGAGTTCAAGTTTAACCTCAGAGTTGGTTGAACTTCCTTTCTGAAACAGGCCCCTGGACATTTTCACACTTGAATGATTCTAGGACAGTGTAAACACTTAATATTTAAACTCCAAAGCCCTAAAACATTAAAGCCCCACTCCGATCATCATTTCATCTATTTTCAAAGCGTTCCCTGTGATCTTTTAATATTGATTATGCCGTTTTTTTTTCTAGGACATAGTTTCTGCAGAGCAGCAGTAGTAGTTCATTAGAAATTAACTTCTGAGGGAGGTGTGGGAGGAACTGATGGAGCAGAGTAAGCCCGCCCCCATTTCCCATCATCTGTTTACACTCTCTCTCGCTAGCTTACAAAAATGGTAAGCAGTATTGGAGCTACCCAGCCGTACGGTTTGAATCCAGATTCCAGCTCAGACGAGGAAAACAAAGACGTACATGGATCTATCGGTCTGCAACGATGCATCAGAATGGAGCGGAGCAGGAAGCTTGTGGCCCGCCGACTGGAGCACCTACATCACAAATACGCTTGTTTTCGTCTGCTTCTTTTTTTTCTTCTTCATGAGAAAAATGCTTCAAGAAGATGTCAAAAACACCCAAAGCACCATTTTAATTGGAGTTGGTCTTTAAAGTAGCAAGTTTGAAGAAAAAAACACAAATTAAAATAAAATATTTAACTGTGAACAGTGCTGCCATCATTTCCCAGATATTTGAGCTTTTAACATGGACATCAGACGCAGGGCTAACTCTCTGTCCTGCTTTTTTTTTCTTGGAGGGGGGGGGCTACAGCTGATTTTCATAATAAAAGCGCTTTAGAAAAGGCTGCAGGTGAATCACAGGTCAGCTAAACTTGAACCTGGTCCTCCTCCCCCAGGAGTGTGAGCTCAGCAGAGGAGGTCTTTGTGGAAACCGTTTTCACCAGCAGCATCAGTGAGGAGCCAACATCAGCGTTCACCTAAAAAAAAGGGGCCCAAAGTTACTTGTTGATGCCCTGAAACCCCCCTCCCTGACAGCTGCCGGACTCATCCACCAATCCTGACAAAGACTCAGTGGGGTGGGGGGGGTGGGGGCACAGCGACATAAGGGAAGGAGGAGGAGGTGAGAGGAATAAGGAGGACAGAAGTTCAGTTGGACAGACAGAGAGCTGGAGAGCTGAAGATAAGAGAGGGGGGAGATAGGGCTGGTGTGTGTGCGTTGGGGGGGGGGCTGTACTCTGCTTGTGTGTGTGACACTTTGTTAAGGGGGGGTTAACAGCAAATGGGTTGGAGGATTTGGATGCAGGGATCAACTCCGTCTGGGATCTGTGGTAAAAAGGTCCACCTGCGTACAGCTGAGATGACTTGTCCGGCCTGAGAACGGACCGTCTGGATCTCCTCATCTCTACCCCCCCATTTGACCCACCTACGTCTCCTCCCACCACCACTTTTGTTGCTTTTATAGCGGCTCAAAGGGCTGTTATACAAGTTTCCTTTCTTCTGCCTCTGGTCCAGACAGCCGCCCTGTTATGATCTTTGTGTCTGTGCCGATTTAACACAACTGTGGCGTTTCACAGGATCTGCAAATGTAACACAATCTGACCGCTACACAATCTTTCAAGCCGTCCTTTCTGCACTTCGTCTCCCTCCTCCAATAAAAAAAAAGCTTTACAAAGGAATAAAGAAATGAAAAGAAGGTTTTCTTCTTTCTGCTGTGCCCCACCCTTTTCTAGACAGAAAGAGCGAGGGAGAAGGGGAAGAAAAAAAACATAATTTATCTGTGTATTATCAAGAAAGGCAGACACTTTAATCAGTCAGCTATGAAGTCAGTATTTCCATTCTTATCTGTCGCAGGAGTGGAAATGGAGAGGAGATAGCGTTCTGGGAGCCCATCGGTGGGCAGGAATGATAATGGGGGGGTTGGCGATGGTGGGGGAGGCAGGGCTATGCTATTGGACCGCTGTGTCAGCGCTATCTGCACCCATTATCAACAGCGCTATCGGGCCCAGCATCAGCCTCGCTGTAATGGGGCCAGTTCAACTTTCCACATTATCATAGCGCCAGGACCTGGTTGGCCGAGGCCAGGGGTCCGGCTGGAGACGAGGGGGAGAGGGGGGGGGGGGGGGTGGCGGGCGCAAAGATAGAACGAAAGAAGGGGCGATAGGGGAGCGGGAGGGAGAGAAGGTTAAAGGGAAAAAAAGGGAGCAGAGGGTCGAGAGGAATTTAAGGAGAAATGAGATTAAAAGCACAAAAACCTACATAAACTCAACCGCCACACTGCAGACTGACCTCATGGTTCCACCATCAGTCCAGGTCAACACGCTCAGGAGCCACAACCATCACACAATCCTGCAAGATTCCCTTCAAATCCTCACTTTTTTTGGTTTCTGTGCAGACGGTTCAACAAAATGAACTAATTTTAATTCAATCTCAGTGTTGACCATAACAAGGACGTGACAGAGATTTAGGAAACGGTTAAAGAGGTGTTATGCCCCCCCCACCCCCACCCCACCCCACAGTCGCCTCAGGCTGCTGAAAACGATGGACTGCAGCTGAAATGATTGCAGATTTAATCCATCAATTCCTTGGCTAGTCTGGTGTGAGCTTTTTATAGTAAAAAAAAAACTTAAACTGACTGTAGGAATCTGAACAGCTCATAAAAAAAATTCCGTAACTGATTCCTTATTGAGGCAAAAAACTGGATTCTGGAACAGAAATTTAAAGATGGTCATATGGGGTCAGCCTGCTCTGCAGTTAATGCAACTAACGGACCCAACCAACTTAAAACGACACAAACAGGAAGACGAATCCATTGAAGTCCCACTTCGATCATCTTCTGATCTATTTTCAAAGATTTGTCTTTTAATTACGATTATGCCATTTTTAGCCTAAAACAAAAAGCCTGTGTCGTTTTCTAGGACATAGTTTCTGCAGAGCAACAGCAGTTCATTAGAAATTTGCCTCTGGGTTGTGGGATTGGGTTTCAAAATAAAGATACGAGTTAAATTAGTGGCAAAAAAGCAAAGGATGTGGTGAATTATGCTACAAGAATTAAGCGTTTTGATCATAATTCAACACATCCTTTTCTTTTTTCAGCCAACATATTACGTTAAGAAGCTGACAAATGTTTTTTTAATGATGAATGTGCTTGTGCCAAATGGTATTTTAAATAACAAATTAAAAGCCCCAGTTATGTACATTTCAACTAATCGCTAAAAAAATGATGAAAGGGTATAAAAGTAACGAAACAACTTTTTAAATGAAAAGTTACTGTCTGTAAGGTAAATAAACACTAATCAGTGCAGAAAAGTGAGTCTACAAAGATCCCAGAAATGAAAAAATCTTGGATAATCCCAGAGATTAAAAGAGGGAATAACATTTTTCTAATATCTGGCTCTTAAACATTTATTTCTTTTATTAAAGATGTAGTAAGGTTGTGTCTAAATATTTCAGCTGCCACACCTCCATGCAGCTCCTCAAACACTACAGACAGAAAGTCTCGGGCATCTGAAAACACAAGGCGTTTGCTGTCGGCCCGCCCCTGCATTCATCAAAGATGTGCAAAATAAAGCCGCATCCACAACTAGAGGTGAGAAAATGATGTCTCAATACACGGTTACTTTTTTGATCAGTCATCTCCCAAACGTGTGAGTGAATGTTTGTTTTTTCTCCAGGTGACGCTGCCTTGAAGTTGAGTCATGGCAGCTGGACTTCAAACCTCCTTCCGTGAAACATTTCACACGTGGCGAATTTCTCACCATTGACGTTGTGCATCAACGTCACGCGTCGCTAATTAAGAATGATGAGAAACAAACAGCTTCACATCATCACCTGCTGCCTTGAACCAACTCTATCTCTAACATTATGAGTCTCAACATGGAGCATCAACAAAAAATGTTAATCACAATACCTAAAACGCTTCATATTATATAAAAGCACGTTACTACTATCTTTCAAGTGCTTTAATCAAAAGTTAAGCCTCATTTCAAAAGGTTCCGTTCAAGTTAAATTGAAAGAGTCGGCTGCATTTCCTCCAAACCTTCAAAGTAAGAGTGTGTACTCTTTTTGATAATTTTCTAAACCTTCTATTCACAATGCACGTATGGTAGGTAGTCTTTATTTGGGAATGTGAAGTTGTAGTAGAAATTGTAACAATAATGATGGCCTAACACCTTTAAATGTTTTAGTACACTGAACTTATAAATATTAAAAGGGTAGGCTATGAAGGAGTAATTATTTCATAAATCAAGGTTTAAATAATGACACTATAACAATCTAAGAGAAATATCTATTGTAGCAACAATCTTTACTACAATGTCATGTTCCCCAACTAATATTTTGGATGTTTATCTGCCTTGAGAAATAACTTTATCTGAAACGTGTAGCAATGATTATGGTTTAATGTGTTCAAATTATAATCAATGATTTTTACATATTGGTTAACTCCTAAAGTGTGAATCATTCATGTTTACTGAAAAGATGTAAGAATTCTTTCTGAGGGATAATCAATAAGGGCTTGATTTTGTTAATTGATAACTTGATTTGCAATGTGGAGCAATGACATCTGGATTTAATGAAACTGTATTCTGATGATAATTAATGAGTATTACATATCTGTTAGATGGCGTGGGATTCACATGACTGATTAATGAAATCATGAATGAATGGTTTCTAATCAATAAGCACTTGATTTTGTTACTTGAAAAGAATTGATCTGATCAGAACCGGATTACGAAAACTATGCAAAACTATAAAATGAAATAACTCATTAGGGGTGGGATTATATAAACTCACTTCTGTCCACTCCTTTTCAAGCAATAAATCAAACTCTACTTTTACTATATTTAATTGAGCAAATTTGACTTAAATGTGTCTGTTTTTGTTTCTTAGTTTTTTTATTTTTGCATTTCATTATTTCTGCTAAATCGGTGTGATAATTTTTTAATTGTATTGACTACAATTAATGTATAAGGTCCAATAAGACCCAATTACATAAAACAATAGTTGTATCTAAATTCCTTCACTACTTAGTGCGCTATATAGTGCGTTTGCATTTTGTAGGGCTGTTCGAATGTACAATTCTAGAATCCAGTGGCCTAGAAATCTCCCAGAAGCCTCAGTAAAAATAAAAAACAGCAGCTATCGAAGCTCATTAGATTGGTGAAAACGGACCACAATGCCTTGCGTTTGAACCGTTTTTCATGTCGGGAGGATTCAGACGTAGCTTATGCCTGCATTAAAATGTAACCTTTAGCAGACAATGCTGTTGAGTGAGTCCAGAATTCTGTCTTTCACAAGAGCATTCATGTTCGTTCATTAATGTCCAACCGCCACTGGTAGTTAGAGGCCACGTCCCCTCCCTGTTTTCAGTAGCCCGCCCCCGTTTGACCTTCACACTGTGGTGCTTGGTAGACTTGTCTTTTCCCAGCCACATTATTACCGCCTCACTTTATGGGCTGTAGTCGTGAAAGTTACCCAGTAATACCTGATAGTGGAACAGTGGCATTTCTGAGCAGCCATTGGGGCTTAAACATATCTTAAAGGATTTTCCGAAATATTTCCCATCATTCTGCTTTTAAAAGCAATTTGACTCAAAAATGTGCTTCTATTTTTGATGTTTTTTCTCAGTTTTTCTGTCTGGCTGAACTGGAGCCAATCCTCCAGCCCGGTCAGTGTGTTCAGGAGCAGAACACAGGAGACCAATTCATCTCTGTGTCAACAGACTCAGTGGACAAAGTTTATTTTGAATTTGCGTATGACGTTCCGAGTGATAAAAGTTAACCGTCTGTTTTTAGCTGGAGGAGCGCAGACCTGTGGGCAGCAGGTGGTGTCAGCAATAACCCTCAATTTCCTGTTAGGAGTGAAATATTCCGTCACTTTTTGCTTCGCAGATGGTGACACCAGGAGGCGTTTCTGCCGCTGATGATGGCCTGCAAGTGCCTGCAGGGTCAAAAATCACAGCCTTAACGTGAGAGAAGCTCTTCATCCTGCAGGAGTCTCTGACCTGAAACACCCCGACTCTGCATTTAGCGAAGAAATAAAGATGTGGAAAGCTGGAACCAGCTTCAAGCTTCAGTGGCATTTATCATTTCTATTGTGTGTGTGTGTGTGTGTGTGCGTGTGCGGCTGTAAAAGCAGGTCAGGTGGTGTTGTTTGTCCAGGTTGCCTTAACACCCAGAACAGTGCGCTCAGAACAGTAGGAGTAAATGGCTGGTCTTATCAGCGCCGCCGTGGAGGTTCGTCATAACACTGAATGACTCCTAAAGACACACTGAGACGCATGAATCCTCAGAGTCCAGAGTCATCCTGACCGGAGGAGCTGGAGTTTCCCTGCATTCATGGGGTCGTGAATAAGGAAGAGGAGGAAGAGAAGGAGGAGGAGGTCTGCTTTCTTTGGTTAAACATACACTAACATAACTGTGAGCTCAGGTTATTACTGCTTAAGTAAACAGTTTGGACACAGATTTCGCTACCGTGGCTCTGCGTCTGTCCTCATCCACAGAGCCGCCGCTCGGGTCGAGGGTCAAAGCGTTTACGACCGCACCGGGCCGAGGAACCGTAAATCCACCGCCCGGCTGTCCACTGGGTAAACAGCAGAAAAGGGCAATAACTTATCCACACACCAAACACAAACCGGGTTTCCTCTGACAACTTCCCCCTTTTTTCGGACTCCGACCGCACACCAACTCATGCACACTCATGCAGAGAGACAGACACCTCCAACCAGAGCAGAAAACCACTCAAATCAGTAGTTCCTGCTTTCCCCAAACAATTTTCACAGTCTCAAACTGCCGACAACAACAGAAATGTGCAAGTCACATGACCAACATAACGGCCACAGCTTAAAATGTTAAAAACTAGAATATTCCCAAAACTTTTTCCCGACTGACAGTTCCCTGCGATTTGCTGCACTTGTTCACGTGAGCGCCGCCATCACATCTTGAAGCCTGAGATCTCCACACGAAGCTGGACGAGCAGACGGGGTCCCAGAGGTGGTGATGCCCACTTATCTCATCCATGAACAAACACAGACGCTCTCAGCTTCAAACGTCTCAGATCTAAACATCCAAAATGTCTTCCACAGCAGCAGACAGGAAAGAGACCCAAATACAAAACTCTACAAACGCCTTCTTATTTTAGGGTTACTACAAAGTTTCTTTTTTGCTCTTAAAGACCCACTCTGATCATAATTTCATCTATTTTTAAAGCGTGGTCTTTAAAATATGATTATGTCATTTTTAGCAAAAATCAAACAAACTGTGTCGTAGGACTTAGTTCCTGCAGAGCAGCATTAGTTCATTAGAATTTTGCCTCTGAGTTGTGGGCGGGACTGTTGCCGTGCAGTAATTTCCCATCATCCCTTTGTTTACACTCCTGCTCTTGAATAAAATTTGGGTTTTAAACTTAATTTCCTCATAAATGTCCTCCATCATGAGAAAAATGCTACAGCATGTTAAAAAAACACCAAAAACACATTTTCAGGTCTTTAAAGACTTCCATTTTCACGCAGGTGGCATCTGGAACCTTGAAGGCAACCACACCTGCAAACATCTTCACATCATGCAAAGTCAAAGGATACACATATGAGAGTATGTAAGACAGATACCTGCTGTCTTATCCTAAGACACGTTTGTCTGAAGACCAGAGTTTATGCAGAAAAGTTTCTTTTTTTTTTTTTTTTGCAGCTTAGATGAGTGTATCTGATCGTCGGCACGAGAATCATCACCCCGTGAGACCCAATCAGTCACCATCTGCACTCGCTAATATCTGTCAGCAACATCACTGCGCTGCGAGTCGTCCTGCTGATGGCGCCACTTTCTGAAGCTTCTTCTTCCTCTCCCGTTTCCTGAACACTCTTCGCGCCTCTTGCAGAAGAATTTCACACACAAAAAAACTCTGAGATAGTCATCAACTAACAGCAATATTTCCCAACATGTCAGCACAATCTCGTACAAAATCTGGAGCCGCTGATTATTATTTTTTAATTAAATTAATCAATGATGACGCTTGTTAGGGAGGAGAGCAAGCAGGGAGGGGGTAACAGGCGGGGAGAGGGGAGAAAAATGCATTCACACCTATCATCTAATTATACAACAACATTAATCCCATTAGGACTGGAACTGATTGCCGGGCCTGGACCCGGCTGCTCCTGCGTGGGCCTGCTGTTGTTGCAGGGGAGCCTCTGCTGCTGCCTGATAACAACTCCAATCACGCTCTGCCATCTCTATCTGCGCCTGAGATCGGGCCCCGCGGCTTATCCAAAGTTCACATCAAGCTAAAAGCAGAACAAAGGAAGAGTTTAAAAAAAAAAAGGTGGGAAACAAACAGGGGAGAGCCACCAAGGCGCTGCGCGAGTCCTCAGCGTGTGCAGATTTTAGACCTTTTAGTTCACAAAGAACACATTAATCTCTCTGCTGTGCAGCCATGAAAACCCTCCTTCCACACAGACATCCTTTCAAAATAAAAGGCGGTTCCTTTACAAAGTTTTAGAGAGAGTTTGTTTTGTGGAAAGCAAAGGAGGACGCGGTCATGGTGATTTCCTCCCCCTGGCCTCTACAGGCGCCCTGCTTTGCTTTCAGCTGCGTGTTATTCATGCTGACCTCCGGCTGATGTCACAGAAGCCCAGCTCGCACACACAAACACACACACAGAGACCCAATCAGCAGCGAGGATCTGCAGGCGCTTATCTATCTATCATCAGCAGGCCTCCTTATCAGCCTCGAACATCTCAGCGCGGGGCGGGGGAGCAGCAGAGCCGGCTGCTCTGCGGCTGAAAGCACCAAACGCACTCCTTCACTCCCTTTCCTCCTCTGCTTTTAATTATCTTCTATCCAAATAAAAGCATATGACACGCACACATTCAGAATAGCAGCAGTGACATGTAATTACATCCCACCCCCCCCACCCCCTCCCTGCACTGTTCTCCACATCTCCTTCCATCTGCCCACCTCCCTCTCTTTTTTTCCCCCTTTTTCTTTCCTTCTTATCAGCAGCTGCCATCATTCCCGACTTTTATCGTGTCTCCCATCTTAACCGCCAAAATATAAGCCCAGGGATCCAGGCTCAGCTGGGCCGCCGGCCCGGTATCTCCCCATCAAAGAGAGGAGCCGCATCAGGCTGGAAGATCAACAACCGTTGGGAGGATGACGCACAAAAGAGACATAGACAAATATCTATTTGCTGCACAAAACAACCACTTCTCCTCCCAACTAATGGCCCCTAGAAAGGCCTGGAATTAATCCATTGTTGGTGAAGTAAAAAAGAAGAAGTACTGTGGAGGTTTTAGGTTCTTCTGATCTGTCTTACATTTTTTACTAAACTTTTCTAACTTAAGAAAATCTATTTTCAGAGTGCAGGCTTCCAGACAAACAGTGATCTGCATGTGAATTTACCAGAGAGATGGATCTGCAGCAGCAGAGAGTAAAAAAACTCAGATGATGAAGAACCAACACAGGCAGATCTTCCGACAGCCACTTGAGGCAGAAATAAAAAAATACATATGAAAATGGAAAGCTTTACTTTATTTAATTCTACTTTAACAGCTCGGTTTTTGCTTCCAAGATGCTTATAAGCAGATTTTATTACACTAAGGATGTTGCAAGAAAAGTCCTGCATATTTTTAAGTTAGACTTCAGTGAGGTTCTCCACACCAAAAATGCAATTTATAAAAATACGACCATTTTGAGTTTGAAAACAGTTGATAAAAGTGTACATTTTTCATTGACGGCAAAATTCTGCCATTTCTCTTTCATCTTTTTGTAACTAAACAATAAAATTCAAGTTCTATTGATAAAAAAAAAGATAGACAAATATTATTTTTTTCCTGTTCCTTATATACCTTGAAAGAATATTCTCAGCAGGAACACCACTGTCTTCACGCTGACGTTTGCTTGCATGAATTCATCTCTCAGCCTCACCATCAGTTCTTTTTCCCACACCAGCCAGCAGAGAACAGGCTAGGCTCACAAACGTTTGGTTTTTATGCGTCTCAGAAGTCACGTGTGGCAAAACCGGATGGCGGCGTCCGTCCTCATAGACAAAGGTGTCAGCCTGTGGCGCCAAAACTCAACCAGACAACACTGACCCGGCTGGAATTCTTTATATCAGTCAGCGTGGAAAAAGCAACGCAGTGGCTCCTCGGCAACATGGTGGAGGTCAGAGAGTGGCCCCCGCCTCTCCTGAAAGCTCAACAAACTCCTTATCGCTCCGCACTCTCCTATCAAAATGTCTGCCAAATCACAAGAGAGTCACGGGGCTGAGAGGCTGCACCCCAGGCCGGTGTGCTGGGGGTGCATGGCGGACCAGGAGTGCTGATAAAGTCGGCCATGACACCCCTGAGACACATGCGCACAGTCTACACACCCGTTTGGTCCGAGCTTATCAGCCTCTAGGTCTGGAACGCATCGCCGAGCATTGATGCCAGCTGAACAAATGTGCATGCTGGGAGTTCACAGCCTCTTTGAAAGGAGACCCGAGGCAGCAGGAAGTGACGGACCACGAAGTCAGAGCAACATCAACAGAGAGTTTTGACGGACACCCAGCAGGTACAACCACCATCTCCCAGCAGCACGCCATCATCTGCAAAGAGTCGGTCCAGACAAGCGGACAGATTTAACGTCAATCCTGCGTTTCTGAAACAGCAGCCAACAAAATTCAAACTCTTGTCAAGAACTGAAAAGTCATCAAAGTTCTGGCGGATTTATTGATTTTATTGATTAATTTAAATGCTGCACTCTGCGAGATGCCCAAGCTAGCTGCGTTAATTTAACAGCATTTTTACAGCTTGTTGGTGAACTTTGAACTCAGGTCACCTCCTAAATGAGATTTTTAAATAAGAGTTTGTGCAAAATATTGAAAGTAAAGAAAATAAAGGGAAGAAGAAAAAAAGAGATTAAAATCAGAAACCAAATTTGGTATAAAAATACATACATTTTATTTTTAGGCCCATATCGCCGAGCCTAGTTCAGCCTATCATTATGTATCTATATTCTTATAATGCACTACCACTACTGGACACTAGGTCTGGTTCCAGATAACTATAAACATTTCTCCAAGCTTGATTTTAACCTTTAAGTGTAAACAAAACTTTTCGTAGCTAGCATAGGAGTGAAATCTGTCTCTCCTGTGGTTTTAAGGCCCAGAGCGGTTTACAGTCACAGTTCCGTTCACCCACGCACACACTCATTCACACTCTGATAAATGAGTATTCTGGCGCCAACCCATAACCACCAGGAGCAATGTGGGGTTCAGTGTCATTCCAATTGACTGTATGTGAGAACTGGACTCAGTGATCCCTCCCCCCTGGCGTTCCAAACAGGAAGTACCCGCTGGCTCCAAGAAGCCAAAATCCCATAGACTTCTATAGAGAAATAACCAGTTATTACTCAGTCATTCTATTGGTCAGAATAACCTTACTATATAATTCTTACTCTGATAGCTTTTTTAACATTGTCTTCATAATTCTAATCTTTTTTTTATGATATTGTTTGTTTCTTCCTTTTAGGTGGTAGGGGTGTGGACTTCCAACTAGCTCACTCCTGATTGGCAAGAGTGGTTCTCGGACCAATCACTGCTTACTGACTGACTCCAAATGACTCCATGCTGCAAAAAAAATGGTGACGCAAACGACTTAAGTCATTTTCTATGGCTGACGTCAGCCACTTGGTCCAGTCCTCAGATTGAGGTAATGGCCGTGCCTGAAGACACTTCGACCATGGGCGGGCAAGGTGAGAACAGAACCTGCGATCTTCTGATCAATGTCCAAAAGCCTGACTTCTACAAGCAGGAAATTCAGTCCACAGCTGCTACAACTGTTCACCAGTTGGTTGGACAAGTGTTCAAATCCCAGGCGGTCAAAGATTCCAAATTTACAACAACAACACTGATAAATGTCTCCTGTGACAAACCTAAAGTTTCAGATGGTTTGGTTCGGTTTTTTGGGACTTCAAAGAATAAAACATAAGGAAGATTGGGGGGAGGGGGGTACTTTTTTTTTATAGCAGTTTTAGTCCATGTTTGTTAAACGATTTCATCCAAGGTCAGATGGGTGTGAGATTTTTTTTCACATCAATGACAGAAATAAACAACATCTGTCGAGTTTGGACACTACCGCATACTAAAGTCAATTTTTGACAGAAAGAGGATTTGAGAAAGTAGCAAAACAGCCCAAAACAGGTTTTTTGAGCTCATGGGGAGTGCAACCAATCTTGTTTTTAAAGCATAAATAAGACATGCACCTGCTGCAGTCTGGATCTGATCTGGTCACAGCTCCTCGATCACACACAGAAGTGCATTTCTGTAAAGTGATACCATGCAGACTAAACTTCCAAATGTTGCTTTCAGACAGCAGGTTTCTGAGGACACGGTGACACAATCAAAGATGAAACAACCAAACAAAGAGATAAGGCGTCTTCCAGCTGCAGATTGCAAACTTTCCTCTCTGAGATCTTCACTGTTCAGCACATTTTCCTCAAGTCTGAGGGTCTTCATCAGCTCAGGAGTGGAACCGGAAGTCCCAGAGCACCGGGAGAGGTTAATCACAACATCGTTTTTATGCTTTCATATCGACTTTGAACATCAGTTACCACCTGATTAAGCCACACACGTTCTATAAACAGGAAAGGCTCGTCAAGCTCGGAGAGCAGCCGAGCGCCAGACCAAGAAAAACGCCTTTAAAGATGCTAAACTAAAAGGACAAGATGAGGGGAAAAAATAGATCCAATTGTGAGCAGCTATCAGCAGCTGAGATCAGCCATGGGGGCTTATCTGACGCCCCATCTCTGGGAAAGAGAAGTGAAAAGCCGGGTGGTGGTGGTGGTGGTGTGGTGGTGGAGAGGGGAGCAGCCGCGGCCTTGGCGCAGCCTCAGACAGAAAGCAAATAAAAATGAAAAGAAAAAGATCCAATTTTCGCTCTTATCTCGGTTCACATCGGATCGCAGCTTTATCTCAGTTTAGATCGGCTGTTTCAGAGAACACATGACGTTTCCACAACAGAATTAAACAGGAAGCTGCGCTCCGAGAATGGACGTAACCTGTTTACGCGCGGATAAATGAGCTTTTCTCAGAAAGACACTTTCATCCAACAGTAACGGAGAACGTGTGGGCGGCGTTCGTGCACAGAAAGAAACAAAAAAATAATCTATTTATGGCGAAACTAACTAAGTTGTTTTCATGTATACTCAAGCATCTCCAGGTTTCAACTCCAGCCAGGTGCGCGCGGAGGAGCAAACCCACAGAAAGACTCGCGGGGGACAGCGGAACGAAGAGGGACTTTCTTACGCTTGATCTGCCGGGGTTTGCTCTGCTTCCTCCGGGACATGCTGCCTCCACGCCTCCTGTTGGACTCGCTCACGGGGCGGCGGGGAAGCCGTCTGCTGCTCCTCCCGGGCTGCTGCGTCTGTCTGCGGCTCCTCGTTCACAGCTGCGGCGCGGCGCTCCGAGTCCGACCGGCAGCCGCAGGAATCCTCATGACCTGCCGGCGCTACTGCCGCTGCGGCTGACCGGACACTGAGTCCTACCTGTGGCCGCTCACTACTTCACTTCTGCGAATTTTTCCGACCTTTTCCCCCCTGACGTTCCTCCGCTGGCGGACACGCCTCCACGTAGGTAGGTCGTAGCTCGGGCGTCCCGGCGACACCCCCGGTGATTCGTGCGGAAAGCCTCGCGCTGGTTGAACCTCTCAGCTCTGAGGAGGTCAGCGGAGCTCTGCTTTTGGTTTCTGTCAAGTTTCCTCTGGCCGGTCCGCCCCCCCTGGTCCGCCCCGGTCCGCCAGTCCTGCCTCAAAGCCTCGAAGCCGCTGTCGACAAAGGCGGAGCATGACGGCGTAAGACACGCCCACAGCGTCTGACGAAATCAGCCGCTCTGACATGTGATTGGTCCAGACACACACACACACACACACACACACACACACACAGACTGTCAAACCTATTTAGACTGTAAATATTTAGGTTGTAGCTGAAATAAATACTTTTATCTGTTGTTTTTTTTTATTTTTTAAAGACCCATTCCAATGAAATTTGTTTTTTTAACATGTTCTTGTAGCATTTGCCTCATGATAGGGGACACATATAAAGTAAATTAAGATCAAAATTGCGTTTCTGAGTGCTTTTTCATTCAAATAGTTGTAAATCAGGAGCTAATAATAAAAACAGTCTACAAAAATCGTATTTGTGATGTAAAAAATACCCTGGGCAGCCACAAGATCCCTGCTCCGCCCTAATTTCAATTCCCTTGTAGAAGACTAGATTTTTATAAGTCTTTGTTTTCTTCGCCTGAGCTGACATCTGGCTCAGAACTGCTCCAATACTGCTCGTCGTTTTTGTTGCACCGGTAATATTAGATTAGGGTTATGAGGGGCTGTAAGCTAGCAGGAGAGAGTGTAAACAAAAGGATGATGGGAAGTCAGGGCAGGCCTAATCCGTGCCCACAAGTAAGAGGCAAATTTCTAATTTTCTAACTACTGCAGCAACATAATTATATTTTTTTCTATATAAACCATAAAGGCGACTCATCATCTAACAAAAAGGTGTTAAAAACTGTCAAAATATGTACAAATGATGGTTTGCTTGAAGATTTGTAACCCACCCTGCCTCTGTTTATATGTGCTGTTTATATGTGATAATATTTAATACTGGCTGAATACTTTTTCTAAATGAACAAAATGTAAAAAGAAAAAAGGTGTAAACAAATTTAAAATAATTGTATTAAAAAGAAATACTGATATGAATAAGAGTTTCAGTCAAACTCATTGATTTAAGGACATGCAATAACACTCCACCTTACATCCAGAAATAATTGTCTGCACTATTTTCTTTACCCTATGGAAGGTCAGGGGGCAAGTAAAACAAAATGTTTATTTTAACTGACACAAACGGAAGGCCAATTGTCTTTAACCTCATGACTATTCATGCTGATTTGTCCTCTAGAGAACATTTCTAAACCGGAACATCTCCCAACCACTGCATTCTACTGAATTATCCTCTTTTGGAAGAACAGAGAACATTTCTGAGTCATTTTGCCTAAAGAGAGGGGGTTTTGCTTTTTCATTTTACAAGTTTCACAGATTATAAATTATTCACAGTAAAAGCTTAATTTCTGTTCATTTTTTAGCAATTTCCAAATTGACATTTTCTGAGAGATTTTGACATTTTAAATATCTAGAAGATCTCAGCATTACCAGAACTATAATTTCCTTCCAGAGAAATATGGAACTGACATCACATCCTGATCCTAAAATATTATTCAGATGTAGTGTTTTATCAAGCGTGCAGTGTTATTACTTTTACTGCAGTATGCTTTGATTCTTTTAAATGTGATACAGACGTGAGATTAGCCAGGATTTCCTTCTGGGCTGATGGCCGGCTGCTGCAGTTTCCTGTATGGATGACTCAGATTAAAGTTATTGAATTACAAAGGTAGCAGGACAAAAGCACAGGAGTGGTAAAAACTGATGAAAGTGGATTCGATGTAGGTCTGAGGACACGTGGATGTGACTGAATTACCTATTTAAACTAAAATGAGCTCAAGTTGCTTTCATTTAACATGGGGGGGGGGGTGATTTTACGAAGTGATTGAGTGGTTTATTTAGTGTTTGTTAAAGTTTAACATTCTCATTCTAAAAATAAAAAAACAAAGGTTTAATTTCTCAATGAGATGTTAGACAGCAAATTTATCCTCAGTTTGAAGGAGGATGCAGTATCGCAGCGATGAAACGCCATAATGCAGAGTGCAGAGGTTGTCTCCTTCCAATCAGATTTACTGGCGCCATCTAGTGGAAACTCAAGAAAATACCAGCGGCATCCTTCAAAACACCTTTTTTCTAAGATCAGATTTTCATTAAATGTACAGAATTCTGGACTGAACATTAAAAATTTAAATCATTCCTTCAAAGCAATAATTTGTGCTGACCAATTCGTTTTTCGTGCACACAAATTAGCAGTTTTGGCCACAATTTAGTGGTCGCAAATTAGCATTTTATGGGCGCTAATTACTATTTTGTGTGTACAAACTAATTTTACTTTTAGTATTTTAGTAACTTCAATTCCTAATTTGTGCCCAAAAAAAGGCCAATAGTGGCTACAAAATACACATTTGTTCACAAAAATGCTAATTTGTGGCCACAAAATACTGATAAAATACATTTTGGCAACAAAGCTCATTTGTGCATGCAAATTGCTAAATGCTCATTTGCGCACAAAATACATTAATGGCCCAAAAGTTTTAATTTTATAATTGTCATGCCTAGGGCTTTGTAAAAATGACCTTCAAAAAATCATGATTCTATGCTGAAAACCTTTTATACAATTAGCAGAAAAACTGGATGTGCATTTTCCCACACAAGCTCTCAAGCAAAAATGAGTCAGACAACCTTTATCTGCTTTGCAACTTCAGGTTTCTAGGGTTACGTGAACATTAAGCCAAGTCCTGGATTGCTTAGGCGCTAATTAGCAAGTTGAAATCTGAGATGCCAATTTTATTTTAATTCCTGGTCAGCTGAAAGTTGCCTTTTTGAAATCTGGAATATTTTAAACTGTTCTGTAAACTTGACAAATTAGAATACTCCAGAATGATAGATTCCCTTTACATGTACTTCACAACGGAACTTAGAATCCACAGCAGATTTTGCACCACGCCATGCTGCACCGGTTATCCTTTAGATCCAAACAGCAAAGTGGTGCCAGAGCAGCAGAGGGAAGTTGAACATTTACAAGTTCAAGGAGCTCTGACTTGATAACCATTTTAAATCAACGCAAACTTTACCTTAAAGGGAGTTTGCCTAGTTTCTGTAAACAAAGTCAATTTAAGCTAATGGTCTGAACTCCATAATTAGGATGCCTTAGTTTATTCTTTAAAACCCAAACAATCTTAATGTGTGGATCCAAGTTTAGGATCACTGAGTGTTATTTTAAACAAAGTGTGAACAAGATCTTTTGCATTTTTTTTTAATTCTTTTCAGCAGCTCAACATCAGAACCAAAACGTCACCCATGAGTGATGCTCAACGAGATCCTAGCGGCTTCCTTTGGCTGAACCTTTGCCCTGATGAGACTTGCTGGGGTATGGGAACACTGGTTCTTGAGGAACACGGGGTTCTGTTGGGGTGTAGCGGAACTGACTGAACAGCAACCGTTTCTGGTTGTAGCGAGAGCGAGTCTTGAAAGCGTACACTTGATCCTCCTCGCTCACTGGAGTGAACTCTGGCTCCTCCTCATCAGATGAGGAGCTCCAGCTCTCCTGTTCAACCTGGTGCTGGCTGCCTGGAGCTCCAGACTGAGCACCCTGGGAACCAGACTGTTGAGATCCAGAACCAGAGTAGCTGCTGTCAACACTGCCGTAGCTGCCATGACCACTGGACTGTGCTGGTCTCTGATAAGTTGGCTTGGCTGGCTCTTGTTCAGGATGGGAAGCAGAGTACCACATGGGAGGACTTCCACTGCCTGAAGAAGTTAAGGTCACTAATACTTCCTCCAAGAGTTTGATCATCATTTAAGGACACATTACCTCCTGTAGTGTAGGTTCCACTAGTAAAATATCCCGGAGCGCCACTATAACCCGACTGTCCGGAAGGCCTTTCATAGACTGGCTCAGACTGAAGTTGTCCAGAGAATGGAGGATGCCCTCTGGGCTGATAAGCTCCACCTCCTAAAAAGTACAGTTTATTTATATAAAAATAAATGTAAAAACCTCAGAAAATAGTGGAAAGTTAAGACTTGCCTTGAGGAACACAGGTAACAGTTCCAACAAGCAGACAAACCAACAGCACCCTGAGAAGAATCAATTAGTTTGAAAGTTTATCAACAAATTACAGCCAAGGACATACACACCACATGCATTATTAGTTATTGATGATAGAATCAAACATTGGCATCACCCCCAGAAAAGTTTGCCTCACCTCATTCTGCTCACTTGCCGCTGCAGCTTCTTCAGCGTCTGCTCAATAGAAAGCTCAAAAAGCTGAGATGATGCCTCCAACCTGCAGCAGCGGCTTTTATCTGAGAGGGGCTGATTGCTGAGTGGAAACAGCTGCTGCTGCTGGATGAATCCTGTTTGACTTTGACTTTCATCAAAGAAAAAAGAAATTTAAACATAAATGTCTGATCAAAAAATAGGTCTGCTGTTGCAGAACTAATAGCTTTAAAACTCAGACTTATTAAAATGTTGTCATTTTGTGTGTATCCATATCTGCAGAACGGTTGTTTCATCTAAAACCGTTGTTTTGGTGAGAGCGCTACCAGAAAATCATCCATGTGTTTCTAAAATCAAGGCTGCACATGGCTCCCGAAGAGCTCCAACCCTGATGGTTTTCCAGCTAATTATTGGTATCACGATCTGAATCTGGAATTACCTGATCCAGACGACCAACAGCAAATAGGGCGAGGATTTAAGGGAAAACAAGCAGGGAGGGCAGAGCCAGGACACGCTGGGCAGACCGCGTCTCTCGGCTGGCCTGGGAACGAGGAGCTGGGGAGAGGGGGTCTGGGTATCTTTGCTTAGACCGCTGCCCCACGACCCGGTCCCGGATGAGCAGAAGAATATGGATGGATGGATGGATGGATGGATGGATGGATGGATGGATGGATGGATGGTTGGATGGATGGATGGATGGATGGATGGATGGATGGATGGATGGATGGATGGATGGATGGATGGATGGATGGATGGTTGGATGGATGGATGGATGGATGGATGGATGGATGGATGGATGGATGGATGGATGGATGGATGGATGGATGGATGGATGGATGGATGGATGGATGCTCACAAAACTCATGGCTTGGTTCCCTGGACGTCCTGAAGACAACTTTCTATTGACAGTGAAAATGTACTTTTGTTGTGATTTCACTGTGGAACTGAAGGTTGAACAGTCTTCAGAGGCCTCTTCTTTGACTCAAACCTTTCAGGGTCACCATAGCAACAATATGAGAGTAAATGGGGTCACTGAGCTACCCCAAACTGTTTTTGCTTGTACCGAGCTGGGGCTTTATTCAGGAGCTTCCTTCCCCAAATGCTTTTGTTTTTGAATGTGATAAATAACAAGCTTCACTGGTCTGAGTTCAGAAACGTAATTTCTGAACTCAGATGTTTGAAGTCCATTATGTCAGCATGGTGTCAGCTGTACCAAACAGCACAGCTGGAAGTCTGGTAGACTGCTTCTATAATGCAGGCCACAATGAGGGTTTTGTCTGAAAATTTATGTATGTGGCAAGCCTCTGTGTTGTGTCGGAAGTCGGTCGTGTACAGAGCAAACAACACAGGTGAAAGAACTGTGCCTTGAGGTACTCCCACACTGCTGCAAAGCGTTCAGGAAAGGCTGGCCCCCTTTCTGACAAACTGGGGTCTGTCATTCAGGTAGTTCATAATCCAGGAAATTAACTACGGCTCAACTGACATATTACTGAGTTTTTCCTGCAGTATAAGGGGTTGGATTGTGTCAAATGCGCTGGAGAAATTGAAAAACAGCACTCTCACACACCCTCCTTTCTCAAGGTAAGACAAGGTGCAGCGGAGGAGATTCAGGACAGCATCCTCCACTCCCACCCTCTCCCTACACGCAAACTGCAGTGGGTACTGGGCATGTTGCACTTGTGGCCTCAGCAACTGCAGCACTAACCTCTCCAAAGTTTCATCATGAGGTCTATAGTCCTTATTATCCCCAGGCCTTGAGCAGATGAACAATGCATGAGGTCTTCCAGAGTGTTGGTATTATGCCAAGGCGCAAGCCCAGGTTAAAGAGGCGCTGAAGATGACCTCCAAGCTCACCTCTACATGTCCTAAGGAGCCTGAGGCACACCCCACCCGGGCCTGCTGCTGTCCTGGTCTTAAGTTTCTTCAGCTCTCTTCTTACCTGATGCTCAATAAGAGTAATGTAATGAGTTAGAGCTGATACCAACAGTGCAGGTTCATTTGTAGAATGAGGAGGAAATAAAGGGGCAAAGGACGAGGTAGGTGGGGGGTTTGCTGATGAAGCTATTGAAACGATCGTTTAAATCATTGGTTCGCTTCACACTAGCTCCTCCCAATGCAGCACCTTTTAACACCCAGTGATTGCTTTCATTCCTTTCCAGACTTCATTTAAATTGTTTGTTCTCAATTTCCCCTCTATCTTTCCTTTGTAGTTTTCTCTAGAGCTTCTCAGACACATAGAGCCTCCAACAGTTGAAGGCTCTGTCTTCACCAAGGGTGTGTACCTGGGTTGTAGAGAGATCAGTATGTGGTCTTATTTGCCAAGAGGAGGAAGGGGCATGGCTTTGTATGCCTCCTCAATGTTGGCATAGAGTAGGTCAATTGTGTTGCCACGTGTAATACAATCTGCGTATTGAAACATAGATGGCAGTGAGGATGGCAGTGATTAAAGTCCCCAGAAATCACCTCAAGTGCCTGTTTTTCTTTTCACCAAAAGAAATTCACCTGTACATTATGGAAAATGTACATATTTAATGCTTTTGTCATGTGCCGTTTGTGCTTTGAGACCCACTCCGGGGGGGGGGGGGATTTTAACATGCTTGTGGCATTTTTCTGACGGACATACAGAAAATCAAAACTGCATTTAAGTATTTTATTCACATGGTGAATCAGACAAAAAAAAAAACCATTACAATTGGCAGGCCACATGCATCCTGCTCCATTCTGATGCATCCACTGCGTTTTCATCTGAGCTGTCCCAAGTTAATTTTGATGAACCGCTAAGGCAGAGGTGGGCACTGAGGGCCGCATTCCTGCATGTTTTCCAGCATACCCTGCTCTGGCATGTTCTAATTGGCTGGACACACCTGAACCAGGTAATCAGCCATGAGTAGGGCAAGATTATTGGCTGGACACACCTGAACCAGGTAATCAGCCATGAGAAGGGCAAGATTATTGGCTGGACACACCTGAACCAGGTAATCAGCCATGAGTAGGGCAAGATTATTGGCTGGACACACCTGAACCAGGTAATCAGCCATGAGTAGGGCAAGATTATTGGCTGGACACACCTGAACCAGGTAATCAGCCATGAGAAGGGCAAGATTATTGGCTGGACACACCTGAACCAGGTAATCAGCCATGAGTAGGGCAAGATTATTGGCTGGACACACCTGAACCAGGTAATCAGCCATGAGTAGGGCAAGACTATCTGGAAATCATGCAGACACACCGGCCCTCGAGGCCTGGAATTGCCCACCCCTGCGCTAAGGTTACCTTGGGGCTGTAGGCTAGTGGGAGAGTTTGAATGGACTGATGGGAAGCTTACTCCACAAATTCCTGATCTGCAACTCCACAGAATGATGTCAGGTTTTGATTTTTGCCCCAAGACAGCACAGACCAGTGGAAACACTAAAGACTGGAATTGGTCAAGACTTCCGTTTAAGACAGCCATGAGTTTAACAGGGATTGTAAAAGCGGGCAGTTCTAAGTCAACTAGAGATGCCAAAATTAAACAGCCCATTTCATCTCACTGGATGAATGAGGACATTTGATTAAATCTTAAGTTTCCCTTTACTGACACTTCTCTGCATAATTGACCAAGCCCATTGGTGAGAAAAGACAAAAACGAGTTTAGCCTCAAAGTTCAGCTTCTTTATTTACACCTTATTTTTTGGGACATGTATGCCCCAACTGAATTAAACCCACACCTTTCAAACCTCAAGGTTGACGCTCTACCACGAAGCCAGTGAGTTGGTGGGGGGGGGGGGGGGGGGGGTCAAAAAGTCAAACTCATTCCAGAGTGTCAAATTGGGATGAAAGCAATGAACAGCATGAGGGAATTTTAATTCATTTATTAGCGGAGTCTGTAGATTACAAAAGTCAAATCAGGTGATCTTCAGTGGCCCTCACAAATCTTAGCGGCTTCCTTTGGCTGAACCTTTGCCCTGATGAGACTTGCTGGGGTACGGGAACACTGGTTCTTGAGGAACACGGGGTTCTGTTGGGGTGTAGCGGAACTGACTGAACAGCAGCCGTTTCTGGTTGTAGCGAGAGCGAGTCTTGGAAGCGTACACTTGATCCTCCTCGCTCACTGGAGTGAACTCTGGCTCCTCCTCGTCGTCAGATGAGGAGCTCCAGCTCTCCTGTTCAACCTGGTGCTGGCTGCCTGGAGCTCCAGACTGAGCACCCTGGGAACCAGACTGTTGAGATCCAGAACCAGAGTAGCTGCTGTCAACACTGCCGTAGCTGCCATAACCACTGGACTGTGCTGGTCTCTGATAAGTTGGCTTGGCTGGCTCTTGTTCAGGATAGGAAGCAGAGTACCACATGGGAGGACTTCCACTGCCTGAAGGATAAAAGGTTTAGCAATACCTGGACATTGACTCAGGACAACTCCACCTCCAATTACTCACCTCCAGCTGTGTTCATGCTGCTGCTGTATACACCAGGAAAGCCACTGTAGCCAGACTGCATCAATGGTTTTTCATAGGATGGAGCCTGACCTTGGTATGGGAGAAAATGACCACCACTACCTAAAGGAGAAAAGGCAAAATTGCACTGATTTTCCTCTCAGTAATTATTTTTGTAGGGAACCTTTACCTTGTTGAGGATAGCAGGTGATACGTCCAAGGAGGAAACATGAAAGTAACAAGAGCCTGAAGAACACAGAGTCATAAAATTGGTACCAGTTTTCATAAATCAAACCTACAACATAAACAGCCTCTTAAACACACATTGTAAGACACCATAAACCACAACATTACCTCATCATGATGTGAATGCTGCTGGATTATACACAAGAGACAGCTCTGAAACCAGTGATGCTGACTGCAACCTGCAGGAGCTGCTTTTAACTGATCCTGTATGGAGCTGGTCGCAGCTGATCATTGAATGGAAACAGCTGCAGCTGATCAAGGTTACTTCAGTACCACAAGGGGTGAATAATCTTTATTAAATTGACAGATTTCTTTATTTATTGTTTCTAGGATTGTTTTTTTGTTTTTGTGCGACAAATCTGAAGCAAAGTTCAAGTCTGAGCTTCTTGACACTTGGAGACATGTTTTGTAGAAATTCAGGTCTCATTGTGTTTATGCCAGAGATGAGGACACGGACTTGAGACTCTGACTTGAGGAAAGGACACAAAACACAAAAAAGCTTTAGAAATAAAGGTAAATAGACATATTACTAAGGATCCAGTCACAGTAGCAGTCGCCTTTAATAGATTTTTTAATGAATCGGTTTCCTTAATCGCCAATCATTTCAAATCTAATGATTTGCATGCTTGTCCCATAAATACGACAGAGCCCATATTTAACTTAATGACTGTCACTGAAACTGAAGTCTCACAAACAATCAGGTCACTTAGATCAAGCAGAACAAAAGATGTATTTGGGATGGATACTTTTTTGCTCAAAGAACTCAGCTCAATTTTAACATCTCCCTTAACCATTATTATCAATCAATCCATCTCTGAATCAATATTTCCAAGTGCATGGAAGTCATCAGTGGTGATTCCCATCTACAAAAAAGGAGACTCCATGTTACTTTCAAATCATAGGCCAGTCAGTATCATACCCACAGTGTCCAAGATAGCGGAAAAACTTATTGCCCAACAAATTATTTCACATCTCACCAGTTCATCCTTTTCTCTTCATCCAATGCAGTTTGGTTTCAGAGCTCAGCACTCAACAGAGACAGCTAACTGCTTTTTCATAGAAAACATAAAATCTCTATTCAATAAGGGTGGTGTAGTTGTATGGAGTCCTAAACTGTTCATAATTAAATAAATAAATATTTAATTAAATAAATAAATATGACCTCATGCAAATACACAATCAACCAATAAATCTCTTATAAATATATAAAAAGATAATGAAATTGTGAAAAACGTGCACACCGATTTTAAATTAGCCATTGTATTATTCAATATATTTCATTTTGCTTTAAAAACCTGTTCATTATTTTAAAACAGCATTTTTAAATTATTCATTTTATTCATGTGGAATATTATTACAATTCTAAGTCTTTTTTCAGAAACTTGGATTTCAAAATCAATATTTTCCAAAGTAGCTTTGTTTTTATTTCATGTTGCTGTTTTTCACAATGGCGTATTTATTTCATGAAGAGCTTTTTCAGGAGAATGGGTCTGTCTGTTGTATCATCAATGGACTGTCATCCCCTCCACTCATTCAGTTTGTTAAAATAAGAACATTCTCCCAAAGAGTGACAAGAGGGTCAGTTCGTCAAGACTGTATAGTTCCTCTGCGGAGAAGTGCCTTTAGCCGGAGCGCCTTCTCTGTAACAGCAGCACAAGAGTGGAACTCAGTTCCTCACAATATTAGAGACCTCACCACATTCACTCTGTTTTAAAAGCACCTAAAAAAATGGTTCATATCACAACAAACATGTCTACATTGAACTATTTTAATGCCTGCCCCTCCTTGTCTGATCTGTCACCTTTGTGTCTTATATTTGTTTTTTATGTTTCTCACTATGAGCATGTTTTATGTATTTTAAATGAATGTCTATTGTACATGTATATTTTCTTTTAATGTATTTAATTCATGCATCGCACTTTTTAGGTTGACGATTTTAACACCTGTCCGGGGACGACAGATGAAAATTGCCTTTGGGCTAATTCTGGCGCATTGCAGCCATGCTTTTAATGTGCACTGTCCCCGTTAAATAAACGAATAAATAAATAAAATGAACAATGTTTTTTTTTTTCTTACGATTTTTCATCTGACATACCTGTCAGGTCTGATGTTAAAAACATGCTGTACAATGTTTTACAACGGGGAAAAACACCTGCCTGACGATCACGTTTCTTAGTTTGAAGACACATCCTGATAAAAATTTTTGCCTCTGTTGTTTTTAACACGTTCTTTGTAGCATTTTTCTGATGATGGATATAAAGGAAATTAAGTTCAAAATTGTATTTGTGAGTATTTCTTTATTCAAATCATAGTGAATCACACTAAAAAAAACGTAATCTTAGGAAAGTAAAAAGAAAAACTTTCTTCCAGAAAAATCATTTCAAGACAGTTTGTCAAAATTAAAATAGTATTAGTTTAAGAAAACACATGAAAGTGAAAAGATTTTTTTCCTTAAAATAAGAATTCTTGGTAAGACCATCATTTTTACCACTTGGACAGATTTTTTGGGGTATTTCAAGAATTTGTAAGAATTATTAACTAGGTGGCGTGTTTTTGCTGTGCAGGAGCAGAAGAAAAAAATGCAGTTTGAAAAAGAACTTATTTGTGATGTAGAAAATACACTGGGCGGGCCACGAGCTCCCTGCTTCATTCTGAAAAGGGGAGGGGAAGGGGGCGCGGAGTTGCTCCATGCCAGTGGTCCTGCCTACAACTCAGAGGCACATTTCTGCCACTCTGCAGAAACCATGTCCTATAAAACACGGGTCCATCCATCCATCCATCTTCCTCCGCTTATCCTTGACCGGGTTGCGGTGGCAGCAGTCTAAGCAGAGATGCCCAGACTTCCCTCGCCCCAGCCACTTCCTCCAGCTCTGCTGGGGGGACCCCGAGGCGTTCCCAGGCCAGCTGAGAGAGTCTCTCCTGGGTCTTCCCCAGGGCCTCTGCCCAGTGGGACACGCCTGGAAAACCTCTCCAGGGAGGCGTCCGGACTAGATGCCCGAGCCACCTCAACTGGCTCCTTTCGATGTGGAGAAGCGGTTCTACTCCGAGCTTCTGACCCCATCTCTAAGGGAGCGCCCAGCCACCCTGCGGGGGACAGCTCTGCCCCTCTCTTCATAAAACACGGGTGTTTACTTAGGCTAAACTGCATAATCATAACACTGGGAACACCAAAAGATCAGAATACAAGTAAGTCTTAATCTGACCATGTCTGGTTGCCTTTGCACGCTCCTTTCTGCATGAAGTCTTCACTTTTGTCAATTGTCAAAACTGAAATGGAACTCCTTGCAAATATTTTGCCAAAGCAACTGGAAAGGTTAAAAGGAACCAAGAAATGTTTAAATCCTAGAATTGCATTTAAATGTTCAATTTGTCACGAGTCAGGACAAGACCAAATGGGGGGGGGGGGGGGGGGGGTGCAATAGTTGAGACAAACTACAATGGACAGGTCATAGTTGCCCTGCTCTGATGCACATGAGGCCATGTACAGCCTAATTTGAACTGTCATCTGGCTCAAAACTGCTTGCTCCACTATTGGTGACATTTTACTAGTGTCAAATTTACCTACTTGGAAGTAAGGATGACTGGAAATAAACCTGATTAGCTCGCCAATACTCCTGGCCACATTTCAGACAAGTTGCTACCTTTACAGAAATTCTCTACACTGCAATTTTGCTTGAACACCGCAGGTTAAAGTTTACGTGTAACAATTTTAAAATGAGTGAAGTGGATCATTCAATTGTGCATTTACGAAAATCATAAACTGAGTTGTAAATGAACTGCAAAAACTGTTAAGTCCCAAGTTCTTTATTGAGGCAAACTCTAGAACCACAAGCTGCTGTAGAAAACATTTGCTCTCCAAGTAGCTGCAAAGAGCACGAGTGGCCCTCAGATCCTAGCGGCTTCCTTTGGCTGAACCTTTGCCCTGATGAGACTTGCTGGGGTACGGGAACACTGGTTCTTGAGGAACACGGGGTTCTGTTGGGGTGTAGCGGAACTGACTGAACAGCAGCCGTTTCTGGTTGTAGCGAGAGCGAGTCTTGGAAGCGTACACTTGATCCTCCTCGCTCACTGGAGTAAACTCTGGCTCTTCCTCGTCGTTAGATGAGGAGCTCCAGCTCTCCTGTTCAACCTGGTGCTGGCTGCCTGGAGCTCCAGACTGAGAGCCCTGGGAACCAGACTGTTGAGATCCAGAACCAGAGTAGCTGCTGTCAACACCACCGTAGCTGCCATGACCACTGGACTGTGCTGGTCTCTGATAAGTTGGCTTGACTGGCTCTTGTTCAGGATAGGAAGCAGAGTACCACATGGGAGGACTTCCACTGCCTGAAGGAGATAAGTCACCAATATCTGCTCTAAAAGTTTGATCATTAGAAAAAGACACATTACCTCCAGTAGAGTACATTCCACTTGGAAAATATCCAGTGGACTGTCCAGAAGGTTTTTCATAAGTTGGAGCTTGTCCAGAGGATGAAAACATGGGTGCATAATTTCCCCAGTCTTTAAAAAGGAACACAAGTGTCAATTGCTGAAGTCACTTTAGTCCTTTGATCTATGTCATCTTACCTCCTTGAGGAAAACAGGAGATGCTTCCAATGAGCAGACAAGAAATCCATAGAAACCTGCAGACAAACAGAGCCAAAAATTACATCATCCATCAGGACCAATAAATTCCACCTGCCTGTTAATAATAATAATAATTATTATTATTATTAAAAGTCAGGCAAAAAGGAGAAAAAAAACATCCAAAGACAAGCCTCAGACATTACAGCCCGTCTCACCTCATTCTGATGCAGATGACCCAACCAGACAAGCCAAAGGTGAGAAAGCTGTGACATGGAAACTGACCTGCAGGAGGAGCTTTATCTGATCCTCAGAGCTAATTGCTGAGTGTGAACAGCTGCTCCTGGCC
Source organism: Oryzias latipes (assembly GCF_053564925.1). Taxonomy (NCBI): domain Eukaryota; kingdom Metazoa; phylum Chordata; class Actinopteri; order Beloniformes; family Adrianichthyidae; genus Oryzias; species Oryzias latipes. The sequence continues at coordinate 29,479,456 of NC_136242.1, read as the reverse complement.
AACAGAAACACATCGCTTCTTCATCAAACTGTTTTCTCAAAACAAACCGGTTCTACATTTGAAATATCAGTTTGGTAAAAATCCAGAGTAGAACTTCTCAAAAGCTCAGGCTGCAGTGCTGCAATGGGGGCAAAGAGACTTAAAGTTTCAAGTTCATTGTTTTGGATCCTATAATGGAATCAGAACTCTGTTGCTATGACAAACAGTCTTTAAAACCACCGTCTTTTTTTGTTTGTTTACATGTTGTCTCGAGGATTAGAAGTTTGTGGGATAGTCTACAACATTTTTGCTTGGGACAGCTTTGAGAATCTGACAGCTTGTGTCCAGACTCCTGTGATGAGATCCGATCTCATTATAATTGAACAGAGTTTTTTATTTTTTTTATTTTGAACTACTGTAGCTTGTGAACTGCAGGTCTACCTGTTTGGATTCGGGTTTAGTTGATTGTGAAAAGACTCCAGCTTGTGTGGATTCTAAAGTTTAATCCCCTTTTCAGGATGGGTCAAAACTCCAAGAATTAAAAGTGTCTGAATAGTTTTTTTTTCAGATAATCTACAAAGTAATGTCGTCAGGTGGTCATTTGCCATTTCAGAATGTTTGTATGGCAGCTAAATGTGACCTAGACCCTCTGGTTTGTCAGAAGATTCATAACCCTTGCTGTTAAAGTACAATATGTCCAACACAAGAGGCCCTCAGCTCTCATCTGTCTGCCCAGCTGTTGGACAGGACAAGTTAAAAAAATAAATTAAAATAAAATAAATGTGACCTAGAAGCGTTCAGTGGTGATGGGCGAATGATACCAAGGCCTATGACGCCCTGCCTGAAGCGGAGGTGAGTGTACCAGAGCTTGTTGTACCATCACTGTCTCACTGCTTCATTGTATTTTAAGCTCTTCGTTGTTTCGTGGTCTGTCGGCGTGTGTCATTCGCTCATGGCACTTTCGTGCGTTTTGAAGCTATGACAACTTGACAGATGAGACAGATGTCAGCGGTTTGCTGCCATACCCGCCTCATTATGCATAAAAACAGGGTTTTGGGAAGATAGAGATTTGGTGAGTGAGTGAAAGTATTATCAAAATAAAATAAAAGTAAAAAAACTCATAAAGACAAATGACTTGTGTACTTCTGTGAGAATGATCCAAATCAACAATACAAGTCTCTAAATCACAAACCACTGTCCTTAAAGTTTTTTTTTTTCAAAGTCTCACAGAAATATATTTCTTAATCAAACACCACTATGATTTGCAAAGTAGGAAGGATCTTTAGACCCGTTAGAGGCTTTTTAGTGCAGTTCTTGAATACAGCTCAAAACTTTAAATAAACCCTTAATCAACATTTAACCCTTAATATAGTTAGCTTTTCTCGTCTGGAGGAGAAAGTGTGACGTTTGTTGTAATGATGGGGAAATCCTTATTTGGTATTGTACGGTGACACCACAGACTCGTGTGACCTTTATTTCTGCAATGGGATTGAAACAGTGCTGATGCTTCAGTCCTGCTCTTCAGAGGTTGTTATGGCTTTAGTTGTCCACCAGATGTCAGCATCATTGAAGCTTTGAATCTCTTGACACAATTTTTAGCAATTGTGCTTCGTGAAGCACAATTTTGTGCTTTGTGAAGCTTTACTCACCAACCACTACATGTCAGAAAACCAACAGTTCAAATAAGTTTTAACCCCCAGGTTTAGAAACTTGTGCTGCAAAATAGAAACTCTAATCTTGGCTTCAAGATTAAAGAATTCAACATTTAAACTTGAGTCCAGAATACCCGGCTTTAATTTAACCTGCTTAAAGAGGCATCTGACAAAGTTTTACTATAAAACATTTTCAACATGCATTTTAGAACTTTCTCTTTTTGTGCAAATTAAGGACACAACAAGACTTAAATTATGAAACTTGCTTCCACCCCTTGACTTATAGGGCCAAGTACTTTAGCTTACAACTTGTCCCAGTTTAAGAATCTAAAAACTACAAATTAATGTTTATAATTTCTCAAATCCAAGTAGGTCCAATATTACATGTGCTGCACAAAACACTGGCCTAAATATGTTTTTGCTGTATTTCTTTATGGCATTTACCTTTGGTGTAATCAAAATGAGAATGCGAGGATATTTAAACTTTCTGCTTCAGAATTTAAAGCATATGTATGTTTTCCTTAGAGCTCTGAAGCCCCCTCCCACCACCACCACATCGTGTGTCAATAAAGCACCATACAAAATGTCAAAAGCAGAGCCTTTTATTTACTTTTAATCAGATCAACTCTAAACCAAGGACAACTGTCATCATCCACAGCCTGTTTTGAAAGGAAAGAGGACAAGAGTTAAGTTTCCGTTGCTGAAGTCACTTCCTGTCCTCTGATCCATGCATTTTTCCTCCTTGACCTTCTGGATGCATTTGAGAGGTAATGGTAAAACTTCTACAAATAAATGTTTTTCCATGAGACAACATTTACCCTGAAGTTGCTCTCCCCTCATTTATTTATATTTATATATATATTAAGCAGATGAGTCTGAACAGCCAACTCAAAGCTCAGAAAGCTGTGACACAAACTACAAACTGCAGGGGCTTTTTTTTATCTGATCCTCATAGTTGATTATTGAACAGGAACAGCTGCTGCTCATCCAGACTACTGTACTGTAGATCTCATCACAATTCACCGTTAATGGAAACCTTTGAGCTTTTTAAGGAAAACAATTAGAAAGGAAGGACCACATTTTATGGTATTTTTCTCAGATGCATTTGTAAATAACAAAGTGCTGTAAAATGATTACATCTTAGTGCATAAAGCGTTAGTTTTGGCCAGTTTTTTTGCACTAAATTGCACAGAAAAAAAAACAAAATAATCAATTCTTTGGGGAGATCTGTTTCCAGAAGTTCTTAATTTGATATTAAAGACATGGATTGAGAAGAGAAGATATAATTATAATAGGAGTTACTTGAAATGGAACAAACATCCACACATCAGCTCACAACAATCCGAATCAAGAAAGATTACAGTAGCAGCTTTCCATACCTTTGCAAAAACGTTAAAGTTGAGAATTTTTAAAATCTTAATTAGTAATTACATTGTTATTAAAATTAGGCTAAATGCATTTGCTCCTTACTCTTGACGATTAAAAAGGTTGACTTGTCAAAAATTATTAATTATTTGGCCATTGAACACTGAAGTTGAAGTAATTTTATCCAACAACTTTTAGGCTTATTTTTCCCTTTTTAAATGCTTGTGTGTAACTCGTTGTCTCTTTTGATATCTCATTTAAATATTTCTTGTAAAGTAAAAATGACTTGGTGCATGGTCACATAGTCATTTTTTGTGATTTTGGTGGAGCTGTTCAATGTTTTGAGGCCTCCTCAAGTTTTGGGCAGAAGCTCCTTTACATGCATCAAAACATTGAAGTAAACTTGACACAATTTAGACCACCCTACTATTTTATTTAACCTTTTAGATGTATTTTTTTTAGCAAAGAAAAGCACTTTGCCATGAAATCTTCATCAAGATAACTTTACTTCTTGCAGGTTTCACCAATGACTCATCAAACTGGGGAAATAAAACTGCAATGAAGTGAAAACAAAATAAAAGATAAATGAAGCACAACCAGAAAAGGCATTTGTTTAAATAACTATTTAAAAAAGGAGTTTCCAAAAATCCAGAAAACACTAAGGAGTTTAGATGTTTACTGGCCCACGTCTGCAGATTAAGGGTCAGAATAATCCGCAGAGGTTTTACCAAACGTTTTAGAGGAAGTAAAAGTGTTTATTGTGAAGGCATCGAGGAAATCAATTTTTGTTTATTAATTATGACGAACGTGAAGGTTTTCTGCTTTCTGCCTCTGGTTGACAAAACAACTCAGCAAGAAAGAAAAAGTTGGGGTTTTTCATCCATTTTTTTGGATTAGTAACAAGTTTTGTGTACATTTAGGGTGATCCTTTCTGTGAAATAAGATTTTACCAGATGAATTAAGATTTTTTTTTGCTGACAAGCATTTCTGCATGAGACACAAACATCCCTGGAGTTCCCAGAGGTCTGCCAGAATGTGTTTGTGTGAAGCTGAAGAGCTCAAAGATCAGGGTTAGAGTCCTGCCGGAAGATTCAATCAGTGGAGTCTGACTCATTGACCGTCATGTACTCTCCTTGTTTGATGTTCAGATGTGGGCTGGTGAGAGGTTACATGCACTTGTGTTTTGTTCGAATGAGGGGGAGGTACCACAGGGAGGCTGGTGGTCTGGGATAAAAAGCGATTTCTTTGAAAGCTCGCTGTGATTCCCTCAGTCTTTCTCTGGAGCGTGGTCAGCATGAAAGCGGTGCTGCTGTGTGGTCACTTGCTGCTGGCGCTGACGGCGGAGGTGCTGCTGACAGCAGGTACAGAACCCCTTCTTCTGATCAGCCAGTCACAGCCACGAAGGCTTCATGGATGAGACTGTGAGGAGCTCAGCTGTGTTTCAGGTTTACTGCTGTTCCCGGGCCGTGGGAAAGTAGTGGACCCACATCGGACTGCAGAATCAACCCCTGTCAAAAAGCTGGATGCTCTTACAGCCAGAAAAACTGTCTGAATTAATAGTTAAAGATTTCAATCTTGTTAGAAATATTTCCTAAAATTATTATTTTGACAATAATCATAGAAGAATAATTTGGGATCCCAAAACTAATCTAAATTTACCAATATTAGCAAGATACTAGGCTAAATAAAATGAGTTTTTATTTATTTAGAGGTTGTGCTAGTGTTTCTATGCCTAATATAAATAACTCAGATTTCATTTATTTGATTTACAAAATAATATGACAGTTAAGCTTTTTACCAGCTAAGTCTTGGGTTGAATCGGCAGGAGTATCTCCAAAAAAAAACAAAAAACCTTTACATATTTATTAAAATGAAAATGCTTTTGCAAAACACTTTTAATGAGATCTTCTTTTTTAAAAGACAGAAAACAGGAATTTTTCTTGTTTTATTTACTCACACTACTTCTCTGTCTTTGCAGTGTAGGGTTGGTTTGTTTGTTTGTTTTAGTTTATTTGTTTGTTTGCATAGGAAAAGGGTCTCATGATCAAATCAGTAGCAACTAAAGAAAGCTCACATTACCATTCTCTCACCACCGAGCAAAACTGTTGAATTTGCAATCAGTTTTGTGTTGGTGTCACCGGGAGGAGTTACCTGGTGTTTGGTTCAGAAGTTTTCTGAGCCTCAGTCATACTTGTACGTTAGAAGGATAAAAGCAAGACATAAATTATTTCATTGAATCTTTATTGCCCCAAAATGTACTTTTTCTACACCTTAAGAGCAAAAACAATCAAACAAAAAACTTCGAAGACACTCACAACAATCTCATGAATGGTCTGACAGAAATGCTCTGAGTTTGTTTAGAAGGATGCTGGGATGTTACTCTAAAAGGGATTTTTTCAACACTGTCTCGGTTACATGGCTGCTGTGAAATGTCTTTCTCAGTGTACTGTGTATTTTTGGTTACATTTACAAAATGTATCAAATTTGCAAAGCAACTGTGCTCTGTTGAGGTTCCGCTCATTTCAGTCATGTTTGTTTCTGCATATCAATAACGATTTTTTTTAATCCATATCGACTAATATGGTTTTTATCAATTAATTAATCGAGACCTCATTCAGGAATCCAATCTATGCTGGATGACTGTAAAGGTTTCACAGACGAAGGTCCAAAAAAGTTTTTCTCAGCCCTCTGAGTCTGATGCCACCAGGAGAAATCTCGTTTTTTTTCTTTGTATTTTTTTTTTTGGCTCATTACAAAGTTCAAAGTCTCGCTGTTCACATTTTAAACCCCAACAGGCCAGTCTCCATCCTAATCCAGCACCACATTGTTCTTGTCAGCAAAAATGCATCAACATTTCAGGGCGGATTTTTGTGCTCTTTTATTTCAGACTTTTTTTGTTTGTTTCTGTTGTTGTTGCTTTCACTGTCAATTACCATAACATTAATCTATCTACAGTTCCAGTTTTTAGGACTTAGAGAAAGCTGAAGGCTTATCTTTTTGTAGAAAAATTTCATTTTTTTTCTAAATACTTCTTTTCTCTTTGCTGTCTGCAGTTTAAACCAATACTGACCCACTCCGATCATTTTTTGATCAATTTCAAAGGGGTTGTTTTAATTACGATTATGCAGTTTTGAGCCATAATTTAAAAACCTGTGTTGTTTTCTATGACATAGTTTCTGCAGAGCGGCAGTAGTTCATTCGAAATTCGTCCTTGAGCTGTAAGCCTGTCCTGACTTCCCATCATTTCTTTGTTTACACTCACTCCCTCTAGCCTGCAGTCCCTCACACCCCCAAAACTAACATTAGCGGTGCAACAAAAATGCCAATCAATAAAGTACAGTTTAGAGCCAGATCCCAGCTCAGATGAGGAAAACAAGAATAACATAACATAATATTTGTCTACAAGTGGATGAATCAGAATGGAGGAGAGCAGGGAGTTTGTCGTTTGGTGTAGTAAGTTCTATGTCTCACCTACAAGCTTTTTCCAATGCCCTTTATTGATCTGCTCCAGATTTACAACCATTTAAAATAAGAAATACTCTAAAATGCAAATTTGAGCTTAATTTACTTTACATATGTTTTCCATCATCAGAAATATGCCACAAGTACATTTTAAAAACACCAAAAACAAGATTTTTATCGGAGTGGGTTTTTAACTCTATATGAGAGTTGGACTGAGTTTCTCACCATGTTCCAGACTGGAGTACACTCTGGCTCCACAAATGGCCGGATTACCTTGCCTTTTTTGTTTTGTTTTTTATGCTAGTCTGTTTCCACGTCATGTTTCATTCTTTACGTCTGCAGACTGCTCCTCCATTTGAAAAACACACCAAAACCTTCAACTAATTAAGTCAAGTAGATATTTGGAGCTGATTACGGTCAGAGACATTTACAAGCTAAAGGGAAAAAGTCTGTAAAAGTTAAAAATTATTATTAAGGGAAAGTGAAACTGGACCTAATATAAAGACTTTAACAAACAAGAACATAAAGTGATTTTACAGAGAAGACTTGATCTTAATCTTTGTTTATGGTTCTTCGTCAAACCTGTGTTGCTCCTCCTCCCTTTCTCAAATCTGGAGATAGCAACAAAAGTTTTTTTGTTGTAGCTGGTTCTAACATAGCAGCTGAAATCAGCGTTTGTGTCTCAAATATATATTTAGTTATTCTTTACTTCATGCGATCTGGAATTTGGCAAATACTTAGTTAACCGCCAGCACCAAAGCTCACCAGCCTCACCAGAGGTGGAGCTACAGGGGGAAAGGGGGTGGCTGCCCCCACATCAAAAAGCTTTGCCACCCCTCAATTGTCCCTCATAATTGACAAAGATGAAGAAATCCACAATACAAGCTTCTGTAAGCATTATGAATAGCACCTTAGCTAACAGAATTGCTGTTTTAATATTAATAACAATAAAAAACACATGACATTGGACCTTTCATTTGTAATGGCCTTCCACTCTGCTGTTCTCATTTGCCACCCTTCCAAAGTCTTCTGCCCCCCCCCCCCACATTTAAAATGTTCTGGCCAAGCCTCACTTGAGTGTGAAGCCTAAACATGAAAGAAGAATTTACTTTTAAAATAATGGCAGGGCACAGTTTGTAGGACATGATGTGTACCTTCAGAAAGTCAAGACTTGAAAGTCGCTCCATCTCTAGGTAAAGCAGAATGTCATCAGTGCAGTGTTACCTGATGGAAGCACGTGTGAGTGGGTATGCTAAGATATTCTGCATCAAGGTAATCTCCCACAACATCTGGTTTTCTTCTGCACAAAACACCATCTGTTCCACTGTAAAGTACGAACACACAGAGGGAATGTAAACAGACATGAACTGTGACTGCAGAAAAACACACAAAGCCCTCCCCTGTGTTCCGTGCAGAGAGCAGCGACCCCGTGGTGACTCTGAAGAATGGCCAAATCAGGGGAGAGTTTACCACAGTGAAAGGCACAGACAGGAGGGTGAAACAGTACCTCGGCATCCCATACGCCCGCCCCCCCGTAGGACCGCTCCGGCTGGCTGCTCCTCAGAATGCAGAGCCGTGGGAGGGCGAGAAGAACTGCACACACCAGCCAGCCATGTAAGAGCCAGGAACCCCAAACACAACAGCATTTACTCGTGGACTGAGGCTTTATTTTCCTTGCACCTATGTCGGCTTCAGGTGCATCCAAGACCCACAACTGGTCGTCATTGTTGCTCAGGCCATGTCCGTGACATTTACCCCCCCAGAGATGTCAGAGGACTGCCTGTATCTGAATGTGTACACTCCAGCTGAGGCAACAAAAGGAGACAAACTGCCTGTGAGTCAAACACACAACTCACCCCCACCACCCACCCACCATTTCCCACTCTCTGGTCACCTGATGCTTCTAGTTAATGTTTTCTTCTCAGTCTCAGCTTTGAGTGTGTGGGTGTACCTCCACCTCAGACCACAGTTCACCTTTTTGGGGAGACTCACAATAACACAAAACATTTAACTCCTCCCACAGCAATTGCATATAAAGGGGCAACACTTTCGTTTTTCGTGTACACAGTTTTTCGCACACAGTCTGTAGGTTATAATTGGGGTCTCTAAATTGCCCCTAGGTGTGCATGTAAGTATGTGGCCCTGCAACAGACTGGCACCCTGTTCAGGATGCCCCGCCTTCATTCAACAGAAGCTAGGTTGGCTCCAGAGGCCTTGAGCAAAAATCCAAGCGTACTGTTTGTTTGGGGTGTCTTCCATATTGTACCAACACTATCACCAACTCTGGATACAGCAAAACAACCCCGTACCATCACCCTTCCTCCTCCGTGTTTGACGGTACACATCTCACATTGTGCGCTTTTAATAAGCATTTATTATTATCAGAGGGTTTAAAAAGAGCAACAGAGGAGGGACAATAATTGGACAAACATGGAAGATGAACACAAACAAACACACAGTGGCTTTAAAAACACAACAAAAAGGACAACAGAGTGATGCAGGAGTAAATAAACACAAAAGTGACACAAAAAACTAAATAAAATAAAATAACAGATACACGAAAAAACCTTTCAAGGTTGAAAACTGTGAGTGAGAACAGCTTTGAATCCCAAGATGTTGTGTCATCAGGTGATGGTGTGGATCCATGGAGGAGGTCTGACCATGGGGGCGGCTTCTCAGTTTGACGGTTCTCCATTAGCTGCCTACGAAAACATTGTGGTTGTCGTCATCCAGTATCGGCTCGGTATTCTGGGCTTCCTGAGGTAAGTCACGGTTTCTCCTTCACGTTTGATCCAGATCTTCTACAGAGACGCTGAAGTGGGCATACTGGTTTCTCTTCCTCAGCACTGGAGACGAGCACGCCAGAGGAAACTGGGGTTTGCTGGATCAGCTGGCAGCTCTAAGGTGGGTGAAGGAAAACATCGAAGCCTTTGGTGGAGATCCTCAAGCCGTCACAATAGCAGGTGAATCTGCTGGAGGAATCAGCGCATCCATTCTGGTAAAGAGAACTCAGAACCGTCCGGAAAAAAAAACCATGATCACCCAATTGTTTATAACTATGAAATGACTTTTATCCTCTTTAAAGTCCCACTCAAATCCTCTCTTGGTCTATTGTAAAAGTGGTCTTTTAATTATGATTAATACAATTTTAGGTAGAATCAAAAAACCTGTGTCGTTTTCTAGGACATAGTTTCTGCAGAGCGGTTTGACTGCTGGCATTGAGCCTTCATTTACCAACATCCCTTTGTTTACACTCTGACCTGCTAGCTTACAGCCTCTCACAAACCCAACTTGACATTAACGGTGCAACAAAAATGGCAAGAAATATTGGAACTATCCAGCCATGGAGTTGTGATCCAGATTGCAGCTCGGACGAGGAAAACAAAGACGTACACAGATCTATTTGTCTGCAAGTGGATGCATCAGAATGGAGCACAGCAGGGAGCTTGTGTCCCACCAACTGTTGCACCTTCGTCACTGCTACAGGCTTTTTCCGACTGCATTTATTGTCTGTTACTTCACAACAATTGGAATAAAGAAATATTCAGAAATACGATTTTAATCAAATTTTATTTATAGATCTCCTCCATAATTAAAAAAAAAAAGTCAAAAGAACATGTGAAAAACACCAAGAAGACAATTTTTATTAGAGTGGGTCTTTAACTTGTGCTTTTTCTTTTAGTCAAATAGTATTTTTAGAGTTTGTATTCAGAAAAACTACATATAAAGTATAATTATGATGCATAAAGAGCATTATAGATTGTATCATACAACTGTGTTATTGTAAACTTAAAGTGTTATCATTTTGTCACATTATTTTGTGTCATGTTATATTGTCATAATTTATGGGTATCATTACTTTTACTTAAAGTAATCCTTAATACACTTAAAATCAGTGACATGGTATCATATATGATTATGATTGTAATGTAAATTTTATGTATTGACATTTTTTTCCTTATTAAAATTTGACCACACAACATTTCCATGGGGCGGCTGTGGCCGGTCGACCTCTGATGGAAATATTGCAGGTTCAATTCCTGCCTTGCTTGGCCATGTGTCAAAGTGTCCTTGGGCAAGACATTGAACCCCACCTTGCCTCTGGTGGAAGGTTGGTGCCAGTGTTTGGCACCACCAGTGTGTGAATGTGTGTGAGTGAGTGAATGGGTTTGTGACTGTAAAGCACTTTTGGGCCTTCAACGAAAGTAGAAAACGCTACACAAGTATACGCCATTGACATATCCATGAAAATAATTCCCTTCAATCTCTGTGGAGGCTTCATCCGCTTATGTTTTCATGTTAACTATGTGGGCGTGGCTTTAGTGGACAGGTGGTGTGACCCTTGTCAGGTGGGAGGGCCAAGTGGCACTGTGTTGATTCCTTTCTCTGTGTTTTTCACAGACGTTGTCTCCTCATGCAGACGGACTCTTCCAGAGAGCCATATTTCAAAGTGGAGTAGCAATACTTGGGACGTACACCACAAACGACCCTCTGAGCCATGCCAGGGTGCAGACAAGTTCAGGGAAAACTGCACAAAAGAATGTGTTGTGTTTTCTCTTCTCACATTTTTCTTGTTCTCCAGGTTGTTGCCAACATTACTGGTTGCAGCGACTCTGACACAGCAGAACTGGTCCGGTGCATCAAAGGGAAAAGCCAGGAGGAGCTTGTTGCTACCACCAAAAAGGCAACTGACCAAATCTGAAACCCCTGAAGCAGATAGATTGTAGCAAATAGTCATCCAATAGTGTATTTTATTTTATGAACTGTTAATTTGCAATGTTTGTGTTTTGTCTGATGATTTCTGAGCTTTAAAAACAAAGAAGAGAAAAACTTTTTAGCTTTTTTTTTTTTTTAACTTTCTGTACCTTGACCACCAGATGGCAGTCTCTACTCACCAATGTCTCTGTTTTCCTCTGAGAAGCTGCTCAGTATGAAGAATGTGTCTTGTCTTTAGATGAAAATCTTCCTGGGAGCCGTTGTGGACAATGACTTCCTGCACGACACTGCAGAGGCGCTGCTCCGCAGGAAGGAGGTGCTGAAGGTTCCTGTAATGATGGGAATCACCAACCATGAGTTTGGATGGATCCTGCCTCAGGTCGCTCTGCAAGTTAACAACAGTGGGCATGTCACAGATCCACCCCATTGTTTTTCTCTCAGTCCTAATCATTCATGTCCTTGTGTGTGTCTTGGGATCGCAGAATTTTGCACCCCCCGGGTGGGAGAAAGGCATGAGCAGGGAGTCTGTGCTAGCTGTTATAAACTTGTTCAATCCAGGGGTGAGTTCAAAAGGAAACTTTCTAGTCTTTTGTTTTCTTTCTCATGTGTCTTTATTGGAGTTTCTATGAAGAATGAGGGATTTTTATTTTAATTTTAGACCAGACAGATTAGAGGAGTCAGTCATCCAAAATATCAATACCTACCAACTCATTCATGAAAAACTGTCAAATTAGTTGCTTTATTTTTCTTTAACTGTGGTTTTTAATTCATTCAGGACTTACCTTTTACTCCTTAAAACAAATCAAAAATTCAACTTCAATTATTTGTATCTGTATGAGTAAAGAAGCCCGACTTAATTTTAAGATAACACATAAATCCCATATATTAGTGAAGATGAGCTCAAAAGAATTTGTCTTCTTGGACAAAATAAGGACAAAACACAACCTTGTAAAGAAACTGAATGACAACTTTATTAACTTTATCTGAATTTTCAAGAAATGTTGCTACTGATAGGCTTGTAACATCTAGCAGAAAAAAACTAAAGCCTTGGTTACATGCACTTGTTGACCCATTCAAGTGCTGCAGGATTTTGGGTTATCCAGGCCTACCGGGGTCGTAGAGAGGAGAGGCTTCATCTTAAGGCCCAGCTTATGCACTATTTTACTAAATGTATTTGCTCACCCATCCAAATGGTCAGAATCAGATGTCCCAATCACCTGGCCTGGGCACAGGTGTATAAAATTAATGCAGACGTTTTTTAGAAACGTCTGTGAAAGAATGGGCCGCTCTTCAGGAGCTCCGTGACTTCCAGCGTGGAACAGTCATAGGATCGCACCTGTGCAACAAATCCAGTGGTGAAATCGCTCCTAAATATTCCTCAGTCAACTGTCATCAGAACAAAATGGAAGAGTTTGGGAACAACATTAACTCAGCCACAAAGTGGTAGACCACATAAACTGACAGAGACGAGTCAGCAGATGCTGAAGCACGTAGTGCAACGAGTTTTTGTCTTTGACTTTCTGCACAGTCAATTGCCAAAGAGCCCCAAACTTCATGTGACCTTCAGATCAGCCCAAGTCCGGCATGCAGATAGCTTCATGGTATGGGTTTCCATGGCTGAGCATCTGCATCTAAATCACACATCACCAAGGGTAATGTAAAGCATTGGATGCAGTGGTGTAAAGCACGCCGCCACTGGACTCTAGAGCAGTGGAGACGCCTTCTCTGCTGTGAGGAATCACACTTTTCCATCTGGAAATCTGATGGACGAGTCTGGGCTTGGAGGTTGCCAGGACAACGGTGCATTTCGGACTATAATGTGCCAAGTGTGAAATTTGGTGGAGGGGGAATTATGGTGTGGGTTGTTTTTCAGGACTTGGGCTTGGCCTCTTAGTTCCAGTGAAAGGAACTATGAATACTTCAGGATACCAAAACACTTTGGACAATTCCATGCTCCCAACCTTGTGGGAACAGTTTGGAGCGGGCCTCTTCTAGCATGACTGTGCACCAGTGCACAAAGCAATGTCCATAAAGAAATGAATGACAGAGTCTGGTGTGGATGAACTTGACTTGCCTGCACAGAGTCCTGACCTGAACCCTACAGAACACCTTTGGGATGAATTAGAGCGGAGACTGAGAGCCAGGCCTTCTCCACCAACATCAGTGTGTGACCTCACCAATACGCTTTTGGAAGAATGGTCAAAAATTCCTATGAACACACTCCTCAACCTTATGGACAGCTTCCCCAGAAGAGTTGAAGCTGTATTAGCTGCAAAAGGTGGACCGACGTCATATTGAACTCTATGGGTTAGGAATGGGACGGTATATGTGAGTCGAGGCAGATGAGACAATAATTCGGGTAATATAGTGTACTTTAAATTGAAATTTTACACCCAAAGTGCAATTGTTTGCAAATCGTTTCATTTAACCCGAATTTACAGAGAGGCATCTTAAGGGCATGTGCACTATGCGAGACATACTGTAATCTAAACAAAAATCTGGAAATCTCATTGCATGATTTGTAAAAATGTTTTTGTAAGCTACTGCTGCAAATAAGTATTTGAAAACCTGAGAAAACCCATGTCATATTTGGTGCAGTAGCCTTTGTTTACAATTACACAGGTTAAATGTTTTCACCAGGTTTGCACACACTGCAGGAGGGATTTTGGCCCACTCCTCCACACAGATCTTCTCTAGATCAGTCAGGTTTGTGGACTGTTGTTGAGAAAAACACAAAGTTTGAGCTCCCTCCAAAGGTTTTCTACTGGAGTGGCTAGGCCACTCGATAACCTTGATATGCTTCTTACGCAGCCATTTCTTGGTTGTCCTATTTGTGTGCTTCAGGTCATTGTCATGTAGGAAGACCCAGCCTCGACCCACCTTCAAAGCTCTAACTGAGGGAAGGAGGATGTTCCCCAAAATCTCGCAAAAATCCATGCTACACCTTGACTTACCCTTGCAAGTTGTAAAAGTGTTTGCCAGGACCTGTCACCTGCAGCATGCCATATGTGTATGAACATTTGTGGCCTTAATTATTTTAAGGTCATACGCTTGCTTGTTTTGTGCGGGCCATTTGGGCGTCCCGTACAATTCTGCCCTTGAATGCAGTTGTGACCAAGTTATGATGGAGTCATGGGTGTCTATGGTTTTTCTGCATTTTTTCCTTCCAGCTAAGGTTTGCCCTCTGCAGAAAAGTGAAAAGTTGTCAACTTTTTTTGTTCCCAAAACTATTGAATTTTTTCCCTGATAGCTTCCTGTCCTGTCTGTCCATCCATCCATTCATTTTCTGAACCTGCTGTATCCCTGGGGATACGCTCTGGACAGGTCACCAGTCTGTCACTGGGCTCCTGTCAGGGTCTTTGTTGCTTATTTCTCACACACTAGTAGCTTATATACTACCATACTTCACTGAAAAACACCACATTCCATTCACTTATAATATTGAGGCAAAACAGTGTTATTTTCTTTAAAAAGTGTTAAAAAATAAGTGAACTGTGAACCATTTTCCAGCTCCTGAGAAATTTTGGTGGATGTTTGTACAGCTTGTGATAACTGATTAAGGCTTTAACATGTGTTTCTGTTGAAGGTCCCTTCAGCCAACGACCTGATCGCAGATGAATACCTGAAAGATGCTAAAACTCCGGAGGAGATCAGAGACGCCTTCACTGAAGTCATAGGAGACCTCCTGATGACCCTGTCGACAATCAAAGTCGCCGGATATCACATAGGTTAGAGGGTCAAATGAGGCTTCAGAGTGGAGTAAACCATCAGTGAACACTGTACTTTGTGCTTATCTCTTTGATTTCAGACGCAGGCGTTCCGGTTTACCTGTACGAGTTTGCGTACAGCGCAGACGTGCACAAAGACAAAAGGCCCAGCTTTGTGAGGGCGGATCATGCAGACGACGTCGGCTTCGTGTTTGGTGGATGTTTCTGGGATGGAAATATAAAAATCACAGGTATATGCCAACATACAGTGGTACCCTGCGAAACACAATTCCAGTTGATTTCTATGGTAATTCTTTTCACATCGCCATGGAAAATTTGGACTGTCCTTGAGTGGAAGAACTTTGAGAATACCTTTTATTTGGCAAACAGTAAACACAAAGATAAATCTGAGCCACATAAAATCCAACTGGCTGAATTCATCTTCTTTTTGTGATGGAAAGTGTGAGTTCTTCAGGCAAACAATTGGTTCATTAATTGATGCAAGTTCCTTCTGTGAGTGTTTGTTATGGAGGTCATTTTTTTCTGTAGAGCATTTTTTGAAATGCCAGGTACCGCTGGATTGATTCATCAGAATGAGCTCATGATGACTTGTAAACTGTTTGCTTTAAGGAAACGTCACTGAAGAGGATGAACGAGTTTGTCGAACCATGATGTCATATTGGGCCAATTTTGTTCGAACAGGGTAAGGTCATAACATTTGAAATGGACAAAAAATGATGCTTCATTGCTGATTTAATAACCAGAACGCATGCTCTCCCCACCCACATTATTGACATGATGGTGATAAAGACTCCATGCAGAAGTTGAAGATTGATTGTAGACTGTACAAAGTATTACTACTGAGAGATGTTGCTGCTTTTTTTTCTTTTATTTGGAGCGCTGTCTTTTCTTCAAACTTTAAGCAATATACAATGAGCTGTTGGGGGCTCAGTGATGAGGTAGAGACAGCAGTTTGGGCCCCTTTGGGCTACTTTGCTGGTAGCGAAAAGTCTTCTGTCAATTACAATAAAGAGCTAAAGTTGAGTCATTTTGCTCTATGCATGTTTCAATTTTTTGACTCAACCATTGTTGTTTAGTTACTGTGGCAACACTGTCAAATTTTGATTTGTAAGAGCCAGTTTTACCAGGTCGGATGTTTGCGCAATCTTTAAAGAGTTACAGGAAATTTTTTAGAGGGTTTGCAGAAAAATGATGCAGGAATCTATTTTCGCACTTGAGAGTTGGATCACGATATGGTTGCCTAATAGTGGTTTTGTGGGCTCAGTTCTTCACCTTCCGTATTAACGTGGCTTTCAGTCATTTTTGGTGAATAAAAATCAGTAAAACAATCGTAGACTTTGTCTAAATGGAGATTAAGAGGAACTACAAAATAGAAACCGTCTTGAGATCTTCAAAAATTGTTGATGTAGTTTTGGTCTATAGCTTTTGCTTATCTTTAATAGCAAGGATTACTTCCTGCTCTGTTCCCTGACATGATTGAGTTTCTCTGCAGGTCACCCAATGGTCCAGGTCTAGTCAGCTGGCCTCAGTACGACTGGAAGAAGCAGGAGTACATGGAGCTGGGTCTGGTCCAGGCTGTGAAACAGAAGCTGAAAGAAAACAGAGTTAATTTTGTGGTCTTTACCCTCCCACAGAAGCTCCAACAATTAGCAGCAGCTGCCAAAGATGAGCCGTGACCTCTGCGAGCAGTCTCCAGAACTTAGTCCATTTACTTCTGTTTAAGAATTGTCTGTTCTACACAGCAAGTTTTAAGTTTAGAAAACTTCCTAAACAATTCTTTGTTTCATACTGCTTTTAATTGTCTGTAATTAAAATAATTTTGTCATTGACAACAGTAATTAAATAAATAAAAATTAAAAAACACACAAATGTGGGTGAAATAACATGATTAACCGGATGACAATTAAAAGCATGGCTCAAGAACAGCACTGGTGGATGCACTCACTCTGTAAGGTTTGGATAGCAGCACAATTTATTTCTTCTGCTTCATTTTTTGAGATTGAGATTGAGATTTCAGCTTTGCTAAACTTATAAAATCCTGAATTTCATTAGAACAGACAGAAATCTCTTTGTGCTGATTATATTCGTATATGAATATATGCTATGAATACATGCTGCTCAGATGACAAATATGGGTCCAAGTTGATTTGCAAATAAACTCTGATGGAATTTACTTCAGTGCTAATGTTCTGTGGATGTGAAGAACAAAAAGATGTTATAAGTAAATAAATTATTTAAAGATTAAATGTTGGTAAAGGTTTAGATTAGAGACTAGCAGATATTAGGCATGGACATCATAAAAAAGGCTGGGGGGGGGGGGGTTATGGAGTTGGAGCTTCTCTGAAATAATATTTTATGTCAATTGTTTGCCACACCTGATGTGGTTAACAAGTTTAATTTGAAATACAAATCTTATTATGTAAAAAAATAATAATAAAAGGTTTTATAGGAATTTATGTTAAAGGGGAATGTAATCAAAATATCATTACAAAAGAAAAATGTAAATATTGTTTGAATAGACTACATTATATCCGAAATTGTGTTAAAGTAACTGGTAATAATAATAAAAAATAACTTTCTTTTCTGTGGATTGAAATGATAGAACATTATTTTTTTCTTTATTATGAAGGAAATGTGCGATTAAATCCCAGCTCGGAGGCTTTGTCGCTGATTGGCTTAGCTTGTTCCTGACGTCATTGGGTTCCCCCCGCAGTCGTGTTTGCAGTGTTTCGCGCAGGCGCACTTGAAGCAGGACCTCAGTCACGTCTGTCGAGGCTCGGCGGGTAGCAGCACCTTTCTCCTTCCAGCTCTCACGTTTCACGTACGTAAAATCTCGGGTTTCATGTTACGGATTCATTTAAGATTCAGTTTGAACCCAGAACGTTAGGTTTCCCGAACTCACGACGTTTCCTCTCGTTTGTGTCGGTTTGAATGGCTGATCATGAGGGCAAAGCGAAGGATCAGACTCGGATCTGTTTTGGTTTTTCGGAACCCCGTTGCCGTTGCCTTTCGTCTGTTTGGTGTTTTCCTCTGCGGGGAGGTGTCCCCCTCCCCCGAGCTGGTGTGGGGGCATCCCCGCGGGCCTTCGATCATCAAGCTCGGCTTACAGGAAGCGTCAGCCCCGTCCGTGTTTGCTCAGAGCAGCTTCCTCCAGCAGCTGTCAAGTGCGCGGAGGAGGCGCGCTGATGCCGTCAACCGAACTCCCATTACAAACTCTGAGGTTTAACGTATTTTACCATTCTGGCAAATATAAAAAGCAGAAAAAGGGAAGGCCACACTTTTCCCTAAATATTAGGAAAACCTGTGTAATTCGGCACCTTTTTAATTGTAGTCTAAGTTATCCTTTTGCTTTTGTCCTTTCGTTTGCAGTGCTTGCAGCACACATGATAATTCTCACATGAAAAGCACAGATTTTTGTAAAATGAAAAATGCCGGATGTGAAGTTACTTTTGGTTATCATTGCTTGCATTGTGTGTCACTGTCCTGTGGAGTACCTCAAAGCTCTGTTTTGGTACCAGTTTAGTCTGTTTTGCCACTAAATTCCTGTAACAAACAGTAAAGCTGCTTTTATCCAACATATCACATTAAACTTATTTAGGTTTTGCAAACATTGGTTTAAATAAAGCTAATAAACACTGTAAACAAATTTGAGGTCATCCATCCATTTTCTTAGTCGCTTTTGGGGTCGAGTTGCCCAGCTACTATTGGGCAAAGGCGGGGTACACCCTGGACACGTCGCCAGTCTGTCACAGGGCACCATTTGAGGCCATTTTTTTATCCAAACCTGCACATACATCAGTGTTATTCTGCATGAGTCCAGAGACCTCTAATGGGCCTGCACTTCATCTGTCTGACAGACTGCTTATCTTGAATTTGCACATGGAGCATAACTTCCTCCGTCCTTTTCCAGCATCCACTGTCCATATCACCCGGCTCTCCTTGTATCTGCTGTATTTTTGGCTTTATCGGCTGTGAAAGGACGAAGATTGACGGGCTGGAACGATTCTTTTAGCCGTGCGGGGTCGACATTTTGTCCACTCTTGTGCTCTGCAATTTTTGAATGAAGGGTTATGATGGGAAATCTGGGACAGTATAGTAAAAATCATAAAAACACTAATATAAACGTAAATACATTTTTGACCCCAGTCTCCTCATAGCTGTGGCTGCCTGTTGTGTGCAGATGAAATGAGATTGTACAGACTTCAGCTGAGATTGTGAACCAGGACCCACTTCTGCTTATCACACTGTTTCAGTCGTCGGCATCACTCTCTGACCAAACGTTTCTGTCTTTAGTTAACTCCTGCTTTGACCCACCAGACTGTTTTTTTTCTAACAGGTGTGACTCTTTAAAAAAAAAAAAAAAAAACTGCTCAATTTCTATGGAGTCCCAAACTGTTCATAATTAAATAAATAAATAAATAATTAAATAAATAAATAAATATGACATTGTGCAATCACAAAATCGAACAATAAATCTCTCATGAACATATAAAAAGATCATGGAATAGTGAAAAACCTGAAAATAGATTTTAAATTAGCCATTATATTATTCGATATATTTCATTTTGCTTTAAAACCCCGTTCATTATTTTAAAACAGCATTTTAAAATATTCACTTTTAATCACATTGATTATTATTATAATTCTATGGCTTTTTTTTAAGAAAACTCGGATTTCAAAATCAACATTTTACAAAGTATCTTTGTTTTTATTTCACATTGCTGTTTTTCAGAATGAATAATTTATTTCATGTTGAGCTTTTCCAGCAGAATGAGTCTGTCTTTCAATCAAACCAGACAAGGCGGAGACACTTTTGTGATTGGCTACTCCTTTACTCAGACATAAGCAGCAGCACCCGAACTACATCCATTGAAGTTGCAGCAGTCTTCTGCAGCATACAGATTGTTTGTCTCTATTTGATCTCTAATGTCAGCAAAGCCGTGCAGATTTCTCAGAAATATGTAATCTCTCTGATTGGCACACCCCAGAGCGGGTATCTAGGAATACGAGTCGATTTCCAGGGATCAGCCAATGTGCGTTTAGATCCCGCCCACTTTCAAGCTCAACAGGGTCTTCTTTCCCCGCTGATTCTGCCAAGCCCCTTCCCTTGGCTGTGGTTTTGCTAGATAGGAGGTAGGGACAGTGGGAATCTCGTTCATCCATTCATGCGCGTCACTAATTAGATGACGAGGCATTTGGCTACCTTAAGAGAGTCATAAAGAAATCCGTCACTTAGAAAAATACTCTTCCTCACTATAAAGCACAGTTGTGAAGGACTGAGCTTTTTGACAGCAGCTTTTAATATGCTTAAACAATATAACCATGTATTAACATAAAACATGCATAACTGAGGTCATTTGAAGACCACTCTCAATGCTGCTGGGAGGCCCGAAAACCTTCTCTCTCAAATTTCACTGAAGGATTCTGGGTCAGGGAAGCCCCAAGGTCGATTTAGATTCCCATTTCGACCTGCGGCTAAACTGCCTGGATGTGGACCAGTGGACCGGGAAGGGGAGGGGGGGCTCATGTACTGAGCTGGGGTTCCATAATGCAGCAAAGACATGCGGGGAAAAGCTGATTTGTGGCTTTGAATTTTCTGCAGTGTGGCTCTGAAGTGACAGAGACTGATTAGCTGTGAGCGGAGCACCATCAGACCCGCCTCTTCTGCTGTACTTTTGAGTGTGTTTAGTTATATTTTTGGTGGGTGGGGGCTACTCTGGGGTAATTTTGCATAACGGCTCTCATTTGTGTGCTGTTCAGTTTTACACGAACGAGGAGTGGGAAATATGCAGGAGGTGCAGCCAGAGGTGCAGAGCCTCCTCCTCAAATCGCACATGGTGTTTGAATCCTTCACCCTCGCTATTGGGGGGGGGGGGGGGGGGGGGGGGCTTGTAAAGGGTGTGGGTTGATAGAGAGGAGGAAGCCCACGTAAGCAAAAACAGTGCAGGCTTTTGCGGGCAAAGATGTGTGCAGGACCTGGGGGGGTGGAGGTGGAGGAGGAGGAGTGGCCGATGGCGCTTGTCAATCCTAATGGCGTCTTTGACCAATAGGGGTTCTTATTGCCGCCATTCATCATCAGCGAGGGAGCACTGCTGACTGGGGGGGCTGCTCCCGTCATGCATGATTGTCTGATAAAGGTGTGTGTGGGGGGGTGTCACAACTTCTGCATAATCTGTGGGATGATTGTATGGAATACCAGAAGTGCCGCAGAAAAAAGACAAACCGTTGAAAAGAATTCTACATAAAACCATATTTACATCTCTGAAAAAACTATCAGCTTTTGTCATTTTCTAATTATTTCATGGATTTTTCAAAAGGTTGATCCTTTGTTTTAGTCCTCCCTTCGCGGAGGTTGTTCCAGAAATAACCTGAGATAATTCAACCCGCAAAAGTATGATTACAGATGTTTTTAAGGCTGTAAAACCCCTAGCTCCACACTTTATACACATTTCTCAGACAGACAGGAACATTTTAATACTTTTCTATCTTGTTTAAGTTCAAACCTTTATAGAAAAATAGGTCGATGTTTAAAAACCCACTTAGATAAAAATGGTGTTTTTAATACATTCTTATTCTGATGAGGGAGAACATATAATACAAAAACTAAGTAAAAAATTGCATTTCTGAGTATTTCTTTACGCAAATTGTTGTGAATCAGGAGCAGACGGGAAAAAGCAGTTGGAAAAAGATCATATTAGTGACATAGAAAATACGCTGGACGGGCCACAAGCTCTGCTCTGCTCCAATCCGATGCATCCATACAAATGACTGAACCCATGTGCATCTTTGTTTTTCTCATCTGTTTTTCTTGTCTCACCATATTTAAAAGACCACTGGGAACATTTTTTAAATAAGGAACTAAGCTGAAGCTGACACAAGAGTGGGTCTTTTAAAGAATAAAAAACAAAGATCTGATTGCGATAAAAGATTTATGTGGGCAAACTGAACAAATTCTGTGTAGGAGGCACGGCACGGCGGAGATTGATGGAAAACAGTCTGCAGCCAATCAGGACAAGCATGCATTATTGCATTGAAAAGGGAACACTGTGTTTGCATTTTTTCTTTAATTCAGGTTTGCCTGTGCTTCATTTTTTGCCTTTTTTTGTGTTTAAATGCGTTTGAATGAAACCAAATTTCTCCTGTGTGTTTGTGGAATTTTTTAACATCTATGAAAAATAGCAGATAAATAAGCCTTTTTTGCACCATGAAGTAGTTTTTTTATTTTACTTTTTCAACATGTCAAAAATTTCATACATACTTTGCAACCTTTATGACATTCAGGGACAAAGATTCTGGAAAGTTCTGCTGTGTTTAAGCTGCTTTACTTACTCATCTGAAGAAGCTTTAGTTTTAGCTTACCATTTTGGAAATAGTGTATGATAGTATAGAATAGGCATTTTTTTAAACAATTTGCTGAAAATTATACTATGTTTATGTCTTATTATTGGGTAATTTGCATTTCCATTCTGTTTGTCTAAAAATAGAACCAAATATGAGAGCACAACAGGTTTTTTTTAATGTAAAATTTTTATGTTTTGTGTCTTACGAGGAAGTCTGAATCTGAATCTCTACGGTGCAGTGCTCTGAGCGGTGTGTGTGTGTTTTAATGACCGTGTTCCTGCTTTTCCATTTCTCTGATAAGATCTGCTTTCTTTTGTCTCATTGTCACGTAACTTTCAGTGT
The DNA here is from genome assembly GCF_053564925.1 of Oryzias latipes. Taxonomy (NCBI): domain Eukaryota; kingdom Metazoa; phylum Chordata; class Actinopteri; order Beloniformes; family Adrianichthyidae; genus Oryzias; species Oryzias latipes. The sequence continues at coordinate 29,456,871 of NC_136242.1, read as the reverse complement.
AATTTCAGACATCTGAATATTATTTTCTTCCTGCTTCGTACCCGGAATCAGGAAATGTTTGTTACCCGTAAATACCACACACATATTCTCTCTATCTTACTTTATTTTTGTAATTTTCAATTTTAAAAACAAATTGTCTTCGCATGAAAATGTCTTATGAGCTGACTTAATAAAATCTGCAGAGATATTCATGTCTGCGTTCCCCTTTTTGGCTGAACTGTGTGTTTTCCTGTCAGAAGTTTTGTCTCAGTCAGTAGAATTGGATCATAATGGAAGATGCTCATACCTAAATGTCTGTTGAATTATTATATAGTAATAACAATATATGGAGAACTAAAGGGTTAAAATGTTGGTCTGCTGTGAAGGAGCTGAAGAAGGTTGTTAGCGATCAACAGATGTTTCTCCTCTGAGAGCCTCACAGGGAGGTGAAAAGTCCAGAGTGGGAGTCAGCAACGGCCATCAGTTTGTTCCAGCCAAAGCTGTGTCAGATAAATAATTGTGAAGAGTGATTGAGTTCAGGAGACACTGTAGTTTAAAGGTAAACATAAGGGGAACCAGTCATAACCCAATAGGTTTCATTAGCCTGTGAGTCCAGTAGTTTGTCCTCCACAGTCTGCCGTAGTCTGTGGGGTCAAATAAGGATCAGTTTAAAGGGACAGAAAAATACGTGTCCTGGACCGTGTCCTGACATTAAAAAAGTAAAATATATCTCGTTCCCACAGATTATTATCTTGTTCCCACGAATTAATTTCTTGTTCGCACGAAATAATATTCAGTTCCCACGAAATACTATTTCGTTCCCTCGAAATAATTAAGTTGTGCGATCGAAATAGTATCTTGTTCCCACAAAATAATAGTCCGTTCCCACGCATTAATCAATTCGTGCAAACGAAGTAACTACTTACGTCATAAGTCAATCATAAACACGGATTGCTGCGTCACCTAGCGGACATAGCTCCTAGCTTTATAAATACGGATGTAAGCAATAGTTGGATTTACAGCAGATATCTTCACATTTCTGTCTGTGTGTGTCTCACATTGCATTGAAGACACGGAGGATGTTTAGAGATCAGATTTATTTATTTTAAAAAGCACAAAAGCATCATTTTTTTCATGCCTGGGTTCATTCACATCCTGGTACGCTCTCAGTCCATCCTGCTGCAAAAGCCACTTTCTGCCGTGTCTCTGTGACCCATATTCGTTCATTCGCCAAAAATGGCGGCCATCTTTACAAATGGCCCCCATTTGGGGATTTTTCTTGTAGCAAACATGCTATTCCGAAAGAGGCGATCCCAAGGTACAACCATGCCAAATTTGGTTCATGTACCACAAAATGTATGATTTTTGTCTGAAGTATCAACCTAACATCAACCTCTGCTAAACCTTCAACCTTCTCGATTTAAAGCAAAGCCAGAAACATTAAATGTTGCAGTTCCTCAACTGACCACAGGGAGCAGGTTTCGAATGAAAGCCGTTTCTCATGTTGGTGACATGACGTATGTCAAACTTGTATAAATGTTTCCTTTATTATCTACTCATGATAGTTCTGGGTTTGTGGTGGGGGTGTAAAGTTTGTGCATCATTAGGGGCGTGTTTTTGATTGGCAGGTGGGTGGAGCCATGACAGGACTCAACAAAGCTCGTTACTTGTCTGATCCTTCTTGGGTTGGGCAGAGTTAAGTTCGGTCATTATGGCTTAATTTTCCGTTCTGGAGCCTTTAGGCGCCACCATAGATCATCCATCCAGGGTTGAGACGTCTTTAGTGTTTTAGATGAGCATCACCAGCTGTGACCGTACAGATGTTTGTGGTTCATTTTTTATTGCTTTAATGCTATTTGGCATTTATTATGGTGTTTCAGATTCAATCATGTCTTTTGTACTCAAAGGACCACCTCGTAACTTTTTTAATAACAATGTTGGAGGGTCTCATAAATAAAGTTGAACCAAAGTCATAAGCCTTCTGTTCACTTTATGTTTCCTGAAAGTGATTTTATTTTGTATTTGTTCACAGATTCGTCCAGTTAAATCGAGGTCAACGCTCGCAAACAGGAAAATGTTGTGCAAGATCAGAACCATGTAGGAGTGGCTGCTTCAGTCCAGATGCTCCCTGACACCTCTCCCCAAAATCCTCCTGTTCCTGCTGAGCTTTAGCTGACTTTAGACCGCTGCATCAGAGGGGCTCATCTGACATGGAGGCTGTTGCAGTGGACAACCTGATAGACTTTGAGCCGCCCTCAAAGGTCATGTCCCTGAGCGTGGAAACAGGCCAGCACCAAGGCCACACTGACGTCTTCTCCCCTGAACCCTCTTCCGTCGGAGTCCATCAGCAGCCGTTGCTGCCTGAACCCATGGCCCCAACCCAGTCCTGCTCCCCCCACCCCCCAGTGGACGAAGACAATGGTAGCGATGCCACAGAGTCGGCAGACAGTGAGAACGACATGGACCCGCCCTCTCATGAGTGGGACCTCAGGAGGTCTTCGTCCTCTTCCGCCCACAGCGGCGAGGACGCGGCCGCTGAGACAGTGGAGATGAGACAGTTCATGAAGGTTTATGTGGGAAAGATTTTTAACGGAAAGTAAGGACCAACGCATTTTTAAAACGTCTTTTAATCAGGCACCTTCTGCTTCCATGTCATTCAGACCAAACTCAGAAACTATGTTGTGTGGATACAAAGGGTTTCAATCAAAAAAGTACTCCTAAAGTAATCCTAGCTCACAGTTTTTACAGCAAAAATACAAACTTTTTGTTCACTTCCATGTCTAAGCAACCAGAAGGTCCACTGAGGATCTCATTGTCTTGTTAATCCTTATAAAGCTCCACTCCAGGCTCTCATATTGTCTTAGGTTTTCCCTTTCTGAAGATTTTTTTTTTTTTTATCAGCAGGTATTGTACTCAGTTTCACATCTTTTCATTTTAGAGCCAACTGAATGGAAAGCAGACTTTGGGGAAATGAATGAGGGAATGATTAAAGGACTGTGTGTTAACTCCCCGTTTTGAGCTCTCTGTCTCATCCCCATCAACATTCTTTCCTTCTGATAATTTATTGTATTCAGAAACTGAAATAGAAATGTAAAAATGTGAGTCATTGGGGTCATTCATTTTGTAGAAAACTTTAAAATCTTTCATCGGTTGTGTAACTTAAAAGGCCTGTGGTCCTGTTTTGATCTTTAAATGAAAGAGCAGAAATGAAAAAAAAAAAAACTAAAAGTATCAGAGCACCCCTGGTTTATATTTAGCTTTGCAGGTTCTGTAGTTTCATTCAAGCTTTTTCCTCCATTATCTGTTTAACACCAGCACCCTGTTTTGCCATGCCAAAAACTGTCCAGTTAAGTGAATAAGTAATTATAGGGCAATAAATTCTCCCGCAGATGGCTTTATTGAAATGATTTAGCCTAAATATTATTATAAAATCTTCAGTGTACCGATTAAGAATGATTATAAAGATTACTTTTGCTATGATTTACAAATTTCCTGCATCTTTGCATGGTGACTAATAGTTGCATTGACTTAGTGTGCAAAAAAATGTTCTTTTGGAGATAAACCGAATCTTTAACAGATCTTTTTACTCCGACAGCTCCAGCTGAGTTTTTCTGGCCTTTTTTTCCACAGTGAGGACTTTGACCAGGAGGAAAAAGCTCGTTTTGGAGAGCTGTGCAGTGGAGAGAATGGAAAAGGCAGGGAGTGGTTTGCAAAGTATGTCACCGCCCAGGTAAGTATGGCGGGGCCACCTGTGATCTTGGCAATGACAAATGACCACAATTCCTCATCCAGGAACTGTGCACACAGACAGTAGACACAAAAAGGTAAGCTTTTTTTGTCTGTTTGCAGCGCTGCCACTCCAAATGCGTGAGTGAAGGCACCTTCTATAGGCTGGTGCAGTCATTTGCTGTCGTTCTATTTGAGTGAGTATTTTCATCTTTTATCGTCATTCTATTGATTTTACTGAAAAGGAGACAGATTGGATTTTTTCAGTTATCTTAAAGGGAAATCACCCAAGTTTTTTTATTTATAATTTTCATACAAAATAACTCAATAAAGTTTAGTCTTTTCATCACTTAAATATTGAAATATGTTGTATTTGAGACTCAGCTGGCCTGTAACATTTAGTTGAGTATCATCAGCATAACAACCGAACTGTATGCTGCTCTGGCTAATAATGTTAGAACCAATCGCGAACGGGCCAAGCACAGAGCCTTCTGGTACACCATGACCAACAACTATGTGAGGATGATTCACCATGAATATATATAAAGAAAAAAAACTGAGATTTTCATAAAATACATTTAAGCTAGCTAAATGCAGTTCTTGGGGGGGAAAAAACCAATGACATGTAGTCTTTGTGATCAAATATTACGATCCATGTTGTCATATTCAGCATTGAATACAAACACAAGTCCATTCTCTACAGTAGTTCACTAGGAGATCACTGGTAACTTTCATCAGTGCTGTTTTAGTCTTATAATGAGCTTGAAATCCTGACATTATTTTTCTTGTTTTACCATACACACAGCTGATTTATAGCAGATTTCTGCAGAACTTTACACATTCAGATGGGATTAGATGTAGGTATTAGCTAAAACCCCTAGATCAACAAAGGGTTGATCTAAAAGTTGTCTCATACTAAACTAACCAACAACAAGGTGTGGATGAAATGTGTTCTTCTGAACAGCATCGATGGTCACTTTTTTAAACACCACACTGTCAATATTTTGCACTTTTAAAGTTGGTCTGTTGGATGTGGAAGAAAGTGTCCACAGGTACATGCGACATTGTTTTTTTTGGAGTGAATGAGGAAGACAGGAAGACAAGTGTCGTAATCACAAGTATCTGACAACCGTGATATCACAAAACTACTTTAAGGAAAAAGGCCAATCCGAGCAGGTTAGATTCCCATGGTTACCATGGAGATGACTTAAACTCCAGGGGTGAATCCCAATTCTGATTATCTGGGCCTTTACTATTGCATTTGAAGAATATCCCAGTTAACCTTCAGATAAAAGAGTAGGTGTGTCATCAAACTTCAAAAGCGGAATGCCACCCTTTCATTATTCTATCCTGTTTGACTTATGAAAAAAAAATAATATCAGTGTCTTCTTTTCCTCATCTGGAAGTTACATCCAGGCATCCCAGTGAGAGAAAATGATGAGCACTTCCTGAAGTCAGAACTGGTTCTTGCCTCTTAGTCCTCCTAACCTTAATTTATCCTTTAGGAGCCCTACCTTCAATTGTTTGGACTTCACTAAATTCATTCAGTCTCAGGATTGCAGTTATTCCAGGATCATCTCTCTTCACAGATGTTTTCAGTTGGACGACTACAGCCCTGCCAAAAATCTCATGACCATGTGCTTCACGTATTACTACATCGGTAAGGTTTGGGGTATTCTCTCTTATTTTTGTTGGAGACTTTTGTTGGGGAATACGAATTATTCCCCTACCTCTACGGCTTCTCCCTACCCCGACATTTAGCCCTCCAAATTGACCGTTATGGAAAAATAGTGTCTTCGAATTCAGATGTTTCTCCCACTCAAAGACGTCCTCAATAATCACCGGTCAGCTACGTTGGTGCGAAGCTGCTAGAGCTAGAAAATTACATAAAAACATGGGTTTCATAACTCTTGTCTAAAAAGGTCATGTTAAACAAAAAGTCATTACTTACATTTAAATGTAAACTTCTGTGCTTCAGACCACAGCGCGACCCGGAACACCCTCATGGCAGAAGGCTCACCATCCCTCCGCCATGAGCGTTAGCACTTAAAAAAAACAATCTCGTACAACTCTACCCCTCCACATACCCCTGCAATTGGAGGGGTAGGGAGAAGCCACAGGAAAGGAATTTGGATTAGAGTCTAGATGGATCTTGATTATCACTGTCCCTGATATAACAAAAATTCTCTGGTGCATTGTTCAGTCATTCAAACCAAACATATTACAACTAAAAAAGAATAATAGAATTATTAGAACGCCAATTTAAATCCCTAACCACATCTCATGGCTTTACCGTTTATTTTAAACATTTAGATTTAGTGCCTCTTACATGATTTTCTTCTCAACATTTAGATAAGATACCCCTATCTTTATTTTGAGTGGTCAAAAACTGGTATTATGGCTTTATATAAGTCTTCATTTTTTTTGGTTTGATCATTTTCTACAGCTGTCAATTTTTTTATTGAGGAACCTGCACAAAAAAAGGCCTAAAATGTGGAACTTTTTTTCAAAACGTATTTAAAGGATATAGTTTCATAGACCAACTATAAAGAGGAGAAACATGATTTTAAATTCTTTTAAATGTCTGTATGTTTTAGAATTCTTTTTGAGCAGTGACTGTTTATTTTGATGACCTAGTTACAACATGAGGAGGTGGGAGTTTCTTTCTGGTGTACTTGTCAAGGCTTCAGTGACACTGTGTTCTTTGGGATTTCCTGTTCAGTTTATTTAGCCTCATTTAGTCTGTGAACCGTGTTTGTCCTACATGTTCTCTTTCATTTCTGAAGGGTTTGGTATTCTGTGGTTTTACTGCACTCTGTCTTTTAGGTCTTTATCACTTCCTCAGTGGGTTTCAATAGAAATCTAAAGGTACCAGTGATCAGCTAAAGGTGATTACTAGTAGGAAACACTAAGAATTACAGTAAAACAATGCAGCAAAATGAAAAAAACAATTTAAATATATGTTTGAAATACTAGATGAAAATGTAAAATGTAGCCCTAAAGAACAGAAGTTCAACAATTCTTAATCATTCTTACAGCTTAATTAAAGATTCCACAGCTAAGAAAATCTGATAGGAAGCAAAAAATGCTAATTATGTTTTTATCATTTTGTAGAAAAATTAACAGACTCATAATGGCACGTCATTTTATTTATATTTTGAGGGTTTGGGGCTTTATTAGTATGTGTTTACAAGCAATGTCAAAAATCTGTCCCATATGAAAAAAATAATTGTATTTCTTAAATTGGGGAGGATAATTTCTGAAATAAAGGAGGATTGAGGATAGTTAAACTAATGTCCTTTAGCTCAAATGAGTTACTGTGTTCAGCAAAAGTGATGCAAACGCTGGGAACTAACGAAAATGGGAAAAAAACAAAGATTTGCTTGATTTTGTTTTGAGTTTAAAATGACTCATAGAGACTCTACAACAATTTACCTGAACAACAGTAAGACATCTGCTACCACTTGGGCTCGTTTTTCAGACGCTTTTATGTTTTGTTGGACTTTACATGATCTTGGAAAAATCAGTTTGAGCTAAACGGAAAAGATAAGAGGACTGGTACTGCGTGAAATCGCTCATCTGTGCTGACTAGAGCAGAGTTAACACTTCAAGTTGGCCCTGTGGTTTTTTTTGTCTCGCATCAACACCACAGATGAAGCTCCGTTGTGCTTTGCAAGCAGGAAACGTGGGGTTATTTTTGCATCGCTGTTATTCTCTGCTTTGCATCAGCATCAGTCTGCAGACTGATCTGCTAATGTGTTTCTCCCCTAGGAGCTTCACTCACATCTGACTGTACCTAAAAACCCCATCTTAAGAAAACTGGCTGCATTGTTGTTACTCCTGGAACCGACAGTCCAAATCACTGTTTTCATTTCCAGCTCACTGAGCCAAATATTACAGTCATTTGATACTGGATTGCATTTTAATACTCTGTTGTGTGTCACTGCAAAGTGAACCAGGCTTGTAAATAGAAAGAGGGCTTCTTAGTATCCACATATTTTTGATTTTCTCCTCATTCTCAAAAACAAAACCCTAAATCCTCAGAAACTGTGAATTGATTCATTGATTTTTACTTAAATGTTTCGTGATACATCATTTGAACTGTGGTCTGTAGGGAAGTCTCAGCCGTCTCCGTCAGAGCTGCTTGGTGGTCCTCTTGGTGGTCGGGATTCGTACCTCAACAAGGCAAATGTGTGGCTGTCTGGAAAGAAAGACGCAGCAGAGCGCCTCCTCAAAAACACACCCAAAACTGACGTCAAAGGCTTCTTTGGAGGCCTGGAGAGCAAGCTGAGAAGCTCCATGGCTCCAAAGTCCGAGTGGGTTAACACTAAATGCTCTTTGTCAATGCTTTAAGTTTTACTCACTTTATCAATCTAACAGTTTCTTTTTTGCTCATTTTTTTTGTGGCAGGGAAGGCTCATTTGAGATGAAGGCCCAATCAACAGGTACTGTTTGCGTCAGAAATGTCTTTTCTCGATTTTATGCTTCGATTTCTTTGTATTTGATGGTTCTTAAAAGAAATAGCTACATTGCAGGTGTAACAGTTTATTTTTCTCCTCATTCTCAGAGGCTCCAGAGGAAAAGAAAGAAGAAAAGGTGTATCTGTATACTCACCTACGGCAACAACCCATCTGGTAAATATGGACTCCTGAATTTTGAAAATGAAGATCTTAAGGCTTCTTAACTTTTAGTTTAATGAACAAAGAAACAAGTTCTAATGGCTGAACCATGCTGCTTGAAGCAAACAATAATGCATAAACAGTGAAAAGCTTCAACAAATTAAAGGGTGAAGAAATGGTTGAAAAATGCCAAAAAATAAAATTGCTAATAAGGAAAAAAATGCTGAAACAGAATCCTTGCAGAACCAAATACTTAAATGTTAATGCAAATGCAGCTCTGTGCATTTGGCAAAGTTTGTTATTATGACTAATGATAAAAAATAAATTAACTGAAGATGAGAAATCAGCAAACTGAAAACTACAACCATTCTGCACAATGCAAACATAATATTAATATAACCAATAGTAACAAATTTAAAAAAATATTTGTAAAATCTCTTTATTAAGCAGACTTTTCTGAATTTTGTTCTATTTCAATCTTTGGGACTGATGCATGTGTGGAGAGCACAGGCGGTGGATGCTAATTTGAACTAGAAAGCATAAAATAATGGTTAAAATAAAGATAATTCCTGATTTACTCTCACCGCTGAGATCTGCTTTCTCAGTTAGTCTGTGTATCTGACAGCAGATCATCTTTATATAACTGCGGTTAGACGGCAGTTTCATCCAGATTCATGCAACCTTTCTGGGTCATGATCTCCACGTTCTGAATCACAGGTTGAGTTGCAGCGTGACTCATATACACAGAAATCATGTTCCACCTGACGAAATCCCAGGTTTTGCATGACTGTTTTGATTTTCTTGTAGTAAAATCTGCTAAATTGAGACTCGTCTGTTGACAGGCACACGCTGCGGTTCTGGAACGCTGCGTTCTTTGACGCCGTGCACTGCGAGAGGACGAAGAGGTCTCCGACCACAAGGTCAGTCTGACCAAAACGAGGATCCAGACTTTTACAGTTCGTCAAAGGGGGTGTTTCGCCTGTAGATATGTTTGTGAGGGGCGAGTGCTGCTGTGCCTGCGTAATTCTGACTCACTGTGAGTTATAAATAAAGGTTTGACAGTGTCTCCTCTCCCCTTCCTTCTCTGTAAGCTCCTGCTGTCCTTTTTTTCTGCACTTTAACTCTTGTCTCTTTGTGCCTTGCTGCCGGGCAGTGGAGCTCAGGATGAAGAGAAAGATAAGAGGTCTGTCCCTCCTCAAGTCCATCGCCATTCATAAAAAAAAAAGGTCAATAGGACAAATGTGAAAAGAAGACGGTCACAAGGTCCTGCGTCCCAATCACTGACCGGATGGAAAAAATAAGGACATATGAAAGTAACACAGGATTGGAAACAGAGTAGAAACCACTGAAATGAGATTAGAATGCAGGTATTTAAAAAGTCTTAGTGAGAAATTATTTTAAAAAACGGTTTCATTTTGAATTTGACAGCATCCCAAAAGTATTTGATTGGGCTTCAGGAACCAGCAGCCAGACTCCAGTCTTTCACAAAAATTAGTGGAGTGTCTTTCTTAAAGGTGCCTCTGCAGAAGGAGCCCATGGCAGTTTAATGCTTTGCCTGAGGAGCAACACACACTTTCAGCCCCCACAGTTTAGTACACTCATACACTCCTATTTAAAGGGCCTATATCATGCAAAATCAACTTTTTGAGCTTTTAAGTGCATTAAATTGTTAATTCCACACAAAGCGTTATTTTGATCCATTTACGCAATTCTAATTATCCCTCTAAAAACCTGTGCTCTGAGCACCAGCCCCTCCCAATCCCAAAAAATCGAATGTCTCCTCACATTGTGATGTCACACAGTGGGGAACAGCCCCTTCCAGGAAGAGTCTGCGCTGCCAGCTCCGCCCCCAGGCTAACACACACACCCACTTTCTCTGTGGAGCTAGCAGTGATCAACTTAACGCTTTTGTCAAGCTCCACAGTCTGCACATCCATCTTTGCAAAAGTTCGGATGTTATTTGATTTTTGTGGGCAAAACGCAGACGTGCTGCAGAGGCCGGCTCTAAGGTGACGTCATGAAATGGGCGGTGCCTCAGAGATCAAGTTGTCTTGCATCCTGGTAAGAAAAGGAACTTGCGAAAACAACTCATATTTCATAAAAAATGTGTTCTTGTGTCTCAAAGGTAATATATTATCATCGATATGGATACAGTTTATTCTGAAAGGCTTGAGAAAAGCATGGTATAGACCCTTTAAGGTTCCACTCGCTGAAAATCAACATGAATCTACCACTCTCGGATTTTTCCATTTGGACCCAATTCAAACCTTAATTTGTATAATTCTAGTTTTTATCATTATTTTATCTTTGTGATTTTAATTTTATATTTAACAGGTGTTGGGTTTTTATTAACTTTTTTAAAGACCCACTCTGATGAAAGTCATGTTTTTGGTGTTTTTAACATTTTTCTTATGATGGAGGATATAAACAAACGTAAAAAAAGGAATTTTTGAGTATTTAATTCCTCAAATCTTTGTGAATCGGGAGCAGATGAAAAAATGCATTGCATTAAGATAGTATTTGTGACGTGGAAAATACAATGGGTAGGTCGCAAGCTTTCTGCTTAACAACGGGGAGGGGAATGGGGGCGGGGTTGCTCTGCGCCAACAGTCTTACCCACAACGCAGAGGCACCTTTTTAATGAACTCCTTACGCTCTGCAGAAACTATGTCCTAGAAAATAACACAGATTTTTTTTATTTTGACTCAAAGCGGCATAATTATAATTAAAAGACCCCTGGAAACGCTTTGAAAAGAAATCTAAAGAGGATCAGAGTGGGACTTTAAGGTTATAATAAAAACAGAAAGTTTTTGTTTTTCTTTCAGTTTTAACGTGCCTTACAATGCAATGGGTGCCGCTGCATGGCCCTCCCACATCGCACAGCACAGACCATAAATGACAGCCACAGAGTTGCAGTGCATCAGTCCATTCAAAATGACCTGGTTTTGTTTTGTTTTTTCACTTTAAATACCTACACTTCATCTCTGCACAATGCAGAACCTTTTCATTCAATTACAGAAATAAGCTTTTTTTTTTCCATCTGTTGCCTGAAGGGCTACCCGTTCACATCCAAACCGCCTGTGTCCCCTCCGACATGGATCCAGAGGTCAAAGGCTGCCAGATGTTCCTCCAGCTGTGCTTGCTGTCTGTGTCCCAGCATGCTTTTTTTTTTCAAACACACATTCAGAAATCTCTAAAACATGTATTCTGCATCCTTCTTTTTTTCATTTAGAGTTGATTTTGTTTAAAAAAAACAAAAACTTTGACATAAAGTTAAACTCCTTCTGTGAGGAGGATTTGAACTTTCCAGTCCACCAGAAGTTGATGTCATTTGTTTTAATGACGTGCTGCAGCGTTACACAACTGCAAGCACTTGAAATCTCTGTTTACGCTGCAGATCTGTAGATGTCTTAAAGACTTCAGTCTTTATAAATGTTGTTGCAACAACTCTGAAAGAGTTTGTGAACGCCCGTCTAAAGCCTCCAACTCTAAATCTCTCCAAGATTAGGAAGACGAGATACAACAGGGGTTCTGCTTGAGTTTTTCTTGCTTCTTTTGTGTCCGTTTAACCTCATCACAGCCCCTTTTGTTAGAAGAATGTTGACTCTGGAGCTGCATCGCTCACTGAACCCTGGAGTTTAAATTCATTCATTTTGGGATCTTTCTGATTTAATTGGGTTTGATTCTCTAAAGTGAAATTTAGCGAGCCAGGCGGACACACGCGGATGTTTCTCGGCATGCGCTCTTTGTCCCGTTGTGTTATGTGAATTATGAACCTACCTGTAGCCTCCTGAGTGTGCACAGCCAGTCTCTGCATGTCCTATAATTCTACCTCTATCTGCATGTTTCCAACAACCTTTTTTCATTGCTCCATCGCCCACAGACTCTTAAATCCGGTGGAGTCGTTTCCTTGAATTCTACTTCTTTTGCAAAATAGCTGAAGATGGTTTTTGTCACATGTTTCACCAATAAAACTTTACTTTAACAAACTTAGTGCTGATAAACTGAGTCAGTCTCATCACCTGCAGCATCCGTCTCTTATATAAATACTTAACCACAACCTACACAGTCACCTATTAATGCAGGATTGATCTGTGACAAATCAGGTTTAAGGTGACACTGTGTGTAATAATGTTGTCAAACTAAATGAAACTTCTGAATGTTATCCGTCCGGGCCCAAAATTACTAACTTTTTGCCTTTGGCTGATAAATAAGTGCACAAATTTTTCAGTTTCCTGCTTAAAAAAATTAAATTTTCTTCAGCAAGCACAATTTATGATGACTAGCCAAAACAAAACTAATATGGGAAGTTTAATAAAGGAGGGTTTAGGTTTATAACCTCACATTGTGTTGAAAGGACAAACTTTACTTAATTTTTTAATTATAAAACCATCTGATTGTCTTGGGTTTCCAAGAACTTTTGAAAGTGCATCTTCATTTAAAGGTACGGCCAAGTTGGCAAACGTAGAAAGTTCATTGTGACGCCCGATGATGGCGCACTTCTCTGTTTTTAGAGCAGAAAATTACATTATACAAAATTACAAATTACACTTTTTCTTTTCTTTTTTTTCTTGAACGTAAATGTTTTTGACTAAGTCAACCCATGGACCATTGTCCATTGGTTGCCATGGCAACATAATGTCCACAGTTTTTAAAGTAATTCAGACTATATTAAGAAACATGTCAGTTATTTTGAATAAATAAGTCAAAGGTTTAATTTTTTTTTTCAATGGTTTTGTCTGTTTTCTTTTCAAAGCTTTCACCTCTTATAGTAGTGACTTAACAGATTGAGAATTTGCCCTAAATCATAATTAAAAATGCAACCAGGTTAAATTATATGTGAATGAAAATGAAGTAACAGACAGAAGAATGTTAGACATGGAAGAAATAAACCTGAATGAACTCACTCATCCACGGTTCAGTGTTGAGAAAGAAAGTTGTAAAAACAGAGAGACAACTATCTTTTTGTATCAACTCTAACCAGAGGATTGATTGAAATCAAGACCTAAACAGTTTTAGATCCATGTTTCAAAGAATGAAATTGTTACATTATAAGGGCGAATGAAATTAATTAAATTAACTTTATCTGGAAAAAACAGTAAAGTGAACTTTTTTATCATTTTTAAACTTTAAAGAAAAATCTGTTGGTTTAAATGCTTTGATTAAATTGTGTTTTTAACATGTTCTTGTGGCGTTTTTATGAATATGTTCAGAGAATTAAGCTCACATTTTCATTTTTTTATTCAAATTGTTGTGAATCAGGGCCTGTTGCTCCATGCCAACGGTCCCGCCTATAACTCAGAGGTGAATTTTTAATGAACTCCCGTCGCTCTGAAGAAACTATGTCCTAAAAAACCACACAGATTTTCTGATTGTGGCTAAAAACGACATAATCATTATTAAAAGACCACTGGAACTGCTTTGGAAATAGACCAAAATATTGTGTCATATAAACAAAAGGCTTTGCTGCAACACAATTGGCCTCAAGATGGCGCCCTCCTGACACTATACTATTACTCGAGACTGCTCTATTAGTGCAATCCTTAAATGGTTGTCCTGTTGATATGCTCCGCAGAGGGGGAAAACGTCTTTGCGTATCTAATTCTGGGTCAAAGTTTGATCATTTTTGATTGTTTTTTTACATTTGTGATGTATTTTTGTCCGGAGGCTTGCTGCATCTGTGTTTGACGTCAGAGAGCTTCTCGTCTGCTTGTGAAGACCAGTGATGATTCTGTGTGAGGGAATCATTGCTGGTTGTGTTTTGCTGTTCATGCCGGCCTTCTGTGTGTGAACGTTCAGGGCAGACCTGAAGCGGTTCAGGGATGGATGTCATGAAACGTTAGAGTGCTCTAACGAGGGAAGTTTTACAGCAGAAACACAACAGCTGTCTCCTTTTTGACACCTGTCCCTGACCTGTAGTGGAGGAAGAGCTCAGGGGCTCGGGGGGAAGTAAGAGCTGACGGGGACTGTGTCTGTGCTGCAGGGAGAAGTGGGATCACATGAGCCAGAAGGAGAGGGACGACACCTCCAAGATCGATGAGAACATCGCTTTCGGACAACTGGGGTAAGGAAGCCAAGAAAGAAGCGTCCTGTTGGTGATAAAAATGGACACTGATGAACCCATTGACTGTCTTGTATGCATTAGTTTTTCATATTGACATTAGCAAAAAAAGACAAAAATGGAGCTTTAGAAAGTGTTTTCAGAAAAGACCAGCTAAAGCTTTTATGTATCCATAAAAGGGTTGACCTGTACAGGTGCTACAGGCTTTTGGGTTGTCCGGGCTGTTGTGGGTCACAGAAGGGGATGACCGCTTTCTATACCTCAGTCCCAACTGCCCTTGATGGGAAGATACGGCCTGTCTGCCAGTGAAAGATGGGCAAATCTGGACGTGGCCCAGCTAAAATGTTCATGTACATTTTCATCTATGAGCATGTTGCAAACATTTAAGCAACTTTTCTACTGTGAGACACCGGCATGTCAGAAGGGTTTTTTATTTCACTCCTTGCGCGTCGCTTGTCTGCAGCCTGGCTGTTAGAAATGAGAAAATTAGACAAAGTGTAGTTTGTGTTTGCACCTTATGGGCATTAGGTATCACCTGCACAGGTGCAGGGACGGGGTCTGTCCGTCTATTGGGCCAATAGACAGCACCACCCGTACGTCATAAGTGCGTGTAACTTACATTAGCCTTAAGAATACTTCACAATACACTTCCAAATGCACGACAATAGTACGTTGCATTTTTATCCTGTCCCTTGAGGTGGCCGCACAAGCCTCAAGGGAACTGCAGGACACACCTGCGCTCGTCTTAAGATGCACCCACCCCTCTCTGACAACCCTCCACGGGCCCGGACAACCCAAAAACCCGCATTGACTAAGACAGTTCTGAGCATCAATTGAGCTGCTTTCAAGAAGGAAAAGCCTCTTAGCCAGAAGTCTTTCCCCAAACTGAGATCAAACTTGAAAAATAAAAATTGTGTGAGTGCTGGGATAAAAAGAAGTCTTTAGCAAAGCAGAAACACACAAGCAGAGATGAGATTCAGAAACCATAAAACCTGTTTACTGTCTTTACTGCAGGTTTCTCCACCCTGTGTTCATACAAGCCCGACTTAAAAGTAACTTTGAACTCAGTTATTTTCTGTCTCTCTTGGGACTCAATCTCAAAAGAATGGAAGTGTTGATTTTGGAAACACGTTGTGCATAAAGTGACAAGTGGCTTTAGACATTTACAAACTGCTTTGAAGAATAGGAAAGGTTAAGGCCGTACGGACTGCAGGGTCAGACTGATCAATTACAGTATACAGTTAGCAAACAACTGCGTGTCCAAACAGAGGCTGACCCTGAGGAACTCCTCTGGTAACAGCAGGCCTCACAATCCACTGCAGTGGATCTAAAACTGCCAGAGAACATTTCTGTTTCTGTTGTTCAGAATGGATTGTGTTGTTTGTAATGAGCGGAGTCTGTGTTTCCAGAACGTTCACTCATAACATGCTGGCGTTCGGCCTCAGTAAGAAGCTCTGCATGGACTTCCTGAAGAAGCAGGCCGTCATCGGGAATCTGAATGAAGGTAAGAAGCTGCAGAATCCCAGACAAATGCACTGTTCACTGTTTGGCTTTACTCGTGTTTGTTTTACATGACCACACATGTAAAATAGAGATTGCGTTTAGTGTATGTTTGCTGAAAAAGCAGCTTTATTAAAACTATTATCATAATAAAGAGAGTAAAATAAATACTCATTAACTTGCCCTTCTTTTAAATGTCTAAAACTTTACTGTATTTATATGGATTGATGTTTTTTTCTTTTGATATTTTTATTTGTACTTTTTATTAAGTCGTATTTGAAAAATATACATTGTCTGTTTATTTTGGATTTTAGATGTAGAAACTATAAAAATCCACACAGCATTATATCACAATAAAAAAGAAAGAAAACAAATGTGCTGAGCTTAAGCCCACATCATCACAGCACCTCCCTCGTGCTTTACAGTAGAAACAGTGTCTTTTGGGGGATCCTGATTATTCCGGATGTTTCTCACATGTTCATCATGTTTTTTATTCCTTTAAATCACTTTAGATTAAAACAAAAAAAACCATTTTATTTATACAAATAACAGTAAATGAAGGATAAAGGTTTTTTACCTTAACTCTTGAAAACCCATGGGGTGAAATTTCACTGCTTTTGAAAATGTATTTATTTTGTTAGTTTGTTTGTGCTGCTATCCAAAATAAACAAACAGAAGTAATTGTGAAATGACCTTCAAGAGTCCAGATGAAAATTATTTCCAGGGTTAAAAGGTTATTTGATCCAAACAGAGCACAGTCTGCACAGCAGCTCAGTGGACACATGGAAAACAGTCTGAGGAGCCAGAAAATACAATCTACGATGCAGCAGATGCAGAATGACCGGTCTATGACAAAAACTTCATTTTTTTGTTTTCTTTGGGTTAATTTAGTCCTTTACTGCTACATTAAAATTGCTACAAGAACACGTTAAAAGCACAATTTTCATTGAAGTTGGACTTTAAATCCAGAAAAAGTTATGCACAAAAAGTGGAGTTTGTTTCTCAGTTTTCTCCAAATGTTTAACCTTTACGACTCATTTTGATGCTTTTGTTGTTTAATCAGGTTCCATCTCAACTTTGATGTCAAACATACTCACATAGATGTTGCAGTTTGCAAATTAATTCCATTTAGTTCAGCTAAAGTGTCAAAAAATGAGCTTAAATGAAAGTTTTTCAAAGAGTGACGCTCGACTGTAAGAGCAGCAAATAAAAGGTACAGAAGGCCGCCACCCAGCCGATGGCGTTCTGTTCTGCAGCATCAGCACTCTAACGGGTTCAATCAATATTAACTCTACCCCCCCCCCCCCCCCCCCCCCCCACACACACAGAACAATACAAGCAGCTCAGCGACTACATCGAGAAAATGGATCCAGAGTGACTCAAAGGACGACCTGATCATCAGATCTGAGTTTAGCAAACTCCACCTGAGCAATAAGTCCATCTTTACAGCAAAAGCACTCCAGAAACACACCGCATGCAGGTTGCATATCTTTGTGTTGGTCACCCTGTGCTGCTCATTGTGTCTTTTTTTCAAGTGTTGTGTATTCTTGAAGCAATAAGACGTAAATGTGTCGTAGCTAGATGGTCCTTTCTGTAAAATATAGTTCATCTCTGGCTAAATTGGTCATGAATCTGAAGCTTTATTGGCCCCAGTGGTGGGTACTGATGTTTGTATTTGTTAAACACAAATGTCTGTATATTGTGAGTCTGAAGGAAAATTGTTTAGTCTCTACAAAAAAAAAGGAACTCGCGTCGCCATGCTTGTGAAAGTGACTCTTCTCTTTACTTTCACACATTTTAGAGCCACTATAAATCAAATTTTTTTTTTTTCTTTTAAACCCTTAATGTTTGACTTGTCACCCAAACCCCCGCCCCTCCCCAAAGTGCCTTTTTGTGTAAGTGAAATCCTCAACCTGCGTGGCGTTGCCTCAGTCCTGCTGCATGTGCAAACCCACAGGTAGCTGTAGTAACGTCGCCCTGCCACCCTGAGGCAGCGCTGCCTCTCTGTCCTAAGCCTCGTTCACAACCTGCTTTAAAGCTCTGTAAATATTCTGTGTCCCTCTCTGTATAAGTGTGCATTCTGACTGTCTCTGTGAGCGCCACCCAGTCAAACCTTTATTCAAAAGCTGGTGCGTTGACATAAGTATCTGTGTGTCAGCTCACCTCCAGCTGCCGGCCTCTGGACATCCGTCTGTTCGTGGAAACTGCTTTCAAGTGGAATTGTTTTCAAAAAGTTCCGTGTTAATAAAACTTTAATAAATCCCTGCTGTGATTTTGTGTTGCTGTTTTAAGAATCCCTATAATTTGTCAAGTGTTAACTTAAGTCTGTCAGTCTTAGATTTATCCTTTACTTTACTTTATTAATTGATTGTTCTCAGCTCATCCATTTTTGGTTCCTGGTCAGCCTTGTGCAGTGTTTTCTTTTACTTCTGTATTTCTCAAACTATCTCCTGCAATTGGTTGTAAAGTACTATGTTGACCCAAATCCATACTCTGATTCTGGTAACTAATCATCCACGATATTCCTCAACAAAACATCAGAAGAAGTTAAGAATTTTGTTTCTTCATGATTCCATGAGTCCCACTTCAATTGTCTTTTGATTTGTTTTCAAAGTGTTCAATTATCACCGTCATTTTCTAGAACATAGTTTCTGCAGAGCGGCAGGAGTTCGTTTTTTTGTCGAGGGCGGGGACTGTTAGTGCAAAGCAACCTAACCCACCCTTGCCCTCCCCATTTAGCTCTTTGTTTACACATTCCCGCTAATGTACAACCCCTCACAGCCTCAATCTAACATTAGCGGTGCAACAAAATTAGCGAGCGATATTGGAGCTATCCAGCTGTACAGTCTTGAGACAGATGCCAGCTCAGACGAGGAAAACAAAAACGTACATGCATCCATTTTTCTGTAAACATCAGAATGGAGCGCAGCAAGGAGTTTGTGGCCCATCCGGTGTATTCTCTGCATCACAAATAAGATATTTTTCAAGCAAGAATTTTTTTGTCTGTTCCTGATTCACAAGGAATTGAATAAAGAAATGCTCAGAAATGAAATTTTAAGCTTAATTTTCTTCATAAATATCCCCCATCATCAGAAAAATATCATAAAATCATGTTAAAAAGTCCAAAAATAAAGATATTCAAGGAAAGTTTCATACAAAACCCCAATATTTACCCCTGACACACATGATCACCCAAAAAAAACCTTAATAGGCGGATGGTGCAGCCTATGTACAGCCTATAGAGAGTTGCTGAAGATGTACATGAGCCCCAGACAAGACAAAAACTACACTCAGCAGATCTGCACAAAACCATGGGAGCGCTTGATTTATTCAGCTTTAAATCAAATCAAGCTGTAATTATAAAACAGTTCTCATACTACCGTATTGCAAAGTGCTCTACAGGCTTAAAACAATTTTAAAAAGACATTTTAAAGCAGACCAAATTCCCCTCAGCCCTCCCAACCCCCCACCTCCAATAGAATGAAACTTAAAATGACATGGATAAAACTCTAAATAGAAATAGAAACTGAAGTGGAAACAAGGCTTGATGCTGATGTAAGGAAATTATATTTTGGGGATCTGCCCATGCCAGCGACTGACCCAGTCCTTATCACAGAGGACATCCCCACAGGACAGCCCCTAATCAGAGCAAGCCGCCAGACCCGGGAGGTCCCACTGCAACAACCCCCCTCCAGAAGGGGAGGGTTGGTCACTGTGTGGAGGATCCTCCTGAGGAAAATACAGGAGTTAAAACAACATTTTAAAAGAGTGAAATGCACCAAAGTAAACGAAGAGATTGGTAATCAAATAAATACCGTAAATAAACCTACTGACCTCAATGGAAAAGTAGATATAGAAAGACTTAAAATGAGCTTCTATGATTCTGGCACTAGTCCTGCTGGACACCATCAATGCAGTTTTTTGTCAAACTTGAACTTTGAACTGTTTGAGCATAATCTGTCAGAGTGTGAAAACAGAACAAGTAATGATAGTTTTCAGTCACATGACCTGTAGGTAGCAGTCCAAGACGGGGCTCCACACTGGACTTTATGCTGTGGATTGGGAAAAATCCCTCCTCTCCTTTGTACGGTGGCCCTGAAGTGCAAAGCATTCAACAAATCACTCGATACAAAAACATTTTTAAGATCACAACAATTAAAAAAAAAAAAAAAAAAATTAAAAAGCAGCATTACATTTTACAAACAAAACAAAATTTCAGAAACCAAAACTTGAAAAACAAAAATGACAAAAAAAAAACATTTCAGAAAACAAAATTAATTTCCAGGAAAAAAAAGAAATATTAAAAAATGAAAACATTTCAGAAAAAAAAAATTCCAGAAAAAAATGAAATATTAAAAAATGAAAAACATTTCAGAACACAGAATGAATTTCCAGAAAACAAAACGAAATCTTCAAAAATGAAAAACATTTCCAAACCGGAAGAGGCAGGTACTATGGGACAACGCTGATTGGATGATGATTTTTGTCAATCATTTGAACTGAAAAGTATTTTAAATGAAGCGATGACGGATTTTATCGTCCAAACAACAATGTACTATAATAATCCACGTATTTCCCATTTATATATCAAATAAAAAATGCAGCAAACTGTTAATGAACTTTAAAATTATTTTTTTAACATTTCGCCTGACACACGGTCACCCGGAAGTAGTTTGTGAGCACTTTTACTTTGAACGCTGTGCTAGAGAGATCTTTCTATTTTTGGTAGAATTCTCCTCACCAAAATTGAAAGCATATCAAGATTCATATATCCCACCTATTCTATAGGTGTCCCTAAACAAGCCATCAAATCTATTAATCAAGTCAATTTTAACTTCATATGGAAAAGGAAAACACACTATGTTAAACAAGGTACGCTGACTAAAAAATATGAAGATGGAGGTCTTCAAGCCATAGACTTTAACAGCCTTAATGGCACCTTAAAAATAAACTGGTTAAAATCATTTATTAGGAATCAAAATAGTATTTGGTTCATTGTTCCTAATAAAATATTTTCCAGCCTAGGAGGGATCCAATTTTTACTCAGTTGTGATTTTGACAATAAGAAACTTCCCATTCAACTTTCGTCTTTTCATCAGCAAGTTCTCATGTATTGGAAGCTCATTTATAAACACAATTACAGTCCACACAACACTCCCATATGGAACTGCAGATACATCACTATCAGAAACAAGTCTATCTTTGTTCCAACATGGTTTGAAAATGGAATTTGGTCTTTAATGCATCTTCTTAATGACAATGCCACTCTCATGTCTTTTGATGATTTCACAGCTAAATATGGTTCACTAACGAATAGAAAAGATTTTGAAAAAATTATTAAGGCCATTCCTCAAAATGTTGTGAGCTCAGTTTCTGATTTGTTTCATAATGACATCTACAGACATCCTACTGTCCCCAAGCTTCTGATTAATGGACACAACATAGCAACTGCCAAACTCCCAAACCTTCAAATCAGAGAATATTTTAATGTAACGTCCTTTCCCTACGTCTCAAATCCAAATTATATAACCCAATATTTTAATAATTCAAAAATGAAACAAATACGAACTAAATATTTAAAACTCCCCATTCCTCCTAAAGCCAAGGAAGTTCACTTTAAGACCTTTTCAGGTATTTACCCTTCCAAGGAATTATTAAGAAAACGGTTTGGAATTCCTGAAAATTGTTGTTCTTTTTGTCATGTGGAGATTGAAACAACTGAGCATCTTTTCTTTGAATGTTTTTATTCTGATGTCTTTTGGAATAGCTTACATTATTGGCTTTTCCCCAAGATTCCACTTTTAGCAGACTTTTCTATTAAGGATATCATTTTTGGGTTTATTTTAGAAAACAAGAACACAGAACTTATTCTGAATGTTGTAATTATTTTGGGTAAATTCTATATACATAAATGCCGTTTCTTTAAAATCAAACCATTTTTTTCTACATTTCATAAAGAACTCTGCTCTTTTTTTTCATCTGTAAACTTCATGGAAAACAAACTTGCTATGGAACTTCAAAGTATCATATGTAAATTACAGCTTCTTGATAGCCCCCTAAGTTAAGATTAATTGCAATGTCTATGTAAACCCCCCCCCCCCCTTTTTTATTTATTTATTTATTTTTTTTATTTTAATGTCTTGTATTGATTTTATTTTATTTTTCTGTATTATTGGTAAAAAAAAAAAAATTATATTGTCTTTATTCTGCATTGGCTGTTTGTACATGTCCAGTACCTTTTTTCGATGTTTTTGCACTTTGCATAATTGTATACAATTGTCTCAAACTGTTAACCTCAACTGTCTTTTTCAATAAAAAAAAAAAAAAAAAAAAAAAAAAAACTTTGAACGCTGTGCGCTAATGTCTACGGCTGCGAGGTTCATGCTGTCAATCATCTTTAGGTAAGAATCAATTCTGTGATCTTTTCTTTTGTCAGTCACATGTCTCTAAGGATGTTAATTTTAGGATGTTAAAGTGCTGCTTTGAAAAGATAATTTCTTTTTATCTTGCGCAAAAAGAACCCGATGGAGACGAACCGTCTTCACATGATAGCCGTTCCCGTTTTCGGTGACAACATGAGAGAAAAAGCTCCGAGCCAGCCTGATTCTGTGATTTATACAGTAATTACAGTAATTATATGGCATCAGTGTTGCTAAAAATCGACTTTAAGACTGAAATCAGTAAACAAGTTCTTATGGGAAATAATATTTAAGTGCATTGTATATTTTAGAACCATGCATATACACATATACTGAAACTTAAGAATGAACTTTACAGTTTATAAAATACTCAATTGAATTAACATCTACTGAGCCCGTGTCCTGACATTAAGATATAAAAATATATCTTGTTCCCACAGATTAATATCTTGTGCCCACAGGTTATTATGTCGTTCGCACGAAATACTATTCCGTTCCCACAAGATACTATTGCGTTCCCTCAAAATACTATTCCGTTCCCTCGAAATGATTAACTCGTGCGAACGCAATAATTATGTCGTTCGAACGCAATAATTAATCCGTTCGAACGCAATAATTATTCACGTCATAAGTCATTCACGCGGATATGCTCTCTGTACGCCGGCAAAACTAAGCCGCTTTCAGCGGTAACTTCCGTGTCTCTGTGACCCATATTCGTTCAAAAAAGGAACATGAAAAACAAAAATGATCACTTTATTACCGTCTCAATGAATATAAGAAAAATATCAATAGATTTATGATAACTAGGCTGCTTTGTCATACGATAGCTCCTGCTAGGCTACCACTAGCTCCGCCGCAGAGCTCTTTGATGTATGCCGGCATTTGGGCAACTGGCTGGTCTGTTGTCAGACAGCTGATATGGTAGTTCAGGGTCGAACAGGAATAATAATATTCAGGACTTGTCTTTTATTAACTTTAGCAGTCAGTCGCTTTACATTCAAAGGCTATAAGGATACATGCTAACTGACTAGCCGATCATTGATCCTGTTATTCATTTACGTCATAGATTTACAGCAGATACCTTTACATTTCTGTCTGTGTGTGTCTCATTACATTGCATTGAAGACACCATGGATGTTTAGAGAACAGATTTATTTATTTTAAAAAGCACAAAGCATCCATCGTGTTCACGTTAATTCACATGATGATGATCTGGGGTACGCCCTCAGTCATCTTGCTGCAAAAGCCGCTTCCTGCCGCTACTTCCGTGTCTCTGTGAGCATTCTTCTTCTTTCTCTTTCGGCTTTTCCCATCAGGGGTCGCCACAGCGAATCATCCTTTTCCACCTCACTCTATCATGGACATCTTCTACCCTAACATTAGCCAACTTCATGTCCTCTGTTAAGACATCCATGTATCTCCTCTTTGGCCGTCCTCTTGCCCTCCTGCCAGGCAGCTCCATCTCCAACATCCTTCTACCAATATATCCACTATCCCTCCTCTGAACATGTCCAAACCATCTCAGTCTGGCTTCTCTGACTTTGTCGCTGACACAGGCAACATGAGCCGTCCCTCTGATGTACTCGTTCCTTATCCTGTCTAACCTGGTCACTCCTAAGGAGAACCTCAACATCTTCATCTCCGCTACCTCCATCTCAGCCTCTTGTCTCTGTCTCACTGCTACCGTCTCTAACCCATAAAGCAGAGCTGGTCTCACCACTGTCTTGTACACCTTTCCTTTGAGTCTTGCTGGCACTCTTCTGTCACACAACACTCCTGACACTTTCCTCCAACCGCTCCAACCTGCCTGCACTCGCCTCTTCACCTCTTTTCCACACTCCCCATCACACTGAACTGTTGACCCCAAGTACTTAAACTCCTGCACCTTCTTCACCTCAGTCCCCTGTAACCTAACGCTTCTACCTTGATCCCTCTCGTTCAGACACATGTATTCTGTCTTACTACGACTGACCTTCATGCCTCTTCTTTCCAGAGCAAACCTCCACCTCTCTAGCTGTTCCTCCACCTGCTCTCTACTCTCACTGCAAATTACAATGTCATCCGCAAACATCATTGTCCAGGGAGATTCCTGTCTTACCTCGTCTGTCAGCCTGTCCATCAGCATAGCAAACAAAAAAGGACTCAAAGCTGATCCTTGGTGTAGTCCCACCTCCACCTTGAACTCCTCTGTCTGACCTACAGCACATCTCACCACCGTCATACTTCTCTCATACATGTCCTGAACTACTCTGACATACTTTTCTGCCACTCCAGACGACCTCATACAGTACCACAGCTCCTCCCTCGGCACCCTGTCATACGCCTTCTCTAAATCTACGAACACACAATGCAGCTCCTTCTGACCTTCTCTGTACTTTTCCATCAACATTCTCAAAGCAAAAATGGCATCAGTGGTGCTCTTACGGGGCATGAAACCATACTGATGCTCACAAATCTCCACCTTCTTCCTAAGCCTGGCTTCCACTACTCTTTCCCACAGCTTCATTGTGTGGCTCATCAACTTTATTCCTCTATAGTTGCTGCAGTTCTGCGTGTCACCCTTGTTCTTAAAGATTGGGACCAGAACGCTTCTCCTCCATTCCTCAGGCATCTTCTCACTCTCTAAAATCCTATTGAACAACCTTGTTAGAAATTCCACTGCTGTCTCTCCTAGGCACTTCCATACCTCCACAGGTACGTCATCAGGACCAACGGCCTTTCCGCTCTTCATCCTTTTCAGAGCCTTCCTAACCTCATCCTTTCCAATCTCTGCTACTTCCTGCTCCACAACAACCACATCTTCCTCCCTTCTTTCCCTGTCATTTTCCTCGTTCATCAGCTCCTCAAAATACTCCTTCCATCTTTTCTGTACACTCTCTTGGGTTGTTAGCACCTTTCCATCTCTGTCCTTAATCACCCTTATCTGTTGCACGTCCTTCCCATCTCTGTCTCTCTGTCTGGCTAGCCTGTACAAGTCCTTCTCTCCTTCCTTTGTGTCTAACCTGTCATATAGCTCATCGTAAGCTTTCTGTTTGGCCTTTGCCACCTCTCTCTTCACTTTACGCTGCGCTTCCTTGTACTCCTGTCTACCTTCCTCAGTCCTTTCTACATCCCACTTCCTTTTAGCCAACCTCTTCCTCTGGACGCATTCCTGTACTTCCTCATTCCACCACCAAGTCTCTTTACCGTCTTTCCTCTTTCCAGATGACACACCTAGCACCTTCCTACCTGTTTCCCTGATAATCTCTGCTGTAGTTTCCCAGTCCTCTGGAAGCTCATCCTGACCACCCAGGACCTGCCTCAACTTCTGCCTAAATTCCTCACAAGTTTCTTCATTCTGTAGCTTCCACCACTTGGTCTTCTTTTCTGTTTTCCCTCTCTTCTTCTTCCTGACCTCCAGAGTCATCTTACACACCACCATGCGGTGCTGTCTGGCTACACTCTCTCCTACCACCACTTTGCAGTCATTAACCTCTCTCAAATGACCTCGTCTACATAGGATGTAGTCCACCTGAGTACTCCTACCTCCACTTCTGTATGTCACTCTATGTTCCTCTCTCTTCTGGAAGTAAGTGTTGACTACAGCCATTTCCATCCTCTTCGCAAAGTCCACCACCATCTGTCCCTCCAGATTCCTTTCCTTCACACCAAACCTGCCCATCACCTCCTCATCACCTCTGTTGCCCTCACCAACATGCCCATTAAAGTCTGCTCCAATAACAACTCTCTCTCCTCTGGGAAAACTCTCTATGACCTCATCCAACTCACTCCAGAATCTCTCCTTCACTTCTAACTCACAGCCAACCTGTGGCGCATACCCACTGACTACATTCACCATCACCCCTTCAATTTCTAACTTTAGGCTCATCATCCTGTCTGAGACTCTTTTCACCTCTAGAACACTCTTTACAAACTCCCCCTTCAGAATCACTCCTACCCCGTTTCTCTTCCTATCAACACCATGATAGAACAGTTTGTATCCTCCTCCAATACTACGTGCCTTGCTGCCCTTCCACCTTGTCTCCTGCACACACAGTACATCTACCTTCCTTCTCTCCATCATGTCTGCCAGCTCTCTGCCTTTCCCTGTCATTGTGCCAACGTTAAGAGTCCCTATTCTCAAACCTATGTTCCTGCCTTTTCCCTTCTCTCTCTGGCCACGGACCCTTCTGCCTCCCCTCTTTCTTCCACCAACAGTAGTCAAATTTCCACCGACACCCTGTAGGTTAACAGCATCGGTGGCGGTCGTTGTTAACCCGGGCCTCGACCGATCCGGTATGTCTAAAGTGTTGTGGATGATTCGCATGGTTATTTTGGCAATTTTTTACGCCGGATGCCCTTCCTGACGCAACCCTCTCTATTTATCCGGGCTTGGGACCGGCACAGAAGTTACTGGCTTGCAACCCCTGTGCAACCCCTGTGGCTAGATTTCTCTGTGAGCATTCAATAGGGGTAAAAATAAAAGCAAGAATGGTCGATCTGTTATTGTCTCGATGAAAATCTGAAAAATATCATATTAAGCTGGCTGCTTCGCCTAAAGCACTTACCTTTAGCTTGTAGCATAACAACAATAGCAGTACGTCAAGTTTCCCAGAATGCTTTGCGCCCAATCATTGGTTTTGTTGTTAGACCTTGGTCACAGGGACACGGTGATTGGCCAATGATTGCAGCAAAGCATTCTGGGAAACGTGACGTACTGCTATTGTTGTTATGCTACAAGCTAAAGGTAAGTGCTTTAGGCGAAGCAGCCAGCTTAATATGATATTTTTCAGATTTTCATCGAGACAATAACAGATCGACCATTCTTGCTTTTATTTTTACCCCTATTGAATGCTCACAGAGACACGGAAGTAGCGGCAGGAAGCGGCTTTTGCAGCAAGATGACCGGAGGGCGTACCAGATGATGTGAACGTGAATACGATGGATGCTTTTGTGCTTTTTAAAATAAATAAATCTGTTCTCTAAACATCCTGCGTGTCTTCAATGCAATGTAATGAGACACACACAGACAGAAATGTGAAGGTATCTGCTGTAAATCTATGACGTAAATGAATAACAGGATCAATGATCGGCTAGTCAGTTAGCATGTAGCCTAATAGCCTTCGAATGTAAAGCGACTGACTGCTAAAGTTAATAAAAGACAAGTCCTGAATATTATTATTCCTGTTCGACCCTAAACTACCATATCAGCTGTCTGACAACAGACCAGCCAGTTGCCCAAATGCCGGCATACATCAAAGAGCTCTGCGGCGGAGCTAGTGGTAGCCTAGCAGGAGCTATCGTATGACAAAGCAGCCTAGTTATCATAAATCTATTGATATTTTTCATATATTCATTGAGACGGTAATAAAGTGATCATTTTTGTTTTTCATGTTCCTTTTTTGAACGAATATGGGTCACAGAGACACGGAAGTTACCGCTGAAAGCGGCTTAGTTTTGCCGGCGTACAGAGAGCATATCCGCGTGAATGACTTATGACGTGAATAATTATTGCGTTCGAACGGATTAATTATTGCGTTCGAACGACATAATTATTGCGTTCGCACGAGTTAATCATTTTGAGGGAACGCAATAGTATCTTGTGGGAACGGAATAGTATCTTGTGGGAACGGAATAGTATCTTGTGGGAACGGAATAGTATTTCGTGCGAACGACATAATAACCTGTGGGAACAAGATATTAATCTGTGGGAACAAGATATATTTTTATATCTTAATGTCAGGACACGGGCTCCGTAAACATGTGATATTTCTGCAGGTGAAGTTTCTCAAAGCGAAGTTCCAGAAAGGTTTGTGCTGCAGAAGAACAGATGGCAGCTCTACATGGGAATACAAGAAGACTAAAGTCATTCATATCATTGTGCAGTGTACAGGCAAGTCACTATGATTTATGTGAAATGTAATCAATAAATATTATTTAACCTTAATATCTAATTTTTTTTTTTAAATTGCAGGTCCTTTAAAAAAACGTCTTTAACCTGCTGCATAAGCCTGATTAGTTGTAAATGATGCAGTGGGGAGTGAAAAACGAAGCACAATTCCTGGCTTTAGCATCGGGCTGATGATCTGGAAATCACATCTGAGGAATCGCATCAAACACTTGTACAACTCCAAACAACTTAATGTTCCTTTAAGCAAAACTCCAGTTTAAAATGTTCCTATTAGGCTTGCTTCATTTAGGAGTTTTTCCATGTTTACCATTTTAGGTTTTAAAGCTTTATTAACAAAGTTGATGTTTGATTTTCAAAGCTGTTGTTTAGAAATGTTTTTTTGTCAATGAAAAAACTGAATGCTGACGTGAGGATTGTAATAATGGATATGAAAATAAACAAATTTGTTTCATAGCAATGCAGTATATTTATTGAAAACTTAACATGAATACGTTATTCAGTAACAGAAACAAAGAAACAGTTGTGGATTTTCCTTTATGGGCTTCTTCATGCAGTCAATCAAATGTTACGTTTACATTCAGCATTTACTCAGCGTACCTGTCAGTCACATTTATTAGAGGAAAAAATGCATCTGGGAAAGTCTGTTTGTGCTTAACAACTATATCAAAAAGAGTCATGTGAGGGAAGTTTTGTCCACATTGCTGCTCAGCATCACATCCAGAGGAAGATGCACAGGTAAGGGGACGCCAGTTCCTGCTCGTACATGCTTGCAGCTTCCTCTGCACTGGACTCCAGCTCCATTGAAATCCCTGACAGAGATAAATTAAAAATCCCTGACAGAAAAACATTGGCTACCGTTCATCTTTCATTCAGGAAAAAGTTGAGTTCATCAAAATGAGGAGAAAATGGGTTAAACCAGAAATTCATTAGGGAGGGGTCAAAACACCAAACTCAGAATAAAATACATTATTTCAGTCTTATAAAAAATACATTCTAAAACAATTTGGTATTCCTCCTCTGCCTGAAAGACTAAAACGTTTTTTTTTAAAGATTTATTTTACGCTACAGACTTTGCCACCTTTAGTTACACACCTGGACGTGTCTGATGATGTGCACATCCAGTCATTTACTGTCATGTTTCTGTGCACTGACACACTCTAAAGTCACAGATCTTAATAGTGTGAATAAGAAGCATTCATAAATGTTATTCTGAGACACAAACTGCTGCAGTTTACCTGACAGCTTTGCTGATTTATGCTGCTGGTACACCTGTCTGAGAATCCTGCCCACGTGACCCCCCCCCCCCCTCTCCAGCTGATGAGGTAACCTGTCATTAACGTATGACTGAAGGATCTTGGATCTGTCTGTAAACACCCACCTAGAAATCACGTTTAACGCTACATTTATTAGATCAAACAAATGTGCCTCCATACCTTATCTGTGGATGGCGGGACTGCATTTCCTGATGTGCGCCGTCCTTAACACCCGTTTCTTCGCAGCTGCTGCTTTATTTATTTATTTTTTTTTTTTATTGAACAATTGCAACATACAAAACAAGAAAATACAACAATTATGCACATATAATGTACAATAAAATTCTGAATACAGAACAAACATGTTGCATTCTTTAAAAAATACTAATTATTAATAATAAACACAAAAGGGAATAAGAAATAAAAAGAAACAAAAAAATAAAGAGAAAAGAGAAAATGCGAGAGTAAATCTATGTCAGCAGTCCAAAAGATTTACAGATGCTAATTGTTTTTTGAGCTTTTGTATTTTTTGAAGCAGAAATTAAGTTTAAATAACGCTGCAGTTCCAGTTTGAACACAAAGAAATCCGGTTTTTTATTGGAAAATTTTCTTTTGTGTATATGAAATTTAGCGATAAATAATACCATGTTTACACAAAAGAAAGCATCACGGTCTTTGACATCAAAGCTATGAAAACCAAAAAGTATGTTTTTATAATAAAGTTGTATGTCAGCAAAAATAGAATCGGTGATAAATTTGTGAATGTTTTTCCAAAATCTGTATGTAAATTCACAAGACCAGAATAAATGAGAGCAGGTTTCAGGTTGTTTCTGGCAGAAAGCACAACTGGTGTTTATGTCAGCCTTAAATTTAGTTAAATAATGCTTTGCTGGATAAAATCTGTGTAGAAGTTTAAAAGAGATTTCTTTGACTTTATTTGTTAAGAAGTATTTTTGTGGTAAAGACCAGACTTTTTTCCAATCAATGTTAGAAGTGAAATTAGCCCAATAATAGATAGCTGATGGAACAGAAACTAAATTATCTTGAAACAAAGCTCTGATTTTTGAGTTCAACTGTTTAGCGGAAGTGAAGCAGAAATTACCCAGAGGAGATTTGAGCACATCAGGAGGATGAAGAGTCAGAGGAGGAGCGCTGTAGAAACCCCTGAATAACATGCAAAGCCCAGATGGGACGGCATCAAACACTACTGCAAATTCTTTGGGAGTTATTGGTACTTTATACTGCTTTGTGAAATCTGAGTAGTTATATAATAATCCAGGTTCTTTGAATAATTGATTGAGGAAAATTATACCATTATTAAACCAATTATTTAAAAACAGAGTTTTCCTTTTATAGACAATATTACAGTTATTCCAGATAATACAACTCTGTGGAGAAAAGTTGTGTTTGTAGATCAGAGCCCAGGCTAAGAGAACCTGTTGATGAAAATTTGACAGTTTCAAAGGGATTTTTGGAATACTATAGTTACAGCAGAGCAGGAAGTTAAGGCCTCCAACTTTTGAAAATACAAAATGTGGAATAAAGTTCCAGATAGATATGGGGTTATTAAGATATTTCTTGATCCAGATTACCTTGAGTGTATTGTTAAGGGCAGTAAAATCAATACAATTTAAACCGCCTTTATCAGAGGTATTTAAAATAACAGATTTTCTGATATAGTGAGTTTTATTTCTCCATAGAAAGTTATATAATATTCTATTAATTGTATTGCAGACTGTGTTATTAACCTGTAGAGATTGAGCTGCATACGTCAAACGAGAGATTCCTTCTGCTTTCGTAAGCAGAACTCTGCCCTTCAAAGACAAATCTCTTTGCAGCCATTGGTTTAGGGTTTTTTTGGTTTTATCTATTATTGGAGAGAAATTTGTAGAACATCTGGATTGCATATCTTTAGTGATTTGAATACCAAGGTACGTAACAGATGTTTTTACAGGAATACCTTGGATAGATGTAAGCAAACAGTTTTTAACAGGCAGAATTTCACATTTATTTAAATTAAGGGTAAGTCCTGAAGCTTTAGAAAAGGACTGGATGATATTAATCGCCACAGCTACTTGTGAAGCGTCTCGGAGAAAGAGAGCAGTGTCATCTGCTAGTTGACTTATGAATATTTCCCTCTCAGCCACAATTAAACCTTTTAATGGGCTGAGTTTGATATGTAGGTTGAGGAGTTGAACAGAAAGAAGAAACAGATAGACTGATAAGGGGCATCCCTGCCTTACCCCACGTTTCAAGAAGAATCTAGGAGAAGTTCCGCTGGCGAGTTTTATAGAACTATTACTATTGACATATAAAGTTTGAACAGCATTGCAGAAGAATTGACCAAAACCAAATTTATTTAAAGCAGCAATAATAAAATTGTGTTCTAAAGAATCAAAGGCTTTATAAAAGTCTAGAAAAAGAATGAGACTGTCATCCTGCACGAGTTCTGAGTAATCTAGTATGTCTAAAATTAATCTAATATTGTTTGAGATATGACGATTCTGCATAAACCCAGACTGATTTTCATCAATAATTGTATCTAAGACTGGCTTTATTCTATTTGCAAGAATCAAAGCCAATATCTTATAATCACAATTCAATAAGGTGATTGGTCGCCAGTTATCTAAGGAAAGAGGATCCTTTCTCGGTTTAGGGATCAAGGTAATCAGTCCCTGAGATAACGTGGGAGGGAGTGCACCCTTGTTAATGCTTTCTTCAAAAACTTTTAATAAAAATGGGGCTAAATTGTCAGAAAACTGTTTATAGAACTCGGCAGTAAGGCCGTCTGTTCCAGGAGATTTATTTATTTTCAGATATTTTATAGCATCTGTGACCTCATTCAAAGAGATGACATCATCACAACAGACTCTGTCCGCTTCACTCACTGGAGTAATATTATTGACAGTGTTAAGAAAGGTAAGGGCAGATGTTGAACAATAGTTGGAAGAATAGAGTTTACTATAAAAATCAGAACAATATTTTGCTATGGTACTTCTATCATCAGAAATGACCCCATTAATATTTAATTGTGAAATAGAATTGCTATTGGACTGGTATTTCTCTAGCCTGAAAAAATAGGCAGAGTTCTGCTCTCCTTCCTCAATCCACCTTCTCCTAGATCGGATAAACGCTCCTTCTGCTTTGCGCTTATAAATGTCATCTAACTTGTGTTGTAAGTCTATTAAAGCTGTTTTATCCGTTTCATCTAGGACATCTGTTGGCTTAGATGTAAGAAGAGCAATCTTCTGTATTACATCTGTCTCAACAGCTCTTCTTTTTTTTGTTAAGTCAGAGCTATATTTTCTAAAAAATTTACCAAGTTCGTATTTCAAAAGTTCCCAATTATTACAGAATGAGTGTTCAGCTAGTGCATTGTTCCAATAAAGTTTTATTAAGCGATGAGTTTCAGAAATCACCTCCAGATGCTCAAGAATGGTACTGTTTAACTTCCAGTATGAAGCTTTAGTGCCAGAGGAGCTCGACAAAGGGACGGTTAGATGAATTGTTTTATGGTCTGAAAGCGGTGTGGCATGAATATCTGTTTTAACATTTTTTAAGTCTTTAGAAGTAAGCCAGAAATCAATGCGTGAGTGTCTGGTCTGTGATTTGTTACACCATGTATAAGCTCTTTGGTTTGGATGCGAGTCTCTCCAAGAATCAATTAAATCTAAATTTTGTGCAAACAACTTTATAGGACAGTTAGAGTCTGGACTCCTGGGAGGCCATCTATCCATAGAATTATCAAAAACTGAGTTAAAATCCCCTCCAAATTTTATAAAAGACTTTGGGTATTTAGACAGCCAGTGCAATAAACGTGTTTCTAGTCTATTGAAGAGAAGATTATTTTCTGTTTGAGAGTTGAACCCGTACACGTTGACTAGAATAAAGACGGAATGGGCTACTTCAAGTATCATAAAAATGTAATGACCATCTTTATCGCTGTCAGATAGCAAAACTTTTCCATTGAATCTGTTTTTGAGAATGCAGACACCAGCAGCTCGCTCTGTACCATGTGACATCCACACATCATTTCCCCACTGTGACCTCCAGAAGGATTTGTCTTGTTCAGTTGAGTGGGACTCTTGGATAAAACAAAAATCTGAATTAAACTGCTTACAAAACAAAAAAATGGCTTTACGTTTAACATTGTTTCTTAAACCTCTCGCATTTAAAGAAATAATGGATAAAGACATGAAGTTGAAATAGAAAAAAAGAACAAAAACAAAAGATATTTAGACCAAAGAAGAAGAAAAAAGAAGTTGAGTTAAGGATTTTTGGTCGCTTAGGAACAGAAAGAGGATAAGAACCTGCAAACCATTACAAAAAAAGCTGTGAACTAAGACCCTAACAATAATTATTTCCTTATGAAATAACACCAAAGTGATGGGCGTTATTAGTCCCATCTTACTCATAAGAGTAAATGTTTTAAGAAAAAAATAAATAAAAATAAAACCCACAATGCTGCTACTTGATTCACATTTAAGTATAATGTAATACTTAAAATAACATTATAATGTTATATCAAAAACAAAATTAAAGCAAGATAAAAATTAAAATAAAAAGTAGCAGCTTGAATGCAATAGCTTATGAGCTCAAATAAAATCAAATTTTAAGCAACAGTATCATTTTTGATAAATGTGGAAAATAGCAAAAAACGTTCAGATCCAGCTTTCACATCTGCAGCCTTCGTTAAGGCGGCAGGATTTCTTTACCATTCACAAAGGCACGTCCTCCAACAAAGAACGCCAGCTTGTTCTCCCTCCTGGCTTTCTCCACGGCCGGCCACAGTTGGTTTCTCCGTTCGCGGTCCTCAGCAGACAGATCCTCCGACATCCTCAGGTTGTGTTCTTTCAGGAAGGCAGATTTCTTTGCAGCGCGCCAGACAGCATCGCGGTGAATCCTCGCAGTAAACTGGATGATGATCCCTCTCGGTTGGTTGTTGTTCGGTCTCTTCGGGCCGAGTCTGTGTACCGTATCCACAACATCGGGGAGTTTGTCTTTCGCCTCCGGTAGAACAGACTGGCAGATCTGGATCACTTCTTGCCGCACGTTCTGATTTTCTTTCTCAGCCAAACCGCGAAGTTTCAGATTCCAGCGGCGGGAGTAGCTTTCCAGCTGGGAGATCCTTTTTTCCTGTGTTTCCACGATTGTTTTATATTTCTCCAGTTGTGCCTCAGCGTGGACCACTCTGTTCTTCATGTCACTAATTTCAGTACAAACGACATCAACGGAGCCTTTTACAGCTGAGATTTGCATGGAGTTCTCCTGCACAGCTTTTTTCATCTCAGAGATCTCTCTGGAGTTGCCGCTAATTAACTTTTCCAGAGTGTCTGACCTCGAGTTTATCAATTGTGTAAGTGACGAGAGTTGAGAAAGAACAGCCTCTGTCTCCGTTTCTGTGACTTTTCTCAGCTTACCAGCTGGGGAAGCAGTGGGTGTGCAGGGAAGAGCAGGGAAGTCTTCTTCTTCCATTAGGAATGGTTCCGAAACTGCCTCCATGTAGTCATGCATTGAGTCAATTAATTTGACTTTAGCATCAGTAGTCTTACTCGACGCAGACGGCTTTGCAGGTTGGCTAACGTTAGCAGGTTTGCTAACAGAGCCAACACTCGCTAGCGATTTCTTGAGTTCCGTCTTTCTCTTCTCGGCTTTGCTCATAATGCTTTGAGAACTATGCAAAAAGTATAAAGAAATTGTAAAGAGGTAAAAAAAATCAAGAAAAGGTCTTTGTTCACCGTGTATTATTACAAAAAACAGTTAGGTTTGCAGAGCTCAGCCAAACACGACTGCTCAGAGCGCCATCTTGGTCACCCCCCTCGCAGCTGCTGCTTTAGACAGAATCCTCTCACGACATTTTTTTTTTTTTTGTTTTTTTTTTTTTTCCAACTTGTCCTGTCCAACAGCTAGGCAGACAGATAGACAGATGACACGACATTTTGAAACATTTGTAAACCTGGTTGGTGTTGATATTTCTGGGTGCGTTCTGTCATCACATCCGCTAAATATTCAAAGATTAAAGTTTATGTTAACGTTTTACCGTCCCTTTCTTTGTTTACCTGCAGAACGGACGTCATCCACACAAACTACTTCCGGGTGACCGTTCTGCTTCAGACGAAATATTCAAAAAATAATTTAAACCTTCATTATCTGTTTGCTGCATTTTTGATTTAATATGTAAATGGGAAATACGGGAATTATCATGGTACATTGTTGTTTGGACGATAAAATCCGTCGTCGCTTCATTTAAAATACTTTTCAGTTCAAATGATTGACAAACATCATCATCCAATCAGCGTTGTCCCATAGTACCTGCTTCTTCCGGTTTGGAAATGTTTTTCATTTTTGAAGATTTCGTTTTGTTTTCTGGAAATTCATTCTGTGTTCTGAAATGTTTTTCATTTTTTAATATTTCATTTTTTTTCTGAAATGTTTTTCATTTTTTAATATTTCATTTTGTTTTTCTGAAATGTTTTCATTTTTTTTATTTCATTTTGTTTTCTGGAAATTATTTTTTTTCTGAAATGTTTTCATTTTGTAATATTTCTTTTTTTTTCTGGAAATTAATTTTGTTTTCTGAAATCTTTTTTTCTTTTTTTTCTTTTTTATGTTTTGGTTTCTGAAATTTTGTTTTGTTTTCTAAAATGTAATATGCTTTTTAAATTGTTGCTGTGATCTTAAAAAAATGTTTTTGTATCGAGTGATTTGTTGAATGGTTTGCACTTCAGGGCCACCGTACCTTTGAGATCACTGCATCTTCAGAAAGTCAAAACCACAACCTCCTCATCCTCCTTTTTCTTTGGCTGAATTCTTTGTCGTTTTTTGTTTCCCCGTTGTCCATCTGGTGGCGCCACAATTGTGGCGTTTTCTTTTTAGACAATTCACAGCATTCATGAGCTGGCATGGATGAGTCCAACACGGCTTCTTGTCCTGTCTGTCTCTCAGACCGTGCCGTTGGATGAAAACTTCACGACTGAAAATTCAGTAGGAGCCAATGAGAAAATAGGACTGAAGAACTTTCAACGCTTTAGAAAGTGGATGAATAAGCTTTACAGAACCCTCAAGTTACCAGGAGCTTGTGAATGCCAGCCATAATTTAGCCATGAATTAGCTTTGCTGGCTTTTCTGTAATCCGTTGAGTGTTTGCTATCACAACAGTCAGCTCTGGAGGAAATTTGATTGTCTTAGGAGCAGTTTGATGATAAATTAGCTAAATGCAATAACAGGATTAGAAATAAGTAAAAGATTATTACTTCATTGGCATATTTTCTTTAAATACGCATAAATAATCTGCCAATGAGGTAAGAATGGACATACCAAGAAATCTTCTTTCATTCTAAGACACTTTTTCTTGAACTAAGGTTGGTTTTCTATTTAAAAACTTTCTTGATGACAATATTGTTCTTGCAAAACAGAAAATAAAACTTTTTTTTTCTTGAAAGATGGGTCTTTTTAGCTTCCTAAGATTCAAATTTTGCAGTGTAGTTCTCTGTCTGCAAGCAGAACTTGAACCACATGATGAGACGTTGGATGTCCAGTCAGTCGGCCTTAGCAATTGGAGAAAGATAGTTTGGAGATCTAACCCACCAGCATGGGAAACTCAAAGATTGTTAAATGCTAAAAAGACAGCAAAGGAAAAGAAAACTCCAATGAAGAGAAACAGAAGTCACTGTTTGGGAGATAAATTATCCGGAGGAAACGAGGTTTAGATTCAGAGAAATGAAACCATCATTAGGAGCTAAACAGAAGAGAAACAGGTTTCTAGAGGGTCAAAGAGAGAGACTTGGTAGAATCAATCTCCACAGTGGTGGTTATAAATTGCTGAAAAGTCAGACGTCTCTTTAATATCTAAACTAAAGCGTTTGGGGGAAAGTTCCAGAACACCAGAGGAAGTCCTGTCTGTTTTCATCTGCATCATACAAGCTGAGTGTTGATGGGAACAATGAGTGTTTCAGTGTGTGAGAATCAGTCCGAGTTGTCCTCCTGTCTGCATTTTCAGCTCGTTGTGTAAATAAACAGCAGTCACGCTGGCTGCACTGCGATTGGATGCGACGTAATGAGCTGTGAAAGGGCAGTCAGCAGTGTCACACTGTGAACGGCGAGCTCTGTCTAATGAATGCCAGCCCTTCAGACAGTCATGAAACAGTCAGAGAAGGAGCATCCGCCAGACGTCTGCAGAAAAGTCATCCATAACCATGGAAAAAGTGTGCCCTTCAAGGACACTGAAGAAAAAACTTACATTAGATTATTAGGAGATGTCTGTTGGTACCTGTAAGGCACCACAACAACAATCCATTTTTTAAAAATAACGCATTTTATGTCTCTATCAAAGGATCTCCAACACAGACTTTGTGCCTCTATTGCTGGTGAGTTGCAGAGCCAATGTCACCCGTTTTATATTGGTACCACTTTTTTTTTTTTACTTGTCCTCTCCAATAGCTGAGCAAACAGATCAGAGAGGAAGGCCTCTTGTGTTGGACAGGTTTACTGTTGCAATTAAGGGTTATGAATCTGACACACAATTGTACAAACCCCTTTTGTATTTGAGGCTAATATATTTTCTCTACATTCTTTGACCGACATTGACATTAGCAGGAATTTAATGTCAAACTCCATTAATATGCTGATGATAGACAGCTTTACTTCACTTATACATAAAACCTTTAACAAAAGTTACTTTTAAAAGAAAAACTGCTTTTTTTGCTATAGTGTTTAATACAGGCAAAGAACTTGACATTATTAATCATTGTTCAAATGTAGGTTACTGAGTAAAGGCAATATTTTAGAGTCAGTGTGATATTATTTATTGTCAATATCTATTGTTGAATTCCAAAAATTAGCATGAAATCCATGTGGCAAAACAGTCTTCACCTATTGTAGTTATTCTGTTTGAAAACTGTCAAAAAATTCCCACAAACTTTAGATGCACAGCCTACTCACTGACTCAGCCTGTTGAACAATATTGCAAAAAACTGTAATAAACTCAATTAATATAGCCTAATTTTATCATTTATTCACGTATCAATCTGGTCTGGAAACGATTTAAACTGAACTAGAAAAACAAACGAAACCAGAGAATTTGAAAAGTTAAGCTACATTATATAACATTCTGAAACTCTTTTCAATTTGCTGTTAAAAAACAAACAATCATTAATGATGGGACTTTTTATTCTACATTTGTCTATGCTCCTCTCCGATAGATCAACTGTGATTCAGTAAATGATCTATATAACAGTTTCCGTTGCTTTTTGTTATGGTTTAAGCTTTCAGCTCACTTTCCAACTCTTTATTTCTTCCTGAAGTCCTCATCTAATATATTTTGACATTGTACATACAAACATGACCATGATGCATTCACAAACACTTTGGAAATGTCGCTTTCAGCGCACAGGTTGTGCAGAGCAGCTGGGCAACATTTATCACATCCAGTTTGTTTTGGTTGACGTGCTCAGATGAAGTGTGTCGTTGTGTGAGGAGCTCCATTGCAACATTTGCATAATGTGTGATTGTGTGTTTGTGTGCATGTGAGTGTGTGTTGCAGCACCTCTTCCTTCTGGATTGAGTGTTAAAGTCAGGGTGGTCCTGGTCTGAGGGTGGTAATCCTGCTGCTGTGTACAAGTCCTCCTGACAGCATTCACACACACACAAATACACACAGTTACACACAATAACACGCGATCCTCATGAGACCACGAGCTTTTGTTTACAGCTGCTGAAAGCACGGCTGCAGAGATGTTGAAAAGTTTTTATTTTTCACTCGCAATCATGACGCCATCGTGGGGAGGGCCTTCAGGAAATCCGCTCGTTCAGATTTAACAGCAGCAGGCTTGTTTTAAACAAACAACAAATCCTTTTTCTTGTGAGTCAGTCTCATTGAACATGGAGGAATCCGCTCTTTGACCATTCAACTGAATGAAGAATCCTAATGTGAACGGAGAGCTTCAAGAAGATGAATGATCAAAACCTCTTCATTTAGGACCTTCGTCACCTGGAGGGTTTTGAAGGTTGTTGGTCTCCATAACTCATTCAAGAAGCTCTACTTTCTGAAAACAGATATTTTCCAGGTTGAAAATATTTATGACATTTTTAAAAATATGCTTGAAAAATGCTTCATCACAATGAAACTATAGTGACTCTAGTTCTTTTACAATTGGACATTTTTCTCTACTAACAACGTCCTCTTTTTGCTTCTTATGGCATCTAAAGGCTTTCATGAACTTTGTGCTGTTCAAACGTCAACATTTCTGACCTTATTTTTTATGGTCTTGTAGATTTCTTTTACTTTTTCATTTTGTTCAAATTAATGGAAAAATTAAACGTTTTCTGAAAATGCATCAAATTTCAATGGAAGTGGATTAGGGGCGCAGAGAAAAAACAGGAGAAGGGGAATTGGAATGGGAAATGGGAAATTCAGACTTTAATCTCTGAGATTAAAGTCTGAATTCTGCAAAAAAAGTCCCAATTCTGTGATTAAAGTCAGAATTTACCATCACCTTTTTGTTCCTTCTTAATGACTCTAATCATCTGTAAATTTCTACTTAAAGCAAGAAGATGAATTGAATTTTAAACTAATTTCTCCTAAAAAACTTTGTCATATTTAAAAACTTCCCCTCTGAGGGACAAATAAAAAGATTATTTTATCTTTTACCCGATTTACTCCCTTTTTTAATATAATTTATAAGCTTTGGAAATATAAGACATTTTAGGTTTTACTGCTGAAAAACTTGAGTTTCTCAATTAGTTCAAACTTAAATTAATTTCAGTCATCTTTTTCAGACTTGTCCAGCATTTCTTATCTTTTTTTTCAGCAGTGATGCTTCTTTTTTTACAATAAAGCATCAAGCATCTACTGAATGTTAGAATGTGTTCTATTGTTTTTAAAATCCAGTTTCCATTGTCTATCTTGATCTGTTTCCACAAGCATTGCGATTGTTGGTCTTTGTAACAACTTTTTCTTGTGAAAACAGGGATTTGTTCTGCACGACCTTTTTGTTATGCTACACAAATATGAAAGATGTGGATGAAGTTGACAGCAGAAACATCCATGGAGTCTGCAGACATTTATACTCACGATCTTCAAACTGCTTTAGGGATTTCCAGATGCAAAACTCCGATACTTTTGAGTCTTCATTTTGTTTTTTAGATTATCCACCTTATAACCTCAAAACCCAAATACAATTGATAGAAACTCAAAAGCAATCAAGTGAACTGAATTATTGCTAAAATTAAATTCAGAAATTGGTGCTTAGATGCAGCCTTGTGCTTCTTTAGTATTTTTAGCATCACTTGCAATTCTTTTCTTTTGGGATTTCCCAACTAATCTGATCCAATTTAGCACAATTTCTAAGCTTTCGACGAGTTCAGCTGCTTCTCAGATAATTTTTCATTATTTAAAAATGTAACCTTTTTTATTTTTTAATCTGGTATATAAATCATCTTTTTATAGCATCAAATGTAGCTCAGAATAAATGCTTTATAGGTGATGCAGTCATTTCGAAGCTAACGTTGCAGTTTGCGTTTGAAAGCAAAACCTGATCAAATGACACTTTGACATTCCGAAGTGAATGAACCCGGTCTAGACGTTTGACCTCAACTCTTCACTGTTTTTGTTTCTCAAATGTTCTGATCCATCAGATTCACAGAGAACCTGCTGCTGTGGCTGCGGGTGAGAATCCGCTGGAAGAAGAAATGCAGCACCTCCTTAAAGAGACAGCCGATAAATCTGTTTAGGATGGAGGGTGAACAGCAGCCGTTCAGGACGAAGCTGGAAGTAATAAAAGCATCTTGAAGGCTTGATGAGCCTAACTTTATGATATCTCTGTGTTCTGCAAGCTGCATGTCTCCTCCCAGCATCAGCCCTGGAGAACATTAGGATGTA
Organism: Oryzias latipes; assembly: GCF_053564925.1. NCBI lineage: Eukaryota > Metazoa > Chordata > Actinopteri > Beloniformes > Adrianichthyidae > Oryzias > Oryzias latipes. The sequence continues at coordinate 29,415,546 of NC_136242.1, read as the reverse complement.
CGGCACTTGGTGCCGGGAACCCTGACTTGATTAGAAGCTAATGCAGCCCCAACTAAAGCCATCAATCTTCATCTGGGCCCCTCCCTCCCCCTGGTGCCGAGTGTGTATTTGGACAAGTAGAGGTGGTTTATGTAGAGAGTGAAAATATATAATAAACACTCGGATTAGAGTTCCTTTTGAAGAAGCGAGCTGTGGGCCGAATGCTTCAGCGCTGAGCAGGAACAGTGATTGCAGATGAAACGAGCGTGATGACACTTCCCAGAGCTGCTGCCACCCTCCCCTCACACACTTACCTGATTTATCTACTCCCCAGCATCGCAGAAAAACGGAACAGTGCTCTGAGATGATCTACAGCCATCCAGGTCCACGTTTGAAAGAGAAGAGCTACAACACTGTTGTGTAACAGAGAGGAAAATTATTCAGATTCTCCCTTTGTCAGTGTTTTTCCTTTCAAATGGAAAAAACTAAGAAGGTCCGGCCTCACACTGAAATAAACAATTGCATGAAAGATGAAAAAAAAGAAAAAGGAAGACAATAATTCAAAGAGAAAATATGTTATCAAAGTCTATACCTGTTCAAGTTTTAGTCCGATCATCTGATCTATTTTTAAAGTGTTACCAGTAGTCTTTAAATTACATTTATGCTGTTTTTCCCCCCCAAAATCATGTCATTTTTTAGGACATCTGCAGAACTTTGCCTCTGACTTGTGGGCAGAACAATATTGAACTGATCCAGCTGTACAGGTTTGAGCCAGATGGAAAACCAAGAATGTGCATATTTGTCTGCAACTGGATGCATCAGAGAACAGCAGAGCAGGGAGCTTGTGGCCTGCCGACTGCAGCATCTCACCTACAGGCTTTTTCCAGCGGCCTTTAGGCATCTGCTCCTGATTCACCACGATTTGAATAAAGAGACACTCGGAAATGCAATTTTGAGCTTAATTTTCACTTCAATTTCAATTCAATTTTATTTGTATAGCCCAAATTCACAACAACAGTCATCTCGATGGGCTTCGTTAATTTTCTTCATAAATATCCCCCACCAGCAGAAAAACGTCACAAGAACATGTTAAAACCCCCATTTTCGTCAGAATGGATGTTTAAGGTCAATAAAAGGCTCCATATTTAACATCATTTAGTAATGGAGTACCTAAAACAACAAACCAAAGCCATTTTGATGTTTTGGATGCATTTTGTCTCCTGAAACAAAAACTAGACTCTGCATCAAGAGCAAGACTAAAAATCTGCTGAGTGAAAGCATCATCATCATCATTTTCCTCTTCACCCACCTCCTTGTCCAACAAGCCAAACGAGGTGGAGCAGTTTGGGGGGAAAATTAAGGTTTACATTGATTTGCTACACAAACAAACTCGGAGGAGACACAACGCGACCACAAAGAGAACAAGTTCTCACAGAGCAACCTAAATAACGGCTGGAGAGTCTAAACGGCCACTTAGAGACGCAAAATAATCTCAGCAAGACGCGGAACCAAAACACAGAAAATGATGTGAAACATCTGCAGGACGCAACAGCCGTGTGGTCCCCCGTGTGTGTGTGTGTGTGTGTGTGTGTGTGTGTAGGTGTGTGTGTGTGGGGGGGGGGGTGTTTTGTACAAATGGCAGCTGCAGAAACTTAAAACAAACGGACAAAGATTAGGATAAACCTCACAGAGGAAGCAGGCAAAGAACACAGTCACCCCCCGTCTGCATGTTCGGAGAGGGTCCTTCAGCTTACCCCCCCCCCCCCCCCCCCTCTCTTTACAGATCAAACTCCTGCCTTCATCAGGTAACCCTCCTCTTCCTCACTGTCAGATGGTTCTGCAGGACGAAGTTTTTCCTCATGTTTTATTTACATGTCTGCCACAAGAGTTCCCCACAGGAAATGCTTGACTGTAACAACGAGGGGGGGGGGGGGGGGGTATTTCAAACAAACATCATGATTTGCAGCTTTTTACGGCAGAGGGACAGAGCGTCTATATTTAGACATGTTTGGGATGACACTGTCACCACCGCGCCTGATGTCACGCAGGGGGGTATTCCAGAAAGCAGGTTATGCTAGCTCCCACGATAAGTTTGAGGCTAAGGAAGTTGATAACCTCAGCTTTTGATTCCAGAAATGGAGGTATGTTTCAGGGTAGGTCAAGTTACCATGGCAACTCATGCTCTGAACATAACCTGGTCCGGAGCAGGTTTAGTTGAAGCTTAGTTTGTTTACAGAGAGGTGAAGCAGCATGGTGTGTCCATTTGAAGATGATTTAGTGGATGAAGAAGCTCAGATAATACTTTTTCCAACATGAAAGGATGATAAGACCATGTATGGATGTTGGAAAAATAAACTTTTTTACTTTGATCTAACTTAATTATTTGCTTCAGTTAAGATAAATCATTTTTTTAGGTCACCTTAAAAATAACACGTAGTTTTCAGACAGTTATTTTGCTTTCATTCAAATTAATTCAATTAAGTAGGTGTAACTTTGGTGCTGCAGTTAGATAGGCACCGCAAGGGATTCTGGGATATAATTCCCTTTGCCTGTCTGGACAGATTTGGGTTTAAGTGTGGGTTTTTGACATAATGTGCTTAGTTGTATAGCTATTTTACTGTGTTTTGCCATGTTTTGCCGAGTTATTTTGTCCTACCATAATTATGTCTCTGCACCATGAGTGAGAGTGAAGGAGAGGATGATGAGTTCATGTACCACCCCTACCACAATGCATTCTAATGTCAGTGTTGGAATATTCTTTAATGAATTTTTGCACTCCGTTAATTTTTCCCGTCCTTTTTATTGTTATAAAAATGAGCATATCTGCCGGCTCAAACTTAGACATATGACAGTTCAAGAAATATAATTAATTAAGATGGAAAAAAGATTAATGGAGTAATGTGACATTTAGTTAGATTAATACGTAAATTTGAGTTGTATAAACAATTATTGAGTTTTATAGACGTAAGAAATTAGGTTGAATAATTTTAACTAAATTATTTGTTACAAATAGAAGAAATTTATATATATATATATATATATATATATATATATATATATATATATATATATATATATATATATATATATATATATATATATATATATATATATATATATGGAAACAAGATCAGAAATTTTGTTATTTTTCTCGAAGCAGAAACTCTTTTTTTTTATGATGCAGCCGTATTACTTTTTTGATGGATTTATAATCTTTATCCGCCGTCATTAAAATCTCAGACTCCGTCTCACTTCCGTCTCAAGTGTCCCGCTTTCTTTTTTTCTCTCCACGCGTTTCCATGGTGACTCGGGAATTCGGCGATCCATTGAGAATGTCTTTATGTACTTGCTGTGCACGAGCATTAACCCAGGGTTACCAAGTCGAGCGTAATTACGCCAACTCATATCCGGTCTTTTGGAACCGACATACCCAGAGTAAGTAAGTTCAGGCGGATTTCAGCCAGAGTTCAGGCTTAAAGTCAGGCTAGTTTAAACATGCTTCCTGGAATACCCCCCAGGTGTGGAGCTTTAAAAGGGGCGGGGCAGTGACCCCATCCTGATGGTTTCATGGTAAAGTTTCCAAGACCCAAATGTTGATTCAACTGAATTCAGCTCATTTGTTATTCTTCTGGTTTCCTTTTTGTTGATTCTGTGACTTTCTGACGTTCCACTCTGTTTTCTTGAAGTTATTTTTCTTCTTCTGAGCCAAAAGTAGTCTGATTAGTTGTACCACAGGTACTTCACTAAGACGTCTTGTGCAGAAACACAAATTGTTCAAACTGTGTGTGTGGGGGGGGGGTTTCAATGTCTTTATTAAATTGAGCAAAATAAATCAAAAACAAACCAAAAAACATTTATTATGTTTCTGTCTGACAAAACTGCATTCAGTTTGAAAAAAAAAAGAAAGTTGAAAACCTTCCTTTGACAAAAACTAAGTAGTTTAGTCTGCAAACACTTTGGAGTCACAATTATTTACAGAAATTTGGTTTGAAAAAAGGGATATTTGATCGGATCAATGATTCTGATTGTTTACAGCCAAAACCTGCTCCTCCTTTCTTCTTATCTGCAGGAATCTCAAAAAGACCAAATCTTGAAAACCTGATGAGCTGCTGCTGATGAATGAATGAAATCGCATCCAAACTTCAGGAAAAGTGAGCAGGAACAACGAAGGGGATCCAGGAGGCAGATGTGTTTGTCCTTTCTGGAATATTTGGAGCAATAAACAAACAGAAAAGTTGACCCCAAGCAAAAACAGAATCGTCATGATGATAAGTGAGAAAACAAAAACGTTTGTCGGTTTAGCAGCTTTCCCTGCAATTTAAGATAAGATAGAGAAATGATCACTTTCACCTAAAGCAGTAAAGCACATGTCACGATTCGCTTATGTCTTCTTTGCTCTCTGTGGAGGCTCGCTGTGACTCCGCCCATTCGAGCTGTCACACCTGCCTGAACTTTGCTGATTAGCCACAGTATTTAAGGAACCCTGTGAGGCTTTAGAGTTGGCTTGTCTTTTATTCAAGTTCTTAGTTCTGTTGAGTTATTGGTTTTGTTTTATGCCTTTTGTCGTCAGTAACGTCTTCCCTGCATGGATTCTCACTTGTTTGCCAGACTGTGACACACAACTCTTAGATTCTAAAATTCCTCTTTACTTTAGATGTTTGAAACGTGTCAAAAAGCTTTGATAAGTTTTGGATTCTAAGGTGAAAAACAGAAAATAATGTTTCAATTCTTGTATGTTTTAAATGTGCTGTCTATTTTAAAATGCAAATGCTTGTTTTTCATTTTCCTCAATAATTAATAAAAATATGATTTAAAAGGTTTGATTAAATGAACTCACTGTTTTAGATTTTTTCTGTTTTTTAGTTTGACTTTTACACATGTTGGGGGGGGGGGTGCTGCTGAAAGGAACAGAAAAAACAGACTGCAAATGAGTTTAGGAACATTTGTTTTCACAAAGTGTTATGCTGTTTTTTTTAACAATCCTTTACACTTATATACTACTTTCTGTAAATGTCCACATGAACATAATTAAGCATATTTTTCCAGGTGGAGACATTGTTGTAGTTCCATCATCAAACTCAGTGAAAGCTCTATTAGAGGACAGAAGATGCTTTCACTCATCAGGTCAGCAAAGTGGATCCTGCTGCTGTTAAGCCGTCTGCATATGACGCCACGTGCCTCGGATCGCAGGAAGGGTTACAGAGAAGTCAAACAAGTTGATGTTGAAGGATGAAAGTTTCTGGTTGATTCAAATAAAGAAACATGTTCTTACAAAAACTAAACTTTATTTTGCAACTAAAGAGAAAATTTCAACGTTTAACATGTCTGGCTATGTTAAGTATGAAATGTCAGATTTCTTTTTTTAAATTACAAAAAAAAATTGTAAAGGGTCTTAACTTTTAGACTGATTCAAGGAGAAAGAAATTGAGTTTTTATTAAGTGCTTTACAAAAATCACCTTTTTTCATTGTGTAAAAACGTCATCACACATGCGTAAAGGTGACTTAAGATGAGTCAAGGTCTCCCTGTTAAATGTTAAAATACGTTCATTGATGGTTATGATGATCATGAATGTCTTGAGAGCACGCGCGTGAGGCGCAGAAAGGTAAATCTAGTGGGGGAAATGCGCGCGCTCATTTGAAGCGAAGCACGTCATCGGCACAGGTGAGTGACAGGTAGGAGCAGAGCGGAAAGCCCATGTGGTAGAGCTGCAGGGGAGAGCTGAGGGAGGCATTGTGCGCAGGCGCGCTCTGGATGCTGCTGCGCGCATCATCATCGCGCTTGGACAGGATGCTCTCGATGGTGAAGCCTTTGGATCTGTCCGTTCTCGGAACACTTTCTTTGGGTTTGTCCCGTCCTGGAGCGGCCAGGTCCGTGTTTGCGGTGCAGCTCACGGCACAGAGCGGGCCTCTGTTTCTGCCCCTAAAGGCTGAACTCCGGTCCGGTTCGGCCCACAGCGCTGTGGGACTCGGCTCCGGGTTGTCAATGCGCCGTCGCGCCGGCGGGGACTCTTTGGATTTGGGTATGGAGGGGTTCTGCTGCTCCTCCGAATGGTGAAACTCGGCGACAACTGTCTGTTTGTCCCGCTCTGCGCCCTGGGCCCCCCTGAATGACCCCTGGCCCCTGCAGCGCTTGTGTCCAGCAGGTTTAGAGTCCTGGACCTGCGACGGATTCTTGGTCTTTCTCTTCCTTCGGCGGTAATTCCCGTTTTCAAACATGTCCAGACACTTGGTGTCCAGCGTCCAGTAGCTGCCTTTTCCCGGGCGCCCCCTCTCCCGCGGCACCTTGATGAAGCAGTCGTTCAGGGACAGGTTGTGTCTGATCGAGTTCTGCCAGCCCTGCTTGTTGTCGTGATAGAAGGGGAACCGGTCCATGATGAACTGGTAGATGCCGCTGAGCGTTGCGCGCTGACCTGGCGCACTCTTGATGGCCATGGCGATAAGGGCGATGTAACTGTAGGGCGGCTTCTGGGGGGGCTCCTGGCGGCTTGGTACGAAGCTGAGCGCAGCAGGAACAACCCCTCCGCCGTACAGGTAAATGAGTGGGGGTCCGGAGAGGCTCAAAGCCGGAGAAACCCCTCCGAGGGGCTGCAGCCGGCCGTGGTCGTGCGTCATGACGCGCGGGGAACCGCAGAGTGTTCCGGGAAAAGTGGAGCCTGCTCCCGGATCGCCTCTCCGCCTCTAAATAAGCCGGCAGCCTCATGAGGGCCCCAGAAAAATGTTAATAATTGTTGTAGGTTTGCTGTGTGGTGTTGACTTTGCGCCGGGAAATAAATTGTCCATCATAAACAGTCGGCGGCGCTCGCAGCCCACCCACATTAATTAAAATTTCATTGCTCTGAAACTCCCCTCCTCTGCACAGCGACCAATCAGGCAACGGCTTTCCCCCTCATCTGTTTACAGAATTAGTCTCTTGATAAGTCTGCCCACCCAGGTCGAATCAAGCTGTGTTTATTTGGAAAAATTTCCGGGCACCCAATACATAAACGCTCTGATGTGCTGTTTGAAATATCACGTCCACCCGTGACGCTGCGAGCCGCTCACACAGAGAGAGAACAAGCAAACACGGCGGGGTCTTTTCGGGGAGCCGCGGCGGACCCCATCAAACCAAAACAAGGAGCCAAATTACTGCAAGGCTTTGTTTCAGCCGACGACGCAAACGGACGGAGAAGGTCCACGATCTCTGCCTCAGAACCGAGAAAACTGAACAAAATGACATGTTTCATGAAAAATATTCTTTGTTGAGATTTTTTAACTTTTATATTGACGAGAAATCAGCCGCAGAGTTGCTTTTTTCCATTTGTGCAAAGACGCTTTTACTTTGAAAGGCTCAGTTTTAACTTTTGGTACTTTTCTGCTTTAAAAACGTGTCAAAACGCAGATTTTTTTTAAAGACAGAAATGTTCATTTATTAAAATAAACTCGCCCTTCTTTGAAAATGTTCATGGAAAATACTGAAAAACGTAATGTAGTGCAGCTGGAGCCATTTAAACCAAAACATAAATAAATAAATAAACCATGGAGCTCAATAAACAGACACAAAAAGAAAACTCCAGAGTTCTGAGGCTCAAACAAATGATTTGGAAGTCTTTACCAGAAAATACACTTTAATGCTGAAAGAGTTCATCTGAAAAGAAGAAAAATAATATAGAAAAGAGAGAATGTGTACATTGAAGCTGTTTCTTGTGTCAGAAAATAACAGAAACATTTCATAGGATTCAGATTTTGAGGTTCAGCTGCTTTGACTTTATTGTCCTCAGAGAAGCATGCAGGAGTGTCTTTCCTTACAAGGACAGGACCGGCCGAGGATTATTTGTAGATGTGACCATGATGCTTTATATTATGTATTTTCCTGTTTATAGGTCAGAGGAGGATTATAGCAACTTTACAAGTGCACACAGCTGGCTTCTGCTTACATTAGAGATTCTGAGCTTTTTGGTGAATAAACTTCACTTTTCTCTGTTTCACATTCGGTGATTCATGGGCGGATTAAACCAAACTAACAGGCAGGATTCAGGGTTTCTTTCCATCCCTCCATCAAGAGAGTCTTTTTAAAATGAAAGTCAGAAAAAGAGCTGCACTAATTCTAGCCGTGGAAAAGCTTGTTAACTGTTGTGAGAAAAGCTGTGATCAGAACCGGATAAAGTTTCCGAACCTCAAGACCCACAGAGAGTGATAAGAGCAAAGATATAAAACCAAACAAACACAGAGGGAGGTGCATCAGAGTAATTCAGCAGGATGAAACAAATCATAGAAAAGTCTTTAGAAAGGGGCGCCTGCTTTCTTCAAATGATATATAAACAAGGACTCAGAGGATCACGTCTGTTTGATGCATTCTGGGTCCATCCATCCTCCTAAAAACACAGCTAATGAAGAAAATCTGAACCAAACAACACCTATATAATCTAGTTTATGTTAATTCTTTAAAGAGGAACACAAAGTCATCAGGAGAGCGCCAACGCTGCACAATATTATGTGCAATTGTTGCTCAGTGTTTATTCCTAACAATTCCAGCCTATTGTAGTCGGTTGTTATAGTCTGGTTCGATCCATATAACCTAACAGTACTAAATTATTCTGGTTTCATTTTATAAAAGATGTTTTCATCATAAATCTGCTGTGTAATCCCTGAGGACGACCCGTGAGATTGTCTGGATTAAAGTCCTCTTCTTTATACAGTTCATTCTTTTTTATTATCTTTTGACACATTTTGCTGTTGTTAAATTAATGTTTTATCCGCTCCGAGTCTCATTGAGCCACCTCTTTGCTTTTGTTGATTTTTAATGTTTTCTTCTGTTGACATCCTCACTTACTTTCATCACTTTACTTTTCCTTAAAGTCATTTTGAACGTTTTGACTTTCATGTTGTTGCTTTTTAAACTTTTGCTTTTTAAAAACTGAATAAAAAAGTTAATCTGGGACGTTGAGGACACCTGCTGGACATACAAAGTATTGCAACCCACTTTATTTCATCCTAGAAGAAAAACAAAAAAAAAGTGTCTTGTTTTATTGTTATGGTGGAGTTTTAGAGCCACCATAAAGGAAAAAAAAACTGCATAAATATATGAGAAGTAAGTCGTATATTCATGAGAACAAAATTCTATGTGAATGAAATAGTAAGTTTAAAATTTAAAAAGCCGTAATTTTGAAAAGAAAAAAGTCGTGATTTTTGAAATTAAAGTTGTAATTTCATGAAGATAAATTTGTACAAATAAGTAAAGCAGGCTGAGCGACTGATGTCCATCTGATTTCTCTGAATTGTCTGCAACATTTTGAAAGCTACAAAAATAACATTTAATTTTCAAAAAACATAAGTTTTTCCTTGTAATATTGTGACTTTATGTAACATAAATTCACAACTTTATTCTGGAACATTTATATTCAAACCTACAGATTTTTTATTTTTTCCCCAGCAGCTCAGTGGCTGTGTGATAGTGTCTCCCATGAAAATGAGATGCTGTGGGTTTAAATCCACAGTGGGGGTCATGTGGCTCATGACCCCCACTGTGGATTTAAACTTGAGTCAGGTGTGACGAACACCTACTGTGATTAGAAATGTTGACTTTATTATTCAACCCAGAGAAGCCGGGACGTAACCGCAGTCGTCAGCGGTCCGGTTCCACTCTGACTTGACCTGCAGGAGCTCCTTTAAACAACAAAGAAGAAAAGCACAGCACACGAGGTGATGTAACCTGCTGCAGTTCGTGGTTCTGATTCTGTCAGACGGCGTGCGCCGGAGGATCTTTCTGCCTCGGAGTGACGAGGTACTTCACGGCCCAGTGCAGGAGAGAGGCGGCCACTCTGAACCGGCTCAGATCCTGGAGGTTCTGTCCGCACACCTTGTAGGTGTACGTGAACGGCTTTCCATCACCGTGGGTGTTCAGGATCTTTCTCGGGCCCGGTTCTGTGCTCGGAGTGACGGGTTCTTCTGTTCTGGAGGTTCCTGTCAAGTCAAAGAGCCAGGAGGGGGGGCTCTCGCTCAGCTCTTCCTGCCCCGGCACGCCGGGTTCTGCTGTGACATCACACCGCTTCCTCTTAGGCTTTCTGTAGTTTTCCTGGTCGAAGTTATGATCAGCTGGCGTCAGAACCAAAAGATTCTGCTGGGCTGTGTCGTCTGAGCTCGGAGGTTGGGGTGGATTTGTGGAGGTGGTGGACGAAGAGGGGAGGGCGGTCGGCTGTTTCTGGTACGGTGGAAGGTAGCTGTGGACTGGGAGTTGTGTGCTGGTTACCATGGCAGCGGCGTCAGGGTGGGATGCAGCTGCAGCGCCGCACTCTGGCGGGGTCGGGGTCATTTCCCTGGATGAATCGGAGGATAACGATCTGACATCCAGAGGAGGGAAAACGTCCCAGGGGTTGGACAGAGACAAGTCATCCGAGTCTGAGAGAATGAGTTCGTGCAGCAGACTGTCCTCTGGAACAGGCGAGCTCTCACCTGCATCCCAACCAGGTGCCTGCGGTGGATCGGCTTCTGTCGCAGGGTGGGCCTCTCCTCCTGTGCCCGCCGGCACCTCCACCTGCTGGGAGTCCTCCTCAGGGATGAGAAGGCACCTCGCCGGTACCGTGAAACTCTCCTCCCCCTTGTATCTGACCCGGTCCACGTCCCAGCCCGTCCTCAGCCAGGTGTCAGCTGCTCTGTGAGCAGAAGTCGACGGTTGATGGCGTCCAGGAGGGCTGTCCGCTGCCGTCAACCTCTTCCTGATGTCATCCAGAACCTCCTGCAGGCAGTCGTCCTGCCACGCCTCCAGCAGCTGGGTCAGATCCAACTCACACTGGCTCCAATGAAAGTTCTCCTGAACCAGAAGGCTCTGCCAGGTTTCACGGATCTTCATCCTGACGGAGGAGAGGCTCGTGTAGCAGGGGGTGAGCTCTTTAACCGGACCGGCTGCGATGGTGCCCAGCTCTCCCACAGATAGGTAGAACCAGCATTTATTCTGTTCTGTGTCCATGTGAAACTGCAGCCGGTAGTCCTGGATGAGCACCGTGGAGTTGATCATGCCGTTAAAGTACTCCCGGTCTTCCCGCTCCTGCAGATTCTCCCAGGCCGAGGCGGTGAGCACGGCCGGAATCCAGATCAGCCCGTCTGACAGAACCAGGAGCTCCGTGGGGCCTTCGCATCCGCGCGCCTGGGACTGAGTCATCTGATCCAGCCCGATGACGTGAGCCTTCAGCCGGCCACGTCTACCATCCTCAGGGCCGCCGTAGCTCAGGATCAGACTCTCTATCCACGGCGTGAGCCTACTGGGACCATATTGATGAAGCATATCTGTGGTTCAAACTATGCGCCTACCGTCCACTTCCGGCTGGAACACAGCTGCGCAGAGTGATACTTCCTGTTTCTCAATTGGTCCACCGGAAGTGAAAACACTAGCTCGTTTATAAACCGCTACATTTTTTTATTTTCTGTTGATGCATTTTGAGAAGAAAACAACTCATATGCGATAGTTTTTAGAATTTTAATTCCTAAAATATTATTATGTTTTAGAAGATTTCGTTCCTAAAACAAAAGTTTAGAGGGTGGAAATTAAAGCTAAAATAGGAAAAATCAAACCTTTTAAAAACCACTCTTCTGATAACGTTTTCCCCCAGTTAGAAATTATTTTATTGTCCTATTTATGGATTTATACCAAACATGATGCTTCCTTCAAAATAAAAGCACAGCAGTCAGCATAGACGTATCATGCGGCAGTCAGGAGGACCTAATATATATGTCTATGGTTAGGTCAAGAAAAATGTATGGCAACCATTACAAATTATGTGTTAACTTACACCAATCACAATCTGGAATTGTCCGTTATTATACAATTATAAAAAAAAAAAAAACTATTTTGTGTTTTATTTTGCAGTACGTAAAAGAAGCATTGGAATTACAAACATCTAATGGTAATGCCAATGTGACCGGTTACTTTCTCGTTACTTTTATTTATTCGAAAAAAGGAAAAAAGGTTTATCTTATTGGATTGCGGCATCTATCGCACTCCCCATCCTACCTGATGATACGTTTACGTGTCATAGTAAAAAAGGAACAGCCAATCTACTAAGTTTGAAATGTTAACATTTATAAATAAAGATGTACACATAACTGTGAATGCGCCTTAAAATCTAATTTTTCGCAATTAAAATCTAGGTCCAAACGATTTTACTGAGGTTGTGTGTTCGTGAAAGTGCAATCCATAAATGTAAAAGGAAATTTCAAGTTTACCGTGTGTCATTGAAAGCAACAAAAGACATGCCTTTTTTAACGTCTACTTGCTAAATTCTTGCCTGAAGAGATCTTCGTGTTCTTCTGGGTTGTGCTTTGCACAAAAGACGGGGAAAACCTTTAACTTTATTTTAAAAGAAGTTTCTTCAGGTAAGGCATTTTTACCATCAATTTCAAAAAGTATAGTACTTTAATTTAACTGTAACACGCAGCGCCGAAGGCAGTCCTGCCATTTGATTTACCTGTTTATCAGTAAGGTTACGCTGCTAACCCAATATCTTGTTAATCCTGTGGATTTGTATACTACGTTTAAATGTAATGCTGCTGTTGTCAGAAGATTTTCCCCCACATTTCCATTGCTGCTAGCTTAGCTGTGCTAGCCAAAACTTATTGAAAAAGTCGCCATTTTTAGACGTTTCGACTCCGTGCGTCACTATGGCACACTAATACTGCAGTTTATTTTCCACCAAGAGTCCTAATTCAACCCTTAATTCGGCTCCGTAGCGACTCATTAAAGAACTTGTTGACAGCGAGGAGTGGCTCGTGCTTCGGGCTGTCACGTGCCGAGACATGCCCAACTCTGCGTGCAGTGATCCCGGCGCCAGGGTTTCGGACCCGCAACACTCCCAGAAGCTGCTGCGAGTCCTCCGGACCTTCTGGGAGGAGAAAAGCTTCCATGATGCGGTGCTGGTTGTTGATGGAGAGGAGCTTCCGGTGCAGAAGAACATCCTGGCTGCTGCCAGCCCTTACATCAGGTAAGGTCACACAGGGAGGGACGTGGGTGGGACAGACTTTGATGGTTCCCAGGTGAGTCCGCCTTCAGATGCCTGTGATGACTTTGTGTTCTTGCAGGCTAAAGCCGGTTGTGTGTTGACATTTTTCAGTCTGCAGTGGGAAAACATGTTAGTCCAGGAGTAGTAGTCACTGCTGCTTTTAGCAACTTTTGTCTCGCTAAAGGAGTTCCTCAAGGATCCATGTTAAGACCATCAAGGTGTGTCCCAAATAGTATCATAGTCATAAACCTACAATCAGTTACATATTTCAGTTGTATTAGTTGATGTGACAGGATATGGTGATACATGTTGTGTTGAAAACTGCAAATTGTCCAAACCATAAAGAAAATATTTCCCATCTGTTTTATTTTCATCCATTTCTGGCCCACAAAGTTGGAACCAACTTTTGACCTTGTGACCTTAAAATCTACCTGTGAAACAGATCCCTCAAAGGTGTACAATGGACAGGTGGCAAACAAGCAGGCTTGCTGCCATGGAGGCTTGCTGCAGCTTTTGTCCGTTAGCTGTGAAGCAAACTTTGAAATGGGGTTTAAGTTTCATTTGAAAAGGCCTGAAAGGGTCTTAAAAGTACATAGAGAATATGATAGTTTTCCCAAACCCAAAAATCTACATTTGGCATAACATTAAATACTGTTTTTGGTTCCTTGCACATGAATATCTCTCCTTTTTATATAGACGCAAAAGAAATAATAAGGACTAAATGTAGTCGTGTTGTGTATTTGTTTTGGTTTTGTTTTGGGGGCTGTGCCTCTATTTTTTGTTGATTAAATCATTATTCTAAAATCAGGAACACACACATGTTTAGGAGAGACTTGTTAAAAAAGAAAAAAAAAGAAAAGAAAACAGAACATAGAGCAAAACAGCATTTCACATATGCAATATATATATATATATAAACACATATATTAATCTAAAAGAAACAACTCAAACTTACATTTCTTTGTCGTTTATTTATTAAATGACACCTTTACTGTTTTCGTGTTTTTTATTTTTTAAATAAAATACATTTTTTTGGCAGTTCTACATTTGATTTGTGTATAATTTTTCTTTATTTTTGTTACCAGAAAATCCCAAAGTTGTGCAAAATAGTTTGTTTTCTGATGTGTTGTTTTTTTTTTTTCTTTTCTTTCAAGGACCAAGCTGAACTATAACCCACCGAAAGGAGACGGCTCCACGTACAGAATCGAGCTGCAGGGGGTTTCCATGGCCACCATGAAACAAATCCTAGATTTCATCTTCAGCGGTGAGGTGAGTCCCGGAGCGTCGCTCTTCTCTCTGTGAAGGTTCATGTTTTGGGGTCTTCATTTCTGTGCTCTCTGCTGTCAGATTACCCTGAGTGAGGAAACCATCCAGGACATGGTTCAGGCGTCAGACATGCTTCTCATGACCGACCTGAAGGCCTTGTGCTGCCAGTTCTTGGAGAGCTGCATCACTGCAGAGAACTGCATTGGCATCCGCCTCTTCTCTCTGCACTACTGTCTGCACCACGTCCACCACGTCGCCACCGAGTTCCTGCAGACCCACTTCAGGGACGTGGAGCTCACAGAAGAGTTCAGGGAGCTGCCTCCGGAGCGCCTGTGCGAGCTGCTGGCCATGGAGAAGCTCAACGTGGGCAACGAGAAGCATGTTCTGGAGGCTGTGGTGCGGTGGTTCGCCCACGACCCTGATGAGCGCAGGGTGTGTAAACCCACTACCTCTCCATGTTTTACCTGCTTATGAAAAAACTAAAAAAGAGGGAAACGTTGAAATTTAGAAACAGAACTCCCCCAAAAAACTTGTGAAAATCTTCAGACCTGTTGTTAAATGGCAAAAATGTACTTTCTGCTGAACTAAAACTAGAAAATCTCCCAAAATGCAATCTAACTTTGGAAACTCAGCAGATTCTGCCTCGTGGCTGATGGAGTTGTATGGTTTGGATACACTGGAAGTGAGGTTTTGGTTTGTTTGCAGGTCCACATGAAGCAGGTCATGTCATCTGTGTGGCTGCAGGGTTTGGACATCAGCTACCTGAGACAGCAGGTCTGTTACTGTCACTTCTGCTGTGTACCATAAAGAGAAAGCATTTTTGTTTTGTTAGCTTATCATTTATCTTTTTTTTTAGCTGTTTTTCTTCTTTCTATGGGTTAACATGAGAAAAAAGTCCACTTATTAATTCTAGGAATTTGTATTTTGTTCTTTTCTCTTTTCCCATAAGAACTCATCATTCAGTTTAGCCTAATTGGCTCACAGTTGAGCTTTTTTTGCTTCAAAGTTCTAAACGTTTTAGTTATGAAGCACTTTTTTCAACTGATGTTTCAATTTTGTGATTTATTTAGCTAAAGTTTCCACTTTTTGTCTTTTTCTGTTTGTATGTTTTTGTTCTCATTCAGCATCATTTTTTCTTGAATTTTTAAAAATGTTCTCAGTTTATGACATGTTGGTATTTTTTTTTTTTCCATTTCACTTTTTTCTGTCTTGAGTTTTTTTTTTGCAAATAATTTTTTCTTCTCTGGGTGTACAAGTCTTATCTTTAGAAAATGTGACCTAAACAATTTTTCTGAATGTTGTTCCCTAAATCAGGCAGGAACTGGGTCACATTTGGGACTTGTCTGTGTGAGCTCGCTCTGCTGTGTCTTCCCATCAGGCCATGGGGGAGCCGCTGATGAGGGAGGTGATCACAGATCACTGTCAGAAGGTGCTGACGGAGGATCCGCTGCAGGGCGAGGCGATGCTCGCCGCCTTTAAGCCCAGAGGCTACTCTGAGTGTATCATCATTGCAGGAGGAGAAGACCGCAAGTGAGTCCTCGTCTGATTGCTTTTTCGGGGGGGGGGGGGAATTTGACTGCAGCTCCACATCTGCAGCTGCGTTTTAAAAAGGTCTGCAGACCCTGAGCAGTTAGATCTGCTTCGTCTTTCCTTCCAGGGACGAATTCCTCTCCAGTCTTGGTTTTTGGTGACAGATTTGTTTTTGTTCGGGAGGACAGCGGAATGACCTGCTTCTCTCCCGTTCAGAACCAGGAAGCCCACCGGCGCCACGCGCTGCATGTGTCCACTGTACGACAATAACAGAAAGGACTGGATCGAGCTGGAGCCGCTGAGCGTCCCCCGCATCAACCACGGCGTGGTGGCTGCAGGTCAGTGCGTCTTAGCCCCGAAGCTGGAGAAACCCCCACCTGAGCAGAGGTGATGTTAAAGCAGCGCCGTCTCCCGTCTGTTAGAGGGCTTCCTGTTCGTGATGGGCGGGGCGGATGAACACGGGACAGTCCTGGACAGCGGGGAGAAGTATGACGCCGACTCCAACTCCTGGAGCTCCATGCCTTCCATGCTGCAGGTGCAAAAACCCCACACACCTCTTTTTTGTTTTTGCCTTTGTGGAGAGCATATGATGAGAGAACAAGAAAAGAAAACAACAATTTCTTGATGGGATTCTATGTCGTGTGTTTTTTTTTTTATCTTCTCAGCCTCGTCAGAACTTCGGCGTGGTGGAGCTTGACGGCCTGATCTACGTCCTGGGAGGGGAAAACGAAACCGCTGAGCTGACCTCGGTGGAGGTGTTCGATCCTCACCTCAGCACCTGGAGGATGCAGACCAGCATGACCATGATCCGCAAGGTAAGCCCCACCAGACCACCTCAGACCAAAGAAACCTAACTGAGAAAGATCTAAGACTTCACATGTATTTATAATCAAACTAAATAGTTTGCGATTAAAAAAAAATTGTATTGAAAAAAGATTATTAAAAACATGTCTGCCTTCTTCATTATTTTAGTTACTTAAGTCTTGAAATATTCTTGAAAAAAGAATTTACGTTTAATGTCATTTTTATCAGTAATATATTTTTAGGATTTATTTCTGAAAAAATCATGTGAGATAAAAAATAAAAAGCCTTTATTTTGAAGTGTTTACTCATTTTTTTTAAATTCATAAACAATTGAACAAATGTCATGATTATAAAATGCTTTTTGGTTTATTTCTAAGAATAAAAAAATATTAAAATAACAAGGATAGAATAAAAATAGAAATGTACCTTCAGAAAACTTTTTTTCAGCTGAAATGTCCATATTTGACCAGCAGGGGGCGCCAGAGCACGACATACTTTGTTTTGTCATCTGAAAAAGCTAATTTCTTCCCTGATTGTTTCTCTTTAAGTTAAAAAGGAGTAAAAACAAACAAACAAAACAGTTGCAGAAAATGACCATAATTAGTACAAATTTGCCATTTCTGTATCATTAAAAAAGAACAACAACAATATTCTTTTCAGGGAGATAAACCTCCATTATAAAAAAAATTAGGTTTGAATAAGAGATGTGACAGGAGCGGAAGCACAAATATAGAAACAATTTAACATCTTTAATTATTTATTTTGTTTTTAAAAAGTAACAGATTGATTTAAGCAGAGCTGCAGCTGCAGAGATGACAGTTTCTCATTTTCCTCGACTGAAAAACAGCTTCATGTTGACCCAACTAACGTGCTGTAATAAGAAAAGCTTCTGGTTCTGTCCTCACAGTCTCAGTCCTGTCAGAGAGAAGAACCATCAGAACTTCAGCATAACCCCCTTCCCCATTGTATGCTGAACCGGTGGCTTCAGAGCTTTATTCTAACCTGACCTGAATGGTGTTGTTTCAGTCAAACTCCAGCACGGAAGATCTGAGACAAATGTAAAAATGTATGCCCTTTTTTTGGTTGTCTTGTAGGTTGGATGCTATGCTTCCATGAACAAAAAGATCTATGCTGTTGGTGGGGGCTCCTACGGGAAGCTGTTCGACTCTGTGGAGTGCTTTGACCCTAAAACCCAGCAGTGGACGGGTCTGTGTCCCCTGAAGGAGCGGCGGTAAGAAAGACGGCAAAATCGGTTCTGCTCGGACTTCCCGGCGTCCGTCACATGTTCTGCTCTCATGCCAGCACCTCGGCCTAAAAGGAAGTGAGACATCACTCCTGGGCGGTTGTCATGGTACCCGACGTGATGCTTTTGGTTTCAGTTTGAGTTGCCCCGCCATCATGCAGCATCAGCTGTGGTTCAGGAAGTCACTGCAGGTGGAGCCACGCGCTCTCACACTAGACGCCACTGCTTTAACTCGTGATGCACGGCCAGCCGCTTCGCCTTCAGCCAGTCTCTTCTCCGACCTTCAAGCCATTTGTTGCCCATACGTTTCTCTTTTCTCCACCCTTTAAAATGACATGTTTTTATGTAAAAACAAATCTGTTTGCCTTTAGTCAACTTAAAGATGCACTCCAATGAAATTTGTGTTCTTAACATGTTCTTGGACATATATTAAGAAAATTAATTTTAAATTAGCATTTCAGAGTATTTCTTTCTTTAAATAGTTGTGACATATGAAAAAGCCTCCCAGCTCCGCTCCATTCTGATGCATCGTTGTAGACAAATAGATCAATCTACGTCTTTATTTTCCTCGTCTGAGCTGTCATCTCTCTCAAAACTGTAAAGCTGGATGGCTCCAATATTGCTCACCATTATTGATGCTTCGCTAATGATAGGTTGGGGGTGTGAGTGGCTGAAAGATAGCGGGAGAGCATGTAAACTGAGAGCTCTCAGCAACAGGGAGAGGAAGAGGGGATGGGATTGCTCCATGCCAACAGTCCCGCCCACAACACAGAGGCTAATTTTTAATGAACTACTGCAGCTTTGCAGAAGCTATGTCCTAGAAAACGACAGAGTTTTTCTTTGATTTTGGTTAAAATCAGCATAATCATACAGAGCCTGTGTCATGACATTAAAAAATTAAAATATATCTTGTTCCCACAGATTAGTATCTTGTTCCCACAAATTAATATCTTGTTTACACAAAATACTATTCCGTTCCCACAATATACTATTGCGTTCCCTCGAAATACTATTTAGTTCCCTCGAAATGATTAACTCGTTCGAACGCAATAATTATTCACGTCATAAGTCATTCACGTCATAAGTCATTCACGTCATAAGTCATTCATATACCGATATGCTCTCCGTCCGGCCGCTTTCAGCGGATTTTCATCGAGACATTAATAGATCGACCATTCTTGCTTTTATTTTTACCCCTATTGAATGCTCACAGAGACGCAGAAGTAGCGGCAGAAAGTGGCTTTTGCAGCAAGATGGACGGAGAGAGTACCATGATCATGTACGTGATTACCGATGCTTTGTGCTTTTCAAAATAATTAAATCTGTTCTCTAAACATCCTCCGTGTCTTCAATGCCATGTAATAAGACAAACACACAGACAGAAATGTGAAGGTATCTGCTGTAAATCATTAATCTATGACATAAATAACAGGGTAAATGGTCGGCTAGTTAGTTAGCATGTAGCCTAATAGCCTTCGAATGTAAAGCGACTGCTAAAGCGTATGTTGATAAAAGACAAGTCCTGAATATTATTATTCCTATTCGACCCTAAACTACAATAACAGCTGGTTGTCTGTCTACTGGCCAGCCAGCTGCCCGAATGCCAGCATGACAAGCAAAACAGCTCTGCGGCGGAGCTAGTAGCAGGAGCTATCGTATGGCAAACAGCTTAGGTATCATGTATCTTATGATTTTTTTTCTTATTTTCATTGAGACAATAATAAAGTTATCATTCTTGTTTTTCTTTTTCCTTTCTTGAGCAAATGTGGGTCACAGAGACACGGAAGTTACAGCTGAAAGCGGCTTTTGCGGCCGGACGGAGAGCATATCCGTGTTTATGAATGACTTATGACGTGAATAATTATTGCGTTTGAACGAGTTAATAATTGCGTTCGCACCAGTTAATCATTTCAAGGGAACATGATATTAATTTGTGGGAACGAGATATATTTTAATTTTTTAATGTCACGACACGGGCTCCGTATAATCATAATTAAAGGATCACTTTCCGAAAATAGTTCAAAGGGTGATCGGAGCGGGACTTTAAACGTAGCTTGTTTGGTTTAGTATTCTGGGTTAGCTGGACAAATCATAAACCGCCCTCTTCATGCTTTAACTCAGGAGTTGTCAGGACGTTGTCTTACCGGACAAAAGACAAAAGTTATTTTAGTCTCTTTAAAGGCTGAACATCACTGAATCATCAGGTAGTGGCTGCAGAGCGGAGCGTTCATTGCTGCTCATGTTCTTGGCTGCTGTAGCTAGAAGCTTCCCATTGTCATTTATTATATTAAATTGATATTTTAATGGAAATTCTGAGTTGAAACTCATTAATCCTGTTGGAAAATTGGCAAACAGACAATCAGAGCTGAGAATCCTTTTGCGTCTTATTATTTGGTTGAAATAAATATATTGGGATTTAACATCTGGGTTCAGGAACTTCTTACCTCCACCTTTTCCACCCATTCCCCACTGCACTTCAGCTGCTGTCCGTCTCAGCCGCCGTTACCTCTTCTGCCTGTTGTTCTCGTAACGGTAAAACAGAGCAACAAAAATCAACATATTTGCTTTTTTGATTGTTAGAAAAATACCATGTTGTTTGCTTAAATACACAAAAAAAGCAAAAGACGACGAATGTTATGAAAGCTGAACTGAAAAGAAGCTGATGATGATTAAGGAAGCAGCTGCTGCCCACAAACACCTCCAGAAGAAATTCAGACTCGGCCTGATCTGTGGGGGAAAAAAACCGCCCAGTCATGAGCAGCAAGCCGGGTCAGGTTTTTGGGGTTGCTGCTGCTGAAACAGCTCTTATGAGTCATCTGAAGGTCAGCTGGTGTTTGTGGCGATCACTCACATCCTTCTCATGTTTTTTTGCTGTTGAAGGTTTAAAAAAAAAAAACAGATGAAATCATCTTCTATGAATATTGTCTGGAAGCTCGTGTTGTGACCTGCAGCTTCCTGCGTGCAAACCAAAGTGAGAACTAAACCCCGCCGTTGTGTTCAGGTTCGGCTCCGTGGCGTGCGGCGTTGGGCAGGAGCTTTACGTCTTTGGTGGAGTCCGGAGCAAAGAGAACGAAAACCCGGAGACGAGACAGATGTTGACCTGCAAGTCTGAGTTCTACCATGACGAGCTGAGGAGGTCCAATTCAAACTTATTTAAGCTTTATTGCTGTACAAAGTTGACATTTTAATGAGTGACCATCATCAGTTGGAGTTAAAATTCACCCACAACTGGTTTACTTTCAGACTGAAGATGAGTTTAAGCTCACTCCATTTAGCTTTTAATAGAGTTCCTTTGTTGTCATGACAACTGTATGTAATGCTGGAGTATTTATTCTGTAAGATTAGCCCAAAGGTTTTTGCAAAACTTTGTTAGGGGTTTAGGTTCCGAAGATCATCTCCAAAACACCGAGCGTGCTTAAAGTGTGCTCTGGTACAGGTGGATGTTCCTGGACGACCAGAGCCTGTGCATCCAGACCAGCTCCACCTTTGTGTATGGCGCGGTGCCGATCGGAGCCAGCATCTATGTGGTGGGAGACCTGGACACGGGTGGGTAGCGGCAGCGGAGCGCCGTTGGGGTGTCAGGAATGGGTTTGGTGATCGGTCTTTGCTCCTGCGCAGGTACAAGCTTCGACTACATCCGAGAGTTCCGCCGCAGCTCGGGGACCTGGCACCGCACCAAACCCATGGTGCCCACGGACCTGTCCAAAACCGCCTGCGCCGCCTTGCGCATCGCCAACTGTCGCCTGTTCCGCCTTCAGCTGAGTCAGGGAATGTTCCGGATCAGAGTGTGACCCGGCCGGCGAGCTGCGCTCTTTAACCTGCTGGAGGTTTGGGATTCGGGACTTCTGGGACTTCGGGTTTACCGTGGCTTGATGTAGAGGACGTCTCTTCGTTTACGTGTTTGTCGTGCAACTTTATGGAGCAAAGGAAGATCTCGACGCTACAGCCTTTCCTATTTTAGAGGACTTTAAACTGAGGCTTGATTTGTGTAGTAAAAAAGAACATTCCTCCTATGTGACACTCCAGTCTGAGATTCAACAGCATCCTCCACTTTGTTACCCATTTTATCAGGAAGCACAGGCAATTCAGGATGTTCCAGTTTGCCTTTTAACCCTTAAATGTGTCATTTTATATTTTTGGCAGTGCACTTGCTAAAAATGAGCTTCTGTTGGTGTTTGGGTCATGCTGCTTCGCTGTGATTTCCAAGAATCTCTGCGCCGTTTCCGCCTCAGCTGCTGAGGTTTGACTCCATGCGTTGTTTCCTGGTGCCGTTGGTTTACAGTGTGAGGTAGCAGAGATCTTCCACTGCAGCGTGTGGTTGCTGCACAGGTCCACTACGTCTAATGCTTGGGTCTCGTACACTGAGATGCTGGTTTCGGGACGATCGGGTGCAGCGGTTTCTGTGTTTTCACCTTCACTGACTTCACTGACAGAAGTCTGTTTCCGTGTAAACGCACTGAAACACACCGATCATGGTCAACGTTTTTATTAGTCAAAATGGGAATTCTTGGATTAAAAATCATCCCAGATTTGATGAGTCAAGATTGCCTTTAGTAAAAAATCAATTTGACTTTGATGAATCTGGTTTTTAAACCCAACCTTGCGTCTTGTGTAGTTGAACCATTAACTGTATATAAGAACTGGACAGAGTCAGTGTGACGAGGCCAAAGAACATGGTTCTACTTCCAGATTCAACAAAATGATGTCGGTTCAGTCGCCAATTTTTCTATGAGTGGGCTTGTTGGAAGTCCACCCCCCCACCACCACTAGAAAGCAGGCTGCACAAAATCCGTCAAATGCTTCAAACGTTGGACGCGGTGGCACGCAGGAACCACATACTTTTATTGAGGAATCTGATTGGTCAGTTTATAACTTATATGACTTGCACTACATGATTAAAAAAATAAAGATTAGCAGTAAGATGTTAAAAACCAATGTGGTCCTTGCAGTCAGTGACTGCTGCAGGCCAAGAAAATGTAGCAGATCAAGAATTGGTTATTCTGATAAATATAAGGAATATAAGGCTGTTGATTTCTCCATAGTTTATGGGATTTTAGCTTCTCTCCCTGTTTGGAACGTGAGAAGGGCGGGGCCACTTAGTCCAATTCTTCTATACAGATAATGAACTGAACCAGTAATCTAGGACCTCTTCTGCTTCTGTGGTAAACGTCCTGTTGGGTTTCAGGAGAAAATCCAGTCGGAGGTCCAATTGTTAATCCTCAAACCCTCCGTTCAGCTTTTGGTAGTGAACGTCGGCCTCTTGGTGTTGTGCTTTGTAAGGGTTTGGGTTTTGCATCCGTGTGTGGAGCTGCTGGGAGGAAATTCTGCACCTTCTCTTCTGTAGTGACGGTTAAACGGCGTGTCGCTGTTTTTTTTAAAAATGTTTGTTTGTAAGGAAAAGAGGCAGAATAAGGATGACAAACAGATCGCTGCATCTGAATCTGTAGCATTTTGTTATTGATTAAACCATGTGGCTACGCTCAACAAGCTGTAGCTGAAGATCAGAGGAATATTTGAAGAAATCTAAAGCAGCTTTCCTCAGAAGAGCTGGACTCTGCCTTAAGAGGGAGGATGAGGAGCTCCGTAATCCAGAACAGCTGAGTTTTTAACCCCTCCCTGCCCGCCTTTTCAGAATTGTAATAAATTATAAATGCATAAACATAAAACGTTTTAATCACCAGAAAGTATGAAGGTTCATTTTAGGTGTAGAGTAGGGCTTTGTGACATGGTAGTCAATGGGGAGTTGCTCCTTTCTGACTCCAGTTTCCAGTGCTCTTTAGAAGAACTGCAACATTTGTGTCTCGTTCAGGGTTGGAGGTCTGGGATTCCTGGACAGCCTCTTGTTTGAAAATAAATAAATAATTCAAACATGTAGCTGGAAGGAGATCTGGGTGTAGATCCAGGAGAAGCCAGAATGGGGAGTCCTGAATCGGTCCTGTTCAGGTTACTTTTGAGTTTAATGGATGGTTGGTTTTCAAGGTGCAGTTTCCCTCTGGTTTAGCTGTTCAGAATAAAGACTTTCCGCTCTGATTTACTGGAAGAAACGGCTTTTTAAACAGGATCTTAGCAGGCTCGGATCTTCTAAACAGCTTCCCGTGTTTCTAATCGACTGACAAAGAAACGAGTTCTTCACAGCACATGGAAATAATCCACTAGCTGAGTGTGAATTGATGTTTGTGTTCATTTTGACACTTTTATATTTTTCCGTGTGACATCATTTACAGTCAACACTGCTGCACATTTCCAGTTCGCTCTGTTTACTCAACACTTCCTCTGGACTCCCTGTGCAGGGATCCTTCAGAGGACAATTAGAAACTCATTACAAAGAGGTTAACTTCAGCCGAATGTGTGTTCTGGTCGGCTGGAGGTGATGCTCCCACCTCAATTTGCACTTTTGAGGAAGTTGCTGTTCAGTGTGTTTGATTTAGGTCAAAGGGATTAAATGGCAAAGCTGTCAAACAGACATTTTGTTCATCTTGTTTTATTTTTTTGTTTAGTGGTGATATGGATTCATGACCTCCAAGCAATGAAGCACAGCAAAAGATGGCTAACCTCCAACGGTTCAAGACAACAAGTTTAGGTCGTAACATCGGCCAAGTATCATCAAAAAGAACTAAGAAAATTTGAATTTAAAACCTTTTTAGTCATTTTCATTTTTTTAGAAGATTTTCTTTAAGTTTTTTTTAGAAAGTACAGGAACTATTGAGATAGTGATGCATTTTCACTCCATTTAAGTAAGCCATGCAACAGTTTTAGGAAATCCAGGAACCCGTGTAACTTAATAAAGACTGGGATTGTACTTGAAAACCTGTAAATGTAGATAATCAGAAAAATAAAATCAAAATCAGAGATGAAAGCAGGAGGTCCACACACTCACTGAAGATTTAAAGAAGCCAAAGATTTCGGACCTCTAAGAAGACAAAAACAAACTAAAACAACTTCGAGACTTCTGCAGATTGTTATCTTCGTCAAGTATTTTATCTATGTAAACAAGGTATCGCTCTATCTAGATTGAATATTTACTATGGGAACATCTGAGTAAACATGGTGTCATCTGCATACAGTGAAACATTTGTGTCACTCAGTTAGACATATCCTCCTCTCCAAACACCAGGTCATGGGTTTTTGGTCAACAACACAGTTTGTCATAGGTGTGTCTTCCTGGTGGGAGTTCCTCAGGGCCTTCTTTTTGGCCCCTTTAATTTTACACACAAACGTTTGTCTGTTTGGCCAAACCTGAGTATTGTAGATGTTAAAAAAAAAAAAAAAGTTGATTTTAAAGTTAGATTGATTTGATTTATTGATTTATTTCAAGCATTGTATTCAAAGCAATAAATAATTTACACATATATCAAACTCATTACAGAAATGTTGAAATGCATAGTTTAAAAAGACGGAAAATAAAAGAAAACAAAAAAAGTTTGAGTTGTTAAGAATAGATTCTTTGCATTAAGATGATTGTAATGCTGTTCATGCTGGTCACCTTCAGCCTTCTTCAGATGGTCAGGAAATGCTGCTATGGAGCTCCGAACAGGCCCAACAGGCAAAAAGGAACTAAAGCTTCCTCAGTTTTGTCTGCTGTTATGGTAAGTTTACTGTTTTTTTTTCTTTGCTTTTCTTTAGGTGTGCTGCCAACTCAGAAGTAAAAAGAAAACTAAAACAATAAAAAAAAAAAGCTTAAAAAAAAACATTTTTCTTTGATTTACATATTTGTGTTTCTGCAGACATACTCTGTTGTTAACGTATCTTTGTTTTTGTCCTCATTTCTTTGGTTGCAAAGTGAATGTTAGTGTTTGTGTTGACGTGGTCTCTGTTGTAAAGTGGTTTTATCTTCATCCTTTCTTGACTGAGCTGCAGCTCTGCTGCAGGAAGCACTCTGAAAAGAGAGGATGGAGATGTTTGAGAAAGTCCTTCTGTAGCGTTCCTGCTGGGTTTGGGATCTTGAAGTCCCACATGGATGGACTGTTTCTTCTGCATCCCTCTGAGACGAGACGTTCCTAATTTTGGCAACAACAACGACAAAAAAAAAGAAGTTCTGGAAATTAGTCTTGTGTTCTACTCAAGACGGATTCCAAGGTTTCTCAGAAGTGTTTTGTGCCAAAATGATCTTCTTCAGTGCCATTTGACTGGCAGATTGGGAGTTACTGTTTAACGGAGCAAGAACAGTCTAAGATCTGCTCTGACTCCAAGCGAGGAGCAGCTCCTCCTCAAAGATCTAGCCTGATTTGGTCTCAAAAACCTGATGTTTCTGAAGTTCTTCACATTCAATTTCTCTTTTTTGACCTAAAAAACAAACCGTTTCTCTCCTTTACACTCGGAGCGTTCAGTTAGAATCAGAATCAGAAATGCTTCATTGATCGACACACATGGGGGAATCTGTGCCTTGCCGTAGCAGCATTGTAATCACAAAATAAAATAGAATAAAATAAAAACAAAATCAATGTCAACAAATAAGGTGGTATAATTTAAAAGCTATTTACAAACAGTACAGGCAAATGTGTGCAAATAATTTTAAATGTGCAAAAGTTATTGGTTACCCTGTGAGTGATTGTGATTCACCACGATTTGAATAAAGAGATACTTATTTTTTGTAATATATGTCCTCCAACATGAGAAAAGTGCTACAAAAACAGCAAAGTGGCCTGTAATCTGACCTGGCAGCAGCAACGTCATCATCTGGCGTTTGTCAGTGAAGGTTTTGTCTGGTCTGTGTGTTTTTTCAGAGTTGTTTAAACTCAGACGTATCAGGAGAGCAAGAAATGATGCTTGAAATGAAAGCAAGTCCAGACTTTGATTCAAATGCTTCAGGAGCTCCATGCAGTTGGATTAATAGACTGAGAGAGAGTTGAATTCTTGGTTTCGGTTATGACAAACCATCACACTACCATCACCGTGTTTGTCTGTTGTTATTCTGAAATGCTGTCCTGTCTTACACTTTTCAGAAAGTTCTGTTTTTGTCTCATAAATCCACAGAATACTTTTGTTTTGTTTTTTATGGCGGAGATGATCTTGTCAAATGTGCGTCTTTATGTTCTTGTATCTCAGCATCATCTTTATCTTTAAACTTTCCCGTGGATCCAGTTTCTTCCAAAAGTCTCTGTCTGACTGTTGAATCGTGGGCTCTGACCTGAACTGAGTTCAGTGAGGCCTGCTCTTCTTTCCATATTCTTCTGCTTCCAGCCTTCCTGTGTTTTCTGGAGTCGTTCCTTTGGTCAGTAACTCCTCTGAAGAGTCCTGAAGCAGCAGAAATGTCTAACCCGTTCCCATTTAAACAGTCTGTTTCCTGATTTTCTTTAGATGGAATCATCATCTGCTGCTTGATGAGATCTTTCAGCCGATCCACAAACTCCTGTTTTGGTTTTGTTTATCTTTGTTTACTGGGTGTTTGAAGCTCGGAGGTCAGCGTAGCGGTTTCAACAAATACTTGTTTCCGTGCCCAGTTTTATTTTTTTCTTTCCTGATGGAAGTTTGAATGAAAGGTGTAGAAGCTCTAAGGATGGCGAGGAAGCGGAGAAGTCCGCTTTAATATCTCCACCTAAAAAAAAATGGGTTTCTCACAGCGCGGCTTCCTCGACGCTGATGTGCAGGAGTGATGCACCTCTCAGGTTTCCCTTTGCTT
Organism: Oryzias latipes; assembly: GCF_053564925.1. Taxonomy (NCBI): domain Eukaryota; kingdom Metazoa; phylum Chordata; class Actinopteri; order Beloniformes; family Adrianichthyidae; genus Oryzias; species Oryzias latipes. The sequence continues at coordinate 29,388,136 of NC_136242.1, read as the reverse complement.
CTCTGCTGAAGCCCCTCCGGAAAGCAGACATGTTTCAGCGAGTCGACTCGTTCAGCTCTGCGTCATTTACGGCAGAACATTGCATTATTTCAGTTGCTTCACTGTTTGTCATCGTTTTGCTTTTTTCAGTTTCTTTTCCTCTAGAACGTTTTTACTCTCCTAATCTTCTCCTCTTTGGTGTTTCTCGTGTAATTTGTCTCCAGTCTTCCTTCTTCTATGTTTCCGGCTCCCTGTTGTTAATGTTTCTGTGGTTTTGTAAGGATAATCAGGGGACGTGATGAAGAACAGAGTTCCTGACATGTTTTTTGAAGCACGAATCTCGGCACATCCAGCTGCGATGTTTGGAAAACTTTGAAAAAGCTTCTACTTCATAAAACAAATTGTTGCCTTCTTGGTTCCTTCACATGGATTTCTGCTCTGACTTAGGGTCTCCTAAAGGTGCATTTGGTTTGGGGTCCACTTTTTTTGTTCTTTTCAAATTTCACTTTAATGTCTCACTCTGATCAACTTTTGATCTGTTCTAAAATCGTTCCCAGTGATCTTATACTTGATTTATGCCGTTTTTAGCCAAAATAAAGAAATAAAATTTGTAGTACAAAGTTTCTGTTCATTAGAAATTCACCTCTGAGTTGAGGGCCGAACTGTTGGCCTGGAGAAACCCCACCCCCCTTTCGCTCCCCGTTGCTGAGAGCTCTTAGTTTACATGCTCTCCCGCTAGCTTACAGCCCCTCACAACCCCAACCTAACATTACGATGGCGAGTAGTAAAGTTTAGAGCCAGATTCCAGCTCAGATGAGCAAAACAAAGACGTAGATGCATCCATTTGTCTGCAATGATGCATCAGAATGAAGCGAAGCGGAGAGCTCGGAGTCTCTCAGCGTATTTTCTACAAATACGCCACAAAAATGATCTTTCAAACGGCATTTTTTAGTCTGCTCCTGATTCACAACAATTAGTAAAAGAAACGCGATTTTGAGCTTAATTTATTTCATAAATGTCCCCTATTATGTGAAAAAACCAGAAGAACATGTTAGAAACAACAAAGACACCATTTTTGGTGTAGGTGTTTAATACAAAACCCAAAATCATGAAGCTTTGAAGCTTTGATTTGGACTTGAGGCTCTGAACGCTACAAACCAGCAGATATCGTCCCATCAGCTGATCCCGGTCAGAATCAGAATCCTTTTATTGTGGAGTGGTGAAGAAAATAAAATGGAATAAAATAAAAAAAGAAAATACTGTAACTCACATGTCTAACCAAAAATCTCCAATATGTACAGAAACAATTGAATAAATACGAATGGAAAAAAATAGAATGGAATGAGTTGAGTTGCCATGAACGCAGGAAAAGCTGTTCCTCCAGTCTGGCCCGTCATTCTGCACCACAGGAACCTCCCTGATTTCTACAGAAGGTCAAATAAGTTTATCGGCCGTGCATGTCCCGATCAAGAAGGAGGTCGTCTACAAGTGCTTATGCTCCTAACACCACAAGATTCTGATACTAGGTCGCCAAACATGATCCAAAGGTCCAGGAGCTGATTCCTGCTACTCCTCCACAACAGAAAAGAGTTCTGGAAAATTATACAACAAATATTACTCACTTTATTGTTTCTTTTGTCTCATTGATCCAGTTGCAGTGATGTTACATGGCAGCTGTGCAGGTTAAAGTTGTTTGTTTTTCTGCAGAAATGTCTCGTTTGATGACGGTGCATCCATGAGGGAAAAAAGTACAAAACAAATCAATGGGAACTAAAGAAAAGAGGCAAATCAAGACTGAAAATACTTCAGAAAACCTGGAAAAAAATGGAAAAAATGAAAGATTTACACACAAAAATCGAAATAAAATTGAAAGAAGCAAAGTAGTGCAACTTAAAGAAACAGTGAAATATCACATTTTCATATAAACAAACTATAAAAAAGGTTAAAGAATGATCAAATAAAAATGAAAATAAAATTAAAAATAATGTTAAACGAAGAAAAGATTAAAAGAATAAATGATTTCATTAATGTGGAACAATAGTTTTTAAAATAGAAGTATTTCTAATGAAGTAGAATAAGAAAATATTCCTCAACAGAATCCTAATAAAAACTACATACAGTAAAAAAAGGTAATTGTTTTAGATTAATTAGTAAAATATTTCATAAATATTGGACTCTTTATAATAACTAAATATCATTGATCGTTACTTTATTTTATTTCTTACTATTGTATTTTTATAATTTTACAGTAAAAACGTTTAAAATTCTTTGTTTTATTGTTCTTCTTGTTTTAGTCAGAGGCGGGGAGTCACTAGGAGCTCGTGCTTCCTCCTGCATTTTTCCTCGCGCACGCGGGGGGTGGGGGTGAGCGTGCGTCCTCGCGGCAGACACTCGAGCACAAAGACACGCGGCTCATCCGCTCGCCTCCTCTTTGACGTCAGTCGGCGATCACATGAACGAGCAGCGGCCAATCGGCGCGGCGCAGCGGAGAGTGCACGCTCCTCTTCACACCGAGACAGAAAGGCGAATTCAACGAAACCGAGGCAGCGAACGGACACGAAAGCCCACGGAGGGACCGCACAGCTGCCGCCCGAGGAGACCCCCGCGCGCGGCGCCGCTCCCCCGCCGAGGATTACCGCGTTCGGCCCCGGAGGGGCGAACGGATCGGATAAGGCCATGGCCCTAACACACTGAGCCGCTCGTTGACGGTTCGGGGGGGTGGGTGGGAGTGAAGACGCACCGTGGAGACAGTTCACGGGCTTTGTGCGCGGACGGAAATGGTGGATTATCGTGAAGGGCTTACAGAGACCCCCCTGCGCCTGGATCTGCTGCTGTGAAACCCGCGGCTGTGCGTGGGCCCGCCGCACTAACTGAAGAAGTGTTGTGGCGGTGGGTCGGTAGGTACCCCCACCCCCTCCCGCGACCTTATCCGTGTCTGGTTTTCGTTTTTCTCTCGGCTGGGCCCCCCGATGGCGGAGTCCTGAGCCCCCCGGCGGCTCCAAACGTTCGGACGACCAAGTCTGCTGGATCAGGGGAGATGGATGTGAACGGCGGCGGGGAGCTGCACAACAACCAGTTCTACCAGTGCGAGGAGAGCAAGCCGCTGCTGGGGGAGATGTCGGATGGCCACAACAACGCCAAGCCGGGCGCGGGGCCCTGCAAGCGGCCCCTGCACCACTGCAGCAGCAGCGGGATGCGCTACAAGCTGCTGCACGAGGGCGACATCCAGGTGTGCGTGCTCAAGCACCCGCGCACCTTCCTCAGCAAGATCCTCACGTCCAAGTTCCTGCGGAGATGGGAGCCGCACCACCTCACGCTGACGGACAGCTGCCTCAGCTCTGCCACAGTGAGTCCCCCCCCCCCCCCCCCCCCCCCCTATCTGTGCGCGCCTGCATAAAAATGAGCGCTTTGTCTCGCATTTTTCGGGCTGTTTTGTTTTCTGTCCTCCTCCGGGATTACGCGCGGCTCCTCCTGACGCATTTTAATTGTAATTTACGCCTTCTCTCCGCCCGTTCGAGCCCCGGCACCCCCCCCCCCCCCCCCCCCCCATCCCGGGGCTCTGGCTCGGTGTGCTCCGGAGTGTCGGGCTGCGTCAGAGGGTGTGATGTGAGGGCGCTCCTCTGCGGCCTGCAGGCTCCTGCCGATCAGCTGATGCTGCCAACACAAACAGGCCCGAGCGCCTCCGAGCAGCTGCGGGAGCGACTCTGATCGGGAAGACTGCATCAGGACCTCCTGCGCGGAGTTCGGCTGCTCACCTGTGGAGGCCCGTCAGGCTGGCTCTGAGAAATTCAGAAAAACAAAACAAAACAAAACATGAAAGCGTTTTACGCGCGACCATCTCCATGTTTTCTCTGCAAAAACACGCATCCAGCAATTAACATCTTCAATGACAGAAATCATCACAAACAATCCAATTCGTTCAAATTTCCGATTTATCAAATAAAAAGAAGTTTAAAATGTTTTTCTAACAAGCGTCCCTCTAACTTCAGGACCAAAACTGTACACATGAGGAAGTTTGTGGAGCCAACATGAATGCTGATTCAGCATTTTCAGAGCTCTTTTTTCTGTCATTTATTTGAATATTCCTTTGATTTACTTTGTTACATTTGGAAACATAGAGTTTATATTGTATTGATCAGTTCTTTAAAGACTCACCCTGATCATCTTTGACCTATTTTTAAAGCAGTGGTCTTTTAATTATGATTATGCGGTTTTTAGACAAAATCCAAGAACCTGTGTCATTTTTGAGGACATAGTTTCTGCAGAGCGGCACAAGGACAACACAGCCTCTGTGTGGTGCGGGATTTTAAGCCCATCCCCTCTTCCCATCACCCATCTTATTACCCTCTCTCTCGCTAGTTTACAGCCCCTCACAACTCCAACCTAACTTTAGCGGTGCAACAAAAATGGCGAGCAATATCAGAGCAATCCAGCCGTACAGTTCAGATCCAGATTCCAGCTCAGACGAGGAAAATGAAAACATTAATGGATCTATTTGTCTACAGATAGATGTATCAGAATGGAGCAGAGCAGGGAGCTTGTGGCCTGCCCATTGTAGCACCTACATCACCGCTACAGACTTTCTCAAATGACCTTCTGTCATCTGCTCCTGATTCATAACAATTTGAAGAAAGAAATACAATTGAATTCCTAATTTTCTTATAATATATGTTCTCCAACATGAGAAAAAAAAATCCACTCGAACGAGCTAAAAACCCAATTTTCCTTGCAGGGAATCTTTAAGGTCTTGTCACATTTGAAGTGAGATCCATCTGTCAGGTGGTTAAGTTCAGAAAAAATGTTTTGGCGTTTATTTCCAAATGTTTAGGTTATGATTAATTACTTTATTTATGCATTTTGAACCTTCGTGTTTCGTTTGTCGGTTGTCATAGTTTGGATTTTGGAATAACTTGGAGGCTCGTCCGCCTGAATGAAACCTTTGCATAGCTGTTGACTTCCTTTAAGTGCACATTCCTACTTCAATTGCATTTTATGGGAATAAAACCCTGAAATGCAAAGGTGCTTTTGTCTGTTATCTAATCTGAGACAAACTCTCAGTCTAGATGAAACGCAAAGGATACGCAGGTTTTGTTCCAGCGAGTAAAAGAACAGAAGAAGTTGCCATGTTTTTTGTTTTTACTTTTTTCAGCGGCTGATGGAGAACCAAATCCTCACAGTCTGCATTTATCAAGTTGTATGAAGTCAAAACACTTTTTTAGTGCAAAAGGCAGGATCTGGATTAGGACGTTAGGATATTTCAGACTTTTTAAAGGCTGAATGACTCTGCATTCCTCGTAGTGGCTGATGGAGTTTGTTAACCCAAATTTCCATCACACACACATTTGAATTTATTGTGTGAAATCCGGTTGAAACAACACGACCACAACACGACCCTTTCATGGTAACGTTGTATCTTCGATGTCATCTTTTCCTCTGGTCTGATGAGGTCATGCTTGAAAATGGGATGTCGTTTGGTTCTGACAGATTATTAGGAACTGTTTTTTCAGATTATTACTGTAATCTGAAAATGACACGTGTATCTGGGATTAACGATGTCAGCAGCTATTAGCTGGTGAAAATAAAGACTTTTCCTTGAGCCTTTTTAAGATTTAATCCCACCTTTTAAATGGAACGTGGATTTCAGTCGCATCATTGTGAGATGTGAGTTTCTGTTTCAATCTGACACACACAATAACACACCCACACACACACGAATAACAGCGGCTTTGTCAATTCTGCAGTCAGAAACTCACGTTGTTTAAAACCACAAACCAACACCTCAGAACAATGTATTTTTCCCATTTTCTTCTTTTTTTTAATAAAAAGTGGTTTTCAATTACAATTGTGCCGTTTTAAAAGTAAAAAAACCCTGTCATTTCTTAAGACTTAGTTTCTGCAGAGCGGCAGGAGTTCATTAGAAACTTCCCTGAGCTGTTGGTGGGACTGTTGGCGCACCCTCCTCCTCCCCGTTTCTGAGAGCTCTCTGTTTGCATGCTCTGTCGATAGCTTACAGCTCTTCACAACCCCAAGCCAACAGTAGCAGTGCAACAACAATGGTGAGCAATATTGAAGCTATCCAGCCGAACAGTTTGGAGCCAGATTCCAGTTCAGACGAGTGGAACCAAGGCGTACATGGATCTAGTCGTTTGCAAGCCCTACTATCTTTATATATGTGGTCCATCTGTAGAAAAATGCCACAGAGACCAAAAACGTGGTTTTCATCAGAGTGAGTCTTACAAATGTACAAATTCACCTAAAACCATTGATTGAAATCACGAACCAACTTCCTGGAAGTGGTTTTTACTCCACTGAATATTACTTTAAGCAATGTGATTAGTTTCTTTTTGTGTGGTGTGTGGACTTTGTGTTGTTGTAACGGAGTGTAGACGTCCTGGTGCTGGAGCCCAGAGAGGCAGTGTGCTGCTGCGATCACACTTCCTTGTTGTGTGTTTGTTTTGTGCTGTGAACTCTGCTAGCTGTCAAGCCTTCTTTATTGATTGGAGTGGAAGGGTTCGAACTTTGACCAGCCAACAGCCGCCTGAGGGACGGCCGGGAAATCTCCTCTGCAGCAGCTCAAACTAAAACAAACAGATTTCTGCACCTCTAAAGCGAAATTCGGAGGAAAACCGTTGTTGGAGTCCGTCTTTCACAGGATTATTAGCCTCAACTTCAATTATTAGCCATAGACCTGCAGCTGTCTAACTGCAGCTGGGCTGCTTTGACTCTTAAAATCGTCTTGTCACTTAAATGCTGTCCGGTAACATCTGAAACAACTCATGTTGAATTTTTTCTCTTCATCTTACTCTAATAAAGCAATGAAAGGGGCGGAGCTAATTTCAGGGTAAACAAGAACCGTTGGTTGCAGCTTCCTTGGCCTTGAGTTGCTTCGTTGATGTGTGTATCTCAGCATAGTTTGAAAATTCGGATGTAGTTTTTCTGGTCTGCTCTTGTGGTCTGCACCTTGGTTCACACTGTCACATGTCACAAGCCATCACACGTGACCTGGAATGGCACGTAATTGATAACGTTGGGGAATTCTGCTGTCACACCACAAAACCACGTTTTGGCCCGTCTCAAACCGCCACACGGTTTTCTCAGTCACCTCTGAGCACGAGAATGGCGATCGAACCCTTGAGTCAAACCAGGCAGTGGATTCCTGGGCATGAGTTTGCCATCAATCAGCAAAACGCAAACCCGATGGGTTTGTACTTCTTTTCAGCCTTAAAAGAAATTCAGTCCCCTAAGGGGGAGGGGGGGCTCGGTTTATAGACAACGGTGACACAGCAGTACATACAACAGTTGTTGAGCCCCCAACACTTGTTCCTGCGCTTTGCCCACCATTCAGGGTTTCATGAGACCAGACCCTGTAATTGAACCCAAAGTCTGCCAGTCTCAGGCATTGACTGGAAAAACAATGGACACCTCAACCCCTCCCTTCTCGTTTTCCCAAATAAAAGTTCCCTTGCTTCCTGATACGGGCGCCGCCATGTTGAAACTAGTCAACAGTGATTGGTCCGAGTCACTCTGAGTCATCGTATCCACGGCAGTGGCGACAGTAGTTGGCATAGATACCATGACTCAGAGCGACTCGCAACGATCACTGTCGACTGGGGTCAGCATGGCGGCGCCCGTATCGGGAAGCAATGGTGAGGGATTTTGACCCGGAGGGAAGTCATTTTCTATGTTTGACGTTTCACTTTGATTCATCCGTCGTTTTTACGGTCTATGGTTTTCAGGGCAGACGCTCCAGCATAAGAATACAGAGTTGGTCCAGTTCTACGATAAATTTACGATTCACCAGCTCATATTCCATGCCATATCCAGATGTGATCACCTTAAACATTGAACTAAATTCTTGACATTATTTTTAAGGACCTTTTGGTTTTTATCTATGAATACGATCGTAAATCTAAGAACCTGTAGCTGATCCTGCGGGAAGCCCAAAGCAGGCGCTTTCGTATTGACTGGGAGTGATTTTGTTTCCAGAATTTCCTTTGTGCCGCGATCTTGTGTCGTCACGCCTCCTTAGTTTAGTTGGGGGCCTGAACGTGAACGCACGCTTCCTGAGTGCCGCTGCTCGCCTGTGTGGCCAGAAGAAAAATGCTGACCCACTTATGGCTGCCGGCGTGTTGAGAGGCGACCTCCAACCAGGAGGCTGGGAGAGCCGACTCCTCGACAACATCCTCCCGCTCGGCGAATAGCAGAGATGATTGAGAGGAGAGAAACAAACCTTTGTGATAGGGAGAGCTGCTGTCAAGAGGGTTCATGTGGAGTCAGCTCTGGGACAGGAGGTGGCTGAGAACCGCTGGGTGGAGCAACCTGTCTGCCAAGCACTTGGTTAGGGGTTCAAATCCCAGATTAGAGACTCAAAATGTCGTTTGATAAGATAATCGGCATCCAACAATAAAAAGCATTCTGTGTAACGCTTTGCATAAAAGCAGGCTGTGGTGAAAAGCTGCCGTTTTTCAGTATATCAACAATCAAAGGGTGTGTGAAGTGTTTCAAACAAAAAAAGTTTACCTATTCGCCACTTCCAAATAAGAGTCCCTGATTGGTCAAAATTCAACTGGTTTGACTTTTGACGCATGTTCAACAGTAATGCGGAAGCTGAGCTCGGTGTGAACTTGTGTTACACGGCTATAAAGCTACGTACACGCCTGGCATATGAACGCAGGCTTTTGAACACGCCAGCATACTGTGTTCACACAGGTCTGTCTCTACCCAACACTTAGCTCACGAACTAGTAGTCTGAAAAGGCTTGGTGCAAATCCAGTGAATCTTGCTCCAGGTTTTTCCTTTCACGGCTCTATTCTGATGTATGAAAGACTTGAGGTCATATCATTCCGGCCTGGGCACAATCTGCAATGATCAATTTCTTCTTCATGATCACTGTTCAAGCGGTTGGCATGTCTGTGTTTTGAAACGTCTGTGACCCATATCTCACTACTAAATCCCAGTCCCTGATTGGTCAAAGTTTGACCTGGTTTTACTTCACGTGTGCTTTGTATGTAGAGCCTGAATAAAGACTTAAAAACATGCACAGTGATGCATCAACTCAAGGGTTTTAAATGTGGAAGCTCAAAACCTGCGTTTACAATACGTGCGTTTACACAGACTTTCATTCTTTTCATTAAAGCCGCATTTCCGAGCCCGGTGTGAACGTGACACAAGTTCAGAGTGCCGCCGCCTCCAAAGCTACGGTCTACTCAAGTAGAAGTGGGCGTGGCAAAACCAGAGAGCTGTGAGGGCTGGTAGGCGTGAGCCGACCCGGGTCCAGCAGATGTTCAGTCGCTTTTATCAGACTTGTGGTTTTCCTCCTCGTCAGTCGTTCTAAAAACAAGTCATTGCTGCATGTTGTTGCTTATTTTTTTTTTTTAACAGTGTTCTAGACCTTCTAAGTTCTTGTAAAGAACCAGACAGAATTAGTTCTTGTTGTTCCAGGCCTGCTCTAGAGAAGGACTGTCTCTTTTGCAGAGCATGAATCGGCTTGTAGTCAGAGGAATCGTGGTGAACGGTTTTCACTTTTGATTTCCTGCTAGCTTCTTCATTTCCTGTTGTGTTGAAGAAGGTCTCAGATAAATTACATTAAATTAGGAATTTATTATTTTAATTTAAAAAAAGTCATTTTTTTGCAGCAAAAATAAGAAATTGGTTTTATGGCTAAGGACCTGGAGTAGGAACTTGAATCTCTTGTAATGCCTCCACATTCCTGTTCTGAATCTGAACGCAGCTTTATTAGTTTGAGCATCAAGCACACAGAACACAGCTGATCTTGTGGAGGTATTGGAGGCGTTTATTTTTGATTTCAGTGGGATCATCAGAGTGAGCTGCAGCCCAGCTGTGGGTTTGTGAAGTCACATCATGCAGACTTCCTGCTGCGGTCGCTAATGCGTCATTCAGCTTCTGCTCTGAGAATGGCCTTAATCCTAATCTCAGCAATCTCTCGGCGAGGCCCAAACATTGCTCGCTCGGCCGTACGATTACGGGAAGCTCCGCTCAGGGACGCAGTTCTCTGCCTTATCAGCCTTTTCCAAAAATAAAACCAACCGTTTGTTTTCAGAGACTCATCGCTTGCAGGAAACGTCACACTTTCGGCCTTAAATTCAGACGGAATAAGCTGAGTTTGGTTGGGTTAAGTGTGCAGGATGTTGAGATGGTGTTCTCATCAGATGATCACATCTGGACTCCCGTCCAGTCTGGATTTGTTCTCCGTTTCCTTGCAGTTGATGGACAGCATGAAGCGTCTTCTCCGCCTCCTCTGTCAACATTTACATCCCACATAATCCGCTTTGCATGTTAAGTTGCCTGGATTTTGCGTTTCCTCATACGTGTCAGACGAGGTGCAGAGCGATGCACTAGAGGAACCCATCGTCTCGTTTCGTTTTCAGCTTCGTCCAGTAAACATGAAAAAGAGAAACAGCTGCTGCTTTTTCTGTGCTGGGTGGCTATTAAAAGAACGGAGACGGTGTCAGGAGACAGAAGACCATGAAACAAGCATTTGGTAAACAGCGGGGGTCAGAGGTCAAGATGTGGTTCGGAGGAGCTCATTAATTCAGAATGGGAGGGCGGGGTTGAGCTGGAATTGAGAGGCTGGAGCGATGAAGAGCACACTGAGGCTCTGCCGTCGCGTGGGAACCAGAAGAAGAGCTGGAAAGATGCTTTTCATCACGCGTGACACTCGGCCTCATCCTCTCCGGTCGTCAACAGCCGCTTCAGAAAATCGGCGATGCTCTGCGGCGTCAGGGATCGTCCGAAGCAAAAAAGATCGAGTATTTTTGTAGGAAAAATCCTCTGAATGTATCAAACACTTGAGCGAGGTTAAAAATCCACACAAATGATGAAACGAAACTATTTAACAACCGATTCATTCATGTTCTGAACCCGTCTTTGGGGTTGCTGGATCCTATCATGACCACTTGTGGGCAAAGGCAGGGGACATCGGGACAGGTTCCCAGTCTGTCGCTTGGCCCAGGACAATCAATTCATTTCTATAAAACATTTTTCAGTCTTTTGTTTTCATCCATTGATAAAAACTACCAATAACTAGAAACAGCCTTGATTTTCGCCTGCTTCCGCCAAGTGCGTTAATGCTGACAATGCACACTTCGAAGGCCATTAACCCGCTTATACCATGGTTACTTACAAAAGAAATAATATTCAACCAGTTTTTAGTCCTTACTACTTGTCATTTTTCCGATTTGGATCGCTGTTTACACCTGAAGAAGCTCGCCCTATGGTTTAAATGAACCCATATCAGGATCATATGCTGAAGGCGTCAAGCTTTGGGCGAAGCCGTTTGGTTTTAATGAGGCAGACGTTTTCACTTCTACCTTTTTAATAGTGCCTTAATGTTTTGACATGCATTTTTCCTCTGGCCTTATTTTGCATCCAGCTGCGTCCAGCAGCTCTGCGCAGTTAGAAGCGTCCTGCCGTCAAACCTTTACCTCATTGATCATTTTTTTGTTCTTCCTTGGGAAACGCCGTTTATTGAGCATTTTGTTTCTTTCATAAAATATGTTTGGACTCTCCCCGGCCCCTGTTAGCTAAAATTATGGTGACAGAAATAGCATCATGTAATAATAAAAGAAAAAAACGAATTAAAAGGAATTAGTAGATGTGTTTTGTCCTTTCCTTCCCCTCCTTAATGTGACGGTTTAAGTATCTGCTTGGTAGTGTTAATAATGAAGTAAAGGGTTTTATTGTAATTGTAATAAAAACTTTCAGCCTCCTCTAGAGTGGTAATATCTGTCGCTGTGTAATAAGTGACGACGTTTTTCTGACATCTTTTGGCCTCATGGTAGGGAGTTTTCATTCTTCTATGTGGTCATTGATCACACTTCTGTTCTGTTTTCCATTAGTTTAGACCGTACTGTACTTAAGTCCCAACCAAAAAAAGTTTGAGCTTCTCAACTTTATTTTATAAAAGAAAAAGATTATTTTTAACATTTCTTAGCATTTTGAGCTGATTACTTTGTTCTTCAGCCTCATAAACAGTGTTAGTTTTGTGTTTACATTTGATCTATTATATCTTTATGCATTAATCTTCTAATAATGATCTTTTTTTTGTATATCTCCATCTGCTTAAAGTTGCTCTATTAATTGTTCAAGTTGAATTTTTTCAGGAATCATTTAGCATTTTTATTGTATAACAGCTAATGAATTCATTTAAAAAATATTTCTTCTATATTTTTTTTATTGTGACTTATGTTCTTCTTTAATTTATTTGCAACCGCTTAAAAATAGTTTTTGGTTTGTGAATTATTTAGCAGCGAATCACCTTTTTTTTAGCATTTTTTTTAGTATTTTTGTGCCATCTAACACTGTTGTGTTGCTTTTGTTACAATTTCATTCTTTCAAAGCTGTTGGCGTTAACATTTAGATTGTTTTTATTCAATTTATACTTTTAAAATGTAAAACAGAAGTAATAAAAAAACATAAAATTGTAATACTTGTATGTAATTGAATGTTGGTTCCTGCATAAACGGACTATTCCGGTTACACTTGTCACAGCTTATTTCCTTTATGGTAACAGCAAAACCTCAAAACTTCCCACCACTCTCTAATAAAGTTAGTGTCAGTCATCAAACTGTCCCCTAAATGTCTAGACTTCTTGAAAAAATAAGAGTCCAGCTTGCTGCAAAATGTAAAAATCTTCTTCTGTAATAAATGAGTGTGCTTTAGTGGGACCTCTGGCTGCTTGGCAGCTGTGTGTTTGTGTGTGTGAGAGTGTGTGTGTGTGTGTGTGTGTGTGCGAGTGTGTTTAATGTGTGCTTCTTGATTTACAGTTTTGTTTGGATAACGTTATATTTGGCTCTGACTGTGGGGCTAACAGTTTTCCAGCTCTTAGTCTCTCTTCTATCAGTCTGAGCTGCTGTCTGTCAGCGAGTGCCGCTCCTCCTGTGCTCCTCCTCCTGTTCTCCTGTGCTCCTCCTTTTCTCCTCCTTTTTTTCTCCTGTTCTCCTTGGCTTCTCCCATTGCTCCTCCTGTTCTCCTGTGCTCCTCCTTTTCTCCTCCTTTTTTTCTCCTGTTCTCCTGTGCTTCTCCTTTTTTTCTCCTGTTCTCCTTGGCTTCTCCCATTGCTCCTCCTGTTCTCCTGTGCTTCTCCTTTTTTTCTCCTGTTCTCCTTGGCTTCTCCCATTGCTCTTCCTGTTCTCCTCCTGTTCTCCTGTGCTCCTCCTTTTCTCCTCCTTTTTTTCTCCTGTTCTCCTTGGCTTCTCCCATTGCTCCTCCTGTTCTCCTGTGCTTCTCCTTTTTTTCTCCTGTTCTCCTTGGCTTCTCCCATTGCTCTTCCTGTTCTCCTCCTGTTCTCCTGTGCTCCTCCTTTTCTCCTCCTTTTTTTCTCCTGTTCTCCTTGGCTTCTCCCATTGCTCCTCCTGTTCTCCTGTGCTTCTCCTTTTTTTCTCCTGTTCTCCTTGGCTTCTCCCATTGCTCTTCCTGTTCTCCTCCTGTTCTCCTGTGCTCCTCCTTTTCTCCTCCTTTTTTTCTCCTGTTCTCCTTGGCTTCTCCCATTGCTCTTCCTGTTCTCCTCCTGTTCTCCTGTGCTCCTCCTTTTCTCCTCCTTTTTTTCTCCTGTTCTCCTTGGCTTCTCCCATTGCTCCTCCTGTTCTCCTGTGCTCCTCCTTTTCTCCTCCTTTTTTTCTCCTGTTCTCCTTGGCTTCTCCCATTGCTCCTCCTGTTCTCCTTTTTTTCTCCTGTGCTCCTCGTGGCTTTTCTTCCTTGTTTGTTTTTCTCTTTCTGCTCTGCTGCCTTCATCTCCTGCCGTCATGTCATCATCTGTTCCTGGATTCTTGAAACTGCAGAGACATTATCAGCTCAGCTTCTCCACAGGCCTATTGATCCTCCTCCTCTGCACAAAGGAGCTGTGAAATTGATCGGAGCTTTCCAGGATTTATTTTTATCTCGGGTCAAACTCGCGTTTGTCCTACTTCTTGTTCCCTCAGAGCAGCAGTGCTCTGCATAATTGCTCTTTTTCTTTGTCCTGGTAAAGTGCGGACTCATTTAAAACAACCGTACTTCTATTTAAAGCAGAAATGTGAGCGAACGTTAAAAACTGTTTACCAACAGCACTAAGGCTCCCCTCAAACATCGACTCCTGCTTGTATTTGTGTTTCATTGCTGTTGATGAGTTTTCTTTTATTGTAACCACATTTTAATATTTGTCAGTGTTGACATGTTCTCTGTAGTGAATATTTTTCCCTGTTCAATATGCTCTTTTAAACCATCCTTAAATAACTAACTGGTACTCTTATGTGGCATTTAATTCAACAATGTTGATCTAAATATAGACTTTTAAAATGAGCTTTATTGTTTAGGATCATTTCGAATCTCTTCAGCAGTCTGAAGTCATTTCCTTTTTGTAAATGAAATGTGAAAACATCTGTTAGCACTTTTAATATAAACTCTAGTATTTTAGCATTTTCTTTACAAGTGTGTCATTACTCTTCAGCACACATCGTCCATTCACTTTTATTTTTAGATTTAACTTTTATCCATTTTTTAAAGCAAATTTAGCATATTATTCTATATTTTTAACATTTCTGCATTATTCAGGAGAATTTTGCTGGACTTTAAAAGTCTTACTATCACTGATCTTGTTTAGCACTTTATTTGGTTTTTATTTTGGCGTCTTTTACTTAAAATGCACCACTTTAATATTTGCTTCAGCATATCTAACATTAAATTTAACATTTGCAGCTTCTATTTAGAATTATAAGCTTTTATTTTTGTAATTTATTAGCATTTGTGAAAAGGCTTTTAGCATCTAATGTTCGTAACGCCTTCTTTTACAGTGTGGTACTTACGTAACTTAAGTGGTATTTATATGGTACTGTTGACCCTCATTTCTACTGAGTGGTTTGGTCCAGTCCGGTTCTGTATTTTGAGCATTTCCATTATAAAATGGACCCATTAAGCCAGACAGAACCGTACCATTTTTGGGCCCCCGTTGGTTCAAAGGAAAATGGAACGAACCCAATAAGGCGGAGCTACTGTTGAAGGTCATTATGACAAAAGAAAGCTCCAAGAAATTGTCTGGACCGAACTGCTCCATGAAAACGAGGCTATTACTTGTACTTGTTGTGTGGTAGTATTTGGTTCATACTTACGAAGTACCTACTGGGTATTTATGCTGTACCGACCTTTAAGAGTTGGGTTAACTTGCCTCTAGTGGTACTTGTCATATAAAAGGACAGTGTTAGTACAAATAAAGTATCTTGAGTTAACTTGTTTGATGGTATTTACCATGTGTAACAAAATAATAAGTGAACAGAAACTACCCTTTGAAGTATCATGAAGAAGTGTCCAGAGATTATAGCTAAACCTTATGTTACGCCATTGAACCGAATCGTGGGAAAAGTGAACCAACATGTTTACGATGAAAGCATCAATCACATGTTGTGCTAAATTTAAGATAGGACAAAAATAAACCTATCACAAATTTCTATGTGAATGAGGCCTGCACAATATCTCGCAAATTTATCGTTATCGCGACATATAGCTGTGCAATATGCATATTGCAAAAGACGGCGAAAATTGCAATAAATGTTTAGCTTAAATGTGCTAAATAAAATCTTATGGCAGCTTGAAGTATTTAATGAATCAAATAATTCTATTTATGCCTTTGACCAATCAGATGGAGCCTTTTATCTTAGATGTTCGTCTCCTATGTTGACGAGGGTCATTTGGAGTATAATTTTTAAACTGTTGAAATCAAATGGGAAAGATGTTTTTGGTTGTTTTGCTATTTATTCATATACCGCACGTTTTCGCAATATTGATCACTAATATTGCATATCGCGAGCTTTCCCCATATCGTGCAGCCCTAATGTGAAGATTCGCAGTTTTTATGGTACTTCGATGCAAAGCCGCTTTTCTTTGCATCAGAATCCGTTGGAACTGCGTTAATTGCGTAAATGGTCGTAGAATAACGGTGGTTCAAAGGGTTTGTCTTGTTTTACTGCAGTAACCTTTGTGCTATCCTAGGCACTTTAACATTGGGAGTTGGGTCATCTAGACCCACTAGACAGTGCTCTGAACCTTTTTTCTTCAATGATTTGTGATCTTCACTGGTGTCCATGGATTACATGAAATCTTTCCACCTTTATCCACCTTTGTCATGGTAGGGAGAACACGTCAATGTAAGGGTGGGGTCATCTAAGATAGCACAAGGGATAAAGAAACTACTTAAGCAAATTATTGTTCATGTTTATAATTGTTCATTATGTATCTACTGTTTACATTTTTGCCTGCTGTTGTTGTTTAGCATGGAGCACATGAAGTCAAATCTTTAAGCTAATCCCACTTTTCTTTTGATCATAAGATACGTTGGTTCAGCTGGAATGCTACATTGAAGTTTGACCCTGTCTGCCACCCTTACATGGCATTCAAGCTCTTGCTCAGCTTTGCGGTGCTCTGTGCTCCCATAAGGCCTTGGGTTTGAAGTTGTGTGCCGCCCTCCTCCTCCTCCTCCTCCTCTTCTAGCAGGCTGTCACTTTTAGCTCTTTTGTTTCTTGTTGGAGTTTCACCGGAAGTTGTGTAGAACCACAGATCCTCAAACGAAGCTGAAGCCTCGACCTCAGCTTCAGGTCGCCTTTGAGATTTTGACAGCAGGTGTTGGTTCTGCACGCGGCTGGCGTCTGAATCTGGGACATTGCTGCACGTTCTTCCGTTCCAGAGGGATTCTTTTTTAGTAACAGACGCTGGGAGGTGAGACGAGCGACCATGGCTGCTGACAGGAACGGGAAGAAGTGCTCTGAAATGCCCCCTTACTGTCCGTTTCCAGTAGGAAGCGTGTGGTTCTCCTTTTCTGCGTTGCAGTAAAGCTGCTCAGAGCTCTAAGGCTTCATTCAGAGCTCTCAGCACTGCTGTCATCCTGCTGTGTCACTTCCTCTGTTTTTAATTTACACACAAAGAGAGGAAGGTGAAAAAAAGAGAAACTTGTGCAAGAAGGTCTGAAGTTTATTAGATGTCTTGTCCTGATCTGCCTTGCAGTGACGCTTTTGATGGTCGTGGTGGAGTGGACTGGTCCAGATGTGTTTGTTCTGACCCAAAAAGGAGTCCAGGTAACCAGTTGGGAAATGTTGTTGCAGTTTGACTCCCAGGCCTCGGCTCAGGGTTCTGCTCAGGATCTTCCTGCTTTGAGTCACCCCATCCAAGTTTCCTGCTCTGCAGTGGGCATTGAATGCAGCTTGCTGTTGTCATGGAGCTGATGGGTTGATGCTCCGTGACGCAGCGATACTCGTGAAGATGATCGAAACTCATTTACTGGAAACGGCATCTCAGAGTGGCAGGAAAAGACAAAGACGGGTTTGATGATCTTTAAACATCTTCAGTCTGAGACTTTTTTTTTAATGGCTGTAATGTGATTTTTAAAAGCCATTTTTACGACACCGACAGATAAAATATGAAGGTATTAGAAAAAAGGACATGTTTTAAAAAATTAATTAAAGATCCACTCCAATAAAATTGGTGTTCTTGGTGTTTTTAACGTGTCCTTGTGGCATTTTTCTGATGATGCAAGACAAATGTTAAGAAATTTAAGCTTAAAATGGCATTTCTTAACATATGTCTTTATTCAAATAGCTGTGATTCAGAAGCAGATGGATGAAATGCCGTTTGAAAAAGAGCTTATTTATAATGTAGAAAATAATCTGGGCGGGGAACAAGCTCCCTGCTCTGCTCCATTCTGATCATCCATCTTTGTTTTCCTCGTCTGAGCTGGAATCCGACTCAAAACTGGTTTAGTTTAGTATAGAAACTCACCTCAGACAGATTGATGTGGTTGGTTTGTAGGACTAGAAATATTTTTTTAAACTTCTACCAAGTTATTTCTGACTAATTTTTGCCCCTTATTGGCCAGGATTATTTCCTGACGTTTCATGAAAAAGTGACATTTGCTTTTTTTATTTTTTTCTAATTTTGCAGTTTGTCCAGATTCAGATTTTTCATCTGATGCGTCTGAATTTTTTTCTATTAAATTTTTTTCTATCGTCAATATATTAAATCAGGAGGATATGGTTGTACAGGAACAGTGAGTGCTGTGTGCACAAATGTGGCAGCGCTGAAACAGTGAACACACACACAGACACACACACACACAGAAGGAGGCGTAAAACAGTATCTTCACATGCATGATGCTTTAGTCAGCAACCAGGCGTTCATGTTATGTTAACTTCTCATTGATCCAATGAATCTGAAGAAGCATAAAATAAGTTGAAGCTTCACAGTTTTAGGTTGGGCAGAAGTGGGATTTGGTTTTTACCTGCCCGGCGTCGTGTGCAGGTGCACTTCTTACTTATCAGGAAACTCATTTCCATGACACATAATGCACGACTCGGGCTTTGGTTCATATTAGTTTCTGCTTTGTTGTTCTCTGCCTGCTTTGCTTCCTGTAGATAGATGGGGGGGGGGGGGGGGGGGGGGCATAACTTACATCTCCTCTTGTTGCTACGGCAACATGACAGAGGGGGAGAGGAGAGGCTGCAGGTTGCGTCGGAGCTGCCTTCATCTTTCCTTCATGATGAAAAACAGAGCAGAGGGAGACAATTAAGAAAAAAAAAGAGGATTGGGTGAAGAAATAGAGTTAAGAGGAAAGACAGGAAGAAAGAGAATCAGGATGGGGGGGGTGGCTGCTCTAGAGCTGGACGGTGTATCCATGGTAACCCCAGCTAGTAATCAGAAAACTGAAGTCCCTTCTGTTTGTCTCCATTCTGCTCTGCCCCTTAAGTGGCAAAACACCATTTGTTCTCCTTTCACCCCCACCCCCCCCCATTCTGCAGCCATATTCATATGTGGCTCTTCATCTCGTGCAGCATAAACATCATCATCCTCACCCCCCCTCCCTGCTGCAGACAGACAGACAGTAGCTGACGTTTGCTCTTCCACAGAAACGTTTCTCCTAGAACCAATATTTGCCCGGGACGCCCTCTGTGATGACAGTCCTGCATGTGTGCGCTTTCACGACGGGGGTGGGGGGGCTCCGAGCTCCAGAGGGGAGGTTACAGCTTGTTTGTTCTTCAGCTCTGGGGAGGAAGTGAAGAAGGTGCTGCCTGTTTGCTTCATGGAGGCGGAGCTGGAGGACAGGAGCGCCTGTCTGCTCGCCGCTGCTCTGACATGTTCGTGACAACGGATCCAAAAAAGATTTTTCCAGGTGCCACAGTGAAGCTGAACCCTTGAATCTGAAGAAACTTCGGCTCATCGCCGCTCCTCATGGTGGCGCTAAACGCATACGAGACCAGACCAAACAGAAACCGTGGAGCTGATGTTAACAAAGGGGAACAGGGGGGTCCGACTCCAGCTCTGCTGTTTTTCTACACTTATGGATGGACGGCATTTGGTCACATGACTCTTTGGCTTGTATCCTAGACATATGTACACCAGGGAGGTAATTGTAGAATCTGTATCATGAAATGGTGAACGCCCAGCTCAACAATGAAAATGGGCGGGACAAAGTAACATTAGAAGTTCTGGTGAGTGTATGTTCATTGTATTTTTAATTGAATCAATATCCAGAGTAAGTCCAACTAAGCAAACTTTTAGATGGTTTAGGTTGTTAGCCAGATTACTGTAGAAGATAATTTTCATCTGTCAATCAAGATGCCGCCCCTGCCCCATTTTTCTCTTTACCTGATCAGGTGTGTTTGGCCATTTAGAAGCCGCAAGCACAGGGGTAACTGAACACAAGCCAGGCTGAAGAACCAGACTTCTTTATTTATGAGTTGGAGAAACCAGTTGGCGAAAAGAAGAAAAAACACAAAATGACAACAGCTGACTTCTAAACCCTTAAAGATGACTTACGATTCTCGGATTTTAAGACTAAACTCATGAAGATCCACAAATGTTTAGCCTTTCCGTTGCTTCTCTTTTGCCTGTTCATACGTGCGCATCTCACAGTAAGACGGTTCCTGGTTCGGTTCCCGGCTGAATCCTTTCTTTTGGAATGTGCTTACAAACACTTCAGTTCACAGCTCCACGCCCGTCACTCTTGGAAAATGGTTTAACTTCCAGCTCCAACCAAATGGAGTTCATTCAGTGAGCTGGTTGGAAGTCCACACCCCTACCAATTTAATGGGGACTCAGGAGAATCTGTCAATCAAGGGGACCAGCAGGCACCACTTACTTTGTTAGGACATCTGATTGGCCAGTTTATAACTTGAATAACTTGAACTACAAAAAAAAAAAAGAATAAAGAGGATTATCAATATGTTATTAAAAAGGTAGCAGAACATCAATGGGTATTCTGACCAATGGAATGACCATTGAACCAGTGGGTCACTCAGTCTAGTTCTCAAAGAGTCAATATGTCTGCCATGTTGGAAGTTTGGATCTGTGATGTCTAACAAGCATAAACGAGTTTTCCTGAAAATCCCAGTTTTTATGGATTTCCAGTCGAACTCTTCCTCCTCCTGGAACCAGGCCGGCGTGTTTTATGTTGTTTGGTCACGTTAAGGATGTCCTGTTGACCTAAATTTAAATCTTTTTTTTTTTTTTTTTGGTAGATTTCAGAATGCTTTTAGATGTGATTAGAAGTTCTGCAGATACTGGACACATTTGGGGCAGACATGCGCTGATGTTCCGTCATTAATGACCGATCAGCTTTGGCCCACATGCCAGATGCAGGGCTGGAGAAATCCCCCATTTGGGTCATGTTGGGTAGAAGTGCGGGCAGGCTGCAGCCTGAATCAGTCAGGAAAATAAATGTAGGAGGAAGGAATTTGCTGGAGCAGCAGTGTGGATTTCTCAGGAATTGTAGCTTTTTCTTTCAGAGGGTGGTTTCTGTTCTGATCCGTTTGCCAGATCGGATTTGGTTCTTTACTTGGTTTTATGGCAAAATGGATGACTCACCTTTATCGACTGATGCTCACAGAAAGTTACAAATTCTTAGACGGCACTAGGAATACTCTAAAATCATTTCGGAATGAAAGTTTTGATGTCTTCTTGGGGTTTTTGAGTGTTTCTTGAGGATAAATCACATTTGTTGCTGCATTTGATGGTGTTTTCTCGTTTTAACTTGTCATCTGAACTCATGAAGAGGAGCGATCTTCCACTGCGTTCTAATGATCTGATCATTCCGTCTTCATGAACATGGATTGAAGGAACAGAGACAGTAAATTGATGTGGACATTTCCCCTTTTTCCATGAGAAAGTTCCTCGTGTCCCCTGTTTTCCTTCTGGTCGTCCGTCTGAACGTTTTCCTGTCCTGTGGCTTCCTTCGTGCAGACTTCCCACAGGAAGGAGGCTGTGCGGTGGCGTTCACGCCTGCGTGTTTTGCCGGACCTGTTTGGACTCGCGCGGGTCTTCTGGGATGTCGGCTGCTGCTCCACTCCTTCCTGGTATTCCTTCTTCCTCAGAAGAGTGACTCACGTGCCAGCATCAGTGCAGACTCACCCGTGACTTGCTTTCAGTGACGCCAGACATACTTTGTGTTGTAATCATGACGTCGGCGTGGCTCGTGTGTGTGTGGGGGGGTGGGGGGGATTAGCATATCCAGTTTTTCCTAAAAGAATGAAGGAAAGCCGCTTTAGTGAACTGAAAAGTGATGGAAATGAGCCCCTTAATCACAGAAAAGCCCCCCGAATGACATGTCGGTGGGCTGCCTGGGTATCTACAGTTAACCTGTGGGTGACGCTCAGCTGTGATTCAGTTGCTATCTTCTTTTTTTAGAGCTGCATTTAAACTCCTGGAGCTCCTCCTGCGGTTCCTGCTGCAGCTTTAGCTCTCGCACCTCCGCCTTCCTGCTCCCATTTTTGTGGGACCGAATGGATTTTCCTCCTTGTTTCTGCATCCAGTGTTGACTTGGAAGTGCAGTAGTTGATAAAGCCTCCTCTGTGTGTTGTCCCAGAGCATTGATGTATTTGAATTTTTGTGCACTGGTGTTTACCCAGGGCAGGTTATCCTGGGATATGTTTCTTCTGGTCTTTCCAGCTGACTGCTAATCAAAATAAATGTCTTTTTCTCCAGCAGCTCTGTGTAAATACACAGCTTCAAGGGTAAATGTTGGCTAGTGGTTGACACATGTCTCTGCCTTCCCTCCTCTGCAGCCCACGGGTTATATGGAGACGTCGTTGTCCTACAGCTCCATGGAAGACCTGCAGCTCCTGTCCTGGGACAATGCACCCAAGTACTGCATCCAGCTCAGCTTCCCCGGCGGCACCGTCCTGCTGCAGGTGGGAAACAAAGATCTGACGGAGTCCAAACTTTAGGAGACGACTGCAAAACCAAAGCCAGCGCGCTGACTTTGACTGTCCTGCTTTCAAACATGCAGCTTTGCTACTCTGGTTACCACCAACAACACCTTCATAAACAAATCAGATTTAACATATTTCAAAAACCAAGATCTTTACGGGGGAACCCTAACCAAGAGGACTAAACAGTCGTGAAAATCCAACCTATAAAGCAACCATGTGATGGTTTCAGCATTGGTGTTCACAGTGTACTGTTGCCACCCGATACCAGCTCACGTGATCAAACGTGTAAAAAGCTTGGTGCGAAATGTCGAAGCGGTGCAAACCTCGTGAATCTCGCTCCAGACTTTTTCTTTCACAGCTTTTTTCCGATAAATCAAAGCCTTGGTGTCATAGAATTACAGTCGGGCACAAAGCGCACTAATTCATTTCTCCTTCGAAATCAAATTTCAGACGGTTGGCACTTCCGTGAATTGTAAAGGACGCCATCAGTACATCACTACCAAATCCAAATCTTTGGTCCAGCAGGTTAAGCTTTTAATTCAATAAACACACGTTTTGTACGTAGAGCCCGAAAATGGACTTAAAAAAGTGCGTAACGACAAGTGAATGCGAGAGTTTTGAATGCTCATCCACGTGTGTTTACATAGACTTTTCATTGAAAGTGGTCGCTTAAGCGTGCGTTTTTCCGAGTTCGGTGTGAATGCAGCACCACAAACGTAAAACAGAGTTAAAGCTCTTCTGCAGTTACAGCTGTAGTTACAATCGACAAGTATAACAGTGAAACCACATTTTAATTCAAAAGAAAAGCCTCGCCGATGGTGGTCGTCCATAGCAACCATACAGTATTTTTTACATTTCTTTGATGAATTTTTGCAGCTGTTCTCAAATCTCTATGTTAAAGTATATTTTCTTATTTTACCCAGCAACCAAGATCTGTTCAGCCTGGGCCCCAAGTGCTCGTTGTCACATCTAATGACGGATGTGCGGCAATCTTTGTGGTTTTTAATGGACTATTTTCATACTAGAAGTATGAAAGCTTGTTTGTTCTTCAGCTTCAGCTCATGGTTGCCATGGTGACATGTTGCCAGATGCAGAGCCGTGGCTTTTTCCTTTCTTTACAACAAATATATTTGTTGTTTTTTTTCTTCAGTGTTTGACTCGTAAGTTACAACTGGTTGGTCCAGAAGCTGAAAGGACAGCATGGGGTTTACAACCAGATGTTTCTCCCAAGAGTTTTAATCGGCTGCAGTGAAAGCCGACCCGTACGGTTCTGAAGCTCTTTTTGTTGAGTAGCAGAAGCAAACTTTCTTTTCTAAAAGGAACAGTTAAACAAAAACACACCGCAGGTTCTTCAGGGTCCAGGTCAGTTCTTTTACTCTGAACTGGGTCCTCATGGGCCTTTCTCTGTAGCTCAGTCAAGCAGTGTAAAAGAGTTTCCATCCAAAATGTGTCCAAAGCACGGAAGAACAGCCCGTACCATCATTCTACCTCATCCAAATTTACAGCATGTAGTAGGGATGCCAAAACTCTCGGTTTAAAGCCGAAGCGTACGTTGAACCGGATCGTGGAATCGTTGCATCCCTACAGCAGCTGCTACAGAAGGATTTATCGTTTTATTACATGTCGCCACGCTTAGTATAAGCCAGCTGAAGGGCTTTTATTCATTCTTCTTGCTTATTAGCAGATAAAAACATTATTCCCAATTTTTATTTATTTGTTTTATGTTGTTTTTTTAATACACAAATCCGACATAAAAGCTGTGGACCCAAAAATTGAAAGTCTGGACTGAATCGTAGAGAAAAAAAAAGGAATCGTTGCATCCCTAGTAGGTACCATGTAGTCTGCTGGTGACGAATTCTCAAACATGAAGACCCATACCATGAAGCTCTCTCCACAGTTTTTGTGTTCACAATACTGCAGAGGCTCCAATCCTCTGAATGATTTTTGAAGGTTTTCCTTTTTTTTTTTGTTTGAATTTCTCTGTACACTTCATTTGTTGTGGTTGATTCCTGTCACGTCTCTTTTTGTTTGCTTGTTTGTTTCTATTCTTCTGTTGGTTTTCTTTAACTGTTTTATTTTCAGTTTCTCGTAGACAAATGTTGTGTGTCTTCTGGCAGTTGTGTCTGGTTTGATGCTTCCCAGTTTTCAGTGTCAGTATGACTTTTTGTTTCTCTTCGTTGGAGCTTCAATCTTTTCACGTCTCTTTCACTTCTGACAGGATATTTTTGGGGTGTTTCACGGTTTCTTTCTTGCTTTTCCCATGTTTTTTGGGTCTTCTTCTCGACCATTCGTCATCTTTTTGTTCTCTACACGGTTGTTGTGTTGTGAGTCTGAGAGGATCTCCTGGATTCCTGACTGCAGTTTTGGTCTTATGAAGGAAAATCCCTGGAAACGGCTGCACTCCTACTCAGCAGCTCTTCCTCACAGATCTCGTCTTCTCTATCTGAGTGACGACAGCACAAACTGTTCTGAACACCCTGTTCCTGCTCAGCCGTCTACGACATGGACCGTCTCTTCCTCCAAACACGCCGCGCCCACATGGGCCTGACCTTTTATTTCGCCGCCGATCAGTTGTTTTACTGTCGCCAAACTCAAGGACGCGTGGCAGCGAGCGCACACACAGGAAGCAGAGCAAAGAATGCTGGGATTATTCTGTCTTTGTGGGGTTAATCTGCTCTGCTCAGTCTCTCAACACTTTTACTCTCTGTGGCGTCAAAGCTGATTGCTGGTCATTCGTTAAGGATCTGCTGCCATCCATCAGGTGAAAAAATCTCAGCATCACTTAGACCTATGATACGTAATAAAACACGGGGTTACTTCAGGAAATCTTACATTTACGTCTCTCGTTGAACGAAACATCAGCTCATAGACTGGATCAGGTTTGGAAGAATTCCTGACCAATCAGCATGAACCTTCATGTACCCGTACATGTCTGTGATTGGCTGGCCTTTGTGGCACATTTATAAGGCGGTGCCCTGCTCTGTTTTGGGCACAGAAAAGAGAGAATTCCTCTTTTTCTGCACATAATTTTGCTTTCTAAGTGCATTTTTCAGTTTGAAGTGCAAAATAATCTTTTGTAAAGATTTACCCTCAAAACAGGGAGTGTTGCGCTTGATATAATGGCACAAAAATCACTCCATACGAATGCTGAATGTGTTTTGTATTTGCTTTGTGCTGTTCCTGTTTTCAAAAATAAACTAGACATTTAAAGTTTCTTCTCAAGCACCGTCATGTTTGATGTAGTACTAGAGGAAAAACAGCCCAACATAGTCTATTAAAGGCTTTTCCTTTTATAATCCTTCTCAAAGTATGTCACAATAAACCAAAATAATTTTGTTTTTCTGTACATTTATTTGGTTAGCAGTGGTTTGTAAGATGTTTGTTTAGGGGAAGTTTTGTTTTTCAGAGGAGTCAGCTTGTGTACATGAACTGTTGCGGTTTTGAAAGAAATGTGAACTTTTTGTGAACAGAATGTGTGTTTGTGTGTCTTTACAGGCTGCAAACAGCTACTTAAGGGACCAGTGGTTTCATTCCCTGCAGTGGAAGGTACGGTTCCCGTGTCTTTAACATTTCATCTGGCCGTTCCAGGAGGAATCCAGAGCTGCGGCCGCTCACACGCCGCTTGCATGCTCATCAGGTTGCAGCAACCGGATGCAGCCTTTTGTTGTTGCATTTTCTTTCAGACCACTGTCAGGATCAAAACCTGAGCTGCACTCTGCAGGGAAGTGTGCCTGAGGGTGCACACAATCACTTCCTGTGGCTGCAGAATTATACGCACATATCAGAGGTCTTACTCAGGCTGTCGTTCTTCTGTTTGTGTTTTTGCATTTTAATGGCAGACCATGGTAGACATGAACATAAAGTTAGAGACCAACACAGATGATATTTGACACAAATATTCAGATCTTTGTTAAAACCCAGGATTCAGTTCTAAAGGTGGATCTAGAAGATGTTTCTCAGCTTCCGTTTTACAGCTGATAAAAATTCAGGAAATGTAAAGACCCACTCCTATAAAAATAGTGTTTTTGGTGTTTTTAGCATGTTCTTGTGGCTTGTTTCTGATCATTGAGGGCATAAATAAGGGAAAATGAAGCTTAAAATTGCATTTCCGAGTATTTCTTTATTTAAATCGTTGTGAATCAGGAGCTGACGGAAAAATGCTCGACGAAAAAGATCGTAGTTACGTAAAAACTACAATGGGCGGGCCACAAGCTCCCTGATCCGCTCCATTCTGCCGCTAGCATACAGCTCCTCACACCTGCGAGCTTTTACTAACAATATTTTTTTGTCTGCTCCTCATTCACTACTAATTGCATAAAGACATACTGAGAAAAGCAAGTTTAGGCTTATTTTTTATATATGTCCTCCATCATCAGACAATTGTGCCACAAGAACGTGTTGAAGGCACCAAAACATTTTTTCATCAACCTGATTATTTTATTTACATCCAATTTCTACAACTCTTTGTCAAGACTAAACATTGATTGCTTTATCACAGCTTATCAGTGCAACCCTTTAGAACACAAGTAAAAAGCATGAATGGTTTTAAAGAGCAGCAGCAGATAAGATGGGTGTTGTATGATGAAAACTCTGTATTAGAGGACATTAGCATTTAAGTTCATTAAAATCAACTTTCAGCACTGACAGTTGACCAGACAGTAACATAAACACAATCAACATCTGAATGATGAAGAGGAGCTCCACTACCCAGACCCTTATAGGCTCATATCACATGTTTAAAAATTGTTCTAAAGCAAAAACCGTCAATCAGCAACCATTTCAGGTCAGGTTTAGGACTAAACTTTTGTTATATTTTATGTAACTCCTGTGCATGAAGCTGTTGTTCCAACTGTGTCAGGAGAGTGAACAATCAAACCAAACATTTACATGTCTTGGGTTTGAGCCGACAGAAAAACTAACATGATTAAAAAATAAAAATAATAAGTCCGAGTTGAGGGGCAAGAGACAGAGAAAAAAATCACGGTGTCCTATCATAGAACCTAGAGGAACACCAAACCACTGACACCAAAACCTGATAGCTCCTGTTTAAATAATTGAGTTCAAAGCAGGTATAGCTTAATTAGAGCTTAATCCCATTTTATAGAAACCAAACTGCACTTTTACTTCCTCCAAAAACAAAAAATGACTTCCAATGTTCATGGAGAAAAATGTTCCCAAAGAAAACCTGTCGGGATCATGATCGCCTTGCTGTGTCTCCTGCAGAAAAAGATCTACAAGTACCGTAAGGTCCTCAACAACCCGAGCCGCTGGGACGTGGTGCTGAAGGAGATCCGAGCGCTGGTGGACATGGCTCTGAGCTCTCCTCTGCAGGACGAATCCATCCATCAGGCTCCTCTGCACATCATCTCCACCCTGCTGGCAGAGGTGCAGTTTGACTGAGTGACGATGGGAATAAACACGGCTTGTTTTGTCACAGCTGATCAGGGAAACCCTCTAAAAAAACACCAGTGGTTCTAAAGAGCAGCAGCAGTGAGGAGTTTTGTTAATATCAGGGGACATGGGCTACAGTGGTGTAGTGGTTAGCCCTGCTCTCTGGTTCAAGTCACGGCTGAGACCGTTCTGTGTGGAGTTTGCATGTTCTCCACATGCAGGCGTGGGTTTTCTCCCGGCGCTTCGACTTCCTCCAACAGTCCAAAAACAGGTTTTTTAGCTCGTTGATGTTGAATGTGCAGCATTATCATGAACTATGTTTAAAGGTCCAACAACTTTTTGGGGCTTTTCTTCATCATAATACTACCAGAAGATGACTGTCAAAATTGCATAAATTATGTATTTTTACAAAATGCTCTCTTGAAGATAGCAGGAAATGTGGAAAGGTTATGTAGTAATTTTTAGGATCAGATATGAAAGTGCGGCGGCTTTGGGCTTTTACCGTTTAGAAATCTGCTATTTCTCATCCATTTGCTGTTCTGACCGGCGACTGGACCTGAGAACTGCACTGACTGATTGTGACGTCATTCATTCATTTGTTCCAGCTCCAACCAAATCAAGTCAATTCACTCTGCTTGTTTTTAAAATTTGTTTATTTTTGCTTTTTGCATTACTGAAGCCACCAATTTGGATCCAGATGTCAGTAAGCGGTGATTGGTCAACGTTTCTATAGCAACTACTCTGGCCAGTCAGGAGTAAGCTTGTTGGACGTGCACAACCCTACCATTTGAAATCAGGCTACATGAAATCTGTCAAACATTTCAAACATTTTCTTGTGGGGGTCAGCAGGCACCACTTACATTTACTGAGGCATCTGATTGGTCAGTTTATGGGTTGATTACTGAATAAAGATGAAAAAAATTAGGATTATCAAGGACATATTAAAAAAAAGGTAGCAGAGCAAATAGAACGAATAAATTGTAATGACTGTTTCTCTATAGAAGTCTATGGGAGTTTGGCTTCTTGGATTCAATTCAATTCAATTCAATTCAATTCAATTTTATTTGTATAGCCCAAAATCACAACAACAGTCGTCTCGATGGGCTTCGAAGTAAAACATGAAATCAAAAGGATCACGAATACAAAGAGTTCAATAGAAAAATACTAAAATGAACTAACAAACTGACTAAGCTATACTGGCATCCCTGCCCTTAGACCCCCCTTCACCCCCCCTTGGAGCTCGCAGGTACTTCCTGTTTGGAACGTGAGGCGTCAGGGATCACTCAGTCCAGTTCTCAAGTGTAGCCAACGGTTATGACAGACTGTCACTGCAGTGCTGGATGTGTGTTCTAATGTGTGCTGCATTTTTTTTCTAACTCTGATTTCCTGCAGAACTCCAGCCTCAGCGCTCAGGATCATGAGAATATCATTGTGGTAAGTTCAGGTTCATAGTTTATGCTGTCAATTTCAGTTTTTTTCACCACATTCCCAATCATTGGTATCCTTTAGCTCCTTGTTGCTGACCTCAATGAGCTGACGATGCTAAACCAAATCATGAGGTTTATGCAGCTCACCTGTGTCGTCTGATTGATCGGTCGCTCGCCCTCCTTCCCTGAGTAAACAGCAGATAAGGCATGGAAAGATTCTCGTGTGTTTGTGTTTAGGCCATCGCTCCTCTCCTGGAAAACAACCACCCCCCTCCTGACCTGTGCGAGTTCTTCTGCAAGGTGAGGTCGCGCTCAAAGGAGCACAAACGGCGTCTTTTTGTCCTCTAACGACTGCTGTGTCCTGCAGCACTGTCGCGAGCGGCCGCGCTCCATGGTCGTGATCGAAGTCTTCACGCCTGTGGTCCAGAGAATCCTCAAACACAACATGGTCAGAAGACACACAACCTCTGCTCTCCTGATGAAGCTGTGCTGAAAATGTCTGCATGAAATGAAGAAATGTTTGGTTTTCTCACCGGCAGGACTTTGGGAAGTGTCCGCGGCTGCGCCTCTTTACTCAGGAGTACATTCTGGCTCTGAACGAGCTGAACGGAGGGATGGAGGTTGTCAAGAAGTTTGTCCACAGGTCTGTACAGCACTGTTTTCAACTGAGCGACTTACAGAAGGGGTCGCCTGACGTCTGTTTGGTGATTGTGCTTGCAGCATGCACGGCCCCACAGGGCACTGCCCTCACCCGCGAGTCCTGCCAAACCTGGTGGCTGTGTGTCTGGCCGCCATCTACTCCTGTTACGAGGAGTTCATCAACAGGTCAGTCCTAAAAAGAGACCAAAGCCCCAGTCTGATCGGCTTTAGATTTATTTTAAAAGCGTTCCCAGTGGCATTTTCCGCTCTATAAGGTGCACGTAAAAGCCTCTATTTTTTTCAAAAAAGTGACAGTCCGTCTTTGACCCTGGACCGCCTTCTATATGGATTTATTCTGGTTGTGTTTACTCACTTATGTTGAAGTGATTTGGGGAGGTGTATGACGCTCTGTCCCAATGTCTGTCTGGTGTTTTTATGAGTAAAAACCATTGACTGTACAATGTATAACTGGATGAATCGTGTGTCACGTCACCCACAGAAAATGCCTCGTTTCCATTCATTCATTCATCCGTTTTGCCCCCTTTCGGGGTCACGGGGCTGCTGGAGCCTATCCCGGCCACTTGTGGGCGAAGGCATGGGACATCCTGGTCCGTCGCAGGCTTTGTGTCTAGTTCCAACCAAATTAAGTCGATTCAGTCGCCCTATTTTACGCGTTATGTCCGTCTCCATGTTGGAACCAAACATCCTCAGTAAGCCGTGATTGGCCCATCTACATTTCTATAGCAACCACGTTCCCCAATCAGGAGTGAGCATTATAGAACACCACACCCCTTCCACCGAATCTGTCAATAAAACCCTTCGAACGTTCGACATGAGACTAGGGGTGTAGGAAAAAATCAATGTGGCGTTATATTTCCATAATTCATTTGGCGATATTTGTGTCCATTTAAAATGCTGTCAGGCCGATATTTATTTATATATTTATTTATTTAAAAGTACGGGATAAGCTTCATTTAGCAATGTTGTAAATAAACAGCACTTTATTTCCTCAATCATCCTTTTAGGACCTGATTGGTTAAGGCACAGTCATTCTATTGTTTTTTCCTTACACTGAAAAAATATTTTGTTATGGAAATCAGACAATGTTGACTTTTCCCTTTTAAGAAGAAACATAATTTAAGTTACCAAAATAAAAGCACTATGAATTTGTTTGGGTAATTGCAAATTGTATATGAAAAACAGTTGCATTGCTTAACATCGTAACTATGAAATAAAATGAATTTGATCATTTTATTACAATGAAAGGCGTATTCATATTCAGGTGGAGTTTTTTTAAAGTCATACTCTTTAAAAAAAAAAAAAAAAAAGGGTTCCGGTACAATATCACAATATGTATTGTAAGTTTTTGGCTTTGCTTAAATTCCCTCCTTTACGCTCTTACTACTAAAAAAAAAAGTATATAGTGCTGGAATATTTAGTGCCCTGGACTTTAAAACCGTCCTCACTCCTTTTTTTTATACGGCAAATATGACGTCACTGGTTCCACAAAGTGGGACTCAAACCAATATGTGTTCTGATGACGAAAACTTTATTTAAAAAATACAACTTAACACTTTTTGGGGTCAAAAATTGTTCATACGTAATGTGTTATGGTCTATATTCCCCAATCTAGTGAGCATCGATGCAAATAGGTTTTTCGCAGAGACTTCGGTGGAAGTTCTAGAGACTCGATTATGCATCTCGACAGCTCTCTAGAGTTATTGTAAACATCTGACTGATGGACTTATCTCTGTGCGACTTGAATATGACAAAAGTTGGCGCGGAGCAACCCCAGCGCTAGCTTACAGCCCCAACCTAACATTGCTGCTTCAAAAAAATGGCGGGCAATATTGGAGCTGTCCATCCGTACAGTTTTGATCCAGATTCCAGCTCAGACGAGGAAAACAACAATGTTTGTGGATCTATTGGTCTGCAAGTTGATGCATCGGAATTGAGTGGAGCAGGGAGTTTGTGGCCCCGCCCAGCGTCTTTTCTACAAAACAAAGACGATGCTTTTTATCATCTGCTCCTGATTCACAAAATTAGTAAAAAGGAAAAATATGAATTCCATTTGAATTTGAATATCCATCATAAGAAAAATGCTGCAAAAAGCCCATTTTTATTGGCGTGGGTCTTTAGCCGGTCTTGTTTGTCTGAGGGTTGAGCCGCGCCACATTCAGCCGCACCTCCCGGTTTGTTCCTGCTCCCCACGGGCTTCACGTCACACAAACAAACATTTCCTGATGAAAATCAAACTGTTTTTATCTGTGTTTACCAACCATTATGAACTGCATCAGCGGGAAGGCTGCCGCGATTTACCGCCATGGATCTAATATGGTTGGATCTTCATGGCAAATGCGACGTTTTATAATATTTGTTAAAGCGTCGCCATCATCAGCAGCTCTTTAAGGCTGGTCGTAAAGCTCCTGCGGCGGCTCTCCGCCCTTTGGTTTCATGTTTCTATCGATTAGACAAACTCCTGACTGGTAATTTCCACGTCTTGCGGCTCTAATATGAGGGAAACAGTACAAACAGTCATTTGCTGCCACTGCCAGGAAGGCAGATCAGAACTGTATCGCTCATCAGACCTCATTATGTCATTTATAGCCCCAAACTAATGCACAGCATCTCACTGTGCTGCAGGAAAACACCAGCGATTATAGAAAAGACAATACATGAAACTACTTCACATCTAATTATTGTGTTAAAGAAAAATAACCTGTAGTTTTCCAAAGCCAGTAATATTTAGTTTTAGCTTGATTTAAGAGTGAATTCATTATTTAGTTTATCTATTATTACTTGTTTTAATCGACAGTGTTGCCTCGTTTATCACGGTAGCTGTGTTCTAAAAATAACTGGCGATGGGTAAAAATCTTTCTTTTTTTAATATTAACTCTACATTTTAAGGCTGTAAAACTCCTGTCTGCAAACTTTTCTCAGACAGACATGTACATTTTCACACTTTTCTCTCTTGTTTAAGCTCTCCAAGTTCAAAGCTTTTTAAAAAAGAAATCTGTCCAGTTTCATTGAACGAAAACATTGATAAAAAGGTTTTTCACCTTCACCTAACATCTCAATCTGAAAAATCCCTGCACAGCAGACCTGCAAATGAGTAAAAATAATTATAATAAGTTTAAACCATAACATTTAAGAGTCTGTCCTTTTTGGAAAAAGCAGTACAAAAAATTGTACTGCAAAAACTTCTTTGTATATTCTTTAATGACTTAATTCTCTGAATAAACCAAAGAGGAAATAAAAGAAGACTCATGATCCTGGACAATGTAAAAAACAAAAGCCTAATGAGAAAAACATTAACAAAATAATTGGAAAATACTGAATACTGAACACAAAAAGTACTGAAGACACAAACAAAAGAGATCTACTTATATGGATGCATCAAATTTGGGATGATTAGTCAGGATCTGATTAGAAAATAAAACTGTAAAAGTAAAAGAGACTCAATTCCTTATATATACGTCCTCATACAAATGTAAATGATGCCATTTTAAATACTTTGTCATAAATAAACACACATTTGACACTGAATCCATTAAATGTGAAGTTTGTCAAAAAGGGTGAGAGGAAGCGAAAACAAAACTGACCAGAAAGCTAAAAAGAAGTCACATTTTTCATTTGTTTCTTTTTTTAAAGATGTAAAAACGTCATGCTTTGTTTAAATGGTTAATTTTAAACTATTTGAAAATGTTGGACAGAAACAAAAAATTATAAAGGAAAAGATTTTAATTTGCTGAAAAAATGTATAAAAACCGGAAAAGAAGCTAAAGATTTGTGTGAGAATGTGAGGCTACAGCTGTGCCTGTGGGTCAAATGGAAAAATTGGAAGGTTGATAAAAAGATCCTGTAGTGGAAAAGTCATTCAGCATGAATGGATATTCTCCACACTGATCATAAAACCATTATTAGTATGCAGACATTGAAAATGTATATTAAAGAAATGCTTAATCAATGATGTCCCATTGTAGCTACCTTTTCTATTTTCTGTAGTTTTGTGTTTCTAATTTGGATTTCTGAAAATTAATTTTGTTTTCCAAAATGTCTTTTTTGTAGTTTAATTTTTTTGGAATTGTGTTTCGATTTCTAAAAATGGTATGTTGCTTTTTTTTTTTTAATTGTTGTTTAAAATGCTAATTCGTCGAGTGGTTTGTGGATGTGATTGGCACTTCAGGGCCACCGTAGGAGAACGAGCGTGTCCTAAAATGTTGTGAAAGCTGAAATTGCAGCAGAAAAGGAAAAAACGGCTTCCCTTCTGTGTGTTTAAATGAGTTTGTTGATGTTCCTGCAGTTCACGCCTCTGCGTCTTCAGTGGATGATGTAAAAGCAGCATTGATCTCTTGAGCTTTTTCTTCCGGGAATTTATTTTGAAGCCGTGTTTTCCGCCAGTGTTGTGTTTCACTGCACGGACCCCCCCTCCCCTCTAAACGCCTGATTCCCCCTAGAAATCTTCCTCAGAGCGTCTGCTCCCGAAGGAAGCGTCACTTTTGTAGCTGGACTCTCGGGAGCTTTTCTGTGTCTGTTGGAAACTGTTGCAAGATGACATAATGACTGATGTCCCCCCCCCCCCCCCTCTTTGCAGCCGCGACAACTCCCCCAGCCTGAAGGAGATCAGGAACGGCTGCCAACAGCTGAATGACCGCAAGCCCCCCATGCCGCTGCGCCTGTTGCGTCCAGAGCCACCAACGCCTCCTCCTGCTAACCTTCTGCCGCTCGCCACCACCCCCAGCCCCCCTCAGCCACCCCA
This sequence comes from Oryzias latipes, assembly GCF_053564925.1. Classification (NCBI taxonomy): domain Eukaryota; kingdom Metazoa; phylum Chordata; class Actinopteri; order Beloniformes; family Adrianichthyidae; genus Oryzias; species Oryzias latipes. The sequence continues at coordinate 29,353,757 of NC_136242.1, read as the reverse complement.
TCCTGCCCCGACAAACCCCCCCATCCCCATCTCCTCTCCGACCCCCTCTCTGCCCCTCTCCCCTCCACCCTCCATCGTGAACTCCAGCGAGATCCTTGTGGAGCTGGAGCGCAACAACAACTCTGCCAACGTCAAGAAGAAGGCCGGCCCGGCGGGGGGCGACAGCGAGCCCAACCTGATCGACTGCCTGCTGGTCAGCCCCGCCGTCAACACTCTGTCCATCCAGCTGCCGGCGCAGGCTGACCGGGTCTTGGGCTGCTTCGCCCTCATTCTGAAGATGCTGTGAGTACCTGAGATAGTCCGTCGTGGTTCGCCCAAGAAGAGAAATGACCCCAATCGTCCTGCATCACTGTGCCAGATCTCATAGTGACGCTGCGCCAAGCTAGCCAGTAGTAGCAAGAAAGCTTCAAAGAGCGACTATTAAGTAGGAAAGTCCACAACCCAAACATGGCACCTGTGCGGCAGTCTTTCTTTTACCCCTTTAACACCTGAGCCGTCACCGGCGACAGCAGAAAAACACATTTTCTTTGATCTTCCGTAAACCTTCAACCATTTATGCAATGAACGCCATTCCAACCGATTCTGACGCGGACGAACAGCTTTTCTGCATGTCAGGAACAGCTGGTTGACGTTAATAACTCTGTACTGCTGTAAAGTGTTGCACATCATCCCATGGCTGCTTTTCCTCGCTTCAGAATCCGCTGGAATTGTATTAAAGGCGTGAACGGCCGAACAGTCACGGTAGTTCAAAGGACGTTAACACTAGAGCTGAAGTTCCAAAGTTAAAGAGTCAACTCTCTTTACGGGGGCTCTGTCCAACAATTAGGATGGTTGTTGACTCAATAAATCCTTCAATTAGTTATTATTTAATTCTTTGTCCAGCGATCACTTTACAGGCTTGATTTAGAAATTGATTTTGAAAAAAAACTTTTATTATGTTCAATTGTTGCAACAAAACTCTGATTCTCTGTTGTTGTTGCAGGTCAGACTATGACGACTGGAGGCCGGCTCTGGCCAGCCTGCTGCAACCCATACCCTTCCCTAAAGAGTGAGTATTGATGTGCAGAAGTCTCGTTGGCATACATGTTTAAGAAACGTCATTGGACATCATAGCATGAGCTCCTCCTGGAGGCCTCCGGTGGAAGTGCAGTGTGAGCCAAAGGCCTCTAATGTTGAATATATTGACCTTACGTGAGAACTGGACCCACCGAGTGTGACGTCTCTCATAGAAAATGGTTTGCTTCCGTCCCCAACCAAATGAAGTCAATTCAGTTTCTATTTTCTTATGATCTGAACGCCGTCATACATTGGAAACAGATGACGTCAGTAAGCAATGATTGGTCACTCTGAGTCACTGTTTCTATGGAAACCACTCTCCCCAATCATTAGTGAGCTTGTCAGAAGTCCACACCCCTACCACTGGAAATTTGTTGAAGGTTTATAGAACGTGGGGGTCAGCAGACATACAGACTTTTATTGGAGCATCTAATTGGTCAGTTTACAACTTGAACTACACAAAAAAATGATATGTTTTGAAGTTTTTACTGACGCACTTTTGTCGGAGTAACAAAACAAGTAAAACCTGCACAGCTGTACATATTATTACCTGGTAAATAGGAGCATTGTTGAAGTTTCTAATGTATCAGGATACGAGATCAGGAAGAATGAAGCATCAAAGCAAACACAAGAATGTAAACAGCAGTTCTGTCAAAAGGTTTTTTTTTTACAGGTTCATGTTGAGAAACACTGACACCAAAGTACAGGTCTGCCAGTCTTTAAACGAGTCTCCATCAATCACTAACTGACAGATCAATATGTGGGGGCAGATTTAACAAAGTTCTAATACAGTTATGTTTAATATTTAAAAAAATCGCTAAATGTCGGTAAATGTTGTCCAAGTTTTTAAAAGCCGTGTTGCAACAGCTGCTATGGGAGGGGTGGGGTCAAACACAAGCTCCACCTCTTCTTCCACATATTTTAAAGTCACTCGACGATTGTTGTTGTGAATTTGGGCTATACAAATAAAATTGAATTGAATTAAAATAAAACAGACAGAATTCGCTTTTATGAATCCATATCTTTGGTTGAAGCAGAACAGCGTTGAGCAAACCTTCCATCGTGTTGTTGTCGGCGTCTCAGAGGATGCAGCCATGGTTCTGATGGCGCCCTGTTGGGATCCTGCTGCTGACGCAGGTGAACTACATCACCACGTCTCCTTCCTGCCCCCCTGAGAGTCGGCTGTTGTTGATTGAAGCGGCCCCGGGGTTGTTTTTGGCTGGCCCTCTCAGAGCGTCATTAGCGTTGACCGGCCAACGTTCTGTTGTTTCTCCGCCGAGGTCTGTCCCAGGCCTGGGGCTTCATTAACAGTGGCAACAATTACCCCCCCTGTAATGGAAAACACAATGAGTCATATGAGCGCATACTGAAATCTGCCTCACGCTTACACGGAAGGACTGCTACTGTTTACAATGAGTTCACTGGGTTTTTAGAGCCACTGGAGGAAGTCCATCAGCGCTTTTTTGTTCATTTTTGTTCAAGTTTAGCATCAGAAAGAAATATTTCAGTTCCACTTTTGTATCAAACTGTTGCCATATTCGAGTCAAGTTAACAAACCAACACTGCAGTTCAAACACATGCTTCCCTTGGACTTTTCTGAACAATATGTATCTTCTCATTGAAGCTTTCTATAGCTACCTTTCTGTAGTTCCTCAATAGATTTTATACTTATTTTTTTTTGCCTCTAACTTAAACACTGCAGTATGAAGGCCTAACATCAAATTGAACAAAATAATCTGCTGACTTGCTGCATTTGGTTTGCATTGAGGACTGTGGACGTGCTAAGACATTTATGAGTTAAACATGTTTGCTGATGACATCCTTCTGTTCCCGTGGAACAAAAAGGTGCTGCAGGGTTCCACTCCAGCAGACAACTCAACTCCAACAAGAGAAAATAAATTCTTTGATTGGAATAAATGCGGGAGGAAAGAATACAACTCCAAAAATGTTTAAGCCAAGGGATGATTGCGTACAAAATGTTCATGTGTTCTACACTTTTTTTTTTTGTATTTTACAAAAAATTTTACCTTCATTTTACCTTCTTAAAACAATAAACAAAAAAATATATACTTTCAAAAGATGGCGAAAACCAACAAATGTAGTTTCCTTAGTTTTAACACAAACCATAACTCTAAAATATAAACAAAACATTTCTTATTGCTCATATTTTTGGAATATTTCTAACAATTTTTTTGAGTATGTTGACTCAAAAGTTTATATTAAAGTTTTTCAAAATTGCAAATTCTTTTAAATTGTATTCTTTTTTTCACATTAATTTAGTATACTATGCGGTAAACATTTATGATGCACTTTATATATTAATTTTAAAATACTCATTGGGACTGAATCTGGGAATTTCGAGATTTCTTAAAATTTAAAACTAATGGAGCAGATATGTGCATTACTTCTTGATGCTTTTCTTTTATAAAATGAGAATGGATTTTCTGAATGCTTTGATTGTGTTTCCCCAAATTTCAATAGAATAAGTCGGGTAATCAAGGAGTTATATAATAAATATTATGCACCGGTATCTAACAACCATTTACCTTTACACACAGCATAGCGATATTTGTGTTTTTTAATACAGTTAATATGAGATTTCCAGGAAACCTTGCATTTCAGACTTTTCATAATTTAATGTATTTAATGTGCTAGAAGTTTCTTTTAGGGCCAAAAAAAGGCTTATATGACTCTCAGATCCTAATCGAGTTGTTCAGACATTGGCGGTTCTGTCAGAGGAAGCCGCCAGTGTGTGAATGTGTGTGTGACTGTAAAGCGCTTTGGGCCTTGTAGGTAGAAAAGCGCTATATAAGTATACGCCATTTACTATTAAAGGGGTTTGTAGTTGGAGTTCATGTATGGGATTGTTCTCAAACTGTTAAATCTGATAGAACCCCTGATCTTAAGCATGTTAACATGCTGTTTCTCACATATGTGTTTGTTTCCTCCCTGCAGAGCTCTGGCACACGCCAAATTCACCAAGTAAGTCCTGCAGTCATCTGCTCGCTCCTGGAGGAAGAGGAAGAGGAGGAGGAGGCATCAAACTGATTTAACGCTCCTGTCTCTGTTTCAGGGAGCTGAAGTACGTCATTCAAAGGTTTGCTGAGGACCCGAGGCAGGAGGTGAGCCTCTATGTGAGCCGTCGCAAAAACGCTTCTGTCATGTTAAAAACAGCATTTTCACTGGAGTGAAGCAGAAGTCCATGAGTTCAGAGGTCCGGTCCATTCTAAACATAAGTGTCCTGCTCGCCGTAGTTAGAGAATAGCTTTTAGTTTTAATCATTCAAGACAAAATAATATTGTTGATCGAATTCCACAATATTCCAATGTGATTATTCCAAACAACAACAAAAAACTTTTGACTTGTCAAAATGCCTCCAATGAAGCGACCGTCACATGAAAGCACTCTTATTAAAGATCTTTTATCCTCCATGTTTTCTTTAAGATCCACATAGAACAGAGCCAATGGGGACATCTGTGTTGCGTTTCCTGCAGTTAAAGGGCTGAAAGCAGTTATAAGTTATAAGAAACAGTTAAGGCATTAACCTGAAGTAAATGACGTGAGAGAAATACTGTGGTCATTGTGAAAGCTACAGTACAAAAGACCAATGCTCCAGTGCAGTAAATATCCTGGTAGATTATCACATAAACTACATTCTTCTTTATTCTAGGTGAGTTTGCTGAGTTTATGGTGTAAATACCTGCAGAGCTGTGCAGGTTCCTGCAGGCACTTTTTGACCTTTTTACAAAGAATCAAAATCCATAAAAGTTTTAACCCTTGTGCTAACTTAGATGACCCCACCCTTGCATTGACGTGTTCTCCCTACCATGACAAAGGTGGATAAAGGTGGAAAGATTTCATGTAATCCATGGACACCAGTGAAGATCACAAATCATTGAAGAAAAAAGGTTCAGCGCACTGTCTAGTGGGTCCAGATGACCCAACTCCCAATGGTAAAGTGCCTAGGAAAGCACAAGGGTTAACTCTGTTTTTGTTTAATATTTGGGCAACGTGAAGAAGACTCTTTTGGGGATGTGGTTCTCGTTCAGGGCTCCATGTTGTCTCAGAGTCTGTGGGACTCCTCAACGAAGAAGCCTTTTTACTGAGATGACAATCCCAACCTGAAATAAAAAACATTCAGTTTCCTGAAATAAAAAACATTCAGTTTGCTGGAACACTTTCCCTGTGGCGCCAAGACTGCAGCGTCCCAGTTAGAAACAAAAGCGTGGTCCCTCACACAGTGATTGTGTTGATGATGCTGCTGTGGCAACTGTACACAGTTATGTTATGAGGTTCAGATTGGAAAAAAAAACTCCCCCATTGATGCTTTTATTTTGAATAACCGTGGATTCATTCTTTTATTTTGCTACTAGGATGCTTTGTTTTTACTTCAGCTCTCAGAAGCTCGTGTCCCATCTGTCTTGCAGGTTCACTCCTGTCTGCTCAGTGTGCGCTCAGGTAAAGACGGCTGGTTTCAGCTTTACAGTCCAGGGGGCGTGGCCTGCGATGATGACGGGGAGCTGTTCGCCAGCATGGTGAGTCTGACAGCTGAAACCTTAACATCAATGCAGTTGCGCCGATCGTTTTATGTGAGGAGGTCTTGTTCTCTTCCAGGTGCACATCCTGATGGGCTCCTGCTACAAGACCAAGAAGTTCTTGCTGTCTCTGGCTGAGAACAAGCTGGGCCCCTGCATGCTGCTGGCCCTGCGAGGGAACCAGACCATGGTGGAGGTGCATCTCCTCTTCCTCACTCTATCCTATTTGGCAGGCTGATGAACGTCCTGTAGCTAATAGATGCTGTTTCTGGTGTTAAACAATCATATCTTTTCTGATTTTAATTAACAAGAAAAATACTTTAGAAGATAATCTGATTTATTTTTTTAGAAACTTGAGGGTGATTTTTAAAAATGAGACACCAACCAGTCTGACCATCTGTTATCACGTTCCTCAGAGGAGGTTTTAGCCAGGATCTTGAGATACTTTTGCACAAAATGTGTATTTGATGGTTGAAGGGAAGTCTTTAAAGTTTGTGCTGCTGCTCTGTTTTCACAGATCCTGTGCTTAATGTTGGAGTACAACATCATCGAGAACAAAGACACGCAGCTACAAATCATCTCCACCCTGGAGAGCACCCAGGTGGGCTTCCGCATGTACGAGCAGCTCTGCGACCGACAGCGAGAGCTCAAAGAGCTGGTGAGTCCACCTCAGGCCGTCCTTTCAGTTCCCTTTTATTTCTATAGCCCAAAATGACAACTCAGTTGTCTCGACGGGCGTCACTAGTTGTACAAAATGCGTGATGCTCTCACAAGGTTGCAGCTTTGCTTCGTTTTGTGTCTAGCTTTTTATTTAAATCAATTATTTTAAATGTTTTCATTGTAATGTGATCTGCATGTGAAAAAGCAGCATCAATTTGCTCTTTTAGGATTCAGATATCTTAAATGACCCTCTGGTGTTTCACAAACAATTAAAAGGTCGGAACCAAATCAGTAAAAGATTGTTGTATAATGTATTATAAAGAAAAGGAAATTTTTTGTTTCCGTTTTATCAGTTTAACCTGAACCTCTCAGAAATGCCGCTGCTCACTTGCACCACCTTTAGTTCTATATAGGTACTGCAGGGCCTTCAGCTCAGATTTGATTTTTTTTTTTTTGTCTCCTTAGCAAAGAAAAGGTGGCCCCACCCGGCTCACTCTGCCCTCCAAGTCCACGGTGAGACCCCGCCCCCCAACAAACACACACCAGGTTGTTAGCAGATTTGTTTTGTTCCTTCATTAACACCCCCCCCCCCCCTTCCTGTAGGATGCCGATCTGGCTCGCCTGTTGAGTTCGGGCTCCTTTGGAAACTTGGAGAACCTGAGCCTGGCGTTCACCAACGTCACCAGTGCCTGTGCGGAGCAGCTCATCAAACTCCCGTCGCTCAAGCAGCTCAATCTCTGGTCCACACAGGTGCAGCCCCCCCTCCACCAAAGAACCGACAGATGCTGTCCTTGACCCGAATCAGCCTCACCTTTCATTTGCCTTCTGCAGTTTGGCGACGCAGGGCTGAGGTTGTTATCGGAGCACCTGGCCTGCCTTCAGGTTCTGAACCTGTGTGAGACCCCCGTCACGGACGCCGGGCTGGTGGCTCTGAGCTGTGAGGAAACGCTCAAATGCAAACTCCCGTTGTAGTTCTGCCACGAGGTTCTGAGCTGCATGTTCTCTGTATCTTACAGCGATGAAGAGTCTGTGCAGCCTGAACATGAACAGCACCAAGCTGACGGCCGACACCTATGAGGACCTCAAGGTAACGCAAACATCTGCTGCTCTCCACCAAACACTTTAGTTTTCACCGTGCGAACAGAGAAGACCTTGAGTCCTGCTCCAGTCATATTTTGCTCGGCTTTAAAAGTGTTCCCAGTGATCTTGCAATCATCATTTTTTTAAGTCAAAATCCCCAAAACCTGTGTTGTTTCTTGGACAAAGTTTGTGCAGCGCAGCAGGAGTTCATCAGAATCTCACCTCTGAGTTGTGGGCGAGACTGTTGGCCTGGAAGTCAGCCTCTGTTGATATGTGTATAAAGCTATTTTTTTAAATTCTCTTTAATCAATCTAGTTATAGGTGAGCGTCTGTGTGAACTCTGCTGCTTCACAGACATCTTAGCAGGAGAAAAAAACATTTTCAATGGAGTGGTCTCTAAAGACCCACAAGAAACAAGAAAATTAGGCTTAAGATTACATTTCTGTGTATTTCTAGATTTAAAAAGATGTAAATCAATAGCAGAAAAAGATCATATTTTTGATGCAGGCCACATGCTAAATCCATGTACATCTTTGTTTTCCTGGTCTGAGATGCTATCTGGTCTTAAAAATGTTCGGCTGGATAGCTCCAATATTGTTTGCCATTTTTGTTGCACCGCTAATGTAAGGTTGAGGTTGTGAGGGGCTGTAAGCTAGCAGGAAAGCACGTAAACAGAGAGCTGAGAGGAAGGAAGGCAAGGTCTCTCCGTGCCAACGGTTCACGCCCAAAACTCAGAGGCAAATTTCTAATGAACTACTGCTTCTCTGCAGAAACTAAAGCTTTATACCCTTCTATTTACCCCTTAGTATTATCTTGGTAATAATTAGCTTTTCATCTTTTTAAATTAGCATTGTTTGATATAATTATTTTTGGAAGTATATTTTAGTCCACTTAAACATGTTTTGCTGAATCATTGTTAAACTTTGTATATAATTTTAGCAATATTTAATATTAGCAAACAATGCTAAAAATGCTAAATGACATGTTTACTGAAATGATGACAAGCTGAAAATGCTAAACTGTTTGAATTACTGAAAAAAACATGTAATGCACCTGAAAAAGCTCAATTGTGTTTTAATATTAATATTAATGTTTGTTGAAATCAAATACAAATTAGAAAAGGAAAAGAATTTGCTTTTTAAAATGTAAGAGGAGGACTTATAAGGAAAAAGTGGGGGCCTAACATAAAGCCCTGTGGCACTCCAAAGTCAATTATGAATGCTGCATAATATGACTCTGTGAGATTCAGTGTACGTGGGAGGATCGGGCCTCTACTAAACCACAGCTCTTTAAATTCATGAAGCTTGAAAGTTTTTACCTTGTTTGTTCAATTTAAAGTCAACAGTCAGAGGGAAAAGTACATCACCTGACTGACTTTGTTGTTTTTGGTTCCATGCAGGCCAAACTGCCCAACCTAAAAGACGTGGATGTTCGGTACACAGAGGCCTGGTGATCGTCCACAATCCCCCGCCCCACTCCCCGTCTACACCCACGCACACACACACAAAGACTGAAAGGCGAGGCCATGCTTCATCCAGGAAGTCAGATGTCGTTCTGGCGCCAGGATCACGACGTTTCATTCAGCTTCATTTTGCCCCCTTTAGTGAAACCAGACCAAGAGGTCGAATCAGAACCACTTCATGGACCGTATACTCCCAGGGAAATACTGTACAACGAGAACTTTGAGGACTTGAGTGACTATGCGAGGCCTTTGTCTTCAGCCTTTCAAGTCTTTTCTTTTCTAATACAACCTGAATTGGGTTCCTGTAAAGGACACGCCCCCTGCTTTTCGCCCTGTTGTGCAATGACGGAGGCTCAATCTCTGAACGATCAAACGGATCCAGGATGTAGCTCCGCGAACAGACGTGTCCACATGAGAGCGCCTCTTCGGATTCTCCTTCTCATCCACTGGGAAGATGGAGGTGCTACCTTGGAGAAAGAAGATTGTGCCTAACCCCTTATGTAAAAGCAAAGGAAAAAAAAAAAGATTTTTATCAACGTGAATTAACATATTTTTCCAGATATCTGTGCTTTCGTATGATACATTTCTATAAATGAAGAGACGACCCACGATGCGTTACAGGAGCTCTGTAGGAACACTTTCAGTGTAAATAAATCCCTACCCCGTTTTGCAGAACGCAGTAGCTAGGTGGGGAGGTTTGGGACTGCCTCATATTTATATAATCAGCTGTTCAAGGCCAGAGACCTTTTAAAAACTCGACCCCAACGCCAACAAAGAGGACAGCCACCGGCGGACGTGTCTGTGCCCGAGGGGGATCATGCACAGGCCATCACCAGCTGAGAGTTGTATATTTTCATATCCTCTGCAAGATTTTTTTGGGGGGGTGGGGGGTTTGGAGGACCTGCCAAACCCGGTCCTGGAGTTCAGCTGCTTTGTGAAATTGTTTCCCCCAAGGCGTGGATTCGACCCCGGCTGCTTGGACGTTGATTTTTACCCGAACTTCTGCTGTATTTATACTCTACTGGGAAGTTTTTAGGCTTTCGTAACCCTTCGCAGCGGGCGGGACGGATCTCAACCACACGTTGAGTCTGGGTGCTGCAGCAGGACACGCCGGTGGAAGGGTAGTGTCTACATTCCTTTCAAGCGGTCTGCCCAAACGCCAGCGGCCATCATTGGGTGTAAAGAAACGGTCTGACTGCATCCATCCGTATAATTTATTCGAGTTAGTCTTTAGATGTTTGGACAGGACGCCGTCCACAAGACTTATTTATTGGGTGCCATGACGGTTTTCTGTCGGTCCGCAGACTCGGTTTGTGTTTGGGTCTCACTTTAGACATCATGCTCTTTCATATCCTGTATGATGTATATACACGTGTAAATAGTGCTTTCCTCTTTTTCAATCCCTCTTTCCTCCCTCTCCCCTCAGTCGCCCTCTGCTGGCGGTCTGTTGTTGCCTTCATCTGTGTGGTTCTTTTTGTTTTTTTTTTCACACAAAGTGCACTGTAATCTGAAAAAAAAAATGTTTCTGATGCATCTTAATAGTTTTTAAATGTTTCTTTGATTTGATCACTTAAAGGTTTCCTGTTTTTTTCTTGCACGTTCATCTAATCTTTTTATTTTGTAAGTGTTCTTTTAAAAAAAAAATGGTTTGGAATGATAAAAGTGGTTTATTCACTTTTCCATCACAGTTCAGGACTGAAGAGGAGCAGTCCCGTCCGTCCAGAGCTTTTATCGTGTTGCTCGCGGCGGTTTAGAGACTGAAGCTGACACTTATGTTCTAATTGTGGTCTTTTTTTGTTTTGTTTTTTTACAAAGATGCAAATGTTCCTCGTTTCCTAAACAATTTTTAGATAATCATATCAGAGGTGGAATCCACTGAAGCTTTTTTTTTTTTTTCTTTTCTTCAATAAAGCTGGTGGTTCCACATGTCGACGAGCAGAAAACTTTACTGTCCTTTCTTTTGATCCCTGATGTTTTTGTCCTGTTTGCCACTTTGGGAGGGGGGAAAATATCCCGAAAGGAGAACTCATTTAAAAATGTTTATCCATTTATTGTGATAATCCAGCCAGCAGCCGGTTAGTTTAGTTTAGCAGAAAGACTGGAAGGGAGAGAAACCGCATCACTTGACACGAAGCTTGAATCTTCATGTTCAGTTTGGTTCTATGCTGGTGCTGCTAGAGGCCAGCAGGGGGAGCCCATTCTCCATCATTAGTCAGAATAAGCATTAAAGAAAAAACTATTAACAGATGAAACTGATAAAAATGTCTCTAAAAGCTTCTGTAGCATCAATTTGGTTGTGTTTTTTTGGCAAATGTAATAGTTTAGGAGTCACATGACAGGATTAACCTTACAAACACGGACTTTGTTGAAACCAATACATAAAAAAAATTAATTTCCTTAAAAGGTGCTGCATACTGCTTTATATGCTTAAAAACTCTGTTTTCGATTGTCGATAAGTTTATCTTGAAAACTACTGTTACTACACACTTACTTTTGCCATAGTAACCAGGCAGTTTGTTATTGGAGCTGTCGATCTATGACTTATTGCTAAAATAGGATGCTACCATTTTTACAGGATGTCCAAGTAGTTTTTTACAGAAAACGCGGAACAGATCTGGGCTGTTGGAGGTGAATCCAGATGAAAAGATTTTGTAAAAAACCTTCGCATTATTTGGACAGTGAACGCATCGTCAGAAAAAGTTTTGCTGTTTGATCAGCCGGTTTCACGTCAGCATTCCGACAACAGAACAGTGTAATCAAGCTGTTGCACATCTTTTTCCGCCCCAAACATGAAGAAAATGGAGTGGTTGCTATGGACCATCACCTTCATTCAAGCCAACAAAACTGTTAGTGAGGTCCAGGTCCTGAGAACCATGCAGGGTTCTCCGTGGTTCTCTCTTTTCCAGTCGCATTGATCTGCTTCTCCTGCTGGGTTGTTATTATATAATTATTATTATTGCTGCTGCTCCGTGGCTGTTGTAATAAGAATACAAACATCTTTGACAGGAAGAGTAACAACTATGATGTGAAATAATTTCAATCAAAAATAAAATTGTCTGTGAATGTTTAGCTGTGTTGTGGCTTCTTCAAGTATCCTCATGGAAACTTAAGTCTCCTTACTTTAGGTTCGTATGGAAAGTTTACATAAATTTTGTTGAGTATACAGTGTCAAATTAGGTGGAGGAAGTGGGTGGAGTCACCAGCAAGATAAGAATAAAGGGACCGTTTTTGGTGGCTGTCAGTGGAGGAAACAAGCAGAAAAATCTGGGGAAGGCTGCGAGGGGAACCCAGGAAGAAAGAAAAAATAGAAAGGATAACCTGTCCAAGAAATCCAAGTTAATGGGTGAAACTAAGGCACCTTCATTTTGGTGACGTCATCCCTTTTTTCTTTTGGATTTACATTTCCATTACATCGTTTGGACGTTAGAATTTATGTTTGAACACTAGAAGAGAGGCTACAGAGAAAAGAATGTTTTTCTTCTTTTGGGAGAAATTTGGATACCATGGATTCACATGTTTATCTTTAGTTTGTTTTAAAAATGTAAATGAGTTGAACCCTAATTTCTGTAAAGAGTTTATTTCATTCAGCTGGCAACGACTGAACTTTTTTGATAAACAAGCACAGAAAAGGTTTTAATTAAGTGACTTTTTCAGTTTTTTATTATTCTTTTTTGCTGTAGGTTACTCTAAAATGAAAACAACACTGTGACAAAAATGTTCAAATAACATGTATGTAAATGGGTGATGGTAAAACTAATAAACAGTAATGAGAGTATGAGGCAGTATGCTTCTTGCATAGCTTCATACATCAAACTTTAACTTTGCTTTTCCCAGCTGCTGAGTTTGTTGGATCAGACCTGAAAGATTATCAGGCTACAGGAAGCTATGGGCAGCAGAACCGTCCTGTTAATTCCAGAGGAAAATCCTGTCAGACGAACGGGTCAGTCAAAGCTAAGTTTCCAAAAATACCCGAAATTCCTCGGATGTAATTCCCGGTTATCTTCCGGACGACCAGAGTGGCGGTTCCCTTCACATCCATCAGTCTGTCTGAGTCAAAGTCCACCAGGAGCTTCCTCACACCCGTCCTGATGGGGGAGAAGGGGAAGCTTACCTCCACTCTCTGCCCCGGTAAGATTTCCCCTCTGAGAAGAAAAGTGGAAATATTGTTAGTGACTGAAGGGAAATTGTGATATAGTAATACAATAAATAGGTAATTTAAATATGATTACATTAATATTGTAATATTATTCAAATATTAACATTTAATATCAATATTTTGATATTGATATTTAATACTAATATGATGCAGTGCTATTTACTGTTAATTACTGATAATGATTAAATATTAATTATTTATATTATAAATATTAATATTATAATATATAATATAAATGTAAAAGTCACATGGCTAAAACCAGTTTTGCAACTGCAGAGGGTGTGCTTATGGTTAACATGTGCTGCCACCTTGTGGTCAAAGAAATACATTGCACTAAACTACTAGCATTTCACTTTATACAGTAAATGTTGAGTGTGATGTATTGAATTCTAGAGGCAAACATTTGGAGTTTGAAGTAAAAATTGTGAAAATAATTGTATTCCTTCTTTAAAAGTCCCTCAGCTCTACTTACTTCACATGGATCTGAGTCGCTGATAGCAAGCCTGCCCCCTCCACCGTGAAAACACCACCCTTCAGTGGAACTGGCAGAGGGTTGGTGAAGGAGATCTTAGCAGTCACTTGTTGCTTGACCGCAGCCTTCCCCTGAATCTGAAAAAGAAAGAAAATAGGGGGCTAAAGTGTTTGCACATAAAATAAAGCTTTGATTCAGGCTTATTGTTCATTCACATTCAGTCATTCCATTGGTTCCGGATGGTGTTAAGGATCGTTTACAGTTTTCCTGTTTCTTATTTTGACACAACTCAAGGGTTGATGGGTTTAGGGCTAAATTTCTAGACTGAATCAAAAGATTCAGAAGTTTACTAACTGATTTGGTTTACAATTTTATGAGTCAAGTCAGTGACAAATTTGTTCTCAAAATTCATTTTGTTTTACTCAAAGAGTTTACACATGATTATTGGTTTGAAATAAAAAAATAAAGTTTAGGAGTTTGTCATAAAACTCAGAAATTCCTTTGTTATCTTAATATGCACAATGAAATTAAGATGCTCCCAAGGTGTGTAACCCACTCCTCGTGTGAGGCCTGCTGCTCTGCTAACCTGCTGCTGCTTCAGTCCACTCCTGGTTCCACTCCTCGTGTGAGGCCTGCTACTCTGCTAACCTGCTGCTGCTACAGTCCACTCCTGGTTCCACTCCTCGTGTGAGGCCTGCTACTCTGCTAACCTGCTGCTGCTTCAGTCCACTTCACTTTTCAGGAGGCATCTCCTGCCTATCAGCATAGAGCTGTCGACAAGATTGTGCCCAGCACTGCTAACCTCTAGCACCAGGCCGGCCTGCACTGCTTACTTTTGAGTGGCAACCAGTTTAAATAGCGATGTGGATTAACTGTGTGTGGCTGGTACTCCTTTGGTTCATCCTGTGGGTTGCTCGCCACCCAGTGAAAGCCCTGTTCCAGCACCCTGCCTCCGAGGCTAAGCTCCACATACCCCTACATAATGCACCTGCTTTCCTCCAGCGACTGGATCTTCCCTACATTTTCCGCCGCAGAACTATTCATCGGGGCAGTCATCGGAACTTTCAATATGACAACTCCAGCTCCATCCCTTCTTTTTGGTCCACTACTCGCACCTTAAAGAGAAACACGGGTCGCCGGGCTGAACGTGTCCTGGTGCGAGTCCCAAGAACGTCGAACACAACCACCGGCAGCAGCTCAAAAGTAAACTTTGGTCTACTGAACACCCGCTCTCTCACCAAAAAAGGCCATCTCATCCAGGATTTGGTGGTGGACGGTAAATTAGACTTTTTATGCCTGACTGAAACGTGGCAGCAGAAGAATGTCTTAATGGATCTGAACGACGCCACTCCAACAGGGTTTGTTTATTTCTCCCAACCACGTGTCACTGGTCGTGGAGGTGGTCTTGCATTAATTTTCCGTGAGTGTTTGAGAGCAGCTCCTATGACAGTTCCTACCATCCAGTCATTTGAGGCCACTGTATGTCAGCTTTCTGGATCCACCCCGACCATCATTGCCACTATTTACAGACCACCAAAACCAAACAAGGATTTCATGTCAGACTTTTCAACTTTTCTAACATATATCTCTGCTCTTTCACCAAATGTTTTATTACTAGGAGACCTAAATATTCACCTGGATAATGTTAACAATTCACTTACTAATGATTTCCTATCCTGTTTGGAGAGTTTTGGTTTTCAACAATTTGTTGATTTTCCCACTCACTCAAAAGGACACATTCTGGACTTAATCTGCTGCTCAGGTATCATACCCATGGACTGTAAATCAAACTTCATCCCGTTTTCCGACCATATGCTTGTGACATTTAATGTCAATTTGTTTCTTTCCAAACACAAGCCTTCACGCAATATTACCTTCCGTAATGCTAAGGGTATCAACCTGGAGAATTTATCTGCCCTGATCAGTGAACTTCCAAATACAGACAGTTTTACAGCTCCAGATCAACTTGTTTCACACTACAACACACACCTGCACCACATCCTCAACACACTTGCTCCACTCAAATCCAGATCTGTCTCATTCACCTACACTGCACCCTGGTACACCCCCTCTCTAAGACAGTTAAAAGCAAAAGTCCGCCAACTTGAAAGACTCTACACCAAAACCGGACTAAGTATCCATAAAGACATGTACACACAGCACATTCTCCACTATAAAGAGTGCATCTCTAAAACCAGATCTGCTTACTACTCCAATCTCATCAATTCAAATAAAGAAAATTCAAAGATTCTTTTCTCCCTCATCTCTAACATCATCAAACCTCCTGACTCCCTTCCATCACATCTCTATTCAACTGATTTCTGCAACACCTTGGCTTCATTTTTCACCACAAAAATCCACCTTATTCATCAACAGCTTACCCCCTACTCTGCTCCATTTCTATCTTCCATTCCATCTTTTACGTCTGATGATTCGTTTTCTTCATTTACCCTACCCACAGTTAGTCAAATAACTACATTAATTAAAAAATCCAAACCTTCCACATGCCAGCTTGACCCACTGCCCACCATCCTTGTTAAAGCTACAGCTCCCTCTCTTTGTCCTCTCATCAACATCATAATCCATGCTTCCCTCACCTCTGGAATCGTTCCTCCTGCACTGAAAACTGCTGCTGTCACTCCCATACTTAAAAAACTGGGTGCAGATCCCACAGACCTCAATAATTACCGTCCCATTTCCAACCTTCCATTCATTTCAAAAATTCTTGAGAAAGCAGTATCTGCTCAGCTTCATGCTCATCTGTCCTCCAATAATCTGTATGAACTTTTCCAATCCACCTTCCGTCCCCTTCATAGTACTGAAACTGCTCTTCTAAAAATTACTAATGACCTTCTCCTCTCTGCTGACTGTGGTTTATTATCCATCCTTCTTTTACTTGATCTCAGTTCAGCTTTTGACACCATTTTTCATTCTATCCTCTTGAACAGACTCTCTTCCATTGGCATCTCTGGCACCGTCCTCTCCTGGTTTCATTCCTACCTGTCTGACCGTACTCAGTTTATCCAACTGAAATCTTTCACTTCTCATTCTGTCCCCATCACAACTGGTGTCCCTCAGGGTTCTGTGCTCGGTCCACTCCTCTTTATTATCTACCTTCTCCCGCTTGGTCATATTTTCCAAAAACACCACATCCATTTTCATTGCTATGCGGATGACACCCAGCTCTACCTTTCCAGCCAACCCAACTCCACACTGCCTCCATAAGCACTGGTTGACTGCATCAATGAAGTCAAATCCTGGTTCACCTCAAACTTTTTAAAACTCAATAGCAATAAAACTGAACTTCTTCTGATAGACACCAAATCCACCCTGAGCAAGACCAACCATTTCTCTCTTTCCATTGACGGCTCCACCATCTCTCCCTCCCCTCAGGTAAAGAGTTTGGGTGTCATCCTCGACAGTAGTCTCTCTTTCACTTCTCACATAAACAGCGTCACCAGATCAGCTTACTTCCATCTACGCAACATCCAACGTCTACGTCCCTCCCTCACTACTCAGTCCACTGCTGTACTGGTACATAGTCTTGTTACTTCCCGCCTGGACTATTGTAACTCTCTTCTATTTGGTCTCCCACAAAAAACCCTCCATAAACTTCAAATGGTTCAGAATTCAGCTGCTCGTATCATCACACGCACTCCCTCCATCAACCATATCACACCTATTCTTCAACAGCTTCACTGGCTACCCATCCCATTCCGCATTCAATACAAAATCTTGCTCTACACATTCAAAGCCTTTCACAACCTTGCACCTCCATATCTCTCTGACCTCCTTCATGTCTCCATACCTGCTCGCTCCCTCCGCTCCTCTTCTTTTACCCAGTTTTCTGTCCCTTCTGCCCGTCTTGTCACCATGGGGAGCCGGGCATTCAGTTGCTCTGCTCCCCAGCTTTGGAACTCACTCCCCCCTGACCTCCGCAACACTGACACACTCCCACATTTCAAATCAAAGCTAAAAACTCATCTTTTCCAAATGGCCTATTCACTTTAACATTAACCTTTTCACGTTTTTATATATTTTTTATTTAATTTTGTATTTATTTAAATTGTTGTTGTTGTTTTAAGTGTTTATTGTATTTTTAACTGTATACATGCTGTGCGGCGACCTTGAGTGCCCAGAAAGGCGCCTTATAAATAAAATGTATTATTATTATTATTATTATTATTATTAACCCTTGTGCTATCCTAGGCACTTTACCATTGGGAGTTGGGTCATCTAGACCCACTAAACAGTGCTCTGAACCTTTTTTTCTTCAATGATTTGTGATCTTCACTGGTGTCCATGGATTACATGAAATCTTTCCACCTTTATCCACCTTTGTCATGGTAGGGAGAACGTGTCAATGTAAGGGTGGGATCATCTAAGATAGCACAAGGGTTAAAAGAATACATAAAAGCCAGGAATGGACATAAAAATACCTTTTAAGTATAAAAACAGAAAAAAGATCCAGATTTTTCTTGTATTTTTGGTCTATCTTGCCCGGTTTTTCCTTTTTGAAGACAAGTCTGAAATAAAATATCAAAAACCTAAATAATTCAGTCTTCATTGTGGATAATGTTTATAAAAAAGAGAAATGAGAACAAGCTTACCAGAGAGCTATTTTTGTCTTAAAAATAACAAGAAAACTAGAAAGATGATAAATTAGATGATAAAAATTAAATCTTGTAAATGAAGGTCAATCAAAAAAGAATTTCAGCCTCATTAAATAAGGTAACACCAACGCCTTTTTAGGTGTTTGGCCCAAAATGTAAATACTTTTGCATAAGTGAGGAACAATATTTACTCCTAAAAATATAAAACAGCCGACATCTCTGTTTATGAAGAACTGTAGATGTTCAAACACAAATCATTTTATTTCATTTATGTTAGTTAATATTCTGGTTATTAATTTCTAACCTGCTGTCAGCCTTCAGACCGATGAGGATGAGGATTGAGGGATTTAAAGTGGAACTGAATGAAGAGTCATGTCAAAGCATCCCACAATTTTCGGTTTACATAATAATTTAAACTTACTAGTTCATGTTTTAAAGATTCTATAGTGTGTTTTTGAGTCCTGGTATCTGCTTCTTTACAGTCATGTGACCAGGATAAACTCCTCCTACTTTACTTTGAAGCTCTGCCTGCAGTCTGTTTGTACCTGTGAACTATCATCTGTACAAAACAAGTGTTGTCATGGTTACATGGTCACAGAAAGGGCACATTTGAAAATACTGACTGTTGTAGGACATCCATAGCACGCACCTGTACGAGCAGCTCAGGGACGCTCAGTGGGACGTCGGCCACAGTCATGAGGGGTTGGTTCTGCCCCTGAGCCTCGGCGAAGGCTTTCACCCTGATTAGGTGATGCTCGGAGGTGCACTCGGCATAATCCTTGTAGCGCAGACGCAGCACTTCTCTGTGGCCTAAAAAACAAAAGGTTGAAGACGTCAGTGTGGTTTGAAAAAACATCGGAGCGTCATCTGCATCAGAGCTCTGCTGACCCTCATGAGCTGCCACCGTCACCCTTATCATCTGCCTCTGGCACTCCCCCTGGTGGACAGAGTTGTACGTCACACCTGTGGCCAGCACCGTCAGCTGAACTTGGGCATCTTCGTCTCCGTCGTTTCTCACCTGTGAACCCACAGTCATATTCACAGCACCAAAGACAACAGATCGGTCCTCACCCTGAGCTGCAAACCTCTGCGATCACATCGAAGTCGGATCCAAAAACCGGCCTTGCATGTTTGATGAGCAGCTGCAGTTGTGGAGGTTCTGTGCTCTCATTAGTCGGCTGTGTGACTCGACGCCCCGCTTTCTGAAACACGGTGCGCTCTTCCTTGGACCCTATTGTGAAAAAAATTACAGGTAAGCAAAAAAACTTGGCTGCATTGTGGTCCAGTGGTTAACACTCTTGCTACACAGTGAGAAGGCCCTGGTTCAATTCCCTGCTGGGACCCTTCTGTGAGGAGTTTGCATGTACATACATGGCATGGGTTTTCTCCAGGCACTCTGGCTTTCTCCCACAGTCCAAAAATATGCTTCAGAGGTTAATTAGTGTCACTAACTTGCCTCTCTTCACCCAACAGCAGCTGGGTAACACCTGAGCTGTAGTTATATTGACTCAAAACATTCCTGTTTAGCCGTGGATATGACTGAAGGGTCCTTATCCACACCTCTTTTCATTTTCTTTTCCCTTTCCTTTCTTTTAAAGTAAATTTTATAATGATTATGTATGTTTTCAATCTTTGCAGTGTTATGTATTGTGATTTTAATTTTAATTGTGACTTTTCCTGTGTTGTGAAGCACTTTGAAGTACTTTCTGTACGAATTGTGCTAAACAAATGAACTTGCCTTGCCTTGCTTTATTGTGTCAGTGTTAATTTGTTTTGGGGTGAGGGTATTTGAAGTAATATTTTAGTGTCCGTAGACAGGTCCCACCCTTATCTCCAGCAACTTGTTGTTTTGGCTTTCTACCACTCCAACTTCTTTACCCCCCCTTTTTTTCTCCCCCTTTGTTATGTACCCTTATTCAAAATCTCTAACTCTTCTTCTTTCTTCTATTTTTCCATTCACTCCAACAAGAAATGTATGCAAACATAATCAATACAAATAATATTTAGCCTCAAAAACAAAAGGAGTTTATTCAAACATACACCTCATGTGTCTGAAGATTCATAACCCCTCTAATGTAACTGTAAAATATGTGGATGGATGGATGGCTTGTTGTCATACTTAAATTAAACCAATAAAAATGACAGTTACAAGTCCTAATAAGAACGTTGATCACAGTTCAAAGGTCAAAATCAACATTTGTAGCATCTGTATCTAGGACTGTGTAAGTTAGCCCCGAAATTATTATTGATATTATTTAAAATGTAGAACTTTTTTAACCAGATACTTTAAAGCCCATATGTCAATAAACCATTGACTATGATAAAGAAAACAGGCCACACTAGGCAATAGGTTAGCTGTCTCGGTGAAATTCCTAAGTGCGTCTGAGGTTGTGCCCTGATTTAGTTGATGAATAAGAGCTAAAAATGAAACTCAACCTGATACAAGACAGGAATCAATTCAAGGATCAATTCTGTCCTTTCTGATTAACTCTGTTTCACCACAGCTGTAGCTTCAATGTTGACATTTTTTTGACTGCCTTAACTCTTTGATCGTTTAAAAAGCAGCCTTGCGCAGATATGCAACACTGCACAATAGTGAAGTGCTTACATAATCAACGTGAATCAGTTGATTGTGGAGAAAAGCGTCTTTGCGCTGTCATGCAGCATTGTGAGTTGGTTATCTGTTTCACATTGGTGAAAAACCAATATGTAGAGCCACTTCTCTTCACGTCAGAATCTGCTGATTTAAGTCGATCCTGTAAAAATTCATTGAGTTACGGTGTGTCAAAGACTCTGTGTTATGGAGGTGACACTACCAATGTTAATAGATTATTACCTAAAGCCGTCATTTTAAGACAAATCCAATTTCCTACCATGAATCAACACTAGAACAGTAAATAATAGATGTTCTCAGCAATTGTATCAAACCAAAGAAACAAAGATCCAGAGCATTGTTTATATGGGAATGTGAGTATGGACTGACACCAGGTTTCCTCACCTTCAGGATATTTGTAGAGCACAGTGAGATCTTCTCTGAAGTCTCCATAAACACTTTTAGTGCTGATTTTTCTTCCCACTGATTTCTGGTCAACGTATACCTGAGAACAGAAACAGGAAGTTATTTGGAAGTTAACTGGTTTCAAATAGGATCTCATGGTTTAAAACAAACACAACACCTTCTGTCGCTGGCCGTTTGGTAGGACCCTCCAGTGTGTGATATCAGCATTGACCTCTGCGAATACAAAGGGAGCGTCGTACTTCACTTGCAGGTTTCCCTCCTTAATGGCCGTCACTGGACATGGACCACAGCAGAACACGCCTGAGGAGCAAACCTTCATCAACTCTGCAGTCTGTCACACAAAAAGAAGGTCAGAGGTGGTTCTGTACCATCACTTCTTTCCTGCGGGGTCGGGTCCAAAATCTGCCAACCATCGTTTCCTTTTGGAAGATCATCTCTCCTCATCCAGGACTCAACCCAACAGTGAAAGTTCCTGAACCAATGAGAAGAAAAAAGAATTCACCACAAGGAACTGACTGTAAGCAAAAGCAAACCACAGAGTTTGGTCCCACCAGGTGCTGTCCTGCCGGCTGTTAAAGGTGTCTACTACGTCCACACAGAGGTTCCCATCCACGTCATGAGCCGAGCAGAAATTTGTGATGAGGCGTGTAGGGATTCCCAGACAGCGCAAGACTGTGGAGCAATCAGGTGCAGATCAGGTAAGTTTGACCACCAACACAGGGGACAGTTGGAGTTTGCGACAGCCTCACCTGTGCACGCCACACCGGCAAACACCCAGCACTGGCCGTACTTCACTGCTCTGGCTCTGGTGCTGCTCCACTGCCGAAGGATGGGGACACTGCCAGTCCATTTACTCGGAGCAACTCCGTTAGAGTACGGCGGTGTCCAGCTCCCAAATAACACGCCGTGATCATCGTTGGCATTGACCTGCCGAGGAGGAACAGACTGCACGTTTACAAAATCAAATGATCCACTCATGTCATGTGGTTTTGTTTAATCTGTTTGCTTGATTTTGTCACCATCGCAGTGATAATCCTGCTGATGTACACCGGGTCAGCTCTGCATTCCATGTCCATCTTTGAGTTCTTCAGGGCTTCTCTGGAGTTGTCCAGGACTTCAAAGCAAATGTCCATTATATTGTCTTCAAACTGAACAATGAGAGGGAAACCAAAGAAAGAAAATAGTTCATTATGAGCATATTTGTTTGACACTTTGCTGCGTTTTCTTTTTAACAGTCTTAAATGGCAGACATTTTAATAAGACCTAACTTCTCTGCGCTGGTGATGCAGTATATGATAGTTTTTCCAGGTTTCTAGAAAACATTGATTCATAGAGCTACAGTGAGGGGAAAGTCCAAACAGTTGTTCCAAATCCTTTAGAATTAGTCGGGTCGTGTTCAGGATCAGTTCACAAAAAAATGTGGTCGGCGAAAGTCTGGGAACTGCTGAAAAAAGGTTAACTTTATTCATTCATTCATTTTCTGTACCGCTTTGTCCCTTTCGGGGTCACGAGGCTGCCGGAGCCTATCCCGGCTACTTGGGCGTAGGCAGGGGATGCCCTGGACAGGTCCCCAGTCTGTCGCAGGGTAGAATGTCCACAATCACACACCCATGCACTCTCACACTCACACCTATGGACAATTTAGAGTTGCCAATTAACCTATGAAGCATGTTTTTGAACAGTGGGAGGAAGCCGGAGATCCCGGAGAGAACCCACGCATACACGGGGAGAACATGCAAACTCCACACAGAAAGGTCCCCAATTGATGTATTTTTCATGTCCCCCAGCCAGGACTTGAACCAGGGGCCTTCTTGCTGTGAGGCAAGAGCGCTAACCACTGCGCCACCGTGCAGCCCAGGTTAACTTTAAGTGAACCAAATGTGTCTAGTCTGAATACACCATAATAGTTGTAACAGATGTCTTTGTGACTCACGTTCTGAGTCGGATCAGTCCAAAAACCACTAAAAGAGGAAAGTCTGTCCAACCCTCACATGTGATTCATAGCTGTGGCAAGCGATGGAATAAAAAAATAAACTGCAGCATTTAGTTCAAGCTAGACCCGTCGACTGTATTTAGAAAAAGTGAGTGTTTGTCTTCAAATTTTCCTAATAGACCTGAACTGGTCCGAGCAAATGGTTACCCCACCCCACCTTTTCCTCTCTACAGTCTACTGCTTGCTCTGTATGCGAACTATGCAGAAATGCCTTCCATCTAATCTGTGGTGATTTAACACAGCAATTTTTGCAGATTCTTCCACAGGTTTCCTTTGGAACTTTATTCTAATTTTAGCATCTTCAATTATCTGCTTTCAGCTGTGGAAATTGCTGCGGAAATTCACATTTTCTAGCTTTATTTGTGAATTTAAGTTAACTCTGTACTTTTATGATGGACATGCTTTCTTCAGTGTTTTTGATGGAAAAGTTTTGTTTGTGCTGACACAAGAAAATACTTTCAAACTGAGGTGATTTATTTTCATATAAGATAATATTCCCGTCTGTCAATCTTGTTGTCTGCCGTCTGTCCTTGCAGCAAGTCGTGAGAGGACCAACCCTTGTTTGAGCGGTTGACCAACATTTTCACACGTCTCCTCAAAATTTTTCCTTCATCCAACAAAAAGATTTTCATGTCTGCTGTCACACTACTGTGAAAATTCACACAAGCTGAACGCTAACCTGACAAAAACACACACAGTAAAACTGTGTCCGAGTTACCTGCCCATAATTCCAAGGAATACTGCTAATGTATTCCGAGGTACCCCTGTATATGATCCCAGTCTCGTTCATCACGTACTCCTGCAGATGAGATTCTTCAGGCAGGTATACAGCATCATCTGCCAACACACAGACACACACCCTTCAGGTCACATGATGCATAATACAGCACGAATTCCTCATACCTTTAAGAGGAAAAACTCATTTCATTCAAACATTGAACTTTTATTGAAAAGATGGAAAAAGGTCTTGACCCGTCACCTTTGTTCCAAGGGTTGAACAGCAGGTGGAAGCTGACTCCCTCTATTTTTTGGACAATGTGTCCATCGGGTGACATCACTAGCACAGCAAGACGGTATTGGCCGATGATAGCATCCGCTGGGCTGTGCAACGTCAGCATCACTTCATCCTGCGCTGCCTGCTGGGAAAACCACCAGTGGTCTGCACCACCACTCTCCCTCTGGACCTTGATCATGACTTCATCTCTCTTTCCTAAAAAGTCAAGGAGAAAAAAATATCATTGCAAACTACAAAGATATCTATCTATCTATCTATCTATCTATCTATCTATCTATCTATCTATCTATCTATCTATCTATCTATCTATCTATCTATCTATCTATCTATCTATCTATCTATCTATCTATCTATCTATCTATCTATCTATCTATCTATCTATCTATCTATCTATCTATCTATCTATCTATCTATCTATCTATCTATCTATCTATCTATCTATCTATCTATCTATCTATCTATCTATCTATCTATCTATCTATCTATCTATCTATCTATCTATCTATCTATCTATCTATCTATCTATCTATCTATCTATCTATCTATCTATCTATCTATATAGTTATAGATATTGTAATTTTACTTATTTCTATTCCAAGAATAACAATTTAATAATGAGGATACACAAAAATATAAAATCATAAAGGCAACCAGAAGAAAAACACCTCATGTCAAAAAATCTAAACGATAAATGGGACAAATCCAAGAAAAAGAAAGACGAAAACAGACATATAATCACAGCTACAAAGATTACACTCAGCTCCCCATGTCTAAAAATCTAAACAAGAAATGAGACACATCCTGGACAAGCCCCCATCTTATGTTACAAACTGATCTGTTAGTTTAATAGAAAACCACATTAACATAATTACTTTTCACAAAGTAAAGTAATGAAGAAGTAAACATTAGAAACAGTGAAAGGTTGGAGTTGTGAATTGTTATTTACAAATACACATGTATAAATAGATATTATCGTATTAGTCCAAGTATAACAATCTAATATTAAGGATAAATCAAAATCTAAACTCATAAAGACAACAGGAAGGAAAAACATGGACGTCTAGTCACAGCTACAAAGATCCTACCCTACAACCCATCTAAAAATCTAAACAAGAAATGAGACTTATCACGGACAAGCCCCACTTTTATGTTACAACCCAGCTCATTTGACTGCTTAATAGAAGAACAAACACTCTGAAGTAAAGTAATGAAGAAGTAAACATTAGAAACGGAGAAAGATTGGAGCTGCTAATCGAAAAACATCACAAGGATTTCAAACTGATACTAAAAAAAGTTTGATGACTCCTGTAAATGTTGGGTTTGTAACCTAAAATTGTTCATGCGTATCAAACTGTTACTCCTGTAAGCACAGTGGAAAACCATAGAAACAGTTTAGAATCCCAGCTGGCTGTATCAGTGCTCACCAAGGTGCAGGACCAGTTCCAGTTGGCCGTTCTGCACCGTAGAGTCGCAGATCTGTACTGCGACTGAGAAGGGCTGGCCTCTGCGGACAATCAAACGATCCCGATCGATTTCCTTCGTACGGTGAGAGGAGTTGTTTTCACGGCTTCTCAGGTCCACGTTGGAAGTCAAACCTGAAGGAAACCAACAGAGAAGTGACATTTTCAGTGAAGCTGTTGGTTCTTCACCCAAGATATTTTCCGAACCTAAATAGAGAAGAGAGAGAAAAACATCCCTTTTCTATAATTTTTTGGAGGTATGTCTTTATGTTGTAGGACGTATCTGCAAACCAGCTAACGTTATTTTGATCATTTTAAAAGCAATTAAGTTTTCCTGCAGCAGATTATGATGGATTAAAAGCTGTTCTTGCCCCTTTGAAGGTAACTGAATCCGTGTTTCCTATAGTAAATACACATGGCTGCTTAAAAATGTTCCTCTGCTGATGCAGTTTAAATCTACATGCAGAACTCCGGGTAAACCGAAAAAAATTTAAGACATCTAAGATGCTTCCCTCTTTCGGTTTTATTTGCACCTTAGACATGTAGGGCCCTTGGTAGGGGGGGGTGCTTGGACATCACTGCCAGCAAGCAGCTGATGTCCTCCTAGCACCCTACCTGCCAATTTTAACCGCACCTTAGACATTTAGGGCCCCTTGGTGGGGAGGGTGAGGGGACATCACTGTGAGTAATCAGGAGATGTCCCTCAGTGCCCTACCCGCCAATTTTAACTGCACCCCCCTTAGTACACACACCCCTTAACCCCTCAAAATATACACTCCAACATATAACACACACACATGCACACCCTCTCAAACACACATACACGCACACACACATTTTGCAAGGAAGGTGGGACCTAGGACCATCTGTCCCCTACCCCTTCCCTGGTGGGGGGTACGGGTCCCTTGGCGGCGGCTGCCGTGTCCCTTGGGTGCCGGTCTCCTGGGCCAGGCGGCGCTCTCTCCGCTTGGTGGGGGGGTTCACATTACACCTGAGCCGGGGGTGTCCGTGTCCCTGGGGGTGGATTCTGGTCCTTGCCCCTGGGCGCTGGGCCCCGCCAAACTTCCAACAGTGGCCGAGCCTGGTCGGGCCATGTTTACAACACCCCTTGTGGGCCCCCCTTTTTCCCAGGGGTGCTCTCCTACGGGGTGGGGGTGGCTGGCCCCTGCCTAGCTCCTCCCTGGACCAACCGTGGGCCGGGTGGGTGGCTGCCTGGAGCGCGGAGCGGGTCTCCCTTGGGGGTCCTGGCTCGTACCTGGGGTTGGGGCGGGGGGATGCCCGGAACTCCTGGGTGGTGATGGGGTGCTCGTCTGGGGCTGTGGGTGCCCTTCTCGGGTGGGGCCCTGCGTTGGGCTCTTCCGGCGCGGCGGGGGGGCTGCTCTCCTGGTTGGGCTGGGGCGCTGCTCTCTTTCCCCCGTGCTTCCCTGCTCTCTGGCTCTGGGGGCCTCGCGGCGGTCCTGCTGGTCCTGGCCTGGGTGGCGGATTTGGTCGCCCGGGGGGTGGTTGGCCCCTGCCTGCTGCCGTGTGGCGTTGGGGGGTTCCGGCTGCCGCTGCTGCTGCGGCGGGGGTCTGGGTGTGGGGGTGGCTAGGCGCTCCTCCTCCTTCTTTTCACATTCCACCATCCAATTTAGAAGAACATAAACACTCACCTGAGCACAGGTGTTAGCTCACCTTTGCACTAATAGTTTGCATGATTGAATGAATGAAAGATTTCACACTAGTTGGTTTAAAGGCATAAGTATGCGTGTGTGAACAATATCTGTTTTGTGTACATGTTGACATGTGGACATTTTACAGCTAGCAGGTGTGTTGATAACATTTCAGTGTGTGTGTGGACAGGCCCCGCCCTTTTTTACTACATTTGAACCTTACCGTAATGATAAACAACCAGTAAAATTGTCTGCTCTATGCTGCTTCATGGTCTTATCCCCCCCCTCCCACTATCACCCCCCCTCCCTCTCTCTTCTTCCCTCCTTTCCTTTTCCGTCCGGTCCAACACCAAAGATTTTCAAACATGATTGAAATTAATAAAGTTTGGCCTCAATTACAAAAGGGGTTAATTCAGTCATGCCTTTGGTTTGTCTGAAGATTAATATCCCTCTTGTTAAAGTAAAATATGTCCAACACAAGAGGCCCTCAGCTCTCATCTGTCTGCCCAGCTGTTGGACAGGACAAGTTAAAAAAAGAAAAGACATCTAAGATGCTTAAGTGTTTATGTTTAAATAAAAAATCTAACAATTAAACAGACAACAGGACAAACCAGCTTCAAACTAAGAATGTCTAATTTTGTGTAATTATGAACTAAATTCTAAAACTATTATTTGCTAAAGAAAGAGCGAAAAAGAAAAACTTGTAAAAAAATGTGAAGAATGTTTATACAGCAAGTGTTTGTCAATGTAAAATTTGAAGCGAAATTAAATGCAACTTTACAAATATAAACCGAAAGAATCCTAAATATGCTTAAAAACACTTAATATGCTCAAAAAATGCATATATATATAAATGTGTATTTTTTTTTTGTAAAAATCTACAAAATGTGTTTTTTGTTTTAAGTCAACTTTGCGAAAGCTTTTGGATAGAATGGAAAGGATAAAATAGATTATTAATTATTATTTCTGAAAATGATCAAAGTCATAAAAAAATTGGGTATACTGTATAATAGTTAGAATTGTCAGTCCATAAGGAAGTATGTTAACAGAACACAGAAGTGCTAAGAAGCAGAATTTTTCCCTAGTTTTTAAAAGAAAAAGAAATACATTCTGCAATAATATTTGAATATTACAGATTGTTTTACAAACTGAAAAACTTACAGTGGTTTGCCATCACAGCTCTTCTTTCTCTTCTCTGACTTTTGCTGCTGGTGCTTGTAGACTCCTTGAGCGTTTATCGCATTTGTTTGGTATTTAAGCAGAAGAGAAGTCAGGCCCCCTTCCCTGACACACACTCAACCCTGAACAATCTGATCCTGTGACCTTTCTAACATCACTTCCCAAAAAGCTGCACGCCTACATGGGTGTGTGGACACGGCGTGAGCAATTCCTCACCCCATCTGAGGTCTTTGCTCCTTTTTGAGGTCAGAAGAGTTCATGGGAGGAAACGAGCAAAGCTGCAGTTCACAGGAAAGTTTATCTGAAAAACCATCTAGTTAATTCCAGACAATAGTGGGTGAGACTTCCATACTGGAAGTGTAAGGAAGGAATTTAATAATAGGAGATTATATAATAGGAGATTAATTCCTCATGATTTTGAAAACACAAAAACAAGTGTATGGGCTGACTCGCAGCACACCATCCGTTCCAAACTGGACCAAAAAAACACAAAAGGGTTTTTACTCTCCCAGGCTGCACATCTAAATTTATTTGAAAACTATAAACAAATAAATAAATACATGGTTTGTCAGTACATACTTTCTAATTTTAAGTAGTGGGAGTTGTACTGAATATCTGAGTATATTTGGGGCACCCACGGTGCAGAGGTAGAGTGGTCGACCTCTGAAGGCAGGTTCATTTCCTTTCCTTCCTTGCTCGCCCATGTGTCGAAATGTCCTGAACTCAACATTGCTCCCGGTGGAGGTTGGTGTAAGTGTATTGCCAGATTTGAATTTTGTCTTGTTTTGTGTCATAAATGATGTTGTGTACTTGTACTTCCAAAATTAAACTTTCATTGTCTATGGCGAAAAATGGACTAATGTTGTCCGCTGTGTTAGCATGTGTCTGCATAGGTATGTCACCTTAAATACAAAATAAAATTGTGTCAATTTTTGTTTTGAAATCTGCATCTGTATGCAGTTTCTCTGCGTTTTTGCTGTAAAATCGACGGACTGAAATAGAACTCCCGCCCCAAGCTTGCGTTGCGTTGCGTTACAGAGGGACAGATGTCAGACACAAATACAACAGAGACGACGGCTGTGTCCGAATTCCCACACGAATCCCTAACTACTGAAAAACGATGTAGTGCGGGACTATGTAGTGCACTGGATTTTAAAAGCAATTCGGAAACCATCCTCACTACTTTTTTTTTTAAACATGAAGTGAAAATCTAATCAATACAAACATTTCACAACGAGTATGTATGAATCCACTGTGTTCTGATGATGGAAACTTTGTTAGTTTATTTGAAAAATACATTTAAATATTTTTGTTGCAAAAATAGTTCAAACGCAATGCATTGTGGTCTTTATTTGCCAATCTAGTGAGCATTAATGCACACTGGTTTTTGCAGAGACTTCTGAGAAAACTTTTAGGGCACTTGATTTTGGAATTGTAGATTCAGACAGCACTACAAAATGGCAAACACACTATATAGTGCACTATGTAGCTAGTAGTGAAGGAATTCGTACATACCCAATGTAAACATTCCCACTGATTAACCCTTGTGCTATCTTAGATGTATGTAAGGGGGGTTACATTGACGTGTTATTCCTACCATGACAAAGGTGGATAAAGGTGGAAAGATTTCATGTAATGTAAGATCACAAATCATTGAAGAAAAAAGATTCAGAGCACTGTCTAGTGGGTCTAGATGACCCAACTCCCAATTTTACAGTGCCTAGGATAGCACAAGGGCTAAGTATAATCCATTTACCATATTTACTTTCTTTTCTTATTGTTTTAGAACAATCAGTGAAACATGCAGGTTTTTCGGGTGTCATGTCAGTTGCCCTTCGTGCTTAAATTCTTATGTTGGCGTATACTTATATAGCGCCTTTCTTCCTACAAGAACAAAGCGCTTTACAGTCACAGACCCATTCACCCAGTCACACACACATTCACTCACATGTTGCTAAATTATGCAAAAGTAAAGAACCATTAGGATTAAGGTTACTCTGTAATTGTTTCTCTTTAAATGTCTCCTAATAATTCTCTGAGCTAACGTTTTGCTAAAGTGTTGTGAGCCTGTCAGTCAGACAGGAAGTGAGTCTCCATCATGGTGGTGTGGAATTCTGTGAAAGTCACATTCAGGAAAGAGAAAAGTCTTTAAGTGGCGTCAGCATCTGTCACACCACTGTGTCAACAGAGGGACACCACAGTGGTCTTTTCCTTAGGTCGGTAAAATCCCTTCCCATATAAGCCCCTTTTGTGCAGTCATTGCACAAAACAGGTACAACTGAAATCTCTCTTTCTACCGTTTCCAATTTTCACTGGCCTCATGGGGGAGGAAAAACCAACCTCTGTGCCAGTGTTATGCTGTTCTGGAACATAAGAGGGTGGAGCCGGTGAGGTCAAAACATGCTATGTGGAGGAAATGAGGCGGGAAAACAATCCTCCCTTCAAACCAGTTAAGACAGAAAACGCGGCTGAATGTTTTCACAGCTGCAGGAAATTTATGCTTGATGCTATATAGTTGTTGTGTACATTTTTGAACATTTTTTTAATAACAGCAGGCGGCGATCAGCAGTTACTTTTAAAGAGAGTTGGCAACAGCATTGATTTGATTTGATTTATTGATTTATTTCAAGCATTGTAGTCAAAGCAATAAAGAATTTACACATAATAAACAAAATCATTACAGAAAAGTTGAAATGCATAGATTAAAAAGACAGAAAATAAAACAAAACAAAAAAGTCACTTTAATCGCATTTGCTTAATTAAATACAGTGATAATTGACTAAAGTAGAGTAGAGCTTGATTTATTGCTTGAAAAGGAGTGGGAAGAAGCAAATTTATATAATCCCACCCCTACTGAGTTAATTCATTTTATAGTTTTACAGTTTTTGTAATCCGGTTCTGATCCGATAGATTCTTTTCAGGTAACAAAAGTGCCTAGTAATGATTGATTATCTTCAGAAAACATTAATTCATGATTTCAGTAAACAGTAACCATTATGTAATTGATTGATTCTAATTAGAACACATTATCACAATAAACCAGTAATTATTGCTACACATGGCATGTCAAGTAAAGAAAATCAATAGCTTATTAATTGTAATTCAAACATTTCAGTAATCATTATTGCACACTACAATTTAAAACTCATTGATTGTAATTAAAAGAGCTTTGATTATTTCACCATAATCAAGTTCACACATGTATTTGGAATTATTCTAACACCTATTGATCCTTAACTACTCTTATTGTCTAACCCTGAGATCAGAGTTTCTTTATACATTTTCTTGAATATTTGGATATTTGAACATTGTTTGAGCTCATTACTTAACCCGTTCCAAAGTTTAGTGCCACACACTGACACACAAAAAACTTTTCTTTGTGGTTCTTATCAGTTTGATCTTGAAATTCCTACATCCCCTCAGTTTGTAGCCTCCTTCATTTTCTAAGAACTGTTTTAGGCTGCACGGTGGTGCAGTGGTTAGCGCTCTTGCATCACAGCAAGAAGGTTCAAGGGGACATGAAAAACACAACATCAACGGGGGACCTTTCTGTGTGGAGTTTGCAGGTTCTCCCCGTGCATGCGGGGGTTCTCTGCGGGATCTCCGGCTTCCTCCCACCGTCCAAAAACATGCTTCATAGGTTAATTGGCAACTCTAAATTGTCCATAGGTGTGAATGTGAGAGTGAATGGATGTGTGATTGTGGACATTCTACCCTGCGACAGACTGGCGACCTGTCCAGGGGTCCCCTGCCTTCGCCCACAAGTGGCCGGGATAGGCTCCAGCAGCCCCGTGACCCCGAAAGGGACTAAACGGAATAGAAAATGAATGAATGTTTTTGGATGTTGAATGGTAACGATTTCCCACTGACTGTGTATAAAAGTTGCGCAGTGTAAAAATCCACAAGGTCATACAGTTTAAAAAGTCTAGATTGATAAAGTAAATTGTTTGTATGATCAAGATATCCAGCTTTATGTACAATTCTGATGGCTCGTTTTTGAAATAAAAAGAGAGGATGTAGTGAACTTTTGTTATTATTCCCCCAAATTTCTATACAGTAGGGTGAAATATGGTAATATTAAGGAGCAGTACAATAAATAGCTACTTTTGTATTCTAATATATGTTTAGATTTATTTATGATTGAAATACTTTTTGAGACTTTAGTTTGCATGTGTCTGATGTGAGGCTTCCAATTTAGTTTGTCATCACTAACAACCCCTAAGAATTTGATTTCTGTAACACTTTCAATTAGGAAATTATTTATTTCAATTGATAGCTCGGCATTGGCGTTGTAGCTAACAAAAAAGACCACTTTGGTTTTATCAAGGTTCAAAAATAATTAGTTTTAATCCATCCATGATTTTATTTTGGTTAACTCTGTGTTTAACACATTGATAAGTTCCCTATGGTTGTTTGTAGAATAGTATATTTTTGTGTCATCAGCAAATAATATGAGTTTCATTAGCTTTGAAACATTGAATATATCGTTTATGTATATATTGAATAGCAGCGGGCCCAGAATTGATCCTTGTGGGACACCAGAACTTATCTCTATGGTTTCTGATGTAAATTCATCAATCTTGACAAATTGTTTTTTCCCATTAGATACCTTTTGACCCAAGTTAGCGCTGGTCCTTTTAGCCCAAATACTTCCAGTTTGTCAAGTAGGATGTCATGATTGAAAGTGTCAAATGCTTTTTTTAAGTCAATGAGAATTCCAGCTGCATATTTCTTTTCGTCCAGAGCATTTGTGATTTCCTCCACAGCATCAATGATATCCAATGAGGTTGATCTGTTTTCTCCAAAACCATATTGGTTTTCATTTATAATGTTATATTTATCAATAAATGTAACTAATTTATCATTGAATATTTTTTGTAGAATTTTTGAGAATTGTGGAAAAGGGGAAACAGGTCTATGGTTTGTAAATTGGTGTTTGTCTCCGCTTTTATAGATAGGAATCACTTTTGATTTTCATTTGGTTTGGGAATCTCCCTGTTCGTAATGATAAGTTACATATGTATGTTAGAGGCTTAGAGATACTATTAATGACCTTTTTCACCACTGTCATATCAATATCCTCACAATCATTTGAGTTTTTACTCTTGAATTTATTTACAATTGATATCAGCTCATGTTTGTTCACATCAGAGAGAAAGATTGAGTGTGGGATCCTTTTGATGGGTGGATTATTGTCTTTGCTGGTTTTGAATTTTGGAATTTCTGCTGCCAACTCTGGACCCACGTTTACAAAATAGTTATTGAGGCCGTTTGCTGCTACATTGATGTCATAGCTTTGACCCTTCTCAACTGTAAAGTAATCTGGATATGTTCGCTTTTTTTGTCCCATTTTTAATTATGTTATTTATTTCCCAAACTCGCTTTACACTGTTTTAATTTTCATTCAGTAGATTATCTGAAGTACACTTTTTTACTGTGCCGTGTTATTTTAGTTAGTTTATTTTTTTATGACTTATATTTGTTCAGTTTCTCTTGTCCCCTGTTTCAAGAATTTTTATAGAGGTTATTTTTCTTTTTACAAGCATTTTGTTGACCGGTAGTTAACCAAGGGCATTTGCCAAATTTGTTCTTGAGTTCATTAATTGGGCAGTTCTTTTTGTAAAGTAAGCTAAATATTTCTAAAAAACATTTATAAGCGAAGTCCACATCTTTCGCTCTGTACACAGAGTTCCAGTTTTGTCTGGATAAGTCTTATCTTATTAATAAGAGTAGCACTAGGGTGGGTCCTGGTCCTTGCCCCTGGGCGCTGGGCCCCGCCAAACTTCCAACATGGCCGAGCCTGGTCGGGCCATATTTATAACATCCCTTGTGGGCTGCCCTTTTTTCCCCGGGGTTCCCCCCTCCTGGGCGGGGGCGGCGGGCCCCTGCCTTGCTCCTACCTGGACCAACCGTGGGCCGGGTGGGTGGCTGCCTGGAGTGCGGAGCGGGTCTCCCTTGGGGGGTCCTGGCTCGTACCTGGGGTCGGGGCGGGGGGATGCCCGGAACTCCTGGGTGGTGGTGGGGTGCTCGTCTGGGGCTGTGGGCGTCCCTCTCCGGTGGGGCCCTGCGTTGGGCTCTTCCGGCGCGGCGGGGGGCTGCTTTCCTGGCTGGGCTGGGGCGGCGCTCTCTTTCCCTCTGCGCCTCCCTGCTCTCTGGCTCTGGGGGCCTCGCGGCGGTCCTGCTGGCCCTGGCCTGGGTGGCGGTCTTGGTCGCCCGGGGGGCGGTTGTTCCCTGCCTGTTCCCGTGTGGCGTTGGGGGAATTCCGGCTGCCGCTGCTGCTGCGGCGGGGGTATGGGTGTGGGGGTGGCTGGGCGCTCCTCCTCCTTCTTTTCACATTCCACCATCCATTTTAGAAGAACATAAACACTCACCTGAGCACAGGTGTTAGCTCACCTTTGCACTAATAGTTTGCATGATTGAATGAATGAAAGATTTCACACTAGTTGGTTTAAAGGCATAGGTATGCGTTCGTGAACACTATCTGTTTTGTGTGCATGTTGACATGTGGACATTTTTGCGGCTAGCAGGTGTGTTGATAATATTTGAGTGTGTGTGAACAGGCCCCGCCCTTTTTGTACTACATTTGAACCGTACCGTAACGATAAACAACCAGTAAACCTGTCTGCTCTATGCTGCTTCATGGTCTTACCCCCCTTCCCCTCCTATTATCACCCTCCTACCCCCCCTCTCTCTAACGTCCCTCTCTCTTCTTCCCCTCTTTCCTTTTCCGTCCGGTCCAACACCAAAGATTTTCAAACATGATTGAAATTAATAAATTTTGGCCTCAATTACAAAAGGGGTTTATTCAGACATACCTTTGGTTTGTCTGAAGATGAATAACCCCTCTTGTTAAAATAAAATATGTCCAACACAAGAGGCCCTCAGCTCTCATCTGTTTGCCTAGCTGTTGGACAGGACAAGTTAAAAAAAAAAAAAAAAAAAAAAAAAAATAAGAGTAGCACTTTGAGTAGTGATTCTGCTGGGTCTTGTTATGGTTGGATATAAACTCATAGCAAACATTCTGCTGATAAAGTCGTCGGTTGCTTTATGTTTGCTGGGGTTTATCAGATCGATATTGAAAATTCCTCAGATGTATAACATTTTGTTATTTAGAGAGGTGAACATCTTTTCCATCCAGTCACAGAACACTTCTAGGCTTGACCCTGGTGACTTATAAACACAGCTTATAATGACATTTTTCCCTAAATCGTTACATATTTCAATTGTTAGACATTATTCCATCAACTGCAACTGACAATTTATCAATTACTGTAAACTTTGTATTTTTTTTTCACATATATGCGACTCTTCAACCTTTTTTGTTTACTCTGTTCACATGGTTTGTAGTTTGTAAAGTTTGTAGTTTTGGGTGAAGATGCAGCAGAGGCTGAAAAGTCTAATGCAAACATGTTCAACAACAACAAGCAGCAATCATCGCTTTCAAATCCACAACAGCAGTTGGTGTTTAAGTCTATAAAGTATTTCTGAAGATATTTGAGTCTTTTTGTCTGTAAAGTTTGAGTAAAAAATCCAATAGAAGCAACAGAGTGATCGTTGTGGCACCTCAGCAACCTTAAGATACTTGGGAACCAAAAACCAGATCAGTAACTAGTTTTTCATGTTTAGTTATTCAAATAGTTATCTTTACTAATCTTTTTTTTAACCAAGGAACACTTTACTTGGAAAAACAAAAGGCACTCCACTCATTGAAAATGTAAAATAAGAAACAGGATGGACACAAGCAGAATAACTCATTTTATCCTGTATTTTCTACTTTAATATATTATCTAGATTTTGGCCTTTTATTTTCCAAATAAAATTGGTTTTTTGTTATTAGTTATTTGCAATGCAAAAAAAATCATATACAGTATATGCAGTTTTTCCGTACAGAGAAGAAGGGTCTAGGGGCAAGGATGCCCAGTTAAGCTTAGTCTGTTTAGGTTAAGTTAGCCATTACCCATTGAATTATATTACTTTGATGTTGGGCTTTACAGAAAAAAAAGTTAAACTGAAAACATATCAAACCAAAACAAAAGCATGACCCAAAAACTCAGGTTTGAACTGAAACTGATCCCTAAGGACCAGTATAGTCTGGGTTCTTTAGCCCTTGTGCTATCCTAGGCACTTTAACGTTGGGAGTTGGGTCATCTGGACCCACTAGACAGTGCTCTGAACCTTTGTTCTTCAATGATTTGTGATCTTCACTGGTGTCCATGAATTACATGAAATCTTTCCACCTTTATCCACCTTTGTCATGGTAGGGAAAACACGTCAACGTAAGGGTGGGGTCATCTAAGATAGCTCAAGGGTTAAAAAGAGGTTATGACCTGTGAGGTCATGGGTGTATGTGTCAATGGAGGAGGGGGGGGCAAAGGGGTGGGTTGCTTTTAATTGAATCTTTTATGTTGTGTGTCATCTTGTTTTTAACTGTAAAGCCTTTTTTTTAATTTTTTTATTTTTAACAAATAAAGCTATCTTGATTCTATTTAATTTTAGATTTGAATTTAATTTATCTTTACAGAATTTGTTCTTTGAGATTTCATGTTTGGCATCCTGAAGCCATTTTGGTTGCCTTAAATTACATCTGTAAATTATACAAATAGGTTGCTTTTTACTTTTTTCTGCATTTAAGTTCTGTTTTTGGTTGACAGTAGAAAGTCATAACAACAGCAAAACGTTCAAAGTCAGGAAAGAATTAAAGATGCAAGAAAGAGAAAAAAACAGATAACATCAAAGAGATAGAGTTTCATAGATATGGAGTTAGAAGAACAGAGTCAGTAAAGACGCCCAGCAGTCTAGATCTATAGCAGCATAAAAAACACGTGGCTCGGGGCGAGACAGAGCAACCTCAACTATAAACCTTATCACAAAGGAACTGTAGAACTGTATGTCTGCAAAACTCTGCTGAGCAACAATCTTAGCATCAAGATAGGAAACACAGACAAAAACTGTTCAGAAGTAAATATACAAAAAGTAAAAAAAAAGAACATATGAGGTGTCAGTTCAACTCTGTGTAAAATGTAAACTTGGATTTGTGAGCAACATTTGCAGAAGAAAAGATGTAAAGCTTATCTTGGACCTCATCCAAAACATCGCTGGCCTCTGTCAGGCTTCTGTCACATGCACCCATACGAGGGTTGACCCGTACAGGTGCAGTTTGTTTTTGGGTTGTCCGGGCCCATGGAGGGTCACAGAGAAGAGTGACTGCATCTTAAAGGGAGAACAGGTGTGTCTTGCAGTTCCCTTGAGGCTGGTACGGCCACCTTAAGGGACGTCATGAAAATGGAACGTACCATTGTTGTGCATGTGGTAAGTGTGTCGGGAAGTATTTGTAAGGATTATTTCCCCTCTGTGGACTCACCAAGCGGTCTACAATCTTAACATTTTGTGCAGGGCCACCTGGATGCCCATTTTTCACCCGCAGACACCCCCTATCCACCCGTAATGGCAGGCGTGACTAAGGTATAAACCCTGAGGGCAAGAGTCCGGGTCACACCAGTTCAGGATCTGCATGGCTCTTCTGGGTCACTGAGAGCTTTAAACCACCATTCAAACCACAATGCTGGTTAGTTTGGTTTTGTACTTCCACATCAACAATTATAATTATTTCTTCCATCGATTTCAAACTAAATATGAATACTTTTTTAAAAGAAAACATTATTGTCAAGGTTATTTCTGCAAACACAAGACAGTATTAACAAAGGAAACAGTCAGGTATTCTCACGAGGAGAGCTGGAAACAGACAACCCTTCTGCTCCACACCGCTCTTCCTAAGGGATACTGTTCCAGCCTCACACTTTTATTCAGTTCTCCCTAGTTACATGGTGAGTGATTTATCTATACGTCACATGGTGGTTGTCAATAACTTTCTACTGTAATCACAGGAAGTTCTGTCTTTCATGATCAAATTATCTCACATTCCAGACACTTCTTTCTTTACTGCTGAAGTGATCAATTTTCTGAAATGGCACACGGAAAGATTCTAACACAAACAACTTTAATTATGTAAGAAAAACAGAACATACAAACTATCTTAAAAACAGAAGTTTGAATAATAAAGAAAATATATACATTTAACAATTATAAACGTTAAATTACAATAATGAATTTAGACCAAAAAAAAATGTTTTTCAACTTTTAACCCCTCATCCCCTAATCTAGTTATTATAAACACTTTACTTTTGACCTCCAGTCACTTGATCAGTGACTCACTCCTATCAGTCATCCACATTTACACCCTCTCTTCTCCTTCCTCACTTGCACAAGAACAGAATTTCTTGAGATGAAAAAAAAAAAACAGTGAATGGTATGACCCAACCACAGGTCCTCCTCTAAGCGAGTATTTATTTATTTATCTTTTTACATTTTCTTAAGAGTTAAAATTTTTCTTTAAATTTTCTTCTTAGCCATAGAAAAAACAAACAGCGGGCGTAAAACTTTTAAATTCCCACTTCAGTCATCTTTTGATCTATTGTAAAATCGTTCCTAGTGGTCTTTTAATTAGGATAATACAGTTTTAAGGCTAAATCAAAAAACCTTTGTTGTTTTCTAAGACAAAGTTTCTTCAGAGCAGCAGGAGTCCATCAGAAGTTCATCTCTGAGGTGTTGCCAGGACTGTTGGTGCGGAGTAGGACTGCTTTCTTTTCTCATGATTCCCTTTGTTTACACTCTCTCCCGCTAGTTTACAGCACCTCACAACCCCAACCTGACATTAGCCACGCAACAAAAATGGCGAGCAGTATTGGAGCTATCCAGCCGTGCTGTTTTGAGCCGCATGCCAAAAGCGAAGGTTTGTATGCAAGTGGAGGCGTTGGAATACAGCAGAGCAGGAAGCCCGCCAACTGTAGCAGCTACAGGCTTTTGCAACATTACAACATTTTTACGTCTGCTCTTAATTCATCTCAATCAGAATAAAATAATTTAAATAATTGTCTTGTTTTTTTTTAAGAGTTGTCAAAATGTTTTCCTGAATGGGGACAAAACAACTGTTTTTAAACATAGGCTTCACTTTCTAGTTTAGAGACTCTTCAGCATGTAATGTCTTGAAATGTAACGGGCAGTATTCCCCTTAAAAAAACACAACATTATGGGGCTTGTCCCTTTGTGAGTCCTAACCTCTTCCTGTTGGAACTTATCAGATTCTGAAAGTGCTTTTCTTCTGTTTAAACATCCCAGAGTCACAGAGGGGAAGGGGGGCAGGGCTAACAGCAGAGTTGAGCCAACCTTTTTTCTTCAAATCCACCAAATAGTTTCTGGAGCTCCGTCAAATCTATGCAGCCATGTTTGCCTCTCTGGTGCTGCTCGGGCTTTTGATCTTTTTCCTCGTCTACCTGCTTAAACCTCAGAGACCAAAGAATTTCCCACCGGGACCCCCCACCCTACCAGTGCTGGGAAACCTTTTGCACCTGAGTACAGATGATCCTTTAAAGGATTTTGAGAGGGTAAGAACGCTCTGCATGGACTGGGATCACACTTAGGGAAAAAAAAAAAAAAAAAAAAACGGCTCCTGCTCATGCCGGAGGTTGCATAATGCCTGTGTAGAGTGAATTGGCTATTAACTGACTTGTAGTGCACCTCCCACAAGAATTTAAGGACATTTAGGCAGCGTTTTTGCAGATTTTTACTAAAATGGGAGATTTGATGAACTCCTGTACACTTGGCCTGTGTCCAAGCAAAGCTTTATGTCACGGATGTTTCTCTTTACACTGATAGAAAATGGGGTCATTTACAAAGTTATCTGTGGCGTAATGTGAATGCACCGTGTTCCAATCAGCCAAGATAAACGTCCAGGATTCATCTTTCCATCCCAAACAGAAATCCGCTGCTGCAGTCCAACACAAACGCAGAACAACAAAAAGGCCTAAAAGCAACTGACTGCATTTAAATGAGAGCTTGACAAAGGGAATGAAAGGAAACAGCACCAGCTTGAAGGCAAAACTGCAGTTTGCAAGAAGTTTAGAGATTATAGAAATTCAGGATTACGGCCGTATAATAAAACAACCAAATGAAAATAAGAGTTCTTAATTTGTTTAACAACCTACTTTGATGAAAATTGTGTTTTTGATATTTTAACATGGCATTTTTCTGATACTGAAGGACATATATTAAGATAATTCTTTAATCAAATTGTGGTGAATCAGGAGCAGTGAAAAAATACAGCTGGAAAAGGAAGCACATATGTGACATAGAAAATGGCCTGGGCGGGCCACAAGCTCTCTGCTCCGCCAACTCCATCTCGCTCACGCTCAAATGGGCGAATGGAGAATCAAATCTCAGCAGGGTTTGTGAGGAGATGTAAGCTAGTGGAAAAGCATGTAAACAGAGAGCTCTCAGTAATAAGGAGGGGAAGGGGGCGGGGTTGCTCCCTGCCAACAGTCCTGTTGACAACTCAGAGGCAAATTTCGAATGAACTGTCCTAGAAAAATGACAGGTTTTGTGATTTTGGCTAAAAACTGCATTGTAATATTTAAAAGACCATTGGTATTACTTTGAAAATAGATCAAAAGACCTTTTTTACCCCTGCATATTTGATGATGAAGCATTTTGGCCCAACAGTGGATTCCCAATCTCTGGCCAGATGCTGTGACTTGGCCATAGTTTCTGTGTATTTTCAACACCAACATTTTCTTTGCTTCTTTCCCAGCTGAGGAAATCCTATGGAAATGTCTTCAGTGTGTTCATTGGTCCACAACCGGCTGTTGTCATCAATGGGTTAAAAGCTATGAAGGAGGCACTGGTGAACAAAGGCTCTGATTTTGCTGGAAGACCCCAAGACTTGTTTATCAACCATGTCACCCAGCAGTTAGGTACGTCACCTCATCTTCATTTTTTTGTTCAAAAGAAACGTCTGATTGTAAACACATTAAATGTTTGGGACTGATTTTGAAGAAAGAATTCTCTTCTGAAGTTGCATTTCAACAAATCAAGACACGAACGTCTACACATGTGCAACAACCCTGCACAGTGTTCTAAGGCAAGGTTCATTCAGTTATTGTTACGGTGAATTAAAATGTAGACAAAGAGCCGCTTTAGCAGGAAGAAAAGCATTCGGCACTATGCTGGTACATGTTGAGAGGTGGATTCAACAGCACCTGGGATGTAAATCCAGCTCACCTTTTCCTCAGTTGTTTTAGTGTACAAATCCTTTCTTCATCACCAAACAAATATTGGGCAAACTGTACAATAACTAAGGTGTAACTAGTGTTTCATGCTCGGCAGCTTTCAAAACTGTTTCTTTTTCATTTTATTTTGCTGTTTCTCTTTCCTTCAGGTTCACAGCCGCATTAAGTTACCAAGTAGCAACAACTTTTTCAGTATATCATTCTGTATACTTCAATTGATGATTTTGATCACTGTTAGGTTCCAAATATTTAATGCTCCTTTTCTGGCTTTATGTTTCAGGCTTTTAAAGCTATTTTAACACTTCTAAAACTATCTTCTTATTTAAGGGTGTAGGAAATGGAAGTATTTCATTTTTAAAATCTATATTGAACAGAAAGTTGCATTAAGGAGAA
Source organism: Oryzias latipes (assembly GCF_053564925.1). Lineage (NCBI taxonomy): Eukaryota > Metazoa > Chordata > Actinopteri > Beloniformes > Adrianichthyidae > Oryzias > Oryzias latipes. The sequence continues at coordinate 29,311,894 of NC_136242.1, read as the reverse complement.
CAGACAAGGTTCATCCTGTATAAAAGACAACCCCGGGGTACCACAGGGCTCCAATCTTGGTCCTCTGCTATTAGTAGATGAATGATCCTGTTTATTAAAAAAATAAATAAATAAAAAACAGGGAATTACAAAGCTAGGAATTTACTAAATGTAAAAAATTTAAATAATTTTTTTTCATTAGTAAAATGATGTCCTAACCTAAATGTTTTTTTAATTAATTTTAGAGAAATTATATTTATATTACATATTAATATTATACGTATATTCGCAGGGTGAAGCAATTTCTATCTTAATCTTCACTAAAACTGGAGCGATAAAGCAAAAATATATTTTATTTAAAAACTCAATCTTTTTCTCTTTTTTTTGTACAAGTAGGAGTGGTCTTGGAAAACTATGGTACGACTTGGAGAGAACACCGTCGCTTTGCTCTGATGACACTAAGGAACTTTGGTCTCGGGAAGACGTCAATGGAGGACCGGATTCACGAAGAGATTCAACAGACAATAAAAACCTTGGAAAAGAGCATTGGTTCGTCAGCGCTGGAGCAATGCTCTCTCCATTTGTGTCAGATATTGTTATTCTTCAATTTGTGCCATAATATTTTGCAGGATCAACCCTGAGTCCTCAGGTCATCTTTCATAATGCAGCCTCTAACATCATCTGCCAGGTTCTGTACGGAAAACGATTTGAGTACAACGATGAGATGATCAAAGTGATTATTAAATGCTTCACTGACAACGCCAAGATGACCAACGGGCCATGGGCTATGGTAAGTCACAGGGTATTTTAGAGGGTCGTTTTCAACCACTGCAAAAATAGTTCCATTTTGATCAGTTCCTATTAAAAAAACACTTAATCCTATAACCTTGGTTTAAAGTGCTTGTCTTATTTGCAAATGCTGTTGAACATTAACTCAGGCTTTAATTAAACTTATTATGACATAAGATTGAACTACAGCCAAAACATAGTTTGACTTTTAGAAAAAAAAATCTGTCATTATCTAAGCTAAAGAAACAAAGGACAAGTTTAAAAAAACTGAGTGATTGACGGATTCTTTTGCAGTCTTTTGCGCCGCTCAAAAACTTCAAACCACCCCCACAGCTCATTCAAGCCAGCACGCCCATGGGCTTGGGTGTTTTTGATCAAACAGCAGATGCATGGCAAAATACCAAATTTTCAGGACATGAAGAATCGTGACCCTGGCTAAACAGGCAGAGGTGGAATGTTTGCGACTAGCCTATTTTGTGTTTTGAGTAGTTTAGCAGTTCATTGCTGGGAATCTTAGGAGAAAAAAAATCACAGATCTATTTATTAATTCCACCTCTCTTCATGAGATTATTATTTTTTTGAACATATCTAACTCTTAAATACTAATCCTTATATATACTTTTCTGTAAAAAAAAATAAAATAAATAAAACTATGTAGGAAACAATACGCAAACTAGCTGACGAACCAATGGTTTACCTCCATTTTTGGCAGCTGTTTTGCTTTGAGGTAAAATTATAATTAAGTTTGAAAAAAGGTGAAAGAACTTCTATGTGCCTCACATAAAACTTCCCGTCGTACAATATTTTGTGAATGTATTTAAAGTTATCGACTGATAAAACCATGCAGTTTTTAGATGGTAAAAAACTATGTTTTTCATTAGTTTTCTCTTTAAAGGCCATGCTCATTACTGGCTTTTAAAAGGAATGTAGGTTTGAGCCATTTTTCATCAATATGTCTTCTGTTCAGAGCAATGTTGGACATTTTAGGAAGCAGACTCTACAAATGTGGACATGATTGAAAATGTCACCTCTTTGTTTTTGCAGATTTATGATTCTCTTCCCATACTTCGAAAACTGCCACTGCCATTCAGGAAGGCCTTTAAAAATTACGAGGTAATGGTACATTCATAAACATCCATCACATTTGAGTTTATGGGTAGAGGTCTCCCAACCGAAATCAGAAACACAATTCTAATCTTAAATTTACCAGATATCTGAACTTTCCGGTGCAGTATTTTTTCTTAGACCTTTTCGTAAAGTTATGGTAGCCCTGTAGTCAGAATTGCTCTCTGAATCCTTTCTTTAAAGGGATCCTTCAATCATAGAAAAAGTACTGTCCCAAACCTCTGTACAATGTTGATTCATCCAAAAGCATTGATGACTGGAGGTTTACACGCATCAGTTCAAGTCCAACTGCAGACTAAGTGGTGACCAGTCGAATTCGCTCATGGTGAACATCCTTTGAAATGTGAACTCTCCAGTAATACTACGACGCAAGTTGGGCTCACGTTTGGGAAGATATTTTCTCACACAAAAAATGAATTGAATGCAAGACAACAAATAGGTCAAAGGGTAGAGAAATGTTAAAAAATACATGTTGAAATTTTGTACAGGTTAGAGGTGATCCACTGTGTCCTACAAGTCACCATTGAACTGCAAAATCTTCAGTTATTAGCTGCTGGGCTCCAAGTCAACAATTCCAAGTCCTCCACCATAAAGCTTTGACAAGTTCTGATCAAGTGCGAATGATACCATATCCATAAGGTGCTTTTGGATAAGCCACTTACGATCTAAGGCTCTAAATTTTATCCCAAAGTTCAGGTCTGAATGAGTATAGTTTGGAATCAAACATATCCATACTACCCTGCACTTCTAAAACTAAATAGGCCATTTCTTTACAAACCATTGTGATGTTACATAGACAGACCACAGAAGTTGGGTCCCCAGTCAAGCGAAACAGTTGCAATTCACATTCTGTTGAAACACTCAAATAAAGATACTGCCTAAAAGTAAGTTAGAAAATGTTACCAATAAATTTAAATCTTCTGCACTTCTATATGTGTTTTTCTTAATTTCAGACCTGTAAAAACATCGCTTTTGATCTCCTGAAAGAGCACAAGGAAACCAAAGTCCCTGGAGAACCAAGAGACTTTGTTGACTGCTATCTGGATGAGTTAGAGAAGGTTTGTGCAAATGTGGTTGGAATTCAAGGCAGCTGAATTATTTAAATGTCTAAATTTTTCGAGCTGGAGCTTTTTACTTCTCAACTATTTCTTTTGAATTGTTTAAGTGAAACGTGTACATTGAGAGCGTGTTACTTGTGTTTGGCATTGGTCTTTGATAATAACCTATGCACTCCTCACTTTTAATGCATAGCGGCATTGCATGTCACTTGTTTCTGCTTGCTGTTGTTTGTAGAAAAGTGCAGATTCTTCATTTTCTGAGGAGCGACTGGCTGGCTACTCTTTGGATCTTTATTTTGCTGGAACAGACACCACTTCCAACACTCTGCTGACAGGTTTCCTTTACCTCGTGGGCCATCCACATATACAAGGTACGGATAAAGAACCAATGGAACTCACGGTGTAATTATTTGCTGTTTGTCAACACATCCAATGTCATTTGCTTCTGAAGAAAGATGTCAGCAGGAGATAGATCTTGTGTTGGAGGGCAAGGATCAAGTCAGCTTTGAGGACAGAAACAACATGCCTTATATGCAGGTGCTAAAAATCACCACAGATTTTTCTATTTAATTTTCCTTTTAACTATCATTTTGCACATTAACTTTTGCTTTCTTCTTTCATTTATTTAGTTTTGGCTAGTGGGGGCAGTATCAGTAAAGAAGCTAAGATCTCCTTGTCTTTATCAAAAAAGGACACTGAGGTCTACCCAGGCCACTTGGCCAGGATCTACCATGGGGCCTCGTGTTCAGACATGCCTAAAAGAACTCACTTATTGGTAGTCGGGGTCGAGGAAGCTGACCAGTAGGCCAAACCCGTTGGCTCTTCCCCATTCAAGCCTCTAAGGCAGGGGTGCTCATTACGTCGATCGCGATCGACCGGTTGATCTTCAAGGACATGAGGATAGATCGCAGGCCAGCAAAGATAAATTACAAAAAAAAATAGAAAAATACTTCTAAAAAATCCGTCAGCGAATCAAAATCGTCACCGAGAAGTACGGGACTTGATTGACAAGCAGAACGGCAAATCAAACATCCTCTGATACATACATGACTGCACATGCGTGTTTAAATTCACTTAGCGCTAATTCTGTCATCAGAAACGACTTGCCCCGCGGCACGTCAAGTCCCCGGCAGAAGACCACTCTGGACAACTGGAGTGTTTCGCCCCATGAGTCCCCCCCCCCCCTTCCGTGGCTCCCCCCATTGCACGGTTTACAGGAGAGCATGACATTTGATAGTCGCTGCTTTCTGTTTTTGTAATAGAACGCCTCATCTGTTAATACAAAAGTATCTATGTGTAATCTTACTGTGTAGTTTTTTAATTATCAGTACATAAACTATGTAATGTAATAATAGTTCATAATACTATGTTTATTAAACAGTATTTTAGTGTCATATATTAAGGTCAGTTAAAGTCTAAGTTCTTTTTCTTCATGAAGGCTGTGATCCATGAAGTCCAAAGGATTGCCAACATCGTTCCTTTTAGTGTCTTCCACGCCACAATGAAAGACACAGAGCTCATGGAATACTCTATCCCCAAGGTAAGAAACTGCTAGACGGAGTTTTTAACATAAGAATGGCTGAATTGAAGAGAGTTATGTCTCGTCTGTTCTTTTGGTTCATCTTCAGGGCACCATGGTCATCCAAAACATGAAGTCAGTGCTGACAGAGGAAGGACAGTGGAAGTTCCCTCATGAATTCAATCCTGAAAACTTTCTGAACGAGAAGGGAGAGTTTGTCAAACCAGAGGCGTTCATGCCCTTCTCTGCAGGTCTGACTCTGTTAAAAGCGTTTTTGGGGATAATCCTCTGTAGCTTTGTAACTCTAAAAAACAACATAAATTGATTATTAAATGTTCTTAAATATAGGCATCAACTGATGAAGTTAAAGACTCACTATGAGGAAAATTGTTTTTTTTTTCTGCGCCAACGGTCCCAAACCTCAGAGGCAAATTTCTGATCAACTCCTGTGTTCTAGAAAACGACATTGAATTTTTAATGTTGGCTAAAAACGGCATAATTATGATGAATAAACCACTGGGAACACTTTTACGACGACTGAAGTGGGACTTTAAAGTTACTAGAAAATATTAGGCAACTACTATTTAAAAATGTAAATTTTGTGTAAAATGCCAAGTGGGTAATGTGCATAAATGCCATCAGAATTGATAGATAAATCACAAAAATCCTTTATTTCCAAATGAGAATTAAATAGTTTTGGTAGTAAATTACAAAAGTATTAGTCATGTTTTTCATAACAAAAAATATATACAATTGGGACAAAATTTTGATTGGTTCTGGTTTATCTTTTTTATTTGTTTGATTTTTGCTAAAACCTTTTTTCACTTTCATATTTCAAGTATTTCAATGCTATCATAAGCTGCTCTTTGGTCAACTTGAATTATAGTTGCCAAAGTAAACACAAAAGTAACGCGTTCTATTGAAATATCATAAAAAGTGCAGTAAAAGTAGTGAGTATTATGAGCTTTTACACAAATGTTCATAAAACTAGAGTCTCGTGTAAACCACTCTGTTGTCTGTTTTTGTGTATCAGGTCCTCGGGTGTGTTTAGGGGAAGGTCTGGCTCGTATGGAGCTCTTCCTCACCATGGTGACTCTGCTGAGAAAGTTTAAGTTCACCTGGCCTGAGGATGCTGGGGAACCCGACTACACTCCTATTTTTGGGCTCACTTTGACTCCAAAACCTTATCGTATGAAAGTCCAGCTGAGGTCAAAACAATGAACATGTCCTGCAAAAAATATGGGTTTTGATGAAAATACAAGATTTTACTGCTGCTTGTCTTACAAAACAAATGATGATGTTTTTAATGTGTGTGTTTTTATTTGATTATTTTTACTTATTTTTTTTTATCATTTTGTTTATAACAAAAAAAAAATCAATAGTCAGTCTGGAAAGTTTTATATTTACTCTAAATGTACCTGTGTTTTCTGCACAGAAAGAATATAAAATATATTCTAACTAAAAATATATTCAGCAAATATTTTCCAGCTTGTCATTTATTACCCGTGACCCAACAGATTTATAAGCTGCTGCTTTTCTTTGTAAAGCTACACTTAGTCTTTTTCTGTTGTTTTTTTCTGTTGGTGGAGCAGGTGAGTTTACAGTAGGAAAACGATGTAAAACAAACAAACAAAATATATTGTTAGTTTGAATTACGGCTGGTGACATTCAGATATTCAGAAATGCAAAAGAATAGGTCATAATGGAAACTTTTCACTGGCATTTTTACTTACTTGAGTTTGTTGATGCTGTTAAAAACAAGTGTGGCTCTTAAATAATGTCTTCTTTTTCTAATTGCTTGTTCTTTTTTAGTGTATGTCTTTCCTAAAATAATAAAAGTTAAAGCTACTTGATGTCTTCTATAACAATCATTGTCTGTACTTTTTACGTACTGTTAAAATATCATACAGTGTCTTACAATGTTTACATCTGTGTACAGTTTATGTGCATTTGGACATGTTTCTGTGCCATCTTGGCACAACTTTGGTCTCCTCCCCAATATGACTAGATCTTTATGTCAATTTCCAGTGAGTTTTTTTTTTCCAAACACAAAATAGACAGTATCCTTCAGTTAACTTGTCCTGACCGTTAAAAAAGAAAGCTTTACTGTTATGTGTGAACATGTTTTCTCGCTAGTGTCTCATGACACAATCTAACAAAAATGATTAAATGGTTAATAGAAGCTTTTATAAAGAGAACTATTGAATTATTCCAGTACTATTTTTGACAGAAAAGTAAAAAGTGTAAAGAAATATTTATTACTCTAGAAACAGTTTTGCTGCTTAAAACTGAGGGACTCTTTTAAATTGACTCTAGAGCAAGATTTATGAATTGAATGTTAGAAAACTCATGTTACACTTAAGCATTAAAAATCTTAAGACATTTCAAACATTACTGTGTTACCAACTTAAGTTCATTTAAATCAGTTTTCAGGAAGCCAAGTCGGACTGAAGACACCAGTCCAGCCACAGGGAGGCAGTGGTTTACAGCATGGTTTATCACTGAACTGAACCGCCCTTGTAACTGCAGCTCAGTCACAAATCTCACCAGTTCAGTCAAAGTCACAAACATGTTCGTCTCGCTGATCTTGCTGTGGCTCTGCATCTGTATCTTATTCCTCCAATTGAAACCTCGGAGGCCCAAGAACTTCCCACCAGGACCCCCAGTCCTGCCCATGCTGGGGAACCTTCTCCACCTGAGTTTAGACAATCCTTTGAAGGACTTTGACAGGGTAAGAGATTCAAATGTAATAAGCTGATGTTGCATTAATGGAAGGCACCATTTGATTGAGGGAAATTGTGTTAGATCAAACATTTTACTAACACGCACATCTATGTTCAATTCACCTGAAGATGTGATTTCGTAATCTATTAATACATTTGAAAGCCTGTAGGCAGAACTGCTCCAGACCAGCTCCACAGGTTACAGAGAATTGGTTAATTTTTACTCCTGAGATCCTAATGTAGTGTTTTCATTCTGTCAGGTGAGAAAGACAAAGGCTGAATACGAATTCTTCCCTCTACCCTATGACCCTATGACCCTCCAAACAGAGCGATATGAAAACCTTAAGTTGTCGCCCATCGTGAAACAGTTAAAAAGAATCAATTTCTCCTTCTTCCACTACTGGCAGAGGTATAACTTGACCCTACGCTAGTCCCTACCACTCCTCCTTAAAAAAGCTTTTTGGACACCACTACAGCTTCAAATGCCCCAACAATTGGAGGGTTAGGGAGAAGCAGTAGGGGTAGAATTGGGAGAAGCAGTAGGGGTAGAATTGGGAATTGGCCAAAGGCTTGTGCACTTTACACTAGTAAAGGTCAACAACCAACAATTACCTCATTCTTTGCACATGGCAGATTAAAATGAGGAGACGTTTTTTCCTTTGTCGGAGGACAGACTCACAAAAATAAACTTTCTTTTGAAAAGGAGAAATTGAGTAAGTTATCTACATTAGCCACCAGTTCTTTCTCAGAAGAGACCTTGCAAGAACCTGTTAATGAAAAGCCAGGGGTGAGGACTGTCTTATAGATCTGGGTCACTAATGGAGGCGCTGTTGCTTTATCAGTTTGGTTAATAGCACTAGCTTTTTATTAACTGATCATCCTCTGCTACCTACTCTAAATTATTTTCATCACTATGTTTTAGCATTTAAAAATCATTTTAAAACTTTTTTTTCCCTTTGGTCTTTTCAGCTAAGGAACTCCTATGGAAATGTCTACAGCCTTTTTCTGGGTCCGAAGCCAGCTGTGATCATTAACGGGTTCAAGGCCATGAAGGAAGCCATGGTGATCAAGGCCACTGATTTCGCAGGGCGTCCCCAAGATCTGTTTGTGAATGATGTTAGCAAGAGGAAAGGTAAAATCAGCTGATCTCTCATTCTACGGAAATGTAGTGAGTTAAAGAAAAATATGTCAAACTCTATTGATTGTTTTAGTATGTTAATGTGAAGTCTGCACAAAGAAAACATGCCGGTATGAGTTCAAAAGTGCAAAATCATAAATCAACATGAACATCTTTGTCACCTTTTACCCAGTCTCTATCTGTTGCAATTGCATAAGATGGGAAAAAGCAAAGACAAGTCATTACATGTACTGTTTACATGCTAGGGAGTTTAGACCTTTACTTTTAACTTCAAATTCAAATTTACTTTCATCCTTATATGCATTTTTTATAAAGTAAAAGTGCAAAAAAAGAAAACAAAAGGAAGCAAATTTATAATATATATACATAGGAACGATGTCCCAATCAGATCCCGATTCTGAGTCTTTTGATTTTGAGTATCCAAAACTTTTTTAATACCTTTAAAAAATGAACAAATGCAGAAATGGGATCCAGGTTTACCTACTTTTTATTTTTTTATTTACCTTTTTCTTTTTTATAATTTAACAGTCAAACTTCTGTGAAGTAGTTTTAACAATCAAGTAAAAATAGTGAAACTATCAACCCTGTAGCTCCGCCCCTGATTTCAGTTGAATCTGAAAGCAGACAATATTTCCCTTATATTATAACTTTAGTAATGTATTAGTTTTCTATTTTCAAGTCCCTTTAATAAATGAAGCTGAATTTTTAAAGCATAATAACTAAGCATATAAAGATTCTTTTTAAATGTGTCAACAGAGCATAACAATATTAGGCAATGTTCAGCTGGTTTGAATCCTACCTCACAGGAAGAGATTTAATCGTCAGTGTAAATCATACATCATCTGGGAGGCACGGACTGACATGTGGTGTGCCACAAGGTTCAGTCCTTGGCCCCACACTTTTTAAACTTTACATGCTACCGCTTGGTGATGTCATCGGGAGACATGGCATAAACTTTCATAGATATGCTGATGACACCCAGTTATTTGTGGCTGTGTCTCCTGACGACATGGGGACCCATTGATGACCTTTTAAGTTGTGTTTTGATATTGAAACATGTATGGGAGAGAACTTCTTAAAGCTCAATCAAGACAAAACTGACATTTTAATTGTTGGTCCTGAAGCTGAGAGAGAAAGGGTCCAATCTTATTTATCAACTTTTAATCGAAATGTGTGCAGTAAAGTCAGAAACCTCGGTATGATTTTAGATGCAGATCTTAACTTTGAAGCGCACGCAAACCAACTTACAAAGACTGCCTTTTATCACCTTAGAAGTATTGCCCGAGTGAGACACTTTGTCTCACAAGCCAGTGCTGAAATATTAATCCATGCTTTTATAACATCTAGGATAGACTATTGTAATGCTCTTCTTTCTGGTGTTAAGAAAAATACAATCAACCGGCTGCAGCTTGTTCAAAATTCGGCTGCACGCCTTTTAACTAGAACAAGAAAGAAGGAGCACATTACTCCAATATTGAAGTCTTTGCACTGGCTCTCAGTCAGCTCGATTTTAAGTTTCTTTTATTAGTTTATAAAAGTTTAAATGGAACTGGACCATCATTTTTATCAGATTTACTTTTGGTTTATGACCCTCCCAGAGCCCTCAGGTCCACAGGTGCAGGTCTGCTGGTAACAAAGAGATGAACCACACAGGAGAGGAGCAAACAAGGGACTCAATCACACTGGGAGGGAGAAATGGGGGAGGAGACCCTTCGAGGGCTGAGGCTTACCAACGGAGCGCTGGGCCGACCCACGTGGAGGAGATTGGCAAATAAAAAAACAGAAAAAAAACCCACTCTGTGGCACCCACAAACGTGAAAAAAAAAAAAAAATCCGCAAATGCCCCAATTGAGCCTCCACTGTTGTCGCCCGACACGCTCTGTCCCTGCACTCGGCCCTAAAAAACAAGGGGGTAAAAGATATAAAAACAAGGGTCGGCAATATTGTTTGAGCAAAAAAAAAAAAAAAACAACAATCAATGCCCACCCTCACTCATTCATACACCAACACACACACACCATAAAACCAAAAGGTAAAAACAGGATAAAACCAGCACAGCACAGGTCCTTGGGAAGGGCACGGCACTTCTCAGCAGATCCTAAGTCCAATGTCCATGGAGAAGAGAGTGGTTGACGCCGCTCTCTGTTGGCTGCAACGGAGGCCAAGAAGATGGGTGTCTGGGCTCAGAGTGCAGCCTGAAGCCCACTGGCAGGAGCTGGAGGTGGCAGCTGGAGGTGGCAGCCACAAGCTGCAGTTTTAACCACCACACTCAGGATCTTCAGACACTCTGTGCCCTGCTGCAGAGAGGAGTGTATCCCAGGTGTAGAAAGGTAGAGTTGGCAGCCCATTGGCTTAAGCAAGCTGTAACTGCTGTGCGATAAATTCAGGGAAGCCAAACAAAACAGCAGTGGTGCCTCTGCCGCCCCTGAGCAGTGAGGAGAAACTCATCCACGCCTTAAGCTCGCTTGGGCGTAGAGGGGTGCTCCGGATGCCAGAGCTCTTTTTTTTTCCCAGCAGGAAGCACAGAGGGTTAGCCACCAGGAAATGGGCGGGTATGAGCACCACACACCAAGTCCTCAAGTGTTGGGCCAAACAATTTTTATACTGCTCCCAGGTAGTCAGGGGGATTGCAGCATCATCCAGCTACAATGACGTAAAAGTGGGTCATTCAATCAGGCAGTACAGGAACATCATTTCTTGTATAGTCGCGACTTTCCACGTCATTGTTTTCTTACTGAAAGATAGAACTGAGACCATCATATTATGGTGAAAATAGCATGTAAGCAAATGATAATTACATAACCCTAACAGGAGAATTAGTTTACTTTAAATGTTGCCAAGCAGGTTATTTCTACCTATATTACCAAATGTAGGTCAACCCTGAATAGCCAATGTCTGCCCCGGTGACTAGTTGCTGCTACACTTTGGCCCTTCAGAAAACGGTCTACAGTGGTTTAAACATTTATTAAAATTGTTCTTCTATCTGATCTTAAAGGAAGTAATGGTATATTTTCACATACAAAATCGATCAGAAGTCAGTTTATTATACGGTTGCACTATCACGATCATTTGATAGACATAACAGCCAGTCTAAGCCTACTATACTTCTGTGCATTCTGAGCTTCCTGCCAGAAATCTCTTGCAAGCTACTAAACTGTCTAGTTAGGCTCAGAATTTTTACTTCTATGCCTAGAAAAAGGTATAACAATGGCCAAAAACATACAACTTTCATTTTTGATCTTTCAACACCAGAGCTGTCAGCAGCGACATCAAAATAACACGTTTTTTGAAATACAGCAACTCTTTGACTGTTTACACAAGTCATGTACCTCCAAGCAGCTTTGCGCCGGTATGAAATACTTTATTAGGAATTAGTTGGAGTTATGTTAATTAGGCAAACTGTCAAGAAATAATGGAACTTCACAGACGATGGTTAAAGGGAGGAGAGTTTTCTATTTGCGTTGCTATTTGAAAGAAGGTAATCTTGAAGCCAAATTGTATGACATTTCTTTAAAATTTCTAAAATGTTTCCTTCTGAAAAAGAGAACTTAGCAAGTTTTTTATTTAAATTGTAGTTGTGTCAGTTCCCAGACTTGGAGCTAACGCAGAGGGACCAAATGTTGCAGTTCAACGAATGGCTGCTAGAGGGTGGTTCCAAAAGAGAGTATCTTTCCACAAATTCCACAATTAAGAGTCCAACTAAAATAAAGTATTGGAAGGATTGAAGAATCTTTTAAGTATCTGGACTTTCCAGTTGTGTGTTTTGGGGGATTTTATTATCAATAATATTGGAAAAAGAAAAAGTTTAACAGTGCCGCCAATAAAATAAACATGCTATGCTTTGCTTTTTTTTCAGAAGGTTTTTTTTTTCAACTCAGCCATTTTCTAAGTATTTTGCAGGTAAAAAAGTGTCCCCCTCACCCTAGATTACAGTATATTATATTTAGAAAAAAAGGGGGGGTTCATGTACAAAACTTGGAACTTACGGTTAAATAAAATGTCTTTCTTAAAAGCCTTATGTGTTTTGTTGCATTTGTAGGTGTAATACTGGCAGATTATGGCGAAAGCTGGAGGGATCATCGTCGCTTTGCTCTGATGACTTTGAGGAACTTTGGTCTGGGAAAAAAGTCGATGGAGGAAAGAATTTCTGAAGAAATTCAGCACACCATAAAAACACTGGAAAATAACATTGGTGTGTCATTTGTGTCTCCAAATAACTTTCATTTACAGGGTTTAGTTAAATCTTTTTTAACATGCGCCGTCTTTTACAGGGAAACTCTTTAGTCCTCAGATTATGTTTCATAATGCAGCCTCAAACATAATCTGCCAGGTTCTGTTTGGCAAACGCTTCGAATATGACGATGAGATCATCAAAACGATTGTTCAGTGCTTTACCAGAAACTCAAAGATAGCCAATGGACCGTGGGCCATGGTAAGTCAGTCCCACTTCTTGGGTTTTTTTACACAACTATTTTCTGTTTGACTTCCAAGTATGAAAAATATCTTGGTAACCATGGAGCCCCAAATTGTTCGTAACCCTTGCGCTATCCTAGGCACTTTGACATTGGGAGTTGGGTCATCTAGACCCACTAGACAGTGCTCTGAACCTTTTTTCTTCAATGATTTGTGAACCTCACTGGTGTCCGTGGATTACATGAAATATTTCCACCTTTATCCACCTCTGTCATGGTCGGGATAACACGTCAATGCAAGGGTGGGGTCATCTAAGATAGCACAAGGGATAATTGAAAAAAATAAATATGACCTTGTGCAATCACACAATCAACCAATAAATCTCTCATAAGTATATAAAAAGATCAAGAAATTTTGACAAACCTGCACACAGATTTTAAATTAGTCATATTATTACATACATTTCATTTTCATCATCATGTTGATTATTATTATAATTCTATGGCTTTTTTTCAGACACTTGAATTTCAAAATCAATATTTTCCAAAGTAGTTTTTTTTTATTTTACATTGTTTTCCAGAATTACTTATTTTTATGAGAGATTTATTGTGTGATTGCACAAGGTCATATTTATTTTTTTAGTTATGAACAATTTGGGGCTCCATAGTAACAAGTGAAATGTTTTTTTGAAATATTGAGTATATTATTGGCATTTCAATATTAATACATGTTATTACTATTTTTCTTTAGATATATGACTCTATTCCGCTGATCCGCAAACTGCCTTTGCCATTCAGAGAGGCCTTCAAGAATGCAGAGGTACTGTAAGAATCATGTAGTGATATTCACATTCGTGTTACCAAATGACACTTCTTGTGTGGTCTTGTAAAGTTTTTTTTGTTTTGTTTTGAGTTACCAACACTGCCAGGCAGCGTATTTTTCACCGTGCCCCTCAGTCAAGTCATTCTTCCTCCTAAACAATATCATCAACATTTAACCAAGGCTCATGAATCATTACAGTATCACAGTTTAACAAAGTTCAAAACATACATCCCTGTGGTGCGGCAGAATCAGATCAATCTTTTGTAGTCTAGTGACCTGACTCCTATTAGCAAAGTCCATAGTTCCAGTGTGCTAAAATTATGTATTATTATTATTATATTTTTTTATTTAGATTTGTGTAGATGTTGGAACTCATTTGGTGAACGAGCACAAAGAGACGAGGATCCCTGGAAAGCCTAGAGACTTTGTTGACTGTTACCTGGATGAAATGGAAAAGGTAGTAGTTATTAGATTTTCCTTAAAAAATATATAAGTTAAAATAATTGAAATTATTTTAACTTTTTAATAAGTTCCTATTTATAATAATCTTTGTCTGTCTGTAGAGGGGAGATGACTCTTCATTTTCAGAGGACCAGCTAATTATATACGCTTTAGATCTTCATTTCGCTGGGACCGACACAACCTCCAATACTCTGCTGACTGGTTTTTTTTATTTGATCAACTACCCACACATACAAGGTAAGCTTAGCAAGCCAAGTTAAAAAAAAAGATGGTAGCTATTGGTCTAATTTAATGTTCAGAATGTTTAGAATTACATTTTTTTACAAAGATGTTTAGCTTTGAAACTGACACTTCATTTTTACATTAGTTGTTGTTGTTTTTCCCTTCAGGGGTTGCTACAGCCAATCAGCTTCATGCATTTTATGATTTGGCAGTGCCCTTCCTGACACAACCCTGTATTTTACTAGGGCAGTGGACCGGCACAGGAAGATCCAGAATTTTGCCCCCATGGTTAGCTTAATGGGTCGTGCTCAGTCTGGATGAAGCTTGCACCCCAAGGGAATCGAACCCTGGTTTCCCATGTGCCAGTTATAAGCTTAAAACCAACTGAGAAATCCAGTCACTAAATTTGTTTTCACATTAGTACATAATCATTTTACGTAAAAATGACTCATCAGTAAACTGCCACAAACTCACAATACAATGTCTAAGGACACTGACCTGATTGAAAACCTCAGAATCACAGATGTTAGCTCAACAATTGATTCCAACAATCGATTCCAACAACTGCAGACAACGACGAAAACCGCTTTTCCCACTAATTTTTGTAAAAAAGATCAAAAACGCAATTTTCATTACAAGTTTGTTAAAGACCCAGTCCAATGAAAATTGTGTTTTTGTTTTTTGTAGCGTGTTCTTGTAGCATTTTTCTCTTAAGGAGAACATATATCAAGAAAATTAAGATTAAAAAAGATTATCTGAGTATTTCTTTATTCATATAGTGACGAATCAGGTGCAGATGAAAAAGCACCATTTGAAAAAGCTTGTAGTTTCTACATGCAAACCACAATCAGCAGGCAACAAGCTCCCTGCTCTGCTCCATTTCGATGCATCCACTTGTAGACAAATAGCGCCATCAACATGTTTATTTTTCTCATCTGAGCTAATAACTGGCCCAAAACCCTGCAACTGGATAGCTCTACTATTGCTCGCCGTTTTGTTGCACCATTAACTTTAGCTTGGGGTTGTGTGGGGATGAAAGCTAGCGGGAGAGAGTGTAAACAAAGGTGTCATAGTATATCAGTGCAGGCTTACTCTGCACCCGCCAACAACTCAGAGATGAATTTCAAATGAAGCCCTTAAAAAACGACGCAGGCTTTTTGATTTTGGCTATAAACGGCACAATCATAATTAAAAGACCTCCAGGAATGTTTTTAAATTGGATCAAAAAATGATTGGAGTAGGAAATAAATTCTGTATAAGAATGATAAAGTGTAGTGATTCATTAAACACCCATGGGGGTGTAAATATTCTGAAAGCTTTCAATGTTCATATTTTTAATAAGGTTAGACTAGATTTTTTGCCATTTCAAACATCACCTTTCTGATGTTTTTAAGTCTCCTTTTGCTTCCTCAGATAAATGTCAACAAGAGATTGATCGAGTGTTGGAGGAAAAACAACAAGTGACGTTTGAGGACAGACACAACATGCCTTACATGCAGGTGCTGTGCAGCATCAAAGGACTTTGTATTTCAGGTTTTTCTACCTTCAACTAAAAAATCTAACCTGAGGATTTTAGGTTCTACTTGTGATCTCAACCGTGCTGAATATTTTTGCTGTATTTTTTCTGCTCTTAAAACGTCTGTTCTCATGTAGGCCGTAATCCACGAAGTGCAAAGAATCGCCAACACTGTTCCTCTCAGCGTCTTCCACAGCACAACTAAAGAAACAGAGCTTATGGGGTACACCATCCCTAAAGTAAGAAACATGCTGGTGTTTTTAGTTTGGCTAATAGAAGGACCGTAATGAAGAGTAGCTATGTAATCTTTGGTACTCTGCTTTTTCTTCAGGGCACCATGATCATCCAAAACATGGGGTCAGTGCTGAGGGAGGACGGACAGTGGAAGTTTCCTCATGATTTCAACCCTGAGAACTTCCTCAACGAAAAGGGAGAGTTCGTCAAACCAGAAGCTTTCATGCCGTTCTCTGCAGGTACAGATGCAGAAAAGTTCTTAACCTCTTCAGACCCGAGCTCTTGCTTGATATGAGTCTTACATGTTGTAGTCACAGGGCACCAGTTAACTACTATGGTAATATAACCCAAAATAGGACGTCCACGCATGTGGATGCCAAGTCTTACGTGGTTAATTAGTGAGCTATATTACAAATGGGAATGAAGCAAAGTGTCTGCGATGACTTTGCCTTGTTTTTTTGTGTCTAAGGTCCTCGAATGTGCCTCGGAGAAGGTCTGGCTCGTATGGAGCTCTTCATCATCATGGTGACTCTCCTGAGAAAGTTCAAGTTCACCTGGCCTGAAGATGCAGGGGAGCCAGACTTCACTCCAGTGTATGGGGTCACTTTGACTCCTAAACCTTACTTCATGAAAGTTCAGCTCAGATCAAAACCGTGAGGTGTTGCTCTAATGCTCAACACAAATATGCAGTTTTAAAGAATTACAACAAGCCTTTTTAAGTATTATTTTCCAGGAACAACAAAAACTGTCAACACCACATATTTTTTTTTTCTTTTGGAGTTAATAAGTGCATGTACCAATTTTGGTGTAGCCATATTAAAGTAATATTTCTAATTTTCTCTAGCAACCATTATTTCTGCTTGCCATGCTCAACTTCCTAATGTGACATGTGGGTGTCTTAAGCTTAGAAAAGCCTTGTGGCTTTTCAAACCAATCCGGGATTTATTTCATTTGGACATGGTGATTATTTACGGTGTTTCCTGAAAGAATTTGGCAAATGGCACGTTGTGAAAACTATTGGAATAACATGTAGAACATAAAATGGCAGACAGTAGGGTGTTAAATACCTTTTTTGGCCATGTGATGGCCAATACCCAAGTGGAATTTCCCCTTGATAATGCAGTAATGTGCACTTTAAACTTTATGACCATATAGGTTGTTTTATTTTTATTTTTAGAAAAGGGCACATCTTGCAGTGTTTCCACAAATCAGATAGAAAGCATATGGCAATAAGCACAATGTTACAAATGTTCACAAGTTTTCCCATCTTATGTCTTCTTCAAATTTTTCATATTTAACATTTATATTTAATTTTACATTAGTTTCCTCATAATTTATGTATTCCTTCTGATTTTGCTGAAAGCAAAGAGAGCAAAATGATGGCTCTACATGTGAAGAAATGGAAGAAAAAAAACCTTTCACACTACTAAAGATCTGATCAGTTTGGTGCAAGACAAAAATTTACCAGGCTTGGTAGATGGAGAACCGTTTATAATATACAAATAGCCTCAGAAGTCATTCTTCTTCAAAATACACCATTTAACCCTTGTGCTATCTTAGATGACCTCACCCTTACTTTGACGTGTTCTCCCTACCATGACAAAGGTGGAAAGATTTCATGTAATCCATGGACACCAGTGAAGATCACAAATAATTGAAGAAAAAAGGTTCAGCACACTGTCTACTGGGTCTAGATGACCCAACTCCCAATGTCAAAGTACCTAGGATAGCACAAGGGTTACAAGAAATCAATAAAAGCTTAAAAAAAATCATCCACTGGAAAAAAACAAATTCTCCTCCCTATGGGCTCATAAATCTAAGTTTTAAAACTCTCCTTGCAGTCGCTTTAGTTATTTAGTTAGTTAGTTTATTTGTTAGAGAATAAAGGGGCAAGAGAGGGTGTTTGGTACAGAGAAGATTGCATCCTGACCACACCCCTCTGCTGATCCATCCTGCTTTTCTTTTCTTCCTGACTAAGCATCCTGTGGCATGATTCTGTTCTCTGAGCACCAGTTTGAGCATTGTTTGGGCACTAGAACCATTTCTACTAAAATCCAAACTGCACCCATCCCTAATAAAGGGTGGGGAAGATTTAGGCAGGGTAACACTGAGGTAAATGAAGTTGTGAACCTATAAGTACAGTGACGGAGATGCTGCAGAGGTACAGTTGCAGGCAGGGGGTCTAAGGGCCAACTTAGCATCCCTGTTAACACAAGCAGAATGAGGAACAACACAATGATTGCACCAGAAATGCCAGAAAAGGTAGAAAAAGATGTTCTCTCAGCTGAATCCTTGTTGATCTTTCCATCATGCATGGAGATGTTGGGGGACCCAACAGACAGGTGAAACTGTTAAAAAGAGGTTGGTGATTTTGATTTTAAAAAGAAAAGCGAAGCCGACTTAAAACCTAAGAACTAAACCAGGGCTGCTCATTCCTGGTTCTCGAGATCTGCCGCCCTGCCTTTTTTTCCTGCTCTCCCACCATTGCTTGCTTTTGATTACCTGAACCAGGTGTGTTCATTCAATCACAATGTGGAGACATCTGATTGACCTCATCAGCAGCCTTGCAGAGCTTGGAGATCTGGAAAACAGTCAGGCTGGTAGATCTTGAGGACCAGGATTGAGCAGCCCTGAGCTAATTTAATGCATGAAAACCTTTATGTGAAAACCTATATGAAGAAAGAAAATCTAAAACTGAGACTAAAAAGTACTGGAACCAAACGGTGAACATTTAAATAGATTTTAAATTGGGTAAAGACTGGCACGGACTAACCATGAGTCACCATGGACTATGTAAGAGTTAATGGCCGACGAAGTGTGCATTATCAGAAATGAACGCACGCCGTGGAAGACTGAAACTATGAGGTTCCGTTAGTGCCAAAAATATGTTTTTGTGTCCACTGTCTATGTCTACTGCAGTTGAAAAGTTTTTCAACCTTTTTTGAGCCACGGCACACTTTAACCTTGACAAAAATCCCGCGGCACACCAGCATCCAAAAAAAAAAAAAGCAGAAATTCATGGTCTGTATTGATCGACAGCCACCCCCCCACCCCCCGCAATCTCACGTGGATTTTTGTGATAATTATGTTAAATTAGAAAAATTTAGAAACTGTTTGTTTGTTGTGGTTTCAAGACGTTTCACAAGGACGACTCATTGTGCGCTGTTTCTTTAAGCCAATGCATCATGGGAGATGTAGTGTGAAAACTGCTGAAAAAGGGCAGAAAGACTCGCGTCTCTGAGCTTCATTGTGTTGTTCACTTGTTCAACGGTCTGACACCGGACTCTGTGGAAAGCTACACCGCTAAAGACGAGCTTTAGCTGGTATTTATGTTAGAACTCAGCGACTTTATCAGCAGAATTAAGAACAAGGAAGTGAAGACTTTAAGCACTTCTGATTGGTCAGACTGATGACATGTGATTAAGCCTTCAACAATGATTGGCGGAGACAGTTAAAGGGGCGGGACTTTTCTTTACACAGTTATAGCTGCAGCTAAATCGCGGTACCGTCATTCTTATCAAAATGTCTTTAATAGAATCAAATAAACACA
Source organism: Oryzias latipes (assembly GCF_053564925.1). Lineage (NCBI taxonomy): Eukaryota > Metazoa > Chordata > Actinopteri > Beloniformes > Adrianichthyidae > Oryzias > Oryzias latipes. The sequence continues at coordinate 29,292,344 of NC_136242.1, read as the reverse complement.
AAGAAAAAGTAATTTTAAGATCTTTTATATTCCTAACTACTCAGTGTTTTATCAGGGCCTGTTTGGATGAACAAAAAGCTGATTTCCTGGAGATGGAAAAAATTTTTAGATCAGTGAATGAGGGCAATTTCCCACGGCGCACTTGACCATCTCCCACGGCACACTAGTTGAAAAACACTGGTCTACTGAACGAGTTCATTGAACATTGGCTCATGCGTTATGTTTAAAACTTTGCATTTGTCTTTGTTATTGTCGTTACCCCCTGTCGTTTTACTCTATCGTCAGGAAAGTCCTTAGCAACCGTTGCTAGTGTCGTTAGCTGCGACATTTCCCCATGTCGTGTCGTTATATCTTGTCGTTTTTTTTAATTTTGCCAAAGTCGTCAGACAAATCCTTTGTACGGCCAGTAAATTGTTTCCTGTACTACCGCGGAACGAAAAAAAAACGTTTATTAAAGCCGGGGCTAGCGTTAACCACGACAAACACTTTTTTAAAATAAGCTTTATTGATATTCCTGCAAACGCGCATTGCCAGAAAGAGGGGGGGGCGCATGCGTACGACGCTTTCACGTTCCCGAAGCGACTCTTGCCAATTGTTTTAAGTTATTTAGAGAATGGCTTCAATTAAATCTGGAGATGAAACTATTATTTAAGTCTTTTAAAAAATAACTGATCTTTATCAAAAACGTTGTCACAAATCGGGTGGATAAACGAGGAGCAGACTGGGCCAAAAATTTGACTGGATTTTGATATTTTCTTTTCCCTCTGTAATGTATTTATTTGACTATGAGGTGGTGCTCTCGGGACCAGTATAATGCTCTTTTGGGCGCCTCTGCTCCTCGTTTATCCATCAGATTTGTTTGGTAAAGATACTTAGGATTTTCCTGACGACATGGGGAAACGACGTAGCAAACGACACTGGCAACGGTTGCTAAGGACTTTTCTGACGCCGTAGTGAGACGATATGGGGAAACGACAATAATAAAGACAAATGCAAAGTTTTAAGCATAAAGCCTACCAATGTTTAATGAACTTGTTTAATAGATAAATCCAGTCGCTATGTTCATTGATAAGCTTTTGAATGAGTGTGATGTATTATGTTTGCAAGAAACTTGGCTTGCCAAACAGGACTTGGACAATCTAAACTCATTACATGTGGATTTTCATGGTGCTGGTGAATCCACCACTGATCTGAGCACCAGAATCGTTCGAGGTAGAATTCCTGGGGGCGTGGCTATCCTCTGGAATGTTAAGTATGATGCTGCTGTTAATGTTGTGAGACTTAATGTTGACTGGGCTGTTGGCTTGGAAATCGACATTGATGAAAAGAAATTTACAATTCTAAATGTTTACATGCCCTATGAGTCTAATCTATTGGAGGACGAATTCTTGCACAAATTAGCATTCATAAAAGCATATATTGAGGATAGCAGCTCCACTTGTGTGTTTGTTATGGGAGATTTTAATGCTGATCTCTCAGATGACTCATCAATATTTGGTAATCATTTAACTTCTTACTGTGAAGAAAATAATCTCACCTTATCAAGTAAAATACTTCTCCCAGATACAAGCTTTACTTATATCAGTGATGCCTGGCATTCCACCTCATGGCTGGACCACTGTATCTGTACTGCGGATGCTCATGCTTCTCTGAGTAACATAGAAATACTGTATAACTTGGCTACCTCTGATCACATACCAATAATCTTCTCCTTAAATGTGGCAAATGTACCATCTCTTGTGGCGAAAGATAATAACGATCTTACAGATAAACTTGATTGGTCCAAAGTTACAAATGAGGACATCAATAAATACACAGCAACCACCGATGCTCAGCTGCAGGCTGTAAAATTGCCCAGGGATGCGCTGGCATGCTGTGATCCAAACTGCAAAAATACTACTCATTGCAATGAATTGTGTAAACTCTATGAAAATATAGTAAAAGCTGTAAAAGATAGTAGTCTTTGCCTACGAAGCAGGAGTCTTAAAAGCTGGACTGTCAAGCCAGGCTGGAATGACTTTGTAGCTGAACATCATGCTGCAGCCAGGGACGCTTTCAGACTCTGGCATGAAGCTGGGAAGCCTCGTCAAGGTGCCTTGTTTGAGAGCAAGAAAATGACTACTGCTAGATTCAAATATTCACTTCGCATTATCAAAAGGCAAGAAAACATGATGAGAGCAGACTCTCTGGCCAGAGGTCTACAAAATAATGATTACCATAAATTTTGGAAGGAGGTTAATGCTATGAATAATCGTAAAACTTCATTGCCATCCAACATTGAAGGTGTATGTGGTGCTGATAACATTGCTGATTTATGGCGTAAGCATTATTCTGACCTGCTTAATTCGGTAAAAAGTCATGCAGTTTCTATTGACAATGTGGATTTTACAGACACAATGGTTATTCGTGCAAGTGAGATTCAAGATGCAATTTCAAAGATAAAAGAAGGCAAAGCATGTGGTCTTGATGACATCACAGTCGAGCATCTAAAATATTCAAGTTTTAAATTACTGCCCCTGCTGGCCATGTGTTTCACTGGCTTTTTAACCCATGGAGTCCTGCCTGATTCAGTTCTCTCAGTTGTATTAATTCCCGTCATCAAAGACAAGACCGCCAGTTTAAATAGTCTGTCGAACTACAGACTGATTGCCCTTTCCAGCAACATTTCAAAAATTTTAGAATATGTTTTATTGACTAGACTCGAAGTATGGAATTACAAATCTGCCAATAAGTGAAAGGGCGTAAAGACAACTAAGCAGGCGTATTTAGGAACTGAGTGAGTGAACCTTAAAACCGCGCAGGCGCAATTCTAACTGAGAAGTGATCTTGCGCGGTCAGTTCCTTTTTGCGCGCTCATGTGGATTTACGCTCAGTGTTAAGGGGGCGTTTTTGTCACTTTTGGGGCAGGAACCTTTCTGGTTGATCTGATTGGCTGAAATTTGCATGGCCTATCGGCGAGACAGAGGGGCGGGACCTTCATTTTTCAGTGCGGGGGGGGGGTTAACAGGCGGCTCTTGAGCTGCATGTGGCTCTCTGCCTTTTATCATATTTTCTATATTCAGTACTTTCACAACCATAAGGTGAAAGTCTTCCATTTTCTCCAAAATGTACAGAGCGGCCCTAATGTGTTGTTGTGTGAGCTTCAGTAAAGAGGATCTAGGAGAGAACAGCATGAGAACGGTACGGAGAGAGGAGAGGACGTGATAGAAGACACCCCCCAATAGTACAAAGGAGCAGATATGTGAATAATGCAGAACAACTTCACTTTGGAAACCCTGGAAATGCAAAGAGACACGACTAGGAGGCACAGTTTAAACTGCAAGCTATCAGCTACGCGGAAGAACACAGGAATAGAGCAGCTGCAGTTCGGTTAAATTAGATCTTCACAGATTCGGACTTCCTGCTTCAATAACTCCTCTGATAAACTTTCAAATGTGTCAGCAAGTATCTCAATCATTTTGTATTAACACAGAGTGAACCGCAAATGCATTTCTGAAGAAAAAAGATCGTTTTTTTTCCCCTTTTAATCAGAATTGTTCGTCTCAAGGTGTAAATGCACACATGCAGCGAGCCGGCTGCCAAGGGACCGTCAACAAAGTGCCACCTCTGTGAAACACCATTCTGTAAAAATCAGTGAACTTTCAAAAAGCGAATAAATGTCTATATTTATATGAACTGGTAATGAAGACTCGTCAGCATAGTCATGCTACATTATTATTTATTATACTAAATTTTGTTAGAAAGTCAACCTCCATTTTATTGCTTATAGTTTTAAAAATGTAATAGAGACATGAATCATAAAATAAATGCTCAATAGCTCTGAAGATACTAAAGCTTCTGTCACCAAACCTCCTGTACTGACTAATCATGACCTTATTGTCCTACTGCAATAAATATTATGTCATAATTCACGTTGTTTATTGTTAGGAATTTTTCATATTTAAATATTGATCAGATTTGGTCAAAAATGCTCAATAGCTTTGAAGATGCTGTAGTTACTGACACAAAACTTCCTGTACTGACTAATCATGACCTTATTTTCCTACTAAAATAAAGATTATGCAAAAGAAAATTCTGGCACCTTCAGAGCTATTCAGGATTTATGACCAAATCTGATCCATTTGTAAATATGAGAAATTCCTATAAATAAACATAGTGAACTATTGACATTCTTTATTTTAGTATGACAATAAGGTCATGTCAAGTTACTGATAACTTTAGTCATGATTCATATCTATTACAATTTGTAAAAGTATATGCAACAAGATAAAATCAAGATGGAATTTCCTACAAAATATGTATTGTAACAAGAATATGCTTTATAATAATTTTATGTTTTTTTTTTTGTAAGATTATTGATTTTTACACAGTGGTGTTTCACAGTTCACAGAGGTCGCACTTTGTTGACGGTCCCTTGACAGCCGGCTGCTGCACGTCTGCATTCACAGCTTAAAGCGAACAATTCTGATTAAAAGGCAAAAAAACGATTTTTTTTTCTTCAGAAATGCATTTGTGGTTCACTCTCTGTGTTAATACGAAAGGATTTAGATACTTGCTGACATATTTGAACGTTGATCAGAAGAGTTATTGAAGCAGGAAGTACTCTGAATATGTGAAGAGCTTTCTAACTTATCGAACCTCAGCTGCCAGAGAATTTAAAATAATGAATCCATGGTTCGGAAGAGAGGACGCTGGAAAACCAACTCGGACAAGAAGACGCAGCAGCTGCTGTGTTTCCGCGGTAAAGGAAAGGCCTGTGTTGGAAGATCGACTCGAGGCTCAGCGCTGCTACTTCCAGCAGATGACAATGAAACGCTGTCCATCCTCCCCCCCCCCCCTTATCGGGACGCAGCGCCGGCGAGTTACGCCACACTTTGGGACTGCAGGACTTAAACTTGGCCTGAGGTGTCTGCTTTCACTGTTCTTTGGAGCCGCATAGCACAGAGACGGACTCTGATGATGAGGAAAGGGAAGCCGGCGTGTCTGATAGAGATGTAGCCCAGCTGTTCCAGATGCAGAAGATGAAGACTTTGATGGATTTTAAATGCTGATTGATGACTGAAAAAATAAATCACAACCAACTCATTTTGCGCTCGCTGCCTTTTTTAAACACACACCAGCGTGCACGTTTCACCGATATGTGTGTTTACGTTAAACACAGAAAAAACACTAAACTGAAACGGCGCCGTTTAATCCAGTGCTGTTGTAAGGAGAGGAGAGGAGGGGGTTATGAGAAATAACATGGCTTTAATTGTGTGTTTGTCTGGCAGGTCAGTGTGTGGTGTGGTTGACTATCACAGTTAGAAATGTCGGCTCTTTGTATCAAACTTGCCCCCCCCCCCCCCCCCCCCCCCTGTTGGAGGCAATCATAGAAAAAAAAAACGCGGATGTAACGCGGATTAAAACATTAACCAACGACCCATAACTAAGGTAAAAAAGTGCAGCGGGTTTTTTGTGCTGTAAGTTTTCTCATGTGAAATTAACTGCATTTTTTAACCATTTTAATGCTTTTAATCCACGTTACAGCCGCCGTTCCTTTTCTATTAAAGCCCCAAAATTAAAGTCCCGCCCCGCTGCTTGGCATGCAAATTTCAGCCAATCAGATCAACCAGAAAGGTTCCTGCCCCTAAGTGACAAACACACCCCTGAATACCGCCCCCAAGTGACAAAAACGCCCCCTTAACACTGAGCGTAAATCCAGGTGAGGGCGCAAAGGAGAATTGACCGAGCAGGATCACTGTTCAGTTAGGATTTCAGCCGTTCAGTTGTAAAATACGGGGTCGCTTGGTTAGAATTGCGCCATCACAGTTTTAGGGTTCACTCACGCAGTTTCTAAATACGCCCGCTTAGTTGTCTTTACGCCCTTTCAATTTTTGGCATTTATGTAATTCGATACGAAGTGCATCTTTTAACAAGTGAGAACCAATTTGGTTTTAAAAAAAGCCTCGGCACTGATATGTGTATCTACGCGTTACAGGAAATAGTTGGGAAATACCTGCATCTGAATACATCTGTATTTCTGTGTTTTATTGATGCCACTAAGGCCTTTGACAGGGTCAACCACCTCAAGCTTTTTCAGAAGCTAATTAATCGAGGAGTGCCCAAATATCTTGTACGACTCCTGGCTTTCTGGTATGCTAATCAAACAATGGTAGTCAAATGGGGCAATGTCTTATCAGAGCCTTTTTATGTAAGCAATGGAGTTCAACAGGGGGGGATCCTCTCTCCATTTCTATTCAATGTGTATATTTATGACCTATCCACTAATCTGAATCTGTGCAAAACTGGATGTGTTGTTGGATGTCAAACCTTTAATCATCTTATGTATGCTGATGACCTTGTCATTTTTAGCCCCTACAGTGCTGGGTTACAAACACTTTTAAAAGTTTGTTCTGACTATGGCAGAGACTTTGACATAAAATACAATCCCTCCAAAAGCAAAGTAATGATCGTAAGGACCAAAGACGACAGAAATGTAAACTTTCCTGTTTTTAAGCTTTGTGGAACGACTCTGGAACAAACATCATCTATCAAATATATTGGACATTTCATTACTGACGATTGGAGGGATGATAGAGACATTCAGAGACAGTACTGTAAACTCTATGCTCAGGCAAATATGCTGATGAGAAAATTCAGTGCATGTTCTCTTCAAGTGAAGTGTTCGCTGTTCAGAGCTTACTGCACTCCTCTGTATACGGCCCCTCTTTGGTGGAACTATGGACGTGGGACATTCCACAAATTCTTAGTGGCCTATAATGATGCTTTTAGGCTTCTGCTACAGGTGCCCATGTGGTACAGAGCCAGTCAGCTGTTTGTGGACGCTCACATCCCCACCTGTGAAGCTCTACTGCGTAAGCTAACGTACAGCCTCATGGAACGCCTGGACAAATCTAAGAACTCAATTATCATGTCTCTGACTGATCCCAAAAGAAGCTCATGCCGCTACACTTCTGCCCTAAGGAAACACTGGATACAGCGATTATACTCTTTTTAAGTTATATCTTTTTACTTTTTATTATAAATACTGTATTTGTATCTTATGTTTTATTTTATTCTCTTTTCTTCCTATGGACCACCTGAGTCTGAAATAAAAAAGTTTGAATAGACATAGACAATGGACCAAAGACATAGACAGTGGATGCAAAAACACATTCAGCAGACATAGACAGTGGACGCAAAAACATATTTTCATATTTTTGGCACAAATGGAATCTCATATGAAACGTCCAAACGCGAAGTGCGTTAATTCTGATTTTGCACACTTTGAAGGCCATTAACCCGCTTATAGTATGGTCACTTAGAAAAGAAATAAATATTCAACCAGTTTTTAGTACTTTATTTTCCCTGATTGCTTGAAATGGTTTATTTCAAGCAATCAGGGAACAATGCACAAAACAACACAATAAGCATTCATACATTCATTCAAAGACGTATCAAACTTTGAAAAGAGAAAGTTCACCCCTTACCGCTTGTTTTTGTCCAATGATTAAGCAAAGGTTTGTTTTAAAGAAGCCAGCGCAGTGATACAAAACCTTTAAGCTATGTGGCCAAATCTTTTCTTTTTAGGTGTGCATTTTCACTGTGGATTATCACTTTTTTATACACACTCAACAGCCAATCAGAATCGAGTATTCACCCAGACCGTGGTATAAGTTTAACACAATCTTTTCCTTTTTAAAGGCAGAGTTTTCTTATCTGTACTTGGTGATGTTAAATACGTTCTCCCTTCCTCTCCCCTGATATATAAAAAGAACAAAGTACAGTTGGGTAATAGAAGCTGAGCCCCACTTCAGGTCAACCAAGGCAGGTTTTTGGATCATCATGTTTGTTTCAATCTTTTTGCTGTGGCTGTGCTTTTTCTTTATCCTCTTTCAATTTAAATTATGGAGGCCCAAGAACTTCCCACCGGGACCCCTCAGTCTGCCTGTACTGGGAAACCTCTTGCACCTGAACCTGAAAAACCCCCTGGTGGACTTTGAAAAGGTAAAGCATAAACTGCACTAGATAGTGTTCTAATTAGCTAAATTGTGCAGTTGTTAATTTAATTTAACAACTTTAATAAGACTTGTGCTTTTATGATTGCTTCATATCGCAGTTAACTTTCACTAACTTGGATGTGATCCAACTGGGGCTGATAGTCAGAAAACCTTCTGTTCTGGTTAAACAAATAACTTCTATAAATATTTTTTTTACTTTAAAAGCTGGAAACATTTTTTTCATGAATTTCTGCATAGAGGATTGTTGCTGACCAAATTATTACTTTCCACCATAATTTATAAATACATTCTTTAAAAATCAAACAATGTGATTTTCTGGATTTTCTTTTCTCATTTTCTCTCACATAGGTATACCTATGAAAATTACAGACAACGTTGGTGGCTGACAACATACTTTTTTGCCCTCCTGTGTGTGTGTATCTCCTGTAATACATTATATACACATATGTGTATACATATATATGTATTCAACTTTGCATTACTTTACATACATACATTTAACATCAAATTAGTTTTGAATGGTCTTCATTTAAACATTTACATTTGTAAAGTTTAGTCTTCTATTCAAGGCCATGAATCTGAGGAAATGTTCCAAGGACCAGTGTCAAAACATTGACTCTTAATACTTACAAGTTTTTAAAACGTATTCGTTTGCAGTATTTTTCTCTTGTACACTCTTAAACTTTGACCTTTACCATACCATTCTAAATGAACCCTGCATATGACTTTCAATTAAAAGGCAGAATCCTACAATAATTCTTTGGCATGTCTAAATGTAGAATAACGTATTTACAACCATTTGATGAAATGCAGCAACAGTTGTTCTTGGAACATTGAAATGCACTTAAGGTACAAATGTTGATTTAGCTGCACTCATAAAATTTGAGTATTTTTTTTTGGTGTGTTGTGGAACTGTTTGTAATTTTCAAATGTGATTCTTTTTTTCTGTTAAATTTGTTCTAGTGACGGGACAAACAGATAGATCTCATGAGCTTAATCCCTTTAAACCACTGTCCAGTTAAACAACACGTTTCTCTTGTCTAGATGAAGGAGTCTTATGGAAACGTCTACAGTTTTTTCATCGGTTCAAGACCAGCTGTTGTTGTAAATGGCCTACAAGCCATGAAGGAGGCAATCATGATCAAAGCCACTGATTTTTCTGGACGACCTCAAGACATGTTTGTCAGTGACCTTACCCAGAGAAAAGGTAGAGTTATTTTGGTCTAAGGAGAGATAAAGAAAAATAAATAACATTTCAGAAACAAGTCAAAAGTCTCTCCATCCAAAGTGAACACTTTTTTGCATGCCATTTTTCTATTGAATTCTGTCATTGTTGTGTGTGACACGTAAAATACAATGACTCCGGTGAAGGGCAGTCATAGCAGGCCTACTGGCAGCCCAATGACACTAGGGGTGCACTGTAAGCAGTCTTATCATCCTACAAATTTTTACTACTAATCTGTTAGAACATACACCGCCTGTATGATAGAAACCATTTTATATCACACAGCCCATTTTACAGTTGGGAAATGATACTAAAGCTCACTTAAAAAAGCTGCATTTCTTTTTGTAGAACTTATTAGTCTCCTGCAACAGACTGGCAACCTGTCCAGGGCGTCCCCCTGACTTTGTCTACAGGTGGCCGGGATAGGCTCCGGAAGCCCCCTGACCCCGAAAGGGAATTAACGGATTAGGAGATGAATGAATGAATGAACTATCTAACTAGCGTGTCTATTCTTGGAAGCAGATAATTATTGACCACTGTTCCAGGGCCCATGGATACACACAGGTGCATACAGTTATTGGTACTTCTGGGTACAGATACAATTTTACAAGCTATCACAAACCGGACGAAAGAATTTGGCAATTAATTCTCCAGTAAATTTTTTATTTACTTTGATTTATCCCACAATGGGGAAATTTTTCTATGCACAGACTATCGGGGGCTAGTCTGGGGAGGCTGAGGGGAGCAGGGATCGATCCGCCAATCCTTCAGCTGTTAGACGACCCGCTCTACCGCCTGAGCTAAACGGCCTCCCAAATACTCCCTATAATCAACTCTGCTGCTCCTCACTTGTCTATAGGTTTTTATAAAAATGCAAATTCAAATAATAAAGTACGAATTAGTTTTAGGGCCAGTTTACAAATTTTTTTTTTTCTAATTACGACTTTTAAGTCGTAAACTTACGAGAAAAAAAAGTCATAACTGTTAAATTAGGCTCCGATAAACAGAAAACTTTGGGGATTTTTCCTCGTTAATCTATGACTTTTTTCTTGAATATGGAGCTCAGAGACACGTTTGGGTGTTAAGGACCTGTATTCTCCTTTTCATTCACTCACCCTGAAGTTCATTTGTCATCGTACGTCATGAACCTGTCATCCGAACACCAATGCGGAAGTAAACGGTGTTACAAACGCCCCCTCCTCCAGATGAAACGTCCCGTTTGAACATGAAAAAATAAAGATTAATAAAAATAGTCTGTTGTCTAGTATAAGAATTATGAAAATTCCAAAAGTGCTCCTCCTCAGACGAAAGCATCACACAGACGTAGAGATCTTGTCTTTGGTGGAGGAAGAAAGGATTCAAGTGGACAGCTGCAGGGTTACGCGGAACTTCATCAACGGCTGCAGTGATCCTGCAAGCCACACATCAATAAATAAAACCTTAATAAATCGTCAATCAAACAATTCCAAACATTTGGAACGTCATCAATAAACATTCAGTTTACCTGTTCAATTTAATTTAGTCTGTCTGCTCTGCTGCGTGCTGCACGGCGTTCACTTGCTGTTGCACTGAATGCTAACTTCCACTTTAATCTTGTAAAATTACGAGTTTTTTTCACGTAAATTTACGAGATTTTTTCTTGTAGATTTACAACTATAAATCTCGTAATTTTACTTTTTTTTATGGTGGCCCTAAACTCAGTCGTAATAAAACCTTGCAATAGTAAAAAAAAAATATATAAGAAAAATTGCCATGGCTCATTTTTATTTTAAAGAAATTATACAACCAAAAAGAAAAATTCTGTTACTTTTATGCATATCCTTTTACGGACCACTTCACCTCTAAATTCCAGATACATAGGTTAAATAAGTTTTAATTGACCAACATTAAAGTTAATTATATTACAATTGTCAGAAAGTAATTTGTCATCCTGAGTGTTAACATATCAAAGCCTGAGTTTTAAATATCTGTTCCACATTTAGTGGACATTGTAGATTACTGAATAATTCTAATTTTGTTTTAGGAGTAATTCTTGTAGATTATGGGTCTGTTTGGAGGGACCACCGCCGCTTCGCTTTGATGACTTTAAGAAACTTTGGTCTGGGAAAGATATCAATGGAGGAGAGAATTCATGAGGAAATTCAATTTACCATTTCAAAACTGGAGGAGAACATAGGTACGTCATTTATGGATCACCAAAATAAACAGTTGTGTTCAGTCACTACTTGAGCTGTTCCTGTCTGATCTATCAGAGGGTATTTTTGTCTTTCACAGGTAAAACCCTGAGTCCAAAATTTATGTTTCATAATGCAGCTTCCAACATCATCTGCAAGGTTCTATTCAACACACGCTACGACTACGAAGATGGGAAGATCTCAGAGATCGTCCAGGGCTTCGTTGAAATGCTTCAAATAGCTAACGGACCCTGGGCAATGGTGAGCCATAGTTAGTCGATGCTTCAAGAGGGACACATGCAGATGTACTTTGTTGTGTAAAAAGCAACAAAACAACCACAATGCAATTTAAATTTAGGTGGTACAAGTCTCGTAGGCTTGACATTTAAAAATTATAGACACATCTGAACCTGAAAATCTGTTAAAACTGTGTTCAAAGAATGCACTGCCAGATTATTCTAAAGAGATTGATCTCTTAAAGGGGATTTTTGACAGTCAAAATCAAAACATGTTGCAGTCCAGACAAAGAAAATGCGTATTTTTGTATTTCTTTGTCACCAGATGTATGACGCTTTTCCCTGGATTCGGAGCTTTCCACTTCCCTTTAACAAGGCGTTTAGGAATATGGAGGTAATCATACAAAAATATTCTAACACATTTCGAGACAGCTTGGAGAATTTATGAATGTTCAATCCTTTCCTCGATTAAAGAATTTCCTGAATCTTGCAAAACGTTTGGTGAACGAACACAAAATGAGCAGAGTTGCTGGAGAGCCTCGAGACTTTGTTGACAGTTACCTGGATGAACTTGAAAAGGTGTGTAAACACATTCAGTCCCAAATGTCACTGATAATCTGCACATACGTGTCAAATTACCTTTGAAAATAGGTCATTTTGGGTTTGTCTTTGTTTTTTATGACATGTCTGCTCTATTTACAGAATAAGAAGGATTTCTCAGAACAACAACTCCTCAGAATGACTTTCGATCTTTACATAGCTGGGACTGACACTACGTCTAACACCATGCTTGCTGGTTTCCTGTATCTCATGGTCTACCCACACATACAAGGTATACCCTTTGCATGAATGAAGTAGTAAAGAGAAATATTTGCAATTTTTTTTTTGTATTAAATTTGGTATCTATTTTTACAACAAAGTTTTTGTTCAATAAAAGGGTTCCTATTTAAAAAAATAAAACATGATGGAGATTTAGTAATTCTGTTTTTAGCTGGGAGTCTGTTTTCCCTAACTAGTGATTAAAAAAAAGTTATATGAAGTTATTTCACTTATATTAATAAAATACTTAAAAATGCTTATTAAGGTTTAGTGTAACTTCCTCTGTTAAAAAGATTAATTAAAAATGTAAAATTTTACATTTTGTAAAGTGATCAAATCTTTAGGGAAGTTGACACCTGTAGCCCAAAACACCACTATTAGGAAAAACAGACTCACAGCTAAACTCTTTATTATGTGCAGACTCAGGTTGATGATTAACTCAACTTAATAACATAGGAATTTTACATTATGATTGATAATTACAAAGAAATCTTTTCGAATTGATAATTGTATTTATTTTTACAAAGTGTGCAGTCAAACTTTATAAGCAAAAATAACATATGATAGCTTGGGACTGTGAGGGGCTGGAAGCTAGCGGGACACAGCATAAACAAAACACTGATGGGATATCAGTGGTTACTTCTGCACCAACAGTCCCGCCCACAACTCAGAGACGAATTTCTGTTGAACTCCTGATGCTCTGAAGAAACGACACGGGCTTTTTGATTTTGGCTAAAACTGCATAGTTATAATTAAAAGACCACTGGGAAAGATTTTACAATAGATCGAAATATAACTGGAGTTGGTCTTTGAGTGGCATCATAATAATGTCACTGGTGCGGCAAGAGAGAAAAAGAATTTAAACAAGAGCAAGGTTTCAGAGGCATCAGAAGCAAAGTAATGATACAACACAAAGGTGAAAAAATTAGAATTTCTAAATTATTAGTGGTGTATAAGAACAATAACCTCGCCGTTTAAAATGATCCCAAAAAAAAAAAGAATAAAACTACAGAGTGTGTATTGGGCTTTAGATCAAACAAAGCTGTCGCTGGCAACACCGCAACACATCCTCTTTAAATTTCCGTCACGGTTTGCCCATTAAATCAATATAGTTACAAAAGACTTTGACGCTGTGTTAAGACGCTTTTCTCCCCGTCGGAACCAGCTGGTTTACGTTAATTGCATAAACACTACTGTAACGTGCTGCATATCAGCCCAAAGCTACTTTCCTAAGCTTCTGAATCCATTGAAATTCTGTTAATTGGTAAAGATAGAAGAATGTCAACACTAGAGCTCAAGGTCCGGTGTTAGAGGGTTAATAACCCTTGCACAGTATACTGTTTTTTTTAGTAGCTATCAATAGTATTCCACTAAAACAGTTCCATCTCCTTTTTTTAGTTGTGTAGTAATTATCATCTCTGATAACTGCTGTTGTTTCCCCCCCTCAGAAAAATGTCAGCGTGAAATAGATCAGATGTTGGAGAGGAAAGATCGAGTGTCTTTTGAGGACAGACACAAAATGCCCTACATGCAGGTGCTTTGCAACACCAAGAAATAAAGGGATATTTAGTACCTTCTACCTTAGTTTTACTTTTGAGCTCACAATTACTGACTGTTTTCATCCAGGCTGTGATCCATGAAGTGCAGAGGTTTGCCAACATCGTTCCTCTCAGTGTCTTCCACTGCACAACTAAGGACTCAGAACTTAGTGGTTATACTATTCCAAAGGTGAGAAGCAGCTCATAAAATGTGGAAACAGTCAAAATGAAGATAACTGTTAAAAGGCTTTGTTTAATTTTGTAGGGAACACTCATCATCCAGAACATGGTGTCTGTGCTGAGAGAGGAGGGACAGTGGAAGTTTCCTCATGAGTTTAACCCGGAAAACTTTCTCAATGACCAAGGAGAGTTCATCAAACCAGAGGCTTTCATGCCGTTCTCTGCAGGTACAGATGCAAAAAAAAAACAAAAAAACAACTCCACCAAATAAACAGACCCGGACTTTGTAAACCTAAAGATAATCTTATCGTCTTAATCTCCTCCTCAGGTCCTCGGATGTGTCTCGGAGAAGGTCTGGCTCGTATGGAGCTCTTCATCATAATGGTGACCCTGCTGAGGAAGTTTAAGTTCACCTGGCCTGAAGATGCAGGACAGCCAGACTTGTCTCCAGTCTTTGGGGCCACTTTAACCCCCAAACCTTATTGCATGAAGGTCCAGCTGAGGTCAGAACAGCAAAGCTGCTGATTTATAGGTGGAATTAGCAAGGAACATATTCTTATATTCAACTGTTAGACCTGGTAGCAGCAGCTGCACCGTGCTGGTTTGTTTATGTATCAGTAATTGGTTTTCCTAATTTCACTTCTCCTTTTTCTTTTCTAATTTGACACATTTTTTCTCGCTTTATGAACAGTAGTATTTAAACTTTGAGAGACAACTGGCATTTGTCTTTTTGGCGTCTAATTGTTTCACTTTCCGGCCTATGGAGGTTTGAAGTAAAGCAAGAGGTAAAAATATTGATTGTATCCCATTTCTGTTTTATTCTTCTGTAGGTGTGAACTGATTTTCTTGTGTCAAGGTCTTTAAAAATGATGTACAAAGGGATTCAAGTCTAAAATTAACATTTTCACAAAGCAAAACATTTTTCAAGATTTCTTTCCACTGTTTTTGAAATAGGGGTCATTAGGGGTCATAGGGGAAATAGGGGTTCAAACAGTTACACACCTGTGTTCAACGAATACAGCTCCTGTTGCATTGTTGTAACAATAAAATATGTGCTGAACCAAAAGCTCTCAGCTGTTATCTGTTTGCTTATACTGGACAAAACAAGTAAAATTAGAAAATGACATTTTTTCACCATCTGGCGGTCATAGGTCTATAAAATGTATTATACCATGGTCCGGTTGAATACTCGATTCTGATTGGCTGCTGGGTATGCGTTAAAACCTGATAACCGCACGGTGAAAAAAGAAGTTCCGGTCGGCTAGCTTAAATGATTTGTATCACTGCGCCGGCTTCTGTAAAACAACCTTTTGCTTCATCATCGGGGCAAAAACAAGCGGTAAGCCATTAACTTTCCCTCTGAATTGATGCTTTATTCAACCCATCGGGACGATCAGCATATATATATCGCCGAATCTTAACTGCAGCGGTGGTGCTGCGCGACGCGGACTATATGTTACGTGATGCGGCGCGATGCGCCGCATCACGTAACATATAGTACGCTGTTTATGAGAAAAGTGATACAAATCGAAAAAAAAAACAAGAATTAAGGACTAAAACCTGGTTAATATGTATTGCTTTTGTAAGTGACCATGGTATAAGCGGGTTAATGGCCTTCGAAGTGTGCGGTTACTACTTTTTAACGCACGCCGTGGAAGCCTGAACGTTTAGGCTTCCACGGCGTGCGTTAAAAAGTAGTAACCGCACACTTCGTCGGCCATTAACCCTTACTTAATTGCTTAATTTCTACTTTTATTTCTAATTACATCAATATTTATTGAAGCCAGTGTTTAAAAAATGTTAGATCGCGTGTAAAAGTTTTGAGAATTTTTTTTTAGTAATTAGAAATAGTTAAGGTTCTCCCACCTTAACTATTTCTTCTATTTCTTAATTCCTGAAAAATAATTCTCAAAACTTTAATGTATAAATATCTACAGATTTAATATACTGATGCACTGTAACAGAAATTCTAAAAACTACTTTTTTCTTATATAAATGTAGATGGCACTGACCAGGAAGTAACAAGGGGCAATGCCTAAGACCAGGTGTGCTCATTACGTCCATTGCAATCGAAGGATGTGACGGTAGATTGCCATCAAAGATTAATAAACAAAAAAAATTACAATATAGTTTTTAAAAATCATCAACATCACCATGTAATACATCTGTGATTGACATGCAGAACGGTCAATCGAACATCCTCTATTCGTCACTGCGCTCTGGAGCTTCTGCTGATTCTGCTACGCGCCGGGTCCCAGGCGCAGGCCCGGGCCGGCCCAGCCATCCTGCCACAGCACCTGCTGCCGGGGTTGCGGTTGCTGCCCGAGGGATTCGAGTCCACAAGTGTCCAAGAGCACTTGCTCCCTGAGCGCTGCCTAAGGACCAGGCGCCGCTGCACTTGCTCCCCCCATTACACGGTTTACAGCAGAGCATGAAACTCGATAGTCGCTGTTCTCTGTTTTCGTAATAAAACGCCTCTTCTGTTCTAATTATGTATTACTACAAAATAATATTATTACATACGGCAAAGCTTTCTATTCACAAGATATATAGGAAGTTGTCGACATTGAAGTTGCATTTATGTAGATTTTTTGGAACCTATTTATCTCAAAATAGCTCTGTCAGATAAATGCATCTAGACATTAAAGAAAAACACAATTATAAACAACAAACCACAACAAGAATCAAGTTTCTCATGCACGAGGGAGAGGAGCAAATGTGTTGGAAAAGGTCCACCACGTTTCTCTTCTCAAAGGTCTGCCTCTCCCTGTGCACCTTTTATTAAGAACACAAGAAGGAGGTAACATTTTCAAGACAAAGAGGAAAAGTTCATTAGGGGGTGTCGTATAATGACCCATTTGGTTGGATTCTAACTTCAAACAGTATCCCTTATCAGCTCAGGACAGTGTGTCGTAAACCCCTCATCCTGGGTGGGAGATGAGAAGCAGATGAACAAACACACAACTGTTTTCAGAAGAGGTAAAAAGGTCAATCTGAGTTAACATTTAAAGACACGTTTAAACAAATACATTTAAGCAATGATAATAATAAAACAAATTCCTTCACATACTCCCTCCTTTTTATCATTGAGAAATGTCAAAATCTCACATCCAATATCACATCTCTTTTCAGTTTTCTGTGACATCTTCATTTTTATAACACTTTCAATTTACACTCAGATGAGAAGTTCTTTTTTTTTTTTTTTCAAGTCATTTCAGTTTCAAAATCATTACAGTCATCTTGTTCTCCCTTTAAAAACAAGTTGTATTCTTGACTCATAAGAACACTTTGTACTCAACCATTCACTGCTCTGGAAATCATAGATTGAATACAAGGAAAAATGCACATAGTGAACACACAACATGTGATCAGTACCATAAGAATAGGTGTCACTATTTTTAACAAAAGTTGCCACCAGGAACCAAAAGCAAAACCAGGAGAAGAAATCCCAAGATTGGGGTTTCCTGTCATTCTGAATTGCCTGCTGAACCTTTTCAAGTTGATGTAATGCTTCGGTGATGCTGTGACCTTCATCGATGTTGTCAGGAATAAATGTACAACAGGTATAATTTAACATTTTACAAACACCTCCCTCCTGAGCAACCAATAAGTCCAAAACCAATCTGTTCTGTAGAACCATAAGTCTCATGCTTGACATTTCTTCACTATAGCCTTTAAATGCTTTAATTGTAGCGTTCAAAAATAAACCTAATCTATAATCAATGGTCTCAATTCTGAAAGTGTTTTTAGCATTTCCAACCTAGGGAAACAATGCCATAGTTACCTTTTCCCCAGTATTCCAGTGTTTATGGTCTTCAGGAACATGTGATCCCCAAATGGAATCATGTGGCTTGACATCAATAAGGTTACGTCTGTGGCTCAGGTGAGGCTCATGGACTGCAGAAACTATGAAAGTGTGACCTGTGACCTTTACAGAAACACAAATCCCACTCCAGTCTCTAGGCAGACTGAGGTAGAGGGCCTGCCCACATAACCAAAACATTTGATGAACCACATAAGTACCATTGTTACCTGGAATTAAATCTGGATTAGATCCAACACAACATCCTCTGGGGCAGGGAACAGCATAACCATGGGAAACTCTGTCATTGATTATCTGGACTGTGAAGGGAACAAGAAGTTCATGACACATCTTTATCGGCAAAGTTCCTAAAAACTCTGTGCCATTTTTAGTTACGCAATATGGAAACACAGTTCCTGGTTCCACACTAACATATGGAGCTAATGATTTTGTCAATTTCAGTTTTTTAAACTGATACAAACTCTTACAACTCGGTCTTACAAGAGTTCCATTTGAAATGGTGACGGCTCCAGTACTAATATACCCTCTGGTACTATATTCAATAACACAGTCGCTCTTCCACTCAGAAAATTGCTTTGCCTGCAAATTAGGATGTAGGGATGAAGCTTCAATTACAGAACAAACATAGCAATCCGATCTATTCTTTTCTTTAGCCAGTAACATAACATACCTATACCAAGAATTTGTCATATACAGGTGAGTTATGTTCATTTTTGGACTATTCAAAACATCATGTTCATCAATGCTCAGCCATCGTCGAGAAATGTTTCTTTTCCTTGTTGGTGGTTCTTCTTGCAGGTGGATAATGATTCCAAAAGAACCAAATCCTTGTGGTGGCTCCTGCTGACAGTAGCAGGAACATTAAACAAAATAAACTGTCTCTTAGCCCGGTTGGACACGCCATGGTGGATATGTACCTATCTTCGGGAGGGAGAGGTTACTAGCACATCACCTCCTCAAGTCCTCTAACAGTGTAGGATCCGTGTAGTGCAAAAGAGTTCTGGTGTGCTTTCTTCCCTAAGACTAGGTGGATCGCTCGGCTTCGCTGACGTTGAGACAAGCAGCTTCTATACGGCTGCCTCCCTTTGTAGTCAGACTTCCCCACCTAGCAGTTGGAATTAGCCTCACCCAGATGCTTTTTCTTGCAGTGTGACAGGTGGATCCAAAACGTCCTTTCAGCAATCTTTACAGCTGTTGGTGTAGTCAGCAGGACTTGGAATGGCCCTTCCCCCCGTGGGCTGGACCAACACTTCCTTTTTATGGCCTCCACAAACACCCAGTCACCAACCTGCACTGGTGAAGTGTCCTGTGGAGATAAGAAGGAATCTGGCACTTGATTTGTCCTTTGCACATCTTTAGTGGTAAACATTTTTCTCAAATAATCCACTAAATTTGCATCATCATCTGGAGAATGTTGCTGTGTAGGATCAATGTCTGGTAACCTATAAGAACGTCCATACAACATTTCAAAAGGCGTTAAAGGTTGACCTGCTGTGCGTGTGATACGCATACTTAGCTGAACTAAGTCTATGCAGTCAGGCTACTGTCTGTTTGTCTCTTCCATGCATTTCTTTAACTTTGATTTGATAGTGCCATTAGTTCTCTCAACTAATCCTGCACTCTGTGGGTGATAACTACAATGTCTCTTTAAATCAATCCAAAGATGTTGAGCCATTTTGTCTATCACTTGATTTACAAAATGTGTACCATTATCACTTCTTATCACTTGTGGTATGCCAAAAGTTGGGATTATTCTTTTACAAATACCTTTAGCTACTGTAATAGCATCTTGTGTTGCACATGGAAAAATTTCAACCCATTTGGAAAATGCATCAATAATCACTAAACAATATTTCAATTTTTTTTTGCTTTTATTTAATTTAATAAAATCCATAAGGATTGTATGGAAAGGAAAAGGTGGTTCAGAAAATCTTCCTCTCTTAAATTTAACATTGCCTTGGGGATTATGATGCATACATGTAACACATTGTTTACAAAAAGTTTTTTGAATAGAGAATAAATCCATAAGTTGTATAATATTTCTCTAATAAATTCATCCTCCCCCCTGTTGAATCATGGCAAAGCCCATGACTCAAAATTGCTGCCCATTTGTACATGGATTTTGGTAAAATAGGTTTACCTTCTGTGCTGACATAAAGACTTTGTTCTAACTTTGCTCCCTTTTTCAACCATAAATCTTTTTCTTGTTTCGGTGCACTGGGTGGCATTTCTGTTAAAACATCAGCGGTTGCATCTGCAGTCACATTCTCATTTGTGCATATTTCTACATCTTTTGTTGCAGCTTGCTTTGCTGTTACATCTGCAAAGGAATTACCTTTAGAATTATGATCTGTTCTTCGTGTGTGTGTCTCCCATTTACATATTGCTACTTTAGATGGTAACATTACAGCAGTCAATAATTCTTTCAATAATTCTTTCATTCAACATGCGTTACTGGTTTTCCTGTTGATGTCTTAACCCTGAGTTCTTCCACTGTTGACAAAATAAATGCACTGTAGCAAACGCATATTGGCTATCAGTATAGATCGTAACTGGCTTATCTTTAAACAGTTTGCATGCTTCAGTTAAGGCTGTCAACTCTGCTGATTGTGCTGAGGAATTTCCACACAGGGGTCCTGCCTTCAGAACCTTATCTTCAGTTACAACAGCAAAACCCACTTTGTTTCTGCCTGTTTCATCTTTCTTTGCTGACCCATCAACAAAAACTATTTCCCTTTCAGTGAGATCTAAAAATTCATCACAAATTGGTTGAATTTCTGGTTCTGATTCATCTTTTATCTTGTCATTTCTTTTACCATCTAATCAATCTGATTTCTTCCTTTCAGGACAATCTCTCAGCCAATGATCTCTCTGTCCACAAATCCAACATCCCTCATCAACCTGCTCTGACCCTCTGTTGCTACTTCCTCTAGACCTTCTTCAAAAATTTTCTTTAAAATTTCCTTTTCCACGACCACAATTTCTTCCTCTGTTCACATTCCTTCCAAAAAACACATCACTACTTTCCTCCTGCCAAAATGTATCTACACTTTGATTCCTAAATTTCTTTCTATTCACCATCAATTTTTTTCTGCATGAACAGCAAAATTCATAAACTTATCTCTGAGTCCACAATTAGCTTTAAAAACTTCTTCAAATCTGACTCTAAAATCAAACACTAATTCTCCATCTTTTTGCTTAGTTTGACCAATCTTTCCAAAATCAGGTCTCATTGGAAAGGCTTCTCTAATTCTTTGTCCTAAAAGTGTAAGACTTTGAATCAACTCTTAGACTGTTATGCGGAAGAGGTCTGGGTGGATCATCATCATCCATAGGATTCCTTTACTTTTGCCCAGTCTGCTTTCATAGCAGTCATACATGCTTGCTGACATTTAATGCCATTCAGATGATAAGCTCTCTGAACTTCCATCATTTGCCCGTGAGAGATAACTCCCCTCACTGCCTTCCTAACATCCTCTAATGTCCAGGTGCTAAACAAAAGAAGTGTAGGCCTCTGGCCATCTTCTCCAGCTCTGGGATTGGGCACTTCAATGATTGGAAATGTCTATGCAACTTTAGATGACTCTCCAGCTTCTTCCAAACCAACACCCATAGTTTTTTCTCCATTCAAGTTTTTCCCTTTTCCTCCTAACATTATTTTTCCTTTTTCTGGTTTATTTAAATCAGTCACTGGTGGGTAAAAACCCGTCAACAGAGGAGCATTCGTCCCCTGGTAGGGAGGAGGTGAGAAATCAGCTGGTTTCTGCTCTCCCCCCTTTCATCCTGCTCCTGCTCGGTCTGCAGCCTGCTGCAGCCTGCAGTTGCAGGGGTCTGAGTCTCACATCTGATTTATCTCTAGTTTTACCTTTCTGAATGCCATTCTTTATTTTTCGTTGCTTCATTTAAGCACAGTTTTGCACAAATTAATTCTTCACCATTTTTTTGTTTTTTTTTCTAGTTTTTAATTCTGTTTTTAATTTGTAACCTTTGAACTAATTCAGTACATTCCCCTTAAAATCCTAGTTTTTATCCCATTTTATCAAGAATGTAGTTGAACCTGGATGAACCTCTTTCCATATATTTTTAATCTCATGATAATTCAACTTTTTTTATTTGAATTCCCCCATTTTTTAAAGTTTTTTTATTCATTACGTTAGTCACAGAGTGTGATCAGAACCAACAGAGAATTTCTCTCAGGACCGAATTTCTACGGTGGCCGAGAACCGCCATTGCAGCAACAACAAAAGAAGTGCTGCAAAAAAAAAAAGTTACAGCAAACATAAAAAAATACAACTGCAAAAACAAAAAATTACCTGCAATTACCAAAAAACCGCTGCAAATAACCGCCATCCCAGCCATCACAAAAAAATGTACTGCAAACAAAAAAAAGCGATCATATCCAAAAAAGTTGCCTCAACATCAGAAACACTGCAGACATTAAAAACGTCTAACGGAAGTGAATCTTGAAAACACCAGTGACGTCACGACTGATCGGAGATCAGTTTGCAGATTTATACACCAGAAGTGCATTGGTTTTTGCTATATTCACTGCTGCGACAAGGAGGAAAACAGGAGTACGAATCAGAAAACGGACGAGAGAGTGTGGTAAGTGAAAATATTAGTATTCATTGTTACTATGTGTACTTTTGATGTTATTCATTAGGCCAGGTAGCCTCAGGTTTATGTCGGTTTATTGTTAGCTTCGGCTAACGCTAGTATACAGAAAGATCACTATTCATTCTGCGTTCACGCCAAACGCGATTCACGGGGCAAATTTGCGTTTGCCGCCTGTCCTTTGCCGCGCGGCGAAGTCTCTGTTCAAAAATGTGTTTCTGTGCTTGATTATGCGGCCGCATATGCATTAGCTATAAGCTAATGTTTTTAGCCTGATCCTTTCATTAGGCAGTGTCTATTTATCTCACACAACGCATGGAAGACGCAGGTTGTGTTGAGAGATCAGATTAATTTATTATTAAAAGTTCTACAAAAACATCAGTAATCACGTCTCCATTCAGGGTTCATTGGCGAACGAGCGAGCTCCACCAGTGCCGCCAGCCCCCATGCTACTCGCTGACTGGCAGACGGAGAGCTGCTGCCTTTCAGCTAATGTTTTTAGCTTTCAGCTAATGTTTTTCGCCTGATCCCTTCATGGAGCGTGTTTGTTTATCTCATTTACAACGCATGGAAGACGCAGGTGTTGTGGAATTTGTCTGTAAATATTTTTTTTAATGGGGAGGGAGGTTACCGGTAAGTGAAATATTTTTGTTGATGCGAATTTCTTCTTATTTGTTTTTAGCCAAATATGATAGTGTTTAATGAATAGGTTGGGTTTATATAGTGTGCATTTTATTATATGAATATGTATTTAAACAGAGGGATTTTTGAGAAAGTACCTGAGTGAATTTTAAACTTTACTTTCTCTGCTTTATCATTTAACAGGTCATGTTTTGTCCTTTCTGTGGGGTGAACCTTCCATGCATCCTGGTATACTGTAGCTCATGCTACAGAAATGTCAGGTTCCTATTGAGTCTTCAAGATGAAGGTACTTTTTTTCAGACTGTTAATCATATGAATCATATGAATATGCATCCCTTTTACTTTACATCTTTGAATTATAATGTAACAAAAAATAATTAGCAACTCCCTAGATTAGTCATTTCGAAGCCTCTAATATAGTATCCTCCTTTTAAACCCTCAGGTCATGAAGCTACTTCACTGGATGGACTTATCCAAAAATATTTCACAGAGGGCCATAGTTATGAAATAATAGTTGACTTACTGAAATCAAAACACAACATATCAGTCAGTCTTCGCAATCTAGAACGAAGATTAAAAGATGCAGGCCTGACCAGAAGACTGAACTACACTCCAATTGCTACTCTGAGGACAGTTATTTCTGAGGAGCTAAAGGGATCAGGCCATCTTTTAGGATATAGAGCGATGTGGCAGATTTTGAAACAAAAACACTCTTTTGTCGTCAGACGAGATGATGTGATGCACCTCATGGCAGAGCTGGATCCATGTGGAACAGAGAATCGCAGCAGACGTAGATTTGTTCGAAGGGCATATCATTCAATGGGACCAAACGAAACCTGGCACGTTGATGGGTATGATAAATTAAAACCTTTTGGAATTGCAATAAATGGCTGCATTGATGGCTTCTCCAGAAAAATTATGTGGCTGAATTGCGGAAAGACCAACAACGACCCTTCAGTAATTGCTCAATACTATGTCAACTGTATAGTTGAGCATGGAGTTTTTCCAAAGCGGCTCCGCACAGATTGTGGCACTGAAAATGGCACAATGGCCGCCCTTCACTGTACCCTGAGATCAGAGCATACAGATGAGTTCGCAGGTGCTAAAAGCCACATGTATGGAACTTCAACATCAAACCAGCGGATTGAAAGCTGGTGGTCCTACTTCCGGAAACAAAGGTTTTTCTTGCTTTCAATTTATTTGTTTTATTTGATGATTGTATTTGCTGTATGCATGTAGGCTAATAAATATGCATTCTCCAAATGCATCCACATCATGTTTTTCTGTTATCAAAATTCTTTATTATAATTGAATTATATTTAATTATTATTCTGCCAAGTTCTTATACTACATTCAATTAAAGCATAATTCTACGTATTCACCTTCATATGTGTAACAAATATTTTTCTCTATGCAGGAGCCAATTTTGGATGGATCTTCTCAGTGACTTGAGGGAGCGACATCTCTTCAATGGCAGCCCTGCACATACAAATTTGGTGCGATACTGCTTCCTGGGAGTTCTGCAGAAAGAACTGGATGAATACAAGCATTATTGGAACACGCACACCATTCGTCCTGTTCGCCAATCCCGGTGCCCATCTGGTAAACCTGAGGCAATGTATTATGTACCTCAAAGGTGAGAATTAACAGTTTTCTTTATAGTATTTTGGTCTTTGTTCCTATTTACTGATAAGAACAAAACATTGTCAGGTGTATTGGGGGTGGGGATTGTGGTATAATTAGGTCCTTTGTAAGGATTTCAACTCCTGAAGTCACTTGTTTTAATTTAAGTATTATAGGTTATTTTAGGTTGAGTATCTTTCTCCACCACCTTCCCCAGATGCTGGGACTCATGGTTTTAATAATTTTGATTATAAAACGTAAACTTTAAAATACACTTTTCCAGTTTTGTAGTACTTTCTCAAATATTTGATACTTAGTTCGGCCTAAGATCAATGCGTGTCTCTGCATTCTTGTTCTGTGAAGATAATTAGAATGACCATAAAACAAAACAAAAAATATAACAGAAAGGCTCAACTTTTTTGATGTGTTGCTCAGTATTAACACTTCTCTGTATTTGCTTGTAGATTTGATGGAAGCAATTGTGGTTTCCCAGCATCTGCCCAAACCTTAAACCACATCACCAGCATCATGCCAGTGCCAGCAACTCCAGGTGGGGATGAGCATGAAACTCTATTTGGAGAACTGCAACAAGAGAGTGGTCTAAGAGCTCCTGTGCAGTGGGAATCAGCTGTAGAGAACTACATCACCCTAAAAACCATGGCTGGTCTGTAAAACTTAAGGCAGGATTTCTTGAAAACCAGCAGGAGGCAGACTGTCGAGAACTGGATTTGGGCACCCAGAACTAAACAAATACAACCTTTTAATGCATAGTATTGGCTATGTCGTTATTTCTCTGTCATTCCATTTGTCAAATAAAGTTTTCTGTGTCTGAAAAACAGTAGTACAGTATCTTTATTATACAAACAAGCGTACAAAACATAAAAATGCAATAAATAAAAATGCAATTTTTTCAGTGCAACTTGTGTTTTATAAAGTGCAAGAGAAATATAACATTGTTCCATGAAACAAAACTAAACAGGTGTGGCAACAATAGCTTTTACAACAAATGCATTGCTCTAAAAGCACCCAAAGCCAGGGGAATTCTTTATTCCGAAGTCCATGTTGGCTTTAAAGGCAGTATAGGAGTCCAAAAGAGGAATCTTTAAAATGTTGGCACAGGTATTCGCCATTGGGAATTTGGATGTTGAGGGAGACATGAAGTGAAGGCGTGGCAGAGGACTCATACCAGCAGGAGGCACACAGGGCACACCTGCAGCAAACATTAACACCTCCTCCAAGGTCACAGCGCTGTTATCTTCTAAAATCAGAGCATAGGAAAGAAAGTGACAAAGGGCTTTTGAGTGTATTTATAATAACTTTATTTACGAAAAACAACCCAAAGTGGTATGTTAACCACTCACGCATTTCTAAGAAATTTTCTAAAAACCTACTCTTTGCTCGATTACATTCTTTCCTTTACTATGAATAATATGCACATCCATCTTTGCAAAAGTTTGGATGTTAGTTTTCGTGGGGGAAATGCAGGCACCCTGACTAGGCCAACTCCAGGATTATGTCATAAATTGTGCGACACCCACACAGAGAGTAAGTGTGAGTCTCAGAAATCAAGTCATCCTCATTCTTGCAAGCTCATCAATGTGCTAAAGGTAATACATAATCATATATATGGAGATGGTTTACTCTGCAAGGGTTAGAAGAGCTTAATATAGGCACCGAAACATTTAAATAATTTGTATAAAAACAAAATTCCGTTACCTTCACAATCAAGAAGATAGTCTGCCCAGTAAGTCCTGGCTTTGTCTTCCTGAGTCCTCATGTTGCTGCCTTGTGGACTGAGTACTGGCTGGAACAGATTTTCTACCTGTTCAGCAGACAGCTTCACCTCAGTGTGACAGAGAGCAGGAGTCAAAACTGTTGGATGTTCCTTCAAAGCTGTCAGGAACTGCAGTGTTTCAAGTCCAGCCTTGAATCTGAAATATAAATATAATATGGACATGAAGTTACAGTGCATCATGTGGAAGTAAACAAGCAAGAAAATGGGACAACAAATCTTTTATGTTGAAAACCTACCTCTCGATTGCTGTGCTGTTTCTGTGGATGATGTACCACTTCAGATACTCCTCTACTAGCCGTGTTTTTTCCTCACATGACCCAACACGCCTGAAGCAACCAGCAGTCTGCAACATGGCACTGTTCTGCAAAATCAAGTCCTGCAGAATTTGCACTGAAGGTGCATTCTGTATGGAGTTATTTCAGTCTCAATAATCAGAAATGCACACAACCGGTTTTACAAATACACACGCTCCGATTCACAAATGTCATTTTATGCAAACGTGAAAAATAAATTCGGAAATACACACCCTGTGTTTCACAAACACACAGATTGTGTTTCACAAATGCACACTAAATGTTTTACAAATGCACAATAAGTGTTTCTCACAAATGTGCACACTGTTTTTCACAAAAACATTTTAGAAATTCACAATAAATGTATCAGAAATACACAGTAAGTGCTTCACAAACGTGATTTTTAGTTACACATGTGATGTGAACTCACAG
The DNA here is from genome assembly GCF_053564925.1 of Oryzias latipes. Lineage (NCBI taxonomy): Eukaryota > Metazoa > Chordata > Actinopteri > Beloniformes > Adrianichthyidae > Oryzias > Oryzias latipes. The sequence goes on along the minus strand of NC_136242.1, from coordinate 29,264,950 downwards.
ATCATTCGAATTGCAGACTGTGCATTCAAAATCCCGTTCTCGTTTGTGAATCTCCCCGTGTGTGTGAGAGATTTTTCTACGGTGAATATTGAGACTCATCTGACGGAGCGGGTCAACTAATGTCACCATTGGCTAGTGAATCTGTCAATCAAACTCATCGGCAAAGCAGGCGGGTTCGCTTTTAGCCAATCGAATGGCCCCTTACACTTTCTCTACGCTTTCTGCAGGTGGCAAAAGCTCCGCCCATATTTGATTCTGTACCAGTCGGTCGTTAGCGTGTTAGCCTTAGCATGGCTTGTCGGTTTATTTGCCTTGGGTTGTCAAAAATTACTGGCTTGTGCAACTTTTCAGTGGACCTGGGAGCAAGGCAACAGTGGTTGAATGCAGTTGACATTGAATCCATCGAACTCTGTACTGGTCATGAGATTTAAAATGAATGTTTCACTCGGGATTGTTTGTACGTTATTCTCTTAGCTTTCATGCTAGCGTCATTTCAACACTCAGACACGGTTCCCTTCGGTCGTGATCATCTGAAGGTGGAGGAGAAAAATCTTTAACTTCCACAGAAGGTTTTGTGGAGAAACTGGCATCACTTTGCTCCGTACCACGCAGTGGGACTACATTACCTCAAGTTCATCTCACTGTCAATCACAGACGCCCAATATACACCTCCCCTGCTCAGCCCAAAGTCACTTTGATGGACCTTAATTTTATTTTTTTAATAACTCAAATGTCATTGATTTTATATTGTAACCATATACATATACACCTCTTGGCCAGGTCACCCTTGCAAAAAAGATCCTCATCTCTCTGGGTTTTATAGCTGGTTAAATACTACACAACAAAAGATGGTCATAGAACAACAAAGTGCAAACATTCACCCTTTATTGCAGAGTAAAATTCAGTGAAAACATGGACAGATTAAAACATCAAAATTTAAGCAAATGTGGGATCTCTACTGATTTGAATTTTATTTAAAGTGGAACTAATTTTCATAACTTCCTTACATACAATGAAGTCCCTTGAACAATACAGCAGTATTGATTTGAACTCTGTCTTACTCCCCTCAGTCTCTCTTCTTCTGTATGTAATTATGTCGCCTAAATTAAGTTCTAAACAAACGGGACAGTAAAGATGTAGGTCCACTCCCACACGGTCTGAATTAAACAATGGATTGATGTCGTCTTGCAGTTCCAACATTTGTGGACCCAAAAGGTGACTGTCCCATTCCAGGACATTGATCCCAGGATGAGGTTCAGTCATGGATCCACTCTCCTCCCATTCAATCTCTGGAACCAGCATACCCTGACAAAAAAAAAAAAAAAAAAAGATACTGTTTATGAACAGCACTGTTTTTTTTAATGTTTTAGATTATGTAGGAACAGAGACCCACTAATAATGACTTATATTGTTTCTAGCAGGCAGACCTCATATCTCCATAACTGTTTTTAATTTGCAAATAAGTGACTCTTAACAAAGTAGTGAGATTAGTACAGCTGATGGCTCATAATGCCAAACATTGTGATGCATTTTGAACTTGCAGATGTGCTATTCTTCCTACTTGATTTAAAAAACCAAACAATTTAGGGAAATAGTTTGCACCACACAACAATAATACTTTTCATTCATTTTTGATGAAAATTCCTTGTAGTCATTGTGATTTCATCATACTGTTCTTGATACTTTCCACTTTAGTCGAACTGCACACAAATCAGTTGTCCAGTACAGTGAGATTAAATAAAGCAGGGTTTTTCAACCAGTGTGTGTGCCGCGGGAGATGGTCAAGTGTGCCGTGGGGAATTGCCCTACTTCACTGATCTGAAATCATTTTCCATCTCCAGGAAATCAGCTCTTTGTTAATCCAAACAGGCACTGATAAAACACTGAGTAGTTAGGAATATAAAAGATCTTAAAATGACTTTTTCTTTGTGTTTACTTAATTCTATAAAATACATTTTGATAAGGTTGACAGTACCGTGATTTAGCTGCAGCTATAACCTTGTAAGGAAAAGTCCCGCCCCTTTAACTGTCTCCACCAATCATTCTTGAAGGCTTAATCACATGTCATCAGTCTGACCAATGAGAAGTGGTTAAAGTTTTCACTTCCTTGTTTTTAATTCTGCTGATAAAGTCGCTCAGTTATAACAAAAATACCAGCTAAAGCTCGTCTTTAGCGGTGTAAATTTCCACAGAGTCCGGTGTCAGACCGTGGAACAAGAGAACAAAGGTTGAAAAACACTGAAATAAAGCACTTACCCGGGGATCAGAAACAGGGTTCTGGGTCAAGCCCAAATGCCACAGCTGATTTGGTGTCATGCTTTGCTCCGTCCTGATTGGCTGTCCCACGCGTCACTAAAGACATCCAAACTGGCCTGAATGCGTGGTAGGAAGATGTAATGGCAGCAGAATACGTGATGTTACTGATATTGAGCAAGTCTTGGTCCTCAGGAGAGTGCAGGATGTTGTAATATAAACCAGTAACAGTCATGAAGACATCACACCAGAGGAGCTCAATCCTGTATTTGGAAAAAAGCAAAAAGAAATATTATATTGTCAGATTTATTTTTAATACATCATTCACTTTTATGTATATATTAAAGCATCTAAAACTAGGTTCAACTCACCGTTGATTGTGTGTACACTTTTCCCACAATGAAGCCGTTTGTGTCAGTTGTACGTACTGTGAGCATTAACTCGGCTATGCCCACGTTTTCTCCTCCGTGATCTCCTCTCACCCTGACAATACCATGAAAATCAAGTCTCAAACACATAATTACAAATGCATCGCCAATACGGTACACATCAACTTAAAATGTAATGTTCTTATGTATGATGCCAATAAGTAGAATTTCTAGGTTAGATAAATTGCAGGAGTGGGTTACATGTATCACTGGGGAAAAAAATGAGGTGAGAGAGACTGTTAAGGGGGGGTAAAATGTTATTCACGAGGGGAAAGTTTTAGAGTTGGCTTTGTTTTCAGAGGAGTCTAAAAAAAGTTATTTTATTTTTGTACAAAAAACCAAGTACTTATACTGCCTGATATGTGAATAAAAGATTTCTTTATGAAAAACATGAATACCTCAGAGGTAAGCCATAAACGTTCACAGCGTCACTGAAGAAGGCCAAGTGGGTGTCTGCACAGTTGTTCTCTGCTATCTTCTCAGGTACAAGATCTATGGAATACAAGTACAAATACTTTCAACTGACAGATATTTACAGGGGCAAAAATGCTAAATTCCCAATTGACAGGTAAAACAGTAATACAATAGGATGATAAAATATGAAATAGAATAGAATAGAAAGGTATTTAGGATGTCACGCTTCAGCAATTCCTAGAGAATAAATAAAAACACAACAAACATGGATGGATCATTTAGCTGTCTGAGATTAAATTACATAATTTTCAAATATTAGAAAGGGGAATTTTTTAAAACACTCTTGCTATGATAACTTGAGCTTGTAGTAAAGAACAGCTTTAAAAAAATATCAGAGACAAGACACTGATCACAGGAAGCCTGTGTGTAATACTTACAGTAACTTCTACTCAAATCACTGTTGACAGCAGATTTCTCCCATCCGCCCTTTCTGTGACTACTTATTGACTACAAAACAGCCTAAAAACACAATGTTTGGGATTCTTGTCATTTTGTCATTGGAAGTAAAGATACGGGGAATTTAGTGGCTGTCACTCTGACACAATCTCATAGGGCTGGTCATCACAATGAATACGGGTTCTAACGTTAGAAACTTAACGAGGCTTGGGGGGGGGGGTTTACTAGGCAGTGGCCCCCCCTCCTATGGTTGCCGTATGGAGTGGTCCCCCCCTCTTTCGGTTTTATTTGCACCTTAGACATGTAGGGCCCTTGGTAGGGGGGGTGCTTGGACATCACTGCCAGCAAGCAGCAGATGTCCTCCTAGCACCCTACCCGCCAATTTTAACCGCACCTTAGACATTTAGGGCCCCTTGGTGGGGAGGGTGAGGGGACATCACTGTGAGTAATCAGGAGATGTCCCCTCAGTGCCCTACCCGCCAATTTTAACTGCACCCCCCTTAGTACACACACCCCTCCCCCCTCAATATATACATCCCAACATAAACACACACACATGCACACACACACCCTCTTAAACACACATATACGCACACACATTTTGCAAGGAAGGTGGGACCTAGGACCATCTGTCCCCTGCCTCTTCCCTGGTGGGGGGTACGGGCCCCTTTGCAGCGGCGGCCGTGTCCCCGGGGTGCCGGATTCCTGGGCCCGGCGGTGCTCTCTCCGCGCGGTGGGGGGGTTCACATTACATCTGAGCCGGGGGTGTTGGTGTCCCTGGGGGGTGGGTTCTGGTCCTTGCTCCTGAGCGCTGGGCCCCGCCTAACTTCCAACTGTGGCCGAGCCTGGTCGGGCCATATTTACAACACCCCTTGTGGGCCCTCTTTTTTCCCCGGGGTTCCCCCCTCCTGGGCGGGGGCGGCGGGCCCCTGCCTTGCTCCTCCCTGGATCAACCGTGGGCCGGGCGGATGGCTGCCTGGAGTGCGGGGCGGGTCTCCCTTGGGGGGTCCTGGCTCGTACCTGGGGTTGGGGCGGGGGGATGCCCGGAACTCCTGGGTGGTGGTGGGGTGCTCGTCTGGGGCTGTGGGCGTCCCTCTCCGGTGGGGCCCTGCGTTGGGCTCTCCCGGCGCGGCGGGGGGGCTGTTCTCCTGGTTGGGCTGGGGCGGCCCTCTCTTTCCCTCTGTGCCTCCCTGCTCTCTGGCTCTGGGGGGCCTTGCGGCGGTCCTGCTGGCCCTGGCCTGGGTGGCGGGCTTGGTCGCCCGGGCGGCGGTTGTTCCCTGCCGGTTTCCGTGTGGCGTGGGGGGGATTCCGGCTGCCGCTGCTGCTGCGGTGGGGGTCTTGGGGTGGGGATGGCTGGGCGCTCTCCTTCCTTCTTTACACATTCCACCATCCATATTAGAAGAACATGAGCACTCACCTGAGCACGGGTGTTGGCTCACCTTTGCACTGGCGGTTTGCGTGACTGAATGACTGAAATGTTTCACACTAGTTGGTTTTAAGGCATAAGTATGCGTGTGAGCACTATCTGTTTTGTGCACATGTCGACAGATGTACATTTTTGCAACTAGCAGGTGTGTTTGACACTTGGGTGTGTGTGTGGACAGGCTCCGCCCTTTTTGTACTGCATTTGAGCCTTACCATGGTGATTAACAACCAGTAAACTTGTTGCTCTATGCTGCTTCATGGTCTTATCCCCCTTCCCCTCCTACTATCACCCTCCTTCCCCCCCTCTTTCTAACGTCCCTCTCTCTTCTTCCCCTCTTTCCTTTTCCGTCCGGTCCAACACCAAAGATCTTCAAACATGTTTGAAATTAATAAAGTTTGGCCTCAATTACAAAAGGGGTTTATTCAGACATACCTTTGGTTTGTCTGAAGATTAATAACCCCTCTTGTTAAAGTAAAATATGTCCAACACAAGAGGCCCTCAGCTCTCATCTGTTTGCCCAGCTGTTGGACAGGACAAGGTAAAAAAAAAAAAAAAAAAAAAAAAAAAAAAAAAAAAAAAAAAAAAAAAAAAAAAGAAACTTAACGAGGCTTCTTTCATTCAACAGTGGATTCACGTCTGTTATATTCAAAAAATGCCGTTTTCATGAATGTCATATGAATTAACTTTGTTGCACATATCCACCCCGTCTTAAAGTCTGGGTTGTGAAAAGACTGTCTAACTTTAACCCGGATCGCGTTTACATAAAGGCAGCACACGGGACAGCTAACTTACTAGCTAGTTAGCATAGCATCAGTGTTTAAACAAATCCCCGTCTCTAAATCAATACTTTTTATTAAACTTTCTGTGCTGCTGTAAATCCGGCATGTTTTCCCCTTGGCTCCTTATGAATCATGTTAAGAACCTACATTGGCTGTATATCTAGCTTGAACCGACGCGCTAGCTTAAACTTCCCTCACACTCACACAGGGCAGGCAGACACAATTTGAGTCGAAAGCCGGCTAGTTTCGAGGCCCCTGGTTGGTTGTAGTTACTCGTGTTGTGTGAAGAGCTGGTATGCCAAGTATAAAACTTGACAAAACCATCATAAGTCCTCCCCCGCTTTCATAAAAAATATGACCGCACAGGCTAAGCTAAGCTAATTTGCGGTGGGGGTACTCTGCAAACGACTCGGCTGCAGTGTTCATAAAGCATTCACACATGTCACTTGGCTAAGGAGACCGCTTCAACTTAGTATTCAATAACATTACAAGATGTACAACGACGGAATGATAAAATAAGTGCATTACTTACGGGCTGAGACTGTTCCCGTTCTGAAGACCTCTCCGCCATGTTTGCCGCCCGCGTCCTCCCAACTGCTGTGCTGAACAGCTCCCTCCCTCGTCAGTTGAGAGTGAAGAGTGTAAGGGGCCATTCGATTGGCTAAAAGCGAACCCGCCTGCTTTGCCGATGAGTTTGATTGACAGATTCACTAGCTAATGGTGACATTAGTTGACCCGCTCCGTCAGATGAGTCTCAATATTCACCGTAGAAAAATCTCTCACACACACGGGGAGATTCACAAACGAGAACGGGATTTTGAATGCACAGTCTGCAATTCGAATGATCTGTGAGTTCACATCACATGTGTACCTAAAAGTCACGTTTGTGAAGCACTTACTGTGCATTTCTGATACATTTATTGTGAATTCCTAAAATGTTTATGTGAAAAACAGTGTGCACATTTGTGAGAAACACTTATTGTGCATTTGTACAACATTTAGTGTGCATTTGTGAAACACAATCTGTGTGTTTGTGAAACACAGGGTGTGTATTTCCGAATTTATTTTTCACGTTTGCATAAAATGACATTTGTGAATCGGAGCGTGTGTATTTGTAAAACCGGTTGTGTGCATTTCTGATTATTGAGACTGAAATAACTCCATAATTCTGAATCTAAAAGAAGAGACAATAGAGTACTTTACATTTCAAATATGAATAGAATTATAAAAACGGTGATGCCATATGGATCATTTGAAAGAATGGTGTAAGTGGATATAACGCTCTATACTCATATTTACAATTTCACACTCTTCTATCAAGTATCCTCATACCTCTTTTAGGACTTTCCCTATCTCCTCATCTGTTATCTCTCCTACAGATGACTTGAAACTGTCCTGCCCTGAGATGTAACTGATTAGGTTCTTTGAGAGGAAATATGGACCCGGTCCGCCATGTACAATGGACACAGCAATCATCTTGCCTGCTAAATAGTATTCATCCTCTAGGATAGCTGTCCAAGAAAATTCAGAGTTAAAAGTATTGCATCAGTTTCCATATTAAAAAACACTGCATGACTGAAATGTGTTTGTTTTTCCCTTTAAGACATTGTACAAAACAAAACCTGTTGAGTTGTAGACCAGATAGCGGCTCTCCATGGGTCCATCAAATATGGGCCGTTTCTTCAGCTCCTTCATCAGAAGGGAGAGGAATTCTCTCTTGGGACCACCAGTATCGATACCTTCCTCAAGAGTCCCTTCATTGTCAGAGAATTTCACTAAGATGTCTTTTTTCTCTGAAAATGTTGCCCTTTTAAATCCTCTGACTGCTCCATTCCAGATGTCAGAGCGACAGATGTTAAATCTGCTGACAGCTCGATGGTTGATCTCAAGGGCCAGGTTTGCCGTTATCTCAGATATAGATGGTTTGTCCATCCTGTCATCAGATAAATCATGAGTATATTACATGATACAGGATAGCAGACATTTTAGACAAGGAAAAATAATAACCACAGTTGAATTTAGTGCATAGTTTCTTACCCTTCATCTTCTTCAATGTCATGGTTGCACTCAACCCTGTCTGAGTCATCCTCATCCTCAATTACAATGGGCGCATAAAGCTCAGTATATTTACTAAGAAATTGAAACACAAATTTATTTTGTTGATGTTTTAATCATGAAATTATAAAAAAGTAAAATTTAATACCTATAGCATGTAGTTTCCATTGTGCCTGATGACGTTCCTGGGACCTCCTGTAAGTTAGAAAGTAAGATATGAATAACAAATATAACAAGGTTAGGTTACAGAAGTTTAAGTGTTTTAAGTTGTGGCTAAAATAGGACAGATTTAGAAAGAAAAGACTATTCTACTTTACACAAACATGGATCTGTAGGTCAGTGTGACACATAATTTTATGTAGTTGAAGACACTGATTGTGTGACAGTCTTTTCAGACAAGGCAAAGTGTGAACCATAGACTGTCTTTAGAAGCCACAATTACAGGAGCTGTTGAATCAGTGCCTGGCTCTCCATCTGCAGGTTCCCATAGCTGGAAGTGAAAAAGAAATTGTATATTAATATACATCAGTGAGTGCTTGACATCTGATTAATAGATCTAGAGCTGAACAAATTGGAACATTTTTTTGGATTCTATTATTCCGAGTGATTTAAGACAGGAGGAATGATCATTCTCATAGTATAATTTCTCCCAAAAAGTTGTTTTCTTAAGTTCATAAAATATGTGTAGGCCAGGACACTGCAACATCTTTCCATAAGATCAAGCAATATTTATTAATATGTCTAATTATCCTAAGTTTGATTAGTTACTGTATGAATGTATAACTGATGTTTATATTGCTGTTGTGTATTATTTCTACTTAATTGCTTGAAATAAACCATTTCAAATCAAAAATCAAAAAATGATATTTTTGTATGTTTTAGCGCAAAATTATGGCTTCCATGTAAGATTTAGAAGCATTTTCTCTTTAAGTTAGAATTGAAACTATGACAACAGTAACAACAAAAGTACCACTCACTAATGTATCAGCTGTATTGAATTCTTTAGACCTCGGACTCCTGATGATCACTTCTGAATCTGATGAGTCAGATTCATGGTTGGTTTCCTGAGCTGTGAAGTACAAGAACAGTATAAGAGGAATTTAGACTACTTAAAACAACAGACAATTTTTCTTGAAAAAAACAAATCACTTTAAAAATCTCTTCTTGGTTGGCAATTATTTCACAATTACTTACAAGAGGTAAAGAAATCTTCAGCTGTACAAATGTACAGTGTGATCCTTTGGTAGGCCTTCCCCAATGCCTCCTTGTACTCTTTTAGAGTGAAAGGTACTTCTGTTCCCGGTATATTACAAATCTTTGTACAGTCAGGGTAGAGCAGTGAGTAAGGACCACTTGGTAAATTTCTGTGGAAGGCCTTCAGCTTTTGCTCAGCTGCTCTCTGCAATGCGGTTGCATCCACCTCTGGTTGCACCAAAAGGGGAAGCACTGATCCTCTTACAGCCTTCAGTCCACCATCTTGTAGCCGCATAAGACCTACTGAAATCTACAGGGAAAAATAGAAATACTGAACGTTAACTAGATCAGTGACACTATAAATACATGACACTATGGACTGTCAACAAGTTATTAGTTTATATCAGCAAAAAGAGTTACCTTCACAAGCTTAAGGTTGTCGTTTAGTGATCTTTTCTTATTTTTGAAAGATCCTCGTCTTTCTTTCTCCTTCAGACTCCGGAAAGTCTGAAATGACTCCAACATACTTTTTCCAGTAGCTTCACCTTCAAATAAAGGTCCAATTGTCAATAAGAAATGACAGAGAAACACAGTGTGCTCAACTATACTCATAAAGTATACAGAGTGTAAAGTATATAAGCCTAATTTTATGAAAGAAAGAAACTTTAAACTTACTTGTGCCAGGCTTGTCATCATCAACATCACAAAGGAATTTAATGTTCTTTCCACACGAACAGCAAAACATTGGCTTAGAATGCTGCTGGTGTCCACAAAAAGGACAATACATTGTGATCTGCAAAAACAAAAAAGTATATATTGCTTTAGACTTACTTTACATTAACATTTTTGCCATTATTTCTTGTTTTTTGTTGATTTTTTTAACACAAGAAAGACATTGTATTTATTTACTAAATTTCATTTTCATTCTGGCCAAATATTACATTTAAATGAGAATACACCGATAACAAACCCATCATGCCTGCAAACTGTGAAATTAAAAAAGTATGTTGAATCTATAAAAAAATCTCTTAATTTGATGCCTATGCTGTTATTATACATTATTATTATTATTATACAAACAAAATTAAGGATTCTAGTAACTACTAGTAAAACTCATGTAAAAAAGGTTCGGGACCGCTACCATAACCCACTGGCGCCTGTCGGGCTAAGGGGTAATTAGCTTTCAGCTAATGTTTTTAGCTTTCAGCTAATGTTTTTAAGCTGAAAGCTAATGTTTGCTGAAAGCTCCTCCCGGCATATGCGGCCGCATAATCAAGCACAGAAACACATTTTTGAACAGAGACTTCGCCGCGCGGCAAAGGACAGGCGGCAAACGCAAATTTGCCCCGTGAATCGCGTTTGGCGTGAACGCAGAATGAATAGTGATCTTTCTGTATACTAGCGTTAGCCGAAGCTAACAATAAACCGACATAAACCTGAGGCTACCTGGCCTAATGAATAACATCAAAAGTACACATAGTAACAATGAATACTAATATTTTCACTTACCACACTCTCTCGTCCGTTTTCTGATTCGTACTCCTGTTTTCCTCCTTGTCGCAGCAGTGAATATAGCAAAAACCAATGCACTTCTGGTGTATAAATCTGCAAACTGATCTCCGATCAGTCGTGACGTCACTGGTGTTTTCAAGATTCACTTCCGTTAGACGTTTTTAATGTCTGCAGTGTTTCTGATGTTGAGGCAACTTTTTTGGATATGATCGCTTTTTTTTGTTTGCAGTACATTTTTTTGTGATGGCTGGGATGGCGGTTATTTGCAGCGGTTTTTTGGTAATTGCAGGTAATTTTTTGTTTTTGCAGTTGTATTTTTTTATGTTTGCTGTAACTTTTTTTTTTTTGCAGCACTTCTTTTGTTGTTGCTGCAATGGCGGTTCTCGGCCACCGTAAATTTCACTCCCCGTGCAACAAGCTTCTAGGTCAGACCTATTGTCTGATCCGGTCACACGTTTAGGGTCCTCCCAGGAGCAAAACCCGTTTTAGACTCCGGGTTCTTTTCACCTAAAGCCTAATGAGATGAAATCTTGTTCTACTCCAACAAGCAGCCTTGTGTTAACACCGCAAGGTTTCCAGCTGCTCACTGCTTCGAACAAGTTCACTCCTTTCACACATGCACACACATTCACACCAAAAAAAAACTTTTTTTACTTTATTTTTGTTGTTATTCTAGGCCTTTTAGGGACTTGAACCCTCTTACGCGTTTTAAGCTGCAGGACTCGAACCTACACCTTTATTTAGAATTCTGGACTTTTCCGGGACTCCAAACCCACACGTGTTTTAGGCAACAGGACTTGAACCTGTCCCTCAGAATTCTGGGCCACTTCGGGGACTTGAACCCCTGAAAAAGCGCTGTACTTGCCTTGTCGTTGTGGTCTGACTGGTTAACGAATAACGTCAATCCGGACCCAGGGATCAGACCAGTCGATTGGCCGGCGTAGAATTCACTACGACGGACTTTCCTCCGGAGACCTAGTCTCACGGGCTGTGCACAGACTTCAATCGGCATGATCCTCCCCCAAGGACGCAGATATGTTGTCATCCGGCTCGAATGGACCAAAGAATGTCAGATAAATGCATCTAGACATTAAAGAAAAACACAATTATAAACAACAAACCACAACAAGAATCAAGTTTCTCATGCACGAGGGAGAGGAGCAAATGTGTTGGAAAAGGTCCACCACGTTTCTCTTCTCAAAGGTCTGCCTCTCCCTGTGCACCTTTTATTAAGAACACAAGAAGGAGGTAACGTTTTCAAGACAAAGAGGAAAAGTTCATTAGGGGGTGTCGTATAATGACCCATTTGGTTGGATTCTAACTTCAAACAGTATCCCTTATCAGCTCAGGACAGTGTGTCGTAAACCCCTCATCCTGGGTGGGAGATGAGAAGCAGATGAACAAACACACAACTGTTTTCAGAAGAGGTAAAAAGGTCAATCTGAGTTAACATTTAAAGACACGTTTAAACAAATACATTTAAGCAATGATAATAATAAAACAAATTCCTTCACAAGCTCACATGCCAAAAAAGTGTGGGCACCCCTCCCTTAGACTTACCTGAAGATATTAAAACCTTCACCTGTTAACATGTAAAAGAATAAAAATAAAAAAATCACATATTTACTTTCTTCTGTGGTTAGAAGCATATTTTAACATCTGCTTAATTGGTAGATACATTTTGTTTTCAGATGAAACTAGTATTTTTTTCTCGACAAAATTTTACACGTCAGTTTGTGAATATATTTTGTTTTCAGAGGCTATACTGTTACTTTACAAAACAGGTATGTGTCAAGGTTGATCTTTTGGAGCTTGTCGTCTCAAAAGTAGCATGCCAAAAAAGTGTGGCCACCCCTGCTCTAAAATAATACAGGTTATGTCTTCTATTGTGAGCTCTGAGTTCAGCCAGCAGGCTGTTGCAGGTGGACAGAGATGCATTATTGAAGCTTTTGTGTTGATGCTGTATTGTTGGACTGGCCATTGATTGTCAGTGGGGGGCTGGGTTTTGCAGGGGGGGTTGAGCTTGAATTGTGTGTGCTGACACTGAGCTTCTGGGATGACATTCATTGGGATGAGTGGTGTGAACAGAACACAGAGAGGATAAGCAACAAAGAGAAAAACTGAAATTGCTACAAAGACACAGTACTGGCAACGAGCAGAAACGGACTGACATGGAACCAGGAAGAATGAGACAAACTTGGGAATATCAGTAACAGGATAGCGTGAGGGAACTTCCTTGAACATGGACTAACCTGGAAGTCATTACAAACGCAGGCAAACATAGAGTGGACCAACATCACCATGCAGGAGTCTCCAGGTGCCGTGGGTGTAGATGGCAGCTATTCCAGCAATGTTCCTGCCTTTCTCACCAAGCTCTGGACACTGGTTGAAGATCCGGACACCAACCACCTGATCTGCTGGAGTGCTGTGAGTTCAAAATACATTGCATGTGAGACTGGCACATGAAACTTTTTTAACTGTAACCAAGTTAACAAGGCATAAAATGGGCAGTTTAAAACCCGCCCAAACTTTAAGGACCCGTGTGTAGAAGAACTGGTCTTCAACTGCTACCTCCAGTTTTACCTCAGAGCCATTGTCTCTAAGCCAGCAAGATGGCTGCCATCACCACAGTCTTCTAAACCTTTCCTTTCATTTTTGCTACCCCAGATTAGTCACGCAACACACCGCTGTGCAGTGGTAGGGCACCGTGCGCCATGGTAGGGCAAAGTGGTGTAGAAGTAGGGTGGTCGACCTTTGATCGGAAGATTGCAGGTTCAATTTCCACCTTGAACGCCCATGTGTCGAAGTCCATGTTGCCTCTGGTGGAAGGTTGGCACCAGTGTTCAGCAGTGGAGCCACCATCAGTGTGTGAATGGGACTGTGACTGTAAAGCGCTTTGGGCCTTCAAGAAAGGTAGAAAAGCGCTATACAAGTAAACACCATTTACCTATATACCTTCCTCTACCCCTTTCAACTCACTTGCACATACCTCTTTCCTGTACAATAATGCTGTAGAGGTTGACCTAAAGTCCGCCATGGTGTTGACCTCCTCGAAACCATGCTGTTGCTCATATATGGTCTCAACGTTCATTTGGTTTATTATTTCAAGCAATTTCAGAAATAGAAAAAATAAAATCCTAGCTTCCACTAAGCTGCTGCTCCCACTAAGACTCTTGACCTTTTAGTACATTTTTTTTAAACTACAGTGTGACTATCAGCTTTATATCTCTTTATTTCCACAACTCTGTGTCTCCCCACTTCTTAAAAATCACCACCTGTACATTACCCCATTCATCAAGCATCCTCCGACTCTCTAAGATCTCTGTTTAGGCAAATCAGCTTAAACAGAAACTTTACTGCCACCTCCACAGCTATTCTGTCTGGACCACCTGTCTGTACACTCTTCATCCTTTTCAATGGCTTTCTCACTTCATCCTCAGAGATTTTTGCAACTTCCTCATCCACAACAGCCGTGTTTCCTTCTTTACACAAGTGGACATTTTCAAAGTTCTTCTTCCAGCTTCGCATCACAACTGTGGATTACTATTTATACGCTTTGTTTGAAAATCACAATCGTGTCAACGAATTTCCATGCTTGTCCATAATTGTCCTAACCTGGTGCGCATAATTTCTATCCATTTCTCTGTATTCCCAATATGTACAGATCTGCTTCTCCCTCCTTTGAGCTCAACCTACCACCCAAGTTCTCCTACATCTTTTGAGTGCCCTTTGTCATCCCAACCTTCACGTTGTGCTGCATCTTGCTGTATTTCTGTTTGCTGTCTTGTGTCATATTAGTGTACCACTTTTCTTCTTAGCAAGCTTTTTCCTTTTAACACAACTCCTGAACTTTTTCATTCCACCACCTAGTTGCCTTATCTGCTTTCCTCATTACAAAAGACACACCAAGTACCTTCCTCCGAGTCTCCCTGATCACTTTAGCTGTCCAGTCATGTGGGTGAACCTCCTGATCTCTCAAACCTCTTTCCACTTCCCCCTAAAACCAAAAAAACGCTTCCTTTTCAGCTTCCACCACCTGATCCTCTGATCTGCATTTGTCTTCATCATTTTCCTCCCCATCAATCATCCTCACACCACCATCCTATGCTGTCTGGCTAATCACTACCCTTTTCCTCAAAGGATACCCTGGATCACCTCATCCATCTCCCTCCAGAATTTCTCTTTCTTCTCAAGCTCACATCATACCTGGATGGCATAACCACTGACATTACTCAATATCAAACTTTCAATTCCCAGAGTTACACTAATTCCTCTACATCAGTGTTTTTCAACCAGTGTGCCGCGGGAGATGGTCAGGTGTGCTGTGGGAAAACTGCCTCATTAACTGATCTAAAAACATTTACCATCTCCAGGATATCAACTCTTTGTTCATCCAAACAGGTCCTGATAAAACACTGAGTAGTTAGGAATATGAAAGATCGTAAAAGACTTTTCTTTGTGTTTATTTGATTAAATTAAAGACATTTTGATAAGAATAACGGGACAGCGATTTAACCGTAGCGTTGGCTGTTTTCAGAAAAGTCCCGCCCCTTTTACTATGTCTCCGCCAATCATTCTTGGAGGCTTAATCACACTTCATCAGTCTGACCAATCAGAAGTGGTTAAAGTCCTCACTTTTGTTGTTCCGATTCTGCTCATAAAGTCGCTCAGTTCCAACAAAAATACCAGCTAAAGCGCTTATTTAGCGGCGTAGCTTTTTCACAGAATCCGGTAAAAGACCGTGGAAAAAGTGAACAAAAAAATGAAGCTCAGAGGCGCTTGTCTGTTTGCGTTTGGCGGCTGTTTGCACTACATCTCCAATGATACATTGGGTTAAAGTGACAGCGTCCCAGCGCACAATGAGTGCTTCCTTTGACGTCTTGAAACCACAAAGAACACACATCAAACAGTTTTTAAATCTTTTAACGTAACTTTTATTACATCTTTTAGAAAAAACAGCTGCAACTTCCAGCTTTTTCTGCCACAATTATCACAAAAATGCATGTGAGATTGCTGAGGGGGGGCTGTAGATCAATACAGACATGAGTTTCCAAAGTCAAAGTGTGCCGTGGCTCAAAAAATGTTGAAAAACACTGCTCTCTATGACTCTTTCTTCTCCTCTGGAGCATTTTAAAAAAACTCCTCTCTCAGGTCGCCCCAACTCCATTTGTTTTTCCATACACTAAATGATAAAACAGTTTGAACCTATTCCTAGTTTGTAAGCCTTGTTTACTTTTTCTATTTGGTCTCTTGAATACACACTTCTCTTCTTTTTCTTGAACACACACTTCTGTTCTTTCTATCCTGTCAGCAAACTCTCAAGTTTTCCATGTTGAAGTGAGTACATTCAACGTGTCTACTAACTCCAACACTCATGTCCTTCTTTTTTATTCTTTCCCTACAAACATTACTTTTCCCTTTCCTTCCTCAACCAACAATAATCCACCCTGGTCATTGTTAACACAGGCCGCAACCAGATGGGTATGAAAGTTATATTCATATCTGATTTAGCTTTGGTTTTAGGTTGGATTGCTTTACTAACAAAAGCATTTTCCAGGGCCGCAGTCTGGCACACGAAAGCACTGCACTGTACTACCTTGTGGTTAGCGTTGTATTAATTTTTTTTTTTTTTTTTTATTAATCCCCTGAATACGAAACCAACAGGAGAATTGACTTTTCCAACACTCTCTACACTTTGCTTTGCAATAGAGTACCACAAACAACAGAAAGTAGTATGGATCCTGTTTTTGAGGCCAGAGTGGATGCAGCAGAAATAGCATGCTAACATCACTGTGATTTCTTATTCATATATCTTACCCCCCCCCAAATAAGAAAATGTAAAATGTAAAGCAGCAAAACATGTTTGAAATACTCAACAGCTATATTTAAACTGGCAAAAGTATTAAACAAATTTCTTAAGGAGAGAATGAGTGAATATGTTGATCAGATCGATGGAAAAGATCCTGAGGAAGCACAGAGTTAATGATGTGTGTTTGTACAAGAAAAGATAGTGTGAAAGATTAGCATACGTATCCATATCAGTGCATGTACATGTACCCAATCGCAAAATATTCCAACTTCATTTGTTGAAGTTGGTGATTTGGTTACAAGGCCTAAAACTTGATTTATAACAAATTCCCCTCGTAGATTTCAATGTTCTTTTTCTCATGGCAAATTGGCTGTCTTAAATTGTAGAAGCTATAACTCCTCTTGGACTCTCACTTTAATATGTTAGCAAGCTATTGTCTCCAGTTTCAACAGCCAGCTCCACATTCTGCACTCCATACAGCCAAAACCCGCCTTGCTTGGGATAACTGCCTATGTCAACACTTAACTGTAACATGTGAAAAGTATTGTTATATGATTTTTTAATATGTAATTTTTATTTAAGGTCATCTGAAGGAAGTTTCCAATGAGTTTTGCCAATGTTTACATTAAAATAATAATAGAATTTAAAGAATTGCTCAAATTTTTGTTTCATGCATCTTGTTGACTAATATATACATGCGCATCTTTATTTTTACTGTTCTTCCTGGTACGTATGCATTTCTGATACCTACCAGGACAACCTGTAAATTAAGAAAAAGGTTGATCCTCTCAAATAAAAAAAAAATGGTTAAAAAATTAAATGCATTACTTGAAAAGATGCAACTAATTAAAATCAGGCTTCAACAACCAAAAAGGCCAGAGATGTTGGAAAATGAGACCCTAAAAGAACAGAGATGATTAAAGCATGTAATGAATAAAATGCTCTGTTAGAAGGTTCTGTTGACTAACTTCTCAAACCTGACTGGTTTCAGACCGGAACCAGTTTCCATGTGTTTGACCAGGGACGCTTTGCCAAAGAAGTTCTGCCAAAATACTTCAAACATAACAACATGGCAAGCTTTGTTCGACAGCTCAACATGTGTGAGTACACCGGTTCTTCTCCTCCCTGCCTTTTTTGTGACAGAGTTTGAACTTCTATGTTTGTGCCTTCTTTCTGTAGATGGTTTTCGTAAGGTGGTGAACATTGAGCAGAGTGGTCTGGTGAAGCCAGAGAGAGATGATACAGAGTTCCAGCATCTGTACTTCCTCCAGGGCCATGAACATATGCTGGAGCACATCAAGAGAAAGGTACAGCTACACTTGACTTCTTGCACGTCACTTCAATTGTAAGGAGCTCTCCTATGAAGTTTAAAGGGAACATTTTTCGGTCAGAGATCTGAAACTATTTTTGTTATTTTTAATAACACAAAGTTTTGCAAACTTTATGCAGCGTAATTGCATTTCATAGTTAGGATGTTATTAATTCCACTGTGGGGACATTTCAGAAAACTACTTTAGTTTTCTTGTCAATGTCTTATTGTTCGAAGATCTTGTAAAAAAGGTAATTAAATCTCTACGTTTATGCTTTTACACTGTTTTATACATTTATTACTTTAATTAGTTTGGAAGAGTTACATCTTTAAATGAACCCCCAAATTAGCTTTTTTTTCATTTTAATTTAAATGAGTTTGAAAACTAGTCAATATATATGCTGTAATGGAACATTAGCTACCATCTAAAACTGAGTTTTATGTGATTAGGTATCCATTGTGAAGAGCGAAGAGACCAAAGTTCGTCAGGAGGACCTCAGTAAACTGCTTTATGAAGTCCAGCTGCTTAGAACACAGCAGGACAACATGGAGTTTCAGATGCAGGACATGAAGCAGTGAGTACTCCCACTTGTGTGTGCCTTATTGCAAAACTGGACTTGTAAGACCACTGATTATATATTCACCAACCTCACTGGGGCCAATGACTCAGAAATGCACCCAAAGAAATGTAACATCAAGGCTTCAGCTTAGGAATAGAGCTAAAAAGGTGTGCATGCAGTTTAGTGGTAGGGGTGCGGATTTCAGACAAGCTCACTCCTGATTAGCATGAGTGGTTGCCATAGAAATGTTGACTGACTCGAACCAACTACCGTGTTGTTCAGAGTATAGGTTGCGTTCTTTTTGCACAGTTTGGCTGGGGGTGCGACTTATGCTTAAATGGCTCATATGTTCATTATTTTCCCACAGACCAAAAGGTCCTCTAAATTTATTCTAATTTTTGTTCCCCTGTTCGGAAATTTACGAGACAGCAAGTCCTCAAATTGGGTTTCAGAGAAATAAAAGTAGCGCTGAAAGCGACCATCATTTAAACAAAGCTCCTGATGATAGCAAACCTTATTATTCTGGGAGAGTCTCTGAATGATCTCACAAACCCAGACATTGAGACGTGCTTACCGATGCATCTGTAGAAGCAATATATAAACCTGAACTCTCAATATCATCATCTGTGTCCTCAATGCATTGTAAATACAGACAAAGCTTCCATACAGTGATGTGGCTAAAAGCTTGATGGTAGCTTCTTCCATCCACGGCGGGAGCGTCTAGTTTATGAACATATTTATTGAGAAGCGACACAATTTTCTCCCAAAAGTGGAACTTAATTTCATTTGTGCCAGACGTAGGTCAATTTCTATGGATGACGTCAAACTCACTCGGTCCAGTTCTCATATACAGTCAGTAGTTAGGATGTTAAAATACTTTCAATTGAATTTCCTAGTAAGAAATAAAAACTATTGTTCCAGTTTTTAAACTATTTTTAAAAATCTACATGCCTACATAAAACATAGGGGGGGGAAAAGCTGCAAGCTTTTTATAAATAAATGCATATATACTTTTTATAAATGCATATAAAAAGCTATCTTCCCCCATCACACCTTGTTCCACAGGGTCTAAGGTTATATATACAAAAAGCTAAAATGCAAAAATTAATAACTAAAATCCATATTTTGAAGCTGGATGGACTGGCAACAGAAGATCTTCAGGCTATGTGTTAGAAACTGTAAGAAAAACACAAATAGTTCTGTCTGCTCAGTCTCATTTTTACAGATTGTTATGTTTTGGCTGCTGAAGTCCATTTAATAAAGGTTTATTTCAATTCACACCTCAAAATATGAACATATTTTAAAATACACAAAAACATATCAACTATCAAGATTTTAGTTTAATTTAAATCAACCTCTCAGCTGTTTTTCTTCTTGTGAATTGTGCTCTGAATGAGTAGGCTTTAGCTTCAGAGGCTATTGTTGCTTATAAATAGCAAATGTGGGTCCATTATAGAGCAGAGCTGCTTTTGCTCAGTATTGTTCTCTAAAGTGGGGAGAGAATGTTCATCCACACACCTGACTCACATGCTGACAAACCAACCAACCAACCAACGGAGTGCGAACAAAGGCAGAGCAGGTGTGCACATGCAGATGTTAAAAGTGCCATGTTCCATGATCCTAACTCTGTCTTGAAGTTGCATTCAGTGACATCAATCAAATTGGCAGCATTGGCATTGCTACCTAAAAACAAAGAAACCAACGAAAGCAATTTAACAATGGATGCTGTTAAAATTTATTTTTTTGTAGTTTAATACCGGTATCCGTTTTTTGGATTTATAAGCGGACCCCGCATTTTACAGTGATACAATAAAACCTGCAATTCTAACTCAATAGTTGTTTTTTTGACAATTCACTCCATTGTATGTTGGATTTACATCTTAGCCCATTGTCAAAGTACCCTCATGTCAAATGCCCATTTAATTAAATGTAAATGAAAATGTTTTATGTTGGAATTATTTTTTAATTAGGATTTTAATTACACCAACTTTAAACTTTATTGCTTTTTTGCCATATCAAAAAACCAAATGAGTAATATCATGTTCTGAACAAAATAAACTTGTATCATCTGCAAAATAACAAACCTCAATATGTTACATTACAAATATCACTTAGGAAAATCAAATCAATTTTGGTCCCAAAAAAGAAACTTGGGGATTTCGATGGTTTTATCAATTGTAGAGGTACTGTACCATTAATTATAATACATTAAAGACTGTCGTTTAAATAACTTTAAAACCAGTTTTCAATTACACTACAAATAGCATAATGTTCACATTTCTTTAAAAAAAAAAGTGAGTGATAATGGTTTACTTAGATCAATAAAAACACAGCATTGTCTTTACAATCCACAGCTTTTGCAACATTTTTTGTGAAATTGATAACCATCTAGGACATTTTTTTAAAAGCCAATGTTAATTGCGTAATTGATATTTCTGTAAAAGCATTAATCTTTACTGTTTGACAAATAATTTTTCCACTGTTATGTAAAATTGAGGAAGTGATGAAAATAGTCTATAATTGGCCCAATTTTTTAAATAAATTGTAATAACAAGAGCGAGTTTCTATTAATATCAACGTAAATTTTAAGCTCATGTTTTACTTTAACAAAAAAATACAATCACTGTTTGCACAACACTTTAAAAAGAAGCTCATACAATAAGATCAACAAAAACTACATTGCATGTCAGCAATATTTCTCTGTCAACATTAATAATTTTGTCATTAAATCATTGAGTACTTTTATCTCAGCAGTGCAGTAACTCATCTATTCTATAAAATTACAAACATGTCCACTGACAAAATACATGACATAAAAAAGAATGACGTTTTGCAGTTTTAAAGTTAAATGGTATATCATTTTTATCAACAGTTAATTTTTTTTATTTAATGTTTTTGAAGTTGTTTCTTAGGGGATGTTCTTGCACTTTTCTAACAGATCTAACTTTGTGGAACAAATGAGTCTTCTGAAGTCTACTATTGTTGAATGACTGCAAATTAACTCATAAAAGTATACAAATGTTTTTGTGTTCCATCATCATTAAAAAAAACACAAACAAAAGGGATGCTAACACAGTTTGATCCTCTGATTTGCAGGCAGAACGAGGTTCTGTGGAGAGAGGTGGTGTCACTGAGACAGAACCACACACAGCAACAGAAAGTCATGAACAAGGTCAGTCCTCACACATCATCTTTACCTTTACTTATTGCAACACTACTACAGGAGTGACGCAGGACCTGTTCCCTCTCAAATCCCACCGACAACATCTTTTTTAACAGCATCTCTTGTGGAAACGAATCAGTAATAACATCATGAGGTGGTGGGATGTCTTAATCATTAAACCTACAAACGGTGCAACACAATCAGAGGTGGAGTTTAAAGGTTGCTGCAACACACCAATCTCTGCAGTCCAACTTCAAATAAAACTTTCCCATTAGACATGTTGGTCCAAACCATAGGACATTTTTTATGCCCAAGTCTAACAAAAATATGCAGCTATTCCCCTACACCAAAGCAAATAGCCAAACATGATCAACATGTTAGATTAGAAGTGAGTATATTTGAGTGTTCCCCTTACTAAAAAGAACATTTGACAAAATTATTATTTATTTTAATGATTAAGAAAGCTGATTCTTGGTGTGTTTTTTTTCCGTCGTTACCAGCTGATTCAGTATCTGTTCAGTCAAATGCAACCCAACTCACCCAGTAATGTGAGCCTGAAGAGAAAGCTGTAAGTACACACAGATGCACACACACACACACACATACATATGCACACGCAGTGAAATAGACAAACATGGAGGGAAGGGCTGGCTCAGCTGACAAACTGAACAATCTAACTGAACGAGCGCTGAATGGAGACAAGTGCTGAGTCAGTTGGTCACACAAACGTTCGCACACAGTGAAGGCCGAGCAAAGTGCGTGACCCTGCTGCAGCCAGTAAGAGCAGAACGCTGGCTCAGCTCAGCTTCTGAGAGAACAAGGCCGGCATGAGACGTTTTCCCACTTGTTTTAGTGTGGTGGCATCACTCCTGCACGGTAATGGCGGTTTGGGGTTTCGGCTACAAGTAACTACTGGCAGAATTAAATAAACTGGCAGATGGCGGATAATTATTTCAAATTTAGGTTCAATTAAAAAGAAATGGGATCTTCAAGCTTTTTAAGCCGAGTCAAACGGTTTTACTTGTGATTGGCCTTGATTGAATTTAGACTTTGAACCCTTGTGTTATCCTATGACCCCACCCTTGCATTGACGTGTTCTCCCTACCATGACAAAGGTGGATAAAGGTGGAAAGATTTCATGTAATCCATGGACACCAGTGAAGATCACAAATAATTGAAGAAAAAAGGTTCAGAGCACTGTCTAGTGGGTCTAGATGACCCAACTCCCAATATTAAAGTGCCTAGGACAGCACAAGGGTTAACCGTTTATTTCTTTCCATTTGTGTGTTTGTGTTGCTGTTATTGGCATTTAGCTCCAATTGAACAGTCCCTTGACAAACGCATATCAGATGCATAACTACAACCATTGACTGCTAAAAACTTTTCTTTTTAAACCAAACTAACAAAAATGACCACTTCATCTACCACACAGCGTTGCGTTTCTCTACTCTGTACTTTTTAATTTTTAAGTGTAAACAGAAGATTTATGGTGGATTTATGCAACCAGATATGACAGGGGCCCCTAATATAACCAACTGGAGTTTCTCCGACTCAATAAATGATCCACAAAAGTGTCAATTTATTCATCACATTTCTAATGAAGCCTGTCGATACTGATCCTGTGGGCAAAGCTAAAAATCATTTTTATGTTACATATTTGATAAATCATCTGTTTGTAGTTTTATAAAAAGTTCTACATGAAAATGTTTGTTTTAATGAATAATCTTAATAATTTAACATTAAAAAAAACTGTTAAAATACCAACTTATTGTTTTCATTTTCAAATGAATATACACCTCTGCTAGCCACCGATGTGTAAGAAAATTGCTTTCCTTATCAGGCCTCTAATGTTGGACGATGGCCCCCCTAGCCCCTCTGCATCAAAGTTCAGCCATGCTCACCAGATGGAGTCCATGCACGAGTCCTTCTACATTCAGTCTGTGAGTATACAAACACACCATACCAGGTATGTCTTTGTCCATAAAAGCAAATCTGCAGGTCAGAGAATTTACTGTAACCTTGCTGTTTAGCAAAAAATCTGCTGGTGCCTCGGCCCGCTTTCATTCTTCCTCAGAGCTAAGGCAGGAAGGCCAGCTGTCCTGCATAAACAGCCTGGATTTTAAACATCGTTCACGTTACACACACTACTTTATTAATCACGTTCTGACCAAAAATCAGTTTTAGTAGATGTCAGACATCCGTGTAGATGTGGAACTATTCAGTAGAGGGCAGCATAAGTGCTAGAAATGTACTTGACTGCAGGTTTTCCATATCCCGTCTTTATCCTTCAGTACCTGTAGGTTACAGAAGAAAGGTGATGCAGACAGAACAAATAATTATTAGCAAGAACGGCAGTGTTACGGCAGTGTTTTGAAACCTAAACAACCCAAACCAGTTCCACCTGAGTCGTTAACAGCTGAAAGAGATGACCAGTTTGCGGAGGGAGTCTCTGGCTCCCCAACCCCCAGCTGAGGACAAAGGACTCTTAACGACCCGAAACCATGTAGGCTAAGTTGACAATACCATTCAGTTTCAGGTCTGACTCCTCCCCAATGAGCGCATATATACCAGCTCTTCGACCAGCTATTTCAGAATTGACAAAGCCTCTTGGATAAGAGGTGAAACTTCTAACTTTAAAAACCAAGTCCAGATGACAGCCCCTAAGCCCCAACCTGGATGAATGAGAGTCTTCATATACATCAGCAAGAAAATAACAGATAAAATAACTTTATTTAACCAACTTCTTCAGTTCGGACTAATGAGCAAAGTCACACAAGTGATGAATGTGAACACGGATTCCTTTTATCCTCTTGAAGTCCCACTCCAATCATCTTTTGATCTACAGTATTCCGGTTAGGGACCAGAGACACCTGCGAATGCACAGACCCCACAAATACGGAAAACCCCACCCAACACCCCTGAGGCCGAAGAATGTGATTAACCCTTGTGCTATCCTATAGGGTCTAGAATCTAGATGACCATTGACGTGTTATCCCTACCACGATAAAGGTGGATAAAGGTGGAGAGGATTTCATGTAATCCATGGAAACCAGTGAAGATCACAAATCATTGAAGAAAAAAGTTCAGTGCACTGTCTTGTGGGGTCTAGATGACCACTCCTAGTGTCAAAGTGCCTAGAATAGCACAAGGGTTAAGTGTGAGTGGTGCTGCAGCGCGATTTGAGTGTCTCTTCTCCCAGAAGAGGCCAGTGTCATCCACCATTCATTCACCTGGATGATATTTATTCCCCGCGATCATCTTTCTTAGCATATCAGAATATTTTCCGGCCGCTTCCGAGTCAGCTAATGCCATTTCTCTGACCTTTTGTGATGCACCGGAGGAGTCAAATGACTGAAAAAATCACCTGCGAATACATGAAACTGCTAATATTTTTACACGAATAAGCGTTAAAAATGTGTTCCCAGTGGTCTGATATCCTATCATCTCTTTGTTTACTCTCTCTCTCCCGCTAGCTTACAGCCCCTAACACCCCCAGCCTAACATAACTGGTGCAACAAAAATGGCGAGCAATATCAGAGCTAGCCCGCTGTACAGTTTTAAATCCACATTCCAGCTCAGATGAGGAAAACAAACACACAATACATGGATCTATTTGTCTGCGGGTGGATGCGTCGGAATAGAGTGGAGCAGGGAGCTAGTTGCCTGATGACTGTAGTTTCTACGTCACAAATAAGCTCTTTTTAACTACATACGAAATGAATAAAGATGAAGAAATACTCCGAAAAACAATTTTAAGCTATTTTTTTATATAAATGTCCTCCATCATCAGAAAAATGCTACAAGAACATGTTAAAAATGATTTTACCAGAGAGATTCGTTGAATCACAACCAGACTGGTTAAGGATTATTTTTATCCATATTCATCCAGTATATTTTCATGCAAAAGTAACAAAAAAATGCTTCATAGTCCTCTCCTCTTCCTCCTCAGCCATCTAGTGACACAGCTTCCTGCTCAGGGAGCGTGCTGACAGGAGGGCCGATTATATCAGACGTAACCGACCTTTCTCAGACTGGAATGGCCCTGCAGATGCAGCCTGATGAGAGCAGGTAAGGCATGAAAACAGGAGTGGTACCTCCAGCGATCAGAGTCCGTGTTTAAACCTATACACACTTTGTGATGCCTCTGACAGAGAAAATTGCATGGTGCTCATCAAAGAGGAGCCTGCGAGTCCAGGCATGAGACCAGGTGGGAAGCGAGACAGCATGGGAGGGGGAGAAGAGGTCATGTCACTGACCTCCACTTGTGAGGTGTGCTCCGAACCTCCTGTTCTCCCCGTGGCAATGGTACAGTCTGTTCTGGAGGGAAGGAGTTCAATGATGGAGAGGAGGAGCAAGAGACTTGCCCTCGAAAGGTGAGAGCTCACAGGTGGACAAAAGCGCAGAACCTTTGCGTTTGGGCAAAGCACCTGACTCTGGGTTTGTCTTTAGAGCCGAGGTTCCAGATAGTGCGGAGAATGTGGACATGAGCCTGGAGGAGCTGCAGCAGCTGCTGCTCAGGAACCACCACCAGGGGGCAGTGGAGTCTGGCACTGTCATGGACGTGAGTTGACCTAGCCTTGTAACTCCTTATCAAATGAGCACAGAAGGAGCCAAAGCAAACCTAGTAGAAATTCACTTGTATATACAGTATGCTCAGACATTAGAAACAAATAGGCCGCGCTTTGAAAGCCTGTGCCTTTCCCTTTGTTAAAATAAATGTATATCTAATCTTCATGTTAAAACACTGAAAAACACAACGACAAAGAGGCACACAGTGCTTTCATGTCCCACGTGTGCTGCAGAGGGTAGAGTAAGGAAAAGCATCTGACACAGAACCAAAATCATCTATGGGAATCACAAACAGAATTTACAAATCAGATTGGTAAAGCAGTCAACTGAACTTGGTTTATCTTCTGTCCTAACTGTCACACACATTTTATGCACGGTAATCCCTGCGTCAAAGCTCCTTTCTCTTTTCTGTGCACTACAGCCCTTCAGTTTAAATCTGCCTCTGACTGAATGGAACTTCTCAGAGATGGAATCCAACCTGAAATCTGTAAGTCTACGCTGCATAAAGTCTTGGTCACAACTTTCCTTATGGGTTGTCCACAGTTGAAAAAGGGGGGGGGGGAACATGAAACAGGTGGTCTGCATGAAACAGAAAGGTCAAAGATCGCTTGGTTAGCCCATAGAGTAAAAAAGGTTCATGCACATTTGATGAACAGCAAGGGAAAGTGGATAATACGCAGGCGTGCAAATTCTTCATTTTTCTAACCCCCTAAACACTTGGGTGCAGCCTGGCTGTTAGAAATAAGAAAATTAGAGCGTAGTTTGTGTGGACAACCCTATGGGCACTTTCGTGTCACGTGGACACCCTGTGTTTGAGGCATTTGTGCACAGTCAGTGAGGAGCAAGTACATGTTGCATAAGGGGCTGTAAAACAGCATCACCTGTATGTCATAAGTGCGTGTGACTTACATGTTCTTTTCAAATACTTCACCATACAATCGCCACAAGCATGTCAACCGCAGATTCCATTTTCATGACATACCTTGAGGTGGGCGCATGAGTCTGAAGGAAACTGCAAGACACACCTGTGCTCCCTTTAAAATGCAGCCGATCCTCTATGACCCTCCAAAAGGTCCGAACAATCCCAAAAACCCGCAGCACCCGTACCGTGACTAAAGGCCCGTACACACCGGGACGAATATTCGCCAGGCGTTATTCGCCAGCGTTTTTCGCCACGTTTTTTGTGTTCACACCCAGGCGATTTTCGCTGACGATGAGCCGAGTTAACATGCAATTGCTTTCCCTGACATTAGATGGCGCTAAATGTAAAACAGAAATACTCCTGTACACAAGGTGGCGCTGCGCAACTTCACGCTTCTTAAAGTCGCTTTTCACTCAGAAGAAGAGAGCAAGTATTTACGCGCTTGTCAGAATCAAACAAAGAAAACATGAATATCTCCAGCACCAGTAGCTCTAGCTCCAGTTCCAGCGATGAAGAAATTATTGTTCTGTTGAATGATGAAAGACGCCGGAAAAGACGCCGATTTTGGGTACATCCCATAATTACGAAAAGAGAAGAACATGGGGAGTTTTATCGACTGGTACAAGAGCTGAAAATGTATCATGAGCGTTTTCGGGAATATTTTAGAATGTCCGTCATTATTTCTTTGCGGCAGTGTAGACGCTACTTGGCGTCTATCTTCTTCGCTGGTATGTGTGCTCAGAAAGGCAGTTTTATGTTTGAGCGCCCCCAAGTTGTGTTTTACTGTAACTTCAGAAGCTCCAGACACATGTGCAAAAGCGCCATTCTCATTGGTCGTGTAGTTTTTGACGCGGTGCGTCAAACCAAAAAACCGAACCCGAGGCGTTTTTTAAAAAGTGACGCTTTGACGCGTGGCGTTTTTTCGCGTCGGTGTGCACACTCACATTGGTGCCCTTTGTTTAGTCACGAGGCGTTAAACGTCGGCGAATATCGGGCGCGAAATTCGTCCCGGTGTGTACGGGCCTTAAGGCTTTAAAACCTGAAAGTCTATGCACTTTTTAGATCATGAGCAACTGTGTTTAAGAGTCTTTTAAGAGGTATACATAAACTAAATTGCTTTTGTTTATCCAACAGTACATGTTCCAGAACCAGGAGGCAGAAGCGTTTCCAGCTTCTAACTGCGAGGAGCAGTGACTCTGTGCCATGAAGATTAAGGTAAAGATACCAATAAGAAGAAATTACAGTTTTTTTTATTTCAAAGCTTTTATGTGTAATATATTTAGGCAATATGTTGAAGTAGTGTTTCCAACTGTTTATAAAAGAAGAAACAAAACTGAGAAAGATTAGAGACAAAAATAAGAATCTGACTGTATCTCATTGGATCAGCGGCAAAAGGGGAAATACAACCAGGGCTCGGCGATGTACCGGTGCCAGTACTAATATTTGCATAATTTCAGTTTATCTGTATCGGTCGGATATTTTAAAAAATCTATCGATATTGTTCTGACTGTTTTCAGATACATTTTATTTTTGAAATATATACTTGCTCCTAATAGATCACAGGGAGCACAGGGAAGCTCATAGTTTACAGTTGTGTCCTACAGTCAATGAATGGTCTGAATGATTTTAGATACATTTTCAAAGTTTTAAAGTGCTACTTCTTCCTTTGAGATACCTTTTGTACATTAAAAGGGTCAAATACAATGTGATTGTATAGCAAAAGAAAAGTTGTGAGGCATCGGCTGCCTCTCTTCTGATGTTCTAGATAAGTTTCCTGAGAGGGTGATCGCATCCCAGAGGACACTCACGCTTTTTTTCTCTCTCCTCAGACCACAGATGCTGCCGTTACGCTCTTTCTTCCATTCTGAATGACTTTGACACTTCACATGTCAAATTGTCTCCAAAAAAAACAACAAACGATGACGTTTGGTTGCACATCAACACGATGGGACACCACTGCGAGCCCAGCCGCATGCAGAAGGTCCACTCTCGGCTCGTGCAATTTAGTCTTTGTGTGAGAAAGAGTTGATGCTTGTAGAAGTGACTTTTACTTCCTTTAAAGAAATTTCACTAATGTGTAACAAAAACAAGCTAGGTTTTTTTTATTATTTTAGCTTTTGTATTACAGAACAACTTTAAGTGAAATAACTGGACAATGCAGTTTAAATAACACATTTTCAATTAAATATCAAAAGAAGGAAATTGTTTCAGAACATCACAGGCACATTAGACTTTGTGATAGAAGCGGTTCCTGGTAAACAGTTGGAGAAAAAGCTCAGATTTCTATTTTCATTGATGTTTACCACACTTAAACATTCATTTCATGTTTCTTTGCACAGATTTGACATGTAGCAGGATGTTCAGTGCCTTCTCTTTTGTCAATTTAAATGTAAAGTTGTAGGGGAATACAAACTCACTTTCATTTTACAAACACATGAACACTACTGCACTTTTGCACGATTTCTAGGATTAGTTAGACATATAACAGGCCAATTTTTATAGAAAAACAACAAATAGTCAATTCACGTGGCGGACTGAAATGTTTTTCTTTTTTAGCTTCATTTTAATATTTACGTTCCTGAAGCTACCGAGAGGCATTCATGACTTAAAATGCAACACAACCACCTTTAATGAATACACACATGAATACATGAAAGAAAACATCTAATACTCGAATGTCTTTATATGCCGGACATACATGCATGGAGTGGTTACTTGAGCTTTAAACCTGTGATATAGTTGTGACTATTGATTTCAGTAATGTGTATAAACTTTATTTATACAAGGAATTGCTAACTGCCATTTAAGTCAAATGTGAACGCTCAGCACTGGTTGCAGGCAACAGTTTCACTAGGGCAACTTCTTGGAAAAGCCGCCTGACGATAAGTTGTGCAATATTGTACCGAACTGTGAGGAAACGGCAATACACCGATGACCGTAGGAATGTAGGAAGCAGCAGCTGTGTAAGGTTAATGGGGTTCAATTCCAACGTAATGTTAGCCTGTTGATTTGTGAGGGGTTTCTACTACCACGGTAACCAAACAGAAAACAGCTTTTTTGGAAAGGGATAAAGCCTTGGTCATATGCACCCAAATGGGGGTTGACCCCTACTGGTCCTGCTGATTTTTGGGTTATCCGGGCCCTTGGCGGGTTATACAAAGGAGGGGTTGCATCTTAATGGGAGTGTAGGTGTATCCCTTAAAATTTCCCTTAAAACTTGTGCACCCACCTTAAGGGACAGCACAAAAATGGAACGTAGGATTGTCGTGTCTATGCAAAGTGTATTAGGAAGTATTTGTAAGGCAAATGTATGTTGTACGCACTCATGACGTACAAGCAATGCTGTCCTATGGTGTCCTTACATCAAACTCTAGTCATTGATAAAGTGCTAGCACTGGCTCGTTACTGACCACGTGCAAATGCTGCACCCATGGGGTGTGTCCGTAAACCTAAGTGTCCGTAAGCATTTCTTAATCACGCACTTATGACGTGAACAGCCCTAACTTACCCCTTGCACAGTGTGCAGGATTTGAGGGGTTGACAAGATGGGCAATCTATGATGTGCCTGCGAATCAACTACTTCACTTACCCTTGCATGTTGTGTAAGTGTTCGTAATGACCTGTTTCCCGTACTATTCCCGTCGAAAAGAAATGTGCCTGAACATTTTCACTCTACAGGTTTATCAAGCGATCAACGGCCTCTCTGCTTGTGGGCCACCCTATGGCCAACACAGGTTTGCCAATTTTTCGTCCGGAGACAGCCGGTATCCACCATGAAGGGCAGTTGTGACCAAGGCTTGAGATTATGTACGTTTTCATACTGTAGCTCATTAACTACTGGAAGTGTAGTAAAGACAGATCTGAATCCTTTTGTAACAGGCCACCTAGTAGTACTTTAGTAACTTGCATCAATTGAGGCTGCAAAATTTTGCTTCTATGATAAAATGAAACCGAATCATACTGTTGAAAAACTACGTTTCTACCACTTTAGCTGATTTTCTTAATGTTTTTAAAGAGGGAAAAACAGATGTATCCAACAGAAGGAGCTCCAAATGAACAGACTTCTCATGGTTTACAGGCCAACATTTATGTGATAGACCCTCCATCTCTGTTGAAACAAAATAAAACGGTGATCTGTGGTGTATGAAAAATGAAATTGCACTAAAAAAAATAAGGTTGTAGTAAATCCGATTTTAGATATAGAATTTATTTCTGTTCCTCACCATGAGTGTTAAAGATTTTTTTGGAGGAGTGATGAATACACACATTCAACTGCTGTTGTGTTCCAATTTAATCTGTTTTTCCATTTGAATATTTTGCACTGAAATGAATGGATGTGTGTTGAAATTAATTTTGCTCGTCGGGTTTGCAGATAGTTCAGGAGATATTTTTGTTGAAGGAGTGAAAGGATCTTTGCTTTAGTGAAGCCTGGCATCACAAAAGCACACAGAGAACAGTTAGTGTGAAATCCACATAGAAAACAAGCTCTATGAGCTTTGTAACAAACAAAACTAAGGAAATAAATAATCCTTTATCGGTAAAGACTGAAATTTGGGTGCTATGGAAAATGGGCTGTAATTTGCTGAACATGTCATTTTATTTTCTTCCTTTTTAAGACTAAAGTGTTGTTACGGAGAGTCAAAGACACTTAGCATGTAATCATCTGTTTATGAAATATTCAACTGGTTAATGCAAATAAAAAATAAAACCAGATTCTTGATTGTTTCTTTCAAAGATTATTTTTGAAGGCGTTTGTTGATCTTGAAAGTTGGCTAATGATCACTAAACCTTGCCATTTTTTACCAGACATTTTTTTTTTCAGTAAATTTGTCTCACACTTTCGTAGAACACAAATTGAGAATAAGCTCTGCCAGCACTGACAGACCTGCACTGGCTCTTCCAAATAAATACACCGGATCTTTTCGTAAGTGAGAAGAACTTTTGATTCTAGCTCCTCCCACACGCGGCGAGAACAGCAGCTTCATGCGGGATCCGGTGTCAGAGCGTCTGTGAAAAAGTGAATAAAATAATGAAGCTCAGAGACCCAAGTCTGTCCAGCATCAGCACCACTGCTTTTCACTACATCTCCCATGATGCATTGGGATTATGTGACCGCATCTCTTACTGCACTGCTGTAAGACATTTGTTTGGTTCAAGTCATCTTTATAAAAGACATGGCTGCCTTCTAATGATGTTTGGATTGAAGGAAATATTCAATTTCAGACTTGATTCACTTTTGAAAAACTTGAAGTTAAGTTTAAATATAAGTAACCACAAAATCAAAGAAACAGCATTAAGGTAAAGTAGACAACAGACACAATGAAGTTGAACTGAAACAATGTAATCACTAAAAAGAAATAGAATATTTTTGTTCAAGTCACATTTTTGATTTAGACAAAAGAAAAGCCAATAAAAAATTTAGCATGTTCACTTTTTGTGTAGTTACAAGTGAACTTATATAAATATGAATATAATGCTTTGTCTAAAGTTTATCATGCATGTTGTGATTATTTATTACAACTGCTCTTGCACAAACATAAAAAATAGGCCCCTTTTTAAAACTTAATTACTGTTCAGAAAGAATGTCATTTTATTTGGTTTTTGTGAGTTTTACATGAAAATCTACAGTCAAAAGTGTTTCTCCTTATGAAAGACACAGAAGATGCTGAGAGACCCGGTGTATTTATTAGGAATTAGTAAACTACTTTGATGAACACATAGCTGACATTCTGGTGATTGTAACAGTTTTTAAATCAGTGAAAATTTTAAATTTCTCGCGACACGCTGGTTGAAAAACAATGAGCTAGCCGCTAGCAGATCAAACAAAACCAAACTTTCTCAAAACTAAAAACCCGCTTTTCCGAATCTTTACCTTCATTTCTTGGGCGTCTTTTCCTGCTTTTCTCGCTTGTCTTTTGGCAGATAAACATGGTAATTTTAATTTGAAAAAAACTCCTCAGAGATGACCCTTTGTTGAACCTTTGTTGAACCTTGTTCAAAAGAAGCCAAAGATGCCGCTTTGGCGCCCCCTGGTGGCCTGGAAGTTCAGTGCACTTGCCTGAAGCTCTTGAGCGACAGGCACAGAGCCTTGTTTTTTTATCTTTCTGTTTGGCTCTGTCTTTGAAAGAATATTCTAAGGATGTTGGTAGTATTCATTAATTTAGTTTCAATTACTAAGTTAAGTAAGTTACATTTTTAAACTTAATTGAAATTGCCTAAACTGATGTGACACACACACACCGTGGGCCCAACAGTCATCTTGGTCACCAATAAGAATATGGCACCTTACCTGTCAGCTCCACCCCTTCCAAATTAACCCTTGTGCTATCTTAGATGACCCCACCCTTCCTACCATGACAAAGGTGGATAAAGGTGGAGAGGATTTCATGTAATCCATGGACACCTGTGAAGATCACAAATCATTGAAGAAAAAAAGGTTCAACGCACTGTCTAGTGGGTCTAGATGACCCAACTCCCAATGTTAAAGTGCCTAGGATAGCACAAGAGTTTACAAGGTATTGATCCCAGAGCTACACCCAACAGGTGTCACCCATCATAACCAAGAGACAGTGTGTGGTTTACCACTCCTTCAAAATGCAAATGTTTCCAATAACTGAGCAAAATAATAGTAAGGGTTTAAACAACCGTCAGAAAAGCTCCTTCTTTCAAGTTTCTAGTTGCAATTTAGAGAGAAGTCCTAAAGAATAGAATTGAATTTACATTGTTTCTTAGAATACAAAATCCTAAACTAATGTTTACACCACTCATGTTTACACCAAAACACACTAACTATAACAATAGAAAAAAAACCTTTATTGACTTTTCTTAAATGTGTAAAAAGTAGTAGATCTTTGATGTTGCAGGAAAAGAGAGGCCTCAAACAAAATGAGCTTAGGGTCATTGGAGGGCCACATCAATGTTTAAGAGACAAAAAAACAAAACAATAAACAGAATTTTGGATATGAGAAATTTTCGATTTCAAACAATACTCTGTTAAATTAGAAAATATCAAAACGTTCAATCAGGACCTAACCAAAACTTTTTAACAATAACATTTTTAATAACAACAATGACAAAAACATCTTACAAACACTATACTTAACTTCTGATCATATATTTTTAGAAAGAAAAATCTAAAACACAAATCTGATTGGTCCGATTTCATTTTGGCAGTAAATGCTAATTAATTTATTTTATTGAAATAATAGGAATTCCTTGGAACTTTTGGATGTTATTTTCCACTGCGAAGACAAACAAAAAAGCCGTACTCTTCATCAGCTTTTCTCATCAGATTTAGAAACGGACACTTCTACCGGTCCTCCAACCTCTTAAACTTCTCTGCTTTGTTTTTTTGTTTTTTGAGATCCACTGTCTATTTCCCGTTTTCTTATAAAGCTTTAGTTACGCATTATGAAGAAAGAAGAAGAAAAGTCTAAAATGATTCTTTTTTTGGTGATGTAATAAATTGCTTAGAATTTGTGGCTATTTCAATCATTCCTGTATTCAATTATATTCTGAAAAAATAAAATCCATTAAAGAAATAGGTGGCTTCAGGGGAAAATGGATTTAAAATATTCTACAAAATACACACCCTACACGTTTAATTTATGCACGCAAACATGAAAAATGCAATTTTACAATTAGACATGAGGTTAAAAAAAATATGCCCAACATATAAAAAATAATTATTTCCAAAATAAAGATTTGCTTTTTAAACAGCTAGTGGTTCCACAGATACAATTACAATTCATTACAAATATCAGACAAGAAAGCTGCAGCATCACTTTTTTATTTTTGGAGGGGAAAAAATGTCACCTTATTTTTGGGTAGCTTTGGGGTCCCTTATATAATATCAATCATAAAATTGATCACCCCTCACTATCAGATGGTGGTTTGTTGCTTCAAGGCAACACTGTGCAACGATGGTAGTAAACAGATCAGATAATCATCAATTGTATTGTATTTGAATCGTACAAAACAAAAAAAGTGAAGTAACAAACAAACAGCAAATAAACTATGTAATAAACTATGTTAGCATTTCATGAAGCATCAAAAATATAGAAAATATATCCAAATACTTGTTGTTATAAATGTCTTTACTCTGTGTGGAATTTCAGGAAGCAGTAGCGATCAGGTGTAAAACAGAGGTAAAAACTGCATTTACTGCTAAAAAAAAAAAAGAAAAAATATATTAGAGATGAATATTTGCCATGGGACCAGTATACACGAACACACACACACACACACAATAACTGTTCCCTCACAGAACCCTGAGCTCACAAGTGTCCCTCAAACTAAAATTTTCTGAAACTTCACTGACCTCACTGTCTGAGGGAATTTCCCGAACTGAAAGTTCGCCAAGCCTCCTTCCTTAAAAGGTTTTTCCGTCCATTTCCTTTGATTGTAAAGTAGAAAACACTGACTGTGATCATATACATGCTTACAAATGCATATCTACACACACGCACACACATTCGCTAATGCTTAAAGTTACCTGAAACTCATTGACTAAGTGCAACAAGTGAACGCGAACTGTTTTACTATACAATAATTTTTTTTAAGTAGAAAAAACTATCAAAAGTACTTCTTCACATCCTAATGCGCATTCATATACTTTTTAAATGACATTTACATCAATGGAAACATGTAGAAAAGTGGTCTTTATCTTAGTTTATTACGAAGACGTCTCTCTTGTAGCACAGCTTACAGAAAAGGTTATTTATTAAAGTCTCACCACTTTCAACTCATCATTCTATTGGACAGTAATCTGACTTGTTGCAATTAAAAAAGAAAAAGGAGTTCTTTTTATTCAAATGCACAATGATGAGACATGAAAACAAGACAACACTGTGCAGTAGAGGGTTAGGTTGTCTTGTGACAAAATGTTTCAAAAATTAAAATGTTTAAAGAAGGTAATTATCCTAAAAGGTGAAAGCTGATGAGTAATCTTGATAAACTGCTGGTTATGTAGAGAAGTGAAAAAAAAGCCATGGATTATATTTCCACATTTGTATTTTATTATTTTTCATATCCTGGTGGGACACAGAAAATGAACGTCGATGAACAGCGAGCTTCTGACAAAATTGTTGGAAACTCATCAACATCAAACACTGTTGAAGGAATTGTCTGCAGCAAAGCATTAAGTTCCTTTGCTCGGCGTGCCTCGGTTATTGCCGCTTTACTTCCAGTGCACATGCTGGACGATGCAGTCTTCATAAACGTATTCAAAATAGAAATTGCCACATTCCAATGAAATTCACAGGTTTGAAGGAACCGACCCGTTTCTGGAAACAGGATTTAAAACAGACACGGCTTTGAAAAATGTTCCGAGGGGTGAGAATGTTAGGAAGAGGAAAAAAAGAGATTTTATAATCTAACTGAAAAATAAAACAATTTGTTATCACTTCATTCATACCTGATGGGAGAATAGAGAATCAGAACTTAACGAGAATGAGTGTTCCACTCCTCTTTGTTTTGCAAAAATAAAATTTTTTTAAAAAAAAAGAGTTTTTCACATATATAACTAAAGATTCTGGATTTAAAAAAAATCCCACAACTGGTTTTATTATAAACAAATATTGAAGCAAAATGTGCAAATGAGTTTCAAACATCGTAAAACTCTTTCAAGATGGAAATGTCGATTGATGTTAGTCAGACTCCAGAGGAAAAGAGAAAAATGTCTCGGAGTCTGAACAGAAGCCCAAACAGAAACAGTAAGAAGAGGATAAACTTGTAAACAGTGTCTAACGGCCACTGAAGCCACTGCTCAGCATCACAAAAGCAGTGGAGATGGAGTTTGGCTTCGAAAAGTTTCAACAGCCTCCATAAAGACCCGACAAAACATTAGGACATTCTATGTCTGGAATGACGGACGTGAAGATCTCTGCATCTGGACTTCAAAGGTAACTTTGACATATTCCTGTGTGACCAAAGGAATATGTCAAATTGATATGCTGTTGTTCTGCATTAGGCTTGAATCGCATGTAGCTTTGTGTTGAAGTAAATGAGAGGTCTAGCTTTTATCCAAAGTGAAGATGCCACAGAAAGCCCCCACAGGAAAGTTTTTTTATTCACACTTGCGTTGTTCAAAAGTAGAATCGAGTAGTAGAGTATAAGCCCACAAGTCTGTGAGCGTTTAGTAGAGAAAG
Organism: Oryzias latipes; assembly: GCF_053564925.1. Taxonomy (NCBI): domain Eukaryota; kingdom Metazoa; phylum Chordata; class Actinopteri; order Beloniformes; family Adrianichthyidae; genus Oryzias; species Oryzias latipes. Next base: position 29,227,953 of record NC_136242.1, on the reverse strand, counting down.
TTTGCAAAAATCTGCAGAAAAATAACAAGATTAAAATCCAGACCTGCTGAGATGTCTTGTGTCAACTCCAGGGTGCGTCCTCTATGTAAATTAAAAGAATATTTAAGTCTAGATATTAGAAATGCATTAGACAAGTTCAAACCCAAATTTTAGCCATAATGAAAGCACAAAAAGCTAATGTTTAAAAAAAAAGACAAATGAAACAGTAAGAGCTGAAGAAACAGCAGAGAAGCAGACACGGTCTGTCAATGATCAATGAGAATGACTTTTAGTCAAACTGAAAAATCAACAAACAAAAAAAGAGACAAATAAGAACTTTAGAAAAAAGTCCTCATGTTTGCAGATGATGAGGCTTCGTGTCTGCACGGATCAGCCAACTAACATGACGGGAGAGAAGCTGAAAAAAAAGGTGACCTTCTATAACTTTTGATCTTTATCTGTAAAATGTTATCAACTAGAAAGTGTTTGAATTTAGAGCAGATAAGAAATACTAAGAAATAGTAGAATGAACAGTCAGGAATCCACAACAGACAAATGATACATGAAACTGTTTGCGATATGGTTACACACAAAACAAAACAAAAGCTGAACAAGAACTCTTCATGGCTCCATTTTTGCTTTCTGTTATTTTGCCAAATATCCGTTTGTTTGTTTTTTGCACAGCTTCATTCATTATCATTTTTCTGCATTAAAAAATGGAGGCGATGACCACCTGAGTGAGATGAAGCTCCTGCGTCGTTCTTCAGCAGAAATGACTTTTAATGTTCGCTGAGCTAAAATGCTTTTCCCAAAAGCATCCGTTAGATCCAGAGTTCTCTAGACTCAGCAGCGGTGGACAGACGAGTTTCCCTCAGATTCTCAGACGCCACGTCGGCATTGTCAGAATCGTGTTTGTAAAAGAAGCAAAACATTTGGGGAAACATAAAACCAAACTCGGCCAGCGTGCGTTGCTTCGTGCTCAAAGATGCTCACACATTCAAACTCTACAAAGACGCCTTTTTTCAGAAGTTATGTACAGAGAGGTTCCTTTTCTACAGAGATCAGCGAGGCGGGAGATGAGGCACAGAGTTCAACACTTCCCAGTCTTTTCCTGGTCTTCCTATGTTTGCTCACACAGAAACAGGAGGTGCTGAAGCGTCCAATTGGATCACTTGAATGTGCTTTGCAGCTGCGGAAACACCAGCAGAACTCTGTTTCTGCCGGATTTCAGCGGTAACGGTCATTGGAAACATCTCATAAGGAAAAGGTCTGCAGCTCCTTAAACTTATGAGAGGTTCTTCTGCAGGAACCACCTTCATTCCTGGGAGAAAGAGTGATGAAGTGCGGGGCGACAAAGAGAGAACAAAGGTATTTACAGCTTCTCCACATCTGCACGGAGGCCTCCAACATCAGCATCTTACCTCACAGAACAAACCAGATGACAGCTAAAAATGCAAAAACAAAGAGGTGTGGCCGCCTCTCTGTTCTCCTTCTGCTGGAGAACACAGGTACTAACTTAGAGCGACTTAAACCTGCTCTGCAGCTGAAACACTGAGTTATAAAAAAATCCAGCTGATGCTGAGTTCCTTCAGAAACTGATGATCTGCAGCTTTCATCAAAAAACTAATACTGAAAAATGTCTTCTCTCGCCTGCCTAAAACCTGAAACTGAAAGGAAAGAGCTTAAATTTGTTGAAGAATATCCTTGATGGTCACAGAAAACTGAATAAGTTTCATGTCAGACAAAATGTAGGAAAAAACGATGGAGCTCAGCGAAACATAAGCTCAAATCAGAGTGTGTTCAAAGCAACACTTTACATTAACTAACAACAACAGGGATGATAACTAAACGTTAACAACAACTTCTGATCTTCCTCCTTTCAGAAAAATGGATTCAGCTCCAGGACGAAGCTCGTTCACAACAGCAGGACGAGTTGAATCGTTAAGAAGGCGTTACCGTAGCGACAACACAAGTCAAGACTGTAGACTTGACACACAAAAAAAAACACCCCAAATCTTTGGCTTTGGCATTTGGCAAAGAAAGAAAGGAAACAAGAGGATCGTGATCTACCAGTTAAATGCAACGATGAAAACAAGTGGGGGGTTGGGGGGGAAGGACAAACGCATACGTTGAACACTGAGGATGTCGCACAATCAAGTAAGACGGTGTGTTTTAGTGCAAATGTAACTGTGAACTTCAGGAAGCGGCGAGTTGAAACATCACAAACTTGTGCTTATGAGTCTCCTTTCATTCAGCAGTCACACCAAAAAAAAAAACAGAAGCAAAACCACACACACAGATGTTTGTGAGCAGGGTTGTTCAGCGTGCTTTGTGTTTACAGACGCCCCAGGGAGGAGGAGGAGGAGGAGGACGAGGAAGAAGGAGACCCCCTGTTCTGGATGAGATTCTCCCCTCTGTGACTCTCAGTTTGGCTCCAATGGTTCTTCTGTGGATCTGGAGGTCCATTGTGGTTCAGCAGAGGGGGCTGACCAGTGGTGTGTGTGTGTGTGTGTGTGTGTGTGTGTGTGTGGTCTGTTAAATGATCCTCAGCAGATGAGATCCCAAGGACCTCACAGAACAGGAGCAGGTGAGCTCTGCGGCGCCGTGGCGCTCTGAACCGTTAGCATGGACCACCCCTTCGCTCTCAGGGGTCCTGTTGACCCAGGATTGGAAGCTTCTCGGTTTGGTGCAAACCCTCTGAGTTGAGTCGCGTTTTCGATCAGGGCTGCTGGGCTCAGAATGTGGCTGTGGATGAGAAACTCCAGGAGCACCCCACTTGTTCAGTGGGAGCTGCCGCTGGACTCAGCTCGGGCTTGGCTGCTCGTCCGAGGAGCACCGTAGAGGGTGACTGAAGCTATGTGGTTGTTCTGCATCACCTGTGGAGCAGCAGACACAGGAGTGACGTCACACAACATTTGATGAGCACGTCTTAACCACCCACTCCTATGAAAATTGTGGGTTTTTAGGGTGTTTTTAACATGTTCTGCTAGCATTTTTCTCATAATTAAGGAAACTTTAAGCTCGTGGGTTGACTGAGGGGGGGGTCTGGGGGTTCTTCCTCTGGAACATTTTGAAAATTATGGCTTTTTATGTGCATTTTCCAGACATCTGGAGCATTATTTCAGCTTCTAAAACCTTTGAGGAAGGGAAGTAAATTGACACCATCAATGAAGTGTTCCATTTTTTTTTTCATTTTCCTTTATGCACTTTTTTCCCCCTAATTCTGCCCCCAGGTAATTAATTTTTACATTAAATCTTAACAAAAAACAGTCTGAAAGATGGCAGCCATTATGTCATTGAGAGTGAAGATGCAGGCTGCAATAGTGGCTGCTATCTTTGATATACCGTGGAGTCATGTCTGTTATTAAACCTGTGAAATATCCTTTTTATGTATTTATCCACCACGTCTTAATATCCAGTCCATTAAAAATATTGTCTGACATTAAATCAGTTTGTGGTCACCTGCTGACAACACGCGACATCAGACCATCACAGCACCATAGCATCAGTGTCTAACAAACAGCTGTTTCCAGATCGACACTTTTTTATTAGGAGACTTTCTGTTGCTGCTGCGAGCCCAGCAGCTTCATCCTCCAGTTTGGTGTGGATCCCACTGCTTCATCAGCCAAACGCCACACAGAGGTGAATTACAGGAGGGGGTAGCGCCCTCACGCCGCATGCTCTTGTGTACCTCGCGCGCGCACACAGTGGAAGAGGACATTTATGCTGTAGCCCTTTAACTTTTACTCCTCAAACAGAAATAAATGCTTGCAATTGGCGAGTGCTCAGCACTGAGCGCTCATTTTTCTGCGGGGCACTAAATGAAACTTCTGTTTGTCGTCAAAAAGTAGGCGGGGATTACTTCACTTGCAGGCAGTGAACCTTCGCCGGGTGCCGGCTACTTTTAAGGCTTTTAAAGCAAAATAACTGGCATATTCCCTGCTGTGATATCAGCCAAATAAAGAAATATTCAGTAAATCTGCATGTTTTTTGCCATCAAGGCTCTGCAAACCCAACAGAAACAGGAACTGACCTCAAAGATCATCCTCTGCAGTCCGAAGCAGAAGGTGGAGCCAAACGGGTTGGTGTTATTGGCCGATGACGACCTGGAAACAGATGCCTGTGAGCATGCTCAGTTCTCACCGCCTCCCTGGCAATAATACCATCTGAATTTCGCAGCTTTAACCCTTGTGCTATCTTGTGGGGTCCAGATGACCCCGCTCCCAACGATAACGTGCCTTGGAGGCACGTTATCATTGGGAGTGGGGTCATCTGGACCCCACAAGCTAGCACAAGGGTTAAAGGGACGGAGATTCCCCTACCTGTGTAGCACCACAGGTTTCTCCATAGGGTGACCCAGCAGCTCCTGAATCTGATCCCACTAGGAGAGATTCAAAAAAAAAATCCTCAACAGCTGATCAGACCAACTCCAAGATGTCTTTGACTTTCACGTTAGTTTTTTAATGACAACAGGGAGCATTAACAGACAGATATTCTCTTCCTGGCTCAAAACAACCAGAGGACAGGAAACCCCAAAACTGGATATCTCAGTTAAGCTTTCTGGAACCGGCACCTTTGGACCAGATAATCTCTCCAGAACTGACCTTGCTGTAGGTGGTTAAGATGCAGTCCTCAGCCTGAGAATCAGCTCCTTCTAAAACAGGAAGCAGAGATCCCCGTATTAATTATCTTTAAACCTCACGGAAAATATCAGTCCAGATCAGACTCATGATTTCAAATCGTTCCACCTTTTTTGATGATGAGAGGAATCCTAAAGTCACATCGATGATATCTGCATCAAGAGAGCAGTGAAAAAACATGAGAGAAAAACAAGACGTGTCTGATATTCTAGAGAAACATTAGGACACAAGCAGGCAGGGAAAAAAGAAAATATCAAAGAAGAAGAGCTCAGATACTTACATATTAAAGTTGTAATGTCCTGGGTAGTTGGTATGGAGAACAAACTTCTTCACCAGGTGAGTTGTTGAGTCAAAAAGAATATCCTAAAGAAAAGATGATCGTTACGAGGGTTGGGTTTGATTGACTGTTTCCAGAAACGCCTTTACGAGTCTCATCTCCTGCAGATAAAAGCCATTCAGCGAGACGTTCCTCAGGAATTTTGTCACTTTCTTCAACGCGTTGGATAAAAGTAGACAGAGCGATCATCATAACAGGCAGGCATCATCTCGGAGTGGAGTGGAGTGGAGTCGACAAATACCATTATTTTCTGACTGTATTTTTTCATCGACTCATCTCCTCGTTCACAATAATTTGAATAAAAATATATTCAGAAATGCAATTTTGAGTTTAACTTTCATTATATATGTCATCCGTCATCAAAAAAATGCTACAAGAACACGATAAAAACACCAGAAACATTCTTTGTAGCCCTTTCATTTAGCGTGCAGCACTTTTCTTTACACCATCTGATAAAAAACTAAATAGGCCTAAATTCTATTTTTTCCAACATCTATGCATTTCTTTAATTTAGCATCTTTTTTTTGCTTTACTACCTTTTTTAATTTATCATTGTTCACCTTTTTCCATTCATTTCATACAAGGTTAAAGATTGCTCCACACTGTGTTGACGTTGGCATAATTATTTCTTATTTTACTCATTCATTTAGACAGATCAATGAGAGTGGTGAATACTGAGTCAGTAATGACTGAACTGCTGTGATTAAACCTGGAGGTCCTCTATAGCAGGGTTTTTCAACCAGTGTACCGTGGGAGACGCTCAGGTGTGCTGTGGGAAATTTCCCTCATCAACTGATCTAAAAACATTTTCCATCTCCAGGATATCAGCTCTGTGTTCATCTAAACAGGCCCTGATAAAACACTGAGTAGTTAGGAACATGAAAGATCATGAAATACTTTTTTCTTTGTGTTTATTTGATTCTATTAAAGACACTTTGATAAGAATGGTGGTACCGCGATTTTTTTTTGGAAAAGTCCCGCCCCTTCAACTGTCTCCGCCAATCATTCTTGGAGGCTTAATCACATGTCATCAGTCTGACCAATCAGAAGTGGGTAAAGTCCTCACTTCCTTGTTCTGATTCTGCTCATAAAGTCTCTCAGTTCCAACAAAAATACCAGCTAAAGCTCGTCTTTAGCGGTGTAGCTTTCCAAGGCGGATCCGGTGTCAGACCATGGAACAAGTGAAAAAACTTGCTCACTTTTTGTGTAGCTACAGAAAACATAACTATAATATTAGTTTTTTTTGTGTAAAATTTATCAAACATATTGTGATCATATTGTTCAAAAATTACAGTTGCCTTTGCACCGACATTTAAAAAGATATTAAAAAAAATAAATCATTATTTAGAAAGAACATATTTGTTTTTTTGTGAGGTCACATAAAATTGCATGTTAATAACTGAAGGGAAAATTTTCAAATAATTTAGTTGAAAATTATTACTGAAAACTAACTTAACTTTTATTACAACTTTTAAAAAAAAACAGCTGCAACTTCCAGCTTTTTCTGCCACAATTATCACAAAAATGCATGTGAAACTGCGGAGGGACTGTAGATCAATACAGACTAAGAGTTTCTCCTTTTCTTAATTTTTGGATGCTGGTGTGCTGCAGGATTTTTGTCAAGGATAAAGTGTGCCTTGGCTGAAAAAAGGTTGAAAAACACTGTTCTGTGGCGCCTTCAGGAAGGCAGAGGTAGAACGAGGAAGTGAGATGTGTGATGACAGTCCTTTAAACTTTTCTGCTCTACAAATGTAGTGAGAAAAGGACAGGAGGGTTGAGAACAACCAATAATCTTTTTAAGCAGCCCTGATAACCGTTTTGCAAAGGCTATTTGTGCCACAGTGTACCCTGGTAACCAATTACAAACAGCATGTTTAGGCAGTTTTATACATATGTTTTAGAAAGACACCATCACTTTCTTGTCTACACTTTTTTATTATTCCAAAACATTCAATATTCAAACATTCGTTGTTCTAAGCATTCTTAAGTTGATTTAGCATTCATACAGATGTTTTCTGCATCTTTATCAGGCCTCCTCAGCGGATGGATGATCTGAACTTCTTTGCATGATAATCTTTGTGGGTGTGTCCAAATTGGAGGGCTGGGTTCTACCTGGGCCGCCTTTGCAGGCTGCATACGTTACAGCGCCACGACAAGTGTTGTCCAAATTCAACAACTCCTTTAAACGCGGCCGGGTGTATCCTTCTATGCTGTCCATATCCCAAGCTGCATTGCGGCCGAAACCCAGAGACTTTCTGAAAAAATGGCGGACTGTGGAGCGGGACCCGGACGGAGTTGGAGATAATACACCTTTTTAAATTACACCTCCAAGACTAAAAGTTGGATCAAGTAAGCCAGGAAAATGTTAAGCTCCATGCCTCGTTCACTACTCCTCTCTGTTCAGGACTTTTGGTTGCTAGGTGACAGGACATTCGCCGATGTAACGGCTGGAATTATCTAAAGGCTAGACTTGTCCAAATTGACAGCCGTTAACGTCCGGCCTATCCGCTCCACAAAGGACCCAGGCCTCGAATTTGGACGTAGCCAAAGACCGTTTTTGGTTAGGTGGAACATTTTTGCTCCATTTGAAAACAAATACAGAACGTTTTTATTTAGTATTTCTAAAGCTACTTCCCTTTGATCTTTGTCAGGACCTATCTTACTTCCTGTTAAACCCACACATAGTGAAGTTTTTAGTTTTGTAGTTTTTGTCGTGTGTTTCCAGAGAATTAGTGCTTGAAAATGACTGTTGGTGGATTTCTTCCTGTTAAACCGTGAATGAAACCGTGAATGAATAGGAAAATGGTTCTGCGCTTGACACAAAGTTTGTATGTGTTTTTAAAGCTTTTTTTTTTTTTTTTTTGCTTTTCCAGACCTGATTTTCCTAAATATTTTCTGGTGTTTAAAGGTCGCCGACTAAAACATTCTTCTGCTGACAGAGACCGCTGATCCATTTCTGACACTTTCAAAGGACTCAACTGCAATAATTTTCTGCTTTCTTTAGAAAAATGAAAAAAACAACCAAACATGTATCATAGGAAGAATGAACTACCCAACAATTGCTGGCTCACACTTTCAGATTTAATTCCCGGCTAACACAGACGTTTGTCGTGACAGCTAGAATCGCTTCAACAATGAGTATAATCTGAGTCCAGCTTTAAGTGTAACAAATTACTGTGTTGAAATCACAAACGGCGTTCTCCCACAGACAGCAGATCAAAATAAAGAAGCTACATACCACGCCCAGGGTGAAGAAGTTGAAGAAGTAGTCGTTGCATTTGGAGGGAACTTGCTTGTGAGGTGATGGAGAGTGGATCTTCATCTGATTGTCAAATTGTGGCCAAACACAAAAAAACACACAAAAAAAAAACAGGAAAAGTTGAGTTTTTCCCGTGTTAGACAGCATTGTAATGAAGCGCCGCTGCAGTGACAGACACCAGCGACGGCGACGCGCTCCCACCTTGTCCTCTGACTTGTAGAAAACTTTATGGGGCGAGCCCAGAGCGCCCAGGACATCCTGACAGGAGTCTCCGAAGAAGATGCTCCTGTCCATTGACCGGACCTTGGCGTCAGCCATCACCCCGACACCCGAGCCTGCAGCGACCCAACACACCCACAGCAGTGAGACCTTCAAGCTCCAATGCCTGTCCTCCTAATCAAGGTCAGGTCATTTAGAACAACAATGTTGTTTTACCAAGAACAAAGAGGGTAACATTTGACACATGACAGCCACCAGTGCATTAAAGACTGACAGTCTCACAGCAACTAACTACATTTTTTGTTGCTTGGAAGATTTTAAAAAATCCATCACTTTATAAAAAGTGTGTTTTTTCTTCAAAAATCTCATTTTTGTAACACCCACATTACTTGTTTGCTGCTCTTTTTTACTTACATAATGTTCTCAGTGGTCTTGTGTTTTTGTAAACTTTATTTTCTTTAAATATCTTATTTTCTTTCGTTTATCAGGACAAACTACCCAAGAAGCTGTTCTCTTTTTGGGTTTATAATTTGAAACAAATTCAGTAAATAATTGTTGGTTCATCCCTGTTAACCGACATGTTTTTGTTTACCAAAATGCAAGAAATAATCATCACAACATTAAACATAATATCTTCTGCCCTCTACACATTTTCTTCCATCTTTACAGCGCCCTCTGCAAACCGCTTCACTTGTTCAAACCTTGATGATGAAGGAACATTTTGTGTCATCCACTCTGAACTGACGTGTTTACCTGCAGCGAGGAGGCGGAGTTTGAGCCCCAAAGGACCCGCCCCATCTCTCAGGACATCCACGCACTCAGCGTAGATGTTTCCAAGAAAACAAGCCAGCGGCATTGGAGGAGCTCTGAGGACCCAAACACAGCTTTAGTTTCTTAGTTCCTCTTAAATGCTCGACACTCTCTGAAACTCTCTTTTTTTTTTTGTGGTATGATCACCTCGTCTCCTGCAGGTTGTTGCCAGTGTAGATGTGCATCCTCCTAACCATGGCTCCATGTGGAATCTGCATGGATGCCAGGAAAGTTAGGCCAGGCTAACAAACCGGATTTCATCCAAAAATAAAAACCTTTTTCTAAATTTACTTTTATCGTGATATCTAGCTGTGCAACACACATATCGGAAAAGACGGTGAAATCCTTAAATGTGCTAAAACAATCTTATGGCAGCTTGAAGTATTTAACAAATCAGATAAATCCATTTGTGCATTTGACCAATCGGATTGACCCCCTTTTGATGTTAGATGTTCGTAGACGAGGGTCCTTTTAGAGTATCATTTAAATGATGCTGACTCATTTAAATTAAACTGTTGCAGTGAAATGGAAATGATGTATGTACCGTAGTTGTTTTGCTGTTTGTTCATGTACCGCAGGTTATATTGTCATCACAATATTGATCACTAATATTTTTCCTCATATCGTGCTGCCCTACTGGAGAGGTTTTATATTCGAATTAAAATCACTTCAAAAATGTAACTTTTATTCCACAAGACCAAACGATGACTCAGATTTACGGCTTTTACATTTGTGAAGGTGAAATGTGAATGTTGGCATAGGTCACTGTGACATGAACTCTTCTTTAACTAAAACATGAAAGAACGAAAGAGCACAAAGTCATGGGCTTAGAGAAATCAGACTCTCCATTGTATTTATAGAGCATGTATTTACTGAATATAGCTTATACTCAACAACAAAAGAATAAGACAAAGAAGAAAAAGCTAAATGCCTCCATTTATTGAAAAAAAAAGTTTTTCTTCGTCTAATAAAAAGGTAAATCTAAGAAATGTTTCTAAAGACTTCAATATTTCTTCTATTAACTTTTTACTCCAATGTTTTTAATATAGTCATTTATTTTAATGCTCTGTGAAGACGATGACTTGTCTCTGCGTTTAAACGAAGCCTCCAAATAAAAGTAAAGCTGTCTGGCTTTAAAACAGAAGTAGAAGATGAAACCCAGAAGAAGCTATTATGGGTTTGTTTTTGGTCTGAAGCAGCCAATATTATCAAATTGAGTCTTCAGCATAAAAACTAAATGCACAGAAATAATAACTGCAGATTATGAAGCCATACGCACACACGCATGCACAGAACTCAGCCTTAGACTGTCACCACAAAGCCCAATCACTCAAAGCTCCTGTCTGACCCTCACAACACTCCAACGGGGTCGTTCAGATTCCCTCACCTCATATTTCGGCGCTTCGTTCCACGACTCCAGCTGGAAGGAGAAGGACAGTCCACGAAAGTTGAGATGGAACAGCTGCTCTGCGGGGTTGTAAACTGGACCAAGATGTGGAAAAAGAGCAACAACAAAGTTGGAGAGGAGAAATCAAACACAGATGGACCTGAGCGTCAGCTGAGTTACCTCCAGGGTGCGTGGCTCCAAAGGACTGATCTATCTGCTCTATCGTGGGGGCGATGGCCTGAGAGTTGAAATGCACTCCACTAAAACAAAGACAACATCACATCCATTATCATTCCAGCAGGCCGAGTCCAGACCGAATCTAAGCTCGAAGATGCAGTAAGGTTCCCCGCTCCACCACAGCCCACGCTTAATTTTGGAGTCTGAATTTGATCTCACCAGTATTTTAGCTTGACTTTGCTGAGGTCATACACCTCGATCACCTTTGACACAAAGAAAAAAACAGTTAAAAAAGGACAGGTAGTCACAGCCGAAGGCTTGCAGCGCTGCTCAGAGTTTATAGTATTTAGACTTTCACCTTAAGTCTCTGGTTTGTGGCATCAAACAGCAGTTTAATCCCATCCTGAGTCAGGTTCAGTATGAGGTCGTGGCTGAGAGGCGTCTGCAGCGAAGCAAACAGTCATTACTGAGGCAGGAGGTGGTCCTTCACAGGCAAACACATCCGTCAGTGTTTCACAACCTCCTTGACTGCTGTTTTTAAGGAAGAACAACCCGGACAGAGCCAGGCCGCAGACAGAAAACTGAAGCCCGGAGGAGGCGTTGAGTGCTGTCACGGGCTGTACATATGTGCAGTCAGGTAAACTGGTCTACGAAAGAAACCTTGTTACCTAGGAAATCAGCTAACAGGTGCACGTGCAATTCCGAAACCTGTTTCCCACACCTTCATGACCTAATAGACATCACGACCTCATTCATCACGCGGCACATCTATTGACAGTGGAATGAGGAGTAACAACATTTAAGAAGCGTCAATTTCCCTGAGGAAATCTATAAAAGTTCTCCCAACCTCATTTCTATGTTTAGATGAAAACCAGGTTACTCAAGAAAACACAATGCAACATGGTAACTTAAAGACCCACAAATAGATCCATGTTCATCTCATTTTCCTCGTCTGAGCTGGAATCTGACTCGAAACTGTACGGCTGGATGGCTCCAATATTGTTCGCCGTTGTTGTTGTATCGCTAATGTTATGTTGGGGGTGTGAGGGCTGTAAACTAGTGGGAGAGCATGTAAACAGAGAGCTCTCAGCAACAGGGTGGGGAAGGTGGAGGCAAGGCTGCTCCGAGCCGACGTTCCCGCCCACAACTCAGAGGTGAATTTCTAATGAACTACAGCTGCTCTGCAGATACTGTCCTAGAAAACGACACCAATTTATTGAGTTGTGCTAAAAACAGCTCAATCATTATAAAAAGACCACTGGGAACACTTCTGAAAAAGATCCAAAGATGACCGGAGATGGACTTTAAGTGCACTTAAACAAGACTTTTCATTTAGAAGGGAAAAAAGGAATACTATCACAGGAACAAGCAACAGGGCTGGAACATTTTGAGCTATAGTAATGTAAAGGTGGAGTGTTTTTACATGCGTTATCTTTCTCTGGGTCACAGAATTGACAGTGTCAAAGTACGACAAACAGTCAGTGATGGAGCTGCAGCTTTGTCCAATGACCTAAAGAAAATACCGCTCATACAGGTTTGTCTAAACCTCAGACTAGATGACATATTGCGTTAAACTTGTCAAAAAGCTCTGCATTATATGTAAACTCAGGGTTTAGGCTCCATAAAAAAACAATTCAAGCATTTTCAAGGTCAGGTAGGTTAATTGCCATAACTTTTTTAGAAGGCGAAATTTTGGATGTTTACACAAACACCCGTGTAGAATAAATGAAAATACACGCTGAACATTTCAAACTCTGAAAAACAAAATTTACATTTTAGAACTTTTTAAAGACTTAAAAACAAAGACTTGATTCGCCTTCATGGCTTTTACAAAGTCTTCAGACTCACTAACTGCTTACATGATGACTGGATCAGAACCAAATTCCTTTCATGGTAAAATCTGAACCTGTTGGTCACACTAAACTTTCAGCTGAAGTTAACAGACACTGACTTAATCCCCAAAGACAAACAAAAGATAAAAATTATGACAAAGACAGACGTTTTGTTCAAAAAGGATTTACAGACTCACTCCGATCATCTTTTGATCTATTTTCAAAGTATTCCCAGTGGACTTTTAACTATGAATATGCTGTTGTCTGAGTTCACTTCCAAGTTGTCTACAAGCTTTAGCGTTAAACTTGTCAAAAAGCTCTGCATTATATGTAAACTCAGGGTTTAGGCTCCATAAAAAAAACCAATTCAAGCATTTTCAAGGTTCGATTCCTGGAGGGGGATAAACAATTGTACTGGGTCAATTACCATATCAATGGCGAGCAATAAACATCACCCAGTGAGGGCCCTTAGGCAAGACCCTTAACGCTACTGCTGCGGTTAGGCTGCAGCTCATCGCTCCCCCAGGGGATGGGACAAATGCGGAGAAGAATTTCCCCATTGTGGGATAAATAAAGTATCAATTATTATTATTATTATTATTTTCCATCTGCATTAATTTGTTTGCTTCTGATTCACAAATATTTGGAGAAAGAAATACTCAGAAATGCAATTTGAAGCTTTTTTTTTATAAACCAGTATACGTCTTCCAACATCAGACAAATGCTGCATAAAAAATGTTAAGAACACTGAAAACACCATTCATTGGAATATTGTCTTTTACAGAATTTTCTAAAATGTAGGGGAAAGTCCTAATCTTATGCAAATGTAATTCATCTAGAATGTTTTTGGATAACAGAGAAACTCAGTCCTCTCACCTGCTCACTGTACAGCACCTGGACATTCTTGATGATGCGGCAGTGTTTCTGCAGGATAGAGACAGCCTGGGAAAACGGCATCCCTGGAAAAAGAAAAAAAACAAGCAGACATTAGGTGTAGTTGTAAATGTTGTTTTTGTTTGTTTACAAAGCGATGACTGTCAACCACCCACCTAAGGCGAACTCCCATTGCTCATTTCCAAGTGATCTCTCAGGGACCACCTCCAGATCCAGCATTGGCAAGTAGATGGGGGCAACTGCGCTCACCTCAAGACACAACAGGAGCCACAGAGGGGCCCTCTTCTTCTGTCTGTCCCAGATCACAGCGCCCGATCACAACAGGCAGCTGCTGATCCTCATACCTGGACCGGCTTTTCTGTAGCTGCTCGATCTGTCAAAAGCCTGTCCTTCTAACTCATGTCATGTGACCTGGATGTGGAAACGTCACCACAGACAGGAGCCAGAGCGGTCAGATATTCACAATGACCGTAGTTAGTATTTACAGAGGAAGCCTGCGAGTTAGCCAGGAGGCGATTGCTCAACTTATCAGCAAAACTCAAAGTCAAACAGACCAGACCAGCTGTCAGGCGAGCAAATGCTGTTTGTGTTTTCAGAAATAATTGGAAAAAAAAACAATAAAACGACCCCCTCAAAATATTAGTCCAGATAAGTAATGGGAAAAAAAATTCACCGTTTGTTCACAAGCGAGATATCTGAAGCGATGTTTTCTTTGTTGTTACGCGAACACATTTCGGCTACATGCCTGTGTGTCCGGAACCAGCGGCACACGCAAGAACTGCAGCCCCAGATGAAGCGTCCCTAACCGCCTCTGGTCCTTAACGGTCTGAGGGAGAGAAGGGGGGTTGTTGTTATGAAAGCTTCAAACCTGGACTCTTTTCTTCGAGCTTCGTCGAGCTAACGTTAGCGTCTGCTAGCCGTATCGTCCAAGTCCCTAAAATAAAGTGCGTTAATATACATAAAAAAAAAATCCAGAATCAGTTACTTCATAGGAGGAGATTAGACTGATTTCTTGACCGAGACAAAAGCACGGGTCTGTTTTCTTTTCTATTCTTCTAGGTTTTACCAAACTAAAGCTTCTGAAAAGCTAGCTCTGCTGTCGCTGCACGCGAGTAAACAAGTCCTAGCAACCGGGCACGTGCTTCGTTCCTCGTGAACTCCAAAGCCGGTAAATGTCCTTTGTGTCCAAACCGCAAGCTTTGACGTGTCTTCACCGCTGCGAGCAGAGAAGAGGGACACCAAGTCCAAACAAGTCCACACATCAACAACAGCAGCAACCAGCTGATCAGACAGCTTCCGGTGCTCGTCGCACGTCCTTGGCCGACGTGATGACGTCATAAAGATTTTCTCCCTCACAACCAAATTTTCCTTCATTCGTGACTTAAAGATTGTAAGGAAGACACAGTCAATCTCTAACTACTAAAAAAAACTACAAAGTGCCCTGGATTTTAAAAGCATGCTCACTACTTTTTTTTTAATGGTGAATAGGACATCATAGAATCCACAAAGTGAAAATCTAATCTACAATAACCATTTATGAATCCAATGTGTTCTGATGATAAAAATGTTAGTTTATTGAATAAAACACATTTAAACACTCTTGCTGCCTCGTATGGCTTTCCTGGATTCGGGTGGTTTAAGGACACCAAAGATCTAATGTGCAGTGTGAAAAGAAATAAATCAGACAAGACTCTGCATGAAAGTTCAAACCATTGCAAAGAGGAGATATGACAGATGCATCCGACACCAGCAGGCGAAAGCTCTGCTGTTATCTGCTCTCTCTGCTCCCAACAGAGCAACATGTAAAATAAGTCAGTAGGTACAGTAGATTTTGCCGCCATTCAAGGATCGTCGTGTCCGCATCTCTAGTCCGCAATCCACAGATGCCTCTGTTCCATAAACAACAGCACGGAAAAAAAACCTCAACACTCCTAATCTGGTGATGCATGCCAGTCCCGTTCAGTTTACAGCATGCGACTGCAAGTGTTATTGCCACACACACGAATATAAAGAATCAAGTAAATGCATAATCAAATAGCATACAAACATAATGGAATCCCTGATCACCTCCACAATACTTTCTTTTTTTTTTTTGCAAAAATTGTTTAGACGCAATGCATTGTGGTCTATTTTCGTTAATCTAGTGAGCATCGATGCACACTGGTTTTTCGCAGAGACTTCTGGGAAATTTCTAGGGCACTCGAATTTGGAATTGTAGATTCAGACAGCACTACAAAATGTAGTGAGTAGTGGAGGAATTCAGGCACAACTCAAATGTACAAAACCTAAGATAAAAGAATGCTTGACACTAGTTGTAAAAATAGAAAATAAGCCTGGAGAATCCCCCAAAATGCAATTTTCCATTATCCCACCCCCTAGTGTCCAGATTAAATCATACAAAAAAAAATTAAAGTCCCACTCCAACTATATTTTTATCCTTTGTAAAAGCGTTCCCAGAGGTATTTTAATTATGACTATGCCGTTTTTTGGCAAAAAAGAAAAACAGTCTTTGAAAAAAAAAAACAGACATTGTTTTCGCAGAGCAGCAGGAGTTCATTAAAAATTTGCCTCAGAGTTGTGGGTGGATCAGTTGGCGGGGAATTAGCCCTCTGCTGACATCCCTTTATCCTCTTGTCAACACTTTGTTGCGCTAGTTTACAACGCCAAAAGAATGGGTAGAGCAAAGGTATCTCCTCTCTTCTATTTTTCATAGTCTTACAACAGTTAACCTAGATTGAAGGTATCATGCTGCCCTCTGCAACCCTGGTACACACATATTCAGATTAAGACTATCGTTTGTTTTTTTTACTTATTTAGATAAAGAAATTTGTCCTCTTAGTCATCAGTAATAGTTATCTAAACAACTATCTTGTAATCCAGAGAGAAAGCTACTATAACTACAGATTTGTAACTCTTGTTACCTGCATACTTAGGTAACAGTGTTGCACTAGGTTTTGTAATCATCAAATATATAATGTAGTAAAAGCTGCACAATTGATCTGTAGGCTGAGCTAACACATGTTAATCAGGTCATTGACAGTTTGTGATCTTTTCTTGATGATTATGTTGCAGAAAATCAAAAAGCGATGGTTTTACTTTTTTACGAACAGCTCTCCACACCGGCCAAGGGTGGCTATCCAGAGCCAACCGAAGTTCCGCAGCGCTCTAGTATCGTCACGTCTAGGCGGGATTCTGACTTAGAGGCGTTCAGTCATGATCCCACAGATTGTAGCTTCGCACCATTGGCTCCTCAGTCCAGCACATATACCAAACCAGCTGTTCCTTTTGTGCTGAGCTGGATTACCATACCATGCCAGTGGTGAAATGGCTAGCACTCTTGCTTCAACGTGAAAAGGACCTGGTTCAGATCCCATATACTGAGAGAACATTCCTGATGTGTTCAAGTCAATGATTTGCTTTCTCTGGTGTGTGACGAGCTCCTTTGACTTTCCCATTGTAAAGGCCCGTACACACCGGGACGAATATTCGCCAGCCATTATTCGCCAGCGTTTTTCAACACGTCTTTTGTGTTCACACCCAGGCGATTTTCGCTGACGAAGATCCGAGCGAACATGCAATTTCATTCCCTGACATTAGATGGCGCTTAATGTAAAACAGAAATACTCCTGTACACAAGGTGGCGCTGCACAACTTTACGCTTATTAAACTCGCTTTTCACCCAGAAGAAGAGAGCAAGTATTTACGTGCTTGTCAGAATCATACAAAGAAAACATGAATATTTCAAGCACCAGGAGCTCCAGCTCCAGTTCCAGCGATGAAGAAATTATTGTTCTGTTGAATGATGAAAGACGGCGGAAAAGACGCGATTTTGGGTACATCCAAGTTACGAGAAGAGAACATGGGGAGTTTTATCGACTGGTACAAGAGCTGAAAATGTATCATGAGCGTTTTTTTGGGGATATTTTAGAATGTCCGTCATTATTTCTTTGCGGCAGTGTAGACGCTACTTGGCGTCTATCTTCTTCGCTGGTATGTGTGCTCAGAAAGGCAGTTTTGTGTTTGAGCACCCCCAAGTTGTTTTACTGTAACTTCAGAAGCTCCAGACACGTGTGCAAAAGCGCCATTCTCATTGGTCGAATAGTTTTTGACGCGGCGCGTCAAACCAAAAAAACGAACCCGAGGCGTTTTTAAAAAAATGACGCTTTGACACGTGGCGTTTTTCGCGTCGGTGTGCACACTCACATTGGTGCCCTTTGTTTAGTCACGAGGCGTTAAACGTCACTCACAAGAAGCTAAGAGACCGTGCTTTGAAGCTCATGTCATTGACACAACTTTCTAAGTCACCAAAATTGCTCCTTCATGCAGCTGTAAACTTTTGACCCAGCAGATTTATTCACATTTTCAATGGACCCATAAAATTCATAAAAGTACAAAACTTCATAAGTGCTTTTAATGACACAGAAGTGGCTGTTCCAATCACTCTATCAGAGAAAAATAAGAGCTGCAGAAATAACAGGTAACTCAAGACAGCTCATGACATTGTGTTCTTTACAAGTGTATGTAAACTTTAGAGCACCACTGTAGATTCCAGTGGGATTGACATCAGGAATATTTTGGGAAATAAGCAGCAATTCAGGAATAATTTGATTTTGTGTCAAAAAAAGAGTAACGTTCTCTGAGTTATCAGATATTTTTCACTTTTTATTGTAATTTTGGTTTAATCCAAAGCTTCTTGTAAAATTTTACAAACATGTGGTCATAAACGTACAAACACAAATCATCTGTTGGCTTTTTAAGTTAAGAACAAAATCAGATTGAAAACATATACATGTGTCGGATACAATAAGATGAAACCGTTGAGCTTCATAAACAAAATAAAAGAAACAATCTTCTTCAGAAAGTCACAAAATATAAAACAGGAAAGCTGATGATGTGTCGAGCATCTTCATTAAATATAACATTAAAAATGCAAGCAAAAAAGAAAAAGTTGTCCAATCTCCCAAATTTGTGGAGAAATTTAGAATAAAAAAAACAGATTTATATAGAAGAAGGTGTGACTGCTGTTCAAAGCTGACACCAAAATGAATGCACACGCAGAGGAGAGAAGATGACAAAAAGTAAACATCATGACCTTCACACTAGCAAAAGCAGGATTCCAACTCACAGAAACATTTCATTCCACTGGTGCTGTGACGGGGCGGGAAAGAGAGCGCTGCTTCCGTGCAGCGATGCAGGGTTCTGGACAGGCATCTTCTCTTTACACAGCTTCATTTTGATGTTTCCTGCATGTTTTGATGCAACCGGTTGTTTCGGCTTGGGCTTCATCACCGAGCAACTGGGTTCCATCTGTTAACATTGCTGTAACTTTACACCGTTCTGTGCTAAAATTCACGAATCATGAAAAAAAATTTGAGCTTGTTTGTAAAGAATGGAGGGGTGGGGGGTGAGGCTTCGGCTCTGCCGAAATGCAGTTTGGAAGACAAATGATCTCTGAGCTTCCTCACATGCTTCCAGAGACAAAGACTGAGCGGCAGAATTGCAGTTAAAGCTTCTAAAATCTGTTTTCAGATACATTTATAAATCACTGCAAATAATTCTTCACCCTGCAGCTCAGCGTAAGCCATTCTTCTTTATTTTAACTCAAAATTTGTTGTGGAAACAAAATTTTCATTCTTCCAGCAAAGCAAACTTTGGTCTCAGAAAAGGCAGTGAGCTCAGACACACAGCCGTATTAACAGAGGTGGAGGTTTTCTCCTTTGCTTTAAGTTTAACGCTGACTCAGCTGCTGAAACCTGAAAGTGACCCTGAGCTACAATATCTTCTTTTTCAGTTTCTTCTAGTTCCTCCTCCTCACCCCCCTAAAGTCTTCCATTATATTTTTTCTGTCTTATTTCTTTCCATGAACAGATATCATCATTTTGTGTATAAAAACTGTCAATTGAACACTTATACATGTGGGCAGAATTGGGTCTCCTACTGTTGAGTCCTTCTTTTCAAAGCTTATATTCACTTTCAATTCAATCAGTTCAATTTTTTGTTCAAATGAAACAAATCAGCGTGTGAAGAGGATCACATTAAACCTACTGAAGCATAATGTGAAACATTCTGCAGCTGTGGCTTCACGTGACTTCCAGCTGATTGTGTTGAAAGTGAACAGCCGTAGATCTCTGCTCCTCTTCCTCTTCCTCGTCAGCGCATCTTGTGTTCCATGTCAGCGTTGGCCATGTTTGAGCCAGGGCTGGGGTCCTGCTGTCGTCTGGACTGGGGAGAGACAGGGATAGGAGGATGAAAGAAAGCAGAAAAGGAGAGGAAAGAGAGGGACAAATGAGACACGGACAGAAGAAAAAAGAAAGAAGCAGGAGCAAAACACTGCATGAAGTATAACTTTCAAAAATTTAAAACTAGCACTAATCCATCTCAGTTGTTCACTTTATAAACCTTTTAAAGGAGACATAAAATAATTTTCATGTTTTAGAGCTAAATATCCTACTAATGTCTGTTTATTTATTCATTTTAAAAACAGAAGCATAGCAATAAATGACAAAAATGTCTTTGGATGAAGTTTCTAAACGTATTCAGTCTAGGCCTGAAAAAAGGCAGAAAAATCGATTGAATGAATTAATTTGAATTTTTGGTTCCGGGCAATTTGAAAAATAACTAAATCGAGTTTTTGTGTAATGGCGCATTTTTGGCTACCGGTGAGAGTGGGAAGCTCACGCGCTCATTCCTCTTACACACACAGCCCGCTGACACACATACACATAGTCATTCTACAACACCTATATAGTTAGTTCATTAGTTAGATAGTTTGTAGTTAGTTGTTACTGTTATTTGTTAATAAAGAATACTGCGTTGTAATTATTACTTGTATTTTGTGTTCTGCGGCGGCAGCGGGGGGTGGTGGGGGGGGTTATCGATCGCGACTCCTGCTGCTTCATCAGCGCGGTGATCAAAAATCCCACACCGTCACAGCTCTAGGTTATATCTTGTGGGACACCAAAAAAATGCGACTTCTCCAGTACAGTTAGCAGAACCGTTGAGGTCAGATCTTAACGATACTGCGGTCTTGAAGAATGTTGCCCCGGGGCTCGTTCAATACCGGGGCTCGGTACCCATCCCTAGGAAGGGTGCACGGTGTAGAACAATCACCGAAGCGGTCACTTTGCATATAGCTAAAGACATGGTACCCATATATACCGTGGAGAAGACGGGGTTTATTAATTTAATTAAAACCTTAGACCCCAGACATGAGCTGTATTGTAAATCCTTTAGAAAATGGTACTACTCTCAAGGTGAATGTTTGTCTCCTTTTAGTCTAGACTGCAAAGTGTGACTTAAAGCACAGCTGGGACTTTGATTCCAAGAGTGTGTTCATTTATTTATTATTCATCCCAGAAATGGGGGTTACATTTGTCTTGCGTTTGATTAAATAAAAGCAAAATTTGCTTTAAGTTGTCTGCCGTTAGTACTTATTGCTTTCCATAAGTGTGTGTGTGTGTGTGTGTGGGGGGGGGGGGGATCGGGGTGTAATCATGTGCTGTTACAGATCAGAATTAGCTTTAAAGGTGATTTTTCACGTTTTTCCTGGTTAAATAAGACATAGTAAAAGTTAGTCAACAGTTAATTTAAATAAAATGTAATAAGATTAAAAAAATAAAATACAAAGGATCCAAAACTGTAAAGTGATCAAATTAATCAAAATGCAATTCTTTGAACTGCCAGTAGAGGGAGACAACAGGCTTTGGAAGAAGTTTAGGTCAGTGCTGCTTTTTATACACTTTACTGATGCTGATATTTTAGTCATGGCATCTGGCAGGTTGATAAACACTCAAGCATGAAGACTGTCTAACAGATGCACGCATAGCTACACCTATAAGGCTATTCCATTGACTGTCCTTAATTTGCACATCTTAATTCAAGCTGTAACCTTAACCATGACCATGTTCGGTGCTTACCTAACCTTAACCTAAACCACCTTTATTAGACCTAAACTTGATAAGAAATGTTTTAAGCGATGTTCCTCTGTGTCCTCATCAAATCAACAAGTCCCACAAGGTACCAAATACAGGTACACACACACACACGCATGCATAAACTGGATCATTAGGTCATCAAAAGAAACTATGAGGCTGACATGTTTTTTAAAAATATGTCGTGACTGCATGTTTGTGATGCCATGGTATGACCTCGTGCTGCTGTAAAAACATACTTGTGGTCATGTGTTTACACTTGGGTGATAGCTGAGCAAGGAATGTGGCGGCTAAGAGGTGAGAAGGTGCAGTGGAGGTGAGGCGGGGAGCAGACAGAAACGCAGACAGGAGAGTGAAGGGGGTCACTTAGTTCAAGCGGAATGTAGTTTGTGTCATCTCAGTGACTCACCATAATAGCAACATACTGACTATCATGCACACAAACACACACACAGCAGGTCATGCTGCCATTTTGACTCCTTGCAGCCAGACAGTCTCGTCTGAAACCATCTCTGATGTTTGATGGAAACTGCTGCTTTGAAATGCTCACATGTGGCTCAGTTACAGCAAAAACCCTGTGTGAAGCGTTTTTAACAAACATGTTACTGCCACAGTCTGGAGCTAGCTGGTAACATCCAGGCTTCACACTGTATCCCAGGACAAATGCAAATGAGCAGCTTCTACGATGCCTGCATGAGGTGGCTATTATATGTTTGACTGCATGTGGTGTCAATCGTTTTTGTCCCATTAAAAATGTTTGAATGTTGTAAACAGAGAAAAATTGTTGAAAGCAGCAGCTGGAAGCCAAGTTAAGTCTGGCTAGTGCAAAAGTTCTGTTTTTTTTGTTGTAAATTACTTTATTCCAATTTATGTTTTCTACTTATTATTTTTTTCTGAAGAGCAACATTAATATAAAGTTTTCTCCCAGAATTTTATGGATCCACATAAAGCTCACACCTGATAAATAATCCTTAATCATTGGAATAACCATTTCACTTTTGACTTATATAAAAATATGATCAAAATCAAAATCTTTGTGTAAAAAAATGATTAAATGCATCACCAATACCTATAATTCTTTTATTAACAGATTTTTTTGGTCTAAAACTATGTATATAAAAAAAAATAACTTGTACTGCTCCTTAAATGCAGAATTTTTGTTTCTGATGTCAAAGTATAAAATAAACTAAAAATGAAAAAATGTTTTTAAAAAGATTACAGAGAAGCAGCAATAATTTAATTCCAGATTTCTGACTTTTTTATGTGAAGACAGAAAATCTTCATAGCACAGTGTATTTTTATATAAGTGTATTTTTATATTTTGAGGAGCCTTTTAGCTAACAAGTTCTGTGTAGCCATTTAAGTGATGTTCAAATTCCCTAGAGGCAAATAAAATAGTCAGGATTTAATGATATAATAATGAATACTATTAATACCAGTTAAATTTCTTAACAATAAAGGTCTTTTTATTGAATTTGTTCATAAATCAGGGCATAAAGAAAACATTATAAGTTAGTTTCTCACACATATTTCATAAAAGTTGGGAAAAACTAAGATGCATTTTTTAAATTTAGAAATGCTTTCTAATTTTGTATTTTTTGGGTCTTATTTGAACTACCACCAAAGAATAAATTATAGTTTGAAGACGTAAAATATCTTTCTAAGGACTGTTATCCACTGACATGTTAATCAGTGTTTAGTCATTAAATTTTTGTTTTTCTTATTTGCTTAAGGTAGAAAAATAAAAAGGAGAAAGTTATGTTTTTTGGTTAACAATGTTAATTTGTTAAAAAACTTTTGCTATCGAAATCATTAATTTTGCCTATAAAATACTTGGATGTCTTTGATTTTGTGGCCTATTTTTGTGTTTCAAAGGAATTTGTTTTTCTGTCGTTAACTAACCCTGATTTATCGTCTGATTGGAAAATATATATCAGTTTGTGGATACAGAGGATGAAACCTGTGAATTCTCATCAAGTTCTAGGCTCACAAAGTTGAATTCACAAGATACTTTGTTCAGTTAAAATGGAGGTTAAATTAAATATCTTAGCAGCCAACTGAATGCAATCAGGTCTGTTGGTGGAGCTGTACAAGTAGTGCTTGAAGTACAAACTGAAGATAAAAAAGGATTTATCTTATTTTGTTTTTTATTCACAATTTAGAGAATGTTGCGGCAAACCAGATGATTTTTTCTAACCATTGATTCTTGATCAGATCTTACTTTTGCTTTTGGAACATCAGAGATGTTGTTATACTGTTGTACGTGGCTCTCCTTGGACTTTGTCATCAAAATCCTCTTCCCTAAAACCACTAAATGCATTGAACTTCTCTTCACTGCGTGCACATACCCACGTGCACAGATGCACTGATGAGAGAGCCGCAGCTCAAGCGTCAGACGTGGCAGAGCATGTGTTTGTCTGCAAGAGGGAGTGAACTTTGCTAATCATGAGGGCCGGAGAGCATTTTTGTATTGATCCACACACAAATGGAAGGCTGCAGGCCCGCTATAGGCTGCTTAACCACAACTCAATACTGGTGAGGCATGTGCACGTGCGTGTGCACGCCTGTGTGTGCGCAGATGAACATGAAGTTGATTTGCTGTATCTGCGAGTTTGTCCACATAAACAGCTGCAAGCCAACTGAATGAGTTTGTGAATTTGTTTGCTAGTCAAAGCCTATGGGTGGGGGGTGGGGGGGTGGGGGGAAATCAATACTAATGATATATTAATACTTTCAGTGCCAGCCCATCATTTCCTTCAGAGACTCTGTCTGCTGGACCCCTGGAATGTTTTTATTTCATTTCATTTTTTTTTTGTGGGTTGATGCTGGAACTTTAAATGATTCAAGACTTAATTTTTGGACTTGACTCAAGGCATGCAGGGAGGGGGGTGGGGGGACAGTGCATTACGCTAATGAAGGTCCTCTCAAAGACCGTACACTGCACGAAGACATGCGTGTGCGTGGAGCCACAGTGGAATTCAAAGGCAGGCTTCTTCCCAATCAATTCCTTCTCCATCCATCACTGTGACAGCCCCCCCCCCCATTGACCTTGAATGAGAAGAACATCTATGGTCTACAATTAATATACCTGCAAGTTTTACTATATATGTGAAGAAGAGGTGGCAGAGAAAACCCATCTTTCAAGAAAAGACAACATGTTCTTTCTGAACTTCAAAATAAAAGTATGTGTTCATTCTTGTGGGGGGGGGGGGGGGGGGTAGATTTAGAAGCAAAAACAGGAACTCCTGAATTTCTTGTGGCCTCAAGGGAGACATTTTCCTCTTCCTCATTGGGTTTGAAGCTTTTTGCACTCAGTGGTAATTCTGGGCATTTTTGAGTTTGCAGCGTTTGAGTGGATGTTGCGAAATTCTTTCATAGTTAGGAACATCTGTTTCCTCCAGAAAAAAATGTGTGAATGTTAAAAGTGAAACAATTTCATCCTCCTCTCCTGACGGTGTCTAAATGCAACACGCTGTTTTAGAATAAACATGTCTGAGAAAGCTGACTTAATGCTGAATGACGTTAAAAAAAATAATCAAAAAAGCTAATTAAAATGAATAATAATTCAGGACAAACACATTTAATCTCAATAAATTTTGAAATTACATTAAATCAACACTGGTGCATCCTTTCAAGTACTAAAGTTTAATTTTTAACAAATATTTATTTCCCTGAAGATCTGAAACACTCATTTTTAAATTACACTAAAGCCAAAGGAGTAAAAAGACTAAAGTGAGGATCCTGAAGATACAAAACAAAGCTAAGAAAATGCTACATACGAAATGAGCTGCAAAAAAAGAACAGCTGTGAAAAACTTTAAAATAAATGCATTTCAGATAAAAGTTAAAAAGGTTAAATTTTTTGCTAAACAGCTGAAATGAAACATTGTTATAGTTGGTTGAAAAAGAGAAAAAACGTTTAAAATAAGACAAACAAAATAGAAAATAAAATTCAAAATGTTACAAATATTATAATAACAAGAGAATGACAGTTTAGTAAAACAGTTTTAGAGAGAGAAGGCTACATTATGAAAGAGCTGGAGTATTTTAGGATTTTAAAACAAACATCTAAAAATTATTATTTACATATTAGATTTAGAGTCAATGCTTCCATGAAGCAAAAAGGCTAAAATCTTTAAACAGTAGCTTCTCCACACGCGACAGGAGCGTGTAGTTAATGAAGACATTCAAACTGGGTTTGGTGTGAACGCAGCATTACGCTAGCTTGGCTGAGTTGTTCAGAAGCGTCTGCCTTTTGTTCCAGTGCAACTTAATTATTACGTTTTTCTTCTTTACTATGCATTTTTTGGCTGCTGCGACTTATAGTCCGAAAAATACAGTCAGAAAAAACTCTTTCTAAAAAAAACTGTATTTCATTATTGTAAAGAAGAAAATAAAAAAGAACAACTTTATCATGAAATTGCCAAACTGGATATATTATGAAAATGAGATTTTACAGTCTTAGATGAGACACAAGTTTCATTCTATGAAGCCAAACGTGCATGTAAATGATTTTCAGCACCAAACACAAAGCTCCTTCAGTAGAGCGTTTCAGGAGTCAAGCTGCTGATATTGTTTCAGAGACAAGGTTTTCTTTTTCTCTCTGAGCCTCTGGGAAGAAACATGAGATCAGTCAGATGAAAGGCGACCTTCAGTTAACGGCTCCTTCTTCCTTCTGTCTTTCTATTCCTATTTCTGTGGCAGCTCGTGCTGCAAAGCTTGTTGTGTACTTGTGTGTGTCCGAATCCTCTGCCCTTCTATTCTGAAGCATTAAAAACCACAGTTCACCACCCTGAAATCCACAACGGAGCAGGCACATTCATGACAGAACGAGACGGACGTACATGAAGCAGATGGACACACGTGCACAAGGTGGTTTAGTGCATGACAGTGTGATAGATGTGAGAAGTGAAGGAGACAGACCCTGTTCTTTTCTGCTGGCTCTCTGTCTGTGTGTCATCAGTCCCAGATTTTAGAAACCACAGGGTCCTAAAAAATAAACAATTTGGGGTTCATTCGTGAGGCGTCAACTTAAAAAGGTGCCACTGATCTCCCCAAAGCCTTGCTGGGAAAGTGAGTTTGTCTCTGAACACATTGAGGAATCGGTAACTTACAAGTAAATATTTTCTGAATAAGAGGGTATTAAATATGTGTGTTAGACAAAAACAAATTAATTGTTAAAAATTAAATTAACAACAACCTATTTTGTAGGCTTTAGTGAGAAAACTCCTTTCCCTTCTGAGGCTTTCGGGATTTCTGACAAAACTCATCAAATCAGATTCGATTGGCTCTCAAACTGATCATGCACTAAACGTATGATTTTAACAGCATTTCAGAAATACAAAAAAAGCACACAAAGCACACATCGCACAGCTTAAGCCAACCAGAGCACTGCAAGCTGAAGTCTTACTTAAGGAGGCCGATCGTGGTTTTCTAAACATCATTCAGTTTAAAATTGAGAAGTTTTGCCTCTAAGATGCAGAAGTTGCTCCTAATCTTCTCCTAAAAATGACCCAGTTTCAAGTTAGGAAATTAAACAGGAAGGATGTTGCTAACTCTTGTCAAAAAATTCTAACTGTTAT
The DNA here is from genome assembly GCF_053564925.1 of Oryzias latipes. NCBI lineage: Eukaryota > Metazoa > Chordata > Actinopteri > Beloniformes > Adrianichthyidae > Oryzias > Oryzias latipes. The sequence continues at coordinate 29,200,907 of NC_136242.1, read as the reverse complement.
ATGAGCCTAGCAGGTCACAGGGGGCCGTACAACCAACAGCAGGGTTGGTTGTCTCACCATTCACCTGGTGAAATGTGTATATGTGTCTGCTGTGATGCTTTGATGAAGCAACATCACAATTTGTTAGATTATTTTGTGCCTTTGACTGTGAAAGGGAGCAAAGTTCGTTCTGAAAGGAAATTTGTACCACCCCGTATCTGATCAAGTTTACAGAAACACAGCTGTTCAGCTTCAAAAACAAAACCTTTTTATGAAGTTAGATTTGGCCCAAAAGCTGATTTTTTAAACATAAAGTGTTTTAACAGGCCAGGAGAATGCTGAAAAAAGCTACGGCTACTAGTAGGGATGCAACAATTTACTTTTCCCACGATTCAGTTCTCACATCGATTTTTGGGTCCTGCGTGGTTTTATTTGCATCGATATATGATTTGTACCTTGCAAAAAAACGACAAAAAAAACAAAAAATTCAAAAAAAATATTTGTTTTACTTTGTTCATAAGAAAATAACAATAAAGAAAAACTTTTCAGTTAACTCATACATACTAAGCTTAGAATAATGTAATAAAACAATAGAAATCAAATCCTTCCTAAATTTAGCACAATATGTGTTTGACATTTTCAATGAAAACATTGTAAACTTAGAATTGTGGCATCCCTTGTGTCTACAGAACGATTCACAGCCCCATTTTGTCCGTTTAAAAATCTACCTCAAATTTCTGAAGATAGATCCCACTTGTAAACATAAATCAAGTTAAAAGACTCTTAAGGTGTAGAAAGGGTCAAAGAAAGATCCATGTTAGTGTAAAAGTACTTCTGATTACAATTAGATAGTCCTAAAACTGTATGATATGGCCTCTTTAAATAAGCTTTTCCTGCACAAAAGTCCTTTCAAATGTGTTTTGAATATGAGAAGAAAAAAAAAAAAAAAACGCAGTCTGTCAAAGCCAGCCCAGCATTTCAATGAGACTTTATCCTTTGTGATCTCCTAAAGTTAAAAAAGGGAGTTAAGCAAAAATAATCAAATATATTCAAATCGCTATGAAAGAAACTCTTGTGTTTTCTTTCTGAACTGTGACGATGCAGACTCTGATGAATGGAGGGTTTAGACATCTCATCAGGTCTGGGTGGATAAAAACATGGGCATGGAGAGCTGGCTTTGTGAGACTTTAGCATCTTAAAGACTGCAGGATCAGAAAACAAGGCCCCCAGCGGTCTCACCTCCAGATCCTCCCTGTGAGAGCGATCTCTGTCCTCGAAGTCTCTGGTTCTGCGGCGGGCCTCTTCGAAGGCAGCTTGGGCCAAAGCGTCCTCGTGCTGCACGCACAAACACACACATTTTGACAACAACGACAGTGAGAAGTGATGGGGAAGACATAAGGGACATAATAAACTGCGAATTATGTGTCACTCTGACAAGATACCTGCGCCCTCTCCTGGTCATACTCTAGATATCCCATCCCGTCCAGCCTCTGCAGGTCGATCCAGCCTCTCCAGATCACGCACACCCCATTCAGGATCATGGGGGCCTTCAGGTAGACCTGAGGAGACAGACAGACGTGTTTATGCCGCCAATAGAACATGTTTGTTTGTGTTGTAGAACTAAGTTGTATAAATTGGATCATTAATTTATTAGTCTCCACTCTTAGTAAACCGTCACCATCTGTTTCAGAAGCTCGTGTAAATCGAAGTTGCTGATCAAAACTTAGTTGTTAGCTACATAAAAAGTGGCAGGAGTTCATTAGAAATTCACCTCTGAGATGTGGGCGGGACTATTGGCAAGGAGCAACTCTGCCCCCCCCTCCCCCCATTGCTCTCCCCGTTACTGAGAGCTCTCTGTTTACACGCTCTCCTTTTAGCTTACAGCCCCTCACACATGCAACCTGTCATTGCTGATGCAACAAAATGGCGAGCCACATCTGAGCTATCCAGCTGAACATTTTTGACCCCGATTCCAGCACAGACGAGGAAAACAAAGAGGTTCATGGATCTGTTAGTCTGCAAGTGGATGCATCAGAATGGGGCAGAGCAGGGAGCTCGTGGAAATACTCAGAAACGCAATTTTAAGCTTAGTCCATCATCAGAAAAATTCCACAAAAACATGTTAAAAACACCAAGAATGATTCTTTAACGGATATTCCACTGTAAATGCTTAATTGCATTTTCCTGCTCAACAACTTCTTTCGGAATCCATTAAAACCGACAGAAGCAAATAAGATATCTTGGAGAACCTGTGAGTCAAACAAACGACACAGAACCTGGTTTAAAATCATAAACACAATAATTTCATTGTTCTGATCATTCTCTGATGCTTTTCGTGGCTTAATGGTGGAGTGTTGGCCTTCTGATTTGGAGGCTGAGGGTTACATTCCACAGTAGGCTTCCAGCAACAGTATTGGATTGGGGGATTAAATGCTCTTCCCACCTCCAAAGTGAACTTAGACTCTTATGTACCAGAAATCCTCATTAGTTGTGTTCCTCTACCCTTCAGCTGTGCGATTATACAGCCTAAAAATGTGATTTCTTTGAAGCCATCATGAAGCGCTCTTTAGAAAACAGAGCATGTTTGGTTCGAGTGGCAAAGCTAAAAATAAAATCAACATTAAGACTGAAACCTGATGCTTATTTAGAGCCATGAAGGACCCCTCTGTGCCTCCCGTGACTTGTTTGAAAGCACCGGGGAGCGCTGATCGCTCCATGGCCCTCAGGCAGAGCGGTCGTTCCACAAAGTCCTCTACAGTCAGAGTCCGTCAGCTGCTTCTGCCGGATAATATGAAGCATGTCTGTGTGAGGTGGAGGCCTCTCCAACCTCTGCTAACTTGTAGACAATTAAAAAAAAGTCATCAACCGTTCCCAAACCTCTGCAGGACAGACATGCATGAACACGAGCACTGTGAGCCTTCTGTGCTAAATCATGTCACATGGCAGCTGAAGCCTTTAAAGCTTTCAGACGTTTCTTTTGTCATCAATGACAAAGCAGGAAGCGTCAGGTTTCACATCTCTTCAGTCAGATACGATGAAAACAGAAGTCTGTGCCCTTTGACCTTGAGATGTTTTGTCTGCCGGCAGATGAGAGCAAAACAACAGATGTGCCAAATTTCTTTTCACCAGCCGTCTCATCTGTGCGTTTTGTCGCTCTGAGGCTCTGAGCATGAAGGCATTACATGAGCTGGGGGGGGGGGGGGGGGGGGGCATTTGCATTTCTGTCTGTGAGAAAAGACAACCTATTTCTCAAAATTTTGCTAAAAACAAAATATGATTAGGGGAACAGTGGTGATGGCAGAAGCACATGAGCCTCTGTTTTTCATCGGGAATAATATCAATAAAAACAAACCTTTATCTACAAACTAAACAATAAATATTATCAAATGCAATCAAAAAGTTCCTTCAAGCCAATCAATTGATGGCTCAATCACTGCACAGTCTAGAAAGGCAAGGCTGTTCTCCTTTGCGTCTTCCCTGGTGAACTTGATGTTCTTGTCGACTGCGTTGATATGATCGGTGAATACCTCCACTTCCTGGATTTTGATCTTGACCCAAGTATCGTCCATGTATCTGAACCAGTGACTTGGAGTAGTACCTGTCCAGTGATCATTGGAGATGACAGACAGCTCCAGGTTGAACTGTACAGGAAGCCTACTCACACAGATCAGTACCTGTTATTTGATTCAAACCACCCTTTACAGCACAAACTAAGCATTATCAGGCCTTTACAACACAGAGCCCAGGAGGTGTCCACTAGCTGTGACGGAAAGAAGAAAGAAGAGTGACATATCCGTCAAGCCCTCAGAACATGTAGATATTCCAACTGGGCATTCACCAAATCCCAGCATTCAAGAAAACAAGACAAGAGGGAACAAGAGCCTAAAGGGAACAGTATTTCCATTCCTTATATTTCAGGCCTGTCTGAAAAACTAAAAAGGATTGTCAGACAACATAACATCCCAGTTCATCTCAAACCTGTTAATACTCTCAGACAAAAACTGTTTCATCCTAAGGACAAAATTCCCAGCCACAAACAGAGCAACGTTGTGTACTCTATCCACTGCAAAGAGAACTGCAATGAACAGTACATAGGAGAAATCGAGCAACCTCTACACAAGTGGCTTTACCAAGATCGCAGAGCCAACTCAAGTGGACCTGAGTCTGCAGTACACCTCCACCTGAAGGCCACAAACCACTCGTTTGAGGAGAGTGAGAGAAAGGATGGTTTGAGCGAGGAGTGAAAGAAGCTATCTTTGTCAAGAAAGATAAACCTTCTCTTAATAAGAAAGGTGGTCTCAGGTTTATTCTTCCATCCATCTACAGCAGTGTTCTGAAACCCAAACAAACCGAACCAGTTTCACCAGGGTCGTTAACAGCTGAAAGAGATGACCAGGTTGGGGAGGGTAGTCACTGTCTCCCCAACCCTAAGTGAGGACAAAGGACTCCTAACGACCCAAAACCATGTAGTCTAAGGCTGCATTTACACTGCAGGTCTTGATGCCCAAATCAGATTTTCTGACTATATATATTTTTTTGACGACCCGCTTACATCATCTTTTAAAAGTGACCCGTATCCGATTTTTGCATTTACACTATACAATGCTGAAACTATCAAACGTAGACGTTTTGAGGACTACATAGCAGCATTTCCGCCTTCCGTGGACCTCCATCGGATGTTTTTGACTGCAGTTGTCATGGAGGCAACGCAGCGACATAAGGAAGCGTTGCCTTGGGCGCTCCTGGAGGAGGCAGGAGAGGGGATGCGCGGGAGAGGAAAAAAAAGGGCTGCTCGGCCGGCTTATGTGCTCTCGCTGAGTTTTGAACGAGGAAGTGTTTGCAGATGTTGTGCTGTACAGTTTGATCCAAGCAAATAAATAAACGGAATTGGGTCACTTGAACAATGTAGTGTAAGTGCGGCCTAAGTAGACAATACTATCCAGTTTCAGGTCTGACTCCTCCCCCATGAGCACATATATACCAGCTCTTGTACCAGCTATTTCAGAATTTAAAAAAGCCTTTTGGATAAGAGGTGAAACATCTTCAACTTTAAAAACTAAGTCCAGATGACAACCTTTAAACCTACTACTATGTTAGTGTGTTAAGTTTTACCTAATTTTTCCACATTTTTTACGCAATTCCTGATTTATTATTGATCCATTCTTCCTGAACTTTCACTTAAGTTAGCGCAGCTCTACTGTTTGTAAAAATTGATTTTATCAACACTGCTGTTCTTTGTCAGCTTCAGCTACAGCAAAAACACATGTGCTTCCATCTAGTGGGCAACACTGAAGCTATATTTCAATGCAAACAGCAAAGACAAAATAAAACTGTTGTCATGTACTAAAAACAGAAATGTAATACAGATTTAATCTTTAATCTGCAGACATTTTTTTCCAGAAGAAATTATTACAACCCTAATCCACGTGGCCAAATTTTGCCTGTGCAAATTTTGCCTTTATACTTCTTATTTTCATTTATTACTGTATGATATTTTTAATTTTTGGCTGCTGTTAATTGGTGCAACACCAAATGAACAAACACATTTACAAAATCAAATATTAATTCTAAATCAAATTACTTTAAAAGTCAAGAAGAAAATTGCTTTTAGGTTCTCCAGAGTTGAAAAAAAGGCTAAAAACTGACAGCAAACCTCATTACTTTTCTAAAAGAACCAATAATGTGCAGATTTCTTAAATATAAAGAATAATCCCCTAATATTACGTGTGAACTTTAAAGTGCAAATGATGGTCATAAAAAGTTTTAAAGTTTCCTAATTGTGTTAGATTGTCTTTCATTTCCCACTCAGCATGGCTTCAGTTAGCAGATGCTCAGTGTTTCTCAGGCCGGTCAGCTTATTAACCAGCATTTAAGAATAAAAGCGAACAGTTCCACAGAGAAGCTCACAGGAACACACGAGGAGACTTTTCTGTGTGAAAGTGGGCGAGCACCACGTTCCTGCATTTTTACTCAGGCTATTTTTGGACAGACTCTCACAGGACCTCTTTTACCGCAGTTACCCACAGTGCACTGGGGCTGCAGGGGGGGACCGCACCCCGGGAGACTGTGGGTTTCTGTGTTTGTTTGAGTGAATGTTTTTCTGCCTGTGTGCGTTTAAGCAAGAAAAATGGCTTCCACATCTGCTTTTAGAGGAGAGCTTCATTTGCCTGGACAGGGAAAACGTGTGTGTGTGTGTGTGTACGCGTGTGTGCTTGCAAGTGTGTCTCTGCGGAAGGGGAAAATATGTAGAAACGGTCCAACCACAGACTTCCTCTGAGAAAGAACCATGTCAACCCCCACATCCATTTACTCAGGCACATGAAGACGTCAGAGCTCTCACACTCTGCAGCTCTGAGAGAGAAAAACAAGCCTCGAGAAATCGACTGCAAACTTTCCAGAAGAGTGAACTTCTGTTCCAAACATCTTTATCACTTTTAAAAGGTTGGATGACTACAGCTGCGAATGACACAAAGAACCACGTTGTCAACTCTCGATGCACCGTTGAAATGTTCCGCATACGCTGGATGAAGAATGAAGGCTTCGTGTGGAAAACCGCATAGGGCCACATGTGAAAGACGTGAATTCATCAGCTGAAATGGGTTTCACATGTGATAAGAGCTGCAGAAAGTGTTGCCCCCTAAAATCAACAGGCCAGCCTCGGGAAACGGCTGAGAAACAACTCATTTCTTTGGTTGACTGACCCGTTTGTTCAGCAGACCAATCAGGGCCAACGACTCCAAAAACGTCACAAAATGAACTGAATGACATCAATGATGTAAAAGGTCAAAAGTGGCTGAGATAATTCAAAGATTTACTATGATTTCATTAATCAGTGTTTTATTTTAATCTGATGAAAATCGCGTTTTCTTTGTTTTCAACATGTTCTTGCACCATTTTCCTTTTGATAATGGAGGACAAATGTAAAGAAAAATAAGCTTAAAATTTCACTTCTAAGTATTCCTTTATTTGAATCGTAAATCAGAAGCAGATGAAAAAAATGCTGCTGGAAAAAGGGCTTATTTGTGACATAAAAATATGCTGGACGACCCAAAAGCTCCCAGTCCGCTCCATTCTGATCCACCTGCAGACAAATAGATCCATGTACGTCTTTGTTTTCCTCGTCTCAGCTGGAATCTGGCTCAAAACTGTACGGCTGGATAGCTCTAAACTCTCTATCTTAAAGGTGTGAGGGGCAGTAAGCTAGCGGGAGAGTAAGCTTATATTTTTTTTTTGGCTAAAAACAGCATCATCTTAATTTAAAAAACCTCAAAAGATAATCAGCAATGGGTCTTTAGGCATTTTACACCAGAACTTTATGTATCATCATATGTAGACATGGTTGAATGTTCAGGGTGAGAGGCAGGAAGGGTTTGATGCATATGAGGGGTGTGGTGGTGGTGGGGTTGTTGCCATACAGCTATTTTTCTTAGGCTGAAACTGAATATAAAAACTAGCCACCAAACCCACACATGCGTGCGAACATCCGCATGGACACCACGTGGGGTGTGTGATAATGCACATGTGTTTCCAGCCTTCAATTCCTCCTTGAATGCTTCAAAAGAGCATTCATTTTAGCTCTGTCCCAATCTCTTTCTTTTGTTCTTCTTTTCTTTCTTTCTGTTGTTCTTTCCTGATCCTGGACATTATCGCTAAACTCTGAAGACGTTCTCTCACAGTGACAGAATCTGAAAAACCCCTAAAGTGCATTTCACATGAATCACTCCTGATTCACCCTCTGATTCACACACAAACACCAAGCGGACACGTTTGAGATGGAAGGAGCTGAACAATGGTGTGTTGTTGCCTGAAGCCAAAGAACACTTAAACTGAGAAGAAAAAGATGAAGTTTCTCTGATTAGAAAAGAAAATCAAGTAAATCTAAATATATACGTGTAACTTGTTCTTTCCAGCAGCTGAAGAGAGAGGAGCTGAGAGCTCCCTATGATGGACAGTTTCATACAACCAGGGTTCTGTGAATACAGAAGGGGTTTATTTGTACAAACCTCTTTTGTATTTGGGGCTAAACTTTATCATTTGCAATCATTTTTTTTTTAATCATTTAAAAATATTTTGAATTTCCTCTAAGTTTCAGACCAGATGGAAGCAAACGCCCCCGGACAGAGCCCACAGTTTACAAGCAGAGACCACGGCAGTCATGGCCCCCCAGTACAGAGAAGCAGAACAGACATCCAACCCAAGAGAGCCCAACGCTAGACACACGGCGATCCACCCCCGCCGCTAAAAAGCAGGAGGGCCCAGGATCTAGAATAGTGCAAGACGAGGGAACGAGCATCGCCCCCACCAGCCCTAAAGGCAAAGCAGGGCCACCCTAAAGGTGCCGGCACAAAACTTCAGGCAGGCCACCCACGGGTTCTACTGCAAGGTGATGATGAAAAATTAATGCCAAAGCCACAGGGACACCCCCCCAGCTCAGATGAAATATTAAACCTGGTTCTCAGGGATGCCCTTTAATGTGCGGGGAGGGCCACCAAAAAAACAATCTTTCAGACTCTCTTCTTTTCCAGAGCAAAGCAAACGTTAAATTAAAAAAAAATATATCATCTTAAAAGAGAAAACTTGATCTAGATTGCTGACTTTCACATTTTTTACATAATTTTTCAAACACGATATTCTTCCATCATTAATGGCACTCAATGCAAATTTCGGGGAAAGGACAAAACACCAAAAACCTCAGATCAAAGGTAAAAAGAAACAGGAGTTCTTGTATGTTGGAATGAAATGAATATAAATAAAGAGATATAAATAAATAAATATAAATAAAGAGAATAAAGAGATTATGCTTTGGACATCTGTGACAAAAAAATGAGGAACTTAGTTTTGTCAAAATTAAAAAGTTGATTTCTATTGCTTTTAAAAATTGCTTTAATATTTCAAATCAAATCAAACTTTATAGGAGAGGTGCTTTACAGTTAAAAACACACAGACGATTACAGTTATTGCTGTAATTTCAACAGCTGGTCAGTTTTTTAGGATTCGTAGTTGTGACAAAGTGTCATCTACATGAGGATGGATAGAAACAACATGTTTATGAATGAATTTTACAAAAAGAACGCAAAGGAATAGAGGTCTGTGAGGAGGATGTATCGCTTGTCCAAAAACACAATCTGTCCTGATTCTTTCTCTACCCCACTGTCCTTGCAGCTTCTGACTGGCTGGACACACCTGAGTGGCCGTAAGTAGAGCAAAGAAAGTTTCCCACCTCTAAACTCTAGAGATGTTATTCCTGCTTTGGGTCCAAAAATTAGGAGGAGAAATACAGTTATTCAACCTAATGTTATTTCTCTAAACATTAGTAAAAGTAAGGAATACTGTGTGTGTGCTCAATAAGAAAAAAAAACAACTTTATAGACTGGAAAATATGTATTAGAGGAGGTTTTCTGTAGATTTTGATTCATATGAATCTGAGAAAACAGCTCAAGGTTAAGGGGTGATCAATGGGAGACCCTCTCACTGGTTTCTGCTCCCTGTCCTCCTCTTTTGCAGAATATAAGAGAAAGTATGAGGGGTATGGAAAAATTGACCTAACAAATAAAATGCTAACAGCTGCTGCTGCATTAGTTTTTATTTATTCCCCCAAATGTTTGTAAATAAAGATTTAATGACATAAAAAAGGAGTGATTAAATTGAGTAATCTACATTACAAAAGAAAAGAAAAAAGGTGTGCATCCCATGAAGCTGCAGCCTCAGTCAACTCTGAACTGTTTGTTCAGGTTGTACTGGAAAACATCTTGTCTGTCAGTGTAAAAGCTGTTCATATGACAATAAAAGGATTCTGATTCTGAGAACTCAAATTTGGCCACTGTTAATTACTTTTTATGTCTTTTTAAATGTAATTAATTTTTTTCTATTTTATTATTTTTCATTTATGTATTGGCTGCTGTTCATTCCTGCAACATAAAATGAACAAACAAAAAAATAAAACTCCATTCTTCACCCAACAGCAGTTGGGTTGGCTCCAGCATCCCAGTGGCCCCCAAAGGGATTCAGCAGTTTCTGAAAATGGGTAGAAATTAACTTTAAAAGCCCCTTTTTTTGGGTATTCCAGGGTTAATATCTACTCAAAACAGAAACAATAAAATTAATTTCATGGATTAATATGATCTTTGTTGTTATTTGTGTGCGTGATATTAGATCAATTTATAAAAAATGCAGACATTGTTGTTGCTGGTGTCTGAAAACCATCTTTGTCTAACTTCTAAAAGTCAGGAAGGTGTATCTCTTGTGCTGTCCTATGTTTTGTTTTATTGTCACTTATCAGCCTGAGTTTTCTGCAAATAAAAAAAGTATCTAAGAAGATTAGAGTTCGGGTCAGGCTGTGCAGATGAATTGGAGTCAATGAGATTATCTGCACAAACATGGGGGTGCGTTCAAGGCGCAGCAGGTGGGTGTGAAGTACGTTATTGGCCTCCTGCTTCTGATCCTGCCTGAACACAGTTTAACGTCCTCAAGCTGCCGACTTAAACACACACACCTGCTGAAAACACAGCAGCATAATAGCACGGTGCTCCCCAGCTGCAAGATCACTCTCCCTTTTCCCACCCTGCAATTACAAAGGCTGCAAAACAACATGCGACACACGCCCACGCACACATCACATGACACGCAGCAGCTTCTCCCAGGTCCCCGGGAGGATGATAAACAAGTTTCTGTGTGTCCATCTCAAGTGGCCCACATGGATCATGGTTTCTGTTAAATATTCATCACAACTGATAAATACGTTCCTATTAATTGCTGAGATCTGTAACTGCTGGCAGAAGTCCTAGCATTTCCATGCAAAGTCCCTCCAGTGGGGCCAAAAAAACCGCCGGATGGCCTCACGGCTTTTACAAGCATGGAAATGTTATGCAAATTCTCTCACATGCTGCAGATAAAATTACAAAACAGACACTCTTGTGAAGAAGTTCCAACTAAAGATCATCATGACACAAGTGCTAATCTTCTTTCCCAAAGAGGTTTGAGATTAGAATTTTTTGTTTTATTCCAGGAGGTATCCCAGTCAGCCCACAAGATCAAGAGGAGAAAGATGTGGTCCACACTCCAACTCAACTAGAAGAAGAAATCCATTATGAATATTATCCTGTGCTTCATAAAGTTCCCAGATTTAGTTGTCTGTGTTCACCTGCTTTTGGTTATTTCCATATCTGCTTTCCATCCCTTTTAATTTTTTCTTTTGGTTTTCTTTAATTTTTACTCACGGCGTTAAACATGACAAGCGTTTGATTGTGCATGAGAAGTCTTTTTGTTTGTTTTGTTCTGGTAAAAATTATGTAAAATGTTGTGTAAAAGGAGAGAATGTGTTTCCCTTAGCTGTAAAAATGAGCCTGGGTGGCATGAGGGTTCCTGCAACTCCTCCGATGGCACGATGACCGCATGAAAATGAGTGCAGAGCGCCTCAACTGAATGCTGCAATTATCTTTGTCCTCATGTTGATGCCAGCATTCCAAATCAAATCCTGTCTTCTTATTCAAATTTCCACGATATTGGTTACCGCTTCTAGATGGTGGAACTGACCCACAGGGGAAAAACCGAGCTCCTGTCTCGGTGAGGACATCCGGACCTCACAGGGACAGGAACTCCCTCAGGTCCAGCTGCAAACAGTTACTGGAAGAGATGAGAGGGGACTGACACACACGTGCTGGATTTCACAGCAGACTAAGCTCTGCCTGCAGATAGTGTGTGTGTGTGTGTGTGTGTGTGCACACGTGCACGGATATACTCAAACACAAAGACACAAAAAACACACCAGATCAACAAAGCCAGTGTAAAGATGAATGGTGCATTGTGGGAGAGGGTGTGGTCGCTGATGTTGGGCCTGGAGGAGGCAACCTGACACTCAGGACACTGTGTGTGCGCGTGCACGTATGTGTGTGTTAAGTGTGGAGGAGAAGTTTAATGGTGCATTTACGTGTATTGAAGCGCCAGAAGAAATTTCATTCAAAACCACTCAAATGACCTGAACTGCATTAAAACACACTCACAGAAGTGCAACAAGTAAGACACAAACACTTACAGCATGCGTGCACATGCAGCAAACGTGCACATGCAGCATACATGCACACACAGGCGGGCAGAGAGCAGCAGAGGGAACCAATTAGTGGTCTGGCTTTGATGATGTCACTGACAAGTCACGCACCGATTGCACAGCTTCCGTTCAGAGGGAAACCCGATCCTGCGCTCGTACGTGCACTTACACTCACACAGTGCATGTCTGCTGAGAGTCCTGCAGGCTTAGAGCTGATGAATAAATCAAAGGGCGGCAGGGGTGTCACATAAGACATGATTTTTGAGGGGTTTTGTGCGCTCGTGTGTGAAAGAGAGCCGACAGCTGCAGGAACTTTGAAGGACACAAAGGACGCTGCAGAGACACCTGGACGCAGACATCTGAGGATAAGAAAAACTCTTAAAAGACTCATCTATGCTTCAGATCCTCAGAATGAACAAAATGTTGAAATTAAAAATTTGGGATCAAAAAAGAGCTTCTTTTTAACACTTAACAAAAATTGAGGTTTTCAAGGTTTTTATGGCAACCGTGGATCAATGGGGCAAGGTCCATGGAAAAAAATTAAATTTACAATTATTCTCTTGAATTTGTCCGCTATAGTTATGATTTAAAAAAAGGTTTAATTGAAAATACATTATATGAATGCGGAGAGTAGGGACAACAGAAATGTGTCTTTTTGCTAGCTGGATTTAGGGGACTTTACCAAAAATTCTTCAAAGGTTAATTTTCTCCAGTTATGTTAAAGATTTTTTTTGTTGCTCTTGTTTTTCTTTGCAAAATAACACTTTTCCAATTAATATAGATTACAATGGAGATGAATAGCGTTTGTTTTATTAATCTGGAGTGAATTGGGATTACATATAATTTTATTGTGTTTGTCATGCTGACGGAGCCTAACCCGGCCACTTGTCTGCAAAGGCAGGGGACATCCTGGACAGGTCGCCAGTCTGTCACAGGGCCACAATCACACACCCACACACTCACATTCACACCTATGGACAATTTAGAGTAATCAATGAACCTATGAAGCATGTTTTGGACGATGGTAGGACAAATTAAATGACGAGGCAGAAGGATAGTCAGTTAAACCCCAAGACGAAGCAGACTCCATAGTTGCAACCAACCATGAATGTGGGAACAGCGCAAAAAGGGGTGTTAACAGTTGTCCGTCAGACTAAGGTTGAATGCTTTGGTGACAAATTCCTGTGTGTTATGGCAGGGACTGCCAATATTCTACTGTGGGGGGATGTAACAGGGTGATTTTCCTGTACCATTGTACCTGTACCATTTATGTTTTTTTAATCTTTTTTATTGATCCTGGTTGTGCAACCTAAAACTCCAAGGGCCCTTGAATGGCTCATGGCAAATCTGCTGATGAGTCGCAGGTGTGTGTGTGAGATCAAGGTGGGTTGGAGTTTTGATCCTTTAAAAATGATAAACAGCTGTACTTGGACTGGGAAAAAGAGGCGTACTACCAGAGCTGCACAAGCGGTGTTGGGGCAATAGTGATGGGAGCCACACCCGTGGTGTTTTGGAGCACCAGAGACTAAGGCTGTACGTGTGGTGCTTTGGGGCAGCAGCAGCGATGGTAGTGGTGCTTGAAGCATGCCAGCCCCGGGAATTGGACATTGTAGAGTCCGGGCTTGGCCACATGACTGGGACAGCAAAGTGGAACTAGTGGACAATGGAACCAGAAAGTGGAGAGGGGACGCGACGGACAACAGCAGAGGGGTGTGGTTGCAACCAACCCCTCTTTCAGAAAAGTAATTTACCCTCTCAGTGCAAATCAAAGTCAGCCCAAGACGAGATGTTTTCTGAACCCCTTCTAGTAATGTCCTCAAAGAGGAAATCTGTTCTTGGCCACAGAGCTGCAAACTGTTACAACATCCTTCATCGTTCACACATCACGTGGATGATAAAAGAGCATAAAGCGATTAAATATTAAATAAATAAAAACAGGGTATACAGATTTTCCCCCCAGGCATGTCGAGAACACGAATAGTAAAAAGTTAAAAAATTGTAAAATGTTTAATTCAATCCCTTTAAACCACATTGCTAAAAGTTCTCTTTTTGTAAAATCCATTAATAATTCGCAAAACAAAACTCTCCATAAAAATACAACTATCAAAACTAGGGGCTGGAACCCAACATAATAAATACATAACCTCCTTACAACAAGTGAGAAGAAGTTATCCTTGACACCAAGTGCCCCAAACCATGCTGCCATTGTGTTTTTACTATATGGTTCTGTGTGTTTTTTTTTTATTAGATAGGGTTTGGACTGCATGCTCCCCTAATCATCCTGGACCATTTGGACTCCCGGAGGCTGGACACTACTAGACACTTGGACAATAAACCTTTTGAAAACTTGTATCTGGTTGTTCTGCTCCTTACACAGAATCTGATCCACTAGAATCTACCTGTGTCACACCTACAAAAAGTCTATTGAAGTTGAAACTCATTTTTTGGAATTTTTTTGTTCTTGATCCTAACTTTATGTACAACTGAGTTATTTAGAGATGAAACACATACATTCAAACCAAACTAAAGTGTCCTTGATTCACCTCTTCAAGATGTAAAAACATCTGCAAATGTGTCATAAATGTTTGTTTTTCAAGACACAGAATGTTTGTAATCTTGGAAAGAAGCCACAAAAAAAGGGAGCATATTGTGAAAATGATGACTCATAATGCAATGTTGGCCGGAGTGAATCATTACATGACAACTCATCGTGCCACAGATTATTTATACATCTGAGAGGAATGTAGTTTTGGAGCGACAATCAGCTATAATCTAATGAGTTTGCCTCCAGGAGCAACTGTCATCTCTGTACTTTCAGCTGATTTTCAAGTTTCTGATATCAGAGCCAAAACTACCTGTTTTTCTGCACCAAACAATCATCAAAGCCAGACAACTAAAACCTCACCTAGAAGATATTTAATACTAAAATGCTCTTTATTTTAAGGATAAACAAAAAAACAGTTTAGTTAGTTAACTCTTGTCCTAAACTCAACAGTTGTGTTTTTCTTTCAGTCTAACAAGAAGACAGGTAAGTATAAAGTAAAGATACATCAGCTGCAGACAGAATTAGTGAGTAAAACTGAGATTTGCTTACAAGACAAAAAAAACTCAGCATTTTTTAATCTAAATGGTTCAAGGGTGACGCTAAAACTCCATCCACCTTCGCCTGCTGTCAGACGTCCAATTCAGCAGATTCTGCAGCCACGGACCTTTAATCGGACTCCTGTCTTCATCCCAGCTGACTCCAATGTTAGGAAAATCCATTTTATTGAACTTTGCAATCCCTTCAGGATTTTTTTTTTTTATTCCTGTTGGCCATTTCCATAACAACAACACACTTAAGCGGCAAAAACATCATTTTCTGATTGTTTTGCTGCATTCATTTTATTTTTACAGGATCAATTCCTCTCTGTTTCCTGATTGAAGTCCAGAGTGGGATTTCTCAAGAGTGAATCAGGCACTTATATTTTAAATTGAAACCTTGTAAATATAAAAACTTTAGTGTGATACTTTTGTTTCAACAATCTGAAAAAGCCACAAGTGCAGCTTCTTGTTTTGGGGAGTAACCAAGAAGTGAAAAAAATCAAAAAAGGTGCCAGTTTCAATATTCATTTAGTTGTTTTTGAGTCATGCAGCTGTTTATTTTGCCCTGCTTTGACAACGGTCTGCTTTCTAGCTCTGTCAGAAGTGTAATTCCCAAAGACTTAAATTAAAGCTATGACTTTTTCTGTACTCAATTCAAACCCACCTGCAACCTGCTGCTCGGGAGACCTTAAAAAAACATGTAAGAAGCAGCAGCAGCTCGTATGCAGAACTCTGTTCATGTGTGCAGAGAGTGAGCCCCAAAGTTAACCTCCTCCACAGCTGGCTTTAATTAGGCTCCAACGACACACTGAGCTGCCTCTGCTCTCCTCTTTCTGTCTCTCAAACACGCTCACACAAAAGTCGCCATGTTGGACCTGGCTGTGCTACCCTTCTGGTTTGGCACCATCGGCATTTGGAAACGAAGGCGGGAAAATGGGAGCGGACTGGAAGTGTGGGGGTGTGAATCCGGAGAGCCAAGTCTGATCGCAATGCAGCCGTGGATTGTAATTAAGAGTTGTGAATAAACTTTACTGAAGAAACACAGTAAAGAGAAAACAATGACATGAACCTATCACTGCTAAAGGTAGCTCCAAGGCTTTTGAGTCATGAGGTGAGGTGCTTCTGCTTGAGTTTTGATGAAACGCATATGGAGCAACGGGTTATGGGCTCTCACCCACAAGTGGTCGTGTTTATCTCATTTTAAGACCAGAAAGCAAGATTAAACTACCCTGACTTTAACCCTGAACGCTGGCTGAAATCTGCCTGAACTTGCTTACTCTGGGTATGTCGGTTCCAAAAGACCGGATGTGAGTTAGTGTAATTACGCTCAACTTGGTAACCCTGGGTTAATGCGCGTGCACAGCAAAAACATAAAGACATTCTCAATGGATCGCCGATTTCCAGAGTCACCATGGAAACGCGTGGAGAGAAAAAAAGAGCGCTATACTTCAGTCAGACGGAGTTGGAAATTATCATGACGGCGAATGAAGATTATATGTCCGTCAAAAAAGTAATACGGCCGCATCATCAGCAAAAGAAAGAGTTTCTGCTTGGAGAAAAAGAACGGACAAGTAAACGCACGAGTTTCTGATCTTATCTTCAATTACATTGTGATGTGTATATATATATATATATATATATATATAACTTATAAAACTTAAATGAATTGATTCAATTGGTAACAAGTAATTGATTGAAATTTATTCAACTCATTTCTTATGTCCATCCAACTCAATAGTTGTCTATTGACAGGCAAAGGGAATGGTATCCCACAATTCTTTGCGGTGCCGATCTAACAGCAGCACCAAAGTTACAGCTCCTTAATTGAATTAATTTGACTGAAAGTAAAATAACTGTCTGATAACTATGTGTTATTTTTAGGTTCACTGAGCGCGTTAGTTTAATGTAAAAAAGTTTATCTCTACAACATCAATACGTGGTCTTATCACCCTCTCATGGTGGAAAAAGTATTATCTGAGCTTCTTCATCCACTAAATCATCTTCAAATGGACACGCCGTGCTGCTTCACCTCTCTGAAAACAAAGTAACCTTCAACTAAACCTGCTCCAGACCAGGTTATGTTCAGAGCATGAGTTGCTATTTCAACTTGACATACCCTGAAACATACCTCTGTTTTTGGAACCGAAAGCTGAGGTTATCAAATTCCTTATCCTCAAACTTACTGTGGTAACTCACATAACCTGCTTTCTGGAATACCCCCCTGGTAGCAATCAGATGATCCTCTTGAGTTGATTTAATAAAAACATACTTGAAATGAATGAAGATGTGTGAGTTTTAATATGTCCTGCAGCAGTTTGAAGGACCGGATTGTTGTCGCAATTTTTCTTTCTTACTGCGCCTTTCACCAAAAATGTTGCCCCTGCTACTTACTCAAAAACTCACCGAAATGCATATGCACCTAAAACCTGATGAAAATGAATTTTTGGGAATAGTGAACAACACCCCCTGGGTGGTATGACTGGGGCTAAAATCTCTTATGTGGATCAAAACATGTATTTTTCAAAATCCACTAGCAAAACCAAAATATGCGTGTCAGGGATTTCAAAAAGAACTTTTGAAATTATTTTTTCTATGTATTCACATTTGCCAAAATATGGGAAAAGAAAAGCTTTATTCGAACAATCTTTTTGAAATTTGACACACGCTGCATGTAAAAAAATTTGACTCCTCGTAGGGATTTTGATCCATTGCCTCGTATCTCCTCGAGCATCATTGGGAAGCTACTTGGGAAAAACTAATTAGAAGTTGTAAATATGGACCGGCGTTAGCATGGCAAGATCGCAAAAAAGGCGTTCTCCTGTTGCTCGCACATTTTTTACTGGAATATTCTTAAAAAGAAAAAAGAAAAGGAACACATGAATCATTGGCTCAAGCTGAACAAAATGATGGGACAATATTAGAAATGTGGTTAACAAAATCCTTTGTTGCCAAGGAAATCCAAACATTTAATTTGCCAATTCTTGTAAACATTACATAGATCTGTTCATCTCCCTCAGGTGACCAAAACACAAACAGGTTGCCATGGAGATAAAACCAACAGAAAAGCTGCCATTTTGAAAAAGTGTTGTTTTTTTTCGTGAATTTGTCACATGTGGCTCTGACCATGGTGGCGGAGAAGGAGAAAGCCAAGGGTCAATAAGCAGTCACTCAGTCAGTAAGTAAGGGCAGGGGGTAATGGCAGGTAGGGCGTGTTGCGCCTGCGTGCCATGTGAATTGACAAGTGCTGGAACATAGATTCGGGCAAAAAGAAGCCCCATCAGCTAAATGTGAGACAAAGAGATGCAGATGAGCAAAAAGAATCAGTAAAATATGGATTGCTTTTGGACAGTTGCAATTAAAGAGTGGAAATGAGGCTCACGTTTCTTTTTTCTTATTTTATCTCAGAATTCGTCTTTTAGGAAAACAAATACATTTAATATTAACATTGATATTACCAAAGAGAGCAGTAAGAGGCCTTTTTAAATGTTTCCTCACTAATTAGCCTTTAGGATTACAGATGTGTGTGTGGTAATCCTGACAGTAATTAGGAAGAAAGTTGCAAACGCAATTTGCACCATCCCTGCCCGACCTGACAGTTGTGCTCCATAGTGAGGTCCGCAGGGATCAAGACTGTGTGAATGTGCATGTGTGTGTGCATGTGTGCACATTTAAATAAATTCAGATTAAACAGCAGTGAGAAAAATGCAAACAACTTAAAGTCTGCACTTTTCTCTAAACAATAACTGCAGCTTGTAGCATTTAGAAAGCCACACAGGGTTTACTACATTAAGGGTAAGGCGCTCGTGTCATGAACTGCAATTTGGAGCTTGACTCAGATTCCCATGATGGATATTCAGAGATATGTGATGCAGAGTCTGAAAATAGTATGACTTTATTGCAGAAAATCCGGTAATATTCTTTAAAATCTTTATTTATGGCAGCACACCTCTCTTTAGCACTGCATTTATTATTGCACCATACATCATTTATAAATAAAAAAAAAAATGTATATATATATATATATATATATATATATATATATATATATATATATATATATATATATATATATAATATGTCAATATCACTCATATTTGGCAGAATTATACAAAAACCAATTAAAAAACAATCAGCCAACATTTACTTTTAAAGGACTATGGAGCTGCTTCAGTCTGTCCCCTCTAAAGCTGCTGCTTCAAGTCCAGTGAGTTTAGGACTCAGGATCCCAGCACTGATGTGTTTTAGTAAAAGAAAAACACAATATAACTTTATTCTCACAGAATAAGCTTACTGACACCTGCACCACTGTCTTAAATGTTTACCCATCCTACTTCGCTTTTTCACACAGCGCTTTGCATTCAGCCTTAAGAGACATTATAAAGAAGTGATAATAGATTGTCCACATTTCCACAATATAAATATATATTTATATTTATATACAAAATTATTTAATTGTCTTTTATTTTAATTGTCTGGATAATCGACTGGAAATTATGTCACTTCCCAGATAAGTGTTGAGGACAAACATAGCTTAGTCCAGTGTTTTTCAACCAGTGTGCCGCGGCACACTAGTGTGCCGTGGGAGATGGTCAAGTGTGCCGTGGAAAATTGCCCTCATTAACTGATCTAAAAACATTAACCATCTCCAGGAAATCAGCTCTTTGTTCATCCAAACAGGTCCTGATAAAACACTGAGTAGTTAGGACTATAAACGATCATAAAATACTTTTTTCGTTGTGTTTATTTGATTCTATTAAAGACATTTTGATAAGAATGACGGTAACGCGAAATAGCTGCAGCTATAACTGTGTAAGGAAAAGTCCCGCAGCTTTTACTGTCTCCACGACTCCACCAATCATTCTTGAAGGCTTAATCACATGTCATCAGTCTGACCAATCAGAAGTGGTTAAAGTCTCCACTTCCTTGTTCCAATTTAGCTCATAACTCAGTCAGTTCCGACAAAAACACCAGCTAAAGCTCGTCTTTAGCGGTGTAACTTTCCACAGAATCCGGTATCAGACCGTGGAACAAGTGAACAAAACCATGAAGCTCAGAGACGCTAGTCTTTCTGCCGTTTTCTCGCAGTTTTCACACTACATCTCCCATGATGCATTGGCTTAAAGGGACAGCGTCTTGAAAACACAACGAACATACAGTTTGTATGTAACTTAACTTTTATTACATCTTTTAGAAAAACATCTGCAACTTCCTGCTTTTTCTGCCACAATTATCACAAAAATACACGTCAGATTGCCGGGGGGGGGGGCTGTAGATCAAAACAGACTATGAGTTTCTTTTATTTTATTTTTTTTTTTGGGATGCTGGTGTGCCGCGGTGTCCACACACGTAAAAGAATCTGTCAGTCAAACATTTGAAAGTTGGATGTGGGGGCCAGTGGGCCCCACATATTTTTAATGAGGTATCTGATAGGTCAGTTTTAATAACTTATAACTTGCACCAAAGGAAAAGAAAATTAGGATTGGGGTTAGCAGAGCAATAACAGTTATTCTGACCAATAGAACGACTGAGTAACAGCTATTTATTTCTTTATAGAAGTCTATGGGATTTTTGGCTTCTTGGAATCAGCAGGTACTTCCTGTTTGGAATACGAGGGGTGGGGTCACAGTCTAGTTCTCCCATGAACTCAGTGGTTCTGACGGAGCATGTCCCAGCCAGCACCTTCCACCTGTACCCACTCTGACATAGTAACCTGCGATGTTACTCAGGTTCTATCCAAACCTAGGTGTCTGAATTAGTATTATTTTTTTGTATTATAATTCTCCTGTGCCATAACTGAGCCACAAGTGCCAAAAGAAACCTTTTTTTAAACTATATTAATTATTAAAATCATTCCTTTAACAGTTCCACTTATTAGATATCTGTGATCTGCAATTTGAGTTCTTTGATGAAATTTCTAATGCATTGAAAAAAAAACAATATTAAAAAAAACAAAGTTATTCCCAAATCTGTTCTGAATCACATAGTATTTTTATTTTTTCTTAACAAACAGCATATGTTATCTTTGGCCCCTCACACATTCCAAATCACTCAAAACAAAGATTTAGATTAAGTAAAGAAGGTTAATGGGTCTACCAGTCGACCAGGTCTGGGACCCTTAACGGCCTGTGCCCCAAACATCCACCACCATCTGTTTAACATCCACTTCTAAAATTACATTTAAAAATTACTTTACTAAATGGAAAACGATACAAATCAGGCAAATACAATTACTGCTGACTAATGTAAATATAGAGGTACACCTGTTTGATCTAAAGTTACCTGATAGGTATAAATCCTTGTAACTGGTTTTTCCAGGTTTGATCCAAATGTAGGAAATTAAGAACTAGCATGCACAAATCTACTAATTATTCAACAAAATAATAACAAAAAGGAAATCAAAAGTTATTTGTTTCAAAGTATATTTGAAGTGTATAAAATGCTTCAGTTCTTCGCCTTCATTAGTATCTATTACATTGACATCTACAGAAATATATATATAACATCCGTTAACTATGGAGTAGGTTCTTTCTTCACTGAAGACTTTCCTTTTGAGAAAACGGATACAGCAGGGCAGATCTGCATGCAGACCGATGACTCACCATCAGACAAGAAGTGTCTTGATGAGTGCAGATATCAAAATGACTAATCTAAATGTTGTTCCTCATAGAAGTGAAGACCCAACAAAGTCAGGAGGTTTGTCTCTTAGTTTTGTCTTTTCTTAGTGAATCCTGACTCTAAATCAGCTGTGATACCTACAAGCGTTCTTTAAACAGATGATAGTTGAGGTTTGCTTATAGTGGAAGGGCTGCAGGTTAATGACCTTTGTACAAAAAAGAAAAAGAATTAACATGCACTCAAAACCATCTTTACTTGTAGCATTTAAAATAAAGTGAAATGTATGAAGTTATGTATACATGCGCTCAGAGCATCTACCTCCTCCTGATTTGAATGGTGGTTGGCAAACGAGTTGTTAAATTTCCAGCACACGAGGGCAGACCATAAATCTCACACTGAGGTGAGCCACAAATTAAAACTGCTGAGTCATCCAGTTTTATGCAGATTCGGCTGATGACAAATTTAGAGAGACGAGTTTTAGAGAAGCTTTGATGAGTAAAAGGTTTTTGTGTGAATGCTTTTTTCCCCAGCTGTCAACTGTCAGACATTTGAGAGTGGAGCGGCTACGCTGTATTAGCATGTAAGCTAATCAAGTTCTGCTTAATAAGTGATATTTATTTAAGTCTCTTTCCGATCATGTTCCCAGTGTCTTCTAATTATGATTTTTAGCCAAAATAATAAAACCTGTGTCACTTTCTAGGACATAATGACCTATGAACCAATGACAGTTGTTCATTGGTTCATAGGGTGTAAGCCTTTCCTTATTTCCCATGATGCCTTATTTTACACTCTCTCCCACTATCTTACAGCCTAAGCTAATATTTGCGGTGCAACAAAAATGGTGAGCAATATTGGAGCTATCCAGCCATACAGTTTTGATCCAGATTCCAGCTCAGGTGAGGAAAACAAAGACGTACACGGATTTATTTTTCTGCAACGATGCATCAGACTGGAGCAGAGGAAGGAGCTCGTGGCCCACCAACTGTAGCATCTGTGTCACAGCTACAGGATTTTTCAAGCTGCATTTTTTTGTCTGCTCCTGAATCCCACTGATTTAAATTAAGAAATACTCAGAGCTGCAGTTTTAATCTTAAATTGTTTTACACATCACCTCCATCATGGGTAAAAATGCAACAAAAACATGCTCAAAACACACAATTTTCATTGGAGTGGGTCTTTAAGTGACAGCTGTTGATGTGAACACGTTTGGAGAATAAACATGAGTATGGAGCTCTGCCAGTTTAGCATAAAGTGAGAACAATCAAGTGAATATTTTCTTTTAAAACAAAGGGAAAACATGAATTTGTGTCAAATGTACGTTTGCTATCCTCTGTGACTCATAAAAACAAAGAAACATACTATATACAGTAGATATTACAAAAATGGATGTTAATGATGTTGATGATTTGGTGTGGGGGGGGGGGCAGTGAGGGTCAAAAGGGGGGAAGTGGGTTTGAGTGCATTTCTTTTCTTTTTCATTAATTACCCTTATTTTTCTTATTCATTTGTATTTCATTACTGACTGTGACTCTTGTGATCCCAGGAAACAGTTTCTCATTTTGTCATTTTGTAAAACCTAGGTCACATGTACCCGTACAGGCCGTTGACCTGTACGGGTACGACCCTTGGAGGGTCGTAGAGAGGAGGGGCTCAGGTGCGTCTTGCAGTTCCCTTGAGGCTTGTACAGCCACCACAAGACAAGTCATAAAAATGGAACGTACCATTGTCATGCGTGTGGTAAGTGTATCATGAAGCATTTGTAAGTTTAATGTAAGCTGAACGCACTTATGACGTACAGGTGATGCTGTCGTATGGTTTCGTTACGCCACACTTTGGTCGTTAGTGAGGTGCGAGTTCTGCGTCCTTACTGACCGCTCATCAAAGCTGCGTGCAGCGTAAGTGGTAAATATAGTGCAGTGTTAAAACTTGCTAAACTTCGCAAAAGAAAGATAAACATTTTTTCAGAATAAAGCAACAGAACCGACAGCTTCTCTGAGGAAATGTCTTGCAAATGGGGCTCCTGTTGAATGCACTGACTGTGAAGTGCACCATCTTGAGTTTTAAGCTGCAAAGACAATGAACGTTGGCTTTAGTTCTGAACTCTCTGCAACTTCTGGCCTCATTAAAACTTCACACATCTGTGGTCAGGTAACACGGGAAAAAGAACAAACACAAAAACACGTCCTGTCTCAACTGTGCGCCTCCTTCTTTTTTCTTTTTAGACACCCATAAACACCGGAGCGGCAGCCATTAACGCCCGCGCACGGCTCCATGTTGTCAGGGCGCTCGTGTTAAATAATTAAAGGTGTGAGATTAGTCCGTCAGCCTTGGGCCATGGAGGTCCATCGATTCTGCAGAATGCATTTTTAATGAGCCGCCAGCCGGCATTCATTTCAGCCGGTCAGTGTCCATGGACACATACACACACGTGCACATGTGCGTGCATGCACACGGACAGGCCAGGCTGGTAGTCAAGGGAGGTAATTACCACACATAAACAAAGGAGCACAACTGCATGGCACAGCAGTTCTAACCCTGACGGCAGCAGCAAACAGACGTTTTCTGAACTGTCTTTCACTTTAAAACAAAGTCTCCATTAAACGAGATCACAAGCTGAGAGCAGCAGGGATGACAACACTGTGAGCGGCGCTGTTGTGAATGAGGAAGAGCGACAGTCATCCAGTACAGACTGGTTAAAATGCTCTACAAAACATGACTACAAACGGATTGATCTGGTGTTCAAGCGACACCTTAATCAATCATCCCTCTGTTGAGGCTCAGATGTAGACGAGAACACTGGCAGCCTTGGAACTCATCAGGAAGCTCTCAAACACATGCAGACAACGCTTGATTCATGTGTTAAACTGAAACAGGAAGAGAAAGCAGAACGGACAGCAGAGCTCGGCTTCTATGTTCCTCCTGCTGCTTTGCTGCAGTTTCACAATCTTTAGTCTGACAGCAAATCGAACTGAATAAAAAATCAGCAACTTGTGGGGTTGAAGCTGCATATCTGCTGCTGTCGAGGCCAGCAGACATAAAAATGTACAAGTTTTTCTAGTCTTACCTTTCCCGTTTCTCTTTCAAAGTCGACATATTCCCTTGTGGGAACCTGCCTCTGATCCCCGTGAAGGTTGGCAGGAAAAAACTGGAGGGAGAGGTTGGT
This sequence comes from Oryzias latipes, assembly GCF_053564925.1. Taxonomy (NCBI): domain Eukaryota; kingdom Metazoa; phylum Chordata; class Actinopteri; order Beloniformes; family Adrianichthyidae; genus Oryzias; species Oryzias latipes. The sequence continues at coordinate 29,176,023 of NC_136242.1, read as the reverse complement.
ACCCGTTGCTACAAAGGCCTGTGAACAGAGAAGAAGTCCTGAGGAGTTGGAAAAATAGAGCTTAGAAGTTAAAGCTGCCTGCCGTCACCCCTGTCCACAGCAGCTCCAGTTTTTACCTAAAAGAGAGTCATAGTAGACACCCTTTTAAGTCTTCGGGCGACAAACATGTCTAACAATTTTTATCACTCTACTTTAATATTTTTCCTTAGCAACTGATTGTGCAAGCCACGCCCACTCAGTCTGTTTAATCTTGAAGATTTCTTTATTAGTGATGAGATTTTGATTCGATGCTCACCTATCAATCAAAACGTAATATTCCTGTTTGAACAGATTTTTATTATCAAATACAAAAGGAAGTTTCATTAAAACTTTCTCCCAAGTAAATTGCATGACATTGATTTAACCGGACATGCACAAAAAAATGTTGAACTAAGCTGAAGTAGGTTTATTTCTCTTTTACATTAGGAAATATCTTGTATTCATTGACTGTATACGAGAACTGGACTGAGTGACTCCTCCCCCTTCATGTTTCAAACAGGAAGTACACGCTGGTCCCAAAAAGCTGAAATCTCATAGGGTGTATCCAAATTTCTTCCCTACCCACTACATAGTGAACTATATAGTGTGTTCGCCATTTTGTAGTGCCGTCCGAATCTACAACTCCAAAATCGAGCGCCCTAGAAATTTCCTAGAAGTCTCTGCGAGAACCCAGTGTGCATCGATGCTAACTCATTCATTCATTCATTCATTTTCTATTCCATTTTGTCCCTTTTGGGGTCACGGGGCGGCCATGTGTGGGCAAAGGCAAGGCATGCCCTGGACAGGTCGCCAGTCTGTCGCAGGGTAACGATGCTTACTAGATTGGCAAATATAGACCACAATGCATTGCATCGGAACAATTTTTGCCCAAAAAATGTATTTAAATGTATTTTTTAAATAAACCATTCACGTTTTTATCTTCAGAACACAGTGGATTCATAATTGGTCGTCACAAAACTGTCATATTAATTAGATTTTAACTTTGTTAAACTGATGACGTCATATTCGCCGTTAAAAAAAAAAGAGAAGTAGTGAGCATTATGTCCAAATTGCTTTTAAAATCCAGGGCACTGCATAGTCAATACTATAACGCTTTACAATAACTCTCAGGGGAAGCGGTAACTTTTGCACATTTTTGCACATCTTTGCTTAATCTGTACTGTTTGTATATAATTATTTTATTATTATTATTATTATTATTATTATACCACCTTTTTTGTTTTCATTTACTTTGTTATATTATTCTATTTCCTTTTTATGATTACAATGCTACTGTAACACACAAATTTCCCACATGTGGGATCAATAAAGTATTTCTGATTCTGATTGTACCGCCCTAGATAGTTTTTTAGTAGTTAGAGATTAGGGTGGGAATTCAGACATAGCCATAGACTTCTATTGAGAAGCGGTTGGCAAGAGTGGTTCTCATAGAAACATTAACTCAGTCTGACTCGGACCAGTCACTTCTTAGGATTTCTGGTTCAAACATGGTGCCGTCCGTATCTAAAAAAAATGGCGGCTGAATTTACTTTATTTTGTAGAAGCCAAAGGTAACCCATTTTCTGTGAGTGACATCAGTCAATGATTGTGTCACAAGACTCTATGAACTGCTCCAGGCTTTTACGCATTCAAACAGGAAGTGAACATTTTTATCTTAGGATGGTGATAATTATCAGTAATCTTTCCATTTTGGGTAAGAATCCTGCATGTCTGGTGCCAGCAGAGGACGATACAGACAACCTGACCTTTATCGCATAAAAAAATCTACATGAAGCAAAAATAAAGACTTTTTTTTAATCCAAAATTAATTTATTCTCAAATTTTTTTACGATTTATTTTAAAATTATAAAAGATTCAGCTGCTTTTGTTTTATTTATTAAATTCCAGGAAAACTTGTATTAAAAAAAAACTAACTTTTCAGTGTCGGTGTTATTCTTTTAAAATGATTTTTTTTTTATGTAAACCACAAGCAAACCAAATTTGCTTTATAGCAGTTATGCTTATTTTAATTTGTTTAAATACAGTACCTGCTTGTTTAACTTTTTTTACTTTCTTTTAAAAATGTATAAGAGGCTGAAAAATAGTTTTTTTCTTCCTGTTCTCCTTTATTTCCCAGGTATAAGAATTTCTGATCTTTTTGCTGTTGTTATTTTATGGAAATGAAAGGAAATAAAGAAAAGAAAAAAAAAAGTTCTGCACCACCATGAGACAACATTAAACCATGTTTTGTTTTATTGGTTATAAATGGTGAAGCAGTATTATTTTCTACCCAGACTTCAGAGTTCTGATTTAGAGGAATCCATCACGTCCAAAAACTATAACAGATCTTAGCACTTCGCATAAAAGATCATTAAAAACAAGCAGATTTAAGGTGCAAATGCCGAAAAAGTCTGAAGAAAAGTTGAAAAGCTGAAGTTTGTGTTTTGCAAACTTCCTACAATCACATCCTTAGAGGATCTGTAATGGGATGCATACTCTCCTACGTAAACAAAATCAAAATCAATAGAAAGCATTTCAGTCAAAAAGCAATGGATTACAGAAGTGCAGGAAATCAGGTTAGATCTGTGTGTCTGCATATGTGCGCATCTGTTGTTTTTGTGTGCGTTTGCCCAGACAAATCAATACTAAAGGCATTAGGGATGCGACCCAAGCTGGAAGCGTATGAATTATGCACCCCGTCAGATCTGTCCCTCATCAGAGAACGAGCAAAAGTGAAAAACTGCATGAAGGAGGGGAAGAAGGATGAAGCAACAGCAGCGGAGAGAAAGAATTAAAAGGCAGAGAAAGCCCCAAGAACGCCCAAGTCATCATTTCTGCTGCATCTGAAGTGTTGGATTACAACCATCTGATTCCAATTTACTGCCTACTACTGCTGGAGACAGGAACAGGGAAAGGAAGGCAAGAAGAGGGGAGAAACGGAGGGAAAGTGAGGGGCGGAAAATATACCAAAAAAAAGAAAAAGAGTAAAATGAAATGAACTCAGGCGTGAATCCAGATGTAAAAGAGTCCCATGAAGACAGGAAAAGAACATGGACGACAGATGAAGAGGCTCGAGGACAGAAAGAACAGAGGACGGGAAATCAAATGAAAGGAGCACTGAAAGAAAGAGGGAAGAGAGAAAGCAACGCGGCACCAAAATCAATAAGAGTTTAGAAAACGACTCATCTCTAATGAGCTGCTCTGACGATAATTTACTTTGAATTATTGTCCCGTTTATCAGATCAATCCGGAGCAGTTTAGAGACAAACGTGCGCGAGAGTTTCAGAGGAAAACTCCTGAGAAAAAGCAGCACCTGTGAACTTTAAGAGACGCATTTCTCTCTGACAAACATCGCAGATGACTAACAACAAAATGAAAAGGCTCAATTACACTCTGAGATGTGAACATTTTTAAATCCGCCTTCAATGGAAAAAAAAATTACGAGTGGAATTTAACAAGAAAACCAACAGGTTTAATATCCGGATGCAGTTGAATCAAATAAAACAGAGCAAAGTAATATTTGATGATGTCAACTAAATAAATGATATAATCTAAACGTCCACCCAACAAGACACATTTAAGCAATTCACGCCTTGTTTTTCTAGTGTTTATAGAAGTTCATAATAAGATGTTCTTACAAAACAACATGTCCACACAAGAATTTGTATTTGAGAAAAACTGTGATTTAACTGTTTCTGATTATAAAAGAAACCACATTTTTTTACTTAATGTTTTAATCCCTTATTGCCAATTGATGAAAATATGCAGCACTTTGGCGTCAACATTACTGAAATTTAGCCTCAACATGAAAGCAAAACATAAAGTAAATTATTTTAATTTTTTAGCTGGACTGACATTTAAGAGTTTTGCTCATTCCAGATTGTGAAGGGTATTAAATGAATAAAATAACAATTTAAAAACTCAACAACCTTTTATGTGATTAAAATCTACTTACTGTAACAGAATTTATAGTAACATCAATCTGAAATGTTTTTGTTTTGTATTTACTGAGTTGGAATCGATGGCCAAGCCTGCTTTTTTGGCAAAAAAAAAGGACATTTTATTCAGAAGAGTTTGTACATTTCAATGTCATGTTTAGACTCAAAGAAAAAGCTGTAAACCTGCAAAATGAAACAAAATTGTGCTTTTCATTAGACTGGAAAAAAAGTAAATATCAGTTATCCCACAGTATTTATGCTCCCTGTATTATTGCAAGTTTCCATCAAATCCAGGTTTTTAATACAAGCACCTTACACACCTTGACTACACAAGACGTTACTTTTAAAGCCGCACAATGAACACACTTTTCAAATTGCAGTATTTTGTGGGTTTTCTTCCTCCTGCATCATCCTTTTCCATAAATCTCAGATTTATTTTTAATCTAATCTAAACTTCCTAAAGATCTGACACAAACCGCACTTTTCTTGTGATGATGAAAACATTCAACGTCTCTCCAGCAGAAATCCATAAATGCTTTTTATAGATGCACTGAACGCGTTGATTCACTGCAGATGTTCCTCACATTTACACGACAGACCGACTCAGGTTCACAGTCGACGGTTTGTCTCCCATCCGAACCATAAAAAGCAGCTTTAGGGCCCGTTTGGGTCTCGCAGTGCTGCAGCCTCTGAGCGTGAAAATAGCAGGAAGTCTTGCTCGGCGTCTGCCTGACGGATAAATCAGCTGCATGATGTCACAGCTGCTGTCAAACTACTAAAAGCGAAGCCATCAATTGTCCCGCCAGAAGAGGCTTATAAATACAGACGGGCACGTCACGTCCTGCTAAAAAAGAAGGTAAAACTAGATGCTGACCCCCCACAGCCCCCACCCAGACGGCAGCAGCTTCCCAGAGTCACCTGAAGCTGAAGCTGAAATTTTTTTAGAGGGCACTAAACACATAATGACAGAGGGGGCGGGTCCAGCCCCCTCCCAGTTATGAAAAGCCCCTTGCAAACCTCATCACAGAAACAAAACAAAAAAAAAGGGATTTTGGTTCTGGTTAAAAGAATAAATAAGTTATTTGTTAGAAATATGCTGGTCAGAGCTTTATTATGTAGCCCCACAACTGACCAATACAATGAATTATGGCTCCGCCCACTGGTGGAAATAATTGCACTTTGTGTGAAAACACCATAATAAATAATTAGATCAGGAGTTAACCAATGCCTTTAAAAAAAAAGATATCATGCTTTCCACCTATTTTATCCAAGTAAAGTTATGGCTTTTTTTTTGTAACAGCAATTCCAAACTCCACCTGCAGGGGGCAGAGGCTTAACTATTGTGCCAAAAGGCCACTGAAGAAGAACTGACGTTTCTGTTACAAAAAGTTTGTATAAAAGAAAATAAAACTTTATTTTTGTAATCTTTATTAATTAACACACATTTTTACCGACTCTTATTTACATTTTGAAAAAAACAAGAAAACAGGAGAAACAAATCACACTAAATAGAATTCTATACATGTGTGTAATGTATAGAATGTATACATTACACACATGTAAAAAGTGGTTTCAATCGACTGAGATGTAAATCAGCCGCAATAAGGTAATGAGTTTCTTTAGATTTTTAGTGACTGTGTTGGATTTTTAAGTGAAGGGTTTCATATCGCACAGCTGACAGTGAGGCTGCATCAGAAATAAAATAAGTTTGGTGCCAAAAGATTCGTTGGACTTATCCGGCGCCACTGCAGAAATACAAAATGCATCCATTCATTTAGGTTTGGTTCGACCGGAATAAATGCACACATTTAAAAAATAAAAACAGTTGTTAAATAAATTGTGTTTTTATGGCTTTAAGACCTTTATGCAGAGAAAATTTGCAGTGTAAGACAGATTTTCCTTTGAAGTATCACTCATCTCTATTCAACCATTATAGAAAAAGGCGAACAGGAAAAATTCCATGTCACACCTTTGTGGCAGTAAAGTCAGCACTCATGATAACCACGATGATTAGGAGCATCAGACCTTCTGAGATGGGGGGGGTGATGCCTCTTCTTAGGTTTGAGGTAGATTTAATCACATTTATGTGAGCTAGAACAACTTCCTGTTTCATGAGGTCGCTCAAACGGACCCAACAGTGTTTAGACAAATAATGCAGGGACAGAGGCTGGTTAAATGTCTCCTAAACTCTGGAATGCTCTCCCCTTCTCTGTGAGGTCTGCCAGAAACGTCAGTAATTTTAAGACACTTTTAAAAACTCCTCTTTTTACTCCGGCTTTTAACTCCAGTGAGTGGATTTAGTGGGTCTGCTTGTTAATTTTATTCTGTTATTGTTTTTATTGTTTATATGATTTTATTGTTTCTTTATTGTATTGTTTCTGATTTCATTTGATTTTATGATAAGCACTTTGGTTGCCTCTGCTTTTATAAGTGCTATTTAAATAATAAATTGATTGATAAATTCTAATATTTTGGGGGGGAAAAACTAAATTGGATCCCGAACATCTCTAAGATTTGGAGACTCCTCAGGAATTCTTGTGACCTCTTGGGTTCTTCCCCAAGTCCACCAACGTTCAGGGGCTGCTTCTAAAACAGTCCAGATATCATTCTGATCAGAACATCACAGTGACGCATTCTCTTGCAACCTCCATCAGAATCCTGTAGTGATGCTTTGACCCCACCATGGCTGTCTTGTTGAATTTGATAAAGCAAACGGAGCTTTGGCAGAAACTGGTTTTGTTTCCATATCCTGTGTGTGTTTCAGGAGTGGGGTGCGTCAGCCTGTCAGGTATGGAGCAGTGATAACAGCGACGGGGAGGCTGCAGCTGCAGCAGCAGGGCAGCCCGGTGGGTCTGCGCGTCTGATAGCACGTCGACTTCCTGCTGCAGAATGAAGCCACATCGGAACAGCAGCGCAAAGTTCCAGCGCGCACAACACAAAAAACAACTCATGCGCACTTTGCACCGGAGAACAGAAAGCTTTCTTTCAGAGGAAAATCGACTCACAACTTCAGAGCGTCCGTCCCTGCAGGCGTTCTGGAAGCGGGCTTGTCTCTCTTCGTGGGGTCGGTCTCTGAAGCCGGTGTATTTAATCTGCAAGGAAGCCAGAATTATAGTCTGGATTATGACTCCATCTAAGTGAGACTTTATGTTTTTTTTTAAATAAAACAGATTTTAATTTTAAACAGAATATCTGTTAGTTTGAAAATGTCTAAAAATCCATCAGAGTTGATTTTACCACAAACTTCTTTTTGTTGAACATTTGAAATAAAAGTCGCTCAGTTTTCTGTAAAACATCTATTTTTTGGAATTCCATCCGAGATGAAGCCGCATCTCTGGCCCGCGCCGCGCGCGTGTTTCCGCCGCCTCAGTCTCACCTCGCACTCCCGGCTCAACTTGCGGAAAAACTCCTCGTTCTCAAACTTGCTCCTCTGATCCGGGACAACCCGCGGCATCTTCACAGACTCTTGGCGGCCACTCGAGCCTCTTCCCTGGCGAGTAAGAAAAAGTTCACCAGCGCGCGCGCAGCCGTTCCTCTTCTTCTCTCCGCCGTCTCTCACCCCTGGCTCTTCCGCGTCAGTCTGTTTCTTTTTTGTCTTTGGTTGGGTTTCTCTTCCCACTGACTGTTCTGTGGCGCGCTGCGCTCAGCTGCCGGCCTCCGTGCCTGCGCTGCGGCTCACGCACTGATGGTCTGCCTGCTGCGCGCTCTGGGCTGCCTCTGGCTCCAAGTGGTTCTCATTAAGTGACCCGCTCCGATCAATGAGGATCACTTTGACCGTGTACACCCCCCTCCTCCCCCTCCTCCTCCCCTGCCTCAATCGCTCCTCCTGTCTCTCGATAATCTCAAATAAGCGCCCTGGAGTCTCACCTGCGCGGCTTTTTCTGTGCGTAAAATAGATTTTAGTCGCAAATCACGAAGATTTCTGCTTATTTCACGCGTTAAAAGCAAACATGTTCTTTGTTTTGTTGTGAAAAATACAAAAGAGAGAGAAATACATGTGTCGGCATGTCCTCTAAATGCGTCTCTCATGAGTGTTTTCATCATTTGGCAAACTTTAAAAGCTCGCTGCTGCAAGGAAAAGACTGGCGTAAAACTGTGTCAGTTATCCTTTTTAAATTGTTTTTTGTTCTCAGCTCATCTTATCACATCAGCTGCAGATGTGGGAGGCCATACAGATGAACTTACGCCGGTTGTTTTCTTTGTGTTAAAAGCTCAAAATTACGACAGCTCGGAGTGCACTTGAAGGCGTCAACAGTCTACTTCCTGGCTCCGTCGAGTCTCTCTTGTGACTGTACGCCCAAAATACCGCCCCCACCCGCCGACCCACCCCCATTCACAATAATAATGCAGCTATACACACCGAAGACGGGATGAGACAGGGCCCCGCCACTGCGCATGCGCCGTTTGGACCGCACTCACTTTATGGGAACCTTATGTGGGGAGGGACAGGAGGGACAACCAGAGGAGGAGGCCGATGTGAGCTCCTCAGTTCAGTTTGGAAGTAAAACGTTTTTACAGGTAACATTCACACCGACCCATTCAGACTCAAACCGACCATATTGGATGAATTTTTCCTCTGTAAAGTTAATACAGTTCTATTCTCTTCAATTCTATTCTATTCTATTATACTCTATTCATGTACTTGTTATTCCATAGTTGTTTGTGTTCATCAGAAAACTTTTATTTTCTGTGGCTATGGTCAAAACAAGCAGCAACACTTTTACTTCCTGTTTGAAAGTGGTTTCAAAACAAAAGCATCTGGAGCCAGGCCGGTTTGAGGACAAACACTGGGGGATCTTAATCCGTTTCCATTCACTTTAAATTAACACTTAGAAACAGAAATAAACACATTTATACTGAGATTAAAAAAAAACGCTTCTTACACCAGTGATTAGCCTTATCGATGACAATTGTACATTTATTTATTTATTTGTTTGTTTTCCAAACGTGCAACAACAAAAGTGAAGAAATAAAGGATAATTCTCAACAATAGAGCTTAAACAACAACATTACCAAAAAATGGTTGATAATAATTATTAATTATAACAAAGCGGCTTAGGCCTGTCAGAAAGGTAGTGGGCAGCAGATGAGCATATATAAGACATAATGAATTTAAAGGACATTTTGTGCAGAAATGGGGTAATTGTATTTGATTGGTGACAAGCTCAGGGTGGAATCATGATGCCCCCCCCCTCACACACACACTCGCGCACACACACACACACACACTACAAAAACTTTCTCCTTTACTCTAATTTCTACTTTATGCGTTTTTAACCTTTACTTTATCAGGAAGTCCCTTGGGATAAACTCTTTTTTTGTGCGAGACCTGGTCAAATGTTGTCTTGTTTACTCCTAATCTCAGTAGTATTACTATATTTGAATATTAGACCAACGTGTTTGGTAAAATTCCCATTTTATTTATGTAGCCCAAAATTACAACACAGTTTTCTCAACGGGCTTCACACAAAAACATCAAATCAGTTAATAAATACAAGATTGCGAAACTAAACTAAACTAAACTAGGCATCCCTGCCATTAGGAGCTTCCTTCTCTGTAAGGAAAAAAAAAATTCCAGGAAAAACTAAGAAACCTCAGGGGTGTCCACATGAATGAGGGATCCTCTCCCAGGACAGACAGGCGATGGACCAGAACTCGTAGAAGAATTAGCTTATCTAACTCTACAACTACATGTTTGAATAGTGCAGCGATGGGCTTCATCCACATGGAACATGTGGGAAAGCTAGGGGAGCGAGTTTTGAGTTTTTGCAGACCGGAAGTTTCACTCCGAGCCTCAGCTTCATCACCTGAACAGGTGATTAAATGTTACAGAAGTTTGTTTTGAAATGATTTTTCTTTTTGGTGGGACATTTCTCCCAATTTCACCAGATTATTACTTCATTTTGCAAACATTTTAGGTTATGTTCCTAAAAAACAACAACACAAAAACGTTCTAAATGTTTCATGGAAAGTGAAACCCAACAATTACAAGAGGAGTTGTAAATTATTATGGAACAGAAGTGCAAAAAATATAAAAATAAAACCACACCCTGTTATTGCATTAGTGTGTTTTTCCCTGAACACAGACACACAGTCGTATGAAAAGTCTCCTAATCTCACACAGAGATCTTAATTAAAGCAAAAACAAGAGCTGGCAGGTAAGAAGTCGGAGCTTTTTTCTCTTCTGGTGCGGCGCTTCCCTGTTGTAACACGTTGTGTTGTTTCTTTTTGGGGGTGTTTGTGAGTCCGTCTGACTGGCTTCTGTGTGCGAGGGGATTAAAAGATGTGTGTTTGGATCAGACGGGTGTTTCGCCTCTCCTGTCAGTTTGGTGCAGTCTGGGTTGTTGTACATCTGTGCAGGAGGAGAGGCTCAATGATTTAATCATGACTTTTCATCCCAACAGTCTGAAAACGAGGCCTCGGGGTGCAGCACATGCTCCCAATCTGTTTTATGGGGGGAAACGCTTCACAGCCGTGTCATTGATTTGGTCCAAACGCTCTCCTGCTCAGGGAGGCCGAAGAAGAGTGCACACAAACACAGACATACAGAACTCTCCACTTTTTCTGTTTGTGTTATCCACGAATGACACAAACTGTAGTGACGCACTAAAAGGTTCATTAATTAATCAGAAAATCTGTGGTTTCCGCTGTGAAAGCTTCTGACGTGGACCCTGCTGCGTCCACACTCACCGAAGCCTGGAAGAAGAAGCCAAAGGGGATTTAATATTTCACAGAAAGTATGGCAGAACTTTAGTCCTGAAAGCTTTTTGTGTCCAAACGTTTTTGTGACAGATGCTTGACTTGGTAGCAGAAAAAGTCCCATTGATCATTTTTTGATCTATTGTAAAAAAGTTCCCAGTGGTCTTTTCATTAGGATTATAACATTTATAGACAAAAATTAAAACACGGTGTCATTTTCTTGGACATAGTTTCTGCAGAGCGGCAGGAGTTCTTTCGAAATTTGCCTCTGAGACTGTTGGCATGGAGCAACCCCGCCCCCCTTCCTCTCCCCAATGCTGAGAGCTTGGTGCTTGTCCCCCACCTGGCGTATTTCCTACGTCACAAATAAGAACTTTTTCCAAAAGCATTTTTTGTCTGCTTCTGATGAACAAAGAAATACACAGAAATGCTATTTTATGTTTAATTCTATTTGCATATGTCCTCCATCATCAGAAAAATGCCACAAGAACATGTCCTAGAAAACAATAAAAACTTCATAACTATAATTAAATAGTGGTGCTTTTTAAAACAGATCAAAAGATGATCAGAATGGGTCATTAAAGACTACTTTGACCCACCCAGAGGCTGTTTAAGAAAAAACATCATGTTGGGTGGAGCAAAGTCCGGTCAACACTTGTGGCTTCCTTCTGGTCCTCCGTCCAGAGGAGAAGCTGCTTGTTTGCTGAAGCAGCTGCATCTGGTGTGGACATCAAGATTTTATTGGACATCAATAAGTCCAATAAAGCCAATTGAAAAGGAAGTTTCATGCAGGTTCTCTTCTATACATTTTGAATCATTTTCTGTGAAAAATCCATGCATGAATCAGAGAAAGTAGATCCCAGGTTTGTGTCGATGGATTCAGGCTGCAGTGTGGACGCCCTCGGCCTCAAGTAGAGATCTTTCTCACCTCTTCATGCACGCACTGTCTTACACATTGCCCTTCGCTAACCAATCTTTGGTTTCTTCAAGGCCATTTTAAGAAAAAAAATCATTTAAAAAATAATTGAAGTGTTTTTTGCAAAAGCAGACACAATATTTCTCCAAATGACAAGAGAGGTGACGGTTTCTGCTAAACCTCACAATCCTGAAGCTCCTCCAGTGTCTCGCCTGATCAAAAATGTTGAAACATAAAAGCAAACTCAGTGTGAACAGAAACTGTGCCCCACATTACCTGCGTGTGTCCCCACCTCCGTGATGCCTTTCTGCTCGTTATAATTCAGGGACACACAAACAAAAACAGCTTTGTTTGCTGCTTAAAGGAGCTGCTGCTGCAGCGCGAGTCATAAATATTTCTAATGCATCAGTGATGACACACAGCTGACTGCAGGTGATCATGAGAGAAGACGGCGCTCTCCACTCGTCCCACTGATGTGTTCAGAGGAAAATGAGCGAGACAGCAGCTCTTCATCAGCATCCCTGCTGGATGCCGTCGCTTCACTTCTGGGCCCAAAAAAAAAAAAATTTGCTGGTTCTCAGCAATCTACAACTCTATCAAACAAAACCCAGACGGGAAGCGACAACTCGGTCGTAAAACTTAAGCTGGAAATGAGCGAACACGACAAAAATAATAACACAGCTTCACGCCGCCTGAGCTTCTGTAACCTCACAGGCTGCATGTGACCCCGAAGGGTTACATCAGTGACTGGAAGCCACCAGACAGCCCTGCATTGCTGACTGTGATCCCTACACACACACACACACACTCACTAGTGTGTGTGTGTGTATGTGTGTGCAGCGGGGGGGGGCAGTGTAGTACAGAAACCTGGACGCGTGTGTTTATTTATTCCCAGTCAGACGGCAGGATCCCATGTCTGCACACAAATGTGGAGCGTCCAGGATATCAGAGTGACAGTTACAGAATTACAGTCAGACTGTCTGTCTGTCTGTCTGTGTGTGTGTGTGTGTGTGTGTTTGTCTGCTGCTGAAAACACACGGGGGGGGGGGGGGGGGGGGTCCCCACGAGCGCAAAAAATAAACACAAAAATCTGCATCACAGTCAGGACAGCGTGAAGGCCTGCAGGCTGCCCCCCTGTGGTCGAACATTGAAGTTATTCTTTTTTCTGATAAATCACATTGATTACATCACTTTTAGCAACAGATGTTGACTTCTTATCCATAAAACCAGCACTTAAAGGGACAAACCTGGACCTCAATTTGCTTCATCTTTATCTAGATCAGGTTTTTTTTTTTTGCTTTGCTACCTGGACAATTTTTAAAACAAGAGGGGATCGAACATTCTGACTGAATGCCTTCACTCTCTGGGACGCTCTGCCTCTGTGCCGACGCCCCATTGATGTGTTTGAAGACCTTTTTATCACAACAGGCTTTTGGCCAAATGATGTATTTTAGAACTTTAGGTTTATGTATTTGTTAAAACATTTTGATTCCATGTTTTCTTCTGGTTTATGTTGTCGTGACCTGTTATGTTCAGAAACTTTGGGAGTTTTTTTGTTTGGGAAATGCTTCATGAATAAACTTTACTTACTATGTAATACCCGACATCATCTTCATCTGATTCAACGAGGTCAGATGATTTTTTAGGAATAATTTAGGACTTTGAAAGTTATTTAGATCTGTTGAATCAAGACAGCAATGGAACAAAAGTCACCTGATAAAGTTTCCTAAAAAAGAGACACGTCATGCTGCCTGAGAAGCTAAGAGCAGATCAGAAAGAAAGTTCCTGAAATGTTTAAGTCTGAAAAAGTCACCGAGACATTTCTGCAGCTTTGGGATTCCAGGGAACCGCAGAGAGCTATTATCTGACCCATCGTCAACAGTGACTGTGAAAACACACTGAGGACTCATCCAACTGCAGAAGCAGAACAACAAGGAAAGAACTGACTTAGCTAAAGACTCGCTTGGATGAAAAATTTTGTTTTTGGTGTTTTTAACATGTTCTTGTAGCATTTTCCTTAAATAGCATTTCTGAGTATTTCTTTATTCAGATCATTGTGACTCAGATGAAAAAAAGGCAGTTTGAAAAAGCCGGTGGTTGTTATGTGTAAAGTACAATCTGCAGGCCACAAGCTTCATGCTCTGCTCCATTCCGATGCATCACCTTCAGACAAATAGATCCATGTACGTCTTCATTTTCCTCGTCTGAGCTGGAATTTGGCTTGAAACTGTACGACGTTTTTGATGTTTGCCTAAAAATGGCATAATTAAAAGAATCCCTGGGAACGCTTTTACAATACATCAAAGGATGATCGGAGTGGGACTTTAAGCTCAGTGTTTATGACTCAACGGTCAGAAGGAGACTTTTGGACCAAAGCAGCTTCTCCATGTTCACAGAGAAAGACACTGTTAAACAAAGGACAGAAAGACTTGTCCCTCATTAGACTTTCTGTGGTTGTAGACAGTGGACTGTTGACGCCTTTCAGCGCCCCTCAGCTGTCTATGATACAGAAGATCATTCTGGAAGATGTCTTACAATCTGGAGGTTAAACAAACAGCCTTTAAGGTGAAGCATGTTGGTGGGAGTGTGGTGAGATGGGCTGCTTCACAGCTTCAGGGCCTGGACAACTTAAATAAATGAATAGAAGCAGGAATTCCTGTGTTTTGTGATCATGATCAGACGTTTCTGCTGAAAATCTTTTTGATAATTATCAATTAAATCAACAAAAACAAAATTCTTGATAAAAAAGTTGATCAGTTTAAGACAAAAATTACTTTTTAAAAGTAAAGTGAGAAGCTTTGTTTAAATTAAGGATACATATTATGTAATGTAGTACATTTATTGCATTACATGCATTACATACATTGCATTACATTTATTGCATTAAATAAATAAATAAATAAATAAATAAATAAATAAATAAATAAAGGTTGATTTGATACACATTAAGGTTTTTAAAACATTATTAAGGATTGACATTATTTGGATGTGATGCCTTTACCAAAAACAAACACATTTTAAAGTAATTGTAAGTGTTAGAAAACTTATTGACCATTTATTACCAACAGAATTCCACCTCTATGGCCACGCCCACAGAAAAGGCAAAAAATAAGTTTTCTTTTTCTAAACTCACAGATTATCTTTTTATTTATAGTTTTAGATCAGTTTTCCTACATTATTTGTTGCCAAGAAGGAAAGAAAATCTGTGTTTTTTCTTCCAAACACTTGAATTCTCATTTTAAATCACCAGAGACATTTTAAGAACTTGTTCCTTGTAATCCCTGAAGCTGCTCTGAAGTGACTCAACTCAGAAAACGTCTTAACAGAACCTCGTTTGGCCAAACCTCAAAAGCAGAAGTCATTGTTCAGCACATTTTTCCTCTGGAACATTTTCCTCTGAACTTGCGGTCACTTGGACGTTTTCTCTGTTTTCTGACAGTTTGAGAGAAATAAATGATGATGGGATCTTTTCAGAAAAAAGTTTTAAACTTTTGAAAATGAACCGTCACCTTTTCATGGAAGCCCAATGGAAAACCTGGGACGTGTTGGAGGGATTGTAGTTTTTTGGCATTTTGGGGTTCGTCCACTAGAGCCGGATGAATGTTTTGGAGGTCAAAGGTCATCTCTCCTGTGGCTAGGCTCTGGATAATCAGTGGAAGACAAATGGATGCACAGATGAACTTCTTTTTTGACATAAAATGTCAGTTTTGTTTCTAAATTAAATGTTGCACAGTAAGAAATCTACATTTAACTGATCAATTTTTTTCATGGTTCTGCTTATTCAATTAATATACCGGTAACCAAGTTCAATGTATTTTATTTTCCCTAATTTAAATCAAATCACATCAATATTTTCAAATACAAGTGCCACAATTGATTTTAATACGTATTCAAATCAAATGCTTCAAGTTTAACCCAATTAAATGTATTCAATTAAGTAAGATATTGAGTGTTATTTATTTTATTTAATCTAATTTTATTTCATTCTATTAATTTTACTCTGCACTAAAAGTAATCAAAGACAAAACATACAGAAATCTGAGAGGCTGAAATAAACCAAAAATGAGCACTGACTGCCTTCTGGTTATAGTAAATAAAAGTATTTAATTTGATATCAAACCGTTAGAATCTCTGGGAAAGTTTGACTAGTTCATAAAACAACAGAGTGAAGAGGATTGCTATGTTTCTGATGAGAGGAAACATTGTAGAGTGAAGGACTGAGGTCAGGAAAACAAGAAAGAGACAGAAAAACCCTGACGTTTTCAAAAGTTAGGAACATTTGATGTTTTATAGACGTGTGAATCGATTGGAACCAAACGCTGATTCTGGCAGTACTGTGTTTCTGTTTGGACTTTCAGTTAATGTCACAACATTTACGTCTTTTATGTATTTTCTGGTATCTTCTGATGCAGTCAGATGAGAACACAGTTTCTGAAGAAAGTCATGCAGCCTGTGTGGAAGATAAAAACAGTTTTTTGGGGTAATTTTCCACACGTTTGCTCAACTTCCTGAAGCTCCGTGGTTTGGTTTGAACACCACAGACCTTTTAACCACTCCTGTCCAGCCTTTCCATATCTGATCATAGAGCCGCCACTTTTCAGGAAGTGGATCCAGGCGCTGATCTCCACTTCAGATCCAGTTCCACTGCCTGTGATCATAACAGCTAGTACTGGTTATTAATAGATGAGGAGAAAACAGCGTCACAAATCTGACAAATGTGCTGTAAGGCCACAGACAGTTTGTAGATTTCCCTTTGGTTAGCCGCCATTTTCAGGGAGTTGGTTCGTTTCTGCCTGTAAACTACCACAATAGAAGATTACAGGGACATCAGCCTTTGAGTGAAGACAACCCAGAGGGTCAGAACATTGATTGTACATGAGAACTGGACTGGTGTTCTGAACACTAAGTGCCCTCTGAAGCCAAAACCATAAACTTCCATAAACCACATAAACTTCTATAGAATTTTAATCTGCTAACTTTTTTTTGTTTGTTCTTGATAATCCTAATTTTTTCACATTTTTTCTGTAGTTCAAGTTATTCAAGTTATAATCTAACCAGTCATAAATGGTCTAATGTTGAGCGTTTGAAACATTTGATTGACAGGTTCATGTAATAAGGATGTGGACTTCCAACAACATCACTCCTGATTGGCGAGACTTCAGTGCTTCTCAAAAGGTGGGGCGGGTGCGATGCGATGCCAGGGGGGGTAGTAGGGGTAGTAGCAGCGTTTGGTTCTTGTTCATTCATCTTCTTCTGTTTTGTCCCTTTCGGGGTCACGGGGCTGCTGGAGCCTATCTTGGCCACTCGTGGGCGAAGGCAGGGGACAACCTGGACAGGTCGCCAGTCTGTCGCAGGGCCACACGTATCACACACCCATTCAGTCTCACATTCACACTTTTAATTTAGAGTTGCCAATTAACCTATGAAGCATGTGTTTGGACGGTGGGAGGAAGCCGGAGACCCCGGAGAGAACCCACGCATGCACGGGGAGAACATGCAAACTCCACACAGAAAGGTCCCCCATTGATGTTCTGTTTCAGGTCCCCCAGCCGGGACTTGAACCAGGGGCCTTCTTGCTGTGAGGCAAGAGTGCTAACCACTGCGTCACTGTGGAGCCCTTTTTTTCCACACAATGTTTTTTATCTATTTCTTCAGACTAAAAACGTTAAATATATTGGTGCTGTTGTGTTAATGTTTCAGATCAATTTACATTTATTATTATTGATTGATTGATTGATTGATCTTTTGATTGATCTCTGCATCAAATGGTTCAAAATAATTGAGAAGCACTGGCTAACTTGTTCGTCTGGTTCCAACAAGGCGGTGTCTGTAACATAAAATTAGTGGCAAACGCATTGACTTCATTTCGTTGAAGTAAGCCTTTGGGTTACACGGCGGCGCGGTGGTTAGCGCCCCTGCCTCACAGCAAGTCCCAGCTGGGGGACCTGACATAGAACACCAATGGGGGACCTTTCGGCGTGAAGTTTGCATACATGCATGCGTGGGTTTTCTCCGGGGACTCCTCCCCCCCGTCAATCATGCTTCATAGGTCAATGGTTTACTCCAAATTGTCTCTAGGTGTGAATGTGAGAGTGCGTGGGTGTGGGATATGTGTTGCCCTGTGACAGACTGGCGACCTGTCCAGGATGTCCCCATGGTCTTGAGGTGAGAGGAGACAGCCATGACTGATTTAACAATAAAATGATCTGTTTTCAGACTTTCATTATTAAACCAGTGATGTTTTTTTAGTCAAAAGTGCAAAAGTTTCTGGATCTGAAAGGTTGTAAATGCAAATAAAGCAAGAAATGTACTATTGTTGGTATAAAATCCAGGAAAAAGCTCAGTTTTTGTGCTGCTTATTCTGATTGGAGCCTTTGGGAGCCGGTTTAGCTCGTGCTGGTTTGCGGCGCCTTCCGTCCGTGAAACCTGGGTTCAACTCCGGGCTGCTCCCTGTTCCCTTCTCTACTTCTGTGCCGGTCCCAAGCCCGGTTGCTTTGAGAGGGTTGCGTCAGGAAGGGCATCCGGCGTAAAACATTGCCAAGTTTACCATGCGACTCGTTCGCTGTGGCGACCCCTGATGGGAAAAGCCGAAAGAGAAACAACAACATTCTGATTGGAGCCTTTGATTCAAAAGACCGTGAAATCCTTCAACAGGCTGGAAAAGAGAGAGGGATTATTGGGTACAGTTCACAGTTAGGTTATGGATTATTTTGCTTTCATCGTAAATCTGACGTTAAATTGGCGAAATTGTGCAAGTTCATGCAACAGGGAGTGCCTCAGGGTTTGATTCTTGGACCTCTGCTGCTGCTTCTTCGTCAGATCATAGTCACAGTGATGAAGCTCTTGGGTCCGTTTGATTCTCTGCTGTTCAGAGCAGCTAAATGACCTCAAACCTTCTTCAGTGAAATAACAATGTAACAGAAGTTCTTGATTTTAGAAACCATGGGAAAGTAAGAATGAAACTCAAGAGCTTCTTGCTAATGTGGGGATTTCAATAATGAACAAAAACACTTTCCTTATGTGTAGTTCAGAGTCAGTCAAAACACTAATCAGTGTTTATCTTAGACAAAGGAGGATTTATTTTACAAATCAGAGCTTCAGTTCCCACATTTCCAGAGGAAACTTACAGGAGTGAGACAGAAGAGGCCAGAGGAATGAAGATAAGACTTTGATCGAGAAAGAGAGAGCCCAAAAACAGGGCCAGACGTGTACAGCTCAGAGGAGTTAAAGTCTTCCTGATGTTTATTGTAAACAAATGACATCATTCCTGCATCTAAATTCTTATTGGATCGTGCAACTTCTGTGGGTGTTTGAGCATTTTTTGTTTGTCCTTTCAGGAGACTTCTGGTGCCAACCATATCTTAGTTAATCACAACAAAACCAGTTTCTAAACGGTGTCATTATCAATATTTGCTTATCTAAAGGACAAACATTTCTGGAAACTAAGATCTCGTGTTTTGCTGCGACCCTGAAAGGGTCGCTGTGACCTACGCTCTCGTGCCTGATGATGGTGAAAACTCAGAAACCCAGGAGAGATCTGCAGGAAGCAGGCAGGATTGGTGTCCAAACAGTGCCCACATGTCTAAATACTTCCAGTATCACTGTGTGTTGTTGTATTTTTTCATTGTAATGTACACTAAAAATAGCTTTTGCGTCTTGATAAAGCCTTTTGAATTACCTCTGTGCATAGAGAGAGCTACAAATAACGGAGAAGAGTCTAGAATCAGAGTGGTCAATGAGAAAGATGGAACAGTCACTCTGAGGCATTCTCAAACAGAAGTTTTCAAAAAGCAAAGTTGTGTTTTGTTGAATGTTTGTGATTTTTTTTCATCAAATGTTAGCGGAGAGCCACACAAAGAAGAAAGTGAATCACATATCTAATCAACACCTGAACATAATGAAACAATTGAGTTCATAATTAGTAAAAAAGATGGATAGTTTCTACAAACAAACGTTGAACAGATCACCAAGGATCTTGATTCAAACAATCTGGGTTAGATAAAGATAATTCAAGAAAGAAAGAAATAAAGTTACACAAAAGTGAAGAAGGTTCCCCCCACTGCTGCAGTTCTTGGCTTTGGCCAGTAGCAGGCAACATGGCAGCTTTACCTCTCAAAAGAGAGGGTTTACCTCTGAGGAGGGTCCCAAGCTGAGACTGTTGCTATGGAAACCAGAGACAGAACTTTAAAGACTAATCAACCCTGTAAAAAGGAATCAGATCTATCTATCTGTCTATCTATCTATCTATCTATCTATCTATCTATCTATCTATCTATCTATCTATCTATCTATCTATCTATCTATCTATCTATCTATCTATCTATCTATCTATCTATCTATCTATCTATCTATCTATCTATCTATCTATCTATCTATCTATCTATCTATCCGAATTACATAACCGTGCAGCATAGTGGCTCTTCCTCCACCTCCTCCTCTTTCTATTTTCCTGCATCTTCATCTCAACATCATCCTCAGATGGGTGTGGTATTGCAGTGACGTTCTTCACCACAAGGGGGAGCATGTGCTCCACCTCAGATGAGGGTTTGTGTGACGTCCAGCCAGAGCAATTTTAGCTTCTTTCCTTGATAGATGGCAAAGCAAAGAGGATCTTTTTTTTATGTCATACACAAGAACCTGAACATCTGTTTCCCACTGTGTGGTTCCTTTGGCTCCCCAACAAAGAAACGAATAAGAAAGTTCACGGTTTTGAGAAAGACGGAGGTGGTGAACTTCCTCTTTTGATGTCCTGACAGTTTTCTGAAGTTGCATTCAAACAGGAAGGGTGGGCCTCATTTACAACAGAGCATTGCTACATCCAAAGAAATGCAAGAGTCGGCAGGAATTCACATCCCACCGTGCATCTGCACATGGTCTTGTGTAGTCCCATCTGTAAAGGTGGTTGTTTTAGTTAATAACACTGACTCCAACAAATCTCACACTAACTTTCAAACAAGTGCAATAATCTTGTTCAGTCAAAGCAGCTGTTTTGTTCATAAAATGCACCACCTAGTGTCAAAACTTTGAAGTACAGTTACTACACAAAGAGTGACATTTGAATCTACAGTGAGGAAGATGACATGAGGAGAGGCTGGTTTGTGGATGAGCATCTCAACATTTTGTGCTCCGCTCATTCAGCCACATTCTGAACGGTTTCACGTGAACCCGTCGGTTAGCACGAGCAGCGAGCAGCCTTATTAAACTGGCAGAAGTCTGGCTAAACCTGTCAAGGTGAACAACAGTTGAGTATGCTGCTTGATCTCGGTGCCCCCGCCTTTTCATGCACTCTACTTTCTTATCTTAGTTTGCCTTAAATCTCCTTCAGTAGTCAAACTGAGGAACCTTTGCAGTTATTTTAAAAGAAATATCTGCAGAACTTCAAAGTCTGAAGCGGCACTTTGTCATCTTCTCCTGCAGTTTAGCTCTAATGAGTTGAGCCACTTTGAGGGAGACTGCACCACTTTAAACAGCAGTTCATCAGTCGCCTCCAAGATATGGAATATATGCTGGGGACTGATTCCGCTCCTGCTAGTTGAGACTGATGAGCTCCCTCCTGTTCAGCAGCTAGTCTGCACAACTCTCAGCCCCTAATAATGTAAACATGAGGCAGTTCAACTGTATTGACTGGCTTCTAATTAAAAGTAACAATTTCCTCAGCATCAGGATGGAATCAATTTTAGTTTCAAATGTATTTATTCTTCTATTTGATGACATTTTAGAGGTCAACAAACTAAAATTTTGGATTTCTGTTACAACGGTTTTTCATAGTTTAGTTTGTTGAGGCGACGCCAAAATGGGGATAGAGGGTTGCAGAACAATCCTATTAGTGCTTCAGCTTTTTCTTGGTCTCTCTTCTGTTGTAACATTTTAATAAAACATCTCAAAACTTGGCTCAATAAAAGCTCTGCTTCAAACCCAGCTGACAGCTACGCGTCATTTCTGGGAGGTGTCTGCAGCATCCCTGTCTGGGGATGTTTCACATCACAACCAGCAGAAACGCCCTGATAAATTTTTCCTTTTTGAAGCAAAGTTGTTCTTACCCCAAACTATTTTTGGATGTTTTGATGAAACTAGTGCTACTAGAGGATTGTGCCCTTTGGTTTGATAGGTTTTGAAGTTATGTTTGATTGGTTCTTGTTGTGTTCTGCTTTTAGGCTTGTTTTTCCTCCGGTCACGCTCTCAACTGGTTTCATTTGCTAATTATCCACAGTGGTCTTCATTTAACTTAACTATCTCAGCATATTTAAGTGTTTGGTGTTCAGCCTTGTCAGGTCATCTGCTTCTATCATCTCTCTTGTTTTCATTTTGCTCATGTTTAAGTTTATTTTCAAAATCTGGTTTCCTGCATTTCTGGGTTGCCACGGCCACCGTTTCCTGACACAAGCACACATTTTTCAAACTACTAGTTCTTATTTAAAGCTAAAATAACACGTTTTCAAACTGTGTTAAAAATTTGTGTCTAAAAGCATTTTTTTTGTTTTAGTCCAATAACTTAAATATGAACATGCATGCGTGTGTGTATCTGTATTTGCCCATACATGTTTGAATATACATGTGTACGGTAATTGTGTTTTTACAGGTTAGAGAAACAAAGAATTTAAAGACATTTGAAAATTTTCTGTTATGGATGTACACTTTTTTCCTTCTCTTTCCTGAGGTTGTGTTTATAAGGGAGTTTTGGGGTGGTTTATGAGAATTCATGTGTTTAAGTTTGCATCTAATCTGTCTTATAACATTTCTGAAAATAAGGTTAAAAAAACATGTTTTGCCGGAGAATCTAATGTGAGAAAAGTTGGATAACTTTTTGGGGGCTTGTCCGGGATGTTTTAAAACTCAAAATTTGTGTTTACACTGACGGTGATTCATGTGGCCTGTTTCAGTGTTAAACCAATGTGGAAACGCAATCAGAGGTCCTGATTGGGTGTGCAGTCTGGTGGTAGCGCTTTTTTAGGTGGCGTTGTTGACGTGCTGCGAATATGTTACTGCACAAATTCAAATATCTGAGCTTTGGAGAAAAATTTGCCTCACGTCAACCAACTAGGAACTCAGTGTAGCTTGTGATGCATTGATGACGTAATTAGTCCCCCAATCGTCCCCCTCCTGAACTTCATATTTTTCTTATTTGTATGAAGACAATAATAATAAAAAAGTTCTCCATACCGGATCGGTCGGGGCCCACGTTAACAACGACCGCCATCAGTGCTGCGCACCGACAGGGTGCACTGCTTGTGTTGGTCGAAGATGGAGAAGAAAGGGTTAGATGGAGGAAGCTGATTCGCTTTGGCGACACCTGAAAGAAAAAGCCGAAAAGACAAGAAGAAGAAGAAGAGGAAGATCCAAAGACATGAGGTTCCCTGCAAGAAGGCGGCTTGACGGAGCTGAAAAAGGACAACAGTACAGTGAAGCCCATAAGCATTAACACGAGCAAGCATGGTTTTACACAAAGCCAAACTTTACAGTGAAATCAGAAAAAAGTCCAGCAGAAGAGGAGAAGCGGCTCATCAAAGCTGCTTCTCTTTGTGGGGCTTACTGTCATCGAGACACAAAAGACTTTTGACCACAGGCAGAAAACTCCACAGCTGAAGAAAAACAGCAGAGAAGAAAATGTAATCCGACAGTAAGTCAGTTCTATTTAAAAATCACCTTCCTTTATTGATTCTAATGACTTTTTGGCTGCTTTTAGTGACAGGAATTATTTTGTAGTGTCGATATGAAAAAGACTTCTCTGGTAAATATGAATAGAATTGACTTCAGAGCAGTCTGTGGTGATTTTTCTCAGAAATAAACCTAATTGTGCTGATGTTGTGTTATCGACAATCAGGCAGAAGGATCTATGACAGACAAACAACAGCTGAAACTTTTAGCCCAAATGCGGGTTTCTGTTACA
Source organism: Oryzias latipes (assembly GCF_053564925.1). Classification (NCBI taxonomy): domain Eukaryota; kingdom Metazoa; phylum Chordata; class Actinopteri; order Beloniformes; family Adrianichthyidae; genus Oryzias; species Oryzias latipes. The sequence goes on along the minus strand of NC_136242.1, from coordinate 29,152,565 downwards.
GTTCACTGATGAATGAATGACTCCTGTTGACGATTGATCAAAGTTTCTTCCAGGACTTAAAAATATCTCACAGGCAGTGAAGGTTGGAGGTCACCCTGGAAAAAAGAGGTTTGAAGATCCCGACAGGCCAACGGTTGGCTCACAGAAGCTGCTAACTTGTCCGTTCCTAGCATGGAAACCACCCACAGGTGCTGCTCGGGTCTAAACCTCAGCTCTGCTTCTGGCTTCCTTTTTTTGGTTCTATTTTCCAGTGTGAAGCGGCTGCACGAACAGCTGCTTCATTTACAGACGTGAGCACAATAAAATACACAAAAGGAGCCCCCCCGCCCCGGCGCGGCGGGGGGGCTGCTCTCCTGGTTGGGCTGGGGCGGCGCTCTCTCTCCCTCCGTGCTTCCCTGCTCTCTGGCTCTGGGGGCCTTGCGGCGGTCCTGCTGGCCCTGGCCTGGGTGGCGGGCTTGGTCGCCCGGGCGGCGGTTGTTCCCTGCCGGTTCCCGTGTGGCGTTGGGGGGATTCCGGCTGCCGCTGCTGCTGCGGTGGGGGTCTTGGGGTGGGGATGGCTGGGCACTCTCCCTCCTTCTTTCCACGTTCCACCATCCATTTTAGAAGAACATAAACACTCACCTGAGCACAGGCGTTAGCTCACCTTTGCACTTACAGTTTGCATGACTGAATGACTGAAATATTTCACACTAGTTGGTTTTAAGGCATAAGTATGCGTGTGAACACTATCTGTTTTGTATATATGTCGACAGGTGGACATTTTTTGCAGCTAGCAGGTGTGTTTATAACATTTGAGTGTGTGTGTGGACAGGCTCCGCCCTTATTGTACTACATTTGAACGTTACCATAATGATTAACAACCAGTAAACTTGTTGCTTTATGCTGCTTCATGGTCTTATCCCCCTTCCCCTCCTATTATCACCCCCTACCCCCCCTCTCTCTATCGTCCCTCTCTCTTCTTCCCCTCTTTCCTTTTCCGTCCGGTCCAACACCAAAGATTTTCAGACATGATTGAAATTAATAAAGTTTGGCCTCAATTACAAAAGGGGTTTATCCAGACATACCTTTGGTTTGTCTGAAGATTAATAACCCCTCTTGTTAAAGTAAAATCTGTCCAACACAAGAGGCCCTCAGCTCTCATCTGTCTGCCCAGCTGTTGGACAGGACAAGTTAAAAAAAAAAAAAAAAAAAAAAAAAAAAAAAAAAAAAAAAATAAAATACACAAACAGCCACTTCGTGTGAAGTTTAATTTGTGATTAAATGTTACTCTTTTAACCGAAGTCAACCCTCAAAGAATAAAAACATAACAAATTATGTTTTTTTAGCACTTTTCAGGTGTAGCGGCTCACATTCTTTCTGCTAAAATGCTCAAATTATCTTCTGATTCTGCTGTTAAAGAAAACAAATGGAGTTTGGTTTCCTTTTTTATTTATTTTTTTAAACTTGCTGATAATCATTCAGCACAATTTCATGCCAAAAACCAGAAGTTTAATCTCAGCTTTTGCAGGCCTCAGTCGGCCTCCACGTGTTAAAGACCACCTGGACAGGTTCAAGACGATTCAGTATATAAAAATAAACATGCTCTATGTTTACAAAACCACTTTTGAACAAATTCAAAATTAATATTTCCCTTTATTTTCTGATTTTTTTTCAACTTAAGTCATCCTTGTTTCCATTAAATGTTTATTTTATGAAATTGTTTGATAGACAAAAGCGTAAAGAAAGGTCTTTTGATGTCTGAACTTGTGATGATGGTGGATGAACTGAAGTGAATAAAAGACATAAAAACGGTATGAAATGCAAATTGCATCTCTGTTTTCATTAGAAAAAGGGCAGGAAAATGACAAATTTCTGATTGAATTCAACTTTGGGACTGCACATGGTGTAGTGGTTAGCACTCAACTCAAAGTGAGAAGGTTCAAATCCCTGCTGGGTCCTTTTTGTGTGGAGCTTTTCTCCTCATGCCTTTGTAGGTTTTGTCTGGGCCCTCTGGTTTCCTCCTAAAGTCCAAAAACATGCTTCATAGGTCAATTTCCACCTCCATTTTGTCCAGAAGAGTGCATGTGTGTGTGGGTGAGTGGGTGGCCTTGCAACATTGGCGACCTGTTCTGGGTGAACCCCGCCTTGGCCCCACTTGGATGGATGCAGCAGCTTCTGTGATGGAGGTTTCATTCAGTGGTAAATCTGCAGCGTGTTGTGTTTTATGGAAGCTCACTGGTGTGTGGGATAGTGAGTCTGTTCCACAGGTTGTGTTGCTCATTTTCTCTCATTTCATCTCTGTTTTCTGACAGATTTACCTAAAGTCCAAACAGTCATAGGTTTTGGCTTTTCCTTTTAATTCTATGGGACGGCAGTAATTATGTCACTGTGAATGAGAAGGCCAATCATGCAATGATGCTAATTGTGTCAATGAGCAGCTGTGGATTTATTAATGTCACTAACTATCATGTTGGTCTGCAGCCTCCAGGAGTGGAAGCTACTTAAGTGGATCAGAGTGAACAAAAAAAAAAGGAAAATGATGGAAAACGCCTGCGTGACTCAGACATGTGAGGAGTGAGAGGCACGTTAGGGTGGAAATGAGAAGTGTCAGTCCAGCCTCTCTGCTGACCTGAAACCGCCTTTTCTTTCCAGTCCTGAAGTGACAGAGACTCATTCTACATTATTGGTGCTGATGGAAACAGATCGCTCAGAGGAAGAGCGACATGCGTCCACTGTTTAAAGGCAGCGGGGAAAACTGCTGATAAAGTGAGGAGGACTTCAATCTGACGTCTGGATGTTCGTCCTAGAGAAACACAGAGGAGTGGAAACAATCCCTCATTAGCTGGGAGTCCATTCTGGTTTAAAATGGTGTCAAAGCCAGACCTGGAGATACGTATTCATGCATTTGCCTCCAGTGGGTTAGATTACTTTATACCATGGTCTGGTTGAATACTCGATTCTGATTGGCTGCTTGGTGTGCATTAAAGCCTGATAACCGTACGGTGAAAAAAGAAGTTCCGGTCACCTAGCTTAAATGTTTTGTATCACTGCGCCGACTTCTTTAAAACAACCTTTTGCTTCATCATTTGGACAAAAACAAGCGGTAAGAGGTGAACTTTCTCTCTGAACTGATGCTTTATTCAACCCATCGGGACGATCAGCATATATATATGTATATATCGCTGAATCTTGACTGCAGCGGTGGTGCTGCATCACGTAACATATAGTCCGCTTTTTGTGAGAAAAGCGATCCAAATCGGAAAAAAAACAAGAATTAAGGACTAAAAACTGGTTATTATGTATTGCTTTTGTAAGTGACCATGGTATAAGCAGGTTAATGGCCTTTGAAGTGTGCGTTTATTACTTTTTAACGCACTTCGCGGAAGCAAGGCGTGCGTCCACAGCGTGCGTTAAAAAGTAATAACGCACACTTCAAAGGCCATTAACCCTTACGTAACGCCCTGCTCATTGGCCTCCCCAAACCAGCTGTAAACAGCTTCAGTCAGCTGGAGTCCTGACTGGAACCAGGAAGTACCATCGCATCAGTCCTGTGCTCCGGTCTCTGCACTGGCCTCCTGTAGCTCAAAGAATAGACTTTTAAGCAGCTCTGCTTGTTTACAAGTCTCTCCATGGCCGCGCACCAAAGTACATCTCTGACATGTGAGCATCATACGAACCATCCTGGACTCTGAGGACCTCAGGGACCGGGGAGTCAGGACTAACCAAAGGGGAATCAGCATTTCAATCCTTTGCAGCTAAAAGCTGGAACAGTCTCCCTGAGGTTGTGAGACAGGCCTCTACTGTGCTAAGGTTCAAATCTAGACTCAAAACATTCCTGTTTAGCCGTGTTTATAACTGAAGGGTCCTTATCCACACCTCTTTTCTTTTTTTCTCTCTTTCCTTTCTTTTAAAGCAAATTTTATAATGATTATGTACGTTTTTAATCTTTGCACTGTGATGTATTGTGATTTGAATGCATTTTCCTGTTTTGTGAAGCACTTTGAATTAAAGTGTGTAAGAATTGTGCTATATAAATAAACTTGCCTTGCCTTTAAGAAATTCAACAAAAAATCTCGTTTTTCTTTTTTCAATATTTTGTCATGTAGCCAAGATCAGAAACGGGCAACAGCGCTGGAGCCTGACGTTCCAGATCCAACTATCTTCAGAACCCGCTGAATCCCTTTCTGGGTCACGGGGCTTCCAGAGCCAACCCAGCTGCTGTTGAGCAAACACGGTGTACACCTTGGACAGGTCGCCAGATTGTAGCAGGGCCTGACCCTACATTCACAGCTAGGGGCAATTTGGAGGCACCGATTAACCAATGAAGCTCGTTTTTGGATGGTGGGAGGAAGTTCCTTGAGAAATTCCAAGCATGCACGCAAACTCCACACAGACGGGTCTTAGCAGGGATTTGGACCAGGACCTTTTTGCCGTGAGGTGAGAGTGCCTGAGTTCCAGATTATAAATGTTATTTGAATGAATCTGCGTGTGTTCTTGGGCTTTACCGTCCTGATGGTATTGGAATTGCTTCTCTCCAGCAGTTCTTGCTGTGAAACTGATAAAAAAAAAAACTTTATTTTCTGACAGATGTGGATCTTCTTCAAAATCCTTCGGTGAAGCCACATGTTTTCAGCAGATTTGCTTTTATCTCACAGGTTCTTCTAAATGAGTTCACAGTGGAACCCCAACAAGAATATGAGAAAATCGGAACTTCTTTTCTACTGAAAGCTTTTGGAGTCTCTGTGGAGATGAGATGTTTCTTCTTGACTGGTTCTGTCCTCAGCTTTCTCCAACAAGCAGTTCTCAAACCCAAAGAAACACATTACGGATCCATCAGGACAAAGAGCCCAGGTCTGAACCTCCCTCAGTGAAGGTCTTGGTGAAGCTCAGCACATGGTGGACCTTTCATGCTCTTCTCTGTTGTTCAGGTCATGCAGCTGGTTCTGTTCGGACGTTCTTTGGGAGAAAGAATCCTCGCTTTTCATTTATGAAGAAACTCAGTTTCAGAGAGAATTGATGAGAGAAACTCCTGACCTCAGGCTGGAACCTCTCTGTTTGGGAAACTTCATCCTTTTTGTGTTTGTTTGGATCCGGACCGGATATTTTTTCCTTCTCACGACTCTTCCATCTCCCCTCCCCTCCCACCGACCCGTCAACATACAGCACTGTTGTGCGAGCCAACGCGACAGCAGCCCTGCAGGCAACGCCTCTTTCCCTGGATCCCGGTGCTGCTCGCTGTCTGCTGTCGTGATACGCTGCCGGCAGAAGTCAATGCAGCTGGAGATCTGGTTTGCTGGGGCGCCATGGGATCTGACACAGACCAGAAACCAGACTTTAGTAGACTTTTCTATTAAAATGAACCCATAGACACCTGAATTCATTTCTAGCTATGAAAAAAACACGTTTAATAAGTCAATTCTTAAGCCTTTCAGACTGAACTACATCCACACACACACATATATATATATATATTATGATATATTACCTTTTGCACACAAAAGAACCGTTTTTTATGAAATGTGTTATTTTCCCCGAGTTAATTTCCAACCTAGTATTAAGACGACTTGATCTCTGAGGCTCCGCCTTTTGCTCCATGAGGGTGTCAACCTAGAGCCGGCGTCGGCAGTGTCAGCATTTTGCCCACGAGGACAAACATCAGAACTTTTGCAAAAACTGATGTGCATATTGTGTATATAAAAGCAAAGCGTTTAGCCGATCACCGCGATCTCTGTGAAGAAAGCGGGTGTGTGTCTTAGCCTGGGGGCGGTCCTTGCAGCACAGACTCTTCCTGGAAGAGGCTGTTCCTCACTTTATGATGTCACAATGTGAGAACCCACTCGTTTCGGTGGATTGGGAGGGGCTGGTACTCACAGCGCAGTTTTTAGAGGAATACCCAGAAATGTGTGAATGGATCAAAATACTGCTTTGGGGTTGCTTTTTTGTGAGTAATGAACATTATAATACACCTAATAGGTCAAAAAAGTTAATTTTGCATGATATAGGCCCTTTAAATAAACTGGGATCCACTCGCCCCATTCTGTAGTCTCACGACAGCAACCTGCTCCAAACGGTTATCCTGGCCTGACTCCTACCTGTCCTGCGTTTACAGTTTCCTCAATGATCTGGGCTGGTCTTCACACACCTCGTACAGTGGAAAAGAGGACGGTGACTTTTAGGCTTTTTGAAAAAAAAAAAAAGTATCTTAAATAACAACATTTCAGATTCTTTTGCAGTGTTTTGTGGGAGCAGTGGTCCCCAAGCTCCTGGCCGTGGACCGGTACCGGTCTGTGGGACACTCACTACCGGGCTGCAAAGGAAAAGAAAAACGACCAACAATTTTTGAAATTAATAAATTACACGTTTTATTTATAATTTGATTATGAAGGAATTTTTAGTTTTAGTTCTCTCCGCCACATTTAACTCATTCTTGACGCGTGTTAAGTGGCTTGTGTCAGAAATCCATTTGCTACTTTCCCAAACTACTTTTAGTTTCCACTTTAACAGTTATGGGTTAAGGGAAAATCTAGATCATATTTTAAAGGTTCCTACATGAGATTTATTGAACAAAGACACTTTAAAGCAGCTGCAGATATTTGTGGAGGATGAAAACAAACTTTACCCTCAAATGTTAAGGGAAGTATAAATAAATATCGGATGCCCACATCAGCCTCGTCCTGACCGCTCCATCAAAATAGAATCTGACATTAACCCGGCCTGAAAAAGTTTGGGGCCACTGTTGAAGAGAATAATCATTTTTTCAGGTGATTTGGTTTTAACCGATCCGTACCACACTAAAGTCCCAAAACCTGACTTCTGGATCACCACAGGATCAATCATACTAACTAAACCAAAAGCAGTTTGGGGTCAAAGGGACTCTGACAGGGTGTGGATGTCCTGTTGGAGGTGGACAGCAGTCATGTTGCTCAGGTTCTGAACGTGTTCAAGGGATCTGAGGAATGGTGAGCGTTTAGGAACCTTCAGGAAGTCTTCAACCTTCACTGAAAAGTCTCTACACTGTCAACTAGAAATGCTCAGGAAATAAGATCGACATTTTCTCACTCACTCCGATCATGATTTCATTTATTTTCAAAGCGTTCGTGGTTGTCTTTTAATTATGATTAGGTCATTTTGAGGCTTATTTGAAAAATGTGTCATTTTAGAACAGTTTCTTAAGAAAGTTGTGGGCGGGACCGTTGGCCTGGACCAACCTCGTCCGCCCTTCCCCTCCCTGTTGCTGAGAGCTCGGAGCAGGAAGCTTGTGGCCCGCCCAGCGTATTTTCTTCATCACAAATGCAATCCTTTTCAGCTGGCATTTTCTTCATCTGCTCCTGATTCACAATGATTGGAATAAAGAAATACTCAGGAATGAAACGTAGGGCTTCATTTCTTCATATATGTCCTCCACAAGACAACACAATTTTCATCGGAGTCGGTTTGTTAGAGGAACTCTGAGATCTTTACTAAAACCTAATTTTTTTGCTTATTTGTGTTAAATTGACAACAATATTAATAAAGTTCGTTTTTTTTTTTTACTACCATTTCTACCACAACTGCAGCCATATCTCATCATTTTTGTTCCTCTTTTGGTTGTTTCTGGTGCTTTTTTAAACATTTTTTTAGAGAAACTCCAGATGTGTGCCTGAAATATGTTCAAGAAAAAGTGTCAGAGATTTCTGATGGAAAAAGAAAAAGCTGATCTTCACCCACTGGACATTCGGCGAATCAGAAAGCAGCTGCACAAAGAAGAACGGGCGATTGGAGACAAGAAGAGCTTGATTTCTTTTGTGTAGTCATGAAAACAGTGGCTTTTTAATGTAAACACTACATTCGATTGGTTTTCCAGCACGGACATCCCACATGAAATAACAACCATTCACTAAAGAAGAGTAGAGAGGGGGAAGAGAGAGAAAAAAAGCTGCACAGAAAAAAAGCATTCACCGGGTAAAGAAGAGAACAGAGAGGAGGTAAAAAATGTGAGGAAAACAGGAAGAGAATGACAAATTGTACACGGCTCTTTTTCTCTTTTTAAAAACTAGAAATCAACAGAGGTCTATATAGATCCACGGATAGATAGATGGATGGTAACATAGATTAGGCATGAATAAATACGAAATTTCCAAATCTACATCTTGTGTGTGTTTGTGAGTGTGTGTGAGAGAACTGTGCTTTTCATTATAGACCTGGAAGGAGTGCGGCAAACTCAAAAAAATAAAATAAAAGAAGGAAGGAGCATGACTTTTTACAGCGTCGATGTGCGCACATGCGGCATCCCGAAGCAGCGGATGCAGCCAGAAACGTGCTCTCCCCAAAAAACAGTGTTTTGTTTCGGAAATCATAAAAAATAGATATTGTTATAATATTATATTTAATCGTTCGGAGTCAGGCTAAAGTGAGGACACGGTTCTAATGCAGGGAATCAGGCAAAACGGTAAAGAGGAGGGGGTCAGTTCAGAGCATTACAAGAACGCGGGGGTCAGTCCGGGATGTCCGGTTCAAAGTGGAACCATCTGCAAAATGTTTTCATTTAAAAAAGGGTGAAAGAAGATTACATGATGATATTGTGAATAACTATGCTGAAGGGTTTTGTTCTTTTCCTGTTCCCGCTCCCAAACCGCTCTCATGTTTTTTTTAAACATCTGCCCCCTCTTCTTTTCGGCTGGGGCTATTTTCTCAGCTTTTTTTTGTGTTTTTTTTTTTCTTGTGTTATCTTTTACTTTTTTTATTAAAACTTTTCTAGTGTTGCAGTTTTCATGAGTAGCTTTATACCATAAGTTATCTCTTTATACAAAGGCTTGAGTATCTCATGCTATCTTTTTTTTGGGGGGGTGGGGGGGGTGGGGGGTGTTACCCTGCAGTCTGGAATTTGGAGCGCGAAAAAAATTAACTGAGATATAAGACGTGAGAGCGATCAATCAATAAATAAACGAATAAATTAACCAGGAGGCATTCTTTCTTTTCTTTTTTTCTTTTACATGGAGGGTTAGACGGTTATAGGTGAATAGGTTTGTATACTTGCTTCTAAAAGCATAGCTATCTACAGTGCAGTGCCTCTGTTTCATGGCGCTGACATTTAGGACACAAAGAAGGTTTCCTGTTGGCTCTGAGGCCCGGCTGACATTTGGCTGATATGCGGCTGACGTTCGGCCCGTGCACAGACGTACGGAGAACGGAAACGCCCCACTTCCTGTCGATGAAAACCGGGTCTTAAACGCAGAAATGGTTCAGTCCAGGACAAAACCGACATTACAAACGTCTAAAAAAAAAACAAAAAAAACGTTTTTTCCAATGTAAACAAAACACTTAAAACAAACCAGCTTTTCAGCTTTGTCTTCTGGTTAATTTTTTTTAAACACATTTATAAAAAAAAAAAAAAAAAGTTAATATATAATCACTAAAGAAGCAACAATAGGAGAAACAAATGCAAGAGTCATGTGAGGCAAACTGAAGTAAAAGTCAGTGTAAAGACTGATATGGTTGTAATAAATATCCACATGATCAATAGAAATAAACAGCCATTGTAATTAAAGTAACAATACAAAAAAAAAAGTACAGGCTTCGGTTTTGTTACAGAAGACACACAATAGAGCGGCTTTCATCGACTTTGTTCAAGGAGTTTTCAAGGCTGCAGGCTTTACTATTAAACAAATTTGATTGCTTGGCAAAAAGACTGAAAAACATCGGGGTGGGGTTGGGGGGGTCAGAGCAAGAAAAAACCAAAACAAAACCCCGAAACAAGTGTGGGCTTATCACCTTGTTTGTAAGGTCTTGCTTTTTCTTTTGCATTTTATTTTCTTTATTCGTTACAGATTCCGAGAACCACCATTGTTGCCATCGTCATTTCAACAGCAGTGTCAGAGGAACACGGGGAGGGGGGGGGAGGGGCGGGAACAGGAAGGGGCGGGACAAGAGAGGGGACAAAAAAGGAGGGAAAGGTCGTTACAGGGCGTCCGGGCGCGCTCAGTACAAGCCGCACCCTCGGAGGTTGTTGGCGATGATGATATCGGTCACGGCGTCGAACACGACCTGGATGTTTCCTGTATCCGTGGCACAGGTCAAGTGACAGTAGATTTCCTTGTTGGGGGAGCGGTTCTTGCTCTCGAACTGTGCTTGAATGTAAGCCGCTGCGTCGTCGTAGGTGTTGGGCCCTGAGGGGGAGGACAAAGGAAATGGGGGTGCGTTCATGAAGGAGTTCACAAGCACACCGGTGCGCATTGAACTCTGGGAGAGGTCAAAGGGGAAACCCTCATAAACGCGTGGAATTTGATATGGGCGGGGCCATTGCTTGTTTGAAGAATGGCGCTTCTCTATCTTCCCCGAGGGCCCAAAGCGCTTTACAGTCCCATTCACAGACTGATGGCGGCCAACCTATAACCACGGGGTGAATCGTATCGAATCTATTCTGGAAATTATGGGTGGTTAATTTCCAGCCATAGTCATGTGGCAAACGGGTCACTAAGACTTTTAACAGCAGAGCTTTAGCTCCAGTGTTGACTTTCCTTCAAATGTTCCAGTGGATTCTGGAGCATCGAACAGCAGCTTTGCACTCAAGTGTTTAAGGCAACCAATGTAAACCTGCAGATTCTGGTCCAAAACCGATATAAAAGCCGCTTTTGTTTTTCCATGTCAGACTCGCCTGCTTTAGGTTAACTGCCCAAACGGTGAAAGAGTTACTACATGTCAAAGAGAGCGTGTTATTTACGTGTCTCCGGCGATTGTTAAGGGGGAACAAAACTCCTGCTCACTGCTTCACAACCCCGGGCTGTTTAAAGGGGAAACGTTTTAGGCCTCCGCCATTAAGGTTAAAGTTTACATTAAACACTGAAGGAGACAAACTCTGGACTGAAAGTTTAATGGATTAAAAAAAATGGTTGATGGGGAAATTCAGTTTAATGTAGAGGCACTAAAATAGGAGCGAACATTTATCAAGCTATGAGATGATTAAAACTTTAAGGTTGCTATGGAAACCCCACCTTCAAGGCTAAAAGTTTGGGTCTAAATGTGACAACAAAACTTGGTAATTACGTTGATGTTGAAGGTGTCAGGATGAGCCTTTGGTGTTTCTTTGGTCCCTGAATCATCCTTTTAGTTTGGTTTTCTTCTGCATTCCAGTCTAGCGCCATCTTGTTGTCACCAGAGACTTTTTTTAAAAATCAGTTTCATTTTGTATTGTCGATTACGAGCTATCTACAGATTTGAACTGCAGACAAGGGAGCCTCACCACCAGCCAGTACCTGTCCTCAAAAACTCTCAGTCTTCTGCAGTTTCTCACCAACAGCAGCAGCACACCGAGTCCACCGTAAACAGACACTCAGGTTTAAAGTGTAGCGTTTCCTCACGGTTTATAAATTACAGACAGTAAATGTCAGGACGGCGCTCCTGCAGAGCTCTGATGCAGAACTAAAATACTGAGCAAGCAGCTCTTAATCAGAAGGGTTTAAAAATGTCACTTTAAGTCTGGAAGTAACTCAGTGAGGACAGAGTACTATATTCGAACAGCAGTGTCCTCACTTCAACCCGCTTCTGAGACTTCAGTTCTGAGTGTCTGAAGTGACTTTCTTCCAAATCTGAAGTCTGGGATTATCCAGATCTGCTTTTTCATGCCACCAGAGAGTCCCGCGTTCACTCTGCCTCAAAGAAGCTAACTAAGCCTTGAACATTTACCAAATCATTCTCGTTTGCTTTATTTGAAAAAGATTTTGTCTTTCGTTTTAGTGCGTCAGCGCTCAGTTTCGGGGAAAAACTGCAGCAAAATGGTTCCAGAGAGAAACAGATCGTTGATGGTTATTTTCATCCTGACATCTCTGCGGCTTTTAAAGGTTCTTCCTTTGGAAAACAGACAGAACCACATTTTATTCCTCCACTGCCATGACAAAAACACAGAGGGGGAGGAGGAATAGAAATGTGCTTTTTTTTCATCCTCTTAACCAGCATCTTCTTCCTCCCTCCCTAGATTTTTTTCCTCCTTTTAAAACATTAAAAATGAATGTTTGAAGCAGACTTTTGTGCTGCATCAGCAGCAAAGGGAGGAGCAAACTGTTTTCTCCCTCATCCGTCTGCTGTACCTGTGTACTCCGGGAAGCAGATGCTGAGAGCGGACTTCTTGATCTTCTCTGCAAACAGGTCCTTCTTGTTGAGGAAGAGGATGATGGAGGTGTCGATGAAGAACTTGTTGTTGCAGATGGAATCAAACAGCATCAAAGACTCGTGCATACGATTCTGCAGGGAGACAAGGGGAAAGATGGAAAGGGAGAGAGGGAGATGAGGAGGCAGAAGATGATGATGATGATGATGATGATGATGGAACAAGCGTTTAGTCATCAGACAAAATGAACGGCTTCAACACAAACCAATTTTAAGCTTGATGGGGAGGAAAAGCGTTTAATTACAGGAGCGGTGTTCAGTGTCTCTGGGTATCAGGCATTCTGGAAAAACAACTTCCTCAATAAATAATTACAGCTCTGGAAAACACATAAACTGCAGGAGGAAGATCAACAAAGCTCTCAGACATTCACACTGGAGTCCATTGCAAACACACAGATGGAAATGAGCAGTCGGGTGGAGTTACTCATGTGCTGCTTTATTGTTACAGTCTCATGTATAAATACATCAGGTTATGACAGCAGTGAGGGACGAACAGCAGAACACAACAGTTTCCAAGGGGACGTGCCGGAGCGCACACGCTCAGAGGCTAGATCCAGGACACTCGCATTTCCCAGCTTGAAATCTGAGTCCTGAATGCAGCTGCAGATTTTCTTTTTTTATTTTATTTCTGGTAATAAAATGAACCTTTTTGACCTAGCAGGTAAATACTTGGGCCAGCAGCTTATTCTGTTGGAGTGCAGCACAAAAACAGCATAAAGTGCAATCGCTTCTTTTGTGGCACCACCTGCTCCAATGCCACCCCCCACCCCACTGCCCCAGGTGAATGATTCACCGATTAGTTGATAAAAAGAATTCACGGCCGAAGGCGCCGTTTACTAATGTGGGCGTTACTGCTGACCCAGCAGTCTCCACCAGAACCCAGAGGCCCGGCGGATCAGATCATAGTTCTGCTTCGAGGCAGCGCTCGTCTTCAAATTTACACACCGTATGTTACGACTATGATCCAGAGAGGCGTTCCTGTGTGATCTGACTGCTCTTCAACCAGCGGGATTACAGCTTTGACTTTCCCAGCATTCCCGGTGCGTCGCAGATCAAAAGATGGGCACTTTTTTTTATTTTTAATTTTCAATGGATGGAGGCTGACCTACACCTTACAGCAGAGTTTGAACAACCAAAAACCTAGAAAAATGGAAGCAGACTCTAAAGCAGTAAATGCGCTTTCTTAGTTCGGACAGCAGGTGAAGCAACCATCACTAAAAAAAAATGCTGCTTCTTCACAAAACGATGACAATCCGACAACATTTTGTCATTGCAGAAAAAAGGCTTAATGTTAAGGTTTTTAAGGGGAACTGAAAAACACAGAGATCACAACAATATAGCAGGTTCAGTTAATCCCAGTGGATTCTTTTATCTTTATTCTATCAAGAGGCTAAAGTTCCTAAAAATAACTAATAATTACCATGTATGACATATTTTAAAACTTATATTAGCTGATATCTAAAACAGTTGATAATTGTTATTTACCTTCACACCGTTTCTGTATTGCAGATTTACTGACATCTAGTGTCTTAAATTGCAAACTGCAAGCAACTCAAAGATCTAAGAAAAAGCTTAGGAGTACTTTTTTTTTTAACCGTGTTGCAGGTTTTTTAAGCAGCTTTGCTCTAACATCTGCTGAGTACAAAGGAGAAATCTGGAGCTTGGGATTTATTGGTGGACGTTACATTTTGTGTGATTATAAACTTTTATACTATGGTCCGGTTGGATACTCGATTCTGATTGGCTGCTGGGTGTGCATTAAAACCTGATAACCGCACGGTGAAAAAAGAAGTTCCGGTCACCTAGCTTTAATGTTTTGTATCACTGCGCCGGCTTCTTTAAAACAACCTTTTGCTTCATCATTGGGACAAAAACAAGCGGTAAGAGGTGAACTTTCTCTCTGAACTGATGCTTTATTCAACCCATCGGGACGATCAGCATATATATATATCGCCGAATCTTGATTGCAGCGGTGGTGCTGCAGACATCGGACTGGCATGACGCAGACTATGTGTTCGGTGATGCGGCGCATCACGTAACACATAGTCTGCTTTTTTTTAAAAAAGCGATCCAAATCTGAAAAAAACAAGAATTAAGGACTAAAAACTGGTTAGTATGTATTTCTTTTGTAAGTGACCATGGTATAAGCGGATTAATGGCCTTCGAAGTGTGCGTTATTACTTTTTAACGCACTTCGCGTCGGTTGGTTCAGGCTTCCATGGCGTGCTTTAAAAAGTAATAACGCACACTTTGTCGGCCATTAACCCTTACTGTGGCTGTTTTTTCTTTGTTTTGCAACTTTTCGCTTAGAGCTTTCATCGTCCCCCCTAAAGTTGAATACATTTATGTGGATTAGCTTCAAATGTATTGCTACACTATTGGTGAACCGCCTGCTGTTGTTATGATTGATTGATTTTGTTCTGGTCTCTTAAAAGTTTGTCCAACTTGGTTTTATTGTGTTATTCATTCATAATTCTTTGTGTTGCCTCACTGACTTGTTACACGTTTGTTGACTAACAACTGGATCCTATTCTGTCATAATGAAGTATTTAGTCTGTTGGATATAAAAAGAGACAAAACTTCCAGCTGCTCTGGTGTTACAGGGCGTATTACATGCCTAAAGTAAATACGATCACATAAAAAGGTCGATTTTAGCTCATTCAACACTTTTTCCGTCTTTGACTTGAAGAACCTTTAGATCAGGTATATCATGGCGTGTTCTTAGACTGTATGAAGTCAGAGGAGGTTATGGTCAACTGAGCGCGCTCAGGTGTCAGTCAGCACACATGGGAGGCTGCTTGGTTAGAAACGATTGTAACATTTAGCAAAGGAAGGTGTTGTGACATTTCCAAAACCCACGGGCCTGCTTCTGCCTTCAGCGCATGTGCGTGTTCATGTGTGGAAAGGGTAGAGAGGTGCCTTGTGGGTAGTTAATCCACAGATACCGACTCCCCCACGAAACCCATGGGCTTCCGCTGTCTCCTGAACAACATGCGCACACATGCACTGACCTTTCCCGCGCTATTAAATGACACACCTGAAGCTCGACGTGTGTGTGGAAAATTGGCGAGCGCACACGCACGCAACGGACTGATCAACAGCCTTAGGGGGGAATCTCTGGCTTTAATTAGGGAGTGGGGCATGAATGGGAGGAGCTTATCTGTTTGTTTTTGATGAAATGGTAGTTAGAAATGCAGGGTGAGGCTGTGACGAAAACACCAACAGCTGTTTTCAAACGCTGACCACACTGAGCGTGCTCAGATCAGGTCCACAGTTTTACAGAAAGCCTCAGTAACAGGTCCATGTCCTTATCCCTAAAGATTCACATCTGGACTTAAAGACCTTGCATTAACACCGCCTGTGGAGCAAAAGGCATAATGCTGCGACTTTATGAAAGATGTTAACCAGTCTGCATCTGTAAATGATCGTTTCATCATCCTCACTGACTGAAAAACAGCCAACTGAGGTTCAAGAAGGATCGTTAAAACTCAGACAAATGACAAATTAATTGGAAGTTTAAAAAAGATGAGTTTTTTTAAATAAAGATTTCCTTCTTTTCTCTTTTTTAATAAGTAACAAAGTGTAATTAATAGAATGATCCAACTGTTAGTGATTTTAATTGGTCATGCTTCTGTCATAAACAGTTAAAAAAAACATATGGGATTTCAGTAAAGCAGAGCAGTTTAATCTCACATCTGCTGAGGTTGGTTTCTTAATTTGGAGAGAATAAACCTTTCTACATTTTCTAGTCAGCAGGTGGCGCTGTAAGGGTGTGCCGTGGGGGTTGCTTGGTGGTTTGATGGCTCATCTCTACATTCCACATGTCTGTGGTGCGTTCACTGACACGTGGGGGATGCCATGTAGAGAAAAAAGCCACACAAACTTAGAGTTTAACGGTACACCTGAACTGTCCAAACGTCCCAAATGTGAAACTACTGACTAATCCTGCATGAGGATGAGAGGCTAATGGTTTGGACGCCATTTCTATAACGAGCGAGGAGTCCGCCCTCTCACTACCTCTCTTCAAGAAAACTTGTTTGTGTTTTGGAGATTCTGCTGGTGGCATCCGTGTGATTTTTCCTTGATCCAGCTTTGAAAGTAGAAACTAATGTTTTGACAAGAGACAGACATAAAATCTGTCTCATGCTGGAACAATTAAAGAGGATTTTTTTTGGCTGTTTGGTTTCATTAGACTTCAAACTTATGCGTTAATAACCCTTAAACATCGATGATGACGCCTAAAAAACACGCTCTTGATGATGAATCAGCTGACTTTCAAGCAGAGAAAAGCCACTTTGCATAGATCAGCAACACTTTAGTAAAATCTCAGTAAAGTGTTTCATATACTTTACTGACATTAAGTGCTGCATAATGGCGCACATTCTCCATGGCATTCTCAGCTGATTTACGTGGATTGGGTAAGTTACTGTAAAGTGTCACAGAGCTGCTTTTCTTGCTTCAGAACTCCAGTTCAATGCGACTGTCCCTCCTCAGGTCTCGCTTTTAAAGTTCAAAATCCAATGTGTGACATATGAGAGTACCTATCCAGAGTACATTTCCATGCTCACATCAATAATCTGTACCAAACTGTGCTCGAGCCAGGCCGCTTGGCTTCTGCAAACACTCCATGGCTCGCACTCATAAAGAGCTGGAATGCAGACGCCACTCTCTCCAACGAACAGTAGGTGGCAGTTTGAACTCCGGTCATTGCTTTACCACCAGCAGAGAGAGGGCTTGCTGTAAAAATTTAGGTGGTATAAAGCTCAATGCGTACCTTATATTTTGCACTATGGTTTATTTTGAAGGGCATACGGCTGTTTGCAGGAGTGCTTTTAGTGCCAGAGTCCTTTAAATTCTGCTCGGGCCCACTTTTAACACCAGAGATGTCGCCCGCGACACCTTAACAACACACGACAATGTATATCCAACGGATTCTGGCGTGGAGAATAGCGGCTTTGGATCTTGGCTTAGTGCCGATATGCAACACTTTGTGTAAAATGTAACGGTGCAAAGCTGCTTTTCTCCGCTTCAGAATCCACAAATATTATGTTAATTGCGGTTTGAAGAGTTGGGATTTTTCAAAAATCATCAACACTGGAGCTAAAGCTTTGGTGTGAAAGGTTTAGTCTTTGAATGGACTGATCACAGCAGCCAAACTGCGCTTTTTCAGATCGGGTACAGTACAGACTGTCAAGCACGTAAGCCCTAAGCCAGGCTTTCCAATACCAGGCCTCCAGGGTCGGCGTCCTACATGTTTTCCAACTAACCTGCCGCTGAAGCTCCTTATTGGCTAAACACACCTGATCAAGGTAATCAACAGCAGGGTTTCTGGAAAACCAGCAGGAGGCCGGCCCTCGAGACCAAGAGACAGACACCCCTGCCGTAAGAGAATACATGAACGTGAAGAAGATGAGGGCTGATGATGGTTGTGTGCTCCCGTAAGAAACTTAAAGGATTAGGATGAGAGGCTGTTTCAGTCAGCTGAGCTGGGGGTTTGAAAACACAACGAACTGCATTCACTAAGTCTTCAGCCGATCAGGCTGCGGCGGCATTGCGGGCAGCCTGGATGCTGCAGGGCAGTGCCGCATTCTTTAGTCCCACATGTGACATGTACAGGTACATGCCCACATCAACCAAGTTTATCAGTATAGGCCACACCCCCTCAGATTTTTGGCTATGATGACATCGGTGACTGCGTCAAAGACAAACTGGATGTTGTTGGTGTCGGTGGCGCAGGTCACGTGGGAGTACACCTCCTTGTTGGGGGACTTGTTCTTTCCGTCGTATTGAGCCTTGATGTAGTCGATTCCATCCTGGTACGTGCTGGGACCTGCAAGGCGGACACACAAACACAGGCATGTCACACAAAGCAGCAGTCAGGCTGCATCTTCACAATCTGTCATCTTTGCTTCCACATTGGGGAGGCGCCTCCACTGTTTCATGTAAAGCTTTCTGGAAATCTTGAAACTAAAACCTCTGCAGAGTTTTTGCTTTTGATGAAACCATCAGTTCTGACTGATGTTAGTTTGAATAAATGACCTGCGATGGAAAGTAACCACTCACTCTGAGAGAAAAAGAACTGAGCCCCTACATGTAAATAATTGATCATACAGCAGCATGGAGAACCGTTCAAACTCAGCCTGTTATGAGCTGCAGGTTCATGTGCCAGCTTGAATTGGCTCTGATGCTGCTGGAATGAGGCTAATCGAAGGAACTAGAGCCATTTTGGTTTCGACGGCTGCTGCCTTTGTTGTGGAAGTCGGCCAGCAGCTTTACTGTTGGTCTACAGAGGAGAGAAGCTGCCAAAAATCTAAATAAATTGGATAAATACTGAGAAAGATTCATAAATAGATGAACGTGTCATAAAAAGGATCAGATTAGCCATAAACAACAACTAAAATTTAAAAATAACATCTGTTTTCTCAGCATTTGTCAAATGCATCAGTGGAAAGATGTGTTGATATGTTTGTTTTTTCAAGTTTCCTTTAAAAAAAAAAAAGCAAAATTGTTCCCATTTTGTACCAAAATACCAATATTATAATTAATCAGTCACAAATTAAGTTTCACATCATCTTTTTTTCTGTTTTTGATTATCCTTGTTGTGCATTAATGTTTTCATATTATGGATCAAATCGATAATAAATAAAAGTTAAGGTTTGCAATTGTCAAGAAAAGGGAATTGTTATCTTTAGTGCAAGATATATGTCACAGATGAAATAAGAAGATTCACTTTGTTCTTGCCAAACTGACAATTTGTGTTGTTGTATGTGTTTCGAAGGTTTGTATATATTTTTGTTCTAGGAACAATCTCAGCATCTTTCTTTTAAAATCTGGCATCTCCGGTGCTCCATAGTTGTTAGTGCATCAGCTTCTTCAGATCGCTCTGCAGTAGAGAGCGATGGAGAGCGATGGAGAGCGGAAACGAGAACAGCTCTGGAATTCTAATCCTCTCTTTCTCACACTCTCCGTTTAGCCGTTTCTCCATCTTGCTTTCCCACAGTCTGGTTCTGTTTTTTTCATCTTTTTCTCACACTCCCAGCGTTCTCACTTTTTGTTGTTCTCTGCCAGAGTCCTACTGTTTTGTCTCGTGCTCCTGATTGGACCGCGGGAATGCTCACAGCTCCCTTTGCTCTCTGCGCTTCTTTCACTCTGGTCTTTTGTTTCTCAGCCTGAGCTCATCGCTCTGCTTTCTAATGACATGAAGTGTAAGAAAGCAGAGCTCATCGCTCTGCTTTCTTACACTTCATGTCATTAGAGAACAACTGTAATTTACACTGGTGTGATAAAACTTGTATTTCAAGTTAAATTTATACAGCAACATTGGTATTATCTTTTTCATTCTAAAGTTTCCTCTGCGTTTTTGTCTTTTAGTACAAATGGAAAGTAAACACATTTTCAGATCAGCAACAAGAAAAAGGCACAGCGAACAACACTGAGTAGATGCAATGAACCTCGGGTCCTTTCAGTCTGGGATAATCTGGTGGACTTGATTCAGATGAGTGGAGAATGCTGGAAGCATTCATAGCTCTATTTGGTTCATTTTGCTTCATGGATCCCAGTGTCAGCAGCTCACCCGGGTGTGGTTTTACCTGAAGTCCTTACGAATCAGAAAACCAAAAGCAGAAATCAACCTGCTCCTCTGATTGGCTGATAGTGTTGAGCACCTTTGCCTCTTGACCACATCATGTTTAGCATTTTCAGTGGTCTGGTGGGGGAGTGTCTGCCCTGATTCTGGGAAGTTGTGGGTTCAGTACACAGTTGGTAATAGTCCCAAAAATGGGTCACCATGGGGTTGGACGGGGTGGTTAAACCACTAAATGGCTTCTGGTTATCTGCAGCTCACCACTGGGTAAAACGCAGAGGAAATATTTCACAAGAGAGAAAACAATTTTATGATGGATTGGATTTATCTGCACTTTTCCATATGCTCAAAGTGCTTACAGTGTGTCTATCATTCATTCACGCTGGGTGATGGTAAGCTACTGTTGTAGCCACAGCTGCCCTGGGGCAGACTGACAGAGGCGTGGCTGCCAGTTCGCACCTACGGCCCCTCTGACCATCACCGGGATCGTTCATGCAGATTCACACACCAGTGGAGCTGCACTGGAGGCAAGGAGAGTGAAGTGTCTTCCCAAGGACTCAAGAACAGTTGGCGGGGGGGGAGCAGGGGATCAAACCACCAACCCTTCCATCATTGGACGACCTGCTCAACCGCCTGAGCCACACACCCAAATATTTAACAACTAGTGAGACTTAAACTTTAACTAACGAGACTTTTCCGACATTATTAGGAGGAGTTTTTCCTAAAAACCTTTTATCTCAAAGCCCAGAACAGCTGCATCATTCTCATCACTAAATGTAATCGTTTCAGTTTTACGCACCAAAGTGAGAGCTGTAATGAACCACACCAGGATTCCTTTGCAAGTGAACCAAGACCCTTTTCTTCAGGTGACTCAGAGTTTGCCCATTGAGTCGGCATCAGAGTCATTGCAAACCTTTGGAAAAACTCAGAAAGGGCCCTGAGAGTTTCATCTTAGCCTTCACAGGCCTCAGTTAGTATGGTAATTTCTTTGATATAAAAAAACAAGAGCTTTTCGTTGTACCTTGGGGTTTATCACTATAACGCTGCTCTTCTTTTGCGGTCTTCTTTTCTGTCTACGCATGCTTTTTTAAATTTTTTTATAGCACATTGTGTTCTGTGTCCTGGTTGGCTGTAGACCTTGTCAATCTGTCTCCTCTGCGCCATTTTTCTAAAAAAACAGGCATATTTTTTTATGACGGTTTAAAGTTTGAGTTCAACCAAGTGAGGAAAGTTTGGAAATGTTCCTCTACCATGGGGTTATTTTTAGAACATAACTCCAGAGATAAACAAGGGTCAAGTAAAGTGGTGAGCTTGGTTGTAAGGCGTTATACTCTGTGGAGGCAGGACATAGCTATGCACACCACATACATCTGATTCAACAAGGTCATGTGACACAGTCACCAATCCCAAACGGATGAGGACAACTGAAATCCTTCTCAATAAACGCCTTCTGGAACAACCTTCTGGAGAACAACCAACCCAAAGTGTGGACGCTTTCTGCCTCAGAGCCCCCAACTGTCAGGCACGTTGGTGGAGGGATGATGATATGGGCTTGTTAAGCAGCCGCAGAACCTGAACTCCTTGGAGCAGAAGCCGAAGAGAAGGGGGTCCAACCTTATTTACACATCAAACATGGTAATTTGTCATTTGTTGTTGCGTATCTGAATTTGTGTTTTCCTTTTTGTTAAGACCAGATGTTTTTCCATACTTGTTCCTTCAACTAATGAGCTGAGAGTAAAGTGAAGAAACAGATTAAATAAAAGCATTTTCTGCAAATACTGCTCAGAAATGTTGACTCGAAATGCAGAAAACAGGAGCTTTGATAAATTGTGATTTGCAGGCAGCACATTTAAAGTGTACTTGCCTCACCAGGTCCTCCAGATAAACTGATGCAACACATGAATGACATCAGCTCCAAAGGTTTTTTTTCCTCCAGAGTATTTAACAGATCTAACTCTTTAATACATAAATGTTTTCCTGAAAGGTTTTTTGCAGATGTGTGTTCATGTAAAGATCATGCAGCGTGAGCTCTCTCTCTCTCTGAAGGGTGTACCAGAGTATTCGGGGAAGCAGATGGACAGTGGCGACTTGGTGATCTTGTTTTCAAACAGGTCCTTCTTGTTGAGGAAGAGGATGATGGAGGTGTCCTTGAACCACTTGTTATTACAAATGGAGTCAAAGAGCTTCATAGATTCGTGCATGCGGTTCTGCAAGGAGAGAGCAACAACAGTTACATGCACGCTAATATACGGACGCGCACAAAAACACAAGCGCTTTGCTGACAAATTGTGCTTACTCGTTAAAAAGCAGTAATATTAAAAAAGCACTTCTACCACAGTCACACAATCTGAGCTCAGACAGGAACAAAAAAGACAAAACAACATGAAATCAGAAAGCAGAACCGAGTACCTAGCAGTTCCTCTTGAGGTAGCTGCAGGGTTTCCTGCTGTGTGTTTGTGTGCGTCAACGTAAGTTAGTGGGAAGCTTTCTAACAAGGATGTTAACAAAACCATGCAAGTTAAGCTTGTTAGTAAGTTCTTACTGTCTGCCCTAGCTGGGTTTCTTTTATAGTCATTAATTGAAGCTATCTCAAGTTATCTCTCCCTCTAGGTGGCGCTGCAGTGTTTTCAACATAGCAAAACAGGTTTATGGAATCATTGGATGATCTTAAAGCTAACAGGGAAAAAACATGTGACCACTGCTACCAATGTGTTAGCACTAATTCTAGACTTTCATTTTTAGTTTCACCTCTGCTGACAAATGAATTTGATAAACTGAAACTCATAGCTTATGTCCGAGTTCTTTCCCTAACCACTCCATATTGAACTATACAGTGCGTTTGGCATGTTGTAGTGCAGTCCGAGTCTATGCATATAAAATCGGGAAATTTCCCATAAGTCTCTGCGAAAAACCATCATGCATAGATGCTCACTGGATTGGGGAAAATAGACCACAAGGGATAGCGTTTGAACAATATTTTATGTGAAGAAAAAAAAGAATTTTAATTTATTTTTTAGAAATTATCCAAGGTTTTATCTTCAGATCACGGTGGATTCATAAATAGTCTTTATAAAATGCAGATATTTATTAAGTTTTAACTTTTGGAAAAAAAAGAGTGAGTTTTGTGTGAGTTGCTTTTGAAATCGAGGGCACTTAATAGTCTTACACTGTATAGTTTTTTAGAAGTTAGGCAATAAGGAAGGAATTCGAACACAGCCATGGTCACACAAACACAACTCCTGGCTAGACTACACATTGGCTAGCTTTACGCTAGCCTACTAATGGCTGATGTACCAATGATTTTAGTTGATGCCTAATTAACCAATAGATGGCATCACATTTACAGGGATTGCTGCCGTCAGAAGGACCGTCCCAGAATTTTACAGAAAAACTTGCTTTTTTTCTACACTTTAAAAAACCATCGGAGATAGAAGTTAAAAACATGAATAAATTCACATTATTCTGCTTAAACCTTATTTGCGAGCTAAAAAAAGCACCCAAGTGACAAAAAATTACTTTAAAGAAACAAATCTGGCTAAGCTTTAACCTCCATATGTGCAAACTGAAGCGCTGGTATAAAGCTATCAAAAATCAGATTTATTTCATTATAGTTTTCTCAAACAGACATTTTTCCTATTCTGTGATTTCAACGTTAATCTTGTCCGTCAGTAAAAAAGCTTCGATTCATTTTTAGCTGACAATCTGATCAATTAATTTGATGTAACGAAGTAAAACGAATATTCAATATTAAAAAAAACACAGAGATTTCCTGAAACTCGGAGTTAAAAAAAAGCATCTCTGATCTGTCCCTGTCTATCTAAGGTTGGGGGGATTGGAAAAGCAGAAAAAGAGGAGCTCAAAAAAGTCGAAGACAAGGGCGTGGAGACAAATAAGCAGCTGACGGTCGGTCACAGAGAGACACTGCTTTTTAAGTCTTGTTTAAAAAGAGAAAAAAATAAACCTATTCAGAGGTTTCATACCTGTCTGTGGGAGGAGCATCTGCAGAAGATCTTACTGCTGATTGGTTAGAGAGAAGAGTCGATAGCGAGGAGTGGAAGGAGCCAGAGATGCTGCAGGGTGGAGCTCAGAGCAGGAACAGAAAACATAAGCGGACCCACCCACCCATCCATCCATGTCCGCTGCCTGACCCATGCATGTTCCCACCCACACACACACACCAACACCAACGCACACATGCACAGACCTCGTGTGCCAAGGCAGTGTTCATAGCACAGAAGGGTGTTTTTTGTGAACTTCTTATTATGTTTCAATGCAGACAGAGAGGAGACAGAAAGAAAGGAGATAACAAGCAAAAGTTGCGTTTTCAGTGATGGACGCATTTGCTTTTGTATTAACATCATCAAATGAAGAAAAAAAATTAAGAAAACATGTATAAAAACATCAGGAAACTTAGACACGAAAAAAAACAAAAACAAACATGAAAATAACTACAAACCTGCAGTTCTATCAAACACATTGAAGCTGGTTAAAGTCGTATACATTAATTGATGTCATTTATTTACGTTCACACCGGGCTCGGAAACCCGCCTGTTAGTGAAAAGTCTATGTGCGTTTGGGGCTTCTGCGTTCAAAACTATCACGTTCACGCAACGCTACGGCAGATTTCCAGACCGTTTTGGGCCACGATGTACACAACACGCAGCCATTGAACGTGCCTCAAAAGTTAAACCAGAAGAACTTTGACCAATTGGAGTAACGTCCCTTCAATACATGGAAGCGCCAACCGTTTGACAACCGATCATAAAGGAGAAATTAATAATCGCAGTTTGCCTGGAGCTGGATTTGTGAGATTTGTTCTGCTTTAACATTAACAAGCCTATCAACACTACATGATGAGAGTTGAACGCTTTTTGACAAACCTAATATCATGAACGGAATGCAAAAAAGCTAATATGTTTATAAATAATAATAACAATTGATACTTTATCGTATTTATCCCGGAAATTCTTCTCCGCATTTCACCTATCCCCTGGGGGGAGCGGTCAGCCGCAGATGAGCCGCGCACGGGAGGCCGTAGCATTAACGGTCTTGCCCAAGGACCCTCACTGGGTGATGTTAATTGCTCGCCATTGATATGGTAATTGTCCCATTAACCCCTCCGGGAATTGAACACTGCGTGGTAGCCTCTCACCTTACCAACCGAGCTACCCAGCCGCTTAAGAGAAATCATGACTAGTGTATGTGAATGTATGCATATTTACCAATCAATTTTATCCTGTTGCATGATATATCCTTGCATAAATAAAATTCTGTTGTCTTGTTTTCTGTATTCTCTCTGCTTTGATTGCTTGGAATAAACTATTTCCAAATCCAAACGTGTTCTTGAACGCGCCACACAAGCCCGGTGCGTACCTACCACAAGACAATGGAATACAGAAGTCATTTTTTACAGTCGACATGAAAAAGTGCTTAAGTTGGTGGGGCTTCAGAAAGTATTGGTTGCTAAGGAAAAGGGAAAAACTGAAATGGAAAAAAAATATTGTTTATTTGTTTAAAAATATCTAAACAACACAAAACCAAGGAAATATGAATAAATTATAAAATTTACCAAGAACTTGTGAAAAAAGAAAGGATTAATGTGACAGAAGCTAGAAATGAATAGAAACAAAACTAACTAAAACCTATACGTTGACAGTACCATCTTTTGGATTGAATGAATAAAAAAACAATTTATACAGAGTTTTCTAGTTCCATAAACCATCTATAATTATTAATTTTTAAAGAATATCTTATAATTTTGCTTTACATGTGTCGTTTTCAGGAACTACATTCAACATTATAGTAAAAACTTTCAGAATGAGCAGTAATTTTCTCCTTTAGGTTGCACAGAAATGAGCGACTCTTCCCGGCATGACTGATGCAGGTGGGTGCAATTTCTGTTGTTGTTTTTTTTGCACAGCTGTACTCTGAATGTCAGCGTGACCCTTCCTATCCAACATCACAGACCTACAGGAAGAATGAGCGGCTCCGGCGTGCGTGCAAACACGCGCGGCGTGTCACAGTGTTTTATGGATGTTTTCTCCCCTCATCTGAGGCTCCGGCTCAAAGGGACGGTTCCCTACATCTGCATAAGTGGAGCAGCGTTTCCCAGCCTGCAGCCCTCAGAGGACGCGCTCAGAGATGGCAGTAAGCACTGTGCATTCAAATCAGCTTATTTGTTTTAGGGTGCAAGCTTGTGGTTGAGGAAACACAGTGTTCTTTTTACACGGACTTCACTAAATTCACACTTTTACAAATGGATTTCCCGAATAGATCAACAATTGATGTTGATCTATTTGGCTGTATGATAAATCACCCAAAATGTGATTCAAAACCTGAAAAAACACGTCATCTATCCTCTGGATTAGAAATCATGTCAGCTGTCCAGACTGTGTGCAGCGCAGAAAAATGATTAGCATAAAGCACAAACACTTCACACACTGGCAATGTTTTAGACATGTAGCTCTGCTCTGCTGTTATCATGAAAAAAATGAGTTTCTTTACAAAACACACAACCTTATTTTCTTCACTATTACAAAGAAAAAATAAATCCTGGATTCTTTTTCATATTCTGTCTCTCACAGTTAAAGTGAATCAATGATGAACATTACAAACCAAACTCAGAATCAATCAGCAACTATTTCTGCCCCTGAAATGACTTCAACATCCATCAAGAACCCACAGCAGATGTGTGTCTTTAAATAAAGTCTGCATTTACCTTTAAATTTGTTAAATTCAACCCAAAATGTTAAGTAGAAACCATGAAGAGGAATATTACTGAAGAGGATATTCGGTTTTGACGATGAAGAACACAGAGCAGATTTTTAAAATGCAGTGGAAAACATCCTGACAGAAAATAACTACCGTAAAATCTAAAAAGATTTTCTAAAAATTGGTTTAGAAGAGGCACTTCCATGTCCTTGTGTGGGACATTAATCCCCCCCTTCCGCCAGTCTGACTCATACAAACATGTACAAACATGAACACGGCCTGCTTTTAAATATAGTTCATGCCTCTCATTCCGCCCCCTGACATGAGCTTGCAGATGTCAAACAGCTGGAGAAGAAGGGCGGAGGGGGCGGTCCTTACCGTGGTCTCGTCCTCGTGCAGCACCTGGTCATACCCGCTCAGCGCCACACAGAAGATGATGGCCGTCACGTCCTCGAAACAGTGGATCCACTTCTTCCTCTCCGACCTCTGACCTCCGACATCAAACAGCCTGACGGACACAGACGGACCGGAACTTCAGAGTCTGATAGTACCTCCAGAGCGGTGAGAGCACAAAGACCAAACAACAAACGCTGGGAATCTCTGCACTGCAAACTATTGACCGGTATAAATGTGTCTTTGTTTTACACCTTTCTAAACTTATCCCAAAAGATGGTTTTCTTATAAAAAGCTGGGATCTAGAAATAAAAACATTATACTTTTGCTCCAAACTCTTGACAACAGAAAAACTTGATTAAAGACTTAGAAAAATCTCATATTTTTGATTGATTTTAAGGATGTCCTTTTCCAGTTCAATAAATGCAGACAGGAATTCATTGTCATTGTTTTGGAAACAAAAGTTTTGATTTATGCTCTAAGAATAAATGTTCATTTTAAATCTTATGAGGATTTATTAAGATGGGCCAATTTGTACTAAGATAGTATTCTCATTGTGTTCACATTTTGTCCTAAAATGACTCGTTTCCATTTATTACACTAGGTTTTGTTACTATAATCCAATTAGGTACACAAAAGCACAGAAAACACAAACTATTTGCTTAGAACTAGCAAAAATATTTATTACTGGGCTGTATTACATTTAATTTGAAGTCAAATTGCATAATCATTCTATCTAACAGCTTTTTAAGGTAATTTTTTCCCTTTTTGAAAGCTTGTGTGGAGCTCCTTTGTTTTCTTATTATATGATATCTTGTTAAGTAAAAATGTCTGACTATTTTACTACTTTCTAGTGATTTTCTTCATCTTATCTTTAGGCTGCCGCCTGTCGTAGTGTAGACGAACAAAGAACTGATCGGGGCAGGTTTACGTTTCTGACGGATCATATCTGAAACCACCTTTATCGTCATGACACGTGATTTCATCTGCAAACCCCACGTCACTCATCATGCTTAGCGCAGGTTTGTCAGTGAAGAGCACCTCCATCGGTCCACGACAGCTTCTCCTCAGGAATCCATCGCGTTCATCTGATTTCCTTCACATCTGTCTGAATCCCCAACAGCTTTCTAAATCGGTTTGTGCTTCTGTCTGCACTCGGGGACGCCGTTTCTGTTCTACCTGTTGACTTGAAGTTTTGTTTGCTCTTGTTTCGAGACAACCTGTCTTCATCTCCTGTCAGACACATCCAGCACAGCTGTTCTCTCACGAGTGTAAGAGTAGAATGTCTGGATCTGCAGAGATAGCAGCACGTCTGCAGCCTCTGGTCGACTGTGGAGTTTAGGATGTAGGAGGCAAAAGCGATGCAGCCTCCATCCCTAAAAATAATGTCTGCAAACGCATATTAAGTCCTTTACTGTGATTGTCAGTCTACGAGTAAATCGGTGAGTAAATCTGTGCACAAGGAGCAAAAACAAAGACTGAAATAGAAGTCGGAACAGTCACTTGATTTTTTCCTCGCATCACCCCCCTCCTTCTCCCAGAGTTCCCTGCTCTAATTGAATCTGGCCTCATTAAAAAGAAAAAAAGCAGAGGGCCATAAATATAGATGCACGTTTAAACTGTCAAATTAATTACAGGCGGGAGCTCCGGCTGGATGACACGGAGCGGAGCTGCCAGGGACAGACCTGAAGTGAAGGTTTTTGAAGGTGAAGTGCGTCTCCACGATGCCCGTGGTCTTCACCCGGGTCCTCAGGATGTCCTGCTCTGTCGGCTGGTAGTCCGTCGCACCAATCCGATCTAGGCTGTCCAAGTAGCTGAAGACACAGAGGGAAATAACCAAGAGTGATCTGATTCAAACCTGACAGGAACAACCTTCAACCACAGTCCTTTCTGCACATTCAAAGCATGTTTTTTTATGTTTAATAGCTATCGATTTATTCACACGTTTCTTTGAATTTTTTGTAATTCTCATTTTTCACGTCCAATCAGTTTACTTCTGGTGATCGTTTCCTTTTCGGGTGTTGATAAATGACAAAACTTTCAGCTTAATTTTGCGCTTAACCATCATTGTCGTGTTTCTTTTCTATACATCAGAAATATATTTTCCTCATTATTTAGGAGATCGTGCACAGATCAGATGTCTGTTTTCTTTTATTCTCCTCCTCTGCTGCACCAGTTTCAGCTCAATGCTGTTGGCTTAACCCACTTAGAGAAGTTGGTTTCTTTATTGAACAATTTGTTATCTTGGTTTTATAAGGAACAAGGAGGTGCAAGACTCTGCAGCAGTGATCTGCAGTTTTCTGCAGACAACATTAGCTCCTCTGAAGTGAAGCTTATCACCTGCTGGAAATGAGGCAGAAAAACAAACGTAAGACCCCAGCAATGTGCACGCGCTTGTGGTTCTCTGACCAATAAACCTAATGGCGTGTGGACCGGCTCAGCTGCTTCAGACGCTTAACATCACATCAAAGGGACAATAGGACCCCCCACCCAGCAGATCACCGCCCCATGAAGGCTGGATCTGTCCTTTCAGATTCTTCACGTCAGCTGAAAGGGATTTTTGATCAAAACGATAACTGTCACGGCTTGAAGGGATGAAGTCCATCAGGGCTTCTGCTGAACCAGTTTAGCCCCCGACTGGAAGCTCAGAGAGCGAAAGGAAGAGGGGCGGTAATGGATCATCACAGGAAGTGAACCTTTATTCTTTGATGCGGACGTACAAATTCAATAATCCTGGTTACTGAGTGCTCCAACTAACCGTGGCGTCATTTTAAATTCTGGTCACTTGCTGACCAATAAGTGGAAGGTTTAAAGGGAGGGGAGTCTGGTGCCACCCACTTTCCTGCTGCTCTTCAGCTTCATTTCAGTTTCTTCTGAGCTTCAAAACTGAGGCAGAAAAGCCCATCTGCAGGTCTATGGAGGAACCCCTCACCGGATGGACACAGAAAAACCCACACAACAGTTATTTCATGAATCAAGACTAAAAACTGTCAGAACCTCCTAAACTGTGTTGGAAAGGACAGCGGCAGACCACTGGGAACACTTTGAAAATAGATCAAAAGACAATTGGAGTAGGAACTTAAGTTATAATTAAAGAACAGATGTATTAAAATCAATTTTTGCTGGACCATCACTGCTCTGCTTGAATTCCAGTCCAGCAGGTGGCAGCACCTATAGATGTGTCTGTAAAATCTCCAAAAGAAAAAGAAGGCCGTCCATCTGCTAAATCATGGGGTTTAATATTCATTCAGTGTTTCAGAACTTTGTCTGTAATCAATAAATGACTTTATTTATAGACCTGGAAGTG
This sequence comes from Oryzias latipes, assembly GCF_053564925.1. Lineage (NCBI taxonomy): Eukaryota > Metazoa > Chordata > Actinopteri > Beloniformes > Adrianichthyidae > Oryzias > Oryzias latipes. The sequence goes on along the minus strand of NC_136242.1, from coordinate 29,122,452 downwards.
TTTCTCTTACTGACGTTGACTGACTTCAAAGAACAAAAGGTAAAAGCTGTGGAGGGAAAGTCTTTTGGCTCAAAGAAACAAGAACAAACACAAAGACACACACATACACCACTACAGCTATAAGACTTATTGATCACACGCAGAGGAAAAGGACTAAGAGCGCTTGGAAGGAGAAACCAAGAGGGCGAGATAAAAAATACTGTTTTCCCTCTAAGGTGAAATGAAATCAACCCTGGTGTGCTTAATGGAGCCAAGAAATATATAAATAGCCATAAACCACAAACAAAAGCGTCCATCATGCTTCCACAGAGAATGAGCAGACACGAGAGCTTGGAAATTCAATAACAAGAGGGGTTTGTTTGCATGAACATAGGGCCCTTTATCACTGCAGCAGGTTTCATCTAGATACCCTGTTCTGTTTAGGATTAGAAAAAACCCACCAGTAACAGAGAATTCTGGATTAACTGTCATGACTTATTGGGTTCTGGAAGTCTAAAAAACGTCAGCCTTCTGTTCTAGTAAAGGATGGAAGCTTTCACCGGTTCTGCAGAAATCCTCCCAGATGGTTCTGAGGAACATGTTGAGCATTTATGTAGAAATCAAGTCAGGAATTGACAAGACTTTTACGGTAGAAAATGTTTAAGGCCAATGCTCCTGAAAACAAGGAGGTCAACACCTTGATGTTTTTAAACCAACTCTGACATCAAACTTTCATTCATCTTCAAACCCGTTTTTGTCCCTTTCACTTGGCTGCTGGAGCCTATCCCGGCCACTCGTGGGTGAGAAAGCACGGGACATCCTGGACAGGTCGCCAGTCTGTCGCAGGGCTACAAATCACACACCCATGCACTCACATTCACACCTAGGGACAATTTAGAGTAACCAATTATCCAACTCCAACAGCAAACATTTCCACCAAGTAGAAACTCTGTAGACGGGGCTAACATGAGTCGCCGTCCACCAAAGTGGATCCAGTTCCCTGTCAAAGCCAAAGCCTGATGTGGCACCATGCTTTTGGCTTCCAGCACCAACGCAGCAGTTTGGCCTGGGATTAACTGACTAATATTAAATCAGCAAAGAAAAGAATTTAACAAGGTTTTAAAAAAAGCAATTGTGTGTTGATTAGCATTTAAAGGGAGTTAACTAAAGTTTACAATCTGCTTCTGAAACATTTGTGAAAAAGGGTAATGGAATTAAACACTTGACTAACGGACGCCTGTCGAGTCTGAGATGAAGCTTTGGGTTTTTATGCAGAAAAGGCTTCTACTTATGATCTTTTGTGTTGCAGAATCAGAACCTCCAAATGTTCTTACACTGTATAATGTGTTGTTTCATTGTAGCTACAGAAATGACTGGAGCAGAGCTTAGCATCTATGGAAATGTAGTTTTTACACATGGTTGATGATGCACAGAGAATGAAATGGGCCTTTTTGTAGTTTTCAGCTTTTAGTAAAATAAAACAGGTTAAACATCTAGATAAGGACAATGGTCAACAAATATACTGCTTTGTTCACATTTGATCTTTCAAACTGGTTAAAGGTGGATAAAAAAAAAGGAAACTCCTGTGAGTTAATGACCACAAGTATTTCCCAGAGTCCTACCATGCTTCCCAACACTGCTCTCTAGAATGAGGTTATTTGTTTCAATTAAAAAGACTCAGATTTCCTGCTAAACTCATTATGGGTGAAGACACTCTACAGTTTGTCAGAGTAATTAAATAAGTATTGATTCCATTTTTGTCGAAAGAACTCTTTTAAATCATATCTGTGCTACCCATATCGATTTCTTTCTTATTGTACAGTTTCTGCTCAAACGGGGTCGACCGGAGGCGTTGGAGCTCATGTCTGTTGCTTAGTAACCATCTTTTGGATGGCTAGATGTTTCCCCCACTGTGGTTTCCTGACACCGATTTACAACAGACGCTGTGACTTTTGCGAAAGCAGCAGCGACTAAACGCAACATCATGACGGCGAGCCCGACATGAGAGACGTTTAGATCGATAAAAAGAAGAAGTCTTTGTAATTAAAGCTGCAGGCAGAGCCGTACGGCCCCCCTCCTCTGCAGACCACACTGACATCAGCGCTGCACTGGAACAAGACTGAGCCCCGCCAAAGGTCATAATTAAATTAAAGGAACATTTCAATGTTTTAGTTCCAGGCGGAGCAAAAATGTTGCTGTTTCAGCACAATAGCAACCACTGATAATATCGACTTATGTATGCATCTATGTATTTGTGTTTTAAGTAGTTAAACTTTTTCAATAGATTTCATTATTTTACCAGAGAAGGGACCGATGGTGACAGATGATTCATGCAGAATTTAATAGTTTTTTTTTTTTTTTTAAACTCACTAATGTGTGCCTTGGAGTTTCTGTTGATGCAACCCTCCGTCATTAAAGACACATGCACCCATCCGGAGGATTGACCCGTACGGGTCTCACGGGTTTTTGGGTTGTCCGAATCTGTAGAGGGTCGTAGAGGAGCAGCCACATCTTCAGGGGAGCGTGGGTGTGTCTTGCAGTTCGACGACCCCAAAATGGAACGTACCATTGTTGTGTCTGTGTGGTAAGCGTATCGTGAAATGTCTGTACGGATAATGTAGGCTAAATGCACTTACGATGCAGCTTGTCCGTGGAAAAAAATGTGAATGAACATTTTTGTTCTTTGTCTCACCAAGCGGTCTACCACCTTAATATGTTGTGTGGGTCACCTGTGTGCCTCATACAGGTTTGCCCATTTTTCGCTCACAGACAGCCAGTATCCACCCGTAAGGGCAGTTGTGACTAGTCCGTCCGATACCGATAACCAATATTTCCCCTTTAACTGTGGCCGATAGCCGATATTTGCCGATACTGATACTTAGAGGTCTCCAGTAACACAAAGTTTATATTTCCTTTTTGTTTCTGTATTAGAAATAACTTTTCTTTTGCTATACAATCACATTGTACTTAACCTTTTTAACATACAAAAGGGATCTAATAGGAACAAGTATCCCTTTAAAACTTTCATATGTATATATATCTGAAAGTATTTATTGAAAATTGGACATAACTGTAAACTCTCACTGTGAATCTCAGTGAATATTTTCAGCACATGACAGTTCAAATTTGGCTTCATACAATTAACATCTTAGTGAATAAATGTGTTATAGCAGTAAATACTCAAAAGTACATGACACGTAAGAAGCAGAGTAATCCATATTTGTGTGGTATTTGTGGACCTGCCTGCCATCACAGGCCTCAACTGTTTAATACTGCAGCCTTTCAGAGTAATGAAGCAAAGCAGCGCTGCATGCATTCACCCTCCCCATATGAGGATTCAACATCCCTGTGTGTGCGTGTGTGTGTGTGTGTGTGTGTGTGTGTGTGTGTGTGGAAAGCAACTGTTTCCAATGTATAACTGCCACAAAGGCAGGGGAAGTAATGCATGGACAAAGAGTACAGTATGTGCTTTGTGGTAAATAGGTCAGTGCGCTCAGGGCCTTTGCAGAGAAAGAGAGGTGGCTTGAGGCAGGATGCATCCTCAGAGAGCACAACCTTCATCTTTCTACGGGAAACCCACACAAGTGTGACCACAAAAGCGCGCACAGCCACAAACATCTGGCTCCTGCAGCTGCAAGTACGACCTTCTGAAGCAGCGTAACGCATCTTTACTTAGCACTAAAACAACATTTCATCTCTGTGAGGCCTTCCCATTGAGGTGTGTGCACAGCGAGGCCTCATCATGTGACGGCCGTCCTATCCCCTCATTGGCCGCCTGCTTCGCTCTGCTCCACGGGCAACAACATAATAGGAAGTGTGCATCAATCTTTAATGTGACATTTATCACAGAGCTCCAAACACACCCGCTCCCACACAAAGCGGATGCTGCGTGACTTCATTAACCGCCAGTTAATGTTCAAGTCTCAAAGTGCTCCCATCCCTCTCCTCCGCCTAACCACTCGGCCTCTTCTCCACCTTTAGGTCTCTCATCTTCCGACTGAAACCACACCATTACCATCTCCTCATGGTCCCCGTTTCATCTGTTTCCGTCGCCTCTGAAAGTGTGATGACTTGCAATGTGAATTCACAGGCATGAACTACTGGGGGGAGCTGTGATCAGTAATGAACAGACAAAATAATAAAATGTTATAAAAGAAACTAAAATATTCAGGATATTTTTCATGATTTCTGCCTGTCAGGGGGATCGCAGCACTTTTCCTGTGTCTGTCTGTTTGCTCGGTTATAGATATGATTTTAAAGGCTAATCCTAGTGTGTCACTGGGAGTAATTTCACTGGATTTATGATGCATAGTTAAACAGCTTCTACATGCACAAACACTGCAGGGGAAAAAAAAAAAAAGAGTCCATCTCTGTGTAAATCAGGCCTGTAATAGGGATTGATCGCACATCCTGATACCATTTAGAGGATTATCAGAGAGCTGCGTGTTGTGCATGTTTGGTTATTTTACTGGCGGGGGAGCACTTATAGGCCCCTCACTGACCAAAACTGCATTGAAGAAAATGCATCTTCTCCAGTTGACTGACAGATAAGAAATGAGTCACTGATGAAGGCCTGATCGTCCCACTGGTTTTTCTTCTCGGTTTCACAACCATCATCATGCTAACCAATGACATAGATTGAACTCAGTGACATCCGTTAGGCAAATTTAAAGTCTTAAAGGTGTAAAAAAAACAACTCTATTTCTTTGTTTTCCCATTTCAGTTCCAATACCTTTAATTTATTAAATCATCATCAGCTTAAAGACCCGCTATCAGCATTTCTGACTGTTTTTATTTTTAACCAGAATTTGCTGAACATTCAGCAGAGTTGTTATTATAAATCTATAAAACACAAAAAAATGGTTTTTCCTTTTAAGTGACACAGAGAGATTTACTTTCTCTTGATTATAAATCAAGAGAATGCAGGTTCAGACCAACGAGACTAAAATCTTATTATTTCTTGGTCGCTGCCAAAGCTGATGTTGAAAAAAAGTATTTTTGAAACAACATTTTTTTTTATTGTCTTGCATTATCAGCTCTTTTTTTGCTTTGGACGTGCCAACTGGTGCCACGGCAGGCTGCCAGTTACCAGAGCTCAGTGTTAGTTTACTTGTTTTTGTTATCTTATTGTTTTGTTGTTTACCCTTTAATTGATGGACATAGACTTTTTCTTTTAACACATGAGTGTGGTGGCATGCCTGCTTCTCCTTTTTAGACTTTTTCCACCACTTTCTAAGTCTGAAGCGGTGCATCGTTTACATGATCAGATATTGTCGCTTGGCAACAAAAACTGACCGAGATTGCAGAAGAGGCTGAGGTCCTTCAGAGTTTGCAGGACTCTTCAAGAGTGTTTTATGATGGTATTGCATCTAGCGTCTTCTACAGAGTGAGCTGCTGGGGGAGCAGATGCACAGGAACAGGAAGAGAATCGACAAACTGGTGCAGAGATGCGTTCTGGAATATCCCCTAAGTCTGTGACTGTGAGAGGAGGATGCAACAGAAACTAGAATCGATCATGGACAATCCTCTTCATCATCATCCTCTCCATGACACCATGGGTGCACTGAGGACCTTCTTTAGTCAAAGACTTTACCACCTCGTTGCAGGAAGGAGATCTTTCCTCCTGTCAGCTATCAGACTCTACAACGCTTCACAGGGCACTCAATCGAGTTATTTCTTGTATTTTAGTGTTGTTGTTATTTATTGCATTCTACTGCTATTTAATATCTATTATTATGAGTTGTTTTCTTAAGAATCTGTTGTTTTTGAGCATTGGTAAGAGAGCAACTTCCCTGACATGGAATCAATTAAAGTTCCATCTTCTTCTTACTGTGGGAAAGTCCTTCTGTAGGGGCTTTGATTTGCTTTTTAAAGAAATGTATCTGGCAAAACAACTTTTTTCTTTGACTAATAACATTTGGTAACACTTTATATTATGATTCCTTAACAAGCTTTGTTAACACATTAACAAGCATTATAAATGAATTTATAGAGTGTTAGTAAGACATTTATTAGTACAATAAGTCTAATAAGGTTTATTTAATTACTTAGTTAATACATTTACAAGCATTATTATTAGGATGTTTTTAAGATGCTAATGATACATTTATTGGCATTATAGATGCCTAACAAATGTGTCAGTGTTAATAAGCTTAATAAGATTTATTAACAACCTTTGTTAACAAATTAAGAAGTATTATTATTGTTTGGGGTTCTAGTAAGACATTTATTAGCATTATAGGTGCCTGACACAAGCCTAAGTGTTAATAAGCTTAATAAGTTTTATCAACTAACTTCACAAATTAATTGGCTTTATTAATGTGTAAGATGCTAGTAAGATATTTATTAGCATTATAGATGTATTGCTAATACCCTTTACAGAAATATTTTTGTACGTTTAGTCTCTTTTAATGTTATAAAGTTCTTTTTACAAGCGTTATGCTTTGTGTTGTTTGTGGTAAAAAGCATTCCTCACTTTAGATGAGGTGCTGCAAAACATTTAATAAACTGTTAACAAAGTTAATTAATACATTTGTTAAGCTTATAAGCAGTTTAGTAATATGGATTTTGTAGACAATGGTCTGACTTTAGATGTTAATGAATCTTATTAACAATTTCAGGCATTTGCTCGTGTGAGACATCCATAATGCTAATTAATGTCTTCTTAGAACCCCAAACAATAATACTTCTTAATTTGTTAACAAAGGTTTTTAATACATCTTATTAAGCTTATAACACCGACACATTTGTTAGGAATCTATAATGCCAATAAATGCATCATTAACATCTTAAAAACATCCTAAAAATAACGCTTGTAAATGTATTAATAAAGTAATTTAATAAACCTTATTAGATTTATTGTACTAATAAATGTCTTACTAACACCCTAAATATTCTGTAATATTGCTTGTTAATGCGTTAACAAAGCTTGTTAAGGAATCTTAATATAAAGTTCTACCTCGGTAACACTTTATATCAAGATTCCTTAACAAGCTTTGTAAACACATTAACAAGCATTATAAATGTATTTATAGGGTGTTAGTAAGAAATTTATTAGTACAATAAGTCTAATAAGGTTTATTAAATTACTTAGTTAACACATTTACAAGCATTATTATTAAGATGTTTTTAAGATGCTAATGATGCATTTACTGATATTATAGGTGCCTAACAAATGTGTCAGTGTTAATAAGCTTAATAAGATTTATTAAATTACTTAGTTAACACATTAAGAAGTATTATTATTGTTTGGGGTTCTAGTAAGATATTTATTAGCATTATAAATGCCTGACACAAGCCTAAGTGTTCATAAGCTTAATACTATAAACTAACTTAACAAATTAATAGGCTTTATTAATGTGTCAGATGCTAGTAAGATATTTATTAGCATTGTAGATGTCTTGCAGATACCTGAAAGTGTTAATAAGATTTATTAACATCTAAAATCAGACCATTGTCTTCTAAATCCATATTACTAAACTGCTTATAAGCTTTACAAATGTATTAATTAACTTTGTTAGTAGTTTATTAATTGTTTTGCAGCACCTCATCTAAAGTGTGGACGTTTTTTACCACAAACAACCACAAAGCATAAAGATTGTAAAAATAACTTTATGACATTGAAACAGAATCAACATACACAAATCGTTCTGTAAAAGATATATAATAATTTAATTCAGACAAATAAAAAATATTAAAATACTTATAGACTGGTGATGAATGACTCTAGCATCATAGCTAATAAGGATAAAGTATTAGCATCTATCCTGAGTGAAACATTCATTGCAAATCAACCTTTTAAGTAATTCGAAGATAGTTGTATTCGCAGAGAGGCACGCCACGCGCCCTGCCCGTAACCCGGAACCGGAAGTCCATTAGATGTTAATGAATCTTATTAACACTTTCAGGTATTTGCAAGACATCTATAATGCTAATAAATATCTTACTAGCATCTGACACATTAATAAAGCCTATTAATTTGTTAAGTTAGTTAATAAAACTTATTAAGCTTATTAACACCTAGGCTTGTGTCAAGCATCTATAATACTAATAAATATCTTACTAGAACCCCAAACAATAATAATACTTCTTAATTTGTTAACAAAGGTTGTTAATAAATCTTATTAAGCTTATTAACACTGACACATTTGTTAGGCACCTATAATCTCAGTAAATGCATCATTAGCATCTTGAAAACATCCTAATAATAATGCTTGTAAATGTGTTAACTAAGTAATTTAATAAACCTTTTTAGACTTATTGTACTAATAAATGTCTTATTAACACCCTATAAATTCATTTATAATACTTGTCAATTTGTTAACAAAGCTTGTTAAGGAATCTTAATATAAAGTGTTACCGGATCTTCTATCTAAACTAGTGAGTCCAGACAACTGTAGAGCAGGTTTTTAGTCATCAGATCAGTTAAAAAAATCCCAACCTGTTAAGTGCTTCTTCCTGTAGCAACCCATGAAACATCTACCAGGGAGGTGTGAGGCTGTTGTGTGCAGCTGGTACAGGGAACATGGAGCGTTTTTGCTAAATAACAAACTTGTTCTAGTAAATTTATTTTTAGCTCAGTGAAGTCCTGATAAGATCCAGAGGTTATGATCTGTTTGTAAACAGTCTTAACAAATGCAGTTCAATTAGGATCATTGAAAAGCAAGAAGTAAAGCATCTTTAGAGGAGTGCAGGTGTGTTACGGTGTGTTACAGGTGTGTTGCAAATGTGTTGCAGATGTGCTGCAGGTGTGCTGCAGGTGTGTTGCAGGTGTTTTACAGGTGTGCTGCAGATGTGTTGCAGGTGTGCTGCAGGTGTGCTGCAGATGTGTTGCAGGTGTGCTGCAGGAGTATTGCCGTTCCCTTGAGGGTCATGAAAAAAGGAACGTATGATAGTAATGTGTATGCTTAGTGTCTCGTTGAAAATAATAAAATATCAGTACGACTTGCTTGCATCTCACCCTTATGTCACCCATACTTCCCCGTCATGTACTGTATTGCTTAGGTGTTTGCTACAAACTGTCGCTGGCAGCATGCATGTAGAAAAAAATGGGCACGAATATTCTTGCTTTTTGGGTTGACCGATTGGTCTACGACTCTTGCCCATTTTTTCTTTTACTTCCAGACAGTCTGTATTCACCCATGAGGGCAGCTGTGACTTTGGCTTAAAGAGAGTGGAGTCTGACAAAGGGAGGACAGTTTAAGCTCATTCCCTTCAAATTAACCACTGTGATGTGTCAAAAACATGAACGTACTATTGCGCTGAATCATTGAGCTGGTACTCTCGGGCGCGGCTGAAGCACTCCTGGAGACCCGAGTCGGACCACAGACGCATCATTGCAGACAGCAGCTCGGCGGAGAAAGGCTCTGTGTCCTCCATGCGGCTGACCACGTCACACACCATCTTTGCATCAGCCTGAAGAAACATGACAGAGAAGCTTCACATCAACATCCTGATGGAAAAAAAAACTACAGCTTTGTTTGAGCATCACTTCATTTTATGTGGGGGAAAAAACACATCAAGTCTTTTTTATTTCTGTGGAGAAGCCCTAACATGAGATGTGCCACTCAGATTTGGTGTTCCACAGGGTTCTAGACTTGAATTATACACTTTGACTTTGGGCAATAAAAACATGACCTTCTACTTCCATGCCAATGCTAATGATACCTATCTGTGTCCATCAGTACACTAAAGGTAAACATTGAAGACTGTACCTTATCATGTCCAAAGTTTTAGCCCTAAGCAGGTTTTTTGTTTCTTCAATTTTTGATTCAATACGGGGGCCCTAATGACCCTCTCTTCACAAGCAAGGGAATAGATTGGAGTATTGGTTTATTTCAAGCAATACAAGCAAAAAAGAGTTGTGTTTTTATTTTTGATGAATTACTTCAGGATTGCACTGCATCTGCAACAATACAGATTTTGTACAGGTTTGACAAAGCTCTACATGCATCAGGTGACGTTCTGCAGCAGCTGTGCATCACCCAAGGTTGTGGGTTGGGATGGAACTGTTAAAATCATGGATACAGGCACCAGCAAAAAGCTTTCTTAGCAGGGTGGCCTGGGTTTCCCTCATGGATTGATTAACCAGTTCTTTCACAGAGTTGACTTGCTACTCCTCCACATGAGGAGCCAGTTGAGGTGATTTTGAAATCTGGCAGAAATGTCACCCGGACGCCTTCCCATTGAGCCTCCCTGAGTACGAGGAGTCACAGTGGCAACCCAGTGTTTTACCCCCTTTAGTGTAATGTAAAGACTTTGATGCTCTGTAAACATTAAACCTGTTAGCAATTTCAGAGAGACACAAGGACGATCCTGCCTTATAAATGAATTTAGAAATAAGACGTCAGGTTAATGAATTCTGTAATTTGTCTCACCTTCCCTTTCCTCACAGCCTAGGTTGACTTTGCATTGCTGTTTGCTCTACTGGGCTTCATGTTTGCCCTCCCTTTCTTCTTCATCAGTGTTTTTGGCATTTCCTTTTATTCCTCTCATCTTCCTTAGCTTGCTGCACTTTGCTCAGTCTCCTATTTCCATCTTCTATTTTTTAACCTCCTCTCTTTCTCTCGTTTCTTTCTTTGGTACCAGACCGAATGGTTTTCTGTCCTTCTCTTCATCATTTCTTACCTTTATGAAGGACACATATCATCATTTCTCCTGCTTTAAATGCTCTTCACTCCACAAAGAATGACTGTCTAAATTTAAATTTTTGTTCTTGTTTTTTATTTCAAGCTGAGAGGATCCAAATAATGACAGAAAACGGTTTCAGATTTTGATTTAAGCTCTATTTATTCTCATCCAGTCATATGGAAGCTTTGATAAATGCTAATTTACATCTGTCTTCGTTTATTGGCCAAAAATGTATTTATATTTTGTGTACAATAATTATATTGTCAGATTGCTCCAGTCCTCAGTTATTCGAGTCTTTAAATCTCATCATTTTCCAGAAATGATTTTACTCAACAATTTCCACGAACCCAACGTCAACCGAGACAAACTTTAAAAATTAGGACTGTTTATCACCAATAATTTCCAGAATTGATTGACCATACAGTGTTACATGGTTTCTCAAATGGAGAAGCTCCAACAAATATGTGCTAATCGTTAAGAAACCTGCGTTTTTGTTTGGCCACTAGGTGGAGCTTAATTACACTTAATTCCCGAAGATTTGAGCAAAAAACAGCTTTAGACCACAAATGGTTACTTTAAAACATGTTTCCATAAAAGAGTTTGGAAAATTCCTGCCTGTGAGTCTAAGAAGCTGTTCATTTAGTCAGCGATGTATGTTTAGGTCGTCCAGCGTTAGCCGTCCTTTGAGAAATTCCATTATATGTTAGCATCAAGCTAGTGCACTTTGGTTTCCCTGTTGTTAAAATGACACTGCAGATGTATCAAAGTATATTAGTAATGTTCCATGAACCTTCCGATTGTATTTTGTATACTGTTTAGCTGTTGTACATGGTTGTTTCAAAGCTTTATCTCGCCAAATCTCACTAAATCTCTCGGGAGCAAGGTTAGGTCACCGGAAAAAGAAATAAATAAAAGATCGATGTCTACTTATATGGATTGATTATTGGATCGATTCAGATCGATTCATCAATTTTATCAACCCAGCCCAATTAAAAATAATTTAGAAACATTTTAGGTTTAAGCTTTTCTTGGTAAACCGGTCTCATTACATTGGAGTACAGAGTTTAAAGTTTGAGTTTCTCTATTGCTGTGAATTTCAGAAAAACATTCACAAACTCTCCCAAACAATAGGTAACTGAGAGCTCTTCCTCTTTCATTTAATGAGCTGAAAACTAAACTCTAAATGTTTTTGAAAAATACAAACACTATATAGAATATTTGAGGCAATAAATGGGTATGTTATTCATGAAATCGTCATTGCCCTTCCTAGTCTTCAAATCTGTAGCTGTCTGTCTGACCCTGAATGAACAATCATCGTCTTCATCTTCATCCCTCCAAACTTGCTCATTTCCTGATCTCAGTGTCCCACCACACCAGAGCCAATCAGTTGTCAGTGCTGTCTTTTCCGGGCCAACAAGCTTCACATTTGACAGCTTTACAAAAATAAAAAGAGGGCATCAGAATGTTACGATACTGGAGTCAGCTTCAACAGTGAGTGAGCGTAAACATAACATGATCAGAGCAAACATGGGGGGGATAGATGTGACTTCCCTGCCCTCAGAGAGCATGCTCAGTTCTGTCCTTGAAGCGCTGTGAACCTGACTCCCCCAGCCTGATCTCTCTGACCTGATCCCTCCCTCAGCGGTCCGGAGCTCAGAGCAGGTTCCTCTCAGTCAGGATGCTCTGACAGCAGGCACAGCAGCCAGATGTGGAGTGACAGAGATGGACAGAGCAGAGATGAATGAAGAACGTCAGCCTGTGGGGGCTCCAGTGGAGAGCTGGGCAGAGAGCCACAAGCGAGCAGGAGCTCACAGCCAAACCAAGGACACAGTCCAAAAACACACACACGCTTTTTTTTACTACCATGATTACAGCTTACACACATTTAAATTTTCCAGCCTGTCTGGGGGAAAATATGTTCTATCCAAGCTAAATGGCAGATCTGACCTCTGCTGCAAGTCCCAAGTCTGGCTCAGAGCCTTCTCTGAGGAAAACGAGTCCAAAACACCTCCAGTCAAAGTTAAACAAACCCAAACGTGAGGCTTGATTCAACGACATGATGAACTCCTGACCGTGTTAGTGTGACAGCACCTCTGAGCAACGGGCCAAGCCTGCCGGGCCAGCACACTAGAGACAACCCAGAACTTTGCTCATTTATCTTTTGGAGGTGATTTATAATCCTTGTTCATGTTTCAGAAAACAACTCTCTATTAGAACCACATTTGCAGTAGCTGATTACAGAAGTGCTTAAAAATGTTTGCATAAATATGACAAACAGTTGTTTGAGTTTACTTGTGCTTCCTAGATCCTTACAGAATTTGCCACTTTGACTTCCTCCTTTTTCACACCTCAATTGAGTTTAACATTCTGTTTGAAGACCCAATCCATGATGGAGGACTTATATAAAGAAAATTAAGAAATAAATAAGAAATAAAATTGCATTTCTGAGTAGCTCTTTATTCAAGTCGTTGTGAATCAGGAGCAGATGCAAAAATCATAATCATAATTAAAAGATCACTGAGAATGCTTTGGAAATAGATTTAAAAAAATTCTTGGAGTAGAACTCTAAAACAGGGGCTGAAAAAGCAAAAGCAGATCCTCTCATCTGTTTGGTGTAGGAAGTGTGCTGTGGACATCTGTGGGAAAAAGCACAAACAGCTGGAGGCCTACTCAACAAAATACGTGACTGTGTTGGCTCTACAGCCAATCAGAAAAGAAAAACACCACCAGCAATTTTTATCCATCCATCCATCCATACATCCATCCGATGTATCATTTTGCTTCCTCTTTACCCATCTGGCCCCATCCTGCCGCTCAGACTCTCTCTCTCACTCCTCCGCATCACATGACTCTCAGCTGCAGTTGCCATGGCAACCATCCTCACTTTCCCCGGGAATGCAATGTTGCCTGTTTTTTTTCCTCCCATTCTCTCAGTCTTCCCATCCATCTGCCGCACCCTTCTCCTCTCTCCTTCCCACCATCTCCTCCTAGTTTATTTCTCCGCTCTCCACACGAGTCCAGCAGAAACTTATTTTCTCCATCATTCAAACACCAAACAGATAAAAGCTCTCCCACAAACAGCTGAAGTGGGGGGGGGGGGGGTCATCACCCCCTTCAGCCATTCTTTGTAGCTGCTCTGAATAATGAAAGTGATGAAATATTGAACTACAGTTCAGCCGTCATGCAGAGTCTGACACACACTCATGTTTTGAGCTTCCTGCAGCCACACCCAACACGCCACCACCCACAGAGCTTGAAGCTGGGGGGGGGGGGGGGGTGTGTCAGGATGAGATGTTATAGTGGAGCATTAAAAGACTAAGTGCAGGAAAAAAAATCAATGCTGCTTTCCCACCCTCAACTGCATCAGAGAGAGAGAGGGAGGCATGTAGGAGACAGGGAGTTGGGGGTGGGGGTTCTTCACTGTGCACGTGATCCTAATGGCACATCTCTACTATGAGAAACTCCTTCATCTACAAAGGCCCTGTAGATGATGATAGGAGTGGTGAGTGATCCTGTGACACAGCAATCACACTCAACTAGCTCTGAGTCATAAATGTAAAACCTCAGCCTAAAGTATGAAGGTTAGGATTCTTTAAAGTACAAGTCAAATACAAAAACCTTCATGAAAGGAAAAAAAAAATACTGTTTTCTGAAGTACTGGAGTAGTAACTTGACTAGTCTTAATTCATACTTAGAACAATGTATCATCAGCATACAACTTCAAAAATGTCCTTTTCTATCAATACCCATTAAAATACAAATTTTCACACAGAACAAAACAGGCCCAAGTTGGTGCTTGGAGGTACAATTTGACTACTTTTAACATGTTTTAGCTATGAAATAAGAACAACTTTTCATGTCCGGTTGTGAGCTCTACATACAAATCCGGCGTTCATATATCGTGCGCTGTCAGTTCAAACTGGTTAAACGTTTTCACGCTAAACCGCAGCAGCGCAGCACTGTGACCAATCAGGGACTTGGATTTAGTAGTGATGTGTAGGTGTCGCCTGCGTCAAAACACGGAAGTACTAAGCATTGTAAAAATGATCACGAAAGAGACATTAATAACTGTGTCCAGTCGGATTAATATAATTCCAAGACGGACATTTGTAGGAACAGAGCTGTGAAAACAAAGGGTCTGGAACAAGATTTGCGGGATTTGCACCACTTTGACTTTGCGCACCAAGGCTCTTCCTATTGTAGATGGCGGACGAGCTAAGATAAACAGTAAATACTCTAAAAAAAGAAGAATCTTTTCCATGTTGCTACCTGTGTGTGTGGCGCTGCTCAGGTGTGTACACGACCGCGTTCATAAACGCCAATGCCATAAACCTAAGGCATTGGGCCCCATTATAGAGTCTTCTGTATGACTTGGCCATCGATTTAAACTCACGACCTCTACCACAAGGCCACTAACTAAAGATAGCAAGAGGACACATTCAAACTGAACCAACTTTCTATGGCTTTGGATCTCTAGATGGTTTTGTGAACATTTGATTTGCTGGGAAAGAATTCATTAAACTGTCGCAAAAAGAAATGTTCTCTCTGCAGCCGTGACTGAAAATACACCGTCTCCATGGATGTCTTTCTTTCAAGCACATTTTTAAGCCCAAAGTCTCCCCTCTCTGCTGTTAAACTGTCACCTTTCATCCCCATGAGTTCCTCTACCTCCCCCCAGCTTTAGTCCACCATCCAGTCTGCCTCTCTGTCACTCACCAAGTCTTTCCACTCACATTCTTCTAAACTTAGATCCAGCAGCAAGCTGTCAGTCCTCGTCTTTCCAAACACACTTCGATCCCTGTTGGTGATGCACAACTGTGTGCTGGACTGACACACAAAACAGATACTGAGGCGATGCTCCATCAGGAGAAGCAGTCCAAACCCCGTCCATCATTATCCACTGAGGGCCACAGACTCCAGTTCTTTCTACACATGTATGACCATGAAGGGGTTATATAAGCCTAGGCAAAGATTAGAGAGAAGAGAAAATGCTTCAGATATCAGTCTCGTTTAGGTGTTAGCCTCGTGACACGTTATAAATACATACGTTGTGTATATATATATATATATATATATATATATATATATATATATATATATGTATAAAGCTATTTCTTACTGGAATATACTGCCTCTAAAATAATATTAATAATCAGTCATAGTAGTCTTGAAGCTTAAGAAATTGATAGTTCATGTGGAAACTACATAACATAACTGATTTTTCTTTTTTCCTTTTGAATCTGGAATTTTGAATAGCTCTAAAGAAAACTGATGTGTTATGTATTAAATGTCATTTCTACTCAAATCCTTGTAATAATGTATGTATTTTAAAAAGCGGACCCAAAAAAGAATAGGTTTTACGTTGGTCAACCAGCGGCCAAAAGAATTGATTTTATTATTTAGGTTTCTGACATCTGTAAAGAGTTTATATATTATGATATAGGATATCTTTTTATTTAAAAGGATTTTTTATTCCAGTATTTTGAGCAAGTATATAATTCAGGAAGGAATTTGACATTTAGCATAATTAGGCTTCTGTCATCTTTCTTTCTGTGAAATCAGCAGTTAGTTACCGGAATTTTTTTTCCATCTTTTGTCATTTCAGAATTATTCTGCTCATCAGATGTCACATGTTTAACTTATCCCATAGCAGTTAACCTTGTAGTTTTCAAGCTGTCATTCTCTTTATGCTTATTTTTCTCCTGAGCTTTTACCAAGGCTTTTATGTCCTGCATTTCTTTTGTGGAGCTCCCGTCATTCCAAACATATCAGGCCTGCTGTTGATATTTATGGCCAGGACATCAAGGCAAAGCTGGGGTTTCTCCAGGGTGCAGCTTGGTGACATTAACCAGATATATCTGCGGTCTTGTAATGTCATTCTGACCGGCTCTGCCCAGAGTCTGTTTATACAATCACACCAGACTGACTTGAAGGATGATCGGCTGCATTTACAGTGAACGCAGACAGTTCAGTCTTCATATTTGTGAGGTGTGCGCTTTCACACAGTAGTTTAAAATATTATGATGGCCTTTGTCAAAGTAAGTTGTGGAGAGTCGGTGAGGTCACATCTAGGGTCAATGAAAACTTTCCTGCTCCTGCTGATTTACAAGGTCAGGACAGGTCGATGAAACTGAATCTTCATCCTGCCACTCAGGTCATGCTCAACAAACAATAACTATGACGTGAGGTTGGTGAACCGCCTGCATCCCTTTGTCTGCTCGTTTAGCACCACATGCATAGGTACTCGCCTCACGTAGTTAGAATAAACACCCTCATCAGATTTAAACCTGATTTGCTCAACAATTTACTCAACAATTTGCTCAACCTTCAAAGTTAAAAAGTAAGTTAAAAAATAGAAATATCTGCTTGTCATGATATTATATTCTGACAATGAATCCCACCAACTCTTGATTGGTTTTATAATGACAAATACAATTTTTTTCTCCTTTTTCCACCAACAAGTCAAAAGCCCCTGTAAACATTATTATAAAAAGTATCAAAAGCTCATCAATTCAGGAGTGACATGTGGTATGTACACTGACGGCAGTTTTGTTTGAAGACTAGTTCTTATTTAGCATCTGTTCTCAATCTTTGCATATTTGAAGACATACTGCAGGCCTTAGAAGGGTAATATATCAACCCTTCAAACAATAACTCTTACGGGTTCCAATCACATAGGAAAAAATGTAACAAAAGAAACAACAATTGTCAGTGTAACAGGCTAATAGTCCTGCCAAATGGTGTGGTGAGCTCTATGGTGTTGGTAAGTGAGCCTTTCAGTGAAATGCCACATGTTCACACGTTTACACCCAGCTTTTGAGCACAAAGCAAATAGACAACACCAAAATTCAGAAATGCACCTTTCAAGGACAGAGAGAGTCACACTAATGAATTAAACTGCTAAATTCAGCTGTTGATGGCTTACAGAGGAGAAGCAATAAAAACCAAATTAAAGTCTCAAGCCTTTGGTTGAAAACTCAAGTCAAGTTTCACGTCAACCTTTAAACAACTCATTATTATCACACTAAAAGCAAAAGCTGATGCTCTTAATTTCTCACTAATGAAACCGTAGCAAAATCATAAGAAAATACCTTCTTAGGTTTTACAGCAAAGTCCTGAATGTACAAACAAGAATTAACAAACAAATATTGTTCACAAAGCTCAGGTCTCAAGTCTTTGAGTTTAAACTGCGAGTCAAGTCTCAAGTCCTTGCCGGTGAGACTTTCAGGCAGACTGATTGAGTCCGAGTCAGAAGTCCCCATGCTTGTCTTTGCTCTGGATGGTGAGGTGCTGTGAACAAAGATCCTGCTGGAAAGATGTCCCATTTTTAGCTGAGGTGGGAGGCTGGGACAGCCCTGTGGACCCCTCCCTTTAGAGTTATTCTGGTTGTAATCAACTTGGAGGGAATCTGCAGCAGGAACCACATGACCATGAAGACCTTGGGGAGTTTTGGGGTCATTTTTTAAGGGGGGGAGGAGCATCAGAAGTCCTTGTTGCCGTTTCAGCATCCTGAAAAATAAGCTAACAAGCAAAATAGAAAGAAAATATGTTTTTCAGACAATATGATGGTTTAAAATGTGCAAATTGATTGGAAATGAACAGAAACATCCAACCAACAAAATTCTCTTTGTTTTTGTCCCTCTTTATATTGTCATGTATCACGAATACATCTTGTATAGCTTCTTGTCCTTAAAACTAATAATCAAGACTGTTATCTCTTTTCTCAGAACACTGTTGTTTTTTTTAATCTTTAACACTGGAACTGTTGCCGGCGACAACAAACTAACACATGCTCCTGTAACTACTGTAACTCTTGACTGTTTCTGCAATTTACATAATTCCACCGGATTCTAAGGCGGAGAAAAGAAGCTGCGCCTTAACGTTGCATATTGGCGCAAAGCCGCTGTTCTCTGTGTCAAAATGAGCTGGTTGACATTGATTGCGTAAACACTAACCTACTGTTACCTAATGTTCCATATCAGGGCCAGGCTGCCTTTCTCAGCCTCAGAAACCGCTGGAACTACCTTACTAGCGTAAAGGGTAGAACAGTTACGGTATTCAAAGTATACCACTGCAGCTAAAGCTCTGGTGGTAAAGGATTAAAGCCAATATTCTTAAATGAATCTAAAAAAGGTTCAACTGAGGTGTTCTGCAAAGAATCACAGAAACTAACTTTTTAAAGGAAAAAAACTAACTTTGAGTGGATCTAAAGTTGGAACATCTTTTATATAAATAAAGTTGACTCCATGTTTAAAACAGTCCTCCAAAATGTGACCTGTCCTCTTGTCTTGATTAATGATGATACACGTACCTCTTTTTAAGCTTCTCTAGACCAACAGGACCCTGGGTTACCCTGCACTCCAAACTCTAAACATTTAGGATCTAAGAAGTTCCCTGAAAATCAGCAGCAAAAACTGAATAAAGTTGGAAAAAGCAATAAAAGAAACAACTGTGTAAAGTTTAGAAGGGTGGCGGTCTCCGTCTTTTTACACAGTGACTCAGTTGATCTCAAACTGGAGGTCATAAACATCAGAGAGTCACAAGATCGCCTTTAAAAGTAGGTTATGAGGAGCGCTGCTTTGCTTCAATAAAGAGGAGAGAATTCACGGAGTTCCGATTCTTCTACTCAGAAGACATTAAATATGGGACTTCACATGAATGTACTGAACCCTGAGAGGCTTAACGATCAATCTGTCACTTGACATTTTGCGTAACTGATATCCCAAATCAATAACCTCTTGGCTGTCCTAAATACAGCAAACCATTTGTGCCGTATCAGATGTGAATGCAGTCTTGAACGGGTGCGATCCAATCCCTGCATCTGCTCAGAGACAGCGAGGCACAAGGAGAGGCGAAGGGGTAGGGGAGGTGGAGAGATGGTGAAAATAGGGATGAAAGGGATGAAGAGAGAAAGAAGTAGTCGTGGCCTGTGTTGGGACCAATGGCATGCGAGGAGACGGCTCCAAAACAACAGGATCCAATCACGTGGAAGACTGCAAGTCAGGTGACCGAGTGGCTGATAGTTCTACAGAAGTGGCTAGCATGGTTGCTACGGAAACTGCTTGGTATCCTGGAGACATGAGCAGGGGCTTACAGGCGAGTGAATGGTGGAGCCGCCAGAGAGGAGAGCTCCGAGAGTACACAAGCACTTAAAAGCATATAATGCTATGTGAGGATGGCGGTGCGTTTGGGGTGTGTGGCCATTAGAGATAAGTGCTGGTAAATTAGATTATCTCGTTTTCACAGCGAAAGACAGCGTTCTGAGGAGGAAGGACAAGGTGGACGGCTGCAGTCAGGTTTCACTGAACTATAAATAATAAAAGTCAGCGGACATAAAGGCTCAGATACAGGGAAGATGGATCCTTCATCTTCCGGCCTGGATGTATGCATGTGTGTGCACGCCAACTCATACTAAGAACACGCTGTACTCACATGCACCACTTCCACCTTTGAATGGCTGCAACAGCAATCTCAAAAACCAATAAAACCACATCTTTTCTTCTATGTCATACATAAAACACGTTTTAAAGGATTTATTTGAATCCTTTATCATTGTTTTCCTGTTTAGGTAATTGAAGTGTACTACTGTAGCATCTGCTTAATGCGAGATTCTCTTTGCTGATTTGTTTTATTGGTTTACTATAGAAGAAATGCATCATGGCCATCAAGTAAAAGTGAATCATTAATTAATACCGGATTGTTGGTTTAGCTCCTCTCCAGACATAACCTTTTCTTATAAAGCTTTCACTTCATCTTTTATTTGTATTCTATTCCTCAATGAGGAATGAAGATGACTCATTTAAACTGAAAAAGATCAGAATCACTCATTCCCATCCATAAAAACTGCAGTCATTACCGTTTAAATTGGCACAAATCTATTTAAGATACAAAACTGCCTGAAGGCTGGAGTCCAACCAATTCACATATAGAGGATCAATCTCTCAATAGTAATACATTCCCAATAAATTCATCATTCACATTTATTCTCCAATTGGTTTAGAATTTTGTATTTCAGCTAACACTGATCAATTATTACCATTGACTGTATATGAGAACTGGAGTGAGTAAATGTGCCCCGCCCTAGAAAATATTTACTTCCCACTCCAACAATATGAAGTCAATTCAGTCGCCATTCTTTGTAATACATGTTGCAACTAGAATTCGTCAGTAAGCAGTGATTGGTCCCTCAATGTTTCTATTGCAACAGCTTTGGCCAAACAGGAGTGAGCTTGTTGGAAGGCCACACCCCTACCGCTTGAAAGCAGGCTTGAGAGAATCTGTTAATCAGATGCTTCAAACATTCAACATTAAAACCACATAATTTTTTAAGGCATCTGATTGGTTAGTTTATAACTTGAATAAATTCCACTACAGAATAAATGTTTTGGAAAAAAATATTAGGATTTTCAAGAACATGTTAAAAAAAGGCAGCCAAGCAAAAATGTTTATTCTGACAAAATAAGAGGGTACTTCCTGTTTGGAACATGAGTGGAGAAGGGTCACTCTGTCCAGTTCTCATGAGTGGTCACTGGTTTTGTTTTTAGATTGATAAATTTATGGCAGAGCTGCTAGAAAAAATAAAAAAAACGCAACAGTACAAAAACCCCACTTCTCTCACCACCAGAGAGAGAGAGAGAAGCCGCTGCCACATAAGAACTGAAGAGACGTGAAGAGACCAACTTGAACCTGTGAGTTTTGGTTAATTAGTCGCCGTCCACCGATTCAAGAGGGTAAATACCTGAGTAATAATTCAGAAAAAAACACTCAACACTTTTCTTTTTTTTTTTTAACTTAAGGTTCTAAAATTCTATCTTTGTGCAGTTTAAATAAAGGTCGCCATCCTTAAGTGAGAGCAACTTACTGTTACCATGAAGCCCTTTTATTTACTCTTTTTTTTTAAGGATTTGCTGTTTCTGATGCCTTCAGATCAGCTTGGGAGAGACAGTATGTTCCAGATGAAATGCAAACATGTGAATGTGAGTCTTCCCCCCCAGAGAACATTATTTTTTTACAGCAACCACTGAAGAGCACAACAGCTGCTGATTAAAAATGCAAAGAGAATGTGTGTGTCTGCGGTTTGTGGACCCTTGACAGAGTGTGACAACATATGTGGGTGAACAAATCCTGTAAAATGTGTCTCTTGCCTGCCTATGCTGCTCACTGCACAACGACAAAACTGCATTGGGAGTTTGTGTGGCTGTGGCTTTGTGTATGTGAGGACAGCTTGTGGGCATAACTTTCTCCTGTACAAGGCTAGAAGTGATGCACTAGCTGCTCGGCTGACCAGGCGCTTTAACAACACACGTATCTTCCATTTTTCCCCCCTTATTTTCCTTCCTCTCGCTGTCCATTAACTTCCTCTATTCACTCTGGCCCCTCTCCCCGTCCACCCTCCCCGCAGTGGAGGCTCGAAGAATGGTGAAGGAAAGCCGCAATGAACAGAGAGCAGCTCCAGCACCCCCACAGCCTCACCACGAGGGAAGGCAAATGTGGAGGCATATTACTGTATGCATGACAGAACTCAAACAAGACTCACTATAGCAGCGAACTCACAAAGAACACATCGGAGCATGCAGGCATGAGGTCCTGGCTCTGTGTCACCCTCCTCATCAAAGCAGGCTCCAGTTCTTGATCAGGCAGAGCAAAGCTAGCACAGAAGAAACAAACCTTCTCTTTTTAAAGGAACATCTAAGATGTCGCTGCACAGCTCACACCCAGAGTAGTAAAAACACTTGAATGCAACATTTGGTTCATGAAATCTAAATACTGATTAGTTTGTGGTAGCTCACAATAAAGGACTCCTGCCTGATACAGTTTAAATCAGAAGGCATTACATCTGACACTGAAATGTTATTTAACTTTTAAAAAGTGCATTTAGAAGACCAAACCAAAGGAAAACTACGGATTACATGTTTAGGCAGCTTAAAAAAAGTAAAGACCCAGATCAGTTCAAGAATAACAAGGGGCTGGGTTGATAAAATGGATTAATCAATCTGAATCGATCCAAGCTTAATAGATCATTAATAGATCAATAATTGATCCATAAAAGTAGAGATCGATCTTTTATGCCTTTCCTTTTCCGGTGACCAAACGCAAATTAACAGTAAACCCAAAATCCACTAGCTTGATGCTAACATATAAGTGAATTTCCCATAGGACGGCTAATACTTTTTCAAACTTTTTTAAGGAAACATTTTTCAAAAGTACCGATTTGTGGTCTAAAGCCCTGTTTTTTGCTCAAGTTTTCTGAAAGAAAGTGGAATGCTATAGCGCTAGCTCCACCAAGTGGCTAAACTGAAACGCCCTCAGCAGAGGCAGAGCATAATGTTACTGTACATTTTTGTTGGAGCTTTCTCCATTTAAGAAACCAAGTAACACTGTGTGGTGTTAACAATCACATTGGTTTTTTATTTAACTTGTAAATTTTATAGTATGGAAACCGTATCAGATTAATATGAATATTTCGAAACATATAAAGATAATTATTGTATTTCTATACAAATGTCTCAATATGTAAAAGATTTAAATATAAAATTGAACTGAATCAAATCAAATTGATCCAGGCTCTGGTGAATTGAATTGATTTGATTCTGGAAATTATTGGTGATTCCCAGCCCTAAGAATAACCAACATACAAACAAGTCAGTGTCCATTCACTCCAATATACAAAAGTCCAAGTTTACGATAGAAACTAACAATGATTTCAAAGACGTTGTTGCACACTGCAGTTTGATTTAATTTTAATGATCCACACCTAGCATTTCCAAAGTCCGGCCCGTGAGCCAAATGCAACCCACATTTAAGTTTCCATCAGCCCATGGGCTCCTTTCATAAAAAGCAATAAAACAGTGATGAAAGTCAGGCAAGGAAAAAATCCCTGAACTTTTCTTTGAGCGATATGGCGGGCACAGAGCGAAATTTTGGAAAAATACGTGGTCTTAGATGCATTCTGGTGCATTCTGGCAGCTAGTTATTCACTTCTTTATCAAGAAACTAAGACTAATTGGAGCATCATGATTTGTCATTCAAACCCCTAGTTTGACTCTCCATTAAGGACTTGCTGGTCCTAAAAAAGAATTTGAAAAATTGCTCAAAGTAACACAATCCTACAATCTACGCTTTTCCTTAAAGCTGCAAAACATACAATTGCTAAAATATAGTAACATCAAAGCCCCAAATGGCAAAAAGAACACCAGTAACTATGATATTCTATGAAAATACCTCAGTTATTTATACATTATTTCTGCTTTAGAAATGACTGATGTACAACATCCACTTGCACTGTTTTCTCAAACTATAATTACATCAAAATATGGGATCTGCTTTAAACTATAATTCTATAACATAATACATCAATTCTTTAACACCAATACTAAGTAATCTGGGAAATATCAAAACAAACATACAAACTAAACTAAACATTGTAAACATTATTTTTTAAGGGAGTGCGGGTCCAAACCATCAAATACTTATAATTAATGTTAACTATACTGAACTAAATCATGGTAATTAGGAAATACAAATAAATTAGATAGAGAAATGTATTCAAAATAAAAACTGAAACTCAAAACTAAAATTGAAATTATTTCAAAATGTGGTTTTGAGATTATTTTACACAAAAAAGTATTTGACCTACACTACCTTAAAAATCTTTTTTTTTTTTCCAGCCAAGACCACTTCAATTTGTTTTTTATCGTCTTCTCACAACTGAGGTCGTGACCACGCTCAATAATGACGATGCCTGCCATTATTTTAACACAAATTTGATCGCAAACTCTTCAGATGTGTTTGTGAAAGTTTAGCGTGGGTCCGCCAGTTTTGGTCTCTAGGGAAGCAAGTCACGCTGACCACGTGGTGCAGACAGAGCCAATCAGACCCGTCGACGCATCCGAAAGCAACTAAAACGTCCCGTCATTGGTCAATTAGGCCGGGAAGACGAAAGATGGCCACGACCATAGAGGAAGCGATCTGCGGAGAAATATAGAAAATAAAGCTAAAATTAGCTGATTTCAGACCATTTTCTAATCCGGAAAGCGATTTGTCCGTAGAGATCAGGGGCCTCATTTATAAACGTTGCGTACGCACAAAAGAAGGCGTACGCCGCTCTCTACGCAATAGTTGAGATTTATAAAAAGCAAACTTGACGGGAAACCGTGCGGTCCTCCACGCAAGCTCTGACCCAGGCGTACGCACAAAAACGGGTGAAATGAGAAACGGCGACACCGTCGGCAGATGGAAGAAACACGTGAAAGTGACAGTGGAAATGACAATCCTGCCTCTCATAAATGAACGCAAGACTTCACAAAGCAAGTCTTACAATTAACAGCCTACACAAACACCCGTTTGATCGATCAGCAGTGAAACAAACAAATCAGATCAAACGAGAATTACAACATAAATTCAAATGAACACATATTTGGAAAAAGAAAAGCTATATATGTACTACAATATTGGCATGTTGTGCAATTAATCCTCATAAATAATATAGTTAACAGAACGAAATAATGTACAAAACTGATATTCTCGTCAGTGTGTCCGTCTGGCGGAGCAGATATAGGTGCGGACGGACGGACAGACGTACTAATTGTCCACTGGGGAAAGTTGGTTTTCATATTAAAACATTTCTTCATAAGCTATGGAATTATGGTATTCATGCATATGCCGTTAGTTTGTTTTATTTTTGATAAAACAATGTATGGCGTATGTCTCAACCATTCAGAAAGCCACAAGAAATTACATTTGCGCGGAACAATTTCCCATTTCCACGTGGATTATTACCGACATCTGTAGCTTGTCAGATGTAATTAAATGGAGGGAAATAAAATGCCCCATCACAATGCGTAATGACGCACAATGGCTGATCTTAGAAGATGTGGCAAATGGAAGAATTCAGAGTGAACGCATCTTTAGACAGCAAGAAGACTTGCTGGAAAATGAGGACGAGTGGCTTCTGAGCCGGTTCCGACTTCCTCGAGCCGTCCTTTTGGACCTCTGCGGGCTTTTGGGCCCGGCGTTACAGAGGAGCACTCGGAGGAACCACGCGTGTCACCCGGTGCATGCATCTGGCGCTCCGGTCCCCCCCTCCCTCCCATGGAGCGCTGTAGCCTCACAACCTCGGACCGGCCACCGTCTGCCGCTCACGTGCCTTTTTGGCATTAGTAATGCCCACACTGTGCCCTCCAAACAACACTTTTCCCCTCTTTTCCACCTCGCCAACGATAAATTCTACTTTACATTGAGTGAAGTCACGTTTTTTGATTTCCTCTCTGTGTTTGCCGTGGTTTCGCAATCAATGAATATTCATTTGTGGGCGTTTCACGGACTATTTATGGGCAACTATGGGCGTGTCATGGGGCCGCAAAAGCTGCGCTGCATTTAGAATCGGTTGTGATTTATTAAGGGAAAGATGCGTAGGATGTCCGTGCGCACGGTTTTATAAATCCGAATATTTCTGTGCGTACGCACGTCCTATGTTTCATCCGTACGCCACTTCTGACGCAAGTCCTACGCAAAGTTTTATAAATGAGGCCCCAGGTCTTTATTTCCCGGAAAGTACGTTCGGTTTGCTCAAAAACCCGGATTTCCGGGAATTCCCGGAAGACTTTCATCACTGTAAAACCAGCATTTTCTAAAAACTGTCTCCGATTTAGTCTCTGATTGATTGTGGTTGGCAAAATTGTATTTTAGCCATTGATTGACAGGTAACCTTTGAAACCTCAGCTGCAGAATGGTCCAAA
Organism: Oryzias latipes; assembly: GCF_053564925.1. NCBI lineage: Eukaryota > Metazoa > Chordata > Actinopteri > Beloniformes > Adrianichthyidae > Oryzias > Oryzias latipes. The sequence continues at coordinate 29,096,107 of NC_136242.1, read as the reverse complement.
CCCTTTAACACTGGAGTTATTGCCAATGACATCTAAATAACTTGATTTTGACACATTGTAACTCTTTGACTGTTTGCACGATCAACATGAATCAGCTGATTCTGATGCAGAGGTTAAGCGCTTTGCACCGAAATGCCTGACAATTTTAACGTAAATTGTTACATTACGGTGTAAAGCCGCTTGATTTACGCTTGATTGCGTAAACACTCCACTACAATAGAATGTTGCGTATCAGCGCAAGTGTCTTTTTTTCCTTTATAATCTGCTGGAATCAACGTTAATTGTGTTAAAGGTTAAAGAATTACAGTAGTCAAAAGACTGTCAACACTGAAGCTTAAGTTCTGCAGTTAAAGAGTTATTTAGAATGATCCAACAACATCCATCTTTTTTTCCAGCCAATTTATTGAAGTTTAGCGTAATCATATCCATTCAGGAGGGAGAACCACCGCAGAGCTGCATTCTGACTTTAAATTGAGCTATCATGAATCAGCAAGTGCTGAGACGGCATGATTTGCTCGTCTTTATACAGTCATTGGTTAGTGCCAGTTGTTTCAGATCTCAGTGCGGTAATGTACCGGTAGCACTGTTGGTTTTACTGAGTGGAAATCTTCATTAGGGAGGTTTGGTGAGAAGCAATCAAGATGATAACCTCCAAGTCTCAGGCTTTGCCTTCTCTGCTCTGTGTGTCAGGAACCTGAGGTGGACGCCTTCAAGTGTCTCAGGCCCAGAGACAGCGGGCTCAGTCCCAGCACAAGAGGATTGTTTGTGTTCCGCTTAGAGCTTAGCTTGTTTCACAAGCAGCTCCAAGCAACCTCTATTTGGCAGGATTGTGAGATTACAATCTTACCTCAGAGCCAGTGCTTGATGTTTTATTTAATACAATCAAACAGAACATCTTTCCTTTTCTCTTCCTCGATGACTTAATTTGTGTTTAGGGACATTCAAATTGTCAGAATGGAATCCCAATGTTTCCGTGAGACACAAATATACTCTAGAATGTTGTAACTGGAAAATGTCACTTAGGAGTTTCCCATTAGAGCTGCACAGTACCCTGAGAGTAATGAAAATGCTCTATTGTCGCAATATCAGTGTGCATGACACCAATACCACAGACGCTGTTCAGGCTGAGGTCTAAAAGAAAAAAAAGCATCCTTATGTACTTTAGCTGATAAGGTTTATCCTTTAAGGACCAAAACTGTTTACCACAGACTGGAAGATTTTTTATTGTGTCTTTCCTGAGAAAATGTTAATTTTAGTAACCTTACAATTACAGACAAATCCATTTTTTGTAGGAGATTGAAAGATTTTAGGAGCTGTAAAAGGGAGAAGGTTTGGAAATGAAGGATGGTTAAGGAGACTGGAGGTATGTTAAACATTAATGAGCTCATATCACATCCGAATCGATCTCAGTCCCCAATATAGCTATGCCTCTTCATTCAGCAAAGACTGAAACACAAAACTATATATGCAACAGTAGGGGACTAACATTAGAAAGTGAGCCAGATGAGTATGTTTACTGTCTTTTTTGCTTTTTAAAGACCATCCCTTACAAATTGATGAATTTTGAACATCTTGAAGGTTTAAGTGAAGTTCAAGAAGACAAATCTAAGTATGTCAGATAGAGACAACAAGGAACTAGGCCTAAAACAGCCCATATGATGCAAATATCAGATCTTGCATGACAGGCAGACTTAAGTTGAACCATGAAAGGATGATGCACTACATGCTAAAGCATTGGAAACAATGTATTTCAGATAAATAACCATTAGTTCCTTAGAATTCAGAAGTCTGGTGCAACATCTAAACCAACGGTCAAGCATGGTGGTGGAAGGTTCATGGTTGAAGTCTTTTGCATCCTCAGTAACTGGGGCTTCTGATTTGTGGCTCTAGTGAGAATCCAAGTTCTGATACAATTTAGTGTCTTTTTAACTCAATAGTATCCACTTCCATATCAAGACAGCTACTGTGAGGAAGACTCATCTTCAACGCAACTTCTATTTCTCTCCACAGACAAAATGACCTTCAGCTGCAATTCAAACCCTTGTTTTTCGCGGGGGTTACGTTCCAAAAAGAACCCGTGATAGGCAAAATCCGTGAAGTAGAAACCTTTTTTTTAAACTATTTTTATACATTTAAACAGTCTATTATACATTGATAAGAAAGAACAAACCATTTTACAGGCTCTAGCATTTGTTTCACAAATAAAAGTACTTTAGAAACGTTTCTTTTCAACAAATAACTTCTGTACTGTACTGTCAAATAATAATTTTAATCATCGTGAACAGAAGGCTTCAAATCGCTGAGATTAGCCCCGCCCACCGCGACCCGAGTATTGGATTAAACGGAAGAAAATTTAAAATGATTATGAATAAAATACAAAGTAGAGTCGGACAAATAGTGACTCAAGTGTGTTTCACTGCTCTACAGACTGAGTCGCTGCATCCTGACTCCCCTCTGCAGTGTTTTCTTCTTTTGAAGCCCGCGGTGCAGCTGTGTTTGTTTGGGGGGAAAGAACATAGTGATTGGCAGTTGTTGTCGCTATTTTTTCTTCTTTGAAAAAAGATCCTTATACACCGACATGCCATCATCAAGAGAATTTGCACGTACATAATGTTAATTTGACAAGCTGTTTTACGTACCTGTACCTATTAAACTGCAACGTTATTGACGCACAGGTAGAGAAGAAGCAGAGTGACTTTTTAGCCAATCAGAATGCAGAACACAACGAACCATGCAAATCCGTGAAGTAGCGAAACCGTGAAAAGTAAACCGCCTTATAGCGAGGGATCACTGTACCTCACTGTTTTGGGATGCTTTCCATATTGATATTTACATCTCTGCTTCACAAATATTTTAAACACAGAGGCACGGTTTAAAGTAAATAAGCACAGCTGAAGGAGTGGAGCTGCAGGAGCCAACATGTACTAGCAAAGAAGCAACACATTAGACACCGAACAGCCAGTTGCCAGTTTTCTGCAGCCTTTTCCCATTTTGAGTTTTAGAGACGAGGAGGGAAGTGTGGACAAATGAACAGATATGTTGTCCTCCCATGTGCATCCTGCTCTTTCCACCTTTCTGCTGAACACACACATAAATGGGGAGACCCCATTTAAAGATGAATTATTGATAAAGAGACAGATGAAGCTTTTTATGATGTTAATAATTGAAGAAAGATGAATTAGGAGGAAGAGGGGGGAGGAGGAGAGGGGCAGTTTCTCTTCCTTATACAAAATCATTTACCACTAACAAGCTCAAGATGGAGGCCTGGGCCGCTTCGTCTGTATTTCCAGCCTCACTCATCTGTCTGTCCCTCCCCTCTTCTTCATCTTTTTCCACATCAGCACTTGTTATCTCCATGTTTCACGCTCTCTCTCTTCCCTCTCTCAGGTGTCTTTGTTACCGTGGCAACAACTGACATAAGAATTAATCATCTTGCACTCCAGAGCTGCAGCAAAAACACACAAATGCACAGAGTCGCGCTGACATGGCGCTCTTCTTGCTTCCAACAAAAGGGGGCTCCTCTGGGCTACTTTCACATCCTATCAGCTTCAGATAACACACCTTTACATTTTCTTCGCTTTCAGCCTATATAACCCTAAAGCTCATCCTGATACTAGGTTTCATTTTGCTCAGATTGGGTGAAAATTCTGGACAAAGGCTGTAATCAGACAACTGTCTGTCTCTCACTAGACAGAAAGCTACACTTCCAACCTTTAGTAAAAATCTTGAGCTTCACATGATGCTATACATAAAAAACATAAGAATAACTGACAACAGAAACTAGCAGTGATGGTCATGGTGCATAGTAAGAAACATTTTGTGTTTGTTTTTTTTACTTAAGTAGAGAGTTTCAAGAGTCTAACTTAAGGTCAATTGTTATGGTTTTGTGTGACAAGAAACACAAGTCACCAGTGTTAACTTTCCAAATGTTGGATGACCATCTTTTAAGATGGACACTTGAGAAAACCCTGAATATTTTGAACATTTAAATGTTTTTTTATGACTCAGTCCTCAAGATTAAATATTGCTCAAGAACAAGTTTATTTATGTTATTTACACGTGAACGTTTTTTTGAAAGGCTAGGAAAGTAGAAAATGTCTGTTTTTTAAGATTTGATATGGTGACACCAATAAGTTCAGATCTTAATTTGATAGAAGACTATCTCTTTTTATATTAAGAACACACATTTGTTTTAACGTTTGCTGGCTTTAAAATCTGAACATCTTTGTGTGGACTACAGAGATTTTATGCTTTATACCTTATCATGGACTTAAGAATAAGGGATAGGTAGCTGGTTTAATCAGCATGGCATTAGTCATCAACTTGTTATCTTACACTGGGGGATAAAAGTCAGTACTATCCAAGACCCATACAAAACTTTGAATTTTCCCGGACAAGCCCCCAACTGGTCTAGTAAACCCTAGACCAGCTCAGTGGTAGAGTGTCTGGAGAGTTGGTGGGTTTAAATCCATAAGTGGTTCATACTAAAGACTAAAAATGAAGCCCAAAGCCTTTCTGTTTTACAGTCAACGTTATAGGGTTGGATGGGAGTTGAACCATCAAATGGTTCCCAAGAGGGGCTGTGACTGCAGCGCACAGCTTCCCAAGCCAATTGGTAAAATTGGAAGAAGGAATTTCACACCCCCTGGTGAATAAAAATTAGTGGGACTTTAACTATAACCGCTGTTGTAATTAAAAACTCTTTTAATTTTTAAAAAGCTGTTTTCTCTGTTATATTTCCCCCTTCTCTTAGCAGGAAACATTTATTTTTACTCCGACTGAAAAGGTCTGTAAAAGGAAAAGAGTAAAGTGAGTGAAATTGTATGAAATGACAGCTAACATGGGAGAGTGTGAGAGTCGTGCATAATATTTGAGGTGGACAAAAATACAGCTCCATCGACCAAGGAGAGGAAGACAGAAAGGCAGAGAGGAGGAAAATAGACAAGTGAGACCCATGCTGCTGCTATCTGCTAACCTTCAATTAGCAGCGGTAGTCAGCAGGACATTGATTTGCTTCTAAATGCCAGAGCAGTGTGAAAACACTTGTATCCACCTTCACACACGAGCACAATCATTCTCAAGTTTACATAATGTCACAAGTTGTTTCATAGAGCAGGAAACAAAGAAAGTGAGTTAATGCTGCCTGGCCACCACCCTCATCTGCATCGCTGCAGCAATACCAAACAAAGCCAGATCCTTCCTGAGGGAGAAGTCGTTTCGTTTTAGTGAGCAACCTTTTCATTTCATTGAGGGTTTCTTTGTTGCCTCACATTTTGGTCAATTTTTTGACACTAGCTTTGACTGTGACTGTAATGCTGCATTCACACTGGACGTGTTTGTGCGTCAAATTTGCATCTGCCGCCTCTCTTTTGACGTGCCTTAAGATGTACTGCTTGATGCCTTGAGGCCCTGGCCACCTAGCAACTGCCAACGTTTTTCTGGATTTCATTCCAGGGCCGTATCATGGAAAGCATGGATGATGTTGAGCAAGTAGCTTGGGTTTATATGTTTTGGAGCGCTCTACATTGGCTCCGGCAAGCGCGTCGCTGTGTGTGGGTTCACCAGATCCTTCAGAGTCTCTCCTGGTGTACTTCATTTCTGCAGCGGGAGCTACTCCTGAGTTACAGCCGTTTTGAAAGTTATTTCTGTCTGTCTGTCTGTGGCTCAGTTTGAGCTTAGACATGCTGGGAGAAGAAAATCAAAATAAAACTGGGGGGTCTTTTATTATTGTCTTGATGAAAATAAGATAAACGTAAGCTCATGGTGCTAAAGCGATCGCGGCTGTTATGAGGGCACCTGCTCTCCGTCTTTCCATTGCCAACCTGCGGGCCAGCATGGCAAGCGCCGCTGCTCAGGGTCCAACTGCCGGACCATGAGGAGCGTCCCTCGCTCCTCTACTTGCTTGCTTTCTTTTTGGTCTACTTGCTTGCTCGCTACGCTGAGATACAGGAGTCTGTCCCGGTTACAGTTGGGTGAAGTCAAGACAGGTCGCCAGCCTGTAATAGAGTCCATGGAGCTGGAGCAAGTGAACGCCACCAACTAGGGTCCGGCCGGTCTACGGGTGCAGTCATAGTGGGCTTGATCGCTGGCAATCTCTCCAGGGTATATCCCACCTTCACCCAACAGTAACCGGGACAGTCTCTGGCAACCCAGTGGCCCCAGCTGGTTAAGAAAATGGATGGAAGTTCAGGACGAAAATCTTCACATCGAGCAGCCATATTGGATTTATTTTTCTATCCTTTGAACGAGTCACTGAAAACATCACTTGCCCAAAGCTGAGTCCCTAATTTGCAGCGACCGACATCCAAATCACACCACAGGACCTCAGATAGCGTCTGCACATTGACTTAACATTGAAACTCGACTCCCCTGAGGCTCAAATCACATCCGGTGTGACTGCATGAAAGGGCAGGATATTTGGATTTTTAATTAAACAGAACCATCAATTACCGCTTAAGTTCATTTAAAAAAATTCTAGTCTGTTCTAATCAGAAGTTTTAATATGTCAAACTTTGGACCATAACTGCAGTTGTATTCACTTCCACCATTTTTACAACCAGCATGAACTACATTTGCATGTCCTTAGTGTTCAAGGCACTAAGGCCAAAAAACCAACATAGTGATAAACATAAGAGCTGATCCAAACATGAGATGGCACTTTCACTTCCTCGTTGAGTTTTTTTTAAAGAAAAAGAAACTGGAACCAGTTTAGTTCAGCAGATTACCACAAGATGGCTTGTCACATAAGTCAGTCCCCATGCACTTTAGTGTAAAACCTTACAGCAGAAATAGTCTTACAGTGTAGTTTCAGTTACATTTCTCATCCCTGGTTCAATTCAATTCAATTTTATTTATATAGCCCAATATTTACAACAATAGTCATCTCAATGGGCTTCCTACCGGTAATTGTATAATAAACATGAATCATAAAGTCATAGAATTCCATAGGTTTTGGCTAAACTAAACAGACTAAAATAAACTGGGCATTCCTGCCCTTAGACCCTCCTGGTTGTACACCTGGTGAAAAGTTTAACCCTAATTTTAAATGTTACATTAGATATTAAAGTGGCACACAAATTGATGATGGTCAATCAGCTCACAGGTGTATTTTTTCCTGACTATTTTCCATTTTCTGAAGGGTATAGGTTCCGGCTAAGATTGACAGCCATAGAGATGAAAAACTGATTTTGAATATCCACTATCCAATCTACTTTGTTTCTTGAAGCTTTGAGACCGGTGACCTGTTGAATTTTCAAACATCTCTGCCAAACCTACAGCTTATTACCTGGATCAGCCGTGTCCCATCAGTGGGAAGCGGCAAGGGCAGGAATGGGATTGGATACCGTGATCTATGATGTCTATGTAAGGTGAAATATAGCAAATGAACTCAACTGTTTTGTTACAGAGATTCGGCTGAGATTTGTAATTTAGTTGATCTTCCTCTTCATGAGCTTTTTGTTTTCAGTGCAGCCTCTCCTGTGTCCTCTGACCAACACAATTGACTTTGAGCTGAGTGAGAGGTGACCGGCTTACAGGATGTGAGCACCGCACTGCTTGTTGCAGTCCATCAGCACTGCACGCCGAATGTCCTCCCGTCTAGTGTTGCGTGCTGTGTATGTGTGCAGAGATGAAGACAGACAGTGTGAGGCTACAAAACAACTGAGTCAGAGTCTTTGTACCTGATCAGGGTCAGGTTCTCATGCATTATGACACATAAACACGCACATCCTGCATGTGAATCTGCATGCACTAAAAATTTTGAAGGGCATGCAACGTCATCATAACTTTATCTTCAGAAAAACTGAAAACTAATTTGGACAAATGCTAGTCTTAAGTCAAGAGATACTGTAGCTTTGACTAGACTGACATACAGATACATTTCTATCCACAAAAGTCCTGAATGCTGGAAAACACCAAACTTCTGTTCTGTTACCTTTCCGGAGATAAAGACGGCTCATGTTCGTGTCTTCTCAGAAATGTTTATGTTCAGTTCCTTGAAATACAGAACTGGAGAAAAAAAGTGATCGGGGTAAAAAGAACGAGACAAAAAAAAAAACCTCCACCAGCCTGAATTCTGAAGGTTCAGCTGTACCGATAACAGTCCAGTAGATGTTGCTGCAGGTCACTGAGGTTTCACCTCTGCTCACTAGATTTGCCAGGATTTTTTTAAATGCCTAAATATGTGAAAGATGCCGGGATCTTTGCAGCACACCTGAATCTTTGCAGCACGTTTTAAAAGTTTGCAGCACACCTGGATCTCTGCAGCACGTTTAGATGTTTGCAGCACACCTGGATCTCTGCAGCACGTTTAGATGTTTGCAGCACACCTGGATCTCTGCAGCACGTTTAGATGTTTGCAACACACCTGGATCTCTGCAGCACGTTTAGATGTTTGCAGCACACCTGGATCTCTGCAGCACGTTTAGATGTTTGCAACACACCTGGATCTCTGCAGCACATTTAGATGTTTGCAACACACCTGGATCTCTGCAGCACATTTAGATGTTTGCAACACACCTGGATCTCTGCAGCACGTTTAGATGTTTGCAGCACACCTGGATCTCTGCAGCACGTTTAGATGTTTGCAGCACACCTGGATCTCTGCAGCACGTTTAGATGTTTGCAGCACACCTGGATCTCTGCAGCACGTTTAGATGTTTGCAGCACACCTGGATCTCTGCAGCACGTTTAGATGTTTGCAACACACCTGGATCTCTGCAGCACGTTTAGATGTTTGCAACACACCTGGATCTCTGCAGCACATTTAGATGTTTGCAACACACCTGGATCTCTGCAGCACGTTTTAAAAGTTTGCAGCACACCTGGATCTCTGCAGCACGTTTATATGTTTGCAGCACACCTGGATCTCTGCAGCCTTCCTTGGTTTACACTCCTTGACCATGATTTTCTTTTGCAGTTGTTCTGTTGTAGATCTGCTGATGTGCTTTGACCTCAGTCTCTGTTTAATAATTAATGAGAGCTGTTACACTGAAACAGAGCGTGCTCTCTTCCTCACATGCTTGTCAGGCAGCCTCACATTGGCTTGCATGCACATCATCTCTGTCCCCAAAAAGCCACACATCAGTTCCCATTTGAATGCTGTAAGTCAGCTGCTCACTCAGTGATTACAGGTGAGCATAGTCAGGGAGGGTGAGCTGTATATGTGACTGTTGCTAAGTATTAACTCACCGTCTGTCATCATATTTTAAGCTGATGCAGTCAGACGTAAGCATGTTGGATGGGATGGCAAATGCAGAGGACAGATAAGGAAGGGAGGAGAGGAGGAAATGTTTTCCAAAGATATCTGCAGGGAATTGATGTATTTTTTCTTTCTTTCTTGAAACTGGGTCTTATTTCCCGGGAGTTTCAGTAATGTGACTCGTGACTGGGGCTGCAACTAACAATTAATCTGGTTCTCAATCATCTTTCGATCCATTGTAAAAGCTTTCCCCATCTATCTTTAATTAGGATAGACTGTTAAATGTTAAAAAAATGTAAAAATCAAAGAGCTGGGGCTGTATGCACATTTGCTTTTATTAAGTCATTATAAATTCTTTTCTTTATAACTATTTTGACTCATGTAGCAAGAGAAAATGAGCATTCAGAATTGAGGTTTATGTCCTCCCAGCCCCTTTTGGGTTGTAAAATCCATATCAAAACGGTACTTTTCCCCATTTTTTTTGTCCAGCAGCTCAACAATCAGAAGCTGAGAGGCTCTTACTTTGGACAATTTTCATTTTGGTATTGGGGTTCTGTTGTTTAATATTTTGGGAAACTAAGGCACATGTTTTGATGAATGAAACTTTCTACAGCACTTAACAGTGCCATCATGTTGCTTTACAATAAAAAAAGAGATAAAAATACATTTTTAAATTGAGTAAAGCAAAAAGAAAATTAAAAAAAAAACCAACAGCCTAAAATTACAAAAGGCAACAAAATACATAAGAAATACATCAAATAAAAAAATAATTTTTTTGTATTGTTTGATTATTAGTTTTTCAAGTTCTTGACATAAAAGTATGGAAAGATGAAGAGAGAGGAGTTCAAAAAAAGGAGAGAATAAAGAGATCAAATGTGGATGAGGTAGAGAGAAAACACTAAAGAAATGTTGACATAAGGAAAGAAAACTTGAACTAAGATGATGAAAGATGAACGTAGGTGTTTAAAGCTCTAAAAATGCAAAAGTTTGATGATCTGCAGCAATATCCCCCCCCCCCCCACTCCCACCCCCCCGCTGCTGCCTCTGTGTGAGAAAATTAGCCGGCATAAACTCATTACAGCTGTATTATCGTATCAGTCTGAACAGATCTTTGTTGCAGATGATTATACTGTTACAGCACGATTTACAGGATTTGACAGATTAAAAAGCCGAATTCTTCTGACCCAGAATGAGAAACTGCAGAGAAAGGACCGTTTACCCATGAAGGCTGTGACACAGGATGTTTACAGGTGAAACACGCGGCCAGAATAACCAGGTAAACCAGTCAGAGTCAGTTTTCTGCTGCAGAAACGTTCTTATCAGCACGGTGGCTGGAAAACACCCAACGTGGAACCTCAGCCTCCGCAGAAAAGGTCCAGGCTGCACTTTTAATTTTAGATAACGTGACTCTGCAGTTTCTTTGTGCCGTTGTGGCAGATAATGAGCAGCAGAGCAGCTAATCCTTGTGTTAATCAGTTGAGGCGAGGAGCCGTTATCTGTCGCAGCCGGGACTCAAAACGCGGAACCACACTTTTGGTTATTGTCGTGTCTATTTTTGGGACCGGCAGAATGAAGCAAAAACAACGTTTTCATAGACGGAGCAGCTCTGTGATTCAGAGCTGAATCATCTGACGTCTTAGTACCTGTCAGGAAATCACGGCCCGTTATAGTGATGAATCACAGGAAAATTAGAGAAATAAATCATAGATAATCTGATGAATACTGATCATTGATAAATTATTGAACGTGTAAATTAAAAAAAGGCATCATACTTTGAACTGGAACATTTATAGCTGCAAAGTTAATTTTCATCCTCACAACCATGAGATAAAATCAGTCATTTCATAATGGATTGGATTTTATAGCAAACTCCCTGAATCAAGACTGAATGAATTTCCACAGAAGCACAAAAGATTTTTTTTTCCTTTGCGAAGCCGGCTCTCCCAGCAGCTCATTAAAACCGTTCTTTGGAAAATACCAATGAAGCGCGCGAGGCTGCAGGCAGGAGATTTACACATTTTGTACGACGGAGATGATGCTTGCATCCTATGGCAGGTGAGTATTTTTAGATCGGCCTAATTAGCCGCACCAGCAGCTGGCTGACAGACTGAACACAGATCCCAGAGGAATTCAGCAACAACAGTGCAACAATATCAGAGCGCCAGAGTCCAGGCAGCATGACACAAACAGCTGTCTGAGCTCACTTTTCCTGACCAAACCACGCCTCCACTACGGCCTCTGATGAAATACTTCAAATCTTTCTTTATTTATTTTTTAAACATCTCGTTTAAAAGTTTTTAATCTGTGAAAAATGCAATAATGAATTTATAAAACTGATCAAAAGAAAAAGCAAAAAGACAAAAATTGTTTATCTTAATGGCAGTAAAACTAAAATAGGAAAATATAAACTGAAATAATAGAGTCAAAGTAAAACAAAATGTGGAAAAAATGAACTAAATAAATACATTTCACCCTGGAGAACCCAAGAACAACTTTTTATCATTTTTTGTTTGTTCATTTTGGGTAACAGTTTTTAAAACAGCAGCCCAAAAAACATAAATTGACAAAAATAAATCAAATTTAAACCTTTTTTTTTTTTACAAATCAGTGGCCTTAATGACTCAAGTAGTCATTTTGATTTTTTTCCTCTACGTCTCCAGATTTGAGAGAAAGTCAGTAATAAACGCTTGTAAAATGGAGCAACCTTCCCACTCCTGATTTGTACATCTTTAACATCTTTTAGAAGAGCACTTCAACAAACTTACAACCCTCCTGTTTTTGTTTCCATGCTAATAAATGATCTGAAAATGTCTTTTTTGCTTTTTCCTATTTAGTATATTTAAACATTTATGTTCTGTGTTTTTATTGAATATGCTTTGTTAAACTATACATGTATGTGTGGATGTTTGTGCTGGTTATATATTTTATTTGTCTGTTACTCTTGGTTTGGTTATTTTGTCAGCTTGCCTTTTGTTCGGAACCCCGAAAAGACCAGATGTGGGGCTAATCGCTTATCAAATGTTCAAATAAACAAAGATAAAAGCATATAAGATCAAATTTCAAGTAAAAAATGAATTATTTGTTTTGTTTTTATTAAAAACATGTATTCGAGCATCGGATCTAAGAGTAAATCTTGACATTTGCAGATGAAATTAAATGAAGAGCAAACAGTGAGGCTGAATATTTTATTCTGCATCAAATCTCTAAAAGCCCAAACAAACCCAGCAGAGCTGCAGCTTTTGCAATGAACTGCATCTTTGCAGAATGAACTACAGGTTGATTGATGATAGCACCAATAAAAAAATGAAAATCTAAAAAGACAGAACACTCACTGGTGTGAAAAATGTGCTCTTTTTGCAGTTCAGCATGGGTCTGTGCTGACGGCTGCTTGATCAGATTGGGTTGCTGTATCCTGCGCATGTTTGCAAACATCCCCATCCACCGTAGAACCTTAGACTGCCGCCGTTCTGCGCGTCACAACACAAGTTAAAGCTGTTTGTTTTGCAGAGGAGAGAAAATGTGATGACTGCACGTCAGTGCATTTTGTTAACCTGATCTGTTCCTGCAAACACACAGATCTTTATCTGCAGAGAAGAGAATCACTGAGCTGATCCCTGAAGACGTCGCCTTGGCTCCCTCTTCTCCCCTCTTTTTTTTTCTTTCCCTTAGCCCTCCATCTCTTCATCTTTCTTTCCACGTGAGGAAAAATAATTCATGTTTCTCTCCTTTGTTCCCTCCGTCCCCTCCCGGGGGAGTCCCGAGTACGTTTTGGGTCTTGCAGCACCTGAGAACCGCATCCCTCAGGTCATTTGCTCACATCTCCTGAGGAGGCTCTCCTGTTAGAAAGAGTTCATGACTGGCTGATCACAAGCCAGCGTCTACCATCATTTTCTCTTCATTGCAGCCTGATGCTTATTCAGTGCTGGACCTCAACAATTGCATTTCAAGAACTGCTGACCCAGTAATGAAATGTGCACCCAGTCTGTTGTTATTTTTGCATGATGCCGCAAAACCATTTCAGGCTGGGCATGTGCAGATATTTCCAAATTTTAGAGTTTTTACACCAGATTCCCTTTCTGATGCTAACAAACGGAGACTAGACCTGGACTCAAACCAGCGCACAGACCACTGCACCACAGCCCCCAATTAGGATTAACGATAAAGAAAAAACTATAATAACGCACATTTACTTCAAACATCAATAGATTTAGCAGACACTGATGAGGAAATAAGGTCATCCATCCTTGATGATGGGGGTGTGGCAAACATTAGCATTGGTCACTAAGAAACCCCTGATTCGCACAATACATAAGAGGGACTGAAAAGCTAATCAGCTAGTGATTTGCACAGGTGGCTCGGCAGGGATTTTTTCCCCTGTATTTTATCCGGGCTAGGGACCGGCACAGGGAAACCCAGACTTGGGCCCCCTTGTAGCTACATAGTTAGGCAGTGGCGCAGAGGGTCTTGCCCTAGGACCCACAGTAGGTAAAGCTCATTGTGCCCCTGGGACCAACTGAGACATCCAGCTGCTTTTGGTTTTTTCTTCCAGTTTCTAATGTTATTTTTTCAAATAAAGCCGTTCCTTTGTGCTAAATCCTCAAAATATTTCCTCAGGGCTTTACTATGCAAATGCCCTGCAGGCAGAAGTTTTTTTTTTTGGGTAAACATGCAGCTTTGGATTGGTTTTGGCTCTTTATGACAGCCTCAAGGAATAATGTCTTTGTTCTGTTTTTCTTTTTTTCTTATAGTGAGTTCCTCAAGGTTAATGCCTTTATGCCTTTCCAGCTTTTTATGGCCCCTGAGAAGAAAATAAAAAAAATATAAATAAATATATAAGTGGATTTTTTTTCTAAAATGTTTTCTCTTTTAAAACTTTTGTTGTCTAGAAAACAAAAGGTTTCTGGTGCATTTTGAAGTCTAATCTTTAGTTCTCTTGGCCTTAAGGCTTCCTCCAGATGTGACCGAATTGTCTAACAGCTCTAGATAATGAAGATTTGATTCTATTTGTTCCTCATCTTCAGCTGCTTATCGGTTTCTTGCCGCTGTAATAGCTCCTATTTTTTTGTCTTATAACAGGGTTTTTTTTGTTTATTGATCGGTTCCTCCTCTCTCGTAGCTGCAGTTACTATCCTTCCTGCTCATCAGAACAGATGTTATGTTTCTTTCTATGAATTTTCTCTTTTTTGTCCTCTCAGACCCAGTTGGGTCAGATCGGAAGGTGGCCTTCCAGAGTCTGGTCCTGCTGGAGGATTCTTCCTAATCTTCTTGTGAAAGGATCTTTTCTCTCCACTATCGCCCTTTGCTTTACACCTAAATCACTTCGATGTTGGTCATTTAGAAAAGCTGTCACTTTATAATTACAACAATCTGGCCAATATGGAATAATGTGGAATAAACTGGATTACTATAATCTAGATTGCGTGAGATGATCATATTTGTAACTAAGGCTCTGTTTGAAGTTTTCTTTCTATTTTTAAAGTGCTTGGAGACAGCCTTGGTTGTGAACTGCCGCTTTATAAAAAGTGATTCAAACATGTAGTATAGTAGTTGATAACTGATTTTATGTTTTGTACAATTAGTAAAGCTCGTTGAGACAACTGTGTTGTAATATATGGCTGTATAACTAAATAAAATTGAGTTGAATTGAATCGAATGTATGGGGCATTCAATTCGATTGGGGGGTGGGGGGTAAGGTGTGCTTTTGGGAAAGCATTCAGTGATTCGTGGAGGCGTCGTTGTGAGTCGGTGTAAGTTTGTGCTGCCTCTTCTTCAGGCCCGACTTTGAGTCTGTGTGACCACTTTGACGGGCTTTGCTATTTAAAATGCGCCATTGGTTGGTTCGTTGGTGCACGTGAACGCGCTCACACACAGCACGGCTGTGAAGCAGAGAAATGAGTGCAGACTGAACTCACTTTCACCTTCGGTCCTGACCGCAGCAGCAATCACTGCAAAGCCCCTTCATTCTTTTCTCAATCACAACCTTTGGGGGTGAAAGAAGATGCAGCTTCACAAGCAGATCTCAATGCTAACTCAACTTTCTGCTAGAATTGTGCAATGGTGGATGTTATCAGCATTTGCTGTATTGTGGTCAAGTAAAGTTTTTTAGGTGTATTTATTAATATTTATTCTGGTTTTGGCCAATGGTGTATCAGATTGTATTAAGCACTTTACAGTCAAACTTCCACTAACAATGCACACACACATCCACACACTGATGGCGGCTCCGCTGCTGAACACTGGCGCCAACCTACAACCACCATGAGCCATGTGGGGCTCCGTGTCTTGCCAAAGAAAACTCGGACAAATGGGCGGGCAGGCGAGGATCAAACCAGAGATTTGATATTAGAATTATGTATTTTTGCAATTACATTTATTTTACTGCCTGTCAAACACACAAGTTTGATGTATGGCAATCTAAACATCAAGCTGAACAGGGAAGAAAATCGATGGCCGCTTTTTCCTGCAGGCTCAGAAACTGCTATGAAAGGCAAAGAATAGGTTTATCTAAATGCGCAATTAAACAATTAAACAACTCTAATAGATTTTGATTTTTTTTATTGTTAATGCATTATGATATTCCATCGTTTTTTTTTTTTTTTTGATTTTTTTATTTCTTTATCTGAAAATGTAAGATAAGTGTCCTCACTTGAAGGGGCGATGGTGTCAAGCTATGAGATTTCCTCTGATCTCCATCTTCATTTCACATCTCAGTCAAAGATTTCCAGCTTGTTTCATGGAGTAGTGAGGAGATCAGTGAAAGAGACTAAACGGCGTTCCTTTGAGAATGAGGAGAAGGAAGGGAGTATGCAGGAAAGCCATTATCAGAATCTGAACCTGACCAATACAAAGATGATAAAAAGCAAACTTCAGGTATGAGATCCTTCCTGTTGCTAGGAAACGCTCCAACACTCTCACTTTACTGATCTACTCTCTCTCTGCTCTACTATATTTATCTGCAGCCACACACAGGAGCTGGTATCATCTGAAACCAAGATTTCTCATTAATGGATTGTTCTCGCCACTCGGATGTCTTATCGAGACCTCAGATTATTGATCTGACAGATGTGAGGAGATGGAGAGAATGAGATTAAAGCGAGAGAAGAGCTGAAACATCAATAGAAAGTCAAAGAGGACAAGAACTGGTTCGTGAGAAAAATAAATGGAGAAATTAAAATAAAAGTATGAACAGACAGCATTAAAGGAAGGTTTCACCTTTCTAAAATGATTGAATTTAAGTCCAAATATGGTACATTTTTGTGTAAAACAGCTATTAAAGAATCTGAATTATATTAAAAAACTGTAAAGAAAGCTAGAAAGAATAACATACAAAGACACAAAAGGCTAAATTATTAATCCTCTACCAACATGTTAGAAACTAATTTTTCTGAAATATACGCAAAACAGCTGAAAAAAAGCTGATTAAAACAAAAATAAGTCCTAAGAACACAAATTTGAAAATAAGAACACATAATACCAAAAGAATACCTCATGCAGTTAAAAACAACACAAGCAATCCCAGCATGTGTTGCATTGAGAATTGCATCCAGCAGAAAAGAATAACGAGCAGCAGTTGAAAAGCTGAATGATGCAATAAGGAACGCTCACAGTTTTAACCGTAAGTAGCTAAATGATAACTAAAAAAGTACATTTCATGAATGAAGAAAATGAAAGTGAAGACCATCTGTCTGGATATCGGAAATCCATCAACACTTTCAGAGGAATTAAGAAAAGTTGTGAAAAATAAGGTAAGATTAAAGTACAATGTTAAAACTTTAATAATTGTGTCAAAGCTTAAAGCCTCCAAAAAAGACAGTTATGCAGGATTTGATTTTTAAACATTTTTAAAAGGTACCTCAAAAAAAAAAACGAAAAGCTAAAAAAAAGCATCATTGGAGTTTTGACTGAAGTGGTTCTGACAGAACAATGAGTGAGGAAGGAGTTGGATGCTGTCAAAAATGAGAAAGACTTTTACACAAAGAGGTAAAGCAAAAAAACAACAACATCAAAGGCGGTTCGGCGCTGCAGGACGGCGTGCACTTCAAACACGCCCTCATAAACGCACAGAGGAAGCTTCAAACATCTGAGCATGTGCAGGAGCGCCCTGTCCGCATGCTGACCTTCTGAACTTGGCTGGAGGGGATGATCAGATGTGCACCCGGCCGGTGCGGTTCAGTCAGCAATGCTCAGATGTCCCATCCCCTCATTGATCCCTGTGCTGGTTTCTATTCTATATTCTCCTTGTATCACGGTGCACAGTTCATTCAAAGAACTGCTCTCAAATATAGCTCTCAATTGAAATAAATAATGTCCTAATTGAAAGTGTTACAGAAATCAAATTCTTAGGGGTTGTTAGTGATGACAAACTAAATTGGAAGCCTCACATCAGACACATACAGTACAAACTACAGTCTCAAAAAGTATTTCAATCATAAATAAATCTAAACATATATTAGAATACAACAAATATTTATTGTACCTCTCCTTAATATTACCATATTTCACCAACTGTATAGACATTTGGGGGAATAATTACAAGAGCTCACTACATCCTCTCTTCTTCAAAAACGAGCCGTCAGAATTGTACATGAAGCCGGATATCTTGATCATATAAACAATTTACTTTATCAATCTAGACTTTTCAAACTGTATGACCTTGTGGATTTTTACACTGTGCAACTTTTGTACAGAGTCAGTGGGAAATCATTACCATTCAACATCCAAAAACAGTTCTTAGTAAATGAAGGAGGCTACAAACTGAGGGGATGTAGGAACTTCAAGATCAAACTGATAAGAACCACAAAGAAAAGTTTCTGTGTGTCAGTGTGTGGCACTAAACTTTGGAACGGGTTAAGTAATGAAATCAAACAATGTATCCAAATATTGAAGAAAATGTATAAAGAAACTCTGATTTCAGGACATGACAATAAGAGGAGTTAAGGATCAATAGGTGTTAGAATAATTCCAAATACATGTGTGACCTTGATAATGGTGAAATAATCAAAGCTCTTTTAATTACAATCAATGAGTTTTAAATATTAATGTGCAATAATGATTACTGAAATGTTTGAATTACAATTAATGAGCTATTGATTTTCTTTACTTGATATGCCATGTGTAGCAATAATTACTGGTTTTTTGTGATAATGTGTTCTAATGATAATCAATGATTATTACATAACGGTTACTGTTTACTGAAATCATGAACGACTGTTTTCTGAAGATAATCAATCATTACTACGCACTGGATTTTGTTACATGAAAAGAATCTATCGGATCAGAACCGCATTAAAAAAACTGTAAAACTATAATATGAATTAACTCAGTAGGGGTGGGATTATATAAGTTTGCTTCTTCCCGATCCATTTCAAGCAATAAATCAAGCTGTACTTGAGACTTTAGTCAATGATCACTGAATTTAAAATGGAAAAGTGATTAAAGTGACTTTTTTGTTTTGTTTTATTTTCTGTATTTTTAATATATGCATTTCAACATTTCTGTAATGATTTTGATAATTATGTGTAAATTCTTTATTGCTTTGACTACAATGCTTGAAATAAATCAAATCAAATCAAATATATTCAAACCTTCTCTGATGTCACTGTAACTTCGACAAATTTCAAAGACAATATTATTCCTCCCTCATGCTTAAGATAATGTTATAATAACTTCTACTTTTTCAGTACAATAAAACAGAACTGAATGGAATTTGAGTTGACTAATCTAAACAAAGATTTTTTTATTTGAACTAACTGGGATTCTTGAGTTTCATGTGTCTCTTCAGGGATTCCACTGTTGAACACTGTCAACAGTTTAAGAACATTGTGTTATTTTCACACTTATATTTATTGTTTTCACAGATAAATAGGAAACTAAAAGCTGTTTTCAACTGTGTTCTGTTCCTGGAAGCAGCAATTCTTGTACAGTCCCCTGATGGTCTGAACCCACCAAATGTTTCCTAAAGTCTTTGACTCATGCACCGGTACAGTAGGTGGACCCGTGCGGGCACCATAGGTTTCTGGTTTGTCCAGAGGGTCGTAGAGAGGAGAGATCAGGTATGTGTTGCAGTTCCACAGAGGCTTGTCTGGTCACCTTAAGGGACGTCATGAAAATGGGATGTATGATTTTTGTGGGAGTGGTAAGTGTGAAGTATTTGCAACGCTAATAGAAGTTGCATACAATTATAACATACGAGTGTTGCTGGCATACGGTGCCCCGAATTCTTAGTAAGTAAGATGTGTGCAGGTGAAACACATGTGCCTGTAGGATGTCCACACAATCTACATTCTGATTGTCTACTTTCCTCATTTCTAAACAGCCAGGCTGCATGCAAGGAGCGCACACTTATCATTTGGAAAGCACTAACTGGCCCCTTGCACAGTGCACAGAATCTGAGGGTAGCTGAACCACTGAGAAATCTGTACGAGGCGCCAGCATCTCACCTCTTATTTTCCCTTAACTGTTGTTCGCCATGACCCAAAACGCCCGTAGAAAAAATGTGCACTGACATTTTGGCACTTCAGGCTCAATGAATAGTCTTTGACCCAGATATTTCCTGCTCGTGCGTGCCCCGTACGGGTTACCATTCTTTGCTCGCAGGCAGCCCGTATCCTCCTGTAAGGGCAGTGGTGACTAAGCCTTAAATAGATTGAAAAGTTGGAAGTTAAGTCAACAAGCTTTGAGTGATACCATCAACTGTTCACAAGAAGCAATCATGAATCTCTAACTTAGGGTCTATGAAGTGACTGGCATGTCAGTATCACAACTCAACCACTGATCAACTCAGTCTACTGTTGGTAGAAAGGAGCCGTCAAGGATGTATGGGATTGGACAGAAGCCAAGCACTAAAACAGTGCTGATGCTAATTCACGCTCTCCACTTTTCAGCACCGTCCCCCTCCTCTTCTTCGAGCTACACTCAGGTGCTCGCAGGCTGGCTTGTTCTCCTCCTTAATTAGCAGAGGGAGCTTTGTCTTCACCAGGGCGTTGCATCAAACCCCCCCAAGAATACACACACACACACATTAACCCATGAGAGCAACGGGCCCGTTTCCACAACAGCAGGCACCGACCTGTCTGCCCGCTCCCCCTTCATCTCATCCCTTCTTTCACTCCATCTTCTTCTAATCTTCCACCCTCTCTGCCTTCAAGAGCCTATCGAGACCCTGAGTGTTTTCCTGACGTCAATAGAAGTGTCGCAGCTGCAGCTTTCATTTCCACCCCTGGTCTCTTGTTAGAAACTGAAACTGTGATGAGAGCCCCACTTCTAGAGAAAAAAAAAAACTAAACTGTTCGGTTTCAGCTTTGATGCCTTTCTGTGAAGTACATAAAGAAGCACGTTTGACTTTTGCTGAATGTCCAGCTGAGGATTAAATGCACGCATAAACATAATGTAAAGCCACCAGTTTTGTGTGAATCCACTGAAGCACTTCTTGCTCAGAGAATGGAGCAGAGAGCGGGTCGGTCCATCAGCGGAGCAAGCTCGCTCCGGGCGGACTCTTAAGATCCACTGGTGCTTTCAGAAACGGAACAAAAGGAAGAAGCTCTGCGGGAAAACTGCCTCTAAGGTCACATCTGCCTTTAGATTAAACAGGAAAACATGAAATGGAAAGGTAAGCCGGCATGCGCAGCTCAAGATAAAACTGTGAACTAAATGAAGCTGAAAAAAGAGCAACACTGGAACGCCATCATGCAAAATTGTGGAATGTCTGCCATTGGAGGCTTTTCCCAGAAACTATTTTTATGTTGTGGATACAAGCTGAAGATGCTCAGTTTATTATCACCAACAACAGCAGCTCCAACAGACGGAAACAAACTAGAAAAGTCTTTTCTTCTTTTATCTCACTGTACTTTTTTGGACCAAATGCTCTAATTAGGTGGGCGACGTTGAGTTTATTCTGAGCAGGAATAACAAGGTCACTGCTGTTGATTAGTTGGAAACAAATATTTTTGCCTCAATGTAACATTAGACTGTAGTCGTTAAAGCAGGCTAAAGGAGCCAGACTACACACCACTAAGCCCAATAACTTTCTTCCACTGAGGTCTGGATTCTCTCTCTTAAAGTAACATGTTTAAATACAATTTGCTGGACTTGAAAGTATTTATTTGGGTTTAAGGTTTGTAGAAAAACTAAAATCGTCTGCAAAAGGAATCTTTCTCATTATTTCTAATATAAAAACGCATTTCAACCAGTATTTACTTTTCATTGCAAGTTGCTGCAGGATAATTTTTTATTTTCATTCTCTTAATCTAATCAGCATTTATAGTTTTATTTTATAACCATTACTTATTTTCAACATCTTCACCACTTAGTCCTCATCTTCCTACCTGCATCTCAGTTAAAATCTTAAACTAAGAAATGTTGTTGCTACTTTAACAAGTGTACAGGTCCATCTCAGGTAGTGAAAACAACTAGAAACTTTTAATTGAAATAATGGAGACTGTGATATTTTTTCTCTACCGAACAATCAGGAGATGCTGCAGCCAGTAACTCTGCCCCTCCCACAGAGAATGGCTTGTAAATACTTCGTCATGAGTACTCGTAGCTTCAGGTGAACGTTCATTCTTTCATTCAGCTGTTTTTTTATTTTGTTTTCAAGCTCAGGGGGTCATGGTGTGGTGTTTGTGATGAGTGTCACGTGACGCTGCATCGGCTCCTGTGTGCACAAGACCTAATTCATTCTAAAACATTTTTTATTTGCCTTTATTTGGGTTTTGTATGCCCAATACAGACAATGACCAAAATACAAGAATTTCTACATTTCAGTTAAAAAAAACAAAAAAAGGTCCAATTTTGAACCAAATTTTATTTTTTTTTGGTATAAGACACACCCTTAGATGAAGTCTCTGAAACAGTTTGGTCTCTGCTGGGGATTGTGTTGATGCTCGAGTGAAAGCTGCAGCAGGATCCACACAGCGGTGACCCGACAGGCTATTTCCAGCCCGCGCTCACTGCGCGAGCACGCAGCGTGCATGTGTGTCAACGTGTGTGTCACAGCACCCTTGGACACACGCTTGAGGAATGTGTTGAGAGCAAGGCGAAACACCGGGTTGCCACAGCAACAGGCGAAGGCCGGGAAACAGATTGGGCTGGGTGGGCGGGGTGTCATCAGCGTGGTTCAAACGCAGCTCACCGCGTCCCTCGTTTGTCACATTCTCTCCTTTCGCTTTTGAATTGTCTGCGTCCTGCCCCCCCCTCCTCATTTCCTGTCTTTTAATTTACACAGCTTTAGAAGTTTGACATTTTTTCGGCTCGTTCTGACCTCTTCCTATCACCGTCTGCCATCATGAACACCAACCTTATTGTTAGCAATCATCTCATTTTACTCATTTCTCAACCATAAGGAGCAAGGACAAGAAAGATTGCAGGATCCCAAGAGTGACTTTAGAAGATAAAAAACTTGGCAAATGTTGGTACAATTTCCAATTAGCAGCAACATAAAAAGAATGTGAGATAAAGTCCACCATAAAAGCAAAACGGTGTCCTCTCTCACTTTTAAGGGTTTTAAATCTGTAAACCTTTAGTTAGAAATACAGAAAACTGTCAATTGTTTCTAATAATGATCAGCTGCTGCATTCAGCTTGACTTCAACCATGTCTTTGACTTTTTTATGCCAATAAATAATTCAAGTTACACAACATAACTTCATCAAGATGGCTGCTCTTCACACAGATGCAAATGGCCGACAATTTTACTTTTTTATTAATTTTGTCTAATTTCTTTACGTCAAACACTCCTTGATGTTTACCTTCAATTATTGCTTTTGTTGCTTTTTTTGTTTGTGCGTTACAATAAAGAAGAAAAGGGCAATTTAGCAAAAAATGTAGGATTTCTGTGAACTACAATTAAGCACAATAAAAAGTAGCAAAAAAGACTTCTAATTCTAACATTTAACTTTTTTATTTAGCGTTTTTATTCTTTGTGAGTGCTTGTGTGGAACTCTAAGTTTCTAAATCTTGACATTTAATTATAGGACTTCTTGTTAAGTAAATGGACTTGCTGTATGGACGGATCATTTCACTTTTCAGTAATTTTGACGTACAATTGGTGTTCTTGTCCGATCTTTAGGCTACTTCCTTTTGATCAACTTCACTGCCATAATTCTTTCCCAGCAGAAACTGATGTTGTTCTTGGGATCAGACTCCTAATCCCCAATTAGTGTGTCACATGTTGAACGTTTGTGCTTTGTGATTCAGAGGACTTAGAGCAGGACTAACTTAGATTGGCATGGAGAAATGTTACACAACGGTGCTCGAATGGAGACGGGAGTTGGGCAAAAAGAGACCCAGTTATTCATGTGTATAATAATATAAAAAAGGTAATCTTCCAGCTGAGGATTTACATGCACGGCCATTTAAAAGCGCCAGAATGTGCACTAACAGGTGCTGAAGCTCACTCGCTGCTCTCCAAGTGCTGCTGTATCACATTTCCTCTAACTGATAATTAAACTTTCTCCGCAATAGAGAACTCTGTCAGCCTTTTTTATTAACTTTTTGAACTAATCATTGCAAGAACCCACAAATAAACCCCATTCTGAGAAAGCATTGTATGGTTAAAACAACAAGCAACAGTTGGATTTGATGATAATTGGCTTGGTCACTTCGGACTCATCAGTATAACCATGGCCTTTCAAAATAAAAGCTTCTGAAGAAGAGCGGGGTTATTAATCAAGGCGAGGCCAGCACGGAACAGCCTGTAATCACCCCCCGGCCTGACCCAGAAGGAGAAACACCCTAGAAAAGTGTCACTATTTAAAGAAGCAGAAGAAAAAAATCAGAAAATAAGAAAGCTGAAATTAAATTAAAAAAAATAAAACTATAAACCAAAATGATCAATTTTAAAGGGGATTTAGCCTAAAAAAAAGTGGAAAACTGCAAAAGTCCAGCTGAATGATACAGAACGATGCAAAAAATGCTGAATGACACAAATACTGCTAAACTGAATTATGTTGACAGGATAAAGTACGATGTCTTAAACAACAGAAAAAAGCCAAGCAATGCTAGAAAATGCTAAGAATCCCAAAAGGTTGTAGCCGGACTGTCCTCACAGTCAAACCCTGGGAAAGTTTCAGAAAAGTTTGAGTGAGTGGTTCAACACCATCATACAGAAAAGGAAAAAAAAAGGGAGGCAGTGGGAAAAAGAAACAGCATCCGTGTAAATAAAAGCTTGTCTACGTGAAAACATAGACAAGCTTTTATTTACACGGATGCTGTTTCTTTTTCCCATTGCCTCCATTGGGAAAAAGAAACAGCATCCTTATAAACAAAGGCTTGTCTACGTGAAAACGTTAATGACACATTAATGAGCATGTTTTTCCCTGCTGTGAGCTTCTCTGACCTTGCGCTCTTTGTCTCCGTAGTCCAGGCCCAGCGTGTCCATGGCGCGCACAATGGCCGCCAGAGACTGGATGGTGTTGCTGTAAACGACGGGCTTGTACTGCTTTACGTCGTCACCAGAGAAGCCGTCCTCGTGGATGATCCTGCGCGCACAGAGAGACTCAGTCAGACAGGGAATGGGAGCACAGACGTGGGGGGGACACGGAACAAGAATAATGGCAATATTCTTGACAGTAATAACGCACTTCATTTACAGGCGACCTTCAAACACACTTAAGATGCTCTTGCAGGAAAGCGGAACGCAAACAAATGAACAAACAATGAAGGAGCAGCAGACGGATGGGGAAAAGCGTAAATGAACTGGCCTTTCACAGCAATTTCTTCAGATCTGTGGAAGACGATGGGTTTTTAAACGAGCTCGGAACGTGCATATGGAGTAGACTGAGCACATTTCTGCTGGAATTGCATTTGCTAGCTGAGAGCCCGATCGACTGAAAGCTCGAATTCGCTTCAATGTTGATGAAGCGACGGTTGGAGTGAGGAGGAACAGGGTATGGGAGGGTGTGGAAGGGCTCTGAAGTAGTGCCATGGCGAGGAGAGACTCGAAGGTCAAGAGCAGAAGCTACTGTCGTCCAGGCGGGATCTCACAAAAGCAGTAAATGTAATGAATGACCACAGGCATCCACACTGACCTGAGTGCTAAACAAGAAGGTGCCATTAGCATGGATGCTATAAGTATCTGGCTCTTTTTTTCAAAAATTTCTTTGGCTAACCAAATATTGTTTGGTTCTGGTTAGAATGGGTATCTTTACGTTTAGCTGGAACAAGCAAATAAACAAAAAATTCAGCAAGATAATGAAGCTCTTTACAATGATGAGCTAAGGAACAGTTAAACTGAAGTAAATCCAACGGGAAACTAAAAACCTGGACAGCTTCTTCTTAACAGCAGTTAGAAGGAGTTCCATTTGTATTTAACACATCTAAAATTTATAATAATAATAATAAAGCAATCCTACAGCAGAAAACTGTTGTTTCCTTTGAAGATAAATGCCTTAAATTGATGGACAACAACATTGTTGTTTTTTCTGCAACCTTTCTAACATGACATACAAAATCTAAACACTAAAAAACAGAAAAGTTTAGAAAACATGAAAGTATGAAACCGTCTAGATCAGTAGTCCCCGACCGTTTTCAGGTCATGAATCTGTTTACAATATTTAGTATTAAAAATGTTTTATCTTGTGAAAATATTTTCACAAACTGGTTTGTCACAGGCAACTAGCAGCATCCTTGTTTCATTATATTATGCATTATTACTATGGTTTGCAGGAAGAACATACTGGGAGTAGAGACTCCTGGTTTCTGTCTGTTAAATGCAGATTTCTTTTTTTCATTGAGATCAAAGGCTCTTCTTTTGTTTCCTAACTGGATCTTCTGTGTAAAAAAAACTTTCCAAGTTTGCTGCAAAAACCTCTCAATATTTTTGTTTCTCTTAATATTCAGATTATAGGAATATGTACATAGTAATCCCTTAAATACCATTCTACGGACACAATGGAAGTGTTGATGGCGTTCTGGAAGAAGTTGCAGCAGCTTGTTTAGGTTTTTTTTTGTTTTTTTTAAGGGTGAATATACTAAAACACAGACGATCACGAACAACCCAAAAACCCAAAAAGGAGCGGCTCATAACCAGTGGGCGGCGCTGACATTTGGACACAAGGAGACCGTTTCAAATGCCAGGCTGCCTTTGACTGCAGAAAACACAAGGACACTTGGACAGACAGACAGACAGTTGTGCAAACGGGCACGCTGACAGACGGTCAAACAGAAGACAGACAGACAGACAGACAGACAGACAGACAGACAGACAGACCAAAACACCAGCGGCGGCAGCGCTGAGAGCAAAGGCACGGGACTGCCTGATGAAATCACATTGAAGTTTGGGGAACACTGGGAGACAACCCAGACAGACAACATGACCCACACATGAACTGATGAGGGTGAGGCCTGGTGAATGAAGAAGATCAAAGTCAGGGCCTAATTCTCTCTGTGATTATTTTAATGCCTGTGGAGTCCAACCGGCGGGTTTCCAACTGTGATGATGGGTGAAACACCTTCATGTCACTCTTATGACATGCAGCCTGACTGTGAGCTCATGGCTCCAAAAACAAAACCACATCAAATTTCAGCTTAAACGTGGTTGCATTTTTTAAATAAAAATACAGAAAATTAAAATGAATGGCAAACTTCGAGATTCAATTACTTCCCTCCTTAAACACATGACCTGGACTCCTCTACTGCTGATCCACTGTGGATACACACTTGATTGCCTTTGCAATGTAACTGTGATTTGATGCAATTTATTTTCTAATTACAAAGCCTGCAGTTGCTGCCAACACGGGGCATCCAAGTGATACAAAAGTGCTTCCAGGACGCCCATAGGATACCCACACAACTACAAACTGAATATCTAATTTCCTCATTTCTAACAGTCTGGCTGCACGCAAGGAGCGCACACTTGTTACCTGAATGGCACTTACAGGCTCCTTATGAGGGCGCAAGATTGGAGAAGGGGAAAAAAACATACAACATGCCTTCATCTTATCTACTTCATCCTTACTTAATCCTTGCATGTTGTATAAGCATTCCACTTGGTGCTAGCAGAACGGCAGTAGAAAAAAATTGCACAAACATTTTTGCTCTACAGGCTCACGTAGGTTTGATTTTTGTGTGGAACAACTGAAAGCCACATACAGGTTTGCCCCAAGGTCGCCTGTTTCTACCCTTAAGGGCAGTTAGAATAGAATAAAATAGAATAGAATAGATAAACTTATCTCACAAAGGGGAAATTTTCTTGTCTTGGGCAGCAAAGAAAAGACATCCACAAATACAAACAGCAAAAAAGATGCATTCACAGAGGATAAAGTGATAAAATGAATTTAAACAAAAATAAATAAGTAAAAATACACAGCAAAAACAACCGTTAAAGAACAAAAAAACAACAACAACTGCAACAGTTTGTAAATAAATAAATAAGTGAATGAAGAAATGTGGAGTGTCACTTTGACACGGTGTTGTACAGTCTGATGGCTGTGGGGAGGAAGGACCTGCAGTAGCTCCTTCTTGCACTGTGGGTGCAACAGTCTTGTGCGGAAGGAGCTGGTCAGCGCCTCTACAGTTTGGTGCAGGGGGTTGGAGGGGTTATCCATGATGGATGTTAGCTCAGCCAACCCATTCATTAGCCTCCTGTCCGCCACCTCCTCAATGGACTCTAGTGTGCAGCCCAGGACAGAGCCGGCCTTCCTAACCAACTTGTTGAGCCTCTTCACGTCTCTGCCTGAACTGCCCCCGCCCAGCACACAACTCCATAAAGGACCACTGAGGCCACCACAGTGTCGTAAAAGGTCTTTGGCGGCTGTCTGCACACGCCAAAGGACCTCAGTCTCCTCAGCAGGTGAAGGCGACTCTGGCCCCTCCTGTACAGAGCATCCGTGTTGTTGGACCAGTCCAGTCTGTTGTTCAGGTGAACACCCAGGTATTTAAATGTGTCCACGACCTCAATGTCTGAACCCTGGATGTTCACCGGTGAGTTTTGGGGTGAGGACCTCCTGAAATCCAGGACCAGCTCCTTTGTCTTGCTGGTGTTAAGCAGCAGGTGATTATTTTCACACCAGCCCACAAAGTCAGAGATGACCCCCCTGTACTCCTGCTCATCCCCCCCGATACACAGCCCACAATGGTGCTGTCATCTAAGAACTTCTGCAGGTGACAGTGGTGGGAGTCGTAGGTGAAGTCCGATGTGTACAGGGTGAACAGGAATGGAGAGAGCACAGTCCCTTGAGGTGCCCCTGTGCTGCAGACCACCACATCAGACACACAGCCTCACAAACTGTGGTCTGTCTGTGAGGTAGTTAATGGTCCAGGCAGTGAGATGTTGGTCCACACCTGCAACCTCCAGCTTCCTCCTCAGCAGGGATGGCTGGATGGTGTTGAAAGCACTGGAGAAATCAAAAAACATGACTCTCACAGTGCTCCCAGGGGCCTCCAGGTGAGACAGGGCCCGATGCTGCAGGTAGATGATGGCGTCATCCACCCCGATGCCAGGTCGATATGCAAACTGCAGCAGGTCCAGTGCTGAGCTCACCTGGGTGCGGAGGTGGCTGAGGATGATCCTCTCCATAGCCTTCATCAGGTGGGAGGTTAAGGCGACAGGTCTGAAGTGGTTCGGTTCCTTAGGACGAGGTACTTTTGGAACCGGAGCCAGGCAGGAAGTCTTCCTGAGGACTGGTACCTTCTCCAGTCTTAGGCTCATTTTAAATATGAACAGCACCACCTCACAGAGCTGGTCTGCACACTCCCTGAGGAACCTGGAGTTGATATTGTCAGGGCCTGTTGCCTTCCTGGCTTTTGTTTTCCTTAACTCCATCCTAACCTGATTCAGAGTGAGCCAGAGGGGGGGTTGGAGGGTGGGTGGCCGGTGGCTGGTCTGGAGCTGTGAGTTATCTCTTTTTTTTCTTTTCTTTTTTTTAAAGTTTGTCTCTTTTCCTGTTGATTGAAGATCAGTAAAAGAAAGGAAACCAAACTGGGGTTCTAAAAATCTGTAATGAGTTTTCTGTGTGTAAATGTGGTAAATTGAGAGGGAGCCTTATTTCTGGGCTAGTTTTTTTCATTAGAGGTAAAGTGAACTCTTCCACCTGATCTTCTGTTGAACCCAACATTACACAGCTGACTGAGCCTCCTTATTAGCGCAGAAGCAGGAGGGAAAGATGGAAAAAGGGCCCGGCAGCAAAAGTTAACAGAGGAGTTGCTGATTTGTGTGTTTGTGGCAGGCTGGAGTGCTGATGTGGGCTTTCATACTCCAGGACCTTTTCTCATTACCCACTCCATTCTGTGTGTGTGTGTGTGGTTTCATGTCGCTTTGGCACAATCTGCACACTGACCTGAAACATAGTTTAGTTTCACACCGAGTCAGACAGATGGACTGAGAGACGAGCGAGCATATGCTCATTTTCTGCGCCGCATTATTCCTTGATATCGTTACCCGGCTGCATTTCAGCAGGTGCTGGGTGAAGCGGCATTTGGAAGACGGCGATCAATCACAGAGCTGTTACTTGTAACATTTAGCTGCTGGAAATGTGGTTTCACTCTACATAGAGTGATGAGTAAAGCTCTGCTTCACATCAGCCACAGATAAACGGCTCTCAGCACTTAAACAACCACAAAGGGAACAAGGTTCAAGTAACAGGAAGCAGAGGTACACAACATGTGTGACAATACATCAGACTGTAGATTCTGACCCTTGATTGGCTGCTGTAACTCCTTCACATTGAGATGCCCCTACAGATTTTGTTCAAAGGACACATGTATGGGTTGATCTTACACTTGGAGCTCTGAAGCTACGTTCACAACGCCCTGGGTAATGCCCGTTCAAGCAACCACTTCCAATGAAAGGTCGATGTAAAGGAGTGTAAACACAGTTTTCCGGCTTCCACGTTCACACGTGGCTATGCAAATTTGTTTTCAGATTCTACATGCAAAACGTGTGGCAATTAAACAGGCATTACCAGCTAAACCAGGTCGACCTTTGACCAGTTGGGGACTCTGATTTGGTAACGATGTACGGATTTGGTTTATCTGGTGAACCTAGACGCGACGCAAAACCTGACGACGTCTGTGTTTTTTGGTTTTGTCTTTTCAAAAAAAGATAAACCAATGCTACCCTCCTGACATTTTGTTAATCTATATCCACCATTGCAAGGATGCTAGTAAAGCAAACCGTTTTCATTTCTGGCTCAAATCACAAAGATTTGCACCACTTCGACATCGACGAAAAGGAAGAAGAAGAAGCCCCACCCCAGGTGTTAAACGCACAGATAGCTGAAGGAACTAAATAAACCATCTAAAAAAAGACGTTTCAATCACACAGTTTCATGAAGTGCTCATGCTTGGAGGTGCTAAAGATAGTTTTTCGGCCCCATGTGTGGCCTGGAGGCCTAAACAGTGACTTAGAATCAGGGCTAACAAGTGACTTTCGACTACCCATCAGCAAAATCCACCCAGTTTTCCTGCAGTTTTATTTAACAAGTATTTAAATCGCAGTCTAACAAAAGAAAACCAACATTTATATTTAAATTAAATAATGTTTTGGGTTGCTTCAACCTGTTTTTAGCACAAGCAGACCTAATCCAAGCTCTGTGAGCAAACAGACAGACATTAGTTACGTTCACATCTGTTGGGTGGATAATCTCTCCATTTACAAATGTCAGACAATAAATGTGTATTTTTTTTGAAAAGCCCAGTTTTAATTTTATCTTTGTTTAGTTTGGTTTAACAGTGCTGTAACTTGGGAGGTAAAGATGACAGCTAACTGCTAATGCTAGTTAAAAACACAGAGCTGTTGCCGGCTACAACAAATTAAACGCCCTATGAAATACTGTAAATCTTCAATCGTTTGCACAATTGATCTAATTCCAGTAGATTCTGTGTGTAGAAAAGCAGCCTTGCATCGTTATAATTGGTTTACGTCAATTGCGTAATCACTACTATAAGTGTTGCATGTCAGTGCTTTTCTCAGCTTTGGGATCCGTTGGAATTACCGTTAATTGTGTAAACAGTTGAAGAGTAACGGCAGTTAAAGAATGGGGTCGTGCCAGTTTACATCTAACTGTACATTGTCAAGCTGATACAATACAACCCAAAAACTACGTAATACTTGCTTTAACCTTACACAAAGTGCTCATCACAAATTAAAGTACTTCCTGCTCTCCTTGGAAACCACTAGAGCTTTGAAAATGCAAATCCGCCACCTCCCCACCCTGAAGGTTTTTTTTCAGTCATGGTCTGCGAAGTTCAGATCTGTCTTACTGGAAATTAGTATGGCACAACAACTATCCTATTTATGAGAAACCAAGGCCATTACCACATTAAAAAGCTGACAGGCATATGATGACTCTAGCTTTCCACCCTGCAGTAGAGCTTCTACTTAGGCTGAATCTGAATTCTTCTCCTACCCCTACGGCTTCTCCCTACCCCAACATTTAGTCCTCCAAACTTAGTTATGGAAGAAAAGTGTCTTCAAATTTGGACGTTGCTCCCACTCGATGACATATTCAATAGTCACAGGTCAGCGACGTTATCGCGGAGAATAGACAACATCGGTTTTATAACTTTAAAAAGTCATGCTAGAACAAAAAGTCATTACTTACATTAAAATGTGAACTTCTGTGCTTCAGAGCAAATCAACAAATACATAAAGAAAACCTGCTAGTTTCACTAATCCTCTGGCCATCACTAATAATAAACACCTGCACATCCTTACTACACTGCTTTTAGGGACTATATTCCAACATTTTCCAACTTTTGTGAATAAAAAACCTGCAGATTGTAAAGTATGTCACTTCCAGCACAAAACCTGATTTGCTTCCACTGTCTCTTCGTGGTCTAAATCACTTTCTAAATCTACAAAAGTGAATCGGACCAGAGTTAATTTGAAGATTAACCAAAAACCTCTGTCAAGCACATGTGGGCAGCCACGGTGCAGAGGTAGAATGGTCAAGGTTCAGTTCCCGCCTTGCCCACCCATGTGTCAAAGTGTCCTTAGGCGATACACCAAAGGCCACGTTGCCCCTGGTGGTTATAGATTGGCACCAATCCCATTCACCCATCCACACTGTGTGTGGATGGGTGAATGGGATTGGGACTGTAAAGGGCTTTGGGCCTTCAAAATCACTATTTTAGTATACTTCATATTTCTCATTTACAAACAGCCCTTATGATTTAGGTTCTTACAAACTAAATCCAAATTTGAGCTAGAAAACATAAGTTAAAAATAAATACTAAAAGTTATCTATATTGGCCAACATGAGGTTTAAATGATGAGGGGCCAATTTATTCTGCTAGCAACGAAGAAGACATTACAAATACACAAATAAACACAAACATCTCAGACACATCCAGTCTGCCTTCCCTTCATGTCTCCATTATCCTCCACACTTGTGTTTTTATCTCCACACCTACTCATGTATACGCACACAACACACAGCCCACACAGCAGCCTCTGTGTGCAATTAGGTCTTTATCTCTGTCCTGCTCTCTGGCACTCTTTGTCCCAACACACACACACAAAAGCATGTGATTGGTTTTTTTATCGCTGGGCTGCGTTCACCCTGTGCTTTCCATCGACGGGGTTCTTTGTCGTGACAAAGTGCACATTGACAGACGCCTGTCAGCCAAACCCAGATTGGCGGGTGTGCATCTGTGTGCGTAAAATGTGTATTGTGATGAAGAAGCGGGGAGGAGCGTGAAACAGGAGGAAGATAATCAGAAGAAAGGAAGCTATAAATAACCCAAACAGGCTGACAGCAGAATGGAAGCATCAGCTGCTCACTTGTCTTCACACCTTGAGGTCGAGCAGCAGCATCC
Source organism: Oryzias latipes (assembly GCF_053564925.1). Taxonomy (NCBI): domain Eukaryota; kingdom Metazoa; phylum Chordata; class Actinopteri; order Beloniformes; family Adrianichthyidae; genus Oryzias; species Oryzias latipes. Next base: position 29,063,155 of record NC_136242.1, on the reverse strand, counting down.
TGGACATGCACACTCTCGCAAACACTCATCTGCGACCTCCATTTGCCACATTTTTCTTCCAATACCATTTCACCCACCTCTTAAGACATGAATCAGTCAGATGGCATGGCTAGTACTGAAGGGATCATGTTCAATTTTTTGCTTTCAGACACAAAAAAGAAGATCGGAACTTTATCCAGTCCAAGAATGGCAGCGAAGTCTCATTTTTCATTACAGATTGTGGCCCCTGTCCAGGTGAGGCTCCACATCTCTGGGTCTGATGAATAGTTTTTTATCCTAAAATAGCTACCAATGCAAGAGATATATTCAAATCCTCTGGTCAGAACAGCATCAGAATCTACATACTGCAGAAGATATTTTCCAGTTGTAAAAATATCACTTCCATCTGGGCACCACATAAAAAATGAACTAAAGTTGGATCCAAATAAATAAGGTTTTACATTTCCACTTTACTTGTAAAATGACGCCCTTTACAAAAAGTCAAAGGTCGCACATCTTAGAGAGGCAAATGTGATCAGAAACTAGTGCCTTCTGGCTTTTTTGACCTTGTGGTTGTATGGTTTCTACGGCAGCACCATGGTTATTATAGAACCACAAGGTCATACACCACCAAATGTGTTGTTGGAAAGTGAGAGGGGGCCCAATGAAAACCAAGTTGAAACCTTTAAAGCCCAGCAGGGTCCTCTGCCAACTTTAATCAAAACTTCTTTCTGTCAAGGACATTGAATTGACATAACAATTCAGGCTGCAACAGTTGAACTCGTTTCCCTGCTGTGAGGGCTTTGGTCATACAAAATATTAATATTTTTCCACAATAAGAAAAGCTGCTCAGTTATAAAGTTGTTTTTACGCTGACCAGTCTAAGGTAAACCATTAACTCGACTTGCTTTGCACAGCATTTATAGAGTCTTAAAGGTATAATAAGGTTTATAGTCCAGCAGCCCTGGTAACCCTCCGTGATACCGTTGGAGAAAACAGCTGCTTTCAGTGTCATGAATGATTTCCAGCATTTCTTTGGAAGTCCGTTTCCACCTTGACATTGTTGTGAAATAATGAAACTATCATTTAGTGAAACAGACAAACACTCATTTAGTTTAAAGCAACAAGCAGAGATTTTTGAGGATCAAGGTCAACTCTATTCTTTGGAGGAATCCCTGTTTCCTCATGAGGTGAGGGAATATTGTTTTTTTACGGCTCGTTAAGCAGCATGATGCATCTGTTCCACATGATGAACTGAATTCTGGGAAACGTTTCTGAACCAAAGTGCTTTTATGTGTGTGACACGAATTCTATGAAATTTGCAACTCAGTTGGCTTTCTTTCTGTTTGGTTTTTAGAATCTTCGGCACAAACGATTTTTAAACTAATAATAAGGGACCAAATGATACAACAGCCAAACAACAGCCTCTACTAAACATTAAGAGTCATAGTTCAATTGCAGGTGAACTCTGGTGTGGTCCACTACAGTGTGAGAGTCGAAACGCTGACCAGCAAAATAGACAGCAAGCAGCAATTCTTTTTTTCCTTATGTCCAGGTCCAAACCTGTTTGAGGAAACACCAAAGCCTGACAAACAGCTGGTACATCTGAATGCTTGGGTCTTTGGGGGCTCTTCAGGGTGGGGTGTTTGACAGCAAGACAAATGAAGGTGTGAAAAACTAACAGGCCTCACCAAATCCAATTACAGAAAGTACCTTTCACTCTCGGTGTCATCACCATTTAGGTCCTCGTGTTTCTGCAGCTCTGGGTGCCAGTTGCTTATCCCTTTAACACCTGAGCTTTGGTTACAGTGTTTACATTCTTTCGACTACCGTAACTCTTCAACTGATTACGAAATTGGCGTAACTCCAGTGAATCCTGAAGCAACGCTTTACAGCAGTGAAGTGGTCATCCAATCAATGTAAAGCAGCTGATTATGTTGCTGAGAAAAGAAACTTTGCGCCGTTGTGCAACACTTGGCTAACGAAAAGTGGACATCTATCAGTGCAAAGCAGTAACCCTAAAGGGTTAATGGAGCACCTTTGGTAGTCCTTAGAGCTGTCAGTACATTCAAATTTATTGCATGTTGTAGCTGTTTACTGTTGTCACTGTAAAACACAGTTTTTTACTTCCATACATTGCCAAATGAATACAATTACATGATTATATTGCAGAATCTGAAGGAAAAAAACATTAAATGTTAAACCCTGGCCATGATCAATTAAATGCAAGATAATTTAGACTTGTTTGAGTGAAATTGCATTTCTACCCATTTACAATTCAGAAGCGAAGTAAAATACTTATTTGATCATGAAAAGGAAATGTACAGGAAAGAGCAGCTAATATGTTAGCCAGCGTTTTTTGTCTTTAAGCCCCTTTCATGAGCTGTTGTGGAGAAACGTTGCACCAAGTTCTGTCTTTGTCCTGATGACTCAGCTCGTTTAAAAGCTATTTTGCAGCTGCTGTTCTTCAATGTATGATTATCATGCGATACGGAAATTGTCAGCATCACTAAAGAACTTATTGAGTTGACATGTCTAGTTGTCGTCCATCTTTTTTCTGGCTTGTCATCTTGCATTTGGGTTCTCCTCAAGCCCTGCTCACTGACATCTTCATCTCTCTGAAGTACATCCCTCTTCCTCATTCAGATCTTCCCAGTCTTCCTTTTTCCCTCTACAGCAGTATAATGGAATCCACTGGGAAATTAGCACCCACAGCTGTCAAACTCAACAGAAAACTAAATCAGAGTTTCTCAGTCCTGCATGTTTTACCCGTTTCCCTCCTGAATAAAGCAAGGACCAGGACTGAACGACACCACGGTCTGCACACATGTAATTATCAGCTGTTACTTTAAGTAAGTTAAAACTCTACTTTTGTTCAGCTCTGTGTTCTGGACCACCATCCTGGTGGCAAAGGGAAAATGGTTTAGACGGGCTAAACTTTTCCGTGGCACTGCCTTGTGGGTGCGGTCCCACTGGATCGGTCTGAAAAAGTTCACGGGCAGAAAAAAATAGCTCTTTGTTTAGATCAAACATTGCCTCAAGATGGTGCCCTCCATGTCAGGGGAATCTTATTTTGAAAAACATTTTTTTTCTGTGTCTTTAGATCAGTCATTTCATGACCCTGAGTATATATTTTTTTAAATGCTTGCAGCTCTATAGACCCAGAATTACAGTGGTTACCATGGTGATGATAGCTATCAAAAGGTGAGGTGCATTAGTATTTGAGCATAGTTAGCAAGTGAGATTTCACCTAAATTAAGAAGGATGAGCATCTTTATAAAGACCAAAACAGAAATCCAGTTTTAATCTGATTTTTTTCTAACTTGTTTTGTCAGAAATATATTGTGATGGTATTGAAACCAGGTCCAGCCTTGTTTTTTGCTCAATTGCCTCACCTCAGTAGACATTTGTTCTCATCCAACCTATGGTCGTTTTTTCATCCATCATCCGTTTCTACATATGCTTCATCCAAAACGCCAAAATGACAGATAATTGTATTGTATGTTTATTCGGGACCTTTCATTTTGAATGTCATTGATCTTCTTTTACATTTCCTTTGTCTCTATGGGCTCTGCTGCTGCTGCTGCTGCTGCTGCTGCTGCTGCTGCTGAGAATCCGCTTCAGCTCCCAGCTGATGCACACACATGCAAGCAGAACAATTACAGCTCCAGCATTACATCTAGGGAGACCTCATTAAATCTGTCCGCCATCATCTCTCTGCGTCTCTGTCACCTGTTATCTCTATCTGCCCCTCTTCTCTGCCAAGACCTCTTTGCTTCAGCCCAGTCAGTCTCTTTCCTACGTAGTCTTGTTCACTTCCATCTCTCCTTGCTTCTCAACTCTAATTATTTTTTCTTTCTGCAGCTCCTGCTCCTCTTCATCTATTATCTGCGATTAAGTGTTAATTAAAAACAGTGTTGGCCCCTGTGACTGATTTCTGCAGGGAACAACGAGCATTGCACATGTGCTCACATAAAGGAGCTCAGCCGAGTTACTCTACAGTAATAGACAAACAAAAAACAAAGAAAGAATCGATAAACTTCCTCCCAGAACTCTGCAGAGGAGCACATGTTCACATGCAACAGCTGCTGTGTGCGTGAGTGGGTAAGATGTTATGTCACGCATGATTTTCATTTTGACCTGTGAGAATATCATCGCAACGAATGAATAAATATGAGTTGATTGTTGATGTTAAAATAGAAAGAAGATTCAATGTTTTTAATGCAAAAAATGAAAAAAATCAGCTGGTAAATAAAGTGGGACTTTTGCTGGATGTTTTAGACTGGCCACTTTTTGGTCATTGAATGTAGTGTTGAAAATGTCATGTTTTATGACTTTTTAGGGTCATGATTTGCCCTTTGACTTCTTGATGTTCATTTTGCACTAACTGTGAATTGAAGATGACTTGTGCAACATTTGAGTATTTGACTTCTACTCAGACAACTTTGAAAAACCAAACTGACTGGTTTGGATGTTGATTTGACAACAGCTTTTAGGGATGTTTTTTTTTTAGGGGGGGGGGGGGGGGGGGGGGTTCTGCTAATGTGTCCGTCCAACAGACCATTGTCTTTAAAAACCCACTCTGATCATCTATTTAAAAAGCGTCTTTAGCCAGAATCCAAATACATGTCGTTTTCTGGGTCAAAGTTTCTGCAAAGCGGCAAGAGTCTTTTAGAAATTTGTTTCTGAGTTGTGGGTGGGACTGTTGGGGAGGAGCCACATCCCCCCCATTCCCCTTCCCTTCCTGTTCCTGAGAGGTCCCTGTTTACACTCTCTCCCGCTGCCTTTAAGTCCTTCACACCCCAACCTAACATTAATGGCCCAACAAAAGCAGCTATCCATCCGTACAGTTTAGATTCAGATTCCAGCTCAAACGAGGAAAACAAAGATGTACAAAGATGTACAGTACAGACCAAAAGTTTGGAAACACCTTCCTATTCATTTAAATGGGAAGGTGTGTCCAAACTTTTGGTCTGTACTGTAAATTAATCTGTTTGTTTGCAATAATGCATCAAAATGAAGCGGAGCAGGGAGCGTGCGGTCTGCCCAGCGTATTTTCTACGTCACAAAGAGGCTCTTTTTCAAACAGCATTTTCCGTCTGCTCCTGATTCATAACGATTTGACTAAAGAAATACTTAAAAATGTGATTTTAACCCTCGTATTATGTTGAAAAAAAATTACCTTGATTATGTTGCGGGTCATTTTCACCCGTACTGTGTAAATCCACTCAAAACAATTAAAAAAACAGGTTAAACCGATATCAACTTTATTTTAGAATATTTCTACATTTAGGAAAGAGACAAACAATATTTTTTTTTATTCCAACACTATATTTAATATTTTTTTCCTTCTTCACAAACAGTTTTTTTAATTACAATTTAAGTACAATTTGCCGGCATTCCATTCCTGGTTGATTTCAAACCACAGGACATAGGCATTGTAGGCAGACACGTCCACAATATTGAAGAAAATTGCCATGGGCCAACGAACAGTCTTGCGCTGGCACCTGTATGTTGCTGCGACTTTGTCAAGATTGTCAACTCCTCCTTTGGTGGAGTTGTAGTCCAGGATCATTTGTGGCTTCATGTCATCTCCTGTGCTCAGAGATGCATCTGTGTCCATTGTACTCATTACAAGAACATTCTTGTTTCTCTTCGGGCAGTATGTAACAACTGTTGCTTTTTCAGTGAAAGCAAATATTGAGGAATGCATAGGTCTCCCCTGTATCTTGAGAATTTCACTGGGAGGTTCTGGCTTATTTCTTTTGACTGTTCCCAACATAGTCAGCTTCCCCTTCTGAAGTTCTTCCCCAAGGCGGTAGAATGTAAAGAAGTTATCACATGTGATGTCATGACCTTGCAGCCCTTCACTCATTTCAAGCACCACACGCATCCCCTGGTTCTTCTCAGGTGCTCCTCCAGGTAGTTTTCCAGTGTACACTTGCATTTTCCATGCATAGCTAGATTTTGCATCACAGGCTGCCCATATTTTCATGCCATACTTGGCAGGCTTGTTGGGCATGTACTGTCGGAAAGGACAGCGCCCTCTGAATGGAACAAGGCGCTCATCTACAGTAACATGGGGACCAGGATTGTACAACAAAGGTAGAATTTCGACCCATTTATCCCATACATCTCTGGTTGCAGCTAGTTTGTCACTTTCACGTCGACCAACTCTGGTGTCGCGGTTGTCAAATCGGATCACACGAGATATCATGTGAAATGTCTCCAGAGACATTGTTGCTCGAAAGATTGGTCTTCCATTCTCTTCATTCCATAGACTTGAAGTTGCTTCTCCCTTTGACCTGTACACTCCAGCTAATATCAGAATTCCAACATAAGCATTCAAGTCAGTCTGATCCAGTGACTTCCATTTCTCTTGAAATACATGCCTCCCCTCCAAGTTAGTCATGTCCAGCATGTCCTCTGAATCCTCCTCATCGTTGGAAAATTGAAAATCTGGATCATCAATAACATTGTCCTCTGCATCTGAAAGATCCTCTATCTCTGAAATTTCTTCCTCTGCATCACTATCAAAAAACAGTGATAAAGCTTCTTCAGCTGTAAATCTTCTGGAGCTCATTTTTGCTGTGTTTCTCAAAGAGATGACATGAGAACAGTGACAAGGACAAGGGAGAGAAAGCTCCTCCCCTACACACACCTGGGTCTCTGAGTCTGAACGTCAAATTCAGAGACGGTCAAAATATAAATAATTTAGCAGTCAAAATAAAGTACATCAAAGAGACATGTTTATTTCGGATCTGGACAGCTACTTGCCCACATCAAAGTGTCTGGGTCAAAATGACCCGCAACATAATCTTTGTAAACAAACTGTGCACAGACATTCCACGGCACATCACAGTATCCAGTTTTTACACACAAGTTCATGACCCTAGATGAGGAAAAGTCACCAACTTTCATGAAGAAAAAGAAAGGATAACCAGTTATTTGGTCAAACCAAAAACTGAAATGGGTCAAATTGACCCTTAACATAATATAAGGGTTAAGCTCAATTTTCATCGAGCATGTCCTGCATCATCAGATGTTAAAACACCAAAAACACCATTTTAATGGGAGTGGGTCTTTAACCCCTCTCATCCTGCGCAGTTCTGGAACGGAATACAGTCCAGATCCCCCTGTTCTAATATTCCAACAATATTATACTTCCATCATCTTCTCATTTCAGTCCAATTTCAACTTATTTATGAAACAACAGATGACCCCTGAGGCTGTCAAAAGACAAAAAAACCATCAAAGCAAGCTGTAACAATCACAACTTTTATAATAACATGAATTCCACTTTGCAGCTCTGCATGTCAATAAAGCATCAAGAGGCTTTTTCCCTTTCTCTGGACTCTGCTTCACTTCAACAGCTTTGGAGTCAGACACCCACAGTCCCTCACATTTCTGAAAGCTTGGCCACAGAAATGGTTTGCAGTTTCTTCTGGCAGAAAACATGGAAGCACATGTTGCCAGAAGCCAAAGATCTAGGAATCAAATACAATCTGAGAGGCTATTTTTGCAGCACTTCCAAAAACACAAGCATGACACCAGTTTCCTGTTCGACAAAAGTGGATATTGGTCACAAAAGCTTTCAAAAATGAACTTTTTCTTATTTCTGCAGAATAATACCAGGAATTCAAGTATTGCTATTGATTAAAATGAAGATCAGCTGTTAAGTTAAATGTTGAATTTCTGTTGAGATTGAGGAAAAAATGCATGCGATCAGAGATACCATAAGAAACACTAACTGTTCAGGACATTTCTTTAAAAAACAGGCCAGAAAAGGAGGATTTTTTTACATTATCAGATATTAAAAGGCTCCACATTATTGATATTGTGATTTCTATTTTGATTTTGCACTCTAAAGCTTTGTTGTAGGCCTGCACAATATACCGCAAATTTATCGTTATCGCAATATCCAGCTCTGCAATAGGCATATCGCAAAAGACTGCGAATATCGCAGTAAATCGTAAACCCAAAATGTGTTAAAACAATCTTATGGCAGCTTGACGCTTTTAACTAATCAAATAAATCCCTTTATGCTTTGACCAATCCGATGGAGGCCTATTATGTTAGATGTTTGTCACCTATGTCGATGAGGGTCATTTGGAGTATAATTTTAAACTGTTTCTAATGAAATGGGAATGATGTTTTTGGCATTTTTCAACTTTTTTATATACCGCAAATTATATTGTTATTGCAATATTAATCTCTAATATCGCAAGTTTTCCTCATATCGTGCAGCCCTACTTTGTTGTATTTAGATTAATTGCTGATTTAAAAATGTTCCCTTTTGTTTCAACAGATCCTGCTACTTTAACATTTTTTTGCAGGAAACTTAAGTTTTTATTTTTTGAGTTAAAAAAACAAACTTCTAATAGAACTTTCAAAAAGCCTCAAAGCATCATGGGAAATTGGAGGCACTACCTAATAAAGTAGTCAGGAGTGCAGCGCTGACAGTCAGTGGAGGCAGAACGGTTGGTTTTCAGAGATCAGCAGAGGTTTCACCTGTGTTACCTGCATGTGACCTCATCAGCTGTGCTGTTGCCAGGCAACCACCTCTACAGCCTAAAGTATTAAGAGATCTCAGCCTTCTCTGTGTATCATCTGCGGTTTGAAAAGAGAAAGAAACAAGCAGAAAAACATCTCTACTGACGTGACTACTGTTCCTCATGTGGATGATGCATTAACTGGCTGTGGGGAAAAACACTACTCATGTCAAGCGGAAACGAGGACGATTCTGAAGCAACCAGTGGCTGTAGTGTCTAAAGTTTGGAGAGGTTCTTAAAATATCTGCTAATACTTCTTCAGTTTTACAGAGAAATTAGGAAATTCAAAAATGTTGGTGCAGCAAATGAAACATCTCACAAAATCCTGCAGGATCTGCGGTGAGGCTAAACCTTCTGCTGTGGGGGTAACATTCAACATTCCTATGATGGTGCAAATAAAAATGCACAGAGGTCTCCATCCTGCTTAAGGTGGGATCCAAACATCCACTCCTGCAGCTACAAACCAACCACACTCTCCTTCAGCTGACTGCACATCAGCTGAGCGCGCTCAAAGCAACAAGCCTCCTTTGTCTGGCAGCTCGCTGAAATGACATCATGTCGGCCAAAGCAAAAGTCCTGCGAATGCGTCCATGCACGCACACAAAAATAAAACGCACTATCCTGCATATGCGCACACACAGTCACAAACACACTCGGCTGTCACAAAAGAGCTTTGTTTTTTATAAGAAGGCCTGATTAGCCACAGACCGCACACACTGCTGCCCAATACCAGCTCTGCAGAGAACAAAGATGGCCTCTTACTCCACAAATATACAGCCGCCGCTGCCGGGTCACGTCCTGTTTTTAAAGTGAGGTGACGAGCACAACAACCAAAATAACAATTATGGACTCAGCAAGACTCAATCCAGGACTGCTCCCAGTTCGTGCAGAGCGTTTATTGGCACTGAAGCAACGGTGAGATTTAAAAAAAATAAAACACAGACCTTGTGGTGCTGAACACAAATGAAAAACCTCCAATGAATATGAAGGCCTTAATCACAACTGCCCTTACGGATGAACATGGGCGGTCTACGGGCAAAAAGTAGGCAAAAACCTGTCTCGCTTTATAATACCAAGACCGTAGATCACTAGTGAACACTTCAACAACACGGACAAGTAAGTAAGTAAGAAGCAGCCGAGACACAGGCGTGTCTTATGGACTTTTCCTTTTTTCTACCCCTCCCCGAATTCTGCGCACTCCATAGTTAGTGCTGTTGGAGGGAAAGGCACGTGCTCTTTGTCCACTCCACTGCGCGCATGGCTGTTAGAAACAAGACACTTGGGCAGTGGGAGTATGGTTTGCGTTGGCATCCTACTGGCACCTGCATTTCACCTGCACACCCCGCCGTGCATGCAGCATTTGTGTGTGGTTAAAGGAGCCAGAACGCGCACCTTACACATGTCTAGTGTGTCGTAAGGGCACCGTATGACAGCATCACTTCATAAGTAGGCACAACTGACATTACTGTCCTTACAAATACTTCACTTTTTTCTTTTTTTTAATTTTTTTCCACATTTACTGTTTTATATCTGTCGATTAAGGTTTATTTACGTACTTATCTGGTGATTTATCTGTTTTTATTTATTTTATTCCTTTTAGATTTTATTTGTAACTCCAGTGTCTTAAAGTAACTGACCCTTCTCAGTGAACGGGGTCGCTGCAATGGGATCTCCCAGGTCTGACTCTTAAACTTAGATCAGGGGGGTCCTGTGGTAGTGGATTCGGAGAGCTTGAGGGGGGGGGGGGTGTGTCACTGATTTGGACATGACCCCAAAACATCGTTTCCTCACTTTAGTACAAAGCCAGATTTCATAATTTTTTACCATTGTGTGTGTGTGTGGGGGGGGGGGGGGGGGGGAATTGGTATGCAGGCATTAGCATGGGGTTTTAACAAATATATGTTTAATGTCTTGTATTTCTGTTATTAATGCTTGATTATGTTTTTATGTAAAGCACTTTGGGTAGCATTAGTTGGAAAAGTCGTGTAAAAATAATGTTTGGTTTGGTTTGATTTGATTTGATTTGATTTGAATACCCTTAATGCACAACAATGGTACATTCCATCTTCATGAGCCTCAAGGGAACTACAACACCTCAGCACGTTTAAGATGCTCCTGTCTACGACCCCCCACAGGTCCTGACAATCCAAAAACCTGCAGCCCCTGGACAGGTCAACCGCCGGTGCATGTGACTAAGCCTCACAGAGTCTAAGATATCTGGAAGAGATCCAAATATGAACTAACTGCAGAAAATATGGCACAGGAATTGATCTTCTGCACAACCGTACAAAATAATGCAAAATCAATGAATGCAGGACAACATTCAGATTTTATAAAACCCTTAGATTCTTTTTATTTAACCTTTTTTTTTTAACAGAAAGTCCCTTGAGATAAAAACGTATTTTTCAAGAGAGGCCTTCTTCCAATCTGCACTTTTTTTGTGACTAAAACGAACTAAAAGAAATATTGTTGTCTTTTCTTTGGAAAGTTTTGTATCAATAAGTTAGAATCACAAACATGTAAAATGCACAGAATGAAGTCATGTTTACGGAATCCAACACATAATTATGTTTATGAAGCTTTAACAGATTAAAGTCAACCTGCACCACCACCACAGTATTACAGTACATTTGTGGGAGACTCTTTATCTCCTTGAGTCCAACCGACTTGGGGAAAAAGAGGCTAATAATTATCGAGGAGAGCAGAGTCCAGCATAGGAGTGGCCTGTGCTCCTCTCTCTGCCACCTCCTTCACTAACCGCGGCTCAATATACCTTATCTGGCTCCCTTCCCTCTTTTCACGCTCAAACATCCACCTTGAACTGCTCTGGGTGAATTTTTGGGATATCACCACTGAGTTCTCTGTCCTTTTTTCTTCTTCCTTCACCTTTTTATATTCAATACTTTCTCCACCCGCCCCCTCCAACTCCCATCCCACTCATCTCTGAGGCTTAAACTTGACTGTGTCCTGTTTTAGTGAAGGAAACCACACAGGCTGTGAGAAGCTGGACTGCGTTAGATCATGTCTGCAGAACACCAGCCATGACGAAGAGGAGGGAGACTGCATTCGTCTGACACTGCCACTACAAATATCCAGCTAGAATCATTTGACAGAATCTTGACAGTTTTTCTTTCGATTTCTGATTCCTCTTCGATGCTTCCAGAAAAGCTTTCCCAACCCAAAGAAAATCTAGTCCAGAGAGCTTTTATCTTCTCCAACCACGTAAGAGCCACTCCCTCCTCTCAGAGTTAGTAATATACACTTATCCAAGAGGTAGAGAGGTGTGGGTGCACAATCACAGTGCTGACACATCATTCATACTTCAAAAAAACCAACACCACAAACTGTCTAAACACAAGATTTCCTGAATTAGTCATTTTAAGGGGAAACAGGTTGGTGAAATTGGCCCTGACGTTTCAACAACAAAAAGTAACAAACTTTGACTGCAAATGGACATAAATACAAGAAACACCAGCTGATTTTTCAAGATTTCATTAAAACTCTATTAATTTCGCTTTTGATGCCATCTGTTGGAGGAAAATCCAGGATGTAAAGCTTCTGTGTCGCAGTTCTGACCAGAACTGCTCCACCTCTTCCAGTACAAGCCGAGTCTATGCTAACAGCAGTCAGAAACCAAAACGTATCAATCTACTCACAGCAAATCAGACGGGGAATTTCTGGTAACGTCTTGTCTCAAAGAATCACCAAAACAATGGAAACGCCCATTGGGGCTTGAGGATAAACCTTTCGTCACGTGCATTCATACGGGGGTTGACCCATACGGATGCTACGGCTGTCTAGGCCTCGTGTAGGGTCACACAGAGGACCGGCCACATCTTAAGGAGAGCAGAGGCGTGAATTGCAGTTCCTTTGAGGCTCAACCAAAGTTGTGCTTGTGGTAAATGTATTGAGAAGTATTTGTAAGGATAAAAGTATGTTGTACCACTTATGATGTACAGGAGATGTTGTCCTACGGTGCCCTTATGCCAGATTCTAGTCAAATACTTGCTTCTTACTGACCGCAAAACAATTCTACGGGTACGGGGTGTGCAGGTGATACATAATTGCCCGTAGGATGCCAACACCAACTACGCTCCGATTGCCTGGTTTCTGAGAATCAGGCAGCATGAAAAGAGCTTACAAGTAGCACATCACTTGAACAGGACTAACAGACTCCTTGGGTAGCAAGACTTGGCAAATCTGTATGACACTCCTGTGTCTCACCTACGTCCCCTTACTTATACCTTTGTGCTGTACAAGTATTCAGTGCAACATGCCACCAGCAGCAAGCTTGTAGAAGAAATTTGCGCACACACTTTAGCTCTATGGACTCTAAGATCTACAACCTTTATATTTGATGCGGGACACCTGTGTGCCCCGTAAAGGTTTGCCCCTTTTTCGCCTGCAGACACCCATATCCACCCGTAAGAGCAGTTGTGATCAAGGCCTAATAAGAAGATGGAACATGTCTGCAGATGAGACCTGTTTTCACACATTCCGCCTTTACTGGTCCTTGAACAATCTGCTCAAACAACAACACAAAAGTTCTTTAAAGTTATTAGCAACAAAGTCGCTAGCAACCAAGTCAAGTCCCAGGTCTAAAAGTGACTACCTCCTCTTTCTCCGTACAGTGACCTCTTCTGCACACAAACAAATAATTTGAAAATGGCTCAACTTTCTAAGGTTTTTTCAACATATTTTTATTAAGCATATTTCAGATTACCTGTCATTAACACAGGGGTACCATCAATTTTGTCCCAACGTGGTTGGTGTTCTTGCTACAGCTACTCTGCAACCACTAAATGACGGTACATGCTCTCTTGTCTGAGTAGAAGTTGACATAGCGTGCTAACTCTGATGCAGTAATGTTGTTTGTTCAATTGAGAACCTTCTTGTCTGGATGGTAAAAGAGCCGAATCAGGGAGAGCCGGCCCTTAGATTTCTATCACCTCAATCCTCTGTTTTCAAAATAAAGAGGAATGATGGAGTTACAGTCACTGTTGGTGCAGTCAGTGACAAATTGGAAATTGGACTTTCAAACCTAAACAAAAAATAAATGAATGCAAGTGGATTTCCACATCAGGATAAGCTCCAACTGATCGATCCTCGTGACCCTGAACAGGATCAAGCTGGAACCGAAACTGGATGGAACGAGAGCTTAAAACACCAGACAGTACCAGTGGAGTTTCTAAGAGGATATAGCTTTCATAAATTAAGAAAAAATGGTAAACCACAAAGTAAAAGACAAGCAATGAACAGCAGATGACATGGAGAAAACTCTGTGGAACTCCATTCTACTCCTAACTTTTCAAGAACCTTTCCGTCTTAACTTTCAAGTCACAAAATATAAATATAAACCTCAACAAATTGTTTTGTTTAAAGGGTTTAGAAGAACTGCATTTTGCTTAAGCATTCCTGGCATTCCCAGCATTTAGACTGGGGATTAATGACATTATGTTGGTGAGCACTTTCTGCCCCCAGTCTGCTGCTCAACTGAAAATCCACCTTCTTAAAAGCATTAAGGAAGCCTGCTCTGCAGAGGTGACTGCAGCCCTTATCCTCCAGTCATTTGGTTTTATTGTTTTATGTGGGTCATAGACAGTTACTGATCAGACAGCATCTATGAAAAGATCTCATGAAAGAAACTCCGGACAACAAAGGGGAGCACCTTCTGGGAAATGAGAAGGACATCTGCACGCCAGTTAACACTTTGGTAACTTGTTTGCTTATCCAGCAAACCACATGAAGGACTGCTGGGTCAGCTGGTCCAGCAGATCTCTTTGGAGATGATCTGTAATTTGCAGCACACTCAAGTTTTCTGAGAATTTTCCAATTCATGCAAAAAACAGATTAATAAGTCTGCTATATCCCAACAATGACGTCATTTTCTGCTCATTTAAAAGTGTTTTCTTTTTGATGAAAGAGGTTTCTTTTGTAAAACCAGAGAGACACAGAGAAACATATTGGCTTTCATCTTTAAAACCTTATAAAGCACCCAAAAGAAAGATCTCATCAGAGGAGGGAAGAAATGAATTGAGTCAGAGTGATTTGACTCAACCCCTCACAGTTAAAGTTTCTTGTATCATTATGGCATCGGCTGACTGGGGAATTCCCACTTCTGGTTTTATTGGATTGCTAATCCGTCTTTGGATCACACTGGCATGATTAGGAGGTTTGTGAATCAAAATATGTCTAAAATATGGGATCTGTCATGTTTGGGTCATCAAGGTTCTGCCGGTCTTGTTATGTCACACAGCCAAAAGGTACGTTTTCCCCATTTTCCATGTATGAAATTTCGGTCTTCGTGATACATGTCTTAAGATTTATAAGCGTTTCTTGCGTTCAGCAATTGCAGATGTGCACAGATGTCAGTCGAGGGTTTGGGCCAAGGGGTCTTACCGTGAATTATGTTTTGAGCTGTTCCGTTTACGCGGATTTCACATAGTTTATACCCAATATTACCTCAATTTTTTCAATTTCCACGTATGTCTAATGAACTTTTCACGCATGTACCACCGATTTCTAACTTTGATATCAGGGAAACGACACAAATATCACGTTGAAATTAGGTAATTGGCCCACAAATCAATTGCACATAAACGGCGCAATAATCACTCATGGTTCATGTTGTACGTTGATTTACGTGTTTTTTTGCGTGATTTATTCGTACTTCTGTGGTTTTACATGGTTCTTTCATGATACATCTGTGAAAACTGAATGTAAAGATGACAACTTTTCTAACTTTTTCCAAGTATATTCACGTATGACTAATTTTTATTCGTGCAATATGTGCAAAATGAAAATAGTGTCTGTGTGACATGGAAATATTCCAAATCCACCATCTTTTGTAACCTTTTTTCTTGTAGGTAAATTATTGGTTTGGTTTTAAATCTGGTGCAAGAACTTCAATTTCCTTCCATTCAGTTCCACTTCTGCCACATTTATTTACCACTAAGGCTGTCATATTGAAAGACTCATCAAGTGGCTGGTAAAGCTAAACAGAGATGTGCTGACTTTTCAGTTTGGTCCACTGGGTTACCACCTTCACAGGGATGAACCCGCACTGATTCAATTCTCTGCAGACTGCGTCTCTCTCAGACAATCAGCTTCTTTTCTTCAAAATCATGTCATAATCTCTGCTTTTTGAGGGCACACCAGGCAGCGCTTGGATTTTTAGGCCTCATTACTATCAATTTGCTATGGACTCTGATTCCTCAGAGTATGGAGCGCCGTCAATTATTTAAAGGATCCTTTTCGACTTTTATCTTTCCCTGAGCGTCAGATAACGCGTCTAAAACCAGATCAATACTTTTCTAGTTTACGTCCATGTTTGCTGATTGCTTTTTCACAAAATGTTTTAAATACAAGAGTTTTAAAACAATTTCATCACAATATTATGTAAGATTTTATACTTACAACAATATGCTTAAAAGCTTAATATACTATTGGTAAAAACTATTAACTCCAAATAATTTGGTTTATTTAAATTAATTTCAGCCACATTGGCTTTCTTTTGTTGTTCAATAACTTCTTTGGCAATTTTAACTCAACTTTTGTATTTTAACCATTTAATTAGAGGTTGAAGCGAATACTTCAGTTACTTCAGGATTACAGAGCTTCCAGTCTGCTTTCACTTCCTCCCATTTGAAAGTTTTTTAAATAAAATTTTCAGCCTCTTAAAAATATTATTTCATGAACTAGCTTATTTTTTGTTCAGATAATCAAGCATTTAGCATGCGGTTTACCAGCACAGGATTGGGACTTCAGAAAAAGTTTGGAAAACTATTAAGATGCTTTTAAACAGTTTTAACACTTTCTTTAGCCAAATGTGCCGTTAAAGTATTAAATGAAGCATTTTGGAGCTTTCAAATGTCAATTTTAGGGGATTTTACAGCATTTTACTGACAATGAAATTAGGCTTTTTATGGGGAAAAAACATGTAATTTACATTAGTTTAGTTTAATTTAGGATTTTAAATTAATTTGGGGATTATTTGTGTTGCATTCAGACAGCTTTTTTGTTCAGCTATTTTTGTTATCATAAACTTTTTATGAAATGTTGTATTTTTATGTTTTAAGGATTTGGCAGCAATATTTCACATTTTTGCAACTGTTGTACTCTTTTACTTGACACAAGACAAATAAATTAGCAACCATAGGATCCTCTTCAAGGCTTATAGGCTTTTTTTATTTTATTTGAGAATTAAGTCGTTATTAATATTTACTGTTACCATCCAACACTTTATTAATTATTTAACAAGTAAGAGATTTTTTGGCATTTATCATATTTTTAGTCTTTTTTTCTCCTTTTCTTGAAAAATAAGCTTCATGTAAGTTCTTTTTTAACTTTTTCTGCTCATTTTCGAAGTTGATTTAGGATTTTCAGAATTGTATATAGGGTTTGTTAAAATTTAAGATCATTAAAGATGTTTGTTGTTTTTTTAAGCACCTACTCATTTGTATTTTAAGCATTTTCTTAATATTTTAAAGTTAAATAAATAAAACTTCAGAAAAAAAAGACTGTTGTGGTTTTTTAAATATATGTTTACCATAAAAAAATCAAATGATTCTCCGATGTGACGTCAGTCTCTGGGGATCACAAGCCGGCTGAGAACTCAGCGTCTGAAACAGGAGAAGGCTGCCTTCTGGGAAGACATTTCCCCCACTTCGGAGTGGCCTGACAACAGCTTACTATTCAATCATCTGAAAATATCTTTGCTTTAATTTAGTTATTCCAAACATCCAGAGCGCTGCAGGAGAACTGCATTTGCAGATGGTGGTGAGTGAACTTTAGCGTCTAAATGGGTCTCCTAAACTCGGACCTTCTGAGAATTCTCACTTAAAAGCAAGTGATTCCGTCTTTCAAAGGCTCACTTTGATGAAAATTGTGTTTTTAACTTGTTCCTGTGGCATTTTCCTGATGATAATATTAATAAAAAACGTTATTTATATAGCACCTTTCAAGATAAAAATCACAAAGTGCTTCACAGTAAAACACAGAATACAGAGAAAACTAAGAAAATACAATTTTAAAAGATAGGTTTTTAGCTGCTTTTTAAAAAAAAAACACCGAGTCGGCAGATCGGAGGCTGAGAGGAAGGGAGTTCCAGAGGGATGGAGCCACTGCTGCAAAGGCTCTGTCACCTTTAGTGTTTAACCCGGTTCTCTTAACAACCAGCAGACCCTGGTAAAATGACCTCAGGGACCTGCTGTGAGTGTACAGTCGCAAAAGGTCTTTTTTCTGATGATGGACGACATTTAGGAAAATTAAGCTTAAAATGACTTTTCCAATGGTTTTTCTCTAATTCAGATTGTTGTGAATCAGGAGCACACGACAAAAATGCTGTTTGAAAAAGAACTTTTTGGTGATGTAGAAAATACGCTGGGGGGGCCACAAGCTCCCTGCTTCAAGCTCTCAGCCATGGGGAGGGGAAGAGGGGGCGGGGTTGCTCCAATGTCAACGGTCCCGCCAATAACTCAGAGGGGAATTTTTAATGAACTATTGTCAGAAAACAACACAGGTTTCTTGATTTTGTCTAAAAACAGCATAATAATAATTAAAAGACCACTGGGAACACTTTTACAATAGCTCAAAGATTACTGGAGTGGAGCTTGAAGGTCCTGCACCCTCTCACAGCCAACATCACACAAAGCTTTGTTTGTAACCTTCAGTCTTTGTAAAACACTGCATCATCTGCAAACCTGCTCTGCACTGAGTCACTTTTCTGTAAACTCGTCAGAAGATCTCTCAGCTCTCAGAGACTGATACAATCCCCATCTCTGCGCCACATCATTATCTCTGCTTCGTCATCCCCGTTGCTCCTCTCAGAAAGCAGCAAACAGTATTTCAGAGCATTCTGCAGAGCTTAAATGTGAGTTTCTTCGAGAGCATTGATTTAAAGCTCAGAGGAGAACGCTGATGCTCATCAGACTGATATTCTCTGTCAGATCAAATGCACACTACGCCGTCTTTTACTTCATCAGATCGAACTCTGATTCCCTGACCTGTCTGACTTGTCTTCGTAGGAAACAGACTGACACACCGGTCACTTGAGCACAACCCAGATGTTCAGAAGTCTGTTGAAAGTTGTGGCTTTTCACTCCTGTGAAGAGCTTCCTAAAATAGTGGATCATTTCTGAGCAGTAACGTGGCGGCTCTCCCTGCCGACCGCAGTCCAAGTCCCAGGAAAGCAGCTGCTGCCCCTACCCTATCATTATAAGTGGACTAAATCAAGAACGGTGTTCTTGAACAGTGTTTTTCCTCGCAGTCTTTCAGTTCTCTAGCTTTATTCTTTCATCATACACCTCGGACAGTTTCTGCTTTTTTTTTTTTCTACTGCCAACATTAAAAAGCTTCTTTATGATTATCTGACAGCCCTTCCCATTTCGGCCTCAAAAATGTATTTTTAAGACCCATTCAAACTTTTTGATTCCTGTTTGCAGCATTTCTAATTGAGTGTCCAGACGTGTGCTGCTGGGATGACCACTCTTATCTGCTCATCTGACACCTACTTTCAACGGAAACACCTCAGCCCTGTCAAAAGCCATGGAGCAGATGAAAACCGTCTGACATGTTCGGATTACTCTGGAACAGATGTGCAAGCAGCTCACCATAAAGAGGACAGTTAATCCCATTTGCAGATTACAGGATTAATGCAGCGATACTGTAATTACAAAAACATTGTAGACGAGTCCTGAGCTTCCTCGCAGCTCCGCTCAAAGTACCACCAATAAATCCCCATAGAAGTATCATTAAGTACATTATCGTGATACGTCTGGAGGAATAATTATCGGGCATTTTTAATTAACTCAAGGCTAAATACCAAAGGTATAGTTGGATTTCCAAACAGCAGGACTGTGGAGGGTTTTATCTGGGTCAAAACAAAAACCAGGAGAAATATCTTCAGTGGATCTTTGTTCTACACTTAGAGGAAACAAATGTTGGAACGGTCATCTATTAGCTCTAAAAGCACATCAGTGAATCCAGAGGTTATCTGTAAAAATCTTTGGTTTTCTAATAAAACCCTGCAAAAATAACAATAGCAATTTTGTCAGAGTTTATCCGGATTTTTGAAATGCCAATATTAAGCCTTTGCAATTGTTAACAATAACTTATATTTTTAACTTTTAGTTTTTTCATTTGGTGTTGAAATATGTCAAAAGTACACTAGAAAACAAATAAGAATTCCACTTTGGGATTTAATAGAAATCAAAAAATGAGGGCTGCTTCTGCTCTACTCCGAGTTTCCAGTAAATACCAGTCAGAGCAGAGGGAGGCAGTTCTGTTCAAGTCAAGAGCACAAAGACGTCTGCAGATTGAAATGATCTGTTTTCACACACACAAAAAATGAACGCCGTCTACCAAATCTGCATTTGGAAGAACCACATGCAGCGTTCCTCCGAGGACTGTGACAGCATGAGACCCCACCGCCGCTGAAGCAGCAGCAGCAGAAGAGGCGTCGAGGCGTGATCAAAGCAGTTGAAGGAGGTGACGGATGCTTTATTTGGCCGGTGGATGCTCAGGAAGCTGAAGCAGGAGCATCCTTCACTGAGGTGTTTGACAGGCCAGAGCTGCAGCAGCTGCAGGAGCTACAAGAGCTTCAGCAGGTGCAGGAGCTACAGGAGCTGCAGCAGCTGTGGAGCTGCAGGAGCTACAGGAGCTACAGCAGCTACTGAAGCTGCTGTAGCTGCAGCAGCTGCAGCAGCTGCAGCAGCTACAGCAGCTACAGGAGCTACAAGAGCTTCAGCAGCTGCAGGAACTACAGGAGCTGCAGCAGCTGTGGAGCTGCAGGAGCTACAGGAGCTACAGCAGCTGCAGGAGCTACAGGAGCTGCAGGAGCTACAGGAGCTACAGCAGCTACTGAAGCTGCTGTAGCTGCAGCAGCTGCAGCAGCTGCAGCAGCTACAGCAGCTACAGGAGCTACAAGAGCTTCAGCAGCTGCAGGAACTACAGGAGCTGCAGCAGCTGTGGAGCTGCAGGAGCTACAGCAGCTACTGAAGCTGCAGGAGCTACAAGAGCTTCAGCATCTGCAGGAACTACAGGAGCTGCAGCAGCTGTGGAGCTGCAGGAGCTACAGGAGCTACAGCAGCTGCAGGAGCTACAGGAGCTGCAGGAGCTGCAGGAACTACAGGAGCTGCAGCAGCTGTGGAGCTGCAGGAGCTACAGGAGCTGCAGGAGCTACAGCAGCTGCAGGAGCTACAAGAGCTTCAGCAGCTGCAGGAACTACAGGAGCTGCAGCAGCTGTGGAGCTGCAGGAGCTACAGGAGCTGCAGGAGCTACAAGAGCTTCAGCAGCTGCAGGAACTACAGGAGCTGCAGCAGCTGCAGGAGCTGCAGGAGCTACAGCAGCTGCAGGAGCTACAAGAGCTTCAGCAGCTGCAGGAACTACAGGAGCTGCAGGAGCTGCAGGAGCTGCAGGAGCTAAAGCAGCTGCAGGAGCTGCAGGACCTCCTGCAGGCCCTGCTCACACACACATATGCACTTCAGACGGGGGGGGGGGGGGGGTGCAGAGAGGTGTCAGTCAGATCCGGAGGACTTACTTCATCTGTTTGACGATGGTGCTCTTCCCTGACTCTCCGGCCCCTGGAGGGGGGACACAAGAAAGACAAAGTAAACAGGATGTGTTGTGTCTGTTTTTTGTTTTTTTTGGGAGGGGGCTTTGGTGAGGGAGGGGGTTGCAGCTTTTCTGCCCCCCCCCCCCCCCCTTCATCTGGTGCTTCTGTATTCTGATCATTTGTCTTTAAAGAAAAAAGAAAAAAGATTGATTGCTTCATTCGGGCTTGGTCCTGGGTGATCCTGGCCCCCACTTCCCCCGGTGGGCACGCCCCTGCCCCCAGCCTCGCTGATTACAGCAGGTGGATTTGTCGCACCCCCCCCCCCTCCACCACCACCACCCACGCTCGGTCCTAGATGCCCCCCCGTGCTTACCGAGCAGCAGCAGCTTGACATCCTTGGCCGCGGTGAGGCCGTCCTCTTTCAGGTTCTTCTCGATGGCTTTGCTCCGGTCCAGAGCCGCCCTCTCCTCTGCGCTCAGCGTACATCCCATGGTTAGAGAACACAGCTTGATGGCGATACCGGCGGTACCGGGATCCACGCGAGAAAACGGCAAAACTAGAGGATGGGTGGAAATCCTGAACTGGTCGCGGAGGATATCTCCACCTTTCCGAGCTCTCTCTGCCTTCGATCCCTCCGCGTCGCTTCCTCTCTGTCTCGCGCTCAGGCCGGGGACGCGCTCGCGCTCACAGCATTGAAATCGGCGGTTCGATCCCGGGCGGTGAAGCCTCCTCAGCTGTGCTTCTCAGGGTGGGGGTGGGGGGGGCTCCGCTCTCCGTATCCCTGCTGCTTTCTCTTTCTCTGCCGGTAAATCTCGATAACGGTTCCTTCCTCTCGACACACAGTCTGCGGTTACTGGGCGGCGGTGAGCAGTGCTGGCATTGCTCGGTTCTGTCGCGGCGGACCGTTCCTCCCTTCGTCTCCTCCGGGGCGGCGGCGGGGACTCGCGCGGTTGCTCAGACTGCCTCCCGGTGGCTCCGGTTCGGGGCTCCTCCGTCCGTTCAGTCGTTCACTTGCAGGTTGCTGACGTCAGAGCAGCGGGAAGCAAACGTGAGAGAGAAAGAGAGAGAGAGCAGCAGCAGCGCCCCCCGTGGTGAAGCTGGGAAGTGCATCCTGACAGAGAAGCAGGGGCGCCGCCAGAAAAAATCATGAAGGGGTGGCCTATCTAAAATAAAAATAATAATAATAAACACACCCTCGACATGTCCTTACAACTGTTATATGCAGCAGAGCGTGGGAGCTATGTTGTGTTTAAACAAAGTGAGGCAGCTTTAATGAATACACAGGTTGTTTTAGAATTTCCTCACTACTTAGTACACTATTATGGGGCTCACCATTTTGTCGGGGTGTCTGAATCTACAGTTTCCTTGCTACGTCCGAATACCTTTGCTACTCACTACATAGTGCATTTGCCATTTTGTAGAGTTGTCCGAATCTACAATTCCAAAATATCCCACAAGTGTCTGTAAAAAACCAGTGTGCATCGATGCTCACTAGATTGGCGAATATAGACCACAATGCATTGCGTCTGAACAATTTTTGCGGGGGGTAAAAATGCATCTAGATATATTTTTTAATAAACTATCAACGTTTTCATCATCAGAACACAGTGGATTCATAAATAGACGTTGTAGAACACTCAGATGAGATTTTCACTGCAAGAAAACAGTGACGTCATATTTGCCGTTTAAAGAAGTATTGAACATGATGTCCGCATGACTTTTAAAATTGAGGGGCACTCGACATTCCTGCACTAAATCATTTTTTTGTAGTTAGAGAGTAGGGTAGGAATTCGGACCGTTCAGTGAGCCTATGGAGGGCGAATGATTGTGCGCATTTTTTAATATGGCCATGCTGCAGGCGACAGGATGTCATGAAGACTTGTAGCCTACAACACCAAAGGGCAAGTAAGGGTGAAGTAGTAGACACACAGGCGAGTCATAAGCATATTTGTTTTTTTTAAACCTGCTTGACTATCAGGAAACCGAACAATCACAGGGTAGTTTGTGTTGTGTAGTCATCCTTTGGGCGTCCTGGGTAGCTCGGTTAGTGGTGAAGGACGGACATGCAGGAAACCAGGGTTCGATTCCCGGAGGGAGGAATGAACAAGCAAGCAATTGAATTGGTAAGCAGTTAACACCTTGGGCAAGACCGTCCATGCCACTGCCCACCAGCATGAATGTGCATGAATGATCCCGGTGATGGTCAGAGGCACCGTAGACGCGAACTGGCAGCCACACCCCTACAATCACCAAGCGTGAATGAATAATGGAAACATTGTAAGCACTTTGGGCGTCTGGAAAAGTCTAGATAAATCCATTATTGTTATTTTGTCCTGTGCGTGCTTTTGTGTGAGGTTGAAGATGTATTGCAGCCTCATCTGTACGTCTTAAGTGCACGCAACTTCCGCTATCCTTGCAAATATTTCTCAATACACTTACCACACATGACAATGGTATGTTCCATTTTCTTGATGTCCCTTTCAGAGCTTCAGAGGAACTGCAAGACAGACTTGCCCAGGTCCATGTGACTGAGGCATAAGCTACACATAAAATGTACAAACAAACATTTAAAATGTTTAAGTTATCCAACTGAAGCAAAGGCCTCCTCCTCCGTGGTTAATAATAGATAATATTTCCTAAATGAGAAAACATCCTCATTTGGAGCAACCAAACTGCATTTTTGGCGTAAATACCCACAAAGTCAAGATTTTGGCCCCTAAGATGCAGGCATGGGTGAAGTGATGTGCTGCAGCATCACAGCGCCTGTGACAGAAATAGGAGGTGCAGGTGGAAACAGCAACTCACAAATTCAGAGACCAGGAATTAATTTGTCTCTCCTTTTCTGGATGTGTGTTTAAATGTCCACATAATTCTCTGGATAATCTCAGTGTGAGCATTAATCTAGACTGCCCCTAAATCGGCTCTGATTTTATTAATAATCTGGACAGATGTAAAACACACATTTTTTGTTGATGTGGTTTCTGTAACAGCTTTTATTACTTTTTTTTTTAAAGTTGGTATCCTCCAATTTATTGAACTACTGCCATCTGATGTGGATTTGATGAAACTGCATGAACATTTTATTCACTTGTTCCTCTTTTATTTGTGTCAGTTTTGTAAATTGAAATTGCAAATAAAAGCAGAAAGTGAAAATCAAACAAAACTCCTCTGTTTTGCCAAATTGTGTAGTGAATCAACAAAAGTAAGTAAGTGTTTGGATGTCTTTGGATGAATTCCCCAGATTAAAGGAGTTTGACTTATTTTCAATTTTAGTGAGTTTCACATATGTTTTCACAAACATGTTTGTGCATTGAGTTGCAGACGTGGAACGAGAATAATCACACTAAAGTTTACACAAACAGACATACATGTTAGCACTTTGTTTCTGTAACCATATTTTTGCAAAGTTAGTCTTCTAAAAATGTGTATCCCTGACATTAGAGGCTCATCACTGCCGGTGTTCTACCATCCATTAAACAAAAACTGTAGCAAACACAGGGATGCAAGTGATGTGATGCAAGAGTCTGCAGGAAGGTGAAACAGCTTCTGAGTGGAATCCACTGAAAGAAAACGGAGGAAACCACAAAAAAACACCAAAGTTTTCATCCGTGGTGACAGCAACTGATCTCTAATAACATTTTTAGCTCATTCTCTGTGAAGACTAACAGGTTTTGCAGAAATATTTGTAACAGTTCATTATTTTTCTTTAATCAAATATGGGTTAGAATCATAAAGGTTATCATTCAAATTTTTTAAAGCAAAATGTATTAAAAATAAACAGCTAATTTCTAGGAATGAGGAGTGAATGAATAATGGACACACTGTAAGCGCTTTGAGCGTCTGGAAAAGTGCAAATAAATCTTATCCATTATTATTGCTGCTGGGCAACGGCACAGTACACCCTGGGCAGGTTTCTGGTCGGACAGATTCTCTTTTATGACCTGTGACAGAGCAGTTTTGCCTTCTTGTTACCGTTTTTTCGGGCAGTTATAAGCCGACTGTTTCATCAGAGTAAAAAAAAGACATACAAAGACAGGCAATTTGTATGCACAATTTGTATGTATATATCTATATATATACATGTCTGTCTGTCTGTCTGTCTGGGCCCTTAAAAGAGGTCAAAGTAACAAAATTAACTCAAGCTTTAAATTTGACAGAGGACAACTGAGCAGACAGACAAACTTACTTTAACTGACCTACCTAATTGAAAACACAAGGGAACATATATGGTGGCTGATCAGACCAACTAGACACACGAGGGGAAACTTAAGACTAACACAAAATACAACAAACAAACAAACTAAACTAATGTCCATCCTATGGTAAATTAACATACACAAATGAATGAAAATAAAAAAAACATCAAAATAGAAACTAAAGTAAAGCAACACAAAATAATTTCTTGTCCCCTGGTCGATGGTTTAGTCCAATTAGCTGCCTGCTGAATGTAAGGCCTCTGCTGACTGGGATGCATTCTTGTGTCAGGCCTGACTTGATGGTTTCAGCAGCAGATGGCAGCAGCAGCAACAATGATTCCCTCAGCACTGGTAACTCAAAACATAACATCAAATTAATGAAACAAATTGTAAATTAGTACTCTAATAGACATCTACAAATATTCAAAGACTAAATGGCCACAAGTAGTGAAGGAGACGTCTGTATGCGGACATCTTTCAGAACACTATCGGTACACATCTAACAGGCCAAATCTGAATTCTACCCCTACCCCATGGCTTCTCCTTACCTACATTTGGAGGGGTAGGGTCGTCCAAAATATATTTTTAAGGGTTAACCCTGGAAGGATGCCGAGGCTTCTGCCGTGAGGGTGTTCTGCGTCGCCCTGTGTCAATGACTCTTTGTCTTCTCATGACCTTTTTAGAGTCTTAAGACCGATGTTTTTATGTATTTCCGAGCGCTAGCAACTCCGCGCTAACGTGGCTGACCCACAACTTTTGATGAGGTCATCGAGTGGGAGTAACGTTCGAATTCGAAGACACTATTTGTCTATAACTTAACATATGGAGGGCTAAATGTGGGGGTAGGGAGAAGCCGTAGGGGTAGGAGAAGAATTTGGATTTGGCCACAGAGTAACAAATAGAGATGTCCGGTACACAACTACAAAAGATGTAGTTATCTAATAGACATCTTGTGGCCAGAGCAGATTCTGCAGTGACGATCTTAATCGCAGCGGAAACATAACAGGTCTTGATGAAGGAGTGGAATTTGGCAGAATGCCCTTAAATCCAACATCAAAGCCTCTCTAAAAACAAAACAGATGTTTATCAATCGCCTACATGTTCTTACCAAAGGCAGAGCACAGAGGTCTGATGAAGGATTGAGTGTGGGAAGAAGGCTAGCTGGAGGTGCCAGGATGCTATTTACACTTTTCCAATCACAGCTTTTAATTCAAGGAGAAGCTGCTTGAACCAAGACACAGCACGTCTCTTTTGTCTAACAACACGTTTAGTGACTTTGCGGTCATCTCTAACTTTGCTGTGACCCGCTCATCTTCTGTCTTTTAAAGCCTTTGTCGTAACCGCCTTCACAGCTAAATGGGTGCGGTCTGCAGGCTAAAAATGGGCAAGCCTGTACGGGGCATGCAGGTGGCCCACGCAAAATATCAAGGTCGTGGACCGTTCGGTGAGCCTATAGGGTGCAAATGTACATGTGCTCTATGGGTCATAGTGAGCACTGTACTGTACAACACACAAATAAGAGTGAAGAAGGTAAGAAAAGGGCGTATTATTTTTTACTTTTACAACCCCCCTAAATCCTACGCATTGCGCAAAGTGTGTTAGCACTGTTAAAGTGATAAGTGTGCAGCCCTTATTGTAAATTAGGAAATTACACTATCAGAGTTTGTGTGGGTATCCTACGGACATTTAGTTATCACTTGCACACCCTGAGCATACACTTTTGTGTGCACTCGGTAAGGAGCCAGTACTCGTATCATACGAACAAGGGATCCCAAAAAAGCAGGGAACACCACACTCTACTTTATTCAAGGTTGTAGTAGTGTTACCACCTTAAGCTGTTTTTTTTTGTCCAAAAATTCCCCAAACTTTGTGTTAATCTAAAGAAAATGCTATGTTTATACTTCTTAAATACTTAAAGGATCATGCCAGACGAGGTGTCCATTTTCTGATAATAGACAGCTCAAAGTGGATTATCCAATCTATACCATGCTCACTCACAAAAGAAATAATTATTGAATCAAATGTTAGTCATTTAATTTTATTATTTTTTTAGGTTTAAACAGTTTTTCACAAGAAGTAGACACAGCATGACACATTGTCATGGTAACAGTGGGGAAAAGTGGTTGTAAAAGACCCAGTTTTATTGTTTTCTTATTATTGTTAGATGCCCTTAATTTCAAAAGAAGTATGTTGAAGATGTAAAAGAACATTATAAAAAACAGTGTTAATATTTTTAATGTGTTTTGAAGACTTTTATTGTGAAGGTCCCACCTACCTCTGTGAAATCCCTGTGTCAGTTTAACAGAAACAAAAAAACGGTTAACAGCTGACGTTACGGCAACAAAGGAAACAGACAAAAAACGGACGGATAACTGTGTAAAGCTGTAATTTGTTTTTGGCATCTAGCTGGAAGGCGAACAGGTATGATTTTTGGTTATGTTTACTGTAAACATTTTGTGATTATTTTAAATTTGTTTTGTGTAAAATAACAAAATACGTTTCTGTTTGAAGTTATCTAACAATCCATCGCTAATAGCTTAGGTAAAGAATGGTTGTATATCAAAAAGGAATTATTGTGAGTTTTTTGTTTTGCTTTTCTTCAGCTCTTACGGTGTGAAGAGCATTTTAACAGTTATGGATTTTGTTCAACATGTGAGTGTGCCCACCCACAACAGAGGTCACACTCTGGATCTCATTATTACTCATGGCCTGGAAGCCTCAGTGACTTCTGTTGTGGATGTGGGCATTTCTGATCATTCTTGTGTGTTTTTTAAAGTACAGGACTGCATGATTGAGAAACCCCCTGAGAGAACCATTAGAAGGCGCCGTCTGCACCCTGAAGTGGCTGCAAACTTGGAAAATCAGCAACCAACTCTTCCATATCCATCATTGGACTTATCAGTACAGCATTTCAGTAATAAACTCACCGGAATTCTGGACAAAGTCACCCCATTTAAACTAAAAACTGTTAAAGAGAAAGTTCCACCTCCCTGGAGAACAGAAGATATTAAGAAACTTAAAAGAATGACAAGAAGGGCAGAACGACATTGGCGAAAAACTAAACTAACATTACATTGCCAAATTTTTAAAAACACTCTAATACATTACAATAACTCTATTAAAAAGGCAAGGCAAGACTACTTTTCAAAGTTCATAGCAGAAAACCAGTCAAAGCCAAAAATCCTCTTTGCCACAATTGATAAAATAATAAACCCAACCTCTGGCCCACCATCCACCTTTGACAGTAAAACCTGTGAGGAGTTTGCAGTCCACTTCACCACTAAGATAGATGACATTAGATCATCTATCCTACAGAGAAGGAATCAATGACCCTGTGTTGACCTTTCTACTGCTTGTCCTCCCATCAGTGAGAAAACGCTCGACAGTTTTGTCTTGATTGACGCTGCAGCACTCAGAGAAGTGATGTCCCAAATGAAAACAAAAACATGTTCTCTTGATCCCATCCCCACCTCACTTTTTAAGTCAGTTTTCACATCATGTGAGGAGGAATTACTAAATATCTTGAACTGCTCTCTTCAGACTGGAGTCTTCCCTGCAACCCTAAAGACAGCTATAGTGAGACCCAGTCTGAAGAAGAGTGGTTAAGATGTATCCAATCTAAACAACTACCGGCCGATATCCAACCTGTCATTTTTAAGTAAAATTTTAGAAAAGCTTGTTTTTACTCAACTGAATGATTTTATTAATGAAAATAACATTTTAGAAAAGTTTCAGTCTGGTTTTAGATCTCATCACTCAACAGAGATGGCACTTGTCAGGATCTTAAATGATCTCAGGTCCAATGCTGACATGAAGAAAGTATCTGTTTTAGTCTTACTGGACCTGAGTGCAGCCTTTGTCACAGTTGACCACTCAATCCTTTTAAACAGACTTCATGACATGGTTGGAATTACCGGGACAGCTTTTAGTTGGTTTAAATCCTACCTTACAAACAGAGATTTTATTGTTAATTTAAATGATTTCTCATCTGAAAGGCACAAACTGACTTGTGGGGTGCCTCAAGGCTCCATCCTGGGTCCCACACTTTTTAATCTTTACATGCTTTCACTCGGGGATGTCATCAGGAGACACGGCATTAACTTTCATAGCTATGCCGATGACACTCAACTATATGTAGCCGTTTCTCCTGATGACACTGGACCCCTGGATGGCCTTTTAAACTGTATTTTAGACATTAAAATGTGGATGGGAGAGAACTTTTTGCAGCTCAATCAGGACAAGACTGAAGTCTTGGTTATCGGTTCTGAAGCTGAGAGAGATAGGGTCCAATTTTATCTGTCAACTCACTATATGAAAATATGTGATACAGTAAGGAACCTGGGTGTGATTTTAGATGCAGATCTTAGCTTTGAAAAACACGTCAATCAAGTAACCAAGACTGCATTTTACCATCTCAGAAATATCGCCCGAGTGAGACCCTTTCTCTCTAGAGCCAGTGCTGAAATCTTAATTCATGCTTTTATTTCATCAAGATTAGATTACTGTAATGCCCTCTTTTCTGGGGTAAATAAAACCACTCTCAATCGCCTGCAGCTAGTCCAGAACTCTGCTGCACGCCTTTTAACGAGAACCAGGAAGAGGGAACACATTACACTGATCTTAAAATCTTTGCACTGGCTCCCTGTCAGCTTCAGAATTGATTTTAAGATTCTTTTAATAGTTTTTAAGACTGTCCATGGCCTAGGTCCTTCTTTTATAATCAGATTTGCTTTTAGATTATGAACCTCCCAGACCCCTAAGATCCTCAGGCGCGGGCCTGCTGATGGTCCCTAGAGTCAAGACAAAAACCACGGCGAGGCCTCGTTTATGTCATGATCTCGCGAGGTTTGCAGACCCAAATGCTGGAACCCGAAAGGAGACTCGGCAGGCAGCGGGGTAAGCGAGAACAGAGTTTAATTTCACAGCAAAGAGTTGGCTTGATGAACAAGGGTAAATTCCAGAGCTCTTTTGCGCGGCCAGAGGAGGAGGCTGGAGGGTCTTGAAGGCAGCAACCGTGGGATCCGAGACGGACCCAGAGAGGCAACGGGATTAGGCGAGCGGGTGACAACAGCAACCAGGTGAGCTCCTCGTGGAAATGGTTTTCCTGAGAAGGCACGAGAAACAAGGTATGAGCGTGGGGGAGACAGGCAAAGACAAGGCAAGGCAAAAACTAGAAGAGGCCAGGCTAAGCACCGGTGGAGTACAATAATGATCCAGGCTCTCCTTATGAAGCTGCAGGGAAGATGAGATGAGGAGGAACAGCTGGTTGCGTCAGGTGGAACTAGACGAGTGGGAGGAGTCTGACAGAGGCACCGTGACAGTTTAGACACTACGGACCTCGTCTGTGGAACAGCCTGCCTGAGGATGTGAGGACCTCATCCTCTGTTGAGGTTTTTAAAAAGAAACTAAAGACTCATCTATTTAACTTAGCTTTTAATTAGATCTTATACGTGGTATTTTTACTCTTATATTTTATATGCTATTTTATCAAATATTTATTTGTTTAATGTCTTTTAGTCTTTTTATATTCTAACTTATTCTAATTTATATTTTAGACTTTTTTAGGCACTAAATCATCTTATCTTATTTTAATCAATATTTGCATATTTTACCTGTTTTTATATTTTAACTTTCTTATTTTATTACTTTTACATTTTAGACTGTTTATGAGTGTTTTCTCACCCTTGGCCGGGGTGTTAATGTTCGGGCTCGAAGAGATTCTGTCCATGCTTGCCCTCTGGCATCTCTTGTTCCGACTCCCCGAGCTGCCGGGCCTAGTGCGCCCACGTTTGGTGCTCTGGGCCTGGGGGTTGGGGGTCTCTGGGGTGGGGGGTGCTGGGGATGAGTTGTGCTTGTGCTGCATAGATGCTGACACCCCGGCAGACAGGAGGACAGGGCGGACGGCGCCTTCTGGGTTCTCTTTTCTTAAGCTCTGTTATTTCTCTTTTACTTGTGCTTGTTTTTTTTTTCTTGTGTTTTATTATGAGGGGCTTATTTAATTATTTTACTTAATGTGTGGGGTTTGTTTTTATTGTATTCTTGTTTGTTTTTTATGGAAAGCACCTTGAGCTGTCTGTGTGACATGAAAGGTGCTTTATAAATAAAATTAATTTGAATTTGACTATGACTGTGGAGTAAATAAATGGCTTGGAATACCCCATCATAGTCCATCAGTTACTATCATTGAGTCCATCGTCTGAATCAAGTCCGGCTGGAATGCTACAGTGGTACATATGCTAAATGTCATGTTAAGTGATAAAAAGCATCAGTTCAGAGGGGAAAATCCTCTCTTACTACTTGCTTTTGTCCAGATGATGAAGCAAAACTTTGTTTAAAAAATATAGTTTCCCACATTGCTTTGATTGCTAAAACCTTCTACCAGTAAAACCAAAAAATTATACATTTTATGGTCATTCTGTGGATGTAACCATTTATATTTGGATGATTTTTGTACGTTGAAGACCAAAACATGTTCATGTGCGTTTACACTTTTTATTTAAAAAGTGGCCACTTGAACGCACGTTGCAGAAGGCAATGTAAATATAGCTTAAGAAGCAAATGAGTCTTTATGTTTTTTCACTAACTTCATCTTCAATTCCTAACAGAAAGTAAAATATACTGGAGCCTCTGAGCTTGTCACCCCAGTGTCTGCAGAGCTTTGTCATGTGGATCAGATACAGACAGATCAATGATGGAAACAATGCAGCGGATGGAGAGCTCCTGTCGGAAAAGACAGGAGCTCTCCACCTTGGAGAGACATGTCTCTTCCCAACAAGACATGTTTTTTCTCTGGAAACATAAACTGTATGCGAAAGAGAGTATATATGTATGTGCAAGAGAGAATATATGTATGCGTAAGAGAATATATGTATGCAAAAGAGAGTATATATGACTGTGAGAGCAAGAATGTATGAATGTGAATGATTCAGAATAAATAATGTCTTATATGGCCCCTCATACTGCAGTGCATTAATCATTTCCATGTAAGATACAAAACCACTACTGTATTAAAAATAATTGCATGAAAAAGGTTCAGAGCTAATCCCTCCAGGATTTGGTATTTGCTTTGATTCAGGTGAAGAGATCATCTTGTGAGTCTAATCCTCTGACCTTTCGCCATGGCATCATAATCATAATCTTTGAGTGTTTCATTTTCAGTACTCTCCATATTTGATAACACATCAACTTGATTGAAACGGTGTCAGCTGAACAGGTATGAATGAATTAGCTGAAACCACATCACAAAAGAGTAAATTACAGTTTTTTGGTGGTTTTTACGATCTGGCTTTTGGCAAAATTCAGACTTTAACGTTGTGGTGTGTTTTCCAGACTACAGCAGGCTTCATGGGATGCTTTCAGCAACATTACACCACCACTTGACCTGTCCTTGGAACACCATTATGGAAAATTAGCTTGTGAACTACTCAAACTCTGTTTTTACTGGTTTGAATTGGCTTTGAAAAGAGACAACAGAATTTAGTAAAGTGAAGATTCAAGGAAGATAAACGCAGATTGTTTCTTCTTTTTTTTATTCATTTTTTTTATTTATGAATAATGTATAATAATGTGTGAATTCCTTTCAGAGGGCGGAATGTAAACTGTGCAGAAAGTGTAAACAACTTTCAGCAAATCTTCTGAGCTGCAAATCTCCTCTTTTAAAATGCAAATAAGTTCCCCGCTGGTCCAGAAGGCTGGTCAACAAATACGCTGATGATTGTTGAAAACAAAAACACACAAAAATAAGGTCTGTGGTTCATCTTCTGACATTTTGGTCTTCCCCTGAGTTTTATCCGCAGGTACCTGCAGTCAGGGGAGCCTGGTGAAGCAGCGCCTCACCTGCCATACACATGTGCATTCCAATCTGTGCAATAAATGCAATTTATATGTAAGATTCTGATCATTTATGGCATTTGTACACTCAAAATGTCAGTATTTTGTGTATTTCCTGTTCAAGTACAGCATGGACCATGAGGTGAGGCAGCACCGAGGTCTGCCTCATGGCAGGTTTCTTTCTAAACTTCGAATATAACATCACGCATTTTCCAAAGTAAAATGCCAATAAATATGAACATTTAAATAGACTATTCATGAATTCTCTGTGTTCTGATGATGAAAATGTGGATCATTTATAAAACACATACTCATAGTGTATTCAGACTGGAAACAAACCATGTGAGTGAAGCTCTCTTCAATCAGAAGAACCATTCTTCCTCAGCTAACTTTTTTTTAAAACATGGTCTTGTCAATCCAATTTTTTTCATGATATTTTATCTTCAATGTAAGTTATTCAAGTTATAAACTGGCCAATCAGATGCCTCAATAAATTCAAAACGTTTGATTGATAGATTTTCCTCAGCCTGCTTTCAAGCGGAAGGGGAGTGGACTTCCAATAGGCTCACTCCTGATTGGCTCGAGTGGCTTCCATAGAAATGGTCACTCTGACCGACTCAGACCTTTCACTGCTTACTGGCTGCTCCAACGTGGCAGCGTCCACATCACACAAAACTAGCGACTGACTTGACTTTGTTTGGTTGGAGCTGGAAATAAGTCTTTTTTTTTTGGGTGAGTGATGTCACACTCACTCGGTCCACGTCTCATTTATAGTCAATGAGTGAAACTCATGCCATCTCGTTTCAAAATCTGACATTTGTTTTGTCGTCAATAAAAAATTTTTGGATTCATCTCATTTTTGTTTTCAAACTATATATGCACTGTAAAAAAAACACATAACATTTCAACATTAAAACATGAGTTAAAGGGCTGCCTTCAAATGTGAAGTCAAGATAACAAACTTGATTTGCTGTTTCAAGACAACCTTTTGTTGTATTAAATGAAAATATGTTGTTTAACCAAAGTACTGGTGTTTATTCTGATACAGATTTCTAAGTCATGTGAACTTCTTTTTCATTTAAGAACTTAAGTTGTTTTAAGCAAATCAAATTGATTCTTTTTTTTTTTTCAAATTAAATTTAAACCAAATGAAGATGCAATTATTATTCAGAAGAACTCATATATTTATTTGACTAGACCTAAAGATGAAATAATTAAAAATGAAAACTACAACAGTTGAACAGCGAGATTCCTCCATCCATCCATCCATTATTGTCCCTTTTTGGACTGCCTGAGCCTAACCTGACCACTGTTGGGTGAGGGCAGGGTAGGGGGCAAGTTTGTTGTAGGGCCACACAATCACACACACCAAGGAGCAATTTAGAGTAATCAATCAATTTATAAAGCTTGTTTTTGGGAAGAAGCACAGGTGGAATGCGCATTCAAACGCCACACGGGCTCTGAATTTGAGGCAAAGCTTTCTCACTGGAAGGTATGAAGCACTAACCACTGTGCATGGAGTCTGAACTTAATGAAGGCTTCATGAGGCTTCATCATGTTCATTAGGTTAGCCAAACTAGTGGTTGCAAATTGGAAGGTCTAAAAGAAGATTGTACTTATCACATTAAATCAGCGGAACGAAAAATCTCATATGAGGAAGTTTTGTTTAGCATATTTTCACGAAAATGGGGCGCACTTGAAAGTCTTAAATTTTCTCCAAAATGTACAGAGCGCCCAATGGGTGATGCGCCTAATGTGTTGTTGTGTGACTTCGGTAAAGAAGGACGTAGGAGAGGACAGCATGAGAACAGTAAGGAGGGAGGTGTGGATGTGAAAGAGGACACACACCCCCGCGAATATGTATGTGCATCATGCAGAACAACATCGTTTTGGCAACCCTGAAAACGCCACCTGCAAAGAGACACGCTAATGAAGCACAGTTTAAACTGGGAGCTATCAGCTACGAGAAGGAACATGGGAACGTCTGCTTGCTCTGTTCTTTGAGCTTTCCCCAAAGCCGGCACCATTCATGAGGAGCCGCATTGTCCAGACGGACTCTGACAATGACGAAAGGGAACCTGGTGTTTTTGATAGAAATTTAGCCCAGCTGTTCATTTCAGATACAGAAGATGAATTCTTTGATGGATTTTTGGATGCTGATTGATGACTGAAAAAATAGAAAATAAACCACAACTAACTCAGTTTTCCTCCCGCTGCCTTTTTTAAAACACACACCAGCATGCATGCATGTTTTATTGGTAAGTATTAACGTGCCCATGCCTTAAAACCCGGTGCACCTTTTGTATGTGTATGTGTTGTGTGTGTGTGTATGTGTATGTGTATGTGTTGTGTGTATGTGTATGTGCTGATTACAGAAAAAACAGGCATGACCAAAACTGTAATCCACTACGCACTATGGGTGTGAAAATACGGTAGTTGAGACAAATTTGACTTAAAAATTTAATTCACACAAATATCATGACTACAAACTTGTTCAGTTGAATTACAATGAAACATTAGAACAACAAAAATGTCAAAACGCAATTTACAGTGTGGGAACATGTTCGTAAAATACATTTTCACTTAATCATTCTGTCTCAAACGGCTGTTTTATTTAAAAATTTTAGAAAAAAACAGGTCTGAGCTTTAAAATGCTTCAACATGACACAAAGTTTTTTTTGTTGCATTTTCAGCAAAAACAATTAAAGAGTTATTTTAATTTGATAAAGGTCGTAGGTTCAAAGCAAGTCTATATTTTTCTGGGAGTTTAATGTTCCAGTTTTCCTCAACATCAAAGTAAGTTTTCCAATTGTCAATCAAGTTCCATGAAAACAGCAAATATCATCGACAGTAATGACATCATGAAGTTTTCTTTCCTTTTTTGTTTTGTGTGTATTCGGAAGGGGGGGGGTAGTTTCTTCATAATGTGGTCTTTCTCCCGCATTCTAGTGAAAAACAGGAAGAATTTTTCTTTTTTTATGAAGAAGAAACCTGCAGCTCAAAAGTAAATTAGCCTTGAGTTGGAACAGGATCTCCTCTTGAATCTGAAGCATTTTGCACAAAGTTAATCAGAAGGGATCACAGGTGGATTGCTGCTACAGGTTGACTATTTCTCTATGTTGTTGGGAAATTACCAACAAACAAAAAAATATGCCAATAAATACTTACATTTCTGTGTTTGAGCCAGAGAAGACTAAGAAAAAACAAACCCTGCCTTGCGTCCCCACAGAACGCACCTTTTTTGTAGATGAGCAGTTATTCAACTGGTAAACAACCAAATGAAGATCCAAAACTCACTGATTTGAGGGCAGCAAACTGTGGGCTAACCTACCAAACAGTGCACCCCCTCGTGCTTCCTGAGCAGAGTCTGAGAGACAAAAAAACAATTTCTTTAAATGCAGTCACATAGAGAGGTAGTTCCTGCAACATACCAATAAAGGAAAGTTGATTACTTTCATGATTAAAGGAGGTTCTGCTGCTGCTGTTGATGTGCATCATATCACACTTCCAATGCTTTTTAGACACCCTACAACTAATACATTTCAGGTGCAATTTTGTCTCCCCGTGTGGGATTTCTTTTCTGTTTGCGATGCAAACATCCTGTATGACACCCCCTCTGCAAGAGGGAAGCAGCAATAAAGAGCTTTGTGTCATACGTGCGTTCAATTATTCAGAATGTCTCTGACACAATGTTTCAAGCATCAAAGACAAGGTGTTTCCCGAGCTGTGAGCCTCTGAGAAAACAAAGCAAAAACCCTGCACACTTCAGAGCAACACATAAACCTAATTAAGGTGTCACTTTTTGATTTACAAACCAAGTGACATTCACCAAATTGCTTTTCCTCTTGAAAAGAAGGATAGAACATCGAGGAAGAAAAACTTTTACTGACCTACCAGGACCTTTTTGCTCCAGGCAGCAGAAAAGTCTAGACATGCCGTTGTTTATTGAGCAAAAGTCATTTCAAAAACATGCAGACAGATGTTAGGCGACGTGATCTCAAAACGCTGTTTCAGCTTTTAAAACATGAAGTTAGATGAATGACTGTGGAACAGTGAAAAACTGATAGACGTGACTAAAAAGACATGAAATGATGTTAAATTCCAAAAATAACATAAATGCCAATTCAGCTACAAAACAAAAACAAGACACCGCCTAACTATGATAAACAGTGAATAAAGCCTCTAAAATACCCAAATAACACAAGAAATGCCAAAAAAGTGCAGCAAAAAGCAGGATTTATGATCGTGAACACCTCTTCACAGGCATTTGTAGACAACAAGATGGATATTTAAAGAATTTATGCCTAAACTGACAGAATATGCAGCCTGGGAGCTTGACTAACAGATGTCAGACTTAAAGATGGCTACATTTAAATCAAACGACAATTAAATTTTAAAGAATTGATCTTTTAAAAAAAGCTGAGGTCTGATGGGATCAAGGCAAGAAAACGGAGCACAAGCAAACAAAAAAACACAACAAAAATATAAATAATGAATGTCAGCTAAAGTGTTTGATCATCAAAATACTAAAACCGTCCTGAAATCTTATTATTAAAGGCTTTAATCAAATCCATTAAGGGAAAATGAATTTATGAAATTGTAAGTGTAATTTCATACAGTAAAATATAATTTTTATTATTTTTAAAACCTGCTTCGTCAAGGAAGCAGACACTGAAAAGACTGATCTACAACTCCCTCTGCTGGCTGTGTGCATCATCATCATCATCATCATCATCATCATCATCATCATCATCATCATCACATAATTACACAAATGATCCAAACCGAACCCATTTAAAAACCAGAGAGGGATTTTTAAATCCCATCTAGAAATAAATATTTGGAAGAAAATTAAAGTCCCACTCCGATCATCTTTTGATCTATTTTCAACGCGTTCCCAGTGTTCTTTTAATCCTGATTATTTAGTCAAAATTAAATACAAACCTGTGTCATTTTTTAGGACATACAGTCAGGTCCATAAATATTTGGACAGAGACACATTTTTAGAAAAATGTCTCTACATTATCACAGTGAATTTTAAATAAAACAATTCAGATGCCATTGAAGTGTGGACTTTCAGCTTTTATTCCATGGGTTGAACAAAAAGATTGCATAAAAATGTGAAAAACTAAAGCATTTTTTTAAACACAAACTCTTCATTTCATGGGCTCATAAGTAATTGGACAAATGACTTCCATGCTATTGCATGGGCAGGTGAGGGCAATTCCCTTGTTATGTCATTATGAGTGAAGCAGATAAAAAGCCTGGAGTTGATTACAGGACTTGTGCTAGCATTTTGAAGATTTTGCTGTGAACAGACAACATGCGGTCAAAGAAGCGCTTCATGCAGGTGAAAGTAGCCATCATTAAGCTAAGAAAACAGAAGAAGAAAAAACATGCGAGAAATTGCTACAGAATTAGG
This sequence comes from Oryzias latipes, assembly GCF_053564925.1. NCBI lineage: Eukaryota > Metazoa > Chordata > Actinopteri > Beloniformes > Adrianichthyidae > Oryzias > Oryzias latipes. Next base: position 29,024,623 of record NC_136242.1, on the reverse strand, counting down.
AGTGGCAAAATCAACAGTGTGGTACATCATGAGAAAGAAAGAAAGCACTGGTGAACTCAGCAACGCAAAAAGACCCGGACGTCCACGGAAGACAAAAGTGGTGGATGATGGGAGAATCATTTCCATGGTGAAGAGGAACCCGTTTACAACAGCCAACCAAGTGAACAACACTCTCCAGGAGGTAGACGTATCAATTTCCAAGTCTACCCTAAAAAGAAGACTGCATGAAAGTAGATACAGAGGGTACACTGCAAGATGCAAACCACTCATAAGCCTCAAGAATAGAAGGCTAGATTGGACTTTGCTAAAAAGCATCTGAAAAAGCCAGCACAGATCTGGAAAAACATTCTTTGGAAACCAAAATCAACCTCGACCAGAATGATGGCAAGAGAAAAGTATGGAGAAGGCGTGAAGAAGCTCATGAACCAAAGCACACTACATCATCAGTAAAACACGGTGGAGGCAGTGTGATGGTCTGGGCATGCATGGCTGCTATTGGCACTGGGACACTAGTGTTTATTGATGACGTGACACAGGACAGAAGCAGCCCAATGAATTCTGGGGTGTTCAGAGACATGCTGTCTGCGCAGATCCAGGTGAATGCAGCCAAACTGATTGGGCGGCGTTTCATAATACAGATGGACAACTGCCCAAAACATACAGCCAAAGCAAGTCAGGGGTTTATTAAAGCAAAGAAGTGGAATATTCTTGAATGGCCAAGTCAGTCACCTGATCTTAACCCAATTGAGCATGCATTTCACTTGTTGAAGACTAAACTTCAGACAGAAAGGCCCACAAACAAACAGCAACTGAAAGCCGCTGCAGTAAAGGCCTGGCAGAGTATTCAGAAGGAGAAAACCTTCAGGCTGTCATTGCCAACAATGGGTTTTCAACCAAATATTAGTAACGACCATTTTGTTTTCAGTTATCTCATTTTTCCAATTACTGACAAGCCCATGAAATGAAGGGTTTGTGTCTAAAAAATACTTTAGTTTTTCACATTTTTATGCAATCTTTTTGTTCAACCCATGGAATAAAAGCTGAAAGTCTGCACTTCAATGACATCTTAGTTGTTTTATTTAAAATTCACTGTGGTAATGTACAGAAACTAAATTAGAATGTGTCTCTGTCCAAATATTTACAGTCCTGACCGTAGTTTCTGCACAGCACCAGTAGTTCATTGGAAACTCATCTCTGACTTGTGGACCACTGGTGCGGAGCTCATTGAGAGCTCTCTGTTTACACTCTCTCCTGCTATTAAGCATGTCTGAGTATTTCTTTCATCAATTTTTATAAATCAGGAGAAGACAAAAAAATTGCTGTTTGAAAGGGGACGTCTTTGTGACATAGAAGATACGCTGGCCGGGGCCACATGGCAGCGTGGAGGGGAAGAGGGGGTGGGGTTGCTCTGTGCCAATGGTCCCACTCACAACTCAAAAGCAAATTTCTGATGAACTCCTGCTGATCTGCAGAAACTGTCTTAGAAAAGGACTCAATTTTTTCCGATTTCTGCTAAAAACGGCATAATCATACTAAAAAAACAGTGGGAACGCTTTTTAAAATGGATCAAAAGATGATTGGAGTGGGATTTTAAGGTGATGCAGGAACTGCAAAGAAATCATTCTGCAAAATCATCATTCTGATGAAGTCGGGTTTTCATTTAATTCTACCCAAATAGATACATATTGACCAACAGAAAAATCTATCAAAGTAGTCCTGCCCCTGTGGACCAGAAGGAAGTGGAAAATGCATGGAATGAAAAACAACTCAATTAAAAAAGAAGGCTCAAGACTTTGAGAACAGGTCTAACCAGGGGTGTAACGATTCATTTTAAATATTCTATTCATATCATAGTTTGTGGTTGCTGATACAACTCATTTTTTGGTTCATTTTGAAGAAATGAAAAATGGATCCAGGACATCTTTAGTCAAACTATAACCAGTGTAACTCAGAGATAAATACCTGGTACTGAACAGAGCAGGTGAAGTTTTCCAGAATCCTTGTATTTCTTGCAAAATAATCAAGTGTAAATGAAATGTGTGTACAAACAAACAAGTAAACAAGAATACATGTAAAATCGTTTCCTAAAGTTCGGCCCACTGTTGTTTTTCCACATCCAAAGAATAGAAAAGGAACATTCTTAGAACATTCTAGCACACATGTGTTTGCTAAACTCAAAGTGTTTCCACACATTGGACTGGAATGATGAACTGATCAGTTTTTCGATTCCATCATGTGTGTGTTGTCCCCTGTGATGCACATGATCGTTTTTGTGTTTTGGTAAAATAAACCCACCGTGCCTCAATCTCAACGGTATTCTCCAAGATCTATTATGGATTGATTTATTTTACATTTTTTTAACAGTCTACCGGTAGATCAATTTGATTCGATTAACAACTCAGATCGATCGAGTTGGATAAAATGATTCATGGATTATTAAATTTCTGATTACACTCTGGGTCATCTTGCAGCGCCAGAGAGGTCATCGTAAGATTACTGAACAGAGATGATTACTTCAACAGTAAACTGTTTTAAACACAAAGGTCAATGACATCTCAAGCTAAAGAAACCAGAAATTACCTCAACTCTTTGTTATGTAATGTTGTAATAATAATAATAATACATTTTATTTAAAAGCGCCTTTCAAAACACCCAAGGTCACCGTACAAAGTTAGAGGTAAAACACAATAAAATCACAACATGTTAAAAACAATAGATAAATTGGAATTGGCAGAAGATGAGAAATTGTGTATTGTATTCATGTATGTATGTATAAGGGATATTTGTCAGATTTGGCATCTATTTGTCTTTTTTGTTTTGTTTTGGTATTTCTTTTCTATTTTTCTTTTGTTGTTTTTTTGGTTGTAATGGGTTTTTTTCTTTTCTTTTTCTTACCACTGTGAACTATACAGTATCTTAAATGCATTTTGTCCCTGTGTGGAATGTTGTAATTACTTTTATCAGTATTCATTGTGAGTGGGGTCATTGGTCAGATGTTTTAACAGAGGGGAGTGGGAAGGGTGAAGGGTGGGTTGGGTTTTTATTGTAATATTGTGTTTTTTTTGTTGTTGCTTTTGTTTGAAATATTAAAGCGCTACGAGTTACGCTATTTTTCCTATTGTTGTGGTACATTCTGAAAGTTTGAATTTAGCATTAAATCAAGCTGCTTTTGCTTGAAAGGATTCAAAGAAACTGGTTTCTTCTGTTGAAAGCATATCCTAACCTAAAAAATCCTATCTGCCCGGTAGTTTGGGGCAATGTTCCCTGCGCACTTGCGCAATTGTGCCCTATTCGCACATTCTCAGCACACAAGAAAATATGTGCAATAGGTCCAGAGTGGTGGATGAGAGATGTGCCAAAAATCGATGAGACAAGGCGGGTTGGAAAACCAGAGCCCCCACCCATAGTCCTCACCCTCTGCAAGAGAAGCCATTTTAGCAGAATTGAGGAGATCTTAGAAGAATTCCTCTCACCACCCGACAGTCAAAGCCAACAGCTCCCCACCTGCACCGAAAACTGTGCCAGCAGAAAACTGCTTTTCCCTCCTGAGGCACTGGATGGTTTACTAGAATCTCTTTAAGGCCAACTGTTATCCATGGCCTCACCAAGCCCCTCACAGTTTTTTCCTCTGCAACAGCCAGGAAAAAGGCAAATTTACTATACACAAGGCACACACAGGGCTGCACGGTGGAGCAGTGGTTGGCGCTCTTGCCTCATGAGAAGCAAGAAGGCCCCGTTTCAAGTCCCGGCTAGCGGACCTGAGACAGAATCACCACTGGGGGACGTTGTGGCGCACCTAGAGACCCAAATTGTCTCTAGGTGTAAATGTGAGTGTGTGTGATTTATGGTTCAGGGTGTACCCTGCCTTAGCCCACGAGTGACCAGTTAGGCTCCGGCAGGTCCGCAACCCTGAAAGGGACAAACGGGGTTTGAAATGATTTTTGTGAATCTATATGGGGAATATTATAGTGTATGTATAGGGTATGGTATAGGGTATGAGGGTGGGAATTTAAAAGGCTTTTACTTCTAGCCCTTCTCTTTCAGATATTTCTTCCATCCATCCAGGGGATCTGGTAGAGCATTACACAAAAGTACTGTTGCCCCGACCATCAAGCTGACACAATCCTTTTTAAGAGACCATTTAGAATCCCCAATTAACCTACAAATAAGCCTTACTATTATTTTTATAAAGGATAACATTGTGCCAAGCAACAACAGTTGTTTAAAAACTACATTTTGATATTTACCTAGATACATTTCTCAATCATTTTTAGAGACCATTTAGAATCATCAACTAACCTACAAGTATAGCTAACTATTTTTTTTAAAAAGAATAACATTGAACTAACTAAAAAAAACTAATGTTAATGTTATTCCTTGTTGTCCTACTAGCTAATTCAGTTTTAACTACTGTTCCTCCTCTTCTTCAAAGAAGCCGTCCCACATTCCTGATGTCATGTCTGCTATTGCTGCTGTAATGCACCAAGAAGTGTGTTTTAGTACCAGCTTCAACTTCTCCAGATCCACATTTTCAAAGGGGTCAGCCTCTTCCTCACTGTCCAGACTTTCATCACTGTCTTTATTGTCAGTGTCCCAGTCCATGAGAACGCCAGTGGGAGAAGCTTCAACGTCATCTTGACTCCTTTTACTGGGTGAACATTGAGCTTTTGAAGGTCCTTCTTTGTTTATCCTTGAGGCCTTCTCAATGTCTGAAACATCTGATTCTCTGTCAGCATTGTAACCACTGTCTGAAGAGTCAGAAGTTTTTTCCCCCTTTTTTACAAACAGACCCCATCTTTTAATTTTTTCATATGATGTCTTTACAAACGTTTGGAAGTTTTGTAAATGTTTCAGCACGCTCTTCTTTCCAGTGTTTGAAGTACTTGAATCTGCAGAACCCATGTAAGAAGAAGACGTATCTGAATCCAAACGTGTGCCTCGAAATGATTTCCGAATCTCTGGATGCACTGAAGAGTGTTTTCGTCTCTTTGGTCTTCTTGATTCGACCTCCTCAGGAGAAGACTCCGTACAGCCACTTTCAGTAACAGGTGAGTTGTTCGTCTTGGCTAAGAAATAATCAGAATCCAATGAAGAACTGTTTTCACCCCTGTTGCTATCATCAGAATAATTTGGAGGCATGGAATGGATTTTGTTCCTGAAACGTCTAATTGGTCGAGGCTTCTTGTCAGATTCATCAGATGAACTGTTGCTCTGATCCGTGTTTTTCTTGGGATTCAATTGGCACATTTTCTCGAAAAAAACCTCAGAAAATTCCACGATCTTGTGTTTTCTTTTCTGTTTCTGAGAGCTGGAAACACTGCTCGTGTCCACTGAGGAGGTGTCACAGTTTTCTCTCAAATCACTGGAGTTGGACACACTCCGACTGGAAATGCTCTCATGGTCAGTTGAAGGCTTTTTAGTCTTTAGGCTCTTGCAACTGGCTTTGGAGGGTCGTGTAAGACCAAAATATTCGCATGCGTAACATTTTCTGTATGTCCTCTTTGTAGCGCACTTTGATTTTTTTGGACTTGGTTCATGACAGCCAGAACTTCTATTACTACCACTGATCTGTTTTTCAACCGTTGATTCAGTGGATCTGTTCTGCTTTTTGCCTGCCTGAGCTTTCATGGAAATACCCTGAGGAACCTCTGTTTTGGTGTTACATGGTTCCTTTGCCCCAGTTCCTTTGTCAGCCTTTTTGCTTATTTGGTCCTTTGATTCAGTTGGTCTTAAGGGGTTGTCTTCCTTTTTGTTTGTTCCTGGTTTTTTCCTGTCCTGAGGAGTGCCTTTTTTCCCCTCAGGCTGTCTGTTTTCCATGTTGGTTTTTTACTCAGCTGAAGGAAGCTTCTTAAGTGAAAATCAATTTGTCTTCCTTACTTGGGTTGCGATGCTTCCTCTTTGTTTCCTAACCTCTGCCTTGGTTGGTTTTGGGGTCTTTACTTATAAGGCCTTTTTTCTTTGCTGTAGGGTGATGTGATGTGATGTGATGCTATCATCGCATTGCATCCTTATGACATCTGATGACATCATTTTCTGAAACTGATGTTGTGATGATGTCATCAGATGTCATCATCACATTGCATCCTTATGACATCTGATGACCATTTCCTGAAACTGATGTTGTGATGATGTCATAACGTGACATAGGTAGACATTTGTGATGTCACTTTTCAAGGTGCTGTCCCGATCAGTCCATGCACGTGCAAACATGACGTCACTCCTTTCTTATGATAGACTTTCAAACCAACCTTGACAGTTAAGCAGTTTGATCTAGAATTACTATAAATGTTGAATGTAAACCTTGTAATTCATGATCGACTTTTTTTTTAAAAGATCAGCCCCCAGTAGCATTTCCCGACAGCTCTGCCTCCTGCATAACATTAAACAACTCGGTGATCACATGAATTTATGTTTTCTCAACAACAGAGAGCTTCATCCCGCTGGAAATACAGCGCCGAAAACTAAAAGAACATCGCCTAAATGCAAACACTGTATGATCGTATGTTGTTGTCATTGCAGACAAAGAAAATACCATGATTGCGTGAGACCGACTGCCACACGGCTCGGAGTCCTTCGCTTTGATCGTTTATTTATTTTTATCTATTTTTAATATCATGACGGGGAAAGAAGAGAGGTGAGCGCACTTGGCTCCGACCGAGGGGATGTCTCGGGCTGCTGCCGCTGCTCTCCCGTTTATAACGTGTCTGTCTGCGTTAACGGCGCTGATCCAGAGTCAGGAAGTGGGGCTGCATCCTCTTATCTCGCGGAGCAAACTGCCGTCAAACGAAACAGAAGAAGAAGAAAACATTTGTAGTCCACCTGTAGTCATTGCAGGTTCGTGCAGTCCTGATCCATTGAAACTTTTATTTTTTTCCTTCGTTTTTTGTAGATTAATATTAACGTACATCAAACGGTTTCATATTTCAATGTACAATATTAAATTCAATTCATAATAAGTTCATAAGAATTTATTAAGGCACATTTTGACCGTATAAAACTTAAGCAGAAGTTTATGTTTATTGTTGTAATTGTTACTGATAATCTCATCCCATTCCTTATCTATCTATCTATCTATCTATCTATCTATCTATCTATCTATCTATCTATCTATCTATCTATCTATCTATCTATCTATCTATCTATCTATCTATCTATCTATCTATCTATCTATCTATCTATCTATCTATCTATCTATCTATCTATCTATCTATCTATCTATCTATCTATCTATCTATCTATCTATCTATCTATTAAATCTGAAGCAAATAAAATAGTTAACGGTCCAGGGGACTGAGGTGTTCACCGGCGAGTACCTGTAAGTCTCGCTAGTCAAGCGCACGCGCTTGTTTGAGACTGGGAGCGCGCGGCGGCGGTGACAGTCGCCATTTTATTTTGAAATTAAAGTGAGGCGGGGGAGCTGCTTCCATTTCGTCAAATTTGTTCTGGGGGATTATCAGGGATGAGGATCTAATTAACTTTTTTGAAAGCACGGTGAGGCTTACAATTTATCGACCACAAATCGGTGGCAGATTTACAACGGAATCAGCGGTTTGAGACGGAGCATGCGCGTTAGCTAGCTTAGCTAGCAGCAAATGGAACGTCTATTTGCTGGAAAACAGCTGTCGTATCAATCTCAAGAAGCCAAGAGTTCAACACTTGAGTTGATTGTGTGGTTCGGTAAACTTTTCTCTATCTTGGTATCCAATTCTAGAACAACGACGATAGTAAAGTAAGTTTTTGTTAGAAGGTAATGCGTGTTGTTTGATAAACGGCGTTTGCAACTAAACTAGCAAGTCCGCAAACTAGTCGGAGCCCGAAGCTAACCTTAAGGTTAATGCTGCCGTCAGCTTTAACAGTCGCGTAAAATCCATTGTTAATCATATTTCTTCGAGGAATAATACTAAAGTGACTATCGAAAGATCGGTAATTTATTATCAAACGACATGAAATGGTAGAAGGGGGAATTCTGAAGTGTTATGTGGCTTTCGCCTCGCTTGAACTGACTCATGTTGCTAACGCTTGCAGCTCCATTATGCTAATTTATTAGCATGTAGCCTTTTTGGAATGTAAAAATGTCAATTTTTAAAACCAGGCATTTCAAAATGTACACGCCAATTTGTAGTTAAGTTCTGACGAGAGGTCAGATTGTCTTGTAAAAGACTAAAATAATGGAAAATGTTTACAAGCCCCTGTTCTTGTTAGCGTTGTTTATCAGTGTCGTGATGGTTGGTTTTGGCCTGTTTAGACTAATATCATGTTAAAGTTGCTACGTTAGTCAACAATCTTATACAATACATATGCATTAAATTTGTCGACATAGATAAACGTAAAGTATAACCATAACATTTGTGGTGTCATGATCCCTTCAAACTTAGAGCTAAAATACGAGCGGCAGGTTAGCAGCTAACCTTTGCTAACCTGTTAGCTTGTTCCTTTGTTTTATTGAGATAAAGTTAAACAGTTGCTTCTTTTTCTGCCTTGACATATTCATTTCTCTTTCTACGTACGGGCTACTTAGCCCTCATATGTTTTTCTTTTTTTATGATGACGAGCTTCATAAAGTTACATTGACTTTTTTTGTTGCACCACGTAAGGCTGTAGGGTTTAGTCCTTGTCCAGGCTGTGCGGTGGCATGGAATCCTTAGTTAAAATGGAACTAACAAAGGTTTTGTACTAGGTGTATCCGTTTTTTCTATGAAGCATTCCTTGAGTTTTTATTTGTATATAAATGGGTAGGTAACTTTATTTCTGGGTATTTTTAGGTCTGATATTTACTTTACTCCGAAATTCAGGCTGTGAGGCCTGCCTGTTTTGATTTGTTCTGAATTTTGTGTTGTGAGTAGTTGGCATGGTGCAAAAATTGTGCTTAGCCCGCTGTAAACTGTTTACTGTCTTTGATGAACAATTTATCAGATAAGCATATATATGTAAATATATATGTGTGTCTTAATGTTTGTTTTCTCATTACAGATGCAGAACCGGATTTTAATTTAAACAACTCTACCTATTAGACTTGGGAACTACAGATCACCATACATAGTTGGACCTCAACATTTGTCACACCTTTTGGGGGGGGGGAGCAGAAGTAACTTATCACTGAAGTGACTAAAGGGGAATAATGGTGATTTTGCGCCGTGCTCGGCCGCCTGCTTCCGCCCCAACCAGCAATGAATCTTGACTCGCTCTCGCTGGCTTTGTCTCAAATCAGCTATCTGGTGGACAATTTAACAAAGAAAAACTATCGAGCCAGCCAGCAAGAAATACAGCATGTGAGTATTGAAACAAATGCATTTTTCCATTTAACATGTCTTCTTGCAGGGCTTATTTCTCAGTGGATTTTAACATTCGTTTATTTTTAATTTAGGTCTAATTTGCCAAAATGTTCTCCAGATCACTGTAAGAAATCTTAACACAGCCTACTCAGGGTTAGAATTATGGCACAACAACTTATGATTATTTTTTTAACCCCTTAAACACTTGAGCTTTACCTCCAGGGTTGATATTCTTTCAACTACCGTAACTCTTCAGCCGTTCACGCAGTATCGCATTCCCGCGGATTCTGATGCAGATAATAGCAGCGCTGCGCTAATATGAAACATGTTACTACTATAAAGTGTTTATGTATTTGATGTAAACCAGCTGATTCTGTCACAAAGAAAAGTGACATTGTTGTTAGGCAACACTTAATGTTAGTAATGTGTTGCATATCGATGTAAAGCCAGTATTAAAACCACATGCGTTAATCGCATAAACAAAGAGTTAGGGTATGTGTTACTTAGGTGTCACCGGCAACATCTCCGGGGTTTAGTCTTTTGCAAATCTGTACGTTTTACTCTGTAAATAAATACTTAAGTTTAAAGATCCCAAATTTTCTTCTTTTTCAGGTTAGTAGCTATTTAAAAAAATCTGCATTCCAAATTTAATATGGTGAAATGCTTTAAAAGCTTAAAAAAAAAACCTTAAGCAATATGTGCAAAACCTTTTTTCCTCCTAAATCTACACTTTGTGAAATGAAAAACCTAACATTCTTATTGACGTTTTGTAGGAAAAATTGAAACAATTATTTAAAAAACAATCACACAAGCCACACATTTGTCCTTTTACACATTGTAAATCTGTAGAAGCTGCTTAACAGTTATTCTTTTAAGTCATGTAAAACGAATTAGCCTAGCCTCAATTTCGTTTCTGCAGACGTGCGATTTATCACTTTATTGAATTCACAAGTTCAGTTTATTAATTTATTTGTCAAATTTCCATTAAAAAACAGTCCGAGACTGTTGACGTAACTAAAGTTTTATTCTAACAAACTTAACCAAAAACTTGTTTTTTTGCCTGAAAAAATCTATCTTTAAAAAAACCCTCAGATGTTTCGATTTAGATAAATAATAAATATTGATTCTATTTTTCCATTTTTTTTAAAACTGCTCCTACTGGTCTCATGTTTGTTCAGTAGATTATTTTAAAAAAAACGGATGAATTGTTTTTAATTGTAGTACAATGCATTGTGGGAGTATACAAGAGACAAGCTGATTGTGTTAGTAAGCTTAATGAAAAACGTAAACATTTTAATTGGATTTGAAATCCTTTTTTCAAACATGTTGAATTGTTAAAGAAATTAGTTAGAAAAATTGGCCTTTGCATCTTCTGTGAACCATTTGGATCAGAACAAACAAAAGTATTACATTTTTCATTGAAAGATAGTTCCTGCATTCCTGATAGATGATTGTATTATCAGGGAATTTAAAAAAAGATAACAGAAAAGATCTGTTGTGTGTATGTATTTGTCAAGAAATAATCCTTTTTCTCAGAAGAATGACCTAAAGATTTGGTCAGCTTGGTCCGTCTGTCTAATCATGTTTTGGATGTTTGTTTGAGCAAAATAAGAAAGCAAAAGGAATTTTCAGTGCTTTCTCCTTGTCTTAGTTGTAACATGTTGCTCAGTCTGCCAGCTGTGGTACAGTTGCTCTAAAACCTTTGTTTGGTTGTAGATTGTAAATCGTCACGGACCTGAGGCAGACAGGCATCTACTACGCTGTCTCTTCTCCCATGTGGATTTCAGTGGCGATGGTAAAAGCAGTGGAAAGGACTTTCACCAGGTAAGCAATTTCACCTTTTTAGAGCATTTACTCGGTTCCCATAATACTCCCATATCTCTGTGTCTTTTCCCATCAGTTAGGGGGTGGGAGGTGTGAAAGGAGTGGGGGGCCCTATTTATTTATTTTTATTTATTTATTTATTTTAATCGTCATGCTTGTTTTTATATTTTGTTGTGTTTTAATGTAAAGCACTTTGTGTTATATTTTTATATGAAAAGTGCTTTATAAATAAAGTTTGATTTGATAATTAATTGACCTTTTTTTTACGTTGAATGTATTTTCTGTCGTTTGCCTGACTGTCCTCTGATTGTTCAGACACAGTTTTTGATCCAGGAGTGTGTGTCGCTGATTTCAAAGCCCAACTTTATCTCCACTCTGTGTTACGCCGTTGACAATCCTCTGCATTACCAGAAGGTAAGAAACGCAAAAGCACACCCATGCACGCACACATTTGTCCTGAAGGGTCAACTTTGCCCATTTAGGCTTGTGTTAAGGACGCTTACAGCTACTCTGTCACAATCAGATGAGATTATGTAACAGTATTGCAGAAAATGAACTATTGCAACACCAGATTTATTTAAAAAAAGCCCATTGTCTGTGGTAAAAAGAATGAAAACGTGAATTTCTTTTATCTTAAATTACTGAGCACATTTTTTAAGACTGATGACCTTAACGTTGTTTTACTTTTAGCTAGTGGTGGAACGGTACACATAGTTGGACCGTGTTTGCATGAAAGGAAAAAACAATTGGATAATGCTGTGTTTCGACATTTATTGTTACACGAAGATAGCGTATGCCACAGTAAAACATCCAATCTGTTAACGCACTTAAAACGGCATCACCCGACTGTAAAAATTGGGTCTACAAGAGAAAAAAATGTGCAAGTTAAAATGTTTTTTTTCTTTTCAGGCCAGTGGTAATTATCCAGTTTTTGGTTCCAGACAGCTAATAGTTGTATTATTTTATACAGCAGATCACTTACATAGGTCAGTTTTATTTATCGTTGTATAAAACCATTAAATGCACTTTGTAAGTGATTTTTTTTCTGCCTTTTTGTACCGAAATAATACAGAAAATGTATCAAACCAAGCCGTATGAAATTCTGAACCGAACCGAATTGAGATTTTAGTGTACCGTTTCACCCCTACTTTTAGCACCTAAAAACATGGTTTTACATTTAAGGATTCCTTCCCAGCTGTGTTGACATGTTGTGCTGGATCTGTCTTTCAGAGTTTAAAACCATCAGCCCACCTTTTCGCTCAGCTCAGTAAAGTTCTCAAGCTCAGCAAGGTCCAGGAGGTGAGTGGGTTCAACCATCAACTGCATTTTACTGATCTCTATTTATAGTCATGACATTATTTTTGATTTAAGGTTGTTTGGACTAAAAAGTTATGTTTTACCAAAATGTTCTTTTTCCAGATGGTTTCCTGTAGAAACTAACATGATTTAATTAATTTCAGGTGATTTTTGGCCTTGCCTTGCTTAGTTCCAGCAACACAGACCTTCGAGGTTTCTGTAAGTGGTTTTGCTTTTCCCTAAACCTTCTGATGTTTAAAGTGTGTCATTTATCTTTGCAATTTAAATGTAGAGACAGTTAAAGGGAAAAGAGAAAATCTGCCATCAGTTATTTTCTTATGTCCTCAATTATGTTCGAATATTTTTCTTTTAACATTCATTAACCTAATAAATGTTTGAATTTTAATCGGCATAGCTATTGGGTTTGTAGAGAATGAGATTATTGGCTTCAGTGTTGGATAACATTTCAGGTGTTGATAATGAAACAAAGAAAGTTTTGAATTTTGAATTGATATTTTGCTATAGCTGCACAGTTCATCAAGCAGAAACTCCCGGACCTCCTCCGCTCATACGTCGACGCAGATCTTGGAGGAAACCAGGAAGGTGGCTTCCAGGATATTCCTATAGAGGTGTTGCACCTGCTGCTTTCCCATCTACTATTCGGTCAGAAGGGGGCCAGTGGGGTAGGGCAGGAGCAGATTGACGCCTTCCTGAAGACCCTTTGCCGAGGTACGAAGGTCCAGTACAATCCATAGACACCTCAGCATCTGTCACTTTGTAGAATCAAACAGAAATGATGCTGTTTTTCAGATTTTCCCCAGGAGCGCTGCCCTGTGGTGCTCGCACCACTTTTGTACCCTGAAAAACGGGACATTCCTATGGACAGGATCTTACCAGACTCGGGGGAGTTGGCCAAGACCACCATGGAGAGTTCTCTTGCCGACTTCATTCAGGAAGTGGGCTATGGCTTCTGTGCTAGGTGAGTTTCTCACTCTAATAAAGCTGACATAATTCCCCCAAAAACAGTCAATCCAGGTTGTGAGTGGCATCCTGCTGTCCTTTCAGATGTAGAACTATTTGGAATGATGGTCTGTGAGAAATGCTGCAGAGCCCTGAAAGCAGTTCTCTATTAGTAACATCCATTAGTCATTTAATTTGACGTCTGTTTGGATCCTCTCAGGAGAAGCTCTGCCACAACAATCAGCTTTAATCTGTTTCTTTCCAGTCTGGATGAATGCAGGAACATAATCCTCCAGTATGGCGTGAGAGAGGTGACTGCCAGCCAGGTAGCCAGGGTCTTGGGGATGATGGCTCGAACTCACTCTGGCCTTACCGATGGCATCTCGCTGCAGGTGAGGCAGCCTCAAAGAGCAAGCAGCCCTCCAACATACTTTGATGATTTAACATAAAAAGAAAAGCTAATCTTAATGCTCTGGAAGTTAATCCAGTGTTTTTGTTATACCAGCTCATAAACTGGATGACTGAATGTTGTTGGTTTGTAGTTCATTTTGTGATTGTCGTAATATTCATTTGGTTGCATCAAGGCCTAATACTTCTGCTGCTTTTCCTCCGTAGTCAATCTCTGCTCCAGGAAGTGGCATATGGAGTGATGGGAAGGATAAGACTGACAGCTCGCAGCCGCATACGTGGAACGTGGAAGTTCTCATTGATATCGTTAAAGAAGTGGTCAGTGAACAGTTTCTGTAAATCCACTTTTTACACATTCACCACCTCAGTCTCTTAGATGTTCAGATCGCAAAACCAACATTTGACCAATGTCCATAGCATGTTTTAAAAAGGAATTATGTTAGTTTTTCATGTTTTATTTTCTAAACTCTTTCAAATACAAGCATATTTGTAGTAGTCTTAATGCTAAACTGTTTTAAGTTGGTTTTAGAGGATTTGGCTCATCTTTACTGTGTTGCTTAGTTTTTTATCTGTCAGTAAAAACAGTTTTATTGGCAGAACATTTTTTTACCCTTCCCAAATACTCTTCTCCTGCTTACGTTACCTTGTGTTTTTCTTTCACCGCCCCGTAATTCAAGCCATTATCTGCAGATCTAATGAGTGGCATGATGTGTGTTAGAGCAGGAAATGAAGAAAACTACCCAAAAAAACCTGTAAAATAATTAGGCCCAATCTCACTGTGATGAGAAACCTGCTGGTTTTCCATTTCTAACATGAAAAGATAACCATCAGGATTTATATCATCTGAGTATTTCTGCTAAATGTCTCAAATTTCACTCTGCATAAGGATATTTTTAGGATTTTGGCGTTACTTCAGTACATCTTCTAGCTCAGGAAAAAGCCCATTCTGAACCAATCCTATTAAGTTAAGCATATTTTTAATGTGTCTAAATGGATCAGAGAGCTCTCACTGTTTAGTTTTTCATTGGAGTCAGAGTGTTTTGATGTCTATTCAGTTTTTGTATTAAGTTGCTGTTTTGGTTCTTTTTAGGATCCCAGCCTGAACTTCAAACAGGTGACTTATGAACTGGACCACCCAGGCTTTACAATTCGTGACAGTAAAGGCCTGCAGATAGTGGTGTACGGTATCCAGAGGGGGCTGGGTTTGGAGGTTTTCCCTGTTGATCTCATCTATCGCCCATGGAAACATGCAGAAGGACAGGTGACTGTGTAGGACATGTGGTAAAAGAACCACATAGGAAGTCTCAGTGGGTTTCTGTGTCACAGCGTTGTGGTCTAACTTGTTTTATTTTCTTCCCCAGTTGTCCTTCATTCAGCACTCCCTGATGAACCCAGATGTGTTCTGCTTTGCGGATTACCCCTGTCACACCGTTGCCATCGACATCCTGAAAGCCCCGCCCGAGGACGACAACAGGGAGATTGCAACATGGTATCCAGACTGTCTCCATTTTTAAGCTGCTGGAGTTCTGAATTCAGAGCTAACGATTGTGAAACAGCAACATGAAAAGATTGTGATGTTGACTGCTTAAACTTTTCAGGAAAAGTCTGGACCTGGTGGAGAGTCTCCTCCGCCTCTCTGAGGTCGGGCAGTACGAGCAGGTGAAGCAGCTCTTCAACTTTCCCATCAAGCACTGCCCAGACATGCTGGTGCTGGCACTGCTGCAGATCTCCACCTCCTGGCACACGCTACGTCACGAGCTCATTTCCACCCTGATGCCCATCTTTCTGGGCAATCACCCCAACTCAGCTATTATACTGCATTATGCCTGGCACGGGCAGGTGGGAGACCCTTTTGTTTCAGCTGTGAATGTTACAGTTGTTCTCGTTTTTTTACGAGACACAAGAATGTATTTTGTTGTCCCCACAGGGGCAGTCTCCTTCCATTCGTCAGCTCATCATGCATTCTATGGCTGAGTGGTACATGAGGGGGGAGCAGTACGACCAGGCCAAGCTCTCACGCATCCTAGACGTGGCCCAGGACCTGAAGGTTAGACTCGATGTAATGAAAACTTTTTAAATTACTCAGCTGCTGCTTGTAGTAGAACTGACACAATATGATATAAAACCACACAAGCCACTAAATTCATTTAACCTGTTGTTTAATTTTTGCCAGTCTTTATCCATGCTGCTGAATGGTACTCCATTTGCCTTTGTTATTGACCTCGCTGCACTTGCCTCTCGCCGTGAATACCTCAAACTTGATAAGTGGCTGACTGACAAAATCAGAGAGCATGGGGTAAGCCTCAGAAGGCAGCTGGGTTCAGATCTTACCAGTCATGTTTGTTGTCTTTGAGTTGTGGCCGTTCGGACCTGTGCGTGACTCTGGTCGTGTGTGTTCTGCGTGACAGGAACCTTTCATCCAGGCGTGTGTGACCTTCCTGAAGAGGCGCTGTCCATCCATCATGGGGGGTCTGGCTCCTGACAAAGATCAGCCCAAAAGTGCCCAGCTCCCCCCAGAGACTTTGGCCACCATGCTTGCCTGTCTACAGACTTGTGCTGGGTGAGAAGATGAATTTACAATCAGAAAACGGATTGACGTGGAGCTTCATGTTTCAATCTTTTGTTTTGTTTTTATGGTCAGGAGTGTGACCCAAGAGTTGTCAGAAACTATCCTTACCATGGTTGCCAACTGCAGCAATGTAATGAATAAAGCTCGACAGCCACCACCGGGGGTAATGCCAAAGGGACGGGCTCCGAGCACAAGCAGCCTCGACGCAATCTCACCGGTGCAGGTATTTCAACGTGAAAGACACATTGAGGAAAAAGTATTTTCATCTTTTAGTTCCGAGTTGGTATTTCTCGTGTCGTTCCTGCCTAATGCTTCCTGCCGCTAATCTGTAGGTGGACCCTCTAACTGGAATGAGCTCCTTGAACCTGGGTGGCACGGCCACTTCCCACACTCAGAGCATACAGGGCTTCCCAGGCTCTCTGGGTTCAGCTTTCAGTAATCCCCAATCCCCTGCAAAAGCCTTTCCACCTCTCACCAACCCCAACCCCAGTACACCATTTGGGGGTATTGGCAGTCTGGCCTCGCAGCTTCCTGGTATGGACTCTGGTACTATGCTTTTTCTTTACTTTCCTTCATAACAAAATTATCATCAGGTCATGGAGCCTGTGTCGGCTCAGAGGGACAACCAATGGTTCAGCAGTTTGGGACTGAGATGATCGGATTTGTTGTTACTTTCAGGTCCTCTGGGCTCCGGCATCGGCCCCGGCATTGCCTCCAGCCTCGGAATGCCGACAGTAAGCACTGACCCTTTCAGCACCAGGAAGATGAGCACACCGGGGCTGAACCCGCCGACCTTTCAGCAGAGTAAGATGAAGGCCTGTAAGTGGTGTTGGTAGTGGTGTGACTGAGAGCCCCGCCCTGCGTTGCTCTGCACTGTATTTCCTCTGGACTAAAAGATTATTCTTTCCCAAATTTTAAAGTCTGTTGCATTTAAATGAACAACATTAAAAGTCTGTTCAGTTTTGAGATTTGGAATTTCATGGCACCATTTGTAAACATAGAGGAAATACAGAACGGTCTTCCATTCCTTGCCTGCTTACGCTGACGCACAAACTTTATGCAGCTGATCTGCTCTCGGGATCAAAAAGAGGTCGGACATCTTTAGTCTCGTAACAAGAACATTTGAAATCATTCTTAAGGCACCTTTTTGATGCCAGATCAGTCTCTTTATTATCAGTCTCGTGCTGGAAATTATTAGTTTTTTTTCCTTTCCGCTTAATGAAAACTTTTTCTGAGAAAAGTCTTTTTTTTTTCTCTCTCTCTCCCTTCTCAGCTGACCTTTCTCAGGTGTGGCCCGAAGCAAACCAGCACTTTAGTAAGGAGATAGACGACGAAGCAAACAGTTACTTCCAGCGAATCTACAACCACCCACCTCACCCAACCATGTCTGTTGATGAAGTAAGCCAAATGATCTTTCCCAGAAATGCTTTTGACTCTTGGTGAAAATCAGCGAAGAATTGTCTCCATGTGGGCTAGTCTCTGAAATTCTGCTGCTCCTGTTGCAGGTGTTGGAGATGCTTCAGAGGTTCAAGGACTCCACCATCAAGCGGGAGCGGGAGGTGTTCAACTGCATGCTTCGGAACCTGTTTGAGGAATACAGATTCTTCCCTCAGTACCCTGACAAGGAGTTGCACATCACTGCCTGTCTGTTTGGGGGCATCATTGAGAAGGGTCTGGTCACATACATGGCTTTGGGTCTGGCACTGCGATATGTTCTTGAAGCCTTACGGAAACCGTACGGATCCAAAATGTATTACTTTGGAATTGCAGCTTTGGACCGGTTCAAAAACAGGTACTACAGGGTTGTTCTATGATTTATTTTCCTGGCAAATTGTATTGCAAGTGTACTTCCTATCTGAATTGTTTTTGCTTTTAGACTTAAGGATTACCCTCAGTATTGTCAACACTTGGCCTCAATTGCTCACTTCTTGCAGTTTCCACATCATCTGCAAGAGGTAACCGGGTTTCTTCAATCCTTTCGTTTTCCAGCCGAGTGTTTCTCCTACTTTTTCAGATTGATTTAAACTCTGGCTCTGCCTCTTTAAATATCCTGTGCGTGCAGTATATCGAGTATGGCCAGCAGTCACGGGACCCCCCGGTGAAGATGCAGGGCTCCATCACCACTCCTGGCAGCATGGCTCTCGCACAAGTCCAAGCCCAGTCGCAGCAGTCTGCCGGCCTCAAGGCGCCACAACCGGGCCAGGCCAGCACTCTTGTTACCACGACAACAACTACAACCACAGTAGCCAAGCCGACCACCATCACAAGACCAACAACCAGCAGCTTCAAGAAGGACATGCCTGTACGTTCCCCTCTGTGAACAAGTTCAATCGTACTGAGATAGAACTATGAGGGTAACTGTCTCTGTCCCGACCTGCAGCCTTCCATAAACACTACCAACATCGATACGCTGCTGGTGGCCACGGACCAGACGGAAAGGATTGTGGAGCCTCCAGAGAACGTCCAGGAGAAGATCGCTTTCATCTTCAACAACCTTTCTCAGTCCAACATGACTCAAAAGGTAGTGACAGGCAAGTTGTGCGCCGCTGCTTCAATATATCCCTGCTCTGATGGCCTCTACACTTCCCAGGTGGAGGAGCTGAAGGAGACGGTGAAGGAGGAGTTCATGCCCTGGGTGTCTCAGTACTTGGTGATGAAGCGAGTCAGCATCGAGCCCAACTTCCACAGTCTCTATTCCAACTTTTTGGACACACTGAAGAACCCAGAGTTTGTTAAGATGGTTCTCAATGAAACTTATAGGAACATCAAGGTGGGTTTATAAATCACCCATTATTATTCACATTTTAATCTTTGGAATGAAAGTGGTCCCTCACTTTTTTACAGTTCACCTTTGCTTTGATGTTTATTTTACACTGCTATGTTCTGATTGGCTGTTGACCTTGTCGATCTTATTGTTCTACAAAGTGTGAAAATGTTAATGTCTGAGAAAAGATTACAGTGTGGAGTGAGGGGTTTCACAGCCGTAAAAAAGTCTTAATTATTGAAAAAATGAAGTTGACTTTCACTCAGCGTGGGTTATTTTTAGAACGTGACTCCTGTGGTAAATGAGGAAAGCCCTCTATTGGTTTTAAATAAACCTTTATGTCAGTTTTAGTCACCTCTGTCATTGTCGTGCATCTGTTTCTGATGGTCAAGATTATCCGACGTTACCCGTTTGATTGACAGGTGCTTCTGACGTCAGACAAGGCAGCTGCTAATTTCTCGGATCGCTCCCTGCTGAAGAACCTGGGTCACTGGTTGGGCATGATCACTCTGGCCAAAAACAAGCCTATTCTTTACACAGTAAGAGCTTGTTGACATCTGCCCTTTTGTCAAAGAATAAAGTGTTGAGGTTTTCTGTTGAAGAGCAAAGTGATTGTATTTTTTTTTTTTTTTCCAGGATCTGGAACTCAAATCTTTGTTACTGGAAGCTTATGTGAAAGGCCAGCAAGAGCTGCTCTATGTGGTCCCTTTTGTGGCCAAAGTTTTAGAGTCAAGTCTTAGGAGCATGGTGAGGGACCCAGAACTCACAAGCAGAGAAGCTTTCATTAGTATATGAGGGGGGAAACCGGTTCATTTACAAGATTTTCTATGTGTTTTTCTTCTCTGCTGCAGGTTTTCAGGCCTCAGAATCCTTGGACCATGGCCATTATGAATGTTCTCGCTGAGCTCCATCAGGAACATGACCTCAAGGTATTGGGTTGCTCCTGGTTGGAGTGTATTTCACAGTCTAGCTGCTGCAGGGGTTGAACTTTTTTTCTTTTTTTTCTTCCAGCTGAATTTAAAGTTTGAGATTGAAGTTCTGTGTAAGAACTTGTCTCTGGACATCAATGACCTGAAGCCTGGAAATCTGCTGAAGGACAAAGAGAAGCTGAAGATGCTGGAAGAGCAGCTGTCTGCACCAAAGAAGGAGTCCAAGCCTCCTGAGGAAATGCTGCCTGTTTCAACCACAGGTTGTGCATCCTGTGCTTTCTTCATCAGTCAGTCCTATCCTCAGTGCCGGTTCAGCCGGTTGGGTTAGCGGTGACGGTTTCCTGTTTCCTTTGCAGCTCCTCCCTCCACCCCAGCTGCAACCACCACCACCTGCACAACCACGGGGCCTCCCACCCCACAGTTCAGCTACCACGACATCCATGTGTACTCCCTTTCTGGCCTGGCCCCTCACATTAATGTAAACGTTAACGTAAGTGAAACTGTCCTCTCCTCAATCTGTGACAGTCCAACTTTAAACCGGTCCGTGTTTACCTCTAGGCACGGAACAGATTGTTAGCATAGCATCATAGCGTTAGCGTCAAATGACAGCGCTGTCTCCATGTCTACACTTTTTATTCATCTGTCTGTGTATCCTCCAATTCTGACTGGATGCTGTTAAAAACTGCCCCGTGTTCTGCTGTTTCATCAGCTTAAACTAAAGCACACAGGTGAATGGATTTCTCTCGAGCGTCTGTTCATCACGTGTGCAGATGGTAGAGGAGTAGAAGACATAAGAAATTCACCTAAAGGATAGCAAATTAAAATGAAGTTTACGCAAACGTTTATTCGCCATTTGTTGACTAACCCTCTAACGTTTACTCACCAAAGTGGAGAAAAAGCTTGCAACTGGCAAGTGTTACTTTCAGACACTTCAAAATAAAAGTAAAATTGCATTAGACTCATTCTTCTATTAAGAAAAAGTTGTATTGCAATATATGCAATTATCGTTTTATTGCCCAGTCCTAGTTTGAAGTGAAAGGACCTTCTTCCCTTTCCTCACTCTTTTCTACTAAAAAAAACTTTCCAAATAAAACTTCCTTCAGAATCAGATTAGAAAAAAAACGGGAAAATGTTGAGTTTTTTTTTTTTGTTTCGTTTCTGTGGGCTGGTACCAACTGTCGGCTGTAGCTCCTCCCCACCTGTTGTTTGTGCATCATCCTATTAGATGTGTAGTCTCTGTGCGGTTTAGATGGGCCAAGCAAATCAAAAAGCATCCAAATCTCCAATGTCTTTAGTTCTGCTGTTTCTCATGTGTGCCTGCCTGCTGTCAGATCCCTCTGCTGCAGGCGCACCCCCAGCTGAAGCAGTGTGTGAGGCAGTCAGTGGAGCGGGCGGTCCAGGAGCTGGTGCACCCTGTGGTGGATCGCTCCATCAAAATCGCCATGACGACCTGCGAGCAGATCATCAGGAAGGACTTCGCCCTGGATTCAGAAGAGTCTCGCATGCGTGTTGCCGCCCACCACATGATGAGGAACCTCACGGCAGGCATGGCCATGATCACCTGCCGTGAGCCGCTGCTCGTGAGCATCGCCACCAATCTGAAGAACAGCTTTGCTGCGGCGCTTCGGGTACGCCGAGTTCCTGCACAATCTTTTTGAAACGCAAAACTGTTTTCTCTGCTCTTTTCTTTTTTAACTCACTGAGTTTGAATTTATGGGTTCTGTTAGGCTCCAACCCCCCAGCAGAGGGAAATGATGGAGGAAGCTGCAGCCAGGGTCGCTCAGGACAACTGTGAACTGGCATGCTGCTTCATTCAGAAAACTGCTGTGGAGAAGGCTGGCCCAGAGATGGACAAAAGGCTGGCTACGGTGAGGGATTTAAAATATTCTCATTTCTTTGTTCACATTTTTATCAAAACAATTGAGCCCTATTTTAACATCTACTCTGATGTCTGTAGGAGTTTGAGCTGAGGAAACATGCTCGCCAGGAGGGACGGCGCTACTGTGATCCCGTTGTCCTGACCTACCAGGCTGAGCGGATGCCTGAACAGATCAGGCTGAAGGTGAAATCATGATGACGTCTAATTATGAATCATTAAAATAAGCCGTAGTTTAAAAGTAGTCGTCTTTTTTTCTTCTTCCCCTTAACGTTTTTATTTCTCAAAGCTGGAAAATTTCAGAGATTGTGTCTGATCAGCAGTTTTTATGAGACACGACGGGCTCGTGTGTTGCAGGTGGGAGGAGTCGACCCCAAACAGCTGGCTGTTTATGAGGAGTTTGCCAGAAACATCCCGGGTTTCCTGCCGAGCAACGATCTTTCACAGCCCACTGGCTTCCTGGCTCAACCCATGAAGGTGAGGTCATTTCCTGTGTCCGTCAAGGAAAAAAAAAAGTCCTAACCGTCATTCAGAAGCTGAAATATTGAATGTTTTTCCCTTTTCTTTCTGAAAAAAGAAACACATTTATTTTTGATATTCAGCTCTGTATTTTCTTTTGACAGACGAACCAGAAACATGTTTTTGACTCCATCCCTCTCTTGTGTTTCAGCAACAGGCATGGGCCACTGATGACGTGGCTCAGATCTATGACAAGCTAATTGCAGACATGGAGCAGCATCTTCACGCCATCCCTCCAACTCTCACCATTAACCCTCTGACTCAGGCTCTGCGCAGCCTGCTGGAGTCCGTGGCCTTGGCCAGGAACTCCAGGGATGGCATTGCTGCTCTTGGGCTGCTGCAGAAGGTGCGACTCTTGCAGCTCTGTGTCAAAACAGCTTCACAATCCAAGTCTCTCTGGCAAAAAACACCCGAGCTCCACTGACTTTAGAAATGTTTCTTCTGAAAGTCACGCATTCATATCGATTTGTTTGCTCTGCCCCTCCAGGCTGTGGAAGGACTCCTGGATGCTACAAGTGGTGCTGATGCAGATTTGCTGCTTCGCTACAGAGAGTGCCACCTGCTGGTGCTGAAAGCCCTGCAGGACGGACGAGCTTATGGACCACAGTGGTGCAATAAACAGATCACAAGGTGAGGGATTGAACTGGCTTGGTGGTGCAGTCATGTGGTTACCTTAACTGAGGAGCGATTATAGTTTTTATTTGAGGAATTCAGGGAAAAAAAGACCAGGAAGTGGGGGGCTCAGAAAGGAAAATAGGAGCAGGACTCCACATGCAGTAACTTGATTAAAGAGAACTTTAGTTCCAAAAGCAGAGCATGAACACACAGGAAAGGAAAGGAAAAGCCTCTGCAACAAGAGATAGAAGCAAACATGGAACCAGACACACAAAGAACTATCGGACTACTGTCGTTGCAGCATCTTTAGGCATAAGAATATTTATCCTCAGCCGTAACACGAAAAGAAGCAAAGAGCCAAAGGCATGATCAGAGGACGGGCCACCCAGATCCAACCCAAGTGAACAAAGCTTTATCTCTTCATCTTAATTTATTTGTGAGCTGCAGCTTCCTGTGAATTAACCCCTTTCTCGCCAGTCGCCAAATTAAAATCACTTTTATCAGACAGAATCTCAGACTTAATGACTTTGTTTTTCAGTTGTTTTTATACAAGCACTGAAAATGTAGCAGCATCAATTAACAGCTGCTCAGATGTGAATTCATCAAACCTCTATGATCAGAATAACAATGGTCCCTCATTATTTCCTAGTTCAATTATTGAGATATTGCTGTTGGACCGTTTTTTTTCTTTAGTGCAATTTGGCCTGCTTTGTTATCTTTATTTTTTAACACTGTCCTGTGTTCTGTACCTCAATTGGCTGTACAATTTACATTAAGATTAACTTTATTAATCCCCGTAGGGAAATTCAGTTGTAGCAGCGCCATAAAATAAATTCAAAATATAGAGGGAAGAAAGATGTACAAGCAGAACTCTCAAAACCCCCGTGTACATGGACAGTCATGGCTGCCAGATGAATTGTAGCATCTGATGGCAGGAATGACTTTCTGTACATAAATCTTTAATAGCGAGCAGATAGTTTTCATTCTATAATACTGAGGCTTTTTTCCTGCAAAGGTTGGAACTTTAAGAGTTTAAACAAAAATGTTCATGTGGAAAGAAAAAAAAAAGATGGAAGCATGTAAAGGGACCTTTCCCCGGACCGT
Organism: Oryzias latipes; assembly: GCF_053564925.1. Lineage (NCBI taxonomy): Eukaryota > Metazoa > Chordata > Actinopteri > Beloniformes > Adrianichthyidae > Oryzias > Oryzias latipes. The sequence continues at coordinate 29,000,487 of NC_136242.1, read as the reverse complement.
CACACTGCCCTACAAGAACAAAACTAGAAAGATAAAAAAGAAAACTAGAGTTGGATTTAATCAAAAGATCTGAGTGTTCCTAAATGTAAAGGAAAAATAGGCCCACAGCTTTTCCTGCATTCATTCTAGTCTTTTTAATGGTAATGTTGGACAAAGCAGCATCCAGAGAAAAATGTAAAGTTGTAACCTGATGCGTGTTTCAGGTGTCTGATTGAATGTCGGGATGAATACAAATACAACGTGGAGGCAGTCGAGCTTCTGATCAGGAACCATTTAGTGAACATGCAGCAGTATGACGTGCATCTGGCGCAGGTAACCTGTTGTTTGTCGGTTCACATTTCTTAAACGTTTAGATTTTCTGTAGTAAAGGAAAAAATAAAACCAGATTCAGGGATTTCCTGCACATCATCTGAGCTCCTGTGACTTCAACGTTTGCTGCTGCTTTTATTTTGTTTTCAGTCGATGGAGAACGGATTGCACTACATGGCCGTCGCTTTCGCCATGCAGTTAGTGAAGCTGCTGCTGGTGGACGAGCGCAGCGTCAGCCACGTCACCGAGGCCGACCTCTTCCAGACCATCGAGACTTTAATGAGAACCTGTGCTCACTCCAGAGCCAACGCTCCAGAGGGGTGAGGAAGATGGATAGAAATGCCTTTAACTGTCACTAGCCACGTGTACAATGAGATTAAAGCATAGCCAGTGCAAAAACGACATAATGTAAGCATGATATGAACATGTAGGTTATGTGCAAATTTCATTTTATTGCAGATAAGAAAAAACAAAGGCCATTGTGACAGTGAGGAAGTAGAAAATATTAAATGTAAAAAATAAATGCATAAATATACATGTGCATCTATGTATACATAGGTGTGTTCCAGCATAGAGTGTAATCAGGACACTTGGGAATTGAGAAAGAAGACGTTTTTGAATCGGTTTGGGTTCAGGTGCATCTGTAGGTCAACAGGTCAAACAGATCAGAGTCCTAGACGATGAGTTTTGCTCTGCTATGGCAGTGGGAAGTGTGAATGTCAACTGATGGTCTTCTGAGTTGCAGCAGCTTTCACGCCCCCCTACAAACCCTCCTTAATTCAAGCTTTTGCTAATGTCCGTTATGCTTCACATTTGAAAACTGTAAATGACTCCTTGTCTGAAGGTTAATTTACACATTAAGAATTAAATATTTTCAGATAGGCTCTTCTGTTACAATGAGGCTCTTTTCTCTTAGATTTCATGCAGAAACTGATGGCATGCAATTCTTTTCCTCTTCTCGCCTCTAGTCTTCCCCAACTGATGGATGTTGTCCGCTCAAACTATGAAGCCATGATGGAGCGTGCCCACGGCGGGCCCAACTTTATGATGCACTCTGGGATCTCACAGGCGTCAGAGTACGACGATCCTCCGGGGCTGCGGGAGAAGGCCGAGTACCTCCTGAGGGAATGGGTCAACCTGTATCACTCGGCTGCTGCAGGCAGAGACAGCACCAAAGCTTTCTCCGCCTTCGTGGGCCAGGTTACCGCTCATCCTCCGTTTCCAAGTTCAGCAAACAGTTGACCTCATTTCCAGTGGTCCTGGTTTTAATGGTTCCTCTGGGTTTTTCCCTCCAGATGCATCAGCAAGGAATCTTGAAGACGGATGACCTGATCACACGATTCTTCCGGCTGTGCACAGAAATGTGTGTGGAGATCAGCTACCGCGCTCAGGCTGAGCAGCAGCACAACCCGGCAGCCAGTGCAGCCATCATCAGAGCCAAGTGTTACCACAACCTGGACGCCTTTGTGCGGCTCATCGCCCTGCTGGTCAAGCACTCTGGAGAGGCCACCAACACCGTCACCAAGATCAATCTCCTCAACAAGGTGCACACACGAGCAGAGGAGTGGAGACACGTTTGTGACGGACACGTCATAACACAGGTGGTTGTTACAGGTGCTGGGGATCGTAGTCGGTGTGCTCATCCAGGACCATGACGTCCGTCAGACAGAGTTCCAGCAGCTTCCATACCATCGCATTTTCATCATGCTGCTGCTGGAGCTCAACGCCCCAGAACACGTCCTGGAGACCATCAACTTCCAGACCCTCACTGCCTTTTGGTGAGACATCATGGAATCTGATCTCGTTCCGCGCTGTGAAACGTAAGCAGGAAGGTGTTTCTCATCCAGAAACCAAAAACCTGATTTGTTCTGCAGCAATACCTTCCACATCCTGAGACCCACCAAAGCGCCGGGCTTTGTGTACGCCTGGCTGGAGCTCATCTCCCACCGCATCTTCATCGCCAGGATGCTTGCACACACACCGCAGCAGAAGGTTGGAGCAGAACTTTTTATTATATTTTTGTTTTTTATTCATCTGTTTTAAATTTAAACCTGTCATGATTTTTTTCTTTCTTTGTTTTTTAAATCCTTAACACACCAATGTGTTCCAGGGCTGGCCCATGTATGCACAGCTGCTCATCGATCTCTTCAAGTACCTTGCCCCTTTCCTGAGGAATGTAGAACTCAACAAACCTATGCAAATTCTCTACAAGGTACGCACAAGTCCTTTACAAAACACTTTAGTTCAAAACGACTCTACCATAAGGAAGACCATGAAACTCTACCAGAGACTTTAACCTGTGCTGTACTTGATTTATATATATAAATGCACAGAGAAAAACAGCAACAAGATTGTTGGATTTGTCAGTGTAAAGGGTAAAGTTTTTTTCATTAGATTCAGTAACACAAAAACCTCGACTAAAGCTCTGAACTTTTTTTGGTTGGATGAATCAAATGTTCATGACTTGGACTGAAGCAGCATCATAAGACAACTGCTTGTCAGTCATGAACCTTGACTTCACTACAAGAATCGACCCTGATGAAGCTGAAGTAGATTTTGTTGTCGGGCTGTGAAAATAATGAGCTCAGTCTAGCAAAGGTTTAGCTGAAGACAGAATTCATTCAATCATCCAGAGATGTTTATAGGCGTACTGGTATCATCTGACTAGAGGGACGACATGAGACCCATGGTAGCAGATGAACTGTCCTAAAAAAATAAAAAAGGGTTGGACTCCAACAGTGAGCCCTGGGGTACACCTTTAAAGATGCAACAAGATAAAGTTAGCTTTGCTGCTGGGGGTCACAGGTATTGGGTTAAAGGTTTGCTGGCACTCTCTCAGGCATCTGTCTGATCTCTGATGTCGCGTCTTCTGTCCTGTGGTTCAGGGCACGCTGCGAGTCCTCCTTGTCCTGCTGCACGACTTCCCAGAATTCCTGTGTGATTACCATTACGGCTTCTGTGATGTCATCCCACCCAACTGCATCCAGCTCCGCAACCTCATCCTCAGTGCCTTCCCACGCAACATGAGGCTCCCTGACCCGTTCACCCCCAACCTGAAGGTAAGAGAGCCCCGACTGTGCCTGTCATTCAGAACCATCACTCCGATCTTACAGACCCATTCCGTCAACATGTCCTTGTGGCACTTTTCTCCTGATTGACGACGTGTACAAAGAAAATGAAGATTATAATTGCATTTATGAAGTTATGTTCACACCGCCCCCGGCAACACGTGTTCATTTTGAATGAAAAGTCTGGGTAAACCAGCGGTTTGGTCTTCCGTGTTCAAAACTCTCGCTTAGCTAACCAAGTTTCTACCACGGTTGTACGTATAAAATACGTGACCATTGAACGCACATTGCAAGTTAAACCAGTTGAACTTGGACCAATCAGGGACTCAGATTTGGTAGTAACGTAAGGATGGGGTCCTTTTTAATTCACAGAAGTGCCAACGGTATGAAAATTGATCATGGAAGAGAAATAGATAATTGGGGTTTGTGCCCGACCGGAATTTTATGACACAGAGTCGGAAAACCGATTCCACATTTCACACCAAGCCTGTTCCAACTGTAGGTGTCGGAGATACGGAAACATGAGTAAGAAGCCCCTCCCTGCTTGTCCAGTGTGAACACCATGGGCTAAAATGTGCATTGCAAATGTGCAGAAAGTACCATCTAGACGAGCGTCACATGGATCCGTAACTGAAGTGTTTCTTTATTTAAATTATTGTGAATCCCAATCAGACAAAAAAAGTCCCATGTGCGGGGCACAAGCTGTCTGCCCCACTCTGCTTCACAACAGCGAGGAAGTGAATTTCTAATTAACTACTGCTGCTCTACAGAAACTAAGTCCTAGAAAACAACAGTTTTTTTGATGTGGGCTAAATACTGCATAAGTATAATTAAAAAAAACACTGGGAATGCTTTGAAAATAGATCAAAAGACGATGGGATTGGCACTTCAACCTGTCTGACATGACGCCCATCCCCCCACAGGTGGACATGCTGAGTGAGATCAACATTGCTCCCCGAATCCTCACCAACTTCACGGGCGTGATGCCCTCTCAGTTTAAGAAGGATCTGGACTCGTACCTGAAGACGCGCTCTCCGGTTACCTTCCTCTCTGAGCTGCGCAGCAACCTGCAGGTAGAACCAGAACCAGAACCTTCTGCTACAAAAACTGTTTTCACAGCGGCTGAGGTTTCTGTGAACTCTGCCTGGCAGGTGTCAAACGAACCAGGAAACCGCTACAACATTCAGCTGATCAACGCCTTGGTGTTGTACGTGGGCACACAGGCCATCGCTCATATTCACAACAAGGGCAGCACCCCCTCAATGAGCACCATCACCCACTCTGCACACATGGACATCTTCCAGAACCTGGCTGTGGACCTGGACACTGAGGGTTTGTTTGGGTCTGGCTGACTTTTGGAGCATTCTCGTTGCCTCTCTCCTCACATCTCTGCTTTTGTGATTTTTCAGGGCGATACTTGTTTTTGAACGCCATCGCCAATCAGCTGCGCTACCCCAACAGCCACACCCATTATTTCAGCTGCACCATGCTGTACCTGTTCGCTGAGGCCAATACTGAGGCCATCCAGGAGCAGATCACCAGGTGGGGAGGTCCCGTCCTGTCCCGTCCTGATGTGTGAACACCGGATGTCCTGTTAATCGTAGGCTCTCTGGTTCTCAGGGTTCTGTTGGAGAGGCTGATCGTGAACAGGCCTCATCCGTGGGGGCTCCTTATCACCTTCATCGAGCTCATCAAGAACCCTGCCTTTAAGTTCTGGAGTCACGACTTTGTGCACTGTGCCCCCGAGATCGAGAAGTAAGTTCACCACCCCAGGTTCAGGTCCGGTTTGTGGGCGCTTGCGTTCACCTGTCCGTCTGCGTTCACCTGTCCGTCTGCGTTTACCTGTCCGTCTGCGCTAACCTGTCCGTCTGCGTTCACCTGTCTGTCTGCGTTCACCTGTCTGTCTGCGTTCACCTGTCCGTCTGCGTTTACCTGTCCGTCTGCGCTAACCTGTCCGTCTGCGTTCACCTGTCCGTCTGCGTTCACCTGTCCGTCTGCGATTACCTGTCCGTCTGCGCTAACCTGTCCGTCTGCGTTCACCTGTCCGTCTGCGTTCACCTGTTCGTCTGCGTTCACCTGTCCGTCTGCGTTTACCTGTCCGTCTGCGTTTACCTGTCCGTCTGCGTTTACCTGTCCGTCTGCGTTTACCTGTCCGTCTGCGTTCACCTGTCCGTCTGCGTTCACCTGTCCGTCTGCGTTCACTTGTCCGTCTGCGTTTACCTGTCCGTCTGCGTTCACCTGTCCGTCTACGTTTACCTGTCCGTCTGCGTTCACCTGTCCGTCTGCGAATACCTGTCCGTCTGCGTTCACCTGTCCGTCTGCGAATACCTGTCCGTCTGCGTTAACCTGTCCGTCTGCCCCCAGGCTGTTCCAGTCCGTCGCCCAGTGCTGCATGGGGCAGAAACAGGCCCAGCAGGTAATGGAGGGCACCAGTGCCAGCTAGCCTGCGCAGCCACCAGCTAGCCTGCGCAGCCACCAGCTCAAAGCACCCGGGAGAGAAATTCGTGGCCTTGACCCGCCCCGCCCCCCCAGCACACGGACCCCCCCCACTTCACCGTTGGCACTGGACAAAACCGGCTCCTGCAGTCGTGAAATGTGAATGGAAGGACTGCTGCTCACGGATTTAAAGAGATTTTTTTTTCTTCTTTTTTTTAAGCTTTTCCCGTTAAGCTTGAGTTGAGAGGACAGATGTGAGCTTATTTTGACCATTGATGTAAATATTGAAGAAGAAAAGGGAGAGCAGGGAAGTGGATGGATGGATTTGGCTGCACATGTCAAATGTGTCCTGGTCTGTACAGAACATTTACTACCAAAGTCCTCAGTTCCTTCCCTCCAACACAAGTCTTTTTTTTTTTCTTGTTTTGTTTTTTTGAGAGGTGAACGGTAGTTACCAAAAAAAGAAAAGAAAAAAAACAACTGTCTGATATAATTTTTTCTTTGGTTCCTGATATTTTCTAGAGTAAGACTGATATTAAGATCTCCTGTTTGTGGTGGGTGGGGGGGGCTTCTCATGGTTTTTCCAGTCGATGTGGCCTCTGGAGGTCTCTCCCTGGCAGTTGTAAAATTGTGCAAAGTGATGAAAACATCCTAACTTGACAATTTGTATAAAGATCCAAATGGAAGAACAATAATAGAAGGACCAATACAGGCCATTTTGTAACATTTTGAATGTTTTGTAAATGTATTGGTCCATGTGTTGTATTTTGTAGTTCTTTCTAGTTTGCCTTTTGTTCTTGCTACTTAATTGCAGTATGCATACATACAGGAAATAAAACATTTGAACTGCACATCACACGTGTGTTTTCTGAGCCCATCACACTTGCTCTTTTATAAATCAGCAACTTCAGTTAGTTACCTTATTTTCCTTAAACTCAACAGTTATTTTCTGTGAAACTTTTCTGAAGACGTACAATAAACTACAGCCGCACATAACTGGACAATATTTTAATTCGCAATATTGATCCCTAATATCGCAAATTGCGAGTTTTTCCTCGGATCGTTCAGCCCCACTCAGAAGCTTCTTTTTTTTTGTGCAGTGTCATCAGACGAACTCTGCATTTTCATTTAAGATTTAAGAACTCTGACCCTCTATGTGCCTTTTTTTCCATCTTACATTTGGTTCATTTCAAGCAACAAAAAAAACATGCATAGATGTATTAAATTAAGATGTTAAGTCACAAGAAAGGCACAAATATGTCCACATTCACATGTAAACAATGTTATAGTCAGTCATAGACATAATGTACTCGTACAAACTAAACATAGTTTGTCAAAAAAAAAAGAATATATAAAGAATCCTACCCCTGTTATGTTTGTCTCACCTGACTTAAATATCGCTATACGTAAACATGTCCAACATTCTGAAAAGCCTACATTTTCAGTGACACTTTGCTTCTTTATTAGTTTCATTTTTCTAATTTTAGCTCATGAAATGTCACCAGTATGTTTGAGGATGAGGCATTTAATCATTCAAAACCAAATAAAAAATGTGAAGAATTCTAAACTCGAGCTGCAGTCTGGAATCAAGAAAACGCATGACAGATGTGGGGGGTCACATCGATTCACTGAAGTGGAAGAAAAGGAAAGTTACATTACATTTTTCAAGTAAGAGTAATAAAAAAAAATCCAGATATTACAGAGACGATTAAAGATGAGCTCCCTTCAGTGAGCTGCAGCAGAGGCACAAAGAAAGCAAATCTAGCAGATCAGGACCGAGGAACTCAGATCCTCTCCATCAGGCTGAGTCACAGAAAAGGTGCAAGAAAAAAAGAAATGTCACGTTCTAACCGCTAGGTGGCGACAAACACTGGATATTTCACAGCGAGTCTCTTACATTGGACGAGATGCATTCATTCATGTGTCTCACTTTGCAGATCCTAAACCTAAGAATGCTTATTCTGAGGAGTTTTATGCTTTATAGATTTCCAGAAATAAACCAAGATATTGTTTGAAGCGTTTAAATGCATCATTTTAATTGGCTGACATGTTGTGCAGCGGAACAATATGGTTTGGAGATTATATGAATCTGACTGATGTCTCCTGATAAATATTGAATATACTACAATCAATCCCAATAATATTGTCAAACCTGATAAATTGAAGGAAATCTTTTGCAAATTGTTCTCCATCTGTTCTCCATCAGTTCGTGTCCTCGGGCTCTAGATGTGAGGATTCTGCGCTTGGATTTTTGTGATGTTCCTTCAGTTTTTGTCTCGTCAGTCTCACCAGGTCGATTCTCCACAGCTGTCTTGGTTTAGTTAATTCCCCTCAGTGGTTTTTCCGTTCTTTTTGGTCCGGTCATCTGCTTTGCTTTTCTTGCTGCCTTGGTGTTGTCATATCTAAGTTAATTTCTCATTTGTTGAAGTTTCTGACACGGATGTCTGGTCTCCTGCATTTGGGGTCCTACACCTCCTGCTCCAGACACAAAAGCAGAACAAAGATTTAAACCGGACGTTTCCAAGCTTTTTTTGCAAAGAGGAACAGATTTGTTGAGGTGAAAATGTGTGATTGCTAACCAATCAGTCGACATTCTTTAAATATAAATGAACCATTTAATGCACATTTTGGGATACTTAGCATCTCTCCACATAACAGGAAGACGTCTGAATAAACTTTTACCAAAATTACTGTGAATTTCATGTTTGAAGAGCAGAAATAAAATGAAGAAAAGACTTTGAAATCTGGCTTCACGTGATGTGTAACATGTTGCTCATGATTAAATTCTCACTGTAAACTTCTAAATGCAAATCATGTCAACAGGAAAATAACACCACTTGTTTTGATCAGAGTAACAATACTGTTCATTTCGTTAGTTGACGTTTTATAAATGAGCCAGAAAGGGTCACGGAAGGGTCAGCACGGGTTTTCTATGGTCAGTCATCAAGAAATAGTTTTAGAAAGTGCCGGGGGCGCATGATTCTGTGACAGGAACCTGGTAGGAATTTGAATGCAGGCCCCATTAGGGCTCACAGGCCAGACTTTGGACATGCCTGCTTTAAATGAAGCAGCGAGTCCACCTCTGTATGGATGAACATACTTTAGACCAAAGACAGGAACAGAAGAAAATGTGGAAAAAGTTCTGTTGGTGACAGACACGGAGCTCTCAGTGGGAGGTTTCACCAACTCTGTTCCCTGAAATCAGCCTGGAAAGACTTGGTCTTTTCTGTCAGGTTTGTTTATTGATCCTGAAGTATGAGAAAAATGAAACAAGAAACAGCTTTGTGCTCCATAACTTTCCTGGTTTGGAACTAAATGTGACATGACGAAGGCGAAATCCAAACATCTCATAGCAGGAACGGTCATAAAGTTTGATCAGGTCTCACTGAATCCATAAATGAGGCAGAGCTGCACAAATCCCAGCTGCATCTTCTCTTCTTTAGGCTGCAGGAGTGACATTATCATTACTGGTGGGACTTAAAGATGCAGACATACCATCACCGGAGCCTGAGCGCGCTCTCCTCCACCTCCTCCAGCTGTGGGAGCGCTGCTGCGAGGAGCCATCAGCTGGGGGAGTAATGGACAAGCGTCTTCAGCTCATTAAGCCAGCCTACACAAACGCTGCGATTGGACACTTTGAAGGCAGCCTGTGACTTAAATGCACACACTCCTCATGGAGGGAGAAGAGAAAACTGTAGATTCATTTAACAAATTCTGCCACTACAGCTTCAGCATCCTGACTGACTGAGGCTTGTAGGATCTGTGCTCCAACTCTTTGGCTGTTTTTCAGACTGCATCACACACTATATACATTTGAGAAATAGTTTGGTTTATGTGGAAAAACTCAAACTGAGTTGGATTGTTGAAACATCCATAAACCTCCCCTCTGGTCTTCCTCTAGACCATGGGTGCCAAATTTGGCCCACCAAAGGTTGTCTTTTAGCTCACCAAGCTGTGCCTGTAGAGGCCGCGGAGTGTTTGGTTAAAACCCCTTAACCTTTCCCATTCATTCATGGAGCGACAACGGTAGTAGCAAACGGATGAGAGGCATTTTAAACAAATATGGGAGGAGGATTATTTTTCCAGTGAAATCTTTACTCGGGCTGTTTGTCTATTTTGTCTGCAGTCCGTGGCTGTACTTAAAGAGTACAACATACGCCGCCACTACGAGACTAAACACATAGTTTTATCCAAGCACATAGGTGAGGCGCAAAAGACAAATCCTAGTGAGTTCCAATCTAAACTTCTGTCACAGCAAGCCGCCCTCCTGATGCCCTCGGCAGCACAGGACAGCTCCACATTGGCTAACTACGAAAGTTCACCGTTAATTGAAGGGAGTGGGAGATCGAGAGATTCAAAGAAAAATGTTACTAACTTATTAGTCGCACTAATGTGTGTTACCTTGACAAGTACCAAATACAAATAAATAACCTAAACTATATTCTTTATTCTCTGCTTTTTATTTCATGACATGCAAAAATAATGATTGTATTTGGCAGACGGACCGGGATCACATTTAGATTTTGGCCCTTTGAGCGAAAAAGTTTGGTCACCTCTGCTCTTGACCCTGTTGCCTGGCAACTCCAGACTCGGCAAAAAAATACCATGAAAAGAAAATACTGACCCCCCCCCAAAAAAAAGTAGTTGAAGACGGATAGACCTTTTTTTATACCAGCTCTTCTTCATTAGTTCTTCTTTATTTATTGTCTCTTCCAGTTTACATACGATTTTGAGTCAGATGCCGGCTCAGGACAAACAAAGATCCATTAGTCTGCAGGTGGAAGCAAATTGTCTTCACATCAAATCAGCTGTCTTTTCATCTGCTTCTGATTCAATGATTTTAATAAAAAAAATACTCAAGTAGTTTGATTCCTGAAACTTACTTTAGTTTTCTGATTTGTTTCATTTTTTCTCGGAATGTGTTTTGATTTATTTTATTTTGTTTTGATTTCTAAATTTTTTTTAATTATTATTTATTCTGTTTTTTTTATTGTTGTTGTGATATTTAATGTGTTTTTGCAGTGTGAGATTTGCACTTCAGGGCCACCGTAGTTTTTGAACATTTCCCGCCTATTTGAACCGAGTCGGCTCGCCTGTCTCTGTGCACTGAGACGAGCGGAACTGCTTGTTGGGGATCAAACCTGTGGGAGCAGCAGCTGCCAGAGTGACCGACACGATGCAGACAATCCACATGTTCTTCAAATGTTGTGAAAGAATCACATTTGTTTTTTTCTATGGAATCGTTTCTCTGCTGTCGGTGCAAAACCGAAGCTTTTCATGCAGGATTTGTTTCCAAGCTTGATAAACAAGATGCTTAACATGCATCAGAGCACATTTTATTATCACCTTCTGTCTCCCCCTCCCTCACCACTGTTCCCCCCCGTTTTTCCACCTCCGCCTGCACCTCCACCTCCTCCTCGGTTCTGATCCAACGCCTCTGAAGCTCCACATTTGTTCTCCTGTCGTTTAAATCCTCTTCAGTGTCCATTCTTTCTTCTTCTGTTTTCTTCTCCTCTTTATTTATTCCTTCACCCACCCCACCTCCCCATACACACACCTCCCCACCATGCCCCCCCCCCCCACCCGCTCAGCCCCTTCCTTTTTCGCTGCTCCCCACTGGATATCAATCAGAATCTATCACTCCAGCTCTTCCTGCTGCCTCCGTGTCAGAATTCACAGGAACTTCATCAAACCAGAAACTGTTTCATTGTTCCACCCAGCTCTTGCTGCGGCGTGTGTGTGTGTGTGTGTGTGTGTGCAGCAGAGTTAATGGAATGTACACACACCTCGTCACCATCCAGCATCACAAACACACATGTACACAACCCCCCCCTCATATGGGCTCACACACATTAGGGTGTTAATTGTTGTGATAACACCTTCCAATAACAAGGCTCTAATTATCAACATGTTTGGCTGTTGGAGTGTGTCTCTGGCACTTGTGCCGGATCATGGGGTGATGGTGTCTGCTCGTGCGCCTGTGTGAGGTGTGGCGCCGGGGGAGGGAGGTTTGATGATTCTGGAGGACGCTGCTGTGCGTGTGCGAGGGGCGATGATGTCTCTGTCCGCATTTGCATACCTCAAAGCTCGGTTTCCTGTTTCTGCGGATCTGTGAGGCTGGAGGAAGCCCAGAAAGAGCATTTCAGCATCACTCTCACTCTAAAGAAACTGATGGATTCTGCCCGTCATGACATTGAAAAAAAAAAAAAGTGCATTCTCAGTTACTGACCCTTGTCTGTGTGAACGGGACGCCACTGCAGAGCAGACAGACTGGGCTTTGAAAGAGACAAAACAGGTAGGAGAGGTTCTGCTTAGTCACTATGGCAACCAAATGTCATTAACTGGGATGGTCAGTCCTGCAGCTTCGCTCTGGAGACAGAATCTTCTGAAGGAATGTGGCTGAAAAAGCCAAGCGAGCGCTTTCACACAACGCCGTTTGGTCCACGCCACTTCGTCTGGAGGGGAGGAGAGTGACTGACCTCTAAACCTGTGGGGAGGAGAGCCGCTGTAGTATTGTGACCTCACCCACTACAAGGCAATCACCAGGCCAGATGCTTCATGGGAATTGGGTGATTTATGTACTACATTTTAATGGTGTTTCAGTTATTAATATTTAGTTTCTTACATGGCGCCTTGAAATGACAGCACATTAAAGACAAAAAAAAAAAAAATACTAAGAGGTTAAAACGCTTAAAAATAAAAGTTTCCTGAAAACAACAGATAAAAGCAACAATTTGTATTATATTTTGAAAAGGTTTTTAAAGATGGACAGTGAAAATGCCTGCCGAATTGCCGTGGTGACACGTTCCACAACGCTCATTGCTAAATGTTTAGTCTTTTTTTTCCCGTTTTGTTGTTGTTGTTGTCTCGTTGGATGTTTTGTTCTTGTTCCAGGATATCTGATTTCTCATTATCATTCCCAGGCGCTTTCTTTCTAATGTTCTGTTCTGATTGGCTGCAGGAAAGTTTGAAATGAGTGTTCCTGTCTTTGAATAAAAGTTTTTTTGTAAACTTTCCTTGATCCTGTGTGACAAAGTAAATGAATTTGCCCAGCAACAGCAGTTGGAAGTGGGCTGCTTTCTTTGGTTTGCCGGATTTCTTTTTCACCTGCTTTGTCCATTTATAACAGAGAGAGAAGCACATTGAGGTACAGCGGCGCACGATTATTTAAAATCAAATAAAAAACACCACAGTGTTTTGAATTAAGAAAACCACAAAAGTGGAACAGCAATCATGCTAACCTTTTGCTTTAAACGTTTCTGCAAGCTGATGAAAGGAGAGAATTGAGCAGATCCCCTGAGCTGAACTTTCTGACCGAGAAAGCCAAACAAGTTCAACCTGACAAACAACTGTTTTCTGAGTAACTTTGATTCTTTAGTCCTCTGATGGTCACAGAACAAACACCTGAACCTCATCGCCACAACACTCAACAAATGAGAACCGGATCAAGTGACCTCACCCAAAGAAAAGGATTTTCTTCCTCCTCTAACCACATGAAATCAATGTGCAAAAGTAAAAGCACTTTAAAAAAAAGAGTACTTTTAGCGCTTAAAAGTACCTCATTTCTAAATTCAGTGACTTTCATTTTAGTTCCTTTACTGTATACTTTCATTTTTGTCCTTCTGGCGTTTTGTTGTAAACATTCCTACTTTTGCAACAATGTTGATCCATCATGAACAACGGCCCTCATCCACTGCAGCCGACTCAGACTCGTGTAGGAACGAGCGCCACCGGACCGCCATCAGACTCATCTGTATGACCAGGTCATCAAAATCTTACTTATGTCTTTATTTTACGTATTTGTTTATTTGATCCGATGACTGGTGAGCTGTCATTGTACTATCACAAGTTTCTTTGTCCTTTGAGCCACCATGACAAGTGAATTTCTCTCTGAGAGATAAAGTTCAACTCAATTGTGTGTTGTTTCCTCATCCTAGAATTAACAAATAATTCAGTAAAGTTCACAATGTCTGTGAGATTAACTGACTTCTCAAGTTATGTTCATTTTTTATCAGACACGGTTTTTTAAATACGTGACATATTGACCACCTGATGACAACTCTGACGAAGGCGGAAGTGCATCCGCCGAAACATGTAAGGTATGTTAAATAACACAAACCGCGTCTAATAAAAAAATAACTTAATAAGTTAGGATTAACAAAGTTTTAATTTTACTTTAGAATATGATTCATCCTGATTTTTTCATTAGAAAAAGGTGAATCTTTTGGGAGGGAAATATAGCAGAAAACACTCTAGGTATTGGCGTGCAATGACAACTTGTTAAAAATCAGGAAAAAAGGTTCAAAAGTCAGGGAGCGTGGTATTGATTGTATCTGAGAACTGGACTGAGGAGCTCTCCCCCCTGACGTTCCAAACAGGAAGTACCAGCTGGCTCTAAGAAGCCAAAATCTCATAGATTTTATAGAATAAAAAATTATTGCTCAGCCATTGTATTTGTCAAAATAAAAGAAAAGACAACTGGTAACATTTCATTGGAGGTGGAAGAAAACCTTTCTGTGACATCACAGTTACTCGATCCAGTTCTCATATGCGGTCATGGGTCTGTGGTGTAGCGAGGAGGTTCAGGTTTTCATCATATGTGACTATTACAGGTCCAAAGAACCAAAGTTAGACAGAAAACAGCCAATGGTCAGGTTCAAACTTTCTTCTTTTCTGATGGATATGGGTTTGTGATTTACCGAAATCTCAGTGAGGATAATTGCTGCCGTCAGGAGATTCGCTCATCTTTACCTCCTTCTATCAGTTTTCATGAAACATTTCAAGTGAAAGATTGGCGTGATTATAGTTTTTGTTGTGTGTAGGGAAATCTGAAAATGTTCTCAGAGTTACGGTGTTAAGAGAGTGGGCTGTTGTTCCGGACTTGCTGGCAGACGAGTGACGTTGCCAGTGAAAGTCAAAATGGCTCCATGCAGCAGGATGAAGCTGTCTGGGTGGCGCTGGGAAGGCCTGGACGGCTGCTTTCATGGTCGTTAAGCTATTTGACTGTAGGTGCACCGAACAGGCAGCCGCTGGCTTTTTCTGCCTGCCTGCCTGACTGAGTGGGCGGCTGGCTTTTTGCCTGCGTACTTGGTTGTCTGGCTGGCTGGGAGCCTGGTTGGCACAGCCCGCGTCCCAAAGCCAGGCCCCTGCACCCCACCAGATCGTAATTGGGTTAAGTTTGTCCGCCACAGATAACACTTCCTCTTTCTTCGGAGAGTTCAGGAACAAAAAAACTGGCCTGGCACTAATGACGC
This sequence comes from Oryzias latipes, assembly GCF_053564925.1. Lineage (NCBI taxonomy): Eukaryota > Metazoa > Chordata > Actinopteri > Beloniformes > Adrianichthyidae > Oryzias > Oryzias latipes. The sequence goes on along the minus strand of NC_136242.1, from coordinate 28,985,420 downwards.
TCTTTGACAGGCCTCTTTTCTGAAGAGGTGGAGGGAAATTAGGAAGAAGGGGGTGGCTTCCCTGCAGGGGGAGTTTGTCTGGGGAACAGTGGCATTGTTAGGAGCTGAGCACTCAATGAGCGCAGAATTCCAGGAAGGAAAGCGAAGCACACCAAGTTAAATTTGTTTTTTTGTTTTTTGCAGAAATCACATTTGCACTGTTTCCTTTTAACGAGCCCTCATGGCTGAACCCTGAGAGACGTGCACACAGCGGAACACGAGCACGAGCGTCCACGTGCCTGTGCACACAGCGTGTCCTGTTTCTGTTCTAAACCAACACTCAATGGGTTTTTTCTGCTTTCGAGCAGAGAACATGGGGAATGCTCACTTTCAAGATTCCTAAAAATAAATGCACTGACCTTCCAAATGAAATAACAGACTGTCTGAAATTTTGTATTATTGTTTGTGACTAACTGAGGGATGTTTGCAGAAAATCTTCTTTCTCTTTCGGCTTTTCCCATCAGGGGTCGCCACAGCGAATCATCCTTTTCCACTTCACTCTATCATGAACATCTTCTACCCTAACATTAGCCAACTTCATGTCCTCTGTTAAGACATCCATGTATCTCCTCTTTGGCCGTCCTCTTGCCCTCCTGCCAGGCAGCTCCATCTCCAACATCCTTCTACCAATATATCCACTATCCCTCCTCTGAACATGTCCAAACCATCTCAGTCTGGCTTCTCTGACTTTGTCCCTAACACAGGCAACATGAGCCGTCCCTCTGATGTACTCGTTCCTTATCCTGTCTAACCTGGTCACTCCTAAGGAGAACCTCAGCATCTTCATCTCCGCTACCTCCATCTCAGCCTCTTGTCTCTGTCTCACTGCTACCGTCTCTAACCCATAGAGCAGAGCTGGTCTCACCACTGTCTTGTACACCTTTCCTTTGAGTCTTGCTGGCACTCTTCTGTCACACAACACTCCTGACACTTTCCTCCACCCGCTCCAACCTGCCTGCACTCGCCTCTTCACCTCTTTTCCACACTCCCCATCACACTGAACTGTTGACCCCAAGTACTTAAACTCCTGCACCTTCTTCACCTCAGCCCCCTGTAACCTAACGCTTCTACCTTGATCCCTCTCGTTCAGACACATGTATTCTGTCTTACTACGACTGACCTTCATGCCTCTTCTTTCCAGAGCAAACCTCCACCTCTCTAGCTGTTCCTCCACCTGCTCTCTACTCTCACTGCAAATTACAATGTCATCCGCAAACATCATTGTCCAGGGAGATTCCTGTCTTACCTCGTCTGTCAGCCTGTCCATCAGCATAGCAAACAAAAAAGGACTCAAAGCTGATCCTTGGTGTAGTCCCACCTCCACCTTGAACTCCTCTGTCTGACCTACAGCACATCTCACCACCGTCATACTTCTCTCATACATGTCCTGAACTACTCTGACATACTTCTCTGCCACTCCAGACGACCTCATACAGTACCACAGCTCCTCCCTCGGCACCCTGTCATACGCCTTCTCTAAATCTACGAACACACAATGCAGCTCCTTCTGACCTTCTCTGTACTTTTCCATCAACATTCTCAAAGCAAAAATGGCATCAGTGGTGCTCTTACGGGGCATGAAACCATACTGCTGCTCACAGATCTCCACCTTCTTCCTAAGCCTGGCTTCCACTACTCTTTCCCACAGCTTCATTGTGTGGCTCATCAACTTTATTCCTCTATAGTTGCTGCAGTTCTGCGTGTCACCCTTGTTCTTAAAGATCGGGACCAGAACGCTTCTCCTCCATTCCTCAGGCATCTTCTCACTCTCTAAAATCCTATTGAACAACCTCGTTAGAAATTCCACTGCTGTCTCTCCTAAGCACTTCCATACCTCCACAGGTACGTCATCAGGACCAACGGCCTTTCCGCTCTTCATCCTTTTCAGAGCCTTCCTAACCTCATCCTTTCCAATCTCTGCTACTTCCTGCTCCACAACAACCACATCTTCCTCCCTTCTTTCCCTGTCATTTTCCTCGTTCATCAGCTCCTCAAAATACTCCTTCCATCTTTTCTGTACACTCTCCTGGGTTGTTAGCACCTTTCCATCTCTGTCCTTAATCACCCTTATCTGTTGCACGTCCTTCCCATCTCTGTCTCTCTGTCTGGCTAGTCTGTACAAGTCCTTCTCTCCTTCCTTTGTGTCTAACCTGTCATATAGCTCATCGTAAGCTTTCTGTTTGGCCTTTGCCACCTCTCTCTTCACTCTACGCTGCGCTTCCTTGTACTCCTGTCTACCTTCCTCAGTCCTTTCTACATCCCACTTCCTTTTAGCCAACCTCTTCCTCTGGACGCATTCCTGGATGTTTGCAGAAAATAGTCACTTTTAATTCTTCAGATCTAAGGAATAAAGGAAACTTGCACTTTTGCATTTTCAACAATCCAAATGAGTAAAACAGATATTTGTTTTTAAGAAAAAACAACTTTTAATATACCTGACTCTATGTAACAAGTGACTATCTTGACTTCCTATAGATGAGGGGGAATAATTGTTATGACAAGACGGTTTGGAGACAAATCAGAAAAGAAATGCTTCTTGCTGCATCCAACAGAATTCAAGAACATTCTGGAGGAGAATCAGCTGAAGAGAACTTTAGCACCAGCGCAGCAGCAGATCCAACTCTGAATAGATCCAAATGAATTTGCTGGAGCGTTCTTCTTTTCATTCGTAGCTTTGTTACAAAGTCCTGCTCTTACTCCTGAAAATGTAAGTGGAGGCGCTTGTTTTCCATCTATTTCTTTAAACAAAATGCATCGTCATGTTCTCTTTTTGCCTGTTTTTTGGACATGGGAAACATTCTTGGGAAAACATTTCAACAAAAACATGAATGTTACCAACAGTTGGGAAATGTCTACTTAAAGAACCTCAAGGCTGTGTCACACAGCCACCAGATACGTTGTATTTGGAAAAAGTGAGAAAAGTTGTGGTTCTTTACCAGGGGTGTTTAACAAATTGTTTATTTATGTATGACCACAAATTGGAGTGTTCAGATTGTATTTCTAGTGTCATTATGATTAGTTTTATCCTTACTGGTACATGATATCTATGGGAGAAGAAAAAAGGTTTTATCAAAAATTTTTATTTTTCTAGAAACAAATTCTAGTCACAACGATACGTGTTTCCCAAACTAAGATTGTTTTACTTTTGGATAACTTTCTTCACCAGATTATTTTTCTTGCAAAACAGAAAATAAGACAAATTTGGTTGAAACAAGTCTTTTTAGTTTCTTACGATTCAGTTTTTGCAGTGCAGGAGTGTACATCCTTCCTTCTCTCCTGATTTGTGATGACACAACAGATTCAACAAACCTTGTGATGACACAATGCAGTCCAGTTCTTTCACCTAAATGGATACAATCTAGACATTTAATATTCATCTGGCATTTTAAAACCATCAATAAAAACGTCTTTTAACAGAAAAAGTCATTTTGAAAAGAACCGGATTACAAAAACTGTAAAACTAAATGAATTAAGTCAGTGAGGGTGGGATTATAGAAATTCGCTTCTTCCCACTTCTTTTCAAGCAATAAATCAACCTCTACTTGACTTTAGTCAATTATCTCTGTATTTATTTAAGCAAATGTCATTTAAGTGACTTTTTTGTTTTGTTTTATTTAATGTCTTTTTAATCTATGCATTTCAACATTTCTGTAAGGATTTTGATTTTGTAAATTCTTTATTGCTTTGACTACAATGCTTGAAACAAATCAATAAATCAAATCAAATCAAAATTTATACATTTATTAATTTTTATTTGAAGCAACAAAAACAAAATGTCTATAGAACATGCCAGCTTCAAACATAAAAACCTGCATTTTGGGTCTTTGTGGTAAAATAAAAGGTGTCATAATAATTTTTTTAGGTATTGTTTGCAGTGCTGAAAAAAAAGGGTAATCAGATGTTTAGTGGTTCCCCTTCAGCCAATTGGAATTGACCACTTGCAGCTTGTGATTGGACGTTTTTTTTTTGTTTGCATCACATTTACATGAAAAGGCAAAGACAGCAAAAGAAACTGACAAAGTTGATCAGAAATCAATCATTTATTTCCCAATTTATACCTTTTTACCAACATTATCTTGTCGGTTTCATCTGATGCTGTTACTCTCAGTGTTCAATCCATTTTTCAGTCCATATCTGTATCTTTTACATCCCTAAAGATCACTCGACTTCTTTGAAGAAGCAGACATCTTCATTTCTGGACGGACGACGTCATGGCTGCAGCTTTTGAGCCTGAGTGTAAAACGAAGAGACTTAACAGGCGCTTAAAAACAAACACTTAAAAAATGTTGACCTTTCTGTCTGTGTCTCTGAGCGCTTTTTATTCATAGGTAACTGCGGGTGAAATCTTCTCCCTCAATTTCAGATAATGAGCGCAGCTTATGCTGCCACAAACACACCGCAGGCGACTGCAGCCCATGAGCAAACACAAGCCAACATGCTTCTCCCCCCGACACAGGTGTGAAATAATGCAGCAGACAGCACCAAAACGATGAGCAGGACCCTCTGATGCTCACCTTTACCGTCGTGTCCCGCCTTACACTAAGCGCAGGTTAAAAAACAGATTTGGGAGTCAGTATTTAAATCAGTTTCATGTCTAATTATTCTCTGTAAAAATAGACAATATCTGGGGCAAAAGCGATGAGATGGAACGCTGTTGTCTGCAGAGGGGAGGCCCAGCGGAGCTGGGCGAGAGTTCAACCCAGCAGAAGAGGAGTGAGGAGGCTGATCATGGAGGATGGCAGAGAGTGCTTTAGGCTGCATAAATATAACATGAACTCTGTGCAGCACAATGGGGCCGTGTTCAGGAGCGCTTTGTTCAGGCGTGGAGAACAAACCTGCTCACCACAGGAATATCATGCTCGGATACCTGGAGAGTGTGAGCACGACACACAGGCATGCGGCGTGCCCGCTGATGCCTGACCCCCGGATGTGCGCTCTGGCTCTCACCCCCTTTTGTGGAAGCTGGCTTTCGTCTCTCTGCATGGAAAGGCTGGCGTGAAGCGTTCATCAGCGCTTCTTAAAGACACGGCGGCCTTCACTTTGCAGATATTTCCATAATACCTCAGAGTCCTTCTTTAATCCAGCAGTTTTTTAAAAATGCATTTCATAATGACATTAATAAGTTATCTTTTGCTCTCAGTTACAGCAGAGGTTTCCCTTAAAGGGCCTATACCATGCAAAATCAACGTTTTCTGCCTTTAAGTGTATTATAATCATTCCTCACCAAAATAAACTCCAAATTGGTATTTTGATCAGTTCATGCATTTCTGAGTATTCCTCTAAAAACCTGCATTCTGATCACCAGCCCCTCCCAACCCACAAAAACAGGCGGGTTCTCACACCGGACCTGTAAGAACAGCCCCTTCCAAGAAAAGTCTGCGCTGCCAGCTCTGCCCCCCAGGCTAACACCCACTTTCTCCACGGAGCTAGTGGTCTTTGACATAAACCTTTTCCTTTCCTTGGTTGTGTCCGCCCTGTGACCGGAAGGTCGGGAGTTCAAATCCAGGTCGAGTCATACCAAAGACTCTAAAAATGGGACCCAATGCCTCCCTGCTTGACACTCAGCATGAAGGGGTTGGATTGGAGGGATAAATACTCCAAATGGTTCCTGAATGCAGCTGTGCCTGCAACTCACTGCCCCCCCCCCAGGTGGTAGGTCAAATGCTGAAAGCAAATTTCACACAAATAGGTGCTTGACAGCTATTGAGACTTTGCAAAAGTTTGGATTTAGAGGCTGACTCTAGGTTGTTGTCGTGAAATTTCCAGATTGTAAAAGAATTCAGGAAAAAAAACAATATTTAAAAATAAATCGTTTTTTTGTGTTCCAAGGTTTATGTATTATCACATACATGAAGATTGTTTAGTAGGCTTAAGAGCTTTTTTTAGTTTCTTAATTTTCAAACAGAATTGAAAAATCAGAACAGTGGTTTAAAATACATAAGATAAACAGTGTGCTGGAGAAAGAGTGGGCTCTGACCTGCTTTATTTGTGGTTTCCAGCTTATTTTGTCGTCCATGATTACTCCAAGAAACTTAATTTCTGTCACTCTTTCCAGAACATGGTTATCAATGGCAACTTTTATTTCTAAATCTGCAGGAATGTGGGGATTTCCAAAAATAATGAATTTAGTTTTGTAAACACTGAGTGAGAGTTTATTTTTGTCAAATCATTGTTTTAGTTTCCCTAATTCTGTATTTACTTTCTTTCTCTTTCGGCTTTTCCCATCAGGGGTCGCCACAGCGAATCATCCTTTTCCACCTCACTCTATCATGAACATCTTCTACCCTAACATTAGCCAACTTCATGTCCTCTGTCAAGACATCCATGTATCTCCTCTTTGGCCGTCCTCTTGCCCTCCTGCCAGGCAGCTCCATCTCCAACATCCTTCTACCAATATATCCACTATCCCTCCTCTGAACATGTCCAAACCATCTCAGTCTGGCTTCTCTGACTTTGTCGCTAACACAGGCAACATGAGCCGTCCCTCTGATGTACTCGTTCCTTATCCTGTCTAACCTGGTCACTCCTAAGGAGAACCTCAACATCTTCATCTCCGCTACCTCCATCCCAGCCTCTTGTCTCTGTCTCACTGCTACCGTCTCTAACCCATAGAGCAGAGCTGGTCTCACCACTGTCTTGTACACCTTTCCTTTGAGTCTTGCTGACACTCTTCTGTCACACAACACTCCTGACACTTTCCTCCACCCGCTCCAACCTGCCTGCACTCGCCTCTTCACCTCTTTTCCACACTCCCCATCACACTGAACTGTTGACCCCAAGTACTTAAACTCCTGCACCTTCTTCACCTCAGCCCCCTGTAACCTAACGCTTCTACCTTGATCCCTCTCGTTCAGACACATGTATTCTGTCTTACTACGACTGACCTTCATGCCTCTTCTTTCCAGAGCAAACCTCCACCTCTCTAGCTGTTCCTCCACCTGCTCTCTACTCTCACTGCAAATTACGATGTCATCCGCAAACATCATTGTCCAGGGAGATTCCTGTCTTACCTCGTCTGTCAGCCTGTCCATCAGCATAGCAAACAAAAAAGGACTCAAAGCTGATCCTTGGTGTAGTCCCACCTCCACCTTGAACTCCTCTGTCTGACCTACAGCACATCTCACCACCGTCATACTTCTCTCATACATGTCCTGAACTACTCTGACATACTTTTCTGCCACTCCAGACGACCTCATACAGTACCACAGCTCCTCCCTCGGCACCCTGTCATACGCCTTCTCTAAATCTACGAACACACAATGCAGCTCCTTCTGACCTTCTCTGTACTTTTCCATCAACATTCTCAAAGCAAAAATGGCATCAGTGGTGCTCTTACGGGGCATGAAACCATACTGCTGCTCACAAATCTCCACCTTCTTCCTAAGCCTGGCTTCCACTACTCTTTCCCACAGCTTCATTGTGTGGCTCATCAACTTTATTCCTCTATAGTTGCTGCAGTTCTGCGTGTCACCCTTGTTCTTAAAGATCGGAACCAGAACGCTTCTCCTCCATTCCTCAGGCATCTTCTCACTCTCTAGAATCCTATTGAAAAAACTCGTTAGAAATTCCACTGCTGTCTCTCCTAAGCACTTCCATACCTCCACAGGTACGTCATCAGGACCAACGGCCTTTCCGCTCTTCATCCTTTTCAGAGCCTTCCTAACCTCATCCTTTCCAATCTCTGCTACTTCCTGCTCCACAACAACCACATCTTCCTCCCTTCTTTCCCTGTCATTTTCCACGTTCATCAGCTCCTCAAAATACTCCTTCCATCTTTTCTGTACACTCTCCTGGGTTGTTAGCACCTTTCCATCTCTGTCCTTAATCACCCTTATCTGTTGCACGTCCTTCCCATCTCTGTCTCTCTGTCTGGCTAGCCTGTACAAGTCCTTCTCTCCTTCCTTTGTGTCTAACCTGTCATATAGCTCATCGTAAGCTTTCTGTTTGGCCTTTGCCACCTCTCTCTTCACTCTACGCTGCGCTTCCTTGTACTCCTGTCTACCTTCCTCAGTCCTTTCTACATCCCACTTCCTTTTAGCCAACCTCTTCCTCTGGACGCATTCCTGTACTTCCTCATTCCACCACCAAGTCTCTTTACCGTCTTTCCTCTTTCCAGATGACACACCTAGCACCTTCCTACCTGTTTCCCTGATAATCTCTGCTGTAGTTTCCCAGTCATCTGGAAGCTCATCCTGACCACCCAGGACCTGTCTCAACTTCTGCCTAAATTCCTCACAAGTTTCTTCATTCTGTAGCTTCCACCACTTGGTCTTCTTTTCTGTTTTCCCTCTCTTCTTCTTCCTGACCTCCAGAGTCATCTTACACACCACCATGCGGTGCTGTCTGGCTACACTCTCTCCTACCACCACCTTGCAGTCATTAACCTCTCTCAAATGACCTCGTCTACATAGGATGTAGTCCACCTGAGTACTCCTACCTCCACTTCTGTATGTCACTCTATCTTCCTCTCTCTTCTGGAAGTAAGTGTTGACTACAGCCATTTCCATCCTCTTCGCAAAGTCCACCACCATCTGTCCCTCCAGATTCCTTTCCTTCACACCAAACCTGCCCATCACCTCCTCATCACCTCTGTTGCCCTCACCAACATGCCCATTAAAGTCTGCTCCAATAACAACTCTCTCTCCTCTGGGGATACCCTCTATGACCTCATCCAACTCACTCCAGAATCTCTCCTTCACTTCTAACTCACAGCCAACCTGTGGCGCATACCCACTGACTACATTCACCATCACCCCTTCAATTTCTAACTTTAGGCTCATCATCCTGTCTGAGACTCTTTTCACCTCTAGAACACTGTTTACAAACTCCCCCTTCAGAATCACACCTACCCCGTTTCTCTTCCTATCAACACCATGATAGAACAGTTTGTATCCTCCTCCAATACTACGTGCCTTGCTGCCCTTCCACCTTGTCTCCTGCACACACAGTACATCTACCTTCCTTCTCTCCATCATGTCTGCCAGCTCTCTGCCTTTCCCTGTCATTGTGCCAACGTTAAGAGTCCCTATTCTCAAACCTATGTTCCTGCCTTTTCCCTTCTCTCTCTGGCCACGGACCCTTCTGCCTCCCCTCTTTCTTCGACCAACAGTAGTCAAATTTCCACCGACACCCTGTAGGTTAACAGCATCGGTGGCGGTCGTTGTTAACCCGGGCCTCGACCGATCCGGTATGTCAAAAGTGTTGTGGATGATTCGCATGGTTATTTTGGCAATTTTTACGCCGGATGCCCTTCCTGACGCAACCCTCTCTATTTATCCGGGCTTGGGACCGGCACAGAGGCAACTGGCTTGCAACCCCTGTGGCTAGATTGCAACCCCTGTGGCTAGATTACTATTTTTACAATTTCCCTGAGGTTTCCCCTGTACAGATTATAGTTGTGTCGTCTGCATATAAAAAGTATGAGTGAGTGTATTTGGCACCAAGTGTATGTCATTAATGTAAAGGAGGAACAGTGTGGGACCTAATATTGACCCTTGTGGAACTCCACAGCTTAAATGTAGCAGGGATGATTTACAGTCATCCAGTAGGACAAACTGCTGCCTGTTATTAATGTAACTGTTTATATTTTGTACTGCTGCTTTAACAGTTCTGTTTTTTAAGAATTGTTTGTATAAACTGTTCTTTTTTTTGGATCTGTTTCTCAGTCCATGGGTATTTGTTATGTTGTTTTCTATTACAAGATTTTGGAAGTGGGCAGTTTTTGTCGTATATGTATTTGTAAACTCCTGCATAAATCTTTCATAGGCTGCGTTGACATCATTGCTTTCATACAGAGTTTTCCAGGTTTGTGCTTGTAGTTCTGATTTAAATGCGTTTATTGATTCCTCTGTTAGTTTCCTTCTCTAAACTATTTGCTTTTTCTCTTTTATTTCTCTGCCAACGCATTCATCATTTGCAAATACTGGGAGGTGGTCGCTGATGTCTGTCAATAGTCAACTCTTTATTTTTTTCTAGGCAGCTTGTGAATATGTTGTCTATCAAGGTTGCGCTGTATGTTGTTAGTGGACATAGGCTTAAACTGTACATTGTATGCTTGAAATCTTCTGTCTTGGTGTGATTGTTTGGGTTCAACAAATCTAAGTTAAAATCGCCACAAAGAAACATTACCTTTTTGGAAATATTAGCAAACGTTTTTACAATCGCACTTGTGAAGGTTTCCATGTCTGATGCAGAGGCTCGATACACGCAGCTGAATATGACGTTTCTCCATACTAATCTCTAAAGATATACATTCCATGACATCGTCAATACAGCCTGACATTGCCTCCACAACTTTGTGCTTAAGACTGTTATGTATATAAAGAGCTACCCCCTGCCTTGCTTATATTTCCTGTTCGCACAGTGAAAGTCTTATGTAGCTCTCAAGCTGGACGTGTGAGCCCTTTTCTGCCTTTAGCAAGGTTTGTGATATTGTTTTGAAAGGTTTGTTAAATGGTTGCAAGTATTCTTCAATGGTTTGGTGATTCACCTAGAAGCTTCTGCTGTTCAAATGAATGATTGAGAGTTTGTGATTAGGATTTCTATTGTATTCTTCTTCTGTGTAATAACTGCAGTGGTTATTCACAAAGTCAAAGAAATTGATATCTGGGTCAATGTCTACGTCCATAGTTGTGTATTATTTTTTATTCTTGTTAGAGTAGCATGGTAACGACCCTTTAAAGCTTCCTATGAAGCATAAAGACATGAGGGAAACTGCTAAGCTTTTTCTGTAATAAAACAAAGGAAAACAAAAAAGGAAAAAACAAACAGAAAAATGAAGGATTGAAATCATTTTTTGGAAGAATTGCTCCTTTCTTCGTTCCTTTGTCCTCTTCTGATTTGAGATCATTTTTGGCAACACTGGCCTCGAATGAGCAGTTTGGTTGGCTTCTATGGCAAACTGTGGATTCATTGGGCTGGAGGCGCTGAAAAACCTTTTTTGCTTTGAAAGCAGACTGAAATCTACGGTAAGCCAAAAGTATCATAAATCACCAGGAAAAACAGTACTGAAGTATGTTTTGACCGTCAAAAATGCGTTTTTTTTAAGAAAAGTTTGCAAGTCTTGTACACCATCTTTTGTTGTCCCAAGACGGGCGTAAAATGTTCAGTTTTATCACGTTCAAAAACAAATGTCATGTTACTATAGATATGATTATCAGATATCTGCAACAACCAGCAACATCATAACAATTCAAAAAGGAAAAGAAAGACAAACAGACCAAGGTACCTTTATGAGGAGAGCAGACAGAGATCTACCCAGTAAATAATGTCTCTCCACTCTGGTGCATTTTCTGCTGCACTCCCCTTTTATTAAGTTGTTTTGGGTTTTCCCTAAGTTACGCATGCGCTGAGCTCTAAGGAGGAGAAACAGATAAAAACACAGCTGCAGCGCTATCAGAAACATTAATTGCAACATGTCCATCCTTCCACAGTCTTCCCACATCATGTCCGGACCCGCAAAGCCTTTTCTCACGGATAAACTAACTCAGAGCGTCCTTCGATTCATTTTAGACACAGCTAACACAGGTTCTCAGGAGAATGCTGAAAAGACGCAAAGACAATCATTTTCTCCCAAGGGTGTCACCTCCACCTTCCTGTGAAACAGAGTTGGACACACACACTTCTGCAAACATGATTATATCACCTATATATAGCTAGGTGATGCATAAAATAAGCAAATATGAGAAAACTTATATACATTATTCCATCAATATCCAATAGAAATTCTCTCTATGTTAAAAGTGTTTCTATTTCTAGAGATAAATCTGTTCATTCAAACTGGAAAAGTAAAAAAAAAAAAAACACAATGAAACTTTGACAATCCTCTTTACTTTAGAGCGCCGTCAAAGTTTAGTGAAAAACAAGTTAAAGTTTTGTGTTTGACCACCAGTGCCATGAGTCTCAGTTCTCGCTCCTCCTCTGGTTATGGATGAAGGTTTCACAGGTTCACAAAACAAGCTCCTGTCTCATCGACAGAAACCATCTTTGCAAGTTTGAGGCGGAGCACCGCCTGCTTCTGGTCTCCAGAAAACGTGATTTTAATGTATTTTGCATGAAAGGAGAACATAATGGGCCGTGACTAATGCACAGTAGCTAACAGTTAATGCATGAATGGATCAAAGGTGGCTTTGCAGAGGGAGTGTAACCACAGCAACAAACGCAGAATGCATTTATGAAAACACACTCACAAATCTGGCACTTTGTCTTCTGACCCCCCTCTCCCCCCTCTCTCTCTACCCTCCATGACTGTAAAACCAACTGCTGTTAAGGTATGAAATCTTTAAGCCAAATCCCCATTTTGGAGCCCTAAAGCTACATCTGTGCTCACTCTCCTCCTTTGACGTCCTGTCGGTAACGATTCCTGCCGGACGCACTGAGTGGCTGCTTGACGTTTTCAAGTTGTGTGCCCGAAAACGCCAAATCCGTGTGGAGATGACAGAGGGTGTAATCGTGAGCTATGTGATTCAACAATAAGACTCTTAGAAGCTTTTCAGAGCGGGGCCTGTCCTTGACCCTTAAGGAGCTTGTAATGCGGCTTTTTCTCCTCTCTTTGTATTTACCGGCTGAAACAAGGGGGGGGGGGGGGGGGGGGGGGGGGCTGCAGGGGCGGGGGGAGGACCAACCACCGAGTGAGGGCTTTTGCCCCTTAATGCCAGAGGCATACTGGGGGGAGGCACACTGGTCTCCTGGCATGCGCTGATTTCATTTGGAAGGATGGGTGAGGCAGAAAGGAGGGAGCAGGGGGTGGTGTGTGTGTGTGTGTGTGGTGGTGGTGGTGGGGGCAAAGAAAAGACCCCCCCACACACGGCAGGGGATCAATCTTGAAGGCTGCTCTGTCTCTTCCTGGGGGGGTGGGGGGCAGGGAGGCTCAATCTGCAGCCCTGCTGGTCAGCACAGGGAGCTCCAAGTTGCCCGGCTATCCATGACAGCCGGAGATGGCAGAGGGAAAGTCGGAGAGAGCTCGGAAAACTGAGCAGCAGAGATTTCATTTCCCCCCCTTTGTTTGACTTTTCTTCCCTTCAGAAAAGGCATCAATGCACACGTCAGTCCCAATGAACTTTGTCTGTAGAGTCGGACGCTTTATTTTCAGAATAAAAGCACCTGTTCAAGGTCGGGCCTGAAAAAGGCCCAAAAAGAACGGGAATAGTTGTGGACGGAGAGTTTGTGCAGATTGGAAACATCAGGTGATAGAAATCCACAGGTTTGTTGTCGTCTCAATCTGCTCCTTGGTGGAAAAGCATTTCAAACTCCCGAATTTCCTTGCTCCTCCCAGATATCCTCAAAACAAAATGAGTTTTTAAAGGACAATTCCACTTTTTAAAGAGCCTGCAGAAACCAGAAACAACCATGTCACTGAGGTGTTTTCCTGTGTGGAGAACAATTATCATCCACTCTTTGTAGCAGAGGATTTTCCAGTTTTAAGGAATGTTTGAGGTCAGATTCTCACACCGGATCCTTAATAAGACTTTTCTAAGCAGAAACAAAAGACCCCCTGCTGAGTTTAAATCTTTGTTCTCCTGAGCTGGAGCCCCTGGCCTAATGGAAGAGGTTCTTCTTCTGAAATTCCAGTAAAGAAAAAGAGTTCATAGCTTCACAATTTTTATGAAGTCATCCGCATCTCTGAGCTGCAATGCAGCCCCATACCGCCACACCTCCACGATTTAATATCTTCAGAGGCGGAGCTACAGCTAAAAGCTTTGCTCGCTACTTGTCCTCTTAATTTTTAATCAATATTAGTATCATTATAGACAAATATTAGAAAAAAACATCAACACAACACTAGTGATAACTCCTCAGCTGAATTAACTGCTGTTTTAATATTTATAATAAAATATAGTATATTATAATATAATATAAAATGTTCTAGGTTCACTGCTGTTTATTTTATAGTCTTTATAAAATAAGAACTGGTGGAAAACTGGTGGAAAACAAAAAGGTGACCAACGACTTCTACAAAGATGTGGTGCAATCACTTATTGTCTTGAATGGCGTCGGTTGGCTACCAGATCGGTCCAAGCCTGCGTTTGCTATCCAATCTGTTATGGCTACCAGATCAGTCCAAGCCTGCGTTTGGTATCCAATCTGTAACGGCTACCAGATCAGTCCAAGCCTGCGTTTGCTACCCAATCTGTAACGGCTACCAGATAGGTCCAAGCCTGGATATGCTACCCAATCTGTAACGGCTACCAGATTGGTCCCAGCTAGCGTTTGCTACCCAATCTGTTATGGCTACCAGATCAGTCCAAGCCTGCGTTTGCTATCCAATCTGTAACGGCTACCAGATCAGTCCAAGCCTGCGTTTGCTACCCAATCTGTAACGGCTACCAGATAGGTCCAAGCCTGGATATGCTACCCAATCTGTAACGGCTACCAGATTGGTCCCAGCTAGCGTTTGCTACCCAATCTGTTATGGCTACCAGATCAGTCCAAGCCTGCGTTTGCTATCCAATCTGTAACGGCTACCAGATCAGTCCAAGCCTGCGTTTGCTACCCAATCTGTAACGGCTACCAGATAGGTCCAAGCCTGGATATGCTACCCAATCTGTAACGGCTACCAGATAGGTCCAAGCCTGGATATGCTACCCAATCTGTAACGGCTACCAGATTGGTCCCAGCTAGCGTTTGCTACCCAATCTGTTATGGCTACCAGATCAGTCCAAGCCTGCGTTTGCTACCCAATCTGTAACGGCTACCAGATAGGTCCAAGCCTGGATATGCTACCCAATCTGTAACGGCTACCAGATTGGTCCCAGCTAGCGTTTGCTACCCAATCTGTTATGGCTACCAGATCGGTCCAAGCCTGCGTTTGCTATCCAATCTGTAACGGCTACCAGATCAGTCCAAGCATGCGTTTGCTATCCAATCTGTAACGGCTACCAGATAGGTCCAAGCCTGGATATGCTACCCAATCTGTAACGGCTACCAGATTGGTCCCAGCTAGCGTTTGCTACCCAATCTGTTATGGCTACCATGTAGGTCTTAGCCTGCGCTAATACTGTATTACGTCAATTCCTCTTTGTGACCAACGTTGCGACAGTTGAGCAAATCCATGAAGATTTACTCCTGTGATTGATATATTATTTATACTTGTTAATAACATCTGATGACGTACTCTGACCGTAAAATGCTTTAGCCGAAGTGATGTAACATCTGCATATGTGGAGACTGACCGGGTAGCCTTACAGATCTGGTAGTGACAGGTCCCAATCAAAGGCAGTTTTTAATCTGCAGTTGTCTCCATTTTCACAGGACAAGACATCACCAAACCTGTGCATTATCTGCAGTTACATGCACTACTGTGTTAGATACATATGTTCCAATGTTGCAGTTTGTATGGGGGATGAAGCTCATTTATTTGATTTCTTTAACTTTCCGACTTTTGTTGAGGCTCTAAACTGCTGCCAATATGGCCGACCCACATCGAGCTTAATTTGAGTAATTTAAAATTGTAAAGGAGACATATAGGCATGTAAACGCCATCATTTCATTCAAACTGTTTCTAAGTCAACTTAAAAATAAACATACAAAAATGTGTATATACATAAAACTGGAACTCTGACTGTAATACAAATAGTTGCAACAAAAGATGCAAAATTCTAAAATCAAATCAAATAAATTACTCTTAAAGATAAATTGTTGTTGCACATTTGTGTCATGGATTTCTTGTAAGATCTGAACCAAAGGTACTCTGAAGTTGGCTTTCAGTTAAATGTGATGGTGAGTTTTGTCACACACCTTCTACAATTTCTTTCTGTCCCATGAGAGAGCATGGTTTACACCCCAAAACTTAAAACCCACGCCTGCACCTCACCTTACAAGGCCTGTGTATAACTGCTAAAGTTCTAAAGCTGATTTGTTTGACTATTAAATATTGATGCCCCGATCTGGGTGGGCGTTGCGGCATTGTTCCTGTGGATGACCTGGTTCCTAGGATAAATGGATTCCCAATATACTGTTTCCTCACAGCAGAGACAAGCTAGAAGTGTCTTTTGTAGGTATCTTTCATAATGATTCATGTATTTGTGCCAGAATTCATAGTGTGTGGGGTCTTGGGCTGTATGTGTCAGAGGAGGAGAGGAAGGAGGGCAAACGGGTGGGTTGGTTTTCAAATTTGATGGCCACCTTTTTTTTCTTAGAGTATTTGTCTATTTGTCTGTCCCAAGCTTTAAAATGTCTCTTTTTTATAAATAATGTTTGATTTGATCAATTTTCTTTGTTTTATGGGAAACATATTTTTCCAAAAATGTATTTAAATCGAATCTACAGAGTATTTCGGCAGTGATTCTCTGACCTGTATTTTTTGTTTTTGCTGAGCCTTTTTTGAAAATCCATGAAAACAAAGTTTAACGTTAGGAACCACCGCTTTGACACTCAATCTACAGGAACTCATTCAAATGAGACTGGCCGTCACTTTGACCCCATGAACACTTCTTGACACTAAATGAAAACTATAATTATTTTTATTTTATAAAATTTTGTGGGAGGCAGAAGTAGAGCGGCCCGACCTCTAATCAGAAGATCACAGGTTTGGTTCCTGCCCTGTTCGCCCGCGTGTCAAAGTGGACAAGACGCTAAACCCCACGTTGCTTCTGGTGGTCATAGGTTGGCGCCAGTGTTCGGCAGCAGAGCCGCCATCAGTGTGTGAATATGTGGTTGATGGGACTTGGACAGTGAAGCTGCTTGGGCTTTCTAAGAAGGTAGTAAAGCGTTATTAAGAAAACACCATTTCCCATGGAATATTGCTCTCATCAGGCCTTTTTTAATTCATGGCAACCTCAGTAGCTAATTTTTTTCAACTTGTCATTTCTGTCTCTCTTGGTTTTAAAATAAAGCGATAAAGCGGAAAAAGGTTCAGGTAAAAGTAGCAAATAATTCATTTCAATTAAATTTTATGTATACAGCCTGTATAGCCTAATAGTACAACGCAGTTGTCTCAACAGGCTTCAGATAGTGAAATGTGTTTGTAAAAAGCATGAAGTCACTTTGACTGCTATGGTCAGTGCAGGTAGTAATACTCAGATCTCTTTTGTGCTTTGAAATTTTAATGAGAAAACAGTTTTAGAATAAAATGTACACACATTTAGGAAAAATCAGGGTCCTATTGGCTCAAAGGTTAATTTTTAACCAAGTTAAGATGTTGCAAATTTTAAAAGCAGCCACACTGCACATCTCAGTAGTTCTTGTGTTGAAATCCCACTCTGATCGTCTTTTGATCTATTTTCAAAGCATTCCCAGTGGTCTTTTAATAATGACTTTTTTATACTAGATTAATAAAAAGTGTTTGTTATCTAGGAGTTTAATAAAAATTTGCCTATGAGTTGTGGGCGGGACCGTTGCTGTAGTAACCCCACCCCTACTTCCCGTCATCTATTTGTTTCTGTGCTCTGCTGCTAGCTCACAGCCACTTACACCCCCAACAACCTATCCTGACCGTCGGTGAGCATTATTAGAGTTATCCAGCTGTACAGTTTTGAGCCAGATGCCAGGCGGATATATCGGAATGGAGCGGAGCAGGGAGCTCGTGTCCTGCCGTTGAAGCTCCTACGTCGTTGCTCATCCACAATTTGAATGAGAAAACTACTCAGAAATGCAATTTTAATTGTATTTAATTGTGTCTTCTATCATAAGAAAAATGCTACAATAACATGTTAAAAAACAGCTTCAAAGTGACGATTGTATTTTTATTTTTGTTCCTCTCTTTTGATTCATTTTCCTCCAGATGTAGTAGCGCCGCTCAGCCACAGCTGGGCGCTGTTGTCTAACTCAGCCCGGCTCCCGCCTCTCTCCCTCCGCCTGCCCTGCCTGCCTGCCTCTCCGCCTCAGCCAACCCGGGCTGTGCCGAGCTGCTCCCTGCGGGATCAGAGCGCTCCCCCGCCGGGACCCTTCTCTCACATCCCCCTGCTGGGACGCGGCTACATTTCCAGCCAAGCACTGCCTGCCTTGGCTTTATTATGTGTGTCTGCGCCGCAGCCCCGCCAGCAGAGGCAGGCAGAGGAGGAGGAGGAGGAGGAGGAGGAGGAAGACTGGTAGCCAGAGTCAGGACAAAGAAAAAGCAGGGAGACAGAGGCTAGTGGAGGGTTAGGCTGGAGCAGACACTCACACCGGAGGCAGGACTGGGGGGGTCACAAAAAAAAAAAAAAAAAACTGAACGTGGGGGTAGTTTAAAGCAGCATTCCCATCGAGGGGGCGGACACGCGGGGGAAGCGCGCAACGTCCACGCCACCAGAGCAAACACCGACATGCTCAGAGTAGAATAGCGGGTCGGAACGCGGCAGTGGAGGGTTCGATCCCCGGACGACAGGAGGTGGCGGAGGAGAGGCAAAGAAATACAGTCTCTGTAAACTGAAGGACGCGCGAGGAGAGACGCCACGCGCCCTTCCAAACCATTTAACCCCCACGAACACGTCAGCGCGCGCGCGCGGACGCTGCGCTGTCACCTTTCCAGAAATAGAGCGCGAGGTCCAGCCGAGCTCAGGTGCTTGCCACGCGCGTGGGTGGAAGGAAAAGAAGAAGAAGCGGGAGCCGCGCGACTCGAGGAGCAGCAGATAAGCGACGGGAGCTGAAGGAGGCTCCGCGGAGCGAAACTTCTCCCGGTTTGTTCTACAGGTTGTGCCGTCGAGGAGCGCCTCATTCCCGGCGTCCGCGGGATCCGTCCGCCGCCCGGAGGCTGACGGTGCCGCATTGCAACAGGCGGAGGAGCAGAAGGAGGAGACGCAGGAGGAGGAACGCTAATCCGCCCGCTTGGTTATCTGAGAACACGGAACAGAAACAATTACCAGAATTAAGAGAGAAAGTAGTGCGGGAGCGGCGATGTCCAGAAGAAAGCAGGCCAAACCGCGCTCCGTTAAAGGTAAGAAACTGTTCGGACCGAGAGCAACCGGGCCGGTGATTTCTCACCTGCCGGGACATATTTGGGCAGGTAACCCGCGCGCGTTTCTTTCTGAGGTGGAGCTGTCTGGAAGTTGCGCGCGGGTTTGGGTCTCGGGAAGTTGATGCTGTGATGTCAAAGATCTGCGGATTTCCCACCGCGGTCCTCCTGCTGCCTGGACAGCTGTTAGAGTGGACAGATAAAGAAGTATTCAGTCAGAACAGCTCTAGTTGATGCAGTTCTATCACTCTGTTTAGTAGTTGAAACTTTATTGAAGCCGGTTCTGTTGTTTATTGTTCCTCTGAAGGATGAAGGTTGTGTGAAAGCAGGCCTGCTGCTGGCATGGGTGAGTGGGCATCTAGCATGGGGGGGCGAGGGTGGTGGTGGTGGGGCATGTGGTGTCCTTGGCCTTCCTGTTTCCTTTATGGGACCCAGATGGGCAGCGGGACTGGCTGACCATGTGCCGCCCCCCTCCCCCTCCCCACCCCCTCCCGTTTCCTTCCAGGCTTCTGGTGCAGACCTGCAGTCCTGATGTTTCCTGATGGAGAACGGAGGAGGTTTCTGTGGCTGGAAGGCAGATTTCAGAGGAGGAGACGGCCTGAAGACTTTATTTTCCGTCCTCCTGTAGCCCATCACTTTTACGTGGAGGATGGATTGGTTTTTCCTCCTTGTTGGTGGAGCAAAAAGAAAAAAAAAACCTGACATAAGTGAACATTTATTTCAAACATGTATGAGAGACGGCAGTGAGGTGCAGGTGATGCTCTAGTCTCAGAGCAGGAAATCACAGATTTCTCTGTGATCAGTGAGGAACGGGAAGAGGGCTTGTTTGTTTGTGGACCAGTGCATTTGTGTGTGTGTGTGTGTGTGTGTGTGCGACAGCCGGGATAACCAGAGCTTAGCTTTAGTCATGCAGCCAAGCGAAGCAGAGCGGAGCGGACGAGCAGCAAACGCAGCCTTGCTGTCCTGCAGAAAGCGCCATGTGCTGGCGTGTTTGTGTGCGTGTGTGTGTGCTCCTGCACACGCCTGCCGCTATCTCCCGTCCGCACCTTGCCCCTCTGACAGCTTGGCAAGACCTGGCATTGGGGAGGAAAAAGAGGAGGTAGAGAGAGAGGGGGGGGATGAAAAAGGGGGCAGCGCAGCAGGTGAGGGGGTGGAGGCGGAGGCCGGGCGGAGGTGAGCATCACCAGAGGATTATCTGTGTTTTCATGTTCTCCTGTCTTTCACCTGCTCACCCAACTCTGACTGGCTGTTTGGCTGGCCTGCCCGCTTGCTGGCTGGCTTACTGTCCAGCCAAGCATGCCACAACAACAACAAAGACTCCTCGTCCATCTCTGCTGCAGATTAACCCCCCCAACCCCTCCCTACAAACAGGTGAGGGCTTTTCTCCCCTCATCCGAGTTGGACTGAAAGCCGCATCCCGACTTTTCCTTCTGAGTCCCGAAATTTCTCACCCAAAGAAAGTTTAGCTACGTCGTGTTTTTAAATAATAAAAGTAAATGTGAACATTTCAAAGTTCACTTCTGCAAGTTTTAAAGGTCAGGAAGGACTCTGAGTTTCTCTGCAGAAATGCCTCTGCTGGTGAGATGACCTCCAGGATCTTGATTTCAGCCGGATGTGCTGCATTTTGAAGTGCGATCGTACTCCATGGCCAGGCTCAGAGGCAGTTTCTCTGCGTTTGCACAAACACTGGGATGTTTGCGTCCAGAATTAGCCGAATGTGTTCTTGGATTCAGCTCCACGCTTGTGCTTCCGCCTTTTTCCCCAACTTTGTCTGCTCTCCGATGGGTATCTGTTCAAACTGCTGAAGCTTTATTGACAACTTCGGATGCTGAATTTAGTGTGAAAGGCGTAATTCACATTATTTAGGAAACACAGGACAGTTGGACATTGTTCTGTGCTTCCTGTGAAATTGAAGTTCTCATATTAATAAGAAAAAACATGTTTCATTTTCAATTATTTGTTTTTTTTATGCTAAAAGAGGATTCTACATCACTGGTCTGCAGCCTGAGTCTCCGGAGCCACATGTGGCTCTGTTATCCTCCACTGTGGCTCTTTTGCTTTAAAGAAAATGATTACAATTTGAATAAACAGTAATTTTAGTTTATAAATCTTAGCTGTGGTTTATAAATAGAATAAGCTCATTTTGCTGCACGAGTTGCTGTTCAGAGGGAAAGTTCTTCATTCAAAAAAAATCTGATTTTTCACCAATATTATCATTTTTATATTCAATATTAAAAGGAGAAAACTGATGGAGATAGAAAAACAACATATTTTCCTGCATTTTAAATTCAAGTAAATCTGCTGCATAAGGATCCTAGTATTTTATTTTGAAAGGAACATGTATGTGTTGCTGTTTAAAAGTAAAACATAAGGAGTCGACTTAGAAAAAAATCAACACTGTTGTAATTAAATCATGTAAAAGGGACATTTAATAACAAAAACATTTCTAAATGGTGAAGTGGGACTTTGTGGTTCTGGTTGGGTTATGATCAGAAAGAACCTGGACCGCATGGCTCAGTTAGGTTATAGACCCCTGACCTACGTCATTATTGTCAATATCAAAACAAAAGACTTGTTTTTTAACTGCAGCCTGGCAGCGATGAAGTCTTCCTCTTTTGGGGCGGCTGTGGTGCAGAGGGTGATCTGATTGGAAGGTCGCAGGTTCGGTTCCTGCCTCGTCTGCCCATCTGTGATGTCATTTCTTTCTGCTGCAGCTCTTCGTTTTTGTTCAGGGTTTCTACTGGGGGAACTGGGTGGGTGGAGGGAGGAATCTGGTGAGGGAGGGGTTTCATCTGTGTGTGTTTTCTGTTTTAAATCATTTTCCTATTTTATGACTATTTTATCTGCTTTATGTAAAGCGCTTTGTGTTTTTAACCAAAATGAAAGGCGCCATACAAATCGAGAAAGCTTGAAGTTGGAAGAGCTCAGCCGGTTCCCACCATGCTGTCTGTTAGAACATTAAGTCTTCATTCAAGGCTATTGCTCAAACTCCATTCACAAACGCTGAGGCTGCAGACTTGCATGTTGGAGCTTGTGTCTTTTGCAAACTTTCCAGAACCATTGTTCACTCTGGAATGGATCAGAACCATGGAGTTCTGATTATCCGAGTCCATCTTGTTCCTGGATCTGGTCCTGAAACCTTTTTATTATTATTTTCTTTTTCATTCCATTTTCCAAGTTCCTCTCAGAGCAGAAACATCGAAGCAGGAGAAGTTGTTTAAATCTTTGATGGATTCCGGTCCGGTTTGGCCCCGACAGTGATCAGACCTCGTTAGCAGGGAGGGGACCTGACTAATTGCAGAGTGTTAATTGAACACGGACCAGCGGCACAAAACCATCAGCTTTTGAGAGAAAATGCAGGGAGGGGGGTGAACAGGAGGAAGAAATGAGAGAGCTGGGCTCTTATCAAAATATTATTTCAGTGGATTAATCCCTCTTTAATGTGTGTCTTTAGCGAGGCGAGGAAGCAAGAATCTCATTCTGCTCCAGCAGCCTCTCCATACTATCTCTCCCCCCCTCAGCCCCTGGAGTCTCTCATGCATTATGTAGTGATGATTATTACTTAATTACACATTAATAAATCCGCTTCATTTGCAGGACATTAAACGGTAGTTGAGCGCATGTGACAGGGAGACAGAGGAGAGAGGGAGGAGGAGAAAAGGAGCACCTTTTAAGGTTTATTTGGAGCGTGAGGAGAGCTTTGCCACATTCTTCTCCTTTCTCCATCTGCCGCTCATGCATTTGGCCCCCCCACTAGTTCAAAGGTCAGGCTGCTGCAGAATCTCCCATTTAGGGAGGTATTTGTGCAAAACCAGCGGAGTAGGACGCCTCCATAAGGTTGAAGTTCATGAAATACGTTTCTGAAACGGTGAGGAAAGTCGCCCGCAGCTGAAGCTGCTGAAATGAGAAACGGAAAGTTTGTGGAGGAGAGTTTCAGTAGTGCGCAAACCTGACCCCGTCTAGGAGCTGATTGGAAGGATTTCTGGACCAATCGGCATCTATCTACGTGTCCATGTCTGTGATTGGCTGGCTTTGTGGCACATATGTAAGGGCAGAAGAGAGAATTGGTTTAATTTTCTGTGTCAAATGGAAAACAATTTTTTGAGTACGATATATGATTTGTGTTTTACAAAAATTAAACAAAGAAACCCACAAATTTATTATAATTTATCTGCTAGTAAGCAAGTAACAATGACGAAATACCTTTTCGTTGGCTCATACTAAGCCTGGTGTCATATAGTAAGACAATAAAGAATAAACTTTTCTTAAATTTAGTACAGCATGTGTTTAAATATGAGCATAAACATACTGGGATGCATAGGAATGCGTCATTGTCCGGCATGATTGTGACATTCCTACACGTTAGTGCATTTATCAGAACACTTCTAGTGTAACTGCTGCATGAAAGGCTGCATGAAGACTTTTAATTTGAAGTTTTTCTCAGTGGGACGGGGTTACAGAGGAACGTAATTTTCTGCTAGTCAGAACTTTTAGTTTGGAACGCTCCCCACGTTTAGGGAGCGTACAGATATGAAACGTTACATTAGTGCAGGGGTCGGGAACCTATGGCTCGCGAGCCATATATGGCTCTTTTGATGGTCACATGTGGCTCGCAGACAAATCTTTTATTATAGTTTTTTTTTTTTCATTAGACCAGTCCTTCTCGGGCGCGATGCGATGTCAGAGGCGCGCAGTAGTAGCAGTGCTTAGAGAGAGAAATCTGCGCCAGCGCTATCAGTTACTATTATCTATTATTTCACAGAGTTTGTACCAGCTGGAAACCTGTGAATTGACGTGCCTAAAACTGCGCGCTCCCGTCTCTGAGAAAGAGCGCGCAGATGCGGGGACGGGATGTGTGAGGGAGAAAGCAGAGGGCGGGGGTGGGGGGGTTGTGGGGACAGGCAGCAGGTGAATCGCGCAGGGATTGTAAAAACGTAAAACCCGCTTCCCGTCACTCACTGCAGTGTGTGAGTGTGTGTTTGGCTCCCCGTCTGCATGTGAGCAGTCTTTGTCACATCTACAGAACATTCAGACCTACGATGACGTTTAAAGTCTCAACGCCTTAACGAAGCAGAAACTCACCACGTATCAACCAGACTAGACCATCAGCAAAACTACCACGAGAAATACTCATCATTTATTAGCAACAGAATAACAATGTTATTAAAAAGAATCCACAGACTTATTGTACTTTAAAAATTTTGAAATTAAATCAAATGCACACATTCATTTGTATATTTAGTTTTAAACAAATTGTCGCGGACTGAGTTGGGTGGCTGTTGGGCAGCGTTAAAAGTTCTGGAGTTCATTGAACGCGTCAAGCAGAGATCTGATTGGCCCTCAGTTCTGTCGCTCAGCCTGTTGTTAGGTAGTTTGGACCAATGGGGTTCAGCTATGGGCCGAATAAGGGAAATGGGAGGGCTGCAGCGGGAGCAGGGGAATATAAAGTTGGGAGAAGCGCTCTCGTGTCGGCGGGAGAGATTCAGGAGTTGCTGAATTAATTGAAGGGCGTTTGTTGCGGTCTGCAGTAATCGGAATAAAGAACTTTAAAAGAGGTTAAGTCTCCGTGCCTCAGTGTGGGGAAGGGACACTACATTATTGTATGGCTCTTTCGAAATTACATTTCAAAATATGTGGCATTTATGGCTCTCTTGGCCAAAAAGGTTCCCGACCCCTGCATTAGTGGTTCACTTGGGGGCGAAAAGGGATTTTGTTTTTGAGTTTTTTGGATTGTTTAACATTTTTATTAGATTGTTGACTGTCAGTAAATAGGGGAAGTATTAGAAATACCAAGTTCATAAAAATCCTCACCTATTTTAAAAATATTAAGGAATTTCCCAGATGTGGGAAATAAGTTCAGCTAAGCTAAGCATAAATGTATTTATGATCATGATTTCCAGTAATTCAAGTCTTTAGTCCAGATCATTGCAGTGACGCCACATTATCCCAGCTCTGTCTTACTATAACCTATAGAAGTGACATCACACCTTAACAGGTTTAAATGTCAACCAAAAACGTACCTTTTTAGAACGGCTTTTAATACTTATCAGAAAGTGGCATTTATTTTCTTTAGTTTTAGTCCCTTCTTATTTGTCTTTTAAGTATTTTATTGCTTTTTTTGTTGTAATTTTAAGCTGTTTTATCTTTTAAAACTTGTGTACTTTTTATTGTGACGCACTTCTGAAGTTTTATAGTGGTTTAAACTTCATTCATTCAATCATTCATTCATTTATGTATCAAAGCTTTTTTTACCTACTAAACATGCAAGCATTGGCTAAAATGAATCATTGTAGAGGAGTAAATGTTTGGATTAAAGCTTCAATTGTTTGGTCGTTTAAATTATTTGACATGGACTAAGAGGTTTTTTTTTTCCTGCGTTTTTATGGAAAATTATTCCTTAAAAGTAGATAATTTTTTTGCTAATTTATTCAGGCAGAAGTAACAGATGAGAGCAGCCGTCCTAATCTGTCAGGATTTCATTGAAGCTTGAAGTGGTTTGTCTGAAATCAAGCTGTAAGGTGTTGGAATGCCAGCGGCGGTCCTTATCAGCTCGCAGCCTGGCGTGGTTAAGCGTGCAACTGAGCATGCCATGGCGGCGGCTTAACTCGCCTTGTTTATCAGTAGACTCGCTGGAAACGCCCCCCCCCCCCCCCCCCCCCCCCCCGTCTGAGTGTCCAAACACGCACTCGATGGGTCCAGACCGAGAACTCTCAAAGTTTCTAGAAACGACAAAAGTTTGCGTGTTAACATGTTATTTACACTCATTTAACTCTGTAGGTGTTTCAGGAAAAGTCTTCTTCCCCTTCATGCTTAAACGGCTAAATGTAATTTTATTGGATTGCCAGAACTATATTTGCTCAAAGCAAAAAAAAACACGACTACACCTCCTACGTATGTAGTTTTGGGAAACAATTTAAAATCAGTGGAAAACTTTTCATTGTTAGATTCGACTAAAAACTGAGCTTTATCACAAATCTATAAATAAATTATCAATTGTTACTCATTAAATTGAAATTGATAAAAGAATGAGCTGCTTTGATTGCGATTTTATTAATTTTCATATATTCAAGGAATTATTTGATGTATTTCTGTTAGTTTTATTTTGAAAAACAATGTTTCACAAAACTAAATGAGCATAAAAACAATAAAAAAAATTTTAGCGTTGTGGAGCAAAAGTGGATCATCCGAAATAGTTTGAATAAAAGTATGAATAAAGTCAAATGTTTTCTTTGGATTTAAATGACGAACAAAATCAAATTATGCAGAAATTCTGTTAGTCAGTTTTCTGTTTCTCGCTTCTCATCTCCAAATTTTCTATCAGAAGCAACACTTTCTGTTTCTGTTTAATGTCACATTCTGCTGAGATGCATCACTGAAAATCATAAAAGTTCCCTTATTTGTCATTGTGGAGGTCTTTGTGTTGCTAACATGAGGTCGTTATGGGATGTTCAATCGAATGCTGCTTAGTTCTCTTCTGCCAGTCTTCACAGTGTTGCAAAATGCACCAGGATTCATTTGCAGGTGAACCGAAACCTTAATTCTTGAACAGACCAGAGCTCAGGCGAGCTCCAACTCCTGCTGCGCCTCCTGAGGTGCGGCTGAACTCCATCAGCTTTTGGTAGAAATTTAGAAACGTGTCCATCGATGTTGGACTTTGACAGCGAAGGGGATTAAAGTTCAGTTCTGCAGTGCTTTGAGGAGGACTGGAGGAGTTCTGTCTTTGCCCCGTTTGCCAGAAAACATGCGAGTCTGACGGCTGTGGTTTGGCTCTTCAGAACAACAGAGTATTTTCTGCTGATATCTGCAAATGTTAGTAAAGATCAATCAAAACTCCCATATGACGCGTGAGCGACGAAGTTTTTTTGAAATGTTGAACCGTTACAGAAATGTTCATGACTCGGATGCTCCTGGTAACGTCTCCTTTGTCCATTTTTAGGAGTTTGTTTATAAATCTTTAACCGGTTCTGTCCCAGCAGCTTTAATTGTGGTTCTGATTGGATCCTTAGGTCAGCTGACCATCTGGCCCCTAAACTTTATATGTATAAAATATATAGTATATTGTTAGGTTTTATTTAGATACATTGAAATATACTTTTTTTAATTTTAATTTTTATTAATTAATTAATTCTTTTAAGACTCGCTGTGTACAAAAAATGGTTC
Organism: Oryzias latipes; assembly: GCF_053564925.1. NCBI lineage: Eukaryota > Metazoa > Chordata > Actinopteri > Beloniformes > Adrianichthyidae > Oryzias > Oryzias latipes. The sequence goes on along the minus strand of NC_136242.1, from coordinate 28,958,353 downwards.
CGCTCTCGTTGTTTCAAAATTCGTTATAAATAAAGTTTAGTTGATGCATCAGGAGATGACGCTCAGAAGAAACCAAAGATGGGTTCTGGTTCTGGCATGGTTCTAGAGGCTCAGAACATCGGGTCTTCCTGATCTGCTAACGGCGGTTTTATTCTGGACCAAAATGTTTTCTGTTGACGTTCAGAAAACATGAAAAAAAGGAGGTTAGTTGAGGTCGGAGCAGGAACGCTCACACGTGTTCACAAACTAACGCAACACCCCCCACCCCCACACACACACCTCCCACTCACCCTTTCATCAACAGCAGTGGTAGGAGGGGGGGGGGCAGCAGATATATTATGCATCAACCAGGTGTGCATCAGGGAACGGCTAATTGCCCCCACCACTAATGTTTAATGTACAGAAGATGAGATATGGGGGGGGGGGGGGTGTGCAGGGAAAAGAGCTGGTTTGTTTAAAGCTGCGGATCTTTACTGGGGATGGAGGGAGGGGGGGGGGGGGGGGGGGTGATTTCTCCAAAATGAATCATTCAGCCAGTTTCCATAATGAAATGAAGCCATAGTTTCTGCATCAATACGGGGTGGGTGTGTGTTTGGGGGTGGGTGTGTGACCCGTACGGGTTTTTGTGTCGTCCAGGTCCGTGGAGAGTCGGAGACGGGACCGGCTGAATCGTAACGGAAGCGTAGCTGTGTGTGTCTTGCAGTTTCATTGAGGCTCGTGCGGCCACCCTTAAGGGACTTCCTGAGAATGGAACGTACCATTGTTGCTAGACCCAATTATGTGGGACGGTGCCCTTACACCACACTGTAGTGGGGCTATAGTAAGGTGTGAGTATCGGCCCCCCTGACAGGCAGCAAATGCTGCTGCACACATGGTGCATGTAGAAGAAAACGTGCATGAACATTTTTTTGTTTTACCAGCTCATCAAGCGGTCTATGATCTTGGTATTTCCTTCAGGTTTGCCTATTTGTCACAGCAAATAACAAGGCATGAGGGCAGGTTGTGTCCGAACTCCTTCCCTACTCACGATATAGTGCGTTCGCCATTTTATAGTGCTGTCCGAATCTACAGTTCCAAAATCCAGTGCCCTAGAAATTTCCCAGAAGTCTCTGCAAAAAACCAGTGTGCATCGATGCTCACTAGATCCCTAAATATAGACCACAATGCATTGCGTCGGAACAATTTTTTGCCCAAAAAATGTATTTAAATGTATTTCTTTAGCAAACCATCAAGGCTTCAGAAGAAAGTGGACTCATAAATAGTTGCAGAAAAAGCAGAGAAACACTCATATCAATTGGATTTTAACTTTGTGAAATCAATGATGTCTTATCCGCTGTTTAAAAAAAGAAAAAAGTAGTGAGCATGGTGTCCAAATTGCTTTTAAAGTCCAGTGCACTACATAGTGCCACACTGTCTAGTTTTAGTAGTTAGGGTGGGAATTAGGACACAGCCTAAGACTCAAAGATGGTGCTGAAGTCTTCACGTTTGTTTCAAAGGATAACGGATATAAAGATCTGCTCTTCTAGAGCTTTGGCTTTGTTTATCTCACTTGTTTTGTCACTTCTTTAGAATTTCTTAATTTCGTCGTCATGTCATCTACCTTCAGATGCCAGAAATGTTTCTTTATAAGGAAACTGATTAAATCCCTGACGGCTAGAGGCGTGTTTATGGCAGGAAAAGTTGTTGCATTGTTTTTCCAGATTCATAAATATTTCAGCGTCTTCCTCCCCGCGCTTCCATCGCACACTCTTGGAGCCAAGCACAAAGGAGCTCACAAATCAAGAGGCTGGACCGAGCTTCATTGTCCTGAGCAGAACAAGCCGCCTGCCCTGTGCTCCGTCTTTATGGAGCTCTCCGCTGGGGCTTTTGTACCGTGCTCCTCTATAGACCTACCAGTGCTTGTTTTTATTTCTGGAGTTTTCAGTTGGTTTTTCTAACTCCCCTCTATTCACCTCCCAGTCAAAAGGCAGAGGCGCCCTGCAGAGCGTGGCACAATGGAGCGAGAGGGAGCAGAAAGACGCTGAAAGAGAGCTTCAGAGAAAGTTTAAGGCGGACTTCTCCTGTTTTTTCCTTTATTCTGAGTAGCAGATAAATCAGTTATATGTTCCGCCTTTGTGGTTGATGTTTATGGCTAAAAAACCGTCAGAATCCTCGAACAAAAGCCACATTAGTGGCTCAGAGAAGTGCGTTTACTTCGGCTAAACGATGTCACCCTATTAGCGAATGCTGCGTTGAAGAATGTCCCTCTGATTTAATGCCCATTACACCGAATAAATGCAGAAGGTTGTAAAAAATAGAGATATAAAAATGTGGGAGACTGAAGTGAAGGTTCTGGAGGTGGATCTGCAGGAGAACGAGTTGTAGCTTTCAGCTTTAAACAGTATCAATAAAATAACTACTAAATTGATGCAGGAACTTGGTTGGATTAAAACTTGATGATTTCCTGGCTCCGGCTGCTCATCACTTCATAATTCATATATTATATTTGAGTTAATTCTTTCTTGACCTGTTTAAATCACTAGTTAAACAATTTTTTGTAGGTGAGGTTAAAGAAAGTCATAATTAATTGAATTGTGGATGAAAAAGGAATTAATTTAGTATTTTTTTGGTGTGTATACTGCAGTTGTATTTAGACAAAAAAATCAAAAATACACTTCTGAACAAAAAGAGTATTTTTTTCATCAAATCCATAAAGACGTAATCCACCAACCTTTTGATCTATTTCAAAAGCGTTTCCAGTGGTCTTTTAATTATGATGATGCCATTTTCAGTCAAAATCAAAACTTTGTGTCGTTTTCTAAAACATGCTTTCTGCAGAGCGCCAAGAGTTGGTTAGAAAATTAACTTTTGAGTTGTGGGCTGGACCGTTGATGTGGAGTAACCCCGCACCCCCTCCTCCTCCTTGTTGCAGAGAGCTCTCTGTTCACATGCTCTCCTGCTAGCTTACAGCCCCTTACAACCCCAACCTAACGTTACCGGAAGTTTTGTTTCTGGGGCAACAAAAACGGTGAGCTATATCTGAGATATCCAGCCGTTCAGTTTAGATCCAGATTCCGGCCCAGGTGAGGAAAACAAAGACGTACGTGGATCTATTTATGGAGGCATCGGAATGGAGCGCAGCAGAGAGCTCGTGGCCCCCCCAGCGTATTTTCTACGTCACAAATAAGAACTTTTTCAAACTGCATTTTTGCTTCTGCTCCTGAATCACAACAATTTAAAAAAGAAATACTCTGAAACCGAATTTCAATCTTAATTTATGTTTAATTTAAACAATGTCCTCCATTATCAGAAAATTTAATCAATTTTACTTTAAAGGAACTTTTAAATATATTTTGGGGAAAAAAAAGACTTTTTGTATTTCAGTTTCAGTTTTGTCCAGTTTATATCTTCAGTAATGGGAAATATTGTTTTTGTTACCAAACAACATTGGTTTTGAACAGAGATTTGATAAAGTAAATCCATAACAATTTTAATTAAATTGTAAAATTGTGATGAAATTGAATATTTTAGGCTGTATCCTGGCCCCAATAAACACGATTGAATCCTAATCATGTTTAATTTGTGTGTTTTTTTGTGTGTTTTGCCTGAAAAACGTGTTTTCTGCCTCAAACTCGTCTGATAAGCAGCAGCTAAATCACAAACAAACTGAGGAGAATATTAACTGCAACATCTCTTTGTTTATTGACATGTTCATGCTGGGCCAATGAGTTTACTCTATCAAAGAGCAATTAGTGTGCAGCAGCAGCAGCTTCAGTGCACGTCGCCTGCAGCTTTATCCTTAAATGAATACAGATTACAGAGTAAAGTCTGTTGCTGATCATTAGAATCTCCACTTTTTTATTGAAAAAAGCGACTTTGATTACAGCTTTAAGAGTAGAAACATCAGCGGTCGCGCGCCTGGGAAGATCCTTCCCGTCGGCCCCAGAAGGAGCGTGGTGAGCGAGTTAATCTGTCCTCCAGCGACGCTGCACCACGCAAAGCCGCTACCTTCCACGATCAAGTCCAGACCAATTCTCTACCTTCCAATGGCCGCCATCAGTCAGTCAGAGTCCTTCCTGCTTCTGAGCTCTAGAGGGGAACTCATCCATTCATTCATTCAGTGTGTGAACATGCATGAACTCCAGCTCCTCCACTGTGCCGTGTGTCACCGTCTGATCAACTCTTCCTGGGCCGGTTTGGTTTTTGGGCTGGTTTCAGGCTTGCCAAGGGAGGAGGGAGGGAGGGGGGGTCTTCTAGTTCAGTTATTTCTGGAGCCCTCCCCAGAGTCAACATACTCCAGAGAAATGTGTCCCTGTCTTCCTTGCTGTCCTACTCCTCATTTTTCTCCTTGCTGCCCTCCTTCACCTCTTATCCTTCCTCACCTCTCGTCTCCTCTCCCTCTGCTCCCCCCCATCCCCCTCCCGTCCCTCTAGTTTCCTTCCTTTATTTTCCCCCCACTATCGATTCCTCTCCTCGCCACTCTCTCTCTCTCTCTCTGACGGACAGAAAAACAAATGTCAGATCAGAGAGGCTCTTTAATCTCCAGCTGCGCCGTTTGGCCCCGAACATCAACTCTGCTCTTGTCTGCGCGCCAGAAAATGAGAGTTGTGTTCCTCGCGATTTCCTCACAGCTCGGAGGAAAAAAAAAAAAAAAGTCTGTGATCGTGGACGTCTTCTATACCTGAAGATCACAGCGTGCACAGCGTTTGTGTTTGGGTGAGAGGAAGTGTCAAAGTTCCAGTGACTCTGTCTGCAGAAGGAGTGTCCTCTTTCCCAATGATTTAGGTCAAAACTGCAGTTTATACTTTTGACTTCATTCGGTAAAGGTCAGAGGGCAGAGATCTTTTCTGCTGTCTTGCTGTTGTGATAAACTGTGGAATAAGTTAGGGATAATGGAAGACGACATGTGCATTATCAGAAATTAACGCATGGCGTGGAAGCTTGAACCGTCCGACGTGAAGCCACGTTCCGGGAAGTGCGTTAATTCTGATAATGCACACTTTTAAGGCCATTAATCCGGTTATACCATGGTCACTCACAAAAGTTTGGATCGCTTTTTCTCCCCAAAAAGTGGGCTATTTTTAACGTGGTGCCGTAACAATGTGCTGCTTTTTCGGCTGGCCGGCACGGACCATGACTGCAGCAGCAAAGGAAAGCGATATATATGCCGATGGGTTAAATGACGCATCAGTTCAGAAAGAACCTCACCTCTTACCGCTTGTTTTTGTCCAGATAATGAAGCAAAAGTTTGTTTTTAAGAAGCCAGCGCAGCGATATAGAACATTTAAGCTATGTGACCGGAACTTCTTTTTTAGGTGTGCATTATCACTTTTTAATGCTCACCCAGCAGCCAATCAGAATAGAGAATTGACCCAGGCTATGGTAAAATGTATGTTAACCTATGTTCTGAATGTCCGCTGTTCAGTTACTAACTAGCGTTTAGACCAGAGCAATATTATAGAACATTCAGGCTATCTTCTTTTTTAGGTGTACATTATCACCCTGCAGCCAATCCGAATTCACTCAGACCATTGTTAATGTTAAATAACCTTAAGGCCGTGTCACACAGTCACTGCCTACATTTTGCACACATTGCACAGATTGGTCACACGAGTGTATATGTGGAAATAGTGAGAACGTTGTGGACTTTCAGTTGAATTTTCACAGATGTATCACAAATGTGCCACGTTAAAACATCGGCAGAGGTATGAATAAAGAACACGTAAATCAACGTAAAAGCCCGGCCCAAAACACATGTGTCAATAACGTAATTTAAACGTGATACATGCAGCGTTTACGTGATATAAAAATGATACAGCGGTGGAACATGTGTGAAAAGCCAGTTATACCTACGTGGTGGTGGAAAGCCACAAATTTGTCTTGCAAAAAATCACGCACAATTTTGTAAGATTTAAGATAAACAAGGTAAAATACATGTTAACTCCACGCATGGATCACGAAAGACTGAAATGGAAAATGAGCAAAATAGAAATGTGTGACCAACCTTTAAACAGATATAATGCTGGAAAATGTGTCTGAACTCAAACTCTTTGAAACTGAACTACACTAACAAACACAGTTATTGAAGCTGCTTTCCATCTGATGCTGGCATGAACGCTTTGCTTTGTTGTCAACTTATTGGGGAGGAAACACTTACATTTATCATTTCTTTCTCCAAAAAATAAAAACAATTTAGAAGCTGACTTTAAACTCATCTCAGGATGACTTTGTGTGATTTTTAAAGTTCTTTTAGTGAAAAATATTTCACATAAACAAAAAACAAAACACAATTCAAAGGAAACAATGAAGATACAATATGTTTATATGAAGGCTTTTATAAAAATGGCTCACAGAGCTCACTGAGGATTGTTTTTCTTTTCCCTAGGCTCTGTTTAAAAGACTGAAAATATTCCTCGCGTTGCCTTCAGGAAAACAGTTTTTGTTTGTTTATATCAGTTTATTTGGATTTAAGACTTAATGATATTTACTGCAGTTAAGGATGACTTTCCATCGCCACTGATGCTGAAAGGTTTTAGAAAATCAGCAATATAGGTGGAGTAAATATATAACAAAACAATAATCAGTCTGAAATGAGAATAGAGGCCAAATAAAGGACAAAGCAGAATAATTTTTGGTGCCTTTCCTCACTAGTGCACCTGTGCTGTTCAGATAAATATGCATCTTAGACTGAAGGCCTACCTGAGCAGAGGCCTACCTGGAGAGCAGAGACATGCCCAAACCTGCGGACGATTCTCCCATCTTTTATTTAACGAGGGACTCCTGAGGTGGGAAGTTTCTGCTCAGAAGAGGAAGAGTTTGATGAGAGAGGAAGGATGAAGAGAGTGATGGAGAGGGCGCTGAAGCTTGTCCGCCAGGCTTTTGTGTGCTTGTTGTTCTTTCTCTCTGCCATCCATCTAAACCCTCTGCTAACTCTGTCCCTCTGCACGTGCACGCTCTGGCAGCCCACGCACACACATGCAAGGCTCCCAAACCGCTGCCCGTTTCTGGCCAGTGGCTCAGAGTTTGGATGTGCGTCTGTTTTAAGGCTGTTTTGTGCAGAAAGCAGGCAGGCAGAAAGAGCAGTTTCACTGCTGATAAAAGTATTTGGTTAATCAGCTTCTGTCCCTGTCCCTCGACTCCCAGTGTTTGTGGATGTGTGTGTTTGACATTGGCTATTGAAGTTTGATGGGGGGGGGCATTGTCCCTGGGGGAGGCCAAGCTGGGAATGTAGATTGGCATCAGCTCCAGGCCAACGTCCTCGCTCCAGAGGGACAGGAGGGCCGGCCAATCAGAGTCCTCCTGGATTTGCAGGCAGGAAGCTGGATGTGTATGTGTGTGTGTGTGTTTGTGTGTGTGTGTGTGTGTGTGTGTGTGGGGGGGCAATCAGAGGAGGCATGAAAAAAAAATAGAAAGAGACAGACGGATAAAGAGGGAGAGAGTCAGATGACAATTACCCTCCTGACTTCTGTCCAGCACTAGTTGTCAATCAGCTTGTCCCGCTGAGAGAAAAACTCATTTGTCATTGGCTGTCACGCCCCATGCCCCGCCTCCTTAAGCTGACTGGCCAGTGTGCGATAGGCCAGGCTGACCTGTCCGTCACAGAGATGTGGGAGCTCCGCGGCCTGCGCTGCTCTGGGAATAAATGGCCCTGATACTGTGTGTGCATGCAGCAGTTGTTTAGGAGGAAGAAGACAAAGGATTTTTTTTCTCTGAGCTTTGATGCACGGAGAGACAGACAAAGATGGATAGATGTAGAGAAAGGAAGGAAAAGAGAGAAACAGAAGAAGTATGGAGCATTAGAAAGGTTCGAGGAGGTAGAGAGACATTAAGAAAGATGGCAGCAGGAACATTTAGGATCCACTTTGATGAAAATTGCATTTTTTGGGTGGTCTTAATATGTTCAGCTGGCGTTTAGTTCCAGTCAGCTCTGCATCTGCAGGAGCTGACTGGAACGTTGGTCCGCCAGCTGAAGCTCGACTCAAACTGAGACGCGAAAAGAACAATGATTGGAGCATAACAGTAAATCTTCTGCAGGGTGGAGGTGATGTGGTGATCCGGCTAAAGAATAGTTTAAACTTTTATGACAGAAAAAGTACTGAAGGGAATGAGAAGAGTGGATTTTGATCACTTTTTAGGCACCTTTATAAAAATTCTCAGATTTCCTGAAAAACAATCCCTAAAACCGTGGATGATCAAACAATCATACAAACATCAAATTCTAACAAGAGACACAGGAATTCACTCAGATATACCTCATTCTGTCTTGGAAAAGTTCTTCAATGAGCAAAATGTCTGATGTTTTTGTCTCCAGATTTTGCCACAGAGCTTCACTTTGAGTTCAGAAGGGAGGCAGAAACCTCCGTTGTCGTTCAGGTTGTGCAGCAGTCGTGCTGAAAGACTTCTCAAGTTCTCTTTAGCTGAGGACTTCAGGGCAGCAGAAGCCGAGTTCAACCTTATGCCAAATCAGAAACAAACATCTACTGTCAGAGTTTCAGCTCCACTAACGGTGGGGTTGCGGTTGATCTTCGTGGGGCTTTAGTAAGCCCCAGAAAGTGCAAAGTTTGGGACTTAAAGGGTGTCTTTTATTTACTAGCTCACCCGAATGGGATGCTTCAACAAAGCGAGTGCAGCCTTATGTCGCCAAGTTTGTATAAAATCCCTTCTTAAATGGAGACAAACATGTTTTTGGGTGGTAACACGGATCACAGGCGCTGAGTCTTGTGCGTTCTGATGCTCGTAGGACCCCAATGGCATACCCTTTGTGTCGCACACTTTCACACGTGTAACACGCTCGAGGGCTTCATGTTTCTTCGTGGTTCTGCGTTGATGTTGGTAGAAGACTGTCTGATCTTCACCTCTGCTGCCTCAGTCATTATTTTTTTTTTAAATTGAGAATAAAGCAGCTCAAATGAGAGAATTACTGATAAAAACTACACAAACAAGAATTAGGACCAATCAGCCTTGCTTTGGCATTTCTTTTAAAGGATAAAATGTGACCTGAGCTCCTGCTGATGCAGCATCCTCTCGTTTTTAGTTGAAGGCACAAAAAAAGAAAAATATAGGTGAGTTTAATTTTCCTAATTTTTTGGCGCTTTTTTGTTATTTTTGTAAAAAACAAAAAAACAAAAAGAGGCAGAGTTCCTTCTGCTGTGTTCTGATTCTCAAAAATGTTTGGAACTGTGGAAGTCTCTTGTCAAAAATCTCTCTCTTTTTTTTCACAATTCAATTGTGATCTGATATTAAAGGATCCTTGCTAAGAATAAATCTGTAGAGTTTCAAAATATTTTTGGAATTGGAATCACCTGTCATTGATTATTGGTGGTTTGGAGACTTTTTTTTTAATCTTTGTGTGCATTATTTTTCCTTTTTGTTGGTGTCAGGAGGCTCTGTAGGTGTGTATTATCCTGAGGTATGCCAAATGGATCAATAAAGTTTGATTTGATCTATTTAACACTATGGTCACATATCCCAAAATGCCACAGTGTGGGGACCTAAATGCAAGTTTTTCTGCAAATTTGGCAGGTGGCTGCGCAGCGACATTTGTAGTTGGAAGGAGGAAGTCGCATTTTAAATGCCGTGCGGCGGCCGTGGAGGTTTTAAGAAAAAGTTAAAAATGATTTTTGACCTCGGCCATTGGCCGCCTGGGCACATTTCGAGGTCGCACGGAGGTAGTCCAGTGACAGGTGGGATGCAGGAAGGCAGCAGCGCAATCATTGAATGATAGGAGGGTCTCCAAGATCCTTAAAATCTTCTAAAGATTGGCCGATTTCAGACTGCCACCCTCCTGCCCTGCTGCCGTCCCACTGCCACCGTCCGATTTCTGACAATCGGACGGTGGCAGGGCGGGCACGATGACCAGACATCAGTCTCACGATCCCAGCCACATAAAAATGAGGAGACGGTATTGATGCTGCACAAAACTCAACATGGCGTTGATGACAACACAGTGACTCTGAGACCTGCGTCTTGACGAATTGCGGTTGATGTTGAGAAGAATGTGAAGAAGACAGAACATTGTGCTTGCTGCACTACTTGCAATAGAAGAGCAACGCTCACAATCAGGACAAAGAAGAAAAGGTTATATACCCCCTGGCGGCTGGTGGCCAGTGGCACTTGATGTGAACGTCCGCCGTCCGGAGACATTTACACATTGCTCAATCAGGGCTGCTGCCGGCCAGCGATCCGTCTGCCATCACCCTATGGCCGCCCGATTTTTTAATGTCTGACATTCATGACCAAAAAAAATGAGGCGCCGGCAGCTAATCTTGTAGATTCTGAGTCGAATAGTAAGGATATATCTAACTTTACTGTAAAGGAGCTATTTTTTTTAGAAATAATGTGGTCATTTTTAGGAGTTTATGTCCAGAACTACAGAACTAATGCCTTTAGCTTCTAGATCCTTCGAAATGTTGACACTACCTGCTTTAAAGAGACCAGAATCCAAAATGAAACATCACGTTTATGGTTGATTGTTTAATGTAAATATTTTCGAATGTATTGTATTAGTGTAATTCCTTTTCCCAGTTCTTTATTAGTCTGTTTACTTTGTTGTGCACCTCGCTTAAAACTCTTCTCGCTGAAGTTGCAGTTCGAAGAATTCTGGTCTAGTTTCGTGAAGAATCAACCAATTTTAATTTTTTTGTCCCAATTTCCGCCTTTCTTTGTTGAGACTGTGAAAGGAAATGAGATTCTGGTGAAAAAGCAGCTGGAAAAGCGCACACTTGTGAAAATACATGTTAATTGGAAGGCTGCTTTCCACCTCACTTCCTTCCCCTCACATACTGATGACCACATGCAGATTTCTAAGTGCTTACTTTTTCCTAACGATGCACACCGAGCACGCTCAGTTAAACCGAGCTGCAGACTCCTTCCTCTCCTGCCTATCCTGTAAGAACGCCTGCCTTCCTTATACATACTCATGCACCCCCAGCACAGACCCCCCGGTGTGCGCAGAGTTCACAGTAAAGGCGTTTGCGTCTCTGAGGGGAGGATACGGGAGTCTAAATAAAGCTGTGTGTGCTTGACTAATGAAACGCACCGTATCCCCCGCGGTCTTATCAGGAAAAACGGCTTTTATCAGAGGCTGCCTCCTCGCTACGTTCAGGACTTTCCAGCATCAAAAACAACGACCTCAAGAGTATACTTTTGTTTCTTAATCATAATTCCTGCATTTGTTTGTTAAGGGAATCCTGCAAGTAGTACAGACGCCACTTGTTGGAACAAAACTCCTTGTTCTCACAAATCAAAGGTGGCTTTGCTTGTTTTAGTTCAGAAAATAATGCATCATCATTTTTCAGATTTACCTGAGTTGTTTTCTTTATTTCAATGTTTTTTTTATACAACTTTGCTCAAACTTTCAAGGTTGATGTCTTTTATTTAAAAACACTCATTGAAAAAAATATTTTACCATCTGGATTATGTTTTGTCACATCAAAGCAGGCCCACATAATGCCACTACCTCTGCCGTACATCACAGTATTGGTTTGGGGTTTTCCTAAGATATTTACCACCTGAAAACTGTGACCTGCCCTTCCCTTTCTGCTCAGCTCTTTAGCTCAGTGGTGTCTAACCCCCCCGGGCCGTGGATCGGTACCAGAGGAACAGTTGGTACCAGGTTGCAGAGAAAAAAAAAGACAACCTACAATATTTCAGTTTTATTTATAATCTGATTCTAAAGTCCTGTAAGCAAGAGTTTTATTTTATTTTTTTTTGCTGCGACATGAAAATGTTTGGATCTTTAGCGTTTTATAAAACAGATTGAAGTTATTTTGAATTGCTTTTTGCATTTATTTAGGAGGTTTTGTGTTCACCTGAACATTATCTGGAAGACTCACATCACCACTTTGTTTGCCTTTGAGAGGAAAACTTGGCTAATTTAGAACTTCTTGTTTTGGTTTGGAGTCCAGACTGGAACCGGTGTCAGAATGGGGGGGGGGGGGGGGGGGTCTGCTGAGGGAAGGACGGAGGGAGGGGGGGTGTTTGAAGGATCAAATGCAGAGGTGTGTTGGTGAGAAGTGCATGCTGGGGAGGGGATGAACAGGAAATCCCATTGTGTGGTGGCTCCGGCCATTTCCTGTTTGTGTGCCAGCTGCACTTCCCTCCTTCCTGTTGTACCCAGGAAGTCGGTGTCACATTCCCGCTCTGATCCGCAGCTCATGGTCTTCCTCAGGACCTGCTCCTGTTCTACAGCGCCTTTTAAGTGCAGATGTGGCAGACGATGTTCCACAGCAGACTGCTTGAAATAACTAATATAGATGTCAAGGTTTGCAGAAAATGCTGGAGGCAGGAATCCAAAGTGGAACAGAACAGCAGCTGAGACTTTTATTACTGCGAGAGCCTGGAAGGAAGCAGCCTTTAGATTATTTTCATAGAAGACTCAGTCTGATAGTCAAAGAAGAAGCATGATGTTGAATTTCCAGTGGAACTGTGAGCGTGGTGTTGGTGAAAGGCGATGCAGTTTAACTCTTTTCATGGAACATACATATGTAAACATAGGCGTTAAATCCTTCAGCACCTAAACAGTTGCTTTTCAGATTTGATTTACTCCTCAAAGGCTTTCAATGAAAATGTTAAAAAAGTAAAAAAAAAAACAAGGTTGTGTAAATGTACAGTGGTTTAAGTTGTGCAATCATAATATTAGCTTTCATTTTTAAAACTGCAAATCAGTGGTGTCCACACCTTTTGCCATGAGGTGTGATTGCCAACCATTCGGCTTGACGTTCTTTGAATTATCACAGCCTACAGCAGTCAAGGACTGCAGGACCATATTTTTTTGCAACGATGGAAAAAAATTCTAAAAGGAACAAAAGGCCCTAAGAAGACCTCAAAAGAAAGAAATGAGGCCAAACAGACATGACCAGTGTATAGCAGAACAGAATTGACACAACCGCATAAACGTCTGTATTGTTTCTGCTTTGTTTCATTATCATTGCATTTCTTCTTTCTTACGGCGTCTTTGAGTGAAAATTTGACCCCCGCCATGTGCATGAAAAGTCACCAAAATGTGCCACACACCTGACAAACCAAAACACACGTTTTGAAAGGGTGGGCGTGGTTCGCAAACAACCTCCGTTGCTAAGTAAATCCAAAAGTCTACTTTTGCAGATTCTTTTGAAACTTGCGTCGATCTGTTCGTTATCCCCAGGCAACCAAACGGAATAATGGTTGCTATGGAGATAAAACCAACAGTAAAGCTGCCATTTTGAAAAATTTACATCGACTTATCCCATGTAGCTCTTAGCAGTATTAGCATCTTAAGCAATTGGTTTTTCTGAGTCAGTTGATGAAGCTGATTGCAAAACTTTCAAACAAAGCTTTTTTACTTTTTTACTTTTTCTCCAACATCTTTTGACAACATACCTTTGTTGTTTAAGAAGGAAAAGTTCCTGGAAAACAAATCTCGGAAATGATTTATTATCAGATCCTCCAGTTGAGCAGGTTGTTTTGCATAATCCTCTGGTAAGAAATGCAGAAAGGAGGGAGAGTTTTTGTCTCTGTGGAAAAGAAAAACGTAACCCACCCTCCATAAAGTTATCTTCCTGTCGTTTTCTCCTCAGCGGTTGAAGAAGGAGAGTCCTCGGAAGGTGGAGGGACCTGGGACGAGTCGGTTGTCCAGACAGGTTAGTGTCCAGACTCTGTTCCTAAAAGGAGAAAGTGAAACCGTCTGTGGTATCAGATCCCTGGACTCAGAGTTCAGGGGACAGCATGGAGGGACAGGGAGGCTTAATGAACAGGGTCTGAGGTGGGTAAATTGGTTTGAGACAGGAAGACAAGAGGGAAAGGAGATTTTTATAGAGGGAACGATGGAGAACAGAACAGAGCAGAGGGTCTCCAGAGTCCCACCCATTGGACAGACATGTTGGGAGGGATTTGTGCGGTTTTCAGCTCTCTGTGGTCCTCGGATGTCCTGGGAGGAAGTGGAAGAGATGGCAGAGCTGTTCTCTTCTTTTCTGGGATTCTTGTGTCTCGTTGTGGTTTCTCAAAACCACTTTCTCCATCATGGAGCCCCGTCCCTCCATCTTCTCAGCTGTTTCCAAGTTTCAAATGGTCGCCCATTTTCCTCAAAGCAAAAACACATCAAATGCTCTCTGAGGTTGAAGATTCAGATGAATGAAAACAGAACAATTGCAGTCGTCCAAATATGCTTTGATGGATTCCAGTTTCTTATTACGAAGGAAAGCAAAGTCTGAGAGACCACTAAACTGGAAATGTTTTTCATGACACACGAGAACTACTTATTTAGAAATGCAATCAGCCTCAAGTTCTGATTTCTAAATATTTTGCTGATGGGGAGCTTTGTGAGAACTTTTGTAGTTCAACAACACATCTTCAGCTGCTGTTATGAATCATAAATAAACTCCTTGTTATTGTAGAAGCTGATTAGATGAATGTGGACTAACTGGGACATTATGGAGCAGCTGAATAATTCCCAGGATCCATCAGCTGCATGTAGATCTGCATGTAGCTTCAGCCGCCATGCTGGATGCACGTCAACTTCAGAAAGACGTCCCAAACCAGAGCAGACTGACAGGGACATTACCAATCTATTGTTTATTCAGATGTTACATAAAGTTATATACAATTAAAATATTTCATGGAGGTTCTTCTAGATTTCTGCATGGACAGATGATGGGTCTCCTTGTGGTTCTCTGGAGTTCCAAAGCTGCAGAAATGCCTTTGTATGCCTTTCACACTATGAGTCTCTCATCTGTTCTTGACCTTTGGTAGAAATATCTTGATGTGTTTCCTTTTTAGACGGCTTCAGTTCATACCAAGAGAAACTGAACTCAGTTGTTCCAAAGTTTTGGTTATTAGCATTTTGTGATTTAACATAAGAGCCATTACACTGGAAAACCTTCCTTGTCAAAACAAGTTGAAATGTTTTCTGTTGTTATAAGTGAAAAACAAAACCTTAAAAAAAATGGTCTTGGCAAGATTTCTTAAAATAAGTTATGATGTCCATGCCCTTTCAACCCATAAGAACCCACCTTGACATCAGTGTAACAGCAAAACATCAGTAATGTGTTATGTGGCCCTCTTGGTTGATGGTATATCACCTATAATTTTCCCTATAAATGGATGTGGGTTCTTACGAGTTAAGACATATCAAATTACTATAAACACTCATGTTTCGGTGTATTACTCTTAAAAATGGAAATATTATGCCTTAAAATTGCTCAAAAAAGAGTTTTATGTGTTTAAAGTCAGTATTTCTATGCACCTTTCCCTCATAACGTGCTATTTTAAGCACATCAACAGTCCGTCTATTCTTATTTCTAGAGCATAAATATCTTAAAATAAGACTAGAATGACACATTTTAAGATAAGTTTGTCTTTCTGAAGCAAGAATGTAAAAAAAACTGTAAAATAACAATAAACTTGATTTATTAGAGTTAAAATAAAATGTTTTTAAGGTCAAACGACTCAACAAGATGTTTTACAACTTATTGTATTTAAACAAGTCTTACCAATAATTAAGATATTTAAAAAGGGCAGCTGTGGTGCAGAGGTAGCGTGTTCGACCTCTAATTGGAAAATCCCAGGTTTGGCGCCTGCACACTGAAGCCCACATTAGACAGCGAAGTGTGTGAATGTGTGTGTGCATGGGTGAATCAGACTGTGACTTTAAAGCGCTTTGGGCCTTAAAGCCAAGTGGAAAAGAGCATACGCCATTTCACGTTCATTTTATTCCTTAAGATTTCTTTGTATATCTGGAAATGACTTGTGTTTTCTGAAACGTTTTTTTCTTTTTTACGGAAACTAGAAAAAGTAGGAACTATTGGACATCGCTGATTGGAGGATGACGTTTGTCCATCACTTCAACTGAGATTAACGAGCATGAAAAGCTTTTAGACATGATCCGTACTAACCATAAAACCTTTAGAAGGAAATGAAGACGCATTTGAAAAAAGCTCAAAGGTTATTCAATCAACGATGTCCTATAGAACCCACATTTTCCCTTTTTTTTATTATGTTTCCTTTTTTAACTCATCATTACTGTGTAGTCAGAAGTGGGGCTGTCGTTGGGTCTCCCTGTGCCGGACCCTAGCCCGGATGGAATACAAGTTTGTGTAAGGAAGGGCATACAGTGTTCAAATCTCTGCCAAAGCAAATGTGCAACGCAGTGAAAGCTGATTCGCTGAGGGATATGTAGAAAGGTGAACAACAATATTTTCATTTCTGGAAAATACTTTTCTTTTCTGAAACGCTGGATTTTTGCTATGTTTCAGTTTTTTTTATTTGTGTTTTGGTTTCTGGAAGTTTGTTTTGATTTCTAACATATAATATTTTTTTTTCTTATTTGTTTTTTTTAATTATCATTATGATCTTTTCGATGGGAGCCGGTTTAGCTCGTGCTGGTTTGCGGTGCCTTCCGTCCGTGAAACCCAGGTTCAACTCCGGGCTGCTCCCTGTCTGTTCCCTTCTCTACTTCTATGCCGGTCCCAAGCCCGGTTGCTTTGAGAGGGTTGCGTCAGGAATGGCATCCGGGGTAAAACATTGCCAAGTTTACCATGCGACTCATCCGCTGTGGCGACCCCTGATGGGAAAAGCCGAAAGAGAAACAACATTATGATCTTTTCAATGCTTTTGTGTCGAGTGATTTGTTGATGTGAAATGCACTTCAGGGCCACCGTAGTTTTTTACAATTTTAGTCATCAGGAATTGTTTGCAGTCAAGCTTTTTCTTTGTAAAAAGATTTTTTATTTAATTTTTTTTGTTAATTTGAGCTTTTTTACACAAAAATGCATGGTTTTTCCTTTCTAGAAAACATTTTTTTCACTTTATAATTAAAATTATTCAAATCTTCGGTTTTGCGTTTATGCTGTTTTGTGTTTTTCATTAGTCTGATTTACATGTCTTTGATTGTTTGAATCATTTAAATGTGAAAAGTATCTCAAACAAATCAATCAAGCAGGGGGTAAATACTTTCCCTACAGTGCTGTAGATTTTTTTCACTCTTGGCATTAAAATTTTTTTCCTGTTTTGGATGAAAATTAACATGAAAATCAGCTCCACAATCAGCGGCGTGGGATCAGTTTCACACTGGCTTTGAGATCAGGAAGACTGTCTGTTGCTCGTTGTCACGATCCCGCCGTGTTTCAGCAGCGATGAACACATTTTCTGGAAGGTGGCAGTAAAAGTGTTGGTGTTAGTCAGCTGCAGACAGTTTTTCTGCTCCTCTTTGGAGCCTATCAGAGAGGAGTTAAACACTTCCTCTGACTGCAGCCCAGCAGGGAAATGGGATACTGCTGAATGTGGTAAATATGCAGTTATCTCTCGGCCTGTCTCTCGTTCAGCTCAGCAGGGACGGGAGGGAAGGAAAGTATGACCCCTGGGGTGTCTATGACGTGCTCAACCCCCCCTCTCCACACCCTGCCTTCCTTCAAACCTGCGCTAACTCCCCTCCGGTGGCTGCCGTGCAGAATCTGTATGTGTTCAGGGGGGTGCTGACTGAGGTCCTGGGTGGCTCAGCAGAACTGCTGTGTGTGTCAGTTCCTGCAGGAAGCTGGAGTCCCATGATGCACTTGTGCACACACACACAATCACACACACCTATCCGAGAGTCTTCCTCCCGTGAAAACACGCCGTCCCGTATTCCCTTACTCAGCCGCTCTTTTCACTTTACTGTCTGCTCCCTGTCCCAGCATCCTTTTCTCTGCTTCACTGACTGTTTCTCACTCTGCCTGCCCTCCTTTCTTGGTTTGGTAGCTATCGCTGTCCGTGATCGCCCGCACTGTAATTTCTTTTCTGTTTATCATATGGGATTGAGAGGAGGAGCAGGGGGGTGAGCACTGCTGCCTATTCCCCCGATGAAGAGGGGAAAAAAAGCCATTGTTTCTGCTCTCTCTGGGAATTTGTGTTGACAAGGATGCAGAGTGAGAGAATGGATGGATATAAATCCTTCTTGTTTTCCTTCTTTTCTCTGGAAAACGTGTGCTGTTTGTCGGAAAAAAGCATTTTTCCCAGTGCTGCTCTGGCTGAAAGCACCCCAACTTCCCCATGCTGCCCCTCAAAGCACCACGAGGGCTCTACAAAGCCATCGAGTAATCTCAGGAAATCCTTCTCTCTGTGTACAGCCATGTTCCTCTCGGTTTTGTCTTCTGCAGACTCTCACAGACACCCTTGCTGTTTGAACAGTTCATGCAGACGCTCAGTGAGTCATCATGGAAAAGGTTTGTCAGGTCCCCAGGCTGAAACTGAGACCTGCTGGATTCTTGTTATTCACACTGTGTGTGCAGGCTTGTTTTCAATGACCATTTTCTGGATTAATGACCAACCTTGTTGAGATCAGGAGTCATAACAAGGACACAGATTGATCCTAATAAGAAAAACCTTCATGTTTTTGTTGTGCTTTGGCTTGAGTTGGTGTACTGTCCATTGAGGACAGGTGTGCAGATGTGTATGTGATTACTGGCTAAGAATGTGGCCTTGGTGTCTCATTGGGTTCTAAATAGGTTTCTGAAAATAGCCCATGGATGTTTATCAGACCCGGGAGATCAGGATGAGCAACAAAGACCCAAATCTGAAGAAGTAATATCATTTTTTGTGGACTTTTTTGGCACACATTTAATCAACTTGAACCTTTACAGTTGTTTATTGTAAGGGGTGTAAGGCTCTTACTCATCATCATGATGCAAACGGTATTCCTTAAAAGTTGAAACGGATGCTCTTGTTGGTTATTTCAAACACGAAAGAACATTTTATTAAATTATTTGACACACCACACACGATCATAGACAAGAGAGGGTGAAGCATGGTCCCATAAACATTTCAATGGAAGGAAATGATAGAAATCAACTCTAAGAAGATTCCCTTTGGTCCTTAAAGTCCTGGAATCTAATATAATCTGTATGTTTTGACATTCCAAGGTGTAAAATTTACTGTAAGTGAAAATGAAAAAATGTTGCTGCCATAAATCATGTGAGTTTTAGAAGACCATTGACTGCATGAGAACTGGACTGAGTGACACCTCCCCCCCTGGTGTTCAAAACAGGAAGTCCCCGCTGGTTCGGAGAGCATTCATGATATTTTTTCTGTAGTGCAAGTTTATAAACTGGCCAATCAAAAGCCTCAATAAAAGTGGGTGGTCTCAAGTGGAGGGTTGGAAACGTTTAAACATGCAGACCGTTGAAGCTTTTGGGTTCCCTCAGTCCTTCTGACTGGAGGTGATGGACTCTCCATGTTAAGCAGAGCAACAGTTGCTTCTGTGAGATGATTGCCGGGTTGCTTCCTGGGAGGGAGTGCTTAGCTGGTAAAGAGGTTCTCACTCTGATTACGCTTCATTAAAGCTCTGATTAGGAACACCTGGCTGCTGCTCTTAATTCCTGTAGAAGCTGCGCGGCGGCGGTTTCTCGGGCGGTTATGTTAAATCTAAACTGTCACGGTGACTCTTTGGTCACGTTAATTCACACTGAAAGAGGCTAAACTTTACATTTACATGTCTTTGCCTGTGAGAATGTAAAGATTACCGGTTACGTCTGCTCTCCTCCTTTCACCAGGATTTTTGTACATTGGGCAGAGGTGAGAAAAACAGTTCACTGCCCCCCTTTCCTCTCTCTTTTCCTCTATCCTTCTCCCACTGCCACCCTCTGGAGGTCCATAATGTAGTTTTAATTTCCCCAAGGCTGTCGCAGGAAAACAGTTCTCGTGATTGTGTGTGAACTCTTATTGTCTGCCTGCAACAGTGCTGGCTGCTTTGTGTTTGTCTGCTTCACACCAGCTAAGCTGTTTTGTTTCGTGCCGATTCCTTTCACCTAAACCCTGAAAGAGGTCAGACGCGTTTGAGATTTTCCGCTGATCCGTGTGTCGTTGTGCTTCTGAGGAGGCTTCCTCTGGTCCTGCGGCTCTTTCATCATCTGTTTCCATACGTCGGTGTTGGGTGCTACTCTTCTTCGCCGCGGCACATCCCGGGGGGGGGAGTAGTG
The DNA here is from genome assembly GCF_053564925.1 of Oryzias latipes. Taxonomy (NCBI): domain Eukaryota; kingdom Metazoa; phylum Chordata; class Actinopteri; order Beloniformes; family Adrianichthyidae; genus Oryzias; species Oryzias latipes. The sequence continues at coordinate 28,938,449 of NC_136242.1, read as the reverse complement.
TGTCGCTGTGTGTGTGCACATGTGTGTGTGCTCTGTAGCTCAGCAGATCTCCTCCCAGGAGGCGAAAGACCTTCCATTGTGAAGAAACACATGGGGTGGAGGGAGGCAGGAGGCGGCTGCAGGTTCATGGGGGCAGTTGAGAAGTGCTCCTTTTGGCACACTCGCAGAAACACACACCTGAGCCCCCCCCCTGCGCGGGGGCGAGGGACCGTTGGGGGTGGTGGTGGTGGGGTGATTCTCCTGAGACCCCCAGAGCGGGCCTGAGCGGTTGTGTCCAGCTGCACCTGTTCAGCCTGAATGTGGGTCTGAGCACATGTGAGTGTGCTCTCGGCACGGATTTGAAGCTTTTGAAAGCTGCATCCGAAGTCCTACCTCCAGATTCAGCTTTAAGCCCGCGCCCCCCCCCCCCCCCCCCCCCCCTCGCCCTCTTGTTCATGTTAGACAGATGCTGGAGCACAAACTCCCTCTGAATTGCCCCATTTCGCTTCATCTGACTGTCAGGCCGCCGGTCTCACAGATACAGCCATCAGAACAGACGGCGGTCTGTCACCCTTGTGCTGTCCTATGACCCCACCCTTACATGGACGTGTTCTCCCTACCATGACAAAGGTGGATAAAGGTGGAAAGATTTCATGTAATCCATGGACACCAGTGAAGATCACAAATCATTGAAGAAAAAAGGTTCAGCACACTGTCTAGTGGGTCTAGATGACCCAACTCCCAATGGTAAAGTGCGTAGGATAGCACAAGAGTTAGAGTCAGTGCAATCTCAGAGATTCTCAAGTTTCAGCATTTGGAGAACCAGCGTGTGATCATCATTGTGAACCAGGGATTAACTAAAAAAGGCAGAGGCAAAGACTTTTTTAGAAGGAAATCGATATCTAAAATGCATCTAAAAAAGCTTGAAGTCCCACTCCGATCATGTTTTGATCTATTTTCAAAGCATCTTTCCTTTAATTCTCCATCAGCTGTCAATTATATTTGAACATTTAAGCATTTTTGAAACAATCAAGGTTCCTTTCGACCATTTTAGGCCAAAGCAGCGACCTGAGAAACTGACGTGGCCACACAAGCTGCCCATCAGTATTGCACAGTCATTGGTTTATTGCTCAAAGATCTGAAACTTGATGGATTAAAAATGCTGATGTTTGATAAATACATGCTGAGAGTTGATTTCTATGGTTCATATGTTTGTTTGTTTTTAAACTTAGGATGTGCTTTAGTCCAATCTGTGGCAGTGAAAAAGTTCCAGACTCTGAATATTCATTTTTTGAATCTTTAATTGAAGACTGAGACACTTTGAGGATAAATTGTCAGTAGAATGTCTTAAAGCTCAGTTCTTGATGGCTTTTAAAGGCTTTTTCTCTGCTTTGAACCGAGATAAACTAAAAAATTTGTTAAAATAAATGTTTGTTTTTATTCTTTTTAGTTAGATTTAAAGCAACATGCTGCATGATAGAAAGGAATTTAAGAAAAATGAAAAAACTTTTTTCAATCCATCTAATGCAGTTTTAGGTGGAATGCAGTACTCACTGCAGAGTTGGACCATGTTGTGGCTCCAGTGAATGTTCCCTCCCGCCTCAAAACGCCGTGCTGCACAGACCTGATTTTAACCTCATGCCTGGTTCAAAGCGGCGTTGAATGTCTGTTGCACAGCCAGGAGCCTGTGAGTCCCGGTGCAGCGCCGAGTGCTATGTGGAGCAAAATGAAAGCACTTTGTCAAAACTGTTGGGTTTCTAAACATTCTCCTGGAAGCTCGACATACACTCTCTGCCCCCTTTGATGCCCCTTTTTCGGCAGGAAGGCAGAGGTGTGTTTTATGTGGGGCGGCTGGCAGAGCTTCATCTCTCTGAGCAGCAGAACTTGTCCCGTACAGGCCAAAGCGCCAGCGTCTCCCTGCCAAAGCAAACAGCTGAATAACAACCTCAGGATTACAGGGTGTTATTCCCCTTAAACTCATCTGCTTCGGGGCGCTCTTTCAGCGGACTTCTTTCACCCCGCGGCAGCTCAGAACGTTTCCCAGAGTCCACTGGTGCCTCCGTTTCCCTCCCACCGGATGTGCAGACATGTTCGCTGGTCACACGGAACATGTGCGTTTGATTTCTTCAGTTTGCGTCCCGACTAGCTCAACTTGGCAACATGTCACAGCGATGAAATGAAACCAGAGCGAGCCGGCAGGAAGGAGTGTGTCTGTGCTGAGTGTGTTCGGACCCTCAGTTTGTTTTCTTATTGCAGCTCTGTGAGGTTACAGGCAACAGGCTGTAACCTCTGTCTGAGCCCCCCCCCCCTCCCCTTCCAGGATGTTTCTGGATTGTTGTCATTTAAGGCAGTAATTAGCTGAATGAACTCGTTTTAATGTGGTTAATGAGAGAAAAGCGCGCGCAATCTAATAAACACACCCATGCAGCGAGAACACACACGCGTGCGTCTCCGTGTGCGGAGCCTAACGAGTGGTGATTAGTGGGTCTCAGCCAGGCGTGGTGAGGCTCGCTAACATCATTCTGCACTGTGGACTCTGTTAATTCACTCCTCTTTATCTAATTACCCAGGCTGTGCATGAACACACACATGCACCAATGCCGTCCAAAAACACACACACATTCACACACCACCTGCATGTGTCTTTGCTGCACATATGCAAAGTGACCTTATTATTCCCGTTCTGCCCATTTCTAGATTTATTTCTGCATCTGTTGACAAACACCTCGCTGTCTTCGGGTTCATGAAGCTGCTGAGACCTGCAAACAATCCTGCTCATTATCTTCCCTCATGAGACTCGCAGGGACACATTTTCTGCACGTCGCCCGTCCAGACAGACCTGCGAGAGAGAACTACAATTAAGTACTTTATTTCTGCATTCGTGAGACTGCAACTAATGATAAAACAGAAAAGATTGCATCTGTTGTAACTTCAACAGGTGCAATAATATCACCAAAAAACGACAAACTGACTTGGACCCTCTTTTCGGCATTTATTTGCATTTAGTTTTTTTTAGGTTTAGTAGAAAATCTAGATTTTTTTAAAACGTTTGTTTTCCTTTAATTTTGTTTTCATCATAAAATTATAGTGGCCCTAATGTGTCAATCACATCAAGAAATCACTTAATAAGCATATTAAAGTTTAAAGAAGCAAAATAAATGATAATAAAAAAACATTATATTTTAGATATCAAATCAAAATTCCAGAAACAAAAATATCTTATTTCTTAAGTATTTTCCAGAAGTAAAAATGTTCAAAATAAAACAAAAGAAGAAACCAGAAAAGGTAGGTATTATGGGACATCACTGATTGGTTGATGGCGTTAAAGGAAGTTTAGCCTAAACGAAGGTTAAACAAAGAGTTTGTTGAGCAATGACTAGGGCTGCACGATATGAGGAAAACTCGCGATATGCGATATTGGTGATTAATATTGTGTTAACGATATAACTTGGGGTATATAAACAAAGAGCAAAACAACCAAAAACATCATTCCCATTTCATTGCAACAGTTTAAAAATTATACTCCAAATGACCCTCGTCGACATAGTGAGGAAACAACAACATAAAAGCTCCATCTGATTGGTCAACAAAGTGAAGGGGTTCATCTGATTGGTCAAATGCATACAGAGATTTATTTGATTCGTTAAATTTTGCAAAATATGCGTATTGCACAGCTTGATATTGCAACAACCATAAATTTGCGGTATATTGTGCAGGCCTAGCAATGACCAAACTTTAGCGTTGGCTGTGGCCGGAACCTTAAAGAAAGATGAAGATGTCGCTGTGTCAAAGAACTTCCTGTTGAAAAGGTGAATAAACATCATCATCCAATCAGTGATGTCCCATAATGTCTACATTTATTGGTGTCTTATTGAGTTTCATTTTTTAAATATTTCATCTGGATTTCTGGAAATTACTTTTGCTTTTTGAAATGTTTCTTTTTTTTTTAAATTTCTGTTGTTTTTTAATTATTTACTTTGTTTTTTTTACATTTTTGTTGCGATCTTTAATGTGCTTTTTTTGCGTTGAGCAACATTTTGATGGGATTTGCACTTCAGGGCCACCGTATGACATCCACACAAAGAACATTTCCATGACATCTTTCAGAACTGCACAATAAAGATAATATTCTAAAGTTCTAAGAACATTTCCTCTTAGCGCTCCTCATATTTCATCCTTTTTTAAAACTAAATCAGAATATTTTCCTACAATTCAGGAACCGTAGCCGAAAGACAAAAAAACTACAAACTATGCAAACAAAATTACTTCACTACTTTTGGCTTAAACACTTAAAAAATGCTAAATAAGTTAACCCTAATAACAACATTAAATGCAAATTAACCATTTTTATGAAAATTCTGTTGTGATGGGAAACTTTTTGTTTGTTAACATAGAACATACATATATCCACATGCATTTACCCCCCTATTAATTTGTTTTTGAAGACCTGAAATAAAATTAAAAATAAAATGTCAACATGAAATCTGGGTTCATATCAAATGTCACATATTCACTATGAAATGCTTGCTGTAAACCTTCAAATGTTATTGAGAATGTGTCATACTTTTGCTACTTTGTGTAAATATTTTATGTTTTTTAAGGAAATCCTGATTTTTATTTATCTAGTTTTTGGCGGTAACACAGGATAAGATGCTTGAACGTCTTTTAGTTTCTTGGTGACGCAACAACCAACCCGTGTGTGTGTTTGTGTGTGCATTGTGTGATTGTGCAGGTCTGTGACTCACAGATAATGTTTTTTCAGCAGAGCGAGCTGGTTCTTGTGTGTGCGAGCGACAACAGCTATATCTCACCGAGGTCTGGGTGTGTGTAAAAAGACAGAATGAAAGAGCTATTTGCTGGGAAGCGCTGTCATACTATTCAATCAGAATCCCGGCACACACACGCTGCTCTGCACCCTGAGCACCTGTGGGAGCTGCCTGCCTTCATTAAGGAGGCCTGCTGCAGCTTTCTGCTGGAGCGGGGTGGGGATGAGGCATCACAGGGAAGCAGAGAGGAGGTGGAAGGACTTTTAGAAGAATCAACAGAAAGATGGGAGAGAAGGAAAAAAAACAGCGAGATTCTAACTTGTGAAAAAATGTTCAGCTGCAAGTGTTCACAGCTTTTAACACTTCTGTTTCAGAGCAAAATCAATATTATTGGATGTTGCTTTTGCTGACTATAGCAAAGAGGATAAATGGTTTAGCCAAAATTCTTAAGGGTTAAAGAGACACTCAAATGAAAACAGGCTTTTTAACATGTTCTTGTGACATTTTTCTCATGATTAAGGCATGTATAAAATTACAATTAGGCTTAAAATTAAGTTTTTGGGTATTTCTTTATTCAAATCTTGATAGATCCATTCATATTTTCCTTTTCCTCGTCTGAGCTGGTATCTGGCTCTAAACTGTACGGCTGGACAGCTCCGATGTTGCTCGTCGTTTTGGTTGCACCGCTAATTTTAGGTTGGAGGTATGAGGGGCTGTAAACTAGCTGGAGAAAGTGTAAACACAAGGGATGATGGGAAGTTTTTGGCAGGCTTACACCGCTCCAATAGTCCCGCCCACAACAAAAACTAATGAACTCCTGCTGCTCTGCAGAAACTATGTCCTACAAACAAATTTAGGCTAAAAACAGCATAATCATAGTTAAAAAATCACTGGGAATCCTTTTAGAATAGATTAAAAGATGATCTAAGTGGAACTTTTAGCAACAATTTAGATGTTTGCAAGGAAAAAAAGGCATATTTTAAATTTGGAGAATCAGTGAAGGTACTGAGTCCTTAGCAACATAGCTTTTTAAAAAAAAATCTCTTTGGGACTGATCCATTTTTAAGGGGAACCTTAACGTCTCTAGGTCATAGTAAGTTTTTTCCCTCAGTTGTCAGTGTAAATGAGCAACATGTTTACATTCAACATGCACACTTAAAAAGTAAAAAGAAAAAGTAGTCCTTGAAGGGATCCCTGAGGAACACCTTTAGTTCCTCTGAGATCTGCCTGAAAAATATTTGTTAGGGTGATCTACTTTGTCAAGTTGTCATGGTAATGCTGGATCCTATCAAAGAATTCAATAAAATCACTTATTGGCTTTGTTTGCCTGAAGGTCTTAAAGCTGAATCTCATTTTCTAACCAAGAAATCTTTGCTTGGAGCTCACCTTTGAGAGTAACGATATATTAACCGTAGTAAAAATGCAGTTTTTGTGCTCCAGCACCTTCTGCTTTTAGTCCTGACCATTGAACCAAAAAATTTGGATGTGGAAGAAAAGAATGGAGGAAAAAAAAAACAGCAAAGAGGTCCAAGGTGCAGGGCATCCTCTCTTCTCTGTTGCTATGACAGCAGGTTGTGTTGGCATGCAGTACATCCGGCACGTCCCTCACCTCTGGCATCTGAAGCCTCATAAGAAACCAAAAAACCTAAATGCTTTTATTTAGAAGGAGGCATTAAAAACACAAATGCGTGTATGTGTGCGCGACCACGAGCAGCCTGCACGTGCACACGCCCACCACACCATGGGTGAACATGGGAGTGTTCTGTCAGTCAAGGGACCGCTTTCTTTCCCAGGCCAGACGGAGCTCTCACCACTGGACAGATGGCCAACAACCTCCCTCATCCATCCGTCCTCCTCTCCCTCCATCACTGTCTCCCTCCCCAGCACCTCAGTCACTCGTTCCCCACCTCCCAGCATCCCTCATTCCCAGCGTACCACTTCCATAACAACGCGTCAGTCATGCGGTTCCTCTGTGATTCTGCTTTGGTCACCTTTAAGAAACAATAATGTCATTTTTTTATGTAATTTTATGGAAAATGCATAGCTTTTGATGTTTGTCAACTTATTATTAGTTACATATTTAAGATTTAACCGTTTCAATAAGAGGAAAAGATCAATTTGTATGAAAAAACGAAGTGTGTGTGTGTATATATATATATATATATATATATATATATATATATAAAACGTATGAATATGTTATGGGAAAAAGGCACGAGAGTCAGAAATACTGCATGGGTTAAAGTCAGCTTTAAGTAGCAATAATTGTAAATAATATTATGGCTTAATAGATTAATTAGGAGCAGCTCAGACTGGATTATCTCACATTTGATTATAAAAAGGAATTTTAGGCAGAAAACTTACGGTAACATTTGTGGGTTTATTTAAATTTTTTAGATCGCAGTGTTAATTTTTCTAATTAAACACTTGTTTTTCTTTAAAAAAAGCTCCATCCTTTTATTTGCAAGATTTGTGTGATCTTAAATGTTGCAGCTCTTTGTGTCCTGTTTTGTTTCTTTGCTGGGTTTTGCGGGAAGCTGGATGGAGAGGCGGGCCTCTGGTACCTCTGGATCTCTAATGTCACAGATCTTTGCAGATCACAGCTTCTCATGTCAAACTGAGATGAGGCAAACTGCAGAAAGTCTATTGTAGAGACTACTGGTGTAACATGGAGTGACTAAATTGATTAAAACATTGTTGCACTGCAATAAATCAAATAAAATTAAGGGATATTAGAAATCTTTAAAGACCCACTTCAATGAAAATGGGGTTTCTGTGTTTTTAACGTGTCCTTGTGACTTTTGTCAGATGATGGAGGACACAGAAAGAAAATTAAGATCAAAAATTAAGTTTGAGTTTTTCAGTAGCAGATGAAAAAATGCTGTGTGCGCCACAAGCTCCCTGCTGGATGAGGGGCGGGGTTACTCTGCACCAACGGCGTGATTTCTAATGAATTCTTGCCGCTCTGCAGAAATTAGGTCCTAGAAAAAAAAAAAAAACTTTTTGATTGTGATTTAAAATGGCATAATCATAGTTAAAAGACCACTGGGAACACCTTTATCCTTAACACCAGTTAATTCTACTTAACTGAGGCTATGTCATGCTATGCTATGTACATATATTTTTAAAGCAAATAAAACGATGAAAAAAGTCATTTTTTTAAAATGAATTCTTTTTGTCAGAAAAAACACTTTTGGAAGGCCTTTTATGAAGGATGCCTCACAACGAAGACACACAACATTATCTTTCCTTAATTTTACACCACAGAGAACTGAGAAAAACCTTTTCTGGCTTTGGGCTGCTCCCTTTAAGAGGCCAGCTCCACCAGACATCCGCATCCATCCATCCCTCTCCTCTGCATCCTCCTGATTTACTCCTTCACTACATCCATGGACCTCTTCTTCGGGCCTCCTTCCTGATTCTTCTGAATTTGTCGCTATGTGGGGAAATATCGTAGGAAACTGTCATCAGGCTAATTTAAGGCTTCATTGGCTAAATCATTTTTTTTAATAGTCTTAAACTACTACTAGTTATTTAATTGTAAATGTCATTTAAAGATCCTCATCTCAAGCTTCCGCTCTGAAGCTCCTGGTGGGATTTAAAACCGAAGCTGAGTTTCTTTCTGCAAATAAAGGAGGTGGGCTCTTTCATTACGCCATCGACTCTGCTGAAATGCACATCTGGCTCATTACCTGCTGCAGGCTTTGGGTTGTCTGGGTTGTTGCAATTCTGCTCTTCCGCCCTGCTCCTGAAGGGTCTTCAGTGTCGGACCTTAAGCGTTTATAATGTGATAATAAGGTGTGAAAATGGAGACACAATGGAGCAGAGCGAATCGGGCCGACACAGTTCTCCTCTCACACTCCAGCAAAGCTCACAGGTTTCACTTCACCTGAAAGGGCCACAGCATTAATCTATAGTGTAGGGTCATGCGTCTCCGTTTTTTCACCGATCCACAAATCGGTGAAAAACGGAGACGCAGCGCATAACACCAAGCTCATGATGTGTGTTTTCCTCAGAAGTTCCTGGAAGAGAGGGGGAACCCAAAGACGGTCCGCCGACGGCCGCCGAAGACGGGGATCAGGAGGAGCACGACGAGCGCGAGCCCGACGAAGATCTGGACGACGAGTCCATCTTCACCTGCGACAACTGTCAACAGGACTTCGACTGTCTGGCCGAGCTCACCGAGCACAGGACCAACCACTGCCCGGCGGGTGAGTTTGCGTCCGAATGCGTGAGGAATGAAAGACTAAAACAAAAAAACAATCAACCACAGTCAGGCAGCCGTCAAAATCGTCTATTTAACGAGTGAATAATTAAAGAGGCTGCAGGTTTCAGATGAAACACTCGAGTTGCATCATGCAGAATCGCCTGGGTGACTTGGAACCCCCCCCAAACTGTTTCTGAACACCTATAGCTATTGGAATCAGTAATACCCATATGTTCCAGAGGGACCCTCACAAAGGCCGTTATTAGAACTGCTGTAATTAATGAAGTGGCTGAAAGGAACGCGACGGGGGCATCTGGTTCCTACAGATTAATCCAAACGCTCCCTTAACAAGCCCCACACACGCACGCACGGCGAGGCAGCTTCCACTCGATGTGTTTACTTTTGATAGAAGGATGAAGAGGTGGTGGTGGTGGGTGGGGGGGGGGGGTGCAGAGCTTTGTTTAAACTGCTAAAGATAGTGTTTTCAGAGAGCGTGTAATGTGGATGGAAAGACCCCTGGCTCAGCAGTCTCTCATTCACCCGCTGGCCTGACAGCCAGTCCCAGCGGAGTAAGCAGTGCAGGATCCAGCAGAGAGCTTATGGAGATGCGCCACATCAGGAGGAGCAACTTTTTTTTCTTTGACTGAGGCCTCTGCAGTACAGAGTACACATGCACACGGATGCGGGGAACGACGACTGTGGCTGGAAAATTGAGGCTTTTGGTCTTCACGCGTCTTCTCCTAACTCAAAATCTAACTCAGACTCAGCCGACTGGAAACAAGCCCAGGAGAGATCATGTTTCGTTTAAAGTACATCTTTCTTACATCTAAAGAGTTCATCTGAAGGTGAAAAATCATGGACTTTTGTCCAATTTACCTGGTTAAAAACTCACTCCGATCATCTTTTGATCTATTTTGAAAGAGTTCCATATGGCCTTTTAATAAGGATTATTCCGCTTTCAGCCCAATTCCAAAAAGGTATGTTGTTTTCTAGGACATAGTATCTGCAGAGCAGCAATACTTCATTAGAAATCTGCCTCTGGGTTGTGGGCGGGACTGTTTGTGCAGACTAAGCCCGCCCCCTTCTCCTCACGGGTGCTGAGAATTCTCTGTTTACGCTGAGCAGAGAGCTTGTGGACCGCCCAGTGTGTTTTTTCTACGTCACAAATACAAACTTTTTCAAACATCTGCTTCTGATTCACAACAATTTGAATGAAGAAATACTCAGAAATGTAATTTTAACTTTAATTTTCTTAATGAATTTCCTCCATTTTAGAAAAATGTTAATAACAGCAGAAACACATTTTAATCAAAGTGCTTTAGTCCTCTAGTTGAATGTAGGATTAAATATATGTTACCTTTCATGCTTAAAGACAAGTCAAACTCAATAACAGAGAAACAGGGAAAGCTTTGGCAGCATTAAAAAAAAGTTGCAACAATTTTACAAAAATAAACATTTTTGCAAAATGTTTTTGGAATAAACAGAAGCACAGAGTGCCCCAGGTATTTTTAGGTGCAAAAAAGTCTAATTTTCTACCAAACTAAGTCCGTTTGATTCAACAAAATCCACTTTCCAAGTTTTTTTTTTTACATCAGCATGTTTGGTCATGAAACAGCTGTTGTTAACTTAACAAAAAAGGGATTTTTTTTCACCTCAATTATGTAAGTTTTTACTTTAAAACAATTTTTCCCCAAAATGTGCCTATTTTCTTTAATCACACATGTATAGGATAGCTGTAAAAAAAAAGCTAAACAGTGGTAGAAAGGCTAATCCCTATAAAATGATTGATTTAAAAGGTGGCTTAAGATAATGCTAAACATGAAAATAAATGTATTTGTTAAAAATGCTCCAAGAAATGCTGAAAGGTGTAATGAACAATTGACTATACTAAATGCTTTACTTTGTGCAAATCTATAAATTCATATAAGGATAAACAACACAGCTAAAAAATGAAGTTAGCTACTGCTGATTGTATGTTTTTCCACATGTTAAATTCATTGAAAAAGCCTGAAAATATCTGAATCAAGGAAACGCATAAAAAGATTTGGATCATAATGATGACGGATGTTAAGCAGATCAGACATAAAATGTCATGTTGAAAGTTCAAATCTTTTTTCTTGGCTGAGAAAAACGTTTTTTTCACCTATCAGAAACTTGGATTGAAAACGTAAGCAGCTCATAACAAACCGTTTTACCGTACAATGATTACAGTTAGCTACTTCCAACTGAGTCAAAAGGAAAACTGCACATTATGAAGTTAACTGTGTTTCTAAAAATGACTTTCTGTGGACACATGACAGAGTTTGACCTTGATGAACCAATCCGATTCCTGTATCAGATATCAGCCTGAATATTGACGGAGTTGTTGGATGGAGTATCAGATCATGAAGCTCATCCATGCTAATGTAGCCCACATGTGGTTAAGATGGGCGTAAGTTCGCCTCGTTGTATCCGGTGTCTTGGTGAAACCACCAAAAACCAGAGCACAGCGGCGTCTCGGGTGACACGTCATCAATTAACCGGACACAGCTGCTGCAGACGTGTGACGGGAAAGTTTTGCAGCGCACGTTTCAGCGCCAGTTCACTTCTGCGGTCCTGAAGCATAAAGCCTGTGACTGAAGCAGCAACAACGTCTGCAGAGAGAAACGCTGGACGACGGCCAGAAGAAGCCCGGGATCGATAGAACGGAGGGGAAATGTGATGGCAGGACTCCGTTGGTGTCATTGTGCGGATGGGACGCACATGCGGTTCAGTCTTATGTGAAAGAATACAAAGCTTTTAAAAATACAGAAACACAACATTGTGTTGCACAACTTTGGATAAACTTTAAAACAACCATCAATGTTTGCATCCATCCGCCTTCAGGTACCCTTTTGGGATCATGGAGTTCCTGCAGCCAACCCAGCTGTTGTTGGGCAAAGGTGGTGGCTACACAATCACACACATTCACACCTAGTGGCAATTTGTAGTGTTTTTGGACTGTTGCAGGAAGCCTGAGAAAACCCATGCATGTGACGGCGGTTTCCCAGCTGGGATTCAAACCAGCACCTTCTCATTGTGAGGTCCTACATCACTGTGTGTTCAGTCACTTGTTTTTGTTTTTTTGTCAAAAACTAAAATCAAACAACTGAAGCTGTTGAGTGAAATTTGAGCATGTCCGCACCAAAAATAAGGAAATCAAGCACGTGCTTTCCTACATCAAAGTATTGGTTTGGTATCAAAGTGTGTTTTCCCTCGAAAATCACTAAAAACTAGAACAAAATTAGTTTCATTAGAGTCCAAGGAGGCAGCCTAAAATAGGAAACGAGCAGTAATCTTAGGAAGAAAATCCCTAGGAAGTAGTAAACTGATCTGTTCATGAAGCAAATAATTTTTACTTAGCAAGAACTCTTATAATAAGATATCAAAATCAAGGATAAGGAGTTCCACACAGCCGCTAAAGAAGCTAACTGTTAGACAGAATTACTTTAAATTGAATGTTATACTGCCCTATAAGTATTTTTTACTACTTACTACTGAATTTTTGTGCCTAATTGTAGTTATTATATGTAGTTATCTTGATAACAAAGACAAAAGACTGGTGTAATAAGTGGAAATGACTCATTTCGAACAAAATGTGAACAGAATGAGAAAACCATCGTAGTGAAAGTGTGCCCATCTTATTCATCCTTAAAAAATCTCCTACTAGCTCTTTTTCTTGAGATTAATCTAAATTTTTGTTTCCAGAACAGTGACTGTGAATGCCAGTCTTTGCCAACAATCATTGAACTTTAAATTAACATCCTTATAATTAAACTAGAAATTACAGAGCAATTTGAGATTTTTTGAGTCTTAAATTGAGTTTTTCTAACGTCAAGAGGAAAGAGAAAAAGGACTTTGACTCATTTCAATAATAATTTCCTCATCTCTACATCCTAGCTCTCAATAAGACAAACCTGCTGGCAAAAGCTCGGAAAAGTGTAAAGCAAAGAGAAGTTAAACATCTTTAAACAGGTCAAATATGTTGAATGTCTAAAAACAAGTTTTGAAATCTTTGCAGGGATCAAATAGTTTGCAGTAAAGACAACATTTACTGAGATTTTCTGCAGATCATTCATGTTCTCTGCTGCTTTAGTGTCTTGAAATCTATCATTTTAGATATTTTTGTTTACATTTTAACACTCACACAAAAGTGGAGGGATTTGAATATTTGTTTACAGCAATAAATAAAGTCTTTGCCACATGCAAAATCCCGGCACACACAAGTCCGACCTCTCTTCTGCAAGAATGACCAGGAGCAGAGCAGAAAAAAGAGAAATCTCCGCGCCTTTACGCGGCGGCGGCGGCATTGCTCCCTCCCTCTCAGCTCTGCTGCTCCTCAGGTATTGGTGCTTCATGAGTCTCAGGTGGCGTTCTGAGAGCCGTGCTGGCGAATGCAGAGATCTCCGCAGGAGGAGGAGGAGGAGGATGAGGAGGCGCGGGTATCTGGGATGCTAACGACGTCGTCGCAGCAAAGTGGGCTCGGGTTAGCAGCTAGCTCCCGCCGCAGAGCAGAATGGGTCCCAGGTGCGAGCGTGAAGCACCAAGTAATTCCGTACCACTCCAGCAGAAGGCCTGTAAAGAGGCCCCATTAATTTGAGTGGAAATTGGACAAACACACACACACACACACACACATGGATGCAGATCAATGAGACAGAAATGCGTGTTCACCCACTCAAACACGCACAAACCCACAAAGCCCACACATCTGGCTAATGTAATGCAACATTAATGTGCATGAGGCTGAAAGCTTAGCTGGCTGTTTGTGTGTAATTGCACAGCAGTGTTGTTGAACTGTTTCCACAAATACCCCTGATCTCGTATAATGAGGACTAAATATGTCAATGTGTTGTGCTGTGTTTTCATGACTCCAAACTCGCTCAGATGATTTGAGAAACGGTTTTGATCATTTGTAAAAACACGGTTGTTGGGTCTTATAGCGCCTCTGCGTTAGCTGGTTGTCGTTTGGGAAGCGTCTCTTGGCAGAATGAACTGTGTGGTGCGGATGGGACTGCAGAGGAGAAGTTAAAATGCAGCCATTCTGATTCCAACATGTATTATTGCTCAGATTTAATTACTGAATTACTCTGGCTGTAACGAGTATCCAAATACTCTGATATTCCCGATTTGTTCTCCGGGAAATTCCAGTACAAATATTTGCGACGTCCAAGATTGCTGATTTGCAATCTTTTGTAAATCTAGTATAGTTTAGTAAAAATACACTTCAGACGATGTAATTATTGCTCTAAAATGCAGAAGAGGACCTGGCTGCAGATATCAGCGTCAAGAACAGGAAGTCCTCGAACGTAACGAGAACGTCGCTAAAGAAAGCATTATTTTATCTGGCAACCCTATCAGTTACGATATTTCCTGTTTCAGGCTTTAACGCTATCAACAAAATTGCCAAAGGAATTTAGACCGCATGTTTACTACTTTTTTTTAACAGCAAATGTGACGTCAACAATTTCATGAAGTGAAAATCTAATCAATATGAGCATTTTTATGACGACTATTAATGAATCCACTGGGTTCTGAAGAGATGGTTTGTTGAATAAATATTATTCAAGTTGTAAAAAGGCCAATCAGATGCCTCAGTTAAAGCGTGTGGTGCCCGCTGACCCCCACCACAAACGTTTGATTGACAGATACTCCCAAGTCCGCTTTCAATTGGTAGGGGTAGCCCACTCCTGATTGGCGACAGTAGTTACCATAGAAACTGTGACTCAGACCGACTGGACCAATCACTGCTGACTGTCGTCTGGCTCCAAATGGCGATGTCCGTTTCGTGGAAAAATGGCGACTGATAGGAATTTCGAGCTGGAAGTAAAGCTTTTTCTGTGAGTGATGTCACTCTCACTCGGTCCAGTTCTCTTATACAGTCAAAGAGTATCACACTGCTACAGCCAGGCCTCTCTCAACAAACTATCATCATACAAACACTACTGTTACTGGAAAACTTCAGAGTAAAGTGTCAGTGAAGGTTTTCATTTTCAAAGGAAAGCTATCAAGTGTTTTCCAATTGACATATATTTATGTCAATGTTCATCGAAACAAGTTCTGAAAAAAGAAAAATATATAAATATATTAAAATAATAAATAGATTAAATTAAAAACATAGAATACAAATACGGTGAATATGAATTTAGGAATATTTTGAAAATCTTCAGATCAGTTTCCTCTAAAGATAAAAGTCCAGTCATTTTTATTGAGGTGTTGCTGTGTCTTCATTTACTGTCTTCTTGTCATCGATCCACTGGAACGGCAGTCAGAATTTGTGTTGTTTAATGATCCAAAACAACAGTGGCTTTTATGTCTTGTTTCCTGCGGAGTGTTAACCAGGAAGTTGAGAGAAAAACGTGACATTGTTGATTTTTTTAAATCTTCGTGTTTTTATCTGTTATGCTTTGCTCTCCTGTTCGAGACAAATGTATAAATGATGGTGATTAAGTGCATTTAATTTAAATTGTATACATCCAGTCAAAAGACAAACGAATAGCAACCATTCAAAGATGATATTGAGTAGTAAGAATTGGGGTTCGATCTGTGAATCGTTGATCTTGATTCGTGAATTGAATCGCCACCTATGGGAATCATCCACAGCTCTGTTCAAGACAAAATCTGTTGTAAAAAGAGCAGGAAGACTAAGGGACAGGTGAGCGTAATCCTGCATATCTTTTTGCACCCCTAATGCTCAGCTCTTCATTCTGAAGACCTTAAAGTGAGGTAATCTGTCACCTGTCCACATGAGCAGAATTATCTGCTTTTTAAACGAACGTGTCTTCAGAATTTTGACATTAAGAGTTTATGTCAAAGTTTTCCTGCAAACCTGATATTCAAGTGTTGCGTGTAACGCATATCTTCTATTTTTTGGCACATGTGGGTCTGTATCCTGCCCAGGATGTGTGAGAGAAGCAGACTGAGAAAGAATGAGTCGGGGGAGTGTTGATGGGTCTCAGTAGGAGTCAGAATGTGGAGCAGAGGCTCCCCGAGGAGAGGAGGAGCAGAGAAAAACCTCCTACGGATCAAATGGAGAACATTCTCTTCCCCTGCTCTGCCTTATGAGCGCGCTCAGAAGGACACACAAAAGCCTACGGGCTGTCTGACCGCGTGAAACACTCCAAGGTCGGGTCAATGTGAAGTGTTCGGAGATTAAAGCGCCGACGGATCCTCACCGCCGCCCGTTTCTCTTAAGAGCTGGCAAGTGGAGTCGACAGTGCTCGCACACTCCGGCGAGCTGTGAATGAGGACCAAAGAGACTAAAAAACCGCTGGAGGATGGAGGGATGAGGAGGTGAGCTCCGAGTGAAGGAAGGAGCTGTCAGTCAAGGCAGGGGGGCGGAAACCGCCGCTGTCAGTGACAAATAGCGAGTCATTAACCCGGCTAGCTGCTTCTTCAGCGGAGTGGGAGGAAGGAGCAAGAAGCTTTTCTCTTTTCTTTCTGAAGGTATATTTGTGGGGTCTGTGTTAATTGAGCACATACAGCTGTAGACGAGTCGCTTCCAGGGAGGGAGGCAGAGGAGGAACCTGGGGGGGGAGGGAGGAAGACAGGTGAGGTGGAGCAATGCAGGAAAAACTTCAGGTTTGCAGTGAGGAGGTGGAGGAGAAAGAGGAAGAGGAGAATGCATCTGTTTCTGCGGGGCCCCTGGGTAAAAGGACACCGCTAAAGTCTTCAGTGTGCTGCAACCCCGCTGTCACAAACACACAAGTTGAGGAGCACAACGCGCACACTCCTCGCCGCGTCTGTCGTCAGGAAAGCAGCTGAGTCCTGTGAGGCCGAGACGCTTATTAAAACCACAGATCACTTTCTACACAGAGGCAGAAGCCGAGGGGGGGGGGCAATGTGAAACAGAATCGCACAACGCCTGGTGCACGCTGCCACGTGCACGCCGCCTACACACTGACCGGGTTTGAGTCTGGTAGCTGCTGTTGATTGACAAAATAAATAGATGCTCTCAGTTGTTTCCTTCGTTTTAGGTTCTCCCCCCTTTTTTTCCTGCTGGCTTCATCCTCTGTGCTCCCCCCCGTGCCTCCTATTTCCTCCCCCCCTCTTCTACCCCCCCCCCCCCCCTCTCTGTGTGTGTCTGCACCCGGGGGTGGCCTGAAGATTCCTGTGCTAAGCCCTTGGCATGCGTACAAGTGCGCAGCGAACGCACAAACACACAACCACACAGCTGGCTGCCGCTCAGGTTTTCCAGGGAGGGAGCAGGAGCGGGAGTGGAAGGGGTGGTGGGAGGGGGGTACGACATGCAGAGAGGCAGGGGGAGGGACGGAGAAGGGTTGTTGTGAAGTCATTTTTCATCACAGGGTTCATTTTTCACTGCAGACTTCTCCCAGTCTCCACATCGCTCCATTTCTCTTTATCCATCCTCGCCTCCTCCTCCCGTTCGCCTCCCCCGATCCCGCTTTGTCTCTCTTTATCTTCCCCTTTCCCCCTTTCTTTACTCCCTCTCACCTAAACTCTCTCCATCCTTTCCACGTTTGCATCCCTATCTCTCTTTCAGCCTAGTTTCTCCTTTATGAAATATGGATGGGAGCAGTTTTGGGCGCGCTGAGAGGTTTGCAGTCGGAGGGAGGGATGGAACTTGGGAACTGGAGAGGGAGGGATGGAGGGAGGCAGGGAGGGGAGGATGGAGCTTGTGTCTCAGCAGACGAGCCTTGTGCATGCACCTAAACACCTCACTGAGCAATCTGTCAACATGTCAGCAACACATGTTTGGTAAAAAAAAAAAAAAAGAGGATGGATGGAGAGAGGAGAGGTAAAAAAATACGAATAAAATAAAACCTCCCCCCTCCAGTGGGAGTAATGGCTCCCACCAGGACTCTGGAAATGCTTTGAATTCAGCAGATTTCTATTGCGGGGTCCTCCCCGGGGGCGTCTTTTTACAATGCCTGCATCTCAGAAATTTGAGCCCGAGGACCCCTGGGGGCGTCCTTTCATAATGCCTGAAAATGTAGGGTTATATTGTGTGCTCTTCCCCATGGGTCTTTTATTAATACCTGCATTCACTGCCACTGGAAATTACACAGGCGGCGCTGCAGGGGCGAGCGCTCGCTCCAGGAAGGGAGAAAGACTCTGCAGGGACCTTCCCTCTCTTCTCCTCGCTCCTTTCTTCCCCTTTTCCCCCTCCTCTTCTTCCCTCCTACTTCGACTCTCCTTCCTTTTCACTTACTTATTGCTCGGGTGCAAAGGAAGAGTTTGCCAAAGGACTAAAGGAAGTGTTGAGTGCGCTGGCACCAGCTGATCTCCTTGTATTCGGCTCGCAGGAAAAAGTGGCACTCGATTAAAAATGTAACTTCCTCTCATCTCCTCTCTCTTTGTGTGAATGTGTGCAGAGTAAATGTGTGTGTGTGTTTGTGTGTGTGTGTGTGCACGGAAAAGAGAGAAGCTCAAGTCCTCAGCCTAGTGCTGAGCCTGTGATTACAGAGAGGATGGGTTGTGTTTTGCAGCAAAAGAGTTTTCTGCCTCTGTTTGTTTGTTTAGACCAAATATTTACAAAGCAGGATTATAGAAATATATATTTACATATCTGTGAATAAATAGTGTTTGCCGGAAATCTCAGGTTTGCAGGCTGGGTGCGTTTTACTGCAATCCTCAGGTTGAATGAGTTTCTTCTGGTCATGTTCTTAATGAAACATAAAAATGGTTGACAGATGTTGAATCCCTTTGATTCTATGCTTTTTAAGGAAATAATAAAAAGTATTTAAATGCAGAAGCTTCTTCAGGAGTTGTGATCTTTTGTGGGATGGGTTCTTTATGAGGAGTGATTGGCTCAGTGGAGGCTGAACCTGTGGAAGGGTTTGCAAACACGATTGTGTCTGATCGTTTAAACAGTCAAAACAAGTGATCAAAATCCGATTCACCAAGAAACAAAGGGGAACCTTTCAGAAGTGAATTGAAATCTGAGGACGCTTTCACACTGCGCCGATTGGTCAACAGTTTGGTCAAGCTGGTTTTTGCAGGAGTGAAAGTTCTCTGGTGGGTCTGAAACAAGTCTTTGTTTGTTTTCAGCTGAAGTACCGTTCAGTAATGGTGTGAGATTACCAGAACACAAAGAGCCAACTGAAGAACAACAGGAAGTCGCTCTTTAAAAGGAAAAGAATCGTTAAAAAAGTTGGATGGTTAGTCTTGATGAGTTTTATTCTTTCTTGGATTTCACGCATTGTGTGGACAGTTGTGGCGCAGAAGTAGAGCGGTCAACCTCTGATGCAAGGATCTCAGGTTTGACAGGCCATGTGTCAAAGCGTCCTTGGGAAAACCACTGAACCCCACGTTGCTCCTGGGGTTGCTCGGCGTCAATGGTCACAACTCAGAGGGGAATTTCCTGCTGCTGTACTGAAACTATGTCCTAGAAAACAACACTGTTTTTATTTTTTTTATTTTGGCGCTTTTAAAATCCATCAAAGGGCAGTTGGAGTGGGAATTTAAAGCATTTTAGTAAAAAAAAATCTCCTTTCTTGTTTGGTTGTTAGGCTTTTTTACATTTTAAAATCCACCAAATGCACAAAAATGTGAATTAATTCCACTTAGGTTCACAAACTCACAAATTCATTACAACTGAACATAAGTCAATAAAATATTGATCAATTTTTTAAACTTTTATTCCAAAATCTTTTTTTTTAATTGAAATAGTTGGAGCAATATTATGAGTTCTTTCATTAAAAACTAACAGAAATATTTTGCCTCCAAAAGCAGAAGGGAAAATTCATTATTGGATTTTATAAATCCTTTCATTTTCCACGTCAAAATCGATTTATTTTGATTATTTAATTTCTTGAACTGGTGTGAAATCTCCCCCCTGTGACAGAAAGATGAGATAAAGCATTTTATGAAAAAAGACTGATTGTTCCATCGTCAGAATGGTGTTCTTGTTATTGCTCTGATGTCCATGACTGGATGAAGAGTTGATGGTTAAAACAGTGAGACTGTTTGGTGCAGACCTTCATCAGGTCTCAGGTGGATTGTGTCTTCCATCTCCATTACAGTCAGTCGTGTTTCCAGGAGTCAGACATCCTCCTCCACTTTAGTTTCTTCACAGATCTTCACAGATCCAGAGCACCTCCATCCCACAGTCAAAGGTTTGTTCTTTAAGTCGAACAAAAGCCTCCTTTGATCTCCTTTTGCAGCTGATGGGAGTTCAGCTCTCTGCATCTGCTGGCTGCATTTTCTGAATCGCTTTACTCTGAAGGGAACTCGCTTGTAAATAATGGAGAAATCGTTTGCGTCGTGGCTCACTGGGCTGCGACTTTTGTCTGTAAATGGTAAACCAAGTTTGCTAATTTCAAAGTGAAGTTTAAAAAATAAGAGTCCACAGAGTTCCTCAGACCTTTCAGGAAGCGTTCAGTTCTTGTAGATCAGAGACTTTTTAACCTGTGGAACTAAAATGACTGATTACAGGTGACGATGTTGCACCGGTGGGATGTGCACGAGACCCACGGGGGAATCCCCAATGTTCCTGAAAGTCTGTGACCTTTGTGGCAAAGCAAGTCTGTGGGATTCCACCTGAATCCTTGGATTGTTGTTCATTGTTTACAGTTGAAACCACACGAGCGCAATTTTTAAGCATCCAAAAAGGAACCGAGCACATTTATCCTCTTACAGGAGTCTGCACAAATCTGTTTGTCAGACCTAGTTTTTATTTTTTTTCCCCCACATTTGCAGTTTCCTTTAGGTGGGACGGCTTTAGGCATCAATCATCTGGCAAAAAGAAAAACACAACTCCAGCTTTATTAAAAGAAAAGAACTGCAAAGCTTCTCAAAACAGGTTCATGAAAGGAACTAGCACAGGCTCTGTTTTAGGATTTAAACAGCTGGAGCTGCTGCACACTTCACCTGAGTGTCCAGGTGAGACTCTTTTTGCAAACATTTTTACTAACCTCTTTGGGTTTTGAATCAAGAACCAAAGTTCTGTTCAGGTTTTTGCTCGTCATCTCTCAGATCAACCAGAGAACTGGTAAAAGTTCTGGAGCATCAGAAAAAACAGCGACTGCTATACCTGGTTGATGGCAGATGAGTGTGTGGGGGTGTTTGGGTGGGTGGGTGGGTGGGGGCTCTAAAAAACATTCCACTCACAATTACGTTAAGTAGCGTAAATGTCTTAACATCAGCATAGCGGAGAAGTAACTTTTCTTTCTTTAAGTAGACAGACGGCAGCGTCAGACCCTTTGACTGCATATGAGAACTGGACTAAGTGCCCCCCTCCCCTGGTGTTCTAAAAAGGAAGTACCTGCTGGGTGCCGTCACACTCACTCGGTCCAGTTCTCATATATTGTATTTTTTAATTTCATTTTTAATAATATTTAGGTGACAAAGTGTAGGTGAAGGCACTATTTGTTGTGTTGTTTTATGATGCTCTTCACACTCTGGGCATTTGACACGCGCTCAAGAGGGCATATGGTAGACGCATTTAGCATATGTGTTCACACTAGACCAGGGGTCGGGAACCTTTTTGGCCAAGAGAGCCATAAATGCCACATATTTTGAAATTTAATTTCGAAAGAGCCATACAATAATGTAGTGTCCTTTCCCCACACTGAGGCACGGAGACTTAACCTCTTTTAAAGTTCTTTATTCCGATTACTGCAGACCGCAACAAACGCCCTTCAATTAATTCAGCAACTCCTGAATCTCTCCCGCCGACACGAGAGCGCTTCTCCCAACTTTATATTCCCCTGCTCCCGCTGCAGCCCTCCCATTTCCCTTATTCGGCCCATAGCTGAACCCCATTGGTCCAAACTACCTAACAACAGGCTGAACGACAGAACTGAGGGCCAATCAGATCTCTGCTTGACGCGTTCAATGAACTCCAGAACTTTTAACGCGGCCCAACAGCCATCCAACTCAGTCCGCGACAATTTGTTTAAAACTAAATATACAAATGAATGTGTGCATTTGATTTAATTTTAACATTTTTAAAGTAAAATAAGTCTGTGGATTCTTTTTAATAACATTGTTATTCTGTTGCTAATAAATGATGAGTATTTCTCGTGGTAGTTTTGCTGATGGTCTAGTCTGGTTGATACGTGGTGAGTTTCTGCTTCATGCAGGCGTTGAGACTTTAAACGTGATCGTAGGTCTGAATGTTCTGTAGATGTGAGACAGACTGCTCACATGCAGACGGGGAGCCAAACACACACTCACACGCTGCAGTGAGTGACGGGCAGCGGGTTTTACGTTTTTACAATCCCTGCGCGATTCACCTGCTGCCTGTCCCCACAACCCCTCACCCCCACCCTCTGCTTTCTCCCTCACACATCCCGTCCCCGCATCTGCGCGCTCTTTCTCAGAGACGGGAGCGCGCAGTTTTAGGCACGTCAATTCACAGGTTTCCAGCTGGTACAAACTCTGTGAAATAATAGATAATAGTAACTGATAGCGCTGGCGCAGATTTCTCTCTCTAAGCACTGCTACTACTGCGCGCCTCTGACATCGCATCGCGCCCGAGAAGGACTGGTCTAATGAAAAAAAAAAACTATAATTAAAGATTTGTCTGCGAGCCACATGTGACCATCAAAAGAGCCATATATGGCTCGCGAGCCATAGGTTCCCGACCCCTGCACTAGACTGTCGCTACCCATAGTAGCACGTTTACTCACAGTTGGATGAGGCTTTGTGCGAAATGCCAAAGGAGTGTACATTTTGCAGATCTTGCTCTAACCTTTTCTTTCACATATTTATTTCAATATTTGAAAGACGTGTCATCATATAACTATTATAAATTTCTCCTCCATGGTCAATTTTCAAATAGTTGGCACTTCCCTGAATGAAAAGAGATGCCATCCACGCATGGCTACCAAGTCCCAGACCCTGATTGGTCAAAGTTCAACTGGTTGAACTTCCAATAACAGCGCGTAGAGCCCGTAAACAGACTTAAAAACTTGCGTAGTGGTGTGGGAACGTAAAGGTTTTGAACGCAGCAGCCTGAAACGTGCATAGACTTTTCATTGGAAGTGGTGGTTTGAACAGGCATTGTCGTGTGAACGTAGCTTTACAATCACACATTTTAAGGTTAGGTAGAGTAGTAGGTCAGGACCCCCACAACAAACACACACACGGTCACACACACACTGTCACACTTAAGGAATGTTTTTGTGTTTGTATTTTGTGCATGAAAGCTTGTTGTTCAACGTCTTTATGGATCTGTGGGTCTGTCAGCATTGAGCGGTCATGGGGCCGTGTGGGGGCCTCCTTCATAAGTGTACATGTGGGGGGTGTCTAGATAATGAAGAACAGGCCATTCCCTTGGATTCCTGCACCCCTGCCAACAACCAGGACCCCCAGAACCTCCCCCCCCCCTTTTCTTTTTTCCTCCCCTCCTGCTGACACCTGGGACTTTTTCCATTTTTCCTCCTGTCTTCTCTTTCTTCTTCTTTTTGTCTCCCCAAGTGGAACGGGCCTCCTCCCTCCATTTTGCACACCTCTTGCTGTTTTTCTCCTCTTTCCGCCCATCTTCCAGTGAGCACACAGCACTCAGTGTCTCCTCCCTCCCTCCCTCCCCCCCGCCTCGCTGTCCCTCCCTGCTGAGTTCTCAAACTCCAAACTGACCACATCCTTTCCTTTCACCCCGTCTCCCTTCCCCCAAAACCTCCATCCATTCTCCATCATCTCTGTTCCCTGTGGAGCCGGCCCCAAAGCTCTGATCCCTTCCTCCATGCCCCCCAACGTCCCCACTGTGCCCTCCCGAGACAAACACATGCACACTCACATGCACCCTATGGCGAGTGGCCCCAAAGCAGCCCCTGTTTGTCTCCCTCCCTCTGTTTTTCCACTCTTTCTTTCTTTCCTTTTCCCACCTCTCGCTCTCGCCCTGTTTGATGCTCCACATTTGTTATGCACTTCATTCAAGATGTTTTTTTTTTGTTTTGTTTACTTTCCCAAACTGACACAGTTCGAGTCAGAAGTTATTTACGATAAATTAATAGCAACTTTTCATCAAATAGTTCCATCAGCTGTTTGGTGTCTTCTGAAAAAAAACAACAACGTACGTTTGCAGCAGGAAAGAGTTTTGTTATTTTTTTTTATCTGGGTGTTGATATTCACTGAACTTCAAAGCACAGTTGGAGAAGCAGAATTGTTTGAATTTATGAATTGATAACTCAGAAATTATGTAAAACGGTTGAGGTAAGCTGAACCTGACAGCAAATGTAGGCCAGGAACACAAACTGGGCTCCTCTTAGCTTCTTCTCATGGCTGGTTGTGTTGCTGCAGATCACCTGCTGGACAGGTTGGTCTCAGTGGGTTTGGGTTGCATTTTACCCTGTATTTTCACAATGCAACTTTATTTAAAAGCATTAAGAAAGAAATCTAAACAAAAACAAATCTTAACATAAGTTTGAGTTTTTGGTGGAATCTGTATCAAAACAGAGAAAGGTTGACGTTTGTGTTCCTGCGATATGTGCGTCAATGACAACTGGGATGTTAGCATTTCCCCGCTATGAGGCGCTGTGGGAAATCAAGTTGACGTGTAGTCAGAGTAATTGTTGCGACTCGTTTGCTTAAAACTGTTTTATGTTCCTCATACATATGCTAGAAGCTAAGGAAGTTTTTCCTTGGAGTTTGTCGCTGGCAGAGAGCTCAGTTATTCCTTCAGACAGGAAAAGGCAGGGGCCAGGCATGCTTTTGTGGACGCTTTTATGTGTCGTGTACATAAACATACATAGTGAAATGTATAGCATGACTGTCCAATAGAGTAACAGAGCCCAAGCATGAGAGTAGGACGTATAAAAAGTGACTAACTTAGAATAAAGACAATATGGCTTCACCTTAAAGTATAGACTGTGAGGTGTAGATCTGGTGTGATTTCTAAAAGTTGAAGTGTTGTTCTCCAAACTGCTTCTTCGTTCCTTTTTTTTTGGCGGAGAAACAAAAATGCTGCCACCTACTGTGTGTAGGTGGAACAGCGGCGTCCGTGCTCCAGGTCGTTATAAACAATGTTTTCCTGGAGAACACAGTTTAGGTTTAGTTGCTTCGTTAGTTGAAGAAATTCCAATTAGATTTTATTTTCCCTTTTCTGGTCAATGTTTCTCACAGCGTCTGTTTTTTTTTGTCAGCATTTGCATTTTATTGGTACAAATATCTTTAAGTCCCACTCCAATCATCTTTTCTTTTAGTTTTAAAACGTTCTCGGTGTTTTTTTAATTACGATTATTCTAAAATAAAATAAAAACCTCCGTCATTTTCTAGGACATAGTTTCTGCAGAGCTGCAGGAGTTCATTAGAATAATACCTTTGAGTTGTTGGCGTGCGCAGAACAACCCTACACCCCCTTTCTGTCAGCCGTAACTGAGAGTTATCTGTTTACGGGTGCTGTTTTCGCAATTTTAAGCTTAATTTTCTCTAAATATGTCCTCCATTATCAGAAAAATGCCACAAAAACTTGTTAAAAACACCAAAAATACAGTGTTACAAGGGAATTGGTCTTTAAACATAGTGACACAGCGTATTAGTTGATTTTTTGAAAACATCTTCTCACCCCCTCAAGTTTAGTCCACCTAAAGACTTTCAAAATAAAATCCCACCTAAACCTTTCATCTTCATTGCACAACTCACAACCTGAGAAGTGTGGTATGTTTTCTGCCAGAGACACTGCCATGTTGTGTGCACGTGCAGTCATGGAAGCAGTTACACATGCATGCTGCGTTTCATCCACAGACAGAGGAGGCAAAGGGCAGCATATTCCTGGGAGGGGGGCTGTAATAGTTTTAACCCAGAGCTCAGGTGTGACTCTCCTTTGTCCAGCTAAATGTCAAAGCAACGCACGTCTCCGGGGGGACGGTGAGGAGGGAGGGGGCAAGTAAAAAAAAAAGAAAAAAACTTTACGACTTGTATTGTACTTCTTACAAAGTTTGGATTTAACAACTTTTGTCAGAAAACTTTTTAAAAAACGATTTTTTAAAACAAACTTTCTGTCCTTGTGGAGGACAAAAAAGCTAGTTTAGAACTTCTTTTAGGTTTGAAATCTTCATCAATCGATGTCATGTGACTTAACCTTCATATTCAATGTTTGGCAGTTATAAAAAATCCCAGCAAATATAAAGGAGGTGTGATGAACCCTGCAGGTGGATCACAGCTATCCTTCATGTTTGTTTCTGTATGTTTCTGACTGGCTGCTGCTGTGTCCAGTCATCGCTGTGACCAGCGGCTGTTGCTGCGTCCAACCGCTGCCGCTGCTTCTGCCTCCAGCGGCTGCTGCTGCCGCCGCCAACAGCGTCTGCTGCTGCTGCGTCCAGCGGCTGCTGCTGCGTCCAGCAGCTGCTGCTGCGTCCAGCGGCTGCTGCTGCTGCATCCAGCGGCTGCTGCTGCTGCATCCAGCGGCTGCTGCTGCGTCCAGCGGCTGCTGCTGCTGCATCCAGCGGCTGCTGCTGCGTCCAGCGGCTGCTGCGTCCAGCGGCTGCTGCTGCATCCAGCGGTGGCTGCTGCGTCCAGCGGCTGCTGCTGCTGCATCCAGCGGCTGCTGCTGCGTCCAGCTGCTGCTGCGTCCAGCTGCTGCTGCGTCCAGCGGCTGCTGCGTCCAGCGGCTGCTGCTGCTGCATCCAGCGGCTGCTGCTGCGTCCAGCGGCTGCTGCTGCGTCCAGCGGCTGCTGCTGCTGCGTCCAGCGGCTGCTGCTGCTGCATCCAGCGGCTGCTGCTGCGTCCAGCGGCTGCTGCTGCTGCGTCCAGCGGCGGTGCTGTGTCCAGCGGCGGTGCTGCGTCCAGCGGCTTCTGCTGCTGCGTCCAGCGGCGGTGCTGCGTCCAGCGGCTGCTGCTGCGTCCAGCGGCGGCTGCTGCGTCCAGCGGCGGCTGCTGCGTCCAGCGGCGGCTGCTGCGTCCAGCCGCCAACAGCGTCTGCTGCTGCTGCGTCCAGCGGCTGCTGCTGCGTCCAGCGGCTGCTGCTGCTGCATCCAGCGGCTGCTGCTGCGTCCAGCGGCTGCTGCTGCTGCATCCAGCGGCTGCTGCTGCGTCCAGCGGCTGCTGCTGCATCCAGCGGCTGCTGCTGCGTCCAGCGGCTGCCGCTGCATCCAGCGGCGGCTGCTGCGTCCAGCGGCTGCTGCATCCAGCGGCTGCTGCTGTATCCAGCGGTGGCTGCTGCGTCCAGCGGCTGCTGCTGCTGCATCCAGCGGCTGCTGCTGCGTCCAGCGGCGGCTGCTGCGTCCAGCGGCGGCTGCTGCGTCCAGCGGCGGCTGCTGCGTCCAGCGGCGGCTGCTGCGTCCAGCCGCCAACAGCGTCTGCTGCTGCTGCGTCCAGCGGCTGCTGCTGCGTCCAGCGGCTGCTGCTGCTGCATCCAGCGGCTGCTGCTGCGTCCAGCGGCTGCTGCATCCAGCGGCTGCTGCTGCGTCCAGCGGCTGCTGCTGCATCCAGCGGCTGCTGCTGCGTCCAGCGGCTGCCGCTGCATCCAGCGGCTGCTGCTGCGTCCAGCTGCTGCTGCGTCCAGCGGCTGCTGCGTCCAGCGGCTGCTGCTGCATCATCCAGCGGCTGCTGCTGCGTCCAGCTGCTGCTGCGTCCAGCGGCTGCTGCTGCGTCCAGCGGCTGCTGCTGCGTCCAGCGGCTGCTGCTGCGTCCAGCGGCTGCTGCTGCTGCATCCAGCGGCTGCTGCTGCGTCCAGCGGCTGCTGCTGCGTCCAGCGGCGGTGCTGCGTCCAGCGGCGGTGCTGCGTCCAGCGGCGATGCTGCGTCCAGCGGCGGCTGCCGCTGCTGCATCCAGCAGCCGCCTGTCTTTGCCAGGCTTCCTTTCTTCGGGCCGCTGCTTACGTGGGGGCTGGGAGCCTATTCTCTCCACGCCTCAAGAGCTCCCTGGGGGGCCAAGAGGACCAACTCTGCCAGCCTCTCTCACACACACTCCCCCCCCCCCCCCCCCCCCCCAACAAACACAAACTGTCACAGAGTTCCACAAAGACGCACACACTGACGTCAGCTTCTCCAGGCCTGCTCCCCTGGGTGCTACCAGAGCCCTTTGTTTCCACCCCCCCACCCCCTCACCCATTCCCTCCCTGGCTTACTCTCCTTCCACCCCTCCCCATGTCTTTCTCTGTCCTTTGTCCCTTGAAATAGCTGTCCTGCTTACTGCCTGATTGGAATTCACTTCACTCAGGGAGGTCGCAGGGGAGGGCCATTGTCAAGTGTGTGTTCATGTGTTTGTGTGTGTTTGTGTGTGCACGATTCCTTTGCAGGTGTTCAATTCACATAAATTGTTTTGTTTGTATAAAGTTGCGGAACCAGAATAAGCTCCAATTAAAGAGCTCGTTTTGTTTTTCTTGTTTTTAATTTGTAAAAACTGTTTCACCAGGAGAAACACAAAAAAACAATTTGCTGTGAAGTCGCTGTGGTTGTGTTGATGATGGACAGGGAATGTCTTGTTTAAGTAACAGCTGAGATGGAGCAACAAGAACAACCAAACTATTTGATCACAGCGTCATGGCAAACAGAAGTATGAACAACCAGAGAAAAAAAAAAAATGCCAAAAAATGCCAAAAAATGTAAAATATTCACCAAATGAGACGTTAAAATCAAGAATGTATCGCACTGTCATCTTATTTAAGTAATCTATTACCTCTTATTTTAGTTTCATTCTTAAAATATAAATAAAAAACTACATTTGAAAAAGGCTAACGTACTAAAAAATGTATTTTTGATCCTTATTTTTTACATTTTTGTTATGTTCCTGGAAATTTTCTCCGTATATGATGGTAAACCTTAAGGGGAGCCAAAATGAATCAGTTGACTGCAACTACAAAAGAATAAAATAAAAAATAAAATCATGAAGTTTCCATGACTTTAAAACAGAAAAAAGGTATATATTTATAACTCATAAAATGTTTTTTTTTAAAAAGAGGAAAAGAAAATCATTCCATCAGTGATTAAAAATAATAAGATAAACATAAAAATAGAAAAATTTTAAACATACATGCACAAATTTACATATTTGATCAAATATATTTCTACTAGGGTAGAAATAGATATTTATTAACTTTAGACTTTTTCTTTTTTCAATAGCGTTTAAAGTTGTGTCACTTTGTTTTGCAGAAAACAAAAGAACCTACACAAAAAAACACATCACAGAAAAAAACATACAAAACGACAATGGTTGCGACACACTTCAATTCAAACTGCAAGATTCAGTGGTTGGAAATAAATATTAAATGTGTTTTTAAGTAATACCAATATTTATGTCATTTCTTTATTTCTTTCAATTATGACAGCAACAAAAACAAAAGATCTTGCATAAGTTGTTTTACAAGCTAAACGAAAGGGAACAGAATAAGGAAAACTTGTTTTTCTGCCCCTTGTACATTATTTGAATAAAAGAAGTAGATTTAAGATAAAATAGACAAAAAATACGTATATAAATACATGCATGTACATACATGCACACAGATTCAAATTGTTAAAGACAAACAAAAAGATAAATATATTTCAAGATATTGTAATAAGTACAGAAAAGTACTGTATCTAAACGTACATTTCAGCAATATTAGGTTTGTTAGTCGTTTACATCACAATATTTGTTTAGAAGAAGCCTGACTGTGGGGATTTTTCCTGAGTTTCTTAGTTTTACCTGGAGTTAAGCTCAAAGGTTTTTTGAAGGTGATGTGTTATTAGGTTTCCTTAATGGATTGTTTTAAGTCGTTCCATATCTTTTTTGTTTTTGTTCTGAATTTTAACAATATCTTACATCATTTTAAACTACAACTACTTTTCTACCTTTAACAAAAAGTAATAAAAAAATAAATGTAGCTAATTCTTTGTATTCTACGCGTTTTTGCTATAGAAACATTGAAATGTACAATAATGTCATTCACGAAACAAATTTCCTCAATTCCCCTATTGTTTTTTTTTTGCTTCTGTAATTTCAGTTCAGTTGCAAAAGTTAATATTTCTGCCACAGAACTCATATTTATCAGTTTAGCTCTAAACTTTTATTTATTATCTTATTTATAGGATCTCCTGGTATCATTCAATCATAGAAGAAGCTTGGATTTTCTAAGATGAGATTCTTGTTTGCTCTGCGTTGGATGTTTCGTACGAAGACGCTGACCTCACTGAGTTTTTAGAGACGTATAAATACTTTGGGGTTTTTGTTTTGCAGAGCTCGGAGAACGTCCTGGATCTCTGCTTTTCTTCTCTGGGCGTGTGCTTCTCTGCCTTCCCAAATCCCTGTATTGGGGTTAAGAAACAAGAGAATTCCTCCTTCTTATTCCCTCTTTCCCTCTCCTTCCATCTTCCAGCTCTCCCTCCGTCTTTGTCTCCCCCCCCCCCCCCCCCCACAAGTGGGGATGTCTTGAAATATTTACCAATCTTGCTCTTCATTTTTCAAATATGATGGAAAACACACACTTCTAAATAAGTCAGGAGGAAGTCCTGCCGGGGCGTGCAGCGAGGAGAGGGGCACGCACATAAACAAGCTAACTAGACAAACAACAACAATGAAGGAAGTGAAGGAGGAGACCTCTGGATTCTCCATCTTTTCTTCATCTCTGCTCTCTTTGAGCGTCTTTGCATCCGTCCTCAGCACCCTTCCCTCCCTCTGCCTCGGTCATCGGGCACATTTTCGCAGGAATATGGGTGGTGGTATTGGGGTGGGGTGGGGGGTGGGGGGGTTCAGATTGATCCACTCCCCTCTCAGCTGCCAAGCCTCTCGGCCTGCGAGCGAGCAGATAAAACTGAAATGTTGAAGCACTTGTGTTCAGACATTTGTGCTTTGAGTGTGTTTTGTTGTGCGTGTCGGGGAGTTTGTCCTTGGAGGATGGTGTGTTTGGTGCTGGTGGGGGCGCTGACTGCTTGCTGGCTGATAAAAGGGGGGGTTCATATCAGAGACAAAAAATAATAATTAGCAGACTAAATGAAGATGAACATTATTTCATATTTATTTTTGTGCGTTTTCACAATTTCTGTCAACAGATGTTAAAACCATTGACTGTATAAGAGAACTGGACCGAGTTAGTGTGATGTCATCCATAGAAAACTGCCTACTTCTGGTTCCGACCAAATAAAGTCAATATAGTGGCCATTTTTTGTGGGACGAATGTCTCCATGTTGGAACCAGAAGCTGTCATTAACCTGTGATTGGTCTGTATCAGAGTTGTCGTATCTGTGGCAACCATCCTCATCAATCAGGAGTGAGTCTACCACTTGAAAGCAGGTTCGGAAGAATCTGTCTATCAAATGTTTGAAGTGTTCGACGTGAGCCCACCTACTTTTATTGAGGCTTCTGATTGGTCAGTTTATGAACTTTCACTACAGAAAAAAAATGAAAAAGAGAGGATTATCAAGATCATGTCAAGAAGGTAGCAAAGCAAGAAATTCTACCAATTATATTGGTCAGAGTTATTGTTATTTCCTATATAGAGTTATTGTTATTTCCTATAGAGCTATTGTTATTTCCTAATAGAAGTCAATGGGATTTTGGCTTCTTAGAGCCAGTGAATAATTCCTGTTTGGCAAGGAGAAGGGGGGGTGGGGGGTCACTGAGTCCAGTTCACCTCCAAAAATCTCTAAAAACATCTTTTTTACTACATTAATCTAGATGTCCGTCTAGATCAGTGTTTTTCAACCAGTGTGCCGCGGCACACTAGTGTGCCGTGGGAGATGGCCAAGTGTGCCGTGGGAAATTGCCCTCATTAACTGATCTAAAAACATTTCCCATCTCCAGGATTTTAGCTCTCTGTTCATCCAAACAGGCCCTGATAAAACACTGAGGAGTTAGGAATAAAAAAGATCGTAAAATACCTTTTCTTTGCGTTTATTTTATTTTATTAAAGACCTTTTGATAAGAATGACGTACCGCGATTCAGCTGCACCTTCGGCTGTATTTTGGAAAAGTCCCGTGTTGGGGGGGTTAATCACATGTCATCGGTCTGACCAATCAGAAGTGCTTAAAGTCTTCACTTTCTTGTCCCGATTTAGCTCGTAAAGTCGCTCAGTTCTAACAAAAATACCAGCTAAAGCTCGTCTTTAGCGGTGTAGCTTTCCACAGAATCCGGTATCAGACCATGGAACAAGTGAACAAAACAATGAAGCTCCGAAAACCGATCTTCGGCCGTTTTATGCACTACATTTCCCATGATGCATTGGGTTGTGAGAGTGACAGCGCAAAAGGAGATCTGTTGTTAAACGTCTTGAAACTAACGAACACACAAACTGTTTTTAAATCTTCTAACTTAACTTTTATTGCATCTTTTAGAAAAAAAACAGCTGCAGTTTCCAGCTTTTTCTGTAACAATTATCTCAAAAATGCATGTGAGATTGTGGAGGGGCTGTAGATCAATACAGACTATGAGTTTCTCCTTTTTTTTAAATTTTTGGATGCTGGTGTGCCGCGGGATTTTTTTTAAGGTTAAAGTGTGCCGTGGCTCAGAAAAGGTTGAAAAACACTGGTCTAGATGACATGCACATTCTTTTTTTCGATCAGGTTGCATGTTCGGAGCTTTAACAGATCTTTCAGGATTCGTCAGAATCTTTCCATGATTGTTGCGAATGTGTCCGGTTTTTATAAAAGGTTGCAATTTTTTTTCAGTAGTACATTTCAGCTAAAGTGCAACTTTTAACATTGTTGTGGCTTTTCAAGCCAGGAGTTTGAATCCTTGAGCCAAATTCAGATCTTTCAGGAGTTTAGTTGTGTTTTCTGCAGCTTTTCTTGTTGGTTTCTTTTTTTGTTGTTGCTTCAAATCATTTCAAGAAGTCTCTCTGTGGTAATCTAAAACCCATCTTCCTCTCTACATTCCTGATCTTCATAAAGCTCTAAAATTACATAAATATAATAAATACTTTAAATATTCATGCTTTTTGTCTAAGTATAGAATCTACATTGTTTAGGTACAAAAACAGTTTAGACAAAACAGCAACGATCGAGGCTAAATAAAAAGAACAGCTGTTGGTAAACTCTTTAGATTGAGCGTAGCTCCTCCCATGTAATTATCCTTTTTTGAAAGTAAAGATAATAAGTACTAAACTCATAAATTAATTGTTGTACTTTAAGGGTCTTTAATCTAAAAATTTAAGTGTCATTTCTTTAGATTTTTTTATTTTTCATAAGGTTCCTGTGAGTTTCCTGTAGTTTTTGTGGTTTTATGATTTTTTTTTTGCAAATGATAAAGCGTCAGCTTCAAAGTAAAAGTTGTTTTAAATCACATTTTTACAAAGTATTTACTTGGATTTGCAGAAACCAAACTCCCTAAATTGTGTCATTACAGGGCTAAAAACTGAGTGCAGTGATGCAAATGTCCCCATTTAGTTACATTTTATCAGTTTATCCATTGATTAAAGGCACTAACAGAAGTATGGGGGGGGGGGGGGGGGGGGCAGTTCCTTCTGTGAGTATTCCGACCGTCTCTCAGCATTGTGTTTTCTCAGTTTTCCTTGCACCTCTCATCTCTCTATCAAGCGCTCCTCCAACCTTCAGTTCGGTCTGTTTTTTCCCCTCATCTTTGCATAACTGCTAAAAGCCCCCCACCAGTGCTTAATTATTTATACTTTTACTAACACAATCCAAGTTAACGGTTCAAACATTAGTACAAAATAAAACTCAAGAGGCTTTGCTCTTAATTTAATTCCTCGGTTTAAATCAATTTTGGGGCATGCGTGTGCGTTTAGCGTTCTCCTGCGCGGAGGGGAGGAGGAGACGGAGGAGTCAGGCGAGACGAGGCTGGCGCAGGTGGAGGAGCAGCAATGCAGGTGTTTCTGCAAGGATGCTGGAGGAGGAGGAGGGGGGGTCTTTAAACAGGGAAATGCATCAGATGGAAAGAACTTTATTGAGTATGGAGGCAGAAGGGTGCAAAGTCTGCGTTTCAGCTGGAACAGCATCAGTTTGAAGCTTTTCTGATGCTTTAAGTGCCGTCACACTTCTGCAGCCGTGCTTCAGCTCTGCACGTCAGCTGCTCCTGACAGCTCGCACATCCGAGCTCAAACCTGTGGAGCTGCCCACCCTGCAGCAGTTTTATGTGATGCTCAGCATGTACTCCTCTGTGAAGCTTTCATTTTTACATCTTGTATATTTAGAGTGGTACATTTCTTCCGTCTTGGAGCATCTTTATTGACAGTAACTTTTGCCTTTTTTAGGCTGAAATGTTGAAATTTTTTTCCGGATTTTGACGCCGGACCGTTTTTCAGTTGCAAAATTCTATGTTTTTTTTTTAGCTCAGGGAAGACTTAAATAAACACATGTGTGTATTGTGATTAAAAACAGAAATTCTTATCACCAGTTGGACGAAAATGGAGCTTGGAAAAGGAAGTTTGGCTGCAACGGGTCTCTACTGCAGCATGGCCCTCTTCTCCATACTGTTTTGTAGTTCTCCATTTGTTTTAGTTTGTGTGTTGCACGTTCCAATTCTTTGTATTTATGCCCACTCTGTAGTTTTGTTTGGTGTAATTTTGTTTAAGCGAAGCTGGTGAACTGGCATTTTCTTTATTACTTGTTTTCTCTGTTTATGTTAGTCCAGGCAGGTTAGTGTTTGTCTGCGTTTCCCTGTTCTTTTGGTACAGGTAAGAAAACAGATTTCAGTTAGGTGGGGTTTTGTTTGTTATATTGACCTTGGTTCACCCTGAAGCCTTTTTGCTTCACTTTCAGTTATTGAGGTTTGTTAGTCATTAATTTGTAAATAAATTTGTCGTTTTTATTGGGACAATCTTTTGGTGTTTTGTTATGTTTAAACGGGCAAAAACATGAACTGTAATTTCCGGACCATAGAGTGCACCTGATTATAAGCCGCACCCATTACATTTTTAAAGGATAAAACATTTTGTACATACATAAGACGGGCCTGTCTATGAGCCGCATGTGCCCACATTGAAACATGTGTTGTAGAATGAGGATGTGTATGTGCTGAAACCGCATGGGTGTATAAGAAGGAGGAGGGAGCACGTGCAGCGGAAGTGTGTTGGGGGTGTGCGTTCATGTTTGATATACAGAGTAAAGGGTACTTGAAATAAAAGAAGGTTTCCCCAGAAGAGCTGTGAATGATTCTTTATTAACCCTCTCTGGAGGCTCTGAGGGTCTGGACGGGGAAGTGAACGCTGAAGGAAGATCCGCCTTCGGCGGAGAGGATCTCCCCTGCATTTTCCGACTACCTAAAGAAAGAGAAAAAGTAATCGCGGGAAAGGTTCAACACATGATATATTTACAAAGGAAGACGGTACACAGAAAGAGTTTTCAAAGTCTCTGCACGGCACGCACCTATGTGTAGAGGCGCGTGCTGCGCAGAGACAAGCGCTGTGCAGCGCGTGCACTGGAAGTTTTCTTCCACAACAGTGACGCACCAGTTATTGTCACTATCATATATTTATAAATGCCCATATTTACCAATGGGATATCTTCCGATATCTTTTTTTTTTTAAATGTTATTTACCATTTCTTTAGATTGACATTGTTTTTCTTTCCTTGTAATACACAACACTGACATCTTTTTACTTTCCTTTGTTTGCTCCTGCTTGGTCTTCAGAGACTCGATGTGCTTTCATACTGATGTGATCCAGCCCCAAGTCCCTTCGCAAGTCATCCCAGTGGTCAAATGAACCGGTCTTCACATTTTTTCTTACTTCCCAAGTGGACCCAATCAAAGAAATGAACTCTGGTTCACTTTGAAATCTGTCCAAACAGTACATGTAAAATGAGACTTCGGTTCCGTTTCAGCATCTTCATGTGTTAATAGAATTGTCATCTTCATAAAAGCAGAGGTAAATATCAAATACATAGATTTATGGTGTCACTAAACGTTTTAAAAAATGTTAATAAATCAATATAACTAACTTGCATTTTATGTTTCTCATATTTTATTATTTTATTGAAAATATTTCCTAAATTAGTTTTTTGCTTTGGTTTAAAATGTCTAGTTAAGACATGAAAGATAAAGCAATTTTAAAACATAAAATAATGAACCTAAACAAGTCTTAAGGAAATCTTCCTTCTAATTTTAAAAAAAGAAAAAGAGTTGGCACCATTTGGAAAGTTTATATGAAAGTTAGGCTGTTCAGAAAGTACAAACGAGGACTTCAGCACAGCAGGAAGTTTGGTGTATGTGAACATCTGCATGGAGAACTAATTTACCTTTTTTATCTCATAAAAAAGATCATTTTCGTCTTATAATCATTCACTGTTGCTCTCAGGTTGCATGCGTCTTTGTGCTTTTTTCTCGTCGAGGTGTCTCAATTTGCAGCAAAAAGTGTTGAGCTTTGTGTGTGTGCGTGGTTATTTACCCTCCTGCATTCCACAGCCACGCTCTTTCTGCCTTCTCACAGGCTCACTCAGACTCCCAGAGCTCGGCTCGACGGATGCCAGTTGTAATTACGGGACCCCCCCTCGGCCTCACCCTTGCTGAGGTCCCCCCTCCTCGCCCTGCCGACCTCTCTACCTCTTTGATCTGCTTCATGTCACCAGAACCCCCCCCCCCCCCCCCCCCCATCGACATCGTTGCTGCCATGTTGGAACTTTACTTTGAAATTCCTGCTCCTCCATCCCACTGACCCTGATGAGTCAGAAAGGATGAAGTACCGTCTGTGAACGGGAATATTTTGTGCTTGCCGTTCCTGTTTGGAACACATCCTTCATCGTGGAACACTCTGGGGTGCATCTTCATCACCAAACGCTCTGTCAGAATCTTCTCACAAGTTGTGCGTTGAGTGTAACGTGTGTTGTGTAATTCTTGACACGAACACCTGATCATTTGTCCAATGAAAGACCATTGGAGCTCTTTGTGTTATCTCCTCCTTGGTTTTCCGAGGTCGTTGTTGGTCCT
Organism: Oryzias latipes; assembly: GCF_053564925.1. NCBI lineage: Eukaryota > Metazoa > Chordata > Actinopteri > Beloniformes > Adrianichthyidae > Oryzias > Oryzias latipes. The sequence goes on along the minus strand of NC_136242.1, from coordinate 28,901,779 downwards.
CGGCTCATGTGCTTGTGTGTGTTTATGCATATTATGTCCTGGATTTGTGTGTGTTTTTGTGTGTGTGTCCCAGTGTGCGTTCTCCCTCTCTGCGCCTCCTGCCGTCTGTGCCTCTAATCCCTGAGTGTGTCAGTAATGGCAGGTCCAGGTGTTCTGCTCTGCTCGACTCCGCCCCCAGGGAGTCGTCCTCCGTGTGTGTGTGCGTGTCCGTGGGTATGTCGTTCTCTCATGGGGGGTTTAGGAGTTCTGAGTGGGGGGCTGTCCAGGATCTCACCCTCCAGAAGGGAAGGGAGGGAAAGGCAGCGCCAGGCTGGAGGTACCCGCCTCTCGCAGCTTGCTCTTAGCCATCCCTTGGGGCTCAAGAACCCCCCCGTAATGCTCTCCCCTGGGACACCACTCTCTGCCCCCCCTCCCACCCTGCTGCAGTTGAAGAGGCTTTGCAGGTTTTAAAAACCCTGCGCCGCACAACCAGACTTGGGTTGTGTTTGTGTTGTAAACAGCGAGCTCCAGCTGCCCGCATCACTTATTTATAGGCCCGGCGTTCGCGAAGGTGTGTGTTTGTGTGATGAAACATCAGGCGCATCACTTTATAGCACACACAGATTGTTTAGAATGATGAGTGCACACGTGATCCACTGTGAGGCCTCAGGTGAACCCCTAATCGCCGCTGTTCACCGTGCAGTGCATAAATCTCCAAAATACAACTCATCGCAGTCTGAACCGCTTTCTGCAAGAACGTCCAGATGCCTTCTTAAACACACGAGCGTGCATGAGCGTGCATGAGTGTGCATGAGCGTGCGCTCACTGGTCCTCAGGTGAGTGTGTTTCCAGGTTAGTGAGCGGTCCGCTCGTTCACCAAACCTCATTCTTATAAATAGATGATATCGCCGCCGGCGTGCACACAATGGGATCACAGTGTGTGTATGTGTGCTGCTCATAGCTGTAGATCTGTGTGTGTGTGTGTGTTGGCACAGTGTTGTTGTTTATCTAACACTCCTGCCTGACAGCTGGTTCTTGTTGCTGAGCGAACAAACAGCCAACAAGATGGACAGACAGAGGGAGGGTCAGGAAAGGACGCGTGGAGCTGTGATTGAGCGGCTGCCCAGGGAATCGAACCTCCAACCCTGGCGGTTCAGGTGCCTCACTTCCTGTTTTTGAGCACGTTGAAAACTGAAAGAAGACCGACATGAAAGGCTTGTTGAGAAGAAAGCTGCAGAATAAAGAGGATGGGTGAAAGAGAGAGATGTGGTAAAAGGAAGCAGATGCCAGCCCTCCTCACCACATGCTTTCATGGTGGGTGGGGGCAGGGGCATGCTTGACTCAGACACTCATAGCTACATTGCATTTATGTTCCTGTGAGAGTCTGCTTTTTATTTAGTGGAGATTGTAGTGACTAATTAGGATTACCATCCAAGTTTTTTGAAGCAGATGTGTTGTTTTTGTCAGTGTGTGATGTTTCTTCAAAGCTGGATGTGATTCCTTTTACCTTCATGACGTACTTGTTCCATCTGAAGTCTTTTACCCCCTAGAACCTCCGTGATAAACCAAACAGAGTATGACTGTAGGAAAGCAATGTTTCATCTGCTGCTGACATTTATACGTGTGCAATGTATGTACCTTTATATCACCTAAAGCTAGATGGCGCTGTGCTTTAGTTTGCCTTTACCAGCAGCAACACCGTATACTTGTGCTAATGCAGTAACCAAAGCATTCTATGTCTACAACCTGCTATTGTTTTTCAGGTTAACGCAGACTTTCTAAAGTTGTTAGCATAGACTGTATATGAGAACTGGACCGAGTGAGTGTGACGTCACCCATAGAAAATAAATCACTTCCCAAAATGAAGTCAATTCAGTTGCCTTTTTTTTTTTGCCCATATGGAGGCCGCCATGTTGGAGCTAGACGCAGTCAGTAAGCAGTGATTGGTCCGAGTTTCTATGGCAACCACTCCCTTCCCAATCAGGAGGGAGCTTGCTGGAAGGCCACACCCCTACTACTTGATAGAGGGCAACATGAAATCTGTCAAACGTTCTGATATGGGGGCCAGCATGTACCTTAAACTGTTATTGAGCCATCTGACAGACATTTTTGTTGCTCACCATGATTGCTGCTCGAAATATTTTGTTGAAATCAATGCTAAACTTGAAAGACAGCAATGCAAAATGGAACCTTCTGAAACAGAAAAATGTGTGTAGTGTTTCCACGTTCATTCAGCTTGTTTTTAAAAAAAAAGTGTGGATGGTCTAACACATACTATTCAAAAGTCATTAAAAAAAAGTTGTGAAACATTTACCACCATTTAAAAAATGTTGATTTCAAATCTACATGCTTTCATTATTCACACATCACCAAATACATGTCATGTTTTGCTTTCTATGTTTGCTTAGTTTTGCAGAATATTTGATCCAAGTCTGACAACTACCAAGTCTGAGTCAGAAATAAATGAAGGTGTAGAGGAAAAAAACAAAGTCCTTTCTGCTGATAGTCTGTTCAAACATCATGAGCATTTCTGAAGGATGGATGGATGGATGGATGGATGTCCACACGTTCAACCATCCAATCAAAGAGCTCTTTACCATCTAATAAGGAAGTGTGAGGCATTCAGCTGTCCTGGGTCCACTCTGCTTGCAGTCTGAGCTTTGTTTGTTTGTGTACGGTAAATTATTTTGTGTGGTGGGAAAAAACTTGTCATCTGCCAACCTACTATCCGCCCACCCCCATCTGTAGCCCCCTACCCCTAACCTTCTGCCCTCGCACGCACACACAGGCATGCGCTGCCCATATGGAGAGCAGTTGGCGCCCAAAAGCAGCCGGACCCATTCCCAGGGCAGGAGGTGATGCTCCCTGCAGCCAGCACCCCCCGTGTGGAAACGCACATGTTTGCACAAAGATCCTTCCATCGCAACTCCATGGCACCATTCTGTGTGTCATGTGAGCTACATCCTGTGCGTGTTTTGTTTGTTTTCTGTCGGACACGAGAAGACGATGGTGAAACTTGGATGTTCCTCCGTTTGCGTTCTCTCCATCTGCTGCACAATAAATTGCCGTTTTTTAGAAGGAGAGCTCAACAGGTAGTTTTAACCAAACAATGTGACTTGCCAGAGAAGCTGCCCTACTGTGCGTTGTCATTATTCATGGCGACCAATAAGCTGTGCTTAGCTAGCTGGTTGCCATGTCAACTCATGGTAATCACTCAGCCAGGTGGGGATCTTTCTTCAGTTCTGCTGTCTGCCTGTTTCAATGCTTTATTTGCAATATTTAGAAACATTCGGGTTATTCGAACTCAGTGAAACCAGTGATTGGCTCATTACCTTCACTGTCAAAGCCCGAGTTTGTCTCCGTCTGCAATTTTACATCAAAATTAAGTAATCAGTGAAGGACGGCCCCACTGTAGCTGTGCAGAAAATCAAAAACACGGATTGTAATCTAACTGTAGAGGTTTAATCTTTGAATGGTTTTCAGCATGGAGCTTCAGGTACAAGCCTCCGTAACTCCAGGCTCCCGGATTCTTTGCGGAAAATTGAAGCTGGACAAAAAGCTTTTTATCATTTCAAATCTGATTGTGTTTGCATGTGTGCGAAACTGTGAAAGCCAGAATGAAGCCAAGGGTGGAAGTTGTTTTTCTGCCCCCTGTGGTGAGTCTGGGGCTGCATGCGTGCACGCCTGGGGCAGCCCGGGGCCATCGGAGGGGGCCTAGGGAGCGGCGGAAGGAGGGATGAAGCAAAAGACTAATGGAAGGATAGAGGGTCAGCAGGGGTCTTTGGGGAAAGGTGCCGGTCTGGGCTGACGGCCAAGCAGAAGGGTGGAGAGGAGGACGGACGAACACGGGAGGGGGGGAGTGAACGGTGCAGGAAGAAAAAGAGGGAGCAGAGAAGGAGGACTAAAAACATGAGCGAGTAAACACCGAGATGAGAATACTTGTTTTTCTTTAATTGCCACTCAACACATCACTTTGTGAGATTCTACATTTACAATGTAAATTGAAAAGTTGCTGTAGGTAGAAGGCAGATCCGGCTGTTGCAGCAGCAGCAGCAGCTGCAGCTCTGGGACCTGCGAGCCTTTTGCTGCAACCAGCTGAGCTCCTTTGATTCAAACATCAAAAGAGAGAATGAACGACATGCTTAGATTGTGTTTCCGTCTATGGCGTTTAGCAGCAGAACAAACTAAGTGAAGCGCTGTTTATTTCACCAGCAGGGTTTTCCTTACTGCTCGGAAAGCAGTTCCTTTTAGAGATGTCTTTGTCCCGTTATTATAATGTATTCATTTAATTTCCCTCTGTGTGACTGTCATAACAAGCTGAGTTTAGATGGGGGGGAAGAAAATGGGGCGGCAGAAACAAAGAGATAAATCGATCAGCGTGTGCGTCTCTTCATTAGAGTGTTGCAGTAGGAGGGAGTCCTCCACATGTTGCCTCGCTGTCTGGCCTATTAGAGACGCACACGGGGAGTGGATGTGTGCGTGGATGTGTGAGTTTGTCTGTCTGTGTGTGCGTGTGTGTGAGGGTGGGGGGTTCAGGTAGACTCAGGCGGTCCATTTAGTTCCTTTTTGGTCTTTCCCATTTTTTGTTTTGGACTCCTGGGCTCTCCAACTCTTTCATCCTTCCGTGCTTTCCTTCTCTTTTGGAGTTCAGAGTCTCTCCATCTGGAACGCCCCCCTCCCCCCCTCCCCTCGACCTCCTAGGTCCCGTCCAGGCTGAGACACGGGGGTGAAGGCCAACGCCGGTAGGGGAGAAACTGCTAAAGCGATGCAGGGAGAGATGTCAATGCCATAATGAGTAACAACATGAAAGGTGACGGAGGGAGGGAGTGAAGGAGAGATGAAGAGTAGAGGGACTGCTGAGGACAGGGGGAGGGACGAAGAATGGAGGGAAAGGAGAAATCTGCGGGGTCTGGGTCCCGGGGTTTCATTTTTGTTTGCCAAAGAAGAACAGAAAAAGAGGAGATGGGAAGATGAACAACACGTTGAAGTATCTGCTGTCTCCTCTCATCCCTCGACCATCCGTCCGCCTCATCTCCTCTTCTCCTGAGGACCCTTCTATAATTTAACTTTTCATTGAAATTTTCTTCGCCCCCCCCTCTTGTCCTTCTCTTTCTCCCAGTTTGCCATCCAGCCTTGTCTTGCCCAGTCCCCTCGTGACCGGCTGACAAAGGCGCCGTTAAAAAGCCGTGTGATCCTCCATTTTAGCGCCAGCCACGCTAGTCAGAGGATTAGGGCTCTTTAATGACGCTAATCTCTCCTCCCCTTCTTTCTCAGCAACCCCTACCCCCCGTCAAAAAGTGATTTTCCCTCTTGTTCTGGACAAATCTGCTCTTCCCCACTTCAGAGGTATTACCACTTAACAGAGTCGCACCGACTCTGTAACGATCCACATGAGTCCAGATCGCTGCAAACAAACGCTCGCCTTCTTCTTTTCCCAGGTCACCATCTCTTACAGCTTTTCGAGCATCTCTCTAAAAGTTTGTCATCCTTGGCGTTGGTCTGCTCGCACATCTGAATGTTCTAGTCTTTTTGCATTGTGTTGTTTGGGCAATAGGAGGCACTGTGTCCTCTTTGTATCTGTTTGGTCTTAATCAACGGGGCCATCGTCTTTTGTGCGCCCATGGAAAAAAGCAAAGGTCTTAGCTGTAGCATCTGGTATACAAGAAATAAAGAAATGTATTTATTTGTATTTTAAAAATCGACATGTCAACAATGATGTGAACACATTTGTACTTTTTAAGTAATCGATAACTTCATTGTTTCTCTAAACTGTCTGTCAAACAGACACACTAGTGTTGTATAAATACCAATGTTTTATTTCAATTACTTTTGTTTTTTGAATTATCACTAAAACCCTGTCTGTTGTTTCCCAATTATGGGGGGGGCCGTAAATACTCCTAGAAAAGGTTGGCTTATCTGTTTTGTTAATCGGATGTTGCCATGTCAACAAACTTTTCGGTAAACGTTTCGGCCTGGTGGCCTTCATCAAAGCGTGAAAAAAATGGAGGTCATGTCATTTGTGCACATGAATGGACTGGTGATTGGTTTAAAAGGTGACATGGTGTTTGGCTCTCAGGGGTCCCATTTGTCCTCCCTCAGCAATGTTTGCTGCTCCGAAATGTTGATTGTTGAAGTACATTGCAGTTTTTTTTGGCACGGTCATCATGTCATTTCGATTCAGCAGCTGGAAACGTTGCTCTATTGAGGATTTACCTTTGTGTACGGGGGGTCGTCGCCTCATGCATTTGTGGCCGATTTCCACACAAGACCATAAGAAACACATCACTGCTACTGCCATGAAACTTTCCTTTCTGTGCTCAAACGTATTTGTATCCAGTCATCTATCTGTCCGTCCATCCATCCATCCATCCATCCATCCATCCATCCATCCATCCATCCATCCATCCATCCATCCATCCATCCATCCATCCATCCATCCATCCATCCATCCATCCATCCATCCATTCATTTTTTTGGTCCATTCCTGCATCAATACACCCGTTTATTCATCCATCCATCCATCCATTAGCCCAGTTGTGCATCAATTCATCAATCCATTCATCCTTCTATCTATTCAACCATCTTTGCATCCATTCCTCTATTTGCCCATTCCTGCATCCATCTATCTAACCTATCATCCATCCCTGCATCCATCTATTTGTCTTTTGCTCTTGGGAGGATTTCCCCATCTTGGGACTTACAAACTCGTACATGGCAGAGGTATTCCCATTGTCCATGCCAGCTACTTATAGTGCTCCGTGTTGGCCCTGGCTTCTTGCATCTTAGTCCTGCTTTTAGGTGCTATATTGTCTTGGGCATCATTGCATAGTCTATAACTGAACTGGAGTGGTAAATCTCAGCCTCTATTGATCTAGTACCTGACCTGTTCCTGTAGTAGAGCCATGATCAATGCCTTCTTCAGGTCAGCAAGGTGGTAAGATTTTCTCATATAAAAGAAAGTTATATCGTCTCTGCCACTGGAACACATCATGCAGAGCTTTTTCTTCTAACAGTGGTTCATCCTCTTCCTCTTCTACTCATTTGTTTTCAGCTGGCTGACGTGTTACTGCGTTCCGACTTCCTAATGTATTTGATGGATCTTTGTAGTTTCATCCTGCAGGATTGGTATGACAGGCCTTCTTACAATGATCAGAGATGAATTTCTAATGAACTACTGCCGCTCTGCAGAAACTATGTCCTAGAAAATGACAGTTTTTAAAATTTTGGCTGAACACAACATAATCCTAATTAAAAGACCACTGGGAACGCATTTAAAACAGATCAAAAGATGATCAGAGTGGGACTTTAAGGTACAGTTAGGCAGACTTTAGGGAAAACTTTCATGTTAACAAATAAAAAGTCATTGGTGAAACAGGAGAATTTAAAGCCATCTAAATATGTGTACTATCTACAGCAGACAATGAGGTGATGCTGCAACTTTAGTGACTTCAGTTTTTTACAGATACTGCAAAAAAATTGGTGAGAAAACTGCAAATGTTCAAAATTATTGGTAACATAATAAGAAAGACAGATACGATAAAGGAAGAAATGGTGGAATTGAAAAGATGTAAAAATATCTTTTTTTTGTATTTTAGAGAACAGAGACGTTTCTAATTGAGTTTGAATTTCTTTTTAACCATATAGTGATCTGCAAAAAAAGAATTGTGGGAAATGTATTTGCCTATGTGTTTTTGATGGTCTAAAAAATATGATTATTAATCATTTTGTTTGTATAATATTTAAACTTTTTTCCCTGTGATTTTGTAATGATTTTTTTCCTAAAAGAATCAGCTGAACAAACTTCTTCTGGCAGCAGTAATTCCCTATTTTTGCTGCTTCAGCTCCTGCCTCTCTGCTCCTTATGTGTCCTTAAGCCTTCTTTAAAAGAAACCGTCTTGGAGTTGAATTAAAATTCACTGCGTTGACAGTTTTTTTTAATTTTTTTTTTACCCCCTCGCCTGCTGACTTCTATTTGCTTGTCGCTGTGCCCACGTTTTCCCTGCGTTCGATTCATCACAGGAATCTGCTTCCTCCCCCTCTCGGCACAAACACAGAAGACAAGGCAGTTGAAGTTGTAGGAGTTGGTGGAGTTGATGTGTACTTTGTTTCTAAAATTACCAGGAGAAGTGCCTGTGCAGCAGGTTTGTGCACGTGTGTGTGTTGGGGCTGCAGAAAAGTTCTGCTCCTAATGAGTCATGGCACGAGCCACAGCTGACATTTCCCTCTCTGTCCTTTCACTCCACTTACCTCATTTTCTCTCTTTGATTTGTCGCTGGGCGAGGTGATGAATCTATCTGATAAAAGTAAAGGAAAACAGCCTCGCCTCTCCTCCTCTCTCTTTTATTTTTTTCAGAGCGCACAAAGAGAAACAGAACAATATCAAGCATTATTCAGCCTCCTCTTTTGTCGCCTCAAATCCATTCTGAAGTGTCTATTAAAGGAGTCGTGGCCTTTTTGTCGCTTCTGTTCAAGACTACACGGGAGGGAGAAAAAGGGAGAGGAAATGGGGAAAAGAGCAATGCATAATCTCCTATGTACGACAGATAAAGGGAGCGAATATCGCCATCTTTCCGCTCTGCTCTCCTAATCGCTTTTCCGACGTTTCAATCTGCCAAGGCTCTAATGAAAATATGATGAGGCGGATCTGTGGTCCTCTGGGACGGATGGAGGGATGGGAGATGAGGGGAGGGATGGAGGGAGGATGAAGGGAGAGAAAATACTCTGTCCTTATTTCTGGGCTCCATTGGGGATTCATAGTTCTTGGAGCTTTCTATTTAGACGTTACCACTGCCAGAGTCTCTTTCCTCTGTTTCATTCTCTCTTCATCTCTGCCATCCTGGTTTCTCTTCTCTGTGAATGTTCGAAACTAAGATGAATGCGTTTATTTTTTGTTTATATCTTCCTTTTTACTCATTCTAACTCCCCCAGGGTGCCTCCAATGCTTTTTGCCTTCCATGAAAGATGAAACGTATTCTTAATCACTCCAATCCTCTCTTCTTTACCCCCCGTTTCCCAACTCTGCTCACCTGTTCCTTCATTTGCAATCCTGCAGCTGTGCGTTGAAGCTGTCTGTGTTTGTTCTTGACGCCGGATGAGCTGAAAGCTCTCGTCTCTCTTCAGATGGGGACGATGACCCCACGGGCCTGTCCTGGGTGCCCTCCTCACCCTCCAGTAAAGACGTGGCGTCACCCTCACAGATGCCAGACGGCTGCTGTGACCTTGGCACAGCCACTGGCGGCGAGGAGGAAGGAGGCGCCGGTCTGCCGTACCCCTGCCAGTTCTGTGACAAGTCCTTCAGGTATTTTCCTGCTGCGTCTTCATGTTCCACTCGTGAATCTGCACTTCTTTGAGTTATACTCAACATTATATATAACAGTAAGGCAACAGAATGAGGTGAGTACATTTGTCACGGAACTCTCTGGGGATTTAGACCCATTTTAAGAGTCTTCATTATTATTCTCAATATTACTTATTCTTTCCGGCTGTTCTCTCAGTTACTTGTACTTTTAACTTTGTTTAAATGTGTGATTGCTGTGTTTCAGGAAGTATCCCACAGTTTTTCATTGTTTAATCATTTTAAGGCTATATTTTGCTGCATATTCTCTAGTTTTAGTATTTTATTTTATTTTATAGGAACCTACTTCCTAACAAAGAAATCCCTGCTGATGTACCGCAAGGCTCAATACTAGGACTACTACTTTTATTTCATTTCTGTTGTTTTCAGTTTTTGGCTGGTAAAGCATCTTTTTCTCTTATATTCCGTTTGAAGGCAGTCAGCTAATATAATTAAACCCACAATAATTTTGCAAAAACTTATTTTAGAATATTACTGAAAATATTCAGTAAAATTATTTCTTCGTGCATCTCTAAAATTTGTTGATAAGAGAAATGTCTTCTCTTGAAATGTTACAAAAAAACGATTAAATATGATCATATCCTTAGTTCAATTCCCTGAAAACGTTTCACTTTTTTACTGTATTGGACACTTTGTTGGACGTTGTGAGGATCGGCCGTGAACATGCTGTCAGAACAGCTAGTCATCATTATTTTTTGGCTTCTGAATCTCTGCCTCCTTTTTCTCTCTCTTCAGCCGCCTGAGTTACCTGAAGCGACACGAGCAGATCCACAGCGACAAGCTGCCTTTCAAGTGTACCTTCTGCAGCCGCCTCTTTAAACACAAGAGGAGCCGAGACCGGCACGTGAAGCTTCACACAGGTATGAAGCCAGCATCTCAAACGCAAACTGGAAAAGTCAAATAAAAAACCTTCTTATTTGGTAAGCAGGGTGTTAAATTATTGCTAATATCAAAGAGATTTTCAAAATAAGTGCTGACAGACATGAATATACAAAGTTTAAAACTTCTTTGTTTTTCTCTTTCAAAATATTTTATAAAATCCTATCTAAATATGAGTTATTGTGTATCACTGATGCTTTAAGCATCTTTGTGACAGGTTGGCTTTAAGATTCACACAAACCGCACAAAGCCGACATATTAGAGACTCCCTCCGATGAAAATTATTTTTAACGTTTTAACATGATGATGCACGAGAAAATTAAGCTTCGAATTGCATTTGTGAGTATTCCTTTATTTAAATTGTTGTGAATCAGGAAATGATGAAAAAAATGCTTTTTGAAAAAGAGCTTATTTGTGACGTAGAAAAAAATACTGTCTTCAGGCCACAGGCTCCCAGCTACGCTCCATACTGATGCATCCACTTGTAGACGACTAGATCCACGTACGTCTTTGTTTTCCTCGTCAGAGCTGCTTTTTGGCTCAAAACTGTATAACTGGATAGCTCCAATATTGCTCGCCATTTTTGTTGCACCAGTAAGGTTAGATTGGGGGTGTGAGGGGCTATAAGCTAGCGGGAGTGAGTGTAAACATCTCAGTTATGGGGAATGGGAAGTGGAGGTGGGGTTACTCTGCACCAACAGTTCCACCCACCAATCATAGGTGAATTTCTACTGAACTACTGCAGAAACTATGTCTTTGAAAATTACATGAGTTTTTACATTTTGGTTATAAATAACATAATTTTAATCAAAAGACCACTGGGAATGCTTTTGAAATAGATGAAAAGATGATTGAGGTGGATTTTAAAGATTTGTTTTTGCTCTCATAAATCAGCCATCTTTGTTGTTTATCTAATTATCAGCGAAAAATATCATATTAGCCAAAACGAATGCAATTATTCATTTGAATGCTAACCTGCTGTCGTTTCTCTCCAAACCTTCCATGCTGCAGGAGATAAGAAATACAGTTGCCAGGAGTGTGAAGCTGCTTTTTCTCGCTCCGATCACCTAAAGATTCATCTTAAGACCCATAGGTATCTCCTTCAAAACTTATAGTTGGAAACCGTTCATGAATTTGTTTTGGTTATTTTCTTTAAATGCGTTTCCGCCATCCTTACATTCATTTAGCTCCAGCAAACCGTTTAAGTGCACCGTGTGCAAACGTGGCTTCTCCTCAACCTCATCCCTGCAGAGCCACATGCAGGTCAGCACCTTTCACTCCCTCTGTCGCTCAGGTACTTGTGAAAATAAACTGCAGTTTCTTTTTGACGCGAGTTGACAGTTTGGTATGTGTGCTTCTCTTTAAGGCTCACAGTAAAAACAGAGAGCACCTAGCGCTGAGGAGCGAGAGGGAAGGAGGGAAGAAAGGAGGGGAGGCTGACCTGGACCAGGACCTCTACATGTGCGATTACTGCGAGGAGACGTTCAGCCAGACGGACGAGTTAGAAAAACACGTCTTAACCAGGCACCCGCAGCTGTCTGACCGCGCCGACCTGCAATGCATCCACTGTCCGGAGATCTTCCTGGACGAGGCCTCGCTGCTCACGCACATCGAAACGCAGCACGCCAACCGCAAACACAAGTACAGTTGAGCTGCGCTTTGCAAAGGCTCCGAACCGCAGCTTTCCATTAATCTGGAATGCTGCAGCCAACACGACATTTTAGAAGTGTTTTCTGTGTCCTCAGATGCCCCGTCTGCTCAGAACAGTTCCCCTCTGTGGAGGACGTCTACTGCCACCTAGACAGTCACCGTCAGCCCGATTCCTCCATCCACAGCGCTGCCAGTCCTGACCCGGCTCTTGGCAGCGTGGCTTCCATGAGCTCAGCCACTCCGGACTCCAGCGCCAGTCTGGAAAGAGGCTCCACGCCGGACTCTACCTTAAAACACAGCCAGGGTAGTGAACGCGGTCGCAGAAGAGGCACCGACAGCGTGGAGGACATGGGGATAAGCCTGGGCCATCAAGGTAGAGGTAAGTTGTTCCGCCCACAAGTAAAATAACCCCCACACGTACAGGATCTTTGCTAAAAAAAGTACTCTTAACAGCAGGAAGTTGGGGCAAAGTGACGTACTCTTGCCCCTATTGCTCAAAGAGAGACTTCCACAGTCTCGCTGTGCTGGAGATTCACTTGAAGACCATCCATGCTGATAAGCCACAGCAGAGCCACACGTGTCAGCTCTGCCTGGAAACTCTGCCCACACTCTACAACCTCAACGAGCACGTGCGCAAAGCCCACCGCGCCAGCGGAGGGAGCGCAGGCGCCGCGGCGGCAGCTTTCCCCCTGATGCAGTTTAGCAACGTCACAGCTTTCCACTGCAACTACTGCCCAGACATGTTCGGGGACATCAACTCTCTGCAAGAGCACATCAGGGTGTCCCACTGCCTAACGGGTGGGATTATGGCAGGATCCACCACTCTAGGTCAGCCCACAACCTTTTTTTCAAGTCTTATTAGGCTGGATTTACTAATATACTTAGATTAAACTGTTTCTGTAAAAGAAATGTAAAGATAGGGGTATTTTACTCTAAGAAAATTTACTATTTATTCAAAAAGATGAACTTGCTTGCTGGTTTCTCTTGTGGTATGCCACAGGGCTCTGTGTTTGTACTTGCCTTCTTTTTTTATCTATCTCCATTCTTCCTTATTATTTTCTGGTAAAGTTTCCTAACTTTATTCTGACTGTTAAAAAAATGGAAGGAAACGCTGTGGCGAATACTTTGAGACTAATACTTTTAGGAGGCACTGCAGGCATTAAAGGTAGAAAATGTACAGAAAATATCAGATAATTACATAGTGAGAAAAAGTATGATGCAGTCCGTCCTTTAGCTATAAATGACTTCATACATTCTAGCGTAATTTCCAATTTTTCATGATTTTTTTTTTTACGATTTTTATGTTGTTGAAGGAATTTTGGTTAAACCATTTTTCCTGAAAACCATTTATGAAAAAGTCTCATCACGCTGACATGCTTGATTAAAAACTGAAGGATAGCTTTAACACAACTTTCTAATTCTAGAAGGGAACCATGCCTTCTTCTGCAACCAGTGCTCAATGGGTTTTCTGACCGAGTCTTCATTGACGGAGCACATTCAGCAGACGCATTGCACCTCTGCCACCGGGGGCAGCACTGCATCCGGAGGGGGGGTGGCCAAACTGGAGTCCCCAGTCCTTCAGGCTGCATCACAGTCTTTCATGGAGGTAAGCAAACGGAAATTTACCTTACTGTACTTGAGGAGATCTAATTATTTTGGCGTAAAAATGTTATTGTCCATGCACAGGTTTACTCCTGCCCTTACTGCACCAACTCCCCAATCTTTGGATCGCTCCTCAAACTGACCAAGCACATCAAGGAGAACCACAAAAACATCCCATTAGCTAACAACAAGCGCCAAGCCAAGGTGGCTGACCTCAGCCCCGCCTCCTCAGACGTGGAGATATCCTCTCCCAAGCGCCACAGACTGGGGGGAGGAGACTCCACTCCATCCATGGGGAGCAACGGAGATTATCCGTGCAACCAGTGTGACCTGCGATTTGGCAGTTTTGAGACGTTTCAGGCGCACCTGAAGTCACACCTGGAGATGCTGTTGAGGCGCCAGTCCTGCCCCCAGTGCAGCAAAGAAGACTTTGAATCCCAGGATGCTTTGCTGCAACACCTGACGGTGCATTACACCACGACATCAACGCAGTATGTCTGTGAGAGCTGCGACAAGCAGTTCTCCTCTGTGGATGACCTACAGAAACACCTGCTGGACATGCACACGTTTGTCCTGTACCACTGCACTCTCTGTCAGGAGGTCTTTGACTCCAAGGTTTCCATACAGGTAAATTAGCCTCCTTTCTCAGAGAACGTTCACTTCAGTGTACAGAGAAGCATGCTGGAGCGTTTCTGTCTCGGCTCTGCTGTCATCCAGGTGCATTTAGCAGTGAAACACAGCAACGAGAAGAAGCTGTTTCGCTGCACCGCCTGCGCCTGGGACTTCAGGAAGGAAGCAGACCTCCAGCTTCACGTTAAGCATAATCACCTGGGTCAAAGGTCAGGCTTTCCAGGAGGCCTCGCAGGTACAGTTCACTTGTTCAGGGATCACAGAAAAGTCTCCTCCTAGAATTGTCAGAGGGGGACACTGACTGAAAAGTTGTTAATTATGACCCAGAATGATGATGAAAGGTCAAATTCTTACCACAAGGATCGGCTTTCTTACTACTTTACCCTAAAGAGGACAAAACACCAGAATCCCTTAACATTTTTATGAAAACTTTCAAAAATTGGGCATGGATGTGTGCCTGGAGAAAGATCTGGTAATTGTTGCCGTGGCAACCACTTAAAGTTCAGGTTGATAAAATGAGCTGGTAAAATGTGACCTTTTGAATTCATTACACCTGAGTTTTCACAATCAAGCAATGAAACATGTCTATATTACCTTTGACCTTTTTGTTGACTCACACTGCAACATCACAGCCCCAAACTTAAAAAAAAACTTGCTTGAAGGCTCTTATTGTTACGTTTTTTTCTTTGTATGTTTCCATGACTTGTTGCAGTTTTTGAAGCACTTAAGGCATTATATAAGTAAAAAAAAAACTTACTCACAGGGGAAAGCCTTATTCACTTGTACCTGTGCGGGGTTGAAACATACGGGTGTTGCAGGTTTTTGGGTTTTGGGGGCCTGTGAAGGGTAGTATCTTAAAGGGAGTGGAGCGGCAGGTGTTTCTTGCAGTTCCCTTGAGCCTCAAGGGACGTCAAAAAAATGGAGCATACCATTGTCGTGCCTGTGATAAATGTATTGTGAAGTATTTGTAAGGATACTGTAAGTTACAGTCTCTTGAGGCGTGCGCGTGACACGTAAGTGCCCAAAGGACACCTGTAGGGTGCCCACACTTACTACACTATGACTGACTAATCTCTTTATTTGTAACAGTCAGGCAGCATGAAAGGAGCGCACACTTCCCACATGCACAACACTAACAGGCCCCTTTCTCAGTACGTAGAATTTTAAGGATTGAAAAAATGAAAAATCTGTGTGACACGCCTGCGTGTGACCTACTTCACCCTACCTCACCCAGGCATGTTGTATAAGTGTCCACAACAAGCAGTCAGGCTGCACGGAGGAGCAGTGGTTAGCGCTCTTGCCTCCCAGCAAGAAGGCCCCTGGTTCAAGTCCCAGCTGGGGGACCTGAAACAGAACCTCAATGGGGGGACCTTTCTGTGTGGAGTTTGCATGTTCTCCCTGTGCATGCGTGGCTTTTCTCCGGGGACTCCGGCTTCCTCCCACCGTTCAAAAACATGCTTCATTAGATTAACTAGTTACTCTAAATTGGCCCTAGGTGTGAATGTGAGTTTGCATGGGTGTGTGGTTGTAGTCCTGCGAAAGACTGGCGACCTGTCTATGATGTCCGCTGCCTTTCCCAGCAGGCGGCCAGGATAGGCTCCAGCAGTCCCGTGACCCCAAAAGGGATAAAATGGGTTTAGAAGATGAATTAATGATATGAATACAAGCATTCGCCGGCAGCATGCCTGTAGAAATAAATGTGCACCAGCATTTTAGCTCTACGAGCTCTACGAGCGGTCTATGAAAGTTATTTCCAGGGAACCACCTGCGTTCCCTTTACGGGTTTGCCCCTTTGTCACCCACAGACGGTCTGTATCCACCTGTAAGGGCAGTTGTGATTAAGGCTTAAGTGGTTGCAGGGGAGTCATGCATTTTAAAAAGTTGCCCTCAAAAGTCCTACTTGTCCCCAAATTGGCCCTGATTGAGTTTCAGAAGTCCTAAGTAACAGTTGATCTTTAAGATTGAAGATTAAAAAAAACATCTTGATCAGCTGAAGAGAATGATAGTATGAAAAAAATTGACTGTCGTGTAACAGATCTTTATTTCGACAGGATTGAAGCCCAGGAAGTGCATCTTCTGTGGGGAGACGTTTGGGACAGAAGTGGAGCTCCAGTGTCACATCACCACACACAGCAAGAAGTTTACATGCCGCTTCTGCGGAAAGGCTTTCCACGCCATCTCTTTGCTAGAGAGACACCTGAGAGAAAAGCACTGCATCTTTGATGGGGGAATCACCGGCAACGGAGGAGGTACGGGCAGCAGTGGGAGCCAGAACGGAACCCCCAATGGGTTGACTCAAGCCTCCAAGCAAGGAGGGGGGAGCGGGAACAGCCGTGCAGGAGGTGTGGAAAGAGCGAAGGTCGCGGCGGCCGAACAAGCCGACTTGCAAAACATCCTGAAGGGTGGAATTGTTGGTGGAGGGTCAGTCCAAGGAGGAGACACAGCCAACAGCCATGAGGCGAGCGGCGGCGAGGAGGAGCTGGACAACTCCGAGCCCATGTATGCATGTGACATCTGTGGAGCAGCTTACACCATGGAGTCCCTGCTGCAGAACCACCGGCTGCGCGACCACAACATTCGACCAGGAGAGGACGATGCGGGTATGTTCCTTGAAGTACTTCTTCATGACACAGTAACTATTTCCCTGCCGTACCTCTGAATCTGTTAAGGATTAGGTTTTAACCTTAAAATTAACAATAAAAACAGGTAATAGAAGCTGAGAAACTGGAGCCTGGAAAAGATTAAACAGCAAAACTTTGTTTACTTATACTCTAACTCAGGGGTGCTCATTATTTCGATGGTGATCGTAAGTCACTTGATTGACATGCAGAACGACCAATCACAAATCCTTTGAGACATACGTCACTGCATATGCATGTTTAACTACACTGAGCGCAGATTCTTTGTGCCATCGGAGCGACAGTGGCTGCCGGCATGGGCCGGCCCGCACGACGACTTGATTGGAAACGAGACAGAGTCCTCCTGTCTGACCCAGCTGTCCTCCCACAGCGCCTACTACGGTTCCCACCCGGGGGATCCGAGCCCACTCGTGCAGCAATGTCCCCCAGAAGCACCCGCTTATCAAGCCCGGCCCACGGAGCAGGGGCCGCCGTTTGCTCGGCCGTGGTTAAGCCAGTCGTGCTTTAGAAATGTCATCGACCAAACCATAATTTACCACATTATTCACAGCAGAGTAGGAAACTCCATTGTTGCTGCTTTCTGTTTTCAAAATAAAACACCTAATCTTTTTTATTATGTATTACTACAAAAATAATATTGTTACACACAAAGCGACCTCCTCACAAAGATGTGTACTCTAAAAGTGTAGTTTTTGAATTGTTAGTACATAAAAATAAATAAAAAGTAGAAGTGCTCAACTTTGAAGGGGAATAAAGTGACTTTGGTGCATAACTCCAGAATTTGGCTAGTCTATACTTGTTCTACACGTCCTGCACTGTCACCTCACAGAGATTTGTGTACTTTTACTGTGTAGTTTTTGAAGTATTAGTACATAAACATAGCATTTCAGACAGAAAATACTGTATGAGTTGTCAACTTTGAAGTTGAATAAAGAGCTAGCTTAGCATTTGAATCTTTTTTAATCTATAAATTTAACATTTTCCAAATTTAGTCTAAAGAAGTATTCAGTTTTCGGATGTAACGATTCATTTTAACAATTCGCTTCATTTCATAATTTGCGGTTGGCGATTCGATTCACTTTCGACTTTGGTTCATTTTGAAAGATCCGATTCACTGACCTAAAATCAATCCAGAGTATCGATCTTTAATCCAGAATATTGTTCTTTAGCCAAAACCTCAACCATTGTGACTAAACACCTGGTACTGAACAGTGCAGAGGAAGTTTTCCAGACTCCAAGAGTAAATTGAATATGTGTACAAACAGACAAAAAACAATTTTCAGCTGTCCTCACTTTTCTTCACATGCAAGATGCAAGCCGTTCTTTCTTTTACGACACTGTAAATCTGTCGACCAGGTTCTCGGAAGAAAAAGGCAGATTTCATCAAAGGGAACCACAAGTGCAACGTTTGCTCGAGGACTTTCTTCTCAGAGAATGGACTTCGTGAGCACGCTCAGACGCATCGCGGGCCTGCCAAACACTACATGTGTCCAATATGTGGCGAGCGTTTCCCCTCTCTCCTAACGCTCACCGAACACAAGGTACTCCTGCCGTCCAGACTGTATATCTGCCTGTCGATGTGTCAACATCCCAGCATGTTATTCATTTAGAACCTCTTCCCTGAAAAAGCAGATGGATTCCCTCTCAGGTATAACACAACAGCGCTGTGTTTTTGCTCTTCTCTTGTGAGACTGTTTTATCTCCATACTGTACCTGTGTTTTGATCTCAAAACGCACAGCGCTGCTTTGATTACAGACCTAAAAATGTTAAGTTGTCCTCCGGGAGGCAATTTGTGCTGCAACAAACTACTTGAGAAATCTTCAGAAACCTCCATGTTATTTTTCTTCGGTCTGTTTTTCTAGCAACAGTCTTGTATGGTGAATGTAGAAAGGATTTTTTTTTTAAGTTGAAGGAGCCTCTCCCCCCCTTCAGGTGACCCACAGTAAAAGCCTGGACACAGGGACCTGTCGCATCTGTAAGATGCCCCTGCAGAGTGAGGAGGAGTTCATCGAGCATTGCCAAATGCACCCCGACCTCCGCAACTCGCTGACCGGCTTCCGCTGCGTCGTCTGCATGCAAACGGTCACCTCCACCCTGGAGCTGAAGATCCACGGCACCTTCCACATGCAGAAGCTCTCCACCGGCTCTGCTCTAGGAGCAGGAGGTGTGGGCGGAGGGAACGGCTCGGCCTCGTCGTCCCCTAACGGGCAGCTGCAGCAGCATAAGTTGTACAAATGCGCCTTTTGCCTCAAAGAGTTCAAAAATAAAGGAGAGCTGGTGAAGCTGGACGTCAACGGCCTGCCGTACGGCCTCTGTGCTACGTGCATGAGCAGGTAGAAGATCCTTTAACACTGTTATGCCAGTTTAGGAAAGATGTTTCAGAAGAGATCTGGATCTGAGATTACCGTTGGTTTTATGAAACCCAGAAATCTGTTTGTCGTTGAAATCAGGGGAACAAACGGCCAGAGCCCCAGCCAGGGAGGAGCGGTCACGCCCGGAGACATGCAGGCGGAGAAGGTTGCTTCCGGGCTGCGGTGTCCCGAGTGTGGCGTGAAGTTTGAAACCCCAGAGGATCTGGAGAGCCACGTGCAGACAGACCACCCTGAGGTCAGCCCGGAAACCAGCACTGTTGCAAAGAAGGCCGAGGCGTCACCGGTACCCAAGGTGAGTCCCACAAGCAGGGATCCCGAAGCAGCTCGTTCATCAGATCAACCTTTAGGGATAAAGGTTTGTCCCTAAATTTGACCAAAAAATGGTTAGAATAAGAACAAATAGAATAATCGCTTTCTATCCAAAGAAAATATAAATCAGTTATTTTTCAGGGGATATAAATATATATATATTTTTAAAGTTGTGCAAACACTACTCAAAAGACATCAACAAGGCTGGAATAACACATTAGGTTCGTGGCCCCCAAATGTTTTCAGGCCATAGACCAGTTTAATGTCAATATCTTCACAGACCGGCCTGTACATCTGATGTTTTGTTTGTTTGTTTTATCAACAGCTGATTTAAACTTTATTTATAAGCTACATTTTGGTATAGGAACCATTAAAATGTGAAATAGGTTTTCCCTTAATTCATAACTGTCAAAGTGGAAGCTTAAACAATCGCACGCCAACTTCAAAGGTGCGATGGACAAATACTAAGAAAAACAACAAAAAATAAGTATTTTCTAAATACAATAATAAACACTATGGATCCTTCATTTGAGCAACTTTATTGGTTTCTGAATATTCTGCAATTATTATTATGTGGGACCAACTGTTGTAATAAATCCATCTTTGGAGTAAAGACTCCTGGTTTTGTCTGTTAAATGCAGCTTTCTCTTATTTTGAAGTCGAAAGCTCTTCTTCTGTTTCCTTTCTGAATCTTTTCTGCCAAAAGAAACTTTTCAAATTTTTTTAAATAACTTTGCTAGCTTGGGGGTTTCAGTTTGGGGGTTGGTGCGGCTGCTTTCAGAAAGTAGTGCATGTATCTTCCACTTGGACCGAATGACTTGACATGTGCCTAGCAACACTGAGTCGGATGTGGCGGAGAGAATCCACCAGCCTTCCAAAATAAAACTGAAAAAATGTAGGCCATTTGTTTGCTCTGTGGCCTGGTATGGTTCTATGGACTGGTACCAATGGAAACCACTGGATTAGATGCTTGAAAAGCCCGTTTTTTTTTTTGTTGGTTGATGCCGTCATGTGACTGTCAACCTCAGGCTAAATGAAAACAGTTTTTTGACGAATTGATCCACAGCAAAACAAAAAATAAATATAGGACGGAACGTCTTCTTTCTGCATATTTTTAAAAATGTTCCTAATTTTTTATTTTTATCTGAAACTTCTGTCTGAGGCTTGTTGCTAATTTGATGCACTGACTTTGAGTTTGAGCAGTTAGGACCAGCCCTGGCCTGATTTGTCTGTCGGAATGCTAATGCTAACGGACAGGAAATGACATCACCTGTTTTTATGGTCTGTAGGTGTTTAGATTCTGTCCAGTAATGTTGACTTGTCGGATTCATCAAATAAAAAATTGTTTTCAAAATAAAAGTTTGCAGAGAAGTTAACAAAGCAAGATTTTTTTAAATTAATTTTATTATGTCACTTAAGGATATCTTGTCTTTACCAGTTTATAAAAAAAGTCTTTTAGGATAAATATAACAACATCTCCCAAGTTGTTTACTGTTAATTTCATATTTTGTCAGAAACATGCAAGAAGTGGGACCTTTCCGCCTTTTTCCGATGTTTTCTTCTGGAAGAAAGACGTGAAACTGTTTTCCAGGATGTCAGTTTTCACAGATGTAGACGTTATCGGGTTGTGTCAGTGGCTCATGCATGCGCGCTCACGTGTACGTCAGCGGGTGTCAGCAGATTCCCTCTGGGTCCGGCTGCTGGTTCTGGCTGAAGCATTGTGGGAAATGTTCACTCTGCTTGATATTGACAGTCAGGCTCTGTGAGACCTGCAGTGTGTGGGAGTGTGTACTTCCTAAAGGGTGTGTCTGTTGCCCATGTTTCTGTCCTACCTGCACCTTTTGTTTCTGCTTATTCCAACAGTCTGAGAGTGTGAGTTTGTGTGCTCGCTTTGCAGGCACTTTGTGTGTTTGCTGCATGTTTTTGTGCGTGAATGATCTATGAACTCAGCAGTATTTTCATTCATCCACACTGTTCTTATATAGTTTTTTTCTTTTCTTTTTTTTTCTCTTAACAATATTTTATCATAGATTTTATAGAAAACATACTTTTTCAAAATCCACCAAAACTACTTTTTTTTTGCTATTTTCCCGTCGCTTGTATAGAATTGTAGCTTCATCCCGAATTAAATAGGTTCACATGATTCTTAACTAATTTTTTTGTAAATTATATCATTGTAAATACTGGTCATTTAATTACAAGTTTAGCAAATGTGGTTTAATTGCATGAATAATGGTAATTTTTTTAATTTATAAATTTACTAATATGGTTTAATTATGGTTTGATGTGTTCACTGACTGTGGAAACCCTAAAACAGCTGCAATGTTTAAGAGTGAGTTAGTCCTTCAGCTCAGTATATTGTGTGGCTTTTTCATGCCCCCCCACCCCCTACAAAACACACAGATATTCATGCCAGCCTGAATCATCTGTTTGAAAAAAGGGTTCAGACGCCTCATATTTTCTCCTCTCACCACCTTTTAGATCCATTCCTGAACTCACTCCTGCAGCGGCTCGCTTCCGTTTACCAGCGATCTGGGCTGTGCAAAATTGCACTTTCTGGAAGAATAATTGTGTGTTTTGTTATAATTTATGTTTCCTAAGTTTTGCTTTTATTCTTGAACCCAGCGGTTTGTTGTTTTGCTGAATTATTACTTTTAAAGCTGATTTCTGCACTTTAGCAGTTTGAAATGTCATTTTTTTGGCTTGATCCACAGGGGAGTTCCTGTGCTCCCATTGTAATGTTGTTTTTTTTCTGTTATTTTCTTTTTTGCCCCAGAAAAAGACCTACCAGTGTATTAAATGCCAAATGACGTTCGAGACTGAAAGAGAGATCCAGATTCACGTGGCCAACCACATGATCGGTAAGTCGGGCTCTCTGCTTTGTCTTCCCGCCGCGTTTCCGCCTCCGTCTGCAAAGGCTTCGGCTCGTTTAAAGGGACGGAGGTCCGAGGAGAGACCTGCCGTCACTCAAAGACAGAGGCGTTAGTTTAAGTCAGCTTTTAGAAAACCATTCATGTCGCTTTAATCCCTTGATAGTTAGTGGTCAGATTTCCTGAGAATTTGGGAATATTGATTGTCAAATTTGTTAAACTGATGAAGGTGCAGACATGAACTTCTACGGAAATGTGGATGTTGACGCACAGACAGGCTTTCACATCCAAAATCTCCAAACGAATCCCTCTTAATTGGTCTGCAGGAAGTTCAAGCAAATAAAAAAAGTCAATTCATGTGACATCCGCATGACTTGAGGTTCCAGCCATAGCAGAAAATTTGATTTCAGTTTGGTTTGCAGAAGTTACATCAAATATTAGGTGTTTTAGAAAAGAAGATCACAGTGCTGCTACCATGAATGCTACATGAATTAATGATGTAAAAAAGACAAAACTGCTGCAAAATCTGATACTTGTTGCAGCAACAATTGCAGATATAAAGTTTGACGTAGATCCTATAAAGATTCGCCAGACGAGTTATTAATAAAAAAACCTTTTCCAATTAATCTTTAGTTTGGGAATCAACTGTTTTCTGCCTCTTGGTGTCACGCCGTTGCTGGAGCTTTCTCCAGCTACTGTTGGGCAAAGGCGGGGTGCACCCTGGACAGGTTGCCAGTCTGACGCAGGCACACCTACTTTAGAGTCACCACTTAACCTTTGCAGCATGTTTTTGGACCGTGGAAGGAAGCCAGAGTGCCCAGAGAAAACCCACAAAAATTGGGTTCCAGTTCGCTACGAGGCGAGAGCGCTAATCACTCCGCCACCGTGCGGCCCTCAGCAACGTGCTAAACTTCCAAATCCCAAACTTTTTGAACAGGTTTGCCACTTTGTGGAAATGGTAAACCGAGCAGGGACACCTAGTGTTTTAGAGGAGAATTGCAGAGTAGAATTTTCTCACATTCTGGTAAAATTGCCTTGTCACTGCTCTGATGTCACTTCTTGCTTTTGCACTGATGATTTTCTCCGGTTCAGAATCTGCTGGAAATGCAAGAATTGCGTAAACTGTTGAAGCTGGAAGGATGTAAACACTGGAGCTGAAGCTCCGCTGTCAAATGGGTTAAAGATACTCGATGCTAACAGCTGACATGCTAAAGCTAACCGCGCTTTAAGGAAAAGTTGGGTTGAAAAGCGTCAGCTTTGGGTTTTGGAAGCTTCTTTGTGATTTTCCCTCGAGGTTTTCTTTCATTACTTGCAGCTAATTTTCTGCTTTGGCATCTCCGTTGTCATGGAGATTAACGAGGCAGACCCCTGAATTGCTGGAAGGGGGGGCCATTCCCTCCAACTGCACACCTGACAGTCACTGATGGACTCGGCGCTGAGTCTGTGTTTGTGTGCAAATGTCCTGAGACTGGAAAGCATTAACACCCCCCTCCCCCCCGGACATAATCTGACTTAATTCTTGATTTTGACTCAGGAGCGTTTTCATTTCTTTTTTTAGCTGCTTTTCTGGTTAAACGTGACACAGATTTGATATGTTCCCTCCTCCTGTTTTTACTTTTGGTTTTCCTTCATCCCAAGAATCCGTTCACACAAGGATCTGCTTCATCCCCCATCTACACACACTGTGTCACTTCTGGGTTAATTAAACGGCTAATTGTGTTACATCGCCATGCAGATTAATTATAAAACAGAGTCAGATTGTTGCGCAGCTCCTCCTTTTAAATAATTCACCCCCCGCCCCCCACTCTTAAACATTATCTGACGGTGCAGAAATCTTTCTTTCTCGGCTGGAAAGGGCTAACAGATAAAAATATAGACAAAGATAACTGATAGTCTGTCCTGCTACCTCAGGCTTTCACTTTGCTTCCTGTAGTCGAAATAAATGTTAAACAAAAAACGAACTTTTACTGTAACAGACATGTAAAGTCAGAAAAGTCATTTAAATCAAAGACATTTTAGTTCACATTTTAAAACTTGGAAGGAAAAAAACCCCACAACAGTTCAGTTGGAAATCCAAATTGAACAAACATTATTTCGACATTTGTGGCTGAAAAATTTGTGAGAGCAGGTTTTTATTCTAACAAAACCCACATCTGATACGGCAGGATCACAATACACAACAACAGTATAACACTAGAGTAGTAAAGACATACAATAACAGTTTAAAATACTCAAAAGCAGAATAAAAACACTTTACAGCAGAATAAAATACACAAAAGCAGGAAAAAAAACACACACCAGCAGTAAAAAAAATACATTACAAAACCTTTAAAAACACACAACAGCAATATGAACAGCAGTAGCAGTATACAAATACACAACAGTAGTAAAAAAAACACACACAACAGTAGTAAAAACACACACAACAGTAGTATTCAAAGACACAACAGTAGTAAAACAAACACACACCAGTAGTAAAAAAACACACAACAGCAGTAAAAAACACACACAACAGTAGTAAAATGCATAACAGCTGTACGAAAACACATTACAGAAGTTTCAAAAATACACAACAGCAATACAAACAGCAGTGGCAGTAAAAAAACACACAACAGCAGTAAAAAACACACACAACAGTAGTAAAATGCATAACAGCTGTACAAAAACACATAACAGGAGTTTTAAAAATACACAACGGCAATACAAACAGCAGTGGCAGTATACAAAGACACAACAGTAGGAAAAAAACACACACATAACAGTAGTAAAAACACACACAACAGTAGTAAAAAAAAACACACACAACAGTTGTAAAATAAAAACATATCATCAGTATAAAAAGCCCACACCAGCGGTATAAAAATACTTTACAGGCGTTTTTAAAAAACACAAAAGCAATACAAACAGCAGTAGCACTAAAAAAATACACAAGAGCAGTAGAAACAACAAAAACCAGCAGTATAAAAATACCTAACTGTGTGGAGACCTATATTTTAGTATTTTTCATAATAAGTATACCTTAAGTGTTGAATTAATTTAAAGTTGCGAAAAAATATGTATTTAGCGGTTTCTGTTCCTAGACTGTTATCCTTTCAGGTTCATTCTGGAAAGACTCATTTCCATCTGAAGCGGGTTCTGCAGAATGTGATGTTTCTGTCACATCGCTCAGGGATTCAAACATGCCGCACCCTGCCGTCCTGCTAATGATGCTGTCAGAGGGAGACGGGAGGTAAGGGGGAGGACAAACGGGTCAACGCGAGAGGAAGAAGGAGAATCTTTGCAGGAAAGGGGTGCTCCTCCTGTGCTGAGGTCCCCTTCTGGAAGACAGCTTCATTTTTGACGCAATTCCTGCACTGAGAACTTCAAAGGGCTCCAGAGAAGTCAATGTGAAACGGAGCGCGCGCTAGAGCAGCAGAAGCAGAAGTTATGAAAAAGGAAATGAAACGTCACTTTACCTTTAATGGATCTCTAAATTGGCTTTTGCTATATTGCTGCACACTTCAATACTATGAAAAAATGTTTTAATAATGAAGTCAATTATATCCGCCTCCTCCAATACTGTTGCCATGGCAGCAGCTCAACCAGAGGTCAAGTAGGGTGGCACAGATTTGTTTCCATCAGTCGTGAAAAGTGGTGCAAGTGTTTGTCACATTGAAACTAAAAAAGAAAACACTTTATCCGTGACTTTTACAGTTTGGTCCCAAAGTTAACATGACGTTAAATTACAGATTTACGTTAAGACTAGTACCCTTAAATGCTCTTTCTTTGTTCATGCTATTAGAAAAAACTACCGGTAATTACTGTCTGCAAAATTAATTATAATGCATTTTTTTTTAACTCCTTTGAGGTACTTTAGAAAGTTTCAGCAAATCAAAGATGCTGCTTGGTGCCTGTTTTTGGCAGCACTTTCCAAAGTTCCCTTGCGCTGTGAGTGATGGCGGATTTAGAGCTTCCTTTGCCCAGAGATCCCAGCATCCTCCGACCGGGCCCTTTCTGCTGGTTTGTTTTGTTCTACTGTAAACGGTGATGCAGAACTGCTAGGCTCCTGCAGGGCTTCATTCTGATTGGACACAGGCTCTTTTTCCATTTTCTTAGGTTTGGGACATTTCTGACATGTTTAAACATTACTGCACAAACAGGCCCCTTAGAAACAAGTTAAAAACTCTTGAAATAAGATTTAAAGTTTCTTTAAAAAGGCAAAAAAATAAATAAAAAAAGCTGCCAATGAGGCTAGAAGTAGTAGGCTAACATTTATTTAACCAGGTAATGGAAAACACTGAGATCATGATTTCTTTTGCGATAGTGACTTGGCCAATAGTTCAGTGGCATACGTCACAAAACATTACAATAAAAAAAAAAAGATTATGACAATGTTTGAATGTGAAAGGTGTATATTTTGTCACACGAAGATTATTTTGCTGTAGAAAAACTTTCTGCAGCAAAAAAGTAAGACAATTTGTCTCAATTAAATAAAACAATTTTTTTATCAAGAGAGCTTTAGTTTGTGTTTATCTGGGACTTTGTTGTTTCTGCTAATGTGTATTTTTGTTGCTGGAGTCTTTGTGCGATTCGGGTTGGATTCCTTGCAGAGCTGCGTGTGTTGAGTTTTTCTGTTTCTGCATAGCGTCGAGCCGGTGAAAGAAGCAGACGTGGAGATGTGAAGTCACTGTTGAGTGATAATATGAGTTTTTTTTTATGTGGGGGGGTGGAGGGATGCTGATGGGGGGGTCATCAGGGAAGAACGGATGCAGGAACATGAAAGAGAAGAAGAGGTGGGACAAAGAGGGAAGTTGTTGGTGTTCATCTGTGCAGCTGCTCAGCACCTGCTGGACTTTGATTACCCATGCTGCTTAATTTCCTTCACATGTTTCGGGTAACAAGACGTATCGCAGACCGTTTTTTTAATATATGAGGAGAATTTTTATGTCGACTCCATTAGTTTTTTCTTTGTTTTTGTTTTTTTTCTTTGCCCCTCTTCTGTCTCCCTGGACGGCGTTGCAGCCATTCCTGGCAGCTTTATTATTTTCTGCTGTGCAGCTGCACATCATGAAGAAGTTGATGACAAGTGTGTTTGTTTGTGTGTGTGTGTGTGTGTGTGTTTGTGTGTGTACTCCAATTTGCATATGTGAGCCGGAAAGCAGCTTTAGTTTTCTATATTACCTCAAATCCAGTTATGTTGAATGTGCGTTAAGAATGTGCATTTCAAAACACGCACAAAAAGTCAGTCTTTGACAGCGCGGCGCCATTAAGGCTTCACTAATCACTGCAGTAGCCGTTCCACAGCAGGAAACCGAGCCTCTTGAAAGCTAAAAATCACTCTTATCAAGCTCTATTGTCAATAAAGTTTGAACTCTATGATTGACAGTGAAAAAGGGTGAGTGCCCCCACTGCTTTTTTTCATTCACTCATTTGTTACTTAATTTTAGAAGAATTGTTCACTTTCAACGCAGGTAGGTTTGAAATTAGTAGATTTCTTCTGTTCAAAGCGGCTACTTCCAAAGAACTGTCAAACGTCACCGACTGACAGTCTCTATTTTCAAAAGTTTATCTTTGGCATTAAGAAACTGTGAAAGGTGACATATTTCAATTTCCAAATCAACGCCTTTTGAACAATGTGTGGAATGACAAAACGAATGTGTGTGCCAGACCCTTCTGTTTAATAAAATTACACATGAAGAAGGACTTTGATTTGATGCTGACACATTCAAATTGTTGAATTCACTTGCACAGCAAATCAAATGAAATGCCAGAAAGAAAGTGAATATTCGTGAGTCATTTTCCAAATATGAGCTGCCACTGCTGAACTTTTTTTCCTGGCCGCACGGACTCTGAGGAAGGGTTAAGTTTAGGATTAGCTGGAACGATCCCGATCACTATGCCGGCTCCCGGGAGGCGAGCTGAAGGCCAGACAGAGAAACGCAAATAAGGAGAACATATTTGGGACTTTAACTTTAATTTAAATTTTAAGTAAGTGCGGCCAACAACAAAATCCAGCCTTGGCCGCACTTTAAATGCGTGCTGGGAGTGCATCAATGTGCCGTCTTCTCTTCTCCTGCAGCTGAGCCGATGTCCACGCTGGACGAGGCAGATCGGGAGTTTGTGCAATGCGCATGAGCTCTTGGGCCGTTGTGACATCAAACCGAGTGTCTTTGCATCCGTTTGATTGACAGCGATTTAAAATTAGAAATTCTCAGAAATGCAACAATAAATTTTTTTTATGAAATGTGTTCTCTTTAATAATAAAAATGCCGCAAGTACATGTCAAAAACTCCAAAAATATGATTTAAAAAATGTATTTTTGTTTTATGCGTAGAAATGAAAAGTATCCCACTGCAATAAAACTTCATTATTTAGCTCATTAGCATTTAGTGTTATATAGGTTGGCCCTCACACATTTTCACCTCCCCAAAACTCCCCCTCTTTGCCAAAAGTTCTAAGTAGTAAGGGAATTCGGACAGAACTCTAGTCTGACTCCAGATGTAACATGATGCTCTTCTCCCAGGAAGTTTCTCCTTTGTCTTTTCAGTCCAGAGAACATTTTTGAGATAATCCAGATTTACTCTACTTCCTCTCAGCTGCTGCCTGCAGGGGTGACCACAGCAAATCATCCGCCTCCATTATACTCTGGGGACAACCCCAATGTTTTTGCCAAATGTGAGATGAGATCCACGTGGAGATTTTTGACATATTTCTAGATTTTACGTTCAGATGACCCCTTGCTGAATTACCTCCTCGAAGGTGCTTTCCTTTGTTTGGGCTGACAGCTCTGTGGTTGGAGTCTTGTTTCCTGTCAGTGAGCTTCAGCCGCTCATTAAGATCAGCAAGACATCTATTAATCAAACCCTGGTGGCCATATGGGAGGGGCAGCTTTTAGAAGGCTTTCCTTCATTTCATCCCAATTTATTTTCCCATAAATGATGAAATATGGCATTCATGATTCTTTTGGTTGAACTCTTTACTTTTTCCTTCTTCTTGGCTTTTCCAACAATTGTTGCTTTCTCATTTGTCCCTTTTCTCTTGCCGTCTACAATCTCTATCATTTAGATTTTCATTAATATTCACTGTGCAGCAGTTCGGATTGCTTGCTGTTGGAGTTGGGAGTAAATCACTGCTGTTCAGCAGCCAACTCTGAAGTCCTCGGTGCATTTTTCCCTGCAGGTTTTGCAGACTCGCAGAAAGCAGTTGGGTTCACGACTGAGGCCAGAAGGCGTTTGCAGACGTCGGAGAAAAAGGAAAAACCGCCAGAGAGGAATTTGAATGTTTGGGTCCAGCCTGCACAGTTTTACCCCTCATTCACCCCGATCCCTGCTGCTGGCTGCACGCTTCATTGTCCTTCCCATCTCACACGCATGCAGATGCCTTGGAGGTATGGGGTGTCCAGTCACCTGGATCTAAGTGCCCCCCCCCACGTGGACCGCGGTGTCTAATGATGTGTCCTCAGCATGAGCTTTACTTACCTGTTTACATCAGGACACTCTCGCTGCAGATCTGCTCCTTCCAACTGGGGCCGTTTCACGTGAAGATGCTGCCCCCACCCCTGCCCCTCATCAGTGTGAGGTCTGAGAGACCCCCCCCCCCCCCCCCCCCCCATGTCAGTTTGGTGGTTTCTGGTATCTGGAGGAAATGGCATTTATTTGTAAAACATCCTGCAGTGAAGTCTGTGATGCGTCTGGCCACTGATGAGGGTCTTCTGTCCCACGGGCGGCGGTGGCTGTGGCGGCGGCTGAGCCGATCGTACCTTTCTATGCAGCTGAGTGCCCCCCCACCCCACCCCCCACCTCTCACCTGTCTGTGCTAAGAGCCAGTCTGCTCTGCTGACTCTGTGTCACTGAAGACTTAATGAGGCAAATAAGAAGCTTTTAGAGTCGGTGGAGGTGGATTATGTGGTTTCAGGGCCTGCCCGTGCACGTGTGCATGCACATGTGTTTATGTGTGTGCACGGTTGCCACCGGCTCGCTGCACATCTGCGGGTTTCTGTGCGGCTTTGTCTGCGCTCCTGGAGACGTTTCAGGAGTTGATCTACTGAGCAACTCTGGGCTTAAACTTGAGGGGATAGAGGGGTTCAGGATAAAGCAAATCAATCAATCAATCAATCAATCGATCGATCAATTAATCGATAAGTTATACACACGCATGGCAGGTTCATATTTGGGATGACATGAATGCAACACGTGAAAAAAAGAAATCATTTTTGTTTGTCTTTTGTAGTTTGAGGATGTTAAAGGCCCACAAAAAAGGTGTTTTTACCTGTTCTTGTAGCATTTTTCTCATGATGGAAGACATATAAGAAGAAAATTTAAATTAAAACGGATTATTTTCTTTATTTTTTGAATCAAGGTGAATCAGGAGCAAATGAAAAAAATGCCGTTGGAAAAAGCTTGTAGCCGTGACGTATAGGTGCTATACAGTTGGAGGGCCACAAACTCCCTGCTCCGCTCCATTCTGATGAAGACACATAAATCCACGTACGTCTTTGTTTTCCTTGTCTGAGCTGACATCTGCCCCAAAATTCCAATATCACTCATCATTTTTGTTGGAACACAGGTTAAAATCCTTATTGAAGGACCACTGGGAACGTTTTGAAAATAGATCAGTGATGATCGGAGTGGGACTTTAATGAACTCCACAGGTTTGTATATGAATATATAGGAAATCTATATGGCTTTTTGTCCTCTACTTTTATCAGTCCTTGTTCTTCTTTTGATCATTTTCCTTATTATGGCTGTTTTCTGGATGAATTTCATTTTGCTCTGGAATAATTAGCATCTTTGAAAGATACTGAAAGATCCTCAAAAGGAAAAGGTGATCTGCGTGTTGTAGACTTCATGTTTGTGCTCTAACATTACATAATTAAACGTCATCAGCCTAAGGAGACATGCAGAAGGTGGAAAGGAGAAAAAAAAGCTTTAGAGAACTTCCAAATTGATGTTTTTTTTTATCTTAGAAACAAGAAATTCTAGATTTTTTAGATTTTGAGTGTTTCATCAATGTGCAGCATCAATGTTACCTCCCTCCACATCAAATTACAAGATTAAATTGAGCGCCACACTCGGAAGATGTTCCGTTTTTTGGGGAAAAAAACCCCAGACCGACTACCTTTAAACTTCTAGGAAAACTACTGACACATGGTGAGGCTTCTAAATGAAATAGTGTTGATGAAACTGAGCAGGATGCTGGTCTGAACGTCAGAACAGATGATGATAGCCCCCTCCTCCTGCCTTCCTTCCCTCCCTGCATCCCCTCCTCCCTCGCCACCTGGAGCCAGCGAGCTGTGACACCAGAGGGAAGGAGGGAGCGATGATGAAGGGGTGAGGGACTGGGGAGTAGCGGAAGAGGGGACCACGCAGGAGGGAGGAAAAAAGACAGAACAGGAAGTGAGATGGACCGAAAAAAGTCATTTATTTAGGAAGTATTCCAATTTTTTGCTCTGCCGTGTGCAAAAAGAGTCACTAGTTTTTGAGTAAAACTGTTATATCTGAAGGTTGAAGCTAAATTTAAGTTAGTGGAGCTCCTTAAGTGGTCGTCATGTGACTATTTTGGCTGTAGTTTGTCTCACATAGCTGGTGTCTTTACTGTAGAAAAAAAACCCTGACACCCTCCTCAGCCAAAATCATTAAACACTATGCAACCTGTCTGAGAAAGAAAACCTGTCATGTTTATGTAAGTAAACACAGACAATATAATATAAACATGATAATTGCTAAGAGGATTTGACAAATACACTTAAACACAGAGATGTGAAAATCTCTATGCGAACAATCAGCATCAAAGTTTTCAGAAATAAAAGAGGAATTCCCTTCACCACTCGTTGAATATTTTCTGTCACATCATGTTTCTCAAATAAAATTTGGCCTATGGACAAAAAAATGTTTAAAAAAAGTAAGTTTTAATCCTTTGACTACCTTTCATCATGCACTGTGGTGAACTTGCATTTGAAAAAAATGGAAAATAATTATTTTAAATCAAAAAAAGGGTCAAAGAAAGACATTTCAAATGTAATAAATGAGTGGAGGCAGTATAGTTTTTATAGAAATTCTTGAGTAACTGTTAATGTTAAAATCCAAATAAATTAATTTAGGAAGCACCTTAAAAAAAAGCAATGTAAAAAATAAAAACTTGACGTTTGAGAACCCGAAAAGATGAAAAATAAATGAAAAACAATACAGTTTCAATGAAAAGCTGCTCTAAAGCTTCTATCTTAACGCTTTTCCATTCAATTTTTAGATCAAATATTTTCAAACTATTTTAATTCTGTTCGGGTTTCCAAATCTTTCAGATTTTATTCAGTAAACCCCCATCTAGATGAGTAGTTTCATGGTTTTGTCTTGTTTTTAGAGAATTCCGCTGAACGGCTGCTGGCCAGTTTCCTCTCTGATTTCCTCTGAACAAACATGCAGAATAGTTTGTTCATCTGCTGTGCGCTGTGTTATCAACACAAATAGTCAGAAGTGTTGGCATATTTCTGCCCGTCTGTGTGTGTGTTTGTGTTTTGAAGGCTGGGAGCATGGAGGTCCCCTGGAGAGCTCATTTTGTCATCTCCTCGCTTGATTTACCTTCCTCCTCTTCTGCTGTTTATTACCAGTCATTACAAGCTGTTTGGAAACCTAATAGGACACACTGACAAACAGGCTGGGAGAGACCCGTACAGCATCACAGCGCTCAGCAACGCCGTTGAGTGAGAGCGAGTGTTCGTTACCTTCGAGGATATCTGTGCATGCAACATCAGCTGTCTTAACTCGTGTCTGCTTTGAGTGAGTGATGTCTTAGTTAGGTGGCTGTTTACAGAGGAGATGGCGGGCCGTGCCTGCCGCCTCCTCCTTTTACGTTCCCCTCTCCTCGGCCCGTCCAGGTGTGGACGCAGCAGCTGCTGGAGAGAAAAGAGCAATTACACACAGACGCGCTCGCTCCATCTCCACTGGTTAATTTTTGTGAGGGGAAAAAAAAACAAGGCGCTTTGCCTTTACGCGCTTCATAAACAGGGGCCAGGCAACAATTAACTCCCTGCTTAATTCTCTAACTATTCAGAATTCATTTTCTCCTGCGACAGCCACATCTGTCACAGCTGGGAGTGAATGTGTTACAGACACAGAAACACACAGAGAGGAGGGACACCAGAGAACGTGTTTGTTCATGTCTGATTTCTGCATATGTGCGTCGTGCGGCTCATGGCTGACCTGTGTGCTGACACAACAAAAGACATGCAAAGAAATGCGTCTGCTGCTGGAACCACGCAAAGTTCAAAGCTTTTTTGTACTTTCGTGGGAGTGAAAACAGTTGTGTGGCTGCGAGCATGGCCCCGTTGTTGCGTTTGAATTCACACATGCAGAGTCTTAGCCATCTTCTGCAGCTCGTTTCACATGAAAAAGTTTATATACAGCTTTCACTGGTCTCACGTTTTGGGGCGGGGTTGCTGCGTGTCAATGGTACCGCCCACAACTCAGAGGGGAATTTCTAAAAAAACTTTGCAGAAACTATTTCCTGTTTATTTATTTATTTTTTAAAATTCATTTACAGATTTAGCATGGACCTCTTCTGGTTTTAGGGTTACATTGTAATTTTACCAACTGTGATGTTCATCGATTACTGCTCTGTTACATGTACATTAAATTGGTTCTATTGCTCATTTATATTTATATTGTGTTTTTATCTTGTTACAATTTTGTTATTTACTCTGAATCTCATTTATGTTTGTTTTATATTCTTGTTGTTAATTTTGTAGTTTTCCAGTAGACAATTTACCACCTGAGCAGGCATTACACATAAAAAATTGTAGGGGTGTGGGGAAAAATCGATTCGCCGATATATCACGATATTTAATTTGGTGATACTTGTAGGCTAGCGATTTAAATTGCTGTCAGAGCTATATTTGTTAAATTATTTATGAGCTTCCTTCAGCGCCGGACTCTTGCTTTCCACTAAAACCTACACCGCACCAAACAACAATAAGATCTCAGCGAGAACTAGTTTGTGTTAAATGTTCAGTCATCCAACAAATATATCTCCATTTACCAAAAGAAAAGCACCATGAATTTGCTTGGGTGGAAGCAACATGTATATGAGATACAGTAACAGTGCTTAACGTTGTGAATGTAAAATGATATGTATTTCACCCTATTTATTACATGGAAAGCCGTATTAATTTTCAAGTAGTTCTTTTTTTTTTCTATGTCATACACCAATACACACCCCTAAAAATATACCCTTTTTGCTAACTCTGGTCTACTTTCTAATAAACTCTGATATGATTTCTAATAAACTAATAACGAAAACAACACAAATTTGTGTGTAGTGTACTGTACAGATTGTAAAACTTCGCTTAATTGATTTCCTTAAAAGTTTAAGGAAAAAAAGTTAAAATATTTTTTTGGTGCTACTTAAATAAACCCAAACCGAAACATTCTTCCTACATTTCAGTCTGTGGCCTATTGTTGAAACAATAGTCTCGTTCTATCAGGATTCTATTCTATTCTATTCTGTTCTATCTGTTTTATTTGCTGTAAACAAATGACTGTTGAATAGAACTTTAAATCAAAGTAATAGTCTCTAAAGTGATGGTCCATAGCAACCATAAGATAATTTTCATGCCTGGATGCCATACTTATTTCTACCAAATGAAAACAGAAAACAACTTATTGGGATTTTAAGCAGTTATCATTTCAGATTTTAACTTGAATCTCCATACTTTGTCAAAAAAGGTACATGTCTTAAAAAATTTTAACATCACAGCTATTAGGATGGGGAATCCAATGGTATGCTTTTCTAGTACGTTTTTGCAAAAAATCAAGTGAAATTCTTTGACTGAAGATGGCATCTTTTATTAAAGTCAAAGGTCATGTCTACACCTTTTTTCTATATTTTTTCGTAAACATACGTAAAACTGACTATGTTCAATTTGAAATGGGCCTCAGGTTTTTGTGTCATTATGTGAGTTTAGCAGCCAAAGCAGCCTTTTTCACCAGCCTGATGGCTACTGTATGTTTTCTGAATGTTGTTAAATAAAGTTCAGTCAATTCAAGAAGCTTCATCTGGGCTTTTTGTAAAGCCTGAGCAATTTTGGCTTTATTTTTTGTAAATAATGTGTTTTAAAGTAAATTATACTTTGTAAAATAAAGTCTCCGTCCTTCAAGTGAAAATGAAGCACAAAATAGGAAAGAGAGATGTAAGGAAGTGAATAGAAAGAGAAGGACGGGTCCAGATGTGTGAGTGTAGGGAGGGAGCAATCTGGCGGAGGAGGAGGCGGGGGATCGGGGATCAATAGTTGAAATGAAGAGAGGATGGATCGAAGAGTGATGTGTGGCAGATTTTGGCTCGGGCCTCGTCTTCTTGCTGAGCAGCTGGACTGCATTAGTGGCCAGTGTTAATTACTGGGACTGAGCGGAGCAGGAGTGCACGGCGACGCACACGCCCGTGCACGCGCCCGCACAGCCTGGGATTCAGGGTCACCTTGCTCGCCTTGTTTGAACCAGCAGCGAGAGCGGGGGAGATGTGCCAGACGAGGGAGCGTGCACGTGTCGCCCCACTGTGGGAGTTTCTGTTATTAATGGGGTTTAGTGCGAGGGGGTCAGGCGAAACTTTACCTGTCCACTTTTTACTTGTCTTTAGAGAAAACAAGGAGATTTATCACAGTGTGCCGTAAGAAAGAAATGATTGCAGCTACTTAAACCCTAAAAAACAAATCCCTTCAAGTAAAATGACGAATAGAAGAGGTTTGAAAACTTTCCATACAGGAGATTTTTTTAATTCTCCAAAAAGTCGCGGAAAAAAAGAGCAAGTCTGGCTGGAGGCTCATTTTTTCACTATTGTTGTAAAACAATAAAAAATAATGAGATCACTTAAATAATCATTATTTTTCTGTTGATGGTGCTGATTCGTCTTGCTGCCTCACTGGTCTCCATGCGATTAAAACAGAAAACAGCTCTGTTTAATCATTTCTCATTTCATTCATTGTTTTTCTTTGACTGCCTTCTTAACCCACTTCAATTCCAGCATTTTTTATGGATTGTAGTTTGATGATTGGCTACATTCACTGTAAAAGTAAAATTTGCACTGGCCATTCTTTTCTTTTAAAATTGTAATAAACTTTACATTCCACTCAGTTGGGAATTTACAATAGTTTCAACAATATTGTACATGCTGTTCCATACTGTAGGGGGGTTGGACCCCCTTTGACCTTCAGAACTGCCTTAATCCTTGGTGCTATTAATTCAACAAAGTACTGGAAACCTTCCTCAGAGTTTGGTCCATATTGACAGCATCGCGCAGTTGATGCAGATTTGTCGGCTAGGCATCTATGATGCCAATCTCCCGTTCCATCCCAAAGATGCTTTAATGGGTTGAGATCTCATCGTCATGTTCAAGAAAACAGTCTGAGATGATTCCAGCGTCATGACATGGCTCCTTATCTTGCTGGAAGTAGCCACGAGAAGATGGGTCACTGTGGTCACAAAGGAATGGACATGGTCTGCAAAGTTACTCTGGTAGGCTATGGTGTTGGAACCATGCTTAATCTGTGCAAAGTGTGACAAGAAAATATCCCCCACACCATGATACCACCACCACCTGCCTCAACTGTTAATATGAGGCAGGATGGATCAATACTTTCGTGTTGTTGATGCCAAATTCTGACCGTACCATCTGAATGTGGCAGCAGAAATGGAGACTCATCAGACCAGACAACGTTCTTTCATTCTTCTTTTGTCTAGTTTTGGTGAGTCTGTGTGAATTGTAGCCTCAGTTTCCTTTTCTTAGCTGACAGGAGTGGTACCATGTGTGGTCTTCTGCTGCTGTAGTCCATCTGATTTAAGGTTGGATGTGTTGTGTGTTCATAGATAATCTTCTGCAGACTTCGGTTGTAACCAGTGGTTCTTTGAGTTCCTGTTGCCTTGCTATCAGCTAGAACCAGCCTGGTTATTCTCCTCTGACCTCTGGCATCAACAAGGCATTTCCACCCACAGAACTGCTGCTCACAAGATATTTTCTCTTTATCTGACCATTCCCTGTAAACCCATAGAGATGGTTGTGAGTGAAAATCCCAGTAGATTAGCAGTTTCTGAAATCCTCAGAGCAGCCCGTCTGGTACCAACCACAATGCCACGTTCAGACACTTCATTCACCTTTCTGCCTCATTCTGATGCTCGGTTTAAACTGCAGCAGATCGTTTTAAGATTAAGATCAACTTCCACGGTAGGGAAATTCCGTTGTAGTAGCAGCACAATAAAGTAATACTAATAAAATGAATAGAAATTATACAGGGAAGAAGAAAATAGAGGCAAAACACTTATATACATGTACACCCGTTGGCTGGCAGATGAATTGTAGTCTGATGGCGGATGCAGGAATGACTTCCTGTTCCGTTCCTTTGCACTGCATGGTCTTGACCTTGTCAACATGCCTAAACGCATTGAGTTGCTGCCTTGTGATTGGCTTATTAAAAAGCAGTTGGACAGGTGTGCCTACTAAAGTGGTTAGTGAGTGTATGCTGTAGTGTTGATGTTTTAGAAAGAAAACATCTTTTTATCTACTAAACTTAAGTAAGAATAGCATTTTTTAAAATCACATTTTACTTCTTTTTTAGGCCTGGATAAGAGACGTTACACATTAATTTACTTCTACTGATACAATTTGATTGTCCTTTCTAGTGCTATAGAAAAAAAGGTTTCTCTTGTTAGATGGGGAGGGATAAAAAAATACGTATAGCTCTGTAGTGAGTTAGACATCCTGGAAGGTTTTCGTTGAGAATTGTTTAAGGAAAGCTCCACCTGTTTCCTTCTCAAACCAAAACTCAAGTTGGTAAAGCGTTTTCTTTGTTCCGTCAATGTTTTTCACTCATTTTAATTCCAGTTCTGGTAACCGACCACCCTCACAGGAGTCCAGATCTGCTCTTTGCTGAGTTAGGTGGGTGAACCAGCAAACACAAAGAGCTGTTATCAAAGACCACTTATTTACACCATGATCTTGAGGACGCTGATGATGGTATTTTTTGGCAACAACAGACACAGATACATTTTCTTAAGTCGGCTTCAGCTACACTTCTACTGTCGACTCCAGAACCCTGTTCCTGGAGAACGTTTAGAACGAGGCAGGAGCTCAGCAGGAGGCAGGACGCTCCTCTACGCTGCACGAAGTTCAAGGGTTTTCTGTGGCTCCTAATTACACAGCAGAAGACAGGAGAAAGCAGCAGAGAGCACCAGGAAGAGAGGAAGGTCGCTTTGACGCTCTTATCTTTTGTTTCTAAACAGATGTCGACCGGGCTTTCTTCATTGCAGCACAAAGGGCCTCTGACAAAAACACACACTCTGCCATGTACACTCTTCATCCTGAATAAATCAATGCATTCTGGTTGGAGTAATTTCCCATGGTGCTTTGCTCCAGCCCCTGTGGGTGAGCGTGGTGACAAAGCCAACCACGAAGGAGCGACCCTCTTAGTTTCTGCCCTCCTTTTGCAGCCTTCTTTTTTATCTCCACTTGTGCTGTTGCATTCATGCTTTGTTAACACTGCTTACATTTGAACAATATGCACTTTTAGCACTAAAATGTATTCACATCAAGCGCAGGAGTTTTTTTTTTTAGGTACAAATGAATATAAAACATCCATCTGGCACATATTTAAAATATCCCGCACCAGTGTCTCGTCATACCACAGATAAATGGAATCAATTCAGCCAAAGCGGAATTTTTTTAACCATTTATGACGATAAATATGAAAAATGTTTTTATCACTTTACTACAATTAGTAAATTTTTTAACCAAAGCTGTTTAATTTTGCAGTATTTCCCATATCGCCTTCTCTCTTCAGTTTAGCCCCAAAAAACGTTTTTTGATTTCAAGATTTTGTTCATGTCTTGATTTGTTTCAACTGTTTTAACCATCTCAGGTCATTGAGCTGCAGCTGCTTGTTGCAAATTTGAGAATCCCTTTTCTAAAATGTCCTCAAACACTTTTCCAGGCCTTACGGAGCGAGCAGGTCATGTGACAGACGTGTAGAGATGATGGCGACTAAAATTTGATGATATTTAAGGGGAATTTCTTTTAGTGTCATTGTATGCACAACAAAATGATGATGCTCCTAAGTTGTTTTAAATGATCAATTCAAGTCAGGGTTAGACATTAAAAATACATTTTAAATATAAAAATAAAGATAAACTTATTGGAAAAAAAAGTGATTTTAAAAATAGAATTCACCCCAACCCCTCCATACTTTCATTAAGCAAATTAAGCAAAAAATTAGGGGGGGAAATGTGAACCAATAAAAATATTTAAATAAGAATCAAAAACGGTCTCTAAAAGCAAATAAAATGAAGAGTTTGTACATTTTTAATTCTTTCTTCAAAGGTAAAATGGAAAACTTTTTGAAACACGTTTTTAGCTAAATGTAGTTGAGTACCTCAACGCGGTGCAAGTCTCTTACTACTGTAAATTGTTTTTCACTTTCCATGGTCGTGCTGTTTTTAGCAGATCATTTTTGTGAAGTTTTGCATCTGTTTAAAAAAAAACGTTTTAATTTTTCTTTGCCGTGCATTGTGTCATGCATCCTGATTGGCTGTAGACATTTGCCTGCAATCTCCTCCATCCCGTGTCTCCTGTGCAGAGAACTTTGAATTTGCCAAATTGACATAAATCTTCGATCGCGATCAAGTTTTTGTTTTCTTTCTTTAAAACTGGACTTATTTTTCTACGAAGGTTTAAACTTCGGGAGTTTAAAAAAAAAGCGTGAAAACGTTCGTGTGAGAAAAGTTTATAGTAAAGAGTTTTACAGCTTTAAAACATCTTTAAGCCCACTTTGTGGTTTCACTTCTAGAACGTAACTCCTGTGGAAACTCAAGCCATGAGAAATGAGACGACAGAAAACCTTTGTGCATCACTGGAACATTTCCGTTCAACTGAACACAAGTTTTTTTCCCAAGTTTTAAAATAAGCGTTTAGTTAAATTGTGTTGCCAGATTCTCATTCCCCAACGCCTGCTGTGGCTAATTAGCCTAATTATCTGCTTTGGTGCTTTTTCTAAAATATTTTCCTAAATCCTGACTTTAGGTAGATATTTGTTTTTTTTGTTTTTATAGTGTGATATTGTTCATAAATATAGCGAAAAAAGATTCCCATAGATGTCTAGAGCTTTAGCCCGCCAGAAGAATCTGCACTGCCACCTAGTGTTTGGAGGCATGAATCAAATGACACAAACATCCAGAAAGTAAAAGAATTTATTCTTTAGCGTCTGTGAAGGTAGATGGGCTTCCTCCCTCCTTCGTCTGCCACTTTTCTCATCTTCCTCATCCCTCCTCATCTTTGAATCTTTGCCGGCTGAGAGACAATCGTTTGTGACTGAGCCAACCTGCTAATGGTGGATGGCAGGAAGCGGAGTGGCCCCTGCCAAACGTGCACCCGTCAAATCCACACGCGCGCTCGCATCGCTAAAAGATGCAACGCAAATGCGCTCACACAGAACCGAGCGCGCTCCCTGCTGCATTGCTCCTGGTGTTGGGCCTTCTCTCTGCTCTGTGTCGTGCCTCCTCCTCCTCCTGCTCTTCCTCTCCCCCTCCACCTCCACCACCACCTCCTTCTCCCAGTACATCTGGCACGCTCAGCTGCTGAGGAGCGCCATAATTATCCCGCCGGAGACGCACATGCCTGCATACACAGTGAGGAATGCTCTCACACACTCGTCTTCGGCGATCCGCGCCGCTCCCTGCTGCTCTTCTTCGTCACTACCGGGGCTTCATTAGAGTGTGTGCAGAGTGTGTGTGTTGGTGCATTGTGCTTCTGGATGCTTTCCAGATGTTTTTTTTTTCTCGTTGTTGTTGTTTTCTTTTATAGTTGAGAAGTCGGGCGTGTCCTAGATGCAACTGGCCTGCTCCACCATTCAACTTTGCTTTTAGCCCTTCCTCGCGTCTGATCTTTCAGCCTCCGTCTCTCGTCCGCAGCAGCTCTTGATGTTGGAGGGAACAATGTTTTGCTCTTTGTCCCACACGAAGGCCTCATTCTTTTCATCACAAACTGGTTTTGACCTTTGCTTTGAGTCTGAATGTGGATCTGATTGCGAAAAAGCTGGAAACCGCCCCCCCTCTGCAGCACGGTGTCACATTATAATTACTGCTCTGTGCAGGTGAAGGAGAGGCTGAGGTCGCGCCGGTGTGTGCGTGTGAGACAGTGTGATTGCCTGTAATTGTGTGTGTATTTATAGCGTGATTGGCAGTCGGTGCGTGTGGGTGGGACTGCAGGTTTGATTCCTGGTGCCACTTTGTGTCAGACTTACCGCCGTGCCAAAAGCGAGCGAGCTTTGTGACAAAGAATCTGGAAACGCCTCCCCGCCGATCCACTTACAGCCCGAGCTTTTAGTGCCTCAGAACGCACATGCGTCAGTCACATGGGCGGAGCAGGCAGGTGGAGAACTTTCTGTCAGTCTACACTTTTGTTTGACTCCATGGAATTGTGTTCATAGACTTTCACAATATCTGCAGTGACGGGTTACCCTCAGGGTTCTTAATATTTTTCTTTTTTTTATAATAAAACGCTGAAAAATCTACGTTTATTTTTCAAAGTGTTCTGATATTGTTGGAAATAAGAAAAACAAAAACAGGTGGAGCTTCAGATGACTTAAAGATGCAACATTAGGCTTTGTTTGTTGGATTACAGTTTCATTCTAAAATTAATCCAAGTGGTGCTAAAATCCGTTCTGCGTGCCTCTGGTTTGACAGATTGTTAATCTCAGTTAATTTTGTCACCAAACAATGGGATCAACGGGATCAGCCGTGTTTGCAGAGTGGCTGCTGGGTCGTCTGACACCAGCTGGAAGCCTCTAGATCCACGCATTCTGCTGCAGACTGCATCACTGGTGTAGTTTACTCACACAAAAAATTTCAATGTGAGCTAAAATAGAATCCTCAATCTGTAGAAAATGAGCAATTAAATGATGAAAAATCCAAAATTTCTGATGCTTCTCTATGGTCTTATTATGATGTTCAATTTCAACCTTAAAAGCAAAACCAAAGACCTAAAAATATATAAAATCCGTTTGAAATCCAGTAAAGAAGAGCTGTTCTCAGTGTGGTTTTTCCTGATCCAAACAGCGTAAAACTGATCTCACCGGCATATTTAAAGACCCGATGAAAATCATGCCTATGGTATTTTTAACATGTTCTCATGGCATTTTTCTGATGAGGACATATGTTAAGAAAGTTAAAATTGCATTTTGAGCATTTCTTTATTGAAATAATTTTGAATCACAAACAGATGAAAAAAATGCAATTTGAAATAGATCCCATTTGTGACGTAGAAAAGTCGCTGCACGGGCCACAAGAAGGGGAAGGGGGGGCGGGGTTGCTCAACACCATTCGTCCTGTCCACAACTTAGAGTTGAATATCTAAAGAACTACTGCTGCTCTGCAGAATCCTAGAAAATGACACTTTTTTATTTTTATTTTGGCTAAAAGCAACAATCATAATTATAAGAATAATTGATCAAAAGAGGATCAGAGTGGGACTTTAACACGCTTTAACAAGTGCCATCTTTGTGCTTTTGTGTTTTATAAAGAAATGAATTGTGTTAAGAAGCTGTTTTTGTCACACTTTTATTCAAATTTGATTTGGTTCTTTTATTTTTTGAAGACTAAAATAAGCCTGTGATTGTTATTGGATGAATAATCCAGACAGAATTATTTATAGAAGAACAAAAAACTTTCAATGTTTTACTTTTCGAGCTGTTGAAAACATTTTCAGTTAAAAAAGGACTAAAATAGTTGTTTTTGGAAACAAAGACAAGACAAAATTAATAGTTAGAAGGAACTAAATCAGTATTTTACAGTGACCATCAAATACTCAAGACTTCTAAACGTTTGTTCAGGTCCTGCAGGCCGGACAACAGTAACAGTCTTCTTTGTTTGGACCAGGAGAACTGATCACATCACTCCTGTTCTGAAATCATTGGAGGTCTGCAGGAAACACTTCCCCTGGTAAAACCTGATAAATCTTTATTTGTCATTGTCACACAGATAATAAAATTAAAACCAAACGGCTTTCAGCTGCTCAGCTG
Source organism: Oryzias latipes (assembly GCF_053564925.1). Taxonomy (NCBI): domain Eukaryota; kingdom Metazoa; phylum Chordata; class Actinopteri; order Beloniformes; family Adrianichthyidae; genus Oryzias; species Oryzias latipes. Next base: position 28,858,468 of record NC_136242.1, on the reverse strand, counting down.
CACAAAGGTAGAAGTAGCTTCTTAAATCGTTGATTTATGTGTTTGTGAGGTTTTGTACCAATAAAGCTTTGAATAATAAAACATTTTACAGGTCTATCCTTAGAGACACAGCATGAGTCAAAAATAAACTTTGGACCATTACAACATATTGATTCTGGACTATAAAGTATCCAGATTATATAACTGCAAGCTAAACCAAAATCATAACACTCCCACCCCCGTGCTCTAGCATTGGTATCTTCCATTTTCTTAGCAGTTGTAAAAAGGCCTGCTATTTTTTCTTTTTTAGGGTATTTTCTGGTTACTTTTTCATACGAGCGCACGTCTGAGTAGAAAACAATCTCGATGGTGAACTCCCGCTCTCATAATGAGATGCATTGGGACTGGATGAATGGTTCTGCCCTTCATCTTTACAATTCGGATGCTGTCCTAAAATTCATCATATCCATCTCTCAGCTGTACCCACCCCTCCACCTCCCATCTGTAGTTCCTTCTCTTCTTTCTGTCCACAACCCCCCCTAAGGAAACAGTGCCGCCCCTGAGACTCGCTGGACTCTCTCCCTCCTCCTGGTGCACGCTGTGCTCCAGGGCCTCAGTAGAAGTGTAATTTCCCCAGTGTTCTCCCTAACCTGGAATATCTGACACTGTGACACGGAAAAAGAAAAGGGAATCTGTGTGTGTGTGTGAATGTATACCCATGGGTGCATGGGGAGATGTGAAATTTTGCAAGACGAGAGAGGTCTTGTGGTTCAAAGGGGTTTTTGGTTCGTTATTTTTGTCTCTGAGCCTTTACAGAAACTGCTGGTGCTCATAATGGGAGCAAACAGAAAGCAGCCACAGCTGAAGTGTGAATCACAGATGGTGCAATGTTTTAATATGAGGTCCAACAGACCTAATTCATCTGTCATTTCAGGCCAGTTCTTTGTTCCTGCCTCCTGACATTTGAAGCAACTAAGCTGATAAAGTGCACAAAAACGGCAAAACAGACAAAGGAATGAAGGTGATGCTCCATAGCAACCATAGACTTTATTGTTATATCTGGTGGTTTATGTTCTAAAATGGGATTTTTGTGTCTCTACAGCCATGATTCTTGTCACGTTTCCTTAGCAACCAATATTTACACTTGTAACATATATGTGCTCAGCATCAATATCACTTTGAACGTGTGTAAATTTGTTTTAATCAGATCATTTGTGTGAAAGTCATTCTAGAGTCTGAATAACTCTTGCTAACACGTCTATGGAATAATCTGTAGGAATTAAGCTGTAACATAATGGACAATAAAAGTAAATATATCATTCTAAAAGTCAAACTCTAAATAATGATAGCACCCTCTGTTAAGGTCAGAGGTCATGTTGGAAGAGGTCTTTTTTAATGATTTCACGTGATCAACATGTGTTTTAACATTCATGACTATTGAGGCATTTTTTTCCATTCCTATATCTTCCAATGTTTGGGTCGGTTGCCATAACAACAAGATCTGTCAATTCGGATGATTATTTTATTTAAGTATATTTACCTTTTTTGTTGTTGTTAGTTTTTAACTTCATAGTTTTATAGATTTGATGTTTGTGCAGTTGTCGTAGCAACATTATGTAGGGGGGCGGTGTCTTTGACACTGTGGTAAAGGGATTTTTACATCCAACCTGATGTTTGGCTAATTTGAGTTTTCATGTAACGAACAACCTCAAAAGTATAAAGTTATAAACTATTGATCTAGCGGCGCTCTCTTTCCCTCTGCGCCTCCCTGCTCTCTGGCTCTGGGGGCCTCGCGGCGGTCCTGCTGGCCCTGGCCTGGGTGGCGGTCTTGGTCGCCCGGGGGGCGGTCGTTCCCTGCCTGTTCCCGTGTGGCGTTGGGGGAATTCCGGCTGCCGCTGCTGCTGCGGCGGGGGTCTGGGTGTGGGGGTGGCTGGGCGCTCCTCCTCCTTCTTTTCACATTCCACCATCCATTTTAGAAGAACATAAACACTCACCTGAGCACAGGTGTTAGCTCACCTTTGCACTAATAGTTTGCATGATTGAATGAATGAAAGATTTCACACTAGTTGGTTTAAAGGCATAGGTATGCGTTCGTGAACACTATCTGTTTTGTGTGCATGTTGACATGTGAACATTTTTGCGGCTAGCAGGTGTGTTGATAATATTTGAGTGTGTGAACAGGCCCCGCCCTTTTTGTACTACATTTGAACCGTACCGTAACGATAAACAACCAGTAAACCTGTCTGCTCTATGCTGCTTCATGGTCTTACCCCCCTTCCCCTCCTATTATCACCCTCCTACCCCCCCCTCTCTCTTACGTCCTTCTCTCTTCTTCCCCTCTTTCTTTTTCCGTCCGGTCCAACACCAAAGATTTTCAAACATGATTGAAATTAATAAAGTTTGGCCTCAATTACAAAAGGGGTTTATTCAGAAATACCTTTGGTTTGTCTGAAGATGAATAACCCCTCTTGTTAAAATAAAATATGTCCAACACAAGAGGCCCTCAGCTCTCATCTGTTTGCCTAGCTGTTGGACAGGACAAGTTAAAAAAAAAAAAATAAATAAATAAATAAATAAACTATTGATCTAAGTGATTACATCCATGTTCATTTTCTACATGTTTGTGGCTGAGATGATTATAAGAATATAAAATTATTAACAAAACGGTAAAGGAAAAAAAATAAAAGCAAGAAAAAGTCATTTTTACGTAATCCTCATAAAGTGAAATTATTTCAAATCTTATCTAAACTGAGCAGCCAACAGTCAGTTTGCAGATGGAGCAGAATCAAAAAGCCGGGCAGCAGAGCAACAATCAGCATAAAGATGTTCTCAGTGAGTGAATATTTCCATCTTTAATGTCCCTCAGTCTCTGCTCTTTGAAGCAGAACTGCTGTCTGTCCAGCTGTCCTGCCGTCACTGGAACGTCTGGAGACGGCGAGCGCTCCCTGACTAGAGCCCGCCGCACAAATGGCTGCCGGATCGATAGTTTTCTACAAGCAATATTTGGTATCAATGCGTGTCCTCCTCATTACCGCAGCAGGCTGCCCTCTCCACGGACCTGAATTATTCAGACACACAAGCAGACACAAGCACACGGAGTCTGGCCTTTTGCTGTCTGTCTCTCATCATTTCCTCCCACTTCCTCGCGCTTCCTCTTCCACCCTCGCCATCTTTTGGCTCAGGTTATAAAAATCAGCACACCAGGTCGACCTTTGTCTTTTTTTTTTCTCCTCATAAGCCTCACTCAGCACATCTTCTCTCCTTTTTGTGTTTCAATGATGGTTTAAAAAGGCCTAAAATCTTTTATTGTATCTTAAATAAAGTCTTTAACTTAATTTACAGATCTGTGATCCATCACTGAACCTAATACAAAAACAGAGCGGAGCTTAAGAAAGCCTTAGATTTTAAAGGCGGCACATCTTAAATCTGTTCATCCCAGTTCATCTTTCTAAATGATCTTCTCCTCACCTTTCCTGCTGTCTTATTGTGCAGGCAATAATTGTCTGCTATAATGACAGTCGTAAAACTTTAATACCCCGGTGCTGTTGTAACCGTTAGACACTTAATGTTTGCGAGTTAATGTCTGCAAATGGTTTTCGGTGATGCTGCTTCTGTGCGTCTCTGCGGCCCAATCGGTTCTGCAAGAAAGAAATCAACGTGGCCTTAGTGTTAATTACCGAAAACACAAGAAAACAAAGTTCTTTTAAAGCAGATCTCGACATGAAAACACATGCCGGCATACAGATTTGTTGTTGCACAGATTTTTTTGGACTGTTTTTGAGCCAAAATAAAGATTTCTGCTGTTTAAACCCAAACTTTAAATTATATTTAAAAGTTTTAAAGAAATCTTTGATGTTGGTTTCTATATTTGAAATATTATTCCACTAACATATTTATCATTCAATTTTGGCATGAATAGAGGTACAAAGTCCTTTTAAACACAGAAAACGGACATTTCTAATACTTTTTAAGCTTGTAAAGTTTTACATAATCAATTGTGTTAAATATAAATATTTTACAGCTAAATTCCCACAAGCTGGTCAAAAAAATCCAAAAAGTCCAGCAAAGTCTGTTAAACTTGGTTTTAGCACAAAAAAGAAAAGAAAAAGTCTTTCTTATTACTGCCTGCTGTTCAAACTCCAACTACTTATAATAAGCTCACTGTCTTTCCATAAATTACCTCATTACTGCTTAGCAGAAGTCATTCACAGTCTGATTACTGTGTATGTAGTTGGTAGTTATAGTGAAATGTCCATAGTTGACAAATGTAGTGTTTAATAGTAAAAAGCTACATTAATTATTTTCAAACAAATGAATTAATTTAGAAATTGGTATGTTGGAAACTATAGATATGGTTCTCAAGTTTTCACCCTTTCTGTTTGTTTAAATGGATCGATGGCCTGATCCGTTATACTAAGTGACTTCTAGGTGGCTGTTTACACTGTCAAGTCATTTTGATGTATTAGTTTGAAATCATAATATTGCACACAATGGGTGTGGTCTTTTGATTGACAGACAGAACTAAACTTCTGTCCAAATTCTCTCACTACTCTCCGGTTAGTGCCCGTCTCTAAAGGCATCGCTGCTTGCCAGATTGGTGAATATAGACCACAATGCATTGCGTTTGAACTATATTTCACTTGAAATAAATGTGTTTACATTTAATTTTTATAAATCTTCTAATTTTTCATAGATAGTGGATTCATAAATAGTCTGTGTAAAATATTCATGTTTTGGTTTTTTGGCAAATGGATTTTCGCATTAAAAAAACAAAATCAGTGTCCGAATTGCGTTAAAATCCAGGGCACCACATAGTCCAGCACTATATAATCTTTTTGGGGTTAATTCAACCTGAGATACTAGGCGTGTTTTAACTGCTGTCATTTGGTCCCGCCCCCCCTGTTTTTGTAGGCACTGTTTTCTGTGACGTCAGTTCCTGCATCGAATGCAGAGCTGAAAACTGGCTAGGAATTCGCACAGTGTGACCACAAACTGTCCATCTATACGAGTAGATTTGATCCTAATATAACCGGCGATTGGGAAGCTTTAAAATGGTCTCAAAGAGTCATTTTTGGATTATTTTTTTCATGGTTACAGCCACTCATTCATGTTCTTGTAATGAAGTTAAAGAAAAACAAGCTTCTTTGTTAAATGTAGGTCTCTAATGACTCAGGATGGTGAGATCGCATAGGCTCCGGGGTTGCCATGGAGAACCGTCTATCATCAGCTTTGCTGTTGATCATTTGTTGTTGCCATGGCGAGTCGGACAGTCCTCCCTGTTCAGTATGTGAGGCAGCGCTGAGTCCTTTTCCTGCAGCTGAATTCAGATGAGATATCTGCATGTATGTATTTGTGTGTCTGTTGGTGGGTGGGGGGCGGCCTGCCCTGAGGCGCTCATTCCTTAGCGGTGGGCTAACGGGGCGCGCAGCAGCCCTCATCCTCGCCCTGATCGATGCACCGCGTAGCCTCTGCATGTGAGAGTGTGTGTGCGTCTCTTTAGCAGGAAGCAGAGGAGAGTCCAGGGGCCCCTGCATTCCCTGTCCGGGGACGCACGCAGGTCCCAGCACCTGGCCCCGGCGTGCACAAACGCTGCACACATCCACACACTGGCTCGTTTGTGCTCGTCCCTCTCCCACTCACTTTCTGCGCAGACTCACACAGCATGCATACAGATGGAGTACACACAGCAGTCCCAGTGCGCTGCAGCAGCTCTACGCTTAAAGTACAGCGGCTCGCAACACAAACACTCTGAGCTGAAGACAATGCTTCCAGGTGCTGTGAGGAAAGAAGAAGATGCTTCTAGACAACATTTAGAAGCGCACAGGTGCACACGAGCCTCCTTAGGAGTCTGAAAGAACAGCAAAAATAACATTTTTCATTCAGAAAACCTCAGAATTAGTTTTTAAAGATGAATGGCTCCAGTGGCTGTTCATGTTTGAGCAGTCCTGAAACTCTCTTTTCATTTTCTAGATGTGGTGTAATTAAAGTGCCACTCTGATCATATTTTGATTTCTTTTTCAAAGCGTTCCTAGTGGTCTTTTAAATTATAGTTATTTTAACCAAAATGTAAAAAACCACCTTTGTCGTTTTTCTAGGACATAGTTTCTGCAGAGCGGCAGTAGAATATTAAAACCCACTTCAATGAAAATCATGTTTTGGGTGTTTTAAACATGTTCTTTGGGCATTCTTTCTCATAGTGGAGGGAATATATTAAAAAGTTTAGCTTAAAACTGCATTTCTCCTGCTTGTCGTATATCAGGAGCAGAGAAAAAAAAATGCAGTTTAAAAAAGCTTCTCAGTGACATAGGTGCTACAATCGGCAGGCCAAAGTCTCTCTGCTCTGCTCTATTCTGATGCATCCACTTGTCCACTCATCCACATGTACTTCGTCACTTTCCTCCACCGGAAAGGAATGATGGAGGCTGACTCCACGCCAACAGTCCCGCCCACAACTCAGAGGCAAGTTTCTGAAGATCTCCTGCTGCTTTGCAGAAACTATGTCCTGGAAAACGACACAGGTTTTTGGCAAAATCATAAAAGACCACTGGGAACTATTTAAAAAGTCGATCAAACACGGGTTGGACAGCAAGTTGTGGACGGGACCAGTGGGGTACATCAACCCCACCCCTCCTTCACCCGCTGTTGCTGAGACTTCGTCAGAGGAGCCTGCTGCCAGCCCAGCATATTTTCTGTTACAAATAAGCTCCTTTTCAAATGGTACTTCTTCTCCTCCTGATTCATGATTTGAAATAAGAAATGCTCAAAAATATAATTTTGAGCTTAATTATCTTAATTTACCTCCACCATCACCAGAAAAATGCTATAAAATCCTCTTTAAAACATGGTTTTCATTGGAGTGTTTTTTTAAAACTTGCAGAAACATCACATTAACGTTACAGCTCTGGAAGTGAAGTGAGGATTTCATAGAAGCGGTTGGAGTAATAGTATTTCGGTAACCGTAGTACTTTTTTTTTTTTTTATACACTGTATTTTATCCCACGAAGGGAAATTCTTTCTCCGCATTTGACCCATCCCCTTGGGGAGCGGTGAGCTGCAGCCGAAACCGCGCTCGGGAGGCAGTAGCGTTAAGGGTCTTGCCTAAGGACCCTCACTGGGTGATGTTAACTGCTCGCCATTGATATGGTAATTGACCCCAGTACCATTGCTCATTCCCCTCCGGGAATCGAACCCTGGTTTCCTGCATGGTAGCTTCCCACCTTACCAAACGAGCTACCCAGCCGCAACTTGTATATATACTTGTATATCATTGAAGTTTATTTCTGATGCTTTAACATCTCTGAAACGTCCGAACTGGATCACATCTGTTGCAGAGTCACTCGGTTGTGATTCTGACTCTGGAAAATGTGAGGGTACCTGCTCATTAACTGCTTTTGTCAGATATTAGCACCTTCTGTCAGGCATCACAGGCTGTGTTAGTGTGTGTGTGTGTGTGTGTGTGTGTGTGACTGGACTCAGCAGATAGAGGATGAAGCTGCTGATGTGGAAGTGTATTGTGGGTGCTGGAAGAGTGTGCACGTGTCGTTTAAAGGAGGCGGCTGGTGCTCAAACTTCACAGAGTGTGAAAGTGTCGCTGTCAAGGACACCTTTAATTACAACAGCAGGGGTTCCTGTGTGTGTGGGTGTGGGGGTGTGCATGTGTGTGTGTAACAGGTCAGTAACTATTATGTTGTGAATGTGAGGACAGTTTAAGTTAAACTGCAGAACTCAAAGAACAGACCGCTCAGACTGCTCACACATGACTCACTGATGTTTCTCTGCAAAATAAAAAAATAAAAAACTAATATTTAACATTTTAAATCAGTTCAAAAAGGAAATCAGACACTGGACGAAGTGCAGACTATTGAGATGAACTGGAGAAATGTTTCATTAGTACTTAATCTAGATTATTTGGATTTTCTGGAGCCTTCTTTGAAGCTCTACAACCATTCCTGTTTTAACTCTGCACCTTTACAATAGATTTAGAAAAAAGTTGGTTCTGTGCCCCTTGAAGGCGAGGGTTGCTTTCATATTGTTTGCTTATGGCGGAAAATGCAATAAAGCATCCCAAAGATTCATCCCAAAGATGCTTTAATGGGTTGAGATCTCATTGTCATGTGCAAGAAACCAGTCTGAGATGATTCCAGCTTCATGACATGGCGCCTTATCCTGCTGGAAGTAGCCACCAGAAAATGGGTCACTGTGGTCACAAAGGAATGGACATGGTCTGCAAAGTTACTCTGGTAGGCTATGGTGTTGGAACCATGCTTAATCTGTGCAAAGTGTGACAAGAAAATATCCCCCACACCATGATACCACCACCACCTGCCTCAACTGTTAATATGAGGCAGGATGGATCAATACTTTCGTGTTGTTGATGCCAAATTCTGACCGTACCATCTGAATGTGGCAGCAGAAATGCAGACTCATCAGACCAGACAACGTTCTTTCAATCTTCTATTGTCCAGTTTTGGTGAGTCTGTGTGAATTGTGGCCTCAGTTTCCTGTTCTTAGCTGACAGGAGTGGTACCATGTGTGGTCTTCTGCTGCCGTAGCCCATCTGCCTTAAGGTTGCATGTGTTGTGCGTTCATAGATGCTCTTCTGCAGACTTCGGTTGTAACCAGTGGTTCTTTGGGTTCCTGTTGCCTTTCTATCAGCTAGAACCAGCCTGGTCATTCTCCTCTGACCTCTGGCATCAACAAGGCATTTCCACCCACAGAACTGCTGCTCACAAGGTATTTTCTCTTTGTCTGACAATTCCTTGTAAACCCATGGAGATGGTTGTGGGTGAAAATCCCAGTAGTTTCTGAAATCCTCAGAGCAGCCCGTCTGGTACCAACAACCGTGTCATGTTCCAAGTTACTTTCTTCCTTATTCTTATGCTCGGTTTGAACTGCAGCAGATTGTCTTGACCATGTCTGCATGACTAAATGCATTGACTTGCTGCCATGTGATTTGCTGATTAGAAATTTGCATTTAAAAAAAACAAAAACAGAAACTTGCATTAACAAAGCAGTTGGACAGGTGTGCCTAAGAAAGTGGTCAGTGAGTGTATGTCACACTTTGATTTACTTTCATATGCTGGGGAAATATCAGAGGAAACAAAGTTTTTTTTTTTTTAAATAAAAAAAATGTAGCTTCTTCTGATTCTCGCTGTGGGCTGTTTTATTTTCCTACTTGAACAAAAACATGCTCCGTTTGATTATCCTCCATTCAGTCACTTTTTACTGAACTCCATTTGTGGGTAAACCCTCACCCTCAAGCGGATCGTGGTTCACTTGTAGTTAGCTTTCTGCAAAGCAAAGCAGAATATTCAGGGAAACATAAGTCCAGCTCTGTTGTTATGACAACAAGAGATGCTAACTCATGCAGATGCAGAAACAGAGTTTAGAGGGAGAAAATCAGCTATCCCTTTATTTTCAGAAAGTAGCTCATGAAAAATGAAAAACTGCATTTGTTCAAACATCTGGGTCCTTGCAGACAAAATGACCCCCCCCACCCCCCTCAGCCGCTGCTTGAACATTTTAATTCCCTTTTGTCTCCCCTTCTGATTTCTCTGTCCTCACTGTTCCACCACTCCTCCTCCCCCCCCCCCCTCTCTGCTGGAGGTTGGGGGGTTTATGAGTTGCCAGTCCAACTGCTGAAAGGGTGGACACCTATGGGGCCCCTCACAGCAGTGAGCTGACACACACAAACACACACATGCATGCACACACAGAGATGGGGGGGGGGGGGGGGGGGGGGGGGGGTGCTGAGAGCAGCTGGAAGGCCAAAGGACTGCTACTGTAGTTCTTTGTTCAGCACTGGCCTGGCTCCACTGCCCCCCTCTGCTTTGATTACCCCCCCCCCCCCCCTTAATTTTTTTTTTTTTTTGAGTTTTTCACCTTTCTGTCCTCATGATTCATTAATTCTTCGTGGTCGGTTTGCCATTTCCTCCTCTGGATTTCTGGAGCTCCTGCAAAACCGTATGAACCCGCAAAAGAAGTCCTGACTTGACTCGGAGGAGCCAGACTGGTACATGTCCCTGTGAAGGAGTTTTTGTTGTTCCTCGTCAGTTCACCTCCGGTTTTGGAGCAGGAAATCTCAAACAACTGAAAGACTAAACCAGATTTCTGTCCACACGGAAGTAAACAGTTTAAAGTTCCAATGTGGAAGCCTCTGGAAATTGTGGCGTTTAAAGTCCCACTCTGATCACCTTTTGATCCAGTTTCAAAGCGTTGTCAGTTACCTTTCAATTATGACAGTTTTTAAGCAAACTCAAAAAAACCTGTGTAGTTTTTTAGGACATATTTTCTGCAGAGCGACAGTAGTTCATTAGAAAGTTGCCTCTGAGTTGTTGGCGGACTGTTGGTGGGGAGTAAGCCTTCCTTCCTTTCCCAATATCCCTTTGTTTACACTCCCATGCCGCCCCCACAACCCCAACCTAACGTTACAAGTGCAATGAAACTGCAGAGTGATCTTGGAGCGATCCAGCCGTACAGTTTAGATCCAGGTTCCAGCTCGGATGAGGAAAACAAAAACGTTCATGGATCTGTTTGTCTGAAAGTGATGCATCTACGGTGGCCCAGAAGGGTCACAACACAACACATTAACTTTACACACAACACATTAACTTTACACACAACACATTAACTTTACACACAACACATTAACTTTACACACGACACATTAACTTAACACACAACACATTAACTCACAACACATTAACTCACAACACAATAACTCACAACACATTAACTCACAACACAACACATTAACTCACAACACAACGCATTAACTCACAACACAACACATTAACTCATGGCCCAGAAGGGTCACAACACAACACATTAACTTACCTCACAACACTTTAACTCACAACGGAAGTAAAGCAGCAATTGAAGTGCTTTTATTCTGAAATGTCCACTGGGCTGAGCGGCTAACTACTCAACAGAAGTTAATGTCACAGTGAGCTGTGGAGGGAGCATGTTATTGCTACAAGAGAAGCTAGCAGCAGTGTTGCCAGAAACTTTCTCTTTATTAGGATTCTGCTTCCTCTGAACACACACAATATGAACGCACACTCCTCCCTCCCACCCCTCTCTGTCGCTGCACGCGCGCTTCTCTCCTTTCTTCCGCTCCCTCCCCTCACACATGCACGTGCGTCCCCAACACACACACACGGGCGCGCGCGCGTACGCAGACACAATGAATGAAAGAAGGCCGGTCCGCTGAAGAAATATTCAATACTATCCTCCTTTTATTAGATCAGGAGAAAGAAGTATACACAGCTTTCGTTGAGTTTTCCCCCTACTGGACTGATTAAGCATCCGATCCGATGATTTTTCAAAATAAAAGATAGTTCAGACTAATAATAAAAGGATTGATAAACACAGACACTGCTCCATGTAGCGATCAGACCAGAACTTTAGCTGGTGGCTCATCCCACACGCAGCCGCAGTGTCAGGCTTTAAAGAACACAATTTTTAAGAGGCGGGGCGTTGCACCCCCCCAACAACAGGTTAGATGACAGAGCCCGTTAAGCGTCTCTGCCTGGTGCGTTTACTGAGCTTCAGTACATAGAAGTTCACAGCCACACGGCCTAACGTAGTCCGCTATTATATATTCATGAGGGGGGAAAAAACGCAGAACCGACCCTAAACCGCCCAAATTATGAAAACCCGGCCAAAGCCATTTTTACCCGCAAATTTAGAACCAAAACCGCCCAATCTGGCAACACTGTTGCTATGTTCTCTTGTAGAAAAATCATGCTCCCTCCACAGCTCACTGTGACATTACTTTCTGTTAGGTAGTTAGCCGCTCAGCCCAGTGGACATTTCAGAATAAAAGCACTTCAATTGCTGCTTTACTTCCGTTGTGAGTTAAAGTGTTGTGAGGTAAGTTAATGTGTTGTGTTGTGACCCTTCTGGGCCATGAGTTAATGTGTTGTGTTGTGTTGTGACCCTTCTGGGCCATGAGTTAATGTGTTGTGTTGTGTTGTGAGTTATTGTGTTGTGAGGTAAGTTAATGTGTTGTGTTGTGACCCTTCTGGGCTATGAGTTAATGTGTTGTGTTGTGAGTTAATGTGTTGTGTTGTGAGTTAATGTGTTGTGTTGTGAGTTAATGTGTTGTGTTGTGAGTTATTGTGTTGTGTTGTGAGTTAATGTGTTGTGTTGTGAGTTATTGTGTTGTGTTGTGAGTTAATGTGTTGTGTTGTGAGTTATTGTGTTGTGTTGTGAGTTAATGTGTTGTGTGTTAAGTTAATGTGTTGTGTGTTAAGTTAATGTGTTGTGTGTAGAGTTAATGTGTTGTGTGTAAAGTTAATGTGTTGTGTGTAAAGTTAATGTGTTGTGTGTAAAGTTAATGTGTTGTGTGTAAAGTTAATGTGTTGTGTTGCGACCCTTCTGGGCCACCGTATGCATCAGATCGGAGCAAAGCAGGGAGCTTGTGGCCACCGATTGTAGATTTTACGCAACAACTACAAGTTTTTTTCAAACGACATGTTTTCGTCTGCTCCTGACTCCCTGAAGAACATGTTAACAACACCAACAAATTTTCATTTTCACTGAAGTTGTTCTTTAAATAACAACCTCAATCAACGTTTACAATTTTGCCCAAGGGCTTAAACAGGTGCCCAGCGCTCCTGGTCACCTGTTTTCCAGGTTTTCTGAAAGACGTTAACTTTGTCTGCTTCTTTGGTTCATTTTTTTCCCAGTTGTTGCTCCTGACCATCGTTTTTATTCTGAGTTTTCATTTTCATTGTGTGTTTTTTTTTTTCTTTAAAGTGAACATTTGTGATGGCTCAGTATTAAATGTGTTTATTATATCAGAAAAAGAAATGGGCATGTGAATGGCGGAGTGAACAGATGGAAACGAAAGAGGTCAAACAGCTGTGAGTTAGTGAACATTTCAGCATTAAGATTTTAGATTTATGTTAGGATTAAAGCTGACACTCAAATCTTCTTTTTTGATTAACTGAGAGGTTAAAACAATGTAATTGCGGCATTACTCTTCTCTTTTTTGTTATCTCATTTAAAATACACATAACTTCCAATTAAAGGAAAAGACAGAAGCTGTAGATGCATCTTTAAAATTCATCCATTTGAAGATAAAAAAAACAAAACAAAACTCTGATGGTGCATAAACACATTTAGAGCAAAAATGGGTTTGATTTGTTCCAGCGATTTACATACAAGTTCAACAAAAAGACAAAAAAATGTGAATTACATAGCAGAGCAGATTCAGGCTGACTTGTTGCCTTGAGTGTGTGTGTGTGTGTGTTTGTGGGCATGCTTGCAGACAGTTCGGTCTGTGTGTGTTTGTTTTGCTGCGTGCTCTCGCGCGTCACACCACTTTCTGAAGTGAGGGGATGAAAGGAGGAATCTTCAGTCGCCACGGCGATCAGGCTAATTACAGCAGCTTAAGTGCTTTACCCACGGTCATCACACACTGTCAAAACACACCACTGAGCGCGAGCGAGCGTGTGCGCTCTCGCCTTTAAAGGCCATGAAAGCGCGCTTTTAGTCGGCCCTGAACTACTCTGGTGCTGCGGGGGAGGGAGGGAGGGAGGGAAGGAGGTGGTTGTGATGCTTTTATTTTATCCATCCATCATTTTTAAAAATCTTCCGTCTAGTTTCTGCTTTAAGGAAGCGAGGCCGTCTCTCATCTTCATCCGCTTCAGTTTGTTAAGGCTAGTGGTCAACGGTAGCTCTGCGTTGATGTACATATTCCTTAGTGGGACAATAAATTAATTACTCCAGCAGTGAGTTAATGTGTGTGTACCTGTGTACCGGGGGTTTTTGGGTTATACAGTGCTTGTGGAGCCCTAATGGACTGTGCAGTGTGTGTTTACTCGCTCCCAGGCTGCTGTTTACCGCTTAGCGAGCTGGAACTAATTTACTAATTGAGTTTTGAGTTTGGAAGAAGTGACTGTAAAATAGTGGGAAAGAGGGATGAAGAGATGCACCAGGGGCTCTGAAAACTCTTACAGGTTTCTAGAGGAAAGTGGAAAGAGGCAGGATGGGATGTTGCGTGGCGCTGTGACATGGCGGCGGTCTCGAACACGCAGACTCCTTTCTGCGCCGCTTGGCATCCTCTGTGTCTGGGAGCGTACAGTTGGGAAGCCGAACGGCAGCTGTGATGGCCTGCTGGTAGATTATAAAGAAGCTGACATCTCCCAGAATGCACTTCAGTCGCCTGTCTCCCCCCAGAAAGATGGCAGCGGGGGGGTGCAGTCAAAGGATTACGGAAAAGAGTTTCTCAGTACAAGCGTGAGGAACCGGTTTTCTTGTCTTGTATTCAGGTCGACAGGAACGCTTCAAATGAAAAACGTCTTTATTTCTTTTTTTTTACATTTGTTTTCAAAACAGAAACTTGTTTGCAATAATTTTAATGAAGCTAATTTGACCATTTCTGTGGTCATTTCTGTTTGATGTTTTGGTTGTGGCTACATTTTCTCACTACAGTCTGGTTAGTGCACTACAAAGAGCGTTCACCATTCTTTCAGGGTGTTCAAATCTACAAATGCAATATCCAGTTTCCCAGACGTCTCTGTGTGAATCAGTGCTCTCTAGAGTGGCAAATATAGACCACAATGCATTTCGTTAGAACGATTTTTCATATGAAAATATATATATTTGTTCTTTATAAATCACCAATGATCAAAACACAGTGGTCAAATATTCATATTTATTACTTTTATACTTTTATGAATGGGCGACGTCCTATTTGTCTTCACACAAAAAAACTAGTGAGCGTGGTGACTATCCAGGGCACTAGATAGTCCCGCTCTTATAGTCTTTTAGGGGTTAACAAGTAATGAGAGACGCGTCCAAATTCTTAGCCTAATCCATAACTACTAAGAGACCAAAGTGCGGGACTATGAGCATTTTACGACAGCTATTTATGAATCCACTGTGTTCTGATTAAAACATTGATGGTTTATTTAAATATATATATTTAAACACTTTTTTTTGTTGTTGCAAAAATTGTTCAGACTCAATGCATTGTGGTTTATAATCGCCGATCTAGTGAGCATCGATGCACACTGGTTTTGCGCAGAGACCTCTGGGAAATTTGTAGGGCTCTTGATTTTGGAATTGTAGATTTGGACGGCACTACATAATGGCGAACGCACTATATAGTTCACTATTTAGTGATTAGTGAAGGAATTTGGACATAGCTAACGCCTTTCTTGGTGGAATGGCATTAATTCGTCCTGCGATGCCAATATCGCCCCCTGCTGAAAGAAATGTGTCAAACCTGATAGGATTAAAAGCATGAACATTTTTTCTCCATGAAAACTCAGACATTTACTTGAAAATCGGCTCTTAGTGGCAGGCTTGTCGTATTTTTTGAAATGATATATTTTAGAGTAAAACTTTGCTTAAGTTAAAAATCCATTCAAGAGAAAATAATAAAGGCAGCAGAATCGTTTAAAATATTACATAATTTGAAGATGCTTACGTTTAAAACCTGAAAACACTTTAATGTTTGCTGCTCTCAAACCAGAACTATTCTTAAGTTTATTATCATTACAAAATCCCTGTTAATATACAAGGATTGCAGCCCATCTGCTGCTTCACGAGTTATAATCATCTAAAATGTTGAATGTAATAAAGATTGTTTCCATTATTTACTCTATAAGGAGAAACAACAGCTGAGAGCTTTCTGGGCAAGGATTAAAAAAAATGAAATAAAAGAAGTAGCCGGAAATGTGAAAATTATATAAATAAAGATGAGAAGCAACAATCTATTTACTTCTTCTTTTTTTTTTATTTGCTTTGGGCCGCTTTGTCTCTCGTGTTTGACTTAAAATGTTCTTTCGAGCAAATATAAGAATAAAAAAAATAAAGAAATATGATTTTTAGATGTTGTTCACAAAAGCCAAAATAAAAAAGATTTCATCAGTAACAATGCAGATTTCAAGCACAGACTTGATGATTTGCACACGGAGCACAGGTAGCAAGATGCTACCACCATCCTGCTTGAGCCTTTTATTATTAGAAGAACCATTAAAATACAAAGCAGTTAACAGCCAAAGTAAATAACACACATGCCGGATGCACCATGAACAGATTGAATGTAAAACAGACATTAGGACAAACATGTTGCTTTGCTGCCCTGAACATCCTGCTGATGTTTGCTCTGCAGTGCAAACACATTTCTGAAGAGGTGCCAGATAGTGGGAGGCACAGCTGTCATGCATCCAAATGCAGATTGGATTTTTTGCAGATTAAAAAGTAATTCTGAAAACATTTTTGCAGAAAGATATGTAGATCAAACACGAACGCATCAGCAGGTAAATGCACCTCGTGACAGGTGTTTAATCAGGCAGGCTTGCATTAAGAGAAACAGAAACAACATAAGTCAGAGTTGTTCATCTGTGTACCTTCCAAAAAGCCAGGACTGCATGAGTTCGCTACATTTTCGGAGAACGAAGAGCTCCTGCTCGGAAAATGCGTCTCCACTTTAAAACGCCTCCTGAGCGCCAGGCGCCGGGTGACGGATTTTTATGATAAATCTCCTTTTTTCTTCTCTTGATCTGTTCTGCCTTCATCCCCTCTCCTCCCCTCTTCCATCTCTCTCAGTGGTCTGCCTGTTCTCCTCATCTCTCCTTCCCCACCTCCCTCCATCTCTCCATCCCTCCTAGGGAGAGCAAATCCCTCTTTTCCTAGGTAGGAGTGCAGGGAGGAGTGCTTCATCTTAGATCTTGCAGCCCCCTGCTTCGTCCCTTCATCAGGTCCCCCTCTGGTCCTCCCACCCTCCGTCCTCTCCATCCCTCTCTCCGGTTTCCTGTTAAATGATGCTTCTCCTCCCTCACTCTCACGGCCTCCTCTCGTCTTTCTCATTCCACTCACATTTGCATTGCTGCATTCAGCAGATGCTCCAATCAGGGATGAGTTGCAGCATTTTTCTTTTTTCTCAGCTCACATTTTCAAAAATTAATTTCCCTCCTCTTTGTTTATTATTATTTACATCATTACTTTTTTTGTGTGTTTCATTTCCTTTTCCTGCATTTGTTCCTTCCGGCTTCTTCTTCTCCTCACCGCCCTTTGGTTTGTTTTTCTTTTGCTTTTCCTGAGCTGTGGCTCTTAGGTTGATGTCTTCTTGATGAAGATCTGATCTTACATGAAGAGTTCAAACAGAGAAATGACACACGTGTATCCATAATCATGGAAGACAGTAATTTACAACAAAACAAAGTTTTAAATTAGCAGTTGTAGTTTCTTACCTTATTGACAAGCCTTCATTTAAAACACAATCACGTAACTTGTTCCTGCATTTAAAACCTGATCAGAGTGACTGTGGTGACACTAACCCGGTTTGATGATCAACCTCTCCACATTCAAAAACGAAACTCAGGTCAGCTGACCACCAGGATTCACTATAGGTCCGCTTAAATCTATCAAATTTTTAAAAATTGAAATTTTATGTTGCAGCTTTTAAAACTTGGTAAATCTATTGACTCAAATCTGTGTACAAATAGGGATGGGATGGACTTGCCCCATGACTCATCACCTCTATTTTTGGGTCCCGGTTTTGTTTCGGTTTCATGTACGATTTGTATATTCACGACAACAACAAAAAAACTACAAATTCAGGAAAAGAAACCTATATTGAGCTTGCTAATAAGCAAAAACAAAGAAAAAGCGTTCTGTTGGGTCATACTAAGCCTGGTGTAACAGTAAAACAATAAATAACAAATCCTTGTTAAATTTAGCACAATACATGTTTTACACTTTCAGTATAAACATACTGGTACTCAGTAGTGATGCAACAATTGGCTTTTCCCCTTGTCCAGTTCAATGGTGTGACATAGTTTGGTTTTGAGCAGAGAATTGTGGAATCCCTAGTAAGGAGTGAAAAATGGTGTTTAACGCAAAAGCAGCATTTAGATGAATTGTTTGGAGGTCTGGATAAAATGGAATTGGTTCAGTCTGAATATAAAGATGTTTTACTACCATTACTTTATATTTCATCTTTGATCTATCAGAGAAACCTTCTTCCAGAGAAGAAAATGCCACCTGGAATAAAAGAAATAGTTTGATTAAACTTCAAGTGTTGTTTTATATCAAAACAATCCTCTGTTTTTTTATTTGTGACAATCATCTGACTTTGATGGGCGGGCCACAAGCTCCCCGCTCCATTCCGATGCATCATTGCAGACGACTACATCCATGTACGTCTTTGTTTTCCTTCTCTGTGCTGGAATCTGTGTTCAAAAAATGGCGCCACCATTGCTCGCCATTTTTGTAGGAGATGTTAGTTGTAAGTTAGCGGGAGAGCATGTGAAATAGATGGGTGACGGGAAGTGGGGGTGTGCTTACTCGCAACAACAGTCCCGCCCATAACTCCGAGGGGAACTTCTAATGAACTACTGCCGTGCTGCAGAAACTATGATTTTTAATTTAGGTTAAAAATGACATTATTACAATTAAAAGATAATGGGAAGGGTTTGAAAATAATTAAAAAAGATAATCTGTGTGGGACTTTATCTTAACTGTCCGAGATCTTATTTCAAATAAATCATTGCAACTTAATGCTGTGATGATAATAAAGAAGATTTCCCAAACAAACTGAGGGTGAAACTCTCTTTTCTTTTGCCTAAACTGTGCATAACTGGAGTTTCAGTAAAAGCAGAGGAGTGAGGAGCAATAAAAAGCACTAAAAGACTGAGAGGACGGCAGGAAAATGATCTTTCTTTGTTTCTCTGCAGCAGCTCCAAGCAGTGCTCCCTCTCCCCAAACATTTATCCATCTTTCCTGCTATATCCCTCTCTCTGTGAGGTGCTGGATGGATTACTCTTGTGTGGCGTCGAGGCAGCTCCCCAAGCTGCGGCACCAACACACAAGTGCGGGGTGTGTTTGTCTCACGGTTGTGTTAGCATGCTGTGCCGGTGTGTCCGGGGCTGCTGTGGATTAAACAGACTTTTGTGTCTCCTGCCTCTGAAACACACCCACACAGTAGCACTGTACACACAAAAGGGCAAGGGCTTGGTGGAAAACGCTTAGAAGGAAAAATCCCGCTCACACTGGGCGGCGCGCACACAAACACGCAGCAGACAGCAGCTCACCTGCCGCCTGAAAAACGACCCACATGTGCGGCTCCTCCATGCATCTCCTGTCTTACTGCTCTGCATCTCCTGGTGGGCAAAAGTGTGACCAAGGAGTTGGAGGGAAATACCAGGTGGAGAGCAAAAGGGTGGAAGAATGCACACTGAATGGAACAGCCCAGACCACTGGCCCCTGGGGGCCCCTTTCCCTCTGACTCTGTCTCTCTGGTTTTGCTGCTTCCCTCCGTCTCCCTGTTCTCTCGCAGACGGACTCCTCTGTGCTTCTGGATGGATGTCAGTCATGTGTCACTTCTGCTCCTCTGTTTTTGTCAAATGTTGGGACAGCTGTGGACGGTGCCGACCGGGTTTCAGTTCCTCCCAGCGTGGTTGTGTCTCGCAGCGGGAGGAGGAACTCCAGGGTTCCTGCTGTGTGTGAGCGTCCGTGTCTTACCGCCGCATCAGCCGTGTGGGGTTTGGCGGCTGGGACCCGGACCCTGCTTGGTTGGCAGAGAAACCCTGTTTGATCAGTCAGGACAAAGACTCAAGTAGATGTCTTGTGAAAAAGCTGGAGAACGTTAAGAAGCTTTCATGGGGACACTATGATTAATGATCATATCAACATTTACATTTGAACACAACTGTGTGCACATGGTGCAAGCAGAAATGCAGTGTATGAACACCATTCGTTGACAAGTGTTAGACAGTTTCATCCACACCAGTCAGTCAAAGCAGTTTTCAGAACATTTTTGTGCATTAACTCCAAGGGCTAAAACTGAACAATTCCCAAACCGTTTCCATCCATCAATACCAGAAAACTTTCCAATTCTCATAAAGTCAATGTGAAAACAAATGCATGGGTAGTTCTGATCTATTAACGTATTTACAAAATGAGACAGGGTGCAAAAACTGTGGATACTCATCAGAGGATTCAGATGAAATGTCCTGCACATTAACTGGATATGACAGAGGTGTCACCAAAAGGGCTAGTTTTGGGGAGGTGAAAAAGTTTGAGGAGCAACCATTGGGCCTGACATTCTTTAAACTATTCTTACTTTATTCTACTTTAAACCTAGTGATGCTAATATGCATAAAAACCACTTCTGGCCCAAACTAACCTTAATTTTGCTTCTACTTGAAAGCAAAATCATGAATAATTTTTTTTAATAGCTGGAAAGAAATTCAGGGGTCAGGAGGTCAATAACATTGAATACAAACGTGTTAATAAACGTTTTATTGGAATGGCGTAACTTTCATCACTTTATATAGAAAAAAGTTACATCTAAATACCTGTATATTTTTACCTAAATTACTGTCTTTTTGTCAATTTTTTGCTCTGTTCTTTTGCAGTTAGCTTGTGGTAATTAGCATGTCTTGTTTGGTAGTCCCACTCGATATTGAACTCCTTGAAAACAACTAAAGTATCTTGTTTTTTTTGCAGACACAGCTGTTTCATATTTCATCTTTTTTTTTTAAATCACGGAAACATACTCATCCTGGAAGTGGTGACCCTCACTGTCAACTATTTTTTTTAAATTTACAGCTGACATTTTAGAAATTAACTTGAAGGCCTTACAGAAGGGTTTCACGACACCGTCGACACACGTTTAAAATATCTTTAAATGTAATTTAGCCAATCTCAATCAAGAAATCATAAATGCAGTTTTGAGAAAATGCTGTGGGCTGCATATTTTTGATTTTGTGAAAGGAGCCTGTGAGTCATTGGAAGTTTGAGCCGCATTTGGGAATCGGACTTTGGACATGCCTGGTATATGAGAACTGAACTGAGTGGTTCTCCTGGTTCCTTCCCCCTTGTGTTTCAAACAGGAATTACATGTTGGCTCCAAGAGGCCGAAATCCCATAAAGTTCTATTGGGAACTATTCATGTCTATTGACATTGAATAGAAGATGAGTTCTATTCATGTCTGACACCAGACAAGTTCTTGGTGAGACCCCACACATACTGGAGGGATTTGTCTTTCAGGTTTGCTGGGACTTCACCTAGTGTTGCCTCAATGACTTAAACCATAGAAAAGTGGGGGAGAAGACGCGGAAAAAATATTCCTCTGTCCTCATCATTAGGACTGAGGATCCCAATAAAATCATTAGGATTATTAAGGTTTGACTTTATAAAACCCAATACTTTTTTTAAAAGCTTGTCAAGTATTGACAGGGAAAAACTATTTGGGAATTGCTGATTTGAGTGCAGTTTTCAGTTTTAGCCATCGGTGGCACTACACCTACCAACCCAGGATTTGTGCACCTGTTTGAAAAAAAGATGCTGGATGCTTTGGGTTTCCAAAGCTGGCTCCTCAGAGGAGTTTGGCTGCTGTCTGTTGGAGATCAGACGAATTCTAAATCAGTGTTTGGTCAGAGGTGTTGTTGGTTATCACTCAGCTCCTGTCGGACTCTGAGGGGGTTAGATTTATTGTTGCCTGTCTGCCTGCCGGTGGGTTCGTTGCTTAATGACTCGTTATTAAGACAGTTGTGTGTCTAGAAGCAGCGGCAGAAGCGGAGGTGATTAAAGCTCGTCTCAGTCTTTCAAAAGCTCTGGACCTCACGTTCATCTCCAAGGCCTTTGCCTTCCTTGCCCCCCTCCACCCCCTGCCCCAGCTGTACAACATTAGGTGATGAATAAATGAATAAACCGTGCACACTTTCATGCACTGGAGTAGGTGTTTCCTCCAAATCCTTTACATCCACAGTACATTCAAGGAAAAAGTATGTTGATCAGGGAGGAGGGATGGATGTGTTTATGTGTGCGATCGGCAGCTGTTGCATGCACGCTATACGCGTGCGTGTTAGCGTTTGGGGCCGTGCGGGAACGTTTGGTGTTTGACTGCTGATTAAGGAGCGGAGCTCGGACAGAAAGTCTCCAAGGGCATCATAGGAGGTAAGGCCAGCGAATGGGGGGGAGGAAGACGAGGGTGGTGGCTGGAGGCGGATGAGAGGGGAAAGGAGGAGAGCAACAGAGAAGAGGAAATGGAAAACAAGGTGGAGGAGTAAGGAGGAAGGTGGCTGGGCACCCCGCCGCATATCCTTGAACGCTCAGAGGAGGTCTCTTTCTCCGCCTCTGCTCCCTTTTCACTTTACGCGCACACACACAGGGCCCGAGCGGCACACAGGGGTGCTGTTGCAATTAAACCGGCGCAGCATGGAGCCCAGATTGAGAGGGAGCGAGGACTCCTCTCTGCATGAACCATACCCCTGGAAGCCAGGGATGAGGAGGGAGAAGAGGAGGACAGAGGAGGAAACTGACGCCAGAGAGAAAGATTGCAGGAAAACACAGAGCTTCTAGAGTGAATGTTACAAAAACACTCGGTTTAACAGAATCAAAGACAGAAAAAGAAGGAAAAATGTCAAACAAATTTACATTTTAAAATTACTTATTGGTAATAAATAATCTAAGAATTATCTTGATTTGTTCAAATCGCAAACCTGTACTTCACTGAAGCTCAAACACGGCGTTAAAACTCCCACTCCAATCAAATTTATTCTATTTTCTATGTCAGTGGTCTTTTAATTATGATTGCCAAAATAAAAGACCTGTGTTGTTTTCTAGAACATAGTGTCTGCAGAGCGGCACTAGTTCATCAGAAATTCCCCTCTTGCGTTGTGGTCAGGACTGTTGGCGTAGAGTAAGCCTGACACCACTGACACCTCCAAAAATGGGGAGCAGTACTGGAGCTATCCAGCTGTACAGTTTTGAGCCAGATTGCAGCTCAGACAAGGAAAAATGAGACTATATGGATCTATTTGGCTACAAGTGGATGTATCAGAATGGAGTGGAGCAGGGAGCTTGTGGCTCGCCGTTTGTAGAGCCTACGTCACAACTACAGGCCTTTTTCTACACTGCATTTTTTTCTTCTACTCCTAATTTACTACAATTTGAAAAGAAAGAAACACACAGAAATGCTATTTATTCTTTTTTTTGTATATACATGCCCTCCATTATAATAAAAATGCAACTAGAACATGTTAAAAACTCAAAAAATACAAGTTTCTTTGGAGTGGGTCTTTAAGTTCAGCATCTTTGGTGCGAGTGGACGAAAATATGCAAATCTACAAGCATGTTGAGTTTAACTTTGGTGCTTTCCTCAACACAATGACACAAATCACCCAAAGTGCTGCAAAGAACTGTTGTTTTCCATCTTTGAGCTATTTCATGGCGACACAGCACCACCGCGTTCACCTGCTGCGATTGGTTCTTTAATTAGCTCCTAACAAGAGCCTTCAGGAAGCCTGTGTGCTGATTGGATGTCTTATCATGGCTAATTAGCTCAATAAAGTCATTAGGAGGGTCCTCAGCTTGGCTTCCCGGGGCCACACAGGTAGCGCCTCCTCCATTTGCATAAAAAAAATAACCGAGAAGAAGAAAATTAACTAATTTCCTCAACTTGGGAGAAGGTTGGCACAATTTTGTTAGCATTTGTCAAATAAACTAAAAAAAAACAAATCCTGCAAAACTTGCAGATTTGGGTTGTTTATTGACATGGATCATTTGTTTTTGTGTGTCTGCGGTGTCCAGGTGCGGTGTCGCCTGCAGTGGTTCAAAACACACATCTGGAGCGGAGGGATCACACCACACCCAGATGTGCTCTTGTGAGACACAAACAAAGTAAAAATCCTCGTTTTTTTCAGCTACAGTGGTGGACTTTTAAACCTGTATGCGTGTGTGTGTGTGTGTGTGTGTGTGTGAGTCCTGACATCAGCTGCGTCCGTCAGGTGTATTTGTACCAAAGTTGACAGATGTTATTTTGATGTGGAGAGTGACAGAGGACAAAGAGAGGAGTTGACGCACAAAGACACGCACAGCCTCTGCTATGAAGTCAGCCATGAGGTGATGTTTGGTCAAGCATGGTTGGGTGGAGAGGCAATTAGTAAAATCGACACGGGCGGAGGCGACGTGGCTCCAACTCCAGCTGTTGCGTACCAACAAATTAGTCAATTATTTGCGTGTGTAAGTGTGTGCGCTCCAGTTAATACAAGCAAGTGTGCATGCATGATTCAACCCATAATTGTTGGCGTTCATGCACCGTTGAATGAGCAGAGTCCTAAGCGATGTCGTCGCCCCGTCAGAAGTGTCGGACACCACCGCGACAGTCTGACACAACAAAGTGAACCTGCCTGTTTGACAGCTTGACCAGTTTGTGGTGGAAACGTTTGAACCACAGTGAGGCATTTCGGTAAACCCCCTACATGCCTACAACCAGCAGGAGGGCCATTCGGGAGGAGGATTTGGTGAACTAACTAGAGGTCTGATGTTCAAACTTTGGTCACTAAACTGATTTTTGGCTTTGAGTATCAGTTCTGTCGAGACAAAAGCAGCTTGATGTTCTGGAGTTCATTGTCTCCAAAAAAAAAACCTGAACCTCAGGCTTAGACACACCAGGCCATACCCGTAAGGGGGATCTCTTTCCTTTTTCTGATGATCAGGTCCTGTTATCCTCATGTGCTACTGAGTACGAAGCTCTTAAGAAAAATATCTGCATCTTTGAGCTTGAGTCAAGGTAATTAGGATAAGGTTCATAGATGGGTTGGTGTTGCATCTAGAGAACAGGTGTCAAACTCCAGGCCTCGAGGGCCGGTGTCCTACAGGTTTTCCAACTAACCTGAGCTACTAACTAGACTGCCGTTGTAGATTTTCATTGATCCAGGTAATCAGCAGCAACTAGCGCCGGATTTCTGAAAGACCAGCAGGATGTCGGCCCTCGAGGCCTGGAGTCTGACACCTCTGCGTCGGCTCTTCACCATTCTTGTGTCAAAAAGCTAAAAGTGTAATTCACAGATAGATTCACATTTATAACCTGAACTGTGTTCTAGCAAACTCCAACAGGCTTACTTCTCAGACAGGATGGCTCTGATCAAAACCTCATGTTATGAAATCTCCCCAGAGAATTATTAAATGTTTGAAGCATAAATCTTTTTATGAATTGCCATTACTAAAGACAATTGACAGTGCTATAGATTTAGGCCTGAGCCCTTCTTCATATAGACTCATGTCACTTGACTAACTTGATATTTTAACAGTTTTGGCAATAAAACACAAAAATATACAATAAGCTCTGCAAGTTACACAAGTCCAAAGTCGACGAATGGCATCTGGACTGAAAATCTTCTTTTGTTGAAACGTTTTACCATTCAACAGTCAGGAGTACTTGGCAAATACAACTTGTTCAGCAAAGATTTCTATGGAAAATTATGCAACCTGTTCCATGTGGCTGAAAAATCAAGAAAAGAATGAAGACACAACCATGTTATGGTGGGTAAAAACACTGGGAAAAGGTAAATTGTTGCATCTCTACAACATACCAGTATGCTGTAGAGGTATGCTAAAACATGGGGCTTAAAATAATCTCAATGAAAGGTTTTTCTTCATCGTTACTCGCTTATTAGCACATTTAAAAAAACAGATTTTTCTGAATTTGTAGTGTAGTTTTTTTTCTGAATGCTGGTGTTTTCATTCTATGAGGCGTTTGTACCTCTGTACATTAGAACATGCTCTGTCGGCTCCAGCTACAACAAGCATTTATTATGATAGAAAAAAGGGGAACAAGCAAAGTAAAAAAAAAAAAAAAGGTGAAGATTTTGTTCATGATAGCTCTGCAATATTTAAAACAAAATGGCTGCAGGGGGTAAATAACAAGCTCAGAGAATCATCTTCTGCTTTGGGGAAACTGAAAAGCCATAATTGCCACAAGAGAACCACCAGCTTCATCAAGGATCCATCTCACTCTGACATCTGTCTTTTTGAACCATTGCAGTCAGGAAGACGACACAGAACAGCCACATCAAGTCAAATCATCACATTACAGAACTGGGAGGGATGAGTTTCTTTGGGGTAACCATGGTTTCCGGCATACATTTGAGAAAAGGAATGGGTGCAATTTAAAGGAAGGCTTTTTTTTTTACCTTTATCTGATTTTATTTGATCTTTTTCGTAAATCATGCTGGAAAATTACTTAATTTTATCCTACATAACGGTTCTAACAAATGGAAATGAAGACTCTTACATTGAAACGG
This sequence comes from Oryzias latipes, assembly GCF_053564925.1. Taxonomy (NCBI): domain Eukaryota; kingdom Metazoa; phylum Chordata; class Actinopteri; order Beloniformes; family Adrianichthyidae; genus Oryzias; species Oryzias latipes. The sequence goes on along the minus strand of NC_136242.1, from coordinate 28,832,437 downwards.
GCTCAGAACAGAACCAGGGACTGAACTAAGCAAACAGACGATGGTCCATCCTGAAGCTTCAGATCTCCAACTGCGCGCTTGCAGCAGCAAAGTATAAAGAAATAACAGACTAGCTTAAGGAACAACAGCAGGAGGTGAATAATGAGAGAACAAGCACAGTTAAATGTACAGCAGTGTCAGAGGACTGTGCATCCAGAAGATGAAGAGTTATGGCTAAAATCCAGGGAGGAAGAGTGCGGAGGCGAGGGAGAGAACGATGAAGCTGTGGAAGTTTGGAGAGTGGGAAGGAAAGGAAGGAGAGGAGCGAAACAATGCCCTCCAACCACTGCATCCCTTTGTTGGATCTGTGTGTGCGCCTGTGTGAGCGCGCACGTGTGTATGCATGAATTAATATTGATTTAGCATTGCAGCAGGGGGTCTTTGAACCCCACTTTTCCTACTCGAGCCTGCAGGGACGCGTTGCAGACTCACACAGGAGTCAGATGTAATTAATGGTATAACATGATGCCTTTACAGAGATGGAGACGCCGCGTTTAACCTGAGTGCTTGGAAATATCTACACATCTCTGTGATACAGGATGCTTATGGTACATAAACAAACAAAGGACAATAAGAACTGGGAACGTGACGCCGGTTATGTCTGCATTACAATTACTTTAATGGCTCAGACGTCTCAAACGTAAGCTATTTGGGATCAAACATGCTCAAGTATTGAAGGTATTGTTCTGTTTACCTACACACTACACAGGTAGGGTCGATGATAGGTATATTTGGAGATTTCCGTATTGAAGACCCACTCCAATGAAAATTGTGTTTTTAAAATGCTCTTATGCCACTTTTCTGATGATGGAGGACATAGAATGTGAAAGTTAAGCTTAAAATCCAAATTAGTATTTATTTATGCAAAGTATTGTGAAACAGGAGCAGATGAAAAAATGCCGTTGGAAAAAGGACTTATTTGTGACGTAGAAAATATGCTGGGCGGTCCACAAGCTCCCTGCTCCCAGCTCTCAGTAACAGGGAGAAACTATGTAAAGGATAATGCTCGATGAGGTGTCCATGATCAGAAATTAGCAGATGATGTGGAAGGCTTAATCATCCAACGCAATGCTTCCGGTAGTTCTGGAAATTCCTGATAATGAACACCTCAGAGGGCATTATCCCCCCTTATACCATGGTCACTTACGAAAGAAAGATGTATCCAATAATTTGTTGTACTTTAATCCTGTAATTATTTAGGTTTTCACAAAAAGCGGACTATGTGACACGTGGTGAGATGCGTTGTCATGGTGATGACTTCAACTGCAGCGGCAAAGGAGAGTAATATATTTGCAGATGATGAAGCAAAAGTTTGTTTCAACAAAACAAAGTCTAAAGTTCATTTCCTCCTCGTGTCTTATTTCCTCCGTCTGAAATATTTTCTTTCTCTTCTGCTGCATCCCAGTCATAGTCCCAGTCATTTAAACTGATCAAATTAACCAAACAGGTTAAACTGTGGAATAAGGAATGACGATATTAATAATTAGTAACCAACTGGCGCTCAGGTCCGTAATTGGTCAAAGTTTAACTGGTTTAACTTTCGACATGCTTTCAAGTGCCACACATTTTGTATTTATGGCCAGAAAACAGATTAAAGAACTTTTTTAGTGACATGTGAATGCGGGTTTTGAGCACAGAAGCCCAAAACATGCATATGATGTGTGCATTTGGATAGACTTATTATTGGAAGCGGTTGCTCATGCATGTGTTTCTTAGCCCAGTGTGAACCAAGCATCAGACAGTCAGGGTTCTTCTCAGATTAAAGGACTGGAGATGCTGGGAGATACAAAAATTAAGAATTTTTACTGCTAAACCTGCAAAGTGTTTGACCTCTGCACGAGCAATTTCTCCTCTTTAGTAAAAAACCTCAATTTTGCAATATCAGCTCTTTGTTTTTGCTCAAACATTGGAGCTTTGTCACTTTTTGCCTCTTTGTCTTTTCTTTTGGGACGCTGCAGAGTCTTCATGCACTCCACAGCACAAACCTCTAAACACATGTATTTTTGATTACACCCTCAGAATAATTAATAACTTTGTGCTTATTTATTTATTTGTTTGTATTTGAGGCTGGCACAAGTAAAAAATCTGTTTGTGTGGAGCCACAAAGTAACTGCAATGTTAATATTCTGTGCTGGAAGCGGGTTTTCTTCTGCTATCGGTGGCTTTAGAGCAAAATGATGCCTCTGCTTGATCATCTGCATGACTCCTCAGGGAGGTGGGATTAATTAGGATTAATCTCACAATTTTGACGATTTTACTTTTGCAATAAGGTTATTTTTGTTCTTCTTTTTCTTAGTGTAAAGGGCAGCGATTTTATTTATTTATTTAGTTTAAAGTCGGAAGTGTTTTTCTAGCTAATCGGTTCAACTGCTTCTGTATTTGAGGAGTTTCTGTGTTGGTGTCTCCCATAATCCTTTAACTCACACCTGTAATTAGCGAAGCCCCAGAGACAAAATCATTCCTCTGTAATTGGACGTAATCAGATTATACTGCTGCTCAATCTCACAAGGTCACGCGGCTCGCCAGGCTTGGATCGGGTGATGTGCGGCGCTCTTCGCGCTGCAGCCGGCCTTTCAGGCTTGATTGTACTACTGCCGGCTTTGTCGTTACCTTTTCCACGCAGCTGGACGCACCTTTTTTCTCTCAAATGTTGCCTTGATTAGCTGTTCTGAAGTTTTGGCGCACCTTCAGTTCAGCACGTTTCAACAGAAAGAAACCTTTGGGTTGATTTCTGCCGAACAATGAGGGAACCTGTGGGCTGCAAACCACAGGAGCGAAGCTGCTGCAGAAGTCAGAAATACAAAAGTCTGACTTAAAACAAAAAAAAAGCTGTATTTTTTTTAGTTTAGTTTCATTTTGTGATGGAAAAAAAAACTGTTTTTAAGGCTTTTTGTTTACAGCCAACAGGCATGCCCAGTCTAACTACACCGCCCACCCACACACACATATACACACACACACAAGCACACACATTTGCGTGCTGTGTGGGTGATAGAGGTCTCCAGCCATGGTTGCAGGTATCTGGCAGGCTTTCCCACTCATGACCTGGTAGTGATTTAGTGTCTTCATTAGCATGGTGTTGTGTTTGTGTGTGTGCACTCCAGGGCAGGCTGTGTGTTAAAGTGTGTTCCGATTGTGTAAGTTTTTTTGGAATCGATAAAAAAGATCCGTTCTTCCTCTTGCTTTCCGCTCTGCGCTCTGGTGTTCTTCTGGGTGTGTTGCGGCGCTTTCATGGCCACAGCGTGGCTCGGTTTGGCACGGATTGGTGCGCCACTGCGAAGCGTGTCTGTGTGTAAGAGGGAGAGACAGGAAGGGTGACTCGGTGGGAGATGTAGCTGGCCAGGGCAGGGGGCAAAGACAGACGGGCTGGACCAAGGTCACACTCGCTGTATGGTTGTGTGTGGTTGTGTGTCCGTCCCTGCAGGTCGATGCTTTGTGAAAATGAGTGATTTTCTAGTTGGATTTCCATCTTCTGGCTGCAGAAACGGGAGCAGTTTCTGATGTTTGACGGAAGAAGCCTTCAGTCCTTCATCGTCTTTTCTCCTCTCCGGGTCCAGATGGGCAGTTTGCAGGTTAACTGGAACAGCTGGAGCTGCATTATTAGCATCCTGCTGTGAGCTCTTATTGGCTTTGCTCCTCCTTCCTCCCTCTTCCTCCTCTATCAGATTTCCAGTCCACAGAGTGTGTAAAATTCAGTATTTCCATTCTTTCTTAATTTTTTTTGGATCTTTTTAGATTCTTAAATTTCCAAACTCGGGATTGGAAGCTGGAAAATGATTTCGGTTTTGTTTCAATCAGATCCTTTACAGCTGTATTAGATATGATTGCAAACGGTGAAGGCTGCGTGTGCAGGACAGGTGCATTTAGGTTTTGGTGAATAGAAAATTAAGCGTGTCCCCCAGGTCCCTCTCCTCTGTGTGAGCCTGTGTGTGTTTGAACATGTGTGCATTGATGTTGTTGTTGTGGAATGGAGATTGGCTTTTTAGTGGTATTTGGATGCAGAGATGCAGGGAGGATAAGCCTGCGAGCTCCCTCTGACTCCCCCTGGGAGAACAGATTAAAGAAACACACACACACACATAAGTAGAGATAGACTTGGGACACACACACACTCCCAGACACACAGACCAGTAAACAGCAGGGTCGGATTAGTCAGAGGTACATAAACATACATACAAATTTCTCATATGTTTTAGTCCATAAAGAAACCTTCATCTGTTGATGTACCTGTTTATGTCAACGGCTTTCGTCCACACAGAATGAGCTGTGAAAGCTTCATCATCGACCTCTCTGCGGTTCCGCTGACCACAGAAAGACGGTTCTGCAGGCTTTTTGCAAAAACTCAGTCTTCTTTTAATTAACTCTGAAGAATCTGTGCTTTTGTTTTTGTTTTGGATTCTTGGTTTTGATCAATCCTCATCAAATGTCAGAGTTTCCTGCGTTTGGGTCCACCTACCAGGACTGACAAATCTAAACCACCTACTTTTATGAGTTCCTGATAGATAAAACCATTTGAAGGTTCCTTCAGCAAATACTACCAAGCCCCCAAGATGGGAGTTCTGTACCTTTAAGTCAGATGTCTAGATAAGGGGAATGTTTAAAAGCAGTGTAAGCCTCCATCTGAAAAATAAAAGGCGTATACTTATTTTTTTTTATTTTTTTTTTTTTTTTTTTAAACTTGTCCTGTCCAACAGCTGGGCAGACAGATGAGAGGCGTATACTTATATAGCGCTTCACTACCTTCCTTGAAGATCCAAAGCGCTTTACTTTCACCCAAGCACACACACATATACGCACGGATGACGGCTCCACCGTTGAACACTGGCGCCAACCTAGAACCACCAGAAGCATCGTGGGGTTCAGTGTCTTGCCCAAGGACACATTGGTGGGCAAGACGGGACCTGATTCTGCGATCTTCCAATCAGACATTGACCACATAAAAGTATAAATAAATAAAAATTTGTTGGTTTTAGTTGGTTGAATGGTCCTTAGCAACCATACAATTTTTTTCATGTAAGATGCTGAAAGTTTGTGTAGTGATTCTTGTATGTGTGCGTTTAAGGAAATTTAAAGTTTTCCTTAGCAACCATTATATAAATAAAAGGGCAGAACTCTTAAAAACCTGTTTGTCTACACTGATCTCCTTATTGTCACCGTCTTTACTCTGGTAAGTCCTCACTGCTGTTGTGTTGCTTTTGTCTGTGAAAGAGGTTAGTGACAAAAATGTGAAGATTTTAACACAAAGACGGGTTCAGATCAGGAATAGCCAAAGGTTACAGTTCTTTAGCGTTTGAGAGGAACTTGGCTGACATCATCAGACAGAAGCGGATATTATACAACTTACCCAATAGTGTTCAGAATTGTAAAAACAAAAAATCTTAAAAAATCGTTACTGTAAGGGTCGCCAGTTAAAGTAATGTTATTTTTAATGATCTGGTTGGGGGGCTTCTGGCTCCTCTGATACAGTTTCCCCCCTCCCTCACAGTCAAAATTATAACATTAGGAAATCTAAAAAAAATGCACACACCTTTAGAATAGTCTTTAAAATGAAGATTTGATGTAAAACTTCCTAAATTTCATTTAAAAATATGTATTGAACGGTCTAAGTCTGAAAGAAAGTTACTCCAGCCTCAGTACTTATGTTGAAAGCAGGTGAAGCAGAAACTAATTATTGTGAGTTTGAAAATCCCGGTGTGATTTGATCACATTAACATACTAATGACAGCTCACATGCAGCATGACGAGTTAAAATTAACATGATTTACTTTATTTTTACTCACACTTACTGTAAGTACAAAAATAAATGTAAATCCTTTCCACATTAGATTAAAATGACAGATATTCTATAGATTCCAGGGATGTCTGGATATTTGGGATATTTCTTAATTTACAGCAAATTTCCTTTGACCAAAGCAAAGATTGTATCTATGTAAAGATGCTCCACATGTTCCTGAACTTTAGTCTTTTTTACATAACATTCTTAGTTTTGCATTCGGGAGTTTTACATAACATTCTTAGGGGCGGCTGTGGTGCAGCGGTCGACCCATGATGGTAATATTGCAGGTTCGACTCCCGCCTTGCACGCCCATGAGTCGAAGTGTCCTTGGGCAAGACACTGAACCCCACCTTACCTCTGGTGGTAGGCAGGCGCCTGTGTTTGGCAGCAGAGCCGCCACCAGTGAGTGAATGTGTGTGTGACTTGGTGAATGTGTCTGTAAAGCACTTTGTCCTTGTACGGTAGTTCGAAAAGCACTATATAAGCTTAAGCCATTGGCCTGTCCTGCTCTGGAGCAATTATGAACTGAGAAATCTTAAAGTAATCTTGTTTGGACCAAACATGTTGTGTGTTTCCTTCACCTTCATAATTGTTTTTATTTTATTCAAGCGAAAATAAATGGTTAAAAAAAAAGATCACTTTACTTTGTTCCGGCTATTTTGAGCATGTGGTTGGGGTGGGCAGAGCAAAGTCCGGTCAGTATCCTCGTCTCACTTCTGACTTCATTTTCTGCGTTTCATAATCCTAAGGATGATGTTAGAGCTTGTTTGTTTATTTCTTTGGTTTTTACATGATGTATGTTAGTTATTTTTGTGTCCAGCTGGCAGAACGGTATGCTCTATTTAATGTCACATTTTTTCTTAAATTGGACATCAGGGATCATATGAAGTTCTCTTTAGATCTCGTTGTTTTGAGCCCAAGTGTCAAATTTAGCTCTGATTTGTATTTGTCCCTTTCAGACAACAGACTTGCTCCCGCTCATAAATTCACCCAAATGCAAAAATGATAACACTGTGAGTCCTATCTCAGGGTCATCAAAGGTCAGCTAGTTGAACATCGCAGGTTTTCTTTTTCCAACAAAGCGAATCGTTTTGGATTTGGGGATGTCAGAGATCCTGATGAAAACCCATAAAGAGGAGAAGGATCCAGTCACTCTAAGGAAAAGAGAAGCAGCCAGGGGTGACATGCTCTTCATCACCTTGACGACTGGATCAGAGCCTTGATTGCTGTTGCCGTGGTGAATAGCGGTGAACTCATGCTTCTGAGGTGCAGAAATGTAAATATCTTTAAATTTTTTAATTTAGACACCCTGTAGGCCTAACAAAGAAGTTGTCTGTGCTTGGAGGCAAGCCTGGCTTTTGTTTCATAGAGCAGAAAAAGCTAAAAATAAAGGTGTGTGATTGGCTTGATGGACAGGTACGTCACCTTTCCCGGAGTTGATGGAATCCAGTGTGTACCTGTGTGCTTGTGCATTGCTGTGTTTTTCACACGCACTGATTAAGCTTATTCCCTTCTGACCACTTGTGAGCTTTCAATTAAGATTCAAAACACAAATATTCTCTGCATTCATTATTCTCATCCCTGCTAAGGAGCCGTGTTTGTGTGTCTGCATCCCTGTGTGTTTGTGTGTGTTACGCGTTCTCTGTGAGTTTATCTAAGAAAAGTCCAAACACATCTGCTCTTTGAAAATCAAAGTCTCATTAAAAGTGTTAATGCAGCTTCTTCTAATAGCCAAAAACTCTCCGTATTTACCTAAATGCTTTTTATTTTGTTGACCTGGTGCATTAAAATGTGTAATGTTTATTTTTCAAGCAGGAGGAAACATCCATATTTTTTGTTCTTTGGTCAAGGTCAGATCGATAAACAGGAGGAAAACTAAAATTAAAAACTACAAATGAATAAACATGTTTAATTTTTTGAGATGAGCCATGGAATAGATTACAGGAAAGTGATTAACTCAACTAAGGATCACTAAAAACCTTTAATAAAATGTCAAATATCTACAAATCAGCCGCTCGTTCCTAAAATCTCTTGGAAAACTATTGCAAACACAAAGTTATAAGTATCTGGAGATGGAAACATGCTGTGTTTGAAGTTAATGAGGTTGTGTTGTGTAATACGCACCAAAGTGAAAGTGTGAGACGATGATGAGGAACCAGTGTGTGCGCATGTGCGCGTGTGTGTTAGTCGGAAGGCTTTTGGCCTGGAAACGGCTGAGCGCTCCAGCTTCCTACTGTTATGTAATCTGATAGGGAAAATCCAAGCTGCTGCACGCACACACTCACTCAGACACACACGGTCTCCTTCCAAGACTCACATGCTCTCATGCACTACACAAATATGCTCAATTTGTGCACAAACTGGTCATCGCCATATGCTGCTCGTGGCTGCCAATAAAAAATGTGCCTGTGTGTTTGTTTGTGTATTTGTGTGTGTGCAGGAGTTTTCACAGTTGCTACAGGCTGCAATCTTTCTTTATCAGTCACACTTGAAGGGAAATTATTGTCAAAAAAAAGGTTCGAACTTGCATTTTTGTCCGTCCAGCTATAGGGATTCAGCAGTTTGGGTTTATGTGGAACCACACGTTTAGTGTTGAAGTCAACGGCGTGGCCACAGGATCAGACATATTTCTGTAAAAGTCATAACCACCTTTTGGGTGGGATTGGCCTTTTTTAACCGTCTGAATCTCAGTCAGAAAGTAGGATTATTCAAAAGTGTCCAAAAAAAATACTTTGACTACCTGGAACCGTTGACTGTATAATAACTGGACGTAGAAAATGCCTTGCTTCCAGTTTCAGCTGATTGAAGTCAATTCAGGCGGCATTTTTCCGCAATATGTCCGTCGCCATGTTGGAACCAGGCAGTTGTGATTGGTCCATCTACATTTCTATGGCAACCGCTCTCTCCAATCAGGCGAGCGCATGTTAGAAGGCCACACCCCTATCACTGAAAGCGGGCTAGGGAAAATCTGTCAATCAAACGCTTGGAACGTTAGACGCGAAACCCCCTACTTTTAGGGTGTATTGAGACTGGATACATTTGGTTAGCTTAACCCTTGTGCTATCCTAGGCACTTTAACAATGGGAGTTGGGTCACCTAGACCCACTAGACAGTGCGCTGAACCTTTTTTTTTTCAATGATTTGTGATCTTCACTGGTGTCCATGGACTACATGAAATCTTTCCACCTTTATCCACCTTTGTCATGGTAGGGAGAACACGTCAATGTAAGGGTGGGGTCATCTAAGATAGCACAAGGGTTAAGGTGAACCAGAGTTAGTTTTGAGGTGGTCTCGGTTCGTTTTAAGTCGGACTGAGCTTCGGTTCACTCTGAGATTCCTTAGTTTGTATACAATCTGTCCTCGAAGCGGAACAACCGGACCAAAACGGCCACCGCAGCCAGTGGTCACATGATCTAAACTCAATATTGAATGTAGCAACAGATGTTAAAGCAACGGTTGTCGGGTTATCAAAGAGGAAAATAGGCTCCAACTTTTTACTTTTTTTTCAAAGTGTATTTTAGCACTGCTGAAAACGCGTTTCACATGCTTTTCTGTGTCTCGTTACGCAGCACACGCTGCTGTGTCGTCATCCTTAAAGCTAGTAGTTCCTTCACAGATTTCTCTTAAAACAATGCCATAACCACAACAACAATGAGACACATTACCTCATTGAAATGTAATCGGATGAATTCAGGCTGATTAAGCCCATTTTTAACGTGATACACATTGCTTCTCACTTTTTTTCCGACAATCTACATGTCATAAACACTTACCAGTGTACCTACTTAGACGTCTTCTTGCCAGTAACCACCCTGCAGCATGCCTCAGTAGTTTTGATCAGTAAAAGTAACCAAAGAAGCCTTGCATTTCCCTCCCTATATACAGTAATTCAAGTTTAGCTGACGAAATCTACTGATGTGTGAACAATTGTTTTGTTGTTTAAAGCGAAAAAGCTTTAAAGTAATAACAGCAGTTGATTCAAAAATCCTTCCATAAATAAACGTAATTTTTTAAATATTTGTGTAAATATCTTATTAGCTAAAGCAGCTGATTGTCAAAGAGAGAAAAAAAACCTTGTAGCTGAAGAATTTGGGGACTTGTCGACTGAATAAAGGTTGCTAGTTTTTGAACAGTGCTGCTATGTGGATAATGAACGTCAATCAGAGCTCCTTTGGTACTTTGTGACTAAAGTGTTTCCCTTTTTTTTTTGAGCTGAACGTTTTTTTTTGTGGACTTTGCCTGGATGAGACGGGTCCATCAGAACCAGCGGGAATCTGCATGGCGGAGCGAGGCGAGCGCAAATAATGACAAATCTAACAATCACCTCGGAGAGAGTGATAGAAATAGAGAGGGAAAATGGAGACCGGGGAGGGCGGGAGAGTGTGTGTGGGTGTTAGATCCTCACGGGACCTCGGTACTGCAGCATTCTTTCTGTGTGTGTGTTTGTGTGTGTGTGTATGTGTGTGTGTGAGGGCGAGTAAAGGTGGGGGCACTCTTGGGACCCTTCCAGCACTGCAGCAGGTTGTGTTTGTGTGTGTGTGTTTGTGTTTTTTCAGCCCCCGCACTACCAACGGGTCAAGCTCACCCTCCTACCCTGTATCACCCCCCCCCCCCCCCCCACACACACACACACACACACACACCCCCCACCCCAGTCCAACACCAGCGGTGCACTCGCCCCTGGTTGCCATGGTAACACACCTTGAGCTAGCCCCCCCTAGAGAGGTGCACACTCCTCCTTCTCCCTCCGTCCGCCGCTCTCTCCTTTCTTTCTCCCGGCGCCTGTGCCGCTCCCTCCATCCCGCCGCTCCTCTCCTCCCTTCGTCCGCCTCTCTCCTCATCAATCGCCCCGCTTGTTGTTCGGCCTCCATGCCACCGGGGACTGAGCGCACATGCCGCTGCGCTCACACTCGCTCCCCTTGTAGTTTTACGGATGGATGTGTGTGTGGGGGGGGCACTGACAGGAGCATGGAAGGGCAGTAATGGAGGGGGGGGGGACCCAGGGGACCCCATACAGAGACAGAGGGAAGCTCATCAAGGTGGGGTGGGAAGGCGGGGGCACCCAAGCTTCGAGAGGGTTTAGGGATGTGTGTCCATGCAGTGGGGTGGGGGGGTGTCAATTAGCAGAGAGATAGAGGCGGGTAATGAGAGGGAATGAGGTGGAGGGACAGCACGAACAATGAGGAGGAGTGTGCTGCACTGGAATCGTAATGATGAGTCGGGCCGCAGTGCCCCCCCATCTCCACATCCAGTCTAATAAAGTCGATTAGGACCTAAAGAATCAGGAATCGTGAGGTTTTCGGCCTGCTCGGCATGTTCCGTCACTTTCAAAGGACTGTTTCCTGCTTTCTTCCCTCTGTCGTCCGGCTTTCTTCACACGTCGGTTTCAGTCCGTGGTCGTGTCCAAGGATGCTGCAGGTGAGAACCAACACCTCCCTGCTTCTACCTCAGCACTCAGGGTTGAATGGGCCGGGTTAGATCTGCCAAAATGTTCTCCGGTCAGAACAAATGTTGGTTTGTGAACTTAACAATGAGGTCGCTGACCTTAGACACAAACACCTGAAAGCAACCAACTAATGGTAGACCGCTAACCACGACGCCTTAGGTTGTTTCCAAATCTACAATTGTGCCCTAGATATCTCCCAGAAGTCTCTGTGAAAACCTGTGTGCATCAATGCTCACTAGGTAGGTGAATATAAACCATCATGCATTTTGGTGGTTTATTTATTTTTTTAATAAACCATCCAAGTTTTTATTGTAGATGACAGTGTTCATAAAAAGTCCTTGTAAAATGTTTGTATTGATTAGATTTTACTTGGGGAAATCTGTGACGGCATATTTGCCTTTAAACATAAAAAAAACGAGTGAGCACGATGTTGGAATTGCTCTATAAATAGTTTTTTAGTATTTAGGGAGTAGTGAGGGAATCTGGACACATCCTTAGAGTTTAGGTCAGCGGTCTGCACCCTGAGGCTCTTTGGTTGAAGGAAAATTAAAACGTTCTGAATTTTTAGAGTAACGTAAAGTGCAGTCAGATAGGTCAAACTTTATTCAACTAGTTCACAAACAATTGAAGCAAAGTAGGTATCACTACACCAGGATCCTGACTACAGTACCCATAATGCTCCAACAATCCACTCACTCAGTCATCAAGTGACTAAGGGAGAACATGGAAAATGACTTAAGTTTCAATGAAGTGGAGTCGATTCAGTTGACATTTTTTTCTTACGGTACGGACACCGCCATGTTGGAACCAGAAAGCTGTCTGGGTCAAAGTTTTTATGGCAACCACTCTGGTCAATCAGGAATGAGCTTGTTGGAAGGCCACACCCCTGCCACTTGACAGCGGCCTCGGAAGGATCTGTCAATCAAACGTTTAGAATGTCCAACATGAGAACACCTGGGTTAATGGGACACCTGGGACTTTGGCCCTCAATTTTACCTCTTGAAAATTATTAATTGTACCACAAAAATAACTTTAATAAACAAAAGTTACTTTATCATCACTGAGATTACAACACACCTCTTTAATAATTTTGTTTAGCTAGTTAATTTGTTAAAAGGAGTTTTTTTTCCCCCCCAGCTGCTTTTATTGAGTTTGGTAGAATTGATGATGATTTTATGCTTGAAATTGCCATTCAGATATGGCAACTCTGCGTCCACGTGAAAGCGTTTCTCTGTTTCTGCAGCAGAAGTTTAGCCACCTGGCGGAAAGCGGCGTTACCTTTAGCGCCGTTCTCCTTCAGGACTTTTAACGAGGCGGTGGACGCAGCTTTGTGCCACAGCCAGGTGATGATCTCTGATGGCTGAATCTGAACGCTGCAGGCGGCTTCCCTGCAGATCCTGGCTGCTGCAGATGTGCACATTAAACTCCTTCTTTGTGCTTGTTTGCTTTGTGATCTTTTCTGTGGAGGAGGCGTGCACAGGTGAAGAGCGGTTAGACCTGACGTGTGTCACAGTCACGTCCTGATCATTAGAACAGGACTGTTTCTGTTGTTTCTCATGGAAGAAATTTGGAAAGAAAGTGACTAAAATAACGGAAAAACATGCATTTTGTGCATATAAGAGCAGAATGTGTCACTCTGCTGTCGAGCTAACCTTCACCTCCGTTCATTGTGCCTCGTCCCCGTCTCTGCTGGGTCCCCCGTCCCAGCGTGGCCTCCCAGGGCTGTGTGTGTGTGTCTGCAGAAGGATCAAATGCGCTCGGCGAGACAAAGCGTGACGGCGGGACGCTCGGCGACTCTGTCATCTCACCATGGGCCGCGTGCACACGCTCGTGCGCGAGCCGGGTCTCACAGGGGGACGGCCGTCCCCACACACACTGATCAAAACCAGGCGTTTGTCAGAAAAGAGAGCTCTTTCATGGGACACACACGCAGAGGCGTTGGAGGCCTCTCCCCACGCCCTTGTTCCGGATGGCCCAATTATCCCTCAGCACCTCGCTGCCCCCCACACTTCTCTCTGTGTCTTTCACTCATTTCATTTTTTTTTCTGCAGTCACGTAAACTGCTCTGCTGAGCTTCAGTCAGCTGTCATCGTTCAGATCACCTAAAAACAAAAGCACGGCTGCACGCGAGCAAATGACAAACAATTATGGACCCTGATGGACGCCTGACAAACAAACATGAGTCTGACGGTTTTGGGGGATTCTGCTCCGGCAGGAAACCCGGCTGTGCAGCTCCACCACAGACTGCAGCTCTGTGTGGAAGTGGCAGATCGACCCAGACTGTTTTAAATCTCTAAAAGTACTTTTTTTTATTTAGACCAGGGATCCGCAGGGAGCCAGTTTAGCTCGTGCTGGTTTGCGGCGCCTTCCGTCCGTGAAACCAGGGTTCGAATCCGGGCTGCTCCCTATTCCCTTCTCTGCTTCTGTGCCGGTCCCAAGTCCGGATAAATTGAGAGGGTTGCGCCAGGAAGGCCATCCGGCGTAAAACATTGCCAAGTTAACCATGCGACTCATCCTCGAAAGAGAGGTTGTTTCGCTGTGGCGACCCCTGATGGGAAAAGCCAAAAGAGAAAGAAGAAGACCAGGGATCCACAGCCTGAGGCACGGGAGCCACATGTGGCTCTTTCAGCCCTCCATTGTGGCCTTTTAGGACTAAAAGATGTTTGAAGCAAAACAAAACGGACTGATAAGTAAAACTTTATTTGTATATTATCGATCCATGACACTCCTGAATTTGGAAGTCATAATGCTTCAACAAACACAAACATTGTGGCTTCATAGTTTACCAGAGTTGTACAATGTTCATGACTGAATGGCTTAGATGCACCAATAATAGTCAAATGAACTGCTTGTCATTGTTTTTTTTAATCACTGCTGACATCACACTACCTGCTACAACTTTTGCTGCATTGAAATGATCCTTTGTGATAAAAAAATCATTTAAGAACTCAGTTTGAACTCGTAGACAATTAACTTTTTGAATTATTAAGTTGTCTTTTATTTTGAAAGGACGACTTAAAAACTACGTCATGTTTAGGAAACAATGGTATTTTCTCGTTATGTTGTATTTTTGCAGAAAAAAACAACAGTTTATTCATAGTTATTATAGTAGTAACAATAACAAAAAGACAAAGGAGTGTCTTATTTTTCTAAAGATTGAGGTCAGACTTTGTGGCTCCTATTGTTACAGTAAGTAAGAAATTCACCCAAATGGCTTTTTAAGTGTTAAGGATTGCAGACCTCGATTTAGACATAAATTATTTGCAGTTTTATACCTAAAAACTTAAAATTAAAAGTCTAAAACATAATGGTGGCAGCCCGAAAATATTTCTGACATTTTTTTGGTGCATCAAACGGAGGGTTCTCCTTTTTTCACTTGACTTTTGGGCATAAACATTCACTAAAGTCTCCCTCCAATCATCTTTTTGATATATTTGAAAAGCGTTCTCAGTGGTCTTTTAATTATGAATATGCCGTTTTTAGCCAAAATCAAATTCTAGACCAGGGGTCGGGAACCTATGGCTCTTTTGATGGTCACTTGTGGCTCGCAGACAAATCTTTAATTTTACTTTTTTTCATTAGACCAGTCCTTTTCGGGCGCGATGCGATGCCAGAGGCGCGCAGTAGTAGCGGTGCTTGGAGAAAAAACTATCAGTTTACTATTATCTATTTCACAGAGTTTCTACCAGCCGGAAACCTGTGAATTGCCGTGCCTAAAACTGCGCGCTCTCGTCTCTGAGAAAGAGCGCGCAGTTGCGGGGACGGGATGTGTGAGGAAGAAAGCAGAGGGTGGGGGTGAGGGGTTGTGGGGACAGACTGCAGGTGAATCGCGCAGGGATTGTAAAAACGTAAAACCCAATGCCCGTCACTCACTGCAGTGTGTGAGTGTGTGTTTGGCTCCATGTCTGCATGTGAGCAGTCTTTGTCACATCTACAGAACATTCAGACCTACGATCACGTTTAAAGTCTCAACGCCTGCATGAAGCAGAAACTCACCACGTATCAACCAGACTAGACCATCAGCAAAACTACCATGAGAAATACTCATCATTTATCAGCAACAGAATAACAATGTTATTAAAAAGGATCCACAGACTTATTGTACTTTAAAAATGTTGAAATTACATCAAATGCACACATTCACTTGTATATTTAGTTTTAAAAATATTGTCGCGGACTGAGTTTAACTTGGTTCTCGGGCCGCGTTAAAAGTTCTGGGGTTCATTGAAGGCATCAAGCAGAGATCTGATTGGCTCTCAGTTCTGTCGCTCAGCCTGTTGTTAGGTAATTCGGACCAATGGGGTTCAGCTTTGGGCCGAATAAGGAAAATGGGAGGGCTGGAGCGGGAGCAGGTGAATATAAAGTTGGGAGAAGCGCTCTCTCTCGTCTCGGCAGGAGAGATTCAGGAGTTGATGAATTAGTTGTATGGCGTTTGTTGCGGTCTACAGTAACCAGAATAAAGAACTTTAAAAGAGGTTAAGTCTCCGTGCCTCAGTGTGGGAAAGAGACACAACATTATTGTATGGCTCTTTCGAAATTACATTTAAAAATATTTGGCGTTTACGGCTCTCTCGGCCAAAAAGGTTCCCGACCCCTGTTCTAGACCATTGTTTCTGCAGAAACTGACCTAATGAACTGCAGTAGTTCATTAGTAATTCACCTCTGAGTTGTGGGCAGTACCGCTGGCACAGAGCAACCCCACCTCCCTTCCCATCACCTATAACTAAGCTCTTTGTTTACAAGCTCCTTTGCTAGCTTACAGCCCCTCACAGCCCTAACCAAACGTTACCAGTACAAAAAAATGGCGAGCTATACTAGAGCTATCCAGCCGTACAGTTTAGATCCAGATTCCTGCTCAGACGAGGCAAACAAAGACGTATATGGATCTATTTGACTGGAAGTGGATGCATCAGAATAGAGCAGAGCGGAGAGCTTTTGGCCCACACAGAGTATTTTCTACATAACAAATGAAAACTTTTTTCAAACTGGTCCTGATTCACAACAATTTGAAAAAAGAAGTACTCAGAAATGCAATTTTAGGCTTAATTATTTTTGGCTCTTTTGAAATGTTGAAATATCCGTTATTTTCCATCAGTTTGTGCGCACGTCTGTGTGTTAACGTGACGGTGGACGCCTCCTCTGATCCTGGGGCCGTGGGAGAGGAAGGCGGCTTCTGATGGAGAGCTGCACCTAAACTGAAGACGTTGCAGGTTTCTGCTGTTGAACAGAAACGTCTGAGGAATGAAAGGATGAAACAATCGAACGAGCTGCTGCCCCCCCCCCCCCCCCCCCCCCCCCCCCCCCCCTGCATGTCTCTCCATGCGTCTCTGTCCTGCTGCTTCAATCTCCTGCTAAATGATAATGAAGCTCTATCTGCCTCAGTGTGCCTCGGACAGACTGGCGCCCCGCACAACCTCGCAGCCTTTGAGCTCAGTGTGTGCTGAAAGGGTTTGTTTGGGATCGGGCCCACGGGGCGCACTGTCCCGACCACATAAACCCATGTGGCAAACGTGCATGCGCACACATGCAGCCATTGAGACGGGATTAGTGCACCCTTGTGCCGGCCTTTCAGGCATAAAGAGATGGGAATCTGTGCCCGTCTGGGTGTCTGTGTGTGTGTGTGTGTCAGGATGGGTGTCATGGATGCATGACTGAAGACATTATTAACCCCGTGATCCCCCGCAGCTCCACAGCTGAAGTAGTACCGAGCGCGTGCACGCTCAGGACATGAGATAAGTGTCAGAAAGAGAAGAAGACACAGATTGTGTTCCACTCTGTGTGTGTTTGTGTGACTCAGAGTGTGCATGTGTGTCCCGCTCCACAGGGGGGTGCAGATTGGCCCGGCAAAGACACCATCTGATGTCTCCAGGCAGGACGGTCCTGCAGCGTGTACGTGTGTGCTGAGGGGCGGGGACTGGGTCGTTGGTCCTGTATGTTACACTGGTGATAAGGACAACAGTTGGGGGTGGGGGGGGGGTGCACATGTGTGATGTGCGACGCTCAGCTTCATCTTGCCTTTCACCGAGGGGGCTGTGAAGTCATCGATGTCGTCCTAAAATAGACTCAAACATGGAGGCCGAGCACGCTCAGAGACGCCCGGGCAGCACTGATGCATTTATGTCACAAAGAGAAAAAGCTCATTCAGCAAAATCTGGAAGCAGTTTAAGAAGAAATTAGCCGGATTAAACACAAATACACAAGCATCTGATGTTTGTTTAAAGGAGGGATCGGATTATTCCTGTGATCATGTCACCAGCATAACCTCATTTCATAAAATCTGAATATCACATTGACGATTTACTTTCATTAATCATACTTTTCTTGCAGCTTTTGTGATGCATTTTTTTCTGTGTCCGTGAGCACGTTTCCCCCAAAAGCCAACCACCGTTTTTTTCTTTCTTTCTGGAGTTTAAATAAAGGCGATCAGAAGCATGTGGCCTCCCAGGCAGACCTAAAGCCTGTAGGACAGCTTAGTGACTGTAGACGTGGTTTATATCAGCACCGGGCAGAGGGAGCGTTTGAGACCAACAAACTGTAGCAGCAGAGGAGATTAAATTGTTAAGGAAAAAAAACAACACAGCAGAAAGTTGGAATTCTTGCCGTAATCTTCAAAAGAAATGGGATTAGGAGCTGAAACATCAGATTTCTCCCATGCAGATGTAAGATATTGGGTCCATCCGAACCTTATAAAAAAGTATCTTAGGCCGTACTCACAACTGCCCTTATGGGTGGGTTTGGACTGTCTGCGGACAAAAACGTGGGTAAATATCAAGATTGTAGACTTCTTGGTGAGCCTGTAAAGCAAAAGTATTCATGCACTTTTTTATCAACAGCCATGCTGCGGGAAGCGTGTCGTAGCGAACACTTAAACAACACGTAAGGCCGAAGGATGTGAGACGCAGGCGCGTCGTACGCCCCTGAACCCGGCACACTGCCTAAGGAGCCTGTTAGTGCTGTTCATGTCATACGCTTGTGTGCCTTGCTTTCAGCCTGACTGTTAAAAATGTAGGAAATTAGTCAGAGTGTAGTTTGTGTCAGCATCCTGCAGGCGTCCTACGGGCACTTACATATTATGTGCACACCGTGTGCGTGCAACACTTACACGTGATCAGTGAGGAGCCAGAACACTCACCTTACTAACGACTCAAGTGTGGCATAAGGCGGTACGACAGAATCTCTCGTACGTCCATTATCCTTACAAATACTTTAGGATGCACCTACCACATGGACAACAACGGTACGTTCATGATGTCCCTTAATGTTGCCGCACGAGCCTCAAAGAACTGCAAGACACACCTGGGCTCGCCTAAAGGTGCAATGACCCTCCACGGGCCAAAAACCTGCAGAGCCCAAACGGGTCAACCCTCCCACACAGCTGCATGCGAATAATGCCTGGGCAAAACCGCCTGAGTTTATGAAATTACAAAAGGAAGACGGTCTGATTCATTGTTTATTTTCCTTTTTTACAGAAAGTTATGCTAAATTGTTCTTATAGACTAAAAAGGAGATGATTTCCTTCCATTATATCAACAATAAATCTCAATCTGTATGAAAAAATGAGAAAGAAACAGGAATAAATAAATTAATGTCATGTCAAAAATGTCAAAAATTGTACAAACATTTGTGAGCTGCAAATGTTTTGTTACCATGTAAAATAATCTGGAATTTTGTGCTTTTTGCGGCCTAATCCAGCTCTAACGTGCATGTGTCTGTTTCCTGTTTGCAGAAGAGGGCATCAATCACGAGTGCAAGCTGTGCAACCAGATGTTTGACTCACCTGCCAAGCTGCTCTGCCACCTGATCGAGCACAGCTTCGAGGGGATGGGGGGTACCTTTAAGTGTCCCGTCTGCTTCACAGGTGAGCTCGACGCTCGTCCGCCGTCACCCGCCCGGCCCTTAAAAACCCGCAAACGCAGAGTGTGACTCTGCACTTTCTGCAGCTGACGCTCAGAAGCCGTGTGAGCTCAGCAAATATAAGCAGCTCAAACTTCCACAATCCACCAGAGGACCGAAACACAACACGGCAAAGTCAACACCTTCACTTCTCCCACCCCCCCTTCATCCTACACTCTCCTCCCCGCGTTGTGGAGTTTGTCTTGTGTTGTGTGCATACCCCCAGGTGCGCAGCAGCACTTTAAACTTTAACTCTATTCCTTTGTGAGTTATGAATTAGTAAGGTGGGCACGGCTCCTGTGGGGAAGGCTTAATAATTCAGCACTTACATACTCAGAGGAAAGCAAAAGTTTACTAAAACAGAACGGAGAGAACGAGGGATAGAGAGGCAGAAAGAAAGGAGAGGAGCTGCTGAAACAACACTGAAAATATTTAATTGATAAATATCACATGTTCTGCTGAGGATTGCTTTTTGTCTTTTCTTTTCTTCTCTCTAATTCATCCCGCATGCTGCACTGATCCACAGAACCAGCAACATTTAGGCTGTAGATAGAAGCGAGGAGATGCTCATTGTTTCTAAAATGCAAAATCCTTTCCGTCTGATGTTTTTGTTGACCGCTCACATTGCTGTGCATTACTGTAAAGTAAAGTAACGCGTCTCTTTTCTATCTGCAGTGTTTGTTCAAGCCAACAAACTGCAGCAGCACATTTTTGCTGTTCACGGTCAGGAGGACAAGATCTACGACTGCTCCCAGTGTCCGCAGAAGTTCTT
Organism: Oryzias latipes; assembly: GCF_053564925.1. NCBI lineage: Eukaryota > Metazoa > Chordata > Actinopteri > Beloniformes > Adrianichthyidae > Oryzias > Oryzias latipes. Next base: position 28,812,511 of record NC_136242.1, on the reverse strand, counting down.
CTTTCAGACAGAGCTACAGGTGGGACTCCTGATTTCTTTCTGTGTGCTTGGGGTCTAATGATTATTCCACTGGATCGATTAATTGATTTATATTCATACAATCCAACCAGATAGATCTGTCTGAGGAAAGTCGTTATACCATTAAAATGTGATAAATTAATAATCGATATTGTAAAATGCCATATGGATTGAAGTCCAGTAGATGAATCTTACTATAACATAAAAAAGTGCATCAAAGTGGACTTCACACATGTGATGATCCGTCCATCATTCCAGTCCAATGTGTGGAAACACTTTGAATTTAACAAAGACATGTGACCAGACAGCGTGCTAGAATGTTTCCTTTGGATTCTTTTAGGAAACTAAAATGTGAATGGATCTGTCGAATTGTCAACAATTTAGACTTGATTATCTTGCAATGAATACATGGAATCTGGAAAACTTGACCTGCAATGTTCAGTACCAGGCATTTATCTCTGAGTCGCACTGGTTGAAGTTTTGGCTAAAGATGTCCTGGATCCATTTTAGGTCAGTGAATCGGATCGTTCAAAACAAAAATTCGGATCATACTGATACAAGTTACCTGTCTTTGCTCTAAAACAGTGTTTTTCAACTGGTGTGGCGCGGCACACTAGTGTGCCGTGGGAGATGGTCTGGTGTGCCGTGGGAAATTGCCCTCATTAACTGATCTAAAAACATTTCCCATCTCCAGGATATCAGCTCTTTGTTCATCCAAACAGGCCCTGATAAAACACTGAGTAGTTAGGAATATGAAAGATTGTAAAAGACTTTTTTCTTTGTGTTTATTTGATTCTATTAAAGACGTTTTGATAAGAATGACTGTACCGCGATTTAGCCGCAGCTATAACTGTTTTAGGAAAAGTCCCGCCCTTTAACTGTCTCCACTAATCATTCTTGGAGGCTTAATCACACGTCATCAGTCTGACCAATCAGAAGTGGGTAAATCTTCACTTCCTTGTTTCGATTTAGCTCATAAAGTCGTTCAGTTCCAACAAAATTATAATCTAAAGCTCATCTTTAGCGGTGTAGCTTTCCACAGAATCCGGTGTCAGACCGTGGAACAAGTGAGCAAAACAATGAAGCTCAGAGACGCTAGTCTGTCTGCGTTCGGCGGCTGTTTGCACTACATCTCCCATGATACATTGGGTTAAAGTGACAGCGTCTCAGCGCAGTTTTTAAATCTTTTAACTTAACTTTTATTACATCATTTTATAACATTTTATTACATCATCAATACAGACTATGAGTTTCTCCTTTTTTTTAAATTTTGGATGCTGGTGTGCCGCGGGATTTTTGTCAAGGTTAAAGTGTGCCATGGCTCAAAAAAGGTTGAAAAACACTGCTCTAAAAGATGTGCGCAAACCCTTGGCTGTAACTGAATATCCTCATCAATGACAGTTAATCCTCACAGCAGGTAGATTAAAACACTTACAGAATTCGAGTTCAGGACAAAGAGTTGGCCCAAAATGCACCCCTGTGGGATCCCATACTTTAAAAACCACAAAAGCAGGACAATTTAATGTTTTACACACATTTTATTCATGCAAAAATGTTGTGTAATAACAATCGCTCACCTGAGGCTGTGCTTTTATTTTCCCTTTCCTCATGTCTTCTTTCTTCCTCTCATCTTTCAGCGTGATGTTCATCAGAACCTCCCCTCACAGCTTCTGTTTCACTCAGTTTTACTTTTATCCTTAACTCAGGTAACCCCTCCTACCGTCTCGCCCTGCGAGGTCTTTGCAGGGTTCTGGCATGTTTCCTGTCATTAGGATGCAGACTCATTTGAAATGTGTGACCATGAGGAGGAGATAAAAGCACATAGGTCACCCAGAGTGGGTCCAGCTGTGGTCACGCGTGTCCTCTGTCTCCTCTGGATCTCAGTTAGCAGCAGAACAGTCTTCAGACTCAGACATCAGTGCTCTGTGGTTCACGCTAACAGAAAAAAAACACAAACTAAAGCACATAAAGTGGCAGTGATGTAGTGCCAGAGGTGCCGGGCATATGGCCGGCCAGTCCATTTACCAGCAGGGTGGCCGCTGGACCCTGTCGGTTAATGTCCACATTCAGGCGCCGCTCACACCTCACACAGCCTCCATCACTCCTCTCCTGCCTGTTGACCGGGTCACAGCAGCATCCTGCAGAATGATGAGCTGGAGGAGTTACGGCTGGACCGCTCTGTTTCACTATTCAGACATTGAAATTTGGTCAAAATATGCTCTCCAACTCTTTGATTTTTTTCCCTTTTTGCTAAAACGTCTTATGGTACACAACCTGTAGAGAATTTGGCTAAGAAATATAGCATTTGAACGTTTGCGTAGCATTATTTTGTTTTGCTAATGTACATTTTTGTTAGATTTTTATAGCATTAGTGTGCAATTTGAGCTTCATTCATCATTTCAAGAATTGTAAAAACTCTCTCATGCAAATTACCAAGTATGTTGTTATAGAGTTTCCAACATGTTTTACATTTTCATACGCTTTTTTTTCTTTTCTTTGTCATTCTTGCTGCCTTACTCATTCATCAGTTACCTTTTCATCTTTCACAAATTGTTGTTTTATTTCACATCATTCAACATTATCATTTAGCTCTATCACGTATTCCTTTGCTAGTTTAGCATTAAAGGTTTGCATTTTTGGTTTATAATTTGGCACTTATCCATTTCCTACTCTTGCTAGAGTTTCTGGCACCTCTCCCAGCAATTCTTAATATTTCAAAAATATTAATTACTTCTGCTTATTTGTACTTTTACCAGCCTGTAAACAAGCATTTAGAGCACCAATCAGCATTCACCTGGTAGTTTGAGCCACACTTCACTTTCTTTAAGCTGTCTACAATGTATACAATTTTAACTTTATTTACAGAGCACTTTTCCTGTTGCTAAACACCTGGAAGTGCATTTATAAAATGAATAAATGTACAAACAATAGTAAAAATAGTTATTATTGTAAAATCCCTCCTAAAACCTATTCACATTTTGCAAAACCACAAACAGTCCATCCAATCAAATTCAAACAAGAGGAAATGAAAAAACTTACCTGAACGCCTGAAAAATGAGATTTAAGTTTATTTCTTAAAAAAGTTTTGATAAAACTTGTTTGTTTGACAAAGTTTTTTTCTGTTTTGTGTTGCTTTATTAACAATATTTGGTTAATATGACAAATCTTTAAGGTTTTTTAAAACTGTACATAGTTCTACTGTAAACTTACCGGTATTTTAAAAATTAAAACATTTTATTGTTGTTTTTAACATTACTTTTAGAATACTAGCTCTAACTAGGTAACTATTGCTGCTGTGGCAGGTTTGTAACTGGCTTAGTGTTTAGTACATCAGTTAGTGTTTTGGTACTTTTGAATGATTTTTAAACTTTTCTTTTTTATCTTTGCTTGCCTGTTTTGTTATTTGGGGCGATACTTTTAGAGTTTCTCAGAGGTTAGAGGAAAAAATAATTCAATTTTTTATTGTTTAATTCTATGATCAGTAATACTAATAGAATTAGCTGACATTTTTCCAGATTTATGCCTCTGCTATTCCTTTGAATGCTAAAACAGCTTCCACCTTGTTTTGAGCTGATTGCACATACGTGTGCACGTGTGTGAGTGCGCATGCGTGTAAGTTGGCAGCATGACCTGCCACAGCTCCACCGTCCCGTGGGAGCGCTCTCTAAGTGGGCTACAGACACAGCCTTACTGTGAGAGATGGAGAGCTATGAGCATGGAGGTTAATGTGGCTGCGAGCGTGCACGTGCACGCGCGCGTTCCAGAGTATTGAGTGATCTGTGTGTGTGGGACTTAAAGAGCTGGGATGGATGAAGTGAGCTGGTTGGCCATCTAGAAAAAGGCTTTGGCCTCTTTCAAGCTCTCAGAGGGACGCTGTGATGTCCAGCTCCGTGACCCGGCGGGCCTCTGCAGCGCCGACACGCCGCCGCATCACCCACTCTCCCCCCTGATTTCACTCTGTTCAGCCCCACTTTCCATCTGTGCCTCCTCCTTCGCATGCAAAGCTCTCCTGCTCCTTCCATCACTCGCTTTGCATCCGTCTGTAACTCACACATGAGACAGTTTTCACTTTCTCTTCCTGTCTCTCTGACTCCCCCCGTCTGTCCCCGAAGAACCAGCCCCTATGCATATTTTACCCCCTCTCCTCTCTTCCTCTCTTCTGTGCCTCTCCCCAGCGTCCCATAAATAGTGCAGACATAAGCTGGTAAATAAGAGATGTTTTGGTGTGTGTGTGTAAATAAGAAATGCGGTGGCCCTGATCAGTGAGGTCCTTCCGGATCCCTCGCTGCCTTTAACTCCCAAACTTCACAGGCGACTCTCGTTTTTTTTTTTTTTTTTTTTTCATTCTTTCTCTCCAGCATTCGGTGTCGTCTTGATTCTGGCAGAAACAATGCGGCTGCAGGAGCGGGTTACCCAGCTTTGTTTGCCTTCAGATTATTTTGTCATTTAAAGATGCACACCACGTAAAGTAGCTTTGATTTTAAAAGAGTTTTCCTTACTGTGAAGGAATTTCTTCTCATCTCCATCGTCTTGATTTTTCTCCGTCAGCCTCCAGGGGGTGCTGGGATGCAGCTGTCCCTCACTTGTCCCGCATTCTTCTCTAATGTGTCCTCTAAACAGTGCGTTGGGGTTTTTCATGCGCGGTCGATACAGATCGATGGCCGTCGGACTTGAAATTGAAAAATCAACCTGGTGTTTAAAATATTTTCCACCAGAGATGAGAAATCCTGCGTCAGCTCAGCAGCAAACGCACAGACGCTTCTCATCCCAGCCGCTAAGTGAGCTGAGTTTCAACAGAATTACAGAAATGTGTGATTTCCAGGAGAACAGCTGCTCTTCTGCGACTGTGCATGCTGAGGAGCGCCGCTTTCACCTGTAACTGAATTATGGAGAGGTGTGGATGAACTGGCAGCCGGGTTTGTGCATCTCCTGGTGTCTTGGTGTCGCTCGTGCCAGAGTGTGTACCCTCTGATCTGTGTGTGCTTGAATGAATTTGATCTGAAGGTCCCTGTGGTGTTGCAGGGGAGCATACTCAGCTGCCCCGCTGCACTCTGGGAGACGCTGCGTTATTGGAATGGGGAGCTGGGACTGATGCACACACGCATGTTTATAAAAAATATGGTCTTACCTCCACAAATCCCCCAGACTTGAGGGGCTCAGTTCAGCAGGGAGAGGCAACAAAAGAGATTCAGTAGAGAAACAAAAAGGCCACATTTGTTTGGAAAAGCAAACAATAAATATCATTTTTTCCAATGAAATTAAGCACATTTTGTGACAAAATGTGCAGAAAATCAGGCGTGAGTCGCTCTTTCTGACCACCTGAGGAAAAGATTGCATTGCTATTGTGTCTGCGGATGTTAACGTTGCTGCAGTCTGTCCCGCTGGGAATGCAAATGCATTCTGTTCATGTTGCATTTAAGCAGAAGAAAATCTCAATGTGGGAGCAGTGAATCATCTGCAGGTCTGTCTGTGTGGACACACCTGTGCGTTTGTGCTTTGAGGAGCTGAAAAAGTGGCTCAGTGAGAGGAGGAACAGACAGTTTGGATGGAAGATGAGCGACAAAAGACGAGCACTGATGAAGAGATGGAGGGAGGAGGAGAAGGTGGTTGTGCTTGTGTTGCTGGTGATGTATCACAGAGCAGGAGGGCTTCGTCTCACCTTCATTACACTCTGACACAAGCGTCTCCATCAGTTTTCTGGCTGTGTTTGGTGTGATGTGAGTCTGCGTTCAGCCCACCGCTCTGACCCGTCACCTCACAGCTGTTTGCATGATTGCAAAGCTGCTGCTCGGCCTCCAGTAACTGCCTCAAACTCACCCGCTGCCCCCAAACCAGACGGATTCTCCAAAAATCTGCTCAGCTTTCCAGGTTCATTCACCTGATTTCAAAGTTTCAGGTCATCAGACACATTTTAATACATCATAAATGCAGGTTCTAGAGTGGAAAGCCATCAGGATGATAGAAAAACCTTCTGTTCACATCCAGAAGTTTGTAACAAAAGCAGAAATTATTTTAAAAATGATTGTAAGGGACAAGAAACGACTCATCGTTGTTTTTGTGTCTTCTGTTTGACTGAGCTTCATCCATCTGCTCATCTTCCTCCAAAACATGTTTCCTGTTTCCTGCTGATGTCACTTCCTGTGTTGTGTCCAAGTCTGTCTTTTCTCTTCCTGCTGCGTGTGTATTTCGGGTGGTGTTTACCGGTCCAGACCTGGCTGGACGGCAGGTAGCACCGGGCGAGGGGAAGTCCAGGAGGAGGCCGTCCAAACAGGACGTGTTGGGGGTGGGGGGGTGGGGGGTCAGCTTGACCCAGCTGGAGGAAGTCTAATGTTGTTTACAATCGAAGGGAAAAGATGCACGGCGGCGAAGCCGGGAATCCGTGTCAGCGGGATGCTGGGAGCGGGATGCTGGGAGCGGGGGGCGCGTTTATTTTTGAAATGCTCCCGAGGCAGCATCCGGTCCTGGGCGGGTGGGGCTGAAGACGATCCAGGGAGCAGGGAGGAGGACTAAGACAGCCCATCTGCTCGACCCAGACACACACATGCACACACACATGCACACACACACGTGCTGTTGGAGGACTGTCAACCGCGCGCTAAAAATACAAAGAGGACCACGGGGCGACTGAGGTGATTTTTCATTTGGTGTTAAAAACAGAAACAGACCGGGAACACACACACACACACACACACACACACACACACACACACACACACACACCCACACACACACACACACACACACACACACACACACACACACACACACACACACACACAGAGGCATGTTTGACACAGATTCATGCTGATCTCTGAGCTGCAACATTACGGGACGAGAGCGCGTCTTCATTACAGCTGCGCTGAGACGTCTGCAAAAGGCTCTGGTCGGCACTCGGACTCGTCTCAAGTCATCAGTGACTCAGTCGAAGTGAGAACCTCTGCTGACCGGAGGCTGAGCAGTACTGTTGTGCGGTGTTTTTGTTCAGATCTCTGTCAGCTTCTTCACTCTCTCTGAGCTGCAGATGCCAGAAAGAAAAACTTCTCTCTGCAGCTCAGACTCGTATAAAGCGGGAGCTTCGTCTCACCTAAAGAACCGTCTGTCTTCAGGAAAAACCTTCTGCTGTTTTAAAGAAAACCCACTTTTCTGCATTCCTCCAACTCTCTACACGTCAAACTATTTGTTCTTTGCAAAGATTTAAAACCTTATTTTTAGACCTTAATGATATTTTAGCAGGTTTGAAGTTGTTTCAATTTCTCTTAATTCCACACCTTTGCAATCTTTTCTCAAAATCAGCACAGTGGAGAATTTGTGTCTCATTAAGAGTTAGGATCTAGAAATAAGAAAATAATGTCAAAATTCTTTTGCTCCTAACTCTTGACAATAGAAAAACTTGATTCAAGACTAAAAAAAACAAATTGCACTGTAAGTTTTCATTAATTTTATGGATGTTCAATAAATTTCGAAAAGTTAGATTCACCAGCTGTTTTTCCATTGACTGAAATTGGATTTGCGATGCTAAATTTGCCTAATAGAAACACGACAAATAGAAAAAACGGAGACAAAACTGCATTGGAAACACTTCTCTGGAATTAAATGAGTCACATGACCAACAACTGGATGGCGATGCGCTTCTTGGTAGGAAGGGGCTGCCTTGGGTACAGCACAACGGCCGCCACCAGAGGTCCCACAGCATCACACAGCTCATCAAAAGTTGAGCGTGTCATGCAGAATTGACGGACCCACGGCTTCCATGTAAAATCACTAACCACCATTTCCCAAAATGGCTTCATCCGGAGCCGCTGCCACGTGTAAGGAGCTCGCCGCTCCACGGCATGAAGTAGACGCCGACGTCTCCTTTGATAGATGATGGTGAGCTCTAGCGCCATAGCAGAAATATGAATGTATCTGCTGGAAATCAAAGGATTGTTCACATCCGTCAGCTTGTTTCTGAATGGCTTATCGCGTGACTCTGTGTGTGTTTATTCGCATAATTGAATGGAAACAGTGTCATTCTGAAAATTTTGTTTTTTCAGACAAGTTTTGCACATTTGTATGATGGAAATGCAGCTAGTGTTATTATTTTGTAAAGAAAAATTCAGATTAAGAATAATTTGAGTTTTTTTGATTTTACGAGGATTTCTTAGGATGGATCGGCTTGTACTAAGATTCTCATTTTGTTTACATTTAGTTCTAAAGTCATTTCCAGCTATTACACAAGTTTTTGTCACTGTATTCTGAATAAATTTAAAAAGCTCAAGAAATACAAAACAAATAGCTAATGGTGAGCTAACAAAAAATGCTTATATATTGGGCTACATTCAGTTTAAAGTCATTCTATCTAACAGGCAGATTTTTAGCCTATTTTCCCTTTTTGAACGCTTGTGTGGAACATCCTAAACCGTTCTCAACGCTTCAGAAAACCACTTTGTGATTGGAGACTAGAATATAATATAGAAATAGAACTTCAGACGTTTCATGTATGAGAATCCATTCTGGGTTCATGATCAGATATTTCAGGAATTCACTGAAAAACAAGCCCCCTAGAAAATGGATCACAAATTGTAAAATAAAAAAATCCTTTAAATAAGCAAAAGAATTCTGCCATTGGGGGCAAGAAAACTGTCCTTACCCAGAATTCTTAATTTAACCCACTTTTCCTTAAAATGAAAGTTTTTTAATAAATAATAAAACAAAGCAAGTGGAACACATGTCAGACATGTTTTCTCAAACTACGATTGTTCAACTAACTGTTGTAAGACTTTCCTTGATAAGTTTATTTTTCTTGCAAGACGGGAAATAAGATACATTTTCTTGAAACAAAAATCTTTTTCCTTTCTGAAGATTCCGTTTTTTTCAGTTTTAGTGCAACGTTGATCCAAAACCATGTCAGTCTGATTCCATTTAATCCAAGTATTTAGACAGGTAGAAGATGTTCAAAAATGTAAAATATTTCTCCTCCCAATGTTCAAAATGGAAAGATTTTTTCCTTCATTGATGCCTCCAAACTTCCTCTGCTGTGTGTCACTTACTGTTGCTGAGATGGTCAAGGTGTGCAGGAAGACTGTCGACCCCAGATGGTCTTCCACAGCATGGGAAGCTGGACCTTTCATTCCTCCTCAAACATCCACAATTCTCCTTTAATAAAAAAAAATTAAAAAATCTTTAACATGTCAAAACATGCGTCTCACTCCCAGAAAACCAAAATTGAATGTTCTTTTTATCGGAATGACGTGTTCAAAATGTCTACTTTGATAAAGAGAAGCGATTCCTTTTTATGTTTGTGTAGGTTTGTGTTACTCCCACAAACCTCAGTGATGCTCTTCGGCTGCTCCGGCACAGCCAGCAGCATCATCCCAACTCAAACGCACGCTTCCTTGCAGTCAGGAAGCAGGACGGGGCAAATTGGATTTTCTCTTATCTCCATCTTTTGCTTTCTTCCATCATCACCGTCTCCCCTCCCCCCTGAGGGCGTGTGTGTCTCTGTCGAGCATTGTGCGTTCTTGTCGTCTGTTTTATCGTCGTTTTTCTATGCGTCCTTACAGGCATGTGCTCTAAGCTGCCAGTGTAAGTCTGAGAATCCGTCCCTGTGTGACAAAGTTGGGCATTGCGGCGGGGCCATATTTCCCTCGGGGCCCGGGCTCTGCAGGCTTTAGCTCCGCTCTCTCTAAGCAGTTTAGGAAAAACAATGACGGGCCTCTGTATTGACTGGCCCGGCCTGGCTGTTCCCATCCCAACACACTCCCTCTGCTGTGAAATCCAAACGAGACCTGAAACGCTACTTTATGCAGTAAAATGTGTGTAAGAAAACACAGTTCAATACCTTCACTGTCGACACGTTAAAAGTCGTCCATATTCAGAAAAAAACACACAAAATAAACCAATTATTTATTACTCTTCTTGCACAAATACTTTAAAAACAGTTGCCACTTTAAGTTTAGATTTCTTTTTAATCTGAGATACAATCATTTATAAGATCATTGCAGACTCAGTCTTTATGTCCATTTTGGTCAAACTCAACCCAACAGCAAAGGTCTGTTGCTACTGCTGGAAATCTGTTACATGTGTGCAAGTTTTCAGTTATTTTAGAAAGTCATATTTAAAGTTTATATTTTAATCTTTCAAACCACGAATTCCCTTGTATTTTGTATGATCCTACATTTGAATCTCTGTGAATATTCTCTTCATTGTGTTGTAAATGTTCTTATATCGTCAAATCCGTTTACACCACATCTGATTTCAACCTATTTATTTCTTGTTTTGTGCTAAACACTGGTTTAGTACTGGTGGTCCAATCCTTTATTGCGGTTCACCTTTCACAGTCTTGCTTTCTGCTGATTTTTTTTCAATGCTTTTCTTCTTTTTCAGTTGATTGTTTTCTGCATTCTGATTGGCTGTAGATCTTGTCAATCAATCTCCTCCAGGCAATATATCTTTAATCATAGGCAGATCTTTGTTTTCATTCTATAAAACTATACTCATTTTTCTACAAGGGTTTGCACTTTGAGAGTTTAAACAAGAGAGAAAATTGTGAAAATTTTTCTTTTTGTCTGAAACTAGTGTTTAAAGTGTGTTATGAGAAGTTTGTCACCCTTGAAACACCTGTAATCCTACTTGGCAGATTTTAACTATTGCAGGTTGTTTTTAGAAGATAACTCCCATGATAAATTAGGGAACACTGTAGCGTATTGTCATGTTGTGAGCCATTGTGTTGTGTCTGGAATTTCAGCTAATTAAAACATTTAGAATTCAAAAACTCAAAGTCCTAGAGTAGAGCCTTGTGGAACTCCGCATTAGCCTGCTTCAGTTGCTACCATTGTTTCTATCCAGTTTGCCCAAAGTGGTGTTTTGTGACTATTTTGTTTGATTACATCCTAAAAATTATAAAGTAGCTAAGAGAAAGTGAAGGAAAGCAAAGAAAAAACTCAGAAACGTTGAGTCAGTTCAGGTTTTTTTGTCCCATAAGCCCTCGTCTCACTGACCTTTGAGTACTAGTAACATAATGTGCAGAATTTATCAAAAAAGTTTGAAAAGTTCAGTTTCCTTGGATGAGGATATGAAAAATACAAGCTACCTAACTGAACTAACTAACCTAACTGAACGTGAGGATCTTTTGTAATCGATTCTTACATTTTAAACATGTTAGTTTTTTTATCCTCCTCTCCAGTCAGTTTTTTTTAACCCTCTCACTGATTCCTGAATAATCAATACCCCGCAACCCTCCACACAACCACACACACCCACACACAGACACACAACTTCATAAATGATGGGGAGTCCCCAGGAGGTGTGGGAGTGAGTTAGTGTGTCATCACCGCCACTGCTGCTCCGCTTCCTGATGAAGAATAAGCCTGACCTCTGCTGGCAGGAGGCGGAACTGCAGGCGGCCGGGTCTCCAGCGGAGCGGGGGCTCAGAGGTTTGATGGGAGCGATGGTGAGAGGCAGCCGACAGAAAGAGACGGAGAGAGGAGGCTTTTCTGTCGTTATGGGGTCAGCGGCTCCCAGTGAGGCCTCCGCACAAACACACACGCAAACCCACACTCGTGTTTCCCCTGTCCCGCGCTCTGAAAGGCTGCATGCAGGCCTCTGCGGCGAGCAGCATTAACCTTCCTCCAGACAGACACAGCACCAGAACATGCACGGAGAGATAAGGCCCACAGAACCACAAATAAGTGTTTATCAACCCCAAACCACGAATAATCCTGCAGATTCATGTCCCCCTCTCCCATCCTCTTTTTTCCCTTTTCCTCTGTAGAGAGAAAGAGAGATTAATCTGAGAAAGCTGCTTTTAGTGGCGGCGAGGGGTGGGGGGGGTGTTGATTGGAAAGATCTCACTGGGAATTGTGAGTCTGTGTGTGTTTGTGAGGAAACAGCGATGATAGGGAGGAAGATTTTCTAAGGGAATTTGTCCTTTGTGTGTATGTGGTGATTGTTGTGTGTGTGTGTGTGGGGGGGGGGTTCCCAGGAAGAAGCTGCTCCATCTTGGGAGGTTTACGGGAGAGGAGGTGGTTGGGGGGGGGGGGGGGGGGGGGTTTGCATCCGAGTGGAAATTTCTCCAAAACACATTCCCAAAGAAATCACTCCAATCATCTCTCCATCCTCTAAAGACAAACACACACGTGCACGCACGTGCGCAGCCTTTGAGCAGCTTTCGTTGTAATGCTAGTTATATTCCAAACCAGCAAATCCAGATTACGATGAGTTCAGGTCTGCGGCTGATACGGAGCGTCCTCAGAGGACACGCTGTGCCCATGCGAGTGTGCAGCTCGGCTTTTGTGCCTTTTTTGTGCAGCAGTTGTTGCTGTGTTAAATTCCACTTAACACGGCTTTTCTAACCATTTGATCGACTCATTTTTATGCACTAATCTGCTGTGCAGAGATACCTGCAGCGTTGTGCAGAGGGTTTCTGTTAAACGATATCAGATTGTTTTTTACTGGATCTGAATGAAGATGTGGAATGTTTTTAAAAAATAAAAAAAAATCTGAGCAAGCAGAGAAATCTGAAAAAACCCCTGAATTTAACTCTCAGTAAACAACAGAACCAGTTTTAGGATAAATTAATAAACACAATGTCCAACTGAATCCCAATATCTGGAAACAATTACTTTATTTATTTAACTACATTAGTTATTTTTATCTGCTAAGATTTAAATAAACGTATTTAAAATATATTTGTTTTGTCATTTTTTTATCCTTAATGAGTTTTTTTATATCAAAGTTTAAAATGAAACATAAAACATTTTATCTTAAGTTTCTAACAGTAGATACTAAGTCAAAACGTGTCTATGAAATAGACTCAGCCCTGAAACATGGGTGGTAAAAAGCTTTTATATAAACATTTAAGAGGATTATAAGTTAAATACCTAAATAAGGAAAAGTGGTTTAAAAAAAAACTTACCAAAAAGAGAACATTTTAGGAGTAAGAATGTATTCTACCATTAGTACACCTGAAGTTTATTTTACTACGTATACTTTAGGATAAGAAGAGCAAATAAACCATGGACCAGAGCGTGGGCAAACCTTTTGACTCGTGGGCCACAAAGGGTTTTAAAATACCGGTACTATAGAAGCAGATGTATGGAGTGATTTGATAATCCTCCCTGTAATAGAAAGAAATAACAGGAATCTGGACGAAAACATTTGGATTGAAAATGAATGTATTTTTTAACATGGATCATGGATGCACAATAACCCTAAGACCAATAAATAGTCTGTCTTCTCCTATCATAATCCGTTTAAGACTTTGGGGGGGTGCAGCTCCTCACACATCTCACAGTTTTTTGCTAAACTTAATGCCGCGAGGGAAATCTGCCGGGTCTGTGCGCTTTGTCCTGCACGTCTGTGAAGTCCAATTCTTTTGTCGTCTGCTGCAGTTGGGCATATAGATGCCTTATTTCTTCAGTACAGCGGTCTCTCTGTCTAAAAATAACCCGTACAGATGAACCGTGAACTCTTCACTACACACTTTCTATTCTTTTCTCAGACAGACATGAACATTTTCAGACTTTTCTCTCTTGTTTAAACTCTCAAACGTTCTTAGAAATGAAGTCCAGGATCATAGAATGAAAACAAAGGTCTGATCGCGACGAGAGCTTCATGCATCTGTACAGGAGACACGGCACAGAGGAGATGGATTGACAAGCTCTCCAGCTAAACACTGTCTTCTGTTCTATTTGGATTTTTAGAGGGGTTCAAATGGGTGCACAGGCTGTAGAACGGTGGTATAAAGTGTCATGTTCTTTGCGGGTCTCGATCACGTGGCCAGATTAAAAAATAAATTAAAAAAATCATGCGTTTCTGATATATTTGGGTGTTTGATGCGGATGGGGCGGTCCACAGACCATGATGATGACAAAAACAGAAAACCGCTGAAGAGCTTCGCCCCAACCTGATAAAACATTTAGAAGACGTATCGAGTAAAGTTTTGGGGGGAAAAATAAAGTTGCATTGATGTGCGACTGTAAATTAAACATATCACACATACAGATACGTATCGAGAAATCAATTTAGCGCTGAGAGTAACAGCCGTATTGGTCAAAAACCACAGATAGGAACAAGATTATATTGGTAAAAAGGTTTAAAATCCATCAGGAACTAAATAATCCATGTCTGTCATCCTGTTGTGTCTCTGCTGTCTTTACCTTTTTGTGTCCATGTGACGCAAACAAAAAGCTGCTTCTACCAAGCCAGGTCGATTCCAATTGGCTGAAGGTGAACTAAAGCGAGGGGTGTGTGTTGTTTCTCTAAACATGTGAGTTTTTTCCACGGCCTGAAAAACCGAAATAAATTAATATTCACACTTTGATCTATCCATGAGGAACAAAACAGTCTAAAAACAAAAACAAAATGCAGATTGTGTTTGAAGCTGTTGTGTTCTATAGACATTTAGTTTAATGTTGTTTAAAATAAAAAGTACCAGTGAGGAAAAAAAAGAGTCGCTGCGTAAAAAGACATTTTAATTTATGGTTTTAAATGCCAAATAAATTATAAATATCTTAGACTTTGTCTTATCACCACAAAAATATGAATGAATGGAGATGTGTATCAAATCACGTGAGAGGAAAAGATACTCACCCACCCCTGCTTTAACCTCTTCAGTCATGCATGGACGTTACATTGTGGGTTCTGTTACCACCATCACTCCACTTAACTGGAGCTCTGTGACTACATGTGTTAGCTGAAATATTAGCTCCCAGCCTGCATGACCTAAACAGACATGATGAGCACACGGTTATACTGGCTTCACCTCTTCAGGTACCTGAAGGTGTATTTAAAGTTCCACTCTGATCATCTTTTCATCTGTTTTCCAAGTGTTCCCGGTCGTTTTTTCATGGTGATTTTACCGTTCTTAGACCAAATCTAAAAACCTATGTCGTTCTCTATGACATAGTTTCAGCAGAGCGGCAGTAGTTCATTAGAGGTTCACCGCCGAGTTGGGGACAGGACCGCTGGTGCAGAGCAATCCTGACCCCCCTTCCCATCACCCATAACTGAGCTCTCTGTTAGACTCTCTTCCGCTGGCTTCAGCCCCTCACACCCTCAATCTAACAGTAAAGGTCAGGGGTGTCAAACTCATTTTCACTGAGGGCCACATCAGCATAGTGGTTGTCCTCAAAGGGTCAGATATAACTTATACATATAACTAAATGTAATGAAAAATAAAGGTAACTACTCCTTAATGTTAAATAGCTAATTATTTATTTATTATAACTTTTTAAAGTGACAATTACAGTTGCATAGAAAACATATGTTTGGTACTCTAGCATCAATCCTTTTAAATTATTTATTGACACTGTTTTAGATAAGGAAGTACTCAGACAGGCGATTTTAAGCCTAATTTTCTAGAATGTTGTCCTTTATCCTCAGAAATCCCACAAGAATCTGTTAAAAACCCTTTATTTTCAATCAGGGTGGGTCTTTTTTGTAAAATGTTTGTTCCTGAAAACTTAAATAAAAAAAGAAAGATTTGAAGCCACCTCCCGACACTCAGCTCTGAGTGTCGGGAGCGGAGCGGAGGAGGTCTGGCCGTCTTTGCCACGGGAGGCAGCTGTTTCTCTTCTTCTCTGCTGTAGGGTGGTGTGTGTGTGGGGGGGGCATGTGGAAAGCAGTACGTTCTCGCAGCCCATTATTTCTCTCATCATGTGTTCTCACTCCTTCTGCCTCCTTCTCTCCCCGCAGAACCACACACTGAGTCAGCACGCGCAGTGAGACCGAGGCCCGGCAGGATCTCTCAGCTCAGCCGCGCCCCCGACCCGGAGCCTGCAGGGGACCCCCATCCCCACATCACAGCCAATCAAAGTGTCATTTGCTACTCACATGTAAAAGTGTAACGATCGCGCCGCTGGGCGCGGCTATTAGGAGCAGCGGGGGAAACGAATATTAATGGGAAATGCTATTAAATAAAGAAAGAGGGTGAGGAAAGCTGCAGATGAAGCAAACACAGGAAGGAATTGTACGTGCAGTATTTTTTATTGTCCCTGCCAAACCGCCCCCCCCTCCCAGCAGTTACTCCCCAGGTCATGTATTTTATTTTTTAACAAATAGGGATTTTCTTTTTCCTTTTTTTGAAATCGTTGTTCTGAAGTTTGGCGTCCTCTCGGTTGCTTCTTGTATTCATAGCTGCCATTTTTTCTTTCTCTTTGTTCCACATGCGCTTATTTTCTTTCATTTTTTTCCTTTCTTGCAGTAAGTAGGTACTCGTGCTGTGTTGTGATTGTTTGCCAGTCGTAATAATTCTGAAAGCCCCCACCAACTCACCAACCACCCACCCAAACTACCCTTTTTATGATTGTTATATGTATTTTTCCTTTTTTGTAATTACTAAGAAAGAAAAAAAAAATAAAGTGCAGAAAACCATACAGATGTTTCCTTTTTTTTTCTCATGAAGCCTTTAACGGTTATTGTAAAAATGAATATCATGGATTTGGCTGCGTCTGGTCAATGACTGCTTTTTCAATGTGAATTAACCAGATTGCAATAATCTAGTAGACAAAAAAGAGAGAAGAAATAAAGAAAATGCAGAGAACATCTCCTGTGTGGTGTGTTTTTTGTTTGTTTGTTTGTTTGTTTTTCCAGAGGAAGCGTGCGGGTGGTGGCGCTCGTAGAGACGCCAGTCGGGTGACTTTTTATCTGGAACAGAAGCAGAGATTCTCTGCAGAACCAGGAGGAGAACAGATGCTTAGAACCTGCTTCAGGAGGAGAACTTCCACAAAATCGTATAGCGGAACAGACTGGATATGGAAAAAAAGTCAAACGTGTTCCTTCTGAAGGAGAAAAAACGCTGGTGGAGACGTCTGGTTGCTGTTTCACCCTTTTTCTTTCACACCTCACCTGAAAGAGGCTGAAGTTTGACTTTTTTCTGCATGCGGCCCAAATGTCAAACTCTATGACCGCCTGACCGGCACTATTTTTTTACACCTTCATGTTAGAATGATCTCAAATGTTTTGTTTGTCAAGTTTTAGTGCAACTTCATGCCACAGAGGAGACAATGTGGCACAGATGGAGGGAAGAGCTGCAGAATAACTGAGGCCTCTGTGAAGTTTGCAGAGAAACAGGTTCACCAGCTCGCAGAATTTTTCTGTATCTTCTGCTTCTGTCTTTAAAGACGAACAGACGTCAAATCAAAGTTTGTGCATGATTGTTATCTGACTCAATCGAATCATGTTTGCTCTGAAGGACGTCTATTAACTTTACATCAACTCTAAGATTGAACCCCAAACTTCATTTTTGAAGAGTTCTGAAACTGTGATGGCTCGATTTACGCGAAAATGACAAATATTTGTGATTATTTTGCCCTGAACCATGATTTTCTGTGACCATGGAAACTGATCTGCAGATGAAAAGAATTTCTGGACATTTCCACATGACCAAAATTGTTGAAAACCTCGAGTTACTGACAAAAACACTGACGTAAAAATAAACACTACAAATACTTAAAGACAAAATAACAGAATCCTTTTTAAATCCGTATCTCCAACTGCATGTTTCATCTTTACCCATGTGTTTGATCACAGCCGAAGGGCTCTGCTAAGTGCTGCACAGACTAACACCTTTTGGAAGGAGGGAGTATGATGGTGTGGGATGGCAGCAGAGTGGCTGTTGAGAAGCAGCATGAATATCACATTTATCACCACTGGAGCTAAACTCAGAAAAGAAATATTAGGATAGGAAATTTCCCACTACAGAGCTGATTCATGACAGCGAGGCTTCAGAAACCGGGGCTCCAGCCCCCCCAAAATTTTTATTTTATTTTGTATAACTAGGAGTATAACTAGATTTCTTTTTTTTTTTGTAAAAAAGCTAAATAAATTAATTTAAGGATATTATTTGGTTTTATTATATTAAGTGATTTTTTTATGTAATTGTTATACAGAGAGTAAGAAAACTTGAAATTATAATGTTTTAAATTCATGCTGTTTTTTGTTTACTTTGTAGTTTTACTATTTTATTTGATGATGGGTAAAAATAAAGGGTCGTTCATGGATTCATCATTCATCCAGGTTCTACTAAGCCTTGACCCCCCAGCGCTGAATAAATCCTAAATCCGCTCCTACACAGCTTCTCGATCAGCTCCATCAAGTCATAAATAATCGGAAGCATCATTTATTATTGTTATTATTAATAATTCATCAATTTGACTGATTTCAATTACGTTTAAACTCTGGGCGGAAGATCCGGACGGTCCCTGAAGTGAACGCGCCTCACTTGAAACGAACGTTATGAGGAACCGGGGCGGGACGGTGGACCCCCCCCCCCCTTAAGACGGCGGCAGGTGGCGGTTCGTGTATTTCCGGGTGGAACGAAGCTCCTCCGGTCCAACCCACCGATCACCAGCTGCTTCAGCCCCCACCCCCCAGCGAGCAGCCACACCGGGGCACAACGAACAGCACCGACCGACCGACCGCCAACGCAGCGCCGCGGTTCCCGTCCTGCAGCTGAGGGGAGACGCGGCGGCGGCGGCAGACATGGCAGCGTCGCTTCTCTCCGAGACCGACATCAGGCACCGGTCCATGGCGGAGGAGGATCCGAACGGAAACGAGCACGGGGCGGCAGCGCGCTGCGCGCTACCCCGCTGGGGGCCACAGCACGCCGGGGCTCGGCAGCTGGCCCGGCTTTACTCGCCAGGTGAGACCGCTGGGTGTCCCGTGAGGCCCAGGGGAGTGGAGGGGGCAGGGTAGCACGATGGGGATGAGGACGTGAAGCTGTCACGACCCCCTCCCCACACCCAAACTTTCCCCCTAAAGTAGGCCAGGAGTCTCCCGTTAGGACTCGGTCCCCTTTGGTGGTGGAAACCGTGTCCTGGTCTAACCTGCATTAAAGCAGACTGTTCTCAGGCTTTTCCACGAGGTTTGCATGTTTGCAGATGATTCTGTGATCTTCAGCCCCACCAGCCTGCAGCTGGTTTGTTTCACTTAATGCAATTCCTTTTTTTTTTAGCCATGAATTTGTTATGACCTGTAATTAATTCATCTATTTTTAATGTTGTGAGAAGCCTCAGTTTCAGGTATCTTCATTTGAATTCCTGACATTGTGGCACAGTAAAAGATCCAAATACAATATAAAAAGTGGCTTTATAAAACATTTTTTGTGTGTGATTATTATTATAACACACGTCCGACTTTCACACCACCAAGGGGTGTTTTTTATGGAAGAATCAAGAAAGAAACCCAACAGCTAAATATCAGGTCCAGTGTGCTCTAATTTAACACATCGTAAAACTGTAGTGAGCAATCCCAAAAACACTGATTGACTCAACACCATAAATGAATTGGTTGCCGATACAGTTTATCGTCCGGTGCGATCAAGTCTCCGCGTAGCCCATAGATTTATGAAAGAAGCTTGTTGTCAGGCTTTGACACATAATGGATAACATTTGTTGTGCTGTGGCAGGATTTTGAGTTAATTCTGTTAAGAACTACAAAGTCGCACTTTGATGACATCAGGGACAGGTGCGCATTGAGTACAGGGACACTCGTGTGACGCGTTTTCAGCTGACCACAAGTAAAACGTTCATGCAAGTCAACGGTTGGACCCTTGTTTTATTTGAGAACACGACAGCGGGTATAGAATAAAAATCAGAACAATGCCAATTAAAAAACAAACAGAAAACGGACTCACTATTTATTTAATCGTGATCGTGATAATTTGTCATTCCCTACAATGTCTTACATTTTTTCTCCTTAACTTTCTGACAAAACCCGGTCACCTTTCTACTGACCTTAGTCTAGAAAGGTTTCTGTTTCTTCTTCTCCAAGATTGTCCTTTTTTTGCTGGCATTGTACTTAAAATTCTTTAGATGTAACCTTTTGCTTAATGGCTAGTAACAAATTTGGCAATTTGGTTTTACTGTAAATAATCTAAAACAAATGTCTTCAGTTCTTTGTGATTATTTGGATTGAATAACTGTGTTTTTTGTCCGAATATAAGTTGTGTTTTTTTTTTTGTGTGTGTGTGTGCATAGTTTGGCCGGGGTTGTGACCTGTGTGATGTGTTAAAAATAAATAGCAACAACTGCAAGAGGGTAGTTGTGTGTATCGGTATTTGCTACTGACAACGATGCAGTAGAAGTCTTACATCAGGCTTGGTGGAGGATCAAAAATGTAGTCATTTGAAGTGATCTGAAGAGTTTAGTAGACTTGCTGGCATGTTCTTCCTGCTATTGTTATATGAATACATGTTGCACTACTAAACCAGATTCCTCCCATGTTTCATGAAGCAAGATAAATTGTAATGTCCCTTCTTGTTCCCTTATTTTGTGAAACATGTTTCTTCCACTCCATTGACACTTTTTTTTTCTTCTTTATCGAGCATCTTTTGGCTGCTGCGACTAATACTATGAAGTAAACGGTTATCAATAAATATTGCTGTTTGGACGTTTTAGCATACTGCAGTAACACATCTAAACCCCAGATGGTGGTGCGTGCTGTTTTGTTTTTGCTGGAGTTGTTGAAGGAGTTTATTCTGAAATTAGAGGCTTTATATTTTTTAAAAAGATTTTATTTGTCCTACAGCTGAGCAAACAGATCAGAAGTCCTCTTGTGTTGGACGGGGGAAGGGGGGGGGTTGAATCTTCTGACACACAAGGTGTATATTTGAATAAACCCCTTTTGTAATTTAAGCTAAACTTTATTATTTATGTTTATATTGATTTTGTTTGTAACAATTTTTGTTGGATCGGACGGAAAAGATGAGGACGGAAGAAGAGAGAGGAATGCTTTTTCTTATTCAATCATGTTTTCAAAGTGTAAGCTAATTTTAGCTGTTATTGCTAATCTAATTAGCGTTAACATGCTACGTCCATCTGCAGCACATAACCAGACTCCTTCCTTTGATCTCATTTGTTAATCTTGTTTGAATAAATTCTAATAGTTTTTAATCTAAAGGAATCTAAAGATTTAGATCTTTTTTTCTTTAAGTATTAAAAAAAAGTTATTTACGTTGTTAGCATTGGCAATAATGTTTTTTTAATGACATAAACATGTGTTAGGCAATTCTAGTAAATCAAGTGTACTGTATACATTTCCTTACCTGTGTTGGGAACATTACTTTAATAAATAATAACTACCTGAGTTAGTTAGTAACCAAGTCTAGTTTTAGTACTTCAAAATTGAGTTACTCAATGTAAAAACATTTTATGTTTCTGATCAGTTTTCCAAGAACATTAAAGCAAACAAACTTTGTTTAACCTTCAATATTATATATCAACAGACAGCTAAAGGTTTATTCTGCACTATAAGTATTTTTGTGACAAACGTAAACGGTCATAAAATTTAACTCAACTCTAAAAAATAAAAACTCTTAAAGCCTCAGAAACCTGTTGGAGTAAACAATCTATACATCCAAGTAATTTGTTCTCTAAAGTAAACATTTAAATAATAAAAACGATGATGGGCTCTGTAGTCCACAGTAAATCAAATTTACAATCACAGACTGCTCATTGGGTAAACACTTGTACGTATTTACTTCAAAAACAGTTATGAGGTGAGAAATGTTCTTGCAGTAACTGTAAATAATTCAATACATCATCTTTATATCAACAATTCTGCTCAGAACTCTTTTAACTGCTACTTCCACCTGTTTGGTGTTTGTCCTGTTTCTTCTGGTAACACTAAGTACTCTAAATTATTTTGGTTTTGCATTGTGTTTATTACATTTAAATCATTTCCCCCCCCCTTTTTTAACCCCATTTGTATATTTTTTTCTTGATGAATCCTAGTTTTTTTTCTTTCTTTAATTTGAGGTTTTATAGATTTGTCTATGATTTTTTTTTTTTCATGTAGTTTCCGTTTCCTTCTTTCTTTCCAAATCGAACGGTTCCTAGCAGCTGATGCTGCAGGTGAGGACCGGTGACGTCTGCTCATGCATATCACCAGATGATAATGTACTGACAGCTGCAGGAGCTTGTTAAAGTCTGCAGGCTTCTTTCTGCAACTGTAAACGTCTTGTTTTAATGTTATTAGGTACCAAAAAAAAAACAACTCCTGTACATTTCTCTCATTTTCTAGAAGGAGTGGAAACTTCCTTGCTAATCTCATGAAGTCATGAGGGTTTGGTGCAGTTTTCTGGATCTCTGCGGTTTCCCCTGAACTCAGCTGACTGAATGGAAACCTGTTCGTCTAGCTCAGGGGTGGGCAATTCCAGGCCTCAAGGGCCGGTGTGTCTGCATGATTTCCAGATACTCTTCCCCTACTCATGGCTGATTACCTGGTTCAGGTGTGTCCAGCCAATCAGAACATGCCAGAGCAGGGTATGCTGGAAAACATGCAAGACTGCGGCCCTCAGTGCCCACCTCTGGTCTAGCTTCAGTAAATGGAGTCATTTCTGCGCTGAAAGGTTTGATGCCGGCTTGATGGACGGCACGCTGAGCCTCAGATCTTTATGGGGGAAACCTGTGCGGCCAGTTGTACGTCAAGCTGTCTCATGGTGCGCTTCTGCCCGACCATCTGCCCCGAGCCTCAATCCACTGAGCGCTCTAATTGCCTCTTCTTATGACGGACGGCTACCTGTTGACTCTCAGCCTTTTACTTAAGAGTTCCAGACATTATTTTCATCTCTCTTCCGTCAGAGAGCAGCTGTTTGCTTCACTGAGGCCTAAATTTAGATTCTGTGAGGAAAGCGCTCCATCTCCATTAACGGAATTGAACTTTCATTATTATTCGGGGCAATTACATTAGAGAGACTGCTGCCTGCGCCCCTCATCGTCCTCTGTTA
Source organism: Oryzias latipes (assembly GCF_053564925.1). Classification (NCBI taxonomy): domain Eukaryota; kingdom Metazoa; phylum Chordata; class Actinopteri; order Beloniformes; family Adrianichthyidae; genus Oryzias; species Oryzias latipes. Next base: position 28,789,785 of record NC_136242.1, on the reverse strand, counting down.
GCTGCAGCTTCACTTTGGTGTAGAATCCACTCTGAGGATGAACAGCGGTAAAGCTGAGCGCCATCAGCATAACAACAAAAACCCTAGTATCTGGATAATAAAGGTTTGTCAAAGAGGCCAATCCAGAACCCTGTGGAACACCTTAAAGACTCACTCCAGTCATCTTTTGATTGATTTTCAAAAAAGTTCCCAGTGGTCTTTAAATGACGATTAAGTCATTTATAGCTAAAATAAATAAACCTGTGTCGTTTTCTAGGACATAGATTCTTCACCTCTGAGATGTGGGTGGGGCATTCCTGCGAGGACTCTGTTTGCACGCTCTCCTGCTAGCTTACAGCCCCTCACACCCCCAACCTGTCATCACCGGTGCCACAAAAATGGCAAACAGTATTGGAGCCATCCAACCCTATAGTTTAGATCCAGATTCCAGAAATCAAAGACGTACATGGATCTGTTTGTCTACTAGAGGAACTACAGGCTTTTTGTTTTAAAATTTTGTCTGCTCCTTATTTGCAACAAAATGAATAAAGAAAAACTCAAATGAAATTGTAAGCGGAAAAAAGCCACAAGAACATGTTAAAAACACCCTTTTCATTGGAGTGAGTCTTTAGGATACCTGATCTAAATGAAGGTTTTATTGGATTTATTTGACACACATAGTGTTTAAATCTGTTAAAAAGTAACCAACTTGATCTCTAATTCGACAGAATTGCTTTTCTTCATTCAGACCAATCAGAGAGTGCAACTTTGGACTCTGGACTAACTTTCTCTGAGCTTTTATGGTGGTTTTCTTCTTTGTTGAGTTCCCCTCTGAAGCTTAAGAAAAGTGTCCAGGTCATATATGACTCTAAATGTAAAGGATGAGTTCTGGCAGCAGCCGGAAAGTGGCGGTGACCCTCAGCATGATCAAACAAATGCAGAGTCTCCGTTTTAAAGGACTAGAAGAAGGATTTTGCCGTGACGCGCTTCATAAATGATGGGGCAAAGCCCTCAGTGGAGATCCGAAAAGATAGAGAAGTGGTGTTTGGCTGTTTGTTCCAGCTCTGACTGATGTATAAGAGGATCACAGATGCATTTGGGGTCCTGGTTCTTGATCCGCTCTCACTGAGTGGACAGGGAGCTTAGAGCGCAGCGACTTTGGGCAGGAAGGGGCCTGTGGTTTACATTCGGATGCAGCTCCGCTTCAGGTCCATGGTTAAATGTCGATACTCAGCAATATAGTTTATGAACTTGAAGTCATGAGACGTTTAACCCTTGTGCTATCTTAGATGACCCCACCCTTGCATTGACGTGTTCTCCCTACCATGACAAAGGTGGAAAAAGGTGGAAAGATTTCATGTAATCCATGGACACCAGTGAAAATCACAAATCATTGAAGAAAAAAGGTTCAGAGCACTGTCTAGTGGGTCTAGATGACCCCACTCCCAATGTTAAAGTGCCTAGGATAGCACAAGGGTTAATGTGAAGCTGGAAAAAGTCATATTTTAAGCTTTGGTGAAATTCAGAACACATTTTCTATTTCGTTGTTCTGTTATTGATCCTTGAAGTCTAAAGAATTCATATGAAAGGGAGGTTTGGTTCAGTCCAACAGGTTTGAGATGAAATGGCTTTTAGCAGCTGATTCTGCTGCTCCCCTTGGGTCAGATGTGGAGCGGACGCCGAGGCGGCGCCCGGTCAGAAGGACCACACGGCCAGTCTACGGCGATGCGCTAAACCAGAGGTGGGCACTGAGGGCCGCATTCCTGCATGTTTTCCAGCATACCCTGCTCTGGCATGTTCTAATTGTCTGGACACACCTGAACCAGGTAATCAGCCATGAGTAGGGCAAGACTATCTGGAAATCATGCAGACACACCGGCCCTCGAGGCCTGGAATTGCCCACCCCTGTGCTAAACCGAGCTTCTGTCAATGTACAGCAGGATGTCCGGGCCGGTTCTGTGAAGTAGGTCAGACGGTCCTGCAGTAAAAAGCTGTTTATGTTGGGTGTGATGCAGAACAATAAAAATCAGTTGATTTGTCAGACCCGAGCCTTTTGAAGGGTTAGTTTAAAACTTTATCACTTACAAAAAACAAACAAAAAAGTGTTATCTGGCTTTTTTTGTGGAAGTGCTAGAGCTGTTATTAAATGAGTTGTTTGCTTTTAATCCTCTCTGCGTTCATATTTGTGTGTTTTACCATTTACCAAAGATCAATTGATTGATCTTTATTTTGCACAAAGCTACACAAAATCAATAAAACTTGTGATCTGTGGTATTTGTTTAAAGAATTGTGAAGTTTATTAACTGTCTTTTACGGTTTGTCAATATAACTACAATTTGCTATCTTTTTTTTGGAATTACACCAGTTGTAGTCCTAAAGTGAGAAGATATGGACACGTCTACAACTTGCATTACTGGAACATGCTGGTTCACTTTAGAATAAAGAGTACTGAATATAAGGTTTGCTGTGGAGTTTGTTTGAACAAGGATGAGTACTGGTGATGTTTTTGAGATTATTTATGGTGAGTTTCTAAGAAACTGCTATTGTTTCCCTAACCGTCAATAAAGAACACCCCTAACTGGGACGTACTTTATTGACGGTCCCTGCCTGCCTCTGCAGCTTCACATCAAGGCAAACTCCGGCTGGAACTCGTTTTCTGCACCAGTCAAGACAGACAAAAAGAAATGGTCCATACTGGTCAATACAACTACATCTGTAATGTTTGTGGGTAAAGTCAGTAGGAAGAACAAAAGGAATTATGTCTATGGCTGCATTTCCATCCCATATGAGTCAAACTTTATCCAAATTCTAGAATTGCCCCCCCCCCCCCCCCCCCCCCCTCCCAAAAAAAAAAAAAAAAAAAACACAATTTGGCAATTACACTTTTTCCATTAAATCATAATTATGCAAATAAACACAAACCAAATTCCGGGATAAGTCATTCAAAGACTTGTTGACGGATGTGAACAATACTTTGATGCTGTGGGACCTCTTGTGGCGCCCGCTATGGATGACCCAATGCAGTCAGTTCCTACTAAGAAGCTCATCGCCATCCGGTTGTTGGTCACGTGACTCATTTAATTCCAAAGAAGTATTTCCATTCCAGTATTGCGAAATATGGCAATTTTGAAACGCCTCCAAGCGCTTAAAACTTTAATTTGGTAAATGTGTCTTTTTTTTTTTAAATTGTCATGTTTCCAATAGGCAAATGTATTATGGCAAATCCGATTTGCACAATTTTAGAGTCAATGGAAACACGTGTCTTATGACACATTGTGGCTTTTCAACCTTTGATTGCTGGTCATCTTATAGTTTTGATAAGCACATGATGTTAGTTTGTAGTTCTTTAAAAAAGTGGAACAAAAATCCCAGATTTAATTGGAAACAAAGATAACCTTTTTGGTTTTTTTTGTTTTTTTTTTTAAATTGAATGCAATACGCTCCCATAATAAAGAAGGGTGAAGAACACGAGCGGAAACATTGGTGGTGTTTTTTCTTTTTTTTTTTGGGGGGGGGGGGGGGGGGGGGGGGGTATTGAAGGACTGTTGCAGAGCAGAACACAGTTCTCTGAAGACCTTTCATTAAGGCCAAACAAACTCTCGTCTCAATGTGGGTCACCATTGTCGTACATTTTCCTGGTCTCGGGAGACTCTGAAGGTCCTGATTAATTGCTGTCTGAGCGCTCTAATGAGCTTTTTTGAACCTGCACTTGAATTTCCATAACTGCACGTTATTGGTAATTTATTTTTCTAATTTGTTGCATAAGGTGTGGACTCCGGGGCTCACCCCACCCCTTAGCTGTGGGCGGAGCTGGGATATGATGGCACAGGCGACTTCTGTTATTGATGTTTCAAGAACTTGATTTTAGTCAAAGAGTCTTAATCGTGCTATTCTTACGCCTTTTTATAGTAAACTATATCTATGGCTATAATGATATAATATTTTACCTTTGGTACACGAAAGAACAATTTTTTTAAACTAAATATTTGTTTTTTTCCTGAGTTCCTTTCCAATCTGGAAGTAAGACAACTCCATCTCTGAGGCACTGCCTTTCACTCCGTGTGGGTACCGCCCATTTAATGATGTCATCCTAAAGTCGGCCTCAGCAGCGTGTCTGCGTTTCACCCATGAAAACAAACAACATCCAAACTTTTGCAAAGATGCATGTGCACATAGTGCATATAAAACGAAAGCGTTTAGCCGATCATCGCTAGCTCCGTGAAGAAAGTGGGTGTGTGCGTTAGCCTGGGGGGGAGCTGGCAGCGCAGACTCTTCCTGGAAGGGGCTGTTCCTCACTGGTATACATCACAACGTGAAAGGCCGCTCATTTTCGTGGTTTGGGAGGAGCTGGTGCTCAGAGCGCAGTTTTTTTAAAGGAATATTCAGAAATGTATGAATGGTTTAAAATAACGCTTTTGGGTTGTTTTTTTTGTGAGGAATGAACATTATAATACATTTAAAAGCTTAATGATTTAGGCATTTTAAAAGTAAGTCCTTGATGAGTTTTAGCTTTTAATGTTTGTAATTTATTAGAGTTTCACTAATCCCTTGTGCTATCTTGTGGGGATGACCCCACTCCCAACGTTAACGTCTTAAACACAAAAAAAGATGGCACAAGGGTTATATTAAATGTAATAAAACGACCGGTCCCTCTGAAGGAAAACGGCAGCTGTCAGAGTTGACTGTCCGAATGGAAAAGCACAGTGACGTCCCTTTTCCTGGGCTTTCACAGATGCAGACACTCGTGTTTTGCGAAGATTCGCGTTTCCAGGTGAAAATGACCCTGAAGCTTTCCCTTTGGCTGGAGCCGGAGGGCTCATCAGGCTGCGAGTGGAAGATCTGCTCGGTGACGCTAACAATGCTGTCGGGCCATTTTATGAAAACCTAAAAGCAGAAATGGGCGCCACATGCTGACAAGTGTCTGTTTTAAAGCAAAATAAACAGCAGAAATTCAAAATGTCAGAGTGTCCATTTAAGGGAGCCCCACGCTGTTATGTGCTTAGTTGTCTGGGCTCAGTTCGTGGCTGGCAGGAGGTAAATCTAAATAGCTGTTTGGCTTGTTAGAGTTTGGAGAAGTTTGATGAGGCGTTGGCAACGCTCCGTAGAGCCAAACACGGGCTCATTACAGCAAAACGAGGACGGACGAACAGCTGGATGCTTCTGTCTCTCCCTCTGTTTCTGCGCTTTCCCATTTCTTCCTGCAACTCTCTGTTTCTCCCTTCATGTCTCCTCTGTCCCCCATCTGACTTAAGTGTCACAGTCCAATGCCTCCCTGTTTTTTTTTTAGTCAGTATTTAGTTTGCTGTTTCCCTGAGCACCACGTGCATCTTTCTCCGTTTCTGAAACCTACATTTTTCTTTTACGTCCCCAGATTTTGAAAAACAGGTACTCAGAAATCTGTCCGATTTTTTTATTTTTTTTTATTTGATTCCCTTTTTTTTCTAATTAGCATTTATTTTCCTAAAGCCTTTCTCGGTCTGTTCAATCCCCCAATTCCAACACTTTTCCAACACTTGCTAGAGTGCAGTGCTTGGAGTTAGCGGCATTAAGATTTTTAATTTCTAAAGAAAACGACAACAAAAAATCTAAAAAAGAGGACTTTCAAATAACATTAAAGAAAAAAACAAATCCTTCTGGGTATAGAACAAGTACAGTAGTCCCTCCGTGTGTCACAGTTCATCTTTCGTGGTCTTACTGTTTGTTTTTCTTTTTACAGTTAATTGTGTTTTTCATCATAATTTGCTGTATATGATGGTTGATTATTCTCATTGAGAACGCATTGAGAATAGATCAAAAGATGAGGATTCTGTAACATCGTTTTACTCCTTCACTTAAAAAATAAATAAAATGCGGTTTTCCGATGCCTTTATATTACAATTTGTCATTTCAAATACTGCAGACATTTAACACATCGACACACAGACACTACTAACCCCAGAGGTCAGAGGTCAAACACATCTGGAGTGTGAACCTGGCGTCTCAGGAGTCGTTCAGCTTTGACCTAAAACGACCCGTCGTGTGTCCACGTTCATGGCTCCTCTCTGAGGGCGACCACGAGTTGCCGCCGTGTTTCGCTCTTTAATCCTGCAGCAAAGTCCCAAACTTCTTTTTAAAATCAAAGCAAAACACGATGACCTTTTCTAAAATCATAGCTTCTTATGTCCAGAGTGGCTGACATGTTTGTCCAAGACGGCTCTTTATATTCGTAGACCATAGAAAGAATGTCGTCAAATGTACCAATAATCCTCTTTTATAGCAGCACTGTATTATTAAGAAATTAAACTGTCATTTGTTTCAGTGTCTACTGTCGGGTAAACTGGTAAACGGTGTCCTTTCTGCCTGCAGTAGCGACATTACAGTTTTTCTGCCTTCTCTGAAATGTATTTCTCCGTTGTTTTGTACATTAATCACAGCTTTAGTCTCTTTACTGTCAGATATTCTTCTTCCTTGGTTAAAAACAGATGCTTTGCAGCAGAGAAATGCTCTAAAAGGACAGTTGCAAAATAAAACACAATGTTTTCAATTCATTTAATAAAACTATATTAGGTTTTTGTCCACTCATGCTGGAGTGAAAAGGCCTTTCCTGCTGCAAAGATCGACATGACTCCTCCATTTTTTAAAATGTCAGTTTTATTCTGAATTCATTTTTTAAATGTGTTTTTTCCTTAAAGTAACAATAAAAAAAAATACTGTAGCTTTTAGATTTGATCAGTTCTGCTCAGAGTTTACTATGTTTCAGTCCCAGCAGGTCGGAACAAACTAGACGCGCAAAATTGCTGGAAAAAACCCACAGATCTAATCTTACAAGTTCTGTCTTTGTTTAAAGGTCATTTAAAACATTTCCTCACCAATCAAAACAGATTTTAGAAACTTAAAACGTGAACAAAGTTGAACTAAATCTTTTGAAAAGTTGTTTTGACAGACAGAAATTCGGATGAAGGAATCCGTCTTCGCCTTTCGCTATCAGACTTGTGTTCGCAGTTTACGGCCAAGAAGACGTGAAGTGGGTGGAGTCAGACGTTGTGCACAAACATGGGCGTGCATCCGTGACTGCAGGCGAGCCTGAAGGCAGGATTTTACTGTTGACCTTGAGCAACAGCAGGAAAACCTGTGTGTGTGTGTGTGTGTGTGTGGGTGTGTGTATGTGTGCGTGCGCGTGCCGGTAGGCGTGTGTGTGTGTGTGTGTGCGTGTGATTATTCTTATGAGGGCTGCACACGAATATGGCGGTGCTGGAAAACCCTGGAGATGCAGTCAACACAGCGTCACACTATGATGTGATCTGTCCATCGTTTTATTGTGTGTGTTTTAGTGTGCGTGTGTGTGTGTGTGTGTGTGTATCTCTGCTGAATCTCATTTGCTGCTTTCCTCTTTGCTGCTGAGGGTCTTCTGGGTAATGGAGTTATTAAGTTTGTCTTCAGGATTGTGTGTGTGTTGGTCTGTGCTGTGTACTGTTGTCGTGAGAGTGTGTGTCCCAGGTTCTGAAGTCCGCAGAGATCAGATGAAAGGAAGGAGGCCTGCGACTGATCCTCTCCTCTCCAGAGCGAGGGAATTCTCCCCCCCTCATCCTCACCCCCAGCCTCTCTTCCTCTCCCACCCATCTTTGGTGTTGCTGTCGCTCCTCCTCTTCGTCTCCCCCGTCCTCTTCCTCTCTGGGGGAGACGCTCGTTCTCTCTGTCTCTGAGCACGTGACCCACTTTCACCACCCACGTCTCCCCCCGTTTGTTCTCCCCCAGCCCCACCAGAAGACGGATGGACAGTCAGACAGACGGGGAGCTGAAGCTTCTCGTCCGTTCTCTGTTCCCGCCGTTCAGACTAAACCTGAGACAGAACGACAGATGGGCGGCGCTCTCCTGACGGCGACCTTTATCTCTGCGCTTACGTCTCTCGTTTACACAAAATCAAATTTTTTTTCTCCTAACATGGAACCAAAATGCCCGTCCTGACCGCTGACTGTATAAGATACCTGGACTGAGTGAGTGTGACGTCATCCATAGGAAATGGTTTACTTCCAGCTCCAACCAGAATCATCGATAACAATCACCGTGTTGAAGCCAGACGACGTCTGTGAACAGTGATTGTTTCCAAGTTGGCTTAGTCAATGTTTCTATGGTAACCACTCTTGCCAGTCAGATAGATAGATGACTTTATTAATCCCACAATGGGGAAATTTCATTTATATGTGGCAGGAAAAACAACATTCAGAAATAATCTATATAATATAACATCAAAAAAGGACATGAAAAATGACATTCATATTAAATTATTTTGAAAATTATTATGAAAAATGAGATTCGTATTAAATAAATAAATAAATATTAAATAAATAAATACAGCTGCAAAAGTGTAAAAAAAACAAACAAACTCAGGAGTGAGCTTGTTCGACCTGGTGGGGCCACCTAAAAGCGGTCTGTCAATCGAATTGGAGTTCAACGTGAGACCGCCTACTTTTTATGAGGCATCTGATTGGTCAGTTTACAACAATGGTCCAGTTGACTGCTTGGCTGCTGGGTGTAGATTAAGAAGTGGGAATCCACAGTGATAATGCACGCCTAAAAAAGAAGTTCCGGTCACGTAGCTTAAATGTTCTACATCAGGGGTCCCCAACCTTTATAACGCAGCAGACCGGTATGACATCATAGAAAATTATCACGGACCGGTCTTTGAGATGTGGCGGACGATTATTGTAGCAACGCTACGATGAAGGAGGAACAGAGACATGACGGGACGAACTCTGAGCTTTTATTTTGAAAGTCATTGTACATCGTACAGGTGTCATCATCCTCTCTCCTTCCCACACTCTGTCTATTAAATGTAGCTTTCTTTTTTGGAAGTGGAAGGCTCCTTTTATGTGTCTGGCTGGGCCTTTTCCCTTTGGCAAAGAAACTTTCCAAAGACGTTTGTTTTTCACTTTTCTTTAAGTTAAGTTTAAGTTTGAAGTTGGCATCACCCAAAAGCGACGTGAACACTTTTGTTCTGTTGTTGTGGAGCAAAAACAAAGAAGTTGCCTTTTTATTTTTATTTTTTTTACAAAAAATTGTTTCAGATGGCTATTTATGTAAATGCAGAAAAATATTATCATGCAAAAAAGAAAAATAGATTAAAAAAAACCTTAGAAAACAGAAAATTTCCTCAAAAATGTTCCAGCAAAGTCAGAACTTTAGTGAGGACAGCATGTTGCATGTTAGCAGATTAAAGGTGTCTTTACACATGGGGGGGTGTCTTCATTTGGTCTGAGTTCCCAGAGAACAATTCAGCTCCCACAGCATCATTAATAAATGATCTCCTCTCACTGAAACGCAGAACACGACCAGAACAATCAGCTCCTCGCCGAGCGCCGGCCAGAATCCGTAATGTCCTTCAAACCCGGTGCTGTCAGTCCAGAGCAGCCGGCTGCCATGTGATCTCCCCTCACCTGCTGAATAAATCAGTCCGTACACGACTTTTCAGAGATCGCTGACAGATGATCTCATTACAGGCGTATTCTCCTCAGTGCGGAGGTGAGGAGCGTCACGCAGAGCAACGCCGTTCGCAGAAGCACCTGTAACGCGGCAGAGAAAACCCGCCGCCTTCCACATTTACAAAGAACCTTTCCTGAGTGGCCAGAAATCCTCTTCATGGGTTTTATGAGCTCAGCTGATGAGGGGAAAATGACCTTTTATGTAGAAAGCTTGACTGTTTTGGAAAAGATTCTTTTCAAGTAAACGCACAGGTGATGGAAAATCAGGTTTTTAAATTTAGCTATAAAGTAGAAAAATATTTGAAATTATTATGGTTTATTTAAAACCCTTTAAGTATAGTTGTAAAAGCCAAAACTGGAATAATTTGTATGAAAACAATAGAAGAGGGTTTGACTCAGAGAAAACTGCAGCAAAAATGAAACTAGAAAACAATTATTAATTATTTCCAGAGAACACTGGATTGCTGCAAGTGACTCGTCTTCATCCCCGTTTTATAAAAATAAAAGCATCACATGCAAACCAAAAAGGGCAGCTTTACAGTTCTTTAAAAAATAAAATAAGAGCTAAATAATAAAAATGAAAACAAAAAACGACTCATTTTTTTTGTCTTTTATTTTTGATTTTATTTTGAAAAATGAATGAACGAATGATACACGGATTCAAAAGGATTTTTTATTTAGACTTAACAGTTTACACTTTGCTTTATGTGCCGAGAGCTATAAATAAAAGTCCACAAGATGTGTGTGATAAGTCAAGCTGCATCGTCTGAGTTGAGTCTCAAATACTCCATAACCTAGAGAACGGTTTAGAAATAAAAGCTTGCATGTAAAGCACTAAAGGCCAGAAAAGTCAGTTTAAGATATGGGGAACTGTTTTAAAAAACAAACTGAATGCAAACCTGAACGTAGAATTTTATTGGTTTTGGTTGCAGAAAAATTACTTTGTTGGCAAAAACGCCAGAGATTTATAATAATAATAAACATTGTTAATAAAAGTGAAACAATTTTTGGAAAAACTTGAGATTTCTTTCTTTTTTTGCATATCAAATGACATCATTCTAGTCTTTTCAGTGCCTTTAACTTCTGTGTTTTAAGCCAAAAACAGTTTGACCGCCTCCGTCTGGGTCGTTGCTTCTCATCCATTTTATAATTTATATAGTAATAGAAAATCTGCCCTAATATTCTGCTTTATTGGCTTCACTTTAAATGTCTGTTTAGAAAAACTTGTAACTGTGGAGTTATTTCAGCAGAAAAATGAATGACTATCAAAGAGTTCTGTACATTTCATTTTATACTTTGGGTTTTCAGTCCTCTAATCTTTCCAGTAGAAACAGAATAACTGATCAAATGCTCTGAATCTCTTGATTGCAGATCAGAAACCTGATCAACAGGGTGGTTTGGAAAAACTGATTTTTTTTCTTTGATTTTCTGAAGCAAATTCAGACGAGTGAACATGACGAGACGTTTCATCCAATCGCCCTCTTTCTTCGTGTTGACCTGTTTTTTGTTACAGCTGACATTTTTGAAAGAACATGAATTAATTTAGGAGCTGAAACCACTGAAAGTTTACAGAATGCTAGACTTTGTTCAGAATTTTAATAATTTCTGTGTTTAATCTGCTTAAAGTGATTAAAATGATGACTTAGTTGCTTCTATTTAGCTGAAAACCAGCTTTGATTAAAGACGCTCTTTAACCCGATCAGATAATCCTGCCGTCCTCCCGTCTTCCCATCTTCCTGCTGCCATCTTCATGCAGAACATCTGAGCTGCTGCTGTTCTTCTGCTCAGACTGTCAGGAGCATCTTCAGTCTTAAAGGGAGGTGATTTCTTCAGAACGACCAGGAAAAAACCAAGAAATGTTCTAATCCATACCAAACTTCCAGCTTTGTTTATGTGGCATTTAGAAAAACCAAAGCAACCAAAGTGCTTTCCAAGTATAACAATTAAAGATAAAAACGTTAAAGAATAAAACAAACAGGATAAAATCTAACAGACTGGGCTAGTTTGAGTAAAAGAACAAATGTAAAAAAAATCACTTTCATTAATTTCACAGTGTTTTATAGAAACTTTCCTCCAAAATATTCACTGAATACAAAGCCACTAAGAAGGAGAAACATTTGGAGCAATAAGTACTGGAAATGCTAATTTCTCAAAAAAAAACAGGTTTTTAACCGTTTCATGCCTAAATGTTTACATGCTTTATTTTTGTACTAAAAAAAGATCCTCAGAGCTGCTCAATGAAGTGTCTTGGATTTAATGATATGTTGGGAATTAGGAACGTGAATCTGTTAAAATATCATAATCCTCAATTGTCTTTTCTTTTTTTTTTATATCAACTTAACAATAAAACTTTTACAAAAAAGTGAAAAGTTTGGAACTGAAAGTTTTCCTTTGAAAATTTCAACACCTTATTTGTCCAAATTTCAAAAAACAAACGCCTTAAATGTTCAGAAAATGCAATTAGAATAAGACCACCAGCACCGCCCATCACAGGTTGTCTCCATGGCAACTATTAAAACTTTTGAGCCTTTTTGTTTTATCTACAATCATATAGTTTTTAAGTATGAGGGTAAAAAAGTGAAGCTATCCTAAGGCAGCAGAAAACTATTTGAGTGTCATCAAACTTTTATAATTTCCACACAAAGCTCCAAATGTCATCTTTTGACAGTTTTATTTTGAAAATTTCCAAGTTGGGGAAAATGTAATTAACCACGTTATGGTCTGGAGGGTCCGTGACAGATGTGACGTCTGCTCACCTCATTCACATCTATGAAAACAAACCGGATTAAGCGGACAGGAAACCCCCAGAAGGAAAAAGGAAAGTCCCCTGGTAGTTTTTCAGAATAAAATCTTGTTGGCTCTGCACGACACCTTCATGTTGACTCATACTCTGCTGGGTCCCGCTGAATTCAATGTGCTTTTGTTCCATTCCTCATGGAATTTGCAAGCCAAACACAGTACAACAGAGCGTGTCACCTCACAAACGTTAGTGCAACCGTCAAAATGGAGGGAGACTCTTACATTTCCACCTTACTGTTGGGAGTAACAGAAAGTAGGAGATGTAATCTAAAGCAGTGGCTTCAAAATTAAAGCCCGTCTTGGGAAGACGGTTTGGTTGCCGTGGACCACCACCTTCTGGCTGACCGCCTTTGATGGCAAAAGGCGGCTTTCCAGCCATTCCTGTAATGAGCACAACCAAAGCATTAACCGTGCATTGTGCAGGCTTCATCAGAGGCTGGAGCAGTGGACTGGTGGCAGGAGGTCGGGGTGATTACGGACAGAACCAAGGCCGAGGGCTGCCCGCCGCGGCTTGTTTAGCAGGTCTGCGAGTTTTTTGTTTTGTTTTTATGTTTGCAGTCTTCATCCCTTAAAGCACACTCAGATTCAGGCCAGCTGCAGTTATATTTATCTCACTGCAGGGTCCCCAGGCCAGAGCCCCTCAGGCTGCTTGACATCACCGCTACCCATGTTGCTTTGCAGCATAACAGTGAAAAGGGGAGGGGCTGTCCTCTGCGCATCTATGAAGCGCATGTTTGTGTCATAAATCATACAGGAAGTGTCACATTAGCTGACGTGCCTGTAAATGGCTCATGATTTCACCCCATGATGCCTTTGGTTTTGTGTTGTGACGCCAGCCCCCCCCCCCCCCCCCCACACACACACACACACACACACCTCACCTCACTGGATGATTCTACCCCTCTCCACCGGGACATTAGTATTCCGGATGAGTCTGCCCGCCACTCATTCCCCAGACGGCAAATCAGCCGGCGTTGATTAATTTCAGCCTATTAGCTTCCCCCGTTTCCCTCCCCCAGCTCCGCCCAGGTTAAATCCCCCTGCACACCCACGTGTGTGCTGACAGGCAGGGGGTGCTGCTGGGTGAGCGATGGCAGAGAGGTTGCCAGGCAGCCAGTTGTTGTCAGAGTGATATTAATGAGCACTTTGCCCAGGCCCCTGTGTGTGTGTCTGTGTGTGTGTGTGCGTGGGTTGCGTATGTTCGCCTGTTTAAGAGCCTTTTTTGGGTTTTTTGTGTTCCAGATTAAAGAGTTGAGTCAGTTTTGCCATACATCCTCACACATATACATGCTCTCTGGGGCGGTTTTTGTGTGTCTGTTTTGGAGCTGGGTGTGATATCTAGCAATGCCTTGGCCAGAGGGACCCGGGCTTATGCGTGTGTGTTTGTGAGTGTGTGCGCTCTGTGGAGGCCTGTCCTAGTTTCCTTCCCCCTCACCGGGGAGCTGGAGGATCCAAGGCCTGACGCGCATCACCTGACAGCCGCCCCGCTGCTCCACAGCCCGCCACTGTGTGTGTTTTTATGGGGAGTGCAGAGTCAATGTCGGCGAGGGTTGAGGCATCGTGGGCGATGTTTGGCGTTCAGCTGAGAACATCCGTGTTTGTTGGAGGACACACTGAGCCGTAGTTTGACAATCTATGGGGTTCTCGGCGCTCTGTTGTTTGGGCGTTGCAGCTGGGGAATGGTTTATTCTCCCTGAATGTGTCATTAATGGTCTGTTCTTGAACTTCCTGAAAAAGAAACTTCCTGATTTTTTTAAAGCCGCTTAATTAAAAAAAGTAACCAGAACCAGGCCACTTCCACCGGCTTTACCAGGGCCTTTTTACTCAATTAAAGTTGTAAAGTAACGTTTTATGACGGAAATAAACAATACTAAACTATGTTTCGCTCTTATGGCCATACAGTGAATAGTAACGGAGAGTGTGATGGAGGCCAATGATTGGCTGTGACGACCCCTAAAGCAACAACATCTCACACAAACTTAGCCTCAATCTTTTGAGCGTCCATTCCGTAGCTGTCCAGCACCATGACTCGGCGTTGTCCAACCACCGTCAGCCATGTTTGTCTGGTCTGTTTGCTATATTTTAGAAAACTCGAGTTCAGCGGCGCCCAAAGCCAGAGGACCACTGAGCTGACAGAATGGCTGGAATTCTCTAAAGGCTAGACTCGTCCAAATTCATGGCCGTTAACATCTGGCCTACCCGCACGACGAAGGACCCGGCCAACGTCGCCCGTGAAGGCCGCCGCCATTAAAAGGATGCAGCCCTGGAATTTGGACACAGCCAATGTGGTCAAGCTAGACTGTTGTGGTCATTGGAGTATTTGGTTGAAGCGGTTTTAGTCTGAGGTGAGACGTGTCACGTTTACAGACGATTTTAGTCAATTTCAGTTAATTGTATATTAGTTAAAAAATGGGGAGAGAGGAGCAAACAATGGAATTTAACAAAGCGTCCATTGTTTTTAAAGGAAAAGAGAAAACGAAAAGAGCTGAAAATGTTACTTTAAAAAAGTAATTACTTAGAAAAAAAAAGGATTTAGTAACTGAATTACTTTTCTATAAAAGTAATCAGTTACCAGGAAAAGTAACATTTTTTCCTTTAAAAAAGGTTGTTTTATGTCAACATTTTTCTTTTTCTGATCAGTTTTCAATCAAAATGAAAAATAAACATGTATTTGATCTTTAATTTTTATGTCACATTAACAGACAGCTACAGGTTTGAAGTACTTTTGTAGTAAACAGTTAAAGAAGATAACATTAAAATAGAAACAAACTTTAATAACCTGTGACAGCTGGAATAGTAAACAACCTTTGTTGCCAAGTATTTTGTTTGCAAAAGTAAACCTTTAAATCACATAAAAAGCGTTTGACTCTGTAGTTCACATTAAATAAACCAAACGTACAAATGGTACCGGTTGTCCTGATTGGCTCCAGTGAGACAAGACACTGCTCTTAGCCAATTCAAATCACATTTGACTAGTATCTAACGGTAGTTTGGGGTAAATCTTTAACTTTCAAGAAACATCTTGGTCCTTCTTGGAGCAAAAATAAAGCTCTTAAACCCAAACTGTGGACTTTAATATAAAAAAAAAAAACTGTCTCCTCCTAACTTTTGATGCTGTTTTTTTTTAAAGGTGAAGGGTCACATCTGAGGGTTCTGGTAATATCCATAATCACATAGTTGAAATCTCCTGTGGTGGAGGCATTAGAAGGAGCTGATGGCATATTCATTCTCATAAAGGTCTATAGGTGCAGATTTGCTGGCCTGAGTGATTTATTAGAAAAAACTGTCATGAATATCTCATAGCCTGCGAATGCCAAGCGATACATTTGGATCTGAACGCATTAAAGTTTTAAAGACGCTTGGCTGAGACAGAAGGATTGTGGAGACTTAAAAAAAAAAAAAAAAAAGACAAAGATGTCTAAAACAGAGCGGTTCATTTGTTTACATGTTTTAAAGTCGTTTGTCTTTGTGTCTTTTTTTTTTTTGAGCTGAGATCCAGAGAAACAGGAAGACGGGAAAATGGGGGACATCCCAGTTTTAAATTCAAGTCGTTTTGGGAAAAAGCCTGCAGGAAAGGCATGGTGCTCGGCTAAATTAGAGGAGCTGTACATCGGCCCTTCGGGAACTTTTCAATAATTCAAGCCCCCTGATCTTCAGTGCTGCGAAGCTGCAGGGGCTTCAGTTTGACCCTCCCGTCCTATAATATTGCTGAATTGTGAGTTTAGATTGAAAGTACTTCGAGTGCGTCCCGAGTCGCCGTCGCTGCTGACCTTTGAGTTTGTCTCCGCACAGCCCCACCCTCACTGAAGGAACGTCGGTGTGTCTTTGAGCATGTGCAGCCATCATTGTTTCACTTATGAAGTGTCACGACCCCACAGCCCTGAGTACACTTGTCTTCATGTGAGTGATTACATATTAACACTGTGGACACACACTGGGTCTTTGTGGGTGACTTGTCCTTTGACCTTCACTGAGGGCCTCGCTTCTTTAGCAGCAGTTTTTCGTTTTCTCCTTCTTACCTTGTGGTTTGCTGTCACCAAGGTCAGATTCTGATCCTTAAAACTCCATTTCAACATTTTCTTTTTCTTAACTTCTTCTCAATGTCATAGCCTCTTGACTTGAGTCCTCTTTCTTCAAACGTTCCATCCAGCTGGCTCCACCAGCCGAGTGGTTGAGTGGTGAAATGTTTCAAAAAGGAAAATTTCCCCTATTATTGTCGATAACAGGCATGAGATCTTCAGAGGAGAGATGGGGTTGTCAGGATCCAGGCGCGAGTCGGGGCAGGCGGCAGGCAAACAGAATCAGACACAGAAGATCAGGTCCAAATATAACGCTCAGTAAGGAAGGCAGAGTGGCACAAACAATACTTCACACTGAGTGAGGCTCAGTGCAGTGTTTAAGTATGCTGTGGTTGATGAATGAATGAGAGTCAGGTGTGCGGCATCCAGTGAGTGTGTGTTGGGGGTTGCTGGGAGATGTAGTGAGGTTAGAAGCTGACCAGTGGAGGAGACAAAGTTCTGACTTCTGACAATTATGAATCCACTTCGCCATCACCTGGATGATTAAAAACCTTTGACGTGTTTTTATTCAATAATCATTTTTTTCCTTCAAAAACCATCTGAAAACCAGTGCACGCCTCAGTGCTAGCATAAAATTCAAATCTCTGCCTCTCACATGGTGAAACCATGGCAACCAGGAGGAAGACAGGTCAATAAATCTCCCAAATTTAAAAAATGTAAAGCCTTCAGTAAATATGCAACTTTTGAAGTTGCACCATGATTGAGTGCGATGAAAAGACAAATTTACCCGGCTTGAAGCTACCTGGACGAGTGGCGTAACGTTTCAGGAAGAGAGGACGTTCGGTTGCCATGACTCTGATTCCTTGTGGCGAAATTTAAATGAAATCTCAGAAGAACATGTTCCATTTCAAGTTGTTTTCCAAACATACATTTAAAAATTGCTGTCCTGCAAGCAGCCTTCAATAGTCTTTGTAGGAACTGCAACATCTGGTACTTCTTGTTTATAGTAATAGAAGAAAAGCACTTATTACTAAAGTCAAACAGAATGTTCAAAGATTTGCATGAAAGCGTTCTTCCATTATTCTCCCCCTTGCTGATGTCATTATGTGCACGTTGAAGCGTTTTAACTCCTGTTGTTGCAGTCGCTCCTGCAGGCCTCCTTGCTTTGCTCCTCCGTCCACTGAAGTGTTGTCGTTGTGTGTCTTTGTCCAGGGAAACGTCTCCAGGAGTGGGTGTGCGTCATTCTGTGCCTCTTGCTTTTTATCGTCAACTTCTCTTTCCTTCTTCTGCACTTCTCCACCGTCCACATCTACAAGATCGTCCTCAGCATCGGTCAGTCTGAAACCACATGTTCTCTCCACAGAGAGAAATTGATTTGAAACGTCACGTATGTGAAAACTAAAGATGATTGAAGCTGGCAGAACCATGTGTTGTTCTCTCTGGTTTGTCTTTGCAGTCCTTGGAATCGTGACAGCAGACTTTGCATCGGGGGTGGTCCACTGGGGTGCCGATACTTGGGGATCGGTGGACATTCCTGTAATAGGCAGGGTAAGCAAAATCTAATCAATTAAAACACTCGTAAAATCTCTTTCAACGTGTCAAGGTTTTCAAACTGGGGGATCATTAATCATTTAGCATTTGTAGTTTTTTTTAATATAAAAAATGTCAGGAAGTCATCACAGTCAAAGGTTTTATTTTGTTAAATACAAATGAAAACTTACATACTTTACATACTTTTTTTCACAACCTCTCAAATTAACACACACACAAAGAAAACGGGTAAATTAAAAAAAAAATTATTTAGTAATAGAAACCACAAATGTCCAACACAATATTTAATCACAAATGTATTGTATACCTTTTTTCTTTTGTTTTTATTCAAGCAGTTTTGATTTCATTACAGCTCAAACTTAAACCCAGTTTAGCTGAATTGATTGGCAGGTGGGTCAACCAACGGGCGATCCCAGCAGAGTTTCCACCCCTCTAACCCCGGAAACGTCGTCAGTGGCGCCTAAATACCACACGCTCTGGCATACCGTGACTCTGTGGCTGTTTACCCGATCAACGTGAATCAGCTGATTCTGACGCGGAGAAAAGCGGCTTTGCATATCAGCTTTGCACTGATACGCAACACAATAATAATAATAGTATAAAGCATTGCATAAACTTTTGACTGCTGTAAAGTGTTGCATATCACTGCAAAGCTGCTTTCCTGACGTTAATTGCACAAACGGTGGAAGACTTGCGCTCTTGTGTTAGAGGGTTAAACGGTAGTTTGTCCCGCCCGCTTGGTGGAGTAAATGCCAGACAGGATGGCCATTTTTACCTTGCAGACTCCAACAGGTGACATCCAAGGTTGTTGGTCCAGTTACATGTTTCCTCTCTTGGGCAAGGCACTGATCCTCACATTGCTCTCGGTGGTTATAGATTACCTTTTCCTTCAAGGAGGGAAGAAAAGTGCTAAATAAGTACTGTTTTTTTTGGGGGGGGGCTACGAGTTGCTCCGCTAAGCCAGGTTCCATGACCAGAGTTTGGACCCGTCTTCACCTGCCACTTTGACACTTTGAGTAGCATGAGTTGGAAAAGTGCTATACAAGTAAAAATTGATTTGATTTGAAATATGAGGGCCTAAATTTAATATATATATATATATATATATATATATATATATATATATATATATATATATATATATATATATATATATATAAAGTCACTCCTTAGTATAAGTTGCATACCTGGCCAAACTATGCAAAAAAATATGAATTAATATTTATAAAATACGGTATACACCATTTTTACCATTAAGCTTACCTTCCAAAACACTCGCACACAAAAGCCATACCAATAAACAGTTAATCCTAAGAATAATTGACTCATAAAAGTTTTTACAAGTTCGATTTTCTGATAAACCCTTCCATTGCGAAAGCAGACGTATCAGTTATCTATCTAAATAATTAACTTACTTCTTTACAAGGAGAAGAACTATTACTACTGACTAATATGTTGAGTCTTGCAGGGGAAACATCCATGTTTTGCACAGAAAACACATATTTTAATAACCTTGTGTCTTAATTCCTCTGAACTATCACAGCTAGCATGTTTACTCGGTTAGCTGTTTAAGGTGCATGCACAATAAAACATCACATTAATGCATTCACATTTCCCCCTGCCAATTACACCAAAGGTTATCCTCATTTCATCCAATTAAAATCAGCATGATCAGGTGCAGCGTGCAGATTCATCGGAGCTTTGTTTTGATTAATGAGAGAAAAAAATGTAGCATGAACGTGTCTGTGGATTTCATCTGCTAATACTTGCATTTATGCATTATTCATCAATAAATAATTTGTTCAAATGTTCGATTTAATGTGCATTCTTCGAGCTGAGGCACTCGGCAAATATTATTCATTCTGCACACATTTATTATCAATGCATGATTAATAATGATCCTGTGGCATTCACAGTATGAATTTGTGGAGTTTTCTGGGCTGCAGCTCAAGGACCGTTGTGGTGAAAGTCAACGAAGAGCTGGTTGAAACTGCCGTGCACTCATGGATGAACTGATAATGGCCTTTTATAGCGGCTCTTTTGGCTGCTCTGCGGCTGATTTGAATGATTATTCAAACAGTTGAAGTGTCGTCCCACACGGATGTCGAATAATAACCAGCAATTCCGCTCAGATGAGAGCGACTCGATGATTTGTCATCTCCACGTCGTCTGTGCGCTTTATTGTGTTGACACTCGTAACCGTTCAGTCAGGCCACTTCAATAAAAGAAGGTTACAAGCTGACTGGTCAACTGAGAAAAGAATGTCTCCCACAAACAACGGGACTAAGAACAGCCAGGCAACATGAAAAGAACATTTCAGAGGAACTTTTAAAGTGTTCAAGTGCAAACTTTCCCTGAATTCTCTACATCGAGAAGCACAAACAGTGTTTTGTAGAAATGACTAGGGTGTTGAATGGAGAATGTCTTTGGAGGAATTGCTTAACCCAATAAACTATTTGTATCATATTTGATCCACGTATCTCATTAGCACAATCCAAACCTCTCTGCAGGGCGTGAACATAAACCAGTCACGCCTGATAGGAAGAAATCAGGGTTTTAAGAAAAACACTGAATTCACTGAATTAAAGTTTTGGCAAACGTCATTTTTGTTTTTGTTTTGTTGTGTTTACTCTGCAAATCAGAAGTCACTAACTAGCGGACCACGGCCCAGATCTGGACCCAGACTTGGACCCGGATCCGAACTATTTAAATGCTGCAGCTCTTGTTGTCGTTGAGACCAACATATTCTCACTCCCAACTTGTCATATATGGACATATTTCTGGGCCCCCCTCTGAGTCACCGTTTGATGTTTGGGTGTTTTTTCGACGTGCTGCCTGTTCCCATTAAATCAGGGGTCCCAACCCCCGGGCCGTGAGCCAATACCGGTCCCAGGGCCGCTTGGTTCTGGCCGTAACCAGGAACAAAATGCAAACGCTAACTTTGATTCTTTCTGCTTTTTTTATTTTCTGATTCACAAGGAGGTTTTATTTTGAAAAACGACCGGCTTCTGTTTACCACATCTGCCTGTTTCGCCGCGTCGCATGCATTGATTTTTAACGTCTATGGTTGCGTGACATAAAGCACGAATTTTCTGTGGTTTCAGATTCATTTGAAGAAATCTCATTATAACACAAATGACTGCACCCTGGCTGAAAAATGGAGTTCAGCAGTACACTTTTGGAGATGCAGAAACAGAAGTGAGCCACCAAAGTTTCTTTCGGTGAAACTTGGAATCATTTGAGTCTTCTCACCGGAGACCAGTGGTTTCTCCTACGGTGCCGCGGCCTGTTCTGACACTAATAAGCTTGGAACGCCAGGGCATAATGGCTTCAGTTGTCATGCGGTCAGGCTCTGAGTCGGCTTTTTTCCTGGTCAGAGTTCTGAAGTTGCTGCGTTTCTGCGGCTCTGCAGTGATTTCTGTCGCCGTGCTGTTCTCTGTGTTTGCTGAAGGTGCTACCAGGCTTTATGTTTATGTATGATGCTGTCTTTATTGAGGCTCAGGGTAGTTACAGGCTGCAGAGACCCAGCAGCATTCACAGATTTGCATGGGGCGTTGGACACCGTGGGAGACCTCTAATAAAGACTTCTACTGCAAGATGAGAATGGACTTGTGCTGCATGACAATAGGCTGGTGGAAAGAATGCGTTAGTGTGCGAGAACAAAAAAGGGAAAAGCGACACCTCTGTGGTGTTGTTGCATCTTTGTGTGTTTGTAAGCTCAGAATAAAGCCAGCCTGCGCTGTCGTTAAAGTTTAGTTTGAATATCAAAGAGGTGCGATGAAGAACACCTGAGGGCAGTAATGGCTGCTGTTATTTTGTGAGGGGAAGCGTTTAAAGCGGCTGCCGTTCCTTATTTGTCGCGTCTGTC
This sequence comes from Oryzias latipes, assembly GCF_053564925.1. Classification (NCBI taxonomy): domain Eukaryota; kingdom Metazoa; phylum Chordata; class Actinopteri; order Beloniformes; family Adrianichthyidae; genus Oryzias; species Oryzias latipes. The sequence goes on along the minus strand of NC_136242.1, from coordinate 28,768,111 downwards.
ATTCTCTGTGCTGTTTTCTGCTGCCTCTTGTTTACTTTCAGGTGCTTTTTGAGAGGCTGACCTGGTGTTGAGGTTGAAACTCATTTTTCTTTTACTCCATCAGGTTTACTGACAACAAGCTGCTGGTTCTCAGACGTTCTCCAACTGTGGCACAGAAACGGAACTTCAGGTCTTTAATGCACCAATTCTGAAAGTAAAGTTGAAAATGTTTAGGGAGAGGACACACAAGACGGCAAAAGTTACCAAGTCTTGTTTTCATCTATGAATAGGAGGTTAAAGTCCCACTCTGGTCCTCTTTTGATTTATTTTTCAAAGAGTTCCAGGTGGTCTTTTGATTATTGTTTTGCAGTTTTTAGCCACAAAAAAAAAACGTTGTCGTTTCTGCAGAGTCAGTTAGATTCCCATCTGTGAGTTGTGAGTGGGACCCCCTTCACCTCCCCGTTGCTGAGAGCTGTCTGTTTACACTCTCTCCCGCTATCTAACAGCCTCTCACACCCCCAACCCAACTTTACCGTGCAACAAAAATGGTGACCAATATCAGAGCTATCCAGCCGTCCGGTTTTGATCCGGATTCCAGCTCAGATGAGGAAAAAAGACGTACACAGATCCATCTGTCAACAAGTGGATCAGAATGAAGCAGAGAAGGAGGCTTGTGGGCCGACCAGCATGTTCTCTGAACCACAAGCACGATCATTTCCAAACTGCATTTTTTCAACTGACCCAAAATCACGATGATTTGAATATAGAAATACTCAGAAATGCAATTACTTAATTTCCTTCATCAGAAAAATGCCACAAGAAAATGTTAAAAACATCATTTTCATAGTAGTGGGTTTTTAAAGCTAAAGGATACATCTACAAGAGTAAAAGCTGTTTCATTTCCTGCTTTTGCTGTTAACACATCTGTCTTGTTTTCAGTAAAAGATGGTTTAAAAATTCATAGACATGTTAGAGCAGTTTTATTTTTTATGTGGTTTGCTTTGATTTAAGCCCATAAGTGTTTCTCCCGACAGTTCTGAAATTGCAGCAGAGCCTTAAAAACCAGCGCTGCCATTTCCCCTTTGGTGTTTACGGCAGCTCCTTCATGAGGATTTGGGCCGTCTGTATTTGTTATTAGTTCTCGTCGTGTTGTTGAGCTTTAATTGACTCAACAAGGATTTAGCAGTCCTCTGATGGCACCACTTTAAGGACGAAGTTGGCTCGTTGGTTCCCAACGAAGCTGGATTTTCCTTGGGGGATCTGTGGAAGATCCTTCCAGTCCTTCTGCTTTATTCCATGAATCACCTTTAAAAGCGTCACTAACATCTCTGTTGGCGTCTCTCTGGTGATGACGATCCCAGCTTTAGGGGAGAGTTAATTGAACGTCGTTGGCTGTTATAATGGAAGAGATGAAGATGTAGTTTGCTAACAAGAAGCAGACAAATGTTTGGCACCAAAGAGAGAAAGTAACAGAAAGAAGGATTTAGTAAAAAATAAAAAAAATTGGTGGAAGGACAAAAAATGAGGAGGGGGTGGACGGGCGTGTCCCTGCGAGCTGTGGGGCAGCTCTGCTTGCTGGGGCGATGGGCGATGTGAGCCGCTGATTAAGGGACGTCGTGCAAGGCAGGCCGTTAAACGGTGTGGGATTAGAGGACATGCAGCCACCGGCGGCCCGCCGTTAACTGGGAGCGCCAGAGCCGCCCCGCTCTGCACGACCTCCACGGCTTAGCCGGCCTTTCATGTCGCTGAGGGCTGCGGTGGCAGAAGGGGGGAAGGGGGTGGGGGTGCGGTAGGACTGGAGGGCGGCGGAGAAGGGTACATAATTGCAAAGATATCAACAGATAGTTTGAGCGTTTGCAGCCCATCAGCGATGTTGGCGAATCAGCAGTTGGGATCGTTTCAACGGTTCGCGCCACAATAATGAGTTTTCATGCTGATGCTTCCATGTCGGCGCACGAGCACAGAAACGTGCACGCGGGGGGACGGCACACGCTTTATACTGTGTGTGCTTGTGCATGAGCGGCTCTTTGTTCTCTATCAAACCTCTGAGATGACCCCCCCCCCCCTCATTTCTTCACAGACAGGTGTCCATCTCTGCACAGGACAGCCGGGGGCTTGAACGGGTATTTAAAAAATCTTCTGGGGTGTGTGTCGCCCATTTGTGTGGCAGGAGAGCGTTTGTGCGTCGGCTGCTGTGGATTGGTGCAGGATGCTTGGCCAGGAGTGTTTGTGTGTCTGTTGGAGAAGCACGTTGTGTTGCATTGCTTTTTAAAGTCAAATGAAAAGAGGAAAGCGCCGGTTCCACCAGGAAACTGCTGTGTAATGATGCAGTAAAGTTCTCCTGAAATATAAAAAACAACTAAAGCCGCAGGCAGCGCTGAATGGCCCTCGCCTCCGCTGCAGCCTGTACTCGCCCCCGGCTGTGCGCCCCCCCACCCAGCCCATGACCAGCGTGATCCATTGTCTAAACAACTCTGGCTTCAAAAACAGAAAGATTTAAAGAACGTTTTAGTTGTTCACAAAACTAAATGATCGACAGAAATGAACTTTAAGCCTGGAGTTTAGAACTCAACTTAGCTTTTGTTTTGTTTGGTGCCAATTTGGTTTTCGGCCATTCAAATGTTGAGTTTTTGACTTGTTTCAGGAAATGAAAACAATGGTTTTGTAGACCAATGTCCCCCATTGTGGTTGAAAATGTCCCTGTATCATGTAAAAATCCACCACCTCATAGCTCGGCAGACGCAGGTTGAGCAGGTCCAGACCTTGAAATCCCGGGGACAGTGACTGACACTTTGGTGTCCTTTGGGGCAACAAGCATATTAAAGCTATAGCTGTGTTTCCATCACACAAACCTTCACCAAAGTTCTAGAAATGTTGAAAACTCACGACATGGCAATTACACTGTTTCCATTAAATCGTAATTATGCGAATAAACAAAAGAACTCACGCGATAAGTCATAATGGTGACAGATGTGAACAATGCTTTGATTGACAGCAGACTCACATTTCTTCCACGGCGCTAGCGCTTAGCATCATCTGGTAGCGCCGCTGCGCGGTACCCAAGGCAGACACTTTCTACCAAGAAGTGCATCGCCATCTGGTTGTTAGTCACGTGACTCATTTATTTCCCAAAAAGTGTTGCTATGGCAGTTTAGTGAAATAACTCAATTTCAATATGCCTCAAAAGCCACCTCCTCCAAGCGCAGAAAGTTTTTTTTCGATAAATGCAAGTTTTTCCAAAATTGTGGTGATTCCATTGGGCAAATTTATTATCGCAAACCCAATTTGTGCAATTTTATAGTCAATAGTAAAACCACAGCTAGGGTCTTCTTCTGCTGAAGAAACTGAGTTGTTTTAACATCAACAAACATTTGAACTATGTAAAGGCAAAGAAGTGTAGACACGTTGGAACATGGATGGAGAGCGAGGGTCTGCCCCATGGAAGGGTTTGTGCTAAAGCCAGGTTTCCTGTGCTGAGAGCTGGGTATTAATGGGAGGAGCCTAAGATAGTTGGTTAACACACCATTGAGCCTTCTCTGTTTTTGAGGGCCTCACTGTTGGGAGGATGTCCACCTGATGACCCCAGTGATCTGCTTGCACTTTAACACACATGACAGTTGTTCATCTCTCTTTTAAAGTCACCCAATGATTCAGAAACATCATTCCAACTGGCTTTCCAGGCTTCTAATAAATAGGCTGGCATTTCTTTTCTGGTTGGCACACTAACTTGTGTATTTTACAACGCGTGACCTCTGCTGTCCTCTCTGCAGGCGTTCATTCGACCCTTCAGAGAGCACCACATCGATCCAACAGCCATCACTCGCCACGACTTTATTGAAACCAACGGTGACAACTGCATGATCCCCATCCTCCCTCTGGCTCACATGGCCTACAAGTTCCTCACATGCACACCAGGTAGTCTTCCTACACAATTGAATGTGCATCAGTGTTTTTTTTTCCATCACGTTTTTGTAGAGCAACCTCCATCAGCAGTAACAGTTTTGTCCAGAAGTTCATGTTTTATCTGAAAGCAGCTGGAGGGTCAAATCCTAACTTCAGATATTGTTCTATTGGATTTGTATTTCAAACAGAAACATTCAAGAATTTTTAATTCTTAAATTTCTTACTAAAGCGTGAATCTCATAGTTACTTTATTACTTTGTCATGGAAATATGTACATTAAATGGTTAAAGTATCTAGGTGTGCATCGCGAGCCAATAGTGTGAATTTTACATGTATATGTCAGTTTTCTTTCATTATTTTTAATTTTCCAATCAGTTCAAGACTGTTTGTTTGCAGTTGATTAATTAATGGTAGGTAGTGAAATGATAGTGACACTTAAGGACTCACTGCAAAGAAAATTATATATATAATCATTTTTGGTTTTCTTTAGTTTATTTTGTTTGAGTTGAAATAAACTAATTCCAAAGAAGAAGTATCGCGGAGTAAAGCATGTTGTATATATGTGAACACATTGATGGATGTCACATATTTTACATCTTTAAAAAAAATGAGTTAGAACTTTGAAGTAAGCACAAGGACTTCCAAAGGTCAGCAGTGTCCCATAATTGCACCAAGTCCAAGAACAGGAAATTCTGGGAAAACGTGGAGCCATTTTTTCTCTGGTAATGATGCTCGCTGACCTGACGAGTGGCGGACGGGGAGGGAGGGAGATCAGCAGGAGGAAGGAGAAAAGCTATTATTGAGGAGGTGACATGTCCACCTTTCATGTCTGTGATTCAACTTGAGCTTAAAGGTCACTAATGGGAGGAGGGCAGGGGAGGTGACACCCGTTAGTCAGGTTAAAGGTGAGGTCACATTTGGCACTGAGGGGTTAAGCTGCTCTCAAACCCCACTTCTTTGAAAGAAATCGAGTAATCTGGATACTTTAGAAACAAAGTTAGAAGAGGGACACGATGAAATAAAACTGCAGCTGGTATTGATTGGAACAGAAATTCACTGATTTATACTCAATGAAAAAGCTAAAAATAAAGGCTCCTGATACTGTTTCCTTACATTTACTGAAACTTTAATGAACTCTGTCAGTGTAGAAGTCCAGTATTAGTTTGCTGTTGTAGTGAGTAGTAAGTAATGCAGCAGTTGGTAGTATGATAGTGACACTTTCAGATGGAAATAATGTTTTTGTGGCATATTTCTGATGATGGAGGACGTATACAAAGAACATTTGGCTCAAACGTATATTTATGAGTGCTGTATTTTCCAGACTTTTAGAAACTCCACAATATAAGTCGCAGACTCCAAATACTTATCAAAAAAATCATATATAAGTTGCACTTTTGGGATAAACAAGTATGATTAGGAAATAATTAACAATAATGGACTGAATATCTACACGCTTCACTACTGTAACATATCGATGCTTATTTAGTCATGAAACATAGGAGGAGTCTGGTTTGTTAGTGCAACATATAAACAGTTACTCAAATAACCATAAAGAACATGCTAACAAGTCTAACTAAACCATTTATATCATTATGTTTTGGAATTTTTCTTCTGCGTCACTTTGGAACATTTCTGTCAAGTTTGATGTAAGACTGAGCCGGGGTTCTTCTTCTGCGTTGCTGTCGGTAGCAAATATTGATACACACACCTACAGCTCCCTCTAGTGGTTATTAGTGGGAAAATAACAAACACATGACCCTGTTTATTTAAGAAAAATGTCACATATATGTTTCATAATTCTGGCCCCCAGCCAAACTCAACAAAAGAACTGGACTTATACTTAAAAAAAATGTTATTTCTTTATTCAAATTGTTGTGAATCAGGAGCAGGCAAGTAGAAAATATACCAGGTGGGCCACAAGCTCCCTTTCTCTGAGCTCTCGGCAATGTGGAGGGGAATGGGGGGCGGGGTTGCTTCACGCCAACAGTCCCGCCGACAACTCCTAATGAATTCCTGCTGTTCATTAGCTTTTTCAATTTAAAAATGGCATAATGATCATTTAAAAACCGCTTTTATCATATATCAAACCTTGATTGGAGGGGTCTTTACGTTGTCATGGATACACTGCACTGTGGAAATGCGTAAAAAATTGTTGAATAAAAAAAACCTTCCCTGAATTAACCAACAGATCTGCTAATGGGGTAAGAAAAATAAAGATTTTTTTACCTAAAGAACAAAAAATGACTTTCTTTTTAACTTTCACTTTAAAATCCAGACGTTTTCTAACCTGACGTGGATTGAGCTGGGATTGATTATGCTGCCCCCAGTGGCCAATTAATAAACGGCATGTTGCTGGAACTCGTTTTAATGCTCTTGTGATCTTTCCATTAAAAAAAAAAATCTCCTTTTAAGAGTCATTTTGTAATTTAACCTCTGAAAAAAGACATTTACAAACAAACAAAAGAAGGTGAAGACGAGGGCATCAGTGGGCTTTCACAGGGAGGATGATGAGCGAGGAAGGCCATATCTGCCTTTGTCGTGTTATCCGCTGCAGGGATTCGTGTGGTGGTAAGACGTAGACAGTGACATCCACACCTGTCATGTCTGCACCTGAAGAGGTCACCGCCGAGACTTACAGACAGAAACTAAGTGGTCAGAGGTGAGAAGGTGGGGGGAAAGCTTGCGGCGTGGGGGTAGCAGAGGGTCATGTAGCGGTAGGATGACATCCAAACCTGTCATGTCGGGTTCCTCTTAGTGTCAAATGGTCACCAGACAAAGACGGAGACCGAGGCGGAGGGGGGGGGGGTTGGCAAACTGTGAGCTTACATCTCCAGCTGTCATGTCAGCGTTTGAACCGGGGTCAGGGGATTGCAGTTTTCCCCGTAAAGACGTGGATGGAGAGGACAGCTGTAAGTCATGAAAACACAGAGACGAGTGTGAAAACATGAGTCACTGCAGAGCGACAATGTGCTGCTCGTCGGAAACCAAATTTCTCCTGCGATTCTTTCATTTTGCAGCTGTTGTCATGAGCGTCAGTATAAAAAAAGAGTTTGTCCATGAAAAATGAATTTAAAAAAAAATAAAAACACTTTTTAAACAACATATATCTAACTATTCAGCTACCTGACTAGTGTTCTTTTTGGTATCAATAACGTTTTGCTAGTTAGTTCGCTAGCAGGAATAAGGATTGACTTAAAAACAGCCTCTGTGGTCGACCTAAAACTGGAATCCTTTTTATTCAACTGTGGAATTTTTTTCACTCATCTAAGGAAGTCTCCCATTGTATTATCTTTTTAAAAACATGTATTATCATATTAAGGAAATTCCTACATTTCTGTTTTTTTTTTTTTTCTGTTTTAAGTTAACTTTAGTATAAAACTGGATCCAGACGAGTTCAGGTTGGGGGGCCGTTGCTCATTTAGGGGGAGTTTTTAAACATTTTCTTTCGATGTTTTTAAACACATTTTCTTTTTACAGAAACTCAAACCATAACTGTAAATAAAGACATAAAAGGGAATCACAAAACATCACTGAGATCTAATGAAGTGATGGTGAAGTGTCTGCATGGGAAACTGTCTGCAGCATCACTTTTGAAGTGAAATGGAGAATTTCTGTTTCTTTCCAGAGACGTATTGCACTTAATAAGTTCAAACTCTATGGAGCGATTTCAGTCTCATAATTGGGAAAAGCACACAAACTCTTTCATAAATGCACGCGCTACATTATTTATGCAAACGGGTAATGTAAATTCACAAATGCAGGCAATCTGGTTCACACAACCCCAAAGTCATCTGGACCTGATGAGTGAATCTGAGTCCTGCTGCTGTGCGGCAGAGGACTGGGGAGGCGGAGCTAATAGGCTCGTTGCTGCTAAGTGCGCTTGCCTGCGCTTGCCTCGCTGATGCTGCAGTAGTTTCATTACTTTCCTCACTGCTTCTGCATTCTGTTGTCACTGTTTTTAGCAAAGTCCTAGCATCATTTTTAGCTATTTTATCCGCCCGACTATAGTCTAAAATGTTTTTTCTTTATGAAATTTGAGGTTTTTGGGGGGGAATTTAATCTAGCATGTTTGGTGTTATCTTTAATACTTAGCTTCTTAAATTATATCTCTATTTATAGATATGTATTTACATAACCCATATTTATTGTCAATGTTATATAATATTTCTGTTTTTTTTTAGCTTTAGAGGTTTTTTTTTTATTGAACATTTTATAGCAGACTCATTTGTTTTGTAATTGCTATTTTCATGCTTTGCCTAATTTCACATCTTTGAGTTAACTTTAAGTTAAAAATTGGAAGAAATTTAGCTCTCTTCGGCTACATTGAACTTTTATGAAAAGAAATTCTGCGCTACACTTGAATCTGTTAGTTTTTACACAGAAAACATGAATTTGTCTGACATAAAGCAGCTTGTTCATTTGCAAACTCAAGTAGATATATCATTGATATCAAAGCCAAGAATGGATTCGTCTGACACGTGTGAGGCTGCCCCCTGGTGGCACCAGCGTAGAATAACATATAGAAATGAGAGCAACAATGGTTTGAGAAAACACAGAAAGCCTCAGAGACGAAGATACTCACCGTTACAACCAAAACGGTTGCCACAAATTTTATCATCTTGATGGGGAAAAATAGAAACAAAGCTTATATTCTTGTTTTGACATTAAACTTTGTGAAACTGCTGCAGTTTTTCTGAGATGAGAACATCTCTGGTGGCTCCAGCTGAGCTCCAGCTTCATCTCTGTATGTGACGCATAATCGCCCGGATGGCGTGACGGGAATGCTGTTTCCCTGAGAGTGGGATGAGAGGGGGATCACAGAAGGTGTTTAAATATTTAACACTGAGTCATGATGATTCATGGTTTATATTTAAACACCAGCTGGACTTCTGCTTGTTCAGCAAAGAACAATGTTAGTTTTGGGCTTTTCATGTTAGAAAGCTTATAGAATTTCCTTAGATATTATTACCTTTAGCATTTGTCATAAAAAATGTTTTTTTTGTTGAGGTAGTGAAATGATTTGTGTTCTTTCTGCTTCTCTGTTCGCCGTCTTCTTTGTGGGCAGACCGGCCTTCATTTCCCATAAACTCTTAGATCAGGCATTTATTCATGTGAACCCCTTCTCCTTCTGACTGTGGGCCGCTCTCCCGTCTCCTTCCAGAGACCTTGGCAGTGTCCTTCCCTTGGAACTGCTACGTCTTCGCCTTGGCGGTTTTCGTGACGCTGACCAACCAGATCCATAAGTGGAGCCACTCCTACTTCGGCCTCCCGCGCTGGGTCACGCTGCTGCAGGACTGGCATCTGGTGTTGCCACGGAAACACCACCGCATCCACCACGTGTCTCCACATGAAACGTACTACTGCATCACTACAGGTATTGAATACACAAGAGGCTTGTTTGAACTCACAGACTACTATAACCCTCTATTGGAGTGCAAAAGTAATGAACCCTTTCATCACAATCATTGAGAGGCCAAATTAGGAGCATGTCGTCTTGATTGACAGCAGGCTAGCCATCTTGAACTGGCGGGCTCTCATTCCTCCTTCCTGTTCATCCATTTTTAAAATAATTGGGGTTCAGTGACTTTAGATCTGAACAAAAACAAAACCACTCTGTAACTGCTGCTTAAAATGACACGTTTTTTATTTTTGTTGTTCATGGGTTGTGAAATCGGTACATTTCTCCTAGTGCTGAACTAATCAATCTAATGATTTGATAACGATTAGAGGTTTTGAAGGTACTTAAAGCGATGGGAGGTAGTCTTTGGTCAAAAATGATGACGATCCACAGCAACCATCCTTTTTTTGATAAATGTCAGTTTCTGCGTCTTTATTCTAAAAAACAAAAGGTTCTTAACAACCAAAACTTCAAATTGACATGTCTACAGTTTTAGCTTTATCACAAAAAGTTACAGCTTTGCTTAAGAGAGATTTTCCCTTTGTGGGATTTGGACCAAGACTTCAGGTCTAACCAGAGAGCTGCAGCCATGGTGGTGTAACGCTAGTCTTTCCTCTAATCATCCACGTGACTGTAGGTCCAGTTCCTGTTGGGTCAGAGAAGTTCAGGAACATTGGTCAAATGCATTGATGGTCAGTAATTCAGATGATGATCTGTGATGCTCCAAGTTTTTCGGTTATTGTGACCGTTTTTTACCCATTTTCCCGCCTTCATAACCTTTCACTTCCTTGATGTCTTAGACCTTAAAGCGGTGCAGAATAATTGCCTTAATGCCCTCAAAGCGTCCATGTTTCCTGACGACTCTGGAAGATTCATTAAGTTGGGTTCTTTGGACATTCTGGGGGTCTCAGTGTGACGATCGGACAGTTCCTGAATAAAAAGTGGGCTTGTAGCTGGCGGCCATTTTAGATCATTAGAGTGAGAATGATGTGAGTCTCTGCGGCGTCTGAGAAAATGGAGCCTCATAAATAAAGGCAGGAACGGTCCTGCTGGTGGCGCTCTCCAGAGAGATCCGTTCAGTATTCTGCCTGTATCTGGGTGAAAGGGAGCATACTCTGGGGGGTTCAGCGTGTACGCCATTGAGCGCCTCGGCGGACAACAGATGTGTTTGTGGGTGGGGGTGGGGGGGGGCTCATACATCTGCATACTGGAGCATCTGTGTGTGTGCTGGTCCCTCTGACCTCCTCTTCTGTTTTTAACCTGTGTGTGGGAGGTGGGGTGGTGGCGGCCGGCGGGGACCCCAGGGGACCCCAGCAGTACCCCCCCCACACACACACTCCCCACCACAGCCTGGCTGCCTGGGCCTGGATTCCTCAGAGGCTCGCCTCGCAGGCTTTGTGTTCGCCAGCGGCTGACATCCCCATGTATATTTAATGCTAACCTGCTGTCTGTTTTAACAAATAGGACTTCACAAGGAGGCTGGGGGGGGGGGGGGGGGGGGGGGGCAGTTCAGGGATTGGGAGGGATGAAGTTGGAGGCAAAGAGAAATAATCAAATCAAACAAAACCTCTGGCTGCTCCCGTCAACCTGGAAGGGTCACCAAAACGCAGCCGCCTGTGTAAACACAATCAGGGGCAGAGCAGTTGGCATCAGTCGAACCCTAAGCACACACGACTCATGTCAAGGTCTTCTGTTGGCTTCCCGCCTTTCCGTGTGTTGTTGTTTTACCGCTTGTTTGTTTTTCATTCATCCATTTATTTCAGTAAACCAGTGTTTTTTGTAAAACCCCCAGAACTAGAGAGGCGAAAACAATCCTTTGTGTAGAAACGTCTTTTTTGGACCATCAGATAGTATCCGGATGCATATTGCATATTTCCTGGCTCTTCCTACTCACCTGGAACCGATTTTCCGTGGTGTATGACGCTCAAAAATCTCTCCAAATGTCTTGGAACGACTTTGGTAAACTACAAAGCCGCACCGCGTGATGGACTGTTGAAGCATTATGGGTACTGTAGTCAGGAGTCTGGCGGAGCGATACATACTGTCCTTCCACATAATGAAATGAAAAAGTGAGATGATTGTTGAGGATTTTTATGTCACAACTGAACAATGTTGAGTTTTTGTCAGTAAATGAGGGTTTTTCTGTGGTGTTGCTCGTTTTGCAACAGGAAACATGAACAAAAACACATTTCAATAGAAAAATGTCCCATCAATCGCTCTGACCAGTTTGCCTGCCTCTTGGCCCCTCTAGGCTTTCTGGGAAGTGTAGTCATAACACATTACACGACTGTTTCATTTCGCTCAATGCACCACAGCCTGTAACCCAGAGTGCCTTGTGGTCAAAAAACTACAAAACTGAACTTTGTGTGTTGAGCTACAGCTAAAGTCTTAACGCTGACACTAACAACAGTCCTGGTTTTATACTGATGCTCTTGCTAACAGGTAGTATTTGCAGCTTTGCACAGTTTATCCTTCTGAAATGCTTTGTCTTTACTGAGTTTGAAAACACACGAACGCTCAGAACCAAAACCCGCTTAGCAAACATTTCCTTCAATCCCATCAACCAGTCAGATATCTGACTGGTTGATGGGATTGAAGGAAATGTTTGCTAAGCGGGTTTTGGTTCTGAGGGTTCAGGTTAGTTTTCCTCCAGGAATACATGATTGCTATGGATACTACATGGAAGAAAAGTAAAACAGGTGAATTACAATCCATTTTTCCTGGAAAAAGAGAAGGTTGTTTTGGATATGAGGAATGTTGTGAGTTTGCGTAGTTTGAATGTGATCTGTGCTCAGCAGAGATCAGCATGCGTGTCGGTCTGTTGTTCAGTCACTCATGCATACTTGTGTACATGTAAATGTATTTTGGCCTGCAGCCATGCATACATGAATGTGCTCATCTCAAACTGTGATGATTGCTGCTGAAGTTCACCTCCACACCGTGTGTCCGTGTGCGTTTCTGCATGGGTTAAGTACGTCTCTGGGGAAGCTTCTCGCATTCCTCCTCCCCTCAGCACCAAACGATGAGAGAGAGACGGGAGGCGGGAAGGACAGATGGTGCAGATGGGAATAAAGATGGAAAATTAGACAATATATGATGCAAAAGGGCTGGATGAAGTTAAAATGTTCAAAGGGAAAAATGGTTAAAAAATGGATTGAAAGTTTCCCATTTGTCCTCAGGAGAAAGTTAGAAAGGTGGGCGGAGCAACAGATGATATCCTGTCAGTTTGACTAAAAGCTAAGTGTCACGGCCAAAAACACTGACAAAAAAATCCTAATTATTTTCAAAAACATTTTTAAAATGAGGTCTACGACATCCAAAAAGCTGGCAAGTGTTTCTTTTACACTTTTGCACTTTTGACTCGACCAAAAGTTAAAGGGTTTTTGTTTGTGTTTGACCTGGACTATTATTCAACCTGTAAGAAAAATAATAATTAGGTCTGTCATAAAAGTTCAAAGAAAAATCACAGACAAACCCCCCAATTTCTTTAACTAGTGGTTTAATTGGACACATTAAAAGACAGAAAATAAAGAATCCAAAAACACTGACTGAAGACAACGAGTACAAACAAGAAAATCTCTTGAAGGTGTTCATCTATTCATGGTTTATAGCTTACTGGGTTTGTCAGTGCAGAGGTAGATGACAAAGACAAAGGTTTCAGAAAAATCCCAGTGGAACCATGAAGATCACTGAGCTGTTCTGTTAGCTGTGATTGAAACGAAACATTATCTATAGGATAGAAACAGGAAAATTACAGCTCCTCTTCTTTATCCGTAGACGCAAAAAACACTAAATGGTTGCTTTGTATCGTCATGTTCATGATTGTGTTAATATTAATTCAAAGTTTGATCTTTTTACATATTCTTGTAGTGGAATTACTTCGTTGTAATGTATTCCTGTAATTGTTCTACAGCTATTCACACTTTGGGGTAACAAAAATGGCGTCTAATTAGAAATCAAAAGCTCCTTTCCTCTCAGAGGAACGGCTAACGCCGATGCTATGTGGTCAGTCTCTGAATCTACTGTGCTTGAGGTTCAGGTGTCAGACTCCTCCCTGTTTTTCCTCCTGCCTGTCTCCCATCGCAGGTTGGTGCAACTATCCTCTAGATCAGCTGGGCTTCTGGAGGCGGATGGAGCGGCTGATAGAACGCGTGACGGGTCAGAAGCCGCGCTCAGACGACATGGCGTGGGCAAAGAAGACTGACTGATGACCACGGAGCGGGAGGAAGGGATGGGCGTGCGGACTCAACACGAACACAGAAATGCCAGAGACGGACATTTGACTCTTTTTGCTTCATTTGCTAACGAGCAAACGTAGACAGAAAACTAGCAGGGGGCGGGGCTTCACAGCTCCTGGGTGTCTGCGGCGGTCAGCCGGGGGTGCAGGACTGTTTGGGTGATCAGATCTGGTGTGTGTGTGTGTGTGTGTGTGGAGGGGGGGGGGGGGGGGGGGGTGTTCTGGAGGTTGGGCTCTCCGGAAGTGACAACACCCACTCAAATGCAAAACCTAACAGATTTTCAATCTCGGTCCTCCTGTTGTGTGTGTGTGTGTGTTTTTTTTAAATCTTTTATTTATTTTGTTTAAATTTCGGCACTAGCGTTAAACATCATTATAAAGTCCCACCCTGAACCCCCCCCCCCCCTGCTGTTTGTATTAAGGACATGCCGAAAGCAATAGGAGAGAGCCACTTTAAAATACACACAAAAATGTAACTGAATGTTCATTTTTTTAGCTTTACAACAAGTTTTTAGTCTAAACAAACAGGAGTTTGCTTTAAAACTCACCAGTTTGCTCTCATTCTTTTCAGGATCTGTTTTCCTCTTAAATTTAATGGAGTTTTTCGGGGGGAGGGTTTTAATCATTGAGGGACTGGATGGTTGTTGGGCTGTCGTCTAAGGTGTTTGGAGTGGGGAAAGTGAAATGCCTTGGAGCCGATTCCTGCAGGAAAATGTCGGGTTTGGGTCTTGGATTTAATAATAAATAAAGCAGCAGAGCTTTAGTGCCCAAAAGCATCAAAGTAACACGAAAAAGGAAGAACTCGACGCCTGGTTCAACGAACGTTTCAGAAGAGGTCAGAGGGAAAAGTGACACTTCAGTTTATTTGATTCTGTATTTCTGTGTCGGTTTGTTTAGTTCATATGAAGTGGATTCTACTGATGTCTCTGTCTTAACAAATCTGCTCTTTTACAGCTGGAAGATTTTGTTTCTGGATGAGATGTTGAGTTTTAGAGCTTTGTCATTAAGTATATACGTTTCAGGAAAACCAGACTAAATGAGGTTTTAGTGAGCATCACACCAACTCCAGGATTCTACTCTGAAGATTTTAAATTCCTTTGACAGAAAGTGATCAGAGAGGTGAAAATGCTGTTTTCAGATTGTGATTCATGAAAACGAAACAATGACATTTCATCAAAGCCTGTTCTGTGACAGTAAACACAGAGACATTTTCATTTGGGTTCAACAGTTTTGTTCGTGATCCTTCCGTCATGAACACAAACAAAAAAAAATCCCATCTTAGTTTATTAATTAAAATAAAAAAAAATGTTCTTTTTGTTGAAAAGATCAATGATTGACACCATTTTCGCTTGATTTTAAACGGACGTAAATGCAATTAGGAACCTATTCTTTAACAATAGAAACTGAGTTTGAACGTTTTCTTTAGTGTCACAGGAATCTTTCTGAAAGAGAGGAATCTGTTCAATTTTCCCTCAAATCAGGTCAAAGATTTTCTCCCCAGTCTGAGCAGATACTGGTTGACTGGTTTTAAAGGTTTTACTGCTTGAACCGCCTCAGATGATCAGAACACAGCACCTGCACTTTATTCTTTTCTGTTTCTCTCTCTGGACCGTGTTTCGGCTGTGTGCGCTCGCCACACTTCTGTGTTTCAGTCTCTTTTCTGGCTTTATAATTTTCTATTTTTTTTCTAACGAGATGGAGTTTTGGGAGGTTCAGCACTGACGCTCCATCTCGCAGCTCGCCGCTCATCTGCCTTAATGTTTTTACCTGCCATTTGGTTTGAATAAAGGTTTAGTAAGTCCAGGTGGGCGTCTCTGTTTTCGTTTGTGTTTTCTCAGGTTTGAGAATCATTTTGCTGTATTAAATTGAAAACACTTTAGGTTTAAAACTTGATTCATGAAGGTTTGTTGACCAGTTTCATGGTGAAAATGCCATAAATTCCTATTTTTGTTGCTGTTAGGAATGCGGCCAGACATGTGGGGTCTTGGACTTGACCCGCCGATCTGAGGGCTTTCCCTCTGGGGGGCTCTCCATGCTGTAGCGCTCTCTGTGTCTGGGGGGGCTACTGTCGTGGTCTTTCTGGGTGGTATGGGATCGGGGGGGGCTCTGACTGCCAGGTCTGCTCTGTTTGGGGCGCATCCGGGGTTCTCACCTTCCCTTCTACGTTCTGCTTTAGGGCACACGCTCACCTGAACACACCTGCCTGCTCACCTCTTCACAAATATGAATGTTTGCATGTGTGCAGACATGCAGGATGTGTGACATCTGTGAGCTTTTGTTTGTTGGTACACAGACTAAAGTGACTGTGGTTTGTTGATGTGTATCTGCATAAATATGTGCAGACGGTGGCGGTCAGTCAAAAGTATTTATCACTCTCTGATTCTGCGAGTTCTCTTTCTTAAAGATGAATTTCCAAAGCGTTGCCAGTGATCTTTTAATTGTGATTATGTCGTTTTCCTAGAGTTGTTACAAAATAAAGCAGCAGTAATTCATCAGAAATGATGGGCGGGACGGTTTGTACCCCGCCCCTCTTCCCCTCTCCATTTTGGAGCGAAGCGTATTTTCTACGCCACAAGCTATTCTTTGCTCCGTCTGCTCCTGACTCCTGATTTGACTAAAGAGAAACTCTCAGAAATGCAATCTTAAACTTAATTTTTTATACATGTCCTCCATCAGAATATTGCCACAAGAACATGTTAGAAACACAAAAAATGCGAATTTCATCTGAGTGGGTCTTCAAAAAGATGAGTTGTCCAAAGGGATGCGCTCGTCCTGTAAGAGATGTAAAAAATCACTTCAGAATTTTAAAAATTGACCTATTTTTGCTCCTATGTATATGTGAGCTTTTCTGCATTCGTGTGAATTTTTGCCTGTTATTTCCATTTCATGTTTTCTTTTTCTTTTCCCTGACTGGTCCGCTCCTCAAAAAAAACAAAGAAAATGTTTAAAAAAAAAAAAGCTTAAATCCAAATTTTATAACAGGACCCCAAATTAAAAACTAAAATCTAAGACAAGAGTCTGTCCGCTTCTTTTTGCGCAGCTCCTGGACAGATGAATGAGACGAACAATGTGATCAGGCTACATTTATGAAGCTGCAGCTCCCTCTAGTGTCAGTCTAAGTTCTTACACGTGCACAGGTTCTGTTTAATCCTTCAACATGTCTTAATCTGAAATAAAATACATGTTACATTACCTTTAGAAATTTTTGGTCAGAATATTCAACTTTATTTTAGTCTAGCCCTTTTTTGTCTTTCTCTTTTAAGGCTCAGAGATAAAATTCCTCACATTTTTACCTTCATCATATAAATTTATGATTTGTTTGTCAGCTGCTGCGGATCATGAAGCTACCACCACCAAACTGCAATGCTGGATAAAAGGACTTCAGCATTAAATTATGTTCCCCTGATGAATTCTTGGGGTGTACACTTCTCAGCGTACCTTCATACCTGACGTCAACTCATCACGGTTGCTAGCGTCCTCTGAGTTAAAGCCCGTCTCCTTGCCAGTAACCGCCGTGCAGCACGCCTCTGCTGTACCAAAGTCACAAGTCAAAAGTGTTGTTCCTGACTTTTAAAACTGGTGATCGACACATTTAGTTTTAATAAGTTAACTGTCTGGATAAGATCCATAAAGAGTCTGTTTCCAAACCTGCTATTGTGAATAAAGAAAATGCTCTTGAGACGCCTTTAAAAACCAGATTTCAGTGTTTTCTACCAAATTCAGAATCTGTTGTGTCAAGAGATCTCCTGATCAGAAGCGACTCAGAGATTTCAAAAAAGAAAAGATTAAGTAATATTTATTTGCACAGAAAATGTGCGATGAACTGCTTAGTTTATGCAGAAAAACGTGATCTTTTTTTTTAGTTATGTTTCCATCTGCTTTTAGTCATTTTAATGTAACCCATGCAAAAAGTAAAATCAAACAAATTTTTCACAGCAATGTTTGTCATAAGTTGAGTTTTAATCAGCTTTTTAATGTGGATATTAACATGGAAGTGACATAAACAAACTCTTTACCTTATTATATTTGATTTTCAGCAAAGCTTTAAATTATTTAATTTCTAATCTTTGGCAAATGTTTTTGGAAAAATATTTGCATTTAAGCAGAAGCAAGTATGTCTTAACTTAAAAATAATTAGAATTAAAGCTGGGAGCAGCACTAAATGGCCCTCGCCGTTCCCCGTCTCACGCGGCGCCCTCCCCAGCTCCATCGAACCCACCCACCCACCCACCCACCATGCCTTCCTAGTGATGCGGGCTTTGCTTGGTCACTTGGTGCCCTTTTCATGATGTCTTACTGCGGCGCCACTTTCACGAGGTCAGAGGTCAAACCAACCAATTTTGTTTTGTCACGTCTCTTCCAGAGTGAGAGTCTGCGTATAGTTTTGGCGACTCTCAGTAAACGTTAACGTTTTATTTTTGGTTGTTTTCTCATTTTACTACCAAATGGTGGCCAACCTGTGGGTCAAAGGTCAACTCAATTAGGATCTTTTTATTTTTGTTTGGATGTGCCTGACATGATTACAGATGTTTGACATGTCAAATCAAAAAAAACAAAGTTTTTGTTTTTTTTTTACATTACGAGAAGCGCTCGTTTGGCGCCGCTGTGACGTCATCACGTCTCTGGAAACTTCTGTGAGTTTTTGTTCATGATCAGATGGTCAAATCTGGGTTCAAACTCTGAGAAAGGAGAAAAGAAGAAGAATCCCCGCAAAGCTGGTGTGTGGTTTTGTGTGTGTTTTGGTCCTGAACTCAGTTTGTGTTTCTTAGATCTTTTTCCTTTGCTTCCAGGGATTTTTGTCCCTTTTTGAGTTTCTTTTTCTAATGTCATTAAGATGACAGCTTTCGATTTTGGATTTGTTTATTCTATTCTCCAGATTAAACACTAGCTTGCATGAGAAGCTTAAAGGAAAAAAATGTTTTTCTTGTACAAATAGAAAAAATAAAAATTTGTAGTTTAAGAGGTTTAATATGATAGAGACAAAAAACTAAATCTGTTTGTCTTGACTGGAGACTTTAGTTAAAAACCTCATCGTCTTTGAAGGAAGAAAAGAAAAAGTTCTGGAAAACCAAACAGCATTTTAACAAATGATGAAGAACAAATCCTTTGGTGTTAAAGGGCTGCACAAAATGTCCTCTGTTGCTGTTTGGAGACACATGTTTGCATGTAACACGCCAAAGAACTCCTCTCACATCTTCATTTGGCTCACAGTGAGAGCTCTGCTGTTGTTCCCACATTACTGCCATCACTTCCACCGTCTCAGCCTGCGCTAACAAGGCACACGTGCACCTCACGCACACTCACACACACACACACGCACGCTCTGCATGGTGGCAGCATATTGGATCTTACCATGCTGATGTGCATGGCTGATCAGTGCATCCTGCTGTTAGCTATTAACATTCCTATCAGACGCTCAGCGGCGCAGGGCTTGATGGTGAAACAGTCGGATGCAGAGGCGTGAAGGCGCAGCTTTGACACTTCATTATGCATGAATGCGGCTGTCGTCATCGCACGGCAGAGCAGCTAATTGGATGGCTGTCCGTTAAAGGTGCATCTTTCAGCACATCAGAGGTTATTGGGGGGGGGGGGTTAAAAGCAGGAAGTGCATCAAATGTAAAACTAAAGCCTTTTACTTCAAAAACATTCTGAAAATGTCTGGGTTTTTCTGCCGACAGAGGTGAAACTTTGCTCATTGAGAAGGTGTAGTTCCACCCACTCATGATAAAAGGTGACCATCACAAGTAAATGTCGCTTTAATCCTACAAAACTGTCCAATGTACCGTTACTATGAAACCCAGTCGGATGAAAATGGTGTTTTTAACATGTTTTTCTTATGACGGAGGACAAATATCAGGAACATTAAGCTAAAAATGGCATTTCTGAGTATCTCTTTATTCATGTCGTTCTGAATCAAAAGCAGTAAACAGAGAGCTCTCAGCAACAGGGGTGGGGGGTGGGGGGTTGCTCTCCACCAGTTTTTGGATTTTGGATTAAAATACCACTTTTGCAATATATTGAAAGATGATCAGAGTGAGACTTTAACATTTAGGCTTTATTAAATGATTCCCTTTTATTCATCAGCATGGGATCAAGAGGAAGATGAGCAGCAAAACAACATGAAACGTCCTTTTTTGGAGCAGCCCGGTTCTGCTGCGTTTTTCTGTGATCCGGTGTGTTTGGTCTGCCCATCCATCACCTGCAACACGCCCAACAGTTTGCTTCAACGTCAAATCGGAGATTTCCAGCTGAATTAGCTGCATGGCGTGTAGACAAGTCAAAAAGGCTGCATTAGTGAAGAAATCTAAAATTTCTGTGGTGTTGCTCAGTAAATATTTTTGAATTAACTGAAGAGAGTGAAGAAAAGAAAGACGGCATTTAAGCCCAGAGGCAAATGAAAGTTTTACTTGGATCTAGAACAATGTCACCAACCACACTAATAAGTATATTCTAAAGTAGCAGCAGCAGCAATACTTTCAACCTTCTTTTTGTTTTGTTTTTTAAACCATTTTACAAATTGCTCTAATAATTTGTCCAGTTTTTTGTGCCACAACAACTTTTTTTTTAAAACAGCTGTTTGTTCTTTATGTAACACATTAATTTCACTATAAACCCGAAACTTTATCTGAATTCCGATTTTTTTTTTTTTTTTTTTTACTGCAGAACTGACAAAGAAATTTGGATCGAACAAAGATCAAAAGCATAGAGACTAAATTTAAATGTATAAATAGCAAATCAAATCAAAGACAACATAATAATGTAAAGATCTAAAAAACAAACACAAATAAAATACTAAATACTACTTATACATACTCATAACCCACTGATATGTTTTAAAATAATAATCGTTTTCATTCCTTCACGTTCAGTTTTGAATAAAAACTAAATTAGCGGAGCCTCAGCATCAGCTTTCATCTTTGTAAACATTTGATGTGATTGGAAATTCCACCGGCAGTTCAGAAACCGAACCGCGTAAGACTTTCAGAACCAGTTCTGGTCCAAACTCTGAAGATCAAAGACTGCAAACCGGCCTGACGAAAGCACAGCTTCTAAAAGTTTTTACCAGAATAAAAGAGCCTTGCATCTCTGCGTTTGATTCCAATTCTTTGTTTCGATCAACTTGAACTTGTTTCTTAACACAATGATTTATTTTGTGTCATTTGCAGACAGTTTAGCTGATCTAAGCAGCTGCATACTGATGGAGAGCTGGTGGCACAGATGGGTCACAAAATTATTAAACATATATTTGAACAAAGGTATATATTAGCTAAGTTTAGGTGTAAAATTAAAATCTTTTATTTTGAAATCTGCCAAACTTTTAGTCAATTATGCAGATAAAGCGTGAAAGCTTTCTGCACAATGTCTATGCTTTCAAAATGCTATTAGACATCATTCAAAGAATGCTTAGTTAAAAAAACATCAAAAACAAAAGATATTCATTAAAATATTTCAAAATTTGAATGTTTTGACATTTTTTAAAATTAATAAAACAACAGTAAACCTCAAGAGTGTTCATTTATTTAACATAAGTATGAGAAATAAGTAGAATTTTATTGAAAACTTTTGTTCAAATGTTTCACTCAAGTCAGCAGGTGGAAATGAAAGTGGGGCCGGCTCTCTAATAACATCCAAGCGTCTCATCAGTGGAGGTGTGAGCTGTGTCTTATCAAACAGGGAGGCGTGCTCTCAGTCCCTGCTGTGGGGGTCCACACCTGTTCAGGTAGCTGAGTCTTTGTCTCACTTTCTTCACAAATGTGTGTTCCGTTTGTCTGCAGGTGAGAGGACTAATTATAGTCTCGACAGAACAAAGAAATACTTTCAGCAAACATCGGATTGAATCCATCGTCGTTGATGTTCTTAGAAAGCGTGCGATTTAACATCCTTGGTGTTCAAAATGATACACTTTTTACGTTTATAAATGTAAAAGGAGGCCCTTTCATGAGTCCTTCACCTGCATTCTTTCCAAATGCTTTTATTGTGAAGCTTTAAGGAATGTTTTAATTAGCCAGGAGACATGGCTAATTAGGTAGCCCACCGTCTAAAAGAAGTTGCCAGAAAAGAAGTTGCTGTATTAGGAAAAGGCAACAGTAGCTAGAGGGTTGCTGAATTGCCACATTATCTTACATGAAAAGCAACAGTTAAATAAGTTGTTCAGCTCATAAAATGTGACAGCGGCTGATGAAAGTTTCTAATTTGTTACATTAGTTGCAACAAATAATTTGCAACTAGGTAATAGAAGTTGCTAAATAGTTGTTTTAGCGCATGTAAAATGCAATAAAGACCAACATTTTGTTAGTTTCAGTGGCTAATAGTGCGCTAGCAGTTAGTGAAAGTTGGTAAAATGCTACAGCATGTCCTTTGTGTGCTTTAAAGCCCCACTCCCATCATCTTTTGTGTTCCCAGTAGTTCTTTCAATTATGACTGTCGATTTGGGGCAAAATCTTAAAGGACATGATTTCACATGTATTTTCTAGAAGATGTGCAGAACTTTTTACTTATTCTCAGTGCTGAAATTCCGAAGCTTAATAACCGCACTTAAAATATTTGCTGTGCCAGTTGGTAATTATTCCTGTTTTTAAAAATATCCCTTAAAATACCCCTTAATACTACAACAAAATCTAGCCTTACAGACACTACAAATACGTGCGAGCAATGCAATAATGTGCCGCACGTATTGTGTGGCCAACATTATTTTCCGTCAATTTTTGTGTTTGGTCGCACTTCGAATATGTGTGAAAAACATTAGCGAATCAAAAAAAAGCAACAGTTGTTTTCTGTATAGTGTCTGCAGAGCGGCGGGGGTTCATTAGACTGGTGGTTGGGACTGTTGGGGCAGAGTAAGCCCGCCCCCTTTCCCATCATGTATCTGTTTGTGCTCTCCCACTAGCTGACAGCCCCTCAAACACCCAAACCAACATTACCGGTGCAACAAAAATGGCGAGCAACATTGGCGCTGTCTAGACATCTCACTTATGGGATTTTTCCAACTGCATTTTTTTCAGTGATTCATAATCACTTCAATAGGAAAATGCGATTTAGAGCTTAATTTTCTTAATATACGTCCTCCATCATGAGAAAAATCCCACAAGAACGTGTTAAAACACGATTTTCAGTCTTTAAAAAACAAATCTAAATGTTACTAATTTTTCAAAGTTGCATTGTTGAGTTCACCTCCTTTGAAAATACTCAGTAGTGGTAGGTGTAGGTACCGGTAAGTTATAGACTTAACAAGAATTATAAAACAATGGATGAATTGCATTGAAATTCAAATCATTTGTTTTTTTAATCTCTTTAATTCTGTAATGGTTTCAATTCCTGTAGCTCACTATTTCAGAACTGTGTTGATAACATAGTGACTATAATGAAATAATCAATTTTATTCAATAAACACAAGTAAACTACAGGTAAGCCAGGGAGAGCTAATCAGAAGTTTGCTTGTTTTTCTTGCATTGTTTGCTGGAACTAAACTTTATTATTTGGATACAAACACATTGTTTTGTAAAAAGAAAAAAAAAATAGAAATCAAAATATGCCTGATTTTTGGACACAAAAATAATGACCTTAATTTTAAATCCTCTAGTTCTGCTGGTGGAAAACGCAACCGTTCCGTCAAATGACCAGCAGATGGCAGCATTGCACCAAACCCCTTCATCCAGTCGCTGCATGAAAAAAGGTGGTGAGTGTCATTTTCCTTTATTAAAATGACAAAAATATGTTTGGGTCAGAATCATCCCTCCAACTTGCATTTGTGGCCGCTGCTGTTCATCCTCCACTTTCTCCTTCATTCACCCATCTGCTCTGTCCCTACTTCATCCATCCATCATTCGTCAGACTCTCCGTCCTCCATCTGTTCCCTCAGCCCCATGCTCCTTTTTTTTTCTGGAGCACTTCGGTATAAATGATACATGAATTTCTATAGGCACTTCAAAAATTCATAAAAAAGAATACATAAAACAAATTTTAAAAATGGAGTTTGTCTCCCTAAAGATGCAGGAAGTGACACTCTGTGAATCTGTGCTGCTGTAGCAAAACGTAGTAAAGTATACAGGGCTTCTGTTATTAAAGGGAAAACGCAGAAATCTTTAACATATAACTTTTTTTTCCACTCCTGCTTTTTATCATAAATATGTGGGATTTCAGATGATGTATGTGCTTCATAAAGTGCTGAAAAGATGGACAGAATCAACGAGAAGGAGCAGAAACTGAGAAGAAAATGAAAGAAAAGAGGGAGAAAAGAAAAATGCATAAAGAGAACAAACGGAGGAGGAAGGCAGAGCCGTCTGTTGGTCGGAAAGACGTGGGCTGTTATTTTATTTCCTCTGTGGCTTCACAAACACGCCGCTGTCTGTCTTAGGTGCTGACGCGGCACAAGTGCAGAGACACACCAACCGACACATGGATCAACGCACAGCCGGCGCGTGCGCTCTGCTCAAACCTGCCTTTACGCCGACGACTTCAGACAGCAGTCTGCTCGCAGCTGCTTAACGTTCAGGTTCCTGAGAGGCAGAACTTCATACCTGAGATCCAGTTCTGATGAAGCTGCTACTGTGTGGTTAAGAATTCAACAGAGGAGACCCCAGATCTGTAATCCTTTAGATCAAATTTGCCCAAAGTTGGTGCTGAAATTTTAAAATGATTTGATTTAAAGCTCATGCTCCTTGCCGAGATGCTTCCTGCAAATGTCTTCAATCTCTTCAGCACATGAAAATAATTCTATTGAGATGACCTCTGACCTTCACTTAAAAATGACACCCTCAGGCAAACTTTCACATTAACACAAAAGCTTTTTTTTTTTGTGACCAACTGCAGATACATCCACCAATATGAGAATATTTAAGGGTTTTTAGTGTTGTTTATTTATTGTAGCTCACAATCTATCCATGTTTTAGGGACAATTCGCCAAAAACTACGATTTTTGGGGAAAATAGATTAAAATATCAAATGTTTACGATCAATAATCCTTCTAACAAAGAACATAATATGCTGATTGTAGTTCTTAGGAGCAGTAAACCAAATGGCATCATTACAAATCTGCTCCATATGAGAAATCTTTAAATGTTTACGTTTCTAATGATAATCTTTGAGAAGGACTTTCAAACATTCAGTTTGTCTGTGATGTATAACTTTAGCCACTACAGGTCGCTGTGCTTTTCAGTGTTTTCCTGTGATTAACAAAGGCGATTTTAAAGACTTTCTTTCACGAAAGACACTCATGCAGCTGTCTTTGCTGCAGCAGGTTTGTCGTCCAAAAATCTCTTGAAAGTCTCGACCTTTTTACAGAAACGTGTGTGTGTGTGTGTGTGTGTGTGTGTGGGTGTGTGTGTGTGTGTGTGCCTTTGCATCTTTGTGTGTTTGTCCCTGTAGCCTTGCAGTGATCTGGGTTTAATTTGACCAGTCAGGCAGTTGAAGCCAGGGCTTCAGCAGATGTGTGTGCGTTTGTGTGTGTGTGCCCGCCCTCAGTGTTGGGGTGAGGCAGAGATCAATGCTGAGTCAAACACAAAGGTTGAAGCATGGCTTACCATCCTCTCCTTTCTCTATATCATCCTTCTTCAGTTTTCTCCTCGTCTTCCTCTCCAAGCATTAATAAGCATTTCTTAGTTCAAAAGTGCAAAGGAGATCAGTAAAAACTGAATATTTATTGATTATTCCATGTTGAGTCCAACTGCTGGTCAGTCTCCAGAAAAAGTGTCATAAGCTGTGTTTCCACTCACTATGAAGTTGCGCAAATTGGATTTGCGATAATAAATTTCTCTAATGGTATCTCAATTTTGGGAAAAACTCGCAATACTGCAGTGAAAACACTTTTTTGGAATGAAATGAGTCATGTGACCAACAATCAGACAATGCACTTCTTGGTAGGAGCTGGCTGCCTTGGGTACCGCAGAGCGGGCGCCGTAAGAAGGGCCACAGCATCACACACCTCACCAAAGTTTAGTGTGTCATGTGGAATTGTTGGAGCCAAACCCCCTCTGTAAAAATCACCAACTACCAACCATCAACCAACCAAAGTGCAGACTGATGCCGCTAAACCTGTGTACCAGGCAGCACTTTATCTCATCATTTTAGCGTTTTTAGTGTCTCATCATCGCTACTAAATGTGATCTATGTCCTTCTCTCCCCTCGTGTTATCCGCTAATCCTGTCACTTCCTTAAACAATAGCTGTGTGTTGTCGTGAATGAAACGGCTCTTTTGGAGACTCTGTTTGGAGTGAAAGACGAGAGCCGGCTCCTTTATGGGAGCCTTGTTCAAGGATCGACGTATTGAGCATCCCTGGTGTAGAGACTGCCGCAGCTAAAAAGCTCAAGTTGGGCAAAACCTTTTAACCCTTTACAACCGGAGCTGGCGCCCGCGACATTACATAACACATGCTCTTTGAACTACCGTAACTCTTTGTTTCTATGAGCAATTAACATAAATCCCATGGATTCTGACGCGGCACAGAATCAGCTGATTCATGTGGAATGTGTAAACTCACTTCAGTAGTGTTGCTTCTCAGCACAAAGCTGCTTACCTCAGCGTCCGAATCCATTGGAATTACGTTTTATTGCGTAAACGGTTGAAGAGTTTCAGTAATTCAAAGAACTGTAAAGGGGGAAAAACAAGTGTTTTTGTTTAACGCCGGCCAACAGACATCAGTCAATGAAATCCCCTACAATAAGATACGACAAGTCTTTACATTTACATGGTTCCCGTCGTCAAGAAGTGTTGTTCCTTCTGCGGTTGTGACAATTGTGTACACATTTTTTGCTAAGAGGAATACAGTTTGAACCCAATGGAACCTTTTATCATAGTTACCATTTTCTGATGGGTGGGTCATTACTTTTTATTTTTTTTGTGTCTTCTACAGAAAGTTTAGAAACGTCTCCTAAGTAACATAGGATTATCTGTTCCTAAACTGTTTAAATTAGCATTAATGTGTGTGGTGGAGCCAAACAGACAACAGAACAGGGATTTAATTGGCTCAATGCCCATTACTAATAATATGATAATTGATCCCCCTGTTGTGTATTTGCGCAGGCGAGATTTTGCTCCCCTGCTGTGTTTGTGTTTGTACAGTTAATGTTTGTTCGCGTGCAGAGAATGTGTGTCTTACAAGGTCACGCCTCAGGCTGTCTGTGCTGACACACACACCTGTAGTTCGGTCTCTGATCATGTGACTAGCTGTCATGGTAACTGTCACTAGGCACAACGATTGATCAAAGCCTTGCATGACAGGAACAGATGAGAACAAACAGAGCCAATGTGTCAAGTACACGAGCGGGCTGACAGTGCAACACAACAAAAGCTCACAGACGTACCCGTGCCGCCTTTTTCCTCCCGGATCTGATAGGCTGTTGACTTCTCTGTTGGGGTGCCGGTGTGGGGGTCCTCTGGCTAACTGCATGTATGTGGGAATTTGAAGTGACGGCTAACTCAATAACTCACGTTGATTGGGACCACCTGCAGCTGAAAGTAGAGAAGACAAACCGTCAAAGCAGGGCGGCTTTTCTGAACGTCTCCTCTCCCAACGGTATTAAAGCCGTAGCAAATTTTAGTTTTTAGGGTTTGTAATATTTCTAAAACAGTGGAACACAAGAAGATGCTTGCGACCTGGATAAATTGTGTACTGATATTTCAACCCACCTGTACTCCCACAAATTTTAACAGTTTGACGAAAGCCTCATTTCCACTGAGTGGTACAGTACCGTCCGGTCCACTCTGGTGTTTTGAGCGTTTCCCTTATAAATGGACCTAAAGTTCACAAACTTTTAAGCTGGACCAAACCAAACCGTTGGTTGTGGTTCCATGGGAAAATGGAATGGAACCGGTTATGGCGAAGCTACTGTTGAAACTCGTTGAAGGGCTAATGGTCATTACGACAAAAGAAAGCAGCTGTATTCCTCTTCGCCGCCCGAAATTTTCACCCAAACTACATTAAATGCTTTGTTTGTACGAAGTATCAAAAGCCAAGCAGAAAAAATGACCTGCTGGAAGAGCTCCGTTGTTGTTGTTAGCTTCACCCTGCCTGCACCGTAACGGTACAACAACTTTGAGTGGATACTCACATCTGAACGGCCTGGACCATTCTAAACCAGACTGGACCGGACAGGACCACTCAGTGGAAATGAGGCTGCATTAGACCATCAATTTAAACCTTAAAACCAGAGTCAACAAATGTAAGATTCTTTTCTTTAAAAAAAAAAATCTTTAGCATCTCTGTTTGCACAGTTTTTGACGGCCTATCACACGTCGCACAAATAGTTTAGCCTTAGTCACAGTTGTTTTTATGGGTGAGTACGAGCTGCAGGCAAAAAAAAAAAAAAATGGCACGGAATATCATGGTTGTGGACCACTCAGTGAGCCCATGGAGCCAAAATGTTCATGCACATTTTTCTTTTTAAAACAAAAAGACTCATTTTCAGACAAATTGTAGCAAACACTTCAACAACACACGAGTGTAAGTAAGGGGGAAGTAGGTGAGACACAGCCATGTCACAGATTTTTCTGTTGTGCACAAGGAGCCAGACTGTTAAAAACGAGGAAATGATTCAATCAGAGCCTAGCACTTGTGTATCACCTGAACACCTCATGCTTTCTGCATTTAGAAAGGCGCTAGCACTCACACCTCACTTACAGTACGGTGTAAGGGCACCGTCTGACGGTATCACCCATAAATCATGAGAATGAGCAACTTACATTATTCTTACAAATACTTGACAGTACATTTACCACACACCCGGGAATCGTACGTTCCAGTTGCGCTCTCCTCAAGATGTGGCCACACCTGTCTATGACCCTTCCAGGACCCGGACAACCCAAAACACCAGAGCACCCATGGTGTGGAGCAGCCATGCTATAGGTTGACGCCACTGTTCGGCTATGGAGTTGCCATCAGTGTGTGAATATGTCGGTGAACAGGACTGTGACTGCGAAGCACTTCTGGCCTTCTAAGAAGGTAGTAAAACGCCACATATGCATACGCCGTTTACTATTTCACCTGGGTGTTAATGTTTATATACGCTTTTTAAATCAAGCTCCATGTGTTTGACAGCATGTTAATGAAAATTGCTGGTGATTGGTTGGTTAGTTTGACTGATTGACTAGCTATAAAAGCAGATGGATTACTTCCATTTACTTCTCTAAACTCACATCTGCTCATCCATTGCAGTTCATGTTGTTCATCAGCAGGTTTATTGTAATCCACTCTGGTTCTCGTTACAAAAACATCAACACATGTCCCTTTCAGATTAAAATTGTAATTTTTAGTAAGCCTAACGTTTTACATGAACCTTCCAAACCTGGTTAAACAAAACCTGGAGTAAAACATGTCTTTTCTGAAAATTGCTTGATATGTTGCTGCTTGTCAATCACTGAATGATAAGGAAAACTGAACCATCCAGTGACTTTTTGTCGTTTACCCTCCAAGTGTCTGATCAGCTTCTAGTTTGTTCAGAGTAAACACACCAAAATGACTTTTGCTGTTGGCATCAAATATCGCTGCATCTTGTGCTTAACTCAGACACCCCAGGGCCCTGAAAGAAATTACCGCACTCGCTTCCCTGGGAATTAGAGTGGGCTGCAAAAATAGCAACGAAACTGATGAAGAACAGTCTTGGAGATGACAAAAAAATGTACATTATGGAGGTTCATTCACCCTAAGTGGCTTTGAAGAATTCTTCATAACCTGCAGGTTTAATGTTTTGTTTTCATCAAAATTGTTCCATTCTAATCCCACTCTTCTTTTAGAAATAGAGATGTGGGGGTGTCATTTAGCACTAGTGGTGGGTAAAACCACAGATTTCAGGATTGATATGATACCAAGTTATTGCCACCCTAATGTTACAGATATAAATTTGACCTTTTATACTTTTTTAACACCGGAGAAAACAATCCTTCCCTCAGGGAACTCATCTCCCAGCAACACCTCTCCTCTAACTCATGGTCCACTTTGCTCAGTAAACCTACTGTAAGCGCCCCCCCCCCCCCCCCCCCCCCCCCCCCCCCCCAATGTCTGTGCTTTTACTTTAGCACGATTTTCAACAGGCCTAAATGAAGTTTGTTTTCTGATTTGCTGAGTAGTTTTCCTCTCATTAGAGGATTCTCCGGTCTCACAGATCACATTGTCTCTGTCCGTCATGGAGTCCGTCAATTTTCTTACCCAACAAAACCACACATTATATCAGTATGATTGGTTATTAGCACATTTTGTTTACACGTTTTTACTATTTAATGGTACCATTTTGTTTGTTTGTACCATGTCATCGGACAGTATAAACATTTCAGGCCACCTGAAAACTTTGTACCTAAACTTTTTATAATAATAGAAATACATGTACATTGTTATGGGTGTTGTACAGAATTGTTTTAATGGGGTTAAATAAGTTTGGTGTTGCTGCTGTATTGTACAGCCTTTGTATTTAACAACTGTTGTCTCATTTTTAGTTTTTTAAGTGTTACGACATGCTACTCCGTGCCGCTATTCCTGCGTCGCGCCAGGTACAACCTCAAAACAGAAGAAATGGTTGCAGTTCATGTATGAGTAATAGTCCAACCCAAGTGTAGATATTTTTGTTTGGCCATAAATCAATAGCAATACTAGAGTTGGTAACAATATTATCAACCATTGGATTGATCCTCCAACCCTTGTTTGGTGCCTCATGGTCTTTATTGGCCTGCATCAGGTTTATTATTCCACGTCAAAAGAAAAGAGTCAATCTACCACATTTAGTACAATTAAAAGGAAATGAAGAGGAAATAAATGACTCACCAGAACCTTTCAAACATAATTTATGTTTTTCAATAAAAGACAAATTTTAGACTCCAAGTTGGATTTCACAGCAAGTCAGTACATTTTAAAGGTCAGCTTTACTTCTCAGGAAGTTTAACACTTTGTGGTTTTTAAATTGGCAGAAAACATTAAAAGGTGGTAATGATTAAACTGATATTTGTACAGTGAACAACTTTATTGTGTATCTAAGTAAAAATGTATAGTATTATCAGACAATCCGACAGACTCTAAAGGCAAATATAAAAACCGAATGTTCTGATGCTAAAAGTTTGGCTTTTTGTTTATCGGTTAGTGTTTGTCACTGAACTATTGGAGAGTTCCTTTCAAACCTCTTTTGAGATTGTGATTAAAGTTTTAGCCAAAATCATAGTTTTTGTGTCTCGTGTGGCTTTCATGAGCTGGTCCGGAAGTTATACATGCCTGAAGTTCAAGAGTACGGAGCCCGTGTCCTGACATTAAAAAACTAAAATTTATCTCATTCCCACAGATTAATATCTTGTTCACACAAATGAATATCTCAGTCCCACAAGATAACATTCTGTTCCCTCGAAATACTATTTCATTCCCTCTTAATAATTAATTTGTGCGAACGAAATAATTAAGTCGTGCGAACGAAATAATTATTCACGTCATAAGTCATTCATAAACACGAATATGCTCTCCTTTCGGCCGCAAGAGTCGCTTTCAGCGGTAACTTCTGTGTTTCTGTGACCCACATTCGTTCAAGAAAGGAAAAAGAAAAACAAGAATGATCAATTTATTATCGTCTCAATGAATATAAGAAAAATAACATGAGATTTATGATACCTAGGCTTGCTGCTTTGCCATACAATTCACTGGACGTGGCTCCTTAGCTCCGCCGTGGAGCTCTTTTGCTTGTCATGCTGGCATTCGGGCAGCTGGCTGGCGGATAGACAGACAGCCATCTGATATTGTAGTTTAGGGTCGAATATATAGGAATAATAATATTCAGGACTTGTCTTTTATTAACATACTCTTTAGCAGTCGCTTTACATTCGAAGGCTAGCAGACTACATGCTAACTAGCCGATCATTTATCCTGTTATTCACGTCATAGATTAACTGCAGATACCTTCACGTTTCTGTCTGTGTGTGTCTCACCTTGCATTGAAGACATGGAGGATGTTTAGATATCAGATTTACTTATTTTGAAAAGCACAAAGCATCGGTAATCACGTTCATGATCACGGTACACTCTCCGTCCATCTTGCTGCAAAAGCCGCTTTCTGCCGCTACTTTCATGTCGCTGGTAGCATTCAATAGGGGTAAAAATAAAAGCAAGAATGATTGATCCATTAATGTCTCGATGAAAATCAGAAAAATATCATAAGATTGGGCTGGCTGCTTCGCCTACCGGACTTAGCTCCTAGCATTACAAACATGGCTGTCAGCAATATCCCTTCATGCATCACGCATGCCCAAGATGCATTTCGACCAGCCAATCATTGGTCTTGTTGTTACACCTCAGTTACAGGGACACGGTGATTGGTCGAAATGACAAGTCCTGAATATTATTATTCCTATATATTCGACCCTAAACTACAATATCAGCTGGCTGTCTGTCTACCCGCCAGCCAGCTGCCCGAATGCCGGCATGACAAGTAAAAGAGCTCCACGGCAGAGCTATGTGATGTGCAGTGAATCGTATGGCAAAGCAGCCAGCCTAGGTATCATAAATCTTGTGATTTTTTTTCTTATATTCATTGAAACAATAATAAATTGATCATTCTTTTTTGTCTTATTCCTTTCTTGAACGAATGTGGGTCACAGAGACACGGAAGTTACCACTGACAGCGGCTTTTACGGCCGGAAGGAGAGCATATCTGCGTTTATGAATGACTTATGACGTGAATAATTATTTCGTTTGCACGAATTAATCATTTTGAGGGAACGAAATAGTATTTTGAGGGAACTGAATATTATCTTGTGGGAACGGAATAATGTGGGAACTGAATATTATTTTTTGGGAACAGAATATTATTTTGTGCGAACAAGATATTAATCTGGGCTGCACGGTGGCGCAGTGGTTAGCGCTCTTGCCTCACAGCAAGAAGGCCCCCGGTTCAAGTCCCGGCTGGGGGACATGAAAAACACAACATCAATGGGGGACCTTTCTGTGTGGAGTTTGCATGTTCTCCCCGTGCATGCATGGGTTTTCTCCGGGATCTCCGGCTTCCTCCCATCATCCAAAAACATGCTTCATAGGTTAATTGGCAACTCTAAATTGTCCATAGGTGTGAGTGTGAGAGTGAATGGATGTGTGATTGAGGATATTCCACCCTGTGACAGACTGGCGACCAGTCCAGGGCATCCCTTGCCTTCGCCCAAGTGGCCGGGATAGGCTCCGGCAACCCCGTGACCCTGAAAGGGAATAAACGGTTAAGAAGATGAATGAATGGATGAATGAATGAAGATATTAATCTGTGGGAACGAGAAATAAAAATTGTGGAAACGAGATATATTTTAATTTTTTAATGTCAGGACACGGGCTCCGTACAAGAGCTAATGTCCTTCAAACTCGGATCCCACTTTTCAGCGAGGACTTTTGGAATCACTTGATCAAAAATGATTTCCAAAATGGATTAAACCCACTAAGGAGACTGTGTGCATGCAAAGGATGCTTCTCCAATCAGTAGAATGGCCAAAAATGTTATTTTGTCTCCAAAAAGGCATCTCTTTATTCATGGTGTATAAAAGGCCTTTTAGGTTCCATTGCTAACAGAATTTCATCATCAGTTTACTTTCGTTGATTGTTGTCTTCATAGCACCAGGTTGTACCCCCAGAAGAGGTGATGGCAGTTGGTCCATTATTTTTGTAAATATATGCCATCTTTTAAAGTATAACTACAAATACTAGTGATGTTTATATCAGGGCAGCACAATGGCATAGTGTGGCCAGCACTCTTCCTCACAGCAAGAAAACCACGGTTCAAATTCCTGCTGGGACCTTTCTGTGTGGCGTTTGCTAGGTCTCCTCATGCATGCGTGGGCTTTCTCCGGGCACTCAATGCTCCTCCCACAGCCCGAAAATATGCTTCATGGGTTGATTGTTTACTCCAAGTGTCTCCAGGTGTGAGTGTGTGTGATTGTGTGCCCTGCGACAGATTGGTGACCTTTCCAGGGTGTACCTCAACTTCTCCCAAAAGTAGCAAGGACAGGCTCCAGCAACCCTGTGACCCAGACAGGGATATGTACCGGTTTAAGTAAATGGATGGAATTAGTGTCATGCTGACTTAAAAAGTGTAGTAAAGATGAATGCCGGAGAATAGTTCCTAAAAACAGTTGAACAAAGGCCAAAGGAACACTAGTTTAGAGCTACAGCTTTTCTTTATCTAATATTCATGTTCAAATAACAAACAAAAACTGAACATAGGGTTCTTATGATCAATCATTCTCATGTTTTCCTGCTCAGTCACACCTCACTTTAATGACAGTCGTTGTTGGGTCTCTGCACAGCCCGATGATGAGGTGAATCATGGATCGTGGTCTTTAGAACTGAGAGTGAGAAATTCTGGTAGAGTTTACCTGTGTCTTTGAACTAGAATCCAAAGCTCCAGATTACTGACCAGCAGCAGAGAATGAAACTTTATGAAATGCTGTATGCAAGCGGATCATCTCTTACTTTTGTAAAACATCAAGGTCTGATGAACAGTATGATTGTGTGCCTGTTGCCATGGCAATGCTTGTTATGCCTCTAAGCAAATCAGTGCGAAGAAAAAATGTTTAAACATCTGCCTCACTTGTTTCATTTTGGCCCAAGAATTATTTTTATAAGAGCCTCACGTGAAGCTTTTTCAACATTATTGCTTAGAATTGTAGTTACAACTATCAAAACACGGATCACTCTAACATCTGCTTATTACTGAGGTCCCACTGATGCTTTGTATTAAAAGATGCTTCTAATGGTTTGACCTCCCTTTTTCTTTTGTGTGTGAAAAAGAACGACCTCCACCTTTTCTCTGGTAAACCTCCAAAAAGGTTTTCATCTGCTTTGCTGAAACTTTGAACTAAACAAGAAAAATACCCAAACTAGAACAAATTATTTCAATGACTGAGGCCATTAAAAAAAGGCACATAATGGCCTTATTCAGTTAATTTCTCTCACATATTCAGTTAATTTCTTTATTGAAATATGCATCACGTCTCCTGAATCCACACGTAACCATCGAGCTGAGGACTGAAAAGCAAAAACCCACATGCCGTCAAAAAGAAACCTTTCAGAGTCTGAAAAATGGAATTGGTGATCACTAGATGACAGGTATTGATTAAATGTGGTGGGATGTGTGTTTGTCTGCAGTCGGACTCAACGGAAAGGTCAACACAAAAAAGGCCAAACATTATGAAATCCAAAACATTTTTGAGATGAGACTTTCATGAATACAGGATGTCTTCCTGCTTTTGTATTTTGGCCTCCTAATGTGAAGGTTGGCTCTCTTTCGTCCTTTAATCCGAGCACAACCAGTCCTTAAGAATCCGCCAACTCTTACTGTGATGCATAAAGTTTTGTGGTAAAGGTTTCATGTGGTAGCACCGCAGTTCCAGCTGTGTGGGTCAAGGCCGTCTCACACAGCTACTACGTATATTTTGAGCTACAAACAGGTATGAAATTTAGGTCTTTCATGTCTTGCGATCGTCATTCGTCGATGTGCGCAGATGTCTTTCGGGGGTTTCTGTAACAGGTCTTCACGTGAATCCTGTTTTGAGCTGTTCAAAAATGTTTGATCAGTTGAGAATTACACAGTTTATGCGTATTTTACGTAATTTCTATGTAATTACTTCATAGATCTTACGCTGTTGTGCGTGATTTTTGCTAGATGTGTACACAAACTTGTGGCTTTCCACGACCGTTCCACATATATCTAGCAAACTTTTTAGGCCTGTACCACAGATGTATAACTTTTATAGTCCGTCTACAGCGCACATGACGTTAAAATTACGTAATTGACGCACAAATCTTGAGCCAGATTTGGCTTTTACGTTGGTTTACATCTTGTTTGCGTGGTTTATTCTCCCTTCCTCCGTGGGTTTTAACGTGATGCATCTGAGAAAATTTCATGTGAAATAGAAAAGTATATTCACAAATGACCAATTTTCATCTGTGCAGTCTGAGCAGAATGTACGTAGTGGAAAAAGACATTTATAGGTGCAGGACAGTTTGTCTGGTCATGGGTTCACATTCAGTTTTGATCATTATGTTCTTGGCCACAACATCTACTATGACTTCCTGTTGACTTCAGTTGTGAGAAACCTGGATAAAACACAGAAGATAAGATCTATGTTTACTCTCAGTGGGATTTGGTCTCTAGGTTACAAATTCAAGTGGATATCCAATAATATTTTTTCAGACAAACTGCTGAGTAGTTTGTTCTCCTGACCTAGACCAAAGATAGATGAATAGAAAAAATAAATCAAGAAACGAATAAAAAATTCTTTGCTTCTCTGTTGCTCCCTTTAGGAATCCTTGACGTCCATCTAACCTTCTCCTCTGCATCCTCTTCATCTCCTTCACTACATCCATGAAGCTCATTTTTGATCTTCTTCTAGTCCTCTTTCCTGATGGCTCGAACCTCAGCATCCTTAAACCAACATAATCACTCTCCCTCCTCTTTATGTGTCCAAATCATCAACATCTCCATCTCCATTTATCTCCAAAATATCTAACAGGTTCTAGGCATCTTCCTGGTTCACTGATGGATTCATTCCTGATCCTATCCATCCATCCTCCTCACGCCGTGAGCGATATGAGACCCCTGTTTCCAAGAGTTCATGTATCTTTCCTGTTTATTTGAGTGGTTGCAGACTTTTCCATCAGAATTCTTAGAAGAACTCGTTTAGATCCATTCACACATTTCCCTTTTTTCATTGGGATGACTTAAAAAAAAAACAAACGTTCAGCAGAACCCTTTTCTCTGCTGCCAGACTCCAGAGAAAAACATGCAGATCTGAGAGTAAGGCTGACTGCATTTCCCCTCTGGAGCAAAGCGCTGGTTTGATGCTGTGGAACCGAGTGTCTCAGCCTGATGCTGTTCATGTCACTTGTTTCTGTCTTTATTATTCCCAGAGGTCTCCGGCGTTCCCTCTGGGTTTGTTCTTCCCATCAACCTCCTCTTGTTTTTGTTCTTCCTGCAGCAGTTGCGTGTTTGTGTGTGGTTTTTTTTTTGTATGCACCAGGTGCCTCTTGAGTCTTACAGATGACGAGAGGAAGGATACAGTGTCACTTCAGTCATGGCCTCTCATCTGTCTCCCCCCTCTCTTACTTAACCAGAGTCTACAAAGACACACAAAACGATGCCATGGCTTTCTCCTCCTCCTCTCTCTCTCTCTTTTTTTTTTATATATCTCCCAAGCTCATTGGCATTTTCTCCTGCAGTTTCACTCGCTGTCTTGTCCTCTACCTTCAACCTTTTCTTACTTTCTGCTTCACTCCTCTTCTCATCCTTCCTGCTTCTGGATTTGCCATTTCGTCCTCATTGCAATCCTCTGAGGAGCCATTTGTGGGATGAGGCTTTCGTCTCTGCTGCAGCATCAGAGATATCAAAACAAATGAAATTAAATGGAGGCAAAGGAGGAGGGGAAGGGGGGGGGTCTCCTTGCAGCAGCCTCCAAATATGCAACACTGCAGCTTTTAAGATTATGGGCCATTATTGTCTGCATTCTTAAACACAGCATCATTTTGAGGCAAATGAACAGGAAAATTCTGAGACTAGAGGCGCTGCAATCAAGTCTTCTAATAACTGGGTCCTGGAGAGAAGAGGTAGTAGAAACCCATTCTTTGTTGTCTTTGGCTATTAACTGAAAAACATTTATTCATTTAAATCTACTTTTGAAGGTTGGAAGATCAGATTATCTGCATGACTTGCTGATACTGTTGAGAAGAAGGATCAATAAGACAAGAAACTTCTTGCCACCCTGGTGTGAAAAAAGGGGAGAAAGAATGTAGAAATGCATCAGTTGTCCTCGTCTATTCTTCATGACACTTAAACAAAAATGTCTCATATAAACAACTTAAACCTCTTTATCGATCCAGAATAATGTCATCAAAAGATTACCTCAAATCTACATCTGAGAAATAAACTTAGTCCGGCACTCAGGCCGGCAGTTTTAACTATTCAGGCGAATTACTCTAAAATCCTCTTCCTGCTTCAAGAAATTGCATTCAGTTCTTTGCATTTGATCCATCCATTCATCTGTCTGCTCTTTGTCATCATCTGCCATCCATCCTGTCATTATCCATCCACTCTGCATCTCTTCCTCAACACATCAACCGTCCATCTCCATCATTACGTCTTCTCTTTGTCCTTTTTGTGATCTTCATGCGTTCTTTGTCTATGTGCTTTCCTCCGTGAGCCCTTGGCAGCATCACTAAAAGGCTGTCAGCACTAACCTTTACCTCCACCGGTCCGCTCTCACAAACCCTTCCCAACCCGGAGAACAGATCTGAGCGGAGTCACACCTCCTCTGCGACACCGTCAGGTACAGAAGGACGAGGCAGCAGACGAACGCAGACATGGAGACAACAGCAGGAGATGTGCAAGAAAAAAAAAACCCACAAGAAAGATGAGCTTTGACAAACATGTATTGATTTCTGTGACTGTTTAAGATCAGAAAACCATTTGTGACCTTTACTGTTATTTTCTAAAGAGGATGCAGCTGCACTTTTGTATTCTTCTGTGATAGTTTGATGCTGTATTAACAATGATGTCATGTAGGAAAGGTAAACAAAAAAGACCCATTAAAGATCCGGTTTAGTTGTTCTCATTATAAGCGTTATAAGCGTTCCACAGCTGCAGGTTTTTCAGCTTTGCGTTAAAAACGCTCAGAGGTCAGAAGAGAGTGACGGTGTGAGCCTCGGACGCCCGGAAGGACTGGGTTCCCAAACCCCAGTGCTTTTCCAGCGAGCGCTGCTGTTGATTCTTAGGGAATAATCTGGTTTGTAATGTGTCTGGACAGGTGTGAGCGTGTGCTGCTTCACACAACTGTCGGCCTTCCTGCCGGATCACGCCGGTGATTTTTCACAGGAAACGGCGAGGCGAGGCTGTGACCGGGACGCAGCAGTGACTCACCGCTAATGGAGTGCTACTCAACCTTTCGGTCGAACACAACAACTCTAATGGCGACGCAACGTGTCGATTCAAACCGGTCACAACACGGCGTGTGAAATTTGTTTTTACTAATTGAATGTTATTAGTCTGCAGCCGGCGACTCGCTTTACACCGAAGGACTGGTTTTCTTTGTCTTCTTTACAAAAGTAGCCTCTCCTCATTTCACACCAACGTTGTCCTTTATCGTGACTGAAAGAACCAAAACAGGCTCTGAAATCACACTAAAGTCTACATTTCATTTTCTCAAACAAAAAAGTGAGACTTTATTATCAGGAATCTGTGCAATAACTTCATGTTAACTCTTAATGAGCAGCTTTTTCTTAACTAAGGTGTGGGAATGAAATTTATAAAAATTCCAAAAAAATAACACAAGCACCACAATAAGAAGCCCTCCTGTTGGTTCTGAAAAAGGGCTTTGATTTTGAAATGAAACAGAACTAGTATTAAAACCTCTTAAAGAGTTTGAAAGTGGGAAATGAATTTAAGTTGAAAAATAAAATATGTTCATATGAAGTGTAAATAATTATTTTTGCTCAGTGTTTTTCCGTGTCATATCTTTTTTTACCCTTGGAACTTTTTAACTTCTTTTTGGCTTGTTTTTGCACAGAGGGGGCGGGTCTAACGGGGCGGGATTTTCCTGTTTCCCAGCCAGCAAAGCCAAGTGGGCCCCATATGGTTTAAAGATGGGCAGAAAATGTGGGCCCCAAATGGTTTTGCCCGCAGTTTCCATGGTGGCCCCAACTGTGTCTGCCCGCATAGGCTTGAAGTGGGTGCTGAGTGGGTGTCAGTTAGGCCCCAAGTGGGTAAATAATATTAGAACCCATGTAGGGCCCATATATTTGCCCATGTGGGCTGGAAGTGGGATAAAAACAGGGCCCATGTGGGTCCCAACTGGGTAAACTACCCAAGACCCACTTTGGCCCCACTAATGTGTCTATCAGTATCACATATGGGTTGTATGTGGGACCTAAATGGGCTTTAATGTGGGCTATAAGTGGGTTTGTCCGCAGTTTCCGTGGTGGCCCCAACTGTGTATGCCCACGTAGGCTTGAAGTGGGTGCTGAGTGGGTGTCAGATAGGCCCCAAGTTGGTAAATAATATTAGAACCCATGTAGGGCCCATATTTTTGCCCATGTGGGCTGGAAGTGGGATTAAAACAGGGCCTATATGGGTCCCAACTGGGTAAACTACCCAAGACCCACTTTGGCCCCAATAATGTGTCTATCAGTATCTTATATGGGTTTTATGTGGGACCTAAATGGGCTATAATGTGGGCTATAAGTGGGTTTGTCCGCAGTTTCCGTGGTGGCCCCAACTGTGTATGCCCACATGGGCTTGAAGTGGGTGCTGAGTGTATTTCCTGTAGGTCACAAGTGGGTAAGTAGCATTAGAACTGACATTGGGCCCATATTTTCACCCCTGTGGGTTAGAAGTGGGATTAAAACAGGACCCATATGGGTCCCAACTGGGAAAAGTACACAAGACCCACGTTGGCCCCACTAATATGTCTATCAGTATTGCATATGGGTTTTATGTGGGACCTAAATGGGCTATAATGTGGGCTATGAGTGGGTTTGTCCGCAGTTTCCATGGTGGCCCCAACTGTGTGTGCCCACATGGGCTTGAAGTGGGAGGTCAGTGGGTTTCCTGTAGGCCCCTAGTGGGTAAGTAGCATTAGAACCATACTCATAGTTAACCATAACTCGTAGTTCTTCATCTGTGGGCTGGAAGTATGATTGAAACAGGGCAAAGATGGGCCCCAATCAGGTAATCATCCATGACCCATTTTGGCCCCACTTAAGCATCAATTAGTATTGCATATTGGGTTAATGTGGGACCTAAATAAGCCACCATGTGGGCCATGAGTGGGTTTGTGCAGTGTTGCCATTGAGGTCCCACCTGTGTTTTCCTACAGTGCTATATACCAGTGAACCATTATAGGGTCTTCTTTTCCATCTAGCTTTCCTAAAACCCAAATGAGAAGATTCTGTAAAATCCCACTGTTTCACAACATAATTTTCCAAATGACGTCAACAAAATGCTTTTAAAATGTTTCAATTTAATAAAAGAAAATAAATTATCCTGATCCTGCATTGTGAAAACGAGATACAAGACCATGGCAAGGTCACCCAAAGGTTTAACAGATAACACACAGGATCTAACATACAACAGTTACTTAATAAAATAAAGAACTACTTCACTTGGTACAGTACAATATGAACAACCTTAATGTGTGCCAATTATGTGACGAAAAAATAAATAAATCCAGTAAAACAAAATACTCATAGCATCCTTGACGGTTCCTGAGAACAAGCTCCATCGGCTTGATATTCAAGCTCTCTTTGAGTCCTTATAGCTCGGTTTCCTCCCCTGTCACGAGCTCCAACAAACCATTTGGAGAGGCCCTTCTCCACTTCCTTTAGTGGGACTGGTTGGGTGATGTCATTTTTTCTTCACTGCCCCTAAAAAGAAATCACAAAAAACAAAGTATTCATTTTAGCCTGGGATTAAACTTACTAAATCATTTGTCAGTGATGAATATAAATTAATAAATTCAACTCTAATTACCATAGAAGACATCAAAAAGACGCAGTTAGCAGAATTTATTCTCTCCATGACGTCCAAACAGGTTATATTGCAGAGCCAACTCATTGGACATGAGGAAGCCCATCATTCTTCTGGTTGCATCGTCCAAGAGTCCCCAATTACTCCAACCACAGCAACCTTTTTAAATAGAGAAAATATCACAAGATAGAAAGATGCAGTTAAACGTTAACAGCTTAATTACATATATAAATAATAAAATAAAACTTTAAGTATAAACTTACAACTGCTGACATGAAATCTATATCGGCGAGTCTGTCACAACAACTTGAGTGAAGCTGCAGGTGACCTGACCAACACAAGGGACAAAACAACTAAACTCTGAAATAACCATTCCCTGAAGCAAGTGTTCAAGTAACTCTAGGATGATAAATAAAATTACGTTTACTCTATATATATATATATATATATATATATATATATATATATATATATATATATATATATATATATATATATATATATTAAGCATAATTAAAACTATTAAATACTTGCAGAAACTCAATACAGGGGCCTATACCCTGTTATTTCTAAGCCCTTAATAGTAAGCAACATCCATATATATGATAATATTACCTTTGGCACACACACAAAAGGATTTTTTTGATTAAATATTGGTTATTATCCTGCGTTTTTTTCCAAACTGGAAATAACAGGACTCATCCTCTGAGTCACCGGCTTTCGCTCTGTGTGTGTGACGTCAATCTCGGCAGATGGAGTCGGCCTCGGCAGCGTGTCTGCGTTTCTCCCAGGAAAACAAAAAAACATTCAAACTTCTGCAAAGATGGATGTGCATATTGTGCATATAAAAATAAAGCGCTTTTGACAAACATTTTTGCTCTGCGGAGAAAGTGGGTGTGTGTCTGTGGGCGGTGCCGGCAGCGCAGACTCTCATGAACGGGACCGTTCTCAATAATGTGTTCTTCACGTCAGCTCATGAGAAGAAATACCGCTTAGGTGTCATTTTGTGAGGAATCAACATTATAATACACTAAAAAGCTAAAACAAAAAAGATTTTGCATTTTATGGATCTAAACTCGCCGCTGGACTGATTAGTATTCATTCATTTTTACCGAGAAATTCCGGTCATTTTTCAAAATAAGATCATTCAGACTCATAATAAAACAAACTAAAAAAAACATTTCACACAAAACCTGGCCAAATTATATATGGCCAAAACAAGTTATCCCCGCAAGATCCAAATAGAAACCACTAAATTGGACGGAAACCCGCCGAATCTGGCAACTCTGTTACTACTAGTAATACTAGGATGCGCTTCCTTGTTTGACGCCTCGGTGAAACGCCGACACACACTGGCTGGATGATCGGTGACGCGACCCTATACTTGTCATCATGTCTGGAAATAAACCTTCTGCACGTGGAAACTAGTTGTCTGCCCGTTTGTGACACCGGCTTCTTTCAAATGCAAAAGCCGCTGTAACGTGGATGGATTCAACTGCAGGACAGAACAACACTCCCGAGCTGCGCATGCTTTTATGAACCACATTAATCATTGCCAGTTAGAGCTGTAAACAAAACACAAAACCAAAAAGGTATCTTACCTTGATATCAATAAATGGCCTGGATGAATGGTGCGACAGAAGTGCAGAATCTCCTTGCGTTGACGGACCAGGACGACTGACTGAATCCGTATCAGGAAATGAGCGGGAGATTCAAAACGCAGCAACCGTCCAATCAGCAACGCCTGCTTACCACTTTGAACTCCTTAAACCACCCTGCTTGCCCTTTGAGAAAAATTAAAACTTTAATTCTATTTTTTTTTTTACTTTTCAACAGTCAAAATGGGTTTTTGTAATAAGGCAGGTTTCTACTCCAATAAAAAAGTCATTTTATTTACATATTAAAATTTTCTATAAAAACTAGACTAAACCAATCCAGCATATGAACACATTTTATTTCAGTAGTAGTGTCAGGTAAGTTTGCATGACAGATGTTAAACTATTTTTGTAAGCTAACACAAGTAAAAGAAAAAATAGCAAATTGCTCTTTATGCTCATTGTGATTAAATGGTAAATGGCGTATACTTATATAGCACTTTTTACCTTCTTTCGAAGGCCCAAAGCGCTTTACAGTCACAGGTCCATTCACCCATGCACACACACATGGCGGCTCCGCTGCCGAACACTGGCGCCAACCTCCCACCAGAGGCAAGGTGGGGTTCAGGGTCTTGCCCAAGGACACTGCGACACATGGGCATGCAAGGCGGGAATCATACCTGCAATCTTACGATCATGGGTCGACTGCCCTACCGCTGCACCACTGCCGCCCCATATTAGTGCAAAGGTGTTACTACGAAGGGGAATATTCTGCTGTGTTCCAACCAATTTCACATTTAAATACTTCCAACA
Organism: Oryzias latipes; assembly: GCF_053564925.1. Lineage (NCBI taxonomy): Eukaryota > Metazoa > Chordata > Actinopteri > Beloniformes > Adrianichthyidae > Oryzias > Oryzias latipes. The sequence goes on along the minus strand of NC_136242.1, from coordinate 28,724,730 downwards.
TAATTCCAAAAAAAATTAATTAAAATTGCATGCACTAAATTAGATGAACTAAGGGAATTATTAGATATTCACCTCACCCAGCTCACTCTGTTAAAACAGAAACACTGCAAAGCGTGAGACACAGCGCAGAGGACAGCATCACGACACATTCACCTTTCCCACAGCTAGACTGCCACAGTTAAAATAATGTCAAAAATTAATAACTGAAATGCAACCAAAGACCACCATCCAAATAAATGTCTAATAACTTGTAATCTGCAATCTAATTGCCTGCAATTCTTATTCAGCTGGCCTGAGCCCACTGATGGGTTGCAAGTGCCCTTCTGCAGGGCCCTGAGATTAAATCTGTGTTGTTTGTTGATTGCAAGTTACAGGGAATAAAAGTCTTGGTTCATTTTGTATGCACTAAAACTGGGTGGATTGAAAAAGGTTAAAAACTGCTGTGTTTCACAAAACATACTGTATATAGCATTAGTTTTCTGTGTTTTAGAATTTAAGTTAGGGTATAGTAGGTGTAGGTACCAAAACTATTCAGCCTGCAATTACCGTTGGAGGTCCTTCAGGGTCCTGGGACTAATGCTGACGTCACATTTTTTTTAATGGCTGTCCGTTGGTCCGGTGACGTGTCAGATTGTGATAGGACAAATTACAATACTGGTAAATGGTAAATGTCGTACACGGATACAGAGCTTTTCTACCTTCCTTGAAGGCCCAAAGTGCTTTACAGTCATAATTCCATTCACCCTTTCACACACACATTCACAGACTGGTGGTGGCTCCGCTGCCGAACACTTGCGTCAACCTTAAAAAACAGAGTTAAGGTGGGGTTCAGTGTCTTGCCCAAGGACACTTCGACACATGAGCGGAGCACAATGATTCCTCTTTTTCAAAACGTTACCTTGAGACCTTTGCACCCCTAAGCATTGACTGCATATGCATACATGGCCAATAAAAAAACCTTGAACCTTGAAGCCAGGCTTGTTCTGAATAGGACAGCAACACAACAAATGTGTTATGTTCAAACAAAGTTACCACTTCATCTTAAACTGTGTCGTTAAAAACTTGAATCTGTGTTGGATCCACTGAGCACCAATGAAAAAAGTAAATATTTTTAATAAATAGGAAAGCCAGACAGAAGACTAGATGGTTGTATGGTGCCAAAATTGGGACAAGTGGTCACCCTACTTGTATCTAATTGCTTACTGCTACATCCTCAAAATCTCAGCACTTCCTCTACAAACTACCAAAACTCTGGACAGGAAAAAATAAATGTCATAATTGTCCAATATTGCAAATGCAGGTTGGTCTGGGTAAAACATGGTAAAATATTAAAATGTATGTCTATTTGTGGTTCATCAATTTAGCCAGTGTTAACAGCTGGACTGATGAGAATTAGAAAAGCTGTGATTCATATTCAATTTGGAAAGAGTCTTCAGGGGTTCTGTCATTTTACTCATCTTCTTGGATTTTAAGCATATGTCTAGTAACAGAATACAAAACAACCTTTTAAAATACCTGCCTATATGGTTAACCCATTAGCACTCTTACTGTGGTACTCATTTGTAGCAAACCATGTGGGTCCTACATACAGTGGCCCACTTACAGACCAGGTCTTCTTCGCCCACCTAGATCCTTTATTCAGCCTATATGGTTAGCCCATGAGGGCTCCTCATGTGGGACCCATGTAAGTTATACCACATGGACCCTACATACAGTGGCCCAGTTACAGACCAGGTCTTCTTTGCCCACCCGGGCTCTTTATCAGGCCTATATGGTTAGCCCATGAGGGCTCCTCATGTGGGACCCATGTAAGTTATACCACATGGGCCCTACATACAGTGGCCCAGTTACAGACCAGGTTTTCTTTGCCCACCCGGGCTCTTTATCAGGCATATATGGTTAGCCCATGAGGGCTCCTCATGTGGGACCCATGTAAGTTATACCACATGGGTCCTACATACAGTGGCCCAGTTACAGACCAGGTCTTCTTTGCCCACCTAGATCCTTTAGCGGGCCTATATGGTTAGCCCATGAGGGCTCCACACCTGGGACTCATGTGGGCAAAACCATATGGGTCCCACATACAGTGTCCCAGTTACAGAGCAGGTCTTCTTTGCCCACCTAGATCCTTTAGCGGGCCTATATGGTTAGTCCATGAGGGCTCCACACGTGGGACTCATGTGGGCCAAATCATATGGGTCCCACATACTGTGTCCCAGTTACAGACCAGGTCTTCTTTGCCCACCCGGGCTCTTTATCAGGCCTATATGGTTAGCCCATGAGGGCTCCTCATGTGGGACCCATGTAAGTTATACCACATGGGCCCTACATACAGTGGCCCAGTTACAGACCAGGTTTTCTTTGCCCACCCGGGCTCTTTATCAGGCATATATGGTTAGCCCATGAGGGCTCCTCATGTGGGACCCATGTAAGTTATACCACATTGGTCCTACATACAGTGGCCCAGTTACAGACCAGGTCTTCTTTGCCCACCTAGATCCTTTAGCGGGCCTATATGGTTAGCCCATGAGGGCTCCACACCTGGGACTCATGTGGGCCAAACCATATGGGTCCCACATACAGTGTCCCAGTTACAGAGCAGGTCTTCTTTGCCCACCCGGGCTCTTTATCAGGCCTATATGGTTAGCCCATGAGGGCTCCTCATGTGGGACCAATGTAACTTATTCCACATGGGTCCTACATACAGTGGCCCAGTTACAGACCAGGTCTTCTTCCCCCACCTAGATCCTTTAGCAGGCCTATATGGTTAGCCCATGAGGGCTCCTCATGTGGGACCCATGTAAGTTATACCACATGGGCCCTACATACAGTGGCCCAGTTACAGACCAGGTCTTCTTTGCCCACCCGGGCTCTTTATCAGGCCTATATGGTTAGCACATGAGGGCTCCTCATGTAGGACCCATGTAACTTATACCACATGGGCCCTACATACAGTGGCCCAGTTACAGAGTAGGTCTTCTTCGCCCACATAGACCCTTTATTGGGCCTATTTGGTTAGCCCATGACGGCTCCTCATGTGGGACCCATGTAAGTTATACCACATGGGTCCTACATACAGTGGCCCAGTTACAGACCAGGTCTTCTTTACCACCTAGATCATTTAGCGGGCCTATATGGTTAGCCCATGAGGGCTCCACACCTGGGACTCATGTGGGCCAAACCATATGGGTCCCACATACAGTGTCCCAGTTACAGACCAGGTCTTCTTTGCCCACCCGGGTTCTTTATCAGGCATATATGGTTAGCCCATGAGGGCTCCTCATGTGGGACCCATGTAAGTTATTCCACATGGGTCTTACATGCAGTGGCCCAGTTACAGACCAGGTCTTCTTTGCCCACCTAGATCCTTTAGCGGGCCTATATGGTTAGCCCATGAGGGCTCCACACCTGGGACTCATGTGGGCCAAACCATATGGGTCCCACATACAGTGTCCCAGTTACAGAGCAGGTCTTCTTTGCCCACCCGGGCTCTTTATCAGGCCTATATGGTTAGCCCATGAGGGCTCCTCATGTGGGACCAATGTAACTTATTCCACATGGGTCCTACATACAGTGGCCCAGTTACAGACCAGGTCTTCTTCCCCCACCTAGATCCTTTAGCAGGCCTATATGGTTAGCCCATGAGGGCTCCTCATGTGGGACCCATGTAAGTTATACCACATGGGCCCTACATACAGTGGCCCAGTTACAGACCAGGTCTTCTTTGCCCACCCGGGCTCTTTATCAGGCCTATATGGTTAGCACATGAGGGCTCCTCATGTAGGACCCATGTAACTTATACCACATGGGCCCTACATACAGTGGCCCAGTTACAGAGTAGGTCTTCTTCGCCCACATAGACCCTTTATTGGGCCTATTTGGTTAGCCCATGACGGCTCCTCATGTGGGACCCATGTAAGTTATACCACATGGGTCCTACATACAGTGGCCCAGTTACAGACCAGGTCTTCTTTACCACCTAGATCATTTAGCGGGCCTATATGGTTAGCCCATGAGGGCTCCACACCTGGGACTCATGTGGGCCAAACCATATGGGTCCCACATACAGTGTCCCAGTTACAGACCAGGTCTTCTTTGCCCACCCGGGTTCTTTATCAGGCATATATGGTTAGCCCATGAGGGCTCCTCATGTGGGACCCATGTAAGTTATTCCACATGGGTCTTACATGCAGTGGCCCAGTTACAGACCAGGTTTTCTTTGCCCACCTAGATCCTTTAGCGGGCCTATATGGTTAGCCCATGAGGGCTCCACACGTTGGACTCATGTAGGCCAAACCATATGGGTCCCACATACAGTGTCCCAGTTACAGCCCAAGTCTTTATGGCCAAGATGCAACCCATATGGGCCTTACTTGGCTGACCTACATGGGTTCTAGCCCACATGGTTCCTTTGTAGGGCCCTAACAGGTAACCCATGTGGGGGGCCAATGTGGGGCCAATGTAGGCAAAACCTAATGGGGCCTTCAAAGTTTACCCAAAATAAACCCATGCCCAGTCAGTACCCACATAGCCCACCTCTTTCCCAGTTGGGGCCCACGTGACATTGCTGGCTGGGTTGCAATCAATTAGCCTGCTAGTTTGAGTATTGATGGCAAGTGAAATGTACAACAAGTACAAGTTCAACCAATCATTGTAGAAAAGTTTGCCCGGTGGGGAGAAGGGAGGATAGTATGGAGGATAGTATACAGTTCCCCCCCCCCCCCCCCCGATTACATAATCACCCACTGGAACAGTGGGGTTTGGGGAAACACCCTGAGGTAGGGAGGGTCAGATTTGATCATTCTTGGCAGTCTAACCTGACTCTGACATTCTCTAAAGTAGAATTACACCAAAAATGTTCTCCCTACTTGTTAAAACAATAATAGAGCTTGGATGTTAAATTAAGCCACATTTAATGAAGTTCCTCCAAATATTTGCTAACAGCTGTTTAAAATTAATTCTTTTCATTTCAACACATTTCTAAAACTTTCTTTTGTTTTTGTTTCATTTGCAATTATATGTTATTTTCTAGATGATTCATCACATTTTCCTAAACTTTAGGGATAGTTTCTTGATTCTTCTTCTCCTGTTTTAGTCACTTCATAAAATACGTTCATTGTTTGCCATGTTTGGCTCCAGTATCATTAATTTAGACCCACAAAGCATTTTTTTCCCATCTTGATGCGTGTTCACTGAGTCACTGAAGGTATATTTTGGTTGCAGCAGATCAGATTGTTTTTGTCACCCGCGTGTTGCATGTAGGTGGAGGGAGAACACTGCTGGTTGTAACGGCAGTGTGAAAGGTGGTCCTGTGGAGGGAAAGTGAAAAGATGTACTTGGCAAAATGGAGTGCAGAGCGTGCAGAAGCATTATCATCAGATGTCTTATATCTGTAACTATCCTGACTTTACGGTTCCTGCAAAGTAGTTTGACATGTTCAATAGGATCTACCTGTTACTTCTGAGCTAGTTAGATCAACTCTAACAATATGCAATAAATCTACTATTTGACTCTAAACATGCACTTCAAATGGAAACAAACACAAGATGTAAAGTTTGAAAAATTTAATGTCCCACTCCAATCATCTTTTGATCCTTTTTGATCTTTAGATCCTCTTTTGATCTATTGTTAGAGTGTTCCCAGTGCTCTTTTAATTATGATTATGTCAAATATGATCTTTTTCAAATAGCGTTTTACTCCTGATTCATGACTTGAATAAAAAAACAAAACACAGGAATGCAATTTTAAGCTAAATCATCAGAAAAAGGCTACAAAACATGTTTTGTGTCATGCTTTGTGTAAAATAACTTGTTTTTGAATCATATATTTCTGAATTGGCTCGTCACCTTCAAACTTTCATGCACCAGTGATTTTTCACCAAAAAACTGTTGTGTTTTTCCTTCAGTATTTCAAGCCCTCACAGTTTCCAAGTTTCTAAGATGGTTTGAAGACCCTCTAACATCTGCAACGCTGATTTGGAGTCTTGAGTTTTTGAAATTTGAAATCCCATGAATGAGCTTTTTTTTCTTTTTTAAAAAAGATGTTTTTTTTGTGTCTATGTTAAGAAGTCAAAATCCCAAAAACTTAATCCCAATCATTTTGCATCTGACTGTAAAAATTGGCTATATGGTTCATTTTTCATGAACAATTTAGTGTTTGTTAATTAACAGTTAAATGATACAGCATGATGGCGACTCTTACCTGCTCGATGTTTATCTGCCTGAATTCACCCATAATTACCTCAGCTAATATAATCCAAATGGAAGATACTTCATTTTTTGAAGGATGAGTCACATTTGAGCTGCTAGTTTCATTCAGAATAATTAAAACTCTGAGTGGATGTCACCGTGCCCGTTTAGATGTTTTTTGGGTCCTCTCCATGTTGTTATCTTTGTTTCAATCTAGCCATCTCTGTATTTTTCCATTAGGGGGGTGACCTGAAGGTAAGTGCCCGTGGAATGGGTTGTCTTCTGTGTTTTAAATAGCTCTGCTTTTAACTGCCTTCAGAGCTCTTAACTCTCCACTCCGTGTTTTCTGTCTCCTCTTTTGTCCTCATTTGTTGCCTCTCTTCTTCTGTCTTTTCTGCCCATGCTGCGGTTTCAGGCTTCTCCGAATGAACCGTGCATTAGAGGGCTGCATTGGGATTGGGTCCCGCCGGGTACCGCGGGACCCAACCCAAATCTCGCGGGATTGGGCGGTTTCAATTGTGCTGCGGGCGGGAGCGGGCGGCAGAAAAAAAAACCCGCGGGATCAGTGCTGCCATGAATATCTCGTGAATATATATTAGCAGACTACGTTAGGCTGAGCGGCTGTTGGATTCTTATGTACTGAAGCTCCGTGAACGCACCAGGTAGAGACGCCCAATGGCCCCTGTCATCTAACCTGTTGTTGGGGGTGTGCAACGCCCCGCCCCGCCTCTTAGTGTGTTCTTTAAAGCCTGATACCGCGGTCCCGTGTAGGCGGAGCTACCAGCTAGAGGTTCTGGTCTGATCGCTGCATGGAGCGATGTGTGCAAAAATGCATGATAGACACCAAGAATGTGGAGAGATCAGGTTTATAATTTTGAAGAGTTCTACTTGGTAATCATGTTTCCATGTTTGGGTTTATAAAATCATCCCAGCGAAAGTCTCTGCTTCAACTCCCGCAGTGAAAGCTGCGTCTGAATCTGACGCCCGTGTTTCCATCTCTCTGACAGAGTTTGAAGCCAAAGCCCCTCCTCCGCCTCTTTACCTGCTTTTCCTCTCTACCTGTTCACCTGTTCATATACTCTGTAGCTGACAGTTGTTTTTCCCCGCGCTCCCAGTGTATTCTACAGAGAGAGCGCAAAATACGGTCATCATAGGTTAACACGATAGTCAGGGTAGATAGCGCAGCACACGGATGAAAGAGCTGTCAATCTATCCGGCAACACTGCGCGGATAAGGATGGATCAGGTTACCTGGCAGGGACATGATGTCAATGGATGAAGCAGAAAAGAACCTCAAATGAGGTTCATCGTGAGTCACGCATGGTTCTCAGATCTGCGAATCAGCAAAACTGGAAAAGGCTGAAGCTAAAAGTATTTTTCTGTCAGGAAAAATATAATTCATAGATTTTCAGATCTGTTGAACCATTAATGTTTTTTTCCTCCATAAATTCAAATGACTTTGACCTGCATCTTTACCGGCTGGTTCAGCGCGCTTCAGGCCGTCTGTCTGCGCGCGGACACACGCACACTTTTAACCGAACATAATTTGTAAAAATATATTTAATAATTAAGTTGCAAATTTCAAAAAAGAGGAATGCATGAAAATATGAGGCTGGAGGAGGGACACGAATCTCTTAATTAAACTTTAATATCATCAAAACAAAATACGTGTTTTTTTCCTGCGGGACGGGAGACGATACAAAATCAATGCATCTCTATTACTGTGCGGGACTTAATTCTATGAGTTTTGCGGGTGCGGGCGGGAGTGGACATACATATTGCGGGAGCGGGCGGGAGTGTAACGCATACGTTGCGGGAGCGGGCGGGATTGGTCAGAAATTCAGCGGGCGCGGGCGGGAGCGGGATGAAGAAAATAGTCCCGCGCAGGGCTCTACCGTGCATTTCTCCTTTCATTGTTCTGTCGTTCTGGACGGAAACTGCTCACAGATCGCGCCTTAGTTTGAGTTTATCTTGAGGCTGAGATTATTTTAGCTGTTGATGGAAATGTTCTTAGTTTGCCTGTCAAAAAAAAGTATCAACTCCTACATTTTTTCAGTATTGGTCTTCATTATTGGGTCATTTAACGCAGGAAATTTAAAAAATTTTACATTTTTTACACGATTATATTCAATAAACAATTCCAAAGGAATTTCAGTTTTTTGTGGGTAAATTGGACTTTTTTGTCTGCTTTATGTTATTTCAGTTAAATGGCCTATATGAGGTTTTTCCTGGCCTTTAAGAGTAAACTATATCCATGTATATGATAATATATTACCTTCGGCACACTAAAGAGGGACTTTTTTAAGCATTAAATATGAGTTATTTTTGCAGTTTATTTTGCTACCCGGAAGGAAGACGACTCGAGTGCCGCCCATTTCATGACATCATCCTAGAGCCGGCCTCCGCAGAGTGTCTGTGTTTTGCCCTTGGTTTTTTTCTTAGATTCTTGCTGACAGATTTGGTTTTTGGTCTTCCGTTCCATGATGTCATAAGAAAAGACAGGCGTTTGTTTCTCCTTTATTTTGCTCTTCCACAAACATCAACCCAAACAGCTGGACCTGGTTCTTGATCCTCTGGTCCATTCCAGATTCTTGTATGAAATGTTATTCAGATCAAGCTCTGGTCCTCAGTCTGAACTGGGGGGCAACTCCACGTTCTCCTCTGAGCTGCCTTGACTCAGACCCATCAGAGGCTCTCTGTCTGTTCATTAATGTCTGAATGAAGCCAATGGAGCAGTCAGACTATCCTCTGTGCATATATTTAAAATAATTGCAGGCGTGAGAGCCAAACCCTGGTTTTCATCTTCACAAACCAATCATAATGTATGGACACACACACACACACACACACACACACACACTGCTGCAGTCAGTATTAATTAATGTGCAGAGACACTCCTCAGCTGGAGGAGGAACAGCTGCACTGCAATGTTGAGAAAGTTTCACTGTTTTACCTGATTTATGCAAAACAAAAAAAGCCTTTACTTGATTTTGTTTTACTTCAAAAGAAAGAACTACATTTAATTTGGAAGTTTTTTTTAATTTATTTAATTTTTTTACATTAACAAAGTGTTTTTGAGACTTTTTCACCAAAACTGGAACCAACCTAGAGACAATGCCGCATGGTGACGTAGTGGTTAGTGCTCTCTCTCCTCACAGGCCCTGGTTCAAATCCCGGCTGGGACATTTCTGTGTCATGTTGCGTGTTCTCCTTGTGCATGTGTGGATTTTCTCCAGGCATTTCATTTTCCTCTAAATTTCCCCCATGTGTGCATGTAAATGTGAGCGTGTATTTCCTTCATCAGACTGGCGACCGGTTCAGGATGTACTCCGCCTTCGCCCAACAGTGGCTGGGCTGGCTCCAGCAGCCCTATGACCCCAGAAGGGATTCAGTGGGTTGAGAGGATGGATGGATGGATCCACGGATCTGCTTATCTTGATGTACTGCAATCGTTTTGTTTTTATTTTAAGGACCTTTATCATGCTATATGAGAACCTGCTCTTTTTTGTGGATTGGGAGGGGCTGGTGGTCAGACAGCAGGCTTTTGGAGGAATGCTCAGAAATGCATGAATTAGGGCTGTGTTAATAAAATCGATCGAATCGAATTTCTCAATCTGAATCGATCCAAGCTTAATAAAACAATAATCGGTCCATAAAAGTAGGCATCGATCATTTGTCCATTCCCATTTCTGTTCTGAAGCTTGAGCATGAATAAGTCCTGTATGGCAGAGAACACAGTACAAGTGTGGATGCTTTTTTTAACCAGCAGACCAGAGGAACTAATGGTCCTAACCCCCCACCATGATTTGATGGACGTGCTGCAGGTCATTTCCCTCTCATGCTGTGTTCCTGTCAGTTTCTGATCTTCTGTGGGAAGTTTGGCTCCTCTGACGCTTCAGCAGCAGCAGCAGCACCGTCAGCAAAATGTTGACCCGAGCGTCGCGTTTCCATCACAGCTTGAGCCGTTGAATGCTCCCCCAGATGACCATGGTAGTCTTTCTAAATTAAGAGCACATACTGGTGGGTCGTTGAGGTTTTGGTTCAGGTGGGACTGATGTGAGCCTATCTGTTAAAGCACTGGTGTACTGCATCCATGACTCTTGCTTCAGAACGAATCTGAGTCTTCAAATGTTCAGTGTGAAAGCTGCTTCTCTCTCCTCCTCACAGGAGGCCAGTCGTTTTCTTTCCTGAGATGAACCACTGATGCTCAGAGTCAACAGAACACATGAAGCATACCTGATATTGGCAAAAGACTGTAAATTAACATTAAAACGGGGCTCTGGAATAAACAAGCCAGAGGAATCTCCCGCTCACGCTGACCTCATGGCGTTTCCCGTGGATAAACAGAGACCAGAAACCATCTTGTGTTCTCCTCATCTTGTTAGAAGTGAAGACCCTGCCTGATCTCTCTGAAAAATCCAGTCCTCCCTCACCGCCATGGCAGACAGCGACACGTTTTTTTTCTTGACGCACCAAATGTTCTCCAACATGTCTGGCTTCCTCTTGAGAACAAACAGCCATTTCACTGTCTGCCCACTTCACACCTCCCATACACATCTATTTAAGTCACTCTTTTCAGAAGCTCATGGCATCGGATCAGATCTAATTCTGGCCGTCAACAGTTTGCCTTAAAAACTCACAAAACTAACTGAAAATTCTTTCTCTGCTCATAATTGACCTGAAATTGTTTATATTTTCTTAAAAGTCTTAGATATTTACAGTACACCGTTTCCCATGTTAGCTGTGGTCTTTTCCTATGACGGTAATGAGTCTGGAGTTTTGAGGCTCTGTTAGGATTCCTCACAACTGTTGAGCTGCGTTCTTTCAGGTTCTTTTCACGAACACACACGGACTACATCTTTAAGTCACCTTTGGCTCTTGCGAAGATAACATGGAAAGTTTGCTTCCTTCAGAGAACTAGTTAACCTGTTAATACTGGAGATGTCACCAATAACACAAAATAATACACACATGTACTGTAATTCTTCAAATGCTTACATAATCTTAACCCTTGTGCTATCTTGTGGGGTCCAGACGACCCCACCCTTACACTGACGTGTTCTCCCTACCATGACAAAAGTGAATAAAGGTGGAAAGATTTCATGTAATCCATGGACACCAGTGAAAAACAAGAATCATTGAAGAAAAAAGGTTCAGCGCAATGTCTAGTGGGGTACAGATGACCCCACAAGACAGCACAAGTGTTAACAGATTCAGAAGCAGAGAAAACCAAAGCTTCTCTGTTCTGTGTGAAAATCAGCTTACATTAAGTGCATGAGCACTTCTGTGTTGTAAAGTGTTGCATATCGATGCAAAACTACTTTTCTCTGCTTCAGAATCTGTTGGATTTATAAATACTTGTGTAAACAACAGAAGAGTTACAGTATAGATGAAAGAATGTCAGCTGCAAAGCTAAAGCTCTGGTGTTAAAGTGTTAAATTTTTCTTCAATTGACACTCCCAAAAACTTTTTGTGACAGATAACAGAAAAAGGACGGGAGTCTTCAGCTCCTCCTTCACCTTCAGTCATCCGTTTATGTCCCGGAAACTCCTTTCTCTCTGATTTTACACGTTGCAGCAGCTGAACTGCCCTCCTTCTGTTTTAGCTTCATTACAGCTGAGCTCTTGAGCCACGTCTCGCATCCTAATGTCACCCAGACAAAAAGCTTTTTATCTACACCTCAAAGATGAGTGAGAACAACTCGTCCTGCCGCATGAATTCAACTGATAAGTTTGGAAAAAGGAGAGTTGCTTCATTCAAGGTGCCTAAATGGAAATCGTACATGTTTAGAACATAAATTAAGATGACACTACTCCAAAAAAGTCTTTGGTGGAGCAGCTAGAGAGGAGGAACAAAGAGGATGTTCATGGAGGAGGACATGAGGATGGTCGTTAGTGAGGAGGATGCGGAGGAAAGGGTTAGATGGATTTGCAGTGACCCTCAAATTCCCACTGTTTATCTATTTTTTAAAGCGTTCCTGGTAATCTTTTTTACATGTTTTTAGCCAAAATCATTTCTAGGACAGAGTTTCTGCAGAGCAGCAGTAATTTATTAGAAATTCACCACTGAGTTGTGGGCGGACCTATTGGCGCAGAGTAAGCCTGCCCCCACTTCCCGTCATCCATCCGTTTACACTTTCCTTATTTTTTATTTCCCGTTTACACTTTCCCACTAGCTCACACTCTCAACCTCACATCATCGGTGTAACAAAAATGGAAGAGCAACATGGGATCTATCCAGCCTCACAGTTTTGAGCCAGATTCCAGCTCAGACGGGAAAAACAAAGACGTACATGGGATCTAGTCATCTACGACCGAATCTATCAGAACACAGCAGAGCAGGAAGCTTGTTGCCTGCTGGGTTTAGAATCTACACCATGAATACAATCTTTTTCCAACAGCTTTTTTTCATCTGCTTCTGATTCATGATGATTTGAATAAAGACATACTCAGAAATGCAATACTGGACTTAATGTTCTTTATATGTAAACTCTATCATGAGTGATGGTACAAGAACATGTTAAAAACGCCAAAAACTACATTTTCATTAGAGTGGGTTTTTAGAATCATCCACCATCTTCACCTTTTCTCCCTCTTCACCTATCCCGCTTATTTACAAACAGATACTCTGGCTAAATCTGAATTGCTCCCCTACTCCCACGACTTCTCCCTATCCCTACATTTATCAGTCCAAGCGGAGCGATATAAAGATACCTTCAAATTCGGATTTAACCCTGCTTGATGACGTCATCAATAGCTGCTGGTCATCTATAGCGTGCAGCTGCCAGAGCTCGGAAAATACATAACATCGATTTTATTTTTACTTTTAGCGGCTGGGTAGCTCGGTTGGTAAGGTGAGAGGCTACCATGCAGGAATTCAGGGTTCGATTCCCGGAGGGGGATAAACAATGGTACTGGGTCAATTACCGTATCAATGGCGAGCAATTAACATCACCCAGTGAGGTTCCTTAGGCAAGACCCTTAACGCTGCTGCCTCCCGAGTGCTGTTAGGCGGCAGCTCACCGCTCCCCCAGGGGATGGGTCAAATGCGGAGAAGAATTTCCCCATTATGGGATAAATAAAGTATCAATTATAACGTCAAAAGTAAGAAAAATTTAAACTTCTGAGCTTCTGAGAGATAGCCAGCCCTAAGTCACTACGGCTCCTCCTTTAAAAAAAACAAACACTTTTGGACACCACTACAGCTATAAATGCCCCTATGTTTGGAGCAATGTGAAGCAGCAGCATGTGTGAAGCAATACGTATTTAGCCTCCATCTTGTTTATGATGACCTTCTCCTTTCCAGAGAAAAACCTGTGCCTCTCCAGATGTTCCTCCACATGCTCCCTCCTCTTTAACGCACTTCTCTAAAATTCAGTCCCCACCTTTCTGGATCTTTTTCAGATCTACAAGAACGCCATGCAGGTACCTTTTGTCTCTTTCTGCTGGCTTGTAAAACCTCTGAACACACATCATTTTTATTTGTTGAGATAAATATCATTCCTAAACTGGGTGTGGCCTACTGAATGAAAGGTTAACGGCTAAGTGATCAGTGATGTCACATCTGAGTCAAATCCAGCACAAAGTTTGAAATCAGCCTGAACCAAACCAAAGAGGTTGTGTGAGGTCAGCTTCTGAAGAGACGGTCTGTAGTCGTCATTTCCTTTTCTCTGGGATTAGCAGATACATTTGGACTCCTCCCTCCTTTTGTTTCCAAATACTCATCCGTTTCCCTCACAGACATCAGGCCTCCATCATGTTCTCTCCGCTCTGATCAGAGCTGCACCTGCTGTACGGCTAAATATATCTTCTGGCTTTCTTACTTCTCCCACGTTTTTCTTCCAGGTTCCCACCTTCGTTCACCCCCCCGTCATTATAACACTCGCTCAATGTTTCCACATGAGAGCCCTCTCACCTTTAGTCATTATCTTCTCTTCCTGGTGGTGTTTCTTAAATGATTCTCCCTCCCAAAGGACCCTCCATGAGACTCAAGTTTCAGGTTTTTCATGTCAGTAAGACGATTCAAAGGGTGGGAATATAATCTGGGATTATAGATTGGTGACATAAACGGGAAAGAAAACGACAATTAAAAATGGAGGAGCTTAAATGTTAGATTTTAAAACTGCAGTTTTTTTAGAACAAACATAGATGAGAAAAGCGCCTTCTTCTTCCAGACACTTAACCCTTAAAGACCGGAGACGTCACTCGCAACACCTAAATGACTCACACTTTGACCAACTGTAACTCTTAGACCATTTATGTGATAACTGAGTTGATTCTGACATTGAGAAAAGTAACTTCTGATATCAACTTTGCACCTAAATGCAACGCAAAGCCGTTTTTCTTCCCCACAGAATCAGCATTAATGCTGTTTCTGCGTTTATTCAATTCAATTCATTTATTTATATAGCCCAATATTTACAACAATAGTCCTCTCAATGTGCTTCATTTATGCTTTTATCACACAACATTTGTGTCAAAGTAAAGCAACAAAGCCAAAGATGTGAGGAAAACCATTGAAAAACTTTGGACAAATGACAAAAGAGTAGCAAAGGTAGCAGAACGTTTTAGAGAATTTCTGCACTGTCGCTTTTTAACTCTTTAACCCTGGAGCTGTCAATCCTTCTTACTGCTGCTCGTGACCATTTCTGCAATTAAAGTAATTCCAATGGATTCTGGTGTGGAAAAATGCGGCTTTTCTGCACCTCAGATTCAGCTGATTTACGTTGGTTGTGTAATCACTTCACTTCTGTAAAGTCTTGCATGTTGGTGAAAAGCGGCTTTTTTTCGTTTTGGGTTCAGTTTTTATTTGGGTTTATCAAAAGAGACAAAGCTGCAAGAAAACACACACGTGCAAGCCTGCTTTTAGGTGAAATCAAACTGAACTAGTTTGTTGCAAAAGTTTCACATACTCCATGAGATCTTTTAGCTAAAATTTTCTTAACAAGCTGCATGAAACGATCAGATTAACATCATCTTTTTCTTCCAGTCAAAGATGAAGTGTCCTTGGGCAAGACGCTGAACTCCACACTGCTCCCACTGGTTAGTGTTCGACAGCAGAACTATCAGTGAGTAAATGTGTGTATGCATGGATAAATGGGACCGTGACTGTGCTTTGCGTTTTCTAAGAAGGTAGAAAAGCATATTTCATATACCATTTACCACACAGGTAGGTACCCGTTTGCAAAACTCCAACATTTCTCTCACCGTCTGACCTAAAACTTATAGACGCTGTTTATTTTGAAAGACACTTTGTCATCATTTTTTAATTTCCTTTTACTTACTGTTCAAACAGTTTAACATTCGGGACAGTGAATGTGTGAAACATGTAAATGAGTGATTGTAAACGGATTGAACGGCCAGCATGAAGTGAGAGGTTCAGTCAGAAGAACTAAGCTGAATGACCAACCCAACCCAAAGCCGTCTATACCGTGCAAAACTTTCTTGAGAGAACCACATTAGCATTATAACAGCGTGAAATGATCTCCCTAAAAATCCTGGAGGGAAAAAAGGCAGCGGTGATCCGGTGAGTCTGACATATTCCAGTTTGAGACAGAAAAAAAAAAAACTGCAGAGGTGAGAAGGACAGCAAGAAAGAGGAGAATGAGAAAGAGAGTAAAGTGATGACAGGTTATTTTTCACCTCCTCTCTCCTGACGCATCGTGTTATTTCCCATTCTCCTCTGACACGCGGCAGATCTAATCTAAGACTTCTTCGGACGGCCCTTCGGAAGCCCCGTAACCAAATGAAAACCTTTTTTTTTTCTGTACACCTCACACTGAGCACACACACACAGTTCATACATTTGATATGCGTACAGCCAAATGAAAGCAGAGGCAGCACAGTCACGTTTGACATGCACTCGCAGTAACTGAATAGAAGCAGACACACCGACACTCCTTATTCCGGGATCCTGCAGCGACATAACAGCCGCTCCACGCTGCAGATGTTTGCTTTTGTTCAGCTGATGTTTAACCATTCACGCTTTTAAGTTCTCCAGATAATCGTTCCACTTCTTTTTGGTCTTTTATTCTGTCCGTGATGTAATCTGCACTGAAGCTTCAGGGAGTTTCCAGAGATAAAGGGACAAAGTCTGAGAAAGTCAAAGAAAAAGAGGTAAAGATGGAGAAAGAAGAGGGCGATGACAGTTAATCAGAAACGTGTCAGACTGGGTTACATTCCTTTGAACACACCTCCCCGTTCTCAGGTTATTACCGTCCATTAGCGCAGCAGAAGAGGGGTCATACCCTCTGAACTGTGGGAAATTGAGTTCCTGCATGCACAGGGGGGTTTAAGTGTGAATGAAGATCTATTTTAGCAAATCAGGTCAAAATCTCAGGTTTCTCTGCACCTGTAGTGTGGGCTGATCTTACTTTTTTCAGTATTCAATGGAAGGAGAGCGTTTCAACCCGTTTTCTGTAACTGAATAGAAAATATAAAGTTTTATATTCAAACGTATTGTTTTTTGTGCCTTAATTTTGGAATCAGAATCACCTTTATTGACAAGGTATGAGTGGAATTTGCCTCCAAGACTCACTCGCTCATGCACAATGACAAAACCTGCAAAGACAACGCAGAGATATGTGTAAACAATAAAAATAGGAAAAAAGATAAACAACATTTAAATCTTTGTGGCGGGTGGTTTTGTTGTACAGAGCTCAGCCAGGAGGGGAGGAGTCTAAAAAGATCGTGTCCAGGGTGTGAGGGGGTCGGTTGAGATTTTACCAGCCCGCTTCCCAGCCCTGAACCAGATCCTGGATGGAGGGCAGGTGTTTGGTTGTGGATCCAAACCGGACCGTGACGGATGAGGTCAGGACAGACTGGATTATGGTAGAGTAGAAGATAGTCAGCAGGTCCTCATGCAGATTGAACTTCTCTAGTACAACCTCTGCTTCTGGATAGAGTTGATGTGGGACGTCGACTTCAGGTCCTGTCAGGTGGTGGACCCTGTGTGAGTCTTTTGGGGGGATTGTTCTGTTGAGGATTTTAAGTAGAGGGGCTGGAGGGGCATTTTTCCACTCTCATCTCCGCAGTTTTGAATGGTAAAGTCTTTGAAGGAAAATATTTTGTAGCTAACTTGACTTAAATCCATGCCGGATTTTTCCAACTATCCCTGGCATCAGGTGTCTTTTTGTTCAACCAGAGCCTTGAGGCACCTGATGGGGATAAAATCAGCATGAGCTGAGGAACTATAAAACAAAGAAGATTGGGCAGCTCTGCCAATCAAAACCACTGATTTGTTAGTGTTTTTGTCGGCAAAACTCAAGGAACCATTTAAGAAGTTTGTGGAAGAACATGTGGCAGAACGTGTTGGGAGACAAAGAACGCGTGTAATGTTTATTTGGGTTTAGAGAAATTTAGAAAAGCATCAAAGTTTGTTTTGGGCGTTTGTAAAGGATGTGCTCTATTGACTAGAAAAATGACATTTCTGAAGTTTTTTTTTTGTTTCTTTGACCTTGTAGGAAGAGGAGGAGAAATGGTTTTTTTTCTAACAAATCAGTCAAGTGTTTGTTTGCCCTTAGATAAAAAATTGAATAAGAGGGCGAATTTACATTTGAAAACTTTCACATCGATTATAGAAACATTGACTTGAGTTCTGCTGAATTTATTTTTCACTTTGAACTTGTGGGGCTCTGGTTTAAGAAGGGTTAGGGTTACACCTCAGTTACATGCACCCATATGGCGAATTGACCCGTACGGGTGCTGCAAGGATTTGGGTTGTCCAGGCCCGTGGAGGGTCGTAGAGAGGAGCGACCGCATGTTACAGGGAGCACAGGTGGGTCTTGCAGCTCCCTTTAGATTCACCTGGTGTCACACACCATCATTTTTGTCCAGCCCTATTAGTTTGATTAAAAAACAAAAACAGTCCGTTCACAAGCGACACTCACGTTGAGTACAAGACTTGAAAGACAAAAGTTAATTAGGAATATGCGGGTACCACTAAAAGAAAAATGAAAAAATAAACTTTTTTCTCCAAAATTAGTTTTTAAAAAAAAATAATTCTGTTCATCAACAACTCAAAAGTAATGGCTGATTTTGATTCTTTAGTTTTCAACATATTTTAATTTATTATTACTTTTGAACGTTTCAAGTCATTTCAGTGAGCATTGTGTACTTTCTTTCTTTAACCGAGGGGTACCGACAATTTTGTCCACCACTGTAGCCTAAAATCCAGCATCATCACGCACCAACAAAAACACTCAATGAACTGTTGGCTTCTTTTTGAGAAAATTGTTTTTATTTACCTGTACATATTTTTTAGGACCAGTTTTTAATGCAAGTTTTTTTTTAAATTTGTTTGAGCACAAATTAAAACAACACATATTTGATACGCGTTTAAAATCTGATCCATGTTCTATAAATCAACCTGATCTGCTGTGTCTTTCAGTACCAGACGCTAAACAAATCCAATTAACTACATATTTAATAGACACGGATGGGTTTGGGCCATGCGTTCGTGTAATGGACTGAGCAGACAGGGCATGAACCCCTGGCTCGTGGGTTAAGAACCACAGTTTGAGCTGCACCTCTATATCTAACACTCATTACACACTTAGCTGCCTGATTGGGATTTTTAAAGAAAATTCACAGTTTTTGCATCTCTCAGATCTGAACCGGGAGGCTGAAGAAGTTTCACAGCTAAATGCCAGACGATGGAGAAACGCCGCCAACTTTCTTCACTTGAAGCCCACCTTCTGTTTTAGGACATAAATTTAGATATGCAATAAAAAAAACTCTACCCAGACACGCACATATGTCTGTTCAACCTTATTTCTCCAGATGGTAGATTTTGGTTGTTCAAGACTGGACAGGAGCATTGAAAATAAGTTGGTTTTTTTTGTTTTTTACCATTTCCACAAATTCAATTCACAGAACTCCAAAAGTGGAAACAAAGAAATGTGGAGCCGCAGAAGTGTAGAAACCAATGTTAGCTTGTTTCTTTCAGGAATCCGTTTGAGTAAAAAAAAGAAAACAGCACCTTTAAATGTGGTATTTAATAATGCAGTTATGTTGAACATTTGAATATATATTTGCATCTATTAAATGCAAAAAAATAAGGGTGTGGAGACGTTGGCGAGAATGACAGCTGGTGGGTGCAGGTGAAAAGCTGAGCAAGAGATAGGATTACAGGTTCGAGGTCGTGGCGTGAGGATAGCCATGAAGAGGATCGTGGCCTAGCAAGGAGGACCAAACGGTTCAAGGACCGTTCCCAGGTTTCCACTCGTGGATGGTTTGTTTTCCTGGAAGCAAGGCGTAAGCAGAGATTAACTTGGAATAAAGGTTCGAGAGCAAAAACATAGATGACCAGACTAGGCACCATGGAGGAGCAACGAACTGGCGATGAATGCTGGATCTGGATCTCCTTATGAAGGCTGCAGGTAGATGAGTTGAGTGGAAACTGCTGGGAGTCCTCAGGAGCAGAGCAGAGAGGGGATGGGGAGGAGCGCTGCCAGAGGCACCATGACAGAAATGTCCCTCACTAGAAGAAACTCTGAATTCAAACACTGATTGTGTTTAAATCCAGTTTTCAAACTGTGCGATTTTTGTTGCTGAATTGTGTTCATGACTCTTTAAATTAAAACTCAATATTTCACAAAAATGAATGACTGCTTAAAAGATAAAAGACGTTTTCTTATTACAATCATGTGTTCTCTATGACACTGACTCTTGATTGCAGTTTTTATTGTGACACAAGCTGCAGACAATCCTGTTGAACATGTACGATCAAACATCAGTTGCTACAGAATAAAAAGACCATCTGCTTTTATCCCCATCAGACACTTTATATGGCAAAATCATTACGACCCAAACGAAAGTTGTTTGAAGTTGTGCTGGCTCGTGTGACACAGGTCACGGATCCTAGCAAGAGATACAAGCTATGTCTCAACATCTGTTCAGCTTTCTGCACAGCAGTAGCAAAGTCCAAAATCAATTTAGGGGAACAAATCGTCTAGGGAATTGTGAATGGGCCAGGTGCACTCCATTTCTTCTAAAGCCTCTGTCATGTAAACCTGGTTGGACCTATATGGATGAGGTCATGGAGAGCAGTGGCTGCATCTTAAGGGAAGCGCAGGTGTGTCTTGACCTGCCACCTCAAGAGACAATGTGAAAATGGATCGTACCATTGTAGTGTGTGTGGTAAGTTCATCAAGAAGTATTGGTAGGGATAATGAAAGTTGCACACACTTATGACTTACAGGGGTTACTGTCATACAGTCCCATTATGCTGCACTCTAACCCAAAGTAAGATGCACGTACTGGCGCCTTACTGACGCTGTGTGCACATGAT
Source organism: Oryzias latipes (assembly GCF_053564925.1). Lineage (NCBI taxonomy): Eukaryota > Metazoa > Chordata > Actinopteri > Beloniformes > Adrianichthyidae > Oryzias > Oryzias latipes. Next base: position 28,704,254 of record NC_136242.1, on the reverse strand, counting down.
AAGTTAGTGCCTGTTATGATTCCCACACAAACTGTTCCCTCCAGCTTCCTCCCACAGTCCAAAAACATGCTTCACAGGTTAATTTTGGGAGTGATTGTGTTCCCTGTGACAGACTGGTTAACCTGTCCAGGGTGTACCCCGCCTTTGCCCAACAGTAGCTGTCTCCAGCATCCCAGTGACCCTGATAGGAATATAACGGGTTAAGAAGATGGATGGACGTATAGATGGATGTGAACCTTTTTTTAAATTGAATATCAGGCAGGTTTTTCTACCCATAATGCTGGTGTTTATTTTATTACTCTATTCCCCGTCATGATGCATCTGAATTCACACTGCAGTGAACCACACCAGAGTTCACCTGCAAGTGAACCCATTATTAGGGGTCACATCCACATTGGCAGGACTGCTTTGCCTCAGTGTTTGTTAGTTTGGAGTGTCCTCTGTTTTTGGCGAGTGTGAAAGTTCACCTGAACCCTGAGCTGCTGGAGAACGAGGTTCTTGGTTCTCTTGAGGGTGAACCAAAGTGCAGAAGAGAAGCAAAGGTAATAAATGATGTAAGACCTGTCTATTAGGAGCAAGACAAATACAAAAATAAAAAAACAAGACTCAAGAAAAAGTTTTAAAAATAGCTGAACAGGGAGGAGGTACAGGCACGTTGTACTACATGACAACAAATGATTAGCATTAGTAGCTGTTTTTTTATTTGAGCTTTGTTTCCTGCTTTGTCCGGCAATTCAGCACCCTAGTGAGCAGCATTTGGTACTGACTAATGTTTCCTAAGCAGTTTGAACTGTATTAGCCTTCTCTACCCACAGGAACGAGTCCCCAAGAGAATCCTAAGAGAACCCGAAAACTTCCTTGATTGGTGAACCTTTACACCTGTGAAGCAAAGCAGGCTGTCCCAGGACACATGGTGGTCTCAGTGTTCACACTGGACAAGCAAGGAGGTGCCTCTTCTTCTTTTTCTTTTTGTAGTTTACTAGCGCCACCTACAGTTGGAAAGACGCTTGGTGCTAAACGTTGAAGCAGTGTAAATCTCATGAATCTTGCTCCAGGCTTTTTCCTTCACAGCTCTATTACATAAATTAAAGACTTGGTGTCATAGAATTCCGTCCAAACACAAATCAGAATTATAAATTTCCCCTCCAGTTGGCTCTTCTGGGAATTATCACTATAACAATTTGTCACTACCAAATCCGAGTCCCTGATTGGTCAGAGTTGGACAAGGTTTAAATTTCAACGTGCGTTTAATGGCCGCACATTTTGTATGTAGAGTCCAAAAACGCTCACAGAAACTCACGTGGCGACATGTAAACACAAGAATTTTATTTGTGGAAGCCCAAAATGCGCATTTAAATAGACTTTTCATCGGAAGTGGTTGCTTGAACACATGTTGCTGAGGGTGGTGCAAATGTAGCTTCAGGTGCTTTTTCTTTACCTCTCAATAGAATCAACACATTTGTGAATGAACTGGAAAAATGTTGAAGAGGATTTTTAGAAGTCTTTGTTTTGTTCCTGAAACACTGTATTGCCTGACTTCTTAATGTGTCCTGTGTGTAGAATCTCAGCTTGTTTCTGTATAAATGAGGTACTAGGAATAGTGATAAACATATAACTCTCAAATACAGCCTGAAAGATGTTCTATTTGCAATCCATCTATCTGCCAATTAATCTCATTACCTGGGAAAATCTCAAAAAACACTTTACATCATTTACAAATCAGTTTAATTTAAAGTTTCTAAAAGCGTTGTGCACGTTTTTCTCTGCACACCTCCCCATCAAACTCCATGTATAAAAGAGTGAGACTGGCGTGTTTGTGGAAGATAGTGAGACTGATTCATTGCAGTGACGAGGTCTGCCTCTTCTTTTCTGTGCGTGTCACTGATGTAATAAACAGCGTGTTCTGCGCTGTGTTTTATTGCACAGAGGAGCACCTGAAGCTGATGTCCTGAGCAGAGAAACACAAATCCTCTCAGCTAATAACAGCAACACAAAAGAAGGGGACGACAGAACTTCAAACGCGTCAGAAAGGGGCCATTTTGATTCCCAGAATCAAACAGAAACGTCTGCTGATTTCTCAATAAGGACACACAGTAAAGCTTTGTCGACTCTTCTATTCATGGCAACAACAACAAAAAACAAACATGTCAGTATATTTCCCAGAAATGGAAACAATGTGGGTCAGATGTTGCGTTTAAATCAAAGCTGAAAACATAGGTATGCACTCAAGGTGCAGTTTCAGACATTACATATTCCTGTTCGTGAGTGGGTTTACTTTGTCTCTGATAGTGGATGGATTTCATGCAATATTCATGACAAACTTCCCTGAGTTTTTTGCTTGTTGTTTTTTTTCTGAGTGCTTTCAGTAAAGCGGGAGCATCCCTATATCAGGCCAAGAGTATTTTCTAACGTCATTTGCAGCAACTGTCCTCCCTGTTGGTCTAACCATGTGCGGAAGAAGCCCCGGCTGCAGTTTCTCACATCAGAGGCTGAAAAAGACGACCAATAAGGGTCTTATTCAGTGGCCTAGAAGTGCAAATCACTCAATGCAAAAACACAAAGATTACAATGACTAAAAAAGCAAAACAAATACATTTCCTTTTAAAAATCAAAATAAAATTCCAGAAACAAAAAGACAATTCCAAAAAAAAGTCAGGAACAGAAGAACATTTCACAAATACAAAAGTAAGTTCCAGAAATCAAAATGAAATATTAAAAAATGAAACAAAATAAGGAAGGTATTATAAGAGTTTGATGATTGGGTGATGATGTTTATTCATTATTTTAACTAAAAGTTATTAGGCACGAGGTGATAATAGACATGCTTCGTACTAATTATATGCAGACATTAAAAATGCCTTTAAGAACTCAAACGTCATCATTCAGTCATCAATATAGTACCTACTTTTTCTAGTTTCATTTGTTAACATTTCATTTTGATCACTTTGGTGTTTGTGAAATGTATAGTTATTTTTTTGTTCCATTTTTTTTGGTTTCTGGGATTTTTTTGATTTCTACAATGTCACGTTTCTTATTGTTTTATTTTATGGATTGGATTTATCTGAGCTTTTCCAGATGCTAAAATCGCTTACAGTGTGTCCATCATTCATTCACAGTTGGTGATAGTAAGCTACTGTTGTAGCCACAGCTGCGCTGGGCCAGACGGCGTGGCTGCCAGTTTGCGCCTACGGCCCCTCTGGCCATCACCGGGATCGTTCATGCAGATTCACACACCAGTGGAGCTGCCTGGGAGGCAGGGAGGGTGAAGTGTCTTACCCAAGGACACAACGACAGTTGGCTGGAACCGCCGACCCCTGTCCCATGTCCCCCCTGCCTTCGCCCTCAATAGATAGGGATAGGCTCCGGCAGGCCTGTGACCCTGAAAGGGACAAAACTGGTTTAGAAGAGGGATGAATGAATCCAGTTGAAGATCCAACAGAACATTTTAACGACATCCTGTCAAAATGTACACATATTGCAAGAGTGAAAGATCCCTTCGTCACTTCAGGCACACGTTCACACGCTCATCCTGGTGTTCTTGCTGATTCTGTGCGCACTCAGCCCAAAGACGGAGCGTCAACCTTGGCCGTCCCATGCCAGCGATCCATCACGCCCACCAATATGTTGTCAACATGATCTAATCTGATTTGGAGAATTGGATTACAGACTGTGCTTTACATATCTAATCTGATTAGTTTATAAGAGTTCTGGATCCGATGACAGGCAATAACTAAATTAATGGCAGCCCCCCCCCCCCCCCCCCCCCCCCCCTAACGAAAATATGCCTATGATAGCAGAGCGTATGCTAATTCATCCCATGCCAGGAAAATGTGTTTTATGTGGCCTATTAGATTTGTGTTTGACAGCACCAGGATGCATCAGTTTAAGGAATCAGGTTGACAAATAAGAAACAGAAAGGTCAGGAGCAGGCGATCCACAACGGTTTGATTCTGTGAGAGACGGAACCCCTTTAAAGACCAAACAGAAGCCGCTCAAACTCCCAGAAGCTGGGCAAAAGGCCACTCTGTAATTGCTCTGCTTATTATTAAATTTCTCCCCACCATTCGGACACCTTTCTGATGCTTCTCATGCATTAAAACTCAAAACAAAGAACCACACACCTGGCTGCCAGGTTTATGTTGCCATGGCAACTGTGGGAATACAAGGCCAACAGAACTGAGTAAGTGTTCGCCTTAATTTATACAGCTATCAAATGTGGTACAAGTGTCTGTCACATCAGGAAATAACTTTTTTGTGGCCATGACCTCCGACCCTCACTAAGAGTACCATCTTGAGTCTGGAATTATGGAGGGAATTCATTTTCATTGCTCACACTGAGACAATTGATCTGATAAACACAAACCTGGACATAGTTTCAGCCAGTGTTTTTCAGCCAGTGTTCCTCTGTGCACTGCTGTTAGTGATGGTCAGGTGTGCTGTGGGAAACTGCTCGATTACGCCCAGTTGATCTAAACACTTTTACCATTGCAAGGATATCAGTTGTGTGTTCATTCAAACAGGCCCAGGTTTAATAATTGTGGGTAGAAATAGGAAAGATCATGAAATACTTTTTTCTATTGTTTATTTGATTCATATTCAGACACAATGATAAGATTGACTAAATTTTGTTATTACAGAGTACAGAATTTCATTTTGTTCCTTACACTTTCTCTTCCTTTGAAAACAAACTAACTGGAGCCAGATCACTTCACCAAGTGACCTCTTGGTGGCTCGATCCTCATTAACGCCAGTGTTATGACCACTTACACTGTCTCTAAAACACCTTTTTTTGTACATTGCTAATTTGCTTATTGCAGGAGTTCTATTTTATGTTTTAAAAATAACCCACATTAGGTACAATTTGAAAAGTAGTCCTCTTTAGTTTTTTACTGGTATAATAGATGTCTTAAGAGTGATGGGAAATGGGGTGGGCTTACTCAGCACCAAACGTTCCACCCACAGTTTAGATGTGAACTTCTATTGAACTCTTGCTGCTCTGCACAAACTATGTCCCAGAAAACGACACAGGTTCTTTACATTTTGGCCAAAAATGACGCGATCATAATTAAAAGACTACTGGGAAAATGGATCAAAAGACTTTTGATTGAAAGGTGGTTGTCAAATCCTTAGCTTTAGAACAGTCATAGGATTGTGTTCAATCATAAATCAATCAACTAACCAATATTTATGGAGCACTTTTTATACAGAATGTAATGCACAGTGCTGTCCACAAAAAATAAACATCACAAAAGAAGTACAATATTTGCAATTTTCTTTTTGTGAAAGGTAGTGGCTTGTTGATGTCATAGGTAGCTCATATGGCAAGCCCCTATGGACCATAGTTCAAGTGGCACTAATACAAAACCTGCTCATCCCACGCTGAGCCCATACACATGACATTTAAAGTGATTATGCAACGTGGCAAGAAAGAATATTGGTTCATAAGAAAATTTAAGAAAAATTGCACTTTTAGGTATCGACATGACAAACAAGGACAGGCATGGTTGCCATGGTTTTATCCTCTTCATGGAGGTCAACAGTTTAAATTGAAGCGTGCCTTCACTGTACAGTCTGCATAACTTTTCCTTCTCTGTTTTGCTTCTGACAAAGCTGTCTTTTGTGTTAAAACCATCTGCTAGATGAAACTCACTCCGTTTTTTATTTTAACCTGAGTTGATCCATACTGGAGTTAAGGCATGAATAATCAAGCTGCTTCATGCAACATTAAAAATTAAAAAATGCAGTGTGTTTGGGCTTCCATCTGCATTCATTCCCTCGGATTAGGCAGTGTGCGGGCTGACAGAGTGGTGTCTGCAAACAGGAAAGCTGGAATCATCGTGTGGAATAGTTGAAATCACACACATTTAGCTTCGGATGAGTTTGATGCCCTTTCAGGGTCACTCCGTGGTGAAATACTGTCCAGCTTATTAGTCAAGTAGAAAGTAGGGATGAGCCCACTGGAAGTTTTCTTCCTGTCCTCATTCGTCAGAAACAGGAGGTTCTGTACGTTTGGTGTGGTGCATGCATGCTGGCAGGAGCACACCCACACAAACCCACACACACATGCAGGTCTCAGGAGGGAAGACACCGATCATCAGACGGCACAACCCACTGATGCCTGGGTGAACCTGCTCCCTCGATGTCTACTTGGTTGGGTTCCTGTGTGTGTTTTTCATTCTGGAAGACTGGCTCTGTCTTAGAGCACCCTTCGTGTGTGCTTGTGTGTAGGTGTGTTGTTTTGTAAGAAACTGTAGGACCTGAGATTTCTACTTTTCTCTAAATCAGAAGATGTTTGTGTGTGTGGGCTGGTAAATGTAGCTCATTTTTAGGTTAATGAACCAGAACTGAAAGACCAATTTGTTGTGAACCAGGGTTTTTTAAATCGTAATTCTAAATCAAGCAAAATCTCTCTTTAGTATTAGGTGAATCCTTTGCTTCATCGGGGGTCAGTGGAAATCAAATATTAGTTTTGACCAACTTCATTAATTACTGAATTTGAACAGGTGTGTAACAGAGAGGGAGACCAAATGGATGGTGCTTGTCTTCTGCGTCTGCATCAGGGACGAGTCTTCTCAGTCACCATCAGCTTCTGTCGGGCGCCAAGGGAAACCCCTGAGAGAGTGAAAAAGTATAAATAAAAAAAAAAAAAAAACACCTCAGGAATTACGGGGGTAAAGGCAGAAAGCAGAGATGGGGAGAGGAAAAACGTGGGAGCCGGTAGAGACGGAACAAACAGACATCAAGAGATGCAGAAGGAATTTTGTGTCAGGAATACTGATTTAATATAGAATTTGTGTATCACTGCCAATGTGATGAAACATTTTGTTTTTCACCACTTTGAGTCGCAGGTTTGAATGTCAGAGTTACGTCATGTTTAGTGGAGTGACTGTGAGGAGTTGTTAGCTGTTGAACTGAAGCTGTTTAATGTTTTGTTCCTGATAGAAAATGTCAAGCGACTAAAAAAAGATTTCTTTTTCCTTCACCAACTTTTTTCCTTTAGGTTAATTGCTGATAAAGCTTTAAAGCTCAATTGGTTTTGGGCTGAAGGAGCTCAAAAAGCTTTGAATCTGTAGAAACTTAAAGGGGGATTTCAAGTCCAGATGGCTGGCTAAGTCTGGACGACATCATGAGTTAACTAGGATCACTTATGTTTGATGGAGATGAAAGCAAGGTGTTTGAACATTTACCATCCTTCTTCCTCTGCTTATCTGGGGACCACATAAGCCGGACCGGGTCGCGGGGGCAGCAGTCTAAGCAATGATGCCCAGACTTCCCTCGCCCCAGCAACTTCCTCCAGCTCCTCTGGAGGGCCCCGAGGCGTTCCCAGGCCAGCCAACAGACATAGTCTCTCCACCGTGTCCTGGGTCTTCCCCGGAGCCTCCGCCCAGTGGGACATGCCCGGAACACCTCTCCAGGGAGGCATCCAGGAGGCATCCCGACTAGATGCCCGAGCCACCTCAACTGGCTCCTTTCGATGTGGAAGAGAAGTGGTTCTACTCCGAGCTCTCCGCGGGTGACCGAGCTTCTCACCCTATCTCTAAGGGAGCGCCCAGCTCCCCTACGGAGGAAGCTCATTTCAGCCGCTTGTATTTTCGGTCATGACCCATAGCTCATGACCATAGGTGAGTGTTGGTACGAAGCCCGAAGCCCCAGGTTGAGGTGTTTGGACATTTACATTTATTAGAAATAAAGGAAACCATTCTCGGAGAGCCCAGATGTGACTTCAGAAGAACAATGAAGCAGTTACAGAGCTTATCAGGATGAAGACGGCGCTATGGAGTAAGGGGTTAAATGTTGGACAATGGTCTCCCTGTTTCTCTGGTTTTAACAGGTCTTCCTGAATGTCTTAAGCCTCCAGTCCGGGGCTTGACCTGCACGAGAGCTGCAGCATTTTGGGCTGTCAAGGCCCATGGAGGGTTGTAGACAGGAGCAGCCGCATCTAAAACAGAGGTGTATTTTGTTTCCTTGACACTGCAAAAGAAAATCCTTCTTTAGTGTGCCAAAGGTAATATTTCATCATATATGCGGATATACATCTAGTTTACTCTAAAAGGCTTAAGAAAAGCGTGATAGTAGGCCCTTTAACTGCTCGCTATGACCTGTCCCCTAAAAAACAAACGGTCCTTATCAAGGGCAGTTGTGACGACAGCCACAGCTACCCTTTGCCAAACACAAAACACACACTATTCCCAACATTACGTTCCTGGAGTTCCAAACATTTTCAGATATGAAAAAATTCTCCAGTGACAACATAATGAAGACAGTGGTGAGAACCGCGCTAAAGGAACACTGACGAACACAGAGCAAAGGCAATAACGAGGCCCGAAAATTTTGTTTTAAGGGGAAGGCAGCTTCACCACCAAGAGTAAGGCCCACAATTACACCACCTATAGATTCAGGAAGGATGGATGGAGCAAAGAAAATCCCAGACAAATGCAGTAAAGTGGCTAGAGGCGCGATTACACATCTACGACTAAGGATTAAAGACATCAAAATTCACATTTTATAGTTCATTCATTCATTCATCATCTTCTAAACCAGTTTTGTCCCTTTCGGGGTCACGGGGCTGCACGGGCTGCTTTCCCAGTCACTCGTGGGCGAAGGCAGGACATCCTGGACACGTCACCAGTCCAGTTTTATTGTATTCTGTAAAACAAAGGCATGAAAGAAATAAGGAATTACACAGAGCAAAGTCGTCAAGTTGCTGGAAAATTTAAAAGTCAGTAACTTGGAGTTGTCATTGCTGTATGTTGTCCAGTGGCTTGCTGACGTTTTGGCTGAAAAGAAGTTGCTTCTGCGCGGATGTCTTGTACAAGGCAGTTTGAAGGGCTAATTTTCAGCATGTCAGCTTTTGGATTGCTGCGCTCGTGTGCTCAGGCAACACAGATGGGAAGCTGTGAGGGGCGCTGATGTGGCAGAATCTGGTTTTACATGTGATGGATCCATATTTTTCTGACATTGATGCTAATATGTTGAGCTGGAAGTGTCACGCTTGCGAGATGAAACACTTTGTGATGAAAGTTCAAATGTTATTTCATAGTAAAAATAAAAAAGCTGCTTGATAAAACAAAGGCATCTGACACATTTGAGTCCCAGCTGCTTTGCTTCCCGGTGGGCCTCATTTGACACGGTGGGAGGGAGGAGCGTCGGTGCTCCTCCCTCATCCTGTCACGGTCCTCAACCCAGAAACCTTTTAAAACTGAAGTTAAAGAGAGATCATTGACTTAAAGAGGGCTGGATCTGCCAGCGTCATCCTATCTCTATCAATTACATTCAGGTGTTGCTATGGCAACTCCTCAAAGTGAAGTTAACAGAAGCAGAATGTGATTTTGGTGTTTTCTTTTGGGACCATTTTTTTCTGTTCTATTGTTAGAAATTTACAATTAAGATGATCTGATATTCCAAATCCAAGTTTTGCTTGTTATCACTTTGCAGCAGTTGCTGGCTCTTCATTATGGAGAGAAATTAGTCCCACTGGATTCGTGTGAATGAAAAAATGGATTTGTTACTTGTACAATACGTTTTTGTAAGTAACTGACTGTACTTGCAATTGTGTATTTCACGTGTACAATTGAATATTAAAAATGTAAAAAACACAAAAAAACACAATTTATGCATGCATAACTTGAAATTACACCAGCTTAAAACTAACTATAGATTCAAAACGGCTCCTACGCAGTGGTGAGATCTGGAAAGCTTTAAAAAAATAAGTGATGAGTGTTTTAAAGATGCCTATTTACTAACTTTTTATACACCATAATTAACAGGGAATACCTGTTTTAGAAACTGGAAAAAATGTCTAGTTTTTATTAGAAAATATTCACAATCTAAGTTCAAAGCAATTGTTCAGAAAACGCATCATTTACATACCAATCTAAAGTTGTGAAAGGAATCCTACAACCCTCGTGCATTTGTAACTTATCTGTGCGTAAATGTGGTTATGTCTGTGTGTATCAGGCGACTGGTCCGTACTACTTATAAATTTGTGTGGGGCCACTTTTGAATTTGTAATCTCCAAAATAATTGTCTAATAATCTTTATCTAGATTTAGATCTGAATTGCGCTAAAATTGTTCTGACCAAAGTCTCTGTCAGATCCAAAGATGCTTCACTAAATGTCTTCCAACAACTGGCAATATTTTCTGAACTTGCTCATACATTTTCATGACTAAGTCATACCCATTGACTGTACCTGAGGACTGGAGTGAGTGATCCCTCCCCTCATGTTCCAAACAGGAAGTATGTGGGACGTCACCCTCGCTAGTTCCAGTTCTCATTGATAGCCAATGATCATAACTGGTTGAGGTAGCCACACCCACTGAGCAAAAAAATTGGCTTTAAAGCAACTCATTGGAAAACATTCACACACTTGCTGGAATTTGGTTTGGTGTCAAAAACTGGTTTGAAATCAGCCCAGTTGGGTCATGTGACCCCTCGCTGTATATTTACAAATAGAGTTCTTGTTTTAACCTCGTTCAGCTCAGACAAAAGAGAAGGAAGGCCCCGTTTTGACTAAAATAAAGAAAGAGATTGGTTAAAGAAAGGCAGTGAATTGGAGGGGCGGGGCGGGGCCGCGGTCAGCATGCGGTGATTGGAAACTCATGATGATGAGGCTCGGTTACCAGGAGAGGGAGGGGTCCGATGAGGAGAAGAGTGCGCGTGGAGGGGGCATCTTTGTCCTCCCCCGCCCGACGAGTCTTTTGTGTTTGAAACTCTCATATCTCGCATATCAATAATTTAGGTGCGCGCGGGAGAGCAGACGAAGCTGCCGCTCGCGCGCTATGAATTCTGCTGCCTCGTCACTCGTGCAGGGGGCCGCGCGGCGCGATATTCTCTGAGTGGGACCAGAGGAGAACAGGTGAAAACTGGAACACACGGGTGTTTTTTTTTTTTTTTTTTTTTTAAAGGACTTCACCAAAGGCTGTTTTAACCCAGAAGAGGACGGGTCCCGACTGCCAGCGGGCTCACCGGGACAGCGGGAAACTTCCCACTTGTTTCTTTCTGAAGAGGAGTTCAGACCCGCGGCGGAGCTGCGCGCAGGAGGAGGAGAAGAAGTTCGCCTCTCCGCTCCGGCATGTTGGCGTTTTGCCTGCTGAGTGCCGTTTGGCTTACGGCGAGCCCGGTTCGGGCCCAGAACGAGACCGAACCCATCGTCCTGGAGGGGAAGTGTCTGGTCGTGTGCGACTCCAACCCGACCTCGGACCCCACGGGCACGGCGCTCGGGATCTCGGTGCGCTCCGGGAGCGCGAAGGTTGCGTTCTCCGCAGTCCGGAACACCAACCATGAACCGTCCGAGATGAGCAACCGGACCATGGTCATCTACTTCGACCGGGTATGAAGCAAAACCGGAACAAAGATGTTTGAACGCAAAGTTGGCGCGTGCGGGGAAGATAAAAGAAACAGAAGAGGCTCAGCTTTGATGTCGGTCTTTTAGATGTCCCGAGTACGCGCGAAAGTGGCACGTGCGTGAACTTTTACGGGATTACTGACAAAACATCGGCGAACACGTTTTATACTCCTTAAAAATTTTAAACCAAACAAACCCTTTTTATTTTGTATGAAATACGATTTTATTCTTTGTTTTTAAACCATTCTAAAAGAAAAATGTGAAATTAATTCATTACAGTTTAAATGGAATATGATTTAAATAAGATCAACTTTTCCAGCTGGAATAGACATAAATAAAATGTTATCGGCAGCTGGATAAACTTAAGGAGAAGCATCAGCAGTTATACTTTTAATGTTTAATTCTGCTTTAATCCAGAGACGTTCTTCCATTTCCCCCAATAAATCTAGAAAAATAAAAGCACTAATTTACATAAAACCTTTACTTTTTATAATTCCATGAATTCTTTTTTTAGGAACTGACAGAAAAACACAAGAAGTTAATTATTGAGGCCGTCTACTGCAAAACTACAACTCCAAAATGTAAATGTCTTATACTAGTAACTTAGTGTTTCCAAAATCTTTGAAATGCTAAAATTGTCTGCAGAAAAATGACTTTTATCACCTTTTTTCCCATGTTAAGTTGCAGTTTAAGGGATAGTTCTGTTTGAAAGATTTTTTTATTAAATAATACTGAATTTTGACCAATTTAAAAAAAAAATGTTTTAATAAAGTAAAATGTTTTTTTTCCCCCTCTGGTCTGTATTTCCAGGTTCTAGTAAACATTGGAAAGAACTTCGACGAGGAGAGAAGCAACTTCATTGCGCCGCGCAAAGGGATTTACAGTTTTAACTTCCATGTAGTCAAAGTCTACAACCGCCAGACCATACAGGTAGCTGTTCTGTTCATTTGTGCGTGTCTGTTTTCTCCCTCAGCAGAAAAGTTGAGCATCAGCTTCTTCTGCATTGGTTTTGTTGGAACTGGAATGGGACAGAAGCAGGTTTTTCCTAACTCTTTTGCATAGAAAATGAGCGCAGAGAGCTGCTGGTGAAGGGTTGTTGCAGAAAGCACTTGGTACCGTTTATTAATTTGTCACGGGCTTGTGCACAGCCCGCAGAATGCCCCCGCAGAATCTCTGGGATGCACATTTGTGCGTACAACATGATGATGCAGAATGAGCCACCCACCCTTTAATGAATGCATCTCTTGCAAATTAAACGGTTGTACAATTATGCTGCGGCTCCCCCGGGGGTTCTGCCATCATGTTTTGCTACTTATATGTTATTATTAGAGGCTTGTATTAATGAACAACAACCAGACTGAGGGATTGGAGAAGGGGGAAAGAGGGTTAAGTTGGCTGTTTGGCATCAATGATGGCCAACACTTGACTCATGGCACCGAGTTAATTAGGTCTGCCTCATCGTGAAGTTGCAGGTTGGATTGCATCATTTTATCATAAAAAAAGTTCACGGCTTAAGCACTCGTTTGCACACCGTCTCGCCGAATCAATCCTCATTGTGGGAAAAACTCATGCTGCTTGATCGCCTTTGAGGCGCGGCAAAAAAATGGAGAGCAGATGTGAGGATAGTTAGAGGGTCTGGGGGTGAAGAGGAAAACCAGAATGTCGGAGGAATTACAGAGAACAAAGAGTTAGCATCATTTTTAATCATCTGTCCGAGTACGGTAGCTAACGCAGCAATATTCTCCACATTTTGTTGTTATAAAAACGCTATGCCATCATTCAGCGTCGCCTTATTTTCAGTAGGAACTGAAACACAGAAACCTCTGAGTTAAAAGAAAAACACATTTTATTTATTTATTTTTTATGAGTGTGTTTTATTGCTTAAGAAAAAGCCACACTCAGTTCGTCACAAGGGGGAGCCACACCCACAATTTCCCCACATTTCAGGGATAAAAACCGATGAGCTCCCAGAGTCCCGAGCGGCAGTTGCGTTGTTTCATGCCTGAGGTTATTGCTGCACAAAACCATTGCTTAGATTAACAAAATCAAAGGCTACCTTGAAATATCTGAACATCAGAACAATTAAAATATCGAAATAATACTCCATTTAAATGAGAATGAGAAAACAAATGGGCGTGGCTTTTCTCAAATGGGCGTGGTTTATTAAAGAAGCTGGAATGGGTGGTGCTTTTTCTCTTTACCTTCAAGTCGAATATTTTTATTCTAAAAGACGTCCTCAGCATTTCTATGGGTTCTTTCCCTTTTGCTTTTCATTCTAAAGCATGTCATATCTATATTTATGACACTAGTAAGCATTTATGGGATGTCTCAAAGCTCAAGCAGCAACTCTGGTTGGTGGGTGGAAAACATCGACCTAGAAGGCTTTTTTAGACTATAAAAACTGTAGTTTCTCTTTTTAATGTTGTTTTGGTTTAAAAAGACATAAAAAGTCAAGTGTAATTGGTATGACGAAACATAAAAGCTATGAATTTATTCATGTATCACTTTCCAAAAATGTACATGATTTCATTTATGCTGGATCTGTTATCAACACATATGCTGCTTTACCACGTATTAGATGTCTGTTAAAAATGTATTGGTCTTTTTGTTTGAGATTAAAGTGTCTTTTTAGAATTAATAAGGAAAACATGGCACAGTAAAATCTAAAAAGCTCCAGCTTTGCTTTGTAAGTGATATTTTACGGAGCGCTTGATCATTCATGAAGGCCTCAGGTCATCTACAATGATGGATTCACAGATAAAGTCCAGCCTATCTGAGGTCTTCCCATCCACTCTTTTACCTTTCAGACATAGAGGCGTATCTTTGAGATGCTCTACCTTTCCCCCTTTTAAAGGTTTTACCCATATATTTATTTATTAATTAAATTGTAATTACTTTCATCTGTCTTATTTACATCCCTCTTTTGCCGTGTAGTTTTTCAGTAAACCTACATTTCTTTTTGTCCTCATTTGAATTTTTTTGTGTTTATACAAAAATGAAAAAAGTTATCTCTGACTCACAAGATCATCTTGATTTCTAAATTGTTTGATATATTTGTATTATATAAAAACTGCTGCATGAAAACTGGTGAACCTAACACCAATAGGATGTGTTCTCTGGAGCGCTGGTTGAAGGACCTCTGAGTTTTGTTATTCTCCCTCAGGGCTCTTAGAAATAGTCTCTGCTGGGCCTTTTTCAGCTGCTCAGAGGTCAGATCCTCTTCTATCTGGACTCCCACCAGAACAGAACCAGAACAGAACCGTTTCTCTACACAGTCCCCTCTGATGGAAGGTGGAGTCTGTTTCTTCCTTCTGCTATCAATGATCAGCTCATCGGTCTTTACGTGGGGGAGCAGGTTATTCTCCTCTCACCACCATGAGAGCTGCTCCACCTCATCCCCAGAAGCTGACCAATCACCTCCTGATGAGTACCACCACGGTCGACTTCACAGCACTGATGCTTTGGTGAGCACGAGCAGGGCCTCAGAACACGGCGCTGAGGGGAGCTGGTGAGCTGTGACCTTCTGACTATGATCAGGTGGAGTATGGAGCCCCTAGTTCTTCAGCTTGTCTGCTAAATTGATCAAAGAATAGCGTTAAACCCCATATTACAATCCGCAAAGAGCATGAAGCTCCTCTGCCTCTCCAGGAAGTCCAGGATGAAGGGCTGTGATTCAGCATCCTCTGTGATTCAGGCCCCCCTCCCATAAACAAACTGGGTAGTGTTTAAGCTTCATTGATGTTTTCCTATTAAGGACAGTTTTTTGAAGCACTTCATAACTGATGTGGGGGCTGTCGGCCAGTAGTTTTTCAGGCTGGAGATGCGAGAGCCCTTTGGTAATGGGACTATGATGGACACAGTGGGACAGGGCCAGCACCTGGTTGAAGACATTGGCCAAGAGTCTAGCCAGCTAGTCAGCACAGTCTGTAAATATCCGGCCATCTTAGAGCATGACTATCCTCCTTTGGTTGTGGATCCCTTTACCTTCTGTGTGGTTGTACTTGAACCTTACACTCAAAAAAAGGAAATTACCAGCCAATTAAGTTAACGAAAAAGTAACTTGTCATTTCAACCAGAAAATTTTATGTTTGTAAATCTTACGTGAATGAATCATGTCGATTGTACATAAAAATAATCCATTTAAAAGTTACTAATTTCAATCACGTTGATCCAACATGATACCATTAAATTGGATGCATTAGTAATCGCAAGGAATTGTGGGATACCATTTTCTTTGTCTATCTGGGCAGATTGGGGTATAAGTGTGAGTTTTTGTCCATGGGTTTTATTGTCTAGCTGTTTTACTCTGTTTTAACTAGTGATTTAAACTGTTATGTTTATTTTTTTTTTTGCACCATGAGTTAAAGTTTGGTAGAGGATGATGACCAACCCCCTTGTTTGGCAAACTGTTAATGTTCTAATACTTAACACAGAGTTCGCGGTAATTGAGCTCCTGTCTTGTGATGTGGGACTTTGCTGGGTAATTCATGCCTTTGATGTGAAAATTAAAAGACCCATTGGTTGTAACTTTGGAACAACATATCAATTACAGATGAATAAATAAAATTAAAGAAATAAATAGAAATTCAAGTTAAATAAACTTAATTTACTTAGGTGACCAATTGAAGTGATTCAATTAAATTGGATCAACTTTTTAGAGTGAGCAACAATATCAATTTAAAGTTGGGTGCAACTGCTCTATTTAAATTGAATCAACTTAAATTTATTAGTTTGAACCTAAATACATTAAGTTGAGCCAACCTAAATAAATTAAGTAGGACCAACATGATTCATTTTTGTTCAAGTAACGCAATCTAATCATGTGGAAATCCTTTCCATAATTTTTTTATGTTCATTCAAAGTGAACGTTTTTTGAGTGTAGTTACCCTTTATGCTCCAGCAGTTGAACAACATGTTGTATGTTGCTGAGTTAAATGAGCTTTGACGATGTTGAATTCCTGTTCTGGCAAATGCAGAGACTTCACCGAATCATGTGACCAGAGTTAACTCTGTTTGGATCCTGTGAGATCCTGCATCCGGTGATGCCAACAACTTTATGGACAGACACCTACAGTTCATGTCAGAAGCAAATGTGCGTACTTTGCTGTTGGTTTTAGGTGTTTTCTATACAGGCATAATCCAGTTTAATGGTATCATGTTGGATCAAAATGGAATTAGTAACTAATAAATTGATTATTCTTACGTACAAACGACATGATTCATTCACGTACAATTTACAAACATAAAATGTTCTAGTTGAAATGACAAGTTACATTTTCGTAAAGCTTATTGGCTGGTGTGGGTACCGGATCGACTCGGGCTGCCACATCTTCTCGGGGTTCTTCGACCAATGCTGACGTCACCCTACGGCAACACCAGTTGGACAAACTACTCAGCGATTTTACGTTTCCTTTTGTAAAGGAACAGACCAAATATGTTCTGTTTATATTTTAAAGAAGAAACAACGGCAATATAAACTTATTTTTCCAATTTGACCAAAATGTATGACTATAAAAACAATATTTCTTTATGCTGTGCAGTCTGGTTTAATTCTCCCAAATGTCAGTTTTCCTTTTTTTATCTCAGAAAAAACATTGTCATATTGATAACTATAATCAAAAGGAGCAGCCTACAGTCCTAAGCATTAATCGATTTCCACATTATGGAATACAGAACTTCATTGGATTTAACAGTTATGATTGCAAAGTTTATATTTCCCGTTTAAAACTTGTTGACAGCATTAAAAAACTACTTACGAAAAACAGCACTTTTTTTGCTCAATTTTTATTTATTCTTCATGCTTTATCTAAACAACCAAACAACCAAACATTTTTTTTCGGTGTAATAGTCATCCAGGTTTCTCACGAATAGCGGATAATTATTATAGTATTATCGTTCACCGTAACTGTAACTGACCAATCACTATCGTATACGTCATCGTGCCAACTTACAGCCAATCAAATAGTGTAACGTCATCATTGGTCGAAGGACCCCGAGAAGATGTGGCAGCCCGAGTCGATCCGGTACCCACAGCTGGTAATTTCCTTATTTTGAGTGTATCAATAAATGTAGCACCTATTTCGAATATACATTATAAAAGGGATTTAGAATGAATTTATAGAAATGTAGGCAAAATGTATTTTCATCCAAATTAGAATGGCCACACTGATTTTTTGTCTTTTGAACACAAACACTGAAAAATATTTCAATTATAAAAAAGAAAAACGAAGTGTCAGAAGTGAAATTAAAGATAAAGAAGTAAATTGTTGTCTTTGGTCCTGAATTGGATTTATTTCAAACATGAGCCAAGATGTTTTAAAATGAATGAAAGTTGTTAATTGCAGCCTTTTTGTACTTCATAGTTGTGTTAGGAGTTGTGGTTTTAGTCAGCCGTGCATCGACAATCTTTAAATTGGTTGCAGCTCTCCACCTGAACAGTAAATGTTGGTAGGACGTTTTGCAGCACATCTCTCTAAGCAAAACTAAGCCCTGAGTTTTGCAGATCTACTGTAAGTGAAGAGTGATTCCGCTATGAAAAGGAAGGCGAGCTCCAGCAGTGTGACTGCACAGATCCAGACTGACACACAAACACAGATGCTTGGTTTGATTCCCCTAATCTGCTCAGTTTGGCAGCAGATGACAGAAGCTTGGTTTGTGAAGGAGACGGGGCGTTGATGAATGTGTTCTTTGAACACAACAGCAGTGAGTCACAGACTTAAACAGTGCATTCATATTTGAATCCAAACCTGCAGGATGTGCTTTTCCATTACCACACAGAATAATCAGATGTCATTTTGTGTTTTCTGTGTTTTACATGCTCTAATGCTTCATCGAAAAGACATAAAGTCGGAAAAATCACTCTGTTTAGTGGTTAACTGATAAGATTTTCTACTTTTCATATGTTTTTGTACTTACAGACCCACTCCAAACATATTTTGATCTGTTGTAAAGTGTTCCCAGTGGTCTTTTAACTACAATGATGCCATTTTTAGCATAAATAGAAAAAACCTGTGTCATTTTCTAGAACACAGTTTCTTAGTTATGGTCGATACTGTTAGCACAGAGCAACCCCGCCCCCATTCCCATTACCCATAACTTGGAGCTCTCTGTTTACACACTTTCCCACTAATGTACAGCTTCTCAGACCCCCCCAATCTAACATTATTGGTGTAAAAAAAAAGAGGAGCAATATTGAAGCTATCCAGCCGTACGGACGTAGATGGATCTTTCTCCTTCTGATTCACTACTGTTTAAATAAAGAAATATTCAGAAAAGAAATTTTAAGCTCAATTTTCTTCATATACATTTCCCCCATCATAAAAAATGCCACAGGAACATGCTTAAAACAGAAACGAAATTTTCATCAGAGTGGGTAAGTTTAAACACTTTTCAAAATTCAAACTGAAATGTTGGTGATAAGCTAAAAAAACAACAAGAAGGCGCCTGAAACATTCTCTAATTTTAATATAAACTTAATTATTTTCAGCTTTAAATTTTCTGTTTTTAAGTTTCAAAACTCAACATTTGAGTTTTTAAAACTTTTTTTCAGTTTCAAATCTTTTTTTTTTTTTTACTTTTAAAATAAGATAAAAATAAAATAGTTTTGAAACTCAAATTTTGAAACTAATAAACAAAAAATTCGAACCTGAAAATATTTAAGTTTATATTTTAATTAGAGAAAGTTTCAGACACTTTAATTTTTTTTAAATAAGTACCAACATTGTAGCTTCAAATGTTCAGGTTTTTTTTTATTAGGGTGGATGTGATGACTTTCTTATCCAATGGGATGGATAAAGGGGGATTCCACACATTCGCTTGCAAGCGCTGTTCAGTTTCTTCCTGAAGCTAACCTACCTAGGCCTATAAATGATTGATCACAAGTGTTGAAGGTAAAACAAAAACAAGTAAAACCACTCATGGAATATAGATCGAAGGCCTGACTTGAAAACTCAGCTGAAACGAACAGTTGGAGCATCTTTAAATGTCCATAAATAACCTTTAAAATTAATCATGTGACCTGGACGCCCTGGAGCATCCATCGACTCCTTAGTAAAGGCAAATAATAAGTAACCAGAGGGGAACAACTGGGAGACAGCGGAGCAGGAAAATGAGATAGCATTATTTACATTAAGCAATTTTTCTCCTTATGTGACACCAAGAACAAATGCTGCATCTGTCCTCCAAGACAGATGTGTGTTCAGAATGGAACGGACAAACTGCATTTTCAGTTGATCTTCAACTGTTTTGTTTTTTCCATCTGTCTCTATAAGTGTGTGCTCTGTCTAGCCCTTTGTCAAGTGTCTGTTGGCAGTATAAATAAAGTTTTAGTGTCTGATAAGGACACTGACATGCAAAAAGGAAAAAAACAAACAAACATCTGGAACAAAACTCACAAAGTTGCTGAAATTTGCAGCTTTTCAAGCAACATTATAACTTTTGTTCGCTTGGAATCAAATCGAACAACTTAAAAAAAAATATTTAGGCATTTGACTTCCTTAAAGCTCTGGTGCTACTGACCCCCCCATCCCTGTAGTGTGCTCACATAAGAGTCCTGAGTCCAATCCGTCGTCTCCCAGCAGAACCTCCAGGCTGCAGTCGGGACAGGAGATGTTTCCAACTTTTCCAATGTTTGAATCCAAAGATGACAGATTCTGATCTGAGTGGGCTCATATGTTTACGCGGTTAGGTATTAACCTGACAAACAAATACAGAGAATCACAAATCTGCAGGTGGTTTGTCTGCCTGCTTAAAAATCCCCAAGTGAGAAATTAAATCTCCATAGAAAAAGAAGGAAATTAGAACGTGAGCAAGCAGAAAATTAACAAATGAAAAAGGAAAACATAAAAATCAAAGAAATTAAATGGACAAAAATTGGACTCGCAAAAAACTGACAAACTTGCAGATCATTCTGTCCCAAAACTGGTAATCAGAATTTGGTAAAGAACCTTCTAGAAACATGCACTTCTAAATAATTTGGTTGAAAAACAGTCTACTCTAAAAAACAAATTTCATTTCTCATACTGCCCAAAGGGACATTTAAAAATACAACAACAAAAAACAAAACACTTCGTTTTGGGATGTCAAATTACCAAAACAAGAACATGACCCCCATTTTATTTTTTTGTTCTTCTTTCCTCAAGTAGATTTTCCAAAAGAAAAGTTTCACAAATTTGAAAAAGACAGTCAGATGAAGATATTCATCTTTTTCTATTGTTAAGTAATGTTTTTTGTTTTTTTAAATCTATAAACGTTAGTTTGGGTGGGACTGTTCTCACGCTGGACCATTGCATTCACAGTTCTTTCAAGTTGTACATTACCACATATGCTACTGAAAAGCTTAAGTCTGAAGATACACACTGGGGATGTGTGGTGCGTTCAAGAATGCCCTGAATGTGGGTTTTTGTACATGCTTTTACTATATGATGTTCCCACAGATCTGTCGCTAACAGATACGCGTGCATGTACCAACAGTTGAAAGAGGCTTGGTGTGAAATGTCGAAGCAGTGCAAATCCCTTGAATCTTGCTCCAGTGTTTTTCTTTCCCAGTTTTATTCCGATATATGAAAGACTTGCTGTCATAAAATTCCGGGACAAACCCCAATTAATAATGTCTCCTTTATGATCAATTTTCAAACAATTGGCACTTCCTTGTTTTTAAAAAGGATGCCATCCATACGTCACCACCCTGATTGGTTAGGGTTAGGTGTCACTGGGTCATGTCTTCTGAGTTTCCTGTTATTTTGCAGCACTCTGTGAATAATTTTTTATTGCACGCATTTCTCATCAAAGATTTTCAGGATATGTCAAATTTGCTGTTTTCTTGCTGATTGTTTAGGCTACTGAGACCTTTTGGAGATGCTTTAGGGGAATTAGTTGCTTAGGTTGTGACATCACAAATGTCCATAGTCAAGCTTTTTTATTATATGATACTCTCATTTCTGAAATTAGTTTTTTTTTAAAGTAACAATCACGTTAAAGTCCCCCTCTAATGAATATCATGTCTTTTGACAGGTACTTGTTGCATTTTTCTTATAAAAGAGAACAAATTTAATAAGAAATACTGAGTATTTTCTGCTTTTAAAGGATCAAACAATCCTGTTTGAATTAATGAGCCGTTGTGATGTCACACCGGTGCATGCGCATTGCTGTATACATGGAAATGGGGGAGAAAGGGAAAGATGGTGGGGGTGTTTTTAATGGCCACTTGGCTTCCGTTTACGGACCATTTCTTATGACTTATCTGATCCTAAAAATATTGTTTTTCTTCAGAGAACAGGATAGAGACTCGTTGAAATGGATAATTATATCCATGGCAAACTGATTATTAATATCAATTCATAACTACCACAGTTGGCTATATCTCATTACTAAAATGCTTTGATTGCGAGATAATTAAAGAGATAAAGAGGTAAACCAAAGCTTTCTAAGGCGTTACCGTTCGAACATTAGAGTATACCATTCTGATGTGTCCACCTGTAGACGATTCCATCCATAAATCTCTTCACTTTCCTCGTTCAAGCTGGCATCTGGCTCAAAACGATACGGCTGGACATTTCCGATATTGCTCGACTTTTTCTTTTGGAACAGCGGTGAAGATTTACGCTATAGAGACACAGTATCATCATCAGAAAGGGGGAATCGAGGGCAGGGGTACTCAGCTCAGCACCAATCGCCACGCCCTGGAGATTTTGGAAGCAGAGGGTTCAGATAAACATGAAATATGGCTTTTTAAGACATCTAGGTCATGGGATTTAGGTTAAAAACTTTATAATCATAATTAAAACACCACTGGACATGTTTTCATTAAAAAGTTGTCATAGGGAGACTTTAAAACAAGGTTAGGACAGGGCAAAAAATAACAGATGTTCGATCGAACACAATGTTTTCCAAAAGTGGCAGCATTCTAGAAGTGTTTTTGTCAAACATTCATGGTCAGATTAGTGAGGGAGATGTGTTGTATATTTTTGGTGGAAACGGAATAATTCCCACTTTTTCCCCCACAGATGACTTCACCCTCTGACCCACTTTTCTTGAGCTGTGACTCTTCACCTTCAACAACCATGACAGTTAACCAAAGCTCATTCTGAGTAATCAGTCTCTTATGACGCAGATTTTCCATCTTTATCTTAACCCACAAAGACAGAATGAAAGATTTTTAAACTGTGGCTTTTTCATAACCTGGATTACCGTATGACTTGAACCTGGGCCCATCCAGGGATCATGGATTTTGGGTTTATTTGTTACTGTTTCCTGATGACCATAAACAGTTAAAATAAATGAGAAAAATAAACATAAAACATCGATTTTTCTTGTTATAAAAGTCAGATGTGTGTTTGTTGGATTGTAGGACAATGGATGAGCTGAGCCAAAATGTGACTTTGTTGGCTGTTGGCAACTAAGTCAAGACCAGATGCCATCCAATGAAAACACGTTTGTTCATAAATACAGAGAAGCTTTTTCCGTCAATCCTGCAGTGTTTTAACTGGTGCAGAAAGCAACTATCTTCATTGTTGTCATGTAAACCTTTAGTTTCCAGGTTTTGTATTGAAAACAATGGCTGTAGCATCAAATACACATTGTAAGCACTGAAGTATTTATTATCATCACATGCAGCCAAATGTAAAACTACATTAAATCTTTAAAAAGGAAACTTTTAATTTTCTCAAAAACTGACACTGCACCATAAATTTGTGTGCATGTTATGGTCCAAAAAATACAGTATTATGCTGAAAATGTCATTTACTAACACTGTTTATTTTCTTCTAGGAAACTTCAACTCTTAAGTTACGAAATTTCTTACAGTAACACCACATTTATTGAGGGGGTTACATTCTTAATATAACGCATAAAAACTCGAATATAACCAATGATAAAAGGACATCTGGGAATTAGAACGCTTACGGCTTTTACACTCATTCTAGATGTTTTAATGCTGTAAAACCCCTCTCTACATGCTTTTCATGGACAGAAATGAACATTGTTACATTGTTACAAAGCCCAGTTTTCTAAAATAAGAAGCATATTAACTGACCATGCTCTAGAGCAGGGGTGGACAAACTAAGGCCCAGAAGCCATATGCGGCCCATCAAGCTATTTAATAAGACCCACCAAACTGGAATAAATGATTTTGATAACCCTTATCAATGTTTTATTTCCAAACTGGTAATTGGTGTACTGCAAATAACAAAAAAAGACTTTTGTGTTGGTGCAGAAAGATGATCTGCACTCATCTGGTGTTGGAAGGTTTCTTCTCTTATGTTCATGTGCGTATTCCTAGTTGGAGAATCATTTTACTGATCATTCCAACACCACATGAACACAGTGCTTCTCTAAGTTTGCATGTTTTCCTGGCGGACATAGGACCCCCCCCCCCCCCCTCTTAAGCCAATCAGAGACAACACAATGTGCTCTTAACAAACTATTAAAATTGCACCACAAAAAATTCAGCAAGGGGTGGACCATGTTCTCGCAAAGTAACACTGTAAACTGCTTTCTTGGGCTTATTAGGCTGATTTATTGTTTAAGATGTATTTTTCTAGTTTAGCTTTTAGCGTTGTTTAAAATCCCTTTGCTTTTGTTCTTGCTTGAAATGTGGCTTTTCATGTTGTATATTTTTTAAGGAGCGATTATGTTATTCTTATTCAAAATTAAAAAAGCAACTTGTCGTGGTCTAGGACAAAAGAAATACTCAGAAATGCAAATTTAAAATATTTTCTTATGTCCTCCATCATCAGAAAATTGCCCAAAGAACATGTTAAAAACAACAAAAACACAATTTTCGTCAGAGTGGGTCTTTAATGGTTTGTAGTAATTTCATTATTTAAGATGCATGTTTTTTAATTTAGGGTTTAGCAAATGATTTTGCATTTATCTGCATCACTATTCCTTTTCTCAAAGTTTTGACTGATTTAGCTTGTTGAAGCATGTAAATCCAGCATTTTAGCATTTCTTTTACTTTACTTGATTTCTTCTGCTGTCATATGTTTTGTTGAGCTTATGTATTTTTATATGTCACTACATGTGATATAACATAGTTCAGTGCTGACACTGCACAGATGTTTTTTAACCCTTGTGCTATCTTAGATGACCCCACCCTTGCATTGATGTGTTCTCCCTACCATGACAAAGGTGGATAAAGGTGGAGAAGATTTCATGTAATCCATGGACACCAGTGAAGACCACAAATCATTGAAGAACAATGGTTCAGCGCACTGTCTAGTGGGTCTAGATGACCCAACTCCCAATGCTAAAGTGCCTAGGATAGCACAAGGGTTACATACAGTCATTTCTAAAAAAGAATCTGGGCGCTGCAGGTTAATTATAACTGTTTTATTGTGATCTTTGTTTGTTTGTTTGTTGGTGGGGTTGACAAAGTTTGATTGACCAAACTTGAGCTGCTTTTGTCCCAAAAAGAGGCAGAACTGATGAAAAGCTGTTCTACATTTATGAAGAAACACATTTTAATGGTTGACATCTGGTCCAGATTTAGTGCCAGCAGCCAGAGAAAAAAGGAGTCTCATTTTGGCTCAGCTCATCCATCGTCCTACGATCACATCCTGCCAGATTCTGCAGCACATCTGAGACCTTTGTGTAGAAGCCACAAAGCCATTATTGCAACTGATGGACAGACCTGGTGATGTTAAAGGTTCCAGGGCTGAATAGAGCCTCAGATGGAAAGACAGCAAGAAAACAGCTATAAATTAACTGAGTGAAGGGAAGAATTTGTGTAGAGTTGTGTGTGTGTTGTGCGTTTCAGGTTCAACACGGATGACTTGTCCGTGTGCTCTTGGGTGCATTCGAGTGAAACGGAGTGATGCAGTGATGCTCGCTTTTACTTGTCTGCCATCTTTAACTGTGGTCAGAAGCATCACATGCCTATTGGACAGGAACCATGTAACCCCACCCCCACCCCCCACATCACTGTGTCTGCAGGTTGATGTGTTTTTAATCAAACAGGAGAAGCTTTTCTTTAAACATCCTCCATGTCTTTTTCTTTTTAATGCTATCCGGCTGGGTGCAAAAACACCTAAGCATGGAAAAAAGGTGTAAAAAAAAATGCTGAAGAGATTTGTGATAAAATACTACAAATTTGGAAAAGAAAATGATCAGGAAAATAGACCACTAAGAATTGTTGCATATGGCCGTTAGTTAATTTTGGTTCGTTTTGGTGAAACAAAAAAAAACACGTCCTTTGTAATTATTGAACATTTTTACTTGTCATGCTAAATTAGTTCATAAACAAATGCGACAAAAACTCTATTTGATTTAGGGTAAGAATCACATACGTGTTCCTACAGTATTAGCTGGGATGAATATCAGATCATTGTCATGCTACAATCGATCACATCATGGCTAACTCGTGTTGTAACTCCACTGCACCAGCAGAAAGTTTCACAGAATAAAGGCTGAGTGAGGCGGTGACGAGCAGCAACAAAAAGTTGATTAGAAATTCATGTCGAAAAAGGCAACCACCCTGGAGGGGGGTGGGCTGCCCATCTGCACCTGGGGCTGGGATCAGCCCTTCCCTGGCTCTGGGACGGGACGGGACAACCCTCTTGGGACCCCCGGTCGCTCTGGGGGTCATCCGCTTCGACTGCGGGGTCTGGGGTGGGGTGGGGGGCTTGTCGGCCCTGTACTGTGGGGGTCGTTCTGGGGGGGAGGGGGAGCCCACTATTGGTACGGGACCTTGGGGGGTTGACGGGTCGGGCTCTCCGCTGAGGCAATCGGCGGTTGCCCCGGCCGGTTGGCTGCCTCGGTCCCGTCGAGGCCTGACCAGAGCTCTCCTAGGGCCGGTGCTTTTGGGGTGGGGGCCTGGGCTAGCTCCGGGGGGCCGGCGCTTTCTGGCTCCTCTCTCTCTGTGTGGGGTGGGTGGTGCTGGGCCGAGGGTGTCGGCGCCTCTGGGGATGGGGCCCCTGGTCTGGGGGGGCCGGGCCCCTATGCTGGGGGGGGGGGCTGGGGGACGGCTGTCTGACCACCAGGGGAAAGTCTACCAGCTGCCCCCAACTTACCCCTTTCCTCATATTACCTCATATTAGGGTGAGGGGGTGGGGGGCTTAGCCTGCAATACGCCTTGGGGGGGGGGCGCTACTTGGTAGTGGTCCCCCCCTCCCATGGTTGCTATATGGAGTGCCCCCCCCCCCTTTTTCGGTTTTATTTGCACCTTAGACATGTAGGGCCCTTGGTAGGAGGGGTGCTTGGACATCACTGCCAGCAAGCAGCAGATGTCCTCCCAGCACCCTACCCGCCAATTTTAACCGCACCTTAGACATTTGGGCTGGGGCGGCGCTCCCTTGCTCCCCTCCGTGCCTCCCTGCTCTCTGGCTCTGGGGGCCTCGCGGCGGTCCTGCTGGCCCTGGCCTGGGTGGCGGGCTGGGTCGCCCGAGGGGCGGTTGTTCCCTGCCTGCGGCCGTGTGGCGTTGGGGGTTCCGGCTGCCGCTGCTGGTGTGGCGGGGGTCTTGGTGTGGGGATGGCTGGGCACTCTCCTTCTTTCTTTTCACATTCCACCGTCCATTTTAGAAAAACATAAACACTCACCTGAGCACAGGTGTTAGCTCACCTTTGCACTAACAGTTTGCATGATTGAATGACTGAAATATTTCACACTAGTTGGTTTAAAGGCATAAGTATGCGTGTGTGAACACTATCTGTTTTGTTTACATGTTGACATGTGTACGTTTTTTTTTTTCTTTCAGCCAGCAGGTGTGTTGATAACATTTCAGTGTGTGTGTGGACAGGCCCCGCCCTTTTTGTACTACATTTGAACCTTACAGTAATGATAAACAACCAGTAAACTTGTTGCTTTATGCTGCTTCATGGTCTTACCCCCCACCCCCCCCCCCTCCCGGTCCAACACTAAAAATTTTCAAACCTGATTGAAATTAATAAAGTTTGGCCTCAATTACAAAAGGGGTTTATTCAGTCATACCTTTGGTTTGTCTCATCTGCCTGCCCAGCTGTTGGACAGGACAAGTTAGAAAAAAAAAAGAAAAAAAAAAGAAAAAGGCAACCAGTAGATGGAGGAGAAACAGGAAGTGAGGTGGAAAAACAGGAAATAACTAAAGCTCAAAGATTTGTTTTGGGTGTTTTTGTGACATTTTTCTGATGATGGAGGACATTTATACAAAGAAAATGAAGCTCAAAATTGGAATTCTGAGAGTTCCCCTTTTCAAATCATTTTGAATCAGAAGCAGACAAAAAATGCTGTTTAAAAATGATCAGATTAGTTCCTTTAAAAAAACCACACTTGGCAGAAGATGCATCAACTTATAGACGCCTAGATTCATGTACGTCTTGTTTGTTCGCCTGAGCTGGTATGCGTTTGAAAACTGTACGGCTGGAAAGCCGTACAGTGCAAGCTGCATATTGCTTGCTGTTTTTGACACCCCGGCAATGTTAGGTTGGGGGTGTGAGGGGCAGTAAGCTAGAGGGAAAGCACTAAACAGAGAGCTCTCAGCAAGGGGTGGGTTGCTCCGTGCCAACAGCAACAACCAACAACCAACAACCAACAGCAACAACCACAACTTGGAGGTGAATTTTTGATGAAAATAGATCAAAAGTTGGTTAGGGTGAATCTTTAAAGTGATTAGTGTTCTTAACTTTTACCATTACGTAGCCTTTATTTTTGTTACCAGATCTACAATTGGGGGATTCTTTTCACCCCAAAATAACACAAAAAAAAACATTTAAATCTCATGTTTTAACGACAACAAACCACAGATTTTTTACCATCTAGGGATCAAAACTCAAACACAGCTTGTGGCAAACAATAAAACGAGTATAGGAACCGGTCAGATACTTTTAGATGCCCCAAACTACGACCTTGAGCCAGAAAATGAACAATTTTCAAATGTTCTTGCAAACAACCATAACTGCAGTTTTTTATAGCAGCTGTAATCCAGTCAGTGTGTTTGATTTAAACAGATGGCCAGATAGAAAGCACCTTTAATGCAGCAGCAATCTGCTTTGTGTTGAGATGAACTCTTGTTTTATTTCCTCTTCTCTATTCAAGTGTGCATTTTCATACATCTGGATGTAAAAGTTGGTTTTGTTGCAGGTGACGCTGACCTTTGGCACAATGCATCTTCTGCTCCGATTCTGTTAAAAGCTGTAGTCGGAGAGCTTTTATATTATACATAAACTTTAGAAGATAAGCATGTAGATATCCATTTTGTATATTTACTAGGGATGGGCTGATATCATTTTTTCTAGAGGATACCGATAAACTATATTTCCTCTGCAACTGTGGTCGATAGTCGATATTTGCAGAAACCGATGCGCAAGTGTCTTTTTTTTTTTTTTTTTAACCTTTATTTACCCAGGAATTGTCCCATTGAGATTAAGAATCTCTTTTTCAAGGGGGTCCTGGCTAGGGGGGAAACAATAAATAACATTTACAATAAAAATGTCAACATTAAAAACATAAATACACAAAGTACTACAGTAACACAAAGTTTAGATTTCCTTTTTGTCGCTTAATTAGAAATGCAAATGTTTTCTTTCACTGGACAATGACATTGTACTTGACCTTTTTAACATACAGCAAAAGATCTCATAGAAATAAGCCTCACTTTAAAACTTTCATGTAAATATATCAGTAAGCATTCAGACCATTTATTGAATATTGGACATAACTGTAAACCAAAAGCTCCCCATTGCCGACGATTTATAAGGAAAAATTAAACCTGTCTGAGTTTTGGTGTCAAAGTCTGTGAATTTAAGTCTAAATCAAATTTAAAAGTTAAAATAAGCAATCTCTTTTCACAAAGATAAAATTTAAAACAGAATTTTTGCGAGGGAGGCTTAAACAGGTCTTCCAGGTTCTGAAACTTTTCCTTAATTCAGATTTACCCCACAGTCTGAACCCCTTTATTTGTTTCAAGACTAAAAGAAATAAGCATCTTTTGCCTGTCATCAGATCTGGTTATGAAGTCTTGAAAAGTATTTTGCTTGTGCATTTTTAAACACAAATTTGGTTTTAGTGCGTACACACTAGGGATGCCACAATTCCTGGTTTAAAACCAAACTGTATGTTTCACCACTGAACCAAATCATGTGTAAATCGTTGCATCATGACTGCACACCAGTATGTTTACATTGAAAGTGTCAAACACTTATTGTGCTAAATTTAAGAAGGATTTACTATTTATTGTTTTAATACATGACGCTAAGGGTTTAGTGTGAGCCACCTGAAAGGGTTCTCTTCATTCTTACTTGTATATTTGCAAATTAAAAATAATATTGTTCTTAATTTGTAGTTTTTTGTTGTTGTTTTGTAATACACAAATCATAAAAATCTGTGACCCAGTAATTGAAGTTTGAACTAAAATGTGGGGAAAGTCGCATCCCTAATACACACACCATCTGTCCTTATCAATGACAAACACACATTGAACACATCATCTCTGTCGTCAACCACAGAGTTCTGGATGGTTAAAAAAGCTTAAATTGGGACGCCCCATTGACCAGAGTATGCTCTGCTCAACTCAACAGTTCAACTGAATGAAAAAGAATAAAACAGAAATAAAAATGAAAAAGATGGAAAAGGTTTGTGTAACCAGGCTTTATCTCATTTTTATTTGGGTTTTAAAATGCATTTTAAAGTAACTGCAACATTCACTTTGTTCAAGTTTGCGTTAAGTTTGGTCTTGGTTTTGATTCATTTTAACACACTCTTTTTTTTCCCAACAAGTCTGTTTTCTCCCTAGTGCTCACATTACCTACCCTAACCTGGTTTCTTAAGCATAGATCCGCACAGTAGGTAGCAATTTGTACTCTTTTCTTTTGTTTACCATGTACCAAAAAGATGAAAATATTCCTTGCAGGCATGATAAAAAAGATAAAAACGAAATCTCATGAGTCTTAGTGTGTACCGTATACTTTTCTAATAGAGACCTGTCTCTAATGGAGTCTTTCCAATAAATACTAGATTTGAAGACATGTTGCAGCAGATAGACAACAGTCCCCCTTACGCGCTGGTCTTTTTAAAACGCCGGTTCATCAAAATAGTTTTCTTCAACAAATGCCAGGGCTACTATAGGAAAGGTTAGAGTTATTGAACTTTATGTACAGCAGGTGTGGGCAAACTACGGCCCGGGGGCAGGATCCATGTTTGGTCCAGCCCACTAAACAATATTAGAGACCCATGTTTTTGTTTTTTTTAATCTGGCTACACGATTGAGACCCGCATAGAACGTGACATTTTACTCCACCGTTCTGCAGTCTGTGTTCGACCTAAAACCATCTAAAATCCCCGTCTAATAAACAGAAGACAGTCTTCCCTTACTACGTCGCAGTTCATCTTTTCCGGTTTCGCTCATTCTTTTAGAGCGATTATGCTGCATTTTTTAAACGGCACACCTGTTCTGTGTCCTGATTGGCTGGAGACCTTGTCAATCAGTCTCCGTGCCGGGTCTCCTGTACAGAAACGCGGAGCTCTTCAGATCTGCAGAAATCTTTGATCGCGATCAGATCTTTATTTTCGTTTTAAACAAGAGAAAAAAGTAAAAATGTTCATGTCTGTCTGAGAAAAGTGTGTTTAGGCAGTGAGGACTTTTACTGCCATTAACGTCTGTAATCATTTCACAGATCACGGTTATTTTAAGGACGTAACTCCTGCGATAAACATGGGATCTCTGTACTGGTGAAGAGGGAACGCAGATATATGCTTAGCTGCAGCAGAAGACATGCATTACTGGATGAGAAACAGACGTGCAGGACACAGCTGCTCAGTTTTAGTGCAAACTGAGACGTGTGAGGAGCTGCTGCCCTCAAAGTCTCAGCGGGATTATGACGGGAGAGTAGCAACTATTTATTATTATTATTCTTTTTTTTAATGTATCAGTATATTTTTCCTGATTTTTTTTGTCTTTGGAAATCATAGTGTTACTTGGTCATTGTTTTATTTCATAAATAGTGTTATTTATTTTATGAAAAGGATCATAAATGAATCAAACTTTATTCATACAGCACTTTACAACTCCTTTAAAGTACCAAAGGGCTTCACAATAAAAGAAAGACAAAAGAAGTTTAAAGTTTTAAAGAAAAGGAGTTATTGTGGCCCTCACAAAAAAAGTTTGGTGCTGCTCTAGCATCCGTGTGGTGTTGGAAGATTTGTTGTTTTTTATTCTTCCGATCATTCAAACACCACATGAACGCAGTATATCTCTAAGTTTTACATGAGATACATCAAGCCGTTGGTGCAATTGGCTCTAAAGACCTAAAAACTCTAAAATTCTCTTTTTTAAAATCCAAATGTTTTCATCCAGATTCCATGTTATTTCTTTATTACTTCACGCATCTGCTCCTGGTCCGGCCCTTCTATCCAATTTTAGAACCCTATATGGCCCGCGAGTTAAAACAATTGCCCACCCCTGATGTAGAGTATACATATAAATACATGCATGAGTTTGAAGCTTATAGTATTTCCTTATGTTCTGTAGGGACTTGTTGGGCTGTAAAGCACTTTTGTGGGAAATTCAGGCTGATGCAAGTCGGTGTTGGTGACATAATTGGTAAAACAGTCAGTCAGATCACAAACTGCCTTCATATCACTGAACGCTGTACTGATCATATTATTTAATCCTGAAGTATTCTTCCAGTGTTGTTACCTACAATTTGTAGTCGACCTGTGATTGGAAGATTGCAGGCCTAATTCCCGTCCTGCCCGCCCATGTATCGGAGTCTCTTTGGGCAAGACACTGAACCCCAAATTGCTCCATGTGGTTATAGGGTTGGCGCCAGTGTTTGGCAGTGAGCCACCATGAGTGTGTGGATGTGTGTGTGAATGGGTGAATGGTGACTGTAAAGCGCTTTGGGCCTTTGGAAGGTAGAAAAGCGCTATATGAGGATAAGCCATTCGCCATTTACTACTTACTGCCAAATGAACCTAATTTACCAATCGATATTCTGTATGTGAAGCAATTATCAGCTGGTTTCATTAAAGCACATGTGAATAAGTGCTACTATTATAAGAAATGAGTTTATCTTAGATTTTTCACCATATGTGCTTCAGTACAAAATGTTTGCAGTTTAAGTTGTGGTTTTATCCACCATTAATTAACGGTAATCCCCCATTACTCAACAGTAAATACCCAAGTTGGTGACTGCCTTGTTTTTGTAAGTCCTGCCGAGTTAAATTTAAAGGAAAACAATATTTCTGTATGATAAAAGAATTGAATTATTTTAGATTCTCACCCAAAGTTTAAGGTTTTCTTGTTTTCCTTATGTTTGTCTGCAAAGACACTCAAGTTTTTGCCTGAACATCTGGAAATGTTTTGTTTAAAGCTAATTGTTAACGCAACAAATTGTCTTGAACAGAAGGTTAATGGTTTATGCTGATGTTAGCATGATGCTGCTGAGATAAATAGATGGTGATGCTTACAAATATGGAGGCATGCATCCAGAGTAAATGTCAACATTAAACAGTTAAATGAGCTAAATTGTGAAGGTGTCACATTTGCACTGACCTGTGCTGTTTCCATTTTGCCTGAATAAATAATTCAGGTGGAGTGTGAGTGTTTCCAGCAAACACGCACTCATGTCCACGTTCAGTTAGCTGTTAAGAGGAAAACCGGGCTCTCCACTCTGACAGCCTCTCAATCTCCTGCCCACACACACATGCACTGAGCGACGGGCACAACGAGGAGGATAAGTGCATAATTATGGGATGTTTATGGCTGTCCTCTTACTAGTTAGTGACAATTTTACAGTGACGGGTTTTCGGGACAAGCAGAAATATTTTCGGCAGATTTGGAGCTCGGTTGTGAACGAGTGAACATTAAAACCCAGAGTTCTCTGCTCTGCTGCACTAAAGAGGCTGTTTAGTCTGAAAGATTCTTGTAAAAGACCAAACGCACAGCAGGGTTTCTTGAAGCGGACCTTACAAGGCAGTAATGGAACCTTTCCGCTGCATTTGATTGGTGTCAACTAGGGTTGCACAATATAATCGGTTATCGATAATTATTGGCCGATAGTGGACAGTGTGACGTCATGTCGATAATTCCGATAAGGAAAAAAAATAGCTGATAAAATTGACCGATAACTAAAAGCTTAAACTGCCGTCGCTTCCTCACTCACCACTCTGTATGTACTTGTGTCAGCACAGGTAAACAGCTACACAGCTTCTGAAGCGTGTACGTGACGTCACGTCTCAGCGCCTGCGCTAGAGGGCTCTGTCTGCAACATTCGCAGCACTCGCCCGTGTGGGCCTATTTCACCGTGTCTGAGACCGACAACTCCCTCGTTGTTCGCAAAATTTGTTCAACAGAAGTGCCATGAAGAGCAAAAAAAAAGGTCAAGCTTTAACACCACAAATTTCACAAGCTATTAAAAAATTCACCACCTCGATGTGTGGAAGGAATATGAAGCTGCTGTCTTTGCTAGTGCCAGCGCTTATTCTGGAAAAAAAACAAACTGCGGGGCTTGCACGGAAATAGCTGTCGGCGCCTTGCACTAGCATTGATGGTGAGCGATTGTTTTCTTTGCTGCAAATGTGCCGGATGAAAAAATCAACAGCTAACCTGTCAGAAAGCAGAGATGCTACTCCTGTTGATCCAACCACAGTTAAAAACAAAAAAACAAATGCACTTGTGTTGGTTTATTTCTTTTTGTCTTTCTGGTTTGTAAAATGCTTTGATGCCTATGTTTTTGAAAAGTTTATTTCTATGAGCAACCATTTATTTGCACATCAGTTAAAAACTTTATAGTTATTATTTTGCACTTCAGTTTCAATCAAAGCAATATTTTTTGCACTTTAAGATTAAATTATTTATTTTGCACGTTATTATATCGGGCATTATATGTATTGAAAAATGTACTTGTTACTTTCCTATTTAAGTTAAAGTCTAAGTATTTGTTCTGACCATTGAAATGCACTTTCTCTGTTCACAGATGTATGGCAGACTGAAAAGGCTTATAAAGTGTTTGTACAATCTGTTGCTCAATATATTTGCAGGTAAAACTAGTTCAGCAAATGTGTTGAATACATAAAAGCCATTCGCTGTTACTTTACTTACTAATATTTTTTTCTGAAGTACTTAAAAAAATATCTGTTGAGTATCGGTATGGGCTACAAGAGGCAGGAAAATATCGGGTATCGGTTGTAAACAGTCATTATTGTGAATCAGCAGTGTCAACCTCTTGGCAGTGCAGAGGCCCAATCAGACGGGTTCCTCTGTTAGGTGACAGTATGCTGTGCTTGAAATAAAATAAAGGCAGTTTAAACAACTAACCTTTATGTAAAGGGGACTCTGACTTTATACCGTCTGACATTTACTGGCATCAGGGTTTTAAAAAGGCTGCAGGTCTGGTTGAGCCATAGCCATATATCACTGGACAAAGCAGGTGTGACGTCACCTGTAGATAAGGCAAGGCAAGGCAAGTTTATTTGTATAGCACAATTCGTACACAAAGTAATTCAAGGTGCTTCACAAAACAGAAAAATGCATTAAAATCACAATACATCATAGAAATAATCAACATAAAATTTACTTTAAAAGAAAAGAAAAAAAAAAAAAAAAAGATTTAAAAAGAAAGGAAGGAAAGAAAAGTGCAGATAGGACCTTTCAGTCATATACACGGCTAAACAGAAATGTTTTAAGTCTAGATTTGAACATGAACACAGAAGAGGCCTGTCTTACGCCTTCAGGGAGGCTGTTCCAGATTTTAGCTGCAGAATATTGAAACGCTGATTCCCCTTGTTTAGTTCTGACTCTGGGAATCAACAGGAGGCCGGCCCCTGAGGTCCTCAGAGTACGAGATGGTTCATATGGCACTAACATGTCAGAGATGTACTTTGGTGCTCGGCCATGGAGAGACTTGTACACAAGCAGAGCTGCTTTGAAGTCTATTCTTTGATGTACAGGGAGCCAGTGCAAAGACCTGAGCACAGGACTAATGTGATCATACTTCCTGGTTTTGGTCAGGACTCGAGCAGCAGCATTCTGGATGTACTGAAGCTGTTTTACAGCTCGTTTGGAGAGGCCGGTGAGCAGGCCGTTACAGTAGTCTAACCTACTGGAGACAAATGCATGAATAAGTATCTCCAGGTCTCGCTTTGAGATTATGTTTTTGATTTTGGCAATGTTTTTCAGGTGGTAAAATGCCGCTGATGTTACTGATTTGATATGGCTGTTAAAGTTCAGGTCAGAGTCCATGATTACCCCTAGATTTCTGACTTGATTTGAGGGTTTAAGAGACAGAGAATGAAGGTAGCTGCTGACAATTTCTCTTTGTTTCTGTGGGCCAAAAACAATAACTTCGGTCTTGTCTGAGTTTAGCTGGAGAAAGTTGTTCTGCATCCACGCACTGATCTGTTGGAGGCAGTGGCTGAGTGAATCCACCGGCCCATATTCACCTGTTGTCAGTGACACATAGATCTGAGTATCATCTGCATAGTTGTGATAAGAAATGTTATTACTGCGTATTAACTGCCCTAGTGGCAGCATGTAGAGGTTGAACAGAAGGGGTCCCAGGATCGATCCCTGGGGCACACCACAATTCAAGCCCATGTAGTCTGAGACACAACTCCCAATTTCAACAAAATATTTCCTGTCTTCCAGATAAGACTTGAGCCAACTTAGGGCAGATCCAGAGATGCCAACCCAGTCTTGGAGTCTGTGCAAAAGGATCCCATGATCAACAGTATCAAAGGCAGCACTCAGGTCTAGCAGGATTAAGACAGAGACTTTTCCATCATCAGTGTTCAGGCGGATGTCATTGGTTACCTTGATAAGAGCAGTTTCTGTGCTATGATGGGGTCTAAAACCTGACTGGAAAACATCAAACGAATTGTTTAATAAGAGAAAGTCAGTGAGCTGTTGGTAGACAACTTTTTCAAGGACTTTTCCTAAAAATGGCAGATTAGAGATAGGTCTGTAATTATTCAGTACAGTGGGATCAAGACCGCTCTTTTTCAGGAGGGGTTTAATGACTGCAGTTTTTAAGGCCTCTGGAAATATTCCAGATTGAAAAGACATGTTAACTATTTGAGTAATTGATGGCAACACACTGTTCAAGACAGACTTTAGAAATCTAGTGGGTAACACATCAAGGCAGCATGTAGACGAGCTCAGACGGGTGATGGTCTCTTGGACAATTTGGTCAGTGACAGGTACAAAGTGAGTCAGTTTAGAGTGAGTAGGTGGCCGTTGGATAGTTATATGTGTTGTGGAGTTGATGGCTTTTTTAATGCCCTGAACCTTGTCATTGAAAAATACAGCAAACTCAGTACATTTGGGTGTACAAACCAGTTCTATTGGTAGCTGGGTTGGAGGGTTAGTTAATCTGTTAACTGTTGTGAACAGGATACGAGAGTTGCTGCTGCAACTTCCAATTATTTCAGAGAAGTACCTTTCCCTTGTTCTGCATAAGATCTGGTTGTAAGCGTACAACTCCGCCTTATATATTCCATAATGAACCTCGAGTTTTGAGTTGCACCACTTTCGCTCGGCTCTGCGGCACTGTTGTTTGTGTGCCCTGACTAGATCATCATTCCTCCAGGGAGCTTTCTGTCTATGTTTTCTCAATTTAACTTTCATAGGGGCAATGGCATCCAGAACATTCAAGATGCTAGAAGTAACAGAATTCAGCATTTCATCAACATTGGCACCAGAGACGTTTTCAGGGTTTATCATTTCTACAAACTGTGCCCTAGTGCTCTCATTTATTTGTCTCCCCTGGACAACTGCAGGGCCAGGCGGTGGTTTGGGAGCAACAGACAGGTCAAAGAATACACAGAAATGATCAGAGAGGGCGACATCAACCACACTGACATTGTAAATAATAACCCCCCTTGTGATGAGCAGGTCCAGAGTGTGCCCTCTGCTGTGGGTGGGGCAACTCACATGCTGAATTAGACCAAAGGTTTCAAGGACAGCATTGAGCTCTTTTGCATTTCTGTCATTGACATTATCAACATGAACATTAAAATCACCTGTAATGACTAGACCATCAAAGTCTGTGCACACAACTGAGAGCATTTCAGTGAAATCATCAATAAAACTTTGGCTGTGCTGAGGAGGTTTGTACATAACTATGCAGAGTAAGGGAGGAGTTTGTTTTAACTCAATCTTAAAGGACACATACTCAAATGATGAAAACACACCAAATGATAGTCTGCGGGTTGCAATATTATCTCTAAACAGTGCAGAAACGCCTCCACCCTTTTTATTTTCTCGTATTTCCGATTCATGTTTGTAGTTGGGGGGAGTTGATTCGACTAGAACTATGTTTCCTGTGTTTTTGTCAAGCCATGTTTCAGTTAATAACATAAAATCAAGATTAAAAGAAGAGATAAGATTATTGATTAAAAATGATTTGTTGCATAAAGATCTGACATTGAGTGCAGCAAGTTTGAGCTTAGTTTCCTTGTGTCATGGTGCAGGGTGGCTCGAGAGCCGGTTGGACCCAGACGCAGAGGTGGAGGCATGAGGATCAGAGTTGTGGCGTGGAACAAGACACGAGGAACATGGCATGACAAGGACAACCAGGACAGGAATAACTAATGGACCAACACAGGAGGAAGGCAGAGACAAGACTTAAATACAGACAGGGCAGACAAGACACAGGTGAACACGATCAGGGCAGATGGGGACCAAAGGAAGTAAAACTGAAGAAACCAGACAAGACAGGAGACTTTCAAAATAAAACAGGAAACAGAAACAAGACAGAACAAGGACCAAAAACAAGACAACAAGTTCAAATCATGACAGTACCCCCCCCTCAAGGAACCGCTCCGAGGTTCCACAAGTCACATGAGGGGGGGGCCCCGGAGGATAAACCTCGACGGGCACAAGAGTCCAGAGGACGGCCGGGGGTCCGCGCCGTCCGGCGAGGCAGGTCCGGAGGACGGCCGGGGGGCCGAGCCGTCCGGCGAGGCAGGTCCGGAGGACGGCCGGGGGTCCGCGCCGTCCGGCGAGGCAGGTCCGGAGGACGGCCGGGGGGCCGAGCGGTCCGGCGAGGCAGGTCCGGAGGACGGCCGGGGGGCCGAGCGGTCCGGCGAGGCAGGTCCGGAGGACGGCCGGGGGGCCGAGCGGTCCGGCGAGGCAGGTCCGGCGTGGAGTCGTCAGGCGTGGAGTCGTCAGGCGTGGAGTCGTCAGGCGTGGAGTCGTCAGGCGTGGAGTCGTCAGGCGTGGAGTCGTCAGGCGTGGAGTCGTCAGGCATGTCGGGCCAGCAGTCAGGCTCTGGCGGGTCGGGCCAGCAGTCAGGCTCTGGCGGGTCGGGCCAGCAGTCAGGCTCTGGCGGGTCGGGCCAGCAGTCAGGCTCTGGCGGGTCGGGCCAGCAGTCAGGCTCTGGCGGGTCGGGCCAGCAGTCAGGCTCTGGCGGGTCGGGCCAGCAGTCAGGCTCTGGCGGGTCAGGCGTGGAGCCGAGCTCAGGCGGGTCAGGCGTGGAGCCGAGCTCAGGCGGGTCAGGCGTGGAGCCGAGCTCAGGCGGGTCAGGCGTGGAGCCGAGCTCAGGCGGGTCAGGCGTGGAGCCGGAAGTGGGGACCGGTCGGGGTTCCGGCGGAACCCCCCTGGAAGCCGGGACGGGTCGGGGCGCAGGCGGCACCCCCCTGGAAGCCGGGACGGGTCGGGGTGCAGGCGGCAACCCCCTGGAAGCCGGGACGGGTCGGGGTGCAGGCGGCAACCCCCTGGAAGCCGGGACGGGTCGGGGTGCAGGCGGCAACCCCCTGGGAGCCGGGACGGGTCGGGGTGCAGGCGGCAACCCCCTGGGAGCCGGGACGGGTCGGGGTGCAGGCGGCAACCCCCTGGGAGCCGGGACGGGTCGGGGTGCGTCCATAACCACCACTGGAGCGGGTTGTGGTGCGTCCGGGACCACCTCCGGAACATGAAGGGGCTGGAGGGCATCCGGGACCACCACTGGAAGGGGTTGTGGTGCGTGCCGGACCACCTCCGGAACAGGAAGGGGAGGTTGAAGGGGACGGCGGGGACGACGGCGACGACGACCCCCCCTCATGGCGAGACGGCTCCCTGTGAAGTCCAGGTGGCTCCCACTCCAGGCATACGAGGCAAACTGGGCCTGGTCAAAAACCCAGTAAGACCTCGTACGCTCGGCTTCCTGGCAGTAGGCCTCTAGTAGCTTCATGTCCCGCTCTGCTGGGTCCAGAAAGTATGGTTGGTCCATTCTGTCATGGTGCAGGGTGGCTCGAGAGCCGGTTGGACCCAGACGCAGAGGTGGAGGCATGAGGATCAGAGTTGTGGCGTGGAACAAGACACGAGGAACATGGCATGACAAGGACAACCAGGACAGGAATAACTAATGGACCAACACAGGAGGAAGGCAGAGACAAGACTTAAATACAGACAGGGCAGACAAGACACAGGTGAACACGATCAGGGCAGATGGGGACCAAAGGAAGTAAAACTGAAGAAACCAGACAAGACAGGAGACTTTCAAAATAAAACAGGAAACAGAAACAAGACAGAACAAGGACCAAAAACAAGACAACAAGTTCAAATCATGACACCTTGGGACTGGTCAAAATCTTCTTGCAAGGGATGTGAACTAGATTTCTTTGATTGGACAATCTAACTGCCCTTTTTTGCATTCTACGTGGTGCAACTACAGGTATAGCACCAGAAGGAAGCTGTTCATCACAGGGCCCCAGTTTGACATAACCTTTCCTAGGACACTGGGGGCCCGTTTCATCCTAGCTCCGGGGAATAGCACCTCTAGAGGCGCGCAGGAGAGGTCGAGTTGAGGGTAGTTTGGGTGATGGACCGGGAGGAGCGGGAGCTGGACGGGATTTGGGTGAACGACGGAGGGGGCGTGTTGGAGGGGGTTTGGATGAAGGCCGTGTTGGAGGGACTTTGGGTGAAGGATAAGGAGGGGGCGCTGGAGGGGTAGGAGAGCTCCTGTGTGGTGTGAGGCTCACAGGTGTTAGGGGAGCCATCTTAATTCCTGACTTAATGAGGCTATCAAAATGGCTAGGTAGGGCCATGGGTGAAAGTGGGGGGGACGAAAAGGAAAGTGATTCTTCACTGGGAGTAGATGTAGCAGGGGGCGCCCACAGCTGGTCAGATGGTGGAATTTCTGGGGCCAAATCTGGTGGTTGTTGTTGTGGTTCTGCAGCTGGGTCCTTAGCTGGCGGTAGTTGTTGTGGTGCTGGTGCAGGTGAGTCCTTAGATGGAGATGGTTGCTGTAATGCTGGTGGAGCTGAGTCTTTAGATGGAGGTGGTTTTGGTGCTGGTGCTGCCGGATCAAAGTCTTTGACCGTAGGTGGTGGAGGTAGTTGTTGTTGCCGTTGTGCTGTGGTTCCTGGGACACTGGCTCGGTCCTTCCTTACTGCCTTTTCAGGGCCTTGGCCTCTATGCCCCAGAGCGTGGAGGAGGTTCTTCACTAACTCTCTTGCTCCACCTCTGTTCAGGTGTGGGCCTCTTCCCATGAATAGGTCCTTTCGCTTCCAGAATGTATTGAAGTTCTCAATGTAATGCAATCCTCTGGAAGCACACTCTCTGGAGAGCCAATTGTTCAGCTGAAACAGACGGCTGAACTTGAGTGACACCCCATCGATGTTAGGAAGAGGTCCACTGATGAATGCTTCAACCTCTACTTTGTCAATCTCTTCAAATAACTTCATGAAGTCCTTTTTCAGACGTTCGAACTGTTCTTTTCTGATATCGACAGCACCTACATGGATGATTATTCGTTTGACTCCTTGGTACAAGACTTTAGATAAGAGTCCTGTAATCACTGGAACAGTAGAACTTGGGCAACATAAAGTTTGCATTCTTCTGTGGCTGACTCCACTGATAGCGCCATCTCCAAGCAGCAGCGTATCTCTGACCTTGACGTTTGGCACAGATTTTCTTTCTGCCTGTGCTTTGTTTCCAACATTATGACTCCTTCTCTGTGGTCCAATTTCACTGTGTTCTTCAATATCACATTGTGTTAGGGGTAAAAATCTGTTTGTGAGCTTTATTTCGGATGTTCTGTCATCTTTACGCTTTGGCTTAACACAGAGTTCCTCCGCACAAAGTTTCGGAAAGGACACAACATCACTCAGGTCTATGTCACTGTTCTTCTCGTTTGTGGTAAGAGCAGGCTTCTTACCACCCGATGTTACTGGAAGGGTCTTGTGAAGTCCATTTTCAGTTTCCAAAGTAAATATCCTTGTTTGTAGCTCTTTTATTTCTTGTTGGTAGATCCGACAGCGTTCACAGTGGGAGTTTGTTTTTCTTTCTCTTCCGGACATGTCGCTGGCTTGTCAAAAATATTGATTTATATAGGTGGAAGTCACAAAAAAGGATGACCAGTCTGATATTCCAGGATGTGTGGAAGAAGTAAAATGATTAGAAATGATTAATTAAATGATTAAAAAGCAAATAAAGCAGGAAGCAGCAGGAGCAGGGAAAAAAGCGTCTGCACTCTTTTGCAGGGGGAGGAGATAATGCTAGAGCTGTGACGGTGTGGGACTTTTGATCACTGCAGTGATGAAGCAGCAGGAGTTGTGGTGTCGCGGTTAACCACCCCCCCTGCTGCCGCCAAACACAAAATCCCCAGCGGCCGCGTCGCAAATGAATACAATTAATGTTTACAACGCAATATTATTTAACAACTAATTATCTAACTAACGAACTAACTATATAGGTGTTGTAGAATGACTATGTGTATGTGTGTCAGTGCGTTGCATGTGTAAGAGGAATGAGCGCGAGCAGCACAAGAGTGAGTGAGAGCGTGCACAAGTGTTGGGGGTGCGTTCATGTTTGGTGTTAGGAGTGAATGAGAACAGTAATAAAAGGTTTCCCCCAGAAGAACGGTGGTTGATACTTTATTAAACCGCTCTGGAGTAGAGCTGTGACGGTGTGGGATTTTTGATCACCGCGGTGATGAAGCAGCAAGAGTCGCGGTGACTCTATCGCCCCCCTCCCGAACACAACATCCTCCGGCGGGCGGCCGTGTCGCATTCTCAAGACCGCACGCAGCTTGTACTGGAAATGCATACAATGGATATGAATAATTAGAACACAGTAAATTTGTCGTATTTCTTCGCGAGACGGAAACTTCTCTGTGACAAATATACGGCATTTTGCCTCGTCCAAATTCACCGGCTGTGAATCTGTGAATGTTCCTGGGGGTGAATTTACACACCAACTTCTTCAGGGTAAGAGTTTAGAATCAGAATCCTTTAATTGTCATTGTACAAGGTGATACAATGAAAGTGTAGCAGCCTTGGAGTGGTGAAGATAAAATAAAATAAAATAAAAATACTGTAACTCACATCTCTATTATTAAAATGTACAATATGTACAGAACAATTAAATACGTATGAACGATGTTTCAGGATGGAGACTCTGTCTTTTTAGGGTTTCTTCTGCCTTTACATAAAACATGATGGGTTTGCCGTTCGGACCAACGGTTCTTTTATTTTATGACATCTTTCTGTGACTCAGAAGTGGTGTTTGAAACTTGAACGGCAGAGGAAGCTCAGGCCCTCGTCGGTTTTCATTCCGCTCACATGAGGGTTTGATCCCGTAGAAAAAGGGCTTCCTCCATATGTTGCTCCGAACTCTGTTTTCATTTGGGTGAAGGGGAAGAAGGGAATCAAACCACTGGAGTGTTTGTGTTGCTGCTCAAAGGAAGAGCAATGAAAACTATTTGGGGACTCGGCGCTGACTGCAGCTTCTGTTTTTCCCAGCTGAAATGCTCTGTCCAATCAGGCGCAAACTTGTTGTTCAAATCCTCCACAGAAGCAGGAAATAAACCTTTCTTCTCCTCTTTGTCCAGGTGAGTCTGATGCACAACGGCTGGCCGGTGATTTCTGCATTTGCGGGCGACCAGGACGTGACGCGTGAGGCCGCCAGCAACGGCGTCCTGATCCAGATGGAGAAGGGTGACCGGGCCTACCTCAAACTGGAGAGAGGAAACCTAATGGGAGGATGGAAATACTCCACCTTCTCCGGCTTCCTGGTGTTCCCAATGTAGAGGAGAACAGGAGGAAGATGGAAAGTTCAACGAAGACGAGGGAAAAGAAACAAGGACATGGATGAGATGGAGGAGGAAGAAAAAGGACAACAAACTTCTGCAGACGGCGAAGGAGCTGAAAAGATGAGATGTTTTTCGGGGTAAACAGAGCGATTGCAGCCACCTTCTTCACCTCCTTCACGCTCATCCTTCCTTTTCCTCCCTCTGTTTTCCCTCTGGCTTGACTGCAGCTTTTGGACAGCCGAAACTTTTTTTATTCTCTGCTGATTTGTTTGTCCCAGAGTTTCCCAAAAGTCCAACCATCCGTCCCTCCACTGCACTCGTTCATCCACTCATTCAGCCATCAGCTTCGAAGAATGTTTTACCATGAACTTTATCTTGTTCTCTGTGCCCATTTTGTTGTCTTTTTTTCCTTCTACTTGTTTTAAATCCTTTTTATTTTTGCCCAAATTACCTTTATTAATCAGAAAATATGAAACTCTGATCTCAAAACTTGCTGCTGTAAACTTCAGGTTCATCCGTTTTTTGCGTTTTCAAGAAATTAAAGTAAAAAAAGAAACTGTGGCCTAAATGAATCAAATTGAAAGCAGGCGTAAACAGAAGGATTCTTGCATAAATGAGTTTGCATTTTAGGATCCAGCACAGCTAAGAATATGGTAAAAAAAACCAAAATCTAACGCTTTTGTTAAAAAAAAGACACTTTAAAATAGGAGGGTTTGTTTTAGAACATTGTAAAAACAATGTTTTTTGCTTAAATATGACTTAAGAAGAATTATTAATTGACTGATTTAGCAATTAGATGTCCAAACAACCTTCAGTTCAGTTTTTTCCCCCTTTCTAGTTGCTAACTTTATCTCCAGCCTATGAACAGATGGATCCAGGTTTAACACCTACATCCAAGAAGCCAATTGCATCAAAGATGACAAAGAATCCG
Organism: Oryzias latipes; assembly: GCF_053564925.1. Lineage (NCBI taxonomy): Eukaryota > Metazoa > Chordata > Actinopteri > Beloniformes > Adrianichthyidae > Oryzias > Oryzias latipes. The sequence goes on along the minus strand of NC_136242.1, from coordinate 28,660,054 downwards.
CCTTAGTGATGGACTCCAAAGAAAGTGTTGATTTGAGAAAAGCTCCGCCTTCACACACCTGGACACACAAGGATGACTTCAAGGTTACACAATCTTTAATTCTACATAAAAGAAGTAGGTCAGCCAATTCACTCTCTGTTTTCTTTTATTAAAATCGATTTTAAAACCCTTGAAAAAGATAACTATTAGCATATCAGTAGAATGCTAAAGGCTAAATTGGGTAATCACATTGGTAATCACCTGAGAGGTTGCTGAAACATTGTACCGGACAGTCAGACAATGTCAAGTACAATCTCAGTACTGCAATGTTAGATAGCTTAGAGGAAGCTAAATGAAGATACATTTGATGATAAAGGCTAACCTAAAGAAATCAGACACAAACATTAAAAAAATATAAATGTCTGAACTATTGCAAAAATTTAGAAATATTAAAAACAAAAGGTAAATGAAATACAAGACTAGTAGAAGGTGTAAGAAAAACATTTGGTAAATCAGACAGGTGCAAAATATCAATAAGGCTGCTGCTGAAGCAGATACGAGAAAACGTAGCTAAAGCGAATGTAACACAGGCTACTGAGAGCTCAACGGTGTTAAACGATGCTCAGAGAAGAAAAAAGGGTCAATAAAGACAGTTGCTAACAACAGCAGGGACATTTTTCAGCATTTTTAAATATGGGGGACTCAAAACGAGCAACGTGCAAATTAAAGACATTTGATCCCAAATGCAAACCTGAAGGAAACACAAATCAACAGAAAAAGATGACAGTTAAACACTAAAAAATAAAACCTGATCAGAATAGTAAATGTATCTGAAAATAGTCTAAAACAGCAGAAGAAAGAAATGCTTAATTACCATGTTAAATGCTAATGCTTTATCAAATTGTGCAGAAAACGAAACCTTAAAAATGTTGGTGTTGTTAAAGCTGGAACAGATAATATTTACAGACAAAATGGCAAAAAAGAAGTTGAAAGTTGGAAGTAGAGCAAAATAAGGCCATTGTTGAAAAAAAAAAAAAAGGTAAACGGTTAAAATACACCTTTCTACTTCATTTTTAAAATAAACTTCAGCTATTGAGAGCAAAAAGACTCAATAGAAAGAAAAACTTTGGATTTCCAAATACAAATACTCATGTTTGGACTGTAAACAGAAGCAGGAGCTTCAGACCAGATTTGAATTTCTTTATTCATGATTTCTGTTTCTTTGTTCTGTTCAATGCAAAGCATTTTTTCCGATGCTCATAAAACAGGAAGTGCTTTTGCTCTTTTGCTTTTGTCATCCTTCATCTTCCTGTGCACCCCCCCTCCCCTTTTATGGTTCATCACATCTTTTTCTCGTCCCTCTTTTCCACCGCTCCTCCCTCCACGTCTGTATTTACCTGCTGCTGTACTCGTCTGACTCCGACCTGCGAATCCTTACGCGCTTTTTTTCATGATGGACTGTGGACACTGAACCCTTCAACCACAAACCTTACACACAAACACACACACATCTATGTACAAATACATGTATTTCTATATAAATGTCTGTGTGTGTTTGTTGGAAGACACGCACCGTGGATATATAAACATATGAAAATCTAAGCCACTGTTTCTATTCTATGATGATAATAATGGTAATACTAGTACTGAACCTGATTGATGATTATAATATCTGTATTTCCGTACTTGAGTGTTCTATAAAAGAAAAAAGACTAAATGAAACCTAATAGTGATTGTGTGGAAATCTGAGGCTGACATTCTGCTCTTCTGATTAAAAACTTGCTTCTTCTTTTTGTTTTGGGTCAAATCAAAGTGTGGCTAAAAAGCTAAGACTTTACATATATATAAAAGTGATATTATTATTATTATTATTGATATTATTTCACTGTACAGTTATGAAAATATTTAGACGACTAAACTATTCTTTGATTTATCATTCAAATCCATTTATCTACTGTTTTTTTATTTATTTATTTGCTCTGAAGAAATCAATAAAATTAAACGGTACTTTTATTTTTCTTAAACCTAAAACAAGTCCAGACTGGAAATTCTTTGTTCGGTAAGAACAAACACGTGTTTCTATGTGTGATGCTGTGTGTTTGTTTTGTTTCCATAAATCCAGTCAATTTGCTTCTTTTCTTCTCCCTGCCTTTGTCCTCCTTTCCGTCTTCGCTCTAAACCCCTCTCCTCCTTCTTCTGGGTTTATTTTTGGTTCTGGTTTCGCTCAGACGTTTCCTCCCTCTCATCTGCCTGGATCTCCTCCACTCGGTTGGTTTTTAAGGTTTTGTGGATCATTTCTCTTCAGAGTTTAATGAGCTCCAGGGGGAAAATTATCACTAAAATAACAAGCAAACACAAACATTATCTCCTCCGTCCTCCTGCTTCTTCCCGTCTTCCCTGGCCTTTTTTTTCTTCTGATTCTTTTTATTTTTTTGTTCTGTTGTTCCCCTCCAGCCTCTTGTGTTCAGGTTTACTCCCCATTTCCATCACACTCTTCTTTTTTGTATGTTTTAGCTCAAGCTTGGAATTTTCTTTCATTTTTTTTACATTTATTCTAGCAAAGGTTGTTTTTAATAAATCCATAAGAGGGTTTTTGTTGCACAGTTGTAGTAAAAGGTCTTCCTGTCTAATCTCACGCCTTTTCAGTTTGGAAAGATTTGTAATTTCCAGGGAAGAATTAGGTTCACCGTCTCTCCTAGTGTTCATATTATACACAACATTGATAATTTAAAGGTTTGTCATTAGAATACAAACTATTTTCTGCTGCTATCTTTACCATCATCAAGAAGGAAGTGTTTCCGTGAAAAAGAATGGACGAAAAGAACAATAGTTTTTCTTTAAAAACAACTGTAAAAGCTGATGGCGAAAATAAAAACACTTGAGTCAGAGGAGATTATAGTAAAAGGTCTTAAAGCACAGGAGAAAGGGGAACTGTTTAACCAGAAACGTCTCTTACCAACTGTCAAACACGGCAGTGGAGCAGTGATGATGTGGGCTTCAGTTTTTAGGTTGCAGGACCTTGAGTCCTTGTGAACACCGGAAAGGCCAGGAACCTATCTGAAGTCCAGAAAGATGTAGTGATCGGAAAAAGCGGAGTGAAAGATTGTTCTAAGAACAGTGATAAATAAACAATGGAGCAGGTAAAGAAGAAAAATAAAAATGCAGGTGCTGTAATGATTCAAAGATAAAAAAAACAAGAATATCACTGAATAAAGTAAAGTAGGCAGAACTTTCCAATGAGCTTTAGTTCAGCCTACATTAACATTTATTCCACCATACAAATGATAAATGACAGCAGTTCTGAAACCAGGAAGACCCTTTGTTCATCCACACTGTAATTAGACAATCAAGGTTCACCTGCAGGGAAAGGGAGACCCTTCTTTTGGAAGGGTACATTAACACGGATCAGTCTGGTCTTTCTTTGATTCTCACCAGTTTACTGACCTGGATTATGAAGATGCCAATTTGAACCAGATTAAGAGGTTATTCTAAGTTGAAAGCATTCTAAGACCCTCCTCAATGTTTGGCGGAAGTGACTACATATTAAAGCCAAAGAGACGACATTATCCACGCAAAATTCAAAGATAGTGAGCTGCAGAGCCTTTTTTTCTTTCAGAGTCGAGGCTTGATTTTAGCCTCCACGGTTTGATCATGTTGTGTTTGACATAATTTCTGGTTAAGGTTACAGCAGGTGGCAGGAAAGCTGGAGTCCCCACAGCGATAGAGAAACAAACGTGTGGGTGTGTTTTGATTTCCCTCTCTGCAGTGGAGCTGTCCAGAGGCCTTGTCCTCCAGCCGTAATTCAATTGTGTTTGAGCGAAGGAGACATAATTGTCTGCAGCAAGTCATCGCCAGCCAAACAAAGTGTGTGTGTGTGTGTTTGAAGTCTCCTCCCTTCCCTCTCCAGTCTCACCTCCCTGCTGCAGCCTCCTCAATGTCAGGAGAGAGCTGACAGTTGGACCTGATGCAGCATTATATTTTCAGCTCTATGGAAATGTGGACGCTGTTATTTACAGCTGCCCTGAGCGCACACTCACACATCCTCACTGCCAAACTCCCTTCTGCCCTCTTGCCCTCTAACTGCAGCCAGATGGAGACGGATGGACAGAGAAAAGGAAGACGGGTAGTGTCTGACTGACATCCAGACAAGGAAAAGACCCGATCAGCAGTTTCTTTCTGCTGTTTTCCCCTGTGACCTTTGAACTTGATGTAAACTCAGCCTCTTCTCTGGTCATGAACGGCCACAAAACTGCAGGGTCTCCACCCCTATAGTGGACTGCAGTAATGACGAGCTTTACATCAGAGGAATATGCTCCACTTCTGTGCTGTCACTCACCACACATTTCTGTAAACATGTTCACTTGCGCAAACTATGATCTTTCGTGCAGATTCTTTCAAAAGTACACTCACCAGCCACTTTACAAGATACACCGTGGACCCATTTTTACCTTCAGAACTGCCTTAATCGGTGGTGGCATAGATTCAATAAGGTACTGGAAACCTACCTCAGAGGGTTTGGTCCATATTGACATGATAGTATCACGCAGTTAATGCAGATTTGTCAACTGCACATCTTTGATGCCAATCTCCCGTTCCATCGCAAAGGTGACATATTGGCTTAAGATCTGGTGACTGTTGTTATGCTTTTTCTCTCCTTAAGTTTATGTTTGTGATATTTTGTTATTTCCATTTTTGCAATAAACCTGCCACCACAGAAAATTGTTGCCATATCCAACACTGTGTCCAGTAAACTGCATGTCAGCTGGTGTTAACAAATTCTTAAGATGCTGGACTTCCCAGTTCAAATTCGGACAACTTTGTTTATCCCAGAGGGGCAAACAGTTACCAGACACACGCCCTCAAAGCCAAAAGCACCAACTCCCAGTTTAAGGGTATGTTAACTCTGCAATTGATCATCTACAAAGAGGGTCAGTTGTAAAAAGGAAGGTAAAACAGGAGGCCCACCAGCACTTCCTGTCAGCAGAATCAGAGCCTTATCTTTATGCCAAGCTGCTCTGATGCTGTAGTTAATGCTAAAAAGCCCCAGCCAAGTACTTGTTCATACTTCTCAGTTGAAATTTCTGTATGGAGTTTGCATGTTCTCCCCAGTGCATGCGTGGGTTTTCTGTGGGGACTCCGGCTTCCTCCCACCGTCCAAAAACATGCTTCATAGATGAATTGGTTACTCTAAACTGTCTCTAGGTGTGAATGTGAGTCATGGGTGTGTGATTGTGGCCATGTGACAGACTGGCGACCTGTCCACGGTGTCCTCTGCCTAACTCTCGCCTGGATCTTGACTACCCCTGTCTCCTTGGATGATCTTATACCCGTTATCAACTCCTGCCTGCCTGACCCTGATTTGGCTTTGTGGACTTTTAGCTGAGCTAATAAACCAGCTCCATTTTGATCCAGACGTCTGCCTGTTATTGTTTCAAGCTTTTTTCTTTCAGAGCTTTAATCCAATATATAAAAGACTTGATGTCTTCTTTTTGTAGTCGGGCTTAAACCACAATTATAATTTCTTCTCCATGATCAATGTTCAAATAGTTGGCATTTCTGTGAATTAAGGGGATGTCTTCCATTTGTCACTACCAAATAAGAGTCCCTGATTGGTCAAAGTTGAACCTGGTTTAACTCAACGGGCGTTCAATGGCTGCGTGTTTTGTATGTAGAGCCTAATAGATGTCGCGGAAACTTGCATAGTGATGCATGAAAATGAGTTTTATAACTCTCCGAAACCTGCATCTACACTCGTTTGATCGCTTGAGGGTGCGTTGTCGAGGGTGGTGTGAACGTAGCTTAACAATGAAAGAAAACATGAAACATCAGTGTTTCATGAACTATAATATTTTGGTCTCACTTTTTAAACTAAATTAATCAACTTTTGGAGAATAAATACGATTCTTGGATTCTCCTATTTTCAGACACTTTTACTAAAAGTTCTGAACCAGATACTTCTTATGACACTTTTGTGACGGTATGTTCATGTATATTAAATTAATTTATTTTAGTGGACAAGGTAAAGGTTGTGGACAAAATCCCCTTTGGAACAGAAGTTTAAGAAAAGACAAAAGAACACAACCTGAAGAAAAACACTGATTCTAGATTCCATTTAAATGGAAACAACAGATCTGCTATGGCCAGACTGTTTATGATACATTATAGCAGCTCAAGACTGAAAAAATGCAGTAGTTGTTTAACATACAAAGTTAATTTCTAGCATCTTATCAGAGGAGGCAATTATCTGCTGGTTTAACCCCTTGTGCTATCTTTACTTTGGTTCCCCATCCTTCCTGATTGTGTTCACCTGTGTCTTGGTTGTCTGTATGTATTTAAGTCTTGTCATTCCCTTCCTCCTGGGCTGGTCCATAGTATGTTAGTCAGTATGTTAGTCTGCTCTCCCCGTTTCGAGTGTTTAGTGTTTCGAGTTTCTAGCCTGCCGTCTGCAGTGGTTTTGGTTTTGTGTCCTTAGTTTTGTTTATTAAAGCTCCCGTTCCCCTGCAACCTCCTGCCTCCTCTCTCGCTCTCTGCGCCTGGGTGCTTCCTCCCTTCTCCCCCCGTAACAACCCCTCCCCCTCCCCTTTCCTCTGACACACGCGGCTCCGTCTCTATGGCGGGAGGCACAGCTGCGGCTCAGAGTTGATTGTCAGATAGAAAAAGACTCCCAATCACCTGTTAGTGTGATTCAGCCAGCCACCGGCGAGTTGCGCCCCCCTCTCGAGTTTTTTGACTTATGTTCCAAAGACTACCGCAAAGAGGTGTGGCCGCAAGCGTCTTACAGCAGAGGGCGGTGGTTACGTGCGCGTCGGGTCTGCTGTGTCGGAGCAAGTAATTGTGGGAAATAATCCCCATTGCCTGCTTTTGTCGAAATTTGGTTGAGCATGGGTGTTTGTTCTGCCTAATTCTTTTTCATGTGCCTGTTTTACGTTGTTTCACTCTAAGTTATTTAATCTTTTTTTTATTTTTATTTTTTGCACCATAAAGGCCCGTACACACCGGGACGAATATTCGCCAGGCGTTATTCGCCAGCTTTTTTCGCCACGTCTTTTGTGTTCACACCCAGGCGATTTTCGCTGACGATGAGCCAAGCGAACATGCAATTTCCTTCCCTGACATTAGATGGCGCTTAATGTAAACAGAAATACTCCTGTACACAAGGTGGCGCTGCGCAACTTTACGATTCTTAAAGTCGCTTTTCACTCAGAAAAAGAGAGCAAGTATTTACGCGCTTGTCAGAATCATACAAAGAAAACATGAATATTTCAAGCATCAGTAGCTCCAACTGGTACTTGGTAAGGGGATATTTAAGAATGTCCGTCATTATTTCTTCGCGGCAGTGTAGACGCTACTTGGCGTCTAACTTCTTCGCTGGTATGTGTGCTCAGCAAGGCAGTTTTGTGTTTGAGCGCCCCCGAGTTGTGTTTTACTGTAACTTCAGAAGCTCCAGACACGTGTCCAAAGCGCCATTCTCATTGGTCGAATAGATTTCGACGCGACGCGTCGAGAAAAAAAAACGAACCCGAGGCGTTTTTTTTTTTTGACGCTTTGGCGCTTGGCGTTTTTTCGCCTCGGTGTGCACACTCACATTGTTGCCCTTTGTTTAGTCACGAGGCGTTAAACGTCGGCGAAAATCGCCGGCGAAATTCGTCCCGGTGTGAACAGGCCTTAAGTGTGAAGAGGAAACAGGATCAAGACATTATTAAGTGTCTGATGTGTCAAAAATTAAAGTATTAAGTGTCAGCAGCTGAAGCAATTTCAAATTAAAAGCGCAAAGTTGCCTCTTTGAATATAGCAGGACATTGTAACCAAATGTCGCCCCCTATGAAGTGCCGCCCTGGGCGACCGCCCACATCGCCCATATCAAAAACCGCCACTGAGGGGAAGGTAGCAGGCTACTCAAGTGAATCCATAAGCAGATGAGGCCATTGGAGAGGTTGGATGAAGGTAATACCTTAGCCTGAGATGGAGTATCATTGGGTGTCACAGGCTCAGTCTGCCTTTGTTGATCTTACGTTATGAGCTGAGGTGAGGTGACGGGGGACGGCAGAACACAGAGTTACTGATAGACTTAATACAAAGCAAAGAACAGCAGAAAATGAACACATCGGCAGATTTACAGCTGTGAGGTTCATAGACTGACTGTTGTTCACATTCAGAGAAACATCTTCAAATCAATGATTCTGAAGTATGAGGTGATCCAAGTTTTTAATCCATTCTGATAAATGAAGGTGATCGATTCTTAAAAACAGTTTTTTTTACGTTTCAGATCTTATCAGTAAGCTTTGAAACCACTGTTTTGACTTGTTCCACCCACAATGTGAGCACGACAGCCTAAAATGGTAAATTGAAGTTTTGAGGACTGCAAACCCTGAACATGGTGAGTCCTGGGGTCTCGCCTTGTTTTTCATTAGTAATCCTGGAAAAAAAAAATTAGATGAACTTCAAGGCTCCAATTTGATTTTTTACTAAGAATTACTCACAGTAGTGTAGCCACTGGGGGCAATTAAACCTGTAAAGAGAAAAGAGGAAACTTCTATCCTTTACTTGCAGCTGCAGATATCTCTGTATTAGCCCCTTCCATAGAGCTGATGTCTGTGGGAGGGGCAGAGTCACCAGCCACGGCAGGAGCTGCATGCTGGAGGAGCAAAAACAGTAAATCAGAGTTCACAAGTGTTTTCATTTTCAAAAGCTTCTGGTGATTTGGAGGAAGAAGGGCAGGGATACGGTGGCCAAAATGTTCATGATAAAAAAAACAAATGTGTAAAGAGTGAGAAACTAAAGCAAAAGTAAATAAGAAGCGTTTTTCCGCAGGTGTTTTCCACACAGATGGAGTCTCGTTCTTTAATCCTTTTACATTTTTCTTTGAAAACAATTCAAATTGAGTCAATGAGCACAAGCTCTAATGACTCCAAATGAATTGTTTTCCTTTTGGTGACACTAACAAAGAAAGTCCAAAAGTCTGGTGTTTCATCGGGATTAGAACCTGCAGTTCTAATGCAGTGTTTTGGCAAAAGGCCACACTGTTTAGTTTGACTCCATGTTTCAAAGTTTGTATTTAAAGCTGGTCCACCTGTTGGGACCAAAATAAGTTTCGTCTACCAGGGATTTCTTTCGTCTTTTGCTTTTTTTTTTAATGACTGCACAGACAGATGTGTGTCTGGTTGCCTGATGGGAAAGAAGGGGGAGATGAGGAGCCTAAGAAGGAGTAACTACATTATGAAGAGCTGGAGAAATCCAACATGTGACAGTTGGAGCGGGCAAGGGGAGGAGAGGAAGCGACGCCATATGGCTTCACTTCAGGAGTGGAGGCCTTGGATGATTGATTGAGGAAGAGGTGAGGTGACTTCTTGGACCTTTATGCTGCAGGCGACTATTTCTGTGCAGAAAGTTTACTTGGGTTTGGAAGCTTTCAAATTCAAATCATGCAAAAGAAATATAATGTTTTGTCTCCTGAAAACAAGCTTTGGTTTAATCCAGACACTTACACTGAAGAGGAGTGATCATTATTTTTATTCAGGCCACTGTCTTTTCTTGAAACCTTCTTGACTCATGTTTTATCTGCTCTATTCTTCTGCTCATCACATGCGATTGTGCTGCAGCGTTTTGCTCTTAAAGGGGAGTGCCAACCCCACAGCGCAGCAAAGCTCAACAATCAGTTTCTTCTCAAGAGTTTTCTCAGTGTGCAGAGTTTTGATTGACCAGGAAACAGGCTGAGTATTTGAAAAAATTACTTTCACATTCAAACGGTCACACAAGGGGTTCATTCTAATTAGTCCACAGATGAAAGCACTAAAGTCTACTTGAGGGCTTTTAACTGTCACTCTGACATGAAGGACGACACCCTTGAAAATAAAATGTACTATTTTTCTTTTGACCAGGTCAGCAAGATCAGAGATGCTCTGTTGCCATGGCAATACTTTGCAGCCATATCAGGAAAAACAGTCTTAAGATCATGACACCCTAATAAAGCCCAAGAGAAAGTAAGAACATGTGTTGAGATATGGTAAAAATGTACTGAAGGTACTCAGTTTTATACCTTCCCATATCGTCCACTGACTTTGTGTCACCTGAGAAACTGGTTTGGGACATCTTGCAGCATATTTCTGCTTTTTTTTTTTCCAACTACAGCTGCAGATGTTCTACACCACGACGGCGGAGAATGTACTAAACCAGAGGTGTCCAAATCCAAGCCTTTAGGGCCTGCCTCTTGCTGGTTTTCCAGAAATCCTTCCTCATCTGCTGCTGATTACCTGGAGCAGGTGTATTTAGCCAATAAGGAGCGTCAGTGGCAGGTTGGTTGGAAAACATGTAGGACACCGACCCTTAAGGCCTGGAATTTGACACCCCTGGTTAAAACCAAAGCCCCCATGTCTATGCTGTACCTGGCCACCAACATTTCTGATTTTTTACCACTTTCACGTCCTTCCTGCAAAAACTTCAGGAGCTGTGCTCGACTCATCTGCCTCCCTGTATTGTGAGAAAGTCGTCTCCGTTCTTGCCTTAGAACAACTGAACTTCTCTTTTAGACCAGTTACTGTACCTGAAGGTCCAGAATTGTGGATCCTCTGGCCAATTTGAATGAAAACACTGAGCATTCTATCCAATTTCTCTGCCTTTTGTTTATAGGAATATCATCCACTGCTAACAAAAAGACCAAATTGCAAACACTTCCACGCAAACTATTTCATTTTACCTGGAAGATCAGATGTTTCTTTGCCAATTATGCCTTTAACTACCTGGTTTCTTAGGTTTGCAAATTGCTTTTCAACGTTAAGACCTGCATTATACCAGATTTAAGACTTTCAACTGGCTTTTCTAACTCAGTTGGGTTTGGTTCTCTGTTTACACACAACCTGTGATCAGAGAGAGGAGCATTCGGCGACTTAACCTTCATCCCACAGTGCTGTGGTGATGGTTTATCATCCATCTTTTTGCCATAGTTTCATGTGTGGAAATGCAGAAACACACGCCACATGTTAATATTTTCTCACTAGTGGCTTTATTGAGGTAAATAGACTACTTGTGAGAAACTCTGCTGCTGTAACCACAAGAAGGCACATTCCAGTGCTTTTGTGTGCATGTCCCAAGTCTGGGCAAGAACGCTGGGACATGTCAGGAGGGGCATCTAACATATAACCATATTGAAATCAATCATCATCCTGTGACACTAAAATATTTTAATCCTTTTACACCAAAGCTTGAGTTCTTGGAATTACTGTAACAGTTTACGCAATTAACGTAATTCCAGTAAATTCTGAAGCAGAGAAAAGTGTCTTTTGCTGATATGCAACACTTAGTTGCATATCATGTTTGTAAAGTCGTTATATGTTCACGTCATTAATGTAAACCAGCTTATTGTGACAGGTGACTGTGGAAACGGTTGTAGAGCTACGGTTACGGTAGGTCAAGGAGCATGTGTTGTTTTGTTAACCCTTGTGCTATCTTAGATGACCCCACCCTTACATTGACGTGTTCTCCCTACCATGACAAAGGTGGTTAAAGGTGGAAAGATTTTATGTAATCCATGGACACCAGTGAAGATCACAAATCATTGAAGAAAAAAGGTTCAGCGCACTGTCTAGTGGGTCTAGATGACCCAACTCCCCATGTTAAAGTGCCTAGGATAACACAAGGGTTAAAGGGTCAAGTCTAAGACTTGACAAATGAAAATGATTGATCGGTTGATTTATTGATACTTCAGTCCTCAGCTGAAGGAGCTGTTGATGTTGGTCGTGAACGCTGGCTCTTTGGTGAAATGAGTCTGTAGTTGAAGGTGCTGAGAAAAGAGTTGCATCAGATACACAACAGAACGGAGACACTTAACTCCCTCTTCTGTTGAGGACGTTCCTTTCTCCTCCATGACTCATTTATGAATGTTTGACACTCCAGCAAACGTGAAAATCAGGACGAAGCAGCGTAGATGAGGGGCTGATGAAGATTTTCTAACAGGCTGGTACCGGATGTGTGTCATTTCCATTTGAATGTTTAAAATGAAAGTGGGCGCACAAAACAAAGACAGACTGACTCTTCTCCACTGATGCAGCTGAAAGGACAGCAGCTCTCCTGCAGCAAGTGTCCAGAAAGCACAACTGCTGATCCAAGAATAGTCCAGTTGCTGCTTCGCCACATGTCCTGTCACCGAGTGCCTAATTGGCAAAAAACATGCGCGCCACTGCTGTGCACACGGAAGATGAATAAAAAAAAGCCTAGCCAATGCGCACACATATTATTTAATGACTTCGTCTTTTTTATTGGGACAGCCTGCCAACACAAACTGAAATGACGCACGACAGTAAGAAAGGGGGGTAAAAGCAGAAGGAAATTTAATTAGATGGAAAAAATACTATCTCTGTTTCAGAGTCTGGACTTCTCAGGTGAACCCTCAACCCCTCGTCGTGCTGGGAATGGGAATTACCGGCGCTGGCAATCACAGAGCGTGTTTCAGGAGCGCTGCGATCGGGTCACCGTCTTCCCAACGCTTTTAATCTGAAATATTTTCATGACAAGCTGCTAAAGCAGAGCTGGAGGCCGGACTGCTGCATTTGAAGTGCCCCATTTGATCACGCTGCCTTCAAGGTCTGCTATAATGAATAGAAATGAGGACACAAATAAGTGATGTTGTTTCAAGTTGCTGGTTGTTATTGTCTGAAATGGCAGTTTATCTTCTGCATTAGTGGGACAGGCGGATGTGGAGGACAAAGTGTCTGCAAACACACATCCTTTGGAGAAGATGCTCTCCACGCTTTTGCTGGGTTTGAATTGTCTCAGTGAAAACTGTTTGGCTTAGTTTTGACTCATTAAAATGTTAATGCCGCTGCTGTTGAGGCTGTTTCTCACAAACTGTCAGAAACAGAACAGACTAACTACTTCAAGGTTTCTAACTTTGGTTTTTTGTTCATATCTCCTGTTTATATGCAGGATTGTTAGACAGAGTTTTAGGGCGTCGAGAAAAAAAAAGAGTACGTCAAATTACGAGATTTAATGTCTTAAATTTACGAGAAAAAAACTCGTAAATTTACGAGATTAAAGTCGAAAGTGAGCCTACAGTGCAGCAAGTGAACACCGCACAGCAGCAGAGCAATTCAATTCAGTTTTATTCATGCAGCCCAAATTCACAACAACAGTCGTCTCAATGGGCTTCGTACCGGAAATTTTAAAGTAAACGTAAAATCAAAAGGATCATGAATACATAGAATTCAACAGGAAAATACTAAACTGAACTAACTAAACAGACTAAACTAAACTGGGCATGTCTGCCCTAAGACCCCTCCTTCTGCACTGGGTGACTTGTAAGATGGGTAAGTAAGTAACTCATTTATTTATAAGTGAACACTGTACACTTTATGCACTTTTATCAGACAGACCACATGATTTTCTTTTGAAGAAGATGTTGGCTGAGGCGGCTGATGAGTCCTCAGAGGCCGTGTAAACACGCATGTGAATTTATGTTTCCAATGTTATTGGCACGCATTAACCTAATCCTAACCCTTCTTCTGGGTCCGTTCTGCCCGCATGGATTAAAAAAGTTATGAGCAAACAGGAACTTAACAATAATCATATCAATGATAAAAGCACGTTTAGAAGATCGTCTCACTCTATGCTGCAGCTTTGTTTGTTTGTTTATGACAGATCTTGCTTTTACTTCTTCTACGGCTGTTTCCGCTATTTTAGATAGTTCTCCACATGTCAATATGATTTATTCTGACTGAAAGTGTGGCATATGTAAACATTTGTTATAATCGGATGAAGTTTTTATATCTATATAGTTTATATCTATATAGTTTCATATCTTTGATCTGATCAAAGATATTTTGTACATGTAACTGCAGCTACTGATTAGATTATTATTTTGTATTAATACTGATGAGCTAAAAACATAGATTTTCTATTATTGTTATTATTATTACCATCCGCTATATGTGCCCCACTGCATGCAACTTACTATTAACATGTCTCAATTACATTTTAATAACAATGAGTTGCTCGTGGCCTGCTAGAAGTTAGAAGCTGGGGAAAGTATGGTTCACTGGGGTTCTGTCCTCTATTCTCATCTACTTCTCCTCTCCTCTATTCTTGATCATTTATTTATCTTTTAGTTCTCCATGCTTCTTTTTGGTGCAGTGCGATTCTTGTGTTGTCCCTCTGTCCCACTCCCCTCCAATTGGCTCGTCTCTGCTCCTCGTTTCATTGTTTTTGGAAGAAAACAGTTCTTGGATGGTGTGATCAGTTCCACACACCTGATCCAAGTGACCAGCCGTGAGCTCAGCAGGGTCACCTACAAACTGAGCGGTACAGTTGATCTAGTGGATCAGGGGTGTTTGGATTCAGTCTTTCACGCCTTGACTGCATATAAGGAGGGAACGATTTATTCGTAAACTTGCGATCTCTGTGATAATTACTCACGAAACGTACTTACTTACTATGAAACTTTCCCCTGAAGCTTCAGCCACACCCACCCCATACACCCCAGGAACCTTTGAAAAAGCTCAAACAAAACAAAGCGTGCTGGAGGAATACTCATCAACACCCATTTTCTGCTGATCCAGTGGCTCCCGCTCTCCCTCTCTGCGCCTATCATTGCCAATTTTACAGTAAATGACTCCCCAAAAGAGCTGGATAGAGACAAGCCCAGCAGTGTGGGACCCGGCGCTCGCATGTAAACATGATTATATCCAGGAAGTGGCTTCACACTCGGTGACAGCCAATTAGGGTCCACGTTAGTGCAAATAATTCTTCAAATGCAGAGTAGCGGGGAGGGACAGAACGAGATGGAGGATGGAGGCAGAAGAGGGGGAGGAAGAAGGGACTGAGGGAAAGAAGAGCAATTAAAAGGGAAAGCAGCACAGATTGGGTTGTAATTACTGTGTGTGAGACACCATATTAGCACTGTTTACTTTAACTAACAGCTGAGGGGCGTTTGTGTGTGTTCACCATGAAATTCAATTATATCTGCTATTAGACGCTAGTGGCTGTCTGTGGAAAACAAATACAGAGTGATTTCATTTTTCCTCTGAAATGATGCGACATCAGTCTGTCAACAAATTTGCCTTGGAGGGTTTAAGTCAGGAGCAGTTTTTGCATGAAACCGCGTCAGTTGGGCGCAGTCGTTGACAGGAAAGGCGGATCTGTCACGGAGTGGGTCAACAGGCCGTCAGGATAATAATGGTGGAGGGCTCAATTAGTTTGCCCCCCTCCCCCCTCCGTCTCCATAAACAAAAAGGCATTACGCATCGATCCCCGGGAGTTGCTTGGGTAACAAAGCGGTGACGGCTCTTTAATGAACTGTCTTGTGCCAGCAGCTTGAAAGGGCTCCTCTTCAGATCCTGATAATTAAGTCAGTCCAAATCAAATTCAAGGAAGTGAGTTTTCCTCGCAGCCATTTTCACATGCCGTTTAATTTCGACGCTCTGCTCTGAGCTCCAGGAGAACCCAGAAGGAACATGGTTCAGCCCCGTGGAGAGATCCTGTCTCACTGACGCCTGGTTTACTTTGACCCTTCAGGCATCCAGACGTGACAAGCTATTTTCATTTTCTCCTTTGCTTATTGATGACTTTGCACAAAAGTGAAGGGCCGGGATTTTAGCTCCGAATGTCCACTCCTAAGTTCACTTTATTTCCTTCTGACAGCAGGAGTGTTTAGCAGGTGGGCAGTAAAAGAAAACGTCTTTTAAGCGTTAAATAAATCCACTCAACAAGAGGACTGGAGGCTCTGAGAGTGTATTAAAAACAGCCAGGATTGACAACAGCAATATTCAAAATAAAAAGCGTCCTCTAAAGTTTAGGGCGAAAAATTATTCAGACTTCAGAGCGACTTTTATCCTCCCTGTGATGCTGTTGTTAATCTGGTCGAGTATGTGACACAGCGCTGATGTGTGTAATCCTCATAATTCCCATGTTAAATGGAACATAATCACAGCCGAGCTAAAAGGCAATTCTGCTCGACCTTAGAAAATCAACGGAAAAGTGGGGACAGTGGGGGCGGCGACCGGGCGCCGGTTATTGCTTTCTTTTGAGTGTACGTCGACAACTCTTGAATTTAATGCATTCCTGCAGCTCCGTGAGGCCGGCTGGCCCTCAGGGGAAATAAGTGCATGCAGCCACGAGGGAATTATGAGCAAGTAACGGGAAAAAGAAGGCCTGAGACATGCTCACGGTAAGCCTTTAAGAGGGGAGGGCTGCCGGAGTGATGCATCAGGCTTTATCATACTTTAAAAATATACATCTTCTGAAGCATCCAATGAGAAAGTCAAAGGATCTCTTACTTTTAGAGGTTTTATTCATGTGTTTTTGAGCTTTATATAAAATTCAGGACGTACAATAAACATTGACTCAGTCATTTTTTTACCCTTGTGTGCTGTTTAAATGTCCACATGTCCACAGTGGAGAATAGCTAAGTCTTTAAAAATGGCTTTTGAATAAAATACAATTTTCATAAACTTTGGAGCTTTTCTTTGGGTTTCCGTTTGTAAAGGGATAACGAAGGTAAATTTGACCTTAACATGTGGCAACACATCTGATGCATCATCACCTCTTGGGCAGAAAAGCAGTCAACTTTTTCTCATCGTTGATACATTTGACTTAAACTGCTGTCTTGCTATGCTGGACTGGATATTTTGAAAACGGTCTTCATAGAAATAATAAATACGACATTTATGTAATTTGGGGTTATGGACAAATTCTTTCAATACTTTTTACATAAACGGTGGCTTTTTTTTATGATGGAGGACTTTTATAAAGTATCTATTTATTCCAATAGTTATGAATCAAGAACAGATGACATAATGATTGTAAAAGAGAGGTAGGGTCTACAATCGATGGACAACAAACTCCCTGCTCTGCTCCATTCTGATGCATCCACTTGCAGACAAATAGATCCATGCACGTCTTTCTTCGTCTGTGAAGTAACTCAAACTTCCTTTTTTGTTCTTCAAATGCAAATGCAGATGTAGCGCTGCATTATGGGATCTGTTTTTATTATGTTACTAGTGCTGCATATAGCCGGGTCATTAATAACAATAACATCAAATGATCCCACAGGATGGATATAATTAAACGCCGGGCTGGATGCAGCCGGCGAGCCTTGAGTTTGACACATGTGGGCTAGAAAGTCCATGCAGAAAAAAATTACAACCCTGCTAGTGTTTCTTTGTAAGCAGATGAGCAAGTCACGTTTTGTGTTACCCTAAGAGTTTAACCCTTTAACTCCTGAGACATTGCCGGCGACACCTAGATAAGACGCGCTCTTTGACATGCTGCAACCCTTCAACTGTTTACGCAATCCACGTGAGTCAGCTGATTCTGACGTGGAGAAAAGAGGCTTTTCATATCAGAATGTCAGTTCTGGCATTAATGAAGAGACAGGAAGGAAACGTGGGTTGGTTATAGACTCACCCTGATCATCTTTTGATCTATTTTCAAAGCATTCCCAGAGATCTTTTAATTATGATTATGCCGTTTTAGCCCAAATCTATAAACCTGTGTCATTTTCTTGGACATAGTTTCTGTAGAGTGGCAGTGCAGTGTTCCCCCGCTTATTCACGTTTCAATATTAGCGGTTTCACGGATTGGCAGATTTGTTTTTTGAGTCACGTGACTCCCCCCGGTTCATCACAAAAACTCAGCCCAAGATGCTTGTATGAGACTTTTGCATCCGAATGAGGTGCTGCGGGGGAGGAGGGGAGCGGAGACGAAGAGCAATCCGGCCTGTCGGCTTCCTTGCCGACTGCTAAAGAATATTTCCCACCGAGCAACAGCTGGATCCAGTGGTTCCTGAATCCCTACCAACCAAAGTTTGTGCCCCTGCATGGAGAAATGGCATCAGCTGACTCAGAAGCGGCCGGAAAATATTCTGATACGCTGAGGAAGATGATTGCAGAGAACAATTATCATCCGGCGCAGGTGTTTAATATGAAAGAAACCAGCTAATTCTGGAAGAAGATGCCTTCTCGCACTTGACTGATGGAAGAGGAAGCACGGCCTCCTGGTTTTTAGGCACAGAGTGACAGAGAGACACTCCTAATGTGCTTTAAAAAGTACAGTGTACAGCTCTGACTGAAAAGAAACCTCTTTATGTTGAGCAATATTCCGATGTTCTTTAATAAATGGTTCACAAAGCATCAGGAATGTTTCAGAAGGGTTTTGGATGAGTAAGGATCGCTGATGGACATTCTTTGGCTGGGGTGGGAGCTGGTTCTCCATATTCATGGATTCTGCGTATCCATGGGAGTCTCTGGTCCCTAAGCCCCTTGAATACGGGGGGGATACTGTAGTTCATCAGAAATTCACCTTTGAGTTATGGGCAGGACTGTTGGCGTGGAGTGACCCCACCTCTCATTCTCCACCTAGAGTTTGGAGCAGGGACCAGCCCAACATGTTTCCTATGTGACAAATAAGCTCTTTTTCAATCTGCAATTTTTTTTCTGCTCCTGATTGACAACGATTTGAATAAGTAAATACACAGAAATGCAATTTAGAGTTTAATTTTCTTTATATGTCCTCCATCATCAGAGAAATGTTCAGAGCAACATTGGTACAGGTTACATTCAGTTTGGTTTAGTTCACGTGACACAATTTGATCGACTTATCTCTAAATTTGAGGAAATGGTGAATATTTCATGCATAAAAGGGCTTTTAACGCTGTGAGTGTGAATCTGTGTGATTATTTCCTTCAGTGATATGGAACGCCTCGATATGAAAACAGGACTCTGTGTGGTTCGTTCAGTGAATAAAACATTCCTCTGCCAGCACGCTTTTATGCGAATGTCTCGCTCTGATTTGTTTTTGATACTTAAGCACTTCCATAATTGCGGCAGATAAGCAATACCTAACACCTCCTGAAAATTCACTCCTGCACACACGCCATTACAATAACACACGGCATTAGAATATTGGGTTTACAGCCCCGTCGTTTGTCAAGGGGCTCTTTAGGGGCTGTAAAACTGTCAGAGTGCGGGGATTTGTCATCGCCACTAAGGCCCGCTTCTTCTATTAGTCATAAAAAATACAGCTAGGCGAATGCAGGCTATGATGAAGACGCAGCGGCAAGATGGAGTGAAATGAAATGAGTGTGTGTTGGTGAAGTCACAGGCTGCTTTAACCCAACTTTTGTTGTTTCTTTATGCAATGTGACAAACAGAGAGGGAGGAGAGGTGCACGCTGCACACTCAGCTCTATTTCAAGTCTCCCTGCGCGTGCACGAGCGTGCACAAGCCTGTGCGTCTTTTGTTGGAAGTTCCCATTTTCAATATCCTGTTCCATTTCATTCTGTTCAATTGTTGCATCCCCTTCCACTTCGCACACAAACACACACGCTGCTTCTATGAAGAAAGATGACGCCAGCGAAGATGATGACAACTCCCGTCTGACATTTACTAACCTTTTGAGGATGGAGGAAGGAAAGAGAAAAAAGAAGGACAGGGGATGGACAGATGAGAGGGTCTGGGGATGAAGGGGGGATGCTTGCGCGCCCAGCCTGTTTTCTATTCGTCTCAGCTTCACATTGTGCTCGGCTCAATGAAAAAAGCCTTTGTTGCTTCATGTTCCTGTTTTCGGATCAACAGCCCAGATTTATTTACTTTTTTTAAATCCAGCAACGCAATCTTCTTTTCTTGTATTTGTATTTGGTGCATGAGTAAATATGTTGGTGTGACAGAGAGCTTCAATTTAGGCATCCTGGAAAAAACCTCAGCGTTTCCAAAGATCACATATCGATCCATCTTTACGTGTCAAATTTTCAATATCGTAACAGATTTGAGCAGCAGAAGAAGTTCAGTCAGTCAGGTCTTCATTTTCTACAGATCTGGCTGTATTTACAAGCATATTTGTAATTCTATTTCTATATTCATCATTCCACATGATTACATGTGACAGAGAACGCCTTCAGGCACCTCGTCTCCAGTCATGCTCCCGTCTGTTTTCTTCTCAGTTTCTCCCATGTTTGGACTTTAGCTGCTTTATTCTCATAATCAGATCAGTGATGGAAGTTCCTCATATCAATATTTTGTTTGTTTCAACCGGATCCACTAATGGCATTTTATTTGCATCCAATACAAGTTTTATTTCTTTGTAATTTTGGCTTTGTTGAGTATTTCAATTAATGGATCATTTCAGTTCGTTTCAGCTTTGTCACGTTTTTACGTAAAACAGATCGTTTTGAAATGATCGCAGAACTTGTTTAGCATTCTCTCTTTACACATTTTTCACACAAAAAAACATTTTAAAAGCGTAAATATTTTCTCCAGGTGACAACACCATTGTAAATTGCTTAGTTTACATGACAAATTAGCCATTTAACATTTTGAACAGTCAGTTAGGTAGAACATTAAGCAAAACGATGTGTGGCTGGGGGACAGGATTGACAGGAGGTACATGTGGACTTTGTCCTGTCTGAGGAGATTTTCCACAAAAAACAACCATGTATTTATGATTAACGATTCCATTAACCCTTGTGCTATCCTAGGCACTTTAACATTGGGAGTTGGGTCATCTAGACCCAACAAGACAGTGCACTAAACCTGTGAGGGTGGGGTCATAAGATAGCACAAGGGTTAAGCTGTGATTTTTTTTAAAGACATAATCTTCCAATGTTAAAAAACAGAAAAACATATGATTACAACATCTGATTATCTCAAATATGACCATGAAGCACAATATTGACTAACTATAGTCAATTTATAAAAAAAAGTTGTGAATAAATCATTATTCGTGCACAACTTTGCAAAAAATATGAATACATTTAGTTTTACTCTTGTACTGAGCCCGAGAACTGACATGGGTAAAATAATAAATATTCCGTTCCCACAAAATAATATTCAGTTCCCTCGAAATAATATTTTGCTCCCTCGAAATAATATTGTGTTCCCTTGAATAATTAATTTGTGCGAATAAATTCACGTGATTGCAGATACCTTCACATTTCTGTGTCTCATTACATTGGATGGAAGACACTGAGGATGTCTAGTGATCAGATTTATTTAAAAAGCTACAAAAGCATTGGTAAACATGTCTCCATGTCTGCATTTATTCACATATTCACACATTCACAAAAGCAGCTTTCTGCCGCTACTTCCGTGTCTCTGTGACCCACATTCGTTTAAGAGGGGAAAAATAAAAACAAGAATGATCTATTATTATTGTCTCTATGAAAATAAGAAAAATGTCATAATATTTAGGACGCCCAAGCTTGCTGCTTCCCCATACCGCAGCTACGAGCTGTGGTCCGCCGCAGAGCTCTTTTGCTTGTCATTCCGGAGTCCAGACAGCCGGCAGATAATGTAGTTTAGGGTCGAATAGGAATAATAATATTCAGGACTTGTCTTTTATTAACATTCTCGTTAGCAGTCACTTTACATCCGAAGGCTACATGCATCACACATATCCCATAATGCATCTCAACCAATCAACGTGTCCCTGTAACTGTGGTGCATTCAAAGAAAAACCGAATAAATGTATATCAAAATATTATTCCGTTCCCATGCATTAATTATTCCGTGGGAACTAAATATTATTTTGTGGGAACGCTTTATTTATTTATTTTACCCATGTCAAATCCCGGGCTCCAAACGTTTGACATGTCTGTTGTAAATAGGATTTTTCTTTGTCTTGTATACAATTCTTGCAAGTCTTGAATACATAATTTCCTCATTATAATTATTCATCATTCATTCATTCATTCATTCATT
Organism: Oryzias latipes; assembly: GCF_053564925.1. NCBI lineage: Eukaryota > Metazoa > Chordata > Actinopteri > Beloniformes > Adrianichthyidae > Oryzias > Oryzias latipes. The sequence continues at coordinate 28,638,395 of NC_136242.1, read as the reverse complement.
CATTCATTCATTCATTCATTCATTCATTCATTCATCTTCTAATCAGTTTTTCCCTTTCGGGGTCACGTGGCTACTGGAGCCTATTCCGGCCACTTGTGGGCGAAGGCAGGGGTCACTCTGGACTGTTCGCCAGTCTGTCGCAGGGTAAAGTGTCTGCAATCTCACACACCCATGCACTCTCACATTCACACCTAGGGACATTTTAGGTTGACCAATTAACCTATGAAGCATGTTCTGGACGGTAAGAAGAAGCCAGAGTCCCCGGAGAAAAGCCATACATGCACAGGGAGAACATGCAAACTCCACACAGAAAGGTCCCCCATTGATGTTGTAGTCCAGGTCCCCCAGCCGGGAATTGTACTAGGGCCTTCTTGCTGTGGGCAAGAGCGCTAAACACTGCGCCACCGTTAAGCCCTCATTAAATAATATATATATCATGAAAATACATATATAGGTATATATATATACCTATATATGTGTACATATAGGTTTATATATATACCTATATATATGTGCATATATATGTGTATATATAAAGTATATATAGATATACCAATAGATATAGGTATATAAATCTATATATATATATATATATATATATATATATATATATATATATATATATATATATATATATATATATATATATATATATATATATATATATGTAAATATATATATTTAAATCTATATATATATTTCTATATCTATGTATAGATATTTATCTATATGTAGATATAGATATATCTATATAAATAGATATATCTATATCTTTATATATATATCCATATCTCTGTCTATATATAGATCTATTTATTTATACATATATCTATTATATACCTATCTATATCTATCTATTTATAGCTATTTATATCAATCTATATCTATCTATCTATATATATTTATATATTAGATCTATCGATTGATCGATCGATCGATCGATCGATCGATCGATAGATACATACATGCATGCTTGTATGTTTCCCTACACTAAAATATAAAAACTGGTTTGCAATGGATTTTTAAAAAGTGAGCAAACATTTAAAGTACCCCTATAATGTTTCTCTAAAAAACCTTCTACAAATACTTTTAAAACTAAAACTCATCAAAAATGACCACAAAAAGAAAAAAGAGATAAACATGAGTGCTTTAGGTTATGATGACTTTTTAGTTGTTTTTTTGATAAGGTTTTATTGCTTCTTCTGTATGTGTTTGAGGTTTAGACTGGTGCATGTGTTGCAGCTGTTGCCTGCTTTAAATAATCTCAGCTGCTGTCTATTGTCTCATTAGCCTCCCAGCATATAAGTGTCTTCCTGCAGTCACTTCATGTTTGGCACATTTTGACAATTAAGTCTCTCATCCTCCTTTCTAAGATTTTTTTTTTTGCACATCAGTTACATAACATCCTCCAAATACTGCAGTTGCACTTTAGTCTTTTAACACTCATCTCTTTGTTAGTGGAAAGCATTCCACTGTTAACCTGATTGTGTATTAATTTGTAAAACTAAAGCAGTTATGTTGGGGAAATAATGGCTTAAAATGACAAATTAAATATCTGTCATTGGTTTAAAGCTGCCTTTTGTGGGCATTTAACAGGTACAACTTTGACACACAATAATAGCTACTCACTCAACTGAATGTTTATTTTATAAATTTAGAGTAAATGTTAACATATCTAAAAAAATAGAATATTGAAATAAATTGTTCAGACTGATGTCCATTAATAATCTGAAAAATCATTTAGGAGAGCCTAAAGTGAAGTTTTGTTAAAAACTTAAAAACACAAAACTTCAAATCCAATAAAAATATGCAGCTAATTATCAGTCAGCACATTTACAAATCAACCAAGCAGTATTTGTAGTTAGAAATTTATCTTTTAAAATTACATAAAAAGTAAGTATTTTTCAGTTTAAAATAATGTGGATATTTATAGTAAAGATGCAGTCTTCAGAGTAGTTTCAAGCTAACTTTAGACCACTACCACTCTCCAGTCACATACTTAGTTTAAGTTTGCAAATCTTTAGAAGCCTTTGATTGGCAGTGAATCCTACAGAGACTCCTATTTTACTTTGTCCTGCCCTAAAACTTTTGTTGTTTAATGGTGCAGAGTAAACTCCTGCCACTGGGTGTCCTATATCTGAGTTAATGTTTATGTATTATGTTTGTATTTTAATTTTACTTATTTATTTTTGCAATTGACTGATGTCATGACCCTCATTTATTTCCTTATAGTTGTAAATTTTCCTACTAGAATATTTTTCTCACAAATTGCATTTTAGAAAGTTCATCTAATAATCCCTAACGAGTAATAAAAATAGCATTTTTTTTCTTACTGTAAAGTCTGCAGAACCTCAAGGGAAAAAAAGTTCAGCATAAATTATGCAGTTTTATCTGATTTGTAATTGTTTGTCTTCATCCAGGTAACAGGACTGACCTTTTTAAGCTGAGAATGATTTATGTGCCTGCAGCACCTAATTACTGTGCAAATGAAGCAAATAATTCATTTATTTTTAGTGATAAAAGTGTAATAGGAGAGGAAATAAATTCATGTCATCTTTATTTGTGCAGCTCCTAATGACTGTTGGACTGTGAAGGAGCGTCACAGACTTCACATTATGAACCGTCACTGCCAGGAGGGAAATCTCATTTGCAGGCTTTAAACTAATTCAGATTATAATGAATGCATTTAAATTGAACATGTGTAGTTCCCCACTTTGAGGGATTCAAATTAAATCTTGGGGAGGTCGCAAGGCAGAAGCCGAGATTTGTGATTGGAAGAAGGTCATAGGTTATCTGATGTTGATATTAAACCATTTAATTTTGTTTTTTAATGTTAAATCATCCTTCTTTGTCTGTTCTTTTGTTGATTAAATTAGCAAGAGTTCACGGCCCTTCGGTCCTCTTGTCGTGTAGGTCGCTCATGGTTTGCCATCACACTAATGGTCGACTTAAATAATGTTTCCAAAAACTTTACATATGACTGTAGCGTTGCATTTTGAATGGGAATACTAATCTCTTTAAAAATGGAAATAGGCTCGTGTCAACCGCATGTTTTTTAAAATTTTTTTATTCAAAACTAAGGGTGTATTGAGACTGGACACATCTGGTTTGCTTAACACATAAGAACCCACATCAGTGTAACAAAAAAATATCAGGAATGGATTGTGTAGCCCACTTGGTTTGTGGTAAAATACACGATTTTATTTGTTTAAAAATGGTTCTTATGGGTTAAAGTAAACCAGAGTTTGTTTCCCCTTTTTGTCCGGAACAAATTTCAGTCAGAAGAGACCCAAGTGGACCCTGGTCCGGGACCAAGAACCGCTCCCAGACCCATCTTTCGAGCGGATCTCTGCTCGTTTCCAATCATACTGAGCTTCAGATCGCTCTAAGGCCGCACATACACTGCATGGTTCAAGTGACCCATTTCCGATTTCTTTTCCTCTCATGTGGCACAGATCGGATATGACCGGTGGTGAGGTCAGGAAAAAAGCGCATGGATTCCGGTTTTCTCAGATCGGAATCAGGCCTCATTCATATGTGGAAATAAATCGGATATGAATCGGATACGTGCATTTGCGTGTGCCATGTGAGCAGACAAATCGGATATCCCCCCAGTAAATGCGAGTCGTACGTCAGTGACATCAACTCAGAACACCACTAACTGAGATCACATGACTTATAATAGGTGATTTTGCTGTTCGAGGACAGCTGGAGCCCCATCAGCGTGTTACCTTTCAGCCTCAGGCTTCAGACCGTAGTCGGAAACCGCTGTTATTTCCGGTCCGGTCCCGGTCGGGACGCAAACAGTAACTAATCAAGCGGGACATCGCTGCTCTGGAACAGGCTAGCAGCCGTTTATTTCTTTGCTTGGATCAAACTGTTAGTCCAGCACAACGTCTGGAAACACTTCCTCATTCAAAACTCAGAGAGAGCACATAAGCCAGCCGAGCAGCCCTCCTTTTTCCTCTCCCGCGAATCCCCTCTCGTGTCCCTGCCTCATCCTGGAGCGCCCAAGGCAACGCCTCCTTCCTTCGCAGCGTTGCCTCCATGACAACCGCAGTCACACAAAAGTCCGAAGGAGGTCCGCGGAATGCGGAAATGCTGCTACATAGTCCTCAGAACGTCTACGTTTGATAGTTTCAGCATTGTATAGTGTAAATTCATAAAACGGATACGGGTCACTTTTAAAAGATGATGTAATCGGGTCGTCAAAAAAATCGTATATAGTCAGTAAATCCGATTAGGGCATCAAGACCTGCAGTGTATATGCAGCCTAAGATTCCTCAGTCTGAATACAATCTGTCCTCGGAGCGGAACAAATGAACCAAAATGGTCACTATTGCTGGTCGTTACATGATGTAAACGAAGGAAGAATGAACAGACCATGAGTAGCGGACAAGTGTGAAGCAAAGATTGTCATTTTATCAAACAGAGAAAAAGGTCCAACTGTTAATTTGTTTGACTGTTTATCTTAACACAGCTGAAAACGCTTCTTGCATGCTTTTTGTTGCGCAGCACACCCCTGGCGCTGCTGTCAGATAATAATATGTCATACTACCACAACGATGAGACACAGCAACTCAATGAAATGTGTTCGATGAATTCAGGCTCATTGAAACAACTTGGAACGTGATCCAAATTTGCTTCTCACGGTTTACCTGACAATCTACTGTTTATGTCATAAACACTTATCAGCGTACCTTCTTGGCTGTCTTTTTGTCAGTAACCGCCCTGCAGAATGCCTCCAATGGACCAACAAAAATGAATAAAAAGTGTTCTACCTGACGTTGATACAGGCATTTAAAATTGGTCAGCGAAATCTGAAGTTCGATTAAGTGAACTATCCCGACAAGGATTGCAAAGCCCAGGAGTTCTATAATTTCTGTCTGTAGTTGCTTTGTCCTGCCCTCGTAATACCTGGTCAATGATTGAAGAGATCTTTAGTCATGTGGTTTTATTTGGTTTGAAACAGGAAAGCCCATTTGAAAGCAGTCTGAATACAGACCAAACACAAGGCTTAGGACTCAATCCGGAGTAAATTGAGAGGACTTGGTCAGGACCAAATAAATGTTTCCAGTCTGAATACACCCTAAAGTTCATTCCATCTGAATGACGGCCACTTTCTGCGGTTCTTCTGTCTCTCTGTGACCAAGTTTGATGACTCTCTGTCCTCCAGGGAAAAAATAAGAATAAAATTGAATCTGTTAGTTCAAAAAGGGCCCAAGTCCAGGAGGTTTGTTTTTCCAGGAAATGATTTTAATTGCATAGCTTAAAGGGAGGCTACACCAAATGATTAATACTTTACCCAGATTTAGCACCAGTTCATAGCTTACAAACGCTATAATATGAAGCACCTCACTTTCATAATTTCAGAGACTAGCAAACTAAAGTCTCTGGACTTGGGCCCTTCTTGAATTAAACAGGGCGCTACCATATTGGATAACTAGTGCTGCCATCTATGGGATAAAGCAAAACCCATGCAAGAGAGGCCCAAGTCCAGGTATTTTGACCTTAATGCATTTTAAATGTCAAGCATAGTCAATACATTACAATGGACTTGGGACTTTTTTGCACATAATCAGATAGCTTTTCCCTTGAAGACCATAGAGCATTTAATATCTCTATTTTGAAAAATTGTGGACTTGGGCCCCTTTTGAACTAACCAATTCAATTAGAGGACCTTTTTATTGTTGTCTCAATGAAGAAAAAAAAATAAGAACGAGAACAATCACATTTTCTCCGTGCTGGTTTTGGATTCCACCAGTAGATCGCGTAACTGAGTGCGTCACAAGCCCAAAGCTGAGTCCCTCTTTGACACACTGCATCGTCTTAGCCCAAGTACAGCTTTTTTTAACTCTGTGCCACAACGCCCAAATTGCGGAGCTGCTGCACCTGATGCTCAAATCCCACTGCAGGACACCTGATCATCTCTGTACATTGGCTTAACATTGAAACTGTACACCTTCACGTCCTTATCACCTCTGCTTTCCTTCACCCACATATGACTGTTTAAGTTCCCCCAATCACCCTCACGGGAAAAAAGTGCACATGTTGATCTAAAGAATTAGCCAAAAAAATGGATAATTGGGACCAAATCTAGAATCAGAACATTTTGTAATCTGATCAGGTCTCCTCTTCCTCCACCTTGGATCTGAGATATGAGAGAGGCTGGCAATCTAATCAGCCTAATTGGATTCAGGTGGAGTCCTGTTGTGTTAACACGCTTCCTGTCTGTGTCAAGTACCTGAGTCATTTGGTGTCTGCTCTGATCAGAATCTACCATCATTGTGAAGCAAACACTTGTGCTGGGCCACCTATAATAATACGCAGATGGCATATCTGAGGTTTTTTTATATAGTAATACAGTACATATTTATTTATAGTGGCATTGCTGCTCATTAATTGGTTTTACATCCTCCTGCAGCCAGCTCAGGCTTCCTTGCAGTTTGAGTTTTTCTGACTCAGGTCTTTTCATTCCAACATTTATTTTTGAGCCATGCAGGACTATTCTATCCCAATGGTTTGTGTATTTTTAGTCCTGCCAGAGTCAGACACATCAGTGCTAAATAGAAAATCCTTCCCAATTCTTTAAATCACTAAACTTTATATGTATTTTAAATCATAGTTCCTATTTAGCTTTACAGACCTTGGCATACTTGACATTAAATGTTTTCCGAAGTGTCTGAGGGTTCTTGTTCATCCAGTATATGTTATCATGGGGTTTTTGTTCTTGAGAGAAGCTGGACTTTCTGTGTTTAAGATTTTTAACCTTTTTGTTAAGTCTTCTTATTGGTTTCATACCAGATCTTTTCCGCGTATGACCTTAAAAATGAAAGACCGTCTTGTTGGTTAAAGACCATCTGAAGGCCTTTTTAAAATCTAGAACTGAGTATTGATCCAGAGTAGCTTAAGTTCTTTAAAAAAAAAAGGCCTATCTTTGAACTGGGGTTCTATGTTCTGCAATGACAGATAAGTAGAAACTGTTGTCAGATGATCTCAGCAGAGGATCTTTAGAAAAAGCCATTAGAATGACCAAGAGCTCCCTCTGAAATCATTGGAGTCTAGTTGAACCATTTTTTGTCTCTAGCAGGCAAAATAGAATTAAACAAGAGAGTTTGCATGAACATTTTGAGGGAAAAAGTCAAAACTTCTGTATGAAAGACTTATCACTGTTTACAAAACTCCATCTGAAGAAAATAACTGTATTTATGTGTCTGAACTTTACAACTATCAAGCATAGAGGTGGATGAGTCATGGTATGGGCTTGCCCTACACAACAAGAGCGGACCATTTTTGCAAATCTATGGTTTGCACAGAGGTTTAGGTGGATTTGAACAATTTATTAAGTGACATGACTAAAAAAGTGAAAGCCTTCGATCAAATCGGCGGCAAGCTAACCCCGCCTCAATGGTCCCGTCCACAATTCAGAGGTGGATTTCTACAGAATTACTGGTGCTCTGCAGAAACTGTCTTAGAAAACAACACAGGTTTTTTTATTTAGGCTAAAATTGCTAAAAAATAAATAGATAAGTGAATCTTTAAGCAACTTCCAAATGCACAGAAATAAAAATAGTTGTAGTATTAATGGTTCCTGTGGTTTATATTTGTATTTCTCACTCAGAAAAATGTATTTCTGTAGTAGACTGAAGCAGAAAGACTTATTTTGAAACTTGATAAGACACATCCATGCATGTATTTTGTTAAATGATAATTACATGGATGTTCATTTAGAGTCCTCTGTCTGCCTGTTTTTTCCCCTTTTTCTGTAGCATACGTTCATCATCCTGGTCAGCAGGTCACCTGGCAGCACGTGACGGTGGGAGCACTTGACCTTGAAAAAGATGCGAGTTCATCTGCTCCTGCTGCGATTTTTCATTTTAATCTTCATTGCTTTTCCCACATCATTGTCACTCGACTCGTCATCTTGAGTTCCGTCTCCTTCTTTTGTTTTCTCCTTTCACACCATCTTCATCATTATCTTCCTCATCCCGCACCTCCCATTGTGATGGAGCCGTGTTTTTACACGAAGTGACAGAGTAAAGAGCTGTAGAAAGGTTACAGCAGCTTCCTCCATGACACAGCCATATTAATTATCACACTCCTGCTCTCTGTCGCACACAGAAGTTCCCAAACGCCGGCCGTCGTGTGATTTATCCCTGAGCACTTCAGGCATGTCGGCTCCAACTGGAGCACAGGAAAAACGCGAAACAGGCACGCAGCTTTGCATCCAAAAATGTTCTTTTATCGTCATGACATGAGATCCAACAAAACAAAACTCAAAAACTGGCAATTCCTGTAGAAATGTGTGTGAAGATGAACAGATGAAGCTGCTCCCTGAAGATGCAGAGTTATGAGAGTTAGAAGGCTGTAACATTTGCCTAGACTTTTTACGTAATTTGCTAAATGCTAAGTTATTTAAAAGAGTTCACAGTCAAATCATTGCAGGAGGCAAATTAATGCAAAACCCTAAACCCCAGAAGCTGCTAAATTAGATTAAAAAGGCTGAAAAAGACCAGAATTACTGGAAGGAAAGAAGGTAAACGGCAAAAACTGCTAAGACTTTGACATGATTGATTGTATCAGAGAACTGGACTGAGTGATTCCTCCCTCTCTTGTCCCAAAAAGGAAGTAACCCCTGGTGTTAAAAAAACCAAAATACCATAGACCAATAGAGAAAAAAACTGCTGTTACTCTGTCATTCTATTTATCAGAATAAACATTCTTGCTGTGATGCTTTTTTATGTCTTTATAATCCTCTTTTTTCATATTTTTCTGAAGTGTAAGTTATTCAAGTTATAAACTAACCCATCAGATGCCTGAATAAAAGCATGTGGTCTCACGTCTAGTGTTTGAAGCCTTTGAAAGATTCTCTCAAATCCTGCTTTCTGTTTCCATTGCCCGTTTAATGCAACCGTTTAATAAGCAGGAAAATAAAAAAAAATAAAAACGTTGAAAAGAGCAAAAGTTACAAAGTAAAAAAATAAATCAAAATGTACTATATTTAAGGGCGGCTATGGTGAGACATAGAGTGGTTGACCTCGGATTGGGATAGTGGAGGTTCGGTTCCCACTCTAGGCGCTTCAGTGTGTGAATGTGTGTGTGAAAGGGTGAATGAGACTGTGACTGTAAAGCGCTTTACGTTCTGTGTAAGTATACGCCATTTAATAGATTTCTTTATTTATTTGTGAACTGAGTTTCCCATAATGTCACTTCCTGCCAACATGAGAGCCAAAGGGTGTCGATAGGGTTCTATAAAGCACAAAGATATTGCTAAAACCAAGAATATTTAATGTCTTTAAAAATGAGGAACCCCACTGAACATTCAAAAGACTGTTAGAGTATCCGTCAGGAAAACTATATATGTCTATCTATCTTCATTTTTAGATGTATTAATGGAAAACAGGAAACCTTCAGCTCTGAATCCTTCCTTGTGCAGGATTTTCAGAAACCACAAACAGCAGCAAAACTACTAAATAGCTAGAAGAAAATCATAATTTTGATTGAGTGGGAAAAAAACAATCTTGAAAAAAGAGTCTCAGATAATTGTCATAGGAAAATGAAAAGGCATAAAGTTCTTTCAGTGAATCAGTCATTTGCTTACAGCTTCCGTTCCCACAGTTCTTTATTCCTCAGATGAGATCAAGGTTTTTCTCCGACTTGACAGCCGGAACAGAAATAATGAAAAGAGAAATACAACAACAAGAGAAGTGAATGAAAGCAGGAAATGTGTGGGAGCAGAAACCTTGAAAGTGTGTAGAAAACCTGAACTTTGACCTCTGAAAGAGAAGAAAAAACTTGTAAAGTTGAATCTAACTGAGCTTAGACAATTCATGACTATTTAGACTGAAAGAAATGTAAGAATAAAGTCAATTCAGATGTGAATTCGTCAGCACTCCAGTAATGATAAAGATAACGTCCAGCAATATTAATGCTGTTGATGTTAATGCTCAAAAATGCTTTTTTCCCTAAGTGAAGTTTTGATTTGATTTGATTATTTGATTTGAAATGGTTTATTTCAAGCAATCACGAAAGAATGCGCAAAACAATACAATAAACATTCATACATTCATTGAAAGCCGTATCAAACTAAGGATAATTAGATATTAAATCAAAGATTGCTTGAAAGGGAGCAAGCAAACTTATGTAATCCCACCCCTGTTCTACTGTAACCATTTTATTACATGATTTATCATTATCTGGTTCATACCTGTTCATCTGTTATCAATGCCTTACCAACACAGTTTCAGGTCATTACGTATAAATCTCTTGAGAGAGCAGCCGGCAGGCAACACATGTCCGTTCGTTAACCCGGAACCGCAACAAAGTAACAAAATTAGACATGTATATTCAAACCTTACCCTTTCTGCAACAGCGTCTTTCATCTCCGCAGAATCTCTTTGAGCATCACAGGGCTGCTGAAGCCAACCCAACTGTTGGGCAAAGGCAGGGTACACCCTGAACAGGTCTCTAGTTTGTTTCAGCTTCGAAACGTGTGTTTGAGTGACCATCTCCAATTAAAGGTCCATGTAAAACAGGCAGAAACGAGCATTTCAGGCTTCCGTGTTCAAAACTCTCCTGTTCCCGTGTCGCTACACAAGTTTTAAGGTCTGTTTTTGGGTTCTACATATAGAACGCACAGCAATTGAACGCACATTGAAAGTTAAACCAGTTAAACTTTGACCAATCAGGGAGTAGGAATGGGTAGTGACATGAATCTCTGTCTTTTACAATTCACGGAAGTGCCAACTGTTTGTAAATTGATCATGGAGGAGAATCTAATAATTGCTGTTTGTGCCCAACCAGAATTCTATGACTCCAGGTCTTTTTTATATCAGAATAGTGCTGTACAAAAAAATAAATTCATGAGATTTGCACCACTTAGATATTTCACACCAAGTTTGAGTACATGTGCAAGAATCGGGTAGCGACAGACCAATGTGAACACCATATGCTAAGAGAGTGTTCAAAAACCCACATTTAGCATGTTCTTGAACCCACCACACATGCCCAGTGTGTATAGCATTACATCTAGTGGCAATTTAACCCTTGTGCTATCTTAGATGACCCCACCCTTACATTGACGTGTTCTTCCTACCATGACAAAGGTGGATAAAGGTGGAAAGATTTCATGTAATAAATGGACACCAGTGAAGATCACAAATCATTGAAGAAAAAAGGTTCAGAGCACTGTCTAGTGGGTCTAGATGACCCAACTCCCAATGTCAAAGTGCCTAGGATAGCACAAGGGTTACAAAGACCAAGTAACCTACGAAGTGTGTTTGTTGACTGTGGGAGGAAGTCAGAGTCTCCAGAAAAAACCCACACATGCAAATTCCACACAGAAAGGTCCCAGCCAGGATTTGAACCAGCACCTGAGAGCACCAACCACTATGCCATCATGCAGTTCGTATTGTGTTATAGTTGGTTACCTCCTTTCAGTTACTCAGCGGTATTCTTATGATAGAGGCTCCTAAATTAACTGTTTAGCTAATTTGATTAAAAAATTCACAATTGGACCAGTTTTGTTACTCCTCAAACCTCTGCGTCCTCTGTGAGGCTCCTGTGTAAAATCAGCAGCCGGGCAGCAGATGATGGACTAAGTCAAAACCCTGGATTTGTCTGATTTAGGAGAAATTGCACTTCTAGTTTTATTTCTCCCAACCAGTTGAATCAAATATTTTTTATATTAACCCTTTTGCTGTCCTATGGGGTCCAGATGACCCGATCCTTACATTGATGTGTTCTCCCTACCATGACAAAGGTGGATAAAGGTGAAAAGGATTTCATGTAATCCATGGAAACCAGTGAGGTTCACAAATCATTGATGAAAAAAGGTTCAGCGCACTGTCTAGTGGGTCTAGATGACCCAACTCCCAATGTTAAAGTGCCTAGGATGGCACAAGGGTTACAGGCAGGTTTTCATTTTAAGGTAGAGTCTTGGGGGGAAAAAAATGACAAGAAAAACATGGACTTAGTTTTTACGAAAGAAGACATGAAAGGTTTTCTATAAAATGTCTTTTTTTGTTGTTGCTGGATTTGCATGTATATCAAACAACTTTTTTCTCTTTTGTTTTAGCAGCTCACTCACTCAGCGAGTTTCCAGCACAGAGTGATCTGCATGCTGTTGTTCCCAACGAAATCTCAGCTTGTTCTCCATCTTTTGTGGTTTGAAGCTACTTCTGCAGTGGAGGATTTTTACCACACGTCTCTAGTGTTTTGATTTTATTTTGAAATCTTTCTCTTCTACCGTGATACTGGTAGATCTAATGGATCAGATTGATGCTAGAAAATGTTGTGGAGCTGCATTCTGACCTGCAGAGTCACTGAACAGCTTCAGGGGTTAACCTTCAGCTCCTCCACACTGGAGCAGCCTCCTGTTGGGTGCACAACTTTTTGCGTTAAAGTGCAGAATCATGACCCTAACAAACAGAAAGATGCTGAGATTTCTCTCTTCCATGCAGCTTCTCTGTGCTGCAGCAGCTCCGACTCCCATCAGATCACACAGGATGACTGACGCCTCTCTGTGATACGACAGGTGTCATCTCGGCCGCCTCCCTGTGGATGTGGATACACTTCTCTTCTCGTCTAATATCCTTCCTGTTCTGTCATTCTGATCTGAACGTGTTAATGGTCTCCAACTGTGACGACAACGCTGCCTAACAAGATACCTGTCGGCTATGTGCACCTGTGTGTGGGTGTGTGTGTGTGTCTGTGTGTGGACTCCCATGCCTGTTGCTCTCCGGAAGTGATGCCTGTCAGCCGCCGCTTTCACACGGAATCTGAAATCAGAACGGAGCTTCTTGTGCTGCAGTATCAGCCTGGTGGGCTGCTTTGGCCCCCCAGTCTAATTCCAGCTGATCTTCAAGCAGACATTAATTTGAAGGAAGCCAAATGCATCAGATCACATTTTCTGGAGAATTTGTTACGACCCAAGAACGGATCGATCCGAAATATTCCAGTCTCATGTCAGACGCTCCGCCACTAGCCCGCTGAGCTGGTCAAAGGAGTGAAGTCAGACTCTGTGTAGTTGTGCTGGTGTGCAGAGGAAGGCGTCCGGATTTCTGTCTTGGTTGTTATTACAAAAAACGGAGCCTAATGTGTTTATAATTGACTCCACCTCCAGCAGACGGCGCGGCGGGCAGCAGATGCCGCAGCTGCTGCCACAGACACACAAACACGGGATTGTGCATGTGTAGCTCACGTCTTCACTGATACTGCTGTGTGACTGGGTTTGTGTTGTTTTGGGGCTTAACACGACGGGCTTCTGTGAGTCGACCTCAGATGAAGACGGCGTGACAGAAATCAGACGCACCCTGTTTGATGCCATGACCTAAACAATTCTTTAAGGAAACAGTTCTTCATTTATTTATTTAGACACATTCATAAATGAACACGGTTAAAGCTTTTTTCAACTGATAAACTTCAGGGGAAAAAATCCTTCATGTCCAAAAACACATTTAGGTTCCTGGTGGACTCATCTGTTCCTGATCTACCTCTGTTTGTTAGCTTTCTTTAAGATGAGCTCAGCTACACTCAGTTAGACTAAGCTAGGCTCTGAGATACAGAGAGTCAAGTGGATGGATGGATGGATGGATGGATGGAGTAAAGGTTAAAGGACAAAGCAAAAACCCGTTAAACCTGGAGTCCTACTGGCAAACACTTGATGAAGGTAAACTTTTCTCAGCATGTTCTGACAGTGAATATTTTTACTTCTGGATGGACAACCATAAAACCCTAAAAGATGAATAATGTTTGAGTTCCCCCCCCCCTCCACATTCTTCCTGTAGTTTTGGTATTTTTGTTCAAAGGTTTGCTTAGTTTGTATTTATTACCTGAAACTCGAGGGGTTATAAAGGTGGTTGAGGTTTTCTGCAGACAGTAAAGATCTTCACTCTGAGTTAAAAGAAGTAGAACTAGTTTTGATTTGATTTGAAATGGTTTATTTCAAGCAATTAAGTACAAATAATACACAACAGCAATATAATCATCAGTTATACATTGCTTGAAAGGGAGTGGAAGGAAGCGAACTTATATAATCCCACCCCGTTATACTGTAACCATTTTATTACATGATTTATCAATATCCGTTTCCCAGTTTTTATCAGACAGAATTAAAAATCATAAGATATCGATAAAGCACATGACAAAGATGAATTACTTAAGTATTACGTCAAAAATAACTATTTTAGAAATCAACATGGCAAATGCAGATCAGTCATATGAAATATATGCAGATTATGTTACTTGTAAAAGCCATTCATATGAATAAAACATAATACTATATCAGTAAAGTAGACACAACACGGTTTCAGGAATTTTCATAGCAAAATTTCATCAAGTATCAAAAGTTAAAAACGTGCAAAATTATGATACATTAGGAAAGATTTTTGAATCAATTTATCAATTTTTGGAGAAAGTGAATTAATATCATTAAAAGTCAATCAAATTAACAATTTTCAATAAGTGATTAATCATTTGTTTTACTTTTTTTTTATTTTTTTTATAATAAAGTAATGCTGTAGGGGAAAAGTAAAAAGGGTCCATAACTGTCGATTGTCCAAGGTTGGTATTTCTTCTTTTACTGATAACAGCTGATCTCCTGGGTTCAAAACAGAGTTAATAGTTCTCTTCGATGTTATGACTGCAGACATTAGATTCAGGTCCATATCCTTCTTCAGCTGATATCAGCGACGGTGAAAGTTGAGGTCAAGTTGTCTGCAGGTCAGAACTCTCTGCTGTTATTCAGGTTACGTCAGACATACAGAGAAAGTGAGGAATCCAGGCGTCATATTTCTTGAAATTATTTGGCTCTTTGGTTTATTACTCCATGTTGTTTCAGACGACCGTGATTAAACACTTCTCAAGGTCCTTCATGGTGTTCACAACCAGAACCTTGGATCGGTCCTCTGGACCGAGCGGTTTGACGTAAATCCTGCAGCCTTTAACCCAAGTGTTCTCAATCTGCTTACGCTTCCTGAGAAGCCTGGCATGTTTGGCGATTTCAGCATTCCTTCTGGTCAGATGGTCGTTCAGATAAGCAGCAGATCCCTTCAGATTCTTCCTTTGATTCATCAAAGCTAGCTTGTGTTTGTGATTCACAAACCTGATGAGGATCGCTGGTTTATCCGTCTCCTTTCTCCTGGGGAGCAGGTGGCAGGTCTCGATGGTATTGAGATCCAGGGTAATCCCTTTAGATGTGAGAAATGAATGTATTTGCTGCTCCAAAGACTCTGCCCCGATCACCGTATTAGCACTGCTAGCTACGCTAGCGCTAGCATTAGCAGTGCTTGCTCCTGCTGTCAGTTTCGCTCGAGGCTTGATTGGTACTCCAGTGAGAATGACATTATTCATCCTTACTTGCTGTTCCACATCGTCTTTTCTCCAGAATCTCGACCCGGTTTTCTCGCTGCTCGTTTTGAGCCCGAAATCTTCGGAACTCTTCCATCATATCCCAAAGTGGCGTTAGCTTAGCCGACACTTGTTCCATAAAACTTTTCAGCGTTTCTTGAATAATGTCAAGAGTCTTTTTGAGGTCTTCGTATTCCTGGGGTTTCTTCAGGGGCATGGTCAGCTCTCTCTTTTGTGGAAAATCAACCTTTTAAGTAATTTGAAGATAGTTGTATTCGCAGAGAGGCACGCCACGCGCCCTGCCCGTAACCCGGAACCGATCAGAACTAGTAATATCATATGTCATTAAGTCTAAATCAATTTTTATTGTGTTCTGGATGAACTCTTCACGTTTGCTTCGGGTCACTCTTTCAGATGTTCCCTGTCAGAAATTCACAGCTTCTTCAGTTCCTTCATTTTGTGTTTTTGTTTGATCCAGTCCAGGTACTGTTCTTTGTCATTGTGACGGTGTGGCACCGTCAGATGGTGATGGGACCCACACTGTTTATTTATTTTATGTAAAAATGTCTTGTGTCAGCATAAGACTGTTTCCTGTGACCTTCCTGTGGCCTAATGGAGAGCAGCGCCTCGTAGGAGGGGCGTATGGGTGTCACAGGAAGTGAAAATGGAGAGTGACAGAGGTGACTTGACCTGTTGTGCCCTGCGTGGGACAATTGTGGTGCTCAAAGTTCTTGAATTAAAGAAAGAACACACTCACCTTGGCTCCTCTGCATTATTTCCCGGTGGGACCCACGACAGTCATCAGTTACTAAACCCTTCCCTGGATTTCCATTCATCCTGCCTCTGCTCTTTACAACATCTGGCCTTTTTGATGTGGGGTTTTCACGCCACAAACTGGTCCAACAGCTGCAGACTCACGTCCGTTCTCTGTCTCGATTAGATGAAGACTTCAAAGATTTATTGTGTCTCCTCTTCATCGGGCAGCTTCTGAAGTCCACTCTCTCTTATTGGTTTCCGGTACTTTTCCACTCTGAGGACGAACCATTGATGCTGAAACTCCAATCCATTACCTAGATGAAGACGATTGAGTGTCATCAAACACAAAGCATCACTAAAGTCCTTGACTTTTCCTTTTTATTTTTTTACTGGATATTCATGAAGATGACATTGAAGCTGCTGGAAGTCCACCTGTGCAGCTGCAGAACTTCATGTTTTCATCTGCCGCTCATACCAGCTGTCAGCTGTGATGAAGATGAAGATCCACTGTTTTTTTATGTTTTGTTAACAGACTAGCTTTGTTTGCTTCTTTTCTGACTTCCTCCCAGCATAACAGATGCTCAAGTTTACCAATTCTAGTTCAGCTGCAGTTTTCTGTCTGTTTTTCCTCCACAATCGCTGAAATGTGTGCTCAGCACTAACTCTTCCATAGGATTTGTTGTTCTCTCAGAGATTGTGTTGAGCCACGTTTGGCCTCATTGGACATAAATTGCATCAAGTTGAGTTTTTGTAATATTTGCTGCATTGCTCGTACAGCTCCTGAAGACGACTTTAAAGACAAACACATAAAGTAATGCAGACATCGTTGGACTCAGGTCAGATCAGAGTTTAGGATTTCAATGTCAGAAAGAGACTCGAGGAAAATGGATCCTTGAGAGTTCAGAGTTCAAAGAAAATACACAGATGAGCAAAAAAATGAATAAATACAAAAACTCCTCATGCTTGACAAAAACCTTAGGATTGTCCTTTGGACAAAGAGGGAGTATCAAGAAGGTTAGAATGTGATTAGTCTGGAGTTGAGCTTTAAGGAAAAACAACAGTAACCCTTTTGTTAAGCCATTGCCACCCGTATGTGAGTTAACCCACACGGGTGTGGTGGATTTTTAGGTTTTCTGGACCTGTGGAGGTTCATAGAGAGGAGTGACTGCATCATAAGAGAAGCACAGGTGTGTCTTGCAGGTTCTTTGAGGCTTGTGTGGCCACATTACAGGATGTCATCAAAATGGAACGTACCATTATTGTGCATGTGGTAACTGTATCGTTTTTTGTAAGAATTATGTAAATAACACACACTTATGATGTACAAGTGATTTGGTCTGGTTGTTATCAAGTTGTGAGCTCCTACCAATAGTGTTAAATGCTGCATGCATAGAGTGTGTAGGTGATTCACAAGTGCCCCACACAAACTACACTCTAACCACACTAAATGGCATAAACATTTTCCCTCTACAGGTTTACAGAGCGGTCTATAACCTTGATATTTCCTCCAGCCCCTCTGTTCCACGTACTTTTTTTCCCGCAGCCAGCCCGTGTCCACCTGTAAGGGCAGTGGTGACGAAGTGCAGCAAATATCTGGAGAGTTTAGGTAAAGTCTGGACCTGGATCAGTTTCATGACCCAAAACTGACATTTATGCTGAAAAGTCCTCCATTCTAAGGTGATAAGGACTATTTATACAGGGTTGCTGGAGCCTATCCCAGCTACTGCTGGGTGACGGTGGGTTACAGGCAGGGGGTTGCCATACAATCACATTCACACCTAGCAGTAATTTAGAGTCAACAGTAAACCTGTGAAGTTTGTTTCTGACGTGTGGAAGGAAACCGGAGTGCACGGAACCCCCCCCACATGTGCACGAGGAGAACATGCAAACTCCAGACTGAAAGGACCCAGGTGGGATTTGCCTTGTTGAAGCAAGAGCGTTTGGACCAGGAATTTGACCTGAATACATTTCAAGTTACAATTGAGTTTAAAATCTGTTTTAATTGATAAATATGCAAAGATAAGAAATGTTTAATTATTTCTACAGAAAATGTATTTCCCCCGTTTTCATTTTTATGTATGTGTTCAAAAATTCAAATGAAATCTTTTAAACTCAAAGATAAATAAGGGATGAGTTTACATATTTATAAGAACAATCAAATTATTAAATAAGACAGGATGCAAATCCTTCTGAGAGCAAAAAATGTTCATTCTATGTTCTCTTTTCTAGACTTTCGTTTTTATTTTCCTGTTTCTCCTCCATCACGTCTGCGATGTTCACTGTTCAGGTTTTAATAGAAATCCATTGTTTATGAACTGGGGGCCATAATCGGATTTCATATCCTGACTTTGACCTCATTAGTATTGACCTGTCCCTCGGGGATGATGTCACAGGCGGCTGTCCTGATATTGTGTTGTTTTTTTTTCCTGCGTACACACTTGGCAGCTTCAAAGACTCTTTTAGTCTCTATCATGTTTTTTGCTCTGTGTTTTATGACTTTTTTCAATTTTACTAGAATCCCGCCTCGAGAAAAGCAAGAGGAATGCTAAAACGTCAGCACTTTTGGGATTCAGAACCTGAAATGAAGACAGTTTGACCAAGTTTTCATTGAAGTGTTTGAAATATTCACAGTATCTTTGCTGGTACAGTTCGTGTAAGAAATGTAGATTTCCACAAACTTCAAATCAGTCTCAAATTTCATAAATAATCCAGTTTTTTGGGGTCGCATCCACATGTCTGCATGCGACCGATGGGCAGTCCGGTGCCTTCCTGTGTGCTTGTAGCTTCTCTGTGCTGAGGCAGTGATGAATGTATGCAATATGTGTGCATGCCAGAGGGCCTTCGTCAGTTGTGCATGAATGCACGGGTCAAAATGATGCATCGGAGAGAAGCGGTGGGTTGAGAGCCGAAATCATGAGAATTCAGTGGACGAGGGGAAGACAGGAAGACTGACGAAAGAACGTTTGCAGATATGAAGACAAGAGACTCTGCTGGTTGAAGAAGAGCTCAGATGGGATGCAAAGAGGGAAATGGTTATGAAATTTGTTTTTGTTTTTTTGTTCCTCAATCTTCCCATCAACACAGTCAATATGAAATGATCTGGTTTGCTTTTGTTTTCTTAAACATCAACACATTTTCAGCACACGGCAGCAGAGGAGCTGAGCTGACGAAGAGGCAGCGGATGTTTGATCACCAGGTTTTAGTGTTGGGCTGAAATTTTTCTGGGTGATGATGTGTTTTATCATTTCCAATCATCTCTCTCCCACTGTTACTGCAGTCATTTGGCTGGAGCTCCTGAGGTTAACCTTGAGCCGACTCTCTTGTCCAGATCTTCATCAGCCAGTGTCTTTGCACACACTTGCATGCTTCCAACACCTAGGTTGTTAAACGTTGACTCTGAACCTTTTTAGTCTTTTTTTTTTTTTTTTTACAAAAACGGCATAGATCTCAGATGCCCTTTAATTTTTTAAAGCTCTGAACTGAACTTGAACTTCTTAATGCCTGCATTTATTTCCAGACAAGAAAATAGAAAGTTATTTGGTTTTATTTGCTCGGGAGCCTAAAGATTGGACTTAGGAAGATCAAACGGTCTGAGTCGAGACAGACTGGTCCAAAGAAAATCAAAGTGAGAAAAAGGCAGATGGCCTCTCTCTCCAATCATACATACTCTCCTTCCTGTTGGCCTTTCTGGGGGGGACTGTGACTTGGAGTTGCTGGAGTTGGGCTACTCGAGTTTCAGAAATGTTGTGACTCCAAAAGTTGAGGCCAGCAGACTTCCTAGGTATGATCTGAACCTGCTGTTCTATATTGATGGCATGTGAATGTCACGCTAAAAGCCCAACTCAAATAAAAATCTAGTTTTTGCTGTTTTTAACTTGTTCTTGTAAGCTAGTGGAAAAGAGAGTGTAAACAGATGGGCGACGGGAAGAGGGGGCAGGCTAACTCTGCACTAGCAGTTCCAGTCACAACTCAGATGAATTTCTAATAAGCTATGGTTGCTCTTGTTACGGCTGTGGCCGTATTTGGTTTTGGTTTGTTCTGTTTGTTCTGTGTTTTGTGTATTATTTCTTTATCAGAGCGGGACTTCTGTGTTTTGTGGATCTTTGTTTGTATGTCTGATTATTTGCAGGTGTGGTGCATGAAGGTGTGGCCTCAATTTGGACAAGCTGGTGGAGGCAGCTTTAAAAGCACCATTTGGACATCCAGTCGGTGGGAAGGGAGCCTTGCTGCAACAGTCTCCACTGCAGCTTGGCACGCTTCTCCATTTTGGTTTTGGTTTTGGTTTTGGTTTTGGTTTTGGTTTTGGTTTTGGTTTTGGTTTTGGTTTTGGTTTTGGTTTTGGTTTTGGTTTTGGTTTTGGTTTTGGTTTTGGTTTCACCTCTTGTTTAGTTGTGTGTTGCACTTTTGTATTTTGTATTTGTAGTCCTTCGTAGTTTTGTCTGTGCCCACTCTGATTAATCTTTTGGTTCATAGTTATGTTAAGTGAAGCTGTAGGGGTGAACCGCCATTTTCTTTAGTACATGTTTTCTCCTGTTTTTTGTTAGGTTAAGGAGGTTAGTGTTTGTCTTTATTTTTCCTTTTCCTTTGTACAGGTATGATTACATGTTTTGGTTAGTTGGGGTTTTGTTTGTTATTTTGGCCTGGGTTCACCCTGAAGCCTTTTAGCTTCACTTTTAGTTCTTGTAGGATGATTATTTGTAAATAAATTTGGTTATTTTATGGAGACATTTGTTTGGTGTTTTGTGTTGCAGTTAATTTAATAGCCAAAACTTTACTTTTTTTATGTTATGCCCCAACTAGCACCCCTAGACATAAAAGGGGGCGTAACACTCTACAGAAACTATGTCTATTAAAAACTATTTATGGGCTCCTGCCTGTTATAAAAAGTTATGAATAAAAAAACAACATGCCCTATGAAATGACTCAGGTTTTTTTATTTTGGTTAAAAACTGTATATTCACTCAAACTCACAAACTCAAAGACTACTGGGAACCCTTTTAAAATAGATCAAAAGATGATCAGTGGGACTTTAAGACCTCCTTTTTTCTCTCCAAATTGTGAGCCAAGAAAGTTACCCAATATTGCAGTACCTCAAATGACCACATGAGGCTGGTGTCGGGGGAAAAGATTTCCCATTGACTGTCATATTACCAAGTCAAGCTATACACTGAAAATAAACCTGGTGTCAAACTGTTTGGATGTCTATTTCTTTATTTTTTCTAGTCATGATGACGTTGAAAGAATCAGTCATTTTGATTTCAGTAAAGCTCAGTAATAATGATTATTAGGGAGGGGTTTTCTAATGGCACACAGAGGAACCTTTGGGTTGGAATCTCACTTTACTTT
This sequence comes from Oryzias latipes, assembly GCF_053564925.1. Classification (NCBI taxonomy): domain Eukaryota; kingdom Metazoa; phylum Chordata; class Actinopteri; order Beloniformes; family Adrianichthyidae; genus Oryzias; species Oryzias latipes. The sequence goes on along the minus strand of NC_136242.1, from coordinate 28,616,945 downwards.
GTTCCACCCAATCAGACATTTTCAGGATTTTGTTTGGCCAGGAGGAGCAAGCTCTGGTCGATGGGCCTGTCCCACTTCAGGCTTCGTTTTGGTTTGCAGAATCCTGTGGGGGGCACCAGATTTCATCAGTAATATCACAAAAATATTTATGAAATATTTCTAAAAAATGTATAGTCACTGTGGGTTAATGTTGTTTTCATTTTATTTTTGTTCTAGTGCTGTTTTTTTTTTTTTGTTTTTTTTTTTTTTACACACATGCAAAAAGTACGGAGCCCCTAAAGGGCCATTGATGGGGGAAAAAAATTGAAGTGAAAAAAAAATGTAAAAACCAATTGGTGCGCACCAGTTAGTATCGGGTGCGCACACGTTAGTGTCAGGTGCGCACCCCACACTAACTGGTGCGCATCCATTCGTTTTTAATTTTTTTTAGTTTTATTCTAATTTTTATTTTTTATTTTTTTCCTTTTTTTTCACAATGGCCCTTTAGGGGCTCCGTAGAAAGCCAAAACAGATGTGACATTTCTTTGATCCTCAGATCCATAGCTGTGCGTCTTCAGCTTCAGGTTTTCCTATCATTCATTCCACTTCGTCTCCAGAAACCCGGCCCTCTTCCTTTGTAGTAAATTGACATCCTGATGGCTAGCACAGGTCTGTCCCCCACATGCCGGATAAATGTCACTGTTGCCATGGTGAACTCACACTTAGCTCAAGACAAACAGCTAGGAGCTTAAAGGATGCACAGAGAGAGGAGCTCCAAGACCAGCCACCTGGTATCTGCTGTCCAAATCAGAGCAGTAGATGGGTCGGATGGACAAAACTCCCAGTTTATTCAACAAAGCATCCGGGCAGAGTTTCTAAACAAGTATGTGGGCTTATTTTATAAGCAAGTTTACAACTTCACAGATGTGTAAAAAAGAAACATTAATTTTACCTAGAGGATGTGAGAATCTATACTGTGTTCTGTAAACCACAAGCTTTCAGCTGAGTTAACAGAGAGCTACTTTCTGAGCTGCAGTGGATAATTAATTTAGACAAACCATTCATCCCAACTTGGATTAAAACAACTGGAGCAACAACAGCAAAACATCTTACAGTGCATTTTTGATATAGAACATACTTTTATTGTAAATATTACCAGGAAGATAAATGCTGCACTCTATTTTTTAACTTTAGGTTGCTTTCACCTTGAGCTACATAGTCATGATTGAACTTCAGGTTAAATGAATACCATCAGAGCCCAATAGGCCCCATTGAAGGGGCCACAATATACTGTTTTAAGACCAATCTTCTTGGTAATAAAGCATATTTATTGTAAATTGCCTTTTTTGGTCGTTTTGTCGTTGTCCATCTGTGTCAAGATGTTGCTGCTTATGCCAAATGACTTTACTGTTCTCAAGCTGTCATTGGCTTGTAATTGAGAAGTGTGACCACCCTTATTGTGTACAAATACAGACAAACATAGGAGGTTTGAGAACAACCAAAATACTTTTGACATGATCTTTGTCACCTGCTCTTATCCTGTGAGTCACATAACACGCACATTTCCAAAACACTAAATAAATCTCAGATACACATGCAGGAAAAGTTTCCCTTTTTCTTTTTTTTTTTGCAAAATCTGTGCTTGATGTACTAAAGATTTGCTTTTGTTAAAACACCAGATACCGATCCCTTTCTTCATTGTAATTGTTGTTGAGAAATAAAAAGATGGGCGTTCTACTCATCTATTTATCTAATTTTATCATCCGTTCCATCCAGTAAATTACTTTGATGGATAGATAACACTAATGTTGTTCCTGCCTTTTTTTGCTTGAAGTAAACTTGTATCAGCAGTTCTTAGAAAGAGCAGATGGTTGAATCATACAGTGAATAAATGGAAGGAAAAATACAGAAAAAGTCACAAAGTAAAAGTCTAATCATGAAGAGGACAACAATATTTTGTCTAATACTTTAAATGTTATAAACATTTTCTTTAATAAAATCTCTGAGAAAGTAAAATCTGAAGTCACAGTCTATACAAAATGTAGTTAATTAGTAATTGTTCATTGAGAATAATACAAAATAAATGTTTTAATGTATTAGGCTGTCATCAGCGTAGCAGATTCTTATGTCCAAAGCACTTAAAGAGTTCCTTTATTTTGGTGCAAAGTGGGTTTGTGTTGCTTAAGGGCAGGGCCTGTGGGAATTTAACTTCATATTAATCAATTAATCGTCCTATAAAGAATACTTCTTTTTTTATGAATAAGAATAGACTCAGGTAAAATGACAAATGCTTGTATAATCTGTTCAAAACCCTTTTCTTTTACCTTATAAACTTTTTTTTGCTGTTTTTGTGAGACATTGGGGGGAAAAAACGCATAATATTGGAGGAGCAGATTAATAATGGGAAAATTGATAATCCATTTATCTGTTAAAGGATTTTAGTACTTTAGGAAAATAATGGAACAGAATCAAACATTTGGACTGGACTCTGGAAGGTAGATTTTAGAAACCAAGTATAAATCTGCAGTTTGCTGCAGAAAGTCATAGAAAGGCAAAAAAACCAAAGGGAATGAGACGGAGAGACAAAGGCATTATCTCCTATTTTCCAGCACAGATGACAACGGTAAAATAATTATTATCACACAAACAATAATCCGTCTTTCCTTTGCCGTCTCCCTCAAGTCGCATCCGTAGCTTCAGGCAGATAATATACTGGACTGCCTGAGATGCATTTGAATATTTCTTTGGCAGGAAATCACATTACTGGCTATTAAAAAGTAATTATTTGTACATAAATTCCCTCCAAGTTTGAGCCTAGTCTTGGCAGACGCCTGCATGTGTGTGTGTTTGTGTGCACGCTCCTGCGTGTATGCGTGTTTGTGAAGTTCGATGCTAAGGCAGTTAGCGTGTGGGGCGTCGCAGTGTTGTGTTTATTAAAATCGCAGACAGCCTCTCCATCATCAGCTCCACGCACACACTCTTTCACACAAACTCCGAGGCAGCCAAACTATATTTCATGAGGCGCATGATAATGTAATTACCAATACTTAGCTTAGATGCAGAGGAAGAGAGGAAAAGTAGTGAATACAAACAGGAAGAGTTTAACACCAGATCACCAGGACCGGATTAAAAAAGTGAGCGTTAATGTTGATCGATAAACACAAGAGGAGTCCGAAACATTGAAGACTTTAGGAAAAGTTAAAAAATGGTTCAAAAGCAGATGAACACTAAAGCCTGGATCTCTGCATTTGTACCAAAGATGGCTAAAACCTGTCGGTTGCTGATCTACTGTGAGTGTCATATTAGCTGAATGGAACAAAAAGAGACCCAGAAGCTAGCAACCCAGAAAGACCACGGACACCAGAATGGAGGACAGTCAGCTTAACCCTTGTGCTATCTTAGATGACCCCACCCTTCCATTGACCTGTTCTCCCTACCATGACAAAGGTGGATAAAGATGGAAAGATTTCATGTAATCCATGGACACCAGTGAAGATGACAAATCATTGAAGAAAAAAGGTTCAGAGCCCTTTCTAGATGACCCAACTCCCAATGTTAGAGTACCTAGGATAGCACAAGGGTTGCTGTGGCTGTTGGATTATATAAGACTGGAAAGAGGAATCTGCGAATGCGTTTTTGGGGTGATGGGAGAGAGAGCGCCAAGTAAAGAATGAACTGGACACGGGATGCAGTCCAAGAAGGTGAGTAGCATTTTTCCTTTCTTTCCCTTGGTGGTGTTTTGTCCAAGGATGGAGTGAACTGGAGCTGCTTGTACTGTGGGTGTGGTTATGGCCACATGGCGTGGCATGATGTTGTGTCCTTAGGTGGAACCACATTGTGCCTGTGATTCAATTCAATTCAATTCAATTCAATTCAATTTTATTTGTATAGCCCAAAATCACAACAACAGTCGTCTCGATGGGCTTCGAAGTAAAACATGAACTTAAAAGGATCACGAATACAAAGAGTTCAATAGGAAAATACTAAAATGAACTAACAGTCTGACTATGCTATACTGACATCCCTGCCCTTAGACCCCCCTTCGCGGTAAGGAAAAACTCCCAAAAAAATGGATTCCGGAAAAAACGAAGAAACCTCAGGGGTGCCCACATGAAGGAGGGATCCTCCCCCAGGACGGACAGGCGAGTTACCAGAACTCTTAGAGAAGAATTAACTTATCTAAATCTACAACTACATATATAAAAGTCCAGCAGACGAGCTTCATCCAGCCGTGGTTGTGGGGACAGTCAAAGGCGCGAGTCGAGCCGGAGACAGGAACCACAGCCAGGTGTAGGAGCAGGAGCAGAGGCGAGGTACTCGGTCAGGTACAGAGCAGAGACGAGCCAGAGATGAGCCAGAGGCAGGATCCACAGCCAGGTGTAGGAGCAGGAGCAAAGGCGAGGTAAACGGTCAGGAACTGGAGCACGGATGAGCCAACTGGAGTCTGGAAGCACTCCCACTCCCCAGGAGGGGAGAGGGAAAGAGGGACAATACCTGAATCGCACTGCACCAAACAGAGGCATGGAGAACTAAATGATGAATTATGATCAAGAATAAAGGAGAGGAAGCGTAGAAGTAGAAAAGAAAAGAGGACAGAACCCCAGTGCACCATAGTTACCCCAGCTTCAACTTTTAGCCTTTTAAAAGAATTAGTTATTAAGTTTAATTTAAACAAATTAACATTAAGTTAAATAATCTCTAAATACTAACTAGTCTGACAATAAGCCTGTCCAAAGAGGAATGTTTTCAGTCTAGCTTTGAATGTAGAAACTGAGTCGGCCTCTCTTACATGAGCTGGGAGTTTATTCCATTAGACAGGGGCTTGGTGGCTAAACGCTCTACCTCCAACCGTACTTTTACTAATTCTAGGAACCACAAGCAGTCCTGCATTTTGCGAGCGAAGTGTTCTCATTGGATGGTAAGGGACTATGAGGTCCTTAATATAGGACGGGGCCAGTCCATGTAAGGCCTTATAGGTTAACAGGAGGATCTTGAACTTGATTCTGGATCAACTGGGAGCCAATGGAGCGAAACTAACACAGGAGTGATGTGATCTCTTCTGCTGGTTCCAGCTAACAATCTAGCTGCTGCGTTCTGAACAAGCTGGAGACTTCTTAAGGAACTCTTAGGACACGCTGCTAACAAGGAGTTACAGTAATCCAGCCTCGACGTAACAAATGCATGGATGAGTTTTTCAGCATCACTCTTAGAAAGTATATTTCTGATCTTAGCAATATTCCGCAGGTGAAAAAAGGCAGTTCTACACGCCTGCGATATGTGAGCCTTAAATGATAAATCCTGGTCAAGTAAAACCCCAAGGTTTCTAACTGTGGATTTGGGGGCTATACTTATGCCATCCAGGGAGACTATCTGAGCAGACAGAGCATCTCTGAGGTTTTTAGGACCAAGTATAATGACCTCAGTTTTTTCTGGGTTCAAGAGGAGGTAATTAATTGTCATCCAGGTCTTGATGTCACTGATGCAGGCGTTCAGTTTATCTATCTGGTCATTCTGGTCAGGCTTCATGGATAAATACAACTGCGTATCGTCGGCATAACAATGAAAATTAATGCTGTGTTTCCTGATTATGTTTCCTAGGGGTAACATATAAAGCGTAAACAGGATCGGTCCCAAGACTGAGCCCTGTGGGACTCCATAGTTGACTCGAGTGCACTGAGAGGAATGGCCATTTACATTAATGAACTGATACCTATCGGACAGATAGGATTTAAACCACTGGAGAGCAGATCCTCTGATCCCTATGTCCTGCTCTAATCTATGGAGTAAAATACCGTGGTCGATAGTGTCAAAGGCAGCACTGAGGTCCAACAGGACCAGAATAGAAAGTAGTCCCTTTTCTGAGGCCAATAACAAGTCATTAGAGACTCTAACTAGTGCAGTTTCCGTACTGTGGTGAGGTCTAAACCCCGACTGAAAGTCTTCAAAGTGGCTGTTGTCCTGTAGGTGGCAGTAAAGCTGCTTAACCTCAACTTTTTTTAGGATTGTAGAAATAAAGGGGAGGTTTGATATTGGTCTATAATTGGCCAAGATGCTAGGATCCAAACTGGGCTTTTTCAGAAGAGGTTTAAGATGCATATTTAAAAGACTGTGGCACGTAACCCGTTTCCATAGAGGCATTTATCATTGTTAATATGGGATCATTAATTAGGGGAAAAGTTTCTTTAAAAAGTCTAGTTGGAATTGGGTCTAACAGACACGTTGAGGATTTGGAGGACGTAATAATTGATGTTATTTCTGCTTGATCCACAGCAGTGAAGCAGTCTAATGATGTGTTGGACCCAGTTCGGCACATATGGTAGTTGATCCTGAGGACAAAGATATAGTCGTGAGTACACCAAAAAAAGACCAGAGGTAAAACTTTTAGAGGAAACATAAAGCAGCTTTATTCAGGCAAGGAAGAAATCTGACAGGAACCAACATTTTTATGAATGACAATCTCACTAAAAGGAATGCCAACATCGCCAGAAGAGTAGAATATTTATAAATTGTGAAAATTTGAAAATAAAACATTATTTGAAAAACAAACTAACTAAATTAACACGGCACAGTTCAAAAAGTTTACTTCAATAATCTACTGAATGAAAATAAAAACAATGTGAAGGTAGTTAGGTAGATATTAAAAAACATCATTAAAAAAGGGACACAAACAGCAAACACATCCAGATTACTTTACACATGAAAAGGGTCAAAAGTATAACATAAATGAAGCAGCAGAAGAACTTTACAACTACTTTGTAAACATGGGTCCAGAGTTGGCAGCGGAAATTCCAAAGTGCAAAACCCGCAAAGCTGTTTAAAATCTCCCAAAGCAAAGCTTACAAACATTTATGTTTTTGCTTCCAGAGCATCTCTGTGGACATTTTTTTCTCAGGGGTCGCCATGGCGAATCAGTTTCCTCCATCCAACCCTGTGTTTTGCATCCTCTACTCCAACACCAGCTACCTTCATGTCTTTGTTCACCACATCCATAAACCTCCTTCTTTGTCTTCCTCTAGACCTTTTGCCTGGAAGCTCTAGCCTCTCTGACTTTATCTCCAAAATCTCTAACATGTGCTGTCCCTCCACTTATCCCATCCATCCTGGTCACTTTCCTCCTTTGCATCGTGTCAACTCTCTATCATTTGCAGTCGTAGTTCCAACATTCAAAGTCTCTGCTCTCAGTCCAACACTCACAACTTTCCTCTTCTCTCTCTTCTTATTAACTCACCATCTCCGACCAGCAGTAGTCCAACTTCCCACAGCACATTGTCATTGTACAGCCTGGTCGTTGTCAACCCAAGGATTGACTGACACAGTATGGATATTTTAGGTCTTATTCACATATTTGGTTTGGCAAAGATTTTACGTTGCATACCCTTCCTGGCACAACCCTCTGTATTTATCCGGGCTTGGGACCGGCACAATGAGAACCAGCCCTCGGTGCTACAATCTACAGGGGAAAATATCTAAAGCACCAAATTAACAATCTAGCAATGACAAATTTTCTGATGTTAAAGGGGGTTTTACTGATATTAAATATCTTTCTGAGCTCTTCACTCCTGTTTGTCTCTTAAGATTTCAAATCTATGTTGAACATTTCCTCTTGCTCCCCTTGCCTCACACCTCTCTTGTGGATAATTGCAGCTGGTGTGGCTGCAGGCCCTCCCAACCAGCACAGAGAGCAGGAAGAGCTTTATGTGTCTGCTTCCCTCCGCTCCCGCACCAGAACCGTTGAGTCATGCATATTCCAACCCGGGTGTGCCGTTAAAATCAGTTTGTTGCTCTCTGATGGGAGGTTACTGCAGACAGGTTGTGCACAGCTTGTTTTTTTTCCGGCAGTTCTTGACATTAGGTGTTTCTCCATCTGGACCTCTCATATTAATAGGCTTCATTAATGTTTAATGGCTTGAGCACTCAGGCACTCTGGCTGAGTTTGGGCTGAGCTTCAGCTCAAAACGACATTAGATTGCTCTCTGTTTGTGTGTGTGGTAAACACTGACACACTTGAAAGTCTTTAATGAAACTCTCAAAAATATGAAAGCTCTGATAAGTATGGCATAAGTGTTTCAGATCATGACATTCATTTGGGTTTGTTTATAGCCAGAGCTGTTTAAGGAGGAATGGACAGACACAACACATCATTATCATTATTTTTTAAAACTATTTTATCCCAAACAAAAGCAAAGAAACCCTTCAATATTTTCAGAACACCAGCAGAGTTTCTACACACGTTGGTTCTGGTGAAAATTTCAGTTCAATAAACTTCAAACATTTCCATTTTTGCCACCATGACAACCACCTAAAATTGGAGTCCAAAAGTCTATTTTAGATTGAGCCTTTTTGTGAATTGCAGAAAAAAAGTCTTAAAAGGCGCTATCTTTAGTCAGAAAGTAATATAGCTCAGGTAAACACAGTCTCGTCCCTTAAAGGCTTGTACAAACATTACTTTTTGGGCCATGGCACACGCAGAGACATTTCCCTAAGAACAATTTACCCTTCAAAACCATTCATTGTGAGTTTCTCTTTAAAATATTAAAACGGACTTAACATGGACATTTGATTAAACAGTTTTTTATGGCTGTCTCGTATTTATTTTAGGGGTGTTAAACAAATTAAAACAGACAATTTTGAACTTTATTTTTTTTTATAGAAATCAATAACTATTATCTATTGCACAGTGGATAAAGCCCGACAGCACTGATTCACTGTCACTATAATGATAATATGGGTGTGATGGGTGTGAACTTTGGTTTCTTATGTAGTTAAGGAAGGTTTCTTAGAGGTGAAGACATGAAAGTTGGTTTTACAGTTAGTGGGCCCAAACATGCATAATCCAATATGATCTGCAGTGGATCTGTCATAAGAAAAAAAGTCCATTTTTGACTGTATCTAAATCTCTGTTCAGTTTAATGTGATGATCACAACCCATAATGTGATTGAACTGCAGCAAAGAGGAGGGCACTCTAAAGTCTCGTTTCCACTGACCGCTATGTTCCGGTCCGTTTCCAGTTTAAAATGGTTCAGGCAAATCGGGCGAGCATTTCCACTCAAAGTTAGACCATTACACCACATGCACCCCGCATGTGGTGTAATGGTCTAACTTTGAGTGGACCCCACCCTTACATTGACGTGTTATTCCTACCATGACAAAGGTGGATAAAGGTGGAAAGATTTCATGTAATCCATGGACTCCAGTGAATATCACAAATCATTGAAAAAAAAAGGTCCAGCGCACTGTCTTGTGGGTCTAGATGACCCGACTCCCAATATCAAAGTGCCTAGGACAGTACAAGGGATACAATGACACGTTACCCTTGTGTGAATGCTTGAGTGTGATTCTGAAATGGGGCTTCTGGGTTTTTACTTTGCCCGTCTTCCACTTTAATGAGGAGTTTCAGGTTGGCAAGTGGATTTTTCTGGGCTTTAAATGTTTCAAGGTGTGTTATTTATATTCATTGTGTGTTCCTGCCACGTCTGAACTGACTTGTTTGACCTGCTTTGATAAAACAGCCTGGACTTTACAGTCAGCAGACATCATCAGCTTGCTTGTCTTATGTCTATATGTGATTATTTTTCCAGAAACTTGCCCAGCAGCGATTTGGCAGAAAACTTTCGCTTAATTTCCACAGGCAGAGTTATTTGACAGCAGAACTGATGCAGCGCCAACTCAGCCTTATGTCTCCAAACTGAATGATATCCAACAGGACCCCTGATGATAAACACTGCCAGCCTCAGCTCTGCCTGTCTCCATCCTTCTGCTTTCACTTGCTGTTTTTGTCCCATTTTCTTTCATCTGCTGTCTGTCTGGCTGTGATCATTCACTTTGTTTAACTTTTCTGCGTATGTTTGTTGTCAAGCGTGCAGTAACTGAAAAAAGGAATTTCAAATTAAAGCCATAGGCCATCATTGAATCCAATAATTCATTATTGCTCATGTATTTTCACAAATGTATTTTTTTTATTTGTCAGTTTTGGGAAAACTGTTATGTAAATTAGAAGTGTGCATCTGCAAATCTAGCGATATGTTACCTATCACAATACATATGTCACCATACAATATCCCAATGCTGTAACAGAGTTAGACTCCTAATGCACCTTTGATAGGAACAACATTGTATAAAATTCAAGTTATTTATTTATGAGAACATTAAGCACTGCAACTCAAATACTAGTTGTTTTTACTGTTTTTCTTTTGATTAAAAAAAACTATGAAATGACCTTATTTTTTCAACACTCAAAATTTTCTAGTTTTGACAGCAGAATAACATAAAATGAAACTTGAATATACCCTAACCAATAAGGTTCTTTAAGTATACTGCTGAACTAAATGTTTGTTTATAAATGAATGCATTTGAAACTAATATCAGTATTGCCAAAAAATGCATTTCACAGAATCCATTTCTCCTTATACCCCTGGTGTAAGACTTACTTTCAGTTAAAAAAACAAAACAAAAACTGTCTTTCATAAAGGAGATGCTCTACAGAAGCCCGAAAATTCTTTTTGGATCCAGCTGGGATTGATGTGTGTAACAAATTTTGAGCTTTTATTGTCTTCTTTCTTTAGTAACCAGTAAACATGCTTGCCACACTCTCATTCAAATATTATTATGTCATGTGATGGGTTTCACTCTGTGTGGTTTTTTGGTAGTTGGACAACGTCTAGTGCTACCAGCGCCTTGTTTTTAACTATGGACCCACACTAGGTCACTTTTTGAGTCATGGTTTTACCCTCTACAATGGATGGATTTTGTTTCCATTTCTCATGGCAAGTATATGTAATCGTTATTCCCGCAGTGGACAAGAGCAAAGTTGTTCTGCTGCCATGGAGATGGCTTTTGGGGGAATCTGGCCTGACCTGTATTTTTCCACACATTAAAGCAGAGAAATGTAAAACAAAAATAATGGTACAGTTCTGAATGGTGATGTTTTAGTGGTAAAAAACACAAAACAGTAAACACATCAGTCAGTACATCATTTAATTTAACCTAACAGAACATTTAACTTAACAGAATTTAAGCGTTTTGATAAAAAATAAAAGTCGAACAAACCGTCGTACAACTCAGACTGAAAAAAGAGAAGAACATGGTAAAACAGTTGAAGGTGAAAGCAGAGCAAAATGTCATGTTGGATCAAATGCTTGACTTTTGAAAATGTTACAAATGGATAGAGAAGACTCTAATCTGATGTTTAGAGGCAAAGCCTTGATAGACGATGCCCTTCTCCTGTGAGCATCTTCACATCTTTCTTAAAGCCTTCAGAAATGAGTGAAAATGACTGTTCACTTATCAGTTATTGTTCTTCTGCTTATGATTTCTGTAACATGGTTAAGAAGGGTCACCAATAAAGCCTGACACACAGAAAGTTGTGGTTTTTTGGGGGGTCAGCTTAGAAGTACACAGTATTTTGAAATAACCTGCTTCCAAATGATTGGTCGGCATCCAGCGCCTGGTCCTCTGACCATGTGACTGGGTCAGGAGAGCTGATTGGATGCTGGACATGTGGGGTTACAGAGGTACATGTGCAGAGACAGATGGACAGGTAGATAAATGGACGTGGACAGATGTATAGAGACCTCAGAGGAGAATCTGTCTGTGTGGCTTCGTTCTGAAGACTGGCCAGGTCTTCAGTTCACATGGTGGGGGCTCGAAATGTGGTTTACACCATTATTTAGGGAGCAGCTGCTGCACAGAAAAAAAAAAGCTTTTAACTGCACCAAAACCTCAACCAGTGAACACCGAAGGCCTGTACTTTCTGTCTCAAAGAAGGCCTTTTATTGAGAGGTTGTCTATTTAAAAGGAAAAAAAAAAATGAACCATCAGTTTTCTTGTTAATTGTTACATTTCCTGCATGTTTTTGTTTCCCTTTTCAACTTTTATTGGCAGATGTTTATTTTGCAAAAACATCTCAGTTTGAACAGAGTCACAAATGAGGAACATGACCTTCAGGAAAGTAAAAAGTTGGTCATCATCTAAACAAAAACAATAACAAAAACCTTGAAGCCTACCCTCAGGTGGTTTTTGACATGTGGAAAAGACTTAATGCTCAAGAAAGATATGGAAACCCATCTGTCAGATATTTCTGATGTTTCTTTGCCTCTAGCATCAAAATAAGTTTAATCTTTCTTGACCCACATAAAAGTTGACACTAATACAAATGGTTTTTATCAACATCCTTTTGGCTCACACCTTTTACACTTTTTTGAAGTTATATTTTTTAAAGTTTAAAGATTCCTATTATACTATTTCCTATGAAGAATTATGAAATATTAGCATTCAGCACATTAAACGAACAAGAAAAAAATAATGTTTCTGCCTCCCCAAGATCCTAACTGAAGCATGGGCAGATCATTATTTTTACTTTGTAAAGATTGGCCATGGTCTTAACTTACTGAGTCAATACATTACACACTAAAATTCATAAACCAAAAACATTGAAAGAACTTGCAGGTTAGTAAGCCAGAGGCTAAATCCTAAAAATGTGAAGCTGCACAACAGATGGACAGTCAGGCACAGCCTCACCTGCAAAATATAGCTTAACAAATACATACATTAAAGAAAATGAAGATAGTTTTTGAAAAATTTAACACAACAATCAGGTATTTATTAGACGTGTCTAGTATATGAAAACTCTGTTTAAGTTTTCAATCCGTCTTTGGTAAAAAAATAAATAAATAAATAAATATTCTGATTTTCCTGTTCAAATACACGAGAAAGATGTAGGAGGGGCACCGGCAATCCGCCCAGCCTGAACTGCACACACTGACTGGAGCTGCAGCTGACGCATGCTCTTTACTGTTTTGGCCTTTCTATCATCTTAAAAGAAGCATTCTTTTACATTAATTCATTTGCTTATTTCTCACCTACAGTCTGACTACATTGGTGCCAGTGTGATACTCATTCATCTATTTTATCCACTGAAAATACGCATTAGAAATACACTAGCTGAGGCCCGCAGCATGTTTGCCTCAAGGCGGAGGGCGGTCGGTCTTGGAGAATGTGGTGACACATTCTCTTGGATCTTGGTGATCCAAGAGAATGTGTCAATACGTCTAAAGAATAATAGAAATTCGTGGTAGCACGTCAAGTGCAGCTGTCCAGTTATTCTTTAATGTTGCTTGGGACCATTTTGTAAATTGAGGATTATGTGTGTAAATGTGTGGAGACACGTCACTGGCAGTGATTTTTATTGAGACAGAGAGACTTTCAAAACTGAAGAAAGAAAACACTTCTAGAAACAAGTTACCCATGTTTTTTCTTCAGGAGTGGCACATTGACTTCATTCATAAGTAAAAGTAAGTCAATGATGACAATTTTGGTGATTTGTTTTTCTATGTTACAGTTTGTGAACGGAAGAAAATGCTGACATGAAATTTGAAACGACACACTGACTTTTGCCAATCAAATGGTGAATAAGCTACTGTGTAGAGTTCATATGTTTGTAAATCTGACTGATGACGTCAATGCCTCAATAATGACTTCATGTCATCTGTTTGCAGTTGATTCATTTTGAATTTTAACAAGAAATGATTGTTTTTACTCACAGGTACTAACCATCAGAAATGGACTTTATTCCATATAATATTCTAATGAAGGAACAAGGAAGATGTTCTCCGTTGGCCAAGATGTTCCGAAGAATCATTGTAAGAACGAAGAAAGTTCTCCAAAATAACAAGGGAGTAGAGACGTAAAGGTGTTTAGACAAGATGGAGGCCAATATCAAAAGACAGAATTTTACAGATAACTGCTTTGTGCAGCCCCGTGACCCCGAAAGGGAAAAAACTGATTGGAAGATGAACGAATGAATGAATGCTTATATGAATGATCTTGAACTCTATTTTTTCTTTTATCTGTTTAAGGCATCAACGACTCAAGCCACGACTCGGACATTCATGTGTTTTCTGAGTCAGTCATTTTTTTGAATATGCCGACACAGCATGAATGCAGCATTTCTCTCCAAGTGGAGCAATTGGTACTAAAATGAGCCCAGAAAGGCACAATTTTAAAACTAAAAACTCAAAAATGTTCTGTTTTTAAATATATACTGTATTTATGTATTTATTTTCAATCCAAATTAAAGCATTTTTCCAGATTCCGTGCTTCTTTTAATTTTTTTCTCTTGTGATGGATTACCAAAACACTCCGTGCATCTGCTTCTGGTTCGGCCCTTCTGACTAATTTTAGGACTCTTTGTGGCCCACAAGTCAAAACTTATCCCACCCCTGGTCTAGGCTCCGGGTTTATTCATCTATGGTCTGAACTCATCCCATCTGCAAGCAGAACGCCCAGAGCCTAACCATAGATTATGGACTTATTTCATGCACATCTTTTGTTTCACAATTAAATATTTATTTGCATTCTGATTAAATAACAGATCTGTGCAGCGACATGGTGTTACTTTAACTCTGCTTGATGGTACTGATTCACACAAAGGTGAAGAAGGATTGATTTGATTCATGCAAAATCACCTTTTTCCTGCTAATCTGTTGGACTGACTTCATACTCCAGCACACATCGTTGGCAGCGAACACTGGCAGGAAAACTCTGTGTGGCATGAACACATCAGAAATGGCCTCAACCTGATGGCGAGCAGAAAAGATAGCTCTTTCTTAGCCAACACTTTCAAGATCTCTGGCCGCTGTAGAAATAGTTTACTTTGAAGAATGTTGGAAAGATCCTGAACACGAGAAGAGGAGTCCAGATCGAGGATTCAGTTTTTTTTGCTTCGTTCATTTTCCGGGTTTGATCCAAACGAGTGGCATCTGTGGAAATGGGAGAACATGTCCTCCTGGCAGAGCATCACAGGGTTTGTCAGGAGTGGAGCCACGCAGCAGTTTCATCTCAAACCCCAGGTGACCACTTCTTTGAAATGAGCAATATTTATGCAGATGCTTTGTCACCAGACTCTGATGGCGCTTTCTGCTCTGATCAGCAGTGCGGGCGTTGTGTCATATTACTGCAGAGACGAGGAGTTTGCACCGTCACTCATCCTCCTGCCTGGATGAGGAAGGATTTTGAAATGAGGGGAAAAAAAACACTTTCACGTTTCCATTTTGAGCAATAAAGAATGTAATTTTTTAAACTCCTTGTCGTCTTATCTGCACCGTGTTCCTACCTGACACGTCTTGCTATCTGTTCGTGTCAAATTACAGCTTAATCCTGGTTGACTTTATCCGTTTATTAAAGCACCCTCAGCAGAAGGATGTTCTCGCTGTTCTGTGATTCTTGTTTAGAGAAGGTCACTGCAGTGTTTTTTCTTTCCTATATTGATTGCGTTTTTTTTTTAAAGCTGAACATGACAAAAATAGGTGTTTTTATTGCCTTTATCTGACCTGAAATCTTGTTTTTTTTTTTGGTGCTTTTTAATTTAGTTAATTTGTGTGCGGCATCACCACGAGGAACCATAAAAATGTTAATAAACACATGTTAAAGCAACTAATTGTAGAAAAAGTATTAACAAAGACACAAACAATAAAGAGGAGCACCAATATAGTTTTGACAGGAAAAACAGGAAATTAAGATGTTTCAGTTGTGTAAAATACAAACTTCTGTCACTGAAACCCAGGTTACATTAGAAAGTATTAAGGGGAACTTTTATACTTGTTTTTCTGCACCAATATTCAAATAAATCTGCGTAAATGCATACATATTTAAACACATTGCTGAAATTGTTGCATTACAATTAAACTTCTTTTTGCTTTTTTTTTTCCAAAATAATGTTTAAAAACGACTAACACAATGTGATTTCCTTTATTCATTTTTTTTTTACATTCTGTCAATGCTTGAAGCTCATCTATTATGAACAGTAAAAATTAGTCTTTGTGGGACAACTTATGCCTCGTTTCCACTGACTGGTATGGTTCGGTCCAGTCCGGTTCTGTATTTTAAGTGTTTCCAGCATAAAACATTATACCAGACTGAACCGTACCGTTTTTGGTCCCCCTCTGGTTGTGGGTCCATAGAACAACATAGAGATGATATGTATGTTCCTGTCTGCCAGGAGAAGGATCTCATCGCCAGAGAAATAGAACCATAGGAAGGTCAGTGGACTTGTCTTTCACTACTGTCCAGCAGGGTAATACTGGGAGGAGGAGGAGGAGACAATGAGGAGGTCAGCTTAGGCCACCTGAATAGTAAATTGTAACTTCATATTTTCCAATTATTTGAAAAGACAGGACCTTATCTGTGACAGGTCAAAGGATAACCTGGGTTTCTAGCTTTGTTTAATGGAGTTTTGTGATGTTAAATTCACGAAGGAAAATCTGGCTGCTTCTGAAGATATATAGCTTAGCTATCAAAACTAATGCTTTAGTAGGAAAATATCAGTTGTCTTTATTTTTAATATTTTTCTCTTGTCTGTAACCTTTTAATATAAAAGTTTATGGCTTAATCCTTACTTCCGTTAAGATTTTATGTATCTTTTGGTCTTGATTGAATTTGCTTCCCAGCATCCATAGAGGCCTTTGGCTGAAACTGATCTACTTTCCTTTAGTCATCTTCTTTATGAGTTGCGTTCACGTGAGCCTTAATTCTGCGCCGATGCTCCAGCAGGCCTTAGAGGAGGTTTACCTGCGATTAAAGGTGCGTGTATTCTTCCATTACAGCTGAGTGTTCGACATAGAAAAAATAAGACAGAGAAAAGGCGGAGGGCGGGGGAAACTTTAGGGCTTACCTGAACTCTGGGTCCAAAATGAAAACATGGCATCAGTAAGGATTTTACTGTGGACTCACTAAATCCAACTTAATTGACTACAAATCTTGCCTCGACAGCCCTCAGCCTCACATTATTTCCCTACTTAATGAACTACATATTCGTTCTTTTTCCCTTTCTGTCTTTTGTGGAAAAATGACTTTTATTTTGCTCCTATTACATCTCTAGAGCTGCAGTTTATTTTCAATATTTAACGTGTTTTGTGTTTTTTTGTTTTTAAACAAGATTTGTCTTGTGGGTCTAGATGACCCAACTCCCAATGTTAAAGTGCCTATGATAGCACAACGGTTACTGAGATAAGAGTTATTTTCACAGTGCATTTTGCTAGCTGGAAGTAGGATGACTCGATCCCAGAGGCTCCGCCTTTTGCTCCTTGTGGGTGCCGCCCATTTCATGACGTCAACCCAGAGCCGGTCTCTGCAGCATGTCTGTGTTTCGCCCACGAAAAGGGTTAAAGTGCTATCCTAGGCACTTTAACATTGGGAGCAGACAGTGCGCTTTATTTTGCTTCAATGATTTGTGATCTTCACTGGTGTCTACCTTTGTCATGGTAGGAAGAACGCATCAAAGTGGGTGGGGTTATGGGATAGCAAAAGGGTTAAACAAAAACATTATGTGTGCCAAAGGTGATATATTATCATATACCTGGATGTTGTTTCCTATAAAAGGCTTAAGAATAGCATGATAATGGCCCTTTAAAATTGAATTCACCACCTAGTGATCAACAAAAGAACTTACATTTTCTGTTTTTAGCTGCATTGATCTTCACCTTCATTTTAAACTAGATCTAAGTTTTTGAAACTGAAATGCCGCTTGACTGACACAAAATACCCCTTTACAGCATCTTAAAAAATAGATTTAAAATATGACAACTCTAACTGTAGATACAGAACAGTGCAGTTATGCAGCCTAAAGGCTTTTGCATTATCGTCTATGTTCAAGCTAACTTAGCAGCATTTATCTCTGCAGTTTGGGAAAACAGAAGACTTGAATAGACTGAACTCAACTAATGAGTATTCTAAGCATTTTCTTCATCTTTGTGACGTGTTGTGACTCAAATCTCAGCTTGATGATGGCATCCACTGGCAGAGTGTAGGAAAATATTGGGCTTGAGAATAAAAAAAAAAAGTCTTACATCCAAAGAATCACCCTCAAACATTTTCAAAAAAGCTCCAGGGTGCCTTCTTGAAGTTTTTTTTATTGTTGTTTTTGTCATAGAGGAATCTGTTACAGCGAAACATGGAATGAAACAAAACCCATGCTCCAAATGTGTCCGCATCCCACAGACAGGAAGTAAGTGACCACCTGATCTGCAACGCGGCGCTGTTGTGTGCTGCATCGCTTTGATGTGTGCGAGCTTCTCCATCACTGGTCTTTGACGACGGGGTGTTGGAAATCTCTGACAGCTGCCTCACACTGTCTGCATGACTAATGAAATAAAGTCACGTTTCCATCCTTTCATAAGAGAAGGCGTTGTGTTGATTCATTTTAGAGACTCAACCCTCCTTCACATCTGCTTTGTCCAAGGCTCAGACTTTGATTATGCAGACAAATGGAACCAAAACAGGAGTAACCAAAACACAGATGTGCTTTTCTCTCTGCTCTGCCTCCTGAGCTGATCTGATCTGTGCGTTGGACAGCTGTGCACCGCTCATCCTTGTCCTTCCCTGTGGACAGATCACACTGTGCAAGTCTGCACTGACTCTCCTCTAAATGCCCTACACTTGCATGCACAGCCCATGGAGGAGAGGATGGCAGCTGAGAGGAAGAGAAATCAAGTTAAAACAGTGTGAAAGTAAAAAAGGAGAAGGTGAAAGCACAAAGTTGAGAGCGTCAGTTTCATTATAGAGGCATGGATTCTGTGGCAGCAGCGTCAATCCATCCATCCTGTGATGACGATTTATTTCTGTCCACTGTGAATCACCAAAAAAGTTTTATCACTTTTTCCACCTCGTTCATGGTTCTATTTCCTTTCATTGAGAAACTGTTTTCATTTTTTTTAATCAATTCTGTGAAATTTCATTCCTAAATATTTTTAAAGCAGAGCGTTTCATCCAAGGCCAGAACATGTCCTTTCTCCTCAGTTTTGTAATTTCAGAAATCTGAACAGATTCCTCTTCTGAACACGACCAAAGAGAAGAGGTGGGAGCTGTGGAGGAGGGTCACGTCACGGCACAAGGTCTTCTGACTCAGAAAATGCTGCATTTTGTCCCAAAGTTATCTAAGATGAACCGCTAAAAGATCTTTAACGGAACGCTGACGTTGAAAGGCATCAGGCTAAACTTTCTAAACCAAAGTAAAGAATGCAAACGAGACGACATCCTCTCACATACAGAACTTTAAAGCACAAACTTCTTTCTACATTATCTTGTAGCAAACAAAAGGGATGCAGACTTTAGAGTCCCACTCCAATGAAAATCAGGTTCTTGTAGCGTTTTTCTCTTGATGGATGACATATATTATAAACAAAAAAAGCCTAAAATTACATTTCTAAATGTTTATTTATTTACATTTTGTAAATCAGTAGCAGATAAAACAATTATGTTAGTAAAAATCATATTTGTTATCTAGTGGAAGCACCATTCTAATGCATCCACATACGTCTTTGTGCATGTCCAAGCTGGACTCTGGTTCAAAACTGTACGGCTTGAATGTGGGCCTGGGGAGGCTGTAACCTAGCGGGGGAACATGTAAACCGAGGGCTCTCAACTGTGGATGAAGGGTAGGCCGGCTACTGCTTCCCTGCAGAAACATTGTCCAGTTTTTTGGGGGGCTAAAAATACCATAATCATAATTAAAAGACAATTTGGAATAATTTTACAGTAGATAAAAAGATGATCAGAATAGGACTTTACAGGTTTGACTGTGTTTTCTTCTCAACCAATCTTACTTTTGGTTCCTCAAAGTTTTACTGTTTTAAAGTGTCTTTATTTAGCTTCTGGAATCATTTTATATGAACTAATTTTCAGCTTAGAGCCATACTGAGCCATTAGTTCAGTTTCATTTTGCTGCTGAACATCAGGAGTTTTTTCCTCGTACCTCGGGTTCTGGATGGCCCAGAGGAGCCTCCACTCCCTGGGGACGCTCTTTGAGGATTGCTGGAGGAATCTTTCTGAGCTGTTTGTTTTGCATCCCCACCGGCCTCGCAGTGAGTGTGCAAAAGTCTTTTTATACAGCCTGAGCTCTTCTTTTAGCTCCTTTTGACCAGCATCTTCCTTCTTCAACGCGGTTCTGCACTGTTGGTCCGGCTCAACTCAGTTCAAGGTTGGAAAAGGGAAAATGAATGCCAGCTCATTATACAGGTGTTGCATCCTCCTGCATTATTTTACACATATCTTCAGCTGTCCGTCTACACACACAAACACACCGTCATATAAGCAGGGAAGCACACATTTGAACCTCCCATAGACCACGCCTCACTGTCAGATCAAACTTTTAATGATGCTGAAAAAACAAGGGCAAGTGCAGAGATGAGGACAAAGGGAAAGAAATGCAGGTCCAGGTACAGAATCAGCATAACGCCTGGCAGATGATTGGCAGGATGTGGATGGAAGGTAAGCATGAGGACGCCAGCCAGGCTTAGACTGTTAAAGCTTCTGCATTTAGTCAGACATGGCCTTTGTGCGACACAGGAAAGCAAGAAAACTCAATGTTTACGGCTGCAAACTGAAAACAAATGCAAAAACTAAGATGCTCTCATCAGACATATGAGTTCCTCTGCATCTTTAAAGTCGCTAAAATTTGAAGTCTGTTCCAAACAAATAATTTTATTGCAGCTAAATGGAGACTCGTCTTCATCCGTTCAGCCTATGATGTAAACGTTCACACTTTCTGGGGAATAATGTGCAAAACCGATATTTTTTATAATTTATTTTACTTCAAAATCTTTCTGAAAATACAAGATGTTTAAGTGAAACTGATGAAAGGCCAAATCTCAGACTAGGCCAGGGGTCTGAAACCTCAGGCTCCTGAGGCACATGTGGCTCTATTACTTCTCCAAAGAGCCTCTCTAGTTGAAGATTTTTTTTTTATTATTTTAAAAAGCATTTTTTGGACTATGCATATCAAGCAAACGACACCAATGAATAAGTTACATTTTATTTGTACGTGTCCCCTGGGAGACTCTTGACTACAGTATCTATAATGCTCCAAAAATTTATCAAGGGGGGTTTTGTAGTTTATTGCTAAAACCTTTTGAATTTATAGATAAATGCCTAATTTGAATGCATATCTTCTGATTTCACTCAAAATAATTTGAGTAAGTGAGGTTTAAGAATTAATGACTGAGGTGCACCAACAAAAATACCACTATTGTGTTGCTGCATTGACATAATATCGGCACAGGGTGTTATATTTTGAAAACAAGTCATGTGAACCATTCTTTATTTTTGAAAGACCAAAAAAAAACAAAAGTTTGTTCATATTTATCCTTTTATCATAACATTTTTTTAAAGAGTGAATCAAGACTTTGTGGCTTCTGGTCAATGACAAACGAAGATGAATTGGACCTAAAGCCTCATTTCCACTGGCTGGTATGGGCCGAACCGGTTTGGTTTAGAATGGTTTAGGCAATTCAGGTGAGTTTTTCCACTCAAAGTGGGACCGTCACGATGCACGCGGGGGTGAAACTAACAACAACAATGGAGGTCATCCAGCAGCTCTTTTTTTTTTTTGCTTGGCTTTTTGTACTTTGTAAAAACAAAGTATTTAATGTTGTTTGAGAGAAGATTGTAGGCAGCAAAGAGGAATACAGCCGCTCTCTTGGTACTTTTTATTTGTTGTAATGACCATCAGCCAATTAACAAGTTCCAACAGGAGCTCCACCATAAATGGTCCGTTCCATTTTCCTTTGGACCCACAACCAACCAGGGGTTTGACCCGACTTAATGGGTCAATTTTATTATGTAAACCCTTAAAATGCGGGTTTGAACAAGACAGGACTGTACCATACTGTACCGTTCAGTGGAAATAAGGCATCACTGTTTAAAGTTGCAGACAGGGTACCACAGGCTCTGACTCCTTTCTCTGTGGCCTAAGCTGACCTCCTCATTGTCTCCTCCTCCTCCCAGTATTACCCTGCTGGACAGTAGTGAAAGACAAGTCCACTGACCTTCCTCTGCTTCTTCTTCTTTGGCGATAAGATCCTTCCCCTGGCAGACAGAAACATACATATCATCTCTGTTATTTGATGCAAGAGTGTTGCATGTGTTCTGATTTCAGCAGCTGTGATTTAGTTTGACAAAGGTTTTTATAGAAGATGTAACTGATCAATAAATCATCTTGTGCCTCCATGTTTGGAAGAAGATGTAACTTTCATCTAGCGATTACTTTCTGCAGTAAAATGGGAACAGTCTTCATTTATAAAGGTGCCTCACTTAATTTTTTTTTTTAATCGTGGACACTTAAACTGAAGAGACACTATATGAAATCATGAAATCGTTATATAAGAAGGGGGAAACGTAGGCTCAGCTCGAGGGGGTGCCTGGCTGCATGGACGCAGGTGCAGAGCACGCTCATCTCTCATTACACAGAAACCTGTTTGCTGGCTTGAGTGGCAGAGTGCCGGCTCATGTGGACGTGTGGAAATGTTTGGGTCCTGAGTATCACCTGACAGCTGCAGAACACACAAGTATATTTAGAATACTGATTGAATGCTCTGCCTGCAGCATCCAGCTGAGCCTGGTGATGAAGCAGATCCTCATTGAAACTTCAATTCCTGTTTCATTTCATAAAAAACAGAAAGATTTCATTCTAGGCGAGGATTGAGCAAAACCGGACAGAAGCCAGTTACTTCAGATTCCGCAGCGTCAGGGTTTTTTCCCACCAAAGCAACAAGAAACTGAAAAGTTTGATCTCCTAAATGTACACTTACCAGGACTCAAGCATGTTCGTGTTTTTGTGAAATGAAGGACTGCCTCTTGGCTATAAATCCTCCCAAAAATATGTGTACCATGTTTTATTCTGAAGACAAAACTAAGTGCTACACAATTGCTCTCCATTGTCCTACAATGATAAAAATAAGTTATCCACATGTTTACATATTCTCTCTCTAAGCTGTGGATCTCTGGTCATCATTACCTGGAATCTCCTTTGCTTCCTTTGAAATCTTGCCACCTTTTCAGCGAACTGGGGGATGTGCAGCACAGGAGGATGTGGGTCTCAACCTTAAAACAATACCAAGCCTTCCCTGTCAATGCCAAACGGCTTCAGTGTTTTTTCTTGACTCTTGTGTTGAACTTTCAGTGCCTCCAGGTGCTGTCGACCAACGAGGTGACACAAAACCGGGCCTGATTGGAGAGTTCTGCCAAGAGTCCACATTCTGTCTGGATAACAAAAGTGTGAGGATTGCTTTTGTTGTTTTTTTTCTTGGCTCTTGTGACGTTTTGTATTCAGATTTTGGGTTTTCCCCCATCTCAACCACACAATGTTCACGACAACAGTCATCCTCAGCTGTCATCATTTCAGTTAGTCGTCCTCAGTCTATTTCAGTGTCTGGTTTTCAGGTCGTCATCCTTTTGGTTATATCTTTGTTTTATGAATTTATAATTTAAGTTTTAATTAGTGCTGTCATGTGATAAATGGATTATGAGGGGTAATTAACTGAGTTAATTTAGTTTTCATCTAATGTAATAATTGCTATGAAAAGCCTTATTTGAGGTATTTTCATTTGAATTTGTGACATTGCAGCACAATTTAGTACATTAATAAACAGTAGGAACCCCATCATAGCACAGAAACTGCTCTTATCAAGGTAACCAACGACATCCGCCTGAACACTGATGATGGCAAAGTCACTGTCTTAATCCTGCTAGACCTGAGCGCTGCCTTTGATACTGTTGATCATGGGATCCTTTTGCACAGACTCCAAGACTGGGTTGGCATCTCTGGATCTGCCCTAAGTTGGCTCAAGTCTTATCTAGAAGACAGGAAATATTTTGTTGAAATTGGGAGTTGTGTCTCAGACTACATGGCCTTGACTTGTGGTGTGCCCCTGGGATCGATCCTGGGACCCCTTCTGTTCAACCTCTACATGCTGCCACTAGGGCAGTTAATACGCAGTAATAACTAATCTTATCACAACTATGCAGATGATACTCAGATCTATGTGTCACTGACAACAGGTGAATATGGGCCGGTGGATTCACTCAGCCACTGCCTCCAACAGATCAGTGCGTGGATGCAGAACAACTTTCTCCAGCTAAACTCAAACAAGACCGAAGTTATTATTTTTGGCCCACAGAAACAAAGAGAAAGAGTCAGTAGCTACCTTCATTCTCTGTCTCTTAAATCCTCAAATCAAGTCAGAAACCTAGGGGTAATCATGGACTCTGACCTGAACTTTAACAGCCATATCAAGTCAGTAACATCAGCGGCATTTTACCATCTGAAAAACATTGCCAAAATCAAAAACATAGTGTCAAAACCAGACCTGGAGATACTTATTCATGCATTTGTCTCCAGTAGGTTAGACTACTGTAACGGCCTGCTCACCGGCCTCTCCAAACGAGGTGTAAAACAGCTTCAGTACATCCAGAATGCTGCTGCTCGAGTCCTGACCAGAACCAGGAAGTATGATCACATTAGTCCTGTGCTCAGGTCTTTGCACTGGCTCCCTGTACCTCAAAGAATAGACTTCAAAGCAGCTCTGCTTGTGTACAAGTCTCTCCATGGCCGAGCACCAAAGTACATCTCTGACATGTTAGTGCCATATGAACCATCTCGTACTCTGAGGACCTCAGGGACCGGCCTCCTGTTGATTCCCAGAGTCAGAACTAAACAAGGGGAATCAGCGTTTCAATATTCTGCAGCTAAAATCTGGAACAGCCTCCCTGAAGGCGTAAGACAGGCCTCTTCTGTGTTCATGTTCAAATCTAGACTTAAAACATTTCTGTTTAGCCGTGTATATGACTGAAAGGTCCTATCTGCACTTTTCTATCCTTTCCTTCCTTTATTTTTAAATCATTTTTCAAATTTTTTCTTTTCTTTTAAAGTAAATTTTACGTTGATTATTTCAATGATGTATTGTGATTTTAATGCATTTTTCTGTTTTGTGAAGCACCTTGAATTACTTTGTGTACGAATTGTGCTATACAAATAAACTTGCCTTGCCTTGCCTTGCCTTTTCTGAGCAATCGAGAAAATGTTGACCACAAGCTTCTTGTTAATACTATGATACATATGTTGACATACCTTATTTAAAGGGCCTACACTAACATATCATGCAAAATCAACTTTTGAGCATTTAAGTGTATTATGAAGTGGGGAACAGCCCCTTCCAGGACAACACCACTTTCTCCAAGGAGCAAGCGTTGATCAACAAAAACGCTTTACTTTTACATCTACAATATGCACATCCAGCTTTGCAAAAGTTTAGATGTTGTTTGTTTTCATGGGTGAAATGCAGACACACTGCCGAGTCCATCTCTAGATTGACGTCATGAAATGAGTGGCACCCACACAGAACAAAAGGTGGTGCCTCAGAGATCGAGTCATCTTACTTCCAGGTTGGAAAATGAGCTGCAAAAATAACAAACGTTTAATAAAAGATTTGTTCTTTTATGTGCCAAAGGTAATATATTATCATATATGTGGATTCTGTTTACTATTAAAGGCTTAAGAATAGCATGTATATGCCTTTCAACCCTTGTGCTATCCTAGGCACTTTGACATTGGGAGTTGGGTCATCTAGACCCCACAAGACAGTGCATTCAACTTTTTTCTTCAATGATTTGTGATCTTCACTGTTGTCCATGGATTACATGAAATCTTCTCCACCTTTATCTACCTTTTTCATGGTAGGAATAACACGTCAATGGTCATCTTGACCCCATGGGATAGCACAAGGTTTAAGTCTGTATTTGGGCTCTATGTAAAAAATGTGAGCCCATTAAACGCGTGTTGAAAGTTAAAGCAGTTGAACTTTGACCAATCAGGGACTCAGATGTGACACATGTATGGCGGCCTTTATCATTTATAAATTGATCATGAAGGAAAAACTAGTAACTGCGGTTTGTGCCCAGTAGGAAACACATGGCACCAAATCTTTCATTTTTTGGATTAGAGCTATGAAACAAAAAAGAAAAAGCCTGGAGCAAGATTCACAAGATTTTAACCGCTTCAATGTTTCCTACCAAGCCTCTTCCATGTTTAAGCACATGAATTATTATTGGGTGGGGACAGTCTAGCGTGTTCTTAAACACACATCACATTCCTGGTGTGTATGCAGCATAAGATTTGGTCCATTTGCTGACAGAAACTTGACTCATTTCAGGTGAGGTTTGGATCTTCAGGTCAAAATCAATACAGTTTCCTTTTCTACAAAACAAAAAAAAGTCAACATGAAAGGTTCTCCAACTATTATTAAGAGTTTATTGCAATTAAGCGCCGTTGTTACCAGTACTAAAGTTTTTCTTGCACAAACTCTTTTTACGTCTTCAACCCTTTTGTTATCTTAGATGACCCCACCCTTGCATTGACGTGTTCTCCCAACCATGACAAAGGTGGATAAAGGTGGAAAGATTTCATGTAATCCATGGACACCAGTGAAGAACAGAAATCAATGAATAAAAAAGGTTCAGCGCACTGTCTAGTGGGTCTAGATGACCCAACTCCCAATGTTAAAGTGCCTAGGATAGCACAAGGGTTACCTGCAGGACTCATGCCGAACCTCCTCGCTTTATGATGACACTAAAGCACACCAATCTAAGAGTAAATATGAGAACAGTCTAATACATTTTTGTTGGAGTGTAAACGATACAAATACAAAATACATGTCCGCTGTGTAGCATTATTGACCCTTCCTGCAGAGTCCATGATCACAGGTTCTGCCTATTATACGACTGATGAGCAGAACTTGGGATTGCCAGTAGATCAAGAGTCAATGCCAACAGCATTAGAGGCTTTTTGGCTTTGCCAACGATTTGATCAATTTTGAGATAACCATGTCAGACATGTCTTAGCAGCCTTTACGCTAAAACTTTCCACACAAAAGCACCTGGAAAAGCAGTCAGTCATCGTTTTTTTTCTGTCAAAAAACCTCATCAGAGTTAGAGATTTATGACTTTTAATGGACTGGCTCGGTCCTTGAACAAATGTAGATTTTTTTACTGTTGCATCAACTGCTTGCCTCCCCGCAGCAGAAGTCAGCAGCAGAGCGGTGAAGTGAGAGCGTGAGCAGTTTTCTCAAGAAAGCAGTTTCAGGATGTCCTGCTGCTTCCACCTACAAAGAAATTTTCTCTATTTTCACCTCCTCACCTGGGAACTTCTGTATGAATAAATGTTCGACCTTCAAACCAGAAAAGCTGAGACTTTCTGAAAGTCTGTGGAGAAATCTCCTTTTGAATGAAGCTGAGTTCATGAAGGCTCAAGTCTGTAAATGCTGTGGATGAATATGAAAGAGAAGTGAGCGATCAGGTCAGCAAATGCTTTTAGATTGCAGGTAAAACATGTCCAGTTAAGGTGGATTTACATGAATTTTTTTGCTTTTTCGGATAAATATGTTGTAGAAAATCATGATACAAATGTGTTAAAGAAGCACACTAAACTAGAGAAAACAAGCAGTGATAATGATCGTGCAAAAGCAGCTAAAACCAAGATAAACATTGCACTGACGACTGAGCGCAAGAATTGTGGGACTGATCAGAAATGCAGTGCAGACAGTCCAGGTAAATCCAATAAAGCGAGTAGAAGTTCAAGAAAAAATATCAAGGTGAGCAAAATAAGATGGATGGATAGCTATGACCAGGAAGAAGAAAAAACAAAACAAGAAGAAAAAGCTAATGAGTCATGTATTTAGAAGCATCTTCTGCTCCAACATTTGTTGATAAATGTTTTATGCATTATTTGTTTTTATTTACTGCAAGAAATGCATCGCACTTTTATAACTTACTCTCAATTATTTATTTCTGTTCAGTTAATTGGGTTCTATTAAAGCTTTTGGTTCTTGGAGTTCTGACATCCTTGTGATGCTGGATACATTACCTTTTCTTATTTGTGCCCAATTGTACTTTAGCATCCCACTCCGATCATCTTTTGATGCATTTTAAAATCATTTTTGTAAATAATGATTATACCGGATGTAGTTTCTGCAGAGCGCCACAAGTTCATTCGGAAATTTGCCTCTGAATTGTTGGCGTTACTTTTGGTGGGGAGTATGCCTCATCGTTTCTTATCATCCTTTTGTTTACATGCTTTCTCAATAGTTTACAGCCCCTCAAACCCCCAAGATAACATTAGTGGTGCAACAAAACTGTCTGGAGCTATCCAGCTGTAAAGTTTCGAACCAGATTTCAGTTCAAACAAGGAAAAGACATCTGGATCTTTTTGTCTGCAGATTGTAGCTTGTGCATAACAACTACAAGCTTTTTTCATCTGCTCCTGATTCCCAATGATTTGAATAAAAGGCTCAAAAGTGCAATTTTAATCTTATTTTTCTTTACATGTGTCCTACATCAAAATAAAAAAACTCTACCAGAACACGTTAAAAACACAAATTTAATTTTATTTTTATAATATAATTATTATTATAATTATAATTGTTTTATCCTGCAGTCTTTCTTTGCTTAAAACGTTAAAGTTATTTGATCAGTGTTGCATTTTTTTATTTTAACTTTTAGTTTTGAATTTTGAGCTGGCCCACAAAATTGTTATGCCTGTTCATCATGTTCTACCAGGTTAGTAGCTTCATTTTGGTATTTTGCTTTAGGGGGGGAACAATGTTAATTTGGACTTTAAGCACATTCTGCAGAATTTATTACACTTTTAGCAGCACTGTACATACTTTACCTGTCCTTCTTGTCCTGTCAATCTTTTCTGGAAAGATTTTGGACAACAGCGGTAGATAATTTAGTGATGTCTAGTTTTGAACAAATAAAGTTGGGGTCTCCTCATGCTCCTGCATTCGTTTTTTTCTTTTTTATAAAAATGGGGGGAAGAGCTGCTCTGGATTCCAGGCGAGAAGGAGAAACGCTCCAGTTACAAATGAGTCCTCACATAATCACAAAGGAAGACTCCCACTCCTCTTTCTCGTCTGTCTTGTCTGACCAGATCCCACCCTTAGCTTTAAATGTAGCTTTGATAAGTGAGCACTAAGCAGGGGGCAAAGAGGAGATAGTGAAGGTTTGATGAGGAGAAGTGGGAACATATGAGGGGGTAGAGAGCAAACTAAGTAAAGGGGGAGGGAGTAAGGATAGATGGGAGATGAGTGAGTGTGTGTGCGTGGACGTCCGTCTGGGCTGTGTCCATGGCAGCGATGGACACACACTGAGGAGGCAGATTGAAGGAGTTCTGCAGAGAGCACACCGACTCTTAAGAACGAGGGACAGGAGTGGAGATGAGGAGGGGGCGCGATGAGAAAAACGAAGGATAACACCAGAGATGAGGCAGAGGCGAGGGCGCCGCATGTATCGCGTAGGTTAAACTGTGCTCCCTTCACACACATGCACACACTCACCCAGTGATCAATTGCCACTCGCTACAACACAACCCCCTCGCTGTATTTTTGTTTATCAGCTGGGTGGAGGTTAAAAAAACTGCTCTGTTGGTCCGCCGTCTCTCTTTGCTTTAGGTTAGAAGGCTGTTCAGAGGTCATCATGAAGACAAAAGGCGGCTTGAATTACAGCTTCATGAGTTTCACCAGTTAAAGAACCACTCTAATTTTTTTTTTTTAAACACTCTTGTAGCATTTTCTCATGATGGAGGACACACATAAAAACAATGAAGACCAAAACTGTCACTGAGAATTTCCTTCAAATCAAATCGTTGTGATTTAGGAAAAAAATGCAGTTTGAAAACGTTTGTAGTTATTGCGTTCAAACTACAGTCAACACGCCACAAGCTTTCTGCTCTGCTCCATTCTGATGCCTCCACTAGCAGACAAATAGATCCATGTACGTCTTCTTTGCTAATGTTGGTTTGAGCTGTTAGAAGCTGTAAGCTAGCAGGAGAGAGTGTAAACAGAAGGATGTCGGGAAGTAGGGGCAGGCTTACTCTGTGCCAACAGTCCTGCCCACAACTCAGAGGTAAAATTCAAATGAACTACTGCTGCTCTGCAGAAACTATGTCCTAAAAACTGTTTTTACAATTTTTGGGGGGCTAAAAGCGACAAAATCACAATTAAAAGACCACTGGGAACACTTTGAAAATAGATCAAAAGATGACCGGAGTGGAACTTTAATTGGCAAGAATGTACAGTATGCATGAAGGTAACATTGAGGACAGCAGTTGTTTGAAATCAAGATTGACACGGACCATTAACGTTAGTCTTCTGTTTTGTGTCTTCAGGTAAGTGAAGTCATTTACTTGGGGTGGCTGTGGTGCAGAGGTAGAACGCCTGACCTGCTGTATGATCTGAATATCGCAGTTTCGGTTCCAGCCTTACCCCCACATGTGTCAGAGTGTCCTTGGATAAGACACTGAACCCCTACTGCTCCTTACAGGTTGGCTCTAGTGTTCGGCAGCAGAGTATGAATGTGTGGGCTAATGGGATTGTGACTGTAAATGTCTTTGGGCCGTCTAAGAAGGTAGAAAAGCGCTATACAGATATACACCATTTATCATGTAAAGTTAAAAAGAGGAATACTTCAAAAGAAAAACAAATTTCAAACTTTTCTTCAATGCTTTAGAAATTCTATTCTAATACAAATAGTTGACTCTCCACGCCCCTCTTGAGGTCATGACAGAATTTTGACCTTGTAGTTTTTACCAGTGGTTTCATGAGTGGGCAAACTAAAAGAGTACTTTATAATGTGCAGTCCTTTCAGTGAAGTAGATTTGGTCGAGATCATTCTAGGATTATTTCTAAAATGATGTTAGTTTGTTGTCATGTTCTTGACAGATCAGACATGCCTCTGCACATCTGATGGAAACATGAAAATGTTTTTTTTCCGTAGTGACAGTCGTTATTTAAATGGACTGCTTTCACAACAGTTGATAAAAATGCAAACACAAAGGTACAAAAAAGTGTCTGGTGTTCAAGGCCTTCCAAACTCCTGCAGAATACCTTCAGAATGAAATAAAAACACGATTTGAGAGCAGACACGGAGAATCGTGAAGAAAAAGCGTAGGCTGACGCGCCTTTGAGTCCCGCTGGCCTTGTGCTTCTCTTCTCCTCGCTGGAGGTTGAGCCTTTGGATACGATGAAAAGAGGCTGTTGGCAAACACGAGCTCCGCGTTCCAGCGTGTGCAAAACATTCAAAGAACACATGCTCGTGCTTTCTGCAGCCTTGTGCACCAAGACCCACGCATTGAAGATCCACTTTTGTCCTTTCAAACAGCTCTAAAGACAAGAACTGATCACTAACGGGCAGCTCCACTTCTCCTTTTTCTTTCTTTTTGACCTTCCTGTTGTTTTCACACTCCTCTGTTTGCCTGCATCACTGCATCATTCCTGTCACTCATGTAATTCTTTCTTGGTCTTTCATTTTTGAGCATCTGTCCTTCTGCTTTTTTCAGTTGAGCTCCAACCTTTGCCCACAGAATCTGTTAAATTTGTCTTTCATCGTGATCTGCCTCCACTACAGGTTTCTGTCCTCCCAAAAACAGTTCCAGCTGTCTTTGGGAATGTTTGGTTCATTTCAGTTAAATTTTTTGGTTTACGTTAACGACTACCAACGTTTTCAGACTGCTTTTTTTTGTCTGCTCCTGAGTTACGATTATAATAAAGAAAAATTCAGAAATGAGTTTTAATCTTATTTTATTTATAAATATCCTCTATCATCAGAAAAATGCTACAAGAACATGTTAAAACGTCATTTTTTTTAAATACAGAAGTAGTTCTGAGTTTGTCAGTTCAAGTTTTGTTCCTCTGTAAATGGTGAGCTCTGCTCAGTCAGAGTTGGTTTACCCCAGGGCTTTGCACACCCATATTATCCATTCCCCATTAGATCTGAATATCAACTAGCATTGAAAAGCTATGCTGATAATACTCTCTTGTTTGTAAAGGTGGGGGCAAAAAACTATTTAGCCAGTCACCATTTGTGCAAGTTCTCCCGCCTAAAAAGTTGAGATGAGAGAAGTCTGTAGTTTTCATAATAGGTTCACCTCAACTATGAGAGAAAAAATGAGAACAAAATCCAGAAATCAAATTGTCGGATTTTTAAATAATATATAAGCAAATTATGGTGGAAAATGAACCTGTTTTCTGTCTCTCAGAGACCTGTAAATTCTTCTGTTAGAGGACCGTCTGTCCTCCACTCGTTACCTGTATTCATTTCACCTGTTTGAACTCATTATGTAAAAGACACCTGTCCACAACCTTCAAACAAACTCTAAACTCCTCTATGGCCAAGACCAAAGAGCTGTCTGAGGACACCAGAAACCAAGTTGTTGACCTACACCAGGCTGGGAAGACTGAATCTGCAATGGGTAAGCAGCTTGGTGTGAAGAAATCAACTGTGGGAGCAATCATTAGGAAATGAAAGACAGACAAGACCACTGATAATCTCCCTCCATCTGGGGGCTTCCCGCAAGATCTCCCCCCATTGGGTCAAAACGATCACAAGAACAGTGACCAAAAATCCCAGAACCACATGGGGGATTTAGTGAATGACCTGCAGAGAGCAGGGACCAAAGTAACAAAGGCGACCATCAGTATCACACTACGCCATCAGGGACTCAAATCCTGAAGTGCCAGACGTGTCCCCCTCCTAAAGTCAGCCAGTACATATGCAGGCCCGTCTAAAGTTTTCTGGAGAGCATTTGGATGATCCAGAAGGGGATTGGGAGAGTGTCCTATGGTCACATGACACCAAAAATAGTACTTTATGGTAGAAATAGAAAATCTTGGAGGGAGTTGAAAGTCTGTTTTGCCTAGCGACAGCCCCAAAACATCACTGCTCTGGAGGAGGTCTGCATGGAGGACTGGACCAAAATACCAGCAAGTTTGTGAAAACCTTGTGAAGACTTACAGAAAACGTTTGACTGCTGTCATTGCCAACAAAGAGTATATAACAAAGTAATGAGTTGAACTTTTGTTATTGAACCATTACTTATTTTTCACCACAACTTATAGATAAATTCTTTAAAAATCAGACATTTTTTTTCTGGATTTTTTTTCCGCATTTTGTCTCTCATAGTTGAAGTAAACCTATGATGAAAATTACAGGCCTCTTTCATCTTTTTAAGCAGGAGAACTTGCACTATTGCTGGCTGACTAAATACTTTTTTGCCCCACTGTATCTTTTCAGATTTGTGTCCTGAGTTGAGAAAATCAAAAGCCGGTATAAAAGCATTGTCTTGTAAAATTTTTATCTACCCTAGTTTCCGCTAATAAAGACAGAATTTGCAGCCACAAATTGTGAATTAAAAATGACCTTTTTACAAACTAGAATTACAATATAAAATACAAATTACATCGAGAATGGAAAATGTGCTTATGCATAAGGCGATTGCAACTCACTCAGCCTTTGTTAGGCACAGGTACAAATACTAGAATACTACAAATAAATGATGAACTTTGTGTTCTTGGGATAAAAATGTTGGTGTAATCCACCAAAGCATAACAGGAAAAACAATAAAACGGATGGATGGTGATATTTAAATCACCACAAATTCTCCTGGAATCACAACACATTTTTCATGACATGACAAAACTGTATGGAGTTAATTCAGTCTCAATAATCAGAAATGCACACAACCGGTTTTACAAATGCACACGCTCCGATTCACAAATGTCATTTTATGCAAACGTGAAAAATAAATTCGGAAATACACACCCTGTGTTTCACAAACACACAGATTGTGTTTCACACATGCACACTAAATGTTTTACAAATGCACAATAAGTGTTTCTCACAAATGTGCACACTGTGTTTCACAAAAAACATTTTAGAAATTCACAATAAATGTATCAGAAATGCACAGTAAGTGCTTCACAAACGTGATTTTTAGTTACACATGTGATGTGAACTCACAGATCATTCAAACTGCAAACTGTGCATTCAAAATCCCGTTCTCGTTTGTGAATCTCCCCGTGTGTGTGAGAGATTTTTCTACGGTGAATATTGAGACTCATCTGACGGAGCGGGTCAACTAATCTCACCATTGGCTAGTGAATCTGTCAATCAAACTCATCGGGAAAGCAGGCGGGTTCGCTTTTGGCCAATCGAATGGCCCCTTACACTTTCTCTACGCTTTCTGCGGGTGGCAAAAGCCCCGCCCATGTTTGATTCTGTACCAGTCGGTCGTTAGCGTGTTAGCCCTAGCATGGCTTGTCGGTTTATTGCCTTCGGTTGTCAAAAATGACTGGCTTGTGCAACTTTTCAGTGGACCTGGAAGCAAGGCAACAGTGGTTGAATGCAGTTGACATAGAATCCATCGAACTCTGTACTGGTCATGGGATTTACAATGAACGTTTCACTCGGGATTGTTTGTACGTTATTCTCTTAGCTTTCATGCTAGCGTCATTTCAACACTCAGACACGGTTTTGATCATATGAAGGTGGAGGAGAAAAATCTTCAACTTCCACAGGTTTTGTGGAGAAACTGGCATCACTTTGCTCCGTACCACGCAGTGGGACTACATTACCTCAAGTTCATCTCACTGTCAATCACAGATACCCAATACACCCCCCCTGCTCAGCCCGAAGTCACTTTGCTTGACCTTAATTTTATTTTTTTAATAACTCAAATGTAATTGATTTTATATTGTAACCATATACATATACACCTCTTGGCCAGGTCACCCTTGCAAAAAAGATCCTCATCTCTCTGGGTTTTATAGCTGGTTAAATACTACACAACAAAAGATGGTCATAGAACAACAAAGTGCAAACATTCACCCTTTATTGCAGAGTAAAATTCAGTGAAAACATGGACAGATTAAAACATCAAAATTTAAGCAAATGTGGGATCTCTACTGATTTGAATTTTATTTAAACTGGAACTAATTTTCATAACTTCCTTACATACAATGAAGTCCCTTGAACAATACAGCAGTATTGATTTGAACTCTGTCTTACTCCCCTCAGTCTCTCTTCTTCTGTATGTAATTATGTCGCCTAAATTAAGTTCTAAACGCACTGGACAGTAAAGATGTAGGTCCACTCCCAAACGGTCTGAATTCCACAATGGGTTGATGTCGTCTTGCAGTTCCAACATTTGTGGACCCAAAAGGGGACTGTCCCATACCAGGACATTGATCCCAGGATGAGGTTCAGTCATGGATCCACTCTCCTCCCATTCAATCTCTGGAACCAGCATACCCTGACAAAAAAAAAAAAAAAGATACTGTTTATGAACAGCACTGTTTTTTTTGTGTTTTAGATTATGTAGGAACAGTGACCGACTAATAATAACTTATATTGTTGCTTGCAGGCAGACCTCATATCTCCATAACTGTTTATAATTTGAAAATAAGTGAACCTTAACAAAGTAGTGACATTAGTACATCTGATGGCTCATAAGGCCATGCATTGTGATGCATTTTGAACTTGCAGATGTGCTATTCTTCCTACAAACAAACAATTTAGGGAAATTGTTTGCACCACACAACAATAATCCTTTTCATTCATTTTCGATGAATATTCACTGTAGTCATTATGATTTCATGATACTCTTCTTGATACTTTCCACTTTAGTCAAACTGCACACAAATCAGTTGTCCAGTACAGTGAGATTAAATAAAGCATTTACCCGGGGATCAGAAACAGGGTTCTGGGTCAAGCCCAACTGCCACAGCTGATTTGGTGTCATGCTTTGCTCCGTCCTGATTGGATGGCTGTCCCACGCGTCACTAAAGACATCCAAACTGGCCTGAATGCGTGGTAGAAAAATGTAATGGCAGCAGAATACGTGATGTGACTGATATTGAGCAAGTCTTGGTCCTCAGGAGAGTGCAGGATGTTGTAATATAAACCAGTAACAGTCACGAAGACATCACACCAGAGGAGCTCAATCCTGTATTTGGAAAAAAGCAAAAAGAAATATTATATTGTCAGATTTATTTTTAATACATCATTCACTTTTATGTATCAGGGCACGAGACTAACTTTTTTCACTAGGAGCATAGTGGCCCCTAACTGAAAATTTTAGGGGCACAACCAGAAAATTTAGGGGCGCATACCGTAAATCAACATTCTAACCAAATCTACTAATTTCCACTGTATTACAAATAAATACTTTAATAATAGATGCAGAAATTACAATGTGCTGTTTCTAATTCAGTGTCACATTTTAATCTGCACTTTTGAAGATGCAACATGAAGGTAAACTGACATCACCATCGCTGTCACGACAGTACAACTAAGTAAAAATAGTAAAAAAAATACCATACATTTAGAATAAAAAAAAGTTTTTAGTAACAAGTGATTACCGTAGTAACCTTTCGTAATTTCACAGTTTCAAACAATACTTAAATGTATGTAAATATTAGAGGATGGAAATTCATGTTGGTGACACCAAATAGGTTCAGCCAAGATGCACAATAAGCGTGTTTGAGATCACCCAGATGGACGCAACACTGCACAGATCACCTGGTGTGTGACGTATATTTTTCTTTTTGCTCCAACATCACCTGTCAATCAAAACAAAAATATCACGAGAAAGGGGTGAGAGCAAGACACCAATCAGAGCGAACGCAGCTGGAAATTTAGTATTGAACTGACTAAAAGCTGCCCTACAGACTAAAAAACAATGCATTATGGGACATGCGTCCTGATGGGTTTTTTGTAGTTCACTGATCAATTAAAATAATTTAAAATACCAACTGATTAAAAAAAGGCTACATCCATCCCAAGACAACTCCTAATTCCTGGTCTCTTTCAGTCTCGCTGCAGATTCGATTTCATACGAGTTTGAGACCCCTGCTGTACACTCTGTCACTGGTACACTAGCTGCAGGTCGGAAGAACGAATCAATAGTTCGCTTGCTCATAGCTTAGACGCACATATCAGGTTGTGATGATATTTGTCTCCGTTTCCTTCCCACGGATGTTAGGCCCCGCCCCTCCACATATTTTAGCCACTTACAGTGACTTTCCCTATTCTTCCCACACGCATTGGCCGCCTCAGGCATCACTCAATGAAACGCGAGTGTGTGCTCTCGTGTGCTCCAGTCTCATGAGTATTCGCGCGAGTGTGTGTGTCTGCCTGCGTGCGTGTGGGCTCGCGTCTCATTGATGATTTCATCTCTCATTTCATCGATCATTGACGTGCTCCTTTCATGTTTAATGTATAAAAAATACGGAGGGTGGGGGAGGCAAATTTACTGGTAGCACATGTGCGACTGGGTGTAAAATTCAGTCGCACACTCTCAAATTTTGGTCGCAAAATGCGACCAAATGGACGCAGTCTGGAGCCCTGTGTATATATTAAAGCTTCTAAAACTAGGTTCAACTCACCGTTGATTGTGTGTACACTTTTCCTGCAATGAAGCTGTTTGTGTCAGTTCTACGTACTGTGAGCATTTACTCGGCTATGCCCACATTTCTCCTCCGTGATCTCCTCTCACCCTGACAATAACATGAAAATCATGTCTCAAACACATAATTACAAATGCATCGCCAATACGGTACACATCAGTTTAAAATGTAATGTTCTTATGTATGATGCCAATAAGTAGAATTTCTAGGTTAAAAAAATTGCAGGAGTGGGTTACATGTATCTCTGGGGAAAAAAATGAGGTGAGAGAGACTGTTAAGGGGGGGTAAAATGTTATTCATGAGGGGAAAGTTTTAGAGTTGCCTTTGTTTATGGAGAGGAGTCTAAAAAAAGTAATTTTATTTTTGTACAAATAACCAAGTACTTATACTGCCTGATATGTGAATAAAATATTTCTTTATGAATGACATGAATACCTCAGAGGAAAGCCATAAACGTTCACAGCGTCACTGAAGAAGGCCAAGTGGGTGTCTGCACAGTTGTTCTCTGCTATCTTCTCAGGTACAAGATCTATGGAATACAAGTACAAATACTTTCAACTGACAGATATTTACAGGGGCAAAAATGCTAAATTCCCAATTGACAGGTAAAACAGTAATACAACAGGATGATAAAATATGAAATAGAATAGAATAGAAGGGTATTTAATAATCCCTGAGGAAATTTTTTTAAAATGGCCATCTTAAAAAAACACATAAACACACATGCATTACAAATAGAAATATCACAAAATAAAAAGATTGATAAAAAAAAGGTAAATAATTGGAAAATCAGTGGGTAAAATTAAAAGAAATTACTTGTAAGATGCCCTGCCAGAGAGTTGTATTGCCTGATGGCACGAGGAACAAAAGATTGTCACGCTGTCACATTCAGTAATTCCTAGAGAATAAATAAAAACACAACAAACATGGATTAGATCATTTAGCTGTCTGATCTTAAATTACATAATTTTCAAATATATGAAAGGGGAATTTTTTAAAACACTCTTGCTATGATTACTTGAGCTTGTAGTAAAGAACACCTTTAAAAAAAATCAGAGACAAGACACTGATCACAGGAAGCCTGTGTGTAATACTTACAGTAACTTCTACTCTAATCACTGTTGACAGCTGATTTCTCCCATCCACCCTTTCTGTGACTACTTATCGACTACAAAACAGCCTAAAAACATAATGTTTGGGATTCTTGTCATTACGTCATTGGAAGTAAAGATACGGGGATTTTAGTGGCTGTCACTCTGACACAATCTCACAGGGCTGGTCATCACAATGAATACGGGTTCTAACGTTAGAAACTTAATGAGGCTTCTTTCATTCAACAGTGGATTCATGTATGTTATATTTAAAAAATGCCGTTTTCATGAATGTCATGAATTAACTTTGTTGCACAGTCCACCCCGTCTTATTAAAGTCTGGGTTGTGAAAATGCTGTGTCTAACTTTAACCCGGATCGCGTTTACATAAAGGCAGCACACGGAACAACTAGCTAGTTAGCATAGCATAGCATCAGTGTTTAAACAAATCGCCGTCTCCAAATCAATACTTTTTATTAAACTTTCTTTGCTGCTGTAAATCCGGCATGCTTTTCCCCTTAGTTCCTTATGAATCATGTTAAGAACCTACAGATCATTGGCTATAGACGCTAGCTTGAACCGACACCGGCTTGAACTTCACTCACACTCACACAGCCACAACTTGCACAGGCTAAGCAAAACAAAGCTAAGCTAATTTGCGGTGGGGGTACTCTGCAAACGACTCGGCTGCAGTGTTCATAAAGCATTCACACATGTCACTTGGCAAAGGAGAACGCTTCAACTTAGTATTCAATAACATTACAGGACGTACAACGAGGGAATGATCAAATAAATGCATTACTTACGGGCTGAGACTGATCCCGTTCAGAAGAACTCTCCGCCATGTTTGCCGCCCGCGTCCTCCCAACTGCTGTGCTGAACAGCTCCCTCCCTCGTCACTTTGAAAGTGAAGAGTGTAAGGGGCCATTGGATTGGCTAAAAGCGAACCCGCCTCCTTTGCCGATGAGTTTGATTGACAGATCCACTAGCCAATGGTGACATTAGTTGACCCGCTCCGTCAGATGAGTCTCAATATTCACCGTAGAAAAATCTCTCACACACACGGGGAGATTCACAAATGAGAACGGGATTTTGAATGCACACTCTGCAATTCGAATGATCTGTGAGTTCACATCACATGTGTACCTAAAAATCATGTTTGTGAAGCACTTACTGTGCATTTCTGATACATTTATTGTGAATTTCTAAAATGTTTTTGTGAAAAACAGTGTGCACATTTGTGAGAAACACTTATTGTGCATTTGTAAAACATTTAGTGTGCATTTGTGAAACACAATCTGTGTGTTTGTGAAACACAGGGTGTGTATTTCCGAATTTATTTTTCACGTT
Organism: Oryzias latipes; assembly: GCF_053564925.1. Classification (NCBI taxonomy): domain Eukaryota; kingdom Metazoa; phylum Chordata; class Actinopteri; order Beloniformes; family Adrianichthyidae; genus Oryzias; species Oryzias latipes. The sequence goes on along the minus strand of NC_136242.1, from coordinate 28,577,463 downwards.
TGCATAAAATGACATTTGTGAATCGGAGCGTGTGTATTTGTGAAATATGTTGTGTGCATTTCTGATTATTGAGACTGAATTAACTCCATAAAACTGTATCTTGTGATCATTCTTCAAACCAAACTTTAGTCGTTTTTTTCGTCTCAGATGTTGCAGGGTGGTCACTTTAGTGTGTGAATCTTCTTTGAATCAGTGGAATCTGGGTGAGCTGTCAGAGACATCAAACCCCTCAGGTCTGTGAGGAACCGAGTTCATTTGTTCCTTTGGTCAGGCTGAAGCATAAAGCTCCTCCTCCTCCTCCTCTTCGGCTCTCTGTCAGTGTTAAATGTCCCCCGTGACCACGGCCGCCACCGGATAATCGCACAAAAGCACGTTCATTAAACACCATACGTTTGCTGACACTAAGAGGGGGAGATCCAATGATAAGTGTGTTTCATTTGAAATCCTATTGATCAGGGCAGGTAATTATGCCCATTTGTTAAACTCCCTCTGTATGCTGCTGCTGTCTGCGAAAACTGCCTGAGAATTGCAATATCGAAGAATCTTTGAAGAAAAACAGCAAGAAAGATCTCTCTTTATCATTTTCAGAGTTTTGTGCAGAACATTGATTTATTTAAGGGAACAAATATTAGTCCTATACATTGAGGTTTAATTTTCTCCATTCCTGAAGGTTGTTTTTTTAGTTTAGAAATATTTTTTTTAGTTGTTTTTGAAAAATGTTAAAAGTAAAAGTATAAACCAAAAAAAAGTCTTCAACAAAAATATGTACCAAACGTTTGTGTATTTGCCTCACACAAACCCTTACAATTTTGTATTTAATTATTAAGGAAGTATGACTTAATAAAATGTGCATAAACCCACAAAAGTGTTGGACATCTAAAGTTAGGTAGGTCACGTTTCCACATTGTTGTCTCTGCTTCAAGTTACCACGGCAACTACGGGAAATTGGAGTCAGTGGCGATACTAAAACAATGAACAAAAAAGTGACCAAAATATTAGTAAAGAACATTTTGTGTTGTAAAACAATCTGACATACTAGTTGAGGTACTATCTGCAAATTTTAGTTTCTGGTTGGACAGTTTTTTCTGCAAAAATTTCCTTCATATTCATTCATCTTCTAAACCCCGTTTTGTCCATTTCGTCCGTTTGTCCCAAAATTTCATATTTTCATTAATAAACACCCTTTGAACATGTCTTTTACGACGGTAGCCATAAATGTTGGTTATTAAGAAAAAACTGTAAAATGATTAAATTACTACCGAAACACAGGAGCTACACTTTAATTAATGAACACTGAAAAAAAAACCCACATGTTTGCAAAGGATTTATCACCTCCAGCTTTTTATTTCAAAGCCAGACTCTTCTGCTAATGCTGACATGCTTAATGCTAGTATTAGACTAATTTAAGTCGATGGTCACATGGAGTCAATGGTTAGTCAAAGGCCCAACATTGGCGATAACTCATCGGAGATATTGCCAGCAACAGCTAAATAACACGTGCTTTTTCGAACATCGTACCTCCTCAACCGATCAACACGAATCAGCTGAGAGAAAGGCGACTTTGCACCGACACGCAACCCGTTATTGAGTGTTGCATGACACACATAAGCAGCTTTACTCACAATAAAAATTCCCTGGAATCAAATTAAATCTTTGAACGGCTGAAGAGCCACAGTTGACCAAAAAATGTAAACACTGAAACTAAAGCTCTGTGTAAAAGGTTTAAACAGCATTTGTGCTTTTATTGGGACCTAAATGTCTTTCTCCTCTTTTTGTTTTTCTGGTGCTTTGTAATGTTTACAGTAATTGCACATGTGGGTACTTTGAGCTAAAATAACTTTTAATTGTGTTGTGGATGGGGTTATCCACAGTAATATTTTCCTGTCATTTGGTTATTTGCTCCAAAACAGATGATCTCCATAAAACAATATTGAAAGTACGAAGTTTTTCATTTTTTTGCCATTGGAGTAAAATTCAGCAACAACTGACATCCTTTAAGACTATTTTATTGAATATTCTGTAAAAAAGTGAATTTTCCTTCATGTTTGCTGTCTGATTTACATCATAATATGAAGTTTAAAAAAAAGTCCAAAACTCAAGACTGAAGAAAAACTTGTAATTCACCTAACGATGATAAACTGCAGAATACTTTTTTGGTCTCTTGATTTGAGAAAGGTGATCTATCCTCTGGTCTGGTTCAAGGAAACATAATGGTTGCTATGATTTCTCCAGTGAGAGCAAAAGGTGCAGGAGTACGTCTCCTTCTGTAAAACCTCTCAGCACTTTTTCACTCCTCACTTTGAAAGGAAGACAATGAGGAGGATCTGCGAGAAGACGACACGAGAGAGAGCCTTTACGCATGTCTGTTAAGAGGTGACAGACCTAAAAAGGAATTGAATAAATGTACACGTCAGTCAGAATCAGATACGCTCTTTCTCAGGGGGGACTTTGAAGTAGCCCTGCTTCTTTTTTCTATTTGTAAATGTATGAAAAAACATACAAAAATTATTGTTGGTTTCCAGTTTGTTTTTTTCTAATCAGTTTTCTAAAAATCAGTCATCAGGATATTGTTGGAGTGCAGGAAGCATTACACACTTTGGGAAACTTTGGAGAAAAAAGTTACAAAATGTACATGAGGGCTTGATTTCGTACGTCAAAAATCTTAAAATATCAAAAATGCCGAAATGTGGTCTTGAACACGTTGGATATAATCCATAGTGATAGTTTGGTTTCAAACAAAGAGGTGGAAATCTCCATCATGGTCAGCTTGTGCTTTCAGAGACTTCATTCCATAATCCTTCACATTTCAGGGGAAAACACTCCTCTAAACTCAGACAATTATCAGCTGGAGCTCCATTTGATGCAAGAATTGAGACCAGAACATGGAGTTGATTGGTTGGTGGCTAAATTGTGAGAGTGCTTGTGAAGTGTCAGCTGGCCTCAGACCACATGTTGAACTCATTCAGCTAAAAACACCAATAAACATAAAACAAAGTCAAATTTGCTTTGACTCCAAAACAAACTCCCTCAAATGTTTTATGACAAAACTTTTACCAAAAGTTACCTTGGGTTGTAAAATCAGCAGAATGAGTAGGGAAATAATAAATCAAAGAAATGTGATTAAAGTCATGTTTGCAGGATTCACATGACATCAGAGCACAAATACGTGTGTGAGGATAGTCTCCTTTTTGCTTCGGTTTGATTCTGTTCTCAGGCGGCCATAGTCTCACCTGCCTTCATTTGGTAATCATCCACACCTGTCTTCATTTGACTTAATCTCCTCAGAGTAGTTAAGAGTCTGGTTTTCTGTTTCTTCTGGTCAGGCTGTCTGTGCTGTCCTTCTGTTGGTTTTGTTCCTGGTTTACAGTGTTGTTGTTGAAGTTCCTGTTAAAAAGCCAGATTTTTTTAATTTATTTTTTTTGCTGAATTTTTTTATTTTAACTGGCAAAAATTGAAATGTGAAGTTATTTAAAAACAAATGTGACCAGAATCCAGATTTTACTGAATGTGACCAAACTGGATTAGGAATAGTCTGTTAAATAGGAATCAAGATTTTGCCTTAGAAATGTCCGTTTATGGAAAAGTGAGATTTTCATTTTGGTTTAAGATTAATTTAGGTTGTAAAATGCACACAAAGTAGTAAAAATATTAAAATTACTTTAATTTTGAGCTAAAATTTTTTGATTTGAATTGATTTTCCAGAGACTGTTAACTTTTGACTCAAACTCGCACTGTACTGTTGAGGGGGGTGTTCTGCTTGAAACAAAGCCAAACAAAGTATTTGTCAATGATTCTGCAAGTTGTCCCACTTAAAAAGATGAGAGAAGTTTGTAACGCTGATCAACTGTGAAAGACAGAAAGTGAAAACAATAATCCAGGAAAGCACATTGTATCATTATTTTTTTAAATAATTGTGGAAAACCTGGCTAAAAAATGGTTTTACAAAAGCATCATTGAGTGTTGATGTATGCGGGAAAAACATAGTGTCAGAAACACAGTGTCCAGTGTGAATTGAAGGGGGTTCACGAGGACTTCTGGGGAGCAATGAAGCCGGCTAGAGGAAGATGGAGAGGATCTTCCTGACAGAGCGATGGTGGGTTCCCCTCTGGGGCAACACCATGATGGATGGAGCTCATTTTACATCTGTAGGGCTAAAAAGGTTTTAGTGACACGGACATGTAATATATATACAGACCTGAATCATAGCCACGATCATCAAGCACTTTGTGCTATTTTTTTATATGAAAAGTGCTTTATAAATAAAGTTTGATTTGATTTGATCAAGAAATATTATGTACATATTTGCATTTGCTGGTGACACGGGCGAAAACAAGTTTTATGGTAAAAATCTGAGGATCTCCTGAGAATGAGGTCACTTTTACGATGCTTCACATCTGCCCATTTACTCACACAAACTCACACTTTCACCAAACTTAAGCCTAACAAGCCTAACTTAAAACTACTGCAGGCAACCAACATCGAAACCATCAGTCGTTTCACGCGCAACTTTTCAAACTAAAGGCATCAAATCTGCATTTGGATCATCGTTGGTGCAACATTCACTGAAAATAACTTTTATTTGACATGTGTAGCCTATTTCCTGTGAGTATTGGGCTGGAGCCCAGCAGGCTAAGACTAAGTGACACCCCACTCCTGTTCCAGTGTAGATGTACCCGCTGGCTACAAGAAGCTAAAATCCATAGACTTCAATTGACAAAAAAAACAAAAACATCTTTTACTCAATATTAGGGTAGCTACCTTAAAGACTCACTCCAATGAAAATCATGTTTTTAGCATCCTCTTGTAGCGTTTTTCTCATGATGGAGGACACGTATAAATAAAGTTAATTAAGCTCAAAGTAACACTTCTGAGTGTTTTTTTATGTCAATTGTTGTGAAAACAAGAGCAGATGCAAACAATGCAGTTGGAAAAAGCTTGTAGGAGTGTCGTAGGACGTTCAGTAGCACGCCACAAGTGCTCTGCTCCACTGCATTCTGATGCATCTGCATTTAGATGACTAGATCCATGTGTGGCTTCGCTTTCCCACAATGTTAGGTTAGAGATGTGTGGGCTGTAAACCAGCGGTAGAGTGTGAACAAAGGGATGATGGGAAATGGGACAGGCAACGGTCCCGGCAAGAACTCAGAGATGAATTTCTGATGAACTAATGCTGCTCCGTAGAAGTGACACAAATTTCTTTGATGATTTTGGCTAAAAACAGCATCATCATATTAAAAGTTAACAGGGAACACTTTAAAATTAATCAAAAGAAGATGAGAAAGAGACTTTAAAAGTCTTTAAAGGTCTTAAATTGAATTTTGCTAGAAAGAAAAAAAAAAGGCCTTAAAAAGCATTAAAGTGTCTTAATTTTTTTGTGAATGGGTCTTAAAGTGTTTCTCGTCGACAAGATGCAACTTCCTGTCACAAAAAAAACATTCCCAGGATGTGCTGCGTCATAAGGTCATGAACTGGTGGTAAATTCTCTAACCTCAGCTAGCTAATTTGCTCATGCTCGCTGGTGTGGAGAAAAGGGAAAGTGCCAATTCATGAAGAAAACCGAGATTTCTTGTGGTGATTACCGGTTAGTGGAAATCCTCATAGAGAAACAGACATTTAAACTTGGCACAATGGGGATCATGGCTATCCAATCGCATGTGAAGAGCAAGAAACGGCAGACTCCAGCTGTTCTTTTATTTTTTTTTAACCTGCAGTCTTAAATTAAACTTTAAGTGTTCTTTAAAAAGTCTTAGAAATGCTTTTTATGGTAGACACACCGTACATTTGTCAGAATGACCTTTCTAGCTCTGCTTAGGTTCCTGCTAATCCAATTTGTTTCATATTTTTTCTTTATTGTAAGTTAGTTAAGTTATAAACTGATTCACCAGGTGCCTTAAAAAGTATGTGTTGCTTGCTGGCCCCAACGTCGACTGTTTGAGACATTTGACAGATTCTCCTGAACCCGCTTTCACCTTTTGACTCAGACCGACTCAGACCAATCACTGGTTACTCTCAATGTCTGGTTTCAACATGGCGACGTCCGCATCATGAAATAGTGGCGGCTGAATTGACTAAATTCTGTTGGAGCCGTTTTCTAGTGGTGATGTCATGCTCACTAGCTCCGGTTCTCATACACAGTCAATGTTCTGACATGATTTCTCCGTTCTGTTGCTTTGAAGTGAATTGCAGATAAAGATTCAGTGTCTTGCTACAAGACACTTCAAAATGAGCCTGCATGTGCTGGGAATTGTACCACCAACCCTACAGATGGCAGTGACTTTGCACTGGTCTGTTTTTGACTCGATCAGAAACTTCACTCACTGAAAATGCAAAAACAGCCTGATGCTATCAGGAAACAAACTCTTCTAAGCATCTGCCTGCAGAGTCTTTTAAGAAGAAATCTATGAATCGATTTGAAGAAGCTGCTGAAATGACGCCCGACTTCACAACATCCTGACATGTGAAGGAAAAACAACAAGGCTGGTCACAGACTCCTCCTGAACCACAGTCAATCAATATGGAAACACAGTTTTAGACAAACGCTAAACTGCTCCTTAGTATTGAGGACATTGGAATTCTTTTCCAAAGCTTTACTTTACTTTATCCCATTTTACTCCAAAAGTTATTTAACTTTGTTAAATGTTATTTAACAAGTCAGTCAGGTAATCCAGATGATTCTGAACATGTTTAAAACCTACTCTCCTACATGTTTACCAGAGAGGATTATGAATCGATTTGCTCTTTATCGGATTGTTTCTCTGTGTCTGACATCATCAGGACTTCTCTGAAGCTCTGATGTCCCGAGAGCGCTGAATAACAAGGCGTCTAACTTTCCATCAATGCTGCCTGACTCAACAGATCAAACTAGGGACAAAGACGACAAAAACACTTCAGTTGACTGGTCGACAGAAAAACAGTCACTGGGAGTTTGTTGATATCTCATAAAAGATGAAAAACAACATTTAAAACAAGGAAAAGCTGTCAGGAGTTCAAGGAATTATAGATGGTAAAAAAAAAAGACGAACTCCAACTGTTACAGGAAAAGAAGCAGACAGATTAAAGTGAACACAATCAGTCAAATGAGTACAGAAATAGTTATATTTATATATTGGGAGTCCAGTTATAGTTTCTAACACCATGACACATCCAGAGAGGACGGAGCACAAGCAGAAATGTCCGGACACAAGAATAAAAATCTAAGATCTATGAGAAACTATAACCTAAAGACCTACTCCAATGAAAATGGTGTTTCTGGTGATTTTGACATGTTCTAGTGTCATTTTTCTGATGATGGGGGACATATAAAACGAAAATTTAAGCTTCAAATTATTTTATTCAAATATGTGTGAATCAGGAGTAGACGGAAAAAAGCTGTTTGAAAAAGAGCGTATTTGTCACGTAGAAAATACATCAGGCAGACCACAAGCTCCCTGCTCCGCTCCATTCTGATGCATCCACTTACAGACGAATAGATCCATGAACGTCTTTGTTTTTCTCGTCTGAGCTGGAATCAAAACCGTACGGCTAGATAACTTCAATATTGCTCGCCATTTTTGGCGAGCGGTATGTTAGGTTTGGGGTGTGAGGGGCTGTAGGCTAGCGGGAAAACATGTAAACAAAGAGCTATCAGCAACAAAGAGGGAAGGGGGGTCCCGCCTTCAACTCAAAGTTGAATTTCTGATGAACTACTGCCGCCCTGCAGAAATTACGCCTTAGAAAACAACAAAGGTTTTTATCTTTATTTTGGCTAAATGCAACATAATTATAATCAAACAATCGCTGGAAAAACTGTGATAATAGATCTAAAGATTTTTGGAGTGGGACTTTGAAAGCTTCAGCATCAATGAAACCTGTAAAAGGCTTGTTTGCTTGGTTTTCCCTTTTAAAATAAAATTCACTTTAATTTAGTTAAAAAAGGAATATTTTCTTGTTTAAGCTGATTTTTTTTGTTCTCTCCTGAGCGTGCGGTTTTGAAAAGCATGAAACATCCACACACAGCAAATGATGAAAACATTGTAAAAAATCTTGAGATTATTGGATGCTGAATCCTTAAAGTCCCACTCCGATCATAAGTATTCCCAGTGGTCTCCGTAGGTCACACGTCACATCTGCAAACTTTTTTCGACTGCATTGTTTGTCTGCTCCTGATTCACCATAAATTAAATAGGTTTATAGTCAGAAATACAATTTTTAGACAGTTTTTTCTACATATGGTCCCCATCATGAGAAAAAGGCAACAAGAAAACGTTAAAAACAACAAAAACATGATTTTTCATTGGAGTGGGTCTTTAAGTTCTGTTGGAGATCCATTCCACTGTGACTGTAGTATTATTCTGTCATAGCGGGTTTTAGAAAACTTGACATTAAGTGTCACCCGCTCTTTTTCTCCATGCATCTTTGCTCTGTAAGTCACCTTCTTCAAAGACTGGAAGTCCCTGACTCCTCCTGACGACTGGCAGGTGAACGCCACGCAGTGCGGCGACGGCCGACTTGATTGTATTGTGGCTCTGCAGAAAAGAAATGTCACTTTCTTAAAGAGTCTGACCTTCTCAAAAATGTACACCCACATCTAGAATTCTGCATTAATATGCTTCTGTTCTCCGGCCTGTTGAGAACAGGAGAGCACGCAGATGTGGGTTTGAATCCCACACCTTTGCTTTGCTTTAATGACAGCAGAGAGCAGAGTCTAAAGCGGCTATTAAGGCTGCCTGAGCTGACCATAGACTGTATAAGAGAACTGGACTGAGTGAGTGTGACGTCAAAGCCTTACTTCCAGCTCCAACAAAATGAAGTCAATTTAGTCACCAGTTTTTCACAATACGGGCGCCGCCAGAAACAAAAAATTGAAATCAAGAATGCCGAGCTTTAAAATCGCTGATGCTAAAACTACATTGGGTAAAAAACTAAGGTTGAGAATAATCCTGATTTACAATGTATATACACACACACAAAACAGCGAAAGGCAAACCGTGATATAGCGCAGAATTTTCTGTTGCTACTGAAAGTGTTGGTACAATAAATTTAAAAAAATCCTCATTCAAGAATAATGTGTGTAGGTAAGATCCAACTTTGACAATAATGTTGAAAGTAGTTGTTTGGAGGGAAAAAAAAGGACAAATTAAAGAATAAAGTCTATAGGTAAAGAGTTGACTTGAGTTTAATTTTGATTATAATGTCTAGACCAAAGTTAAGATAAAATGAAGACTTACAGCATTTGGCATTATAGAACAGTTTCATAAATAAAGATGACATTTAGGAATGTTGTTAAAACAAAATTATGGGGAAAGCTTGAATCCCAAACACACCTGCAGATCAGAGCTGAGCTGTCACGTCCCGACAGCTTCCTCAGATGTTTCCCTGCGTCTTCACTCATCTCCTTCGCATCTGGGAAACCATCCATGTTTCATGATTCACATTTCAGTAACAATTGAAGCTTCCTGGAATCTGGTTTGTTGCTTTTCTGTCTGAAAGCCATTGTTTTGTACAGACTTTGATTTATGGGACTCAAACAACAAATTACTAAACGCGCCTTTGTCCTAAATTCATTCAGAGCACGAAATCCCCACGTGATTAACCCTTTAAAGCCTGAATTTATTTCCAGCCTTAAAAAAAATAAATAACGTGTTTTTGGTTTCCTGTAGATGATAAATGAATGTAGTTTTGGACCCAAAGTGGTTTAATGCATGATTGCATAGCTGTCAAATCAAAGCGTGTTGTTAAAAATACTGCCTCAACATATTCCTAAAAAAGTTCTTTAGGGATGTTGCGATTTTTTTTCCTTTTTCTTTGAGTCTTCTGAAGGTGCCCTCTGCAGCAGAGGATCCAGCAGCTGTGGGACGCTGCTGGCATGATCACCTGAACAACAGAGATGTTCCACTCAAACAGCAAGAGTTTGGAGATTACAGCTTGTTTTAATGAGGAGACCCATCTGGTATTGTGGTGCAACATTGACACAGACAGTGGTTGTGTGTCTGGGTGCCACTTTTCTACATTTGGTTTTTGCTTTTTGCTTCCTCTTCCTGTTCACACCTGCTTTAGGTTTTCAAACACAGCAGCCGTTAGAGTTTCTGTTAATGTCTCATTTAGTAGCTAATGGGTTCAGTCTGTCTGAAATTTATTTTTTAATACTGCATGAATGTTTTTGTCATGTTTTGGTTTTGAAATGTATTTTCTTTTGGACTTCCACAGGTTTCAGACGCCAACAGCCTTTAGTATTGCAGATCTTGTTCTTTTGCGTTTTTAGGATTACTGTCTTTCTTTGCATTATTGTAAGTTAGAAATATGGCTTCTAAAGTAATGGTCCCTGTCTCCTGGGCCGCTGTCTGGTACCGGTCCGGGAGACAGTTGATACTGGGCCGCAAAAAACAAAACAAAACACAACCTACATTTTTTTTGTTTTGATTATAATCTGATTCTAAAGGTTTGATTTTGTAGAGCTACTGGATTCTCCACCATATCTGATTCTTGCTTGACGCATGTCAAGTCATTCGGCCACGTGTCTAAAATACATCCACTACTTTCTTGAAAAGGCTGCTCCAACTGCTAAACGGGAACCCCCAAGCTAACAAAGGTGACAAAAAACAAACATATTTAGAAAGTTTTTGTCACAGAACAGAGCCAGTGAGGAAACAGAAGAAGAGCCTTTGACTTAAAAAAAAACATTTGCATTTAACAGACAAAGCCAGAAGTCTTTACTCAAAATATGGATCAATTGCAACAGTTGTTCCCACAGATAATAATAATAATAATAATAATAATAATAATAATAATAATAATATTCAGCAACCGGCTGTCTATTGTTTGAAGATGGTAATTTATTTGTTCAAACAGTGGATTGCTGTTTATTATTATTTTTAGAAAATAGCAGTTTTACTGACTTTTTTTGTTGGTATTTAGCAGTCACTCCTTAAATGTTGGACAAAAGTCTGATTTTTTAGCTTCCACTTTGACTGTTGTGGGTTAAAGACCCACTCCAATGAAAATCCAGTTTTGGTGTTTTTTTCACATGTTCTTGTAGCATTTCACCCATGATGGAGGACACAAAAGAAAAGAAAATAGATTAAATCATAAAATAATTTTACAACGAAATACATTGATTTTAATCAATATTGGAAAATACCATTTGGATTGCGGTACAGTAGGTTTATTTTAAAATGACATGAAAACGACCAAGGGACATCACAGTGGACAACACAGATGGAATGACAGCAAAAAAAGATCAACAATCATTCCAGTCTAATGTGTGGAAACACTTTAGCAAAGACATGTGACCGTACAGTGTGCTAGAACGTTCTAATAATGTTTCCTTTGGATTATTTTGATGTGGAAAAACAACAGAGAGGGTGAAGTTTAGGACACAAAAATGTGAATGGATTAAACATTAATTTTTGTTTACTCATTCAGTACCCAGGTATTTTTTTCTGGCTCACACTGGTTGAATTTTTGGCCAAAGATGTCCTGGATCAATTTTAAGTCAGAGCATAGGATCATTTAAAAAGAAATTTGTGAGCAGAGATTGTCAGATGCTGATCCAGACCCTGACAGGCTTGCTTTATATTTTCTCTTTCTTATGAGTTGATCTGAATCTGTTCTGAGATGAAGTTCTACGGTAAAATCCTCAAAGCATGTTCACCGTTGAAAAAAACCTCAGCAAGCGTTTTGTGTCTTTCTGGAAAAAGCTGATCCCACGTTTGCCTTAAGGTCATCTGTTGCTCGTGTGTCTGACAAGTGGGAACACGTTCAAGACTCTGACACGATATCATGGCATTTTGACTTTAGTGAATAATCTGAAAAACCAGCTTTCAGGTATTTTACACAATTCTTTGCATTTTGTCACAAATTTACAGAAAACATCTGCAGATTCCTGATGAGGCCTTTCACTCAACACACATGCTCATTTTTTGCTATTTAATTATTTTAGTTCACTTTTTGTGTTGGAAATGTGAACTTTAATCTTACAACATATCTTTAAAGAGAGACTGTTTGACTTTTGCTGATCTGTCTGAAAAAACAGAAATCAGACTGAGTTGACCTGGAGTTTTCCTACAGAAATGCTGCAAGGTCATGCCTGGTGTTTAAGGAACTCACCAATGACGGTTTCAGTGTAAATAGTGAAACAGAAATAGAGGAAAGTAAGAAGAAGAACAGAAGATGAAGCCTTGATGAGCAGAGTTTTCAAACCTCGACCTTTAGGTGGAAGAAAGAGCAGCAGGAGAGCTGTCAGAACTCTGAAGCAGTCAAAGGAAAAAAGCAGCTAAAATGCTGACATGTCCTGACAGGATGCAGGTAAGCATTTTATTTCCAAGTGTTTTCAATATTTCATTTTATGCTAATTCTTCTGTTTTAGAAGAGGGGTAATTTATCCACTGTGTGAAGAACAGTGAGGAGAAGAGCAGCATAATAAAAGCCAGCACATTCATTTAGGGTTTCATACACTGTGATCATTCCTGATATTTCTGTTTCATGGAAGGGTTGCACTAAAAAAAACATATTTTCGTTTTATGTTCCTTTCAGGTTCACAAATGACAGAGTTTGGTGGGTTTTAGAGAATATTAATGGAGGAAGTCAAAAAAACCTAAAGACCTGCTCCAATCATCATTTGATTGTTCCCAGTGGTCTTTTAAACATGATTGTCTTTTTTAGGCAAAATCCAAAAACCTAGGGCAAAGTTTCTTCATAGTGGCAGGAGTTTGTTAGGATTTCACCTCAGGGTTTTGGGCAGGTCTCTTGGCGCAGAAATGAGCTAGCGCTCATTTCCTATTATCCCTTTGTTTACACTCTCTCCCACTAGCTTACAGCCCATCCCAGATCCAAGCTGTCATCATTAGAGCAACAAAAACGGCGAGCAATATTGGAGCCATCAAGCAGTACAGTCTAGAGCCAGATGCAGCTCAGACGAGGAAAACAAAGACGTGAATGGATCTATTTGTCTGCAAGTGGATACATGAGAATGGAGCATCTGCTCCTGATTCACCACAATTTGAATAAAGAAATATTCATAAACACTGGTATAATCTTTATTTTCTTTGTATATGTCCTCATCATGAGAAAAATGCTACCTGAACATGTTAAAATCATTAAAAACACAACTTTCATTGGAGTGGGTCATGGACACACCAATTAGATATCGAAAATGTTGTGTTTTTTTTCTACGTTTAGAGCTATTTTGCATCATTAATGATGAGTGGACGTCTGGTTTTTTTGTAGATTTTTTCTCGTTTCTAGTTTCCCTTCATTTTTTAGGGGTAAAATTGATCTTCATCCTCTAAAATATCCACAGCTGTATTAAACTAGATTTCATGTAGGAACCATTAAAAAGTAACGTAGATTCTCCCTTAACAAACAACCTTTCAATTGAAAAAATATGAAAGAAATTTTGTTTTTAATTTACTCAACATTATTGACAAAATAAAGTCTTGGAGGCATAAAAAACTAAAGGATAAAAACAGCTCCACCATCAGCCACCTCTGTGGAATCAAAAGAACTTACAGGTAACTGCACAAATAATTACCAGAAAAAAAACTCAAAGAAAAAAAAATTAACACTAAACAAACGAAACAAAAGAAGTACATGAGCAGTGAAGTTGTGGTGTAAAGTTGTAAAGTTGTGGTGGACACCCCCGACACATTTACTGTAGCTTCCCTCCTGAATCGTTTAGGATGAGATTTGGAATTTGAGCTGAAATTTTACCATCGACTAAGTCCAATAGGATCCTGGGTTGTCCAAGCTACAAAACATGATGAAAATATCAAAGTTTTTGGGGGTTGGTAATTATTTCATCCCCCCCAAATATGTGAGCTGGACACCTGCTATCTGTAAAATCTTTTAACAAATATTAAAAAATTCAAAAAACTGTTCTGCATTTTCATTTTGGCCTGAATCCCTGACAGGAAGAGGTGACGTGAAATCAAGCAGATCATTCAGAAGCAGCTTGTCTGACATTAAACATTTGCACTTTTTCTATGACATTTTAATGTCGGCATCAGAAAAAGTGAGGGAAAGAAAACACTTCTGCTTTAAAAGCAGACACTGAGCGTATGTAACAATCCCCCTGAAGACTTCAGAACATTTCCACCAACTCAGGATTGATAGAAATCCTGCTTGAATGTTATCAATTAAACTAATATTGGTGAAAACATCAGAGAGTGGCTTCCTCATTTCCAGCGTGACATTCAGAGTTTTCTGTATCTGCTGCCGTGTTTGCTCTGGAAATGCCGTTAAGGACAGAGCCAACATTGTCATGCAGAAATGCATTGTCTAAAGCAAACAGTTCTGGCGTCTGCTGCCGCAGGTGTTGCTGGATTTGACTGAATTATTTCAGTCATTTCAGGAGCTTTCATTGGTTTAGAATGATGTTTGTGTGGAAGAGGGTTTGATGGAGATCATCATCTCCTTCTGTCTCTGCCTTTTTTACCTGCCTCCATTCTTCTTTAGGCTGCTGCGGCTGATCCTGGTAATGGAAATATCAACCCCACACACACACACATAGACACACCCGCCCCATCTGCTTCTCACCTTTTTTTGCCACTCTGTTTCCTTCTCTTCCGTCGTCTTTCTCCTGATGAGCCGTTCTGCCTCTCCTCCTTCTCACCTGCCAAAATATCACAAAGCGCTTTCTTTGGCTTGTGTTTTGCTGTCTGAGTCTCTGATCAATACAGTGGAAAGGCCAGTGGGGGTGGGGGTGGTGGGGGTTAAGAGCAGCGAAGTGGAGGAATAGAAAAAAGTCCTCTCGACAGCATCCTTACTTTCATTTCTCTCTCTCTCTTTTTTTTTTTTTGATCCGCATTTATGTCCTAAGGGCTTTTCAGTCTGGCGTCATACAACATGTAAAATTGATTATCCACAGAAAGGGTTTGATCACTAATGGAGGCTAAAACAACAACCCAATTGTTCGACAAACGTGTGTTTTCATTTGGTTGAGATCCCAGCAGTGTTCAGGACACTCCAGGTGAGGCGGAGGTGAACATCACGCTCCTCAGGGTTCAGGAGGCCGTCGAGGCTGAAACACTTCTGGCACACGGTGTCAACAGGAGCGGCAGCCAGAGGTTGTGCTCAAACCTGGAGGAGTTTGTGTGCCGGAGCCCTCACTCCAGTCGATGGTAGATGCTCAGGTTCTAGAAAAACAGAGTAAGTTCTTGTTTTGCTCTGGAACATCAGAGAGGGTCTTTACCTGCACCGAGACGTCACATGTTTGTATCTCTTATCCATTTGTGTTGTTGTCCACTTGTCAGCATATCACTTTAGGAGTCACACCAGCTTTCACTATTACACACAGGTGGTTTGGCAGAGATTTTTACACCGGATGTCCTTTCCTTGTATTTCATCCGGGCTGGGGCCCCATTGTGGCTACGTACTTACGCAGTAGCGTGAAGGGTCTCACCCAAGGACCCACACAGGAGGAAGTGTACTGTGCCCCCTCGGAAACGAACCCTGGTTTCCCATGGGCCAGTCATGCAGCCAACTGAGCCATCCAGCTGCTGCCTTATCCATTTGTGCCTCATAGAGTTTAAAAAGAGCTTTTGGCTGCATCTCTCGGCTGTAGGCATGGGTACCGAAACTCTGTCTGTATTTATATTGACATTTACAAAACTATCACTACAGTACAAAAATGCTGATTCACTCTGAGCCGGTTTCATTCTCTATTCTTCCTGACATCATTTGGCTCTCTTCTTCTGTTTGATTGGCAGGAAATCCAAATGCGTTCGCGCTGAAGTGAACCACACCAAAGTTCCTGTTGCCAACCATTTATGAGACTATTTATCAGACCTAATCCTGCAGCATCGCATCCATGCTCAGTGCTGGAGAGTTTCATCACAACTGCACAAAAAAACAAAACAAAGTGTTGTAGATACGCAGGAGAGCAGTTTACATTAAACATAGCTGCCTAATTGCTGACACATTTCACACTGATTTGTTCGCACTTCAGCTGCCTGTGATGCAGCAAACCTGCAGGAAAATGATTAATGCTTCCCATAACTTAATTCAAAGTCAACTGTACAGTGTGCAAATTCTAAAATCTGTCATTTAACCACAAAAATCTTGATCTTTTGATCATTAATTTTGCCTAGGGTTAAAGGAAACTCCAGCATTTTTTCCCCTTTTGTTTTGTCGTAAATGACTAATTTACAAACGCTTTTCTGAAGAAAATGCATCTCTGTCGGGACAGCTGTGACCCATTCAAGGATGAACTGACTGATGGATGAAGACAGATGTGACTTTTGGCAGTTAGTCATGCAGCCTCGTGGTTTCATTTGAAGCAAACATTAAAACGACCCCACTGACCAATCAGCTTACTGACATTAACAATGACTGACCAGCAGCCTGCTGCTGGCGGTTCTAAGTAGCTGGTGTGTTGATTAATTGAATGTGCGTAAGAAGTCTGCACCACCATGCACAAATCTGTGACGTGCAAAACATCTCATCTGAAGTAGATCCTGTGAAAA
The DNA here is from genome assembly GCF_053564925.1 of Oryzias latipes. NCBI lineage: Eukaryota > Metazoa > Chordata > Actinopteri > Beloniformes > Adrianichthyidae > Oryzias > Oryzias latipes. The sequence continues at coordinate 28,561,024 of NC_136242.1, read as the reverse complement.
TGTTGTTTTTCCACCAAAAACACATAACAAATATATTCAAAATGTGTTTGTTACTCAAAAATGCCCTTGTGGATCTTAACTCTCAAGCTAGGTACAAACATGTGTGGCATGTTTAAGAACGCACTGAACGCAGGTTCTTGAATAAGCTTTCAGCACAATCGACTGGATTCGAATCGATCCGATTCTAGTGCATGTGCTCACAGCTGGAAGAGGCGTGGTGCTAAATGTCAAAGCGGTGCAAATCTCTTGAATCTTGCGTCATGTTGTCATTCATTCAAAAACTCACTTGAACTGTGTTATCATAAACAATCCATTTCACATGTACACATTTTTGTAAACGTTTTCTTTGACCCTTACAAGACTCCATAGTTTAGCCTGAGGGAATAAAAAAAATGTTTAAAGAAATTTGTTTTGGATTTCTCATATTTAAAAAAAAAATTGAGACTAAATGCTGTAATTTTATTGTTCAACTGTAAATGAGGACTGGACCGAGCAAATGTGACGTCACCTATAGTACCCGGTAAATGGTTGACTTCCAGCTCCAAACAAATGAAGTCAATTCAGGCGCCATTTTTTCGCGATATGGTCATCGCCATGTTGGGTACCAAAAACTGTGATTGGTCCGAGTCGGTCTGAGACGGCGTTTCCATGGTAATTACTCTCACCAGTCAGGAGTGAGCTTGTTAGACGTTAAACACCTCTACCACTTGAAAGTGGGCTACACAAATCTGTCAAAGGTTTCGTACATTCAACATAGGACCACATATTTTTATTGAGGCATCTGATTGGTCAGTCTTTAGCTTGAATGCCTTGCAATGATGGAAAAAAGAAGGATTAGCAAGAACTTATTAAAATATAAAAGTAATAGAGCAAGAATGGTTATTCTGACAAATAGAATGACTATTAGCTGTGGATGTCTCAATAGAACTCTATGGTATTTTGGCTTCTTGGAACCAGCGGGTACTTCCTGTTCAGAACACCAGGGTGGAAGGGTTACTCAGTTCAGTTTGGTCAATGGCCATGACTGCATTAGAAAACAGCAAACACGCTCCAGATTTCTCTTTAAAGGTTTTCCCGTAGAAACTGACTCCAAAGTAAGTTCATGTTAGGCCTCACTGTGGCATAAATCTGCTGACAATAAACTTTACCTCAACACAGCCGTATTTCCTTTGTTCCCCCACTTTTAATGGTGGGCAAATATGAATTAGATGAAAACCAGAAATGAGAGCCGGTCACCCCCTGCGCCCCTCACTACTCCTCCTCTTGCATCCTCTGGCCAGAATGGTCCTGAAATGTCATGTCCTGCTGCTAATGAGGTGGGAGTGAGCAGGTGTGTGTCTGCAGGGGTAAGAGGAGTTTAGGGCGTGCATGTCTACACAAGAAATGCACACACACACACACACGCACTCACACAATGGCACACTCACGCGCACACTGACATTTAGCAGAGCCATAGACTCTAATTTTGTTTCATCGTCTGGCCTTCAAACTGCCCTGTCCGTACCCTTCCTCAGACAGAAACACACTCTTCCACACCTTTGTTGTATCTTTTTAAATCTGAATACCACTAAAGCTTAAAATTATCCCTTGCTTTCTTGGCTTCTTGTGGTTGGACTCCATCATTAAGTCCATCAGTACGCCTGCAGGTGACCTTATTTGCAGACACACATTACACAGCAAACACACCTTTGCAGTAATAAGCAGTAAAAACTAAATTTGGTAGAAAAAGAGGACAATTGTAAGTTTCTTGAATTTTTTTATAAGAGTTTAACCCCTTGACTGTAAATGAGAAGTGGATCAAGTGAGTGTGATGGCATCTATATAGAACAGCTTATTTCCAGCTCCAACAACATTCAATCAATTCAGTCGCCATTTTTCTTAATACGGACGCCATCATGTTGGAGGCACATGTTGTCAAAAAGCAGTAATTGGTGCGAGTAGGTCTGAGTGAAAATTTCTATGGCAACCCCTCTCACCAATCAGGAGTGAGCTTGTTTGAAGTCCACACCCCTACTATTTGAAAGTGGATTACCGGTACATGGAATTTGTTAAGATTTACAAACGTTGGACGTAAGACCACATACTTTTATCGAGACATCTGATTGGCCGGTTAATAACTTGAATAACTTGCAATAAAGAAAAAACTGTGGAATAAAAACAAGAACATGTTAAAAAAAAAAAAAGGTATCAGAGCAAGAATTGGTATTCTGAAAAATGTTGGCTTCTTGGAGACAGCAGGAACTTCCTGTTTAGAATGCAAGGGGGAGGGCTCACTCAGTCCAGTTCTCGAACACAGTCAATGGTTTAACTTAAACTGTTATTTTGCACCTATTTGACACACAAATTAGGGTCCTTCCCCGTAGTGTTAATTTTGAAGAATGCAGCACAAAATTGAAAGGCTCATTAGAGTGGGTCTTTCGGTGTTTGTAAAATGGTCTTGTAGCATTTTTGTCATGATAAATGACCTATATAATGAAAATTTGAAAAAGTTTGTACTGTAGTTCTTTTGTACAAGCTGCAATCGGCAGGCCACAAGCTCCGTCTTCCCCACCATTCTGATCTATCCCGCCCACATCTCAGTGGCAGATTTTTGAACAACTGCTGCTCTGCAGAAACCAAGTCCTAGAAAACAAGACAATTTTTGTTTTTTGTTTCTTTGTTTGGCTAAAAATGACAAAATCATGTCTAAAAGACTGCTGGGAACACATCAAAGGATGACTGGAGTGGGACTTCATTAGTGGCTTGTGTTTGGAGCCATTTTAGTGTTAAATTTTTGCACTATTGAATGTTCTTATAACAAAATTATTTGACTTTATTGTTTAGCTCCAGACACATTTTTTTAACCGTAAAATGAACAAACCCCCACAGAGCCCCATGCTTGCTGATCGTAAATGTTCCAAGGATGCTGTTGAGTAAAGTATAACCCCTGAATGCACCAGCAGAGGACTTAAGCAGCTCACATGGGAAGAAGTTCCATTAAAACCTGCTCCTCCTTTGCGTGTCGTTGAACGTGTTCGTGCACAATCCCTCCTGGACCCTGACAGTACATGATCATTTTCTCAGACAGTACAGACGAGATCAAAACATAAGTTCAAGCTTCACGGTTCTAAAACGCTTTGACATGAATCATCTGTCTTTTGACTCTGCTTGATGCTTTCTGTCACTAACACACGTCCTTGTTCCTCACTGCTGCTTTTTGTGTTGCTCAAAACAAACAGAAGGGAAACATAAGACAGAAATGTCTGGCCTTCCACCTGCTTTTTCCGCCCTCATTACCCTCATTAAAAAGTGATGGGTGCACATTAAACTCGTGTATCAAACTGATTCCAACTGACTTATAAGAAAGAGATTGTTCCAGGAGCATCTATATAGATGGTTAGAATACAGATCGAATCTTCAATTTTCATTCTAACTCCCTGAAAACACCTTTTTTGTAGTCTTGCCCTGTTTTTTCATTAACATAAATCTTATGATGAAGAGTCTACTATTCTTCCTAAAATGGAAACAGTCCCTTGGTGGTGAAGTTACATTGAGTAGAGAATCCTCTGTACTAAGGTGAAACTTCTTTATTCTAAGTACCCTCAAGATTAATGTTAAAAAGTGGAAGGCCCAGAATTGAACCCTGAGGAACTCCACAAAAATTGTAGTCAGCTTTAGGGTCAATGATGAAGTGGTCCTTGACATTTGTCTAACATACTTTATTTCAAATTATTAAATAATGCAGCATCGGTTTGCATTAGGAATCCACAGTGATACTAAGTAACTTTGTAGGTGTATCACTATCTGTTTTAGTAATTTCTAGTGTTCTGATCCATCAGGGCTCCTTCAGGTTCTGTTGTTTAACTATTTCCTTATTGGTTGTGGCCCACAGCAGTCCTGGACTGCAAGGTCTGTACTGATTTTGCAATTCTTCTTTTTTTCTGCGCCTCTGAGCGAAAATTGCACCTCTGCTACAAACTCAACAACTAACCAAAGTTTGCAAAAAACCCAGTACCTAGTAAAAAATGTTGGGCATTAGAGAACAACCCTCCCCCCAAAAAATGACATAAAAGCAAATGAAATGCTTAAAAAAAATTATCCTCTGGGGCTAAAATAATGTTTCAAAATTAACCAACAAATCCCAAAAATGCGTGTCGGAGAAATCCCAAGGAAATTTGTTGACTTTTGATAAAGGGAAATTGTGATGTAATACACGAATCCTTGTCTCAAGCTAAACGAAACAATATGAACATAGGATGTAATAGGCTAGGTTCACACTGCAGGCTGAAACAACCCAATTCCGATTTTTCTGCCCCTATACGACCTGTATCTGATCTTTTCATGACAGTCTGAACCACACAGATCCGATCTTTTCAAATGCGACCCAGGCCACTTCGGTATGTGTTCCTGAATCCGATACGTATCCGATCTTTTGAAATGCGACCGCCGTCTGAACGGCCAGGCCACTTGATTCCGAACCGTATGTCATTGATACGCAACAAACGTCATCATTCTGCGTTGAAGTACGCGGGAACGAAAACATAAACAACAACCATGGCGGACGATGCTGCTGAGACCAGTCAGTGGAAGGGAAGCAAGGTCACCGATTGGATTAATATTCGGGGTGACAGCTCTATTCAGGCCAAACTCCAGGGCTCTCATAGCAACCGGGTGATTTTAGAAAATATCTCCAGCTAAATGGCCGAGCGTGGTGTTGAACCTTTCCCGCGATGTCTTTTTTTCTTTTTTCCTTTCCGACCGTGGTCAGAAGAGCGGGGGAGCCAAGGCGGATCTTCCTCCTCCTCCCTGTTCTGACCCTTAGATTCTCCAGGATTCTCCAGAACAGGTTCATAAAGAGTCAATAGCATTTATTCTGGAAACCTTCTATTATTACCGTTGTCCTTCCTCCGTAACACACAACATGAATGCGCGCCCACACTGTCCCCCCCCATTCTCTACCGCTGCACTCACTCTTCTCCTGTCTCTTACACATCCGCGGACGCGGCGCGGCCCCAACACATACACATTCCACTACAGTGGATACAGACGATCCTGGCTCCAATGCCTTCTTAAAATGAGAAGATTGTTATTGTGCTGGCTCCTTCGTGACAATAAATTTAATACTGCAAAAAGAGCTCCACTGTTGACAACACTGTTGTTGGCATCCATTGTTCACGTTGGCTCCGCAAACAACGAGTGACGTCGTTCACCGTTGAGTACTCTTCTGCGCGTGCGGGTCAGTTTTGGGTCGTTTCACGGTCACACTGGAGATCACGAAAGTTCGGATTTACTTGGAAATGTGAACAGCCTTGCAAAAAAATCAAATTTTTTCAAAAAATCCAAATTGAGCATTAAGCCCTGCAGTGTGAACGTAGCCATAGTTTACCTTTGCAGATTCTTCTCAACATTACATAGACCTGTTCGTCACCCCCAGGCGATCAATAAATGAAATGGTTGTGATGGAGTAAAAACTGACAGAAAGTCTGCCATTTTGTAAAAAGTGTTTTAATCATGAATTTGTCACATGCTGCTTTGACCAGGGTGACAGAGGCAGAGGAGGAGAGTGAGGGGCGTGCAGAGCCATTCAGCCAGTGAGAACATGTCAGGAGGGGGCCATGAAGGCGGGGTCAGGAAGTGCCTGCATTCAACACCACTCGCGGCTTTATTTTGATTTGCAACCATGTTACTCTGCCTTTACATCACATTCAGTTTATGTTTTGATAATAACACAGTTTTGGTCCATTTTTGCAGCCTGTGATAAGTTCTGCAACCCAACACTGGAAAACATAACACCTACATTTAAAAATTGTTAAAACTCTGTTTAAACAGAGAAAAACAAAAAACAAAAATGAAGATAGATTTGTCACAAAAGAATACAAATTATTGAGAAGATATATAATATATATATATAAATATCAGATATATGGGTATCTACTTTTCCCCCAAAATATCAGAACTGGTGCAGCTAAACCACACCCCATTACTGAAAAGCATACAGGACGATCTAACACGCTGGACCAACCTGCCTCTGTCACTTATAGGCAAGGTAGCCACAGTTAAAATGAAAATCTTACCCAAGGTTAATTATCTCTTCTCAATGATTCCCACACAACCACCATTAAAATGGTTCAAAACATTAGACTCATCCATATCAAGCTTTCTATGGAACAACAAACCTGCAAGAATTAGTCTAAAAACTTTAAAATATGCAAAAAGCTGTGGAGGATTAGAATTACCTAACTTCCACAAATACTTTCTTGCAAATAGATTGCAATACATCTTAAAATGGTTAAAAAATAATCCAGAAACCAACTCATGGTTAGACTTGGAACAGGCGTTATGTGGGAAGATCAACCTGTCACAGCTACCATTTATTAGCCAAACAGTTAAAAAACAGGATTGTTTCAAAAGCATTAATATAAATGCCACTTTACCAGCCTGGTGGGAATTTCTCAAAATATCAAAATCATCAATTCAACCGTGCATAATGACACCCATCTGGAACAACCCGGATATCCTTATTAACAAAAAAATGATTCACTTCCCAGCTTGGCAAGCAGGGGGCATAAAACAACTAGAGCACGTAATTATTGATAGAAGATTCATAACTCCCCAGGAACTTCAAGACAAACATGGAATAAATAACTTCTTGGAATATCAGCAACTTAAATCAAGTATTACTAAAAAGTATAAATTTAAAGACGACGATTTAAAGCTACCAGATGTAGTTACCACTCTGATTAATTTTTCAATGAATAGAACTCTCTCCAAAATATACAAACTTTTATGTAATTTAGATAACAATATTGCCCTTCCAACAAAAAAATGGGATGCAGATTTGAGCATCAGCACAGATGAAAGCTTCTGGTCAGAACTCTGTCTAAACACTTTTAAACTGACAAAAAGTCCAAATCTGCAGCTAATTCATCTCAAAACTCTTCACAGAATTTACTACACTGGACAGAGGATGTTCAAGATGGGTCTCAGTAACTCAGACATTTGCGAGCAATGTGATAATAATCTACCCGACAGCTACATGCACGCACTGTGGTTCTGCACTCCTGTCCAGGCTCTCTGGCAGCAGGTATGTGCCGATTTATCAGTCTGGCTTAAGGTTTCAATCACTGCCTCACCGTCACTTTGTGTGCTTGGTGACATGAGTGCCATCGATATAGAAGAAGGATTAGCATCTATCATTTTCACAACTCTTTGTATTGCCAAAAAAACTATTTTAATAAATTGGAAAAACAAGAAAAATATAAACATAAGTCAACACAGAAATCTGCTGTTTGATCATATCAGTTTGGAAAAAATGTCAGCCCAAAGTTCAAGTAACTTTGAAAGAATTCAGTCTCTCTGGTCTCCTGTGGTTGACTCCATGACTTAGGGGGTGGGGGGCTTGGTCGTCGCTGCTCCTTGCCCTTCTGCCGTGGGCTGGGGTGGGGGTCGGGGCCTCCGGTGCCTGGCGGGTGGTGGGGGCTCTGTTGGTCGGGGGGTCGGGTCTGGCGCCTGGGTGGGGCGGGCTGGGGCGCTGCGTGGTCCTCTGGGCTTGGGTGTGGGGGTGCGTGGTGGGGGTTGGGGTGGTGGTCTGGCTTGGCTTGGGGGGGTGGTCCCTTTGCCTGCGCTGGGGGGGGTTGGCGGGGGGCCCTGCTCGGGGGGGGGGGGGGGGGGGGGGGGCAGCGGCGCCGGATGGGCTGCCCATCTGCACCTGGGGCTGGGATCGGCCCTTCCCTGGCTCTGGGACGGGACGGGACAACCCTCTCGGGGCCCCCGGTCGCTCTGGGTGTCATCCGCTTCGGCTGCTGGGTCTGGGGTGGTGTGGGGTGGGGGGCTTGTCGGCCCTGTCCTGTGGGGGGGCGTTCTGGGGGGGAGGGAGGGGCCCATTATTGGTACGGGTCGGGGGGGCTAACGGGTCGGGGTCTCCGCTGAGGCAATCAGTGGTTGCCTCGGCCGGTTGGCCTCCCCGGTCCCGTCAAGGCCTGACCAGAGCTCCTCTAGGGCCGGCGTCTGGGGGTGGGGGCCTGGGCTTGCTCCGGGGGGAGCGACGCTTTCTGGCTCCTCTCTCTCTGTGTGGGGTGGGTGGTGCCGGGCTTGGGGTGTCGGCGCCTCCGGGGGTGGGGCCCCTGGGCTGGGTGGCCCTGGCCCCTTTGCTGGGAGGGGGGCTGGGGGACAGCTGTTTGACCACCGGGGCACAGTCGACCAGCTGTCCCCAACTTACCCCCTTCCTCATATAACCTCATATTAGGGTGAGGGGGTGGGGGGTCTAGCCTGCGATGCGCCTTGGGGGGGGGGTTACTTGGCAGTGGCCCCCCTCCTATGGTTGCCGTATGGAGTGGGCCCCCCCTCTTTCGGTTTTATTTGCACCTTAGACATGTAGGGTCCTTGGTAGGGGGGGTGCTTGGACATCATTGCAAGCAAGCAGCTGATGTCCTCCTGGCACCCTACCCGCCAATTTTTACCGCACCTTAGACATTTAGGGCCCCTTGGTGGGGAGGGTGGGGGGACATCACTGTGAGTAATCAGGAGATGTCCCCTTAGTGCCCTACTCGCCAATTTTAACTGCACCCCCCTTAGTACACACACCCCTCCCCCTTCAATATATACATTCCAACATAGACACACACACATGCACACACACACTCTCAAACACACATACACGCACACACATTTTGCAAGGAAGGGGGGGACCTGGGTCCATCTGTCCCCTACACCTTCCCTGGTGGGGGGTGCGGGCCCCTTGGCGATGGCGGCCGTGTCCCTTGGGTGCCGGCTCCCTGGGCCCGGCGGTGCTCTCTCCGCACGGTGGGGGGGTTCATATTACACCTGAGCCGGGGGTGTTCGTGTCCCTGGGGGGTGGGTCCTGGTCCTTGCTCCTGAGCGCTGGGCCCCGCCAAACTTCCAACATGGCCGAGCCTGATCGGGCCATATTTATAACACCCCTTGTGGGCCACCCTTTTTCCCCGGGGGGAACCCCGGGGAAAAAAGGGTGGCCCACAAGGGCCATATTTATAACACCCCTTGTGGGCCACCCTTTTTTCCCCGGGGTTCCCCCCTCCTGGGCGGGGGCGGCGGGCCCCTGCCTTGCTCCTCCCTGGACCAACCGTGGGCCGGGTGGGTGGCTGCCTGGAGTGCGGAGCGGGTCTCCCTTGGGGGGTCCTGGCTCGTACCTGGGGTTGGGGCGGGGGGATGCCCGGAACTCCTGGGTGGTGGTGGGGTGCTCGTCTGGGGCTGTGGGCGTCCTTCTCCGGTGGGGCCCTGCGTTGGGCTCTTCCGGCGTGTTGGGGGGGCTGCTTTCCTGGCTGGGCTGGGGCGGCGCTCTCTTTCCCTCCGCGCCTCCCTGCTCTCTGGCTCTGGGGGCCTCGAGGCGGTCCTGCCGGCCCTGGCCTGGGTGGCGGTCTTGGTCGCCCGGGGGGCGGTTGTTCCCTGCCTGTTCCCGTGTGGCGTTGGGGGAATTCCGGCTGCCGCTGCTGCTGCGGCGGGGTCTGGGTGAGGGGGTGGCTGGGCGCTCCTCCTCCTTCTTTTCAGATTCCACCGTCCATTTTAGAAGAACATAAACACTCACCTGAACACAGGTGTTAGCTCACCTTTGCACTTATAGTTTGCATGATTGAATGAATGAAAGATTTCACACTAGTTGGTTTAAAGGCATAAGTATGCGTGTGTGAACACTATCTGTTTTGTGTACATGTTGACATGTGAACATTTCTTGCAGCTAGCAGGTGTGTTGATAATATTTGAGTGTGTGTGAACAGGCCCCGCCCTTTTTGTACTACATTTGAACTGTACCGTAACGATAAACAACCAGTAAACCTGTCTGCTCTATGCTGCTTCATGGTCTTACCCCCCTTCTCACTATCACCCCCCCCCCCCCCCCCCCCCCCCTCTGACATCCCTCCCTCTTCTTCCCTTCTTTCCTTTTCCGTCCGGTCCAACACCAAAGATTTTCAATCATGGTTGAAATGAATAAAGTTTGGCCTCAATTACAAAAGGGGTTTGTTCAGTCACACCTTTGGTTTGTCTGAAGATTAATAACCCCTCTTGTTAAAGTAAAATATGTCCAACACAAGAGGCCGTCAGCTCTCATCTGCCTGCCTAGCTGTTGGACAGGACAAGTTAAAAAAAAAAAAAAAAAAAAAAAATTATTGAGAAGAATCAAACTTAAAAAACATTTGGCAAGGCAAACTAACAAAAACCTACAGAAAACGTAGGAATTTTAATCTATAAATAAAAAAGAGATTTTACAATTTAATACAAATTTGAATAAAAAAGGCTTTTGAATTTGCAAAAGATAAATAAATATATAAAAAAATTAAAAATGGAAAAATTCATTTGGAATAGGTAAGGGGAAAAAAGAGATCCATAACTTATTTAATCTCAAAGGACATATACAAGGTTTGACAGGTGATCTCTGGAAAAGATGTTGCGAACAAGACTGCATCAATGGTTGCCCAGCAACAAACAGGGCACCACAGGTAACAGCAAGTAACCTTGTCAATTAACTTGTCGTGGGCGGAGGGATTCTGATTTGGCTGCTGGTCACAATTCACTGCAGGTAAATATGGAGACAGAGCGTTTTTCTGAGTCTTGATAAAGAAGCAACACGGAGAAGCAGAAGTCAGGGGAAGTAAAAAAAAGTTGCAGTGAAGAAAAAGTTGGATAGGATGAGACGGATGAGGAACACCTTGGAGGAGCAGCACGGTTAAAGAAGACAAAGCGTTATTGCTGCTTGGTTACACGGCAGCATGCGGGGGGGGGCTCGGTCTTTTTCCTCCATCTCTCCAACACAAATACACACCAGGGGCCAGGGGAGCGCCTCTGTGGGCACCAAGGTCTTTCCTCTCCGTAAATTAAAACCATTAATAACCAACTGGGAGAAGAGAGGCGGCAGCAGATGGATGGAAGGCAGAGGAACAGAGATGTAAAATGTGTGGCGTGTGTGAGCGCTCCAAACAATGCTTTCATTTTCAGGGACGACCTCGTATCCAGAGCAAGATGGAGTTGAGGGAACTGGGTGTGCAGCGTGTGGCCTGCTGACAGTTCATCAGTTTGAAAAAGTCCACAAAAGTGAAATGAGGACAATGCAAGTGGAAGAAAAACAGAAAGAAAGCGTTTTTTTTTTTTGTGGCATTGCTTGAAGGCCAAACTTTACACAACCTCATTTTTGGTTGTTTTAGGTACTTACTTTGTTTTTTTAGTCACTTAGCATCCAACATCAATAGCGTCCAGATGCCATGGGCTAAACGAAAATAAGAAACAAATTTGGTGCACAAATACAACTCATACAATTTATCTTTTTATGCAGACACTAATTATCCAGAAGAAAAGGAGCCAAAAGTAATGGTTTGAACGTGAAGATTGTCATTCATTTCATTTATTTTTTAACAGATAATGAGACATTTGGAATAATTCAGTAAAGAAATTACAACTTCTGCTCTAAATGCAAAGAACAGCTAAATAAAAAGTACAGTACTGTTAATGTCATTTCATAAACACATTCACTTCTTTTCTGGACCAATCTTTTTGAATTTTTGGAAAAGCGTCGGCAGCCAATTTGCCATGCATCAAAACAGAGGCGGGAGGGAGCAAATTCACAGCATGAATTGTGTGCAAACAAAAGAGGCACCAAACGGTGGAACGATGGATCTGAGTTTGGTGTTCAGGTGTAGAAACAACTATTTTCTCTGAAATGAGGGAAACATTTCGGTTTCCCAGGAATGCTCACAGTTTCTTTGTCCTTCAAAAACACACCTCACTTCCTGAAACAGCATCCTCTCAAAATCTCTCTCGTTCTGACTTTTCTCTGTAAACCCAAGAGATGCCGTGTACAGGTAAGGCATTAAGGAAAGCTACACGTCCTTGCACAGTTAAAGAAGGCATAGAAAGTCTGTGCATAATACAACTAATGAAACCAATGCAATAAAGGCCTATAGGTGATGGAAAGTGCTTTGGATTCTTGTAGTAAAAGCTTCATCAAGGTTACTGATATTGCCTAGCAACCCACCACATCTCTGCCCCCCCCCCCCACCTCTGTTGTTCACATGCTCATTTATGTTCATTGAAATCTGCCAGATAGTTCACCGCTTTTGTAAGCAGCAGCAGCAGCCTTGAGTCAGCTCACTGAGTTTTTCATCAACACACACACACACACACACGTCCTCGCTCACGTACACACCTCTGAATGTGTTTGAGGCGCACAAAGAGATGTTACAGAGTGTCAAACCAATATCTGTCTCTGCATTGCTGCCTGCCGCTCCATTCTCACCTCAAGGACAGAGAAAGGGAGGCAGGAGGAGGAAAGAAAAGAGTATGAATGATGGAGAGGGCAACCGATGGGAGGAAAGAGATGAAGAGACAAGGTTTTAATATGAAAACAGGCTTTCAATAATTGTTAAGGAATAATCAGGTACTAATGATTCAGATGAAGGAATACAAATAAATAGTGTAATTCAGAAGAGATTCCCTATAGAAGGTCACCAAAGCCATCAGTAGATAATTAAAAACCCCTAAAAACAGACCCAAACTTCACTGATGAAATCTCTGTTGGTCCACAGGTGATTAAAAAACACAAACGCTTTAGCTGGCAGAGGACTGGACTGGATGATCTCAGAATACCTACTTCCCTTCAAAGAGTCGTACGTTTTGTGTTTCTCTGGAAGAAATGACAAAAAAAAAAAAAAGACAAACAGTTGACAAAACTCAATGACAACTTAGTGCTAAGTCAGAGAGAATTGAACAAATAGATGCATAAATGGATAGATGAATAGATAGGATTTATTTCTGACTTGTTGTTCAATCAATAAAAAACACACACACACACACACACACACACACACAAACAAAGACTATAATAAAATATACAGTGCCAGGAGTAAAAAGCATCAACATTGTTGGGTCAAACTTGAGGAAATTGATGTTTCAAGTGATTTTATTCTAAAAGTAAATAAAAACAGAAAAAAACAGAAAAGAAAAAAAATCAAAAGTAAAAATGCATTAAAGTACATCCTGTTAAATTTGAGAGAAAGTGATTTTAAATAATTAAAAAATTAAAGAGAGGAAAAGGAAAGTTTAAGTCTGTAATGGGCGCGGTGTCAATCAATGTCCCAGCTGTGCGCACCGGAGCTGTTTTTGGATGAGGTGCATGCGTAGCGCCAGATCAGGCAGAGCTTGAGAGCGATCAGAAAACGTGTGAATCCATCTCAACAATCTAGTCCGAAAATCTAGTTAAAGGCATCAAAACCACGGGGCAGACGGTAAGATTCGATCATAATGTGGGGCATAGTTATAGGGATCCGCTGTGCGTTAAGCGCCGGCTGCGCACTTCCGCGTCAGCTGCCACGTCAGCGCAAATGTCTGTTTAGTCTATGATTGAATATCATTTATACAAGCACTGCTATTTATGAACTATATGTATTGCTGTATTTTCAGTGAATTCCCGTAATTATGAAGTTAACTTTTTAACAAATTAATTGTGCAAATTGAATTAATTATGGAATCGAGAATTTAACTGTTGATTATAATGTCTTGTTTAGGTTTTTCACCATACATACATAACCAGTACCTCGCCGTTACTGTTGAAACCTCTCAAGAAATCGAATAAAACAGAACAAACGGAAAAGTGTGTCTGGATCGTGTGTGAAGTCCTGCACTTAAAACTCAGTGGATGGATAATAATTTGACAAACACCAATACTAAAAAGGTAAAAAGAGACGTTTAAAATAATAATAAAAAACATTTTAATTATTAGAAGTGTATAAGACCACTGTCAATTCATCCTGTAAAGAATAAGTTCAGTTTCATCTTACAGATTTGTGATGTTCCTTATGGGATCAATTGCCCCATTCCTTCAAGGCAAATCACTTGTTCTCCCCCAACCCTCATTTTCAGCCAGTTCCACTTCTGGACTACAGACGTTTTTGCCCTTTGCTCTGCTTCCTCGCCACCTCCTGGACATACACTTTACCAGGCTGACTCAGACCTATACATACCTTTCAGTGTCACCTACCAGCAGCTGTCAGCTTTACCTGTGCCGACAACTCGCCAATGTCCATGAGCCGTTGGCTGTGACTGCGGGCCGCCATTCAGCCCCAATGAGCTTTTATTTAAACTTTATCCTTCAGTCCTGGAGCAGGACCAGACTGTGGTCCGTCCAGAAGAAACCAATTACTCTAATCTGAGTGTCTTTGTCATAAAACAAAAAAAGACTCTCTCTTTCAAAGTTTAGCAAGAGTTAGGAAGAACCCAAGCTGTAAAAATAGTCTTGAAATCGTTTTACATTGTGTATATCTACATGAAAAGAGGACTTTGCAGAATGTTGTCTGTCACTTCTCTGGGATTCAGACGGATTCTCAAAGCGGAGCTCGCTGAGCCTCTGCACAACCTGCAAGTGTGGCTTTGTCTTCATTTCACCGGCTGTTATCTACTTTGAACTTGCAATTAATTTCATTTCCATTGCACTTCATTTGCTGGGATAGTTGTTAATTTGTAATAACAGATGACACTTGGAGTCACAGCGATCCAATTTGAGCAACACTATAATTAAAACAAAGGCAATTTCTTTTCCAAACACCATACAGAGTCGGTGAGTTATGCTTCATTTGCCTGTTAGTTCTGTTTGTCATCACCAGTTTTACAAGAGAGAACAGAGGAACAACGACAGGATGAAGTGATGGAACAAGAACAAGCTAAACAGATTAGAGTGGAAGGACAATTAAAGCTGCATGGGACAGCTATTGGCATTCTGTCTGCATTGTTTAGCCGTGACAGGACGAGTTGTTGTGTGTGTAATTATGTTATTAGCGTTTTTAATGCACATCCGCACGCAGTCTTTTAATTCTGGGGAGGTTTCCCGTCCCAGTGATGGGTCGCTGATTGCTGCACTCAGCCATTTCATTAGACTTAATTAAATTAACGTAATTTTGGTTCTGCCGTCAGCCACACACTTGGTGGAAGGGGCATCACGAGGGAAGGCGGGTATTGGTGAGGATCTGCTCATGAGTGAGGTTGTGTCCTCTATTTAGAGAGTGTTTGCCTTTTTTTCCCTTTATTTGTTTGTTTCTAATAAGAGGATATCATTTCTAAGTAACCGGTGAAAATGTTGTGAGAAATTTGAAAGCATATTGCTGATATGATTGGGCTGACAGGTTTGGCAGATATTATTTCCTCCTCTTGCCATCCATCACCATGACTTGATGCTGCACCAGAGCGAATGCCTGCAGACATCCACGTTGGTGTCTTTGTTTTAATTTGAGTAGAACCCCAGTTGGAAGCTCTGCAGAGTTTCCCGTCGCTTCTCTCTTTCTTCTGGAAACTTTCCATCTCTTCTCGTGACTCACTTCAAGCTTTCCATCCATGTTTCCTTCTCGTTTCCAGCTTTCTCTACATCTCCTTCCTGTCAGTCTTTTCTACTTTGGCTTCCTAGTCTGTTCATGAGAGCATGGGGGGAAGGACAATAGAAATAAAGTTACAGTAAACTATGTGCAGATCTCCTTGAGAGGACTCAGAAATGAAGGGCAATTTTTGCGTTCCTCCTTCAAAGTTTTCAATCATTAGCATTAAGGATTTTTTGTAGTTGAGAAAAATGGTGCCACAAATCATTAGTTATGTTTCTTGTAGCAGTTTGTGATGCAGTCAGAAAATATGAATAAAAAAATGTCAGATAAATTAGAAACTCTCCCCATTAGAAAATTAGCAGGGTGATGAAAGCAGTTCAGCTATTTCATCCTGTGGAAAACATGCTGCAAGGACTTAAATCTGGACTTTTGATCAATGGAAAAAACTGATGAGGCCCTGAATAATGGCACCATCGTGGTGAGAGAAGTAATTCAACCGTCATGCTTAGAGTTCAACCTAGTATCATGATCTGTGCTCATTAGTTGTGATGCACAACCACAAAAAATAAGTTGTCTTGTTTCTTTGTGGTTAATACATGAAAACTGATTACCTAATAATTAAAATGATGTTGATACTAAAGAATATAAATACTTTTAAGTAACTTTTAAATGCCATGCAACAGACTGACCACCTGTCCAGGGTGTACCCTGCCTTCGCCCACCAGTGGCCGGATTAGGCTCCAGCAGCTCCATGAGGATGGTTGGATGGATGGATGGATGGATGGATGAATCGATGGATGAATGGATGGAACAACTGATAAATGTCAACCTTGTTAAAGAGTTTAAATGCCGAAAAGGAAGCAGGACAAAATGCTCATCAATAGTAACTGGCAAAATAATTTAAAGAAAACAAACCAACCAGTTTGTTACTCATTAATATCAAAACTGTTTTGCTAAATAACTTTGTTAAATTTCTACAGAAATAGAATTTAAAATTAAAAAAGTTGTTTTTACCGCATTGCAGTTCTTTGCTTAAGTCAGTATCTTAAAATAAACTGACTTTATGCCACATCTTACCTGTTTCAAACTGAGCTCAGCTAAATTGAGTTTGATTGTCTTGATTATCTTAAGAAAAGGTGAAATTCCTTTTAAAAAAAAACTAGAAAATGTCAAAAATGTTTGACCGACAGTTGAAAAATATTGAATTGCATGCTAAAATTTGCTGAAATAGCCCAAAAATGTATATTAACACTGTAGGTTTTGGTCGTGAGCAAATCAAATAACTAAATTAGGATCCCTGGGACAAATAAAAAGAGACAGAAAAAATGGCAAATCAACTTTTTAATACCGGTGCTGTCACCAGCAACAGCAAATAACAGATGCTCTTTAAACTGGTGAAGGCAAATTTGTGCCAAAAACTGATGCAGAGCTGCTTTTCCGAATCAGAATCAGTTGGAGCTAAAGCTCCAGTGTTAAATCTATGTAAGACCAAAACATAAAAGACTATTTTTTTTGTTAGTCAGGGGAAAGAAAAAAAAATCTGCAAATGTTCTCAGGATATTTTTTAATATATAATGGCAAAGAGCAGCCCTATTGATCAGGCAGAAATTCTGTCAACAGCATAACCTTTAAACGAAACAATTTTTGATCAAATACCAACAACATTTAAATGTCCTTTTTTTAGTTCTAGGGGCCAAATCCTAGAGAGCCGGTGCTTAAGGTCTTTGAGGGATTATGAGAAAGTCTGGTTTTCTGGAAGTTCCAACATGATGGTTATCTCTGAGTTTGAACTTCAATACGGAACTGCTTTGGCACCATAAATATGTCTAATCTTTATAAACACAAACAATATATTTGTTTTCGTTTTTTATTACATGAAACCGATCCCTGTAGACAGGAATAAATGTCAAATATCCACTTCACAGCTGAGCACGCAGTGCATCAGTCCCTGCTTGGAGACAAATCCCACATTCATCACACAGACTCACACTTATGACCCAGGATGTGCAGATGAAACCAAGACGGAAGGTAATTAAACAGGGATCAGGCTGCTCTTTATCAAGGGCTCTTCAACGCTGGGCTAAATTAACCTCTGCCCACACACAGAGGAGCCGAGGAGTCCAAGTACAACATAAACATGTGGCTGTACAGACAGACGCGCACAGATGTAAAAGCAGGTTTGTGCAACCACAGTGAAATGTTTAAAAAAAATTCACATTATGTGTTAATTAGCTGTCTCCTAGTGAAATGGTACATTATAAATTAGCGACATGCAGCATGAACAGGTTAAATGTGGAGTTCTGTCACTCCTTTAACCCTTGTGCTATCTTAGGCACTTTAACATTGGGAGTTGGGTCATCTAGACCCACTAGACAGTGCGCTGAACCTTTTTTCTTCAATGAATTGTGATATTCACTGGTGTCCATGGATTACATGAATCTTTCCACCTTTATCCACCTTTGTCATGGTAGGGAGAACCCGTCAATGTAATGTAATGTAAGGGTGGGGTCATCTAAGATAGCACAAGGGATAAACTAGCATACAGAATGGAATGTCGACAGGAGTTCCTGCAAAGGCGTTTTCCAACTGAGCAGTTTTCAGATGAAACCAGGTAGGTAGGGCTCTTATTGGAAGAATGAAAAATGTTTCCCTTAGTGATTTTGTAGAAGACCAGCTGCAGATAATAGACAGACCAGAGCACACGTGTGAGTCTTAAGACTCCTCCTGACATTATCCTCCTTTGATTAAAGTGAAGAAGGTTGGACCAGAGCAATTTCATGTTTGAACATCTCGCTTTGCCTTCATTGTGAAAGCTTCCAAAACAATTCAATCAATCCAGACAGTTTGGATTGATTGAACCAAGATTGACTAAGCTCTGTTGCACGGTGGAGGAGTGATTATCCTCACAGTGAGAAGGCCCCGGTTTGGATTTTGTGTGAAGTTTGCGTGTTCTCCTAGTGCATGAGTGGGTTTTCTCCAAGCACTCCAGTTTCCTCCCACAGTCCAAAGACATGCTTCATAGGTGAATTAATTATTCTAAATTGTCCCTGAGTATGTATCTGGCAGCCCTGTGACCCTGAAAGGAATTGGATGGGTTTGACGGATGGATGGATGGATGGATGGATGGATGGATGGATGGATGGATGGATGGATGGATGGATGGATGGATGACTAAACTCTGTTCTGGTGGAAAATGAATCCATGAAAAATAAGAAGTGCAATGAAGAAGACAATATAGAATAAAAAATATATCATTTCATTTCATTTCTTTTCATTTCAAGCTACAAACAGCAAATAAAAATAAATAAAACACTTCGTATATTTTTGTTGCTGATGATGCATCAAGTTGTTCATGAATTTTGTCTAAGTTGTTTGGTTTGAAGTTGCAACTTCCAGTAGATCTAAAAATTGGTGCTTCTGTCTGGCATAGACAATTGTTAAAAAAATATATTTTTTTGGTTAAACGCTGGGAACGCTTCTCCATTTCAAAATGTTATCACAGCCTCACAATCTTCTGTTAAAACGCTAACATTTGATAGATAGGACTGAGTTTGCACAGCTGTGTTAGTGAGAGGCTTTGTTGTTGCTGTGGTTGGTCCTTTTTAATGCAGGTGTGTGCCTGAAACAGTCTCACACACACACACACAACACACACACTTGCTGGACCACCTGTAGAGGTAAGAAAAACATGAAACACAGAGGTGGAAGTTAAAGTCAGGACATTGTGAAGACAAAGCTGAGACTGAAGGATGAAGAGCAGACAACAATATTAGATTACAAATAGTTCAATTATTCCTTCTTGCGTCGATGCAAAGGTCTAAAAGGCATGTTCTGATATAGACATCAGTTCATCAAACATCTTAAAACATTTTATTAATTTTATTATCAATAATTGTAATAAAAAAACAGGAATTATTATGACAGTTGAAATTTGCAGGGGGGGAAAATGATTTTTAGAAACCATTATTTTGAAAATCTGCACCTTAAAATCACAAGTTTTCAGATTTACTGCAAAGTTCTGAGATTTTTCAAAGCTCAAGCAACATATTGATGAAACGACCAAAAAAAATTAGAACTTCAACCTTTTGAAGGAAGAGAAACATCCAAACAAAAACTTGGCAGAGACATAAAAATGATCAACATCTGTCAAATGAAAAACGTAGATTGTTTTCAGTTTTTAGTTAATCCGTGGCAAATTTAAGATTGAAGACACTAATAGAAAACATACCCATTAAGATTGAAAAAGCTCTTGTTTTGTTCATTTTTATTATTACAGTTGATTAAAAAAATAGTTTTATTTCTACAGTACAGATTTTGTGCTTTAAACTAAATTCTTTAGTTGATGGTCTGCTTTGCAGCTTTTGTCATCCAGATTTAAACTGTTGAATTCTGGGTAATGACAGCAGCCTTCCAGATTGGCCAATCTTTTTTTTTTTAACTTGTCCTGTCCAACGGCTGAGCAGACAGATGAGAGTTGGAGGTCTCTTGTGTTGGACATATTTTACTTTAACAACAGGGGTTATTCATCTTCAGACACACCAGAGGTATGTCTGAATAAACCCCTTTTGCAATCGAGGCCAAACTTTATTCATTTTAATCAAAATCTTTTGTGTTGGACCGGACAGAAAAGGAAAGGAGGGAAGAATAGAGGGGGGGTTAGAGAGGGGGGTATAGGAGGGTGATTATAGAAGGGGGGGAGGGGTAAAACCATGAAGCAGCATAAAGCAAAACGTTTCTGGCTGTTAATCAGTACGACCGGGTTCAGATGTAATACACGTCTATAAGGACGGGGCTTGTCCACACACACACTCTATGTTATAAACATATCTGTTGGCTCCAAAAATGTCCACGTCATATTGCCCAATCTTCAAACAACAGGGTTGGTGTTTACTCAACTATTTTATTTATTTATTTATCTATTTTTTAAGAGTTGGTTGATCAGTTTGATGGGTTCAGTCGTGATTCAATGAACATCATGGTACCAGGTTCATGTTTCCCTGTTGCACAGTTCTGGTTCTGTCTTATCATCCATCCGCCTCTGTTTCCTCAGCATTGAAGTTCTATATAAATTCGGTTTTGGTTTCGTTGCTTATGTGTTCTGGTTGTTTTTTGTTTTGTGATGGTTTGAGTTAACTTCCTGTTTTATTTTGTAGGATTTCCTTTTTTGTGTTGGTTTCGAGTTTTGCCTTTTCCCCTTCTGTCCCGATTGTGTTCACCTGTGTCTCGTCTTGTCTGTGTGTATTTAAGTCTTGTCTCTTTCTTCCTCCTGTACTGCCCCAAAGTTTGTAATTATGCTGTTTCTAGAGTTTCGAGTTTGCCTGCCTACAGCAGTGGTTTTTGGATTGTAGTTTTGTTTAGTTTTGGAGTATTAAAGCTCCTGATCCCCTGGAACCTTCTGCCTCCTTCTCCTCTCTGTGCCTTGGTGCTTCCCTCAATCTCCTGTCGTAACAGTAAAAAATAATGGTGTTCCCCTAAATTCTGGGCCCAACAGGTGCTGGAAGAAAAACCAATGTTCTTCTTTAAAATCAGCTTTAAAGTGCACGCAAAATTGACATTGTAAAACAGTAACTTAAAAAGACAAACTGAGATCTTGTGTAGTAGTATGAAAATGTCAACTGTGTGATCACAAAGGAATGGCCAACACAAAAAAGAAAACAGAAACTCTTCTGTAAAAGTTTAGTCTTACCGTTTGTGCTTTTGTGTCATGTAAGCCTTTTTCTCTTGGTTTGGCCGCACAAACATTTTACTACCAAATATAACTATTAATAGGCTTCATGGAGACTTTTGAAAGCAATCAGAATGTTTTATAATTACAAAAAAGGGATTTCCGGAATGTGTGGTTTTAGATCTATTGTTTCAAAGACAAGCTACTCTGTAGATAAATTGAAGTAATCCAATGAAATATTTAGCAACGTTATTGTCAGATTTTACTGTGACTGTCATATAAAAAAAATCATATATTTTGAATGAAAAATATTTGTATAAAACATTTAATCTAACTGAATGTCATTATTCCGACTGACACATGACTTTACACAAAGAAAAAGTGAAGGTGAAAAAAAGCTCTCCAATAAGTGTGACAGAATTAAAGTCGCTTTCAGACTTTTAAACAATAATAGTTCAATAAAACTATTGTTTAATATATGTCTTAATTTGAAAAGTTGTAGAGTTTTGTTAATGTGTTAACCTCACAGGTTCAGTGGAGTCAAAAACACTTGTGCTTCATGAAGTACATGTCTGTCTGCCAATCACTGATGGGTAACAGCAGTTCTTGAAAGGTTCTCAATAGAAGTTCAAGTGACGTGGCAACCAATCTGTTGAACATAAAACACTTGTGTCTGCTGGAAAGATGCCTTTAAGGGCTTCTGTCATGAAAAGTCAACTTGTTTTTCATTATCTTTTAAGTGTATTATTAATTCCTCACAATAAAGAAACAACCCCAAAGCGGTATTTTGACCCATACACACATTTGTGAACATTCCTCAAAAAACCTGTGCCGTCAATGTTGCCAGATCCACCCGCAGGCTAACACGCAAACCCACTTTCTCCACAGAGCTAGCAGTCATCGGCAAAAACGTTTTCCTTTTATATGTACAATAATGCACATCCATCTTTGCAAGAGTTTGGATGTTGTTTGTTTTCGTGGGCTAAACGCAGACACGCTGCTTGGTCCGACTCTAGGTTGACATCATGAAAAGAGCGGCACCCACACGGAGTGAAAGGCGGAGCCTCAGTGATCCGGTCGTCTTTCTTCCAAGTAGGAAAATGAACTGCGAAAATAACTCATGTTTCCTGTGTGTTCTTTATGTGCGCCAAAGGTAATACAGTACAGACCAAAAGTTTGGACACACTTTCTCATTCAAATGAATGTCCAAACCTTTGCTCTGTGCTGTATATTATTTTTTATATGGAGATAGCTTACTCCTGCATGATAAAGCATGATAAAGGCCCTTTAACCCTTGTGCTATCCTAGGCACTTTACCATTGGGAGTTGGGTCATCTAGACCCAGTAGACAGTGCGCTGAATCATTTTTCTTCAATGATTTGTGAACCTCACTGGTGTCCATGGATTACATGAAATCTTTCCACCTTTATCCACCTTTGTCATGGTAGGGAGAACACGTCAATGCAAGGGTGGGGTCATCTAAGATAGCACAAGGGTCACGGGTGAAAGACGCACAGAAGAACATGTGTGATTGAAAGAGTGAATCTACATTTACAGGGAAAGTAAGTTTCAGAAAGAAGAGCCCATGCAAATGTTCATTGTTTGTCGTTTTTTTTACTCATTTAACTGTGCAGTGGTGAAAAAGATGTATACATTCCATGAGGCCAAAGCGCTTTACAGTCACTGTTCCATTCACACACACACACACACCCTGATGCAAAGCACTAACTTTCCAGCACTAGAAGCAATGTGTAGTTTAGTGTTTTGCTCAAGGAGACCTTGGACCTCTTTCCTCCTCCTCCTTGGTCTCGCTCTCTCATCACCCTGAGACGAGTTCAAGTTTCACCACCCAGTCCAACAGTCACAGAACTTTTCTGTTCTGTTCACCAGACACCCACTGGACGATAAAATTATCAATACTCCATTCTGCTTTCCAGGATTCTTCCGGGTTGCTAGCATCTCGGTCTGCTACGCTTTGCTCAGCTATCATGACAAACTCTCTGAATATTATAACTATTGGTATGGCTTGATATGCTTTAACCCCTTAACGCCTGAATTCATTTGCAGCTATGAAACAAAAAAAATGTACTTTTACTTTTTCTTTCAAATCGTTGCTAAATGAAGGTAATGCATACTTGATGCACATTTGCATCATTAGGCATCAAGGGGGTAAATTTGAAACTTAATTCAACATTTTATTGCCAACAATAATTCTGTTTTTAAACAAACTGAACCTTTTTGGAAGTTTTATTTTATTTTCTTAAAACGTTTTGTCCCCCCAAGGCCTTCAGTATAGACATGATTAGATTTATGTCAAATGTCTATAAACAAAAAGCTTATTTCGACACACCTTATGATGTTTGTTAATTTATTTATTTTTGTATGGTTTGCATTTAAAACCAAAGGCTCAAGCCAACTCATACATTTTTGCCTCAACAAATATGGCTAAGGACACCACTGATTAAAGGTGAAGCTTACAAGTGTTCACATTGATCTTAGATGAATTTTAATATAACCAATCTAAGTCCAGCCTAAGTCATTTAATCTGGCATCACAATTACACTGCCCCAAATCGCTTTAAATCCTGACAGTTTTTTCCTTTTTGTAGCTTCTTTCCTTTTTACCAAATTTAGATTTTTTTAGAAATCATAATCTGAAAGTTCCTTTTGTGAAAACACATTTTTAATTCCTAAAAGTTGAATTATCTAATCAGCCCTGATGTGAAATGCGGTAAATGAATATTTCCTAAAAAAAAAAAAGGGTGAAAAAACAGCCACGTGAAAATACAAGCCAAATTTGGAGCTTGTATCACAAAGCGGACCTATTTTCCCTGAAGTTAGACCTTATAAAGGGTTTAGCAGAGGAAACTTGCTGTTCACTTTTCTCATTTTGCTAAATAAACCACTTCTCTTTACTTAAACACCGCTAGCCTTAGCTTAAAACCTGGCATGGCCACCACTCCTTCCGCCTCTCCTCCTCTCTCCTGCCCCATGTGCCATATGTTTAGTGAGGATCCTGCCTCCTTTAGTGAAGATAGCGGTAGTTGTGTTAAGTGTAGTCTTGTGTTAGACTTGGAGGCCAGGCTGGAGCAGTTAGAAGCGCGGCTCCGCACAGTGGAAGCTAAGCCGGCTAGCCAGGTCGTTACTCGTAGCGCGGGCCGCGCTACCAGGGATAACTTAGCTAGCACCCCAGCGCCCTCCCAACAGCCGGGAGACAGTCAGGGGTTTGTACCGGTTGGGAGGAAACATAGTGCTAAACGCAAAAACTTAGAGCACCCGAGACTCCACGTTAGTAATAGGTTCTCCCCCCTCAGCGACACACCCGCTGAACACTCAACTCTGGTTATAGGCTCTTCTGAAGTTAGAAACGTGGAGCTCCCAGCGGCTACTGTCAGGTGTTATCCGGGGGCCAGAGTTGGTGACATCGAGGGGAACCTTAGGATGTTAGCTCAGAGTAAGTCCAGGTTCCGTCGAGTCGTGATTCACGCAGGCGGTAATGATGCCCGACGGAGACAGTCAGAGGTGGTTAAGTTAAACGTAACTTCGGTGTGTAAACTGGCTAAGACGATGTCCGACACTGTAATTTTCTCTGGTCCCCTGCCGAACTTAGTCAATGATGAAATGTACAGCCGCTTTTCATCATTTAACCGCTGGCTTTCTAGATGGTGCCCAGAAAACGGCGTTGGTTTTGTGGATAACTGGAGCGCGTTTTGGGGGAAGCCCGGTCTCATGCGGAGAGACGGCGTCCATCCCACCCGGGACGGTGCCGCTCTTCTTTCTAGAAACATTTCTGCTAGCCTTAGTCTGTTAACCTGACAATCCAGAGACGAGACCCGGGCGCAGAGCAGCAGTGTAAAACGCTCCTCTGAGCCTCCCTTAGGGTTAGTGCCGGTGCAAAACCCATGCAGGGAAAGTCAAGCAGGTTCAAGCTTTAGCTTATGTGCTGAAAGACAAATGAAAGGAGCGCGTCTTAGAAACCTTAAAGTGACAGACAGCAGTACTCACAAGCAGAATTATGATGTAATTAAATGCGGTTTATTAAACATTCGATCCATTTCCTCCAAGTCCCTCTTAGTCAATGAGTTAATCATTGATAACAATCTTAGTCTTTTAGCCTTAACAGAAACTTGGCTCCATCAGGATGACTATGTTAGATTGAATGAAGCAACCCCCCCCACTTATGCTAACTATCAGAAATCCAGGATTTCAGGGAAAGGAGGTGGTTTGGCAGTAATATCACAGTCTAGCTTACTTCTCAGCCCTAAAGTTAAAAATGCTTATAATTCATTTGAAAGCATCATATTGTCTTTAAGTCACCCAAACAGGAAAACTCGAAAACCTGTTTTACTCATAATTATTTATCGCCCCCCCGGCCCATATTCAGAATTTTTAACTGAGTTTTCCGACTTCCTATCGACTATTGTCTTAGATTCTGATCAAACTATAATATTAGGGGATTTTAATATTCATGTTGATGACCCCAGTGACTGCCTAGGAAAGGCTTTTGCAGCTTTATTAGATGATGTTGGTTTCACCCAAAGTGTGAATGAACCCACTCACTGTCATAAGCACACCCTGGATCTTGTTCTAACCCATGGTATAGAGATCAGCCAGCTGAGTGTCCTTCCTCTTAACCCCATCATTTCTGATCACTTTATGATTACCTTCCAGTTTACACTGGAACATCCTTCTGCCCCAGTGAATAAGAAACAACTTAGAAGAACCTTAACTGACCGTTCTGTGTCTGAGTTTAAACACACAGTTCAGCCAGTACTTAGTGATATTCTGAGAAAATACTCTGAGACCAGCTCCCATAGTATCAGTCCTAGTATAAATGACCACTTTGTTAATGATGCCTTACAAGCCCTCAGGAGTACACTCCATGTTGTTGCCCCCTTGAAACCTAAGTTCGTCAGACAAATACGAGTAGCACCGTGGTTTAACGCTGAAACTCGTTCTCTTAAACGAGAAACCCGTAAGTTGGAAAGAGAATGGCGCCGCTCCGGTTCAGAGCAGTCTCTGGATATCTGGAAACATAGCCTATTAAATTATAAAAAAGCTCTGCGTAGAGCTAGAAGCCAGTACTATTCAACCTTAATATCAGAGAATGGAAACAATCCAAGATTTCTTTTTAGCACTATAGCTAAATTAACTCGCAGTCAGAGCTCAGTAGAACCACATGTTCCTGTTTCTCTCAGCTCTGATGATTTTCTTACATTTTTCGATAGTAAAATCTCAAATATTAGACATAAGTTAAATCAAGTTATTCCTACTATCAGCCCAGAACAGGCTGAAGCGGTAGAAATGGAGGCATCCATAGAAACCTCTGTAACATTAGACTGCTTCACTGCTGTGGATCAAGCGGAAATAACATCAATTATTACGTCCTCCAAATCCTCAACGTGTCTGTTAGACCCAATTCCCACTAGACTTTTTAAAGAAACTTTTCCCCTAATTAATGATCCCATATTAACAATGATAAATGCCTCTCTGGAAACGGGTTACGTGCCACAGTCTTTTAAATATGCAGTTGTTAAACCTCTTCTGAAAAAGCCCAGTTTGGATCCTAGCATCTTGGCCAACTATAGACCGATATCAAACCTGCCCTTTATTTCTAAAATCCTAGAAAGAGTTGTAGTTAAGCAGCTTTACTGCCACCTACAGGACAACAGCCACTTTGAAGACTTTCAGTCAGGGTTTAGACCTCACCACAGTACGGAAACTGCACTAGTTAAAGTCTCTAATGACTTGTTATTGGCCTCAGAAAAGGGACTACTTTCTATTCTGGTCCTGTTGGACCTCAGTGCTGCCTTTGACACTATCGACCACGGTATTTTACTCCATAGATTAGAGCAGGACATAGGGATCAGAGGATCTGCTCTCCAGTGGTTTAAATCCTATCTGTCTGATAGGTATCAGTTCGTTAATGTAAATGGCCATTCCTCTCAGTGCACTCGAGTCAACTATGGAGTCCCACAGGGCTCAGTCTTGGGACCGATCCTGTTTACGCTTTATATGTTACCCCTAGGAAACATAATCAGGAAACACAGCATTAATTTTCATTGTTATGCCGACGATACGCAGTTGTATTTATCCATGAAGCCTGACCAGAATGACCAGATAGAGAAACTGAACGCCTGCATCAGTGACATCAAGACCTGGATGACAATTAATTACCTCCTCTTGAACCCAGAAAAAACTGAGGTCATTATACTTGGTCCTAAAAACCTCAGAGATGCTCTGTCTGCTCAGATAGTCTCCCTGGATGGTATAAGTATAGCCCCCAATTCCACAGTTAGAAACCTTGGGGTTTTACTTGACCAGGATTTATCATTTAAGGCTCATATATCTCAGGCGTGTAGAACTGCCTTTTTTCACCTGCGGAATATTGCTAAGATCAGAAATATATTTTCTAAGAGTGATGCTGAAAAACTCATCCATGCATTTGTTACGTCGAGGCTGGATTACTGTAACTCCTTGTTAGCAGCGTGTCCTAAGAGTTCCTTAAGAAGTCTCCAGCTTGTTCAGAACGCAGCAGCTAGATTGTTAGCTGGAACCAGCAGAAGAGATCACATCACTCCTGTGTTAGTTTCGCTCCATTGGCTCCCAGTTGATTCTAGAATTAAGTTCAAGATCCTCCTGTTAACCTATAAGGCCTTACATGGAATGGCCCCGTCCTATATTAAGGACCTCATAGTCCCTTACCAACCAATCAGAACACTTCGCTCGCAAAATGCAGGACTGCTTGTGGTTCCTAGAATTAGTAAAAGTACGGTTGGAGGTAGAGCGTTTAGCCACCAAGCCCCTGCCTTATGGAATAAACTCCCAGCTCATGTAAGAGAGGCCGACTCAGTTTCTACATTCAAAGCTAGACTGAAAACATTCCTCTTTGGACAGGCTTATTGTCAGACTAGTTAGTATTCAGAGATTATTTAACTTAATGTTAGTTTGTTTAAATTAAACTTAATAATAACTATTTCTTTTAAAAGGCTGCTAGAAGTTGAAGCTGGGGTAACTATGGTGCACTGGGGTTCTGTCCTCTTTCCTTTTTTACTTCTACCCTTCCTCTCCTCTATTCTTGATCATAATTTATCATTTAGTTCTCCATGCCTCTGTTTGGTGCAGTGCGATTCATGTATTGTCCCTCTTTTCCTCTCCCCTCCTGGGGAGTGGGAGTGCTTCCAGACTCCAGTTGGCTCATCCGTGCTCCTGTTCCTGACCGTTTACCTCGCCTTTGCTCCTGCTCCTACACCTGGCTGTGGATCCTGCCTCTGGCTCATCTCTGGCTCGTCTCTGCTCTGTGCCTGACCGAGTACCTCGTCTCTGCTCCTGCTCCTACACCTGGCTGTGGTTCCTGTCTCCGGCTCGACTCGCGCCTTTGACTGTCCCCACAACCACGGCTGGATGAAGCTCGTCTGCTGGACTTTTATATATGTAGTTGTAGATTTAGATAAGTTAATTCTTCTCTAAGAGTTCTGGTAAATCGCCTGTCCGTCCTGGGGGAGGATCCCTCCTTCATGTGGGCACCCCTGAGGTTTCTTCGTTTTTTCCGGAATCCGTTTTTTTTGGGAGTTTTTCCTTACCGCGAAGGGGGGTCTAAGGGCAGGGATGCCAGTATAGCTTAGTCAGTTTGTTAGTTCATTTTAGTATTTTTCTATTGAACTCTTTGTATTCGTGATCCTTTTGATTTCATGCTTTACTTCGAAGCCCATCGAGACGACTGTTGTTGTGATTTTGGGCTATACAAATAAAATTGAATTGAATTGAATTGAATTGAAACAGTCGTTTTGGGTGTGAGGGGGAAACCTGACTAAAGCTGAGGGTTTTCAAGGATGTGGAGGTAATTAGTGTTTCGGATGGGAGCAATCTGGAACTCTGTTCACAAGGTTACCTTAATATTACAAGAAAATCCTCCCTGCAGTTTAGGAAAGCATTCGATATTACAAAAAAATAAATCTAAAGATAAATTTTGAAATTTGACTTGAATGTTTGACCATGAACAAAAGTTTGGGTTGTGTTGTCACCTCTGGAGTCCAGTTTCCAAACTTTTCTCATTCTGTTTTTGTCCGCCCTGTTTGCTGAAGAATCTGAAAGGTAAATGTCAAGTTGTTGAATTCAAAGTTACTGTCTCTCCCGGAAGTTGAGAAAACCCGGATTTCAAAATAAATGTCTTGCTGACTGCTGCACAAAATCTGTTTTTGGGTTATTTAAGCAGACAGGAAATTAATTTTAAAAATTTAAAACCATGATCTAATTGTAACCGCGTTTTTTCTAAAGGTATTTTCTGTATTGCCTTTTGAAACATTCTTGTATTGTTTTCTATAAATTTTTTCAATAAAAGCCCATCCTTTTTTACAGAGGCCCACTTGTATTTCTTTCCTACTTCTATGTTTTCATTGACTTTTCTACCAATTCCACCTCAAATCCTTTTCATTGATAAATATTTATCTTGTTTGTATGGTTGTTTATTAATATATTTTCTTGATAAAGAGGAACATTTTGTCTTGTTGTATTGTTTACGAATCATTTTCAATGGAAAAGCAAAAGTTTGGAGCATCCACATCCTGAAAATGATGCTCATGCTTGTGGAACAGAGGCAAACCTCATTGAGTTTCACAGCAGCAATTCTCTGGAAAATCTTTTGCTGTCTTCCTTTTTGGTTTGCTCGGTTATTACCTTTGTACCTGTGAGCAGGAAGGATAAACTTTGCACAATCTGATGGATTTAGATGTCCGAATGTGTTGCTCCTCTCCTGGGTGATGTCTGCTAAATGAAAGCAGTGCAGTAAATGTGAGTCTTTTAATCAATCTGAAATGCCTTAATCATCCCATTATTCTTATTATTCCTCACAGTTCTATGTTCTCAAAGCAAAAGGAATTGGCATAAAACCAGATATTTATGACAGATTATACTGTGGTTTGTGTTTTACTGAGCTGTGACAAAAGATCGTTTGCAAGTCTTAAGGATTTTTCAGAAAAATCTCAACACGTTTTAAAGGGATTCCCAGTTTTCTTTTCATGAGTCAAACACGTTCAGAAAACGTCTCCAACAAGTTGTTTGATTTGCCAGAACATTCTTGAGAACAAGCGTAGATAAAAACCTCGATCATTTCTGTTTCTCTTGTCTTGATGAATTTTTTTATTTTTGTTTCTCATCATGGAACTTTTAGGGATTTTGTCACAGAGCCCGCCTCCTCAAAGTCTGCTGCCTCAGCAGTTCACCTGCCTCAAACTTCTCTGAGTCTGGCCTGACGTCTGGCCTGACGTCTAGCCCGACCTTTTGGATGCAGGACATTAGAGCTGGGTGTTAAAATGATCAATTCATCCATTTGAATTGAAGATTCTAATTCATCCATTAAATCCATTGTTTTTTTTCTTAAAACGATATTTTGAATGCAAGAAAGTAGCTTTTGATAGTTTGAATTTAAGCATTCATAATGTTCCTCATAAAACCTCTATTTTTAGTTAATTTAAAAGGCCTATATCATGCTGTTCTTAAGACTTTTAGTGTAAACTATATTCTTATGCATGGTTATATATTTATTACCTTTGGCACACTAATGAACAATTTTCTAATAAAATGTGAGTTATATTAACAGCTAATTTTTAACCCGGAAACAAGATGACTCGATCTCTGAGGAACCGGCTTTCGCTCCTTGTGGGCGTCGCCCATTGCAGCGTGTCTGCGTTTCGCCCCCCAAAATAATTTTTGCAAAGATGGATGTGCATATTGTGTATAAATTATATTGTGGTGCTGGCAGTGCAGACTCCTCCTGGAAGAGGTTGTTCCTCACCTGTCTACGTCATAATGTGAGAACCTGCTTGTTTTTGTGGATTGGGAGGGGCTGTTGCTCGGCGTGCTGATATTTTGAGGAATGCTCAGAAATGTGTTACTAGACCAAAATACCGCTTTGAGGTTGTTTTTTTGTGAGGAATGAACATTATAATACACTTAAAAGCCAAAAAAAAAGATTTTGCATGATATAGGCCCTTTTAATCAATAATTACGACAAAGCAAAACAAATTTGATTTTGATTGCCATTTTTAGAAATAAACTGCCATCTAACTGAAGTGTTTTGAATCTGAAATCAGGTTAAATCAAATGGATTCAGATAGTCAGTGGGGCTCACCCGTCCTGCACACACCTTTTGAAGTATTTTTTAATATTTCAGATTGAGTTAAACACCGGTTAATTTGCCACACTCTCATTTAAGGAAAGGTTTCATTTGTTTTTTAGGAGAGTGAAAAAATGCGGAGATGGCTTGGTTTATTAAAGGGGCTGGGCTGACCCCCACCAGAGGCCACAGTTCATTTATAGCTGTAACATAGTGGATGAGTTACAACTGCCCTTACGGGTGGATACGGGCTGTACGGGACACGCAGGAGGCCCACACAAAATCTGAACGATTGTAGACTGCTGTGTGAGGTCATAGAGCCAAAATGTTCATGTCTGTTTGTTTCTACAGGCATCCTGTGGGCGTCAGGACTAAGCAAACACCTAAAAAGGGAATGGTGGACATTCAGGCATGTCATACGGATTTAGTATTATTTTTTAAGGTCGGTTCAAAAAGTGAGCCTAATATATTCTTCTTTACAGCAGCTTAGATGAAACAAATTGAGACTGTTGTGTTGGACAGGCCACCTTAAACTCTTAAAAACCCACTCCAAGGAAAATTGTGTTTTTAACATGTTCTTGAGACACGATGAGGAACACATATCAAATAATTAAGATTGAAATTGCATTTTTGTGTATTTCTGTATACAAATATTTGTGAATCAGGAGCAGATGATGACATCCTGTTGTAAATATGTAGAAAATATGAAATATGGACCCTTTTGGGTTAATAACCTAACATGTGTAAGGAGTTAAATGTGTTTGTCCAGGTAGATTCATTCATTCATCCGTTCAGAACGGCCCATGTTCAACCTTCCCCTTTATCCTGAAGTATCTTCTCTGGTTTGCTCCATTAAGCCCAACTCCTCGTCTTCTCATCAGCCTTCAGCAGATGAAGTCAAGTCTGGTGTGTGGTTTCCAGCTAATTGGAAAGCAGTGACCTGGTGTTTCAGAGATGATAAAGGCCATGTCTGGGAAGTTAATGTGAGCTGACAGAAACCAGCGTTAGTCATTTAGAACGTGATCACTGTGTCACTCCAGGCTGGAGGCCTGCAGCCGCGGCTAAACCACGCATCTGAAGATGACAGGAGTACACACAAGGATCTTTGCTGCTCCAATGAAAGGTTGTAATTATGGTTGAACTTTTATGAAATGATGGCGATGGAATCCGCGCTAATTATCATTTTTCATTTTGACTCCATTTGTGCCTCTGCTTCAAAAATGTTTTCCTTTTTTTTTTCTGTGTTAAAGCTTGTGACATTATTAGCATTGTAGCGTTTAATAACAAACAGATGAGTTTGGCCTCAACATGTATTCCAGGTTTTACCATTCAGTCAAAAGTCATTCATTAGTTTGTTTGCCAACAATAAAAGAACAGCAGTAAACAGTTAGGTTCAACAAAAGATTTAAAGAAGCTAATGTTTTTTTTTTAGATGATTGAAGGAAACGCTTAGCCGGAATAGAGCCTTAAATCAAACAGATTGGACGGTTGCTTCATATGCACTTGCTGAAGCACCAAGAAGAGATCCATATCTTTGCCCTTTGTCATACATTTCCTTTTCTCTAGTGAGTTGGCCCGGCTTATCTGCGACCTCCCAGTTTGCCTCCTCATATTTACACTGCAGTATTGACAGGACTCTGGCACCTTCTATACTCCAAGAGGATGGAAAATATTTGATATTTGCCTTGAGGTGGACTTAAAATTCCTTTGTGTGCACAGAAATACATTTGCTGTGCAGACAGTGCTCACAAACAAACATCCCTGCAGCTTTTCTGTCATAATTTGCTGCATTGAAACCAAGGTCACATTAATGGATCAATGAGAGGCGGGCATGTATATGAAAAGACTGTAAACCTCCTTTTTTAAAGGAAACCTTCTTTTTTGCTTCTCCCTTTAGGTTAAACAGAGCATGTTTGTCAGTACATTGATCATTAATGTATATTTTTATAACAAATACCTCATACACAGAGTGTTTATTAGTTACATTCTAATCAGAAATACTATTTGAGGTCACAGGAAGTACATTTTTCACAGTTGGATCGTACAGTTTTTAGATGTTTATCCTGCTTGTGTTGTGTTTTTTTCAATGTGGATGAATTAAACAAACAATTTCAAAACATTTTTTCTGTAAAAATTACACTGATTCATAAGTGTCTTTCAGAAGTAAATATAAATAAATTATACATTTTATATTCCAAGGTAAATATTTTTATCAATCTTGAGTTATGCTTGCTTTCACACCCTGAAGGTCTACCACAAATACTGTCTGTATTTAACGCTGCAGTGTTTGATAGAATTATGGATTTTTACGACATTTTCACCAGAAAGCGAGTACATCGTCATGGCCAGTAGGGGGCAGAGTACCGACGACAAGATGTCCTCTTTGTGCCGGAAAGTTCCAGAACTGGAAGGCCATGGAATAAAAGAAGACATCGTTAGGCATCCCTCAGTTGACAGCAGCCAGTAAACAAATGTCGTCATTATTTTTGAGTTTCTGAATACAATTAAAGTCTAAAAAGTTTCCCATCTCTCCCGTGCCTCTCCCGTCTTAAGCTGTTCAGACTCGCTTGAATTTTGGATATTTTCTGGAACAGTTTTAGCTTTTGTTCTGAGCAGAGAGACATCCAAATTCATTGTTCATATGGCACTAATTCATTTTAACACTTGCTTCAAGTGTTAATTTGTTGTTAACCCTGTTTGGGTCACAAATACATCATGGTGGCTTTCAAACAAGGGTTACATTACATTTCTGAGTCCAATGACAATTACAAACAAAAACAGTCAATCTGGGCCATGTTTGGTTGAGATGTGGCTTTACATTTTCTTATCCAGGTGCCCAGAATTAGTGCCAACATTCAAAAACCAAAGGAAGCATAACTTTCTGAATACTTGACTCAATGATCCCTCTTTTTTTTTATTTTGAGGACTTGTGTAACTATATTTCTCTTTTATTTTGTAATTTTAGAAACATTTCTGGACAACTTTGTCTGACAACCTGCAGTTTGATCATTAAACATCCTTCATGACATTTCTCACTGCTACATCAGCATTTTCTCATTATTCTCATCTTATTTTTTTCTTAAACCCTGCAGTTGGGTCCCCATCCCTGGGCTGGCTCTGCCTCCCCTGTCGCTTTCTTGTGCCTGGCACCTCTTTTCATCTCTGTCCTCCTCTGACTCTGTTTTCCAGCTGTTCACTGAGCTGTGTGTTTATTTGACATATTGAACTGCTTTGAAGTCAATAACCTTTCAGGATTTCCTGAACAGTGAGTACTGTTCAAGATGACACTCATGCTCAGACTGTAAATGTCACGTGCATTTTTGAAGACACAAATCTGGATAATACAAATGCAAATACGGGGCATCGTGGGCCCCTTTACCTTCATAGTACTTTGATTTTGCTTTGTTTTTTGCTGCATGTATCTCTGAAAACATACTGATGTGGAGCTGGCAGATAAACATCAGATTTTTAAACTCCTGCAGCCGCTCTGCTATAGACAAACATGTTAGCAAACATCATAAACATGATGGTGTTGTTCTGTCTAAAATGCCTGTCTTATCACGTTTTTTACTATTATCACATATGGAAGGGTTTATTATTGTCATAAATAACACCTTTATTTCAAATTGTGCCTAGATACACAATGCTCAATTTGTTTTACACTCACCACAGATGTATTTATTTCTCCCTATATATTTATACTAATCTTTTTGTAGGAAAATATGTTAAATGCTTTACTACTAACAAGAAACCTTAAGAAGGTATTTTAGATTATCTTGTTATTTTTCAACATTTCCTAGTGTCATTTACTTTCAGAGTACACATTTGTGACGTGGATCTCTGTGATTTCCAGCTATTGTAATGACCTAATTGATCTCAAAAAGTTAATAATTTATGCTTTTATTTTGTAAGAGTAAGGAGAACAGATGAAGCTGAGTCTGCTTTCTCCTTTAACGTCTGTCTTTAAGTTGCAGACTCATTCAGTCCAAAATGTGATTTTATCAAGATAGATTTTAGATTTTAAAATAAACATTTTAACAATAATTTATTTGTCGTCTTTGCATCCGATTGTATCCAAATACAAGTACTTCTCTTGTTTTTATTTCCCCCATCAAATATGTTAACATATTTTCTGCAAAATCAAATCCTGTTTTTTCAATTAAATGTCTAAGAACAGATTATTTTCTTAAGATGATGTGAAAAACGCCTGTGTTTTATTATTGCTTAGTGATTAAACATTCTGTGTAGATCTGTCACAGCTTTTCTTCCCAAATCCCACTGAAGCAGGTTGATGATTTGCTGTATCCCTTGATCTAAAACACATGAATGTGTCAAACATTCAGCAATCATAACACGTAGAAAAAAATTAGCCTTTAGCAGGGTTGATGCTACATCTAAAAACGTTCTGCCACAGTGTGTGGCAGTCTCCACAAATGTCCCGGGAGACTTTTAGACCAGTTTCAATATTGGGGCATTCATACTTTTAGCTGGCTTTATCAAAATACTGCTTCAAAATTGAAAATGTAAGACTCATAAATAAACCTGCTACATGTTGAGAATTCATTGTACATTTTTAAAGTATTTGAACTGAAAGACTGTCCCTGCTATGTCAGAAAATAAATGTCCTTATTGACACTCACAGGCTCTGTGTCTGCTGTATATCATTACTGTTAACATCTGCATAAATCTAAATAAAGCTCTAATTTAGTCTTTCAGCAGCTATTAGGTACAGATTCAGTTCTGACCTTTCCTTCCCCGGAGCCTAGTTTCTGCTGCAGATTTGCATAAGCAAAGGATTATTGCAAACATGTAGCAAGGATGCAAATGAGCCAATTAAGATTGATAAACTGATTGATTGGTGTTGTCTCTAATGGCTTGAGGAGGATGCAGGTTCCAGAACATGGGAAGGAATTGGAGTGGCTTGTTGTGGCAGATGTGCTCGTATGGAAAGAACCAGAGGTCGCTTCAAGGTCATCTGGTAGCTGGATCTGAGGAAAGTCCATGAAATTTCAAATATCTGAACTTTGACAAAGAGTTTACGGCTTGTCAATCAATCACAAGCTCAGCTGTGGTCCGTGATGTGTTGATACCGTGATCAGCAGGTGGAGTCCAAAACCAACGTAGAGGAGAATCTGACTGTTCTCATCCAGAACTTTGTAATATTTATCTTTCTTCCATCGAGACAATAATGAGAAGATCCTGTAATTTTGTTCTTATTTTTAGTTTTCCTCTCCTCGGACTATTTCGGGACAGCAAGTTGTCAAACTTGGTCACAGAGAGATGGAAGTACTGCTAAAAGGGTCTGTCATTCAGGCGCAGCCCCTGCAGTAGAGGCTAGAGCTCTTCAACATAAATAAACCTGATCATCCATGTCTTCAGTGCATGCTTCCATGTAGAGATCAGGATGAAAACGTTGGACAGTAGCATCAAGTTTGTGAACCTATTTTTGGGCGCCAATTGCATTCTGTGTGAACGCAACCTCTATGATGCAGAAACGGCCTATAGTAAGTTGCTTCACGTCTTCCACCATGGCCTCAACAAGCTAGCAAGTCAATAATTGGTGAAAATATTCCACTTTTGCCTTTACATTCCTGGTTTTAAAGTACCCATGCAAGCACTTTGTTTTCAGCATGAAATTGGATTTGACGCATTAAATATGAACAGCCTTGTTACATTCAAAGTGCATGAAAAAGATGGATGCCTGTCACGGTCAAGGTTATTTGTTTATTTATTAGGATCTCCACTGGTTTCCACTTGAGTGGGTACCATTCTTCCTGAGGTCCAGTTCACACATTCATACAACAGACAGCAGGAATATTGACATTGACATCTCAAAGAGCTTTCTTATACAAAGACACACTTTAAATGCATAAACCTGTCAAGTTGTAGACTCAAAAAGAAAAAAAAAGTCATTATTTACAGTCAAAACACAAAGTTTTGTAAAAAAGGTTTGTGTAAATCCAGTATTCAAACAAATGGAGCATAATATGTTTGTATGTGGTCAGCATAAGGGAGGTCTTCATGAAAAGACCCAGTGGGAATGTTAGAATAATTTCCTTTATAAACATGGGTAAACTGTTGTGCCGCTTGACACTGAGCAGAGGCTACGCTGAAGTGCGGTGCTTTTTAGAGCACACACATCCAAAAACTAAAGGAGCAGCCTTAAGGGGTACGGGTTAAGGGGTTTGCTTTTGAAACCAGTTGGCGTGCTTTTTCTGTAGTAAAATTCTTCAAGTATAACTGAAAATAAACAGAGACTCAATTGCTTGTGTTATTGGGCCAACTTCTAGTTACTTGGTTACCTTTGTTTAAAATGTGATTTAACTGGGAAGTCACTTTTTTTTTTTTTGGTTCTGGTAATCAAGAGTGAAATTTGAGTGTGATGCTGCAGTTGCTCTGCCTAATGGGAAAATTGATACCACAAAGGTTCATCCAAAGAGATTGTTGGGCAGAAACAGAAAACCGGAGCTCAGAGGCTCATTTGAATGTCTTGCATCTGCAGAGGCATTTTCCTTCTTCCAGCACGTTCATCTGATTGCACAGAGCATATTTCTGCTCACCTGCTAGATCCATCCTCCAGGTCAGCGTCTAGTTCTGGCCTGATAGTGTTGGGGTGTCACAGAGGGGAGTGGGAGTTGATTGAGTTTGCTCATCTACAGCCCATGGGACTGCACACAATATTAGAAGACTCACACTTTTGCCCTAGCGCACACATTTACACGACATGTGAGGGGCAGCCAGCGACTACACACTCAATTTAATCAGGGCTCATGTCTATGGAAGTGAGCACATGTGACCTCTTCCTCCTCATGCCTCGTTCTTTGATTTCAGACATACTCCAGCAGGAACATCTGGGAGGTTCTGGCACAAACCGACTTGTGTTTTACCAAGCAAGTGGTGTGTGTTTTTTGCCAGCAAGATGAAAAACAATATGATTTTTACCTTAGAGCCATCTGGCATCTTTCCAAGGTCACCACAGAAGAAGTGAATGCAGGACAAGTTAGCCAAACCGTTATTAAAACAAAGTATTGTTTTCATGCAGGAAATTGAGTCTCAATTTTTTGTAAGCTCACCATTTAAAGCAAAGGATTCCCAACAATCATTAATGAGGAGGATTTCCAGGAAGCTACAATTATTGGGAAAAAGTTCTGAAGCTTTTAAGACATTTTGTGGACTAAGAACTAAACTAATGAACAAATAAATCAACATGCGTTCAAAACTGCAGTTCCGTTTTTTTCTACTGCAGTGTTCAACACAGCTCCAAGTCATCATTGCAATGACCAACATAGAAGTAAATCACAGAAACAATAAGTTGTTTTGTATTTGTCTTCCAGGCTTTTTTAAGTCTTCCATGTTTCTGCCACACATTGAGGAGTCAAAAACATGTTATGCTCCATGACACTAAACCAGGGGTAGGCAACCCAAAATGTTGAAAGAGCCAAATTGGACGAAAAAAACAAATCTGTGCGGAGCCGCAAAATATTAAAAGTCCTATTTAAGCCTTATAATGAAGGCAACACATGCAATGTGTATCTATATTAGCTATATTAGCCTACTATCAAAATGACCAAGTTGCTACAAATACATAATGAGCATTAACGATTAAATGTTTATTTGCCCTGCAGTGCATTCTGCGGAGAACGACGCGTCACGTGACTGCTCTGTTGTGCAAGTTTAACTTCATTATAATATCAATGAATTATGTTTTATTGCTTTGATAAAATTAAATAAATGTAATAAAGAAATCCGATTTTTGATGTCATTCTTATTTTGAGGATTCGAACAAAAACCGGTAAAATCGAACGTGAGCGTTACGTGCCCCTCTCTGGGAACTAAACAGAGTGCAATAAAACGCAGCGTTTATAAAAAAGAAAACAGCAGCCTTATGAATAGGTAAAGTATATAAAATAAAATTAATACAGTTAAGTTTGATTTCTGTGAAAATGCCAAGCAAGTCAGTGCAAGGAGACTTTCATTCAGCTCGTTCAGGTGGCTTGTCAGTCATATCCACCAAAAAGTGCAGCTTTTCGAGCCACTCAGTATCTTCCAGTTGCGGGGAGTTCAGGTCTTTGCTTTTCAGGAATGTTTTCACGTGTTCTAAACAGACGACAAAGTGACGCAAAACATCACCCCTGGACAGCCATCGGACTGTGTTGTGTAGCAGGAGATCAGAATATTCAGTTTCAACTTCATCAAGCAATGCACGGAACTGACAGTGGTTCGATTTACATCAGCCACCTGCCTAGCTGTCCGCTAAAATGTTTATACAAATATCAATGGAGCTTACATCGCGAGCCCCCTCCCCCACCTCGGACAGTCTGATCACCTTTCTTTGTTTCTCACCCCTAAGTATTCACCCCTCATCAACCGTGTGAAGCCATCAGTGAAGACCATCAAAGTGTGGCCAACTGGAGCAGACACTTTACTTCAAGACAGGTTTCAACACACTGACTGGAGCATGTTTGCTTCACAGGCTGCCTGTGGCTCTCACACGGACATTGATATCTACACCTCCTCTGTACTGGATCACATCAACTCCACCATTGACAGTGTAACAACAGAAAAACAGATAACAACATACCCTAATCAGAAGCCATGGATGAACAAGGAGGTTCGACTCCTGCTGAAAGACCGCAACGCTGCTTTCAGGTCAGATGACGCTCAGACCTACAGTAAATCCAGGGCTAACCTGAAAAAGGGCATCAAAAAGGCCAAGTACTGCTACAAGCTGAAGGTAGAGGAACACTTTTCCAACTCTGACCCCCGACGCATGTGGCAGGGCATCCAGATCATCAGTGACTACAAGTCAAGCAACTCCACACCAACAGTCACGGACGTCTCCTTCCTTAACGAGCTAAATGACTTTTATGCTCGCTTCAATAGCGACAGCAAGGAGACGGCCACCAAAATCTCACCCTCAGCAGACCACCAACCCCTTAAACTCACCCCCTCAGATGTCCAAACTGCACTGAGCCGGATCAACGCATGCAAGGCTGCTGGCCCGGATGGCATTCCTGGACGTGTGCTTAGGGCATGTGCAGAGCAGCTTGCAGGGGTCTTCACAGACATTTTCAACCTGTCCCTCTCCCAGGCAACTGTGCCAACATGTTTTAAGTCCACATCCATTGTGCCAGTACCGAAACACTCCTCCCCTACGTGCCTGAATGACTACCGCCCCGTGGCCCTCACACCCATCATTATGAAGTGCTTCGAGCGACTGGTCCTAGCACACCTCAAAGACTGCCTCCCACCCACACTGGACCCACACCAATTTGCCTATCGCAGAAATAGAAGCACAGAGGATGCAGTATGCACAGTGCTGCACTCTGCACTCACACACCTGAACAATAACAACACATATGTTAGGATGTTGTTTGTTGACTTCAGCTCAGCATTTAACACCGTCATTCCCTCCAAGCTGACCACCAAACTTGGAGACCTGGAAATCAACACCTCCCTCTGCAACTGGATTATGGACTTTCTGACCAACAGGCCTCAGCATGCTCACCACTCCACCACCATCACACTTAATACTGGCGTACCACAGGGCTGTGTGCTGAGCCCATTCCTCTACTCCCTCTACACCCACGACTGCAAGCCCGTGCATGGATCCAACTCCATCATTAAGTTTGCAGATGACACCACGGTGATTGGCCTCATCAGTGACAACGATGAGACTGCCTACAGGGAAGAGGTACAGCACCTGGCCACATGGTGCGCTGACAATAACCTGCTCCTTAACACCAACAAGAACAAGGAGCTCATTGTGGACTTCAGGAAGAAGAATGGAAGCACTCATGACCCCATCCACATTAACGGGATGGTTGTTGAACGTGTTTCCAGCTTCAAGTTCCTGGGAACCACCATCTCGGAGGAACTGTCCTGGGCCACAAACACCTCCAGCCTGGTCAAGAAGGCTCACCAGCGCCTTTTCTTCCTCAGGACACTGAAGAAGAACCAGCTGTCTTCATCCATCCTGGTGAACTTCTACCGGTGTGCGATCGAGAGCATCCTAACGAGTTGCATCTCAGTCTGGTATGGGAACTGCTCAGGTGCTGACCGCAAGGCACTGCAGAGGGTGGTGAAAACTGTGCAGCGCATCACAGGGACACCACTTCCTGCTCTTGAGGACATCCAAAGGAAACGCTGTCTACGTCGAGCTCGCAGCATTCTCAAGGACTCCTCTCACCCTAGGCCTGCACAATATACCGCAAATTTATCGTTATCGCAATATCCAGCTCTGCAATATGCATATCGCGAAAGATGGTGAATATCGCAATAAATCATAAACCCAAAATGTGTTAAAACAATCTTATGGCAGCTTGAAGCATACGCATCAAATAAATCCCTTTATGTTTTGACCAATCAGATGCAAGCCTACCCATTGTTTACCAATCAGATGGAGGCCTATTATGTTAGACGATTGTCACCTATGTCGATGAGGGTCATTTGGAGTATAATTTTTAAACTGTTGCAATGAAATGGGAATTATGTTTTTGGTTATTTTTCTATTTGTTTATATACCGCAAATTATATCGTTATCGACATATTGATCACTTATATCGCATATCGCAAGTTTTCCTCATAT
Source organism: Oryzias latipes (assembly GCF_053564925.1). Taxonomy (NCBI): domain Eukaryota; kingdom Metazoa; phylum Chordata; class Actinopteri; order Beloniformes; family Adrianichthyidae; genus Oryzias; species Oryzias latipes. The sequence continues at coordinate 28,519,350 of NC_136242.1, read as the reverse complement.
CGTGCAGCCCTATCTCACCCTGACCACGGACTGTTTAACCTCCTCCCCTCCGGGAGGCGTTTCAGGAGCCTCCGGACAAGGACCACAAGATTCAGGAACAGCTTTTTCCCTAAAGCTGTCTCCTTGCTGAACTCTTCCCTCTGACACCCCTAAAACACCCCCCACACCACCATAGACTCCTCCCCCCCCTCTTCAACACTCTGAATTATTTATCTATTCACAACAAGCAAAAACAGTAACTTGTTATTACTTGCACTACTGTCTGTTCATCCGGGAACACTGTATAATCCATCTACACATTGTAATATTTTCCATGCACTTTACTGTCCATTGCAATACTGTAAATTATGTTCATAGTTCTGCCTATAGTGTTCATACACTCTTACATAGCCCATCTGAATAGATTGTTCATAGTACACCTATCTGTATTTCGTGCTTATAGTATTAATATCTGTAAATTATGTCCATAATATTTACCTGTATATTTATTGTACATACTATAGACCTTTATTCTGTTCTTACTGCTTATTGCACTTCTGGTTATATGCTAACTGCATTTTATTGCCTTGTACCTACATGTGCAGTGACAATAAAGTTGAATCTAATCTAATCTAATCTAATCTAATCTAAAAAGTAAAAAAAATAAAGACAAAAGCCCTGCTGGCAGAAACGTGTGTCGCAGGCTATGACGCAAATCTTCGTTGACAGAAATGTTGAAATTTAATATTGTGGTGACAGTCGTGCATTTTAGGTCTGTTAGCAGCAGGGCATTGTGGGATGTGGTCTCCTGATCGAATTAGGGCTCAACATGAGCGTTTCTGTTTGCCCACGTTTCTTTTCATATGGCAGTTTTGTTGTTTCACCTTTTTTATTCATCCTGTTGTTTCCCTATGTTGCACCATGAGTGTGTGTGTGTGTGGGGGAGGGGGTGATGACGCCTGTGCAATGTTCAATGTGGTATGTTTTTAAATGTAAATGGGCTTTTTATGCTGTAAAGAGAGCTTTTCTTTCTGCCTCCTCCTGTCTGAGACTGTTCGGAGTTGTGCAGTGTATGGGACACGGACAGTTCTCCAACGCAGCCAGTTGATTGACAGCCCAACTTGTTGACAGCTTGGCTCCCGTTTTGCCTGCTGCAAGTGACGTAGCTGCTGGACGTTACAATATTTATTCTACACATTCTTACAGCATTGGAAAACGTTACGAATGTTTCTTTTTTACCTTCCTACAGAAACCATATTAAAACAAAAAATATATTTATCTCCCCCATCTTTTTACATTTTCAAACATTTTTGAAAATGCTCCAGGGAGCCACTAGGGCAGCGCTAAAGAGCCGTATGCGGCTCCTGAGCCGCGGGTTGCCGACCTCCGCACTAAACCCTTCTCACGGTTCTCCCACAAATAAAAACCTCATGCAACTTTTTTAGTAAATCTTATTTGGGGATCAAAGGACAAAGTATTTTACAAGTTGGTTAAAAAAAAAAAAAGCTGACCAAAAATCAAGGTGGTTGATCTACACGTGCAAATTTCCCTCAGTGCGTTTTGGAAGGGGTGAAGGAGGCCGCCCGCTTAAGTTTGAACGCCAGTCAGGAACTGTGCAGGTATGAAGATGAAAATAATGAATTCTAGGAAAACACAAGTCTAAAAGGTAAAAGAAAAATTGTTTACTATATGTGACTTTGCAAAAATGTGTGAACTTGACAATGTGTTTGTGTGGGCATGTGCGAATGTCACACTGAAGAGTGAGTGTGCTCATAAACTTCAACTTATTGTAGCAGAATTCTGGATTTCTGTTCAGAAACCTCCAATTAACCCTGTCAGATGTTGCCCTCCTCTCCTCTTTTTCGCTCATCTCTCCATCAGAACCTTTTATATTTTAGCTTATTTTCTTCTCATTCTTTGAGCATTTTGAGAGTTCAAAATCATGTTTCCATCCAATATTCCATAGAAAAATTCCTGCAGAAATGCAGTAAACCTGAAAGATTTCCTGTTACTCTTCTGTGATAGTAAAAATGAAGTTACAAAAAAGATGAAGAGCTAAATGCAAAATTATAAATTATGGATCTAGTCTGCAGAAGAGATAAAGAGCCAGAAAGAAATGACACAAAACAGAATATTCAGCTAAAAGCGCTAAATTATGTGCTAAAAGCGGCATCACCTAGAAGAAGCATTGAGGGGATGAGACTGAAATATTCTTTTTAAAAATAAAAGATAAAAATTGGCCAAAGAATATGTGAAATTGAAAGATAGCTGATGCAAATGACCAAGTTGGAAGGGAAAATGCTTAATTACATGCTAATAAACAAAGGAGTGTAATGAGGATAGGAAAAGTTTGAAACGATTGGATGTTTATATTTATTTTAAAACATGAAAAGGATCAAATGTTTTATAAAAAGTCAAAGCAGGATTTTATGAAAAGCTGCATCACAGAAGAGGCAGTTACAAGTTTCAATTATTAATGCAGGAATGTTTTTTAAGAGGATTTAAGTCTCAAAAAAACAAATTATTTAACGATTTCACGATTTAATCTTTCATTTCAATGGATGGAAAAAGTATATTAAATATTTCAAACTGTTATACAAACAAGAAGGCATGATGGACTTGCCCTCAATTTGAGATCAACTTGACTTGAATTTTTCAACATAAACCCACAGAATTAGATTTTTTAAAATAAAGTACTGGTATTTGTGGAAATTTAAATCAAGTTACTTTACAGTCTACCACTACAGTGAACTCCGTCACTCTTACTTTTAAAAATAGTTCTCAACTTTACATTAAACTAAAGTTTTATTGGTAATGCTTTCTTTTACCACTTATGTAAATACCACATAAGTGGTATTTACATGGTACTTACTGTGGAACTAATGGGTACTTACAGGGTATTTACGTGGTAATTTTTATGGAATTTAAAAAGGTGTTTACAGGGTGTTTACATGGTACTTTTTTTGTGACTTACTGGGTACCAACATGCTACCTTTTGTGTCTACTTGGTACTTCCATGGTACTTGCTGTGTATTTATGTGGTACTATTTGGTTCATACTTACGTGGTACATACTGGGTATTTATAATATACTTACTGGGTATTTACATGTTGTGCAAAGGTGTCTTTTGTTGAACTTACCACATGTAGGAACAAGGTAAGTACAAATAAAGTACCTTGAGCTTTAGGTCTGCACTCGTTTGTTTCATGGTATTTACCATGAATTTACCACAGAAACTAGCCCTTAAGTACAATGAAACTGGACTGTAAAAGAAAGTCAGTCCTATTTCCACTCAACTACATGGTACTTTCAGTAGTAAATGCTGGGTATGTTCACTTGAATATTACTTGGTACTTACCCCTTAAGTAAAATGAAACTGGACTGTAAAAGAAAGTCAGCCCTATTTCCACTCTATTACTTGGTACTTTCAGTAGTAAATGCTGGGTGTGTTCACGTATTACCTTCCCGTACAGGGTACATACACACTTGGTCTTCTGACCTTACCAAAGGAGACAATGCTAACTTGTTGGTAAAGGTGAAATAACTGCATTGTAAAAACATATTCTGGTCTGATTACTTCTTGTAACATGTGGCAAATTTAAAGAGAAACAAGACAGCAGTGAAAACAACAATCTTTGATATGATACACTTCTGCAGCATATAAAGTGTCATCACAATAAAATTTGTTTTAAGTTCTCAACAAAACGGTAAAAAAGGCGCATTCCAAAGAACAGATTTTTTTTCATATTATTTATCTTTTCTTCCAGAGTTTTGTGTTTTTCCAGGAATAATTCACTCTCCTTTGCATAGCTTATGAGTTTGTCACCCACCACGAAAACAGGAATGGGCCCCATATCCTCACCTCCTACAGCCAAAGTCATTTCTGCAACAATTGCAGTCAAATCTATTGTATTTTTGTCTATATTACACTGGCGACATGTGAGGGTCGTGCTTTTTGTCCATCGAAATTCCTTCAGCAGAGTTTGGTAACGGTGCAGGACTCCTTCAGGGTTTGCAACTGCAAGAAAAATCACAATAGAAGCTCAAGTGAACATAAAAAGCATAACGACTTTGATAAATTACAAAGTATAATTTAGTTATTTAATCATTTCTGTAATGAGTTTGATAAATCTCTCTGAATTTTTTATTGCTTTGACTGCAATGCTTGAAATCAATTATCCTCATTCATAAACATGATAGATTACTCACAACTTCACTTTTTTTGATGAAGTACAAAGTATGTTTTAGCTACATTAAAAAACAAAACAGAGAAAATAAGGGAAAAAAATATAAATTGCCAGCAAAAAAATCTAATTTGCTTAGACAAAGAATTACAAAAGTAATGATTTAATAATAGGCAATTTCTGTATGCATTTGTTTTTTATACAAATTGTTTGCACCTACAATTTGCATTAGCATAAAACACATGGCATCCTAAAAAGAAAAGGAAAAAAATAAATAAAGACGCAATTTCAACGGTAACTCACAAAAATATGTTTTAAACTTTCAAACAGTTACCTTCACTGTTGGTTGGTATTGTTGTCGCCATCATATTTGAAAAAAATAAAATAAAACAAAAAAAGAGAATGAAAAGAAAATGGGGAAAAGGCAGTTAAACTGTTCATTCATGTAAATAATATGTCCACTTGGTGGCTTTAACTTACTTTTGCTTACTTTACTGTGGCTTCACGGATTCGTCTGGGATTTCTTCACAATAGCTGCTGTAAAGCGGTAAAAAGACGGAAATACATCATCATTATTTTTTAACCCTTGTGCTATCCTAGGCATTGTAACATTGGGAGTTGGGTCATCTAGACCAGTGTTTTTCAACCGTGTGCCGCGGGAGATGGCCCTCATTACCTGATCTAAAAACATTTTCCATCTCCAGGATATCAGCTCTTTGTTCATCCAAGCAGGCCCTTATAAAATACTGAGGAGTTAGGAATATAAAAGATCTTAAAATTACTTTTTCTTTGTGTTTATTTAATTCTATTAAAGACATCTTGATAAGAATGACGGAACAGCGATTACCTGCAGCTATAACAGTTTGCGGAAAAGTCCCGCACCTTTAACTGTCTCCGCCAATCATTCTTGAAGGCTTAATCACATTTCATCAGTCTGACCAATCAGAAGTGGTTAAAGTATTCACTTCCTTGTTCCAATTTAGCTCAAAAAGTCGCTCAGTTCTAACAAAAATAGCAGCTAAAGCTCGTCTTTAGCGGTGTAGCTTTCCACAGAGTCTGGTGTCAGACCGTGGAACAAGTGAACAAAACCATGAAACTCAGAGAAGAGAGTCTGTCTGCCCTTTTTGTGCAGTTTTTACACTACATCTCCCATGATGCATTGGCTTAAAGGGCCAGTGTCCCAGCGCACCATGAGTTGTCCTTGTGAAACGTCTTGAAACCACAACTAAATTTTCTAATTTAACTTTTATTTCATCTCTTAGAAAAAACAGCCACAACTTCCTGCTTTTTTGGCCACAATTATCACAAAAATGCACGGGGGGGGGGGGCAGTAGATCAATACAGACTAAAGGCCCGTACACACCGGGACGAATATTCGCCAGGCGTTATTCGCCAGCGTTTTTCGCCACGTTTTTTGTGTTCACACCCAGGCGATTTTCGCTGACGATGAGTGGAGTGAACATGCAATTTCATTCCCTGACATTAGATGGCGCTTAATGTAAAACAGAAATACTCCTGTACACAAGGTGGCGCTGCGCAACTTTACGCTTCTTAAAGTCGCTTTTCACTCAGAAGAAGAGAGCAAGTATTTACACGCTTGTCAGAATCAAACAAAGAAAACATGAATATTTCAAGCACCAGTAGCTCCAACTGGTGCTTGGTTCGGGGATATTTTAGAATGTCCGTCATTATTGCTTCGCGGCTGTGTAGACGCTACTTGGCGTCTATCTTCTTCGCTGGTATGTGTGCTCAGCAAGGCAGTTTTGTGTTTGAGCGCCCCCAAGTTGTGTTTTACTGTAACTTCAGAAGGTCCAGACACGTGAGCAAAAGCGCCATTCTCATTGGTCGAGTAGATTTCGACGCGACGCGTCGAAAAAAAAAAACGAACCCGAGGCGTTTTTTTTTTTTGACGCTTTAACGCGTGGCGTTTTTTCGCGTCGGTGTGCACACTCTCGTTGGTGCCCTTTGTTTAGTCACGAGGCGTTAAACGTCGGCGAAAATCGCCGGCGAAATTCGTCCCGGTGTGAACAGGCCTTAAGAGTTTCTGCTTTTTTTTTTTTTTTTTTGGATGCTGGTGTGCCGCGGGATTTTTGTCAAGGTTAAAGTGTGCCGTGGCTCAAAAAAGGTTGAAAAATACTGATCTAGACCCACTAGACGGTGTGCTGAACCTTTTTTTCTTCAATGATTTGTGATCATGAAATCTTTCCATCTTTATCCACCTTCGTCATGGTAGGGATAACATGTCAATGTAAGGGCGGGGTCATCTAAGATGGCACAAGGGTTAAATCAATGCCTTTCTTTGATTTTCCCAGAAAGACGTGCGCTCAAACGTGCACTGAACAACAGACTTTATCATTTAGGCTACGTGCTTGTTTTACAGCGGTTCTTCTCCTTGTAAGTAACAACAATGTTTGTAGATTTTCATTACAAACTTTGAAAAGTTATACATTTGAAATAACCGAAATGATTGCAGTTTAAAGTAGCAGAAATGCTCTTATGTCACGTTTCAAACACACAAAGAGCAGCTTGAAATAACTAGGTTAGTTTATGAGTTTCTTTATAATGTTTGATCAGTTTAAATATTTATATATTATTAGGATGCGAGGGGCTGTTAGCTAGTGGGAGAGAGTGTAAACAGAGAGCTCTCAGCAACAGGGAGGGGAGGGGGGACCACCAACTCGGATATGAATTTCTAATAAACACCTGCTGCACTGCAGAAATTATTTCCTAGAAAATGACACAGGTTTTTTCAATTTGGATTAAAAACAGTATAATCACAGTTAAAAGACTACTGGGAAGGATTTGAAAATGGATCAAAAGTCAATTTTACAAAATGACATGGCACATTTTGGAGGTATTCTGTAATTGTTCCAATTACAAATGAAATGAACACAGTTTGGAGAACACACTCAGAAGTCCTCGTTTTTTTCAAAGCGGCGGCCTCCTCTTTCCCTTCAGGAACGGCACTGGCACTCTCCTTCATCACCCCCCTTCTCATCCTCAGCCAGAGTCACCTTTCCTCTCCCCCGCTCTTCGCCTCTTTCCAACCTGCCAGCCTTAACCCAGCTTCCTCTGCTGCGACCTCTCACTCTTTCTCTCCGCCGAGGGGTGAGTGTCAGCGGTCACCGTCGGCAGATTTGCCCCGAAAATTGAATCAGCGGGGAGGTCGGGGGCCAGGAAGGCACCGGTGCCAAGCTCTGCACTGATTTAATTCTGACTGTGTGTGTGTGTCTGTATTTATACAGGAGGGTCGGCGTGTGTGTACTGCACATGCAGCGTTGTGTACATATGTTTATGTCCAGCAGGAAAAGCTGTCAAGCTTCAAGTAACAACTTTATCTCTGCCGGCTTAACCACGTGACTGCGAGGTGTTTTTGTTTAAACTACTCCTGATGTGATGTTTCCCTGCTTAAACTATGTGAACCCCGTAACCAATGAGGGCAAAAACCTTGGAATTTCTCCTTCTATTCATTACATTCTTAGTGACCTTGAAAAACTGGGGCTTGTGCCTTAGTCATAACTGCCCGTGTGGGTGGATACGGGCTGTCTGCTATTGTAAAATGGGCAAACCTTTAAGGAGCTCAAAATTTTAACATCGTAGATTGCTCAGTGAACCCGCGGAGCAAAAATCTTCATGCAAATTTTTCTATGGGAATGCTGAAGGTGACATGTCATAGCAAACACTCAAGCAAAACAGGGAAAGTGAAGTCGTGCACACTGTGCAGGGGCCCGCTAGTGCTGTTTCAGCTCCTGACTGTCAGAAACGAGGAAATTAAAAAAACATAGAGTAGATTACACATCATCTGCACACCCCTTGTGTGGAGCGTTAGTGAGCTTTCAGTAAGAGATTAGTGCTCACACCGATAAGAGTGTAAATGGCGCTTACTTATATAGCGCTTTCTACCTTCTTTCGAAGGCCCATAACGCTTTAAAGTCACAGTCCCATTCACCCATGCACACACACATTCGCACACTGATGGCGGCTCTGCTGCCGAACACTGCCGCCCAAGGGCACTTCGACACATGGGCGTGCAAGGCGGGTATCGAACCTGCAATCTTACGATGATGGGTCGACCGCCCTACTGCTGCACTACGGCCGCCCGAGACATAGACAAGAGTGTGACATACAAGTGACATCAGCATCCATATGCCATAAATGCGTGCAACTTACATTATCCTAATAAATACTTCATAATACACTTTTCAGATGCACAACAGTGGTACGATCCATTTTTACGATGTCCCTTAAACTGGCCGCACAAGACTCAAGGGAATTGCAAGGCACACCTGTGCTCCTCTTGAGATGCACCTTCTTCTCTGACCCTGACCCTCCACGGCCCCGGACAACTCAAACCCCCACAGCACTTGTACGGGTCGACCCGATGTGACCATGTTTAGTTTCAGGTTGATTTCATGCCCAAAAGAAGCAGCTAGAGGAGCAACCAAAGCAGGTCTTACCTGCTTGCTCCTCACCACTGTTCAGGTAAGCCTTTACACTATCTAAATGAAGAAAACTACAGGAGTAAGAACTCAGGCTGTGTTCTCACGACTAGCAGGTTTAATCGTAGCTTTCACAATAAATCTGATTGTAACCCAGTTACTTAATTTTACTTTGAGTATTTTTTCAGCCTTTTTTCTTCCCAGCATCCTTATTTCTTGAAGGTTTCCATATAAATTTATATTTAACTAGGAATTGCAAAAACACCTATATTAAACTAAGTTTGGTTATTTCTCTTTTATCCAATTTAACCAAAATTTCTACACCTGAAAAGTCGATTATGGTTTGTTTCAGACTTGGTGGATCTCCTGTTAAATAGTCAGAGATTCAAATTTTTTCAGAAGCTGTTTCACATCATGTCACCACGGAGACCAGGGTAGTGTCAAACAGGAAGTATGTTTTGCTTTGAGCTGCTTCTAATCGGGTTCAAACTGCACTGTGATTAACTTGCTAACGTTCACATTCCATCATGATGGAAACCGTAAATTCCTTCTGATTTAAACAAACCTGATGACCTGCAGCATTGAAGCCACAGTCATAAACAGACAGAGTGGGACGGGAGCATAAACTGGAGTTTGCTCCGTCTCATTCTGATGGATAAAATTTGAATAAATCAGCAACTCACCAACTTCGTCCTTACTTACTCTTGCATGTTGCTTACGTTTTTGACATGACCTGTCACCCACAGCATGCCTGTAGAATAAATATACAGGAACATTTTTGCTCTACGGGCTCACTGATCCAGGTCTACGATGCATTAAAACCACTTCAAAGTACTATTTCCCCATTCCTGCACTGACAGCAGCAGAACTGCAATGCAGGGCACTAACAAGGGCACACTCAGTGTCTTGCCTACAAACACAAACGGCAGGAATCGAACCTGTGATCAGAGTTTAACCACTCTTCTGAAATCGGACAGAAGATTCTTCTTTTTTAGGGAGTTTTCTTTACTCATCACGGTTTCGATTTTAAGTTGAGGAAATCTTTTGGAAGGGCAAGGATGACAGAGAATTGTTTGTTTCATTTTCTTTTAAGATAAACAACAACGTGTGAAGCTGAGACCGAAGGACAGGCGGCTGTCACGAGCAGTGACATGCGCTAAACGTCCAGATATAAAACAAAAGAGATAAAGAGACCAGCCTCTGACTGCCAGGAGGGAAAAAAAACAAAATTTCACATCCCTGAAAGGCTGGTTTATCCTGACTGACACCAGATTAGATCCAATGCCGTCTTGTCCTCCAGAGTTCAGGTCCCGCCTGTCTTCTGCTGATGATTTGCTTCAGGAAGCTTTTACGTGTCTTCATCTTTGTGAAAAAAGTTCACACAAATAAAATCTTGTCATTAAAAAAATCCTCTTTATTTACCATATTTCGCCTTAAGTCTTTTTTTTCCCCCAGCTAAAACGTCACTGTTTTTTTTACACTTTTTACATTTTCTTGTTTGATTTAGTTGTCAATCCATAACATACATGGTTTAGTTAACTGGTGTAGTATAGGTGAGTTTAGGATATTTTAAACAAAAGCGACATCACAGATTTGACATTTTTAGTATTTTTTTTATTTAGCACTAAAAAATTTAACTATGTGGCCAAAATGTTCCACTAAGTCAATCTGAATTTTCTTTTTTTTCCCTATATTAGAGCAAGATTTAGATCCTGAGTGATGGAAAGATGCATCTCTGAAAAGAATTGATTTGTAGTAGCATCTGACTGTTGGAAAAAAAAAATCCAACAGTTGTTTCACAAAAATTGAAGAATTAGTTTACATTTTTATAGTTTTGTTTATGAAAGAAATCCTGAAAATAATTTAGAAAAACATAGAGTTGGTCTCAATCAAACATCACAACGCTGCATTTTGTCAAATAGATGATCTTTGTAGAAAGGTAAGTTTAGGTATTGCTGCGTCGCCGTAACTTTTTTAATTTTTAATTCACTGCCAGCATCCATCCATCCATTTTCTTATCGCTGAATCCTTTTCAGGGTCACAGGGCTGCTGGAGCCTAACAGGGCGACTGTTGGGCGAAGGCAGGGTACATCCCGGAAAGGCTCAATGCCAACAACCAAGCCCACATTACATTCTTAACTGTTTCTTTTTATTTATAGGACAACATTACAGATTACAAGAACTGATTTAGTGCTTTAAAATTGAAAAAAAAAAACTGGAATGTTCTAGTTCTTTTCATTTAAGGTTCAGCTGAACTGAATAAAACTGTAATGTTTCTTCAGTTTATCTTTTCTGTGTGGGTCAAACTGAAGGCAGAGAAGCTGGTCACAGGATCCACCCGGCAGCAGCAACTTGGAGCTCATTCAGGTAATTCGGACCAGGTGAGATTGATTGAGTTTCTTCTGTCAGTTCTCAGGTAAGTGAAGCTGCTCTGCAGACGCAATATTTTATTATGTGTATAATTTAATGTCAGTGTTTGAATATAAACAGTTCGTGGATTTGGAGTTTCCTAAATGCTTTTATTTGTGGCTGAAGAGATTTCCCAAACCACATCTTTATCAGAAAATGCAGATCAGCTTTTTAAACTAAAAGAGATGCATTAAAAGTGGGAGTGACGAAGCATTGATAGAAAAAAAATTAATTAAAAATACAAAATTGTATTTTTGGTGTTCCTGAATTAAAAGAACTTTGTTTTTCTTAGTTTTATGTGTTCTGCTGTCTATGATGACAGACTCAAGGTTGCAAATGACAGAAGTCTCATACATCTTTCATTTAGTATTCAATTTTCCTTTTTCTGTCAGGAAGATCTTCAACCAGGTTGAAGATCAGGTGCAGGTTTGTGCTTTTTGATTTTTGTTTTCTCATGAATATTGCTTTTTCACATTCTGTCACAAGTTAAAATGAATTCAAATCCCTGAGTCTATTGTGTAATTTGAGTCTAGTGCAGGATGGAGATTTACAGATTCTGATCTTTACATTCAACCACTACCAGTTGATCATATTAGCTGTGTTGCAGCTTGCGGGATATGTTTTTGCTGAACATTTTTGTGTTTCATTGAATTTTGAACTACTCTAATATATTAAATATTTACAGTCATGCATCATCTAACACTCTAATAAAACTCTAGGGAATTCTAATGGTGTACAGCTCATGTAGTGCTACAAAAAATACCAAAGCACTAAAAATCTATGAGATCAGTCTCCATAAAGGGGACTGTTCTCCAGTTTTGAGTAAAGATTTTCTTGTTTTATATGTGAAGTAAATCTGGGTGAACGCCACAAGTAGGTCTACTGGGTATAATATTTGAAGGCCTCTATCAGATAAAAACACCTACAGACAGGTTGAACAGTGAAACCAGAAGGTTTTCAGGATCAGGTTTGGTTCAAAGCAGCACAACACCTGTTTGTTCTTTTTCTCTCCGACCGACAAAAGAGAGATTTGTATCTGACATTCTGCTTCGACAGAAAACATCCTAAATAGAGTTTTGATTTCCCCATCCACCCATCCATCCATCTTTTTTTTTATTCTCTCTGTACTGCCCCAACATAAGTCCCGACAAGCCCCCTCTTATTGATTGTACTGCCCTCTTCACCCCTTCTCTCTCATTCATAATTGAGCAGCATTAACTGCTGCTGAGGCCAACCAGAGGTTTAATTAGCTGAGCAGCCTGCAGAGACCGGCTGCACTTTCAGTGCTGCAAAACACATCTAAGTGGACTTCACTGGCTTTAGGAAATCTATCCACTAAGACGAGCTGGAGCTGATGCAAGTTCTTTTCAGAGTGGTGCAGCTCGTGAAGAATGGGGCAGCCTTAGGTTCCCCGCAGTGCCTGCTGGGTGTGACCTGTTCTCATATGAAGCTATCTTTCTTTTGGATAAGAGGTGAAACGTCTTCCAACTTTAAAACCAAGTCCAGATGACATCCCCTAAACCTACTACATCTTTCTTTTAACTTCATTTCAACAAAGTCAAGCGTTTAGGTGGGTTCAGGTACACCCCTCGCTGGCCTCCCCAGGTTCGTTGATGAGGAAGAGACAAAACAATTGCTGGAATTTTTATCAGTTTCTTAAAAGTTGGATCAAAGTTGTTCTGGGTTTTCAACCTGTAAGGCATGAACAAATGAACCCCAGTAAATGTCAAGTGAATTATAAGGCAGCAGGGACGTTCCCTGTCTGCATACACACAAATAAAAAAGGGAGTGAAAAACTGCCCAGCCTTATAGCTTCATATAGTCATGGAGGTGTGGTTCATTATCTAACTGGTTGTGTGTGGTGTCCAATCAGTAACATCTATTCTCTTCCGCTCCTATTAGGAAGCCGAGTTAGTGGGAAAATACTGTTACGCCACCTAGACTAGTGTCAACTTATCTGGCTTCATGCGATGAGCCTTGGGGGGGGGGTTACTAGGCAGTGGCCCCCCTCCTATGGTTGCCGTATGGAGTGGGCCCCCCCTCTTTCAGACCATCTGTCCCCTACCTCTTCCCTGGTGGGGGGTACGGGCCCCTTTGCGACGGCTGCCGTGTCCCCGGGGTGCCGGCTTCCTGGGCCCGGCGGTGCTCTCTCCGCGCGGTGGGGGGGTTCACATTACATCTGAGCCGGGGGTGTTCGTGTCCCTGGGGGGTGGGTTCTGGTCCTTGCTCCTGAGCGCTGGGCCCCGCCAAATTTCCAACTGTGGCCGAGCCTGGTCGGGCCATATTTACAACACCCCTTGTGGGCCCTCTTTTTTCCCCGGGGTTCCCCCCTCCTGGGCGGGGGCGGCGGGCCCCTGCCTTGCTCCTCCCTGGACCAACCGTGGGCCGGGTGGGTGGCTGCCTGGAGTGCAGAGCGGGTCTCCCTTGGGGGGTCCTGGCTCGTACCTGGGGTTGGGGCGGGGGGATGCCTGGAACTCCTGGGTGGTGGTGGGGTGCTCGTCTGGGGCTGTGGGCGTCCTTCTCCGGTGGGGCCCTGCGTTGGGCTCTCCCGGCGCGGCGGGGGGGGCTGCTCTCCTGGTTGGGCTGGGGCGGCGCTCTCTTTCCCTCCGTGCCTCCCTGCTCTCTGGCTCTGGGGGCCTTGCAGCGGTCCTGCTGGCCCTGGCCTGGGTGGCGGGCTTGGTCGCCCGGGCGGCGGTTGTTCCCTGCCGGTTCCCGTGTGGCGTTGGGGGGATTCCGGCTGCCGCTGCTGCTGCGGTGGGGGTCTTGGGGTGGGGATGGCTGGGCACTCTCCCTCCTTCTTTTCACGTTCCACCATCCATTTTAGAAGAACATAAACACTCACCTGAGCACAGGTGTTAGCTCACCTTTGCACTAACAGTTTGCATGATTGAATGACTGAAATATTTCACACTAGTTGGTTTTAAGGCATAAGTATACGTGTGAACACTATCTGTTTTGTGTACATGTCGACAGGTGGACATTTTTGCAGCTAGCAGGTGTGTTGATAACATTTGAGTGTGTGTGTGGACAGGCCCCGCCCTTTTTGTACTACATTTGAACCTTACCATAATGATTAACAACCAGTAAACTTGTTGCTTTATGCTGCTTCATGGTCTTATCCCCCTTCCCCTCCTATTATCACCCTCCTACCCCCCCCCTCTCTCTAACATCCCTCTCTCTTCTTCCCCTCTTTCCTTTTCCGTCCGGTCCAACACCAAAGATTTTCAAACATGATTGAAATTAATAAAGTTTGGCCTCAATTACAAAAGGGGTTTATTCAGACATACCTTTGGTTTTTCTGAAGATTAATAACCCCTCTTGTTAAAGTAAAAGATGTCCAACAAAAGAGGCCCTCAGCTCTCATCTGTCTGCCCAGCTGTTGGACAGGACAAGTTAAAAAAAAAAAAAAAAGAAAAACTTATCTGGCTTCAGTCTGTCCTTCAGAAAGAGGAAGTCATAACCAAGCACTTGCTTCATTAAGGTTCAATCAAGTAAAATGACATTCAGTGTATGTGGCCTAAGGAGTATGTATAAAGATAAGGATTAAGGGTTTCCTAAAGTGGCTAAAGAAAACAGAAGCTGACCTTTTCCGGTTTTTATTTAGAAAAAAGAAAAAATGTTGGAAAACAAAACAGACGGTATTATGGGACATCACTGATTGGATGACGTCTGTCCATCATTTCAACTGAAAGGTATTTGGTGTGAAGCGATACTGAACAAAACTTTTCCTAGTATGTTGACAATAAAGAAGCATTTGAAAAAAAACGCCAATGTCAAAAAATTAAGCCATGTCCCATAGTACCTGTTCTGTTTCTTTTTCTTTTTTTACATTTTATTTTAATTCTTTAGGAAATTACTGAAACGTTTAATTCTAGAACATCTTTTTATCCTTATTTGTTGTGCTCTTTATTTGTTGTGATCTCTGAAATGCTTTTGCGTTGGGTGAGTGTCTGAAAAGCAAACCTGTTGCTGCTGTTCCCTGTTTGTAGTCCATGAGAAAGAAACGGTAGTTGCCTTGGATACGCAACTGCGGTCTAATCTGGTGGAAATCTTTTTTCTGCGTATTATTGTTGCAGCACCAGCGTGCTTCTCCTGTGTGCAGATAATTAATGTACTCCGTGTAATTTACAATCTCCTGAGCTCTGCAGACTTGTACTACAAAAATACACGCACACAATTCACCCCGCTGCGCAGACACACCATTGATGCTCATTAGGCAGAGCAACAAGTTGTGGTGACTTTTTCCTAAAGTTCTTTATATTTTATATAATACGTTGGAAAGTTGAAAACTTTTGTAACACTCTTTTTATTCCCCCTAAGTTTATTTAATCTTATATGAATGACCAGAACTTTAAAAGTTGAGCTATGATTTTGTGTGCAAAGCATTTTATGGGAATAAACAAAAAAAGTCTGTACTTCTTTTGTCATTGTGGTGGATTGCTGTTTTCTGGCTGGAAAATGACCTTGTTTTAATGTTGGGCTTTGTTTTGTCTGAAAGAAAAAGTAATCAAAAGTAATTTTAACCACACAGGGTCTTTGCCTTTGCATACAGCGTTGCTTTTATTACCCCTTTTAGACTGGAAGAAGCAGGGGTGTTTAAATCTGTTCAGGGGTTCCAGTATCTGAGGTTTGTGGGAAAACCGAAAAGCAAAACCTGTATTTATTTTAACAATTTGTGTTTTTTGGTTGTTTTTTGGATGTTTTTTTTTTTTATTTAGCACAAATAAAAGAAACATTGGTGCCAGTAATGACATCGTATTTAAAAACAACAAAGCATAAAATGTTACATGTTACGTAAAAAAAACCAAGCTAAAGTGCAGGTAAGTGGAAGAAACCCAAGGGCTTTTAAAGAAGACCACTCCCAGATAAAAATAAGATATGTAATGCATTCAAATCAAGACAATAGAACAGCAAAGGAAAATAAAGTTTTTTAATTTTATTCTGCCCTTTTTATATATCCTTGTGCTTTGATGACAATTTCACAGTAAATATTTAAATAATTCTGTTTTTGTGTTTTTATTTTGGGAGTTGATTAAGAAATTATTGTTTTTTTACCAGATCAATGATCCGTGTATTCCATGACTTGAGTTCATCAAATCGTGTTGAAAATTGCTTTCATTGTGTTTGTATAGTGGTAGATGTCATTTTGGAGCCTGTCTTGAAGCCAAATTCCTTGTGTGCTCTGTACTTGGCCAGTAAAGCTGATTCTGATTCTGTCTGGTTGAATAGTGGTGCATTTGGTAATTATAGGCAAAATAGTATTTTACGGATTGGAATTAGGAAGAACACTGAATTCAAATTTCCAGTTGAGCAATATTGATATCAGATGGTTAGTAACTTCAGATGAGGTAACACTTTATATTAAGATTCCTTAACAAGCTCTGTTAACACATTAACAAGCATTATAAATGAATTTATAGGGTGTTAGTAAGACATTTATTAGTACAATAAGTCGAATAAGGTTTATTAAATTACTTAGTTAACACATTTACAAGCAGTATTAGTAGGATGTTTTTAAGATGCTAATGAGGCATTTACTGATATTATAGGTGCTTAACAAATGTGTCAGTGTTAATAAACTTAAGTCTGAATTAAATTATTATATATATTTTACAGAACGATTTGTGTATGTTTAGTCTGTTTTAATGTCATAAAGTTCTTTTTACAATCTTTATGCTTTGTGGTTGTTTGTGGTAAAAAACGTCCACACTTTAGATGAGGTGCTGCAAAACAATTAATAAACTGTTAACAAAGTTAATTAATACATTTGTAAAGCTTATAAGCAGTTTAGTAATATGGATTTTGAAGACAATGGTCTGACTTTAGATGTTAATAAATCTTATTAACACTTTCATGTATTTGTAAGACATCTATAATGCTAATAAATATCTTACTAGCATCTGACACATTAATAAAGCCTATTAATTTGTTAAGTTAGTTAATAAAACTTATTAAGCTTATGAACACTTAGGCTTGTGTCAGGCGTCTATAATGCTAATAAATGTATTACTAGAAACCCAAACAATAATAATACTTCTTAATTTGTTAACAAAGGTTGTTAATAAATCTTATTAAGCTTATTAACACTGGCACATTTGTTAAGCATCTATAATATCAGTAAATGCATCATTAGCATCTTAAAAACATCCTAATAATAATGCTTGTAAATGTGTTAACTAAGTAATTTAATAAACCTTATTAGACTTATTGTACTAATAAATGTCTTACTAACACTCTATAAATTCATTTATAATGCTTGTTAATGTGTTAACAGAGCTTGTTAAGGAATCTTAATATAAAGTGTTACCAGATGATTGAATAATTGTGTAGTAGGTGCATTCTGGTTGGAGTACTTTACAATTCTGAAAATTGTTTTATGTAAAAGATGGATTTTGTGTAAGCGAGTTCTATAGGTACACCCCCAAACGATGTCACAATGAAAGAAGTCAGGATGAACCAGGTTATAGTACAAGGATGAGACATTTTTGTTGTACTAAGTGACTTATTTTAGAAATAATTCCTATGGATTTAGTTCTCTTCTTGCATATTTAATGTTCTTTTCAGCCCAATTTTTTTCATCAATACATACTCCCAGAAAGCATGTTTTTGAAACTTAAGTTTACTATTAATTGTCTCTGCCATAAAATTGGAACTGGGTGTTTCTTCTTTTCTTCTCTTGACTAAAATAAACACAGCTCTGTGAGATCTCGGGATAAGATAAAGTAAAATTACTGAAAGCAATCCGCAATCCAAATTCCCATACCATATGCCTGGAAAAAAATTGATCATTGAAAGGTCCAAGTGTGGCTGAATCCCGCCTTGATCCTTGAAGAAGAGTCAAACGGGGAAAAAAGTCAGTCGGGACACTCATAAAAATACAAAACCTTTACTCCAAACCCCCTCGAGTTTTCTGATCCCTATCAGTTCCAGAATTGTGTTGCATGAAACAATTTGTTTGCTTGGCTTCTGAGAAACGTGCAACAATTTTTGCTCCACTACAACAGGGTTCATGCAAGCCCCACTCCAATCCTTTTATATCTATTTCCTGTGACAGAAGAATAAGGATGTATTCATTTAGGAGTTAGTTTGGCTTCTTTGCAACGGTCTCTCAGCTGGGACCTTAAGTGATAGTGTCTCTTTAGTTGAACATATAAAATTCCTTCAAATAAATAGTCCAATGTATTACTAAGCTTTTTTTTTAAATGCACATCTGTTAGAAACTTCAGTTTAATTACGTTTTATTTCCTTATCTGTGATTTCTTTCTTGGAATGTTCCCCTTTGGGCATAAATGTTTAATTGTTCCAGTAAAACAAAAGGATTAAAAAATTATTATTTGGGCCAATTTTGCTTCTATTGCTCTCGTTTGTGTTGCACTTCTCGTGTTGCAACACAGCTAAGTCATGATGCACTCATGGTCTGCCAAGCAGCAAAATACTTGTTTGTTTGTTTTTCCTTTCATTTCTTTCAGACCAGGAATCTCAACCGTTTTTTTTCCTAACAGCAGGGCAAACACTCGACTGATCAAGGTCGTCTTCTTCACCGTTTCAAGGAAACTTTCTCCCATCGTATGTTAAAAAGTTCTCCGTTTTCTTCATCACTTTTGTAACGGCTGATGGCAGATCTGCTGTGGAAGCGAACGTACCAACAGCTGTTAAATGGTTTAAGGCCCTCAAGTGAACTAATCCATGCTGGGACCTCTCATTATTTTATTTATCTGACCTTCCAGTGTGGTACGAGCCTGGACTGAAGCCCTTTAATCTGCCATTTCTTTCCCTCTGCATCCTGACTGAAGCTGGAGCTTCACAGTCAACATTCCTCTGTTCATGTTTTTACGCTTCGTACTCCACTGCATTCATATTTCATCTGCCGGTCCGAGTAATATGAAGTCCTGCTGAGCTTGAAAAGTGTGAAACAGAGATGTCTATGTGAGAAAACATGGGAGACCATCAAACCAAATGAAGATGAAAACTTTTACTGACACCACCAGATCACAAAGATGGAGTAAAATAAAAGGTTGTCACTCAGAGCGCGTTTGGGATACTTTGCTGGGTGACAAACCCCCGCCATGAAATAAAACTCTAAAGAGAAACTACAGAAGGCAGATTTATGGTTGGGTTGACAATTTTCAGCTCCCCGTCTCCTCCTTTCACTCTTTCTTTGTCTGTTCTTCAGTTATTTATCTGCAGAAACAACAACTGTGAATCCAAATCAAACCTGACACAGTTCTGCACGTCTCGATCCCCTTATGAAAGCACATTGATAAATCTGCCCATGCACAGGCAGTGTACTGCACATTTGAATATCCCGTCTCTTGTTTTTGCAGTCTTTTGTGGAGGTTCTGTCTGTTTAATCTTAAACAACCCAAGGCAGCAGCAGATTCATCTCAGATCCAATGATTGACAGAATATTCCCGATTCTCTTCTCGGCACGTTTCAGGTAGTCAGTCTGGACTTTTGGCTCTGTCCGGTTAGCTTTGCTGCACTTGGATGAATGTGAGCAGACAGTCTGTCCCTGAACACCTCAGGATTCATCCAGCTGGCATCCATCTTCTGTCACATCATCAATAAAAACAGGAACCCGCTGGAAAGCGTCCACACCATCTCACTGCAAGTATAGCTTCATGAACTTTTCAAACATTCATTTTGATTTTGCTGCTGTTCAGTCTGTTTTTCTCAACGTTACTGGTCTTCATTTTGTGACTCCTAACTTTTTCTCCTAACTGCTGCATGAAGTCTTTTTCTGATGCACAATGGTTTTTTAACTTTCCATGACTTTTTTTCTGCTTTTTATTGTACAGTCGTTTATGACACTTGTTCTCTGACATCTGGGAACATTTAGGCCATTTTTATCATAGATATTGCTTCTCCTGGAGGAGCAGCAGTCAGTGAGGCTGTCCAAACAAACCTCTCTCTCTGATCTTCTCTTCCAAGATTTTCTGAAAGCATTTCTGCCGTCTGTATCCGTAATCTTTAAGCCTACAGCTCATGGCCGTTGGTGTGGGAAAGAACATTTGTCTTCTGACTCGGCTCTCATTACTGACTGTTAGAAAGTCTGCATGGCAGCAGACAGCTGATCCTTTGGCCAGTCTCAAGCTTAACAAATCCTGACCGGTTGTTATTATTACAGCTATCAGGCAAATAACAATCCCTGAGCAAGCATATTCACCATGCATGCATAATAACATTTGCTGCCAAACGTGAAAGCTGGACTCTAGCAGACCCGGGAAAACGTGTTAGAACTCTGACACCAACGCATCTATGACAGGTCATGCCTGCATGACTCGTTTATTTCCTGCCTACACCAACGTTTGAGACAAAATGCTAACTTAATGTCTAAAATATTCAAGAGGGCTTGTGCATCCTGGTTGAAAACAATAGGTGATGCTGTTCACCCTCCTTCCTTCTGTATGTTCAGCCATTGAAAACAACCACTACACTGACAGAGGCCAAGGTGAAGACACACTCTTGAATTCACCTGTCAGGGCTTATACCGTCAGGCCTGATCAATGTGCAGCGATAGGATAGATAGGATCTGTAGGATTATCAGCTTCTTTTACAACTTCCAGACATCTCGTGTTTATTGCTATAGTTTAATATATTTTATTTGGTATTTTCACCACAGTGTTATGAAGAGAAGTATGAAACGCACAAGTTCTTTCTTAAAGCAAAGGAATTATTTTGGGCATAAAGTTTAGCATTTTGGTTGATTCCTACCATAATAGAGAGTTTGAATGCCAAAAAAAAATTCTTTAAGTTTTAGTTGCTTCTTTGTTTTTTAATAAGTTTTATTTCTTTTTTTTTAATTTGTTTTACCGTAATACTCCTTAAATTTAGGGAGGTTGATCATCTTGCTGTGGACAAGTCCTCTTAATGCAGAAACCACAGTCAGGCTTTTTAAAACGCACCTGAAAACTTTTTTTAGTCAGCTGGCTTTAAGCTAAATGTGGGTTCTTCTGCTGGTGGGATTTTGTCATTTCATGTTTATTTTACCTTTTAATATCCTGTTTTTATGTAGTTTTCATCCTTTGCTTTGCTCTTGGCTCTATCAACTGTTGTCGTTTCTTCCATGACTCATGTTTACGTCTCCAGTTTGTTTTTCTTTAAAAAAAAACACAAGGCAAATGTGGATCAATGAATGCAAACTGTGTTATTGGAGCTACTGTGAGAACGAAACATTCTGTTTGCTCATTTCTAAAGAAAATGTGGAAGTGCTCTATTTCTGCGACCTTATTTCTGGACAAAATAATTCAAAGGTGGTCAGGAAAGACGACCTGGTTTGGAGACATTTCTGACGAGTAAGAACTCTAACTCTAATGTAGCTCAAACCTCAAGCACCCACCCATAACCAATGGACTTGACATCTTACAAGAACCTTTTATGATGGGCAAAAATGATCTTCACCTTAAGACTCAAAGAGGAAATTTAAAGGAAATAATAGAATTACCACAAAAAATAAAACATACCACATATTTCCACTTTGAATAAACTCCCTGAATCTGACATGTCCAACGTAATAAGTGCTCCTCCTGTTTAGGCTCAAATTGTCCAGAATTTTTTCTTGTTTGTTTTTTTGTAGAGACATCTGCTCCCAGTAAAGATCATATTCTAGAAGCAGTGTTCTAATTGCAGTTTTCTAACAGTCTGTTTTTTTTTAGACGCAGACAGGAAACTGTCATGTCTTACCTGCAGAAGGTGAAGGCATGAAGCAGCTTCTCTGTATCCCATCCAGACTTGAGAGCGCTGAGGTTCGCTGTTCAATTGACATATTAAAATACTGATTCAGTTGTGGCTGTTACATGAGCTCTGAAACTAAGAACTGGATCTACTTCAATAAGGAGTGATGTTAAGAATGAGAATCGAGATTTATTTGTTACAGGAAAATGTGCATGAATTAAGTATAATCTCTGGTGTTTAGGCTCTGGTCCGAGGAAATCTTGCCTGTTTGGACGTTTCTCAGACCATAGTTTTATTCACATCAGAGCTTAAATGTTTGAAGGCCAACTCAGCGTAAATGAAAGTCAGGTGGATCTTTCTGATTGAAATAGTGCCAAAGCTTCACTATGGCTCTGAGATTTGCAATTTTATTCCTCTGTAAATTTGCTCTTCTGTCACCGTAATTCTTTTTTTCATTAGCAAGAACTCTGAATTCTGTTTTGTTTAACTGAAGGAAGTTTGACAGCATCCAGAGGTTTCTGTGCTGCTGCTTGGAGCATCTAGAGCAGGGTTGTCCAAATCCAGGCCTCAAGGGCCGGATTTCAGCTGGTTTTCCAGAAATCATGCCTTATATGTTGTTGAACACCTGGATCAGGTGTGTTTAGCCAATAAGGAGCTTCAAAGGCAGGATGGTTGGAAAACATGTTGGACACCGGCCCTCAAGGTCTGAATTTTGGCACCCCTGATCTAGAGTCTGATGGACTGGGACTTTTACCATCAGTGACTGAACAGAACTCCACAAGAGTTGTATATCTTATGTGATCGCTTATAGAAACAATACCTCACTTTGATGTGACCCAACAATACCTGATAACCACATCCATCATTCCAGCCTGTCAAGGATTTTATAATCCACAGTATCAAAGAGCACCAAAGCTGATGTTTTCTGGAGACTCTGTTGACTCTTTTGGTGCTTTACCAAATACTCTCTGAGTGCTGTGGTGCGGTCCAAAGCCTGACTGAAAGGCAGCTGAGAGGCTGTTTGTGTTCAAAAGGTTGTTTTTTTTTTCATCAAAACTGCTTTTTCATTTATCTCTCCAATAAAAATACAAGCAGCCTGCCTGTTACTGCCAAGTATGGAAACTTCCAGACTCCTCTTCTTCAGAGGAAAGTTGTTCAAAATGGCTGTTTTGAAGGATTACAAAAAATATCTAAGTACTGTGATCTGTTAATGAATATAATTTTTTGTTGACGGCTGCAAAAATCAAAATTAAAATTTGGTTGCCAATGTGTCCAAAAAGCAAACTGATGAGTTTGCCTTAGAAATGACGTCAGGAGTGTTTCAGTAAACTCTGATCATTTCAGGAACTTATTTCTGCCAGGTTGTAGCTGAGGTCTGGTTACCGCTTGTGTGATGGTTGATTGCTTTATTGTTCTGATGTTTTGTTCTTTTCCATGGGAGAAAGATTCTAACTCTTTACTCTTGCTTTGAGATAAGAAACCGGCAGCTAACCGAGTGAGGAAATCTGTAGCTGCTCGTGTTCCCCATCGATTTGTGCTCACTAACGTTGTTCCGCAGTCTTTGAGGAAAATCAACCCTGAGTTATAAGCCTTAAAAAAAACATCCTCTGTGCTAAGCCAGAGCTCCTCGGTGTGGCAGTATTACTTTAGTGCATTTGTTCCCGGGCTAAAGGAAACTTATTAGGTTAGACAGTGAAGAATGCATTTTTAAGCAGTCCACATCTGCACGAGGTACAGTAGAACAAAGTTTGCAGCTTATTAGTTTAGTCACAGGATGCACAAGAGGCTGGGCTTCACATTTATCTTTATAAAAGAGGCAATAAAATATACATCTAAAGCTAAATGTGGGAGAGATCACGTAAGGACAACCGGCCAGTTGATGGAAGGGCACTTGTACGAGTTTGATTATGTTCAGGAAGTGTGTGTGCAGCCTCGAAATACCAATAAGAAGAGTTTGTCCTTCATGAACTGAATCATTCCTTTCGATCCTGCCGAATGTTTGAAAGGAGAAGTATGTTTCACTCTTTTCTTCTTCAGCACCACAAAGAAAGGCAGTCTTTCAGTCGGCTTTCCATTGAATAACGCCAGTTTAGGAAAGAGCAAATTTATGGATGCCTATGCAAAAAGAAGCTGCGACATGTTCAGCACACAGCTACCACTTTTTTAAAGAACAAAAACAGGCCAAAGGGCACAAACATGGGACAAAGAAAAGACTCGTCCTCACAGTTTCAAGGACACACAACGTGTCAGGATGTGTCACTGTTTCCATCAGAACTAGCTATCTCCAAATGCGCCAGCAATCTACAAGTATCTTTGGGCAGCTTCTTAACAAGCATTTAATGCTCCTGCAGCTTAAACCCTGCATGAATCCTCTTTCTGCTCAGTCTTTCTGTAGCTTCACTTTAATAAACATTATTCTTGCATAACAAATGGAACCTGTTTGGTCACAAATTTATTTTCAACATTTTTCCTCCTTACCCAAAATTTTTCAAGCTCTGCAGTCTCCTTGGAGAAAAAAACAAAACTTTTTCTTTTTAGGGTTTTGGGAAGAAAAGAAAATGTTACAATCAACTGCTGAGGCTTTGGGGAAAATTTCCAGAGTGCTAAAACTACAAAACAGCCCATATCATCATTTGTCCATCACTGTGCCTTACATTTGTATCTTAAAAATGGGCCATCACTATGTTTGCCCTCTTTTTGGTGCATCCAAACAGCTGATTTTAAAAGATTAACCACACATAATTAAACTTTTTTCTAAAAAGGTGAGAAATAAATGAAGATAAAAGTACTGAAATCAGTGTCATGATTTGAAACTGTTGTCTTGTTTTGGTCCTTGTTCTGTCTTGTTTCTGTTTCCTGTTTTATTTTGAAAGTCTCCTGTCTTGTCTGTTTTCTTGAGTTTTACTTCCTTTGGTCCCCATCTGCCCTGATCGTGTTCACCTGTGTCTTGTCTGCCCTGTCTGTATTTAAGTCTTGTCTCTGCCTTCCTCCTGTGTTGGTCCATTAGTTATTTCCTGTCTGGTGTTCATGTCTTGTCATGCCATGTCCCATGTTTCTTGCCACGCCACGCCACGCCACAGTGAGTTTTTTGTTCCTGATCTGACATCCTGCTCTGCAGTGCTTTTCGTTTGTGTTTGTGATTAAACCCCTTGCCCCGGAACTGTGTGCCTCCTGTCTCTGCATCTGGGTCCATCCGGCTCTCGAGCCCCACCACCGTGACAATCAGGGTTATTAAACAGCTGGTTGCTGAATATTGTGCTTTATTATTAAGGTGTGTGGAAACAACAGTCACAATGAATCCATATTTGGAGTAAAGACTCCTGTTTTTTGTCTGCTAAATGCAGATTTCTTTATTCTTAGAAGTCAAAGACTATTCTTCTGTTTCTTTGCTGGATTCTTGTCTTTGATTTGATTTTTGATTTGAAATTGTTTATTTCAAGCAATTAAATGTGAATAATACACAAAAACAATACAATCATCAGTTATACATTCGTAGAATATTTAATCAAACTTAGCATAATTAGACAAAAATTAAGTATTGCTTGAAAGGGAGTGGAAGGAAGCGAACTTATATATTCCCACCCCAGTTCTGCTGTAACCATTTTATTACATGATTTATCAATATCTGGTTCCTAGAAAGCACATGACAAAGATGAATTACTTAAATTACTCCAAAAAGAACATTTTCAAATCTGTTTTTTTTTTGTTAATTTTGCTTGCTTGGGGGTTTCAATTCCGCTGTCTGTGCAGGCGCTTTATGAAAGTCGCGGATAGATTTTCGACACAAAAGACTTGCCATGCAAGAATGAGTCCAATGCAGTAGAGAGAATCCAAGAGTTTTCCAAAAACAAAACTTCCTTCAGAAATCGAGTAAAAAAAAAAAAAAAAAAGCTGTAATTTTCCTGTGTGACCCCGTACCAACTGTCCCACAGAGCTGCTCCAATCCACAGCCGAGAAGCCAGGGACCACTGGTGCAACAGATTGCTCTATCACCAAAATAACTTCCACTTAAAGTTGTTAACTCGGGAACCACTTGGTGGTTTTACCCCCTGGGTGTCAAGCAGGGATGCATTGGGTCCCACTTGTAGAGTCTTTGCATTTGAACCCACAACCTCAGGACAAACTCTGCACCAGTAGATCACGAGGCGGTCAACGTGGTTAAAACATCACACGTCATTGTGTATTTAGTGGCATTAACCTCACAGAAACATTTGTGATTTGAAAAGAAGACATTCAACAAAATGCATCAATTTGATGTTCGGCGTCTCTCCTTTCTTCTGTTTTTACCTTTGCAGTATTTTAAAGCTCTAAAAGGTTTGCCACTCCACTGAAGAGTCTAGGGGTCTGCATTCATTAATGGAGAAAATAGCTTGGCGAGGATGGAGGGGGGGTGTTCTGGAAGGGGACGGACGGGAAAGGACCGGGAAAGACAGACAGGAAGCTGAAATAATAGCCAATTTAGTTTGAAGCTGCACCTTAGCAATTTAAAATTTGCCAGGATATTTGCCTGAACCACACTTGTCATTTTATCCAGGGAAGGGATTTCTTTTTCTTACAAAAATTGACTTGTTAGCATCTCAGAGCCCCACAATAAAATCAAAGGGGACAGTGAGTGATCTTTTTAAAACGCTCAACATTGGTACAAGAAGAGTAAGAAGCAATGTGCTTCTATGAGGAGAGTAATGAGAATAGTGGACGGGGAAAAGAAGTGTGAAAGACTGGGATAAACAGGAGAGCAGGTTTTATGTACTCTTTATATAGCTCAGATAAACATGTGGCTATTAGAGCCAATTTGAACGGCTCGGGGAGTAAAAGAGGCTGTTATTCTGCTGCTGGACTCCCTTCAGCCGATCTTTACAAACACAGCACGCTCTGACTGAGCCGCAGAAAAAATCAGAACAGGATGGCCTTGCACTCATCCAGCTCCAAGGTGTTCCAAAACAAGACATTTTACTATTTGATCTATCTTTACAGACATTAAAAATTATTTGCAAACATTTCAGACGGTGGGGGTGGGGGGGGGGGTCAATCGAAACAATTTCTCCGAGAAACATCTCAGCCTTAAGCAGCTTCAGTCAATGTACCGGCAGCTCTGATGGGAATTCCTTTTACATTTTTGTTGGAACTGGAAAAGACGATCCAAAAACACTCTTCATAGATTAATGGATGATTCTATTGTCTCCAGGTGTGAATGTGTGGCTCTGTGACAGACTGGTGACCCTTTCAGAGTGTACCCCGCCTTCAGGCAACAGTAGCTAGTAGGGGTGTAACAATAAATCGATTCATAATCCTACGATCCAATCTGATCGATCTGTCTGTGGAAATTTGTTTATCAAATTAGCCTATATCAAATACAAAACCGTTTCAAAATGAAATGATTCGATTATAATCGATATTGGGGGGAAAAACAATTGAATTTAGGCACCGTAGGTTTATTTTACTGTAACGTAAAAACAACCAAGTTCATCAAAGCGGACAACACACATGTTATAGCAGCAAAAACTGATCAGTCCATCATTCCAGTCCAATGTGAGGAAACACTTTGAATTTTAGCAAAGACATGTGACCGTACAGTGTTCTAGAATGTTCTAATAATGTTTCCTTTAGATTATTCTAATGTGGACGAAACTTTAGGAAGCTAAAATGTGAAAGGATTTGTCAAATTGTCAACTATTTACACTTGATTACCTCTAGTGTAAATAGTTACCTACCATGCATTGATAAACACATCGCTCCATGCAGCGATCAGACCAGAAGTAGTAGCTCCTCCCACACGCGGCCGCAGTATCATCCTTTAAAGAACGATGTGCATTTGCAGCGACGTATGCTTCAGACGATATCCGATTGCCCAATCTACATGTCAATCAAGTCCCGCACTTCTCAGTGAGGATTTTGATTGGCTGGTGGATTTTATAGAAGTGCTTTTTTTTTTTTAATCTTTTCTGGCCCGCGATCTACACTCATGTCATTGAAGATCGACCGGTCGATCGCGATCGGCTTAATGAGCACCTTTGAATAATATATACATGCATAATATATATAATGATGTCAAAACGGGTTGTGGCTCCGGGTGCTTTCTTTTCATTAGGGGCGGTCCCAAATGGCTCTTTGAGTAAAAAAGGTTGCCGACCCCTGCACTAGACAGTGCGCTGAGCCTTTTTTCTTCAATGATTTGTGATCTTCACTGGTGTCCATGGATTACATGAAATCTTTCCACCTTTGTCATGGTAGGGAGAACACGTCAATGTAAGGGTGGGGTCATCCAAGATAGCACAAGGGTTAACAATTAAGGTAATTCCAGCTGATTGTATAGCGGAGCCTCACACTGATGTGAAACCCTTTACAGTGGTGATGTGTGTACGCGAACAAAGTAATTTAGCTGATTCTGTCGCAGAGAAAAGCGTCTTAGTGCCGTCATTCAATGTCAGTAAAGTGTTTGCATATCAGTACAAAGCCAATATTACAGAGCACTTTTTCTCTGCGTCAGAATAGGCTGATTCACGTTGATCCTGTGAACAGTCAACTAATGGTAAAGGGAAAACAGGGTGTGTTACTGAGGCAGTGCCAGCGACTTCTTTGGTGTTAAACTTACACTCCAATCATCTTTTGACTTGTGCCGTTTTTAGCCAAAACATAAAAACCTGTGTTGTTTCCTCGAAGATAGATTCTGTAGAGCGGCAGGAGTTTATCAGAAATTCATCTCTGAGTTTTGGGATAGAACTGTTGCCGTGGAGTCAGCTTTCCCCCATTTCCCATTATCTATCTGTTTACACCCTCTCCTGCTAGCTCACAGCCCCTCATACTCCAACCTAACATAACAGGTGCAACAAAAATGGCAAACAATATTGGTGCTATCCAGCCAAACATTGATGAGCCAGATGCCACCTCAGATGAGGAATGCATGGATCGCCTTATAATGGAGCGAAGCGGGAAGCTTGTGGTTTGCCAACTGTAGCACGTACGTCACTCCTACAATCTTTGTCGTCTGAACTTGACTCACAAAAGTTTGCATAAACAAATACTCTAAAATGCAGTTTTTCTTAATACATGTCCTCCATCATTAGAGAAATGCCACAAGAAAACCAAAAACACAATTTCGTTGGAGTGGGACTTTAAAGGGTTCAGCGGGTCACAGCGTTTGCAGGTATTTCTATAGTTCTGCCTTTCTGGGTTCTTGTTGCTTTTGGAATGATGTTGGTTGGTCACTCCTGGAAGGCTCTCCACTGCTTAAAGTTGTCTCCATGTTTGGATCCAGACTCTGTGTTGTTCTCTGGAATCCTAGTGTCTTACCAACTGAAACCTGAGACTTTGGTACTCATTTTTTTTTGGCTAAATTTCTTTAGATGCAACATGATGTTGCCGCTTTATTTTGTCAGAAAGCTTTTGTTAAAGCCATTTTTTTTTTTGTATTCCACCAAAAGTGTTTGGTCAGAAAGCTCAGCATCACTTTCAGTAGAAGTCAACTCATGACATTTGTTTAATGATTGCAATTTCAAGCACGGTGGTGGAGGGTTTAATAATTGAGCTTTCTTTGTAAATGCATGAAGGAAACCGTTACCTTAACTTATTGTCATTTTATTTTATCTTTGCATAAATATGGCCACCTTTTTGAGCATTTTCTCACTTAAAAACTTCCCTTTGATTCACCTTCACGTGTGGAGTCTGCTGAGCTGGGTCACTTTTAAAAGCCACAAAGAGCAGAAGAACCACGTCCATCTCAAAGACTGATGGCTGAGGGAAAGCAAAGCTGTGACTTTTGGAGATACGCTCATGTTTACACAGCAAATTCTGTCTCACAATGAAACTGATGCTCACAATTTTCACATGAGAACAAAAAGATAGGTGTGAAGGAAATTTTAGGAGAAAAGTAACCCTTTGAGTTTGTTCCAACAAATCAAATCAGTGTAAATTATTCTGTGGATCCACACCAAAGAGGAAACTGTAATGAGGCGCCTCCCTCCTCTCCCACAAACTGCAGCCAAGGTGAACACTCATTTTTCAGCCCAACATTTGCATAAATTCTCTTTTTTTTTTTTTAGCTGCCAAAAGTGATAAAGTGCCTGTAGCCCCACAGAGGAAGGGGGTAGGGAGGTGAGGTGTGAGAAAAGGAAAAGGAGAGAAGCCTCAATAAATGAGTAATGAAAAAGATCTGCTTTTACTGTTTGGGAAAGAGCAGAATTTAAGGAGCGGACCTGCAGAGGAGGCGCTGGTGGGAGTGACAGAGCGCAGAAGAAGTGATGGAGAAAAGATGTCGGATGTGATTTTTGCCGCGATAATGAAGAGAAAGAGCCGACACGCAGGGGGTGGCAGAGATAATGTGAGAGGGACAGATAACAAACAGAGGAAGCTGCAGGCAGGAGGCTGTAATGGACTTTCAAGTGGAGAAATGAGAGATAAATTTATGAGGAAGGGAAGAGTGTGAGGAAATACACAAATTGTGTAACAGAGTGTTAAGTGGAGAGGATAAATTGTGGTTCTACTTGAAAGCAGCCTTGAAAACAGTGTTTAAATTTAACTGGCAGATGTGGCGACACGTGCATGTGCTCCTGTTTTCTGTCTGTATGAGGACTCCTGAGTTAATTCCTTAACCTGCACATCTCACTATTTAACCTAAAACTTTTGTAAAACTGGAGACTGTCTTGAACTGGCCTTCAGTTCACGACATTTTAGAATCAGGAGTGGAAGATTTCACATCCCTTGGAGTTTTCTGCAGTACAAACTTTAAAGTCCAACTCCAATTATCTGTTGATCTATTTTAAAAGCGTTCCCAGTGGTCTTTTAACTATGATTATGCCATCTTTAGCCAAAATCAGAAAATCTGTAGTGTTTTCTAGGATGTGGCTTCTGCAGAGCAGCAGGAGTAGAATTTCACCTCTGAGTTGTGGGCAGGACTGTTGGCGCCCCCCTCCCCGTTGCTGAGAGTTATCGGTTTGCTCTCCCCGCTGCTTGCTCATAGCCTCTCGCACCCCAACCTAACATTACTGGTGCAACAACAATGGCGGGCAATATTGGAGCTATCCAGCCATACAATTTTGATCCAGATGTCAACTCGCACGTGGAAAACGAAGACGTACATGGATCTATTTGTCTGCAACTGGATGCATCAGAATGAAGCAGAACAGGAAGCTTCTGGGCCACCCAGCGAATTTTCTACGTCATAAATACGCTCTTTTTTTAAACTACTTTTTTTTTCCCGTCTGCTCCTGTTTCACACTGACTTGATTAAAGAACTACTCAGAAATGCAATTTTAATCTTAATTTATTTTCTTTATAAGTCTTCTATTATAAGAAAAACACAAGACGTGTTAAAAAAAACACCCAAAAACGTTTTTTCGTCTTTAAAGCACAACGAAAGCTCTGAAATTAACACAACCAGGGATGTCAGTAAAGATGAACAGAGAGTAATTATTAGTTTATACATTTTTCTGCGTAAAGTGGCCAGTGCAAGTCCTGCTGAAATGACAGGAACTTCACAAAGGGACCTTTAGAAGTCCAACAGCTGAGGGAAAGATGCTGTTTATATTGGAAGGTCAACTTCCCTACTGATGGAAAAATTCAAAAACAATGTGTCCAGAAGGACAAGGGTCTGCTGGGGTCTCAAAGTCCTGGAGCTGTATATTCCCAAATATTGCTGAATATTCATCCATATGGTGATTTAAGAGAAAATTTGGTGCTTAGGAATAGTACCTAGTAATAGAGGTGGACAGTGAGATTCTCCAACTTACATTTCCTTAAGTAACTTCTGGCAAAACATGTACTCGTAAAAGTAATTTTACTGCATCATGCATCACACTTTTAGTTGAATATATTTATTAAAAAAACAAAAACAAATATGTTTACTCAGTTGACTGTATGTGTCAAGTTTTTTATTTGTTTATTTTGTATACATTTCTTTGGGAATGCACATTATGACAATAATTATTACACATGGATGATTATATACCAGTCTTCTTGCTGATATGGTACAAAGGGATTTTCATGTTAAAATCAAGGATTTGGAAATGTAAAATCATATTTTATCATTAAATATGTTTAAAAAATGTATCTATTGTGCAGCGGAAGACTGATTTTAACTTCTCCTGAAGTAACATTATTTTAAAGTTGAAGCCAAGTCACTGACGTTCAGTTTGTGGATACTTTACTACCTTTCCTGAGTAACTAATTAAAAGTACTTTTCGTTAAGATCTTACTGAATCAAACAAATAGAGGAAATTTTGTTCAAATGTTGGTATTTTTAGAGAAAAAAAATTGAGTTAAAGCTTTTATCTACTCATCAAATGTCTATTAATAAAAAGCGTAATCTCTCGTTTGGAATGAATCCTAAAAACATAAAAAGTAATGACGTGGATTTAACTCCTTGCTAAATAAATAATACTATTTAACATCACAAATTAAAATTTTTCGTAGAGTAAAAAACAAAAACAAAAAACAGTATACACTTTTCTGTTTAAAAAGTTGAAGGAATAATTTAAAAAATACAAAACCTCTTTTTCCCCACCAAGGATTTTTGTGTTTTTCTTTCATGGTTGCAAACTTTATTGCTTGAACAATTCAGACTCATGTGCAACACAAAGTAACAACTTCTGTTGTACAGTGAATACTATAGAACGCATAAGTCTGAAGTTAAAGGACCCATCCTGCTTTTCAGATCTGCGGTCATTGACATTTTGGTTGGATAAAACTTTGTAGCATAGTTTTATTCATTGTTTTTTATACATAAACTGGAACTATAGAAACGTAAATACTGTAGTTTGAAGGACAAGTTTGTTAGTTTCTGTTGTAATATTGTATCATGTTTGATTTACAGGGAAAATGTAGTGACTTTTTTGAATAAAAAATGTTCAATTCTAGCTTTAAATGTCATTTTAAGTTGTAAAACATAAATAAAACGTTTACAAGACAGCATCACTTCTCTGCTTTGTGGCCCTGACAGCTGGAGGGCAGAAAGCGCAGCCTTCCCATCTATTCCAGTCAACATTCACATGGAAACCAAACATATAGGGGCACTGGCAGCTCGGCCTCGTCTCGTGCAGCCAGACGAGGCCTCTGCGTTCTAACAGAGATGTATGAGGGAGCAGGCTGTGAGGAGAACACCATCTATCCACGATGCCTCTTCTGTGTTGTGCAGGGACAGCAGCCCACAGAATCACTTTGGCTCCCTTTGTCCCTCTGTTTTCTCCTGCGCTGCAGAATAAAAAAATCCTCCTAAAGAATATTGTGAAGGAAAGCTGCAGTTTGGGAATTTGCAGCGTTTTGTCCCTGCATCAACAGCCAACGGTGGCTGGGTGTTTGCTCCCACTTCTGCTGAGGGGTCAGAGGATTTCTGATAGCAGCTGCTGAAGAAAATGGTCTGAAGATCCTTGTGAGGGTCCTTTACCACTGACTCCATTTAGCTGCAAGCTTTGCTGGTTTTTACCATGATATCAGTCATAGTCCGGTCTCCCAGCTTTATTCGTGCATGTCTCCCTCTACGTCTGTGCAGCTTGTCATCTAGGGATATTTGTGAGTTATTTTATTTTATTTTTTTATTTAAACTCACTATTTTTATTTAAACTATTTTGTCTCAGCCCAAATTGTTATTCGTGCTCGCCAAGTAATAGAAGAGGTCTTGACTTTTTACCGACATTCTGATTTTCCTTAGGTCGAATTTTGGAATAACAAGCGCTTTCTGTTTTTATTATTTCATATCAAGCTGTACTTTTTCAGCACTATTTTTGGTCCAAAGATTCAAAACGCTGACAGTCTTGTGTAATTTTTTTTTTTTTTTTTTTTTTAAGTTTTGCACATCACCTGAAATAGTAGTCAGTTTTAAGGTTCATTAATTTTTTTTTTTTAGAACTAAAAATTAAAACAAGATTTATGAAGAAGACTGTCCAGCTTCTTTGAAGTGCAGGAGGTTGCAACTGGAGCCACATGTGGCTTTTCACCCCTCCATTGAGGCTGTTTGGTTTAAAAAAAAAATCTGTTTTTAATTTTAAAAAGTAAAGAAATTTTTTAAGCAAAACTAAACTTTACTCAAGTCATTTACAAACAAACAAAAAGAGTGAATAAACACTTTATTAAGAAATTTGTTGACTGTTTTTATCATTTCCAGTCTTTTATTTCCCATGAGGAACAACCTATGAGGTCATTTCCAAACTCCAAACTTTTAGTTAAATCTTTGAGAAATCCACTTGATCCAAAACTTTCTTGGCTTCAGATTTTTTTCTGTTGCATTGTTTCCCGCATGAACTGAACTGTGTGGAAAAACAAAAACATCTAGAAAAAAAGAAGAGAGAGAGCTTGGAGACAGATGGAGCGAAGGGAAGAGGAGGGAGCCAGAAGGTCAGTGAAAAAGCAGAAGATAGATGGGTGTAATGATGAAGATGAAGATGGAGAACAGCAGCTGGGATTGTCGGAGAAGAAATAGAGAGAAATGAGAAGGAAAGGCTGAGACTAGAGGTAAAAAAAATAAATAATTTATTAAAAGACAAATAGACGAAAGCGTCAGAGAGGATTGTTCCGTTTATCTCCATCAGGAGAACTAAGGAAAGACGCAAAGCTGCTCTGTCACAGTGGAGCTCAAGTATCAGCACCTCCATCCTATTTCTTCCCTGATCTTGGGGGTTAGGAGAGCCACAGGGATCACTCTGACCTTTGTGTGCTAATTATCCACTGGTTCTGCTTCTTAACTCCTTTCTAATGCATGTCTCCAATGATGTGTCTGGAAAATTATTAAATCTATGCAATGATGAGCTGCAGCTCACCAAACCCCATAATGTCTCAGCTGAACCCAAAAACAACTTTACCTGCAGGGAGATGAGGGACATTCCAAACGAAAGCTGGGTTTATTTTATACAAGCATGATGAAATAATTAAAAAACATTTGCCTTTTTACAATTCAACTTTGGGTGGGATTTATTTTTTCTCCAATATAATCATATTTTGAAAAATACAAGTCTTATTCAACACATTAAAATGAAATATTTGTTTTATATTATAAAAGCAATCAAGTATTTTTATATTTATTAAGATGAGCTATAATCTGCATAAATGTGATTTTACTTTATATATTGAGACTTGTATGTTTTCTGTTGCTTCATATTCTAATATGTTGATTTACAGAATATATGATATAAAGGTTAAAATCTGCAATATGCTGTACATGTACTTTAACTTTGCAGTAGTCTTGTTTCAAAAATATTTATACCAGTCAGCAGTGGATACAGTTTATTTTTTGTGAACAGGAAAGTGGCTGTGGAGACTTAGTTTCTTCCCTTAACTCCTGGAGGAAAAATCTTTAATTAAATTTAGTGAGATGATTGATCTGACACAAAACTGTCATGTACTGTTTTAATTGAGGAGGCTTATGAAGCAGTGGTTTCCAACGCCCAGACCATGGAGTGGTACCATTCTTTGAGACAGTCGTTACCGGGCCACAGAGAAAAAAAACATGACATACATTTTTTCTGTTTTATTTATTAATCGGATTCTGAAAAAAAAAAATTTGGGGGAAAACTACTTGAGTCTCCACACCACACCCGTGTTTCTCATTCATGACGCATGTCAAGTTACTGCTAAATTGAAACCCTCAAGCTAGCAAAGTAAATTAAAAACAAATGTAATTGGAAAGTTTCTTTATGCAGAAAAGAGCCAGTGAGGAAACAGAAGAAGAGCTTTCAACCTTAAAATAAAAGAAAGCTATTACGAAGATTAATTTTATCCTCAAAAGTTAAGAAGAAACTTGAGGGGGAAAAAAACTTGAATACCAACTTCAGCCTCATACAGGCCGGTCCACGAAAATATCGTCTGACATGAAACCGGTCTGTGGCCTGACAAAGGTCACTTTTCTAAATGGATGCTGGGGAGTCTGCAGGTACTGTCTGCACTAGTGATATATGTGTGTAACAAAGTACAGTGTGGGGGACAAGTAGAAACACAAACAAAATTTTAGTGATAGTGGTTTAGCATGAAAAAGCATTTATTCTTCATTGCTATGAAGACATTTTGCGGGTTGTTGTGTGTCCAAAATCAAAAATTCCACAATGAACAGCTGCTGTTCCATTTTCTTTTTTTTTGTTCTTTTTTTTATTAAGTTTTCTGATTTAATAACATAAAAACAACAAAACAAAAAAGAAAATAGACACGAACAGGCTTAGACTCTAATACTTTGACAAAACTAAACTAAGTGAATCAAGAAAATAAAACGGCACGGCAATCTAAATCAGAAAACTCCCCCTTAACCCTAGAGCACTATTGCGGGGTGATTGTCACCCGGGCAAAATTATTTACATGAATTTTAAATATGTCACGTGTCACGGAGTCTGTGCCTTCACCTGGGAAGTCTCAAATGCCCCAGGAATGGGTGGACCAAAGACCAAGTTTGTAGTATCATTTCATTATTTTTTAGGAATTTTTGAACTCCCTATGTATTTCTTTTTCATTTTGTTGCACAGTTGAACATAAATGAAAACTACTCAAACTTATCATGTGTTGTCAGGTTTTGATCTTTTTTTTTTGGGGGTATATTATACCGGGTAAAAATGACCCGGCAAAAGGGATTGTGTAACTTTTTTATAGTGAAAGTGTTCTAGGGTTAACAAAATGATAGCAACTTCAGTTTCTACTTATGTAAAATAAGGACTCAAAGTAGAAAAAAATAGTCAGTCTTTTCACGTATCAGGCATGTTTGGTGTTCCAGTGGAATCAAGTCCACTATCACTTTTTGGCATCCCTTAATTGTTGGCCCTCTTTCACTGATCCCCTGTAGCAGTAAAATATTTCTTACAGCCAAAACCAACACATGGTACAATCTTTTTTTCTTTCATTTAGACATTGCATTTTTGCTTGGGAGTCCCAAAATGGCAATCCAGGTCCAGCCCCAGCTGTCACGTTTTCTTCAGTGACACCTACATCCTTCCAGTAGGCGGAATGTTAACTGAAAGTATGCTTTTATTTAGAATCTACCAAACAAGCTCCTCTGTGTACAAATCCATTGAGGAGATGGTAGGTCCTACTTCTAGAATTTGGATTTTTGGTTCTTTCCAATCAAAGGAGACATTGCTTCAACTAAGACATGTTCTGCTTGTGTGTAACCCTTGTGCTATCCTAGGCTCTTTAACACTGGGAGTTGGGTCATCTAGACCCACTAGACAGTGCGCTGAACCTTTTTCTTCAATGATTTGTGATCTTCACTGGTGACAATGGATTACATGAAATCTTTCTACCTTTATCCACCTTTGTCATGGTAGGGAGAACACGTCAATGTAAGGGTGGGGTCATCTAAGATAGTACAAGGGTTAAAAGACAGGTTAGCAGAGCAAACAGGAACAGTACCGTACGTAGTCTGATTTTCTTTAATCCAAAGAAAAAATTAGTACAGCTTTAGATATTTAAGATTATTAAACTGCATAGTATTTGCTCCTCAAGAAAAGGTTGAGTCATCTTAAAAAATTACTCAAAGATAAGACATTTTCTTAATGTACTGTGAGCTGTCCTGAGTCTTTCACAAAAATGGGAAGTTCTGTGTGAATTTGTCCAGTATAAAACAACACAAACGCACACCAGCCTTCCTTCACACACTCAAACCCACAGCTTCAGCTGACAGAGATTAATAGCCTCAATGACTGACAGAGTAGCTTCCACTTCCTTTGTGTCTCTGTCAGCCCCCGCCGACGCGCATGTGTCGGTGTGTGCACGTCGGTGAGTGAAGCCATTATTAGAAGTATAATTGCAGAGACATTTAAGTGTTTCCCCTAAAGGACTGTGGCCGCATCCAATAAAGTTTTTATACCGCAGGAGAGGCAATGGAGGGGAGAGAGCGTGACAGAGAGTTCCAGCAAAGCACAAGCACAAACGCAGTCTACTGTTTTGTAATTTTAGGGTTAAAGCTACAAAGCTTTTTCTTTTAAATTTGATCTTTTACGTTATCATTACGTAAACTGTTTTGATCTATTAAAACAGAGACCTAAAACTAAAAATGTGAATTGGTTTTACTATTTTATTTAGCAGTAAGGTACAAATATGAAATAGGACAACATGTTGGAAATTAAAAATGAAAGTCAAACTAGATAATTCCTCAGATTAGGTTTTTTTTTAATAATTCTGTTGTAGCATCGTCCGCAAAAACCTGTTTCTGGGTTTTTAGCAGATCTGCCTATTTAAATTGGATTGAGAAAAGTTTTTTTTTTTTTGTCAAAAGTATCTTGAATAGTTGAGTTTTGGTGACCAAGTAGATCATTTATGGAATTATATAAACAGTTTATGCTGTAAACTATTTTTTTGATCCACCTAGCTCTGTGAACATTTTCAGTGCAGATACTGGCAGAAGTCCTGTCCAGAGGGCTTGATGATAAAAAGAAAATAAAACCAAGTGGAACAAATGATCCATGTGGGATCCTTATGAACTCCAGTTTCTTTGTGTGTTTTAGTAAATGTCGCTTTCCTCTGTTTGGTTCTGTTCGTTACCGTTCATCAGTTATAACTCCATGTGCAGTAAGTAACCAACTCACTCTTTCCTCACACTCACAGTTCCAGTTTCACACCAGGGAGCTGCCCACCATAGAGGCTGATGGGACCATTGAGCAGTTTGGGGTCAGGACAGCCATGGTAAGGTCAGGAATGAGTAAACATGAAGGATTTGTTTCATCTTGCTTCTATCCAGGCAGTCCACCATGGTAAGGGCTTGATCACACCACAACTTCATACTTAAGTAGAGTTTTTAGCGTTGTTTTTAATTCATTTTCCTAGTATTTAAGATCTTTGTTCTTGTGTTTTATTGGCCCTAGCCTCCACAATAGAGGTGAAAGGCCAAACTGCCATCTTCATAGTTATTATTTTGCCTCTTTAAGAAGAATTACATAAACTCACCAAAACTACCAATCCTTTGACCTTTCAAACACCAGTAACATCTAAGTAACTCACGCTCTTTGACCTACCGTAACGATTCGATGAAATTTAACCACAACCTAAAAACACAAAAACTGTTTTAAATATTTGTCTCAGATGTACAAAAAGCAGTTAGTTGTTATGGACCACGTCCTCCATGGAGGCTTTTTTTTTCGTTCTGAATGTGTCTTTTCGTAAATTTCTGTGTAGTTTTAATGTTATTTACATGCTTTAATCCTAACCACAAATAGTGATGCCTTCTACTGAAGCCATGATGAAGGGACTTTAACTTCAATGTGTAGCAAAGTTACTTGTTTTACACCCCCCCCCCCCAATTACTTTCATTGAATTTTGACCCTTCTGCTGACCCAGGCACTTTGACATTGGGAGTTGGGTCATTTAGACCCACTAGACAGTGCGCTGAACCTTTTTTCTTCAATGATTTGTGATCTTCACTGGTGTCCATGGATTACATGAAATCTTTCCACCTTGGTCATGGTAGGGAGAACACGTAAATGTAAGGGTGGGGTCATAGGATAGCACAAGGGTTACAAAGTCACTAATTAATTTGTTGTCTTTTATATTTTAAAAATTACATTTTAAATCATAAAGTTATCTTTAAAGTTACCTTATAACACATTGAGTTAGTGTTTTTGGGTCTTTTCCACACAGTCACCCATGGATATCCTGATTATGATCTTCTGTAGCTTTGGTATCCCACTTTTTTCCTTAAATATTCTGATATATTTGTGCAATAAGACCGTAAAAAAATGTCCCTAAGTAGGAAATCCAAAGTGAGCCGATTGTCATTCGAACATTAGGCGTTGAATCGATAGAAGCATCTCAAGAGTGTACTGAAGAGGTGAGCAGTGCAGACATGCAGCTTTTATTACAGTTTTAAGTCAATACTTCACGCATCAGGTAAACATCTCTGCAGTTCCAGGTTAGTTTGAAAGGTAAAGGAGAAATAATAATCTGGTGATGACAGCGTGTATGTATTTTTAATAAAAGTCTGTTTGAAGGCAACATACATACGCTCGATTCCTGTGAGGAATAACTGTAATTTTTAGAGTCAAATACAGCGAAGATGAAGAGCAAAAGTGGGGATGAAGAAGATGAGGAGGAATCTCTGAGGATGGAGGATTTTATTAAAAACAGATGAGACAAAGATTTCATTCTGCACCTCGGGATTTTACATGGTATATTATAGAGAATATGGAGGAGGTTTCTTGGCAGAAACATAGAACCGTTTTCCTGCTTGACGCTGAAGACAAAAAAATATATATCAGTTGTTAAAAATGAGATGAAGTTTGCCTTCAGACACATCAGAGCTGACATGCAGATTAGAACTTCTGGTCCAAAGGAACTGAAGGGATCATCAACCATAACTCATCAAGCTATTCCTTTGGAAAAAAGACCTTTGTTCTTCTGAAAGAGTCCGCTACTGCAAAAACAATTGGTTGTTGAATCAAAAGAAAGAGTGCTCGACCACAACAATTTTACTTTTATTGCTTTTTAAATATAAACCTGATCATTGTTAGGCTCCGGTCACAAATGTCACTGCCTCCGCGAAATGGGTAGGCATCTGCAGAATCTTCTAGATGAGCTGCTGCCGCCCAATTTTTCAAAAGATTGTTGGCGTTGTCATGACTGTAGCAGTCATTCGGGCGGGGATGACGTCACTACGAAATTTGGGTGGCCATATGGGTCTAATATTCAGAGAAATAAACAAGCAAACAAGAACAGGGTAAACATTTCTCACGATCTCTGGCCTGAGGTCAGTGAAAACAAAAGGATCTGGCCCCTGAAATGAATGAGAATCTGTTTGTGGTTTCCTAACATAACTTTTGAGTCTTTAAGATACCAACTCAGGCTAATATTTGAGCAGAAACATGGAAACGCACTTGATTGAAATAATCAACCACCAATTAGCAGAACAAATGTAGACTGATGAAACATACAGAAACCTGCAGGGGAACAAACAGTTTCCTGGTGCCGAATGAATAGATGTTTCTTTCCTTTCTCTTCCTGCATTTGATCAGTTTGACTCCTTGACAGCTGGATTGAATTTGATGACAGCATGTGTCATCTGTAATTGGTAATGCTAGTTTTTTTATGTTTTCTTGGCAAGGAAACACAGAAGTAATCTGTCTGCGCTCAGGAAACAGTCAAAGCATCAAGGGCAGCTTTTCTTGAAATGTGAGGAGGAAGAGGAGCAAACATCGCTGCTAATAGATCAAACCAAGGCTCAAAGAAAGCAGCCGGAGACAGGAACTGTCTTTCTTTATTACTCAACAATGCACACACAAGCACGCTAGCCAATTAAAGGAGAGATAGATTGGCCGAAAATCAGACGGTCAGGAACTCCGATGGGATGATGGAGACTTTAGACTTCATAAAGAACAGCCAACGAATTGACCTGCTGAATGAGGGAAGTGTTTCATTACATTTCCCCCAGGGGTGCAGGGTAATAAGGTTGAAGCTGGGGGCTCTTGCCACAGGATTAAAGACGCATTGCCAAGAAGCACTGAATCCTGAATTCTTGCTGAACTCAGTTTATGAGAACCGCAACATCTTTCGAGACATAATTGTGATAAAAGCTCCTGGACTCATCCAAGTGGTTTTTCAGCAGAAGTTTTTCATCCACAGCTTCATGTCTGAATTTTTTAAACCACGCCCCGTTTTTTTGGAGCACTTTGGAGGCAGGAGCATTACACTGAAGTGCAGTCCGCTGTGAAGTAACATGATTGTCTGCAGACTAATGCCCCCAAATATGATGCAGCAAAATGTGTGGCAGAAGAGAAGGGATGTGAAGTTTCCTGCTGAATCTCAAGTTCCTCATCAAGTCCAACAAGCAAATACTTAGTTAGTTTGGAGAGCATCTTAAGACCTGGCTCATGACGCATCAGGCACGTCACCACACAAGACAACCTCCAAGTAAGCCATACCATCATAACTGCTCACAGGCTTAAATCTAAGGTTGTATTAGTGCTGTGCTCATTTATTTTTTACAGTTAAATGGCTTTTATGTTTGCATTGTATTTTTATCCATTTACAATGTTGATACCAATTACTTCTGTCCTTTTGTTTTTATCCATTTACAATGTTGATACCAATTACTTCTGTCCTTTTGTTTTTACATTATGCTTTTACCCCTTAATATTGCACATTTAAATATAAATTTACATTTTAATTATTTTACAATGTTGATATTGTTTTATGTTTACATTGTGGTTTTTTTGTTTTTTTAACTGGTTAAGGACAACAGAGGTAAAATACCCTTTTGGCTAACACTGGTTCATTCGTAAAGATGCTTTTTAAATGCAATGTCCAGTTCAAATAAAGTGATAAATAAATAAATAAGCCAGTTTCCAAACCTAAACCTACAAGAAGGTGCTAGGCCTATACTGAGCTCATCTGTTGGGCTGAGAGTGGAGCCACAAAAGCATAACTCTTGATGAGAAGATCTGCAGTCCAACCACCTCAGAGGACCAGAGCAGCTTTTCTCATTCCTCAGACTGGTGCCTTTCTTCTTTTTTTCTGTTTTTATATACATTCACTCAGATGAAAATTGTGTTTGTAACCGGTTATTGTGGTATTTTTGTCATGATGGAGGACATATATAAAGAAAATTCAGCTTAAAATTGCATTTCTTAGTATTTCTTTATTCAAGTCATCGGGAATCATCGGGAATTTGAAAAACTTGTGACGTAGAAAATGCGCTGGGTGAGCCACAAGCTCCCTGCTCCTCAGTAGTCTCTGCACAGCTGGATTGCTCCTATACTGCTCGCAATTTTTGTTGCACCACCAATACTAGGTTGGGGGTGTGAGGGGCTGGGAGAGCATGCCAACAGATAGGAAATGGGGGCAAGCTTGCTTCGTGCCAACAGCACAGCCCACAGCTTATAGGTGAATTTATAGTAAACTGCTCCTACTCTGAAAAAAACTGTCTTGTTCTAAAAATGGCGTATTCATAGTTAAAAGACCACTAGATCAAAATGATGATGGGAGCGGGTCTGGAACCTGGAAGCTTCAATCCTGATAGTGGTCATACAGCATGTCTTTTATTTCAGATCTTTATTCTCCATTTGGCACAAAAGATTTAACCTGCAGTGGATTGTTCTGTTAAAGTTAAGCAGACGTTTCTTCCAGCATCAGGATTTTTGTGATTTCTCTTACAGTAGTAGGAAGCAGTGCCTCCTTTAGGCAAGATTAAAACCTTTTACATATTTTAGTTGTTGCATTTAAGAATAAGCCTTAAACGTCTCTCGTCTGTGTCGTCAGTGGCGTTTCTCTCGTTATCAAAACCGTAAAATGTGGTGTGAAATACAAAAGACACAAAGCTGTTGATTTCTGCGGATGAAAGTGAGCTTCCTTCACATTCTTCCACAACTGGACTTTAAATTGGCTCTTAGGAGAACTTGTGGACAAATGCTGTTCTGCTTCTACACAGGCTTCAGAAAGAGAATTGTTGATGAGTTTTCTTTGCCCATGCAAAGGTTAAATTTAAAAAAAAAAAAATGCCTTCCAGAAAACGCAGACTTTTTCAGCCGGCTGAGGTCGTCAGTCAGTCCTGAATCTTTTATGGCACAGCTGAACGACCTCCTGCTCTCACACACGCCGGTGAACAGCGGACGGAAGCACACACTCACTGCCCACATGCTGACCGGAGGTGGGCACGCACACGTGCACTCCCTGGCAGAGCAGAGGAGTTCACTCACTCACACACACGGTGAGCATCCGTGGTGAATTGTGCAGGTTTGAAGGGCAGAGGGTCAGGGGTGGGAGGTGATGGGCGTCCAGGTGTGCTTCTCCAATTATCAGCTGCTTCTGCAGAGCTCGCACTCATGAAAACACACCGGTCCAGGCTGAGCTCCCTTCTCATCTCTCCCCTTCACAGACTCAGAGCCCTCCCCGGCTCCTGCACCTGCACCTCCTGACGGTGGAGGGATACCCTTCATATCCTGCTGGTGCCGCATTTCTGCTCTGTGTTTCAATCTCTGCACGTGTCCTTTGCTTGTTTTCTGCTTGCTTGTAGCTAACACGAACCTGCTGCCTCTTCTGGTCATTTTGTAGCAGCCATTTGACTTTGAATATGAAAGCCTATAAAGGCTGAAAGGACAATGATCATCACAAGAGGATTGAGGCTGGAAGAGGCAGGTTTGGAGGTGAGCAGGAGCAAACCTATGAAAAAAAAACCTGGAACTGAACAATGGTGTTTTATGTGGGATGAAAAGGAATGAGGGGATGGAGGCAGATCAAAGCGCCAAAGCAAAATGTTGAGATAAAACCACAAAGCAAGGAATGACTGAGATCCACAGCAACAATTCAGATGAGGCAGCAGACAGAGGGCATCTTCAGACTGCAAACACTCCTGTTAAACAAACGAAAGGAAGTACCCGCTGGTACCAAAAACCCAAACTCCTATAGATTTTTACTGAGAAATAAACAGCTAGTTGTTATGTTTATGGGAATCACCAGGCTTGCTCTGCTACAGTTTTTATCATGTTCTTGTTAATCCTAATTTACCTTCATTATATTTTTTCTGTAAGTGATTCAACTTATAAACTGACCAATCAGATGCCTCAATGACAGCATGGGGCCCGCTGTTCGAAACGATTGACAGATGTGCGATCAACATAAATCATGCAACACTTTACTAACGAATGGATCTTTATTTGTTATCGTCACAGGTACAATGACCCTTAAAGTGCTTCCTGGTCCGTGCAACACTCATACCTAAAACAACCCCTGGTAAAAACTTACTACTAAAAATAAGGAATAAGACATAAAAATACATAAAAAGGGCAATACCCAGTAACTAAAAACATGAAATTATAATTAATTTGTTGTAAGATAAAATGCATTTAATCATCAAAAATTGGGTACCCAATTAATGTGTTAAAATTGATAAAATCAGAAAAAAATAATACTGGTCACTTTACCAACGTAAATTGTTGCATAATGGCGCAAGGCAGCTTTTTTCTGTACAGAATCTCCTTACAGATTCAGCTGATTTGCATTGATCATTGATTTAAATTGATTTACACATCACTGCTATAAAGTGTTGCATGTCTATGCAAAGCTGCTTTTCTCCACTTCAGAGTCCGTTGGAATCACATAAAATGCGTAAACGATTGAAGAGTTACAGTAGGTCAAAGAGCGTGTGTTATTTAGGTGTCGCTGGCTATGGTGCTAAAGATGAAAGGAAAATGACAGGCTTTTTTTAGAAGTCCA
Organism: Oryzias latipes; assembly: GCF_053564925.1. Lineage (NCBI taxonomy): Eukaryota > Metazoa > Chordata > Actinopteri > Beloniformes > Adrianichthyidae > Oryzias > Oryzias latipes. The sequence continues at coordinate 28,474,562 of NC_136242.1, read as the reverse complement.
GAGGCAACCCGATTTAGGATAGGACTCTCCTGCAGAGCAAGGAGAATAATAAAAAACTGTTTATGATTAGTTAAAATTTCATTGAGTGACATTTAAACTTTTCCTTATTGCAAAGATAAATTAGAATGGCCTATTGACCCGGCCCATTTTGTTTACACTGGAGTTTGGTAGCTGTGGCTTTGCTTTCTGGCAGCCCAGATGTCCTCCAGCGCTCTTGTGATGCTGTTTGTCGTCTCTCCTTTCCTTTCCTTCTTCTGTTTGTCTTCTGCATGGCCAGAAGACAAATACACACAGACACACTCCCAGCCACCCCCCCATCCCCTGTGCTGGTCCTGGGAACAGCTCCAATTACCTGGTGGCCGCATCATAGGGACTCTAAATAGGCTGTAGCACCGAACAGGCATGTCTGAAAAGGATTGCTCAGCGGGAGAAAGGGAAGAACAGGAGGAGGGGATAGAGGAAAGAGAGAATGCAGAGCCAGGAAAAAGATGAAAGAAGAAAATGAAAGTGATGGAAACCAGGGAAGTTAGAGGAGGGACAGAGGAGGAAATGTGCCTCCTGCCAGGGCTGGCCAGAGCCTGTAGGGAGCCGATGAGCAGCCCAACATTGGTGCCCCTTGAAAAAACACTCAAAGCTTGAATTAATAAAGTTGCAGCTGAACTGACCTGTCCCACCTGTAAAGCTGCCCTTGTTTACACCTATACCCCAGTATGAGCCACTTTTTGACATCCAAAAGCAAGAAGTCATGTTTTAATCGGACATCCGTAAACTTTTTACTAGCTGTGTTTCATCTCCAGGAATCCCGATAAATAAATGGGGGATTTTTTTAAACTTTACATTATACTAAACAGGTTTTTATTTCCAATTAAACAACTTTTCAAATGTCCATTTTATTATATAGCTTTTATTGTTTTAGAAAAACAGTTTTATCGAAACAAATTTTAACGTAATAAAACTGCAGCTTTTGAAACAGCATTTCATGTAGTTATATGAGAAATTAATCTGAAAGCTGCTTTTTTTGCATAAAACAATTTCCAAAATTTGAATGCTGTTTCAGATGTCTAATAAGTGTTCTTGTTTTCTCAGAAATTCAACGCTGAACATTCATTCATCTACTTATATCACATGAAGTTATCAGAGGTCAGACATGACTCCACAATAAATACTTTAAATGTCCATAAGTCAAAAAGTTGTTTCTCAATCAAAGAAGAAATATAAAGAATACCTTGATATCCGCTGAAACGAAGACATTGTACTGATTTGATTAAATAGAATAATCAAACATGATCCCAATTTAATTCAAACCACTTTATTTTAAAAAGCTCCAGTTGGCAACTAAGGTTCTCCCAGGGGGTTATGCTAAGGCCAAGAAACATCAAATGTCACTTCTTTAAGTACAACAAACTCAATAGGAAGCCATCTGAAGAGACCACTTCATGTCTGAATGGAATAAACACTGGAACATGTCGTGACATAAAAAAGATTCCTTAGTAACTCCAATGAGGAAACAGGAAGCAGACATCTGCAGTTGGAGAAAAGAGAAATAAATGCTAGTTACTGCAGCAGTTGGAGAAAAAAGCAGGTAAGCACAGGAACACCTAAAAAGCCAAGGAGCCAAGTTAGTAACTGCAGCAATGAGATGGATGAAGTTCTCTTGCTGCAATTCTTCTGGTTCTTTTTCTTTCTTGTAGGTGTGCAGAATTTTCAAGGCTTCCTGTTGCTCCTGCAGCCTCATTAAATGCTTGCATCTGTTGCTTCTGAGAGCGGTTCCTGCAGCCCAACCAAGAAGTCTAGTAGATGATGTTGGTGAGACCACATCTGAATGGATGTTTCCCCACAAGCTCCAAACAGGAAGTTGCATCTTCTAATTCTAAGGAATTTGAAAAGCTTAAACTTGAACCTAAAATAAAGATGTGAGCAATCATTATTGGGAAATTATTTTTATTCCACGTACTGTACATGTCAGTCTTGTGTTTACCTGCTGTCCCACAATTCCCTAGACTGATTCCTGGCATTTTCTTTGCTGTGAGTCATTTTTGTCTCCCGTACATTTGTCTCCTCCTGATTTTTCTCAACTTTTCAGGAGAATGACAAGAGGAGGATACAGAGAAACAGTCAAGCCGACAGAATAAGAAGCCTCTGTGGGTGAGACTGAAAGGAAGCTGTCATTTTCTTACCAAGTGTCATCTCGCAGCTTAATGCAAGACAACACTGCTTAATATTGTGCATTACTTGTTTATTTTTGTCTCCTAATAAAAAAAAATATCCTTTTGTGTAATTCTCTTCACCTTTCCTGGTCGTGATCACATTATGTTTGTTCATGTTTAAAAATTTCATGTCATTTCTTGGGATTTAATTGTTACAGAATTTTGCTGGGGCGGAGCTAGAACTTTTTATGTGTGTGTGTGGGGGGGCGCTTTGGAAGGGTGGCAAAGCACCAGAGTGAGAGGTCATTACAAATGAAAGGATAAAAAAATACATACCGGTAATTCTTTTTTATTGTTATTGTTGTTTTTATTTCATTTAAAAATGTTGCTTGTGTAATTTTTTTCCAATGCCTAAAGAAGCTTGTATTGATAATCCTTGTCAAAAATGATACTAATATTGAATTATAATTGGTGGGGAAGTGTCGGGCAGCCCCCCACACGCACACTCTGCCCCTGTTTTTGAGAGAAAACATAACAGAATGTTGCATTATTAATGTAAACTGTGGAAATTGATGGCGAGTCAGAAAAAGATGTGAATCGGAAATCCAAATCTTTTGTCTACAATCTACGTGGCAGCTGTCAAAGATCAGCCACCTTTTCACTGAACTTCTACAGTTGGTGTTAGTTTCTACTTTGTCTGAAAATGTTGTCCCAGAGCCTCTTTTCTCTCGCACTTGATGTAAACTATGTGCCCTTATTTTGTTAAAAGTTAATTAGATGCATCAATCCAGTTGATTCCAATTAAAACTTCTCAATCGTTTATGTGTTTCCAATAATTCTGTTTCTCTAGTTGGTCCCTGGCTGCCTCAGGCAGGGTAAATATTAAACTGCCGACTCAGCGGTCTGGTAGGTTCAAATTCACAGTCGGGTCATGCAAAAACATCTCTAAAATTGGGTTATGCACACATTTTTGGGTGGGCGCCTTACATCCTTAGTAGGAGCAGGATTTCCTTTGTGTTCTTTGCAGATGGTGGTTTCTTGTTTGCTTCATCAAGCTAAGACCTTTAGCATCGCCAAGTCTGAAGCCATGATTCTTGACTGAAGAAAGGTAGTTTATTTCCGTCCAGGTTGGTGGAGTGCTCCTCCTCTAGGCGGAGGAGTTTTAGTATCCTGGTGTCTTGTTCACAAGTGAGGTAAGATCGAAGTGTGGAATCGACAGGCGGATTGTAGCAGCGTTTTCTAAAAGCGAAGCTCTCAATTTACTTTCCAATACTGAACTATGGTCATAAGGTCTGGGTCATGACCCAAACAACGAGGTTCTGGATGCAAGCACCTCAAATGAGCTTCCTTAGTAGGGTCAGTGGGTGCTCCCTTAGAGATAGCGTAAGAGGCTTGGTCACCTGGAGAGATCCTGGAGTAGAGCTGCTGTTCCTCCACATCAAGAGGATTTCCAGGAACGCCCAACTGTCCAACACTTTAGACGTCCCCCCAGAGGAGCTGGAGAAGGTGGTCGTGGAGTGGGAAGTCTGGGCATCTTTGTTTTGACACAGTCTCAGATGAGCAGAATAAGATGGATGGATGGATGGATGGATGGATGGATGGATGGATGGATGGATGGATGGATGGATGGATGGATGGATGGATGGATGGATGGATGGATGGATGGGGCATATGCCTCAAATGCAGTTACAATGGTTACTGAATGAGTACAAAACAGTTATAGAGACTAAAATCAGGTTTTGAATCTGACTGCAGGTGGGTTTTTTAGTTTGTAAAGTTTGACTTTTAACATATGAGTTTAAGGAAGTAACTCACTTTTGAAAACTGCTCTCAGTGATCATTCTAAAGTACTGCAAGATGGTTTTGTGTATAGTCGTTTTCATATGTAATACCTCTCTATTACGTGTCTCTGCTGTATTTTGACATGCATCAGTGCGTTTGGAAGAGAACACCCAAGTGGTCTATCGCAGAAAACCACCCAGTCCAGAATCAGCTTTTGAAGAAAAACTTGAAACCTCAACGGACGATTTTACAAATGTACAAACTCAAAAACATACTTTAGATGAGCCAAAATACCTTTTAAAGTCAGATAATATTTTTGCGCTTGTTCTTTCGTTTTAGCTCTTTTTCAGGATATTCTCATTTTCATTACAGTGCTTGCAAGAACTGATTTATGTGGTGTAACACCTTCATTTCTTTTACATAAATACACAATAAAATTCACTGGCCGGTGTGGCATTTGCAACCAGGGAGGCTCACTGATTCAAAAAGTCATTATAGTCGGTTCTAGAGATTCGTGTCCCTATATGAGCCTCTCAGTACTTTTTCTCTTTAACAATGACAATTAGTACCTTCCTCTTTACTCGCTGTCAACATACAGTACAGACCAAAATTTTGGACACACCTTCTCATTCAAATGAATGGGAGGGTGTGTCCAGACTTTTGGTCTGTACTGTGTATAAGCAGGCACTTGTCAGTAGTTGTGAAATTTCTTTTAATGCTGGATTTAACTTTCTCAATATTTATTATGTTGTTAATCCATTATGTTAAATGAGAAGTAAAGTGTAATATTTAGCCAGACTGCTGATAAGTTTCCCATTTTAGACTGACTGATGTTTTGGTTCACAGTCACACGATTACACTTCAGTGTTGTGCCTCAGTAGTGACAAGTAGTCTTAAAGGGCCTATTCCGCACAAAATGTATTTTTTGCGTTCAGCTCCACTGGTATGTGAATGAATGTCCCGGTGAAGGTCAGAGGGACCGTAGGCGCGAACTGGCAGCCAATTAAAATTGGGTATTCCTCTAAAAACTTGCGCTCAGATTACGAGCCCCTCACAACCCACGAAAATGAGCGGGTCCGCACATTGTGTTAGACCAGTGAGAACAGCCCCTTCCAAGAAGAGTCTGTGCTGCCAGCACCACCCCGAAGCTAATACACACAACCAGTTTCTCTGCGGAGAAACGCTTTCCTTTTATATGCACAACATGTACATCCATTTTTGCAAAAGTTCGGCTGTTGTTTGGAGGGTGCTGAGGTCGACTCTAAGATGATGTCATGAAATGGGCGGGGTTGGAAAAAACTCATTAAAAATAAACAATATTTTGTAAAAAATGTGCTCTTTAGTGTACCAAAGGTAATATATTACTATATTTATGGCTATGGTTTACCATAACAGGCTTAAGGACAGATAGCATAATACAGGCCCTTTAAAGAAGTATGGCACTAAATGATTGGCATTTACAGTAGTTCCTCACCATAAGAACGCCTGATGTCCAGTGATGGATGTCTATCTGAAAACCAAATGCTTAAAGACTCACTCTGAGGAAAATTGTGTTTTTGGTGTTTTTTAACATGTGCTTGTAGCATTTTTCTCATGATGCATATGTTTTTAACTGAAAATTTGTTCCGAACTCCCGGTGGTAACAAACTCTGGTTCACTTTAAGCGATCCTGTCTGAATACACCCTTAAAGCTTTTAAAATAGATCAAAAGATGATCGGAGTGGGTCTTTAAAATATGCACAAACAAAAAAGCATCCAATGATACTAAAAATGCCACATAAAATTATGTGATCATTTGATCATTGTTTGATGTGTGCTAAAGGATTTTTTTATGACTCCAAAGTATACTATAAACTGAGCCACACAGATCCATTATTTATTATAAGTTATTAAAACTTCAAGTTTTTAGTCTTAGTTAAACTTTGTTGAAGAGAAATGGCGTATGGCGTATACTTATATAGCGCCTTTCTTCCTACAAGGACAAAGCGCTTTACAGTCACAGACCCATTCACCCAGTCACACACACATTCACACACACAGTCACACACTGGTGGTCGCTCCGCTGCCAAGCACAGGCGCCCGCCTACCACCAGAGGCAAGGTGGGGTTCAGTGTCTTGCCCAAGGACACTTCGACTCATGGGCGTGCAAGGCGGGAATCGAACCTGCAACCTTACGATCATGGGACGACCGCCCTACCGCTGCACCACGGCCGCCCAAGAATAACTCAGAAATGTTCACTTTCTTTGAAGATTTTGGATATATGCGAATTGGCTAAGTCCCTTACCCTACAGCTTACGCTGAATGACATCACGAAAAGTCGCAGGTCACCAAAACCTCATAGCTGCCTGCGCTCGGAAAATACATAACATCGGTTTTATACATGTAAAAAGTCCTTCAAAAACAAAAAGCCACTAGTTACATTTTAAAGTAAACTTATGTGCTTTGGAGCACTCCGATGTGAAGAAATGCGTTTCTCTTCCGGGCTACAGCACGATGAAGATCGCCCTACAAGCAGTAGGATAGCCTGCCCTAAGTCGCTACGGCTCCTCCCTAAAAAAACATTTTTGGACACCACTACAGCTCAAAATGCCCCTACAATTGGAGCAATAGGAAGTAGTCAGAGGGGTAGAGAAGTAATTCAGCCTTTTTTTATTCTATGGGACCTAAAAAGTGAAGTGCCTAAAACTGTGTTAAATATGTTGAATGCTTTTTATAGTTTATTCACTTTATCATTCTTGAATTACTTTTTCACTTGACACCTTTTGTTTCTTCAGACTTAAATGAATTGTGAAAAAGAAGGGCTTGTAAAATGTGCATTTGTTGCCATTGAACACAGAACTGGTGTGTTTTGCCATATCTACATATTATCGGCGTGAATCTCTGGTAGGCTGCTTTAACACGCGTGGGCGGTGTTTGCGAGTGCGTGGCTGCCCCCCATCCTGCATCACCATTCATCTCAATTTAACAGTGTTGGATATTTGACTGTGTGTGAGTGTGCGGCCATCAGATGTATAAATCACTGCTCGAGATTACGGCTCTTTTATTATTCATGATCCAGGCCTTTTATTGCCTGCGATATTTATCTCTTCGCTATCTCCCATAACCTGCAAAAAAAAAGGAGAAGGGAGGAGGACTGGGGTGGGGGCTGAAGCTGAGCTCTACATAAATAAATTTGTTAAGTGGGCGGGTGTGGTTTTGAGTGTGTGCTGTAAGTGTTCGATTTTCCCACCATGAGGCCCAAAAGCCACATGCAGCGGTCCCACATAACACTTCTTTCCTCTGTTTCTCCATTCTTCACATATGCACCTTGTTCTCACTTTTCATTTTGTCATCCCTCCACATCTCCTGCAGTTTGAGCTACTGTGATTTTGACAGCGGAGATTTTCATTTAATTGGCCCTCCAAAATAAAACTTTCAAATAAACCACACTTGGTTGTACCTTTTTGTTTGACATTGGGTGGATCGTCATCGTCAAAAGGGCTGATGCTTCATGAAAGACGTTTACACTCAAATCCCTTTTAACTTTTTTTCTATTTTTTTAACACTTAATGATATTAATACATTTCTAACTCAAGCATCCATCGTGTTTGTTATATATCTGATGTTTTTGTATTTTTTGGCCCAAACGAACTTTATGAAAAAAAACCCTGTAATTCTTCTTACAAACTTTACTAGAAAAGTACATCAACAGATGAATATCTGTAGTGATCGTTCAACGTTTAAAAACCCACAAGTATTTATTTGAGTATTTATTTACCTCTCTTCTTTGAAACTTAAGAAACAGACCCAACTTTTTCAACAGCAAAGTAATATTAATTTGAGAAAACGTCTTAGTGACAAGAATTTCTTTCTTTTTTTTTTTTTTTCTTTTTTTTTTAACTTGTCCTGTCCAACAGCTAGGCAGGCAGATGAGAGCTGAGGGCCTCTTGTGTTGGACATATTTTACTTTAACAAGAGGGGTTATTAATCTTCAGACAAACCAAAGGTATGACTGAACAAACCCCTTTTGTAATTGAGGCCAAACTTTTATTCATTTCAACCATGATTGAAAATCTTTGGTGTTGGACCGGACGGAAAAGGAAAGAAGGGAAGAAGAGGGAGGGATGTCAGAGGGGGGGGGGGGGGGGGGTGATAGTGAGAGGGGGGGGGGGTAAGACCATGAAGCAGCATAAAGCAGACAGGTTTACTGGTTGTTTATCATTACGGTACAGTTCAAATGTAGTACAAAAAGGGCGGGGCCTGTTCACACACACTCAAATATTATCAACACACCTGCTAGCCGCAAAAATGTTCACATGTCAACATGTACACAAAACAGATAGTGTTCACGAACGCATACCTATGCCTTTAAACCAACTAGTGTGAAATCTTTCATTCATTCAATCATGCAAACTATAAGTGCAAAGTGAGCTAACACCTGTGCTCAGGTGAGTGTTTATGTTCTTCTAAAATGGATGGTGGAATGTGAAAATAAGGAGGAGGAGCGCCCAGCCACCCCCACACCCAGACCCCCGCCACAGCAGCAGCGGCAGCCAGAATTCCCCCAACGCCACACGGGAACAGGCAGGGAACGACCGCCCCCCGGGCGACCAAGACCGCCACCCAGGCCAGGGCCAGCAGGACCGCCGCGAGGCCCCCAGAGCCAGAGAGCAGGGAGGCGCGGAGGGAAAGAGAGCGCCGCCCCAGCCCAGCCAGGAAAGCAGCCCCCCCGCCGCGCCGGAAGAGCCCAACGCAGGGCCCCACCGGAGAAGGACGCCCACAGCCCCAGACGAGCACCCCACCACCACCCAGGAGTTCCGGGCATCCCCCCGCCCCAACCCCAGGTACGAGCCAGGACCCCCCAAGGGAGACCCGCTCCGCACTCCAGGCAGCCACCCACCCGGCCCACGGTTGGTCCAGGGAGGAGCAAGGCAGGGGCCCGCCGCCTCCGCCCAGGAGGGGGGAACCCCGGGGAAAAAAGGGTGGCCCACAAGGGGTGTTATAAATATGGCCCGACCAGGCTCGGCCATGTTGGAAGTTTGGCGGGGCCCAGCGCTCAGGGGCAAGGACCAGGACCCACCCCCCAGGGACACGAACACCTCCGGCTCAGGTGTAATATGAACACCCCCACCGTGCGGAGAGAGCACCGCAGGGCCCAGGGAGCCGGCACCCAAGGGACACGGCCACCATCGCCAAGGGGCCCGCACCCCCCACCAGGGAAGGGGTAGGGGACAGATGGACCCAGGTCCCACCTTCCTTGCAAAATGTGTGTGCGTGTATGTGTGTATGAGAGGGTGTGTGTGTGCATGTGTGTGTGTTTATGTTGGAATGTATATATTGAAGGGGGAGGGGTGTGTGTACTAAGGAGGGTGCAGTTAAAATTGGCGAGTAGGGCACTAGGGGGACATCTCCTGATTACTCACAGTGATGTCCCCTCACCCTCCCCACCAAGGGGCCCTAAATGTCTAAGGTGCGGTTAAAATTGGCGGGTAGGGTGCCAGGAGGACATCTGCTGCTTGCTTGCAGTGATGTCCAAGCACCCCCCCTACCAAGGACCCTTCATGTCTAAGGTGCAAATAAAACCGAAAGAGGGGGGGCCCACTCCATACGGCAACCATAGGAGGGGGGCCACTGCCAAGTAGCCCCCCCCCAAGGCGCATCGCAGGCTAGACCCCCCACCCCCTCATCCTAATATGAGGTTATATGAGGAAGGGGGTAAGTTGGGGACAGCTGGTAGACTGTCCCCCGGTGGTCAAACAGCTAAGAGGCCAGGGCCACCCAGCCCAGGGGCCCCACCCCCGGAGGCGCCGACACCACAGGCCCGGCACCACCCACCCCACACAGAGAGAGAGGAGCCAGAAAGCCCGCCCCCCCCGGAGCAAGCCCAGGCCCCCACCCCCAAACGCCGGCCCTAGAGGAGCTCTGGTCAGGCCTTGACGGGACCGAGGAGGCCAACCGGCCGAGGCAACCACTGATTGCCTCAGCGGAGACCCCGACCCGTTAGCCCCCCCGACCCGTACCAATAATGCCCCCCCCCCCCCCCCCCCAGAACGCCCCCCCACAGGACAGGGCCGACAAGCCCCCCACCCTACCCCACCCCAGACCCCGCAGCCGAAGCGGATGACACCCAGAGCGACCGGGGGCCCCGAGAGGGTTGTCCCGTCCCGTCCCAGAGCCAGGGAAGGGCCGATCCCAGCCCCAGGTGCAGATGGGCAGCCCATCCGGCGCCGCTGGGCCCCCCCTCCCGAGCAGGGTTCCCCCGCCAACCCCCCCCCAGCGCAGGCAAAGGGACCACCCCTCCAAGCCAAGCCAGACCACCACCCCACCCCCCCACCACGCACCCCCACACCCAAGCCCAGAGGACCACGCAGCGCCCCAGCCCGCCCCACCCAGGCACCGGACCCGACCCCCCGACCAACGGAGCCCGACCAACGAGAATTTCTTTCTTAAATAAGAAATCTTGGCAAGACAAATTTCTTACCCTGTTGGCTTCTTATGTGTTTTTTATTTTTTTTTTATTTTAAGGAAATCTGTTAATGGGGTAGGAATTTTTTACTTCTAAAGGCCATGTCACACAGCCACTATATACATTTTGCATATATTGCATAAATGAAAATTGGTCATTCATGAATATACATGGAAAAAGTGAGAACAGTTGTGGTCTGTACATAAAATATTTGCAGATGTATCAGGAACGAACTATGTTAAAACCACAGAGAAAAGTACAAATAAACCACACTAAGAACACAGGTGCGTCAATTACGTAATTTCAATGCGAAATGTCCGTTGTACACGCAATACGCAATTTGTGTATGCATCTCTGAAAAATCATGCACAATTCTGTAAGATTTACATAATAATGCGTATAATATGTGTAAACTGTGTAATTCTTAACTGACCCAAAATTTTGAACAGCTCAAAACCGTATTCCCCTAAAGACCGATCAGCCTGAAACCCTCGACAGACGTCTGTGCACATCGGCGAATGACAAATGACACTTAAGAATTACGTTTATCACGCATGGATCACGACAGGCCGAAACTTCAATTGCGGAAAATGCACTAAATGTACCTAGTGGCTGTTTAGTTCTAGTGTAGTTAGTGCTAGTTTAGTGTAGCTTTGTTTACAGGAGTTTCTTGCTTTAGGTTTTAGCTAGACTAGCGTTGAATGTAAGAGGTTAGGCAGCTTCATTTGTTCAACACCAATCATGCACAAAGGAAAAACTTCTTCCTGATATTTCTTTTTTACAATTATTCTTTATAAAATTCAGTATTTTATACATATTGTGGCTTGATAGCTGTTTGGGGTACATTTTACCATTTAATGTACTGTCTCGATGCTTTAGCTTTCCTACTTATGCTTTTTGTTTTTGCCCATTGGACTTACTAATGCTTCCTTTGAATGCTGTCACATATTTTGATGCTAAACTTTGTTTTTATATTAGATTTTTAACTTTATGAAGTATTCCTCTGCTTCCTTTTAGATCCTTTTTTTTTATTAATCATCTTTTTTTCATTATGTATAGTATATTTTCAGCATATTCTGAATATCCTTTTGCCTTTTTTGCCTTTTTTTGGCAAATCTAGTATTAGATTCGAACAATTTAAGGTATGAAGCTAATTTTTTGCTTTGTTTTGCTTTTTCGTTATTAAGCTTGATAAGAGAGTTTGTGAGAGCAGAAGGCTTTGAAGATGACGGTAAGATATTTTTTTTTAACCCAAGGTATTTTTATTGAGTTTTACATTACACTAACACAAGTACAGAGTTCTGTTCTGTAAGTCTGAAAGACAAATTATTGAAAGAAGTGTTTGCAATAAAGCCAAGGAAAGAAAAAAAACATACACAAAAAAATAATAATACGTAAGAATAATAATTAAGATAAAAAAAATACCCCATACCATTCCCTGTCACTGCCACAGTCATATCATCACTCCATCACGCATGACCTGTACTATGTGCTACCACATGCAGCCAAACTGCTGTAGGCTTATGTTACTAAAGAGCTGGATGTTGTTCTCAAAAAGGGACCTTAAACATCTTCAAATATGTAAAAAGACTTTTTGAGTAAACACCTCATTTTCTCCAGTTTGAAGCAGGACATGATATCCTGTAGCCACTGTGAATGAGAGGGGGGAAAGGCATCTTTCCATTTCAGCAGTATAGCACGTCGCGCCAGGAGTGATGCAAAGGCTATACAGTGTTTTTTGGCAGTACCTAAAACAGCTTGGTCCTCCACAACCCCAAAAATGGCTGTTAATGGATTTGGTTTTGCATCAGTGTTAAATACACGAGACAGTGTGTCAAATATTGTCCACCAACATACATTCAAATGAGGGCATGAAAAGAACATATGATACAGAGAGGCATCTGTAAGATTACATCTTGTACATAGTGGACAAGCAGCCCTTATATTTTAGTTTTTTGGAGGTAGATTTTATTTAAATGAGGTAGTTTACCCTGCCATATATAGAAGGATATAAGAGGGTCTAGTTGCTGAAAAAAAGAGTCAGTAATGCATATTGGTAGAGTTTGGAAAAGATACCGAAGTTTAGGCAGTATAACCATTTCAACAGAGTTCACTCGATCAACTAAGGACATTGATAGGGAAGACCACTGCCGGACTATCAGTTTGATTTGGTTAAATAAACTGCAGAATTTATTTCAATAAAACTTTAAACTTTTGGGTAACTGTGACTCCAAGGTAAGTGAATCTACTGCGCTCGACTTTCAGAGTGAAACTATTAAAGTCTAGGTTTCGTGCTGCTTCGTTAGCTGGAAAGAGCTCACTCTTGCTAATATTCACCTTATAGCCTGAAAAACTTCCCTGCAATGCCTGGGCAGAGGGAAGAGACTGAGCTGGGTTGGAGACATAGAGCAACAGGTCATCTGCATATTTTTTAAAGCAGGTCTGTGTCTGCTCGGTTTGAAATGAAAACAGAAAGTTAATAATAACAGAAAGAAAGGCAAATGAGGACATTTCCCTTACTCGGCAAAGGCAGCAATACATTATAAAAAAAAACAAGGAAGGAGATGTTATTTTTTCTTTAAAGTGTGAATTAATTATTTGAGCATCTGTGAGAGAGTTTAGCTAAATCTGCCAAGAACCCCAGCCATTAGCAAACGTTTACGAGAGTAATTCTTGTTTCCGAGATGCAAGCTGGTCAAAAAAATATAGCCTTGATAGTCTTTAAGACGGCAGAAAAAAATGAAAGGAGTTTGGCTTGTGCAGCCAGTGGACATTGGCACAGATAGACTGAGAGGCGCAGAGAGAAGTAGTAGTTCAGAAAAATGTGAATGCATAAGCACATAATGTGTTTTCACAAACATTGGGCACCCATATATTCACATTTTTCTGAAAGCAAACTTGTACTTAAAACATTTTTCAGGTCAAAAGTGGACCCATATAACCAGATGTGAGGGACTTCCAGGGAATATGTGATATCCAGCAGAGAGGAACTGAGACGTGGACACGAGTGGTGAGGCTGCTGTGTTTTTTATTCATAGACGAGCCTCTGGGCTCTCTTTAAAGTCCCTCTCTCGGCTCATATTTGCTTTTTGATTCATATTGAAGTGCAACTGCTTTTAAGTAATTAAAGAGCTCTGATTCTGCCCTGTAGGCAGTCGCATGTGCCTTTCTGCAGAGATTTGGATTCAACTGGGTTTTCTGTTTCATGTGGAAAAGGGCCATTTTAACTAAGTGGTCCCCAAGATACTGAGCTCTGCCAGCCTCTTCTTTCTGTATCACACACACACACACACACACACATACACACACATGAAGCCGTATGGAACTAAAGAGCTGCAGGTCAGACTCCCTCACCTCACAGGTGGCAGTCACAGCTGCTCACGCGCACACTCGGACACACAAACACACCTGCTGGAAGCCCCTCCAAGCGTAGTGTGGAGCCCCCTAGTGAAGCATCCCAGTTCGCTTTAATACAGACAACACCCAGTTTTCTCATGTACAGCATCCCATCAGGAGAAATGTGAAAAAAATACTCTGCCACTGGTGCAGGTCTTTGGGTAAATATGTGTGACTACCTTTTGTGATTATTAGTTTGTTTTAATGAAATGTGTGAAAAAAAGATCAATTTGTACGTCCACTTTCCCCTGGTTCTGGTTTCAAAGCCACTTATGTTAACAATGACGTGTTTACTTTGTAAGAGCTGTTAGGAAATCTTTCCAAAGTGTTTATTGTCTCCCTTTTTTGGAGAAAATAAACATTCTGTCCCACAAAAGTGCCTCCATTTGAATTCAAAATGTAAGAATTAAAACGTGCTTTTGTTTTGACGTTAAATCCCTTAGACTGAAGCAGAAAATAGATTTTCATCAGACTATTAATTCCATTTCTGCTCCAGTTTTCAACAAGGACTTTACACCACAGCATGATTTATTATAAAATCATTTTTAAAACGTCCTTTTCTCCATCTATACATTAATACAATAAAACAAAACAACATCTGCTCACAAATAAAACAATTACAATTTTGAAAAAATTAAAAACATGAATCAGGAACTAAAAAAATACTACTACTCATAACATCTTTGTATTTGAGAATGCAAACAATAATAACAAATATAAGTGAAAAAAAACGAATAAATGTGATTAAAGAAATACTAATGTATACAAAAATCTACAAATAAGTATATTAAAAATATAGAGAAATTGTTTTACATTTTGTTTTCGATTCACAGAACAAATAGATGAATGTGTTGGATATGAGAAGAAAAATGCTCCAAAGTGGATGTGATCTCTGACATTTGTGAAGACCGCCATCTTGTGTCAAACTGTGACACTGAAATGAAGACGCACTTTAGCGCGCAATTGTTTGCAGTTGTTTTAATGTTTTTCATGTGCAGACTTTGGATTTTCGATTCAGAAACAGAGCAAAAAAATGTTGTTTTCTTCAGTTTGCATTAACTTTCCTCATAAATAGAAGCTTCACAGTTAGAAAAGACCGTAGGAAAAGATCACTTTAGTTAGGTAAAAAATAGTCATCCAAATAATAACTCTTCAGATATTGAGTAACACTGTAAACATTTTTTGATTTATTATCTACAATCTATAGATTCGGAAAAAACAACCATTTTCAATTGTGTAAACTCTGAAATTGAAAGTACAAATGTGAATTATTTTAACAGAACAAGAACCTCCCCTCACTTCCAGTCTATGTGAATGTGAATTTCAAAATGCAAAACGTTGGATTTTTGTGGAAATATCTTTAATTGTATTAGCTGAAGGCAAATAACCATAATTTAAACTTTTAACATACCCTTTATAAAATACATTACATTTATTCTAGCCTTCTTTGCAGTTGAGCTGTATTTTTAGTATTAAAGGTTGTTTAGGCTGCTTTAGCAAACAGCACTTTTTGGGGTTTTTTTGCCACTGATGTGTTTTGTGGTTGTACAATCAAAGGCAAACTAAGGCTACGTTCACACTGCAGGGCTAAATGCTCAATTCCGATTTTTTTGAAAAAAATTCTCCCCGCGATTCTGATCACGGTCGGAAAGGAAAAAAAGTCATGGCGGGGAAGGTTCAACACAACACTCGGCCATTTCGCTGGAAACATTTTCAAAAACCGTCCGGTTGCGATATGAGCCCTGGAGTTTGGCCTGAATGGAGCTGTCACCCCAAATATGAATCCAATCGGTGACCTCGCTTCCCTTCCACTGACTGGTCTCAGCAGCATCGTCTGCCATGGTTTATGTTTGTGTTCTCATTCCCGCCTACTTCAATGCAGAATGATGACGTTTGTAGCGTATCGATGACGTACGGGTCGGATACATGTGGCCTGAGCGTTCAGACGGAGGTCGCATTTCAAAAGATCGGATACGTATCGGATTCAGGACCACAGACCCAAGTGGCCTGGGTCGCATTTGAAAAGATCGGATCTGTGTCGTTCAGACTGTCATGAAAAGATCCGATACAGGTCGCATAGGGGCAGAAAAATCGGAATTGGGTCGTTTCAGCCTGCAGTGTGAACGCTAAGCCTAAGTTGGGGAAATTTTACCTTTTTATACATTTATAGTGAGAGTTAATGTTTTTTTGTTAATCAACAATCTGCTCCGGTAAAAGTGAAAGCATGATGCAGTAAAACTGCTCTTAGGAGCGCAATTTATGCAAAAAGTTACTTAACTTGTTACCACCCTCCTCTTGTTGCTATAGACTTCACAAAGGCTGCTAACTGCATAAAAATATGACTCTGGCATCCTTTGGAAAATCCAGTGGAAGTGAAAGCTCATTGAAAAATCCCTTGTTCAAACATCTTCAGCAGCTTATGGGCTGCAGGATCCTAATGGGAGAAGGGCTGCGGCTGCGGCAGAGGAGTGGGCAGCACAGCGCTGCATGCAGCTTTTATCTTCATCAATGTTGCATCCAAACACTTCTCCCTTGTTTTTATGCCAAACATCAGGAAACAGTTCTTATAAAATCCTTTGGCTGATCCCCTAAAGCTGCATTGCGGAGTTACATAGTATGGAGGCAGAAAAACTGTCAGCTGTTGTCGCCTCCCTCAGTTTTGCACTTCTTCTGTACCCAATATAACACACTGAACTTTAATAAAGACAATATTCCTTTCCAATGCGTGTGTGGACCTCAAATAATGAAAAATATTGATTTGAAGCATCCTTAAGTCGATATTACTCTCTGTCATCTGGGAGCTCCTCCAGGTTGGAGCTGGAGCGTCATTGTGAAGCTCGCACTGCCATCTAGTGACAATAAAAAAACAAATGACAGAAACAGAAAATGTTCTCTTTTAGGTTTAATATCTAATCATGTGCGCTTTTTATCATAAATATTATCTTTTGAAATTGATGGAAACCCTCAAATTTAGCATTCTAAAGAAGTTAATATCTAAGTATTCATATTTATTAGAAAGAAATTATCCAGTTTTTTAGCGATGGAGGCTAAAATAATGTAGGTAATGAGAAGAAAATACCCTCATCCATAAAACCTCATCAAGCACTAATCTTAATAAATTCAAGTACTATTATGTCTGTATTTGTACTAATTTTGATCATATGAGAATGCTCTCCTATGACAATACATTCTTCTTTTTTGGTAATTTAAATCATGCTTTTAAGGTACAAATTCTATTATTGCAGGAAATCGTTTTTTATCAGTTTGACACGTGGTCACAAACAACTAAAGTCAAATGTACAATTCGGTTCATACAATTAAATTCTACTTAATGGGAAAGTCAGAAAAATGTAAAAAGCCTTGATAAACCGAGTGTTGGGAAAATGTTCATAAAATGGAGACAAGAAAACTCATGTAAACAAAAACACAACCCCCTTGGAATAAATGAAACCAAAAAAATTTAAAGAGGAATAAACACTGAATGTGATCTACAATAATATTATCCAGCTGTGAAAGTGATTCATGAGATTGCAAAAAATGTAAAAGAAGTAGAGGAGAAACGAAAAAGACAACAACAAAAAAAGAAATAGAGAATTTTTTTTAAAAGCATCCCTGACTTAGGTTAAGTTTCTTTGAGATTAGCACATTTAAACACCACTAAACTGCCTTTTTTGTCTTTGTGTTAAAGCTACCCAAACCTGAAACCAAAAGATTAACACTTTGAAACAATATAAATAAATGAATCTGTTGGTTAAAATAAAAAATATATATTTGAGAAGTTTTTTTTTTTTTTAGCTTTGATCAAATTTGTCAGTTTTATTTTAGCTTTTTGACTTTTGGCTAAAAAACCTTAGGGAAAAGAATCTGATCAAGATATTAGAAACATTTTTGTTTTTAGTTGTTTACTCATGACCAGAAAACAAAATCCTAAATGGCACACAAAATTCAACAAAAAATTGTATAGATTGTAGGTTGTATTACATAAAACTGGGGTAAGACAAACATTTTCTAGATTTTCCAAACAGTGACTGACGCCTGACATTTAAAAAAATTATAGAAGTGTCTGTTTGCTGTTCTCACATTGATACAGTATTTATTTTATTTTTAAGATAATTTATAACATGACAAAAGGTTTTTATTTTAATTTATTCAGAACACCACAATGACTTTCTTTGCAGAGGCTTCAAGTGTTTTATTTAATACTCCTATTGAACAAGAAACTTGAACATTTTTAGAAAACCTGCTCATAACCATAATGCCAATTGATCAAAATTACAAATAATTTTTGTTTAAATTATTTACAGGGAAAAGATTAGCAAAAACGCTTACAACCAGAAGGTGGCGAAGTGGTTCTCTTCACCACACAGCATTTGTGACGTCATCAAGTTCCAAAATGGCTGTCAAAACAGGAGCAGCTGTCAACAAATAAGAGACTGACTAGAAAACTGTCTTGAACTAAATCTTCAGCTCTGCTCCAGATCACTTCAATATCTAACATACTGTGGTAATGTTATGTAAAATTCAACTCCATTTTCCCCCAATTCACAGAGCAGTTTTAAATCAACATAAAACGTAGACAAAAATAAATAACGTAAAGGCAAAATTCAACGTTTTTTTTTTTTTACAGTGAGATTATGAGGCTTATAGGAAGATCATCTGATGAATCAGCCAAAGCCAGAAACTTTTCCACTCACTGTGGAAGCTCCATTTTGCTTCTCTGTGATTTGGAGAATGCCTTTAAATTAAATGGGAGTGCTCTTCTGCTTTCTCTATATTATTTTTATTACTATCATTATTATTATTATTAGCAGTAGTAGTAGTAATATTATTGTTGATATTTCTAAATTTTGAACATCTAAAAAAATAGCTTTTTTTTTCTTTAGTATCATTTGATAAATATCCGTTAATTTATATTTCGTTTGAACTCCAATGTTTTCCTTATGGGGAACCTCCTCACCAGTAAATTGTTTGGATTGAACGTAGTCTAGAGTCCACCGTTTGCTCTGATTGAGGGGATCATTTGGAGTTGCTGGTGGACATTAACCCCTAAAAATATAATTTTCTCATTACAGCTTTAAGACAAATTTTTTTTTACTGTTCCTGTTTTTATTTAATGGTAATTTTATGTTTAACTTTGTTAGGTGCGTGGGAGAAGGGGGGGCCTTGCATTATGTTTTTTTTTAAACATTTGCTTTATAAATAAAGCTTAATTTAATGTTTTTAACTATAGTTTATTGTGCCATAGTATTAATTGATGCTATAGCATATTTTTAATCTTTAAAGAAAGGGGGGGGGGGGGGGGTCATAAAAACACAGCCAAAACGATTGCTTCTGTTTCTTAGATTTCTTTTCATCCGTCAGCTACAAATGATGATTTGTAATGCATACTTATGATTTGAAGAATTTCGATAGGTTTTTGCAGCCAAAATGAAAATAAATGGCACAGTTCTATAAGCATTTCTTCAGGTTAAACTAGCAGACTTTTTTTTTCCTTAAACCAAATCTTTTCATCAGACTGATTCCTTCAGGGGTCTCAATAGTAAATTATCTGCATGTGTTCATTGTATTTAAAAAGTGTTCTTTATGTTTATTCAGATCGTTTGTGTAATTAAAATGCAATAGGAAATCCTTCTTCACTTTTCAGACCTTTTCTCCTTTTTAAAAGTCCAATTGAAGCGTGGAATCCAAGCGGCGTGTTTGTATTGTTTACATGACGCTGTTTCCGCTCAGAGATCACTTCACAGTATCGGTGTGTGTGGTTGATATGATCAGTGGACAAACGCTCAGATTACTATCAAATAACTACAACTCGGTCGTGTGTTGATGACGTCACAGTCTGTGGGGCTTTCCGGATACGTCATCCCGGTCTTCCGAGTGTTTGAGCTAGCGGTTGCGGCGTTCATGTCGCGAGTCTCCTGAAACGTCGCAGTGTTTGTCGGACTGCTTTTACTCCACGTCTACCATGAAAACGGCCAGGGCCTCTGACGGTGGCCAGATGGTTGAATTTTGAAACGCCGTCGCCAGAAACGCCGGTTCGTACCGACAGGCGGGATGTCAACAACGCGGCCCCTCCTTGGGATGCGACGAGTCACCGAGCTAACGTACCCCGAGCAGCCGAGCAGCAGGCTCCCCGCGGCCGCCGGAAGGCAGCAGACGGAGGCCGCCACCACCGTGGACGAGTTCACCGTCCTGGAGGATAAAGAAGAGGAGCTGAAATGCGCCAAGCCGCGCGTGGAACAGGTTTTTA
This sequence comes from Oryzias latipes, assembly GCF_053564925.1. NCBI lineage: Eukaryota > Metazoa > Chordata > Actinopteri > Beloniformes > Adrianichthyidae > Oryzias > Oryzias latipes. Next base: position 28,454,544 of record NC_136242.1, on the reverse strand, counting down.
AGGTCACGTTCACCATTATCGGGCTGCTGGACACGGGACAGCCGCACGGCAGCAAAACGTTACGGCAGATATGGCTGCAGCTCCGGGGTAACAGGGAGGACGTGTCCAAGGCAAAGGTGAGCTTCCACGTGCACTTCCCAGGTACAGCATTCGTTTATTATAGTTTTGAGACAAATGTAAAGCTTAGCAGCGCGGCTGCCCTTCCAAAAAAGCAGGTGCATGTCTGTGTCCTGCGTCTGCCTGACTCCATTCATGCACCACAAAAGTGCACATAAAGAACTTCAAAGAAAAGCCGCTTTGGCCTGCAGGACCCCCGCTTTATCAGTCTGCCATGTTTCTCAGATCCACCCCCAACCCCGTCTCAAAAACACTTGAATGAATGTAAAGTAAAGTTGCTCATAGCTGTCCTTACTCTAATGTAGCCACATAAGTCACACTCAAGTATTGTAGGAAATGGCATGACATCACATTGCATTTAATTCTGCCTTTCCATTCAAAAATGTTACTAGTATGACGGCATCAGGGTTAATGGCACGATTATTGTAATTGTAAAAGCCAATTTAGGTTCCATACGAAATTAAGAAAGTAGAAACCGTTAAGTTTATTTGTATGCCATAGTTCAGTGATCTGAATAAAACCACTCTGGCTCAAATAAACACTTTATAGTGTCAAACCTCCCCAACCCTAAACCAGAACTTTGACCCTTTGAAGGCCACTCGCTCATCAAACTTGAATTATTCCAGTGATTAAACTAGCATAACCTCTAACATATTTTTCTGCTGTTGGATGAATGACACCCAAAAAAAGGTCTCTCTCATAAAACACCCAGAAGTATTCAAATTTTATGTAAAAAGTAAAGTGAAATAGTATTTAAATTTGTCTTAGCAGAGATTTAAGAGGAAAAATTCTGATAATTCAACCTGCAAGGTTTGGTTTTTTTGCTCAATTTGCCACTGGTTTCTTCTAGAACTGATTGCTGAACAACTGCTAATTTACATCAAGGTATGGATGTTGGTTTTCAGCTCACTCAGGCAGTGAAGTTTTTAAAAACAGTCATTTTTTTGCCTCACTAATAGTATTTCTGATTGAGACAGTTACCATTATTATATCTTCCTTTACTCATTAATCTAATTGTACCATCGGCTTATCAAAGATGTTTCTGCTGAACAACAGAAACTATTGTTTTAAAGGATTAAATCAGAACTTTACATCTTCATTTCAAGCCAAATGACTGTGATCTTGGAGAAGTGTGAGTATAAGTAAAGACTGTTGATACAGTATTTATTAAAACTTTAAAAGCAAAAGAAGTTCCTGGTAGTTGTGGCTCTACGAACTCAATAATAGCAAATATGGTAGACTCATTGACCATTGAGACACATGAATGAATCTTTTTGAGATGAAGAGTATCTGCGATGATAACCAAAGTATTGAGTTTATACCTGATTTATTGTCTATAAGTTTAGGAATAATGGACGTAAACAAAGGATGTGGAAATGCTATTTTAAAATATAATGACAAATGTATTAAGTAAAAGTATTTCCCACTGAATTGATGTCTTTTTGGAACAGTCAAAATGGTACAAACAAACTAAAATGAAATGAAGCAAGTATAGACTGAAATACACCGTTAAAAGTCTTTACTCTTCTTTACAGAGCTTCCTGAGTTATTCTAAAAAAAATGATGCAATAAAACCACTCTTCCTCTTTTTCCCATAAAGTTACTAGAGTAAATTTGACGGTAACCCCAGCACTGGAAGCAATAATCGTGCACAAACCCCTCGACAGTAGAGGGTTTTGTGTGTCCATGCATGGAGTTGGGTTTTCACTGAAAGCTCACACAACAGCACTTTGGTTTGGAAGCATCTATTCCAGCCCATAGGCGCTATGTAAAAACACACAATGGAGAAATGAAACCAGCAAAAAAATTCCAGTCATCACAGGTTTAAGTTCCTAAACTCAATATAGCTTTTGTTATTATACTGTTTAATACAAAAAGCAGTTTAAAATTCTGTGGAGTTTTAAAATCCATGACGGACAGCTACTGCTGGAGGTGAAGCGAAGACAGACTGAACAGCTGTTATTAGAATCTCAGGACATTTACTCCCCAAGAAAATCATAAGACCATTGTGTGTGCTTTAACCTTTATTTCCTTTTTGAAGTGCAAAAGTCTTTAACTTTTTACGTTTGACAGTTGTCTGTAAATCGCTTGGAGTTACTGAGATATGAAAAGTGCTTTAAAAAAGTTTGATTTGATCAGTTCTACCCACAGAAACCTCCCCCCTTCAGCCTTTTGCTGTTTGGAGAGGTCTCTAGTTCAGGTGTTAAGGCCTGTGTGTGTTCTCTGCATAAATAATCATTTATTTTACAGTTTCTTGGTGTGAGTGTCATGTATGCAACCTGAGGAAATTGTCTGGAAGTTTTGAGTTACCCTTGAAAGCCTCAGAGGAAATTTCGGATCCTCTCCGGCTGAACCTGTGGAGCTCTGCTGCCGCTCTCATGATGAACCACAGCTCTGACTCAGTTTCTCCACTTAAAAGACAAGGCTTGATTTTTAGTCTGACTCTGCTGAGGCGGAGCGCATGGCTTCCTTGAAATGTTCTACTCTTTAAAAACGTGTGAATCACGTGTTTTTCTGATCTCCTAAAATCTGCATGCCACCAGCTGCTCTGCCAGTCGACCGAGCCAGCAGTGAAAGCCCACATTTTACCGGATCTTAAACCAGTTTGCGGTAAAGATGACACGAGTCAGAGAGGGCTTCCTGAGTGACAACATTAACTTACTTGAGTGTTTGATCCGTTTGGGAAATCACTCCAGCATCATGACATGTGGTGCCATGCAGAATTTACCAGCACTGCGTGGCGCGTTTCACTACTGCAGTTTCTCATCGTCGGAAAAGAAAAGTATTTTCTTTCAGTTTCTGTTATGAAGCACATCCAGCTGTTCTTTACAAACTGTTCTAATCCACTCAGCCATCAGAAATTACTGACTTCAGAAGTGACACAACAGAAGCAAGAATCTTTTAGCATTTTCCTTCTTCACTGTTTTAATTTCTTTACATTTTCTTGGAAATTCATTTTTAACTGGCGACATGTTTGGAATAAATTAAGATAATAGAAGCAGTAGAGAGAAGAGTAATGCAGTTTCATGTAACTATGAAAATGTTGACCGTTAAAGAGTAATCTGATTAGTTTTGAGGTCACAGGCTAGGGCGTGAGGGTTGGGGAAAAAGCACCTCTAAGGATATTTCTCAATTGGATTCCTTTTTTTCAACACGTATATGGAGTAAAATAAATAAATAAACAGGATGTTGGGAAATCTCGGCATAAGTCATCAGACAGCACCGCACGGGAAAACCAACATTAGAAATCAGTGCTTAAATGTGGGAAATCCCTGGAAATCTGGTGACACGTAAAAAACAACCTGCTGCATTCCAACACCAAACCTTGAATTGCTTTTATGATGTTATGACCCGATAAAACTCTGCAGTGTTTCCTGACTGGCTGACTGACAGGTCGGCCGCATTCAGGCGCTTTTTGAGACAAAAGGGGGCCAATGAAAGAAGTGGAGATGATCCCAAGAAAAATCTGCTCTGTAGCATAACCACAAGACGATTTATTAGATATCCATAAAAAATAAACTATGAGCAAATATTCCAACAGATTCTAAGTGTGAAGTTTGACTATTTTGACTAAAAAAACTCCACTCAGAAGGGCATGTTTTTAAAATGCTTGTATTTATTTCTACATTTTTATACATTTCTTTCATAAAATGTGCAAAAAAAGATGCAGAAATTGTTTGATTATGAAAACAAGAATTCAATTTTATAAAGACAGCTTTCTCCTAGAACCAGAAACATTATTAGTAGGTTTTCCAGCAGCCCTTTCAGCATTTGTTTACCTCTAAATAGTTTTTTTTTCTTCCTGGAACAACTATGGTGTGTTTGTAAATTTCAGAAGGAACATCTCTCCCATAGTTTTCCTATGAAGCAGAAAGTGGTTCTATTTTAGGTTTTCAGAAAAGTCCCAAACTTCCAGCTGCAGTGGCGTTCCTCAGCGAATCGCTCATTGTAGGGGGGGGGGGGGGGGGGGGGGGCTTACGGCCACCCTCTATTTGTTGCTTCAGCTCAGAGGCCACACCTGCAGGTCTACGACTCGCGTTTTTTTTTTTCAAGTGTGACCCGGTATTGTCTCATGCTGCGTAACTGTTGAGTCATTTCATTTTTCCTCACTCATGCTGAAGAAATGCTGCTGATTCTCAGTAAGGGTGCTGCCCCCCCCACCCTCCAGCAGCTGATTCATCCAAACATTTGCTGCCGCCTGGAGATTCCCTGAATCAGTGCCGAGCCTTCAGTTTCAGCACGTGTCTCTTTGACGCCCCTGCAGTCAGAAAGTGTTGTGTTGTCGTGCGGTGCCTTTGTTCTCTCGGACTGAAACCGTAAACACGTCTGATCCTCACAGGAGTACATTCGAGGGCTGTGTGACCCAGAACTGCGCAAAGAGGAGCGCTACCCGGTGGACATGCACTGCATCTTCGCCGGGGCGCGGGGCCTCTTCCTGGACCGGCTGATACGGGACACGAGCGCCGAGGTTCTGATGCTGGAGCCGGGCTGCCTGCGGCTGCTGGGCCAGGCCGAGCCGGTGGTGATGGCTCAGAGCAGAGTCCAGCAGTTTGTCGCCCTTTTTCAAGTGAGCATCCGGGTCTGTGCGGCACCATTGATGGGACGTGAAACCCGGCTTCATGATCCCCGTGTTTGCACGCGCTCACATCCGTCTGTGTTCGCCCTGCAGGAGAAGAGGAGCCTGCCGAGCGACAGAGAGTCCACGGTCAAACGGGCCTTCAAGTCCTTTGTGGAGGAACGTGATGACAAGTACACCATGGAGCTGCTTCTGCTGCCCAGCGCGCTGAAGGAAGAGTTACTGGGGTTAGCTCACTGCCCCACCAGCACTAACGCCTGCTCTATGGTGGGTGACGCCCTTTGGCATATCAAAGACAATAGGGGGCTTTAGGGAGATTTGCTCCTTCATTTTTTATTTAAAAAGTCCCTCGTTTTTTCACTTTTATGAAACTATGCCACTTTGCCCTTTTGAATTCTAAAAATATGTGCCAGAATAATAATGAAAAAATTTAAAATAGTTTTATTTACACAAAAAATATTTCGTCTGAGATGATACATTTTCTTAAAGTCCCACTCTAATCATCTTTTGATCTATTTTAAAAGCGTTCTACAGTTTTCTTTCTATTAAAATTAAATTAAAAAACCTGTTGTTTTTTAGGACATAGTTTCTGCAGAGCGGCAGTAGTTCATTAGAAATCTGCCTCTGAGTTGTGGGCATGAACCTTGGCATGGAGTGACCCCGCCCCTCCTTCCCAACCCCAATGGAAAGAGCTCATAATAGGGGTAATGTGGTCCACCCAGCATATTCTCTTCGTCATAAATTACATCTTTCTTAGAGAGAATTTATCATCTGCTCCTCATTCACGGCAATTTGAATAAAGAAAAACTTTTGTACTTTAACTTTTGGGCTTAATTTTCTTTATACGTGTCCTCCATTATGAGAAAAATGCTATAAGAATGTGTTAAAAATACCAAAAACGCAGTTTTCATTGGAGTGGGTCTTTAATGTCTTCATTTTGACCAACTTTGATGGGATTTTTAAAGTGTAATCTTAAAGATGTTATTCTTTACTCATAAAGTTGTTTTACAGTAGACTAGGAATCAGCTGAGCAACAGGTGCCTCACTTCAAATTGCACTCCTTTTTCCCTTTTTCTTCTTTTTATTGCAAAAAACGCAAAAGCACAGCACCTGAAAGGCTTCTAAATATCTGTGGCCTAACTAATCCAAAACAAGTGTCTTTGGTAAAAAGTGTAAAAAATAAATAAAAATACTTACCTGCTGGTGACGAAAACAAGGCAGCAGCTTCAGTTTTGACCTCAACAAAAAAGCTTCCAAAATGAGAAACGCTTAGGTCCGCTCTTGCATGCAGACCTTTGGTGTACTCTTAATTACTATAGGCATCAACCTTATTGTCGCACTTTTATATAAAACATTTTCCTGGAGAGCCACTGTGTGTTTTTAGAAACGGTGCAGCTGCTGTAGCCTATGTGTGAAGTATGCTACACCACTGGGAAGAAAAAAAATGACAGCTACAGCTTCAACTTCATCAGCGCATGACTGCCGGGAATCCACAAAAATATTAAATCCTACCTAATCATTCCAGGTTAACTGTGCAAAAACTGCGTATTCAGGTGATGTGATGTCCGTGCAGCACCTGGACGGTTCCTGCAGCAGGACTAACTATTGGGACAACAGCAAGTTTGGACTGACTTGTTCTTCTGAATCCCGTGTTTGCAGTTCAGCCTGGCGCTGCACCCCAGCATGGCCGAGGTGGAGCAGGACCGCTCTCAGAGCAGCACCCCAGTCACGGAGCTCTCCAACCGCATCCTGGACACCAGCTTCGAGGAGAAGGCAGCAGTGGGTGGGGGCGGTAAACCGGGCGGAGGCATCGGTTTTGGCGCCGAGGCTGTGCTCATGAACGGCGCTCGCCCGTCGCACAAACGGCGCTCATCTGAGAGCGAGACTCGTGACACCAAAAGACAATACTCTCTAGAACGGAAGGAGGAGTCGCCTGAAAGAACGCGGGAGCGCCCAAGGGACAGGGAGGGCCGGGGAGGCAGCAGCTGCCGGTCCAAAACCCCCTCCGCTCCCTTGACCTTCTCCTCCTCATCCTCTTCCTCCTCCACTAAAGCAAACACAGTATCCGGGCCGATAATGCTCGAGTCCAGCGAGGCCGAGGGGGACGAGGCAGAGGCGGTGAGCCCAGAAACCAACCTGCGCTGCCTGGTCAACTTTTTCAGGTGAAGTACTGGTCTGAATTACAAACCCGGAGCTGCAGCCAACGATGACGAGCAAATCTGTCACAAACCAACTCTGCTGATTTGTTTTATGAAAAAGAAAAATATATTGAATTTTGGAGAAATACAGACATCAGTAATGAAAGCAAGTCTCCTAAAAAAAAAAAAAAAAAAAGCTCATTTTATGTCTGAAATGTAACAAATGTGAAGTTTGGGGAAAAACATTACTATCAATGAGAGAGTTTTCTTTGAACATTTCAATGTCTGACAGCAGAGTTGCTGATGGGTTCAGTTTAAAAACATTTCAGCAATTTTTCCTCTAATAGAAAAGGGAAAAAAAGTCAAGGATATTTAACATTTTTGCGTGTTAATATTTTACTGCATTTATATAATGAAAGATGTTAATCCTCTGCAGAAACGAGCTTGATTTTCTAATTAGAAGTAAATTCTCTTGTGTCTTTGGGCAGCATTTTATCAGCAGGTTCTGTTTGAACAAAGGTTAAAAAAATGTGTTTTGGTTCAATGATGTAGCAACAATAAGACTTGTCCGAGTTTTTGTTTCAGCACCTGGAAAAACAATTCACTTTGGCCTGTTTGTTTTATGAAGATTTAAATTCCAGACAAAATTCTCACAGATAAGAACAGAGTTAATGATAACAGAAACCAGCGTTAACCTATTCAGAATTCACTTTACCTGCTTCTTGACTTTCATGTTTACTCTCCACAGAACGATGGGTTACCAGCAGGAAGTTGTTGAGCGTGTTGTCAAGGCAACGGGACAAACTGAAGACACCTTTCTTGTTTTGGAAAAGATAGTAGAAGAAACCAAACGCTGTGAGAACGGGGGCAAAGTCCGACAGCTGAACTCGGTGCACCCTACAGATGCTTCCTCGTCATCCTCATCCTCCACAGTCTCTCGCTTCAGAGAGAAGGAGCTGGGCAGGACGCTAGAGGACCCGGGCCGATCCAAAGAGAACATTAAACCGAGTCTGCATGGGAGCAACAGCAACGGGCTCGGACACCGGCGGCAGTGCAGCGGCAGCGAGACCAGCACCCAGCAGGTCTTCCTCCACTGCTTCTGCTGTTCGACTGGGTCTGTTGGGTTTTCTGTCAACTGTAAGTTTTCATGACGTTCCTCTGTTCAGGCTATCACCATAAAGAGGAGTTCCAGCGCACAGGGGGGGGCGGGACGCTACGAGGTCATCACCATCGACGACGAAGACGATGTCACCCGCAACACCAAAACAGCGGACAGCAGGACATCCCGGACAATGACCGTTTCACGCCTCGACTCGCAGTCAGGATCAAGGATAGACTACCTGGCACGGGGAGGGGCCGGGGCCTCACAGAGGGACTACATGTCCCGTTGTGGCGCTCAGACTTTGGGAGGATCATTGATGGTGGAGAATTTGACTGCACTGCGTAACACGCCACAGTGGCTGAACACCACCACCACTTCAACACAGAGCGTAAGTTTGACCAGTTTGGATGAGAGATTTGAATCTTCACGAACTTTACTCACAAAAGGTTCAACTGTAATTTTTGCTTCCTAAAACTTTTTCAATCATCAAACGCACAGTTTCTGCTGGAAACTTTAAAGATTCATTCAGATCAAAAATGTGTTTTTAACCTGTTATCGTGGCATTTTTCTGATTATCGAACATATAATAAGAAAGTTTAAATTTGCATTTCTGTAGTTAAGTTGTTGTGAATCAGAAGCAGATGAGGAAATGTCTTGTGAAAAGGAGCTTTTTCTGGAATACGCTGGGTGGGCTTAAAGCTCACTGTTCCACTGCGCAATGTGGAGGAGAAGGGGGCGGAGCTGCTCCTCGCTAACAGTCAACTCAAAGGGAAATTTCTGATGAACTACTGCTGCTCTGCAGAAATTATGTCCAAGGAAACAACCTTTTTCTTTTTTTCTAAATTCAGCTAAAATTGACAATCATAACTAAAAGACCACTGGGAACGCTTTTACAGTTGATTAAGATTATCAGAGTGGGACTTTAAATTTTTAGAAGCACAAGATTTTTTACTTAGAAAAATGTATCAAAATGACAAAGTTAACTGAAAACCAAGAACTCTTCACCTGAGATTTTTCTAAATTTCAGTAAGTGAATTTTTTTATATTTAGGCATCCGATAAGAAGCAGTAAGATGCTAATTATTATTTCTCAGGGTATTGATTGTCAAAATGTTCAATCCACTGTTAAGAAAAGATGTTTTGTCACTTTTTCAGGGGAATTTTGATGAGTAAATGCTCTTGCCAGGTTTGAACCCCAGCTGGGACCTTTCTGTGTGAAGTTCGCATGTTCTCCCCATGCGCACGTGGGTTTTCTCTGGGGAATCCTGCTTCCTCCTGTCTAAAAACTGGGCGTCTCTAATTTGTGCATGTGAATATCTGGCTCTGCAACAGTGGCTGGGGAAGGCTCAAGCAGCCTTGTGACCCCAAACAGGATTCAGGGCGTTCTAAAGATGGATCAAGCACTCTCATTTTAAAAAGAAGTTGTTTCTCAAAGTCCACAAAAATAATTCATTCATTTATTCATTCATTCTTCTTCTGCCGTTTGTTCCCTTTCGGGGTCACGGGGCTGCCAGAGCCTATCCAGGCCACATATGGGCGAAGGCATGGGACACCCTGGCCTGTTCACCAGTCTTTCACAGGGCCACAATCACACACACATGCACACTCACACCTAAGGACAATTTAGATTAACCAATTAACCTATGAAGCATGTTTTTGGTTGGTGGGAGGAAGCTGGAGTCCCCGGAGAAAACCCACGCATGCACGGGGAGAACATGCAAACTCCACACAGAAAGGTCCACCATTGAGGTTCTGTTTCATGACTTGAACCGGGGGCCTTCTTGCTGTGAGGCAAGAGCGCTAACCACTGCGCCACCGTGCAGCCCCACAAAAAAAGAAATAAAATAAAATATCATTTTAGACATTTTCAAAAATGAAACGGGACAACTACTTGCAACACATTAGCCTCATATCAGTTGACAGGCACAGCGGTGGAGGTGTTAGGATTTGGGCTGATCTAAAACGATGCATTCCAGACCTGAGCTGTAAGAAAATTAGACTGAGATTCATCCACTGGGTAGGGCTGCACGAAATGAGGAAAACTTGCGATATGCGATATGAGTGATCAATATTGCGATAACGATATAATTTGCGGTATATATACAAATATCAAACCAACCAAAAACATCATTTCCATTTCACTGCAACAGTTTAAAAATTATACTCCAAATGACCCTTGTCAACATAGGAGGCAAACATCAAACATAAAAGGGCTCATTTGATTGATCCACAATGTAAACGGGTCCATCCGATTGGTCAAATGCATAAATGCATTTATTTGATTCGTTAAATGCTTCAAGCTGCCACAAGATTGTTTTAGCACGTTTAATGTAAACATTTATTGCGATTTTTGCTGACATTTGCGATATGCATATTGTACAGCTTGATATTGCGATAACGATAAATTTGCGGTATATTGTGCAGGCCTACCACTGGGTAAGAAAAGTCAAAGAGACATGGAGAAATCAAAATGTGTGCATTTGTGTTGCACAAGAAGTCTTGCAAACAGAATATCTTAGCCTTTTTAGGAGATGATTATTTAACAGTTGTTGTGTAGCAAAGCACTAAAGCAGTAGAGTGGGTTTAGTTTTTGGTGCTGAATAAAGCCTGTGTGACGGGTTTGGTGAAATGTGCATCTGATGCAGATTGTTCTTCCTTCTTTGCGTTTGGTTCATGTCCTGAACCTTTTCTCTTTGTTTTTTTTCTTCCTCAGTCTGCTCAGCCGAACAACAAAGGCTCCGCCTACCAGACCATCAGTCACGTGGGTTTTCAGGGGGCTCGGAATCCTCCGTCTAATGACCCCCCTGCCGCCCCCGTCACCGGCTTGGCTCGTTTCCATCAGTCGCTGAGGACTCCCTTTACCCTCAACCTCCCAAACGAGCAAGGAGATCCAAAGCTCAGACACATCATCATCGACGGCAGCAATGTGGCGATGTCGTGAGTCTGAACACACACACACAGACACACACGCGTGCGCGTTGGTGCACACACTGACTTTGCCAGAAGTGAAGCACACTTCTGGGGTGGGTTTCATCTTCTGCTGAACAGCCTGAGAGTCATTCCAGAGTCTCAGTCTTTGGTGTCATTCTACTGAAGGAAAACTTTGATTTTTACATTCATAAAAGTTTTCTCTCTCTGCTGAAACCAAAGAAAAAGGTTAAATTTGTGATTATTTTTTTTAACCTTTGTTCAGGTTCCTAAAATCTTTGCAGGTTTGTGTTCGGTTTACATTCTGTTGAGGCTCTTTTGCTCACTTAGATTATTCATCTTTGTGTGAAAGTAACGATTGCAGGTTAAAAAGAGAGCGAGTCCCTAGATTAATTAATCTTGCAAAGAAAATGAATAGAAATTTATCTTATTTCAAAGATAATTTGGAATGTGAATAAAAAGCTGCAATGTATTTTCAAAAAGGAGACGACAATATATTTCTGGAAAATCCTGACGGTTTTTTCTTTGTGTCTCTGATGTCTGTTGATATAACTATATAAGTCGATTCAATTTTTTTTTATGTGACCTAAAAGGGGAACTTCGGCTGCAACAGGAATATAAAATTTGGTTATGGAAAGAAAAGATCTTTAACTTGCACATCTGACCAGGAAAAAGTAAAACTAATGAAATCAAAAAAGACTTAAAGAACCTTTTCTTAGGAATATTTAGAAATGAATGAATGTTGTTCTTGAATGTACACTTATTAACAAAAGTATTTACTCAGCTGCCTCGACTCACATATACCGTCCTATTCCTAACCCATAGAGTTCAATATGATGTCGGTCCACCTTTTGCAGCTATTACAGCTTCAACTCTTCTGGGGAGGCTGTCCATAAGGTTGAGGAGTGTGCTTATAGGAATTTTTGACCATTCCTTGGTGAGGTCACACACTGATGTGGGTGGAGAAGGCCTGGCTCTCAGTCTCCGCCCTTATTCATCCCAAAGGTGTTCTGTTGGGTTCAGGTCAGGACTCTGTGCAGGCAAGTCAAGTTCATCCACACCAGACTCTGTCATCCATGTTTTTATGGGTCTTGCTTTGTGCACTGGTGCACAGTCATGCTAGAAGAGGCCAGCTCCAAACTTTTCCCACAAGGAATCGTCTAAAATGTTTTGGTATCCTAAAGCATTCAGAGTTCCTGTCACTGGCACTAAGGGGCCAAGACAAAGTCCTGAAAAACAACCCCACACCATAATTCCTCCTCCACCAAACGTCACACTCGGCACAATACAGTCCCAAATGCACCGTTGTCCTGGCAACCTCCAAGCCCAGACCCGTCCATCAAAGTGTGATTCCTCACAGCAGAGAAGGCGTCTCCACTGCTCTAGAGTCCAGTGGCGGCGTGCTTTACACCACTGCATCCAATGCTTTACATTACACTTGGTGCCGAGTGGCTAAAGTGCAGCTGCTCAGCCATGGAAACCCATCCATGAAGCTCTCTGCGTGCTGGACTTGGGCTAATCTGAAGGTCACATGAAGTTTGGTGCTCTGTGTCAGTTGACTGTACAGAAAGTAGGCGACCTCTTTTCACTAGGGGCTTCAGCATCTGCTGACCCCTCTCCATCCGTTTACGTGGTCAACCTCTTTGTGGCTGAGCTGCTGTTGTTCCCAAACTCTTCCATTTCGTCCGACAGTTGACTGTGGAATATTTAGGAGCGAGGAAATTTCACGACTGGATTTGTTGCACAGGTTTGGCAGTCCCACGCTGGAATTGACTGAGCTTCTGAGAGAAGCCCGTTCTGAGCAGCCCTCGATGGCCAGGCCAGGTGATTAGGACACCTGATTCTGATTATTTGAATGGGTGTGCGAATACTTTTTGTTATATAGTGTAGCAGGAAAGGCAGAGTAAACTACAGTGTTGTGTGTAAATCTGTGAACAGCTGTACGGCTTGATGCTCCTATAGATGTTTTGGGATCTTGAGTTTTCTGGTTTCATTTTCCGAATCAGTGTGGTCTCCAGACGGCCTGGTCTCTGTCCACTGCTTGCTTACTTTTTAAAAATATTTTAAATGACGCTCACCTCAGCAGTGTTGTGTCATGAGTCAGATTTAGGGGTTTTGTCAGGCTGCCGGCGTGAAGAGACAACAGGTTGAATGTCATGTGATGATGAATCAAATGGCTGTCATGACGGTGTCACTTCCCAGACCTGTTGACCCTGCAGCACGTTTCAACCTTTGCTTCTGAAGCTGCCAGCCTTCCCATCAATGCCTGCAGCCGCTCACACACAAACACGGCATTGTGTGGGTGCACCCAGCTGCAGCCTCTTTGTGTGGGCGCACCAAAACTTTACTCATCTCTTTGTTGCGGGGCAGTGAGTGTGCTATCGATGCGGGGGATCAAGGGACGGAGGCGTTTCTGAGAAAACCTTTTCGAGTAAAAATAAACTTTTTTTTTTTTTTTTAAATCACTCAGTCTGATTTTTCAATTTTGACATAAAAAAATACCGGGGATCTAAATGAGAACAGAAAAGCTATGCTTCATTTTTCCTTTGATGTCTCATCAAAAATTTCCTCTTGATTCCTGCTTTGAGCAACTCCTCCTTCAACATTCTTCTTTCTCTACCAGAAATCAAACAGGAAATATAGATCCAACCAAACATAAATGAAGGGTCACTAGCTGAATGTCTTAAGTCTTGTGCATTTCCTTTGGTTGTTGGTCAGCAACTGGCGGCTCTGTGTTGAACGCACGCAGGGGGCGTGTCTGCAGCTGTGAGAGCGTCCCGAAAGAGCCTCCCCCCCCTAGACTAAAACCACCCATTTCTGCGTAAAATTATCTAAATTTGTGTCGAGGCCCCCCTACTATCCTGTCAACGTGCTGCTACGATGACCGTATGTTGCGCTGTCTGTGTAGAACACGCTGAAGGGGAGGGGGTTGCACGCGGGGGGAAACTACGGAGGGGGGCGGGGCTCATACTAACCACTTATGATTCCAGACGCAAAACAAACTAGGCCTGCACAATATACCGCAAATTTATTGTTATCGTGACATCAAGCTGTGCTATATGCATACGGCAAAAGACGGCGAAAATCGCAATAAATGGTTGCTTGACCCTTGTGCTATCCTAGGCACTTTAACATTGGGAGTGGGGTCATCTAGACCCACTAGACAGTGCTCTGAACCTTTTTTCTTCAATGATTTGTGATCTTCACTGGTGTCCATAGATTACATGAAATCTTTCCACCTTTATCCACCTTTGTCATGGTAGGGAGAACACGTCAAAGTAAGGGGGGGGGGGGGGTCATCTAAGATAGCACAAGGGTTAAATGTGCTAAAACAAACTCATGGCAGCTTGAAATATTGAATAAATGAAATAAATCCCTTTATGCATTTAACCAATCGGAAGGACCCGTTTACGTTGTTGATCAATCAAATGAGCCCTTTTATGTTTGATGTTTGCCTCCTATGTCGACAAGGGTCATTTGGAGTATAATTTTTATACTGTTGCATTGAGATGGAAATGATGTTTTTGGTTGGTTTGATATTTGTTTATATACCGCAAATCATATCGTTATCGCAATATTAATCACCAATATCGCATATCGCGAGTTTTCCTCATATCGTGCAGCCCTAAAACAAACTAACAGCTGCTTTCTAATAAAAAATAGTTGTCGTCCATAAAATTAATGTAATTTATTGGGTTTACTTGATTTTAAGAAAAACTAAATAAATAGAAAGGAGTCTGCATCAAAGTGAATTTGTTTCCATCATCTTAACTCTGGTTGTTTGACAGACAGAAAACTCTATTCAAGGTAGTGGAAAATGGACAAAAGATCAAATGAAACATCACGCTCAGAAAGAATAAAAATAATTAAAATAAATAAACAAATATCCTGCCGGCATTTTGAATCAAGACAAGTTTTGCCAAATGAACTATCGCGATATTTTGGCAAAAACGTTTTTTTGTAACACATCTAGTGTTGCGGCTCCCTGTGCTTTCATCTCAGTGGGAAACGGATCCAAATGGCTCTTTGAGAGGTACAAGCTGCCGACCTCTGTTATATACTAATGAGCTTCTCTGATTCTTTGTCTCTTTTGGTTACCACGGAGATGTCATATTATTTTACCTCCTCCTGCTAGGGTGTCATTCACTACTATTGCCTTAATCCCAACTGCCTTTACGGGTGATATGGGCTGTCTTTGGTTCAAGATGGCGCCGTTGTATGTGGCAAGCCATCAACCTCTGCTTTTTATCCTGTGACGGCACTACTTATGTATGATCGCCTGACTCTTCTAAACATCCGTGGCTTTGTAAATAATCTGGAGCCTTCTGCTATGGAACAATCACAAAAACTTCCACCGTTTCTGATGTCGTTTCCTCCCTACCTGGTGCGCTCTACCTGCGGTTTACTCCTCACCTGCCGCTGGAGACGAAGTGGCGTTTCCTGCCACTTGATGGCTTTGTAAATATCCCCCGCATCAAACCCTCTGAGATTGAACCCGCCGGAACATCTCGGCGATCGCACCAACTTAGTTATCAAAGGATATGTGGATTACTCCTACCGATGGCTACAGCCTGTCATTCCGGAGACCGGCCTTTGAGGATCCGCAGACGGAGGCCCTGCACTGGAAAACCAGCAAAAACCAGTCGTGCTTGCCAACAGCCTCCTGTTCGTATCTCCCTGCTGAACTCCAGATCTTGTACTACAGCATCAGCCGTATGTCACAAGTGCATGTAGCTTACATCAGACCTACAATTACTTCACCATTTTCTTACTGCTTGCACGACAATGGTATGTTTCGTTTTCATGACGCCCCTTAAGGTGGCCGCATGAGCCTCAAGGGAACTGCAACCACACCTGTCTGACCCTCCACAGCCCTGCTTAACCCAAAAACTCAGAGTACCGACACGCATGCTGATATGTGCAACATAATAAAGAAACAATAGAACGTGCAAACAGCACGTTTTTATTTTCAGCTACTCTTTACTCCACGTCCCACACTGTCACTCCTTCAGGTCATTGGTTATGGCACCATTTTGTCAGATTGCAGCATATTTACAACAGAAAAGGTCTGCAGTATTTCCTGTTTTATTAAAAAAAAATACACGTCAGTGCCGGAGTGTGTTGTCATCAGTTTATGTGAGTCACGCCCTGTGTAGTTGTGTAGTGCTGTAATCTGTTACTTTATTGTGGGTTTTTTTTTTTTGTTTTTGTTTTTTTTAGTGTTGTACCTAAAGGCCCAGTTGCTGGCACCACATGTAGCGTTAGCAAAGCTCCGGGCGGGCTGACTCCGGTCCTGCACTCCTGGCTGCTAACTACCTGAATCAGGTGTATGAGGTCATCGTATGGATGATCAGCAGCAGCAAACGGGGCAGGGAGAGCTGGAAAACAGGCAGGGGGGTGGAAGCATTCCCGCTTTGGACTTTTCTGCAGAAGAACCAGAGCATTTTTCTCTAAATGACCCGTGTGTTTGATGAGAACCGAATTTTAGCAGTTTTTTTTTTTTGCTATTGCTCGTCTTATTCAAGTAAACTGTTGTGGAATGAGTTGGATGTCTGTTTGCAGAGCTGCAGCCCTGCCTGCTGCTTCCGCGAGTTTAAAGAAACTTGACCACACTGAGAGAGCCTGTGTAACCTCTGCTTACTCTGCGCCTGGAAAATGCGACCATAAAATGAAATGTTAAGTCCGTTACCTTAAGGTGACCTGCATGAAGAGCAATCCTGACTGTGCAAAAGTAATCAGTTTTTGATTTATTTGTTTTTTCTGTTTAATCTTCAGTTTTATTGACAATACTGTTGGGCTTGCACTGAACTTTATCGATCCCTAGAGAAAAACACGCCTTTATTTATTCCAACTTTCATGTTTCAGTGTTGGTGTTTAAAACCTCACTGTGTATAGACAGTGGTGAACTTTACGTGGCTTTTTAAAATCACAATCCAGGTTGGGCTCAAAAGCATGATGCATTCTCCAAACCCCAAACTTGCTGATGTTATTTAAGATAAATAAGTGAAATGAGGTGAGCGTCAGAACGAGATGAGCACTGATCACCACAGACCTGCATTTTGCTCGCTGGTTTTGTCACGTTTTTTTAACACGCTAGGTTTTCATTTGATTAATTTTAGAAAAAGAAAAGCACTTCACGAAAGGTTCTAACAGAACAAAGCCAGTGACTTTCTGCATAGGAACATGAGACAACAGGAACAGAAATCAAACACAGATGAACTAAATTCTATTAACTATCTTAGAAAATAAAAATTCATCAGCTCCACAAATCAGTTATTTTTAAAGCACTTTCTTGTATTTTCCATTTCAAATCTACATGTTTTATGATGCATTTCAAAGTAATGAGAGACTGCGCGTGAGGTGTTCAGAGCTTTATTGTTTTCAAAACACCGACCCGAAAGTGAATACTCCCAAATGCTGGAGAAGACGTGACGTTTGACCAGATAGCAGGACTTTCACTTCCTCCTGGACGTTCATTAAAAAGGAAAACAGCAGGTCAGTTCACAAACAGGAGCGAGAGAGTCAGTCTCCATTCATGCCAATGGAAAACAAGGTTCAGGATACCTGTACTCCTGATTACATCCTTGTTAAACTTGAGATCAAGGTTCAGCTTTGACTTATTTAGCATTTTTGTAGAAGAGTAAGGGTTCAGTACAAAAAACAGCCACAAAGCAGAAGAACTGGCTATAATGAAACGGGGTGGTGGTAGTATAATGCTATGGGACACCTTTGGAAGTATGTGGGGGGTTTTATTTTTTTTTTTTTAGGAAAGTCGTGGTGAAATCAGCCATTTGTCTAACTTCATGTGAATGTTGATGTTGACATGCCTCAGGTTGGGAGGGACTCTGAGGATGCATGAGCTTTAGAAGTACAAACTATGAAGAACAAGGTGCTGTCTTGTGGGGCCAGACTGATGATCGCGATAATACCCCAGGGCTGCACTGACGAAGGGGGGATTCAGATGATATGGGGGGGGGGGGGGGGGGGGGGGGGGGACCAGAAGTGAATGTGCAGCCGATGCTGCTCAGAGGACAGGAAGCTCTTATCTTCCAATTTCCCTCGTTTTCCTCAACAGGTTCAACTGTCAACAAGCACATCTGAGTCTGTCAAACGCAGACCAAAATAAACCCCTCGGCAGGGCTTTGGACCCAGCGGATTGGCTGCTGAGGGGCTGCGGCGTGCAGCTTCCTGCTCGCAGAGCCGCAGCCTCTCAGGGAGTTTTCATGTGTTTTGCAGATTGATGTTGATGTTGTTCTGTGGTTTTCAGCCTTGGCTACCATTCTGCTCTACAACAGCTATCTGACGTGCGGCATCCACGTCAACGCCGCTAATCTGGGTCAAGAATAATTTTTGTTGTCGTGTTCCATTCAGTGAACCAGCAGTGTTGTAGACAGACTGGTGGGGACCACTGGATGACTTGTTGTTTATGTTCCTTTCTTTTCTAAATTCCGTGATGATAGAAATGATGCACGTTTGAGTTCTCCAAAGGAAGTTTGCTCTCTTTTTTTTTTTGTGATTCCTATTTGGTTTTATTTCTTTTATCTTATGATTGGGTCTTCAGGCCCCCTGTGTGTCATCAAAATGACATTTCCTATCATCTGAGTGGTGACCGAAAAAAACACAATAATGTTCTTACAAGCAGAACTCTGCTCTAAAATTGTTTTATTTCACTTGAAATGTAGAATTTTGTTGACATTTAAACATTTTACCTTGAATCTGCAACATGAATTTTTTTTAACTTTGATTTCATAGTTAAACAAGATAAAGCTTCATATATTCTCTTTAAGGCCTGTTCACACCGGGACGAATTTCGCCGGCGATTTTCGCCGACGTTTAACGCCTCGTGACTAAACAAAGGGCACCAATGTGAGTGTGCACACCGAGGCGAAAAAACGCCAAGCGCCAAAGCGTCAAAAAAAAAACGCCTCGGGTTCGTTTTTTTTTTTCGACGCGTCGCGTCGAAATCTACTCGACCAATGAGAATGGCGCTTTTGCACACGTGTCTGGAGCTTCTGAAGTTACAGTAAAACACAACTTGGGGGCGCTCAAACACAAAACTGCCTTGCTGAGCACACATACCAGCGAAGAAAATAGACGCCAAGTAGCGTCTACACTGCTGCAAAGAAATAATGACGGACATTCTAAAATATCCCCTTAGCAAGTACCAGTTGGAGCTACTGATGCTTGAAATATTCATGTTTTCTTTGTATGATTCTGACAAGCGCGTAAATACTTGCTCTTTTCTTCTGAGTGAAAAGTGACTTTAAGAATCGTAAAGTTGCGCAGAGCCACCTTGTGTACAGGAGTATTTCTGTTTACATTAAGCGCCATCTAATGTCAGGGAATGAAATTGCATGTTCGCTCCGCTCATCGTCAGCGAAAATCGCCTGGGTGTGAACACAAAAGACGTGGCGAAAAACGCTGGCGAATAACGCCTGGCGAATATTCGTCCCGGTGTGTACGGGCCTTTAGTTTTAAAATATTACTTTGAAATCTTCAAAGTAACAGAGGGGATAAACTAAAACATCTCTGAATCTCACAGGTCACTTGTCAGTTGTGTGTTTTTGTTCGTCTCTGGAGTCTTTGGCAGGTCCTTCGTACAAACCGGTCTGCATTTGAAATTTTGGCTTCTTTGGAGAAGACTCAGTCCTGTTGAGGACACTTTGGGGGGTTTGGAGCTGCTGTTGGGAGTTGTGCAAACGGCAAAATGCTCGCTGGGCGGCTGAATGAACGTTGCACATCCACTTCTAACTTTCTATTCTTTGGTTGAGAGAAAATCCCCATGTTTCTGAATCTTTTCATTATTTAAGACCAAGCTTTGTTTCTTGAACCAAGTACGGTCAGTTTTCTTTCTATCTTTGGAAAACTCCTCATCTGCAGTCACATCACTGCTATTTCCCTCACATTTAGTTTTTTTTCTACATTTCTTTTGTTTAAATCAGTATCTCAGCTAAGGTTGTTGCTTCAAAGGCAGAAGTTCCTCCTCCTCCTCCTCACGGTGCTGCGTTTCTCTGTCTTCTCTGCAGTCATGGCCTTCATCGGTTCTTCTCCTGTCGTGGCATCGCTCTGGCCGTGGAGACATTCTGGAAGAGAGGCCACAGGGAGATCACCGTGTTTGTCCCTCAGTGGCGTCAAAAAAGAGACCGATTCACAACAGGTACGTCCACGCAGGTAAACGCAGGAGGAAGGACGGCGGAGCCTCAACGTTAGAAACCCTCTGCGTTTGCACGCTGACAGTCACCACCTTCAGCCACTTCAGTGTTCAGCTTTTTTCATGCAGTTTTCGTTCCCCTCAAAACGGACAAACATCATGAATAGACTGCACTCTCATATTTTATTATTAACCTTTACTTAACCAGGATATTCCCATTGAGATGAAAAACTTATTTTGTCCAAGAAACAGCCGCAGTCGGTTTCCAACTCAGACGCATTCAAACATTGCTACAATAAAAACATTCTAAGACTTAGACAATCAAAAAAACATTAAAACACTGGGACATTTAAGTATCTCAGTCACTGATTCTGCAAGTTGTCCCTCGAATTCTGTGTATGTTTTGTACATACAGTCGTTGAAGATCCGACAGCCCAGTTTGTATTTTTTATCAAAATTATTATATATGTATTTATTCCACAATGGGAAATTTGTTCTGCACATTTGACCCATCCCCTAAGGGAGCTGTGAGCTGCAACCGAAACCTGTTCAGGAGGCAGTAGCGTTAAGGGTCTTGCCCAAGGGCCCTCACTGGGTGATGTTAAGTGCCCGCCATTGATATGGTAATTGCCCTCAATGTTCATTCCCCTCCCCCCCTCCAGGAATCGAACCCTGGATTCCTGCGTGGTAGTCTCTCACCTTACCAACCGAGCTACCCAGCTCTGTACCGATCGCTTGTACCATTTGTACCGACCAAAACTCATCTTTTGAATCGAAAAACCCTCGACTGTTTTGCCCCTCTTTAAAAGTACTTAATAGGAGGAATATTGTTTAAAAAAAAAACATTTTGTATTGTGAATACAATTTTTTTATTTTTTAACTACATGGTTTTTATGAGATTATTATAAGAAATGTAACAATATAATCTATGTTTTGCTTCAGAGTTTGTTTGTTTTTTACGGAACGTTTCAGGCTTTTTTCCATAGGTTTGGTCATAAAGCAGGTTATTATAAAACCCCAATTTACTCAAACAAAACTGCTGCATGTTATTGAATAACACATTTTTTATTCTCATTTTGAGCCTTCTGAGATGCCGTAGGAGAGCCATGGATGCTTTCATTTAGGATGTTTTTGCAGTAACAGATCATTATGGTTTCTCTGGTTCTTTCAAAAGATTCAAAAGGCTGAATTTGTGCTTAATCAAATAATATCAATGATTTTAGCCACAGAAATCTATGAAACCACAACATCATTTTGCTTAAGAGAAAACCATAAAATGATCAAATCCACAGTGTGAAGGAGCGTTTGCTCTTCTTGTATCTTAAAGGAAATATAATTTAAAATGTTTCTGAATACTGAAAATGTCTACATTTATTTCAGAGCAACATTTTCTGAACCAGCTGGAAGACCTGCGACTGCTCTCCTTCACCCCGTCCAGGGAAGTCTGCGGTCAGAGGATCTCGTCGCATGATGACAGGTAAATGATGAACTGCAGACTCGCTCTGGCTCCAGGCGTGTGTGTTCGTGTGCTCATTGCTCTGAATGCTGGGAAAACCCTAATCCACACACACCCTTCCTGATTTTTTGTTTCCGCCTTACAGGTTCCTGCTGCACCTCGCTGAAAAAACAGACGGGATCATTGTAACCAACGACAACCTGAGGGACTTTGTCAAAACGTCTGACACCTGGAGGAAGATCATTCAGGAGAGGTGAGATTAATGTGCACACGGACCAGGAAATCCCGCGAGCTGCCCCCTCTGATGCCCCAAAGTCCAGTGAGTCAGCAGACTAAAGTTAATGATCTGTTTGCTGAGGTTTGTTTGCACGGAAACTTCTCCATCACTCGCTCATTTGTGGACACCATCCAGGAAATGTAAAGATTTGAAAAACACCTTTAATTCACAGAAAATCCTTTGTTACCAACTCTTTCTCTTAAAAGTTGGTGCATCAAAGTTTAACTGAAGGGTTTTGGTAACATGTTATATAAATTGAAACTGTCACAGTTACGTCACACATAAAGCAGCAGTTCTCACTTTCAGTTCATAGGTTTATATAGAGTAAAGTACTCCATATTATCAGTTTTACTTCGTGACAGCCTACTGAGGTCACACTAGGACAGGGGTCGGGAACCTATGGCTCGCGAGCCATATATGGCTCTTTTGATGGTCACATGTGGCTCGCAGACAAATCTTTAATTATACTTTTTTTTTATCATTAGACCAGTCCTTCTCGGGCGCGATGCGATGCCAGAGGCGCGCAGTAGTAGCGGTGCTTAGAGAGAGAAATCTGCGCCAGCGCTATAAGTTTACAATTATCTATAATTTCACAGAGTTTGTACCAGCTGGAAACCTGTGAATTGACGTGCCTAAAAGTTCGCGCTCCCGTCTCTGAGAAAGAGCGCGCAGATGCGGGGACGGGATGTGTGAGGGAGAAAGCAGAGGGTGGGGGTGAGGGGTTGTGGGGACAGCAGGTGAATCGCGCAGGGATTGTAAAAACGTAAAACCCAATGCCCGTCACTCACTGCAGCGTGTGAGTGTGTGTTTGGCTCCGCGTCTGCATGTGAGCAGTCTTTGTCACATCTACAGAACATTCAGACCAACCTAAGATCACGTTTAAAGTCTCAACGCCTGCATGAAGCAGAAACTCACCACGTATCAACCAGACTAGACAATCAGCAAAACTACCACGAGAAATACTCATCATTTATTAGCAATAGCATAACAATGTTATTAAAAATAATCCACAGACTTATTGTACTTTAAAAATGTTGAAATTACATCAAATGCACACATTCACTTGTATATTTAGTTTTAAACATATTGTCGCGGACTGAGTTTAACTTGGCTGTCGGGCCGCGTTAAAAGTTCTGGGGTTCATTGAAGGCATCAAGCAGAGATCTGATTGGCTCTCAGTTCTGTCGCTCAGCCTGTTGTTAGGTAGTTTGGACCAATGGGGTTCAGCTATGGGCCGAATAAGGGAAATGGGAGGGCTGCAGCGGGAGCAGGTGAATATAAAGTTGGTAGAAGCGCTCTCTCTCGTCTCGTGTCGACAGGAGAGATTCAGGAGTTGCTGAATTAATTTTACGGCGTTTGTTGCGGTCTGCAGTAACCAGAATAAAGAACCTTAAATGAGGTTAAGTCTCCATGCCTCAGTGTGGGAAAGAGACACTACATTATTGTATGGCTCTTTCGAAATTACATTTAAAAATATGTGGCGTTTATGGCTCTCTTGGCCAAAAAGGTTCCCGACCCCTGCACTAGGACTTCATTTCTGGGAACATGTCGCCCTCTAGGGGCGGTTCACACCCCTTCCAGTAAAGTGCAGCTCTCAACAAATAATGAACTTTTTCCAAAAGCTTGATGCGAAAAATCATTTGCAACACCCGTCTTTTTCTTTGCAAATGTAGTTTGGAACAGTAAATACTTTTCATCATCCACCAAATAAATTAAACTCCCACTCTGATCATCTTTTGATCAGTTAGTGTTCACAGGGGTCTTTTTGCTGTTTTTAAGTATAATCAACAAACCTCTGTTGTTTTCTGGGACATAGTTTCTGCAGAGCGACAGTAGTTTATTACAAATTCACCTCTGAGTTGTGGGCGGGACTGTTGGGGTGAAAGCAATTTTACCGTTGCTAAGAGCTCAGAGCATGGACCCTGTGGCCCGCCCAGCACATTATCCCCGTCACAAATAAGGTTTTTTACGTCCGCTCCTGTTTCCCAACGATTTGAAGAAAGAATTACTCAGAAAAGCTATTTTTAGCTTTGCTCTCTTAGTATACGTCCTCCATCATGAGGAAAATACCACAAGAATATGTTTGAGCATCTCCTGTTCTCCCAGGTTGCTTCAGTTCACCTTTGTGGAGGATCATTTCATGATCCCTGACGACCCGCTGGGCAAAAAGGGACCTCACCTGGACGCCTTCCTGAGGAAGGACAGCAGGTTTGCCGCAGCGCCTCTTCTTCAGAGCCCTCATGCCAAACCCGCCCTCATGTCACCCGTCTGTTTCCTTCCTCCAGGCGGCCGCCGGCCACCCCCCCGCCCCTGCAGCCGCCGGACTTCCGGCCGTCGGCGCAGCAGCAGCCCGTCTACGTCCAGGCTCTTCACTCGGCTCCTCGCGCCGCCACCTCTCTAACGCCTCACCCCACCACACACTGGCCCCAGTCTGGGGCCCCCGAATGGCATCCGCCCCGCCGCTCTCCTTCACCGTCCCCGTCCCCTCCCCCCCAGCGGTCGCCAGGGGAGACATCCGAGCTTAAAAGAAAACTGTATGACATCTTCCCGGACCACAAGCAGCGCATCGACCGCATCCTCAGTGACAACCCGTACATGAGAGACCTGAACGCCCTGTCCGGGCTGCTGTTGGGTTAAATCTCCCCACCCCACCCCATAATTTATTTCAGTCCCCATCCAGCAGCGGTGCGGGGAAGAAGCAAACACGTGTCCTCAAATCGAAAACAGGCTGTTGACAGAACTAGCTGCTCCTTTCAAAGCGTATTTTTTGGCTTCTCCGTCTTCATCTCTGTTGCCTCCGTTGCTTTCAAAGCCGTCCAGCTGAGCAGCGGCGGAGCGGGCCGACCCGCAGCCCATCCATTCAGCAGCAAACGTCATTACCAGGAGAGACACCAGCTCGCTGACAGGACGTTGGAGAAGGAGGCTGCGGCCCGGAGGTCGCCATCAGAGCCTCAGATATTTTTTGTACGAATTTTTGAAGAGAAGAGCTGTATAAAGTTTATAAAGAGAATCCCCAAAAATCGAAAGGCGGAGTCACAGGGACGTCTTCAGGCTGACTAAACTGTCAATACCTGTGTTTTATTTTTGTTAGAGACGCAGCCCCCTGTGTGCATTTGTTAAGGTTTGTCTGGTTTTAAATCAGCTTGACTCGAGTTAAACTGTCGTTTCTTCCTTCAAATTATTCATTTCTAATTCCTGGTTCTTTGAAGTTCTCGCGCTCGCCAGTTTCATTTCTCACAAACACGTTCCGTTTGTTTTCTGGGAAGGTTTTGGAATCTGCATTTCGATGATCCCCCTTTTCTGTGGAAAGGTTTTAGTCCATTCAAGATGAAGATGAAATGCCCTTCTCTGCCCCCAGGGGTCACGCTCACTGCAGGCCCGACGCCACAAACAGAACCTTCACCATTGTTGCCCAAAGAGACATTTTCCCACCGCCATTATCTTACAACCTGCTGTAGGAGCCGGATGTTTGGCAGATTTCAAGTTCAGTCGGATAAAAGAAGGCAAGAGTAGATGAGAGAAAAAACCTTCATCCCAGTTTTTTACAGTCAAAACATCTACAGTGACAAAGATTGTGGCTCATATTGAGACGCAAAAAAAAAGTCTTCTGTGGGTTTCACCTTCCATCTTTGGAAGAAACCACCTTTGATCAAAATCTAGTATTACAGGAAGCCAGCCCATGTGGCTCCGCCCACATTTTTTTCCTGATTCTACTGAGACTCTTGTTCTGAAAGGTCGCCGTGGTTAGAAAAGGTATTGCACACGTGAGAACATGTGTTGTTGATTTCTTAAGGTCTCAATGGACCACAACACAAATTTAACGCTCCCTTTTGGGGCAGGAACGCTCAGACCCTGCAGGTGTGGCGGGCGATATCCGGCGCTGAGCTGAAGTGACTCGCCACAGGAGGGTCGACTCGTCGCGGTCATGAGCGCCGACACAAGCGGCTCGTCCGACTTTTGATCGAAACGAACACTACAAGAATTCCGTCTTTCTGCTGACTCGGCTTTGGGAGTTTTGTGAAAAACATGGTGGTTTCAAAGATAAAACTTTTAAAGCCCAAAAAAATGTTTTGCCCCTCCAAATGCATCCATTTACGGAATGCAGATTTAATATTGGAAATGGGTTGACAGACACAAAATCTTGGCATCCGTGTCGAAATTCTCACAGAAACTTGACGAGGTTTTTTTTGTATTAGATTTGTTTTACTGAAGGATTTTTTTTTCCATGTAAGATAGTTCAACTGTGTATACTTCTTTTGTAAATATACACATTTTGGCTACAGTGCACAAAGGAATTTATGTATGTGAGAAAGTAATAAATGCAGCATTCCCCATAAAGATCATTTTTGTACATTTGCTTACTGGTTTCTTGAGTTTAGTTTGTTCAGGAAATAATCATTTCGTGTTTTCCAGTGATTATTAGAATCATTTTTTTTTTATATTTTGTTCTGCCTTTTCTTCTGAATCATTTCCTCCTGATAACCAGAGAATTTTATTTTAAATCAACCAAAATCCTAATTCAGTCGTATACAGTGGTTGTGAGATATTCAGGTTTAGAAATGGCCTCTACACATTTCCATTGCTTGTAGTCAGGAGGATATGATTAAAATGGTATTTATACTAAAAGTCCATCCATCTTCTTCCACTCATCTGGGACCGGGTCGCGGGGGCAGGAGTTTAAGCATAGATGCCCAGACTTCCCTCTCCCCGGCCACTTCCTCCAGCTCCTCTGGGGGGGCCCCCGAGGCGTTCCCGGGCCAGCCGAGAGACATAGTCTGTCCAGAGTGTCCTGGGGCTCCGCCCAGTGAGACATGCCCGGAACACCTCCCCAGGGAGGCGTCCAGGAGGCATCCGGGCTAGATGCCCCAGCCACCTTGACCAGCTCCTTTCGATGTGGAGGAGAAGCGGTTCTACTCAGAGCTCTCTCCCTACCTCTAAGAAGGAAGCTCATTTCAGCCGCTTTTATCCGGGTCCTCGTTGTTTTGGTCATGACCCAGAGGTCACGACCTGGAACCTGGAAGATTGGAAGTGAATTGTTCAAAGGACGCTGGAACTTCTGAAGGAAAGTTATACAGTGAACCTAAAAGGATTTTCCAACGAGTAAAGAACTAAATAATGGAATGGAATGAGCATTAAAAAGATTTTCGGGGAATCTGATGGGATTTCTTAAAAGCCTCAAGCCAGAATCTCTGGAAAGCACTCATATGTGATCGATGTGAGTTTCAGGGTTAAACCAAAGCAGAAGAAGTGAAGTTGTCCAAACGTCTGGTGTCCGTCATCGTACCTGTCGAATTAGGATCAGAGCCTGGATTCATTTTGGCCCAAAAAATGGGTCAAATTTTTCAAAGTGAGCTGACAGCCTCTTCTGCTTGTTGCGCATGCTGAACAATGAATCCTGCACATGGTTTCAATCCTTCGGCCTAATGTATCACACAAACAAAATCCCAGCAGCACTTTAAGAATAAAAGAAAACACAGATTGTTGATTTTCTATCATCGTTTTCTCCTTCATGTCGTAAGTAGCATATATAGTAGTATAGCGCTTTTCTACCTTCCTTGAAGGTCCAAAGTGCTCAACAGTCACGGTCACACACTCACTGATGAAGGAACTGCGCCCGAACACTAGCGCCAACCCGCAACCATCAGGAGCGATGTGGGGGTCAGTGTTGTCCAAAGACACTTCAAAAGCCCATAGAGACAACAGTTGTTGTAAGATTGGGCTTTTTGAATTTAAATTGAATCGACACATTGGCGGGCAAGGTAAGAACCAAACCGGCGTTCCTCTGATGAGAGGTCAGAAGATCCACCTCAGCGCCACGGCCACCACCACATGACTGACCTGTGTCACGAAAGTAACTCATATGATCCCGTCGAAACCATTTCCTCTTCAATTTCTTTGACTAGCAGGTGGGAGTTCCAGTGGGTAGACTTGATTTTCATGATATTTTTGCCATAGCGTGAGTTCTTCAAGTTATAAACTTGAAGAACTGACTGACAGATTGTCCCAAGCCCGCTTTCAGAGGAAGGGGTGTGGCCTTCTAACAACCTCGCTCCTGTTTGAAGACGGTTGTCATGGAAATATAGACGGACCGACAGGGACCAATCACCACCTCCTGAGGACGTCTGGTTGCAACGCGGCGAAAGGACAGATTGTGGAAAAATGGCGACTTTGGTCGGGGTAACTTTCTATGGGTGGAGTCACACTCGCTCAGTCCAGTTCTCTTATATAGTCAATAGTCCCTCCCAGTCAACCATTTTCCAACTGTGTTTGTCAACTCAGGTCAATATGCCTAACCCGCTTTAAGGTTCATTTCTGTTTTTCAGAATCCATAATCAGTTTAGTGCAGTGGTTTCAAACCTTTATTGTTTGTCCTGCCTGGTTCTAATGACCTGGATCAGCTGTGTTTAGTTGCTCAAACTCCTTTATCCAGCCAATAAGCAGTACCACATGTCTACTGAATGTAAATCAACACCATAGGCAGAGGTGCAGCTCATGCTGCGTACATGTGAGTCACTTTGCCTCTGTGCAAATGTGTATGTGTTCACTCCAACTCCGGCTTAGCCAGTAAGTCAGTGTATTTCCACACCTGGAACCTGCAAATGTTTAGTTTTTCCACATGTGATGTAAAGATACACTGAAGCTACACTTTGTGTTAAAGATCAACACTATCTGTGAGTCTTCATTAATCTAGTCCTGGCTGTGTTTCTGGTGCAGCATTACATTAGAGGCTCTCCTGCTGCTGCAACTTCCCCGCCATTATCCAAATTCAGGTGGCTTGAGTTTCCATGTCTGCACAGCAGAGGGAGAGTCTGGAAGTCAGTTCTGGCCTGCAGCTCGGTGTCGGTGCTGCTTGTGTGCAGGTCCCCTCAGCTGTAAATAAAGCACCAGGTGAATTCCCAAAAGGCCTTGCAGTCTATATTTGAACACACAGGAGCACCTCTGAACACAAATGGTGACTTCTGCACAGCTAGTTTGTTACCATCAAGGTACAGAATTAGCTTTTTCTGCAAGTTCAAGTCACTGAAATGTTTGAGGTTTGGATGTATTCTTCTGTGCTCTTACTGGTCACACACGTCTACTACACGTTTAACTAGATCAATGCCAAACTTTATAATTATTTTTTACGTCTTTTCTTGTCTAGATCCTATTCTAAATTTGTTAAATTGGTTTTATTTGTTTTTCAGCATCTAAACTCTTCCTATACTTTCAGCTGTGCTTTCAATGTTGTTGAAAGATTCATAAATTATAAGAATCCTGCTTCTGTTTTTGTTTTTCCTAATGTTTAAATAACAAATTGCTTTTTTTAAAGTTAAAAGTGTCCTTAAATGTTCAATAAAAAAAGGTAATTACATTTTCTAACAGTGCTATAAAACAGTTTTTAACCTTTTTCGACACATATATATGCCTATTTTTTAGCATTGGTTTAGAATATACACATATTTTTAGGTATTTGCGGTCCCTTGACTTAAAAACAATGTTAAATTTGATAAAACTAATTTGGCTTTTATGTTAAAAGTGGTTTTGTGGCTGCTGTAGAACTGTTTGTCATCAGTCAGCCGTTTAGTTTTTTGACAAATTTAAAACATTTTCCACTGATTTTGTTCTCTTTTTACATCATTTAGCTTTCAGCTATTTTAGAATAAGCAAGTTGTTTAAAAGTTTGACTAATTTAAAAAAAAAAAGTTCTATTTTTAGCCTTCCTGTGTGCTTTTTAAACAGAAGTCAGTTTTCTGGTTTGATTCTGCTTTGCTGCTGCGTTTGTTGTTGGGATGTTTTTTTATTTCATGGCCAAAAAAAATCCCTGCAAATTTCTTACGTTTTTACATTAAATGGTAAGAACAAGGATAACTCCACATTTTAGATGAATCTGTGAGAAAAAATCAAGGACACAAGTCCAAAACCTCCTATCAGCAGCAACTGGAATATATAAAAATTTTTCTTGTTTCCTGATGAAGATTTTTTTTTCCAGGTAGTTGGTTTTGTATTTTGGCCATCAAAAGGACTCTAGAATACTCTCTATAGTGACCATCAGGCCCAAATCATCACCCTTCTCCCACTTTGCATGGGGATCAAAGAGTTTGTGACAGAATCCACTGTTTTGCTTTGTACCTTTTTTTTATGTACATGTTTTCACCAAACAGGCACAAACCCCTTTGTGAGCCCTGGATATGACAGAAACTTTTTCATTTTTTACCAATGGATGAAAAAAACCTTTAAAAGCTGTAAAGACATTTAAAAAAAGTAAGACAAAAAAACCTGTCTGTGTCACAGATTGCATGTCTATCCCTGTTTGCTCTAAGCAGTTTTATTTATGACATGAAGACACTGTTTGCACTTCAGATGAGCTTTAAACCCTGTTTCATAACGACATAAATACATTCAACAACTTTAGGTTTATCCCAACAGCAGATGCAGCAGCTGCTGGGAATAAATGGCATTATATTACATAACAAACACTCCTCTTTGTGAATATGGAAACCAGCCCCTCGTGAAACACTGCCAACATTCAGGTTTGTGTTGTTTCACAGACCAGTTTAAACATTACTTGGCATTTCCCTTTAAATTAGTTTGTTGCAGCTTTTTTAAAGGTTTTTGTAAACTTTCTTCTTCAGGTTTCACTGTTGGACTTTTGCTTATAATGATTGACTCTATTCCGATGTTTTACACCTTGTTCTTGTTCAGCTCCTTTAGCTTGTCGATTTTTTTAAAAATAAAGTATCTATAGCAGGGGTCGGGAACCTTTTTGGCCAAGAGAGCCATAAATGCCACATATTTTGAAATGTAATTTCGAAAGAGCCATACAATAATGTAGTGTCCCTTCCCCACACTGAGGCACGGAGACTTAACCTCTTTTAAAGTTCTTTATTCTGGTTACTGCAGACCGCAACAAACGCCGTTCAATTAATTCAGCAACTCCTGAATCTCTCCCGCCGACACGAGAGCGCTTCTCCCAACTTTATATTCCCCTGCTCCCGCTGCAGCCCTCCCATTTCCTTATCCGGCCCATAGCTGAACCCCATTGGTCCAAACTACCTAACAACAGGCTGAGCGACAGAACTGAGGGCCAATCAGATCTCTGCTTGACGCGTTCAATGAACTCCAGAACTTTTAACGCGGCCCAACAGCCATCCAACTCAGTCCGCGACAATTTGTTTAAAACTAAATACACAAATGAATGTGTGCATTTGATTTAATTTCAACATTTTTAAAGTACAATAAGTCTGTGGATTCTTTTTAATAACATTGTTATTCTGTTGCTAATAAATGATGAGTATTTCTCGTGGTAGTTTTGCTGATGGTCTAGTCTGGTTGATACGTGGTGAGTTTCTGCTTCGTTCAGGCGTTGAGACTTTAAACGTGATCGTAGGTCTGAATGTTCTGTAGATGTGAGACATTCTTATCACATGCAGACGCGGAGCCAAACACACACTCACACGCTGCAGTGAGTGACGGGAAGCGGGTTTTACGTTTTTACAATCCCTGCGCGATTCACCTGCTGCCTGTCCCCACAACCCCTCAGCCCCCCCCTCTGCTTTCTCCCTCACACATCCCGTCCCCGCATCTGCGCGCTCTTTCTCAGAGACGGGAGCGCGTAGTTTTAGGCGCGTCAATTCACAGGTTTCCAGCTGGTACAAACTCTGTGAAATAATAGATAATAGTAACTGATAGCGCTGGCGCAGATTTCTCTCTCCAAGCACCGCTACTACTGCGCGCCTCTGGCATCGCATCGCGCCCGAGAAGGACTGGTCTAATGAAAAAAAAAAAAAACTATAATTAAAGATTTGTCTGCGAGCCACATGTGACCATCAAAAGAGCCATATATGGCTCGCGAGCCATAGGTTCCCGACCCCTGATCTATAGCATTGTCAAGCTGCAAAAATGTTAAGTTTTGTGAGCAAACTTTAACTTCTTAATTTTAACTTTTTGTTTTAAATATACTTCAATAAAGCACACAAACCTGAACATGTCAGATGTCTCATTGTTCTTGCTGCACCAGCTTCAGTCCAGCCTGCCTTACATACACCAAAGCTCCATGCAAATCTTAAGCAAAGCTTCCTGCTTTGATTTTTTTTTTTTAAAGAATTTGCTGATGGTTCCATTTCTCTCAGTCATCCTTTCGCGACACACCCTTCAGCCTGTTTCTTCACTCTTCCACATGTTGCTGACATCCGTTACTCTTGCTTTCCTTTCTGGCTCTAACACTAAACTTTTCTAGTACTTTCCAAGTTATCCTCATCCCAATTAAATCCCTGCAAATTTCTTACGTTTTCACATTAAATGGTAAGAACAAGGATAACTCCACCTTTGACGGATGAATCTGTGAGACGTTTTTACATAAAATGGTAAAAATGGAGAAGACACACACTCGTTAAAGAAATTCGAATTCCTCCTGCATACCAGGAAGGATTAACATTCTTCTGGCACGAGTCCCTTCACCACTTTTTTGTTTAGTTTCAGCAAACATTTGAAAAAATATCTGCACTGCACTGTTTTATTTTTTAAATCACATCTTTCTCAAATCTTCAGATTCTACAACCTTGACCGTTCAAATTTTTCACACTTGTTGTTTTCATACTCCTCCATGTTTGTAATTGTAATGTCAACACATTGAGTGGAAATAAATGTGAAGATTAAAAAAAGGAGCTTTAAAACATTAAAAAGTAAAAATTTACAAAACAAATTTAAAAGCAGTGATTGACAGTCGCTTTTACTAAAGGGTTGTGAAACTTTTTAAACACATAAAAACCGTTTTTCATGAAAGGTTCTGAGAAGCAAACTGTAAACAGAAAATGCACTCGTTTAGGAAACAAATGTTTATCGTTTTTGGAGTATTTACACCAATGTGACCATTCTGACTTATTTTCTCTGATTTTCCCCTTCAAGGAATCAGCGAAAAGTATTTCTTTTAGGGTTTTTGTCAAGATAATTTATTGAAAAAAACTTTGACAAAAAACATCTGCAAATATCTTAACACTTTCTTGTAAAGTCATTTGGTCCATTAATACAAAATTCCCTTTGATTAAGCTGCCAAAATAAAACATGCAGACACAGTAATGACTATAGCTTCTTTCTTTTTTTAAGAAATAAATATTCTGATGTCAAATGAGTGTGTTGAGCGTGTCAGTTTGAGTAAAAATTCAGATTTTTCTGTTTTATTTTTACTGTCACTGTAGGTCTTACAGGCTGACAACGACAAACTCATCTTTAATTCACATTAATCCATAGATCAGCATCATGAAAAGTTACTTTAAAAGTTTTTTAAACGGTTGTTGAGTGGTAGATGTTGCAAAAACACCCCAAAAATTCAACTTACTTAGTCATTCTATGCCTGTATTAATGCTGACCTGAATCATGTGATGAAATTTTTTTTTAAATTTATCTAAAAAATAAAACAATGTGTTTACAAATTTAGGTTTCAAGTTTTTTTCTTTGTTCTTTAGCTGTAGTCTCTTTATGGGGAGAACAGCATGAGTTTGCTGAACATCACAGAGTTGTATCATCTGCCTTGACTAAAACAATCAAGACAAAAAAAAATGTGTGATTCACTCAGAAAGCACTGAGACAATACACTGATAACCAATCCTCTGTAGTCCTGCCCTGTGAAGCCCCACCCACTCCTCACTGTGGGGGTGAGGGTCTCTTTCCTACAGATTACAAGAAAGAACATGATTGTTCAATCCTATTCCAGGCCTCTGGAGAGTGTGGTGATTCAATAGTGACTGGACTTTGTTTCCTTTAAAAAAAATGTTTCATTTTTCTTCATTTTAAAATGATAGAAATAAAAAAAGTCATTCAGGATAGAAAATAAATCATGTAAATTATTGTAAAAAACAAAGTAATGTAATTGCATTAATTAATAAAGACATAGCATTACTTTTTAATTGGGTTAGACAAAAAAGTATATATATACTTTATTTCCTATATTTACTTTTTTCCTTTTATTTATGCCTTAAACTGTGAATATCTCCAAAGCTGCCAATGTTTCAGCATTTTTGGCTAATTTTCAGTCTTTGTAAAAATCCTTTGAAAGGTGCACAAATGATCTGCCTTACCTAATCAGATTAAAATGTATTTAAATAATAAAATAAGCAGATGGGGTTGATTCTCAATTCTATGGCTTTTATTTACTACAATGTTGTCATTAACATGTACATCTGATTAATAAGGAAGCTTGATTTCTGGAGAAATCAGATTATGGGTTTACATGCAGAAAAGGACCAGATTTCCTCCTTCAATGTATATAAATTACCTCTCTTGATGTCAGCAGCTTTTATTTTGGAAATGTTTTATTTCCTATTGTTTATTTATGTACTATTGTACTGTACATAGAGTTTGAAGTTCCACTCTGATCATCTTTTGATCAATTGTAAAAGTTTTCCCAGTGGCCTTTTAATTATGATTATGGCGTTTAGCAAAAAAACAACAAAACAAAACAATGTCGTTTTCTAAGATACATTTTTTGCAGAGCGGCAGGAGTTCAGAAAATATTCTCCTCTGGGTTTTGGGGTAAACTCGACCCCATTTCCCATCATCCATCTGTTTACTCTCCTACCCTCTATTTTACAGCCCCTAATAACCCCAATCCAACATAACTGATGCAATGGAATGTCCACCTGTAGTTTTGAGCCGGATGCCAGCTTGGACAAGGAAAACAAAGATCTACATGATCTCAGACAGGCAATTTAAAGCTTAATTTTCTTTATATGTGTCCTCCAACATAAGAACAATTCCACAAAAACGCGTTAAAACACTAAAAACACAAATGTCATGAAATTGGGCCTTAAAGAAAACAGATTACTTATAAAATGATTGTAAATTTGAATTTTGAATAACACATTTTTTCATAGTAGTTATTACCCCAAGAAATTCCAGTTGAACCTCAAGTATTTACAGATTTTTATTATTTATTTATTTTTACAAAAACATGTTATTTTAGCAATATAGTTATGGCACTTTGAATATTTGCTTGAGATACCATTAATACTTAAACAGCAGCAAAATATTAACTTCATTTTATCCTTATTATTATTGCTGACAACAATTAATAATTGCATTTAATATAACACAATGGCTGGAGGTGCTGCGGTGTTGGGCACACTGTGCGATTCGTGCTGTGCGCGCCCCCGACACAAACTTCAACTCCGGTGCGCGTTCTGGCTGGTACTTAACGCCTGGCGTCTGGTCTGTGTTTGAGCAGCGGTGCCAATGTGTACACTGAGCGGACGAATGAAATACGACAAACAGGGCTCCTGTGTGTGTCACAGCGCCGAACACCCGCGCACTCGTCGCTTGTAATCCCGGGGACATCCGTTCCGAGGTAAGCGGACGTATCTGGAAGGCTGAACGCCCCGGTTTTCGACAGCGGGGCTCGGTTGCGAAAACAACGGCAGACGCTAACTGCGCTAATGCTAGCTAGCTAGCTAGCTACTGGCTGCCAGCAACATAGTTTAGTCTCCGTTGTGATTGGTTGATTTACTATTCATCTCATTTGGAGGGTAAGGCTTTTCTAAAGCTTTCTGGGCTGAAATTGTCATGACGATTTAGAGTTCGGTGACCGACAAAATATCAAATCCTCCGCTTGTTTTTACTTGCTAAGCTAACAGTCGCCGCTTCGGCTAGCTGGTAAGCTGTTGGACGGTGTTGCACTGTAGGGCAAGGCCTCGTGCGTCCGTAACGGGTAAGACCGGCTGGGACTGGCAGTTGTGTGTATTGTTGTCAGACGAGGCTATTTAACTTTCAGTGCAAGTTCCAGTGAGAAACCGGGCTGCAGCTTTGTGTTGCAGCGCTGCTGACGAAACCGGGTTTTGTGGAGGAAGTGATGAGTAATGTTTACCCCTGAGTAAAGACCGTGGCCTCGGTCGGTCAGCACTAAGACTGACCCCCCCCCCCCCCTCTTTGAACAGAACGAGCCTGTAGTTGGCATTTTAGTTATTTATCCTGATCTAACGTGCTAGCGTGCTGTGCATATGTGAAATGTGGGTTTGGACACCTGTGGATGAGTTTAGCAGCGGGAAAAGAAGCTGACTGAGTGCTAAACTCCAGCTCAGTTTCCACCGGTTCTGCTTGGATTTTAAAGGGTTCTGATCAGACTACTTTAAGCAGGAGACCATCAGATGTACTTAT
The DNA here is from genome assembly GCF_053564925.1 of Oryzias latipes. Classification (NCBI taxonomy): domain Eukaryota; kingdom Metazoa; phylum Chordata; class Actinopteri; order Beloniformes; family Adrianichthyidae; genus Oryzias; species Oryzias latipes. The sequence goes on along the minus strand of NC_136242.1, from coordinate 28,418,676 downwards.
TACCCTTTGATAAACATTAACAGTGTGTTGGCTAAGGTTCAAAAATGCCTCAGATGTGCACTTTTAAATTATTATTTTCCACATGTTGATGACTCCTTGTCCTTGTGCAGAAGTCTGCACAGATGTTTACTAACCACTGCATTTAACCAAGCTGCCATGTGAGTTTCAGAGGGGGAGGGGTTGACCAAAACTGGCTTCTGTTGACTTTGGTTTAATACTTTACTTTAGGGGGAATTTTATATTTTGCTGAACAAAGTGTGGGTCAGAAATTCCAGTAAATCTTCAGGAAACTGCCCTCCTGGGTAGAACCTGGATCCGTTTTCAGATTTGTGCTGATTGTAGTGTTTCAAGACCCACTCCCCTGAAAATTGTGTTTTTGTGGCATTTGTCCTCATGATGGAGGACATATGTAAAGAAATCAAAGAATCTTATTTCTAAGTACCTCTTCAATTAAATGAATGTGAATCAGAAGCAGACAAAAAATATGCTGTATGGAAAAGCCTGTAGCGGCAATACTATGGCAAGCCACAATGTCCCTTTGCAGACAAATGGATCCATTAATGTCTTAATTTTCCTCGTCAAAGCTGGCATCTGGCTCAAACTTTAGGGCTGTATATCACTGGCTATTTTAGTTGCATCAGTAATGTTAAGTTTGGAGCGTGAGGGGCTGGTTGCTAGTGGGAGAGTGTAGACAAAGTGATGCTGAGAAGTTAGGGCACACCAACCTGCCCATCCACAACTCTGAAGCAAATTCCTAATGATTTACTGCCGCTCTGCAGAAACTATGTCCTAGAAAACAACACATGTTTTTTGATTTTGGTTAAAAATGGGATAATCAAAATTAAAAGACCACTAGGAATGCTTTTGGAATAGATCAGAAGATAATTGGAGTGGAACTTTTTAGTCTTCATAGTAAGTTATATAGCTGTTGGACTGTCAAATGACTGGAAAACTCAGTTGGCTGGGTGTAGGACTGTCACGCTGGATTCAATTTCCAGAGCGTGCAAAAATCCAGTGTGGGTTCTTGGGCAGGACCCTTCGCACTGCCGCCAATCTGGGTCTCCCTGAGCCTTTATAATACACGTTTGTGTCAGGAGGGGCATCCCGCAAAATCTCTGCCAAATCACCCGTGCAATAAGCTGAAAGGTGAACAACAGCTATCAAACTTTCTCCAACTGGAACAAAAGCAGCATTTTGCTTATTCAAAATCAGTTTTCTGCAGTTCATTCATCTATAAATATTGTGTGCTGAGCTCTCTTGTACTTGTCATGGTTTTACCTTTTAATGTTGCGTTCTGCTCTTCCTCTGCAGTTAGATTTAGCAGAAAAGAGCGCTCGCACGGCAGGCTATCCAGTGCCGGACTTTTTTCTGCAGTTTTCATTCAGCCAGATTTTTTTTTGGTTTTTGGAGATCCTGATCGGGGGAGCAGCAGCCCTTAGGCGCCGGTGCGGACAGGCGCGCTCGGCAAACGGAAGCAGCGGGGATTACAGTCCTAAGAGTCCACCTAAGAAAATGCCTGCTCTCTGGCCAATACAGTGGACGAACTGCTGCGTCTGCTAACCAAGAACTCAAACGTTCGTTGTTCCTCACCAAACCTGGCTCAGGGAACACATCCAACAGCACACTACATTTGTCGGGCTTCCAGCTTCACCGTGCAGACCGGAGCACAACACTGTTGGGAAAATTAAAGGGAGGAGGAATGTGTTTCTTCATTTACAAAGGTTGGTGCACAGATGTCACAGTGCTAAAGAAGACATACAGCCCTCAGTAGGAGGCTCTAAACTTAGAGCCATCTATTCACTGCGGGAGTTCTCCCCATTTGTTCTGGTCAGTGTGTACATTCCACCACACGCGTGCGTAATGGAGGCGTTACAGCAACTCGCCGACCAGGATCTGCTGATTATTTTCTGGGATTTTTAACAGAGAAAATATCCAAAATGCTTAAGAAAACAGACAGCATGTGACCTGTCCCACCAGAGGCACAAACACATTGGACCATGGCTACACTACAATAAAGTTCACCGGATGTGTCCTCATCCTTCCAGAGAGTTTGTGCAGACTAGCTGGTTCTCCATCTTCACCTGGATCTTCAACAGCTCCCTGGAGATGTTTGTTGTCTTTTCTTTTTTCAAACGCTCCACATCATTCCAGTTCCTAATAAATCCTCTGTTACAGGATTAAATGACTACAGACCAATCGCCCTGACCTCTGTGGTCATTAAAAAGGGCCAATGAAACTTCTGAAGTTTGCAGACAACACCACAGTCATCTGTCTCATCTGGGATGGGGATAAGACGTAATACAGAGAAAAAGTGGAGCGGCTAGGTGTTGTTGAACTTCCCTTATCATTACAATTCTCAACAGAACAGTCCTCAACAGACTTGCATATGTTACTAGAGTTCACCATCTCACAGGACTGGAAGTGGACCTCCCACACAGACCCGCTTTGAAAGAAGGCCCAGCACAGGTAGTGCTTCCTGCGACAACTTAAGAAGTTCAACCTGCATGAGGAGCTGCTGACCATCTTCTACTCTACCATAATCCAGTCTGTCGGTTTGGATCTCTTACCAAACACGACAGAGAACGACTGCAGAGAACCATCAGGTCTGCAGAGAGGGTCATAGGGTCCAACCTGGCCTCCATCCAGGATCTGTACCAGTTCAGGTTTAGGAAGCGGGCTGGTAAAATCTCAACCGACACCCTCACACCCCGGACACAATCTTTTTAGGGGACCCCCCCCCCCCCCCCCCCCCCCCAGGCCGGGCGCCTCAGACCTCTGTACACCAGAGCCACTGCGTCTTCCACCGGGCCATCGCTCTGATGAGCTCTTGACCAGTCAGAGTATTAAATCACAGACACGAGAACTTTAAATGTTAAACTCGTCCTTTTTTTTCCTTAAAAAAAAACAAAACATTTTTTTACACGTCTTTATGCTTTGTCCTTGTTTGACTTGTCCTTTTACATAAGAGAATAAGAAGCCAAATTCCTTGTATGTGCACTCATACTCGGCCAATAAAGCGCATTCACTCACTGTGTCAAAAGTTGCAGGTTTTGTGTTGTGATGCTTAATCCAGGCTTCTCTATACTTTGTGGAGATTTGTTTAGGGTTGTGTCCATCCTTGTTCTGAGGACGTCAGTAAGGAGGAAATGGAAAGAAAGGAATGATTGTTGCTGGTTTCTCCTGACAGAACCACACTAGAACCCAAGCTTTATGTTGAAGAAAACCTAAATATCTTGGAGCTCCTGTTCACTTTTCATGTGAACTTTTTTTTTTTTTTTTAATGGTGAAAAAAAAAACAAGTGTGCACTTTGTGGAGTTTGACTCTCTGCAGCATTTAGAAAAAAGAAAAGATGAAGAAAAACCAAAGCACCAAATTTTAGAAAACAAACCTTTTTTGTTTGGTCATTTTACTGTGACTGCTGCTTCAATTCTACAAGCACCTCTTGTAGAAGCAAATTTAAAAGCTGATCAGCATTTCTGTGTAAATGTTTAGTTATTTGAAATTAAGAACTTTAAAATCAGATTAGTTTACGTCATAGCAGTGTAACTCTTGTTTAACACATAAACAGTAAAAGTTCTGTTATGAGGTCTGATGTTCATCCCTTATCAGCTGATAAGAACCCTTCATGTTTGAGTAGAAACTCTTTCCTGAAAAGTTAGAAAACTTCATATTTTAAGGATTTTTTTCGGCAGAATAACAACTTTATCTTTGTTTTCATGTTAATTCTAGTCTTATTGTCTTTTAAAAATAAACGTAAAACGTCTGACTAAAAACAGGTCAGCTTTTATTTCTATTTTAAAGGTATACAAATAATAAAATAATGAACTAGATTTATCTGCGCTTTTCTAGACTCTCAAAGCGTTTACAATGTGTCCATTACTCATTAGTAGGCCGGCACAATAAATTGCAAATTTATAGTTATCGCAATTTCAAGCTGTGCAATATCCATATCGCAAAAGTCTGTGAAAATTCCAATAAATTGTTTTAGCACATTTAAGGTTTACAATCTTAAGGCAGCTTGAAGTATGTAACAAATTGAATAAATCCCTTTATGACCAATCAGATGTAGCCCTTCATGTTGCTGACCAATCATTAGGAGCTTTTATGTTAGATGTTGGCCTCCTATGTAGACGAGTGTCATTCGGAGAATAATTTATTTTGACTCCTTTTTAAATGAAACTGTTGCAGTGAAATGGAAATGGTTTTTTGTTGCTACTTATTCATTTATCGCAAGTTATATCATCATCGCTATGTTGATCACTAATATCACATTTCACGAGTTTTCCTCGTGTCGCGCAGCCCTAATTATTAATCATTATTCAAATATGAGGGCTTTTTCTGTTTGCAAAAAAAGAATGTGATCAAAACTCAACATTTATGTCCAAGAAAAGTTTCTATGAATTTTTAGTCCCAATGAAATGTCAATATTTTCTGTAAAGATAATTGGAAAACAAATTGGATGTTTTTATTTATAATTTATTAGTCCTCCTTGCCAGGATCTAAACTGTTGTTTTATTATTTTTTTTAAATCACTTTGATTTGACATTGCATATTCTACAAAGATGTCCTTTCTTCAGAGCGTCTGGCTATGTTGGGTTGCCTGAGCTGTATTCTGGAGCTTCAGCTGCTTTTATTTTTGCGGGTTGTTTTGATGTTTTGGTTCGGTTGCCTCGCAGCTCTGGAATGATTTTGTTTACAGGTTTAGATTGTAAACAATGTCAGACTTCACTTTGCTCACTGGTGAGTCCCTCTTCTGCCTGCAGTCATCTTTCCCTTTTTGTGGACGCTTCAGTAACCATAACAGCGGTTTCTATTCTTGTTAGTCTAAATAATGCCTGATGTGTGAGGCTCCTTCTCTGCCTGGTGTTGGGAGGCATCCGAAGGTGCAGCTGCTTGTGCTGCAGCGTGCTGCTGAGTTCTGGTTTCTACCCGCTCTGACCAGCTGCCTTCAGGTTCCCTTCCTAAAATCTGGAGCGCTAAGGTGGAGCGGTGCAGGGACAGCGATGCAGGCATCAGTGATGCAGCAGCATCACCGATGGGCGGCTTGTGTTTGTACTGATTGTGTGACATCTGCCGCATCACCGTGACGTCAGTGCTGATCTGTCAGCTGACAGTCACGCACAAGAAGCCTGATACCCAGCAGGTTAGGAGATATCTGCATCAACGCCATTCTTCTGGTTGTACACAAACGCGTGTTTTCTCCTGATTTTGAGGCGTTTTGATCGGCAGAAGAAATAAACTCGGCAGAGACTTGAACCTGGTTGTAGCAGGATGTTGGTTTGCTTGGATTTATGTGTTCAGTCTCTCTCCAATGTTTACTGTTCTCTCGGATCAGCTGCCAGGAATTTTGCAGGAGAAGCCGACTGAAACGGATGAAGCTGCTTCTCTGGATAAACTGAACCAGATGATGCTGTGTTAAACATCTGACCATTATTTAACTGAAGAGTATTTTGGGGGAGGACGGGTTTCTGGATTTTACCCTCTTTAGATTCTGGTTCCATTTTTTTTTTTTTTTTTTTAATCCTCAAAAAGACAAAATGTTTTTAACTCTTTAAACTTCTTTCTGTCTGCAGAAAATTTAAGTTTATATTCATACTGCAGAGAATGACAACAGGCTTCTATGAAATTAGAGGTCAAAACTTTATAAATTGTCTTCTTCTGCAGTCAGATTTCAGGAGCTTGTCTGAACATATTCTGAGAGGATGAACCTCATGTCAGGCTGCTGCACAGCTCTGTTTTTCCTGCAGAAACTGATCAGAGGTGGAGGACGCCTGCTCTGCTGAAACCCTGCAACCTTCTAAACTGCAGCAGCAGCAGCAGCATTTCCCTTTGTGGGATTAATAAAGTATAATTGAATTGAAAAATAAACGTCTTCTAAATGTTTCTATTTGGGAAACAATTGAAGCAAACAAATTGTGGACTAAGAACTGCCGCTTTAAAAATAGTTTAGTGAGGAAAAGGGCTGATTTTAAAATACCCCAATACCATGCTTTCTGTGTGTAACTGTGCATGCGTGTGTGTAAACTTGTGTGTGCGTGCGTGTGTGGGTGTGTGTGTGTGTGTAAGCGACAGACAGAAGTGACTCATTGGTTTTGTAATAGTGAGGTAACTCTAGTTGTGTTACTGCTGCCAAAGGGAATCCTGGCCTGATTTGTCATTCTCTTTGGTGTTGTGTGTTTGCTTGTGTGTGATGCAGCTCATGTACTGTTGGTTAAGTTGTGTGCTGGTGTGTGGGTTGGGCTCTCCTTTTGGCCTGCTGTCCTCTGTGTGGCTTCTCCATGGCAACAAGCTGTTAAAGCAGCTTTGTTGTTTGAGGGGAAAGGAGGAATAAAGTGACACTAACGCTGGTGTGTTTTATTTATTTAACCAAAACAAAATTCTGTCTTTTAGATTGTTTGTAAACGCCTTTCTTTCTTCATTTCATTCCAAACATTAAAAAAAAATCAGAATTAACAGATTATTTTCAATTTTTAATTGAAAGTTTATATGTTAATCTGACCTGTCGTGCGCTTCATGCCATCTCTAATCTGTTTTCTCTCAGCACTAACTTAACCCCCCACATCCAAAGGTGAAGGCTTTTCCCTCAGTGGGAACCAGGCTGAGACAAACATGCAAATCATCTGTCTTAAAGGAGCACAACACAAATGTTCGCCTCAGAAATTCAGGGTTTTTATTATTTTTTAAATAAAAAATCTGGACCAGCATCAACATGAGTAAATATTTATTCTCACTGTGCTTTTTTGGACTTTTCATGGCGTTTCATGTCTTTGTTGAGGAAACACGCGCGATAACACAAATGTGACCTATTATACAGAAATGTGTCTGTGGACATGCGGAGTGATATTTAAGTGAAGACTTAATCAAAGCCCCTTTTGGCCTGGTTTCAGCTCATTACATCACAGCAGGAGCTGAAAAAAGGTCCAGTCTGTTTGTTTCATATGGAGATGAGCCTGGGATTCTCTTAGACCATCACCAGCTCTGTGCTTTCTGCTTCTCCGTTCAGTCCCGCGTGTATGACTGAGACAGAATTCAGACATCTGTCATCCTCGAGCAAGTTAGAAGTGTAAAGGATCTGTGCCTCTTCCTCTTTGTTAACCCTTGGCTGCAGGAGATGAAGTGCTGCTGGGTCCAGACGGCTCTTTGTTGTCTTCTGTCCTGCCCCTTTAATAACACACTTTGGCAACAGGCTACTGTCACTGGGGCTGTTTTATAGCCCACATTTGGTGCCTGTGCCAGAATGGGCGTCTTTGTAGCCGGAGTTTCTTCCTGTGAACAGATGCAGTTTATCGACTGAGAGGAGAATCCATACATCACATAGGCTTTAGGATAGCTTAATGTCCAGTTTAGAAACATGACAAAGGGTTTACTTGAACAGCTTTTATGAAATTGTACTATTTTTTTTTTTTTGGTGTTTGACGTTTTCCTATTTTTCTCACCTGATTCTGGTCAAAAGTGCAAAGTTGTCTGCAGTGTTACAGGTGTTTTGTTTGTGCAGCTGGTAGTCTGTTCTGTTGCGGAAAGTGAAAGAAAATCTTATTGTTTTGGTTCTTTAAATCCTTACTTTCTTTTGACTTTTTCTTTTAATGCATTTAGGTATTTTGTTGACCTAGAAATTCCGGATTTTCCTGCAGCTCTTTGAAAACGTCACTGTAAAAGCTGAAGGTTAACGAAGCTGAAGCTTAAAGGAATTTACAATAATTCAGTTCTTTATTAGATCGTTCATATTTTCTAGTTAGTGGTTTTAGAACGTGAGGTGCACACTCTGTGGGTTGTTCTGACTTCAGGTGGGAGTTTCTGCTGCTTAAAGGCGGTGAAGAAGAAAAGTAGAGATTACTGCCCCCCTCAAAAAAAAGAAAATCACATGTACCATGTAATAGAGCCCTGCGCGGGACTATTTTCTTCATCCCGCTCCCGCCCGCACCCGCCAAATTTCTGACCAATCCCGCCCGCTCCCGCAACGTATGCGTTACACTCCCGCCCGCACCCGCAATATGTATGTCCACTCCCGCCCGCACCCGCAAAACTCATAGAATTTAGTCCCGCACAGTAATAGATGCATTGATTTTGTATCATCTCCCGTCCCGCAGAAAAAAACACGTATTTTTATTGATATTATTAAAGAGATTCATGTCCCTCCTCCAGTCTCATCTTTTCATGCATTCCTCTTTAGTGTAATGTGAAACATAATCATTAAATATATTTTCACAAATCCTGTTCGGTAAAAAAAAGTGTGCGTGTGTCCACGCGCAGACAGACGGCCTGAAGCGCGCTGAACCAGCTGGGATAGATGCAGGTCAAAGTCATTTGCAGGAAGAAAAACATTGTAATGGTTCAACAGAGCTGAAAATCTATGAATTAATTTTTTCCTGACGGAAAAATACTTTTTTTTTTTTTTAGCTTCAGCCTTTTCCCGTTTTTGCTGTTTTGCGCCACACTGGGAGCGCGGGGAAAATAACTCTAAGCTGCAGAGGATGTGAACAGGTGAACAGGTAGAGAGGAAAAGCAGGTAAAGAGGCGGGGGAGGGGCTTTGGCTTCAAACTCTGTCAGAGAGATGGAAACACGGCGTCAGATTCAGACGCAGCGTTCCCTGCAGGAGTTGAAGCAGAGACTTTCTCTGGGATGATTCTATGAACTCAAACATGGAAACATGATTATCAAGCAGAACTCTTTAAAATAATAAACCTGATCTCTCCACATTCTTCGTGTCTACCATCATTGATGCACACATCGCTCCATGCAGCGATCAGACCAGAACTTTAGCTGTTAGCTCCGCCCATACGCGACCGCGGTATCAGGCTTTAAAGAACACAATTTCTAAGAGGCGGGGCGGGGCGCTGCACACCCCCAACAACAGGTTAGATGAAAGTGGCCATTGGGCGTCTCTACCTGGTGCCTTCACGGAGCTTCAGTACATAAGACTCCAACAGCCGCACAGCCTAACGTAGTCCACTATTATATATTCATGAGATATTCATGGCAAAACTGATCCCGCAGAGTTGTTTTTTTCGCCGCCCGCTCCCGCCCGCAGTACAATTCAAACCGCCCAATCCCGCGAGATTTGCATTGGGTCCCGCGGGACCCGGCGGGACCCAATCCCAATGCAGCCCTCTACCATGTAAGACATTTTCTAGATTTATTGAGAGGCCCACTTCTTCAGTTTTTTGCTACTCCTTACACGGTGCTTATGTAATTCACATTCATACTTTAGTTTACCCTCATATGAGCAGAGACCAGGGTTCACTTCCTACATCTGCAGCAGAGTTCAGGCGAGCTTTGACACATGGGAAACGAAGCAAAGCATCAGCAAATGAATGTGCCTAACAATGACACATCTCTCCTGAAAGTTAGAAAAGTCTGTGATTTTTCCATCTTTTTTTGTTTGTTTGTGTTTTCATTGCCTCCTTTTGATAGACTTTATTTAAACAGTTTACAAATACAAACATTTAAGGGGTTTAAACATGCACAAACCCTGGAGAAAAGTTGTTTGTTTTTTTCAGATTTTGAATTTATAAGAATCCAAACGCAGACTATTAGAAATCAGCAGGTAGATGACAGCGTTTGACTGGTTTTGACTAAAGTCTGCTGGACTAAGGAATAGAATCAGTGACATTTACAAACAAAAAGCATCTTTTTTTGAAAAAAATATTAGCTGCTACTGAAATGACAGGTTTCTGGAGCAACTTTAAACACTATTTTTAATCAAAAGGTCACACATGAATGAGTCAGGACATTTTCACTCTTATAAACAGCTGGTTGATTATTTGTCTTCAGCAGATCACGGATGAATGAACGCCACTGGCACGCGCTTTTTTTTCCCTTCACTCATGCCGTAGTGTGCATATTAAAAACTTTTGACACCTCCAGTGAAGCATCACATCTTTCAACGCATTGTTGGGTCATCTACGTTGAGACGTTGAGATACTTTTTAGGAACCATCAAGTATCAAAAGATTCAGTTTAATACCTCCATGCAGCGCTCCCTGATCAGTTTTACACCACAGACCGGACTTGAAGGTGAGATGAATAAATAAACGTTGCATATGACCACCACCATAACAAATATTTTCTAAATATAATAATAAACGGGAATCTGCTGTGTCCAATTTTATCAGCAGTGTCTTTGTAACATAAGACAGGGCTCACTGCGTGAGAGCAACCTGTCCCAATAAATCCATATTTTAATTAAGACTCCTGATATTATCTGTTAAATGCAGCTTTCTTGTTGATTTTTGAAGTCATCTCTCTGATTCTTATACTGTGCAGAAATTGTCCAAATAATTCGGTTTGAGTTTCTTTTGTCATCTTGGGGTTATTTTGGTTTTACCGCCTGAGTGGCTTCTTTAGGAAGGTCACACATGTAGGAAGACATGTGACCGAGCGACTTTACATGCATAAAGTGTCACGGAGAGAATCTGGTAGTTTTTCCCAAATGAAATGGCTTTCAAAATCACTAATGACTAAAATGGAAATTTGTTTTTTCTTTCTGTGTCTGGGTACCAAGTGACCCTTTGCCCAGAAGAGACCCCCAACCTAAGGAGTCAGGTTGTTCCTATGAGTGGTCTGGTCGAGGGAACAGCTGATGTTCTACAGAGTTCTCCGGTCCTGCTGGAACTTTATGAAAACTTGCTGTGTCGATGACATTTAGTCCCTTTTGTGCTTCTTTTTTTTTGTATATTAGCTTAAGAGCTGAATTTGTAAAAAGAGTTGGCACGTTCAAAAAGCTTTTTTAGATTAAGCTAATGCAGTCTTGTTAAAAGTATTACTTAAAATCAGAATTCAGGGTTTCTGCGTTGGCATAAAGGAAACTTTAATGTGCACTGAAGCCAAGATGTTAAGATGTAGCAGGAGAATTGTTTTCTCACAACACTGTCTGCTAGCCACTGGCAGGTTTGACTGCAGACCTCCCAAAAACTGCTGCCTGAACATCCAGACAGAGATTTTGAAAGCAGACACGCTCCGTCTTTGATGCAGCTGCAGACGTGTTTGATCTCTTATCAGATTTGTGAAAATAACTGAGTCTGAGGGGGCGAAAAAATCCTTCCGGCTTAGCATACGGTGGGCAAGGAATTCCACAGATTTGGTCCATGTGGAAATGAAGCACAAAGAAAAGCTTCTCCTCTTTGTCCTCTCGTGAGCAGATGTTGACTCTGGGATGTGCTGCATCTTCAGCATCGATGCTCCGAACGGTAAACGCTGAGCGAGCTTTTCACATACCTAGAGTGCTTCTCAAAAACAGGAAGAGCACTTTGAGAAGGTGAGACGCTGCTGTAGAGTGTGTAAGTAAGTTATGCTGAAGAGCAAATGTGAGCCAGAGAACGCAGCCCTGTGTTCTCTGGCTCACATTTAAAACGTGGACAGAGGAGAAACGGGCTGCACTAAAGGAGAAAGGAGGTATGAAGTCAGAGGGGTCAGCTGGTGCTGCAGCTTACAGCTATACCAGCTGAAATCTGAGACTTGCACAACCACAGTGAGGCGGAGGGAGGGGGCAGAGGGAGGAAGAATGTCCAGCCTGGAGAAAGAAGGCAAACTGCAGGCTTTCAGAGGACACGAGGCTGCAGGAGCAGCAGGGAGATGCAGCTGGAGCTGAGCTGAGACATGTGAGGGCTGAGCCTGCAGAGACAAAGATAAAGACTCGCGCTGGATGCGGACTTTAGCTCTGTGTTTCAGACAAACACAGCCAGTGGCGCTGACACCGACCACGCTCCCCAGGACAAAGAACATCACTGAAATCCAAACCGAGAAGAAAGTGAAGGGGGAGACTTCACACTGGATTTTTTTCTTCTTCTTTCATTTCCTCTCGGGGAGCCAAGGTTAGGTTTCTGAGCTGGGGCTCTCTTGTTTTGAGGATTTTTCTTTTGCAAACTTGCACTTTTTTTTGACTCCTCTTTCTATACCTGCTAACCAACCGCCCCGTGGAATGTCAAATAGTTCCTGAGTGGAGAAACTGGATAATTACCCAGTGTTGGTGAAGCTCTAATGACTCTCCTAAACTGCCTCCCGTTTCCTGTGCAGACTGGCGAGTTGATTAACCCTTTAGCCTGCCTGGCTGCTGTCCGGGCTCCTTCTGTTGCTTCTGCAGTGGAGTCGCTCAAACACCCTGGACTCTGACGTTTTCCCGCTGTTAAGGATCTGCTGGTGTTTGTTTGGACACAACCCTCGTTCTGGATCTGCTGCAGAACTCCAGCCGCTCAGAAGCTTGTACTTTCCAAGGGGAGAGGGGTGGGGGCGGGGGCGGGGGTGGCAGGAGGGGAAATATGATCCAGTATTTGGAGGAATGCGTAGAGCTCCAGCAGCAGTGTGTGGTTTCCATGGAAAAGGCCTGAGCAGCGTGGCACAGAGGGGCTGCATACATGCTTTACCTCTATGTCTGTGGTCCAAGTGAAATCCAAGCAGACAAGTGTAGCTCCACAAGCTCCACCCTGGAACTCCCTGTTCAGGCTGCTCTCATGCGTAGCAACCAGGAATGTGCACAACACTAAAGGTGAAGCGCGTCGATCCTCACCAGCTCCATGTTTCTGCCCAAGGTGGCTTGAATTGGCACTTTGTGTGCAGGGGGCCGTGTTGGCACACCGATGCTGTGCGTGACGTGGGCGAGCACAGAAGATGCTTTTAACCGTTTCCCTGCGTACATTATGTTGCACTGTTTTAACGTGGATTAACGTTTGTGTTGAATCCCCCTTCACCTGTCCTGATGTTCCTCTGTTTAGTTTTGTCATTCAGGATATTTAATTTCTTATCATAGAAGAGAAAAGGGAACGACGGGAATGTTTTCTTCACAAATAGCACTTTTGAACATTTATTAAAACTAATTTGCTTTTTAAATATTCATTTTGTGTGTTTATGTTTTGGTCCTTTAAGGGCCTATACCAGGCTCTTCTTAAGCCTTTTATAGTAAAAAATATATATATCCATGTATATGATGATATATTTTGGGACACAAAAGAACATTTCTTTTAAAATTAAATATTAGTTATTTTCCTGAGTTCTTTTCCAATCAGGAAGTAGGACGACTCCATCTCTGAGGCTCCGCCTCTCGCTCTGTGATGCACAAAAGATGTTCTTGTTTTCTGTCAAAAGATTCATCACATAGTTGAAGGATTCAATATATACAAAAAAATGTACAATTTGTATTTACTCAACATTGTATTTAGGTTTCTGCTTGGTTTCTTAAATAACATCAATTAAAAATAATAATAATTTCCAATCTTTTGAGAAAAATATCCAATCTCTTAATTAATGAAACTATTTCTAGATTATATTTCTTCAGCTTCTAAAAGGGAAATGGTTTTCTTTTGCGATGCGTTTAAAGATTGTTGAGCCTCCATGAGGTTCATGGAGGCAGAAGCTGTTGGTGAAACAGACTTTTTGGTCTGTTTGCAACCAAACCATTGGCAGAACAAAGACAGGAAGATGTTTATGGTTTATGGTTTCCTTCATCGTTGGTGTTCACCTTCACGCCCCGAACCATCGATGGTCTTATCCGTCTACCTGTTCCCACACCGTAGCCCTGTTTTCTGCCTATGTTTGTAGACGAGACGGTTTATGTGGAGATGAATTTTTAGTTTCAAAAAGCAGCTTCCTGTGTTTGCGAGTTCTGTTTCCACACAGAAGGAGACATTGTACGTCGTTTTAACAGAAACCTCAAATCAAATGTGATGCAATCGTGTCCAGGAATAATTTGCTTTGTGTAGATTTTGTTCAGCTGAAGACAAACGGGTTTCACTCGTCAACCTTTAGTCCAGAAATGGACCAGACTTACTGAAATATGAATGAGTGGCTCTGCAGCAAAGCGTCCACACAGCAGAAATCTAAAGTGAGCACGCTCTGTGTCCTGCCCATCAAACACCGCCTCGGCGCCATCCGGCCCTCACGTCTGCCGGAACATCACAACAATCCGAGCCCACTTCTGTGTCTGACTGGAGAACAAAGCAGAACGTTCAGAACCAGCCTGTCGGGTTCTCATGTGCACTTCCTTTGTTTTCTCTTTCAGAGGTCCAAACATTTCAGGAGCAGACAGAAGCCTTATTTGGAAATCTTATGGACGAAGGTCAGTCTGTCTTGTCTGTCAATCTGTCTGTCTGTCTGTGTCTGAGTGGATCTGTTGGGGATTTGCTTTACATTTACAGGATCGATGGCAGCTTTGTTGGTTTTCCCATGTCTGCTGTAGTTTTGTGTGTGTGGGCTCAGACCTTTCTGTCGGGCTGATCAGCCGTCCCGCTGCAGGGCCCGGCCCACGCCGTCTTTATCTGGCAGCTCCTCGTCAGCTGGCACCGGGCGTGCCAACTGAACAAGTGATGCTATGTTTATCCAACACTGTTCAGCTCCTCGCTGCCAAAACGCCCCGACAGCAGGACCCACGACCGAGGTCCTTCCAGAAACGGGGCCCTGCGTCAACCCACCTAAGCCGAACCACTGAGTGCCTCCCAGAAATCTGATGTTTGATAACTGAAACCTCTCCCTCCAACGTCTTTTCACTCTTCTCTGCTGTCAAGCAGAAGAGAGTTTCAGCGTGTGACCTCATCGCTGCACTGGAACGTTCTCCTCACACAAACGCTTTCTGTCCGGCTAAAATAAGAACTTCTGTTTGGAGTAAACTTCTGCAGAGTGTTTGTCACTCACATGTTGGAGGCACCGTCTCAGGTTTCCCTTCTGTGTGCCGTCTGTAAACACCCCCCCCCCCCCCCCCCCCCCAACACGCACGTCAGAGATTTGCATCCTAAGCCAAATCAGTCCCACTGCTCCTGCTAGCATGCTAATAATAACTGATTAGCTAACTTCATGTTCAAGGATTTTTCATCCCTATAAACCATGATGACATCAGAAAACATCAGACATGTGTTCTGTGGTCTGAGTTCTTCTGGGTAAATAAATGTCTTTCTCCTTTTCAACACAGATCTTGAGTGTTTAAAGAGCCTCGAACTTTATTAACAAATACAGAGCTGGAATTTATGTTCAGTGTAGAAAAAGAAAAAGAAACATTCCTACGGTTGACGAGAATGTTGAAACAAAAAAAACAAGCATTTGTGGTACATAAATCTAATCAAGTGATCAACAAATCTGATTGAGATTTTTATTGATGGACGTCGGCGAGCATCCCTTCATCATTCTGTCTGCATCTTTTTTTCCCTAACAGTAGCATCCTCATCTCTGCTTTCTGTTCTTTCATCTGAGGGAACATCTGCACAGAACTGTGCTGTTCCCAAGGCAACAGACACAACATCACTGCTAAACTTTGAACACAACATTTTTTGTCAAATAGTGAAAACATTTGACTGAAACACTGACGTAAACGGCGGTAACATGTTTCTGAAATCTCTCCTCTTATACTCGAGGATTCAATTAATTCCAGACTTAAAAAAAACGGGAATTTCTGCTGTAGCTTTTGATTTTTATGCCTTAACAAAATGTTTAAGCTTAGAACCATTTTAAAGCTGGAATGAATGGAGTTCTTCCGTTTTATTATCTCTCCTTCACTGTTTTTCATTTTAGTCATCTGTCTCTAAAATAAATCATTTGTTAACCCTGGAACACTTTTGCTACAACAAGTCCCACCGTCCTTGTTGCCGGGTCATTTTTTCCCCAATATAATCATCCCAGCAAAAAGTACCAATCATAAAAAATAGATCAAAACATGACAACATGTGTTAAATTCAAGTGGTTTTCCTTTATTTTTATCTGTGGAATGTGTAACAAAATGAAAAAAAACAAACAAACATAGGATTTTTCCTAAAAATATGCTCAAAAATGACAGAAAAAATTGGGAATTTGAGAACAAAAAATGTCTAAACAATGATCCTAAAAACTTGGTCTTATGGGACATGTGAGCCTTCCCTGGTGAGGCGCAGACTGCTTGACACGTGACTTATTGAAGTTCATGGAAATAGTTTTGCACGGGTGAAAATCACCCTGCAATAGTGCTCTAGGGTGGAACTAGCATTTTGAACTTTTAATTCTTCATTTTGATGAATAAGCATCTAATTGTTTCCTTCTTTTTTTAGCATTCCTATAAAAAAAGTTTCACTTTTTCACAACAATTTGAATAAATACTCAAAAATGCCATTTTAAGCTTTTTTTTATGTCTTTTTTATCATCAGACGGATCCCTCAAGAAAATGTAAAAAAAAAAATAAAAATAAAAAAACTTTTTGTCAGAGTGAATCATTACCCAAGACATTCCTGTGTGCATTTTTTGTTGATTATCTAACTGGTGTAATGCAGCGTTATTTAAATATTCAGTACCTTATATCTGCATCTTTTCAGCTGATGTAGCTTCTCTCAACATTTATCAAATTTACTGCCAAAGGTTTGAGATTTTCTGTTTGCTCCTCATCGTTTCTGAATATTCAGATGAAATCCGTTTCAGATCTTCCCTCATCAGACCGCGCTTTGATCTCGGCTTTGTTCTTGTGTTCCTCAGAAATGAGTCGCCAGACCGCCACCGCGCTGCCCACTGGAACATCCAAGTGCCCCCCCTCTCAGCGCGTGCCCACCCTGTCGGGCACCACCGCCTCCAACAGTGACCTGGCCAGCCTGTTCGAGTGTCCCGTCTGCTTCGACTATGTCCTGCCCCCCATCCTCCAGTGCCAGTCGGGACACCTGGTACGTGCGAGTGAGGCTGAAGACGGACGTTTAGGAGGTGACACTAACGGGAGGTGCTCTGTTCCAGGTGTGCTCCAACTGTCGGCCCAAACTCACCTGCTGCCCCACCTGCAGAGGCCCGCTGGGCTCCATCAGGAACCTGGCCATGGAGAAGGTGGCCAACTCCGTCCTCTTTCCCTGCAAGTACGCCTCGTCAGGCTGCGAGGTCACGCTCCCCCACACCGACAAGACGGAGCACGAGGAGCTGTGCGAGTTCCGACCGTACTCCTGCCCCTGTCCCGGCGCCTCCTGCAAGTGGCAGGGCTCCCTGGACGCCGTGATGCCTCACCTGATGCATCAGCACAAGTCCATCACCACCCTGCAGGTGAGGCGCAGACGCCTTTGAGTTTATGACGGAAAGCTTCAGCTGCTGCCGCCGAAGAACAAAAGCTTCATCCGGTTGGAAAATGTTGTTTTAGGAAGAAACCTGGATTTACATTTCATTCAGTTGATCAGAACTTCTTGTTCAAATGAGTTTTAAAAGATCTGTTGCTGACTGGAGGCGGCGTGAGCGTCTGACTTGACCATGTCTCGTGTGTTTGCTCAGGGGGAGGACATCGTGTTCCTGGCGACAGACATCAACCTGCCCGGCGCCGTGGACTGGGTCATGATGCAGTCCTGCTTTGGCTTCCACTTCATGCTGGTCCTGGAGAAGCAGGAAAAGTACGATGGACATCAGCAGTTTTTCGCCATCGTCCAGCTCATTGGGACCCGGAAGCAGGCCGAGAACTTTGCATACCGGCTGGAGCTGAACGGGCACCGGCGCCGGCTGACCTGGGAGGCCACGCCGCGCTCCATCCACGAGGGCATCGCCACCGCCATCATGAACAGCGACTGCCTGGTGTTCGACACGTCGATCGCGCAGCTGTTTGCAGAGAACGGAAACCTGGGCATTAACGTCACCATCTCCATGTGCTAAAAACTCTGGGCGGGGCCAAACTCCTACAATGGTTGAGGCGTTTTTTTAAAAAGCAGGTCAAAGGGGTCGTGACCTCAGTGCCCTCGCCCACCTTTGTCTCCCCCGTTAACCGGACTGTCAGTCCAGCCATGTGTGGAGGAACGGGGGTGTCTGTCTGCCGTTATGGTTTTAGTGTCTCTTTCTGTTGTTGGCGCCCCCTTCAGTCCTGTTGGGACACTACAGTTCTGGAAGGAGCGGATCAAAGCTCCGGACTGATTCCTGCTCAGTGCTGAGCTAGCCGACCAGCTAGTTTTTGTTTGTTTCGACGGAGGACTGTGGCTGCTATCGACCCGCTCAAACTGGAACTGAGTCTATCACAGAAAACCTCGTTTGTCCTCACCTATAACTGACACGACCTCCGGCAGGCGGGACGACTGTAGCGTCCCACCACAGTCACAGTTCACCGGCGCTGGTCCGGTCTCTTCTGTTCCGTTCGAGTCCAGCCTAGGAAAATGCATCAGACGCTCATTAAACGCTCGACAGTAGTCAGACTGAACGGACTGAAGCCCAGGATGTACTGTTTTTGTTTTCTCAGCAGCATTTGCCTGTGCGTCCCCACACGGCCCACAGAGAAGGAAATCCACATTTCACCCGTCTTTCCTCTGTGCTTTTATTTTGTTAGTCCGTTTGTTTTAGACATTTTAGTTCCTGGATGAATGGCTGTGTGTGTGTTTGTCGTGTGCATGTTCGTACACCTTTTCTTTCTCCTCCCTGCACTCATCTCTGCGTCGCCCAGCCTGGAACACATCCCTTCCTACAGGTGAAAATGTTGCTATCATGATTTTCATTATTTTGTATTGAATTCCAAAAAAAAAAAAAAAAAAAAGAGAGAAACAAAATTTAAAAGGCAGTTGTTAAACGTGTGGCTAAACTTCAGTGTTTGTAGTTAAACAGAAAAAAGAGAATAGCGTTCTCGTTCTGAGGGTTTGTTTTTCTCCAGTGTTGGGTTGTTTTCCTCCGTCTGTTCTCTGTGTGGAAAGTTTTTTTTTCTCTGGGAGGAGGTGGTGCAGGTGGTGCTCCTCCGCCTGCAGTCTCAGTAAGTTTGCTGCTCTCCCTCAAGCTCTAAGACTTCTTTCTGTTTTCATTTGTCATTAAATAAATCTATCTTTTTCATAGCTGCTCCCTCTTCTTTCCTGTGTTCATCCTCAGCAGCCTCGTTTGTTTCAGAAGGTTGAGGGTTTGGACGCGTCCTGCCGTTCCTTTGAGGGGGAATTGAACCTCCAACACAGCAGGAGGAGTCAGGAGGACGCTCAGCTGTGGAAACGACGGCTGTGTCTGATTCCCTCCCTTCTAAAAAAAAAAACTTGAAACTGCAGGACTATGTAGTGGTCTGGATTGTAAAAGGAATTCTGACGCCATGTTTACTATTTTTTATTTTATTTTTTTTACGATAAATTACTTACTTTACTTACTTTTCTTTACATACTGATTTCCCAGAGTAAAAACCTAAAAAGAATGAACATTTATGAACCCACTGTGTTCTGATGACTTGGGTTATAAAATTTCATTTTCATAACCTTTTTAATATGAAAAAGTAATTCAAACGCATTGCATTGTGGTCCTTATTTGCCAATCTAGTGAGTGTTGATGCACACACTTTCTATTTTTATTTTTTTTTGGTAGAGACTTCTGGGATATTTTTTAGGGGACTGGATTTTGGAAGTGTGCATTCAGGCAGCTCTACAAAATGACAACTGCACCACATGAGCGGCGCCTCTCAAACGTTCTGGACTAAGTCAGGATGACATCACCCTTAGAAAAGTCTGGCCCCAAAAGTCGATTCAGTCCATTTTTTTTCGCTATATGGATGCTGCCATGTTGGAGACAGAAATCAGGGATTGGTCCGAGTTGGTCTGAGTCACTGTTTCTATGGCAACCACTCTACCTAATCAGAAGTGACCTTGTTGGAAGTCCACACCCATAACCTATTGGAAGGGGACTTGGAAGAATCTGTCAATGCTTTAACCCTTGTGCTATCCTATGGGGTCCAGATGACCCCACCCTTACATGGACGTGTTCTCCCTACCATGACAAAGGTGGAGAGGATTTCATGTAATCCATGGACACCAGTGAAGATCACAAATCATTAAAGAGAAAAGGTTCAGCGCACTGTCTAGTGGGTCTAGATGACCCCACTCCCAAAGTTAAAGTGTCTAGGATAGCACAAGGGTTACATTTTGGAGGTGGGGGCTAACAGGTATCACATACTTTATTTACGACATCTGATTCGTCAGTTTAACTTGCAATAAAGAAAAAATATTTGTAACCCTTGTGCTGTCCTAGGCACTTTAACATCTAGACCCACCAGACGGTGCGCTGAACCTTTTTTCTTCAATGATTTGTGATCTTCACTGGTGTCCATGGATTACATGAAATCTTTCCACCTTTGTCATGGTAGGGAGAACACGTCAATGTAAGGGTGGGGTCATAGGGTAGCACAAGGGGTAGCTGTTTATTTCTCAATAGGAGTCTATGGGATTTGGCTTCTTGGAGCCAGTATTTACTTCCTGTTTAGAACGTGAGGGGGAGGAGTCACTCATACAGTCCATGGAAGTAACACTTCCAACTGATTTCCCAAGGAGAGTCACAGCAGCCATGAGAAGCTGATGGGGGCGTGGCTATTCTGCATCGTTTCTCCTTCTTAAAGTTACATTGATAGAAAATCTCAGTTATAGTAAACAATTAAAAATAATTTATAAAACACTATAGGAATTAAAGTATTTCAGTGTTTACCACGTTTACTTTATTAAAGCAGTGAAAAGAAACAAGGACTTATGTAAGAAACTGCAGTTGAGTGGATTAAAATATTAAACTCACTATTATTGTAATTATTAGAGATTTATGAATCTAGGAGAAACTAAGATTTATTTAAACTTTTAAAATATCTAACCTGCAACAAACTATCATTAAAAGCATAGTATTTGGTGGAATGACCAACATTTTAGTTTCCAAAAATCAAAGTATATTCAAGCTGAACTCATCTTTGGCGCCCTCCTATGGCAGCAGAGGGCCATTGCACATCAAATGAAATTTCCAGTATGCAGAATAGTTATTTGGTTTTCCACCAGGTGTTGCAGTCTGGATTTTTTCTCATGAAAAATAAAATCCAATTTAGCCAAATCAAATCAGTTATTTTATCCAAACCTTTATTTCTAATTCTGCCGTCTAATGAAGAAGAAAAAAGATCTGGTTGAGGTTCTGGCTCCAGCCAGGTGTACCGGGTGTACCCCACCTTAGCCCAACAGTAGCTGGGACAGACACCGTGACCCTAAAAGGGTTTAAAAAAATGGATGGAAAATGACAAATCAAGAAAGCTAACTCTGAGCTTAATCTTAGATGACCCCACCCTTACATTGACGTGTTCTCCCTACCATGACAAAGGTGGATAAAGGTGGAAAGATTTCATGTAATAAATGGACACCAGTGAAGATCACAAATCATTGAAGAAAAAAGGTTCAGAGCAATGTCTAGTGGGTCTAGATGACCCAACACCCAATGTTAAAGTGCCTAGGATAGCACAAGGGTTATCATTATCACGGTAGGGAGAACACGTCAATATAAGGGTGAGATCATAGGATAGCGCAAGGGTTAATCAACAACTTAAAAGTAATGGCTGATTTTGATTATTTAATTTTCAATAAGTTTTAATTTATTGTTACTTTTGAACGTTTCAAGTCCTTTCAGTGAGCATTGTGGACTTTCTTTCTTTAACTGAGGGGTACCAACTATTCTGTCCACCACTGTAAATGCATAATTACGGAGCCCGTGTCCTGACATTAAGATATTAAAATATATATTTTTCCCACAGATTATTATCTCGTTCGCACAAGATACTATTGCGTTCCCTCGAAATGATTAACTCGTTCGAACGCAATAATTAATCCGTTCGAACGCAATAATTATTCATGTCATAAGTCATTCACGCGGATATGCTCTCTGTACGCCGGCAAAAGCCGCTTTCAGCGGTAACTTCCGTGTCTCTGTGACCCACATTCGTTCAAAAAAGGAACATGAAAAACAAGAATGATCACTTTATCACTGTCTCAATGAATATATGAAAAATATCATAAGATTTATACCTAGGCTGCTTTTTCATAAGATAGCTCCTGCTAAGCTACTACTAGCGCCGCCGCAGAGCATTACATTCGAAGGCTATTTATATTAGGCTACATGCTAATTAACTATCCGATCATTTATCCTGTTATTAATTTACGTCATAGATTTACAGCAGATACCTTCACATTTCTGTCTGTGTGTGTCTCATTACATTGCATTGAAGACACGGAGGATGTTTAGAGAACAGATTTATTTATTTCAAAACGCACAAAAGCATCCATCGTATTCAAGTTCATTCACATGATGATGATCTGTGGTACGCCCTCAGTCATCTTGCTGCAAAAGCCGCTTCCTGCCGCTACTTCCGTGTCTCTGTGAGCATTCAATAGGGGTAAAAATAAAAGCAAGAATGGTCGATCTGTTATTGTCTCGATGAAAATCTGAAAAATATCATATTAAGCTGGCTGCTTTGCCTAATGCACTTACCTTTAGCTTGTCAGCTGTAAATCTATGATGTAAATAACAGGATAAATGAGTTGAACTAGTTAGTTAGCATGTAGCCTAATATAAATAGCCTTCGAATGTAAAGCAACTGACTGCTAAAGAGTATGTTAATAAAAGACAAGTCCTGATTATTATTATTCCTATTCGACCCTGAAAAAGCAGCCTAGGTATAAATCTTATGATATTTTTCTTATATTCATTGAGACAGTAATTAATTATTGCGTTCGAACGAGTTAATCATTTCGAAGGAACGCAATAGTATTTCGTGCGAACGAGATATTAATCTGTGGGAACAAGATATATTTTAATATCTTAATGTCAGGACACGGGCTCCGTACATAATACACCGGAGATGTATATAGAAAAATTTTAAAGAATTAGAAAATTAAATTTCCCCCCCAAAATTTCAGGAACAGGACCAGGTCAGAGGTGGACTATGTAATGGTCTAATTATATATTTTATTTATAAATTAATGTAATTTTATGTATTGCAATCATGTATTCAACACATTTACTAGCCTGTAAGCAAAAGACAGAAGACGTAAACAGGTTGAAATGTTGCAACACTTTTTTCTTCCCCTCTGCCCACTCCTTACCAGCAGCGCTTAGCGCCCTCTGGCGTCTAGATGTGCAACAGCACAAAACATTCCCTCTGAATCTACTGAAGGGATAAAAACACAGGAATAAAAAGGACTGTTTTTATTTCATTTATGTAACTTTAAGGTTTTTCCTGTGCTTAACATTAAAAAACCTTAGAAAAAAAAACTGTAGGGTAATAAAGGTCAGGTTTCACAAATTACTGAAGTGAATCACAAGCGCTTCGTGTAAAAATCACTGTCAAAGTGGTTGTACATGAAGCAACACTTTACAAAACAGTCCATCTTGGTTTGATTCTTTTTTTTTCAGAAGCTAATTTTTAAAGAAAATCTGTTTTTATACAAAATGATTTTGAAGGTAATAAAAAGTATCTGGAAAAAGTATGTAAGTAAAACAAAACATTAAGACGCACTCCAATGAAAATGGTGCTTTTACATGTTCTTGTGGCATTTTTTCTGATGATGGACATTTATATAGAAAATAAAGCTCAAAATTGCATTTCTAAGTATTTCTTTACTCAAATTGTTGCGAATAGGAGCAGATGAACAAAAAAAAAAATGCAGTTTGAAAAAGAGATCATTTGTGACGTAAAAAATAGGCTGGTTGGACCACAAGCTCCCTGCTCCGAGCTCTCAGCAACGGCGAGGGGAAGAGGAGGCGGGGTTTTACAGTGCCAATGTTCCTGCCCACAACTTAAGAGGTGATTTTCTACCGAACTAGTGCCGCTCTGCAGAAATTGTGTCCAAGAAAACACAGATTTCTAAATTTTTCCCTAAAAATGGAATAAGCATAATTAAAGGACCACTGGGAATGTTTTTACAATAGATCTAAAAATGACCGGAGTGGGACTTTCAATTATGCTTTAAACACTGTCAATTAAAAACGTTAAAAAAAATAATTTGGTCACAAACAAAACACACAATCCCTCACTCAGTGTGGAGCAAAAGAAAATACACTTCGTCTGTTTATATAAAAAAAGAAGAGCTCAGTTTAACCAAAAGAAGCACTAAAGCCTGAACACATCTGTCATTTATTGCTATCACAGAAGAACACAGGTGTAAATAAGGGTTAATGTGGAAATTAGAAAAAAATCACAACAAACATTCATCAGCCTAAGGCACAAATAAAATGATGGTTGCTATGGATCAGTGACTTTAGAAAGGCTGCCACAGAATCAAACAGGCCTGCAGAAAACCTTAGTCAAACATTTCTATGGTGTCTGAAGTGGCCCTGCTGTGTATGTATACAGCAGATGATGTGAACTTGAACCCCTTTTACTCTTCTCCCTGCTTTTGAGTTCAGGTAACTGAGGTTAGCAGCTAACAAGTCACAGCTGAGAGTGAGAGTGGGCTTCAGTCAAAAGGTGGCACTACTATGATCAGTTTTACTCTGTTATTGTTCAAACTTTCTGTCAGTGAACCACTGACTGTATCTAGAACGACTTTAAGTGATTTTGTTCAACATTATGACGATTTGCATTTGAAATGTCCTTTTTTGCTGATTCTTCTGATCACAGTGAAGCTTGCTAAACTCTTTCTGACTGCTATAGTTTGCTGCTGACATGGGGGCGGGCTTGTGCGCCGGGAAAGCCTCCATCGAACGAGGCGTTCAGCACCTCGTCCAGGTTTCCAGCGGTAACAAAGTCCAGCTGAGCTCGGACGTTAGCCGGAAGCTCCTCCAGGTCCTTCTCGTTCCGCTTCGGGAGGATGACCCGCTTCACACCGGCCCTATGAGCGGCCAGGACTTTGTCCTTGATCCCGCCCACCTGCAGAGAGCAGCCGGTTCCAGTCGGTTCAATCTGTCGCCTGTGGATTTGAAGCTGTGTGGAGTGACGGGACTCACCGGCAGCACCAGCCCCCTCAGGGTGATCTCTCCCGTCATAGCGATGTCTGACCTGACCAAGCGGCCGCTGAACAGCGAGGCCAGACAGGTTACTATGGTAACACCAGCAGAGGGGCCGTCCTTGGTGACAGCTCCAGCAGGGAAGTGGAGGTGGATGTCTGTTCCCTCGAGAGGATCCGGAGCTCCCACCACTTTAACAAACAGCAGACATCAGTTCAACATGCAAAATATGGAGTTCCTCAAGGTTCCAGACCAGGACCTGTTTTATTTTCTAAATGGAAAAACAAAAATATTATTTACCAAATCTACTTTCAACCCTAAAAATTATTCTTGTATTTTTGTAAATCTTTCATTTCTGTCAGAGTCCACAAGAGAGCATTAAGGTAGCAATGTCAGTATCACTACTTTATTTCTCAAAAATCTGCCTACGTGGCCGGTTTGTAAGCTGTATCCATGGAAACCGTTTGTAATCAGCATCTATTGCTCTTAAAATATTGACTTTGGTTATTGTTAGACAAATCCTACCTAGTTGTGTCAATTTAAGACTAAATGCTACTGAGGATACAAACTCAACAGGAAAAAAAAAAAATTGTGGATTTAAATATAGGAATGCAGCTGTTTTCCTTTGGTGAGGTTGAAAAAGTAACAATAAATCTTGTTCATCATACTGCAGGAAGCAGTATGATGAACAAGATTTATGAATAAGAACTGGAAAACTTAAATTAACATAAAGACACAAACATGACAACACATACCTCTCAGCTCTAAAACAAAAGGAAAATATCTGGTTGGCAAGGATTTATATCTTTCCTGTATCTTTTGCAGACGTTGAGTCAGATGTGGACCTACTGTTGGTGAGCTGGTAGGTCTTAGCGTTCGCTCGGAGCCAGCTGATGGCCAAATGGGCCGACTCTTTCATGACGTCTCCCAGCTGACCCGTCAGAGTCAGCTGACCTTCTCCTTCCATCCGACTGGCCTCCACGAACATGATCTCCCCGCCGAGGGGCGTCCAGGCCAAACCCAGCGCCACGCCCGGCAAAGTGAGCCGCTCAGACACCTGCAGGAAACATCTGTGAAACTCCAGCTGATGTCAGATTTTAAAAAGGCCATACGTCAAAAGAAAACAGATCTGCTGCGTTTCACCTCAAGTTTCAACTTCATGATGAGCAGCTGTACATCTCACACGCCGCTGCTGTTCGCAGACTCTCCCAGCTCCACAGGGTTTCACAATAAAAGTCAGAAATGTGCTCCATCCAGCAGATCTTTCAGTAGTTGCTGGTTGATTTAGAGCCGAGTCATCTTTGCTGCTTACCTCCAGTTCAAAAAGAGGAGGTCCGAGGATGTCCTTCAGGGCCATCTGATCAATCACTATGGGCATCTCTGGTGGAGCTGCCTTATCTGGAAACATCAGAACATCTAATATTATGTCAAATAAAAACAGATAAAGAAAAAATAGATGATTTAGCTCAATCCTGAGCTCCTGTAGGGCTTTTGCCGAAGTTCAATGTTGTTTAGCATCTGAAAAGGATAAGAATCGAAAAGAAACATTTAAAAAGAAGTGTATAAACTTTTTCTCCTTAAACCGTTTCATATGTTTAACCTTCTGTTTCAGTAAGTCTGCTTTCCTTTTTTTGTTTTTGTCTGAAATACCTACATCTGCTGGAGCTTTTTCAGTATTTACGGGCAAAAATAAGATATTTTGTGGGCTGTAATAAACTGCAATAAGCATTTAATAGGAACCTTACGGAAAGAGAACAGTTTCAACAGTTCGAAAAGATAAAAGAAAAAACAAACTAATCCATAACATGAGTTGCCTGTTTCACTGTTGCTCACACAAACTATTGTAAAGCGCTTTTTTTTGCTCGACTGTAAAACATTAGGCAGATTTTTGGTTAAATTTGCGGAAACTTGGTTTCACAAGAGCGTCGAAAATTCACAGGATTTGATTTTATTAAGTTTAAAAAAAGGGACAAATCCTTCCCAGAGAGTTTAAAGTCTGCCTTTACCTATAATCCTGTTTTTCTTGTTGCCATAATCCTGTTTAAAGGAGATATTTTGAACGGGAACTTCACAAAGTGTTGAAAACTAAGATGTAAACTCAGTGAAGGGAAATCTTAATTTGTGGGCTCTGTTCCACCGAACTTTTAGCCTCCTGATGAGAAATGGACCTCAGGGTCAATATATAATACAGTGGGGTAAAAAAGTATTTAGTCAGCCACTATTTGTGAAAGGTCCTTACTTAAAAAGATGAGAGGGAAGCCTGTCATTTTCATCATAGGTTTAACTCAACTATTAGAGACAAAATGAGAAAAAATAAAGTGGGGAATTACCGTCGACAATCACAGCATACCGGTGGTGTGTGTGATCATCCTTCAGGCACTTACCTGTTACCTACACACCTTGTGCGTTCAGCATTTGTACATGGTCAGAAAGGGGCCAGGACTCTGACCTTTCCAGTGACTAGAGTGTGGCGTGACACCACGTACAACAGCATCACCTGTACGTCATAAGTGCGTGTAACTTACATTATCCGTACAGATACTTCCCAATACACTTACCAAACGTACAACAATGGTATGTTCCAATTATATGACATCCCTTGAGGTGGTCGCACGAGCGCCGAGGGGACTGCAAGACACACCTGTACTTCTCTTAAGATGCAGCCGCTCCTCTCTATGACCTTCTCTTCTGTGCTGCTGCTGCTCACCTGGCGGGTGAGGCCAATGATCTGGGCAGGAGGCTGAGGAGCATTTGGAGCTGCGCTGGTTGGTTTGATTCTCTTTTTCCTCAACAGTTTCACACTGCTGGCTTTTGTTGTTTTAGTTTGGCGTGGCCCTTGGTAGTCCTTCTTCGCGGGTTTTGTTTCTTTTCAATAGTTAGACTTTGTCATACAGCCTTAGCGGGGAGCTGCTGACTCAAACGATCAATGTGGCGGGGTCAGCGTTCTCCCTGACTTATTTTAGGTTTGGCCAAGGATCGAATCCCTTTGTTTCGTCTTTTTGTTTGAACCAGCACGGTAATTCCTTTTTGATTCACAGGACACGGTTTATTTTTCTTCAAAAAACACTGTTCCTCATCTTCCACTGTCTAGTTTTCATGTTTGTGTTTCCCCTGGACTTGAGACAAGTTCGCCTGACGGGGCTGTAACACCCTCTACGGGCCAGAACGACACAAAAAGATGTTTTTGGTTTTTTTAAAGGTTATTTTTAAACTTAATTTAGTTGTTTCCGCAGGCCTGAGTGTATATTTTGTCTGTATTTTATTGTGTGTTCTGATTTTACTGATTTTTTTTTCTCTGAGTTCCACCTGCAGGGGAAGTTCCTTCTGGAAAAATAAAGTAACTTTAATTTTGATCTGACTGATTTTAATGTGAACAAAAAGTTCTTTAGATGTAATCTATAAATTCTCAGGAATTCCTTATTTCCTATTTAAATGATTTTATTATTCGATTGTGTTTTTTTCTCAGCATAACCCTGCAGTTCTCATGAACAGAGGTGGAGGGGGGCCTCCTTGTAAAGCTTGTTCATCCAGGAGGGTTTTGTTAAGAGATTCTGCATTGTTGTGTTTTAAAGCTTTGCTCCAACATCACACGGCATTTCCCGCCATAGTTTCCTCGTGTCAATCAAAGATTTGGCAGAGAGAACACGACAGCATCTGAATTTGGATCACTGTGTGGCATAATTTAGCACGTCCTGTAATCCCATAACATTTATTGCTTGGAAATTAAAAAGAGAAAAAAAACGGATCAGTCAAACACGATTAAGAGAAAAAGATAAACAAGCAGAGATTCTAAACATTCAAAAACCACGCCTTTATCGACTAAAAGCAAGCTGCTACCCAACTAACGAGCTGTTTAGCTTCAATTATCAAATTAAAAACCTGAACTAAAGTGCCGCTCATCAGTGTGTCTACACAATGAGGAGTTGAGGTTCTGGTCTCCTTATCAGATCTCCTCTCCAAAGCTCACTGAACCCAACTTTGGTCAAATCTTTGAGGAGTTTGTTGTCTCTCACCTTCTTGCTGTGGCGAGGTCTCCAAGGAAGAGGCGTCCGTCTCTGGGAGCCTGTGACCTTCGGCGACCTTCACAGCCACAGCTCGGCAGATCGCCCCGATCTTCCTCTCCAGAGAGCGAACTCCGGCCTCGCGGGTGTATCTACAGAGTCAGAGGTGACACTCCAGTGAAAGAAAAATACAGTTTCACCTTTTGGTGGTTTCCAAAGTCCATGCTGGAGCTGGAGATGTTTTGATCGCCATGGAAACATGGGAAAGATTCAATCTGTCTACAGCAGGGGTGGGCAATTCCAGGCCTCGAGGGCCGGTGTGTCTGCATGATTTCCAGATAGTCTTGCCCCACTCATGGCTGATTACCTGGTTCAGGTGTGTCCAGCCAATTAGAACATGCCAGAGCAGGGTATGCTGGAAAACATGCAGGAATGCGGCCCTCAGTGCCCACCTCTGGTCTACAGTAAATTGCTTTATAGCTTTTAAGTCCTTTTTTTTTTTTTTTTTACAAAATGCTTAAATTAATCTTTAAGTTAAAAGTTGAAATTCAGAGTAAACCTGGAACAAAGCTTTATCAAATCAATCGTTTCTCTTTTTTTTTTTTTCTTTTTGAGTTGTGCATCAAGCAGAACAGATGATAGGAAAATGTGAAACCATTTCCTTGTACCATTAAGTTAGAATAAATAGATATAAACACCCCTAAACCCCAAAAAATAGAGTTGACAGGAAGTGGTCAAGAACTCCCGGACCGTGGTGGACCAGTACCGGTCTGTAGGACAGTGGGTACCGGGCCTTCGAGAAACAAAAACACCACCTGAATTTTTTCCATTTTTATATAAATTCTGAGTTTTATTTTGGAAAATTGTTGAATTTTTTTTTTACCACAACATCCAATTTGTTCTTGACGCACGTCACATTTCAAAAATACGTCCGCCACTTAACTGAAACCCCCAAGCTAGTGAACTAAAAACAAAAGTTAACAAAAACAAACATATGTCGAAAGTCAGTGAGGAAACAGAAGAGCTCATGATTTCAAAATAAAACAAAGCTGTATTTAAGACAAAGCAAGGAATCTTTACTTCAAATATGCATTTATTACAACAATTAGACCAGACTAATAATGCTTAAGACTCAGCAACGGGCTCTCTAATGTTACGAGGGTGCTGCTAATAAAGTTTTTCAAACAGAGGATTCACGTTTATTATAAGTGTAAACAACCAACCTGTGATCCTTTTTTAAATGCATTTATCAGTTGAACCTTAAAACTCAGACGAGGCTGAAGTTGGCATCTGACTTTTTTTTTTTTGGCTTCTCCTTTGACAGTTATGGGTTAATGGGAAGTTTATCATCCTTTAAGTCGGTTAAAATGTTGTTTGACATTAAAATGGTCCTGAAAAAGGTTGAGGACTACTGGTCAAGAGGAGGACCTTGCTTTAAAACATAAATACACACAATGAAGATTAGATGTAAGTGATGAATCTGTAACAATCTGAACCAATTTTCAACAGGAACATGTGTGATAGAAAAATAAAATACAGACTTAAACTATATGGGACAGACACTCTTGATTGATGATTAGATTAGGGTACACAAGAAAAACATAATCAACCAAAATTGATGCCTGAGCGACAGGACAGAGCAATACTACACTTCTGCATTCAAAATAAATGCAGGGAAGACTTAAAATTAAAAATTTGGACTATAAGAGTAAAAAAACGTTTAAGGTTCCTTTAAGTCTGTCTTATAAGGTTTGCATTAAATTAATGCTGACATTTCTGCACCCCCCCCCCCCCCCCCTGAGTGTGTGTTATGCTTTGTGTATTTTGTGGCAAAGGACCTTGAGTCTGTAATAAAGTTTATTATTATAATTATTATTTTCCAGTCTTCTAATGTTCATCAGAGCCGCGTTTGTCTTGGCAGTTGGTTTTATGTGCAGAATATGCATTATAAATAAAGGTTTGATAACAGTTGTCTTGCTTTTATCCTTTTGTTTCTTGTATTCAACCTGGAATTTGGGATTAGGGGGGTTTCAGGGAATAGGTGGGTGAAGGTTTGAAAAGTGAAATGGTTTTATTGCTTTCCACATCAACACACAAGAAAATTAACTTAAATTCAATTTTTCAATAAAAAAATTGTTTTTTGTCACTTCCTAAGAAAAATGCTAACATTTTGTCAGGTGAAAATCTTATTTTTAATCTAATTTTGTTTGGCCTAAGTATGTGGGGGCTTGTTACACATCTGCTTTAATCTCACACACTAATAGTTATTTTAAACAGAATTTGTCACCCTTAATGAGATAGCTATGCATTTTTAACTTTCTTACCGCATAAGTCAACTAATACAAGCCGGCCTTTTAGTTTGCTTTAGGCATAAACACATCTGCACAAAAGTAACGATCCCGTTTCGACTGTTTGAACCATCATAAATCCGTGTTTCAGGAACTCATCCGGCTCGTTTTGTTTGATCTTCTTCTAGTTTTGTGTTTTCAGTGCTGCCTCTGTCTAAACAACAGGAGGTCATCTTTATCGTATTTACTTTCTTAAACCAAGATTGTTTCATTCCAAAATTTCATTAAGAATAATATTGTTATTATTACTCTACGAACTCAGAGTTCTGAGTTTAAGTGAATTACATATATTGTTTTGAAACATGAGTTTTACTTTGTCTCTTTCCTTACAGAACACAGATGATCCAAATAATGACACATGAGATGCATTTATCAGAACGCTGCCTTTGTGTATTGAATCACCAATTGAAAACTAACTGTAATCAAATGTTGGCCACAATAGTCTGAAGAACATACAGTTCCATAGCAATGGCGAGTACTCATGAGAGCGCGGTACATGTGGATTCGGCGTAATTAGGACCTTCTTGTCAAATATTTCCCCTGCAGTTGGAACTGACGGTGGGGTCTCCCATTGAACCGATGCACCCGGGGGATTTTTCTAAGAAAGCACAAGCTAAAACACTATATTTCTGGCATGTCCTAGGTGCTAAAAGTTCAGAGAACCATCATCAACTTGCACCTTCTGATGCATTTCAGATGAAGACTGGTTTGAATCAAAATAAACAACTGCTGCCGTTGCATTTAGGATGTAACCGGAATGATGAATGCTTGAGTTGTGAAAAGTTTGCAGAAGAGAAATGGGTTTAGTGGGAGAGAGTGAAGAAGAAAAGCCCAGAATGTGAGCTAAAAAACACAAAGCAGGCTTGGAGCGAAAAGGTCTGATAAGCTGAACAGGACTGCCCTCACGGCTCCGACAGCGATGCTCGCTCAGACGTGACACGGAGCGCTCAGCCTGATTTCTGCATGTGTGTACCTGCAGATTATATCCTGAGTGCTCTCCTGAGGAATATGCAGCTGCTGGGGTGTTAATCCGTGCTGCTCCAGCTGGTTTGGGATCAGGTGACGGTGAGCTATCTCCACCTTCTCTTCCTGGGTGTATCCTGGGGGAAAAAAAAATGTTTTCCAACGAACATGGACGAACACGCGAGGATATCTTGAAACCAAATGGTGACTTATTCACAAAAACAGAAAAAGAAGGTCTTTTTTTCTGCTTTTTGTTTGAAGATTTCTGACAAGGTTTTGTAAAATTCAGCACAAGTTTCTTTTTTGTAATTATTTATACTTTGGCTAAATTTAAAATTTGCTGCTGCCACAAATTTTCCAGAGCATTAAAAAAAACACTTTTTAAAAACCATTTAAACCCAATTTTCTATCCTTTTAGGAGTATTATAATGTTCATTCCTAGCGAAAAGAAACCCAAAAGCGGTATTTTGTTCCTTTTATTTGCACAATATGCACATCCATCTTTGCAAAAGTTTGGATGTTTGTTTGTTTTCATGGGCGAAACGCAGACACGCTGCCGAGGGAGACTCTAAGTTGACGTCATGAAACGCGCGGCGCCCACACGGAACGAAAGGCGGAGCCTCAGGGATCGAGTCGTCTTTCTTTGGGGTTGGAAAAAAAATACTATTAAATAAAAAATGTGTTCTTTGTGTTGTGCCAAGGGGAATATATTATCACATACATGGAAATCGTTTAGTATAAAAGGTTTAAGAATAGCATGATAAAGGCCTTTTAATGTTTGTCTTTTATTATTGTAAATCTGCAGGCTGAGGAAGGAAGACTTTTTAACTTCTCCAATGTATAAAGTCAGATTTTATAACAAAAATTCCTCCTTTAAAATTTTAAGTGTCTTTTTGAGGCCTTCAGACATGCTACCACACAGCAAAAAGCATTAAAGCTGAGCATGTCCAAAGTGTGGCCAGTGGGCCAAATGGAGCGCAAAAACATATTTGGAGTAGTCCAACAACAGGAGTTATATTAGTTGGAGTTTGGACTACATGCATCTAAAAAAGCTATTTAATACTCTACTAGAACTGAAAAGTTCCACTCTACAACATCCCTTTCGTAGAGTGGCGGTCATATGGAGAAGGCATGTTGAAAACAAAAATTGGATTTTGTAAGTTTAATGTTGAAGCTAAATGTTACGTTTATAGACTAATATGTTTAGAGATTATCTGTTTAGAGACTTCAAATGTTGCATCATTTTTTTCTATTTATGGCACAAAGTGTTTGCCGCTGTTTTGCCTGCTTTTGACCTTTCACTCGTTGGCCACTGATTTTTGGAAATAACCTGTGACCCTAAACAGCATTCAAAGTGAGTTTCAGCCTTTGGGCAGCAGAACTGAATGATGTGAAATTTATTCCCAGCATTGGAACCCAGTAAAAGGCCCACTCAGAAACCATTGGAAAGGTTTTACCTCAACGCCTGAATTTGGGCGTCAAGCATGGAAGCATTAGGTCCCATTTTTAGAGTTTCAAACCCACAACCCACACGCTGGACATGTCACAACCAGGCTAGAAGATAGAAGGTATTTAAATTGACCTGAGCAGAATTTGAAGCAGCGTCTCTGACATGAGAAACGTCTCTCACCTGGAACCTGCAGGACCTCCATCCTGTCCAGCAATGCAGGGGGAATGGTTGCCGTGGTGTTTGCGGTGGCAATGAAGAGCACTTGGGACAGGTCAAAGGCAACATTCAGATAATGATCTGTGAAGCTGTGGTTCTGCTCTGGGTCCAGAACCTAAAGTTGTTCAGAAAGTTAAATAAACTGGGGAGCATATCTCAGTTTGTCAGACAAAGTTGATTGACAAAAAAAAAATTTATAAAAACTAAGGTGAAAAGGTTAAGGTGGCAATAAACAAACAATTGGGGTTCTTTGAAATTAAAATTGATAAAGACATTTCCAAAAGTAATCTGTGCTGCACCTCTAGCAGTGCAGCTGCAGGATCTCCCTGCAGGCTTTTCCCCAGTTTGTCCACTTCGTCCAGAAGAAAAACGGGATTATTGACTCCAACTGTCTTCAAACCGTTGATAATCCGGCCCGGCATGCTGCCCACATATGTTCGCCTGGAAATGTGACAGCAGTTTCAAACACAGACCAACTGAATCTTTAAACATCTTTTCAAGCAAAAAAGTAAAAAAAAAAAAAAAATATGTAAAAAAATAAATATCTGAATGTCTTGTAGAGTGCTGTCAGAACACAGAAACTGAGTACTTTTAGGATTAAAAATAAACACATAAAAGAAAATAGAAAAAGCCCAGGTGCTCTTATCTGTCTCTCTGGCACTTGTGTTGCTGGTATGTCGAACTCATGCCCTCATCTGCTTCTAATATCCTCTGTGTTTAGTTTATTTAAATAAAAGTCATCCCTGTAATGTGAGATGAACTGCCCTGCTCATTACTATGGACAGGTGTGCAGCAGGGCACCCGGTTCATACGGATTACAGAGATATCACCACATTACACTTCAAATCCCAGATCATCACGACTTTGTGAATGATAAATCAATAGTTCTATGGGGGAAGTGAGCGAATGAAGTCATCGCCACGGTTCTCCCAGCGGATCCTGCCGGTCTTCAGCCGTCCAGCAGATGCCCTCTTTCTTTTATCTCTCCCTCCGGACCTGCTCCTTTCTGCTGGTCTGTTTTTGAGTCGTCTTTCACGCAGAGACAAACACCAGAGTTTTGACTCTCATAAAACCCATATTTATGTCAAAGGATTTCAACATGACTTCACCTGCAGAAAAACTAAAAAGACTTGTCAGGGGGAAACTAAATCTACATCCCTGAAGGAGAATGTCTAATGTGAGCTGAATGGATGGGCTGTTAAATGAAGAAATGCTTTTAGAAACCCAAATCTGTCGTAGCTTAAAACAAACTTGTTCAATTCGGTCTAAATCAAAGAGATGCCGTTTCATGGAAAAGATCATTATTGTAAGCGATCGACCTCCTTTTATTTCTTTATTTATTTGTTCAAAAGGAATGTTTCATCAATTCCCTCCTCTGAAAACAGATGTTCTTCAGAAACAAACACCCACCTTCAGCTGGGTCTTTGCAAAGATGAGGTATCCTCAAATTCTTCTGTCCAAGAAATTTCGACGTGATCCCAACACAAAGTCCGGACGACAAAACGTTCTATCGTTATTTATTTATTTTGTAATGTCTGATAATGTGTTTTCGATCAGAAATGAAAAGACTTCACAGAAGAAGCCGTCCGGCACAAAGCCTCATGTCTCAAAGGGCATTATGGGGCTTTTACTTGGTGTGCTGCCATGTTGATGGTGTTCAGCAGATCCTCAGGTAAACCTTTAATCTCTCGTCAACATTCTCAGTCGAGGTCTGTGAACACTGTATACTGTGTTGGCAAAGAACCCCTTCCCGAGGCTTTGAATGGTTCACCAGAAGTTTTTTTCTTTTCTTTTTTTTCTTGAGGCCCATCGTTGGTCTTTCCCGCCAAACTCTTCCCAGACCCAAATTATTGCTTGCTCTGCATGCTGCATGGACTGCAGATGACGTCGGCCGCCTCAGGAGTCTCACAAGACAGCCAGGCTCAACCAGACTCCTTCATTTCGATGGCATCTTTTACTGTTGGTGACCACCGCCAATGGCAGCAAAGACCTCGCAGCCACAACACTGCGCAGCTGGTCCATTCACAGCCAATGTCTCCATTCTCCCTCATTACCTGATCAAAGCTGTCCTGGATGTGAAAGCTGAGGACCTTTCTTTCTGTGGGTTCAGCCTAACGCTCCCAACAGACTTTCGTGGTTCTTCTGGGCCTGCAGAGCCTGACAGGCCTCTATCTCTGCCAGTGATCTATATCACCACAAGGTGGTGATCGGTTGAAGTTCCAACCATCTCTTCGTCCAATACACACGTCCAAAGGTCAAACGACACAAAGTTTATCTTTGACTACCTGCATAGCGTATCCTGGTGCCACGTGCACTGATGGACACCCTTGTGTTTGAACACAAGGTTTGTAACTGACAAAGTGTGACTGTAAATAAGTCCAATGACAAAGCATCACTCAGGTTCAGAGCAGAGAGAATTCATTCTTTCTTATCACGTCGTATCACTGCCACTGCCCCATACAGAGCAAAGTCTCAATGTAGTTCCCAGTTAGAGTTCTTTCTAATTCCCCCTTCTACTGACTCTAAAAGGCGGGGTTTTCTGTTCTTAGACCTGCAGACACAAACCACAGTAAAACACCTGACCCCGAACCGGAGGCGCAGGACGTGATGGCTTAGATGGGGGCTATGAACAAACCCACATCAGCTGACTCTCCTCACAAGTCCAGAGTCGGAAAAGTTGGGCGTCAGAGCTCAAAGTGCATGTGGAAGTGAACCTGACATTCTCCAGTCAGTACCGCTCAGCCTCCAGGACAAGCCCAGGCTTTCAGGTGACATTCCATGTCCCACAAAGTGGACAAGTAAGACAGGAACTGCACAGTGTTGACCTCTACCTGTGTCCTCGGATGTCAGACTGGTCGCAGACACCTCCTAAAGCAATGCGGTGAAACTCCCTGCCCAGAGTTTTAGCGATGGAGCGCCCCACACTCGTCTTACCGACTCCTGGAGGCCCGACGAAGCAAAGAATGGGGCCCTGCGGTCACAGAGAGACAGGTTGAAGCCTGAAGTATTAAACCCTGATTTTTTATAGCACATTTGATAGTTTATCAAAGCAGAAATAAAGGATAAAATGACAAAAACAGTGTGAGCAGGAATCTAGAAAATCTTGGTAAATCAAGAACATGAAGGATTAGCAGGACTGCTGTCCATCAAGTCTCCAAAGAAAAAATACTCCAA
The DNA here is from genome assembly GCF_053564925.1 of Oryzias latipes. Classification (NCBI taxonomy): domain Eukaryota; kingdom Metazoa; phylum Chordata; class Actinopteri; order Beloniformes; family Adrianichthyidae; genus Oryzias; species Oryzias latipes. The sequence goes on along the minus strand of NC_136242.1, from coordinate 28,381,929 downwards.
CTGCAAGGATCATAAAGTCAAGACAGTAAATGCCACAAAAATGTTGGGTAAGAAAATCTGATGGTACAGCTCAAAAAAACGAAAAATATAGCCAATTTTATAAAATCTTAGTCTAGATTGTAAATTAAAAGACAAAGAATAAAACCCTGTCCTCTTCTGTAAAATCTGAATCTTAAGAAAGTAAAAAGATTTGTTTCAACAAAATTACCGGCTTGGAAAAAAAATTAATCTCATCAAGAAAGTTTTTCAATAACAAAAATGTCTTAGGGAATAAAACGTTCTTTCGTAAAAAAAATAAAAATAAATCTTGTTTAGAAGACCTTTCTTACCCCAATGGCAACATTTTTGTGCTTTTAAGAATGTTTGACTTTTTCCTAGGGGTTTGTTTTTAAAGTGAAAATTGTGTGCATATTATCAAACTTTAAAAAAAAAAAAGTTACATCTCATAACTGTCCAGAAAAAAGCTGCACTGAGACACTAAAAGGTTTTTTTTTCTTTTTACAGCTGGGCTATTCAGGAAATCTAAGTCTTCATAATTTACAGAAGAAAAAAAACCTTTCTGATTTTGTTTTTGAACATTTTTAATGATTGGTCTGAATAATGAGTCTTCAACCCCCAAAACAAAGAAAAATGAAGAGTGGGTGTCCGTGGATCCTCACCTTCAGTGAAGTCTTCAGCTGTCTGACAGCCAGGTACTCCAGCACTCGCCTCTTCAGCTTCTCCATGGCATAGTGGTCGTTGTCCAGCAGGACGCGAGCGGCACGGATGTCCAAGCAGTCTGAGCGCCGGACGAGGTGAATGGTGCAGAAGAAGAAGAAAGACTTATGTCAGTGATTTCCAGGAATAAAAAAAAAAGGATAACAACAGAGAATGATGGAAAACCGTTTTGTTCTGTGCAGCTTTAGAGGTTGGTAGTTAAGAATCGCAGCTATCAGAATCCTTTTGCAGGTTTAAAGATAAAATCCTGCAGATATTTTCATTTTTTAAAGGGTGAATCCCCTGCTTTTAGAGGTGGGGCCAAGAAATGACCTGTGGGATTCACAATTGAGGATTTTTTCTTCACCGAGTTTGTGAATGAGAGAAGATGAGGAGTCAGAAAAACAAGCTAACAGAACATTTTCATCACTAATTCTGTATGACAGAACAGCAAAATAAAATAAAAAGCATTTTAGGCATTTTTCCATGGACATCTGCTCTTAAACAACTGCAACAGATAACATTTCACTGGAACGTTTTTCTGAAGTTAAAGGCTTTACATGACTTAGCTTTGCATTGACTGTAAGCATTACCGGCATGCTTGCTTTTTAGCTTTTAAAGTACCAGTTATTGAGAGAGAACTCCACATTGTCTGTCTTCTTTATATATTTTCCGAAGAAAAAGGCTGTCAGATTCACGGATTCCTGATCCATTAATGTCACATGTTAGCATTGCTCCTGTTTACTGGGATTTAGATCTTTTATCTCCAGATATTCTGAGCCAAAAGTCTTTGAGGTTCATAGAGGCAGAAGCAGCTGAAAGCTTCATCAACCTTTTGTGCTTCTGCTCCAAGGCAGCTCCACCATCAGATCCAGGTAGTTCCTGGTTAAGGCGTACTCAGGCATGGACTGAGGCATCTTCTTCAGTCTGGGAGCAGATGAGATGTTCCCATTATGTCACAAGCAGGTTTTGAGAGAAGAGGTCAAAATAAATGTGCAACAAGAAACTCATTTTAAGCCAGAATAACTTCTGTGCAAAATGTTGGACAGACTTCTTCTAGTTTACCTCTTGAGTTCTTTGAGACTAACTTTGAGCGCAGCTTCAGGCATGTTAGCTCCATGAACCTTCTTCTCCAGGGAGGCTGTATCATCACCATCATCATCACTATCTTCATCCCGATCCAGACTGAACTGTCGCCCTGGAAACGGGCCACCTTTGCTATTGCGCATGGACAAAACCTGAGCATCAGAGATTGGAGACGTTGTATTAAAATGCTGCCGCTGTTCAAATCCAAATTTATAGATTTAATGAATTAATATCAATGCTAACACCAGGAAAAACAATGCAGAACTTTCATGTTTCAGTCCCAAGTCTGGAAAATTGAGAATCATACTGCAAACTAAATCACCTCCCAAACTAAGGATTTGCTGTGGTGTGACCTTCAAATGCAGCAACCAAGACCCACAGGAGAATTTTCTAATAAATGAATTATGGGTCTGTCAAAAAAGATTTGATTATTTATCAAAAATTGATCTTTTTCAAGCTGCTGCCAGTTTGACGGACAATTTTCCCCTTGGTTTTGTGCACAAACACACACATCTACAAGGGGTGGGGTGCAAATGGTCATTATATGCGTCGATCCTGTAACGATTCAGAATCATTTTGGGAATTATTTTTTATTGCAAACCCCAAAATACTGTGCTTTAACATAAAAGTATCAACTTAAAACGCACAGTGCATTTTTCACTTGGTGATTTATTTGGAAGACACACAAAACATGGCTGACCCTGATCAGACTGATCCCAAATTCGAAGCAAACGTTTGGGAGCATTTTGGCTTTTTGATGCCGATGGTCAAAAGGGTTCTGGACAAAGAAAGCGTGAGTACGTTGTGTTGCACCAAAATGAAGTATTTAGGGAACACAAAAAACATGAAAAGTCATGCATCGCACACTTCTTCACAGAATTTTGTTCAGTAGTTAGCGAGGCACTTTTTATTCAGCTTGACCCGACTTAAATACCATCCTGTTAAAGCCGATCTACTGATAAAAAGTGACAGTATTATGTTTTTTGAGGTGGTTGAATTCAGGGAAAGGATTGCAGAACCGTGAAAAACTTTCAATAATCAAATCAATTCACAATCGCACTGGAGAAAAGGTGTTTTGTGGTGAAGAGAAAACTTTTTTTTAATGCATTGATTCAGGAAGCATTGATTATCACTTTATAATCAAATCTTAAGGTCCCAAAGGATTCCCACTACTAATGTCTAGACACTGGAACACCCATTCAAACACAAACTCATAACAGCACAATCTTTACACAATTTCTGCAGACACACACATACATTTAGATTACATTATAAGTGACCCGAAAAGATTTAACAACAAAAATGAGAACAAAGTAACTGATTCAAGCTGTTAACTTGTGAATCAAAAGCTAACCAGTGTTGTCAATTGTTCCCCAAAACAATACATTTAATTCTTAAGTCTTGAAGCCTTTTTGTGGATTGGTTCTATGGGATCCTGCAGCAAAGTTTTTCTAGTAAAGTCTGTGAGATGGAGCAGCTGCAGTGCTGTGAAGTTCATGTTTGACTTCTCTAAGATGAAATCAAACATTCACTCTCTCTTAGTGTTGCGGTAAAGATGGAGTCTCTCGTCTGCAGACACCTGGATTACAGATTCCCTGACAGACAGACAGACAGACAGATTTTGACATAAAGGAATGCCTGCAGCTCCTCAGTTAAAATGTTTTCAAGTATTTCATGACTAAAACTCTGTTAGCAAATTATTTTGCAAAACAGCAAACAGTTTCCTTTTTTGCCATATTATAAATGTGAATGTCCCAGGAGGTTTGAGTAGACGTTTATTAGAGTTGAAAATGGTTTAGTCTGTTGTTTAATCCATTGAAGGAAAGAGTCAAAAATCTGTAAAAATACAGAATTCCAACATGACATTAATCTGACTAAACTTTTCAGAGAGGTTTGATGGAGCCAAAGCAGATATTGTGATGGTATCAACACTCTGGGCTGAAGAAACATAAGCAAATCCATCCCAAACCCAGACTAGTCTTCATTTATTTTTGTCCCTCCAGATTCAACAAGGTTTAAAAAAAAAAAAAAAAAAGGGGGGGGGGGGGGGTTAAATATGCAGAGTCAGGAATTTAGGCTAAATTTTAGCAACGTTCACTCAACAAATGAGTGAATATCCATATCCATAAGATAAGGCTGTGGGGTGCACTTAGGCAGTGATAGAATTCACAAATTCAAGACCAACGATTCCCAGATCAAACCACAATTCTTACTATTTAATAAATTGAGTTTCAATAGTTGCTTAATGCCTGTGTTTTTACAGAATGTATAAAAATTAAAGATAATATGCATTTAATTTATTCTTTTGATATAAAACATGAGAGGTTTCACAGAGATTTTACTTTGAAAATGTGTTTGTGGCAGTCGGAATGACGTTTTAGTTAACATACTTACAATCCAAGGTTATTCTGCGGTTTTAGAGCGATGATTACATTACCTGAAGTGTATTTTGAAAGTAATAATTATGCGGATCGCAAGGCAGTAATGACGGACATCATAAATATTCATACTTTTTTTACGTGGAACAGATTGTGAATATCTGAGTATTTGGATATTAATTACAGTCCTAATACGATCAGAAATGTCTATTACCCGTTATGGTCCAAAGTCAATCGTAACAAACTGGGGATCAATTAGTTACGATTTGCTCTGTATCATGACAAATAAGAGGGGAGATGAAGCCGGTTTTAGGTCGCAAAGTACTTTGAATGTGTTTGTAGAATAACAAACAACCAAAATAACATAAAGCATGAAGGAGTGCTGTTGCACGAGTGTCTGGGGATGTTTGTGAATGAAGCACAGCAAACAAAAGCCAAAAAGATGAAGGTAAGCAGAGGAGCAGAGAAGACACAGAGCTGAAGCGACGGATCTGGATGTGGCAGGAAGTTCCTGAAGCACCTTTGCATCTTTTATCCCTGTTCTCCAATTGTACCTGTACCTGTGCAGGAGGAGGAGGAGAAAAGGGGTAGGCAGGCAGCAGGAACAGACTCACACGACCCAGGGCCATAACATACCCTTTTCTCATTACCAGGAGTCATCTTCCTGCTTTTCTTCAGCAGTTTCAGACCCTCGATCTGTCTGGTCAGCATGGGCAGGGTTCTCCTGAAGCGCTCTTCCAGACTCACTGCATCCAGAACCTGCGAGGAATGGACCGTTACACCACAGGCAGGTGGCCCCTTAGCAGCCTTTTTAATGCTCAGACGAGTCCTCACCTGCAGCTTCTCCTTGTTGGAGGTGCGGATCATGGAGGCGACCACATCCGGGAGCATTTCTCTGGGCAGGCTGTCCAACAGGCGCCTGAACTTGGCCACGGCTGGGACAGACATGTCCAACATGCCCAAGAGCTGCAAAGACACACAGAGACGGGCTAAAAAAGAGAAGAAGAAGAAAACGTTCCTGACAGAGAGCAGCAACATACAAACACTCCAAAGCCCCTCAGTTCTCTTTTGGACTCTTCCAAGTTCAAACAGCTTTAGATGAACATTATCTTGAAGAAATTAGGTAAGAAAGACTACAGCATGAACGCATTCGGGTGATAATTAGTGTGACTCATGAACAAATACACTCAGGTGTGTAACAACTGACTAAGGTTTATCTTTAATAAATTGGAACCAACTCCTGCTTCGCTTTATTTCATTTATTATTGTTATTTTCTTATTTCTGGCAGCAGAGCCGAAATATCAAAAAGTTTGGTCCATTTCTGCTGCAAACATCAGGGTAAAGTCCAGAAAAAATTCTTCAAAGCCTTTTGCTGTCATAAATCTCCTTTGCTGACAATTTATGTCTGCTTCTTTTTATTCTGATAAACTTGGACATTCTGCAGTTCACCCACGATTCCAAGAAATCATCTGGTGAGAGTAAAAGTGGCTCTTACATAAATTGCGGCACCAGATTTGGACAGGAAGCCTAGTCCTTTAAAGGATGAAGTCCTTCACATCTGCAGGCTGCAGGTCTTTGCACGGAAACTTGATCTAATAGAGAATCTAAAATGCATCCCAGGGGGAGATACTGTGCATTAAGATCTAACTATTGTTTGCTTTGACTGCATCTGCACAGAGATCTGAAGACGACGCCTCAGGGATGACTGCCTGCATTCAACAGCGGGGGCTGAAGAACAACAAACAAATGTCTCTAAATGTTTCACCACTCGGCGAAACATTTAAAGAAAGATCTTAAGTCCAGTTGCCATGACTCAACTTCACCAACAAACAAATGTGTTTGATGGCATCCTGGCTCTGCTGCTCCTTTTCGGGTGAGAAACTGCGATGCGGGCATCAAAATTGAGCATTTGAATTAGATTCAGTATGTTTTTAGGTCTAAAACTAATAAATAGTTTGGTTTTTGATCAACTATTTCTACACTTGATTTTTTAAAAGCATCTTTATCTGAATTTATCCAACCACATCAGTTTGAAAAAGAAAATCTTAAAATTTGCATCAGGTTTTTAAATAAAGCTTTGAAAATTGAACAGATCCAACAGTTCCTACTTCAAATTCAAAGATGTTGTTGTTTTTTTACTTCAATCTTAAATTGTTTTAGAAATATGACAGAGAACATCTAGATATGTTGTCGTTCTGGCGCGGGTTTTGACAGCGTCTTCTCCTGGGTGTCTACTTATTTACAAAGATAGATATTTAAGACCTTTTTAAGACCACCTAATATCTAAGACTGTGCGTAAAAAGAAAATGAAACGAACGGCCTGAGTCGCAGTTTCTTGCTCCACACATGCGAGTCGACTGCCTTGATTCCCATGATGCCAAGTTTAAATGTCGTTTGGCAAACGGTGCAGTTTATATAAGGATTTCCATTAAAAGATTTTAATAACCGAAAATAATCCCTCTTTTCAAGTAATTTCATCATGAATTAGCACTTTCCTGTTTTCCAGCATTGACCAGCATCAGCTAATTAAATAGCTGAGGTAAAACAGTTCACGACTTTATGACGCGGCACATCCTGGAAATGTTCTTTTAGTAACAGGAAGTCACATCGAAAAAATATTAGACACGTTCACCACAATTTAAGACAATTCGATGCATTTTATGGCTTCATTTTAGTCAAATTAAATTCAAGACTTAAGTTTTACGACTTTTAAGAATCCGTGACCACCCTGTTCTCAGTGTCTATCAGAACTACAAACCGTAAAATTATCCATGTGACGATCTTGTGACACTTTATGGTGCGATTTTTTATATGAAAATAAAAAAGAAAACACAAACACGCAAATATTTAGCATGAAAAGTTCATGAAACTACAATTCAGTGAGATTTCAAGTAAAAATAGTCATAATCATCTATTATAGTCATCTCATTGTAAGCCATTGTAGCCCTGAAAAACAAAATGAAGCCATGCCTGAGATTCCGCAGATAAAGCTGAGGAGCAGTGTGAAGAACTTGTCTCTGTTTGCATGTCATCATAAATGAATCAAACTTCAGAACACTCAGTTCCAGCTTTAATAAAACCGCAACAAGCAGTTGTGGTTTTATTAAAACCATTAAAGGCCACACATAACTCCTCAGTCAGCTGCTCGACATTCACATGTTTGCTGTTATCACATATCTGGCTGTTAGAGCCGCTGCCGAGCTCATCCCGGACCGAGTGGACCACAGGAATGAAAGAACAGGCTGTCCTCCGCCCTGAGTTTCACGTCACATTTATCAAAGACAAGCCCAAACGGTTGGAAAAGCGTAAAATTATTGATAGTGTTCTCTGAAGACAAGACTTGATCAGTGACAGTTAGTTGCAGCTGTTTCAGGAGCTCCTATGAGTCCAGCACTGGATTCATAAACACTGATGCTAACAGCTGATGATGGCTTTTCAGAGAAGAAAGAAGTGTCTACATAAAAAGCATTTTAAGGTTCCTGAGTGTTCCAGTCAGTCTCTGGACCTAAATCAAATGAGAGAATCCGTAGAGGGAGATGAAAGTCTGTGTTGTCCAGCAACAGCCCAAAAACATCACAGCTCTTGAGAAGATCTGCATGGAGAAATGGACCAAAATAGCAGCTACAGTGCAAACTTGGTGAAAAACTACGGTAAACTTTTAACTTGTCATTTACGATCAGGGTTATAATCTAAAGTGAAAAGGTGAACTTCTGTTTCTTTTAAACACAAAATTTAAATTTCTACACCATTATACAAATATATTATTTAAAAATCAAACAACAGTTAAGGTGCATTTGTGATGAATATCACAGACTAGGTCTGCACAATAAACCACAAATTCATCGTTATCGCGGTATCAAGCTCAAGTCATTCATTCCAACAGCTGTTAGATTGTACAATGCCACAGTTTAAACATGCATGTACAAAACCGGTTATCATGCATCCATAGCCCATCCGACTGTATTGTTTCTTACTTTATTTTATTTCATTATTACGCATAACATATGTTAATTCGTAAGAGTGTATAGTGTATATAGTTATAGATTATTATTATTATTGTAAAATGTTATTACCTTTGTATTTTTGTACATTTTAAACACCCTTTCATTCTTTTTGCACATTGCTGTTGTTCTTTTTTTGCACTGACCTGCTGTAGCAATTGAATTTTCCCAACATGGGATCAATAAAGAATATCTTATCTTATCTTGGCAGCTTAAATAAAGTTGTTATGTTCAGGGAGGTTGCTATATCTTTTCTCAGAGAGACCAGCCACTGGGCGAACAGCCGTTTATCCGTCTGGCTTCACTGTCTCTTTTGTGTACCTCAAGGCTAGGAGCCTTTGTTTGGCAGCTTCCAGTGCTGCAGGTATGGACATCTGGCTGTATCCCTTAGGTACTTGCTTCCTCATTGTACCTCCGAGTTGCCTTGATTTTTATTATTGTTTTCCATGGTTGCTTTTAGGTGTATGTATGTATGAATATGTAAGGATGCTAAAAGGATTGCTCACCTTTTAGCATATGGTAATGGTAACCCCATCATTGTTCACCCCCCCCCCCAAGGAATCGAACCCTAGATTCATGCGTGCCAGTCTTACACCGTGCCAACTTATCTACCCAGCCGGTGTAAATTATCAGAAATTTCTGATAATGCACACTTCATCGGCCATTACCCTTACATATTGTGTTTTATAATGTTATCGCTGGATATGAAAACATTTTTATTGTGATATTAAAATTCTATATCGCGTAGTCATAACGCAAACCAAGGCTCATGATGAGTTACCAACAAGAAAGCAACGTTTACACCTAAAGTCATCCCATCTACATCTGGACCAGCATGAGATTTTTAGGAAACAAGAGCTGTGGACAGCTGACATGACCATAAGCTGCAGTCCACTCTCATCCCAGGCATGTTTGAGGAGAAAGAAAATCAGGTGTGCAAAGGACAATCTCCATGCAGAACAGCTGAAAATCATTCAATCAGAATCTGCGGCTGTGATTAAAACAGAAATGGAGAAAACCCAGCCGACGTCTCGATCATCCAGGCAGAGCCACATTCAGCAACTGCTCTGGTGTCAAAAACACCTTTTTTTTCTGCAGCAAAAGGTCACCTTTTGAATTGTTCAGCAAATATCTGCAGACCTTCTCTTTTGGCTGGGCGACATAAACAATCACTAACATCAAGTTTGATCAAGCTGTTCCTAAGAAAATATAAAAACACTTCAGTAAAACCACTGAAGTCCGTCATGCAACTAACCATCTAGAACAGGGAATCAGTTATAAAAATGTTTTATTTGGAAAAAAAATATTTATTTTTACAAGCCACATTTAAAAGAAAAAGCTTCAGATGATTTACTTTCATTTAAAATCGCTAAAATACTTTAAATGGTTGAATTAAAAAAACATGTCAGGATTAGAACCCACCTGAACAGCCGCCTGGTGGAACTTCTGGGACAGTTCCCCCAGCTCCCCATCATCAGCTGTGGTGCCCTCTGTGGTGGATGTCGTGTACTGCTCCAAGTTATCCAACTGCTCCACCTGCATTTTCCACAATGACAGCAAGGTTAATTTCATACTTCTGAGAAAATAAAAACAAACCGTTTTAAATAAACTCAAATTAATGACACAGCAAGAGAAATGGGTGAACCAAAGTCTCCCTGCTCTGCTCCATTTTGAGGCATCCACTTGCAGACAAATAGATCCATGTACGTCTTTGTTTTCCTCGTCTGAGCTGTCATCTGGGCTAAAACTGTACAGCTGGATAGCTTTGATACTGCTCGCCATTTTTGTTGCACAAAGATTTTATGAGATTACTCCTATCTTGTGCAAACATTTCCCCCCACAACTCAGAGGTAATATAACCTGCTGCACAGCAGAAACTGTCAGAGAAAACGACGCAGACCAAATTGGTCGCACTCAAGAGCCCAGATCAGAATAGAGCAGAGCAGGGGGCTTTAGGCCCGCCCAGCGTTTTTCCACAGAACAAATACAATCTAGTCCAAACCTAATTTTTTCATCTGCTCTTGATTCCAAACAATTACTCAGAAATGCAATTTTGAGCTGTATTTTCTTTATATATGGCCTCCATTATCAGAAAAATGCAACAAAAACATGTTAAAAACACCAAAACATGATTTTCATCAGAGAATGGCTTAAAGTTCTGGTACATGAAATCATAACAAAATTCTACAGCATTCATTATTTAACTTCAACATGAGAATTTTTTTCAAATTGTCTTTAACTTTACTACGTAGAGCCAAAACGTAGTCTGTGCTTGGATTTGACATCTGTGATTTCAACATCTGGTTGGTGATTTTTACATTTACCTTTGGGTCTAAATCAATGTGATCTGCTTCTGCCTTTACACTCAAGGACCAGAAATGATGTCAAGAACCAAAGCTGATGTTTTCACAAGCTCAGCAAAACGCTGCTTCTTCTGTTCTGAACACAATCAGACTTAAGCTATGCTCACACAGCAGGCTGAAACGACCCAATTGTGATTTTTTTTTCTCATTGTCAATCAGGAGCAGACGAAGAAACAATGTTGGAAAAAGCTTGTAGCCGTGACGTAGAAGGAACAATCGGTGGGCAACTGTAGACGTGTAGACGACTGGATCCACATACGTCTTGGTTTTCCTCGTCCGAGCTGGTATCTGGCTCAAAACTGTACGGCTGGATAGCTACAATATTGCTCACCGTTTTTGTTGCTAACGGGAAATGTTGTAAACAACTCCTGCTGCTCTTGGCAGAGGTGCAACGTACGATCACTAGCCACGGTTCGGCACACACATGTACCGCAGAGTAATCTCAAGTGATTAAGTTATTTAGTTTAGTTTTTCACGTTTTATTGACACCTTAAAAATGACATTCATAATAACAGGTTTTCAGAAATCTAATTACTCTAAAGACTCGGGACCTCAGGCATCAAACAGAAAAAACTTAATGCTAAAAACCGATGCCAGGAGTCCAGCTCTGATAAAACGACACAAGAGCAAAAAAAAAAAAAAAAAAGATAAGATTTTGTTGAAAAGCACAAATTTCATTTTTGTTTTCCAGGCTTTGTTTGTTTTTCTGCAGCAAGTTCATATTTGTATAATTCTGACAGGATATATTTTCACGGAGAGCAAAGTCTTTTAGGATATTTATAAGTTTATTTTTTTTATAAAATGACATAAAAGTAAAGAAATTTGAGTGTTTTTTTCTTTTAACATTTACTTTATGTCTAACTTGTATAATTTTGACAGAATTATTTTTAAGTTTAATTATTGTGGAATAATATTCCTGCTATTCCCGTTTTTTTTCATATTTATGCCTTAAAAAAGTTATGTTTTAAAGGTTTAAAATTTTAGTTTTAGTGTTTTCAATAAATTTTTATCCTGTTTGAAATGCGACCTAAGATGTGTTTTGTGCGATTGACTTTGACACCCCTGATTTAAATCGGCTGTCCGTTCACACCAAACGGAACTCGCACGTCTAATTCACGTTCACCGTCTTTGCTTTAGCATGCGTCAAAGTTGCTGCAGTGTGTTAACCCAAAGCTCCCGCAGCGTGTGGGAGGAGCTTTTTTCTCGACCTCATCCCAGAGGACGTGGATGATGAGAGATCAGGTTTATTTATTTTGAGGAGCTCTCCAAAAGCATAAATGAGCAGTGCATGTCTCCAAGTGTGGGTTCATGAAACCCTTCTGAGACTCTCCCGGTGAGGAGCAGCAGCTGCCCCGCTCTGTGGCAGGAGAATGCCGCTGCTCCGTCTGGAAGCAGTGGCCGGGGTTGTTAGTCCAGCAGGGGGCACAGAAAAGAGTGTAAAGTAGTTCATTCTGACATAACCTGCTTCTCTTACTTTACTTAAATACTTTTTTCTCTAGATGTAATGAGTGCACTTTTTTTTTTATTTGGGCATCCGGAGTATTTTTCGTATATAATTTGATGCCAATTACAAAGATGTAATGAACGTTTTGTTTTTATTAATAGGCCTTAAGGAGCAAATGATTGTGTGTTTGTACCAGTATATGCTTTGAAGTCCTTTATATTTATGTTTTATTAAATATGTTTGGAAGCTTTTCAATAAATTAATTTTAGGCTTTTATATTGTTTTTTTTCTTCATTTTTACTGATCCATAAAAAACTATCGGAACAGTGACTATAAAACCGAGACACGATCCGAACCGTGAGTTTTGGTGCTGTATCTTCCATAAATAGAAGAGAGCTTTATTGTGTCATCAGTATCAGCAAACATGAATGAAATGTTGTTTCAGACAAACAACAACAAAGAATATAGAAGAAATGTAGAAAGTTCATAAAATCCATCTCAATAAATGAGTTTCACTTCACATTTGCCCAAAACTATAGAGATTTATAAATAAAACCCAGAAGGAGTTCTGACCTAAAAGACGGAGTTACCTCTGCCAGGACAAAGGGTCGCTCCTTCAGGAGGCCGGACACTCTGAAGCGGCACAGCCCGGTGATGAGGAGGGTGTAGTGGGGCTTGGGCCAGTTACTGCCCACCACCTGCACCGCAATCCCCGCGGTACCGATCCTACCCAGACAGACAGAAACACAGACGACTCAAAAACCGGCACAGTCCCTGACAAGTCTTGTCGCTTATCCATTTTGTAGAAACAAAAGCGTATAACCTCACTTTTAATGAATCCATTGGTTTTAGAAATGTCTCATATGAAAGCTAAAACCCTCCCAAATTATGTTCAATATACTAAAAGATGGATCATTTAATGAACACAGAAAGGTCACATTTGTCGCTTTGTCATATGATGCACCCAATCCTAGATTACAGCCTCACCTGTGATCAATTACTGATCAATCAGTTAGTGGGTGTGTACAAAAAGAACCCCAGCACACCAGGCCTTCACATCAACTGCAACATGACCTCTGACAAAATGCTTAAGATTCACCCTGAGACCAAAGCGTTGATTATCAAGAGGCTGAAGACCAGATCCACTGCTGAGGTGGCTGACACTTTCAATGTGTCTCAGCGTCAAGTACAAAGAATAAGAAAAAGATTTGAAGAGACTGGAGATGTTTTTGAAAAGCCCAGGTCCGGCAGACCCCGCAAGACAACTGCTCGGGAGGACCGTTTGTTGGTTTGAAAATCAAAGGCCAGCCCCTTTTCCACTTCAGCAGAGCTCCACCAGGCCTGGTCACCTCAAGTCCCTGTGTCAACCAGAACAGTTTGTAGAAATCTGTCTCAAAATGGCCTCCATGGTCAAATCAGTGCCCAGAAACCAGCACTAAACAAAAGGCAATTGAAAAAACGTGTGGCACTGGAAAAGTGGCAGAAGGTGGATTTCTCAGATGAGTCTTCAGTTGAATTACATCACAGCCGCCGCAAATATTGCAGGAGACCAACTGGAGCCTGCATGGACCCAAGATTCACCCAGAAAACAGTTAAGTTTAGTGGCGGAAAAATCATGGTCTGGGGTTACATCCAGTATGGCGGTGTGCAAAACATTTGCAGGGTGGAAGGCAATATCAATAGCCTAAAATATCAAGAAGTATTAGCTACCTCTTACATTCCTAACCATAAAAGGGGTCAAATTCTGCAGCAGGATGGTGCTCCATCGCATACTTCCATCTCTACATCAAAGTTCCTCAAGGCGAAGAAGATCAAGGTGCTCCAGGACTGGCCAGCCCAGTCACCAGGCATGAACATCATTGAGCATGTCTGAGGTAGAATGAAAGAGGAAGCATGGAAGGCCAAACCAAAGAATCTTGATCAACTCTGGGAGACATGTGAGACTGCTTTCTTTGCTATTCCTGATGACTTCATCGATAAATTGTATGAGTCATTGTCAAACCGCATGGATGCTGTCCTTCAAGCTCATGGAAGTCATACAAGATATTAAATATGGATCTCACAGTAGCACTACTTAATTCACTGATGTTATGCAACATATTTTTGTTTTTGAAGTAAATTTGTTAAATTTTCTCATTACTCTCTGTAGGCGACAAAACTTGTCTTGCCAAAATGTGACCTTTCTGTGTTCATTAAATGATCCATCTTTCTTCAGTGAAGCAATTTTATTTTAGTATATTGAACATAATTTGGGAGGGTTTTAGCTTTCATATGAGACATTTCTAAAACCAATGGATTCATTAAAAGTGAGGTTATGCGCTTTTGTTTCTACAAAATGGATAAGCGACAAGACTTTTGTCAGGGACTGTATATAAGGTCTGTTTTAAATGTAAACTGTTTAAGGTTAACTTTGATCTGTCCAAAACAAAAAAACTGAAAATCTTTCTAATACTTGTGGAAAAAACAGTTACCACAGTCTGTTTACATTTGTAAAAGTTTATTTTTGTGTGGTTTTGTTTATTAAGAAGAGACAGTTGATCACAAAGTAAACAAAACAAAAAAATTAACTATTTTTTTCAATTAAATTTGACCTTAAAAGTATTGAAAATATTGTAGTTTAGTTCAATAGCTGTCGTGCAGATTTATAATTAACGTAAACATATTTCAGCATTTGAATGATTTTGGAAAAAAGGTGGGGTGGTTAGGCATCACCCATTGAATGCTGTTTAAATCTTTTTTTAACAGGTCCAATATCGCACTATATAACTGGTATAAAACACATATACATTTTGTAAGATTCTGTTTTTCTCTGGAATGTCGACGGGGAAAACTGGACACATTTCATCCAAATGTGTCCTTCATTAGATCCATTCTGCAGTGAAATATTCAGGGAAAGTGAGGCTGACGCGTGTCAAAACATGCAGCATGTTGGCGTCTGTGATTACATAAAATCCAAACTGGTCAAAACAAATCTTCAGGAGTTGTTTAACTTTACTTGAATCAGTGCAAGTAACATCACTGCGCTCGCACTGACGAGAGGCTTCAGAGTTCAAGAGGTCAGACAGGGGAAGGGACACTAAAAGGTTGTTTGTAAAAACCTAATGGGAGACACTTTTGTGATCAGGAATGGTTTCTATGCAGTGTGAAATTAATATGTCAGTGACTGGAACCAGGTCAGTACACCAAACAACCACTAGATGGCTTGCAGCACATAAAAGTTTTCTTTATTTGCTTCTCCACTCTGATGAAACTTGTGTTTTTAACACATTTTCGGTGGTGGAAGACATATATTGAGAAATTTAAGCTTAAAATTGCATTTCTGAGTATTTCTTTTATCAAATCATGTGAAGATGAAGAAAAGATTTTTAATTGTTTTAACTGAAGCAAATAATTAAGTTAGATCAAAGTAAAAAAGTTTATCTTTCCAACATCCATAAGTGGTCTTATCACCCTCTCATGGTGGAAAAAGTATTATCTGAGCTTCTTCATCCACTAAATCATATTCAAATGGACACGTCATGCTGCTTCACCTCTCTGTAAACAAACTAACCTTCAACTAAACCTGCTCCAGACCAGGTTATGTTCAGAGCATGAGTTGAAAAACAGAAATAAATCAGCCATCTACAATCCAAACATCATAGGCTTTGTCTGCCTTTATATTCTTTTTTAAGAATCTGAGAACCTATTTTTTGGACAGAGCAGATTAAAGGCAAAACAAGTGACAAAGATTTTTTCAAAGATTAATGAAAAAACTAAAACATTTGTGGAATTTGTGACTATGACTTTGTATAATAAACCAGTATTATCAGAGACTATGTGTAAAAGGTAAAATCTGCCCCCCTCCCTCTCCCCCAGGAACCTTTTTGACTGTGTGTCATGCAAGTTGGGAACCTGTATCCTTCTGATCTGTGGTCAACCGCCCTACCATTGCACCATAAGCCATAACCGCCCCACGGCAGCTTCTTATGCTACGTTTATATCGGCTTCCACAACCCGCATTCAAGCGAACTCTTCCAATGAAAAGTCTATGTAAACGTGCGTATATGCACATTTCGGGCTTCAGTGTTCAAAACTCTCATGTTCACGGGTCGCTGTGCAATTTTCTAAAACAAATTTTGGGCTCTACATTGAGCACACGTTGAAAGTAAAACCAGGTCAAATTTTGACCAATCAGGGACCCCGACCTGGTGAGATTCTTGGACTGTTTATTACGGTTTGTGCCCAGCCAGAATTACATAATACCAAGTTTTTCACATGTCAGAATAAAGCTGTAAAAGATAAAGCCAGGAGAATGAAAAGATTTGCTAGATTTGCGCCCCTTCAACATTTCACACCAAGCCTCTTCCAACTGTAGATGGCGGACATGAGCTAGTTAACAGTAGGAAAAGGAGAAGACGCTTTCCCTGCTTATCAAGTATGAACACTACTAGCATGTTCAAGAATGCGCATTTGGCCCATTGTCGTACACACATCGTGTCCAGTGTGATTGTAGCATTAGGCAACACCAAAGCAGAGACTTAGACTTGTGTTCAATCACATCCATGTCAACAAGGACGCTAGGAAAATGTTAGTTCTTAACTTTTCTCTACAGACCAGAAATGTCAGTAGGATTATTAAATTGGGGTCACAAAATGGGTCAGATTTGATCTTGACAAGATAGATTATTGTTTCCATGGTGATCATTTCATATAATATTGACGTGTCATTCGGAGTTCCTCTAGGTTCAATTCTTGGACCTCTGCTGTTTACATACAACCTGTAGATTTGATCATGCATAGTAATAATGTTTCATATCAAAGTTACGCAGATGACACTCAGCTGTTCCTGGATGAAGTCAACCAATGATGAAACAGAAATAATGTTTTTTTTATTTTGTTTTACAAAAAAGTAGTAATAGCAATATGCTGTCAAAACGTTTGCATCTCTGTGAAGTGTGTGAATCTCCTCTATGAATGGAAGGTTCTACAAAAGCTGCCATGCTGTTGTTTTGACTGTTGACAGATCATGAACGGGACTCCTGTGTGGTTAAAGTCTAAAGTCCATTGTTTCCAGTCAACTGGTGAACTTTCTAGAACAAATTACAGCATTACTTCTGAAAGAGCTGCAGCAGGGGGGAAACTAATAAGTTAGATACTGGCTTCACTTTGCAACAAAAAGCTTCATGACAGACGGAACCAACTTGTCTCATTACCAGTCAATAAAAGTCTCCCGGTCTTCCATAAAACGTCTGACTTCCTGCACCGGTACTATGACCCTGACTTACTAGAGGCGTTAAGTCACTTTAACACAAACAGAAATAACAAAAACAGGAAATGACCCGACAGTCCGGATAAGGGTTCCGTACGTGTGCAGCGTGGGCAGCTCCTCGGTGTCCTGCTCCGGGTCTCTGGTGTTGGGGATAACTCCTATGATGGTGCTCTTTAGCGACGTCCCCTTCAGGAGCCGCTGGCTCACCAGCTGCATGTTCCGTGGAGAGTCGACGCTGAACCGAATCGTGGAGCCCGGCAGGAGCACGCCTTCGTGGGCGAGCAGGAGTGGGAGACGACTCGGTATCTGGATCCCGCCGCCAGAGGCCATTTTTAATGCGATAACAGAGAGTAGCTGTTTGTGAAGTCAGACTCGTTAAAACGGGCACTGTTTTGAACGTCAAAAAGGGGTCACCGCCAACTTCCGCCTGGGACTTTCAAAATAAATGCCCCGTTGAGTACTTGCTAATAAAACGAAAATAGATTTTATTTATTTTTCATTGTCAAACTTATTTCTGTTAGTGATACACCCACATTTGAAACAGCATTTTAAACAGAGTCTTCTATGTTTGTGTTCACTGAACAATTGTGTTAGCGTTTCCTGCAGAACTAAGGCAATCACAGAGGGTCAAAATACTTCCAAATAAGCTACTCAAAAAACATAATATAGACAAAATAAATCTAAATATTTTGAGAAAAATTCTCATTAGGAACAAAGGGAATGTAAAAATGACTATGAAAATCAAAATAATTAGCCATATGTCACTGAAATTACATCCTTTAACCTGATTAATCAAGTGTTTAAATTAAAAAATAAAATCCTAATTAAAAATGTATTTAAATTGTATTCTTTTTACTGAGTTTAAAATATTTATTTAACCTCAAATTGAAAAGCTGGTTTCTCCTATTATTGCAATATTAGACATATATACATATACAGTATATACACATCTACATACACATATTTTTGTCAGTCTATTCTCAGATTAGATGAACAATCAGGTTAAACAGACACTGGACACAGATATAATTGATAAAAAATATTGATTTATATTCGTATTTCTTTCATAAAAGCAATGTCACATAGCATTATATTTTACAAAAAAAATAAATATTCAGTATTTTGTATACTAAAACATTCAGTTTCTAACGTCTGTGATGTTTGCAGTTTCCCATTTGTTTTCGCCATGCAGCTGCGAACAATGTTGTCTTTACCATCACCTCAGGCTCTCACTACAAAAACACAACCATACAGGTACATGTGATTGATAAAGCGTGATAAAAAAATACATTCTACAGATTTATAGAAAGACACCAACAGTTATCAGTCGTCATGCACAGTACAGATTGTTTTTGAATACAGGAATTTGCTTAAAGCATTTTTATTGTTTATAGCATAAATCCATGTTCTCTCCTTCTGACCTATGAGTCTCTGCATACACTTACCTTATATTCAAAATGAAAACTGCCACAAAGCATTACTTGATCCAATTCTATTAGTAAATCGGATTTCAATAAAGCTTAAGCTCAAAGTGTAACAGTTTTGTAAATAGCACAATAAATACATTTCCATTTAATCCAACTTCTGAAAACCACATATCTAATTGGGCATGTCCTTGATTTCTTTAAATAATATTTAAATTTAATATTAAAATGATAGTTTAGTTAAAAAAGACCAGAAATTACCATGAAATTAGAACAAAATTTCCCAAGCAAAAAAGTTAAGGCCATGTCAAAACACATGATTTAGTTCTAACCCTTACCACTGTGGAGGTTTATATAAAATTGACTTTGGTTTAAAGTGTGCAAAAACAAAGTAAGCTCAAAAGAAGCCTTACACCATAGACTGAACCCGCTTGATGGGATTTGACAGGAAATGAATTATGTGCATGAAATTGAAGTGCCCTCACATACAAAGACAGAGCGCTTAGGAAAACAGGGAGTGCTTTCAGCAGTCAGCGAATAGTTTTCAGCTCCTATCAGTTTACACAAAATACACAAAAATTCATCTTATAAAACAAAACCTGAAAACCAAAATAACTGGAATTGTCACACAGACGTAGAACATTTTTGGAAGGTTTCCTTTATTGAAGTGGTAACTTATCCATGCGGAGCATGAACTGATTAAACAAACAAGTCTCATGTGGAAAAGCCCTGGCCTCATTTGCAGACCATGCTCGGCCCTGTATTAAGCCTCCAAAGGCCTTTACAGTGTCATCCACCACTGAAACTGCTTTTGGCATCACAAAACCAGGTGAATCTGAACAGGTCACCCAAATGGCATCTGCTTGCCCATCGGTACAGGTGATAAGCTCATAGCAGCCATGTTTCTTTTTAACTGGTAGGTACTAATAAATCCATTTGGCAAATTTGGTGTTGGTAAATCAATTGCCTAATTTTGCACAACTAACAATGTCTTCTCAGCATAGCGCTTTTAAAATTAATTAGCAATAACTATGTATGGCTTTCCTCAATTTGGGACAAGCTTTCTTTTTGTTTTTTGATGTGTCCATCAAAGAAAAGATCTACATTCCAACATTTTAACGGTCAGACCTTCTTTTTTCTGCTTAAGGAAACGTTTTGCATAAAGCAGAGGTTTGTGACAACTTAAGGGTTCACATCTGAAGTAAGAAAAGGCACAGGTGTGGAGGTTTAAACCCCCCCTCAGGACAGGTTTGCAACACTAACTTAAGATGACGCCAACCGCACAGAGGAATATATTTAACAGTTTTTATGCTTTAATACAAAAAAATAGGTTTGCTTGATTTTCAGGGTCTGTTAACGTGAAAATGTTAAGCAACTCTTCCTCGAATGAGAGGTTGTTTCGCTGTGGCGACCCCTGATGGGAAAAGCCGAAAGAGAAAGAAGAAGAAGTTAACGTGAAAATGTTCTGATTATCCCAATTTTGCCGTTTCTGGTACTGGGATGATTATTTAGCCATTTTCGGAACCCACTTAATCTCTTTTGGGGTCGCTGGAGCCTGTCCTCAGTACTCTGAAGGAGGAGTACACCCTCGATAGTTTGCTAGTCTGTTGCAGAGCCACACATTCACACACAGACACACATCTTGGGACAAATTAGAATCATCAATTATGAATCATGTTTGGAGTGTGGGAGGAAGCCCACACATGCACATGAACAACATGCAAACTCCACACAGAAAGGACCTATACCAGTTTTTTGAACCAGGCCTTCTTGTTGTGACTTGATTGCTAACCCCTACACCACCTTGCAGCCCGTGGGATGAAAACAGTCCTTTCATCTCGTCTTATCGCAATTCTCGCCTAACCTGAGGTGTGTGCCAATTTTGGTAAGTTTTCTCTAATTCTGAAACGGTTCCAACCAATACCCACAGATTTTAATTGCAGAAAAATAAAACAAGTGTGTCTCCTGACAGTTGTTAAGGCTGCTACCAAACCAAGTGTTAGACTGGAACAGTGTCGTGACACTGAACAGTCTAATTGGGTGTTATTATAATCATCAGTTTTGACTGCAATTATTCACATTTTTAAAATATTAATCCATAATTATAATTCATAGTCCAATATACATCCCAATAAAGTAAAGAGGAATTGGACATTTTAAGCTGCAACTGATGCATAGCTGGCTGATATTTAGACTCATAGAAATAAAGAAATTGATTTTGTTTTTCAGTGAAACGTTTAAGACCCACTCCGATGATTATCAGGTTTTTAAAAGGCTCTTGCGCCATTTTTCTGATGGATTTAGAAAAGAAACCTTAAAATTGCATTGCCGATTATTTCTTTATTCAAATTCTTGTGTATCAAGAGCAGACGAAACAATGGCCTTTGAAAAAGAGCTAATTTGTGACATAGAAAATATGTTGAGCAGGTCACAAGTTCCTGCTCTGCTCCACAACAGGAGGGGGAAGGGGACGTAGTTGCTCCCACAACTTTGAGGGAAATGTCAAATGAACTACTGTCGCTCTACAGAAACTATGTTCAAGAAAACAACACGTTTTTTTTTATTTTGGCTAAAAATGGGATAATCATAATTATAAGACCACTGCGAACGCTGAGAAAATAGATCAAAACATGATCGGAGTGGGATTTTATTTAACTGAGCTTGTGCTTTGCTGTATTAAGCTGAAAAAGATGTCTGGCTTTTAGGAAACTCAATGTCCAATCATGAAGAGGCTAACATCTAAAACGGCTTCCCATCACACAAAGAAACCCCTTGTGAGATAAAAGCTAATGAAAATAAATCATTCACTTTTCTTTGGTCTAGAGCAGATTTAGCTAAAAGGCCACATAGATGTAGTGGAAACAGTGATGCATCCAGACAAGCTTTCCTACGTTAAATCAGATTTGACACAACCTCAGCCGGCTCATTTTCTCAGTCCAGGTGTTCCGGATTTTCTCTTTTTTTTTTGCAGTGACTGATCCTTTATGCCGACACAAAACAGCCACAATGTGTTAAGTTACAATTTATGCATGTGGGTCGGCTCGAAAATGAAAAGCACCTAGCACTTGTCTGATTTTAGGTGGAAATTTTCACATGCTAAAGACATGATTTGAGAGTCGTGGCTAGATGAGGTGAAACATGGGATGTGTTAAACACAGACAGCCATGTATCACAGTTGCTGGTATGAATTACCCTGATCCAAATTATCCAACCAGCTTGAGACTAAAAAAACAGTTGCAGCAGCCAGGTTAACCATGGAACTGCTAGGTTAGTTGTTATACAGTTCAAATAAAAACACTTATAGATTAGTTATACATTTTTACTCTGTTTATTTAAAATGCATAACATCTTAAACTTAATAATTTTTATGAATGTCATGATTTTGTTCTGCATTTTTGATTGACATTGCACTAAAGGACTTGAGGACGAGTAACAGTTGAATCCTCAGGTCCTGGAAGAACCTATTGGGCGTGTTCGAACAACTGTCAGACCCATTTGCCCCACCTATTTGCTTTTTTTAGGCAGCCTGTGGTTTGGTGACAGTTGATCAAGACGGTAGCATCAACAGTTGAGTTTGAACTCAAAAAATAAAAATAAAAAATCTGATGGCAAAATTGTCAGCTGAACTAAATCAATATCCCACCTGCCAAGACCATGGCCACTTTGATCGATTGACTTGGTAGCATCATATCTGCTGTTGCATTTTTTCAGCCCCTTTTTTTTACTCTTACAGATTTTTTTTTTATCAGATTAAGGACTGTTCAGTTCCTATAAAGTTGGGTAGTGGCATCGCAGATCAGTAAAGTAAACATGCAACCAAAAACATTAGGCTTCTCTGGAGTTCACATCTCAAGATTACCTAACCTAACACCGCGTATTGTTCCAAATGAAAAAGTAATTGTATGTTGCTTAGAATACAAGCGTGTGCAAAATGCTTCCATCTGTAATGTAAAGGTGAAAACACAGTTCCAGATACCTTTCCACCTTTTTGCAACTTTACAATCCTCTTTGAGTGGAAGTTTCCTCGTTCAGCTAAAACAACGTCGACTTTACATGGATGTGGGTTTTAGAATTCACAACTGGAGGGCAGATCCTCCTTAGATCGCGTCAGTCCATGAGCTGGGAAATGAGACCAAATGGTTAACATTCATCGGCCAATTCCTGACATCAGAGGAGTTGTCCTGGTAGATCCTTGCTATGAAGCCAGGTGAGCAAAGAAATCCTCAGAGCAGGAGATGAAACAAAAAAGGTCCCAACTTTAAGAACTTTTCTTGACAGGTAGTGGCGACAAACTTCAAAGTTTTAATCAGAGCACGCTGAAGAAAAACAGCTTGAAGGTACAACAGTTTAGGCAGTAGGAGTAACCTCTGAGTTCGTGGGTAAAAATATCTCAGGTTTCCGCAATTCATGCACCATTTTTAGACTGAAAAGACTTCAAAGAAGACTTGAGTGTCACCTTGGTGTTATCCTCCGACATTTGCTTGAAATGTTTGACTTTCTCATATCTTAAGGGTCATCAAACCTATAGGTTGAAAAATGGGAAATCCGTGTTTTGTTACTTGCTACGGTTCTTCTTTGATGCATAAAATACTGTTGGACAGGTTTGGATATGTGTCAGCTCAGCTGGTAGCAGGCTTGTAAAAACACTTGCAATTAGTTTGATACTTGAACGGGCAGCTTGTAAAAGACTTGTCTCTTTATAGGAGTCGGTAGGGTCCAGAAGCTTTGTTTTGGCATTTTTACAGCTAAAAGCGCTTTGCAAGTTGCTTTTGCAAACACGGATTAAGTAAAAAATAATGTATCCATCATAAATCACTTTTGGCAATGATATATAAAAGAAAATATCTCCAAGTCTCTCTCATAATTAAACTGAAGGAATCCTGAATTGCAAGACTTTCTCGTAAGCAAGCTTCTTCCCAAACGTTGAGCCTCATAAACGCTTCATAGAAGTCCATGCATTCATTAAATAACCACGAAAGCCATTATTGTGCCAACATATTCAGTCTGCTTTCGCTTTTAAGGTCCACGAGTCCATCTTGACTCTGCTGTCTGTTCATAGGGATTTATTTTCCTTTGCTTGCCTTCCTGCAGTTCAATAGAGATGGTTGTAATGTCTGGGGTTGTCCACAGAATGAGTGTCACTCTGCTGGTTCTGTGTCTGTGTTCCTGCTGGAGGTCTTCTTGCCTCTCCTCAAACGGGAAACTCCGCAGTCTGAAAATACAACAGTTGAAATAAATTAAAACACCAAATTATTCACTTTTTTCCATTTTCTGAACAACCAGTTTAACTTCACTAATTAAACTCAACTAAAATAATATAATAAAAACAAGAAAATCTAAACATAATTTTAACAATACATGTTTTGCCTTCGGAACACCAAATTTAAATTGCAGAAATATAATATTTATCACTGTGTTTCCATAAAATATATGCCCTAGTCAAAAGAATGCCTTTCATTTGCAAAATGTCAAGTCATAGCATTCTCTGTTAATCTGTCCCGCCTTGCGCTTACAGCACCACGACCTTGGTCTCCAGTTCAGGGTCCAGTGAAGCAGTACTGCAAGGCAGGCCAGAGGCCAGAGTCCGGACATGGTGCTGGAGCAATCACAGCTACCAAAAGACACGTATTTTGGAGCAAGATGGACTCTGGTGAGTGGACCCCAAGACAAAAGCAGTCTAAACCTCCTGGGAAAGTCCCCCACTTACAACATACGCTTATAAGGGGGTAGTGGTACCTGAAAGAAGGTTCTTATTTCTTCCCTTTGGTCTGCTAACTGTCTTTGGTCTGTTGGGACTTTTTTGAGTTCAAAGCAAACTCTGGTCAAGAGTGCCTGTGTGTGTTCTCCTTGTTCAGGCTTCATTTTCAGAATCCTATGGGTGACAATCGGTCAGGAGTAAATACAGTGTTCCCTTATTTATTGTGGGTGTTTTGTTCTAAAAATAACCCAGGATATGTGAAATCTGTAAAGTAGGATTATAGATTTTTCAAAATTGAAAAACCCCTCACCAGAGACTTTAATACACTTTTGTCAAACAGACATGAACATTTTCAAACTTTCATTGGAAAATAAGTCCAGTTTTATCGATTGAAAAGAAAGATCTGATCCTGCTCCAAGATTTATGTAAATGTGGCAAACTGAACGCATTTTGTACAGGAGACACGGCATGAACATTAATGGACAACAATCTACAGCCAATTACAGGGAACACTGTATGTCTATGGATGTAACCAACATGAAAGTAGCTTTTTCCTGATTGTTGCATCGCTGCGAAAAAACTTTACAGGTTATATATAAAATAAGGGATCCACCAGTTCCTTAGGCGCGAACTGGCCGCCACGCCTCTGTCAGTCTGCCCCAGGGCAGTTGTGGCTACAACCGTAGCTTACCATCACCAAGTATGAATAAGGAGTGAATGAATAATGGACACACTGTAAGCGCTTTGAGCGTCTGGAAAAGCGCACATAAATCTAATCCATTATTATTATTATTATAGTTCCACTAACTAACTCGTTTGCAAATTTGCCCTGGCAAAAAAAAACAAATCCACTTCAGTGGTTCTTAAAAAGTTCAGACTTTAGGTACCGGAGGGGAGAAAAGGAATAAAATAAAAAGATCTTTAATTATAATAAATAGAAACATGTGGCTGACACAAAGTACAGACACTATCCTAATCCAAAAACCTGTACACCCAATTTTAGCAGCAATAGCTTAAAGTTCTTAATATTGACTAGATTTCAGTCACTAACATAGTTAAGTAGGAATTTTGGCCTGGTCCTCTTTTTAACCTTGTTCTGTACAGAGGTTTGGTCCAACAAAAACATGTGGACCATGAACACATTATTTGAATTGGTCAGTTCAATACACAAGGAATATTTGCCGTAGGGCTTCACCTGATCAAAAAAGTACTCGTAAATGTTTTGGCAACAACTGCATTGATCGTATTGAACACTAAACAAAGGCTACGTTCACACTGCAGGGCTTAATGCTCAATTCCGATTTTTTGAAAAAATCTGAATTGTTTGCTAGACCGTTCACATTTCCAAGTAAATCCGAACTTTTGTGATCTACAGTGTGACTGTGAAACGACCCAGAGTTGACCCGCATGCGCAGAAGAGTACTCAACGTCGAATGACGTCACTCGTTGTGTGCGGAAGTAGCTTACGTTAACATGGATGTCAACAACAGTGTTGTCAACAGCGGAGCTCTTTCTTCATTAATAAATTTATTTTCACAAAGGAGCCAGCACAATAACAATCTTCCCATTTTTAAGAAGGCATTGGAGCCGGGATCGTCTGTAACCACTGTTGTGGAATAGGAATGGGAATGTGTATGTATTGGGCCCACGCGCGCGAGCGTTTGTGTAAGGGACAGGAAAAGGGCGGGTGCAGCGGGAGAGAATGGGGGGGGGGCAGTGTGGGCGCGCATTCATGTTGTGTATTACGGAGGAAGGACAACGGTAATAAAAGAAGGTTTCCCCCAGAATAAATGCTATGGACTCTTTATTAACCCATTCCAGAGAATCCTGGAGAATCTAAGGGTCAGAACAGGGAGGAGGAGGAGGATCCGCCTTGGGTCTCCCGCGCTTCTGACCACGGTCGGGAAGGGGAGAAAGAAAAAAAAAAGTACTCGCGAGAAAATGTTCAACACCACGCTCGGCCATTTAGCTGTTAATTTTTTAATACAATCGGGGACATCGCTTCCCTTCCACTGACGGGTCTCTGCAGCATCGTCCGCCGTGGTTGCTGTTTACGTTCTCGTTCCCGCCTATTTCAACGCAGAATGATGACGTTTGTTGCGTATCGATGACGTACGATTCGGATTTAGGTGGCCTGGCCGGTCAGACGGTGGTCGCAATTGAAAAGATCGGATACGTTTCGGATTCAGGACGGCAAACCCAAGTGGCCTGGGTCGCATTTGAAAAGATCGGATCTGTGTCATTCAGACTGTCATGAAAAGATCGGAATTGGGTCGCATAGTGGCAAAAAAATCGGAATTGGGTTGTTTCAGCCTGCAGTGTGAATGTAGCCAAAGACTCAGTTGTGGGTCTAAAAACTGCATTCAAGTGTTGCAGAGATCAGAGCAAAATGTTTACAGGCATGGTTCAAAGCTTTAGAAAGCCCCTCTTGGCTGGTTTGTAGTCATGTCTAATATACCTGCAAGACAAAATAAAGTGCTTGCAAAAGAAGAATGCAGCTGGCTTATGGAGCCAAGATATGCAGGTCTCATGCAGCAGATGCTGCGTACTGTCACGTCCTGACATTGACAGCTCGCCTGGTGTTTGGGTCTACAGGAAAAAAAAAATGTGGCAGAAGAGGAGTTGCTGCTGATACATTGGCTCCATTAAACATGTGCTTATATCTGCAGTGATACAAATGTTTTTTATTTTTTTAATTTTATTTATGAGCTTCTACTTAACCACATCAATCAAGCAATGATATTTTAAATGGTTACTTTCATATGTGCTGTTTCCAAACAAATGGGTTTCCTAATGAAAACCCACTGACAAACCAGAGGTATGTCTGAATAAACCCCTTTTGTAATCGAGGCCAAACTTTATTCATTTTAATCGTATTTTAAAATCTTTTGTGTTGGACCGGACGGAAAAGGAAAGGAGGGAAGAAAAGAGAGGGATGTTGGGGGGGGGGGGGGGGGGGGGGGGGGGGGGGGGGGGGGGGGGTTGTAGGAGGGTGATTATGCGGGGGTAAAACCATGAAGCAGCATAAAGCAACAAGTTGCTGGATGTTTATCATTACAGTCAGGTTCAGATGTAATACAAATCTCAAAGGGGCGGGGCCTGTCCACACACACACACTCAAATAAACATATAAACATACCTGTTGGCTCCAAAAATGTCCACATGTCAACAAGAACACAATACAAATATCATTCACACACGCATACTTATGCCTTCAAACCAACTAGTGTGAAATATTTCATTCAATCACGCAAAATACTTTTGCAAAGGTGAGCTAACGCCTGTGCTCAAGTGAGTGTTTATGTTCCTCTAAAATGGATGATGGAATGGGAGAGTTCCCAGTCATACCCACACCAAGACCCCCGCCAAAGCAGCTGTGGCAGCCAGAACCCCCCAACGCCCGCACGGCAGCAGATAGAGAACAACCGCCCCCCGGGTGATCACATCCGCCACCCAGGCCAGGGCCAGCAGGACCGTCACGGGGCCCCCAGAGAGCAGGGAGGCTTGGGGGGACAGAGAGTGCAGCTTCAGCACAACTAGGAGAGCAGCCCCCCCGCCACGCAAGGACGGCCCAACGCAGGCCACTGCCCCAGAAGAGCACCCACAGTCATAGACGAGCACCTCATCACCACCCAGGAGTTCTGGGCATCCCCCCGCCCCAACCCCAAGTACGAGCCAGGACCCCCCAAAGGAGACCCGCCCTGCGCTCCAGGCAGCCACCCACCCACATCTGCTGCTTGCTGGCAGTGATGTCCAAGCAAACCCCCTTACCAAGGGCCCTACATGTCTAAGGGGCAAATAAAACCGAGAGGGGGGGGGGACTATTCGATACGGCAACCATGGGAGGGGGACCACTGCCAAGTAGCTCCTCCCCCCAAGGTGCAACGCAGGCTGAACCCCCCCGCCCCCACCCATCACCCTAATAAGAGATTATATAAGGAAGGGGGTAAGTCAGGGACAGCTGGTAGACTGACCCCCGGTGGTCAAACAGCCTTCCCCCAGCCCCCCCCAGCATAGGGCCCAGGTCCCCTCAGCCCAGGGGTCCCGTACCCCGAGGCACTGACCCCCCAGGTCCCGCCACCACCCACCCCACACAGAGAGAGAGGAGCCAGAAAGCGCCGCCCCCCCCAGAGCAAGTCCAGGCCCCTGCCCCCAGGCGAGCTCTGGTCAGGCCTAGACGGGACCGAGGCAGCCAACCAGCCGGGGCGACTGCAAATTGCCTCAGCGGAGATCCCGACCCGTCAAACCACCACATGATTTTCAAAATTAGTCCACATTAAACTCTGTTGGTTTTCGATGATCGCACAAAGACTGTACTAATGTTAAGTCTTGCACATCAGCGCAAATCTGCTTTTGTCAGCTTCAGAATTGGTTGGACTTAGGTAAATCGTATAAATGGTTCAATAGCTATGGTGTTTCAACACTGGAACTTAAGTTCCGGAGTTCAAAACTATGATTCTAACTGACACACATATAGTGAAGAAAAGACTAACCAGGTTAAAAGCCAAACGTGTCAAAAACTCAAATGTATTATGTTAAGGATGAATATCATTTAGCGCTCAATTTGTTTTGTGCTAAATGTTTAAAAGACAAAAACAACTCAAATAAAAATACTTAAAAGCCAGAAACGTGTCCACATCGTAAACATTTATTTTATACCAAAAATATTCAATAGCTCTAAAGGATAATTGTTTAGATTTATAAGCCAAAGTTTTTATTCCAGATAATTAAATGAAGATTTTTGCATTAAATCATTATATTGTAATTAAATTCTATCACAGAGATTCATCCAGTCTTTAAGTTTCAGTTTTGGGAGTTAAGTGCAGCTCGAATAAATCCATGACTTCATGAACAACAGCGGGACGGCTTGTAAAAGACTTAGACCCAGAATTTTACAACTTCCTGCCAGATATTCTGCCCTTTTCTAAGACCGAGTCAGAAGCTAAATGACCAGAAGTACTCTGATGATCTTAACCCTTGTGCTATATTAGATGACCCCTTACATTGACGTGTTCTCCCTAGAGCTGTGACGGTGTCGAATTTTTCATCACCGCGGTGATGAACCACCAGGGGGCGCGGTGTCGCGGTTAACCGCAGCCCCCCCCCCCCTCCCAAAAAAAAAAAAAAAAAAAACACAAAATCCCCCGGCGGCCGCATCGGAAATAAATACAGTTACAACGTACTATTCTTTGTTAACAATGACAACAACTAACAACTACATATCTAACTTGTGAACTAACTATAGGTGTTGTAGATTGACTGTGTGTGTGAGCGCGGAGCGTCTTGTGTAGTTATAGTAGGAAGGTGCGCAAAACGTGTGTTGGGGGTGCGTGTTGATTCTTCTGCAGCGGACCGCTCTGGAGCTGCACGCAAGTTTCACCAGTGCTCTCTGGTACAGACATCTTCTCAGAATATTATTTATTGCCCAGTAATAAACAGACTGCAGACGCTGTCACCTTTCCGGTAGCCGTGAAGCCTGACACCCATGAAGAACGCGGGGCAGGAGGCTCCGCCTTTGTTTATACAGACACGTAACGTAACGTTACGCTGCAAAAAATAGTTCCCAAACAAAACATGTAGTGATTTTCATGGAAATCTAACAGTGCGCGTTCATGTTTGGTGTTACGGATTGAAGGAGGACAGTTACACCCCCCCCCCCCCCAAACACAAAATCCTCCGGTGGGCGGCCGTGTCGCGCACTTAGGAACGCACGCAGCTTGTAATGGAAATGAATACAATGGAAATTAATAATTAGAAAGCAGTAAATTTGTCGTATTTCCTCACAAGACGGAAACTTCTGTTGTAGAATAAGGATGTGTGCTTCTGAAAGCGCGCGCCTGTTTGTGTAAACGGAGCCGCGTGCCACGTGCAGCGCGAAGGCAGACACTGAGAGCACAAGCGCGTGGGAGAAAAGGAGACAACAGTCTGAAAGAAAGAAAGTCTGAACACAGGACTAGCAGAAAAAGGAAATTATCAGCAAAGATGAATGTGTTTATTATAGTTCCAAACACGCACCATATGCAAAACGTAAAAAAAAAAAAAAAAAGTGCGGTGATGCGGTGATGAGGTCATCACCGCGGTGATGACCTCATCACCGCGGTGGTGCGGTTATCGTCACAGCCCTAGTTCTCCCTACCATGACAAAGGTGGATAAAGGTGGAAAGATTTCATGTAATCCATGGACGCCAGTGAAGATCACAACTCATTGAAGAAAAAAGGTTCAGTGCACTGTCTAGTGGGTATAGATGACCCAACTCCCAATGGTAAAGTGCCTAGGATAGCACAAGGGTTAAGAAAGCTAGACAATTTGATAGAAATATATAGACTAGACTGGTGCAGACAGTTCTAAACATAACCTGTATGGAGCTAATAAATTGCAGTTTTGTTTCAGTGGGAAAAGGTCTAAGAAAGATTGTGGGAGACAAAAAGGCATTGATGATGTTCTTTCTTTGTTTGATATATTGAAGATGTACAGATGAAGTTTCAGGGCTGCAACTGATTTTATTCATTTCCATTGAGCCTAAATTTTTGCCATTCCCATGGTCACATTTTTTCTCTTAAGAGACCGACTGTGTATAAGTTTGAGGTAGTTTCTGCTCACATTTTCTTCTGGCAAAATTTTGAAAGTATTTTAAGAAAAATCTATTTGCCCAATAAGTAGCATAAAGTGAACAATGGAAAACAAATACAAATGTTTTTTTGTTTTTTTTCTAGTGCTTAAGCCTTGTGTGGAATATTAACTGTATATTTTATGAAAATGACCAAGCTAGACAATACAGAGAGGTTCTCATCTCTACAGAACTGAATTTAAAAAAATCATTAAGTCGACAACTTGATCCATCAACAGTCTAAAAAGATAAGAAATTGCAGAATTTAGACCAGGACTAAGCGGACTAACTGCTTCATAAAAAAGAAATATAAATCAATTTAATAAAATAAAAAAAATCAACACAAGAAGAACAAATTGAACAGCATGAAATGTAAATTTGATAAATTAACTTAAAAGAGAAAACAGTAAAAGGCGATCAAAACTGGATCTATTCTGTCTGAGTCTCTGATATGCATAATCATTTATGTAAGGATCAAAATGAATTGCTAAACATTCAAACGAGCTGTGACAAGTTTTGGAACATAGAGATATTAGGAAAACTGAGTTATTTGTGTATATTTATGCCAGGGGAATTTTAAGTAGCAACAGGTTGCAGACAAGTTTGTGTAAGACAAAATTGATCAATATGATCATGAGTTACCAGGTTATTAAGTTACAGGATTAGACAAGATCTAATATTTAAAAAAAAACACATAAGTGTTTCTATTCTATTTGACTTTTTTGACTTGCTGCTTTTTTGTTGATTTGGTTTATTTGATTTGTGTGGCAGTGGAAGCAGGCAGACGTGTTCATTGGGTGATATATGCAGAGCAGCTACATGAGACCAACCCCTGCTCAGGTCTTAAAGGGGCACAAACCATGCAAAATCTACTTTTTGAGCCTCTAAGCTAATTATAATGTTAATTCGTCATTTTAAAAAAAAGGAACCCCAAAGCTGTATTTTAATCCATTCATGAATTTCTGGGTATTCCTCTAAAAACCTGCACTCTGAGCACCAGCCCCTCACAACCCACAAAAAGAAGCAGGTTCTCAGGAGCTGAAGTAGACAAGCGAGAACAGCCCTATAAAGCCCTATAACGCCCTATAATCACTATAAAGTGCACTATATAGTGCACTTTATAGTGATTAGTGAAGTACTATAAAGTGCACTATATAATGCACTTTATAGTGGGTTCGCCATTTTTTTGTGCTGTCCGAATCTACAATTCCAAAATCCAGTGTCCCATAGATTTCCCCAAAAAATCTGTGTGAAAAACCAATGTGCATAAATGCTCACTAAATTGGTTAATATAGTCTACAATCCATTGCATTTGATTTTTTTTGCAAAAAAACATGCATTTAAATTCATTTTTTATAAACCATTAATGTTTTCATCAACAGAGCACTGTGGATTCTTAAATAGTAGTTGTAAAACGTGAAAATTAGATTTTCACTTTGTGAAATCGGTGACGTCATATTTGCCGTTTGGAGAAAAAAAAAGTAGTGACCATGGTTTCCGAATTGCTTTTAGAATCCAGGGCACTAGATAATCCCACACTACCAGTGGCGGCTACTGGTCTGTCAGAGAGGGGAAGCTCATTTTCGGCCTACATCATAAAATTGTCTATTAATTTAAAAGTAAAAAATCAAGCAATTTTGCCAAGCAAATATTAAAGAAATAGGTTGCAGTAGTTTTTATTTCGACTGAACTTGAGAAATCCAGGATGGGACTGAGCGCGAATAGCTTCAGTGATTCCTTATAGAACAGAATCGCTGTTAGTCAAAAGGACATGCAGTCTTTCGACAGACCCTCCAATCATCACGCAGAAGCTCGGAGTCGGAGCCCACTCCCCATTCACCCCCAGAGACGCTGAGCGTCCGTGGGCGGGACATAATCGCAGCGTTTATCCAATGACCGTCTAGTTTCGAAGTGCTAAAAAAAAACGTTCAAAGCAGCCCCATTGAAGTCAATGGACGCTGGGCTTCAATGCACTGTGACGCTGCAGGAATGTATGAGAAGGATATCGAGTCAGGCGACCTGCTATATGTAACTGATTCTGAACGAACTCGTCTTTGAGATGAACGTTTTCTAATGCATTTTTAGTCAATAAAATGTTAATACAATAGTACATATTTGACCATTAATTTTGAGACATTATAAGGGAAGCCGAGCTTCCTTTGCAGTCTTAAAGAAATCGCCACTGCACACTACATAACTTTTTTAGTAGTAAGGGATTAGGGTAGGAATTAGCTTGACATAGTCTGGCTCCAACACGGCGACGGCCGTATCGCTTAAAAAATGGCGACTGAATTACTTTATTCTGTTGAAGCCTGAGGTAAGCCATTTTCAATGGGTGACATCTCACTCACTCAGTTCAGTTCTCACATACAGTCAATGGTACTAAATCTCAGTCAGTGTGATTCTGTGGAGAGGATGAGTTCCGTTTTTAATTTATTCATCTCATTTTTTGGCATTTTTATTAATCATGGCAGAATTTTAAAAAAGTTGTTTTCTACATTTTTTTTAATGATTTCCAGATGATTTTTATGACATTACACACTAAAATATTTCCCATGCTGTTTGAATTGAGCCATAACTATCAAAATGTTTGGCAGCTGCAATTATTTAGCTGAAAATGTTAGCTTTAAGAAAGTTTTTGTGCTGAACCGCACAACCGCTTCACAGGCAGATGAAATGCAATCCTGCTGCAGAAAGTGAAGAAGGTCTCCAAGCAGACTTTCTTTAGTGAACCATCCTGTTGGGGTCTGTATGGATAAATTACACACAGGAAAGGGCAGTTTAAGTTCTCTGTGAGTTCTGCCACACATGCTCAGTTTCCACATGTTGGGAGCACTCAAAGAGGAATGTTCCATCCCATCCTGACATGAGGGGGATTTTGTCCATGTATGATGATGGTAGAAGATGCCATCCTTAATCAAATCTAAAAGTTATTTTAGGACCACATTGGACAATCCTTTAAAAGGAGCTAAATCAAGAAAAATGGTTAATCAAGATGTAACAACTTTGGTTTCTCCCAAATAAATCTTCTATTTTTTCTGTCAAAAAATATTTAAAACGATTTAAAACGTAATATTTTCTTTAATTTAGCCATTTATTTATAATATGTTATTATATTATATATTAAAGTGGATGAGCCAAACGACTTATAGTTTTTTTTCTCTCAGACGAATAAAGACTCTTGTTTGTAAGTGGAGCAGGATTCACAATAGGGGTCAGGAAAGTTTTCATACCTGTCAAGTGTAGTGGACTATTAGGTGAAGCCAACTCAGATGTGTACTGAAAAAGACCTCTTAAGTTGATAGTGGCTAAAACAAAGGTTTGTTAATTAAACCCTTCTGGAAAAAGTTCACAAAACTTTGATTGAAGTCTGTGGCATTTTCGATTTAAAGGTTGAAGTAGAAAAGTAATCATTCGATGATTTAAAAAAAAGGAAGAATTTAGTTGCAAACAGACCCTCATTGTCATCGTAAGGATTCAGGTCATAAAGTTAAACCACTTCATAAACCTATTGAACTGAACCATGGTGCACTTATGGTCCCTTCTCACTGGTAAGTGACAGACAGTATTTTGGTTTGGTACGACAGGCTGTCTGGTACATCAGGTTACTGATTAATGTGACGTTGTGAAGATTTGAAAACACAAAATTTGTCCAGATGGCCTGGGAGAGGCTCCAGCAGGACTTCAAGCTTCAAAGCTCCCGCTGTTCTTTCATCATGTGCCGGAGAAGAGACTTTAATAACACGATGGGGGAAAAGAAGCCAAAAACAATTTCTCAAATGCCAACTAAACTAACTGGTGGTGTCACATCGAGTCAGACACTCGTGAAGTACTTGGAGAATACACATCCCTTTTCACTCTGTTCCCATAAAGCCATGGGGGGCAAATCATGTCTTCAAGGTCTTGTTCACTTAATCTTTATGTTCACTTTATGCATATGATCTGCTAATGTGTGATCCTAATGATATGTTGATGTATGATCATTTAAAGTTTTATGTTTTATTCACTGAAGCAGGTTATGGCTGACTGTGAAGTAAAGAGGAAAAGAAAGTTGATTTTAACGTGACAGTGATAACCAGAGCAGAGTCAGAGTCACAAAAGCCAGATTGAGTAATAATGAGCACAGGATCTTCTTTTTGTCAACAAATGCAAGAAAAAAATCTTTGAAATGTTCCAAAACAAGAAAATTGGAACATAGTTGCACATTCCCGCCCGTGGAGTGCAATATATCACAAAGATTTCACAAATCTGGATGCTTTTAATTTTAAAGAGCAAATGATGCAGAACAAAAGCGTGGACATCTGCAAGTCCTGCACTGTGTCAAGAACCTCATTCATCAGGAACTCTTCTTCGTGTCGGTAACATATTAGCCCGAGGGGAAATAAAAAAGAACTACAATATTGAGGGTTCTTGCAGGTTAGTTATTGGTTGTACTTGAGACTTTTAGGGCCCATTTAAGGACATTTTGATCAGCATTTAATGCTCATTTCACAACCCATCATGGCCACAACGGCAAACAGTCCTGAAACACGCTAGCCCAACGGTTGTAAACCAAATAGATACAAAGCCTAAAGCTATAGTCACATGGATCTGTACTGGAGCTGACCCGTACCAGCGCTGAGGGTTTTTGGGTTTTCCAAGCCCATGGAGGGTCGGAGAGAGTTGTGGCACCGGTTAATGGAGGATCTGGGGCTGTTGCCAGTGGCACAAAATAACACAGGCTCTTCGACCTACTGCAACGCTTTGATTGCTTCCACACCAAACGTAATTTCTACGGATTCTAAAGCTATGGGAAAGCAGTTTTGCACAAAGCTGCTTTTGCCCACATGAAAATCAGTTGGTTTACGTTGATCGCACAAAAACTGTACTAATGTTAAGTGTTGCACATCAGCGCAAATCTGCTTTTTTCAGCTTCAGAATTGGTTGGACTTAGGTAAATCACGTAAATGGTTCAGTAGCTATGGTGTTTCAAAGAATGTCAACACTGGAACTACAGTTCCGGAGTTCAAAGGGTTTGGGGAGCGCAAGTGTTTCCTACAGTTCTTGAAATTCTGTGGAAATAGAATGTATATATTGTCCTGCAAGAGGGACATGGATCGATGTAGAGCCCTGCGCGGGACTATTTTCTTCATCCCGCTCCCGCCCGCTGAATTTCTGACCAATCCCGCCCGCTCCCGCAACGTCTGCGTTACACTCCCGCCCGCACCCGCAATATGTATGTCCCCTCCCGCCCGCACCCGCAAAACTCATAGAATTTAGTCCCGCACAGTAATAGAGATGCATTGATTTTGTATCGTCTCCCGTCCCCTAGGAAAAAAAACACGTATTTTTATTGATAATATTAAAGAGATTCATGTCCCTCCTCCAGCCTCATCTTTTCATGCATTCCTCTTTTGTGTAATGTGCAACTTAAATATTAAATATATTTTCCCAAATACTGTTCGGTTAAAAGTGTGCGTGTGTGCGCGCATACAGACGGCCTGAAGCGCGCTCTTAGTAAGAGGCGGGGCGGGGCATTGCACACCCCCAACAACAGGTTAGATGACAGTGGCCATTGGGCGTCTCTACCTGGTGCCTTCACGGAGCTTAAGTACATAAGAATCCAACAGCCGCACAGCCTAACGTAGTCCGTTATTATATATTCATGAGATATTCATGGCAACACTGATCCCGCAGGGTTTTTTTTTGCCGCCCGCTCCCGCCCGCAGCACAATTCAAACCGCCCAATCCCGCGAGATTTGTGTTGGGTCCCGCGGGACCCGGCG
Organism: Oryzias latipes; assembly: GCF_053564925.1. Lineage (NCBI taxonomy): Eukaryota > Metazoa > Chordata > Actinopteri > Beloniformes > Adrianichthyidae > Oryzias > Oryzias latipes. The sequence goes on along the minus strand of NC_136242.1, from coordinate 28,345,218 downwards.
GGACCCAATCCCAATGCAGCCCTCTAGATCGATTCATGTACTTATGGCATACGGGTGACACTGTGATTTTGCGCCCTACCTAATGCTGTAGTTGTTAGGATAAGGTTAGTCACAACTGCCCTTACGGGTCAATACGGGCTGTCTGCAGTTAAAAAATTGCCTACTGGCCAACCTGTGTAACCTGCACTTATCATGTAAACAACACTTATGCATCCCATACGCTGACCTTGTATTTTGTATAAGTGTTTGCTACGACCAGTCCTCCACAGCGTGCCCGCACGTAACAATGTCCATGACTCTTTTTGCTCCACGACTTCACCAAATGGTCTGATCTGGCAGGCCACCTCCGTGCCCCGTACAGGTTTGCCCATTTTACGTCCCCAATTCAACACAAAGACAGAACAGGAAACCCCTCAACCCTAATTCTTGAAAAATGTTTAACTGTGGAAAAGAGAGAGAGCAACTTTCAACCCTTCCTCTGAGGAGTCTGGAATGTACCGAAACACAGTGTTATCAAATAAATCAAACATCTTGACAGATGTATTTTTGGATCAATTTGATGCCAGTATCTCAACCCTGACACAAAGCACCTTCATGGTGATGTTACAGTTGAAGCTAAACTTGATATAACAAAACCTTTTTGACTAACGTTCATGCATTTTTCATTAAGAGATGTACAAAAACATTCTCCATATTTTTAAATAACTAGTTTTAAAGTAAAAAAAAAGTTTCACAGAAGATCGTCCCTCACAAAGAGAAATATTGCACCTGTCAGACATGAGAAACATTTTTTTTGTTTCTGTTTAAAAATAGCATTTCTAATTTTCAATAACAAAGATGTTTATTGTTCATTTGGTAACATTAAAATCATACAGTTTGGGACAGACTTCAACCCTGGTTGTTTTTGTGTTGATAGGACAAATTATGTGCAGTTTAAAGACCCACTCCGCTGAAAATTGTGTTTTTAACATATATAATAAAAAATAACCTCAAAATTAAATTTCTGAGTATTTCTTTATTCAAATCAATGTTAATCAGGAGCAGACGAAAAAATGCAATTTGTAGAAGAGATAACGCTAGTGGGCTACATGCTCCCTGCTCTGCTCCATTCTGATGCTTCCACTTGCAGACAACTAGATCCATGTATGTCTTTGTTTACATCATCTGAGCTGGAATAGGGCTCAAAACTGTACAGCTGTCCAAAAAAAACAATGCCTATAAGCGGCATAATCCTAGTTAAAAGACTACTGGGAGGGCTTTGAAAATAGGTCAAAAGATGATCGGAGTGGGATTTTAAATGTCTTGTTCTTGCTGTGATACTCACAGTCCTGTCGAGTCTCTGTGTCGAAGCACTCGCTAAAGAGGCAGTACATGGTGTGGCACAAGTTGTCCACTAGAGACTTTGGAGAGACGAGTCTCCAGTCGGTCTCCGGCACTCTGTCAGGCTCCTCTGTTAAATGATCCCAGGTGTCCTGAACTGCCTCTGGAAGCTCCTGCTGGAACACCTGGACACAAACCAACACACACATGCCTGAGACGGTCAGGTAGGCTTTCTGTGACTGAAGAGATGAACACAAATCCATCAAGTGTTTTGTGTTTGGTAAAGTCTTTTGGACAAATAAATCACCAGATATATAATGTCCCAGTGAGATTTTCAGAAATCCATTTTATTGCTGTTGAAAAAATGCCCTTCCATGACCTCAAAGGAAACCATTATTTTTCCTCAAACCTTTCAATTGCAGAACAGATGTTTTGTTCTGCAATTTTTGGCAGCAATTTGGACTGAAATGACTGATAAGCTTTGTAATAAACCAGGTAACAAAACATTTTGCATAGTATTCATATCCATCTGGAGAGCTTTGACTCTTAAGCTCTTTGCATTCTTTTCTTGTAGGTTTAATAGAGTAAAATCTGAAACAGAGAAAAATACTTAAATCCACACTTGAGGTGTAGAATCATCTACTAATGGACAAGGATCCTACAGTAGAGCCTTGTGGTACTCCAACATCTCTAAACATTGCTTTATAAATTTCCACACTCTCATATATCCTAAATGTTTAAGAAAAATGGAAAAATCAAAAAATCTTTTCAAGACAAGTGAAAAACTTTTTTTTCAACTCGTCTTTCAGAGATTTTTCACCTGACTATTTTCATTTTTTGTAAAGTTCATTTAGATGATCAACTACATTTAAATGTTTTTTTTTCTTCATTTTTAGGATTTTTCATCTGAATTTTCATTTACAAATATGAGCTCAAACAGTTTTACTAATATGACATTATTAATAGCATGAAAAAAAGTATGCAGGTCTGTTATATAAGTGACCATTGTCACATATTTTAAAAAAGAAATTCCTTCAAGAGTTTTTAACAATATAAGGTCAAATATTATGGCATTGAATAAGTAAATATATAGTCATTTCTATAACAAAACCTACATTTTGTTTTCTTTTTTGGATTGCTAAGTATTTTTTTATTCATATACCTCAGATAGAAACGGTGACTTGGCCCCTTTGCCCCCCCGCAATTTCCTTTAAATGTCCAGATGTTTCTTTAATTTATTTGCTGAGTGAGCTCCAATTTTTATAAAAATGAATTAAACTTACTAACCACAAAATTATTTTATAACATTATTCTTTATAACTGGATATTTTTTAAGTGCTTAGTGTAAACAAGGGTTACATCCTCAAATCCTGTCTAGTTTTTCCCAATATATAAGCTTTTTGCTCATCTCACTCATGACATGCTGCTAACCTTCGTTATGAAGGATTAGACTTTAAAAATAAAGACATCTGTGAGGACAGGTCAACAAAGGACACATGTCTGTGCAATTTTATAAAGTTAAACATTAATGAAATAACGAAAAGTAGCACAGGGTTCAATTTAAGGGTGCTACAATTACTTTGAAAAAAAATCATTTTAAAGGAGGCCCCAGCATTCTGAGTTCACAGAGAGGAGAAATCACTTGGGGTAAAAGAGCATGAGACCAACACTTGTTTGTTTCCAACAGAATAATCAGTAAAGACGAAGACAAAAGTCATTCATCTTAAAGTTGCTGGAGGACTAAATAGATATCGATCAAGTTCAAGATATCTGCTCCAGACCTACTGTCTGCCTTCTTTGGTGTATCTGTCTGATAACAAACACAGAAACCACAGAAACCGCAAACATTCGTGCAAACTGGGCCACCATTTTAGCCTGACATTTGGAAACTAATACTCACATTTAGATTATTGGATTTTTTTTTAAATACCAGCTCAGATAAGTCATGTAAATAGCAGAATGACGTGCCGCAAAGAAACTGATCTGAACTGGTTTGGACATAAATGGAGGAAACTTTTGGTTTTATGATCAGAGTAACTTTTTCTCATCTTAAAAAATGCTGTTTGTGTGATTCCAATTATCTAACTTGTGGGAAAGACTAAATGGCAGAAATATGGACTTACCTCAGCGGGATGTGACTGCACAAAGACTCCCTCAACATCTTTGAAGCGTCTTTCCAGCTCCGCTGTGTACGAACGCGAGGGATGTCTCTCTGACATGACCCGGATGATCTGAAATTTCAACCAGCTTTTAGTTTTTGCCACATTTCAAACCGCGTAGATTGTTCACCAAAAACATTTTTGGAGTTTTTAGGAGCCATCAACTGACCATTTTCTAAGAAACATCTGATCTGTTTTCCAAATGGAACAGATGTTTTTGCCTTCAGCATAACAATTTAACCTCTGATCGCTTCCTTAAACAAACCCTTATGTAGCAAATGTCAGATGAGTGCGCCCAATCTATGTTCTAAATTCTAGGCCATTTTTGAAGCCCCAAACCTGCTGAATGATTTTTGACGGGTGACGGCAGGACTTGAAGCAGCAGCATTTTAAATGGTGACCAACAACTGTTTTTACCGTAGTTTTTTACGGAAATATAGAAATATTCATAGAAAACACACTTTTTTTTCTTTTTTTTTTAAAACCACTTGAATCCCAAATTTCCAAAAGATGGCTATATATCACTTTAACATACAATTATACAGGTAATACTAAGTATAATTAAGCATCTATTGTCCTTATTTTCTGAAATTTGACTGAAATGAGTATAAAACTCACCACATTGAGCGTACATTGTAGGACTGGAAAATAAAAAACTATTTTCTCTTAAGTTAATGCGCTGAGTCATAATATAGTATCAGCATGGGAACCAAAGTTTGGCTCAGAAGAGCTGACAAAGTAAATAAGTGTGCAGTTGGGAAAGGGCTCATTTTACGATATGAAGGAAGTCCGTCGGTGGAGGACACCTTTGCTCCATGATGGGGCAGGCCGACTGTCGCCACTGAGGCTGGGAGAGTTTTGGTAAATGATGCGATTCTGAAAACATTTTAGGTCGGTAGAAATGCGTCTTTGCTGTGATGTTATATTTTGACACAAGATGGTGCCCTCCCATCAGGAGGAAACGGGATTTTTGCAACAGACCTGTTTTAACATGAAGAACATTAAAGCTGTAAAATCTCTTCGAGAATGTAGCCCCTTCCTGGACTTCCTGGACACATTTGTGTTTCTCCAAACTGCTTGATTGATGTAATGCTACACGAAGAGGAAAGCCATCACCTTTGCTAAAATTATTATTTACCAGTGTTACAATGTGCAATATTTTTGGCAATTGTCTATGCACATTTATTGGGTCAAATTTCAAGCTGGATGGGGGAAAAAAAGAAAAGGGATTTGATTACAGACTAGCATTAGGTGTCTCTTTAAAACTAAGTACTTTAGGAGTGTCTGAACGTGCATTAAGGCCAAAACTGTCCAGAGGTTTGCTGTTGGACCAGCAGAGCAGAAGCATCCGACCTGAGCTAACTCCTTTCATAGAACTCAGTGAAAAGTCTGTTTTTTTTGTAACAATGTATAGACTTTCATTAAAGGCTTGTTGCATTTTACAGAAAAAAATGATGCAATACCAACAACATCTTGTTGAAGAAGCAATTACCCCTTCACATAATAACCCCCCCCCAATTGCAACAACTGCAATTAAATGGTTGTCAGACAGAGTGATTCCCCAGATGTCTTGGGAATTAAGTTGTTTTCTGGACCAGTTCAGAAGAGTCTTCTTGTTCTTTTTGCTCAGCACGGGTTTGCCGTTACGGCGCTTCACTGATGATTACCAAAAAAAATTGCTTTATAACTCTTACCAGGCGGATGGTTCTTGATTAATTTTTTTTTCTCCTTGAATTTCTTTGCTTTTCAACATCCTATTTAGCTTTTGAGGATATCATTGAGGTTGGCCTTAGCTGCCTTAGCTTTCTTGACTGAGAACAGGTGAGGCAGAAACCTCATCAGACAGGACAAACGATGTTGTTCACCTTTTGGTTTCTCCCATCAGGGCTCACCACAGCGAGTCCTGGTGGGAGATGGGAGACATTGATTTGGACAGGCACAAACCAGCCACCTCCACCCTCCCAAGGACGCCCATAAGAAGTGGCGGTCCTCGAAGAGCATTGTAAACTTTGATTGAATTTTTTTTTCATTGCACATTAAACAAATAAATATTTGAATTTGAAGACATACTGAAAAACTGAATAAAAAAAACTCTAAACCTAAAATTGCTATAAATTTTTTTTTAGATCCAATCTCTCCAATACGTTTCTCAAAGACACACACAGGACATCACACACCAAGAAATGAACTTATTGCTCTAAATGATGCTAGGAGTCCATCTCCAAAAAAATGACAAAAGAGCAAAGAAAACGGAATGATTTGATTTGTTATTTCTTATTATTTCCAGGTTTTCTTTGTTTTGTTCTGCAGCATGTTCATATTTATATAATTTTGACAGAATATATTTTCATGGAGAGCAAAATATTATACGGTATTTAAGGTTTAACTTGATTTATTCTGAATTAATGTTCCTGTCTGTCTTTATTCATATTTATGTTCAAAAAGTTAGGTTTTGAAGATTTAAAAGTTTAGCTTTAGTGTTTTCAGTAAATGTTTATCTTTTTAGCCCCCAACTTAAAGCGTGTTTTGGATTAAGGCCCCTTGTGTAACTGAGTTTGACACCCCTGTAATACGAGTTTATAAAATTCATGCATTTTTTTGTGTAAAATGGCCAAATAAAAGATAAGTAATGCGGGGGGTTACTCGCCCAGGGAGAAAGTTAGTGTAGAACCGCCACTGATGCTACTTTTCAATTAAAACTGTAAGTTTGAAAACAAGTGAATGAAAATCTGGTTTTTCACTCACTTTAAGCCTATCCTGGTTTGACCAAGATATGTTATTGAGGGGTAATTTTTGCTTTGAGCTCCTTGAGCTTCCATGATCCACATGATCTCAGGAAAGTTTCTGAGGAAAGGGATCACAACTTAAAGTCTGTTAGCAGCCCAGATGACCAGAATGTGACTAACTTTTAAACCAAGCTGGAAAGAGGCCAAGTTCAGATCATACAGAATGTGATTTTCCCATGATCTGTTAATGTTGAGCTTTTAGTTTTTATTATCTTGACTGTCAACAAACAGCTTTAGGAAGCTTTAACAGCTGATACCCTGTACTCGAGTATATAATAAGCCCCTATTATGTAGCATAATAATAAAGGCACAGACTGTAATTAGGCATTGCGTCTTCAGTGAGGTCCTTGACTCTCACAAGCAGGCATATGACCAAGAATCATGAAAAATCATGGCTTCAGGCAAATGTTGTTGAAACTTTATTTTAAAAAAAGCGCTTAAAACAAAAAGAGATGGCTCAAATTGTACCTTTTTTAACACGCCCTGGTTAACTTGAAACCACAGCCTTTGGAGAACCAGATCGTCCAATTCCTCCACCTTTAACCTCTGAAGAGAGAAGGGAAAAGGTGTTAAAGTCAGCATGAATGCTAAAAGTCTCATGCGTGTCAGTCTGATGGAGCCAGAAATTTTACTGGTGGGTTCAGCGTCACATGCATGAATCTTCCTCACTGTTTTTTTTTCTTTTAAACGTTAAAGTCAACATCCGACCTTGAGGGAGAAAGATTCGTGATTCTCACCATTCTGCTGATATTTGACAGTTTAAAGATTTCCTCACGATAAACCCTGATGGAGTAGTTGATGGGGAAGTTGTGCTTCTGCGATGAGAGGAAAGACAAAAACAAAGAAGGCAAATAACTTTCATAAATCTTCGCCTTGGATTGTTTTCAAGCTTTTCTGAGACGGTGTAGAACATTCACACATAAATCTGGACGCGAAAAAGATTCTGTGGAAAACAGTCCAGTTATCTTATCAAAGGATCAAACTGGTGACAAAATAGATTACTGACTAGGTTTTAGTTTAAATTCATGTGTGAGATTACAGTAAAACTAAAGAGCTTGATTCATAAAACATTCTGGAACCTCAATCAAAGTCTGCATATGTGAGGATTTTTATTGAGTATTGAGAAAAACTTCAATGTCAGGAGTCATTAAAAATTCATCTCAGGTGCAACAAATGGAGACAAAATTCAAAGAATGTTATGATAATAGTACATTTTGGTTGCTATTTAGCTCATTTCTGACTTTAAATCAAATATGGAAACAAATGGATTTGAGAAGCAGATCTACAAAGTTGCTGCATTTAAACCTTTTCAAAATAAAAGCATCTCTCCCTGTCTGATCCCTTTAATGTTTTATTGTTGGAAAGACGATGTTCAAAATGAGCCTTGGATCCAAATTGAAAATCTTTCCAGCATTTGGGCGGTCGTGGTGCAGTCGAAGGGGCGGTCGACCTCCAATCAGAAGATTGCAGGTTTGATTCCCCCCCTTGCCCGCCCATGTGTCGAAGTGTCCTTGGGCAAGACACTGAACCCCACCTTGCCTCTGGTGGAAGGTTGGCGCCAGTGTTCGGCAGCGGAGCCACCACCAGTGTGTGAATGTGTGTGTGACTGGGTGAATGGGTCTGTGAGTGTAATGCGCTTTTGGCCTTCAAAGAAGGTAGAAAAGCACTATACAAGTATACGCCATTTACCATAAGTAATCACTGTAATCATTTCGACAACATCCGATCTACATGAAAGAGCCAGACGCATCATTTTCTCACCATGTATCGTCTCCTGTGGCTGAGGCTGTCGTTGAGCGTCTTCAGGGGGGTGCACATACTTGCTGGGGTGGAGGTCATTAGAACTGGAGCCATCAGAAACAGGCCTGTCAAGAGGGGCAGACAGGAACCAAACAGACAGGTCAGTATGTTCTGTGCAATATAAACCCTTTAAAGTCGCAGGAAAACTCTTAGAGCAATCTTAAATGCAGTTTCTGATTCGGGGTTTGGCGACCACAGTCAAAATCCCAATGCATGTGTTACCCATGTATGCAGATTTGAATGCATCTGTTTTCAGTATAACCACATTGAGATACATCAGACATAGCACAGAAAAATCTGTCACAGATTATGACTCAATGTGAGGCTGACACGGTCCAAAGGATCTTGTTGCCAAGATGAGATTTTCCCACACGACAAGTATATTACCTGAAATTTTAACATGAAAGAAAAAAGATAATCTGTACAATATTGGTTATTTGTACTATTTTTCAAGTCATTGAAAAATCTACGCAAACTTTCAATTGGATTGAATTTCTGCCAACATCCATGCTTGTGCATTTTTGCTTACATGGCTCTGTAATTGTAATTGTAGCAGCAACTGATGTCTGGGAGCTGTGTTTTTGCCAAACATAGCGTTGTAAGTAGTATGCCAACGTTTGTATGCTCTAAAATAACAGTTAAAAAGTGCTACTTTAAAATTCCTCATTGGATCTACCGTAAAAGTGCTCCCAGTGGTCTTTTAATTATGATTATGCTGTTTTGAGACAAATACAATAGTTTTTGCAGAGCGGCAGGAAATAAAAATTCACCTCCGAGTTTTGGGCGGAACCATAAACATGGAGCAACTCCACCCCCCTTCCCCTCCCCGTTACTCAGAGCAGGGAGCTTGTGGAATGCCCAGCGTATTTTCTACGTCACAACAATTTGAACAAAGAAATACTCTGAAATGTAATTTTAAGCTTAATTTTATTTATATATGTCCTCCATCAGTAAAATGTCAGTAGAATATGTTAAAACACGATTTTCATCAGCTTATGGAAGGGAGCTATAGGAGCTCCCTTCCATAAGCTCCAACATCTGCTGACTCCCTAAATCCAGAAACTCCTGTCATTCGCCTTAAAGCCGTCTACAACCCGGCCCATCCATATTTTTTCAGTTTCCTCCACATGGTCACATTCTCCTGCTCCATCAGATCCTCATGTCCTCACATGACTATTCCCTCTGCCCTCCTCAGCCATAATGAGGGTAGGGGAGCAGAGCCTTCAGCTGCTCTGTTTCCACATTTTGGAACTCAGTCCCATCTCTCTCCACTTTTAAATCTGGACTGAAACTCACCTGCTAATTATTTACCACATTCAAATCGAATCATTTTGTCTTTTATAATGTTCTTACTCTCTTTTTTTAAATCTGTCAAATGTAGATAGATGTAGATGTAACTGACATAGTTCGACAAATATTTGTTTTAACTGAGAAGATTTTATTTTTACTTTGAGTTTTATTGCGAAACAGATTGTTGTTGTCATCAGTTAATTCACAAAGGACTAGAGAGCAACTGATGTTGCTCCTTTATCTTCCACAAATGGATTCTCCATTTATTATTAGCAAAGGAGAAAGCCTCACAGTAATCTGACGGCACCCCTTAACGACTCCCATGTGGCAGAAAATGAAATCCGTAATCATAACTTGGAGGGAGTCTCACTTGAATGTTTTGCATTTGAGCCGCTGTAGCTGCCAGAAATATTTGTTTACTTGTGAAGCTGTGGTTTAGCGGTGTTTCCACAGCTGTATGGGAAATCCAGGGAGCATTAATTTTCACTTACAGAACAAATGGAATACAAGACAGGATTACCTGAATAGGAATACAATTACAGATGATGCACCCATTTGGGTCAGGGCTGTCCAACTTCAGGCCTGGAGGGCCACAGTCCAGCTCGTTTTCCTGATGTTCCAGTCCTACCATCAGCTAAGATTTCCCCGTCCTACAGGTGATTTCCTGGATCAGGTGTGTTCCACCAAATAGAAAACTGCACTGACAGGGTTGTTGGTAAATGAAACAGGCGAGCAACCCTCAAGGCCTGAATGAGACACCTCAGATCTAAATCCATTTGATAATATACTTTGTTAAAGTTCTAGTACGATCATCTTTTTCTCTATTTTCAGGCTAACACAATTTCTCAGCAAAGCTAGAGGTTGACGTCATGAAATGGCGGCAACCACACGGAGCGAGAAGTGGTGCCTGAGAGACCGAGGTGTCTTACTTTCAGGCTGGAAAATGAGCAGCAAAAATAACTCATATTTCATTAAAAAATCGTTCTTAAGTGTTCCAAAAGTTACATATTATCATATATATGGATATAATTTACTCTCAAAGGCTTACAAAAAGCATGACATAGCCCCTTTAATTTATAGTGAACTAAATAAATAAGCATTTTTTTCAATCTAATTTTTCTTCTCTATATTTATTTTTTATTTTAGTTTAATATTTTCATATGTTTATAGGTTTTTTCCCAACACAATCCTTGTCAAATTTCTTTTTTTATTCTATTTGTAACACTTTATTTCATTTATTTTTAAAAAGCGCTTCTCATACGTTGCGCAACTCGAAGCGCTTTAATATTTAAAACAGAAAAAAACACACACACAATATTACAATAAAAACACAGCTCACCGTTCACCATTCCCACTCCCCTATTTTATAGAAAATAGAGGGCATTACAGCATTAAATTAAGGATTTTTAGCATTGTTTAAAATAATAGCCGATTTAGCACTTAGAACTAGATTCAGATTTTTTGCAGAATGGTCTTAAACTATCTTGAAACACTTCATAAATGAAGTTTTATCATTGGTTAACATGTCAAAATTATGTAAACGACCCAAAAAGCAGGAACTGAACACAATAGTGCATTTCTAAAAGTTGCTGAAGGTCTGTTAATTTATTGTTATGGACTGTATGTCTAGATGTGTATGCACATGCAAGCACTGTAAAGGGCCCTACCCTACATACTGAGCCGTGTCTGTGGTCAAATAAATACTTATTAGGGTTTATTGTGACATAATTCCTACTTATAGCAATAATTATTCACAGTGACTTTTTGAGGCTTCTTGTTCTTTCATATTACAACCCCTTCATTCTTAACCTGCTTTATTTTCATTTCCCTTTGGCGACGACTACAGTCTAAATTCATTTGTAAACGTTAGGTAATCTTTTTCTTTTTTTCCCCTCCTGTGTTTTTAGCTGCAAACCTCTCATTTTCGGTAAACAAAATCAGAAAGTAAAACGTTGGAAAAACCAAGGTCAGTCACCTTCCAGCCCCAGAGGATTCTTACACAAACATCAGGGAGGATCTCAGCTTGACCCAGAAGGCAAAGGGTAAAGAATTCCCTGAATTTTTTATTTAGGAAAGATCCGGGAGGACAGGCAGTGAAGAGGTCAAATGTCTAAACAGCACGAGCACCCTGATGCAGCCGTCTGAGGTAGCGCTGCTATAATTTGCAATTGGGTGACCCAAAATATACAGAGGTCATTTTCAAACCTAAACACCACTTAAACAGGACATTCAGGCTAAACAAAGTTAAACCTTTCTTAAAGACCGGCCCTGATGGTGTACGGAAAAAAAAAAAGACAAACTGAATGCAGCTGTAAGCATGCACATCAAATGAACTTCTACTAAAAACCTTTTTTTAACTCAAACTAAAACAAATTTCCATCACAAAGAGGAGAAGCAACAAAACTAGGGTTAACAGAAAATTTAAGAGCTGAAAATAAGCAGCACATAAATGTCGCTTAACGAATCAACTGCTTCCTTTTAGGCTCCATTTTTGTTACATAATCGTGAGCTAAGTATATGTTGTGAAATAAACATGTTGTTGCAAGAAGTAAGCTATACCCTGAACAAGACACCACCAAGATGTCAGAGAATCTCACGTTTGTAAAGGAGACCATGCAGAACTCTAAGTGGAAAAATGCAGCCAGATCTTTTTAGTATTTCAATGTTTGCTACTTATCTACAATAAAATATGCACACAATCACTAGAATAGGGGGATAAATCAAACATATGTTGCATTTTAAAAAAATGATGTCAGACTTAAATGCTAAACAATTATATATTGTAAAACAAAAAAATCAAAGCACTTCTAAAACACATATCCTTGTAAAGGACAGTAAGCCGGCTCTTACTAGGAAAAGAAAAACATAAAAAGGAAGATTTATAGTGCGATCTTTTAGATCGCCAAAAAAAAATTAATTTTTTTATGATTTTTGCAGCCTTTGGCAGCTCATTTTGTACTTATTGGAATCCCTTTTGAGAAAAAAACAAAACAAGAATGTGCTGAAGATGATGAAAGGGGCTTGGGAGTCTCAGAGCTTTTCTAACAAAATCAGCTGCATTTGCCTTTCCTATAACAGCTTGGGCTACTTTTATTTATGAGAGGAGAAAAGCTCTACACTTTTATGACAAGCCCAGATGACTTCCTGAGATTCGGACAGAATCTCAGTTTTTGATCGTGACATAGCGAAAGATTTGGCATAAACGTATCCGTCTGATTCACATCTTTACACTTCTGGCCTGTGTGGACAGTGTTACACATTCCACACAGTAGGGGGAGTACTACACTCATTTCATTGGTTTAACATTCATCAATAAATGGGAAAAGAGAGAGTTAGAAAAAAAGGACCTTTGAAGACACTGCCAACACAATTGACAATAACCTATTTGGAGCAAGGCCAGTTGGTGAGCCGGTAGAGCAAAAATGTTCATGCACAAGGAGCCATTAGTGCCGTTTTAGTGATAAGTGTGCGCTCCTTGCGGTGCAGCCTGACTGTCAGAAATTTGGAAATTAGACAATACCAGTAGTTGGTAAGCAGCCAGTGTTCACACCTTACAAAACGCTGGAGTGTGGCATTAGGAAACAGTATGACAGCATCACCCATTCATAAGTGCGTACAACTCACATCATTCTTACAAATACAGTAGGAAGACATTTGTTAGAGAACTAACAAATGAATTTGTGCGAGGATGTCTTCCTACTGTCAGATTTATCAATTTATCCAGGAAAACCACATTTGAGGCTAGACAGCTTCCAGATGTCGGACAATGTTTGTCTACAGCAGGGACTGCGACAGACGCTTGAAAAAAAGTCACTTAACTTAACCCCCTCCCCATCTTGGCTAGCATCCATTAACACTCTATGATGAAGTCAAGAAGTTACTCTTGAAGTGTTTTCTTAGCTTGTTTGAACCATTTCTGATGGCTTTTGTAAATTCTTTTGCTTCTCCCTTTTATGGAGCGGGCCAGAAAAAAAAAGAAAAGGTTGCATGAAACTCAGAAGGAAGTCGACAAAGACTTCTATCGTGCGTGACAAAATCAAGAACAGATAGTACAGAAATCCTTAAAAAAAAGTGGAAAGACATTAAATATAAAGGAATTCCTAATGACTTTATTAGAAAAGACAGACTAAATAAATTTACTAAAAGTTCAAATTTGATAGAATTACTGAAATCCAAAAACAAACTAACATGCAAACTAATGAAGACGGAACAATAAATATCTATAATTAGTACGAAGTAACAACCAAATTTTCTACAATGAAAGAGAAACATATAAAAGCCATTATGAAATGCTGATTCTTTAAGACAGAATTCCCTCTTTTCTCGTTTTCCTTTCCTTTTCTTTTTTGTAATTTGTTTGGTAAAATTTTAAAGCAGCAAAGAAATATTGACAGTGAATCTAACAGCTAAAAATTTTAACATTTGATGGTTTAGTCAGAGAAATCAAAAGTGTTTCACTATGAAACTGAATCTTAGTTAAAATGGCTTGCTGCATTCACACAGAAATCAGATTCATATTTCATATTTATATCAGCTATGCACCCTTATACACATGAATGTTAATACTATTACATCAGCAATCTTTATTAAGCAGGCAACAGGTCGCAGGAATTCCAAATGATTCAATCCAGAGTAGTCTTTGAAACAGAATATGTATGACTCTTTGCCCCCCATCCTTTGAGATGGGGGGGGGGGGGGGGGGGGGGGCTTTGCATGCAGCATTTGTGAAGCTTAATGTTGACATAATGATGAGTTCATGTATCTTCCAATACAACCCGAGAGATATGGAATGAAATTGCGCCCGTTTTCTTTGGATGCATTAAGTTCCATTGACAATATTTATATTCCTAATATTTATATTTTTTTTATTATTGGCTTATTTAGATTGTTTATAAATTAAATAAGTTAAATTTGGAAAACATTTCTGTGAGCCTCACAAAATTCCGTAGCATTTTGGACCACAGAATGAGCTTTCATCATTCACTTTCTGTAGCAAGTAAATAAATAAATAAAACTAGAGATGCTCTAGGTAGAATGTGCGGATATTTTCACATTTGTGTGGGCCGATACAGAAACATCTATCAAAAATCAAGTCAGCCCAAAGCAAAACCTTAGGGTAGTTTTGCCTTTGCAGCGTTCCATGTTGCAGCTCTCTGTTCCAACAGACGAGTGAATCCAGTCTGCATTTTCCTGCTTGGTCACTGTTTTGAAAGGCAGGCATCCGAAATGGGGGCAACAGAAGTAAAAAAAAAACTAAAAAAAAACAATCTGAGGTGGAGGTGGTGAGGTGGATGTTCTGAGGTTTCCCTGCCGTTGTTGCACAAGACCGTTTTTGCAGCTTTTCTCTGTAACAGCTGTTCAGTCTGCTCACTGAAAGTCTTCCTCTTTAAAGATGTTTGCTGGTAACTGTGAGTGGATGACAGTTCGACAGGTAATTTCTAGTCAAATCTAAAAAGATGCGGTAGAATAAAGGGTGTGGGCTACTGTTTAGTAGTGCAAAAAGACGGGGTAAGTGGCAGGTTGTTTCAATGTTGTGACATGTATTCCTCGTGCATTTAAAGCAGGACTACACTGGCAAGGCAAGTTTATTCATCTAGCACATTTTGTCTAACAAGACAATTCAGAGTATTTTAAATAAAACATAAAAAGTATTTTAAATAAAAATTAAAGGAGTGACCATTAAAATAAAAATGTAAAGAGAGTTTAAAAAACTGACTTTAAATCAAGGATAGATAAACAGTTCAGACATAAACTTTTAAATTCAAACTACCAGTAATCAAATGCAGCTGATAACAGGTGGGTCATTAACTAAACTGAGCGTTTCAGGTGATCTAGGATTTCTGGAAGTCTGTTCCAGATCTGTGGGACATAGACGCTGAATGCAGCTTCTCCATGTTTGATTTTGTCTATGAGGTGACAAAAGAGGAGGGAGCTCTTGCTGGTACATACTGGGTCAGGAGGTCAGTTGTGTATTTTGGTGCTAAACCATTCAAAGGTTTATAAACCAGCAACAGAACTTTGCGGTCTGTTCACTGGTAAAGCAACAGCCAGTGTAAAGATCTCAGAATTGGACTGATGAGGACTTGTATGTATAAGCTGCAGTTTCCCGATGGATTTTTTTTATTGTCCTGTAAAAACTCTGTCATAGTAGTCAAGTCGACCAAAGATGAACCCGTGAACTAGTTTTTCCAGGGGGGTATTCCAGGAAGCATGTTTAAGCTACCCTGACTTTAACCCTGAACTCCGGCTAAAATCCACCTGAACTTGCTTACTCTGGGTATGTCGGTTCCAAAAGACCGGATATGAGTTAGCGTAATTACGCTCGACTTGGTAACCCTGGGTTAATGCACGTGCACGGCAAGTACATAAAGACATTCTCAATGGATCACCGATTTTCCGGAGTCCCCGTGGAAACGCGTGGAGAAAAAAAGAGAGCCCTATACTCCAGTGAGACGGAGTCGGACATTAATGACGGCATATGAAGATTATATGTCCATTAAAAAAGTAATATACGGCTGCATCAGCAAAAGAAAGAGTTTCTGCTTGGAGAAAAAGAACGGACAAAGTAAATGCATGAGTTTTTATCTCATTTCCATTTTCATTGTGACGCATATATATATATATATATATATATATATATATATATATATATATATATATATATATATATATATATATATATATATACACACACACACACACTCATATAGCATATCCAACTTAAACAAATTAATTCAATTGGTAACAAGTAATTGGGATACATTTATTTATCCTAATTCATTACGTCTACCCAACTCAATATTCTTTTACAACTCAAATTTACATATTTATCTTACTAAATGTCATATTACTCCAAATCAATTAAATGTTTTTCCATCTTAACATATTGTACTTGTTGAACTCTCATATGTATAAGTTTGAGCCTGCAGATATTCTATTTTATAATAATAAAATGATTGAAACAAAATGGATTCTCAACATGGATTCTCAACATGATACATATAGTCATGCACCATTTCTCTAACTTTAACAGTACACTATGAAACAGTAGGGGTGCTATATAAACTCCTCATCCTCTCCCTCCCTCTCACTCGTTGTGCAGAAAGAATTAAACATAACAGAACAAATAACTAGGCAAAACACAGTAAAACAGCTACAACTAAACACATTTTTTCAAAAACCCACACTTAAACCCAAATCTGTCCAGACAGGCAAAGGGAATGGTATCCCACAATTCCTTGCGGTGCCGCTCTAACAGCAGCACCAAAGTTACACCTACTTAATTGAATTAATTTGACTGAAAGTAAAATAACTCTCTGATAACTACGTGTTAATTTTATGCTGATTTAACTAAAAAAAAAAAGAAAAGATTTATCTTAACTGAAGCAAATAATTAAGTTAGATCAACATGGTCTTATCACCCTCTCACGGTGGAAAAAGTATTTTCTGAGCTTATTCATCCACTAAATCATCTTCAAATGGACACGCCATGCTGCTTCACCTCTCTGAAAACAAACTAATCTTCAACTAAAACTGCTCCAGACCAGGTTATGCTCAGAGCATGAGTTGCTATGGCAACTTGACATACCCTGAAACATACCTCCATTTTTGGAACCGAAAGCTGAGGTTATCAACTTCCTTATCCTCAAAATTACTGTGGTAACTCACATAACCTGCTTTCTGGAATACCCCCTGGTCCTGTTTAAACATCAGAACTTTAATCCTTGAACTATTTTTAAGATGATGCAGGCTGATGTTGTTACTGCCTTAATGTGCTCAGCAAAATGTAGGTCTGTGCACATAACTAAACCCAGGTTTCTGGTCTGGTTGGTGGTTTTTAGATTGAAGTGGCGTACCAACCTCCAACATTTTTTTCTCTTTAGCCCCAAAAGACAATAACCTCTGTTTTGTTTTTGTTTAACTGAAGTTGTGGCACATCCAGTGATTAATGTCCTCAATGGATAGACCAAGAGCCTGTACAGGGCCTCTGGCTCATGGTATCATTGTAATATACATTTGTGTCATCTGTGGAGCTATGGTTTCTAATGTTATGGTTTTTCATCACCTATGCAAGTGGGAGCATTAGATGTTAAATAAAAGTAGCCCCAGGTTGGAGCCTTGGGGAATTCCACATGTTATTTTAGTTGGCTCAGATGTGAAGTTACCATTTGACAAAAAAATACTTCCTGTTTACAAAAATAGCATTGAAACCCACACAATTTTAACGTTGTTTGATAAATTTAGCGTGGTCAACTGTGAGACTTGTGAGCAGATATGCTAATGCTGGTACCAATATATATATTGTGTATACCTAAAAAAAAAATAAAAAAATAATGTTGCCACCTGGTGTTTGATAGAGTTTTTGCTGAAACATTCTCTCAACAAAGCAGAAATTTAAATGCCATTACCAGGAGACGTCCCAACATCACATAATCACAAACACATAGAAGAAGAAAAACCATCCTGACTCATTTAACAGTTCATTATAAAGATAAAGACCAACCAAACCACAAACTTTTTCAAAATGCAAATCAGTTGAGAAGCATGAGCACAGACTGTTTCTGCTCTCAGACAGACAAGGAGCCGTAAGCCAAATTGGAAACCTAAGAATTAGCATAATTGTGACGGTTTGATTGTTCCTACAAACCAAAACATGCTTACTTGCGCAAGCAGGGAAATGTTCCTCACATCACCACAAAAACTTCCATGAAACACACTGAGGAGCACAACAGTTATTCAGAATCTCATATACCATCTCCAGAATGTGCCAGAACAGGCCTAAAATCCAACAGATTCCTCACAGGAATATCCGTGTGTTTTCCCACAAAAAAACTTCCACCATGTGAGACTGTTAGTTTATATAATGCAATAGATATGCATCTCCATGTCTGATCCTGAACACATACCTCACCTACTTTACATTTTAAAAATTCATCTTAAATCAGACACATTTAGAGACTTTAATTTTTATTTATTAGAAAACTCATCCAATTAAACAAAAATATTCTGCATATTTTAGAGGAACACAAGTCAAGCCATAGTGACATGCACCCATACAGGATGCTTGACCTGTACGGATTCCGGTTTTGGGGTTCTGTGGCCCATGGAGGGCTGAAGAGAGGACTGGCTGCATTTTAAGGTGAGTGCACACATGCAGGTGATACATAAGTGCCTGTAGGATTCCCAGTCAACCTACGCTCTGTTTGTCTAATTTCCTCATTCCTAGCATTAAGGCTGCATCAATCCAAGTCCGGAGATTTTGGTTGATAGGAAAATAAAACGTTTATGGCAGATGTAAAACTTGAAAGGACGGACACAAACTTGATATACATACAGAACTAAAGTGTAACAACAAACTTTAAAATATTAATAAAATCGGAAACTGAGTCTTTGACTGACTTTGGTTAATGGAGAAAAAAAAGTTTTGTCACAGATATAAAAATAATTCTAAACGATTGAAATAGATTTTGATGTGTATCGATCTAAATTACTACATTTTCAATAAAATAATCTTACAATAAAACATTTTTTTTTAAATTATTAGACAATTCACAAGTCCAGTTGACAGCAACGCCGTTTTTGTTAACTTTTATTGGAGGAATGAAATCCAGGTTTCAGTTTTCTTTAGTAAAGCTGAAAACTTGATGTACTTATATTTAAATATAAGTACAGCAAGTTAATGTAAACTCATATATTCTATTTCAATGGAATTCAGAGGAATATTCTAAAAAATTTTGCAGCTTTCTCTGTCTCTGTTACTGAGCATTATTATTGTGCCCTGAGTAGAATAAACATATTTGAGCATTTGGACACACGGGATAAGAAAGCTTATCTTTCTTCAAAGCTGCAGAATACTGATGCAGGGACGGATAACTGCAGGTCCTGAGGGCTGCTCTGCTGCACCTCGCCATCACAGCACCTGATTGGTTGAGCACACTTCACAGGTAATCAAGGGCAGGTAAGACAGAGTTTTTCTGAGGTCTGCAGTCCTGCTTTAGTCTGATCAGTTTCAATTTTGTCCTCATCAGTCTGGAAGCAATAGATGAATTTGTTTTAGCATATTATCCCACGTTTTAAATTAATAAAAAAAATGTTACAAGAGGATCAATTCATTTAAAAAAAACAACAACTTTGTTTTCATGCAAAAATGAGGACCAGGATTATGCTGTGGCTTCTTATGGAAAGCTGCACATTACGCGCCATCTGGAAGTGTTTGAATGTAAAGAGTGGAGAAATCACTGGAGGAGGGAAAATAGAGAGGCAGGCGTTGAGGGCTACTCATCACCTTGATTCACAGCTGCATGCATGACCTTTAGGAAGGCCGAGTGATTCACATATCACTCACCTTTTTACATTTTTAATCACTGTTAGTGATTCAAACTGCTGCGGTTTTGAAAGATCGAGCAGCACAACACGTTTTTCGACTCTTGAACTTGCAAGTCAGAACAAGTCAGTTCTACCTAAAGGAACATACCAGTTACTGCATCAATTGCGAACAAAGGAAAAATTTGAACTCCAGGTTGGGAGCAATTTTGTATGGAGTAGAAGCCGCAAAACAATTGAATATGAATTATACAAGTGTACAGGGATTAATAGTCTCCACATGAAGAGTCCTGATGCTTGATTTGCTTTGCCTCTGAATCATAACAGCTTCTATACATCTGTCAAGAATCAAATAATTATAGGACCAGAGCAAAAGTGAGAAGCTGCATAGAGCTGCAAGCAAAATTCAGCTGTACCTGTTGTATGCAACACAGCCTTTACCCATAGACCAGGGGTCTGCAATCTGTAGCTCTTGAGCCACATGTGGCTCTTTGACCCCTCCATAGTGGCTCTCTGGTTAAAGAGAAATAAAAGGTTTTGGTTTTAATAAGTAACTGTAAAGTCAAATTTTAGTAAGTAGTACAGTAAGTAACCCAAACTTCATTCAAGTCATTCACAAATGGTTGAGGGACAGTACACATCAAATCAAATTATGTGGAGGTAAGTACGCACAACTAGGAATTAAAGCGCACCGGATTATAAAGCAGATTTTCTATTTTGGAACAAATTAAAGGATTGAGTGCACCTGTGAAGCTCTGATTTCATTTTAATTTGTTAGATTTACATATTTCTGGCTGAAATGCACCAACAATAAATTAAATATATTTTTAATTAATCACTGCTGACATTACACTATACCTACTACTACAGTTGCTGCATTTAGATGATCATGTGCGACACAGGGTGTCTTTTATTTTGAAAGGAAGTCACGTCAACCTCTGTCAAAAGTTATAAGCGGCTGGGTAGCTCGGTTGGTAAGGCGAGAGGCTACAATGCAGGAATCCAGGGTTGATAGGGGGGATAAACAATGGTACTGGGTCAATTACCATATCAATGGCGAGCAATGAACATCACCCAGTGAGGGCCCTTAGGCAAGGCCCTTAACGCTACTGCCTCCCGAGCGCAGTTAGGCTGCAGCTCAACGCTCCCCACGGGGATGGGTCAAAATGCGGAGAAGAATTTCCCCATTGTGGGATAAATAAAGTATCAATTATCAATTATCATTATCAATTAAAGGAAATGAAATGAAATTGGACAAAGACTATTTTGTCTTCAAATTGTTGTTTTATTTATGCCAAAAACACCACAGTTCATTGATATTTATCATAATAGTAATAATAACATAAATACAAATCAAGGTTTTATTTTTCTAAATGGTGAAGTCAGACTTCGTGGCTCCTGCTGGGATGTTGTCAGTGAGGAATCGACCCAAATGGCTCTTTAAGAGCTGAAGGATGTAGACCCCTGCCCAGAGACACTGAGTCAGTGTGTGTGTGTGTGTGTGTGTGTGTGTGTGTGTGTGTGTGTGTGTGTGTGTGTGTGTGTGTGTGTGTGTGTGTGTGTGTGTGTGTGTGTGTGTGTGTGTGTGTGTGTGTGTGTGTGTGTGTGTGTTGGGGGGTTGGAACGCGGCTGGTGCAGAGCTGACACAAAAAAGCTGGTTACACCTGGTATTTTACGTGGCTGATCCAGGCACACTGACAGACGTCTGTCCACAAGCTCATGTTTGTCTTCATGCTGCTCTTCCACATGGATGTTTTAAGCTGCTGCTTCTGATCTCACTTCCCCTTCTTTTTTTTGCAAAAGTAGAAAAAAGAGCCTTAACTCTGCCAAACAACAAACAGGACATTTATGGCAGTTTTGCGGTAATGTTGGGTTAGGGGTGTAAGGGGCTGTAAGCTAGTGGGAGAGTGTGTAAACAGAGAGCTCTCAGGAAGGGGGTGCAGTTGCTTCATACCAACGTTGCAGCCCACAACTCAGAGGCGAATTTCTAATTAACTCCTGCCGCTCTGCAGAAACTGTCCCCGAGAACGATGCAGGTTTTTTGATTTTGGCTAAAAACTTCACATTCATATTTAAACGACCACTGGGAAGGCTGATACAATAGATTAAAGGATGATCGGAGTGGGTCTTCAAGTTCAGCACTTTGAGAATTCGCCAATTCTTCAACACAAACCTTGTGTTGCAACTGTTAACCATTGAAATCTGCTGCCTAAAACTGCAGTTTTTAGTTTGCCTCCAAACGTCTCTGCAGACGAGTTGTTGAAGTCTCAAGGACTCCAGAGAACAGTTTTAACCCAGCTCTCAGCTGCTTTGTTTGGAGTTGATACCAGTTCAAACCGGGCTTTAGCCATGGATCACAGAACGTTTGTTTGGACTTCCAAGTTCTACTCTAAGGCAACCAGAAAATTAACAAAACATGGAAACATCACCGGTCCTAAGTGGGTGGCTGGTCATTATGTATTAAGTGCATGAAAGCTGCATGGCCCGAACGCTCCTTTGATCCCCCCCACATTGCGCCTTTAAAGTACATTACGGGATCCTCCAGGATCTGTGTGCGTAGCTGGAAGGGAGACTGAACTTTGGGTGTTCTCACTCACACCTTCAAGCAGCCTCAACTTGACAGTTTAAAGAAGAAAGCCAAAGCTTCTCAACAGGAAGCTCACAGGAATTAATGTTTCTAAAGTCCTTTCATCTAAATGTTGCACCTGACAGCAAAAACAGACACAAAAACAACAATTAGAAAAAAAATCATTAAGCAAAATATAGTGATGTCAGTGAGTTTTTTGCAGATCTGTGGGAGAGAAAGTGGTGTTAGGTTAAAGGATGTGTTCACTTGCAACAAAACAGATTTCCATAAACAGGGAAGGACATTTACTTTTACGCTCAATTTTCGAGTTAAACGCCCTAAGACCACTAACATGCATGGCTCCTCTTTGAGGCTTTTCTCCAAATCTGTTTGTCATTCAACCATGTCGCTTCTAGTTTTGTTTGATCCCTGACATCACCTTCCTGGTTCTGCTCTAAATCCGTGTTTTCAACAGAAAAGAGAGAAGAAGAAAAAAGGGGGGAACTAAAGGGGAAAGAATGGAAGCACTTTGAAATTCAAGAATGCTTCACGGACATATCACAGGGTGGATCTGAAAGTTTTTTGCTTTTTTTCTGAGGAGAAATTTCTGTTTTGGAGCTGAAACAATGTTTATAGAAACCTTATGCAGCCTGAAACAGCACCAGCACGGACAAATAACTAGTTTACCATTGTTTCACTCCAGAAACCTTTTCATCCTTAAAAACAGAAATACAAAATAATATCAACTCCTGAGTAAATCTTTTATCATATATTAAAGAATGTAATTCCTAAACAAAGTCTGTTGATCAGAACCATCTGCTGTCCATTTCTCCACAATGTTTTTAAATCTGAAAGAGGCAAAAAAATTATTACAGCAGGACCAAAGTTACTGTAACACTTCTGTGTCCGCTGGGATGCAGTGGGTGATTTAAGATATATATTTTTTACTTAAGCTTTCTTAATTAAAATACTTTTACTACTTTACATTCACCGGCAGAGGCATTGGTACCAAATATTTACAGATGTAATGTAAGTGCTCCCCTCTTTTGCAGCACTTATTAGCTCCAAGAAGTTAAATATTATTTTTAGAGGATTAGCGGCAGATTAAGACTGTGATGTTTCGTCAACTTTTTATTTTTTATTTTATTTTTTTAAACTTATCCTGTCCAGCAGTTGAGCAAACAGAAATGAGCTGAAGGCCTCTTATGTTGGGTGGTATGGTTGGGTATGTAATATTTTGACACACAAGGTGCATATTTGTATAAACCCCTTTTGTATTTTAGGCTAAACTGTATTTATATTAATTATATTTGCATGTGAAAAGAAAAGAGAGAGAGTTGAATGTTAGAGATGGAAGATAAAGGTGAAAAAAAGGGTTGAAGAATTTGAAGGATGAAAGAATAGTAGGGGGTAGATTCACATAGAGGTAAACAAGTTGCCTAAGATTTATCATTGTTACTTTCAAATGTAGACATTTTTCAAAAGGACTAGGCCTGTGCCAAAAGGGGTGGGCCTGTCCCATAAGAGTCTGGCCTGTCCCACAAGGGTTGGGCCTATCTGCTCAGCAATGCTGCAAATCCTGACTGAAGCCTTTGTTTCATACCATACTGTTTGTGAAAGCTCACCAAAACTGGTGAGAATTACAGACGTATAAACTAGACCAGTGTTTTTCAACCAGTGTGCCGCGGCACACTAGTGTGCCGTGGGAGATGGTCAAGTGTGCCGTGGAAAATTGCCCTCATTAACTGATCTAAAAGCATTTCCCATCTCCAGGAAATCAGCTCTTTGTTCATCCAAACAGGTCCTGATAAAACACTGAGTAGTTAGGACTATAAACGATCATAAAATACTTTTTTCTTTGTGTTTATTTGATTCTATTGAAGACATTTTAATAAGAATGACGGTAACGCGAAATAGCTGCAGCTATAACTGTGTAAGGAAAAGTCCCGCAGCTTTTACTGTCTCCACGACTCCACCAATCATTCTTGAAGGCTTAATCACATGTCATCAGTCTGACCAATCAGAAGTGGTTAAAGTCTCCACTTCCTTGTTCCAATTTCGCTCATAACTCACTCAGTTCCGACAAAAACACCAGCTAAAGCTCGTCTTTAGCGGTGTAACTTTCCACAGAATCCGGTATCAGACCGTGGAACAAGTGAACAAAACCATGAAGCTCAGAGACGCGAGTCTTTCTGCCGTTTTCTCGCAGTTTTCACACTACATCTCCCATGATGCATTGGCTTAATGAGTCGTCCTTCTTACACGTCTTGAAAACACAACAAACATACAGTTTGTATGTAACTTAACTTTTATTACATCTTTTAGAAAAACATCTGCAACTTCCTGCTTTTTCTGTCACAATTATCACAAAAATGCACGTCAGATTGCCGGGGGGGGGGGGGGGGGGGGGGGGGGGGGGGCTGTACATCAAAACAGACTATGAGTTTCTGCTTTTTTTTTTTTTTGGATGCTGGTGTGCCGCGGGATTTTTGTCAAGGTTAAAGTGTGCCGTGGCTCACAAAAGGTTGAAAAACACTGAACTAGACAGATAAACTGTGGCGTCGCCCATTGGATTCTGGAAAATTTAGATGAAGCTGAAAGTGGGACAGGCACATTGACAGATCTTTCCTCCTCCCAACTTAGTGTTCTGAAAACAACACTTGGGCAGGAAACAATAGGTTCTGAAACTCTGATAGGACCCGTCCATCCACCTACCAATCAAAAATAAATACATACATAAACTACATCTAATTATGTGCAGATATCAATAAAAATGCTGATTAAAAAAACCCAACCTCCATGAATAGAAAACAAAGAAGTAAATATCCAAAACTTTTCTGATTCCAGGCTGTTCGTTTTTCTTGGTTGCAAAATAAGACTTTTGAACAGGAGAGTAGATGGGAAATTGCTCCCTTTTGACACCAGTCTTCAGGGCTCTTTTTGGGCCGCTGCCACATTTTATACTTCCTGATTTACATTACACGTAAGGACAAAAGATAGAGGCTTGGTGCGGACCAAACAAGCAAACTCTAGTCCACTAAAAGTAAACGACACAAGTTCAGTAAGTGAACTCGGGAGCAATTCAAAAACTGTGTGAACGCAAACAGATTGAAGCCGACAAAAGAGAAGATCAAAGAGGAAGTGGTGTAAGCACCTTGCCTTCAGACAAGAAACAAAACAGCATACATTTGGAGGAGTCTGAACTACAATAATATTGAGGAAATCTCTGAGCCTGTAATAAAGTAGGAGAATGAGCTGGAAAATGTGTTATGGTCAGAAAACTCATAAGGATTAGCAGTTGAACTCTGTCCTTGTTCGTCCACTTTCCTCATTGGAGCTCCTATCAGAGTAGGACCTGACAATAAGTTAATTTGTGTTTGGAAAAGTCACCAAGAATCCAAAAATGACCAGAAACAGTAAGACATTGGTGTTTCTACAGTCATGTTCTATTTGCAGTGAAATAAGATGCAGATTCACTACAAAGCAACTTTAAATATTAAAGATAAATCTTTAAAGTTGAATGTGTAGAATTTCTGCCTCCAGCCAACATCAAGCTTGTGTTTGCAGGATGTAGCGGTCAGGTCCACCTGTTGAATTTCTACAGAATGTCACAGATTTCCCCATAATTATCTTCCTTTAATTGACTTGTTGCATTGTTGCATAGGAGAATTTTTTTTTTTCCACTTCCAACTTGGAAACTTGAATATATTTGAGACGTTCTTTTATAGGTTTTCTTAATGTCTCATAATCAGCACTTTTATTACATTTGCAGAGGTCCTTTGCAAAACCTGAAATATGTGACAAAGCACAAAGGATTCCATTTTTCTGTTTGCTGTGAATCACATGGTTGGTAAGTTAACCAACAGTATAGATTTCTAGTTAGTATTAGGAGTTCATGCTTACTTGTACAAATCAGTTAGCTTCCTTTCAATATTATATTTAGAGAAACGTGACTGAGGTATTTAGGACGTAAAAGGCTTTTGGGGAATTTAGTCGGCACGACTTCAGCTGAACAAAACATGCTTAAAAAGAAACAAATGCTCCAAGCAAAGAAAGAAATGTTCGAAAGCCTATTTCGAACCCCAAGTTCCGTATTTAAAAAATGAGGTTTGAGCCAAGATTTGCAGTTTTTTTTTAAACAATGCTGCTTTTCCGTGCTTCAGTAATTCATAGATTTATAACAAGCAAATAACACAACTAAATTAAGAAAGTGGATGAGGAAGCTACAATTCATGCTCAAGAAGACTTATAAACATTCTGACTGGTCTTCCTGAACAAAGAATAAAAAAGCGTGTGGATGTGGTGGTTCTTTAGCAAGGATGTAGATTTTTATCTGGTTTTTGTTTTAATATGTTCATCTTTCAACAAAAGACGTTTTTCAGGTTGTGCTTGTTTCACTGCAGCTCAATCCAAAGGTCTCCTGCTGGTTTGCTGCACTCAGTTTGCAGCGTTTCTATACTATTTTTGAGTGTTGGTGTAGAGTTTATTTCGCCTTTTAAAGTTCTTGAAACGTTAAATGTTGAAGAAATATAAAGCATCATCATGAAGTAGAAATTGTTTTTAGACAGAAGGATTGACTTCTTTTTTTTTTTTTTAATCTGACCTTTTGCAAAGAAAAGTGAAAATATGTAATTGCAAAAAGAAGTATGGAAAACTCTGAACCCTGTTTTTATCACTTGCTGCCAACAACAACCTTTTTTCAGTGTTCAATTTCTGTTTCCACCAATCCTGTTCAAAGAAGCTGCACAGCTGGATCCCATTAAAGCAAGTTTTCAAAAGGAGGCACGGATTCATGGTGTAGAGGCCTCCTGGTCATCCCAGCAGTCGCATACAAATATAGACAAACAGGTTAAAGCTCGCGTAGGTGTCAGATTTAGGTCTCACTGTTTGCATGTTGCTGTGTTTAGGAAAGGAATGCAGCAAAGGATCGTCTGAGAGTCAAAAAGAACCATCAGAGCTGGAATTAATAAAAAAGAAAAAAGAAAAAACAAAACAAGATGAAGCCATCACAAAAAAAAGGGGGGGGGGGGGGGGGGGCTGCTGAAGCGTTGACAGATGAAACGGTTCTACCAGGCTGTTTGGACCAAAGAGACCACCACAGGAAGAAGTGTCTTCCATCCTGATTCAACTGTGCTCACAAAGCTGGTAAAGAACTCTCTCAGCAGTAAACCGAGAGGTGAAAGTTCAATCTAGACCTGAAAACAATGGAGAAAGAAAGCAAACTGATACTGAGGAAGCAACAGCGGAAACATCCATTTTTTCCTTTTTTACCAGGTTGTGTTTATACAAGCTAAATATTTATTATTCATTTGGCATTTAAAACTATAACTTAAAAAAACCTTTGACAGAGAAACTTTTTTTTTTTCTTGATGATAAATTTCATTTTAAACAGCATAAACAAAATGTTTAAAGGACATGTTGGCTTCAAAAATAAAAACCTGGGATTTTTTAGACTGTTTTGTGGTTAAAAAAAGTGTTTCATAATTTATTCAGGTATTGTTTGCAGTGCTGTAAAGACAAGGGTGATCATATGTTTAGTGCACCCATCCCTCTCACTGTTGTTGACCTGACTTGGTCGACGCAGCTTGTGATTGGACGTCTTTTGGTTTGCATCACATTTACATAAAAAGGCAAAGACAGTCGAGACACAACAGCAAATGAAGCTGACAAAGTTGAACAGAAAATGATCAATTTAACTTGACTGATTTCTACCTCTTAACCAAAATAATCTTGTTCATATCTTGTTTTTAAATAATACGGCTGTTTCTAGATTTTCCGATACGTAGCTGTATCTTTTACATCCCTATTCTTTAGACATTTATGAAATCGGAACAAAAACAAATTGCTGCCAAATGATGTTCCAAATGTATAGGTTTCTATTGACACAAGGTGTGTTTGTATGACAATGGATGAGGGCTGAAATGTGATTTACAGTAACATTTTACTAAAATTAACAAGTTTTGTGTTGATGACTTTTAAAAACATATGAAATGTATGCAGCCTCATCCCGTCGTACAATTCATTATCCATCTGAATACTTGGAACAGGGAAGAAATTATATTTTATCTTATCACTTACTGCTTACCTAATGTTTAAATTGACTCCGTGGTTGCTAGAATTTCTCACGAATATTTTAAATCACTAAACTTTTTATGATTTTTTTGACCTGGCTTGATAATATAAAAACACCTAAAGGATTGTCACCACTACTTCTTTTTCCTAAGTAGGAGGCAACATAAGTCATGATTGACATTTGATTGGTATCTTTATTCTTTACATAAATTAGATGAAGAGTTTAACATTCATAATAACCTCTGAAGTGGGGTAAAAACTACATTTTTTATGACATTATAGTTCAGTAGCAGTTTAATCACACATTCATACTTTTGTTTCCACTGTGCTTGACAAAAAAATAAAACCCATATAATGCGTCCCCTTTGATGTCCATGCAAATATAAACTTGCATTTGATTTCAAAATGCTACCTCAGTGTCAGTACATGTGCCCAACAGTCAAAATCTATACGATCCATCGATTTCCAAGTGAAAATTTGCATTTGGAAGCAGACATTTCTCCAGTCCTTTGGTTGCATTTGACAGCTTACCATGACAAAGCATTTTTGAGTGACACATTCTGTGAGGAAAAACCCTCTTAGCATGGCATTCAAGAGCATCACAGCTTAAGTCCTTTAGGTTGCTCACAATTAGTTACAGCTGGAATAGAAACACCTGTTTGGTGCTTGATAGACTTATCCAGAGACTGGCAAACAAAGACACAGTGCCTGGCATTCCACTGGTCCCATCAGGGGTCAGACATCTAAATAAATCTCCAGCCCACTGTCTTCCCATGATTTCTCCAAGAACAACAAAGTGTGAGAGTTTGCCCTCAGGGGAAATGGATGAGAGGCTGAATCTGTCAAAAAAAAAAAAAAAAAAACAGATGGCCTTGAGGTTGGCCCCTGGTTTCGGTTAACGGTTTTAGTTGGTGAATTAACAAGCGAATGATCAGGTAAACCAACGGCATCTTCGACTAAATATGTTCGAGACAAGTGCAAAAGTTAGCAGGAACCTAAAATGACAAGATTGCTGATAGACCAAGAGGATCATTCACAGTGCTCTAGATTTGAACTGTATCGTTAAGTCCTTAGCCGCAAACAGGAGTTTGCCCCAGAGGCATGAAATGGTTAGGGCAGCTCCTGGATTGATGTGTTGCCTCCTGAGAGGCAGTTGTGTTCTCATTAGCAACTCTTGTCTTGTGCTGACATCTGCAGGACTCCCCATACGAGTCATTCCCTAGATGCGTGCAACATTTTCATTTAAAATGTTATTCTTAAAAATGCAATTACAGAACTAATCAGGTACCAAGTACAAAATACCACTAGCCAATATTTGACACCTAAATGGCAAATATCATTTTTATGTCCAATGCTGATTATTAAGTAACAATGTCATTGCTTTTTACTTGAGTCAACATTTTTGCAACCGTTATTTACATTTTCTACAACAGTATATACAGTAAAACATAACATTGAATATTGATACAATTTTTAAATCTGGACAGAAAACTTCTACTAATATTTATCAATAATTTTCTGCTCTGGGTTGACATGACCATGAATGTATAAGTGCTTCTACTGAATGACAATCTGCTTGTTTACCTGTTTGTAAGATTTACCTCCTAAAATTTCTCATTCATGCCCGGCATGACTTAAATATTTCTCTGCTGTGACACACTTGGCTCAGGTGACTTTGACTTGCTCGTTTCCGCTCATCAGCCCTGCTTTAAAGCAGGTGTGTCGGAATAGGAGAACTCGTAAAAATATGCAGGGGGTGGGACCTGCATCACCACGGTTAGATGCATTGCTTTAAATCCCAGTTATATTTCAGAAATGTCCATAAAAAGTTGTTGGATCTCAAAATGCACTGGGTTTGGGGACAAAAGCCTCAAACTTACCTAGAAGGAGCTGCATTTCCAGAAGAAAATGCAGCGTTAAATGCTACATTGCTGAATGAAAATGAAAGGGTAATAATTGGCACAAAAAAGATTGAATAAAGAAATGATCAAAGTTGATCATAAATAAAGTGAAAACAGCACAATAACAAAAAAGATACTTTTGTAAGAGATGCGACCGCCAGGTATCGCAATCTTGGGTAGGGGGTTGTTATTTAGAATTGATTTTATGTTTATTATGTGTTTTGTATATTTTATTTCTATCAGAGTGGGATCTCTTTCAGGTGCGGTGCTGGTAAAGGTGCGGCTCCCATTGGACCCAAGTGGATGGAGGCTTTTAAAAGCACCGTGTGGACCTCCGGCCTGTGAGAAGGGAGCTCTGCTGCAACCTGTCTCCACTGCAGCTTGGTGCTCTTCTCCACCGGTTATTTAGTCTGTGTTGCACTTTGTAGTTCTTTTTGGGTGGGTTCAGGCCCACTCTGTGTAGTCTTTGTTTGGTGTAGTCATGTTTAAGTGAAGCTGTAGGGGTGAACTGCCATTTTCTTTCGCATTATGTTAGTCTAGGTTATGTTAGTCTGTTTGTTAGTCTAGGAAGGTTAGTGTTTTTTTTTTTGCCATTGTCTCTCATTCACAGGTAAGATTTCAGATTTTAGTTAGGTTGGTTGGGTTTGTTTGATGTTTTGGCCTTGGTTCACCCTGAAGCCTTTTGGCTTCACCTTTAAGTTATTGTTGTTGCTATTCATAAATTTGTAAATAATGATTTTTGCATGGTGACAATCTTTTGGTGGAATAGCATGTTTTAGTTTTTTGTTTTATTCGTACCCCTTATTAGAATAAATTTGTTAAAGCCAGTTTGTAGAAGTTTTCTGTGTGTTTTTGGCATTTGAATCAGGGTAAGGTTTAAACCCTGCAAGAGCAAAAACATGTCTAGTGTTCTGTGGGTCATTATGAACTCAGTGAGTGTTCTTGCAAAAAATAAAATAAAAATAAATTTCTAAAAAAGGAGTCAACATCAAGTGTATCCCTTCAAGCAACAACAACCGTTTTCAAAATGGAGACACCTTGCTTCCGCACAAATATGTTTCATTGCCTTGAAGCAGTGTTATGCAACAAAGATCAAAACAGAGAACATAATTATAGATCATAGATCAAAACAAAACAGAGGGCATCTTAGGAGCAATAAAAATGAATACTCACTAAAATAACTCAGGAACGTCAACAAATTCTGAAACAAAGACTAAAAAACTCCTTAAAATTACTGACATAAATGATCAGATGCAGGCTTGGGCTTGTATTTTTCAATGTCATGTCTTGTTAATCTTCATGTAGGGAGACATTGCTGTTGCTCTGTGTGAAACTTCATAAGACTCTTCTTCCATGCTGTGAAACAGAGGTTCACATTGCATTTTTATTAAAATCATTTATAGCGTTTTTGTGCAGAAACTCTGAATTTTCCTCTTTTTCTGGCCGCTTCTGGCCAGTCTGATAAGTTTTCCAAACCAAAGATGTTAAAAAATCCAGTCCTCGTGGACCTGCGCTGCTTTGTTTACAACACTTGCATCTTCATTTTGGCAGAACAAACCTGATCCAGGTAATAAGCAATAGGAAGGGAAAGAATATCCAAAGGACAGTTGCAGGTTAGGACAAAACTATCATTTTTAACCAGGAATAGGTGGCATATGTCATTGCTTCTCGTTTTATTTTGGGCCACTTTTTTGCTTTAAACTGAACCAATTCAGCAGGTCCTAATGTGGTGAGCCAGAATTCAGAGATCTTTTACAACCATAACAAATACGATTTAGCAAGAAACCTAAAAAAATAAAATAAAGTGCATTTTCTCTGGAGGACTGTTAGTAGTGATGGATTATTAGAAAAGAAGAATAAAAGAAATTACAAAAATCACAAAAGGAAACCCCACAATGATGAAAGCTAAAGAAAAATAACCCAAAAAACAACTTCTGAAAATTATTTTTATACCAAGCAAGTCAAAGTTTATTTTTCTTTTATAAGTCTGAAAGTAAAAACACACAAAAACAGAATAATAGCAAAAATGTAAAACATTATTTTATGTCTTTATTTTATGTCACATGGGTTGATTCTCAACACAAAGGGTCAGAGTCGTTTGTTCTGAGACCCTCTAACACTCGGGGGAGATTTGGCCACACACAGTTTAAGGCGTTCCTTATGTTGAGGAGGATAACATTTCACCTAATGGAACACATTTGTAGCACCACTTCTTTTGGGACACTTTCATCCAATATCCTGCAGATGATCGTGTTCTGTTGAAGGCCCTCTTTGTGAAACTCAAACTATCAGCAGATAATGGATCCCATGAAGTGCTCCTTATGCGACAAATCATCACCCTCACAATACGTTTCCATCATTTTAAGTCATAAATTAGCTTGATGCGTGTACTTTCGCTGACTCAAAGCTTACTTTCCGTATCCCTTGATGGAGCAGCAGGCATGCCCTCAGGAGTTTTCTGGAATTATCCACACTGTCTGCTCTGAGGGACTAAACTCAAATGGGGAGGGGGCTTAAAAACTGTTGACAGTTAATAATATAATCACAATATTCTCATTTAATATAAGTCATATCAAATGTCGAGTATACTTAATGGATCCTCAAGGAGGAAAAATTAATAATCTTTGAAAAGGAAGATGCATCCTTTTCACAAAGGGTTGGATTTTGAGTAACTGTTTACACAGACATTTATAAATAGAAGTTGAAATGAACAGATTAAAAATAGGCCTCATAGAACACCCAAGATAAAAAAAATAGTACTAAAAAAAGCTGTCTCCTGACAGCTCTAAAATACAAACACTTCAACTTTGAACAGCAATGCAAAAACTTTAAGACATTGCCAAAACCACTTAACGTCATGCTCATGGATAGTGACTGGCTGCACCTCAGTGCCAACACACAAGAACATTGAGAAACTCCAGAAAGCTCAAAGATCTAAAAGAACAGAGGATGGCGATTTGCACAACTCAGACAGGTCCCTCAGAGCCAATTCTCAACATTCCCAAATTTAAAGTTGAAACAGTTACACTC
The DNA here is from genome assembly GCF_053564925.1 of Oryzias latipes. Lineage (NCBI taxonomy): Eukaryota > Metazoa > Chordata > Actinopteri > Beloniformes > Adrianichthyidae > Oryzias > Oryzias latipes. Next base: position 28,311,971 of record NC_136242.1, on the reverse strand, counting down.
AAGTACATGGTTTCCGAACTGTAGCCACTTTGCTAAAATCATGAAAGAAGAACTGAACTGTCATCTTTAACAGGCAGAAAATTGATTCAGATGGTAGGAATCAAGCAGGACCCCCTAAAGGCCTCCAAGTCCAAGTCTCCAAAGTACCGAAGAGTCAGCTGGTAAATCTGTCTAAATTCAAGTTGTTCTTTGTGTTTCTACAGATCTGAGGATAAAACTCCTAAATCAGCCTCACAATCAAGTGTTAACATTCTGCTTGACTCAATTATGCAAACTGAGTGTTTAAAACTCCAGCAGAGGTACCTTAATGGTAATATGCTGATTTTGATCAAATATATCGATGTTAAATAGTTCAAAATCCAGATTACAATTGTTTTATTCCTCCGGAAATTGCTCTTTTTAAAACTGAAATCAACTTAAATGTTGTGTCTGCGTATGAAAATCAAATTGATCAATTTTGTCCAAGTCAAAGTACCAGTCAAAGTTTATTTGTGGTCATGTGGCCAAAACACAAGCCCAAATCATCATCCTTCCACCGTCGTGCTTCACAGTAATGATATGTTTTTAATAAATTGCTTTGTTTGATTTATTCCAAACTTGGTACCAGGAATCAACACCAAACAACTTTCACTTTGCCGTTATCTCTTCAAGAAGACTTCCTCTCTAAATCCTTAGTCACTACTACCCTTGTGAGTGGATCCAGGCTGTCTGCGGGTGAAAACTGGGCAAACTTGTATGGGGCACGTAGGTGGCCCACATGAGATATCAAGGTTGTAAAATGCTCATTCTTCCCATAAAGTGAGAATATTCATGCACATTTTTTTCTCTACAGGCATCCTGTGAGTGACAAATAAATATGCAAGGGTAGGTAAAGGCGAAATAGGTGACAGCGGGTTGTATGGATCTTTCATTTTTTAACTCCCGCCAAATCCTGCATACTGTGCAATGAATCCGTTAGTTCACGATATAAGAGTGCTCTCCTTGTGGGCTTTTTCCGTGCAGTCTGACTGTTAGAAATGAGGAAAATAGACAATGGGAGCTTATTTTGTTTGGGCATCCCATCACATGCACAGTGTGTGCGGTGATGGGAAGGCCCCCCTGCAATCCCCTTTAAGCTGTGGCCGCTTCTCTCTACGGGCCCGGACAACCCAAAAACCTGCAGCACCTGTACAGGTCAGCCCCCCTACAGGTGCATGTGACTAAGACTTGATGAGACTTCTTCATATAGAACTTGTGGAACCTGAGATATGCCTTTTTGTTGTTTTTAGCAAGAAGAGGCTTAAATCTATCTGTTTTTCAAGTCATGAACAACAACATCCAACATGATCAGCTGGAGTTGATATTTGAGATGTAGCACTATGTCTTACCATGACAGATTTTAAAAGATCTCCTTCATTGGAAAGCGTTTGGAATGCGTTTTATTTGTTGAATAATGTTCTCACTGCAGAACAAAGGACTCCTAACCATTAAAAAAAAATGTTTTATCCTTTCCAAGCCAATGCTTATGTATTTCCCTCTTGGCACCATAAAGGCTCACCTTAAGGCTGTAGAGCAGAAAACATCTAAACATTTTCACAGAGGTCCATACATCTGCAGATGATTAGCTGCAACCTCTTAAAGTAGTAGGTGGTACTTTAGATTGTTGTTTCTGTTTTCTGTATTTCTTTTGCCTTTTTCGATAACAATAACATTATGAAAAGGAATACATTTTAACCAAAAGTAAATTTATTTAAGATAAATCTTTAGGTCATTGTTTGACATCGAAATAAGTGATGCCCCTTCATGACATTCACACAAAAAAATGCACTAAAGTCACATTTTGATTCAATGTTTAGATTTCAGGAAAGTCAATAAAGCTCACCTTTTTCCACAACAGTGTTAATTTAAGTGTCAAAAATTTGTTTTAGACACTTAAGTTAAGTTTCTTTATTCTTAAGACTCAACCAATGATTCTTGAAGCGCTCCTGTGAACCAGATCAACCCCAACATTATTGTAACTGGCCTGAAAACTGTTATTCTGAGCAAATGTCCCTGTTTTAAGTCAGTTGAGGTCAGCCTGTGCTTATCTGTCATTAGCTGTCTCTGCATTATTTGGTCCTAAAACCGTCTCATACAGTAGACGCGTTTCAGCTAAATCTGTACTAACCAGAATAAAACCGATCTGTCAAAACATGGCTGTCAGAAGAAAGCAGAATTCTTATTTCTCTAAAAACAAACACGTACGATTGAGTGAACAAGCCAAACCAGCAGCAGCTCCAGTCAAACCTCTTTGTTGATTGTTAAACCACATGAAGATAAGGATCTGTGAGGGTGTGAAGCAGTAAGGATGTAGCGCTGCTGCTGCTTCTGCTGCTGAAGTCTTATGGTATGTCTAACAAACTGACATCATGGCTCTCAACACCACAGATGATTGGAAAATGTTTTAGCTTTTGCTGTGGTAAATAAATCAAACCAAAAGATGATAAATAAAATATTAATTTGGTAAATAAATGTTATAAAAGTGTTGATGTTGGCGATTTTTATTTTGTGGTGTTGATTTTTTATCTGAAGGATCTAAAATCTGATAAAGAGCTCAATTTTCTCTTCAATGACACTTTCGTGTGATTTAAATTGCTCAGAAAAAGGAATTTATTCCAGAATTGTGGCGATTTTAAAGCTATTGATAACTCTTTATATTTCTCTCGGGTTTTTGGTTAACCATCAAGAACCATCATGGCAATTTAGTGCCAATTTAAGCATTTCCTTTCAATCATAAATGTTTTAACCCAAATCATTTTTTAACTGCTAAGCCCAATAAAAATACTGCTAAAATGACGGTTTCTGCTGTTCAAGTGTGCTATTAAAAAACTGGTCCCACAAAATAATATATGAACAACTTAATTTGGCTTTCAGACAGATTCAACTGTTGAGGCTTGACATTTTTTTTTACTTCCCAACATTTTAATTCAAAAATGTTTTAAATTTTTAAAGAAAAAAAGCTTTAAAGTTGAGAAAGCTCGATTTTTTAAGTATTCTTTTTTAATTGTTGGATGTGGCTGCACCATTGCTGTGCAGTTGGAACTTTCACCAAATTAAAATGATAATAAAACTATTAAATTACCAGGATAAAGGAGATTTTTTGAGCCAGCAACGGAAACCAGGATCGCAATCTAAAAAGCAGCTAATCCAAAGCCCGCTGCCCATGCTTCAAAACACGATCCAGTTAGCACAAATCAGGAACAGCACAAACGAAATAAACTGCTTAGCACAGTAGGACAAACTGCAGGAGGCAAATTGAATCCACACTGAAATCTCCTCAGCTGTACGGCTTTTCCACATTTTCAAGTATGCTTTGCATTTTCAGACCGCTCTTCTGGCTTTCACCAAAACCATCTTTCTGAACCCATTTTCCCCCGTTTCACTTGAACACACACACACACACACACACACACACACACACACAGACAGACACACACAGACGTACAGATGTGTCTTACCTAAAAAGCCTCCCAACAGGCACACTGAAGTGGACTTTTGAACCATCCTGTTTGGCTTCAGTCCTCAGCTCCGCAGAGCTTCAAACACACACGCGCAACACAGAGGTGTGAAACTCAGCGTGTGCGTTCGGTTGGACACACATGGGTCGCCCGCCTTCAGGTCTTCATTGCACAGAGAGGTTGAAGTCAGATACAACTTCTCCAGATCTTTCGTGGCTTTAGGATGTCTGAAAATAAAATAAAAATGAACTTAGTAAAGAAGGCTTTTTTTATGCTTCCTCCTCCCCACCAGCTAAGTAGTTTGGTGGTGGATTGTGGAGATCAAAGATTAGATCCATTAGTGATTAGATTACAGATTGGTGGAATTTCCTAAAGACAACTTGGATCTCACCCCCGAGGGAACCAATTCCCAACAACATTTGGTTGGACTCCTCAACGTTTAACACCAACAAAAATGATGAACATGTGAACAAATCTTTACATCTTTACGCTGAATAAAATGTTTCACTCTTTCTAAACCATATGGTACACCAACATCAGTATCTTAATGAGAATTAAGTCCATTTGATTGCGTTCATTGTTTGGAAGCTTTGACTGGACGATCAATGGTCAAATGTGTCGATTTAAACCTCTACAATGACTTGCAAAAAATAATGTGTGAAGTACAGTGTGAGAGTGTAACTCAAGAGGACACCATTCACTAAAGTCAGAGGCTAGGATTATAATGGAATTTTTTTGTCCTAAGAGATCCAACATGTGAGCTCATTTTTGAGACTTGGCAAAAACCAGTTCTGGTTATCTCAGTTTTAAAATCTTTATTCTGCACTGCTGTTCTAATATTCTGTACCAAAGTTTACCAGAGAGCATATCGTCCAAACCTTTCGGGTGCTCTTATTTTATTTTATTTTAGATTTGGCATTTAGGCAGCTTACAAACTTCTTCTTTCTCTTTCGGCTTTTTCCCATCAGGGGTCGCCACAGCGAACAAGTCGCATGGTAAACTTGGCAATGTTTTACGCCGGATGCCCTTCCTGACGCAACCTTCTCAAAGCAACCGGGCTTGGGACCGGCACAGAAGTAGAGAAGGGAACAGGGAGCAGCCCGGATTCGAACCCTGGTTTCACGGACGGAAGGCGCCGCAAACCAGCACGAGCTAAACCGGCTCCCATTTAGGCAGCTTACAAACGCATGATGAAAATCTAAGCTCAAAAGGAGGACAGTGGTCAGAGCCATTAGACTAGCCCTGTGTGTTACAAACAACACTAAACTACCAAAGACAACAGGACCCCTAACAATGTTTCTAATTAAGGGTTTGGTGCATTGTAAAAAACAAGCAAATGCTGCAGGACAAAGCTGAAAGGTGATGAATGAGGCTTTACATGGCTTAGAAAAAAAAATCTTGCCAAGATCCAAAAAAGGGAATGTCGCTCTCCAGGAGAGAGGAATGTCATGAGGGTCACACACAAAGGGATGGCTCTGAAAGTGCAAACCATTTACTTAAAGAACAAGAGATTAGGCTTTTCTTGAAGACTCAAGAAGCAGCTCAAATGAAAAACTTCAGCACCTACACAATAAAAAAGAGAATATTTTTTAGGTTGGCTTTTCTATAAAAGATTTACCAACAGAACAGTTTTGGCACAGACTTTTTTCAGGCATACTGACGCATGATGGTGAGAATGAAGCCATAAATGGAGAATTTAAGGTTAATGAATGGGGGTGTTCTGCAGCAGGAGTTTTGTTAATTCCCCCCCTGCTCACATTTTATTTCACTGCTAAACAAAAAAAACAAGACAGCTGCAATAAAAGTGTCCAACAGCACAATAGAGGAGGAAAGCTTGTTTGGTGACATCTGTTGTCCAAAGGTTTGATTTGTGGTTCTTTTAGTTTAAATTATTACATGTTATATGCAGAAAAGTGGAATCCTGTGTGTCATGGAGCTCTGATCCCAACTTGTCTCCATGAATCAGAGGATTCTTAAACTAAAGCTGAGCGTACAGGTCAACCGCTGCGTAACTGTAACCTGAACCCATGTTTTCGTGAACACCTAACAATAAATCTCCCAAGGTTAAAATATTTTCAGTCATAACTTCGTCTCCTGAGGAGCAGAGGAGCCGGTTATGATGGAGTCTCTGATTAGCCAGGCGCTCCTCTGCTGAAAACCTGGAAATATCTGTGTCCACAAGATGAAGTAATGATTTTTACTAGAAAAATAAAAGACATTTGAGATATCAGAGGTCCGTGTATTCAAGATTAACGTGGATGTAATCACTCTGTATCATTAATAAGCCACACGTTTTGCAGGCAACTCAGCAATTCAAACCAAAACCAGAAGTTCGAAATATAATCACATTTTTAAATTTTTTTTTAAAATTAGCATGGCAGTGTAAAGCCCTTTTAATGAATGGTGATGACATAGTAAAAACAAACAGCAGCAGCTGGATTTGCAAGCATAGATATTTGAATGAATTTTATAAGTAACATAATCTGCATATATTTTATATAACTGATCTGCATTTGCAATGTTGATTTCTGAAATAGTTATTTTTACATAATAATTTAAGTAATTCATCTTTGTCATGTGCTTTATTGATACTTTACGATTCTTAATTCTGTCTGATAAAAGTTATGAACCGGATATTGATAAATCATGTAATAAAATCGTTATAGTATAACGGGGTGGGATTATATAAATTCGCTTCCTTCCACTCCCTTTCAAGCAATATTTATTAAGATGCCTAATTATCCTAAGTTTCATTAGTTACTGTATGAATGTATAACTGATGATTGTATTGCTTTTGTGTATCATTTCTATTTGATTGCTTGAAATAAACCATTTCGAATCTAAAAATCAAATCAAATCAAATGAAAACAAGTTTAAAAAAAATAAGCATATCTTTTTAAATCAACTATTGGGCATTGTGGCGGAGTAGTCATGATTTGGGCTTTTTGTTGCCACTGAAGTTTGTAGTAATTGTTGCGTAACCAATAAAAAATCTTTAACAAAATTGATTGTCAGAATTGTAACAGAATAGTGGCAAATTGATATTTAAAAAAAACTGTTAAATGCAGCTTTTTGTGTCTTCTGGGGAAAATATGAAGTAGAACAGACATGGCTGTAGTTAATTAGATCTTTATTGGGCTGTGGTTTTCAATGCTGTACGCGTGGTTGAGCACATTAATGAGTCCATTAAAGACCCACTCCTATGAAAATCATGTTTTTAACATGTTATGCTGGATTTTTCTCATGATGGTAAACATATTTAAAAACTGTAAGCTTAAAACTGCATTTCTGAGTATTTCTTTATTTAAACTAGGATAAATAAACAGAAGATTATAAAATGTAGTTGGAAAAAGCTCTTTTGTGACGCAGCAAGTAAAATGGGTGGGCCATTGTCTCACTGCTCTGCTCCATTCTGATGCTTCCACTTGCAGAAAAATAACTATGACCTAGAAAACAACAGAGTTTATTTTATTTTGCCTAAAAATGGCATAATCATAATAAAAGACCACTGGGAAGACTTTTAAAATAGATCAAAATATGATTGGAATGGGACTTTAACCCCACTAGGGGTCTCATGCCCCTTCATATCCATTTGTCCTGCCTCATCCAACATCCTTCTTTTCATTCGGCCAATATTCAAACCCTATTCATGCGTCTTCTGAGGCCATTTTTAAGAAGGTTTGGGTCATTTTTATAAACAGAACAAAAAACAAAAACTCACCAAAAGACACCCACATCTTCTGCTACAAACCCAAGCCATGTCAGCTACAACACGCCTACTTTTATTCCTGTTTTCAGCAACTAATATACACTTTTCTGGGAGACCATAGTATTAACCAAACATAACATCTAATTTTTTATCTCACATTTAAGGTAACTGGATCTGCACAGCAAGGATGGGATGACGACAATATAGTTTTCAAACCCTCAGTAATGGTTTTTCATGTTATGAGTGAATACTTCAAAATGTAAGAAAAATGAAGCAATTCAAGTATCAAGGCAAAAATAACCTTTAGATGCAATATTATTAAATATATTAATGGCAAACCAGCTTCCCTGTGCAGTAAAAGAGAATAGCATGTTGCTCCTAAGCGTGCTTAACTTTGAATTAAATAAAAAAACCTTCAAATCTGTCAAAAATAAAAAAACAAACATTCAGAACAGCAGTCAACATTTCCAGCTCGGATATTTCCCTTTCTGCCCAGTTGTTTTATTGTTTTAATGCGATTTTAAAAATAAACAAAGACTGGTAACGGAGCCAAATAGTTGAAAAATAAAAACCTGTGAGGTCCAAATGCCCCAAGAGGCTGAAGGTTAGAAGGATCAAGCCTCTGCTTGTTTTCGAGGATTAAATGATACAGTTAACAACAAAATGACAGCGTGGGTCCTGAGCCAGATGGTCCATAAAGGAGGGAAGAAGTAGCAGCAGAAACAACATTCAATGCTTCATCTGGGACCAGTAAAATAATCAAATAAATCCAAAACATCTGTTGCATTGTTCAAACACGTAGTTTAAACATTATAATAGTAACACAATCTTTGGGGTTGTTTGAACAAAACAATTTCAGAAGCTTGAATTTCTAAAATCCCTTCTGGTGACACCCAAAGCGCTCCACGATCTGTCCTTTAACCCGACTGCAGCAGTTCAGACTCAAGTCGTGGAAAAAAGGCTACAAGAAATCCAAAGGGAATACAGAGCCTTAAAGTGTCAGAAAAAGAACTGATTGAGTAATTTCCTTAAAAGACTTTTGAGTCATAAACTTATTCCAATTTTGCAGTCCTGCTTGTTTTCACACTTCACCGCATATCTGCCATCACTGATCCAATACAAGGCTTTTTTAAGACGTTTCCTCAAATGCACCATACTTAAAGCCATCAATTTTTAGAAGCCTCTGAATGTCTTTCGAGGTCACAGGGCTGCTAATCCAGGTGAAGGAACACCCTGAACAGGTCGCTAGTCTGTTGCACGGCTACACAACCACACATTCAAATTCAAATTAATTTTATTTATAAAGCACCTTTCATGTCAAACAGACAGCTCAAGGTGCTTTCCATAAAAAACAAACAAGAATACAATAAAACCAATCCCCACACATGTAATAAAATAATTAAATAAGCCCCTCATAACAAAATACACAAAAACAAGCATAAGTAAAAGAGAAATGACAGAGCTTAAGAAAAGAGAACCCAGAAGGCGCCGTCCGCCCCGTCCTCCTGTTGGCCGGGGTGTCAGCATCTATGCAGCACAAGCACAACTCATCCCCAGCACCTCCCGCCCCAGAGACCCCCAACCCCCAGGCCCAGTGCACCCAACATGGGCACACCAGGCCCGGAGGAGCCGGAACAAGAGATGCCAGAGGACAAGCATGGCCAGAATCTCTTTGAGCCCGAACACTAACACCCCAGCCAAGGGTGAGAAAACAATTGTAAACAGTCTAAAATGTAAAAGTAATAAATGCACACAATACATGCACACCTAGGGGCAATTTAGAGATGCCAATTAACCCACGAAGCATGTTTTTGGACCGTGAAAGGAAGCTGAAGTGTCTGGAGAATCCGCACACAGAAATGTCCCATCAGTCCTTAATGTCATTCCTGATATTCAAATGATCCCATCTACAGTAAGTAGTGGACATTTATAATGTATATTTCAGTGCATTTATTTCTAACTGAAGTCTCAGTCTTTCAATCTGTTTGATTAACTGTTTTAAAAAGTCTAAATTAAAAAAAAAGCAGTACCAATTGGTAAAAATTAGATAATAAAAAACAACTGGATTGTCAAATGTATTTACGTCTCCTATAAGATTTCGGGATACTTCAGGATAATATAGTTGCAAGATGATTTTTTTTAAAAAAAAAAACCTCAAGTTCGATCAGTTACTTTTAGATTTTGGGAAACAACTAGCTGATATGATGTTTTAAAAAAAAAAAAAAGGAAGAAAAGTTGAGAACTTGCTTCTGTGAGAACACATCCATGACAGACGTGTGGTTCTGTTCTCCCTGATTTACAGCAGAGATGCTCAGTAAAGCTGCAGCAAAACAGGAGAAAAATGAAACGATGAGTCACTTGTGTTTTTCTGCCTGCCAGAGAGGTCCTGTGCAGACCAAGGCGTGCATATGCTGTCCTTATTTGCATCACGTTCCTTCTACAATTATGTCTCTTATCTGTGTCCAACCTGATTTTGCAGAGAGTTGGGTTGCATCTTCGTCTTTAGGTTTAGATGGTTTGGTTGCGCTGCATCCGGTCAGAATTCAATTCCCATCCTAATTAAACTCCGGACCAGGAATGCCTCTAACTTGGTTTTAAAAAAGTGACAAACATCATTCATTTTTTGCACATCGAGGCTTCAAAGCACCATTTCTCTGTTTTTGCCACAATTATTTCGCAAGTTTCATCTTTTAAGTTGACAACAAACAATTAAACAATCGTAAAAATCCTTCGTTTTTTCTTTGCAAAAAGCCTCTTGATGCATCTGTTCCTGAATTCATTTCAGTGCTCCAAAGCACAAAAAGAGAGGCAGACTATAACTCAGCGGCTCCCCTGCTGGGCAAATGTGCTGTCAATGCGGCGGGAGGCCAGCATGCTGTTGAGCTCAAGAACAATTGACTGAACCCTAAGGCTTGCTTCCTATTAAAGGGACTAAAACTCTTTTCAGTTTTAATTAAAACATGGTGCCTGTAAAGATTCTATTATAAAAATAAAAAATAAAAAGCAGGGATGCAGATGAAAGTTGTATTTAAAGATTTGCAACCTGTTTTAAAGCCATTTTTCACTGGAAATAGAAGATTGCACATCAAATGGTTAAACAGCACAGGTTTCTGATGAAAGGCACTAAAGTTAGCGTCATTGAAAGAAAGAAAAATGCAAACGTGTGGAGGAAATCTTGATAACAGCCTCCAGCAATCTGCTGTGCCAATCTCCAACAGATTTCAGAATCCCACCGTCAGTGAACGCAGCTCATCTCCTCACCACATCCAGTTCCAACTCATTCTACTGAGGTGAATGGAAAACTGTGGGCTGATGAGTCAAAAACTGGATTGCATTGGAAAGGGAGACGTGTCTGGAGAAAAACAGCTACTGTGAGATGAGTTTTAAACAGGAAGCTGTTTTTTTGTTTTTGTTTTTTACATGATTCTATTGTGTTTTTAAAAAAAACTAAAGAAGAAGACTAGCACACCTCAAATTTCTTAATTTCGGTCATTTTGAGACCTCTGATTATATCATAAAGCAACTAGATTCTCGTGAGATTTTCTGATTTGATCACATCAATAAAGGCTCTTTGTGTCGTAAACTCTCACAGATCCACAAAAGCTGAAGATTTGACCACATTTAATGGTTCTTACTATCAGTTTATTTGAGTTTAAAAAATACTTTATGTACTTTTTTTTTTAAAGCTAGCAACCCAATTATTCCAAAGGAACACAATTTTACAGCTTGATTTGTTTTTGCAGTCGACTTTTTAACAAAAGCTTCTAATTTTTTTTAAATTTGATAAGACTGCTGTGAAACAAAAGACTGACATTTTGAGATTTTGTAACACTGTAGGGGAAAAAAACTATGACACAGGAGGTTAAAAAAAAAAGGTCAATCAACCTTCTAAAAATGATCTCACTTATTCAAACATATTCCAGGTCTTCCCATGTGACATCCCAAACACTTTGGAGTCCAGAGAGATCAATCGATCCTCTGTGTAAGAATTAAAAAAGGCATTCATTTTAAGTTTAAAGCAATGCTTAAATTTGTTTCAGTGAATTGTGGAGCGAGACAACAGTTTCCCACTGAAATCCTTTGCACATGTTTCACGTTTTATCACGTCTGTTTGATAGGTTTTGATACACTGCCAACGGTGAGAGCTCAGATCACGTTGGTCCAGCTCAACGTCCAAATTCCTTCAATGCTTCAATGATATTACACCCTTTATAAAGAACTCTATTTACACATTTCCGATTTGTAAAAATGCTTTTTTTTTTTGTTTCTGCTTAATTTCCCCTTCTTAAGTTCTATGCCTTTAATAGAAACCAACATTTTTATCTTCCTAACTTACAATCATCCTTACTTTGTTGTGTTTTTAAACCCCAAAATGTTTGATGACACTTGGCAGCAATTAATATCCACAGTATCAGCATTTCTCACCACCAAACCCGAAAGGACAAGACACGATTTTGCAGAGTCATAGTGGAGGAAGAGTAAAGGTGAAAAAACTGAATAAAATGTCACCATGATGGTGCTAGACTAAAGATACCATCTAGTTTTATTAGAAAATCAATTGGTTTAGTTTCACTACATTTGGATACTGGGGAAAGAGGGACGCTCCAGAAGGCTCCTGCAGCTGCACTAAGTGGAGAGCTTTGCTGAGCTCAGAGAGGACGAGAAAACTCTTGCAGGACAACTTTCCTTCTTCAGAAATTCACAAGAGCAGAAAGATGTCCTCTGCTCTCTGAGCGATCTGGATCTTTTCTGCAAATACAATCAGCCCCTCACTGGGACCCCACAGGTATCAGCGAGCCCCTCGCTGATGTCTGCGTGTCTCCGTGAACCCCTGCGCAGAATTCCCCTCCTTTGATTTACCTGCATGCAACATCATGAACAAGCTTCCCGCTCCTGTCACTGGAAATTTAAGCAAACTTTCCGGTAGTTGCGTAACTGCCATCACCTCCAGCATACCTGCCTTTTAACGCATAACGTCATGACCAATCGCTCCGCTGACGAAAGTGAAAGTGTCGCAGGTAACTTAAATGCGCACAAGGTGTGAGCAAACACGCGCACCTGCGAAACCAAAGATAAAAGTGGTCCAAGCCCACACAGGTGAACCATCAGAGCGGTAAACATTCCTTACCTCTAAAATAAATGTCCTTTCGGCGAGCTCGTTGCTACGCCTGCGCTTCCGAAGTCCCTTTTCCCCCGTGCGTAAAGTCTGTGGCTCCCCGTAGCGCGCTAAGTTAGTCTTCTTCAAAGGTGATCGATAAGAATCCATTCACTAAACCGCGGAGAGGTGACATCAGTGTCAGCTCATTAAAGCTTCTGTCCATCCATGGAGCCCCGGTCTGAATGTGCAGCCAAACGCGCAGCAGAGCAGCCGAAAGCTCCTTCCAATCAACTTCAAAACGCGCAGAGCCCAGGCTTCAAAATAAAAGCCGAGTCTGACCCCATAAGCTCAGCCCACTTCCTGTCCAATTTATCATGACAGTGACTCACTGGAGTTTCAGGAGACATTTAACACAGACACTAAACATTTGGTGTGAAGAATCTGCCTTCAAAACGGATTTTCTGATTCATTTCCGCACAGGTCTGTGATTATACCAACTTCATGTCAAATAAACTGTACACACATGATATACAACACAGATTACATTTCCTTCCTCTCAACCCACGATGCAGCCAATAAAAACAGCAACAAGGATGATAACAACAATAATCTCATATACAAATTTACAAACATCTACAATCTACAAAGAAAAAAACTGAATAACATTGGACATGGTCTAATGCATTGAGTCATAAAGTGGCAATAGTGTAAAAGTGATTGTGAGATAGATCACGCATACGTTTAAAATGACAACAGTGCTATGGAACAGTAAGTAGAGGAGTGGGTGATGGCAGATTTTGGTTGGGATCATGTTCAGATGAAGGGGGAAAGGGAAGGATGGGCAGTTTTTCAGTTTGAGTTCATAGCAGTGGGGGGTGGGGGCAGAGGGCATAGGGCTGAGAGGGAGCTCAGTTTCCTGATCGCCTGGTGGAGGAAACTGGCCTTGAGCCTGCTGGTTTCGGCCCCGATGGCAGCAGGCTGAAGAGGCTCTGGGATGGGAGAGAGACACCAATGATCTTCTCAGCTGTTTTCACAATGTCCTGCGGAGACCTCCGGCAGAACGCTGCGCAGGCTTTGAACCACACAGGGATGCAGCTGGTCAGAATGCTCTCAGAGGTACCACTGTAGAGGGTCTGGATGCTGGGGGGAGGGGCTTTAGCCCTCTTCAGTTTGTGAAAGAAGTACCGGAGTTGTTGGGCTTTTTTGGCCAGTGATGCAGTGTTGTGGTTCCATGACAGGTCATGAGAGATGTTCACACCCAGTAACTTTCCACACCAGGACAATTGATGATCAGTGGAGCGTGCTGGGTATAAGTTCTCCTAAAGCCCACAACCATCTCCTTCGTCTTCTCTACATTCAGGTGGAGATTGTTGTCCTTGCACCAGAGGCAGCCCACTCACCTCACTCCTGTAGGGTGTCTGATCATTACTGTTGATGAGACCCACCTCTGTTGTGTCGTCAGCAAACGTGATGAAGAGGTTGGAGCTTGATGTTGGAGTGCAGTCATGAGTCAGCAGAGTGAAGAGAAGGGGGCTCAGCATACGTCCTTGGGGGACCCCTGTGTTTATGGTGATGGTGCTGGAGGTGTTGTTACCAACTCAAATGGCCTGTGGTCTCACTGTCAGAAAGTCCAGCAGCCAGTTGCACAGGGGTGTGTTGACTGCTGGTTGGTCCAGCTTGTGGATGAGCTGCTGGGGGATGATGATGTTGAATGCTGAGCTGAAGTCGATTTTTAAGCTTTATCAAAAATATAAAAGATCAATATTGAAATGAAATGTTGTACATGTTTCCAGACGTGCCACTACTGTAGCGCGTGCAGGAGGATAGTGCTCCCGAACCTCCAGCTGCTCTTCGTGCATCAACAAGCACCAAGCTGAAGTACCTGTGTGTACAATGTCTGGTTTTACCTCATTTCAAAATACTGTAAACACAGGTTGAAATAAAGTGAACATTGTCTCTTATAAAGTCTAGTTTCTTTTCGAGTCTGGTCTGTATGGTGCATTCAGGTGCACTCCGTAAACCCAGGAACCATAACAAATGATTTTTTTTTATTCTTAAGCTCCTAAAGATGGTGAAACTCCTCCACAGTAAAAAAAAATCATATTTAAATATCTTCTTATGGATGTAGTTCTTTAGTGCAAACATTGCTGCTGTAATTCACTCCTGAGCTGTTCAGATCCACTTTTTTTCATCCTTTTTTTGAGAAATGAATCAGTTTGTCTTTGCCCTGTCCAGACCTGACAAAGAATCAAAGCAGAAGGGTTTTTTTATCCTTAGAGCAAAAGCTTTGGTGCCATGAATCAATGAAATTAGCCTGAAATGTTATGTAACAGAGAAAATATCACCCATCTGTTCTTGGAGGGAAAGAGGGTTAAAGATGATTCCAGCAGCTTTCCATCTTCATAATTCATAAACCTGCAGAATAATTGGGATGCTGATCGTGACCTTTGGCCCCCAGAATCCAACAGGTGCTGAAGGGGAATCACTTTTTAGTTAAAAAGCTTTCAGTTACTGATCTTAAGAAGCAAATAAATCACAGAAAGTCTTGGATTATGATAACTTCATTTTAAGAAAAGAAAAAAAAACACACCAGTCATCCAGCATTTGGTGGAGCGATTAAAGATCCATGTCAGCTAAAGCACGAGTATACATGCATAAATCCAGCTTAGACCTTGAAAAATTGCCCTGCCCGTTTGTTTTATTCAGTCTAGTTAGAGCACACATCTGAAACCAGTCACAATTCTAATCTTCTTTTGGCATCCATCTGGTTTTGCACTTTGCGCAACGGTACCATCCCAAAATAAAAAACACTACACGAGGACTGTTGTATTTAGAAAGATTATTTCTCTCTAACAAAGCTCTTGATTTTGTACAGCAATGGTAAATGGTGACACACTTGTTTAGAACATGCATTTGTGGAATGAGCAGCAGAGCGGAGTATGCAGCCTACACCCACAAAAGATGTCCCAAGTCTTCAGTGCCAAAATAGAAAGGAAGGAAGGATGAAAGAATGGATGGACTGAGAAACTTTGTGTTGTTTGAATAATTCTGCATCCTTTATTTTTTTTAAAAAGATTTCAAACTTGTGGCTTTTCTAGAAGTTGGAGACGTTGTTTGAGTCTAAAGGTTTGGTTATTTGAGTCATAAAGTGACAATAGTGTGGAGTAATAGTGTAAAGACCCACTACTCTCAATGGCTGAAGTCTCCTAAAGCAAGGCATCTGACCCCCAGCAATGCTCTCCAAGTGCTTTACTGAAGCTGCTCCTTTTTCTTACCAGAAAAAGGTATAAAATATATATATTTTTTGAACGAGCTGTGAGAAATGTGAGCTGGAAAAACACAATTTCTACAAAAATGAAGCAGCAGTTTTTTTTAATTACAGTTCTGCTCCACTCAATCCTTCAGACAGAGACACTAATGTTATGTGGCGTCTTCATGCAAAAGGTAATTTTTTAGGGTGTAAGCACCTGATCTAATAAAGCTTTGCATATGTAAAAATGTACAAACCCAACAGCATATGTAAAAGAAAGTTGTGCTGTATTTAGCACCGTAATTGAATTGTGTCTGTCAAATTTATATTTCTATCTTAAGTGCTTCCCATTGATGAGTAGTTTTGCAAGGATGTTTTGTAGCTGTCAAATAATGATCATACCTTAAAACTGCTATTTGTTTAATATAATAATAAACGTGAATAATAGTTCTTTATTAGCAGCATCCTCTCCGCGCAACATTAGAAGGCTGGTGGCTGAATATTATGCATTATTGTTGTGGTGTGTGGGAACCCCTTGTAATAAATGCATATTTGGAGTTAAGACTCCTGCTTTTTGTCTGTTAGAGGCAGTAGTTTAGTGGTCGCTGCAGACGTTTTAAGAACGTAGCGGATATGCTTACGGCACGTGACAGAGCGACTAGAGGTGCGTCAAGAATGAGCCGGACGTGGTGGGAAGAATCTAGTAGCTTTCCAAAATGAAACTTCCTTCATTATCAGATTCCCAACAGTCCCAGTCCCACAGACTGGGACTGGTCTACAGCTGGGAGGTTGTGGACGACTGTCAAAGGGGATCTATCAGCCATGGATTAGCTGGTTCGACCCTGCCTATAAGAACCCATGGTGACATCAGTGTCCAGAGAAAAATATCAGAAATGTGTTTAGTGGCCCACTTGGTTTGTGATGTATTTCATTTTTCAGGAAAAATGGGTCTGGGTTCTTATAGATTGTGATGGCAGCATACCCTGCCACACAAACAAACAAAATGGCGGTAACCTCCTCCCAGCATTGCACACTTTCTTTTAAATTTTATTATTTCATATTCTTTATTCATCAATAAATGCACACATTTATTTGAGTTAAAATACACATTTTATTCTGTTTTCAGTATTTATTTATAGCAAATACACGTTCATATGTTTTGGGTTTGTTTAATTAATGTCACCTGTTTTTGAGTTGCCAGTGCTGAGGGTGCTGCTGGTCCCTACAGGTGTAGTTGAGGTTCTGCTCCTGGAGCTGTGCTGTGAGGACTGACAAAAGAGGAGCTCAAGTCTTCACAGCCTTGAAATACTCCAGTCAGACAATTGGGCAGGCGCCAACTACAGAAGCTTCCAAGGGGAGAAACCAATGGACTTATTTAATGCTTGTTTGTTTTGCTTCTGTCGGTCATTATTCATTTTGTTCCACATTTGATGATTTTTTTTTTACAACGAGGGACCAAGTTTTGTATTTAGTCTTGTCTTTATAGTCTTTATTAAATGTCTGTGTAGTCTATGTTAAATGTTAGTTCCCCCCCATGTGTCCCAGGTGGTCTGATCAGCCATTATATATGTTCCCCTGTTGTGTCTTTGGTTAGGTCAGTTTGTTTCTGTTACTTGGTCTGTTCAGTTGCTTAAGTTAAAGTTAAGTTTGTTGCCTGAGTTAATTATGTTTCTGTTGACTTTTTTAAGGGCCCAGTTTGTTAATCTTTATACATTTTTTGAGAAAAATTAAAACGTTCATGTTTTGATAAAGTTCTGTTGTCCTCTATGGCGGCTCGATCCCTCACATAGATTAAGCCAAGATCAGATCTGGCAGGTTCAAGGTGACGAAGCTGGGCATAAACACCACATCAGGTGACAAAAAGAGCGCAACTTTTCAGCTCATATAAACAAAATGTCAGAGGGAAAGGTTATAGAGACACGGGGTCATGAAATATGCAGCTTCGCAATCTTAGTTTAAGGACTGATTTGGTCATTGGGAAAGAATTTTTTTTTTTATTATTATTGTTTAAATGTGTTTTTAAAGAATAACTCAAGCTGTAGTTTACAGATGACTTTTTTACCTTTTCAGTTCTTCTATGTTTCATCACATCTTCTTTACCCCAAACTAGGATTGGGTGGGGGTGGGTACAACACACTTAACAGATAAGGAATGGTGCTGTCTGATCCAAAAGAATTGCCAAAAGGTTCATTATATGACACCCCCTAATGAACTTTTCCTCTTTGTTTCTTTTACTCTCAATAAAAGTCATTTGAGAAAAAAGGATGATGGCATTTCTCCATCAAACTTGTGTCTCCCTTGCGCACAAGAAACGTTGCTTGTTGGTGTGGTCTCTTACTGTGTTTCTCTTTATTGTCGGAGTGAATTTACCTGACAGCCATAGAACTTTGCATGGAGTTTGCATGTTCTCCCCGTGCATGCGTGGGTTTTCTCCGGGGACTCCGGCTTCCTCTCACCGTCCAAAAACATGCTTCATAGGTTAATTGGTTACTCTCAATTGTCCCTCTGTGAATGTGCGTGTGCATGGATGTGTGATTTACCGCCCTGTGAAAGACTGGCGACCTGTCCAGGATGTCCCCTGTCTTCGCCCACGAATGGCGGGGATAGGCTCCGGCAGCACTGTGACCCCGAAAAGGACAAAACGGGTTTAGAAGATGGATGAATGAGTCATAGCACTTGTTTTCGCTTTTTTTCCAATTTTGCATTTTTACCATGGACATTTATTTTGTGAAGAGCCCACTCCTCTCAATCTTCTAGATTTTTTTTCACCCACCGCATGCTGGGCTGTGACGCAGCTTCACAGCCACTTGTACCCCATCCTTGAATTTTCCCATGATGGGACTATTATCCATTATCCATGCAGATAATATCTGACCAGCTGCAGAACCTTGTATTGGCCTGAACATCCCACCTGGATGCTTATGTTACAGAAAACCTTGCTCCTCTTGTGTAATTGACGTCTGACTCTCTTCACGGGTTGCAGTATATCTCCTTTGTTCCAGAATCACGCCGTTCCTCATCCTCATTTTTTTACCCTCCATTTGACTGATTGAATGTGTACGATCTGCAGCACACATTCCATGCTCTATAAAATACTGTTGTTTTATACTCTTCTTCTTTTATTGAATTGGTCTTAGTTGATTGCCTACAAACACTAATTAAACAATCGTTTTGGGTTGCAAACAAAAGTATTTGCTGCTCATTAGGTTTAAACTATACCCTAAGTTTTCATGAATAAAATGTGTGGAGATATGGGGCTTTTCTAAGTAGACTTGAACTTCATTTAAGCCAGTTAACTATAATACCACATAAAAGAATATGATGGAAAGCCCAAAAACGACAAAGTCCTGCTCATCAGAATTGATAAGGATGAGTCCTCTGTTGTTGAGAACTCTTGCAAAGCAGAGCGTGCCTGTGACAAGAGAATACAGAGAACATTGCCGTCACTTTTCGACCGTATGACTGGCATCTTTGACTATGACATTTTCTGATTTGATCACCACAATACAAGCTGTTTGTGTCCTAAACTTTCCCACAGATCCACAAAGGTTTAAGATACAACCACATTTAACGGTAGTAGGTCTGGTTCTTCATGTCAATTTATTTCATTGAAAAAAAGTTTTATCCACAATTTAGTGTCTAAAGCCTGCAGCACATTCCACATTTTTACAGATTTAAGAGTCATGCGTTTCAAGGTTTTCATCCGTTCATTAATCATTCTATTTGCAGTTGTCTTTTTTACAACAGTCTTTTTTGTCTGATTTTAAACATTAAATTTTATGAGACTCTGCTGTCACACAAAAAAGAATGACATGTTGAGATTTTTCAAACATTGTAGAGCAAAAGACTTTACGACACAAGAGACCAAAATAGTCAAAATTTTACAACCGTCTGGAAAATAATCCATCCGTGACCCATTGGGGCCAGTTCTAGTTCTCTATCTTTTTCACTGTCACCTCGGCAAAGAGAGCCAGCCCTGTTTTTTTTTCTGGTGGGGTCCCCCACTTCTTGTTGGCACCCTCTTCTGGGCAAAGAAGGTGGGCCCTGGTAGTCTTTCTGGAGTACCAAGGGCCCCCCTTATATGAGGTCTTGGTTTTTTCTGGGGTCAAGGGTGAGGTATGCTCAGGACTTTAAGGTGGTGGCAGAACCCTTGCCTGGGGTTGATGGGACTCTTGGGTGGGTGAGGCCTCATGATGCACCCGACGTGGCAAGACTGTTCTCTGGCTAAGCTATGGCTTGCGCTTTCCAAGCTCATAGGCCCAACTCTGCTCTTTAAAACAGGGGGGTCCTGTGGTGGTCCCTCCAACCCAGGTCTGGGTGGCAGTTGTCAGGTTGGCCAGAGGATGAATTCCCTCTATCTGCTTCTCCACGCCAATGTCCGCTCTGCCAGTGCTGCTTCATCCTCCCCTGGGGAAGGGGGTGTGGGGGTGATTGTGCACCCTGTTTGTGGATGAGTGGGCCTGACGTCAGGACCAGCTGTTTTGAAAAACATCATAACAATAACATCATAACAATAGTGATGAAACTCCAGCAGCTTTTTTGCTTCTTTTTGTTTGTAAGTCTTCCCCCTCTTATGTGTTTCTAAGATCCTTCTCCAACCACTTTACCCAATTTTCCTTTCTTGGACCCATGACCTCCATCACTCCTATTCCACTGTCCCTCTCCCGTTCATTCAGTCCAAAAGAAATGGACGCCCATTAAAAATAAGTTTAGCCTCTAGTACAAAAGAGGTTTATATAAATATACACCTCTCATGTGTCAGAAGTTTCTCAGCCCCTTATTGTAACAGTGATATCTGACTTACACAAGAGGCCCTTAGCTCTCATATGTCTGCTCAGCTGCTGGACTGGACAAGTTATGCATAAATAAATACATTTATGTCAACGGAGGCCACAAATCATCTTCACAGGTTATTTTTTCATTACAGTTTTCTAAATGTCTATCAGCTATAATACACTTTCTTCAAGTAATTTAGCACTTTAATATAGTTCAGATCTAGTGTTCCCTCGTTTATCGCGGGGGATAAGTTCTATAAGTGTCCCGCAATAGAAATCATGCTTAAGGCTGTACAACTCCTCACTACACATTTTCTACACTTAACATTTTTACACTTTTCTCTCTTGTGGAAACTGTTGAAAGTTTAAACCTTCATAAGTCTAGTATTACAAAACACAGTGCGCAGTTTAAAAAGAAAAAAGGAGGGAAAATTGTGCAGAAATAAATCCACAAAGCAGCGAGACCATGAAAGGTGAACTGCAATAAAACAAGGGAACACTTTTCTTTTTCTTTTCCGCATTCCTACAATTTTTTGGCCAAAAAAGATGCAAAGTTTCAGCTTTCAGAAACAACTATTTTTAGCGTCCTTAATTGCACAAGCTGTTAAATTTTCTATCGTTGGTTCGAAAGCTCTTTATATGTATAATATCACAAATATCAAGTTTTCTCACACAATAAAAAAAATTATTATGATCTTAAAAACACGCATTTTTAGTGAAACCAGATTGAAAATGTTGTTTATCTGCTCTGTAATTTTTCAACACACAACCTTCTGTTTGTCAGTTGTGGTTCATGGATTTTTCTTTTAGTACTTTTCAGAAGCAGTCGTGGCCAGAGTTCGAAATGAGTTAAATTTAATTTGAGTCTCAAAACAAAAAAAACATATTTGTTTTGCTTCTCAGATGCAACACAAACAAGATTTAATAAGGAATGAAGCCTCCTCCACTCAAGGTCATTTAAGTGTAAATTGAATTTTAGCTCAATTCACTTACAAAACAAGATTTTATGACAAAATTAAGTCAAATGACAAGTTGGTTTTTGTTTGCTTTCTGTGCTTTAACAGTTTTTTCTCAGAAGCAATCCACGCTGTCAGTGTGGATTCTCTCTAAATGTTTCACTTATTTTAGGTATTTTTTTTGTTTTGTTTATGAATGGTTTTACTTTCAAACAGTGAATGCTCACCCTTGTAAGCAGACTTTTAAATTTGACCAGGGTCCAACATAGACATGTAATGCAATGTATTGATTTTTAGTAGTCAAATGGAAACAATAAATCACTAACTGGAAATAGCAGTGTTATAAAATAAGTATACATTCTGCTTCACAGAAGTCTGGCCCATTTTTAAAATATCTAATCTGAGAATATGCAGTGGCTCCTATACATCTGTTCACTCTGTCTGTTACTGCAGATCTGTCATTTCTAGCACTGCCGACGGTAAAGTACATCCCCAAACCTTCAGGGTGGAAGGATCTTCAGAGGAGCCGAATCACACTTAAACCAGTCCTAGGTAACCGCAACCACCACCACCACATCTGTGGTGAAGAGTCTGCTGAACTCAGATGGGAAACCCCGCTGAAGAACAAGGCAGGCAGATTCTTTTAAAACATTATTTTCCCTTTTAGTCATTTGAGGTCACATTTCATGCTGGCGTTAGTTTTATTGAACAAAGATGAAATCTCACATGGTTTTTAAAAAAATGCAAGTGGTGAGCAAATGTGACACAACAAATGGGTTGCAGGAAAAAGTGAAGTGAGGGAGGACCAAGATGAATTTACAAATGTTCTTTCTGGGTCCTTTACATATTCTCATCACGTTTTGGAATTATTGTACCACAAATAGGGATGTAAAAGATATTACATACATGTTAAAACATCGATCAACCACTGCGAGTGACAGAAGTATCGCTTAGGGATGGAAAAAAATAGATACGTGTAGAAAAATCAATCAAATAACAGAAGTATCTTTCATGAAAAAGATTAAGTTGGATAAAAGGTATAAAATCAATCATGAAGTTAATAGTTGGTTACTTGCAAACTGTCAGTTTCTCTTCCTGTTGTGTCTCTGCTCTCTTTGCCTTTTTATGTACATGTGATGCAAACAAAAGGACGTCCAATCACAAGCTGTTTCTACCAAGTTGGGTCAACAACAATTGACAAAAACAAAACCCTGAATGGCGTAAATATAGCCTCCAATTCCTCAGTTAGAAACCTAGGGGTTTTATTTGACCAGGATTTATCATTTAAGGCTCACATATCACAGCCTTGCAAAACTGCATTTTTTTTTCACCTGCGCAATATAGCTAAGATCAGAAATATACTATTTTGAAGGGATGCTGAAAAACTCATCCATGCATTTGTTACATCCAGACGGGATTACTGTAACTCTTTAACTCTTTGCCAGCAGTGTGCCTTAAAAGTTCCTTAAGAGTCCCTGCTAGATTGTTAGCAGGAAGAGATCACATCACTCCTGTGTTAGTTTCACTTCACTGGATCCCAGTTGAATCTAGAATCAAGTTAAAAATCCTCCAGCTAAACTATAAGGCCTTACATGGTATGGCCTCATCCTATATCAAATACCTCATAGTCCCTTACCACCCAAACAGAACACTTCACTCCCAAAATGCAGGACTGCTTGTGGTTCTTAGAATTTGTAAAAGTACGGTTGGAGGTAGAGCGTTTACGCCACCAAGCCCCTGTTTAATGGAATAAACTCCCGGCTCTTGAAAGTCTATTTAGTTGAGTTTAGCAATCAGCTATTGTGTTTTATGACAGATTTAATGTTTTGTTCAATTCCAGATGTGAAGCTTGTTGAGGCAACTGTGTTTTAATATTGGGCTATATAAATAAAATTGAATTTAATTGAAAAAACTTATGTCAAAGACATTTTGTTTTTGGAAAATAAAGTGTCGGTAAGAAAAAAAGTTTCTTTGTTAAAAGACATGCATTGTTATTTGTAGTTTTAAATGCCAACTGAATGATAAATATTTAGATTGCATTGCTTACGGTAAAAGAATCGGACTGTATTGCATCGCCACAAAGCTAGTTAATCTTTTATGTATTGATTTGTGGATCATGTACCAAGATCCGTCATGAATCGTGTGAGAGGGAAAGATATACAACCCTAACAATAAACCATATCGATTTTTGGGTGATGGAGCAGTTGGTTTGTATGCAAGCTTCATGTCTGTCTAGTTGGAGGCCATTGATTTGGGATACAGGAGATACTAGAAGAACTTGATGGGGGTAACTGTTGCTGTTTTTCATTTTGTCTGAAGTGTCGTTTTTCCTCCCAGCCTCCCTCAAACTCATCAATTCCTAACCTTGGCTTTCTTAGAATGGGTGTAACGTAATTTCCATTCTCAGAACCAAACCTATTTTTCCGCTCAACAGCCTGTTTATGTCTCTTAATAGTTCCAAGAGCTCCATATGTCTTGAAAAAAAAGTTAGCAAAAACACCTGAGACTTGTAGGCTGTATAGTTTTCTAAAATGATACAGATTTAATTTTCTTTAAGTGCCAAAACACCGAACATGAAAGAAACCAACAGAACATATTTGATGAGATGAGAAATTTGCAATGTGGATTGTGTATTTTTTTGAGTGCCCTCCTGGCACCCTACCCGCCAATTTTAACCGCACCTTAGACATTTAGGGCCCCTTGGTGTGGAGGGTGAGGGGACATCACTGTGAGTAATCAGGAGATGTCCCCTTAGTGCCCTACTCGCCAATTTTAACTGCACCCCCCTTAGTACACACACCCCTCCCCCTTCAATATATACATTCAAACATAAACACACACACATGCACACAAACACCCTCTCAAACACCCATACACGCACACACATTTTACAAGGAAGGTGGGATCTGGGTCCATCTGTCCCCTACCCCTTCCCTGGTGGGG
Organism: Oryzias latipes; assembly: GCF_053564925.1. Taxonomy (NCBI): domain Eukaryota; kingdom Metazoa; phylum Chordata; class Actinopteri; order Beloniformes; family Adrianichthyidae; genus Oryzias; species Oryzias latipes. The sequence continues at coordinate 28,287,764 of NC_136242.1, read as the reverse complement.
GGTGCGGGCCTCTTGGCGATGGCGGCCGTGTCCCTTGGGTGCCGGCTCCCTGGGCCCGGCGGTGCTCTCTCCGCACGGTGGGGGGGTTCATATTACACCTGAGCCGGGGGTGTTCGTGTCCCTGGGGGGTGGGTCCTGGTCCTTGCCCCTGGGCGCTGGGCCCCGCCAAACTTCCAACATGGCCGAGCCTGGTCGGGCCATATTTATAACATCCCTTGTGGGCCGCCCTTTTTTCCCCGGGGTTCCCCCCTCCTGGGCGGGGGCGGCGGGCCCCTGCCTTGCTCCTACCTGGACCAACCGTGGGCCGGGTGGGTGGCTGCCTGGAGTGCGGAGTGGGTCTCCCTTGGGGGGTCCTGGCTCGTACCTGGGGTCGGGGCGGGGGGATGCCCGGAACTCCTGGGTGGTGGTGGGGTGCTCGTCTGGGGCTGTGGGCGTCCCTCTCCGGTGGGGCCCTGCGTTGGGCTCTTCCGGCGCGGCGGGGGGCTGCTTTCCTGGCTGGGCTGGGGCGGCGCTCTCTTTCCCTCTGCGCCTCCCTGCTCTCTGGCTCTGGGGGCCTCGCGGCGGTCCGGCTGGCCCTGGCCTGGGTGGCGGTCTTGGTCGCCCGGGGGGCGGTTGTTCCCTGCCTGTTCCCGTGTGGCGTTGGGGGAATTCCGGCTGCCGCTGCTGCTGCGGCGGGGGTATGGGTGTGGGGGTGGCTGGGCGCTCCTCCTCCTTCTTTTCACATTCCACCATCCATTTTAGAAGAACATAAACACTCACCTGAGCACAGGTGTTAGCTCACCTTTGCACTAATAGTTTGCATGATTAAATGAATGAAAGATTTCACACTAGTTGGTTTAAAGGCATAGGTATGCGTTCGTGAACACTATCTGTTTTGTGTGCATGTTGACATGTGGACATTTTTGCGGCTAGCAGGTGTGTTGATAATATTTGAGTGTGTGTGAACAGGCCCCGCCCTTTTTGTACTACATTTGAACCGTACCGTAATGATAAACAACCAGTAAACCTGCCTGCTCTATGCTGCTTCATGGTCTTACCCCCCTTCCCCTCCTATTATCACCCTCCTACCCCCCCCTCTCTCTAACGTCCCTCTCTCTTCTTCCCCTCTTTCCTTTTCCGTCCGGTCCAACACCAAAGATTTTCAAACATGATTGAAATTAATAAATTTTGGCCTCAATTACAAAAGGGGTTTATTCAGACATACCTTTGGTTTGTCTGAAGATGAATAACCCCTCTTGTTAAAATAAAATATGTCCAACACAAGAGGCCCTCAGCTCTCATCTGTTTGCCTAGCTGTTGGACAGGACAAGTTAAAAAAAAAAAAAAAAAAAAAAAAAAAAAAAGTTAGCAAAAACACCTGAGACTTGTAGGCTGTATAATTTTCTAAAATGATACAGATTTAATTTTCTTTAAGTGCCAAAACACCGAACATGAAAGAAACCAACAGAACATATTTGATGAGATGAGAAATTTGCAATGTGGATTGTGTATTTTTTTTTAATCATACTTTGGGAAAAAGGAAAAGACAGAAATCGTTGGATGAACATGTTTCTATATAAGCAGCCTGTATGGTTCCAATCACTGTGAAAAACTATGTGAAGGAAGGTTGCCAAAGCTTTGCAGCAACAAAAAATCAACTCTTCCTGACTTTCACTTCTAGCAATTTAAAATCAGTGATACAAAAGAGACAATATTAGTTCTTTTCAAAGTGAAATGACAAATACAAGCCATCACAGGTGGTTTAGTTAAACAATTTTCTAAATAACTAACAATTATTGTTTAAAATAAATTACTTCTTTTCTTTCATAAAAACACATAACTAGATAATACCCTCATTTTATTAGGCACTCCTGTCTAACTGCTTGGTAACATACACTTCTGTTATTCAGAATGGGGAAGAAAGGTGATTTACTTGACTTTTAACGTGGCATGGTTTTTGGATGGGCTGACCTGACCATTTCAGAAACTGCTGATTTACTCAGCAGACCATCGAGGTCTATTACAGAAAGTGTGTCTAGAAGTTTAACTCAGTGGAGTTAATCCACTGTTCCATGATTTAAACGTAAATTTGGATTTGGAGAAAGTATCTCGTCTTGTTTGTGTTCTGTGAGAGCTACTCTGGGACAATGAGGTCTTGGCCCCCCTATATAGGGCCGCCCTGTCCATGTACAACCAGAAAGGTTGCTTGTTTCTCATTGCCGGCAATACATCTGTTTCCAGTGCATGCTGGACTCCAGCAAGAATTATCTATCCAAGGTTTCATTTCTGCTTATTACACATGATACTTTATCAAATGTAAAATACCTGAAATGAGAATTAGCACCTCTAAGCCAGAGGCTATGGTTCTCAACTGGAAAAAAGGAAAAGAGTTGTTTGCCCTCTTTGGATGGGTGGAGAGCTCCTGCCTCAAGTGGAGAAGTTTAATTCTCTCGGGGTCTTAGTCACAAATTAGGGAAAGCTACGTTTATTTAAGTTTAAAAATTGCTTTTTTTCCCCTTCTCCTTTTTAAAATCAACATGTGTTAATCAAAAATATTTTTGAAGCTGAAGCCATTTCAGAATAGCAAAGGAAAATTTCCAGGTACATCTCAAACTTAAAAAAACCCGTTTGTTTCATCTTTTTTGTTGGCTTTGTCATGATTGTTAATTTTTTTTTTATCTATCCAACCCTTCATCTTCAAAACAGAGGGGGACTCAGCTGAGATTCGAACCAGCCCCTTCTCACTGTGCCGCAAGAGGACTACTACTATGCAACTGGCAGCCTCAAGTTTAATTTAATTTTTTTTTTTTAAATCACAGGTATAATTAACTCTGCCATTAATTTTCCACTTAGCCACAGAAATCTGGTTGCAAGTGTGTCAGATTTTAAACACTTGGGTTTTTAATGAATACTTTATTTGCTTTTATGTAAAGCGCTTCGTGCTTTATGACAAATGAAAAGCGCTACACAAATAAAGATTGAGATATCTAGATTTGCCTCTTTAGTGAAAATCTGACTGGCTACAAAAAACCTTTTTCACTGGCCTTTAAAGTATTACAAACCCACACACAGAATTACACCAGCAGCTTTTACTTACATCAGCCTAAACTAAAGACATGGATATGCAAATCAGCAGTAACTATCTCAATATATGAAAATACTTTCTGTGCAATTTTATCAGCTCCATAAATGAAAAACATTCTCAAACTCAGCCAGGCTGAAGGTGCTTTGGATTTAAATAAAAGGCCAAATGTTGGCATAATAAAGGTTCAGATTACATGACCAGTGAAACTGCTGGAACATATTTGTAGTTAAAAAAAAAAAGACAATAAGACAAATACGGTGCAAATTTGCTTCAAACAGACCTTTTAGCACCTAAACTCAACTTTATTTATATAGCACTTTCATACAACAGTAGTTGAGACAAAGTGCTGAACACAATAGTAAGAGACAAACATTAAAACATGTTAAAAAAAAAACCACAGAGGGAGATAAAACTATAGAAAACAATAAACAGTTAGAAAAAACAGTGGTCTCATGTTGGGTTTAAAGCCAGAGCATAAAAATGGGTTTTTAAACGGGTTTTAAAAATGGACAGTGAAGGGGTTTCTCTAATGACAAGCGGCAAAGTATTCCACAGCTTTCATTCAGGTCATTCCTCCCCACTGACAAGGCAGAACACAGGACTGGACTCAGATGCAGAGTTTCGAAGAGACTTTAATTCTGTGGCTCAAGAGAAAGGCTAAATTTGACTGGTTAAAGCACAAGACAAACAGGCACAGGACAAAGGGAAACACAGGCTATAAATACATGAGGAAGGGAAGCACAGGTGGGAATGATCAGGAAATAATGAGACAGACTCAGGTGTGGGGAACAGGCAAGGCAGGAAGGGGAAGGTCTGGAACGAGAGGTAAGTTAGACTTTCAAAATAAAACAGAAAACTTGACGTGACATGACAGAACCCCCCCCTCAAGGACCGACTCCTGACGGTCCAGGAGCCCCAGACCTAAAAAAATCTGTCAGGAGCGACCTGTCCACAATAAAGCGTTCCGGTATCCACTGCCGCTCCTCCGGACCGTAACCCTTCCAGTCCACTAAGAATTGGCGACCCCGGCCCCGCTTCCGGACAGCAAGAATCTTCTGCACCGTGTACACCGGACCCCCACCCACCATTCTGGGCGGAGGAGGCGGCTCCGAGGGGGGCATCAGGGAACTGTCCACCACCGGCTTCACCTTGCTGACATGAAACGTGGGGTGAACCCGGAGGGACCGGGGCAGCCGAAGGCGGACCGCTGCAGGGTTGACGACCTTGGTGACGGGAAACGGACCCACGAATCTTGGAGCCAACTTTCTGCTAGGAAGGTGCAATTTGAGGTCCTTGGTTGAGAGCCCGACCTTCTGACCTGGACGGTAAGTGGGGGCGGGACGCCTCCGGCGGTCAGCAGCCGCCTTGACCCTGTTCTGTTGCTGAACCAAAACCTGCCGGGCTGCCGCCCAGACCCGACGGCAGCGGCGGACCAGGGCGTGGACAGATGGAACCGCAACCTCTGGTTCCAAGGCCGAAAACAGGGGAGGCTCATATCCGAAGACACACTTGAAGGGCGAGACGCCGGTGGCCGAGGTGGGCAGGGTGTTGTGCGCGTACTCAACCCAGATCAAGTGCCTGCTCCATGTTGAGGGGTTCTGAGAGACCAAGCACCGGAGGCCGGTTTCCAGCTGCTGATTAAGGCGTTCAGTCTGGCCATTGGATTCAGGATGGTATCCCGAGGTCAAGCTGACCGTAGCACCGATGAGCCGGCAGAACTCCTTCCAGAACCGGGATATGAACTGAGGCCCCCGGTCCGACACAATGTCCTTCGGGAAACCGTGGTACCTAACAATCTGGTTCATGATAACTTCAGCCGTACCTTTAGCTGAAGGCAGTCTAGGCAGGGCGATGAACCGGACCATCTTGGAGAACCTGTCCACGACCGTTAGAACCGTGGTGTGTCCCCGAGAGACGGGAAGCCCGGTGACGAAGTCCATGGAAATGTCCGCCCACGGTCTGGAAGGAACGGGAAGTGGTTGTAGGAGCCCCATGCGACGACTGGTGGAAGACTTGTTCCTGGCACAGACTGAACAGGCGGAAACGTACTCCCGGACCTCCGGCCCCATGCGAGGCCACCAGAACCTCCGAGAGATGGCGTGCATGGTCCGCCTTACTCCCGGATGACAGGAAAGCAGAGAGGTGTGGGCCCAGTGGATCACCCTTGAGCGCAGTGTCGGGGGTACAAATAGGCGATTCCTTGGGCAACCACTGGGCGTCTGCACCCCACTGTTAGCCTGCCTTACCTCAGATTCTATCTGCCAAGATACCGCTCCAACCACACAAGTCAGTGGAAGAATACGTTCAGGTTCTTTGGCAACAGGCGCGGGGTCGAACTGACGAGACAGGGCATCCGGCTTGACGTTCTTGGACCCCGGCCTGTAAGAAAGGGAGAAAGAAAAACGATCAAAAAAAAGCCGCCATCGGGCCTGGCGAGCATTTAGTCTCTTGGCAGTCCTGATATACTCAAGGTTTCTGTGATCTGTCCAGACAATGAAGGGGTGCTCCGCACCCTCCAGCCAGTGGCGCCACTCCTCCAGAGCCACCTTGACCGCCAACAGCTCCCGATTGCCGATGTCATAGTTGCGTTCCGCCTGAGAGAGACGCCGGGACATGAACGCACAGGGATGAACCTTCCCATCCTGCTCCAACCGCTGCGAGAGGACAGCCCCTAACCCTTCATTGGAGGCGTCCACCTCCACGATGAACTGACGGTGAGGATCAGGCATAGTGAGCAGCGGAGCGGATGTGAAGCGGTGTTTCAGCGCCCGGAAAGCGGCCTCGGCCGCAGGCGTCCACCGGTACTGCACCCGTGGAGACGTGAGGGCATGGAGGGGCGCTGCAATGGAGCTGAAACCCCGGATAAAGCGTCTGTAAAAGTTCGCAAAGCCTAAGAATTGCTGCAGCTTCTTACGGCTGTCAGGTGTCGGCCAGTCCTTTACGGCGCTGACCTTGGCTGGATCCATCTCTACCGCCCCTGCGGACACAACAAAACCTAGGAAGGCGACGGTGGTGACGTGGAACTCACTCTTTTCGGCCTTGACGTAGAGGTGGTTATCCAGAAGTCGCTGGAGGACTGCAGAGACATGGGAGACATGAGAGTCCAGGTCCGGGGAGTAAATCAGGATGTCGTCCAAATAAACGTACACGAAATGATCCAAGAAGTCCCTGAGGACATCATTGATCATGGCCTGAAAAACGGCGGGGGCGTTAGTAAGTCCAAAGGGCATGACCAGGTATTCATAGTGGCCTCTATGTGTATTGAACCCTGTTTTCCACTCGTCCCCCTCTCTAATCCTGACCAAATGATAGGCGTTACGGAGATCGAGCTTGGTGAACACCCGGGCCTGCTGGAGCTGGTCAAAAACAGAGGACATGAGCGGCAATGGATATCTGTTCTTGACGGTTATGTTGTTGAGCGCGCTAATCTATGCAGGGTCGGAGAGTCCCATCCTTTTTCCCGACAAAGAAGAATCCGGCACCAGCTGCAGATGAGGAGGGACGAATGAGACCCGCTGCCAGGGATTCGTCAATGTATTTGTTAAGGGCCTGTCGTTCCGAAGATGCGATCGAGTACAGGTGTCCCTTAGGAATGGTGGACCCCGGAACCAGGTCGATGGCGCAGTCATAGGGCCGATGAGGCGGGAGGCTCAGAGCCCGGTTCTTATTGAAGACCTCGGCCAGATGATGATAACAGGAGGGTATAGTGCTCAGGTCAGGGACCTCTGGACCTGAAGCAGGACGAACAGGGACAGGGTTATTGTTCATGACGGTTCGTTTACCTGCGGGATGGGAAATTCTGTGTCTGTCACATCCTGGCCCCCACTCCAGTATTTTCCCGGTTGCCCAGTCCACCCTGGGACTGTGCTCACACAGCCAAGGAAATCCCAGAACCAACTCCCTAGAGGAGCCCCTAAACAGGTGGAAAGACATGACCTCTGTATGGTTGTCTATGGACAGTTTGATAGGTTCGGAAACATGCGTGATATCAAAGAGACCCCTCCCATGAAGGCCCCGAGCCTGGATGGGTCTGTCTAGTGGCTGTGGCTTAAGACCTAAGCTGATGGCCAGCTTCCAGTCCATAAGGCTTACATCAGCCCCGGAGTCAATGAGGGCTACGAGAGTCATAGAAGAGCCATGGTGGGTTACCACTAATGACGTGAGGCTCCGTGCGCGTCTGCCCGTAGCGGTGATCTGACTCACCAACGTGGCTTTTTTCATGGGACAGGAGATCACGGGATGACCGATCTCCCCACAGTAGAAGCACCGCCCCTCCTGCAGGCGTCGCTGTCGTTCCTCCGCCGAAAGACGTGTCCGTCCCTCGTGCACGGGTTCCACACAGCTCTCCGCCGAGACGGAGGGATGCAGGTCGGCTGTGGAGCGGCGGAAGTTTCTTCTTTCCGTGGAAGCAGCCCTGCGAGCCGACCCGCCTCCTGATGATCCGTTGCCACATCGGGAGACCAGTTCACGGATTCGATTATCCGTGCGGATGGCGAGAGTGATCAGGGAGTCAAGATCCTGAGGTAAGTCCACCGGAATGAGCTGCTCCTGAATGCGCGGAGCCAGCCCCTTCATGAAAAAATCATACAGCGCCACCGAGTTCCACCCGCTCTCAGCCGCTACGGTGCGGAATCGGATGGCGTAATCACAGACGGAGTCCCCACCTTGGCGTATGAAGGTGAGCTCACGGGCTTTTTCCCGGCTGGTAGACACCGGGTCAAAAGTGTTCTGTAGCGCCTCCTGGAAGGCTACGAGGGACGAGCAGAGCGGGGAGGCGCGAGCCCACTCAGCCATGGCCCATGCACGAGCCCTCCCCGCTAAATGAGAAATCATGAAGGCGATCCTGGCTCTGTCAGAAACAAAGGCATGGGGGGAATGTTCAAAATGGATCGAACAGTCAGTGAGGAAGGGCTTACATAGTCCCGGTTCTCCTGAGTAACGATCGGGAGGAGCGAGTTCGATTTCCAGGCTCCTGGCAGGCATGGGAGTAGGAGGAGTTGGGGGAGGGTTGGTCCAGAGTGAACTTGAACGGAGGTCTTGAACTTGGGTAGAGACCTGGCCCATATGGGACGCCAGGGCCTTCTGGAAGTCCTCCTGATGAGAAAGGCGGGCTTCCAGGCGTTGCAGGATAGATGTTAATCCACTGCTCTCTGCTGAGTCCATTCTGGCCTGTTTGTACTGACAAGGCAGAACACAGGACTGGACTCAGATGCAGAGTTTCGAAGAGACTTTAATTCTGTGGCTCAAGAGAAAGGCTAAGTTTGACTGGTTAAAGCACAAGACAAACAGGCACAGGACAAAGGGAAACACAGGCTATAAATACATGAGGAAGGGAAGCACAGGTGGGAATGATCAGGAAATAATGAGACAGACTCAGGTGTGGGGAACAGGCAAGGCAGGAAGGGGAAGGTCTGGAACGAGAGGTAAGTTAGACTTTCAAAATAAAACAGAAAACTTGACGAGACATGACACCCACAGCCATCAGACTGTAACACCATGTCAAAGTGACACTCCACGGTCCCAGGGGTGTTTTTCTGTTTATTCATTGATTCATTTACTTTTGTTGTAGTTGTTGTTTTTCAATTTTCAATTGTTTTTTGTTCTTGGTGTGAACTTCATTAGTTATTTCTGTATTTTGAAAAAATTTGTAATGTTTTTTTTACAGTTTACATGTTTTGCAGACCGCATGTTTTTTACACTTTTGCAGCTGTATTTATTTAATATTTATTTCTTTATTTAATAAGAATCTCATTTTTGATAATAATTTTTCACAATAATTTTAGTAATATTTTTAATTATCTAATATAAATGTAATTTGTGATGTCCTTTATTGATGTTATATTATATAGATTATTTCTGAATGTCGTGTTGCTGCCACAGATAAATGAAATTTCCCCATTGTGGGATTAATAAAGTCATCTATCTATCTATCTATCTATCTATCTTTGGAGCGGCTGCAGAAAAAGCTCTGTCCCCTCTGAGCTTCCGTCTGGACCTTGGTACCTCCAGAAGCATTTGATCAGCTGATCTGAGGCACCGGGCTGGCGAATAGGGAGAGAGAAGCTCAGAGAGGTACAGCGGGGCAAGACCGTGTAAAGAGTTAAAAACAAGTAGAATAATCTTAAAATGAATTCTAAAATGCACAGGCAGCCAGTGAAGCGATGCTAGGATCGGCATGATGTGGTCTCTCTTGCGTGCTCCAACCATAAGACGAGCAGCTGCATTTTGAACACGTTGGAGACGCAAGAGAGACGACTGGCAGAGTCCAAGATAAAGAGAGTTGCAGTAATCCAGCCGGGACGTGATGAAAGCATGGATTACTGTTTCAAAGTGTGCAGGTGTTAAAAAATGTTTTACCTTAGCCAGTTGACGAAGGCTTAAAAAGCTTAACTTCACTACTGAGCTTATCTGTTGGTCCATCTTAAAATTACTGTCCAATTTAACACCCAAGTTAGAAACAATTGATTTTAAGAAACCCGTCAGAGAGCCCAGATCAATTGGGGACGGTCCACTAAAATCATTCGGTCCAAAAATTACAACTTCTGTTTTCTTTTCATTGAAACTCAAGAAACTAAAGAGGAGGGATACGAGGTAAAGAGAGCCCCCCCCTCCCCCCCCCCCCCACACACACAATGTGTACTTATGTATAATCAATGCTTATGTTTTGCAGCTTTATTGATCAAAAGTATGTGAGGTTTCCATTGTACTTCATAAAAGTGGCAGCAATGTGGTTTCCAGACATTTTGGGTATTTGTAACAATGATGTATTTGTAAAGTCAAATCACAGTAAACAATTTGACTAAACTGGATACATTTTTTATAGGTTAACTTTTTCCTTAAAACAATTATTCACTACATTTAGAGGAACAATCCAAACTATTTTAAGGACACAAAACATGTTTTTGCAGATCTATAAAATATGAAACATTCAAAACTGTTTTGTTGGTGAGAAGAAAGCCTTTTCTAAAAATCAGTTATAAACCAGCAAGTATGATTTAAAGCTGAAAAACATGCTTTTCTACCAATAAAGTGACTTTAAGACATTTTTCCAGCTCTTCCTTTTTATTAATCACTGTTATATAAGAACCAGGTAAAGCTGGGTTTTTGAACTGTAAGCCAAAAAGGTTTTTAAAAAAAGCTTCAAGCATTGCCTGTTCCAGTACTTCGCATTCTGCCTGTGATTGTGGAAAAATCGACTTTGTATTCTGATTTACTGCATTAAAAAGAAAAAATACAACAATAGCACATATGAATATCTAGGTTAGAATTTTGTTGCCCTTTTTTAGTTTATAATTGACAGGTTTGTACAGATTACATAAATAAAAAACTTAAACTTAATGAGTTTTGGTCTCCCATTTTAGTTAACAGACTCCATGAACGTGTAATTGTGCAGTCAAACAGTGTTAAACCCCTGTCTAGGGGTTTATACACCTAATTGTGCTCTAACACAGCACTCTGCTGATTACCGCTCTCTCTCAGGGGATGGGTCAAACGTGAAGAACAAATGTCACATACCTGCGCCCGAGACGACTAAAGGGACTTGAACTTTAAGTATGTGTGGCAAACAACTTTTAGCCTTGGACGCACTTAAAATACATGCAAGCAATGGAGCAATAACCCCCTTTAGGATATGTACAGTAGTGCTTTAAGAATTCTTTTTATAAATGCTCCTTTTTATATATGGCTAAAGGAAAAAGAAAGGTAGACTGAACTATATTACACCCAGCTTCCACCAAGATATTGTGTATGTAATAACTGTTGTGGGTTTCAAACTGTGTTTCAGCTCAGCTCACACATAACTCAAGGAGTGCATAGTCTCAGGTCGGTTAAATGTGGAAAGGAAAACCCCTTAACCCATGCTAGACATCTAACCCTGGTCCCACGGGCACAATTTGAAGGCATTGCAATGCTACAGTCATATAGCATTACAAATATAGACCGAAAAAAATATCAAGGAACAAACGGCAAACGCTAGGGTTTATTGCTCCTCAAAACACACATACACCTTTAAGTTCTGGACATCCATCATTTCTGCACAAAATGGTTCACAGTCGCTTCTCAACTGAAAGGAGAAAATGAAAGGCTCCCTCAGTTCCATGACTCTCTCTTCACCTTCACTCGTGAAGTCACAGTTTTGGAGTTCTTTGACTGTTTCCTCTTGTTCTCTTTCGTCCATCTTTACAACATCAGGAAGGGAATATCTTCCTTAAAATGACTGAGTTCTGCACCATTTGGCTGCCTTAATGGTGTCGTGCAGTAAAGCGTCTTCTTCCAGCATTTAACAACAAGGTCATTCTTAAAGTAGATCCTGGAGATGGCACAAAACAGTGAGTCATAAAGGCTACATAACTTCCTTCACACCTGGGTATGCTTTTACAACAGATCCAAATATGATTGGATTGAACTTGTTACTCTGAGTTCTGTGTTGAAATAAGAGGAAGAACAGAAAATACGTCATTCAGGCTGCAGGTAAGACTGCTTAAAACTCACATGCTGGTGAGACATCGCTGGCTCCCCCTAACACTTTACATGTAGCATGAAGGATGGGGGGGCCTTTGGAGCTAGAGAAATTAGTTGACTTCTATCACTGGCAATTCCAAAAAGTATCATAAAAGCCTTCATGTTGATTTGTAATATTTACAAAAATGTACAGTGCTGTGATGTCACATTCTGGTAATTAGTAAGGCCCGAATAATAGCCCCTTTCGGACCTTGGGGGGGGGGGTCGTAGTGTATGTTTCATGCACTTTTTTAGTGCATGAACATTTTTGCTCAACAGGCTCTCCGAGCAGTCTGTAACTTTGTTATTCCGTGCCCAGATTAACCCGTTATTCTCCTTCAGACAGCCCGTATCCACCTGTAAGGGCAGTTGTGACTATGCCCATGTGAATGTTTCAGACTATGTGACTAAGTTGAGACGTTACAGCACTTCATTTGCACCTGCACAGGGAGCTGTTCTAAGTTACATTTGGGTACATTAAGTTACATATTTGGGTAGAAGATTTTGACACTCAGTATGGTTTCCAAATTGAAGGCAAACACTGTGTTAAATCTTTAATCCATCTTGTTTATTTGCAGCTCTTCCCATTAGATCTCAGCCTACCTAGAGCCGGATCTAGGGTTATGCCTGCTTTTTGACCTCATGTCAAAAATTCCAATTGAGCTGCTTAATACAGTTTTTTTTATTTCCTGAAAGTTTTGTTTAAATTAGTAATGAGTAGATTCAGTGTTATCCAATTTTGAAGGTGCTTCACTTTAAATCCTGAAAGCTTTGCTAGCTCCAAACTGTTTTGGTTAGCATTGTTTAGTGTTCGTGCAACACTTCCTGTAGACAAGCTTACTCACGTTGTCCAACATTGACTTTTAAAGCCGCCTTCAAACGAAATGAATCAAAATTAGCAACATCAGTACTAAACAACGCATAGGGGGTCTACTGCAACCAGAAAAGCTCAAAGTTCAAACAACAGAAGCTCAACTACTTTGCAAGTAAATAGGTAACAGGAAATGAAAAACGGTTGTGGAGTGATACACAAATGGACTCCAGGTGAGAAAATAAAGACAGGAAGAAACACCAGCTGAGATGTAACTCAAGACACACAAGACACGTTAAAGGGTCTTCCAGCATGAACGTCTGTTTAAGGTCATGAAACAGGATCTCAATTTGATTTAAGTTTGAAATTTGATTAAGCTACTCTAAATCCTTAATTTAGTTTGTTTGATCCATTCAGAGCTGGATCACTGCTATGCTTGGATCATTGTGCTGCTGAAGAACACAAATGTTCTTACGTTTGAGGTCATGAACTGAACGAGGACGATCTTCTTCAGGAATGTCTGGTAGAGAGCAGAATGTTTTGATCCATTAGTTTGAAAAGTGCTGAGCGAGGAGCAACACAGCTCAGACCATCACACTACCATGTTTGAATGTTGCTCTGAGATACCGCTAGTTTAATTGTAATTTGATGGACACCTTTCAGAAAGTTCCCCTTTTATCTCATCAATCCAAAGAATATTTGTTTAAATTTTGAGGAATAATCCAAACATTTTAGTCTAATGTGAGACATGTTTGTTTTTTCATTTTGTTTTTTTGCTCAGCAGTGTGTTTTTCTTTAGATACATCTTTCTCCAAAAGTCTCCTCTTGCAATCATAAACTGTAACCTAAAGTGGGTCAAGTGAGGCCTGCAGTATTTGTTCATGTTGTTATGCTTCAATCATGACCTCCTGCAGGAGTCTTGGAGTCATTATGGGCAGTCAGTCATTTCTGGGAAGCTTCTTCCTTGTTCCAGGTTTTCTCTCTGTGTTAATAATGACTCATATCAATGTTTTTTGGGTACTAAAACTGCAAAAATGTCTTTGACCTTTTTCAGACTAGCAGACATCCAAATATCTTTACATAGATGTTTGATGTCCTGATAACATGGCCTGGGACATCACAGTCTGCAGACAAAAATCCATATAGTTTCTCAACTGTAATTCTGTCACAAATGACAAAAATGCTAAGTTTCGTAAGGAAATCTAGGCTTTTTACAAATGTGAAATCTGATTTAAATATTCAGTGCAATTTCAGAACTCTCCTTCTGCAAGTAGGGCACAGAACTAAACCAATCAAATGTGACTTTCTTCTTTGAGACTTTGTGCTTTGAGACAGTACTGGTGCAAAAAGGGTTATAAACCAAAAACCCCAAAAATCCGTTTGCAGCAGAAATAGCTAATCTGCAAGTTTTTATTTTGCTGTACTCCAACTTTCCTAAAGATGTATAATTTTACCTCCATGCTCTAATTTGGTCCTAATTCAAAGAAAATAATATGTAAACAAAAAACAAACTCGCATTTAAGACAAAAATTAGACAACCCAAGGGAAAATAAACCAAAGAAATTAGGCTAAAAAAGAAGCATATCAGGACAGAACACATATTTACACTCACATTATGAGCTCGGATTTATTTCAAAACAAATGTTTACTTTTTTATATTGCATGAGGGACGTTTATTTGTTTCACATTTGCCTTTTCAAACAGTCTAAAAAACACATCTGGCATGAGAAATTTTATTTTCAAAAGGTTTGATAGAAATCTAGTCTTGTGGTAACTGATTGACAGGAAAAAGGGAACCTAGAAGAGAGCTGTCAACAATGGAAAGCTTCTTTAAAAACATCAGCGAACATGGAGGCTCTCATCAGGGACAGAGATTTCCAGCTGTCTTCATGACAGACAGCAATGAGGCTGAATCTGTATTCTATCAAACAGTTGAGGTGAAGATGCAAAAAGATTCTTGCCAAAACTCCTGCCAACACAGATGATCCATCAGCTGCCAAAGGGAAGTTGGACCAAGGATGATGGAGAAACCTGGCAACTCGGTTTGTTTTGTTCATCATTTCACGAACAAGAAAAATGTCACCCTCACCCTCTGCATTTTTTATGTCCATGTTTTACTGACAAAATATTAACTTTTTAAATAAAAACATAAAGATAAATATATTTTTGGACTGTATCTACGAATAAAAAGTAAGACTAGGCCTTACTTTGAAATTTAATCGTTGAGCCATTGTATTTTACAAATGCTTACAGAACAAAGACCTCAGGGTCAGAAAATACATTTTTCTAACACGAGGAAACTCTGCTTTTAGCCGTTTGCTGTCTAGGTAAGCATTGATTTAAGACTCCGAATTTAAAGCATACATGAGATTCAAACCCACTTCACTCGTTTCCCTTATCAAGATGTGCAAAAAAGTATTTTTAGAAAGGAGATTCCATAAGTGTGGAGGGCATCGTCTTAGAATAATGGAAGACTATACAGCAAACCTTTCTTTGTTCTAGAAAAGGCTGCAGTTAGTTTTCATTGTAAAAATTCCTGATTTGGTTTGTAAAAGTGCTTTTTTTGTTCATTGGAAATCACTAGTTTTTAAAAACTGATTTTCTTTACTAGGTAGGGTTTGTTTTAGATGGAAATTGATTTTTAAAAAAATATTAAGTCAAATTGTGCTGCATTGTTATTTAATTTAAATTGTGAACTCATGATTTAAAATGAACATTTTGGCAGTAATATTCAGACACAGTTCTGGAGGCGCACACTTTCAGGCCAGTCCGTTGGTCAGCCCAATTTAGAGGAAACAATCTGTGAAAATTATTGACCATTTTAATATTGTTAAAGAAATGTGTGATCCCTTCACTGCCAAATTCATTATTTGCAAAAGCCAGCCCCCAGAGGTTGGAAATGAAGTTACAATCAGGCTCACTTCTCAACTGACCTGCAGAATGTAGACAGTGCTCACTCAGTAAATCAAAGCGTGCACTTCCTGAACTTCAGATGGATGAACTGCATCCTTTGTGTTTTCGTTTAAACTTTCTGAAAACATCCTGTGAATGTATATCCCCAAAGAGAACACTTCAGTGCAATAACACATTCTGATGCTGAATGCTAGTTACACTACTTAATGTGAGAAATATCTTCAAATGACATGAATACGTTTTTGCACATGCAGCTGTTTTGCCGTGGTACTAAAACGTTTCTTTATTTTTACTATGATCAGTTTTAAAGTTTTTTTTTTTTTCTGTAAAGAGTGATTAGCAGTCTTGTTAAAAGTACAGACAGTTTCATGAATAGAGATATCTGTTTGACAGAGACAAGCGAATTATGAAGATCAACCAGAAACTTCTGTATTAAGGTTTGGTATTTCACCTAAACTACAAACTATTAAAATCCAAAGAAATTAATAAATGAGTATGCGATGTTTGCATGTATTTTCTTTAAAATGTCTTTTTTTTAAAGAATTAATTAAATAGTTAATAGCCCAATAATCTCTGATGTGACTCAAGGGATTCCAAACACAAAAATAAAGCCTAAGGTGGAACAAGACAATGACCGGAATTAGCTACGCCCACCTCAAACATTCAAAAAAGGGCAATTGGGAGGGATAAAGCTGCTGCTGTTGGAATGAACACAGAAATATCTTGTTTTTGTTGAGCATTAAAAGAATATCAACGCTGATAAAAACAATTGTGACAGCAAATTTGGACAAGTTGACACCTAGACAAATTGTAATTTCAGTGGTTTGTGCTCGCTCAATTGTTCTGCGAGATCAAAAGTTGGAAAAACAGACCCATAATATTGAAAATCTACTTACAGCTGGCTTACTTGTTGTCTTGTTTAATTTCAAGCTAAATTCTGTGTTAAAAACAAAAAAAATATTTAAAATAGTATGCATCATGGACACCAGGAGTAACTTGTACTCCTTGTTACTAAGAATGTCGCTCATTTTTGGTTAGTTTTCCAATTCGAAATGTGTTCTTTCTTTCGTCCACTACTCCATGGCTCTCTAGTAATTTTTTTAAAAGCAGGAATTAAGGATGAATAGAAAATAAACATCAATTGTAACATCTAACCGCAGACAGCAAGTATACAGTCAAGAGATTTAAACAGATTTCACAGCTAAAGTGGAATACAGATCTTCAATGGTTTACATTTGAAATGATGCTGAAAGACATCAAACACTTCATGAAACGGAACGTTTTAACATTTTAAACTGGTTTTGTGTCCCGAGTTATACATTTTCGTTTTTGTATGTTCTTTCCTTTAACGTAAGCAGCCAAATGTTATCCATTTTCAAAATCAGGAGGAAACTATTCATGACACTACAAACCTACAAACACACATGACCTGGCAGTGAATGATTCCAGGTTTTGTTCTGGAATATTTGTCGGCCTAAAGCGGTTTACAGTCAACACTGACCACATCCACACAGGGACGTAAGCATGATTCACTCATGTTTCAGAGAGCAGCAGCACACAGAACTGTAACCATTGACCACAACACTCTGTTAAGCATCTGGTACCTTCTGCTGTCCGGAGACGACACAAGCTGCTGAAACGGAGAAGAGGAAGCTGACGTAATTCGTACTTGAGAAGCAGTTTGATAGATTCTCTCACTCAACTTTTCTGCATCACTTTTATCCTGCTTAGGGGAGGCTGGAATGGATCCCAGCACTCATCAGGCCTCATATTTTTTAGTTGACCTTATTAGAGCCTGTTTATAAGCCTACAAAAATCAGATAACTGAAAGTAATCAAATATTTCAAAATTGACTTTAGAAATGGGATCATCAGCAAACACCACAGTTCATTATCTGATTCATTTCTGGGAACACATTGGATAAACATGGATATGTGATTAGAAGTATTAACTTTTTGAGGAGAAATCTCCCAATGTGAATTAAATTTCTCAATGTGTACTATTGTTATTAAAATTATTATTATTGGCTTAATCAAACTTCCCATTAACACTGTCACTTAAAAATTTGGAAATAAAGAAATTGCATGATATTCAGGTATGTGGTGTGTATGTAAATTTAGATTACTGTCATAGAGACTATAAAGCACGTGTCAAACTCAAGGCCTGGGGGGGCCAAATGTGGCCTGACATGTCATTTTCTGTGGCCCGCGAGAGCATCATTTTTTAATTTCTTAAAAAAAAAAAGTTTTTTAGTTGATTACATATTATTTATGTGTAGCTGCAGTTGTAATTATTCAATGTTTGCAGGTCTTATGTGTGTGTGCAGAGATATTGTTGTCATCAAACCATCAGTTGGATGCAAGGCTGTGTCACAGCCTTTTTTGTAAAATGTTACACATGTTCTTTCTAGCTCAGTTTTATGTTTTTTCTTTATTCAGTTGGACAGTTTGATTGTAGGTTTAAATAAGCGGACAAAATTTAAAGGATTTCTGCTAGAGTAACAAGCAAACAGCTGTTTTCTATGCAACTGTAATTTTCACTTTAAAAAGTTATAATAAATTAATATTTGAGTTATTTAACATTAAGGAGTAGTTACATTTATTTTTCATTACATTTAGTTACATGTATAAGCTAAATCTGGCCCTTTGAGGACAGCCGCTATGCTGGTGTGGCCCTCAGTGAAAACGAGTTTGAACAGATGCATAAGAAAAGAGTTAAACATCTTTTATTCCCACTAAAGGCTGGATTTTCAGTAAAAGTCAGTGGATTAAGTAAGACATTTGGTGGTGGAGAAGCTTATAAACCCACTTTTGATTAAAACCGTTTAGTGTGGAAGATGGACCACAGTAAAAGAAAGTTTAAAAGTACACTTTAAAGAACGGAACTTGGGAAGCTGAATTGATTTGAGAATGCAGCCAGAAAGATCATTAATAACAAACAGTATGTATGTTAGTTCTGGTCAAAGTAAAAGGCATGAAATCAGGAGAAGCATGTCTATTTTTGCAAAGAAAAAACAAACAGAAAAAAAGAAGCACGTAAAGACACATTTGAACCAGCAACTCTGTTTGACTCATGTGGAACTTCCTAAGTTGTGATAAGTTTAAAAAGTATACACTTTGTCATGGTATAAAAGTGTGTAAATGGTTCCACCTGTTGTGAAATCTTTATTCAGATGTAACTCACCTCCGATTCACTTTATGTATTGTGCATGACAAAGCAGCAAACCCAAACTGGTTCTGCTACATCTGGTTCAGCACTTGCCAGTGTTAAAAGCGTTATAGTGTTCTTTGTAATGTTTCACTAGGCTCGTTCACACATGGTCACACATCCTTAACATCAGGGAATAGGAAAAATAAAAATAAAAACTACAAACTTCACACATTAACTGTCAAAATAATTCAGAAAACCCAAAGCATGTGTTCGCATTTAAAAAAGCAGAGAAGCCTGGCAGCTGATCAAAACAAACGGAGTTAGGGTTTTGGCAGGACTGTTGTGATGTACAGCCGTAGAGCAGTAGGGCTCTGTGACACATGCTGCTACAGTCTGATTAAGTGTGAAAAGGAGATTTCCTCTGGAGAACCAATGTTTTAAATCCACTCTTCAAAATCTGGCCTCCACTGTTTTACAGATGAGAGGAGAATGACAAGAATGTCAGCTGCACAGAAAGAAAGAACAGAGTTCTTTCTGACTTTAGAACTTTGGTGGTCTATTGTCAACGACAAACTCATCAACTAAGATGGGAGATTTCTATTGACCTCTACTGCACTGAGCTGCATGTTTACATGTGACAATGCTGTTCAGTGTGTGTGACCCACCAATTCCATTCTAAGCCTATTTTATCTTTTTTTATTCAGGCATCATGTGACCTTGCAATTTCTACTTTTGCTGATTATGACTTAATTGTATCATATGTAATTCACACGAATAAATATAAACAATTTTTTTCAGTTAAAGTTTGATAATCAAAATAAGAAATCCACAGTTTTGGAGCACAGTGCTTTCTTTTCTTACTGACAGTAAAATGCTTGTAAGTATACTGGATTTTTTTGGACAGAGGAATAAAACAAGCAAAAAGGTCAAACTACTATTAAAAAAAAATACTTTGTTGGATCTTTTATTTTTGTTGGTTATTGACTTGCATTCTCTGTCCTTTACTCAATGATTTTAGAATAGTAATTAAAAACCTGCTGATACCACCAACTTTAACGTTTCAAGAACCAGAGAGAAAAAAATAACTAAATTCAAGAGCAAAATCTTCACAGGACCAAATATATAGTGAGACCCAATTCCAAAACCAGTATTCCAAATAAAGTTAAACACTGATTTACTTAAGAACTTTGTGAAGAAAGTGAGAATGGGCTTGTCTGACAGGAAACACTCAGCAGGGAGCTCAGGGAGGAAGATGGAGGAGAAATCTGCAGTTCCTGCTGGAGGAAGGTGGAGATTATGTAGCAAAGAGAGGAGTGTACAGGGGTGGGTGCGTGATTTTTTTTTCCAATCTTTTTTTTGGGGGGGGGCTGCACAGTGGCGCAGTGGTTAGTGCTCTTGCCTCACAGCAAGAAGGCCCCCGGTACAAGTCCCAGTTAGGGGACCTGAAACAGAACACCAATGGGGGACCTTTCTGTGTGGGGTTTGCATGTTCTCCCCATGCATGCATGGGTTCTCTCCGAGGTCTCCGGCTTCCTCCCACTGTCCAAAAACATGCTTCAACTCTAAATTGGCCCTAGATGTGAATGTGAGTCATGGGTGTGTCTGATTGCGGCCCTGCGACAGACAGGGCCGCAATGCCTGGCGAACTGTCCAGGGTGTACCCTGCCTTCGCCCACAAGTGGCCGGGATAGGCTCCAGCAGCCCCGTGACCCCGAAGGGGATAAAACGGCAGAAGAAGAATGAATCTTTGTTTTTCATTTTTTCATTCTGGTGTCGATCAACAACCATTCCCCGACAATTACTCTTAGGTTTTGAGTCAGTAGTGGAAAAGTATCATAAACTAGATTAATCTATTTTTTAATCAAGACACTTTAAACACAAAAAAAGTTTAATTCAATTTAATTTTATTGATATAACCCATTATTAAAACACAGTTGTCTCAATGTGTTTCACACCGTTAAATGTCTAAAACATAAAATCAGTCACAAAAATCAATAGCTAATTGCTCAACAAAACTAAACAGACTAAACTAAACTGGGCATCCCTGCCCTCAAACGCTCCTTCTCTGCAAGGAAAAACTCCTGGAAAAATATTCCGGCTGTATATCATTGTCAATCTGTCTCCTCTGTGCCATGTCTCCCGTACAGAATGCTTTCAGCCCGCCAAATTTACATAAGTCTTCAGTCCCAAGTGTGAGTTTTGTTTTATAACACTGGACTTATTTTTCTATAAAGATTTAAACTTTAAGAGTTTAAACAAGAGAGAAAAGTCTGAAAGTGTTCATGTCCGTCTGAGAAAAGTGGATAAAATGTGTAGTGAGGGGGTTTTACAGCTGTAAAACATTTATAATTTTTTTAAATAATAAAGTTGACTACTTTGCAGATTTCAATTTTTGCAGCATTGCAGTTTTTTAGAACACAACTCCCATGATAAATGAGAGAACACAGTACAATGTATTAGTACAATTTTTACAAAAAAGTCAACCCCATAAAAGACCCACTCCAAAGAAAATTGTGTTTTTGGTATTTTCAACAAGTCCCTGTAGCCTTTTTCTCATGATAGAGGACATTTAATTTCTTTAAGTAAATGAATTTAAAACTGCATTCTTCATTCAAATCAGGATGAATCGTGAGCAGATTAAAAAAAAAGATTTTAGAAAAAGGTCTCTTTTGTGATGCAGTGAGGGAAATAGGCAGGCCAAAGTCTCAGTGCTCCGCTTCAGTTCCGATGCTCCATCTGCATACAAATAGTTTAATTAACGTCTTTGTTTTTCTTGTCTGAGCTGGCATCTGACTCACAACTGTACCGTTGGATAGCTCTGGTATTGCGTGCCATTTTTGTTGCACTAGTAACAAACACTTAGCTTGGGGTTGTAAGGGGCTGTAAGGTAGCAGGAGAGAGTTAAAACAAAGGGAAGATGGGATAGCAGTGGAGGCTTACTTTCACATCAACAGTCCTGCCCGTACACATCAACAGGACACCGACACCCCTGATATATCATTCTCTGCCACACAGTGTCATATATCAGTCCGCATCACCAATAGATATTCAAATTATTTCCATTCACATTCACGTGCCTCGTATGTTAGATGTCTCCGCCCAGTTCACACAAGTCACAAAACCTACGTCATGCTCACATCAGATTTTATCCCCACAACAACGAAGATGGCTTTTTTAAATGTCAGATCACTTTTAAATGTCTTTAATTATTAATGATCTGATTTTAGACCATGATTTAACCTGCTTTTAACTGAAACCAGGCTTGGCACTGATGCACCAGCTATTTTCACTGATGCTTCTCACCCTAATTTTAAATTGTTATTTAAGAGAGTAGAGGGTACTACATCGATTTCTCACAAAAAAAATAACGTCTGAAAATATTTTACTTAGCAAATATTGTTCATTTGAGCATCATGCTTTTGTTTTTGGTGACCTCCCTGTTTTAACTGTCAGTGTACAGACCCTCCTTACTGTTTTATTGAAGAATTTTCTAAATTTTTACATATCTGCACATTATGTACAATAGGATTTTAAGAAATGGTGATTTTGTTTCACAACAGAGGACACACCCTGGACCTTGTCATTACCTACGGCCTGTCCGCTGGGGTGTCTTCTGTTGTTGACTTGGCCATATCAGACCATAATTGTGTTTTTTAATGTCACCAGTGTAATCCAGCAGAAAACCTCAGTGAGAACTGTGAGGAACGTTATATAACTCCAGAAGTGGATGCAAGTTTTATTGATTTTTTAAGCAAACTCCTGCTCATATTTCACCTGCTCACTGTGATTATTATTGATGATCATTTCAATAACAGACTTCAGTCTTCCATAGATGCAGTTTCTCCATTCAAGACTAGAACATTAAGAACCACTCCTATAATGCCACGGAAGACTGATGACATTAAGTGACATTAAGTGAAACAGAATTGCAGCAGAGTAGAGAGGAGATACAGGAAGACAAAATTAGTAATTCCTCAAGAAATTTTAAAAGAACTCAAAAATTACAAATTTACATTTATAAGTCAATTAAACAGACCAGAACTTCGTAACACCACAAGACGAGCATTTAATAATAATCCATATGTTAAGACTTTTTGACTTGGCAGGTTTTGGGTTTCCAGGGGAAACTAGAGAAAATCAAACAGACCCCAGGAATTGACATGAAATGAACACAGGTTATAAAAGCATTGTTTCCCCCTAAAGTACAGCAGACATTTTTACTCTTCCTTCTTTCAAATCTGTTGCTAATAACTTTTCTTTTTCCAAAGTTGGTGATGTAAAAGCAAACTGGTGAATTGTAGTAAAAAATAGTTGATCCAATTCACTTAAACCATGGCTATTGTTTTAACAGTACCCATTATGACTGCTGGAAAGCTTTATACAAAAACTAGTCCCCTTGACTCAACTCAGCCTTAAATTGAGTTCTCACTGACTGTTCAGTTGAGCAGCTTTGCAGTCCTCTTATGTTGTTGAATCTGTCCCTTTAGAACACATGTTTCAAACTAAAGGCCCGGGGGCCAAATGTGGCCCGCCATGTCATTTTATGTGGCCCCCGAGAGCATAAAAGTTTTTAATTTCTCAAAATAAAAATTGGTGTGTATTTATTCATATCTAGGGGGAATTGGACTTGAAATATTGGATTGGGCAACTATACATTAAGACTTAAAGACTGTCCATATAACCTGACCTGACAGAATCAAATGTAAAAGGATTTATGCTAGAGTAACAAGCAAACATAAGTTTTCTATGCAACTGTAATTGTCACTTTAAAAAGTTATATTAAATAAATAATGAGTTATTTAACATTAAGGAGTAGTTACGTTTATTTTTCATTACATTTAGTTACATGTATAAGTTATATCTGGCCCTTTGAGGACACATA
Organism: Oryzias latipes; assembly: GCF_053564925.1. Taxonomy (NCBI): domain Eukaryota; kingdom Metazoa; phylum Chordata; class Actinopteri; order Beloniformes; family Adrianichthyidae; genus Oryzias; species Oryzias latipes. The sequence continues at coordinate 28,264,445 of NC_136242.1, read as the reverse complement.
CTATGCTGATGTGGCCCTTGGTGAGTTTGACACCCCTGCTTTAGAACATTTTTTTCTCCTTTTACACGCCTGGCATGGATGTTGCTCACTTTACTTAAACCCAAGACCTTCATTTGGTTCAGTTTGTTTTCCCACTTGATTAGATCAAATGGTGTGGTTACAGCAACTGCGCTTTGTTGGCACCATTGCCTAAAGCTAAATCTGATCAGGGAGGGGATCAATAGCATAATGAAAAAATGTGTCAGTCCTGTTAGTCCTCTGATAAACATATACCGATAAGTACTTTCACCTTCACACTACACCAAGTAAACTGAATAAAAGCACCATAACTTTTGTGGTTCTTCACATTTTCACTGTGGGCTTTTTACAACATCTATTTCTTTCATTTAGGTTATTTAGTCTACTGAATAGTCTGCCTAAATCCACACAGTAGTTAACTAGATCTAGATAAGGTAAAGGTAAACTGAAACTCTTGGTTTCAGGTAGACCAGAGTTCACTTGAGACAACTGTGGCACAGTTCAAGCAGACTATCAGAGGAAAGAATCTACAAACAGCTCAATGTTAAAGCCTCATTTATGTGTTTGGATAACTGCTCTGTTACAGAACAATAGACGAATGATTGTTCCTTACCAAGGAAGAACCATGCTGCTATGCCTGGCCTCTTGAACAAATTGCCCAAAGTGAGAGTCCGAACTGCAGATGTACCACAAAATAAAAGACCTGGTTCTGCTAAGATACAACAGCTGCAATCTCAAATTTAACATCTGGAACACATCTGATTGAATTTCTGCTGCTTTGATACCAACACTATACCATGCAGTGATTTGTTTGTAGCAGTTTAAGCAGTTAGCTGGTTAAAAGAGACATTTGCCGTTAAAACCTCCTGAAGCAAGCTCCCATCTGAGCCGCTGTTCTCTCTTATGGAGATTGTAAACACCATCTTAAAGTCTTAGTGGTGATAAACTGCCTTTTCTGGGTTCATCTGCTCTTCATAAACTGGATTATACAAACATCAATATTTTCTAAGTACTCACTTTGATTTACTGAGTGAGTGAATAAGAGTGCATAGTTTTGAGAAATGGTTTTAGAACTCTGAATCTTACTTATAAGTTGCCCAAAGCAAAGCAAAGAATGACTGTGTGCACAAAGGAAACAACAGGGCCCATTAGAAGCTGAATGGTGGCGTTCAAAGAAACCTAAGGTTTAAGAGCACATCTCCAGGCCAAAGGTCCCGTGACTTTTTTCACAAAACTTCCTTTATCTTGTACTGGAAACTCAGTTGATAGATGATAAGTATTCATGCAGCCCTAATTTGAAAGAAATGTGAAGAAAAATACAAATTTTAAGTAAATAAACAGTTTAAGGAGATTAATAACTGCAAAATTACTCCCATAATTTAACTAAAATAACTGTTCTAAATTCTTTCTTAAGTATAGATGTCCAAATACCTTTATATTCCTTTAGAGATAAGATATGGCTACTGTGGGTTTTTTTAAACAAACATTTCTCTGTGAAGAAAATTCAAAGTGTGTTTTTTTATTTCTCTGTATAATCAATTGAATATACAAATAAAGTTCTTCTTTTCCAAACATTCAATATTTTTAAGAGATATACAGAACAAATTGTGCTTTTATCAAATTTAAGTGGTGCTAAATGATCTTTAAAACAAACATAAAACACTTTTTTGGCCTTATAACTTGTTAATGAAACATTTGATGTAGCATTACTGGGACTTTTCAGTATGAATCTGCTGTGTTTGATGCTTCCACCTTTTCTTGGCTTTGACTTAAAGAAATATATCTGGGTATTTTTTGTTTGAAATGATCAATCACTTCTCCATTTTTTGTAGTTTAGAATCAAATCTTTTCTATGGGCTGAAGAGAAACTTGTCAAAGCCAATTCAGCTCTTAAAAATGACAATACTCTTTTTGTTGGGATCCTCATAAATTTTGGATGCCAACCACCATGGAGCACCAAGGCCCTAAAGTGCATGCAGTAGTATTTAAGTATCCTTCTCTGTTTTCTTTTCTTTTTTTTTCTAAATAAACAGCAAGACACTTCAGTTCTTTTCTTTCTCCCAGCGGACAGATTTCTTCCATCTTCTCTGCATTTACTGCAAAGTTAAATCTGAAATCCTTGAGATTTAAACTTTTCCATTTTTTATGTCTCTAAAGGTTTTGACGAATTCGATTTTTCATGATTGTGATGCTCCTTCACTTCAAACTTTTATTAAATAATTTTGTGTACATTGTTTATCTGCCCTTGTGCAACATTTCAGATGGCCCAATGTCCTGATCTTTGTATAAAGACAATTTTAGATCTTTCAGATTCTTTTTTTTTTAAGGTATTAATAAGGTATTTAAAAAATTTAAAATGGATGCAATAAACACATCCTGGCGTTGGAACAAAAAATAAATATAAGAAATGGGAAAATACTTTTCAACCTTCAATAGGCTTCTATAAATATTTCAAAGACTTTATGATATTTAGTTCAATGATTGGAACTTGATGTGATCATTACCAGAAAATGACTAATCATAAATTATAGATTATTTATTATTGTTTAACAGTTTCTCAGAATATGAGCCCCAATCGTATATGTATAAACAGTAACTCATTTCTAAAAGTATTTGTCCAGAACGACCCCTTTTTCAGATGCAGCTCAGCTCAGTAAAACTGCAAATCATGAAGGCAAAAGAAGCCACGAATGTAACAATTTAGAGCTTCTAGTTTCAATTGTTGAGTTTATGAGGTGTTTGTGCAGAGTGCTTCACTGTCATGACCTCTGACCTTCAGTGAGGTATTAGAGGCCAGTACAGAAAGAAATGTAGCTCTAGGGTTGATGTATTAGAGCACTGCCCTTCTTGACCTTGGGGTGAAATTGCCAGGTCCACTTTTAAGAAGATTGGCAGCTGACTTGAATCTTTTTTATTTATGCCAAAACCCCAACAACCTTTGGAATTCTGGAATCCAGATAAAAATGAACTGACAACCCCACCTAGATTAATAGGGTTTCATCTGAATTTGTCCAGAATACTCCAGAGCTTCAAAATCCACCGCCCGATGCGTCATCTTTATTGTTTCAACAGTTGATCCTTCCTTAAATACATTCTTAGTCTCAATCATGCTTGTGGTAGATCTACTCCTGGGTTTAACACCTACTTTGCTCTTATTTATCTAAACTTTATCTAAACATCACATGGCCTTTTTTATGGAAGCCCCTCCCTCAAAGTAATCTGGACATATTTTGTCAAGTTATATGGACTTTTTCACACCTACTTCATTTTGTTTGTTTAAAACTGAATTTGTTTCCAAAATTAGCCCAGACTAAGTGTGCTGGTGTGAAAGCATTCATGTGAACATGGCCGGGACCATACAAGCTGCAGTCTTTAACACAAAATAAATGAGAGAAACATGACATACATTAAATGTTAAATGGAAAGGGATGACATTAAATAAAATTTTGTACAATTAAAATTTTTTTTGCATAAAGCATTAGACTTAGGCTTTTTTATATATGGGGTTGCAAAGGGGTTGCTTTGCCTAAACTTGCAATTGCTATAGGAACCCCTAGCTACCCCCTGGTGCCACCCCTGTACACAGTCCTGCTGATCATTTGTTAAACCTCATTTTAGATCATCAGAGCTAGTCTATTAAAAACAAGAAGATGTTGTTGTCTGTATTTAAAGAGGATAATGTTCTTTCCTACAAATGAGACAATCATAGATCACATGCCATCTTAGTAAACAAGCATAACTGCTTTTGATAGATGCCATCATCTTCAATTCATCTAACTCCGTATAGAATTTAGGTACATCTGCAAAGACTTATCCTAACATCTGGTTCTTAAAAGAGGAGTACCCTCTTCATCAGAGCCCTGTTCAAGATTAGAGATAAAACAACATCTGTAGGTCTTAAATGATATTTTGTGAATGTTTGGTTAACCTTGGGAAAGTGTTAGGAAATGAAGGAAAAAGGACCATTGATAAAGACTGACGGTGTAATGTACAGACATGGTGAGTCTAAAAACACTGAACATTTGCAGAGGAACATTTGGAAAGGGTTGTCAAAATACTGATGTGTAGAGTATAGATGAAGAAAATAAAACATTCCTTCTTAAGATTCATTCTTTTTAAAGACCTGAACACAACTTTTATGAATCTCTTTGGTCAAACCATTGACATGTCTCCAAAGATAATCTTAGTACACAAATTACACTACAGGCGGCACTGTTACACACCATATTCACTTTAATAGTAAACAAGTTTACTAAAGGGGTGGTTACACCTTCATTCCACCCTATAAAATGACCACCGTCACAAAAATTAACTATTTGAGTTTTTTTGCAAAAAATGATAAAGTATAATGGAAAAATATTTTTTGTCCTTCACCATGTCTAATTCCTTTGTTTTGATCTTTTTTTTTTTTTCTAAATTGTGTTATTTAAGTGAAACTGCTTTTCTTTGTGTTTTGATTTTTCCTTTCTGCAGCATCGCGTGGCAGTCGGGAACTGTACCACTGGACTGGTTCCCCTCTTTAAGAAGAGAGGACCGGAGGGTGTGTTCCAACTATCGGGGAATTACACTTCTCAGCCTCCCGGGGAAAGTCTATAGATAGATTCAGGAACAACAGTGCGGTTTCCGTCCTGGTCATGGAACAGTGGACCAGCTCTACACCGTCTTTAGGGTGCTGGAGGGATTGCGGGAGTTCGCTCATCCAGTCCATGTGTTCTGTGGATTTGCAGAAGGCATTCCACCGTGTCCCCCATGGTATCCTGTGGAGGGTGCTCTGGGAGTATGGGGTCCGGGAGACTTACTGAGGGCTGTCCGGTCTCTGTATGACTGGAGTAAGAGTTTGGTTCGCATAGCCGGCAGTAAGTCAGACCTGTTCCCAGTGCACGTTGGACTCTGGCAGGGCTGCCCTTTATCACTGGTTCTGTTCATAGCTTTTATGGACGGAATTTCTAGGTGCAGCCAGGGGCCGGAGGGGGTCTGGTTTGGGGACCACAGGATTTCCTCTTTGCTTTTTGCATATTATGTTGTCCTGTTGGCTTCATCGGGCCGGGACCTCCAGCGTGCATTGGGGCGGTTTGCGGCCGAGTCTGAAGCGGCTGGGATGAGGGTCAGCACCGCTAAATCTGAGGCCATGGTCCTCGACTGGAGAAAGGTAGTTCGGTGGGTGGATTGTCCCTGCCCCAGGTGGAGGAGTTTAAATATCTGGGGGTCTTGTTCACGAGTGAGGAAAGACCGGAGCATGAGATTGACAGGCTGATCGGAGCAGTTTCCGGAGTTATGCGGCCGCTGTATCGGTCCGTTGTGGTGAAAAGGGAGCTCAGTCAAAAAGCAAAGCTCTCAATTTACCGGTCGATTTTCGTTCCAACACTCACCTATGGTCATGAGCTATGGGTCATGCCCGAAAGAAAGAGGTCCCGAATAAAGGCGGCTGAAATGAGTTTCCTGCGTAGGGTGGCTAATGAAGTAGATATTTCATTCTACAGTCCACATTACATTTGGAGGTCTGCAGCAGTTGACTTTATCAAAAATTGTGCAACAATATTCTGATTTGATGCTCAACATTAACAGACTGGATCTTCAAAAAAGTAAAGAGAGGGTCCCGATAGTGTTTTACAGGTAAGATTCACAGGATCCGAGCTGTAAGTTTTGCTGGAGAGCACTCAGCTTCAAGACACATTTTTGTCAAAGAGTTTGTAACCAGAACAGAGCATGGAAAGATCAAAGTTCAGGCAAAAATGAAAATGCATGAAATAGCAGAAAGACCTGGATAGGGAGCCAGTTTAGCTCGTGCTGGTTTGCGGCGCCTTCCGTCCGTGAAACCCAGGTTCGACTCCGGGCTGCTCCCTGTTCCCTTCTCTACCTCTGCCGGTTCCAAGCCCGGTTTGAGAAGGTTGCGTCAGGAAGGGCATCCGGCGTAAAACATTGCCAAATTTACCATGCGACTCGTTCGCTGTGGCGACCCCTGATGGGAGAAGCCGAAAGTGGAAGTAAGTAAGTAAGCAGAAAGACCTGGATGCAGTCCATAAAGTAAAAAACTGCATTTTCTATTCTTATTCTTATTTATTTGTTCATTTTATGTTTCACAATGTGGGGGGCGTTGGCTCCATGGGCTTGAGGGCATTGTGTGTGTTTTTCAAGGTCTTTGTGTATTGGTTTCTAAATATGATTGATAGTTTTATTTGACAACATGAGGTTCAAGTTTTGGTTCCAAGATTACTCAGAACTCTTAAACCTTGAATTTCATAAAGAACTATGCAAAAAAAGGCAGTATCTAAACTCCACAGCAAAAAGTAACGAGTCACTTTTATGACCTCTGGAAGTTCAATCCAGAAATTTTCCTAACCTGTACTCAGGCTTTTCAGAAAACCTTTAGAAAAAAGAAAACATTGATCACTTTTTGGTAGGAACTGGCTGCCTTGGGGGCGGACACCACAAGAGGTCCCACACCATCCCACACCTCATCAAAATATGAGCATGTCCTGTGGAATTGTTGGATCCACAGCGCCTCTGTAAAATCCCCAAAAAACATTTCCCAAAATGGCTTCATCCGTAGCCACTCCCACGTATAAGGAGCTCGCTCATCCATGGCCTGGATAGGACGCCGACGTCACCTTTGATAGATGATAAAGAGCGCTAGCGTCATGGCAGAAATTTGAATTTATTTGCTGTAAATCATTGTTTACATCCGTCACCGTGTTTATGAATGACTTATCGCGTGAGTTGGTTTTTGTTTATTCGAATAATTATGATTTAATAGAAACAGTATATTTGCGAAATTGTGTCTTTTTGACACTTCTAGAATTTCAATAAAGTTTTGAACAATTGTGTAACAGAAACGCATCTATTGACAGGAAAAAAAGTACTCTAATCTAAGTTTGAGGTGTGTATCTCTGAAACTTTATTTCCTCTTCCATGCTGCACTGTGTCTGTCTGGCCAGCATTTGCACTGACAGAGAGACCAAAATGAAAAAAACCTAACAACATAAGTTTGGAAAAATATTGATGAAATTAAACTCTAAAACTTACAGTGTTTTTTATGACACTCCTTCCTGTTAGATTTGTCAAAAACCACGATCATAATGAGTCCCAACTGGCAGCACACTGCCTGAAAACAGCTGCAAACAATAAGATTTCAAACCAGACATTCTGTCAGAGAAATGATTACTCTTTATTCTAGCAAACCAAAAATCTACCCAAATTACATTATGGAGACATAAAAATACACAATCTCGGAAAAAAATGGTTAATCACTTGCTTCCAATGTGGTTTTACTGCGGTTTTTTTTTTTCTATTTTAGTAGATAAATAGCTAATTGTATTTGCGGCATACCAACACATAAAAAGTGATTACATTATTTCAATTTTTTCAACATAAAAAAAATCTTAACTGCTGCTTCTGTGATTATTAAAAAAATGAGAAAACTATGTTGAGATAATTAGATTAGTATAACTCGACAAAACAGAAGGATTTAAAACACCTGACTCGGGCCATCTATCCATTAACACCTGTAGGGTGAGCAAGTGAAACTAAACTACTAAGCGGTGGTTTAGGGCAGGGGTGCTCATTATGTCAATTGTAATCAACCGGTCAATCAAAAATAAATAAATTTTGCAAAAAATTATCCTTACTGTTAAGTCTGACACTTGATTGACATGCATAACAGCCAATTGAGCATCCTCTGAGACATACAGTACGTCACTGCACATGGGTGTTTAACTACATTGAGAGCACATTCTGCCTGCCATTGTCTGCGCATTGGGTCCCCAGTGGAGGGCTCTTGCTCTAATGGATCTAGTAATATGCAACTGCTCTACTGTCAATTCAATAATAATAATAAGCTTATGCGACACAAATCACGAGCTTTTTCAAATGGCATTTTTTCGTCTGCTCCAGCTTCACGATTTGAATAAAGACATATTTAGAAATGCAAATTTGAGCTCAATGATTTTAGATTATGTCCTCCATCATAAGAAAAATGCCCCAAGAACACAAACACTAAAAGCACAATTTTTATCTTAGTAAGTCTTTAAGCATTAGTTACAACTGCCTTTTCAGGTGTATACTGGCTGTCTGCAGGCGAAAGATGGTCAAACTTGTATGGGGGAAGCAAATAGCCCACAAGAAATAGCAAAATTGTAGACCACTTAATGAGTCAATTGATTTAAAAATTTCATGCACATTTTTTTCTACAGCTACCCTCAAGTGAAACAAACAGGTCATAGTAAGAGTTAGAAGGTGAGATGCAAGTGTGTCATTTGAATTTTTATTTTTCACCCTCCCCCCCAATGTTGTGCACTCCACAAGGGGCCCATTAGTTCTGTTCAAGTAATAAGTGTGCTCTCCTTGTGGTTCCTTGCATGCAGCCTGAATATTAGAAATAAAGAAATCAGAGCGTAGCTTGTGTGGGCATCCTACAGGCGTTCTGCGGACACTATCTCATACAGGCCCCATTCATGCAACATTTGTGCAGGGCCAGTACTTGAACAGCTCTAACATCACCATATGACAGGATCACCTGTCTGTCATAAGTGCATGCAACTTACATTAGGCTTACAAATACTTCACGACACACTTACCAGATACACGACAATCATTGAACATGATGTTTTCATGGTGTCCCTTATGGTGGCCATTCAAGCCTCAAGGGAACTGAAAGACACAACTACATTTCCCCTAAAATGCAGCTGCTCCTCTCTATAACCCTACACGGGTCCAGACAACCCAAAAATCTGCAGCACCAGTACGGATCAACCTTCGTACAGGTGCATGTGACCAAGGCTTTAATAATGAAATCAGTGCAAAAAATTGAAAGGTCTAAGAACCTCACACCCTTTTTTACCTGTTATTTTGCATGTAGGATCATAAGTTTGTACAGTAAAATAATATACATTTTCTTTATGCAGTTTTTAAGATCAACAGCTAAAAGTAAAGAATTGTTTCAAATGAAACCCAGACAGATTGAGGCCATGGGACTGTATTGTAAACTTTTATCACAATGCTCTTGTGCAACTCAGGTGATGAAAATGTAACACTATTGTTTTCTAAATCCACTGTTGCAGAAAAAAAACGTACACAGGAAACACTAAAACAAACACCGCAGACACTTTCTCAACTCGCCAGCCACAGTGAAGCAAAGCAGCTGCAAGCATCTGCTGAGAGACTCATGTAGAGGTTGCAGCGGAATGCAGCGTGATAAATGAGCTATTATCAAAGTCGTGACCTCTGAACATCATGTACCCACATGTAGACCTGTAGCCAGATTCACTGCTGATTTGCAGGTTCTACTTGTTACCGGCAGGAAAAACCTGGGGGCACAAGTTCAGCTCCTCAGGTGAAGTGAAAGGAAAGCTGTTATCTAACATCTAACCAGAATTGGCATGTTGTGAAAACTACTCATTAAATATGACATCTTTGCAGAGCAAAGCAGTTAAGCTGGGGCTCTAATTTGTTCTAGAAACAATACTCAAAACTTTTACTCATTTATTTTATTTCTTTTGACAGGTGTAAATATTTAATTTCTATTTCCATTGGAAGCCATGAGCAGAATTTGGCTGAGGAAGAAATAAACAGAAGATGTAGGTGTAGAGACCTTGAATTGAGTCACAGTTGGCACTGAACTGGTCACCTGTCTGTCAAAAGGCCATACAAAGACAAGCAAATTACACACAAGCACTCAGACCTACAGTCAGTCCTCAAACAGCTCGCCATGATCACTTTGGAAGGAGCCAGAGTGTGTGGAGAAGAAAACAAACATCTTATTAATACATTTGAATTCAAAAGGCTGAATTTTCTTTAACAGTTTAAAAGTACAAGACCAAGAATAACATTTGGTCATTTTGTGTAATTTTATTGTGTTTACTAAGGATGAACCATGACGGTATTCCAACAAAAGCAGATAGGAAGTACCGGTAAATATATTCAGGAAGACTCTCTCAGCTTTAAACCTTAGTATTTTGTCATAATTTTACAAACTGTCCATTTGAAAACGTGAAGGAATCTGACAATCCTTCAACTATAACCGTTTGCAGTGAGACAAGATCCATATTCATGCATTTGCTTGACAACTCTAATTGTTGCGGGTTTACTCATGTATGTTTTAGACCAAGGTTAGTGTGAAATGTTACAAAATAAAGAAAACTTTCACAAATAAAATAAATTATGCTGGAGAATGTTTAAAGTGGTTGATCAAAAACTGACCCTTCTAGTAACTTCAGTCCTCCTGAGCAAAGAACATCTGGCTCCAAATGGCCCTTTCAAATCCAATTAAAGAAATGAAAGAAGACATCCCTTAGAAATGCTCCTACACTTTATATTTTTTGACTTTATGATGCAGTTAATCTGAGTTTATCTTTGGCTAATTCAAGAAGTAGATAAAAACTTCTTTCCCCATATATGTTGTTAAACCTACATGCTCACATTAAAAACCTAGGTTACCAACTTCTGCCATTGAGGGTTGGGAGTTCTCAAGTTTCCCATTTAAATTATTTTTAGATTTGCTTCACAATCGAAACATATTTTATGCATCATCCTGTGTTGATGAAATGAAAGGGACACCACAATCTGTTTAAATTCCAGACTGTGGTGCAACAAAAGATTAAAAATATATCCTGACAAAAAAAAAAAAAAATCAGTACCAGTGGGAAGCTGCTGTCAGTATTTTCATATATCAATGCACTTCTGTTGATTTGAACTGGGCACAATTTTCCAAGGTGAATATATCTGGTTAACACTTTAAAGTCCCACTCCAATCATATGGTCTGTTGTAAAAGCGTCCCCAGTTTTAATTATGATTATGCCGTTTTTAGGCAAAATTAAAAAACCTGTGTGCTTTTCTTGGACATAGTTTTTTAGAGCGGCAGGAGTTAATTAGAAATTCACCTCTGAGTTGGGGTCGGGACTGTTGGCACAAAGTAAGCCCGCCCGCACTTCCTTTCATCTATCTGTCTACACGCTCTCCCCGCTAGCTTACAGCCCCTCACATCCCCAACCTAACATTACCGGTGCAATAAAATTGGTGGGCAAAATCAGGATTATCCTGACGCACAGTTCTGATCCAGATGCCAGCTCAACAAGGAAAACAAAGATGTACACGGATCTAGTTGTCCACAAGTGGATGCATCAGAATGGAGCGGATTGAGCCCAATCACAAAGAAAGAACCAGATGGATTACAACTGCCTTTTTGATATTTATGAGATTAGCATGAAAATATAAACAATAATAAATAAACAGGTCAAATTAAATATTGTATGTCTAAGTGTGCCTCTTTGTGAAGGTGTGTAAAAGTTGGAGGATGAGCAAAGTAATGCCTCAGAACGGTTTAAGAGAAATATTGTACCGTAATATAAAGTTAAACTGTTCAAGACATTAGCTTGAATAAATAAAGTTGGCTGTTATCATGACCACATCAAACCACAACAGTTTGGTTGAGAGGGTCTCCTCACCTGAGTGGCTCGAAGCTCGATTTGACTGGACTTTCGGACAAAGCTCACCAGACAACGGTGGTTCTCCTGAGGCCGACGAGATGAACGAAAGCAGCAGCAGCAGGGCTCCAGACTAACTTTTTTCACTAGGAGCACAGTGGCCCCCAACTGAAACGTTTAGGGGCACCATCAGAAAATTTAGGGGCGCATACTGTAAATCAACATTCTAACCAAATCTACTAATTTCCACTGTAATACGAATAAATACTTTAATAATAGATGCAGAAATTACATTGTGCTGTTTCAAATTCAGTGTCACATTTTAATCTGCACTTTTGAAGATGCAAAAACAAGGTAAACTGACAGAAGAAGGTAAACTGTAAAAGAACGGGCGATGTTCACTGGATATCAGAACAATCGATACAGACACCTGAGATCAGAGAGAGGCTCAAAAACTGATGGAAATTTATCTTGGTGACACCAAATAAGTGCAGCCAAGAAGTACAATAAGCGTATTTGAGATCACCCAGGTGGACGCAACGCTGTTCAGATCAGCTGGTGTGTGACATATATTTTATTTTTAAGTGCGTCTCGGACAAAACCGGGTTGTTGCTCGCACGTGTTTAAAGTTCAAGCCCCGTTAGCTGTCACGCATGTAGGTGTGGGACATTTATTCTCCTCAGCTGACCCGACTCCCGCGGGAGCGGTGTGCTGCCGTAACGGCCGTGCATAAACCGTTTGGTTGGGGGGATGCGACGCCGCGCGCTTAACCGTAACCCCCGTAACCGCCGGGTCTGTGCGGCCCAGAGAAAAGTTCAGCACGGACTGCATGCATTTAGAAAATTACGAGCGAATAGATACCTTCTAAAAAGGAAAGTAAGGAACTCCTTCATGTGGTCTGGGGAGGGGGTCAGGTTTCCTGCTTTCAAGCCCGGTCATTGTCACGCCCCCAAGAGTCATTTATTCCACTGTGATTGGTTGGTTTGTCAGCTCCGCACACGACAATGAAAAGGTGTCATTCATGCAAACTGGCAGGACCCATTAAAATTAAACTTTCATTTCAAGGTGGGGGCCACAAATAGCCCGCGGGCCGCGAGTTTGAGACCCCTGCTGTAGACTCTGGCACTGGTACACCAGCCGCAGGTCGTAAGAATGAATCAATGGTTCGCTTGCTCATAGCTCAGATGCACGCACAGTTTGTGATGATATTTGTCTCCGTTTCCTTCCCACAGATGTTTACGCGCGCTCGATTATCTCTAGGCCCCTCCCCCTACACGCATTTTAGCCACTTACGCGAGTGTGTGCTCTCGTCTCATGAGTATGTGTGCGAGTTTGTGTGTGTGTTTGCGTGCGTGTGCCCTCGCGTCTCATTGATTATTTCATTGATCATTGACTTGCCCCTTCCACGTTTAATGTATAAAAAATACGGAGGGTGGGGGAGGCAAATTTACTGGTCGCACATGTGCGACTGGATGTAAAATTCAGTCGCACACTCTCAAATTTTGGTCGCAAAATGCGACCAAATGGTCGCAGTCTGGAGCCCTGAGCAGCTTTGACACGAGGTGTAGGAGAAAGATTGAAGTCTCTTGTGAAACTTACAACTAAATGAAGCTGAAGTTCGCGCATTGACTGGGCACATTTACATTGACTGGGCACGTTACGTTTGTGTCCTCAGCAAGACAGTTTTGTGTTTGAGCACCCCCAAGTTGTGTTTCACTGTAACCTCAGAAGCTCCAGGCGCGTGTGCAAAAGTGCCATTCTCATTGGTCGTATAGTTTTTGACGCGGTGCGTCAAACTAAAATAACGAACCCAAGGCGTTTTTTAAAAAGTGACGCTTTGACGCGTGGCGTTTTTTCGCGTCAGTGTGCACACTCACATTGGTGCCCTTTGTTTAGTCACGAGGCGTTAAACGTCGGCGAATATCGCGCGCGAAATTCGTCCCGGTGTGAACAGGCCTTAACACTTAGCAGAGCTACCTTTAAATATCCCAAAACAGAAGAGAGATACAAGGTACGTGTTTTCTGTGACTGAGCAACAGTGTTTTAAAGGTAAATTGTCATTACAAGGAAACTAGAAAGTTGTTTATCTCAAAGTTGTCACAGCAGGAGATGTCTCCATGCAAAGTAGTGTTAACCAAGGGAGAAGCCTCTGATGGGGTGTTTACATTGTTGTGTCTGCTCCTGATTCACAATGATTTGAAAAAAAGAAATACCCAGAAACACAGTTTTAATCCTAATGATTGTAACAAGAAAAATTTACAACACAGCTGTCAAGTTACCCTGCATTTAATGCATGATCATTTTTTGCAAAATTTTGATGTATTTCAATGTACAAAAGGATCATCTACCAAATATTAGGGTTCACACAGAAAACTGACTTCATAATTATTAGGTACCTTCTAGGTACCGGTAGTTATTTTGAAAGTGATGCTGTGACAATGTGGGTCATGAAAGACATTTCTTCCCTCTAGAACAATCTAAAAGTTCTATCAGTAGAAAGTAGTGAGGCTAAAAGCAGTCATTTCAAATTGACAGGAAGGGGTGTGGTTTTTACCTGCAGATGGACATGAATGAGCAAATTACTATGACAAGAACCAACAATATTCATACATATACCGGAAAAAACACAATAATTGCAAAAAAATACTACCATATGCTTACAGTAACTGCAGGATAAAACACGAGTTGTTTTTTTGAAGCTTTACCTAAATTCGAAATCTGTGAAGCCAATTTTTAATATAAAAATAAAGATCGAACAAGAAAAAGCTGAGTAACAGGATACCACCTGTTGATCTTATATAGAAAATCTGTACCAACAGGGGATTTTCAAAATCACAAGTAAACCTCTAGACGAACATCTCCCAATTTGCTAAATGTGGGATGAAATTCAGTTTAGAAAAACAAAAGTTTAACAAGCCTGTCTGGCAGACAAACACATACCTTTTCATTTGCATCTTATGGTCATAAGTATCCCACTTTAAAATTTCATCAATTCATTGAACCAAAAAGTAAAAACAATACAAAAGAAAGAGAAATAATGAAAATTGAAATTGATAAATTGAAACACTGTTATCTGTTGTTAATTTAAATCACCACAGAGCCAAAAAACAGAGTTAAAATAAACAAAGATAAATAAGTATGAAGAGGGAGAGAGGTCTAATGGACATAGAATGACTGATTAAAATTGGAATACGCAGTACAAGTTACAAAATAAGAAAACAAACGTTCCAAACCTCAAGACTTCGAGGTGGAGTCTCAAGTAAAGTCTTAATTTAAGTCCACATCTGACTCTGATGTGAACTGAAGAAATGTATATGTCTCAAATAAAGGATCAAATATACAGGTTTTTTTTTGACTCATCTTTGAGCTCAGTTTAAAAAGTTGAAAAGTAAAAATTATTTAAATAACAAATGTTTTTTTAACTGTCTTTAACAGTATAACAATACAAATATTGTTCAGCTCCTAATAGCTCCTAAAAAAGAATTTTTAAAAATTTAGAAAATGTGTTAGATCAATGTGTTAAATCAATAAAAGCAATTTAGTGAAGTGTATGTAAATAATTAAACTTCCTTTGAAATGATCTAGATATTTTTTAAGAAAATGGTTGATTCGGTTGGGAATCTCACAGCCCTGATCACTAGCTTTTGTAATTAAAGCCACCCACTCTGCATGTTAACAATAATCATATTCCATAAGAATGGACAAACTTTGCTGATTCAGTTTACGAAAGTTTATGATAGAAATTTTACTTTTGTAAATCAGTTGTTAGAGTTTTTTGAAAGGAAAAAAATTATATATAGAAGCTTTCAATTAGTTAAAAGTTAGCATGTTATTAGCTAACCCACCAATTAGGTGTTAGTCTGAGTTTAGGGCATAAAGTTCTGTACAATTCATTACCATCTTGTTTCACAAAATTGCACTCACCTAAAGACAGACAATGAAGTTCCGACGGTTACCTTAACAGAAAAAGTCAAATATTTTTTTAAATAAGAAAATTGTTTTCTGTTGGGTCCGAACTCACATCATAGCAGTAACACGGTTTGAAAACGAAGTAAAAAAATAATTAAATACAACTTTGAAAACACTTTTTTTTTCTAAGTTCGACTTACATTTATGAATCAAAGTAACGTTTAATTATTTCAGTTTTGACACTAATCTTTAGTAAGCCCCGTGATGGACTAGCTAGATTTGGAGAATCGCGCCTTTGCTCGACGGAAGCTGGATAGGTTCAAAAATCCTCTCGACCCTTAACGGAGACACGCGGGTTAGGAAAATGAATGGAACGTGTATTTTCTGTTTTTGCGTTTGTTTTTTTGATGACAATAGAAGTGGTAGAACAGACTGACATAAAAATAGAATAAATTAAGGTACATGGGCTACTAATTATTAATGTTGGTACGCTAATGACCAAACTTAGTAACTTAGAAATGTTAGAATGAAGCATGAGGTATAAAGGATTGTTTATAACTTTCCACTTTGTTCCCCCAAATCGTTTAAAACAAGCCTGCAGTTACTAAAAAAGAACAAAGTTTCTAACAATCCATCCTTGGCAGAAAAAGTAAAATTATTTTAGGAAAAAGAAAATTATTCTGTTTGTTGTCCCCATGCTAAAAGCTTGTGTATTCATTACTTTTTCCTTCATTTTATAGTTTGATTAAATTAACCACAGTCAGAACATAACCGCCTTTGTTATAGTCATAGGTTTAACTGCATGTTTTGGCATATGTACAAAGATGAGAATAATTATTCTTCATTCCTAGCTTTTACATTTTTCCAGACATAATTACATTTTTCCTAACACTATTAAAACCCATATCTATGCACAGTAGTAGAAAATGCATAAAACAGAACTTAATTCCTCTTTTTTTAGTATTCAATATATTTTAGAATATTATTTTTTCCACATTTCAAACCAAAAAACTTGTTCCAAGTTTATTAAGATTTGCATTCATGTATTTTCAGACCCAAACACCTTATTTAACAGGAATTCACAGTTATTGTTTTATTTTGCTGAACCTCGTTTTCCAATTGAACCTTTAACCTTAAACGGCCAGATTTGCACACCTGCACACCAAACCCAATTTCTGTCCCTGGACTCATGGTTTCAACACACAGCCTCTGCTGAAAAATGAAAAAAGCCACACGATATTATAAAGTACAAAAACAACTTTATTTACAAAAAAAACAGACCACTGTCTCTGTCCCACAAACCCCCAAGTCCAGTGATTGCTGTGGAATGCAGTGTCTGTGGCTGAGGTTGGGAATTTACTGTACTGACAAGAGCACCACCCAAAGCAACCCTTCAGGACTTTTCCACCCACTTATTTAGTCTGAGCTGACCCAGAATTGTATGACGGTTGGTGGAAGGCTCGCTGAAGAGTGGCCTGAGGCTGCACTCGGTTCAAGGTCAGCCTCCGTTTGCTGCAACGCTCCGAGCACATGTTTAAAAAGACGTCAGCGAGAACTCTACAGACGAAATCGTCAGCGTACAAAAGCCTACTTCTCCATTTCTGCTCTGATAAAAAGAGAAAATATTTAGTCATCTTCAGGCTTTCGTGCTGCACAAAATATATCTCTGATCATGGGAGAGAACATGAACCCCTATTGCTAAACGAAACGCATTCTTGAGCAGTCTGCAATACATTTTGTTGAGTTCGATAATGCTGCTCAGTGTGAGGATGATTTTCAAAATGTCCCCTGCAGCCAAAGGAAGTCTCCATTTGAAGGACACCTCTGTGATGTTTTGTGTCACTTTGGCTGAACTGCAGCTGGTGGTTTGTGCTGACACAGCAGACAAACTGAAACTCTGAAATTGGGTCATGGGCCGTTTGTGTTCCTTTGATTGTGGCTAAAGCCTCTCACATGTTTGGTTCTTAAACTTGTGAGAGAAAGAGGATCATGTCATCATATATGGGGGCAAAATGGCTGCAAATTAATTTTTTTTTTTTCCTTCTTCTTCTCTGATATTTCCATGAAATAAGTTGTGTTTACCAAACATTACCATAAAACTGAGTCAGTACGGTGGCTAAACTGCTGAACAACAGAGTTTGTGTGAGTCTTCATGTAAATTGTGGGTGTGTTTAGAAAGCGTAACGTGTGCGAATGTCCTCCAGCTTCTTGGAGACTTCTGGCGGTGTCCGGTCCAGCTCCTCAGCAACGCTCTTCTGCTTGTGTGTGTCCATGCTGTTGAACTGCTCGCACAGGTCCCCATCGATCACGTTCTGAAGGAAAGAACCCAAATAAGGAATCTTCATCACCACAAAGCTCCATAAACTCAGGAAAAAGATGAGAAGTCAAAACATTACCATGAACCAAATAGAAATGAAGTAGAAAACCTCTTTATATGAAAAACGCCGTGTGCAAACATGATGGCACAGAGCTGCTTCCAGGCTAGTTGGTAGTGCGGTTCTTACAATATTTAATCAATTTATTTGGGGATCATTTATTTAAGTAAAGTTGTATTGTAGATTAAGTTAATCTAAGATTTTTTAAAGTCCTTCAATATTTTTTTTTGTCTAAATGTAAATAAAAGCTACAGGTTTTTTATAATATTTTTGCTGTAACTGCTGTAACAAGCTACTGACATCACAAAAGACAACATTGTGATAAACAGGTCTGCTAAACGAAGAAGAAAAAAAAACATTTCAGAAGTAAATGATAAAAAAAAAAAAAAAAAGAAGAATGTGAGCCTTAAAACGTAACTGGCAGACTTCCGGAGGACGGAGGATCTTTACTTAGATACATTGCTTTGATGCTAGAAATGACAAAAATATCAGACCATAATGAAATCTACAGAGAATATAATCTTCTGAAAACATTTTTTAATGTAACAAAACAAATATTATATTTATTTTGCACCCAAGTACAAGTCATTTTAAAAGCTAAGTGTAAAGTTTAAATTCTCTTTCCATACTACATTCTGTCTGTTATTGTTCTGCTTTAAAGTTTAGGATAATTATTTCCTGATGTTACCCGTTGTAAACGTACATTGGGATGATGAAGCGGATGAAACAAAGATGACTGACATTACTTTAATTTGGGCATTTTGCAAACAGTAAACAATAAACCTATTCATAATAATGATATTTAAGCCCCGTTACCATGAAATGTAAACTTTTTCAAAGCCTTTTAAAGCTATTATTTGTTGACTTGTAAATGTAGGACCTTTCATTCCCCATTGAAATAATGTGTTCATTTTGTGTCCTCGCTTCACATCACAGAAGATCTGTTTACCAAATGCAGCAAACCAGAGATTCCCATGACTAAGCACTTCCAGCTAACAAACCTGTAACCGCTGCTGAACGTAGTCATTTTTCAGTCTCACTGTGGTTCTACTCTGAATGTGACAAATAGCTTTTAATGAATGACTCCTGGAGCCTTCTCACGTCACACTGCATTCTTCCCACTGAAAGCAACCTGAATTTCCATGAAGGTAAAGGAACTTTTACCCCACAAGCAGGCCATTAGACGGTAATCATCTACAGTCTGCCATCCCTGATAAATGAAACACCAACCTTCACTGGGAAGTAGTAGGACCTGAAGCTGAGATGGTCTCTGCCACAGATGGGGGGGAACTCAGAGCGCATGTGCATCTCTAAATGCTGGAAAAAGTCATGGTCCTGAAAAGACAATTTCAGAATTATTTCATGAAAATAGCTGCATGACGAATTTGCTTTAAAAAACAAAAACCACAAATGTATTCTTTCTTTGCTAAGAAAGGTGAATCCATGTGGAACATACTATATGGACTGAAGGTAGAGAAAGGCAGCAATAAAGGTGAAAAATGAGTTTAAAATGATAAAAGCTGCTTTACGTTTGCATTTTTGCTACATAAAATAGTGCTAAAAGACTAAATCACATGCTAAATGCTAGATTGATTTAACAAAGTTAGAAATTGTTGAATAATAGCTCAAAAGAAAAGCTTAAAAGTTAAAATCAAAGTCCCACTTTCTGTCACACACCTAGGTGTGCAGAATTTGTTCTTCGGTGAAATGCAGACACAGCCGCGCTCAGGAACCATTTGGTGGTTAACCACAAGGCCACTGAGCTGGTAAACAGTTTATGTTATTAGCTGAAGTTAGTGGAAGCTCTCTAAGATAGGTAAATAATGGTAAGGAATCTAAAAAATATATAAAAATTAAGAAGGTAAAAATGCAACATGGGGGGGGGGGTTTAAGAAAAAACATACAAAAACGCAGTAAATAAAGCTAAATAATTTAAATGTGTAACTATCTCAAAGAAGCTCTTAAAATGTAATTACAAAGCATGCTTAAGATATGAAATTAAAGGAACAGTGGAGAAGAAGATGAAGGGATAAACTATCGGTTTTATGTTGGCTGAGTCTATCAAAATATAGAGACCACCAATTAAAAAAGACTTTTTTGTTAGGACAATTTAACACAATACTAATAATATATTAAATGCATAAAAACAAAAAGATGTTGCTTCAAAGCTTAAAAAAACAGAGCAGAAAATAAGAGGAGGATTTTATTGGGAAAACAAACATCTTTGAAAAACATAAACTCCACATAGGAGACTACAGTGATTTGTCTTATTGTGTTAGTATTAATTAGGTCTGGGTCGAGTTCTAATGTTAGAAAACAGATTTACATTTTACAGATTTACCACAGCGCCATTAAACTGTTTTGTTGGGCTGTGACCAGCTCGACTAGCGTAAAAACTAATAAGTGCAGTGCAGGGGGAAGGATTTGTACCTCATGTGAAGTGAAGGGGACCAGGATTCCAATGCCTCCAGACAGTGTGGTGTAGACCAGCGACTCTGAACCTCCGGGGATCAGAGTGGTTTTCTGAAGAGATAACACCGTCTCTCCAACATGATAGTTCACGACTACTTCAGCCTGAAGAGACGCAGGATAAAAAAGCATGAAAAGTACAGTTTTTTGTTGTCACAACTGTCTGCGTCTGAAATCAAATGGAAAACTGCAAGAAATTTGGTTAGGACATAAAAAAATGAATCACATCACAACTCGTCAGATATGTCTCAAAGTCACTTGAGGTCTTAAGCCCAATAAAAATTGGAGTGTTCTGGTTTGTGCAAATCAACAGTGATAACTCAGTCAGGGTCAGGGAGGAGACATTCCCCTACTTGGAGCTCGCTGCTCTGGATGCTTTAATTCCAAAAACTCTGATGCCAATCATGCCACATTAATATTGGGATGTGGCTGAGACACACGGCCAGCGTTAGGATGATCAGTCCTAATGAAGGGACATGCATGACACCATGAGACAAACTTTTAAAGCAGACAGAGGAGAGCCGTGCTTGCAGAGGACTCCGCAACCGTCTGACAGGAAACAACAGCAGCTCTGTGTGCAAAGCAAACATCACGCGAAAAAGCTCAGCGTTTGCGTGATCAGCACCAAACTCCCCCAAGCTAAAAGTTTAAATTTATAGAAATATTTTTGAAATCAAAGTGAAAATGTGCAAGAAAGCACTCATCTTCTCCTTTAGTTTTGATATGGTTCAAAACTTTCACCTCCATACGAGGAGCTTTTAATAAAAGCTACATTTTTGTCAAACCAGAATATATCGTTTAGCATCTACGATGACATAATGACCAACAGCTTCTAAAAAACGCAGGTATTCATGATGAAATATTTCAGGATCTATTAAAGATTCTTCTAATTTGGATGTTTTTTCTCCTTTTTTGATTTCACCCTGAGGTCTAGACTTGAAAGACCAAACAGATTGTCAGCATCATGGTGCCATGATAAAACAGAATATAATGGCAAAGCTGCACACGGGTTCCAGTCAAATGACACATGAAAGTATGCTGGTTAGTAGAAAAATATGACTGCAATGGATTAAAAGTCATAAATGTCTCTAAAAACTTGAACTGACAACAGCCGAACACGAGTGTCAAAGAAAAACGTTAGCTGTGTGAACCTATGTTGGGTCGCCAACCTGCACGACTTCACGATCCCCACTTTGCTCACAGCATTTCAACGATATTACAGGCACGCTAAGACGGTTTTCGGTGGGATCCGGTATTAGGAGCACGGCCGCACTGTTGCTGCCATCTTCTGGCGTCCACATGGCTGTTGAGCCATAAATCTTTCTTGGAAAGTAGCCACGGGCCACATTAAAGGCATGCGGAAAGGACTGTGGACATATTGTCATTGAAGGATGCAAAGATACAAGTTTTCTTTTGTGGCCCTTTAGATTAAATGGTTTTATAAAATCGTTTGACCCAACAAAGACTCATTGGCAAAGGTCTCTTTCTGGTTTATTGTTGGTTCTTCTACCCAAAACTAATGCCCATCATCAATTTATTGCAGTATATCCATTCATTGGGGTACAGTGTTCAACCACATTTCAATATTCGCGGTTTCATGTATTCATTTTTTTTTCTTTGGTCACATGCCTCCCCTGATCCTTCACAGACAACTCAAGAAGCTTGTATGAGACATTTGCATCCGAATGAGGTGCTGCGGGGAGGAGGGAGTGGAGATGGCGAGCACGCCGGCCCATTGGCTTCCTTGCCGACTGCTAAAGACGATAAAACTGTATAGAACAACGACGAGTTGATGATACACGTGAATTTGGAATTTCCGGGGGCTTGCAGCAAGTGACACTGAGGTGAAAAAAGCTCCAAAAAAATGTAGTCATTCTGTCACTGAAGTAAAAAGTTACGCTGTCATTTAGTTTTCAAATGGTGGAAAAGATTTCTTTTTTGCTGCTACAAATAAAACATGGAGTTTCTGCATCACCTTTGAGGTCTAATTTATTCTCAATTAATAGTTTCAAAAGATCTGTACCAGTTAGTTTGGTGTCAGATTTGTAAATAAGTCCTGAAATTATAGAAAATGGAATCATATAAATGACTTCTATTTATTTTTTTGCTTACAGGAATTTTTTGGTCTCTGGTTGCTTAGGTAACTCTAACTGCAGTTACTCCCCACATGGCTCTCCTCTTTGTTCTTTTTTAAACTAAAGACTGCAGGCTTTACATTTTTACTTTAATGTTAAAAAAAAAAGTTAAATGAACACCAATTTTTAGAAACAATCAGCTGCAGGCTACACTAGCACTAGATCTAACAGCAGTAGCTTAAAATGTTTGGAATGGGGCTGTGGTCTGTGTGTGTGTGTGGGGGGGGGGGGGGGGGGGGTCGCCTATTTTGAAGGTATGACACTTGTGAAGACCTGAAGCTGGCAGATGAATGACCTGCAGGAAAATCATTTTCTATATTTAGGAGATTAAAGCAAAGAATTCAACAATAACAGAGGCCCAACTGTTGTCTCATGACAGCAGGTCATACTCTTCCTCAGTGTTTATACCAGGGGAGCTGGTTTCTTTTAGGAGGCCAGACAGTTTGTAAGCAAAAAGAAAAAAAAAAGAGTGATTAACAGCAACAGTTATTGTGTGTCCAGCTGCAAATGTTAGCTTTTCCTCTTCTCTCACAAGGGTTTTCCTCCCATTACAGGCGGCACATTTTCCTTCATCTTCACACTAATAAACTCTGCATGACATGATCTACACAAAATATGACATGTGAGGAAAAACAGTCAATCCTTTCAACTTTGACGATGGTTTGAGCCTGACCTGATATTTGAGGATATATTAATCAAATCTAGGGGGAATGCATCTAATCTAATCCAAAAACTAATTTACGCTACATAATTGAGTTCGACAGACATCGTTGGCACGTCTATAAATAAACATGGAACATTTCTAAGCAATGATTTATCAACATACGCCGCGACACACAAACACTATGACAAGAAGAAGACTAGATTTAATTGGAAAAAACACCTATTTTTTCAAATTTGTTATAGTCCCAAAATGATTTTGAATGTTTAGCTTTTGTCAACTTCACGAAGCTTCGTTAGACCGCCGAAACTGTAAGACCATCAAAATACAGTGTTCCGTCGTTGATCGCTTGGTTTACGTTCTACAATAATCTGCCACGGGTGAAATCTAAATATAATGATATAGTATAGTATAATTAAAGACGTTTTGAAAACTTTATACCCTTTCCCCTTAAAGTTTAAACTTTCAAAGTTCAAACCCTCCCGGAAAAAAGGTCCAGATTTATAGAATGAAACCAAAGAGGTGGCGGCCGTTGAATAACTCTGTACATGTGGCAAGATGAACGCATTCTGTACAGCAGGATGCAGAACAAAATGTACTGTAAAAGAGAAAACTAAATAAAAGCATGCCACTCGTGAAACAGCGAGACCGTGAAAAATGAGCTGTGACACGGTGAAGGACCACTGTAATGGCATTACATCAAACCAGTAGAAACTCATTTGACTGTCTGGTGAGTAAGTTCATACTGCTACTTAAAAAAAAATGAAATGCCAAATGAAAAAATGCCTCTAGACAAGAACAAACTAGCGATTGGCTGTTTTACCTTCTGTGATGCTCCATTAAGGAGCCCTCTGTCCCACAAAGCTTTGTTTCCTGTAGGATCTTCATCCACGTCATCACTGGTGTTGGGAGGAAGACGCACCTGTGATCAAAATACATATGCTTAAATGAATTATTTGCCTCATTTCCTCAAACCAAAAAAACCCAGATTCAAAACAAAGTATATTTGTTTTTTTTTTGTTTTTATTCATAACAGGCTGTACCATATTTTCCACACCACAGGGCGCACCGGATTATAAGGCACATCATTAATGAATTAACTACTTTCAAAATTATGTTACACAAAACTAAACGCATTAAATGAGACAGATAAATCCGTCAGTCGGACTTAACTGTGTTTACAGTAACCCAAAAAACTTGTTTGTAACACGCTAAACATTAGACGCGTTAGAAGCATTGGTTGAAACCGTATATTCACGATACCTGTAACCCACAACCTTTTTCGTAAGAAAAACAGCCTGGTACTGCTAAAACAAACGTCACAGTAACAACACTAATTCCAAAGTTTTCAGTTACACATTTAAAAAAAAAAAAAAGGATACCGCTACATATTAAGTCGCATTAGCATGTCGTGTTGTTGTGAATACACCGTGCCCCTCTCATAAGCAAAACCAGAATGAATCTAAATATAAGGCGTTACGGATTATAAGGCCCACTGTTCTTTTTATTTTTTTAATTAAGGGTTTAAGGTGTGCCTTATGGTGCAAAAAAATACAGTAACAGTGTTATGTAAATGTTTTCACAGGCAGAATATCTTACGATGCTGATGTTGCCAAATTTGTCAGCAGCCGCCATGGTGTCGTAGTCGAGCAGACAGGCCGTCGTCACCCAGCGAGGATACGTGTCATCGGCAAAGATGATGAGCTGGTTTTCGTTGCGTCGGTACCGAACCCAAAACAGACTCTCCTGAACATCAGAAATGATGACTCTCTGCCCGATGGTGTAAATGCCCGTCACAATGTTAGGAATGTGCTGCAGAAGAAAAGAAGCCAGAGTTGAGATGCAGCTGATAAAAAAAAAAAAAGCAGTAAATATGTGAGGCATCCCAACAGCCAGGCCTTCCTATGTTTTCCAGTTGCTTTTGCATCCTAACTGAAACAAGACGCATGTTGCTTTGATTAGCCCACTGTTGTGAGTACAGCCCCACAAACATGTCAAGTGCAATTCCCACCTCAAACAACATCTGCAAAGCCTTTCCACACAAACTGTTCACCAGGCAGCAAAAGCAGCTTACAAGCTTCTCCATAAAGAGCAGCTTATTTCCACCACAGTAATGCCATGATAATAAGAAGAAGATGTTTACATAAGAGAAACTTAAGAGTGACATCCCACAGTTTGTTCCACAGATGTAAAAGGAAAGTGAAGTGACTCGAAGTGACAAGTTTTACAAAAGCATTGATGACAATGAAGCCAGCCGAGACGCTCCTTTTAGAAAATGGGAAGACATACCCTTTTGTTAAGAAACAACGGTATTACCGTCAGTACCATTAAAAATAGAACTAAACCAATACTATAAGACAATCACACAGATCTGATACCTTTAAATAGAAACCGTAAAACTGCAGCTGCTAACAAAGCCTGAAATCATTCCAAATCAAACCTAAATCAACCTGTGCTGCTCTGAGTATTTATGCTCAGATGGACATATTTAAAGAAAGACAAGCTTAGTTTTTTATTTGAGTGTTTTGTTATTCAAATTGTTGTGAATCAGGAACAGTTAAAAGAAAATGCAGTTTGAAAAAGAGCTGATTTATGTTGTAAAAAATATACAAGGCAGGCAACAAGCTCCCTGCTTCATGCTCTCAGCAGCAGGGAGGGGAAAGGGGGCGGGGTTGCTCCGCGCCAATAACCCTTGCCCACAACTCAGTTGCTAGTTTCTAATGAACTCCTGCTGTTCTGCAGAAACTATGTCCCAGAAAAAAACAGGTATTTTTGCCTTAAAACGACATCATCATAATTAAAAGAGCACTGGGAATGCTTTGAAAATATAAAGATGACTGGAGTGGGTCTACAAAGGGGTCTCAGTGATAAACTCTTCAATCAAATGACTCAAGACCTGCTCTTACCTTGTTCTCACATTTACGAAGAAGTTTCTTCTTCCCCAGGTCATAAATTCTAAGAAGTTTTCCAACTCCGATTAGAACCCGTCCTTGGAACGGAGCGATGGCCAGAGGAACGTCCTCTACTGGAGTCTGTTATGAACAATGCAGAGAAGATACAGTTCTTCAGCTGTGGTACAACAAACAGAAAATGGCATTCAGGGTGAAGACAACCCAGGAAACTGTCTAGTTTTATATAACTAGACGGTTGAAAATTGAGTAATTTTTTGTGAAGCAGCAGCTGTTAACACAACTGACCCATGGCGAGACACAAATCAGCAAACGATACACAATTTAGATTTCAGACTAGGGCTTCACGATTTAAGGAAAACTCTGGATTTGAGACACTAGTGTTCAGTATTGCAATGACATAACTTGAGATACATGAACAAATTGAAAATCATTTTCATTTCACAGCAAGTTTAATTTAAATAAAAGTCAACATAACTTTAATTATATCTTACATCAAAGAGCTCCACCTGATTGGTCAACAACGTGAAGGCATCTGATTGGTCAAATGCATGAAGGGATTTATTTGATTCGTTAAATACTTCAAGCTGCCATAAGATTGTTTTAGCAAATTTAAGGTTACCGTTTATTGCAATTTCTGTCGTCTTTAGTAAAATGCGCATTGCACAGCTTGATATTGCGATAACGATGAATTTGTGATTTATTGAGAAGGCCTGTTTCAGACCATCACAACATGGTTGTAAAGTTTGATCTGGCATGTTTGAAAATTTCAAAAGAGGCAGAAAATGTGTGTCCTTATCAAACACATTATGATGCGAATCATCGTCCTGTGTTCAACTAAAATTTGCAGGAAAAAGCTTGAATTTTGTCGCTTTTCAAAAAGAATTAGAATTTTGGCATTTGTGTTCAAGACAGAAGCTAAAAAAGGAAAGTGCTTCATTTATGAGATACATTTTACTTTCTATAAAAACTACCTCCTTTTCTTTTGAGGGTTACACAAATTCATTGAAAGAACGCTGATTTACTCATCTGCTGGGTTTGATTTGTGATTATGGACATTCCTGCAGTTTTGATTTATGTGATCAATTCTAAACAACTCCATGAGTGACCGTGCCAGTTACAGTTATTGATTACAAATAGCTCATCTTAAAAAAAAGAAACAAACTTGGAAATATCTCAAATTTCTCTTCAGAGCAACAAACTAAAAAAATAAATAAAACAAATTCAACACACAAAATAAATGGATCTAGGCTTTTTTATAAATACAATGAACATAGAGAAAGGAGCAGCTTTACAGATAGATGTTTGGTTGTCTTTGTGGGTCGTGTTAATCATGTAAAGCTAATCCCAAAGTTAATCAGGAAAGGACTGTATGTAGACAAGGCAGACAGGATGAAGAGTTTACCCACGATGACAGTTTTTCTTTAGCTGCCGTTGCGGTTCATGCATCACAAACATCACTCAGACTTGACTAAAACTGCTGCACAACATGTCATAAAAGCATACTGTCCATAAAAGTCTAAGATACTTAAAAAAACAAATATTTGAGACAAATTATGTCAACATTTTTTTAGATATCCCAAAATACAAAACGAGCGGATGAGGAAGACTTTTGTTTCATATTAAAAGTGTCTGAAGCTGAATGTGAGCGCGTGCTTAAGACGTTAGTGTTGTGCCCAGACAGAATCACCTAAAAACATCACGTGTGGTTAAGTGGTGGGGAAATCCCTCTGAGTCAGTGTGGAGTGTCCGAGACCGCTGGGAAACAGACTGCCTCTTCTTCTACATCAGGTAACAAACAGCTGAAAGCTGATTCACTTGGCTCGTCTCCACCCTGCTCCTGTTTCTTGGGAATCGCCCCAGAAACTGGGGCAGAAACATCCTGCCATGGTGTTGTTACAAAGCTGTCGAGTTTTAAAAGTGTGACGCCAACAGAGCGGTGAACATGGGATGCTCAGCTGTGGTCTCAACACACGGGGAAACTTTCAACTCAGCAGAGCAGAGAAACTCAACCTCACCTTGTGCACAAACTCCAGCTTCTCTCCTCCACCTGTGAGTCGGTAGGTGTAGATGAAACCTCCAGACACGGACCTGGGGTTGAGTATCATGTCTCTGGCAACTCCCACTAGAACATACCAGTCGTCTCCTGTGTTTAAGAAGCGGCACACTGCCACACTGAAACAAAGGGAAAGATACATGAGAGCATGTAGAGCTGTCACAGAGAATCAACATTTATATTTATTGTTGATAATATAAAGGAAATAAATACAAGCCGTTGGTCATGTGACCACATCCGTAGGAACAAAAAAATGTGCACCAAGGAGGCTTTTTTTTTTTACATATGTAAAAAAGTGAATTTTTTTAGTTTTTTAATCAATTTTTGTTTTGCAGTAAAAATGCTGCTTGTATTTTAAATAAATATATTTTAAATATAAGGAAACTAAACATCTGAGTCTATGGTTGTGTCTGAATTCGTTCACTACTCACTACATAGTGCACTATATAGTGCGTTCATTTTGTATTGCTGTCTGAATCTATAATTCCAAAATCTAGAAATCTAGAAATTTTCCAGAAGTCTCTGCAAAAAACCTGTGTACATCGATGCTCACTAAATCGGCAAATATAGTAAAGTAGTGAGAATGGTGTCTGAATTGCACTACATAGTCTCGCACTACATCGTTTTTAGTAGTTGGGGTGGGGATTAGGGCGGGAATTCTGACACAGCCCATGTCTTTCAGAAACGCAGAGAAGAAAAAGACAAAAGGAGTAAAGAGGAGCTGACTGCATCATGATTCCACAAAAGGTTAAGAAAAGCCATTTTTACATGTCTAATGTTTGTTGAAACAACCCCATAAACTGCTGAAATACAAAGCAGCAAAGTTTTTACAACTGAACTTCATTGTACTTCACAACTTTAATGTTATGAGCCACGAGTACTTCATTAAAAGCTCAGAAAAGCTGCATTTAACATTTGCAGGTACATTTTTTCCTAACCAACACAACAACGTCGAACGGTCTTCAGGAACTTGAGCCAAAGCTTAAATTCCCTGCACTTCATCTTAAATTCCCCCGCACTTACCTGAAAGCGGCCTCGTTCTGCTCCAGCTGAACCTGGTCCAGAGTGGTACCCTGGATGGGGTTAACCAGCCGCACCAGAGAGGCCCACTGCCCGGCTCCGGCTTTAGGAGCTCCGAAGATGGACTCTGGGAGGTTCTCGTTGAGGAATGCTGCAGCCATCTCAGCTGCCAGCTCCCGCTCGTCCTCACCTGCAGCTTCCACCATCTCCTGCAGGGGGCACCACACAAACAGCTGTTGATTTCTCCAATTCTGACAGACATTTGTTTTTGCAAAATGTGAACTCTAAATGAAAAACATGTTTTACATACATAAAAGTTCATAAATGTAAAAGAAATGCTGGCTGTGTGAACAAATGACAGGAAGGAGGAAAACAAAAACTGAAGAAATAAAACTTTAGAAATGAAACTTTTTTTTTCCTCTTTTGTAATTTTTTGCATGTTCGGTGGAAGTGGTGAGTTTTTTTTCTTTTTATGGTCTTGTAATTTCATTCCTAGAATTTTGTTTTGAGTAAAAGAGACCAGAGGAAGCAAATCTCAGCAGAGGAACAAAAAAAAAAAAAAAAAAAATCAAAGGAATTCTGTTAGTATTTTTACAGATCATTAAAGGGATTCAGCTGAAAGATGTATGATGTTGACAGTTTTTTTAAGTCTTAAGTCTGGTGGGAGAAGACTTTCAACTAATTTGAACTCTGAAAGATCAGCTTCAGCTTCTATTACTATAAGATCTTTGCTGCTCTGAGAATGGAGACAGAAACCTGAATCTACTTAAACCTTTTGCTTTATGGCAAATAAAACATCAAGTAAAAAGATGGGATTTAGAAAAGTTATATAGGATAAAATCTGAGTGTTTTCCTGTTTAAAAAAAAACATTTTTTAATAAAGCATATAAACAGCTACAGAATGAAAAAATCCCCGATTGTGTAAAAGTGGTGAAGTGAAGTCGTCATAGTTATGACAACATCTTATGTCTTTGGAAAATTTTTGAAACTACCCTCAAATAGCCTACAGGTTGATGAAAACAAGTTGATGTCGACAGCTGCAATTTAATGTACCGGTAAGTCAATTTCAGCTCCTTCACCTTGTCCACAAACAAAAAACATTTTGTTCTATTGGAACTTGATCTTCACTGCATAAAGATCAAACCCTTCCTTTGACCTCCTGTTAAGTCATTGATGAAATGTTTTGCCTGAACTGTCAGAGCACAGAGAGTTTGAGAACTGCTGCCCATTTAGTCAGTAACCGCTTTGCTGTTTCATTTTAAAAATTGTTTCCAAATGTAAAAATGTTTTACACAAATTCAGAAGATATTTCAACAATATCATTTTTTCCAGTTTTAGACACCAACTTAACCGACAGACAAGTTTAACATATTAAAAAAAAAAAAAAAAAACATGAAAAATCCTCTGAAGCCATAAGCTGCTGTAAATGTGTCATTTACCTTTAAAAATCCTAAAAATGTGTTTTATACCTCTGCCATTTGCTGCTTCCTCTGAGCTTTGGTGGCTTCGGTGTAGGCGTTGTGGTCCGTCTCGATCAAAACGAGGTTGTTCGTTTCCGGGTGAATCACAAACTTTCTGGGAGTGTACTGCAGAGGAAAGGCCACCTGGTTGAAGACAGCTCCCAGTTTCTCCAGAGCCAAGATTCTGACAGGAGAGACCAAACACTGAGTTTACTTAGGAGGTTCACCTATAAACTCTTCTCTTTGCCTAAACGTTGACGCAGGGGTATTTAAATAAAACTTAAAAGGTTTTATGAAAGAAAAGCTCCAAAAGAAAGCATCTGGAAAATTCAAATGTCTATGGTTAAAGTGTAATTAGATGACATTAAGTTTGAGACACTTTTTTTTAATTACATTTACTGTTACCCGACTGTCACACCAAATGAATGTTCCATCAGATCCACTCCGATTAAATCTTTTGATCTACTTTCAAAGACTTCCCAGTGGTCTTTTAGATATGATTTTGCAGTTTTTAGTCAAAACATTTTTTTTTTTAAACTGTCGTTTTCTAGGACATAACATTGGTCTTTTTAAGAAGCGGGGATGTTTCTGATGTGAGACAGGTTGGTTGGGGTCTCTCCCAGAGTGAAGTCTGAACAGAGTTAAGCTTCTCTTCGTTCCCTGGTTTCCCCCTTTGTTTCTAAAGATTTTTCACAATCTTCTTGATCTTTTTGGCTACTTAAACTTTACAGCCTGTTAGCACACAGTCACATGTACACGGTCTGAGTATTTCCGCTAAACCACTATTGTAAAGTCTGCAGAAGCTGCATGAGTTAAAACAGCAGCATCACAGTGCGCTTATACTTATTCTGATTAAGATGTTTGTTGGGGGTTCATATGGGACAGGGTCTGGACCTGGTCCGCCTGTCCATGACTTCTGCTCTAAAGTCTCCCAGCCTGGTTACAATGCTGCATGTATTTCGTGCAGCCGTACCTCAGTGTGTTGGTGGAGATGGCCACAATGCCTTCTGGGCATTGTTCAGAAGCAAAGCCAGAGGCGTACTCCAGCGTCTCATAGGACAGGGGGGTCAGATGGAAGCGGGACTGGTATGAATAGCTGAGCCAGGAGCGGCTGGACATGGCCAGCACCTAAAAGCAAAGAAAATTCATAGCTGCAGTGAACACACAACAACTTATAGAGGAAAAGGAGAAATGATCAGCTGCATTCTCACATTTTTTCATAATAAATTTTATTTAAAAAAAACTTAAATTAAATGTTTTACTGTAATTGAAAATTCTGTCTATGGACCAATAAACAAGACATTATTTGTTTCACATACGGCTTCCTGTCCCTGCATCCTGACTCTGAAGAGCTTGACGGGTCGGGATCCGAGGTACCGGGTTCTGGTGTCGGACAGGTCTCCAGTCACAGGGTCTAAGACGGTCCGCAGCAGCACACCGTTCTGATAGATAGGAAAAACAAATACATGTCTAAACTACATTGATAGAAATGCTCTTAATAATAGTGCCTGAATAATTATGAATTAAAGTCCAGAGGAGGGAACAGCTCTGAAAAACTAACAAGAAAAAAAAAAAAACCCAATGTGGTCTTCTTTTGCATCCTATAATAAAATTGTACAGAAAAGACGTCAATAATTTGCCACAAACAGTTTTTTAAAACACCTGCAGCCCGATGTTGAGGTAGAGGAAGCCCATAGTGCCTTTTTCTCCAAGTTCGTCCTGTTTCTCCACACCTCCCATCTCCACGATGCACAGACTCTCTGGCTGAGCAGGGAGGGCCTGCATACTCAACGGCTGAAGACAATCCTAGAGGGGATAAAAATGGAAAGGCTTTAAACAAATCTCTGCACGTACAAGCATTATAAAGTCTGACTTTAAAATGATAAACATGTTAAGTACAAAATAACTTTTCCCCCCCAGATTAATGTAATGCAGCCACTAAAAACCCTTTCAAAGGCACCTCTTTTACTAATTGTAACTTGATGTTTCTCAGGACAGACAGACCTGCTCCACTTTAGTAATAAACCAACTTAAACCATAAATATGAGTGTCGCCACATGGTAGGTTACTCTCTGGCAACTGGGAAGGGCTTAACGACAAACTGCGCCCTATTTTAAAGATCGGATATTTTGTTTTATTTTTTAAAGTGCAGTACGAGAACTTTTTTTTCCTTTAATGCGGGTTTAAACAAAGAAATCATTTAAGCTTATTAATAAGTGGACTTTAAATGGTCAAAGTTCTGGTTTGTTGTTTTGAGACGTTTAATCTTTCCATTTGGAAGTTTTGACACTGGATTGTGTTCATTTTACTGTCAAGTTGCCTTCAATTCATTGAAACCAGAGCTAAACCAATACTTTTTTTGTTCAGATTGCTGAACTCTAACAATAAACAAATGTGCTGTGTAGAAAATAGTGTTTTCAACTATTTTTGTCTAATTATGGAAATTATCACTTAAGAAGCTTTTGCAATTATATTAATAGACAGCTTTAAATGTGTAAACAATTTGAAATTTAACTATTGACATGTGATTAAAAGTAGATTGATTTGAGTCATTTCACCTTTATCCAGATGTTAAATGTCACAACCTGGGAATTCCTGATCTCCAGATATCCAGAAAGGCATTACGTGAAGCATAAAGAAGCTTGTCTGATCCTTGTCACCACTTCTTTGGATCAACGTGAAAAAAGAAACTCTTCTACATTCTGCAGTTGTGATTAAAGTCCAATAAAACTCTGCAGATTCACTCTGAAGTATTTTCCATTTGAGTGTCTGGGTTCTGATGTTCCTGGAAGTCAGTCAGAGATCTGAGCAGCCTCCACACAGAAAAGGGTGTAGCAATTTTATAAAACGCACCAACACCAGCTCACACTGGAAAGTGTTTGAAAAGGATTCAGTGAACATCCCAACAAAAGGAAAAAAAATTACACATTCAAACCGGTTCCTGATGTTAGGAGCACTTTTTACAGGTGTTTGGCAGCAGAAGAGAATGATTAATAGCTTTCCTTCTCTCTGTAGTGTGAATGGCCAAGTCTACATCCATACCTCAGGTTACCAATAAAAAACATTTTTCCCTTTACAGAACCCCACCTACACAGCAGTTGTCAAGATAAACTGCCATTCAGATTTGCATTTGTACCGAAGGGTCCAAGGAGATGATTCGAACGGTGTTGTCGACCAGTCCGACAGCCAGGAAGCGGGAGCGCTGCTCACCCGGCGGGACGTTTGCCAGGCTCATGCAAACCACGTCTGCAGACATCTCCTTCCGCTCCGTGTACTCGTTCAGCTGGCCAGACTACAGAAGACACAAGTATGAGAGGAACACATACACAATTGTCCTCTTTATGAAGCACTGATATCACAAAACACTGTTCCATCTAGTAGAACTTTTAGAAGTGTTCTAATGCTTCCTGCAAACAGCAACCGCACAGTTCTGATTCCTCTTGGATTGATCCCAAAAAAAACTACAAGAACCCAAAGATGATCTACTGGAATGTAATCTAGAACAGTGGCGGTAAACAGTCCCCTCTAATGCTCTAGTGCCAGTTAACCTGAGATGATGCCAAAATCCACCTATAATGTTCATTCAAAGAGGATAAATCTATCCAACACAGAGCTGATCTAATGTAAAATAAAAACACATCTTATAAAACCGATTCGTATTTAGGACATAAAAAAAAATTTTTTTTTTTTTGATAGACAAAATGACCCATCTGATCATTTCATTTACAGAGTTACGGTGAAATTACAACCATAAACTCATTTTATTTAGGTTTTTATTTTTGAACACAGCAGACCGTATGTTTCAAAAAACGGATCAGCGTTGGCTGCCCGCGTCCACACCACATTCAAACTTGTATAAATCCGGCCTATTGGTCATTGCTCGAGTCATTTGGATCAAGTCTATTGACCAATTCCACAGAGTTGCTGCAAAGTATTGATATGTTGCAGGTAACTTGTCCTTTCGATGTTGCACTTAGGGAGCACTAATAAAAGCCTTACCGGGTCCATCTCGAAGTAGACTAGCTCCCCTCCTGTCAGGGCGATAACCACCTGCCTCTGGTTGACGGCGCAGCGGACAATGGTTTTTTTACCAGGAGTTTTCCACTCGTTCACTCGCTTGTCTGCTCTGATGTGGCGAATGCCATCTGGGTACACCTGTCCCCAAAACGGTAAAAAAGAGAAAATACATTTAGCAAAAGAGGCACACAAGGTAGACTACCAAAAAAAAATAAAAATTAAATGCTAGACCAAAACATTTCTGTGAAGAATGGCCTACAGGTGACTTTTGACCCACCTGAACCAGGGCATCTTCTCCCAGCAAAGAGCAGGAGAGAGTGGGTGTTGTTCCCAGAAACCCTGAATCTGTCACTTCCTCCACGGTCTCTCCGATGGACAAAACCAAAGTGGCGTTGACGAAAGACACGATGATGTAGGCATCAAACTCGTCTACAAAAACAGAAGTGTAAGAAAAGGGGCTTAGCTTTTATTTTAGTGCCGTGTTTCTGAACCCCTTTTCTCCAGTCCCACCATGTTTAGGTCAGAGGTGGATCAGGTGTGTTTTATAAAGAAAAAAAAAGTCAAACGTGCATGGCAGCAGTCTGAAACACTGATTTAGAGGAAGACAACTGCTTGAAGTAAACCCTTTATAACAATTATAACATATATATTATATAGCCATACAGAGAAACAAAGTGATGTGTGTGAAAAACAAAAAAACCTCTGCAGTCTTACAATTGAAGCACACACATATATAAAAAGGTTAATGAAAAGAAGCTGAGCTGACACGCGGCAGATTTTTCATTATTTAACTATATCTAATCTATAGATTGAGCGAGGGGCAACTTTTATTGCACTCATTGTACTGATGGAGCAGCTGCTCACACCCCCAGGGGCAGATGTAGACCGTCGGTATCAAGATCAACAGATGAATGAATAAATTACATTAAAACTATTGTTACTTAGTGATTTCAGAGTCAATCTGCTTTCAATCAACAGTCGGGGCAGACGACGATGCAGATGCTTTACATTTCCTGAAATTCACTCGCTGGTGTTTTATGTTTAATTCAAAATGAAAAACCTATATGGCATTTTCAATAGGACAAGGCAGATGTAGTTGTATTTTACAATTTGACAAGAAAAAATAATTCATCAAATACTTTGCGTCATCTAAACTCAACTAAAACATAATTACCCTAAAAATAAAAGTTCTCTGTCTTATATTTGAGATATAGTATAACTACAGTATTAGACTCTTTTGTGTAAATATAAATGTGAAATATTAAATGTAGGGTTACCTTCCACATGTCTGCGTACCGTCCACACAGCATTGGGGTTACCAGGCAGCTCAGAAACAGCCATCTCTGACACCTGAGAACAAGGACACAACTCAGAAAAAGAGGACCAACAAAAAAAGTACAAAAGATAGATTCTGCTTTCTCACTTTTTATTTTATTTTATAATGTTCTTCTGCTTGCATTAAACAATAAAGCATCACATCTACATAACATTTTGGCAGTTTAAAACTCAGTATCGTAGTGTTGCATCACTACTGCATACAAGTATGTTTATGATGAAAGTGTCAAAGAAGAATGGTACTAAATTTAAGGATTTATTGTTTTATTACATTACATCAGGCCTACTATAAGCCAACTGAATGGTTTTTCCTCATTGTTTTTTGCCTATTAGAAAATGTTAGGAAATTATCGAAATTTTTAGTTTTAGTTGTTGTTTTGTAAAACACAAATCATATATCAAACTGAAACAAAAATATGACCCAAAAGTTCAGGTTTTAAGGCAAAAGTTAATTGTTGCATCCTTATTGGTAACTACATTTTCTACATGTAATTAAAAAAAAAAAAAAACATGAAACGTCTAGATTCACCTCTAAAACAAATAATGTGATCACAGAAAGATGAGCATCTCTTCGGTTAAGTATCAAGAGGCCATCGACACATTAGTTTCAAATTTAGTGCTGAACAGCTGCTTCTTTTCACGCCGAGACGAGTTGAGTTTCTTTTGTGTCAATCAACACAGCAAAGAATGAACAGGAAGAAGAAAAAAAACACTGACCAAAGAAGCTCATGGATTTTCTAAAGAGACTGTAAGCAGGTGACTAAAAGCAGGTTAAACCGATAAAGCCACCTCTCCATAAGCCCTACCCTGTCCTCTATGCTGATTCATAATTTTCTAATTTCATGTGCGGTGTCAAACTTTTTTAGAGCACTCGAGGCTGTGGGTCTAACCGTGCTAACCAACGATGGATTGTAGCGTAACCAGATTCTTGATGTGCCAGAGAGGAACATCAAAAACATGTCTGTCTTGTTTATCAATATCTAAAAAAAGAAGACCAGCAGCTCAACCATTGCTATGATTTTCTCCATTCTTATGAGACAGAAACAAGACCGTGTCCCAGCACACAGGAAGACGTCCGCAGAGTTTTGCTTCATCTTCTTGTGAACAAGTGCGTCAACTTTGCGGTTGGATTCTGAGCTGATCAAACGTCAACTCAAATCAAGGTGCGTCAGAAGAAATCTGAGTTATTCTTACAAACATGCCCAAAACCGTCATCATATATGTAAGGCTTTTTCCACCTTCCTGGGTTGAATATCCTACATACAAACACGTCGGAGAGATGACCGTTTAAAATAAGCACACTATTACTTTTGGATATTTACACTAATTTGCTTTTTTTGTTTTTTTTTGAGTTCTACTATTCTACAGGATCAGAATGACAAAGAACATTAAATTTTTCCAAATCGAACCCAATTAAAAGTGTTTTAATGATAAAGTGTGTAGCTACATTTTAGTTTTAGCATGATATATCAACTCCTCTGTCATTGCATGTAAAGCTCTGGCTTACAGTTCCCTCTCCTCTGCCCTCTGGTTAATGATTCTCGTTTCTAGATATGTAGCTCAGACTACTGTATCTGCGCAACTGTGACTGTACTAGGGCTGCAGAATAAATCACAAATTTATCGTTAGCGCAATATCAAGCTGTGCAATACGCATATCGGAAAAGTCAGCAAAAATAGCCATAAATGTTAACCTTAAATGTGCTAAAACAATCTTATGGCAGCTTGAGGTATTTAACGAATCAAATAAATCCATGTACCGTAATTTCCCCACTATAAGCCGCTATTTTTGTCATACGCTTTCGACCCTGCGGCTTATTCAATGACGTGCACGTGACCGCCATTACAATATGACGCAGCTTTCAAGTTAAAAGCAATTGTTAAAAGCAGTGTGAAAAAATCAACCATCACCAACGGGTTTGGAAAAGCTGGTCTGTTGCGTGACGGAGAGGACAGCACAAGTTCAGGAGTGAGTTTACCTCTGAGTCAGAGTGACACTAGCCCAGCTATTTAGCAGCTCCGTAATATACGAGATGATCTTTTAAACGTGCTTTTATTATCGTTATGTTTATTATGAAGCACCTGTTCGTTCATAATTTTATTTTTAATCTGTGTGGTCAGTAGGGTTGTGCCGATGGACGATATCATCGTCCATCGTGATGGGTGACTGACATCCCGATGGAGAGACACCATCGTGATGCCACGCCCCCGCCACGTTGCGCGTCGACACCATAAGCCGCGGTTACATGTACAAAATATCCTGATGGGATCAATGGTCGGATTAGAATCCAACCGTGTAGATGGGCCCAGAAAAATGTTTTCAGAATATAAAAACGTTCACTAAGGTCACAATTTCGGTCGGAATAAATCATTCGCACATGCGCAGTATTCGCACATGCGCAGTTTGAAAACCGGAAGGGGATACAACTTCCGCCGAGCGGCTTTTTTTCCAAACTTTATTGAATGTAACAATTCAATACAAAACGATAACAGCGCCGAGCGGCTATATATATTGACATGTCAGCTCGGTAAAATACGAGACGATCTTCAAAACGTGCTTTTAATAATGTTACGGTTATTATGAAACACCTGTTCGCTCATCATTTGAATTTTAATCCGTGTGGTCAGTGCTTTTTCTGAATGTAGCCAGGATTAGCAGTATGCTAACACGGGCTAACAACATTAGCTTTGGGTGGCGCTAAATCCTGTGAATAACATCAGCCTTTATTTAGTCGGAACACGACTGGAAACACAAATCCACGTGATTGTTTGAATGTTTTCTAAGGACTGAGCGACATTTCTGCTTTGATGCTCAAACCGCTGTGTGTGCTGACGATCCGAGCTGTGCTCAGACACACTTTTAGACCCGGTTCTGAGTTTGATAGCTCGTATCCCTAGAGCTGCGGGACGGATCGCAGTCTTAAATCTCCCACACATACCGCTCATGTACCCCCCATCAAACACAAAGCTGTAAATCCGCACTCCGCCGGTCCACTCCGCCAGTTAAGTGCGGGAGCGGACTACTTCTTTTCTATCTTGCTTTTTACTTTTTCTGTAAAGTCACTTCCCTCAGTTTATACTGGATCATCGCGGATTAACCATTAGTTGGGAAATAAAATGAAAAAAGCAAAATAACGAATAGCAGTTATATAAGAACGAAAAATGCAAAAACACCCCCCCCCCCCGACGATGTCATCGTCCCTCCCGATGGTTGACAGCAAACATCGTCAACGGCCAATTTAGGGGACATCGCCCAACCCTAGTGGTCAGTGCTTTTTTGTGGCAGAACGAAGCCGGAAGAACGGTTAGGTGAAGGCTAACATGCGCTAACAACAACATTTAGCCTGGATGAACATGAATCGACGCGGGAAATGCCGCAATCTGCAGCTTGGCTGCACATAAATATGTGGGAATAACATCGGCCTTTATTTTGTCGGGACACGACTGGAAACACAAATCCACGTGATTGTTTGAACAGTTTCTAAGGACTGAGCGGCATTTTGCTTTGAAAAGCTCACACCGCCCCAAAGCCGCTGTGTGAGATGGAGACACGGTTTTCCTGAATTCGGCTGCTCGTTCACATAGAGCTGCGGGACAGATGGCAGACCAAAGCCTCCCTCCCGTAACAAAGCATCCTCCCCGCCCCTCAAACACAAAAACTAAGTCCGGCTGCTCTGCTCAGAGACACGGTTCGCTCCGGCAGCCACACGCTTTGCACCGGGCGTCCGGGGAGCAACAGTGTGGCGTGCCTCTCTGCGAATACAACTATCTTCAAATTACTTAAAAGGTTGATTTTCCCCAAAAAAGAGAGCTGACCATGCCCCCGAAGAAACACCAGGAATACGAAGACCTCAAAAAGACTCTTGACATTATTCAAGAAACGCTGAAAAGTTTTATGGAACAAGTGTCGGCTAAGCTAACGCCACTTTGGGAGATGATGGAAGAGTTCCGAAGATTTTGGGCTCAAAACGAGCAGCGAGAAAACCGGGTCGAGATTCTGGAGAAAAGACTGGACGATGTGGAACAGCAAGTAAGGATGAATAATGTCATTCTCACTGGAGTACCAATCAAGCCTCGAGCGAAACTGACAGCAGGAGCAAGCACTGCTAATGCTAGCGCTAGCGTAGCTAGCAGTGCCAATACGGAGATCGGGGCAGAGTCTTTGGAGCAGCAAATACATTCATTTCTCACATCTAAAGGGATTACCCTGGATCTCAATACCATCGAGACCTGCCAACTGCTCCCCAGGAGAAAGGAGACGGATAAACCAGCGATCCTCATCAGGTTTGTGAATCACAAACACAAGCTAGCTTTGATGAATCAAAGGAAAAATCTGAAGGGATCTGCTGCTTATCTGAACGACCATCTGACCAGAAGGAATGCTGAAATCGCCAAACATGCCAGGCTTCTCAGGAAGCGTAAGCAGATTGAGAACACTTGGGTTAAAGGCTGCAGGATTTACGTCAAACCGCTCGGTCCAGAGGACCGATCCAAGGTTCTGGTTGTGAACACCATGAAGGACTTTGAGAAGTGTTTAATCACGGTCGTCTGAAACAACATGGAGTAATAAACCAAAGAGCCAAATAATTTCAAGAAATATGACGCCTGGATTCCTCACTTTCTCTGTATGTCTGATGTAACCTGAATAACAGCAGAGAGTTCTGACCTGCAGACAACTTGACCTCAACTTTCACCGTCGCTGATATCAGCTGGAGAAGGATATGGACCTGAATCTAATGTCTGCAGTCATAACATCGAAGAGAACTATTAACTCTGTTTAAACCCAGAAGTACGGCTGTTATCAGTAAAAGAAGAAATGCCAACCTTGGACAATCGACAGTTATGGACCCTTTTTACTTTTCCCCTACAGCATTACTTTATTATAAAAAAATAAAAAAAAAATAAAAAAAGTAAAACAAATGATTAATCACTTATTTAAAATTGTTAATTTGATTGACTTTTAATGATATTACTTCACTTTCTCCAAAAATTGATAAATTGATTCAAAAATCTTTCCTAATGTAGCATAATTTTGCACATGTTTTTAACTTTTGATACTTGATGAAATTTTGCTATGAAAATTCCTGAAACAGTGTTGTGTCTACTTTACTGATATAGTATTATGTTTTATACATATGAATGGCTTTTACAAGTAACATAATCTGCATATATTTCATATGACTGATCTGCATTTGCCATGTTGATTTCTAAAATAGTTATTTTTGACGTAATACTTAAGTAATTCATCTTTGTCATGTGCTTTATCGATATCTTATGATTTTTAATTCTGTCTGATAAAAACTGGGAACCGGATATTGATAAATCATGTAATAAAATGGTTACAGTATAACGGGGTGGGATTATATAAGTTCGCTTCCTTCCACTCCCTTTCAAGCAATGTATAACTGATGATTATATTTCTGTTGTGTATTATTTGTACTTAATTGCTTGAAATAAATCATTTCAAATCAAAAAATCAAATCAAAACACGCACGCGGTTTCAGCTTATATACATCCTCAATCTACAACACAGTGTGGCAACACTGGGGTTAGCCCCGTCTTAAACCCCTAAGATTCATGGGAAGTGGGGAAACGTGGGTGTAAATTTCCTGACCATAACTGAGGGAGCTGTGAGCAGAAGTGAGGTGCATGTTGTTTGGTAAACGTGGGTGTGTTCAAATCCATGAGCTGACGCACTGTTAACTCCTCCCTCAAAGAGACTGAAGGCAGTCGCATAGTCTATAGGGCAGGATAAGCAGTGACGGGCCAATATTGTTGGTAACAACATGCGACTCGAATACAGGTGCGGCTTGTGTATGAAAATTGTGACTTAACCTCCTTAAATTGAGTAAGTGCGGCTTGTAATCAGGTGCGGTCTAATCAGATGGACCCCTTCACGTTGTTGACCAATCGGATGGACCCCTTTGATGTCCCTTTGATCCCCTCCTATGTAGATGAGGATCATTTGGAGTATATTTTCAGTTAAGTTATGTTGACTTATTTAAATTAAACTGTTCAATTCAATTCAATTCAATTCAATTTTATTTGTATAGCCCAAAATCACAACAACAGTCGTCTCGATGGGCTTCGAAGTAAAACATGAACTTAAAAGGATCACGAATACAAAGAGTTCAATAGGAAAATACTAAAATGAACTAACAAACTGACTATGCTATACTGGCCTCCCTGCCCTTAGACCCCCCTTCGACTGTTGCATGGAAATAAATGCAAACTATGTTTTATTTGTTAATGTATTGCATGTTATATCGTCATTGCAATATTGACCACTAATATCGCAAATCACAAGTTTTCCTCCTATCGTGCAGCCATAAACTGTACTGTAGCTATGTGTCCGACACTTAAATGGGTAGTAAGCATTTAGGTAGTTTGGAAAACAAAACACTCTATAAAAACACCACTTCTACTGAATTTCACGGCATAAACTTTTCTTTCTGAATTTTATTTACAAGCAGTAAATTAGTGGGGGGGGGGGTGCAAAATCACGTCCGTCATTAAATGTACTCAACCTCTGCTGTGTCAGAATTATTGACAGACTCTTCAGATTTTACTCAGAGAAGAGACATGACAATGTCATCACTTGATCAGCAGGAAGACTGTGTGAATTTTCTAATTCTACATAAATATTATATATACAAAAAGAAATACCTCCAGTCCATGCCGAAGAACTCTCAGAGTTGACTTGGGACCTCGTCCGCAGGCGACATACAGCTGAGGAGTGTCTTCATTTGCCAAATCAGCAATCTAACGAGCAGCATAAAGAAAAGAAAAGTTTCTATTGTTCTCTTTTAAACTCCATTTACCCCAAATCAGCTTTGAAAGTGCAAGAACTCACTTGACAGGACATGATGGGTGACATGTTCTCTTGTTCATCCACCAGCACCAGGTTTTTGAGCGGCCGAGGCTGGAAGAAGAAAGTGTCTCCCTCCTCCAACGGCATGGCAGAGGAAAACTCGGGCTCTTCATCGTCGTCACCCAAGTGAGCGATCTGATAAAGGTAACTGCAGGAAAAGGCAGCAGAGTGACGAGCGCTCAGTACACAGAACAAGCTAACCTAGACCAGCCTAAAGGAAGAGTGGTGAGCGAAACTTACTGGTTTCCAAACTCTGATGCCACAAACAGGAAGCCAGTCTTCAGGACACACATGGCTGTTGCTACAGGAATCGTGTCGAAATACTTTAGCCTGATTTCTGTGACCTGAAACAACAGTCATCACTCATGTGTGATTGTGTTCTAAACTAGAAAGCTTCCTCTGTAAAGCAGACGTGTAAGTGGGAACTGATGACAGTCATTGGCTACTGAAAATAACACAAAAAAGCCAAACGTCTTAAAACAAAATTTTAAAACTGCATTGCATTGTTAAATTGCCTTCATGATGGCTGTGGTACAGACGAGAGCAATCAACCGCTGATTGACTGCCCATGTGTCGAACTGTCCTTGAGCAAGACGGTGAGCCCCACATTGGTGGTTACAAGGGTCTTGTACGGCAGGAGAGCTGCCATCAATCAGTGTGTGAATGTGTGTGTGTGCATGGATGAATGGGAGTGTGTGAATGTGTGTGTGCATGGATGATGGGACTGGGACTGTAAAACGTTTTGGGACTTAATAAAGGCAGAAAGCTTATATATACCGTACTAATAGTGTTCCCTCGTTTACTGCAGGAGTTATATTCAAAGTAAATAACTTGCAATAGTTGAAATCCACAAAAAGGTGTTTTTTTTAGAATCTAGAATAATTTAGTTTTGAAGCTGTAAAACTCCTCAATACACACTTTATCCACTTTTTACAGACAGAAAAGAAAAATAAGTCCAGTATTATAGATTAAAAACAAAGATTTAAGCGCAACTGAGGGTTTATGTACTTTGAAAAACTGA
This sequence comes from Oryzias latipes, assembly GCF_053564925.1. NCBI lineage: Eukaryota > Metazoa > Chordata > Actinopteri > Beloniformes > Adrianichthyidae > Oryzias > Oryzias latipes. Next base: position 28,220,772 of record NC_136242.1, on the reverse strand, counting down.
ATGTATTCTGTACAGAAAACACTTGATTGATAACTGTCTACAGCCAATCAGGATGCAGAACACCATGGGCTGTAAAAATAAAAGTTGCAAAACTGCAAGGCCATGAAAAATGAACCACTTTGTAGTTATGAACCACTGTATAGGACATTTTCATCATTCAGAGATGCAGCCTGTCCTTCCTGCATGTTCTCCATAGATCACGAACTAATAAGAAAAACGACTTCAGAGTGATGCCGTGCCTATGTGCCCTCATGAAGAACTTCACTCTCATCAATAAACGCATCTGAAAAACACGCCTTCACAAAAGTCAGGCGATACATTTTACAAAACTGGTGGTTGATATTGTTTGCCACCCTCTAAAAAATTAAAAGAATATCAGCCCTTATGTCTGCAACATTTTTCTTTTCCCAATTTTAATAAAGATCAGGCTACATTTAACAGCCAATCAGCTAGTTTCTGCATGCACGCACCATTTCTTCGTCCGTTTCCAGTGTGACCTTGAAGATGTCTCCCTGCTCCGTCTGAGCCAGGAAAAAGAACATAGACTTGGTCTTGTGGGTGGCTGAGCACACAAAGATCATGCCGCGCTCTGGGTCATCCAGGTCGTTCTGTGGGACGGACAGAAGAGAGCATGAGGGACGACAGACAGCAAAATGAAAATAAACATGCAGGCTGAACTGAAATGGCAGATAGAAAATAGAGTGAGTGACTTGCAAAAGGTTTCCACATAAACAAAAAAATCTGCTTCTATTTGTAGCTATGTGAAGTCGCTCTCAGACTGAAATATGTCCTTTTTTTTGTCTTTGAAAAATGTTGTTGGTTTTTTGCTTGGACTCACCCTGCGGCGGGGAATGGGACAGCGGATGTCTGGCTGGTCTCCAAAGTTCTTGTAGGTGATGTAGTTTTCAGAGCAGATCAGAACTCCACTAGGTCCATCTGAACCCCCCGGAACTACAGAGAAGAAGTTTCTTCTTCAGTCATGATAGGAAACAGGAAGGATTATTGATCCAAGACTGATTATTTTTGTGCCGATAAGATTCATATAGTCAAGAAATGTTATTCTTTTGCCAACATTTTATGGGAAGACAAGTCTGGTTTACCAGCCAAGCACGCACAAAACCAAGTGCAGATGATGGATTACCACGAGAACTGGGACTTCAAGAGAAAATTCACCTCTGAGCTGCCAGGGTGAAGTTACGGTTTCGGATGTGATGACAGCATCTCCCAAAGAAGCTCAACAGAAACAGTCTTTCTTACCACCTTACCTATCAGCGTTGTGACAGAACTTTTTTTTTTTTTCAAAATGGTTCAACTTTACTCATAAACGAAAAACAAACTGCGTCTTAATGAAAAACTTCATATGGATTTGAATAATTACCAGTGATGAGGAAATTTCCGTGTTCCTCCAAAGCCTCGCTGTATTTTCGCACCACGTGGTTAAGGCCGAGGTCCAGCTCATAGAAGGTGAGAGTCTGCTGGGTGTTTGCAGCAGCTTCTCCTGTTGGGTCGTTGTCCGCCTCCTGCAAAGAACGCAAGGTTATTTAGAGCCCGTTATTACATTTTAAAACCTGTTTGTTATGATCAACCTTTTGGACAAACTGAGATCAGAAATCAAATCTTTCTCCAGTAACAGTCAGAGAAGAGACATGGAAAATTCATCACACTCAAAACAGCCCAAGCCTTAGTTATATAAAAGAAAGAAAAAAACTATTTGATTTTTACACTTACTCACCTCATAATCCATTTCTAAGCAAGCAAACATGGGATTTTCAAAGCCAACGTCGACTCCAACAACATGGTAGACCAGAGTGTTGGCTTTATGAGCTTCCAGAGGAGAGGAGATGGTGAGTCTGGCTGCAGCGTCTCTGTTCAGAATATAAACCAGCTTCTGTTTCTCTATGGCCCCTGAGGAGCAGAGCAAAACACATCCAGAAACAGATTTACAATGTTAGAATAAAGTTAGCAAGAATTCCCTCTTTCCCTTGGGGGATTCTGACACTTGGACTGATGCTAACAGTTGTGACACATTGAGTTAAAAAAACCATTGCTAGGATCCTTCACAACTGCAGTTCATGCAATCTGACAACCAGGTAGTAACTGCTCCATAAGGATCAAGAGTGCCGGTTAACTCAGGATTTCACACAAACATCTGATATTAAACCAAGTCACCTAAAAGATACAGATGAGATACAGATTTTTCCGTTTCATCCCCTGCATGTTAAAAAAACGGACATTTAACTCTTAGAAGATTCAAAATGTAAACATATTAGCCTCCTTATTGTGACTTTTTCATAAATTGGTAAATTTTCCCTATTAAAAAAAGATAAATTGAAATTTCTTTAAAAACATTCTAAAATAATTGAAATTTAAGACAAAATTTATCAAAATATACAGAGAAGAAAAATGTCCTGCTCAAGGTTTTTTAGTCAGAATTAAAAAAAAAAACACTAGAAGGGGTTTTAATTATTTAGCAGTAAAAACAAATGGTAAATGGCGTATAATTATATAGCAGTTTCTACCCTCTTTCGAAGGCCCAAAGCGCTTTACAGTCTCAGTCCCATTCACCCATGCACACACGCATTCACACACTGATGGCGGCTCTGCTGCCGAACACTGGCGCGAACCTCCCACCTCCCAACCCAGGCGGGGTTCAGTGTCTTGCCCAAGGACACTTCGACACATGGCCGTGCAAGGCGGGAATCGAACCCGCAATCATACGATCATGGGTCGACCGCCCTACCGCTGCACCACGGCCGCGGGTAACAAAGCAAATTTCTAGAGGAATGTGTTTTTCAACTATGTTTGCAACCTTCTGTTCAGTTTCAATCGATCATTACAGAGAACCTGCTTCATTGAAAAAGTTGCACAAATTCATTTTAAATTAATTAAACAGCAGAGAGAAAACCAAAAATATCTCTCATTTCAATATCTCTCATTACTTCAAATGTATGAAATCTTCACTTTAATTGATCTTTTGCACTCTGTGTGTTTGCTACTCTTTGAAAATTACACATGGAACCATTTGAAATTGTGAAGAAGAGAATACTGAAAGAATGCGCATTTAAAGGACACGCTAAGAACTCTCACCTATCATGACAGCTCTGCCTTTAGGGTCTACAGCCAGGTATTGTCCCGGGACGATCCGTCTGCAGCCGCTCTTCCCAAAGGTTTCCTGGTGGATCTTCTCAAACATGTTTTTAGATGGATGATACTCCAGGATGACGATGCGTCCGCTGTCACTTCCAACAACAATATAATCTACAAACAAACAAATTAACCAAACACACGCTTTGAGAATTTGTTTTGAAAATGAGGATAAAGTAAACGTGAAAAAAGGGCTTCCTGCTAGCTTAAGAGTTTTGACCTTCATCAAACACAGTCACTGAAAACTGACAGCTTATATTTGGGGGAAGATCTCTGTCCAGAGTAAACCAAACCAGAGCAAAACACACACAAAGCTTCAACAGTAACAGTTAACTGACAGATTACTGAGAAACATCACAATTAATGACAAGAAGAAACAGTTTTCAAATCATTTTCAGCAGCACAAATATCAAAAGCAAACCAAATCAAGTGATTCAATAAGCAGCAACATTTCTTTCTAATCCTTTGGTACCTAAACACCTAATTTTACAGGATAAAGTTCAATGAGGAGAGTGAAGCTTATTTTATTCCTCATCATTAAAATTAAGCGAAAGAATCACATACAAAAATCTGTAAATCAGTACCAAAGCCTTTTTAGAATAAACTCTGACCATTCTTTTAGGAAAAGCAAAATCAGCAAATCTTTCACCTGTAACATATTGTTAAATAATGATGGTTACATACCTTTAGTTCCTCCTGTGAGTCTGAAGGCCATCAGCGATCTCACAATACCAAACACTTCCATTGTGAGGAGTGTGTGCACTTTCCCCGTGTTGGCGTCTGGGCGCAGTAACTCCAGGATCTTTCCTCTGGAAACTACAATCTCCTGCATTTTGGTTCCTAAATAATGAAAAACAAAATGTATTGACATTAGATAAGACGTTTGTGAAGAAAAAACAATCAGCTTTGTGTTGAACCATTTGACAAATGTGTCTATGAAGACTCTCATTCATCCAGGTCGATTCCATAATAGGAGTAGGTTTAGAGGCCGTCATTTGTACTTTAAAGTTAGAAGATGTTTCACCTCTTATCCAAGAGGCATTGTCAATTCTGAATTGGCTGTAAAAGAGCTGGTATAGATGCGCTCATGGGGGAGGAGTTTCAGGTCTGACTCCTCCCCCATGAGCGCATATATACCAGCTCTTTTACCCGCCCCTAAACCTACTACTATAATTTGACAAATGAATTTATTTAGGACAATGAAGGAAAAAAAATAACTTATGTCTTTGTTTTCATGTAGATGCCAAGTTAAGGTCTACTTAAGGTAGATTTGGAGAAGAAATGGTTTAATGGATATTTGCATCAATAGGCATCAAAGGATTAAGGGGAGAATGGCACATTTTGGAGTGAAGAAAGGAGTTTATGGTCTGCAACTATAGTACCTACATACTACTACAAGCTTTTCCCAGTAGCATTTTTGTCTGCTACCAATTCCCAATTATTTGAATAAAGAAATACTCAGAAATGCAATTTAAAGCTTAATTTTCTTAGTGTAAGTCCAGCATGGAAAGAACGTATTAAAACACAGCTTTCATTGGTGTGGGTCTTGAGTGACAAAAGCAGTGGAAGGCCGTCATAGTACCGCTAGAAGCTCACCTGAGAAGTTTCCATGGATGGCATGGCTGATGCCGGTAGCGCGCTGCAGGGTGATGTTGTACAGAAACATGATTGCTGGTCAGTTGTTTCTACACAACGACCTTCTGGAGCGGCTAACTGAACCTTAGCCCGGGTGAAAGCTACAGGAAAAAAATTAAAAAGTATATTTACCAACTCTGCACAAAGATGTGACAAGTGACACGCAAACTAAGCAACTTTTAGTATCAGGCACGTAAAATGTCAGGGAAAAGACGCACGTTGAACTTGGTGAAACAGATCAAACTTAAACAATTGTCTAAATACAACAAGAAATAAACACTGAAGTATGGGATTTGAGGACGGGAAGGGGTTATATTTTGTTTACACACTTCACAGCAACTGCCAACATTAGCTAGCTATTTTGTAATAGCATTAGGCTTTACCTTTTTAGCATTTTACACAATATGTTATTTAACGACCACGAGACTGTGGCGTATACAACTCGAGCATTGCTGTTGCGATATCCCAAAAAAGGTTTAAAGGGAAAAAAATTAATATGAAAGGAGTCATTATTCAGTCTGCTAGCTTGGGGGAGCCTATTCATTCAAGGCGCCACTTTTACCGATGAATCTACAGCTGTGCAGCTTTTTCACCGATATTTTTTACACATTAAAAAAAATATAAAGCTCAACAAGTTGAACGGTGATGCAGATTTGTAAATTGAAACTTTTACCAGTGGGCTCAAAGAGATGATTCAGATTCCAAAGAGATTTAACTTCATGAAATAGAACGTTTTTCTTTAGCTCCGACGACAAGAAGCCGTTGGAGGGTCCTTCGCTTTGCGATACGTAATGGATATAGGTGGCCCGCCCGATGCCTGACAAGAATCAAGAGCTGTTGATGAGTTAAACGTCCACGAGGTGTCGACAAAGACCAGTGAGTCTAAAATACCACGAATAGCTTAAAACTCAAGTATGGTGAAGCGTGAAAAAAACGTACAAATGTTAAATTTAAAAGGGTGGAAATAGGACAAATGCAATATTTAGAAACGAATGGACATTTGTTGAGCAGCGCATTTGAAACCAATGTTACAATTATTTATTTTAGCTGTTTTTATTGTCTATGTTGCTACGTGTGCATGTTGCAGTGATAGATACATGGCTGTGATTCCTAAATGTATTTTTTTGATTTGACCAACATTTTGTTTATTTGAATAAGTGTGAAACGTATTTATTTTGGTCATGTTGTTTTTAAGTATTTCATTTTTGAGAGTTTTTATTCCACTACCAATCATACTATGACCGTCATTCATAATGAAAATTATTATAATAAGAATAATATCAATATTAATTATAATTACGGGCATTCAGGGAACCTACAGAGGGATATTTTGCATAATTTGTTGACAATACAAACATTAAATTATGAAAAGCTCAGACAGGAAGTTGTAGTTTTGGCTCGCGCAGATGAAAGTGGCAGCCGCCGGGCTCAGTGTGAATCTGCTCTCCCTTAAAGAAACCGAGCCGCGCCGCCTCTCGGTTTGTAGCAAAGGGTCGTCCCGACGAACGAACAGTCTCCAGTTGCCTCCCTCCCTCCCACCCTCCCACCCATTCCGTAATGCCTCCGTTTCCCCGTGTCTTTCTTAGCAGGCTTTAGCCTCATGAAACATTAGTTGTTGCGGGTTTAGCAGCCCTTGTCTCCTTCACCCAAGGGTTATTGAAATTCCTCAGCTTGTTTTTCCCCGGAAACATTCAGCCATTTAGATTCAGACGGCGTGACTGCACGCTGGGAGCGCGCCGTTAGACGCCCGAAGAGCAGCATCAGCAGCAGCAGCAGCATCAGCGCACGAGGAGCGGCTGGAGGACGCTCGTGCCCCGCCAGTGCATCGAGGTGAGTCCCCCCCCGCGATAAGGGCATCTTTAAACCAGACAAAGCGTCGAGGTGGCTCATTCTGAGGGGTGATGATGAAGGTGCATCCCTCTTCCTCTGGCGTCAGCCGCTGATGTCGAAGGCCATCGTCCTGCATGTGCATCTCAGAATAAAGTGGCTTCAAACATGGACTACTTCCATTTGATTTCTGCCACCGGTTGGATCTTTCCAGGGTAAAAATGCAAAAACAGGCCGGTTGAGAGGACGCTTTAGGTCTGTTTCTACGTTTGAGCAGAAAACATGCTGCTAAAGCCTAAACGTGGACCATTTAGTATGGGGCATTTTCAAATCACAGCTCCTCATAGAGACTCTGCTCACTTTATGCCCTCTTAACTCCTCATCTTCCTCCATCCATCCGTCTTTGAGCCTTTTAGAAACCTCTTTTCTGCTCTTTTACTCTTGAAATATGTCTGCCCCTGTCCCCCCTTCTCCACATCTCCCATATCTCAACCTCTTTTCATCCCTGTTTGTCTTTTTTCTCCCCCTCTCCCTCCATCCATTGATTTGCCTGGTGGCGTTGCTAAGAGACAACAGCGGTGCAAGTGCTATCAAGAAAAATGGGGTGCATGCAGGGGCAGATGCACCTGAAAAAGCAGCCCGTCTTAAGACTGAAATGGGGTTAATCTGCTCTGCTGGTCGTGAGCGCTGCTCATGACTGCATGAAGGTAGACTTACTTCCCAACTGTGGAGTGGTTTCAGCAGAAACAGGGCTTGGTTCGTGTCCGTGAAGGTTTAGAGGGCATGCAGAATGGATCTTTTGTCCTTCCAGACACTGTAACACAAAACAAGTACAGCGCAGCAGGGCTGTCTTTTAGTGCTGGCTTGACAGAACCTGAACCTCCACAGTGGGACAAAAGGCACCACAGTGACAGCTGCCAGCGCTCTTTGTTGAGACAGGTTTTGTACACGCTCCTCGGAAAGGCTGATAGTTTGAGAGGAATTTGACACAGCTTGGCCACAAAATAGACCATCCAGATGAGTTTAAGCTAAGAATTGGAGCGGGGGACGTTAGACGAGGAGGGGCTGGAGGTCTGTTTGCAGCGTGACAGCTGCATGGACGTCTTCCAGAACGACACATTTTTACAGCTTTCTTCTGGATAGCTGGCAAAAGTTGGGGACGAGCGTGTGCTTGCACTGTAGATTTATATGTGGCCATTTTATCGTCTGTAAATGTGCAGCTTTGGTCAGAGACCTTTGAGGAAGCAATAAGTGCCATTCGACTTCTGGAAAAACAATGCCTCTGCCTGATACAATAGAAAGTCCATGTAAACCAGGATCAGATATTTGTCTGAGATCTAGCCTTTAGTGGTCTCTGGGTGCATGAATCAATCACACCGACTGTTTACAATAACATAAGATTCGCTCTGTAAATTTTCATTCAAAATTTACGATGAAGGTTTCAAGAAGTTTTTAGCTTCAACACATGGTTTAAAACAAACCTAATGAGAGTTATGACACATAATTGTGAAAACTCTTTTGGAATAATTCCTTGGAACTATGTTAATAGTTTAGTGGAAGTTCAACTGATCTTTTAAATACATTTTCCCATTTTTTGTACACCTTTAATCTTTGTTATAAAACATAAAACTTGTTTGTTCTCAGTTCTTTTTAGTAAAAAAAAAAAAAAAAAAGGACAAAATGTACCACTTTGAATTGAGTTTAGTACTGTTTCCAGTTTAAATTGCAATGAACGGCATAAAGTTTTGTGGAAAAATGAGAACATTATCAATAAAAACTACTGGAGAAGCGAGAGCTGAGCACAGAAGATCAAATCATAAGTTAAAAGTAAAGTTATAAAACTCTGTGAACAAGTAGCTGAGACATTTTGGGAAAAAGAAACGAGGGTTACAACTCAAAAATACTTCCACTATGGAAGGTTTAATTGTTTTCAGGACTTTCTCTTTTTGCGCATTTTAATCTAAGTTCATCCCTAGAGAGTACCGCTTCTCTAAAATCCCCATCAATTCTTTTATTTTTTGACGATAAAACATACGGCAATTTTTGAAGGTGTTCAAGAAAGATTTTAAACCTTTTTCTTAGCTCACCTAAATTCTAAGCTCTGAACAGATTTTTTTCATCTATGTTAGTTTCCATGGTGATTTAGCAACTTCAGACAACTAACTTTGGCTCCAAATCCGTTCTAACACAGTTAGTAAATATTTTTTTACTTAAATGCAAATAATTTGTTCTTTTTAGGGGATTTGTCTTTTTTTGTTTTGGTAATTGTTCATAAGTTGTTGCACCTGTATGGAATTGAGATTTCTTTTGTGAAATGTGAAGAAATGATTGTTCAAAATGACCCAAACAATAGTTGAATGTGTCCTGCCTGGACTCTTCAGTAACACCCAGACGTTCTGTGTCTGGAAGACCAATAAAAATCACCCCGACTCTTCACTTCCTGAGAATAATCCAAAGGCTTACACTTAAGCAGGGATGTAGAGCTCAGTGCAGCTTTGCAGTCTGTGTTCAGAATCAGTGAAACCCGTTAACAAAAGCTTGTTTTGAGGTTCAACCAGCAGAGAACAACAACCTCCTTAATGACACGACACTGCGGCGAGTTCTGCAGCCACCACTAGGTTTTTCTTTACCACAGAATCTGTAGAAGGAAAATGTTGCATAATTCTCTGCTTTTGAAAAAGAATTCAATTCAGCTTCAGCAAAGCAGGCCAATATAATGACAAAGAAGCCAGAGTTATATTTATCTGACTTGGTACTTAATGTCTTTATCAAGGTAGTTTGTAGCTTTTTTTAATCAGTACTTTTTGACTTTTTTATTTAGTAAAGGACACACATCAACTTGTTCGACTTTATTGCTGCAAATCTGTTCTCAGTGAATTTTAATTAAGAGGGAAAAGTAACCCAAAATCCAGCCTTTAATCTGCTCACAGTAGAGTCCTCATGATGGCTTTAAAAACTTCATCAGCATTCAGCTTCTTTTTTAGTCCTTTCACATCTCCTGCAGGCCAAAATGACCTTTTTTTGTCACCTATTATTTAATGAATGCTTGCAACAAACCATGTAAAGATGTTTTTGTCATATCCTCCTCTGAAACCTCTGAAAAGGGGATTTCTGAGGCATAGCAGAGGAGTCTGCAGAACTGCAGCCCTCAACAAATCACAGAAACCCCCAATTTAGAAATTAAACAGATGTAAACAGATGAAGCAATTTCATAAATATTTAGTTCTGTTTAATATTTAATCTTTTCTCTTTTTTTGCACACAAGCAGACATGAAAACATACAGGAGCAGTTAATAACTGAGATTCATGGATAAGTCCACAAATTTCAGTAAGTTACACATTTTTCATCTTTATGATGACTGATTATCCATAAAAACCATGAACAGAAATTGGGATGTGAAAGAAGAAAAAGCCATTTTAGTGTAATTTAATTTAAGAGTAAAGTGGAGCGCACGTCTGCAGCACTAAATCCCCAAACTACATTTCATGTCGGAGCGATATTTGACAGCTTCTTTTACAAGATCCCGTCACTTTTAGGGAGGCAGGCAAATAAAAAGAGCCATGTACGTAATTGTGTCACAGCAGAGAACACAGAAAGAAAAATCTGCACTCAGGATGCTCTCAAAGAAACCCGCTTGACGCCTAAGTCATCTTATTACCCATTAGATCTCTATAAGTCGCTTAAAAAGGAACTTAAATGACACAAATGTGGATGTTTGACACTTTTCCAAATCAAATCAAGTCAGGAAATCACAACAGGAAGGCTTTAGCTGACTAACTAAGCAGAGAGTCAAGTGGTTGTTAATAGGCTTCTTATCTTTGAACCATGTACACACACACACACACACACACACACACACACACACACACACACACACACACACTCAGACTTTGTTATACACCTGTTGCATTCTCTGAGTACCAAGACTGGATTAGAAATCCCTTCTTTTAAATCTCAAGAGCTCAGGATCTGCCAAGCATGTCAGCCCAAACTTTGTCTGTGTTCACATTTAGGAAGGTTTGAGGAATTTTAATTGGAATTCAGCATCATTTTAAGTCAAAGTTGGGTTTAATTATAGATTTTTTGTTTGTTTTTTTACTGTCAAGACTAGGGGTTTGAAATTGAAACCAGATTTCTTCACTTAAGTGTTAACTGTGTTTTCAAGCAGGTAAAAGAGCAGAGCCACAGACAGAGTAAGGATCTAAAAAAGTTCTCTGGTGTTGGCCTGTCGTCAGCCTCGTCATATGAGGATGACTCCGTGTTGTCTTGCTAATAGAGAGAATCAACACATGGGTGTTCGTGCACGGGCACAAGGTCAAACACGCTCGCCTGATCCTATTATTTTAAACTGCTTAGGGTAACTTTATTTCCTGCCATCTAGAATGAAAGGTACACACGCTCCATTTAATCACTTTAAACACGTTTAACAGATGTATTCAATTGGTACTAAATCACCTGTGTTGAATATGGCCGAGTTAAATGTAAGGATCACTTGATTATTTTGTCTTTGAAAATACAAAGTTGATTCATCAAATCCACAGATCAACATTTCATTGAAAGCAATTTCCTGTATTTTTAATGTTGTAAACAGCTTTTATTACTGTAAATTATAAGAATTGATACATTTCTTACCTTTCAAAGCCAAATTTGGGTTTGAAATAAAAATAGAAAAAATGATGTTGATTCGCTGTGGCGATCCCTAAAGGGATAAGCCTTGTGGTGAACAACAACATAATAGCACACACCCATTAATACAATTTTGAACTTAATTAGGGTAAACATGGCTTTTAGGAGAAGTGTTTCAGGTACAAATTCATCCATCCATTTTTAGAACCAAGTGCGAAGGCGGGGGTACACCCTGAACAGGACACCAGTCTTTTCCAGGGCCACACAACCACACACTCACGCTCACATGCACACCTAAGAACAATTTAGGTTCACCAATTAACCCATGAATCATGTTTTTGGACTGTAGGAAGAAATTGGAGCGCCCAAGAAAAAGGCAAACATGCAAACTCCACACAGACAGGGCCTTCCCACTGTGAGGCCAGAGCCTTAACCACTGCACCACCGTGGATTTGTCAGCTCTGCATATGAGATTGTTGCATGAGAACAGGGGTGAATCATCAGCCTCTGTCATTCATGTACTCCAAGCAACTTCCTCTCAAATAACATCCTGATGATGAGCCCATGTCTTCTGCTCCCAGTCGGAATTTTTCAAACAAAAATGCCATTGATCCCCCTCAGATGTACTAAAGAGCAGCTAAAAAAGTGACATATTTAGAAAGTTCAGACCTAGAAGGCAAAGGATTGTGTTCTGTTTCGTGGAACTACTGCAGAAGCAGCAGGTTATATCTGCTCTGAGACACTCAATTTTAACAACGGAGTAGATTATCTTTGTTTTTTGATTAGACGTTGGCTGTGGCCGGACTCTGAAGCCTTCTTCAATTTCAACTAATTACCTCATCAGGAAAAGCTTCAAATTGGTTAGTATGAAACCCGGAAAGCCTGCAGGCAGAGATCTGCTAACCCTTGTGCTATCCTAGGCACATTAACATTGGGAGTTGGGTCATCTAGACCCACTAGACAGTGCGCTAAACCCTTTTTTTCCAATGATTTGTGATCTTCACTGGTGTCCATGGATTACTTGAAATCCTCTTCCCCTTTATCCACCTGTGTCATGCTAGGGAGAACACGTCAATACTCATCTGGACCCCATAGGATAGCACAAGGGTTAAAGCTGCAGAGGCCATAACATCTTCTGTTCTCTTTCTTACCATCTCTGCTGCTCTGTAGGAACCTCAGACTGGCTAACACATGGCCAGAGGTGGAGAGAGTATCAGAAATGTTACTTAATGAAGAGTAGCATAACTTCAATAATAATACTTTAGTAGTAATAGTCTTTTAAAGAATGACTCAAAAGTGAAAACTAGCTGATTTAAAATGACTCATATCTACAGGTCTGACTTACATTGAGGCAAACAAAAATGAAGTTAATGTTCAAATTTAAGTTTTTCCAGGTGCTACAATTTATTTTTTAATGTATTAAAAAATAAATTCTCTTGGGTATTCTATTTATATAGAGTAATGTTAACTTTTTTGTGTTAAATGTTTTATTTGCTGCTTTACAAACCCTAGTAACAGCAAGTTTGGGATTTGTCTCTAAGATGTTAAAATAGTTCAGCGTCTCAAACATACTGACGTTTGTTGCAGAACCGCTGATACGTTGGTTGTTTAGTCAAAGCTGAACAATTTTAACAAGAACTTTAAAACCGGCAAATGTTCATAATTTTAATACTGTTATTTAAAAATATAGATGTTGTGCAGATATTATTGCGCATCCCTAAAATAAATGGTACAAATGTTGCAAAATAAAATCAGGCGGCAGTAAAGGATCATCTAAAGTATAGTTTGACCAAACCATTACTTACGTACAGTCCTTTAAATCAGTACAATTACTAGACTAGATGGGCTGAGTTTTTATATTTTTTGAAGAAAAAGAAGAAGAAATTGTAGAAAGGAAAAGGTCCTTTATAAATTTTTTGGAACAGAGTAGCAAACGGTACCAGTGACTCCAAAATTATGACTATGAATTATGCTAGTAAAAAACCGTTCCTTCCTCTGATTTTCACCTGAATGAACAGGTGACGATACAAATAGATTTTTTTATTGTAGCTGTTATGACGTAAAAAAAATGAGAGAAAAAAATCAAGGTGACTCGAATCAGACAAAAATTTTTTGACAATTAAAAATCGTATTCGACTGTTATTACAAATGAATTCACAAAAAAAGTTATTGTTGTTCGCCTTTCGGCACATCACTTTAGGGGTCGCCACAGCGAATCAACTTTCACTGATCTGCACAGGTGGTTTGGCTGAGATTTTTATGGCTGCCTTTTATCCGGGCTAGGGACCGGCACAGGGAAACCCAGACATGGCCCCGCTTGTGGTTACATAGTTTAGGCAGTGGCACGAAGGGTCTTGCCCAAGGACCCACACAGGATTCTGGGAAACAAACCCTGGTTTTCTATGCGTCATAATAAACCTTGTAAAAGGAAACAACAGAATTCATTCATTATCTATAATTTATATTTACTTTTGCTAAAACGCACCATATTATGTTTAATTATTTTCCCTTCTCTATGTATTAAATTTGTTTATTTTTTCCTCAAAGTTGCATTATGGATATATTTTTTCCCAAGAGATTTTCGAGTTTTTGAGAACCTTATTTTAAACTTCTACCCTCATTAAATGTGCAGCATTTATTAAACTGAAACCATTAATCCACTTTCAGAACCTGCTCAATCCCTTTTGGGGTCGCACAGTTGCTGGAGCCTATCCCAGCTTCTGTTGGGCGAAGCAGGGCAATTAATGGCAGCCATGAAATGCCATAGTTGTCTTGAATGTTGTGTAACCCTTGTGCTATCCTAGGCACTTTAACATTGGGAGTTGGGTCATCTAGACCCCACAAGACAGTGGGCTGAACCTTTTTTCTTCAATGATTTGTGATTTTCACTGGTGTCCATGGATTACATGAAAACCTCTTCACCTTTATCCACCATGCTAACATGTCAATGTAAGGATCGGGTCATCTGGACCCCATAGGATAGCACAAGGGAGTGGTGTACAACTGTAAATCTTGAAATTTCATTTAAGCTGTTTTGTTTAACATTTAGGAGGGAAAAACTTAAGATTAAACCGCACAGTCGTCATGAGAAATTAATTCGTCCACACGGGATTTTTTTTTGTTTTTTTGTGACATATAGAAATGATACTAATATGCAACATTGGGCTATGTAGATTGCAAATGCAAAACTAAGGCTGCTTGTGAAAAAGTTCTAGGGTAAGGAATCCATTAATGCTGCAGCAAGATGCTGCATATTTAACAGTAAATCAGTCTGTAGTGGAGAGTTCAGTTATATATGCAGGCATTTCTTTTTCAGGAGAGCAGCATCAGAGCCAAAGAGGTTTATGGAGAAGGCTGCTTCTGTACTGCAGACACAGCAAAGAACATCATTATGCCAAATATAATCACAAACTCGGCACTCTCTGCACAATGTTTTGTTAAAGAAATGTTTTTGGTTGAATAACATCAACTTAGAGGTAAACTTGGCATTTTGTCTGTCTTTTAAATTTCTTATATTTCTGAATAAACCTTTATTAGCCCCATCATGAACAGATATTGGAGGTTTCCTTTCTTTGAGCTTGTTTTGAACGGCCGTCTCCTGCTGTTTTAAGGCTTCTTATCCAAATCTGATATGTTTTGATAAAAAATTACTCTTTTTTAAGCATTATATAGTTGGAGTGCTACTTCTAAGCAGCCCAGCGGGCACATGTATGAATTTCCCCTGCATGAATATTGAGCCCTGCTGCGTGCTGCTGTTCTGCTCCGCCCCCGACCTGCTTTGGTTATGACAGTCTGAAATTTTCCAACATTTCATACTGGACTGTTTGATTTTCCTTTAGAGGTATCATTCAAAAGATGGAAAATAGGTCTTGGATGGTAGAAGGATGTTTAGTCAAAAACAAATATTTAAAGCAATATTTCTTGGATCCAAAATGTCTACAGCTGTCTGCAACATTCCTCCGTCCTAAACAAGAGCAGAAAAGACTGCAGCTGACATGATCGGTTATCTGACAGACTTCCCGTGGGACTTGGAGAAGATCATTCTCTTGCGTGGAGATGCATGGCTGCACTGTGACTTGAAAAGCAAAATGGAGATTATTGATTTCCGCTAAAATTCTTGACATATTGACATGTCACTCAGCACCCAGTGGCTCATTGTCTGCATGCTGTACTGAGCAACACCTACTATGTCCTGGCTTTTGCTCTAAATGGGGCTGCAGATAGACTCAGAGATCCAATCAGCTCATTGGCCATTTGGGGGCGCCGTTCTCTCAGGATGATTAGACCTGATGTAGATTTTCCACCCTCACCTGTTTGTCTGACAGCTGCATGAGTCTTTTATCGCTACCATTTAGAGCTTTAAGCTGCTGCATCCTGTAGCCGACAGACACCCTGTTTCAGAACAGTTAAATCATCTCTGCTGTGAAAACAGGTGAACTCAGTCAATTAGGAAGCTGCCACGGATCTCTGTGTCGCCCTAAACAGAAGATTCGTGTTTATGTGATGTTAACCAGGAGCTGCTGGCTCTGCTCCTTGAGTTTAAAAGGAGCTTCGTTTCTTTTTTCTGGTTATTTTGGAGCGTGGCTCCTACAGGAGGGATTCTTATGTCTGTCAAGTGTTGAGCTCACCTGTCTTCTAGAAATCTTCTCATTTCTTTGCCTTTTATATTTTGGAGCATGAATGAGCAACGGGGAGGGGCTGTGAGCCCCAGCCAGGCATCCCTCCTGCTCTTCTTTCATGCAATTTCTAGAACAGAGTTAATTGAATCCTGTCCGAAATCACAGAGGCCGAACTCTCTGAAGCACCACCTGCTTTGAATTAAGGATGCTCCCATTATAGCACTGCTGCTGATGTGAACGTTAGGAGTGCAGTGTTACAAACGGCCTTTCTTTGTTTTTGCTGATCAGGTTTTTACCAGCAGATGACGTATCGTTCTGAAAGACAGAACCTTTTGCCTATTTTTAGTAAAAGAAAATTTAATTAGAAGCTAGTTGTATTGTAACACTTGTTTTTTCTCATGAAATCCCCCATTTGTCTTAAAAAGCCTCAGTGATTTTGTATTTTGTTTTGAGTTTTTTTTAATGGCATCATATATGGAGAACAAATGTTTTTATTTGTGTTTCTAAGCTTGAGCAAATAAAAGAGAGGACACAATAGGTCCATCCAACTCTTAAGCACATTTAGGCTGTCTGCAAATACAAGTTGTTCTTAACCTTCATAAAGAAATTCTTCAGTTTTGAACATTGTTTGTAGAAAATGGCGTCAACCAAAGAAGTCAATTCAGTCGCCTATTTCCCATGATAAGGATGCCGCCACATTGTAGCCTAATTAATATTGTCAGTGAGCAGTGGTTGGGTCTGAGTGAGTATTTCTACGGCAGCCAATCAGGACTGTAGATGAGAACCAAATCAAGTGAGTATGATGTCACCCATAGAAAATGGTTTACTTCCAGCTCCAACAAAATGAAGTCAATCAGACGCCATGTTTTTGCGATACAAACATTGCCACGTTGGACCCAGATTTTATGGCAACCACTCTCACCAATCAGGAGTGAGCTTTTTGGAAAGGCCACACCCCTACCTTTGGAAGCTGGCTTGGGAGAATCCATCAGCCAAACCTTTTTAATGCTTGATGTGAGACCACATTGAGGCATCCGATTGACAACATGTGAAAGAATACAGAGCAAGAATTATTATTCTGACAAATAGAATGAGTAACAGCTGTTTCTTTCTCTCTAGAAGTCTATTGGCTTCTTGGAGCCAGCAGTCAGATTGATGCATTGATTCACTCAGTCCAGTTCTCTCATCCAGTCAATGGTTTAAACAAGAATGGACAAGCGGCTGTAAGGAGATGTGCGTACCTGTTTTTAAATTATCTTTTTGTTTGTTGGGGTTTTTAATATAGCCAGAGTATTTCTTCCATGTCCAGTAGTCTAAGCTGCTCCAATTTAGATTTGGAATAAATTCTTAAAATTTGTGCATCTATGCATCCCTATGCATCTAAAACAAAATTAAGCACATGGAACAGTTGTCTACGCTTTTTTCATTTATGAAACATTAGCATTAAGAAACTTAACTTTTTCTCGCTCATCTCTGTAGACTGAACAAATTTAAAAGTATCTGTACGATAACATTTAACAAAGTTTTGAGTCAAGAAATGACAGAAACCAACATGTTTTCAACAAATGTAGATTTGCTTTCTTTTTTTTGTTGGGTAAATCTAAACACTTCCTCTGGTTTTATTGCCAGTGCAAGCTTATAAAATACTCTGTGCCACAAAGTGAGGTCATGAAGTTTTAAAAAGACACTCAACTGCACCATGGGAATGGAAAGAACCAGTGCATTTTGGAGCACGACCCACATATGAAAGATGAAAACCAGGTTATTCTGAGCTCTGCTTTATGATTTTCTTTCATCTTTTTAGGAAAGTGTAAACAATTTAACAGTTCAGGAAAGGTAGATATCTAACAGCTTCCTGTCTAATCCGGCTTTAGGCCAACTGTCTCTTCAGCATTAAAAAAAGGGTTTGGATATTTGGAATATGGGGTAATTGGTGGGCAGCTGTGGTGTCGATCTCCAGCATGTAAGCAGCAGATGTTTTGACAAACATGGCCTCTGACTTGTATGCTGAATGTGGTTTGAGCCACCATGAGGAGCCTGCAGGGACAAAACGGTGAAGATCCAGTGACGTTACGGATTTGTTCCTCATTAAAAATCAAAAAGTGTGGTTTCAATTATTACTGTGTTTGACTTAAGGAAGTGTTTTTTGCCCCCATTGATTCGGCTTTATTTCTTTACAAAATAAGAGCAAAACTGCAATCCACACAGTAATGTACCTTCAAGTGCATTAAAAATGGAGACTTTTTGCTGCCTGTATATTTGGCAGACTGGCACATTTTTAAAAGTAATAGGTTTCTTTCAGGCTTGTCACTGCTAGAGCACAGTGTCATCCAACACCCAGCCAGCAAAGGGTATATATGGAGTTTGCATCAAAGGCTGAATTCCAAAGTGGTGTCATCTGTGCCTGCCTGAATGTGGATAGATGGGCTCTGCAGCGGCAGCATCTGGCACCGGGCCTCAGGACGAAGGACTGTCCTGCTGCTTCCTTTATTCTTCTTCTGGGCTCTCATAGCACTAAAGCAATTGAAAAGACAAAAAGATGACCGGGGGGGGGAGGCACCAAGTTGGAATGCTTTTTTAATTTCTTTTTACGTGTGCGCTCTTGATCCAGTCTTGAATTTAAAATATGCTGCACAACAGAAATCAACACATATGTTTATATTTGTGTGCGTTTGTTGAACTATTAACGCTGTTTGCCAAAAGGCAGTTAATCCCTCATTTAATCCATGCTTTGATTTGGATAGGGAGATTATCAACCTACACAATTGACAAAAAATGCTCCAATAATAATAATATTTTAATTTTCTTTGCACTCATTAAATCATATATATGACCCGAAACACAAAAGTGTGTATCATGTAAACAAATGAATCCAAGACCCACTCCAGTCACCTTTTGATCTATTGTTAAAGTGTTCCCAGTGGTCTTTTAATTATGATGATCTTTTTAGCTCAAATAAAGAAAACCCGTGTTTTCTAGTTTCTGCAGAGCAGAAGAAGTTCTTTATAGAAATTTGCCTCTGAGTTTTCTACGACACAAATACAATCTTTTCCAAACAACCTTTTTTCATCTGCTCCAGATTCACCCCTGTTTGAATAAAAAGATAGTCAGAAATGCAATTTTAACCATAACTTTCTTAGTACTGTATGTGTCCTTAATCATCAGAAAAAAGGGCACAAGAACATGTGAAAACCACCAAAAACGTGCTATATTTTATTGGAGTGGACCTTGATGATATAACACATATATAGCACTAAAACTGTTTTCTCTTTTATTTTTCCCTTGTCAAGAAGACTTAGAAAACCTGAAAAAAAAAAACAGAATTAACTTGCAGCGTTGTTATGAGCAAACAAGCCTCTAGATAAAGTGAAATTGATGGGTTTTTGTTGCAGCACCTTATTGGACTCCCTCACATTTACATTCAGTCATGTATGAGATCATTTCATCCAATAATGACCCCTTTTCACACATGAAAACAGGCCAGTTTTGACCCGAACACAATATAAGGGTTAAAGCTCTCACAGCTGCTAAATTAAGCATTACAGGAGATGCATCTTCAATTGGTCAAAAGATGCTCTGCTGTACCAGCCTCAAACAATCCAAAGAAACCTCAAACAATCCAAAGAAACGTATTTTTTTCACTTCATTAAAATCGAAAACAATATTGGTTTTAGTGAATTCCAATCTTTCCAACCTTTTTAGTTTTTATTTAGCTTATCTGTGTCAATTTACTACATTTCCATCCCAATCCAATCCCTCATGAAATTCAGTTGTCTGTTAACTTTCAGGGGAAGTTAGTTGGGCGAATTTAGTTAAAGTGAGTCGCTTGATGACATTCTGTCTCTGTTGCAGAAGCAAGTTCTGCAGTGTGAAACCAAACAGGTTAGCCTGAAAGAAAGGTATCCCACATTTCTCTAAGTAGATTAAAACCACAAATTCACCCAATCAAATCTGGAGTGAGTGATTAAAGGCAATAAGTGCAAAATGATTCATCTGTGGCTAAAGACACCTGCATGAATGAAGTATGGATGTATCAGTCAGTCGGAAGGGGACATTTAGATTTTTATGTACAGTAGTTTTCCAGGTATGATGGCAAATAATTCCCTTGAAAGATTTGTGAGCCAAAGTGAAAATAGGATGTGAATTTACTGTCTTTAAATAACCATAAGGTGAGGAAGATGAAGGTTGGGGAAAATTACATGACTCGTGTTGCTGAATTGTGTAAAAAAAAAAACTCAAATGCTGTAAAAACACATGTGGTGTCATAGTTCTGTTGGATTTCAACCTTTGTGCAAGAATTTATCTTTTGACTTTGCTGTTGAAAGTCTTCCACACTTTTGAGAAGAATAAAAAAGGCAGAAGTGAATGAGGACACGTGGAAAAAGGTAATTCAAAAATTGAGTAAATATAAAAAACAAAGTCAAACCATTCTTAAACATTTACAGTTTTTTAAAGACTACTCCAAATATCTTTTGATCTATTGTAAAAGATTGATCTATTGCACTGATTGTGCTGTTTTCAGTAGTTCCTTAGAAATTGTTCATTAGAAGTCTGTTTAACACCTACTGAACACACAGATTGGAGATCTGGAGGTAGCTTTAAAAGTGAAACAAGTCTCGCCCTGGTTGTGTTTGGGTTTCCAACCTCTGAGGACCTAAACTGCTTAAGAATAAAAGAGAGGGGGAAAAAAACACATTTTTGGTTGAAATAACTTTAGCACAGTTCACACTTGCTTTTAAGCTTATTTTCAAAGAAATTACTTACAGGCCAAACGGATAGTTATGCATTTAGGTCAGTCAGGAGGAAGAGGAGGGAGAATAGTGTTGGAGGACGGTAGAGGAAAGCTCAGCTTCAAAAGAGGAAGAGAGTGGTCAAACCAATTATAATTATGTGGAAAGTTTTAGGGCACAGTAGGGGATGGTTATTGATCCCCGCTAACCAAAAAAGGCTGATAGAAATGGAAAAAAAGCAGTTCAGTCAGCTAATTGGAGTTAATGTTGTGGAGCAGACTCTTCCTGGCAGAACATGGGGAACCAGCTTTTGGACTGCTGTGAGCCGAGCCTGCAGCAAACAGGTCACAACCTTTAAACTCTGCTTTTAGCGACGCATTGCTTTTTGCAGTCTTGTGGGTGATGTGACACAGTTTCTGCAGTTTTGATGCCTGGCTTCATGGTGTAATCCTGTTGTGGATCTTGTTGGAGTG
The DNA here is from genome assembly GCF_053564925.1 of Oryzias latipes. NCBI lineage: Eukaryota > Metazoa > Chordata > Actinopteri > Beloniformes > Adrianichthyidae > Oryzias > Oryzias latipes. The sequence continues at coordinate 28,199,717 of NC_136242.1, read as the reverse complement.
GAGCGTGTTACAATGTGGGGTTGCTCTTGTTTCTCTCTGCTGCTTGTTGAAAGAATCTAAATTTGGCTCCACCGGTTTTGGAAAAATCGCAGCAAAAACATACATAAACAGGATGTTGTTGAAATACATATGCACAGTAAAGCTTGTTTATCCTCTTTAATCCTCCTGGGGCCTATTTCCTTAAAATACACAGTAAAAGCAAGGCATTATATGCCCCAACAAAACGGGATTGGGAGAAAACTACGTGCATGCAATCACTGTGGTTTACAGGCTGGATTTTTTGCATACATGACTCCATATACCATGAAGGATCTGGAATCATTCAGCTTATTTGGGAAAAAGTGACGCTAAAAATGACAAAAGTGACTCAAACACTTTTTTTTTTTTTTTTACTTTTGGAAAATCAAATGTGAAGGAAAGTGTCAGTGAGGCAGCCATGGAGTGGGTGAGAAACCTACAGGTTAGACATTTTTGACAAAACTGTCAATAAAGCTCTTGTAGGAAGGAATAAATACTTGTAGGATTTGCTGCAGGTCTGCATTGCATTTGTCAAACTTGGCAGAATTCATTCCCTGCATGACAAAATACATAACATAGTGCTATGAGGCCTCTATCACTGCAGTAAAAAATACATTAGCATTTGGACAGTCACCAAGAGCTGTCTCCTACTGGAATTCATGCAAGTTTTATTAGTGTCATTTGCTGTTTCAGATGGTGCACAGCAGCCATATCTGACTGTGTTCTGGAGAGTTCAGCAAGCGGCTTCCCAGAAAACTTAAAATGGTCTCAAGTTAGATAAATGTGTAATATAAATAAATATATGTTCAGATTATTTTTTTCCATTTTAAGTTATTGGTACGTTTTTTAGGTTTAATGAACTGCTATGTTTTGTTTTTTAAATAAAAGGTAAACTAGTTAGTTTTTGATATTCAATATATTACTTACTAAAATCTTGTTTTGGCCGAAACAAATAACTGATATTTAAACCTTTGTTTAAACTCATTTACAATAATGTTGAAAGCCATTTTTTTAGGCCTTGACAGTATTCTCATCAGGCTGTAGAATGAGTGTTGAATGAGAGACATTTTTTTTGCTACTGTACTGTCTCCTTCATTGTTAATGGCTATTCAATTATTTACTTGTGTTTTATTTTTTTCTGTCTTATTTTGTTTTTTTTTTTCATTTTCCTTGTTTGCACTAATTAGCTGTTTATGCTGCTACTTTTGTAAGATTTCCGTTTTTAATAAATACAGTGTAGAGAAGAGAAGGTTTGTTTATTCTCAATCATTCAAAATAAGCTGCTAAAAGTTATATTTTAAAAAAGGATATCTGACTCCAGGTGTTGCACTTCATGTTATTTGACATTTCACAGTTTTACTTAGCCTAATGTATTGTTTTGATATATTTTAACCTTTGCTTTAACTCATTTACGATCCAACAATAGGTCAGAAACTTCAAACGGGTTAGCAGGTTAACTGCCTGACGTGTGTCATGGTGCACGACTAAAAGCTTGTTGAAGGCACAGTGATGCGTTCATTGACAGTCTGATTATTGGCTAAACTTTTCCTAATAGCAGATATTTTATGTAATTGTATGCAAGTGTCAGTTTCACTTCTAGAAGCTCATCTCATCCACAGCATTTGTTTAGCCAGTAGGCCTACTATCATTTTCTAGTCTTTTTTTTTTGCCTCTTATCAGACTGCAGTGTGTTGAACTCACTCGAAAATACATTTTTAAATACACACTTTTCCTGTTTTTTTTATTTTTTTATTTTTAGCAAAGATTATTTTTATTTTTGGTCAGTAAAATCCCTTTTTCACTTGCCCAGTTGAACTCTTTTTTACCAAGCTTTTGTTTTCCACTGAAACCTCAAGTTAACATGACTAGTATTTATAATACTTTTTATGGGTTTTATGGGATTCTCTTCCACACTAGATTTCGTTTGTACATCCGCTAATGCAAAAAAAAAAAAAAAATCACACCATTTGATTTGGTTGTGAAACAAACCAGCTGGAGAGGTCAGGCAGGAACAGCTGCCTTTGGCTGACACAAACATCTGACTAGGAAGAAGGAAACAGAATCAACAGGTAAAGCGTCTAATCTTGTTGTGATAAATGACAAGGTGACTGGTGGAAATAATGGTGCTCCGACAATGGCGGAAACTTTTTATAAATACTGAAAATGTGACGAGCTTCAAGGAAAAATGTGGAAAGCCACAGATAACTACTGTAATCTTAGTGTTTTAGGACTCATTGGAGGTTTTCTCTGTTGGCAGCTGACAAAATAGAACTCATTTATATAAATTATGGATTTTTATTTCTGAGGTTTTTTGTTAACAATTGGATTCCCTGCTGTAAGTATTTCCTCTGCTTCTCCTGTCAAGTATTCTTTCAGTGTCAGTGTTTCATCTCACTGTACATGATACAAACTAGAAGAAAGTCCAAGAAAACATATAAAGGAGGCCTATTTATGCAACTGATCTACTAACTTCTGTCTGATTTACCAAACTTTTTGTTTCATTTGTTAGCACCACATTTATACTGCCTGATTCAGATAAAGCAAGAAACAAACATAAGCGATACTGAAGGTTTTTCAAGGCAAGAAATAAAAAAATCAGACAATCTGATATTCCAAAACATTCAGAGTGACCAGCAGCTGCAGCAGATTCTCCAAGTAAATAATGGTAACATGCTCTCTCTGCTTAAAACTAAACATTCTGCCACTATATAAATATAGGATAATTTCTCGATTTATTTAATGAAGAAACAACCAAATCACAATTACCAGAGCATACTGTTCTGGAGTCAAATTGGCCCTGCTCTGCTCTATTCTGATGCATCCACTTGTAGACATATAGATCCATTAACATCTTCATTTTCCTCGTCTGAGTTGGCGTCTGGCTTAAAACTGTAGAGCTGGTTAGCTCCGATATTGATCACCATTTAAGCTGAACTGGTAATGTTGGGCTGGGGTGTGCAGGGCTGTTAGCTAGTGGGAGAGCGTGTAAACAAAGGGATGATGGGAAATTAGTGCAGGTTTACTCTCCGCCAACAGTCCCACCCAAAACTAAGAGAGGGAATTTCTATTGAACTACTGCCACTCTGCAGAATTTAGGTTTTAAAAAACGTCAGAGGTTTTAAAAAAAATTTCGGCTAAAAATGTAATGGTTTCAGTTTCTTTCCTTTGTGTTTGGTTCTTTGTTTCTGTATAGGTTTGAGTTAACTACCTGTTTTATTTTGTAGGGTTTCCTGTTTTGTTGTAGTAGTGAGTTTTACTTTGGGTCCCCAGCTGTCCTGATTGTGTCCACCTGTGTCTCGTTGTCTGTGTGTATTTAAGTGTTGTCTTTCCCTTCCTCATATGCTGGTCCATATTATGTTCCTCCCCTGTTTAGTGCTTTTCAAGTTTTGAGTTTTGGTTAGCCTGCTCAGCAGTGGTTTTTGTTTGTAGTTTGTGGACTTTATTAAATATCCTGCTTGCCTGGAACCTTCTGCCTCCTCTCCTCTCTGCGCTTGGGTACTTCCTACCTCTCCCGTAACAAAAACGGCATAATCATAATTAAAAGACCACTGGGAACACTTTGAAAATAGATCAAACAGTGATTGGAGTGGGTCTTTAAACCATTGAATTGAAATCTTCTTATTTCACTTTCAGTCTGCCAGAAGTTTATAATTTTGATTTAAAATTTGCAAACTTCCTTTGCATGCTATTGACATAAAAAGTCATCAGCAGGGTCATTGCTGTATGCTATCAACTGTTTTTGTTGCTCGGCCACCAACCGTGAACCGTTATTGCTAAAGATGCAAATTCCCATCTGGTGTTTTTCTCCTTTTTTCTTTTTTTTTTAGGCGACTGGAACTGTCAGTGTGTGGGGCCTTTGGGAAAACAAAGTTAAGCAATTGGGTGAAGTGGAGTTTATTTTTGCAAACTTGTAGCCCAGTCAGAGGAAAATTGTAGGGTTTCAACCTTGGAAAAAATAATTAATACTAAGCACGTAAAAAAAACAAAAAAGAAAAGAAAAAAAGAAGAAGAGTTGTATAGTTAAACAACATTCAACAACTCTAATGGTTTAAGGATTAGGAGGACAGGCCTGCAGCATAGTTTTGGAGACATATTTTTTAAAAGTAATCTTTGTCTAAAAGTCTACCCCTAACCAAAGTAATACTGACAGACCTACAGTGATAGCAAGCACTCTGCAAACTCAAAGCTTCAATTTGAAAAGCTGCTATGACACACCAAGGCAAAGGCCACCTAACTCATCTTCCATTTGACTTTCATCCAGAGAAAGTTTTTGCATTAATGTTGAAAAGCATTAGGAAAGTGTACAGTAACTAAAGTCCATTGTTTTGAGTGGAAAAACACATTTTTAACTTTAACTTTGATAGAGCCACAAAAAAGCATAGCGAAACATGGGGGAGAAATAAAAGGAAAAGAAGAAAAGTAGGAGGGACAGGATGACAGACAGAGAAAAAAAGCTAGGACATAAAAATGAAAGCAAGGAATCCTCTATATATGCACAGAAGTTGCATGAGGCTTAGCAGGATGCGTCATAAGTAAGTAACACAAAAGATTATCAGAGGTTTTAGTTTGTTTCCATCTGTCTATACTTTTGTAAAACTGAATCCAAACATCAAATCTTACTAAGCAAATTTCCGGCAAAACCAAAAAAAAGTTAAAGAATATTTTTCTAAATCCACAATGTATCATAATCTAAAAATAGACATTTATTTGAAGCATAATCCTTAATTAAGCCACTTTAGAACCCTGCTTTATGAGTAATAAGGATAATCATAGATCCTGCATGCAGCACAGGCAAAGAGAAAGATGGAATAAAAGAATAATCTCTTTCCGTAGGCTAAAGATGAAGAGTTTCTATGGTTACTGCAGCCCAGTTAAAAAATGGAGTCTTTTTTTTATAAAGTTTATACAAATGGACACAATAAAAACATTTACTTTTATTCCTATTCATCATATAGCTTTCTCTTTGTACCTTTCATCTTTCAAAATATTTGTTTTCATGCGGTTCTGGATGTCAGATAACCAGAAACTGATACAGGTACTAAGAAGAATTTGGTTTTCTTTTGAAAGATAAATATTTCAAAGGCCACTGTGTTCAAACTCCTTCAATTTCACATCCAGCAGTAGCCAGAATTATAGACAGAACTTGAAGATGAACAACACAAAGGCAGTTTTTAATAGCAATTTATACAATATTCCTACTACATAGAACAACTGCAAAGAATGATTTAATATATGTTGATTTATCGAGGAGAAATAAAAAAAAACAAAATGACAGTGCCACTGCTTCTTAAACATGTTTTTTCTCTGCATTGAAAAGTGAAATTTGTATATTAGTTGGCATCGGTTTATGGGTTTTTTTAGCAAAGCTCTCCAGACTTAGTTACTGAGGACTTTGCAGAGTTTTATCCTGCAGATGCATCAACTTTTTATGGCTGAGTGCTTTACGTAGTTTAAATGATCAATCTTTTTGTATCCATCTCTTCCTTATCCCTACTCAGGCCCTGAGTCACATAACTTGAAACTGTCACTGATAGAATCAGTTTTCTGTAGTTTCATTTGTTTTTTAGGACAAAAAATACTTAGAATTGTAGTCAGGCAGGGCTTTTGCAGTGCTTTACTCTCTCTGATTTGAGTCAGAAGTGTTCCTTGGAACTTGTGTTTTTAAATGTTCCAAAAACGTTTTTGTTAAAAAAATTGAAAGTGATTTTCATACAGCCAGCATCATATAGCACAACTGTAGTCCAGGTTTGTGTGTCAAACGTGTGTTTTGCTAAATGTAAGAAGGACTTATTATTTGTTCTTTTCTTTGCATTACATCAGGCTTAGTATAACCCAACTGAATGTTTTTTTGTCATCATCACTTGCTTATTAGCAAATGTCAGAAAGATTTTTTTCTCGTTGTTGTTTCAAAACACAAATTATAAATTGAACCGAAACAAAACCATGACCCAAAAATTGAGGTTTAAACCGAATGAATGGGAGGAGCTGATTTGCATATTAAAAAAGAAAAAACACAACAGCTGCCATCTTCCATTTCCAAGTGACGAATAAGAGCAGGTAAAGTTTGGAAATAATTTGTTTGTTTTTCCCATGCAGATGGTGTATTTGCATAGATTGCAGCTGGGCACTGGCTCTGCCCAGCACAGCTAAAGTTCAAATGTGAAAGGTATAGGAGGGTTAAAGAAAGCAAGGGTGGAATCGCTGAACTAAAACATCTAAAAACACGGAAAAAGGAAAATGACGGCAATCTATTGCTTTAGAGTCGTTGCATAGGGGTTAGTTAAAATATACTGATAAACACACTGGATGAGACGGCAAAGGCATGAGAGAAAGGAAAATATCGAGCACCTGTTGAAACTGGTAACGGAGGAAAGCAGAGGAGGAGTGGGGTGGGAGAAATGAGGAGAGTGAGAGTGTGTCACTGCTGCAATCACGGCATCCATGCGAGGAGATGAGCGAAAACCAACGATGCAAGACAGTCTGACGAGTTAATGAGAGGTGGGAAATGTGCTGGCAGACAGCAACCGACAAGTATTTACAGAAAAGAATTGACCAGGGTTAGAAGTTCTGACTTTGTGTAAAAAAAAACATCAAATACTGTACAGTCATGTCATAATTTATTTTTTATTGGCTTATTGATTTTTTTAAAGGTCAAATAATGATTTATTGTATCGTAGTCTGTCTAACAGAGGTGTCAACCAAGCCTTGAGGGCTGGCCTCCTGCTGGTTTTCCAGAAATCACGCCTTATTACCTGGATCAGGTGTGTTTAGCCAATAAGAAGCTTTAATGGCAGTGTTATGTAAAGGAGGCACTATATTCCTCGGACTGGGACTTCTACATCCGCGTCAGGACTCCGATAAGAGAGCACAGGACAAGATGAGCTTTTTAAGCATTTATCTTCAGTTTTTTCGTCTCATACAGAGTTCACAGCCTTGCCGCATGAAATCTGCCTGCTCCCCTCCCTCCCTCCGTTTTCTTCTTAGGACCCCGCTCGTCCACGTACATGCCTGAACAAAATGTACTAAACAGAGAGTAAATTACAGCAGTGCCTGAACAAAATATCTAAAACAGGTGGGAATTTACAACAGCCGCCCCCAGAATAGCAGGCTATTATGAAAACAGGTAAATTCACCGAACAGAACAAAGTCTCTGAACGAACTACTCAGCTTCCGGAATAGCTGGCAACTGGACAAGACGTGCTACAGGCCGTACATATGTCTTGTCTCGTACTCTGACCTCAGCTGAACGTATATGTCCATCAGCACTTGGAATAACTTTGACGACTCGGCCGATTGGCCAGTGGGCTCTAGGGAGCTGCGGGTCAACGATCATCACGACTGAATTTAGCTGAAGATCTTCAGTTGGTCTCTTCCACTTGTGACGCACTTGCAGAGAGGGTAGGTAATTCCTCAGGAATTGTGTCCAGAAGTGATCAGCCATCATCTGACAGTGACGCCACCGTCTCTTGGTGAGTGTGTCAGCTGCGTAGGTGACTTGTGGTAGGGAGGCATCTCGCCGCCCCATCAGCAGCATATTGGGAGTCACTGGGTCTGGATCAGCAACCTCTGATGACGCGTATCCCAAAGGCTTAGCATTGAGGATCCCCTCCACTTCTATAAGTAGTGTCAGTAGAACGTCCTCACCAAGGGGTTGATTTTCCGACACTACTTGTAGAGCCTTTTTAACTGACTGTATCTCACGCTCCCAGGCACCACCGAAATGAGGAGCTGCAGGTGGGTTAAATTGGAACTTGATTCGTTTCTGCGAAAGCCTGTCCTGGATCTCTGGCATCATAGCTGCATAAGCTTCAGACAGTTCTCTTTCTGCACCTCGAAAGTTCGTTGCTTGATCCGAAAGAATCTCTGATGGGGTTCCTCTGCGTGCGATGAACCTTCTTATTGCTAATAAGAATGCATCTGTATCAAGGCCATTCAGTAGATCCAAGTGAACGCATGGGGTAGTTAGGCATTTAAAGATGATCCCCCAACGCTTCTCTGTGCTACGGCCTATCTTCACAGTGAACGGACCAAAGCAGTCCACCCCTGTTGAGAAGAATGGAGGTTTTAGGAGTCGCAGTCGTGCAGGGGGAAGGTCTGCCATTATTGGGACAGTTGACTTTCCTTTCCACCTTCTGCATTCTACACAGGTTCTTTGGAACTTTTTGATGGCTTGTCGTCCACGCAGAATCCAGTAGTAGCGCCTGATTTCTGCGAACACTCTATCAGTTCCTGGGTGGAGCAGGCGTGCATCAGCATCTTTGATAATAAGTTTGGTTATATCATGACTGGGGTCCAACACAACTGGATATATTTCATCGATGCATGAGGAGTCACTCCAGCTGAGGCGTCCTCCCACACGGATAAGACCTGATTCAGAGTCCATTTCTGGGGCCAATGTGCTCAATGTGCTGCTTGGTGGTACTGGTCTGCCAGCTTTAAGGCATTTCACTTCTTCAGTAAAGCACTCCATTTGGCTTGTTCTCAGAAGCAGGTTTTCTGCTTCACCAGCTCTCTCTTGAGACTGCTCACCATCTCCAGCCGCCCCGTGAAGTAATTGCTGAGTGGCGTTGATTAAATCAATCCAGTTGTCAAATTGTGTTATTTCTGGTGTTTGTGGATCCTGGATTTTCTGGATAAGACCACAGAATACGTGCTGCTTGATCTCTGTGGTGTCCTCTGGTGCAGTGGAGGCTGGACATACTGGCCATTGATCTTCTGAACTGCGCAGAAAAGATGGTCCGTCAATCCATCGACTTGGAGCTGCTATCTCAGCCAGAGTTCTTCCTCTTGTGAGGTCGTCAGCTGGATTATTAAGGGTGTCCACGTAGCGCCATGTGTGGCCCGCTGTCAGGTCTTGGATTTCTGAGACCCTGGTCCCGACGAAGACTTTGAATCGACGTGTTTCGGATGTAAGCCAGGTCAGAACTGTGGTGGAATCTGTCCAGAGGAAAGTCTGGATGATCTTAACAGTATGCTCTCGGTGGATCAGGGAAGACAGCTGAGCACCTGTTAAGGCTGCGCATAGCTCTAAGGCTAGCATAGATTGCTGGCGCTTCGGAGCCACTCTGGACCTTGCCATCACGAAGGCAACATGGGTGGTGTCATCATATCTCAAAGTGAAGTATGCTACAGATCCATACGCCTGCTCGGAAGCATCGCAGAAAACATGAAGAGTGTATTCGGTCGAATCTGTTGCTGCCTTCGGTGGTGCATAGGTTCTTCGTATGGTTATGTTAGCCACACAGGGGAGTTCACTCTCCCAGCTGGACCAGGCTTCAGCCACATCAGGTGGAAGATTTGGATCATCCCAGCTTCCCCACCTTGACCCAGAGTTTCTGGACTAGAATCTTGGCTCGAGTTGTATATGGGATGATGACACCAATAGGGTCATACTGGCGAGCTAGCACTTTATATATGTAACGGAGTGTTGGAGTCTCGTCTTTACTCGGCCTGGTGCGGTAGCAAAGGTGGTCTGAAGGGCAGTGCCATTGTAGTCCCAGAGCAGGTTCCTGAGGGTCTGTGCGTTCTTCAGACAGCCACAGATCAGTGTTGTCTGATCGAGCTGAAGAGGGCAGATGAGAGACAACCGCTCGGATGTTACTTGCCCACTGCCTGATCTCAAACCCTCCTGAAGCCAGACACTTCCTCATTTCATCCACAAGCTTCTTAGCAGACTCAACCGTAGGGAGACTTTGTAGGCAGTTATCCACATAGAATGACTTCTCAATGGATGGAAGGATGTCTATGCCGTCTTTAGTTTGCTCTCTCCCATGTTTCTGGAGGGCAAATATCGCACAGCATGGACTGCAGGTGGTACCAAACGGTAGTACACGCCATTGGTAGATATCAGGTGGCTCTTCTCGTCTCAGGTTCCTCCATATGAATCTCAGCAATGGTCTATCTTCGGGGAGTAGACAGACTTGGTGGAACATTGCCTTGATGTCTCCACTGATCGCGACAGCATGTTGTCGGAAACGTAGAAGGACCCCAACGAGGGATGGTCCCAGAGTTGGACCCGGCAGTAGCTGATCATTTAAAGAGAGTCCGTTAGAGACGAAGGAACAGTCGACCAGGCGAGCCTTGTTGTTATGTCTAACGAGGTGATGAGGAATAAACCAGGATTCCTCAGAGGCGTTCACTTCCTCTTCACTGAGCTTTGTGACACACCCTCCAGTAATGAGCTTGTTCATTTCTGCCTCATATTCTGTGGGTAGTTTAGGGTCCCTCATTAGACGACATTCCGTATTGCGGAGAAGCGGTAGAACAATTTCAAATGATGACTTTAGCTTTGGTGCATTCTTAGCTCTAATTAGTGGTGTGGCGTAGCGAAGTGTGTCACCAACCTTTAGTCTCTGGGTCCGTTCCTCCAGGATGCTCACTGCTTGTTGATCTAGTCTGGATCGGATGGCTTGCTGCTCGTTCTTAAATGGAAGCACGTCTAGCTGCCATAGGCGTTCGACATGTTGGTAAATATCATCTGAAGGTGTTTTGAGTGATGTAAAGAAGCAGGACGTGGTTGAGCATGACATACCATCTGGGCCTTGGAGTGTCCATCCCAGTGCTGTACAGACTGCTGCGGGTCCGCCTTTTACACCGAACCGGACTGGCTCTTTGGCAGTGATGAGGTGGCTGTGGTTGGCTCCAATAAGCACAAGGGGCTGAACCTTATTGAAACTCGGCAGCGGCAGTCCCTTTAAGTGGCAATAGCGCTTCTGGAGCACTGCTGTGGGATAACTTTGTTCGGTCAGAGTGAGTTGACTTGCTGTGTATGCACATTTAATCAGATAGCGCTCGGTTGGGCGTTCCAGTGGTGATACGTGGAAGTTTACTGACTCACCAGTCAGGCGGGCAACGTCCTGGCGGATGGTACGCAGGGATAATGACTCGCTCTCACCTCTAAGGCCAATGCTTCTGGTCGCTGCCGGTAGCAGCATGGTGCGTTCAGCTCCATCATCCAGGAAATGCGTAGGTCTGAAGAGATCTTTCCTTGTGGCTGATGATGATGGGCACAACCTTAAGGTAGACTTTACTGCATTGCGTGGGTTTGGCAAGGATAACCTGGTCTTTTGGTGTGATGAGATACACTCTGGAACTCACTTGGTTCACCTCGTGAAGAACAGTAAGATGGACGTCTGAACATTTGCTACATGGCTTTTTTAGCTTGCAGGAACCCTCCTGGTGATTGGTCCGGCCACAGTTGTAGCATCGCTTGCCCTTATCTAACCACATCTTTATTTCTTCTGATGACCGTTGGGGGATGACCGGACACTGAGATAAGTAGTGGTCTGGATTTTTACAAAACAGACACATTTTCTTAGATTTTGGTTGCTTAGAAGGTCCCCATTGTGACATCTGCCTTTTCTCACTGTCTTCACTTGATGTTTTGTCAGACCCGTGATACACTGAGATGAGTTGGCTCCTAGGTTTTAATGGTAATGGTTGTTTCTCCTTTCTGAATGGTGGGTGCCCATCAGCACGGTGACGCTGAACCATCTTTGCTGAGAGCCTCTGGGCTTCAGCTTTAACTTTGAGCCAGTCTGAAAGATCCCTTAGGTTATAAGGGTTCAGGCAGTTTTTGTTGAGATGGCCCTGAGTTTGCAGATGCTCCACAAAGCTGTCTCTGTACTGCTTGGGAAGTTTGCTGATTATTCGATCCACATGGCCAGTTGACATCAGCTCAGTTCCATTTGGACCCTCCAGGGATGTTAGCATTCCCACCAAGAGGTGGACCCTTAGTGCAAAACTCTGGAAAGCCTTAGAGTGTCCAGGCTTGAGGTCGGGAGCATTTAAGATGGCCGCAATCTCACTTTGGGTGAGTTGGTGAGGCTGCCCGTACTGACGTTGTAATGCTTGCATAGCAGCAGTATATGGGTGTGGATAATGCCTGCAGGATTGTGCTATGAGCTTTGCTTCGTCTAGAACCAGATGCTCCATCAGAACCCTGTATTTATAGTGCTCTGAGAGATCTGTATGGGGGGTGAGTAGATGATCTAGGGCCATTTTCAGATCGGTAAACTCTATTTCGCTGTCATTAATCAGTTTTGGCATTTCAGGGACCGGGACAGGCTGACGGAACGGAGTAGGTGTTTGCAACAGCTGGGGTGAGCTGTACTGTGGCTGAAAACCTCGCTGAGCATACGGATCTACTGTAGGGAGATGTGAATTCATGTTATGTGCAGCGGGCACTACTTGATGGCTGTAGTTGACCGGCTGATGGAACTCAGGTTGGGGAACAAATTGTTGAGTTTGTGATTGATACGTTGCCTGTGGGGCTGGAGCTGACAGGTTGATAGGGGGTGACAGGAGCTCATGTCTTTGGGGTACAGCTCTCATGTGCTGAGCGGCCTGGCATTCTGGTTGTGAGGAGTAAACTGGTTGATTGTTCACTGTTTGAGTCATAGGAATAGCAGTGACGAGGTTGTGATCTCTGTAAAGAGGTGCAGCTGTGGCGTACAGAGAAGGCTGAGGTTGGCTCACCATTTGTGCTGGTTGTGATGGCTGGTAGTTCTGCAGCTGGTATATTTGCTGTCCGGTAGAAACAGGGAAAGGCTGGACCTTAGGCTGCGGCTGGGTAGCTGTTGTGGCGACCTGTGGTATGGGCAGCGTCGCTCCATAGGTCCTGAGTTGACTAGCAGGAGGCACACGGGGAACTGGTTGAGCAGTAGACCCTGCAGGGTGAGCTGACAGATTTTGATGTGAGGACTGAGTGAATGCTGGGATGCCACTTTGGGTCATACTCACAGGTGATGATGTGTTCAGCTGCAGCTGGTGAGATGATTCATATGTTGATAGTCTCTTGCCTCCTTGCATCCATGTCTGTGTGATGAGGGAAGTCGGTTGTGGTAACGCATCATTTACTTGTGCTGGGATTGGCTGACCATAGGCTCTGATCGGTGGTAGAGAGGCCAAAGTTGCTGGAAGCGACTGGGTTAGTGTATAATCTAATGCTTGTCTTGAATATGTCACAGCTGCTCCTACTTGAGTTTGCAACGTTGTGCTTATGAGGCCTGTTTGTGGTGTCATTAAGAGTGGACTACTGTTCTGAGATGAGAAACTCTGATTTAGAGGGGTTAGGTGCTGAACCCCACTCATCACAGGGGACATGGGCTGGGGTGAATAGTCAGAAGGAGAAGCTGGACTGAGAAACGACGTTGGTTGAGGACCTTGTAGCATGAGGTCGCTCGGAATGAAACTGGGCCCTGTGATATTATGGACACTTTTTTCCTGGGGAGATGATGTTCTGAACTCACTGCATATTGTTAGCAAACCAGGTGATAAGCTTGCATGCTTTGTGCCACTCCACTGGTTCTCCCTATCGGCTGCTCCGGGAAAAGGGGGGCAGGAGCGTGGCCTAACTGCTCCGAACAGCCGGTCCTCCTTAGCAATAATTTGGGTTTGCAAATTGGGTGACTGCAGCTGCTGAGCAGCGACACGCTCTCTGACGTCCTGGTGTAGGGCAGCATAAGGCTGGAGGGACTGTGGCAGACTGACCTGGTAGCTTTGCAGACATGCGGGGAGTTGACGCCGTCGTGAGGCATGCTGCGCTTCATTCACGTTCATCGCTGCTCCGTTTCTGTCCATGCTGATGCGGGTGAGAAAATCCGGCTCGAAGGACCAAAATGTTATGTAAAGGAGGCACTATATTCCTCGGACTGGGACTTCTACATCCGCGTCAGGACTCCGATAAGAGAGCACAGGACAAGATGAGCTTTTTAAGCATTTATCTTCAGTTTTTTCGTCTCATACAGAGTTCACAGCCTTGGCGCATGAAACCTGCCTGCTCCCCTCCCTCCCTCCGTTTTCTTCTTAGGACCCCGCTCGTCCACGTACATGCCTGAACAAAATGTACTAAACAGAGAGTAAAATTACAGCAGTGCCTGAACAAAATATCTAAAACAGGTGGGAATTTACAACAGGCAGGTTGATTGGAAAACATGTTGGATAGCGGCCCTCGAGGCCTGGATTCTGACACCCTTGATCTAATACATCATACAGCTTTTAATGACCTTAGCAGCCAGGCAGATTTGTAATTTGCTACCAAAGTTCAGATCTTTACAACTGGGGAGTTGATTCCCAATTCCTAAGGTCAGATGTTCTGCCTCTTTTTTAAAAGGTATTTCTGTAAATGTCATCTAGAACTCCAAGATCTAAAAAGCAGGATGGATGGAAGGTGAACAATACTAGAAATAACCCTAAACGAAGCATCACATTTCATGAATTTGTCAATGTTTGTCATTTTTCAAGGACCAAATTTACACATGCATAAATGTACTGAATAAACAAAAATAATTAAAATAAAAAACACTGAATCAATCACCATTTGACCTTGATTCCCTTGAAAGAAGTGAGGAATCTAAGGAAGCACTATGACAAGAAAACACCTTACAAGGAAGAATCAGTCCAAGTACAATAATAAGACACAAATAAACATTTGCAAGAACAAAATGAGTATCTTTAGACCTTCACAACTGCAGCCAAGTCTCTTCTACCCCCTTTTTATTGCCCCTTGGACTTGTTGCTTCTCCCATACCTAAACCAGGTAATAAGTAGATGCGGTAGAGACATCTGAAAAATAATTAGAACTTTCCCACTGTCCCTTGTGATGTGCTCAAAGCATTGTGGGAATCAATTAAAGCAACCACAACACAACAGAGTGGCCATGTAGTGATGATGGCAGTTTAAACTTGACTACAGAGGAAGAGGAGGAGAAAGGAGAGCAACGTGGAGGAGGAAGATTCCATTTAGCTTTATACAGTTGCCAAAGAGACGAAGAAGAGGGGCAATCCAAAGTCCAACTCAACAGGGAGAGTAGGGTGTATTGGTTCAATATGAGTGAAGGCAGCAGTGACAGATGCTTTTCTTATCTCAGAATAATGGCCTGTTGCTACACCCCCTTTAAGCTTCTTGGACCGCTAAGTTAGTAGCTCAGCGCTCAAAAGCTAACAAAGACCAAACAATAAAATGTATCTGGAAAGTTTTCTCAGGGAGAAAAGAGCCAGAGAGGAAAAACCAAAGAAGAACTTTTGACTTCAAAGAAAAAAAAAGCTGCTGTTTACAGTCAGCTGCTCGCTTGCCTAATAAACTGACTTTTGAATGCTTCACACACGCAAACAACAAAGATACAGACACGGTGGATTCATGCTCATAATTATATTTAGAAAAATTCCAGTTTTACGGTAGTTGTGTCGTTTTATTTTTCTTCTTTTCTTCAACGGATGCGGCTGAAGTTAGCTTCTAGTCAAAGATATCGTGCCATACAGTGTACAACATCGCATCATGCCGGAAGCTTCTTATCCCAGACTGTGAGGTCTCTGAATGAAACAAAAAGATGAGGAATGTACCACACTGGGCTGCACTTAGAGTTGCACTTTCACTGCTGCAGTTGGCTGAGCTGCCAACTAATTTATTTACTTTTTATAGCCTTTTATATAATTGGTTTTAACTAGAATATATAATTAGAAACAAGTGTTTCTAATTTATTCATTTGTGCTTTTTATCTGTGTCTTAGTGTTTCTTGTCATGTGTGTGGGGAGCCCTGCAGTTGTTGTTCCAATAGAATATAACCATTACAAATCAGGAGCAACGGGGAGGGGAACAGGGGGCGGGGTCCCTCCATGCCAACAGTCCCAACCATTGAATGTATAATATATAACTGAACAAATCACCTGTGATGTCACCCATAGAAAATGCCCTGCTTCCAGTTTCAACCAAATTAAGCCAATTCAGACCCAATTCAGTCCGTCGCCATGTTGGAACCGGTGATTAGCCTTTATTTGCCTGTCTACATTTCTAAAGCAACCACTTTCTCCCAAAAAAAAAAATTTGGATTAGTAGTAACATGTTAATAAAAGGTGGTATAGCAAAAATGGTCATTCTGATGAACATAATGACTGAGTAACAGCCGTTTATTTCTCTATAGATATCTATTGGATTTTGGCTTTTTGGGACCAGCAACTCTCAGCTCAGAGGTGATTTCTAATGAACCACTGCCGCTCAGCAGAAGCCATGTCTAGAAAACAACAGCTTTTCATTTTTTTTTTGACTAAAAACAGCATCATCATATTAAAATACCACTGGGAACTCTTTCACAGTGAATCAAAAGATGATCGGAGTGTGCCTTTAAAGATTTTTGCCACGTTTGTCCTAATGAAAAAAAGTTTAAAAACTCTGAAATGTATCATGCATGTGGAATAAAGTTGTTTATACCATGGTCCGGGTGAATACTCGATTCTGATTGGCTGCTGGGTGTGCATTAAAACCTGATAACCGCATGGTGAAAAAAGAAGTTCCGGTCACCTAGCTTAAATGTTTCGTATCACTGCGCCGGCTTCTTTTAAACAACCTTTTGCTTCATCATTTGGACAAAAACAAGCAGTAAGAGGTGAACTTTCTCTGTGAACTGATGCTTTATTCAACCAATCGGAAAGATCAGCATATATATATATATATATATCGCCGAATCTTGACTGCAGCGGTGATGCGAAGCAATGCGAAGCAATGCGTCGCAACACGTAACAGCTTTTTGTGAGAAAAGCGATCCAAATCGGAAAAAAAACAAGAATTAAGGACTAAAAACGTGTTAATATTTATTGCTTTTGTAAGTGACCATTGTATAAGCAGGTTAATGGCCTTCGAAGTGTGCGTTATTACTTTTTGACGAACTTCGTGGAAGCAACCGTCCGACGCGAAGGCTTCCACGGCGTGCCATAAAAAGTAATAACGCACACTTCGTCGGCCATTAACCCTTACATAAAACATTACTTTTTTGATCATCCTAGCCAGGATAAGATGGTTAACATGTAAGCTTGTCATTTATACCGCTTCATCTTAACCAACCTGTGCATTTATTTCAAACTTCCTGCCCTTGAAAATAAGCCTTAAAAACTGGGGACATCTCCAAACTCTTAAAGTCTCTGTTGTGTCCTGACTTTTCCTACACCTCTGAAGCCTGTGGTCTGTGTTTCCTAGTTTTGTAAAACTGTGCAAGATTTAGTTTTCAAGCACTTAGCAGCATGCAGAGCGAGACCCTGGAGAACCACTGCGTACATGGCCATAATTACCAGTTTTATAACGAAAAAAGTAGCTTAAATTTAACACAATTACAGGTACACCCACCATGGACACAAACAGGCAATGTGGGGGAGGCGACAGCCAGTTTAGAGAGTGGTACAAACTGTGCAGCAGTAAAACTGAAAATGGCTTCCAGGTATTTAAATTTATGAACACCTGAGCATGTTATTTTGGTAGAAACATGCCACCTCAGAGCTGCTGAGCGCTGTGCACCTCGCAGCATCAATACATTATGGATTAACTGAGTGCAGGCAGGAGGAGTTTTCATCAACGTGTGAAGGTGTGCACGTGTTTGGAGAAATGTTGTCTCATTAGACAAATGATTTCTGTCTAATCTGCTGCCATGCTGACCAACAAATACAGTCAAAATACCCTGACAGCTGTTTTTACTAACAGCTGCCTTACTTACAACATCTGCCTTTCCTTCCTCCAGAGTGAGTCATGATACAACAAAGACTGTGATGCCATCTTTTCATATTAAATCAGAAAGGGTAGACGCCAGAGTCATGCCTAAATTGATTGTGTTCCCCAGCCTAAATGATAAACGGGATAAGTCAGGAGGTCAATGAACAATATCTGAAAACTGAATTGAAATGAAATCTTAAGCATGAGGGCGGAACTACTGACAGCGACGCATTATATTGGACTTTTTTCTGTAAAATAAGAATTCAGGCATCGAGACTGGATGTCCTTGTTCTTCAGCACTGATTAGCTGGGTCAAGGTTGGAGGCTTTGGATTAGTTGCTGGGCTGCCATGGCAATGCTTCTAATAGAGTAATAGAAAAGACTAACTACTGGGTAAATGTTGGCACTTTCATGGTGTGAAACAGAGATAGGCTGTCTTCTGTGTAATCGGTATTCATACTTTAACCCTCTGAGACCTAATGCGCCCACTAATGGAACCGTTGCATCACATCTAAAGCTTAAAGTTTTGCGTTCTTCTAAGCTGTGTGTCCTTTTATCTTTAAAAATATCTTAGACAGGGAATAAAGCATGAAGCACAAAACCAAGTGGAAACAGTGTTAGAAATTTTACTGAATAAAAGTCATGGGTCCTCCAATAGCATAATAATCCCAAACTCAAAGCTAATAGTTGGACTATTCTGAAGTGACCTGTGATGATCTATGATCTAAATCCAATTGAACATCTGTGGAGGAGGTTGAAATACGCCATTCGGAGAAGGCAGAAGCAACTTACACATAAGGAGTGGACCAAAATATCTGCTGAAGAAGTTAAGATGCCCACCAAAACTGGATAACCCATAGTTAAAGACCCGCTCTGAGGAAAATGACATGTTCTAGTGGCATTTAGTGGGATTTCTCTGATGATGGAGGACATTTATAAAAAAAAAATTGAACCTAAAATTTGATTTCTGAGTATCTTTATTTAAATTGTTGTGAATCAGGAGCAGATGATACAATTTCGTTGATAAAAGAGCTTATTTGTGACGTAGAAAATGCAATGGGTGACTCCCTCTTCCGCTCCATTCTGATTTTCATGGCAGCAGGTTCGAAAGTGTACGGCTGGATAGCTTCAATATTCTTCCCCATTTTTGTTGCACCGCTAATGTGAGATTAGGGGTGTGAGGGGCTGTAAGATAGCGGGAGAGTGTGTAAACAAAAGGATGATGGAAAACAAGCGCAGACTTATTCCCCGACAACAATCCCTCCCCAACTCAAATTTCGAATGAGCTACCTCCTGCCGCTCTCCAGAAACTATGTCCTAGAAAACGACACAGATTTTTAAAATTGTGGCTAAAAATTGCATAACCAAAATTAAAAGACCACTGGAAACACTGTGAAAATAGATCTAAAGATGATCAGAGTATAGGACTTAAAACTGACAATGGGAATATAATTATCAGGAAACTTACATGCTAGTCCATTATTGGATTCATTTCAGACAACGATGCGAACATTTGGAAACTTCTAGGGGTGTGTTTTTTGTAAACATGGCAGCACCAACAGTCATTAGCCTTGTTAATTTGGGGACTAATATGTCTGCAAGATCAGCTCCTCTAGCTTTTTTTTTTTTGCATTTGCGTCTCCTTTAGAGACACTTATATAATATTAATAAATAATCATAAAAATGTAATTGCTTGTGTTATTATAATTTAAAAACAACATAACCTTTGTATTGCCACAATGATTTATCTATTTATTTATTCATTCTTGTGTGCTCAAATGAAGCATCCGAGTCTCTTCTTTGTCTACATTTTACAGCCAGGCAATAAGACCAGCTTGTGTGTTTGTAACACGATGCAAAGAAGAAATAATATAATAAATATGTGTCTTATGAAAGCCAATTGCTCTAATTTATTTCACAGAATTCCAGAAATCATCTTAAGTTTCTGATCTATTTTAAAAACAAAGTTGTACAGGTTTTTGCTTCGTCTGTATGGGTTTGATGAAGTATTTGTGCCGCATTTTTTAGGTCGTTTCCTTTGTATCAACTAAGTTATAGATGTAATTAAAAACTGGTAAATTCACTATGACATAAAATTTTAGATTTTTTAAATGTTCAAAATAATTGAACCTTTTTGAAACTATGTATCTTTACTTCAGTAAACAATATCAGCTAATTCGGTTAACCTTTTTTTTTGCATTGGAATTACCTTTGTGTCCTTAATAATGCAGACAGATTCAATTCCTTTGAAGTTAACACAAAATAGTGATTTAATGACAGCATGCTGGAAGTGCACTGAATTCAAGACACAAACTGACTTTGTTGGTACATCTTGCAGGCAGCACCATCAGTCTATTCAATCATACATATTCGAGCTTGTAAAGCCATGTTATCTCTCTTTACTTATCAGTGCAGATTGGCGACCATCCCCTGATCCTTAAAGCTGCATTTTTTCCTGACATAAAAATTGGAAGCTTATGAGAATCTCCTTGTGACATAAAAGCTTCAGACAAAATCCTTCACTTTGATTTTTTTTTTTTTTGTTGATTTGTAATGTTTTCTGAAGCAGCCTTCGACATAAAGAGGAGTAAATTTAGCAGTTTTTAGGCAGATTGTATTATCATTTTCGGATCTGGGAAATAGGATTTTTGATTGAGAGCCTGGGATGAAATGTGGCATTAAATGTAATGATCTTCTGCTGTGAAGTTTTGCACCTGGACATCGTAACACTGTGGGTTGTGCGTTTGCTTTCCACAGATAAAACTCGCAGCAACAACCAACAGGAAAAACAACCACAGATTATAGGAGATTTGATGGAGTTCAGGTTTTTTTGCTTCGTCTTCCACCTGGACTCCTTCAGTCTGTTAAGCATTTTCTTATCATGATTGAGACATTTTTTTGAATGTATACAGTACAAATTAGTTTTGGAGATAAATGCAGGGAAGCAGACAGAGATTGGGCACGTTGAGAGGAGAGACAGTAATTATGTTGGTAAAAGAATGCTGAGGTTGAAGCTACCAGAAAAGATGAAGACCAATGGGGAGGTTTATGGATGTAGACAAGGAGGACATGAGGGTGGCGTGGGAGATGAGGATGCAGAGGAGCGGATTAAATGGAGGCAGATTGTGGCGCCCCCTAAGGGAAGCAGCAGAAAGACAAAAAAGATTCATTGGCAAACACTGAAGCAGAACAGGAGGAAGATTTTTCCCCCTAGTGTTTCTGCAAATGCAAAGGATGGGTGTTATTTTAAAAAAAAAATGTGAAAATTGTTCAGATATCAAAATGAAACTATGGCATGATGGCAAATGAAGAAAGGCTCACTCTGTGCCAACAGTTCCGCTGACAACTCGGAGGTGAATTTCTGATTACGGTAACTACTGCCGCTCTGCAGAAACTATGTCCTAGTAAACAACACCGTTTTTTGATTTGGGCTAAAAACGTCATAATCATAATTAAAAGACCACTGGGAACGCTTTGGAAGTAAAGCAAAAGATGATGGGAGTGGGACTTTAAGAAAACAGAGATGGAAAAGGACACAAGGAGTGATGGTGATGTTGTTGAAACTAACAGAATTTAACGTGTTTTACTCTTTCTTCTTTGCTTGTCTGCACAGGTTTTCAACAGACGGGAGGTCCTGACACAAAAGGTCATCAACTGGACTGTCCTGCACACACGTGGCATCAAACAAAAGCGGTAAAAATGAGTTGTTGGTGTGCGCAGGTGAATCACATGGACATGGGCCGTGTCGACAGCTGGTGTAAAGTGGGCTCTGCAGGCGTCCTTCCCTCGGATTACATTTTAATGGATTAGAACTAAACAGCAATCAATAAAGCGCCAACACGCCCATACATCTGCATGCCGACGCAGCTGGACAACACAATTAAATTAGTGCATCTGGCACACAGTGTCAAACCCTACAAGCACACACACTGTGGACTGAAGGACAGATGCTACTCCCTCACCCTTCTTTTCATCATCCTCTCAAAGCCAGCTGCAAAGAAGATTTGGGACTGACGAGTTCTGTCCCTTTTTCTCCCATCTTGAACCCCATGCTCCTAGCTCCTTCAACCTTGGTCTTCAATAAACTTTTGTCTTTCATGGAATGATTGCCGCTTCAGACAAAGGAAAAAGATGAAGGTCAATTAAAGTTTGGCTCCAGCTTTGGATGAATTTTTCCTCTGCAGGCATCTATCTGCATGTTTTAGAGTCTTTGTCAACATCAAGAAAGTTGCTTTTTTTTTTTAAATCTTCAGAAACTTTTTGTTTGAGGAAAGTTGGAGGAAAAACTGACAAAAGTTCTCCCAACTTAGCTTCACTACTTTTTATACAAACATCTCCCAGTGACGCAATGGACTGGAACAGGTGCAAAACTGTTTTTGTGGAGGAAGGCTGAAGCTGTGATGCACCACCCTTCAGGACAGACCTCCTCCCCCCTCCCGCTCCTCCTCCTGTCTTCCCTCCCTCTCTCTGCTGCCCTCCACTGATCTGCCAGCCTTCCTCAGCTCCGGCGCTTCAGTGCAGAGAGGAGCAGGCGAGCTCAGTGCTCGCACAGATGGCAGAGGAGACAGAGCATTCGTTGAATTCCACCAAAGCTTTCGGTCATTAGGAGCAGGTATAGATGGGCGTGAAAACAACAGCGGAAAATTTCTAGGCGGTGGGGGAAAAAAGCCCCTGGAAGGAAGGAGAAGACTTCAGAAGCAGGGAGAGATCACAGCTGTAAGAAAGTCTTTGTCCGGCTCCGTTTGTCTGCAGCTTTGAGGGTCAGCTGTCTTTGTGGAAGTCTCCCCATTTACGCCGACAAGGATCTGGTGGTTGCTGAGAATCATTCAAAAAAGGAGGAGGTGCTGGACTTGGGACAGTGGCAGGCCCAAGAGTGGGGACATGGCCGTGGGGGGGCCGTATTCCGACCTCCGCGCTCCAACGGGACAGAGGTTGGAGCTGGGGGTTCTGGAGCTTGGGTCAACCCAGGGGAGTTCTCCGACTGTCAGAGCTCAGACCCTGGATGAGCGGGGGTGTGGTCATGGGTGGAGGTAGCACGGAAAGAGGTGGAGGAGCAGAAAAGGGGGGCAAGACCAGATGTTCCCGTAGACTCTGGGTTCTCTTCGGGATGCTGGCTCTCGTCTTTCTCACCTCGCTGTTCTTCTCCGTCTCACTTCGTGGGGGCGTCAGCCTTAACTACCTGGAGCCGCCTGGGTGGGAGGAGGCAAGGCGGGTCAAGTTGGTCCCCAATTATGTGGGTGCACACCGGCTGTCTATGTCTGATGGACCGCTGCAGAAAACATGTGCATGTCCTCGATGTGTGGGAGACCCCGGGGTCTCCGACTGGTTCGACGAGAACTACGACCCAGATATCTCTCCTGTTTGGACCAAAGACAACATCCAGCTGCCCTCAGATGTCTACTACTGGTGGGTGGTAAGTAAAAGTATTCAGTGTTTCCCCTTCAATTATCAAGGTAGCTTCACACATATGTATGTGCTAATGGGTTCTAATAGTTTAGTCCACACTGGAATACTATGTCAGCCTCATGAGGCACTTGTGTGTAACAACACATCGGACATCAGCTTCTGAAATACACTCTGACAGAGAACTGCACAATGTTAGAACAAACTTCGGAGACTGGTAAATTGTTTAACACTGTTAATCTGAAGCAGTTATTTTGCAAAAGAGTTCCGTCACACAGAAATAAAACTAGATTCTGCACACGACTGTCAAAAACTAAACAAACAAAAGAGGATCCTAGCCTTTTTTAGAGGCAACACAGTGAATTTAAACAACTGCCCACAGGCACAAATCTTGGACTCGACTTAGTCTTGCTAAAATATTATGTGTGACCATCTGAGCCAAACTAAACTAATTTAGGGATCCATTTTCAACAACTATAATCTAATTAATTTTACCCGTATTAAGGAAATTCCTGCCTCGGTGAAGAGTAGAAATAAAGCTTGACATTTATTAATTGCAAGCCAGGAATAAGCTGAGAAAATAAAAGTGTGCTTTAGGGGTGTAACAATTCGTTTTGACAACGATTCAATTCACATCATAATTTGTGGTTGGCGATACGATTCATAGTCAACATTGGTTCTCTTTGAACAACCCGATTTGATCCAATCCACTGACCTAACTATCCACTGATCCACTGATCTAAGATCGATCCTTCATCCCAGTATATCCTTGTATTTCTTGCAAGATAATCAAGTATGAATTAAATATATGTACAAACAAATAAATAAACACAAATTAATGTCCAAATCTATTCCCATTTTAGTTTACTAAAGTTCAGCCCACTGATGTTTTTCCACATCCAAAGAATCCAAAGGGAACATTCTAGTACACAGTATATGATCACACGTCTTTGCTGAAATTCAAAGTGTTTCCTCACATTGGACTGGAATGATGGACTGATCAGTTTATGCATTTATGCTGCCATCACTTGTGTTGCTTGCTGTGATGAATTTCGTCCTTTTTAAGTTCTAGTAAAATAAACATACCATGTCTCAGTCCAAATGGTATTTTCCAATATTGATTATAATCATGTCAGGAACTGGTGGTGGAGGACCCAAAATGTAGGAGACCAGGATTGATGACAGGAAATAAAACATTTAATTAGCAAACTAAAACATGACAAAAATATGAGGAGAAACAAAACTGTGACACAACAGAGCAGATGACCTGACAAGGATGAACAGCAACCAAGACACTTAAATAGGCTGAGGGTCATTAACTGAACTGAAGACAGCTGTGGATCGTGAACCTGAAACTTGAGTGACTGACAAGAGGGAAACCAAAAACATGACAAAGAAAACCAAACCACTGAATCCTTACAAATCAATGTATTTCATTTTGAGATGATGATGTTTTATTGGTATGAGGTTGATTCAGTTATCAACTTGGCTTAGACAGATTGATCTGGTTGAATCACTGGAATGTAAATTGATTAATGAAAAATATGAATTAATGAAATGGTGAAACAGCTGTCCAGAAATAATTATAGAACATCAACAAATAAAAAATTCTAAAATAATTTAATGAATATTTTACCCTGTTGTTGCCATACCTACCTAGGTTGATAATTGAATGTTTTCAGAAACTATGTACTTAAACCCAGGCTAGGAGTTAAGTAGTTATCATTGATATCATTTTTCTGTGTGCAAACACCAACTGCACAAACGCTGGAAGCAGAGCAAACAGCGAGCAGCACTCCATCCAAAGATAAGAAAATCTTCTTACCGGCTTCTGCAAAGCTCACTGATTAACAGGTTTTATCATGTTTGCTACCAGCTGAGTAGTGCACATAATCCTACGTAAAACTATTACAGACCAAACATGCAACATAAAACGTGCAAACCTGTGAGCCATTCAAATGCCATTAGTGGTGCTTCCAAACTAGTGGTCATTAATTTGAGCTGAACCAATTAACTCTTAGTCTTAGTCACGCTTTACATGCAGACATCTGATGAGTTCTCTGCACGTTAGATTTACACCGTTTGTTAATCTAAAGCTCCTTTTCAGTCTCGTGACAAACGCCCTCAACTGCATTAAGCTGTAGTCTTGGTCCTCTTCTGTCTATAAAAAAAGTTTCAACGCACTTTTGTTCACATTTTATCTTGACATCAGTTTTTGTCTATACGCCTTGATAAAATGTTTTGTTATCTTTTGAAGACCTACTCCGATCATCTTTTGAGCTGTTTTCAAAATTATGCCCAGTGTTTTTTATTATTATTATTATTTTTAGCCAAAAAAACCCTGTGTCGTTTTCTGTGACATCCTCCTCTAACCTCCGAGTTGTTGGCAGGTATGTTGGTTAGGAGCAACCCCGCTCACCCCTCCCGACCCCATAACGGAAGTCTCTGTTCACACGTTTTCCTGCTAGCTTACAGCCCCTCACAACCCCGCCTAACATTAGCGGTGCAAATGAAAGGACAAGCAACATCCAGCCGTAGAGTTGAGAGCCAGATGCCACTTCAGACGAGGAAAACAAAGACGTGCAAGTGGATGCAGAGCAGTACGCTTGTGGCCTGCCAGGCATGTTTTCTACGTCACACATAAGCTCTTCTCAAACTGCATGTTTTTGTCTGCCCCTGATTCACAATAATTTAAATAAAGAGATATTCGGAAATGCAATTAAAAGCTTAATTTTCTCTCTATATGTCCTCCATCATCAGAAAAATGCAACAAGAACATGTAAAAAACACCCATATGACCATTTTCATCATACGAGGACTTTAAAGACTACAAGAAATTGCAAACCTACTTTTAAACACGCCACTATAATGAACAAGCCAAAGACAGAAGCGAACCAAAAGGCTTTTTATAATCTTATGGTTCCAAAAGCTTCTTATTAAAAGGTTGCATTAACACTACAGTCCCATAAAATCAGTTTGAATGGGCAGAAAATGTTTAAATTGCTCATACTAGTAATTTTTTGTCTTCTGCCATACGTGCCATTATCAGGATGCGGGGATGTGTATGAACAAAATGTGGGGTTCAGTACCCATCGGTGGGCAGAGCAGAAATCGAACCTGCAATACTATAATCAGACATTGCACTACCGCTACAGGGGGCTGCAAATAATTTCACACCTTTGTTTGTTTTTTTCAAACTGTCTGGGAAAAAAAATGTTTCCAACCTGCTCACTTGAGGGCAGTATTGCTTGACCAAGATGGATTAAAAAAAAAGCATGAAGAAGAAAACCAGCGAGTCTGTATCTTCCTATTACATCTAGTTTACACGGTTCGATACTTTCCTTTCTCCCGTTTTGTGCTTCGGGCTGTTTTTATTATCGCAACGCTTTACGCTTGTGTGAGTCACTCCCTTCCACACTTTGGTCCTGCCAGTTTAAAAAAGACCCTCAATGTGATGTTGAATCAGTTCAAACAGCACCGTTATAACATTTTTCCCAGTGAAATTAACATTACGTTAACGTTAAGGACACGATGGGATGAAATCTCTTTCTGCAAAAAACATCTGCAGTAATCTGGAGACAAAAATAGGTATATAAAAGTGATTTAAATGAAACGAAAAATACTTGATTCATTATGTAGATTTTTTTTAGAATCTCTTATTTTCAAAATATGTATTTTATTTTAAACCCTGGCAAATTAGCTTCAACAATGTTAATTAAGACAAAACATTTATAGCATTGTAGAATGGGCAGTCAGGCCAGCACTACAAATATTTTTTCCAGTTTCTGGAGCACCATCAGGCATCTATTTATAATCATGACATATAGGGGGCAGCTTGATACATGAAAGGAGTAACCTAATTAGGCTACTAACTTAGCACGGGTGACCTAAACACCAATTCCTTTTTTTCTACATGACTCTTGATAGCTAAAGAGAAGCAGTCATGAACTGGGTTTAGATGGATGAACTTGAAATTCAGTGATAAATCAACAACCTGCATCACACCAGGAGAAACTACTAGAACCTTGGTTTGGTGCAATACAAATAAAATGGCAATAGAAGCAACAAATATCCAGGAGCATTGAAGATATGAACTTCATGTCAGATAAAGCAGCAGGAAAATCATAAATTATTATAACAGCGTAAGATGTGCATTTCATTTAGAACGATGGCCTGTTCAGGATAGACAGATCAATAAAGGAGACAGTCTGGATCTCAGTCTCAGTCTGGCAGACAGATGAGCTGCAGGATCCAAGTTACAGGGGGTATTGATGCTGAGAAGAACACAAAGACGGAACATTGTGCTTTCTTGGGAGGCATGTTGTCTAAAGATTTGTACATTTGTAAATTGACAAGATTATAATGTGTGCTCAATGTCTTAGTTGCTAATGACCAGTGGTGCAGAATTCTTCTTACAAACCCCCTGGCTTCCGGGCAGCTGGCGGTCGGTGGCACTTGATATGGATGGCCGCCGTCCAAAGACAAATCGTCCAATCAGAGCCCTGCCGGCCGGCTATCCGGCAGCCGCCGCCCAGCTGGTTCCCATTTTCGTCATGACACCATCTCTGCCTGAAAATAAAACTTTCACTATTGTAAGAAATTATTAAACAGAAAATTGTTAAAAATAGCAGTAATAATAATTGTGGTGCTGATGGGGATTAAGAAAAAGCTGCTTCAGTCATGGGCAAAGCTGCTTGATTGCATTTACAGAGTTAACTCGTGAACATGTTTACAAAACATTCTTTTTTAAACATCTTTAATTTGAACAATCACTAAATGAATTTATAGTATTTTTTATGTCTGATCAAAGGTACTGTGAGGAGTTAATGAGAGTTATTTGACAAATACGGGTGTCTATGTGGACACACCCTTGCAGCTTTTTGCTCCCCTACATGTATCTTCGTATATCTCTACAGATCTTACACAGGTATCTTGCATATTGCTGAATTAAATTTTCGGTGTCCTTAAGTGGCTTCTTCAGACTCAAGCTTTTGCCCCAAGTTTATCTCTGAAAAGGCAAAAAAGAGAAAACTGCAGACACAAGCTGACAGCTGCCAAGTGATTCTGTCACACTGCAACAGGGAGGTGATGAACCAAAAGAGAGGAGGAGGAACGCGTGAGAGGAACCGTAGATGCATGGAGAATAGGCTGTCTAGGAGATAAAGTAGAAAAAGAGAGTAAAAGGGGAAAAAAGGACAATTTTTGTGGCTTTTCTAAAAAAAAATGTCATGGTTTTTGTGGGTTTTAGTCATTTATTCTCACTCTGACACACCAAGAATAAAAACTCTCAGCTTCTAGAAGACGTATTAAACCAAGATCCCTGTGTGAGATGGATGTTAGTTCAGTAATTATTCATAATCCTCAATGACATCAACGTTTTGATCAGGTTCGCCTTCACATATAGATCCTGTAGAACAACAGGCTGATCAATCGTCTGCGGCGAAAGCAACAAAACTCAGTTCCTCATTTAGAAACAAAACAGCATTTAGAGTTTTAAAAGACCATTTGTATTCAGGGACCGTTCCGTGTGTGAGCGACTGCTTTCATTTCCTGTCAGGGCTGTACATAATTAAGATTAAATCAGTTAAATGATAACCCCAAGGAGCTACAAAACCGTGTTCTTCATTTTAGAGTTTGTGACTTTTTGGCAGAAGGTGATTGGCTGCACAGTCATGTCCTGTTTTAGGGTTTTCTGGCTTGTTCTTTCAGCTTCTTCCACTTAATGTTTTTAATTAACAGCTGACCATTCAAAAATAGATCTGGTTAACCCTGCAGCAGCTGTAGTTTGGTCATGAAAGGCTCCATCTGACTGCTTGCAGCAGGTTGGGACCAGCATTTGCAAAGGTCTCAAAACATTTGCAGATGTTCAAACTATTGTGACAGATTTCAAAGTAGTCACAAAGTTGTTGCAAGTGTCTTAATGCCATCTTAAACCACTCTAGCCAAGTTTTTGTGGGTCAGAAAATGTGCAAAACTATCGACAAGATCATTGAAATGTAGAATTTGACATTCTGAACATTTAAAAAGGCATAAACGGCTCTATGGGATCCTAAACATGAAATTGCAGCAAACCATTTAGATAAGTAAACCCAGTCTGATGAAAATTGCGTTTTTTTGTGTATTTAGCATGCTCTTATGTCATTTTTTTCATGATCGGTGACATATAAAAAAAAACAAAGCTCAAAATTGCATTTCTAAGTATTTTTTTATCCAAATCGCAAATCAGAAAAAGACAAAAAAATGCAGTTGGAAAAAGAGCTCATTTATGACCTTGAAAATTCACTGGGTGGGCTGCAAGTTCCCTGCTCCGCTCCATTCTAATGCATCTACGTTGCAGACAAATATATCCGTAGATGTCTTCATTTTCCTCGTCTGAACTGGCATCTGACTCAAAGCTGTACGGATGGACAGCTCCAATATTGCTCGTAATTTTTGTTGCACCGCTAATATTCTGTTGGAATTCTGAGGGGCTGTAAGCTAACAGGAGACTATGTAAACTTAGATCTCTCAGCAATGGGGAGGGGGATGGGGTTGCTCCGCACCAACTGTCTCGCCCACAACTCAGAGGTGTATTTCTGAAGAGCAACTGCAGAAACTACAGTACAGAATGAGAAGGTGTGTCCAAACTTTTGGTCTGTACTGTCTGTGCTAGAAAACTACAGGTTTTCTTTTATTTTGGTCAAAAACGTCATAATCACAATTAAGATATTTATTGGGAACGCTTTAAATGTAATCATGAAGTGGAGATGATTGAAATGGGTCTTTAATAAATAAAAAATACTAACAAATAAAATAGTTGAACATGATTTTAGGCAAAAATGAATCTAAATTTGCATCTTTGTGGTAGTTTTGTCTATTTGTAAGTTTTTGTAGCTCAGCAAAAGTCTTTTTCCAGTGAAGAGGGGTTGGACAATTGAAGCCTTTAAAGGTTAAAAATATAGAAATCACTTTTGCAGGCAGACCATTACATACACTTTAAAACCACTATTCAATAGAGTAAAGAGCCAAATAGCTGCTTCCTTTAAATGGTTATGAAATTATCTCATAATCACCACATTATCAGCACTTTGGCGGAAAATTAGATGCATGAAAAACATTAAGTACAGAGCTTAAATAACTAACAGTCCGGCCTAAGAAAGAGGAATTAACTAGTTACTTTTAAGTGGCTGTACTGTATTTATAGTGAAAACTCCACTGAAACAGTAACTTTAGATGTTCAGACAGCAGATTGCCACCATCCAAACACATATTCTTGTTTTAAATGAATTGGAATCACTGGACGGTTGGGTGGAAATGAAAAAGAATAAAGAAAAAAAGTCAACGTCTCTTTTCTTTTTCCAGCTATTATTGGCCTTTCCGAGCTTTTGAGATTTTCTTTTGAGGATTAAAGTGTGTAAAAACCGATTAAGAAGATACTTAAAAGTCTGCGTGTTTTTCCTTTTACAAAAACTGAAGTGAATAATGCAGTGAACAGGTTTGAAGAGCTTAGATCTTTGGCTTTGTCTGAACAGTTAAGCAGTACAACTTTGTTTAAAGGAAAATTAATTTTATATCTTCATTGGTTCCAACTGAATTCGGCCAGGACTGTAAGTGTGGATGACGCATCAATGACTGCTAATAGTGAGTAGCACCTAAAAGAGGAGCTGCACATGCATCCAAATGAAGAAAGACAAGAGGAGGAGGAACAAAAGAGGGAAACTGGAAATTAAAGGGAAGAAATTAGATGCCAGAGCTTGGAGGCTATTGGAGAGGATTCAAATCTGAGGGAATGAGATCTGCATTGGGAGAATTAGGGGCAGTGGTGGGTGCAGAGGAAGCATGGGACAAAAGGCTTCAAATAAAAGAAAGACTGAAGTGTGGGAGGAAGGAAGGGACGGTTATTAAAGGTTTGCATACATAAACACTCGAATCTTAATGGGAGCAGTTCTGAGTTTTACTTTTTAGATTTTTCATGTGCTTTATCTTTGCTTTAAACTACTTAAAGTCCCACACCAATCATATTTGGATCTGCTGAAAAAGCGTTCTGAGTGGTCTTAATTATGATTATGCCATTTTTAGGCTAAACCAAAAACCTGTGCTGTTTTCCAGGGTATAGATTTTCAGAGCGGGAGGAGTTCATCAGAAATTTGCCTCTGAGTTGTGGGCGAGACTTTTAGCATGGAAAAAAGTTTGCGCAGATTTCCCATCTTCCCCTTGTTTACACTCTCTCCTGCTAGCTTACAGCCCCTCACAATCCCAACCTGACATTAGCGGTGAAACAAAAGTGGCCAGCAATATCAGAGCTATCTAGCCGTACAGTTCTTAACCAGACGCTAGCTTGGATGTCTAAAGCAAAAACAAACATGGATCTGATTGTCTGCAATAGATGCATCTAAATGTAGCGGATTCACCACAATTTGAATATAAAAATACTCAGAAATGCCCTTTTAAGCTTTAATAATTTTTTTAATCTTTTTTTTTTTATCTCCTCCATAATGAGAAAATGCTACAAGAACATGTTAAAAACGCCAAAACATAATCTTCATTGGAATCGGTCTTTAACCACACTGGTTTTAACAAAAACCTGTCTGCTAAAGTGGCAAACAAGTTTATAGGAAACCAACTTTTGCTCATATATCCAAAAATATCTCTATAAACCAGAAGAGACTAAAGTACAAAGACCCAGGACTAAATTTTGTGAAATGATGGTGTCCATCAGAGGTGCAAAGTTGTTTAAACTTACTGCCAGATCACATCAGAAACTGTGAAATGTTTACAGGATTTGAAACAGTTATAAATATTAGTTAGAAACAAACCAGACATGTTCCCATATTTAAAATGATCAATCAATTATCATCAATTCTAGATAGATCTTTATTTGTCATTGTCACAGGCACAATTAAATTAAAAATGCTTCCTGGTCTGCAATACTTATACCTTAAAACAACCCATGGTAAAAACCTACTACAAAAAATAATACAAAAAAATACATAAAAAGCTGTTAAGTGCAAAATGTATTTGTCATTTAAAAAAAACCATGATACTCAATATGTGTTAAAATGGTTAAAACCAGAGAAAATAATGTTATGATAAATAAATATGAACACAACATCCACCATACCACAATTTAATTTTTAAATTTTAATAGTTTTGTTTTAGAGGGTCTGTCTTTTACTGTAGACGTTCAAATGTTGTGGCTATGTCTACTCTGTGCTGTTGTATGCTGTAGCTTTTACAGCATGCACACACGCCTTAAGATTTGTTTGTCATTGTTTGCATATTGCTCAATGTGCCCAACATCAGTTTCTTTTTTTACCTGCCTGAAGACAACAGATGTAGATTTTGTGCTAATTCTAGCATATTTGTGTTCTAGCTATGCTAAGACATTGATTAATATGCATTGTCCTAATTTAAATAAATATATCTATTTAAATGTGTCTACAAGGAGCACAATTTGAACCTTTTGATCAAATAAAGGAGGTTTCAGATCGTAAGCGAACAGAACAAGGAAGATAAACAAGTTGGTTTCCAAAACAAGACAAATGTTCACTGAACAATAAAGACAGTAAACAGATATTGTGGTTGTGTGAATGCTTAGTATAACGCTAATTATCTCTGTGCTTCAGAATATAGACATGGAAAGACGCTGAAAAGAAGTTTAAAATGAAAAGGCACAACAACTTAAGCAGCTTTTAAAGCTGTAATTGTTTGTTTTTTTTAAATCACATTGTCTAAGAAAATCTGTTTCAAATTCAGGTAGTTTATGGGATTTTTAATCTTTTTTATAGCATGTTATCATCCAGCCATCTGCCTTAATTTTTCCTCCTGTGTTTTTTTATGTGGTGCACAGACTGCTGCTTATTTGCAGATGTAAGCAGATGAATGCATGTATATACATCAGCAGACGCAGAGTAGTTTTATTTGAGGTCTGTTGTCAGATCTCATTTGTCAACAGACGGGAAGGAACTAACAGTACTTTTTTTTTTTCCTGTCTGCAGATGTTGCAGCCCCAGTTTAAACCCCACAGCATCCAGCAGGTGTTGCTCAGGCTGTTTAAGGTACATCCATATTACTAATTCATCTTTCCACTGCCATGGAACTTGTACATTCACCCACTCCTTATTTCACATGGCTGAGAAAAAGGCAGGAGGTTCTGCAGACAAGCTCAAACCAGGAGCTTTTTATGCATTTTTTCCTGTCAGCACAACAATTTGCTTTTAGATATATTGAGATCTTAATGTTGATCCCTGAAGGCGAACCATCTATTTTTCATGTCGGCTC
Organism: Oryzias latipes; assembly: GCF_053564925.1. NCBI lineage: Eukaryota > Metazoa > Chordata > Actinopteri > Beloniformes > Adrianichthyidae > Oryzias > Oryzias latipes. The sequence goes on along the minus strand of NC_136242.1, from coordinate 28,166,561 downwards.
CCGTATTGCCTTCGGCTCTGGGAACAGAATATGCATTTTCACATTAAGGTTCGGGTTGTGTGTGCCCGTCTGTTGGCTCTCATCATGACCCGTCATTGCAGGTGATTCCCGGGAGGTCCCCGTATGGCTCATGGGATCAGGGGCGCTGCCTGCGCTGTGCCGTAGTGGGGAACTCTGGAAATCTCCGTGGATCGGGATACGGAAAAATCATTGATGAACACAACTTCATCATGAGGTGAAGCTGATGGATGGAAGTTTTACTGACAAGAATTTTACCAAGGATGGGCAACTCCAGGCCTCGAGGGCCGCATTCCTGCATGTTTTCCATCATACCCTGCTATGGCATGTTCTAAGAAAGCACCCCATACACAATCACACAATATGCATTCAATACGTCTTTCAAAGTTACAAAAATTCCAAAACTAACCAAAATGCATCTAACATAAACCGAAAAAAAAACATTTGAGCATCAAAGCACCTTTTAATATTCTGTTTTGCTGTGAAGCACTTTGTGATTTTTATCTTGAAAGGTGCCATACAAATAAAGTTTATGATATTTATTGTTATTATTATTATCATTATACAGTAAATGTAAAAATGGTTTCCTGTGATGTTTCTTTGTCTGGAGCGTACACATAAAAGATGGACAAACCCTGTTGTGACATCACAATGGGGTCAAATTAGGATCAGCTTGAAATAAATTAAAAGCCAGATTGTAAATGTAAAAAAACATTTACAGATAATTTGAATAAATTAAAAAAAATTGAAAAAAAAAGTAAACATTTGAAAGCAGTTTTAAACTCAGAAGTACACATTGTTAACTTGGAGAAATGATTGAAAATATGAAAACAAAATTGTAAATTAGAAAAAATTATATTGTAAACGTAAAAGAAATATTGAAAATTTGAAAAAAAAAATTAAAACTTAAATAAAAAGAACATTTAAAACCTAAACATGATACCAAAAAAAAGTTTTATATGTATTTTTAACTTTTTTTCCTGTTTCTCCCTTTTTGCTTTCAGTTCTCAGTTTTCACTGTTGAAATTATCCTATTTTTACGTGGGGGCGGGGCTTTAAGCTCATTGGCTACTGGGACATGATTTCCTATGATTCCCTAAGAGCTTACGGTGATCTGATGTCTTTTCTGCTACAGAACAGTTTCTGGCCTGTGCCACCCCACACTGATGAAGACTACTAAACTTTGGGAGAGCATTATTACTTCTGTGTTTTCCCTCGCTATATCGCTGTTGATTGGTTGATTATTTTCAGCGCGACTTTGCTGTTGACCTTGTGCAGTGTTTTACAGAGACGTGGCACGTGCAGCTAACCAATGTTACAGAAATCTTCATCGCGGTTAGATCTGTGTTTTTATTCTAATACTGGACTTATTTTCTATGAAGGTTGGAACTATGACAATTTAAGCAAGAAAGAAAAGTGTGAAAATGTTAATGCCTGTCTGAGAAAAGTGTAGAAAATGTGTAGTGAGGAGTCTCCTCTTTCACCGGGTGGGAAATCATGTCCCGGTAGCCAATGAGCTCAAAGCCCCCCCCCCCTTGTAAAAATAGGATCAGTTTAGCAGTAAAAATTGAAAACTGAGAACTTAAAGCAAAGACGGAGAAACGGAAAAAAAGTTAAAAATACAAATAAACATTTTTTAAATTGGGGGACAGTTTTAGGTTTCAAATTTTCTATTTATTCAACTTTTTAAAATTCCATGTTGTATTATTTTCAATATTTATTTCAAATTTACAATTTTATTTTAAATTTTTTAATAATTCGTCCAAGATAATGTGTTTTTTCGAGTTTAAAACTGTTTTCAGATTTTCACTTTTTTGTTTTCACATTTACCTTGTCTGGTTTCAAATTTTCTGTGTTTTTTTCCCATTTTACAAACAGTTTTGTCATTTATTTTAAGCTGGTCCTAATTTGACCTCATCACCCATTGGTTTGTTTCACTGGAGGCCAGATTTGAAACTTTTCTGGAAATGGAGGTTTGGCTGGCTTTGATGTAATCAAACATTTATAAAAATGAGTGTTTGTGCAGAACCAAGACAGTTGTTGGAATACAGTATACCCAAAATGTTTTTTCTAAAGCTGAAGATTCCATCATTCAGTCACATTCAGGGGTAATCTTGGTCTCAGATATAAAATAAAACAGTTGAAGTTCATAAAATGTACAAACTTAGAAATTCAATTCTCACAGGTGAAACACTAGTGTTAGTTAGTCTCTTTTTATGTGAAGTTGATGATTTTTCAGTTGGAGTGAACATACTAATTTGGCTCCACTTACTTGAATATTCAAGGAAGATGTGACCGACTCATTTCTTTTTTTAGCAAACTCTGGCCATTCAAAACATTCTCTGATTTAAAACAGATCTGTGCAGCTGTCCTCCATGATGTAGTGTAAAAGCAATCAAATCAACACAGCAACATATCGTTTTTCACAAAAAAATCAGCATCTCCTACTTTTCCATATAACCCCCACCCACACCCACCGATAGATAGACTGTTTGGCTTTTTTAGGTCAAAGCTTTAACAACATCAGGGATTTGGGTGTCTTGAATAAAACATTCAAAATCAATGAGGTGTTTTTGTAAAGAGTGGGGAGGACTTATGCAGAAACACGCTTAGATCAGGTTGGCTGTTAATATGTAACAAAACAGCAAAAATTTTCTTTTCCATGAAGCACAGAACTCATGATTGATCTTGTCTTGTATAAAGTTTTATTTAGTAGCCATCTAGTCTTTATCAGGGGTATAACACTGAGCGTACACAGCAGTGTTTTTTTCAACTCATTTCAGCTGTTTTCCCCCTTTATGACAATGTTTATTTCTCAATTTTCTCTAACTTGCCACTCCCAAAACGAATAAAAATCAACCTGAGGTCTGCCTGTTACGACTGCCATCTTTTCATGGTCACCACAGCAAAAAATATTAGAGGAATACGAACGTTTTGCTAACTCTGGTGGGGCATGCCTCAACATCAAGCTCATGGGAGGAAAAAAACAACATGTTGGGGAATCCTATTTCATTGTTGTGTATTCTTTATTGCATGTAGGTGTGTGTTTGAGTGTAGAGAGGCAGATGACAGATGCAGTTAAAATGAATCTCTGTTTAATGCTACCCTCTGTTATGCTTTCCTATTGGTTAATGGAGGTCACCTGATCTGCAGGGTCCCCAAAAGACAAGCTAAAACGTCCAGGATTTGCTGTGTGTGTGTGTGTGTCCCATTTTCGGTGATATACCCAAACACAGCTACATGTTGTCTGCAGAGTTTGTGTGCATTTGCATCTGCAGCTGTCTGGTATTGTGTGTTTGTGGGACCTCCAGGCCACAGAATCCATTACAGCTGCATTCTCAGCGGACCTGTGTGGGCAGCCTCCGTCTCTGATTTTGATTCTCCGGTTTGATGTTCATTTGTTCTCTTTGTCCCACGCTCCATCAGCTACATTCCTGCATGCAAACGAGTTAAATGAGGGACCTCAGTTCAACCACTTCATGTCTGTCAATGTGTACTGTTGCATACTTTTATGGTTATATTTTATCCTCCTAATACTCTGATTTGTTTTTATACTTTTACAAATGCAACAAGACTGTTTCCCCAATGCAGTGAATGAGCAGCTACAAATTGTCAACCTTTAAATGGGTTTGCTGCTGAAAAGGCCTGAGAACCGCCAACAGTGGCTCTGGAATTAGGGCTTTTCTGAGCTTCAATCAGCACCAGACGACAGACACTAAATTTGATGTTTAAGCTATGAACTACAACCAAAATGCAAAGATTTTTCAACCACAAAAGCCAACATGTTTATGACAAAACCTAAATGTACATAATGTTTATGTACAAAATACTCTTAACCTAAATGTGATTCCTCACATTAATTCACAAAAAGTTGAGAGAGCAGATATTTTGAAGATGAAAGAATCGTAGCAATAAAGACCTTCTACACATTCTCTTTACATTATTGCCTAAATAGGATGTCTGAGCGTTAACACCACCCTGAGCAATAGGCGTTGAAGTGGCCACTTCCAAAATTAAATCTATGTAAAAGCACGTAAATGCGCGTCACAGGGTTTCACGTTGAAAACTCTCACATTCATGCGTAGCTACACAAGTTTTTACGACCATTTTCTGGCTCTGCGTGGCCATTGAATGCACATTGCCAGCTGAGCCAGGTCAAACTTTGACAAACCAGGGACTCAGAAGTTCACCGAACTCAGAGTGTAGCTGGTTTATCTGGTGAACCCAGACGCGGAGATGAGCCTAACGACATCTGCTCTTGTTGTTCAAAGAAAGATCAACCAAGCACACTCTCCTGACGTGATGACAATCCATATCCTCCATTGCAAGGCAGCCACCAGCTGAACCGTTTTTGTTTCTTGGCCAATTTGTGAGATTGCATTACTTCGACATTTTGCACCAGGTCTCTTTCAACTGTAGGTGGCGGATAAGTGCTAATAAACAGTAGAAAAAGAAGAAGAAGCCCCTCCCTGCTTGTCCAGTGTGAACTTCCCAGACTAAACGCGCATAAAATGCCCACTGTGTAGAAGTATTAAAGAGGCAGTGTCCTCCAGTAGTAAAGATGGGAGGAGAGTCAAGCAGCATAAAAGATGTAGAGAAACTGAAGAAATCTCTGTGCACAGGGGAGTCCAAATACCTTTACTGAATGCTTTTTTCTACAAAGCCAAATTTTGATAAGAATGTTCTGCCATCTTCAAATCCTAACCTAAGTTTGATTGTGCAGACAGGAAACCATGTTTTAACGTGGCAGTGGCGCGTGCTGCGGACAAAGACTCTTTAAAGTTGATTGTTACATAGTGGGACAGTGTTTGTGACCAGTCCAAATATGACGTTCGACTCTGTAATCACAGACACAAGTTCCTCTGTGCTAAAGAAAGGGAGCTCCTCCCAGCTTCTATTTCAGGAAGGTTTCAGCAGTACAAAGCATAGACTGCAGTTTTAAAGGAGTACGGCTTCAGCCTTGATGAATTCAGGCGACCCAACTGCAGTGAAGAGCTTTTGTCTAAAATAACTATCTACGATATCTTTTAATAATAAAAGTGTGCATTAAACATAATTGCAAAACGTTTAGCAGCTTGAAGTCTACATTAGTCAAACGTGAGACAAAACTTCAATAGCAAAAATCAGCATCAATACCTAGATGTCTTCAAAGCCTTTAAAAATCAGTAGATGCTACACCACAGTACACTGTGCCATTGTTTCAACTATTTTGAGATCTGCATCAGGCATCACATTTGGAGTAAGCTCCCTCTGAGCACAAAAGGGTAACATTTGTCAGTTTGCACAAACGAGACTCCTTTCTTTGACTCCAACTTTGGTTGTTCACTGAGGTTTGTTCTTGTTTCATCTTCAGTTGCCTCTGAGCTGCTCTCTGGGTGCCATGCAGGGCCTGAGATCTTCCACCCTGCCTGGTCTCCAGCTCTTTCTGCACTTGTTGTTGCTGGTTACCTGGATCAGGTGTGATAGAGTCATCTGAGTCAGCTAATCAGCAGCAAGAGAGCTGTGCTTTGTTTTTGCCAAAATCAAATAATCTCACAGTTGCTGAGAGCTCTCTGTTGAAGCAGAGCAGGGAGCTTGGGGGGTATTTTCTACATCACAAAGAAGATCTTTTTCAAACTGCATTTTTTTTCCATCTGCTCCTGATTCACAAGAATTTGAATAAAGAAATACTCAGAAATGTATACTTAAGCTGCATTTTCTTTATAAATGTCCTCCATCATTAGAAAAATGCCACCAGAACATGTTAAAATCACATTTTCTGTCCAACTGGGTCTTTAAAGTGCTGGTGTGAACATGAGAACAAACTAGAGGTTTTGTTTTTTTCATGTAAACATAAAACTTGACATAGTGCCGTTGTCTCTGAAGTTGCATCTGGTTGAACTTAAGAAAAACTGGGTGAAACCAGGTCAGTGTGAAATGTTTCTGCTGGCACGTCTGGAAGCAGAGATCAAATTGTCACCTGCTGATCTCACGTTTTGCTACCCCAGGATAAACCTGGCCCCCACGGTGGGCTATGAAGAAGACGTAGGCAGCCGCACCACCCACCAATTCATGTACCCGGAAAGCGCCAAAAACCTGGCACCAAACATCAGCTTTGTCCTGGTTCCCTTCAAAACCCTGGATCTGGTTTGGATCACCAGCGCTCTCTCCACCGGACAGATTCGATTGTAAGAGGCGCACACAGCTGTGATGTCACGAATATAAGAGCGCACAAAGGCAGCTCAAGTTTAAGTGTTTGATCCGTCTGTCTGCTCTGTGTGCAGCACCTACGCTCCAGTGAAGCAGTTCCTGCGTGTGGACAAAGACAAGGTGCGTCCTCTCAGGGAAATTAATTTTGGTGATTTTGACGCACTCACGGGGAAAACACACACAGAGTGACCCTGCGGCGACAGCACCACTCTATTGTTGATGGCGGATTACAAAGCCTCGCTTTGTTCCAGTAATCTCCCACTCACTCTTTAATCCGTGAAAATAAATAAAGTAATCCTTGTCACGTGAAGACTGAGAATACCTCAGAACCAGTCTGTTTTTGGGTTTGACCCAAAAATCTAGATTTGTGAGATTTGCTGCTCTGAGCTGCCTGTAGGCCCCTTTGTTGGGAGCGATTATCGCCACAAGGCAGAAGAGGTTTTGTGTTTTTGTAATGATCAACACTCTGGGGGCTGTCAGAATTCATCTTCTGTTGTTCTGGATCATTAATGTTCAGCTGCTTGAATTAGATTGATTCCCAGTTCTTCTTTCAGGCTCTAACTGAAGCACAAAGGTGTTTAAGGCTGTAGAAAGGTCTGCATCTTCTTGTTTATTCCCCCTCTAGGTTCAGATCTTCAACCCAGCATTCTTTATGTACATCCATGACCACTGGACCAAACATCACGGACGCTACCCGTCCACCGGCATGCTGGTGCTGTTCTTTGCTCTGCACGTCTGCGATGAGGTCAGTAGCTGAAATTCACAGCCAAACCCTCAGCAAAAAGTAGTCATTAAATATACTTGAGTATACGGATAGAAATTCTATAGACCATGTGTAGGGAGTAGACTAACTGAAGACTTCTTTAGACTAAACTGGAACATTTTAATTTTCCAATGTATAGATCGTGTATTAACTTCTAGTATACTGCCTCACTTTTAGTATAGACCAGGGATCTGCAGCCTTTATTGCTTTAAGAGTCATTTGGGTCACTTTCTTACCGACCAAAACCGAGTGAGAGCCGCAAAGTCCCACTTTACTCTTTATAAAAATACACTTAATGTTTTTGCAACCATTAAGTAATTTATTAATATAATTTAGCTTTTAAATATTTATAATAATCAAATTATAAAAGTGACATATTTTTCAAAATATAACAATTTGGATTTCCTTCATTGTGACAGCAGCACAAACAAGTTCCTTTTCAAAATAAAATACCCTGACAAGAATCCCCCAGATGCAGCAAATTTACTTGCAGTTATCATTATGATGCAAAATTCTGCTTCTGAACAGAAACTAGACACTTGTGCAGTAGAAGAAAATGAGCTTATTCTAATAATAAACAGCTCTGACAATAGATGTAACCATCATTTTGCTTGGTCATTTGGGAGGATTCCACACGGGACGCATGCCAAGCCTCTTAATTTGGTATTATGTCAGGATTGGTAAAGTGTTATTAATATAATATCCCCTAATTTAAAAAAATCTTAAATGATAAAATTTAACTGACAAACTCATTATTTATTCAAATCAATAGTATTTTTCTACAAAGCCAGAGAGCATCAAATGGAGGGATGAAAGAGCTGCATGTGGCTCAGGAGCCTCAGGTTGCAGACCCTTGGTACAGTCTAAGTATACTTAAGTATACTTATAGTACATTTAAATAGACTACTTAGGGGACTTGGGTAGTTCTGTCTGATCTGAATGTAAATGAAATAGAGTTAGCATCTTGATTTTATCTCTCGTCAAAGACATAAGTCATCTAACACTACTTCTCTCCTTCAGGTTAATGTGTTCGGCTTTGGAGCAGACAGCCGAGGAAACTGGCACCACTACTGGGAGCAGAACCGCTACTCTGGGGAGTTCAGGAAGACCGGCGTTCACGACGCAGACTACGAAGCGCAGATCATTCAGGATCTGGCCAAAGCCGGGAAAATCACAGTGTTTCCTGGGAAATGACGGGTCAGCCTGCAGGCCCATGTTAGAAAGCTGCTGGCCCCTTAGATGCTCTTGGTTTCATTTAACAGCAGGGTTTTGGGTTTCCTGCTGGGTTTGACATTGGTGCGACTCATCACAGAATAAACCTCCTCCGTTCTCTTTCCCTTTGAGGAAGAGGTAGGAAGCTCAGAATTTACCCCAAACAAACAGGTCTGGGGAAGATTGAGCCACTTCCTCCTCTGGACGGAGCAAAACTTTGCAGCCCCTATTTAGCAAAGCAAATCCTGCTTGAATCCAATGCACTGTGCATCTTCAGTTCAGCTGGAGGATCATCACCAGGCCTTGTGGTGTCATTTTGACCTGCTATACTGTGGATGTTTGCAGTGATGCGAGTCTGCAGCAGCGAGGATTGATGCTGTAGACTCTTGGTTATGAGCCGTCATGTCAGTAGTACTTTATGTGTCCTTAAATCCTGAGAAACGTGGTCAGGATTTCTGCCTTTGTTCGACTTGGAGAGAGAAAGCTGCAGCATGAGACACAGCTTCCGCCGCCATGGCAACCCCTCACATCCAGACGCTTGGAGATGCAGTGGGCGAGCGCTGCGACTTTGTGAGGCCGGAGAGCCGTCTCCTGGGGTTTTCCTGCTGGCGTCTGGACCCACATGTGGTCGCTCTGGGTCCAATTTGGGAGATGACAACGGATACATGGGATTGTAAACTGGACCAAGATCATCTCTCTGTGGTTCACCCACAGACACACCACCCCTACGTTAAAGGGCCACGCGATGAGGCGACAGAAACTCCCCACTGGAGCTTATTATGACTTGTCAGCTGCTTGCTTCATTAAGCACTCTCCCAGCTCCTCATTAGCCGATTTAAATTCCAGCCCAGTTTGGAGGAGGCAGAGCAACACTTCTGACGCCACTTCTGTCAGCGCCGACCTGCTTTTCGTCCTTGCTCAGACAGCGCTCACAGGTTCTTATGTTTATCACCTAGTTATGCACACAAAAAAACTAAACATTTTCTCCAGGCTGTAGTTCTAAACCAGAAGCAGCTGGTGGCTGCTGAGGAAAAACACTCAGGGTTCCTGAAAATGAACAAACCAGATTGAAGCCCCATCTCCTTGACCTGACAATGGGCATGTCCTGATCCGGTCAAGGATGAGGAAAAACCCGAAGAATCAGAAGCATTTTTGACTTGATGCACAGCGCCAGCACAAAAAAAACCCTGCTGGTGTTGTGAAGCAGAACTAGTTTCTTTGTTTTAACAGTTTTCTTCATTTTAATCTTGTTTTTGATTTTCTCTGCAACTTCAGTGCTTAAAAACAGCTGTTTGGAAACAGCGTTTGCTCATAAGCAAAAGACCAGTTTGTCTTAGACTTGGCATTTAAAAGAATCTATGGTTTGTGAAGTTTTGAACACATTCTTACCAGAATGGCTTCACACTGATCAAACCTGGCTTTTTTTTAAGTCACGACCCATACAATCTCATGATCAAGTACAAATAGAAAAGTGAATCTCCTTAACTCTCATTTTGGTGCCTGTATTTTATACAAATCACTGAAATCTGTTCAGCAGCTCCAAATCGTTTTTGTCTGCCCCTCGTCTGTGCTAAAATCGCATTTACTTGTCTCCTTGTAAAACATTTCAACTTAATCAGTACTTAATGAGAATTTCCTGCTGCTCCAATATTTGGATTTGGATAATTTTTGTTGTGTTCTTCTATTTCTTTGTCAGCCATAAATGGATGCAGACGCTCCTCTGCTATCATTTAAGAAACTGTGTTTGTGCAAATGAAGAGGCAAGAAGAGTTGGTTATTTTTTAGGGGAAACACAAACCAGTGAGGAATCCAACATGAAAAAGCGGGAACGATTCTTTAAGCAGACAAAAATCCCGCTTTAAGTGAAAATGTGGAATCGCGGTGTATTTCATAGCATAAAGAGTTTCTATAAACAAAAACGTCTCTGGAAAATCTAAGCTGCAGTGGTTTAAATCCCAAATCAAAAGTGCAGCGGCACAGGGAGAAGGAATGCGAACCTGAAGCTTTCCCTTAACATGATCTATGAGCACAGAGATGGACTGGAGATGGAGAACATGAACCTCAGACAGACTTCATCCACGTCTTCTGGATGTCGTCCAATTCCTAGGAGAATTAAAACCGTCAGGAGCTGTGGGCGCTCAAACCATCTGCTCTGGTAGCTTTTCACTCACATCCTGACGGCAGAATCATTTCAGAAAATCATCTTTCAATTTAAGAACAGCTTCATCCTCCGCAGAACTTCCAGCCTCAAGTACCACAGTTTGACGAATCCAATGACGAATCTCCATTGGCTTGTTTTTGTTTAAAAATCACCAAAAAGCCAGCAGTGATGGTGCTTTTAAAAGTATTTGAAGGCTGTTTTTGATCACTCATACCTGCAGCCGTTCAGGTCTCTAGCCTCTGTGTGCTCCTGGTCATCATGGCCGACTGCTCATCCTCCTGTTTTCCAGTTTTGTGGAGGTTTCTTTTCAGAAAAACGTTTAGAAAATGAAACGTTTTGATTTTCTATTCGTGTGTTTCAGCTTCCTTTTGAAACTAATCTTCTTTCCAGCTGCTTTTGTCTAAATGTAGTGAGCTGCTAAGCTGGGTCTGCCTCCACTCATGACTAAGAATGGGATCTTTTTCATAAAGCATGAGCAGGCTTGGTTTGTTCCAATGGAAACAGACCAGAGAGAAGAAAGGAATCAGCTGCAGAAGCTGGCTTTTTGTCTGGAAACAACGCAGATTTATAAAGAGGAAATCTGTGAACGTGAGAGTGAGGAAAGCAGAAAAACTAACCTAGATGCATCTACATGTCAGCTGATCGGTTTCATGTTCAAACTCACCTCAACTGGCTGACGAGCAGAAGTTTGGGACTCCTTCTCTGGACTGAGAGAACAGAAACAGGTGACTTCTTTCCAAACACCAAAAAGATTTTCCAGGAGAAATTTCAGTTCAGTTTTTTCCTCAATATGCACCTTCTAGAGGGAAAAGAAGCTGCAAATGAGTGGAGGACAACCAGCTGATGAGGGTTTCCACCTCCACCTGTGTGGTATACTGCCCCCTGCAGGGTAGGTTAGGAACTAATCTGGCTCACATTTACAGTCTTACACAGTTCAGCCTGCATGTTGTGTTCTTCACAAACACACATGCTTTTGTGCCTTGATCTGCTGCTGCGTTTTCATTGTCGTGATAGTCTTATTCTGGCAGAGCGCCGTGCCTTTGCACCTGTTTTTGACTCACCTCCATGAGACCCACCTTCAGCCTTCTGCTCGGGGTGCGGCCGCCTCCCGCTCCTGTCTTCTTTCTGCACCTTTTCCTGAATCTGACAGTGAATTCGTGAAATGTATCCTGTGAGCTTGTTTCTTTGATGTCGTTGACTGGGGTCACCTGGTGGATTTTTTCTTTCTTAGCGATGAGTCGGTGATCTCCAGCTTCTTTCCTCCACCTTCATCATGAACGCAGACATTTTTCAGAGCTAATACCTTCCCAAAAAAAAGACACCAGAACTTATCAGCTGGAGAGCAGAATGATCTTTTGCTGCTGTTCCAGCTTAAATCCAAGCCCCCCCCTACTGTGCCTGAAACAGATCTGAGTGCTCCTCATGACAGAAATGTTGAAATGGTTTTTTTCTGCTGTGGAGATTCTCCTCGTTGATGAGCCTGAGAGCAGAAATGGGTCAAAAGTGAAGCCTGTGGAGCATCCAGTCATGTTCAGGCCTGAAGGAGGTCAACAAGTGGATCTGTTTAGTACGAGGCGCCGTTCAAAAGACCATTCTGGGTTAGATTTGATCAGTTATTTACATTTTAATTTGTGTGGGATTTCCAAATAAACCTCTTGACGTGTCCACGTTAAAGAGGGGATTCAAGTTTTTGTTTTTTTTCAGGAAAAGACTGTCTTTGTGATGGCGCCACAGGAAACTAAACTCTTTTTTATTTTGTTCAATTTATTGATACAAATTTGTGGTTGCCATGGTAACTTCAGCTAGGTAATGTAAATCTTTTAGAGCTATATTAAAAATGTATCAGAAAAGCAGTTAAAAAATATTCTCAGGTGAAAATTTGAGAACGATGTTAAACTGGATTTTTTTTAGCTTAATCTTAATGGTTCTTTTGACAGAAATGAAGGAGATCTGAATAGATTTTGGGTAATTTGCAGAAGAATAAACGAGTCTCTACTTAATCTGCTTCCTTCCAGCTGCTGCAGGTAAAACTGAAGCTGATCTTTGCAGAAAGGTCTGTTTCTGATCAAATGTCCAAAAGCCTTTGAGCAGCAGTGAGCTGCAGAAACCCATATACCACTGCCCATCATCATCATCATCATCATCGTCTGCTCTAGACGTATAGGAAATCCTAAATGATCTAAAGCAGTATGTTACAGTGTAAACAGAACCGGACTCAAGTGCAGTTTCAACAGGTGGCGTTGCACCGTCGTCGTCTCGTTCTGCCTGTACCGTCTCCTTTAGCCCATCTGTATTTACCACGTTATCCTCGGACTCTTTGTAACCTCAACTGTTGTACAAATAAAAGTGAACTCAAATCCAGGTTGAATTGGTTTTCTTTGTAAAGGATTTTTGCCTTGTGTCCAACAAACACCCAGGCTCACTTTTAAATGTTCAGGACAAAAGATCTCAGCTCCTTGTATTTTCATCCTTTGATTGGTTTCTAATTGAATGACAAAAAGCACAGAATAGTAGAACTAAGAACATAAAAAGGTCCAGACGACAAAGGTTTAAGAGAAATTACTCAGGTTTCCCGTATAGATTTAGTTCAAATTTACTAATAAAATAACTTTCCAGTAAGAAGAATCGTCAAAGCTTCTTCTCCCAATAAAAGATCAAAGTGATTATGAGGGATTTATTGGTTGATTGTGTGACTACACAAGGTCATATTTTTTTTTTAGTTTGAACAATTTGAGACTCCATAAGGTACGGTCTAAAAGTATATCTGAAGAAAACAAAGGCATCAAATTTAAAGAATTGAGGAGAAAAAAGCAACATTTCTTTTTTGTTTACATTAAAATCCACTTTTATCTGCATAAATATTTATTCTGCAAGTTAAAAATATTTAAATAAATGAATTAAAAAATAAATCTGTATTAACACTTAAATAATTGGATTTTTACATTTTTTTGTTCTAAATCTTTAAAGTTTTATCAATCATTTTACTTAGTGGTCCTGAAGTGCAAATCCCATCAACCCAAAAACATTGAAATATGACAACGATAATCAAAAAAGGAAAAATAAATCATAAAGAAAACGTTACAATTTAAAAATCAAAATTCCAGAAAACAAAATGTAATTTAAAAGAAAATCCTCTCGCGAGAAAAAAGTAATCTCCAGAAATTAAAATATAAAACTGAAAAACAATGAGAAACTGTAAAAGGTGGTTATAATGGGTCATATGGAAGTTTTGAAAAAGAGGCAAGCAGAAGGCTGTTTAGCCTGAACTGTGGTAAACACAGTTGATCGTTCAACCGCTGTGGACAGAAAGATCTTCTGTTGGAAGATTTCGCCAAATCACTTCCTGATGGAAAAGGTGAAAAAAAAAATCATCATCCAATCAGTGATGTCCCATTATACTTACCTTTTCCGGTTTCTCATTTTGCTTTTTCAATATTTCATGTTGGTTTCTGGAAGTTACTTTTTTGTAATCTTTCCATTTCATTGTTTTATTTTTATAGAATTGTTTTGGTATCTGAAGTTTGTTTTGATTTCTGAAATGTATTTTTATTGTGATCTATAATGTTTTTGCGTTGAGTAATCTGTCGAATTGAACTTTAGGGCCACCGTACCGGACAGACTTTGATCCAGTTGAACATGAATGCTTATTCAAAACAGAAAACCAGTTAATTTTCCACTTGTTTATTTTCATTTCTCAGACATTTAACAGCTACAGACGCTCTTCATTAAATCTACATGTCAGTGATGTTGGGCACACAGACCGCTAAATCAATAATGGACTAAATCAGACCGATGCAGCTCCAGACAAAACACAGAAATGGCTGACAGACGGCGCCGCTGACGGGTGAAAAGCTGCAGGACGGGTTTCAGACCAGATCTGACTGATGCCTGCAGCTGAAGGGAAAAGAAGGAACGAGGCTGCAGAGGAGAGTTTCTGGATCTGAACTGAGAAGAACAAGAAGACAAGAGCTTAACTTCCCCTGAAGTCTGCACACAGACATGCAGTGATGAAGAGGACACACCCTCATCCTCGTTTGTAAGTGCAAAAGGACGTTTCATTACAGCCGTGTCCAGTCCAGGTGGGAAAAGGTAAATCAATAAATTAGTGGTTTGTTTCTGCTTGCTGGAGTGAGTGAGGAAGAAATGATGTGAGCTTTCTGATCTACAACAGAACATGAGGAAGTCCAGGCACCTCTTTCTCTCAGTTCTCCCCCAATTTTAGTCGTGCAAACTCATTGGCCATCTGCAGCGCCTCCTGCAGGCACTGTGTGTTCCTGCCCGTGGCCTGGGCCGACGTGTCTTTGCCGCCTCCTTTACCGTCCAGCAGGGGGCACAGCTCCTGAACCCACTCGCTGGCTTTCAGACCACGACCAGCCACCTCCTGTGGGAAGGGGGACAAAGTCAGACCTGTGGAAAGGTGAGAAGCTGAATCCAGGTTCTGAGTGAGCGGGCCTGGTTACCTGTGGGACCTGACACAGGCAGGTGATCTTCCCGGCGTCGGGGTCGACGGTGAGGAGCATGGTGGCGGTGTGAGGGGACTGCGCCTTGAGCAGCTTTAGAGACTCGTTCAGAGCCTGAGAAGCAACAAGAGGAAAAAGTAGAACACAGAGTTTCAACCAGAACCATTGGTTCTGTCCTACAGTAAGATAAGCAGGAAAATGAGTAACAGAGGAACAGGAACCTTTTTCTGAAGGCTCTTCAGCTCAGAGACATTTATTGTACATTAGCTCTCGGTGTAACGCGGTTACGCTTTTATGTTCTTGCAGTTTCGTGTAATTTTTCATGCTTTATTAAAACAAAGCACACACTGTTTTCTGCTCCCTGATTGGTTATAGAGCACTGTCAATCAGTCTGTCATGGCATGTCTCCTGTACAAACTACGATTAGCTCACTAAATCTGCATACATTTTTGATCGAGAGCAGATCTTTGGTTTCATTCTATAATCCCAGACTGATTTTTCTATGAAGGTTTGAACTATAAGGCTGAATCCAAATCCCCCCCTCCCCCCTCCGGCTTCTCTCCATCCCTCCAACTGTAGATTTGGAGGGATAGGGGTGTCTGAAATTGTTTCTTGGGGAGGAAACGCTCGTGGCGAAGAACTCTGTGTCCCTCCGCCCCGAGGGTGATCCTCACGTGGGTGTGCTCTGAAGCACAGAAGTTTTCATGTAAATGTAAGTCTTGACTTTTTGTTTTAGCATGATTTTTAAAGTTCTAAAACCGGCGTTTTGCATTTTCTGAGTGCTGGTAGCTACTCGCTGATGTGGATGACCGGCGTCTATTGATGAGGTCATTGAGTGGAAGTGACGTCCGAATTAGAAGACGCTATTTTTCTCTTACTCTCCGATGGAGGCTACATGTAGAAGCTTTAAGGGGAAGAATTGGCCTAAAAGTGTTTAAAGTCTTTGGATTTATTTTCAAAGTGTTCTCAGTCGTCTCTAAATTATGATTATGCCATTTTTAGCCAAAATCAAAAAACCTTCATTGGGTTTTAGAACATAGTTTCTCCAGAGCAGCAGTAACTTATGGGAAATTCACCACTGACTTGAGGGTGGAACAGGTGGCATGAAACAACACCGCCCCCCTTCCCCTCCCTGTTGCTGAGATCTCATAGTATTTTCTTTCACAAATACCTCTATTTTTTTTAAACTGCATTTCTTTTCCTGATTCACAGCGATTTGAATAAAGAAACACTCAGAAATGAAATTTTAAGCTTAAATTTCTTCAAATATGTCCTCCATCATCAGAAAAATACTATCAGAAGATGTTAAAAACACCAAAAACATAATGTTCATCGAAGTGGGTCTTTTGAAAAAATGTGAAAATGTATAAAGTGAGCAGTTTTACAGCCTTAAAACATCTAGAATAATTACTTTTTCTATAACATTAATCTCCTGGGATAATCGAGGAAACACAGTTAAAAAAAAACTAAAGTGAAAATTTTGATTTTAAATGACAAATCTGCTGGAATTATGGAAATCTTAAAACATGACAGACTTTAATTTTTCACTTCTTATTCACACTTACCACTGCTAATAGTAATTTACATCTCTGGAGCAGCTTTATTTGAAAAGTTGAACAACTTGCTGAACAGATGTCTGAGTTTTCACATTACATGTGTTTCAAGGGTTTAAAAGAAAGAAAATCTCCATTAAGCATCTATTTGAATCTCACCTTTGCAGAAGCTCCCGTCTCCATCTCCATGATGAGCAGAGGCTGGTTGGGGTTGCTCTCGATCACCTCCTTCGTCTTCTCCAGGACTCTCTTCTGGATGTCGGCCTTGTAGCTGCGGTCCAGGTCGTCCATGGTCTTCTTCAGCCCCTTCAGGGTTTCTCTCATCTCGTCCTTCTGCCACTGTGAGATGACTGCGGTACCCAGAGACTGCAGAAAAGAGGGAGAGGTTGTCGCCATGGCAAAGCTGCTCTCAGGCGTTTACGGCAGCGGCGTCTTTTACCTCGGTCATGTCGGCGATCTCCTTCTGTATGTCCTTGTTTGGAGACGCCTGCTGTTTGACTTTGTCTCCCAGAGCAGACAGAGACTGACGGAGAGCATCTGCTTTCCTCTGAGCCTGAAGATTCACAACCAGGAGAAAAAAGTTTGACTTAAAAAAAAAAAAAGAACAAGAACAAAATGTTTAATAATAAAGCTGTCGGTTCTTTAAACTGGATTTAATCATGAAATATTTTTTTTGAGATTTTGAAGACGTCAGAAGCCTTCTGGAAACTTTTCTCAGATTTTACTTTTGCAAACTCAAACTCTCAAGGAATCACGCTTAGAATCAGAACCTTTGACTCTTTCCGAGCTGAGAAATAAAATCCCATAGTTGTTAATAAGATCCATGTTTTAAACCAGGAATTTGGGCCTGATCACTTCGTTTCACACTTGGATGTTGTTTCCAGATCAGGGATCGGATTTTATTTTAAATTATTTGATGTGGCGCTAGTTTGAACAGGAGGGGCACAAAAACAAGTTAGTAAGATATTCACATATTTTAACTTCCAGGCTCAATAACTCTTAATAAATGTCCAAAACTGGCCTCAAATGTCTCTGATCGTTTGTCTTAACGCAGAAAACGACGTTCGACAGCATTTACAACGAATACTTATCATCATCGTTTCAATCAGCAGCACATCCGAACACCAGGCTCACGTGTTTAAAAAACTGTTCTCGTGAGCATCTGTGTGATTGACTGGACATGTCTGGGGATGGGCGTTCTCACCTTCTGGGCTTCTGCTCCCGTCACCGCGACGATGCGGCGGATGCCTTTAGCGATGGCCTCCTCCGAGACGATGACAAACGGAGCAGCGTGGCTGGAGTTCTGCAGATGGCTGAAGACAACAGAAAAAAAAATAAACCCATCACTAACTGTGGAGGTAGAGTAGAATGAAGAGGAGAGGTGTCTGCGTTTCTGTGGATAACAGACACATGTTGCCACGGCAACATCAAAATATTGGCATCATGACTTCATTATCATTTTTAAAGTGCCATAAATATGGAATTGACAATTGAAAAATAAAATGGAAACCTGCTGAACGTGATCAAGTGAACATTTTTATCTTTCAAACCCACGGGGATCAAAGACAGATCAAGTCAAAGAAATCTCATCCTCACGTTCCCCCGCAGAACTCGATGGAGGTGAGGGATCCGGCAGGACTGTTTGGGTCATCGAGCAGCTCCTGGACGGGCACGCCGATGGACACGACCCGGACTGGGTCGGGGTACGTCTCGTCAAACACGGCGCGCAGACCCTGGATGGCCTTAGCTTCTGCCAGAGAAGCCTCCTTGGCGTAAACGGGCTAAAAGTTCAAAGAAATTGTGTAAAAATCACAACTTATTAGACAGAAGCGAGAAAAGAAATGCTGAGTTATCCGAGCATCGCTCCGATTCGCACCTTTGCGTCTCTGATCATGGCACAGGCAATATCCTCCGTTCGGTGGATCTCATCGGTTTTCAGAGCACCTTTAGCGGTGAAGTCGAAGCGCAGACGGTCAGGCGCCACCAGAGAACCTCGCTGATCTGCCTCCCCCAGAACCCCCCTTAGGGCAAAGTTCAGGATGTGCGTGGCGGTGTGGTTGCTCATGATGGGCCGACGGCGAGCCTGAAACCCGTCAGAGGCACAGAGAGAACATCTGAAAGAGGTCACCAAACTCAGCTGACAGTAAACAGGGACACCGTCTGACCTCATCGATGCACAGGCTGACCCTGTCCCCCACTCTCAGCGTCCCGTAGACCGTACCGATGTGCAGAACATAACCCCCCCGAACCTGCGTGTTCTTCACGGTGAACTCCATCCTCTGCAGGGACACAAACACACAACAGGACCCTTACAGAGACTGAAGGGGGGAACCGGCTTCAGTCTCAGAGATCAAGTTTCAGGCTTTCTTTCAGGCTTCCACGTTGCATAGCTACGCAGGTTTTTCAGGCTGTTTTCTACATACAAACGTGCAGCTACTGAACGCACGTTGAAAGTTAAACTAGAGGAACTTTGACCCATCAGGGACTTGGATTTGGTAGTGGCGTATGGATAGTGCCAATTATAGTTCATGGAAGTGCCAACCATTTGAAAACTGTAAATGGAGAAATTAATAATTCCAGTTTTTGTCCAGCCAGGATTAAATGACACCAAGTCTTTCATACATCGGAACAGAGCTGTGAAAGAAAGCACCTGGAGGAAGACTCATGACCTCTGCATCGTCTTTGACATTTTGCCTCTAGCCTCTTCCAGCTGTAGGTAGCGGACACTAGTATGCGGTAGCACTAGTGCAGTGTGTGAGCGTAGCATTAGAGGTTGAAGGAAAGGACATTTGTGTTCTTCTCACATCGTCTGTGTTGTCGTTCTCTCGCAGCATGTAGCCTTCGTCGTACGTCTGCCCGCCCTGCTCGGCGTAGAAGGACGTCTGGTCCAGCACCACGCCACACTCCTGACCCGTCGTCACTTCCTCGCAGAAGGCGCGATCGCAGCGCAGAGCCAGAACCGTGGCTGAGGCCTGCTGGAACTCTGCACACAGAAACAGAGACGGTGTAGAAACAGAAACAGAGTGCAGCTGAGTCCAGGTGAAGGGTCACTGACCGTAGTTCCCGTTTTCATCTGAGGTATACACGTATTTGGGGGAGTCGTCTGTGGGGGGAACGTGCTTGTTTCTCAGCTCTTCGATGGCGTAGATGTCCAGCATGATGTGGTCCACGTCTCCGGCACCTTTGCCCTGGGACTTCAGCTGAACACACATGTCCAAAAGCTTTACCACTCATCTGTTCAGTGAGCAAACTTCAGGAAAACAATTTACAGAATACTGAGGAGATTCTGGACTGTGTTGTTTGCTAATGTTTATGTTCACTAATGTTTATGCATTCTGATAATGGAATAATGGATGCAAAAAGCAAAGCCCTGTTTACAGAAAATAAAGGGCTTTGTGGAAATCTAAGGAAAAGGTGGGCCATAAAATACATCAGCTGCGACACTGATTTAACACAGAAGCTTTATTACAGCTGTTCAGCTAAATGAGTGAAACTGGAATCAGAGTTTATTTAGGCAGCAGCTCTGGACTCCTGACTGACTGACGGCGCAGCGCTGCAAAGGAAAAACATCAGACCAACCTCTGCAGATGAAGCTGCTTCCGTCTGTGCTTCTCATCTCCTCACCTGTGCAGCTTTCTTCTCCTCCTCAAACCCAGCCAGATCCACCTCCATCCCTTTCTCCTCTGCGATGAGGGAGGTCAGGTCCAGGGGAAAGCCGTACGTGTCGTACAAAAGCCAAGCGGTGTCGCCTGGACAACAGAGACGAGTCTAAGAAATTGCCACTTCAACAAAACAGATGCAACTTAACTTAAATTTATTTTGAGCAATCTTCTTCTGAGATGAAAAACCATTTCAAAGTTCAACAACTTGAAGCAAACTGAGTTTTTCTCATTAGGATAGATAAAAAGGGCTTCATAAAGTTTTTCATAAACGTAAATTGAAAAAAGAAACATGAGAGTGGTTGACATAAAGAATGCCGTAGTTTCTCACCGGGGAGGGTTTTACAGTCGCCCAGACTCATGATCTTCCTGTCGAGGATGCGGCGACCTCTGCTGAGGGTTTTGAGGAACTGCGCCTCTTCCTCGTTGATGACGTCTTTGACCATGTCTGGATCCTTCTTTAGCTCAGGAAAAGCATCGCCCTGCAGACAGGCAAACACAGAGGGGAGGTCAGATTTCCCAGCTTTAAACCTGGGCAGGTCTATTTTTTTTCCTGAGGTAGACTTTGTTCACATAGTCAGGAAGTTTCAGTTTTAACTTTAACTTCCAAGAGTTTAGCAAAGCTGCAACATGTCTGATTGGAATCTACAGTGTGGGTACTTTGTAAAAATATATATTAACATGTTGAATAAAACAATTTCACCAACTTTTGCAGGATATTTTTCACATTTTTTTTAAATCCTTGAGATAAAGGATAGTAAAAAGTTTAATTTTTGATAATTATATGTAATATATTAGATGGGAGAAGAGCTGCACATAATTCTCAAAGGAAATGAAAATTTTCCCTGAAATAACTGCTGCAGTTATTAAAGTATTCTCTGTATGTTTTTATTTATTTTTGTTTGTTCTTTAACACAGTGAGCACATTTTTGTGGATTTAACTGCAACTACATTCATAAGGAATAAATGGTAGATTTTGTGGTAAGTAATACGATGTGTTGCAGCGGCAGAAAATGTCTGTATTTATAGTTTGAGCATTTTCTGAGCACACAGGCATATGTTGATGATGAGGGCTTTGATTTTCGTTAATAGCTCAGAAAAACTTGAGGTGAAATTACGCAAAGATTTTTTAATGCATGATATTGTGTCAGAGTAAAACTGAAGCTCGTCAAGATCCGTTAGGACTTGAGAAAAGTGTCAGCTGATGGGGAGAAAAATGCAAAATAATTAAAAATTTGGATGAAAATGCTCTTTTCTCCTTTGATACTGAAAACTGTGAAAGTTAACATTTTAATCTGTCACAGATATAACTCCACAAAGTATTTCTTGTCTTTTATTTCACAAAAAACAGAAACAAACAAACAAAAACCTTCAGTTCTACAGCTGCTTCAGTAAGGAACCTGAGAGTTCTGGCTTCACTTTAGAATTTGTTAAAAAGGTTTCGAGGAAAAGTCATCAGCTGCTGATTTTTTTACCTGCCAATTTTTTTAGGATATTGTTTTAAAGTTCATGCTATGTGATTTTTTTGTTGGTATGTTTTAAATCCATTTCCTGCTTTAAGGCCCGTACACACCGGGACGAATATTCGCCAGGCGTTATTCGCCAGCGTTTTTCGCCACGTTTTTTGTGTTCACACCCAGGCGATTTTCGCTGACGATGAGCCGAGTGAACATGCAATTTCATTCCCTGACATTAGATGGCGCTTAATGTAAAACAGAAATACTCCTGTACACAAGGTGGCGCTGCGCAACTTTACGCTTCTTAAAGTCGCTTTTCACTCAGAAGAAGAGAGCAAGTATTTACACGCTTGTCAGAATCAAACAAAGAAAACATGAATATTTCAAGTATCAGTAGCTCCAACTGGTGCTTGGTTCAGGGATGTTTTAGAATGTCCGTCATTATTGCTTCGCGGCAGTGTAGACGCTACTTGGCGTCTATCTTCTTCGCTGGTATGTGTGCTCAGCAAGGCAGTTTTGTTTTTGAGCGCCCCCAAGTTGTGTTTTACTGTAACTTCAGAAGGTCCAGACACGTGAGCAAAAGCGCCATTCTCATTGGTCGAGTAGATTTCGACGCGACGCGTCGAAAAAAAAAAAACGAACCCGAGGCGTTTTTTTTTTTTTTGACGCTTTAACGCGTGGCGTTTTTTCGCGTCGGTGTGCATACTCTCGTTGGTGCCCTTTGTTTAGTCACGAGGCGTTAAACGTCGGCGAAAATCGCCGGCGAAATTCGTCCCGGTGTGAACAGGCCTTTATTTAGTTTTTATCCCAAAAAGCCTGACTTTCCTGCTGTGAAGCAGCAGGAACATTCTTTAAAAAAACAAAACAAAAACGATTTTTTTTCTCGCTGAGGTTTCCCTTGGTTAAATGATGGTAAAATAAAAAGAGTCGCTTATTTCAGGGTAAAAACGGTTTATATTCAAAGCAAACAGTTTAGGACAAAAGTCTCACCAGGGAGTCGACCACCACATCCACCAGAGAGGCGAAGAAGCCCCTCTGAGCGCCCAGCTTCTCGTGAGAGTAACGGACGGCGCGGCGCAGGATCCTCCTCAGCACGTAACTAAACCCAGACATTCCAGCAAGTTACAATACAGGAACCTGTTTCAGAACCTCACTATGAGATAATGAAGATTTCTGGATCCGGTGAAGGACAGACGGGAAAGGGACCAAACCGAAGATGAAAAGGCTAAATGGGATGAAAAACTCTCCATCTGAGTAAAGAGGATCTGTTTAAGGCTTTTTCCTCTCACTTTTGCGTTGTTTTAACCCTTGTGCTATCCTAGGCACTTTAACATTGGGAGTTGGGTCATCTAGACCCACTAGACAGTGCGCTGAACCTTTTTTCTTTAATGATTTATGATCTTCACTGCTGTCCATGGATTACATGAAATCCTCTTCACCTTTATCCACCTTTGTCATGGTAGGGAGAACACGTCAATGTAAGAATCGGGTCATCTGGACCCCATAGGATAGCACAAGGGTTAAAGGTTAACAGATGGTGTGTAGCAAAAACAGCTCTGATCTTTCACCTGACCTCAGAGACATTTTCCAAAACAAACTTTTCCCGCCTGCTCACCCTCTCCCAGTGTTGTCGGGCCGGCCTCCGTCCGACAGGGCGATGGTGATGGTGCGGGCGTGATCAGCAAGAACGCGGTACGCCATGTCGATACCGTCAACGTCCTCAGCACCAACTTTACCGCTGTAAGGTCGAGCTCCTGTTCCCTGAAAAAAAAGTTGTTTTTAATCCTCTATGTGCTCCCGTAAAAATGTTTATGTTGAACTTTAACGCCACAGACACGACGCTCTGGACGGACAACCTCTGGCGTCAGTCACTGAGCCACGTTTTACAAATCCCGTCTACAAACCCAAGAAGAGTCTCAAGCTTTAAAAATGAATATTTTCTCATCTCAAATTCTCATAAACGTATTTTTTGAACAATAAGTCACTTCGGAGTTTAAGTTGGAGCAGCTACAAAAATGTATGATAAAGAAATAAAAAAATACTAAAATATAAATCGCACCTGAGTATAAGTCACACCCCCAGCCAAACCATGCAAAAAAAACAAACACGACTTATACTAAACTTAAACAGCACAAAAACAGGTGGTTGCTGTTTCTGCGTTCCTTGTAAAGACAGCTTTCATTTGGAGCTGACAGATAGCACACACGTTTGCTGCTCCCTACTCCAACCAGCTTCCAGTGGTCTCTGGAGGAACGGCTACATTCGGTACTTCCATGTTTGCGTCAAATTTAGGAAAGGACAGTGGAGGCTTGGACTTCAGGCTGTAATGGTCTAATAGGAATGTCTGGTTAAATAAACGGAGTCTGTTGAAACCCTCAGACTGTCGATAAAGCAAATGAATTTAGGCTCCAGAAGGTTTTAGTACCTTCTGAATGGCCTCAAAGTACGGAACAAAGAGGTCGGTGTCGTAGTTGGACATCTTGTTCTGCAGAACAGACACCAGGCGCTCCAGACCCATTCCAGTGTCGATGCTTTTCTTAGGTAAAGGCTTCAACTCCGTCTCCGACTCTCTAAGGAAAAACAAAGGAAACTTTCGGGATTAAAGCGCGAGCAGCAGGTGGACTCCAGACCAAGACACCGCCAAGTCCTACCTGTTGAACTGGATGAACACCAGGTTCCAGATCTCCAGCACGTTGGGGTCGTCCATGTTTACCAGGTGAGAGGCGTCCCTGCCCCCAATGCGGTCGTAGTGGATCTCGCTGCAGGGGCCGCAGGGGCCCGTGTCCCCCATTTCCCAGAAGTTGTCCTTCATGCTGCCTGGCAGGATGCGAGCCTCCTCCACCCTGAAGAAAGGTTGGAGTCATCAAACATCATTTCTTGCAACCAAGAAAAAAAGGTTAGGCCCACTGGTGCAGCCAGAGCAAAACTATAATCTACAGCTCTGCAACTGCACAAGAGACTCTGGGGTTCTGTTAGCTCAGCTGATGGACAAGATAAGCTAAGGAAAAAAGTGAATGTGAGGAAAAACTGCAGCGTTACAGAAGATCACAGTGAATGTTACTGAAATCATTGGATTTGAAGCCAGACTCACCCCAGGTCCATCCAGATCTGTTTACACTCCAGATCCGGCTCCAGGCCGGCATCGGGGTTTCCTCCAAAGTATGTGACATACAGGCGGTCTATGGAGATCCCAAACTCCTCCGTGAGGAGCTCCAGTGCCATTTTACAGGCCAGTTGCTGGAGAAGAAGGAGGATAAAAACAACTTGCAAGAAGTACTGCAATAGAGGAGTCTCAGAAAGTCTTCAAAGACAGAAGCAATGGAACAAAATAAGGTCAAAATACCTTGAAGTAGTCCCCAAAGGACCAGGAGCCCAGCATTTCAAAGAAGGTGTGGTGGTAAACGTCTTTCCCCACATCATCCAGGTCGTTGTGTTTGCCTCCTGCACGGATGCACTTCTGAGTGTTGGCGGCACGCCGCAGCTTGGCCATGGGGTGGGAGGGGTCTATGGTGTTGAGGAAGATGGGCTTGTACTACAACAGTGTGGGAAAAAAAAACACAGCACGATTAGAATCGGATTTGAGGTTATTGAGAGCGAAACATTTGAACCAGGCTGAAGCTGGGAGGGTGGAGACACGCGAACCTGGTTCATGCCAGCGTTGGCAAAGAGCAGCGTGGGGTCGTCCAGCGGGATGGTGGACGACGAGTGAACATACTGATGCTCATAGCGGAGGAAGAAGTCAATGAACTTCTGTCGGATTTGAGCTGCACTCAGTGAGGAGTCCATTCTGAAAGAGCTCACGGCAAATACCAACAAAAACAAATTAACACAAACAAACAAAACTAACCAGCTTCAATAAACACCACTTTTAGAAACAGCCAAAAAAAAATCTGACCTTTTGCCAAAATGTTTTCTTTCTAACGAGCATATTTTTATTTTTAACCCATTTAAAGAGTGAGTGTGCTTTTTACCAAAAATCTCTTTTTTTTCCTTCATCAGTTTTCTTTTTATAAACATCTTCTTCATAAAATAATATTCAGATAAGTGATTCAATCCTTCAAATATGCCAGAAGCTGAAATCCAACCTCCAAATACTCAAAATATGTAAACATACGGTTTTGTAGTAAGGCTGCGTGATATAAAGAAACCTTTTTTGTTGTTAGTAATCAATATTGCGGGGACAATCATGTATTATGATACGTTAACAAATAGCAAAAACTATTATTGCCATTTCACGGCAGCAGTTTTGTTTAAACATAAAATTATACTCCAAATGACCAGCTTCTACATGGGAGCCAGACAAAAAAAGGGCTCCATTCGATTGGTTGACGACATAAAGATCCATCTGATTGGTTAAATGCATGAAGGGCTCTGTTTGATTTGCTGAAAGCTTCAAGCTGCTATAAGATACTTTATAAACACTTAAAGACCCACTCACATTCGGTTTTTGATGTTTTTAAGATGTTCTTGTTGCATTTATCTCAGGATGGAGGACATTTAAAGAAAGTTAAGGTTAAAACTGCATTACAGGTTGTTGTTTTTTTTTTTAGAATCCTGACTAGGTTTGGGTGTCTGTCAAAAAGTCCTGACTAAATCACAATTAAATTAATAAATTCAAAATTCTTAAATTCAATCAAGTAAAAAAAGGTTTTCAGTTTTATTTATTTCCATTCAAAAATCTACTTTGTTCTTGTTTTACAAAACAAGCGATTTAAGTTAAACAAAATGTGGAACTTTTGTAATCAAAATGAAAAAACTATTTAATAAAAAAAAAAAAAAAACTGGAACTGCATTTTCTATTCCTTTAACCGCAGCGCCACAAAAACACCAACATGTGGAAATGGGCTGAAGAAGAGAATTCCCATCTGACAGCTCTGCTAAAAACAAACTCCTCAACAAAATAAACCTCCCATCGGCTTTACAGAACAAAGAAGATGGTAATCAAAACACGTAACCAGCAGCCAGAGCAAGTGGAAAAACTAGTACAATCATGGGATATTACCTTTAGTAAGGCGTGCGTAATAAACACAAACCAACATGATGAAACCACAAAATCATAAAAAAAAAAAAAAAAATATCAAGACTGATTCAGAAAAACCAAATGCAGATTTATTCTGCAATTGCAGCATTGATGGTCAGGTAACACTGATCTAAACACATGGAATAGCCAAAAAAAAAATGACAATAAAATATTAATTACGTCTGTTGTTATGTGCTCATGTAAATATTTTTTAAAAACATTTTACGGTTTCCAACTCTTCAGAGCCTTGAGGAAGCGTTAATGCTATTGCACTTGGTTTCTTTGTCAAACTGGCAACAGTTTCTGTGTCAGCAAATTGAAATGAAGCCTGAAGAAATCGTCTGTTTTCAAACCACAAACCGCCAACGACGCTGAAGTTAGCTTCCGATTCACAGCTTCCGATTCGCGAGGGCACAAAAGAAACATTCCGCTGCAGTTTTCGCACTAAGACCACCCTAAAACCGGGTCCTGTTCAAAAGCCGCTGGACCTGGACTGCTCAAACCTGGATTAAATTATACATTAGATACTAAAGAACACATTAAACACCGTTTCAGATTTGTGAAACCTTCCTCTGATTTGTGAAAATCTCAAATAGGTTGATTTTTATCGCATTTTACGCACTGAGTCCAGTGGACCTGGTCTAAGGTGGACTCAGTGCGTAAAATGGGATAAAAAATCAACCTATTTCACATTTTCACAAATCAGAGGAAGGTTTCACAAATCAGAAACTGGGTTTAACGTGTTCTTTACTATCTAAATTATTATTTAATCCAGGTTTGAGCAGTCCAGGTCCTGCGGTTTTTGAACAGGACCTGGTCTAAGGTGGACTCAGTGCGTAAAATGCGATAAACATCAATCTATTTCAGATTTTCACAAATCAAAGGAAGGTTTCACAAATCAGAAACTATATTTAATGTGTTCTTTAGTATCTAATGTATAATTTAATCCAGGTTTGAGCAGTCCAGGTCCAGCGGTTTTTGAACAGGACCCGGTTTTGGGTGATCTTAATGCGAAAAATGCAGCGGAATGTTTCTTTTGTGCCTTCGCGAATCGGAAGCTGTGAATCGGAAGCCAACTTCAGCGTCGTAAACCGCCATTATACTGACAGTCATCATTTCTTTCAAACTGGCCCTAAAACTATACTATATTTCGAAGCAAAGGTAAGTAAAACTATTTGGAAAACCTTTCATTCTAAATCTGACAAATCAAAATGCACTAACTGACCTGACGCTAGCAAACTGCTATGCTAGCCAGTCAAAAGCAACCGCTGAAATTTCCGTCCCTGCTAGTGAATTTGGAAGTCAACTATGAGGGGAAAACTAACCGGCGAATCAACACAGTGAGTGTCATTTACCCAAGCAAGTAGTTTGACTCACATAAGATGCTGTTATCACAAAACGAACCGGTCACAGCTCCCCAAAACACCGCTTCAGTCCACGCTGCTCGCTCAGAAGGGAAGTGCAGAGGCGATGGACACGCCCACGGACGCCACCTATTGGTTCAGATGTGCAGGAAGCCGGCGAACGCTCAATCCCATTGGTCGAGCCAAGCTGTCAGTTTTAGCCGAGCCCGCCACATTAGTGGTGCAAACTCCTCTGCTGTGGTTGATGCAATGAAAAAGACGCAGATGCCAACTAGCACGTACAATTTATTTTAGTTGTGCAACGAATAATTAATTTCTAACAAAAGTTATACACATTCGAAGCATTTCTAGCTAAAAGAAAAGGCGTAACGGAATTTTGCTTTGACTAAATTGCTAAGATTTAGCTATTGCGTGTATTTTATTTACTGTTACAAATAAAATATGTTGAAAATTAAATAATACCATCAGAATTAATTTATTTTTTATGAATAAATTCAAATTAATAAAGATGATGAAACATGACAACACTATCGGAACAAGCGGAACCGTGTTGCTGTGGGGACAGATTTATTGACGGACCGATCCCTGAACACCCGCTTCATTCGGTTCACGTGAGAAGAGATCGCCATGCCGACGGACACCAAACGTGTACGCGGGCCCGAGGTGTCTCAAAGCCCGTCTTTGTTTGACTGCAGACCCTCTGTGGTTCCCCCGTCGCATGGGGCCCGAGCGGACGGCCGCCAGCGGGACCAGGTGGACGTCCGGCCGGTGTTTGTGCGCTGCGGCCTGGTGAGTCAAGCTAAAGGTTCCGCGTACATAGAAGCTGGAGACACCAAGCTGCTGTGCAGCGTTTACGGCCCGAGAGAGACGGAGCGGAAAGATGAGACTGACATGAAATGTGGACGGTATGTAGTGGTCTTCATCCAGTTTTATAATGGAAGACTAATAGAAATATGTTTGCATTCAATGATATAACAAAGTAAAAAATAACTATGTGATAAGGCTGTAATTGGATTCTGCTAGAATTAGTAAAATAGAAAATCAGTTTAATTTTTTAAACAATACATTTAAAGTCAAAAGTTGATAAATCAACACATCTGCTTAACCAGACTGACCACAGACATGCGCTTCGCCCCGTTTTCCTGTCCGGAGAGGGGCTCCTGGATCCAGGGGAGCCAGGACAAGAACTTCTCCCTGATGCTGCAGGAGAGTCTGCAGCCGGCCTTGTGCCTTCACAAATACCCCCGCTCCCAGATTGAGGTCAACGTCATGGTCCTGGAGAACAGCGGTTCGGTTCAGGCCCACGCCATCACGTGCGCCTCCCTGGCACTGGCTGACGCGGGGATTGAAATGTACGACCTGGTGCTGGGCTGCTCCATCCGACAGGATGGCTCCTCCTACGTGGTCGACCCCACTTACTCAGAAGAGAGCAACTGGAGCAGCAGCGAACACCAAGGAGGGCTCACCGTGGCGTTTCTCCCCAGCCTGAACCAGGTTTCCGGCCTGCAGTCGGATGGAGAAATGGCTGAAGAGACTCTGACGGCAGGGATTCGGACCTGCATTGAGGGATGTTACAAACTGTACCCAGTAATCCAGCAGGCTTTGGTTAAGGCTGTGCGCAGAGCGCAACCCCCACCACCCGAAAGCTGAGAGGCAAAGTCAACACTATTTTTTGTCTGAGTCTTCAACAAGAACTTTAAAATTCAAAACAGTTTTTCACCTTGTTTCTTGATCTGAGGTGAAAGGATCCGCCAGCGTCCCCCTGATCTAAGAAACAGATTGATCCTATTTATTCATTTCTCCACCGTCTGCCTGCAGGACAAAACTTTGAGTCAGTTTGTTGATTTTTTTTTTTCCCCCCATGCCCCAAAAATCTAAATAAGGTAAACAAAGTTTTTCCTGCTCTTTATGCTATAGGGGAGAAAAAAGAAAACAAATTATGAAAAACTGAGAATGACTGGTTTAAAAAAAGAAAATGTTTTAATGCAAATGTCTGTTTTGTTATTTTAAAAATAAAAATACAGAATAAAAAATAAAAAATCCTAGTCTTTTTGTATTTTGGTTAGCATTTTATCACAGAAATGTATAATACAGAAGGTCAGATTGCATTTGTTTGCACATTTTCTTTAAAGAAAAAGTACCAAACTCCTATTTGTTCTCCAAAGTGAAACTCAGCTTGGATATTATATGGTAATGTGTCACCCGTGTTTTCATTCAGGATCTGATACTACGCTTTGAATTGCTCCAATTCAGGAAAAGTGACACAAGCTCCACTACCTCAGTATCATTTGCCCATCGCTAGTTTGTAATATTTATTCCATTTTTTCCTGTTTTACTAAATAGTTTTCTTCCTTCTAGTCTTTCCTAATAAATACACCGTAAAAAAATACATTTTTTTATACATTCTTGCTTCAAATAAATGTCACAGATCTCCCAGAACAACAGTGAATACTTTATTTTCTAAGACAGCAGCAAACAGTTGAACATTTCTCCAGAACAAACACATTTAGGGGGAAGAAAGAAAAACGTGTTTCCAAACCCTCCTGACTCTGAACTCCACCGACGCGACAGCGAGGCGCGCGTGGCGCTCCTCTGCTGCTCACAGCTGCGAGGTGAGAGTCATGACCGTCTAACGCAGCCTTCCTCGCTCCGCAGCTGTCAGTCACCGCTGCTTCAGCCTGCAGCCGCCGTGACTGGGTGGGGGTCAGGATGTCGTCGGGGGGGAGGCAGTGCGGGATTGGTGGCTCGATTAAACTGTGAGATGTGATCGAAGGAAGATTTGAGAGCCACACAACAAACAAATGAACAGATGTGGTTGAGTTGCAGGTCCAAACTGGTGTGTGTGTGTGTGAGGTCAGTGTTTGTGTGTCGGGGTCGCCCGCTCTGAACGCCTGTTGGTGTGTTTTTATCTGTAGGCCCTGCTGTGCCGCGGGTACGGCGACATGATTGCGTCCACGCTACCTTCGCTGTCCGAGCTGCTGTCCGAGTCGCTGCTGCCAGAGTACGCACAGAGTCCCGGTAAAACGCCGACACACATGGCGGCGGATGGCAGGTGCAGGGTGCCCTGACGGGATTTCACGGGAGTAGTGGCCGTGTTCATGGTGAGGGAGGCGGGTTGATCCTCAGAGGCTGCCGTCCTTCCTCTTCCTGCCGCTGCTTCTGCCTCCTGTTCTGGAAACATCAGACCACCCGTCACGGATTTGAAGTTTTGATGTTTTAAGGACATTTATGCTCAAAGAACTTTCATTTAAAACTCCACAGTTTCTTTTCCTGTCCATTTTTACTAAAGTCTTATCACTCAACTCCTAAATATTGCACTACTGCAACAAGTTTGACTTCACATTTTGCAAAATTGTGGAATTTAATGCAAATATTCACTCCTGGTTACACTGAACTTATGTTGCTTAAATTTCTCACAAACATGATTTGGGAGCCGGAAGTTAAAAAAAATCTTCCATCTCAGATCGTCAAGAATTTGTCAGTTTAGCTCCAAAAGTCTCCAACTAAACTCTGAAAACACGAATATGATCATTTAAGTCCCAAACTTGAATTCCAAATTGACTTAAGAGTTTGTGTCACATCTGTTTACCTTTTCAGTGCTGTTATATTGGAAAAATCTCTATTTCATCTCATTTTCTTGCACTGTTTTAAAAGTATTTAAAAGTAACAGAAAAGCCTGTTTTTGACTAACTTTTTTTAAAGGTTTTAGAGAATTTCTTTTCCTGCAAAAACAGTTGTAAAAACATGAAAAAGCTTCAGAAACACATAAGGTCAAAATAGAAAAATAGGTTTTGTAATAAAAATGAGGGGAAAACATCTTAGAAAAACATCTTAACATAAATAATTTATCGATTGAAGTTAAACTGAAGCAAGCTGTGCAAATTTAAAACAATTATTTGAAGTACTTTTGTAAAGAGCCTAATTACCTTCGTATGCATGACATCACTCAGATCTTCTATACTTCTGGTTGAGATTCTGGCTGCTTTTTTCCTGAGTTTCTCTTTATATCATTGAGGTTTTTTTTTTTTAAATGTCAAATATCATTTCTATGTTGACAACTGACTAAAGAGACTAAAAGGCAACAAGATCCTGCAGCTGTAAACCAACCCAAATCCCCCCTACTCCACCGTGCACCATGACCGTGTTTTTATCATTTCTGACAAACACGTCTCTCTTAGAGGAAGCAGCAGCTCAGTTTCCAGGGTAAATTCAGGAGCAGCAGCTTGGTTTCTGCTCACCTGTAAGTCTGTCTGAGTTTCCTGTCGCTGAGGCTTCTGTTGTTCCGTCCACTTTCTGCTTCTTGCTGTTTCCTGACGATTGTGACGAGCTGAACAAGAGACGGAAACAAGATCAGATTAAAAAAAAAAGGTAAGTAAGACAACAGGCTGAAGAAATCCAGTGAAGGAAACTTTTCCTCTTCCTCTGCGTACTTGCGTCTCTTCACAGCCCCGACTAATAAGTGTGCCTGAGACAGGTGGCTGGTCTTCGGCTCGGTCGCTGAAGCTTTGGGAGTAGACTTCTTCTCTGGCTCTCTGTGGCTCTCTGAAGCCGGCTGCTTCACTAAAGCGCTGTGAAAGCTCACCGTTAAGGAGAACAGAACAACGTGGAGATGTGGGGGGGGGGTTATCTCCTCTAATTGAAATGCAGAGACTAACACCAAATGCTGATCAAACCACGATCTTCATTTGCACGCATCAACATAAAAGGATAGGCTCCAGCAGCCCCATGTCCCCGAAAGGGACAAAACGGAAGAAGATGAACGAAAAAAACCATAAAAGATTCCTTATTACAAAAATCTGCTCACTAACAGATGTTGAGGCAATCATCAGGGATGTTATGGATTAACATAAAAAAGTGATGGAGGATATTCTGTACTCCAGCAGCTCCTGCTTCTCCTCATCCCTCCGCTGCTTCTCCACCAGGCTCTGCTGCCGTGAGACCTCATCCAAGAAGCTGCTCTCATCTTCATCCAATCCCCTCACCATGTTCCCTGTCACCATGGAAACACACCACAGAAAAGGGGCGGAGGCGTGTCAGCTCAGATATGACGCACAGTTATCATGGAGCATCATGAATAATCCTGAGCATCCTCTCCATCCTGTACTTGACGGTCAGCGGAGCGCCTGTCCCACGAGGCTAAGGCAGCTTCGCTGTCACACCAACCGCTACAGCAGATCCTTCCTACCTCACTCCACAGACTTTATAACTCATCATCCTTTTTGCCATACATAAACTCATTCGAAATCTGTTTTTCTAAAGCTGTTTCCAAACGGATTTTTTCCCCGATTGTCACTCGTTTGTTATTGAGCCTGTATCAATCGCTGCAACAACCGAATTTCCTCAGCTGGGATCAATAAAGTATCTCTATCGGTTAGAATTCTGGAAATGTGTCTCAAAAAGAACAACTCTGTGGTTCTGATTTAAACTATTTTTACATAAAGTGTTGGGTTTTTAAAATGTGTGGAGAAAAGGATGCTGCCATTAGGCTGTTTTTCAGTTTAATAAACAACAGCTTAGTTTTCTCCTGTCCATTTTTAAAAGTTTACTGGAAAAAGATTTCCTCACATTTCCTCCCATCAGTTCGTAAAAAGCAGCAAACTTTGAGTCTGATTCTGTTCTGTGAAGGATGGGAGTCAAAGACGCACTGAATTTAAACTGCTCCTCAAATTCCTGCTGTTTCTTGTCTTTCTGCTCCTGCAGCCGCTCAAAGAGCGAACGTGAGTCGTACTCCTCCTCTGGCGCCTCTGAGGAGCACAAACAAACCCGGGGTTAGGCCGACAGACAGAAGGCGCCAAGCGTCGGTTGCAGGATCTTCTCACCTTCCGGATCTTCAGGGTTCCGGACTTTCTCCCACTCCTCCTGTCTCTTCTTCCTCCTCTCATCAAGCTCTGTCTCGGACACAAACTTCCTGCTGAGGTCCACGTTTGTTGCTTCTGCTCCCGCCATGAAACCCTTCAAACAAACATGTTTACTACAGATTATCTACAGACCTGAGAGCGATCATCATCCTTATCCTCGCCTTTTCTTTAATAGGCCAACAATCTAAGTGTGTGAGTGACATTTCTCATAATTAGATAACATCCTTATCTGATAATGGACTTGTTGTTTGTGTTCAGATAAATTTAATAAAGTTCACTTTTCCTGCAGATTGGTTTCTGCAGCCAGAACACTAACCCATTCTGACTCAAACTAATCAACTCAGTTGTAGTTAGAAAACATTTAAAGCAGTTTTAAAAAAATCCAGAAATGTCACATCAAATGAGCTTAACATGTCAAATGTGACCGGTGTGATCGCACAGCTCGCTCCTGCAGGATTCCGGCTAGCTTGTTTAGCTCGGCTAGCTTTAATAATCCTCCAACGATCGAGGCAGAAGACGCGACATTGTCACGTTTTAAGAGGTAAACTTTCAGAAGCGAAACTGAAAAGCATTGATTTTAACGCTGAAATGTTTTAAAAACACAATTTGTTTGTGGCAGAAACTCACCACCGTAAAGGATCTAAATAGCACCAGACGGGTTGTGTTGCAGTAAAATCGTTCCGTCGCGACGCTGGACGAGCCAGATAGTTCCTATTAGGTTATAGTTTGAAACGAAACCAAAAAAACAATATTAAAAATACATTTTAAAACTATTCATTGAACTAGAAACAAAGTTTAAAAAAACTTTGATGTCAAATCATCAATAAAAATATATGTATTTTTATAGGGGATTTAATCTTATCGACTTATTGAATCGCATAACGTTAAGAAGTGTTCATTCTATTCTTGTGGTGACCACGAGATGGCGCCAAATACACACAACAATGGAGCCGGGAATTTTTTAATGCACATAAGTACACTGTGTTCACTTTATGCTTTTATTCCAAGATAAGGTACATTTACGACACATCCCTTTTAGATGATGTTGAGTGATTCAAAAATATTCTTTCTTAAATTTTTTTGAATAAATTTTTGGAAAAATACCTGAACTTTTTAAAATAATTTTACAAAATATTGTTAAACTATAAAACATAAATACCATATGTTTAAAATAAAAAAAGACAATTACTAATCTGATATTGCCGGACAACCCCCTTTAGATTTTTAATATCACATTATACTAGTTTAATTGGTTTTATAGGAGGGATGTCATGTTGTAAAACATCAATAATTTTGACTGTTTTTTTGTTGTAAAATCAAATTTCACTCTTACATTTGATCTCTTTCATCGGATTATGCCTTTTTTTTCCTCATCACATCATATAAATTGGATCAAAAT
Organism: Oryzias latipes; assembly: GCF_053564925.1. Classification (NCBI taxonomy): domain Eukaryota; kingdom Metazoa; phylum Chordata; class Actinopteri; order Beloniformes; family Adrianichthyidae; genus Oryzias; species Oryzias latipes. The sequence goes on along the minus strand of NC_136242.1, from coordinate 28,131,448 downwards.
TAAATCAAATTATTGTTATTAATCGTCTTCATATATGACTGCACTGAAATGTGCGCTTTGAATCATTTTAAAATAGGTTTTTGTCCATCTTTTCATCATTTTATTTGTGTTACCTATCCCAACTATATATCTACAAAAAACACATGTTATTGATTATTATTTTCATGTACTTTTAAATTGTTTGTTGCAAAATATTTTTGTAAAGATGAAATAAATTAATGTGTTTGTGTTTTCAACCATAATAGTTGTTGATGCATTTGTGATGATGAAACTTTTACTAACATTGTTATCATTAAAACTTTATAGATTATTGTAAAAAATAAAACTATATATATTTATTTTATATATTTATTGGCTGTCTATGCGGCCGTTCACGGAGGGGGAGGTTCCAATTATTAGCGTTTCCAGCATCCTGTTTTTGTACTCGGCCTATTTCTCATTGTCCATTGCCATCAGTTAGGGGGTGGGAGGTGTGAAAGGAGTGGGGGGCTAGGTACGGGGAGGGGGGCCCTATTTATTTATTTATTTTTATTTATTTATTTTTAAATCGTCAATGCTTGTTTTTATACTTTGTTGTGTTTTAATGTAAAGCACTTTGTGTTATATTTTTATATGAAAAGTGCTTTATAAATAAAGTTTGATTTGATTTGATTTTGGTTTGGGGTGATTTCTCAAGTTTTTCTTGGATTTTCTGTGGACATGTACTTTAGGGAAAATCTTTCAGAATATTTTCTCCACCTTTGGAGGACAAGATGTGTCTCCTAAACCCTGACAGGCCAACTGTCCAAACCAAGCTGCATAAACAAATCTTTCTAGGTTGTGATGTGATGCAGATGTCTGCAGCCAAGTGACAGCTCAGTGGTCTGACAACTCCTGAAATATCCTTAGAACCTGTGGCTGTTGTCATCACTCTCTGGTCTTTACTTTACTCAAACAGTATCCAGTGGATGGAAAACAGGTTGTCGTGGAAACCATTTGGATGCAGGCGGCCATGTAAACACAGACACGGCTTTAGTCACTGAAGTAAGAACCTTCCGAGGGCTCTGGGTTTTCAAGTCTCTCGTCCATTTGTCCTCTGCTCTTCATTTCGACCCGGTTTCACATCTCCTGGGTTCTATCTGTCTCCACTTCCTGTTTTAGGCCCTTTTCTGTGCCACACTCTCTCCCGGCCTCTGTACTCGACTGCTGTTTTTAGCCGCTGCGATCTGTGTCACTTTTTTCAGTACACTGATGGATAGACTTTTTACTGACTTCATGATCGTCCCTCAGCTCATCTGCCAATCCATCAGGAGCAGAAGCATCATTCCGAAGATGTCAGCAAAGGTCTAGCAAACAGTTGGAAAACTCCTGGAAAAGGCAAACTACATTTTATGTCCTTCCATTCCTTATCTTGTGTGTTTTAAGGAAGCAAATGAAGTAAACAAGCTGAAAATTACATTATGATATTTTTTTTTAAGAATAGAGACCTATCAAAACACATAAATAGTGGATAGGACCTCTGTAAATATTACAAAGAGATCATAACAACTTTCTCGTAGAAAACCTTTGTGACACAAAAGGAAATGTGTCCCCCAAAACAAAAAACTTGAAGTTAGTGGTCTGAAACCATCATCTGTTTCACTGATAACCTATGTGAGAAGATTATCTGGACCAAAGTAAGAGTTATTGGTACGAACTAAATCAGGACACCTTAGGCGGCAGATCGATGATCGACTTTGTAATTGTTTCAGCCGACCTTTACCGGTTGATCTTCATTCCAATACTCACCTATGATCATGGCTGAAATGAGCTTCCTTCGTTAGGGTGGGTGGGCGTTCCTTTAGAGAATGGGTTATGAGCTTGGTCACCCACAGAGAGCCGCTGCTCCTCTATATAGAGGGGAACCAGTTGAGGTGGCTCGGGAATCTAGTCCGGATGCCTCCTGGATGCCTCTCTGGGGAGGTGGTCCGGGCATGTCCCACTGGTCTGAGACCCGGCTGACCTGAGAAAGCCTTGAGGTCCCCCCAGAGGAGCTGGAGGAAGTGGCCGGGGAGAGGGAAGTCTGGGCATCTTCGCTTAGACTGCTGCCCCCGCGACCTGGTTCCGGATGAGTGGAAGAAAATGGAACGGCATGGCTTGGATTCAAAATAATTGGGGACAGACTCTAAGCTCTGCGGTAAACCCCTGTGGAGACGAGATAAGGAAGACTTCCCTCTAAAAGTCTTAGTAAGCTTGGGGCATTGGATCATTTCAATCTCACCTGATGAGCATGCATGTGTCCAACACTTTAGATGAAAAACTCCCCTCTAATGAGAAAAAACCTTGATTCTCGAAAGAAGTTAAAAACTAAAGAATACGAACTTAAAAAAGACAGTATCATTTTTTTAGAACATAGTTTCTGCAGTCCTAAAGTAGTTCATTTAAAAATTCACTGTTGGGGACTGGGACTGTTGGCCCAGAGCAAACCCGCCACCAATTCCTGTCACTCATAACTGAGAGCTCTCTGTTTACATACTCTCCTGATAGCTTACATCCCCAATCTTTCTCAAACTGCATTTTATAGTCTGCTCCTCGGTCACAATGATTTGAATAAAGAAATACTCAGAAATAACTTTCTTAATTTATGTTAATCCATCATCAGAAAAATGCCACAAGAATTAAAAACACCAAAAACATGACTTTCATCATCAGAGCAACTTTATTCTTCAGACATCATCTGAAAAATAAAGTTGGTTCCACAAGAGAAACGATTGAACACTGAAAGCTCTGCTTCATTTGTTTCCATTAGAAAACCCCCAAAACTGAGGGATCCTGCAGACTGGGAGCCAAAGGCTGGTGGGAAAACAGAGAACTATGAAAACTTACACATGAAGGAGCTTTGATTTAGAGCTTTTATGTGAGGAAAACAGCTTCGCACTGATTTAAAGAAAAGTGTAAATTACATTTTGGTCAGTTGGAGGCCTGCAACCGGAACGAAGTTACAGAAAATATCCTTTTGCAGCATCCCTCTAAAGAAAAACCAAAGAAAATCAGGAAAACTTTTTAAGCCAAACCGAAAATATAACAACATTTAGAAAGTCCACAGTCCAAGCTTTGATTTCGTTATTAAACGTAAAGACTGAGCAAGGAAAGTTTCTTGAAGCAGATGAACTTCTCAGACAAAATGATAAATAGTAGCTTAAAGAAAACAACATCAAGTAAGTAATACCAAGTTCTAAAACGGCAAACCTTTTTGTCTCTAAAACAACAGAATAACGTAAAAACTTTATTGAATTTAATGAGTACGTCTGCACCACCAACGAACACACTTTATCTCAGATCCGGGTCAAAGATAAGAGAACACTGGATCAGAACAAGACTGATTTAGGTAATTGGACTGTTTAAGTAGTAGGAGAGTTTAGTAAATCAGCTCACTCTGCCTATTAAAAGAAAAGAAAAGAGCCTGCAGGAATGGTGGAGAAATGTTGAAACATAAAACGGCTCCGGCAGTCGGACAGCCGTGCGATAAAGACGGTTCTGTGTCACCGAAGAGAATCGGAAGCTGAAAACTGGAGTTTCAGTTTAACTCAGACTTTCTGGATGCGACTGAAAGAAGGAGCTCTACATCAGTGGAGTTGCTATGACAACAAATAAAATGGCTGGCATCCACAAAGAGAGAAATCAGCAGGAGATCTGAGCTGTGATGTGCACCAAACAAAGATGAGCATCTGTCACCTGCAGTCACGGATTCAGATCTGGCAAAGTCTGCAAAGGCTGTGGGATGATCTGCAGACTTTTTCCGTCTGTCTGGTGTCACAGTTTGTGCAAACTAAACTCCCTTTTTCTCACACAGCAGTGGGCTGAAATTCATTATCTCTTAAGTCCAGACAAAACTGGCAGAAAGATCAGAGGGGGATCGTGTGGAGTCCAAGAGCCACGTGGTGCATCGGCTCACAGTTTGTTCCTCTTCATGCTGACCGAGGAACTTTTTAATGTGAATGCATGTCGGTTGATGAGTCTTTCTAACAGTTCAGCTCCTGTTTTGTGTTTTATTTGTAGTTCCTGGAATTACTTTTCCTTTCAACTGATTGTCTCACAACTTTGTGAGAACAACACACCTCGTTGCCAACGATCACAAACAGAACGGTTCTAGTTTGACGCCATACGAAGAAGAGAGAACTTTCCATGAACTCATTGAAGATTCTAATCCTGACATGCAAAAATGGAAACACCTCAAAGTGCCAAACTTCTTGCTTCTTTGGTGGTTGATAAACAATGTTGGAATTTTATCAAAAATTCTAAATAAACGTTTAACGAAAAAACTTAAAACCAAGTATTTAAAAAAAATGTTCGAGTTATTCCTTTGTCAGCTCCTTTAACAGATTCTCCGCAGAATGAGTGTCTTCTGTCCACGGATGATTATATCGGTCAAATAATCCAAAACATTTAGATACCCCCCCCTACCCACCCAAAAAAAACACATTATCTAATGTTTTCAATGATTTTTCAAACCGAACAAGGTCTCTGTGTGACTTGGCTACACAGCATCATACTCCCACCACCATGCTTCACTATATGTTTTCAAGGCAGAAAGCTTCATTTGATCTTTATCTACACAAAAGTAGCATTTAACAAGCTAAAATAGCCTAGTGATTGCTCACTCATGGTTGGCTTATTTTCATTTATTTATAAAGATGTTATTTTATCACTTCCTGTTTTTGTCCTTCTCTGTATTGTTTCATTTTTTCAATTCAGTTCTTTCTTTAGCATTTTTTTTTTCAAAGTTATACATGCCAAGTTTGCTCTGCCCTTCACTGTTGAACCACTGCTGTTATTTTAACTGAAGAGAAAAACAAAAACCCAGCGCATTAAATGAAGACACACTGAAATAAATGACACAAAAAATGTCAAATGTAACCAAAATAAACCAATTCTCTCATCAGAGGAAGAAAAAAACTATCTAACCTCATTCCCAGATCTGAAATGTTCAAAGTCAAAGTTCAGCCACTCCATCATTCACCTGAGTTCAGGTCCTGCTTTTCATGAAATTTCCTAACTGTCCTGCAGGAACCTTCAACATTTTGACGACAGCTGCTAAAATATGATTCTGTCAAATCACAGCAGACGGTTGTCAAAATTTAGCAGATCAAATAAGATTAACCCCAAAGTTTCACAAACATTGGAAAAAAGGGGCATTTGGTCCTTTGAAGGGTCTCAGGTTCAAGTCCTGGAACCAACATGATTAAACCGGTGTGGTTTCTCCAGAGTGATGCCCCTGAGCTCCTAACCCAAATCAAAATACACTTTTCTGCCATGATGAGTGACAACAACATAAGCTGTTATAGCCAGGGTTGTTTGAATGTTGAATAGACTGAAATGGAAAACATAACAAAATAAAACTTTATCGATCCCACAAAAGAGAAAATTACTTAAAAAAGAGGAAATTACTTTGGGTAATTCATGATGTGTATTAACAAAAACACATAATTTGGTATTCCGGAGGGGCTAACTACAAGTTATTAATGCAGAAAGAATTCCTTTTGTGATCCAGAATTAAAGTATTTAAAGGTTTAGATACTATGAGTAGTTTCTTTTTCTATTAGGCTACAGAAAAAGTCTGGTTAAAAGGAGGCTAACTGATTCATAGCCGCAGCTCTGTGTTCCTGCATCTGAAGGCCAGGTCGCACAGCCACGACCGCCAATGCATTTGATGCATTTTCCACGTATGAAATTTCAGTCTTTCGTGATACATGTGTGATATAAGTAATTCATAAGTTGAGAGTTTCGGCCGTTGGGTGTTCTTTACGTAAATTCGGTGACCCATTTATATCCATGCAATATGCGTGGAAGGTATGTCGTGTCCGTGTGACACGACGCCTTGATGGTCCTTGTGGTATTTTCAAAAATGTTGTGGTCGCTTTGCATCTTTTTATGTTTGTTTACCTTATCATGGAGGTTAGCTTCTCCATCACCGTGGCAGAGTTGTTTCTCACCATCCTTCCTCTCACATTGTCTGCCTTCCTTCAGTTTACCCGTCGCGGTTACAACAGTTTTTCTAAAAATCAACAGCACACTGGGTACAAAGAGGCACAACGATACACATTGCATTTTAATTACACAATACTGCATAAAAAGTACGATAAACATGGCAGAGACGTTGGCTAATCGTTACAGAAACAGCATCATAGAAATGTACATTCAATACACATCAGAACCTCCGCTCTCGCTCATCAAAACACATCATATAATACTTATTTTTACATCCAGTTAGTTTGAAATTAAAAAGGAAACCATGCATTTGTGAACATCAGCAGTTTGTAAACAGTGACTAAATAGCCAAAGCATGCAGGATCAAGAATGAAACATGGGGTTCTGCAGGAAAGTTAAACTTGGCTCCATTTTAATCACCTGAGACTGCAGAGTCTGACTTAGTGATTTCCGTTTTGACTGAATCCTTTTCAGGCTTCATACCTGACTGATGGGAGAAGAAATAAAACTCGGTTCCGACACGTTTGTTGCCACACGTGGAAACAAAAGCAAACAATCTCCTCTGTGTCTGCTACTTCAGCAACAGCCGCCGAGGTTTTTCCCGCTCGGAAGGGATGTACATCTCAATCACGGGACGCACATGCAACACATATGAAAATAACAAAAATAGATAACTCATTTCCTCTTTCTCCTTCGAAAAAAACTATTTTCCAGCGCTTCACCTGAAGACATGCACGGTCTTCTCTTCACCAAACTCTGCTGGAAAGTTTCAAAAGACAACAAACATCTCTTCTGATGAAGAAGACTTTTTTCATAACTCGTTTTTGTTCACAGCTGACATGATGTACACTCTCATTCTGCATGGTTTGTCGTTAACAAGGTTGTAGCTATGGTACAGCGGCTGGGCTTGGTCTCTGGGTGCTTCACTTAGGCGCCGAGTTGGCGGGCGGTAGGTTCCTCTGTTTGAAGTACTGGGTGACTTGCTGGGGCAACTCGGCCAGAACCGATTTGGCGAGTGTTTCTTTTGGAGCCTGAAATCAAAAGGAGAGAATAGAGCAGGACTGCCCAATGACCGGCTTCGAAAAGAAAAGGTGAATGGTTTTTTAAATGATTTTTGTGGCACAAAAAGCCTGAAACTAGAACAGTTTTATTAACACTAGTTTCTCTGCCTGCTCATAACATCATTTGAATGTATTATAGTTGTATAAACTGTACAATCAGTGCTTTTGTTTTCATACCATCATCAACAGATCATTAAATCTTCTATCAGGTTGACTCAGAGTGGCATTAAAATAGCTTGTTCTTTATCTCTGATAACATTAAACGAGCTCATATATCATTTAAAGAACCCGAGGACTAGAATTCTTCCAAACCTGCACCTGGTAAATTCATATGCGTATGTTTGAGACTCTAAACTTTATTGATGGAGACAGTTTCAAAAGGAGACTTTTTGGCCAAAGTTGCTTTTTCAAGTACAATTGTTTATTAATATTATCATTATTATTCAAATAAAACAAGCCTCCGTATCTGGTTCATTAATTTAATCAAGCCCAGAACTACTATATGCTGCAGTTCCTCAAATAAACACTGGGGGGTGGTTTAAAGAAAGAACCATGTTTCATTGACTTCCTTTGTTCAAAAATCTGATTTGACAGCAAAAACTAATGCTTGTTCTACTCAAACCATATTAGAGTTTAGACTTCCGCTGTGATCATCTTTTGATCTGTAGTCAAAGAGTTCACAGTGGTCTCTTAATTGTGATTATGCACTTTTTAGCCAAAATCCAAAAACCTGCGTTGTTTTCTAGGACATAGTTTCTGCAGAGCGGCGGGAGTTCATCAAAAACTCACCTCTGAGTTGTGGGCGGGACAGTTTGCATGGAGTAGGCCTACACTCATTTCCCATCATCCCTTTGTTTACACTCTCTCCCGCTAGCTTACAGCCGTTGCACCATCAAGCTAACATTAGCGGTGCAACAAAAATGGCGGGAAATATCGGAGATGTACAGTACAGGTTGTACAGTCTTGAGCAAGATTCCAGCTCAGATGAGGAAAATAAAGATGTACATGGATTGGAGCAGGGAGCTTGTGGCCTCCTGATTGTACACTCAAAAAAAGGAAATTACCAGCCAATTAAGTTTACGAAAATGTAACTTATCATTTCAACCAGAAAATTTTATGTTTGTAAATCTTACGTGAATGAATCATGTCGATTGTACATAAAAATAATCAATTTAACAGTAACTAATTTCAATCATGTTGATCCAACATGATACCATTAAATTGGATGCATTAGTAATCGCAAGGAATTGTGGGATACCATTTTCTTTTTCTATCTGGGCAGATTGGGGTCTAAGTGTGAGTTTTTTTTCCATGGGTTTTATTGTCTAGCTGTTTTACTCTGTTTTAACTAGTGATTTAAACTGTTATGTTTATTTTTTTTCTGCACCATGAGTTAGAATTTGTTAGAGGATGATGACCAACCCCCTTGTGCGGAAATAATTGTTAATGTTCCAATACTTAAGACAGAATATGCGGCACTTGAGCTCCTGTCTTGTGATATGGGACTTCGCTGGGTAATTCATGTCTTTGATGTGAAAATTAAAAGATCCATTGGATGAAACTTTGGAAAACAGTATCAATTTCAGATGTATGAATAAAATAAAGAAAAAAATAGAAATTTAAGTTAGATCAATATAAATTGTGTTGGGTAGTCATACAAATTTAAGTTGAATAAACTTACTTTAATTAGGTGTGACCAATTGAAGTGATTCAATTAAGTTGGATCAACTTTTTTCTTTTTAGAGTGAGCAACAATATTAATTTAAAGTTGGTCCAACTGCAGTATTTAAATTGAATCAACTTAAATTTATTAGTTTGAACCTAAATACATTAAGTAGGAACAATATGATTCATTTTTTTCAGCCTTTCCATAATGTTTTATATTCATTCAAGTGAACGTTTTTTGAGTGTAGTTTGAGGCCACAACTTCAAGAGTTTTTTAAACTGCGTTTTTTGTCTGCCCCCATTCACCATGATTTCAATGGAAACAAATACTCAAACACAAATGTAACTTTAATTTTCCTGATTTATGTCTTCCATCATGAGAAAAATGCTACAAGAACATGTTTTTTTTTATGGAGTGGGTCTTTACATTTGTGCATCACTAGGGGTTTGTTTTTGATTGGCAGGTGAGTAGACCTACGGGTGGACTCAATACAACGGCTGGTTATGTGGGATAGAGCAGACCAGGTGAAGGTCAACGTTAAGAACAAAAGTTCTATTTCATCACAAGTGATTGTTGCTTCAAGCACTAAATGATGATTCAGTAACTAATGACAACAAAGTAATCCGTAACTGTTGGGTCATTCTGCAGGTTTCTATCATCATGTGGCACCGGAGGCTCAGTCTGGCCCATCACCCTGTGACAACTCGAGGAGCGACCGGTATTCATGGAACTATAGTTATAGTCATAACCTTCATTCTGGTGGCTGCAAAAGAAACTCACCCAACACAGTAGTGATATTTAAAAAGGGCATTTCAATATTTTCAACACAAACCTGAAAAAGAGTGGTGTAGTCTATAACTTTTGACTAGTTCTGTTTACTTTAGTTTTAGGTACAGCAATTTAACTTTTTAAAACCTATAATTTATTTTTCCTGGAAAAGCTCAACACAAACTTTCAGCTGTATTCCAATAATTAGGAGTGAAAGTTAGTCTGGCAACACAGAAACTCATTTCCGGTGCCTCTAATCTCTACATTTCCTCTTCGTCTCAGCTTCAGTTCTGCCTTTAGTTTCTGTCTCTCGCCCTCCCACCAACAGCTTGGAATGAATCCAGTAAACATTGTCTGTTCTTTCACCACAGTGGAAGTCGGATCGCCCACCACCAGCCCACACACACACACACACACACAACATGCAAAGAGAAAACATGACCAAAACCCACAATGCACTAATGAAGTGCTGTGGATTCAGTGAAACCGTGCTAATTAACCTCTGTGCTCACCTACAGCACACCCGGACCTCGTTAACATAAACTCTGCTCGTGCGCTCATCAGGACGGTGCACTCAGCTCTGCTGAGGCTACGATAACCAAGCCAGAGTCTGATAACCTGCAATCTCACAGGCAACAGGCTGCCGTTCCCTCTTGTTCTCAGAAGGCATGATGTTCTTCAGTCCAACACAACAGAAGGGGAATTAAAGGAGGATTCGTGAGATTCAAGGTTGTGTTACATCACAATCAAGAAAAAGGGAATTAAAGCAAATCAGTGCAGATGCTGCCCATCCATATAAACCAATGAGAGCTGAAGAAAAGGCTTTCTATTAGAATTTGGTTTATTAACACAAACATTTCTCCATATTTTATATGAATTTATTTGGCTGTTTTAGAATTATTTCATTTTTTTTAAACAGGAAACACAGAATGTTTAATATACATGGAAAGTTTTATTTTTACAGTAACTTTATGAAAATGATGAATTACATCAGGCTCTTTTAGGATGCAACAATCAAAAAAATGGTATTTATGAGTATTTCTTTATTCAAATCGTTGTGAATCAGGCAGAAAAATGGAGTTTAAAAGGGTTTTTTTTGTGACGTAAAAAAAAAATAGGCTGGGAGGGCAAAAAGCTCCCTGGGGTTGCTTGCTCACACTTCAGAGGAAAATTTCTAATGAACTACTGCCGCTCTGCAGAAACTATGTCCTTGAAAACTATACAGTTAAAAAAAAAACGGCAAATTCATCATTAAAAGACCACTGGGAACACTTTAAAAATAGATCAAAAGATGATCGGAGAGGGACTTTAAAATGAAATTCAACAGTTTTAGACGATAATACTCACATTACGGAAATCTCTAAAAGGTACGAACTGGACGATGTCCCGGACGGCCTCTTCTCCTTCGCTGGACCTCAGAACGCTGGCGTCTCCATCCAGGAACTCCATGGCAGCAAAGTCTGCGTTTCCCACACCGATGATGATGATGGACATGGGAAGCTTTGACGCCTGCACGATGGCGTCGCGGGTTTCATCCATGTCGCTGATAACCCCGTCTGTTATAATGAGCAGTGTGAAGTATTGCTGCAGAACAAGAAGGATGGATGAAAGGAGGACAAAAAGAGAAAATAGAATTTTTAAAAAACAGACTTAATCTGGGGTTTAAGGAAAAATGAATCATTTCTGTTCATTTCTATTTGAGATGAATCAAAGGGACAAAACTAAACTCAGCAGTTTTGGCTGGTCGCAATAGTCATTAACACTGCTCATTATGTAAGGTTACCATGACAACAGCTGTGTCAAAAGGGTTTGCAAAAGTTTTAGGTCATCAAGGATCTTGTTTTAATTTTACAATGAAAGATCAAAAACACTGACCTTAGGACCTTGGTGTAAAAAATGCAGCATTATATGTTCTCACAGCACTCAAGTTTTCCACAATACAAAATCTTTGGGATCTGTTCCAATATTAGGCTAAATTTTAAATAAAACTTTCATTTTCATTTTTAAGAAAAAAAACAATTTTACGCAAAAAACATTAAGGCAAAACAGTTTGAACAAACCTGAATACATGAATGTGCAACTTTTTGTTAAGTTAACAATGTGGCCATGAAAAGTGTAACCACTGGTAGTTAAGTAAAATAGGACCCTTAAGTTCAGGGTAGGAGGGTATAAATTGAAGCGCATATTCATGTTGTTGTTCACCATTGGGCATATCCCTTCAGGAGTCCCCACAGCCACAGGTGGGCTGTGGGGACTATTAATCTGACACTGGATTAAGCTCATAATGCCCCCTGGGAAGCAAACCCTGGTTTCACATGTGCCAGTACGGGGCTTAACCATCGGAGCCATCTGGCCGCTTGATAACCGTTATAGTTTCTATGGACGTCCTTGATGCCACAATTCACAGTTTAAAACGTAGCCGCGTGTTACACCATTGAACCTGATCATAATATTGTATGCCTACTGCATACCATTAGGCTTACACTTACAGTGTCAAATGTGTGTTGTGCTAAAAATAAGAAAATGTTATGATTACATTTATGAGTTAACCTTCATTGTTTCTTGCTTATTAGTGAATAAAAAAAATGACTTATCTGAATTTGTTGTTGGCTTGAAATACAAAAATTATACTGTATATTGAATCAAAACAAAACTGTGACCAAAAACCTGAGGTTTGTATCAAATTGTGATGAAAGTGTATCGTTGCATCCCTATAGTTGTTTCCATCTGAGTGCAAATTCCCATTTTTTCTTGTTCTGCGTTCAGTTGTTCTAGTAGAACATGTAGGGGAACATTTTTCTTTGAGGTGTTGCCCTTGTTGACCAGTTGACGGTGGCTTTGGCAAATTCCCACAGCTGAACGTGGAGAGAAGGACCTGCACAACATCCCGCCTGCTGTTGAGTGTTTGGGGCGCAAACTGAGCTTTGGCTGTGTTTTGATAGGATTCTTTGAGTGGAGCCTTCAGGGAAGAGCTGTGATTTTCTTTAACTCAACTTTCTCCTGTTTGTATTATCTTAGTAGTCAGCTTTCAGGTTTGCAGTGTTTGGTTTGCAGGTAAGCATCTTCTCCTCTCTGATCAGGAACCTTTTGTTTGTTGGTTTGGCCTTAGTTCCCCGAAAGCTGAAGTCTTCACTCCTTTGGTTTCTTCACTGGAAAACAAACTTTGTAAATCAAATTGGACCCTTTAATTTACTGCCATTTTTGTTCTCTGTTAAGGAACTTCAACATTTTCAAATCCTGTGATAAATGCCAAACAGTGCCCACATTTCAGTCCACTACAATGTTCCAAACTACTCTTGTAAATAAGCAGCTGTCATGTAAACACGCTTTTGAAACCAATTTAGCGTAAATATATGCAGACCATGTGGGATTTACCAATTTTAGTGGGAATATTCCAGTATGTAAATTCTTATTTGCAATGCATAAAATCATCAGAGGCATATGAATACTCCTCATTTTAAATAAAGTGTATAAAATAGATAATCTCTAGTTGCTTTATGTGAACTTTGTGGATTTATATCCATTCCTTTTGGGGTAATGTGGATATGAGTGACAGGCTAGTTTTCTTTACTGGTTTAACTACAGTACTGTTTAACCTTAATATATAAAACAAAAGTGAGTAATTTTGCTGCTTAATGGGAACTCAATGTGCTGGGCCACAATATCAGTGATTGGCGACAAGAGAATTTTTAAAATATCTTTTAAAGCAGGAATATTCCTGTTTCTGCAACACATCTAAACTCTTAATACAGAATATTATCCTAAACAGAATATGCTTTTTATGCCAAATATAGCATACATGCAAACGTAGTTGCTGGCTTCAGCCATCTGCCGTTGAAGCCCCAGCAGATGGGTCTCAGGCGGCGGGCTCCTTACGTTTAGTGGGTACATGGAGCTGGAAGTGCTGGCTTGAGCTTCAGCTGTTTCTTCACAAAGTTAATGACCAAAGATGGATTCTCAAAATGAATTTCAAAAAGGGAAAAAAGAGTTTTGCTTATGAAAAACAGAGGTGGATGAGTAAATCATTAAACGAAAATTCAAATCCTTTTATTGAATATCATTTTCTATAGAAAATGGTTAATCAAAGGGCTGTAAATATATTTAAAGGACTTTAAAGGGATTTGTTTTATGGTTAACTTGCAGGATGATAGAAAAAAACAAAAACTGTTCTTAAATTTACAATTTTATGTATTTGTACATAAAATGATGATTAAAGAGGAGCTGAAGTTTTCTTCTAGGCAGTTAAGCACAAGGGGCTAAAGTCATTGTGCTTATCAGGTGTTCTTTTCTCTCTGTTTTGATCTTTTGTAATTGTTTATTGTCAATTCAATTTACTTAAAAACACATTGTACTTTACTATCTATTGTAACTATTCACCCCTATTTACCCTTACATGCCATGACCTGTTGCTCGCAGCACGTCTAGAGTAAAAAATGTGCTCAAACATTTGGCTCCATGGGCTCACCAATCGGTCAACGGCTTGTTATATCTCCTGCGGGCAACCTGCATAACCCATACAGGGTTTGCCTATTTTTTGCCCAAACAGAGCCCATATTCACCTGTAAGGGTAGTTGTGACCAAGGCCACAGACAAACATGGACAACATGAAGATCCACACGATGGAGTTGTTGGTAGTTTTTTTTTTGTTTCACGTTTTATTTTTCTTTAAAATGTTGCTAATAGCCTTAATAGTTTATAGTATTAATAAAGTCAGATTGTCACAGTGGTGAATATAGCTCTACAAACTATTAAAATATTTCAATTTAGAAATGTGTAGCTTTGTTTTGGCTTCAATGTTAAAAAAGGACGTAAGCGTGATTGCTTTGAAAGAAAACACAGAAATGAAATGATTGTTCAAGTCAAAGCTGACACACTGCTGAAAGGCCATAAATGAAAATGGAGAAACTTTTAAAGTAATGAAGATCTTGCTAGTGTCTGTTCTTTCTGGAGTTAAAACAAACACAACAGGGTTCAATGTAAATAGTCGTCCCTTTAAGAACACAGAGACACATGCTGTCTTAACTCGGAAGAAAGTCCCACTTCCACATAACAGCCAAACACAGAGCAGGAGCGGCTCTGAAGTCTGCCTCATTAATGTGCTCGCAGCAGCGCCCATTAGAGAATCATTATCACACAGACAGAGCGGGTCACTAAGACATGAGACACCATCAGCCTGCGCTGGCCTGCAGCCTGGGCGTGCGTGTCGGGAGTGCACAGAGTGGCGGGTTCTCTCATTATCGGTGGAGGAGAAACGTCGAGGCAGAGCGGCAGCAAATCTGCTTCTCGCCCGCTTTCTCCGACACGCACAAGTCCGACCGCCATTGCAGCGAGCGGTCCACACGTGTCAACTGTGGCTGTCAGATCTCATTGTGCGTTACTCATTTCTATGTTTGAACTCGCTGTAATGTAAAACAGGAACAGGGTCCACAATCATTTCTCTGTGCAAACAACAGGATTCTGGCACACGTCACACAGAAAAAGAGCAACTCTTTGTGTGTATTTGTTCTCTGCGGGGTGACAGGGTACAATTAGGGACAAAAAGCACCGTGGGAGCATAATGATACCCAGCCACCGCACTCTCTTCAGATATGTGCAGGAGACACACTGCTGGATTTGTACCAAAACACGTAACATTTGTTTAAAGTCTAGTGGCTGGAAGCTTTCATGAGCATCCCCTCTGCACAAAATTAAGATCTTCTTAAAGATTTTTGGACAGAACAATTTCTGTACGTTATGAGGTGAAGACATCAAATGCCTTCAGATTATTGCAACCCTCATGGTGTAACAAAATTGGGTCAAATAGCGGTCTCTGGTTTTGTGCAGGTATGGATGTGTTAATTAGAGGTGGCAGTAGAGTTTCTAACTGATTTTGGAGAGTAAGAGGAAGCCTGAGGAATGGAGGAGAAGTGTTCTGGTGCTCATCTTTAAGACGAGAGATGTGTAGAGTCATGGAAACTAAAGAGGAATAAAGCTGACAAGTCAAGCAATGAAGTTACAGACTAGAGTAGTGGAAGTTAGGCTGAGGTCAGAGGGAAGCATTTAGTACCAACAATATGGTTTCATGTCAAACAAAAGAACCACAGATGAAATATTAGATTTGAGGATGAGGTGAGATAAGTTCAGACAGGAATCTCAGCTGAACATGTTTGCGGATGACATTGTGATCTTATCACATGAGCTGGTTTGTGTTTATTTGCATAATTAGGATTTAATGGAAATAGTGTAATTTTTTTTTCAACATTTCTAAAATTTCGAAAAAAGGTTTGCACATGTGTGCAACGGAAACACAGCTAATGTAAACTGAGCTGGTAAAGGTTCCACACATGCAGACACAGTTCATGTTGTTGATGCAGCCACTTTCTAATTTCACCGGTAATTCATTAGAGCTGCTCATTATTAGAATCCCTCCTTAAGTTAAGGTCAAAGTTCATGATTCGACAATAAGAACAAGCCTGGATAGCAATGAATCCATGAGAGGAAGACATTATGTCCCTCAAACACAACTATCGCCTGAAGAGGATTGTTATACTCTTTAATACAGACTTTAAGCACAAACCTTTTGTCACTCACTCCAGGAGGGTGAACCCTTCTATCAAAAATAGTAATTTCTTAGACATTCTGAACAATCTCCACACATCATGATGATGATGCTGGCTGCTCAGCCTCCAGAGCCAACTTATGCTTGGGAATAGCAGTAGGTGGCTTCAGCAGAAACTGGCCTTTGCCACCTGCTCTGTGGTCTGAGTTTGGTTCCTTTTATGGGACCATATGTTTGGCTTGGAAAGCTCTGACGATCAATGCACCACACAAGCCCTTCTGCCAGACCAGGATCTGATCCAAAACGTGCTGTTTTTATTTACTTTGAGTTTGCCTTATTCTCAAACGTTCCATGTGGTGGAATGCAGTTCATAGAATTTATCCCCCAAAAGACAGACAGCATGGTCAAGGTTGAGGTACTGTGCGTAAGCCCAGATCCAGATTCAAAACTCTCTGGAACCGGGCCGCTGGCATTTAGGGAGAAGATGACACGGAAGCTGGCTCCCCACCGTGCAGAAACGTGTGAAAAGCACGGCCAGCGTCTCAGCTGCACCACGCTGTAACACAGAAGACGAAAGGACAGAAGCTGTCACTCCAGTCTGCCACCCTCCTCCACATCCCAGAAGCCGGAGCCAACAGATGCTCACACTTGTTTGTCCCTTCAGCCATATAGAGTAGTGAAATTAAGAACAGACTCCCCTGACAAGTGCCGACAGCAGACAGCTCTTTTAGAGGTGAGCTGTTCGTTTCCTTTATTGTGTTTTGCCCCAAAGGTTTGATGTGAAGGAGAACATCATCAACAAATAAAAAGCAGAGAACAAAACGAGAAGCACCACAGGCGTTTGTGGACTCCAAACAAAAGCAGAGCAGAATCTCAGAAGACACATTTAGCACAAGAAAGAAATAAAAGGCTATTAAGACTGATAAATCAGCAAAAGGGATTATGCAAACCAAAAGAGCAATTTGTAACGTGAGATGAAGAAGTCAGAACATTATCACACATTAGAGGACAAGAGCAGGATCCAGTTTGATAACAGGAAGCAGTCTGCAGTTTTGTGATGTTGTAGTAAAAAAGCAAAACAAAGTTTGAGAATGACGTAAAACACCAACAATTCCTAAGCAAGCATCAGGGTGTGAAGACACAGAAAAAAAGTATTTTTAAAAAACTTGAAACTTGTTTATAAATATTACCATGATTGGAAAAATGAGATTCAGCAAAATCTGCACAGACCTTTCAGTGGCAAAAGGTTTTTAAACTGTTAGAAAACTCACACTTTGCTATTTCAAGCTTTTTTTCCCACTAAGGTGGCAGACCTCGGTTTAATGAAGACCATAAGGTTGCTGACATGAACAAAACCTTTGTTAGATTCAAGGTGACATCTTCATATTGATGCTCAAAAGAAGCAGAAGTAACATGGCACGGAAAGCTCAGCTGCAACATTTGTGTGCTTCTTCCATTCATTCAGAAGGAAAGAGGCAAATCTGTGGGAGTTCCGAGTGTCCCGGTGCTCTGACACCGACATGTGAGATGAATGAACAGCAACTCATGAAAAGCAAAAGCCGTTTGCTAAAAATCAGAAATGCAGACGTTGAGTCCATCACCATCTTTTATCAGACGCAAGCTGATCTGACAGAACGGAAGTCGCCAGTGGGAAGATGGAGGCAGCAGCAAATCAGTTAGGGGGCGTATTTGAATGTGAAATTTGCATTTCCAAAGATAAAATATTACCGTAGTTGGAATATTGAATATTTGTAAGTATTGTGCTATCTTGTGGGGTCCAGGTGAGCCCACTTACAACGTTAACATGCCTTGGAGGCACGTGGGAGTGGGGTCATCTGGACCCCACAAGACAGTGCGCTGAACCTTTTCTCTTCAATGATTTCTGATCTTCACTGGATTACATGAAATCCTCTCCACCTTTATCCACCTTTGTCATGGTAGGGATAACATGTCAATGTAAGGGTGGGGTCATCTGGACCCCACAAGACAGCACAAGGGTTAACATGTACAAATGCAACTATAAGTTTGACTTCAACAGAAGATGGATAATATCTAAAAAAAAAAAAAATCACACAATATAAAAGCTTTTGAATTCATACAAAATGAAAACATACTGTAATTATTTTACAAGCAGCGTTGCCACAGAGAGGAAGCTCAGGTTCAAATCCCGGTTGGGTTCTTCCTGTGTGGTGTTTGCATGTTTTTCCTCTGCATGCAAGGGTTATTTTCCAGCGAGTTCGGTTTCCTCCAGATACACACAAACATGCTTTATAGGTTAATTAGTATCTCTAAAGTGCCCCTATGTGCATGTGATGTGGCTGCGGTTGTGTGGAGTGGTGACCTGTCCAGGGTCAACCCTGCCTTCACACAAAAGTAGCTGGGATAGGCTCCAGCAACCCCAAGAACCCAAAAGGGATTCAGCGGTTTTAGAAAATGGATGGATGTGCATTTACTTGAACCCTCTAGTTGTTTTACTCCCTTAACATAAATTCTTCTTAGTCTACAAGTGTTAATCCATTTAGGCCTTAAAATTTGTAAATTTCTTTAAAAACTAAGAAAATTTCTTGGTAGAACTGTTGCCAACAAGTGCAAATCCATCACTGTCAACACATTTTATCGAACAGAGATATATCTGGATAATTCCTGAGATTGTCTTGTACTTGCACAAGTGCATTCAGTGCACAGGAGAACAGAGATGACAACAAAAGCAACAAATGTGAGGAAGTTCTCTTTGGAGTATGAGAAGTAAAGAAGCCAAATGTAGAAAAAAAAGGAGGAAATCTTTGATGTCTTAGTTTTGGACTGGAACAAACCTGTGCAAACAATATAAAGAGAGGCTAAGTGAACGCAGGATTTCTGTCCTTCAAAGCTCTTGGATTTGTGTGTGAAAGCTTCGCCCATCTCAGTAATCTTTAGTCAAAGTATTCAGCAGCAAAGATCGGAACAGTGAACTGCACCAAACAGAGGAGTTGTCACCTACCGCTGCTTTCTCCTGTTGAAGAGCCTGAGCAGCAAAGCGCGCTACGTGGTTGATGATCGGAGCAAAGTTGGTGGGGCCGTAGAACCGGATGTGGGGGAGACAGGCGGAGTATGCCTGGGCAATGCCCTCCACACCTGGAGAAGCAGGTAACGAGACGGAAAAGAGGGGAGAAATAACATAAACTTGGAGCAAACGCAACGTCATTGTTTATTTCCGTTGTTAAAATATAAACAAATGTAGATTAATAAAATCCATAAACTACAAGATGCCAAAGGTCATGTGCACGAGAACAACAGTTGTTCTGTTTTGCCATTACTGATAATGAGCCCTTATTCTGAGGAAAAATAAAAAGGTTTACGCAAGAGTTTGGGTTTGTATTTTAGCATTTCCAATTTTACATTTTGCAGATAGGTTCATCTGCAAGGAAAATCTGCCAACCTTGCAGATAAAAGGGCATTTGAGGAGGTGGATGTTTTAATAACAGCAAGCTGAGCATCTGGAATGTAATGTTTTTGACCTCAAGAGAAGAAAATCATACATCTAATGTTTCCACAGCAGACAAATAATAAAAATTCATTTTTTGACCTGGACCTCTTTCTGGCAAAAAGTATGTTACATAATTTGGAACAGTTCAATAAGAAATGCTAATGTATGCCGTTTTAAAAAGAAGGTTTATTTTGTGCAAATAGGAGAAACCTACAATATCCTGAGAATTGGTAAGTTGAATAAAATTTTTTGTTTGCTATGCTGATGGACAGGCTGACAGACGAGGTAAGACAGGAATCTCCCTGGACAATGATGTTTGCGGATGACATTGTAATTTGCAGTGAGAGTAGAGAGCAGGTGGAGGAACAGCTAGAGAGGTGGAGGTTTGCTCTGGAAAGAAGAGGTTTGAAGGTCAGTCGTAGTAAGACAGAATACATGTGTCTGAACGAGAGGGATCAAGGTAGAAGCGTTAGGTTACAGGGGACTGAGGTGAAGAAGGTGCAGGAGTTTAAGTACTTGGGGTCAACAGTTCAGTGTGATGGGGATTGTGGAAAAGAGGTGAAGAGGCGAGTGCAGGCAGGTTGGAGCGGTTGGAGGAAAGTGTCAGGAGTGTTGTGTGACAGAAGAGTGCCAGCAAGACTCAAAGGAAAGGTGTACAAGACAGTGGTGAGACCAGCTCTGCTCTATGGGTTAGAGACGGTAGCAGTGAGACAGAGACAAGAGGCTGAGATGGAGGTAGCGGAGATGAAGATGTTGAGGTTCTCCTTAGGAGTGACCAGGTTAGACAGGATAAGGAACGAGTACATCAGAGGGACGGCTCATGTTGCCTGTGTTAGCGACAAAGTCAGAGAAGCCAGACTGAGATGGTTTGGACATGTTCAGAGGAGGGATAGTGGATATATTGGTAGAAGGATGTTGGAGATGGAGCTGCCTGGCCGGAGGGCAAGAGGACGGCCAAAGAGGAGATATATGGATGTCTTAACAGAGGACATGAAGTTGGCTAACGTTAGGGTAGAAGATGTTCATGATAGAGTGAGGTGGAAAAGGATGATTCGCTGTGGCGACCCCTGATGGGAAAAGCCGAAAGAGAAAGAAGAAGAGGTAAGTTGAATAAAATTTAATTAAATATGCTCATACAAAAGTTGATTGACTATGAGGTCCTGTCTGTAAAGCTGCACAGTCAAATATATATATATACATATATTATTTTTGAACAGTCAAATATTAACAGTTATATTTTCTAGTTATTTCCCCGTTTAGGAGGGGAACAAAACAGGTTTTCCTTTTTCAAATGCATATTTTCACTTTTTAGTTCATGTATTTAAAAATATTACATCTAATAACTAAATATTCATTTAGAAAGGTTAATATTTAATTTAAAGTTAAATATTTTTTTAAATTATACATTAAGTTTACAAGCTAAATCTTTAGTTTGTAAACTTATATTATATATTTAATTTTATAGAATAAACCATTTAGTTTGCAAATCAAACATTTTGAGCTCACCTAAATAAAGTAAACATTTAAGCTTTTAATTAAATATTTATTTGTTAAATAAATATTTAAGTCCGAATTAAATTATTTATCTTTTCAACTAAATATTTAGTTTGGAGCTAAATATTTACCTCCATACTAAATATTTAGCTAACATGCAAATTAACTTGATAATAAGTTGGATGGATGTGGACTATCAAAATAAAAGCTGTATTTTGCGCTCTAAGCTGATTTTCTCCATACTTGTCGTCCATGCATGTCCTTGTGCTATACTGATTCAAGACATGTCCAAACTGCTGGCTGAAAACATTGGAAAAGCAATTTTAACAACTATTCTTTTGTAAAAAGGCTTCTTCTCTGGGCGTTGCTGCACTTTTGAGACTTGTTGGTACAGCCGCCTCTGATGGTCTGACAACTGTAGGGATGTCCAAACTTTAAAGAGATGGAAGTAGAAAAAATATAGAAACAATGAACAAAGAGAAACATACATACTTAAAAAATGAAATAGTTACCTGGCTAGCTAAAGAAATGGATGAAATTCAAGCAGGCAGGTGTACTTCAACTATAGAGGTTTAGTTATATGAACTAAATTATCATGAAATGGAATTTTGTCAGATTCTTAAAGGAAACCGTTTTTATTAGTGATGTGAAACAAGTGTCTAGTTGTAAAAAAAACAGAATTACTTTGCATCCATGTCAACGTTTGTCCTTCATCCTCACAACTGGACCAAAAGCCCTCAGATTTATCTCAATCTTTGCTTAATTTAAGGGGTGAGTGGTTCTGAAGGAATGAAAAGTAGGAGACAGAGGCTTGATAACCAAAAATATTAATGAAATAAATCAAGCAAAAGGCAAACGCCAGGCCCTAAACATGATGAAGTAAAACCCAGAAATAAACTGGCACATAGGAGTGAAGATAATAGAAGTTGGCATAAACATACTGAAAATCTAATTAAATAAACTGAGGTCATTAAAGCAGCTGCAATCCTCACACACTTAGACTCATGCAAAAATATTGATAAAACTATATATTTTTTTTGTTAAAAAGGCTCTAATTATCACACAGACAATTTGTCTGAAGGTCAAAGGAGAAATCATTCCTGCTGGACTGCATAGTCTTTGGCTGTAGCTCGACAAATACATATGACTACTGAACATCAAATATAATTATTTTAATTTCAATTTTTGAACAGCTGAGGTGCAAAAACTGCATTGTGGTTCTCTTGAAGTTAAGTTTTGGCATTAGGATTCAAATTCCTCTTTCCTGAAACATTTCACCCTTCATTCAAGTAGCTTTATCAATCTTGCCAATTAGATGATTGCCGAACTGTTTTAAGAAAGAAGATTTTAACATTGTGTATTTATAATACCCATTGAGTATAATGTGATTTATGTTTTCTGTCCTTTATCTTCATTATAATTCCACTAGAGGCAGTAGAAGTTTTTTTTGGCTTTTTTTTAAGTCTCAGGAACACTTTTGGTGGGACAAGTTTAGCTAATTTTTAAAACTTTCTGGTGAAGAAAAACTCATATATTGTTATTCTTTTTTTAAATGACTATTGGTGTATTGAAAGAATGTTGATAATTCTTTCTAATACAGTTACACCATATTAAGAAATGTGTGGACCTAATTTCAGACATTGGGTAAATAAGATGTTTTTCTTGAACACTCATATCAATAATTTTGCATCTTAAACTAACATTGATGTGAACAAAAACTTGCCAAATCATCCGATGTATCATAATTGATACTATCTTTTTGAAAAATGATATTGCAATTTTGTGGATTCAACAAAAGGTATGTAAACATTTTAATTCCAAAAATATTAATTTTATGTCAATTCTTTGATGATATCGGCCTTACAGGGTTAACTCCAGATCCAGTGAGTCAACTTCAAGATGACGTCACCTGGATGAATGAGAATCTTTAATGATACTTTGACGTTAGGACAAACTGTTACTATAAGGTCTGTCCACATTTTAGGGCGTTCAATCCTTCAATGGCCGCAGCCTTCCTGGTTGACGTTGGCCGGGTCTTCGTGGAGCGGGTAGGCTGGATGTTAATGAGAATTTGGACGAGTCTAGCCTTTAGATAATTCCAGCTGTTACATCGGCGAATGTCCTGTCCCCTAGTAACCGTGAGTCCCAGAACAGAGAGGAGTAGTGAACCAGGCATGGAGCTCAAAATTTCCCTGGCTTATTTGATCCAACTTTTAATCTTGGAGGTGTATTTATAAAAAAGGTGTAATTATTTCCAACTCCAGGTCCCGCTTTACAGTCCACCATTGTTGCAAAAAAAACGCAGGGTTCAGTCGCAATGCATCTTTGGATATGTACAGCATAGAAGGATACACCAGACCAATCCTTGAACATGGGGAAAAAGAAGGCTATATTCGTTGGCCACATTTGAAGAAGTCATTGAATTTGGGCAGCACTTGTCGCGGCGCTGTGATGTAAGCAGCCTATGAATACAGGCCAGGAAGAACGCAGCCCCTGAATTTGGACACAGCCATAAAGTGTTGCTTACAACTGAAGACCAGAAATAATAACGTCGTGCATTCACCCACAATCTAATAATTGGATAGCCACCAACTCATGATTTCAGTATTTATATCAGCATTTTTATTCAACAGTGTTTAATGGTGTATTTTGTGCCAGGAAATTCTTAACATATTCCCACCTTCATTTGGCTGAGTTTGCTTACACACCTGACAATCAAACTACCTAGAAAAAGCCAAGCGATTCTCACTGATGCTTGTTTGTGGTATTTCCTAAAACAAAGTCTGACTAAGAATAAAAAAAGCATGATGAGGGAAACTGAAACATCATTTCATTTCTACACCATAGTGACAAGACTTTTCCAACCATTTTTGCGGGTGTTTCTCTTAGATTTGTGCTGCAGGTTGGTTTGATTTTTCTTAAAATGACACAGTACTGTACTTTCACCAGTTTTATTGTTTTGCCTCCCACCTTTGATCTGGTAAACAACTCGCCTGCATTCATTCTATAGTTAACTGCATTTAATTTGCAGGAACACCAGAGTTCACCTGTTCACAGCAGACTCCAGGTTTAAGGGTGAAAGTGCTCCTGTGAAAAACCAAACACTTCTCCAAATGCTGCAGCAAAATCCCCAACAATGGCAGCTGCTTCTCAATAACCTTCTCACCTGAGCAGAAGGGGTTAGTGGGGTTAAAGTTGATGGCAAATTCATGTGAAACCTGCAGAAAGAAGAAACCTGAATCATAAAGAGGATTTTTCACCAAATTGTGAAATATTAACAGGAAAAACACGATTAAATCCTTTCCACACGTTCTCCCTCCCACCCCGAGTGTACTGTGTTTTTGTCCTTTGCATAGGCTCAGTGCCATGGCAACGCAGATGGGCTGGTAGTCACAAAATCATGTGAATATGCATGTGAATTCCTACAGTTTGTGCGTGCAGAATAAATATAACAGTTTACAAATGATTCATCATTGTGATCTGCCTTTGTGTTTGCCTCATGCACAAACATGGCTACACACATACCTTCCAGTCTGGAGGGAGCTGGGCACCAAATCCCAGAGCAGGAAACATTTTGTCACTGAGGATGAAACCATGACAACAGATTGAGAGCATTACTTTAATTTTTCTTGCCATGTGAAAGCAACCCGGTTACCTAGATTTCACAGAAACATTGCCAGTTTGAAGGGAAACAAGCAGAGGGCAGGTAAAAAAGTGATGCAGCAGGGAGAAACGGTCATCGAGTTTTTTTTAAGTCAGACATTCACCATTTGTCAGTGTTTTCAAGAAATACCCTTTTCATTTTGAAGACTGCTTCAAAGATGCTCTAGTATATATATATTTAAAAAGAACAAGACAGTAGCAAATAAAACATGCAGTGTGTGACAAATAAAAAAATACTTTGTTAGACGTCAAAGGAAACCTACATGCAAATAAATATTCATGATAAGACTGGAGATGGATTCACAAAAGCCTAACTAAGTCAGAAGATCATGAGCGGAGAATAATAGGAAGTACCACTTGATAAAAACTGTGTAAAATTCATTCCTCAATACTTAATTCTTTGAGGAAGGTGTCTCACTTGGGAAAAAATTAAAGATCAGTCAAACTGAACTGAATACCAACTCCAATCATCTTTTGATGTACTTTAATAGCATTCCCAGTGGTCTTTGAATTATGTTTAGATGTTTTTAGCCAAAATCAAAAAACCTGTGTTCTTTTCTAGGACATAATCTCTGCAGAGCGGCAGGAGTTCAGTAAACATTCATCTCTGAGTTGTGGGCGGGAGCATTGGCAACTCTTTCCCGTCACCCATTAAAGGGAGCTCTCTGTTTACACTTCCTCCCACTAGCTTACAGCCCCTCACAACCCTACACGTACGTTACTGGTGCAATATGGCGAGCAATGTCGGCGCTATCCAGCCGTACAGTTTTTAAACAAGATACGTGCTCAGACCAAAGATGTACATAGATCTAGTCGACTACAAGAGGATGCTTTGGAATGGAGTGGGGCAGGGAGCTTGTGGCCCACCCAGTCTATTTTTTACGTAACAAATACGATCTTTTTCAAACTGTATCTTTTTTTCTGCTCCTGATTCACAGCACTTTGAATAAAGGAATGCTCAGAAAGGCAATTTTGATTTTGATTTTTTTTTATATGTCCTCTATCATCAGAAAAAGGCCACAAGAACACGTTAAAACACCCAAAATGCAATTTTCACTGTAGTAGGTCTTTAAAAAAGCTTAAGCTGCTGATCTGTATTTGTTGCTTTTGTGTTTTATTTTAGCTTTTAACCCTTATGAAAGTCTACTCAAGAATTTTTTTTTTTAAATGGTCCAAAAAAAGAAAAATGTAAATTTGGAAACCAAAACATAGATTTTGTTAATTTCCTGCTGCATAAAAAAGGCTAATTGTCTATTTTCAAGTTTTGCACCAGCATGGTTGACAAAAACAGTAAAGTTTACTTTTTGAATTTACTTCCATGATAATAAAGTGGTTGTTTACTTACGTGTCATAGTCCTGAATGATCTGCCCAACAGCTAAAATAGCTGAGAGGTACTCATTGCTGCCTAGTGGGTTAATGTAGTGCAGAGAGGATGGCTCTCTGGGATTTCCATTTGAAGCAGTGAAGTCTATACCGACCTGCAGAAATCAGAAAGAAGTGGAATTATTTGTACAGTAACGTAGAAGAGATAAATAAACACTAAAATGACCACAAATGTTAGAGTTGAACGATTTACAGCAGGGATGACAATTGTTTTCACACAAGAGGGTGTGAGTTTTTCAATGGGTGAGACACTATATATCAAAACACTGTTGTCACTTACTGTTCTCGTTGGTTTCATAGTTATCGTACTTGACACCCTTTCTCCGCCTTCATCTAACCCTTTCCTCAGCATCCAACTCATTCCCATTATCCAGCCTCATGTCTCTACATCCATGAAACTTCTTTACACACAGAACCTCTATCTTGCTGCTCCTAACCTTCAATTCTTTTCTTTTTCAGAATAAACTCCCACCTCTAAATGTGCCTCAACATGCTCCCATACAGATCACAATGTCATCTGTAAACAACACGGTCAACTGAGATTCCTGTCTAATCTCATCCGTCAGCCTACCCGTCACCACAGAACTAGCATTCAATAGTTCCTGAAAGTTTCAAAGGATTTTTTTTTTTTACAATTTTTAAACTTTTAGTAATCCCTTTTCAAAAATATATTACAAACACATCATTGTCAATTTTGCACAAAAGTTGTAGTGACTGGTAAGTGATTGGCAATTTCCTTCCATCTTAAATCTCCTTTGATTTCTCCTATGTATCGTAAATAGTACCTTACAAAGAAGAAGTTAAAATAAAGAAAGAGTATTATTACCAAAAGATGTAGTTTTGTGGAGAGAAGCTACCAAAGACAACACATTTCAATATGTAAGTAAACACTCTTTACTCACATATGTCTTGAAGTAAAGTCATGACATCTGGACTTAAGGTTTTCTTTATTGAAACGTTTCACCACTCATCCAAGTGGCTTTATTAGTTTGAAGAAGTTTTAAGACCAGATACCAGGATTTAAAGTCAAGACAGCTTTACCTGGATGAAAAAAAACCTTCGTCAACATTACTAACACATATTAGTGGCCATTTTTTAAACATTGGTGGCCATTTTGGATCCTCCATGACATCACAAACTCAGACTAGTGCTCTCACTTCTCATTTTTTTACTCAATGCCTATTAACAACACTAGTGCCACCTAGTGTTGGACTTAAAAATAGTCAATTTTTAATTATAAGTTTGCAAAAATTGATAGTAGGTTATGAGGAAGAATTTGGAGAGATGGTAAAAATTAGTTTTGCACATGATTGTGTGTGAAATCGCTTAATTTAATCTGATAAATATTACAAGGGTCTTGGATTCCAGGCCTTGGGGGCAAACATCCTGTTGGTTTTTCAGAAACCTGGTCCCTGCCTTATCTGCTGCTGATTACCTAGATCAGGTGTGTTTTTGCCAAAAAATGCTTCAATAGCAGGTTAGCCAGGAGTCTTACACCTTTGCATCAAAGCAACACTATTGGTTCTCCAAAATAAAGACACACGTGTGAGCAGGGGTCAACTCAATACAAAAACCTCAGCAGCAATTATTGCAATGCTCCTTTGTGAATCTATAGCCATAAATCTTTCCAAGCTGCTGTTGCTGCTAAGTGTAAACCCTATTAATAAGATATTCTCAATAGTTGGTTTATGGTACAAAACAAGACTTGAGGGACTGAACTGAAATATATTAAGCAGTTCCTTAATATTTTTTTCAATTGAAATTGTGATGGTAGGGCAGAAGGAAAATTGAAATCCCCCAGTCAGTTTGCTAGCCAAACAATCAATGTTACAAAGCTCACTTGCAGGGAATCTGCAAAGTCAATGAACAGGAAAAAAAGATAAAAATTTGTTCATTAAACTGCAGAGAGAGGCAATGTTCTTATAGGAGGCCACATTTCAAAAAGTTAGATTCAAATTTGCTTGACAGTTGGATGGAAATACAGCCTGTGGGATTTTACATGCTTAGGAGAAGCCTGCAGGAAAAACACAAGGCAGTGAGGAGTCTAGGAAGTCTGGGAATTATCTAAGCTGAAAAATCTAATCATGTTTGACTAATAGGAAAGTGAACAAACTGGTGTTAAAAAGTCTTACTTAACTGTATTTCCTAGTAAATTATGCTTCTTTTGTATGAAACAAATATTGTTCTGTATTATATTGATTTTTTTATTATATTTGAAGTATTTTAATGGAATTTGTGGAAACACTAAATGCTATTGTCGATTTAAAATGTGGGACTTTATTTGAAAATTTAGGATAAAAAAAGAAATATTTAAAAAACTGAACAAGTAACCAAAATTTACCACAAAGTGACGGCAACATGGTATCAACAACATACCAAATCCACACAGTTGGGCATCACCTTGAAGGCAGACACACTGTATGACACACATTGTTTAAGACATGAAATCTAAAGTGACACGCTTCTCCTCAGGCTGTATGCTGTGCTTCGTGTGCTCACAAAAATCTTCACCTCTCATTTGAATGAGCTCATCCAGACATGAGCTGAAACATCTCCCACCATTTGTTATGTTTGGAGCAACAATGGAAGTTACATAACAACAGGATACGGTTTTTAAAAGTACAACTGCTGAGGAACGGAAGAAAGAAAGAGCAGGAACACAAATGTCGTAAAAGAAATTCGATTTGGTAACTAAATATATCTAAAATGTATGTCTTGGATGAACAGATGTCTTATTTATATTCACTACTCTTAAAATTAGTCTCACTAGCAAAGATTCTCACCTCAGGCTAATACTGTTGTGACTCCTGCAGATGGTGGGTCCATATGACACATGTAGTTTGATTAATAAGTACCTGGATAGAGCATATAGAAAAACATCTGAGCTCCTCCCCCCTGACATCTCTAGCTGGTTATAAAAATCTATGGGTTCCTTTTAGAACTCGTCCTTATTAATCTTGAATTACGTTTCATCAAATACTTCATCTAAAAGGATTTTTCCACAAATCTAAAGTCACATATTTGGACAGGAGGATCGGTGCACACAAGTCTTTAGTAAAGAAAAGCTTGGAGCATGTGGTAAAAGATCTCGCATTAAGCCCTTGTTCCATCGACTGCAAAGTGAAGCTGACTGAACAGGTCTTGTGTGTTCCTGCTGAAAGCATCTCTAAAATAAATACCCCTTTCAGTACAGCTCGACATACTTCATGGGAAACCGCTAAACTCGTGTAAAAATGTGCAAGTAAAAATAAAATAAAACACCTGTTGGTGTTGAAATAAGAACCACATCAACCCACAATGAATACAATTTAATGTGAGACACATTAACAAAACCAAGAACTGGGGTTTTACATTTTATGTTTATGTTTTTTTTGCTGGGTTATTTTTCCAACTTAAAGGGTTTTTGTAAGTATTTTTCTTTAGGAAAAAGTATACCTATTTCTGTTAAAGATATGTTCATTCTATATTGGTGCCTGTGTAAAGTGAAAGGGTTAAAAAGTTATTCTCTAAAAAGATACTGGAGTGAATCATTATGTCACTTCAGTGATGCTCTGTCTGTGATACCACTGTGTGTCAGGATTTGCAGTGTTTTCAATAGCTCAATTAATTATTTATAGTTGATTATTTTATCCTTTGATTTTACACTTAATAACTCATTTTCATATTCCTTATTTTAATGTTTTATTGCTAACTTTTTCATTGCTTTTAGCAGTATTTTTTTTATTATTACTTGATTTCCCCTGGTTCCTCATTTGGATCGTCTCCCCCTGGTCTGGACGTTGATCAACAATTGCAGCTCTAGATGGAGACCTGCATCGCGGCCGTGTTGTGGTCAGGCTGGGTCCCCCTCTACGATCCTGCACTTTGCTGGCTATAGTGGTGGGGGGAGGGGGGGGGAGTAGGTCCAGGGAAAAAGGAAGGGGGAGTGGCTTATTCTTAAATGAATTTGTTTGTTTTATATTATTTATTTTAGTGTACAGCCCTTTGTGTTGCCAAGTATGAAAAGTGATACACAAATCAAGACTGATTGATTGATTAAGTGTCCTTAAAGGTGTTCAGAAGTGACACTAGAGCAGGGGTGGGCAAACGTTTTGATTGAGGGTTCTTAAAATTGACGGAGGGACTGGAACAAGGGCAGATCAGTGGCGTGATTCTATAATCCATTTCAAAGGAGAAAGAAATACCCAAAAATATGCTTTGATTTTAACTGAAAATAAATGAATATACTTTAAAATGGAACATTTTGGAGTTTTTAATTCAAAACTCTGACTTCTGTTCTCATCGTAGTACCAACTCCACCAATAGGTTGAAGCCCCTTAGGGAAAAAGGCAAATGAGAGAAATGCTCGGAAAATACACGTGAAGGTCAGAAAAGAAAATATTCCAACACCACATGAATGCAGAACATTTTCTGCACCTAAACAAAGGTCAATGTATTTGCAGTATGCTAGAAAAGAAAACTTTATTAAGGATTATCAATGACATTTTTATGTATTGTTTTTAATAAATATAATTTATTCCAGTTTGGTGGGCCAGATTAAATAGTTTGGATGTACTCCCCCCCCCCCCCCCCCCCCCCCCCCCCTGCACTGAGTCTAAAGTTCATAGGCTTTGGTTGGAGCAGGAACTTGTACACTGTAAGACAATTAACCACTGACACACTTTGACTGGCTACTGGCCCTAATTGGTTGACATTTGTTCATAACCAGAAAAAGTAAACGTAATTTTAACTTTAGCTGCAAACTATGCTCCAAATGGGGCCTATTTATCATAATTTTTCCATGTCTGAGATAACCTCATGCAAACTCAGCATGTAGAAATAAGGCTTCAAGTGCTGCTGTGTAAGAGTATAGAGGGCAGACGAACAGCTTTTAAAAAGATTAAGTAAACTGATGGCAAATTTCCTAAAACAGAATAAAGGAAACCAATAGGTTGCAGATAATAAAATTGACATGAATTGGGCGACACCCACAGGGAGAGAAAGCTGGATTCTAAAATTAAATGTACATAGATGCTTTAATAAACTACTAAAATGCGTGAAACGTGAAAAATATCCATAATAGCCTCCTGTTGTTCATTCATTTTTATTATGTTTCTCTAAGACCTGAAAATAAACATGTCACAGTTTAAAATATTCCCTAAAATAAAATAGTATTTTGTTGCCCTCCAATGTGACAGATGTTACTAATGTGATGGCTGTGAATTCAATGTCAGTGGGGGACGATGTCGTTTTCTTTCCATCTTGCTCCTTGCTCCAGGCTGTTAGTAATTGCAGACACAAAAGTTGACGAAACACAATATGACAAACACATAGTTCCAACCCACAAATATAAATTGAATTAAAGAAATCAGGGGGAAGACAGGAGCATCTCATTACTGTAGATTTCACTGAAGGATCGTGACAGAAAATGCCTCTAAGTGGTTTAGGTGAAATCCACAAATATCCAGTTACAATTAAAAACCTGGCATGCTGCTATTAACTGACATTACACCAGAATCGTGTTACATTTTGGACCTGACTTATGCTAGCAAAGATGAAGAAGAAGAAGGGAGGACAGGCTGGATGGATGAATAACTTAAAGCTAGTGTAAACATTTTGTTCTTTCTTGACCCAAAAGAAGCAATAAGAAGCAGCTCATGTGGCACATGTGAACTTTTTTGCTTGTATTTCTTTTTTCATGACACTAAAACAATATGAGAACAGTGCAAAAGAGATAGGACTGGATTACTCACTCTGGCTTTAGGGAAATGCAGAAAACTAGGGCATGACTAAACTGCATTTTGTTAGTGTGATAGTATTTTATGTCCTGTCCTATATATTATAGTTGCAACTGCAGAGACAGGAGGATGTGATTTGCAATAAATTAAACTAAACTACAGCATATGAGTGTGACTGGTAAAGGTTGACACACATCCAGTTTCAAGATATAAAAGGTTAGCCTTTTTTTATCTATGGAGCCTGAGGCAACCAATATGTTTAGATTCAACTCAAATACACGAAGGCCGGGAGCCGCAGTTTCGCAGTTTCAGGCTGTAAAAAAGTGTAACCTTGAGATAATCACTGTCCAGCCAGTGGATGAAAATGTAAGTTCCTCTCCAGAACAGGTTCCCTAATACTTATCCTTAGAGGCTTTAAAACTATGCTTTACCAGTTGCCACATGTACACGTGTTCACATATTTTTAGGAGGCTTAAAATGTATATCGGCAAAAATGTCAATTTCTAATCAATAAAAGTTCTTAATAATTAAACTAGCATTTGATTAATTCTCTATAAAACTTAAAAGTTTTAGAATCTATATCAAAAGTGCTGTCCCTTTAGTTTGTCTTCTTTTAAAAAAAATCATTTTTACTTACAATGAATAAAGTGCTAAATTATTTAGTCTTTGATGAAATCAAGTTAGACTTGGTTGTTTCGTATATCCACATGTTCCGAAATTATTTAACCCACACTAAACATTTTGTTTAACACAAATAATGAATTTCAACTGATGTATTTGACAAAATTACACATCCAAATATGACATATTTTCTATGGTGTTGTTCCCAATTGAGTGCTTAGAGGTGAAAAAATATATATGTTTATACTTTAGTTTCTTGCTTAGCTTTAGAGGACCTGCAGGAAATAAGACTGCAACATAAATTTTCCCAAAAAGCTAGTGCAATGTTGCAAGACCAGACTAGAACTGGGAATAAAGCCTAATGGCTTGTCCTTATACTTGTCTGAGTTATATGTATTACGTTTTGTAATTTTATGCTGCTGTTTTTAATTTGTTGTAATTAATTTGCTCAAATTTAAATGTTCTTTTTATTGTAAAGCACTTTGGCCCCCTGACGGTTGTAAAGTGCTGTATAAATTAAGTTTCATTCATTGTGCATCGTGTGATTGTATGTGACTTTCATTCTTAACTTTAAACATTCATGACATGTCCACCATTTTTAAAGCTTTCCAACGAAATAAATCTTAAGCACAACTTCGAGTTGGGCTTGAGACATCTGCCACGATTGAATTATTATGAAATGTAAAAAAAAAAAAAGCCTTTTAACCAGAACTGGGAGGGGCACTAACACTCTGCCACCAACAGAAATGAAGTGCTTTTTTAAAAAAATACTTTAAATTTGTGGTTTTAGGCCAAAGATATCCATACATCCACTTTCCAAACAAACGTAATCCCTTTTGAAGCCGCGGGGTTGCTGGAGCTTATCCCAGCAACTGTTGGGCGAAGGCAGGGTGCATCCCGGACGGTTTGCCAGTCCATTGCAGGGCCACAGGCCAAAGATATGATACTAATAAACTATAGGGTCCCCAGTTCCACCGAAGCCTATGTAATAGCCTAAAAGGCGTTAATAGTAAATTGTAAAAGTTTGTTTTTTATTTCAAATATCTGTGCATGTGAAGTATTAGCATTTCGTGCAACAATTCAAAACATAATGCATCACATCTTTAAAATGTATTTTATGATCACTTAAAAATATTTTTCCCATCAAAGTAGAGATTTTTAAAGATTTTCATAAATATTAAAACCAGAATTCAGCTCAGGACAGTGGTATAAGCAGGCTATCTTAACTGCATTTACAGCTTCATTAAGACACCTCCTAACCCATAAAATCCTATGGTGACATCAGTTCTACAGAAAAATATTAGAAATGTGTTCTGTGGTCCATTTGGTTTGTGGCATTTTCCACATAATTTTATTTTTAAGAAAAAAAAGGGTCTGGGTTCTTATGGACTAATGCCATTTTATTTCTGGCTGGAGTATTACAAAAATCAATAACATTTGAGCATAAATATGAGCACTAGCCAAGATCCTGTGAGCTGAAGCACTTTCTAGGCTCAACACAGAAAGCCTAGCTTCTTCTACAAAAAGAAAAACCTCAATGCAGCAGGGACGGCAGCAGCTGCAGACCCCCCAGGGTTTGCAGATCATGCCTCTTCAGAATATTGCTGCAAAGAATTTTGGGGTAAAATATTATGCAGATTGCTTTTTAATTGTTGTAATATTTGTTTAACTTAAGTAACCTTGTTCTAGTTGAAGCTGTTTCTTGTAAATAGAGAACTTTTTTGTATGAAACTTAAATTGCAATTGAAATCCTTTTTAGCAGGTCTAAAAAACAATTCTGTGGTTTTCTAAACATAGACATAAAAAATGGCAGATTCATGTAAAAATATTCTTTGACAAATGGCCTGGTGGGAGTTGCACACTGCCTGTTTCTGTAAGTGTGTAAACGGGAGACGCTGCTCTCTCCTTCTGCTTTCTTCCCATCCTATCATGGAGATTAGGATTAGAGCCTTCGTGAGACTGACAGCAGCACCGCTCCTACTCCATGTGTTTGTGTGCGACCTGTTCTCCGTGAGACCAAAACATTCGGATTTTACTACAAGATGTCTGTGATCGAGCATCTGCATGAGATTGCACAAAGCAATTTAAAATCATTCAGTGTTCAAGAGGTGTGGGGGTTTCTTTATGTTTCTTTATCTATGTGTGTGTGTGCGTCTGTCTGTGTTGTGTGTGTGTGTGTGTGTGTGGGTGTGTGTGTGCATGTGTCAAGAGCATCTTATGTCTTCATTCAACTGCAACTGTTGCTGAGTTGAAAAACAATGATTGTTGAAACACAAACTTGTTCAGTTTCCATAACTTGCATTAATACACTACGGCAATTTAAATGAAACAAAAACAAAATGAAGCATTTAAAATGCAAATTCAGTTCAATTCAATTCAATTCAATTTAACGCAAGAGTCAACATTTTTATGGTGAATTAAAGAATTAAGTGTAAATCATTGTGTTAAAAATGTCAACTTGTGGGTTTGAAAAATGTTGTTTTGCTGCAGTATAGACCAAAATGGTCTCAAAGCTGTTTACTTTGTCCCACGCTAATATTTATGTAGTTAAGAACTCTTTCGCTAGATTAAGCTAAAACTGCAACAAGTTCATTTAAAAAAAACATAAAATGTATATAATTATAATCTGTAATGGACTAGACTAATTTAAATTAAAAGTAATGCTAACTTAATTGTAGTCGCACTGATGTGAATTTGCCTAATAACTGACATTTTTTTCTCTTTAGCAACTCTTAGAATAATGTCATCCCTAAATAGCAGCTTCCAACATTTCTCATAGTTTCACTAAAGTGACTCTGCAGCTTGCTGCTGTATAGCTGCATGTACACTGCTGCATAAAGATCAAATTATGCAGCAGGCTCATAGCTTAGAGGGTCCTCACAGACATCTTGTGATGTTAACATCTCCGTGTAGTAATTTCATGCCCAATCAAACTGTGCTGCATGCTCAGTGGAGTAAAAATAAATGTAAGTGCTCATCCAGAGTTTGCGTCTGAATCCCCACCAGTGCCTAAAGACAGAACTGCTTCTTTGCTTTACAAACACAATTAAATGTTTTCACATAATTATCTCACTAATGTAACTTAAGGAGAGGTGTTCATTTGCTATTAAGCTTGCTCTTTGTTAAAAATATCAAAGACATGCAACCACAACTACAGGTCATTTTAAGTCGAAATAGTGGACACAACAGATGTAGCATGTCTAAAGCAACAATAGTTTTTTAACTAGGGCTTATAAATAAATGTAAGGATTTTTGCACTCCTACTAAGTATTTATTTCTTTGTCATCTTAGTCAATGTTGATATGATCTCATATCCAGTTCTTTTATGTAGTCTATGCAGTTAAAAGAAAGAAAAAAAAAGGATGACAAGTCAAAAGGGGAAGTAATCAGCTGGTTCATATTCAATAAAAGTTTAAGAGCAAAATGTTTTTTTTTGTTTAAGGGCCTACATCATGCTATTCTTAAGTCTTTCAGAGTAAACGTTATCCATATATATGATAATATATTATTACGTTTGGCACTCTAAAGAATGATTATTTTATGAAATATTAATTTTCGCAAGCTCCTTTTCTTACCTGGAAGTAAGACAACTCGATCTCAGAAGCACCAGCTTTGTCTCCCTGTGGGTGTCGCCCAATTCACGTCAACCTAGAGACGCCTCGGCAGGGTGTGTGCGTTTTGCTCACAAAAACAAACATCCAAACTTTTGCTAAGATGGATGTGCACATTGTGCAGTAAAGGAAAGTGTTTTTGTTGATCACTGCTAGCTCATTGGCGAAGGTGGGTTTGTGTGTCCGTCTGTGGGCGGTGCTAGAAACGCAGACTTTTGGTGTCAGGGTTTGTCTAGGACAGCCAAAAGAAGCAAACCCAAAAGAGAAGGATAACCGTCAATTTATTTGGTGTAAATCCTGGTTTGGAGCAGCAGATCTGAAGGAGCTTGAAACCTCCCGCCAGCAGAAGGAGCAGGACTTAGTAATTTCACCACAGAGTCAGGAGAGGAAGTCAGCAGACAGAGAGCAGAGTGGGGGAGCAAGCCTTGAAGATGCTCAGCGGGAACCACAGGAAAAAACCCCGGAAGAGGATTTCCACTCAATGAAATTAATAGGAGGCTTTGGTCTTGGGAATTGGAAACTGGAAGGGTGAGGAAGCTGGCAATGGAGACGAGAGCTTGAGGATCTGTGCAGACAGTTAGCATGATGCCTGGAAGTAAGCAGAGTATGTCACGTTCCGGTAGTGAGCGAAGCACAGGAGTGAACTTAAAGAAAGAGCAAGACCAGGTGATTGTCAGAGCGTGACTGGTTACTCCAACCGGAAGTCCGGCTTAACAAGGTCTGTGATGCAGCAGACATGACACTTCCTGGAAGGGGCTGTTCTCCACTTTGTGATGTCACATTTCAATTCAATTCTATTTCCATAGCCCAAATTCACAACAACAGTCGTCTCGATTGGCTTTGTAACAGTAATTGAAAAAGTAAAACATAAAATAAAAAGAATCATAGCATTCAATAAGAAAATACTAAATTGAACTAACTAAACAGACTCAACTAAACTGGACATCCCTACCCTTAGACCCCCTTCGCGGTGGATGTGAGGACCTACCTGTTTTTGTGGATTGGGAGGGGCTGGAACTCAGAGCGCAAGGTTTTAGAGGAACGCTCAGAAATGCATCAATGGATTTTTGTGAGAAATAAACATTATAAAACCCTTAAAAACTCAAAAAAGTTGATTTTGCATAATATATGCCCTTTAAGTCAAAATCAAAAAGTTGCCCCTTCAACAAGATTCCAGTTAAAGTCTAACAAAGCAGTTTAAATTAGTCCTTACATGCTGGACACGTGTCCACTTCTGTAGTGGTGTTTCAAAAAGAAATCTTGCTCAAGTTGGAGCTCTTTCTATGGTATTTTTGTACGGCAGAAAAAAATACTACTAATAATAAGAACTTTTCTGGCTATATCTCATCACCGATATTTATGTTTATGTGTATGTTCAGTATCAAAAACTGGATTATAAATAAAATAATTCTATGTACTGTATGTGTTGAGATGGTTTTAGTCTGAGGGAATTCTCAACATTTAGAGAACGGTTGAGAATGCTAACTTTAAACCTTAAATAGCCTTAAAGTGTTACAAAGTGTGTAATAAAAAGTTTATTCTCAATGCGTTTGACTAATTGTCTTTTGACTTCGAAAAAAGTCATCAGTTTGTTGGTGTGTCCCTTCAGGGGTGCCGTACAACAATTACAAGAAGGAAACACATGACTAGGAATCTCAGGGAAGCAGCTGTTAACATCAAGCTGAAGATGATTATAAAACACAATACTAACAATTATTTTGGAGCATTAATTTATAGTGACACAATTAATTCAGAAGTAGAAGACATTCTGACAAGAAAATTTCAGTTTTAGCAAGAGTGGAAGTTATAGTAGTTTGTGCAGTGAATAGAGAAATAGCTAAAAAAACAACAACAAACAAACAAACAAACAAACAGGAACTTAGGCTTCAGTTTGATATATAATTAAACTGTAATTAGACTTAACCCTTCACTTAAAAGTGTAGGAATATCTCGAAGGTTATATAGGAAACCCTTCTGCAATAAAACAAAGAAAAGCAAAAAATGATATATAGGTATATTGACTGTCCAAGATCTAATCCTGAAGCAAATTTAAACAAAAATAAAGCTCAGATGGAATATACCACGGGATATTTACAACCTTTATTGGATTATGGTGATATTTTCTAAAAAACCTCCTCTAACAAATTCCTTCAGGCTCTAAACCCTGTGTAACATTGTCTTCTGAGGTTTGTAACAGGCTGTAGTCGTCTGTGAACTGTATGTCAGTGTAGAGTGGCCTTCATTGAGTATGAGGAGACAATATCACTGGATGACTTATTTAAGTTCTCTTCTACAAAGGTCAAGAAGTCGTTATGCTCTTCATACAAGGGACATTTACCATTTGCTCATTCCCTGAGTCAGGACCAATAATAGAAAACAAGCTTTTGCCACCTCTCCTGCCTGGAACACTACAAACTGGGATGAAGCTGTCTAATTTTATTCCTCTTAGTGCTTTTTGGTATGATCTTAAAAAAAAGAAACAAGTAGAGTCCTTTGAACAATGCTTGCCTATCTAATTTGAAACTCTTAAAAAGACCCACTCCGATCATCTTTTGATCTATTTTAAAAGAGTTCCCAGTGGTCTTTTAATTGTGATTATGTCTTTTTTAGGCAAAATCAAAAAACCTGTGTCGTTTTTCTTAAACATAGTTTCTGTAGAGCAGCAGGAGTTCGTCAGAAATTCGCCTTTAAGTAGGCGGGACTATTGGCACAGAGTAAGCCTGCTTTCATTTCTCATCAATCCATTTGTTTACACGCTCTCCCACTAATTTACAGTCCCTCACAGCTCCAACCTAACATTAGCCGTGAAACAAAAATGGCGAGCAACATTGGAGTTATCCAGCCGTACATTTTTTAGGCAAATACCAGCTCAGACGAGTAAAACAAAGACGTACATGGATCAATTTGTCTGCAAGCGGATGCATCTGAATGAAGCAGAGCAGCTGTTTCCACATAACAACTACAAGCATTTTCAATCTGCATTTTTCCCTCTGCTCTTGACTCACCACAATTTAAATTAAAAATACTTATAAGCACAATTTTAAGCGTAATTTTCTTTATATATGTCCTCTATCATAAGAAAAATGACACAAGCACATGTAAAATACAAATAAAATACAATTTCCATTGCAATGGTTCTGTTCTATATAAGATTTTTGTTTTCTTTTATAATTTTTATTGTCTTTTCACTATTGCCTATTTTTAATCTATATTGTGCTGCTGACCTATTGACCAGATCACCATTGAAAGAGAGATGTTGATCTTATTGGGTCTTTCGTTTGCTTAAATCAATGTTATATAAAATAAAAGTATTTTCTAGCAGGATTCACGCTGGATTGTAGATAATATCAAATTGACTCACTGTGAATAAGTGTTGCCAAATATAAAGAAAAAAGGTGAGAAATCATCAGAAATAAACAATGGTGTCTCCTGACAGGGAGAAAAAACAGATCATGACATCTTTTCTCATCCTCCCTCTAATACCTTTTCTTTTATTATCCACTTTCTTTTGTAACTCTTTTATCTGATGCTGATTCTCCATTATACCGTCATTTTTCCATTCACATGCTTTCCTCTCTTTTCATTGCGGCCTTTTTTTCCTCAGTACCCCTTCCCTGCCCCGCGCACTTTTCCTCTCTATATGTAAATGAGTGTGATGATCCAGCTGCAGCCTCTGCAGATGAAAATAGAAAACCGGAATGTTTTCCATCCGATCCCCAGAACCGAAAACGCAAAGATGTTTCTCATCACCGAGATGGTGCAGAAGCAGAAAAACAGATGTCTGAACATCTTACTCACTGTAAACATGAGCTGGCACCCTCCCAGAATATAATCCAAAAAAGTGTAGTCCCGTGTTATCTAGAAAAGGCAGAAGACAGGATAATGGTCAGACTAGAGTTGGAAAATAATGATTTTAGTCATTCATAGGAAACATTTTTACAAACAAAAAAATGAAAACTAAATCCTCATATAAAGTCTAAAACAATCCAAAACAAATAGCAACCTTTCTTCAATGTAATAAAATAATGTTTATTCCAGTCAGAATGAATGTTGAGTGTGAATTTTATAGCCATTATTTTTAATCCGTGCCACCAGGCAACATAATTACTATATTAGCGGTATTTTCCATTTGTTTTTAACTGAATGCATGTTTGTAAAAAGGCTTGTTCAAAAAGGATGAAAGAAAATAATCAATTATGAAAGCTTTCATGGTCATTTGCTGCTTTAATGTTGTTCCAACAGGCAGTAAAGACTCCGTGTTTTAGCTATGTGTCCTCTGAGGAAGACCGAGCTGCAGCACTAATTATTATAATGTACAGCAAGCAATAGGAGGGAGAAAAGCTTACTCCAGCTTTGACTTAAAACTTTTGATATTTTAACAAAATATCGTTTTCACAGAGATTTATTTTCTTATGAAGTTATACAGACATTGCCGGAATTATTAATGTTCCTCTGGTAGTGAAAGAAGACCTCACAATGGTCACTAAAATTACTTCAAACTGACTAAAGTTCTGATTATGAAAATGAACCAAAAAAAATCCAGATACTAGACATTACTTTTTAAATAGATGTCAACAGAAAAGAAAATGCATTTGTCTAGGTTTATAGATTTTCAAAAAGATTGCATACTGCTTTTAACAGGGCATGTCGATATTACAAACACCATGTTATGCTTTTTTGGACACATTAACGGTAGTCTCTAATGGTGGTTATTTGATTTGATTGGTTCCGGTTTACCGAGTCATGTCGTCCAGGTGAAAAGAATCTTAAAGCCAACGTCTTGTCAAGCAGAGCTGTGGACCTCTCCAACGCTTCACCAGAGTTCATTATACCTGATGGGGTTTATTCTGTGACTATCAACATGAACTTTGAGGATGAGGTTAGACAGTCTCTCTCTTGATGTCACGTCCCTGAGAGTGCCTCAATATGCCAACGTAGGTTCCTTCCAAGGTGCTCACCTGGGTCCATGCATCTCATTTCTACTGTTATCATTGGTTTTGGTCAGCAGGGAGTTTTGGTGGCTACCATTGATGTCTAGGGTTAGAGAACATGTGATGGGTTGTTCCAACTGTGCTACTGTTTTTGTTACTGGCTTCTTTGATTACTGGGGTGTTTTTCCAAAATAGTGCTCTTGATTCCACTTTCCAAAATGTCATCAGCAAAGATTCTGTTGCAACATGTTATCAGACTCAATGGTTTGTTCAACCATGACCAGGGGTCCCCAGTTCATTGCCAAGTTTTGGTCAGAATTGTGACACTTGCTGAGATTCTGTTAATTGATTCTCAGGGTTCCACCTATAGTCCACTGAACAATCAGAAAGGTGCAATCAGCATCTGAAGATCAGTCTTTTCCTCCTGTGGTCCTGGGATCCCTCAACCTGCTCATGTGAGATTGTTAGGGCAGAGTATGCCTGTAATACTTTCTCATCCTCTGCCACTAATCTGTCACAGTTTGAAAAGGTCTTTGGTTATCTCCCTTCAACTACCCCTACCTGGGGCATATAATCTCGGTCCCTTCAATCAGTTCTTTAGTCCATCGGATTCATCTGGGCTATGAGAAAGACTACGAGTGCCATTGCCCACAGTGGAAGTTAACAAGCAGTATAAAGCTGCTAGGAAATGTTTCTCCACACTGTCACATTGGTCAGAAAGTCTGGGCTTCCAGAAGGATTATGCCCCTCAAAGCTGCTCAAAGGTAGTTGGCACCCTCTTTGTTGGACCTTTCCCCATTGCCAAGGCTGTCAACCAGTGTAGATGGCTTCGCCTTTCATGTTCTCCGCAGGTTAGTTTGCTTCTCGAAGTTGGTACCAGCCTCTGAACCCCTGCCTCCAGCCTTGATCATTGACAAGAGGTATTCCCTACACTGTCTGGCGCCTCATCCAGGTCTGGAGAGTCCTCTTTATCAAAGACTTGTAGACTCTGTTACTCTGGTGTCCTTCTGTTCTGTTCACCCAGTTAACTACACATTTAGATTTTATTAGACCTCTAATAGCCTTTGTGCACGATAGAACTTCCGGTTAACTTCCGTGTTTCGAGTGTAAGGCCGACAACTTCCTGTTGGTCGTGTTATTGTTGTGGGGAGTTTTGTTGAGTTGCTAGTTTTGAGTAAATATGAGCGGATTTCGGGTAAAAGAGAGGCGTTTGGTGTTTCAACGGGTGACAAAAACATCACAACATTGTTGTGTACCCATGTGTGCGAATTCGTCAAAGTACAACAGTACTATAAGCTTTCAAAGCTTTCCAGTAGATGTGTCGGTGAGAGCCGAATGGATGGTGAACACGGCGGGAGGACTTCACCCCAAACAAGACCAGTCGTGTTTCGTATTTGCAGCAATCGGAATGAACGCCTGATCGGAAAGAAAATGCGTCATGTAAACACGCCGTTCGGAATACTCTGCCCCGGTCAGACTCGTTCGGATCAAAATTTCTTTCCGATCGAGATAGGTGGGTTATACCGATCGTTTATCCGATCGTGGAGCATGTAAACGGTTCATTTCGATCGTGTGTCACTACTGCTCTGGTTTACGTCATGCATAGACGGTGTTTCGCTGAGAGATAGCTTTAGAGCGCATACAGGACCGACCAGCTGCTCTGCGGACGCCCTGTGAAAAGCGCCGCTCACACCCCTCACGAGGGAGATGCGGGGGGGATGCGTGTCCACTGACGTCTGGACCCGGCACCCGAGCTCTGCGTTCGGGTTCCGGTGCCAGTGGACCGAGTGAACCTCTCTGAGCAGAGCAGCCGGATTTATTAATGTGTTTGAGGGGAGGTTGCTTTGTTACGTGTGCGTTTTGTTGTTTTGTTATGTGTGAGAATTCGGACTGCAAGCCGAACCGCCGCTCTGGGTTAGCGGCTGCCGGACTCGCGAGGACAGAGCAGAGCACACAGTGTGTGTGAGCTTTTCAGAGCAGAAATGCCGCTCAGTCCTTAGAAACTGTTCAAAAATCACATGGAATTGTGTTTCTAGGTGTGCCCTGACAAAATAAAGGCTGATGTTATTCCCAGAGATTTACGTGCAGCCAGGATGCAGATTGCAGCGTTTCCCGCATGGTTTGTCCTGGATTTTGTGTCCATCAAAAGCATAAATATATGTGACAGCAAAGGTTTGTTTACAACGGGACACATTTCCCTTCAGGTTTTTCGACACTATATTTTTTCGACACGATATTTTGCCCATGTAACCACGCACTGGTTGACAATCCTGTAGATGTCTTTCACGTCGATTCACAACGGGTGAAATATGCCATTTTTCGCAATCAAAATCTGCCGTGTCGCTGCTTTAGAAGTCGCAAGCCGGAAATGGTCAGCCTCAAACTCAAGGCGGCGGAAGTAGAACTCCTTAGTGACGTGCACGGAGCCTATTGGAGCAAATTTAAGTGATCAGTTTTTCTGTAACTTGTTGGTGGGTGGTACCAATGGAGCTTCAAGGTTTGTCTTGCCCAATTGCCATATTTTTTGAAAATTGTCAGAACAAACTCCAGTCAATATACCGGTCCCACCAAAGGTTTCATTTTTATTGGGTAGAGTGGTGTGGGTGACATCAAGGATTATCTATTTTATGTTAATATATCCAATAAAACTGAGAGGTTCTTGGAAAGCTGTAGAGCTGAACCAGTTTGCACTAACACCAGCACTGAGCCATTTGTTGCTCCTTTATGATTCTAAAGCCATCCTCCATAAAGCCCAATCAAAACAGACTCTGGTGGGTAAGTGAGTTTACTCAAAAAAGCTTAAAACAAACAATGGGGGGAAGTCAGACTGTTAAAGGATTGGTTTACATTCAATATTACAAAGAGTAATTCTGATGTAAAGGTATATAAAATTAAGATTAAAGTTGAAGTAAGATAACTGACTTAACTGGACAGTTGCAAATCCAATACCAAACAAATTTTAGCTTTGTTGAAGAAAGAAAGACATAAAAATTTTTGCAACTTGTTTTGTTCTGCTGATTTTGAAAACAGAAAATGATCGTAGAAACTGTCATGCATTAGGGCTATGTGCATAAGTTGCCACAATAGAACGAGTGCCTAAAGAGATCTGTGCAGTTTCTGTCTCATCAGTATTAACCGAGAAAGCAGAATTTAAATGATTAAGATGCAGCAATGATCAAAACTGCAACCTATCCAGTCCTCCTTACCTTACATGATTTGACAATGATAACTCCAGAATTCTTGTAATTTTTCTTTTTCTTTTGTTTCTTTGGATTGATGCAGTCAAATTCCACCTGAGAAGACGCAGGAAGACATGAACAAAAAAACAAGAAGAAAGTATGGAGAAGCTGACTGTAAGGTTTCTACAGAGATCGGCAAGTTTCCATATGCCGCCTACAGTAACTTCAGCTTGACTGACAGACTTAGAGATTTATTATAAGCCAACTATACTATAGTGGTT
This sequence comes from Oryzias latipes, assembly GCF_053564925.1. Classification (NCBI taxonomy): domain Eukaryota; kingdom Metazoa; phylum Chordata; class Actinopteri; order Beloniformes; family Adrianichthyidae; genus Oryzias; species Oryzias latipes. Next base: position 28,087,122 of record NC_136242.1, on the reverse strand, counting down.
CAACATATCCTTTATAAAGCCACCTACATGCATGATAAAAAGAATGTCATTAGATGTGCTGAGGCTGAAAGGAAACAGAGGAATAAGGCTGTCTTGAGTGCAGTACAGGGAGTCACAGAGAAGCAGCCTTTAGACAGGAATGTTTTTGATCAAAGAAGACGTTTGAGACACAAACACACTTTAAGTCAGAGGCTGCTTCATTCGACAGGTAAATGCCTTTTCCTTGTTACTTGAGCTAAGAAAAATGGCTGTTTTACATTTCAAACAGTTCCTCTCATTTTGTAATCCTTTTTTTTACACACTCCACCTCTCTTCGTCTCCATCCCCCATCCTGCCCCTGTCGCTATTTGCTTGTTCTTTCACCCCCCCACATCATTACAGCACATGAAGAGACTCAGTGGGAGAAAGGGTCACGAGGCTGCGGTGCTACACGAACACACACAGAGCTGCTAATGGATGAATTGCACTCTGATCTGCACCATTTTTACATCTTTAACCGAACAGAAATTCAAACAGAATCCCAGCAGAAGCATAAATTAATTAGAGGTGGATATTTATTAACCTAAAGGAGACATACAGATCAGAACAGATTCCCATATAATTTGTTAAAGATCAAAAGTGTTTTTTAGCTTCTAAAAATCAAACTCCCGTTTATCAAATTATTTCCTTTCAAATATATTTTGAGGATTTTTGCAATTACAATGAAATCATTTAATGTCTTCTTTATGGCCTGTAAAACAAAACGTAATAATAAAGATATAATGTCCAAAGCATAGGATAGGACATTATCTTATCATTATTTTTAATTCAATGCCATTTTTAAAAGCTCACTACGGCAACACACTCATGTAGTGTAAAAGTATTCCTATTTTCTGATCATCCATGTCGTCAGATTTTGTTGAGCACATTATTTTGAATGTTTGACTTCAGAAAATAAAACGTTAATGTATTGACAAAAGGTCGAGGCTAAAGATTAGTCTTTTTTATTGCATGGTGTGACTAATAACATTATCAATCTTTGCAAATGTAGCGGAACGTGAACAATTCCCACTCTCATTGATTTCGGTGCCAGGGCAACACGGTGCAGAGCATAGTATGATGCACATGTGCAGCACTTTCAGTAAGTTCCTGGTGAAACGCTGGAATACATTTTAGGCTTCTTTTTAAAGCGTTTGGAGTTTTCAGAGAGTTAAAGTTAGCTCTCAACAAACACTTGAGGTTTTCTGGGAACACTTAAGAGATTCTGTGCGTAAAACACAATCACAACTCCGCCAGCTTTTTACCTCCACTGAGTTTTGAGCTTCACTCATCTTGGCAACTGTAGTCAGAAACTCGCCAATGAAGTCATGGCCTCCATCGTTGTCATAGTCGTAACACAGCACCTGTTGTTGAGCATAAAACATCAGTCTGCACATCATTCTAGGTTCTTATTCTGCTGTAGAAAAGGAGTTTTGCACAGGTTACAATTTCAATAACCCTCTAACTTATTATCACAGTCACTGATGCAGAAGAGCTACAAGCGTTAACTCGCTGACCTTGATGCTTCTGTCCACGTCTCCATTGCAGAGAGAGATGAGAGGAACCGTGAAAGGTTTCCACACTGGATCTAACGTGTTCTTGATCACCTGAAGCCACACAAACCAACACATTATCGTTAAATCATACTGAAGCACATCGCTGAAGCACTCATACCCCAACGCGAACTGTAATTACTCCAATGTGACCTGTTGTAGATAAAAATGACAGTTCATGTAATGACCAGCTGAGAGAGCTTTTAGGCTGTGACAATGGCTCACCTCTGTCCTGTGGACCAGCATCCATTTACCATCTTCCCCCTGTTTGTGAAACTCCAGGTACGGATCTGATTTCCCGAAGAAGTCCTGCAAAAAAACACATCAGTGTGCTGCAGAGCGTTTTCAAAGGCAATTCCTTTTATTTCTCTCCTTGACAAAGACATTTAAACAGCGTTTTATTGCAGTACTGTTGAAAACGGCTATCACTAAAGAAAATAAAGAGGTAAAACATTTTGAAAAGAAACTGCACTCTAGGATGACACAAAATTCCATGTAATATCTTCTCAGTAGCCTAAATTGGGTCATTCATGCAATCAGAGTAGTTTAAATACACCAAAAACCACACATGTTTGTAATTCTTGAAGACATAGACGTTAAAACTTGAAAGAATATTTATTTATCAAACAAGCGACAGTGTGACAGCACATATATGAACAAAATTCTTGGCATTCATCTGTTAATTTTAAAACAAACCGACCACTGCTCTTAAAATTACCTAAACGTGCAAAACATGGCATCTGGTAAAGGCAGCCTTCAAACCAGAGACAAAGAGTGGGTGAAAAATACCTGTGCAGAAGTCCCCAGGATAGATGCAGGCGTAATAATCTATAGAATTTTATCTATTATGACTTTATAGGGGGGGTACAGCTTTACCCAATGTGCACCTGTTGATGTGTACGCTCACATTAATGAACTAAATGTGGGTTCATTTAGTGGCTGCACAAATATTTGTCTCTCTTTACAACTCGAGTGTGTGTTTTTGTGTCTCACTTCTTACCTTCTTATCCAGTTTACGCCCACTCAAGGTCAAAGTTATGATTCTGTTGTCAGACAGCTCCTGAGCTGTTATCTAAAAGAAATAAGAGTAGCACAACACAAAACTTGAAAAACAGCCGATTATAATAACATCACTAACAAAAGCATAATTTTACTGTCTCAGCACACCATGGACACTACTTTTTTTTTAAATAAAAATCTAATTTATATGAGCGTTTTGCGACAATCATTTATGAATCCACTGTGCTCTTAAGATAAAAACATTGATATTTAACTTAAAAAATACATTTAAATACATTTTCTTTGCAAAAATTGTTCAGACGCAATGCATTGTGGTCTATATTAGCCAATCTAATGAGCATCGATGCACAGTGGTTTTTCAAAGAGACTACTGGGAAATTTCAAGGAAACTCAATTTTGGAAATGTAGATTTGGACAGCATTACAAAATGGCGAATGCGCTATATAGTGCACTATTTAGTGCACTATTTAGTGCACTATTTAGTGAGTAGTGAAGGAATTCTGACATAGCCTAAGAATTTATTTCTTAAAATAAGAATTCTTGATTAGAGCCTTTTTCTCACCCATTGAGAGATTTTCATTGAACATTTTTCAAATTTTAAGCTTTTTTTACTTATTTTAAGGTAGCCTGTTTTTACAGTGTAGAAGTGTCACTTTGCTTGTGGAGCCAGCTAAAACATTCCTATTCTGGTTTCATGCAGCACTGAAAACAAACCTTTCTTCTTTCTTCTATCTTAATTTAGTTCTATTTGTTAAAACATACCTAAAAAAGGAAAACAGGTTTTTGTTTTGGCAAACCTATTAGTCACAGTCCAACTTCTGCTTTTTATCTGCCATAGTTCTGAATCACATCAGCTTTTAAAAAGTGCAAAAACTGAAATAATAAATTCAAAACTTATATCAGGAGCAGAGCATACAAACTCATTAAAAGCATAATGCATAAATAAATTGCTCAGAAGAATCTATAAATAAAAATAAAAAAAAGAAGCCCTTTTTCCAGATCCAAAAACAGATTTGAAGGCAAAGAAAGTTTCAGAGGAATGAAGCTAATGATTACCGTGATGGATCCTTTTCCAGCTGGCTTCCCATTGGCTAAGATCAACGGTCTGTGAAGTTTCTTATTGGATACGATCTGGCAGAGAGTCACAGAGAGACAAACAGCTAAAGAAAATCCAAAAGAAAAGTTTGAACGTCTGGATCCTCAAAGAACAGCTCCTTCTAAATCATATTTACGCTAAATTTTCAATCTTGCATGATAAAGTTTATCAAGAAAATAATCACTCAGTACCACTCCAAGTGTACATATGAACTCTCCGAGGAAGTCATGCTCATAAAGCTGTGTGGCACACTTGTCTTCATCAAACATGGCGAAGCGAAGCTTCTGGATCTCTTCAAAGTGATAGTCCACATGAAACTTCACGCCAAACACTGGGTTCAGGTTGTTCACTGCGGTTTCAGTGCGCCCCAGCTGAGAGAAGACAAAGATGGAAAAATACTTCTGTTATAAAGTTGTGTCCCTGATGAATGCTGTGATTAAATGCATCTTCTTCTTCCTGTGTAAGGTCACGGGGTTGCTGGGGCCTATCCAAGCTACTTTAGGGCAAAGGTGGAGGAAAGCTTGAGTAAAGCTCACAGACACACACACATTCACTCCTCACATAAAGCTATGCAAATGAAAATGCATTACACCAGGGGGGCGCTGTTTTGATTTGTATTTGAATTTTGACACAAAAACAGAATTGCATTTTATATTACAATAGATTTTAAGTTACTCTAAAAAAACAGTATTGAAATGTCTTTTTTTAATGGAATTGTAAATCCCAACATGCAATGTCATCTGAATTATGACATAAAAAACCCATGACAATTGAAGATGCCATTGATTATGATTTTTTTATTATTTTCTTTTTCAAATTGTCATATTGAATTGTACTTTTTATTGAATTCTAAATTTCAAAATGTATCTTCATATTCCAATCAAGAATTGCACATTGAATTGTCAATTGAGAATTGCATATTACTTTGAATTATGACTTAAAAAACTTCCATACTTCCATACGTGTGCTCTGCCATGACAAAAACAACATTTGCAAATTTGTTTGCTGTTTCTTTTTATAACCTAAAGCTATCTCTTCACAATCACTCGAGTGTAGCTTGATCACACGATGCCAGAATAGACTCCAGGCGTGCAGCAGTGTGTGGAGACGTCTAAGAGCTCAGCGAGAGTTCTGTTATTTGCTCTAACTCTCCCGACAAAGGTGCTTGGATGACTAATAACGGCTGTGTTACTCTCCAGTGTGAATCAGCCAGAACATTCAGTGTTATTAGATAAAGTCAGTGCATTTTTAGCCTGTCACCACTACTAAAATAGAGCACAGGTGAAGAGTGTTCAGAGGTAAAATGAGGCAGATAAAAGATTACAAAAAGAGGAAATGTTGCTTCAACCCCCTGCACTAAAAACACATCACACAGTGAAAGTATAGATTTTACAGCTTCATTAAAATCATAATCAAAACTGATGGCAATGTACAAGGGAAATGGAAAAGCAAGATTAAAAATTTAAGTCCAGAAAACAGCAGGAGGAACATGTTGCAGCTAATTACATTAAATGGCAACAGAAGAGTGACATGTTTTGAAATTAAAGGACCGCCTCAGAGTCCCTCAGAAGGAAAATGAACCAAAATTCACCATCATGTGAACATGATTAACTGTGAATAAATAGTTTCACAACTTTCTCTGCATAAAAATGGAAAAAATTTACCATCTTTAGTACAGTATAATCACCAGAAGAAGTGCAAACATAGAAGAAAATAAGAAAAGTGTCCATGGGTGAATGGGACGGTGAGTGTAAAGCGCTTTGAGCCTTCTATCTAGTTGTATACTTAGGTACTGTATACGCAATTTACCATAAAAAAAAAAAAGAGCTTTTATTGTGAAAAATAAAACACCCAACGGCAGCTCTTCTGCTTCATTCTGGAAGTCGTTCCACCGCAGCAGTTCACGTTTCATGACTGCAGTTATAAAACAGTTAGAAACACTTTGTGGGAAAGCCTAAAATGTATGACTTTAGCCTGATGTTAGATGTTAAAAAAGCAGGATGACTTGGTTTTCTCACCAGGACTATTTCTACCTAAACTATTTCTACCTAAATTTTACATTATTAAAAGTAAATTATCTTCCATTTTTCTTCAATGGATTGAGTTCTGACTGTAAGCTCCACAATAAAATCCACCAATATGGGAAATGTAGTTATGATTAGAAAAAAAAAGAGAAAAAGGAACATTATAGCTCAACAGTTGGTGGTGATGATTGTAAAGGTGAACAAACCTCTGACTAAAGTTGTATTGTTCTGTTTTTTTCTCAGAACCAGTAAACGGTCATGCTGTTTGGTGTTCAATAAGAAGATGAACGATCTGTTCGGGCAGGTTTCTGCACAGTTATATTTGAACATGTTTCCTGTATTTATTTGTGTTTACATGAAACATTTCACCGGAATGAAGTTACGGTAGTAAGTTTTGTTTAACGCTTTAGGACTCCATTCTTCATTTTTCTTTTTCCTCTGAGCTGTTTATAACAAACTGGCGAGGTAAAGAACTGTCTGCTTTGCTCATGTTTCTCTGTGCTTAAAACTCCATGGGAGAGGTTCACGTTATGCATGTTCTTGTTTTTCCCTTTCCAACCTCTTTTTCAGGTCATCAGCCCTTCATGGAGTCCTCCAAAAGCCTGATACGGACAGACAGAGCGCTTAGTTTCATCGCCTGTGTTTCAGTAGAAAACATGCAAACAGAAGAAATGCTAGACTTTACAAAGATTTGAAGTCTATTTCTTTATTTTATGGGGTCAACCTTAACTACAACATAAATTGGCTTTTGCTTTTTTCCACCAGATGCCCCTCCTGTCGCCACCAGACTGCGACTGTTCCCAGGATCAAACCCGTTGGCTGCTGGCTACAAGCCTAGTGTGGCGTCCACTGCTGCACAGCCCAGGGGGATTAAGTTATTTAGAGTTCAGATCAGATTTTTACTGTAGAATCTTAAGATGAAAGTGGATCCATACTATGAACACACCAGTCGACCGAAGCCTGTTGAAGTTACAGCAGTAGCAGCATTTACAGTTTATAGAAAAGGATTTAACCTCTGAAATTAATACATTTGTTTACTGTCTGTTATTCAAATGTGCTGTAAATCCAGGAATTGGACTGACATCCGTTAACTCAAATAACCAGTCCTAGCAACATGTTGGACATAGAGCAAAGTGGGAATTTTAAATAAATAAAACTATCTCTCCCTTAAAGTTGGATGGGTAACTCTACTGGAGTTCCTGAAAACCCAACCATGAAGAACAACTGCAACCACTTAACTCCTCACAGAAATATGGAGGGAAGTCAGTGACTCCATCCACTTTTTTTTTAGAAAGCCTGTAAAAGATGAGATTTTTGTGCTAAACTCCTACTTTATTTAATTAAAGTTAATATTTTTTTAAAATCTCTTAAAGAAATGACGATCTATCTTTTGTCAGCTAGATGATTGTGTTGAAGGGCTCTATGTTGTGACCTAGATCCACACAGAGTGGGACATTCTTCACTCTCTGGTGAACAAACCCAGTTTGGTGAATGTCACTTACAGGCTGACATTTACACAGATGCAGCTGCAGGAAAGTTGCCCCGATTCAGATTCCTGTTAAATCCCTAAAACTGCAACCTGGCCAAACTTTGGTGGAGTGATCCGTTTTTAAAGACCCGCTCACATGAAAAGTATTTTTTTAAACATGTTCTTGAGGCATTTTTCTGATGATGAAGGACATATATTAAGAAAATAAGCTTAAAATTACATATTGGAGTTCATCTTTATTCAAATTGTTGTCAATCAGAAGGAGATGAAAAGACAAAGGCTGCTTCGTTCTAATGGCCTTGACCACAACTCACAGGTGAATTGCTTATGAACTACTGCCACTCTGCAGAAACTATGTCCTAGAAAATGATACTGATAATTTGTTTTTGGCTAAAAACGGCACAATAATAATTAAAAGAACACTGGGAGCGCTTTGAAAATAGCTCAGATGATGATCGGATTGGGTCTTTGAGGCCCACTAAAATGCAGAAAACCCAAAGCAAAAACATGGATCCGCATCAAAGCTGGTCCTAACAAATAATGTTTAAGGACTTCATAAGGCTGCACTTTGCAGGCTGCTGGATGTGTGATTTAAACCCCACTTAGAGAAGATCTCACACAGCATGTGAGTTCTCACTTGTGGTGTTACAAGCTTATATATGCGTTCAGAACACGTGTGGAGATTAACATTAGGAGTTTGGAGAGGATAAAAAAAAATCACAGGAATTAGAAAATTGAGTGCTAACTGGGTGCCATGTCATTTACATATCTGAGATTCATATTTGTGTGAGCCCAAATCTTCCTCTCCAGCACCAGCCATTCCTCTGTCACCTCTCTGTCGTCCACCTCTTCTCCTCCTCCTGTCTTCTCCCTCTAATCTTTCTCACAGCCTCCTTCTGCACCCGTTTCTCCTCTCCCTCCTGTCACACTGTCACCCTTTCTTTTCCCCCATTGAACCCGGCTGCTTCTCACCTCTCATTCTCGAGACAGACGGATATAGACAGAAATTGAGACGCAGAGATAGGACAGGATTTGGAAAGGCACTTGCGGAGAGAGGTGCAGAAAGAAAACAAAGGTAACAGGCGGGGATGAGAGACAGCGAGAGAGCTGCGAAAGCGTGAGAGGGCTGTGCAGAAAATCCGAGAAAAAAAAAAAGGAAAAAAAAATCAGACATCATTTCGCCTCCTCCATCGCGCCCTCACTCCAGGAGCGCTAAGCTTTTTGTTTGCCTCGACGTTGCCATGGTGACTGTTGGCAATTTTACATCGGAGCCACATACCCTGCTGACCGACAGCTAGCTGCAACCCGAGGCTCTCGCCTACACAATTACACACAAATACAGAAAAGCCAGATTGCCCTGTTGATCAGCTGTTGGATGCAGAAGAGCCTTGAAGCTGCAGCCTACGACATGCCTACACCCAAACTTCCCCATCGTGATCCTCTTCTGCACCCAGTGTCCTGTTTAACCCACCAAAAAATACCACACAAACACCTGACTTTCACACTCTCCATTCGTACAACTCAAGTGAGTCAACCTTCAGTGGCAGCCTCATGATGTGATGGAAGGTCCCCCAATGCACCCCTCATGACACCTGCCTCACTGTGTTGTGCTACTTTTGGAATAAACCAGCATCTTTTTTTTTTTTTTTTGGAGCTGAAAGTCCAACAGCTTCCACATCAAATAACAACAACTAAAACCAGATATATCACAGCTCCAAAAGAGCAAAGCTTACACCTGAAGTTCACCGTTTATCTCTGCAGCCCAGCCGGTGATCAGAAACATGCCTACAACTGTGTAGGGACTGCACTGATGTTGAATCCTGAACATTAAAATAAATGTTAAATCCACCAAAACTACAATTCCTAAAGGCCCAGTCCTTCACATTTGGTATCATTGAAAAGCCACAAATGTTTTCTATAGAATCCAAAAGGTATTAATTCAGTAGTGTGCAGTGGTTTAGAAATGCCCTCTACAGAGGAGCAGTTTGCATTGCTCGCAGTCAGAAGGTCAAGATACATGTTAGTGTGAACAAGATAAACTTTTTCCTTCTCATCCAAATCAATATAAGATAGCACTTTTGCCAAATTTACCACTAATAAAGTTACAAAATAAATAGAAAATCCTGTTTCAATGTGATAGTAATTGATTACCAAAAATAAATTCTGCTGAAGAAGACTACAGCTCCAACCAAGACAGTTATGATGTAATAAACTGAAATAAAATAATATCGAGATGGATTCAATGCTATTAAAATGTTCTGTGTTAACACCTTCAGACAACAATCTATAAAAGTGTAAATAACTAAGTCTGCACTAAACGTCTAATTGCAGCTTGGCCGTTTATTTGAGCTTCTTACATCTAAGGTCAGCTCATACCCTTCAATGATTAAAAGAGCGAGTGTTTCAGTGTTTCGGTCTTTGCTTCTGATCATCACAGAGGAAAAAAATCTGGTCCTGCCGATTGTAGTTCATACGTACCACCCACAAGCTTTTTCAAACAGTATTTTTTTTCATCTGCTCCTGATTTACTACGATTTGATGAAGAACTACCCAGAAGGAAAGTTTTAATCCTTGTTCTCTTTATATGCGTCTTCCAGCATGAGAAAAACGCTACTAGAACATGTTAAAAACACCAAAAACACGATTTTCATTGGAGCGGGTCTTTGGAAAATATCAGAAATGTTCAGTTAGCTGAAAATTGTTTTTGAAAAAGCTCTTTCGTAAGTTCTCAAATATTTAACTTTGTTTATTTAGTAAAGTAAGAGTTAGGAATTAGAAAAAGAAAATCAGCTCCCTTAGTAAAATCTTTGAGGTATTATATTTTCATTTACAGTCGTCACTTGAAAGCTGAACATACAGTATCTTTTGACTTTGTTTACTTTACACTATTCCTCTTATTTTCAGCTTCTTTTTTTGTCCTATAACTCGGTTTTTGTATTTAATGCTAAAATGTTTAAGGCAGAATAATGCCCTGAGCTTATTCTGGACCATGTTTGGGTAACATTTTATTCAGTGTTTGTTTCCATCTGGACCTCAATTATCTTTAGTATTTAAATTAGGATCTTCATACATTCATTCATCTTCTAACACTCACAATCACACCTATGGACATTTTAGACTAACCAACTAACCTAGGGAGTAGGCCTGCACAATTAATCGCAAATTTAACGTTAACGCGATTTCAAGCTGTGCAATATCCATATCGCAAAAGCCAGCGAAAATCACAATAAATCCTTCCACTTTTGGCTTCTCCCATCAAGGGTCGCCGCAGCGAACAAGTCGCATGGTAAATTTGGCAATGTTTTACGCCGGATGCCCTTCCTGACGCAACCTTCTCAAACCGGGCTTGGAACCGGCAGAGGTAGAGAAGGGAAGAGGGAGCAGCCCGGAGTCGAACCTGGGTTTCACGGACGGAAGGCGCCGCAAACCAGCACGAGCTAAACTGGCTCGCCTGAAAATCACAATAAATGGTTAACCTTAAATGTGCTAAAACAATCTTATGGCAACTTGAACTATTTAGAGTATTAAAATATTCCCTTTAGCCATTTGACCAATCAGATGGAGCCCTTCACGTTGTTGACCAATCGTATGGAGCTTTTATGTTAGATCTTGCCCTCCTATTTAGACGACAATCATTTGGAGAATAATTTAAGGAATTTTGAACTCTTATTTAAATTAAACTTTTGCAGTGAAATGGAAATTGTTTTGTTGTTTTGACTAGTTGTTCATTTATCGCAAGTCATATCGTCATCGCAATATTGATATACACTAATAATATCGCATGTCGCGAGTTTTCCTCATACCGTGCAGCCCTACTATGAAGCATGTTTTTGGACACTGGGAGGAAGCTGGAGTCCCCGGAGAAAACCCACGCATGCATGGGGAGAACATGCAAACTCCACACAGAAAGGTCCCCCATTGGTGTTTTGTTTCAGGTGTTTTTGGTGTGAGGCAAGAGCCTCTTTTAATTTGATTAAGTGCTGTGCCGATCCCATGTTTTTCACCATTTTCTGGTTAAACTGGTTAATGGTTTAATGCATATCACAGGTTGATGTTTATTTGGGTTTCTGATCTTCTGTTAGTGTAGTTTGTGTCCCTTTTTGAATTTTGGGTTTTATTTTCTAAACTCTGCAGTATTTTTATCTAAATAAGTTTGTGTTTTTGTTCCATGCAGCACTATCTATAGTCTATGATCTATAAATTCATGGGTTTCTTTCCTGTTTTTCTAGTTAACCCTTGTGCTATCCTAGGCACTTTAACATTGGGAGTTGGGTCATCTAGACCCACTAGACAGTGCGCTGAACCTTTTTTCTTCAATGATTTGTGATCTTCACTGGTGTCCATGGATTACATGAAATCTTTCCACCTTTATCCACCTTTGTCATGGTAGGGAGAACACGTCAATGCAAGGGTGGGGTCACCTAAGATAGCACAAGGGTTAAAGTACGAGTCAGTCTACTTAGGGAAATATCGCTGTTAACTGTATCTGCAGTTCTGGTGCCCCATAAGAGTGAAGCTTAAAAATCCTTCAACACTCTTGCTGGCCTTAGCATACTTATGCCAGATGGTCTGAACATCAAGACTTTGGATCTGATTTCCAATCTATAGACCACACCCAGCAGAAAAACACGACCTACATATGCAATCCTTTCTGCTGCTCTGAGAAGTGAATCTGACTTTCAGTCACTTTGACACTAACTAGATATTTTTATCTTTTTTTGTCCTTTGCATCCCATCTTCCCAACAATCAGAAGCTGAAACATTTTCAATTTGATGTTTGAAGAATTCATTAGCTCTGTTAAAAAAAAAAAAAAAAAAAGCATTTTTCTCTTGCTCAATTTTTCCGGATCGTCTACATTTCAGTCTCTCAAATGGGCTTGACACTCATCCTACCTCCACCCAGTTTCCATCTACTTCCTGGAAGAGAACACAAAAGGGGTCTGACTTGGAGGCTACATCTCGGTCCAGAAGGTTAAATGCGGTGATGGACAGCTCCACCCGGGTGACGCAGTGCTGAGGGCCGACGCGGCACGACTGACCATCAGGAGTCAAGCCCAAAGTGTAGGCCATGTTCTGAAGTTGCAGACACACCCCTGAAGGAGACACCAAGAAACAAAGAAAGATAAATCTGTTAGTAGAAAGTTACGTTTAATGTGGTGACGAATATGACTTTAAGAGATGAAACTCGCTACAAACAAATGAAAGGTTAATAATAAAAACAACAAAGCTGATCAGTCACTCGTATACGCCATTATTATAAAACAATAAGGACAGTTTTGCCTTTTAGGAAGAATCTGGACTACCGGTAAATTGGAATATATTGATTTTAACTCAGTTTGATGCCTTTTACCTTTCATGTGGCGCCTTAGGGTAAATGTGAATTGGCGCTTTAAAAATAAACTGAGTTGAATTAAATTTAATTAAATCTTCTTGGATGGTGTAGTAATTTTTATGTTATTGCGGTCTGCATGGACATTGTTGTAATCATAAGCATTATACTGAATATAATTGAGTATAATGCTTGTGATTGCCATCTTGATCCAGATTGTGGTCTGGATGAAGGTAGCAGACTGGTAAAGCCTTACAAGCCTGAAACTACAAATCATTTTTATTTAGCTCCAACATTTTGGAAAGTTCTTTATAAACAAGGCACAAAAGTCACGAGTACAATGGAGCGTATACTAGACCAAAAAAGTACAGGGCTAAGGCCATTTTAGCATAATGTATGTCCCAGAAGAACCAACTCATTCTGAAGTACGGTATTAAAATGGTGACTTGTGAGGTTGCTGGAAAACTTGTCAACTCCTAGACAGAAATGCAAGATGGATCTACATTAGCAGTTTTATATCAGTTACAGTGTGCTGACGGATATTGAGTAGCAGAAACTGGTGACAAAAATGGAGAAAGGGTGTATCTTTTTAAAGATGCAAGCAGAGACTTGCCATGAAAGGAGCACATCATCTGCATAGAGGGGGGCACAAAAACCCAAGCATGTACAGAGAAGCAAGAAGACAGAGGTGTGACGTCGACAAATTTTGGAGTTTATCCATAACTCGCATGCAGTCTTTGATCACACAGAAACAGCATCATCCACCAACCAGACTACTAAACTGATGATGAAACTGCATTAATGTTTCACAAAATGTGCAATACAATAATCCCAGACCCTTTGGTTCAGTAACTTCCTATGCATGCTCTGACAACCTCTCTGGGCAACTGGATGCTGAACTCTTCCGATCGGCTGACCACAGTAGAGATGAGTTTCCCTGCTGAAAGACTGGTTTCATTTGGGATCACAAGTTAATATAATGTTTTCTTTTAGATTTAGGCACAAAACCACCTTTATTTGGTAAACAAAATGTGGCAGCAATGTAATCAAATGTAAAAAATTCTTTCTGTAAAAGCAAACAGAAGGCTGCTTCATGCCTGAAAAAAATATAATTACTTAAAGGGAAAATCCAGTCATAAATTGAAAGATTTGATACATTTTTTTTAATAAAGATTCAAATGATTTCAAATTGTTGATATTTATAATGTCATAATTTGAATGTCTTCCTCTCAGGGCTAACTCCTCACAGAGCTGTGAGTGACTTCCCCTCCTGTTCACGCTGCTCATTCACGGCTTTTTTTGCCAAGAACCAGAGCTGTGGAAAAGTCAAGTTTAGGACTAACATGGCATTCATGCATAACTAAAAACAAGAACTCTGTAGACTAGGAAAACATCAAGACATAGTGCATGAAAAGAACCTCATCATCAACATAAGAGGTCCTAGAAGATGGTTTTCCAATACAGGAGAGCAACAATAGAAGTGGACACCTACTTGGTACTTGGGGGTTCCCCTTAAACAATAAGCTAACCTGGCAGATGGGCCTGATTAATAAGGCTCACCAATGTCTAAACCTTCAAGACCTGAGTCTGGGACTTGGAGCCTCAGTCTTACTTCACAGATGTCTGAAGGGCTTCTGCTTCTGCAGCAGCACCGTCCCGACTCAGATTCTCATCAGCTGGGTGAAGGCTCCTCAAAAAGGGGGTTGTAGCAGCGCCCCCCCATAAACATATAAAACTGTGTATGCAGAAAAAGGCCTGCATGATAAAGGACAAAGTGCACCCAGCAGCACACACTCTCTGTCCCCTTCCCCTTAGGGAGAGGGCTGTGGAAGTGGCTGACTAAAAAACAGCTCAATTCCAACAGCAGTGGGACCGATGAACACCAGCAGAGCTCTCAAGGTGTTTTGAACACATATAATGACATTTACCAATGTATTGACAATATTTGCACACCACTAAGATTGTTATACAGCTGAAGTCTATGCATCCTTACCACTCTTCTGTATGAAAAATATTTTTTTTCTTTAGATTTATGATTTAAAAAAAAAAAAAAAAATAAAATTTGGTCTTTACGATAGGATAGGAGAGACCTCAGAAACAAATTTTAGAGAAAATGCTACACGAACATGTCAAAAACACAATTTTCAGCAGAGTTTATGTGACAGTTAAAAAAAAATGGAGGATATATATTAAGAAAATTAAGCTTAAAATTGCATTTCTTTATTCAAATCATTGTAAAACAGGAGCAAATGCGAAAAAGCCATTGGACAAACATGTAGGTGTGATGTAGAAGCTACAACGGCAATCCACAAGCTCCCTGCTTTGCTTAATTCTGATGCATCCACTTACAGACAAATAAATGCATGAACGTTTTCAATGTCCACAATCGAGCTGTTATCTGGCTCAAAACTGTACGGCTGGATAATTCCAATATTGCTCGCCGTTGTTGTCGCACCGGTAATGTTGAGTTAGGGTTGTGACAGGCTGTAAGCTTTCGGGAGAGAGTGTAGACAGATGGATGATAGGAAACTGGCGACTCTGCATCAAGAGTCTCGCCCACAAATAAGAGGCAAATTTTTTAATGAACTACTGCTGCTCTGCAGAAACTGTCCTAGAAAATGAAAGTTTTTTTGGGCTAAAAACGGCATAGCCATAACTAAAAGACCACTATTTTTAGGGATTGGGTCTTTAAATGTCATAAACAGTCGGAATTGGTTGAAAGTCTAATGTATTTAACAGCTTGTGGTAAACATAGTTCATCACCTTTTATGGGAGGTTCCTTTATGCTTGTCTGACGTGAAATAGAAAAATTCTGGATCCACTCAAAGCGATGCTGTAAAGGAGAAAATCAAAAGGCTGCATCAAACAGGTTGTGTGATTTTGTTGCCAGGCAGAGTGTGTTACCACACAGAGACCAGGAAAAGGCAGATTATCCCAATTATAAAGCAACTGGTTTTGACATTTATAGAAGTGTTAAACAGGAAGGAAGGACAAATACGGGAATATGTCTAAACGATCAACATATACCAGTTACCAGTGAGTCACTTGTGGTTTCAAAACCACTCAAAACCTCGGCTTCATCAGGCTAATGATCCTTTTAGGCTAAAAATACCTGCTGAATGAGGGGGGAAAAAAATGAAAGCTACACTGGTGTTGGTCATGGCCGCTCTCAGAAAACCCCAATCCTGGGCAGGATTAAACATTACACACTTCACACGCTCAGACACACTTGTAAAGGCCTGAACCAGATCAAAGCCCCCATTGAATCGCCAAAACAGAGCCACTTCAGGCGAGAACGGACTGAAAAGAAAACACAAACATGTATGCTTGGTGTGTATCGCAGCTGTTGTCTGTGTGAGTATGAGGAACAAACACCCAGCAGCTCTGATGACAACCAAACAACTTCCCATCTCCAAAAAGGTGATGTGTTCTCACAGCAGCATGGTGATAGGATGCTGCCTGTTGCTAAGATACTAATGTGTCATAACCAAAGTGCTCCTCTCGTTTACTCCAGTGATATCACGGAGGTGGCCATGCAGCAAGCATTGTTCATGGACTCATACAATGCACACATGATCGATGCCAGTCGGCTGTTTGACAGGAGTCCTCAGCAGAAGAAGCCAAACACCTGCTGCTTCTGTCGTGCAGTTTGACTGATAAACACACCATGAAGAAGACAGTCGTTCAGTGTAAACAACAACAATGGAGTAAAACATGTTCCCCACTATGGATTAGCATTAACATGCAAAAAGTAAACTGAAAAGGATGCTTGTGCGAGGAAGAAGAAGCGTCACATGACCATTCACAGTCACACCTTCACCTCTCAGGTTCTACACTGCAGGGGGGTGGGGATGTTCTGCACGTGCTCATTACATCTAATTACACGCACTGGCTGCGGAATCCTGGGGGTAAACAGCAATTTTTGAGAGAGATGCGCCAACTTTAAGTCAGCACAAACAACTATAGTACCACCACCAGTGATGCTCAGCCTCATCATGAGCTCCTCTGACTGAATGTCCTCAACCACATCCTTCCGTAACCAAATCCGCTGAGAGCGCGGGTCTCTACTTTCTTCGTGTGCCATTTTTCAACAAATAATGACATGTTCTCAGTCCTTTTAGAAAGTCCATACGACGTGTGTACATCTACGAGGACAACAAACTCACCTCAGCAAATGATGATGAACTTCTCAACACGCCTTCCACCCAAATACTTTCTTCGAATAGCGCGCGGGGAGAAAGACAAACAACGCGGAGACGCACTTTTCGATTCTATTTAGGAGTAGAAATTGGAGTTATCATAGTTCCTGCCAGCGGGAGCGCAACAGAGTGTGACCGTTTATCATCCTCCAAGCTGTCAGCGCAGCGGACCGACCGAGCTCCATCAAGCTAACGGAGTTAGCTTAGCAGCACCGGAAAATGACCCGTTTTCAAAATAAAAGCCGCGTAAATCATAAAGAGTACTTCCGTTTTTTTCATACGACATTTCACAGAAAGCATGAGTAAAGTTTTTAAATTGTTTGCTTTTCCATAATTATGGCTGAGATGGGAGCAATCAATGCAACCTTGCATTAAAGTGTTCAAATTTATCCTTTGAGTAATTGCTTTTTATTTTTACATTACCATTATTTTGACAATATGAACAAAGAATCCTGGAAAAAGAGTTTTAAATTTGTTTTTTTTTAATGGATTTTCTAGTTATTGCAAAAGTCCTTCACAATTAGCCCAAGTAATTATGATGTAGAAAAGGGGCTAGTTTATAAAGTGCATTTGAGATGTCAATTTATAGTATTCATGAGTAATTTAATGACAGCTATTAAAAAGTGACTTAGAAAATGTAATTCGTTTTATGGTTATGAGTCTGCATGCAGAAAAAGGTACAAAACTCTTTAAAATCAGCAGATTTCTAGCAGATTCAGAACAAAGGAGGAGGACAGTCTATAAAGTGCATTTGAGATGTCATTTTATAGTATTCAGAAGTAATTTAATGACAGCTATTAAAAGGTGACTTAGAAAATGTAATTCGTTTTGTGGTTATATGAGTTTTCATGCAGAAAAAGGTACAAAACTAATTAAAATCAGCAGTTTTCTGGCAGATTCAGAACAATGGAGGAGGACAGTCTTTGCAGTTTTATGTGCCACTACTGTTAATAGTATCACAAAAGACATCTCTGAAATATATGCATATTTTTGAATCATTAAAACCTAAAAATAAAAAAATATATAGAGTTTTTTGAAAAACTAAAATGCTTTATTGCTCAGTGGAGTTTGGAATAACATCTCTTTATACTTGTTTCATAACATTATTGTCTGATTTCCTAGTAAACAACTACAGGTAACAACTTCAGCTGTTTTCGATAAAAAACAGTGTTTAGATCAAATAATATGATTTCAAGATGTTTTTGGTTTACATGAATTCATATTGTTTTGGAAAAAGAATAGTTGAGATTTTATTTAGTAAGAGTCATGGAATTATAAGTGTAATAAACACAAGATTCGATAAATATATGGTAAATTGTTTGTTAAAAAACTTTTTTTTAACACTTTAATAAATTTGATATTTGCTCATTTATGTTTTTTCTTAATCTTTAACTTGTTTTTGCCATACAGAAACAGTTCAGATCATTTAAAAAATAAGGATTTTGTGTGAATGTATGCCTTTCCAAAATAGTTAAGAAGAGTACAGCTTTTACAAATGATTGCGATCTTTAAATGGTTGGTGCGTGTACAAACAATTTTATTTTTGTAGGAAATATATACATATATATTTTAAATTAAATTCTAAAATGCATAATTTATAGCCAGTAGCCCATCATCAGTCACTTATGTTTGTATAGATATGAATCTGTAAATGTATGGCTCCTATTCAGAAAGATTAAATAAAGTTTTTAAATTAAAATGGGTCCTCCTTTGACAACAGCAATTGTAAAAAAAAAAATCACATATTATTCAAATTTTGTAACAATAAAAATAAGAATATGATAACATCTGAGAATGTAGGAAAAAAAAGATGTAGTTTTAATTTACTCTTGTTTCCTTATCTTATATATGGAAAGGCATCAGAAAACAGAGCTTTTCCCAGCTGTCCCGGGAGAAAATGCAAGACACACTGGAGCTACCAGAAGAAAAACAAAAACAGTCATGTTTCTCTTTAAGATGCAAATTACAAATCAAGTGTAGATGCATGATTTTGAATCTTAAAAAATACAACTTCACTAAAACCTCCACGCCATCACTGAGTCTTCCAAATAATCAGAGCAGAAATGTTTTTCATATAAATAAGCATTTTTAAATAATACTATCTTTAAAAATGTTGCATGAAAATTATAGTCAGATGACAGGTTGGTAAACTGTCTTTCTTTTATGCTACTATTTATTTGAACCTATCCTAAAACTAAATAAAACAGTTTAATTAAGATATCACATAGATGTCCACAGTAAAGCATAGTACATCCTATCAAATAAAAAGCTAACAGCAGAGGTGAATCAAGGGATTTTCTTTATTACCACTACTGACCACAGGATGGCGCCAAAGGTTTATATGGAAGGAATTCAAGGCCATCACAGCTGTCGTGTCAGCAGCCAGCTTCTGTCCTTTTAGTCAAGTCCCATGAATAACTTCATGAAAACTTAACTCAATAACTACAGTAGCTTTTCTGAATATAAAATAGTTAATAAAGGATTTACAACTGATAAAAGATGAGAAAAAATAAAATATGTTTATTTAAAAAGAATAGAATGTTCACATGTTTCCATACTTTTCATTTTAGAACCTTTAAACACAATTCTTGGCAACAGAGAA
Organism: Oryzias latipes; assembly: GCF_053564925.1. NCBI lineage: Eukaryota > Metazoa > Chordata > Actinopteri > Beloniformes > Adrianichthyidae > Oryzias > Oryzias latipes. The sequence continues at coordinate 28,067,792 of NC_136242.1, read as the reverse complement.
AAAAAGAGTGTTTAAAAATTATTTTTAGGACTGTATTTATGGGTGAAAGAGTGAGATAGCCTCAGTAGTGAAATTAGGCGTTTGGAAGTTTAAAGAAGACAAATAACTTTCTAGGTTATGATTCTATAACTTTCATCAGATCACAACAAACCTAACCATAAAACTTACTGCTTTAAAAAATAAAATAAATAAATAAAAACACATCAAAACAAGGTGCACATGTTTTTGAACCTGAAAGCAGAAACAGTCATTACATTTAAATTCTAATAAAATCCAGTGTCACTTTCAGAAATTACACACTCCACCTAGAAAAATCTGTACCAAATAACAAAACAAAACAACTTTAAAACTATAGATAAAAACTTTTTGTCCATTTAAAACAGCAGAAATAAATATAGAGCATAGGTAGAGACCACAACCTAAAATGATGATATGATCAGTGTGAGTTCTGAGGTGCATTTTTCACTTTTGTGTCTCTACATTTGTAAACTCAATCCAGTGCAATTACAGTACCTAACAGTGTATGTGTTGGCATCTTTAAAACAATCAGAAAAAACAAAAGCCTTTCCCCGTCACACAGCAGAACAGGACAGGTCACGTGGATGAGAATGTCAGCCTCCTGTCCTTCAGCATTAATCTCTGCTGCTCATTCAGTGGGACTCTGTTCTTCCACAGCCTAAACAAGAAAAAATATTGCTGTTTTTTTTTGTTAAAACTAATATTTAGGTTAAAGGGCATTGATGTCAAAATGGAAAGAAATTAGATTATGGCAAAAGAGTCTACAGAAAGAACACCTGATGACTTGCAGAGAAGGACAGGTCCAAGATGCTTTAACTAAAGTCTCCACTCCAGAAACACCTATGAGGTTGCACTCCAAACTAAAAAAATAAATAAAAATACCATCAGAACTTCTACATCACAAACCAGCAATTACTGATTTGTGTTCCTGAAAAATTCTAAACAAAGTGGGTCTAACTTCAAGCATCATTCTGGTTTGAAGTACAGCAAAATCAGAAGTCTTTCAGTTACAAACTGATAAAGCAAACATAAGAGCGGAATAAAAAGAAACTCCTCAAAATGCTAAAAGGTAGAGTTTAATTTGACTCACTCTATCCGAACTAACTTGGGACAGAATGGCAGGAGTCCAGAGAGCTGCAGAGCCACATCATCTCCACATCTGTTCCATCCAAGTCTACAAAGGACAAAGAAAACATTACTGACAAAAGCAGACTGTTTTCAAACACACTGCATCATGAGGAGCACTCTAAAAAGCTGACTAATACCACTTCTATAGAAGTACTTAAAATATTGAATAGATCCAAAATGAAAAACATATTAAACCGACATAAAATAGTCTATGAAAATACCATCAACCAAACTTAACATTGACTTTTCCGATAAATCAGACACACGCTGGAATTTGTGACTTTAACCAATGACGCCAGTAAAATATGGCAAAGTCACAATCGTATCACTAATCATTGTATTTATTTTTTTGTTGAAGTTTACCCCACGTCCTGAATGAGGGGGCATTCAGCCAGACTGGCAGCAACAAGGCTCAGCTCTGAGGTCCCGACAGAAGTAAGACTGAAAACACAAAATATAGAATCAGGACAATAAGCCTCGTAACGGCGTGTTGACTTCCATAAACAAACACGTCTCACTTTATCTGGGTGAGCTTCTTTAAGCTCCGTATTGCTGTGGACAGAGCGGCGGCGCCGTCACGTCCAAGATGGTTTTCTGAAATACTGAATCCACAGATGAAGGGAAACTTTCTGCATTAAAAAAAATTGAAATTCTTCTTGTTTATTTTTACACTTACTCTAACACAGTGAGGTGTGTGAGTGACGGCAGAACCAGAGACATCCTGGCAGCAGTGAGGTCGCCAAGGTCATTACTGGACAAACTGCAGCAAAACCCAAAAACAGCACATAGTAGAAAACGAGACAACGTCCTTTACGGAATTTGGCATTTTAGCAAATAATATTTAAACAAAACACGTTTTCCGTAATTAAAAAATAAACTGGAATAACAACAAATTTGTATGATCATGACTGAATCAAAACCGAAAGATTTAAAAGATGTTTCATAACTCTAAACATGTACTGTATTAGCTTGTTCTACTGTAAATGTTAAAGACTGTGCACTTTTAGCTCAGGTGAGACTACAGGGATTCAGTGTACAGGCGTGAGTCAGGTGTTAAAACGTTCATGCTCGTACTGGAGCTCTCTCATGTGGATGCAGCTCTTCAAAGCATCCAGCAGCCTCTCCCCTGCCGTGTCACCCATGAAGTTCTTGGAGAGACTGGAGGACGAACACAACAGAGATCAGGGTGAAGCTTATTTCAATTCAATTCAATTCAATTTTATTTGTATAGCCCAAATTTACGTTCTAGGGCTTCATTTTGAGGTAATTCCCTCCCCAAACCCTAAAGTTCAAAAGGTCACAACTGAAAAAAACAATAGAACAACTTCATTTAGCATGACTTCTACAAAAAAAAAATTAAGGCTTAAATAAGGCCTGTTCAAAACCTCTAACAGAGCTGGCAGATATTTCCTCATGTTTGTTAACTCTATTTGATTTTGCCTGGAGAAATGATCTCTTTCATTAAACATGATATTAGGTTGGAGAAGCTCTGCTCTTTTCCTTGTCAGGTTTTTGACAGTTAGCAGAATAAATCCAAAAAGCTTCAATGAACCAGGTTGAAAGGACAACATCTGCCGTCCGGCAAAAGGCCTCTTTTTAAAAATCAGCTTAAGAAAATGTGTGTTACTTTTATCCAAACACGATATAACCAACATGCCGTAAAAACCTGACGTTCAGTTAATAAAACCTACAAAGTCAAAGCCAGAGGAACCATGGGAAGGGAAAGAAAACACACAAGCAGTGCAGAGTCTTTCACTTCCACAATCTGTCCTTCCACATGGGGGGGATGTGGGGCAATGGTAGAGCAGTTGAGCTCTGATTGGGAGATCACAGGTTTACCTGCCCAAGTGTTTAAGTGTCCTTAGGCGAGACACTGAACTCCACATTGGTGGTCATACGTTGGCACCAGTTTTTAACAACAGAGCCGCCATCAGTGTGTGAATGTGTGTGTGTGTGGGTGAATCGGACTGGGACTGTAAAGCGCTTTGGGCCATCTGAGAAGAGAGTAAAGCAGTAAATAAGTATACGCCATTTACTATTAGACCTTTAGCGACTGAGCCCCAGAGTGTGAGAAAAATGACTTTCATCATTCAATTTATTAACATCTTGCATCCTGCACAATATATCGCAAATTTATCTTTATCGCGATTTTCAAACTGTGCAATATCCATATCACCTTATCCATATAAACCTTAAATGTGCAATCATATTGCAGCTTGAAATATTTAATGAATCAAATAAATGCCTTTATGCATTTGACCAATCAGATGGAGCCTTTCACATTGTTGAACAATCGGCTGGAGCTTTTATGTTAGATGTTGGCCTCCTATGAAGGTCATTTGGAATATAATTCCAGGTATTTTTGACTTTTATTCAAATGAAATGTTGCAGCGAAATGGAAATGTTTTTGGCTGTTTGGCCATTTGTTCATATCCCGCAAGTTATATCGTCATCGCAATATTGATCATAATATCACACATCGCAAGTTGTCCACAAATCGTGCAGCCCTAATGTCTTCTGTACTGGACATGAGCTCATGGTATGTCAATTTTAATCACAAAAAAGATCTCATGGAGCTAAATAGAAAACTTTTGGGCCTTTTTACTGAAATCCCATGACTTTGGGAGTCTGAGGAGAAGTTTGTTTTCATGACAGGAAAAGTTGGAAACTGCATGAAGATATTTTCCTTTGTCACTTTGAAAAGTCAAAGCATGTTAAATAGTTTTGCTGAATAATTTACAGAATTCTGTAAGAACGAAGCTCAAAGAATGAAGAGATGTTAATTAGAAAGAAAATTTTTATCAAATAAATCTGTGCATAAAATCAACATCTTCCACGGCAAAAAAAGCCTTTTCCTGCACAATATTTAAACTTAACTTAAAACTTAACTATAAAGCTACAAATACCACTAACATGTCTTAAAACAAAGAACAACTTTATTTTGCATTGAAACATCTAATTTAAATACAAAAAACAATAACACAAACGTATATCATGTTTTACCAGATTATTTTGAGCTCTTTCCAGTCAGGCAGGAAATGGGTCAGCTGCTGAATCCCCCCTTCAGACATCCTCCAGCCGTCCAACCTGAGAAAAGACCCGGTTGTCCTCGTTAAGGTCAGTTATAATGAAAAGAGAGGAGGTTGATCACATCCTGCTTAAGAGGGGAAACACTAACCCAATCTCCTCTATTTGTTTGTTTCCTTCCATGACAGTCAGGAGATCCAGCATCCTGTCCGCCTCGGTTTGTCCAGCTGCTTTTCCAATCTCATCTAGCCTTAAAACATCAGAACAAATCTACAATCAAACTTACTATTTGCATGCCAAAGTGAAACATTAAAGGGAACCAAAATACTTTGGATGTTGTGACATGCAGGAGTCCTTCACAGTAATCTAATAATATCAATTTCCTGACTTGCAGGAGTCCTTCACAGTAATCTAATCATATCAGTTTCCCACAGACAAATGTCGCTAAACCATCTAAACAGACCTGGCACTAAACCACCTGTGCTTTGACTTTGTCCTTTAACATTTACAAATATTTTACACCTTCACACCACGACAGAACAGGAAATGAAGAATGATCCTGTCTACCTATAAGTCTACAAGAGAGGAGATGCAATATTGGAATTAGAGCCCACTAAATTATAATGAGGTTTATACAGAGGCGATGACATGCTGGAATGATAAACTGCAGCTTCAGTGGCTACAAGTCGAGGTATGAGCTGCAGCTTTGGCAGCAACAGTGAATTGCACCGTAAATAGTGAGAGTGGCCTGGGATATAAATGAGTGACGTGCGTTGGTGCGACAGCAGCAAGATTACTTTGAATGGTTCAGTCCTATTTCCGGCTCTCACATGCCCCTTTCTAAAGACTTTCCCAGTCCAGTTGTAAAGCACCTTGTTACTATTGTGCTGTAGTAGAGAGAAACAGGCTTTCTTAAAAAAAAAAGACTACATTTGTTTAAATTAAATACATTTAAATGTGTTTATGCTTTAAAAAACACAAACATTTTGTAATTTTACACATTTGATATTCCAACACATTTCTATAAAAGAAACTCCTCAGAAAGCAAAACTTCTCCATTAATCTTTTTTTTTTTTTTTTCTAATTAATTTTACGAATTTGTAGCTATAGTTTTAAAAAAGGGTCGGAACTTTAAGCACTGTTGAATTTTATGACAGAGGATCAATTTCAAGGGTTTAAAGCAGCTAGAGTGACTAAATGTCTGACAGAATCAGCCTTTTTCTTACATTGAGGACAACATTTCTCACATTATTCTTGTGACGATTATTTCTTTTTCTCATTTTTTTGTCAACAGGCACTGCTGGTGACCCTAGAGATTTCTTTAGTGGGATGACTTTATTGTCAACCTTGAGTTGGTTATATTATCACTGTAGTTAATTCTACTAAATTGGGGCCCTGTGGCTACATGTGAAGTAGAGGTTTGGCGCAAATATGAGCTCAGGTCTTAAGAAGTTGAAGTAACAGCCTAGGGCTTGTCTAGGGCTTGAATGTGACAAATTAGAGAAGAATTCAGGCTTTCTTTTCAAAGTTAAAATTAAAAGCTGACATGATAAAATGCAGTTTGAGTTTGGAAAAACTCGGCAGTCAGCGCTGATGATTTCGCACGAGATCCGTTTACAAATGTGCCTGAGGTTCCCGGAAAACCGATGGGTGCTGAAGATCCTAAAGTGACAGTTCTCTCTTTCTGCCCTTCATCAACACTGAACATGGTCCTATGAGTAAAAATATCTGTTATTTTTAACTGGAGAAAGTTTCCGTGTAAAGTGAGCACATCAGAGCAGGGTGTCTACAGATATACCTTTAAATGTAAACATTTTTATGACCTTTTAAAAAAAAAACTCAGAATCTAATTTAAGACTGTATAAAAAAAGAAAACGACACAAACAGCCTGAGTCTGCTCTTTCTTGCTCTATACATGCAATTCGATCGCTATGATCCCCATTGTGCCAAATTTAAATGTCTTTCTGCGAACTAAGCAGTTTGCTTCATAAGAATTTGCACTAATCAATAATCACTAATCAGTCTCAAGCACCGCAAGTTTAAAGACCATTTCTCCATAAAATTGAACTTTCCCTTTTTCCCGCAATGACGAGCAAAAGCGAATTAGCTAGCTGACGATTGACCACTAGGTCACGACCCCCCGACAAAGCACATCCTGGAAATGTTTTGGTTTTTTGTGACAGAACAGCAGATCAGTTGACGAGAAAACTTTAAGACCCGTTCACCTGAATTTAAGACAACGGAATACTTTATAGGGCCTTATTTTAGTGTAATCAAGTTTAGGAGCTTTTAAGGACAGAGATCAGGTTTAAGATGTTTAACTTTGTCTAAACCCTTAAGTCTGTTGAATCATTCAGGTGTAGCAGAACGTTTTGCAAGATTAACCACAAAAGCTCAAAGGAGAGATTTTTCATTTTATTTGACAGTTTTCAAAGTTTACTGTAACCATTTAAAAAACACAGCTACCATGTCAACTAAAAAATGTCTGATATGAGTTGTGAACATTAATAAATGAACACTGGTAAGAGATTTGATTCCAAATGGGTTCTTGGGGTTCTTAGGAACTCTTTCTCACCTGAGGCACCGCATAGAGTTGCTGTTCTTTAGGACCTGAGCTAAAGCTGTCCAACCCCCATCGCTCAACTGCACACAGTCCAGACTTGGAGTTCATGTAGCAACAGACATAAAGAAATTATAAACGTGTGTAGTTTAAAAACAGTTATTTCTCCCACATATTCATCTGCATGCATGTCTCACCACAGGCTCTGCAAAGTGATGCTCTGTTGCAGGGCTTCGATGACCTGCAGCTCTGCAGCTGGAGACCACACACAGTGGGACAGACTGCAGAGGAAAATACTGCTTTATTGCCAGAAGGGGAGGAAACTTTCAAATGAATCTGCAGCATGCACTCCTATTAAAGCACGCCATTCTCTGACCCCGTCATTCAAGTTACAAAAACCAAGCTCTGTTGAGAAGACCGATGGGTAAATTCTTACCTGATCGATCGAAGGCGAGGTAAGAACGCTGCCATGCTGTGAGCGGCTGTGTCATTAATGACATGACCTGACAGACTGACAGAGAAAGACTTACTTTACAACCTCAGAAACGGACAAATCAGTCATGAACTTCAATGTTATCCAAACTGCTGACGTCAGTATAGTCATGTGAGCATTAACCATGTTTGGGCCTTTCCGACTCACTTTAAGCACTGAATGGAGGAAGACTGCGAGATGACCTGTGAGAGCTCCTCAACCACAGACACAGATCCCACTTTCATCGCAACACTGCAAAGAGAAGATTTTATCAACCAAGAACTTCAGCAGACTGGGGTTTTCAAAGAGACAGTTTTCACCTGAGACTGGTGAGATTTGGCAACAAAGGCAGGAGGGAACACAGAAACTGATGTTCTTCAATGTCCAGTATATCGAGGGAGAAGCTGAAGCAACAGGAAAACATATTAAACCCAGAACAATGCAATTTATTTCAAAGCAAAAAACCTTTTTATGAAATGTTTTCATGAGAAAGTACTAACTCCAGCTCCTTCAGTGAAGGGAAGCGTTGGGTGGTGCTGCACATCGATGCTTTCTGTTCCACAGCTGCTGCTCTGTCAACAAGGCTTTGAGGAGAGCAAAGAAGAACTCATTTTATTTTTACAGTTCTTCTCTTAGGACCAGGAGCTCTAGATTATGACTTTATCATCCAAAATCAGCTAGAACTACAACGGTACATGTTCTAATTTAACAATTTTGTTTTTAAAAACACAAAAATAATTACAGCTGCACTTTTTTTCTCATCTTAAAAATGATTTATGCATCAGTCGCAACTAAAGAAACAAGTTTAAGAACAAGCTGTAAAAAGATTACTATAAGCTGTAAAAAGATTACTATAGCACTTGACTCCCCCCCCATCCTTCAACAGGAAGTGGAAATAAAGAAACAATGACGTCTCAAATTTCCTACGTAACTCAAACAGCCTGGGTTATTTCAAGTTCTTGTTTTCATATTGCATTCATATCTAGCATCTCATTGTGTAGTTGTTTTAAACTCTTGAATTCATCACCTTGCAGAAGTCAGAGCAAAGGTTTCCTTCATGGTCAGATGAAGAGTTTTATGATGAATTCTAAAAGGAGAAGAGGAAAATAACACGTAGACGTGATTTGAAGCTCTCTGTTGTGGCTTTTCGTGATCGCTTGAGTCTGTATTTTTGTGATAAGAGTGGTCTGCATGCAAACCTTTGCATGCATCACCTGATTGTTTGAATGTTGGTCTTGATCTCCAGGCAGTGACGCAGTAGATCAACAGCTTGTTCAGCTTTAAACCAACTTTCTTCAAAACTGATTTAAAAAAAAACAGCATAAAAAGTCAAGCATTTGATTCAAGAGCCCAAATAAATGTGCAGTCTTCTCCTACCTGACACTGCATGCTGTTTGACGGGGTTGGAACATGTTAAAAAAACCTTCAATCCACTCTGACTGCAGAAGATTGTTCTCAAATCTGTGGATCAATGAGACCAATGAATGACTCCAGTGTCAGTGACCGAAACACATGTTCTATCCACTCCGTCACCATAAAAACCTTTATCTATTAGGGTTTTCTTTGTTGGAATCTTTTTATCTTTATATCACCAAATAAAAAAAGAACTGCAAGCCATGACCTAAGGGCATCAACTCCAAATGCAACACTTCTGATGATCTTTACTGTTAAGAAAAACTGATTATATAAGGTGGAGTTACAAGAATCTTTAGGTCTGTTTGTAGACTCAATAGATGATGAAGATCTCTTTTTATTTTAGCAACTGTTAGAGAGTAACAAGACAAAAAGATCAAACAAAGAGAAGAATTATCAGAGCAATTTTAATGGCATACAGAGAATATGGGGTTTAAACCTCAAAAAATTGTTTTCCCTTCAGCAGTTTTTATTTTTGTTATGCTAATTATCCACCAATCAGTCAGTCTTTTTGGTTAACATTTTTCATTTGGTTTCTCCAGTTCTGACCAATAGGTAATGGCTTGTGGTTAAAATTAAAGTCTATTAAAATACTCTAATAAAAAGTTACAGGTAAAATGTACTTACTCTATTTTGCTCAAACTTGGACAGTTGGACACAATTTCTGCCAATCTGATTAGATGATCCCGCTGCAGACTGCAGTTTCTGACACTAGTAAACAATGACCAAAAGAAAAAGAAAAGATTTAAGGTTGATGGTTTGAGGTTGACTGATTGAGGTTTCCTTTGCAGGATTTTCAATTCCAAGTTCAGTTTTAGACCTCACAATAACAACATCACAGCATACAGAGCTGCTTTAATCTACACAACATGATAAATGTCGTATATTTTTGATGGAATACAACAAAAAAAAATCAGATCTACTTAAACAGCCCTTACAAAACGTGGTTTCTATAAGCTTAACTGATATTTACCTTAAAGATTTTTCATGATTTCCCTCTTCAAACCGAATGAGACACCTCTCGTCTTCGCTCAAACTGTCAACAAACATACAAAAATGACAAGCAAAGATGTTAAGAATGCACTTTGACTTGTGTTTGTTTAATAATCTGATTAATTTACATTTAGGTTTTTGCTAAATCGTTAAGCATGAACTGACCTGACTTCCACAGCAGAGGCATCAGAAGAGCTGTGGAGAGTTGAAACCACATCAAGAAGCCCCTGCTGGCTCAGTCCATTGTTGCTGACACTGTGAGAAGACATTTTTTACATGTTTAAAAACCACAATTTCTATTGCACCATATGCCTAATGCTTTCCATCATCTACAACTTAAACTAAAGAAGGAAGAAACAGTAATGACAACATTACTCACTTGACAAAGCAGCTTATTTGAAGGTTTGGTAGAAAATCCACCAAGCTCTTCACTCCAGCATCTCCTAACTGGTTGCCTGACAAGCTAAATAAAAGAAACCCAAGCAGTTCCACTGATCATCAACAGAGACCTGGCCATGTATGCAGGTGATTCAAATGTGTTTCTTGAATTTCTTACTCAAGGTAAGACAGCTGCACTCCCTGCTGCAGGATCTGAAGCAGCATCTGAATGTTCTCCTCCCTGAAGAAGAAGTGACTTAACCTGCATGAGACAGAAACAGACCAGGACAGAACGATAAACATCTCAGGCGGTGAAATAATATGACGTTTCTGTTATTCATTACACAGGAGAAAAAAAACACAACACATAAAGCACATCGTACGTATGTAACATGTTTCAATTTAACCTTTATCCAAAAAAAAAAAATCACTCCTCACACCTTTGAACAAATTAACAGCCATTTTATTGTGTATTTGACAGAACGTTGTTATGGACTTAAAAAAAATGGAATTGCAAACATTCATTCATCTTCTAATCCGTTTTATCCCGGCCACCTGCGGGCAAAGGCTAGGGAAACCCTAGACAGGTCACCAGTCTATTGCATGGCCACAATCACACACCCATGACTCACATTCACACCTATGGAGAATTTACAGAAACCAATGACCCGTGTTTTTGGACGGTGGGAGAAAGCCAAAGTCCCCAGAGAAAACCCACGCATGCACGGCGAGAACATGCAAACTCTACCCATAAAGGTCCCCCTTTGATGTTCTGTTTCAGTTTCCCCAGCTGGGACTTGAACCAGGGGCCTTCTTGCTGTGAGGCAAGAGCGCTAACCACTAACTACTAACCACTGCTCCACCATGCAACCCTTGGAAAGTGTCTAAAATGCTATTAATAACTGATCACAAACCTGAAGATGACGTGTTCTGTTTTCATGCAGCCAAACTTGATGAAGGACTCACCCTGTGGACTAAAGAAGCATTCAAAGCATCCGGTTATCAAGTTTACTCACATATGATCATTATTTTACTGGAAGATACATCAATGTCTAAAACAACAGACTTTCAAATTTCAAAATGATTCTTATTATTATTAAATGTCAATCTTTCATGAAAAGCAAAGGTAAATCTTTCAAAATTAAGTGCAATCTGCCAGTTTAAAATAACTATTTACGAGGAAAAAATAACCTAAATGGATGAAAAAGGATTGCAACAACTGAAGAATGCACCATTGGTTTATATATAAAGAGATACATATCTGCCAAATCCTATTTTATTATTAGTCACTTTAAAATAAATGACGACTGATATGGAGCATTTGTTATATTTTTATTATTTTTTCATAGCAAAATAGTACAGTAGGTTGATGAAATTATAGTTTTTTTTGTTTTTTTTAATTAAGAATTTAAATTGTAAGCATGGATTTTCTTGTTAAAATCCCAACAGGTTTTTTTCATTTTAAATACTTGAGAATCACATAGTAAAATGAAACACAAGGCGGAGGGGGTGTGACACAATAGTCCCAAAATTGAACCTTTAGATAAATGCAGCTTGAGTTACCTGAGATCCACTGAAGTAACTCGATTATTGTCTTTCAAGCAGCTGACCAGAGTGAGAGCATCTTTTGTAGAAGTGATGCTGCATTCAACACTGAGAAGGAGAGAAGTGATAACATTTATTCAAAAGAAAACATTATCGTTAACAATGAAGCTAAGCATTCTCTCAATAATATTCTGAATATTTTAAAAATGTGGCGCAGAAACATGATTATCCCTGTTTCCCTGAGCATATTTTGTTTGTGTTTATTGTACTTAATATTTTTAATATATGTGTTAAGATGGACAAACAAAAAAATTCTATTTATCACTTCTTGAGTAGAGCTGTAAAACATTTTTTAGTAGAGTTAGCAATAAAGTTAATGGAGTTCAAAAATAAAGACTGAAACCTCCCTCAGCTGATGGCTATCAAACCTTCAGTCAATAAGGGAAGTGGCCTTTTCCTTTTTTGATGCCTGTAGTTGTTGGAAATAAAGTACCGGTGATGAAAAGCTTGAAGTTTAGAGGAAGAAATGGGCATTTGCAGCATTTTCTCTTAAAAGTATTTTATGTAAAATATGAACTTATTTCAACAGCAATGATCAAGTATAAAGCTTTGCAAGCGGCACTATTTATCCAGGATGTTATGAGACTATTATAGGCGTGTATGTACATTCATTCAATCAGTCGTAAGAAATCAATTACAAATACTTTCTCCTAAAAATGTATTCAAAAATAAAATATGAGCTAAAATAATTGGCTCATTAAAGCAAACTAACTTGAGGTCTCATATACTTAAACAGTCACAGTAATGTTGAAACACAAATGACCATAAGCAGCTGAGTAAAAGTATCAGAGCTGGAACTAAGAGCCTCAGGGGAAAACACCCTGAGGGGAAAACACCCTGAGGCCTACATTTGTAAAGTCAAGCTACAGAGAAAGGCTTATTCTGGGATAGTAAGCTGTAAAATAGATGAAAAAATTTAGTTTAGTCAAATGTGTACCCGAGTTTTTGTAGAGATGACATCCGAGGCAACATTCTTAGCATCATTTTAAGAGCTTTTTCAGCAAATGAACAGAAGGAGAACCTGAAACATTACAAGGACATATATATTACCATACAAAAGCTCTTTTACAGTGTTAAAAGAAAGAGAGCATATTTTCCTTTGTTTGTCTTACTCTAAGTCCAAGTGAAAGACGCAGTTGACCAGCATACTGCAAACTTTAGCTATAACCGAAGTTGAAAGGCTGCTGTTCAGTATTCTGGAAGAAAGATCAGCAATATTGAGGTTTGAGTTAGTTCTTGCTTTGTGTAATTAAAAAACCTGGAAATACATTACACATTGTGCCTTTCTCTATGAAGTCAGAGTACCTGAATGTCTTTGTTTGCTGTTTGATTTCACTAAATAAAAGATAGGAAACATTAAAAAGTTTGCTATTTAAAAAAAAAAGATTCTTTGAATTTAAAAATTCTTGAAAGTTTTTGAGAAAAAGTTTGTACCTTTTTTCAGGGTTGAATTGTAAAATCACCTGACCTTTGCCTTCATGACTTTAAAAAGAAAAACACAGCTCAATATAATTAGAAATTATACATATAACAATGATTCTCATTGCGGTAAAAAAAAGGAAAAGGAACAACAAAAAAGGCATAAAAAAGTACCTGATCTGAACTTGTGTCAAGTGGTTATGGGAGCATAGAGCCCCTGCCAACATCACTGCTCCTTCCATGCTGAGGTCATTGTTACTGGCACTAACAAAAGAAGAGCAACAGCCAGGAAAACAGAGTTACCATTCAAAGGTCGATCACTGGAAATACCACTGAACCACACAAACTGTCAATGTCAACAAACTTGTTAGATAAGAAACAAACAAAAACGAAAAAAACAAGCTTGTCTTGATTTTTTTTCCAGACAAAATTGAAAGTAAAGGTTCTGGCAACTTAAACGTTATGAACAAATATAAGAAGATTTAGACTAGGGTTAAATAATTTACCACCAGTTCAAGGACAGGAAGTCATACATGGAAATAATAAAAAAAAAAAAATCCTTTTTAAAAAAAGACAAAATTGAAAGTAACCCCCCCCCCCAAAAAAAAAAAAAAAGTTTGTTTTTTTCAAAGACAAAATCGAAAGTAAAAAAAAAACAAAACAAAAAAAAACTTTTTTTTAAACTTGCTGTTTTATCAAAACGTTCTAGCACACTTTCTTTCACATTTTTCTTGTCAGCCTCTGATTATCTTTATAATCTGACACCTCTGGTTAGAAACATCAGTATTAGAGTTGTGACATGTGCTGAACTTACTTTATTTCTTGGATTTTGTCTAAATGAGGCAGAATATCCAACAACTTCTTCAGACCTTTGTCACCCAAACAATTACTGGACAAGCTGGAAAAGGAAGAATGTGGAGATAATCTAACAACTTTAACACATCACAATGTGACGCTTTGAAAGAAAGCGCAGCAGGTTTACTCAATGGATACACAGATGACAAGTTCAAACTTCATCAATGGTTTCTTTTTCTCTGAAGCCACATAAAACAATACTTAGTAGCCCACATTAAACACAAATTAAGTAAATTGACGAATTTTTATAAACCTAATATTTCAACTTTTGTAACTGAAACAATCATTTAAAATATATCTTTTGTTTTATAGTTTCCCAACCTTTAAACATCAGTATCTTTTCATGGTACCTTTGATCAACATTATATTAGAGCCAAACCTTGACTACAAACAGCCATCCTGTTCCACAATCAGTTATCAAATATTAAGTCCAGTTTTTTTTCTTGCTGTTATCAAAAGCCCCGTCATGGACTTCTACCCAGAGAACTGGGACCTCCATCAAATTAGCATCTCTTTACTTCAAATATGAACTTATTCCACAGCAATGTAAAACTGAAGTTGAGCACCTGTGTAAATGATGAGGTTATTTGCTGTAAAGGGGGAAGTTAAAAGAAAAAAACTTTTTTTTTTTTTTTTACAAGATTATGGTCTGGTTTTGGAGGTGTAAAGTTTTTTTTTTCTAAAACCACAGCACATTTCAAGTGGATGCACTCTGAACAACTGCCTTGTGTTAAACCAAGATGGAGGCTCAATGGCTCATGTACAATTGTCTATATAAGACCTAAAAAATGGTTTACAATGGGTCTAAATCGAGATATAGACAGTGGAAAAGAAGTCAGAAAGCTGTTTTTCAAATTCAAAATCAGCTCAAATATAAGTCCAAGAGCAGAATCTGAGGTAAGGAGGTGTGTTAATTGATGGGAAAACCTGTTTTGGATTACACTTGCAGAATTCTAAATGTGACATTTCTGAATGCAACTTACTTGAGCTGAGTGAGACCTGAAGTGGTTCTGAGGCTTTGCCAAACTCTTTCTAGGTGAGCGGGAACCAGTTTACAGCAGCTAAGACTATCAGAGACAAAAGTCCCATACAATATTCAATGGAATTATGATCAAAAATGTTAAACATTACAAAAAAGAATATTTTTTTTATCTGCAAGGTAAAACAGACCATAGTGTTTTAGAGATTTCACTTGAGGGGTTTTCCGTTCCTCCAGCAAACACCAGAGATGCCTGGACAGGGTTCTGCAATCTTAAGCATAAAGATTCACACAGTTGTTTAAAAATAAAGCAGCCCCAGTTTTAAGAGTTATCCTAGTTTCACAAAGAAATGCTTTCCTGTGGTAATGTGTGATTACCATGTTGTGTGTATAAGGTTTGAAGGCAGACATGGAGCTCTGCATCTGTGCTTTACAGAGGAGGATCAGTGTTTTTTTGTACCTTATATTCAGCCCAATAACAAGAGGACAGTCAGACAGCAGAGCAACCAGCATCACCAAAGACTCCACTGATGAGCAGCTGTCATCCAAGCTGAGAGAAAATAGAGACACATTGTTGTTTGCTGTGCTGCCGTCCATATGATCCCAAAATAAACTGATGAAACTGATATGGGTTCTATAATTTAGAAAAGGAATTTTTACTCACACAATCTTTCTACAGATCTTAAGCTTTGGAACAAAGTATGTAAATGCTTTTAGAGTTTCATCATCCCAGCAGCCTCCAGAAAGACTATGGGGAACAAAAACAGAGAACAACTGTCACAGAGCAAGTTTGTATGACATGAAAACAAGAAATTAGGGAAACAAAAGAGGTTACATTTGCTTTCTTTTTTCATTTTTGCCTCACTTTGATGTGCAAGTTTTCCAGAAAGTGCATTTGTTACTTACTCTAGGACTGACAAAGCAGGACAGTTAACCAGTGACTTCACCAGGTTTTGCATCTCCAGCTTGTTCCATTTCTGATTTAACAAGCTAAAGAAAAGAAGATGATATGCTCGTGAAATCCTTCATGCCAGAAAGCAACTGCACCTTTGGTTTCCTGGAAGAGGGTGTGGACATCCTCTAACACCCACATAACAAACCCTTCCTGTGTTAAGTATTTTCTAAATCTAAAAATGTGATTTTGCAGTGCTGTTGCTCTTAACAACTGGAATAAAAGGAAAATAATTACCTCCAACTTGTGTTAAACCAAAAATTTTAAGATGGGATTTAGTTAAAGACCATAGCTTGTTTTAAATGCTTTTCAAATTGGATTTCTAATGTTTTATTTTTATTTATGGCCAATGTTATTTGCATGTATTTACATGTGACTATGCAAAGAAAATGATGGAAATTCATCTAAGCCATACGTAATACGTGCAGCCAAGATGGACATGCTGCATTTGCGGCACGTATTTTACCCTTAACCCTAACTGTAGTCCCAACCCTGCTGTAAATACTTGCGAATAGTCACTTTATATATTTATTTATTTGGCCTTTATTTTACCAGGAGGATCAGTTGAGAACTAAAGTGAATCAGGAGCTGATTGATCAGACAACCAGTCAGTTATCTATAAAACAATCTAAAGTCCATGTAATTGAAAATACAAGATTGTACTCGGGTTCTTAACAAGGAATGGTTTCAGGAAATTGGCAAAAGAAAAATCTGCAGAGGAGTAAACAATAAGAGATCTCTTGAGGCATTGTTATTACCTGATTGTTGGCTCAGGCTTTGTTTTCTGACTTCAAAAGAAAAAAACAATAAAACCCAAAGTTAAATTGCACATTTTATGATTTTATTGGTTTTATTCGTCATAAAACTCACCTGTTGCCATCAGATTCTTTTGAAAATGTAACCACTACTTCCTTCACACCACTGTAAACATAAAGCCAGAAAAATCAGGGAAAATAGAAATGACAGGTTTTCTTTTGTATTAGGTCTTGTGAGAATTTGGGATGTTTAATGCTGTTTAAGATTCATTATTATTGAGGAAGTTGACAAAGGTCATCAATTATTGTTTGCAGAATGCGTGGCTAGAGGTGAGGTGGTGTGATAAAATGTAATTAGGTCTTACTCTGCATAAACCTGCAGGATGTTCAAACAGGAACCCATTTTCTCAACAATGCAGTTCAGCGCTTGCAGAGAGCTGTTGTTTCGGCCCAGCCTACAAAGAGACACGTGTGCGTCAGCACATATGCAAATACATTCAAAGTTCCTGCTCCTTCTTGTTTTTCTAAAGCTGCGGATTTTTGCCAATTCAAAAGTCAGAACTTACTTTACAGAACTGAGATTTGGCAGTTTGGTAAAAAGCTCAACCACATGCCCAAATCCATCATCTTGCAGATTGTTGTCACTGAGACTACGACAAAAAAGAATGTTACAACATGAGACATTCTGAAACTGAATCACCAACAACATTCAAAAGTCTGCATTTTAAAGAGCAAGAGCACAAAATTGTTGGTGTCACAAGGAAGTACCGTACTTTATCTCAGTGATGTTGCAGCACTTTTGTAGACCTGAGGCCAAACTTTTTGCTCCAGCGGCTGTCAGACTGGCACCAGAAAACCTGCAGAGGAAAAAGGTCATTTCATTTAATCATTAGGCTATCAATGCAACATT
This sequence comes from Oryzias latipes, assembly GCF_053564925.1. Classification (NCBI taxonomy): domain Eukaryota; kingdom Metazoa; phylum Chordata; class Actinopteri; order Beloniformes; family Adrianichthyidae; genus Oryzias; species Oryzias latipes. The sequence goes on along the minus strand of NC_136242.1, from coordinate 28,050,328 downwards.
TAACAATACATGACACACACCCCCACCCCCAAAAAAACCCCAAAAACTTAAAAACTCAAAAACATACTCAAGTTTTCTCAGGTTTGGAAATCCAGGCAAAATACAGGACAACTTCTCCGCAAACTTGTCATTATACTTCCGGCTGTGAAAACTGAACACAAAGTAATCATCAATCATTCAGTTCAAAGTATCAATGACAGCCAAAGACTGTTTATAAATGACTTTTAGAATAAATCAAAATGTCACAAAATGTTTGTCAGCAAAGGGTTGAGGCATGTTAGTGAGCAGAGAAAAAAAGCACAAACTGCAGATGGAAATCTAGAAAAATCTGTCATCTGTAATCCAGACCTCAACAAAACAAAAAGCAGTACAACCACTGTTTTTTTTACAGGTATACATGTATTATGGATATATTTCACAGAAATTTCACCATAAACCTCAAACTGTCCAAAAGCTCACTTATGAGTGGTAAAATGTGTCCTTTTTTACTGCAAAAATCAAACAGTTTTTATATAGATCATTCTTCTAAACACAAAATGAAATTGAATAAATCCACAAACAAAGTAAAGACCAGGGGCCTCATTTATAAACGTTGCGTACGCACAAAAGAAGGCGTACGCCACTCTCTACGCAATAGTTGAGATTTAGAAAAAGCAAACTTGACGGGAAAATGTGCGGTCCTTCACGCAAGCTCTGACCCAGGCGTACACACAAAAACGGGTGAAATGAGAAACGGCGACGCCGTCGGCAGATGGAAGAAACACGTGAAAGTGAAAATGACAATACTGCCTCTCAGAAATAACATGAAGACTTCACAAAGCAAGTCTTACAATTAACAGCTACACGAACACCCGTTTGATCGATCAGCAGTGAAACAAACAAAAAAAAAATCTAACGAAAATTACAACAGAAATTCAAATGAACACTTACTTGCAGAAAGAAAAGTGAAATATGTTTTGCAATATTGGCATGTTGTGCAATTCATCCTCATAAATAATATAGTTAACAGAACGAAATAATGTGCAAAACTGAGATTCTCGTCAGGGTGTCCGTCTGGCGGGGCAGATATAGGTGCGGACGGACGGACAGACGTACTAATTCTGTCCACTGGGGGAAAGTTGTTTTCATATTAAAACATTTCTTCATAAGCTATGGAATTATGGTATTCATACATATAACTTTAGTTTGTTTTACTTTTGATAAAACCATGTATGGCGTATGTCTCAACCATTCACAAAGCAACAAGAAATTACATTTGCGCTGAACAATTTCCCATTTCCACGTCGATTATTACCGACATCTGTAGCTTGTCAGATGTAATAAATGGATGGAAATAAAATGCCCCATCACAATGCGTAATGACGCACAATGGCTGATCTTGCACTCTTAGAAGATGTGGCAAATGGAAGAATTCGGAGTGAACGCATCTTTAGACAGCAAGAAGACTTGCTGGCAAACAAGGACGAGTGGCTTATGAGCCGGTTCCGATTTCTTCGAGCCGTCCTCTTGGACCTCTGCGGGCTTTTGGGCCCGGCATTACAGAGGAGCACTCGGAGGAACCACGCGTGTCACCCGGTGCATCTGCTGCTCCGGTCCCCCCCCCGATGGAGCGCTAGACGTTTTTTTGCCTCGACTTTGATGTCCAACTATTTCTTTTTTATTTCGGCCACGGTCCGAGGTTGTGAGGCTACAGCATTTGGCGTCTGCCACCGTTTGCCACTCAAGTGCCTTTTTGGCATTTGTAATGCCCACACTGTGCCCTCCAAACAACACTTTTCTCGTCTTTTCCACCTCGCCAACGATAACTTCAACTTCACATTGAGTGAAGTTACGTTTTTTTGATTTCCTCTCTGTGTTTGCCATGGTTTCGCAAGCCATGAATATTAATTTGTGGGCGTTTCGCGGACTATTTATGGGCAACTATGGGCGTGTCATGAAGCCGCAAAAGCTGCGCTGCATTTCGAATTGGTTGTGATTTATTAAGGGAAAGATGCGTAGGATGTGCGTGCGCACGGTTTTATAGATCCGAATATTTCTGTGCGCACGCACGTCCTATGTTTCATCCGTACGCCACTTCTGACGCAAATCCTACGCAAAGTTTTATAAATGAGGCCCCAGGTCAATGTGAACTTTGTCTGACAAAGCTCCACTCAAAGTTCCAAGGATTTCTTCCAAGTGGTATCACAATTATGAGTCAAAACCTATGTCTATTTTAACCAAAAATGTCAAAACGCAGCCTTTTTTGAAATCTTCATGTTGAAATGAGAATGAAAACTATGCTAACTATATTAGTCATTTCTTCGTCATCGTAAACAGCCGATGTTTTTGGCATTGACATTTTTACTTTTATAGTTGTTTTTTCTAAACCAAAACTTGATTCTCTGTAAACTAAATATATGTATATCACTATATGTGTGTATTTATCTATATCTGGTTGCCTATTCATGGACATTGTTTTTCCCTTACATAACTGGTTTATTTAAATAAACCAGTTAAATAAAAAATACATGTTTTTGTTAAAATAGTGAGCAGCTTACATCTGTCATATTTCAGTAAGTATTAGGAACAGATAGTTTAAAGAAGTTTGTACTTCTCTCCCATTTCACTGAACCCTTATTTCTTTTTCCTTTGGCACAGATTGAAGTTTGTTTTCTTTCTCTTTTCATTGGGCCATTTTTTTTATTGAAATGCGGAAGCATTTTTTCATCTCGAATGCTTGTTTTTGAATCATTCAACAATAACATTTTCAGATAATGTACGATAAATCCTTTTAAAAGGACTTTTTACAAGCCGACTGCTGCTGCATGACATACCTTCAATATGTCTTGTAGGTGCAGACGGATGCTTCCTTTGAGTTTTAAGCACTATTTTATTATGATGTCACAGTTACATCAAGACAAACACACATTAACTCCTGCTTTTGCAGAAAAGAAATGTACAGAGGGTAAACAGCTTTGCCAAAATGTTTTGCATCTATTTTTGTTGGTAACTAGGTGGCTCGTGTCAAACAGAGCTCTCCTCTTTCTCCTAAACAACTGGTTTAGACTAATTTATATTTGGAAGTCATGCATGCAAATCTCATGCTCTCACCAAAACATTGACTGATGCAAAGTAGAGTTATGTGTTTCTGCCTGAACCTGGCCTTTACCCTCTGACCTTTGCACCACCTCTGTTTTTCACAACATTCAGGGTTTGTCCTGGAAACCCTTGAGTGAGCAGTATGAAATAACAGAATTAAAAACACGCATTCCAGGTCAGATGTCCCGACATGCCACTAAACAAAAATCCAAGAGTTGATATTCTGCACTGCTGCCATGCGCAGGTAGACGTTTTCTCCTTAATGAGTGTTGAATGAAATGGCAGGAGCTTCAGATTGTTTTACAGGCTGTTTACTGTCTTGGCACCTCAGTTCATGTCCTGGTCAGTCTTGTAAATGCCCTCTAGTTTAATTAGATTACCATCCTGCCGGATGTGGTTCAAGTCAACGTTGTATTTATTTAAGAGAGAAAAGTAAAGTAAGACGTGTGAATTTTAAGGACCAGAAAAATGATGAACACACGTCCCCTCCCAGTTAAGGGAAAGTTGAAAAGGGACATGCGCGTGTACATTCAGGGTGGGGTGCGTTCCTCTATGTGCTGACTCTCAGAGTTAGACAGCTGATCAGTCTGGCCAGCTGTCTGAAAAGTCACCCAGTTACTGACAGTTAATGACAAAGGAAACTTTCCCATAACGGTTATAAAATAACACAAACTCAAAGGAAAGACACGAGTTACAAATATATACATTTTTTTAAAATGCCTTTCAACCAATGAAAAGGAGAAATGTTAAATTATTGCTATGTTAAATATAATTTTTTTTTTCCATCCATCCATTTATCTTCAGAACCCACTGAATCCCTTTCAGAGTCACAGGCCAGAATTTGAAGCAGGGCCCTCTCGCTGTGAGTCGAAAGTGCTAATTCTTTAAAATTCAGTTTATTTCAAATTATAAAACGGAAAATTGTCTGTGCTGATTGCATGTTCTCATTGTGATCGGTAAAGGTGCACATGTCCACCCACCTGAGGAAATGAATGCACTGGCACCTCGACAGTGCATCTAAACACTCTGGCTCCATTGAGCATGCTCCAAAATCCAAACCAACAGCCTGATCAGCAGCTGAGTTAACTACGAAAGCCAAAGCATCAATATCATTGGGCACCAGCCGGAAGTTGCGCAGTTCCAGAGTGGGCCTTGCCCTCAAAGCCTGCTGTGCTAGTTCGTAGTCCTGGCTCTCCTGGATGCAGTTGCAAAGCTGCAATAACTGCAAAATACACAGAATTCAAAAGAATGACAAAAAAAAAACAGTTGACAAAAAAAAGGTTTTCTTTTTTTTTAAGTGTACCTTTGGTCCAGTCAGTGTGTTGCTGTGACACAGGGGTCTCAGCAAACGTAGGACAAGGTCTTGTCGTTTCTGGACCCAGTTTTGAACTCCTTTCACACCTGAAGCCCTGGCTACTTCAACCAGGACTTGAGTGCAGTTTGGGGAAGCCAGACCACATACATACAGGTACAGGGAATCAGTAAATGGCGTCTTCTGGTCGGACTTTGTTGTCCAGCGAGTTTTCAGACTGAATCTGATGGTAGAATTAGTAAGGAGCAAAAGTCAAAGCTTAAATTCTTACCAAAGAACAGATCTTTTTATTTTTTATTTTTACATGACTGTATCTGGTGAATGTTCTGTTTGCTGCTATCAGATGAAAATAATGATGTGGTCGCAAATAGGTGTACTTTCTCATATAATCACACGTTTGCTGTAACTTTAAATCAAAGAAACAAATAAAGGTAATGTAATTGCCATAAAATCGCTTCAAATTATTTGTGATTTTTCTGCTACATGTGTTAAAGTTTTACAAAAGTGTATAACAAAACCTAAAAAAATTATACAGTTTCTTGACATGTATAAAATCAGCAAGCTGCAGGATCCTGAATGTCTCACAAACATGTCGAGTTTAGAGTCAATCTTCACACAGACAGGGTGCCGTCGAGGGTATAAAATAAGATTTTTATGGAAGGGGAGCAATCACAGTAGTGATAATGGCTGCTAAAGTTGTTGGAGTCTCCTAAATGTTCCCATACACTGTGAGCTCAAGGACCACTATTTAAATTATTTGTTTGCAACACATCCTCTTAACTGTGACACAAAGGCATGTTAAAAAGCAAGCATTCATTTTAAGAGGTCCAATAATTGCATTTCTCAAATGACAAAAAGTCCAATAATATTTATATCGGTTCCAAGAATCAACTTCTTTTGAACAAATATCAAATCAAGCTTAGTAAGGTAAAATGAGGGTCAGGCTAGTATTACAGGGAAAGTGTTGATGCAAGAATATCTTGGTGAGTAACAGTGGTCACCATCTGGCACAGTATGTCATGTACAGTGACAAGTCACACTTAATGCTCTTATGTAACCAGATGCTCTGCCTTGTGCCAACCTCAGTGTCTTTTGAATCTCCTTTTAGGGCTGAGGTCAAAATATTTCTGTGTCAGCTCACGTTGCTTCCACAGCTTTACTTTGGGAACAGGGCAATAACTCTGCACGATTGATTTATTTGATAATGTTATACATGGATTAATCAATGTGATGACAGCTGGGAAGATATTTTATGTAAAATCTCCATGAGCATGAATGTAATGCTTAAATGTAGATATTGTGAAGTATCAGCTAGATGTTTTTTCCAGCGGCAAGTGGCACTACCAGTACTCTATTTTGGTATCTGTTCCCATGCTTTGCCAGAGTCTTTTTTGCCTAAAGAGACAGAGCTATATGATTGCCATTCTGAGAACCAGAACAGGTTGTACAGTGCAAAAGGGCATAAGAGGTGTGAACATATCGGGTCTCAGTCGGCGAAGGCCAGAAATATAAGGAAAGGCACTGGTATTTATCACTTGTGAAACATTTGCTCCACATACTGTATGGTAAGCATTTATCTGCCTTAATAAAGAACAACATAAAACTAATTAACAGAAATGTTAAAATATTGTGTAGCAACCCCTAGTAAAAATAACAATAAGGGAAAAGGCAATCTTACAAAAAAGTTGGTGTTATTTCTTAAAACTACAACTAAATCAATGTGTGGCACTAGCAGTAACTTTCATATATTTACAGTTATAAGAGTAAAAATGAACTCACTATAAGTTCTGAAAAGGTCGGAAAATATATTTGCAGACAAGAGATAATCCCTTTAAATATAAATGCAATCAAAAGAGATCCACCTACATTATCAGAGAATATATGCCCCCCTAAAAGATCCACTTGTCGTATCTTTCTTACCTCTTTTTCAGCTGTGCATCACTAACTTTATGACTTGTCATGATTCTAAGAGCAGCCAAGAACTCCTGCACAGTCAAATGAATGAAACTGTAAGCGTTAACTAGTGTTCCATCGTGACATCTGAGCTCAACCTGACAAGACAAAAAATTTGCAAAATCACTTTTAAAAGAAGTGTAATACAAAGTGAAGCCTATTGATGTCCGGTTATGGACGTGATGAATAAAAACAAAGCAATAAATTGACATTCTTCAACATCTGTGACAGTGGAATTAGACGCGATAAAGCTGAGCTGACAGCTGAAAGTTGCAGCAGCTGTCAAGTCTTTCATTCAGCAGACTGCTTGTAGAACTGTGGGTCATTCAAAAACCTTTAAATTGGTAGGATACGACGAGCTCTATTTAATTTTAATTTCATTCATTTTAATTTCCCCTATCCCTTTGCTTTAATACAAAAAACAAAACAAAACAAAACTTTCTCTATGCCTGTATATATAAAATGATGCAATGCCAATATTTAACTACTACTTTCAGTTTTTTACTCTGTGTTTTCACAAATAACACATTTATTTTTCTGATGGCTGTTGAACACCAAAACATAATAATCAACTTTATTAGAAAAAACACATGACATTCCAGTTTTAAATACAAAACCCTTTGTCTGACCTGTGAAAAAAGGCCACTCTTGACTAATAACTGTAAAATAGTCTCTGGAACATCTTCTTTCATAAAGAGGATCTTGCCTTCCTCTACGCCTTTCCAAGCCACTTGACTCAGCTCCCAGAGTTCAGATGGATACTGAACAAAGGTGGATAGCATACTGTCAGTATTACTAGAAAAAAGAAAGAAAGAAAAAAGATTTGCATGCAGATTTTAACTGGATTTTTTGCAGCTTAAGACTCAAGGCAAAGCCTAACAACTGAAGTAAACTCCAGTCAACTTGGTCTTACCTCAAAGAAGATCTAGCAGCCTTTGGCCTGTTATCTCCGCCTCCCTGATCAGGGAGACGGCTGAGAAAAGCTGCCACAGCAGTAAGGTAGACCTGGGTGAGAGTGCTGGGAACTCGGGCTGAAGATGCAGAAAAGTTAAACTCGCCATTTGCCGTCCTCATTGTCAGGTCCTGACTTCCTTCTCTTTCTCCACTGTGTTGAGCATTTTCAGTTTCATTTTCTTCTCTATCTGTCCCTTTGTCTTTTTCAACAACCTGCGTATCCATCTCTTTGGTTTGCGGTGTTTTTTTTGTAGATTTTCCTCTTTGTTCATCTTCTGCTGACCTATAACTGGCATTTCTGTCTTTGAGCAGTAAATGCTTCAGACAGATGCAGCAGATGTTACAGAGGGCTGGGAGAGATGACATTGCAAGGAGATGTTGACTGGAGAGAAGAAGTTTGGTTGCCTCAACTCCAATGGCTCTGTCTGCCCGTTGGAAGAAGTACAAAAACAAGATAAAGACAACAGATATGTATCATTTACAATAAATAAGCAGTAGTATCCTTACTTGTATCTGTATTTTTTAATTTACCTCTACAATGATAGGTTTAAAAACTAAAACTAAAAATAAAATAAGTGACATCAAAATTCAAAAAGCACAGGTTTGGCAAAATACCAGAAGTTAAGGTAAGCTGTAGTATTTAATGCATAACCGTTGTAAGGAACTCAATATGAAAAAGCTCCTGCATTTAAAAATGAAAACATTAAACAATAGGATTTACCTTCAACCCCAAAGAAGTGGTGCACATACTCCTTGATTTCATTTTGATCCCACTCAAGCAGCTCTCCAACCTTGTCTGACAAGTTGTAGAAATCTACAATGTCCCGTGCACGACAAGTCACCACCACGGTGCTTCCTGGAAGAAGCTGCCGAGTCAACAACCCTGAGATCAGGTCAGCAACTGGCAGAGGTTCCTCTAAGTTTAACACATCACGTGGCATTCGGTGTTTTTTGATTTTCCAAAGAAATTCATCGTAGCCATCCAACACCCAACAGCTCTTCTCCGGATTGGAAAGAAGGCAGTCCACAATGGCTTTCTACTCAGAGACAAAGAACATAGGACACAGAAAAAATTTGATCTAACAGTGACTATGTGTGCGGATTTTTGTTTCTGTCATATTATTGCCTTTCACATGTTTTACATCAGAATTAAGTACTGTGGCATGCAAACCTCTGCATTGCTGCCTCGATTTGAAGGGAGGTAGTGCTGAAATAGCAGCTCAGACAGTGACAGGGAGCGGGACAGCTGGTTCAGCTGACGAAATTCCAAAAAAACTAACAAGTAGGATGCTGGGAATGGGCCCTGCATATGAAAGCAAAACAGAACTATTGTGTTAAAATCAGTTTATCTATAATTTGAGTCAAAAGAAATTACAATCATCTAAAAAAAATGGAACCACTTTTTATCACAATTCAGTCAGACCAAAACAAGGTGAATTCTTCAAGAAAGATTGTTTCACAATTACATGAATGCTTAAAAGCAATCTAACGCATAACAGAAGAGCTCTTTTAAACTACCGTAACAGTTACTTAAAGCACAATTAAGTGTTTTTCAACACACAACACAAAAAGTCTAATGTGCTTTACAAAATGAATTGGTGATCATAAATACAAATTCTTTTCTGTAACTTCTTCTCCTCAGAAAGTAACAAGATAAAAAGGAACTACATTACTTTTTGTTTACTTCTGCTGTCAAAAAAAAAAAAAAAAATAGGACTTTATGTTAAAAGTTAAATAAAACAACAACATAGGACTTACCAGACCATTTGCCCACTGTTGTCCTAAACAAGACATTAAAAGAGTTTTTCCTGAGCCAGCCTGGCCAACAAGAAATGTCACTTTTCCTTTACATCCTCGTAAGAAGGTTTCCATAGTCACTTTGGACTCCGAAAACCCATAATCTCCATCAGGCTCTAATTGGGGGGAAAACATTGGTCTGAACTTAAATTGATTTTAAAACATTAAAAAACAGGTGTCTAAGAATGTTTCGTGTATAAACTTGTATATAGGGGAAGACGTATTTAAACTCTTTTCAATTAAATGTCCCCTTTTATGAAACAACATCAAAACATATTAAAGGACCTATGTCATGCGAAGTCAACTAGTTAAGATTTTAAGTGTATTATAATGTTAATTCTTTACAAAGAAAAACACCCCAAAGTGGTATTTTGATCCATTAATGAATCACTGGGTATTACTCTAAAAACCAGCCATTCCCAATCCACAAAAGCAAGTGGATTCTCACATTGAGACGTAGATAAGTGAGTAACAGCCCCTTCCAGGAAGAGTCTGTGCTGCCAGCTCCGCCCCCGGGCAAGCACACACACATCCACTTTCTCCACGGAGCTAGCAGTGATCGCCAAAATGCTTCAGTAAGGCTCCACAACATCCATCTGCACATCCATCTTTGCAAAAGTTCGGATGTTGTTTGTTTTTGTGGGCGAGACGCAGACACTGCAGAGGACGGCTCTAGATTGACATCATGAAATGGGCGGCACCCACACGGAGTGAAAGGCGGTGCCTCAGAGATCGAGTCGTCTTATTTCTGGGTAGCAAAATTGACTGCCAAAAAAACTAATGTTTCACTTAAAAAATCGTTATTTTGTGTGCCAAGGGTAGTATTTTATCACACTGTATATATGGATATAGTTTACTCTGAAAGGTTTAAGAAAAGCATGATATAGGCCCTTTAAATATTTCTGTTTGTCTAAAGAAGGAAAAGGAAGTGCCCTCTGACCTGCAGAGTTGAACCCTCTGTCTGCTGAAGCAGGGGTCTGATCAGGTCGGTCCCTGCCCCTGTTTACATTTCTGAAGTTGACCCACACTCTGTCCAGCTCCACAGCCTTCACCAGGCGGTCTGTCAGTCTTTTCCAGCGACTTAGCAGTAAATTCCTCCCTTCTAAAACATACTCTTCCCAGTAATCTGCAGTCAAAAACAGTATTTAAGGGATGCAGACTCCATAAATGATTGCTCTGGAATAAAAACAACATTTTTTTAATCTTTTCAGCAAAATGAAAAACAAAACATCAGATTTAAGAATGGCTATTTTGACAAATATAATGACTGGGTAATAGCTGTTTTTTTCTCAATAAAAGTCTTTCGGCGTTTTGGGACCAGTGGGTACTTCCCATCTGGAATGCAAGAGGGAAGGGGTCACTTAGTTCAATTCTCAAATACAGTCAAGGGTTTACATTCTGTCACGCTAGCGTGTAAACCCTTGCCCCTCACACCCCCAACCTAACATTACCGGTGCAACAAAAATGGAAAGCAATATTGGAGCTATCCAGCCATGCAGCCAGGACTCAGAGGAAAACAAAGACGCACATGAATCTAGTCATCCCGCCCAGCAAATTTTCTACATAACAAATACACCTTCCCCAACATTTTTCTGTCTGCACCTGATTTACAAAGATCTTAATAAAGAAATACTCAGAAATTGAATTTTGAGCTTAATATATGTCCTCCATCATCAGAAAAATGACACAAAAACATGTTAAAAACACCAAAAACACAATTTGGTGGGTCTTTAATGTTCCACCTCTTTTCACCTATATTCTCATTACAGAACCCGCAGAAACAGCAAAGGACATGACTGGAACAAGATGTTACCAACTGTCTGAAAGTACCAAGCTGATACCAGAATAGTGTTATGATCTGCTGGACATCTACCTGAAAATCATCTTTATTCAATTTTTAGAGAATCCTACAAGCAAAATCCTTACTATGTCATGGGATCACCAGTGTCCCCTATTGTGACCAATTTCAACACATGCAACATCCCTGTCCGTACTGTGAAGCCTAAAAATTTGCTCTGTGAATTGTGTGCTGGCCAATGGCATCTATCAAAAGCTAAGAAAACAAACACTGGACTAAACCTGAGGAGGCCTTTCATCAGCCCTGATCTAAATCAAGACAGACAGAGCTACTCAAGAGTAGTGGGCCAAAGTACCTGTTGACAAATGCAGGTGTCTCATTGACAGTTACAGAAATTATTAGACTGCAAAAATTGTCTCAAAAGATTGTATAACCAAATATATTAGGTAAATGTATGATTATTTCGTATTGTTGTTTTTAGAAATTTTCTATAATTATTCTTTTTTATTGGTTAATTTCATGCAGGTCATTTTGTCTTGAAGTTGACCATGGCATCCGAACTTAGTGTTTTCTTTCTTAAAACATATTGCTACTGATCTTAGGTGCTTCAGTCTGATGAGGCGACTTAAAAGGCAACTTTAAAGTTTAAAGTGATCAATGTGTTCAATTATTTAATTAACAGAGGAGTAATGGTCCTTTTATTGATGTGTGTAACTCTATTTACACTTGTTAGAATCAGTGTTTTTAGTACAGTAAATGCAGTAGAATATATTTTGTGGGATTTACCAATCCGTGGGCGTTTGATGGGCTCCTCCTCTGTAGATAGTGCTCCGTCACAACCACCTTCAGTGCAGAGAAACACTTGTATGTCAGATCTTGCTGCAAAGTGTGCAAACATCATTTTACCTGTGTTTTTGGCTACTTGTTCTAAGGTATTACGCCAACAGGTTTCTGCACAGATGTGTTTAACCAGGACAAAAGTCATTGAATTTGTGTTTTTGAAAATAGATTTTAAAACAGGAAAAATGATGAGCAATCACACATAATTCACCACCAGAAAAACCACACAGACAGGAAAACGTTGCCTAATCTCGATGACATTTTACATTTACGGTAACCAGTAAGGTGACTTCTTTTTTTTTACCATGCCATACAAATGAAGAACATAAAAACAAGTTAAGCACTGTAAAAACTGTTTTACTTGACAAAACAAATGCTTTGAAAACATACATATTATTATCAATAATATGTAAGTAATTTGATCAAAGCAAATTAATTCATAGGTAGCCTAAATATACAATGGTAATCTAACAAAAAAATTAAGTTAGCTTGTGTGAACCTATTTTAATACTCTGTTGTTTCAAGATTTGCTGCATGTCCTCATAGAGAGAGTAACTGACAGTTTAACCCAAGTCAGTGGAATTGTCTGTTATATTTTAGTCTTTGGCTTTAGCATACCTGCACAAAAAGGCTTGCTAATGTACTGTGTTAATGGCGTTGACAGAATTACTGCAATGCAGTCTATTTGATTTTTTACTGTGTTCACAAAAATAGAGAATACAAAAAACCCTACTGAGATAAGATTTTTTTGCTTAGCGGTGTCCAATTCCCTTCCTCAGAGGCCAGTGCCTTAAATATTTTAAGATATCGATGCCCCATCCACTGCTGAAAAAAGTGTTTTCCACCAATAAGAGGCAGAAAAGTGAGGGTATATATTTGAGGATTCTATTGATCAGAGCAAAAAAAAAACCTTATTGAGAGAATTAAAAATGGTAAATGGTATATACTTATTTAGAGCTTTACTACTAGCCCAAAGCACTTTACAGCCACAGTCCCATTCAGCCACATACTCTACTACCCAACATTGATGCCAACCCATAACCTCCAGGAGCAATAGGGGGTTCGGTGTCTTTGAAACATGGACAGGCAAGGCGAGAATCAAACCTGCTATCTTCTGATCAGCTCTACCTCTGCATTATGGCCGAAGTTAGCCAGTTAGCCAAGTATCTTTTAGAGTGTAAACTGTGTTTAGAATGTATAATAATCGTGATGTTTAATCAAAAAATATTTTCTCAATTGTTTCGTTTATTTAATCAGCAAAGTAGGATGATTTGGCAGATGTCCAGCTTGATGCTAGACTGTGACTGTGTCTGACATCAAACAAGCAACCAGCAACCTGTACCAAACTGCCCAGCCATTACTGTTTTTTAGTAACAGACTTTATTTAAAACTTTACTAAATAAAGTCTTAACTAATCATAGAGGTCCACAAAAATTGTTTGGCTATACAAATGAAACAAGTGTCACACATTTGCTGAAGCAGTGGAGAAAGACCATATCTGTTCATACTCACTGCATGCCACTGACATGAGCCTGGCCTCCAGATGCATGGGTATGTCTTCACACAACATGCAAACACTCTGCAGAAAGTTGCGACACTTTGCAGCATTGGCTGACCTGTAGTAATCCAACAATGCTTTAACAAGGTCTGCTGAAGACCCTGCATTGGAGCTGGAGGAGGCTTGCTTGTTTTGCCATCCATCGTCATTTACCATCCTTTGATAAAGCAACATTATGACAGATTGTGACTGATTGCTCAAAATGTGACACAACTTTGAAGATTCCTGGGCCAAGACAGCGTTCACATCTTTATCTTGAAGGTTAGACTCATCATCCATGGTCAGACTCCATCAGCTGAAACGCATAAAGCATGAATAAACACTTCAACGCTGATCCCATTGTCTACAGACATGATGAACTGGGTACTTTTACTTTCAGCTGCAGTAAAATGAGGTGCTACGTAAAAATGGGCGAAGATGGAACGTGTTTCATTTTGAAACAGTGCCTGTATTTGCCATCCAAAATTGATAGTAGACCACCATGATTATAAGAAATTTGTTTTCAATGTATTAAACTCTTGGTCTCCAGAAACAAATGATTTAGGCTTTATTAGGTACAAATATGTGTGTATAAAGCACAAGTTAATCTTTGTTATGTTGACTTCTCAGACAGACTCCATATCTTGAAGCTTTATAGTTAAACACAGCATTTGTCCGGTTGATAACGCTGTTTTTGCTGCGCTCTTTGTCTATCGCTCTCACACTCCGTGTCCTTATATAACTTTTGACCGAGGCCGCTTAAGGTAACGCGTCCTCGGCGTCATTCATGCCCATAGATCATAACGCTCTGAAGTGGCATGTGGACGCACATTATTAAACCCAAAAGGAACGCTAAGCGCTATTTGTTTACTTTAACAAAGATAGCTGCAAATATAAATGAAGAAAACAATAATAATTACCGTCAGTGTTTCTTGACGCGGACTGCCAGCCGGAGTCGGTTCGGTACTTTCTTCCAAAAGCGAAACTTATCTCTAGTTGTTCATTCATTGTTTCGGTTTCGCTTCTGGTTGCTCCAAATCAACTGACCAGTCACAAGATGTGTGATAAATGTGAAGGCTTCTGGTCATTTTGATTTATTTTTTTAAATTACATTTTTAATATTTTTTTATATGTAAAGTAACACATATAAGGGATGCTGTGATCGAGTTCAGCTGAACCGACGTCAGAGTTATCCTATGCACTTTGACATTGGGAGTGGGGTCATCTAGACCCCACAAGACAAACTTTTTTCTTCAATGATTTGTGATCTTCACTGGTGTCCATGGATTACATGAAATTCTCTCCACCTTTATCCACCTTTGTCATGGTAGGGAGAACACATCAATGGTCATCTTGACCCCATTGGATAGCACAAGGGTACGGATTTTGCAACCAAACTTAGATTCCATCTTTTGTGACTTGCAAGTTTACCTCAGCATAAATATGATAATTTGGAATGGTACTTCCATTCACAAGCTCCATTCATACATATTCACTAACTGATAGTGAGAGAGCTGTCATGCAAAGTGCCAGTCAGGAGCATTGGGGGATTCAATGTCTTGCCCAAGGACACTTGGACACATGGGCAGGCAAAACGGGAACCGAATCTGTGACCTTCTGATCAAAGGTTGACCACTCCACGTCTGCACCTCTGCAGAGCATTTGCTAAATGGGTTCTTTAAATACATGCACCATAGAAGCATCCAGCCCAAACAGAAAATCTGACCATGTTTCCAAACAGATCATATGGCAGTGTTTTGGTCTGTTCTTTTGAGAGTTTGACACATTAATAGAAAAGTCATTAGTAGAAAAAAGACATCTGAAATTAGTTTAATTAGAAAATCTCCATAGCAGACATGCTTTAAAACCAATTAATAAAATAAAAAAAGCAAACCCAAATTTATATTTTCAGTCTAATTGCTTGCATATATTCTAACACTTATAAAAATATACCCACAAATTTACAGAATACATGCGTGGGCGTGGAAATGAAGAAGGCAAAACTGTGACGTTTTTAGAAAAAGAGCAGATAATAAAACCAACAAATAAAAATCACAATAATGGCAGAAGCTGAGCACTGCTGAAGAGATGTTGGCACTGAAGTAAATACAAGTACAGTTGTTAATGGCAGAGCTTAAGATTTTCTGTGACAAACACAGACAGAAATAGAAACAGACCTAAAGACCAAATTGAGATGCTTCAAACACATTTAAAGGAGGGATAGTGGATGCCAAACATGGACTTGTCTGGCAGGGGGAGGGAAGATTTATGGACGTGATAAAAGAAAACATGCAGTTGGTATATTAAGAAAAAAATGCAGAGGACAGGGTAAAATAGGAACACCTAAATTATAGTGCTGAGCTCTGAAAAAAAAAAGGTTCAAGTAGCACATATGAGGTACTTCTAAAAGCATTTATATTATGTTTAAGTTCTGCTCTTTCCACCATATGAGGTCAAGATTAGTGGCCTTACACTCTTCAATGACATCTTTACTTGTTCCAATATCACATAGCAGTCTGGAAATCTCCTTCAATTACATGAATGAGTATGGCAGTCCCCAACTTCTGCCTCGCAGAAGGTCAAATAGGTTCTGTTGAATAAATTATCTTTTAAAAAGGCCAAATTGCATATTCTGATATTCAATTCCCTTCTTCATCCTTTCAAAATGATAGAACTGCCAAGAATTTTAGATGAGAGATATTCAATTTAAGTCATTACAACTATCATGTTGTATAAATGTGAAGCTTAACTTCACCATGGATTATTTCTGGACTGTATTTAAGATGCACAAGTCTATCATGCTTGAGAGTCCTTGCTGCATAACTTTGATTTAATTATGAGCTATAAACAGGTTCAAGTTGAGGAGTCAAGAGCAAGCAACATTTAGAATCCTAAAAAAGTAAAAAAAAAAACTTGCAACATAACAACTGTGACTTTAATATACAAAGAAACTGATCCATGTGGTTTGTGTGTTTCCTTAAAGAGATAAAATGATTCACAGGGTTGAAACAGATGGGGGTGTTTTGAATCAAGTCCCAGGGGAGATACTTTTTAACTTTCCTTTTTAAAAAAAGTTAAAAATAGCTTTTAGTGTTCCATTAAAAATATAAGAAAGAAAACAGTGGAACCCCCCTCCCCCCCTGAGAAATGGTAAAAGTTAAAAACATAAAAAAGGGACATTGTGGAGCAAAGTTCTGCCAAATCTTTCTGAAAAACACAAAAAACAAGAAGAAAAACAAAATTCAATATTTTTTTTGCTGTTTTAGAACTTTTTTAAATGATTGACAATGAATGAATAGCTGTTCATATTGGACAGGGATTTTCCTAAATTTAGTGCCATAAATCAGCTGTCACGCTTGCCTTACTTGGCTTGATGGCCTGCCCAAATCTTTGCCCTGTAAGCAAGGCAGATTGTATATAAGAAGGCTCAGAGAAGATTCAGAGTGTGGTTGAAGAGCAAGGAAGTTTCTGCTGCTGGTAAGCCAGATACTATGTTCATGCCATCTTGTGAGCTTACTGAAGATAAAATGATAATTAAACCAAACATAGAAAAATGCCACAATTATTAACTTTTGAGAGTAAATTGAAATAAAATATTTTTTAAATGTATAATTTAGGATGTCTTTGTAAACATTTATTGTATTGTTTAGTTTATCTTTGATTTTATTCTTTTTTTCAGGTTTGTTGAGCATCAGTTTCTTTTTACATAAGGAACACCAAATGTGAGTAGAAATAAAAAAATAAATCATCAAATAATAATTACGTGTTTTCAAAAAGATGTGGTTGTTTTTAACTTGAGTCAAGCATAATTAACATGAAAGTATATTATGCTCCAATGAAGAAAATGTTTTAAACATGAAATAGACAAGGTATAGATTTTCTAACAGAAACATGGCTCAGTTGTTGACCTAAAAGTGATCTAGAAATGTGTCAGAAATAAGACAATATTACTCCATTTAGAAACGTATGTCTGCTATTGTTTAAAAAGACTTACTGTGTGTGAGGATAAACTAAAGCTAATGACTTTTTAAGACAAATACATAAAAAATTAGTTTTCTAGAGGAATATTTTTATGCTCAATTGATAATAACCCCCATATGAATTGGAATTTACATTACTAGACTTTGACTTTTTAAATCTTATATTGTCAGTTGTCGAGGGCTTAGGCCAGTATTTCACTGTTTATTATATGTATGATATGTTTATTCCAAAAAGACACTATAGGAACTGGCATCAAATGGCAAAGGTCAAATTTATCAAATGTACACAAAGCAAACACTCAGTTACATGAAGTTTTATTAGCAAAAATCAAATGCTCAAAACGTCAGTATTATACACAAAAATTGTCCTAAAAAATGTGAGCAGGACTGAACTTATTTCTTCTCTTACAGAAAAAATCTGCCACCATGAGCACAGACGCGGAGATGGCCGTTTACGGCAAGGCTGCCATTTACCTCCGTAAGCCTGAGAAGGAAAGAATTGAGGCTCAAAACAAACCGTTTGATGCCAAGAGTGCCTGCTATGTACCTGATGTCAAGGAGCTGTACTTGAAGGCAACCATCATCAAGAAAGACGGTGGCAAAGTTACTGTCAAACTCTTGGATAGTAATGAGGTTTGTAGGGCTAAGTCACATTTAGAAGGTGGTGAGGAAGGCTGAATTGTAACAAGAATGTTTTTCTGTTGCAGGAAAGAACAGTAAAGGAAGATGAGGTCTCTCCAATGAACCCTCCAAAGTTCGATAAAATTGAGGACATGGCCATGATGACCCACCTCAATGAAGCCTCTGTGCTGTATAACCTCAAAGAGCGTTATGCAGCATGGATGATCTACGTAAGACACCTGCACTTGAAACGAATCAAGTAACAATGAGACTTCCTACTTATGCAGAAATATAATAAGTTTTCTATGAAAACATTTGTCCCTTTCAGACCTATTCTGGGTTGTTCTGTGCCACCGTGAACCCTTACAAGTGGCTCCCAGTGTACGACTCTGAAGTTGTATCTGCCTACAGAGGCAAGAAGCGTATGGAGGCTCCTCCCCACATCTTCTCTGTCTCTGACAACGCTTTTCAGTTCATGCTTACTGGTATGCTACCCACAAAGTATTTGTTTATGAATGGATTGATTTGGACTCATCCAGACACTCATTATTTTTCATTTACCTTGAACAGATAGGGAGAACCAGTCTGTGTTGATCACGTAAGTATTACACTCACTGACTTTTTTTTATCTGCAAAGTTTACTTTATTTACATACTTATATGACTCTGTCTGTACTCAGTGGAGAATCTGGTGCTGGAAAGACTGTAAACACCAAGCGTGTCATTCAGTACTTTGCAACTATCTCCACTGGAGCTGAAAAGAAGCAACAGTCTGGAAAAATGCAGGTGAAATATAGAAACACAACATATAAACACACATGCAAAATTAAAAGTCCTTTTATTGACACGTTAAAAACTGTAATGCAGGGCTCTCTGGAGGATCAGATTATTGCAGCCAATCCTTTGTTGGAGGCTTATGGTAATGCCAAAACCGTGAGAAATGACAACTCCTCTCGTTTTGTAAGTATGGAACCATGGCTAAGTTAAATTTCAATCTTAGAAAACCCTCACCCATGTGGATTTAGCATAACTGTACCTCTCCTCCATACAGGGTAAATTCATCAGAATTCACTTCGGCGCAACTGGCAAGCTGGCTAGTGCTGACATTGAGACATGTAAGTACGACGCTGAATCTATTCAACTTGATCTGATGGCAAAAACATATATTTAGACTAACTTATAACATACACAGATCTGCTGGAGAAGTCAAGAGTGACTTTCCAGCTTGAGCTGGAGAGAGGCTACCACATCTTCTACCAGATGATGACAAATCACAAGCCTGAGCTGATTGGTAAAAAGAAAAAGCTGCTGCAATGTTTTTAGACAAAAACTGTGTGTTTTTTTAACATAGAATTTAACATGTCATTTAATTTTCAGAAATGTCCCTTCTCACAACCAACCCCTACGACTTCCCCATGTGCAGCATGGGTCAGATCACTGTGGCCAGTATTGACGACAAAGTCGAGCTGGAAGCCACTGATGTGGGTGGACTTTATTTTTTTCTTTTTGTATTTTTTTACATGCTACTAAAAGAAACTTAACAATTTGTGCTTTGAAAACTAATATGTTTAATACAGACTCCATTATTGTATTACAGAATGCCATTGACATCCTGGGTTTCACTAATGAGGAGAAAATGAGCATCTACAAAATGACAGGTGCAGTACTTCACCATGGTAACATGAAGTTCAAGCAGAAACAACGTGAGGAGCAGGCTGAACCTGACGGCAACGAGGGTGAGGTTGACTATAAACTAAAAACCTTTACATTTACTGTGAAATTACTGTTACAAGTTGCATATATTCCTTATTATTGACATCTATTTCTGTTTACAGATGCTGACAAGGTTGCTTACTTGCTGGGCCTGAACTCTGCTGACATGCTTAAGGCCCTGTGCTATCCCAGAGTCAAGGTCGGAAATGAGTATGTCACCAAGGGACAAACAGTTCCTCAGGTAAAAACAGAAAAAAAAATAGGTGACATGGTGATAGACAAGATCTCAATCAATTTATCAAGTTGAACTTTATGACACTAATTGAGTTTGACTCATATTACTATTCAGGTGCTGAACTCTGTCACTGCCCTGGCCAAGTCCATCTATGAAAGGATGTTCTTGTGGATGGTCGTCCGTATTAACCAGATGTTGGACACCAAGCAGCAAAGGAACCACTTCATTGGTGTCTTGGACATTGCTGGATTTGAAATCTTTGACGTAGGCCTTCATCCAAAAACTCCATTATTCTACTTCTTTGAATTGACTGTCATTTGACATGAATCTAACCGGTTTGATGACTTGTGTGTTTGCAGTTCAACACACTGGAGCAGCTGTGTATCAACTTCACCAATGAGAAACTGCAACAGTTTTTCAACCACCACATGTTCGTCCTGGAACAAGAGGAGTACAAGAAGGAGGGTATTATCTGGGAGTTCATTGACTTCGGTATGGACTTGGCTGCCTGTATTGAGCTGATTGAGAAGGTAAACATTAGGCTAAGCATCTTGTTTTCAAACTGTTGTTTCAATGTCGTTACTTATACCCTGTGTCTTTTCTTTATCTTTAACAAAGCCCATGGGTATCTTCTCCATCCTGGAAGAGGAGTGCATGTTCCCCAAGGCAACAGACACATCCTTCAAGAACAAGCTGTATGACCAGCATCTTGGCAAAAGTAAAGCTTTTGAGAAGCCAAAGCCTGCCAAGGGCAAGGCTGAGGCCCACTTCTCCCTGGTGCACTACGCTGGCACTGTGGACTACAACATCACTGGCTGGCTGGACAAGAACAAGGACCCACTGAATGAGTCTGTGGTGCAGCTGTACCAGAAATCCTCATGCAAACTTCTGGCTCTCCTGTATCCTCCTGCTCCAGCTGAGGGTAAGCTTTTTCAAACAAATATACCGGTACTATAGCTAAAAACTTTTATTTTTATATACTTTTTATGACTGAAATAAAATTCAAGTCATTGTTTTAAGAAAAAAGACTTAATTTAAAAATGTCTTCAAAAACATAGACACTACCAAGAAGGGAGGCAAGAAGAAGGGTGGTTCCATGCAGACTGTGTCCTCCCAGTTCAGGGTAAGCTTTGGATTAAACATAAAATGTCTGCTGATGCTTATGATGAAACATTGTATTTGTAAGAAACATTTTCTACTGTAAACCTACAGGAGAACTTGGGCAAGCTGATGACCAACTTGAGGAGCACCCATCCTCACTTTGTGCGTTGCCTGATTCCCAATGAGTCAAAGACTCCAGGTACACATTTGTGTTTTTTTTCTAGCAATTTGTTTGAGTTGTTGTGCTGGGTAGATTACAGTGAAAACTATATTTTACAGGTCTGATGGAGAACTTCCTGGTCATCCACCAGCTCAGGTGTAACGGTGTGCTAGAGGGTATCAGAATCTGCAGGAAGGGTTTCCCCAGCAGAATCCTCTATGGTGACTTCAAACAGAGGTACTATTGTTGTGCCAATAAAGTTATTATATTAAAAACAAAAAGATGACAAAAAAGGTTTTTTAAATCATGTGCCTTTTTTTTGTTAGATACAAAGTACTGAATGCCAGTGTCATCCCTGAGGGACAGTTCATTGACAACAAGAAGGCCTCAGAGAAACTGCTTGGATCAATTGATGTTAACCATGATGAATACAAATTTGGCCACACCAAGGTTAGTGTCAATATTTTTTGTCAAAGCTTACAGTTACTTTTACTTTTATTTAGCCATACAGATGTGTTTAGAGTTTTCTTTTTGAGCCATTACTAATGTTCAATGAGATTTACATGAATAAAAAATGTTTCAATTCTCTATACAGGTATTCTTCAAGGCTGGTCTGCTGGGTACCCTTGAGGAGATGAGAGATGAGAAGTTGGCAACACTGGTAACAATGACTCAGGCTGCTTGCCGTGGCTTCCTCATGAGAAAGGAGTTTGTTAAGATGATGGAAAGGAGGCATGTCAAACTCAAATAATTTGAAAATAGGCAAAGGAGCTTCAGGGGAATTACTGTTTTAACAGAAACCTTGTCCCCTACAGGGAAGCTATCTACACCATCCAGTACAATGTCCGTTCATTCATGAATGTTAAACACTGGCCATGGATGAAGGTGTACTACAAGATCAAGCCTCTGCTCAAGAGCGCCGAGACTGAGAAGGAGCTGGCCCAGATGAAGGAGAACTACGACAAGATGACATCCGACTTGGCTGCTGCATTGGCCAAGAAGAAGGAACTGGAGGAGAAGATGGTCTCTCTTCTGCAGGAAAAGAATGATCTGCAGCTGCAAGTGGCATCAGTAAGTAGCAGTAGGTTAAATATGTAGTTACTCAATTGTGTTTCCAATGTTAATATTTACACAATTCTTAAAAAAAATAGGAATCTGAGAATCTATCAGATGCTGAAGAGAGATGTGAGGGACTGATCAAGAGCAAGATTCAGCTGGAAGCCAAGCTCAAAGAGATAACCGAGAGGCTGGAAGATGAAGAGGAGATCAATGCTGAGCTCACTGCCAAGAAAAGGAAGCTGGAGGATGAATGCTCAGAGCTCAAAAAGGACATTGATGACTTGGAGCTGACCTTGGCCAAAGTAGAAAAGGAGAAACATGCCACTGAGAACAAGGTTTGCAGTCTTTACTGTTCCACCAAACACACATTCATGGGAAATGGTAGAGTCATGTCATACAAACATCTGTCCTTCAAATGCAGGTGAAGAACCTGACTGAGGAGATGGCATCCCAAGATGAGAGCATTGCCAAACTGACAAAGGAGAAGAAAGCTCTCCAAGAGGCTCATCAGCAGACCCTTGATGACCTGCAGGCAGAGGAAGACAAAGTCAACACTCTGACCAAGTCCAAGACTAAGCTGGAGCAGCAAGTGGATGATGTAAGCTGCAAATGGAACATGAACTTGAAAAACAAGATTCTTTTTGAACAATAAACTAACCTAAAGGTTACAATTTCAGCTTGAAGGTTCTCTGGAACAAGAGAAGAAGCTTCGCATGGACCTTGAGAGAGCCAAGAGAAAGCTAGAGGGAGATCTGAAATTGGCCCAGGAATCCATCATGGATCTGGAGAATGACAAGCAGCAGTCTGACGAGAAACTGAAGAAGTAAATGGACAGCTCTGTTATTTTTGTTTGTGTGTTCTTATTTAATTATCAGTATAACAGTTAAGACACAGAAAGTCTTACCATGAATGTTATTTCAACAGGAAAGACTTTGAAATCAGCCAGCTCCTCAGCAAGATTGAAGATGAGCAGTCTTTGGGCGCTCAGCTTCAGAAGAAGATCAAGGAGCTCCAGGTGACTGATTCATTTGAATTCCTCAAAATGTGTCCCTTATTTTATCTTTACAATTTAATGGAATACATCATTTTCACATCCACCAGGCCCGTATTGAGGAGCTTGAGGAAGAGATTGAGGCTGAGCGTGCTGCTCGGGCCAAGGTTGAGAAGCAGAGGGCTGATCTCTCCAGGGAACTGGAGGAGATCAGTGAGAGGCTGGAGGAAGCTGGAGGTGCCACTGCTGCTCAAATAGAGATGAACAAGAAGCGCGAGGCTGAGTTCCAGAAGCTTCGTCGTGATCTTGAGGAGGCCACTCTGCAGCATGAAGCCACCGCTGCAGCTCTGCGCAAGAAGCAGGCGGACAGTGTTGCTGAGCTGGGCGAGCAGATCGACAACCTGCAGCGCGTCAAGCAGAAGCTCGAGAAGGAAAAGAGCGAATACAAGATGGAGATCGATGACCTCAGCAGCAACATGGAGGCTGTTGCTAAAGCCAAGGTACACCATGACCTTATTTGAGCCTTAGAGTCTAAAACAAGTCTTTAATTGGTTTAGATACAGTTGTAACAAGTCTGTTTCTTTTCCATGTTAGGGCAATCTTGAAAAGATGTGCCGTACTCTTGAGGACCAACTCAGTGAACTGAAGACCAAGAATGATGAGAACCTTCGTCAGATCAATGACTTGAGTGCGCAGAAAGCCCGCCTGCTCACTGAAAATGGTAAGTGACTGAATAGATTTGACCTACAATACAGACTCATTGCAGGGAGATGAAAAGGACACAAACTAATCTCCAATGTTTAATTTACCACCAGGTGAATTTGGCCGTCAACTTGAGGAGAAGGAAGCCCTTGTTTCTCAGCTGACCAGAGGGAAACAGGCTTTCACCCAGCAGATTGATGAGCTGAAGAGACAGATTGAAGAGGAGGTCAAGGTAAGAAACCTCCCACTTTCAGAGGCCACTCTTACCACTCATTTTTGCCTTCATCATTTGAATCCTTAATCCTTTTGTTCAAACCAGGCCAAGAATGCCCTTGCACATGCAGTGCAATCTGCACGCCATGACTGTGATCTGCTCAGGGAGCAGTTTGAGGAGGAGCAAGAGGCTAAGGCTGAGTTGCAGAGAGGAATGTCCAAGGCTAACAGTGAGGTGGCTCAGTGGAGAACTAAATATGAAACTGATGCCATCCAGCGTACAGAGGAGCTTGAAGAATCCAAGTAAGTAACAGTCAGACAGATGGAATAGTTTTTGGAATTATTTAATAATAAATAAAACAATCTTCTTACATGTAATAACACACAGTTAAATTTGTGCATAAATGTATTAAGATGGTATTTGAGCTTAAACGTTTATAATGAGAAAATCCCTTCCTTGACTTTTCAAAAAGGAAAAAGTTGGCTCAACGTCTCCAGGAGGCCGAAGAACAGATTGAGGCAGTGAACTCCAAGTGTGCATCCTTGGAGAAGACCAAACAGAGGCTCCACAGTGAAGTAGAAGACCTTATGATTGATGTGGAGAGGGCAAATGCTCTTGCTGGTAACCTTGACAAGAAGCAGAGGAACTTCGATAAGGTCATTTCTTTCACCTTGAACAAAGTCAAATCCAGAAAGTTTTCCTCCCTGTGTCGACGAATAACCCTTTTCAATATAAATTTGTGATTTTAGGTGTTGGCTGAGTGGAAACAGAAGTATGAGGAATCTCAGGCAGAGCTTGAGGGTGCTCAGAAGGAGGCTCGTTCTCTCAGCACTGAACTTTTCAAGATGAAGAACTCTTATGAGGAGGCTCTGGATCAGCTGGAGACCATGAAGCGTGAAAACAAGAACCTTCAGCGTAAGCTCCTTAAATACTGATAAAACATTTTTTATTGTTCATTACTTTAAATCCTGAAAACTCAATGTTGTTAAACTTTTGTCTGCAGAGGAGATCTCAGATCTGACTGAACAGATTGGGGAAACTGGCAAGAGCATCCACGAGCTGGAAAAGGCCAAGAAGCAAGTGGAGACTGAGAAGTCTGAGATCCAGACTGCTCTTGAGGAAGCTGAGGTACATTCACATTTGGAAAGGGCTTTTGAAAGGAAGCTTCCAGTCATAAGCTACTACCAAAACGTGACAGCTATAAGGTACCAATCGATCTGTTTTGAACATTGTTAGGGAACTCTGGAGCACGAAGAGTCCAAGATCCTGCGTGTGCAGCTGGAGCTGAACCAGATCAAGGGTGAAGTGGACAGGAAGATTGCAGAGAAAGATGAAGAGATTGAGCAGATTAAGAGGAACAGCCAGAGGGTGATCGAATCCATGCAGGGCACTCTTGATGCTGAAGTCAGGAGCAGGAATGATGCCCTGAGAGTCAAGAAGAAGATGGAGGGAGACCTGAACGAGATGGAGATTCAGCTGAGCCATGCCAATCGCCAGGCTGCTGAGGCACAGAAGCAGCTGAGAAATGTTCAGGCTCAACTGAAGGTACGGAAAGATAAAACTTCCACATCAAGCATTGATGTAGTTTAGAAGTGTATTATAGAGGTTGTCAATGGTTTCTTTCTTTTTTGCTCCAGGATGCTCAACTGCACCTTGATGATGCTGTGAGAGCCCAAGAGGACCTGAAGGAGCAAGCTGCTATGGTGGAACGCAGAAACGGTCTCATGGTTGCTGAAATTGAGGAGCTGAGAGCTGCTCTGGAACAGACAGAGAGAAGCCGCAAAATCGCTGAGCAGGAATTGGTTGATGCCAGTGAGCGTGTTGGACTTCTGCACTCCCAGGTAAAAATGATTGATACTTTACCTTTTCAAAGTATGTATGTTCATTTGGGAAACTCGTTCATTTCGGAAATGTTCACTAAATGCCATTCTTTCAGAACACAAGCCTTCTGAACACCAAGAAGAAGCTTGAATCAGACCTGGTCCAGGTCCAGGGAGAAGTGGATGATGCTGTCCAGGAAGCAAGAAATGCAGAGGACAAGGCAAAGAAGGCCATCACTGATGTGGGTGTATACCTCCTGTGTTTGCTTTACACTACAACATACAGGGTCGTATTTTTAACATGCATCTTAAATGTTATAGGCTGCTATGATGGCTGAGGAGCTCAAAAAGGAGCAGGACACCAGTGCTCATCTGGAGAGGATGAAGAAGAACCTAGAGGTTGCTGTGAAAGATCTGCAGCATCGTCTGGATGAAGCTGAGAACCTGGCCATGAAGGGTGGCAAGAAGCAGCTCCAGAAACTCGAGTCTAGGGTAAAAATCCAAAGCAATATTTTTATTCACAAAACTCCTTAAATGCACACACAATGTTAAGTCTAAAATATATGTTTCTAGGTGCGTGAGCTGGAGGCTGAGATTGAGAATGAGCAGAGACGTGGTGCAGATGCTGTTAAGGGCGTTCGCAAGTATGAGAGGAGAGTGAAAGAGCTCTCCTATCAGGTACAAGAACATGAAAACTTACTTAGGGTTTTTCAAAATTGTTGTTAAAAAATTACAAGAACAAATGTATTTTATCCTTTATTTTATATAACAGACTGAGGAGGACAAGAAAAACATCAACAGGCTGCAGGATCTGGTTGACAAGTTGCAGCTCAAGGTGAAGGCCTACAAGAGGCATTCTGAGGAAGCGGTAAGTGAAAAAACAAAAAACAAATTTTTTGTCGATCTATTACTTCAGTTGTTATGTCAAGAATAAAATACCCTTTTTTCTTTTAAATCAAGGAGGAGCAGGCCAATGTTCATCTGTCCAAGTGCAGAAAACTCCAGCATGAGCTGGAGGAGGCTGAGGAGCGTGCTGACATTGCTGAGTCTCAGGTCAACAAGATGAGGGCAAAGAGCCGTGACTCTGGCAAGGTAAACATTTTGTTCTATGTTCGACAAAGTGTGCTTACCTTTTGTTTATAAAGTTCAACTATGAAAACAAACTCAAATATAATTTTTTTATTTTTTACAGGGAAAAGAAGCTGCTGAATAAGGCATATTGTCTCCTATAATGTTGAATCATAAAATATGGTTTAACCTGTGTTAAAACAATAAAACTTTTCTTGCTTGTAAAGTTTTCTGTTTTTTCTTTAACACTGACAATCTAAATACACGAAATTGGGAGAACAATAATTAAGAAAACATTTGAATGAGGAAACTTAATATGAACAAAGCCACATTAAATCTCTGACTTACAACCTAGACCCCACAACATAATGTTGTTTGAAATTAATGCAGGTTTCCTCTATGAACTCGAAACTTGGTCAAAATGGGAAAACAATTGGAAATACAGAAGATAAATTATGTCACAAAAAGTGATATAATAAATAAAAATTGATACGCACCTTCAACAGAATCCAAAACATGCAAAATAACTGAGCACGCTCAGTGACGAATGTGAAGAATGTCTTGAGGAGACTGCAAGAAGGAGGCTGTGTCACGTGCA
This sequence comes from Oryzias latipes, assembly GCF_053564925.1. Classification (NCBI taxonomy): domain Eukaryota; kingdom Metazoa; phylum Chordata; class Actinopteri; order Beloniformes; family Adrianichthyidae; genus Oryzias; species Oryzias latipes. Next base: position 28,022,798 of record NC_136242.1, on the reverse strand, counting down.
TCCAGACAACTTTGTTGGCCTCACAATGAAAAAGCAAGATCTTAAAAAGTAAATTTTGGATGCTACTGCATCTAAATAGCAAATTGTTTCTCAGCAAAGTAACTCCAGTTTTAAATTTGTGTTAAAATACAGCAATACAGTTTATATTTTTTTCTCAGCTGCCTGCAAACATTAAAAATACGGTAAGTTTAATGAAATTTCATGAAATTGATGAAAATGGTTGATGACTGCTGCTGGAGAATGTGGTTCAAAAAGTTAAAGTTAAACATATAAAGTTAAACATATTTCTGTTTATTAACGTTGATGTTTTAATATGCAATTAAAACAAAAGGAAATATGGATCAAAGTCAGACCTGTGCAATATAAATTTATTTTTGAAACAGATTCATGTATTCAAAACATCACAAGCAATAACCACTGACAACTCTGTACATTTTATCTCTTTGAACAATCACCAAACATTATGGTTGTCTGTCACAGAGCAAAGGTGTGATGGAATTGTTTTTCAATCATGTTCAGTAAAAATAATTCAAATTTTAAATAAATAAAACAGCCATTTTATTGTGAACGATGTCATGGCTTCAAAGCATTATCCATGAGAACAGCCAATTGTTAACATTATATGAACCCAATAAATTTTCCTAATGATTACATTTCTACCCACTAAAAAATGTTCAGTGAGAATTTCCAAAAGCAAAAAATTTCCAGGCCCACGTCCCTTCGTCCACAGTGAATGATGAGAAAATCAGAAGCTGCTCTTCCTTGCAGGCTTGAAAATGAAAAGGGTAAAAGGTTGCTCCACTATCATCCGCCCCTCCAGACCAAATTATGTAGATCCCTGTCCAAGACGCTGTGATGGTTTTGTTGAACTGTACTTGCTGATGCCCAACAAACAGGACTATCACTGATAATCCAAACTGTAACTGAAAGAAAAATAAAATAGATTTTAGTCAATAAATATTTGTACACATGCTGTTTTTGCAAAAATGTGATAAAAATACACAATGGAAAATATTTATTCTTGTTTATACTGAAAATACACATGTATATATACTTTTTGATACAATCTTTTAAGAACAGTAGTTTGTCTTTGAAATAAAACTTCAGTAATTACCTTTATTTGGATTGTTGGCAGAAGAGCATCATCAGCCATATTTAACTTTTTAGACCTGGCGTCAACATGTGTGGACATTTTTGGGTTACCGATATACTAACACAGACGTTAATTCTTCTTAACTGGGCCCCTGTGAATGTTTGTGTAGAGCAGGGGTGTCAAACTCATTTTGGTTCGGGGGCCACATACAAGGCGTCTGATCCTAAGTGGGCCGGACCAGTAACATAAAAGCAAAAACTGCTTTTCTTTTCTTCTTTTTTTTTACTCAGCTGGAAAAAATGCCTCAACCAACATGGTAGCCTAATCACTTATTAGTACATATTCATTCACAAAGGCCAATGGATCTTAAATAAAATGCATTTCACTTAAAAAAAATTGGTTTATTCAATATTCACAGACTGAATATTTTACTAACGACGCAATCTCAATAATAAACTCAAGAAGGGCTACAGGAAAAAAACGAAACACCTGCACACTTTCACCTGAGCTGGCGCAGCAGTGTCGAGATGCTTTCTGCAACGTCATGTCTCGTGCATACAACTCTGCTGCAGCTGAGAGGGGCCTTCTGGAGGAGCATGGCTTACACGAGTATCCAGTCATCCTGATGCTCCTCAATGTCACTGCCAACGATGGACAGAGAGTTGGGACTCTCATTGATCTGGCTTCTGACACAAACTATATAACGCATCAAGCTGCAAGCAAGCTGAACCTTCAGAGTGAGAACGTCACATTAGTGGTCCATGGCGTTGGAGGAATGAAGGTGTCTGTTGCAACAAAGCGCTACCTCCTCAAAATACGTGTCAGCACTCCAAGAGGGACCCCCAAGTCACATCAACTAATCTGCTATGGACTTGAGGAAATTGCAGAAGTTCATAGACATGTTTCAGCTAACAAGCTACAGAGGATCTTCCCAGACGTTGCCTTCAAAGACCTCGTGAGACCCAAAGAGATCCAGCTGCTGATTAGCCACAAAGAAGGTCAGCTCGTACCTCAGAAAGTTCGCTCAATCGGTGATCTGGTGCTCTGGGACGGCCCACTAGGCAAGACAGTCGGAGGCACACACCCGAACCTCTTTGAGGAAGTTACTGTAACAGCCCATACGTCAAAGACTCACTTTGCAAGATCCATGAGAACTGCGGCTGTTAAGTACAATGAACTTACTTCTAAAGAGTCGGTTTCCCGTCAGTACACTAACCAACCTGAGGTCCAGTCCAATAGAGCCACCAGAAGCAAAGAGTTCCTAAAGTGGTGGAAATGGGAGAGTATTGGAGCCGCCTGTGAGCCAAAATGTGGAGGTTGCCGCTGCGGGAACTGCCAGCCTGGAGGAAAAGAAATGACACTCGCTGAAGAGAGAGAAATGGAGATCATAAAAAATGGCCTGACTTATGTGACCGGAGGTGAACACAGCCCTGAACCACACTGGCACGCAAAGTATCCGTGGACCGAAGAGCCGGAATCTCTGCCCAACAACAGGAGAGCAGTAGAAGCAACTTTCCTCAGGACAGAGAAACAACTGTCAAAAGAACCTGAGTGGAAGACAGCCTACACTTCACAAGTTCATGAAATGATCGTTCGTAAAGCTGCAGTGAAGCTGTCCAAAAAACTTCTACAGAGCTGGACTGGGCCAGTGTGGTATGTCAGCCACTGAATTGCACCAAACCCACACTCTGTCTCCACCCCAGTGAGATTGGTGTGGAACAGTAGTCAGAAGTACAGAGGTCTCAGCCTGAACGACATGCTGATCAAAGGTCCAGACGTCCTGTATCCAACAAGAGCCGTCCTGCTGAGGTTTCGTGCTGGGGTCTTTGCTGCGCTTAGTGACATCCGTAAGATGTACAACTCTGTCTGGTTGGAGGAGAGAGAGGTCCATCTGCATCGATTTCTCTGGCGTGACACGGAAGATTCTGAGATAGAAGACTATGCTATCACCAGGGTAAACATCGGGGATAAACCTGCCGGTTGCATCGCCCAGGTTGCCATGCGAGAGACTGCCAACCTACCTCCATTCAGTCACCTAAAAGAGGAAAGACGTGTGCTTGAAGAAGATGCATATGTGAATGACATCTTAACTTCTCACAACAACCTTGACCATCTAAACCTCCTCACGTCTAACATCGAACGCATCCTGAGAGCAGGCGGGTTCTACATGAAGCCTTGGGTCTATTCAGGTCAAAGTGGGAGGAAGCCCAGAGATGAGAAAACAGAGCACCCAGAGGTTATGATCCTGCCGAACCAGCTCACCAAAGATGACAACAAAGCCCTTGGCCTAGGCTACACAATAGACAATGACAAACTCCATGTTATGGCTGCAGTAAACTTCTCTAAAAAGAAGAAAAAGATGCGCCTCGGCCAAGACCTGCTTAAGAAATAAGTAAGAAACCAAACTCCAGATCCGCTGACAAGAAGACAACTGCTGAGCCAAGTCTCTGGACTATATGACCCCCTTGGACTTGTGACTCCTGCAAAACAAAAAGGGGCCATTCTTGTCAGGAGAGCCTTTCAGGAAGCAAAAGCAAAGTACTCTTTAGAAGAAGACACCTGGGATGCTGCCTTATCCAAAGAACTCAGAGAAGACGCCATAAAACTGCTCGAAGAATATGCTGTCCTGAGCCCACTTCGATTCACTCGCTCCCTGACTCCATTAGATCCATGCGCACAACCAACTGGCATTACCTTTTCAGATGGCAGCGAACACGCATATGGTGCTGTGATGTCCCTTCGTTGGAGCTGCAGCGATGGTGTCGTTGTGAGACTGGTCGAGTCCAAAGCCAAGCTGACCCCTCTTGACCACAAAGGTGATCCTGTTAAAGCAGAGATATGTAGAGCAGTCTTTGCAGCTCGACTGAAGAACTATTTCCAGAGACACTGCAGAATCGACGTCAAGGAGTGGTTTCATCTTGTCGACAGTCAGACAGTCCTGGGCGCCATTCAGCATGAGAGTTATGGCTACCAGACCTTCTTCGCGAATCGAGTAGGTGAGATCCAGAGCAGCACGAACGTTGACGACTGGTGGTGGATTCCAGGACAAACGAACATCGCGGACATCATCACCAGAGGGGCCAGTCCTGAACTTTTGACCGAGGACTCTGAGTGGCAGTCGGGTCCAAAGTTTCTTCAACTCCCTACAGATGAGTGGCCGAAGAAATCCGCTAGAGACGTTGCTGCACAAGCCAGAGACAATGTCGCTAAAATCCAGAAAAAGACTTTTACAGCAATAAGTACCAAGACTCACCTGAAAGACCATGATCTAGTCAAAGACGCCAGAAGACCACCTGCAGGAACAACAATCAAAGAGCTGGTAGACGAAAGGCGCTTCAGTGATCTGAGGAAGCTGGTCAAGACCATTGCATTCATCTGGAGAGCAGCAAAGAAGTTTATACATGTCAAGACCAAAGACAAAGAAAAGTGGGAGGCAGTACAGTTATCGGGTGTCATCACAGTCTTTGAAAGAGAAGATGCATTCAGAGACCTTTGCCTGGCGGCACAACAGGGCGTGAACTTTCAAAGTACCACAACAGACAGGCTCGTTGTCTACAGAGACCAGTCAACTGGACTTTTAGTGTGTGGTGGCAGAATCCAGACCTTCAAAGAGGACCTAAAAGTTGTTCCCCTTCTACCATTCCAAGCCTGGATCTCTACCCTCTTAGCCAGAGAAGCTCATGGAGAGGGGCATGAAGGAGTGGCTGGAACCCTACTGAGAATGAGGAGGAAGGCATGGGTCGTCAAGGGAAGAATTCTCGCCCAAAAGGTCGTAATTAAGTGCATCTTCTGCAAAAAGGCGAAAGCGGGAACCTGTCGGCAAATCATGGGGGACTTACCTGAAAGATCAAGTCCTGCTGCACCATTTCAGTTTACATCCGTTGACCTGTTTGGACCATACCATGTAAAGGATGATATAAAGAGGCGAGTGACCATGAAAGTATGGGGCGTCGTTTTCTGCTGTATGTCCAGTCGAGCCATCCACGTTGAACTAGCAAGTACGCTATCAACAGAGAGCTTCCTGCTTGCCTACCAGAGGTTCACTGCCGTCCAAGACCACCCCCGAAAAATCTGGTCTGACCCAGGCACAAACTTTATAGGAGCAAAACCTATACTAAAGGACATGTATAGTTTCCTGAGAGAGCAAAACGAAGCATCACTAGAAGAATATGCCACCAGAAATGGAACCCACTGGACATGGAAGATCCACCCTGCTGATTCACCTCACAGAAACGGGGCTGCTGAAGCTGCCGTTAAAGTCACCAAAAGAGCTCTGTTGAGTCTTCGCAAAGTAGAAGGCCTTACTTTCAGCGAGTTCCTAAGAACATTTCAGCTAGCTGCCAACCTAGCCAATGAAAGACCCATTGATGCCAAAATCCAGAGTCGAGAAGAACGCATAGAGTCTATCAGTCCAAACACTTTGCTGCTTGGTAGAGCCTCATCGAGTGGAGACTTCAAGTCATTTGATTACACCACCTACCCTCTGAAGAGACTGAAGGAAATTCAAAGCCAAGTCAACTACTTCTGGAAGTCCTGGAGCCAACTGGCCAGTCCCAATCTATTCGTCCGCAGTAAGTGGCATGCTGCTGAAAGGAACGTCGCTGTTGGAGATGTTGTTTGGCTCTGTGACCAGAACGCATTACGAGGTCAGTTCAAGCTTGCAAGAGTGGTTGGTGTGAATACTGACAAGAAAGGTGTTGTTCGAGATGTCTACGTGAAGGTCTCCCCAAGTTGTGGTGCTTTCAGTGTGGTGAGATCTCCAAAGCCAGTTCCTGTCGCTGGAGTCCTCCAAGAGCTGTCAGAGTACCATCCTGCATCGAGACGTCCGACGTCTCGTTGTCCTCTTGCCAGTGGAGGAGCAAGTTCAGAGAGACCAGCTCGCCTGAGGAGGTACGATCTTTCAGGACAGTGCCACAAGATCGAGTGGGAGTTGTCACGCTGATCAGCGGAGGTGGTTGCCTCGCTGTGACCTGGAGTGCGCAGCGCCTCACATGAACGCGCAGCACCTCACACATGAGCGCGCAGCAGCCTGCGTGCGCTCAGAGAATACACGCGCGCCGCTACCAGCTGAACTGAATGAAGGCAATCAGCGCGGAAGCTGGGAACGCTTAAAACAGCGTTTCACCGAGCTGTGTGTAAGAACTGAGCTGGATGACGGCAGTTTCTATGAACTTGGACACTAAACCCAAACCACTGCGTGAGTGGGACTTGGACTATAAAGGGCTACTGGTAAGCTCAATGCTGGACTTTATTATGTCACATTGTTGTCTTGGATTAAAAGAAAAAATAATTAAATGTTGTAAAATGTCCTACAAATGTTTGTATTGAAATTATATATATTTGTTAACCTGGAAAAAGATAATTATTGGTAAAATAATCTACTTAAGTTGAGATAAATTGTATTTAAGTTTCCTACAATTTACAACTGAGTTGTTGGTTTAATTTTCTTGGTTACAAATTGTTGGTTTAGATTTCATCTTAATTTATTTACCTGGTTTACCTTATGTTTGATTTAAATATGCTGAACTGTTTATTGATTGTTTAAAGGTTTTGTTTTGATTGTTTAAAGGTTTTTCACGTACTTCCTACCCCCACTACTTCCTACTTCCTACTTCCAACTACTACCACTTACTGCCAACTACTACTACTGTTGCTAATAAAAGACTTGGAAAGAGTGAAATCCTTGGTCCAGTCCTGTCCCTTTGCAAGTGTGGGAGCACGCAGTTTACAAATACACTTGACATCAATAGTAACCAAAAATGCAATCAATGACTGGATTCCTTCATTTGGCGCCCAAGTCTCCTCAGAGATGTTGTATCTGCAATCGTAATCCTTGACTAATGCAGAAGTGTTGTGCCCCAAAAAGCAGTCGACCTTTGCTAGCATGATTACGTGATTAGATTTACATGCAGCCCTCAGCATTTTTCAATAAGTTCACTGTACGAAAATGGTTCGGATGTTTTCTCTAACTTTTTTGCAATAAGGTAGCTAGGTGTCACTACTCCAACACTGATGTCACAGCTGCAGTAAATGCAGACAGTTGTTTTTCAGTCCAGCTAATAGTTGGTAAATTTTCTCTTTTCTTAACTGCAAATGGTGAAACTTTTCTCTTTGAGTCTCATAGTGGTGCTGAATGTTATATTCTTTGAGCACTGAGACCTGTTAATTACATACCAAGAATGCAGGTTTTGCATTCAGCTCTGTGAACAAATAAAACTGTCCATTTTCCTGGAAAGGTCAGCACTCCACTTCAACCTTTTTCTTTGTGACAACATTTTGGTCATTATTGGGACCCTACTGATCATTCTTATAGCAACATAGCAGCGATGAGGCTTGCGCAGAACCAAACTACATCTTACTCAGACACAAAGCTGTTAGGTTTCACTTTTGGCACGTGCAAAGATATGCTGTTTCACCTGTTTTGCTTTTACTTTACTCCCCCTAGAAGCGGAAATGCGCATTTCAGTTATTTCTTTTTTTTTTTTTTTTTTTTTTTTTTTTTCTTTTTACCTTGTCCTGTCCAACAGCTGGGCAAACAGATGAGAGCTGAGGGCCTCTTGTGTTGGACATATTTTACTTTAACAAGAGGGGTTATTAATCTTCAGACAAACCAAAGGTATGTCTGAATAAACCCCTTTTGTAATTGAGGCCAAACTTTATTAATTTCAAACATGTTTGAAGATCTTTGGTGTTGGACCGGACGGAAAAGGAAAGAGGGGAAGAAGAGAGAGGGACGTTAGAAAGAGGGGGGGAAGGAGGGTGATAGTAGGAGGGGAAGGGGGATAAGACCATGAAGCAGCATAGAGCAACAAGTTTACTGGTTGTTAATCACCATGGTAAGGCTCAAATGCAGTACAAAAAGGGCGGAGCCTGTCCACACACACACCCAAGTGTCAAACACACCTGCTAGTTGCAGAAATGTCCATCTGTCGACATGTACACAAAACAGATAGTGCTCACACGCATACTTATGCCTTAAAACCAACTAGTGTGAAACATTTCAGTCATTCAGTCACGCAAACCGCCAGTGCAAAGGTGAGCCAACACCCGTGCTCAGGTGAGTGCTCATGTTCTTCTAATATGGATGGTGGAATGTGTAAAGAAGGAAGGAGAGCGCCCAGCCATCCCCACCCCAAGACCCCCACCGCAGCAGCAGCGGCAGCCGGAATCCCCCCCACGCCACACGGAAACCGGCAGGGAACAACCGCCGCCCGGGCGACCAAGCCCGCCACCCAGGCCAGGGCCAGCAGGACCGCTGCAAGGCCCCCCAGAGCCAGAGAGCAGGGAGGCACAGAGGGAAAGAGAGGGCCGCCCCAGCCCAACCAGGAGAACAGCCCCCCCGCCGCGCCGGGAGAGCCCAACGCAGGGCCCCACCGGAGAGGGACGCCCACAGCCCCAGATGAGCACCCCACCACCACCCAGGAGTTCCGGGCATCCCCCCGCCCCAACCCCAGGTACGAGCCAGGACCCCCCAAGGGAGACCCGCCCCGCACTCCAGGCAGCCATCCGCCCGGCCCACGGTTGGTCCAGGGAGGAGCAAGGCAGGGGCCCGCCGCCCCCGCCCAGGAGGGGGGAACCCCGGGGAAAAAAGAGGGCCCACAAGGGGTGTTGTAAATATGGCCCGACCAGGCTCGGCCACAGTTGGAAGTTAGGCGGGGCCCAGCGCTCAGGAGCAAGGACCAGAACCCACCCCCCAGGGACACCAACACCCCCGGCTCAGATGTAATGTGAACCCCCCCACCGCGCGGAGAGAGCACCGCCGGGCCCAGGAAGCCGGCACCCCGGGGACACGGCCGCCGCTGCAAAGGGGCCCGTACCCCCCACCAGGGAAGAGGCAGGGGACAGATGGTCCTAGGTCCCACCTTCCTTGCAAAATGTGTGTGCGTATATGTGTGTTTAAGAGGGTGTGTGTGTGCATGTGTGTGTGTTTATGTTGGGATGTATATATTGAGGGGGGAGGGGTGTGTGTACTAAGGGGGGTGCAGTTAAAATTGGCGGGTAGGGCACTAAGGGGACATCTCCTGATTACTCACAGTGATGTCCCCTCACCCTCCCCACCAAGGGGCCCTAAATGTCTAAGGTGCGGTTAAAATTGGCGGGTAGGGTGCTAGGAGGACATCTGCTGCTTGCTGGCAGTGATGTCCAAGCACCCCCCCTACCAAGGGCCCTACATGTCTAAGGTGCAAATAAAACCGAAAGAGGGGGGGACCACTCCATACGGCAACCATAGGAGGGGGGGCCACTGCCTAGTAAACCCCCCCCCCCAAGGCTCATCGCAGGCTAATCCCCCCACCCCCTCACCCTATTATGAGGTTATATGAGGAAGGGGGTAAGTTGGGGACAGCTGGTAGACTGTCCCCCGGTGGTCAAACAGCTGTCCCCCGCCCCCCCCCCCAGCAAGGGGGCCAGGCCCACCCAGCCCAGGGGCCCCACCCCCGGAGGCGCCGACACCCCAGGCCCAGCACCACCCACCCCACACAGAGGGAGAGGAGCCAGAAAGCGCCGGCCCCCCCCGGAGCAAGCCCAGGCCCCCACCCCCAAACGCCGGCCCTAGAAGAGCTCTGGTCAGGCCTCGACGGGACCGAGGCAGCCAACCGGCCGGGGAAACCGCCGATGGCCTCAGCGGAGACCCCGACCTGTCAACCCCCCCTGCCCCGTACCAATAGTGGCCCCCCCCCTCCCCCAGAATGCCCCCCCACAGGACAGGGCCGACAAGACCCCCCACCCCACCCCACCCCAGACCCCGCAGCCGAAGCGGATGACACCCAGAGCGCCCGGGGGCCCCAAGAGGGTTGTCCCGTCCCGCCCCAGAGCCAGGGAAGGGCTGATCCCAGCCCCAGGCGTAGATGGGAAGCCCATCCAGTGCCGCTGGGCCCCCCCCCCCGAGCAGCGCCCCCCGCCAACCCCCCCCAGCACAGGCAAAGGGACCACCCCCCCAAGCCAAGCCAGAACACCCCCCCCCCCCCCACGCACCCCCACACCCAAGCCCAGAGGACCACGCAGCGCCCCAGCCCGCCCCACCCCGGCGCCGGACCCGACCCCCCGACCAACGGAGCCCCCACCACCCCCCGCCAGGCACCGGAGGCCCCGGCCCCCACCCCAGCCCACGGCAGAAGGGCAAGGAGCAGCGACGACCAGGCCCCCCCATCCCCTAAGTCATGGAGTCAGCTATGGGAGACCAGAGAGACCGAATTCTTTCAAAGTTACTTGAACCTTGGGCTGACATTTTTTCCAAGCTGATCTGATCAAGCAGCAGATTTCTGTGTTGACTTATATTTATATTTTTCTTGCTTTTCCAATTTGTTAAAATAGTTTTTTTAGCAATGCAAAGAGTTATGAAAATGATAGAGCCTAATCCTCCTTCTACATCGATGGCACTCATGTCACCAAGCACACAAAGTGACGGTGAAGCTGTGATTGAAACCTTAAGCCAGACTGATAAATCGGCACATACCTGCTGCCAGAGAGCCTGGACAGGAGTGCAGAACCACAGTGCATGCATGTAATTGTCGGGTAGATTACTGTCACAGTGCTGACAAATGTCTGAGTTGCTGAGACCCATCTTGAACATCCTCTGTCCAGTGTAGTAAATTCTGTGAAGGGTTTTAAAATGGATTAGCTGCAGATTTGGACTTTTTGTCAGTTTAAAGGTGTTTAGACAAAGTTCTGACCAAAAGCTTTCATCTGTGCTGATGCTCAAATCCGCATCCCATTTTGTTGTCGGAAGTGAAATGTTATTATCTAAATTACATAAAAGTTTGTATATTTTGGAGAGAGTTTTATTCATTGAGAAATTGATCAGAGTGGTAACTACATCTGGTAGCTTTAAATCGTTGTCTCTGTATTTAAATTTTTTAGTAATACTTGATTTAAGTTGCTGATATTCCAAGAAGTTATTTATTCCATGTTTGTCTTGAAGTTCCTGGGGAGTTATGAATCTTCTATCAATAATTACGTGCTCTAGTTGTTTTATGCCCCCTGCTTGCCAAGCTGGGAAGTGGATAATTTTTTTGTTTATGAGGATGTCTGGGTTGTTCCAGATGGGTGTCATTTTGCACGGTTGAATTGATGATTTTGATATTTTGAGAAATTCCCACCAGGCTGTTAAAGTGGCGTTTATATTAATAGTTTTGAAACAATCCTGTTTTTTAACTGTTTGGCTAATAAATGGAAGATCTGACAGGTTGATCTTTCCACATAACGCCTGTTCCAAGTCTAACCATGAGTTGGTTTCTGGATTATTTTTTAACCATTTTAAGATGTATTGTAATCTATTTGCAAGAAAGTATTTGTGGAAATTAGGTAATTCTAATCCTCCACAGCTTTTTGCAGATTTTAAAGTTTTTAGACTAATTCTTGCAGGTTTATTATTCCATAAAAAGCTTGATATGGATGAGTCTAATGTTTTGAACCATTTTAGTGGCGGTTGTGTGGGAATCATTGAAAAGAGATAATTAACTTTGGGTAAGATTTTCATTTTTACCGTGGCTACCTTGCCCATAAGGGACAGAGGCAGGTTGGTCCAGCGTGTTAGATCGTCCTGTATGTTTTTCAGTAATGGGGTGTAGTTTAGCTGCACCAGTTCTGATAGTTTGGGGGAAAAATTGATACCTAGATATTTGATATTTCCTGATTTAACTGGTATTGTGAGTCTTTGCTCCGCATTATTGTTCAGTGGTAATAAAACAGACTTATTCCAATTAATGGAATAGTCTGATATAGAGGAGAATTCATTAATGATTGTTGCCGTTTCATTTACAGAATGTAAATTACTTAAAAACAGTAATATGTCATCTGCATAGAGACTAATTTTATGATGGCTGTGTTTAGTTTTGATTCCTTTAATGCTTTCATTCTGTCTTATTGCTGCAGCTAAAGGCTCAATGAATATAGCAAAAAGAGAAGGAGAGAGTGGGCAGCCCTGTCTGGTTCCTCTTCCGAGAAAAAACCTGTTTGAAGTCTGTTTATTAGTTCTAACTGATGCATTGGGGTTGTGATATAATATTTTGATCCATTTGATGAATGCTTCTCCAAAACCAAACTTATGGAGGGCGGCAATAAGGAACTTCCAGTTTACTCTGTCAAAAGCTTTTTCAGCATCCAGTGATAGTATGGACATTTCCTGGTTTTTAATGGTGGCAAAGTCTATTATATTAACTAGTCTACGGACATTATCATCCGAGTGTCTGCCTTTGATGAATCCAGTCTGGTCGAAGTCAATTATGTGAGGAGTGATTTTTTCTATTCTCTGTGCTAGTGCTTTGCAGATAATTTTTACGTCTGCATTGATTAGAGAAATAGGGCGGTAGCTTGAAGGACTATTGGGATCTTTGTCTGGTTTTAGAAGAAGAATTATGTTGGCTGAGTTCATGTTAGGTGGCATTGATTGGCTTTCATTGATAGATGTGACAGTTTTATAAAATGTTGGTGCCAGTTGTTCCCAGAATTCTTTATAAAACTCAGCAGGAAAGCCGTCAGGCCCTGGTGCTTTACCATTAGGCATAAGTAACAGAGCTTCATGAAGTTCAGACAACGAGAACGGAGAGTCTAAGTTTGTTATTTGATCCTCATTTAACCTGGGTAGGTTTACATTATTAAGAAATGAGTCAATACTTTGCTCTGACGGATTGATCTGTGGTGTGTACAAGTTTTTATAAAAGTTTTCAAATGCGTTATTAATTTTGACCGGGTCATGAGTGATATTTCCTGTTTGGTCCGTAATAGAGGTGATTGATGATTTTTCTCTATTAATTTTAAGCTGATTAGCCAGAAATTTGCCAATTTCAGTTATTTCTTTAAAAAATCATAACTCTCCACAGGAATGGACTAGAAACGTGCTTTCTTTTTTAAACATCCTAATAATTTTTACTCTTCATTACTGGGGCAAATTGAACCATCTGGGGGGCCCAACACGGCCCGTGGCCAGGACACCCCTGGTCTAGAGGGTTAGCTCAAATATTAGCTCTTAAAATTTTAATGACAGTATGTTTAACTCAACTAATTGGAACATACTTAGTTGAGTCAAAAAGAAAAGCTTCTTACGTTGTAATCACAACATTATATATGATCATATGCCAACAGTTTTATTTAACATTAGAGAAAAAAATGACATTTTTCATGTTCATCTATTACTGTTATGATGTATTGTTTAAAAAAATTGTTTATAAAAGCTATAATATTAAGAATTATACAATAATACATGTTATACGGTTGTTGTTTCCTTTTCAGCTTTTCCCATCAGGGGTCGCCACAGCGAACGAGTCGCACGGTAAACTTGGCAATATTTTACGCCGGATGCCCTTCCTGACGCAACCCTCTCAAAGCAACCGGGCTTGGGACCGGCACAGAAGTAGAGAAGGGAACAGGGAGCAGCCCGGAGTCGAACCCTGGTTACACGGACGGAAGGCGCCGCAAACCAGCACGAGCTAAACCGGCTCCCCAATACATACATACATGTTATACGGTACGATACAATATTACACACTATAGAAAACATAGCATCATAGAAAACATGTTTGCTTGTTACTCTAGCAGAAATCCTTTAAAATTTTGTCCGCTTATTAAAACCCACATAACTTTATTAATGAAGGATCAAACTGTCCAAATGAATGTAGAAAAATAACAAAACTGAGCTAGAAAGAACATGTATTACGTGTGTAACATTTTGTCTCACACATAAGACCTGCAATCATTGAATAATTACAGTAATTACACATAAATATTATGTAATCAACTACAGAAAATTTGTATTTTAAGAAATAAAAAAGTTTTATACTCTCGCGGGCCACATAAAATGATATGGCGGGCGACATGTGGCTTAACATATTAAGTGTAAAACACCAAGTACATCATGTATAAATATTAGTCCACCACTGCTTTTCCTTGCTGGAGACTTTAGCAAAAGCAACAAACGTTAGCTTGGAGAGAGCCTCGGGACGATGTGAAACATGGGCACGAATAAAAAACAAAAGGGAAAAAAACAACTTAATCCATTCCTGCATCTTTTCCCCATATTCGAAACATCAGAGTCAGGAGGAGCTAACTCCAGCTGACAATTTATGCTTCAAGTAGGTGAGTGTAAAAATCTATGGGTGACATCAAAGAAGCTTCGTCCATTTTATATGTATGTCTATGGTTTCAGCATGACCAAAAGCACATTCCTGATGTAAACTATCAACTTCACTGACAGTGTTGTCGTGGACTGGGTTGCAAGCCATACTTATGATTTCTGGAACTGTAGACACCGGAAGATTGTCTGGGACAGAGCATGCATTGGAGCAGTGATAAAAAGCCATGATGTCCATTGAGAGTCAGATTCGAGTTGAGCAGTAGCACTGTATTTATCACATACAACACGCCTGCTGGGTGGTACACACCTTCTTGTCACACAGGTATGGGGGTTTTTGTGGATCACCATGAATAGCTTTCATCATATTTGAGATGTCATATTAAAGCAACTTTTGATAGACATGAGCACATTTGTTTCTTGATCCCTTCAGGTTATGATCACTCAAAGGTAAATCTTTATTGACCAGAAATCATACAGCAGGATATTCTATCAAAATGTTTTTCCAAAAAACACGTTTGTGTTATGTACATTTTACTCATGTAAGGGCCTCAACCATCACATATAGGCACATGGAAGCTGGCAGTAGGACTCCTCCCACATCTAGGTGTCTAAGCGAGAAGGGAAGAACAACTCCAACTCTACTTTGTAAATTTGGTCACAGGACCACCCCTATGTTTCTTGAGTCATGTGGTATAAGTCCCACCTACTTTCTGACACGTTTGTGGTGACGTTGAAAAAGAAGCCCATGTCACGCCCCTTTTATGATGTACTGTATTTCCCCTCACAAGGTACATGTGCACTTCACATGCATACGTAAAGGTGTGCATCCCATATATGGGACACCTTTACATCACATGTATAAATATAGGTGTCCCATATATACTACTGTAACTGGTACAGATTACAGTTTTAAATATGATGAACACCAAGCTAAACACTGAGTAAAGGAGCAAACACTTTAATTTCCTATTGAAAGGGCATAGACCACCTGGACTGCCAGAAATAACAAATCCTCTACAAATGCCCATAATTTTGCCTGGAGATTAAACCATCCTGTCTTTATTGGGTGTCATAAACCATTTTCTTCCTGCGAAACTTTAAAAAAAGCATTGCTTAACAAGCAGGATGAGCCAAAAAAGACCTTGCAACGACGTCTGTAGAGTCAGTGGACATGCTAATAGCTGGATATACTGTATAAGTGTGAATGCCAGTGGCAGATCACTTACAGATAATGAAGAGCATTTGTTTTACCATAAAGTATAAGGGAAATGTTTTTAAACTGCTCAACAGAAGCAAGAACTGCATTTATTTATGGTTCATACAAAAAAATAAACAATCTGTCAGAATAATTGTGAAATTGAAATAGTTTTGCTAACTTTTATAATTCAATAAATCAAACAAACATATGTACAGATTATCCTCAAAATAACCAGATTAAAAATGTGCTATTTTAAGTGTGGATTATTACCAATTTTAGATCTGCATTTGCAGATGGAAGGATGAAACATGAAGCACATGTACTACTCATCCTAGCCCTATTTGGCACATGTGCTAGATTTAACTTCTGCATTGTAAGCATTAATGTATAATGTAACCACTTTATACAGATTAGTTAGTTCTGATTGATTTAATCACGTTTTGTGTGTATGTATATGTATATATATATATGATGATTATTAATAGTTTAATAGATGATTATTAATAGTTTTGTAATGGCACTTGTTTTTCCAAAAAGTGTAAATGGAAACTGAGTCATAGTTTTAATTTGAAAGTTAACTTTGAGACTGATCTCAAACAAAGTAAATATAAAAAAACCTTAAATGATTTAAGAAACACAAAAACAATTTGCTGTTTTGAAAGATTAAGAGTTGCTGATGGAGCAAAATAATAATTTTTCAAGAAAAAATTGAGTTACCCACAACATAATGCCAATTTAGTTTTTGGGCTAAAGATTGATTTAGGTATAAATAAGATGCTGACATTTTACAATTGCAACTAGAAAGTATATTAAAAAAAAATAAAAAAAATATTCTATTCAAAAAAATGTCCATCTGAAATGATGAAAAAAAATATGTACCATGAATGTTTTTGTTAAAGTCTGCTCTGACTGTAATCCACACCACCTTTGGCGTGAGTCCCAAATACTATAAATCTGCTGATGAGCAAGCATCCTGGATTCAATATAAGGGGCCGAAGGCAACACATCAGTGTGTGGTGAAGAACCCCAGCAGACTCGAGCGTACGGTAAGTTAACTGGCTATCTGATATGAAAACATTTAAGACAGTCACAACTTGAAATATTTACAATTTTGTACACCAGTGTTTGTTTTAAAAATAATTGAACTTTTTGTGATTTCTTACTTACAAAAAATATGATTATCAGCAGGACAGAAGACTTCTAACAGAGGCAGGGTCATTTATGGAAATCTGTTGAATTAAATAAGGTTTTGTAATTGTTGATCTGAAACTTGTCAAAAAACACATATTACCTGCAAATAAAGGCTAGTGTATTATTGTACATACAAATTGGAATAAAAAAGTTTTATGGGCATTAAAGACACAAGCTTAATGAGACAAATGATGAGTGTTTTACATTTTAACCTCCATAGACTGTGTGAATATATCGAGGACTAAGCTTAAAGAAATGAAAAAAGATTTTACAATGTGCAAAATATAAGCTCAGGTTATAAGAAGTTTAAAGCTAAATATAATTTCAGGAAGTTTATGGATTATGCAAAGAAGTTAGATGAAAACCTCAAGTAGAATTTTACTTTTTTCTACTTTGACAGAAAAAATCTGCCACCATGAGTACAGACGCGGAGATGGCCGTTTACGGCAAGGCTGCCATTTACCTCCGTAAGCCTGAGAAGGAAAGAATTGAGGCTCAAAACAAACCGTTTGATGCCAAGAGTGCCTGCTATGTTCCTGATGCCAAGGAGCTGTACTTGAAGGCAACCATCATCAAGAAAGACGGTGGCAAAGTTACTGTCAAACTCTTGGATAGTAATGAGGTTTGTAGGGCTAAGTCACATTTAGAAGGTGGTGAAAAAGGCTGAATTGTAACAAGAATGTTTTTCTGTTGCAGGAAAGAACAGTAAAGGAAGATGAGGTCTCTCCAATGAACCCTCCAAAGTTCGATAAAATTGAGGACATGGCCATGATGACCCACCTCAATGAAGCCTCTGTGCTGTATAACCTCAAAGAGCGTTATGCAGCATGGATGATCTACGTAAGACACCTGCACTTGAAACGAATCACGTAACACTGAGACTTCCTACACTTGCAGAAATATAACAAGTTTTATGTGATAATATGTGTCCTTTTCAGACCTATTCTGGGTTGTTCTGTGCCACCGTGAACCCTTACAAGTGGCTCCCAGTGTACGACTCTGAAGTTGTATCTGCCTACAGAGGCAAGAAGCGTATGGAGGCTCCTCCCCACATCTTCTCTGTCTCTGACAACGCTTTTCAGTTCATGCTTACTGGTATGTTACCCACAAAGTATTTGTTTATGCATGGATTGATTTGGACTCATCCAGACACTCATTATTTTTCATTTACCTTAAACAGATAGGGAGAACCAGTCTGTCTTGATCACGTAAGTATTACACTCAATGATTATTATCTGCAAAGTTTCCTGTGTTCACATACCAGCATATCTCTGTCTGTACTCAGTGGAGAATCTGGTGCTGGAAAGACTGTAAACACCAAGCGTGTCATTCAGTACTTTGCAACTATCTCCACTGGAGCTGAAAAGAAGCAACAGTCTGGCAAAATCCAGGTGAAATATAAAACACAACATATAAACACACGTGCAGAATTAAAAGTCCTTTTATTGACACAACGTTAAAAACTGTAATGCAGGGCTCTCTGGAGGATCAGATTATTGCAGCTAATCCTTTGCTGGAGGCTTATGGTAATGCCAAAACCGTGAGAAATGACAACTCCTCTCGTTTTGTAAGTATGGAACCATGGCTGAGTCAAATCTGAAATCTTAGAAAACCCTCACCCATGTGGATTTAGCATAACTGTACCTCTCCTCCAAACAGGGTAAATTCATCAGAATTCACTTCGGCGCAACTGGCAAGCTGGCTAGTGCTGACATTGAGACATGTAAGTCGGACGCTGAATCTATTCAACTTGGTCTGACAGCAAAAACGTTTCAGACTAACTTATAACATACACAGATCTGCTGGAGAAGTCAAGAGTGACTTTCCAGCTTGAGCTTGAGAGAGGCTACCACATCTTCTACCAGATGATGACAAATCACAAGCCTGAGCTGATTGGTAAAAAGAAAAAGCTGCTGCAATGTTTTTAGACAAAAACTGTGTGTTTTTTTAACATAGAATTTAACATGTCATTTAATTTTCAGAAATGTCCCTTCTCACAACCAACCCCTACGACTTCCCCATGTGCAGCATGGGTCAGATCACTGTAGCCAGCATTGACGACAAAGTCGAGCTGGAAGCCACTGATGTGGGTGAACTTTATCTTCTCAATTTTTTAATACTTATAGAAATATTTACATGTTCTTTAAACAAGATTAATCGTGTGTCTTTTCTTAAGAGTGGAACTCTTGAAATGTCTCAATTATTTGTCTGACAGAATGCCATTGACATCCTGGGTTTCACTAATGAGGAGAAAATGAGCATCTACAAAATGACCGGTGCTGTACTTCACCATGGTAACATGAAGTTCAAGCAGAAACAACGTGAGGAGCAGGCTGAACCTGACGGCACAGAGGGTGAGATTAACTATACACTAAAGACCTTTACATTTACTGTGAAATTACTGTTACAAGTTGCATATATTCCTTATTATTGACATCTTTTCTGTTTACAGATGCTGACAAGGTTGCCTACTTGCTGGGCCTGAACTCTGCTGACATGCTTAAGGCCCTGTGCTATCCCAGAGTCAAGGTCGGAAATGAGTATGTCACCAAGGGACAAACAGTACCACAGGTAAAAACAGAAAAAAAAATAGGTGACATGGTGATAGAGTAGGTCTCAATCAATTTATCAAGTTGATCTGTGTGACAGTAATTGAGTTTGACTCATATTACTATTCAGGTGCTGAACTCTGTCACTGCCCTGGCCAAGTCCATCTATGAAAGGATGTTCTTGTGGATGGTCGTCCGTATTAACCAGATGTTGGACACCAAGCAGCAAAGGAACCACTTCATTGGTGTCTTGGACATTGCTGGATTTGAAATCTTTGACGTAGGCCTTCATCCAAAAACTCCATTATTCCACTACTTTGACTTGACTGTCATTTGACATGAATCTAACCGGTTTGATGACTTGTGTGTTTGCAGTTCAACACACTGGAGCAGCTGTGTATCAACTTCACCAATGAGAAACTGCAACAGTTTTTCAACCACCACATGTTCGTCCTGGAACAAGAGGAGTACAAGAAGGAGGGTATTATCTGGGAGTTCATTGACTTCGGTATGGACTTGGCTGCCTGTATTGAGCTGATTGAGAAGGTAAACATTAGGCTAAGCATCTTGTTTTCAAACTGTTGCTTCAATGTCGTTACTTATACCCTGTGTCTTTTCTTTATCTTTAACAAAGCCCATGGGTATCTTCTCCATCCTTGAAGAGGAGTGCATGTTCCCCAAGGCAACAGACACATCTTTCAAGAACAAGCTGTATGACCAGCATCTTGGCAAAAACAAAGCTTTTGAGAAGCCAAAGCCTGCCAAGGGCAAGGCTGAGGCCCACTTTTCCCTGGTGCACTACGCTGGCACTGTGGACTACAACATCACTGGCTGGCTGGACAAGAACAAGGACCCACTGAATGAGTCTGTGGTGCAGCTGTACCAGAAATCCTCATGCAAACTTCTGGCTCTCCTGTATCCTCCTGCTCCAGCTGAGGGTAAGCTTTTTCAAACAAATATACTGGTACTATAGCTAAAACCTTTTATTTTTGTAAACTTTTTATAAATGAAATAAATTCAAGTCATTATTTTAAGAACAAAGACTTAATTTAAAAATGTCTTCAAAAACATAGACACTAGCAAGAAGGGAGGAAAGAAGAAGGGTGGTTCCATGCAGACTGTGTCCTCCCAGTTCAGGGTAAGCTTTGGATTAAACATAAAATGTCTACTGATGCTTATGATGAAAAATTGTATTTGTAAGAAACATTTACTACTGTAAACCTACAGGAGAACTTGGGCAAGCTGATGACCAACTTGAGGAGCACCCATCCTCACTTTGTGCGTTGCCTGATTCCCAATGAGTCAAAAACTCCAGGTACAAAATTGTGTTTTTTTCTAGCAATTTGTTTGAGTTGTTGTGCTGGGTAGATTACAGTGAAAACTATATTTTACAGGTCTGATGGAGAACTTCCTGGTCATCCACCAGCTCAGGTGTAACGGTGTGCTGGAGGGTATCAGAATCTGCAGGAAAGGTTTCCCCAGCAGAATCCTCTATGGTGACTTCAAACAGAGGTACTATTGTTGTACAAATAAAGTTGTTATATTAAACAAAAAGATGACAGAAAAGGTTGTTTAAAATATGTGCTTTATTTTTTAAGATACAAGGTACTGAATGCCAGTGTCATCCCTGAGGGACAGTTCATTGACAACAAGAAGGCCTCAGAGAAACTGCTTGGATCAATTGATGTTAACCATGATGAGTACAGATTTGGACACACCAAGGTTAGTGTCAATATTTTTTGTCAAAACTTAGTTACTTTTGATTTTATTTAACTATACAGATGTGTTTAGAGTTTTCTTTTTAAGCCATTGCTAATTTAAATTTATATTCAATGAGGTTTACAGGAATAAAAAAGGTTTCAATTCTCTATACAGGTGTTCTTCAAGGCTGGTCTGCTGGGTACCCTTGAGGAGATGAGAGATGAGAAGTTGGCAACACTGGTAACAATGACTCAGGCTGCTTGCCGTGGCTTCCTCATGAGAAAGGAGTTTGTTAAGATGATGGAAAGGAGGCATGTCAAACTTAAATAATTTGAAAATAGACAAGGGAGCTTCAGGGGAATTACTGTTTTAACAGAAACCTTGTCCCTACAGGGAAGCTATCTACACCATCCAGTACAATGTCCGTTCATTCATGAATGTCAAACACTGGCCATGGATGAAGGTGTACTACAAGATCAAGCCTCTCCTCAAGAGCGCTGAGACTGAGAAGGAGCTGGCCCAGATGAAGGAGAACTATGACAAGATGACATCCGACTTGGCTGCTGCATTGGCCAAGAAGAAGGAACTGGAGGAGAAGATGGTCTCTCTTCTGCAGGAAAAGAATGATCTGCAGCTGCAAGTGGCATCAGTAAGTAGCAGTAAGTTAAAGATTTTTGTTACTCACTTGTGTTTCCAATGTTAATATTTACACAAGTCTTAAAAAAAATAGGAATCCGAGAATCTATCAGATGCTGAAGAGAGATGTGAGGGACTAATCAAGAGCAAGATTCAGCTGGAAGCAAAGCTCAAAGAGATAACCGAGAGGCTGGAAGATGAAGAGGAGATCAATGCTGAGCTCACTGCCAAGAAAAGGAAGCTGGAGGATGAATGCTCAGAGCTCAAAAAGGACATTGATGACTTGGAGCTGACCTTGGCCAAAGTGGAAAAGGAGAAACATGCCACTGAGAACAAGGTTTGCAGTCTTTACTCTTCCACCAAACACACATTAATGGGAAATGGTAGAGTCATGTCATACAAACATCTGTCCTTCAAATGCAGGTGAAGAACCTGACTGAGGAGATGGCATCCCAAGATGAGAGCATTGCCAAACTGACAAAGGAGAAGAAAGCTCTCCAAGAGGCTCATCAGCAGACCCTTGATGACCTGCAGGCAGAGGAAGACAAAGTCAACACTCTGACCAAGTCCAAGACTAAGCTGGAGCAGCAAGTGGATGATGTAAGCTGCAAATGGAACATGAACTTGAAAAACAAGATTCTTTTTGAACAATAAACTAACCTAAAGGTTACATTTTCAGCTTGAAGGTTCTCTGGAACAAGAGAAGAAGCTTCGCATGGACCTTGAGAGAGCCAAGAGAAAGCTAGAAGGAGATCTGAAATTGGCCCAGGAATCCATCATGGATCTGGAGAATGACAAGCAGCAGTCTGAGGAAAAACTGAAGAAGTAAATGGACAGCTCTGTTATTTTTGTTTGTGTGTTCTTATTTAAAAATCAGTATGTCAGTCAAGACACAACAGTCTAACCATGAATGTTATTTCAACAGGAAAGACTTTGAAATCAGCCAGCTCCTCAGCAAGATTGAGGATGAGCAGTCTTTGGGTGCTCAGCTTCAGAAGAAGATCAAGGAGCTCCAGGTGACTGATTCATTTGAATTCCTCAAAATTTGTCCCTTATTTTATCTTTACAATTTAATGGAATACATCATTTTCACATCCACCAGGCCCGTATTGAGGAGCTTGAGGAAGAGATTGAGGCTGAGCGTGCTGCTCGGGCCAAGGTTGAGAAGCAGAGGGCTGATCTCTCCAGGGAACTGGAGGAGATCAGTGAGAGGCTGGAGGAAGCTGGAGGTGCCACTGCTGCTCAAATAGAGATGAACAAGAAGCGCGAGGCTGAGTTCCAGAAGCTTCGTCGTGATCTTGAGGAGGCCACTCTGCAGCATGAAGCCACCGCTGCAGCTCTGCGCAAGAAGCAGGCTGACAGTGTTGCTGAGCTGGGCGAGCAGATCGACAACCTGCAGCGCGTCAAGCAGAAGCTCGAGAAGGAAAAGAGCGAATACAAGATGGAGATCGATGACCTCAGCAGCAACATGGAGGCTGTTGCTAAAGCCAAGGTACACCACGACTTTGTTTGAGCCTTAGAGTCTAAAACAAAGTCTTTAATTGGTTTAGATACAGTTGTAACAATTCTGTTTTTTTCTCCATGTTAGGGCAATCTTGAAAAGATGTGCCGTACTCTTGAGGACCAACTTAGTGAACTGAAGACCAAGAATGACGAGAACCTTCGTCAGATCAACGACTTGAGTGCGCAGAAAGCCCGCCTGCTCACTGAAAATGGTAAGTGACTGAATGGATTTGACCTACAATACAGACTCATTGCAGGGAGATGAAAAGGACACAAACTAATCTCCAATGTTTAATTTACCACCAGGTGAATTTGGCCGTCAACTTGAGGAGAAGGAAGCCCTTGTTTCTCAGCTGACCAGAGGGAAACAGGCTTTCACCCAGCAGATTGATGAGCTGAAGAGACAGATTGAAGAGGAGGTCAAGGTAAGAAACCTCCCACTTTCAGAGGCCACTCTTACCACTCATTTTTGCCTTCATCATTTGAATCCTTAATCCTTTTGTTCAAACCAGGCCAAGAATGCCCTTGCACATGCAGTGCAATCTGCACGCCATGACTGTGATCTGCTCAGGGAGCAGTTTGAGGAGGAGCAAGAGGCTAAGGCTGAGTTGCAGAGAGGAATGTCCAAGGCTAACAGTGAGGTGGCTCAGTGGAGAACTAAATATGAAACTGATGCCATCCAGCGTACAGAGGAGCTTGAAGAATCCAAGTAAGTAACAGTCAGACAGATGGAAGAGTTTTTGGAACTACTTAATAATAAATAAAACAATCTTCTTACATATAGAAATACACATTTAAATTTGTGCATAAATGTATCAAGATCGTATTTGAGCTTAAACGTTTATAATGAGAAAATCACTTCCTTGACTTTTCAAAAAGGAAAAAGTTGGCTCAACGTCTCCAGGAGGCCGAGGAACAGATTGAGGCAGTGAACTCCAAGTGTGCATCCTTGGAGAAGACCAAACAGAGGCTCCACAGTGAAGTAGAAGACCTTATGATTGATGTGGAGAGGGCAAATGCTCTTGCTGGTAACCTTGACAAGAAGCAGAGGAACTTCGATAAGGTCATTTCTTTCACCTTGAACAAAGTCAAATCCAGAGAAAGTTTTCCTCCCTGTGTCGACGAATAACCCTGTTCAATATAAATTTGTGATTTTAGGTGTTGGCTGAGTGGAAACAGAAGTATGAAGAATCTCAGGCAGAGCTTGAGGGTGCTCAGAAGGAGGCTCGTTCTCTCAGCACTGAACTTTTCAAGATGAAGAACTCTTATGAGGAGGCTCTGGATCAGCTGGAGACCATGAAGCGTGAAAACAAGAACCTTCAGCGTAAGCTCCTTAAACACTGATAAAACATGTTCAATTGTTCATTACTTTAAATCCTGAAAACTCAATATTATTAAACTTTTGTCTGCAGAGGAGATCTCAGATCTGACTGAACAGATTGGGGAAACTGGCAAGAGCATCCACGAGCTGGAAAAGGCCAAGAAGCAAGTGGAGACTGAGAAGTCTGAGATCCAGACTGCTCTTGAGGAAGCTGAGGTACATTCACATTTGGAAAGGGCTTTTGAAAGGAAGCTTCCAGTCATAAGCTACTACCAAAACGTGACAGCTATAAGGTACCAATCGATCTGTTTTGAACATTGTTAGGGAACTCTGGAGCACGAAGAGTCCAAGATCCTGCGTGTGCAGCTGGAGCTGAACCAGATCAAGGGTGAAGTGGACAGGAAGATTGCAGAGAAAGATGAAGAGATTGAGCAGATTAAGAGGAACAGCCAGAGGGTGATCGAATCCATGCAGGGCACTCTTGATGCTGAAGTCAGGAGCAGGAATGATGCCCTGAGAGTCAAGAAGAAGATGGAGGGAGACCTGAATGAGATGGAGATTCAGCTGAGCCATGCCAATCGCCAGGCTGCTGAGGCACAGAAGCAGCTGAGAAATGTTCAGGCTCAACTGAAGGTACGGAAAGATAAAACTTCCACATCAAGCATTGATGTAGTTTAGAAGTGTATTATAGAGGTTGTCAATGGTTTCTTTCTTTATTCTCCAGGATGCTCAACTGCACCTTGATGATGCTGTGAGAGCCCAAGAGGACCTGAAGGAGCAAGCTGCTATGGTGGAACGCAGAAACGGTCTCATGGTTGCTGAAATTGAGGAGCTAAGAGGTGCCCTGGAACAGACAGAGAGAAGCCGCAAAATCGCTGAGCAGGAATTGGTGGATGCCAGTGAGCGTGTTGGACTTCTGCACTCCCAGGTAAAAATGATTGATACTTTACCTTTTCAAAGTATGTATGTTCATTTGGGAAACTCTTTCATTACAGAAATGTTCACTAAATACCATTCTTTCAGAACACAAGCCTTCTGAACACAAAGAAGAAGCTTGAATCAGACCTGGTCCAGGTCCAGGGAGAAGTGGATGATGCTGTCCAGGAAGCAAGAAATGCAGAGGACAAGGCCAAGAAGGCCATCACTGATGTGGGTGTATACCTCCTGTGTTTGCTTTACACTACAACAAACAGGGTCGTATTTTTAACATGCATCTTAAATGTTATAGGCTGCTATGATGGCTGAGGAGCTCAAAAAGGAGCAGGACACCAGTGCTCATCTGGAGAGGATGAAGAAAAACCTAGAGGTTGCTGTGAAAGATCTGCAGCATCGTCTGGATGAAGCTGAGAACCTGGCCATGAAGGGTGGCAAGAAGCAGCTCCAGAAACTCGAGTCTAGGGTAAAAATCCAAAGCAATATTTTTATTCACAAAACTCCTTAAATGCACACACAATGCTAAAAGTCTAAAATATATGTTTCTAGGTGCGTGAGCTGGAGGCTGAGGTTGAGAATGAGCAGAGACGTGGTGCAGATGCTGTTAAGGGCGTTCGCAAGTATGAGAGGAGAGTGAAAGAGCTCTCCTATCAGGTACAAGAACATGAAAACTTACTTTGCACTTCTAAAATTTATTGTTAAAAAAATTACAAGAACAAATGTATTTTATCCTTTACTTCACCCAACAGACTGAAGAGGATAAGAAAAACATCAACAGGCTGCAGGATCTGGTTGACAAGTTGCAGCTCAAGGTGAAGGCCTACAAGAGGCAGTCTGAGGAAGCGGTAAGTGAAAAAATAACAACATATTTTTTGTCTATCATTTACTTTAGTTGTTATGTCAAGAATAAAATACCTTTTTCTCTTTTAAATCAAGGAGGAGCAGGCCAATGTTCATCTGTCCAAGTGCAGAAAACTCCAGCATGAGCTGGAGGAGGCTGAGGAGCGTGCTGACATTGCTGAGTCTCAGGTCAACAAGATGAGGGCAAAGAGCCGTGACTCTGGCAAGGTAAACATTTTGTTCTATGTTCGACAAAGTGTGCTTACCTTTTGTTTATAAAGTTCAACTATGAAAACAAACTCAAATATAATTTTTTTATTTTTTACAGGGAAAAGAAGCTGCTGAATAAGGCATATTGTCTCCTATAATGTTGAATCATAAAATATGGTTTAACCTGTGTTAAAACAATAAAACTTTTCTTGCTTGTAAAGTTTTCTGTTTTTTCTTTACCACTGAAAATCTAAATACACGAAACTCAGGAAATCAATAAGCAAAAAAAAACAGTGTGAGTAAGTTAACTATTGGAACAAAAACAAACAAAACTTTGAATAACCCATCACTAAACATTACATAATGATGTTGTTTAAAGATATTTTATTTAACTGTTATTTAACCAGGAAGGTCCTGTTGACATTAAAAATGTCTTTTCCATAGGAGTCCTGGCCAAGAGGCAGCAATTTCTAGAACAACGTTACATAAAGCAGATAACAATACAATTGCAAATGTCCAGATTTATAAATAACACTTGCATATTAATGAATCTGTCTCTAAATCCTTCAGTCGCATTTTAAGAGTATTTTTAAAAGGAGCAGATCTGTCACCTTCCAATCTTTCTGTAAGACGTTTAAGGTAGCAGGAGCAGGGTGAAGAAATGCTTTTTCCCCAGCTCAGTACGAGCAAAAGGCACAGTCAACATTCATTAAATCTCACTGAGCGAGATTCAATGTTTCTTTCCTTGAGTAAGGAACATATGCAAGGTGGTAGAAAACCAAGCATGGCCTTGTAAATAAAAGTGTACCAATGGGACCACCTCCGACTAACCAGGAAAGACCAATGTACTGTTGTGTACAAGTCCCAGTAGATTTACAGTTAGTTATGAACCTCAAAGCAGAACGAAACATTGTGTCCAACATTTTAAGACATGACAACAGAGCTTTCATATACAGAATGCAAGTCTTCTTGATGAAGTGGAAACCTGGTCAAACTAATTGGAAATAAAGAAAATTATTTCACAAAAGGTCAAAATTGGCGCCTTGTGAAACTGATCCAAACCTGTCTTCCTCACTCTACACATGACAAAACATGCAAAATCAATTGAGCATGCTCTGGAACAAGAGAATGTTCTTATTAGGGAAGCGTGCAATAACTGGAGCAGGTGCAACCTCCTTTTTATATTTTTTGTATATTTTTAACATATCTTTCTTATATTGTCTCATGTCGCAGTTTAGTTTTTATTTTTTTTAATTCTTACTTTAACTTTTTATACCACCGGAAAAAAATTGCACTGTAATTTGGTTATACATGTACAATGACAATAAAGATATTTCTATTTCTATTTCTATTTCTATGTCTTGAGGAGGGGGGTGGAGTCACGGGTAACCCAACAACTTCCTTGGCCACCCATTGAAAAACGAGAATCGAACCGAGATCTACCTTTGATTTGATTAGTCCATGTCCATTAATGTACTTACCCATACCATCATACAGGAGTCAAATGCTGATCTGATTCAGGATGTTAGTCATTTACCACCAAATTTGTTCTGCAGTCATGCTAAACTGTGTTCAAAATTTGTATTTGCATTAGTAGTCAGAACATTTAGATCAGTGAGAGAAGTAATTTTGAAAATGTGGACTACACATAACAAGTATACTATCTGCATAGTTGACTTCAGTATTAAAACTTTACTTCACATGCAACAGATGCATTAACAATTTATATACATAAGGTAAATATTAAGATTCTATAATTTTTTTTTGGAAGATTTCTTTTGAAATGTAACATTCTACGGAGACCTCCGGGGGCCAGTGATTAAAAAGAAAAAAAGTCTGATAAACCATGCACAGGGATTACTAAATGGTGCGCACGGATTAATCAATTGTGCTTGTACTGCTGCGCAATCATGTTCACACGCACATTGCATGTGCAGCTCTCTGAGCGGAGCAGTCGGACTCGTAGCTTCTGTTTGCAGGCAGGGGAGGGTGCTTTGTTACAGTGTGCGCAACGGAGGAGACTTCGAAACCCAGTCCGTTCACCTGTTCTGCGTGAGCGGGCTGCCACACTCAGAAGAACCGTGTCTCCTGGGAGATTTGCATCTCCAAACAGAGGACGGGCGGAGGCGGCTTTGAGTTCTGTCTCCTCTTCTGGTCTCCGGCGGGAACTGTCTCCTGAGTTGCAACCCCACTACAGCTCTCAGCATCCCCAGACCACACTTCTGGATGCCGCACACCTGACTCTCATTCACTAAATCAACCACAGCATCCTTAAACACTGCACTGAGCTGAGCTCAGTGCGAAATACTGTTTGTGCCACCCTGCCTCACTTACCGAGCGTTACATATGGACTTCATCCTCCAGCTACTGACCCTGTATCTTACTCTGTTTGCCTCCCAGCTGCCAAGAGAGCAGAGAATAAAATTTGCAGTAATGGGTTCTGTAAGTGGAGTTTGTGATGAAACGCAGGGCATCGTGATAAACTGTCCCCTGAACTGAAAGAGGAGTTGCTATTTATTGAAGATGAAGGCTCTGACTCCAATTCTTGTTGTAGACATTCAAGGAACAACCAGCATTCCTGCTGATCTTGAAAACATTCTACTGAAAACAAAGTCTTAAATAAGTGTTCGACCCTCGTTTCAGATACAATATGGTCCTTGCAGTCTGTGACTGCTGCGGGCCATAATTAGGAAATTATGGACATTTAAGGTCTTTAAGATGATACAACACTTATCCATTAATCATTTTAAAATTATGATAATACTAAAAGCCTGTTTTGCTTTTAGTAAAAGCAAAACAGGCTTGCGCATCCTGTTTTATTGGCTACCTACTAAAAGCCTGTTTTGCTTTTAGTAGGTAGCCAATAAAACAGGCCAAAATTGGTTAAACATTTTTTCTTATTCCCCCTTTTGTCAAAACTCTGGATGCAACATTTTGGATCAGCTGGAAGGTTTTGAGGGAAGTCCTGTAACAGCCTAATAAGAATTCACAAAAGTTCGTAAAGGTGACCAGATTTAACTGACCCTTAATGTCCATATTCATTGAGGTTGATCTGTTGTGACAAGTATCAATTACAGTGTACTTGGAGTGGGTATCTACACGCTGAGCTAAAAATTGACTACAGGGACAAACACTTTAATGGCATGATGTAAAAAATATGGACCTGCAGATATAAGAAATACTTTATGAATGACTGTAATTTTGCCCACAAATTAAACCATCCTGTCTTTATTGGGTGTCAGTAAACCTTCACTCTCTGTGGAACTTTAAAAACAGCACTGCTTAACAAGCAGGAGGACTTAAATTTCAAACAGCAGCAATGTGAATGGGCCAAAAATGGCCTTGGAGCTTCGTCTGGAGAGTCAGTGAACATGTTAATAGCTTGACATATAGGTGTGAATGCCAAAGGCAGATCTCTTACAGATAATGAACAGCATTTTTCCCCCCCCATAAATTAGACGGGAGAATGTTTTTTTTAACTGTTGTAAAACAAAAGTTTTGATTTATTGCTCAACAAAAGCAAAAAAGGGTATTTATATTATGCTTCACAAAAAAACCAAAAAACATCAGTTAGAATAATTTTGAAATTCACATAGTTTTGGTTACTTTTAGGCTTCAATAAATCACTCAGGTACAAAATGTACTATTTAACTGTGGATTATCACCAATTTAAAATCTGCATTTGCAGAGGAAAAATGAAACATGAAGCACATGTACTACCCACAAATGTGTATCTCACATATCCAAGCTGTCATCCTAGCTGTATTTGGCACATGTACTAGATTTAACTTCTGCATTGTAAGCATGCGTGTATAATGTAATGACAGGTTAGTGCGCTCTGATAAAAATGTAATCACTTTTAAATATTTACGTTCAAATAAATGAATGTTAATAATTGTTTTTATTTTTACACTTGTAATGGTACAAACATTTGCAAACGTTATTAAATCAAAACAGACTCATTTACTAGTTGTTATTTGAAAGTGAACTTTGATACTGATCTAAAACATAGTAAACTTAAAAATAATCTTAAATAATTGCAAGAAAGTAAAGTAATATTTCTTTCCATTATAAATGGGGTTACATCACATTTTCCCCCATTATGTTACAAAAGTTTTGGAGAATCTGCTGAGAGACAGTTTTTGTTATTTTTTGATAAACAACTAAATAATGGTAAATATGTGTTGTAATGAACACAATTATTTGGGTATGAATACCATGTTGACATTTTAAAGCTGTGACAAAGCAAATTTTAAAAAGTAATGATTATGATCTTAATTCTTGTCAAAATGACATTGAAGAGATTGAACTGAATATAATGTGTTAAAAAAAGCTGTTGCTAAATTGTACAGAATGACTTTCAAATAGGAAAAGGATGCTCTAATATAGGGAGGGAACCGTAGAAATTACTTATGTAGTGCTGACATTAATCTTGACTTTATCCATGTCTAATTATAAGAAAGAAAATTTAAGTAATGCTAAATACAAAACAATTTAACAAGCCTATTAATAATAAGCCAGAATAACATTGCAATTTTATCATTATATTAAAAATGGCAAAAGCCAATTTGAATATGTTTAAACTTGTAAATATTGTAATTAAAATAAAACTACTGCAGCATTTTGTTCTTTTGGAAAAGTTGAGATGCAGCTTCATTTTTTTGAAAAGATTGAGGGTATGTTTTTTAACTCTTATTTTATTGATAAAAAATAACCGATTTAAAGGTAAACTATACTTGCCCAAAATGTTTCAGTGAATAACTGCTGAGACTATAAGCCACACCACATTTGGCATGAGTCCCAAATATATCTGCTGATGAGCAAGCACACTACAGTCAATATAAGGGGGTTGAAGACAACATAGGAGCGTGTGGCAAAGGACCCCTGAATACTCCAGCGTAAGGTAGGTTATTTGGCTATCTGATGTGGGAACATTCAATATTGTTACAACTTGAAATAGTTATGTTTATATTTAACAATTTCTATGTTCTGAAAATGATTTAAATTTTTTTGTAATTTCTCACTTACAAAAATTATGATTTCAACAGGAATTGGGATCATAGCAGACTTCTAAAAGAGGCAGGGTCAGGTATGGCCAACAATTAAATTAAATAAGGTTTTGTAATTGTTGATCAGTTGACTGTCAAAATCATACATTACAAGCCTAAAAATGCAAGCTATTTTTTGCTGCTAAAGATTAGAGAATTTCCCCATTTTGGGATAAATAAAGTTTATCTAATCTAATCTAATCTTGTAATATCGCAGATAGAAAATTTTGAACAAACAAGTTGAAGAACTAATTTAGATGTAAACAATAATTTAATTTTTTTTACCTTGTGTGATATAAAACTATTATTCCCTTGATATCAGAAAAATGTATTTACAATTTCAAGAGAAAACAATGCTTTGTATTTTTTTCATCAGTAGTAAGGCCTTAACAGTGGGCAAAACATGAGCTAAAGTAATAGAAAGTTTGAAGCTAGATGTAATTGCGGAAAGTTTCTGAATTATACCATGTTGAATAATAACCTCAAGTAATTTTAATTCTCTTACAGACAAAATCTGCCACCATGAGTACAGACGCGGAGATGGCCGTTTACGGCAAGGCTGCCATTTACCTCCGTAAGCCTGAGAAGGAAAGAATTGAGGCTCAAAACAAACCGTTTGATGCCAAGAGTGCCTGCTATGTTCCTGATGCCAAGGAGCTGTACTTGAAGGCAACCATCATCAAGAAAGACGGTGGCAAAGTTACTGTCAAACTCTTGGATAGTAATGAGGTTTGTAGGGCTAAGTCACATTTAGAAGGTGGTGAAAAAGGCTGAATTGTAACAAGAATGTTTTTCTGTTGCAGGAAAGAACAGTAAAGGAAGATGAGGTCTCTCCAATGAACCCTCCAAAGTTCGATAAAATTGAGGACATGGCCATGATGACCCACCTCAATGAAGCCTCTGTGCTGTATAACCTCAAAGAGCGTTATGCAGCATGGATGATCTACGTAAGACACCTGCACCTGAAACGAATCACGTAACACTGAGACTTCCTACTCTTGCAGAAATATAACAAGTTTTATGTGATAATATGTGTCCCTTTCAGACCTATTCTGGGTTGTTCTGTGCCACCGTGAACCCTTACAAGTGGCTCCCAGTGTACGACTCTGAAGTTGTATCTGCCTACAGAGGCAAGAAGCGTATGGAGGCTCCTCCCCACATCTTCTCTGTCTCTGACAACGCTTTTCAGTTCATGCTTACTGGTATGTTACCCACAAAGTATTTGTTTATGAATGGATTGATTTGGACTCATCCAGACACTCATTATTTTTCATTTACCTTAAACAGATAGGGAGAACCAGTCTGTCTTGATCACGTAAGTATTACACTCAATGATTATTATCTGCAAAGTTTCCTGTGTTCACATACCAGCATATCTCTGTCTGTACTCAGTGGAGAATCTGGTGCTGGAAAGACTGTAAACACCAAGCGTGTCATTCAGTACTTTGCAACTATCTCCACTGGAGCTGAAAAGAAGCAACAGTCTGGCAAAATCCAGGTGAAATATAAAACACAACATATAAACACACGTGCAGAATTAAAAGTCCTTTTATTGACACAACGTTAAAAACTGTAATGCAGGGCTCTCTGGAGGATCAGATTATTGCAGCTAATCCTTTGCTGGAGGCTTATGGTAATGCCAAAACCGTGAGAAATGACAACTCCTCTCGTTTTGTAAGTATGGAACCATGGCTGAGTCAAATCTGAAATCTTAGAAAACCCTCACCCATGTGGATTTAGCATAACTGTACCTCTCCTCCAAACAGGGTAAATTCATCAGAATTCACTTCGGCGCAACTGGCAAGCTGGCTAGTGCTGACATTGAGACATGTAAGTCGGACGCTGAATCTATTCAACTTGGTCTGACAGCAAAAACGTTTCAGACTAACTTATAACATACACAGATCTGCTGGAGAAGTCAAGAGTGACTTTCCAGCTTGAGCTTGAGAGAGGCTACCACATCTTCTACCAGATGATGACAAATCACAAGCCTGAGCTGATTGGTAAAAAGAAAAAGCTGCTGCAATGTTTTTAGACAAAAACTGTGTTTTCATTTAGGACAAAGTATTTAACATGTCGTTTGATTTTCAGAAATGTCCCTTCTCACAACCAACCCCTACGACTTCCCCATGTGCAGCATGGGTCAGATCACTGTGCCCAGTATTGATGACAAAGTCGAGCTGGAAGCCACTGATGTGGGTGAACTTTATCTTCTCAATTTTTTAATACTTATAGAAATATTTACATGTTCTTTAAAGAAGATTAATCCTGTGTCTTTTCTTAAGAGTGGAACTCTTGAAATGTCTCAATTATTTGTTTGACAGAATGCCATTGACATCCTGGGTTTCACTAATGAGGAGAAAATGAGCATCTACAAAATGACCGGTGCTGTACTTCACCATGGTAACATGAAGTTCAAGCAGAAACAACGTGAGGAGCAGGCAGAACCTGACGGCACAGAGGGTGAGATTGACTATACACTAAAAACCTTCACATTTACTGTGAAATTACTGTTACAAGTTGCATGTATTCCTTATTATTGACATCTGTTTCTGTTAACAGATGCTGACAAGGTTGCCTACTTGCTGGGCCTGAACTCTGCTGACATGCTTAAGGCCCTGTGCTATCCCAGAGTCAAGGTCGGAAATGAGTATGTCACCAAGGGACAAACAGTACCACAGGTAAAAACAGAAAAAAAAATAGGTGACATGGTGATAGAGTAGGTCTCAATCAATTTATCAAGTTGATCTGTGTGACAGTAATTGAGTTTGACTCATATTACTATTCAGGTGCTGAACTCTGTCACTGCCCTGGCCAAGTCCATCTATGAAAGGATGTTCTTGTGGATGGTCGTCCGTATTAACCAGATGTTGGACACCAAGCAGCAAAGGAACCACTTCATTGGTGTCTTGGACATTGCTGGATTTGAAATCTTTGACGTAGGCCTTCATCCAAAAACTCCATTATTCCACTACTTTGACTTGACTGTCATTTGACATGAATCTAACCGGTTTGATGACTTGTGTGTTTGCAGTTCAACACACTGGAGCAGCTGTGTATCAACTTCACCAATGAGAAACTGCAACAGTTTTTCAACCACCACATGTTCGTCCTGGAACAAGAGGAGTACAAGAAGGAGGGTATTATCTGGGAGTTCATTGACTTCGGTATGGACTTGGCTGCCTGTATTGAGCTGATTGAGAAGGTAAACATTAGGCTAAGCATCTTGTTTTCAAACTGTTGTTTCAATGTTGTTACTTATACCCTGTGTCTTTTCTTTATCTTTAACAAAGCCCATGGGTATCTTCTCCATCCTTGAAGAGGAGTGCATGTTCCCCAAGGCAACAGACACATCCTTCAAGAACAAGCTGTATGACCAGCATCTTGGCAAAAACAAAGCTTTTGAGAAGCCAAAGCCTGCCAAGGGCAAGGCTGAGGCCCACTTCTCCCTGGTGCACTACGCTGGCACTGTGGACTACAACATCACTGGCTGGCTGGACAAGAACAAGGACCCACTGAATGAGTCTGTGGTGCAGCTGTACCAGAAATCCTCATGCAAACTTCTGGCTCTCCTGTATCCTCCTGCTCCAGCTGAGGGTAAGCTTTTTCAAACGAATATACCAGTACTATAGCTAAAAACTTTTATTTTTGTATACTTTTTATAAATGAAATACATTCAAGTCATTATTTTAAGAACAAAGACTTAATTAAAAAATGTCTTCAAAAACATAGATACTAGCAAGAAGGGAGGAAAGAAGAAGGGTGGTTCCATGCAGACTGTGTCCTCCCAGTTCAGGGTAAGCTTTGGATTAAACATAAAATGTCTGCTGATGCTTATGATGAAAAATTCTATTTGTAAGAAACATTTACTACTGTAAACCTACAGGAGAACTTGGGCAAGCTGATGACCAACTTGAGGAGCACCCATCCTCACTTTGTGCGTTGCCTGATTCCCAATGAGTCAAAGACTCCAGGTACACATTTGTGGTTTTTTTCTAGCGATTTGTTTGAGTTGTTGTGCTGGGTAGATTACAGTGAAAACTATATTTTACAGGTCTGATGGAGAACTTCCTGGTCATCCACCAGCTCAGGTGTAACGGTGTGCTAGAGGGTATCAGAATCTGCAGGAAGGGTTTCCCCAGCAGAATCCTCTATGCTGACTTCAAACAGAGGTACTATTGTTTTGTCAATAAAGTTGTAATATTAAACAAAAAGATGACAGAAAAGGTTGTTTAAACTATGTGCTTTATTTTTTAAGATACAAAGTACTGAATGCCAGTGTCATCCCTGAGGGACAGTTCATTGACAACAAGAAGGCCTCAGAGAAACTGCTTGGATCAATTGATGTTAACCATGATGAGTACAGATTTGGACACACCAAGGTTAGTATCAATATTTTTGTCAAAGCTTACAGTTACTTTTGATTTTATTTAGCTTTACAGATGTGTTTAGAGTTTTCTTTTTAAGCCATTGCTAATTTATATTTATATTCAATGAGGTTTACAGGAATAAAAAAGGTTTCAATTCTCTATACAGGTGTTCTTCAAGGCTGGTCTGTTGGGTACCCTTGAGGAGATGAGAGATGAGAAGTTGGCAACACTGGTAACAATGACTCAGGCTGCTTGCCGTGGCTTCCTCATGAGAAAGGAGTTTGTTAAGATGACGGAAAGGAGGCATGTCAAACTCAAATAATTTGAAAATAGACAAGGGAGCTTCAGGGGAATTACTGTTTTAACAGAAACCTTGTCCCTACAGGGAAGCTATCTACACCATCCAGTACAATGTCCGTTCATTCATGAATGTCAAACACTGGCCATGGATGAAGGTGTACTACAAGATCAAGCCTCTGCTCAAGAGCGCCGAGACTGAGAAGGAGCTGGCCCAGATGAAGGAGAATTATGACAAGATGACATCCGACTTGGCTGCTGCATTGGCCAAGAAAAAGGAACTGGAGGAGAAGATGGTCTCTCTTCTGCAGGAAAAGAATGATCTGCAGCTGCAAGTGGCATCAGTAAGTAGCAGTAGGTTAAATATGTAGTTACTCAATTGTGTTTCCAATGTTAATATTTACACAATTCTTAAAAAAAATAGGAATCTGAGAATCTATCAGATGCTGAAGAGAGATGTGAGGGACTGATCAAGAGCAAGATTCAGCTGGAAGCCAAGCTCAAAGAGATAACCGAGAGGCTGGAAGATGAAGAGGAGATCAATGCTGAGCTCACTGCCAAGAAAAGGAAGCTGGAGGATGAATGCTCAGAGCTCAAAAAGGACATTGATGACTTGGAGCTGACCTTGGCCAAAGTGGAAAAGGAGAAACATGCCACTGAGAACAAGGTTTGCAGTCTTTACGGGTCCACCAAACACACATTCATGGGAAATGGTAGAGTCATGTCATACAAACATCTGTCCTTCAAATGTAGGTGAAGAACCTGACTGAGGAGATGGCATCCCAAGATGAGAGCATTTCCAAACTGACAAAGGAGAAGAAAGCTCTCCAAGAGGCTCATCAGCAGACCCTTGATGACCTGCAAGCAGAGGAAGACAAAGTCAACACTCTGACCAAGTCCAAGACTAAGCTGGAGCAGCAAGTGGATGATGTAAGCTGCAAATGGAACATGAACTTGAAAAACAAGATTCTTTTTGAACAATAAATTAACCTAAAGGTTACATTTTCAGCTTGAAGGTTCTCTGGAACAAGAGAAGAAGCTTCGCATGGACCTTGAGAGAGCCAAGAGAAAGCTAGAGGGAGATCTGAAATTGGCCCAGGAATCCATCATGGATCTGGAGAATGACAAGCAGCAGTCTGACGAGAAACTGAAGAAGTAAATTGACAGCTTTGTAATTTTTGTTTGTGTGTTCTTTTTTTAATTATCAGTATGTCAGTCAAGACACAGAAAGTCTTACCATGAATGTTATTTCAACAGGAAAGACTTTGAAATCAGCCAGCTCCTCAGCAAGATTGAGGATGAGCAGTCTTTGGGCGCTCAGCTTCAGAAGAAGATCAAGGAGCTCCAGGTGACTGATTCATTTGAATTCCTCAAAATGTGTCCCTTATTTTATCTTTACAATTTAATGGAATACATCATTTTCACATCCACCAGGCCCGTATTGAGGAGCTTGAGGAAGAGATTGAGGCTGAGCGTGCTGCTCGGGCCAAGGTTGAGAAGCAGAGGGCTGATCTCTCCAGGGAACTGGAGGAGATCAGTGAGAGGCTGGAGGAAGCTGGAGGTGCCACTGCTGCTCAAATAGAGATGAACAAGAAGCGCGAGGCTGAGTTCCAGAAGCTTCGTCGTGATCTTGAGGAGGCCACTCTGCAGCATGAAGCCACCGCTGCAGCTCTGCGCAAGAAGCAGGCTGACAGTGTTGCTGAGCTGGGCGAGCAGATCGACAACCTGCAGCGCGTCAAGCAGAAGCTCGAGAAGGAAAAGAGCGAATACAAGATGGAGATCGATGACCTCAGCAGCAACATGGAGGCTGTTGCTAAAGCCAAGGTACACCACGACTTTGTTTGAGCCTTAGAGTCTAAAACAAAGTCTTTAATTGGTTTAGATACAGTTGTAACAATTCTGTTTCTTTCTCCATGTTAGGGCAATCTTGAAAAGATGTGCCGTACTCTTGAGGACCAACTTAGTGAACTGAAGACCAAGAATGACGAGAACCTTCGTCAGATCAACGACTTGAGTGCGCAGAAAGCCCGCCTGCTCACTGAAAATGGTAAGTGACTGAATAGATTTGACCTACAATACAGACTCATTGCAGGGAGATGAAAAGGACACAAACTAATCTCCAATGTTTAATTTACCACCAGGTGAATTTGGCCGTCAACTTGAGGAGAAGGAAGCCCTTGTTTCTCAGCTGACCAGAGGGAAACAGGCTT
This sequence comes from Oryzias latipes, assembly GCF_053564925.1. Taxonomy (NCBI): domain Eukaryota; kingdom Metazoa; phylum Chordata; class Actinopteri; order Beloniformes; family Adrianichthyidae; genus Oryzias; species Oryzias latipes. The sequence goes on along the minus strand of NC_136242.1, from coordinate 27,984,629 downwards.
TCACCCAGCAGATTGATGAGCTGAAGAGACAGATTGAAGAGGAGGTCAAGGTAAGAAACCTCCCACTCATTCTCACCACTCATTTTTGCCTTCATCATTTGAATCCTTAATCCTTTTGTTCAAACCAGGCCAAGAATGCCCTTGCACATGCAGTGCAATCTGCCCGCCATGACTGTGATCTGCTCAGGGAGCAGTTTGAGGAGGAGCAAGAGGCTAAGGCTGAGTTGCAGAGAGGAATGTCCAAGGCTAACAGTGAGGTGGCTCAGTGGAGAACTAAATATGAAACTGATGCCATCCAGCGTACAGAGGAGCTTGAAGAATCCAAGTAAGTAACAGTCAGACAGATGGAAGAGTTTTTGGAACTACTTAATAAGAAATAAAACAACATTCTTACATGTAGAAATACACATTTAAATTTGTGCATAAATGTATCAAGATCGTATTTTAGCTTAAACGTTTATAATGAGAAAATCATTTCCTGGACTTTTCAAAAAGGAAAAAGTTGGCTCAACGTCTCCAGGAGGCCGAGGAACAGATTGAGGCAGTGAACTCCAAGTGTGCATCCTTGGAGAAGACCAAACAGAGGCTCCACAGTGAAGTAGAGGACCTTATGATTGATGTGGAGAGGGCAAATGCTCTTGCTGGTAACCTTGACAAGAAGCAGAGGAACTTCGATAAGGTCATTTCTTTCACCTTGAACAAAGTCAAATCCAGAAAGTTTTCCTCCCTGTGTCGACGAATAACCCTTTTCAATATAAATTTGTGATTTTAGGTGTTGGCTGAGTGGAAACAGAAGTATGAGGAATCTCAGGCAGAGCTTGAGGGTGCTCAGAAGGAGGCTCGTTCTCTCAGCACTGAACTTTTCAAGATGAAGAACTCTTATGAGGAGGCTCTGGATCAGCTGGAGACCATGAAGCGTGAAAACAAGAACCTTCAGCGTAAGCTCCTTAAACACTGATAAAACATGTTCTATTGTTCATTACTTTAAATCCTGAAAACTCAATATTATTAAACTTTTGTCTGCAGAGGAGATCTCAGATCTGACTGAACAGATTGGGGAAACTGGCAAGAGCATCCACGAGCTGGAAAAGGCCAAGAAGCAAGTGGAGACTGAGAAGTCTGAGATCCAGACTGCTCTTGAGGAAGCTGAGGTACATTCACATTTGGAAAGGACCTTTGAAAGGAAGCTTCCAGTCATAAGCTACAACCAAAACCTGACAGCTATAAGGTACCAATCGATCTGTTTTGAACATTGTTAGGGAACTCTGGAGCACGAAGAGTCCAAGATCCTGCGTGTGCAGCTGGAGCTGAACCAGATCAAGGGTGAAGTGGACAGGAAGATTGCAGAGAAAGATGAAGAGATTGAGCAGATTAAGAGGAACAGCCAGAGGGTGATCGAATCCATGCAGGGCACTCTTGATGCTGAAGTCAGGAGCAGGAATGATGCCCTGAGAGTCAAGAAGAAGATGGAGGGGGACCTGAACGAGATGGAGATTCAGCTGAGCCATGCCAATCGCCAGGCTGCTGAGGCACAGAAGCAGCTGAGAAATGTTCAGGCTCAACTGAAGGTACGGAAAGATAAAACTTCCACATCAAGCATTGATGTAGTTTAGAAGTGTATTATAGAGGTTGTCAATGGTTTCTTTCTTTATTCTCCAGGATGCTCAACTGCACCTTGATGATGCTGTGAGAGCCCAAGAGGACCTGAAGGAGCAAGCTGCTATGGTGGATCGCAGAAACGGTCTCATGGTTGCTGAAATTGAGGAGCTGAGAGTTGCTCTGGAACAGACAGAGAGAAGCCGCAAAATCGCTGAGCAGGAATTGGTGGATGCCAGTGAGCGTGTTGCACTTCTGCACTCCCAGGTAACAATTATTGATACTTTACCTTTTCAAAGTATGTATGTTCATTTGGGAAACTCGTTCATTTCGGAAATGTTCACTAAATGCCATTCTTTCAGAACACAAGCCTTCTGAACACCAAGAAGAAGCTTGAATCAGACCTGGTCCAGGTCCAGGGAGAAGTGGATGATGCTGTCCAGGAAGCAAGAAATGCAGAGGACAAGGCCAAGAAGGCCATCACTGATGTGGGTGTATACCTCCTGTGTTTGCTTTACACTACAACAAACAGGGTCGTATTTTTAACATGCATCTTAAATGTTATAGGCTGCTATGATGGCTGAGGAGCTCAAAAAGGAGCAGGACACCAGTGCTCATCTGGAGAGGATGAAGAAGAACCTAGAGGTTGCTGTGAAAGATCTGCAGCATCGTCTGGATGAAGCTGAGAACCTGGCCATGAAGGGTGGCAAGAAGCAGCTCCAGAAACTCGAGTCTAGGGTAAAAGTTTAACACTGAAATTTCTGGTGCTGAAATAGGAATATATAAATGATATTCATAGATCCTCTCCTTTTTTAAGGTGCGTGAGCTGGAGGCTGAGGTTGAGAATGAACAGAGACATGGTGCAGATGCTGTTAAAGGCGTCCGCAAATATGAGAGGAGAGTGAAAGAGCTCACCTATCAGGTATGATCATTTCAATACTTGACATGAACAATTAAATCAGCACATTAAGAATTAAAACCTAAATTGAGTAAACCTGCAAATGTATTCTTCATGTCATAGACCGAGGAGGATAAGAAAAACATCAACAGGCTGCAGGATCTTGTTGACAAGTTACAGCTTAAGGTGAAGGCCTACAAGAGGCAGTCTGAAGAAGCGGTGAGTGGAAAAACCACAACTCATTTTAATCAACTCACTTTGTCCCGTTTCATGTTTGAATCATCTGCAGCTGTTATGTCAAGAATAAAATACCTTTTCCGTTTTCAAATCCAGGAGGAGCAGGCCAATGTTCATCTGTCCAAGTGCAGAAAACTCCAGCATGAGCTGGAGGAGGCTGAAGAGCGTGCTGACATTGCTGAGTCTCAGGTCAACAAGCTGAGGGCAAAGAGCCGTGACTCTGGCAAGGTAAATTAGCACAAACCTTCATTACTCTCAGGTATCTCTAAGGAATGCAGATAATCAAATAATCATTACTAGTAGAGCTAATCTTTTCTACTTTGAACAAATAAATAGGAATCTATTTTATGTTTGTGCCTTTTTTACAGGGAAAAGAAGCAGCTGAGTAAAGCTCAAATGTCCGTGGCTTATTTCATGTCATATAATATGATTTGAGGTACACCTAAATAAAGTAAATTTTTCTGACTTTTTTTGCCCTTGTTTATTTTGCTGATGAATTCCTACAAAAAGTATAAATATCAAAGACAGTTTTTTATAGGCCTGCACAATAAATTCCAGATTTATTTTTATTGTGATATCAAGCTATGCAATTATGCATATCACAAAAGACGGCAAAAATCGCAATAAATGGTTACTTTAAATGTGCTAAAACAATCTTATGGCAGCTTTAATTATTTGACGAATCAAATAAATTCATTTATGGCCAACCGGAAGAAGCTCTTTCGTGTTAGATGCTCATCTCCCATGTAGACTAGTTTCATTTGAAGTACAATTTTAGGTATGTTGACTCTTATTTAAATTAAACTGCAGTGAAATCAAAATTATGGTTTTGGTTGTTTTACTATTTGTTCTTATATCGCAAGTTACATCGTCATCATAATATTGATCACTGATATCGCATATCTCAAGTTTTCCTCATATTCCTCACGTTCAGCCCTAGTTTTGTAAAACATGAAAAATATATCTGAATGTGATACTCAGAAAAAAATAATTCAATCATCCTTACCAATGTGCCACACAACTCAGATGAGTGTCAAGGTTGCAGAAATCCTGGAAAAATTAATTTGAAGTGAAAAGGCTCGAATTGCGTATTGCGCAAAGTATTTGAAGAACAAAAAATAAAAAGGAAATTCCAGAAAAAAACAACTTACATCTTTAAACATTTTGTTTTTAAATCTATTTTTTGCTTAGATGACTAAAGGTCAGAAGTTCATCCGTTCAAACTGTTATTCACAGTAATAGTAATGTTTTGTTATTCACTTAAAGAGACAGCACATCTTAAGGGACATTTAATAAAAATTCTAAAAATGAGCATACCAGACTCCTGCCTAGGGCTTTTTTTTATTAGTTCTCCATAAACTATTGTTATTAAAAAGGGAAACACAAGTGCATGATGAATAAAATGTAATTCAGATGGTTTACACAAATAAGCCATTGAAAACCTAAGAGAAATATGGGAGCACACAGACCTAAAGGCTAAAAATGTGAGAAGGTTCTTCTATACATCTATTTAGCTGAGAGGAGACACAAAGATGTGTGTCCAAAAACTGCTTTAAAAAAGAGATTATCATTTTTTATTTACATTTGCAACAATCCAGGACGACAAAACTTTGATCTAGGAATATTACATCAGTAAGATGGCTCCAAGTGTTTATGTGCTAAGTGAACAAATATCTATGGCACCAGAAAGCCAACAAGAACAAAATGCAAGTGCAGGAGCCTTTGTGGAAAGACAAAACATGTACCACCAGCAAAAGAAAATAAATCCTACAAGGACAGCACAGAGGCAGTAACCATGGCAGCGTTGGAGGTCCTGGTCTACCACACATTGCTGTGCAGACTGTCAAAAGATGCCCCTGAGAAAATCCAGAACATGTACCGGTAAGTGGGGCGTTATAGGACTGCAGGCTTGACATACATGAAATGCTATAACAAATTGGTTGGCATAGCGTGCAGAAACATCTGTGCCAAGTTTAGGCACAGATGGTCAAGATAGAAAACTTCTTAATGGATGGTCGAAAATGACCAACCTGTCCTGTGGGACCTCCAGATCCAGACAAAATACATTAGTATTGGCTGACCAACTGGACATTGTGCTCGACTGTAAGAAGGCCTTAGTGATAGATGAAGTAATGTCAAGTAATAGAAACATTATTACTGAAGAAGTTGGAGAAATACCAAGGATTGAAAGAAGAGCTGGAAAAAGCTGGAAGGTGATAGAAACAGTGGTGTAAAGCCGAAACTGAGAATAGCTAAATATATTAGATTCAGGTAGGTAATTATTCATTTAATCATGAATGAATTGTCTATTAGTTTAACAAAAATTGTGTTTCAAAGAAAAAAACATACAGAAAACATGAAGCTACATGGAATATGGTTTATCAGATACATTTACTCTGTTTGAATTAATATTATCATTGCTTAGATTAAATTATAATTTCCTACCTTCATTATGAAAAAAATCTAATTTTTTGTCTTAAAAATTCTATTCAGTAGTATTGATAAAAATAGAAAAGAAATATGGACAACAGCTGTCCATATAATTTCTGCTTAATACCAATGTTGTTTGACAACTGAAACCTATAAGAAATCAGATGCTAAAGAATTTTCCACATATACTTAAGGGGAAAATATCGTCGGGAGCCAGTTTAGCTCGTGCTGGTTTGCGGCGCCTTCCGTCCGTGAAACCCGGGTTCGACTCCGGGCTGCTCCCTGTTCCCTTCTCTACCTCTGCCGGTTCCAAGCCCGGTTTGAGAAGGTTGCGTCAGGAAGGGCATCCGGCGTAAAAAAACATTGCCAAATTTACCATGCGACTTGTTCGCTGTGGCGACCCCTGATGGGAGAAGCCGAAAGTGGAAGAAGACTTAAGGGGAAAATATCAAATTGACTAGTTGCCATTGTTGAAAAGTCACTGAGCTAATATAAAAGCATTTCTTTGGTATACTATTTCCTTAACAAAAGATCCCAAAAAGTGCATTTTCATGTATCAATAAAAACGGTTCCTTTATATTCATTTTCTTACCTTTAGTTTATCAGGTACTGGTCCTCTTTTTTTCATTGTTGACAGCATGTACAGACAGACAGTGGTCTGTTTTCTTCGCCTTAGTTTGTCGTCGTTGGTACTGAAATTACGTTTTCATAAAGTATTATGATTAACGAATTCTTACGTGCCATTCATGCTGTTTTATTTTTTGGACACTACAATTATATCGATACATTTATCTCTCTTTTTTAAACATATTTTACACCTTTTTGAAAAACGGGAAAAACGCTGTCTCGTGACCGAAAACTACCGACTTGCTAACCGTCTAAGAAAATTCGAGACGAATAAATTTTGAATGTTAGAACTTATCGCGCATGCGCTCAAGAATAAAGATGTACAACATGCTTAAAAATTTATTTTTTGTAAATGTATTCAGTTTTTTTCTCCTTCTTTGCTTCTCTTCTTTGTGGCAATAAGGAACATAGCAAAAAAAAAACTGATTTTTGTTTCTTTTGATAACTTGTTTTTTTTTCCAAATGGGACTTCCTCATATTAAATATTTTATTTCAATTGTTAACAAAGTCAAAAGTTAAATCCGCATAAGGTATAACAGGCTTAAAGTTAACTAGTGATAGAGGGAAAACGTTCTTCTGATTATTATTTTTTTAATTTTTTTAAACTGATATCTTGAACCAAATGTTTGTTGTCTAGTTTTGCCTCTTAATGTTTTTCTGTGCAGGATTGGATACGTAGACTTATATAAGCATTCTTTGGTATTAGCAAAGTAGAAAGCAGTTTCATTTTATAACAATAATAATTCTTCCTGTTTGTGCAGTATGGAGGATTAGACTTCTGAAACAGTCAAACAATTTTACAAATCAATGTTTTTGTGTGCATACTATTTTGAGGCTAGTTCAAAGAAAAAGTTTATATTTTCTGCAAATTCCTTTGATTTGGATGAAAAGTACATCATAAATACAGCATATAAACTGGATTTTTAGCTTTACATTCGACTAAAAAAAGATTTCTTAACTGAGCAAAAGCAGTTACATTCAGTGATATACATTGCACTTTCTTGTTATCTCCTGCTGTTGAACAGATTAAAGTGAAAGTTGCAATAAATAAAGGGCTTGTGCAGTGTTGTTTAAATCAGAAGTGCATGCCACTTTGCAACAGGCTGGCGGATTGAGCGCAGCATCAATGTCCAGTGCTCGTCTTCCAGGTTCCTGTCCTTCCCCACACATAAATGTCCAATCAAAGACCTGCTAGATTTGGCATCTGTGCAGGTCTCGTAAACAGAGACCAAAATTTTGCACTGATCCACAGCAAAGTCAGGCAGCAAAAAGATGAGGACCTCATTGAAGACAGTCACCGCGCTGCGGACCACTGCAGAGGTTTTCTGGGGCTTCAGTTTACTCTGATTGCACTGAACGCTGATCTTGGCATATAAAGCTGTAAGACAGACACATACATGTGAAAGTTTGTTTGAAAGAAAGAAAGTTTGATTTATCCTAAATTGAGCATATCATACATATCTATTAATTTATACCTGCATCTGAGCAGATGTTTGGGAAAGCTGTCCTGATCTTCAACAAACCAACCTCAAGCCGCTGAGAGGTGGGAAGAAACTTCAGAGACAGAAGAACTTCCCCAACAAGATCCTGAGCAGAAGTATTTAAAAACAGGCTGCTTTTAACATGAAAGAAAAGCACAAAGTAACAAAAACGGTTAAAAATTCTCTAGCATCAACCATAATGTTGCTTTTGATTAAATCCAGTTCTACATTTTTAAAATGTCGGAAAATAAACGTCTGCAATGTATTCTTAAAGTCTTTTTGCATATAGTAGTACCTTCTGGGGTGCCTGCAGATCTTCTTGGAGCACCAGAGGAAATGAGATGTCGAGGTGCTTCAAAGGAAGGTTCACTTCCCCTAACAGTGTTTGTCTGGAGAATTTGTCAAAGTCTCTCACCTGTTTTGTTGCAGTGCCAAGAAACATGACTGAAACTCACACTGCAAGAGCCTGTTTTAAGCGTATCAGTTTAAGAAGAGCATTTGAGTGGAATGGTACCTCCATCCTGAGCTTTAGGTGATGAAGTATGTTCTTGGTTTCCTGCAGAATAAAGCTGAACTCATCTCCAAATAAAGCCTTATCGCTTCCTTTTACTATACGAGTGTCCCATTCCTGCAGCACCGCCCACAAAGTAGAAGGTGACTCTTCACCCTATAGAGATCATAGATTGAATCACTCATAGACATGCTACTGAAATGTAAAAACTGTGAGCAGCAAGTTTCAGTCAAAACATCTAATACAGAAAACATTTAGATCTAAATCAAACAGGATTTGAGAAGCAAAACTAATAAACTAATAAACACAAAAAGCCTTCAGCTCTAATCTGTTTGCTCAGCTGTTGGACAGAACAAGTTAAAAAGATAAAAAAAAAAAAAAAAAAAAAAAAAAAAAAAGAGAAGCAAAACTAATTGACCCAATACCCGCTCTTTCTTTAAACTCCTCTTTGCTGTTCCTTCTAATCCGGCCTTCATCAGTCGTACTTTTACAAACGGCTGCATGGAAGTGGCCTCTCCGGAGTCTGAAAGCCCCTCTGCCTGCAGCACGCAGATCACCAGACGGGACTCCAGCCGGTCAAAGAAGACAGAGAAACGCAGAGAGCCCAAAACCTGAGACACAAGGGCACAACATGAACTTCAAATGAAATTGTTTGTCCAATTTTCTTTTTCTTGTTTGGGTCTTTGACCATAAACTTAACTAACTAACCTCTGACCATACTCTCAAGTGCATATTTACTCTAATATATAAACTTGTTACACTTAATTGTAATCAAGATAATTCAGTCCTCTGAATAAAATGTTTTTATTTAACACAAATGAATAAGAATCAAAAATATTTTTAGGGGGTTTGTTAGTATTACAGATATCATAAGAATATTTGAAATTATACAACATTTCTCAGCTGGGGCATTTCAACCAGTATGACACATGACAAGCTCCAGGCGGACAACTGGGAGAAAACCTGTTTCTTTTCCTATTACATGCACAAGGAAACGTAAAATGACATCTGATTATTTTGAGGAAGTCTGGTTACAAAACCTCTAGTGATGGAACTAAAGATAAACTGGTTAGCAAGTCATCAAAAACACCTGTAATTTGATCTCTGTTACCTTTTTATTTGTTTTTTGCTCCTCGAAGTTCACATCTGACATACTGGTTTCTGAAGAGGAAAACCAAGTCTGAGACAGACAACGACTCAGTCTGTGAGACTGAGTAGTCTGATTCTCTACCTGTGGAGGGAACAGACATTTTTCTGTCAGTATTTTTAACAACAAAAACAGCCAGTAGAACTGGCTTTGTGACACTACCAGTATGTCAAATATGCCTAAACCCATCAGGAACTTGGAAAGCTAAAACCAGCCCATCCAAATATGCTGATCAGCTGATGTGTCGGTGTAACATCAACACTGTCACCACACCCATCATGTGGTTCAAACACCTGCCGTTGTGAAAACTGGGTTCTGGGATGGGAAATTTGGTTTTGCCAAAAGACCAAAACAGTCTTTCATGCTAAAAGAAAGATTTTTTTAGCTGTAATTTCTTTAACTTTTACTATTTCTAAAACTATTCTTTTTTGAGCCACATTTTCTATTAATTTAACCCTAACTGTTCAAGCGTATAATACAACATTTTCATTTATTAGTGTTTAGAGTTTTTTATGTTGTTATTGTTTGCATTGTAGCCATTTTGTGCTTAATCAGCTAATTTTGCAATTAAATTTAGCCTATTTGCCAGCAATTAACATTAGTTTTTTTTAGCTAAACTTTCTTCGGACAATTTATCTGATATAATATCTGCTCATTTTTTACAACATGAAATTTGGTTAATAGTATTTTGCTTTTGTTCTGTCATAATTTACTTGTGGGACTTTTAAGCTTCAGCATTACTATTTTATTTATCTTGCATAATTTACATTAGTATTATAGGTTTTGCTCATTTTTATTTGGGTTTTTCCCAACTTTATTACTAGTTCGTTTATAAAATTTATACAATTTTAACAATTAAGAAAATTCAGCTTCTTCTGAAATATTATTCTGGTAATTTCACAAGATCATTTGAATCTAGCCACAAGGGGACTAAAGTCTGGGTTTCACTGTGCCTGTCCCCAGCCCAGATAAAAACAAAAAACAAAAAAACAAACAAGGGTTGTGTCAGGAAGGACATCTGGCATAAAAATCTCTGCCAAACCACCTGTGAGCATCAGTGAAAGCTGATTCACTGTGGCGACCAATGAAGGGATATGCAAGAAGGTGAACATTTAATTAAACCTTTTCAAAGTTGAATTACTACTTCATCTTGTTAGAACCATTTTTGTTGTCTAGAAGCAGCCTGGGATAAGATGATAGCATTGTCAGTCAAAAGCCTTCAAAATAAAAGTTCCCTGTGATCTCATTAACATTGAAGAAGAACCCCGCAGAAGAAAGAGATGCCGAGTGCCCAGTAATCATTTATTTCACTGTAGCAGAAAAACACTTAAAAATGTGAAACTGCATACAATCTACCTTGCAGTGTCATGAAAAATATGCTCCATCTACTAAAAAGCAAATTATTTTTAAATGAGGGCTTCCTTAACATTTCCATATCAGTGACATTCGTGATCGGTAATTTAATATGAACTAAGTTTTCTCTTACCTTCATACCTGGTGCTGAGTAGTTTTTTTCTGTTGATGGCTTTTCCTCTAAGTACAACAGATCACTATTCACTAGAGGAAAAAAAAAGTTAAAGTCAACCAATTCCAAAGATATCTCCTTTATTTGCATATGACTGGCTACCTACTTGAATCTTGAGTGTACGTAAAATATGAGTGTGAGAAACATCTGAAGATCTGCCAGGCCAAGATGCATAGCGCCACCAGGAGGAGAATAACAGAAACAGCAAGGATGCAGTACTTGACCGTATCTGAAAACGGGATCTTCAGCTCAGAAGCATTTAAGAAGCTTCCCACGTGGTCAGGATCCTCTATGACGGTCATCATGCCTCTGATTGCTCTGTAATTCAGGAACAAAAACAATCAAGTCATTTAAAATAATACATTAAAATATGCAAATAATTGATTCTTCTAATTTAGTGATCCCTGTTTATATAATCAACACATCACATTTCTTCACCTTTAATTACCCTGGAAGGAAAGTTTTTCTTTTTAGCTTGGTGTGTAAAACATTATAAGTTGTGTTATTTTACATTTTAGTGACTAATTCATCTTTCTATTTATTTATATATGCTTAATAAAAGGCTAGTCATAGGTAATTGTGACAAACGACAATACTGCAATTAAAAAAATAATAATTTCATTGTAGACCAATTAAATGAAAGTCTTTTTATAAGACTAATGTTCAGATACATTAAAAAATGTTTCTTAGCGTGAACTCTTCACTAAAAGATGGGACGTGAGTCATACTGATCTTAACATATAACTTACCAAAGTCCATAATTGTTATTCAGTTATTTTCCTATAAGATGTGCAAAAAAATTTTATTCAGGTTTCATTTAAAGTTTGGCACGTGTTGCCTAAGTGCCACAATAGGTTTCCGTCACTGAAATTAAACACAGCTGTTAGGCAGAATTAATTATTTCCACTCAGACATGCCTTAAACTGAACTAACCTGTTCACTTTCATTGTAAACAATCTTGACACTTTAAGGAAATAAAAAGGTAGAATAAGCTATAGTACAAAAAACATTGACAGTTATTCCACAAATTAAAGCTGCAATCGAAACATAAACATGAAAATATTTCCCTTGGAGACACAAAACAGTTTAAATAACATATTTACTTGCAATAAGTGGTAAAAGCTCAGCTCTTCTTTTCATTTAAGAAAGCAGACATCTTCCTCTTTAAGGTTGTGAAGTGTAAATCCACTCTGCGAGCTCTCCAGCTGCTGCAAAACAAATGAACTCGCCTGAAAGAGAAATTCAAACTAGAATCTTATCACCAAACTGTCCTTTCTGCTTAGCAAACTGGAGTCACCCTTCCTCTTTCTGCTCTCTCGTTCAACACACACTCCATGCCTGAACTACAGATTCAGGGCAAACAGGTTCCATTGTAAACAGGTTTTATTGCATCCGACCTGCATGAGAGGCACTGCTGCTTTCAGCTGGCACAACCCTCCAACAGTTTTGTTCAGAGAGTAATAAAAACCAAAACTAACAAAATTTTAGTTCTTTCCAAAACTTGTTTCAACGTTTTACCTTTTCTTTCTTAATAAAACTTTAGAATTCGTAAAAGTAAATTTAAATTAAGTTAAGCTAAAAGTTATATAAACATTTAAAATGAATGATTTGTTTTCATCATGCAGGAACATTTACAACAGTTAAAAAGAAGCTTGGAAATGACAAACAATGGAAAAATGCTAGTTTTAAATGTAAAAAGTAAAAGAGTAAGTTAACACCAAAAAGAATTAACTAAATAATAGCAATGCTACATGAAAGACTACAGCAACTGAAAATTAATCAAATAAAAAAGCTGACGGGTCTAAGCAGATAAAATAATGTAAAAACCGGTTAAAAAAATCACAAGTCATGTTCCTGAAATGCTCATTTAGTAAGATTTGCTGGCACAAAAGGCAAACTGACTTGAAAATACAATTTCAAGAATGAGGAAATTCTTTATTTTCATGCATTTCCCTGTGAAGCTGTTTAACAAAGTTCATCTTAGCTCTACTTACTGACAATTTATAAGCATTTAGATTGATATTATACTTTTAAAAAGTGCTTTTAACCCTTGTGCTATCCTATGGGGTCAAGGTGACCATTGACGTGTTCTCCCTACCATGACACAGGAGGATAAAGGTGAAGAGGATTTCATGTAATCCATGGAAACCAGTGAGGATCACAAATCATTGAATAAAAAAGTTCAGCACACTGTCTTGTGGGGTCTAGATGACCCATCTCCCAATGCCAAAGTGCCTAGAATAGCACAAGGGTTAATGCCATAAATGGAAAAATTGCCCAAGAGCAAACATTCAACACTTTGACCAAATGAATCCTGTAGAGGGCAGCAGAAGAAAGTGTTTATGAGACACTACATTCTTTTTAGGTTTATAACAAAAAAGAAACTGAAATCAAAACAAAAGTTTATGCAAAGCTGAACTTAAAGTAAAACACATTTTCATTGCTATTCAAACTTTTATTAATGCTTTTAAGGCAAAGATGTAACATTTTTAACATCAATCACTAAAGATTTACATAAAATATTTCATGTTAGCTCTTTAAAACATTTTTGTCCCCTTTATAAATTACAAAACTGTATAGGTCTTACAGTTTTGTAACAGAAAAAAATAAATTCAAACGCTTGGTTGTGAAAATGTTTCTGCATTTTCCCATTCAGCTTAACATACATTATCAGTCATAAAAAATAAAAAAACAAGCTTTTTAACCCCCTGGGTGCTGACTAATGAAAACTAATTAAAGTGTTTTTTGCTGGAAAGAGCTGCATTAAAATGTATTTAATGACAGTTCAAATATGTTGTTCTTGTTTGAAGTAACTTCCTGGTAGTAAAATAATACAACACAAAAGAAAATGTAAACAATCTGAACTGTCAGAAAGCTGGAATGACTGGATAACAGGTCACCATGGCAACTGCTCCCCTGTGAGGTTCAGGAATGACCCATGATCCTTTTCGGTCAGCCCACCAGTCAAAGACAAGACAGAGGAGACGCTCTCCTCAGGACTCAGTGGAGCCTGGAAGGAAACAAAAAGAAGGAAGATCAACACACAGACAGACGACAAAAGCAAACAAGTAATGAGTGATGCAACACACAATTTTAAAATAAAGTTTTTTATTGTAATGGGATAAGTGTTCAACCATGTCTGGCACTAGGCGGATAAAAATAATACCTCCTTGATTTAAATTCAAAAATCTGTAGTTCCACACTTTAATGAAAGGTTTATAAAAAAAAAGCATTACTTTAAAAAATAATTAATTGTAGTTACTCACTATTTAAGCCAAAAAGTAGCTGAATTAGTAACCGGACTACTCTACAGTAACAATAACTACTTACTAGGAAAAGTAACTTTTGTGTTATTGTAAAAAAAAATTAAAAAAATAAAAGCTACCGTCTGTCAAAATTTATACATTTAGATATCTTTAAAATCAGTTTCAAGGGTCCGTACGTACAAGTGCAAAGGTACTCTATTTCCACAGAGGGGTTCAGTTATGGAACAGATTTAAAAAATTGTCACTCCATAAACAAAACAAGAATATTTAAACACAAAATTGAAATTATTGGAAGATATTTCATCCAGCATGCTGCGATCCAGAAAATGAGTAACCCTGTTTGAGTAGTGGTGTTACAATGATATTCTGAACACTGTAAATGCACCCTCTGCATGTAACTATTAGGCCTGGGTATAACCAATAAATTCCAAAACCGTTTAAACTGGGATCGGTTCAATTCACAATTTTTTTAGATTCTTTTGATCCACTAGATTAAATTCTGATACAGAGCTGATACAGTTCACATAATGTAAAATGTATTTGTGAAATAATAAACCAGTGAGACTGTTTCTAACAGTGTTAAATGGTTTCTCACACACAGAAGCTCCACAAAAATATGAAGATCACAAAAATTGTAAATGCTCTAAACTAGATCATATTACAGAAATAAATGTTCTGCCTCTTCTGGGGGGGGTTTCAGTTTGGCCACCAGGTGGAGCTCGTGATATAGCATTACACTACATTTCATAAGATTAGAGCACAAATGGTTACTTTAAAAAAATGTTTCCTTAAAAGAGATTGAAAAATTGAAAAATTCATGCCCAATGAGAAATTCTATTATACGTTAGCATCAAGCTAGCAGACTTTGGGTGTATCGCTCTTGTGCATTAGATCACCGGAAAAGGAAAGGCATAAAAGATCGATTTCTAATTTTATGTATGGATTCAGATGGATAAATTGATTTTATCAACCCAGCCCTAACAACAATGTAGTCTTAAGGAGTTTACATAAAAATTGTGTTTTATTCTAAAAAACAACAACAACTTCAACAGAAATATATGTTGTGTTTTAAACTCAGCTATGAAACATTTCATGGAGAATCCTTACCATCGTCCCGCCCATGTCAGTGCGCACCCAGCCGGGATGGATCGCCGTGCAGAGGATCCCTTCCGGCTCCAAATCTACAGCCATGCAGCGGCTGACCATGTTCAGGGCACACTGAAAAAAACAGCCTTTTTTAAAGCAGGATAAAAAGTTATGGCTTAGGTAGCAAATAACATGATTTTAAAACATCGTTTTGGATTTCTCGTTTCCTTTTACGGAACTAAAACCGGAAACAGTCTTCCTGATGTTAGAAAAGCTTTTACTCTGACTTTTTAGTCTTGGTGGCTTAATTCATAGCGACTGAAAGTCTTTTTAAAGCAATTATCCCAGATTCTACTGTTTATTCTGTCAATTTGGTGTGTGCACCTCTGTCTTTCCTCTTTATGAAACTTTAAATGAGAGTTACAGAATTTTACTCTTGTGACGGTTAAATATTGAAGCAAAACATGTTTTTCTCAAAACATTCAAAGAGTTGTTGCGGAGGACTCAAACCGTTTTATAGCTGCTTTTCATTTAGCTGAAAAAAAGAGAATGTGACATTCTAGAAATGTGAAGATGTGGTTTTACATGAATGTTCATGCCACTGTAATTCAATTTGCCAAAAAAACTGCAGCTAACTTCCATATGTTCTTGAACTCAATTTTTGCTTAAAGTCATAAATAAGCTCCGATTGTTTTTTAGGAACAATGTTTGTTCCAGTGAACTAAAGCTGTGAGAGGTTGAAATGAATGTGTGGGTATCGATCCTGATTCTTGACCTTTAGAGCCACGACCCCCTCATCACACGCCTGAGAGTATTCCTCCACTCCACATTTCGGTCTCAGTGATGAGTACCTTGGAGGTCCTGTAGGGGTACCATTTGCAGGTGTTGGCCAGCTCGCCCCAGTTGAGCTCCACGGAGCCCAGCAGGGCGGTGATGTTGATAACTGCCGCCCTCTGGATGCCCATCACGCCGTCCGCTGCTTTTCCGTCCGCAGCTCGTTTCAGCAGAGGCAGGAGGGCCTGTCCGGGTCAGGAAAACACAGCGTTGCTGCATCACGATCAGGAACCTAAACAAACTAATGAGATAAAGGAAATAATAAAAAAGGAAGACAAATGATTTATGGCTTCATTTTATATTCATGAGTCTGTGGGAAAGCTGTCACAATGCTTCTGCAACAAATAGTGCTGCCCTCTAGTGCCCCCTACAGATAAAATGCCTCAGTTACATTTAAATTATATTGAAAAAACACTTCCTGCAGCGTTTTCCTTCACCCTGCTGAAGGTCTTTGGAAAAAATGAAAGAATTCAAGGACTTGGGACGGACAAAGTAAGACTCTGACCAGGCTCACTGTATTATTAAAACATTCAGATGCAAAATAGGACTGTATTACCAGAGCTGAAAACTCAAAAATTGAAAAAGAAACACCATAAAACGTGAAAAAGGTCATCACAGGCTGTGCTAACTCACACCACCAGACCAAATAATTATTACCATGATGAATAATTGATCCTATTCTAAAGCAATAATGAGAAAAGCCATTCGTCTCCATTCCTGCCTTATTACTCTTATCAGATCTGCAGGGAAGTTGGAGGCAACTCCAGGTGTCTCAGGTAAAAGACAGGTGGAATCTTTATATTTTCACTTAAGAGGTTAAAGCAGAATTAAATTTTGAGTTATATGACCACAGTACTTAAGTGTGCAAAACCGAGGCTCTGTAACTACATGTTCAGAGCTCAAAATTGAAGCAAAGGTTACGTTTTTTAAGAATCCAGGTGTGTTTTTGGAAATGTTTCATTGTACTGAAAATGTACCAAAAGGTAAATCTTCATTCATAACTGTTCAGTGTTCTCTCCTGCAAGCTTTTCTTCTAACTCTATTGCTTAGATGAACATCTTCAAGTGCTTGAAGCAGGTTTCGACTCTGCTTGACTCTCAGTCAGTACTAAAAATCTTTGGCACACTTTACAGAGGGTGTCCTTGAAACTTTGAATCAGCAAGAATCCGTCCCATTGAAGGCTTTTGATGAGTGCTGGTAGTTTTAACAGCACAGACTGCAGCTCAGGGCTCTGAATAACATATATGAAACAGGGACATCCCAAAGCACTGGGATTTTGTCACGTCTGCCTATCAAAGTCATCTTTTTTAGTTTTTCACACAGCTGGAAGACCACATGTGTCCTGATGAAGACAGATTTGAAAAAAAAGATGACACTCTTTCTGTGTGTTCGTCCAGAAAGCCTTTTTCTTAACCACAGATGACCTTGGTAATCATTAGAGGAGCCACGGCATTGGTGTGGAAGTTTTCTATCATCTTCTCTGCAGTGACAGAGTGAAAGTCAGCCAGCACGTTGATTCCTGCGTTGTTGATCAGGCAGTTCAGCCCGTCTCCTTGTAGCAGCAGGTCCACCTCCTCTGCACACTTCTCAATGCTTTCCTGACTCACCACATCTGTGCGTGAACACACAAAAACAGGACCTAAACAACAGATTTCAGAAGGCATTTCGGATTTATTTGTAAAGGTGAAACACTGTGCTTTTACCCTGAGTCTATTTGAATAAAATATCAGGGAGGGGCCTCACGAATGGTTATTGAACTGGGCCCAAAACAAAGAATGATGAAGTGTGTAGTACTTTTGCACACCTGCCATTTGCAATTTTACTATGTAAGCTTTTCCTCCCAATTTATTCTGGTTAATTTTCTTGGCTTTTTTTTCTTATTTATTTTATGTAATATAGCTGCCCATTCATAAATGGCGATTATTAGTCTTTTCTTTTCTATTTCATTTAATCTAAAAAAACAAACAAACAAAAACAGGGACAGGTGTTGCGGGCTAGTTTAGCCCTACATACCATATGCAGAGCATCAAAGAATTTTAATTATGAACCACTGTCCTAGATTAAATAATATTTATTTTAGAAAACTAAAAACACTACAACTCTTGGACTTACCTAAAGGTAGCACGTGTATGTTTGAATACTTTCCTGCCAGCTCCTGAAGCGTCTGTGGGTCAGAGAGTAAATTTTATTTTTCACTTAAATTAGGTCAGTGGGACGATGGCGACCTCTAGTGGCCGGTATGTATACATTACATTTTGTTTTCTGCACATTTCAGAGTAGCGTGTCTATCTAGCCAAACTACTGCTATTAATTATGGATGCTTTGAGGATAATTATTACCTTAGCGACAGCGACATTTCTGGTCGTGGCTATAATCTTGCGTGGAGAGAAATCACCACTAGCAAGGCTCTCAACCATTTGCAGCCCGAGCCCCCGATTGGCTCCCGTTACCAACACTGCCCCGCAGTTTTTGAAGTTCATAGCTCCACTCATCGTCGGACTATTTTGGAATTTAAGTCAAACCTTTCGGATGAGAGTGAATTCTCGAACCCCTCTCGCGGTAATCTTCTGTTTGCGGCAGTCACGCCTGCTTTTCGGCAGAGGAGAGACTCGCTCTGCAGGTTTTTTTTATTGAACTTTAAACAAACACACAGTAACAACACAAAGAAGAGAGAAAAAAAAGAAAAAAGAATAGAATTTTAGTTTACAATACAGTACTAGGGATTGTCATACAGCATGTGATTTTCAATGAAAATAGACAGTTTTTTGCATTTTTGCTTTTCATTAATTTCAGAGATTTAAAATATAAACTGATCTCTTTATGAAATGTATTGAATAATGGTTTGGTTTTTAAGAATCTGCTCTTATGAATGAAAAATTTCCCAGATATTAATAAAGTATTGAATGTCAAATCAAATAGATTATCACCAGACACTACTCCAAATAATATAATGTGCTTTTGTAATTGAATAGAAATAGGAAAGGTAAACTTTGAGGAGCACCAAAAAAAGAAATACTCCCATAAACTGTACGCATATATACATTCAAAAAACATATGATCAAGTGATTCTATATTTATGTCACAGAAAGAACAGTCATTTTCTGGAAAACCAAAACATTTGTGTAGTAGTTCCTTGAATGGATAGACTGCATTCATTATTTTAAAATGGATTTCTTTGTATTTTGGGAAAGTTGAATATTTAATAAACTGGGATCTTAACTTGCTTATTTCCTCTTGTGTAGACTCGCTCTGCAGGTATTCACCGGGACCAGAGGAGGCGGTGCGCGCTGGAGATGGGTCAACTGTCAAAAACTTATACTAGTACTTACAACAAAACTAAAGTGTCTGTAACCATTAATCACAATATACAAAATATTAATAAAAACATAACTGCAGAAATGACCGGAGTGTAGCACAGGTGTGTTGCGGATTAAGGTTTATCCTGTATTTTGAGCTCCTTTCCCATGATTCCCTGTGGAGGAGAACCATGGCACATGATAGATAGATAGATAGATAGATAGATAGATAGATAGATAGATAGATAGATAGATAGATAGATAGATAGATGGATGGATGGATGGATGGATGGATGGATGGATGGATGGATGGATGGATGGATGGATGGATGGATGGATGGATGGATGGATGGATGGATGGATGGATGGATGGATGGATGGATGGATGGATGGATGGATAGATGGATGGATGGATAGATAGATAGATAGATAGATAGATAGATAGATAGATAGATAGATAGATAGATAGATAGATAGATAGATAGATAGATAGATAGATAGATAGATAGATAGATAGATAGATAGATAGATAGATAGATAGATAGATAGATAGATAGGGTAAAGTAAAATTATGTTTACTTTTTTTTTTAAAACAAAGATAGTAATCAATTGAGACATGGTAAATGTAGAATTAAAGAATACATGTCACACATTTGTGTAGTTGTGTTAAATAAAAACATAAAAACCACTATAAATTATATTGAAAAAAACTTGGATAAAAAGATGAATAAAGGACCACTGTCATGATTGTTTTAAAATTATAATTGTGTTAATTCAACAAAAATGGCAATTCTTCAGTGGACAAGACAGGAGAACACTAGTTTCGTGCAGTGGAGGGCTGAACTTAAATATAGAAATTCTTGGTTATCTAGAAGCATGTCAGTGTCAGCTAAGGTTTTACAATGTATGAATTAATAAACAGCCGCCCCTATCCCTAAAATAAAATGTGTGTTGCAAAATGTGATTTGGAGCTACCTTATCTCTAAGAAGAATACCTACATAGAAGTAATAATATAATG
Organism: Oryzias latipes; assembly: GCF_053564925.1. Classification (NCBI taxonomy): domain Eukaryota; kingdom Metazoa; phylum Chordata; class Actinopteri; order Beloniformes; family Adrianichthyidae; genus Oryzias; species Oryzias latipes. The sequence continues at coordinate 27,964,676 of NC_136242.1, read as the reverse complement.
CAATTTTGTTTGCTCATGAAAGGGAATACATAAAAATCTCTATATATCCATCTATATATTCCTTAGTTTTTGATCTTGAAATATATTTCTTAATGTGTTGTGATATAAATTTTAGTATATCACAATATATTTCTGTTTCTTAGATGTAGTCATCACTTATTAAGTTGAATAATGATTTTTCTGTCATGTAACTTGAATGAATACTAAATTAAGGTTAGCCACATAAAAGTAGATTCCTCATGTTGAACTTCCATGATTAAAAATTATGTTCTTGAATACTAAGCACAGAAGAGAGCCACTGCGTACATTCAGGCAGTTTGCAAATATTGAAGTAAAGATGGATGTGCAGAAATAAGGGTGACAGCACAGCTGACAGAGCTTATGCAGTTACAGCACGCAGATGGTTTTCCTGGCAGCACCCTAAATCCGGATTGTCTTCAAGCGCTCTGTGCCTGGAGCTGCACACAACCCAGGTCTGCTCTAGGTCACTTCATTTGGAATTTGGCTGCTGTGCCTCCATTTACAGACACATTAGTTTTGGCACAGTGCAGATGATGAGCTGGCACAATATGTGGCAGAGAGAACTACTCATACAGCCGGAGAGTCTTAACTGTCTTGACTAAGCAGGCAAAACAGCATGGAATTATCCAAGCAGAAAGCTCTGGAGTCACATGTTGAATGATACAGGGCTGGGCGTTTTTAGCAAATGATGCAAAGTAAGATGCTGAACGAACAGTTTGCACCAAACTGCTTCATGAAACACTCGTGTACTTATCTTTGTCAGGGCAGTGTGTTTTTTAAAGTGATGTGTTCTCAACGTTTTTTCTGATCAGAACTTTTGGCACTGCTGAATTCTGCCATCCAGTTACTAGAGAATACATTAAAAAAATTGATGATCAAAGCTCTTATAGAAGTATTACAATTTACATGGTTACTAATATATCTTGTTTCTTTTTTTTTTTGCTTCATATAAACAGAGGCGTACTTTGTTCAGTCACATCTTTGAACAACCAAGAACCACGTTTTAGGCCCAAGCATGCTTCTGGAAAAACAGATGAGTGTGAAAAACTCAAATAATTTATGCGTTTCAACTCTATGAAGTAACCTAGTGTAAAATAGGAAGCAACAGTAATTTTTGGTAATTTGTATTTACTAAACTTTATTGTTTTATTTGTTCTTATTTATTTTTTAATACAGTAAGATTTATATTTGGATACATTTTAATTTTTATCACTAAAGGTCTTATTGTTTTTATTCTGTTCACATTATTTAGAAGTAGTTTTTGCACACTATACCACACGCTCCAACACTTACATTTAAGACTCACAGAAAGGAGATTTCTTCTCCACTGAAAATGGAAATATTGATTTTTTGATTTCCTTTTTTTCCTGTACATCCTTTAGGATATGTGCCTGAATGATTTTATATTGACATACATCTAGAATTTAACAGGAGCCATAAAAAGACTGACAGTAACAGTCAATGAATGAAACTTGATACTATTATAAATAAAATAAGTTAAACGTGAACAGCTTTTACTAGTACGACAAATTCTCAAAAGTGAATATACTCATGTTTTTTCTGGTGGCAACTGACATCTTTGTTTATACACACAGTAATATGTAATTTACTAAACATATTTTTAAGTCATAAAAATGATTTTATATCAAATTGCTATGCTGTAGGACTCAAAACTGCAGGAAACTGAGCTTGTAGAGGCAACTTTAACTTTATTCAAACAAACGGAGGAGGAACAAAATAAAAATCAGACACTTAGAAGGATGACAGACGTAACTAATAAAAGTTGTGGAGAACTATCAGATGACTGACAATTCTGAATGTTAAACACAAAGAACATTACAAAAATTAAAGCTACAAGTAGCATTTAGCGGGCCCCTAGCACGTGCGACCGCCTGGCACGAGCGACCGCCCCGTGAGCAACGCCCTGCTCGAGCCATTCTCGTCGTTCTTTCTTGTCCATTCTGGAGCTCCAAGCTAATGTTAATATGAAAGCAGCCTGTGGGGGGTGTGGGAGGGGGGGACTGTAATCTGTTGCCTTAAGGGACAAAGACTTTTGCATATAGCATGAACGAGTGAGTGAATGAACAATGCCCTGCTCGAGCCGTTTTGTGTCGTTCTTCCTTCTGCATTCTGGCGCTGCAAGCTACATTTAACATGACAGCAGCCTTTCGGCGGAAGGTGGGGGGGGGGGGTGGGGGGGGGGCTGTAATCTGTTTCCTTGAAGGACTGATATTTTTCCATATATTGTGAAAAAAAATTCAAACAAAGCTTTCTTTAGTCCTGCTCATTTTCTCATCCAGAAGGCCTTTTCAGATTAAAAAGTTGTCAATCAAGCAATGATGATAATCACTAACACTGTACCTAAAGATGTGAAAAATAGAAGTGATCTAATTTCCACTACAATGTCTCGACATGTGTCAGCTATGTTTGATAACTTGGCCGATCAGGTGGAATGGGATCTTGCAAAGCGCATGTAGTTTTGCATCCAGTTTGAAGATTCTCTAGACAGCAGCAGTGCAGCGCAGCTGTGTGTTTGTTTGTTTTTTTTGTTTTTCTTTACATAAAGAGAAGAACTCTTGACAGAACTGCCCTTACAAACAAATATAGGAGTTGAAATGTATAACACGGTAAAGGAGTTTTTGTGCAGAAAAAGGTACCATTAGAAAAGCTGGTAGCAGTGACTGCAGACGGGGCTCCTGCTATGATCAATAGACAAACAGGTTTCATCACTCACTGTAAAGCTGACCCAGACTTTCCAAAATGTCTGCATTACTGCTGCTTCATTCACCAGTAGGCCTTAAGTGTAAAAGTGATTGGCTCTGGACACTAAGTTGGAGATATGTAGGAGGCATCTCATTCTGAAATCTCAGCCTCGTGATACAAACGGCTGATTTTTTATGAATTTTTAATTATCTGACTGTAACGCAATCAACAACTTCCTGTTTGGCGGTGGCTTGCGCAGGCACCGTCAAATATACACCCATGAAACTTTAAACGATGAGAGAAGACCCTTGTGAATATCTCCTGTTGTAATTTTATGAACATCTGACAAAGCACAGAGAAAAGACAGGGCAGAATGTGCCCTATGCAATAACTAGGTGGCGCTATAGAGCTCGTCCAAAGTTGTCATATCCATGGGTACAAAATGGAAGCTTCATCATATCCATTTAATTTCAGTGAGATTGGACAAGGAATGTGCACGTGAGAGCAACATTTATGCATGGCGAGACGCCCAACTTTGCCGCTCTGTCACGACCACAGCCCCGCTTTGAAAGATATGGCTTTTTATCAGAGTAAACTTCAATGGATTTTCAACAGGTGGATGTCATTTTGAGGTGCGTTTGCTCATCCTACTTGGAGCAGTGATGCTCCAAGTAAAACATGTCATTTCCTGTTGCCAGCTGGTGGGGCTACACTTTTTCCGGATTCTTACACGGCCAATGTGTTCAGAGTCAGATTACAATCATGCACATCAATTTTGGATCAGATTAGATTATGCATGGTTGAGTAATGGCTATTCTTCTTTTCATGGCGTGTTTTCGAAACAACCTCCAATTTTGACGTGCCGCCACGGACACAAACAACCGTAAAAACTTAAAAGCGTCGCAATTTAAGATCGGACATGTGTTTAGTTTACAAAACCAAAGTTTGGAGTCATTATTCACAAATCTCTAGGAGGAGTTCGTTCTAAAAGGAGGCCTGCAAATGACCAAAATACAGAAAAAATGACATATTGACACCAATATAGCAGACTTCCTGTGCAACTGACAGCTTGGTACCAAGAGACTTTTTTGTAGTTTTGCATCTGATGAACATGTCCTGTAAATATCAAGCTTGTATGTTAAAGAACATGGCGGGGCTCGCAAAAACAAACATTGTAGGTGGCGCTATTGAGCCGTTTTTATGCACCCATGCGAGTGCTGTATATCTAAAATGGAGATATGTAAGAAGCATCTTATTCTGAAATCTCAGCGTCGTGATACAAACGGCTGATTTTTTATGAATTTTTAATTATCTGACTGCAACGCAATCAACCACTTCCTGTTTGGTGGTGGCTTGCGCAATCATTGTCAGGTGTAAAAACATGAAACTTTAAACGATGAGAGAATACCCTTGTGAGTATCTCCTGTTGTAATTTTATGAACATCGGACAAAGCACTGAGAAAATACAGGGCAGCATGTGCCCCATGCAATAACTAGGTGGCGCTATAGCGCTCGTCCAAACTTGTCATATCCATGGGTTCAGAATTGAAGCTTCATCATATCCATTTATTTTCAGTGAGATCGGACAAGGAATGTGCACGTGAGAGCAACTTTTGTGTGCATGGCGAGACGCCCAACTTCGCCGCTCTGTCACGACCACACCCCGCTTTGAAAGTTATGGTTTTTTATCAGAGTAAACTTCAATGGATTTTCAACAGGTGGATGTCATTTTGAGGTGCGTTTGCTCATCCTACTTGGAGCAGTGATGCTCCAAGTAAGACATGTCATTTCCTGTTGCCAACAGGTGGCGCTACACTTAGTCCATATTTTTCCACTGCAGATTTGTTCAGAGTCAGACTACAATCATGCACATAAATTTTGGATCAGATTAGATTATGCATGGCTGAGTTATGGCCATTCTTCTTTTCATGGCGTGTTTTCGAAACGACCTCCAATTTTGACGCGCAGCCACGGTCACAAACAACCGTAAAAACTTAAAAGCGTCGCAATTTAACATCGGACATGTGTTTAGTTTACAAAACCAAAGTTTGGAGTCATTATTCACAAATCTCTACGAGGAGTTCGTTCTAAAAGGAGGCCTGCAAATGACCAAAATACACCAAAAATGACATATTGACACCAATATAGCAGACTTCCTGTGCAACTGACAGCTTGGTACCAAGAGACTTTTTTGTAGGTTTTCATCTGATGAACATGTCCTGTAAATATCAAGCTTGTATGTTAAAGAACATGGCGGGGCTCGCGAAAACAAACATTGTAGGTGGCGCTATTGAGCTGTTTTTGTGCACCCGTGCGAGTGCTGTATATCTAAGTTGGAGATATGTATGGGGGAATTTCATTCTGAAATCTCAGCCTCGTCAGGAAAACGGCTGATTTTTTATGAATTTTTAATTATCTGACTGCAACGCAATCAACCACTTCCTGTTTGGCGGTGGCTTGCGCAGGCACCGTCAGGTGTACACCCATGAAACTTTACACAATGAGAGAAAAACCCTTGTGAGTATCTCCTGTTGTAATTTTATGAACATCGGACAAAGCACAGAGAAAAGATAGGTCAGAATGTGATAAAAAATGTATTTGTCAATATCTAGGTGGCGCTATAGAGCTCGTCCAAGATTGTCATATCCATTGGTTCAGAATGGAAGCCTCATCACCTCCATCGAATTTCAGTGAGATTGGACAAGGAATGCGCATGTGAGAGCAACTTTTGTGTGCACGGCGAGGCGCCCAACTTCGCCGCTCTGTCACGACCACACCCCCGCATTGAAAGTTATGGCTTTTTATCAGAGTAAACTTCAATGGCTTTTCAACAGGTGGACATCATTTTGAGGTTTGTCGGCTCATCCTACTTGGAGCAGTGATGCTCCAAGTCAAACATGTCATTTCCTCTTGCCAGCAGGTGGCGCTACACTTTTTCCAGATTCTTTCACTGCAGATGTGTTCAGAGTCAGACTACAATCATGCATATCAATTTTGGATCAGATTGGATTATACATGGCTGAGTAATGGCCATTTTCCTTTTCATGGCGTGTTTTCGAAATGACCTCCAAGTTCGACGCGCAGCCACGGTCACAAACATCCGTAATACTTTTAAAGCTTCGCAATTTAACATCAGACATGGGTTTAATTTACAAAACCAAAGTTTGGAGTCATTATTCATAAATCTCTAGGAGGAGTTCGTTCTAGAAGGAGGCCTACAAATGTCCAAAATAGAGCAAAAATGACATATTGACACCAATATAGCAGACTTCCTGTGCGACTGACAGCTTGGTACCAAGAGACTTTTTTGTAGGTTTCCATCTGATGAACATGTCCTGAAAAAATCAAGCTTGTATGTTAAAGCATATGCAGGGGCTCAGGACAAATGTCACTGTAGGTGGCGCTGTTGAGCCGTTTTTGTGCGCCCATGCCAATCTCCTGTAAAATACGAAATTTTTCGCGACTCCTGATGTGTGTGCCAAATTTGGTGAGTTTTGGGGTATGTTAAAGGCCTCAAAAAGGCGACTCTTCCGTCGGAAGAAAAAGAATAATAATAATTAAAGCTACAAGTAGCATTTAGCGGGCCCGAGCACGTGCCACCGCCTGGCACGAGCGACCGCCCCGTGAGCAACGCCCTGCTCGAGCCATTCTCGTCGTTTTTTCTTGTCCATTCTGGAGCTCCAAGCTAATGTTAATATGACAGCAGCCTGTGGGGGGGGGGGGGGGGGGGGGGGGGGACTATAATCTGTTGCCTTAAGGGACAAAGACTTATGCATATAGCATTAAAAAAAAATTCTTAAATCTAAGCCTCGTTTAGACCTGCTCATTTTCTCATCAAGTAGAAGAAGGTTTTTATCAGATTAAGAAACAAGCAATGATGATAATTGCTATCACTGTCCCTAAGGATGAGAACAATAGAACTCATTCAATTTTCACTACAATGTCTAGATGAGTGTCAGCTATGTCTGATAACTTGGCGAATTAGCTGGACCGGGATCTTACAAAGTGCAGGTGGTTTAACGTCCAGTGTGATGAGTCTGTGGACGGCAACAGTACAGCATAGCTTTTGGTTTCCACAAGAGAAGAATTCCTGACACATCTGCCCTAACAGACAACAACAAGAGGAGTTGAAATGTATAACACGGTGAAGGAGTTTTTGTGCAGAAAAAGGTACCATTAGAAAAGCTGGTAGCCATACCTGCAGACGGGGCTCCTGCTATGATTGACCGACAAACAGGTTTCATCACTCACTGTAAAGCTGACCAAGACTTTCCAAAATGTCTGCATTACTGCTGCTTCTTTCACCAGTAGGCCTTATGTGCAGAAGTGATTGGCTCTGGACATATAATGACTCCTATTGTGAAAATCATAAAAAACCTCAGCTGCAAAGCAAAACAGAACAGGATTTTTAAGGTGCTATTGGTGGAGATATCTGCTGAATATGGTGAATATGAATATGGTGAATCTGAACTTGTATTCTTGACTGACATTACTGGAAAACTAAACCACTTGATCTGCGAGCTGCAAGACATTGGCAAAACTATATTTTTTTATTGACCAGCCTGCCTGAGCCAGTGTTTTTCTTGTGGGGATCTTTTCTGCCAGGGCTTGCCAGCTTGGTCAGTGGATGTTGCTGCAGTTGTCTCCCTTGCTGGGACAGCTGGAGTTAAACACAGCAGCCTCACGGCTGTGAAGTGGACCCCGTTGCTGTCCCAGTCTGGATGGGCACTGTGGTGATGTTCCAATGTTCAGGCTGGCTCCTGGTATGAAGAGATTCCCAAGTACCATTTCCTAACCGCAGAGCCAAGGATGTGTTTACATGTTTAGGTCAAAAATGTGATGAACAGCTTCATGTTGTCTATTGATGTAAGTTTAAACCTAAACATGTTTCCCTGTTACTAATCCAGTTGATATGGTTCTCCATCTGTGTCTAGGTGATAGAAAAGCATTTTTTTATATTTAGAGCTCCAAGCAAACAAACAGTTGTCTATATAAGAGCTTTTACAATTGTGGACTTTTAGCAGGTCTCTGAATACATGTGACCAATGTATAATGGATTTTCACAGACTTTGTTTAAAACCGAAGGTGACAGAGACTTTGGAGAAGTGGCTACATTGCTCTGGACTTCTTTGTTTCATCCACAGAAGAGTAAAATATGTGATTGATTTTGAAAAGCTGCTGAAAAATGTATCTTTTTAAAATTGCAATTTCTAATTTGGGTTTTACATTTTGTGTTCCATTTTTTGTGATTGTATTAGAAAGATTTGTTATTTATTTGGTGTTTAAAGGTGGTACATATTGTATATACACAATCTTCTTAGAGACATTTGCTATATGTTGTGTTTGTTGTCGTTGTAGTTTAATTTCTTTGGATGTATTGAAAGGAAATGAAAAGAAGTTGCAGCATTGATTAAAAAAGCATAAAAGAGACATTTACTGTCTGATGTTACATCTGTAGGAGTGTACTGAGGCTGGGTTTTGTTTTGGAGCACATTCATATATTTTGTTTGTAAAAAAAAAAAAGATAAAATATAAAGTTAATTGTATTTTGGATGAATAAAAAAGCAATGATTAGTGCTAAGGATGTATAAAAGACAAACAAAACAAAGGAAATTGCTGTAATTTAGTGTTGAACTAGGCTTTCTAACTGTTCTACTTTCTGTCTGCCACTCCTGGCTAATTTACATGTGAGCACACAGCCGGGGGTTGGGGGGGGGGGGGGGGGGGGGGGGGGGGCTAACTCCACTCCTGCAGCAGGGGAGACTGATGAAAAGCTTGAGGATGTAAGATTGAATAAATAAAATCCTAGAGTTGACCAGTTCATTTTATAAATGTAAATATTTTTTATTTTGGTGCTGATAAACTAAACAGAAGTTATGATAAAAATATTTGCTTGAGTCAAAATGTCCAAAAATTTGCTTTCAGCACAATAGGGTGATTAAGGTGGTTAAATGTTTCTCGTACGTATAGTGCTGCTTTTCAAACATGGAGCTTTGTAGGACGCATCTAATTCTGAAATCTCAGCTTCCTGAGACAAACGGCTGATTTCCTATGAAGCTTGATTATATGATCATGCTTCATGATCATTTATGAACATATATAGCTCGTCCAAAATTGTCATATCCATGGGTTCAGAATGGAAGTTTCATCAAATCTATTTAATTTCAGTGAGATCAGACAAGGAATGTGAACGTGAGAGCAACATTTGTGCATGGCGAGATACCCAACTTCGCCGCTCTGTCACGACCACACCCCCGCGTTGAAAGATTTGTTTTTCATCAGAGTAAACTTCAATGGTTTTTCAACAGGTGGACGTCATTTTGAGGTGTGTTTGCTCATCCTACTTGGAGCAGTGATGCTCCAAGTAAAACATGTCATTTCCTGTTGCCAACAGGTGGCGCTACACCTGTTTCGGATTTTTCGACTGCAGATGTGTTCAAAGTCAGACTACAATCATGCACAACAAATTTGGATCAGATTAGATTATTTATGGCTGAGTAATGGCCATTTTTCTTTTCATGGCGTGATTTCGAAACGACCTCAAATTTTGACGCGCCGCCACGGTCACAAACAACCGTAAAAACTTAAAAGCTTCGCAATTTAAGATCGGACATGTGTTTAGTTTACAAAACCAAAGTTTGGAGTCATTGTTCAAAAATCTCTAGGAGGAGTTCGTTCTAGAACGAGGCCTGCAAATGACCAAAATACAGCAAAAATGACATATTGACACCAATATAGCAGACTTCCTGTGCGACTGACATCTTGGTCCCAAGAGACTTTTTTGTAGGTTTCTATCTGATGAACATGTCCTGTAAAAATCAAGCTTGTATGTTAAAGAACATGGCGGGGCTCTCAAAAACAAACATGGTAGGTGGCGCTATTGAGCCGTTTTTTGTTCACCCATGCAAGTGCTGTGTATCTAAGTTGGAGATATGTAAGAGGCCTCTCATTCTGAAATCTCAGCCTCGTGATACAAACGGCTGATTTTTTATGAATTTTTAATTATCTGACTGCAACGCAATCAACCACTTCCTGTTTGGCACTGGCTTGCGCAGGCACCGTCAGGTGTACACCCATGAAACTTTAGACGATGAGAGAAGACCCTTATGAGTATCTCCTGTTGTAATTTTATGAATGTCGGACAAAGCACAGAGAAAAGATAGGTCAGAATGTGACATAAAATGTATTTGTCAATATCTAGGTGGCGCTATGGAGCTCGTCCAAGATTGTCATATCCATTGGTTCAAAATGGAAGCCTCATCACCTCTATTGAATTTCAGTGAGATTGGACAAGGAATGTGCACGTGAGAGCAACTTTTGTGTGCATGGCGAGACGCCCAACTTCGCCGCTCTGTCACGACCACACCCCCGCATTGAAAGTTATGGCTTTTTATCAGAGTAAACATCAATGGCTTTTCAACAGGTGGACATCATTTTGAGGTGTGTCGGCTCATCCTACTTGGAGCAGTGATGCTCCAAGTAAAACATGTCATTTCCTTTTACCAGCAGGTGGCGCTACACCTGTTCTGGATTTTTCCACTTCTGATGTGGTCAGGGTCAGACTACAATCATGCATATCAATTTTGGATCAGATTGGATTTTGCATCGCTGAGTAATGGCCATTTTTCTTTTCATGGCGTGTTTTCAAAATGACCTCCATTTTCGACGCGCCGCCACGGTCACAAACATCCGTAAAAACTTAAAAGCTTCGCAATTTAACATCAGACATGTGTCTAGTTTACAAAACCAAAGTTTGGAGTCATTATTCACAAATCTCTAGGAGGAGTTCGTTCTAGAGCGAGGCCTGCAAATGTCCAAAATGGAGCAAAAATGACATATTGACCTCAATATATCAGACTTCCTGTGCGAGTGACAGGTGGGTCCTTTCAGACTTTTTTGTAGGTCTCCATCTGAAGAACATGCCCTGTAAAAATCAAGCTTGTACGTTAAAGCGTATGCGGGGCGTCGGGACAAAAGTCACTGTAGGTGGCGCTATCGAGCCGTTTTTGTGCGCCCATGCCAATCTCCTATAAAATACGAAATTTTTCGCGACTCCTGATGTGTGTGCCAAATTTGGTGAGTTTTGGGGTATGTTAAAGGCCTCAAAAAGGCGACTCTTCCGGTAGAATAATAATAATAATAATAATTAAAGCTACAAGTAGCATTTAGCGGGCCCGAGCACGTGCCACCGCCTGGCACGAGCGACCGCCCCGTGAGCAACGCCCTGCTCGAGCCATTCTCGTTGTTTTTTCTTGTCCATTCTGGAGCTCCAAGATAATGTTAATATGACAGCAGCCTGTGTGTGTGTGTGGGGGGGGGGGGGGGGGGGACTGTAATCTGTTTCCTTAAAGGACAAAGACTTATGCATATAGCATGAAAAAAATTCTTAAATCTAAGCCTCGTTTAGACCTGCTCAATTTCTCATCAAGTAGAAGAAGGTTTTTATCAGATTAAGAAACAAGCAATGATGATAATTGCTATCACTGTTCCTAAGAATGAGAACAATAGAACTCATTCAATTTCCACTACAATGTCTAGATGAGTGTCAGCTATGTCTGATAACTTGGCCAATTAGCTGGACCGGGATCTTGCAAAGTGCAGAGGGTTTACATCCAGTGTGATGAGTCTGTGGACGGCAACAGTACAGCATAGCCTTTGGTTTCCACAAGAGAAGAACTCCTGACACATCTGCCCTAACAGACAACTACAAGAGGAGTTGAAATGTATAACACGGTGAAGGAGTTTTTGTGCAGAAAAAGGTACCATTAGAAAAGCCAGTAGCAGTGACTGCAGACAGGTTTCATCACTCACTGTAAGCTGTAAAGCTGACCCAGACTTTCCAAAATGTCTGCATTACTGCTGCGTCATTCACCAGTAGGCCTTATGTGCAGAAGTGATTGGCTCTGGACACATAATGACTCCTATTGTGAAAATCATAAAAAAAACCTCAGCTGCAAAGCAAAACAGAACAGGATTTTTAAGGTGCTATTGGTGGAGATATCTGCTGAATATGGTGAATATGAATATGGTGAATCTGAACTTGTATTCTTGACTGACATTACTGGAAAACTAAACCACTTGATCTGCGAGCTGCAAGACATTGGCAAAACTATATTTTTTTATTGACCAGCCTGCCTGAGCCAGTGTTTTTCTTGTGGGGATCTTTTCTGCCAGGGCTTTCCAGCTTGGTCAGTGGATGTTGCTGCAGTTGTCTCCCTTGCTGGGACAGCTGGAGTTAAACATAGCAGCTCACGGCTCTGAAGTGGACCCCGTTGCTGTCCCAGTCTGGATGGGCACTGTGGTGATGTTCCAATGTTCAGGCTGGCTCCTGGTATGAAGAGATTCCCAATTACCATTTCCTAACCGCAGAGCCAAGGATGTGTTTACATGTTTAGGTCAAAAATGTGATGAACAGCTTCATGTTGTCTATTGATGTAAGTTTAAACCTAAACATGCCACCCTGTTACTAATCCAGTTGATGTGGTTCTCCACCTGTGTCTAGGTGATAGAAAAGCATTTTTTTATATTTAGAGCTCTAAGCAAACAAACAGTTGTCTATATAAAAGAGCTTTTACAATTGTGCACTTTTAGCAGGTCTCTGAATACATGTGACCAATGTATAATGGATTTTCACAGACTTTGTTTAAAACCGAAGGTGACAGAGACTTTGGAGAAGTGGCTACATTATTCTGGAGTTCTTTGTTTCATCCACAGAAGAGTAAAATATGTGATTGATTTTGAAAAGCTGCTGAAAAATGTATCTTTTTAAAATTGCAATTTCTAATTTGGGTTTTACATTTTGTGTTCCATTTTTTGTGATTTTATTAGAAAGATTTGTTATTTATTTGGTGTTTAAAGGTGGTACATATTGTATATACACAATCTTCTTAGAGACATTTGCTATATGTTGTGTTTGTTGTCATTGTAGTTTAATTTTATAGGATGTATTGAAAGGAAATGAAAAGAAGTTGCAGCATTGATTAAAAAAAGCATAAAAGAGACATTTACTGTCTGATGTTACATCTGTAGGAGTGTACTGAGGCTGGGTTTTGTTTTGGAGCACATTCATATGTTTTGTTTGTAAAAAAAAAAAAAAAAAAAGATAAAATATAAAGTTAATTGTATTTTGGATGAATAAAAAAGCAATGATTAGTGCTAAGGATGTATAAAAGACAAACAAAACAAAGGAAATTGCTGTATTTTAGTGTTGAACTAGGCTTTCTAACTGTTCTACTTTCTGTCTGCCACTCCTGGCTAATTTACATGTGAGCACACAGCCGGGGGGGGGGGGGGGGGGGGGGGCTAACTCCACTCCTGCAGCAGGGGGGACTGATGAAAAGCTTGAGGATGTAAGATTGAAAAAATAAAATCCTAGAGTTGACCAGTTCATTTCATAAATGTAAATATTTTTTATTTTGGTGCTGATAAACTAAACAGAAGTTATGATAAAAATATTTGCTTGAGTCAAAATGTCCAAAAATTTGCTTTTAGCACAATAGGGTGATTAAGGTGGTTAAATGTTTCTCCTACGTATAGTGCTGCTTTTCAAACGTGGAGCTTTGTAGGACGCATCTAATTCTGAAATCTCAGCTTCCTGAGACAAACGGCTGATTTCCTATAAAGCTTGATTATATGACTGCAACGGAATCGACCACTTCCTGTTTGGCAGTGCCTTACGCAGGCACCGTCAGATGTACAGCCATGAAACTTGAGATGATGAGAGAAGACCCTTATGAGTATCTCCAGTTTTAATTTCATGCACATCGGAAAAAGCACATAGAAAATACAGGGCAGAATGTGCCCCATGCAATAACTAGGTGGCGCTATAGAGCTCGTCCAAAGTTGTCATATCCATGGGTTCAGAATGGAAGCTTCATCATATCCATTGAAATTCAGTGAGACTGGACAAGGAATGTGCACATGAGAGCAACATTTGTGTGCATGGCGAGACGCCCAACTTTGCCGCTCTGTCAAGACCACACCCCCGCATTGAAAGTTATGGCTTTTTATCAGAGTAAACTTCAATGGTTTTTCAACAGGTGGACGTCATTTTGAGGTGTGTCGGCTCATCCTACTTGGAGCAGTGATGCTCCAAGTAAAACATGTCATTTCCTGTTGCCAACAGGTGGCGCTACACCTGTTTCGGATTTTTCGACTGCAGATGTGTTCAAAGTCAGACTACAATCATGCACAACAAATTTGGATCAGATTAGATTATTTATGGCTGAGTAATGGCCATTTTTCTTTTCATGGCGTGATTTCGAAACGACCTCAAATTTTGACGCGCCGCCACGGTCACAAACAACCGTAAAAACTTAAAAGCTTCGCAATTTAATATTGGACATGTGTTTAGTTTACAAAACCAAAGTTTGGAGTCATTGTTCAAAAATCTCTAGGAGGAGTTCGTTCTAGAACGAGGCCTGCAAATGACCAAAATACAGCAAAAATGACATATTGACATCAATATAGCAGACTTCCTGTGCAACTGACAGCTTGGTACCAAGAGACTTTTTTGTAGGTTTTCATCTGATGAACATGTCCTGTAAAAATCAAGCTTGTATGTTAAAGAACATGGCGGGGCTCTCAAAAACAAACATGGTAGGTGGCGCTATTGAGCCGTTTTTGTTCACCCATGCAAGTGCTGTATATCTAAGTTGGAGATATTTATGAGGCATCTCATTCTGAAATCTCAGCCTCGTGATACAAACGGCTGATTTTTTATGAATTTTTAATTATCTGACTGCAACGCAATCAACCACTTCCTGTTTGGTGGTGGCTTGCGCAGGCACCGTCAGGTGTACACCCATGAAACTTTACACAATGAGAGAAGACCCTTATGAGTATCTCCTGCTGTAATTTTTAGAATGTCGGACAAAGCACAGAGAAAAGATAGGTCAGAATGTGACATAAAATGTATTTGTCAATATCTAGGTGGCGCTATGGAGTTCGTCCAAGATTGTCATATCCATTGGTTCAGAATGGAAGCCTCATCACCTCTATTGAATTTCAGTGAGATTGGACAAGGAATGTGCACGTGAGAGCAACTTTTCTGTGCATGGCGAGACGCCCAACTTCACCGCTCTGTCACGACCACACCCCCGCATTGAAAGTTATGGCTTTTTATCAGAGTAAACTTCAATGGCTTTTCAACAGGTGGACATCATTTTGAGGTGTGTCGGCTCATCCTACTCGGAGCAGTGATGCTCCAAGTAAAACATGTCATTTCCTTTTGCCAGCAGGTGGCGCTACACCTGTTCTGGATTTTTCCACCTCTGATGTGTTCAGAGTCAGACTACAATCATGCATATCAATTTTGGATCAGATTGGATTTTGCATGGCTGAGTAATGGGCATTTTTCTTTTCATGGCGTGTTTTCAAAATGACCTCCATTTTCGACGCGCCGCCACGGTCACAAACATCCGTAAAAACTTAAAAGCTTCGCTATTTAACATCGGACATGTGTCTAGTTTACAAAACCAAAGTTTGGAGTCATTACTCCAAAATCTCTAGGAGGAGTTCGTTCTAGAGCGAGGCCTGCAAATGTCCAAAATGAAGCAAAAATGACATATTGACCTCAATATATCAGACTTCCTGTGCGAGTGACAGGTGGGTCCTTTCAGACTTTTTTGTAGGTCTCCATCTGAAGAACATGCCCTGTAAAAATCAAGCTTGTACGTTAAAGCGTATGCGGGGCGTCGGGACAAAAGTCACTGTAGGTGGCGCTATCGAGCCGTTTTTGTGCGCCCATGCCAATCTCCTATAAAATACGAAATTTTTCGCGACTCCTGATGTGTGTGCCAAATTTGGTGAGTTTTGGGGTATGTTAAAGGCCTCAAAAAGGCGACTCTTCCGGTAGAATAATAATAATAATAATAATAATAATAAACATTCGAATTACAATAGGGTCCTTGCACTCCGTGCTCGGGCCCTAATAATAATAATAATAATAATAAACATTCGAATTACAATAGGGTCCTTGCACTCCGTGCTCGGGCCCTAATTATGATTAAACTAAGGTGACATTATCCACAATTATCTTCATTACAACTGATTCTAGACTTTCCTGTCTGAGAAAAGTGATCAGAACTGTTTTTCTGAATCCCAAAATGTTTGTTGGAAGATTTCTTTTTGTTTTTTCTAAAAGATTTATGAGATGAGCTGCATTATTTCCTAAGTTATTTCTTTGGATCACTTACAAAACTTACAAAAAAGCTGCATCGTTTTTGTAAACTTAACTCTCATCTCTCAGTTTAGCGTTTGCAGTATCTACACTCTGAGCTCCACAGGGTCATTTTCCATTACTGCAGAAAGTGAAAGAACTCAGAAAACTACTATACAGTACGTGAAACTGCCTAAGGAGCAGACAAGCACAATTAGCTGAGGAGTCAGATATTTCCCCCAGGGTTGGGTAAACACACAATTACACACATATTGGAAATTTGCTGGATGGACAGAAAGCCTTCACTGAAATATTACCCTTTTTCATTTTATCCATTAAAAAGGTGATGATGCCTGTGCTAAATTCCCCTACTGTCTCATGTAGATACACCTAAATGTCAAGTCAAAAATATCAGACTGAAGGCCTCATCATAAACAAAAAAGTCATTGCTGTGCGGTGATTTTACAGCTGGGTTACTGTTTTGACCTGGTGGGATTGAATGACCTACAATTTTCTGAAGCAATTGTTTTTCAACCACACTGTCTTCTCAATAGCTTGACGGGGCTGACCTTGAAGCCTTACTTTGCTTTCCCGAGTGTGGAAGGTATTTTACCCTTAAACAAGAACTATAAAAGCTGTAAATCA
The DNA here is from genome assembly GCF_053564925.1 of Oryzias latipes. Classification (NCBI taxonomy): domain Eukaryota; kingdom Metazoa; phylum Chordata; class Actinopteri; order Beloniformes; family Adrianichthyidae; genus Oryzias; species Oryzias latipes. Next base: position 27,948,148 of record NC_136242.1, on the reverse strand, counting down.
GGAAGAGAAGCATCAGCAGCTTTTTATAGATTCCCACAGAAAGTTCTTTCCTAAGCCTGGAAGGACTCAGCTGGGAGTTTTAGGGTCTTTTTATACTGCCCCGTTCGATCTGCCCCAGACTTTGTTAGTAGACTTACTTCAGGCTGAGGTGACGTGAAAGCTCACTTCAAATTTGGTGCAGATCAAACAAACAAGAAAATCTTGGTTCACTTGCAAGTGCAAATGCACACTGACTATCAAAACCATCCAAACTTGAAAAAATCGTGTAGGTAAAGCGATGAAGGTAAAGGCACTCATTAGACTTGATAGTTAGAGACCCAGTGAAACTTTTGTTTTTTTTCTTGTCTATGTCGGTGCTTGTTTCTGACCAGGTAATGTCAGTGATCACAGCTCAACTCTTCTGGGTGGTACTATCTGTTCAAGTATAGAGAAAAAGCATCCTAAAAGAACTTTAACAATGTGATGGTCACGTTCCATCTGTACTCTCATTAAAAAAATTTTAAATCAATTTTACACCTTTGTTTCGTTCAGTCTCTATGGTTGTGCGCAGGTTGGAGTTTTGTTCTTTAATTTTGATTGTTAGCTTCAATTCTTTAAAGACCCACACAGACAAACAGATTCATGTGTGTCTTCGTTTTCCTGGTCATAGCTGGCATCTGGCTCCAAACTGTACGAATAGATAGCTCCAATATTGCTCACCTTTTCTGTTGCACTGCTAACATGAAGTTGGGGGTGTTAGGGGCTATAAGTTGTAAGGAAACAGAGAGCTCAGTTATGGGTGACGAAAAGCGGGCGGGGTTTCTCCCAAGTAATGGTCCTCAGAGGTGAATTTCGAATTAACTACTGCCATTCTGGAGAAGCTCAAAAAATGATTGGGATGGGTCTTTAAAGAAGAAAAGACACAATAAGGTGCAGTTTTACAAAAACTGTAAGGGCTTCAGAGCATCAAACTAATATGCCTGAAAACTGATAATAAATGATGATGAATTAACTCCGTTCTCTGTGGACTAAAGATTGCCAACAGTTTGCTCCTGTTTACCAGAGAAACTTAAGGATTTTAAATATTTAAAAAAATATCAGCATTTCATTGTTCTTTCTTTACAAAAGGAGATTCTAACTGTTTAGCCTTAGAATTATTGGTATAATTTCCAGCATGAATATTCTAATTTTTTTTATCCAGAAGCTGCTTCCCATCTGAATTTACATAAAACCTAGCTTTTCTAAGATAAGACTAGATAAGATAAGATAAGATACGCTAAGATATTCTTTATTGATCCCACGTTGGGGAAATTAAATTGTTACAGCAGTTCAGTGCAAAATAGAGAAAAGAGAAGAACAACAGCAATGTGCAAAAAGATTGAAAGGGTATTTAAAATGTGCAAAAATGCAAAAGTAATAACATTTAACAACAAGAAGAACCTACACCTATGTACACTGTTACGACATAACATGTTATATGTAAAATAAAATAAAATTAAGTAAAAGAGAGAAAATTTGGATGGGCTATGGATGCATGATAACCGGTTTGTAAATGCATATTTAAACTGTGGCATTGTACAATCTAACAGCTGTTGGAATGACTGATCTGCGGAACTGTTCCTTCCTACATGGAGGGCGTAACAGTCTGCAACTGAAGGAGCTAAGAGCTTCAGACATGCATGTGCTTTCACATCAAACAGAAAATATGAATAGAAATCAATGAGATCGCAGTATTATTTCAGATGCACTAAAAAAAAAAAGAAAAAAGAAAAGGTCCTGATCAAAAATTGTCGAAATGTGTTAGTTATGTAAAAAATCAATTGCACGGTGACAATACCACACACATATTTTACTTTCAGTCTGTTGTATGTATGATTATCAATTAAAACCATACGTTTGCTGAGAGTCAAATACCAGTGCTTTTTTTTACTGCCAACAATTTTTTACAAACTCATCCATTTAAATTCAAAGCTAGAAATTTGTGTTAGCTGCTTGATCTAGAGATGTGGAGCAGTTAGTCTGCAAGGATGTCTCCTACCTCTGCCGTTCTTCCCCATTTGACATGAAGCGGCACAGTGCTGCAAACAGCTGTGCTGTAATATACTATTGTGTTAACACTGTGGGCGCAATCCGTGTAAACACTGATTTCTATAGAGAAAATAAATGTATCCACCCTTTTTGCAAGTGCAAGACAAAAGAAGCCTATCCCTATCCCTTTCAAAAATAGCAGACTGTGTGAATGAAAACTGTTTTAACGTTGTCTCTGATGCGTTTTTGTGAAACATCTTTTTACGCCATTGGTTTTTGTGAAGCCAAACAGCAGCTTCAGCTCTGGGTGGAGTTCAGAAGGGACTGTGGGGGAACTGGCGATGCTCTGAAGTGAGGCTTGTTTGTTAAAGCATGCTGACATGTGCTAGTGCACAGTTGTGGGATACATCACTATCTAGGTCGGAACATCCATTTCTCTCATTCAATTCACAAGAACTATATTTAAAGAAATCATAAATAAATCACAGGGGTTTCTTTAATCAATGAATTAATCATGAGAGTTCTCCTCTTGTCTTCATATCCTCCTCTGCTCAGCGCTCCTTCTGGATGCTTCTTTATACCAACAGTTCATAACAGCTGGATGCATGATGGAATGTGTTTTTGTGCACTGCAGATTTGCTCTGATCTAATATTTGCTCATCTAGTTTGTCTGTGCAAACTGAACAAATGGGTATTATCTTCCTGTCATGTGGGCCACTGAACGTGGTGGAGGATTCAGTGCTGTTCAGCATCCCTCAGGGAACTTCAGCTTACCAGAGCGAGACAGGAAATAATGCAAATTAGTGAAAAATCACTAACAACTAAAGGAGATCTCCAGATTCAAGAAGCTGTTAAGTAGCTGCTCCCAGAGAAACAATTAGAAGCTTTCAAAAAAGTGCTAATACAATAAAATGTTAATTTGAAGATGTGGATGCTCTATCATCTGGAAGAGGTATTGTGTGGGTAAAGTTCCTACAACATGGCATCCATAGCTGCAGAGAGAAGCAGGGTGTCCTCTGGCTCATTTGCAGCGGATGTTAACGTGCGCTAATTTAGGTGTGCAGCACTGAAGTGAAAATCCTCCACTCATCACTTGACAGTGGCTGCCTGCAGTATGTGTATCAGAACTGCAGAGGACTACAGAACTCTTTTTTTCTTTTTATCCACTTCAGCTTAATCATTCTGTGCGACTCTGACTTTTCTGCAGAAATACTTTGACATTGTAAGTAGAAGAGGGGACTTTTGCCCCAATTTAAATGTAAATAAGATGAAAAATAAAGTTAAAAAAAAAAACAAAAAAAGTAAGATTTAAGATACTTTGAGGATCTTTAATATAAAGAATAAGCTGTTTTCAATTGTCCTTCTCTCTGTGGTGGAGAGTGCAACTTCTGATGCATTGAATCTGGACTCAACCAATACACAATCCATTTAAAACAATAGGACACAAAGAGAGAAAGAAACTAGGACCTACATTAAAACAACAGAAAAACCTTAACAAACTAAGAAAAAATGAACAAACTAAGAAAAAAAAAACAGCAGAGGAGTCAAACCAAAACCAGGTTTGACTGCGACTGTGAGAAATGGAACATGGTAAGAAAACATAACTTGAACACAAGAAAACATGACTTTATACAAGCCAAGGCAACTAAAATTAAAAGGACCTCATCTTCACAGTTCACACAGTAGAAAAATGAAATGAAAAATTAACATAACTGTAAAAAAATCCAACAAAATATGATTGAATAACCCGAAGAACAAAACCAAGAAACAGAACTGAAGACAGGGATCCGCCTGGTTCTGTGCTTGTAAATGTGTTTTTGTTAAGAATGTTGCATAAGGTGCACAACATAACAACAAAACACAATGATGTCACGTAATTATATGTTTTATGATACTCCGATCCCATTTCATATTGCTCATCTCCTTAAACTACTCTACAATAAAAACAAGTTTTCCTATTAGTTGACCCCTGATAAAGGTCACATTTAAAATAAACCAGTGATTTTCTGGAATTAGCATTTAATCCATGGTAAATGGCATATACCTTTGTAGCACTTTACAATAAGGGCCAAAGTGCTTTACAGTCACAGTCCCGTTCATCCACACACACATTCACACACTGACTCAGCTGCCGAGCACCATAACTATCAGTAGCAATGTGTGGTTCACTGTCTTGCCATACCTCGACACATTGGGGGCAAGTCAGTAACCAAACCTGCAACATTCCGATCATTGGTTGACCACGCTGCCTCTGGTCCAGCTGGTTTACATAACTTAAATTACAAACGGAGCTCCAAAGTCTTTCATGCAGTTTGTAAAATGTTTGTCACTCTTGTATAGGTAGAATTATCTGGACATAAATGGAGCCATCATACTTTATGGCTCCAAAAATGGTTTAACCCCCCCCCCCCCCCCTAATAAAAAAAGAAATAAAATAAATCGTATCTAAAAACAAGGTGGTGGTTGTTTTCCAGGTAAGGAATTTCCTGTTTCTGCTGAATGTACTCTTCATGATGGAATACGGTCCACTGTAGATGGTAATTTTGTAATCTGCATTTAGACCACCACTGTGACAGTTTTACATTCAAGTCTCCTGAGCTGTCGGTGTTGATTGATTGGCATCTCACTTTAGAATGAAACCTTTCTAAATTCTTCACTTCAGCCTTCTGGAAAGTAACTAGTCAGCAGTTTTGGAAAGAAATAAAAAAGAAGAGATACAAGATCTTTATAGTTGCTAATGATGAGTTTTACATGGCAGAAGATCATGCTGCTGGATTCTAATTGAATTGGTTAGTTCAAAAGGGGCCCAAGTCCAAGAGGTTTGTTTGTTGAAATGATTTTAATTGCATAGCTTAAAGGGAGGCTAAACCAAACGATTAATACTTTACCCAGATTTAGCACCAGTTCATAGCTAACAAATGCTATAATATGAACCTCACTTTTATCATTTTGGACTTGGGCCCTTCTTGAATTAAACAGGGGCGCTGCCATATTGGATAACTAGTGCTGCCATCTATGGGATAAAACAAAACCCATGCAAGAGAGGCACAAGTCCAAGAATTTTGCACTTAATGCTTTTTCAATGTCAAGCATAGTCAATACATTACAACAGACTTGGGACTTTTTTGCACATAATCAGATAGCTTTTCTATTGAAGACCATAGAGCATATAATATCTCTATTTTGAAAAATTGTGGACTTGGGCCCCTTTTGAAATAACCGATTCAATTGTATGACATGGTTGAAGGGCCTTTTTACACCAAATAACTGAAATTGATCCATCGGATGTTTATCATGCTCCACGATAAACATCCGATGGATTAATTTTTTGTTTGTGAATAAGACATCCAGCCAAGCCATTTTTTCTAATACAGCCATTTTGTTTGACAAGTTTAACAAAGCAGTTTTCTGCAGACAATTATAATGAATCTGAACAACCTTTCTCAAAAATTGCTATCTGTTTTTCTTTATTTATTGATTGATTGATTGATTTTTTAACTTTTCCTATCCTGCAACTGAGCAAACAGATGAGAACTGAAGGCACTTTATGTTAAACATATGTTACAACATGGGCTAATAAATTTTCTGACACCCAAGGTGTATATTTGACTGAAACCCCTTTTTGTAATTTATACTAAAGTTTTTTATGTTAATTGTATTTGTGACCGTTATTTGTTGGACGGAAGGGGGGGGGGGACAAAACTGTAAAGCATCATTAAGCATCATCATTGGATGTTTATAATCATTACTGTCAGGTGTAGATGTATATTAAATCTAAAAGGGGTGGGGCATGTCAAATGTTCCGAACATACCTGTTGGCTCCAAAAATCTTAATATATAAACATGTCAACATGTACACATTACAACTACCGTTCGCACACGCATACGTATGCATTCAGACTAAGACATGTAAAACTTTTCATTCAGTCATGCAAAACTATTTGTGCAAAGGTGAGATAGCACCTGTGCTCGAGTGACTGTTTGTGTTCTTTGAAGGTGGATGATGGAATGTAGAACAGAAGAAGGAGAGTGCCCAGTCATAACCACACCAAGCTGAGGAGTCAGTCATAACCACACCAAAGCCCCAAACTTAGCCCCCCTGCATTGGGCCAAGGTATCCCTAGCCCAGGGGTCCCATTGCTCGAGGAGCAGACCCCAAGCCCCCCACCCCACACAAAGAGAGATGTGCCAAGAAATAGCAATTCCCTGGAGCGAGCCCAGGCCCTCGCCTCCAAGCGTCACCCCTGGGAGGGCTCTGGTCAGGCACCGGCAGGACAGAGGCAGCTGACCAGTTAGGGTAACCACTGATTGCCTCAGTGGAGACCCCAGCCTGCCAAACCTCCAAGGTCTATGTGTATTTATTTGCACAGAGTCATGGCGAAAGAATGGAATTTTGAATCTTCAAAAAATCTGCCAGATGGTAGCAGAAGGTAGTTTCTGCCAGAATAAATCCAGGGATTGTAGATGCATCTTTGCATGCACTGCCTTTCGTTCAAATTTCTCCTGCAGGAATAAACACTGAGTTGATATTTTGTTTATGAAAATGAATCAGGTGAAAATTTTGCTCTTTTAAGCCTTGATTTCACTGTTATTGGCATTTTGCTTTTGTTTTTACAGCTATATGAGCCCATATATCTGCACTGTAAACCATTTACAGAACTGAACTCTTCCTCTGAGATCTGCAAGCCCTTTCTGTGCAACTGTGTGTCAAATAAAGTTTTAAATATCTTTGATTAATTGATGTGGCTTTGCATCATCTCTTCTGTTAGATGCGAGCTTGTGCGCACCCTCTATTATTCAGACGGCCTTAAAAGCATGTCAACTCAATTACAGAGGTTTTACTAGAAATACCATGTCATGTCCTGCTACCTCAGGAGCAACATCTCCTGAGGTAGTATAGACTGCAGGAATGCAACTGGCAACTACCCATTCCAGATGCAAGTCTTTGGGGTTGCCTTATTGGATCTTTGTTAAGTTTCATGGCTAAGATTATGTAATAGGCTGTGGATCTATGTTTTGATTGACATTAAGTGCATCAGGCACAACATAGTTTTCCTTTTGGGCACAGCAAGATCACATTCACTGCGTTCAACTTGTCATTACTAAGGTCAATTAAAGTAAAGCAAAACATGTATGTCTTTAAGAAATTGAACAAAAACCTGAAATATTTCCGTTTTCTTGGAGGTGAACTGATAATTGTTATGTAAAGTATATGCAAAATGATCATTTATGAAGCAGCTTAAAAGAATAACAATAAACACAACTTGAAAAGTTCAATTTTTTGCCAAAAAAAAAATCTAAAAAGTTGAAGGAACTGTTTGACCGCTAATGATGTCGGAACGTTTGACAATGATAGCAAGTGAACTTAAATTCTAAACTAAGTCAATATAGTCAATATATTAACTAATCTGATCTGATGAACGATTGTGTAAGAGTTTGGGGAAATTCCTCAAACACAACTCAACAAAAAGAAACATCAGTTGTCTTATATATTTTATTATTATTTTTTTTTTAGTTGACAGTATCAGCCAAAAACAACCACCGGAAATGTTTAGCATTTTATGGACATGTTACACAACAATTCTATTTGAATGAGATGGATTTAAGAGAAGAAAATGTGAAAAAATAAATATCAGTTCAATCACAGATTACAGTTGCAGTCATAGAGCCAGGGAACAGAGGGGGCGAGGAGACCGGGGCGAGGAGGCCGGGGCGAGGAGGCCGGGTCAGCGGTGCGGTCATTTCTTTGAACGGGTCTGAGGTTTTGGTCAGGCGTTGGAAGTCAGTCACAGCATTGAGGGGGATCAGATTCAGAATGCGGCTAAAGGAGAGGGATCTTCTGAGTGTGAAAGGTGGACGTTAGAGATGGTTCGTGTTGGAGGTCGTGCTGACTCATCCTTTGCTCTGAATTCCCCATTGTGGGGGGAGGATTTTTTGGGGGAGAATAAATAGGGGTGGGGCGTGTCCGGCACATGCACCTGGTATATGTTACCACTCAGCTGGAAGTGGGTGTGGTCTCAGGAAAAGAGAGCAAGGCAAGCAGAGAAAACAAAGAAACACAGAAGGACAGGAGAAATCACACAATTGGCTCTTTGCAGAGAACGATTTCCAATTCTCCACGGTACAGCTTCCCCCCGTCAGACAGGCTCATGATGCTCTCCTTGTAGCTCATCAGGCTCTTTGCATCAATCTCCTGAGGAAACAAAAGGAATATATAACCAGCTTCTTAAACATGTTTAACTATTGGCTTTTTTACAGTTGTTTTGTAGATTTTATTTTGTATAGCCAGTCTCTAACAGCTTTGTGTTGGAAAGATAGTGCTTTTTATTATCCTTCCATCAGACATGTTTCACATTTATGGAAACATCTAATTCTCCAATGACCAGAAGAGGTGAATCAGGAAATATTGGTAATGGGTGAATCACAGTATACTGGAGGATTTCTTCAATAAAACTTGTATCCATAGACATTTGGTTGTCATTGCCGAAGTTTAGTACTTTCTCAGTACTTGATTAAATCTTTGAAACCCTAAAATAGTTAAGAGTACACTATTTGAAATTCTCTGAAGAGATAATTTACTCTCACAGCTTTGAAGTCAGACAGTTGTGTTTTCTAATCATGAGTCCAAGTCAAGCATTAGGTCTTAGAGGGGACGTTTGAGTTACTTAGCAGCCAGAGGTGGCTGTTTCTCACTGGAATGAACAGTTGGTAAGAGGTTCAAAACCCTAGTTTGACAGTTTTTATGCCTTTAGGAGAGACATTTAAAACCTCATTAACCCTGAATTTGAAAAAATGTCTACTGTAAGGATAAAAGTGCTAGGTGGATAATAGATAACTTATTATTCTAAAACATGTTTTAAAATGATGCTGAATCTAAACCAGGGGTCACAATTCACAAGAACAACCATAAGTCACGTGTCATATTGTTATAATACTTTTAGCATCATATGACCAGGTTTAACTTCAAATCTTTACTGATAGTCTCACTCAAATCATATTTTGATATGTTGCAATTCTTAGCCAAAATCAAAAAAACCTGTGCTGTCATCTAGGACATAGTTTCTGCAGAGCAACAAGGGTTCATTAGAAATTCACCTCTGAGTTGTAGGCAGGACTGTTGGTGCAGAACAACCCTGCCCCAACTTCCCACAATCCATCTGTTTAAATTCTCTCCCGCTAGTTTACAGCCACCCACACCCCCAACCTAACAACATTGGGGCCATCCAGCCGTACAGTTTTGTGCCAGATGCCAGCTCAGGTGAGGAAAACAAAGACGTACGTACATGGATCTATTTGTTTGCAAGTGGATGCATCAGAATAGAGCGGAGCAAATATGCTCATGGTGGGGGACTTGCTCCACACTAACGGTGCCACCCACAACATAGAGACACATTTCTAATGAACTACTGCTGCTCTGCAAAATTTATGTTCTAGAAAAAAACACAGTTTTTTTTTCTTTTTTTTGACTAAAATGCATAGTCATAACTAAAGGACCACTGGGAATAGTTTTAAAATAGCTCCAAAGAAAATTGGAGTTAGTCTTGAAGTCCGATCAAAAGTCTGGTTTGTAAAGCAGGAGGGAAGGTACATGTCAAGTTTGGAATGCGACACACAATTCTTTAGTCCTGTGTCTGTGATCAGAAGTTCCAGTTAAATCTTGAGTTGGAAGAGGGGCTGGTCTCAGTCAAGCCCCAAGTGTCAAATCAGAAAAATTGGATGAAATCATCCAACTCAAATAATAAACATCAAAGTCTAAGACTCAAATCCTGGTGTGTACGCCGTGCACATGTCACACACATTATTCAGCTGAGCTCTCACCTTCTTATTTGTCTGGTAAAGATCTCGTAGCAGAGCCTCCAACTCCTGTTCATCAATGTAGCCGTTTCCATCCTGCAAGAAGGTTGTAAACACATATTTATGCAAACAAAAGGAAAGTCTAAATTTTTGGAGAGAACAGTAAATAACAATTTTTACCAAAAGCACAACATGGGAATTGCTTTATAAATATGGACTAACCTGCTCCATCACATCCAAAACCCGTTTGAGCTTTATGGAGTTTCATGTCTCTCACAAGCATTTGGTATTGGTAAAATCAACATACAGTACAGTCCAAAAGTTTGGACACACCTTCTCATTCAAGTGAATGGGAAGGGAACATTTGTAATTCAAGTTCAAATCTGCAGGTTTGTGTGTGATAGAAATGAACACTTTTTATCATCTGAGGATCATAAAAAGTATTTCTGAAAACAGAAAATGTTTTTGCAGGACATGTTTACAGCTGTACCTCTTTTTTTGGTTTCACACATGCTTAAATAATTTTTACAGTCACAAATCTTTTCTGCCAGAGGACTGTTTGGTATTGCAAAAGCACTACATTTTTCTTTGCTTGCAAAATTTTACAAATGCACAGACTTTGTTTGGAAATGCATAACTTATTTAGTTATTTACATCCTTTTTACAACAGTTTTTAAAAAGGAATATGATTCCATACTACTTTTCCCGCTCAGATTCATTCAGAATTTTATGGCAACATTCATGAATGCAGCAGCCAAGGGTTCGGAAAATCTAACACAGAACTTGTCATTCACGGGTCTGAGAGCAGAGTGCTGGGAAGTCAATGTGGAGGCTCTTGGAAATTAATGAGTTACATCCCACTGTGCTGTTTACAGAGTTTCAGGCCAGAAGATAAGGCCAAATTACTGGAAAGTTGCCTTTTGGCACACGGTGTAAAACCGCGAGCTGCTCATGTGGGCCTGGTCTCAAGATGACTTCAGAGCTGCACAAGTTGCCAGCCTAGTTTTTTTTCGTTTTGTTTGTTTTCCTTTTACTTTAAAAGGTTCCTTTAGAAGTTTTTTTTATGTGTCCCAGATCTGGAGAATAAAGTGAGAATTCTGCTGGTATTTCTTAATACGTTCAAAGTTTTGAGGTAGCAGAGCTAGATTAGACATCTCTGCCAACTCCAATCTTGTGTTTCTGGAGCGACAGCACTGTGAGCCATGTTAGTGCTCGGCTGACCGGCCTAACTCGGCCCCGCACGCGCTCCCCCAGCACCAGCGACAGCAGCTGCCCGTGCTTATGCTGCAGGGCTGAGCTCATGACAAAATGATGAAACTAATTACACACATAGATTTTAATGCTGCTTTCATGAAGCCTCTTCAGTGGCTCATTTATAATTGTACATTCAACCGTTTCCTCCGAAGGCCAGCAAGCCAGAGAAAGTGCAAACCTTCAGTCCAGCCTCAGACACGAGCAGCACGGAACCTCCCTGACCCTCACCCTTAATATACAGAGCTGGAATGTATCTATTTTTACTCATTTTGTCAAAAAAAATGTGTTTAATTAAAGATATTTTCGGACGGGCTTATGTGAGTTTGACTCAAATCGATTTAGGGAAAAATTTCTCGTTTTTTATTTTCAAGTGAAAGAAAATAAAAATAAAAAGACGTTTTTAGGACTGGTTACTGATGTCAAGCATTAAGAATAGTATTTGCACTGCATCATTGCAAGATTTCATTCTTAAACTTTCTGTTGACTCTCAATGCAGGGATTTCCATCCTTCACTCTCTTTTTGTGATGTATTGTTTGGTGAGTATGGAATCCAGTTAACACCTAAACATTAGAAAAGAGGAAATTCATCCACTTTACTCAATGCAAAACCTTCTGCTGTGAAAACTTAAGCTCAGTTTTTTCATCCATGTAGAAAGAGTTTGCCAGAAAAAAACACAGTAACCACGGATGCTTTTGCACATTTTACTCCGTTCAGAAAAGGACCGTCCTTAGGGCCCCTCATTTATGACGCACCCCTTAGGTTCAAAGGGCTCATTACACATCACAAACAAGTAAAGAAGATTCGCAAATGTACATCTCCTTTGTTGTGTTTCATATCACTGCCCTGTGATCTACATTTCAGTGAAACATTTCACTGCTAATGTGGGAAATATGGCGATCGGCTGAACCACAACTCGATCAACTTGAGCTGTTTACAGAGGGAGATGTGTGCCAGGCCTCACCCCGCCATGCAACAACAACGTTCATTTGTGTGTTTGCACTTTTAAATGAACAGCACGGGGTCATCAACTCAAACTCTTTTTTAGGAGCAAAAGTAGCTTTTGTTTGAACAAATGATGCAGATTTAGGTTAAACTGTTTTTAAAAAGGTATCATGGCCATTGTAAAGATACAAAATTAAATAAATGTTTAAGAAAAAAGCAAAAAAATGTATGAAAAGAAACATTTTACAATACAAGAATAAAGTCGAAAAATTATATGAAAAAAGTCAAAATTTTGCCATAGTAAACTTTTAGAAAATTTATCCATATTTACAAGAACAAAGTTACAATTTCATATGTTATAGATTGAGAATCTATGAGATTAAAGATGTAAATTTATTAGGCAAAAGGCTGTTTACCGTACTTAGAAAAAAGGAAACAATAAAAAAAGAACCACTATAAAGTTTCAGTATGAGAGATGTAGAGCACATTGTAAGTGGCTACGTCTGCATTTGTTTTACAAATAGAGGAAAGTCTTTTAGTGAGTCAACATTATTTTACTGTAAGTATAAGGACACTGAAAATAATTTTCTGGAAACTGGGCCTCTTCAGAATAAAATGCCACAAATTTGGGGAGGAATTGTTTCTTATGAGGAGGAAGAAATGTTTGGACTTGAACAACTGCAGGGAAATCATTGTTTACATCAATGAACAAGTCAAATGTTTTTTTTTTTGTTTCCCAGGAGTGGATTTCCAGTGGGTGGACCGTGTTTCCCTTTGGCAGAATAGTTGCAGAGATCCAAATGCATTATGGCACATGGAATGTGCCATAATATAATTATTAAAAGTTGTAATTAAGATTACAACTTTTTCTTATAATTTTACAGGTTTGGTGTAGTACAATTACAACTTTTTTCTCACAATTTTACGACTTTATCTTGTAAATTGTTTACTTTTTTTCTTGTACTTTTATGACTTTACTGTTATATATATTAATTTATTGTTCTAATGAATACTTCCAAAAAACAATGGTTGGTGTTGGAATGAGTCTGTTGTGGATAACCTTTTTTGGAATGTTTTTTTTTGGATGGCTGCTGAGTTTTTAAGGACCACATTTTAGACAAAGCCAACAGAAATGAAGGCTGCTAAAGAAAACCTGCATCCATACCTTATCGTAGTATGTGAAAATGGAATTGAACTGCTCAGAGGTCAACTTCACACCCTGCAAAAAAAAGTATTTGTCTTTATATTCTATCAAAAGCACAAGCAACATAGAATAAATAAATTAGTATTTCAGAATGGTGGTTAAAAAAAAACTGTGCAGAAGTCTTACCTGGAATTTGAGAAGAAAGTTCTCCTGAACAGGGAGAAGCCTGGGCAAGACAGTGAATGCAGTGTTGTTAAATTATTCACATTCGCTGATAGAGAATGAAGTTCAAGAGAAAATGTGTTTCAACATTTACACAGGGAACAGAAGCAAGTCAATTACATATTACCTTGCCATCTCAGAGAGGCCCAACTTTCCATCTCCATTCAGATCAAACATCCTGAGCTACAAGGCAGAATACAGACAAGGAGGGGAGAGCAGAGAAAATGAGGGAAAGCTCTGTGCATTTGCATGAGGGTGCAGATAAATGAAGACAAATGTGACACCCATAGTTTCTCTGACTAAAAGGTTTTTCTTTGTGGAAAAAGGATTAAACTTTCTAACCATGTTTTTATGATTAATTTAGGAATGTAAAACATAAAGAAGACAACTGAGCTCATCTCCAGAAGGCCTCAACTCTTTTTCACTTTTTTTTTAGTACACTGTATTTATCCCACGAAGGGAAATTCTTTCTCCGCATTTGACCCATCCCCTTGGGGAGCGGTGAGCTGAAGCCGAACCGCACTCGGGAGGCGGTAGCGTTAAGGGTCTTGCCTACGGACCCTCACTGGGTGAGGTTAATTGCTTGCCATTGATATGGTAATTGCCCCCAGTACCATTGCTCATTCCCCTCCGGGAATCGAACCCTGCATGGTAGCTTCCCACCTTACCAACCGAGCTACCCAGCTACTTGCAGAATGCATCATCAAAATCATTTTTAATTTCGCCCAGACTACCTGCAACACTGGTAGTTTAAATTTAATTCAACACAAATTCAACACATTCCGTCACAGAAATGCATCTGAGACACGTTCGGGTGGTCTGAAGGCATAAAAAACAAGAACATTTGTACACAACTGATCCAAAAATGTTCAAAGCAGTCTCAGTGATATTTGTTTTCAATAATGTTTTTGTAGAATTTAAAAACCTGTATTTAGACCAGCTTTGAGTCTTTGTTGAGATATTTTTTTGGAAATCTTTACAATTTTTCAAAGTTAAATTTTTCTAATTCTCAACAGTGTTTAATGAAGTTACCCCCCAAAATCACAAAGCATGGTACATAAGCGGTTACAAATGGTACATAAGCAGGGTAGCAGTTCATTCTAGACCGCTGCCAAATTTAAACTTGAGTTTTAAACATGTCAAAAAAGGCTAGTGTTTGACCTTTTAGTCCAGAGATTTTCCTACAAATTTAGTACGAAATAAAGTAAACATGCCTATATGTCACATATTTTTGGAAACCGTTGAAGCTCATCGTAAGTTAAAACTGTTCTTGATGGAGATGTTTTAACACTCAGTTACGAATGGAAAAGCTCTGTTTCAAAATTTTCTAATAAAAAAGTAAGATTTCTACAAGTAACTTTATTTTTTTGTTCTGAGATGGAAACCAAACTACAAGATTTGAAGAGGCTTTCATAAAACATTCCTGCCTCTTTTTGTGTTTGTATTTAGTGGCCCAAACATGCTAGTTCTTCTGTAGTGGGAGGTGAATCCAGTCGGGTTGAGTTGATTCCCTGTAATAACCACAAAGGAACAGTGGGTCCATCTTTGAGCTTCAGAGAATCAGGCAGCTCTGCTCCGGGGTTCTAGGATGAAGCAGATGTTTGCTCATCTGGGCAGTGGTCAGACAGCCTGCAGGGCTTGATGGGACATGGCCACCCAGCCGCCACCATCACTGCAGCACAAGTCTGAGCTCCAGCAGAGCAGATGGCACTTTCTTTAAGACTTTAAGACAGTTCCCCGCGTTTCTGGTTTGTCTTTTGAGCAAACTTTGAGGCAGTCATATTTATTTTTACCTAAAACCATAGCTGACCTAAAATGAACGCAAGAAATCTTTTTTGTGAGATCTCCTTTGTTGGAACTGAACCTTTCCTTCAGGTCAAATGAGTTGTGTAGGTGAAGTCTTACAATGGTCTGTGTGTACTCGTGCAGCTTCTGTTCATCGTAGTGTCTGTTAGCTTTCTCCAGCAGGTCTGACAGGAAGCCCTGCAGACAGAAGCAAACACAGGTGGACAAAAACAAGTGGATCTAACTTGTAATCAATGACCTTTTGTGTGGAAAATATATATTTTCCTGCAGAGGCTTCACAATGCTTGAAGCTTCTGCAGACACCTTGATTTTTATCTTTGGTTCAGTAAAATAAATTTAAGAAATTTAGTGGAAACCGCATACATGATTTTTAAATGATTATGATAAGAATTATTAGAGAGTGAAAGAGAATCTGTGGGTTGTTCTCTGTCGTTTATGGTAAATAAAAGTCCCTGAGATTCTGTCTTCAGAGCAGATTACAGTCCAGTAAAGTGTAGGAGCTTTACATCGTCTGCCAGCATCAATATTTTCCTCATCTGCTCACAATTATGTGGTGAGACACAAGTCTGGAGATGGGGAGATCATCTGTTTTTTTCTTTTGTTAATCAAAGCTTTCAGAAAGCCACACCTGGTAACTCATCTGTAACTGGTCAGCTGGAAGAAATCAGATTCCCCAGACGGTGAGAACCGCCCAATCGGCACTAATGTTGGCTCCCCAGCGTGATCGCCTTCTTTCATAGAATTTCACACAATGTTTCCAAGAAGAGCAAATAAAGAAAAAAAAAACACTTGGGAGGTCATTAGGGATTTTCCTTCAGAGGAACCACTTAGTTCTATGTGTAGAAACACTCTCATGTGTTTGCAGGATAATCTGTAGTTCTGTGTTTGATCCTGCAGTGAGAACACACTGAAGCATCTCAGTTAGAAATCTTAACCAGGAACCAGGAATAAGATAACACTCTGTCAACTTTCTTAAATAGTGCCCCATAAAGCAAGAAAAGGGACCTACCAGTAGAAATTAGAAATTGGAAAATATGGTGTTTTATTATTCAATTTCCATTTATGTATATAAATGTTTTCCAGACAAACTAATACATTACTTTTTTATGAAAGCTTATTTTTCTTTTGAGGTTCTAAAAAAACCAAAGTAACAGATTTTACTATCTCAGGGTATTTGGGCCACTTTCAGCTCCTATGACTGTCAGATTTTCTGAGGGCCAAATGTGGCGTAAAAGTGATTGGTTATTTTGAGATAAAGAATGATTTCAATGGGATAGACTTTAGGTGTTGACATCAAGACCCACTCTGATGAGAATTGTGCTTTTGGTGTTTTTAAAAAATTAAATTGATGATTGAAAATTGAAAATTAGATTTCTGAGTATTTCTTCATTCAAATCACTGTAAATCAGGAGCAGACAAAAATAAATGCAGTTGGAAAAGGAGTGTATTTGTGATGTAGAAAATATACTGGGCGGGCCTGCTTCCTAACGAGGAGGGGAAGGGGGAAGGGGTTGCTCTGCATCAACGGTCCCGCCCGCAACTTAGAAAAATTTCTGATGAACTCCTGCTGCTGTGCAGAAACTACGTACCAAGAAACCATCACAAGTTTTTTTTTTGGCTGAAAACTGCATAATCAAATTTAAAGACCACAAAATGGGAACGCTTTTACAATAGATCAAAAGAGGATCAGAGTGGGACTCAAACACAGTTTATGCCATATTTAGTGGGTAACGGGGCTTTGCTGTAATCCTGATGCTTTCTTAAAACGCTGATTTGGGAAACGGTTAGAGGATTGGTGGCTCAGTTTAAGCAACCGGGCGCTTCGCTCAAAGGCAGATGTTTAAAATCTGGAAAAAGAAAGCTTTCAGTTTGGAAAACCTCAGAGGATTTTAGACAGAGGCGAAAGGTAAAATGTATTACAAATTTTTTAGTTAATTGTATTTCAAATGACTGAAACTTAAGAAGGAAAACTGTTTAAAACAGTTTAAGACATTTACATGGAGAAATAATACTACATATATCAAATAGTTATTTATAAAGTTATCACATTTTTAAGTGCAGACAATGAATGTTGTTATGACCTCATATACTAAGACATAGATTTATTTAACTGGTGAAGGTCTTTTTTGAGAAGTAAGGCCCAGTTTCTACTTCAGAGTGACTTGCAATGGCTTGGCATGCATTGGTCTCTAGGCCATCTGAACGGAATCACCCCGATCGCTGGGAAATGCGGCAAAAGCTTATGACATCATCTGCGTCTGGAATTTTATGCCCGTAGTGCAAATGCGTGCAAATTGCATCATTTAACCTGAATTTATTTTGAGCAATTAGACGGAGCAAATAGTGTAGCTGCACACTCAAGTTGTCCTTAATGTTGAAAATAAACGCTGGAGAGGTACTTGAAAAGTATCAACACCTGTACACAGATTTTCATCCCAGTTATCTTAGACAGTCGCAAGCAAAACCAGCCTACATTAGTATGAATTAGACCGCACAACTGTGGATACGATTGATGCGACGGCCAATCGCTGTGAAGTATAAACCATACTTAACCCATGCCACTGGAGGACTGGGAGTTTTTCACTCTTTCAACCTCTATTTCTTGCAAAACATGTTTCAGTGTTTTTGAGTTTGTCTCTTTTTTTGTCCTCTTTGACCCCAGGCAGCTGAGCCAAGGGGCTGATCTTACAGAGTGATTCTGATGAAAATTTCATGTTTTTTCCCCAGTTTTTTCCATTTTAAAACAGCAAAAGATTTTAAATAAGAATCATTAATATCTTTTAATAAAAGCTGTGGTTTAAATGCTCTGCTTTTTAGATCATTTTTATCTGAAACACTTTACTGTTGCTTCATCCTCTGCTTTAAACTGAACTCGTGTGTTCTGCTAAACGCTCACACCTGCTTTTAGTTTGAAACCATCACAGCTGCTGGTGGTCTCCTGATTTTACCCCAGTGAGAATGTGTTCATATGTATATTCATCTTTGTTGTTTCCCTTTTTCTGGCTTTAGTTTGAAGAGTTTAGAAATCAGGCCTTAACTTTTGGTTATTGGATTTGGTTCATTTCATAAAACAGTTTTGTTTTCTTCTCCCTGAATCTTCTGGCTTAACACACAAAATGATTTCAAATATTCTTATAACTGTTTGCCCGAGGCAGACTGAAAAGGGTTGTAACAATCTCAGATAATTGGATTTTGGTGCTTTGTTGTGAATGTTTTTGCTTATTTTCATTGTGCCCCGAGATACTACTTATCTCTCCTTTCAATTAGGAATTTATGTTCTTTGCTGACAGTGATAATGTACTTATCTGTATGGATGATGTATAAGCACCAACAAAAGTCACAGAGAAAAGAACTGAATAGATTTAAATGACCATTTTGATTTGAACTTTAAATCTAAATTAGAATAAAATAATATTTATTATTGTGTCACATCATTAAGAATAAAAAGTCTCACCATGAGTGGTTTGGAAATTATGGAGAACGTATTGGTGTTACAAAATTTAATTTAATTTAATCAAAAATCAGATTTAAGCCAAAATGACAAAATTTTAGCAGTGAATTAATCAAATCATCTAATATTATAGAAATCTTTCTTGAGTTAACAAATGCTTGTCCATTAGTTCAAAAAAAAACACTATGTAATGTACAATAAAAATTGTTTTGTAATTCATAAGACATATAAAAGATTAGTAAATTAAATTTAGCTTCCAAGCTATTTTTTCTTTGGAAACTAAAATGTAAAGACCTTGCAGACTTTGTAGCTGTCAATTTCAGCTATAAAGAATGTATAATAGTGGACAGAAAAAGCTCCAGATCAGCTTTAGTGCACAAGGTGGTAGAGAGAATATTATCTCCTCCTGACAATCAGGGGAAAAAAAATGTGTCCAGTCAAAAAGTTTTCAAATTTACAACCAGTACACCATTCCCAGAGCTCCACCTCCCCTAAAGTCTTCTGCAGAAACCAAAAGGAGTCAAGTTAGTAGTATGCGTTGGTCAGATGATTTTCAGGTATGGAGATATCCTCTACAGAGGACAATTTTGCATTGCTGGTAGCCATGAAAACTTGTTAAAATAAAAAGATAACCTGTGTGCAGCTTTACAAGTAAAAAAAAAATCCAAACGGTTAAGAAAACAAAAATTAGATATTTTACTTTGGAAGAAGTAAAGAAGTGGTTATTAGAGCTGAAATGAAATAAGGTAATTTTGACTGAATTATGCTGACTGTGTTTTGTTCATATGAATTTTATAGGAGCCAATGAGGTTTCCTGCAAACATGATGTCAAACCTGTGACATCTGTTCAATGTGGGACTTGTATGTTGCTGAAATTGTTGGCTTAAAAATGATTTTCTGAATAAATCAGTGTCGCATTTAGACTTTTTCATTCATTTTTTGCAGATGTTTACATGTCCAATATAAAGCGGTTCTTTCACCTCTAATACAGACCAGAAACTTTTAACAGGAAACACAAATTTAAAATTTAAACTGAATGGAGTTCTTGGAAGTTTCAGTTTTGAAGAGGTTTGAGATGCAAAAAAGATGGGATTCAGTGATCCAGCGACCACCAAGTCTCAGAACCAAACCACTGACTGTCAGACTGATCCACAACGGCTCTGCCTGCTGAGCAACTGAGGGGTTTTCAGTCTCAGAGGCCTTTCAGCTGGTTTGTGCACAGCAGTTACTGCAGGAACATCTGCAGGAGGGTCTGTGGGGAAAACATCTGTAAAATGGGGTCAGGATCTCTGCCTGATCAGGATGATTCTGCATCAGTGCGTCCTCCGATGGGTGTACATTTTATACTCTGTCAGCAAAAGATGGACCCATGAATCCATCTTTAAAGCCCCACTCTGACTATCTTTTCATCTATTGTAAAAGCGTTCCCAGAGGTCTTTAATTATGATTATGAAATTTTCAACCAAAATTTAAAAACTTTTCTAGGACATAGTTTCTGCAGAGCAGCAGCAGTTCATCGGAAAGTCATCTCTGAGTTCTGGGCGGGACCATTGGTGTGGAGTAAGCCTATCCACTTCCCATCATCAATCTGTTTACACGTTCTCCCACTAGCTTATATCTCCTCATAACCCCAAGCTAACACTCTTGGTGCAACAAAAATGGTGAGTAAAATTGGAGCTATTTAACCATACAGTTTTGAGCCAGATAGCAGGTCAGATGAGGAAAAGAAAGATGTATACGGATCGATTTGCCTGCAAGTGGATGCATCAGAATGGGGCACAGCAGGGAGCTTGTGGCCTGCTGTTGTAGCTTCTACGTCATAGCTACAGCCTTTTTTAAATGGCAGTTTTTCATCACAACTACTACAACTACTTGATCAAATTAATCCTCAGAAATGCCTTTTTAAGCTTAATTTCCTTCATACATGTATCCTCCATCATGGGAATAATGCCGCAAGGATGTGTTAAAAAGACCGAAAACATGATTTTCATGCAGTGGGTTTTAAAAGATCACTAAGGTTTGCTTTTGATTCCTCTCAGTTAATGTAAAAAAAGAAACCAAACAAACCCACAAATAACCCAGAAAAAAAATTGTGAAATTGTTGTACGGTGTTGTCAGAATCATGAGGTTATTAGGTTTATTGAATTGGATAATATTTTAATGTCAAGAAAGTCTGGCCTCACTGGAAGGATCTGGACCTGATTATAATGATCTATAATGTTTAGACAATTTTGATTGGCTTGATTTTTTTTTTCTTTTGATGCCTTAAGATAATTTCAGTTTAAAAAAATCTAGATTTTTAAAAATAATTAACCATTATATTGTCTAACCTCAATCTCAAACAAAACGGTTTCTTCAAAACAATGTCAGGAAGGATCATCTCTGATCCTGACACAAAAACAAGTGAATGATTGTTCTGGTCATTCTCTTTGTCTTGTTTTATTGTTGCCAACAAAAAAACAGAAAAGGTAACAGAAACACACAAAATACAAATGAATTGATATGGGATACACTTTTTGAGGAGTCAAATCAAAATTAGCTGTGATTACAGTTTAGTGTTTGCTCTCTGCTTGTCAATGTTGGATGGGTTTTGGGGAAAAGAGAAGACAAAAAAAAAATAAGCATGCAAATGGAAAACAGATTTTAAAAAGTAACGTTTTTCTGATCTCTACAATGAAAACATTTCAACACATTTTTCCGGAGACTAATTTTTCTCGTGCTTGTTTACCTTCAGCTCATTTGCTTCAATGTAGCCGCTGCGGTCTGTATCATAACGCCGCCATGCCTGAAAGTTTTAGAGAAGACATCAGAGTCAGAGCTGAGGAACAGAAGCACAAAAAATCTTGTTTTTTTTTTTTTTTTTGTTATTTATAACAAATCTTCTATAGTTGTATGTGTAGTTTTTAAGATTTCAACACAATCCATCCAAATTTGGAGCAGAATACAACACAGAGCGAGGAAGAAAACGAGAGTCATGTTAATGAATGTTTTAATTTAGCTGTCCAAAGAAGGCCTTCTTATCAAAGATGGATGGCCTTCCTCCTTTCTCCTCCTCTGCTCCTCCTCTGGGCTCTCAGAGAGGAGCTACAGTGGTGGTATCCATTATATATGACTCTGAAAATAGAAGGTTCTGCTTTCTCATTCCAACCCTTTAAAACCTGTCCTCCTCTCCTAGCCCTACCTCTACACCTTTCAGCGAAGACTGATTAATCTCCTGCCTCTGTTTTATGTCCTTAAACCCAGCTCCTAAACTTCCAATTGGTGTTTCATTCACAGACTAACTGCTTCTGCTTTCTCCTCTTTGCCATCCCTGCATACGACAAGCCCTCTCGCTTCATTTTTCCATCTCAATATGACACGGCGGACTTGTAATTGCTTTCTAATTGCCTTCATTCTTCGGTGCAGCAGATCTAACAAGAAATCTGACATTTTCTCTTACTGTATCATCTGGAGGTATTTGGTGGGATAAATGATTTCCTCTTTCTCCTGCTTCCTCAGAAACCCTTCATGCTGTAATCATTTATTATTCAAACTTCACATCAGCACTCAAACTTTGGACATTTTCATGTAAAAGGTTTCTTAAAAGTCCACCTCACCCCATTGCAATGACAGATACAAGGGGATTTTCTCATTTTCTCTGACATTCTGAAAACTAATTGTGGCATTTAGTAAGTTTAAATGATCTTCACTGTCCACAAGTGTCATTAGGATTATGTTTTTGAACTGGCTCCAAAGATAATTGGATAGATCTTTGTTATGTTGCTAATTCAGATTTGTTTTATAGTGTTTTTAAGTGTAATCTAAAAAAATTAGGATACTTACAGCATGATAATCAACTTTTTATACAGTCAAAATTGTTAGAAATACAGGAAAATATAAATTACCAACTGTAGGGGATTTTGTGTGTCTGTGTGCGGAACAAAAATTTAAAATCGTCCAGGCTTTAATATTCAAACTTTTTTTGCGTTTACTGGTTAATTGCTTTCATTATTTTATTTTATTGTTTAACAATTTTATTTATATTTTATTTTATGTTCAACACTTTGGGTGTTCTTGCTTTTAAAGGTGCTATACAAATAATAAAATTAATTGAATAAAAAACAATAAAATAAGTTTAGAAAAAAATTACAAGCATATTGTATCAGCGCAGTACAAGAATATATTATTTAATAATAAATACTAGCATGTATAAAGCTTATTATGTGGATATTAATGATATAAACCAAAGACCATGATGGAAAACATGCACAGTCATTCATATAAAGATTTACATTTGTTACTATGGGAACACATTACACCAGTTTTTAAAATCGCTGCATTGGCTCCCTGTGCGCTTCAGGATTGATTTTAAAGTTCTTTTGTTGTTTTATAAATGTTTTATGGTCTCAGGCCGTCATATTTATCTGATATGATTTTAAAGTATGAGCCCTCGCTGACCCTGAGGTCCTCTGATACAGGCCTTTTGGTCATCCCAAAAGTTAGAACTAAAACATTCGACGAGGCCTCATTCAGATTTTATGGAGCTCGCCTGTGGAACAGCCTCCCAGCATGCCTCAGGGCCGCAGAGACTGTTCATGTTTTTAAAGGAAGGCGTAAGACCAACCTTTTTGATCTAGCTTTTAGTTGAATTTTAGGAACTTATTTGATATTTTAATTATTTATGTTCTCTTTTTACCAGTTTGATATACGTGTATGTACATACATTTATTTACTTTTTCTAATTTATTTATTGTTAATTTTTCATTCATACTTACTATTTTATTTGTCTAATATGATTTTTTTATATACTTATTTGTTTTTTTTTTTGTTTTTAATATGTTTTAATTTTAATTTGATTCCTTTTCCATTTTACTTGTAACTCCAGTGTTTTCCTCTGAGGGATCCTCCACATCAGTGACTGACCCTTCTCAGTAAATGGGGTCGCTGCAGTGGGATCCCCCGGGTCTGGCTCTTTTAATCAGATCTGGGGGGTCCTGTGGTAGTGTACTCTGTGAACTTGAGTGGGGGGGTCACTGATGTGGACATGTCCCCAAAGTATCGTTTCCCCATTTCAGTACAAAGCCAGGTTTCTACATTGCATCATTTTATCACTTTTTTTAATCGTGGTAGTGGTGGTGGTGTTGGGGGGGGGGGGGGGGGGGGGTCGGCATTGTACAGGTTTTAAACAAAGCATTTCTTTGTCTTGTCATTTTGTTTTTAAATTTGATTATATTTTCATGCAAAGCACTTTGAGTAACCTGAGATGTCAAAGTTTTATATATATAAAGCTTGATTTGATTAGATACTGTCAATATTATTGGACATTGATGATTATGATTGTTAAATTATTATTACTACATTAGCTAAGCCTCTGTTTACGCCCTTTCAATGTTTCTTATTATTATTATTAGTATTAAGGTTTTTATTTTGTAGATTTGTAACATATTGATTGTATTGCAATTATTTTTTTTGAAACAAATGTAATAATAAATAAATAAACAAATAATGAAAACTTGAATTACCAGCTACATTTGAGTTGATGAAGTAATATGAGATTTTTCAGTTGATTTTGTTGTTGTTTACTACGGCTGGATAGCTCTATTGGTTAAGCAAAAGACTAGCACACAGGGGCGCATGAGCTTTATCAAGCGTGGGTCCCTCCTTCACCCTGCTGCCTAACTATGTAGCCACAAGGAAGCCCAAGTCTGGGTTCCTCTGATTTGCTGTGGTGACCCCTGAAGGGATTTCCCAAAAGGTGAACAAGAACATTTTTTATGTCTTTTACCGTCGTCTTATACCTTTGTAAAAGACTATTATTCATATGGGATTTCTTGTGGTGTTTGTTTTCTGCTGCTTGTGTTAACTCATCGGCATGGTAAACTGACACCTCCTCCATATCCTGGAGGATTGATAATAACTTGTGAAGCCTACAATTCAAGTCTATCATATAAGCACAGTTCCTGTTTTTCCTCTTCCCATCAAGTGAGACAACAAGCTCGTATTACCATCTTCATCATACTTTAAACGAGATTGAAAAAGGGCAGAAACCTTCTGTTTAGTTTAAACCTATTGAAATTAGCCAACCCACAATGGTCACATAATTTCAAAGGGTAAAAGTGAAAAAAATGGCAACTTTGATCTGCAAGGCCTTTCAGGTTAGCCATCTTCCTTCTGAACTACATTTATCCTGAGTCAGCTCTTCTGATAACAAATCATCTCCAGCCAAACATACATTTAGCAGCAGACACTCAGCAGAAGCCCTACAAACATTCAATTTATATTTAGATTAGATTTACACTTCATCTCCCGTTTGATTACCAATACACATCTTTTCTTCAGTTATCCATCAAACCTTTGCCTTCTTCGCACTTAGCCAATTATCCAGCCTCTGTTCATGCTGTGGTCACCTGATGTACAGCTTTAAAATAAAACTCAACTATTCTCAAGTGTCAGGAGCAGACATGTGCAGCCATGTGCAAATAAAGGCAGCAGCCTCGTCTGTTAATTCCAGAGTACTCCGCTTCAAGTCACTAATTGGTACACCTTCTACCTTCCAGAGGGAATTAATCCACAAAATTAGCAGGTTGGTAGCAGCGAAAACATGTAAGCTGTCGACACTCGGCTGACTCAGGTCCATAATGTACTGCATGTTAGCCCAAGAATCTCTGCTCGGTGACAGCTTTGAGTGAACAAGAAGCTCCTGTACAAAAAGTCCAACAGTGCTTTGCGCTGACAAAATGGCTGTGAAGCTTTCTGTTAAAAAAAAAAAAACAAAAAAAAAAAAACACTGTAGTTGAGGAACACTTACCGCCATAAACTCAGCACTGGAGCTGACAAACTGTCTGAAGCAGAGCAAGAAGTTCTCCTCAGTTGGTAGTATCTGCGCCAGCTACAGATAGGAGTTACAGAAGAACAGAAGAGGTGAGAACAAAAAAAGCTTTTATTTTCAGAGAAAAAAGGAACGTTTGAAGCTTTTAGAGTGTAAAAACCTCCAGCGGTAGGTTACAAAAATGGACATTCATTTGAAATATCCACCTCAAGATGTTCAAAGACTTTTAAAAGAGTCATTAATTTTAATTTATTTAACATAAAAGCCTTTCTCACATCTTTTATCTTTTTTTATAAAAAAAAGTAGATACACTCACATCCCAGTGTTTGATTTTATGCACTCAAATTAAAAATGTAATTTGTGGATTTGTGTAATTTGTGGATCGTTTCCCTCCGTTCCAGGATTTCTTGTTTGCTCCACCATTTGAGATGATGGCATTAAGACAGCAAACTATTTTTGGAAATAATGGATCAAATGTCAAAGCAAACTGCATTTTTGCACCACAGTGAACCTTCAAAGTAAAATGAATGCGGCTGCTTCTTTGAGCCTTTATGAGAAGATGCTGGTGTTCCACGCTGACATCAGAAGATTATGTTTCTCATTAATATAATTGATTAGCTAAGCTTTATTTTTTTATATTCTAGAGGCTGGATTAGCATGTGTGGCAGGTGGATTCTCACTAGATTACGTGAATCTATTTGGACTAGCAAATAGTTACTGTATTTGATGGAGATGGTTGCTAAAACCAACCTCAACAGGACCCCTGGAGGTAGTTTATTGGAGTTAAAATGACTACTTAGCCTCACTTTGTTAAAATGTCCCTCTTAATGGAATCTTAAGATATTTCATCAATTTACATCGGAATTTTATTATCTGGGAGGATATTTCTCATACATTTTAATTAAACAAAAGTAATAAAAAAACTTTAACTGTTTTTAGGTTTGTTTCCAAAAAACAGTTGCAGGCGTGAAAAGCAAATTTAAAACTATTTATTATAACTTTATCAACTGACTTGCATACACACATCCATATTTTAAGTCCAACAAAGAAAAGACTTTAAAAAAGGTAATTAAAAACCAGGTCGGGATGTTTTACTTGTTTTATTTGTTGAACGTCTAATCTTGTGTATTCATGTCTGTGTGCACGAGGTGGTGCCGGTCGGAGTGCTGTGTGGCAGGAAGTCTTCTATAGATACTGTGAATTTATATAGTTATGACTAAGACTTGTAAACAGTTGCGTGGATACCACTTGATGGTATGTGTACGTGTGTATGAGCATCAACACATGTAATGCAAGTTACATGACACTCATCCCATGACCTTATATTATCGCCCCCACCCTGTCCTGTCCGAGCGGCTAAAATTCAATAAAGTTCACATCTGTTAAAAAAGGATTTATATTAACACACTCGAAGAGTAACAAACAATTGGAAAAGCAAAACATGTCCGTTAGAAGAGGCACTCAGCTGCAATCTGTGTGTTCATTTGCAGGACTGAACAAAACTAAGTCCGGATGACCCCTAGTTAAACTTTTTCATCCAATCAAACTATCCTAGAAGAATGAGAGTCTTCACAGATTCTATTAAAAAGAAATAGCATCTTTTGGAAGTATGGCTAATTGATGCCAAAACATGCAAAAGTGGGAGCAACTCCTCCATGAACCTACCTCTGACATCTCAATCCGTCCATCTCTGTTCTTGTCAAACTTCTGCATGAACTCCCTCATCTTTTCTCTGAATTGTGGGTTTGAGGGATCCTGAAAAATACATTTGTGAGAACAAATACAACCTGAGTTGGTCACAGTGGATCTGTGGATTACTACTCCTTGCTATATAACTTACCACTCCTGCTCCTCTCCGGGAAGTCTCCAGCTCCCTGAAGAAGTTCTCCAGCTCCTTTCCCTCGATGTAGCCATTACCTGTGGGACGATGAGGCCACAGCTGTGTGATATGGCATCAGATCATACCTTCAAAACATTTACAGCCCTGTATCCCAGCACTTTCTTGCCTTAAATATATTTCTAAGGATCTAGGATTAAGGAAATAAAACTGCTTCATTTGGACAATTTCCTTATGATTCCAAGTTTTAGAAAAAAAAACTTTTTTTTTGTTAAGATCTTGCTTTAATCTTATTCCTGGTGTTGTGCGGCCCTGACAGCACCCATTCAGGGGACAAATGAGTGTGCTCACTTCACTCAGGTAGCATGCAGACTATGCCAGAATTCTTTCAAGACCCACGCTGAGTGGCTGGACAGATGGCTCCAAACGATGCGACGAGCTGCTTCAATAAAACCCTGGAAGGCAGAGCTGCCTCATTAAACTCCAACAAAGACTATGATGCCATCCTCTTCCCTTCTTCCCTCTCTCAAACTCACCGCCTCCCTCCTCCACTTTCCACTCGACTCTTTTTCTTTATTGAGCAAACATCTTAGCTGCCTTCATCCTGTCTGTAGAAATGTGTAAATGGACCCACATCCGCAATTCTCAGAGATTTTATCAAAACCTATGAACCAAAGACGATGTTTTAATAAGTGGGACATAGAAGCGTCTTGCTCCAATCAAAGCCTTTCTCCTGTGGGTCTTATTGACATTTACCATTCTGCCAGGAAACGGGCCTGCTGGGTAATTAAACTAAGTGAGACGTGATGAACTACATGGTGAAAAAAAAGGACAATAGAAATATCTTGGGATTTAGAAGCCCAAGGAGTATGTGCATGCTTTTGTCACATTTATTTCTGTTCTAAACCATAACTAAACCTAAACAGCTTCCTAAACTGCAGAGTCACCGCTTTGCTTTTAGATCTGTATGGTCACAGAAATGGACTAAATTAAAATTTCACCCACAGCTAAGAAAATTGGTACTCCATATGACTCAAAAGACTCAAAAAAGAGATTAAAATAGATTTAAATAGAACTAATCTTTTAACACCTTTACACCTTTGTTAACATTTACATACTAGTTTTGGGTATAATTTGATAAATAGAAATTATCAAAAACATCATTAAAAAGTCTTTCATTTAATTGAAGATTTTACAAACCAGTATTAAACCTCTAAAGATTTCCCTCAAATCTACACCAGTTGATTTATTATTAAATGTCAAAGAAAAAACAACAATCATAATACTGTCGAAAGAGAAAAAATACATATCATTGCTTTGCTGTAGAAATATAGCAATCAATCACAAATAATTTCACCTGAGATACAAAAAAAAAGATTGACAGACCAAACATAAAAAAAATTAAATAACACAGATTATTTAAATTTGTAATATATCTTCTCTTTCATTGTTGTACAAACAAAACATGTAGCATTCATCATTCAGGCACCAGTTTAGACGCAGGTCAATGTTGTTTGCTGCTTTGATTTCTCACTCCCAGTTTGCCTGATTTATTGTTGCAAAAAACAACAGAATAACATTGTATCTTTTTAATTTCAGCACTCTTTTACACATCAACAGGTTTATAAACTTTGTTGGGTTTCTACCAGTTTAGCATCGCATGTTGGTGCCTTCTTGCAGAAGCACTTCTGTCCCTGAGATAAAACCTTTAAAAAAAACACTTATAGTCTAATTTGAGTCTGTCTGGGATTTGCTAGTCTCAAGAGACTCCAGTGAAGACCTTTTTGGGTTGTGGAGCAAAAACTGAACCCCAGCACAGCCAAACTCTCAAGGTTTTACTGACTAAAGTGCACATTTAAAACTGAGACAGTGCCTTCCAGAAGCGAATGCAGCTCTTCGTGCTGAGCTCACAGCTGGATCAGGTCAGAAGCTAGATTTTTCAACCACCGTATACAGGTCAGTTAGAACTAATTGACAGAAAACTCTCTATAATTAGCGAGAGGAAATGCTGGTGTTTCTTTTCCTGCTTTGAAGGGGTTGAAATAAAAAAGCCTGAGAGAGGCAGCAGTGACAGATGAGAGGGAAGCAAAACAGAGGAGCTGCATGAAAACGCAATCCAAATGAGACTTGATCCTGTGCCAACAAGGGAATATGCGGTTTCATCGTCTCCTGTGTATTTTTATCTGCAACTCAGAGATGTTTACTAGATCTGAACAAACAAATTAGCTCTCCTTTCTCTCCACTGAGCCCCAAGACAATTCCGGTAATGAGAGTACAAATCAACACCTTATCCAAATCTGTGGGTGCTCTCTGGCGGCATTTGTTTTGCAAAGAGACTATGTAAAACAGTCCTGCAGCACCTGCCTGGTGGCTGCAATGTCCAGACGTTCTTACCACACTGGTAAATCAGTTCAACAAAAGATTTGAATCTTTGTGTGAGCACTGATGATGGATACGCTGAGGGAGGGGGTGTTTTATTAATGCAAAAACTCTCCGACTCCATATATTCCCCATATTTATAAAGCATTTGGTGCTGTTTTCATTGATTGTGGTCTAGTCTCAATTGTGCCCAAAGCAAAAATGAACCAGAAAAATTAAATAACACAGAAGTGGGTACGTTTTTTTACCTATTTTTATCTAAATATAAAAATGTATATTAAGTAAGACTTCACCGTTCTTTGAAACACACAGAGGCAGAACTGACAAGAACTTCAAATAAAATTTTCAGATAAAAGATGTCTATTCTGAATGTGACAGGATTAGTATCTCCACCATCCACCAAAATAACTTTTTGCAAGAAAAAAAGGTCCAGACCACTAAAAAAGAATATATCCACCTTAAAAAACATCAGTTCAAATCAGATTACCAAACAAACAGCATAATCTCAATATAGACAAAAAATAAGTGAAAATCAGAAGCTGGACATGTTCGCATTAAGAACTCCGTGTACCTTTAAGAGCGCATGCGCACGCAAAAAGCTTGCGCTTCAGTTCACTTATTTTCAAATTGTAATTTATATTCTTTATTTAGCATTTATGACTTCTGTTCTATGTTAATATTAATAGTTTTTATCCTATATTTATGCAAATTTGAAATGCATTGAAATAGTCCAAATATTTCACAAATAAGACTGCATTATTGGCCAAAAAAATTCAAAATAAACAATTATAATGATATATTATTCCAAAATAAAACGTTTGGTATTTTTTTGCATATGAGTAAAATAGTAAAATAAGACTTATATGGGATGTTTAGACAACAAAAGAAATATGTTTTAAGTTTAAAATATTTACATTTGATTCTTCATAAATCAACTTTAATTTTTCTAAAGTACGATGTGTAAAAATGCTTAAAAGTGCAATAAAGTACATAATTTATGTATTTATAAGTATTTTCTAGGTCACATCATTTCATCATTTCCTCGGATTCTTTGAAGCAGTAGAAGAATAATTCGGAGTCAACTTTCAGGAGTTCAAACTCTTACCGTCCACGTCGAAGTGCTTCCAGATGTCCAGGAACTGGGATGCGGTGACCTCGGCCAGGTGGAGGTGAGGAGGCTGCTGCGCCGTGTTTGCCATAGTGATGCTACTGCCACTCAAATCCGACTGGAACTTTTCAGTGACTCGCGCTCAGACGCACCCCTCACTGTGGTCCCCGCGCGCCGCCCCGCCGCTTTTTAACGGCGGCGCATGAGCGCTGCATCGCCGCTGGGGGCGCACGGGCTGCATCCATCAGCCTCCGTGCGCGCGTGTGCGCCAGGACGACCGGAGCACCGCAGTGAGCTGGCAAGTGTGTGCGCGCAATGCGAGAGTTGGGATGCAGATGGATCAACTCTTTTTCTTGTTGCGTAATTTTCCTTTTACAGTTGATCCTCTGTGCACGCGCTGCGTTTGATCCATCGCACATGCACGTGTGTGCCTGCACACCCCTCCGTCATCTAAGCGCACAGCTCCCCAAGCTTGTCCCCCAGTGCGTGTGAGGCTTCACAGACTTAATTAGAGCTCACACACTAATCACATTTCCCACACAGCCTCCAGCCAGCGCTGATTAGCCCGCATAACAAATGTAGATTATGAAAAAGAGGAGAGGGTGGGGGCTTTTTCATTAATGGGCAGTCTGCTATGAAGGAGACAGATACATGCCCCTATATATTTCTCCAGGTCATTAAATACAAGAGGTCATAATATTTAAGGTATAGGACCCTCATAAAGAGGAAAAGCAAGACTTTGTTTGAAAAAAAATATTATAAAAAATAAATAAAATTGCAGACTCACAAATAGCTGGGACATAATTCAGTTTAATTCAGTTTATTTATGAAAAGCCAATTCACAACTGGGGTTTTCTCGAGGGCTCACACAAAAGGCAAGAAATGCCAAACCAAGATACATTAATCACGATTGTTATGATCCAATTATTCCAAATAATTTAATGTCCAGTCCAGATCATTCCAATGAGGCCAAGTGGTCTAAACTCTATTTTTAAATTGACTTCAATCATATATTTTTTCCATTTTAAAATCAGTCCCAGTGTTTTTTTTTAATGACAGTGCAATCCGAGCCATAACAATAATAATAATAAAATCTGTCTTTTTCTAAGACATAGTTTCCGAAGAGCAGCCATAGTTCATTAGAAATGTGCCTCTAAGTGTGGATGGGACCGTTGGCGTGGAATTACTTTGAAATGCAGTTTTAAGTTTAAATTCTTATCTATATGTTCTCCATCATGAGAAAAATGCCACAAGAACTTGTTAAAAACACCAAAAATTTTCATTGGAGTGGGTCTTTAAACATGCTCCCAAAAGGAACAACGCATTCACACCAGCCAAACAAATTCTATTGGGTGTCAAAAAGCTTTGGTTATGATTCAGGTTTTCTCAGCTCACATTGAGGTTTTAGAATGGTACTCAAACTTTAAGTACTTTAGCGAAATTAGCAAAACCAGATTATTTTTTACCTTTTTTCTCCAAGATAGAGGCACATGATGACTACAAACTGATGTCGTTTTTCAGATATCCCTGCTGCTGATTACCTGGATCAGGTGTGTTCCATTACTGCAATGATAGGGTTGTTTGAAAAAAAATTAACCAGCCTTCATATCTGTCCATATGAAACCCAAAGAACAGAAAGGAACAACATAAAAAACAAAAAAGCAAACACCTTTTCTTGTTTTCTTTAAAATGAGAACAGCAAAGCTGGGCAGAGAAATAGCTGGAGGTCTGTCAATGAGCTGTGAGAGGTTAATTGTGTGCACAGCAGTTACGCTTTAATACATATTCACTCTGGCTTCCTCTAACATGTAAAATGTTTGCCTTGCTGCAATACTCACAAATTAGTGAGGTTACATCCAGTCAGCTGTGACTGTGTAGTCATGAAAGCGTAGCATTTGTTTGATTATCTGCTGAAAGCATAAAAGGAAACAAACATTTCTACATTTACTGTATTTAATCACTAAAAACCAACATGGTTTACATGTTAAATAAGACTTTTGCACGATTGTTCTTCTGGTTCTGGGCCTGCATTCACATTCACATTCACTCAGTTATTTGCTGATGATTGGCTTTTCTGTTCTTAGGTAGACGGATGTTAGCTGTGTTTGCTGGAAGTGCCTCTGCCAGGGAATCTGGAGCTGTTGCCAAAGGACATTTGACTCTTGGGCCTTTGACAGAATGGCAATATTTTACATTAAGGTCTTCAGAAAGCAGCTCTGTGTTGTGAAAAGAGAAGCTGCTTACCTCTTGAAATGGAAAACCTGCATTGTTTAGGATCTGTGAGACTGGCATTTAATATTTTTTTTACTTCCATAGCTTCATATATTCTTGACAGAACATATATACTCAAACAGGACACCGTCAGGATCTCATTCTGGTTCATACTTTGGCCCTCTGGACTAATCAAGACACTTTAAAGTTGTCAGCTAAAAATCATCCTAACAGAAAATTTCATTTGATTAATCCTCAGAATATTGATACAACTTCTTTCTCTTATGATTTCACTTAAGCAAATGTTCTTGTGTCCAAAGCTACACAGCCCTACAGCATGACACTCCTACCACCATGCTTCGCAGGGGAACTTGTTTTTCATCAGAATGCAACCTTCAGCATTTAAAAAGCGCTACAGATTGATTTCTCACTGACCACAACCCAAAAGAAGCCACGAAGTCTTACAAAAAACAAACAAACAAACACTAATTTGTATTTGTGTTATTTTTAATATTATGTTAAATGAAAATACGACATAAAGAGAAAATAGCCTTTTTGACAATTTAGTAAGAATATTATTACGATCAATGTGTTGTACTCAGTGGAAAAACAGCATTTGGCCAGTTAGACTTCTCATTTCAAAAGGTAAAACGAACAAGAAAATATCCAACTCTAATTATGTAAATTATTTTTAAGGTTTGCAAAGGAAAAAAAGAAACGTGTCTCAAAAACTGATTCCAGCTTTCTGTGGAATTAAAAATAAGGAATAGATGTCATCATCACTGTATCATGCAAAAAAAGTTTTCTGTTTCTCTTTTTCATATTCAGCATTCATGGAATTCTTTTTTTTTTTTGTGTGTGTGTTATTTACTTTCAGCATTTGTTTATGTATAACATCCGTGTGTTTGTATTGAACTCTTTTATTTTTGGGGCCACGGTTTTAAATAAACTCAATGAGCTTAATAATACTGGTGCAAACCATGTTTTCTCTGGGGATTATTTTACAAAGTTCAATAAATTTTATCAATCATGATCATCACACTCTGGGTGTTCAGTTATCAGGGCAAAAGTGTAAATGAGGTTTGCTGACTATTGATAAGAATTTGTTTTGGATGAGTATTTCCTTAAGTCCAGAGATCTGCAGGCTGAAGGTTCCCATCTGAAGGTGGATTTTTACACCTCTGTCTTTGCTGAAAAAGATAAAAAGTTTTTAGTTTTAAAAACTATCTGTAAAGTAAAAAGTAAGAAAGTAAAGTGGTAAAGCAAAAAAAGTAACTCAAACTTTAATCAACTCATTTACAAACAGTTGAAGGACAGGTATCACTCTGCGAGCCAACTGACTACAATACCCAGAATGCTCCAACAATCTATCAAGCTTCATTGTTTACTAAAGTCATTTAAACAATTTTGATAGATATTTTAGCATCCTGTGCCACCGAAAATCAGTTTGAGGTCAGTAAACACAACCATAATTAGGGAGCACTGGATTATAAACCAGATTTTTGAACAAATTTAAGGATTTTTACTGTGCCTGGTTGAAAAATATGATCAAGGTCACTTAATTAGCGTTGATTTAATTTAGTTCATTAGACTTCTGACTTAAATGCACCATAAACAATAAAATAAACTTTTTTATTTTATTTTGTTATTACAGCTGTTTTAAGTCATTATTACTGCTGCTGATCCCATCCAACATAGGGTGTCTTTTATTTTTAAAAGAGGTCATGTGGACCTTTGTGAAGATCTATTTAAAAAAGATTAATTTCTCTTTATATTTTATTTATATTTAACATAAATATTTGCACATTTTAAATTGTTATGCAAATTTTATTCCTGCAGGAACATCTGAGGATAAGAACTTAAAGGTGAACTTTATGATTGATAAGTGTTGTCGACCACTCTTTCCAGTAATAGATGAGGAGGAAGCAAATGTCCAGCCAGATGTCCCAAGTAGGATTTGCCAGGAAATGTTCTTGTTGTTAGGAAAAGAAGGGTTTGAACAATGTGCTTAGAGTCACGTCCCCCAATCTATAAAATCTGTTGGGTTAACAGTGAATAAGGGGCTTCGATCTTTGAATGGGTTTGACTGTTTTTGAGATGCTGAGAAGATCTTCTGTTTTATTCTTTAATAAACAGACCCTTTGTGTAAACAAAGGGATAATGGGAAGTGTGGGCAGGCTTAGATTGCACAAACGGTCTAAAAAACTCCTGCTGCTCTGCAGAAACTGTGTCGTAGAAAACAACAGTTTTGTTTTTTTTGGGCTAAAAACAGCATATTCATAAAAAAAAGAGGATGATTAGGAACGCTTTTAGAATAGATTAAAAGAGGATTGGAGTGGGACTTAAATGTCAATTCATTGAAAACTTCATTGGTATTTTGACATGAACATGAGCAGTTAATATAGTAACTTCGTATTCAGATTTTGCCTGGCTGCCATGCACATTTTTGAAATTAAATTTGTATAAAAATGTAAAAGAACTACGATTGTGCATGTGTAACTTGACAGGAAGTCTAAATGCAAAATTATTTGTTTTTCTTGGATTGGAAAGAACAGTTTTAAATATTGAGGTGCTGCTTTAAAAGGGTTATGTTTTGATCCAACACTGTGCTCCAACCTTGGCTGACTTGTAAAACAAAAAACAAAAAAACAACTCCATGAACAATTAATCAATCAAAGCAACCATAAAATAGAACCCAAGATGGTTGCAAAGTTTGGTTGGTGTTTGTTAAAGTCATAAAACTTTGAAAATACAGTTCTAACAGGTTTATGACTGATCTAAGGTGAAATATGACCATGCGAACGCCTTTATGACTTAACTTTATGACACTGAAAAGAACTTTAAGAGCAGTTTCTAACTTCCACAGAACTAAACAGATGCTTTAAAAGTGAAAAAAAAACAGATTTTGAGGGTTCTTTAAGTAATACCTCTGTTTAAATAAATGTTTTTATTAGAAAGTCTAGAATTTGCTGACACAAAAACATACTGCTGACTATGAGTTGTCCATTTCGCTCTAAAAACAAACACACCCAAAAATGCATTGTAGTCAAGCAGTTGTCACTGCATTTGAATGCTCTATAAAAATAAAGCAGGTGATGCTCGGCTGAACTTGATCTGCCCAGCTCCACAGAGGTGGAGCAGTAGTTTTCCAGCTCCACCCTGAAGTGCTGACACGCCGCTGGCAGCAGGCTTGTTTGGAGGCAGCGTGTGGAAGTCAGCAGAGGCGTTCCTCCTCAGATCGGAGCAGGAGCTGTGCAGCTTCACCGCCAGTGGGAGCACAGGTACACGACAGTGCAGACGTGTTTGTGAAAGATGAAGAAAAGCACACCGTGACGGTGTTGGATGTGTGAACTCAGCACAGCTGTCCCACTCTGTTTTCATCTGCGTCTCTTTGCTCTTTTTAATAATCAGTAGCAGCCTCTACTGTTGGCGTGGTGACAACTGATAGATGAAGATTACATTGGAAATGAGGCCTGTCTTCAGCCTGGGGGAGTGGTGAATTAAAGACACTCTTGTGCAGCTCGCATCATCTGTCTGTCCCGTTCTTCCCCGCATACAAAGCTGAGGCGATCCTCTTTCTGCTGAGAGCCCATGAATGAGCGTAGATGTAACAGAGGTGTTGTGTTGTTGGGCTGCCTGCCTGGTTCCTATGAATAATTCAGCTCCTCCGTCGGCTGCACCTCTACATGCAGAATGTAGAATGAATTATGTAAGAAAATGGAAAAGCCATTTCCTCTTCATCTTAACCTTCCACAGTTTCAGGTGTGTTTAAAGGGAAGAAGTGAGTGCATGTGCCTGGAGTGTATCTTTTTACATTAATCTCCTTTCACTGATCCTCATTAGCACTGAAAGTGGGAAAAAACTAATTTTCACCTTGAATGCAACTCTAATATTGACTGAATTTTTGCTGAACGCACACACAAAGCACCACCATCCACATGACATCTGCACATTTTTATTGATATTTTCATCCTTTGCCATGAGTACATATTTCTGTATTGTAAGTTCAATATACAATCACATTTTTTGCCAGTTAAATGTTTAAAAAAATGCAGCAAAAATGAAAAATTTGACTTAAAAATCGAGTAAAACTCCCTTTTAAGACTTCCATTAGTGGTTTGATGCTCTGCCTGGCACAAATCTTCAAAGAGTTGGAGTGCTGATGTTGGAATTCTGTAGACTTTCAAGCG
Organism: Oryzias latipes; assembly: GCF_053564925.1. NCBI lineage: Eukaryota > Metazoa > Chordata > Actinopteri > Beloniformes > Adrianichthyidae > Oryzias > Oryzias latipes. The sequence continues at coordinate 27,910,994 of NC_136242.1, read as the reverse complement.
GTAATGAATGGGTTAGGCGGGTCAGAGAAAGCTGGCAAAGGAATCCAGATTGAAAAACTGCAGGTCCAGTTATTAAAAGCCTCTGTAGTATTACAGTGTTCTGGTGTCTTATTACAATGAATAAAATCTCAAATCTTCTTCAAAAACTAAACTTTTTTTCCAATGCAATGTTGTTTAAATCCTTTTTGTAATATTAATAAAACATTTAAAAAATAATTTGTCCATATAGTCCTAAATATTAAAACCTTCTTTTGTTTCAAAAATAGTTGTGTTCATCTTCAGCCAAAAGTGATTTTGTGCAAAACTACTATACTTTCTCTTTAAAAGGAATCTGCGTTTGTGTTATCGATAGATGAAACATGTTTAGCATGTGCAAAAGTAAAGCAGCTAGAATAATGCAATAAAAAACAAGCTAAAAGGTCAAGTAAGTCAGCCTGTTATGTCAACAATCCTATTAGCACCATTTGAAAAAATAGCAAAAATCTATCAGTAAAAGCTCTATATTTGTATTTAAAATAAAATGATGTATTTTGAGTTGTCAGAAAAATCCAGCATGTTCTGCTGTCAGTTAAAGGCACCACAAAAAGATGTTTCAATGTTTCCTATGTTGACTTCAAAGAGTGGAAGAGTGTGCCGCCGAAACATGAGAAGATCCCAGCTCTTTAATAATTCCTCTGTGTTTCCGTTATGGGAAAACATGTTACCATCATTACTAACATGTTTTCCCATCTCTTGAACTGTTTATTCAGATTTTTTAGTTTAGTATTTTGGATGTTTTGCTGCATTGAGGTTCGGTTGAAGAAAACACTCATGCTGCCTGGATCCACCAGGTCTAACGGTACCAATGGTAAACCTTTAATGGTGTATGTGTTAAGTTGACAAACACTACAATTCTTTCTTTTTATATCATAAATTGTGATTTCTTTATTCTATTCTGAAATTTAACACAAAAAACATGTAATAAACTATATTTCTTCTGTATAATATTCTTTTACAAGTTTAATTTTAGTTCTAAAGTCGTGTGTTCATTCTCTGCTTTTGTTTAACTTGCTCTTTTAGCCCTTTTTGTTGAAGGTTGGGAGAAATATTAGCGGCTAAGGTTTAGGAAAGAATATGTTCTAACTTTGTACCATAAAAATCACAGAACGACTGTGTTATAAAAATGTACATTTTGCACACTGAAAAAAAGGTAGTGCTAAAAAAGCAAAATATAACAGTTAGATTGTAAAGCAACCTTCTGGGGTATGTAACCCCGTCCTCGAGGCCCGGTGCCTGACAGCAAAACTGATTCCGATCATCAGCAGTCGATGTTATGTCACACAAACGTGATGGACAGTGGGCCTTGAGGACTGAAATCTGCTTTAACAACATCATGCAAGTCCCTTGTGTACTTAAGCATAGATCTAAGTATAAATATGTTGGATTTTTTCAAGATTTGTTCTAATCTGTGAATATCCCATTACTGGGGGAAGCAAAGTATTGCAGAAAATCTGTTTCTTTTGTGCTTCATAAATGTTTCTCAGCGGCGAGCTGACAGACAAGCTGGCCGACAAGCCTCTGCAGGTCCTTGGTTCGGCGGTCGGTGGTCCTCAGCACCTCCTCATGATTTGCCTTTTCCTCGCTCTCATAATCCATCACGACCTTGTTGGTGATGAGGGACAGACCCAGGACACGCAGGCCACAGTGACGAGCCACCACCACTTCCGGGACTGTGCTCATACCTGGACACAGAAACAGTGACGCTAGGACAAGCAAGATATTTTGAAGATGCAACTAGACAATTTCCTTTCATTAAATCTGAGAATGAGGAACAGCAAAAAGCCTAAACAAAAGATCGATGTTTAAGTCCAACAAAGATATTTCAGCACTGTCTTTAAATGAGTATTGGAATTGTTACCATGAAAAATCCATGATGAGAGTTCAGGAACCATTTATAGACCAAAAGATAAAGTTAGCGGCATTTCTCATGACACATGATAAAAAGTAGTGATTTTATTTTTGGGTCACAAGTATTATGGGAAGTTAGTCACCTTTCTTGCCGCCTTTAGCTCAAAGGAATGGAGCATGGAGCCAGCGTGTTTGCAGAAACTATCTTTGAAGTTTTTTTGCTGAAGGACTAAACTCTGTTCAACCCATCTCAAGCTGTGTTTGAGAGCAACATTTTGTGTTGGTTCTTAAGTTTCCCTGCATAAGTGCTGCGGCTAAATGTGCTCTAGATATTTGCTCTGAGATGATTCATCCACCCGTTGCGTCTGCCTTAAACCTGTCTTTAAATATTTGTGTCATACAGAAAGTGGGGGGAAAAAAAATTAAATGGCTAAAAAATGTTAAAACTGCAGTTGCTGAAACCAAGCAATGTTAAATGTCTTTCAAAAACTCTTTTTATTTATTACTGGCAAATTTGCTGTTATTTTTCTGAATGAAGCACTGACCTATAAGCACTTGTCACATGTCATTGTACATGTGACAATGACAAATAAAAGTATCTATCTCAAGAAAAGTCCTCTTTTCTGTCAGGACTTTTTATACTTCAGACAAATCTCTCTTATTGGTTAGTTTGTTGTCCACACTAATTAACAGATATCTGAATGTCTATGTTGTCTTTCAAACAACAGTACAGATGTTCAAGGCTCTGTACCACCTCTACTATCTCTTCAAACCAAGCAGCGTTGAAGCTGTAGTCTTGTCCACTTTGAACACTGCTGTCCCGCCTATCACACCACCTTTTTCTCAAGATGTGTTGTAAATACAAGTTTTAAAAATTGATAAATTGGTAAGGCAAGACAAAAAAATTGCATCAAATGTTGTCTTGCAGCTGTGTGGTATCTTGGAGTGTCACATACAGGTACAGCTCCAAAAATGTTAATATTTTGTAAAAAGTTCATGACTTAAGTTTATGTGACTTTTAGTTTGTGAAAAGAAAAAATGGCAAAAAATTCTAAATTTTTTCACAAAAAGTTTGCCGCATCTGGACATGCTCTCCCACTAGCTTACAGCCCCCTCACAACCTACCGGTCCAACAAAAATGGTGAGTAATATTTTATGTACAGTTTTGAACCAGATGCCAGTCCAGTGGTTCTCTCTGTTTGCAAGTGGATGCATCAGAATGGAGCGGAGCAGTGTGCGAATGTGGTTTGTATGTAACAACCTCACATTTTTTCAAACTCGCATTTCATTTTAGTTTGAACAAAGAAATACTCAGAAAAGCAGTTTAAATCTAAATGTTCTTGTCCTCCATCATGCAAAAATGCTACAATGACATGTTAAAAACAACAAAAACACAATTTTCAGTGGGTCTTTAAAATCAAGCACCAGGTCTATAAAGAAGAAGAACATAACTCCATTTTGAAATCTTTGCACTGGCTCTCAGTCAGCTTTAGGATCAATTTTAAGATTCTTTTTATCTGTTTTTCACTGACTTCAAGGAATTGGACCCTCTTTTTTTATCAGAACTGCTTTTAGTTTTTGGCCCTCCCAGAGCCTTCAGGTCCTCAGGTGCAGCTCTGCCGGTGGTCCCAAAGGTCAGAACAAACTCTTAATCTTAATCTTAACGGCAAGTCCACATTCCAGCACTGTGGGCCTTGCCTGGGGAACAGCCTGCCTGAGGATGTGAGGGCTTCATCACTGTAGAGGTTTTTAAGAAAAAAAACTTCAAACTCATCTTTTTAGCTTAGCTTTGGAGTAGTTTTTTCCATTTTTTCATGTTTTAATTTGATTTTTGATTTGATTTGATTTTGTTGGGGGCATTTATCACAATTATTTTTGCACTATAAATTTTTAACTTTTAATCATTTAATTATTTATGTAAAGCACGTTGGCATGTTCTGAAAAAAGAAAAGTACCAATAAATTAAGTTGAATTAGAATTAGAATAGTACTATTTTCTATCTCCTTGTGGCTGTTTGTGTGCTTTATCTTTAAATCAAGGTGGTGTAAAATTCTATAAAAATATTCTTTTCTAGAGATGTTTTTTGTTTAAGTAAGCCTAGAAAATAACTCACCAACAGCGTCGGCCCCAAGAATTTGCAAGACCCTGCTCTCTGCAATGGTTTCATAGGTGGGTCCAGCCAGCATGCAGTAAACCCCCTCCTGCAGGAAGCTGTTGCAGCCCTGCTCCTTTGCTGTTTTCTTGGCCAAAGCCCTTAAATCTCGGTCGTAGGCGTCGGACATGCAGGGGAAGCGCACCCCAAACCTGCAGCATCATTAGAATACATCAGACAACGATGCACAAAAAGGATTCAGGAGAAGAAGAGCAGGAGCTTCACCTGTCATCATTGTGGCCGCAGAGTGGGTTCTGCCCCGCAAACCCCGGCATGTTGATGTGATCCTTGATCAGCATGATGTCTCCCACGTTAAAAGCAGCATTCAGCCCTCCAGCTGCATTCGTGACGATCAGAGTTTTCACGCCCAGCAGGCGGAAGACTCGCACCGGGTACGTCACCTGAACAGAGACGAATATGATGTGGTTCAGAAGACTCCTTTGAATCTGATGTTTGTCAGAGCACAGATGAAGGTATCGTTGACACAAATCACAGATGAAGCTAATTTTTTCTTAAAGTTCTGATTGTTGCCTCCATTCTGAAAAATTAAATCATTATTATTTTCAAAGCAGCCAAAAAATATCTTTTTTTCTTTTTCAGTTAATATTTTCAACATTTAAACTGCAGAACTGATAAGGTCAGCACCACTGTTTTGTTCTTTTTGATTGCTATTTTGCATATTGTAAGGATAGAGTTGAGCATTACATTTTCACCCTGTTAGAAAGGAAGTCGAGCACTGCAAGCTGCACTTGTGTTAAACCAGTTGTAGGCTGTTAAATTTTAGAAAGAAACGGTTAATGGTGGGTTGACTTCATTAAATTATTCACATGTTTCTGTGTGAAAAAGGCATGCTAGTGCAAAAGGTCAACTTTTTTAAACCATTCCTAACTTTCAGACAAAGTTTATATCCTGACAGAGTTCAGATAAACTATAGCACATGCCATATAAAGCAGAATATTCTCCGATATGGATGTTTTGCTGACAAGTCAAAGCATTTGACTCTTTGCTGGGTTGGGCCTGGATTCTCTTTATCACTTGGGTATCACTGTTTTTGACCAATGGTGTACCACATTTGCAAAAGAATGTCCAATAAGTACTGAAATGTTCTTAGATTTTTTAAATGCTTAAGGCTTAAGTCACAAAGCATCCTTTAACAATTCTTAGAACATGTTCAAAAACCCCCTCAAATCTTAACCCATCAGTCCTTTAATTAGAAGAATCAAAAAGTTCTAGAAATGGGAGGAAACAAAACAGACATGTAACTGAAAGCCATTCAAATTTTCAGACTGTATTTTGTCCACAGTCAGTTTGGGAAATGCAACATGTGTGTGATTACTATGGTATAAATCTCCACCTTAGTATTACTTACTGTATAACCATTAACCGTGAAACATGACCATGGAGCACACATGTAAGTGGTTCATGCAACATTCATTTACTTGTATTTCCTTTAGAACTCATTTCTATATTTAAGTACAATAAGTGTGCAATAATGTAACAACAAAATTCTTTGGATAAAATGTCAAATTAACTTCACAACCCAGATTTTCTTAGACATTTAAAGCTGACCCGGAAAAAATTGTCCCAAAAAATAATCTCAAATCCAATCCATTTGCAGCTTTGATCTGGTTCCTCTTGGGTTTCTAAAATCTGTGCTGAACGGGTTTTATTTTTTAATGCAGTAAAAAATAAGTAAAATATTTCCATCTGCTATCGAGTTGTCTGCAGAGGAACCTTCTTTATGCCACAGTTCTGATCATAATCAGCCCATTTTAAACCTGTCTATTCAAGTAAAGTTGTTAAAAAGATTATTTTTACCAACAGCTCACTGACTTTTTAGTTTTGAACAATTCTTTTGATGACTTTTAGTCAGGTTTTAGACCAATCACAGCACTGAGACAGTTCTTCTGAAGGGGGCAAATGACATCCATCTCAATGCAGATGCAGGCAGAATCTGTTTTATAGTTTTGTTGGATCTAAGAGCAGTTTTTGATACAGATGTGATCCTTCAGCAGAGGTTGGAAGACTTCATCTCTTCTTTTATTTTGAAGAGGCAAAGTTTGTTAAGATAAGTCATTTTATCTTAAACCAACTGGTCTTGACCTGTGGAGTCCCCCAGGGGTCAACACTGGGACTTCTTTTGTTCAGTCAATATGTTCTTCCTCTATAGGCCGGCAAATAAACAGCAACAATTTTTTGAAAACAATGCAGATGAGACAGTCCAGCCGTAAACGTCCAGCCAAGGAAAACCAGCGAACTGGAGCAGAAACGTCTGCTGAGTTAAAGATGACTTTCATCTCCTTTTCTCCACTGATTTTTCCAAAACCCTTTTTTTTGGAGGCAACCCATACGCTTTTTTTACGTGGATATTTCAACTACAGGCGTTTTATGTGTTGGATTGTTATAGGTTACAGGGGGGCTGTAAAATATCTGTGATGTTATTACTGTAAGAATAAAGCTGGGTTTTATGATCCCGCTGGGTTACTGGGTAATTTTATGTGAAAAGAAGGCTCCACAGCGAGTAATAAACAGAACACACAGCGAGCACAGGCCAAAGGCCAGCTTCACGAGGGTATGTGACACTGCAGCTAAACATTCAACACAAAGTGAAAATTATAGTAGCATCATGGTCTGTCAGAGTCGATCAGAAGCCATTAAGAGCATTTTCACGGTGACAAGGATGCGATAAAAGCCTGTTTGTAGCAAAGGGCAGTTTGTTTGGCACTGACCATCAAACTATAGAGAGAAAATTTAGAAAATTATAGATCCATGTTCAAAACAATGCCATCATAATCAGTGCTTTATTGTAATAAAAAAAGAAATCATTTTAAAAAACAACAGTTAACTTTTTCAACACAGACAGAGCTTAGAGATGAGTCAGGTTTACATTTGCAGTGAATGTTTTCCTAAAAGTCAGACTTTACACTGAAAGTTCTGGTTCAGTGACCTTACGTCGTGTATCATTTACAAACTCAGAGAGCTGAACACATTAAGAAATATACTCAAATCAAAATCTGCTTATCCTCCCAAAAAATCTACAATGCAGATTGTAAAAAGACCATAAAGTGATTTTAAAGCATTTTGACATAACAATATGACAAAGGGCGTGTGTAAATTAGTATCTGTAAAAGGATTAAAACCGCTTTCTTTTCGTTCAGACTCGACATTAATTCACTTGGAAAAGTTTGTTTTTAATGAAGCTTTAACAAACTTAAGGTGTACTTGAATGGAAAAGTCTGTTGGTCTGGACCGAGTCCGCTTAATTTGGCCCTCGTCGAATCCTGAACCTTGCGCTTCAGACTACTTTCCAACATTACTTCGGTTTCTGTTTCGAACCAAAGCTTGTAAACAAAAGCTGGATAGTTCACCTATTCAAACTTTATATTTCGCTGACCAGTGTTAAGCGTCTGCTAAACATCTGTTAAACGTTAAACCTCAACGTCAGGATCAACACTTTTTACTTGCTCCTTTGGTCCGGTGGAAATCATGGCTGACAAAATAAGCTAATAAATGTTTATGACAAATACAGTGTAGGGAAAACAGAGTGACGCGCAATGTGGATCACGTTAAAACCTGTCCTAATGAACGCGGATTAATTCGACCAAATTTCAATGAGTTGCTGTCTCTCGTCATTAATGGTTGCTTCATTCCCACTCTGTTTACATCCTGTAATGCCCGGCAGTTGTTCTGCTCCGAGCATGGAACATATTCTATTGTCCCGGACCAGGGTCTTGGGTGTATTCAGACTGAAAAGTTGCTCCGGATTATCGGAGGAAACAAACTCTGGTTCACTTTAAGCGGACCAAATGTGTCCAGTCTAAATACACCCTTAAATACAGCGCCAAACTGCTAACAGCAGCTCTTTCTGAAATTTTACTTTCAGTAACTAGTTTTTAATTTTCTGGCATTTAAAGCTGAAATCAAACATGTCATTTAAATTGATCCAGGGATGTAATAAATATTTTCTTCTACAGCGCTTTTACTTATCTTTTGCTTTCAGAATGCCAAACTTGATTATTGTCTTTTAATAACTCCTCCTGATTTGTTGAAAGTTCTTTAGACATTAGCTCACTTTTAGTCCTTTTTTTTCTTCTTCTTTTTTCTCTTACTTCTACAGTCTTCACAGGGTTAACAAAGTGAATTCCTCTACAGTTCACACATGAGATTTGGCTTCAGTTCAGACATTGTACATGACCATATTCAGAGGATTAAGAGCATTTCACTGCAAAAACTTTCAATCTTAACATGTATGTTGCTCTTATTTATGGAAAATTATCTTATTATACTTAGAATTACTTCACTGGAAGCATTTTACAGCAGAAAAATTTGCATTTTGGAAAATCTATTTTAAATGTAGCAAATTTACTATTTTATTTTTGTAATAAAAACTATCTTTCAAACAGAGACAAGATAAAAGATCTGACACCTAACAACTGAACAAGTGGCTTTAAAAAATTCTGAAGGGTTTACATAAAACTGAAATGACTGGGATCATTTCCAACTAAGTCCTTGGGTAAACATAACAAAAAAACAGGAATTGTCAATCAAACTTGAAACCCAACCTTACAGATGTCCACGATATACAAGTGACTTCAAATGATCTAAAGCAGTGTTTTTCAACCTTTTCTGAGCCACGGCACACTTTAACCTTAAAAAAAATCCCGCGGCACACCAGCATCCAAAAAAAAAAAGAAAAAAAAGGAGAAACTCATAGTCTGTATTGATCTACAGCCCCTCCACAATCTCACGTGCATTTTTGAGATAATTGTGTCAGAAAAAGCTGGAAGCTGCAGCTGTTTTTTTCTAAAAGATGCAATAAAAGTTAAATTAGAAGATTTAAAAACAGTTTGATGTGTGTTCGTTGGTTTCAAGACGTTTAACAACAGATCTCCTTGTGCGCTGTCACTCTCACAACCCAATGCATCATGGGAGATGTAGTGCATAAAACGGCCGAAGATCGCTTTTCGGAGCTTCATTGTTTTGTTCACTTGTTCCACGGTCTGATACCGGATTCTGTGGAAAGCTACACCGCTAAAGACGAGCTTTAGCTGGTATTTTTGTTAGAACTGAGCGACTTTACGAGGTAAATCGGGACAAGGAAGTGAAGACTTTAACCACTTCTGATTGGTCAGACTGATGACATGTGATTAAGCCCCCCAAGAATGATTGGTAGAGACAGTTAAAGGGACGGGACTTTTCCAAAATACAGCCGAAGCTCCAGCTGAATCGCGGTACAGTCATTCTTATCAAAATGTCTTTAATAAAATGAAATAAACGCAAAGAAAAAGTATTTTACGATCTTTTATATTCCTAACTCCTAAGTGTTTTATCAGGGCCTGTTTGGATGAACACAGAGCTGAAATCCTGGAGATGGGAAATGTTTTTAGATCAGTTAATGAGGGCAATTTCCCACGGCACACTTGACCATCTCCCACGGCACACTAGTGTGCCGCGGCACACTGGTTCAAAAACACTGATCTAAAGAACAAAACTATGAAATTACCCCTTTTTTTCTAGATTTTTATGATGACAAATGCTATCAGAAACATGTGATTCTATTTTTGCTGATAAACTGATTATTGATGCAAAAAATACCATATGAACTCTGGTTTCTGCGTGTTTTGCTTAAAATGTGTTTTTTTCTGATCTCCTGGATTGAAAGCTTCTTTTATTTTGATAAAGTTATGACATGCACACCTCCGAAAATAAGTTTGTTGTTTCAGGTCATAACATACAACAGTGTTTTGCCATTAGTGGGGCTGTTTACCGTGTGTATGCTGTAGCCCTCGTAGAAGTGGAAGCGTCCTTTCATGCAGACGCATTCGCAGCCCTGCAGCTTCCCAAACACCAGCTGACCTGCGTGGCCCTGAACTGCATGGTATAAACACAGAATGACGTTTCAGTTTCACATATTTTAAGTCTTTAAGACACTTTGCTTCTAACAACTTAACATTTTGTGTATTTAACTGACAATCACATAATAACTGATGGGGTCATTCCAGTATTTGGGACAACTATCCGATGTATTTCACAAAACACTTGCTTTGAAACAGAATCTCAGTTTAAAGCTAACTTTGACTGAACCCTTCCAAAATATTCATTTGGTTTACTCATGGTTGGTAATAACAAGTTACATTTACTCAGATACAATTAAGTTTTTGAAAATATTTCACTCTTTAAAGCAGTTTTACAGCATTATACTTTTTACTCAAGTAGATTGATGATAAAACACCTGTACTTCTACTCAGCTACAACTGACTATATTCATTTAGTTACTACTTTTTTTTCTTAGTAAAATTAGTTTACTTTATTGTAGGTATAGATAATAGAATAAAAGGTCTAATGTTTTTTCTCCGAAATACTGTTCGTTTGACCACAGATTTTTTCAGAAAGTTCCTCTTCTTTTCTCATCATCCACAGAACATTTGTTCAAAGGTTTGACAGAGAATTCATCTGCTTTTGTTAAATGTCAGAGAAGTCTTTTTGTTCCTTTTGCTCTGCAGGTTCTTTCTCCATAACTCTCCGATGGATTCATTTTTGACCACTCTCGATAACTCTGACCCTAACTCAATCAAGTGAGGCCTGCAGTGTTTTCCATGTTGTTTTGCAGCTTTTACGAATTCCTAAATGGGTCGGTTGATCACTCCTGCTGGGCGGGTTCTTCTATTGTTCAGTTCCAATTCTTGCTGTAGTTCGCTTTCGATTCAAGATTCCAGATTTGCAACCTTGTCAGCTTGAAACACGTTTGTTCTTTCTTTGGTAACTGTTTTAAATGCAATGGGACATGTTCCTTTTTGGAATCTTTCAACTGCTGCACTTTGTCAGAGGAATGTAAATTTAAGTATATAAACTGAAACTTGACTTTCCCAAACAAAATGTATAAGACATTTACCCTTTTAGGTTTGTCTGCAACTAAAAGGAGCGACTCACCAGTGCTGGAGGGGAAACTTGGTATATCCCCATATGGGAATACAGTCTTGTCTTCCAGCAGGTCAGCCAGACCGCCCAGACCTGAACCGCAGATGATGGCCACTTTAGGACGCTGCTTTGTGTGCGCCAACAACCAGTCTGCTGTCTGCTTGTAGTCTTCAAAACTGTAGCTGGAATACAATTTCAAATAAATGAAATGAGAATAGCACTGATTACTGTATTTGGTCTAATCAGTCGAAAGAGAAAATATAATGAGTGAAAAGTGAAATTGCTGCTAAAGCAATGCTAAAAATGTTAAAGGGAAGCAGGAAAAATTACAACTCTTGCCATCACATTATTAATTTATGTCCAAAGTGAAAAGGGAAGTACAAAAGGCAGTACTATAAAAGATAATTGAAGTACATTAACAACAATAACATATGCTGCAATGCCAAAGAAGGACAGAATACTCTCCCTTATGCATTTTTCTCAGGCCCAGCCTGCGTCATATTGGACTGTCCCTCCTGTGCTGAGCTTTGATATCTGGCACAAAGATATAACCAGGAGATCCTTTAAGTCGTCTAGGCTGCAGGGTAGCGACTTGGTGGATCTTTCATGTTTATGCACCACATTCCACAGATGCTGAACAGATGCTGGATGCAGATTTAGGGAATTTGGAGTTCAACGTTATAAACCACTGATGAATCCTTTTTGATACGTGGCGGGACTCATGATTGGGCTAAAACTGCTACCAGGCATTATTGTCTGTCATGAAAGAATGTTCATCGTCTGCAGCAATGATTTGGTATTTGGTACATGTCAATCCACAGGGATGATAAGAACAAAGGTGTCACAAAAGGATATCTCCCAAATCCTGATACCAACTCTACTGGCCTTCTTTCTTCCCATATTACATCCTGGAGCAACAACTTTACCAGGTAAGAAACAAACAACCGGCCCAAAAAAGAGATTCCTCAAACCAGGTTCTTTTTTCATCGTGGTCCAGGTCTGATCCCTACTGGTGGTTCTTTTAGTGGTGGACTAGTCTTTCACTACCCTACACAACTGTGAGGATCTGATTATTCACTTTTCTGTCACAACCAACATTAACTTCTTGTCTCTTTCTCTTCCTGTCTCAGACTCGCTGCCATCCTTCCGTTTTTGATCGACATCAACCTCTGCACGTCGGAAACGGCCCCCAGGAGATGCAGGATCAGAGATTTCTTGACTGGGTCATGTGACCACAGGAGTTTCTCAAACTCACCAAGATTTCCTGTTTACAGTCAAATATAACCCATCCACCAACGGGAGCTTTGAAGAAGACATAATCAGTGTTTTTGACTTCCGCTGGGATTACCTATAATGAGCGATTGGTGTATGGTTACAGTTAAAAAAGAATTTAATAAAAGGTTTAGGAAAAAAAACTGACAGTCTTGTTTCATTACCGTAGAATTCTGTAAGACACGTGTAGTAAGCTATGATACACAGCACACTTTCATTTCACTTATAAGAGTAAAAGCCAAATTATTATTCATGCGTGTTGTTTTGATTGCCCCAAGGAGCCACACTGAACAAAGTCTGAAACAGTCTGTAATTCAACTCATAAATCTGCCCGTAAATCTATTTAGTAATGTTCCCACTGCGCCTCCAGCGCTGTTATCAAGACAGAGTATCACATTAGACTGCAGCCTTTACCAGGCTGTTCTGCTGCAGGACAAAGCCTGATGACTCTGAGCCCATTTCACAGCTGTCATATGGGATGACTGCTTCATCTGAATACCCACAAACACTCAATCTTTGCAGCGTTTTACTCCTGCTCCGTTATTCAAATGTGGCTGAAATTGGATCTGGACGACTTTTTCATCAACAGAAAGTTTTGTGGTAGTCTTACCGACTGTCAATTTAGGCAGTGCCAAATATCTGTAGAGGCTATAGCTCCTTTATTTCTGGACTGAAAGAAAGAAAAAATTACTTTTTTTGTTGTTGTTGGATTTACAAGTTGTGCTAAGGTGCAACAAGTTTGACTGCTGCTGAAGCATCTACATTTAGATTTCTGCAGATCTGCTATGATGGTATTTGGTCATGCTGGACTTGTTCCAGCAGAATTTGGGAATGAATAACCAGACTCAAGGGAAACATCCTTTTTTAAACAATAATTTATAAACCAGTAAAACTGAAACACTAAAACATCAGCAACAGTGACACGTGGCTCAGCAGTAAATTGTTCCTGAAAAAGTTTGCAACTACAGGCAGAGAAGTGTCTGTTTGTGACTCTTGAATCAGGAAAAAAAACAGCGAAGTCAAACTTTAGGCTAAAAAATATGAAGTCAATGAAACTTTTGTCAAATGGATTTGCACAGGTGTCTAATCTTTTAGTGACTCTTAGCTGTTGCCTGTATGTCACCCAGTACCCCACTTTTGAAACATTGTTTGTAAGGATTCACACTTTGAAAAAAGCTGTCTCCATGGATGTAATAAGTTCATAAATGACAGATGTATACATTTTTTTCATGTCTGCACGGGGATTTTTGTGTTTCAATGTTAGCTACCAATGTTTGCACCCATCACACCAGCAATATCAATACCCCGTTATTATAAACTTTCATTTAGAAATAGATACCTGATACGTGTATCCATCCATTTTCTTCCACTCAGAGAAGTGTACTTTTATATTATTAAAGATTATGCCATGGTGTCCATTAAAAAGTGATAATGGAGATCTAAAAACGAAGTTCCAGTTGGTAACCGGAACAATAGAAACTTGGAGGGCAGGTGGACATGTTATTCCATAGTTTATCACCACAGCAAGACAATAAAAAAGATCTCTACCCATCAAATGTCTCTATGATGGACCTGACAGGATCTCTAGCAAATATTAGCATCGACCGCAATGCTGCCTTGAATTAGTTTGTTGCCTGTCTTTCTGTCTTATACCTCTTTATTTGAAACATAGTGATTACTTATTTATAAATAATTGTATTAGTAATTATTTGAATAAATTGTTTGTTGATGTGCACTTAATGTTCAGAGTTACGGGTGGATATTTCTTTGCAATAAAAGTGATCTAGGAAATTATTTGTGGACTTTGTTTCTTTGAAAAAAACCCTTTACTTTATTTTCTGGACAAAAACAAGTGATAAGAGGGAGACTTTCCTTCAGAAAAGAGGATTTATTGTAACTTAACATGATGTTTAGCATATGCACCACTTCCTCCTTGGTAACCATCACCATAACAACATGTCTCATGGTTCCCTTCTTGTAAAAAAAAAAAACTATTTAAACCTAAAAAATGAATAAGTATAAAGTCAGACATTGTCTGTTACATAAACTGTAAGTGGTTAGAAGTGTTTGAATTCAATTAAATTGTTAGGTTGAGTGGAAGGATCCCAAAGCAGAGACTGAAGTCAAGGGCAGGTTGACAATTTATTCCTCAGGAACAAAAACGAAGTTAGACAGGATGCTGAATTCACAGATATGATGATATACAGGACAGGTGCTAATAGCTACTGAATAGTAATCATCTGGCATTGAGAAAGAGAAAGGTGCAGTTTTTTAAAGACATGGTGATGAAATGGTGTGTCAGGTGTGCAGTGTAGAGAGGCAACAGGGAAAAGGTCAGCCACGCCCCCCTGCTCCACACTGATCATAACATAAATAGAATAAATGCAAATATGTTACGACAATGTATTTGTCTGTGAAATGTGAACTGAGTACTGAGTAGGCACATTGTTTGGTCCTCTGATGGTCTTTAAATGACTTTATTGTTTCACTAAAAGCATCCTTTATTTTTAACTCATTGCAGTTTTTTTTTAGATCTGAAACTTTTAAAATATACCCTATGTGATTTACTTGAAATAAAAATGCAATCAATTCCAGTCAAACTGCTTAGAATATTTGCTTGAAGCTTAATCTAATAATGAACCATTCTGACAGCAGATGAAACCTTTTAACAGTTTTCTGACATTTTAAAATCTAAGCATAAATGACGACTTAACTAGAACAAATTAGGCCTGTCCAAAAACTACAATCTCAATATCTATGCAAATTGTTAAAGCCAAAAAGCCACAATAAATGAGCAGTATGTTGCTCTGAAGCGACAAGTTGCAGATTCTTGATTTGGAACACAAAAAACATCTGGGTCTGCGGAACTGTCCATGGTGCTGCCTTAAAACTCTCATTTCCGCCCGGGATCCGCAGCAGGTCCGGACACCACGCTGTCCCCACACTCCTCCTAAAAGTCTACTGGAGCTGCTCCCGAGCCTCGGGGCACCGAGGACGAAACGGACGAGTCCGGCCTGCTAATTGTGTTTCTCAGGCCTCGCAAATGTTAATGAGGGAGAGAGAGGCATGAAGAATTACCGGTTCCACCGCACGCACAAGTACGGGGTTACGTCATGGCAGCAAAAGCCCTCATAGGCTGCTTTTAATCCTCAGAATAACACGACGTGTTCTCTCTGCCCATCTCACTGACCACATTTATTCAATAATATCATTTTAAAATCGATTTCTACAGTTTGTTTTCCAATAACTTAATCATTTGGATCCTTATTGACAGCGGTTTCGCGCTAATCCATCAGTCTTCTTACCTGCATCGGAGAGTGGAGGGGGAAGTCGACGCGTCCATGTCCGGAAAACCTGCCTTTTACGCCGTTCTGTGATTCGTTTCTGACAGGTGATGCCGAGCGCAGTTCAGGTGGATAGTTAGCGGTGGATGGAGACTCAGAGGCGGCGCACCGAGTGGCGGAGGTCATGAAACGTGCTGACGTCACAACCCTTCTTACGAGGGGGGTGGCGCCTGCGTTTGAATGCCGGTCCCTTTGAAGACTGGTGAATCCTGTTTAACACACGGATGAGCAGCTCACTGATCCGTGAGCTGGAAGCTCGGGAGCAGACTGGCAGAGGATACAGAGAAAATAGTACAAAACAAAAGAATCAAAGTGTGGCATCCAGAACTTTTTTATGTTGATAAACTTTGAAAATATGCAAATAAAATTGAGTGGTTGGTGTAAATAAAAATCATAAGACTACTTCTTTATATGTACCAGAGCTGTGCCAAGTGCCTTTCTTTCTTTCTGTCCCTCACCCAGGCTTTAACAATTCAAAGTGCTGACTCATACAGGAGAAGAATGTGAAGTGATGAATTGAAAGAAAAAAGGAAATTTAACAGGAGGAAATAAGTCACAGAAATACGTGCTAGTCAAATTTGATGGTCAGGCTGCAGTTACATTTTTAGTATCCCCTCAAAAACCCACACTTATGTTTAAAAAAAGTAATGGTCAAATGAAATTGAAAATAGAATTAAATTGGTTTTTAAAATAATTTTTATTAGCTGTTGAGTTTTGAAGCTAAGATCAATGGAAAAACAGATTATGTACTGAACCCAAACAGTTACAAATCTGATGACATATCATCCTGCACCTCAGTAACAGACAAACATTACATCCACCCATCGCTATGATACACAAAGACATTTTTAATTTGGCCGTATGGGATACACCCCATTTGTAGGCAGCTTGAATTTATCCACACAACAACAACAACATCAACACAAATATATTGTAAAATACAATGTGAATGTAGATCTAGTTAATTCTTTTAAAAAAAGAAGTCCTTTATTTGTCCCTCAGTGCACTGTTGCACAGTAAGGGTGGAGTTATATTCTCAAATATAAATATTTCACATGAAATAAACAGTGTCTAAACACATGAACTGCGTGCACATGCATGGGTGAGGTCAGATATAAAAATACATAGAAGAGGAGGTGTGTACAGTTAAGCAGAATGGGAAATTGGTGCAGATTTTATGAGTTGTTGGGTGAAAAATTCCGGTCACAGATGTATGATGTGGAGTTTGACTGTAACAGGAAGGCAAGACTTGCAAAATGTCTCCTTCACACAGTGAGGGAGGATAAATCTGCCAGTAAAGCTGCTCTCCAGGGCAGACAAGGAGTCCTGCAGTGGGAGCGATACGTGGTCTAGCATGGATGTTACTTTAACTAGGACACTTCTCCTACCTCCTTGAATGATTCCAGGAAGGCATCCAAGGAGAGACCTGGACTGCTTGATTCAGACGCCATACACGACGTCTACTTAATTTCTCAGTTTTAACTCAGTTACGTTGTAAAATTGTGAAAAAACAAAGGTGTTGGGTTGCATGGTGGAGCAGTGGTTAGTGCTCTCACCTCACGGTGAGAAGGCCCTGGTTCAAACCCCAGCTGGAACTTTCTGTGTGGAGTTTGCACATTTTTCCAGCAGTGCATGTTTGGGCACTCTGACTTCCTTCAACACACATTAACTACCGGTAGTTATTCTAAATTGTCCCTAAGTGTGGGAGTGTGTGGGACTGATTGTGTACCCAGTGACAGACTGGCAACTTATCCAGGGTGTACCACGCCTTCACCCAACAGTAACTTGGACAAGTCCATCAATCCCGTGACCTCAAAAGAAATAAAACTGCTGTAAAGCTGTGTTCAGGATCTAAAAATAAACAACTTGAATTTACTGTAGTGTACAGAGCTGAAAGCGTTTGTGTTCAACTTTTCATGTTCAACTGATGCTGGTCAACTTAGCATCACCCGTTGGGCCCCCTTTTGCCCTCAAAACTGTTTTAATCCTTGGGGGCATAGATTCAACAAAGTACTGGAAACATTCCTCACAGAGTTTGACATGATTGCATCATGCAGTTGCTGAAGATTTGTCTGCTGCACATCCATGATGCTGATCTCCTGTTTCACCACATCCCAAAGATGAAACATTGCGTTGAGATCTGGTAACTGTGGAGACCATTTCAGTCCACTGAACTCATTGTCATATTCAAGAAAAAACAAATCTGAGATGAGATGATCCCAGCTCTTCCTGCTGGAAGTAGCCATCAGAAGATGGTACACTTTTTCATTTAGAGACGGACATGGTTAGCAACAATACTTAGGCTGTAGTGTTGGAATCATGCTCAACTGGTACTAAGGGGCCCAAAGTTTGCCAAGAAAATATCTACCATACCATTACACCATCAGCCTGAAGGGTTGGGCAGGATGAATCCATGCTTTCATGTTGTTGACGACAAATTCAGGCCCTACCATCCGAATGTTGTAACAGAAATTGAGACTCATCAGACCTAGCCTGTATGGAGAGTTTTACATCATCCCAGACTGGATTTATTTAATCAGCATTCTTTATTTTAAAATTGAAGAAAGAGTAAATTTAAAGTTTTTTTAAGGGGCTTCTAAAATGTTCAAATTTTGGGCTTTTTCATTTTTAATAATTGTACTTATTTCTGGGGAAAAAAACTCTTCATTCTAGGTGGTCAAAGAGTTTCAGTCTGCCGTTCAGAGCTGTGGGTTATTCTTGTTGCAATGATATTTACATTTTTTAATTAAGATTTAAATTTACCATATAACTTTTGGATTCTACATTCACATATTTAGCCTAAATGCAGCACTGAGAATATTTTATCAAGTCTACCTTTTTTTTATTTAACTGTACATTCGCTAAATTTTTCAGGAATTGGATTTATGTTTGGATGATCAAAATAAATGTATTACATCTACACTTAAATATGTATGTAAATGTAAAGATATCATACAGTGCTGTAATATGTAGGTTTAGGTTATCATGCCTTTACTGGTAAACTTCCAATGTTTTTGAAGCTTTAAAATCACTAAATCTTTCGATAGAGAGAAAGTAGCCCTATGTCCAAAGGAATTTAAAAGAAAAAAAAACAGTAACATAAATAAAAAGCACGAACCCAATCACTCCATCTCCTCAGAGGGTTCAAGCCTTTTCAGCCAATCAGAGAGCGCTTTACTGGGATCTAGGTGAGTCCGTTGCCACAGCAACATACTGCAACGAACACCAGGGCGTCCTCAAAAGAATGGCAGAAGTTCGGTCACATCTCGGTAATTCTTCGACAAACTATTATTTAAAAAAAGAAAACAATCCTTTTTAAGGTTATTTTAAACCGATAAGTTCACGGAGAATATTGTTTATTTCGGCTAAGGGTTACAAAACGTTTTTAGACTTCGAAATTTTAATTGTAATCCTCCAAAGCTAGTGGTTCTTTTCTCTCTCTCTCTCTCTCTGTGTGTGAAATTATAATTTATTTTCAGGGGAAAGGATTATTTATATTGTTGGGAAAATAATAAACGTTTTGTGGGGGAAAAAAGAAGTATTTGTGGGGGAAAAAAACTGCGTCCAACGTCTTCAGCGAAATTGGGCTGACAAATATGGAGTGAACGTTGTGTACAATTAGCTGTTGTTTTAGCCTCACAAAAAGCTACATGCTAACATTTACTGGCTTTTTTGTGCGGTTTTTTTTCATGTTTTCAACGAGTGTACATGTAAATGCACAGAACTGAAGGTTAAATAAAATAGACTAAAAAACATTTTAGAAAAAGCACTAACGTAGCTTCCTTCTCCGAAAAAGTCACAGGTTTTAATCAAATATAATTTATATTATCTGTGAATCTTCTTCTTCTTTTTTCTTGATAAAATTAATTTGACTTGAAAAGAAGCAGCATAGCAACACCATCACAATCAAATGTCCTCAAATATGCAAATAAACAACTTTTCTTTATGATAAATTAAATAAAAGTTTTTTTGAGTATCTGATTAATTTTATCATTCAATTCAGAACATGCAACTCTCTTCAGCTCTGTTAATTGTCATCGAATTCAAAAACTGCAATCATCTCCTTTCATTATTCTCCAAAGATCCAAGTGCCATAATAAACTTTGAATTCTGTCAAAATCAGTAGTAATACAGTGAAGAGGGACTGAGCTAATTTGCTCTGTAATTCTTTGAAGATTCCTTTCTCCCTCGGTTACTCAGAGTGGCTGTTATATCTACGGTACAAAGTTACATTTATTTTAATTCATGTATGCAATACTTTTTTGTGCCTTTTTTTTATCTTACAGAAGATTCTGGCATACATCTGCCAAAAATGAAAGCAGTTCAATTTCAGAACAAGGCATCTTTGCTTTGTCAATATAAAGTGGTTGCAAAGGAAAACAAACCAAGACGGGTGAGAATGCTTTGCTGTTTTTGCTTTGTCAATTGAAAAAGTGACCAAATTATAGCAATAAGACCTAATAAATTCCTAGTAATATTCATGATGTAACATTAGTGTAGCTTGCCTCATGCTTTTAAAGTATTATTTGTTTTTTTCTTTAAATATATGTATCTGACTGCAATTTAAGCTTCAGTAGCCTTATTGTGCAATGCTGATTATTTAATATAGGATTGCATAGTTATATTATTTCTTATGTCTTTTCTGCTATCCTTTGAAACCCCACCCTTTAAACGTATTACTTTCATCACTGCATTATAATTTTTAGTTTCATTTACATCTTAGGAAAAATGTTCAACAGCTCTGTCTTTAACTTGCCTTTCTGAATATTTTAACATTTAACCTAGGACAGCTCACAACACTTTTCAACTTGCTTACCGACGGAATTCTGTTTATTTCAGCAACTTTGTTGTTGTTAAATTATATATTAAAGTGGATTATAAATACACACTATCTGTCAGCTGTTTAATTTTGCATATACTGTAACCTCCTGATGCATTATTCATTATGAGTTCAGGGTAAATTCTCTTCTGACTTACCCTATCCTGAAACAAAACAGATGTGCAGGTGATCTTGCAGTTTAATTAATTTCCCTATACAAACAAACAAACAAACAAACAAACATGTCAATGAGTATTTACTAAATAGCTGATGGTCGTTGCTGAAAGCTGTCAAATGTTGAGCTTTTTACTTTTTTATTTGCCGTTTTAAGTTTTTCAAAAAGAGAGCAAAGAAACTGTTAGCGGCTATTAATGATGTGGCCTTTCAGGTAACGCCATCAGCTTTCATCCAGAACATGCTGCAGTCCACAGAGGAACGCCTGAATAACACCACAGAGGTGAACCCACCACGCATTCTCGAGTGGTTTGACATGAGCAACACCCTTCATCAAAAAGTAAGTGCAAGTCATTGTTGTTTTTTTGACTTGAGCTTTACAAGTCATGAATGCAGCAGAAAAGGCCACGGATGGCTCATGACAGCCTGAACTGAGTCCTAGAAGCTAATAATACAGTTTGAATGGGAAACATAACACTGACAGCACTGACTAATATTCTGACTTTCAGATTTGTTAGAAAAGCAAAAAAAATAATTTCAGGTCGTTCAACAATAGACAGAACTGGGTATTGTTAATCTTTTTGTATTGTTTTGACACTTGTAAAAGATAGTTAACCTAACATAACACAAACTGCGAGCAGCATGCAGTTTTTAACAAAATCACTTTGGTTTTATGTGAGAAAATGAATTCCTCTTAAACTTAATTACTCAAGTTAAAACTGATATACTAAAACTCCTCACCATTAAAATAATACCACGTAATTTTGTTGTTTTTCTTTGAAATTGTTTTACTCCAAATGTACCAAGATTCATGGATTTCAGGAAGTTACCTTTTGTTATTTCAGTCCACAGAACATTTGTCCTATTCGAGGAAAATTGAGGTGTTTCTGTTTTTGAGTGTTTTTGTTTGGTATGTTCTTTTTTTTTCCTGGAAGCATTTTTTTTAGGACTTTTTCCATCCTGATAAGGAAGGTCCAAGGGGAGGAATGCCCAGTTTAGTTTAGTCTATTTGGTTTAGTTTAGCAAACAGCTATTGTATTTTATGACTGATTTCATGTTTTGCATAATTAGTAAAGCCGGAGACAACTGTGTTGCAATATTGGGCTATATAAATACAATTAAATTTAACTTAAAGTTCCTAAAAAGTAATACAATTATTTGTCTATGCAACAAGTAATTTTTACTTAACAAGAAATCTTAAAACAATAAATCAAAATCTAGTTGGAATTAGTCAAAATTGAATGTTACAGTTTTTCTCAGTCGCTTTAGTACAATTCTCAGATCAGAATTGAAGTTTGCAAATACGTGTGTGCATTTCTCAAAACAATTTGTACAAACAGCAAAACACTATGGATTTCTTGCAAAAGCCTGTAACTTGCTCAAAATCTTTAGTTCATCTCTCAAAACTAAGTTTTTATGTCATTGAACATGTCAGTGCCATCAGAATGTCAAGTCCTTCTGTCATTGTCTACGAACAAGACAGTCAAATTACTTAGTCATGTTGTCAATATAACTGTGTACTTTAGAGGGAGGTTCTGATGTAAACTATGGCTAAAGTTTTGATGACAATTATTGTAAAATGTAAGTTACACCTTTTCTGTTTGATTGCAAGAGACTGGACAAGATTCACATATACACTTTTATTGTTCATATTGTAATTTGTTGACAGACCATGTCATACCAACATAGAAAACCCCCACTGCAAACAGTAACACAAAGGGAAAAAAAAGATAGGACAATATTCTGTACAACAGTACAGGCAGTGCAGTAGGAATTGGTGTGGTCTTCCTACACCTCTTGTCGTTCCTGTATGTTAGGCCACACATTGTCATCCACATTACAGCGAATATCCTCTCTTGCAATGCAGCGTGGAAAGAATCTTTTAGAGTGTCTTATCCAGCCTCTGCAGACGTCTGCCGTGATGTCATCACACGCTGCATCCATGGCAGCCAGGAGGGTCATTTGTGTATGTGGCTGGGGATCATAAACTTTCCATTTCCATGCTGAGAAAAATTCTTCAATAGGGTTAAGGAAAGGACAGTAGCGTGAAATGAACTCCATCCGCATCTCATCAGGAACACGTACATGTCTTCGGCCTCTTCCTCGGTTTTGCCCCCTAACTCCTCCACCACGCAACCTCACTACTCTTCCTCTTCTTCTTCTCTCTGGCTGTTGACCCCGCCCAATTCCTTGTCCTTCCATTGTCAGACATAGAACATTGTGTTGTGCTTCTGCCATATACAGTATATACTTGCCTATTCACTGTCAATGAGATGCACTTTTGTTAGAGGAAGTCAAGTCACCTGAGAGCAATTTACCAATTCAGAACAGATTTAGACAAAAACATATAATGGAGATGTATAGAAATATGTTTGTCACATTATGACAACTTGGTAAACCATTTTGCAGTTAATGACTTATACGATGAACTAATGACTAGGTGTTTTGAGGAGTAAGACTATTGCACAGTGAACTAGATAATAAATTTTGATCAACATGACATAAACAATTGATAATGTAACAAAGAGCAGAGAATTGTACTTAATTATTTGCATGGATGTACCAAAGCAATTGCAACTTGTTCAAAGAAGTGAGAAACTGCTTATATGATGTGCACAAGTGACATCATGATGTGAAGATTGAACAAATAGTTTTTTGAATTTCCTTCTGATCTGAGAATTGTACTAAAGCGACTGAGAAAAACTGTATTAGGCCAAATAAGTTATATTTTGTGCTAGTTCTAAGTAAATGGTTTATTGTCAGATTCGCGGATTGATGAGCATTAAGGACAAAAAATGCCGAGATTGGAGGCACACGGTTCCAAGGCAAGGGGTTTAATATCAAACAGAAAGCGCTGCTGAGCAGGGAACCCAAAACAAAACTCACTGTGGTAAGCAGACAAAAGGGATATGAGAGTATGGACAGAGGAAGGCAGAGACAAGACATGGATGGATGGATGGATGGATGGATGGATGGATGGATGGATGGATGGATGGATGGATGGATGGATGGATGGATGGATGGATGGATGGATGGATGGATGGATGGATGGATGGATGGATGGATGGATGGATGGATGGATGGATGGATGGATGGATGGATGGATGGATGGATGGATGGATGGATGGATGGATGGATGGATGGATGGATGGATGGATGGATGGATGGATAGATAGATAGATAGATAGATAGATAGATAGATAGATAGATAGATAGATAGATAGATAGATAGATAGATAGATAGATAGATAGATAGATAGATAGATAGATAGATAGATAGATAGATAGATAGATAGATAGATAGATAGATAGATAGATAGATAGATAGATAGATAGATAGATAGATAGATAGATAGATAGATAGATAGATAGATAGATAGATAGATAGATAGATAGATAGATAGATAGATAGATAGATAGATAGATAGATAGATAGATAGATAGATAGATAGATAGATAGATAGATAGATAGATAGATAGATAGATAGATAGATAGATAGATAGATAGATAGATAGATAGATAGATAGATAGATAGATAGATAGATAGATAGATAGATAGATAGATAGATAGATAGATAGATAGATAGATAGATAGATAGATAGATAGATAGATAGATAGATAGATAGATAGATAGATAGATAGATAGATAGATAGATAGATAGAAAGAAACTTTATTAATCTCCCAAAGGAGAAATTCAGGTTTCCGGTAGCAAACCACACACAACAAACAACAGTAAAAAGACAGTTCACAAAATAATATCATTTCATATCAGGCAGGTTCATTGAACAGCCTGATAGCTGTAGGGACAAATGAGTTCATAAAGCGCTCTGTCCTGCAGCGCAGTGAAAGGAGCCTATTACTCTGTGAGCTCCTCTGACCAGACATCGTGTTGTGCAAGGGATGTCTGGGATTGTCCAGGATGCTCTGAGTCAAAGCCCTCATCCTCTTCTGCAGCACAGATCCCAGAGAGTCCACCCTCCTCCCGATCACAGATGCACATCTCTTAATCAGTTTGTCCAAGTGCAATCCCTTATGGTCATACTGCCACCCCAGCATACAACCCCATAGAAGGCAGCACTCGCCACAACCGACTGATAAAAGAGGAGCAACATGTCAGTACATACATCAAAGGACTTCAGCTTTCTCAGGAAGAACAGCCTACTCTGCCCTTTCTTATACAGAGCATGAGCCTGCTCCGACCAGTCCAGTTTGTGGTCAAGGTGCACACCCAAGTACTTGTAGGAGTCAACCACCTCGATTCCCCCTCCATCGATGATCACTGGCTGGTGGGAGGACTTCCTACTAAAGTCAATAATCATCTCCTTGGTCTTTGATGTGTTCAGCACAAGACCATTGTCCCTGCTCCAGGAGGTGAATCTGGTGATGAGCTCCCAGTACTCACTCTCATCCCCTCCCTTTACACACGCCACAATAGCAGTGTCGTCCGAATACTTCTGGACATGACAAGCTGCAGATGCATAATTAAAGTCAGCAGTGTAGAGTGTGAAGAGAAAAGGCGATAGTACAGTTCCCTGTGGTGCTCCGGTGTTGCTCATCAATGTCCCAGATACATATATACATATATATATATATATATATATATATATATATATATATATATATATATATATGTATATATATGTATATATATATATATATATATATATATATATATATATATATATATATATGTATATATATGTATATATATATATATATATATATATATATATTATGGCTGCACGATATGAGGAAAACCCGATATAATTTGCGAAACAACCAAACGCATCGTTACCATTTCACTGCAACAGTTTAAAAATTATACACCAAATGCCCCTCGTCGACGTGGGAGGCAAACATCAAAGGGCTCATCTGATTGATCAACAACGTAAACGGGTCATTCCGATTGGTTAAATGCATAAAGGGATTTATTTCATTTGTTCAATATTTCAAGCTGCCATGAGTTTGTTTTAGCACATTTAAGGTAACCGTTAATTGCGATTATCGCCGTCTTTTGCGGTATGCGTTTTGCACTGCTTGATGTCGATAAATTTGCAACGATAACGATAAATTTGCGGTATATTGTGCAGGCCTAATATATATATATATATATATATATATATATATATATATATATATATATATATATATATATATATATATATATATATATATATATATATATATATATATATATTATATATATATACACAAACACACTGACGAGACACAGGTGAAAACGATCAGGAGAGATTGGAACCAGGGAAGTGAAACTCAAAACCATGACATTCAGAAAACCTTTAAAATAAAACAGTAAGCAGAACTGAAACATGACAGAAACAAAAAAGGAAGTAAAAAATAAGGAAGAGAAATCCAAACTATGGCATATATATATATATTATGAGCCTTTATCTACCTTATTGGAGTTTATTTTGATTACAGTGACAAAAACTAGTGTAATAAGTAGAAATACTTTTGTTTGAACAAAATGTGAATAAAATGATCGTATTACAGGTTGGTCCATCCTAATAAATCCCCATAAATTCTAAAACTATTTTTTTTACCCAAAACAATTACAATAACGATGGATGCCGGTCTAACTTGTCAACACTGAATTTTTAAATAAAATCATTAAAATTCAAACAAACATTATATTTAAGTTTTATTTGAGTTTTTTTTAGTCTAAAGACAAGTTTTTCTATTGTCTATTTAGACTAATTTTAATATTACCTTCCTGATTTCTAGGCCCTTGCTCTTGATGAGACAAAAAATTCTTGACTGTGCTGTTTTTGAGAAAGGCTTAGAAGGTAAAACAATTTGGAAGAAAAAAAATTGAATGTCTAAAAAAAATCTTTGGAGAATTCAAATAGTTTGCAATGCATTTACTTTTACATCGTGTTGTTCGAGTTTTAAAAGCTTTTATCTTTCAAACAATTAAATAATTTTTTAAAAGCTGCATTTCGTTTTTCTGTTATACCATTTTTAATCTCAACATAATGTAATGAGAAAACGGGGACAATTCTGTCCTGACAGCTCTATGACAATAAACTGATGATGACAGACCTGACCAGACCTGTGAGACCTCCAACTTTGTACCAGAGCTGTTCCTCCTGAGTCAGCAGGTGCTTTTTGATGGTCAGAGGGCAAACAATGTGACTCATTAGTTTCAGTGCAGACTTCAGCTGAAGGCTTAAGCAGAAACTCCATCAAAAGTTCACAAATGTCTTTGAAATGAAGAGATGCCCTCATCATCAGTAGCAGCCACACTTGTCGCATTTTCACCTTGTCTTCTTTATTTAAAAATTTTCTTTTTGCTTAAGTGTTGAATATGCAAATGTTGATCCCCAGCAGGATGTGTTTGCATCCCTATAGCTTAAACATTTGACATTCAGTTTGAAAGGAGGCACATTTTAGCTGTTAGCCTCAGAGTCATAAGTGGCAAAAAAATGTACTGCAGTTTTTCACTTTTATACATTATGCAAAAAGGAAGTTTTCAGAAAATTGAAAAACTACCATACACAATTCTAAAAAAACCATTAAGACATGTAGTATTCTTTATTTTTCTTCTAAAATGCATAAGCATCAAAGATAGATTTCTTCGATTGTTTTTATATCAATTTTTTCTTTATTTCTATTATTTGTTATTGTTATTTTTCAGTTTTCATTGATTCACATGGAGAGACCACTTTTCCAGCCCTTCCCTTCAGAGCTGGTTTTCCAGAACTTTACTCCATTACAGACTTATAAGCTGCCGCTGATCCTCCTCAACAATGACAAGGTGAGTTCATCAAGATTGCAACAATATCAATAACAAACCTCATCAAGAAAAGAATAACTTTCTTTAATCAAAGGTTGGTGTGAAACAAAGATATTTTCGGAGTTTACAGCGCTCGCTCTGACATTTGCAGCAAAGAAACTATGAAACCCCATGTGTTTGTTTGAATGTTTGAAAAGGTCATGAGGGTTTGGAGGAGAAGTGTAGAAAAAAGGGGCGTCATGAATAACACATCTTTATGAATCTATGTCTTTCCTTTGGTTTGTTTTCCATCTGATGAAGTTAATATTTCTCCTTAAGGTTTTACGGCATGTGAAACTGGAACAGCAGGAGTCAGAAGACTTCTTTGTAGTGGGTCCAGTCAATTCAGGCAGCAAAGTGGCCCCAGGAATGAGTATAACTTTCACTGTTGGCTTCACTCCCAAGGAGAACAAGGTAAACAGAAGAGAACATAAAATGACATAAAGAGGCTTAATCAACTCAAGTTTTTAAGACATTTATACGGTGGCCCAGAAGGGTCGCAACACAACACATTAACTTAACACACAACACATTAACTTTACACACAACACATTAACTTAACACAAAACACATTAACTTTACACACAACACATTAACTTTACACACAACACATTAACTTTACACACAACACATTAACTTTACACAACAACACATTAACTTTACACACAACACATTAACTTAACACAAAACACATTAACTTTACACACAACACATTAACTTTACACACAACACATTAACTTTACACACAACACATTAACTTTACACAACAACACATTAACTCACAACACAACACATTAACTCACAAAACAACACAATAATTCACAACACAACACATTAACTCACAACACAACACAATAACTCACAACACAACACATTAACTCACAACAAAACACATTAACTCACAACACAACACAATAACTCACAACACATTAACTCACAACACAACACATTAACTCACAACACAACACAATAACTCACAACACAACACATTAACTCACAACAAAACACATTAACTCACAACACAACACAATAACTCACAACACAACACATTAACTCACAACACAACACATTAACTCACAACACAACACTTTAACTCACAACACAACACAATAACTCACAACGGAAGTAAAGCTGCAATGGAAGTGCTTTTATTCTGAAATTTCCACTGGGCTGAGTGGCTAACTGCCTAACAGAAAGTAACGTCACAGTGAGCTGTGGAGGCAGCATGATTTTCTACAAGAGAAGCTACACAATGTTAACGCAAACTCCTCCGCGCTGCACCCGCACCCCTCTCTGCTCCGTTCTTCAGCCCCCTCCTCTCACACTCACTCGGTCCCCAACACCCCCCACCCACCCACACACCCTCCCAGTCCCTGCACGCGGTCCTCTCCTTTCTTCCGCTCCCTCTTCCTCTCACACACGCACGCGGTCCCCAACACTTGACACACAAATGTGGAGAGATCGCACTGTCAGGCTTTAATGAACACAATTTCTAAGAGGCGGGGCGTTGCACTCCCCCAACAACAGGTTAGATGAGAGCCCGGTCCAATAAGCTCTGCCGTTCAACGAGCTTCAGTAGAACTCCAAAAGCCACATGGCCTAACGTAGGCCTCTATTATATATTCATAAGTGGGAAAAAACCCGCTGAACCGACCTTAAAACCGCCCAAATTATGCATTTTTGACCGCAAATTTACACCCAAAACCGCCCAATCTGGCAACGGTGCAGCTAGCTTCTCTTGTAGAAAATCATGCTCCCTCCACAGCTCACTGTGACGTTACTTTCTGTTAGGCAGTTAGCCACTCAGCCCAGTGGAAATTTCACAATAAAAGCACTTTCATTGCAGCTTTACTTCCGTTGTGAGTTAATGTGTTGTGAGTTATTGTGTTGTGTTGTGAGTTAATGTGTTGTGTTGTGAGTTATTGTGTTGTGTTGTGAGTTAATGTGTTGTGTTGTGAGTTAATGAGTTGTGTTGTGAGTTAATGTGTTGTGTTGTGAGTTAATGTGTTGTGAGTTAATGTGTTTTGTTGTGAGTTAATGTGTTGTGTTGTGAGTTATTGTGTTGTGTTGTGAGTTAATGTGTTGTGTTGTGAATTATTGTGTTGTGTTGTGAGTTAATGTGTTGTGTTGTGAGTTAATGTGTTGTGTGTAAAGTTAATGTGTTGTGTGTAAAGTTAATGTGTTGTGTTGTGACCCTTCTGGGCCACCGTACATTTACTTGTATTGAGCGGCTTCTCATATGAAATTGCATAAGAATGCTGCTTTGCTTAGATCTTTTTTTTTGAGTTATTTAAAACATATTTTTACATGATTCACATCACTGATTCATATTTTCCTTTTGTAGTTACACACAAAAAAATAACAGCTGAAAAATAAAGAAGGGATATTAAGTTGCACATGTTTGCAAATAATCCATTTTTTATTTTATTACTGTTTACATCATACAATCTTGTCATGAAAACCCTGAAATATTTTAACATTTCAATATCACCATGGATTTTAAAAGTTTCTAAAAGACTTGGAGCATGCCTTTTTGATTTAACTGTAAATTTACTAGTGTGATGTTTTTAAAGATTACTTTGGTCCAAATTAAACTTTAGGTGCAAAATACTAAAGTCTAAAACGTCAGGAGTTTAAAGGAGCTTAAATTGAATAACTAAAAGGTTGATGAGCCCTTTGAAATGCCTCTACTGATTTTCAGAGTTTTTCTTTGGATTTATTAAATATATTCCATGTGTCAAATTAAACACCTGTACTTTAAATTAAAAATATACATATTAAAGTTATTTATTGGTTATCTTACCGTAGCAACCTTTTTAATGTGATGAAAATATGACTTCAAATGAAAATTTTTCTTGTCCTCTTCCAAATATTTTCTTTTTTGCCCTGAAATTAGTAAATTTGTTTCTCTTGATATTTAGTGACCGTCTGATTATGTAAAACTAGGCCTACACAATAAATCACAAATTCATCATTATCGCGATATCAAGCTGTGCAATATACATATTGCAAAGGACGGCAAAAATTGCGATAAATGGTAACCTTTAATGTCGATATATGGTTACCGAATCAGATAAATTCCTTCATGCATTTGACCAATCGGATAGGGCCCTTTATGTTAGATGCGCGCCTCCTGTGTAAACAAGGGTCATTTAGAGTATAATTTAAGGTATGTTGAATCTTTTTTAAATTAAACTGTTGCAGTGACATGGAAATGATGTGTTTAGTTGTTTTGCTGTTTGTTCATGTATCTCAAATAATATCGTCATCGCAATATTGATCATTAATATCGCAAATCGCAAATTTTCCTCATGTCATGCTATGTCAAGCTATGTTTTAGATCTGATTAGCTGCAGATAATCAGTCCTAATCAATAAGGAATCTAAAATAAAAGCAATATCTTGTTTTTAATGATAATTTATTTTTGCTAAATATTTATTTTAATAACAATTCCCCCAAACTGTTTGTTTCTTATAACACATTGCAGCATGAACTGTAATGAAGCGTTTGTAAAATACGCATAAGTGTACATATAGACATGAAAAAAATGTTTTTTTATCCTTTTTCTTCAGGACTATGAGGGCAGACTGATCTGTGTAACAGAGAGAGAGAGGTTTGAGATCCCAGTCCGTGCTATCGGGCCCCGTGCCATTTTGGACTTTCGAGATGAGATTTTTTTCCCAATTTGTCTGGTGAAAGCCTTCACACAGAAAACTCACCTTCTCCGCAACATCGGAAACAGCCAGGCAAAGTTCAAACTGCACACTCAGCGGTGAGAGCCGACACAAGACAGGCCGAAGCCAGCTGTGAGGGAGGGATTTTCTGAGGCACATTTAAGCGTAAAACAGAAATAGGATTTTAAGTTCAAGTAAACGAGAATCTGCAGTCAATTAGAAGCACAGATCCTTAATATTTTAGAAACTCCAAATATGTTCTAACAGAAAATGTTTAAATTAGAACTGATTATTAAAACTGATGAGTTTTACGTGCAATAGAGAATAGAAACTAACAGCAAATATTAAAAGTAAAGCATTTTTGCACGTTTTGAAGAATTTACATATTTTTTAAACTATAAATTTATCATTAGAGTCATCAAAAGAATTTAAAGTGTGAGAATATTTAATCATATAAAGTACTTAAAAAATTTAAACCCTAAAGAATCTGTAGGAGCAAAAAATGAGGCCATTGGTGTTGATGATCATTCAAGATGCTGTCTGAAAACCACAGATATTAACCTTCAGATGTAAGAGAAGATAAAAAAAATCTGTCTACTGTGCCCTCCCAGTTCAGTATCTGTATTTTTGATTTAAGTGGCATTGATGCCTTTGGAACAGACCGGAACTGCCAAACCATGGTCCTGGGGATCTAGTTCTCTGCGCTTTAATTAGCTAAATCTGGTGATCTGACACAGGTAAATAGTGGGTGAGTAGTTCAGTACAAGTGGCCAAACAAGCCAGTCTCGAGGACCAAGGCTGAGCAGCTGTGCTTTAGATCAGCAGATGTCCACATCATGACATCTTCTCCAGGGAGGCCTGTTGTTCTCAGCAGAACAATGATGCTAACTCAGAAAATTCCTGTAACCTTCACATTGTATGTTCCTAGAAGAAATGTTTTGTTGCTACACAGTTTCAGCGTCTGAAAACATTTTAAGAATCAGAAGATTACACATAAATATGACACAACTCTTTTAAAGAATTCTAGTTCTATATGGATAACAAAAAAAACAACAAAAAAAAACAACAAAATACATTCCTGAAGGTCTTGCAGCTGGTGCATATAGGTTTGACTTTTAAAACTTAGTTGGACACATACATTTACATTTTGTTAAATGAAAAGTTTGATTGAATGTCATTTTTAAAAGTGTCTTCATTTCTATAGGCCTTTCTCTGTAAAACCCTCCTTTGGGACCCTTGATGTTGGCGAGAGCTTGCAGGTCACTGTTAGCTTCCATCCTTTAACTGTAGGCGACCATCGGGAAGATCTACTTCTGCACTACCACACAGGTGAGACCTTCATCATATATATATATATCTATATATATATAGATATATAAAAATATAAATATATATATATATATATATATATATATATATATATATATATATATATATATATATATAAATATATAAATATATATATATATATATATATATATATATATATATATATATATATATATATATATATATATATATATATATATATATATATATATATATATATATATATATATATATATATATTCTTAAAACAAATGTTACTATTTCAGTGAAATCACATCAGTTTTAAGAGATTTGACTGTTACTCGTCTTGTGCTCTGTGGTTTGGGACAGTTTCTCCATCTTTCTCTCAAACTAAGTGTCAAACCAGCAGATTAAGCATTTTGCTTATGTAGAAGATTTTGAATGTAATGTTTGCTCAGGTGTGCATTGTCTGATTACAACTTTCATCATTGTCAAATTGTGTGTGTGTCATGCTCACACATAGACGGACTTATTCAAGTAACAAAAATGGAATTTGCATAGTAATCAGAGTCAAATGGAGCAGAACTAAGAGCATGAATGAGTCCGTTTGCTGTAATCACTGAAATGAACACCACAATATGTGCGCTGAAGCAGTGACCTTGTAGCAAAACATGCCTGTAAAAGGAGCTGGCTCACAAAAACACTTCAAGTGTGAAATATAATTTGCTGTAGCAAATCTCTACAGCAGAAATCTGAGTGTTTTCCTCCTAGTTCTTGATTTTTGTCCACGTGGCCTGCAAAAAGCAAAATGAAATGCACATTTATAAAAACTCCTTTTTTCTTCTCCTGTTTTGTTGAACTAAACCCATTTTATTTAATAAATTAAGCATGTTGAGCCTCAGAACGACCTCATGCATGGATTAAACAAACTCTTTTAGCACACGGAACATCATCCATCCACTGAACGTGGACTGGCATTTATGCATTTTTTTTCTTAAAACCCTGATTTGTTACAAAGAAATGGCAAAGTTAAGACCAAGTTTAGAAGCACACTACAAAAAACAAGATAGTTTTTGTTCAGTTTCAGTTACTATCACTGACATTTCAACATGGAGATGTCAACTTGGTTTTGTGTTGCTGAAAGATCCACAGTGATGAAAATCTGTTTTTTTTTTGGTGTTTTTAACTTTTTGGTAAAGGTGAAGTAACTGCATTGTAAAAACATATTCTGGCCTGATTACTTCTTGTAACATGTGGCAAATTTAAAGAGAAACAAGACAGCAGTGAAAACAACAATCTTTAATATGATACACTTCTGCAGCATACAAAGTGTCATCACAATGAAATTTGTTTTAAGTTCTCAACAAAACGGTAAAAAAGGAGCATTCCAAAGAATAGATTTCTTTTTCATATTTATCTTTTCTTCCAGAGTTTTGTGTTGTTCCAGGAATGATTCACACTCCTTTGCATAGCTCATGAGTTTGTCACCCACCGTGAAAACAGGAAATGGCCCCAGATCCTCACCTTTTCCAGCCAAAGTAATTTCTGCAATAGTTGCAGTCAAATCTATTGTATTTTTGTCTATATTACATTGGAGATATGTGAGGGTCGTGCTTTTTGTCCGTTGAAATTCCTTTAGCAGAGTTTGGTAACGGTGGAGGACTTCTTCCGGGTTTGCACCTGCAAGAAAAATCACAATACAAGCTCAAAAGGACATAAAAAGCATGATGACATTAAGTTATATAGCACGTAGTTTTAGAAAAAAATTACTTAGCTCTGTAATGTTTCCTATAAACTCATATATAATTGTTCATCCACGTAAGAATAAACCTACTTTAAATTTTACAGTAAATTAAAAGGTTCCAGGCAGACTCTAAAAGTGAGTGCTCATGTGTGGGTTTATTTCTGCTCCGAGCTACGAAACCAAATATGTAAAAACTCTGATCATAAGTACTGGTGATGAGAATCCAGTTCATCCTCAGGGAACTGAGCTGTGAGAATTAAGTTCATGACAGCAGTGCTATATTTTATTTACTGTTCACTGTGGCTCTCTCTCAGAGGAATTCCTCTTCTCTCTTGTGCCCAACCTCATAAACTCCAAGAAACTCACATAAATTAAAACATTGCACACATGGCTTCAGGCAAGAACTTCACATTACCCTCCGCAATAACTAAGACATTTCAATCACCATTATTCATGAATAATCAATCTCCTTCATGTCACCTTGTAGTACGTTCAGGAGTTTGTATTTCATTAGAATATCATCACTTTTGTCATTCTTCAGTTCTGACTCAACTTTTGTTTTTAAGGACTATTCAAGTAAGAAATCAAGCATTTATGTCCAGTTTTATAGGAGAGATCTTTTTTTTAAATTGGGCTTTCATATTCAGCTCAGTTTTTTTAGCCCACAACAGCATGAAGAAGACATGAACATCATGAATAACTCATGAATCATGATGGAAATAACTTAGATGTTGCATTAATTCATGCGTCCTTTCTGCCTTAAGGCAACTTTCAGTTTCACTTGATTATTTCTGCATGTTCTTGTCAGAAGTTATGCATAAAACAATTTATGTCTGTTCTTGAAATAATTCATACATGAATCTATCCAGCTGTTGATACAGTAGCAGCATTGAAATTGTGATGTTTGGGTCTCTTTACTGTCCGTTTGAAATTCCTGATTTTTCTTTTTTATGATCTTGTTCTAATGTCCCAGAAATGTGGCAAACTCGACGTGGAACAAATAGGTGTTTTTTTTTTCTGAGAGCTTAACTGCTTCAACTAAAAATAAAGACAGTAAACACAGCTCAGGCACTTGAAAAATTTAAAACGGATCAGTCTCACTCCTGACCCAAGCCAGCATCAAGGAGTCTTTAATGCTAATTTTAGCTTTGCAGCTTGCTCTGCATGTGTGTTTGCGACGCATCACCTGGATGAATGTTCGTCTGTGTTCTTCATAGGTGACTATATGTCTGACAGAAGTGTGAATTGGACTATTGTTCATAACATAAAGCTGGGATTGTGGTGGCAGTTTGTTTGACTTTCCTTTGTTTTGTGGCTGAAGAGGTGGGGCTGGCGAGGGCGTGGCACCAGGAGCGGCACTGAGCAGCATGAAGTTTTGATAACAAGAGAACCATCCTGAGTCCAGAGCACCACTTACAGTACATCACGAGAATATCATCTTTAATTTAGCACCTTTCCATGCTTATCCTTCTCTCTCACCCTTTCTCTCATATACGTTTCAGCTCGGCACACAGCAAATGCTGCAGGTTGACTTGGGGCCTGCTGTGTCACTTTGTACATGACAGTTAACAGTTTTTGTCTTGCTGTCAGATTAAAAAGAAAACGGCTCAGAAATTGCACAGCTCGCTTGTTTCCTTGCATTTGTATATGGCACCCAGCAGCAGCCCCCCCTGTCACTCCTGTTGGTTTAAAGCAAAAGATGGAAAGCTCTTGGGAAGCTCTGAGGCATCTGCTTTGACAGGACTGCAGCTCCAATGGGACTGCAGAGCTGTCACACGGAAACAAACACACACGTGTTCAAATATAAACAGTCCCACGCACTCGTTCCGCACACTGTACAGTAATCACAGGTAGCTGAGAGAGTTAAAGTGTGCATTCATATAGAAAAAGTTTCAAATGAAAGCCAGTGTGGGCGGACAGCTGTGATGAAAATGGAGAAATAAGCTGCAGCTCTCCCTGTCTGTCACTTGTTGTCATCACATCCGGATGCTCTGAGATAATTGCTTTTCTCTCAGGATCCCAATGCTTTTGGTACCTTGCTCATTTCCTTCCATCAGTCCATCTCATCTTTATTTTCTTCTGCGTTTTCTTCACCTGATTACATTTCAGAGTTGATTTTCCGTCTCTATGACTTAAAGCCTCAGAAAAAAAGTTTTTTCGTGTAAATTGAATTCCAGCTTTAACATTAATAAAATTTCTGCGATGTGTAATAACTGCAGGAATCCCATTTTGACGCGAGTGCCGTACCTGCCTGCATTCGTCACATTTTAGTAAACGTACTTTAAAGTTGAGTAAGTCACATTGAAAGTTGTTTTTTTGTGTTCTAGTGAATCTTTCATGTTACTCTGAAATGAGGCCCCAATTAATCACTTCCTCTCACTCGTATTCAAGCCCAGCCAGAGATGGATTAAAAGCTTTCCTGTCTAGTCCTCAATAAGCAAGACTTGAAACCTAATGGGATAAACCAGCTTTTAAAAATTCAACACTTTTGCCTATTATTGGGAGAGATGACTGTGTTGGATTTGGATGATTGATCGGTGGGTTTTAACTCTGATCTTTGTTTTAAAAAAGTCAGCTGGAGATCACTTTTGGAATCTCAGTTCTTTTTTTTAAAACCAGAAACTTTGGTTTCTGGGTTTTGGTTTTTTAAAATGGCTTTACTGTGTTTTTTAAATCAAAATTTAATCAAAAATTACCTTGCTCACTGTCATTTGTCATTTAGGAAAAATCAAATTAAAAGGTAATTTAAGAGCAAAGCGGAATTGAACCTCTTCAGTTTTAAAGTTTTTAAAAGATGTCACAAAAGTAGGATGCTTAAATAAGGGAACTGGTGTTAATCAAAAGGATAGAAAATGTTTTTTTCTCATCATTTTCTCAGGACACAGGTCAAATGCAGAAAGTATCAAATAATTGACAAAAGGACAGCTTAGTTTGCTTTGAAGAAGAATTGACCAAAGAAACTATGTACAAAATGCAAAAACATTATATAGTTCATGCCATAAAACCATGCAGCTTTGTAGGTATTGTAAATTTAAAACAGTTTTAGTTGCTTATTACACATCCAAAAGGAAAGTATGACTGCTGAGATAAAATGCCTCTGCAAATCTAAATTATTTTAGACAATATCATATTTTTTAATTCCTGCAGATATATTTTACTTGATAGGATTCAATATGATTCAAGACTAAAAACACTTAGGTTTGTGTAGAGAAAGTCAGGAAACTCACATGAAATTTGACTGAAGACTGTATTTAAGTTTTTAAATACTACAAATGTACATTTATTGAACTGCAGTTTTGTTTAATTACTATCTGAAATAGTTAAAAAAACAAATGAAATGACCTTAGACCCAAGATATTTCTGTTGTCCACTTTCATTCTTTCTTCCAATTTGCCTTTTTTATTTGCAAGTTTTTCACACTCCCTCAGACAATTAGCAGAAGAATTAGCCAAAAGGATTCGGCAACCTTCAACGGACATTTAGGCCAGTTTTTGACTGACTCAGACTGCAACCCAGCGAGAACCGTCAATTCCCATTTCAGCATTACAAAAAACAAACTTTATTAATTTATTTTATGGCCGCTAGGCCATTCGTTTATAAAAAGAAAATGGCTTTTAAATATTATAATAATTTGATTATAATTGTGTTATATTTATATGTGTATATAAAATCATTTAATTTTTTTTTTTTTTACAGCAGCAAACACAAGTTCGTTTTAAAATTAAATGCACCCTGTGTCAAATAAATCCTCCTGCTGCAGCAGATTTACATGAATTAAAAATGCAAGACACTCAAACACGGCATCTATCATTATGACTTTGGTTTGCCTTCATTTTCCTGCTTTTACTATTGAATATAGACATGACAAATTTAGTTTAATTTTGCTAATATGTACATGGAAAGAAATAATTTACTATCAGAACTTTGCCTCTGAACAGCAACTAGACACTGCTGTACAGCAGAAGAGAAGAATGTCTTTTATGATTAATCTAGTTTTAAACCAATCTGGTAGATTAAACCCTTTTCTATCATTTGGCCTGATGGTAAGAATCTAAATTTAATTGGCAAAGAATGCTTAAGTTAACCATACTGTAAACCAAATATTTAAGAGTCGTGAAGGAGGACTGAAAGAACCACATGCCATCTTTTGCAGAGCCTCAGGTTGCAGACCCCTGGCTCAAATCTTTTTTTCTATTTGTCTATTTGCTTCATCGAGTTTTCTTTTGAAACTTGTTTTGATTTTGAAGTTTTTTTGATCATCAATCATTGGTTATAAAGAACGAATTCAGCCGCTCCTATATGGCAACAGCTGTCTGAACTAAGTGTGTAAATACCAGAGCATAAAGTGTCATAACACTAATAGGTATCACCTGTAACACTGCAGTCAGAATACAAACATAGTTTCATTTTTTCTGGTAAAATTTAATGGTTTGTTTAAAAAAGTTTTTGTTTTTTCTCTGTTTTTGTCACGTTCAACATTTATGTAGCAACTTGTCCACATTAGTTTGTATCTTTCCATCTTTCTGGGCCTCCCACTGCGAGAAACTTCAAACCCCTCACATTTATGCGTCAGCAGTTCCATCACTTTGACTTCACTCACAGTAGGGAATACTTGGTCCGTTTGAACGCGAGGGGCTCAATTGGACGGAAAAATGTGAGAAAAAAAGTAAATGATGGCAAACATTCATAGTTGTTTTTGGCTGTGAAAGCACTACAGTTGCAGTGAAATAAAAAAAAACATTTTGGTTCATTGAGTTGAGCTGCACTCTAACAAGAAAACCCACCATGTCTCTTTGATCTTAGTTTTTATTTCTAGTCATTGTTGACCCAGTTTTCTGTGATTGCCCAACACTGGAAATATCTTGTATCAGTGAAATGACTCACCAAAAAGGTAAATAGAGATTAGTTAGAGACTATATCCAAAGTTGGTGCTTTGAATTAAGAGTTTTGCTTGTATTGGCTTCTAAAATGAAAAAGTGTTCACAGTTTTTTTCCCTTTTAGATGGAATTTTATTTCAATGCAGGTAAACAAATATGAGCAATCAAAGCAGAAGTGAAGATTTCTTGCAGGGCAAAGCTTCAGTTCTTCTGATTTGAATGTAAACAAACACTTGTCACATTTGCATGTGCCCTTATTGTTAGTGGCTTTGTTGAAAACCATGTTTTGCATCTTATTTTTGCTTCTGGTTCCTGCTGCTCTCAGTCTCCCTGTTGGAGTGAGCTCATTTGGGGATGCTACTGTAGTATTGCTGCCCCTGTGTCATCCTTTAATTGCTGAATAGCTTCTAGAAAACCTTGTGGTTTCAAAATTCGAAGTAAAAGAGCAGAACTCCCAAACTTTGACTGTTAGATTCCACAGTCTATCCGCAGCATGAAGCCACAGGCTGTCAGGCAATAACTCTAAAAAGTCATCAAAAAAGTGATCGCTGAAAACATCAAAACAGTTTAACATTATGGATGATTAAATGCCACAAAGTCCTAATTTCTAGCTGTAGTCAGTCACTTTAAGGCTTTTTCATCATTTATTTCAACTTCAATTACTGAACAGAATTTTCTGTTAGGTGTCATAAATACAAATATTTTATTTTTATGTTGCTAGTTAGTGTGTTTTTGTGTGTGAATAACTGTATCTTGTTATTGTAAGATAGATAGAGAATTCTGAACATAATAGGCCGCATTTATTTAAAGACTCTGAGGTATATAGGCTTTATGTTCTCTGTATGCTCTTTGTTTTGTATTTTTAAAGAACATTGCCTTAAATTTTATTTCTAAGGTCTAAACTGACTAAACCTCTCCTACTGACATTTTTTTATCTACTCCATGATAAAAAAAACTTGAACCTGCTCCTAATCTATAAGTCGTGCTCCCTTTCCAAGTAGTTCCTTGAAAACACTTGACATAATTTTTCTACTTTTACATCCTTTTAACCAACTTTAGTTTATCTGTCAAAGTCCCAACTTTCAAAGCTCTTATTTCTATAAGCCTAACACTCCAGCCTTTCCCCATTTGCATGTCTTCCTCTTCTTCCACCTACAGCATTTGGTCGTTGTAAACCCTGGCCACAACCAATTCCGTATAAAAGTTCTGTTTATGATTCGCATTTTTGATTTGGCTTTGATTCTGCATACGATTCCCTTCCTGACACAATCCTCAGCATTTACCCAGATTTGGGACCAGCACACAATTGCACTGGAACATGCCCTTTTGTGGTTACCCGCTTAATAATATGGACAAAACCTGCCGCATTACACAAATGAAAAATGATGATGCTATAATGGCAAACGTGTGAAAAAAGTTACGGATACCCCTGTTCTGAACTTCTATGATATTTTGACCTTCTGTTCAGGTGAGGATGTGTTCATCAGCCTGTGTGGATCCTGTGAGGAACTGGACATTCACCTGGAACCTGAGTGTGTCACGCTGAAGAGGACTTACATTGGTCTGACAAATGTTCACACAGTATCGCTGACTAACAGCAGCGACACTACTCTTCAGTACTGTTGGACCATGTGGCCCATCCAGGAAGTGGAGGAGCAGAGTTTGCCAGGGTATACATGCAGACCCAAAGCATTTTTGATGAGTTAAACTTGGACTGTAAAAACTCCCTGTATGTTTCTGCTCGTGCTTGTATCAGACAGGACACCCTGCTGTGTTGTGATTCCATTTATCTGTTTATTTATTTTAATCAAAGGATGCAATGGCAAAAATAGCTCAGGGTTTTATCACCTCTTCTCTAGGAAAAACTCAGTGCTCCTGCAGGAGGAGAAGGAGGAGGAGTCGAAGGGCCAGAGGCTTTTTGAATGCGAGTCTAGCTCCACAGCGGCCCACCACTATTCGGTGCAATCCGGAGCCCTGCAGGAGAATGGGAGCCAAGCTGCAGAGAACCATCTCCTAAGCTTTACATTCGGCTGCATTGCTGTGACGCCTTTGGTGTGTTCATGTTTTACAGGCTTTATTTACAATGTTCATGTTTTTCACCAATGCAGATTAATTTGACTATAAGCAAAAATAATACAATTTATTGTTCTTTATTTTTTCAGAAAATGTTTTTTTTTTTTAGAATTTAATAAGAATAAAAGTAAAAATGAAAACTTCTTAGGTTTAAAAGATTAGTGCAGACAATTAAAAAAGTGGACCATTCAAATGTATGGATCTCTTGATGCATAAAGAAGTCTCAAAGCAATGATGTCGAAAGTTGTGTCTTCACATCCCTCACCTATAAATTTCTTTGAGATAATTTCAATAATTTTACCATGTTTACATTATTTGTTTTTTTAAGCTACAATTAATTGTTTTTATATATTTGTGGTTCAGAAGGGTGAGATATGGCCAAACACCACTGCACAGTTCAGCATCGTCTTTAAACCAGAGGAAGCCAAAATCTACCAACACACCGTGTACTGTGATGTGACAGGTCAGTGTGCAGCCAGGAGTGAGACAAACACACATTTAGAAAAATGGAAGTTAATATACTCATAATGTAAATATATATTTGCTTTTGGGCAAGAGCTGATTTTGGCGCTCTATGGGGTTCTGATCCTGTACCACTTGTTTTTAGGCTTTATGCTGTCTCTGAAAATCAGTTAAAAGGGTGGATGGCTTAAATTTTTGGCCAGCCTTTTTGGCTTGGTTCTTCATACTGACAAAAACTGTTTTTCAACCTCTTGCACATATTGGGCTTTTCTAGCAGTTGGCCTTCCCTGCTGCAAATCAATATATTTGGTTTTCTCATCTTCTTTCACCCTGAGGGTTACTGGTCCACACTCATGCCAGCCAGCAAACTGTGTGTGGTTCTTAGAAGACTCATCCTCTAACATGCAGTTTCCCTCTTTTACGTCACTACTCAATCTACCGTAATCAAAAATTGGTTGGTGTACTTTCACTTTAGTAGTAAGAACTAACCACTTGAGCACTTTTTGGTGTAATATTTGGTTTTGAAAATAGTACAGAGAAAACTTAGACGTATAATGTGGGCATGGAGGAAGCTCGTATCACACCATGTTTGTGTGGTCTGTTCCCATCCCATCCCATCCCAGGGAAAAGTGAAAGGCCGTTGATGAATTTGCATGTGTCCTTTATGTGAGTCTTTCGAAACGTAGGGGAGATTTACATTAATTTCCATGTTTTCCAAAGCAGGTAATGTACTGACCCACTTCTGTGGCTGGACCTCTGTTCTCCGCCTCCTTGTTTTCTTGAAAGCTTGAGAAACCAATTTATAAAGGCCTTCATGGCTTTCATTGTGTAAAGATGAGATTTGTGGGAGTTTATTGCTGACAAAATTAATGTTATGATGCTCTGTGGAACAGTCTCAAGAAAGAATTGAGCTTCTGTAGTGATTTAAACTGGAATCAACTGATGATATACATTTTTAACCAGCAACATCTTTTACAAAATAGCATTTTACATACTTGGTATTTAATTATTTATTTACACTATTATTACTTGATTTATTAATCCAATTAGTATATTCACATTTTAAAATGACTGTAGTTTTGCATTAACATTTCTCTTTATTCAGTTTTACTATAATTAATTCAAATATGTTATTAATTTTAACATTTAGGCTCAATAAACCTAAAATCATTGTCATGTTTTGTTCTTTTAGAGTGATTTGTCAAAACTCCTAATTACAAACGTCTCTCTTTACTTATATATTTGATTACCAGGCGAAAACACTGTTTTGAATGTGTCATATGTGTGTCTGTCTGTTTTTTTAGGTCGTGAATCGAATCTACCACTCACAATCACAGGGGAAGGCCTCGGACCTGAACTGGAACTTAGCTATAGCCTGATGGACATGAACAATGTTTTTATAGGCGACAAAGACCAATATGACGTAAGACTTCTTAACCTGAGATAATAATGTAATCAATATGGTTCTTTAATGGCTTGACCAGAATGCACAATAAAGTTAATGAACATATTTTACTTGGGATAACTTTCTTCTCCAATGACCGAAAATCCAAACTAACCCCAAAAATGTCCAAATCAATCTCACATGCATCTACAGGGACTATTTAGTATTGTGAAGAAGACACTCTCATGGAAGAAAAAACGTCTTCTTATTCTCCCTCAGGTGCAGATGTCAAATGTAGGGTTCATTGAAGCTCTTTTCAGGTTTTCAGTGCCTGACACCACATTTGGACGCTGCTTCTCCATTAGTCCGGTGGAGGGTGTTGTTCCTCCTGGAGCCTCCCAAAATGTAAAAGTCAC
The DNA here is from genome assembly GCF_053564925.1 of Oryzias latipes. NCBI lineage: Eukaryota > Metazoa > Chordata > Actinopteri > Beloniformes > Adrianichthyidae > Oryzias > Oryzias latipes. The sequence goes on along the minus strand of NC_136242.1, from coordinate 27,867,708 downwards.
CTTCCAGAGCAGCAACTTGGGGACATTCTCAGAGGACTTGCTACTAAACGTAAATGGACAGCCTCACCCTCATACCTTGACCTTCAGGTGAGCTAAGCTTTTAGGTGCACCAATATAAACAAAGGCATCAGCTGTCACAGTGGTGACATTGGCAAAATGGATGCCTCACAGAATATTTAATTTACAGTTCTTGGATTTTGTTTTTAGCCTGTTTTGTGCATTCATGTCTTTTGGTTTTCTTTCAGGGGTTGTGTTATCGGACCAACATTCCACTTCAATGTGTTTGAGCTTAATTTCGGAGATGTAGCGTTTGGTAAATTTGAATTCACATCGCCACATGAGACGTGCTTGCATGGCAATATTTACACACACAAAAAAAAAAATCCAAGAGAACAAATTTTGCTTCTTTTTGTTTTATTTTTCAACAAACGTTCCAGGTTTCCCAGCTACATTGACATGTACCCTTTTCAACACATCCTTTGTGCCAATGAATTTCTCTCTGCGTGTCCTGGGGGATGGGTCGGGCTCCCAAAGTGTAAGCAGTTCCAGCCAAGTGTCCAATTTGTCACATAAGAACTGGAAAGGCCATGCTGCTCGTGTCCGGCCAGTGGAGTTTACCATCATACCTGCTGCTGGTTCTGTGAGGGCCATGTCTGATGTCAACATTAAGGTATAATTAATGCACACAGCAATTGAAAATTATTTTCAGATTAATTCACAAACTGACAACAAAATGTACGAAAAAAACAAAGGCAACAGAAGTAATCATCTGATGAAAAGATGCATAATTCAGTTCATTATTGTTTGTTTTTTTAAAATTGTCTATGCATACATGTAATTTAGTCAAAGTTTCAACATTAACTTCCATTTGTTTTTTTGTGTTAATTAGGTAAGTTAATGAAGCCCAAACACCTACAAGTGACATTCGCCAATCCTCTCCAGAACAGTGTGCCACATACAAACTTCCATTTTCTATCATGTGACAGCGTCATGTGTTTGTTCCACTCACCAGGTGACACTTTGCTCGAACACGGTGAAGGTTTACCGCCTGGCTCTTGTGGTGGATGTTGAAGGTGTTGGACAGGAAATCATGACTCTGCCCATCAATGCCAGGTTGGACACGAAAGTGAACATGACATTAAATGTGCTTGAATGCAACTCCTTTCAATTATTACTTTTCTCCTCAAAATGCCCAAAAAGTTTGCACATTAACATTATTAGGTCAGTCTTTCAGTTCATCCGTCTGTCATGCACCAGATCTTATTCTTGCTGAATCAAGTGAAAGCCATGGCGCAGGAGAAGGAGCAGTCGATGTGACCTTGTGCATAATGCCAAACCCCTGTTTCCCCTAATATGTGATGCATCATCACTTCGTAGGCTAATTAGTGGGTGTACATATTAAAGATGTTCAGTGTAAATGTGACTTATAGTGTAAAATACTATAGAATAGAGTTGTCTTGTCCAGTGGAGAGAAACTACATGAAGTCAGTTCTTGTTTGAAAAGAGTGTTGAGAATATGAAAAATGTTTTGACTAATGACTGGAAAAAGTGTGAAGTAATGACAATTGACAAGATAAACAAAACTTAAACATTGCATGACTATGACAAGGGAAAAACAAAAACTATGACAAAACCAGAGTCTTAAAAACACTGTAGGATAGTTAACTAACAGAAAGCATGAATGGGTGATTAGCAAATGAAACCAAGTAGCACTGAGGCGGGAAAAACACGAGTCTGAAAACAGAATATAACTTGAACAAAGAAAGTATCACTCGACCGATGAAGCTAAGTTGTTAAGCACCAATCCTCTCAGTTCTGCCCTTTTTTGTGTGCATATGTACCAGGAAGGTTAATTAAAGTTGTCCTAAATACTGAAATGGTTACGGAATGTTTTTAACACCCAACTGTTTATTTCTGCTGTAACATTTTACACTTAAATAAACGGAGACTACCTTGCTTGTGTAGTGGCTCCAGTTTTATTAGGCTTCAATATTTTTGTTTTTTGCAATGATTATTTGGTGCAACCTTTGTTAGTACACAATGATGACTGAAGAAGAACAAAATGTATTGTTTCCTTTGTAAATCATTGACTAAAAACTGAACCCCACTAATATTAATGCAGCAGGGAAGGCTCAGAGTTAAAGCAGAGAAATGAACTGAAGTTAAAAAAGATTACTTCTCCAGATGTATGCACGAGTCTTTTCCTCTTTCTCTCTCTAATTTATACTTTCTTCTCTTTTACAGGTGTGCTGTGCCTGAAATTGTAGTACAGCCTCCAGTTCTAGACTTCCAAAGGTGCTTCCTCCGTCACCCGTACAAGCGACAAATACGGCTGATTAACCCCAGTCATCTACCCGCCTGCTATGAAATTCTAGACCAGGTTAAGTTGATCACCTCAACAAACTTATTATGATCTATATAAGAAAGTCAGTTTTTGTGTCAGCAGTTGTGTCAAAAAAAGGAACTTAATTTTACAAAACTGAATCACAACTAAGCATTTCTAGAAGAAAGGAAAGGTAAGGAAAAAATCTAAACTTTATATATTAAATCATAAGGAAATACACTGATAGGTGATTAATGAAGAAGAAACAGCTACTAATCAAACCCAGAGGAGATTACACAAAAGACGACCTTAAAATTCAACATTGATCAAGATTTGTTGTTCACCTTTCAGCATATCCCTTCAGCTTTCAGTGGTTTGGCAGGGATTTTTAAACAGGATGCTCTTCTTGAGACATTCTTGTTTGTTTTGTCCATGCTGGGGACCGGCACAGGGGGAGCCAGACTGAAGTGCTAGTCCTGCATTTAACCAACTGAGCTATCCAGCTAACTAGCCTTTTGTATTGTCTTTTCTTAATTCAGACTGGACATTTTTCACCATTTAAAAATACAATCCATGTTTAAATGAATAAATGTGCATTTAACTACGTTTCCAGGCTAAATAAAATAGATTTTCTTTATGAATTACCTGTCACTTCCTGCGTCAACTTAAACAGAATTCACCTCAGTGGGAGAATCTGACTTTGTTGTAAGAGTAAAAAGAAATTTAAACTACTTCTCCTAGAGTTTAGATTATTTTTAACTGGAATTCATTTGTACCTAATATGAAAGGGGATTGAAGTATTCAGACAGGTGATGAAGAAGCTGTTATTATCAGAAAACTGCACAGGATAAAGGAAAAGAAGGAACGTGTGCTCTATGTGAGCAGTAAGGCCAAAGTAAAGGTTCATATTTTTAATAAAACAGCTATGCCAAGAGACAATATTGGGTTCAGGAAAGCTCTAGCTTGGAGGAGCTTCAGTGTGTCTGTCTACCAAGAAGATTGAAAAACACTCCAACAAAAGGTCCACCGGGTTTGTAGGATTAATTCTACAACACTGCTGCCAAATTGGTTAATTAATTTTTAAGTTCAGGGTCTGAAATGTTATGCCTGCAAGACATTTGCACAATATTCAGAGAAATATATCATGTCTTAAATCCTATACACTTTTTTTTGTAAATTTATGATAAAAAAACTTGACATGGGCACAGCCTTTATCAAGAATCTGAACAGCTTTAAAGATTCTCCGTGTTTTTTAACTGTTAGATATATATTTGTGTTTATTTTTTTGCTGTCCAAGAGTCCAATGATTGTCCATTTTATTTTCCTGTTTTCAGAAGCTTGACGAAGACTTCTCAGTGTTTTTTAGCAGCCCTGCACCCAAAGGACTTCTTCTTCCAGGCAGCTCAGCAGACCTTCCTGTCCTCCTGCAGGCTCAGGCTATCGGGGAGCTGCATCACACTCTGCGTATTGCCATTTTTGGCAGTCCCCAGCAACCACTTGTTAGTAGATTCAACTTCTGCACTTAAAGTTCAGACTGCACACTTGCATTCAGATGGTGTAATTATGTGCAGAACTGATGAGCAAATCTTGCATTAGTATTCCTCTTCTTTCGTGTTGGATTCTAGGAGGTGCTACTGTCATGCTTTGGGCAGGGACCTGTGGTTCATCTTCAAAACACACAGATCCACTTTGGCAGAATTGCAGTTCTGAAAGATGTTGCTAGACCGCTGCAACTGTTCAATCAGTCTCCTATTCCCGCCCACTTCACTGTTCGAATGGTAAGAACAAAAAGAAACTAAATCATTGAGAAATGGCTGCAGAAATACAAACAATCAATATAGAATAACAGAAAATCAAATGTAAACTTTATAAATACAACAAAGAAATAACAAAACTTGATTTACACAAATCTCATCTGCCAAATCTCCTTCATTCACCTGCTTATTTTTCATTAAAACTGTCTATTTTCTTCTCCTTCTGCCAGTAGCTCACCTCACTCTGGTTGGATATGTGATTAATGCTTTGTTAGCCCAGAGTAATTAGTTATCGTTCCATTTTAATCTTTCCCCAGGTGGTTTACCCTCCTCAGACTTGGGCTCTGTGCCATTTTAAACCAGTCAGATGGTGACATTTTGCCAATGCAGAAATGCAGAAGGGAAACAACTTTAAAAACTGATTAGATGAAAAATGAAGTTCAGTTTTCCATGTTTGATGTAAAATGTTAAAGTCAGTTAGTATGTGTTAGGTTTGCAGGAAAATATAGATATCAGATTAAATGTCTTTGTTTTTGATTATTGATATAGATTTATTAAAGCTAATTCCAATTGAAATAAAAATGATGATGGATGCTGTTTCCAGTTCTGTGCTCTTAGTTTTGTTATAAAAGTGATGAACCGTCCTCCTGCTTTTGAGCTCTTTTTAAATTGCCATTAGTATAAAAGGTTTTGTGCTAAAGCAAAAATGAAAAATTAAAGTAGAAATGTAAAGTAAATAGCATATATTTTTTACAATGAATTAGAATTAGAATAGACGTCTTTGACTTTGAAGTAATTAAGATTAAAGAAAGTTTCAATTAAACTTCAAAGGGCTAGTGGGTGAACTTTACATTTCCAAAAATGAGGAAAGACAAATTGTCCACAGTTTTCATGACAAAACAGAAAGGGAGATTTTTTTCACCTTGTGTACATTGTGTTGAAATTAAGTCATGTCATCTGGACTTAAAGTCTTCGTTGTTTGGGTCTTTCAGTCAACCCATGTACCTTGGAAAAAGAATACTAAATTTAGCCACAAAGATAAAAGATGTTTTAAGCCGAACTACAGAAATATATGTTGAAGACTGCAAATGTGTTCATTTAATTGCTATTGTTTTTATGTATCTCATTTAGCCAGTGAAAACGCAATGCCAAATGCACACACACAAATTAAAATGCACAGGGGCAGACCTTGCAAAATTTGTGTGACCCTGCACTCTCCTCTGAAGCAGTGTCGAGGGAAGGAGTTTCTTTCCTGCATTCTCAGGCGTCGATCGATGCAGATTCTCTTAGAATTACGTTGCATCTTCCAGACAAAGAGCCACATCAGTCGAACAGCTGACAGGGGATTATGGGAGTTTTGCAGAAAGCTATCATGCTGAGTTGTTGTTAAAGTGTTTTTCTTTGAGAGCAACTGGATCAGTAATGTAGCCCAGAAAAATATCCTTACAACCAGAGCTGGATAGGAGTGTAGAGTTGCACTGTTGAAGTTTTATCTGAGAGAGTATTCCTGCTTCGAAAGATAATTCTGTTATTTTTCATTGTGTGAAAGTTACCAAGCAAAACACATATACAAAAGGAAAGAAGACAGTAATGTCTGGCCACACAGGATAGATTTAGATAATTACAGTAAGGAATATATTGCTGTGCGTGTTCATGATGGAGCGCAGAGCCCGTGCTTGAGTTCTGAACTATTCTGACTCATGCTGCATTCAATCAATCCTAATCAAGCTGAGGGATGCTGCGGGTTCAATGTAATCATTGAGATTCTGCACCTCTTACTCATCACCCTGGGGAGTCAATCCCCCTCTCTCTTTTTTCTGACCCCACCCACTCCCATCAACCTCCTCCTATACTGCCTCCACAAGCTCCTTCTCACGATCACACAAACCGCAGGACAGAGATCGGTGCCTCCCAGAGTCGATCGCTGTTTAAGTGCCGAGTTTAAACACGACAATGAAACAAAACGGTAAAATCATTTTTCTTCCTTTTCCAGCTCAGTGCCACAATAAAGAGGTCCGGTGCCGTGTTTGAGCGTTTCTCCATATATCAACGCACTACTGTGTTGTTCTACAGGCTTCACTGCGTCTATGGGAAGCTCATTTTCAGAATCCCATTTAAAAGTTTATGTTCCAGCTATCCATCAGCCCAAACGCTGTATAGAACATTGATTGTGATCTGGACCACTGCTTGGTCAGATGTATATACAGCACAGGGAGCAAAATAAAGACTCAACATGGGATGTACTACTGTTTTTCTCCTCAAACCGGAGTTTTATTCAAGGAGCCGTGATTCAAAAAGCAGCAAAAATAAGAAATTTTTCTGCAATTGTTTTGGAGAATAATTAAAAAAAATTTAATACTTTTTCTAATACTAACAAATTATTTAAATATTTCACGGATCTTAACATTGCATGTCTGAAGATCCCTCTCATCACATTACCCTGTTCATATTATTGATACTTTCTGTCTTAGTTACAGCAGACAGAGAGCCATGGGTCTGCTTCAGCCTCTTAGATCTTATGTTGCACAGAGGTTTGATGTGGTTATGTTGTCATTCGATACACGCTTAAACCCTCAAAGTCCAGCTATGGCTGCAGTCTCAGGGTTTGTGCAGTACAGTTTAAGGAAAGTGTCTCCTCAAGGGAGGTGTTTTAATGCATCACATTTCAGACACGCCAGGATCTACTGGAACACTCCTGTCTCCAACAAAAACTCATCTGGACTACTGTTTTTTGTTTTTCCTCAGAACCATCGAGGGTCATTTTGGAGGGTTGAACCCAGTGAGGGTGAAGTGCCAGCAGAGAGCCAGCTGGTGCTGAAGGTGGTGGCTCACCTGAAGGACACTCTTCAGTTCCAGGACAAGTTGAAAGTTTCTATCCAGGACAGTCAGACTCTAATCGTCAGTGTTTCAGCCACAGGCACTGGCACTACGATTGTCAGCAACAGACCGTTAGGCCCAAACCTTGACCTCGGCACATTCTTCAGGTAGAGAATGTCCCAGGCTGGTCAATCTGTTTAAAAACTGTTGGTGTTACAATCCATGTCATGTGGTGTTCTTTCCTCATCATGTCTTGTTAGCCATGGGTTGTGCCAGTACCACTTTAAGTTGACCAACCAAGGCCAGCGGGTTCATCGAATGTACTGGAAGATTGACAGCAGCCCTCCCTCTAAAAGACATAAAGAAAAGAGCTTACCAGAGAAATCGTTCCTGCCCCCCATCTCAACTACCAGGCAGAGAGATACTCTTAGCTATGGGTCTTCACTCCCCTCCAGCAGAGAGAAACCAATGTTTAGCCTTAGCCCGTCTCGTGTTGAGCTTTTTCCTGGCTGCTCAGCTGACATGGTACTGACAGCAACCTCAGACTCTCCCCAGGTGACGTAGTTGTCTTGAATGCATGCACCTGAATAAAATGAAGGTCTACGTTTCTTCACTACGGCTTTTATGTGATTGTGGAATGTGTCTTCTTGTCTTTCCAGGTTGTGCGTGAGCGTCTGGTGTGTCATGGCATTATTGGTCGGCAGGGCTCTCAGGAGATCATCATGACTGTAGATCTTACCTGTCGTTTTGTTGCCCCCGTTCTGAGTATTCCAACAAAGAAGTTGAATTTCTTTATGAAGAAGGTAGGACCCTTCTACCTTACCCTTGTAGCTTCTGTTTTAGCTTCTATGACTGATTGGATCTACCTAATCCAGGTATTAGACAGTGTTTAGGGAAACATCTAAGCAACATCTAAAGCAACAGAGACAGTGGCGCTCTGACCCACAGTTACCTGTCTGTGGTTTAGACCATAGGTCAGGCAACTTGCTGAAACAGTAACTGCTCTCTACAGTAGGGAATAATAGTCTGAAAAAGCTGGCTTCTGCAAATATATGACCAAATGTCCAAGTAAAATCCCACATTGACACAAAAACACCTGATGTTTTGTCATTGCAGAGTTGAGTGTTTTTTTGATTGAGAACCTTCATCATTATGTTTACGTTCGTTTTTCTTAGTTATTTTTTCTTCCAACAAGTCAACTCTCCATCCAATCAACTATTCCTGTAATATAAGAGCTGCTTAGTGATAAGGTTTACACACACCGCTTCTGTACTTTTCCTTGGTTTCGTTTTTCAATCTCAGCAAAGTTAGTTAAATCTACCTGATTTATAAAGGGAGAGCTTTCAGCGTGTCTCTACTTTAGCTACAGTAGTAACAGGCTTGTACTTCTCTTGTAGGTCAAAGGGGAGAAGCTGCCTCTTCTTTTTGAGAAGCTGCTCCTGAAGAATGTGTCATCTTTGTCTTTGTCCATTGAGCTCAAACTTGGAGAACCTTTCTTTCTGTGTGATGCCTCTGGAGAACAAAGCTCAGCTACAAAAAAGGTGAACTTCTACTCATGTAAAGTTTATAATTTTATTTTAGTTTTAGTTTTAGGAGTTTGCATGCTTAGGCAGTTTTGCACTAACCGGCACATGTTTGTTTTTTGTTTAGTCATTAGTGTTGGGTGATGGGAAACAGGCTGAATTATGGGTATGTTTCAATCCAAGTTTCTGTCAGGATCGACAGTCACGTGTTGTGGATGAGGTAAGTAGTGTACTTTCCTTTAAAATTGACAGTGAACACCCCAGCACACGTCACCATGTCATGCTAAAAAGTTTTACTTTCAGTGAAATCACACAAATGTTTGTCTTTTTTTTTTACATTATTATCAGTATCTTGACATAATTTACTTGGGACATCCTCAACAAGATGTGGTGGAGTTGCATGCAGAGGTCCACTTCCCCAACCTCCACTTCTCCTCCACTATGGTTGATTTTGGTTGCGTGTTCAACGGCACAGAGACTCACAAAGTACTCACTGTCACCAACTGTTCTCTGCTTCCTGTGTCGTATCACTGGGCTTTTCTGGACAACCACGAACAACCAAAGATCAGGTACATTTACACCAGAATTCATGTCAAGTCCCTACATTACACAGCTTTGCTGTCACAAGAAAGACGTGGTTGCAGAGTGTATGATTACATTTGCTGTAAAAAGAGCTTAGATTAAATAAAAAGCAGTTTTTTGTGCAAACTTATGTGGATAGTCTCTTTTGCATATTTACATGTATGTAAAAACATGAGTGTTGGATCATAAACCCCAATGAAGAAACAAGAAGAGACCAAATCTAGAAATTACACAGACTGACTATAAGTATAATATTTGTCTTCATAAATATCTGTTTTTTTTGTGGGAAACAACATTAAAAAAAAGTCATCATTTAGTTAAACAGTTTCTTCCCACTGCCCCACCCTGCATGTTTTACATGTTTCTCTTCTCCAGCACACCTAGTTTAAATGACTGTGCTCTTATCAGGCTTCTGCAGAGCTCAATGAAGGGCTCACCAGTCAGAACAGCAATTGATAGTTGCTTTTCTATCAGAGCCACTATTGATTCTGGTTACTTTTCTGACCTCAGGTTATTGAAGCTAATTGGTTTAATTCTACAGATGAGGATTTACTGAATTATTTATTCTATTAGAATAGAAAATGAACATGAGTGTAACAGATTAAAAAAGGTTGGTAAGGTAGAAGGCTGCCACGCAGGAATCCAGGGTTCCCGGAGGGGAATGAACAATGGTACTGGGGGCAGTTACCATATCAAAGGCCTTGGGCAAGACCCTTAACGCTGCTACCTCCCGAGTGCGGTTCGGCGGCCCCCAGGGGATGGGTCAAATACAGAGAAGAATTTCCCCCATTGTGGGATAAATAAAGTACCAATTATTATTATTATTATTATTATTATTATTATTATTAACTAATGCTGTGATCTCTCTGCAAGTTACAGAGAAAATGTGTGATTTTCTTTGTTAATAAAAATGACATGCAATATGGTAGGCTTTTGCACCACAAGAAATAAATGACGATTTATCGTATTTCGGGCAGATACTCGCTGCAGTGTTTTTTCAGGTAAATACCCTAGGGCGGTTCAGTTAATTAACTCACCTGCTCAGCGTCCTATTTAAGCCAGGTGCGCAGTTGTTCATTCTTTCTTACCTTCAGCGCTCATTCTTCGCCGGTCTCCGAGCCCGCGGGTCTCCTTCTCTTTCGGCGTCTTGCCGTGTTCCCCCGTCCTTGGGAAGGATGATCCCCATCTTTCTGGTGTGGGGTTTTGGTTTCGCCGCGTCTGCTCTCCTTAATTTCTCCTCCGATCCGCGGGCGGCTGACGATCCGCGGGCGGCTGCCGGCGCACAGCGCATTCGTTTCGCCGCGGTCGCGTGCATCTGCAGGGGGTGTGCTTTCCGCAATGTTCGGGATGTCCGTGCCCCCCGATCAGGAGTAGTCGGGTCTTCTCGTCTGCCGTGGTCACCCCAATTATCCACGGTGAGCGTCGCGCGGTACTTTTCCCGTGTAGTTTTCTATGGCTGCGTCTCACTTCCTGTTTACTTCGGTGACGTCACGCCCCTAAGGACCCTGGGAATTGTAGTTTTTTTTTCCGGGTCCTTCATGATGCACTTCTGATTCTTTTTCTGCTGCGTAGTTCTGCGTCGTCCGGTTGTTTTATTTTATTTATTTTTTTCAGGGGTTGTGGGGTCCTTTCTGTGGTTGTGAAGGCTGGCAGGCCTCGTTTGGACAGGTTTCTCATGCTGGCTGAATTTATCGTGGCTTTTAGCATTTGTTTTCTATTGCTGTTTTGTTCTTTGGGAGCTGTGTGTAAATCTTGATTGTCTTTAATTTGATGCTGGCTTTATTATTATGGCGGTTCTTCTGTTTGTTTTCTTCGTTGTTGTAGCTGCTGGTTAGTTGGAATGTGAATCAGTGTCTCTTGGACCCGTCTCTGCTCTATGGACATTTTCCCTTATGATTGGTCTCTCTTATGCAGCGTCTATGGCTCATTTTATTCACTCTGCGATCCTCATTCATTGCCCCCGCACGTTCTGCTCCACCTGTTTTTCCCCGCTCTGTGTACCCCAGTGGGTCATGCCCTGGCTTCAGGGACTTGCGTCGGCCGCATTAGTGAGTGTGTCAGTCTCGTCGCGGCCTCGTTTTCTCGGCTGGACAGTTAATTTGTTATTCTCTCTCTAGTTTGGTTGGAGGTTTGTGGGGGCTATGTGATGGATTCTTCCGGGGCATCGTTTTCAAGCTGCCACTAAGGGTGGCCCCTAGGAAGTGTTCAGGTTGATGTGACTTGATCTGGACCTGCTAGCGCCTCGCAGTTAATCTTCTGGGCATCAGTGGCCTGGTTCCCCATGCGCCTTCAGGATTGGTATATATTTTCTTCAGCTCCCCATGCTGTCTCCACGAATTTCCTCCGAACGCGATATAAGGCTGAGGATGACTGTCACTGATGGTCTCACTGTTCTGCCTCTATGCCTCTCAGTGGCGTCTCTTGGCCTTCAGTTGGCGCTCGAGGTGTTGGTCGGTTTACCTTTCCGTTGTCGTGGCAGTCCTCATAAAATCGACTTTATCGCCCTGTACTGGATATTTGTCGGCGATGGGTGCCCTTCATTTTGCATGTTATTGATTGTTTCTTGGTGGCCAACTTTACTCTGTATCCCTGGTCTTTTGAATCTCTGTGAAAAAACTTTATTTTCAAAATTGGGTTTCCACGTTATCTATAATGTATGGTCCTCCACCCGTCCGGATTTATTTTTCTTCTATAGATTTGGGTGGTTCATTGATGCTTGTCTCTCCCCATTATGTCATCTCTGGCTTTTGTGCAGCATGTCGTTTCTTCGAATTTTGGTTGGATATGATTCGTCAATGATTGGGCCACCTGACGTTTGCTGTAGCTTTGGTCCTATGGTCATCCGTTCATCTTGTGTTCTTGTTCTGGGTAGTTCGATCCTGGGCCACGTGTTCCTGTTCTGGATTTTCGTGTTTTGCGTTTGATCTTTCCCTCTTTATGCCTGAAGTGGTTTTGTGATACCTGTTGTGTCTTCAGGCTCCCTCCACTTGTTCTCCTGAGTCTGCGCCTTCTGGTTTGGGGGAAAAGGATTTAAGAAGAGTGGTTTGTGTTTGTCCGGCCGCCGGAATCTACAGCTCTGTTGGTTTTTAAGGGTTGTCCGGTTATTTCATCCTTGGAGATTATATTAAAGCTGATTCAATATTGAATGATAGTATTGTCATCGGTTGACTTGGTTAATGTTTAAATAACACCTTGAGCAACTTCTACCCTGACCGTAGGAAATATATCACTTGCGCTCTCAAGCTTAGTTCAAGAGTTAAATCTTGTGTCCACAAGTCAGTCTTCCATCTGCCTTGTTTAAGCAGATGACACTCTGCTAGATGCATCCCCATTTAGAGGCTTGTTATACTCCGCCTCTAAATGCTTAAGGTTCAGTCTAGCAAAAAATACTATCAAAACCTATGATCCCTCATGGCTCTCAAGTTCTCTTTTGCAGTATCCAGACGCCATTGGCTAATTAAAAATTTGAGAATCACTAATATCAAATCAAAGCATCAAATCCAGCCGAGCTGTAATCCTTTGCTACGTGGGATGTTGACCTTCCTCATCTACAAATCTCCTTGGCTACTCTTCCCATCACCTGCTCCTCGATGGCCTCCTGAAGGTGCGTCCCTCTGAAACTGTCAAAGGTTACTTTTCTCATCATTGGAGTATATAAAAATTGGTGTTAAGATTTCGTGCAGGTTATATATTTCACTATCATTTCACTGTTGGAATTTGTGATTATGGGGGTTTCTAGGGTGCGATAAATCCACAATGGGTCTTTACCTTTACTATCTACTAAATTTCACTTTCTCAGATTTGTTGTTTCTTTTTAAAAGCACTGTTATTTAATTTATCTCAATCATTTTTGAAACTGATCAGTTTCTGGGTTATTTATATATTCTTGTCAAGACTAATACTGCTTTGTTTTTATCTATGCATCGCATCCTGAGCCTGCGAACCCCTACGCCCCGATCAGCTTCTCCGTTTCCAGGAAATGATGTCACCCATGCATTCCTTGATCTGGTGCTGCAACGATGACTGCTCGACGTACCTATTGCTGCACTGAAAGTGACGGGGCGTTGGACCTCCTCTGCATTCCAATGACACTTCTGACTGAATTAATTAATCAATGTCAACCGCAGAATGAATGTAAATTCTTCGATTATAGATGTTAAAAGAAAATTATAGCCAGGTGGAAGCCTCAAAAATTTAGGTTGCTCTAAGTTGTATCATAGTTTGCGCGGTGCTCGGATCTGGTTCTTAAGCTCATTTGTTTGTAGTATGCCAATGAAGCATAGTAAATATGGGCGTTGAACTCGTTCTTAATATTGGGATGGAACCTCATTTATATGGATGTTCCTTGAGCGCTTATAATTGGTATGCCAAATGGAGAAAATTATGGCTATTAAGCTCGTTCGTGGTACTGTCGTTGGGAGCTTCGAAATAACGGATGTTACTTAAGCGCGTGTATATATAGTTGCCAAAATGGTAGAGTTTATGGTCATCAAAGTTGTTCTTAGTTTAATAGAAGTTTGAATAATGGCTGTTAAGCATGTCATACGCCATCGGAAGCTTTGGATTGGATGTTAAGTTAGTGTATCATACGGGTTGTTTGGCGGTTTAAATTATAGTTTAGCACAGCGTTTTGCGGAAGTGAGCTTACGTTCTAAGATCAGTTTATGTTGGCTCCCCTTTTATTTCTTTCCCTCTCTCTTTCAGATAGTATGTTCCTCTAGTGGTTTCCACGAACAGGAGCGACCCTACGGTCAATGGTGCCGGGTCACACATAGCAGATCCACTAGATAGCATGTCCCCTTCGTGGCGCTGTACTCGAACGGGGCGGCCCAACGGTCAATGGTGCCGGGTCACACATAGCAGATCCACTAGATAGCATGTCCCCTTCGTGGCGCTGTACTCGAACGGGGGCGGCCCAACGGTCAATGGTGCCGGGTCACACATAGCAAATCCACTAGATAGCATGTTCCCTTCGTGGCGCTGTACTCGAATGGGGGCGGCCCAACGGTCAATGGTGCCGGGTCACACATAGTAGATCCACTAGTTAGCATGTTCCCTTCGTGGCGCTGTACTCGAATGGGGGCGGCCCAAACGGTCAATGGTGCCGGGTCACACATAGCAGATCCACTAGATAGCATGTTCCCTTCGTGGCGCTGTACTCGAACGGGGGCGGCCCAAACGGTCAATGGTGCCGGGTCACACATAGCAGATCCACTAGATAGCATGTTCCCTTCGTGGCGCTGTACTCGAACGGGGGCGGCCCAAACGGTCAATGGTGCCGGGTCACACATAGCAGTCATACTGGGAAATGAAATGAAAATGGAATGCTGCCGAAAACACACCCCATTTTATTACACACTGATTTTACATTCACATTTTCTCTTCTTCTGGATGATTTTAGTGTTGGGGGTTTTGTTACCCGAAAGTTTTATGGAATTTTATGGAAGTTTTATGGAATTGAACGCCTTATGCCAAACGGAAATATGTGAATGCCAACTTAAAGAATGTGGAAAAATGTCAAATAAATATTTCTTACTGCAAGAGTTGTCTGACTGAAATGACGATTTATCGTATTTCGGGCAGATACTCGCTGCAGTGTTTTTTCAGGTAAATACCCTAGGGCGGTTCAGTTAATTAACTCACCTGCTCAGCGTCCTATTTAAGCCAGGTGCGCAGTTGTTCATTCTTTCTTACCTTCAGCGCTCATTCTTCGCCCCACCCTCCTCCCCGGCTTCCACCTGTGGGCTCCGTAAAGGGGGGTTTTGTTACCCGAAAGTTTTATGGAATTTTATGGAAGTTTTATGGAATTGAACGGAGCCTTATGCCAAACGGAAATATGTGAATGCCAACTTAAAGAATGTGGAAAAATGTCAAATAAATATTTCTTACTGCAAGAGTTGTCTGACTGAAACATTTTTATTTCTATCATGATTAATGACATGGTACTCTTGAGTCTGAAACCTTAGTGCCTTTAAGGAATATTAGATTACAGAACAAAGATGAAATGTAATCGTTTTTTTCAGACTTCAGTGTACAGTAAACCCTTGTTTATCGCGGGGGTTACGTTCCAAAAAGAACCCGTGATAGGCAAAATCCGTGAAGTAGAAAGTTAAGAAACCTCTATTTTTTTAACAATTATTATACAATTAAATACTCTGTTAAACATTGAAAAGAAAGAACAAACCATTTTACAGGCTCAAACATTTGTTTCACAAATCAAAGTACTTTAAAAACATTTTTTTTCAACAAATAACTTCTGTACTGTACTGTCAAATAATAATTTTAATCATGATCAATGTGAACAGAAGGCTTCAAATCGCGGAGATTAGCCCCACCCACCGCGACCCGAAGAATTGGATTAAACGGGAGAAAATTTAAAATGATCATGAAAAAAATACAAAGTACAAACGGACAAATAGTGGTTCAGGTGTATTTCAATGCTCTTCAGTCTGAGAAGCTGCAGTGTTTTCTCCTTCTCAAGCCCGCGGTGCAGCTGTGTTTGTTCAGGAGAAGAACATAGTGATTGACAGTTGTTGTCGCTCTTTTTCTATGGGTTTTAGAGAAACTTGAAATTGCAAGATGATTTGCATGTACGTAATTTGGAAAGCTGATTTACGTACGTGTACATATTAAACAGCAACATTATTGACGTGCAGGTAGAGAAGAAGCGGAGTGACTTTTTTAGCCAATCAGAATGCAGAACACAATGCACGATGCAAATCCGTGAAGTAGCGAAACCGTGAAAAGTAAACCGTGATATAGCAAGGGATCACTGTATATCAGTAGTGCAAAATTTCCACATCGTCTAAAGGCTTCGTCTTTATTTAAGCCAATCTCAATTCACTCCAGTATGAAATAGCTTAAATTCTCAACAGAAAGGAACATCTAGTCGGGTTTTAAAGACATTTTTCCAATGGTTACATTTAATATCTAAGCAAATCCACTGGTGGGTTTACATTCTGAACCTAACCCTATGATTTTGTGCTCAAACAAAAGTATGGCAGTGGCTCAGGTGGTTGAGCAGGTCGCCCAACAATCGAATGATTGTTCAAACTCCACTCTCCCCAGTCAAATGTCATTGTGTCCGTGCCTCCAGTGTGGCTCCACTGGTGTGTGAATGGGTCTGAATGTCCTGGTGAGGGTCAGAGGCGCTGTAGGCGTGTACTTGTCTACGGTTTACCCAAGCTATTAATGCAGCTTACCATCACCGGGTATGAATGAGGAGTGAATGAATAATGTACACATATTGTAAACTTTGAGCGTCTGGAAAGGTGCAGAAAAATCCAATCAACTATCATTATCATTATGTACACTGTAGTCAAGTCGTGAACAGTTCTCCGGGGGTTTTTACACCTCTTGGCAAAATATTTCTTTTGTCTGATAGAGACTTTCAAAGGATTTTTAGCTGTTTCTTGTTATTTTTCTATTTCTTCTTTTATGTTCACAAACTGAATTTGCAGAATCTACAATGTTTTTCCCGTAAGTCTGCTTCTGCTGTGGCATTTATGATACTACATGTTTGCTTGTTTTTGGCATTTCCTTTATATATATGCCCTTAGTTACTAAAGATTTGTTGTCAAAAAGTTTTGTATCTTTTGAAAACAATCAGTACTGCATAAAAGACAATAATTTTGTGCCATGTTTTATGCTTTAATGCTTTTTATTACATTTTCTTGTTTTTTGCTCTTTATTAATTAAGCCTGTGGTTTAGAATTTGGGTTTTTCTGCTCTGCTTCCTGTGCCATCAGGCCAGGTCAACCAGCAGTTTTGGTTTCAGCTACCGGTTAGCTCTGGATGTATTTATTCAGTGTCAATGTTTCCATCAGATCTGTTTGTCTTCACTCTTAACTTTAGTCATGATTCAAATTTCTGTCACATTTAAATTTTGCTAATTGTTAAGTTATGTTCTTTTTTCTTTGCAGAAATATCAGTTTAGCCAACTTACCTCTGCTAAAATCTTTCACCTTCACATAAAGTAATCGTGTATGTCGGTCAGTATTGATTTAGACTTAAACTGGTTTGCATTGTTCATCTCTGAACACATTCATAAAGAAGTTAAGATAATGTACAAAGATTCAAATGAAGCTGTTTGTTCTTAGTGTTGTAGCTGTACACAACTGAAGGGTGTTTATTCTCTTATTATGTGCCTTCAGACATGCTGTTACGGACCTGCAGCAAAAACAACATTGGAATACTGAGTAGGCAAAGCTCAGCGACAAGAGCAGCGAAGCTCTCTGCCATGCATTAAAACTGCCCACTGGGATGCTTCAGTACTGTAGCCATACATTTAACCCGGGGAATTGAAAGCCAGATCCATTATAAATTCTCTGGGGACGACACATTTACTGATTGTGGGCTTTATAAACTTTGCAGTGTTTCTCATTTGCGCCTTCTCTTTGGCTCGTCTGAATGAACTGTGAATACTCCAGCAGTCTGACCATGGCCCTGAACCAAATAACAGCAATAGCTCTGCAAGATTTGTCATCCTCAATCAGCTTTTTTCTCTGACTCCTTCATCCATTGGTGCTTTTTTCTTTTTTGTCTCTCTTTCTGATTCCAGGATTTTACACAGCTTATTTGTCCTCTTTCCTTCTCCAGTCTTTTCTATCTCTGCGCTCCCCTGCTGGTGCTTCTCCTTTCTTTGTAATCCCAATCAACCTCCTCTCTATCTTCAGCCTCTCCCACTTAAAGATTGTGACCTCTCCTAACAATCTTCCTCATAGGACATCATGCTAATTAAATGGAGACCTCACCCTGTGTTCAGACAGTTCTGTCACACAAAATCTTCACTATCTGGCTTTGTTCAGCTAAATACATCCCTATTGTTAATTATACCAAAATTTTTGGAGATGGGGTTTTCAGTAAAGTAATGGTTTTTTTTGTATTTTTAGATAGTGGAAAAGACTCCATGTAGATACTTCAGCACCACCCCCTAGCTTTGGGATTACAGCTATATTGACTGATCTGTGTGTGAAAAACCTGCAGATGTCACAGAGTTTAAAGCTAAAGCCAGAGGGAGGAGTTCAACTGAAAAAAAAAGACTTTCCAATAACAATCTGCTCACACTTTTCAATAGATCCTCAAAGCCTGTTGGGGGAAACGTCAAACTGCAAAGATGGAAATAAGCTGAGTGTAACCAATGATCAAAGTTTCATATGTGACTCATGGGAAATACATGTATAAGAGAGATTTCGTCACATACATTCAACATTTAGATCATACATAAACACTGGCAGTTCTACACTAACCTACTCCCTGGGCGAGCAACTCCCCCCCCCCCCCCCCCCATTTAATTCATTCAATTTAAAGTACCCTTTTAAATAATATTTATACAATATTTTTTTTTTTGGGACAGATGTATTGTCTAGCTAGCAAGTTCCCCACTTTGCCCAACAATAGTTGGATAGGCTCCAGCATTCCCTTGACCCTGAACAGGACCAGGAGGGTTCAGAAAAGAGATGCATGAATGTTCTTTTTCTTGTTTGTTGAGTTCTGATATCTTTTTCTGTCAGTAACTCTTGATAATATATTCACACTTGGGTTCTGTTTTTAATTAACAAGCTGCTTTTGATCTGTCCTTATCCTCTTCCATTTTGTATAACCACATAAAATGCTAATTCCCTTCTATCTCTTCTTCCTGGAAAACCTCATTGAATAAAGGAAATGTGAAGGAAGGATTTGAAGATTTAGGGAAAGGAGATTTCTTGGATTTAGAGAATTATTCATGTCTTCATCAGTCTGTCAGATCAAACTGTGCCTTTACAAAGATCGGCACATTAGGTTAAGGAATGATGGCATGGTCAGTCTGACCGTGGTCAAAATAACGATCAAGGAACAATTGTATTTTAATTCATTTTATTGTATTTCAATAGGGGTGTAACAATTCATTTTAACAACAATTCCATTCATCTTATAATTTGTGGTTGTTGGTACAATTCATAGTTGATATCGGTACATTGGTACAAGTCATATTTAAAAAAAAATAAAAGCAGTGAGCATGGTGAGCTCCATAGTCCCGCACTATGACCCCTAACTACTAAAAAACTATACAGTGCGGGACTATTTAGTGCGCTTGATTTTAAAAGCAATTCAGACACTATGCTAACTAAATTTCTTTTTTTCTAAACGGGAAATATGACCTCAAAGAATTCCTGAAGTAAAAATCGAATCAATACGAGCATTTTACAATGGCTATTTATGAAAATACTGTGTTCTGACTACGAAAAGGTTGATTGTTTATTTAAAAAGTACATTTAAACATATTTTTTCCCCCAAAAATTGTTGAAATGAAATGCATTGTGGTCTATTTTAGCTAATCTAGTGAACATCGATGCACACTGGTTTTTCGCAGAGACCTCTGGGAGTTTGCTAGGGCACTCAATTTTGGAATTGTTGATTCGGACAGCACTACAAAATCGCGAACGCACTTTATAGCTCACAATGTAGTGAGTAGTGAAAGAATTCTGACATATTTCTATAACTCTCTGTTTGGAGGGCTAAATGTAGGGGTAGAGACTAGGGTGAAGCCGTAGGGTTAGGGGAAGAATTTAGATTTTACAGTATTCAGTGTTTTTTGCTTGTTAACATTTCACACGCTCGTTCATAATATAGCTAAAAAGTTGCATAAGAATCAAGTGCTAAAATGTCCCCCGCAGATTTATACTTGATCAAACATACTACCTCTGCTTTTGTTTTGTTCCGCACACAAACTGGACTGCAGCAGGATTTCTGCTCAGCCTCCCACTAGTACTTGTTTCTCCCCACCCATCTATCTGTTGACGGACTGCTGGAAATGGGATGTTTGCGGTTCAGCAATCTTTGAACACGAGAAAACACAGTCTCAGTCTCTGTGAACATGAAGAAAAGAAGGAGGAGAGAGAGAGAGAGACGGATATGAAAATGTCAGAAAAGGGCTATTTCTGTTTTGTGTTCAGCTCCTGCAGAGTCATCGGGTGCCGCCTCACCATCTGTTCCTGTGTTCGCACATCACTGATTTTTAAAGTCTTCAGTGGAGTGCGCATTTTAAAAAGCAATCCACCCCAGAATACTTTAACCTTCAGGGTTTGATTTCTCTTCTATCACTTGGCGGCCAGCTCATTCGCTGAAACAGCATTCCTCACTGCGATCATACAGCAGTGCCCCCTGCTGGTTTGTTTTTGAACAACCCTGTGAGCTGGTGTGACAGGACTGTCACTGCAGTTGTGCGCACACCTGTGCATGAGCTGGATCAGCCCAGCATTTTCCTGTCCAGTTTTAAGATGTCTTTACTCATTAAATCTCTGTCATTCGCTTTCATGGTCATTCAGCACTTCACTGCAATCTATCCTGACCTGTTTCCTGCTGCTTGCCTATTAAAATTCCTCTTAATTATAGAACACTCTGTTTAATTAACTTGATGGATGCAGCCAGTGTGATTCCACAGGGAGAGAAAGAGGGGAGAAGAGAAAGAAAATTAGAGACTAAGTTCGTTGGGGTGTTGCTACTGAAGACTTTTTGCTTATGTTGGATGTGGATTATGCATGAATGATGGTTTGGATACACAATAGAAGCGTATGATTTCCTTTTGGTTACATTTTGTCTGCATGCCTCACTGACCCCTTTAATTTGCTTGTTTTCATTCCGTTGAAAGATGAGATTTTTTTCTTGTCACAGTAGAAGGATTTCGCCCAGATGTTGTTATTGCATATTTTTTTGCTGAATTCCAACTTAATTGATAATTATCCTTTATTTGACTTCTACACAGAAAGTCTGAGATAGTGGATGAAAGGAAGAGAAGACAGGTTGAAGAGTGGAGGAAGAGCCCATCTCCAGCCCCCCGTCATGCTCTTCCTCAAAGCCCCAAACCTGATAAAGAGGAGCAGAGCATTGAGCTGCACCCTGTGTGTCTGGAAGAGGTAGGCAAACAAACCAGGGCTTCCCTGAGATCCCCAGCAGGCTGCTAGTAGCTTTTCCAGTGTCTGTGATACATTTGTGTCACTGTGGTGGTAAACACACATTCATGCTTCACACTTGTTCTCATCTGTCAGCCTAAAGTGTCTGAGAGCATTTATCTTATCAGAATAAATACCAATCAAACCACTTAGCCATAAAGAGAGAATTTAAGAAATTAGGAACTAAGTTTATTGAGATAAAAAAGGGGTAGTATTGTATTGTTTTTCTTTGTGTTTTCAAATGACAAAATATTTCAGTAAAAAAAAACGTGACCCCTAAACGCCAATTTGATGGAGATATGCATCAAACATCTTTAACTCCAAATGTACCTTAATTTAGCATCCATTTGAAAGCAAAACCACAAGTGAATTTTTTTTCTTAGCTGGAAATATATTCCGGCATCAAGGGAATAAAAAAAGTCATATTTTTCTTTGTTGCTGTAGGAAACTGATGACATTGATTATTTGGCTCTTAAAGGATAGAAACAGACTTTTTAATTTTTACCAATAAAACTGAAAATCAGTACTCGTGCTCATCAAAACAAACCATTTCAAAATTCTGCCACAGACATGACCCTCATTTTTCCCAGTCTTAGTGCCACCTTTAGTCAAAATATGGGAAAGCTAATGCAAAATGGATTCCGTTTTGAAGAAAACTGTCAAGTTACTTGAATGGTTTTCCTCCGAGCTCACAGGCCGACTTTAGTGTCTTAAACTTTACAACCTTTAAAAACCACACAATCATTTTTTAATTGACACAGAAGTCCATACTGGAAAACTCATTCCTGTCTTTTAAGGTTAACATAGCTTGAAAATGTATTTGTCAGAAGTTAATTAGCAAGATTGCCATCTGAACATCACGTTTGTGGAAGAGGAAATTTTGATTCATATTGTGTCACAGTTAAAGGTTCAGGATACAAAAACTTGGTTGTTGTGGTTTACTCGGGGGAAACATTTTAAAATGCAAAACTAAAAAAGCAATCTTTTTATTTTTCTCTTTCAGGTTTTTGACATACTGCCAATGTTTGGTGATTTGCAACCTGGAGACGAGCAGTTTGTCACATTCTCATTCTTCGGTCATGAGAACATCAGCAGGGAGGTGGTGGCGCAGTGCCGCGTAAAAGACGGGCCAACGTATGAAGTCCAGCTCAGGGGAGAAGCCTCAGAGATCCGATTCAGCCTGGATTCCACTTGTCTTGACTTTGGTCTGCTGGTAGGAGCCAAGGTTTACTGTATTTCCATGTTTATTCACACCAATGGGCTTTGGCATTTGTGTTTATTTAGGGATGTTAATCCCCACCTCTGAGGCCAATTCAAATCGCATCTTGATTTGCTATCATACAGTGAAGCCCTCTACTGATACTGTGGTGATTCATCTGTGCTGCTGACAATTCATTATTGATTTGACAATAAATTGACTTTGTACCAGGCAATGCGGTTTGAACGGATTATAATGGGATTTAAAACGATTCAACATATGACAAAGACTCTACAAGCTCACATCTGGTCCTTAAATGACAGCTATAACTGTGTCTGTAAATATTTTTTTTGTTCGTTTTCTTGAGACGATGACTTAATAACTCTTTATCACATGATAACAATAACAATTTTCTTAGTACAACATAACAAAAGTATAACTTGTTATCTTGCAATAAGGATCTTTGATTTGACACCAAAGTTTAATAAAGTGTTACCTTGACAAAAAGAAAAAAAAATGTAATTGCTCATTCATATGTTCTTTGTGAAATGAAGCTGGATAAATTCTTCAATACCATCCATTATCTAATGCTCTTCCAGGATTTGGGTCACATGGGAAGCAGTCACAGTTTAAAGCCCACCTCTTCTAGGCTGTCGGAGCGTGAAAACAACCTCAGACAACCTTTACAACAATCTTCCAAATTTTCCATTCATGAAGTACCTTTCTCTCTGAAAACTAATACTTATATGACCTTTGCAGATTTATGTAAAGCAAAAGCTGTTTCTCTGACAAATTTTTTTCTCTTTTTTTCGTTTAAAGTATGATAAAAGATACCTGAAGGCTTCAGAAACTGTCAGAAATCTGTTTTTATAAAAACAGTTGTCTGTGATTCTTCCTCTGAACTCTATAGAAACAGGAAGGAGGGGCGTAGAATTACTCGCATGTCATTGATTAAGTCAATTTCCCAAACAGTGAGAATAATAAAGTTTTATTATAGTTGAAAAAAAACTTGGGTTCATCTCCAATTAACAAAAAATATATAATGGTATATTCACTTCATTATGTGTTTAGCAGAATGTTGTTTTTTTTTAACTTAGAGATACTAATTTCAACATTTTAAAAATGTTTACAATTATTAGAAAAAAATGAGAAAGTGTGGAGTTTGAATGTCACTGCTTTTCTTCCCACCCTTTGGTCAAACTCATTCACCTCTTTACACATGCAAGCCATCAGGACCAGTTATCATTGATATTCAAAACAAGGACACATTGATTTCGATTAAGATGAAGCACTGATTCAGCAGAACTTTCCCTTCGACCTTCTTGTCTGTTCAGCACTCTTCTCTCTGTGCTGTCTTTCTGTCCACTGCTCCAGCTGTGGTTGCAGCCAAAGACTGAAGTAATCCATAGAGGTTAGGAGATCCTGTTAGTCTTGAAATTAACATCAAGTAGAAAAAAGTTTAAATCTTTTTTACGTTTGTCTCCACCTCAGTTATTCATCCTATTGAGCTCAGAATGCTCCAGTGGAGACAGGGATGCTGTGTAAAAGCAGACAGCAGGTGGAGTCATTTCTCTCTTCGATGTGCCTCTTTTTCCCCAGCTTTTTCACAGTGTCGGAGAAATTGGTTTTACCTTAAGGAACACCGGGAAGGTAGGCTTTGAATTCAGCTTTATAAACACTGAGACAGAAGAGGGGGAGGCTGATAAGGAGGCAAGCAAACAGATGAAAGTGCTTAAAGAAGTACAGAAACAGATAGACCTGGGGGCCCTGCAGGTCTGGCCTGGGAAGCCCCTGCTTATTCCAGCTGCGGTGAGTACCTGTAAGGGCTGTATCCCCTAAAAATGTCTGAGTAGTTTATTGATTTGAGCTTTTTTCTATCTGTTTTTGTGTCAGGGACACATTAATGCAGGCACAGAGCTGCATGTGCGTGTGCTCTACCTCCCTGGCATCCCTGAGGTGTTTCAGAAGCAGCTTCAGCTGCAAGTTGCCTTCTTGCCACCAGAGGACATCACTCTCAGGGGCATGGGAGTCTTCCCTAGGATTAGTCTGAATTTACCACGAGACTTGTGTATGTTGATGTGAACTTTGAATCAGTTAGACTGAAAACAGAAATTTAAATGTCAAATCTTTACAATGTGTGCAGAATTTGGCTTTGCATTCTTTTGCTGACAGATACATTCTTTTTTTAACAGAAAGCGAACAATGTTTTTGAGGTAGCATTTGTTTGCCTTCTTTCTTTTGTCTTTTTTAACATTTCATCAAAAATATGGCCAAAAAGCAATACTATATCATTCAACTTGATTTGTCTGGTAACATCTTTAATTAAAAGTATATCACTGACTATAATAACATCACAAACAATGGTAGCTTGGATGTTTTAGAGTGTTGTAGTTCACTTTGTAGGAGCTTGGATGGCTGATAATCTTTACAGATTTATGAGGTTAGAATGTAAACAGAAATTATAGTAAAAGATTTAAAGAACTGCACCAAGCAGTGTACAATGTGGTGGGACTCGCACATGATTTGTCTTGGTTCTAATGAATGATTGTCCATAGAAATGTATGTATCTCATGCTTTGCCTTGAAATAGTTTTTTAGAACCAGGTCTCTCATCTCCTGGAGTTTCACAACTTGTTCCTCTTATTCTTTTGCAGCTGAAGAGTGTTACAGCAACCAACTCGAGCAAGCTAAAGCAACAGTTGAGGCCGCCCGGGATGAGAACCCAGAGGCTTTTTGCACATTCACAGTCAGTACAGACAAGAAATAACATTTAATACAGAGAACCTTCCCAGACCTTTGCTGTTCTTCATTCATTTGTTGTTTATATTTTCACCACATTGCTAGTGTTTCGCTTAAAGTTGCATTAGAAAGTGGTTTAAACCAGAAGAGGTAAATGAATGAGCTAATCTTCTCTGATGTCATTTTGCTGCTTTGCAAGTGACTTCAAAACAACTTAAGAGGTGGTCCTTTTTACAGGAAGCAAAAACAGATAAAAAAAAATGTTAAACTGGCCCCAAACTTTAAACCATTTGGGAAAAAGTGTGACACATTTCTCAATTGCTCGCTGATATTTTGATGGGAACATTGTAGTTGTTTGTCTGCACAGTACTAAAACAACACACCACACATATGATTACGTTTTAAATTATGAGTTAATATGTTTTTTTTATCGGCTCACATTATTCAAATGTTAACTCTTCCTTCCCAGGTAGAGTTTTGCATCTCAACTGTTATTAATCTGAAAGGCTGCCTCTTCCTCTAATCTGTGAACGGACTCTCCACATTTTCATTTTTCCTTGACAAGATCTGTTGAGCTACTCTATTAACATGTATGTGCTTCTCTGTATTTACTCATATTGTTGTGTGCCGTCAACCTTTTCTGGGAGCGTATCCCCATAAATTTCAAAGCATTTCAAATGCCAAAATAGGCCTCAAATGCCATAAAATCTTTGCACCTAGAAAACTAACTTATGATGCCTAAATGTTTTACTGGTATTGTTTTCAAAGCCTTTTAACTGACTGTGAGAAAAATACAAAACAGAATAAAATCATCAAAAAAATTTAATTTAAGTGAATAATTTTTAAAATCAACAGGTACCTTTCTAACTAAAGAACAAGTTATTCTAACTTGTTGTTGTTGTTGTTTAAAACAAAACTTTAAAAACAATACAGATGTAGACGTTCTTCCAAGTTTTCCATCCTCATCCTGCCTCAAAAAGTTAGATTTAGCTGTAAAAGACAACATTTTTTACACATACTTTAGAAATGTTTTGCACTTTCGTCTAATTTTCATTCTCCAGGTGAACTGCTTATCTGATGTTGCAACTCTTCTGTTTTGTGCCTTTTCTTTTTTTTTTTTTTCTTTGGAGGAACGATTGTTTAGTTTCTCTTATGACTAGAGAACTCTTGACAAAATGGATGGGATGGACGGTGTTTATCTCAGATTTTTGGATGTGCTGCAAAACATAATCAAGTTAACTTTTCAGATGACCTGAAAACAGAACCCTGCAATAGCATGACCTGTATGACTGAGAATCTCCAAAAACCTCTTTCTTTTTTGTGTGTTGTTTTTGTGTCTTTTGTTCATAATGATGATGATGATAAATCATTGTAACTTTACAAAATGTTCAAACTTTCTTTATCATTTTCATTCCTAATGTTCCTCTTGGTTGTTGGCAGGATGAAGAGCTGCTTTACATGGAAATGGAGAATATCCTAATCAGAGAAAAAGCTCTCATCACATCAGAGACTCTGCTGAATCTCCACCATTCACACAGCTTCTCACCAGAGCTACACAGCCTAAGCGAGTATGTAACTGTTGAATTAAAAATCAGTTTTGGATTTTTAAAAGGTAGGGGCTCGTTTTTTTTAACTGCCTGTAAGAAATACATTTTTATTATATAAAAAAATAGTGTTAGACGTATTTTGAAATATTTCATGATCTTAAAACATTCCTCTGTGAAGAGCAGGAAGTAAAAACTCAAATAAAACTGATGTTTTAACCTGTTTTCAGGTTGGAGCTCCCAGAATACGTTTTGGATTTCGGGTTTGTCATTCCTGGCAAAGATGTCAGTCAGACTGTGAATGTCACCAATAATGGACTCATCCCAGTGTCTTTTCATGCCAACTGCAAGCGACTGACAGGAACAGGTGAAACATCCTCTCCGTTTCAATGGGAAGTATGCAGTTAGATTCAGAACTATCATAAAAAAAACTGCCCCTTTTTACATTCTACAAACTATTTTTAAATACATTGTGAGCTATTATTGTTATCAGTCGTAAAGTCATAAATCATATTCAATGAAGGAAAAAAATCTAAAGAATCTAAATTAAAACAATTTACAGACATTTATCTACACAACACACCGGAAATAGAGAAAATGAAGCCTTATTCCTTGCCATTTTAAACAAATGATGTTGCTTATTTACACTCTGAAGGTTCCACAGAGCATCTCCCATCCATTACTTCAGTTTCACACCATTTTTTCAACTACTTTTTCCTTTCAAATTTTCAAATTTTACTTTTTTTAATCTGTTGAGGTATGTGATTGTGTTGACTTCTATTCAATACTTTTCATCAATTAAATTGCATGTTAGAAAAGACAAAAGCAGAATAGACTTTATGGTCATCCATAGAGCCAAACAGAGAATATTACCTCAGTAACAGTTTTCTATTTGTACAAACATGGAGGAAACTGAGGGTAGTAATAGTTGGCTCTTGTGTTAAATTTGTAGTGTGTTCTCACCAACTCTGAAGCTTGAAGATTCTTCAGCAAAATTATCTTCATGGAAGATGGCAGCTGAGGCTTCTCAGTGCTGGAGCTGTTATCTCACATGTTTTATTGTCCTTGTTTTCGTTTTTTTGAAGGCTTTGCGGCAGATTTAAAAAAAGTGAAGGACTTGCCGTGTGGTGAGGCTGAGACTTTCTCTGTTAAATTTGACCCTCAAAGAGCCAAACTGAAGATGGGCAATGCTTGTGTTCTTCTGCCAATACAGGTAAAGCTATTTTCCTATCTGTTGTTTGTGAATTTGCCAACTTTATGCGCTGAAGGTGAAGGTGCTTGGTTTGGCAGGTCTCAGGCGGTCCAGTTGTACGGGTGCGGTTGTGCGCTGAGGTCACCATGCCAACCATCACAGTGTCTGAGAGCGCACTGCAATTTGACAGCGTTCAGTGTGGCATGTGTCAGGTGATTCAAGATTTCTACACCTTCAGTTTGTTTGTGGGGGCCTTTATCTAAACAGTATTAAAGTTTAGCATTTTAGTTCATGTTTATTTTCGAAGAATTGCATGTTTTCTGCTGATTTCCAATGACTCTGCCCGTCAGATGAAGGCCATCCAGCTGTCAAACCAGCAGGCAGTGCCTTGTCGCTGGAGAATAGCCGAGGAGGTGAAGCCAGTTAAAAAGGTGCGACACATTTTGAATCGACATGGTTTGCAGTTTTAAGCATTATTCTTCTGAGCCTTTGTGTGACACACATGTCTGTCCCGTTGTCACAGATTGACAAGTTCCTGCCCCTGAACATGCGCAGAAAAGCCATGCTGGAGCAGCAGCCTCCTCCAGCTGTGTTTGAATGTATTCCCACCTCTGGTGTGCTCCTCCCTGGTGAAAGAAGCAACGTCTTTATCAAGTTTACTCCGGACGAAGGGGTACAAACTGTTTTATGTTAGATCAGATGCTCTTAAGTAATGTGAAAATTTTTGTTTGTGCCACAATGGTTTATTGAATCAAACATATATGGCAAATATACCATTACTCAGCTCACTGCGGTGCATGCTGTATAAGAAAAAGTATTGTTAAGTTTAATTTTTTTTATTTAAGATGTGGTTGGTGCACAGAAAATGTCTTTAATAACAACAAGGATAAAGATTTAGTTTTGTCTCTTTTAGTGCTTATACAACAGGAGGCTGCAGGTCTGCGTGGATGACAGCACTCAGCGAGTGTTCATAGCAGCTCATGGTCAGGGTGAAGAACCGCAGCTCGAGTTCTGGCCGTCCGTACTGGAAATGGATCCGTGTCTTCCTTGCTTTATTGAGGCTGAAGCTGAGGTCACAGTCAGAAACCCTTGCTCCTTCCCTGTCGAGTTTTACTCCCTGGAATTCGATACTCAGTATTTAGAAGAAGAAAAGGTATATCTTAACTCTAAACTAAACTGGAGTATTGTGATCCCTTTTCTCACCTGTTTTTGCCAACATAAATAATGGAATTATGCATCCTAAAATGAAATCATTTATGTTTTAAGTTTGAAGCATTAAGCACAAATCAAATTTTGCATTGATGGTTTTTTGCCACAATTTTAATTTGAAAAGCTGAGCAAACTGAGAAAATTAACAACAAAGGTCATAAATCCATCTGTGTTTAAGCTGACATAGGAACCCAAAGTAATGAACCAAACTAGACCCTACTTTTGCTGGGTTTTCTCTTTTATTTCCATTTTTCTAAGGTCCTTCGTTTGATGAAGGAATACAATGAGAACAACCTTTTGCTGCTTCCTCCGAGGCTCCCTGAAGAAGGTCTTCCAAAAGAGCTCTTGGAATACTACAAAGAGTATTCCTCTAAGCACAGAGATAATGGTAGATTCACACGAAGGATCTTTTTGCTTGTTTTAAGGGTGCAGATAAGCAAAAAACACACTTATTTTAGTGTGTATCATAAATTGCCTCTTCCTGTGATTCACCAGAGCTAAATGTGGGTTTGGAGGTGGATGGAGCTGAAGGAGGTGCAACACAGGAGGAAGACAGGAAGTCAAAACGAAACGCTCAGACAGAGATCAGTGGCATGAGGGCCAAAGCAACTGAAACATGTAAGTAGAAGGAAGCCAACAGCTGAGAAGGCCTGACTTGGTATATTGAATTTTAGAATTTCATCCTTCTGTGCCATCAGTTTTTTCAGAATTGAGCAGAGAGGGGGGCAGTGGGAGACTGGGGGATTTGGAGAAGAGCCCTGTTTTCAGATCTATTGCTCGCCACATGGGATACAACCTGTCAACTGATGCACTGATGGCTCACAATCTCAGAGGCATTGCGGTTATTGTGTATGGAGCACCACTGACTGGTAAAAAGATTGTTTTTTTTAACAGAAAGGTTAAAAAGTTGACCAGAGGAGCAGAAGTTGATTTTAAAACTCATCTTCTTCCAGATAAAAGAAGCACAGCAGCAGGTCTGGCACACCGGTACGGTGCAGCATGCCTGAGCATCGATGATGTGGTCACAAATGCAATTCAAAGTGGAACCTCAGCTATAAGCATCACAGCACGCCAGAAATATGAGGCTGCGACTGCAAGGTGTGCTCAGAGGAGGGCTGCTCAAGTGGGTAAGAATGCCTTAGTGTGGATCCTACCAGGCCAAATCACCTGCAAGCCCCTTCTCAATCCACCTTCTCCATCCACACACTTAACTGCTGATTACTTTGCAGGCCTGATCAATCTCAAGCTTTGAGTTCTCTTCACCAAAAGGAGGAGCTCTAAAACCTTCAAACATTAGACCAGCCCCTTTAAAAAAGTCACCTTATAATTCTTATGCTTCTTGCCTCTCATACCTATTATGGTTGATTTTTTTTAGATAAAATTTGTTCTGCAGATTCTAATTTATCCTCTTTTGAGCTATAGGAAAAACATTCCAAGTGATCTTTACTATTGTAAAGGCAGCAGTAGTTCACTAGAAATTTCCCTCTGATTTATAGGCGGAACTTTTGGTGCGGCACGCACAACCCTGCCCCTACTTCTCATCATCCTTCTGTTTACACGCTCTCCCACTAGCTTACAGCCCCCCAACCTAACAGTACTGGTGCAACAAAAATGGCTAGCGATGTTGGAGCAATCCAGCTATACAGTTTTGAGCCAGATGCAAGATGTTTATGAATCTATTTGTCTTCAAGTGGATGCATCAGAATGGGGAAGAGCAGGGAGCTTGTGCCTTGCCGTAGCAGCTTATACTTCGCACCTACAAACCTTTTCCAATGGCGTTTTTTTCATCTGCTCCTGATTCACAGCAACTTGAATAAAGGAATACTCATTTTTAACTTAATTTACTCAATATATGTCCTCCATCATCAGAAAAATGGAACAAGAACACATTATAAAACCCCCAAAATGCCATTTTCTTCAAAGTGGGTTTTTATTGTTTAATCTTTTTTGTTGTCTAAAAATCACATTCAAATTTAAAAAACATTTTTGAAACACCCTCGTGGAAACCACTGCTAACTCATCAGCGACACTCAGACAGCCAAGTCTGAAAGTTGGAAAACCAACATGAGGCTAAGGTTGAAAAAAGTGATTGAAAACCTGAGCTGTTTGAAATGTTTCTCTTTCACATTCCTGTGTAAACTAACACTATGCAATAACATGCTGTTCCTCCAGCTGAAGCTGCTGATCCCAGACCTCCAGCATGTCTGGAAGCCACAGTTTCATCCTCAATTTCAGCTTCACTTGATTCTGTGGAAAATGATGCCACAGCTCAGCTGGTCACTGAAGACGCTCTCAGTGTCATCTGCATGGTATGATTTTTTGCTTTACCTACTGGGAGTCGTCAAAAAAGCAGTAAGTTGGTTCAATAAATAAAATGTGTTTATATTTGTTTTTAAGGAGGGAGAAGTGAGTCTCTGCAGGCTCCTGCCTGAACAGCTGCTTGCTGACATACTGGCTGAAAGATTTCAGGTGTTTGTCCTTGCTCTAATAAAACAACACATCTCACAGTTGTAACAATCAACCAAGACATTTCTGGATGTGTATTATTTTAACTTGACAGATTTCACACGTGTTTTGTTTACATTTGACTTATGGTTTCCTCTTCATCTCCTAATGCTGCCTTGCCGCTGTTCTGACCAAAGCGAAGAGATTGTCACCATGGAGTTGTAATTGATGGCCTTCAGTCAGTGTTCACTCACTCTGCATCTAGCACGATGCTGGTTGTTCTGAAGGCCCTCAGTAACCGCAAACACATCTATGTGGTCAATCTTTCTGACTCCTATGATGCTGTGAAGGAACGGGAGAGACAGCAAAGACAAGTCGAAGGTGAAATGTACTTAAAGTCTTTCTACCAGTCTGAGTATTTTCAGTGGGAACGTCTTAGTTAGCTTGTCCATTGTTTTCCCAGAGTTTCTGCAAAAGCAAAGAGATGAACGAGAAGAGAGGAGGCTACAGGATCTGGATGATGAGGAATATGAGGCTTTGCCAGAAGAGGACAAGGAGCGTGTTCAACAAGTACACATCAAGAGACTTCAGCAAGAGAAAGCCAGGTACTCACAGGCCACACTCGCAGGCCTGCTGCAGTGTTTGACATTTACTTTGATCAAAAATCTGTAGAGAGAAAAACATTGACCTTTTGGGTGCATTAACCTGAAGATTAAACTTCACCAATAGATCACTGCTTGTAATAAACAGCACTCTCAGCTGCAGACTTGTAAAATCAGTGGATCATGAGTTACAGCTCACAAAATGAGAAAAAAATACTATGTAATGTCGCGTTACTCAATAACAATCCTAAATGTGACTCCTGAACTGATCCTCAAGTCATTTTGAGAACTATTTAAAGATAGCTCGATTTGAATGTCTGTACTCACATGGATGTCTGTGCTGAAGGCAGCTCGAGCAACTGGCAAAAGAAAAAGAAGAAAAGAGGAAACAGGAGGAAGAGCTGCAGAGACAGAAGGAAGAAAACATGATGAAGAAGAGCAAAAAAGGGGGGAAAAAGGACAGTAAAGATTCAATACGAAAGAAAAACTTTGAAGCAGCACATGTATGTACCCGTGTGTGATAACACTCGTTCTTTAAGATAATGGTTACAGAAACAGTCATGGAATATTTTACATTTTAATTATTGTTTTCACATAATCATGAAAACTTAAAGGTAGGAGATGTTTTTTCCCCTGAGCTTTTTTATGCTAATTTAAAATCCACAAATGTATACAAAAGCATTGTTATTTTTACACACTAAATTTTAGACATTTAAAAATGTAAATTCCTATTTCAACAGACAAAAAGAACAGATTTTTTGATTTGCAAAGCTCTAAATTTATTTGTTTTTTTTAGTCTGCAGTAAGTGTGCAAAGGATGTCATCCTGCAGCAACTCTAAAGAGTCATTTACGGATGCAAGAGAGCGACATTCAAGTGAAGGTGGGAACCAGTTTTTTTTTCTAAGACATTACTTAAATATTAATGTATATTTTCCAAGCAAAAAATATGAGGGTAAATCTTTATATACTTTAGCAATTACATATGGTTACATCTGATATGTTTTTGGTCTATGCAGAGCATCAAACCAAAGATCCACATGATTTATCAAAGGGGCTGGAAGATATGAAACGTTTACAGACTCCTAAATCCACTGACAGACTGGAGATAGAAAAAGTGAGTTTGATCATATTTTAATCAAGCCTAGTTTTATTTAAGGACACCTCTACACTTAAGAAAATTTTAGTTTCTCTGAAAAATCAAGACATTGTCATCAGTCAAAATGTAAAATCAAAATAAAATAGCACATGCATAATTAATGAACAAAAACATGTTTGGATCAAATGTCATACATAATCTAATGTTTTACTGTCAGATTTCAGACACAAAGACAAAAGAAGAAGACAAAGACTTGAACCAAATCACAGAGGAAGCAGAGAAAGCGCAAACAGAACAAGGAGAGGTCAATAGAACAGAGGTCTGTGCACAAACATCTGCAACATGGCTTTAGATAAAAACCATATTCTTTGACAGTGAAATGTAAGTTTTTAATTTCAAAACCTGAGATGATCTTGTGACCTTTGAAACACTTCATAGGAACGTCTGATGGAAAAAGAACAACTGACCATAAATGAGGGGTTACACTTTTGTAAGTATCTGTGTATTTACATTTTTGCTATGTAAAAGTGCACAAAATGTCTTGCTTTACTGTCCAGTAAGATTATCCAAACTCCAAATAATTTCCAAGGAATTTTGTACGATTTATTGTAATCATAATCTAAACATCTTAATTTCTGGAAGGTAATTTAGTTTCTACTAGAGTCTCCGTTAGTTACTGGTAAAACTCCAACAAGTAACTGTAAAAAAAAAATAAAAGTCACGATAGCTTTACATTTTTGCAGGTTTTATGAACTTTTGACCTTACTGTTTCTTATAATAAAAAGTCCCACAACACAGTAGGTGGTCTGTGACATTTAAAGTCCTAAAAACAACAAAAAAAAATGTCTCTATTTGTGACTGTAGTGTGTGAAGACAATGATGCTGAGGATTCACATATGACAACAGAAGAGAGCAAAACTGAGACTTCTCAACATTTACCAAAGCCAGAGGAAGAAAAGGTACGTTTTTTTACACCTGAAAAGAATTCAATTACCTTAACTACAGGCTAAAAAAATTATAGGTAACTCAAAATTGAGAAAGAATATATAGATTTTTTTTTGCTAAAAATGCTAAAAGATGAAAAGTGAACTTCTTCTGTACTATTAAGTCAAGTCTAAAAATAAGAGGTTAAATTCACCTATAAAAAAGCATGGATGAAAAATGTTGCTGCCAATGCTAGAATATGATCCAAAAAATTAAATAGACGCTAAATGTGCAGTTTTTAAATTCAATGTCTATATGAACAAACCAGTAAAAAATAGCATATCAAGTTTTGAAAGTAAAGTGAATCCAAGAATGATTTAAAAAAAAGACTCAACTAAGTAGTAAATCCTGCATTTGCTGTAGATGTTAGAATACTGAATGGAAGCATGAGAATGCATCCAGTATTTCTTTTCTATCACACTGATCTACATTCTCTTTTATCCAGCATGTTGAAAATGAGCTACAGTGTCAGTTCAACAAATATGAGCTGAGCCAGGTTGAAGTTGGACATATTCTGCAGCACTGGGACCGAGCCAGGGGCCTGTTGCTGGCCCCTCTTAACCCAGGTCAAACCCATCCATGGTTGGATGAGTTTTCAACAGGAAAACAGGTGATTTATTTTTTTCAGGATCTCTTTCAATCAATTACACTGGACAAATACAAGAGAGAAATTGTGTCGTTAATAATAAGTCTCTGTACTGGATTCCTAACGAAAAGTATCTTCACTTCTCTGAAGTGAAGACTTCAAACTATAAGCTATACATTCACTTAAAAATTGCAACCCTTCTTGCAAAAGAAAGATGTTTTGACTGGCTTAGAACCTCCAACTGTTTCCTTTGTAATATTATGATTGCAGATAGAATAAGAATGCTGAAAGCCATAATAACCGGTTCTAAACATCCAAGAGTTGTAAATGGAGTGGCACATGTAGCCAAAGCTTGCAAAAATACAAATTTTTCAAATTATTTTTGTTTTCATAGTTGATTTGCTGTTTTGATTTGATGGGTTCAGTTTAAAAAAATTAAGTTGGTAAAAGGACTAAAACCTCTTGTTTGAGCAGATTCGAAGTAATTAGTTTAGTGGAACCAGGGGAGGCTTTTTAGATGACATTTGTTTCACCACTCCCCATTTGCACAGCTCCCTGCTGTCCTTAAGAAGAGTAGGAAAGGAGCCCTCAAGAACCTTTCTCCAGTGCCGACTCAGAGAGCAGCATCAGCTGAAGCTGACTACAAGTCGCCCTCACTTGCCATTCCTCAAATTGTCTTGAAAATAATGGAGGGCGATGGAGAAAGTACCTCAGAACAGCTCATCAGCACCCTCCCTCTACCTGATGAGGTACTGCAAACATTATTTACACCTGGCTTGATGCTTACACTCAGTTTTATTTTTGCTAAACACTGTTTTACTTTCTTTAGGTGTTAGATGATTTGGGGTTAGGACCAGGTGGACCCCCGATACCTCCTGCCACTATGTTCTCTGTTGTTCCTTTCCCCACATACAGAGACCAAACCAAGGTTCAACAGACATGCTTCCGATTCCTGCTTCCCCCTATCCCAGATGAGGAAGAAGAGAGCAAAGATGTAGAGGAGGAAACACAATTATCTCTAAAGGTTTTTTTCATTTTCCACCAAAAACATATCGTAACATTTGATAAACACACATTCTGAGAACCAAATTATTCTGTTGACTGTTTTGTGCTCTTTTAGGAGGGGTCAACAGCCTCCAAAATTCTCAAAAGAAGCAGTTTCAAAGAGAGCGCAGTGCCAAAGGACAGACATCAAAAGGTCAAAGAGGTCCAGAAGAGCAAGAGAATAAATTCCAGCAAGACTAGAGAAAAGAGCTTGGATGGGACACGAGAAGAAAGAAGGCAAGAGCAGCTCACATACTACAAAACTTCAACTGTTTTGCTTTTGTTCAAGTGTATTGATTGTCTGCACTCTTTGTTTAGCCTGAGCACATTTCGATGGGTTGTTCCAGCTGGCGGGGAGGTAGGTCTGAAGGTCTGGTTCTACTCAGAAACACCTGGAAAGTTTGAGCAAACCTTCAACTTTGAGCTTGTGGGGACCCGGAAACTCTACCAGCTGACCTGCAGAGGACTGTGCAGCTACCCTTCAATCTGCAAAGACTACATGTGAGTCTACTTCGTTTGACCGAACTCCACCGCTGAAAAAATAGAATCATAAAATTATAATTATTAAACATTAAGAAAAAAAAAACTATAATGGGAGCCGGTTTAGCTCGTGCTGGTTTGCAGCGCCTTCCGTCCGTGAAACCAGGGTTCGACTCAGGGCTGCTCCCTCTTCCCTTCTCTACCTCTGTGCCGGTTCCAAGCCCAGTTTGAGAAGGTTGCGTCAGGAAGGGCATCCGGCGTAAAACATTGCCAAGTTTACCATGCGACTTGTTCGCTGTGGCGACCCCTGATGGGAGAAGCCGAAAGAGGAAGAAGAAGAAAAAAAACTATAAGAAGCTGTTCTGATTGTGCCTTTTTTTCCCCTTTTATACCATGAATTTAGCATGTTTTTCTCCACAGGACCTTGTTTGCCAAGAGTAAGAAAGTACCACGAACACAGAAAGGCCTTCAGAAAACGTATGTGATAAAACCTGGATACTTTGAGTTTGGGCCTTTACTCTGCAGCAAAAGCAGAGACAGGTGAGGACAGAGTCATGCTCAAATTTGCTTTAATATCATGGATTCCGTCCTTTAACTGCAGATCATCGTGTTTGTGCTCAGGTACAAGGATGGCAGATACCCAGAAAACACAGTGAAGCTTTTAATTCACAACAACTCAAGTCTAGAGGCAGAGATCCACTTTACCTTCCAACATGACACTCATGCTGCTACATTTCTGCTGGACCCCCCAACCATGACACTCAAACCTGACCAGAAACAGGTGCCCCCCCCCCCTTACCTATCGTCTTGATTTTTTTTTTATTTTTTTTTTTTGACCGTTGTTTCCTCATTTCACTGAAAGAATTGTGTTCTTCTAGGAGCTGACAGTGTGGGCCTACCCAACAAAAGAAGGAGAAATGAAGGACTGCATTGTTTGTCAAATCAGGGATAATCCTGAACCTGTTATCATCAGTCTGTCCTGCTGGGGGGTCCGGCCAGAGCTGGAGTTAGACAACAAGCACTTGCACTTTGGAAAGGTTCTGGTACACAGGTACCATGGTGCTTAAAAGCATAAACAACTGATAACAATATATGTTATATATGTTATATAATAACATATACCATATATAGCAATATATGGTATATAACTTTTATAATCATCTCACCTGGTTCATATGGTTTTTTTGTTAGGGAGGAGAGCCACAGTGTGAACGTTCTCAATAAGACAGTTCTACCAGTGTGCTGGAGACTTCAGGGTGTGGAGGAGTTAGGTGATGAGTTTCTGGTGCCACAGGATCAGGGTATTGTCCCACCAAACACCTCTGTCCCCATATGCATGAACTTTAAAGCCAAGAAACCACTTGCTGTCAAGAAGATCCTACGTTTGGAGGTGAGTTAAACACATCTCAGAGGATCATTTTTAGATACTTAAAGATGATAACACAGATCTATGCAGTAGCTAGCTGATGGGATTTTTTTTGTTTCAGGTGTCAGATATGGAAAATATTCTTGGAATTGTTCAAACTGAAAACATTATTGTCTCTGCTGAAGCCTACAACATCGAAGTGGAGATCACACCAGGTAGCATCTGTCACAGTTTTGTAGAGGTTTGGTTTTATTTCAGAATGTAACTGCTGGCATTTTTAATGTATACTGGTATAATTAAACTGGTATTTGTTTCAACAAACTGAAAACAAACCACTCCCATTGCTGTTGCCTTTACAAACAGTTGCTAGTTTCATTTTGTTAGGGTTCTTGGATTCACATGAGCTATGGCACACTTGAACTTAAGTTTTCTCAATTACACAAAAAGCTGTCACTCAGTCATGACTATCCTCCATTCTTTAAATTTAAAAACAAAATCTTTAAACATGCAGAGAGAGACCTGCGTGATTTGATTTAACTGGGAAATTAATTTTATGGAGACTTACTTTTAAAACGTTTAATATCCCTTTTAAACTACATTTTTATCTATCGAAAATTATTTCCAGTAGACTTTTAATAATGCTTGTTCAGTTTTTAGTCACAATCAAAAAGCCTGGGTCATTTTTAACACATATTTTCTGCTGAGCGGCAGTAGCTCATTAAAAATTCCCCACTGATTTGTGGGTGGGATTGTTGGCGTGAAAGTGATTCTCCACTGATATCCCATCATCCCTTTGTTTACATTGTCTCCCGCTAGCTTACAGCCCCTCACAACCCCTACCTAACATTACAGGTGCAACAAAACCGGAGAGCAATATTAGAGCATTCCACGCAGCCTCCACGCTGCAAGAAAATAGTACGGGACCTTTAGAAGGAAACATGTTGTATACCACAGCTAAAGAGAAAGACAAAAAGATTTTGTTTTGAGTCAGATGCCAGCACAGATGAGGAAAATGTATCTATTTGTCTACAAGTGGATGCATCAGAATGGAGCAGAGCAGAGAGACTTTGGCCCTTCCATCGCAGTTGCTGCATCACAACTGAGAG
Source organism: Oryzias latipes (assembly GCF_053564925.1). NCBI lineage: Eukaryota > Metazoa > Chordata > Actinopteri > Beloniformes > Adrianichthyidae > Oryzias > Oryzias latipes. The sequence continues at coordinate 27,829,188 of NC_136242.1, read as the reverse complement.
CTTTTACAAATGGGTTTTTATCTGCTCCTGATCCATCACAGTTTGAGTAGGGAAATACTCTGAAAAACAGTTTTAATCTTACATTTCTTCTACATATGTCCTCCATCATGTGAAAAATGTTACAGGAACATGTTAAAAATACCAAAAACACCCTTTTCATTGTAATGGGTCTTTAAACTGATTCTTGCGGTAAAAAGTCCCAGTTATTTTATTTAATGACAACAAAATAATTCTAAATTGTCTGCCATTGTTTATTTATGATTGAAAAATCTAGATTTTCTTGTTAATGGTCCAATTAATATTTTGATTAGTCAACTGATTCTTTGTTTGCAACAGATTGCATCCTAGACTTTGGAACCATCCGAGTCTCTGAAGAGGTCAAACTTCCTCTAAGGCTGAAGAACAAGGGAAAGTATTCATTAGCTTTCAAGTAAGTTTACCAGCATTCTCTGCATCCTCCCAACTCCATCCAGCAGAGTTTAAACACCTTCGCTTTAAAAGAAAAAAAAATCCGTGTTCATGTTTTCTTCTTTTTGTTTCACAAAGGTTTGTGTTTGATCAGACCCCCAAAAGGCCAAAACTGGACTCCATTTTCACAGTGTCCCCCCAGAGTGGATCTCTAATGCCTCAAGACAAGTCTATAGGAGTGTGGGTCACCTGCAGACCCGATAAGGAAGTCCTCCTCGTTAAACAACCCATCTTGCATTGCCAGGTGTGAGGCGATCATCTTTTTGTTATGCGCATTTTATTACTAACAGGTTTATATTCCCAGAAAAGCTAAAAAAAATGTTATTTCTAGCTTCCACTCAAGACAAAATAAAACAGTGTCACCTCTTGAGATCTTTTGAAATGTAAATAATAGTGCACCAAGGTTCTAACTTACCGGTACATAAATTGACACAGAACATTTAAAACATACGACATAACGAGTCAGAGTTGATATTTTTTTGGAGAAAGCTGGAAATAATTTGAAACACCTTCTAAAAAACAGAATAATTTCGATCAGTTAGTTTTTGTGTTTTTTGTGAAAAATTCCCCTGCAAAAACATTTACCGGATTTATTAACAATCACGCTAACTACAAAATTGGATTGGATTGGAAATGGTTTATTTCAGTCAACCAATGCAAGAATAATGCACAAACAATACAATCAACAATTTTGCATCCATAAAAGACGAATTAAACATACTGTAGGATGATTAATCATCAAATTATAGATTGCTTGAAAGGGAGTAGAAGGAAGCTAAGTAAAACTATGATTTCAACAAACTGTTATTCAAATATTGTTCACAGAGAGGCTTATCACAGCTCTGGTCTATTTGCCTTTAAATCCAAGTTTTACAAATGTTTTTCTTATGATTTCATAATTTTCCAAGAGGACTAACAGAAAAAACATGTTTGCAGGTGATTGATCCTAACACTGGGAAGGAGGACAAAGTCATTGAAGTCATAGAAATCAAGATTTCCGTTCAATCTTTCTTCTCCAGGTTATTATGCTCTTTAACATGTTTCTAAACAGCCTCATCATCTTCACAGTTTTAGTGTTGCACCTAAAATTGGAAACAAATGCTAAATATTGTGCCCACACTGCAAACATTTTCTGTTTTCTCTGCAGATATGAGATCACGCCTGCTTGTGACATCAACTTTGGCCCACTTGTTTACGGCTCTAAAAAAAGCCAAACTCTCACCATTGAAAACAAAGGTGTCTTTGAGTTCAGTTTTGACCTGGCCGCCCAAGCAAAACCAGGGTGAGACAGCACACAACGTTATCATGAAGCCCAGACACAATAGATGCTAAAAGCTGGATTTAATTTTTCTTTGTGAACATACATTTAAATCTAGAAGAAGAAACTTGGAATATACCAAACCCCATTTCCTGACTCCATGTTTCACAGACCAACTTTAGTATTTAAACTAAATTTGAACAGTACAACCATTTCAAGAAATTAATCAATTTTGTTAAAAGCTAAAGCTTCTCTTTTTAAATATGAACCAATACCCAGAATAGTACAAACACACAAAGACATGGCTGGCAGCCATCTGGATGGAAACAGTTCAGATATTTGATTCACCTTTTGTGAGACACATCAATGCATGAAAGTAAAAGTTATCAGGCACAATCTGTGGCTTAAAAAATAGGCAGGTTTTCACCTATAAATGTCTTACCTGCAGCATAAGCAAGATGACATTTTAATTGTTTTTGAACTTAAATAGATGTTATGAATAATAGCTGAGATTTTAGAAGCAAAATTTTGTTTTCCTGTTCTGGGTTTAGGGCTAAGATCCCATTTGGAGACAGTGTTTGTGCAAAACCAGTCAATGCCAGTCTCAAACAGCGAAAAGAATCCTTCCAGAAAGACTCAAATATTTTCCAGGTAAGTGACTGCAGGGGCTTTAATACATTATTTTCTCTTCAGGAGTCCTGGTACTCTTACCTTTTACTCCCCCTGATTTTTATCCAATGTGTCCTTTTTAGAATCGACTCAGCATGGGGGTGTTCTCACTCTTTCCGTCCGTGGGAAGCCTGCAGCCTGGATGTCAGCAGCTCATCACTGTGGACTGTGGAGCTGAGCTGCTGGGCTCCTTCAGCCAGAGTTTGTTGATTGACATCAGCGGTCGTGACCCTTCAGATCACAACAGCGGCATTCCATACAGACTGCTGGCTGAAGTCTGCAGGCCAGGTGAGACCAGTGAGGATGATCTGAACACCTGTGCAAAAAGTGGCTCAAAATCACAACCCCTCCAAGATTCACTTTGGAAACATTAACATTGATTTGTTATGAAGATGTAAACTCATCAATGTGCATAAAGTGGAACAAATGAATTTCATCTTTCAACCAAGAAATTAGTTATATAGGTTATTGACTCTTCCACTTGTTTTAGACTTGTGATAGGTTACTACATTCACTGGAATCCCCTGTTCAATACAGTATATTTTCCTCATACGTCTGCTCAGTCCTTCTTGTTTTTCCCTTTTCTCTTATAAACATCTCCGGGTGACCCTTTTATATTTATTCTTTCCAAAATATTTTAAAAATTGCAAAATATTTTTTGGATCTCATCACTTTCTGCCCATAACAACAAAAACTATTCTTAAAAGTTAGCAAATATGAAAAATGATAAAAATCTATCAAGAGAATAGATTGAAAGGGTTATATTGAAACAAAATCACATTTTTTGGCATAAACTTTTATTATATGGAAAAGAAAATTATATTATAAATACATATGAGAACTTGATATGCTGTTAGAAATGAACTGATAAGGCAAACCGTTGGAAAAAAAGAGATTTCAGTTGTTCTCTTTCTTAATTTTGTTGCTGATTCAGGCATACTGTTAGACATGACCTCCATCTTTGAGGAGCACCATCTGTGCCAGCACAGCAGCCAGCTCTCCTCTGAACCGTTCTGCAACGCTGCTGGCATTTACGTCCTGAATGAGAACAAGTTCATCTTCAACAAGGTCCTTGTTGGTCAGACTGCCAAGGCCCGCTTCCGACTCACCAATAACAGCAAGGTTCCCTGTGTTCTCAGCTTGGCGGTCAGAAACGTCGGCGCCAAGGTGACACTTTTAAAGCTTTATTTGGTCAGAAAGTTGGAAAGTCGTAAATGATCACTAAATCCTGCTTTTCTTTACAGGTTTTCCGACACGGAGATGTGTTTGATTTGGTTGCTACAACTCTAAGCGTGCCCAACCAGTCCCACGCATTTGCTGTTGTCACCTTCACTCCTCCGAGCATTCAGCAGTACAGCGCTGTGTTTGAGGCCACAATAGAGGGAACCTCAGGGTAAAAGAAGACCACTGTTGTGTGCCCTGCTTTTGACTGCTGGTTTTTCTGCTTACATGTTCCCCAAATTCTGATAATTGTCCAGCCTCTGAAGCTTTTGAATCACTTTAGGGATGATAAAAACAAAAGAATAGAAATTAATTGGAGAAGTCTGGTCAACAATTCTGATTTCATCTAGTAATACATAATTATCTCATTTTGCTCTTTTAAATCTTAAAATATCAAATAAAAATAAAGATCATGTAGAATAGAGTTGCAGGGTGTTTGGAGAAAACAGGAGACCAATCCCAGGTGAAGTCATTTTCTCTTTTAGAGACCATAAGCCAAGGACAGCAGAAGATTGTAGTCTGTTTTGGAGCCCGATAGATTAACTGACACTGTTGTAGGCATTTAGAAAAAACATTTCCAACAAAAATTGAACAAGTGTTTGAAATACATTAAGCAATTGAGTATTAAATCTTAAGGTAACATCAGAATAACAGGCAAATCTGATCAGAGATTGAAACACGTAAAGCAATGCTGAAAAAACATTAGATATCTGAAATGCATGTATTTTTGTCCCTTCTTGTATTTTAGTTTTTTCTATTACTTACAGTTATTAGATTGTTTTTATGTAAACTGGTTCTATGCCTGCCCCAAGTCTAGCTAAAAATAGTTTTCTGTTGTATTCCAGAATGGCTACTGCCCTTAAAAGTAAAGTGCTGGAGTTTGAAGTGGTTGGAGAAAGCACTCTTCCCAGTGTGTGCGTGCTGCGCCCAGCTCTGAAAGACAGCACCAAAAATCCCCTGCTGCAGTTCAGACGGGTTTGGGTTGGACGGAGCGTTACACTACCTCTGGTTCTGCTAAATGATGGAAATGTTCCAGCTGAGGTGAGAGGACAAAATCTGTTGTTTTTTTTTCCAAAATGAATGACATGGAAAATATTAAATAGGAAATCGGAAATGTCTCTTTGAGAGTTTTGAGATCAACATTTCCTGTGTAGATCCAGATCGACATGCTGGATGAAAACAGAGTTTTTACCCTGAAAGCTGGATCTGACCACAACATCAGCTCCATCCAGTCCCTGGAGCTCAACTCCTCAGCAGACTCAGGTAACAGTTAAAGATGTTGGATCCTGTCTGAACAAATGACACAGCTGTATTCAACTTAGTTTAGAATTTGTGAAGAAGCTAAATGAATTAATGAATTCATTTTCTTGATTAAAAATATTACTAGATTGATTACCCCTGTTTTTGAAGGAAAAAAAAAGATTTTGTGTTTTAGAGGAAAATTGTATTTACACCTTTTTAGTAGAATTTTATTTGTTGAACTTTAAATCTGGTTACTCGACTTCTGGCAGCAAACACAGTAATAAACCCTTTAGAGGATTTATTTAAAATTTAAGTTATTTGTTTGTTTTTCATCTATATGCTTATAATTGTTAAAAGAACAACTTCTGTTGAACAAAGAACTGATGATGGCCATTTTCCTGCTGGATTTTATGGTACACAATGTAATTCTGGATTTTATCAGTCTGAAGCTGCACATCAGCCCCACACCATCAAACTACCACCACCATGATTGGCTTTTGCTCTGATATTCTTTTTTATGAAATCTTATTGGTTTGACTCCAGATGTAGTGAGACCTGACCGTTTATTACCTGATTTTATTTCCAGCTATGAAAAGAAAATCATGTATGTCTTTGCTTTTAAGTAGATGCTACATGTAGGTAATTTGGGAGCTGAAGTGGTTTGTTGTATATTTGCAACAACAGGCATTAGGGAGTTAAAACTTTAAAAAAGTTTCTACTTTGTCTCCTCATTCACAGAAAATTCATTTGAAACATGAACATTCTGATCTTTTTCATGAAATCAGAGGCAAGCCTTTGTGTTCTTGCTGCTTTGTAGCATATTTTTTCTTGAACTCACCTTTCAGAGCATCTCTTTCTAATTACTGTTTAGTTAATTCTGACTTGAAGAGAATCAAGTGAGGCCTACAGATTCATCCATATTCTTCTGCTTCTTTATGAGCCCCTGAAGGAGTCTTTATTTTCTGTTCTTTGAAGGTTTTTTTTCCCTCTGGTGAGTTCCTAAAAAGATTCTCCAGTTTACCGTATGCGTGCATACAGGTCTCTGTAGTTCCAGAGCTGCAGTCAAGTCTTTAACCTTTTCTGATTAAAACATGTTCCTAAACCATAACACTTTTTGTTTCACCTTAACAATAATAAAAGTATATGTATGTAAATGCTACACAAACTAATCAGAGTACACTGTCCACTCCATATCTAAACAGAAAATGTGTCATCAAGAAAAAGCAAGTACAATTTACTTTAAAGGGAAAATAATCAGCTTATTTTGAGCGACATCGAAAGGAGCCAGCTGGGGTGGCTCGGGCATCTAGTCCGGATGCCCCCTGGACGCCTCCCTGGAGAGGTGTTCCGGGCATGTCCCACTGGACGGAGGCCCCGGGGAAGACCCAGGACACGCTGGAGAGACTACGTCTCTCGGCTGGCCTGGGAACGCCTCGGGGTCCCCCCAGAGGAGCTGGAGGAAGTGGCTGGGGTGAGGGAAGTCTGGGCATCTCTGCTCAGTCTGCTGCCCCCGCGACCCGGTCCTGGATAAGCGGAGGAAGATGGATGGATGGATGGATGGATTTTGAGCGATGGGACCCCTGGGCTGGGGAGACCTGGGGCCTCATTTATAAAACTTTGCGTAGGATTTGCGTCAGAAGTGGCGTACGGATGAAACATAGGACTGCATATGCACAGAAATATTCGGATTTATAAAACCGTGCGCACGCACATCCTACGCATCTTTCCCTTAATAAATCACCAAACCGGAGCGCCAGATGCACCGGGTGACACGCGTGGTTCCTCCGAGTGCTCCTCTGTAATGCCGGGCCCAAAAGCCCGCAGAGGTCCAAGAGGACGGCTCGAGGAAGTCGGAACCGGCTCATAAGCCACTCGTCCTCGTTTGCCAGCAAGTCTTCTTGCTGTCTAAAGATGCGTTCTCTCCGAATTCTTCCATTTGCCACATCTTCTAAGTGCGCAAGATCAGCCATTGTGCGTCATTACGCATTGTGATGGGGCATTTTATTTCCATCCATTTATTGCATCTGACAAGCTACAGATGTCGGTAATTGTTGAGCGCAGCTCCGATCTTTCATCCACGTGGTGGATAGATGAAGAAGACTCCGGGACAGGATCAACTTTAGCCTCCTCTAGGCATATTTATTAACCATTGAGCACGGAACAAATTCGTCTCTCTCGTACATCAGGGCTCATTCATTTAGCGAGTGATGTCATCAACCCTCGACACAGAAATACCAGAACAATGACTCATGGGAACAGAAGTGACTCATGGAAAATGGAGTAGAAAGAGTGAATTAGTATACATTCAATACTTAACAGTAATAATCAACGTGGAAATGGGAAATTGATCAGCGCAAATGTAATTTCTTGTTGCTTTGTGAATGGTTGAAAAATACGCCATACATTGTTTTATCAAAGATAAAACAAACTAAAGGCTTATGTATGAATACCATAATTCCATAGCTTATGAAGAAATGTTTTAATATGAAAACAACTTCCCTAGTGGACAATTAGTACGTCTGTCCGTCCGCACGCCCGCACCTATATCTGCCCCGCCAGACGGACACCCTGACGAGAATCTCAGTTTTGCACATTATTTCGTTCTGTTAACTATATTATTTATGAGGATGAATTGCACAACATGCCAATATTGCAGAACATATTTCACTTTTCTTTTTGCAAATAACTGTTCATTTGAATTTCTGTTGTAATTTTCGTTTGATTTTTTTTTTTTTGTTTCACTGCTGATCGATCAAACGGGTGTTCGTGTAGGCTGTTAATTGAAAGACTTGCTTTGTGAAGTCTTAATGTTATTTATGAGAGGCAGTGTTGTCATTTTCACTTTCACGTGTTTCTTCCATCTGCCGACGGTGTCGCCGTTTCTCATTTCACCCGTTTTTGTGCGCAGGCCTGGGTCAGAGCTTGCGTGAAGGACCGCACATTTTCCCGTCAAGTTTGCTTTTTATAAATCTCAACTACTGCGTAGAGAGTGGCGTACGCCTTCTTTTGTGCATACGCAACGTTTATAAATGAGGCCCCTGGGCTCAATGCTGGGGTTGCTGGGGGATGGTTGTTTCATCAACTGGGGGCCAGTCTAGCAGCCATCCCTGACTTACCCTCTTCCTCATATAATCATTTATAAGGGTGAGAGGGTCAGCCTGCGATGCACCTTGGGGGGAGGAGCTACTTTGCAGTGGTCCCATAGTTGCCACATGGATACGGGCCCCTCCCCCCTCGGTTTTAATTGTACCTTAGAGATGTTGAACCCTTGGTAGGGGGATGCTTGGACATCACTGCCAGCAAGCAGGAGATGCTGGCATATTTCAGCTTTTGTTGTATTAACAGACAATTCTGTCACTGAGTGAAACTTCATTTTTGTGCAGAGCCTCAGATAGTGCACAGAGCCATCCTGAAGATGAACCCTGGTGAAACAGCTGAATTTGAAGTTAGCTTCTGCTCTAATAAACCACTGAGTGTCAAAGCAAAGATGTCAGTGCAAGTGAAGGACAACCAGTACAGCGGCATCATAATCCAAGTGACAGGAGAGGCTTACCAGGAAGTGGTCTCTTTGGATATCAACATGTCAATTTATGATGTTGATGTGGAAGAAGGTATGAAAACAAAGAAATTTTTTGTGGGAGAGAAAGGCAGGAATAAGATGTTGTCAGTAGGACTTTAATGGTGCTTTTGAATAGACTACTCTTTCTCCATCAAAGGTAATTATGAGCTCCTGCATTTTGGGGAGTGCCATGTGGACCATCCACACCACAGACATTTCACCATGACTAACCACAGCAGAAACCAGGCACTGAGGTTTGAGTGGCCTCCCAGTGGACATCATGTTCACATTTCTCCACAGGTAGAAACGGGTAGACTTTTCTAGACACTTTTGGCACATTGACCCGATTCCCTTAATATATTTCAATTAACATTTATTATTTTTAAAACACATGACCAAACCTTGTAAATGAGTAGTCTTGTTTAATTGTAATCTTTATCCTTTCTGCACTTTGTTACTCTCCAAGTTTTAATTGTTTAGTTTATTATTTGTGTGAATTGTTGTCTTTTTTACCTTCTACCTTTAACAAAACAAAACGTTCAGCTGACCTCTTCACATGTGCTTTGATTGTGCTTCTGTGACAAGTAATGTTTTTGTTTAGTTGAATTCTGATTAATAAATTGGTTGTTACTGAATTAATTTAAACACAATTAAATTGTAAGAACACAGGAGCTCTGAACCCCTGAAAATATAGCTTTGGCTGTAGTTAGAAGGTAAATTATTTAGGGTCTATTGCTGCTTAAATTATAAAAATGTTATTTAGTTCAGTTCTGGGGTCAAAGGCTGAACAAAAAAACTGGACACGCAAATAAAAGTTTGGACTCAGATGTGAGTGTATAAAGAGGATCGTGTTACTGTTGTCAAAAGGCCTGAAGTGGAAGATTTAACCAAGATTAGGCGTTTTGTTCATTTTGTTCCTGTCTCAGTTTAGCAAAACTTTTTCATATATTCAAAAATAAAGCTTTGTTTTTTGGAAATTCCGCCATGGAAAGGTTTGGTTATAACTTGTGTTTTTCTTTTAAAGGTTGGGCACCTTCATGCTGGTTGTTCTAAAGAAGTGACCGTCACCTTTAGAGCCAATCAGCCAGTGACTCTGAAGAACCATCCGATCAAGTGTAAAGTATGTCAGGTGGAGTTCCAGCAGCCGATAGAGCAAGTGAGTGACTGGGATGACCGCCAGAAAACTGTTCAGTGGCAGAATGCCTCAAAGCAGGCTTCAGAATCAACACAGCAACCTGTGAGTAGTAAAGTTTGCATGGTTACTGTTACAGAGATATGTGTGATGATCAGTTGTAAGTTCATGCTTCTCCATTTGTGTTGTTGCAGACCAATCCAGAGCCCAGCTACTCTGTGGTTGAAGGCTCTCAGATGGAGTTGAAGTTATGCATCAGTGCAGTTTGTGATTATGCCAAGTTCAGCTGCAGCAACAACCGCATTCACTTCAAAGACACTATGCTTTTCCAAACCAGGATCCACCAGTGAGTTAGGCTTTAGTCCTATCTGTAGCATCAAAATGTAATCTTCTGCATCTCTTTTGCTCACTCTCATAGGTAATCCCTGAATTGGTTTATTGTCGTTTGTACACAATATTCTGCACAGGCTGAAGTTAACAAATGAGGGCCGCGTCAAAGTGGAATTCTCCTGGAAAGTTTTCATGGAATCAAGCAGCAGTGCTGTGAAGCATCATGAAGGAAGTAATACCAAAGATTTATCAAACATCTGTTAATTTCATCTTTTAAAAAAAAAAAAGATCTAAATGTTCTACAATGTTCTGTTTGTCACAGCTGGAAGCTCCCGCTCTCCACCTGGCAGCAGGTCAGAGGGACCTGCAGTCCGTCCCTCCAGTGCTCTGGCCAGTGTGATGTCTTTCCTCATGACCTCCCCTGAGCTGCCTCCATTCACGGTGGAACCGAGCAGCGGGACCATCAATCCCGGTGTAGCACAGACCTTCACCATCCGCTTCTCACCTGTGGAGGTGACTCAGTTTCATGGAAAGCTCCTCTGCAGGTAAATTCTCTAACTTTGAATTGATGGGTTAATAATTCCTTTCAAAACACCTTCCAGATTTTTAACAAAAAAGGTTTTTTGTTGATTAAAAATACAATTCTTTTTTAAACTTTACCCATAATGCAGCAGATCTGAGCTTATTATTTTTCACCTTTTTCTCAGTATTCCTAACCTGGAAGACGGGAATACAGCTCCATGTATCCCAGTTTATGGTTGCAGCCTGTTGCCCTACTGTCATATTGACATGGAGGACTCAGACTACCTGAGCCGCCGCAGACCTGATCTCCAGGACCCGATCAACCCAAACACCAAAGTTCTAGAGTTCAAAGCTGTTGGCCTCTTGGCAGCATCAACACGGTGATGAAAGGTGACGTCAAAGACATCAATCTCATGTATTTAAGCTTGACTTTCTGTCTGGGTTCACTCTGCAGATGTTTCAGTGTGCTGAACACAACCAGTGAGGTGTACTCATTCAAGTGGAGGTGTGAGGACACGGAGCTCGGCCCCTTCAGCTGTCTCACCCCTAGTGGTTCAATCCAGCCTGGGGGAAAAGTAGAGGTCAGACAGAACTTCTGTAATCACTCAGCTTCATCTTCATCCCTCTGCTTTGTCATCCACATGAATTTTCTCTTGTGGTTATGTCCACAGATGTGTTTTGATTACTTCCCGGAACAGCAGGACCCAGTGGAATCATTCTGGAGCTTTCTGGTTGAGAGTCTCTCACTGAGCCTCCCCTTCCTGTTGGTGGGCACAGCCAGAGAGCCGCTTGTCTTTCTCAACATGCCTCACCTGGATTTTGGAGAAGTGCTTGTAGGTGTGTAAATTGGAGTACTAAGCCTTGCTATGGGAAGTTTGCCTCTGGAAGTTTCCATGAGGACAAAAATATTCTGGACTGCTGGACATCTTCTAGAAAAAAAAAACACTTTCCTGTAGTTTGTGGTTATTTTTTAAGTTTTACATGTGAAATGTTTTGGCTCCCGTAAGGAGGAGGTGAGCAGGAGGAGATGCACGTTTGAGGGGAGTTTATCTACTCAGTTAAAAGTCTAGCCCTATGGATCTGATAGCAAAAAACAATATTGATTGGAGATAAAAAATATTAATTTAGGTATTTAAATATAGGAATATAATCTTCACTGTTCATTTTCTATTTATTCATGATAGTTTGTAGCCTTGTTTGGCTACATCCAAAAATTATAAAACATGTTTAAACATTACTTTTTCACTAAAATAAAGTTTTTCCACTGGTTTTCAATTCATGTTGTACCTGCTGCAGTTCTTAGCCACGATGACATTCATGAGAACTTTTTTTTTTGTTTAAGAAAGTTTTGTCACAAAGAAAGATAAAACAGCAGAATAGGTTATTAATTTTGAAAACACGGATTTGTGACAAAAGATGAAAAAAAGGAAAAAATAAAACAAATAGCAGTGGTTTGAGATATAGTTTATAAATTAAAATAGGATGAGTGGAAACTTCTTTATTGATTTTGGTTTTGAAAATAGAAGGACATCTGTGCAACAAAATATGAAACAGCAAATATGTAAAAAATGCATGAATCTGTTTGATCCTAAAGCAGGCTGTATTCCAGAAACAGTACTAACATGTTTGTGTGCACACAGGTCATACAGTGGAGAGCATAGTTGATCTGGTGAACCGAGAAGAGGAGCCTGTCCACTTCTCCATCCTGCAGTCGTCTCTTCTCTCTGAAGATCAGCAGTCCAGCCTCACTCTGCAGCCCATGAGTGGAAGAGTGGCATCCAAAGATAGGTGAGTAACAGACCACTTGTTGACAGGATTCAAGTCAAATGAAAATACTTGATTAGGGGATGTGGGTTTTGAATGTCTTTTAACAGCCTGCGTGCAATAACATTGACTAGATGCACTTGAAACACAGTTTTCTGTTTGATCCACCATACTTCCTCTATACATGTCGCTCCAGATTGCCTCTGTCCGTGTCTTTCGTGCCATCCGTGGAAGGACCTGTTCATTTCCGACTAAAAATGAAGGTGAAAAAGAAGTCAGAGCTGCTCCATTTGACTGTAAAAGCCGACTGCTTCGCCATAAATGCTTTGCTTCAACTTGGAAAAGCAGATGAACCCTTCAGAGAGGTTGCTCCCAACCTCCAGGAGTCTCTGGACTTTGGAACGGTCAGCAGCACACAAATGCCTAAGTCCTCCAGCCTCACATTAAACACAGCTGTCATTTCTCTCTTCATGACTGTCTGTCTATTATTCCAGGTGGGGATTTTAGAGCTTTCGGTTTGTAATTTCTTGATGTCCAATTTTGCAAGATTCATCTTGGAAGTGAATTTTGAACTCACAGGTCCTGCAGAATTTCTGCAGGACTTAGAAACAAAACCACAAACTGCTGTTGTTGAGGTTGGGAAGCAGCTGCAGGCTTCTCTCCTCTTCTGTCCTCGCAGCATTTGCATCCTGCAAGATGTCCGGCTGGATGTCAAGGTACGAAGTTATTCAACAATCTTAATGAGACAATAAACTAGGTACAGTTTTCCAAAAGAAGTATCAAAATCATACAAATACCGGAATGACAAAAAGGAACTACTAACATTTACAACAAAGTAACAAATTGTAAATATTATTCACTTTGTATCGACTTTCTTTTTTCAATTTTTGTCCGCAGGTGAAGCTTGGACCGACATTTAGCTTCATCATTAAAGGTCAAGCTGTAGCGCCGAGTCTTGAATTCTCCTTCACCAGGTTCAGCTTTGGAAAATTCTTCGTACTCTGTCCTGGAATGACGCCTCCATCCCAAACACTGAAGATTACCAACAAAAGCAAAAGCGACATCAGGTGTTTATGACTCTCATTACAATATATGATTAAAAGTAAAGAGAAAACAAAGAAATGTATTGAAATAAATTTGTGTAATTAGCAGCAGGCACCAAAACACGATATTTATATTATTTTAGGGACAATAAATATTAATTAAAGTTTGGCAAAGACATGATTGATCAGAAGACTATTCTTTACCTGAGAGACATCAAATTCACAATCTCCTTCAGAGACCATCTTCCATCTGACTCTTCATGTTTATTTACTGGTTAAAAAATCATGAAATCAGAGCTTACTTTAAAAAAAAAAAAATCTATTCCTGTATACCTTTTTTTAAAATCTTCTTCAGACCAACAGGCACGTTTTCCCTAAAATGCTCACAAATATGTGATTGTTAAAACTGCTAAAAAAAATTATTGTAGTTTTTAGTATTTATGATTAAAAATCACCATAGAATTAAATGATTTCCAAACCTAAGCAACATTTAAAGATACAGAAGAATTCCTAACATTTTCATTTTATTTTTCTCTTCTCAGCATCGAGTGCCAGTTCAAGAACACCGATTTTCTTCAGGTCGACTTTAAAGCAGAAGTTTTACCTCCTGGAGCTTTAATGGAAGTGCCGGTCACCTTTTATCCTCGTGCAGAATGCAGATACCATGAAAAGCTGACCTTCCTCTTCAATAGTTGCATTCAAAAACAGGTGGAGATTCTTGGGCAAGGTGTTCAGATAAAGGTGAGAAACGTGAAAGTGGGTTATATTACAGAGAAAATCGTTTTTTCTAAAACTTAATTCTCAAAGATTTAGTTGGTTCCACAAATTCTGTTTCTGCACTTCTTTTGTAAACCAAATGGTTTTGTGTATGAATGTTCTGTCAATGTCAACTTTTGAAAATGGAAGTTTCCATTCTACATTCAAACTGTCACTCTGTCTTAGCTGGACGTGGAGGATCGGAGACAGAAAAAACTCAAACTGGGAGCTCTGTTGGGACAGATGGTCAAAAAACAGATCGTTCTTGTCAATCACAGCAGCATTAACCTTTCTTTCACCCTGACTCTCAGCGCAAACACACAACTGGATCTAAAGGTGGGCAAACTCACTCACTAAATACCAAACTTGTACTGTTAATCAGTGAGAGCTGGTCTCTTCCCATCCACCAGGATCTGTCAGTGAGTCCAGCAGGAGAGCTGAAGCTCAGATCCAACGGAGGTTCTTGCACAGTGGAGATTCGCTTCTTGCCTCGTCAGCACATTCCTCCCTTCACTGCTGAGCTGCAGGCGGTGTTGGCAGACCTGTTACACCCCCTGCTGACCATTCAGGGCTGCTGCCAGGTGGCTATTAAAGACACTCTTGGTCATTTTTAATAACAGTCACTTTAAATAAGGCACAAAAATTGATTTTTCATATCAGATTAAGGATAGTTTATTTCTTGAATAACAATTCAAATTTTAAAGAGGCCTGTAGTATTGATTTTACATTCACTGTATTTACTCTAGTATCATAAATGTGTTTTTGATATTTTGATTATTTTGAAAATGAGATTGGGTTTTAAACCTTCAGGGAGTTGAGGTGAAACTAGACCCAGACCAGCTCTCATTTGGAGCTGTCGTGCAGCGTTGTCAGAGCAGAAAGAGGACTGTCATGGTGAACACAGGTGACATTGGTGCCAGGTAGGTATAAAAAGAAAAATTTTGGTTATTTTTAGTAATAGTTGCAAAAAAATATGAATTCTTTGTGCATTCTGGTTCTCCAGGTTCTTTTGGAAGACTGAGAATTTTCCTGCAGAGCTTTCCATCACACCAGCAAAGGGGTATATCTGTCCGGGGATGGAAGTTCCTCTTGACGTTACTTTTGCACCCGTGGAGCTCAGTGGTGACAGCAGATATGAGGATCTGTGTTGTTCTGTAGAGGGCTCCTCTGCTCCACTTACTCTCACTATCACGGCCTCCTGTGTCTCGGCCTCCACAAACAAAGAGGTTAGACTGGGGCACCCTCTGTACGATCTGGAACTACAGGCGAGACTTCCTTTTTGAAGATCATTTCTCTTTTGACATCAATAACAGCTTTGTAAAAATGCCAAGATTTGATAAATATCACACAATTAATTAATAAAAGCGGGTTTTAAAAAGGGAGTAAAATAATAAAATTAGATATTTGCAGGCTTATCTTTTTCTCTCAGCTAATGCCTAAATGCTGTCTTGCAGTACAATTATGTTCTGTAGGAATCCTTAAAGCTCAGCAGCAAATAATGTGAGACATTGATTTGCTCATTTGTATCAGTCAGCAGCTTTGGACAGATTTAAAGATTTTTAAAAACATGCAGTCAACTTTAATTAGCTGAGTACCTCAGAAGTCTGGGAGACTGGGAAGAAGTTAAAGGCAAGAGCTTGTGTTTCATTTCCTCTGCAGAAATCTTGTTTGTTCTCTGTTGTTTCGGAAGAAATTTGATAGACACTCATATGCAGTCACTAGCTTTTTAACCTAGAAAGATGAATATGAAATCCTGCAAGGTTACCCAAATGTTTGAGTTAGTTTAGCTAAGCATAAAGTAAAAAGGCTGTTGAAGCCTCCTGCATGTGTGTGCTCTTTGTGTCTGCAGATGGTGAATTTTGTTTGCCCCGTGCGTAGCTCTGAAACCAAGAGCTTGGTCATCGTCAACCCCACAAACCAGCGCTGCAGGATCACGCCAGTTGTTGAGGGCGAGCATTGGACTGCAGCCATGCTTGTGACCTTTGAACCTCACCAGAACAAAACAGTTGATGTCACATATCAGCCTCTGACCATGACTACAGAAGAAAAGAAACACCTGGTGCAGGAGCAACACCTTTTCATTTCTGTGATGCTTCATTTCACATCTTGTGTGACTAATCGTGGCATGTTTCTGACTTCTTTTTTCAGGGCTCCATCTTTTTCTCCTTCCCAGACGGTAGAGGCCTGATGTACTCTCTGCAGGGAACAGCTGATCCGCCCAGAGCAGAGGACAGCATTGTGAGAGAGATAACTGCTAAAGCGCAGCACACAGAGCTGCTCCATGTCAACAACTGGCTCCCAAGGCAGCAGCGGTAAAAATCAACACCCATTTAACCATTTTCAAAGGCCTTGACCTTTAAAATAGAATTTCAAAATCTAACAAAATATCCCTTATTGGAAATCTGAGACATAATAATTGCCACTGTTTTAATTGGATTATTGTGTTTGATTTGAAGATCTTGTTTGAAGATTGAAGAAAATGTAAAGACCCAGTCCCATGATTTTTTTTGTGCGTTTTTAACATGTTCTTGTGGCAATTTTCTGATAGAGGACATTTATTAGGAAAATTCATCTTAAAATTGCACATCTAAGTATTTCTTTATTCAAATTGTTGTGAATCAGGAGCAGACAAAAAAAATACAGTGTGAAAAAGAACTTATTTGTGATGTAGAAGACACATTGGGCGGGCCACAAGCTCCTTGCTCCGAGCTCTCAGCAACAGTGGGGGCAAGGGGAGCGGTGTTGCTCCACACCAACAATCTCGCCCACAACTCAAAGACATCGCTCTGCAGAAACTATGTCATATAGAACAACACAGGTTTTTTTATTTTAGCTGAAAACAGCATAATCATAACTAAAAGACCACTGAGAACGCTTTTTTTAACAGATCAAATGATCGGAGTGGGTCTTTACGAAAGAAAAATCTTGCTTTTAAGCATAATATATATATATATATGTATGTTTTTAATCAAAAAACCTTTTCTAATGAAAAAATTCCAAGAGATAAAGACGCATAAAGCTTGAGTTATCATCTCCAAGTCTTTTTCTTCCACTCTTTCATACTGTGGTATGAATATTTGTAAGAATGAGAGCCACATTTCTAGAGATTGGTGTTTCAGTGACTCATGCTGTGTGAACACTGTCTGCAGTTCCCTGCTTATTGCACCATTATTTACTATGAGATGAAGGTGGACCTTTAGGGAACAAAGTATGGAAGGACAGCAGAGTTCTCTACTGCTGTCAGTGTATTCAGAGCGCCGAAAAAAGTCCTGACAGCCAAGAGTCTGACAGTTCCATTAAAACCTTTTTCTCCCCTTCTAATTTTTATGCTGAAGTTGTCATTCAGGGGGCTGAAGTTGCTACAACATGCCTGCGTGGGTTCTGATGATAATACGTAACAGATGCTCTAGTAGTAGATCCCAGATGTGGGATGAATACCAAACAGTAAATCAGTGAAGTGTGCCGGTAATTTGGAAGCAGCTGTGGAGGTAAGACAGCACATGGAGAGGAAGGAAACAAGAAAGTAAATACCGAAATCACACGGAAATGGAGCCACACTGACAGCAAACATAAGGCAGATGGTTCTGCAAAATACTCAGGAGATGTGTGTGCACTTCGCTGGTCAGAATACTCGCTGGAGATACTATGGACATTTGATGACACAGTTAGTGCTACAAACATCCTTTTCTGGGAATTATGCATAGTACTGTAATGCTGTAATTTGAGTTAATTATAATAATTTCACTTTGTTATAAAAGCTCCAAGTTACCAACAAACGATCTTAAACAGCTTCTGTTTCAGAAAAACCCTGAGATTTTCTGAAAAGTAAAATTATGGAGTGTTTTATAAGCTGACAAGCACTTTGAACATCTAGGAAACATCTTTTCTCTAGGAGAAAGTTTTCAAAATGTTTTTAAAGAGAGAATTGACATATAATGGAGTAAAAATTAAGATTGCAGTATTTTGGCCCTTTTCAGTTACTTTTCAGCAAATAATAAAGAGGCCTTTGCTGTTTCGAGATATCAGATGCAAACTTTAAATTATTTAAATTTGTTTAATTGTTTGCAATTAACTACATTAAACAGATTTATGAAAACGCCTAGTAAATTCTGACGTGAATGAAAGTTATTTTCATTCAACCAGCAAGTTTTTTCTGGTTTGATAATGACAGTCGTCTTCCAGTCATAGGACAATGCACACTTTTTTTAAATGGATTATATAAAAAAGTGACACACCCAAATTTACAACAATTTTGTGTATTTAAAACAAATAAAACCATAATGCATATCATTTTACTTGAAGAAAAAATATAAAAAACTGGTTAAGTGAATGAGTTCTGATTACCTAAAGTATTTTATCACAATGGGCCAGTTGTTCAAAAAGTTTAATCTGGATCAAAATGATCCGGATTTGGAAATCACATTTCCTCCTATGCAGGATCAGGTAATCCGTTTTACTTTTATGCCGGTTTTTCAAAGCAACATTGGACTGGATCACCCTGATCCAGATACACAGTTTACAAGATAACCAAATCCAGATTACCTGTGCTCTAAATGGGACAACATATCACAACAGGGGCTACCAGCTATGTAAAGAACAGGTAGAAGAGCCAACATGGGGTCACTGTAAGAGTTTGTTATTTTGAGAAAAAACACAAAAATAACAAACATCCACTTCCATTCATAATTTCTTTTATGACCCCTCATCTGAGTCACAAAAAATAAAAACAAATATACATTAACACAGTGTTTTTCAACCTTTTTTGAGCCACGGCACACTTTAACCTTGACAAAAATCCCGCGGCACACCAGCATCCCAAAAAAAAAAAAAAAAAAAAGCAGAAACTCATAGTCTGTTTTGATCTACAGCCCCCCCCCCCCCCCCCCCCCCCGGCAATCTGACGTGCATTTTTGTGATAATTGTGGCAGAAAAAGCAGGAAGTTGCTGATGTTTTTCTAAAAGATGTAATATAAGTTAAGTTACATACAAGCTGTATGTTCGTTGTGTTTTCAAGACGCTGTCCCTTTAAGACAATGCATCATGGGAGATGTAGTGTGAAAACTGCGACAAAAAGGCAGAAAGACTCGCGTCTCTGAGCTTCATGGTTTTGTTCACTTGTTACACGGTCTGATACCGGATTCTGTGGAAAGCTACACCGCTAAAGACGAGCTTTAGCTGGTGTTTTTGTCGGAACTGACTGAGTTATGAGCTAATTTGGAACAAGAAAGTGGAGACTTTAACCACTTCTGATTGGTCAGACTGATGACATGTGATTAAGCCTTCAAGAATGATTGGTGGAGTCGTGGAGACAGTAAAAGCTGCGGGACTTTTCCTTACACAGTTATAGCTGCAGCTATTTCGCGTCATTCTTATCAAAATGTCTTTAATAGAATCAAATAAACACAAAGAAAAAAGTATTTTATGATCTTTTATATTCCTAACTACTCAGTGTTTTATCAGGACCTGTTTGGATGAACAAAGAGCTGATTTCCTGGAGATGGGAAATGCTTTTAGATCAGTTAATGAGGGCAATTTTCCACGGCACACTTGACCATCTCCCACGGCACACTAGTGTGCCGCGGCACACTGGTTGAAAAACACTGCATTAACAAATACATTGTGGATATTTTGAAAACGTCTTAAATAAAATGGCTTAATGTCCAATAGTTAACAAAATAAAGAATGTTCAGGTAGTTTTCTTTATCTGAGGAGGAGAGACCAGCATTTCCAAGCTCTGCTTTTAGGAGGCGGATCTGCAGTTTGGCTTTGGTTTGCTGCAGTTTGGTCAGCTTGATTTGTTCCTCTGCCAGGAGTATCTGTGCTTCTGCTCTTTCAGTCTCTCGTTTTAGAAGTAATTCATAGGCATCATCATTATTTTTGACAGGCTCATCTTTGATGATTGTTTCTTTGAAATTAATATACGGTGATGAATTGAATATATTATTTTTGTTTGTTATTGAAATCTGTTTCTGGGATTATTTCATATTTCATTGTTTTTACTTTACCGAATAGCTTAATTGGCAGCCTATGTCTACTATATCTACTTTATCACTGTTACAACGGTTACACAAGTCAAGTGCAAAATATAAATAAAAGTATAAACACTAAATGAAACAAATGTATTATTTGACCAATTTTAAAGTTTTTCTACATTTCCCTCCTGTAATCCACCTTTAAATCCTACCCCCTGAAAGTTTGATCCAGATTAGATCTAGGATTGGATTCTGTGATCTAATCTGATTTCAGATTCCTTCTTTCCCTTTTGAACAACCCATTTTCAAGATTTGATCCAATCCGATCACCAAAATCCGATCAGCTTACCTTTGAACAACTGGCCCAATGTGATGGAACCAAGTATCCAATTTATAAAAAAGCAATTCATTTTACAAAAAGATTCAGATGAGTGTAAATAGGTCTATTTTTATTTACTCTGCTCTTCTTAGTCATTAAAGTTTGCTTGATCAGCTGCATCACTGAAACACTGAATTGACCACAAAAAAAAATGGGAACACTGTCAGTTGCTGTCTGATGGGGAACAAAAACATTTCAAAGATCCAAAAGTAAACTATTTTTTTCTTAGAACATATATTTGACTAAGTATTCACATGAGTCTGATGTAATACTGGGTGCTGTCCGTGGTCCTGAAATGAAGAAAAAAGCCCAATTACTGTAAAAGATTTGAACATAGACTAGATTTACTGGAGTAAAACATAAAAAGGTTAATATAAAACAAACAAATGCATAAAATTGTATAAACACATTTAGTGACAAGTCTGTTTTCAAACTGAATTTAATGTGAAAGGCCCTTAAGTATAATAATAAAATAAAATAAACTGGAGTTAAGAAACATTAATGTAGTTCAACTAATAAATAAAACTTAATAACATATGTGTGAAGTAGAAGTCAAACTGTGTGTTTTAATTAGATTCAAACAGATTATATATATTATGAACAACACAGGTGGTTGCCATCATTCCTGCAGCATATAAAGAAGAAAAAGCAGTCCATGTGAAGTTAAGACCACAAACAGAAAACCAGCAGCTCCTCATATTTACAAGATCATGTAAAAAGCGGTTAATTGGATCTGCCTGCAGTGGTCTTTGAAAAAGGCGACTGCAGCTCTGAGCTTGAATCTGCTACAGAATCAAATTGAACTACAATCTCTACAAAGGAATATACAGTCCAGTGCCAAGGGTGTTGGGGGAAGTTAATTATTTGTATTCAAAATCATAGATTCAACATTTGTGTTTGTTTTCAGGTTCCATGTGCTTTTAGAGATGGTAAAACCAGAAAAATACGATGCTACAGTGTCCCTGAAGGGTCCCAGCTACATTGATGTTCCTGCTCTGTCAAAGAGGAACTACAGAATGATTTTCTGTGCACACAGAGAGGGACAATACAACACCAAGGTCTGATCACACGTGTTTCTGTAGGTGTT
Organism: Oryzias latipes; assembly: GCF_053564925.1. Taxonomy (NCBI): domain Eukaryota; kingdom Metazoa; phylum Chordata; class Actinopteri; order Beloniformes; family Adrianichthyidae; genus Oryzias; species Oryzias latipes. Next base: position 27,807,786 of record NC_136242.1, on the reverse strand, counting down.
TCTATAGAAATATATGGACTTTGCTTACACTGTAATTGCTCTCTCCAGGTGACGTTTCGTAACAAGGTGACAGGTGAATTCTTGTTCTACCTCGTCACCTTCAAACTCACGCCTCCAGGAGTCCTGTCCACAATGGAGCTGCAGACAGCTGTTCGTCAGACAGTCTCAACCTCTGTTACCGTAGAAAACCCACTGAGCGCACCCATCTGCCTCACCTCAGAGTGTAAATGCCCTGACATCTTTGCCCCCTCCCAGCTCACTGTGCAAGGAAAATCCAAGGTATAATCCAGAGCATCATCTCATGAAAAACAAACGGAACAAAGACGACCTCTCACTGTCTCTGTGTCTGTCCTATCAGGGTGTTTTGAGCTTTGATTTCCAGCCGCTGACAGCAGGCGAGTCCACAGCACGACTGTCTCTGATCAGTTCTGAGCTGGGTGCCTTCCACTACGACCTGCTCCTCAAAGCTCTGCCGCCTCCCCCAGAGAAACCTGTGCACTTCAGCACTTGGCTGGGCAGCAGCCACACCGCCACCATTAAATTCATCAACTACTCCCGCAGTAAAACTGAATACTCAAGCAAGGTGAGAGTGTGGTAAAGATATGCTGGCTATCGAAACTGGAGTGGGTGATCCATTTGAGGTCAGGTAGGCCTGACCGGCTGAGGGGTGTGGCCGGTCAACCTTCGACAGAGGTCACCAATCAACTCTTATCAAATATTCTTCTGCAGCAACTTCAACAAATGCCCCAACCACTGAAGATATTATGACTACTTAGTCTATCAGTCAGCACATTTAATTTAACCTGAAACAACCTGAAGCAAGATTAATCTAAACCCATTAGAAACTTGTTTTCAGTCTTCGTCCTGAAAAATGCCTCTGCCTTTTTTTAACTCTTGTTTTTCTTTTTATTTAAGACTCTAAAAAAATCACTTAACATTTTGCTGTTTCTTTTTAAACTCTATAAGTAATTTCTAATAAGATTATGTTTAGTTGATTTTGTGAGTTTGTGTTTTCCCAAACTGTTGATCTCAGCAGCTTTTACATACTAAATACTTTCACAGCAGAGATCATAACTTTTATTTTCTGTTTGCCTTTTAGATCGATAGTCCGGATTTCATCGTGACCAAAACTGTTGTTGCTGCTCCGGGCCTCCAGGTGGGGTCAGAGGTCAGCGTGGAGGTTTGCTTTGAGCCTCATCAGCTTGGCGAAGTGAAAACGGACCTCAGTCTGTCCTCTGGGATTCATGGAGAGTACATCTTTCCCTTACATGGGGTCTGCCTCCCCCCTAAAGCTCAGGGTCCACTCAGCATTAAGGCAGGTCACAGCATCACAATCCCCTTCAAGAACGTGTTCCTGCAAAGCATTACATTCACTGCTCAGGTAAAGAACAGGCAGACCTTGTAAAAGGAAGTCTTCATATTAAGAACTATGACCTGTTTACTTTCAATAGAAGATTTTTTTAAATTATTCATAAGGGCTGCAGCAGCACCCAGCTCATTTATATTTAGCACAGTGACTTACAAAGTGCTCCAACCCCACTTTACATCTAACTTTTCTATTGTTATGCTGCTTGAGTTGCTGGATTCCCAAATGAATATGCCTGTAAATGTAGTAACCTGAAACTGACTGGATGTTCTGCTGCTTTAGGTGGACAACCCCTGCTTTACTGTCAAAGGACCAGACAACATCAAACCAAAAAAGATTCACAACATCCAGGTTTCCTTTGAAGCTCCTGATGGAGAGCCTGGAAGGGAGGCCTGGTTCGGAAAGCTGACCGTTTCCAGCGAGCGCTGCGAGGGACACAGCAAGCCTTGCTCATGGGTCTTTTACCTGAAAGGATCCCAGTGATCATAAATAACCACAACAGGAAGCAGCTGATCCGTTTTTATTATTTAGTAACTGTTATATATGAATTTAATTAGAATGACGAAGCTGCAATACTTTAAAGCATAAACATTTTCTAAATGACTTAATAAATTCTACAAAGTCCTTCCTGTCGATGCACTCTCATTTCCACAAGGGGGCAGTAATGTCAAGTAATCTGATCAGAGTTCTGCTGCTTGTCTGATGGAGGAAAGACACATCATCCTCCACAGCTGTTTTGTCATTCTGTCAACTTTCCTGCAGGACCTCATTTGTCCTGATCTTCTTTTTGTTCCGTTAACTCTGGAAAAGGGCAGACCTGGTGGAGTCAGTCATTACTAAAGGTTAAATCTGTCACATCACTCATGCAGGACACCCTCTAATGAGAGGAGCTGCGTGAGGAAAAACTCTCTGATGCTCCTTCAGGGATGCAGAAATCCTCCCCCTGGAATACAGCCAAAGGACAGAAACTGTTTGCGGGATGAAACACCCACAAAATATTTTTTGAAAAGGAAAAAAAAAGTTCTGACGTGCATTTGAAATCAGCCACATAACGCATGATCTGCAAAAAAAACGCGCATGGAAAGTGAGAAGTTGAAGCTTCCACAAGGTTTTCTGTCTCCTGAGTGGGTTTGCAGGGAATGTGGGGTGGGTGTGTTTTGGGGTGGGTGTGTGATGTAAGGAGGGAAGTGGGGTGGGTGGGGAGCTCCTCTCTCTCCCCCATAGAGCGCAGCATGAGCGCTCCGCAGCAAAAGGATGTGCGAGCAGGCAGCGCGTTACTGTAGGGACGGAGTCCACAAACTGCTCAACAAAGAACAAGCCAAACTCCGCGCGCAGGAGAGCCGCGAGCAGCCCAAGCCTTCAGCCGGTCAGGACAGCGAGTCCGCGACGGCAGCGCAGTCCGGAAACAGCGGCGCCCAGCCCGGTGGAATCGACGGGCTCGTCCGCTGGATCGTCACCAAAATGAGCGACAACAAGAACATCTCCAGCCGGGAGTACGCCTCCAGCAAAGAGGAGGTGGCCGTGGCCCAGGAGCAGTTCTTTGCCCCGGAGCCACGGAGAGGCATCTCGGTCATTCTGGATGTAAGTATCAGGCTGCATGGGGGGGTTGGATGCGCAGGATCCAGGGAGCGGTGCGCGCCGTGCGCACTTACGCACAGACAAGAGCGAGGAGTGGAGACTTGGCAGGAGGTCTGCTGGTTATTTGACACTTTGGTGGGTGTCCGGGATGAGGCTGGCGCCTGAACTCTCCACTCTGTCTGCATCCTCCACCAAACCGCCTGAGCTGTATTCAGTTTATAAACTTCGAAACAGATTCCTTAAAACAACAACAAAAATCTATTCATCAGTCAGTTAGATGGTTCACTGATCCACTTTTGGCGCAATCTTTAATATAGGTCAGCTCATCAATACCCGCAGATCGTTTGTCTCCCCCTGAGATCTTCTAGTCCGGCCTTAATAGAAGACAAAACAAAAGAGAAACTAGATCAGCTTCTGCAGATGACCTGAATAAAGTTATGACCAGAGGGCCAATTCAAATTTCATGTCACATTATTCTAGATTTTCAAAAAGTTATTTCTTGAGAGAATCCCTACCAGCAAACTAAAATTGTGTGTTTGGATACATGAAAAGATTCCTGATTTCTCTCCTGTTTTTGTTGTTCATTATTTCTGTCGTTTTGTATTTATGCCTCTCAGTGACAGTCCGCTTTGATCTCTAAGCCTGCAACTCTTCCTTCTCTGCAGGATCTGACTTCAGCTTTGAATCATTTTAGCATTTTCTCTCCTTCTTTTGCACATCACCCCGAACTCTAGAATGTTAATGATTTTGCCATGTTCCACTCTTGCTGACCCCGTCATCATTATCATGGTGGAGAAGTGAACATTTGATTTGCACGCTCACACCTGCATCCAGCTGTCTTTTTTTCTCCTACGGTCTGCTCTTTTCTTCTTCCCCTCCTTTCCTCATTTGTCCTTTCCTCCTGTTTTCAGAGAAATCCGTTTTAATAAGGTTTCAGGCATCGTCCGGCTTTTTCCTGTTTATTCTTAATTTTAAAGAAATAGTTAAGCCCTCACAGTTTTGCTGGTCCTCTGTGCTGTGAGCCACCGCCTCCTTAACGCGACACTCTTTTCCAAGCTCCTCTGTTGCTGGCTCTTGTTTGTGGGGCTGAGTTGGCCCCATGGGTGCATTAGAGGAGCCGAACAATGCAGAGCTGCTTGTCATCTGAAGCACAGCTCAGTTTGGCACCAAGGTTTTGATCTGTTCTACAATGATGCCTCCAAGACTGCACATCTTATTTAGAGCTTTAGCTGCCATAATGCAAAAACCTCTTAATGAGTTTCACTGCAACAGAGGAAGGAAATAATTAAACATAAAACAGCTTTTATGCAAGTTTTTTCTGCAAAATCCAGAAAAAGGAAACATTTTGATGAGAGATTCCATCAACACCAGTACTGTTATTGACAGAAGTGACTAGAAAACGATCATATTCTCTCATTCATATTTAAATAAAACCAATAAATTATTAGCAGCTTGTCTGTTTTGTACCCTTTTAGACATTAGAGGATCACAAAAATCATCAACGAATGAAGGAAGTCTCCATTTAAGAAGCATTGAAGCTTTTTGCTGCAGTTCTGTCAATATTTGGGCTCATTTTTGCTTCTTTAGAACACACAGCTGTGATGCAGCAATACCTTGTCTCTTTGGTTACAGAATTCAGAAACAACACAGGGGTCCTTCTTACTGTATTGTTGTGTTTTTGCAGCTGATCCTGAATAGAAAAGTAAATAGGAAAAAAAAGATGACGCAGACAGACGAGCAGACAAGTTCTTACATTAAAAGTAAAAAATGCTGCAATCTGGATCTCGTCTTTATGAGCTGTCTTCTGTCCGACCTCCAGTTCCACATCCTTGTGTTTCTCTCCTTATCAGAAGTTCCAGTTCTGAGCCTTTCACTTCCAAACAGGTCAAAGCTTTTACTGCAGCTATAAATTAGCTCAATGTGGAGCATGCAGTGAGTCCTCATCAGTCTGGTGGACATCATCGGCTCTGTGCTGCACCTTATCCCTCAGCCTCAGTGTGAACTGACAAACAGAAAAGTCTGGGCACTGAATGTTGGCTGACCAGCCGCTAATTACAATCCAGATTCCCTATTTCTACACAGAATTAGTCACTCCTCGAAAAAAAAAAAAAATCACAACATTGCATGTGTTTTACCATCTGTCAGCTCTCTTCTCACTGTGGCAATGAGGGGTAAATCGACTTTCAGCATCATAATCTGAGGGTGTTAAAGTTGGATTTAAACAGAAATAGGTCCAAAGTGTTTGAGTTTTAATCCATACCTTTATTGGATTAAAACATTCCTTGGACAGACTAAATGTCTAAAAGCTTTCACCTACTTAAATCTGTAAATCTGTTGTATTTTCCATTACCCAGAAAGCACGTCAAAGTCCTTCTGGGAAATGGAAATATACTTTGGTTTTCCTTGAAGCTGTTCAGATAACACTCACACTATGGTTGCACCTGGAAAAGTGCCTGTTTGAAAAAGATGTTAACCTTTTTTTTTCATACGTATGCAAAGGAGAATCTATTTAAAAAGTGATTGTTTGATGCGCGAGTATCATTTTATGGATCATCCTTTCAGGGGAATTTTCTGTAGTTCTGTATTTATGTCCTCAGTTGTGTTGCTCTTCATCCCAGCTGTTCCCTTCCCTCCGAAAATTGTGTTTCCTTTTCAGCCCTTGACCCCCAGAGTCTCGGCTTTCCCCGATTCTCAATTTCTGACATTTCCCTATTGTTTTCTCTTCAACAAAATGTCCTGTACGTCCAGCTCCCCCTCTCTCCTGCTAACTCTGTCCCCCAGAAGGAGGGGGGGTAGCACTGCAGTGGCTTGATTCAGGCTCATTATGCATGGCGAATGTGAGCATTCAGGTCTGGGTTGGGAAAAACCCTCATATACGCTCAACAGTTGAATCTAATCCAGTCACGAGTCAGATATATGTCAGAAAATTGAGATCAAAAGCAGGAATAAAAATAAAAATAAAAACAATAAATGATCAAACCTGTAAAACATCTGAAACCAACGGACTCCAGCATCCCCATGACCCTAACTGAGCTACCTCAGGCATAGAAAACCCACACTGACATCACTGTGTTTGCTTTGTGTTCACAGATATTCAGAAGAGCCGACAAAGATGGTGAGTGGAGATCTTCATCTTCTGACATCCATAGTAAATGTGAGGCGACGTTAGTGCTTAAATGTCGGGTTTCTGCGGCATTAACATCTGCAGAAGTTTAAAGTGCTCATGGATTTAGCTTCACTTTTAAGTGAAATGTTATATTAGTTAATCACAGAAAATCATCACTGTATTTATTTGCACACAATATGAGGATATATATATATATATATATATGTATATATATATATATATATATTATTTTTTTTTCCCTAAAACATATTTTATTAAAAAAAATGATGTATTTGTTAATTATTCTGGTAAATTCTTGGTGTAAGCAGATAAAAGGAAGATCAAGTAAACATTTTTAAGCTTTTTATTTAATACATTTATGAAAAAATCTATATTGATTTAGGATTTTTATTTCTTCTTTATGACTTTAATTGTGATTTACATTTAAGATTACAGTTTCAGATTTGTTTGTTTTATGTCATGGGTAAACAAACTTGAACTGTTTTCTGGTGAAGTTTGGTACTGAATACACACTTCAATTTTAATAAAAGTCCTGAAGGAATTCTTGTAAATGATGTTCTTTTTAATATTTTATTTTTCCTCAGTAAATAATCTGCCTATGTGGAACATGCAAGAATGAATTAAAACATAATTTTTACAACAACCAAACAAAATGATGTCATAACTCAACTTATAGGAAGCTAAAACATATTATTATTCTGTTTAATTTGAATATGAAATTGGATTTTAACTGGAAAATAAAGAAGAACAGAGGCAGACTTGATATTAATATTTGATTCATTAAACACACAAAAGTTACCAAAAGACTTTGACTTAAACGCTTAAGGAAGTGAGAGGAGTAAAATGTGACTTTCAGAAGAACAGAACAACAGAAACCACTGGCTTTAATGCCTGAGAGGATTACGTCATTATTATTTACTAAAATGTGGAGTGATCGTGGAGGATAGAGAAACAACTGAACAAGAAAATGCAAATACCCAACAGTAAGACTAAAGCAACTTGAACAAACTGTTGGATACGTAAGGGTTAATGGCCGACGAAGTATGCATTATCACTTTTTAACGTAGTACGCCGTGGAAGCCTGAATCATCCGGTTGCTTTTGCGAAGTGCGTTAAAAAGTGATAACGTACACTTCGAACACATACCATTAACCCGCTTATACCATGGTCACTTACAAAAGAAATAAATAGTAACCAGTTTTTAGTCCTTAATTCTTGTTTTTTTCCAATATGGATCGCTTTTCTCACAAAAAGCGAACTATTTGATACGTGGTGCGGCGCGGCGCCGCACTACGTAACAACTAGTCCGTGTCGCGCCGCACCACCGCTGCAGTCAAGACTCCGCGATATATATGTGCTGATCTTTCCGATGGGTTGATAAAGCATCAGTTCAGAGAGAAAGTTCACCTCTTACTGCTTTTTTTTTTGTCTAGATGATGAAGCAAAATGTTGTTTTAAAGAAGCCGGCGCAGTGATATGAAACATTTAAGCTAGGTGACCGGAACTTCTTTTTTCACCTTGCGGTTATTCTGTGGTATATCACTTTTTAATGCACACCCAGCAGCCAATCAGAATCGAGTATTTACCTGGACCATGGTATAATGTTGGTTGAAGCAGGATAAAGGAAGCAGAGAGAAAAGAAAGGCAGGAGTATAGAGCTTTGAATGTTGAGCTTTTGACAGAAAAAAGTGAAGAGAAAAAAGTTGGATCTCCTCTGTGTTCAAGGGGCCAGATGGGAAAGATTAAGGGTCACAGATTGACAGCAGGTTCAAGCTGTTTTATCATGGTGTGGATGGAAAGAAGAATGGAGAGACCCTGAATGAGGAGTTTGATCAACTTGTTCTGGAAGTGACAGGTGATGGGTCTGGAGCTGGAAGTTGAATTTGTCAGTGGTCCTGCCCCCCCCCCATCTGGGGGAGATGGATGAGGTGATTCAGGTTATCCCTAGAAGGTAGAGTAGTGATTGGGGCAGATTTTAATGGACATGTGGGTGGGAAACAAAGGTGACGAGGAATGGGTTAGTGTGGTGATTGGTGCAGGTCTTTGCTAAAGAAATAAAAATGGCTGTGGTGAAGATGGTTTTCCAGAAAAGAGAAGACCATTGGCTGGCATGTATGAGTAGAGGGAGGAGCACAAAAGGTCATCATATCTTGTACGGATATCATCTGCAAGAGATCAGTGACTGCAAAGTGGTGGCTGCAGAGAATGTAACCAGAGAAGATTGAATGGTGGTGAGAGAAGCCATGCTGTTGGTTTATAGATGCTGAGAAAGAGACGGGAGGCAAAACTGAAGGTAGCAGAGATGAATATGGTGGTCTTTGCGATTGACTAGGATGGATCATGAATCCATGGAAGAACAGATCTTGTTAGATGTTTTGAAGTGCGAGTAAGCAGATTGAGATGGTTTAGGTGCTTTTAGAGGATCCTGTTGGTAAAAGGATTTTGAGGTTGGAGCTACCAGGAAAGAGGAGTAGAGGAAGACCAAAGGGGAGGTTTACGGTTGTAGTGAGGGAGGATATGAGGGTGGATGATGTGAGCGAGAAAGATGCAGAAGAGATTAGATGGAGGAGTCGCTCTAGGGAATAGTCAAAAGACAAAGAAGAAGCCAACATGTTGAAGTTTCGGCTCAAGCATGTAAGACTAGGGCAGTTCATGCTGCTTCCCCATCAATAACCTTCCAAACTGTTTACGAATATAAAAAGACTCTTGTTTTAAGAAAAAATGTCTTATTTCCTGGCTTGCAAGTAAAATAAATGTTAGTTTTATAATTGAAAAATAATCTTAGTTAAAGTAAATATGTCTCAGGGATTTTATTTTTTTCTTGGGAAGGATCTTTCTTACCACATTGACAGATTTATTGCTTATTTAAAGATTTATTTATAAAAATTGTAATTTTTGACTTATTTCTTGGATTCCTGTTTTTGCAGTGTAAAGTGGAATTCTAAATACCCCCCACCCTCCTGAGATAAACCAGAGGAGCCCAGACATCCCTAAAGAACTGGATTTAAGTGGAAAGAATGAGCTTAGAAGGGAGCATAGAAGGGAAATCCATATTCTAGGTGGCAAATGAGTTCAGATGAGATTTGGCATAGAAGGCCAAGAAGAGCTGGCTGCAGACATCAACATCCAGAGTTGGAAGTCGTTGAAATGAACAGGAAGTTCCCTAACATTGCTCAAAACTTTCATTTTCATTTTTAACTAGTGACGCAAAGAGTTATTTTTTTTCCCCATTTTAAGACTTGACAAAAGTTTTTCCTACAATTCTCAGCAGTTTGGGGTTTGGGTTAGAATTGGGCATTGGGTAAATTGTGTAATATACACTCCCGGTCGAGGATGTCAGGCGCCATCTTGTGCAGCCAGGTCCTTATCGAGCAGGTTGATTGACAGGAAATATCAGCAGGCTAACACATGCGTAACTTCAAAATGGATATATAGAAAAATATAGAAAAAGAGCCAAATTAAACTAGATTCACAAAAACCATCTGTAATGAGATTACAAGAAGCCACTACAAGATGATGCATCTTCAACGATAAATATGAATGGATACAGAAGATGATTCTGGTGCTCCGGTGCAGTGAAACACAGACAAATGAAATCCTGAAAGAACCGATAAAGGTGCAGGTGAAGACAATCTCATCCTCAGTCATACTTTTGGATGCTTACCAAGAGCAGAACTTCATGTTTGTGTTAAATATATGAATGAGTCTCCGTTCTGGAAAAGTGAACGCTTGTTGTTAGGAGGGAAAGCGGTGAAGCTCGGTGTTGTATTTTTAGCGTGTTGGGACATTCAAGTGTTTTCAGAGGATTCTGTGCAGCTTTGCCAATGAGAAGTTTGTTTATAGACTCTGGCATCTGCTGTTTTCTCTTCAACTCTGTCTCTTCAGTCCAACTTGATGCAGCTCGCAGAATAATTTTAACTAATGAGAAAAAGCATGAAAAGCTCCAAATTAGCCAGATGGTCACTTGCTCTTCCAGCGATTCTTTGTTAGCATGGAACGGGTTTTATTTCCATCCAAGCCAATGGGACCTTTGGTTTTTCTCCAGTGCAGCTCGACTCCCAATGTTCATCCCTGCAAATAAGATCGAGACCGTTTGCTTGATGTTCATCTCAGAGCTGAATCCCACCGCTGATGCTCAGCAAACGTGCAGCCCGTCACTCAGATGATGATCTTTGGCGGGTTTGGTCATGAGCCTTTATCACTAAATGCTTGTAAGACTAATCACAGACTTTTCTGATGCAGAACGCCACTCAGACGCGTTTACAGCTGCCACTCGCTTCAGCAGCTCCTCACAAAAAAGAGCCGTTGGGTTGAAACTTCATGAAACGTGTCTCTTGGAGAGCTCCAACAGCTCCGTTCCAGGTGCTCTTTAAAGACGCACATACGCTTCTGCGGCAAACGGAACAAAGACGGTTATAATGGAGGAACATCCTTTAATGTATAGATGGCAGCCTGCAGAAAGAACCAGCAAGCACAAGCTGAGGAAGAGCTATTTTTACCCTCCTCCTCTTCGCTCCTGGGAGAAGACTAGAACTGTTTAATGAGGGGGGGGGGGGGGGGGTAAGTGGTAGAATGGTGGATTGTTAAAAGAAAAGAGTACAGAGGAAGGAGGGAGATGACAGAAGGATCCAGGGGAGAGGAAGCGAGGTGAAGTGAGAGCATCGTACGTTTGACATGGGGGCAGTAATTGGAGTTTGCTCGGCTGAAGTTTGTCATTTCCATTCTGGACTTCAGGGCTGTTGAACCAGCAGCTCAGGAAGGGGGAATGTGCCTTGTGGGTCCATGTCTATTTAAACAAAATTATGATGAAAAAAAGGCATTTATTTGGAATTTTCCAGCTCAACATGTAAAGAAAAAAAAATCACGTATCAACTTTTAAGATTCAGTAAAAATGGCGTTTCCTGACTATACCATGAAGTAAACTATCTGTGTGACACAGTTGCAGTTTATGATGGGGCGTCAATGTTCAATGACATTCATATATATTTATTTTGCCTTTATTTATACAGGAAAGTTCAATTAATTAAAAGGATAAACGTTTTAAAATTTTATATTCATCATCTAAGGTATCACAAGCTCAACAGTTGCTTCTTGAGTCAACAGAATAGAACCAGCAGACAAAAATTATATAAGATTACAGTAGATAAATAATATTTTAGAGCCTAACGCTTCAGAAATCAACCCTGGAGCTGTTAGGAGCTGACGAGCTACGTGTTACATGAAAAGGTTAAAGATTCATGAACAGGTGAGGTAAAGGAAGAGCAGAACTGCTTTATGGTTCTGCCTAAAACCTTTGTTGATTCACTTCCTGTACTGGATGCAGAACTACTAAGATTCCCTCTGATACAAAAATTATTTAAAAAAATGAACCTTTTTTTCCTTAAGGGTATAATTATCATTGATAGTTGCCCAATGAAAATGACCAGAACTGATACGGATAAACATTTCTCAATTATAAACCTGTTTATTTAAAGGAGCTGCAACAAACTTCAAAGACTTGAAAGACCCACTCCGATAAAAATAACTGGCATTTTTCTGACAATGGAGGACATATGTTAGGAAAATTAAGCTCAAATTTGCATTTCTGAGTATTTCTTTATTCAAATCATTGTGAATCAGGAGCAGACGGAAAAAGAGCTTATTTGTGATGTTGAAGGGGGGCCACTCCCTGCTCAGAGCTGTCAGCACTGGGAAGGGGAAGGGGAGCGGTCCTACCTACAACTTAAAGGCGAATTTCTAATAAACTACTGCCGCTCCACAGAAATTATGTCCTATAAACTGAGACAGATTTTTTAATTTAGCCAACAAATGGCATAATCATCATTACAAGACCACTGAGAACGCTTTTACAATGGTTCAAAAGGATCAGAGTGGATCTTTAAAATGTTAGTTTTGTTGAACTTTGCAGAAAGAAATTGTCTCTCACTGAGCTATGAAGCTGGTCTAAGTGATGATAAACGTTAAGTAAATGTGTCACATCCGTGGGATTCACTGCTGTGAGGAAAATTCTTGATTGTTGTAGGGGGAAACTCCCTGTTGATTTTAAAGCCACATGGTTTCTGTCCAACAACTTATTGAGAATGTAAATGTGAAGTTTGGGCACTAAAGAGGATTGGAACATCTGCGAGCTGAGGGTAATATCTGCTCAATGTGTTTTACCCCTGAGCAATGAGCCAACTTCTCCACTTGCTGCTCTTCACTCCTGAGAGTCCAGCAGCTGCAGTGAGTGAATGCAGGCACTCAGAGTGGAAACACCTGTGGAGGTGATGCAGGAGGGAGGCTTCCTGCTGTTGAAGAGAACACAAAGGTTTGGAGCGGCTGGGAGGTGCAGTTGCTCTGATTTCATTGATGGTTTTGTTTGGCTCTGGATCTGCTGCTTCTCCTGGAATGTCACCTGTTCATCTGTTCAATCATGAAAGAAAGCTAAATCAGTAGTTTCTGTCTTCTTTGTTTAAAGGGATGTTTTATTAGTCCACCCATATAGTTTTACAAACTGATTTATGTGTTAGTTAGTAATATAAGTGCTGTCAATTTTGATGCTTTGCCTAAAAATGACTGATTAGCAATAACAGTATCTAATTCTTTTTTGTACAGTATTTTGATAAGTTTTAAATTAAGATTTTTAATGTAAATTTAAATACTTCAGGTACATAACAGTTAAAAATAGGAGTAGCTCTAGTTCAATGTTTTAACTTTGATGTTGTCACATTACAAAAATGTCAGTTTATTCATCAAGAAAGCAAAGTGTTTGTCTTTAGTGTTCTAAGCGTAGGGACATCACACACAGAGGTGTCCTAGATCTAATTACCTGCAGACTTTAATCACAGTTTCTCACACTGACAAATCCCAGAGTGCTGATGATGAGTAAATGAGATTCTCTGTGTCAAAAAAGAAGTTCTTACACATGTATATAGTTTTTTTGTTGGATTTTTTTTTGTTTTATAGATAAGAGATTGTGTAGCAAATTTCTTTTTTTTTGCATTTCTTCATGTGGTTTGAGTATTTGTCCCAAAAACATGTTAACTTTGGCATATAATGTGATATATTTGCTGCTTTAAAATGTCATTATTATTATAATATTTTTAACACACATTTCTGAGATCTAACTCATCAAAGCTCAACCTGAAACTGGAATCCATTCCTCTGCTCACTGTTCTAAACCTAATTTTAGTAAATTAAAAAGCTCACACCCCATTATTAGTACGGGTCGGGGGGGCTAGCGGGTCGGGGTCTCCGCTGAGGCAATCAGTGGTTGCCTCGGCCGGTTGGCCTCCTCGGTCCCGTCGAGGCCTGACCAGAGCTCTTCTAGGGCCGGCGTCTGGGGGTGGGGGCCTGGGCTTGCTCCGGGGGGGGACGACACTTTCTGGCTCCTCTCTCTCTGTGTGGGGTGGGTGGTGCCGGGCCTGGGGTGTCGGCGCCTCCGGGGGTGGGCCCCTGGGCTGGGTGGCCCTGGCCCCTTTGCTGGGGGTGGGCTGGGGGACGGCTGTTTGACCACCGGGGGACAGTCTACCAGCTGTCCCCAACTTACCCCCTTCCTCATATAACCTCATATTAGGGTGAGGGGGTGGGGGGTCTAGCCTGCGATGCGCCTTGGGGGGGGGCTACTTGGGAGTGGCCCCCCTCCTATGGTTGCCGTATGGAGTGGGCCCCCCCTCTTTCGGTTTTATTTGCACCTTAGACATGTAGGGTCCTTGGTAGGGGGGGTGCTTGGACATCACTGCAAGCAAGCAGCAGATGTCCTCCTGGCACCCTACCCGCCAATTTTAACCGCACCTTAGACATTTAGGGCCCCTTGGTGTGGAGGGTGAGGGGACATCACTGTGAGTAATCAGGAGCTGTCCCCTTAGTGCCCTACTCGCCAATTTTAACTGCACCCCCCTTAGTACACACACCCCTCCCCCTTCAATATATACATTCAAACATAAACACACACACATGCACACAAACACCCTCTCAAACACACATACACGCACACACATTTTACAAGGAAGGTGGGACCTGGGTCCATCTGTCCCCTACCCCTTCCCTGGTGGGGGGTGCGGGCCCCTTGGCGATGGCGGCCGTGTCCCTTGGGTGCCGGCTCCCTGGGCCCGGCGGTGCTCTCTCCGCACGGTGGGGGGGTTCATATTACACCTGAGCCGGGGGTGTTCGTGTCCCTGGGGGGTGGGTCCTGGTCCTTGCCCCTGGGCGCTGGGCCCCGCCAAACTTCCAACATGGCCGAGCCTGGTCGGGCCATATTTATAACATCCCTTGTGGGCCGCCCTTTTTTCCCCGGGGTTCCCCCCTCCTGGGCGGGGGCGGCGGGCCCCTGCCTTGCTCCTACCTGGACCAACCGTGGGCCGGGTGGGTGGCTGCCTGGAGTGCGGAGCGGGTCTCCCTTGGGGGGTCCTGGCTCGTACCTGGGGTCGGGGCGGGGGGATGCCCGGAACTCCTGGGTGGTGGTGGGGTGCTCGTCTGGGGCTGTGGGCGTCCCTCTCTGGTGGGGCCCTGTGTTGGGCTCTTCCGGCGCGGCGGGGGGCTGCTTTCCTGGCTGGGCTGGGGCGGCGCTCTCTTTCCCTCTGCGCCTCCCTGCTCTCTGGCTCTGGGGGCCTCGCGGCGGTCCTGCTGGCCCTGGCCTGGGTGGCGGTCTTGGTCGCCCGGGGGGCGGTTGTTCCCTGCCTGTTCCCGTGTGGCGTTGGGGGAATTCCGGCTGCCGCTGCTGCTGCGGCGGGGGTATGGGTGTGGGGGTGGCTGGGCGCTCCTCCTCCTTCTTTTCACATTCCACCATCCATTTTAGAAGAACATAAACACTCACCTGAGCACAGGTGTTAGCTCACCTTTGCACTAATAGTTTGCATGATTGAATGAATGAAAGATTTCACACTAGTTGGTTTAAAGGCATAGGTATGCGTTCGTGAACACTATCTGTTTTGTGTGCATGTTGACATGTGGACATTTATGCGGCTAGCAGGTGTGTTGATAATATTTGAGTGTGTGTGAACAGGCCCCGCCCTTTTTGTACTACATTTGAACCGTACCGTAACGATAAACAACCAGTAAACCTGTCTGCTCTATGCTGCTTCATGGTCTTACCCCCCTTCCCCTCCTATTATCACCCTCCTACCCCCCCCTCTCTCTAACATCCCTCTCTCTTCTTCCCCTCTTTCCTTTTCCGTCCGGTCCAACACCAAAGATTTTCAAACACGATTGAAATTAATAAAGTTTGGCCACAAAAAAAAAAAAAAAAAAAAAAAAAAAAAAGCTCACACATATCTTTTGTATTATTTTACATTACAGTTGTATACAGTAGTATAAATATTTATCATCTATATCCAGGTTTTGGACTAAAAAGTGTTTCGGCTTGTATCAAAGATCTTGCAATTTGTCAAAGCCACAGCAGAGTTTTTACTGTAACTTTTCAGTAATTTTTCAGTGATTTGTTTTTATTCTATTGAACCATTCTCTAACGATGCTGCTGACATGTTGTTCTAAATAAATGTAGTTTGTTGTCTGTTTAGAGGATTGCTGCTGTGATGTTTCACTTAGGGACATGATGTTATCCTCAGTCTGTGCCAAATCTCATTACCGCAGCCCAACTCCCAGTGTGCCAGAGACGCACTTGCAAGTTTCAGGTTTGGCTAATATTTTTTACAAGTTTGCATCTGTTTTGTCTTTTTTTTTTTCTTCACATCTGTTTTGTCTTCAGTTTGACACAATGTTCACTGTGACATCATGTGATGGGCGGAGTCATTCATTTATTTTGATAAAATCTGATGTGTGCTGAATCTGGAGAGTTTGTGACAGTTATTTCAAACTTACCATCTCAGTGGTTTCACTGGTAACCATTGACTTTGTTTTTTTTAATATCTTTTAATCACCATTATTGCTTCAATTTCCTTCTTCTAAAGTACAACTATTAAAACGAAGGTTTAGGGTTTAAAGATCCACAACGATCGTCTTTTTCCCAGTGGTCTATTGATTGTGATTATGCTGTTTTTAAAGACCTACATGGATGTAGTCATCTACAAGTGGATGACTTAGAATGCAGATTAGGGCCCGCTTACTTACTTACTTACGCCATTTTTTTGTCTGCTCCCAGTTCAATTTGAATAAACAGACTCAGAAATGCCATTTTTGAGCTTAATTTTCTGTATTCGTGTCCTCCATCATCGGGGGAAAAAAAGCCACAATAACATGTTAAAAACACCAAAAACACGACCAGAGTGGGTGTTTAAAGAGAGGAAGCTGTAAAGAAGAACTTTCACATCATACAGCAGTGATGCTGCAGATTAAGAAACCCATCAGCTAAAATTTGGCTTTCTGGCATCTGTTCTGCAGTTATCTGACATGAGTGAGATAGAGTTCTTGAGATCAAGTCTTTCTGTATAACTCAGAACAGGCAGATTTAATGGAAGGTTTTAAGGAAATGCAAAGTGTTCAGAGAGCCGTTTCTTTGGTTTAAACCATATGTTGTGAGGAGATGAAACAGTAAAGATTTGTCACCTTGGAACATGACTTGGTTAGTCTGAATGTATAAAGATGTTGCAGTCCTGTTTGCCCGAAGAAGAAAGAAGTCAGATGACTCTGTTAGCTGTCATGGTTGGTCAAAGTTTACATGTAAAGATACCGTTTAAAGACGTTTTCTTCCCACTGATGTTTTAGAACCGAACTTGGTATTTTTATCATCTTTTATTTGTTGAGCAGCACACAGCTCTCTTTGTTAATGAATTTCCTAAAAGGTCAAATTAAAAGCCGTTTTTGATAATTGTTTGACTGTTTGCTCAGTTCTGGTCCAAAAACTGTTGTTTACTTGAATAAACACTGCTTGCTGTGGTGAAATATTCTCATTCTGAAAAGTCAAACCAAAAATGTGCCATATTCTGCGGTTCATAGGGTGAAGTTTCGGAGCTGGATTCCTTCAGTTTTGTTTTTTTCTCATTGGTCCACGGCCTCGCTCTCATGTCAGAAACGCATCTGACAGGCTTCTCACATCCAGTTTAGTTTGAGTGAAAGCGTGTGGATGCATCTGTGAAAGTAGGTTACATCTGAAACTAAGGTGTGATCGATTGGAGACATCACTGAGACATTTGTAAGGTACACATATCTTATGTGAACTGAAGCAAAATTTTAGCACAATTTAGAAGCTTGTTCAACAATCATGCAACCCCTGTTCGAATATCAAAAAAATCCTTTTTGTGTTGATTTACCTTTTTAGATACCATACTGTAGGGCTGCATGATGGTGCAGTGGTTAGCACCTTCGCCCATAGCTAGAAGGCCCTAGCTCGAATCCCAGCTGGGACCTTGCCGTGTGGAGTTTGAATGTTCTCCCTATGCATGCATGAGCCTTCCCTGAGTACTCCAGCTTCCCCCGCATTCCAGAACATGCTTCATAGGTTGGATGGTTTCTCTAAATTGTCCCTAGGTGAGTGGTAGAGATTGTATGCCCTGCGACAGACTGGTAGCTTGTCCAGAGTGTACCCTCCCCTCCCCCAACAGTAGCTGGGATAGGCTCCAGCAACCTTGTGACCTCAAAAGGGATAAAGCGGGTTAAGAAACTGGATGGAAGCATGTGGTATGTAAGAAATATGTTTTTTTATTAGTTAATAAACAAAATAAATTTATATATAATGTATATAAATATAAATTATGATTATAATAAATATGATATATAAATGTATTTGAATTTTCCTCCCAAAATTGTATCTAAGGCTAGTTATGCCATAATTACAGTGAACATGAATGCTACAGGAAGTAGGCAACATAAACGTTTTACATAGCATTGTAAAAGAAGCTGGGTTGTAAAACCAATTCCCTAAATTTAATTTTTGCAGTTAAAATTCACCACTAAGAGCTAAGTATTATTGTTTTTCATATTACCACTGGAGACTGGTTTTAGAATTTACTAGTACAAACTTTGCAAAGTCAAACTTTACGCCAAAACTAAATTTAACCACTTCAGAAAGCCAGATTACAGAGTTTAGAGCAGTGATCTTTTCTGCTCTGATTAAATAAAACTCAGCGGCCTTGTGGTAGAGTGTACACCCTGAGACGGTAATGTCATAAGTTCAAATCTACAGTCAAATCATGCCAAAGACTAAAAATGGGACCCAATGCCTTTCTGCTTGACACTCAGAATTAAGGGGTAGATCGGGGGGTTAAACCACCAAATAGCTCCTGACTGCAGCTCACCTTTGCCCCAGGGGATGGGTCAAAATGTGAAGAAATTTCCCCCCACGTAGTTGTGTGACAACTAACAGACCTTAATCTTTAATAATACAAGTAACTGAAGTGAGTTCTAATCAAATTCATTGTAATAACTGTTGCAAATTAATAGTTTTTCTCCTGATATGTCATCATTTAATTTGTTACAGCTCTGTGAGTAAAACTTTGAGAGAGAATCTACAGTCTGAAATGCTCTGACTGAAGCCAAACTAGTAGAAATGTGGGTTATGAAGACGCCTTTGCAATGAACTTGACCCGTCCTGACCAATACTGGAGGCAAACCGAAGTAAACCAGGTCTGATCTTCCATCAAAGCAGGTCTTTTAGACTGACAGAAGAAGCTCAAGAGAACGAATGAAGGTTTTTCTAAAAAAAAAAGAAAAAACACTTTTAAACCTCCAGTGTGTATTCACCAATCTCAACACAAAAGTAAATGACTTGAATGAAAGGTCAGGGAAATTAAGAGCACAAAAAAGTAATCAGAAATACAGCAAAACCTTGTAATCAGTCCATCTGAAGAACAGAAGGTAAAAAAGTCAATGACTGATTCACCGCTTTGACCTTTTCCAGCTCACACCTCCTCACACCAATCGTCTGAGAACCACAATGGACCATGATGGAATCAGCTTCATGTTCGACCCCACCACAGCAGCAACAGGATTACAGCTCTGGATCACAACAGATTAAATCAATTTGGTTCTAGCTTGTAAAGTTTTGGTGTAAGAAAACAGATTAGGAACATTTTAAAACAGTTTTCTAGATTAACAGGATTATTGGTATTATGTTGTTCTAACATACTCACACAAAACTGAGTTAATATGTTTTCAGTATCAAAACTATATACCGTTAGTATACCAGTAAAATAAGACTGAACATCAAGACACCAACATATTTCTCCCAACTTCTAGATCTTTTGTTGAGATAAATTCAACTGAAAACCGTAATATTTTCTTAAGTTAAAAACTGCAGAAAATCTGTTTGCAGCTAGTTTTTTGTCTCTGGACTCTCGATTCAGATTCCGTTGTGGAGCAATAAATCTGACGGTGCACTTTTCTGAAGAAGCTCCATCCTCTTGCTGTGAGACAGCCATTGCACGCACTCAAACATCAGTGGCGTTACCATGGTGACGTCCGTTTTGGCCTCTGATTGGCGGAGCGGATGATCAGAAGAAAAGCTGTTTGGTTCTCCAGGAGACTTTTTCTTTTATGACTCAGAGGATGGTCTCTTTGTGTGCACGTAAGAGGGAGTGCACAACTATGGAGGAGTGGGGGTCTTCTGTTGTGAGCCTGCAAGCAACGGGGGCACTAAAGACATGACATTTACATGGCCCATAATTAACACCATGGCCTCACTGGGTGTGTCGTGTGCATAATAACTGTTTAAAGGTCTCTGATAATGGGGGGGGTTCTTTTATGTTTAGTTAACACACACATGCATCCTCTGCTTTATTGCACTTCAGTCACTTATGGAATAAAGTTTCAGAATCAAAAACTAACTTATGTTGTTTTGTAACTTGACACATGCAGGCGAGAATCTCCTGTCTGGATTCAAACGCAGGTTTCCTCTGCTCAGATCAGGCAACCCCGGTTACCACTCAGTTGCCCCTGGTTACAGCATCCCTTCGTTCGACTCCCTGGGGGTTTCTAACCTGCTGTTGCCATGGCATCAAAGCGAACCCCCCAGTTCCCTCTGACAAAACATTCCTCTGCAGCTGGCTACTTCCATATTTTTTCTTTTTAATTTACGCTCAGGTGGCGCCCACCAGCTGAGGACACAGAGTTCATGAGGGATGTGCGTCAGTTCACGGGTTCTCACCGACTTGAAGCAGTGAAATGTCTGAACACGGTTCCTCCGACAGAGGTGTTCTCACCGGAGCTGCCTTCCTCAGCTTCTGCTGCAGCTCAGGGTGTCTAATTCTAAGTTTGTATCATCACCTAATCTCTGTGTGGGAACAAAGGTAACACTGCTGTTTGAGTACAAGGTGAGCCCATCAGCAAAAGCCACTTCTTCTTTTAGAGCACATATTTCTGAGCTGCAGTTGTTATTGTATCAGGTTAAAAACACAATAATTTTGTCTTCCAAAAAAAAAAAAACAGTTAAAGTGTTAAGAAGTCTAGAAAACATGTGAATCCAAAATGACAGAAAAGTGAGAATTTGACATTTCAGGTCCAAAGGTGAGACATTGTCGGTGCCGTCAGCCTGTTGTTACAGAGCCCAGCTCATGTGTTAGAACCCACAACTACAGTCTGCAGCTGTGTCGATCCTGTTTTTGGATTTAAATTGTTAAATTGTGTTTATCATCAAGGTCATTCTGTCTGACAAATGTGAGAGCTGGGATTTTTGCATGAAAGTGTTTCCCAGGAGGATTAAAACCTATTGGTCTTCTCTGGAAAATCTTAAAAATGAACTCAAATTTAAAAAAATCGTATGTCAGAGTTAAGACAAACACTTCAGTCCTGTCTAGCTTTGTATGCAAAAAGACATTTTACCCGAATTTATGCATCTGAGTTCAGAAACTGAGCAGGTTGGACTGTGGCGGGTGCTGTGTGTTGCTACAACCACATGGGGGCACTTTCCAGTGTTTTTAAGCTGGTTTCAAGCCCAGGTAAAGGTTGAGGGTTTGGGTCAGGAAAGCCATCTACCAAAAAACTGAAGTCACAAACAAATTTGATGGGACCAGGATGCAAGAAAACGTTAAAGGTTTTTCATGTAATGAAGAGCGCTTGAAGGTTTCACGCCTGCAGAGATTGCTCAGGGGTGAATAGGAACTTATAGTCTGACTTTACAAACACATTTATAAAAACAGAGGATCATTGTACTGCTACATCTGTCTATCACCTTCACCCGTGGCGTTTTAGATTTCTGCCTGACCACTGCCGGCAGTCAAAACATTTTCCCCCTCTTCCTGTCCCACTAATGTCACGACTTCACAAACATCAAAGCTGCTTTTTTTGACATCGAATGTCTGTATCGCATAAACATCAAGTGATGAGCAGCCAAGCAGAGATGACACACAACAGGTCAACTGTTCCAAATCAGAGGCTCCAGAATCTGACAGCAGCAACACTGAGCCCTTAGATGGCCTGCAAGTCAGCCATGTTGGAGGCCTTCGCTGCAGTAATAAATGTGACTTTGACGTTTCGGTGGAAATAAATCCAGATTATGATTTTTCTAATTTCCTACATTTGATCAGAGAAAAGTTTATTCAATAAAAGTATCACTAAATAAAAGTACCAGGGCCAGGGGGTTGCATTTTCATTTATACATTTAAATGCTCTTTCTTATTAGTACGATGTGAGCGATTGATGGACTGTGAAACATAAATTAGTAGCATAAAAAAAATGTAAAAGCTTTTCAGTGTGCCCTGGACGTTTTTGTGCTTCTAGGCCTTAATAGTAAACGGTTGGGCATTTATTCAGTGTTGTGACCACAAAGAATTATGGGATTAGAGATTATCCACAATCCTTTTTTATGAAGGATAAAAGGAACAAATAAACGAAACATCCTGACCTTTTCAAAGGAGACACTTTCCTTGGCAAAAAGTATACACTTGAATTCATTTTATCAAGTAGACCTGTGTGTACCAAGTATATTTACAATATAGTGGCATGAAAAAGTCAACTTCAAGTATACTCCCTCACATCTGGTTTGGTCAAAGTAATAGACTTTGCGATGGGTTGGTTACTTCTGAGTGACTCTGAAAGGATCCTTCCCCAAAAGGCTTTTGGATGGAATCCTGATGTTTGTAGTAATCTCTTTAACACTGAGTATCTAAATATGTGGTTTGATAGTTTTACTGTGGTATGTAGAAAAATATTAATTTTGTCCAAGGTAAACTAAGAGAAACACATTTTTTTCATTTTAAATAATCTTCAGGAAAATCAAACAGAAATTAAATGTAAAATGTCGTTTCCTATTAGAAAACGAGTATACATTTTTAATCACTTAGGCTTCCTGTTTCCATTTTGTCTTTTAAAAATGTTTCGGTTTAACAGCAAAGCTCTTTGTTGACGCTCCCTAACTGTCGCAAGTCCAACCTAAGGCTAACTTCACGCAATCAGGGGTCCCGCGTCACACCTGGCGTGTTTGCCTCACGTGCACCTCTGAAGTTCTGTTCACGAGGACGGAGCTGCGTGCGTGACACAAACAAGTAAGTCAGAAAGTTTCCAAAAATTTACGATTCAGCAGCAACGTAAAAAAGGCAGATATTTCTGCAGACAGAAATGCAGTCAGTCTATCAACAGACAGATGAAATCCAAATCGCTTCAACTTGCTCTTGTTGGATCTGTCTGTTGTTCATTTCAGATCCGAAAGAATAATCTAAGGTTAACAGTTTATTTGTAAGCTGCATTAAATTGCAGTCAGTGACTATATAATATAGCATTAGCTACATTAACTAAACCATTTTTCACCAGACAATCATGGGTTTTACATGAATTTGTGACAAAATTTAAATTGTTTTTATTTTATTTTACCGGATACTTTTGGGTTTTTTAAATGACTTTTGCAGTTTTATGAAATGTATTTTTCATTAGTTTTATGCTAAACGTTTTTGGCCTATTGGATAAGTGTTATTCATAAGTTTTTTTTTTTAACTTAGATTTTATTGGCAGAGAAAACTTTACCTCCTTCAACAACTTGATGTTTTTTGCATGTTTTCCTTCTATTGTGTTTATTTATTTATTTACATACATACATTTTCAATCTGTGTTTCAAACAAGTCTATAGCAAAGAGGACAAAACCGTAATAAGGTTTTAGTATTAAAACAGTTTTAAAAGAAAGAATTTAAGTTTATGCCCTGACGTGAATAAAGTTATTTTTTAATAAAGTTTGCTAAAAAAAAAAGAAATACTGACATTCTAAGGATCTAAAGCACATGTGTTTCATGCAGATATAAAGTGGGTTTGAGTGGAAAAAACTTGTATAGTACAGTTTCAGAGCAGCTTTTGTCTCCAGGACTAAACAATGGTTGATATTTTGAGGAGCATGTTCTCTTCTCAGGGTTTCTTGAGTTACTATTTCTGTTGTCTTTTGCTGACCGCGGTGATCTTTTTAATCTTAATCTAGAGACACACTGGTCAAGTGACACATTTAGCCTATGGTGTTCACACTGAACAAGCAGGGAAGGGCTTTTTCTACTGTTTACTAGCGCATGTCTGCTACCTTAGAGATGTCCAGCTCGACACCTCCTCAACACGACATGGATTTTTAAACCGGAAGTGTTGCTCAGTAGTGATTCAAGTAGACTGCAAATCACATGATTGATGGAAACAAGGTCTCATTACGTTGCATCCCTTGTCGATCACAGTTAACCCTTGTGCTATCTTAGATTACCCCACCCTTACATTGATGTGTTCTTCTTACCATAACAAAGGTGGATAAAGGTGGAAAGATTTCACGTAATCCATGGACACCAGTGAAGATCACTAATCATTGAAGAAAAAAGGTTCAGCGCACTGTCTAGTGGGTCTAGATGACCCAACTCCCATTAACCCTTGTGCTTAATATAGCACAAGGGTTAAGTCTGTCAGGGGTGGAGCTGTTTAGAATAAGTGCCGCGCTTTACAACAGACCGAAACGTCCTTGCCGGCGTGGGTTCTTGTTGTGATGGAAATCCCGGCTTGTCTCAGAGGTTTGGCGGTTTTGGATCCGCTCACTGAAAAGAGCTTTTCGGCTCCCAAACGCCTCTTTAGGTTTTTTGTTGTTGCTTTATTTAATTTATCAACAACACAAGATTATGCACAAAATGAATAACTACTGTAAAAAATGGTTTTTTATTCATAGAAGTGTATAACATGGATGTTGTAATGTATTCCTTCCAGATAAAATGTACAAAAAAATGATAAAACCAGCTGTTTACAATTCAACTTTTAATTACTCACATCTTTATCGGTCCTCTTTAAAAAGTCAAAACGTGTGTGCCAAAAAAAAAAAAAACTTTAATTCGCTCAAGGTTGGCATTTAGAAATACCCAATGTCTCAGGTTTGAGTAGCTGATCTAGTTTCTTCTGTATTGATCTGCCCTGTTCTGGAGAAGATTCTCTCAGGTGTCTGTACAGGTTGGATGTGGAGCTGATTTTATATGAAGTTATTTTCCTACACAATCCTTTATTGTCTTTTATTATCAATAAAAGTAAAATGGTTTGCTTATATTCCCAGTGCTGTCACCCATTTTCTTTGCGTTTTTGTGTTGTTGTAGTGTTGTGGCTCACCCATCGCTTTCTCGCCGTCTCTCCCTTATACTCGGTTCATGTGCTGCTGCACGTGTAACCCCCCCTTCAAACATCCCCCAACCCCGTTTCATTGGCGACAGACGCATCACTGGTGGAGATATGACGATCATAGTTGCCAATTGCATATCCAAAGCCAATATTACTATGCAACATATTTGCCACATCAGAGAGCTGTCAAACCATTATCCAGAAAAAATATAATTACAGACCTTTGAGGAAACATTTTATGAAAAGATGAACATCGTCTGAGCTTTAAAATCCTCTTGAAGTCATGTGGTTTTGACTGCATGTGTGCTTGGATGTATTAATGTCAGACAACCAGATGTCACCAGATGTCACTATTTCTAACTGAAATGGTCCAGCTGAAAGTCGATCTCAGCCCAGTCGTGTTGCAGTTGGTCAGTGCTTCATGAGGCGTCGATTTGGCCATCACTACGCCACCTGCAGTTGGAAGAGTCTTTGTGCAAAATGTTGAAGCGCTGAAATCTTGGAAAACCTGCTCCAGGCTTTTTCCTTCTCAGCTATATTCGTCTTTACGACTGCCAAATCAGGGTTCCTGGTTGGTCAAATTTAGGCCTGGTTTAACTTTCGACGCTCGTTCAATAGCATCGTGTTTTGTACGCAAGAGCCTGATAACGATCCTAACTTGCAATGTAATGCACGAATGCGGAAACCCAATATGCACATACACGTACGTTTACATAGACTTTTCATTGGTAGACGTGTTGCCGAGGGCGATGTGAACGTAGCTTTAAAGCTGATTTTCACCAATTTTGGCACCAGAACAGAAATCACCTCGTTTCTATGTTTGTTTCATTGCGGTTTGTTCCATCCGTACTTTGACTGGATGTGGATTGAGGTTAATAAAGATTCCTTTATTAAAAATTAAATTAAATTAAATTTTAAAGACTATCTCAACACTGGATTATTTGCTATGACCTCACAGCTTCGTGTTTACAAAAAACCTCCCCATTCTCTTGCCTTTTTCTCTCCAAGTCTTGAGATTGATCACAGCTTTCATCGCTGGTCTCTTCTGTTGAGCGATTCTGCTTCTCCAGTCGCACTGACAGGTGATTTCATTAGCGCCTTTTTTCCCCTCAGTGTGAAGCGTTTTGTGAGGAGCAGCTTCCTTCTGCTGAGCAGAGGTCTGAGTGAGCCTTGAAGAATTCTCAGGAGGACTGCTTTTATGAAAGTCTAAGATCTTCTTTTTGTTAGTTTTTAGGATTTGATGAAGGATTTGTTTTTTTTTATTTTTCACACTCTAATGTCTTTAATCTCTTTTTGGAAGCCTCTCATCCTCTTCCTGCCAGCTGCTTTTGCTGTGTAAGTGACGATGAAGAACAGGAAACCCTCCGTTTCTCCACTCTATGCCTTTTTATCTCCTCCTTGTAAGGATGCCACTTAGAGAGGAGCAGAGGGGATCATATGGCACAAGTTTAATTGAAATATTTAGTCCATGAGGGATAGAAAAGGAGACGTTCTCATTCGTAGTGTTAAGAAAAGAGGAAGAGGACGGTTGGTGGCAGGGATCAGGAAAGATAGATGAGAAGGACAAAAAGAAGGCATGATAGATGGGTGGGGGGACATTGATTTAAACTTCCTCCTGATTCCCTTTCCCTGCTGACTCCTCTGCCCATTTGTCCTGTCGCTGGGTGAGCTGATAAATCCATTTGATCATTTAAACAGCATTTTCTTTTTAATGGAAATCGAGGGCGTTCATTAAACGGACGGATGCTGAGGATTTGAAGGGAAACTGGTCCTGTTGTGTTGTTTACAGCTAAATGTTTAAATATTTGTACACTAAGGACTGCTGGTGTGAGCACAATATTTTATTGGAAGAACATAAAAATGATAGAACGACTGAAGTTCATGTTCAACAGCTAAAATGATATAGAAATGCTGAAAACTAAAAACAAAATACCTCATACTTGAAAAACAAAACAAAAAGGGCTTGTAAGTATAAAGAAATGCTTGTCATAAAAGAAATGCAAGAAAAGGTTAAAAAAATAGACATTTTAAATTATTACTAAGCATAAATGTCATTATATGGATAAAGTAAAATAAAAAAGGGCTTGAGGAAATACTACATGCGAAATTAGCTAAAAATAGTTAACAAAAACACATGAGAGCTAAAAATTGAGGGGAAAAATCCTTTAAATTCTACATTAGGCTGTTTTTGTAGGGTTGAGGTTTAAAAAACAAAATTAGGAATAGGAGGCAATCTTTGCTGCAACAGAACAACAGAGGGAGCTACATTAAAGAGCAAACTGTATTTACAATGCAGGTCATACATATGCCAATTGAAAGTTTTCCATCTATCTTTACGAGCCATAATGAACACTCACTGGAGCGACCATGAGTTGGAGCAATTGCTGAGAAACGGATAAACGGGCAGAGAACCTCAATAAGAGGAGCACGTTATGTAACTGTTCGGGCTTAGAGAAGATGGGAAAGAGGCAAAAACACTGGAACATCTGTAATGGGACAAATTGTTCATTATATTGACTTAACACAATGAAGGTTGTATTAAAGAATAGAAACATGGAGCAGACAGAACTATGAAGGATTGTCTTAAAGTGAGAAACAGAAACAGACTCAGAAATTTGATGATGATGCCTCTGAAACCAGATTTATAACAGTTCGTCCTCAGACTTTGCTTACCCATATATATATATGCTTTTTTTTTAAATTAGTTTTTTGCAAAATTCCTAAACATTGACTCACATCCTCAGCAGTACTCAGAACCTAGAAACAAGCAGAGCTTTTAAAGTTGTTCAGGGATTATATTTCAGATAAACCATATTATTAGTATATTTTAAATTTTATTTGGAAGATAGTAGCTTATAAAAGGTGAGCGACCCTGGCAGCATTCTAGGCAGACTACTCGAGCAGTGCGTTACTTCGGTTACTCCTCCCTAGGGCGGTTCAGTTTATCAACTCGCCTGTTCAGCGTCCTATAGTTTTCCTTCTCTTCCTTTACTGCAGCGCTGCGTTCGTTGCCCCACCCTCCTCCCGGGCTTCCACCTGTGAGCTCCGTTAGGGGTAGTTTATTACCCAAACCTTTTATGGAGATCTTGTCTCATGTAATTGAATAGAGCCTAATGCCAAAGTAAAAGAATGTGAAAATAAATATATTTACTGCATGAGTTGTCTGACTGAAGTTTTCTTATTCTAGGATGAATATTAGAAAAAGAACCAATAAACTTTGACCAATTGGGTAGGTGTACCTTTTAATTCATTGAATGTGCCAACCTTTTGAAAAGTGATCATGGAGGAGAAATACATAAATGCGGTTTGTGCCCGGCTGGAATTATATAACCCCACGTCTTTCGTGTATCGGAATAGAGCTGTGAAAAAGAAGCCTAGAGTAAGAATCACCAGATTTGCACCACTTTGACATTTCGCACCGAGCCTCTTTCAGCTGAAGGCGGCAGATATGAGCTAGGGAACAGTAGAAAAAGAAGAAGCCCCTACCTGCTTGTCCAGTGTGAACACCAAGGGCTAAACAAGTGTGCGTCGGATGAGTGTAGCATAACAGTCGATGAGATGTGTAGCTGTGTCTGCTGTGCAGGATGGAGTTCCACTGTGAAAGTGAAGATTTCTTTTCTGTGAGGACGACAGGCATTTCAAACATTCCCAGAGGAAATCTCAACTCTGCAGCAGGAGGCTTTGTTTTGTTCTCAGATAAGCAAAACAGCTGTAGAGGTTTTGTTTTCTTGCTCCTTTTCACAAAGGAACTGTTTTTGGAACAAAGTTCAGTACGAAACTGGATTTGCCGCAAGTCTGTTGCTCAAATAAAACATGCTCGTGTTTGGTGGTGTCTGGCTCAAAACTGGAGAACCACGGCTGGAAATCTTCAATATTGCTCACCATTTTTGTTACACTGATAATGTTAGGTTGTGGGTGTGAGGGGCTGTAAGCTAGCGGGAGAGAGCGTAAAGAAAAGGATGATGGGAAGTGTGGATGGGTTTACTCCCCACCAACAGTCACATCCACAACTCGGAGGTGAATTTCTTTTTAAATTTGTCCTGTCAAGCAGCTGAGCAAGCAGATCCGAGCCTAAGGCCTCTTGTGTTAAAAAGATTTTACTGTAATGAATCTTCTGACACACAGATATACATCTGTATAAACCCCTTTTGTATTTGAGGCTAAACTTTATATGTGTTAGTTCTATGTGTATACATTTTATTTGTTGGACCGGGGGAAAAAAGTAGAAGGGAGAAGGAGAGAGTGGGATGCTAGAGATGGGGTTAAGGGTACAAAAGAAAGGGGAGAGGAAAAAAAGGTGGAGGTTAAGGAAGTTGGAGGATAACTAAAGTTAGAAACACAAAGCAACACAATGCTGAAGAATTTTCATTACTGTCAGGTGTAGATGTTAGTCCAAAGGGCAGGGCCTGTCTACAGCAAATTGGAGGTGAGTTTCTGATGATCTCCTGCCGCTCTGCAGCAAAAAATATATATAACCTTATCAAAGACCAGTTTTTGTTAAAAAATTTCATAATCACAATGAAAAGACAATTAGGACCACTTCTACACAAGATCAAAAGATGACTGGAGTAGGTCTTTAAACAGCAGCCACTCAGTGTTGGAAGGATTTTATGTGCGACTGGAGTTTTTAAAGAATCCAGTTTGTGTTAACAGAACATTCAGTTTTGTTTTTGTTGGACTTAATCAAACAAGTGATGGAAAGCCCTTTGATTGGATTCACTACATGACAGAAAGTCGGTCCATAAATTTGCAAATGATAGACTAACCCCTCGCCCCCCCAAGAGATCCTGTTAATCTGCATCAGCCCGACATGTAATAATGTAATAACTCTAACAAGGTTTGATGTGACGTGCAGGAATGACCTTGTTAATGCACTGATGTTCCATTATCTTCCGTGAAGCACCATCATGCTGCATTAAAAACAGCAGGTACAGGAGCCAGAGTCAATTACAGTAAAATAAAACATCAGATGTTGTCCACAACAGCAACTGTAAAACATTTGTTTGAACAAGGTCTCACCGAACGTCTGATTGAAGCCAGTACCTGAATGCATCACGGCCACCCTGCCTCGCTGCAATCATCTGCCATCACCTAGAGATACTCATCAACAGGATAGACCCACACGCAGTCATCCCTGAACTTTACCCCCACCGTGTTGTTCACAGACCCACGTCTCTAATAACATTATTATGGGCAGCCTGCAGATTGATTATGATGATTACACATCATTCTGCTCTCGTCTGAGGCAGAAAATAGATGAGAGTGACTGATGATCCTTTCTTCATGCAGACAGAAACACAAAATGTTTATACCAGGGAGGCAGCTGTCGCCGCGGAGATCAGGTCTCACTCATTAAGAAAAATTACGACTCATCCTTGTTTTTATTTACGTTTGGAAGAAGTGGTGTATGAGTGATGCTGTGAACTTGTTCAGCACTTGTGATAAAGTTCTTGTGTTTTTGCATCTGGGCCTCTCTGCTGTTACCTCCAACGTGCTTTAGTGTTCTACATCTTTCTCATCACAACAACAGAGGAGCACAGCCCGAAAATAAAAAAGATCACCTTTGAAGTAAAAACGGCAGCCTTCACCGAGGTGCCAATTAGATATGTGTTGTCAATTTCTTAACTTTACACAAGAGTGAATGTAACATTTTTAAACAATGATTTATACACGCTCAGCTCACCTTAGTGATCAAATTAAATAAAGCAGTGTACATTAGATAGCCAGATTAAGCATGTGAGGTAAAATTATTTAACCCTTCTCTTAAAGAGCCACAACAGTTCAGATTTTTTTTTTTTTTTACAAACATTTATAAATTTTAAAAATAAATATTCTCGTAATTTTTAGTTTATAAAACAAACATTTTTTGAGCCATTATGATTACATTTGTCATGGTTACTATGGAGACACCTCGTCATAGGTGGGAACAGCATTGGTGGATAAATTTGAGATCTGCCCATTTATTGCAACAATTAACAATTTTTTTTTCTATTTTGTTTTTTTATTGATGTGAAAGATCCTAAATTTTGCTAGACTACTTTTGAAAGTTGCTGTTTTATTTACTTAAAGGGCATTAGGATCAAATGCAAGCTTGGAAGAAACAATGTGGTTACAATTTTTTATGTGGAAATATCTGTTTCTACCTTGTAGCAATTTAATCAAAAACTAAAAATATCTAGTTTGTTAATGACATTGTTTTTTGATTTGTTTTATTATTATGGGCTAGCTAAAATAACAGTGGGCAAATTTTTCCAAGTTTTAAAAATGAAACTTGAAATACGTTAGTCTTTAATTGAGTTGTTATTTCACAGGATGATTTCATGGTCATAGTTAATAAAAAGTGAAATTAACTGTTTTGTAATCATCATTTGTGCTCCTGAGCAACAAAGGAAGTTAAATTGCTGTAATGAAAAATGCTTTAATGTAAACAGAGTTTGCTGATGGCCTTTCCTTTAATCCTGTCACATTTAGTAATTAAACAAATTGCATTTCTGCATTAAATGAATCTGTTTATGAATCTGTTTTCTACATGGAGGACGTCATTTTGGGTAAGAAGGGATGATTGCATGAGAATGCTGAGCCTCCTTTCTGTCATCCAGGAGAAGTTAAGCCCAGCTTGCAGAGCAGTGGTGTGATCGTTCTGGGGAGGAAGTTATTGTTTTC
Source organism: Oryzias latipes (assembly GCF_053564925.1). Taxonomy (NCBI): domain Eukaryota; kingdom Metazoa; phylum Chordata; class Actinopteri; order Beloniformes; family Adrianichthyidae; genus Oryzias; species Oryzias latipes. Next base: position 27,776,628 of record NC_136242.1, on the reverse strand, counting down.
CCTTTGTTGAACTCTTGCTGAACTTAATCCGTACTGATGACAACATTGTACTTTTGGCATTGAGAAGCTGATTGGTTGGAGAGAAGGTCGTATTTGTCTCAGGTGCGCTGCAGTGACAATCTGGAAGTAACAGCACAGACAGTCAGTGGTGTTGCTGTATTGATGGTGTTAAGCAGTGAGGCGGATTTCCCTCCGCTTGTTACCATAACAACAATCATCCGGTGCCCCAAAAAGCTGGTAAACTGTAAGACAAATAAGTGCAAAAACAGACAGCAGAGATCAAGTATCACCTTTAAAAAAAGTGTTGGCATACTTCTTTTTTTTCTTCCTCCTCAGTGAATGGAAGTGGATTCCAGCAGGGAGAAGAAAGAGTTAATAGCTTTTTTTCCTCTTTTTTTTTTTTTTTTTTTTTGTAATCTGCACCGAGAAAAGCGAGTAGTTAGCACAGCAGGATCCTCGCTCCAACCACCTCTTTTTGAAACTCAGCAGGCGGCTGACGTGTGCAGTGAAAACCCGGTGAAGTAGACCATGAGGCTTTCCAGCTGTACATTTCTGCAGAACTTCTTCCATCTTGAAGTTTGAGAATCTTTCAAGATTTGTTTCGAAAACAGACTTTTTACTCTCAAACTACTCTGACTGCATGAAATACTCTGGAAGAGTCTGTTACGAAGATGTTTGAATGAATCAAATATTGTTTATTTTAGCAATATTGGAGGATCCTTTCTGATCAGAGATAATTACATCCCACTATGCTTTGTGCTTGCAGCGTTTAGAGTGTTAATTCTTGTTTGAGGCTAAAACACATGGAAGTTACTCAACGTGTCAAGTTGATGAGCTGCGATATGTAATCTGTGATGGTTCTCTACTGAGGCTGAAGACAGATGGGATGCATGAGCTTCTCCTGATGGTTCAAGCTCAAGCTACGTTCACACCGTTCACACATGCGCGTTTAGCCCATGATTTTAACAGTAGACAGGTAAGAAGAAGTTTCTTATTCTTTTTCATTTTCTACTGTTTCCTAGCGCATATCTACCACCTACAGTTGGAATAGGCTTGGTACGAAATATCAAAGCGGTGTAAATCTCATGAATCTTGCTCCAGGCTTTTTGTTTCACAGCTCTATTCAGAAAAAATGAAAGACTTGGTGTAATATAATTCTGATCAGGCACAAACAGCAAACATTAATTTCTCCTCCATGAGCAATATTCAAAAACCTCTGTGAATTAAAAGGGACGCCATCAATCCCTGGTTGGTCAAAGTTTAACCTGATTTAACTTTCAACATGTGTTCAACGGCCCTGCGTTTTATACGTTTAACCCAAAAACAGTAGCAGAAACTTGCGTAGCTACACGTAAACGTGAGACCTTTGAACACAGAAGCTCAAAACGTGCAATTACACAAATTTACATAGAATTTTTGCCGAGGGCGGTGTGAACGTAGCTTTAGACCCATGAAAGCTATGAGATTTTTTTATGGAGCTTTTTGTACATTTTGTTCATAAAGCCCCAAAAAATAATTGTAGGAGCTTGGGTGATGTAAATTTGGAATGCGGAAGCCCGAAACATGCATTTATTTGCCTTTTACATAGACTTTTCATTGGAAGTGGCTGCTTGAATGTGCTTTGCTAAAGGCGGTGTGAAAGTAGCCTCAAATGTTAAGCCTGGTTGTGTTAAATGGTAATATGTGAAGGTTTGTTATTTTTAACCATAAAATGCAGATATAGGTTGAATACAACTGTTTTCTGTAGAAAAGGCTTCTGGCTTTTGGCTGAAAGCGTTGTTTTTTTATCAAAAAGCATGGCATGGAGGAACAGGTGGCTAAACTTCCAGAATCTGTTCCACACGCAATAATGACAATGAAAATAGTCATTAGTGATTTGTTCAGTTTGATCCATGACTTTAATCAGATCAGCCACTGACGCAGAACATATCATTTCACCCTCACAGATCTGAATGACGAGGTGTTTTTTTTTGTTTCCACCGCCTGCAATTTTCTGCTCCACAGACGTGACGTTTTAACGAGATGCTCTTTTGAACAAAGGTCATTTCAGCTGCCTGATTTCCTTTGTCTCCAAAATAAAGACCCTGCATGACAGGAGGAAAAATCCCTTGTGGCAAAACGAGGAAACCAAACTGGTTTCATTTTCCATAACCCCGGTATCAGTTGGTTGGTCTGCAGTTTTAAGTCTGTCAAATTTTCCTTAAAATTATTCACAAATTCACAAATTGTGAACACTATCTGTTTTGTGTACATGTTGACATGTGGACATTTTTGCAGCTAGCAGGTGTGTTGATAACATTTGAGTGTGCGTGGACAGGCCCCGCCCTTTTTGTACTACATTTGAACCTTACCGTAATGATAAACAACCAGTAAACCTGTCTGCTCTATGCTGCTTCATGGTCTTACCCCCCCCTCTCACTATCACCCCCCCCCCCCCCCCCCCCCTCTCTAACATCCCTCTCTCTTCTTCCCTTCTTTCATTTTCCGTCCGGTCCAACACCAAAGATTTACAAACATGATTGAAATTAATAAAGTTTGGCCTCAATTACAAAAGGGGTTTATTCAGTCATGCCTTTGGTTTGTCTCAAGATTAATAACCCCTCTTGTTAAAGTAAAATATGTCCAACACAATAGGCCCTCAGCTCTCATCTGCCTGCCTAGTTGTTGGACAGGACAAGTTAGAAAGAAAAAAAAAAAAAATTCACAATTTTTTTTATTCACAATTTTTTTTTATTCACAATTTCAACTCTCCTGCGACTTTTTTCACACAAACTTTTGTCTGAAAAACTAGCGAAAGTTATAAATGATCACATCTCCAGCAGTGAATGCAGATAGAAAAATCGCACTCAGGTCTAATAGATTTTTATTATTATGTTTTTAGAAGAACAGCAGCTTTCATGTTTTTGCATCATGACAGAGTCCACATGTTTCTGTGTGAGACAGAGCAGAATCCGTGTGAGGAAACATGAGGAACAGCAGGAAAAGCTGCTTTGGGCAGAACTGCCACAAACATTGGCAGAAAGAAAAAAAGCTATCTTAGACTCTCCTCCAGAGCTGCAGACAATGAGACACGCACATCCAACCCATTTCCTCTCCCTGGGTACCTCAGGCCAGTTACATAATCCATACAAAAGCCATGCATGCGCTTTTCCTAGAGCAGCACTTTTACAGGGGAGTACTTAAAAATCAAGACTTGGGAATTCTTCATATGCTAAAGGGACAAGATGTTTGGGAGAGTTGGGTTTCAACCAAAAAAAGAGCTAAATGTATTTGTAAATAAATAAAAGTGAGTACAAATACATTTGGCTCTTTTTTTAGATGAAGCCCAACTTTGCCTTTTGCTTAAAGACCAACTCTGAACTATTTCATCTATTGTAAAAGCATTCCCAGTGGTCTTTTAATTACAACTATGCCGTTTTTAGGCACAAAAGAAAACCTGTCGTTTTTGAGGACATGGTTTCTGCAGAACAGCAGTAATTCATTAGAAATTGTGGTGGGACTGTTGAGGGACTGTTGGTGCAGAGCATCCCCATCCCCGCTTCCCATCCCTGCTGCTGAGAGCTCTCTGTTCAAGTGGAGCAGGGTGCTTGTAGCCCACTCTGCATTTTCTATGTCACAAAAAAGCTCTTTTTCTCTTAGTAGACATCCAGAAATCAGATTTGAACTTAAATTTCTTAACATAAGAAAAATTCCACAAGAACATGTTTCCTATGAAGATAAAATCTTAAGTTTTCTAAGTGTGAATTTTCAATTTTTTTTAAATATTTTTAAATGCAAATGTCAAAAACAATGTGTCTAAGAGTCACAAATGGGTATCAAAGGATTCCTAATGATATCAAAATATGCATGAGTACAAAAGTCATCACAGGTGGAAATTGATGGATGCACCCATAAAGACTCTGAATAATCTAATTTTGAATCTTTTGCTCAAAAACTCAATTATCTGGTGTGTTCAATGCCTGACGAAAACCATGGAATTTTAGCTGAGGCTTCCCCCCCCAAACCTCCCAAAGTATATTTCACTATTATCAAGCAAGAATTCAAACATTATACAGAATTGAAGCATTGCAGAGTATTTTTATGTAGTGTTTTTTTTATTAAAAAAAAAAGCTATTGTAAAAAAGCAAAAGTCTTCCCACTGTGCCGACCTATTTTTTTTAAACTGAAAGATTTGTGGGTTATCCCCAAATATTTAAACCTAATTTTAAAACAAAATTGTGTGTTTAGTATACTTCTGAGATGTTTTGAAGTGTTTTAAGTCAGATGTGCGGGTATGTCAGATTGATTTCAACTCTTCTTCTGCAACATATTTGAATTTAAATCTTTAGTTTGGGGAATTTTGTGTCATCACTTTAAATCTTACCAGGAATTCCTTTTGTAAACACTTGACTTGTGCAGCCGTCTAAAGTTGATAAAGGTCCTCATTCATCCTGGTGATGTGTTGAAGTTGAATCATGGCATCTTCTTTCTTTGAAATGCTTCACCACTCTGCCAGCAAACTGACCAAGGCACTTTGGCAAGTAGTGAAACGCTTCAAAGAAAGAAGACTTCAAGTCCAGATTCAAAGACTTTATCGCCCAAAGTAATGACTTTACTACAGTAGATTTAAAAAGAAAACATGTTTTAAAGCTTTAACATCCCTGTACTTTGTCTGAGTGTGACTGGTTTGCATTCTTTCAGCTGTGGGAATAAGGTGCCAAAAAGCTCAGTTGGGCAAATTGTTATTGGCGTGTGGAAAACCCATCCTGACAGGGCCGCTCCTGCTGGTCATTGCTCCAATAACTGCAGATGTCTGCTGCTTCAGATCCGTTTTAATTCTGCTGTGTAAAACCATTATTACAGAAATTAAACAGGAAATAGTCAAGACTCCATTTTCAGCCGTCTTTCCAACTCAGTGATGTTACAATTAATTATGCTTTAAAAACCCCCGTGAGAAATAAAAAAACATCCAAGTGATTGTTTTTTGGGGCAAATCAGATTACAGTGAAAGACTTGTGACTAACATTAAAATAACTGAACATGACAAACTTACAATTTTTTTATTCACATTTGTCTTTATGTTTGACTGATTTTACTATGTTTCTGCAAGAATTTGTTTTATTTCTAATTCAATAACATTCAAATGAATCAAAGTAATTATACATGAAGTTCTTGATCATTTTTTTCACATATTTAAATATTTGCTATTTTTTAACATTTCCTATGGTTCATGACACATTTAATGCAATTTTCTAATTAAAATTTTCAGCATTCAGTCTTTGCATAAAATATATTACCTTCATCACATCTAATCTAAGGAAGTCAGCCTCATATGACGCTGCGCTCTGTCCATCTTCCTAAACTAGCATCTTAGGGCTCCCCCTGCAGGTCATCCCCATGGTCTAAAACACTTTTGCCACCAACAGGGGTAAATTCATCCTTTAGGAAAACTATTTCCTCCATGTACTTCGTGGTTTCCTAAAAAATGGAATCAGCATTATAGTCTTCCCCACCGCACACTCTTTACATCATTACCCACATACTCTTGAGAGTATAGCAGTTTTAACTGTTTAGTTTTGCTCAGTTTTTGGGCTTTTCCCACCCCACTGTTTTATTTGGGTCAAATTCTTGACACAAAGTCCCTTCTCCGTGTGGATTATTCTAGACTAAATTATTTCAGAAAGTAGTTTATCATCTCAGCTGCACAATTTGCCTCAGATGAAACTGTCGGCCGTTGCATCACTTCCTGTGTCGGTGACTTGCATGATTACTGAGGAGAGTGCATCTCTGACTTGTAAATAATTTATACTAGGGGCTTGCAGGGTGAATGCTGGCTGCAGCAGCACAGTAAAAGCTGAAGGAAAAATCAACTATGCTTTTTCATGGCTGACTGTCCAATCAGGACAACACCAAGTGGCCCGCCGTCCTTAAGAGATCATGGAAGTGGTGTCTGTCGGGTCATGTTTGACCAGCCCTTTTGGGTCAGAATAGATGGAAAATGTCGCTTTTCTTTGACGGGTAATCTACAACTGTTCGTGCTTCTGGAAATGGGGTTAGCATGCTTTACAGAGTTGTGTTTGTGGGGAATTCCAGTTGCCTGTGTGTTCTGAATTAGGTCACTGCTGCATTAAACAGCCCTTTCTTCAACATTGCCTCATTGCAGGGCAGGTTAGAGTCAGAAACAGCTGCAGACTCACATACGCAGTCCAACTTACCCCGGGGGCAGACGCTGTCAATATGAAGAGTGGCATTTTAGAAGTTCACCTTAAAGTCTGCCTCTGCTGTGAAAAGGTTATTGTACAAGGAGACGTTTCTGTGCTCAAACCCACAAACTCTAAAGTGGCATCTAGTAGGATTTTCTTTTAACAAAGTGCTGCTACAAAAAAAGGGCTGTTTAACTGTCCAAAATCTGCTGGTGCCAGAGCGCAGCTCTGAATGGAGTCCTAAAAGCCAATTGAAAGACTGATAAGGTGGATAGACAGGACATGGAGAAGAGGTTTGGAGGTGGGAGGATGGAGGAGTGGAGCAGCACATTTGGATTCAAGCCTCTGCGAGGCTGCAGTCCTTCTGCCCCCCGTGATTCTCAGCGCTCTGCACTGCTCCCTCTGCTCAACCTCCTGCATCCCATCAGCCACATTCAAGGACAGGCACACTCTCAGGGCAGGGGCATTAATATTTGATATGTGGCTCTGCATCATGTGGAGAGATGCAGAGTCAGGTTTACAGTAAAGAAACAACAAATGCACAGAACTGTTGGTAAAACACTCTTTATATGGCATTTTCTCAGGAGACTCTGCAACAGTTGGATGACGAACATCCAGATTTCTGCAGAAACGTTTAGAGTCTAAACATCACAGTCTTTTTACTTTTTTTTTTTTTTTTAACCGTCTTTCCTGAGATGTTCTGCAGGTATCTGATGTGACTGATGGACATTCTTGTCATTCCTGTTACGGCCCCGACAGGCAAACCTGTCCCAGTCTAGGGGAAATTAAAAGGGGCCAAAACATATGGACGATGGACACCAAAGTTTAGGAACACAGTTTATTAGATGGTAAAAATAACCTGTGTCCTGTAAAACAGAAAGAAATAATTACTGTGCTGGTCCCAAAAAAAAGCAAAAAACAAAGGGATTGGAGCCTTGGCCAAACATAAAATAATTCAGGGAGACAACTGACCCAGCCACGTTGACCGTCGGAGTCAGCAGCTCCCTGCTAAGGCTGCCTAACAAAATCTAACTAATAAAAAAAATAAATAAACAAAGCCCGCAAATAAGGACTACCGAGGTCCAACCCCAAAATAACATAACAAAACCCAGCAGTATAAGACTGCTGAGGACCAAGAGGGAATCAAAATGGAAACAACCAACCAGCACAGCTCCAACACAAAAACAACTCCTCCTTAGCCTCCTGCTCTGCTCTGCTCTGCTCTGCTCTGCTCTGCTCTGCTCTGCTCTGCTCTGCTCTGCTCTGCTCTGCTCTGCTCTGCTCTGCTCTGCTCTGCTCTGCTCTGCTCTGCTCTGCTCTGCTCTGCTCTGCTCTGCATGCCTCTCCCTTTGGTTGTGGCCTCTTATGACTTAAATACCTGGCAGGTGCTGATCAAGATCATTGGCCACACCTGCCAGGTGAGCAGAATGAAAGGGGATGCAGCAAAGCAGAAGCAGCAAGACGTAACATTCCTGAACATTCAGTGTTGTGGTGAATTTCTGCTCATTTTAGCTGTAAGAGCTGATTTTAACTCTCAAAGAAGCTGAACTTGACTTGAAAAATTTGGAATTCAACTATAATTATGTCCTCACTGCTTTATTATTGTTATTTAGCTGTCGCTTGTTTGTAGCTATCTTTGACTTTTGTTTTACTTAAAATTTCTTAAATTGTTTTAATTGGTTTACCTGCTTTAAGCAGCTGGTATTTTCTTCTCTGAAGCACTTAAAGTGCTATATAGATAAAGAGTTATTTACTTTACTGACTTTATCATTCCGATGTTTATTTGTTCATTATAGTTCTTCTCTTCACAATCATCCTTTTCTCTGTCTTGTCTTCTTTCTTGACTTTCCCACATTCTCATCTGTTTTTTCTTTTCCGTTTTTATTTACATCATCCTTGGCTCCTTGATGTTTTTCTTCCTCCTTGTTCTTCTTCCTCTTTTTTGCTTCATTCTGGAGGTTGGTTGTCTTCTGATCCATCTGACGTTTATATCTGCAATCAAATGTTTTTCCAGCTCTCCTCACTTCAACAATTTTCTCTTTATTTACATTATTTTCAGCCCTTTAATCTTCTTGTATGTCATAAACCTGCTTTCAGACTAGAATTACGTGTTAAAACTACATTTATTTTCTAAGAATGTTTCTTTTCCTGCAAAGAAGCTCTGACTGTTGAAATTGTTTCTATAATATCGAAATGTGTGCTGCTTGGATGCCAAAAAATTATAAATACAAAAATCATAGTAAAAGAATTACATTTAGCTACACTAAATCACTTAAGAAACAACAAACTTCTTGCTAAAAATGACGGAAACCACAAATCCTGCAGGTTTAGCTAAGTGTCCAAAGATGATCTAATGTAGTCACGAAAACAAAATATCAGAAGGAAAATAAAAATTAGAATTGTTTCTGTGTTTAAAATGCCATTTTTAGATTTCACAAGGATAATAACGGACTTTTAAACTATTTTTATACATTTTTACTCCAGTTTTTCATTAGGATTTTCATTTTTTCCATTGCAAGATTAATAACTCGGAAATGTTCCTGAAATGTTCTAATTATAACAACAACAGATCTAGAGATTGTGTGACATAATCACATTATTGTGTTCCTTAGAAACACAGAAAGCGGACAGACTTGGTTCAGATCTAAAGATCATCAGAACTGAAGTCATCTCGGAGGGTTTTAGAGGGAATCTGCACTTTGGGGCTTCCACTTTAACATTTTGACAGCAAAATCCTTATTTTGGTACGTCATTTGTTGCAAATTTGATCTTAAAAGTTACACTAAAGTTTTAGATTTTTACTTAAAAAGAAAAGTGTAGATGTAGATCTTGTGCCTGAACAAAAGAGGAACAAATAAAACAAGAACAATCAATTGTTTTTGCTTGAAAGAAGACTCTTATTTAGATGATTTTGTTGGACAGAATTTCTTATTGCTTCTATACCTTGTGAATCTTTTCTGACTAGTATCATTATTGTTTTAATTATCTCAACAACCGTTGAGATTTTTTTAATAGAAGTAAACTTACAAAAAAAAAACGAAAGCTAAAAACTAAACAAAAAATGGAAAGGAAGTGTTTGCGAAATTAATTTATAAAGTAATAGATTTAAAAAGTAATTGAACAGAATACAATCAATATGTTGTCATAAAAATAAAAACACTCACCACTTTAGAATAACAGAGCTTTCTTTTAGATCAGGTCTGGATTTTGCACTTTGTTTCTTTTTGGAGGATGTGATGCTGTTTGCTTTTTTTTATGGTATTAGTCTGGTCCCTTGCACACACAGAATTCATTATGTTCTCTAAATCTGAAGGAATTGCAACATTTATCTTTATTTCTTACACTTTTATATACAGACCTTGACTTTCACATACAATCACATTCTTGCCTTGTTAACCATCATTCCTGTGCATGAGTAATCAAAGATACTTTGAGAATGTTGGAATAAACAGTTTAGCTGTAGGAAACAAAAGATAAAAAACACGTTGCTGCCAATTTATAAAAATGAACAAAATTTTAAAAGATTACATTTGGGTTTTAAGTTTGTCAAATATTTAAGTCATCACTATAAGATTTTTTATTCTTTTACCGTTTTCAAACTTTTACAGAATCAGAGTTGAGTATAAAGAACCGGAGAAAAAACCTGAGAACATAAAGAGGATTTTATCAGAATGAATAACTCATGTTTGGTACCTCTGGTGTTAACATGAAACATGGACTTTACCCATATGCGGCTTTCTTCTCCCTGTAATTACATGCTGATGTGTCTCTGCAGATGATGGAAAACTGTCTCTGGATGAGTTCCAGGCTTTCTTTTCTGATGGCACGCTGAACGAGGAGGAGCTGGAGAAGCTGTTTCACACCATCGACTCTGATAACACCAGGTCAGCATGGCTGCTGCCTGACTGCGTTCCGTTTGCCTGCAGCATGCAAAAAAACCAGCACCTGCAGAAAATAAGTCTTTGGAGGTCGTGTACAGATGTGTGGCTGTGATTCGCTTTTAATCACATCATATAAACGTCTTATTCCCCACCTGTTTCCACTCCTATAAGATTAAGTTGCAAGTGAGCGAGCATGTATGTCACTCAACCTTCTCTTGAGGAATTTCACAGTTTTCCTTTTTCCAATAATCACCTCACCAAGCAAGACTTTTTTCAATCAAATAACTCTTGTTAAATCCATGTATTGATTCATCCTCTCCATAATCATGAGGGGGTGTGCTGACACGGCTAGATCTGCATCCTGCAGGAATGAAATGAAACCAAGCAGAACAACAGCTGACCTTTTTAAACTTGTAGTTAAACTAAATACTGTATATGTTTATAAATCCATGTCAAGCTGCAGCTATCTTTCAAGCTCTTTTGGTGCCCCGGCCTAGTGCTGTAAGTGGACCGTGTAGCTGGTGGCATCTTCGCGGTCATCATGCGGAATGGAGACAGCTTCACTGAAACCTTTTTTACTGCTGATGGGAAAGAAAGTTTCTGCTCATTAAAGTAAAGCAAAGTGAAGTTCACACCTACACGACGGGCTTCAGACAAAGCTATTGATTGGACAGAGTAAAATCAGAAATGAGTATGTAAGCATTTCTTGCCTGAAGCAGGAAGTTGAAGGATGGAAAAGATGGAGACTGAGCTCTGTCCTGCCAGCAGTCCTCATCCGTCTCTGGTTACCTCCCATTTCACCTCAGCTGTCTTAACTTTTAAGGCCATTGTGTGAGTTTCCTGGCTCTTCCTGCCATTGCTCTTCAAGCCTTCATGCTGCCATTGCTCTGCCTGTCACCATGCACTTGTCATCCTCTCTCCATCTGTCACTCATTCCTGTCTTCTGTCCCGTCTGGCCTGGAATCTTCCTTCAGTTATTACCTTTAGCTACAGGAGGAGACAAAGACATCCAAGTTGTTGTCTTCTGTAATTCAACATTTAGCTGCATTTAAAAGTTTTTCCTCTCAGACTCAAGGGATTAATTATTTTATGGATGTCACTAATGACATCATAATGAGTGGATTTAGAAGAAACACTCTTTGCAGTTGAAATGCGCTTAACTTTACATTTAACAGACAAACACTGCAACATAAAAATTAGTTGATCTTTGTGAAACAAAGTACAGAACAGGGATTAAAACGTTTAACTTTAACATTGGGTAGATTAGACAAATATGTCAGCTTGATACATGATGTAACACTACAAAGGCAAGCAGTTACAGATCAGTTCACAGAAAAATAAGTACAACTAAAGGTTAAAAGACACACCTTTTTTTTCCCGGCACATTTGAAGCTAAAAGCCCCACTCCAATTATCTTTTGATCTATTGTAAAAGTGTTCACTCCTTTAGTTATTATTCTGGCATTTTTAGCCAAAATCCAAAAATGGCATAATCATAATTAAAAGACCACTGGGAATGCTTTCAAAATAAATCAAAAGAGAATTGAAGTGGGACTTTATGTTGTAGTTTAACAGGCACCGGAGTGTTAAATGTGAAGTTTTCTTTTTTCTCCACAAAATGCGCTACAAATCCCTCAGTTAATCACTGAATTAAAAAAGGAGACTTATAGAGAACTTATAACCACTATCTGAATTTAAAGTAGCACATGATTGTTTCTGCTGGCTCATTGATTGTGAAATAGAAATGTGAACAGCAGGAGCTATCCTTTTCTGACATGCATGAGCAGAAACCACAGGACTTCTTCTACTTCTTTGCCTTTGGGCTGCTCCCTTTAGAGTTCGTCAAAGCGAATCATCCACCTCCTCCTAACTCTTTCCTCCGCATCCTCTTCACTCTCACCAGTCACCCTCATGTCCGCCTTCACTGCATCCATGAGCCTTCTCTTTGGTCTTCCTCTCCTCTGTCCTGGTAGCTCCAACCACAGCATCCTTTTACCAACACACATCACTGTTTCTCCTCTCAACGTGTCCAAACATCTCTCTGCCTCCCTGAATTTATCTCCAAAACATGATCTGTTTCTCTGTATTCATTCCTAATTCTATCCATCCTTATCACTCCCAAAGAGAACATCAACTTCTTCCTCTCTGCTCCTTGTCTGAATTTGCCTCAATAACTAATAAATTCAAAACTGTCTAAAGTAATTGAGGATTTAAAAGCTGCACTATGGTAAAGCAAATGTTAAATGAGGAAGCACAAAGTAGCTTAAAAAATCTGTGAAAAATGTTAAATGCCAGATCAGACTGTAACAGATGATCTGGTGTCTGACACTGAAAAAAGCTGAATAAATAAAATAATAAATCATATGGAGATGAAAACCATAAACCTCTAAAGATCCAGACTTCTGTTTACATCACTTTTTTCATGTATTTCTTTAAGCTATTTTTCCCTGAATTTTCCCTCCACTGAGGTATCGACTACATTTTGTCATTAAAGAACATTTTTTACTCTTTTGAATTATCTTTTAAAAGGTGTACTTACTTGAAAATGATCTAAATAAAAAAATATCAATTAAATCCATATAATTAGTAAAACATCAGAGCTAGAAAAGCCTAAAGTCATAAATGGATGTGTTTAAAAGTAAAATATTAAATGGTGTATATTTATATAGCCCTTGACTATGTACTTACCAGGCCCAAAACCATTTACAGTCCCAGTACCAGTCCAGTTTATCCACACACACACACACACACACACCCACACACACACCCACACACACTCATTTACACTGGGCTGTCTGCGGTGGACCTCTGCTGCATTGTTTTGACACAAGACAATAGAAAATTCATTGCTCAATTGGAAAGTTAACATCATCTTCGTCATGTCTGTATCTGACGTCAGTCTCTCTGCAATGCAAGCTTTAGACAGAAGTTCTATCAATGTGTTGATTTTGCAGCAAAAAGGTAAAAAACGGGAACCGTTACAAAATAATAGCTTCTGAAATGCATTCATTAAAATCCATACATCTTATTTTATATTTAAGGTGTCATGCCGACACAATGTCCAGTTTTGCCATTGATGAGGAAATTTTAATTTTGAAGTAAAAAAAAAAAACATCAGTTATTTTACAAAACATGCATTTTACAAGGACTTCGTGAGGAAGGAGAGGCCATGGGGCCGGATTGCCAAAGTTTTGGATGAACTACTTAACACAGGAGTGGCAGACAAACCGCCCTTCTGGGAGCCCAAGAGGTGACAGACGGACACACAATGGGGACAAAGTCAAAAACGCTAAAAACAAAGTCAGTTGTATTTGACAGAAAATGATCAAATGTTGTATTTTCTCTAGCCAAACAGGTGTTTTATCGAACTACTTGATTATTTGACAAAGAAATAAAAAAAACATCTACTGACTTCTAAACAAAACATTTGAGGCTTTGAATTTTAGGAATTCTAGGTTAAAAAAAAGAAAAAATCTGCCTCATAGCTTTCAATTTTAATGTCATTTTTTTCGTTTCCACAACGACAAAAATAAAAGATGTTGTACTAGGTGTTTTACAAAAGAAATGAAAGGGAACAAAACGAAGAAACGTTGGGTTTTTCTTTCATTATTTGACAAAGAGAAGTAAATTTAAAGTTTAAAACAAGGAATATATGTATGTATGTGTGTATATATATATTTATATATATATATATATATATATATATATATATATATATATATATATATATATATATATATATATATATTAGGGCTGCACGATATGAGGAAAACTTGCGATATGCGATATGAGTGATCAATATTGCGATAACGATATAATTTGCGATACATAAACAAATAGCAAAACGACCAAAAACATCATTCCTATTTCATTGCAACAGTTTAAAATTTATACTCCAAATGACCCTTGTCGCAGAAGGATGCAAACATCAAACATAAAAGGGCTCATCTGATTGGTCAACAATGTGAAAGGTTCCATCCGATTAGTCAAATGCATAAATGGATTTATTTGATTCGTTAAATGCTTCAAGCTGCCATAAGATTATTTTAGCACATTTAAGGTAAACATTTATTGCGATTTTTGCTGACTTTTGCGATATGCATATTGCACAGCTTGATATCGCGATAACGATAAATTTGCGGTATATTGTGCAGGCCTAATATATATATATATATCTCCACAGCTTTATTCAGAAGTTCAATTGGTACTAATTAAATATTTAGGCAGCATTTCCTGTTTTCCAGCACAGAGTTTCTTTGGTTCACCCATCATCACGTTTCCCCTCCTTTAGTCAGTCCTTCCTGTCTGTGCTCTTTCTCACTCTCTCCATCATTCAACCAGGCAAAGTCTCATTTCACAGCAGTGAAGAATTTGCTGCCAAATAACTCCCCATCCGGTGGAGCGAGCATGAGTGATGCCGCTGGACTGATTCAGACTCCTGTCAGAATCCTGTTGGATCGCTCCCCGCCTGCCAAACTCTGACTCTCTTTTGTGTTGGTGTGTGCGAGTTTAGTGTACTCGTTAGAATTTGTAAGACTGCATGCTAAAAACCTCTCCTTGTCTCTGATGCATCATTTTCTTTTCTTTTTTCCCCCCACTTTCCTTACTTCTCACCTCTCCTCTCTGTCCTTCTGCTGGTCCTCTGCTTGCTGTGATAGTAATGTAGACACTAAGGAACTCTGTGGTGAGTACACTTCACACACTCACATTAACATCCATGTCACTGTTCTTGACCCCCTCCAGTATTAAAATGACCATTTTAATCTTAAGTATATGCTCTTTTGTAGCAGCAGAGTTAATGGCATACTTTTGCTGCACAGTTTGACTCAAAAACTGGATGTTTTGTTTGTGAAAACAGACTACTTTGCCAAGCACATGGGAGACTATGAAGGAGTTCTGGCCTCATTGGAAACACTCAACCTTTCCATTCTCAAAGCCATGGACTTCACCAAAAAGGTAAATTTGGAGTAACCGATGAAGTTTTCTTCTCCACCTTCTTCATTCATCTTGGTATTATAAAGCCTCAAAACAATATCAACTGTAGCAGAAAAGCTGAAAAACAGAGCCCAAGGCAAATATTTAAATAATGCACCAATAAGCTGTGCTTTATGTTCCCTGAGGCAGGGTTACTCGTTAAAAAGTTGGGTTTTTACCCTAAATGTAAATACGTTAAGCGAGTGTCGTGTAGTGAAGCAGAAAGAATGTTTGTTTAAAATCTTCAAGAGGCTGAGCTTCAGGACAAGGTCCACTGACCATTACTGTAGCAGCATAAAAAAATGGAAAACGCAAGTTTCGCTACCAAATATTAAATGACATAAGTGTCTAAATATGGGTATTTCAGTTTAAGCAGCAGGGCAACATGCAACTCTTTCATTCCTTCTTTACAGCTCTTTGGCTTTAAAGAATATAAAACATATATTTAAATAAATAATGGGTTTGTGGTTTTGGTTAATTTCTCTAAGTTTATTCATTTTCGTGGTAGTTTATCATTAGAATAGGCTTACGGCACATAATTTGATCATCTGCTACACAACAGACTTTAGTTGGTGTTCTGAGGCAAAGTTCTTAAAATATATAGTTTCGTTTACATGCATAGATATATAACAAATAGATTCTACTCCAATATTGTCATGTTACTTTTGCAAAACACTTTTTGTCTGTTTTCAAGAAGCTTGGTCACTAATGCACACTCACTTACTACACTGCTATTACTGATGAGACAGATAGAAGGGGACTATCCGAAAAAATGAACTCTGGTGTGGTGCAAACATCCCACTGTAAATGTGCTTTAAGAGTAATTAGAGGAATTTAAAACTCAAAGTTAATCTCAGAAGCGTTTTGGCTCCAAGAAATATCCATTTGGTAGGCCTAGAAGATCTGGAGTTTACCCAAAATTAACATGCAGAGTCAGCACTTGGGGTTTAATTTTGAAAATTAAGGCCATTCATCCATAAAGACTTTCTGTCTGCTCAGTCCTATTTATCTGAACTAATATTTGTAGCGGCTGCAGCACAGCCGAGTGGAGTCCACATCTATCTATAACACTGCAGCTGCTGCTCCTAGACTGCCCCATGCAAACAGTTTTGACCTGAATGGGTCCTTTTCACACCAAGACCACATTCAGCGTGTCTGTTCATAAATGCAGGAGGACATTTGAGAATATTTTGGTTTGTTTGATAGTAGTTTTTCATTGGTGCATGGTAATTTTATCAATGAAAGAGCTGCTAATTCTTATGTTTAAACACATTTTGATTACAGTATTTAATGAGCAAACGTGAGTTGTGTTTACATTCAAATTCAGAATAATGTCCTTTATGGGTCCTCATTGTGCACTATTTTTGTGAATTTCTTCAGCAGTAAATGCAGCAATCTTTATTTTTTACTTTGCCCAAAGCTGAATCTAAAGTAAAAGTCGATACAAAATTAGGTTTTGAAGTTTTTTTTTTAGGTTGTGGCAAACTTGATGTAAAAATGGAACAAACCACATATTTCTTTAATGCATACTCAGAGCTGCTATTCTCCTTGCAAAAGTGTGATATGTGTGCTGATGTATAACAGTTGCAAGGCGCGGAGGTTGTATTATAGTAATAAAAATGGGCGACAACATTGTGTTACTGACAGTGAGAGTTGTGTTGCTGCTGAAGGTCTAAAGCCGAGACAGAAAATGCTTGTGGCAGAGCGAGAAGGCACACATTTCACTTTGGCTTTATTAAAGTCAGTCCCTGACACCCTGCCCACTCTGCAACCAAGTATATGGAATGAGTCCACATACAACCCGTTCGACATACAGGACAATGCATACTGAGCACGCTCAGACTGGATGTGATGATGTGAGCCTGTGTCGGGTGGAATCTGCGTTTGTTCCTGTGTGTATGTGTGTGTGTGCGCGCGGCTATGTGCTTTTTAAGGAGTGCAGGAGAAGAATGGCACATCAGGTTTCCAGTATTCCAAGAGCAGACTCTTCAGCCCTGTGTGTATGCATTTGTGTGTGTGTGCGTTTGTGTTTTGGTGTGTGTATGTCAGATGGAGGCATAGTAATGTGTTATCCTAGTTCCCCCATGAGCTATATTTAGCAGCTGGTCCACAGCCACACTCATCTTCATGCTCGTGGGTTCTGCGTGTGTGCGTCTATCTCCCAGCTCTGTCTTTATCTGCCGTTTTGAGGCAGGCGATTCAGCGCACAAACACACACAACCTGCAGCTAGTTTCCCTCTAATGAGCAGCCATTGTTTAATCAATCAGTTGTGTGCCTCTCTTGTTCTACCGCTGTATCACTTGTTCTCTTATCTTCCCCCTCGCTCTCATTCACGCTGCCCCTTATCCCAGAACACACACACATACACACCATAACAGACACACACACACTCAGGTAATCATTTGCAAAACAGACATTATGTTCACTGTTAACTGTAAAAGACGCAGTGTGTAAAAACAGTCAGGGTTATGGCTCTTTTTGGAAAAAGACTCTTTCTGGTGTTTGACTTATTTAAAGAAAATAATGTCTAAACCTATTCGGTCTGTTTCAAAAGCTGAGTAAGCTTAAACCACTTGGTTTATTTCGCTTAAGTTAGCACAATTCTTTAATTATTCATGATGAGATATATTTTTGGATTACTTTTTTGAGCAATTCTAATTTTTTGGAGTAGAAATTGTTTGATTTAACCTTTTAATCCAGAAAAAGGTCATTTATTTTTTAATCTTTGAATTGGGTTTAAAACAACTCTACTTGGGTTTTTTTTAACGATTACGTTTTTAGTGGGAAGTATCACCTGACAACTGTCATGTGCCAGCTACTTCATTAAGACCCAGCGTTCCCAGTGGTCTTTTAATTAGGATTATGCCTTTTTTAGCCAAAACCTGTGCTGTCTTCTAGGACATAGATTCTGCAGAGCGGCAGCAAATCTACCTCTGCGTTGTGGGCAGGACTGTTGCTGCAGAGCAACCTTTGCTTTAGTCTGTTTAGTTTATAAGTATGAAAATGTTTATCTACTTTGAAAAAAAGGAAATCAAACCTGTGTGCCTCAGGAAAACTAGGACAAATTAAACCAAAAATATGGCAGGTTAAAATTTACTACTTTGACACTAAATGGTTACATCAAAATGTTAATATGTTACTGTAATCTAATTCTTTTGTAATTAGTACTTACTGCCAGCCCTGCCTGACTTGCACTGAAATTTTTGCTGAATAAAAAACAAAGATCTTAAAAAAAAAAAAGCCTATTCAGACAAAAAAAAAACTGACATATTACTGTCTATTCGCAAACACATTTCTGCAGTTTCAGGTTTCTAGAAAAAAACACACACAGACACTTGTCATTAACTACTCATACAGAAAACCGTGATGAGAAGAGCCATTGCAGAAGTGACATACCATTGAAAAAGGCTTATGAAAGAAGCAGAACATAGAAAAACAGCAGGCTTCACTCAGGGTCAGAGTTTGTGATTCATCATTCGTGAACTGTCAAAAATAAACCCATAGGAGAGTGAAAGGATGAAAAAAATCTATAACAATAAAACAAAACAGACTTGTGTCAGATTTGACAGAATCCCCTGGATTGTCCCAAAAACCCTTGGACAAGTGTTCTCTGGATTGATGAGTCAAAAGAGAACCTTTCTGGAAGATGTGCCCTGTAATTTCTAGAGTCAAACTGTCAGCATAAAAAAACAAAGAACAACAGTAAAACACAGGGGTAGTAGGATAATAATTTGTTCTACTTAGAACAAGTGAATGACTTGTAATTGATTAAACCATGAATTCTATTCTTTTTCCTATGGAGGATTTCCTGCATCAGTCCATAACCCTGTTGGCATCCTTCAGTTTGAAATGCTGCTAAAAGATAATCGATTTGCAGAGGATAATACAGAAATAGAAATGCCGATTTGGCATTTATTTAACAATAAAGCATGAAAGATGTTGTGTGTTTTAACATAACATTCACAATTTTTTCAAATTTTCAAAATTCCTCTCCAGCTGCTAAACTGAAGCATTTAATTTAAAGTATTAAAATAATATCTACTGCCACATGAAAGGCCGATGGTATGAGAAAGTTGAGCCCTGGCCTTTCCTGAAACCTAATGATAAAGGTTTGACCTCACATCTATCTCCACTGATTTTGGAAATGGTAGGTTTACATATATTGAAGTGAAATTTATGCAGGGTTGACTCGGCGTAACGGGAAAAACCCAGTCGAGTCTTTGCTTTGTCAGACAGGATAAACAGAATTACAGACTAAAGGCTTCCTGGAATACATTATCTCACAGTTTTCAATTCAGAAGCTTTCAAGGCCATTATTGTCACAAAAGGATATAATTCACAAATGCAGCTCTCTGCAGGAAGAGGTTTGCTGTGAGCAGCTGGAAATGCTGTTGGAGGCCATAGGAATGTTGGTGTTCTGTGAGCGAGGCGTCATTACTTTAGTCCTGCCCCCGCAGGGAAAACCAGCGTGCTAATAATTCATGCAAATATGAGATTTTCACTCACTTCATGCAGAATTCATTATGTTGATGGTCAGGTTATCAATTAGTGAAAGCGGCCATGACTGCCTCCTGCATCTCAGGAGGCTCTGGAGTTTTTACTGAATTAGCTGATCCTTCACTTATTAACATAGATTAATGAATGTAAGACTCTGCTTTTATCACATAAATTTTGGTATTTGAGACTCATCCTATCCAAAACACATTTTCCACTTTTTTCTCCACTAAAGAAGCATTTAGACCAACTCAATGTTATTTATTATAATTTACAGAGTTGACTCTCATGTTGAGTCAAGAGTTTTGCTCTAAAAATGTTTTCAAAAAATTGGACACAGAGGATGTTTGATGGCCGTTCAGTGAGAGTTGCGCAGCTTTGGTTCACAGAAGTTAAAAGCTCGTTCCCCTTTGAGATTCGGCCTGGACCTCAGGAGAAACTGATCAGCTGACCTGAGGTTGAAGTGTTCAAGTGCGTTTAAGTGGCCACCCTGGGCTTCCATGTTCAAAACGCTCGCATTCACGCATCCCTCTGCAACTTTTTACAACCATTTTCGTGTATAAATACAAAACGCGTTGCAATTTAAACCGCTTTGAAAGTTAAACAAGGTTAAACTTTGATTTGATTTTGATTTGATTCATTGATTTATTTCAAGCATTGTAGACAAAGCAATAAAGAATTTACACATATTTATCAAACTCGTTACAGAAATGTTGAAATGCATAGTTTAAAAAGACAGAAAATAAAACAAAACAAAAGAGTCCCTTAAATTACATTTTGCTTAAATAAATACAGTGATCATTAACTAAAGTCAAGTAGTGATTTATTGCTTGAAAAGGAGTGGGAAGAGGTGAATTTATATAATCCCACCCCTACTGAGTTAATTCTCAGTAGTTAGTTAATTATAGTTTTACAATTCATGTAATCCGGTTCTGATTCTTTTCAAGTAACAAAATGATTGATTACCTTTGGAAAACATTCATTCATGATTTCAGTAAACAGTATTGCTAACCAATATGTCATAGAACACATTATCACAATAAACCAGTAATTATTGCTACACATTGCAGATCAAGTAAAGAAAATGAATAGCTTATTGATTGTAATTTAAACATTTCAGTAATCATTATTGCACATTACAATTAAAAAAATCATTGATTAAAAGATGTTTGATTATTTCACCACAATCAAGTTTACACATTTTGGGAAATAATTTGGAATTATTCAAACACCTATTGATTCTTAACACCTCTTATCGTCATATCTTGAAATCAGAGTTTCTTTATACATCTTCTTGAATATTTGGATATTTGAACATTTTTTGAGCTCATTAATTAACCCGTTCCAAAGTTTAGTGCCACACACCGACACACAGAAACTTTTCTTTGTGGTTCTTATCAGTTTGATCTTGAAGTTCCTTCATCCCCTCAGTTTGTAGCCTCCTTCATTTTCTAAGAACTGTTTTTGGATGTTGAATGGTAATGATTTCCCACTGACTCTGTATAAATGTTGTGCAGTGTAAAAATCCACAAGGTCATACAGTTTGAAAAGTCTATATTGATAAAATAAATTGTTTGTATGATATACAGCTTTATGTACAATTCTGACGGCTCGTTTTTGAAGTAAAAAGAGGGGATGTAGTGAGCTCTTATAATTAACCCCCCAAATTTCTATACAGTAGGTTAAATGTGGTAATATTAAGGAGCAGTACAATAAATATCTACTGTTATATTATTCACACTCCCGTTTAGACTATTTATTAATCAGTAACTCTCTTTTAAAAAATATTCAAAGCTCCAATATCCATCCAATTATTATCAGTGATCATGCACCAGTCTCTGCAAACATTTCTAGGGAAAAATCCACACCCTCTGGTACAACCTGGAGGTTTAATACGTCTCTGTTAAAGGACCAGGAATTTCTTGAATTCTTTAAAAAAGAGTGGGCAACCTTCTTAGACTTCAACAATACTCCAGACATCCCACCGTGCGTTCTTTGGGAAACAGCAAAGGCAGTCATGAGAGGGAAAATCATTTCTTATTCAACGCACAAAAAACGCAAAGAGAAAGCAGATTTATTAGAATTAGAAAATAAAATCAAAACCCTGGAGACTGCTTATGCTGCTTCTGCACAGGAACACATTCTGGGAGATCTGAAAAATTTAAAGCTGCAGTTAAATGACATCATTAATAAACAAACACAATTTCAAATACAAAGGCTGCGACTTGAAAGATTTGAAAACTCTAATAAATCTGGCAAATTTCTGGCTAATCAGCTTAAAATTAACAGAGAAAAATCATCAATCACCTCTATTATGGACCAAACAGGAAATGTCACCCATGACCCGGTCAAAATTAATAACGAATTTGAAAACTTTTATAAAAACCTGTACACACCGCAGATCAATCCGTCAGAGCAAAGTATTGACTCATTTCTTAATAATGTAAACCTACCCAGGCTAAATGAGGATCAAATCACAAACTTAGATTCTCCGCTCTCGCCGTCTGAACTTCATGAAGCTCTATTACTAATGCCTAATGGTAAAGCACCAGGGCCTGACGGCTTTCCTGCTGAGTTTTATAAAGAATTCTGGGAACAACTGGCACCAACATTTTATAAAACTGTCACATCTATTAATGAGAGCCAATCAATGCCACATAACATGAACTCAGCCAACATAATTCTTCTTCTAAAACCAGACAAAGATCCCACTAGTCCTTCAAGCTATCGCCCCATTTCTTTAATCAATGCAGATGTAAAAATTATCTGCAAAGCACTAGCACAGAGAATAGAAAAAATCACTCCTCACATAATCCACTTCGACCAGACTGGATTCATCAAAGGCAGACACTCGGATGATAATGTCCGTAGACTAGTTAATATAATAGACTTTGCCACCATTAAAAACCAGGAAATGACGGTACTATCGCTGGATGCTGAAAAAGCCTTTGACAGAGTTAATTGGAAGTTCCTTATTGCTGCCCTCCATAAGTTTGGTTTTGGAGAAGCATTCATCAATTGGATCAAAATATTATATCACAACCCCAATGCATCAGTTAGAACTAATAAACAGACTTCAAACAGGTTTTTTCTTGGAAGAGGAACCAGACAGGGCTGCCCACTCTCTCCTTCTCTTTTTGCTATATTCATTGAGCCTTTAGCTGCAGCAATAAGACAGAATGAGAGCATTATAGGAATAAAAACCAAACACAGCCATCATAAAATTAGTCTTTATGCGGATGACATATTACTGTTTTTAAGGAATTTACATTCTGTAAATGAAACAGCAATGATCATAAATGAATTCTCCTCCATATCAGACTATTCCATTAATTGGAATAAGTCTGTTTTATTACCACTCAACAGGAATATGGAACAAAGACTCACAATTCCAGTTAAAACAGGAAATATCAAATATCTGGGTATCTACTTTTCCCCCAAACTATCAGAACTGGTGCAGCTAAACCACACCCCATTACTGAAAAGCATACAGGACGATCTAACACGCTGGACCAACCTGCCTCTGTCCCTTATGGGCAAGGTAGCCACGGTTAAAATGAAAATCTTACCCAAAGTTAATTATCTCTTCTCAATGATTCCCACACAACCGCCATTAAAATGGTTCAAAACATTAGACTCATCCATATCAAGCTTTCTATGGAACAACAAACCTGCAAGAATTAGTCTAAAAACTTTAAAATCTGCAAAAAGCTGTGGAGGATTAGAACTACCTAATTTCCACAAATACTTTCTTGCAAATAGATTACAATATATCTTAAAATGGTTAAAAAATAATCCAGAAACCAACTCATGGTTAGACTTGGAACAGGTGTTATGTGGAAAGATCAACCTGTCACAGCTACCATTTATTAGCCAAATAGTTAAAAAACAGGATTGTTTCAAAAGCATTAATATAAATGCCACCTTAACAGCCTGGTGGGAATTTCTCAAAATATCAAAATCATCAATTCAACCGTGCAAAATGACACCCATCTGGAACAACCCGGACATCCTTATTAACAAAAAAATGATTCACTTCCCAGCTTGGCAAGCAGGGGGCATAAAACAACTAGAGCACGTAATTATTGATAGAAGATTCATAACCCCCCAGGAACTTCAAGACAAACATGGAATAAATAACTTCTTGGAATATCAGCAACTTAAATCAAGTATTACTAAAAAGTATAAAATTAAAGACGACGATTTAAAGCTACCAGATGTAGTTACCACTCTGATTAATTTTTCAATGAATAGAACTCTCTCCAAAATATACAAACTTTTATGCAATTTAGATAACAATATTGCCCTTCCAACAAAAAAATGGGATGCAGATTTGAGCATCAGCACAGATGAAAGCTTCTGGTCAGAACTTTGTCTAAACACCTTTAAACTGACAAAAAGTTCAAATCTGCAGCTAATCCATCTCAAAACTCTTCACAGAATTTACTACACTGGACAGAGGATGTTCAAGATGGGTCTCAGTAACTCAGACATTTGCGAGCACTGTGATAATAATCTACCCGACAGCTACATGCACGCACTGTGGTTCTGCACTCCTGTCAAGGCTCTCTGGCAGCAGGTATGTGCCGATGTATCAGTCTGGCTTAAGGTTTCAATCACTGCCTCACCGTCACTTTGTGTGCTTGGTGACATGAGTGCCATCGATATAGAAGAAGGATTAGCATCTATCATTTTCATAACTCTTTGTATTGCCAAAAAAACTATTTTAATAAATTGGAAAAACAAGAAAAATATAAACATAAGTCAACACAGAAATCTGCTGTTTGATCATATCAGCTTGGAAAAAATGTCAGCCCAAAGCTCAAGTAACTTTGAAAGAATTCAGTCTCTCTGGTCTCCTGTGGTTGACTCCATGACTTAGGGGGTGGAGGGCTTGGTCGTCGCTGCTCCTTGCCCTTCTGCCGTGGTTTGGGGTGGGGGTCGGGGCTTCCGGTGCCTGGCGGGGGCGGTGGGGGGCTCCGTTGGTCGGGGGGTCGGGTCCGGTGCCTGGGTGGGGCGGGCTGGGGCGCTGCGTGGTCCTCTGGGCTTGGGTGTGGGGGTGCGTGGTGGGGGGTGGGGTGGTGGTCTGGCTTGGCTTGGGGGGGTGGTCCCTTTGCCTGTGCTGGGGGGGGTTGGCGGGGGGCCCTGCTCGGGTGGGGGGGGCCCAGCGGCGCCGGATGGGCTGCCCATCTGCACCTGGGGCTGGGATCGGCCCTTCCCTGGCTCTGGGACGGGACGGGACAACCCTCTCGGGGCCCCCGGTCGCTCTGGGTATCACCCGCTTCGGCTGCGGGGTCTGGGGTGGGGTGGGGTGGGGGGCTTGTCGGCCCTGTCCTGTGGGGGGGCGTTCTGGGGGGGAGGGGGGGCCCATTATTAGTACGGGTCGGGGGGGCTAGCGGGTCGGGGTCTCCGCTGAGGCAATCAGTGGTTGCCTCGGCCGGTTGGCCTCCTCGGTCCCGTCGAGGCCTGACCAGAGCTCTTCTAGGGCCGGCGTCTGGGGGTGGGGGCCTGGGCTTGCTCCGGGGGGGGGCGACGCTTTCTGGCTCCTCTCTCTCTGTGTGGGGTGGGTGGTGCCGGGCCTGGGGTGTCGGCGCCTCCGGGGGTGGGCCCCTGGGCTGGGTGGCCCTGGCCCCTTTGCTGGGGGTGGGCTGGGGGACGGCTGTTTGACCACCGGGGGACAGTCTACCAGCTGTCCCCAACTTACCCCCTTCCTTATATAACCTCATATTAGGGTGAGGGGGTGGGGGGTTTAGCCTGCGATGCGCCTTGGGGGGGGGCTACTTGGGAGTGGCCCCCCTCCTATGGTTGCCGTATGGAGTGGGCCCCCCCTCTTTCGGTTTTATTTGCACCTTAGACACGTAGGGTCCTTGGTAGGGGGGGTGCTTGGACATCACTGCAAGCAAGCAGCAGATGTCCTCCTGGCACCCTACCCGCCAATTTTAACCGCACCTTAGACATTTAGGGCCCCTTGGTGTGGAGGGTGAGGGGACATCACTGTGAGTAATCAGGAGATGTCCCCTTAGTGCCCTACTCGCCAATTTTAACTGCACCCCCCTTAGTACACACACCCCTCCCCCTTCAATATATACATTCAAACATAAACACACACACATGCACACAAACACCCTCTCAAACACCCATACACGCACACACATTTTACAAGGAAGGTGGGACCTGGGTCCATCTGTCCCCTGCCCCGTCCCTGGTGGGGGGTGCGGGCCTCTTGGCGATGGCGGCCGTGTCCCTTGGGTGCCGGCTCCCTGGGCCCGGCGGTGCTCTCTCCGCGCGGTGGGGGGGTTCATATTACACCTGAGCCGGGGGTGTTCGTGTCCCTGGGGGGTGGGTCCTGGTCCTTGCCCCTGGGCGCTGGGCCCCGCCAAACTTCCAACATGGCCGAGCCTGGTCGGGCCATATTTATAACATCCCTTATGGGCCGCCCTTTTTTCCCCGGGGTTCCCCCCTCCTGGGCGGGGGCGGCGGGCCCCTGCCTTGCTCCTACCTGGACCAACCGTGGGCCGGGTGGGTGGCTGCCTGGAGTGCGGAGCGGGTCTCCCTTGGGGGGTCCTGGCTCGTACCTGGGGTCGGGGCGGGGGGATGCCCGGAACTCCTGGGTGGTGGTGGGGTGCTCGTCTGGGGCTGTGGGCGTCCCTCTCCGGTGGGGCCCTGCGTTGGGCTCTTCCGGCGCGGCGGGGGGCTGCTTTCCTGGCTGGGCTGGGGCGGCGCTCTCTTTCCCTCTGCGCCTCCCTGCTCTCTGGCTCTGGGGGCCTCGCGGCGGTCCTGCTGGCCCTGGCCTGGGTGGCGGTCTTGGTCGCCCGGGCGGCGGTTGTTCCCTGCCAGTTCCCGTGTGGCGGTGGGGGGATTCCGGCTGCCGCTGCTGCTGCGGCGGGGGTATGGGTGTGGGGGTGGCTGGGCGCTCCTCCTCCTTCTTTTCACATTCCACCATCCATTTTAGAAGAACATAAACACTCACCTGAGCACAGGTGTTAGCTCACCTTTGCACTAATAGTTTGCATGATTGAATGAATGAAAGATTTCACACTAGTTGGTTTAAAGGCATAGGTATGCGTTCGTGAACACTATCTGTTTTGTGTGCATGTTGACATGTGGACATTTCTGCGGCTAGCAGGGGTGTTGATAATATTTGAGTGTGTGTGAACAGGCCCCGCCCTTTTTGTACTACATTTGAACCGTACCGTAACGATAAACAACCAGTAAACCTGTCTGCTCTATGCTGCTTCATGGTCTTACCCCCCTTCCCCTCCTATTATCACCCTCCTACCCCCCCCTCTCTCTAACGTCCCTCTCTCTTGTTCCCCTCTTTCCTTTTCCGTCCGGTCCAACACCAAAGATTTTCAAACATGATTGAAATTAATAAAGTTTGGCCTCAATTACAAAAGGGGTTTATTCAGACATACCTTTGGTTTGTCTGAAGATGAATAACCCCTCTTGTTAGAATAAAATATGTCCAACACAAGAGGCCCTCAGCTCTCATCTGTTTGCCTAGCTGTTGGACAGGACAAGTTAAAAAAAAAAAAAAAAAAAAAAAAAAAAAAAAAAAATATCTACTGTTGTATTCTAATATATGTTTAGATTTATTTATGATTCAAATACCTTTTGAGACTTTAGTTTGTTTGTGTCTGGTGTGTTGCTTCCAATTCAGTTTGTCATCGATAACAACCCCTAACTTTGACCAGTCAAGGACTTGGATTTAGTAGTTACACATGGAAGTCCCAACCATTAAGAAATTGATCAAGGAAGATAAATTAATAATTGTGGTTTGTGCCTGGCCATAATGATTTGACACCAAGTCTTTCATATATTGGAATAGAGCTATGAAAGAAAAAGCCTTAATCAAGAGTCACGGGATTTGAACCGCTTCAACATTTCACACCAAGCCTCTACCAACTGTAGGTGGCAGACGTGTGCTAGTAAACAGTAGATACGGAAAAAGAAGAAGCCCCTCCCTGCTTGTTCAGTATGAACACCATGGGCTACGCTTGCGTTCAAGAATGTGTGTTTAGGGTGTTCTTAAATCCCAGCTGTGTACGTAGCTTTAGGAGAGAGTAGAGATCAGAAATATGTTTTATTTAAAGAGTTAAAAACAAATAAAATACTCCTCATAAAACTTCTAAAATGCACAAAAAAACCAGTGGAGGGAATCCAATAAAGGCGCTTTGAGCAGAACACGAACGGCTGGAAATGCTGGAGCGCAGACTGGCAGAGTAAGTTTCAGTAATCAGATTGAGTACTGCCTAAGTACTGATTTGATGATCAAGTTCAAGCCACTGTCCACTTTAAAACCTCCAGTCAGTCTCGTATGTGAACCTAAAGGACACAAAAGCAGAGGAGTCACATGAACTGCATGGACCAAACACCACTACGTCGGTTTGGGTGTCATTAAACTTCTAACTGTTATCTTTTGTCATATTCAGTCAAGTAAACTCAATAATCAGAGCTATCTATCAAATGGTTTCACAGTTTTTCTGGATTAAAAATAAATCCTTAGACTTTGATGAATGTCACTTTGGTAGCTCTAAAAGATAAGAGGATTAAAAATGTTTTGGATCTTTAATGTAATCCCTGTGCACTGTCCTTTCACACTGACCATTAGTGAAGTTGATCTATTTTGACCCTGCAAATTGATTCTAATGAGATCAAATCTTTACTTAAATAACTGTTCTGGTGTAACTGAATAAGCAGTTCTGTTGGTTTATAAGTCAAAAAATATATTTTCTGCAATCTAAGTTTAAAAAAACATCCAAATGGATCTTTTCCCCAAACAGAACAAGAGTGCTTTATTTTTAAAAAGTAGTTTTTAATTTTTGGCTTTTATCTTCCTCCTGCTTGGCTTCACCTGGTCTGCCCTTTAGGTTTCCATGACAACTGTTACCATGGAGGCTGATCGCTTTGTGGGTCTTTTCTAGGGATGAGTCTGGGGGTGCAATCATTGAGGCAGCTTGTTAGAAGAAGAAAGAGCTGAACTGAGAGTTGGATCCCCCGCTGTAAGCAGGTCCCAAACCCATCAAATCTGCTGACAGATTTGATGGGTCAGTGAAAGACCATGATGGAACACGTCCCTGCTGGTCAGCACAGATCCGAGCTTGAAATGTCAATTTGTTTTAAACTTTGTTGTTTTTCACTATTCTGTGGAACCATCAAATGCCCCCTGAAGAAAAATAGAAGTATCAAATGTGATCTTCAAGACGACTTCTATTGATGCCAGGGTGCTTTAACATCATTCCAGTCCAATGTGTGGAAACACTTTGAATTTAGCAAAGATGTGTGACCATACAGTGTGGTAGAATGTTCTAATAATGTTCCCTTTGGATTATTCTGCTGTGGAAAAACAACAGTGAGCTGAACTTTAGGAAACTAAAATGTTTACTTTATTGTTTATACACATATTTAATTTACACGTGATTATCTTGCAATAAATGCAAGGAAGGGAAAACTTAACCTGCACTGGTCAGTATCCAGGTATTTATCCGAGTCACACTGGTTGAAGTTTTGGCTAAAGATGTTCTAGGGATGATGTTTGGGTCAGTAAATAGGTTCGTTCAAAAGGAATATCGACTATGAATTGTCGGCAACCATAAATTATGATGCAAATCTTCTTCTTTTTCTTTCTTTTTTTCCCTTCGAGGGGTCGCCACAGCAAATCAGTTTCCTCCATCTAACCCTGTCTTCTGCATCCTCTACTCTTACACCAGTTACCTTCATGTCATTGTTCACTGCATCCATAAGCCTCCTCTTTGGTTTTCCTTTAGACCTCTTGCCTGGCAGCTCTAGACTCAGCAACCTTCTACCAATAGATTCACTGTTTTCTCCTTTGGGACATGTCTGAACCATCCGGAACCTCAGCATCTTCATCTCTGTTACCTCCAGCTCAGCTTCCTGTATTTTCCTCAGTGCCAATGTCTTTTGGCTGGTCAAAGTGGCTGATATGAATCGACTCATTAAAATGAATGGTTAGCAAAATGTAAAAGTTGTCATAATCTGGAAATTTTGACGGTGACTTTGAACAAAGTTTTAATCTCCTGCTGCTTTCCCGGCTGCATCTCTCCGGGGAACCGACATAAAGCCATGTCCTTCTTGGCATTTCTGCAGTCTTCTGGTCCTGAAAGCTTTTACGGCGCTCTCAGCATCGTACAGAGTCTGGTTTTAATTGGGTCTCCAGCAGGTGGAGGTGAGTGAGAGCCTCCTTTATCTTTAAAAAAGAGAGGAGTGAGCGTTCATTACGTATGTTCTGTGTGAAGGAGGTTTAATGAGCCTCCCTCATTATAACTGTATATTAAGGGTCTTTGCTAAGGGAGCCCCCCCCCCCCCCCCCAACTGACAGCTTTAAAGGCAAACAGAATTTCTCTCTGGGCAGAAACTTTTTAAACTCGTCCTTTATAAATAAATCTATTCCACAAGTCGTTTCTCATTCAGTCGTTTCTGAATGACCCTCTTGTCTGACTCCTCCCACCCATCGCCTTTACCTCTCAACTGTCTCTTCTCTCATCTTCCTCCTCTTTCATCTGAGTGTTATTGTCTTCCTCCACCTGCAAGGCATGACCGGCTTCCTCACTTCATCCTTCTCATCCTCTCCTTTCTTCCTTAAGATTAAGGTGCAGAGGATCAGGGAGGCATTTATATCTGTACACAAAAGCTTCGCAGGATGGAGGATGAGGAGGGTGAGAGGACTGGAAGATTGAAGGAGATCAATACAAAGAGACAGGGTACTGAGAGAGGATGAGAAGTGGAGTGTTCAAAATATGTGATTAGACTCTAACTCTGTCATCTTTTGCTGGGACAGTTTGGCATCAGTAATCACTTATTTTATTCCGTCCAACAGAGCTTCAAAGACATTTCTGCAGATGTTGAGCTCCTGAGAACAACAGTGATCATCCTTTACACACAAAGAAAACTAGAACTTCATTATATTTAGACTTTGATGATCAAAAAGAGACTTTTTACAAAGAATGGACTATTGGTTCAGAAAGACTCGACTCACATTAGACAAAACACCTGAGTGATCTTCATTTATTGTGTGGACTGATAAGACAAAAGAGGAACTTTCTGTAAGACGTTTCTCTTTACATAGAGGGCAAGTTTATGCAGCACTACAGAAAGAGAACAACGGTCAAACATAGAAGCAGTGGGCTGGTCTGTTGGCCAAACAAGCTTTGTGACCTAAATTCTTTCTACCAGACACTCGTATGGAAGAATTTCCTTCCACGGCAGTGAGTCCACATTAAAAGAAATTGATAAGCCTTATCAGTGTTCTTCAGTCACTAAAAGTAGTTTAAGTTATAATAGTACCCAAACCCAATTCTCATTCAATTGTTTAAAAGTTCTAACTAAAAGCAAGAAAACAACAAACCAAATAAAAAAATCCACATTTTTAAATAAAAACCACTTTTGGTCCAAGTTATTACAAACATTCAGTTTGATCATGATTAACATTATTTCTGTGAGTTTTTCTTTCTTTCTAATATTTGTTTTAAATATATAAAAATCTAATCATGATTTTTTATTTAAATATGAACAACACAGAAATGTTTCATTACATTTTTTTTACTTCAACAATTTTTATCTTAAGTTGTTCCAGGTAAACCTAGCATGAATGTATCCAATTATCTCTCATATACCTGCCTATAAGTCTTTGTTACATATTTATACAAATGCAGACATTGGCTGGAAAGAATAACACTTTTTAAAAACTTTTATTTTGATTTACTTTTATAGTTTTCAACTTCAATTTTTGTTTTACTCTATTGCATATTACAACCACCAATGCA
This sequence comes from Oryzias latipes, assembly GCF_053564925.1. Lineage (NCBI taxonomy): Eukaryota > Metazoa > Chordata > Actinopteri > Beloniformes > Adrianichthyidae > Oryzias > Oryzias latipes. Next base: position 27,745,314 of record NC_136242.1, on the reverse strand, counting down.
TATCCACATTTGCTTCATTACTTTTGATGCAGTTACTAATGTATTGGAGCCGGTTGTGCAGAAACAGCTCATACTACTTTATTAAAACAAAATAGGTCTTGTGGCATCCAGCAGCAGCTTGCTCTGCAGACGGGTCGAGAAACCATGGATGGCAATGACTGTGGGCAGCTGCAGAGGTGAGGGACATGTGTAGTATCTCATAGAAGCTGCTGTAAGGTGTGATTGGAGCAGTTTTTATAACCAAACAAATAGATATTTAATGGGATAAGTTCAGTAATTTGGCAGTGAAGCCTGAACATAACTGTACTGCACCGGCTCCAGTCTGGCATGGAAACTTATAATAGTGAGGGGTCTAACCTGCAGCTCCAAAGTCAAACTTCTCACAACCGTCCACTAACAAGGATTTTGTCCCTGACTGATGACAGTGGGGTGAAAAGCTGCTGCAGAGTGTGTCACGTCATGATCACTCCTTGTAAATGTTTGAAACACAGCAGCGTTTGACACTTCTGTAATGAAAGCAGATTCCTGCTCGCCTCTCGCTCAGAATGGAGCAAGGATTATGCTGCAGCCAACTGGGTAATGTGAGACGAAGGGTTAACTGGCAGAGCGTGCGTTGTACTGACTGATGAGGTAACACCCAGAGCATGAATAATGTAGAGGCTTCAGGAGGGGGAAAAAAGAGGAGGCGTGCGCAAAAAAGAGATATCGAAATGTAGGGATGCATGGATAATTGGGTAAAAAGAGAGCAGAAACAGGGGAAAAATCCACTTTGGGATTTAATGCAGAATTTAGGGAATGAAGGGGGAGAAAACACACAAATGAACCAGAAAGCTCAACACAGCGGCTCCGGGGTCCTCTTTTTTTTTTTTCTTCACTCCACTTTACTCTCATTGCCACTTTCCCTCCTCACATCTCTTTATCGCTGTCTTGGTATCTGTGGGCTGATGAAACTGGCGCATTTTCTAAAGACTGTATGGTTCTGAAGCCCGTTTGTGAGCTCGCCTTCTGTTTAGAAACAAACTCAGGCAGCATGCCTCCTGTCAGCCGCCTCCACACTCCCACCGTCCCCTCTTCTGCTAAATCTTTCTAATTAACCAAATCTTTGCAGTTACCCTTTGGTTTTCATGTCAATAACCAATGCCCTTTGAAGGTATTCCAGGTAAGCATCAGCAAGCCTCAGTTGCTTTTTTTGTATTTTACAATCGTCTGTGGAGAATTTAAATAAATCATGAACATAAGTCCTGAAGCTGAGATCCTCAGTTTTAGTTTTTCTTTGGGGAAAAACAGCCTTACATCCAACGAAACACAGTTAGGTTGGTCAAAAATCTGTTTCACAAACAGATGGTCATTCAAGCCTTTCACTGTTTCAGTTACAACACAGCTGAAAGTTTTTAGATTAGATTAGATTAGATTAGATTTGTTTATTAATCCCACGAATGGGAAATTTCCTTGTCACAGTAGCATGGAGTTTGGTACAAGTATGTACAGACAGTAATTAACAAATACACATTTTAGAAAGAATATTTACAAAAATAACAGTGTTCTGAAATAAAAAACAGGGAAAAAGATGTGCAGGAATATAGAATCATCTGTATATACATTTTTGTACAGTGGAATAAAAAACAAAACTAAAACAATAAAAACTATTTACTTAGGCTGAGGTTGAACAGCCTGATGGCAGCTGGGATGAAGGACCTGCGGTAGCGTTCCTTTTTGCATGGTGGGTGCAGCAGTCTGCCACTGAAGGAGCTGCTGAGGTCCGAAACAGTCTGGTACAGTGGGTGAGAGGGGTTGTCCATGGCTTTTCTATATGAATCTCTGAACATGACAACCCTGTAATTCTTCTGAGGAAAGACTATTGACACAAAAATGCAGCATGAGATCCAGGAATGGAAAAAAAAGCTGTTTTATAATATTTGACATTTAATTATAGAGATTTATTTTGTTCTGTGGATTGTTGCACAACTCTAAAGTTATGTGTAACTATATTACATATAATAGTGATGGAAAGTGTTTGGCACTGGATTCACAAAAAGAATGCAATGTAGAACTATCATCCTTGCTAGAAAATTACTTGTTTGTCCCCAAGTATCCCTAACAAACCTGGGCTAGTGTTGTGTGTTGTGAATTGGGTCAAGTATTAATAACTGATCGAAGAAGAATCATACTTCTCTGGGTTTTTTTGAAGAGATACCAGCACACTGCTGCTCCCAAAACACAAGAAAATAAACATTTTTCAGAAACAGCAGCTTCAAACTCTGCACCTAAAACATGATAAAGGTAGATCCTGAAGGGATCAATCAAAATGCATACATTGTTCAAAGCCAGACAAGCAAAGCATGCAGGAAAAAGTCCCACTTTTGTGAGGAACTGACTAAAAAACAAGAACTCCACTGTAAGTATGCTTCAAGATGAAATGCTAAAAACAATGAAGCGTCTCTACATCACACTTTTACTTATTATGCCCACATTTATTTCCAATCATTATGTGATTTTCTGGATCTTTTTTTCATTTTGTCTCTCACAATTGAGGTATACCTATGAGGAAAATTACAGGCTTCTTTCATCTTTTTAAGTGGGAGAACTTGCACAATTGATGGCTGACTAAATACCTTTTTGCCCCACTGTAGGTGTTGCCAACAACATCTTAATTGTTGAATGTTTAAGACACTCGGCCTGCAGTCACAACATAAAGTTTTAAGTACATTTATTTAAATCCAAGAAATCTGCTTTCCGTATTTGAGCAGTAGCAACTTTACTCAGGAACCATTTGCTTTTTTAACCCTCAATCCAACCTCTTGTTGCAGAGCAGAGAGAAATTGGCCCCATTTTGGAATGACCTAACCGTGGATTTGAATCCGCAACATCCCAGTCTCAGAGTGGACACTCTTCCCCTAGGCCACTGAGCTAGTTTTGCTAATAAAACAGCATGTTGGAAAGTTTTTTTCTGTGGTGCTTTATTGTGAAAATCAAGCTTTCTATTTGGATTAGATTATTAAAACTCTCCTATCTGCTCCTATTCTCCTTATAAAAAGCTAATATGTAAAACAACCTTACTGCACTGATTTTCACACCAAAATCTTGAAATGTTGATGGGAGAATTGAGGTTCTGCTTAGTCTTCTCCAGTGTGTCTTGAACTCCAGTGGTCAAACTATGTGTGAGAGGACTGTTTGCATCCTGCAGCACTGTGTCAACAGTTTAACCCTGACGAATGTTGGCACCGTCATCCTGGAAATGCTCATTCCATCAGGGAGGAGAAGTGCCATTGATGGATTTACCTGGTCATTCCGTTTATCCAGGAAGTCAGCTGACCTCATTCTTTGAACTCATAATGTTCATGAAGCCAGACTTGCATCAATCCCGTGTTATATCCATGCTCCCACAGCTTTGTACGGTAGGGACTGTACAAGAGAAACACAGATCAGGCAATCACTCTGAAACAGTCATAATGGGATCAGAGGTCCTGCAGTGTGATTTGAGCATTGGGCGCAGCAGTCTGTTAGCAGGTATCATAGTGCGTTGAGGCCGTCCCGCTGCATCCACAGCTTGAATATCTGAACATTGGCAAAGAAGACGTGTTGCATCAACCAATCAGAGACTCAGCTTTGGCCCGTGACGTGCTGATGATCAGCGGATGTCGTCCAAAAGAACCTTATTGTTCTCCTCCTAAACTTTCTGATATATTTTGCATTTGCATCGAGACGATACTGAAAAGTTCCTATAATTTTATTCTTATTTTTACTTTTTCTCTCCTCTGAATAATGTGGGACAGCAAGTCATCAAACCGGGTTACGGAGAGGCGGCAGTAGGAGCTCCTGCAGTAGAGGGTGAACCTCACCGTACTGGGAGAGTCTCTGAACGATCTCATGACCCCAGACATGAAGACATGATCACCAATGTTTGTAGAGATCCTTAAAATAAATAAACCTGATCTCTCAACAGCATCCATGTATTCCATACATTGTAAATTAGATGCACAGTTGATGGTTCCATGTAGCTATGAGGCAAAAAAATGTGGTGGTATCTCCTCCCACACGTCAGGAGCATCAAGTTCATGAACACATTTCTGGAGGAGCATCGAACAGCGAATTTGATGCGTTCAGTATTAATGCAGCTACAGTCTTGTCTCATCAGAACATGTGACCTTTCCTTCATGACTTCAGTCTTTAAGCTCCCAAGCAAACTGAAACCTTTTGTTCTGATCAGCCTCGCTGATTTGTTTTCTAAATTACTCACAAGTTACGTTTCCTTATATATTGTGTTTTTAAAATACTCTTTTACTGTTAAACACAGTCGTGAGGTCTGCTGTTGTGTACATGGAAAATTATTCTTTTTTTTTTCTTCTTGAAGCTTAATGTTCCTCTTTGTGTGTAAGTTTTTTTAGTTTTATAAAATCATAATCCCAATTTTTGTCTTTGATCTTTCTATGGTTAAACTGTATTGGTTGAATTTAAATACGTTTTTTCATGATGACATTTTTTTTTTCTTGCAGTTCAGTACAGACTGTGTGGTTTCTTGCAAACCAAAGATATATTTTTTCAAACTGTAGCTTAAGTTTTTGTGTTAGAAAATTAGTTTTGGGCAGTTATTTTCTTGGGAAGTGATCTTGTTACTGCATTTAGGACATTAAAAACGGTACAGTAACAAAGACTGTACAGTTGAAGTGACTCAGAGATGTTAGGGGTCATTGTGCTGACAGTGATGCTGCTCTTTCTGCCTCTTAGTGACTGCAGATTCATTGTCCACTGCAGCTGCTGCCAGCTCTGATCAGCTCATTACATCTGTAAGCTTTCAGATCCCTTCAACACAAAAAGGTCTAGCAGTTTTATGAACTGTTGTTGATAGGGGCAGAAAAAATGACCTGTTTCTAAAATGACTTTAATGCCAACAGAACACAACTGGTAGGATGTAAAATGATTTTTTTGGCTGTCAATCCTTCATTATTACAAAAAACTGTTTAACTTTTGTGCAGCAAAAGCATGAGGTGTTAAAAAATCAAAAATAGGTCTCTGTTTAGGACCTCAGTACCTCCAAGAGAAGCTGATCATCTGACCAGAAAGTCACAGGGCTGTGATGTAGGGAAAGAGAGGCTCTCCAGAAGTATTTGGTGGTTTTTTATTATTATTTTTTCTTCTTCTATGATTTTAGACCATTTGTTATTTTCCATGTCCATCTTCTAACCCGCTTAAATCCTTTCTGGGTCTTGGGATTGCATTAGCCTGTCCTTGCTACTGTTGGGTGAAGGCAGGGAACACCCTGGACTGTTTGCCAGTCTGTCACAGGGCCACACAACCACTCACAATCACAGTCACACCTAGGGACAATGTTGAATCACCAATTAATATATGTTTTTAGACTGTGGGAAAAAGCCAGAGTGCCTGGAGAAAACCCATGCATGCACGGGGAGAACATGCAAACTCCACACAGAAAGATCCCAGCTAGGATTTGAACATTAGCCTTCTCGCTGCAGGACGAGAGCACTTACCACTGCCCCACTGCGCAGCCCTTTGTTAATTTCCAAAAAGTAAAATGACTAAGAGGTTGAATCCAGGATCCTGTGGCTGATGTTATATGTGTCTAGTGTATTCATGTTTTCGGTATAAATGTAGCTGTTGCCAAGACTTATATCTGATGCTTTTATAAAAGATGTCTATGAAGACTCTCATTCATCCAGGTAGATTCAATCATAGTAGTTTTAAAGGTTGTCATCGGGACTTTTTTTTTTTTTAAGTTGAAGATGTTTCACCGCTTATCCAAAAGGCTTTGTCAATTCTAAAATAGCTGTTAAAAGAGCTGGTAAATATGTGCTCATGGGGGAGGAGTCAGATTTGAAACTGGATAGCATTGTCTAAGCATTGTCTACTTGGACTACATGGTTACGGGTCGTTAGGAGTCCTTTGTCCTCAGCTGGGATTGGGGCGACAGTAGCTTTTATGAAAGCATAATCTTTTATCATTGAGTCTTTGCAGCTTCCTTCGTAGGTCCTGTTAACACCGGAAATGTCACTGGCGACACCTAAATAAGAGTCTTTGGCATACCATAACTTTTTGACTGTTTCAAGAATCAACACAAATCAGCTAATTCTGACACAGAGAAAAATGGTATTAATTTTAAAATTGTGCTATTATGCAACATTTTACTAACGAAAAGTGTTGCATAATGGCACAAAAAAAAACACCTTTCTCTGTGACAGAATCAACTGATTTACATTGATTGTGTAAACACTTCACTACTGTTAAGTGGTGCATATCAGCGCAAGGCTGCTTTTTTCACTCCCAAATACATTGGAGTTGTGTTAATTGTGTAAAAAACTGTTGAATGGTCATTGTAGTCAAAAGAATGTAAACACTGGAGCTAAAGCTCTGATGTAAAAAGGGTTATTTTGGTTAGTGCTTGCAGACAATGTTTACGGTAGTTAAAATCACAGATTTAAGCAGTACTTATACTTAAGCCCCTTATAGTCAGCACCTTATAGTCACACTCCCATTCACACCCTGCTGCCTAACACTGGATTCAACTTATAACTCCCAGCAGCAATGTGGGCTTCATTGTCTTGCCCAAGGACATTTTGACACATGAGTGGGAAGGGCAGGAACCAAACTTGTGATCTTTCAATCAGAAGTCGACCACTTTGCCTTTGCACCACGGCTATAGACACAGTAAACACTGTAAAAGTAAAATGACAAAAGCCTCATGTACATTTTTGAACGCATGTTTTGGTAATCACGGTGCTGTAGTATAAATCTATTTAATGTTGTTGCAACAATAACATCATCACAAGGTGTTCAGGTTGTGCAGTGACAAAGAAAGTAGAGAAATAATGGAGACAAACGTATGTGTGTCAGTGAGTGTCAGTGTGCGAGTTGTGTAACGAATCTCTTAGACTGTGACACAGTTTGTGATCCCTGGTGGGAAGCGCTGTACGGAGAGGTCTGCCGTTAGAAGTCTGCTTCACCAATTTCATTTGCATACGGCCAAATTTGTGTTACTTGGAGACACGTTGACCATGGTTGCTAGGATACCATTTTAATTGGTTGAAGTGTGAAGCTGTGGAGGGGGGGGCGAAAAAGTAAGGATCTGTTCCCCCTCAGAACATCAAACCTTTGCCGACTAAAAACCTGCAGTTTGTAAGACATTTTCTCTACAGAAACATCTGCGATATGGAAGCTGTGGAGGCTTTAAGCTGAAAAAGGTCCCAACTTCTGGAGATAGTTTGCTCAGACTCGATACACCTCGAACAATTTTTATTGGTTGTCATGGCAATAACGATTAAGCCAATAGAAAGTGATAAAAAAATCCCCAAATAGGCTGCACAGGAGGTCTCTGAGGTGGAGTGGGGAATTTTAAGTCCTAAAGCTCTTTGAAGATCAGCATAAAGGAAGTGCAGGAACAGCAAATCGCTCACAGGCTTCAGGATGAGGGCTACAACCCGAGGACTACTCCTCCTCGCTCCTGGGAGTATAGCGTGACTGGAAAAAAAAAGATGAGGTCTGCCTTTCGCAGCTGTGTGTACGACTTACTTTGACATCTTTTGAAGACAGTAATCAGAAACTCCTGAGATGAAAAGCCATCTTTAAAATAAGGTCAAAGTCAGCGATATTAGAAGGTTAATGAGCTCTGAACAAAGTAGATAAACACTTTCTAACCAGACAACAGAGCTTAGAAAAAGAAAATCACCCCTAAATGAAGATAAATATCAGTAACTGGTAGGTCAATGTGAGAAAAATAGATGTTATGATAAAACTAACACATTTGAATAAAGCAGAAGTATTAAAAATAACTTGATATAACATCCAAATTGTAGTTTTTGATGTACCTTATGTATTAGTCACATGCACTCGCCCTGGGGGGTTGCCCTCTATGGTTGTTGTGGGTGTTTGGGTTGTGCCGCCCTGTGGAGGGTCATAGATGAGGGGCAATTGGATCTTAAGGAGGTGCAGGTCTATATTACAGTTCCGTTGAGGCACCTGCCTCCATCTTACTAGAATGTGCCATTGTCGTGCGTGTGGTAAGTGTACTGTGAACTAATTCTAAGAATGTTGCAAGTTGCACACACTTATGACTTACAGGGGATGCTGTCGTATGGTGTCCTAATGCCATACTCTTCTGAGTAGTGTGGTACACGTACTGGGCGTTAATTGGCTGCGCACCAGAGCCGCATTCATGGGGTGTGCACGTGATACGCCAGTCCTTGAGGTATGTCCATGGATGCTGACACAAACTACGCTCTGTCTAATTTCCTAGTGTCTAACAGCCAGGCTGGGTGTAAAGAGCGCACACTTATCATTTAAATTGCACAAACAGGGCCGTGTGCAGGATTCAAGGGAGTTGAAAATATGAAAAATCCGTACAACATGCCTGCATCTCACCCTTACCTACACTTTGGTGTTGTATAAGTAAAGGATATGTCCAGTATCAGAAATTAACGGACCACGCAGAAGCCTGAGCTGTCCGATGCAAAGTGGAGGTTGGTTGCTTTCATGATGTCAGTGTCACGTTTAAACAGTAGTTTTCAGACGTTAAACTAACAAACAACCTCCACGAGTCCCACCTCAACCAGAAGATCTGCCTTGTCTTCTGTCGGTCTGATATCCAGGCGGTTTGTCCACTCCTCCCTGAAAGCTTTTATTAAGGCTGTCACTCCTGATCAGACTCCTTTGCCTTCAGCTGAAGGTTATATGAAACTTTTATCAACACCAACACTTCTACCTGCTTTACTGGGCATTTGCCAAGGACTGAGACTGACATCACTCAGACTAACAGACTGGTGGCTGCTTTTACAGGCTGAGGCATCCATGCCGACTCACCAATCCTGACTTTAGCAGAGGAAATAATTTCAGTAAGGTTTCTAATTTGATTTTGTGAAGTACAGCAGGGGGAGAGCAGAATATGACAAATGGCCTGACAGTGAGAAAGAACGTATTGTAAAGTGAGTACAGGTTGTTTACATGATATAACTGGATCATAGGAGACATGTTTTTTGAAACTATTAAAGTAGTTTTAAACAAAACTTTACAAGAGAAAATCCAGCCATTTTTCCTTCTCTTAAATAGATCAAAGTGAATGCTTCCTATTTAAGGCCAGATTTTGCGTAATTGTTTGTATACCTTAGTAAAAAATGACATTTCAGATGGAATTGTTTTTTTTAATATAAAGTTATTTAGAGGATGTTAGTCTGATTTTGGGGCTTTGAATAAAACTGTCAGGAACTGGTGACGTAGAACCCAATATAGGTAATGAGGCTCATGGGGAAACAAAAAGGTGACAAGCAAATAACCTGACAAGGAAGAACTAAAAACAATTCCCAGGGCTATACCCATTACATTTGGTATCACCGAAAAGCCTTAACTGTACCCTGTATATACCAAAAAGGAGTATTATCAGTGGTTTGAGTGGTCGGGAGATATCCAGATTTAGAAATATCCTCTAAAGAGGAAAAATTTGCATTGCTGGTAGTCAGGGGGAAATGGTTTAGTTCTCAATAGGATGTCAAAGAAAGGACTGAATGATTGTTATTGCATAAGATCTGTGGACAACACTAGTGTTTTTTTCTCAACTAGTTGCTGCTAGAAGCTTACTGCAGACAATCTTGAACTCTACTGATATTTCCAGGTATTTTTGGAAACTACTTCACAGATGTTTTCAGTTTACTTACCACCTAAAACTATTTGACATTTTGGGTAATGTGTGATATGTTTTTCCAAAAAAAAGGAGTTTTTTTCAAGATGAAATGCCAGGAATATTCCACTTCTTTTTTTTTTTATTTAACAATAATCTATATCTCAAAATCAAGTTCTACTTTTTTTTTTTTAAGGCTCACTCAAATAAAAATCGTATTTTTGGTGTTTTTAACATGTTCTTGTGGCTTTTTCTTATTAAGTACCAACAAGAAAAATTGAGATCAAAATTGCCTTCTGAGATTTTCTTTATCTAAATTGTAGTAAATTAGGAGCAGGCAAAAAAATGGAGTTTGAAAAAACCTGTAGTAGTGAATTAGGTGCTATAGTCGGAGGGCCGCAAGCTCCCTGCTGCGCTCCACTCCGATTTATACACTTAAAGACAAATATATCCACGTAAGGTTTTCATTTTCCTCGTCTGAGCTGGTATCTGGATCAAAACTGTACGGCTGGATAGCGGCAATATTGCTTGCCAATTTTGTTGCACTGGTAATGCTAGGTTGTGAGGGCTTAAAGCTAGAGGGAGAGAGTGTAAATAAAGGGATGATGGGAAATAAGGGCAGGCTTACTATGCAACAACAGTCCCGTTGAACAACTGCCGCTCTGCAGAAACTATGTCCTAGAAAACAATACAGGTTTTATAATTCTGGCTAAAAAAGGCATAATCATAACGAAAGGACCACTAGAAACGCTTTGAAAATGGATCAAAAGATGAATGCAGAGTGGGTCTTTATTTTTTTAATTTTTTTTTTTCTAACTTGTTCTGTCCAACAGCTGAGCAAACAGATTAGAGCTGAAGGCTTTTTGTGTTGGACAGGTTTTACTATCACAAAAAAGGTTATAAAGCTTCGAGAAACTAAAGTGTAGATTTGTATAAACCCCTTTTTGTCGTCATTAAGTGTGTGTGGGGAGGGAGAGGGGAAGAATGTGGGGGGGGTGGGGTGGAAGAGAGTAAAAGGAAGAAAGGTGAAAAGGTGGGGGATACAAGCACTGATTTGAATAAGTTATTATTTTAAGCTGTAACAATTATACCAGATCTGCTGGAAAGACATCAAAGGTGAAAATCTGACACTAAGATGAGCGAAAAATATTTTTCCATCAATACACTGTAGGTAAGGAGGAGGGATGAAGCAGACAGGGAGCAGTGTGTGGTAGTGTGCACGTGGGGGTGGAGATACATGCATGCTGCCGTCGTGAACCGTGTGTTCATAAGGGGAACCAGATCCTACCCAGCCAGACCAGGAGAGGGGAGGAGAGCCCCCCAGGCCAGGAGCCCCCCCAGCATCCGGACCCAGGCAGCCCAGGAGGGGGGGGAAGAGGGGATCGCCCACCCCACCAGCCAGGCACAGAGAAGGCCCCCCTACAGGGGCCCCCCCAATGCCCAGAGGCATAAGCGAACCCAGTGTCCGGCCCCCGGGCCACAGGACAGGAGTGCTTAGCCGTACAAGGCGGCAGCCATGGGGGCCACCGGGCGCCGGACACCGAGACAAGGGCCAAGGACGAAGCCAGGGCCCCCAGAACCCATGAGCCGCCCACCACCCGACCGGCGCCCTTTCTCCGCAAGCCAGCCCAGGCACGCGACCCGAGCAACCCAGGGATCGCCACGCACCCACAGCCACCCCCCATAACCCTACAACCCTACACACTACAACCCCCCCCGCCGCCGTAATATCTTAGCCCCCCTCCCCAACCCTCTCAGTGCCCTCCCCTCTCTGTGATGGGGAGGGAAAGCCCCAGAGGGTCCCAGCGAGCCAGCCCCCAGGTCCGTCCCACCCATGCACTCACGCACACATACTCACAATCATCTGGTTACCCTCCCCACCCCCCGCCGCCACGCAGTAAATACCCCCCCCCAGCCGGCCGACCCCCAGCGCAGAGTGGGTCTTTAAACTCGGAAAGATTGTGCACCCTGTTCTTCTCCGTTACTACAAAAAAAAGGAATTGAGTTACATCAGTTCTTTAGTCTGTTCTTTTATTAAAGTACTGCTGTTAAAAAGTCTATTTAGATGTTCTGCACCAGTTTCTATTTTTAACTGATGGTAATTTTTACAGCTCAAATAAGACTTTATGCGTGATGAAATTTGTTGTGCAGAGCTGTTATCAGCCAAGTCACCGCTGAGGACCACACCACTATCAGTGCTGTTTCTCCACTGGTTTGTTTTTCCCTTAACAAGGCTGAGCTCTGTAATTACTGATTACGACTTTCTGCAGGCTCCTGTAATCAGCCTCCTCCATCTTATCAAAAAGATGTGTGTGTGGGAGGGGTGCAGTGGAGGAGGGGGTTCAGTCACCCACCAAGAAACATTTGTGTTAGAAAAACAGAAACTTGCAAATAAAAATTGACATGATTTCATTTGTTTGCAATATTTCAAATGAAACCTTGGGAAAAATACATAGCATGTAAAATGGATTGTTATTCAGTCAAGCGAACATTGCTGATTTGTAAAAAAAACAAACAAACAAACACAATCACACGTGTCCACAACATGCACTCTGCAGCTAATCACCAGCCTGCGTTCGGTGAGCCAGCAGAGGCAGCATCTCCTCTCGGGTCAGTGATCTGTGTGAATTATAGATTACAGTTTTTCTATAGCAGGTTCTGTAGCCAGACCCGGGGGACGCGCTCGAAGAGGGAAGCATGAAAGACACACGGGATGAAGAAAGGAGGAGGATGGACTGAGGCATGGAGGATGTTGGCGTTCCTTGATTGGATTTCCGGGTTTTTGGTTTTCCTGGTTGTTTACAGTGAATCTCCTGTGCAGGGAGGTATTTTTAATTCTCTTCTGCAAAAAAAAGCAATCAAGTTTGGTTTATGTAAGTTTTCATATAGAAAAAGCATAAACTAATCCTAAGTATATAAAAAAAAAGGGATTGTGTAACTACTTGGTGATGGTAATCTACTGATGTAGCCACAGCTGCCCTGGGGCAGACTGACAGAGGCGTGGCTGCTAGTTTGCCCCTATGGTCCCATAACCACTACTGGGACATTCATACGCATTCATACACCAGTGGAGCCACACTGGAGGCAGGGAGGATGAAATGTCTTGCCCATGGACACAACAACACTTGACTGGGGGATCGAACCGCTGACCCGTTTGATCATTGGACGGCCTGCTCAACCACCTGAGCCACTGCCGCCCATCTCAACACTGGGAATGATGCCAGCAAGAAATAATGCGAAGAAAGGCGGTTTTTCATATCAGCTTTGCACTGATATACAATATATTACTAACGCAACGTGTACATTAATGTGAAGTGTTGCGAAAAGTTGTTTTCCACCAACAAAATCAGCTGGTTTCCATTGTTTGCATAAGTACTACACTAAGTGTTGCACATCAGCACACGGCTGCTTTTTCTCCACTTCAGAATCTGCCGGAATTACGTTAATTATGCAAACAGTTGAAGAATTACAGAAGTTGAAAAATATGCAGCTACAGCCCTGGAGTAAAAGAGTAAAGACATGTAGGAAAAATGTGAGTTGTCAGAAGAACTGGCAGAAGAATTGGAGATTCTGGGTTTTCAGATGAACTGATTAAACTTTCTAAGGAAGTTTAGATCATTTAAATAAGACATATTTTTCTAAAACTACTTTAGCTTATGCTACCGTCACAGATACAACTGCCGCTGTGCGATGGGGAGGTATTGGCTGTGGCAGTCGAGCGCCAGTCAGTCGAGGGGCGTGACCATGCCTTTAAGAAATTGGGGAACAGTTGGGTGGCCATAGGGTGGTGGAAGCCGGCTGGCAGAATCTCTAAGTGAACAATGTGCAAATGTCTCCAGGCACCAGCCATAGATATCAAGTGCCACCAGCTGCCTGGTAACCCAGAGGTTCATACAAAGCAGGCCATTCTGCCTGTCACTGAACATGATCTCGAAATGTGCCCGGGCGGCCACTGACCGATGTCTACCTTAAGTAAAATAGTCTAGTCGGCATGAAATTTTGACTTTTTCTTAAAACCTCACGGGGTATCGCGATTCGACTGCCCTCTCCTGATAACAAATGCCGCCAGGCGGGGAAACCGGCCGAATTTGCTGAAATTTACGTTTTTTGTATTATTTTTTATAATTTGTATTATTTCAAAACCTGTCTGTTTTAAGGTGTTGTGGGTGTTTTCCTTTCAGTTTTTTCAGCAGACTTCTGAAAAGTCTGAAAAGAAACACTGCCTCGTTTAGAAGCACATTTGTGGTAAATCTGAGTTTGTTTTTCTTTGGGTTTTTTTACAAGCTGGGAAGAAGCACAAACTTGGATAATCTTCTGTTTGTGAAAAATAAACTGCATCCAATGCTGCCTTGTAGAATTTGTCATTGGAATCCAAAAAATAGCTCTCCTTCTTTTTACTTCCAAAATATTAAATATTTTTAGAATCTTGATAAATTTTGAAAAATGCAGTTTCTCTCCCCCAAATAAAACTATAAAAATACAAACTTACCTGCTAAATCTAGGAATCTAGAACCTGTTGAAGCACTTGTTTAAAGACCTGCAATTATGTATATCTATTCCTGTAAAACTGTTGTTCTACTGAGCATTCAAAACGCTTCTTATATTCAACAAAGATTGCACAGACACAAAATGCTGATATGGTATGTTTTATGCAGGTAAATGAACTGCAATCAAACATTTGTGATGTTGAGTTTCACTAAGGGATTCTCATTTATCTGAAGAATTAAGTTTCACTCCTATTTCTTGAATTTAGATGCTTTACAGACTATTTTTTTTGCACATACAAGGTCATAAACTGCATCTTAGTCAGATGTCAGTCCAGCTGTTTAGACTTCCCAGAAGGTTCTTCTTTTCAGAGCCGTCCACCTTCATAAGGTGGACATTACTGTTGTATGTCTTTTCACGGAGGCCCTTTTTGCTGTATTACGTTGTGTTTTCACATTTTAATGGATAAGTTTGTGTTTGCATGTGTATAAAATCCACTGAGTGTGTTAATGGAAGTCAGTGCAGGCTTTGTGGTTTTCATGTCTCGTGGGAGCGTCTCTCTTTGATTAGAGCGCAGGAGAAAATGGCTGACTGCACAGGAACCTTAATTGTCTCTCCAAATCACTGCACTGTGACTTCTGACAGAAAGGCTGCCATGAAAGACTGGCTCCGTCCTCTGGAGTACACATGTAGTCAATTATGGCGCAGAATTTGATTCTGCTTCAAGTTTGAGCAAATCAGGTTTTGGTTTTCAGTCTGTAAGGACCAACTGTAACAGCTGATTGAGTTTGATGGGTTTTCATAGAGTTTTCCTGTAACATCACATATATATATATAAAAGTCCTTCTGCATTATTTTTAGCATGAGGAAAAAACAACTGTGAACTTCTGATGTTTGGTGCCTTTTGCTGTACTTAAATCTATTTTAAGTTACAGTGGGGCAAAACGGTACACAGTCAGCCACCACCAATTGTGCAAGTTCTCCCACTTAAAAAGATGAGAGGCCTGTAATTTTCATCATGGGTATACCTCAACTATGAGAGACAAAATGATTATAAAAAAATCCAGAAAATCACATTGTCTCATTTTTAAAGAACCTATTTGTAAACCATGGTGGAAAATAAGTCTTTGGTCAATGAAAAAAGTTCAACAGTTTCTGTAAGTCTTCATAAAGTTTTCACAAACTGTTGCTGCTATTTTGGCCCATTCCTCCATGAAGATCTCCTCTAGAGCTGTGATGTTTTGCGGTTGTTGCTGGGCAACATAGACTTTCAACTCCCTCCAAAGATTTTCTATGGGGTTGAGATCTGGAGACTATGCCACTCCAGGACCTTGAAATGCTTCTTATGAAGCCACTCCTTACCCGGGCAGTGTGTGTCCTTAGACATCTCTTTGGTGTTGGCCATAGTGGAGTTTGAATTGTGACTGTTTAAGGCTTTGGACAGGTGTCTTTTAAATAGACGAGTTCAAACAGGTGTCAATGATACAAGTTACGAGTGAGGGGCGGAGGATCCTCTTACAGAAGAAGTTACTTATCTGTGAGAAATCTTGCTTGTTTGTAGACCAAATTATTTTCTTTAAAAATCAGACAATGTGATTTTCTGGATTTTTTTTTTCTCATTTTGTCTCTCAGTTGAGGTATACCGATGAGGAAAATGACAGGCCTCTCTCATCTTTTTAAGTGGGAGAACTTGCACAGTTGGTGGCTGACCAAATACTTTTTTGCCCCACTGTATATATTTATAATAAAGTTTAGTCCAAAAGCTTTAGTTTTTTAACAGGTTTGGATGGCCAAATATAATCAGAAATTTACAGATCCCGGCTCCCGCCTACAAGTTCAAAGCAACTTCATGTTATCATCATCAGCTAAAACCAGAGCAATCACACCGGGTCAACTGTGCTTTTGGCTCAATTGTTAAAGCAAAAATGCTAACATGGAGATCTTATCATAGTTGGAGTTAGCTCGTGATAAACAGTTAGCAGTCATGTCTTGTGAATGTTCAGAAATAACATCATCATGGGTGTCAATGGTGACGTCTTTTGGTGGGATGTTAATTTAACCACCCCAAAAAGGGTACAGCAGTTCCTCATATTGTGGTTCAGTTTGCCAAATTTACCAAAATCTTTGATCGCCAGCAGGTCTCTGGCTACATTCTCTAACACTGGACTTATTTTTCCATAAAGGTTTGGACCATGAGTTTCCATGAGTTTAAGCCTTTTAAGTGTGAACTTTATACATATACACCATATTACCAATAGCTATTGTAGTTCATTTTTAGAACAGAACTCCTGCAATAAACGAGGGAACATTGACTATCTTACATAGGACTTTATTTGGCTGTAGTGTGGGTTCACATTATTGCTTAAAGCTCTGTTCCAGCTGTCAGAAGTTATGTCTTCTTTTGCCACATGTCTCGTCATACAGCTTCACAGAAGTCTACAAAAGCTTTTTCTTTTGGACATAACTTGTTACATTTTTTTTCATCAGTGCAGCACCTTTTTCTCAATGACTGGAGGGAATTAATACAGATTTTTCTGACTTACTGTGCCTATACCAGTGATGTATTTTAATCCTTAATATTCAGTTGTGATGTTCTCTTCTGTTTTCCCTCAGGTATACGAGAGGGGAACCAATGTGGAGCAGTTTGTGACACGTTTTCTTCTCAAGGAGTCGGCCAATCAGATCCAGTCCCTCCTGAACTCTGTGGAAAGTGCAGTGGATGCGATTGACGAGCAGCACAGCCAGTCGGGGTAAGCCATTGAGGGCATCTTGGTTATTATGTGTGAAATAAGAAGTGTGTGTGTGTGTATTTGACGGTGCTCCTGTCATGGGATAATCTGTAAAACTCATGTTGTCAGTGGCAGCAATAGAAAGCAGGCATTGTTTGAGGCGCAGATCATCTTTGGTTAAAGGAACTGTCGCTTCTGCAAACACACGGAGACCAATCTTGAACTCTTACATAACCTCAATATCACCTTTTGTCTTGCCCTCATTACTGCTTTTTATCTCCTGTTTCTATTTAAATTAACCTCAACTCTCAGAATAAACGAAAATGCTCCATCATTTATTTTCCTTTTTCTTTGTACACTGCACAAATTTCTAAGTTTTATGGCATTATGGTTCACATATTCATATATTCAGTGCATCTTTACAGAATTTGTTTGTTTGTTATTTGGGAAAATGGTCACCTTTCAGAGGTACAGCTGCCAAAACTTAAGTGTGTGCAATCAAGTGTGTACTTCAAGCCTTCAGACTATGGAAAAAAGGTGGAATGTCCCCCTCCGGTAGGAAGAAATTTGCTTCCTCAGGTGCAAAACTTCAATTTATTGGTCAATCCATGTTTCTACCCTTACCATGGCAATGAGCCATAGATTGTGAAGGAGCAGTTAACATACAGGTGGCAAAAATGTGCCTCCTTTGCAGAGTGGAAGGGGTGCAAAATTCAGCCATCTAGGTCGAACTCTGATTAGAGCCGCAACTCCAAAGATAAGAATTCATTTCTTTTTTTTGGATAAAGCTCTCATGCTGTAAAGATCCAGTCCAATAATTTTTTTTTTAGTTTTTTTATACACTTGTGCATTTTCTCATGATGTTAAGAAGAGTAATAGTAAAATTGTGTTTCTGAGTATATCTTTATTCAAATCATAAATCAGGAGCAGTAATTTGAAGACCACTGGGAATGCTTTGAAAACAGATCAAAAGACGATCAAAGTGCGACTATAAGGGGTTACACAGAGACTACAAGAGAAGTCTTAAATAAAAGAGTTGAAAAAAAGTAATTCCTTCCTGGTAATTGCAATAAGGCCAAACTATCTTGAAAAGATTTTAAAATTGGCTTGCATAAATATTTTTTCTGTCAAATCCCTCATATCAAGCGTGAAATTGCATAAAACCTGACTAGGAATAGAAATAGTGTCAAAGAAATGAAGCTCATGTGATCTGTTACTTACATGACCATTTAACCCAAAAATGGGTTTTAGATGAATTCTTCCTGTAATGATGGGAGTTCCTGCTGCAGCTCCTGTAACTTCATTTCTTGCAGAGATCATTCCCTAACTGTCTTCTTCTCTCCACATTGCAGCCATCAACCCGCTAAAGTGAGTCCACGGGTGTCAGAGAAACGCAACCAGAACACCGTCCCTGACTATCCCCCTAACAACAGAGTGAATGCCAGAGAGGCTGTCAGGACCATCAACACTGCTGCAGGTGAAGAGCTCGGCATTATGGCCGGGCGCCATCCGTCATGGGCATGCGTGATTAGCGTCGTATTTCTTAGTGAGGTCATTCATAGATCAAACTGT
Source organism: Oryzias latipes (assembly GCF_053564925.1). Classification (NCBI taxonomy): domain Eukaryota; kingdom Metazoa; phylum Chordata; class Actinopteri; order Beloniformes; family Adrianichthyidae; genus Oryzias; species Oryzias latipes. The sequence goes on along the minus strand of NC_136242.1, from coordinate 27,726,909 downwards.
GGCTGCATCTCCAAAGCAGTCTTTCAGTGCACATGCACACAAATAAACAGCCACACACAATCACTAACACGGCCGCACTTCACTTATGCAGCTATGGAAAAGTCCGCACACATAAAGCTTAGGGTAAAAAATCTGGATTTATGCATGAAGGTTTTATAAGATTTATTAGAAAAAAAATCAAATGCAGACTGTTTAGTATTTTAAATGCAAAGACAAAAATTGCTTAATAGTAAAGTTAGGCTTATTAGATGGTTTGGAATCAAACTGAAAATAACAGGATTTTTATTATTATTATTTTCTTAAAATGAAGACAACCAAACAAGCAGTTAAGTCATATTTGCTTTGCGAGGCGGGGTTTTGAGCTTACACAATAAAATAATTTTAGAGAAAATCGGATACTTGATGTCGAGACGAGGCAACTAGACTTTAAATTATTTTTCCTTCACTTGGATGAAGCCACTAGAAATCAATTATTACATGGTGCTCAAAATGACTGAATTACTCCAGTAACCTTCAACCACAATCATTCTGTATTTCTATGTGTTTGATTTAGGATTATAATAATTTATTTTTTTATGCTTTGCTCGTGGAAATCAAGTTTTCTGTGTTACAATAGAAAAATTTTTTTGTCCAAAAGACACTTCAGTTGTTTCCTCAATAGAGTTGAAACATCTTCTACCCCTTAGGGGGCTCAAATGTATACATCATGTCTGACTCTTCATTTTTCCAGCCATCAGAGATACGTCTTTGAGTCACTGAGAAACTGATATATATATACATATATATATATATATATTTCTTTTTTTTTGGGGGGGGGGGGGGGGGGGTCACGTTTAGTGTAAAAGCTGCTTCTCCAGAGAGTTTGGTTTCCTGCCATTATTTGACAGCTTTGGACCAATTTTACATCATAATCTTCATGCCGAATTTCAAGTTTTCTTTGAGTATACAGAGTGATCCTTCAAAACACAATTCTTTTAGCCCTTAATGTCTTTTCAAAGCTTGTCGCAGATTATATCCAACTCAAGTTTGTGATTCAGAAAACTTAACTTTTTATTGACAAAGATATCATAAGATTAAAGATTATAAGATCTAATAATGCAAAACTGTTTTGATTTTTCAAAGATATTGTTGCATTAGGTTTTGTGATAAACAAAAAAATACAATTTAATCCAATTTAATGTAGAGACTTTTTTTAAATAAATTGCACTGAATTATGAATGGGGAGATGTTAATGGATAACATCTGTGTTGATATTTACTGCAGAGATAAACTTTACACAACAGATAAGGACATTTGTGTTGCTCTTTTGTGATGTTTTGGTGTTGCTATAACTTGTTTCGTTTTTTACATGAATTTGAGTTTTCAGTTATTGGACCGCCTATTCAACACAATTGTTGAATACATATTTCATGTTATATTCAAATTGGCTCCTGTTTTTTATTCCTCAGGATCTTCTGTAAGCACACTCCTGCCTAGCAAACCATATTTACACAGGAGATGACTAATTCAGTCTCTAGCAATATGGAGGTTTAAAAATATCTATAAGATTTCTTTGCAGCTGTAGTTATAAGAGCTTGTTGAGGAATTCCAGCCAGACTTTTCAGAATATTGCTTTCCTTTCATCTTCTAAAGAAAAGATTGAATAATATTGAACCAGATTGCTTTGAGGATTGGTCACAAAAATGAAAGATATATAAATATAAGCGTTTTTTTTTATTTATGAGCCACAATCGTTCTTTATCTCACCTTTCTCTTTAGTAAATCTTTTAATACTGTTGAGGATGAAACTGTTTTAGCTTCTGAGATTCTTTTTGTCAGATTTTATGACCTGGTTCTTTGTGAGTTTCTCTTAATTATGCAGGACAAAGCTTTGATCATTCTTGACTGACATGCAAATTTCCAAGTCTATTTGAGATATTTTAGTCATGTACGTAAAACAGAACTTCACTGCTTCTAATTCTGTGATTACTCCCAGGTCTCTACTTCTCATCTACATTTGTATTATTGCAGAGAAAACTGACTTATCCAGTCATTTATTTAGTCAATGAACATTTCTAAGCATTTGTATGCATTACAGTCCTCAGGTGATGAGGTTTTTGATCGGTGTGTCATCTGCCTACCCTGATTAAAATTTCCCTTTTTGGGTTTATATTCTTAGCTGATAGAGACACATAAATCCCTTAAAACAAAGAGCCCACATTGAAGCCTTTTAGGAACCTTTCCCAAAAAATGTTTTGTACCTTAACTGTAAAAATATTAAAACTCCTCTATTAAAAGAGTGGAGAGAAAAACTTAAAGGTTTTCAGAGTTAGAAATCTTCTGCAAAAATGAACACTTGCAACATAATTGGTCTATTCTAAAAAACAATTACTTAAGCCTTAAACAAATTATAGGTGATTTACATTTTTGGTATTACTAGTCGTCTTTTCCTTTCGGTTTTTCTCTTCAGAGGTCACCACAGTGAATCAGCTTCCTCTATTTAACTCTGTCTTCTACATCCTCTACTCTAACATCAGCTACCTTTATGTTTTCTTTCACTGCATCCATAAGCCTCCTCTTTGGTCTTCCTCTAGACCTCTTGCTTGACAGCTCTAGACTCAGCAACCTTCTACTAATATATTCACTGTTTCTCCTCTGGACATGTCTGAACCATCTCAGTCAGGCCTCTCTGTGCTGTCCCTCTGATGGACTCATTCCTGATCCATCCTGGTCACTCCCAGAGAGAACCTCAGCATCTTCATCTCTTCAGCTTTCAGCTCAGTTTCCTGTCTTTTCCTCAGTGCCAATGTCTCTTGCAAAGTAACAGTAGGCATAGTTTATGTTCCCTTCAAAACACCTGGACCTTTAGCCTTTTAACAATTTAGCAACACCTCACTTTTTTTCCTATCACAGCATCATAACACTTTTGCTGGGATTTATTTGCAACTGTACCTTAAGTGCAGTGTTTCATCACATTTAAGAGTAACTTTTAAACCTTTGCTCTGTGTTAATTTGTGAAGCCAAACGCCTCTGACTAAATGACTAGCTGCTATGCTGTCAGATGTCTGATTAATGAAGCCGCCTCTTCATTTGCTTTCAAAACAAAATCCAACTGATCAAGTGTCACTTGACATTTTAATTTAGCTAAATTGCATTTCCTATTAAAGATGAACAGAAGCGAACAACATGCAGACATTTAAACTTTATCCACTCAATTTGACATGCAAAAGAGGAACATTCTCCATGATCGTTTGCACAGCCAAATGTTGAGGAACTTCAACAGGTTTAATTGAGGAGAAAATCGATGGAGAGTCCCATGCTGCTAACAGATCTGACAGCTGTAGTTTCTCACACACTTCTTTAATTGACGGGTCCACTTATTTTCTTAAGTCCACTGGAATGACCACTGGGCTTTTATCTACAGGCGTCTCCATGGATACGGGCTACGGTTCTGGAAATGTGTCTGCATGTTTGCGTGTCTGTTTGAGAGAAAGCTCCTAATTGACTTGCTGTTAAAGCTTTTAATGAAGACTGGGCAGCCTGTGCTCCAATTTGCAGTGCAGCCGTCGTCAGGGGACGAAAACAGGCCAGCAGCTGTGAGGAAGAAAGAAAAGTAGAATAGCACTCAGGGAGGATGGAGAAGGGATATAAGTGTGACAGAATAAATATCAGTGTTGAATCTGATAAATAAACTTGTTTCGCAGTTTCTTTGCTAAGTTTTATTTGTATACTCTGACTTGTTTTTTTTTTGTTTTTTTTTTACCATTCCAGCATTTTAACTCACGGAAGAATGGACCAGCATTTCTGATTTAGAGTTTGCTAACTTGCCCTAGAACCCTTTGCTTGAAAAAGCCACAAATTGAACCGATCTTATGATCAAATAAAGACATCTTTATTGTTACCAATTACATTTGATAATTTAGCAGTGGCTTTTATTTAGACCAACTAAGAATAGACATATATAACAAGCGCAAGCTAAAACAAGTCTCAATAGGATCTTTTGGAAAAATATCAACAGATCATGGATTGTCTATAAGCACAGAAAACTGCAGATAGGTTCTTTTTAATTTTTTTTTTTTTCAATTTCTTTTTTATTGGGATATAGGCTGCTGTGTTTAAAGCCTTACACCATCAATAGTGATGAACAAAGGAACTTTATAAAACACATTACAGAATACCAAATACCAAAATGCTTTACAATAGGAAAATTATTATTGAATGTATTATTGAATCAAATCTCTTCTACATATTGGAATAACTTGTTCAAGCATAGGATATTAAATTCATATAATATATATATATAAATATATAAATAATAAACTTTTTTCTTATGTTGGCCCAATCACGTGTCTATTTTGCAACCGACTGGCAAACTTAGATTGGAAAAGCAAAACGGATCCAACCAAACTAAGCAATTCTACACCAAAATGGTCTCAATGGAAATAAGCTAGTTTAATGTAAAGCCATTTTAGCAACACATATTTTAACTTTTGTGAAAAAAGCATTTCCTTATGATTTAAGCAATCACAGGTTTTTATTTAACGGCCTATCATTTTGTAGCTACACAAACTGACTGACAGCCAGTTGATTAAAAATCTTTAATAAAAAGACAGCTTCTCCAGTCCATTAGTTTCTCTTCTATTTGAAAAGCAAATATTTTACAGCACAGTTAAATATCACTTTTAACAGGAGTTAATTAGGCAGAACTTTGAGTGGCATCCCAAAATCTCACCGGAATATGAGCCAGTTAAACGTCAAGTCTCAGGAGCCCAGGTTTCACATTTGTCCATGTCTTTGAACGGGCCGTGATCCTTCTGATAAACTTGCATAATTGCCTATTTATCTTCTATTTTGAAACTCCCACCTTACATAAAATATTCATGATAATACAACAGAGAGAAAGAGATTACAGAAAAAGGACTCTTGGTTTAGTAGTGATTACGGCAGTTAATCAGCCGTGCATGAAGCCTCGTGAGTCACAGTGCTGTATATCACCATCTGTGGCTCACTGAGGCTGCAAAATAATTGTGGACAATCTACATGTTGTAACAGAGATGGTGTGAAAGCTAAAGAAAGCAACAGCATATTAGTGCTAGAGCTGCTTATGTCTGGTCCAGAGGACATAAATATTGGAACAGAAATCTGCTCTTCAACTTGGGAAATTAGATTTTGACATTCAGAAAATCTATTCAGTTTACTGTCATCTGGTTGGATCTGAGCTCGTCACAGCACAGATGCTAATTCTTCTGTGTACCTGGTTAATAAGGGACCACACTTCGTAAAAAATAATTTTATATAAAGAAAATAATTTGTGTATGAATAGAACATATGTAATGTATGGATGTAATTATGTAATTATGTACCTAATATATGGGATATGAAAGGTAAAATCCAATTTTAAATGAGCTGTTTGGGATTGGCAAAGAGATTTTACTTTTATTTTCATGACACACAGATACTTAACTCAAAAATTCATGTTAAAGATTCAAGTATGGTCTTCTTCAAAAGGGGAAAGGATGACACTTTTAGGTAAATAGGATTCATTTGGACAGAAAAATAAAATTAACCAAACAAACTTTTTTTTTCTATGTTAATTCTAATTGATCTGTAGTTTTTTTTCTATTTTAAAATACATCAGTATTATCTGCATGCATGATTACACGTAATTACTGATAAACCTGATTCCTGATGACCAATGGAATGAAGATGATGGTAAATGGCATGTACTTATATTGCCCTTTACGACCTTGGTTAAAAGGCCATCTTATTGACCTCAAAACACCTAAACACCACAGTCCCATTCACCCCTTCACACACACATTCATACACTGCTGGGGGCTTCACTGCCTTTCACTGGCGCAACCTGGAGCAATGTGGGGTTCAGTGTCTTGCCTCCAGAACTTTTCAACAACTGCGGGTGGGAACCGAACGTGTGATCTTTTGATCAAAGGTTGACCACTCTATCTTAGCACCACGGCCATCCAATCTGTCTATTGACTAAAAAGCAGTGCTTCTACAGTAAAAAAAATAAAAATAAAAATTATACTTTATTTATCTCACAATGGGGGAAATTCTTCTCCACATTTGACCCATCCCTTGGGGGAGCAGTGAGCTGCAGCCGAACTGCGCTTGGGAAGCAGTAGCGTTAAGGGTCTTGCCCAAGAACTCGTCCTTGATATGGTAATTGTCCCCAGTACCATTGTTTATTCCCCTCCGGGAATCGAAACCTGGATTCCTGCGTGGTAGTCTTTCACCCTAAATATGTGGTATTTCCTACAGAACAATTTTCCCCTTTCAGTTTTTTTTTTCTAATTAGTTTTACAGTCAACCATATGCTTCATCATGTGTTTTATTGATCATACTAGAAGATTTTTCTTGCATGTGTGTCAATGCACAGAAACACATACTAGTAATGAAATGTGCCAACAGGCAGACTGGGGCTCTGAACTTTTTTAGAGCCTCAAATAGTCCCACAAGCACATTTAAATCACGCAATAAAAATGTTATAGACACAATCCCACAGAATGAAAATTATGCACGCTTAACACATTTATGACAGTTGATTTAAAACACTTTAAAATGCTTCATGAAACACTTTCTTTTGTTGCCAAAGTTGATGCAAAACACTCTGATTTGCTTTGTTTTAGCTGACATTTAGCTAACTAAAAAATTCCCAGATTTCAAAAGCAGTTTTTTTTAACTTCATAAAACTGACCTGCTTGCAAAAACAAACAAACTTCATAGAAGCTTTTCACTTTAGGGAAAAATAAACTGTATCCCCTGCTACCTGGTATAAATATTCTAGTTATGAGGTTACTCCTTAGCAACAGACAGTAAAGAATTTCCTCATGAGAGTCGTAAGACGGCTGGTGCTGCTGCAATGCTGAACTTTCTCTGTGAGGTAACTGCAAAAGATTTGGCTTCAGGGGTTTAGAACGACCTATAAATAATATGGGCAAAAGGTCGATCATCTGTGGGGAAGTTAATCTCAGAAATACAACAAATGTGAATTTTGAACCTCAGATTTTTTATTATAAGCATGCTCACATATAAAAAGAAGTTTGTAATTTAAAAACATAAATCATTGTAGATTTATTCTAACTTGAAAAGTAAGGATTTTCTTAAATGTCCTTTGAAAAAATATGGGTTTTATGTTTGTTTCAGGAGCCGTGGAGGTGAGGAAAGAAGGTCTGGAGGCTCAGATCAATCGCCTGGCAGAATTGATCGGACGTCTGGAAAACAAGGTAAAGATTGCAGCTAAAAGTGAAACTTAAAGAAGATTTACTATTGATTTGGGGAAAACCCTACTTGGCAACATTCCAGATTTGGAAAAGGATCTTTAGGTCATGTCAGTACCCTTTAGCATCCTATCAAAAGGCAACTTTTCATTCATTCATTCATTCAACACGGGACAATTCTGAAGAAATAGATAAAGGGGGAAATTACAGAAACCGAATGGGACCATTTTAGATGAAAGAAAATAGACCATTGGTCAATAATCCATCCATCCATTATCGGAACCCGCTGAGTCCTTTTCAGGGTCGCTGGAGCCAACCCAGCTACTTTAGGGCCAAGGCGAAGTACACCTCAAACAGCACCTCATACTGTTGCAGGGCCCCACAACCATCAACATTTGCTCCAAGAGAAAATGTAAAATCCTCAGTCAACCTCTGAAGCATGTTTTTGGACTGTGGGAGCAAGCCAGAGTGAAAACCCAAGCATATCAACTTCACACCAAAATGACTTAGCTGGGATTCAAATCAGAGCCTTCTCACTGTAACGCAAGAGCGCTAGCCACTACGTCACCATGCAAGCCCATGATCAATGATCCATATTACCACTTTCCTCATCTTATTGATCTTAAAACTACATTTTTCACATCTTTTCAAACTCCTTGTTGAGATCCTAAGTTCCTTTTATTTCATACATCACAGGCTTTGCAGAGTTATAAAAAGGCAATTGTCACTTCAGATTGAATAGATTATTAAGTACTTATGTTTATCTCACATTTTATGTCATACATTTAATGGAACTGTGAGCGTACACTGACTTAAGGTAGTAAATAGCTGAAATCAAGAAAACATTATTCATGTTTTTTACAATTTCTTTAAAGAATGCAAACTTAGGCAAAGCTCATTTTTATTTTAATATTTTATCTCAACACATGATTAAAGTGTTGATTGAACATTTTCCTCAGCAAAGGAGACAGTTTAGGAGATTTATACATATTTATTAGATGAATTGGGAACAGAACAAAGGCAAAGGGCAGATGACCAGAATGGAAAGCAGAGCAGAAAGAGACAAAGTGATGTACGTGATGAAGATAGGAGGAAGAAGATGAAATCGATGTTCAAACTGATCAACTTATACACTACAAACTCTCTAAAGCGCCTCCATGATCTTGTCTTCCCTCCCTCTCCTCCCCTCATTTCCTCATCGCTCCTTCTTTTGCTCCCCTGTTTCCCCCAAACTGAACATGTGCAGATTAATGGAGCCCCAACAGACCTGGCTGTCTTTAAAAAAACCTTCCACCATGGCAGAGAGATCTAAGAATAACTAAACACTATCTTCTGTCACGGGGGAGGAGGATGTGTAAGGAGAAAGAGGGAAGCACATTAAGAGTTTTAAGCCCATCCTTTTAAAACAACATTATCTTCTTCCTGTGATCTGACATGAAAAAACTACTCTGATTTAAGCAGAATTCAAAAACATTTGACCTAAAACCATTTCCTGAACACGTGCAAATTAAAAAAAAACCCAAGAGCTCGTTTCTTCAGCCTGAAGATTGCTTGTTTGCAATTATGCTTGGAACACAAAGGGACTCTTTTCACAGTGAATGCAGTCTAGTCTGATTTTTCTGCTTAAAAAAAAATCTAGAATGTTTTACATTTTAGGATTCATTGACATAAAGCTTGACATTATCCTAAAATGAGGAGTAAAGATGGCATTTAAAAAATGTGTGATTTGTTCATTTAAGCACAACTGTGAGTCAACTTAGCAGAATTAAACAATCATGAGCTACATATGAAGCAAAATACAAAATTAAAAGTTCACTACCTGTCCCATTAGCTACACAGGGAAGACAGCTGTTCATTACATTAAAAAGCTAACATTGTGTTATTTATGTTTTGTGTTGTTTTCTGTTAGTTGAAGATGTTATGGAGACAAATTTGACTCAGAATAATCACACCCTTTTACAAATATCCACTGAACAAAAATATAAACAAAACACTTGTTTTTGCTCCCATTTATCATGAGATGAACTCAAAGGTCTGAAACATTTTTTACAAACACAAAAGAACCATTTCTCTCAAATAATGTTCACAAATCTGTTTAAATCTGTAACGGTGAGCACTTCTTTGCTGAGATAATCCATCCCACTGCACAGGTGTGGCGTATGAAGATGCTAATTAGACACCCTGGTTATTGCACAGGTGTGCCTAATGCTGCATTCACACCGGACGTGATTCGCACGTCAAATTCGCATCGGCCGCCTCTCTTTGGACGCTCGTCAAATTTACTGCTCAATGTCTGTGGCCAAGTTTGGATACAGTATTAACTTGAGGGGATAAAAAAGAACAAAGCTAGATGATCTTTTTATTGTTTTTGCTCCATCTCCATGGGCTTATAATGTTTATTAGCCTATGGAGATGGAGCAATGGTGTCTGCTGAGACAGCACCCGCGATGGCTCTCCATCTGCCGGCAGTGCCACTGCCCAGGGTCTGACGGCTGGAGCCAAGGCAGCGGGGCTCTATCCTCTTCCTCTGCTTGCACACTACGGTGAGTTGCCGGGCACTGCCCCAGTTACTGTTGGGCAAAGGTAGGATACACCCTGGACAGGTCACCAGCCTGGCACAGAGCCCATGGAGCTAGAGCTAGCGAATGCCGCCGCTGCTGGTCATATATAAAAAAACACAAAAAATTTTTATAAAATGTCCCTTTTTGTACTTTCTTTTGTTTTTAAACCTGCTTCAAAAAGGAAGTGTTGCTCTTTTGGCTTCTAAGCCCAATAGAAACCACTGGTTGACCTGACTTCACATATTGTCCAACTACACAGTTGATGGTTTTGTCTTCAAGGTTATCTTGATGAACTTTAACCAAAGTCTGCTCTGGTTTGATTTGAGAAGGTCCAGCAAGACAGGCAATTTTTAGAGAAAGTTTTGTATTTCAAGCTTTTTTTCTTTTCTTTAATTGGTTATTCGAAATGAGTTATCGTGTTTTTCTCACTTTCTGACGCACAGATATTTTTTTAGAACAGTTTAAAATGTTTTGAGGAAACCACCTTCTATTTTTTTAAAATGTGTCATTCTATTTTGCACAAAGATGATAAAAGCCCTTCAACATTGTTCTGTTCTGTATACTGGTTAAATTAACGATCAAATGGAATTTGATTTTTATATAACTTCTGCTTTTGATGAGAAATTTTATTTCAGTGAAATGGAGAGAAAAATAAAGTAACCATAAAATTACTCCTCCAGCAACAAGAGAGAGAAGCAGAAATCTAGGTCAGCCAGTTTTTCACAATAAAGCAAAATGCAGCTGAATTACATGGAGAAAGGACCAAAAAAGTATTTAAAAAGTGCAGGATTTTTCCTGCTTTGATCTCTGCAAGGCGTTGCAGGTGTCTAGAAAAAGGAAATTACATTATCACACTGCGTCACTGTGAATCATGAATTGTTTACGGAGTGAATAATAGGCCAGCCACACGCTGAGTGATGTTTTAGTCGGGGAGATTAAAATAGAACCTTGTGTTGGTACCGCTGCTCTGATAACACCCTGCCTTCTCCAAACCGGCTTTAAAGAGACAAATTTCTGCTTTCTGCGCTTGGTCTCACTCTCAGATTCTCCTGCTGTCTTTGTGCTCTTTTTATTTCGTAAGCTATTATTATTTATTGCTCTCCACGGGCTGCATACGGGAAAATACAGTTCACTTTTGGAAAAACAAGGGCTTCGGATGACAGGCTTTGATGGTAGTATCGTATTTGAATACTGATAAGCCAAACACCAGTGAAACTGAACATTTCTATGCAGGACCAAGAAGCTGCATAAAACCAAACAAAGTTACAATTATCTTATTCCATAGTAGTAAATTTCACTTCACTGGGACCCTATGAATGCATGTGTGGACACTTCATACTACAACCACTTAGCGATGTCAGAAGAGTACAGCACACTGCAGAAAAAGTTCCGTCGACTGCTCCAAAACCAAAGCTCGACAGGTTAGAAGCCCAAACATATATCTTATTCTTGTTTAGATATGCATAATAGCATTGTTACGTTGTCATGAAAGCTGCTGATGTGCACCTATGTGTACCTTAGCATTGCTGAAAAATACTATTATCCCTTGTGCTGTCCAAGGCACTTTAACATTGGGAGTTGGGGTCATCTGGACCCCACTAGAAAGTGCGCTGAACCTTTTTTCTTCAATGATTTGTGATCTTCACTCTTGTTCATAGATTACACGAAATCCTCTCCACCTTTATCCACCTTTGTCATGGTAGGGATAAGACGTCAACCCATAAGATAGGACAAGGGCTTTGCCAGCATAAATGCACCCCGGAAAGGCAGGTGTAAATCAGTTTCCAGCTCATTCTGGTGCAGCTAAAATGCTGCAGGTTTTCTTAATGTAATACACAATGAAATACACAGAAAAATGACATGAATTTGTATTTGATTTTTTTTATTATTAGTGTTTTATTTCCAGAGCATCTTTCTCTGCAAGGAGAACTAGAGTTATTTGACCTAATTAATGAAGGCAAGTAAGATGTGGAAAGTTTTTCTGACAATGATGATGCTGTCCTGCATGCTGATTATAAACTCCCACCACAGGAACAAAGCAGCAGTGAGGATGACAGTAGTGGTGATGAAGACCCTATTTCACAGCTCACTAACCACAGCAGGGGATGTAAACGTTTCAATGGTGGATATAATTGTGAGCCAAAATGCAGTGGATATTTGTTTTCTTTAGGCAGTCGGGGCTTCGGGTGAGGGTTAGGGTTAGGAGGGGAGGAAAAACTACTGACACAGCAGCATTTACTGCTTTTGGCAAAATACTAATTTACAACACTTGTTGACAGATTAATCGACATGTCTGGGTTCATTCTATGCCAGTCCCCACTCTCCTTGGTGTTGTCATCAAACTCAGCAGATGTAGGCTGATTGTTCAAACGCTGGTCCAACATTAGAACCAGGCCCTCAGGAACAGTCCAGTAAAAGGGGATTGTTCTTATTTTGGCAAGTCTTGTAGGTAAATCTTAAAATGTCCTAGCAACGTCCGCTCAGATTCAACTTTGAATGTATAATTTACAATAACTACTACTTTTATTCATATTCTGGTTGCCCATGATGTGGAATACGTTGGAGGCTAACTCCATTGACCCCAAACACTGTGGAGTGCAAGCATGGGGACGAAACAGAGCACAGAAGGAATACCTGGACCCCATTAAATATTTTGAACAACATAATGATGAAGACTTTATGAAAATGATTTGATTGCTGGAATGCCATGTCACTGTGACCAGAAGGAGGGACCTACTAAACACAGTAGATGATTTTTAACTTCTTTTTAAGTTCCTATATTTTGATGTCCAAAAATGAAGATGCACTGGTCGAACGCTCTGAGATGCACTGGCATAACTGACAGATTCACGAGGGACAGATTCTCTAAACTGAGGCAACCAGAAAATTGTGTGCAGTGTGGAAATAAACCATTGTATACGCTATTACACAATTGTAACTTTATTGTATTTTATTGAATTTCAGACCTGGTCTGCGTATATGTGCACATAATTTTTCTCTAAAATGACATAACATGTTTTTATACTAAACAGCGTAAATAACTAATAGAATTTCAAAAATGCATATAAAATGTGAGCTCAGGTCCCCGGTAGGGTTGTGCCGATGGTATCGTGATGGCTGACTGACATAACGATGGAGAGACAACACGCCCCCGCCACCATCAGAGGGGCCCAGAAAAACTTTTTCAGATTATAACGAACGTTCACATGGGTCACACTTTCAGTTGGAATAAATCATTGACACATGCGCAGTAGTGTTGAAAATAAATACCGAAAGAGGAAATGAGTTCCGCCGAGCGACTACATTCATAGATATCTGGCAGCTCGAGAAACGTGCTTTCATTAATGTTACGGCAAATATGAATCGCATGTTCGCTCATCATTTTAATTTTAATCCGTTTGTTCAGTGCTTTTTCTGTTGAAGAACGGAGCTGGAAGAAGCCAGGACTAAGAGAGGCTAACACGGGCTAACAACATTTAGCCTTTGATGGACATAAAATCCATGCTGGAAATGCTGCAATCTGCATCTTGGCTGCACGTAAATATGTGGGAATAACATCAGCCTTTATTTTGTCGGGTCACGACTGGAAGCACAAACCCACTTGATTATTTGAACAGTTTCTAAGGACTGAGCGACATTTCTGCTTTGAAAAACTCACACACCACCCCAAAGCCGCTGTGTGAGCTGGCGGTCCGAGCTCTGCCCGGACACGCACTTTTACCGGGAGACCCGGTTCTCCTGAGTTTGGTAGCTCGTTCACCTAGAGCTGTGGGACGGATCGCAGTCCGAAGTCTCCCACACATAGCGCACACGTAACAAAGCATCCCCCCTTCCCCTCAAACACAAAACTATAAGTCCGTCTGCTCTACTCAGAGACACGGTTGCTTGGTCCACCGGTCTCCTTGACTAATCAAGTGCAGGAGCAGACTACTTCTTTTCTATTATGTTTAATTTTTTTTTAAAGTCACTACCCTCAGTTAATACTGGATCATCACGGATGAGTCATTAGTTGGGAAATAAAATAAAGTAATAAAGTAAAATAACGAATAATAATTATACAAAAAATTAACCCCCCCCCCCGACGATATCATCGTCCATCCATATGGTTTACTGCAAACATCGTCAATTGTAAATTTAGGGGACATCGCCCAACCTTAGTCCCCGGTTCAAGTCCCGGCTGGGGGGTCTGAAACAGAACACCGATGGGGGACCTTTCTGTGTGGAGTTTGCATGTTCTCCCCGTACATGCGTGGGTTTTAAAAAAAAAAAAAAAAAAAAAACGGAAAACACACAAACAAAAAAGGTAAAAATTGAGACTAAAATCTATTGGAAAAGGGGTGCAGAGCAGGAATGCACGTGTCCCGTGACTCAGCAGGTCGGCTTCATCGCCCACGACATCCGCTCCAACAGCTCCGTCGCAGGGTCGAGCACGGCCAAGTATCTTCAGGAAAAAAAAAGAAAAAGCATTTCTGAAAAAACTTTTTTGGTATATTTAAATAAGATTTATAATAATAATAATAATAATAAACTTTATTTGTATAGCACCTTTCCAGATAAAAATCACAAAGTGCTTCACAGTACAACACGATAAAACAACAGTAAAACACAGTAAAAACACATGTTAAAAAGAAATTAAGAAAAAGCTATTTTAAAAAGATATGTTTTTAGCTGCTTTTTAAAAGAAAACACTGAGTCCACAGATCTGAGGCTGAGAGGAAGAGAGTTCCAGAGGGATGGGGCCACTGTGGCAAAGGCTCTGTCTCCTTTAGTCTTTAAACGGGTTCTCTTAACAGCCAGCAGACCCTGGTCACATGACCTCAGTGACCTGCTGGGAGTGTATGGCTGCACCAGGTCTTTTATGTAGACTGGTGCTTGGTCATTAAGAGCTCTGTATGTTAAGACCAGGATTTTAAAATGCACTCTGTAGTGAATGGGGAGCCAGTGCAGCTGCATTAACAACGGGGTGATGTGTGAGAACTTGGATGACTTGGTTAAAAGCCTAGCAGCAGCGTTCTGGACAATCTGGAGCCGTTCTAGAGATTTTTTACTTAAACATGTGAAGATGGAGTTGCAATAGTCGAGACGGGAGGATATAAAACTGTGAATGAGCATCTCCATCTCAGAACGGGACACAACTGGACTCAATTTTGCAATGTTTTTTAGATGATAAAAACAAGAGCGAACGAGTGACCCGACATGGGAGTCCAGGGATAAAACCGGGTCTAAAGTTACACCTAGGTTCCTGACAGAGGGCTTGATAAAAGAAGCAAGTGAGCCGAGCTCATGGATTATCTTGGGGAGACAACTGTCAGGAGCACAAACTAGGACCTCAGTTTTGGCTTCATTGAGTTGGAGAAAGTTGTGATTCATCCAGCTCTTAACTGAGTCCAGACACTTTTGTAAAGTCTGTATTTTAAAAACATCCTGGGGTTTAAAAGACACATAAAGCTGAATATCGTCAGCATAAAAGTGATAAGAAATGTCATTAAAAGAACTTAAAATATGCTGTAAAGGCAGCAGATATAAAATAAACAATAAAGGTCCCAAAACTGAGCCTTGGGGCACACCAGAAGTGAGAGGAGCAGAAGAAGACTTAAACTTGGAGAAGACAACAGAGAAAGATCTGCCAGTCAAATATGATGAAAACCAGTTTAAGGCTGATCCGGAGACCCCAACCCAGTTTTTCAGCCTGTCCAAGAGGATGTTATGGTCCACAGTGTCAAAGGCTGCGGTCAGGTCTAATAACAGTAACACAGAGCATTTTCCTGCATCACCCTGCATCAGGATGTCATTAGTGACTCTGAGAAGGGCTGTTTCAGTGGAGTGAGCTCTGCGAAAACCTGACTGAAAATGATCAAATATCCCATGACTGTCGAGAGCAGCTGTAAGTTGTTTGGCAACAACCTTTTCTAAAATTTTAGACATGAAAGGAAGGTTAGAAATGGGTCTAAAACTGCTCAAGAGGGAGGGGTCAAGCCCAGGTTTTTTAAGGAGAGGAAGTACAACAGCTTCCTTAAAGTGCTCAGGGACTTGACCAGACAGCAGAGACGAGTTCATTATTGAGAGGACACAGGGACCAATGGACTGGAAGACATCTTTGAGCAGAGAAGTTGGCAACGTGTCGAGGGAGCAAGAGGATGACTTCATTGTGCCAACTAATCTGACTAGCTCAGGGAGGGAAACAGGCGAGAAAGTGTCTAAAATCACAGGACGAGGCGGACCAGGAAAAGAACCAGGGCCAGGACCAGCTGTGTGACACAGAGAGCTTCTCACAGATCTGACCTTTTCAATAAAAAATGATAAAAACTTTTCACAATCATCATTTGAATGGATGGGAACGGCAGGTGGACTGGGCATAACAATATCACTAATAGTGTTGAACAGCACTTTAGGATTACCTCTGCTTTTGGAAATGAGATTAGTGAAATATGCAGCCCTCGCATCTCTAACAGCATTGTTAAAAGAAACTAAAAGATCCTTAAGATGAAGGAGATGAACATTTAGGTGAGTTCTTTTCCATAAACGTTCAACTTTTCTGCATAATTGTTTCAGACGGCGAATACTATTGTTAATCCAAGGGGAAACCTTAGTGACAGGAGCCAGTCTAGTTTTAACAGGACAGACTTCATCCAAGATGGAAAAACAATAACGGTTAAAGTTACATAATAAAGTATTAACATCGGTACACGGAGAAAGAACCAGGTTAAAAGCATTAGAAAAGACCTCAGCTGTGGAGGAGTTAAGGATGCGAGAGCTGACTTCTCTGCGTACAGGCGAAAGTGATACAGAAAAAGATAAGTTAAAAAAAATGCAATGATGGTCAGAAATAAAAATGTCCTCAGAAAAAATACCATAATAATAATAGAAATAAAATAAACCGTGGCTTCCTCCCACCGTCCAAAAACATGCTTCATAGGTTAATTGGTTACTCTGAATTGTCCCTAGGTGTGAATGTGAGTGTGCATGGGTGTGTGATTGTGGCCCTGCCACAGACTGGCGACCTGTCCAAGATGTTCACTGCCTTCGCCCACAAGTGGCCGGGATAGGCCCCAGCACCCCTGTGACCCAAAAAGGAACAAAACGGCTTTGAAGATGAATGACTTTGGACTCCTTCTTTGTTGACTGGACAAAAAACAAGCAGAAAGAGTTGAACTTTCCCTCTGAAACGACGCTGTGGTTCATTTATGATGCTCAGCATATATAGACCATTTTCCTCCGCTGCAGCAGAGCGAGGTCGTTTCTGGCTCCATAGTTGTTAACAGGACAACATGTTACACCACCTATTAAATGGCTCACTTGTTGTGAAATACCATTTAACCCTAAAAAAACAAGATTAAAGTACTAATGATTTAATATCACTAGCTAAATAAACTTCAATAGCAACACACAGCAATCAATAGCAACACACAGTATCAAACCAACCTAATCAAAATTACTATTGCTAAGATCAATTGCTCTCAGCTGAGGAATTAAAGTTGGCATTTAGAAAATAAGTACCTTGTACCTTTCTAACATGGAGAAAGTTGGCATCCTTCCCTGCTATTAGTCTGAGCTCCTAATGGCATTAAATTGCTGGCTTTTGTGCTGACATGTGACTTTCTACCAGAACCAGAACATTTAACACTACTTCTACTTTAAACATTTGAAAAAAAAATTTTTATTAATAACCTTTTAATGGAAGTCTGTGGAAGATATCCTGAAACATTGAATGTATCGATATTTGCATTTAGAGATTCAACACCAGCTGTAAGAGTTCATTTTAGACGAAATGTCATGTAAAAGCCAAACATCCTGGTTTTCTATAATTACTTCATCTGCGTCAAAACACTAAAATGTCCCTAATTAAGACCTGTGAGTGCCTGTCTTCAAGAGCTGTAGTGTTTTTATCATTCACCTGGGGAAATGTGTGAAGAGAAAAGTCATTTGAGATGCACTCACTGTTAAAAAGGGAACAGCAGGACATCAGGGAACTCTTACGTGCTGAAAGACCAGAAAACCACAGCTGAGACCGCACTGAGTCACCTAAAGCTCTGGTTATTCATGCAAGGACTTCTCCGCATGCGTGCACTTATGTGTGTGACTCTCCCCACTGCGTTCCGTGAAAGTCAGTTACCCTCTGAGCGCCGCAGAGACTTTCAGACTCTCAGTCGCCCCGGTGCAAAAAGCTTCACTGTTCCAACAGATTCCTCAAGCTTTGACTCAGACAACAGGAAAGCAGGAGAAAAGTGAGGATCAATGTCACGCCCCACATGAGTGTGACTTTGCTCGTCTGTTCTGCAGATTTAACCCGACTGCAGCTTCAAACCACTCTTTCTTGAGTTTTCTGCAGCAGAAAAAAAAGTGTAAGGACAATTGTTAGTGTTTTAAAAGCCTAAAAGTTTTTTTTTGTTTTTTTTACATTTTAATAGAACTAAATTCTTTCTGAATTTTTTTATGCATGTTAACTTTTTTATAATTGACAAAAATAAGCAGTTAAACCTATTAGAGGGGGAAATATATGATCAGATGATGGTTTGTTGTTATTCCAGCCATGCAGCATGGGATTCCACCATCATGCAGCTTAGGCAGGGGTGAACCCACTGTCCGGACTTCACCTTCAGCAGTTCTTCAAGATTATTCTTCAAACAAACATACAGAAGCTCATTCTGCTTCTCACAGATTTAATTATGGGTGAAATAAAACCCACTCCACAATTGCAGGGATTTTAAATCCCAGTGCTGCCTAGTGATGGAGGGACAAGGACGTTTCGTGTATTTTTAAAAGCCTCTTAAACCTCTCATTTCCATAAAACGAAAAGTTGTTCCTTTGGGATCAAGGTCATAAAAATGGACTCTGAGGATTGGGAGGATGAATTTTTAGGATAACGATCCTTCAACTATAAAAAATTACTTCAAAATTTAGAATATTTGGAGTAGAGAAAACCTAAATCCAAGAGTTGGTACTCTGAACACCAACAAAATGTGACATTGAAGTTTCAAACTAAAAATGCTGTAACATGGATCGTGGGTTTAGAGCAAATGCAGTTTTTTTTTTTTTCATGTCGATAAATGTGATGCTTTCCTTTAGTTTAGTCCCATACGCCTCTAGTCAAATTTATGGGAACACTGAAGGGACCGGGTCCGTCTTTTTATTTGTCCTTGTAACTGTTTATGGTGTGGTATGTTTAAGTAATTTTTTATTTTATTCTTATCCTTTTAATTTATTTATTTCTTATTAACTATTGTTTTTTTTTTCCGTACACTTCTTCTTAACTTGTGTGTTCTTGACACTGTGCCTTTTTAATGTAGTGGGTCTGCGTACTCCTTTTTATTGATTGGACAATGAGTCTGGAATAACTAAATCTATCTACCTATCTCTCTGTCTCTATCGTAATATAGGAAAACAACATTAATCTAAAGAAGAAAATCACTAGAAAGTAGGAAATTATCTGTCCATGCAGCAAGTAATTTTTACTCAACAACAAATCGTATAGTGATATCGAAATCTTGAAACTAGGAGGTCCACACAATCATTGAAAATTGGCAAAACAAGCTAACAAAACTCAAATTTAATGTCATACAGCCCAATGATGAAGTTCTGAGCAAATGATTTGTAAGATTTGACCTTTTATGTGTCTATTTGTAGTCTATTTTTATTGTAGGGACAAAAAAGTGTAATAAGTGGAGATGACTCATTTATTTTTTTATCTTTACACAAGGTGCTCCATCTCAATCCTCATAATATTAGTAATTATGTTTAATGAAATGCCATCATGTTTTATGAATATTTCCTAAATCAAGCAATTTGTTTGTTTGTTTGTTTTTTTACCTTAAATTATGTTTCACTTTTGTCAAGACAAGAGTATGGAGGAAAAATGGTGTTCAATAATAATTTCCTTATTTATAGATCCCATCTCTAAATGAGACAAAAAAAATCGTAACTGCTGATTTTGACAAAAGCTTGGAAAGTTGTAGAGCAAAGATGAGTTAAAGCAACTTAAAACTTGAATATCTAAAAACAAGATTTGAAATCTTTGCAAATAGTTTGCAGTGAGCTTCCTACATCCTCATCTGTTAAATACGTTCAGCTCAGGACAGGCTTTCACCCCATATGGTTTCATGCCAATGAGACAAAGAGTTGTAGGTTTACCATTCCTGACCATGGGAGCATCACAGTGAAGTCGCTGTTGGAAAACCGGTAAAGTAAAGCATGAGTGTCTCCAGATTAGGATGATAAAGAATCTAATCTGAAAGTGTAACACCCTTTATGCAAATGTTTTCTGCATCTTACCATGAGTTGTTGCTGAAATTCCAATAACCACATTGGATCTCATTTTATATGATGTGCAGCAGTTTTCATCACTTTATACATTCATTCATTGGTTGCCATAGTGATAAAATACAAGGGGGCTGGGCCATTCGGTGAGTGCTTAAGTAATCAAATAACCTGAGTTTCATGTAGACCAGAAACCTGGTTTTCATAACCAGGGTAGTGGTTTAGAGAAGCCTGATTCTCTGAGGCTTGAGCTAAAATAAACCATAAATGTAAACACCATAACAAGAATAATGTTTCACATCTCAAGCACAAACATATCCTATTAAGAAATTTTACCACCTTTAAATATAATATCTAAAAATATATTTTTTAGTCCTCTCCTGCTTCTCTGTTCTCAGTGTGTCCACTAACTCCTCGTGGTGAGTGGAGAGCGTGTGCTTCAGGCTGTGTTGTAGTAGTTGCTGTCATTGCTCTTGTTGATTGACACGTTGCTGCTCTTGTTGTTGTTGTGCTTCCGTTTGCAGACGGTCTGGTTTGATCTTCACCAGAGGCTAACAGATACTGATGGCACCGCCAGCGCTGTAAGTACACCAAACATTACAGGAATAAAAGCTGCTTCAGGAAGCTTTTGTGATGCAGTTAACACAGGCTGACCTGTGGGCGAACCGGACTGCAACAAATAATACTCTGTCCAATGGTTGTATTACAGATTTAAAATATTTCTGAAGAAACAAAACTCTTGTTCATTTTAGAATTACATCTTTAGGTGCACAATCAATACATTGTGATACTAATAAAGTTATATAGGTGTCATGTAGGAAGATTGTTGCAGCACACTTATGTTGTGCTTTTTATGCTGATATATAAAATTTAATATGAATGATATCATAGTCTGTCCCTATTATAAAGAACAGAGCTGCTGCTGACTGTTAGGTGCACTATAGCGAGCAATTTTTACTGAAAAAGGTAGCATTTTATTCCATGGGACATTATTCAAAATAGTATTTCTTCAAGCTAATTTTAAATGTTAAAAGATGTGCTTGTAGTTTTGTTCTTTATAGATGGAGAATGTGTTCATATAAATGAATTTATATGTAATTTCTTTCATTCTATTCTATTATTCTATTGACACACATTTTATACAAACTCAATACATTTTCCGGGTCAACTTCAGTTAAATTATGCTTGTTTTGTTTTTTTAGACAAAAACGTTTTTTAATTCAAATCAGCATCATGTGATATTAATATCTTATATATATATGACGTATTGCTCCTCCAAGCTGAAGTTATTTATTGTTTGAATCATAAATTGTACATTTAAGATGTTGTTTAATTTTTTTATTAATTCCTTAAAATCTAAAAAAACAAGTAAAAATAAGAAAAAGGGCAATTTTTAAGAAAAGAAAAACTAAAAGGAAATATGCAATAATTCTAGACAACTTACACATGCATTCTTACAAATAAAATTGTAATCATGAGCATTGTCTGGAATTATAAATATTGTTTAATTAGTTCCCCCGTGTTGTCATGGCAGCTGTCCTTACAAACAGCATCTGCTCTTTTCCCGTGCATAAATGTACGAGCGGCATGTGATCATAATGAATTAAATCTGGGAAATGATTAACAGTTACCGATGCAAAACTATACTTATTTACACCTGGAAAAGGGAAACATTTTACCTACCTGAAATAATAGAAAAATAAACAAGAAATTAATGCTACAAGCTGATAAGGCAGCTTTTACTTCCACTCGTCTGGAGTGCACATCATCGTTTAAACTAGCGATTAGAATAGCGTGACACAAGCAAAAAGATTAACCTTGTTCAAAAATATTTTAGTCAATATTTGAGGGGTTTTATACACAGAGATAAAATCTCCAGAGAGCCAAATTCATGTAACGTGTATTACTAAATAGGGTTAATTCACTACATGATGAGTTTAAAGTCACACTTTTTAGACAACTTACATCCAAAGTTTGTAAAACACATTTTCATATTATTTGAGAAGACACAAAACTTTATCAAACAGAGAAGGAAACCCCCACAAGGCAGTGTGCTGGGTCTTCTTCCACCTTTTATTCACCCGGGGCCAATTACCTGCAGCACCAGAACAGGAAAATACAGTGACTGTGAAAGGGACAGAAAAGGAGAGAAAACTCCACAAGTGTCTGATGCCCTTTAGCAGAGGCGTTCAGCAAAAACTGGAAGACAGCCAGTTGGAGGAAATACCTTAAAGCAAAGATGCAGAAAATCAAAATGGTCCAAATATTTAGTGATGCTTATGTATACATAATTAGATGGTCTCGTATCAACATCTGCATGAAATCCTGACCGTCATTTCATATCAATGCTACATGGCAGAAGAACTGTTCATGTGCAGAACAGCTTTATTATTTACGCTGAGGGGACAACTAACAAGTGACTTCGGTGTGATTTGATGAACAGTACATCAGTTTTTGTGTTGGCAAAAGCCCAGATGCCTTTGAGGGAACAGCCCTGAAGCCGTTGTTGGGCTGTTTCCTCACCAAATGGTCAAATTAGATTCTATATAAATATTTCTGTGATCTCATCTGAGGTTTGAGTGGGTTTGTTTGTTCAAAAACTTTTTTTAATCGCTCAAAATGGCATTTCACACTTTTTATGGCTGTTTCTAAACATATGAGGCATTGAGGTTTAATGTGTCCAGTGGACAGAAAAATGAAACAAGCAAACCTAATTTCTATTTTGTTCCGTTTTCCTTTTTTAAAGCTTTTGGGAGAATGTCACTGGTTGTTTATTTGCCACCCTCGTTTTCAGAGTATCTTGTCTCTTACTCCGTCTTTATCTTTTACTTTTCCCAAATTGCTCATTTGTTGTCCACTAATGATGGCTCATTTGTTTGTTTTTTCCTTTTTCTGTGCCTGCAGCACTGTCTTGTTATTTCTATGGTCTCCTCATGTGTTTCATGCCTTCAACTGCACTGCATAGTTGCAATGTTTAATACAAATACCTGCTTGCCTGAGTCGTGTCATGTGTGTTGATTTCAATTCCCATTTTTTTTTACCTGTGTGCTTCTTCAAACACTCAACAAACAACCCAAACACTGAGAGCTGTTCTGGTTCAAATGGAAGCACATAATCAGGCTTTTTTGTGTTTGCAACAGGTCCAGGTCCAAATAGTTCAGCTGGTTTAGAACTAGACCAAAACCCTATCATTAATGCCACAATCCAGAGAGCACCTCTATTAAACTTTTTGCCCCCTAAAATGCGAAGGAGCTTTTTTGACATTTATTGAATGTCCCTAATAAATGCGGAAAAGGCTCGCTATAGATTTCTTCCCTAATAACAATGCATTAAATGTCTGTATGTTCAAAGCTGAAGATGGTCTGTGCGTTAGAGGCGGATGTAATAATCATATATTGGACTTTTGCCCACAGCAGCTGAGCCATTTCTGCTCTCCATCAGCTCCTGGAAAGCAGGAGAGGCACAATAATTTGTCCTGTTGTCATGGCTGCAGATACGAGCGTGTTTGTATTGTTTGGCATGTTCTCTATTATTGGATAGCAGAGAGTGAAAAGAAGGCAAAGATGGAGCAAAATAACATGGAGCAAAGATTCAGCTCACCATAATTTAACAGCATAATTTAACATAATTACTGTTTTTTCTACTATCCAGTACTTGGTTGTTTTTTCTTTATTTACAATCTTCTTTTTGGCCCAATAATGTCTTTTAATTATTTTCCAGCATTTACACAGTATATAACATTTACATTTTGCTTTAATTCTGGGTTAAAAGGCAGAAGACAAATCAAATGTGCCTTGTGAGTTTCTTCTATTTTGTTTTTTGATCAAAAACTGCCATTTTAATAAATGTTTTCCAATTCTGTCCTTCTCAGAAACGCTCACCACTCAAAAGTCTTGACTAAGTTTAAAATATGCATCAGATTTGAATACTGAGAACATGATCATTAAAACTGGCCCTCAGAATGACCTGCTCAGCTCTGATTACAGAAAAATGCCTCATCAAACAGACTCTTTGTGTTCTTGCCTGTAATTTGCATCCAATCCTGAAAGGACATAAGCTCCCCTGATTAAGCACAAACCGTGCCTGCAGGCTTATGGATTTTTGACAAAAAATAAGAAAAGAAAAAACCTTGAAGCTTTAGCATTCAGCGCACCTCAATAAGAAAACATTGCCCTTAATTTTCAACTTCTTACCCTTGCCTTCTTGTAGCCTCTGGCTGAGGAAAGAATCACCTTTTGCACCTTCGCGTTCTCGCTAAAACCTCAGCTTTGCTCCTAAACACAGATTTCTTCCAACAAGTTCATGCTCTGCTTCACCTTAACGTAATTTCATCCCTCCTCTAATGGCAGCGTGTCCTCCTGACCTTCTATTTCCGCCTGAAGATGGTCTCAAATGAGATTGCCCATCATCTCCTCTGCCTTTTTGCTCTACAATGAAGGCAATCATCCCTCCCCTCTGCACCAAGCAGCATCTGCGAATCGTTTCACCACATGGGATCATGATAAGATCTTACACTGCATGCAGGATGCAGCGATCCCTTTACTCGCTCTGGAGGAGGAGGTGGAACTGCACAAGTGTTAGTGATGGACACTTGTGAGCAGCTGACGAGGGAACACCATTAAATACTCTCCAACATGTCTGCTAATCTCCAAGGGGGGAGTTAGGAAAGAGGTTCAATGGAAACTCGAGAGGTGAAAAAAGACGGATGAAGAATAGATAAGAGGGATGGACTGGCAAATTCT
This sequence comes from Oryzias latipes, assembly GCF_053564925.1. NCBI lineage: Eukaryota > Metazoa > Chordata > Actinopteri > Beloniformes > Adrianichthyidae > Oryzias > Oryzias latipes. The sequence goes on along the minus strand of NC_136242.1, from coordinate 27,702,135 downwards.
ACATCTATAAAAAAGACATAGTTTAAAAAGACATAACCCAAGCATGTGTGTGTCTTATAGAGCATATGGTTTTCACTATAACCTGAGGGAAGTCTCTACTGTGCCTTTATTACATAGATTTTGGTGCGTACACAAAATTCCAATCAAAGATATACTTTATAAACGGTGGGCTGGAGCTTTAGTCAGTGTATTTTAATATTGAAGAACATTCGTAATGAAGTTGAAACTGCTAACACTTGAAGTCCCTCTATGACAATTAAAAAAACAAACATTCCCAGTGGTTTTTTTAATTATGATTACGATGTTTTTAACCAAAATCCCATAACCTAAATATCTTAAAAAGTCATATTTCATGTTTATCTGAAGCCTCTGTTTCCAAAATCTCCTCTACATGGGCGTGGCGGTTTGTATTGAGCTGAGTAGCCCCGCCCTTGATCCCCCCTTGTCAGCTGATAATAGCTGCATTTTGACTTGGAACAAATGCAGGGAGAATATTTTGGATTTTAACTTTTAGTTAATTTTGAATATATGCGGCAAACAACAAAACAAAATCTAGCCTTGACCGCACTTAAAATGTGTGCGGACGTTGCAGCAATGTGCCATCTTCTCTTCTCCTGCACCTATGCTTGTGCACGCTGGACATGTCAAAAAATCCAAAAAACATGATATTCATCGGAGAGGGACTTTAAAGCTAGGTACTTTTTAAGTCATTGTTGCCTCATGGATTATATTTGAATAAAGGGGCTGTTTAAACCTTATGGATTTTTTCAGTTTTTCTAAAATACTTAAATTACAAACTAGAGTATGGATTCAGTGGTAGAAATTATATATAAAAATATACTCGTATGTATTTACTACGGTGGCCCTGAAGTGCAAACCATTCAACAAATCACTCGATACAAAAACATTTTTAAGATCACAGCAACAATTTAAAAAGCGTATTACATTTTAGAAAACAAAACAAAATTTCAGAAACCAAAACATAAAAAAGAAAACAGAAAAAAAAGAAAAAAAGATTTCAGAAAACAAAATTAATTTCCAGGAAAAAAAAAGAAATATTACAAAATGAAAACATTTCAGAAAAAAAATTTATTTCCAGAAAACAAAATGAAATAAAAAAATGAAAAACATTTCAGAAAAAAAATGAAATATTAAAAAATGAAAAACATTAAAAAAAAAAAAAAAAAAAAAAAAAGAAAAACATTTCAGAAAAAAATGAAATATTAAAAAATGAAAAACATTTCAGAAAAAAAAATGAAATCTTCAAAAATGAAAAACATTTCCAAACCGGAAGAAGCAGGTACTATGGGACAACGCTGATTGGATGATGTTTGTCGATCATTTGAACTGAAAAGTATTTTAAATGAAGCGATGACGGATTTTATCGTCCAAACAACAATGTACTATAATAATCCACGTATCTACCATTTACATATTAAATCAAAAATGCAGCAAATAGATAATGAAGGTTTAAATTATTTTTTGAATATTTCGTCTGAAGCAGAACGGTCACCCGGAAGTAGTTTGTGCGGATGACGTCCGTTCTGCAGGTAAACAAAGAAAGGGACGGTAAAACGTTAACATAAACGTTAATCTTTGAATATTTAGCGGATGTGATGACAGAACGCATGCAGAAATATCAACACCAACCAGGTGTACAAATGTTTCAAAATGTCGTGAGAAGATTCTGTCTAAAGCAGCAGCTGCGAAGAAACGGGTGTTAAAGACGGCGCACATCAGGAAATGCAGTCCCGCCATCCACTGATAAGGTATGGAGGCACATTTGTTTGATCTAATAAATGTAGCGTTAAACGTGATTTCTAGGTGGGTGTTTACAGACAGATCCAAGATCCTTCAGTCATACGTTAATGACAGGTTACCTCTTCAGCTGGAGAGGGGGGGTCACGTGGGCAGGATTCTCAGACAGGTGTACCAGCAGCATAAATCAGCAAAGCTGTCAGGTAAACTGCAGCAGTTTGTGTCTCAGAATAACATTTATGAATGCTTCTTATTCATACTATTAAGATCTGTGACTTTAGAGTGTGTCAGTGCACAGAAACATGACAGTAAATGACTGGATGTGCACATCATCAGACACGTCCAGGTGTGTAACTAAAGGTGAAAAGTCTGTAGTGTAAAATAAATCTTTAAAAAAAAAACGTTTTAGTCTTTCAGGCAGAGGAGGAATACCAAATTGTTTTAGAATCTATTTTTTATAAGACTGAAATAATGTATTTTATTCTGAGTTTGGTGTTTTTACCCCTCCCTAATGAATTTCTGGTTTAACCCATTTTCTCCTCATTTTGATGAACTCAACTTTTTCCTGAATGAAAGATGAACGGCAGCTGATGTTTTTCTGTCAGGGATTTTTAATTTATTAATTTATTTCTGTCAGGGATTTCAATGGAGCTGGAGTCCAGTGCAGAGGAAGCTGCAAGCATGTACGAGCAGGAACTGGCGTCTCTTACCTGTGCGTCTTCCTCTGGATGTGATGCTGGGCAGCAATGTGGACAAAACTTCCCTGACATGACTCTTTTTTATATAGTTGTTAAGCACAAACAGACTTTCCCAGATGCATTTTTTCCTCTAATAAATGTGACTGACAGGTACGCTGAGTAAATGCTGATTGTAAGCGCAACATTTGATTGACTGCATGAAGAAGCCCATAAAGGAAAATCCACAACTGTTTCTTTGTTTCTGTTATTGAATAACGTATTCATGTTAAGTTTTCAATAAATATACTGCATTTGCTATGAAACAAATTTGTTTATTTTCATATCCATTATTACAATCCTCACGTCAGCATTCAGTTTTTTTCATTGACAAAGAAACATTTCTATACAACAGCTTTGAAAATCAAACATCATCTTTGTTAATAAAGCTTTAAAACCTAAAATGGTAAACATGGAAAAACTCCTAAATGAAGCAAGCCTAATATGAACATTTTAAACTGGAGTTTTGCTTAAAGGAACATTAAGTTGTTTGGAGTTGTACAAGTGTTTGATGCGATTCCTCATAGATGTGATTTCCAGATCATCAGCCCGACGCTAAAGCCAGGAATTGTGCTTCGTTTTTCACTCCCCACTGCATCATTTACAACTAATCAGGCTTATGCAGCAGGTTAAAGACTTTTTTTTACAGGACCTGCAACTTAAAAAAAAAAATAGATATTAAGGTTAAATAATATTTATTGATTACATTGCACATAAATCATGGTGACTTGCCTTTACACTGCACAATATGAATGACTTTAGTCTTCTTGTATTCCCATGATGTAGAGCTGCCATCTGTTCTTCTGCAGCACAAACCTTTCTGGAACTTCGCCTTGAGTAACTTCACCTGCAGAAATATCACATGTTAATTCAATTAAGTATTTTATAAACTTTTAATCTTCATATTTAAGTGTCAGTATATGTATATGCATGGTTCAAAAATATACAATGCACTTTAATATTATTTCCCATAAGAACTTGTTTACTGATTTCAGTCTTAAAGTCGATTTTTAGCAACACTGATGCCATATAATTACTGTAATTACTGTATAAATCACAGAATCAGGCTGGCTCGGAGCTTTTTCTCTCATGTTGTCACCGAAAACGGGAACGGCTATCATGTGAAGACTGTTCGTCTCCATCGGGTTCTTTTTGCGCATGCGCAAGATAAAAAGAAATTATCTTTTCAAAGCAGCACTTTAACATCCTAAAATTAACATCCTTAGAGACATGTGACTGACAAAAGAAAAGATCACAGAATTGATTCTTACCTAAAGATGATTGACAGCGTTAACCTCGCAGCCGTAGACATTAGCGCACAGCGTTCAAAGTAAAAGTGCTCACAAACTACTTCCGGGTGACCAGGCGAAATGTTAAAAAAACAATTTTAAAGTTCATTAACAGTTTGCTGCATTTTTTATTTGATATATAAATGGGAAATACGTGGATTATTATAGTACATTGTTGTTTGGACGATAAAATCCGTCATCGCTTCTTTTAAAATACTTTTCAGTTCAAATGATTGACAAAAATCATCATCCAATCAGCGTTGTCCCATAGTACCTGCCTCTTCCGGTTTGGAAATGTTTTTCATTTTTGAAGATTTCGTTTTGTTTTCTGGAAATTCATTCTGTGTTCTGAAATGTTTTTCATTTTTTAATATTTCATTTTTTTTTCTGAAATGTTTTTCATTTTTTAATATTTCATTTTTTTTCTGGAAATTTTTTTTTTCTGAAATGTTTTTCATTTTTTAATATTTCATTTTTTTTCTGGATTTTCTTTTTTCTGAAATGTTTTCATTTTTTATTTCTTTTTTTTCCTGGAAATTAATTTTGTTTTCTGAAATGTTTTTTTTTTTTTTTTTGTCATTTTTGTTTTTCAAGTTTTGGTTTCTGAAATTTTGTTTTGTTTTCTAAAATGTAATGCTGCTTTTTAAATTTTTTTTTTTTTAATTGTTGTTGTGATCTTAAAAATGTTTTTGTATCGAGTGATTTGTTGAATGCTTTGCACTTCAGGGCCACCGTAATTTACAGGTTCAAGTGTACACAGACACATCTGACAGTACGAAATGACCAGCATGTGCTGTGAAAAGGTTATAATGGACACCGGAATGAGCTGCACCCAAAGACATTGGTTAGAGAAAGACAACTGTTTGTCAGTCTTGAAGTTCAGGTGGAAACAATGATCAGTCCAGCTGATATCCCTGACAGAACCCACTGGACTGGGATGACCAGGTATCATCTGCATAGCAGGTTAGCCAGCCATAGAGGTTGTTTAACTACCACACTAGGACAGTTTGACCATTGAGCCTCAGGAGACAATAAAGGTGTTATATCTTAAATAAATGTTTTGGATTTAAGAGCTACTCCAATGAAATTCCTGCTAGCTTGGGGTTGTGAGGGTCTGTAAGGTAGAGGGAGAGAGCATAAAAAACAGAGGAATGCTTGTGATGTCAATGCAGGGAACCTCTGTGCCAACATTCCCACCCACAAACCAGAGGCAAATTTCTAGGGAACTCCTGCTGCTATGGAGAAAATGTGTTATAAAAACACTTTTTGATTTTTGCTAAAAAAAACTGCATAATCGAAATTAAAAGACCACTAGGAACAATTTAAAATAGATAAAAACATATTTGGATTGGGACTTTAAAGGTGCAAACCGTTTTGATAGCAGACATCGGTGTGCTGTAGTTTCCTGTCTGAAGCAGCCCTCTGCTTCTTTAGACAAGAATGAGAAAAGCTCAGTTTGAGCAAGGCTGTAGGAGGTTGGGGGAGGTCGACTTGCCTGATGGATGTTGAAAATCTCCCAGAGACAGGAGAAGCATTTATCACTGGACTATTGCTGACACAGACAGTCCACAGATGAAGTGGACAGGATTAGATGGTCTCAGATTGAGCTGACCTGTAGGGCTGCTGCAGGTCAGGAGATCAGACACTTTAGTCTCAATAACTAGAGTGAATATGAGCAGCTTGAAGACTTTCCAAAATGTATAATTCTGCATTTTTGTTAAAGACCGACTCTGATGAAAACCGTGTTTTTGTCGTTTTTAACATGGTCTTGTGGCATTTTTCTCATGATGGCAGACACATATAAAGAAAACTAGGCTTAAATGTACATTTCTGAGCATTTCTTTATTCAAATTGTAAATCAGGAGCAGACAAAAAAAACTGTTAAAAAAATAAAAATAAAGTGTGGAATGAAAATACACCAGGTTCTGCCGCACAACAGGGAGGAGAAGTGGGGGCGGTGTTGCTTCGCACTAGTGGTCCCGCCCAAAACTTTGAGACAAATTTTTAATGTACTACTGCCACTCTGCAGAAAATGTCTTAGAAAATATGTCGGGGTGTTTTGTTTTTTTACAAAAAATTGTATAATCAGAATTAAAAGACCACTGTGAACCTCTTTTAGAATAGATCAAAAGATAATCTTTAAGGATTATTTTTTTCTACAGACACGGGGATGACTAACTTGTTTAAAATGGTTTTTTTTGTAAGTCTACAAAAAACAAGTCTTCTGTAAATATAAAGAACAAACTCTTATAGGTTTGTTCATTTTGTAAACTACTTTACTAAGATTTACCATCACATTTAAAGAAAAGTGCTTCCTCATTACAATTACAATCCTTAATCTCTGCTGTTATTTTGAGCAAACTTAACCCTGGTACCATTTGTCATAAAGGCAATGGGTAAAATGTTATGAGAAGATTATAATATGTTTATTTAAATATCATTCCACTTAGAAAGCATCTGGATGCAAGTGTTTTCACATAGTGAGATTTCTTTGGTACTTTTTTTCCATTGAATTGTTTTTGCTTTACTCCCTGAATATTACAAAATAATTTACCGGCTGGTTTATTTTTAACAGTGTTTCCTCTGTTGTAACCATCGTAATTACTGTATTCAGTCAGTCTTTTTGCCACTTTTTCTGTGGAAAAGCTGCAAAGCAAACTGACAGGAATGTGTGGAAAACAGCATTTCCAGAGGAATAGCCTGGAAACTCTAATAAAGGAAGTTAAAAGGTTATAAATTAAGATCAGCACAAAAAGCTGAGTCACGGTGTGATTAATAAATGAACAAATGACCTAAATACATAATGCATGCCTGGTAAGATGTGAATAAATGAATCAAACACTGGTCTGGAAAGTCTATAAAGGTGTATTCAGGACACCTTTATGAAAAATAGATTACAGAGTTATAAATGTGGATGTTGCGACATGAACTAGTAAAATTCCTCTTCAGTTCTGACTCGGACTAACTCTGACTCTGCTGACCAACCATTTCTGTGTTTAAAAATAGGTTCAGATTTATATATGTAGCACTTTTCAATAAATGTGTGCAATACAAATTTAAGGCCTTGATCATTTTAAAAGAGGACGTCATTGAGTCAAACATGCTGACTTGCTGACGTAATACACTATTTTTCCTGTGGGGCAAAAGCGATTACCTATTCTGCAAGTTATTGCACACACAACATTGTTATGGATTCAAATCCTGCAGACGTGCCCCTGCTTAAGCCAGCACGTCTTGTGGGGCGGCCGTTGTCCAGCGGCAGGGCGGTCGACCTCTGATCAGAAGATTGCAGGTGCGATTCCCGCATTGCCTGTCCATATGTCAAAGTGTCCCTGGGCAAGACACTGAACCCCACATTGCCTCTGGTGATAGGTTGGCGCCAGGGTTCAGCAGCGGTGTGTGAATGGGTGAATGGGACTGTGACTGTAAAGCGTTTTGGGCCTTCGAAGAAGATGTAAAACGCTATACTCATATATGTTATTTACCATTTACCATCTGGTAAATCCGTCTTTGAATAAGAAGGCTACGTTGTTTCCTCAAAATCACCATCCACACTATACATGTAAAGCATGGGGGTGGAAACATCATGCTTTGGAGCTGTTTTTCTGTAAAAGGCAAAAAACAACCGATCTATATACAGGAAAGGATGAATTTTGCTGTGTATGGTGGGAGTTTTGGTTAAAAACCTCCCTCCATCAGTCAGAACACTGAGGAGAAAAACATGGCTGAATCTTCCAGCATGAATAAATATTCCAAAAACAACGCCTGGTCAACAAAGGAGTAGCTACACATAAAGAATTACAAGGTTCTTTAAGAAATGAGAACCTTCACCAACTTAAAATGTTGTTTTTCTGGATAGACAGTGTTCCCTTGCTATATTGCAGTTCACCTTTCATGGTCTCGCTGCTACAAGTTTTTTTTCTTTTTTCTTTTTTTTTTTACTGATTAGCTGTTGATCTTGTCAATCAACCTCTTCTGTGCAGCATCTCCCGCAGCCTGCCAGTTACATACATCTTCATTGCAATCAGATCTTTTTCTTTCTACAATACTAGACTCATTTTTCCATGAAAGTTTGAATTTAGACAGGTTAAACAAGAGAGAAAAGTGTAAAAATTTTCATTTCTATCTGAGAAAAGTGTTTAGAGCCTTAAAACATTTGTAATCCACCTTTGCGGATTTCACCTTAAGCGGGTTATTCATGGAATGCTTGCCTGGCGATAAACGAGAGAACTCTGTCTGTATTAATAGTTGGGTATAGATGTCCCTCTTTATAATGCAATTCACCTTTCGTAATCTCACTGTTTCGCAGATTTCTTAGTGCAATTTTCATACTTTTTTTCTTTAAAGGGCAAATTTTTTCTGTTCATTGTGCGTCCTGATGGCCTATAGACCATTGTCAATTTTTCTCCTCCATGTCATGTATAGGAGAAAACTCCTCCGCCTCTGCACCCAGCACCTCTCCAGCATCTTTGAACACATCCTAAAGAAAACAATCTGCTTCTTTGGTTCTTTTTAGTCATTCATTGATTACGTTTGCACATTATGTACATAGTAATTTAGAGGGTTGAAGGATAACAAAGCATACAGGACGGTCAAAAGACTGTCGCTCTCAGGTGTTAGGTGTCACGCCACATGAATAAAGGACACATCCACCAATACATTTAGAATCATTGCCTGTTGTCTATAAATCATCCATCATATCAATCAATAAACAAAAGTTACAAATCCAAACTTAAAGTTCTTCAATAGCTGTATCCAAGATAATGCAAAGCAACAAATAAATTCGAAATACTCAACATTTATCATAATACAGTCAGGACTATAAATATTTGGACAGAGAAACATTCTTTCTAATTTTGTTTCTGTACATTACCACAGTGAATTTTAAATAAAACAACTCAGATGCCATTGAAGTGCAGACTTTCAGTTTTTGTTCAATGGTTTGAACAAAAAGATTGCATAAAAATGTGAAGAACTAAAGCATTTTTTAAATGTTGTATAAAGGTTTTTTTAGGGGTTCACAGCCTGACAAACATCTGTAACACTTGGTAAAATTAAAGATGACTACTTCACAGATTTTATTTATCACAAGTTATTTTATCGAGGGACCACTGCATATTCATCATTTTTCTATTTACATTTTTTATTTTGTAATTGAGTTACTTTAGTTCCTGCATAAGCTTTAGAGCCTACAAAACAACAGTTAAAAAATGTGGAAATGTCTTTCTACAGAGAAAGGTTTTTTGCGCATTTCCAAAAAAAAGTTAATACACTTTTAACAGATTACAGAAGTAATACAGTCAACCTTTTTTGGGTTGATGCAGACCTATATGAATCATAGAAGACCAGCTCAGTCACCTTAAACAATCAGATGATTTCTAAAGTTTGAATCTGGAACCTTCTCCAGTGTTGCTTTATAAATGGTGCCACTTGTTCTCTGAATGGTTTCTATCCCCTGGTGGCTGTTTGGAGTCTTGGCACTGGAGATTTTCTCAGTAAATTCAATAACCCACATGCATTAATCAATCTCAACCCACACTGCAGGCCTCCCTCCTTCCTCCTGTCTGCGCCGCAACACAATTTAGTCCACTCAGCCTGCAAAGCTGACAGCTTGCTCACTGTATCTGTTACTCTGCGTGTGTCTGTGCAGCCTTGTCCATCTTTCACCTCCATAAATTCTGACGAGGCCTTTATTCCCTCTCTTCTCTCTCTTGACTGCCTTCATTGACCGTTTTGTTGTGGGCTTTTAAAGAAAAAAAGTCCCTGCTTAACTGTCTGAAAAAAGCCTTGAAAGGGCTTGTTATTTTGCAGTTTTTCCTTCTCTCTGCAACAATAACACAATTTTTAATCCATTTTTAATTAACAATCGTCAAAGTGAACCTCAGTTTACTCAGTCAGGATGCACATAGAAGAGAGAATTAAGCCAATAAAATGAAAGAATTCCCCTGAGAAGAGCCTCAGCATGGTGCAGATGGTTACAGCACGGCTTTGGCAATTTAGAAGCTCAACAAGATTGATTTAATTTTCCTGCATTGATCCTTCACAGACGCATCAAACCTGGTCATACCATGGCTCAAAAGTTGTTTTTATTCAATAAAAGATGTTTCCTGCAACATGTCTCCCTTCAGCACGTTTTGCAGCTATTTCTACTCAGTTTGTTAGTCTGTCCATCAAAGTTGTCCTGTTTTAAAGCTCATTACTTACAAAATGATTTAAAAGGGGAAATGATTGAGAGGCAGACCAGCATCACTCATTTTTCCATTATGTGTAGTGGAATTCTCTCCTCTTCTTCAGGTCTCCCTCAAACTAAAGGCTTTCCTGCCCACATGGATCAGCACAGTTTACTCACAGAAAAAGAAAGGAACTGCTCCAAAACACCGACTTCTTTATGATTGGAAACAATTAAGACAACCAATAAAAAAACATAATTTAAAAGTAATTATATTTTGATTGTGCACATTATTAAATGTTGACTACATGTCCTAAGAGCCAACATTTCAATCCCAGCACAGATGACTGAGCTCCAAATAAATGTTTGGCTTTCTAATTATAAACAAATATAGCAATTAAACAAAAAAGGGAATCCTGCACGGAGCAGTTTACAGTACTGATGTAAAATATGTATCTAATATTGGAAATCTCTGCTCAATTAAAGCTGCAGGCAGTGTTGAATAGCCTGCTCTTCTATGAAAGCCCACAACCCCCCCCCCCCCCCCCCCCATATGCAGTGCAAATTATTGCCACTGTTAAGCAGATGTGGATAAATATTGCCTGTTCGTGAATGACTGCAAAATGCATTATTACAAAACAGAGGGGATAAGGCTGCAGCACGGCCAATACTTCATACTTTTTCGTCCATTAAAAATCATTCTTTCCAGTAAATATCAACTATTGATTCCGTATTCACCGCTGTCTGTCTGTCTGTACGATCCAAGCTGTAAGAAATGTTCCAAAACTTTATTGACAGTAAAAAAAAAATTAAAAATATTCATTCATTCATCATCAGGTGTTCAGTTTACAGAAACTAGGGCTGGGCAATAAATCAATTTTATAGACAAATTTGTAGTTTAAGGAAGATTTATCTTCTTTTGTTCTGTGGAGTAAGATCAGCTCATCTGTTTCTCACAACGCGCAAACGTGGAAAATGGGCGGTAGCCAAGAGGAGCTTGTTCCCAAAACAGAGTTTCTGCAGTTTTGTGAATTTGGAGCGACAAACCACATCCTGCCTATCGTTTGAGGGCTGTTGCCACCTAAAGTGGGAGTATGAGAAATTAGTTTCAGCACCTTAACGAGACACTCAAGCTAGCGGGAGCTCACAAAACAGTTGCTGAGCAGTTTTACAAACATTTTTACAGTTCGTATATATTTTTACTTTGTTCAGGCCATCGTCCAAAGGAGATACTAAAATACAATAGTTTTTAGTATTAAATACTTTCTGTCATTTGTAATTGTTACTAAAGATAGTAAAGAGAGGCGAAAATTGAATTTTACATAAAATAATTAGGTTTTTTTTTTTTGGCCACATCACCGAGCCCTGTTGCCATTTGTCTGCGGAATTCCAAGGTACTTGTAACTGTCCTCGATGTCTGCAATTGTTCCTTCTGGGAGTGAGACCCCTCCTGTGTGGACTACCTTGCCTCTCTTTGTCACCATCCGGCTGCATTTCTCGAGCCCGAATGACATCCCAATGTCAGTACTGTAGATCCTGGTGGTGTGGATCAGGGAGTCAATGTCACGCTCGCTCTTAGCATATAGCTTGATGTCATCCATGTAGAGGAGGTGACTGATGTTGGCCCCATTTCTGAGTCGGTATCCATAGCCAGTCTTGGGGATTATTTGACTGAGGGGGTTGAGACCTATGCAGAACAGCAGTGGGGACAGAGCATCACCTTGGTATATCCCACATTTGATGGACACTTGTGCAAGTGGCTTCCCATTGGCTTCAAGGGTGGTTTTCCACAGCTTCATTGAGTTTCCTATGAAGGCTCTTAGAGTCCTGTTGATGTTGTACAGCTCCAAGCATTCAGTGATCCATGTGTGTGGCATCGAGTCATAGGCCTTCTTGTAATCAATCCAGGCTGTGCACAGGTTGGTGTGTCGTGACTTGCAGTCTTGAGCGACTGTTCTGTCGACCAGGAGTTGGTGTTTGGCTCCTCTAGAGTCTCTACCAATGCCCTTCTGTGTGTTACTCATGAATTGATCCATGTGCCTATTCATCTTGGTTGCAATGATGCCTGACATGAGCTTCCATGTTGTGGACAGACAGGTTATTGGCCGGTAGTTGGATGGGACTGCACCCTTTGAGGGATCCTTCTGGATCAGGATCGTTCGCCCTTCTGTTAGCCATTCGGGGTGAGTCCCATCTCTTAGCAGCTGGTTCATTTGTGCTGCCAGGCGCTCGTGGAGTGCGGTAAGCTTCTTTAGCCAGTAGGCATGTATCATGTCAGGGCCCGGTGCTGTCCAGTTCTTCATACCTGAGACTCTTTCTTGGATGTCTGCCACTGTGATGGTTACTGGATTCTGCTGTCTGTTTCTCCCATATACTTTTCCAGTACTGTTCAGTTTCTAGCCTTGGTGGGTCTGCTCGGCTGTTTTGACCCTGCCACTGAGCGTACACTTTTGCAGGTTGAGTTGCGAAGAGCCTGTTTATTCGTCTGGCTTCATTGTCTCTTGTGTACCTCTTTAGGCGGGTGCTCAAGGCTAGGAGCCTTTGTTTGGCAGTTTCCAGTGCTTCAGGTATGGGCATCAGGCTGTATCTCTTAGGTACTTGCTTTCTCATTGTACCTCTTTGAGCCTCTGTCAGCTTACTCACATCCTTCCGAGTTGCCTTGATTTTGGCCTCTAACCGTTGCTTCCATGGTGGGTACTGTTTTCTTCCATGGTTGCTCTTGTAGCCAAGTATCTCAAGGATCACTGCTGCTGAAGTGTAAACCAGTTCATTGGTTTCTGTGATGGTTGTGGTAGGAATTGCCCTCAATGCTTCATTCACAGTTTCCAGTAGACTTTCAGGTACGTCACTTAACCGTTGTAGCTGGTGTCGGGGTTGCCTAGTGTTCATTGTAGACACGATCTTGTCTTTCAGGTCAGTTGCTGCCTCGCTCAGCGTAATTGTGGTTGTTGGGGCTGTGTACCCAATCCCAGGGTGGGAGTGTGGCATAACCTCCTCTCTGACCTGTTGTTCTGGCTCTCCCGTGGCATTGTATTGTATCGCTTCAATCTCAAGTTGTGATAGGAGTTGCCGTTTGTGGATGTTAGAGCACTGAGCTACCAGTTGTTTGGCAGTTAGCCTTGATTGTGGGTTTCGAAGCATCCATTCATTCCACATTCTCTGCATGTAACCCCTCTGGGTGGGATTACTTCAGTACTAGCATTCTAACAGAACCTTGTTCTCACATCTAGTCCATTTCCGTCTTGTTCCAGTAGCCCACTTTCCATCAGGGTGCTCTGGTCCCTCAGCACCTGACGCAGACTTTGTTTGGCCGGGCAACGTCTGAGCCGGCATGATATGTGGTTCATTGTCTCTCATGTTGTGAGGTAGGCATTAGCGTTAAGGGTCTTGCCCAAGGACCCTCACTGGGTGATGTTAACTGCCCGTCATTGTTATGGTAATTGCCCCATTTCCATGGTAATTGCCCCCATTTCATTGCCAATTTTTTCCATTACCATTAATTGTTCGTTCTGCCCTGGGAATCGAACCCGGGTTTTCTTTTTTTTTTTTTTTTTTTTTTCTTTTTTTAACTTGTCCTGTCCAACAGCTGGGCAGACAGACGAGAGCTGAGGGCCTCTTGTGTTGGACATATTTTGCTTTAACAAGAGGGGTTATTAATCTTCTGACAAACCAAAGGTATGTCTGAATAAACCCCTTTTGTAATTGAGGCCAAACTTTATTAATTTCAATCATGTCTGAAAATCTTTGGTGTTGGACCGGACGGAAAAGGAAAGAGGGGAAGAAGAGAGAGGGACGCTAGAGAGAGGGGGGGGGGGTAGGGGGTGATAATAGGAGGGGAAGGGGGATAAGACCATAAAGCAGCATACAGCAACAAGTTTACTGGTTGTTAATCATTATGGTAAGGTTCAAATGCAGTACAAAAAGGGCGGGGCCAGTCCACACACACACTCAAATGTTATAAACACACCTGCTAGCTGCAAAAATGTCCACCTGTCGACATGTACACAAAACAGATAGTGTTCACACACGCATACTTATGCCTTAAAACCAACTAGTGTGAAATATTTCAGTCATTCAGTCATGCAAGCTATTAGTGCAAAGGTGAGCTAACACCAGTGCTCAGGTGAGGTTTTATGTTCTTCTAAAATGGATGGTGGAACGTGAAAAGAAGGAGGGAGAGTGCCCAGCCATCCCCACCCCAAGACCCCCACCGCAGCAGCAGCGGCAGGCGGAATCCCCCCAACGCCACACGGGAACCGGCAGGGAACAACCGCCGCCCGGGCGACCAAGCCCGCCACCCAGGCCAGGGCCAGCAGGGCCGCCGCAAGGCCCCCAGAGCCAGAGGCCAGGGAAGCACGGAGGGAAAGAGAGCGCCGCCCCAGCCCAACCAGGAGAGCAGCCCCCCCGCCGCGCCGGGAGAACCCAACGCAGAGCCCCACCGGAGAAGGACGCCCACAGCCCCAAACGAGCACCCCACCACCACCCAGGAGTTCCGGGCATCCCCCCGCCTCAACCCCAGGTACGAGCCAGGACCCCCCAAGGGAGACCCGCTCCGCACTCCAGGCAGCCATCCGCCCGGCCCACGGTTGGTCCAGGGAGGAGCGAGGCAGGGGGCCTGCCGCCCCCGCCCAGGAGGGGGGAACCCCGGGGAAAAAAAGAAGGCCCACAAGGGGTGTTATAAATATGGCCCGACCAGGCTCGGCCATATTTGGCGGGGCCCAGCACTCAGGACCAAGGACCAGAACCCACCCCCAAGGGACCAGACACCCCCGGCTCAGATGTAATGTGAACTCCCCCACCGCGCGGAGAGAGCACCGCCGGGCCCAGGAAGCCGGCACCCCGGGGACACGGCCGCCGTTGCAAAGGGGCCCGCACCCCCCACCAGGGAAGAGGCAGGGGACAGATGGACCCAGGTCCCAGCTTCCTTGCAAAATGTGTGTGCGTGTATGTGTGTTTGAGATGGTGTGTGTGTGCATGTGTGTGTGTTTATGTTGGGATGTATATATTGAGGGGGGAGGGGTGTGTGTACTAAGGGGGGTGCTGTTAAAATTGGCGGGTAGGGCACTAAGGGGACATCTCCTGATTACTCACAGTGACGTCCCCTCACCCTCCCCACCAAGGGGCCTAAATGTCTAAGGTGCGGTTAAAATTGGCGGGTAGGGTGCTAGGAGGACATCCGCTGCTTGCTGGCAGTGATGTCCAAGCACCCCCCCTACCAAGGGCCCTACATGTCTAAGGTGCAAATAAAACCGAAAGAGGGGGGGGCCCACTCCATACGGCAACCATAGGAGGGGGGCCACTGCCTAGTAACCCCCCCCCCCCAAGGCTCATCGCAGGCTAAGCCCCCCACCCCCTCACCCTATTATGAGGTTATATGAGGAAGGGGGTAAGTTGGGGACAGCTGATAGACTGTCCCCCGGTGGTCAAACAGCTGTCCCCCGCCCCCCCCCCCCCAGCAAGGGGGCCAGGCCCACCCAGCCCAGGGGCCCCACCCCCGGAGGCGCCGACACCCCAGGCCCAGCACCACCACCCCCACACAGAGAGAGAGGAGCCAGAAAGCGCCGGCCCCCCCGGAGCAAGCCCAGGCCCCCACCCCCAAACGCCGGCCCTAGAAGAGCTCTGGTCAGGCCTAGACGGGACCGAGGCAGCCAACCGGCCGGGGAAACCGCCGATGGCCTCAGCGGAGACCCCGACCCGTCAACCCCCCCCTGCCCCGTACCAATAGTGGACCCCCCCCCTCCCCCAGAATGACCCCCCACAGGTCAGGGCCGACAAGACCCCCCACCCCACCCCCCCAGACCCCGCAGCCGAAGCGGAGGACACCCAGAGCGACCGGGGGCCCCAAGAGGGTTGTCCCGTCCCGCCCCAGAGCCAGGGAAGGGCCGATCCCAGCCCCAGGCGTAGATGGGAAGCCCATCCAGCGCCGCTGGGCCCCCCCCCCCGAGCAGCGCCCCCCGCCAACCCCCCCCAGCACAGGCAAAGGGACCACCCCCCCAAGCCAAGCCAGACCACCACCCCACCCCCCCACCACGCACCCCCACACCCAAGCCCAAAGGACCACGCAGCGCCCCAGCCCGCCCCACCCAGGCGCCGGACCCGATCCCCCGACCAACGGAGCCCCGAACAACCCCCGCCAGGCACCGGAGGCTCCGACCCCCACCCCAGCCCACGGCAGAAGGGCAAGGAGCAGCGACGACCAGGCCCCCCCACCCCCTAAGTCACGGAGTTAGCTATGGGAGACCAGAGAGACCGAATTCTTTCGAAGTTACTTGAACTTTGGGCTGACATTTTTTCCAAGCTGATATGATCAAGCAGCAGATTTCTGTGTTGACTTATATTTATATATTTTTTTTATTTTTCCTCAGCAAAAAAAAAACCGGGTTTTCTGTATGACAGTCCTGCACCTTACCAACCGAGCTACCCAGCCGGTGTGTGTGTGTGTGTGTGTGTGTGTGGGGGGTGTGTGTGTGTGTGTGTATATATATATATATATATATATATATATATATATATTTATATATGTTTATTTATCATTATCATATATATATATATATATATATATATATATATATATATATATATATATATATATATATATATACACACACACACACACAGGTCAGAATGATGGATGAGCAATTTGTGGTTTGTTTTATTGAATTTTTGAAGGTGAAACTGATTTCTTTTTTGATTAATTTTTTTAGCCAAATTAACTTTTGGCTAAAAATATAATACAAAGCAGCTCCTGTTTATGAAGGGAAGGTGATGAATGTTTGCCGTTTTTATCTGCAGGTTTGGTTCTCTCTGCCTTAAAACAGCCTTGCGTATAAAGACATTTGCTGTTTCATCGGTAAACATTTAAATGAGTGCATCTGCAGCACATGATCGAATTTCAGTTTGTTTACTGCAGCCTTTGAACCTGCTTTCATTTCTCTTTTTAACAACAACTGAAGTCTGAGCTGGAATTTGAAGACAGGATAACATCTGTGGTGTTCACCCTGGATCTGCAGCCTGGCTCCATTAGGAGGGCTGTTATCTCCATTTCCATTTTTAAAGATCAAATTATCTTCTTGGTTATGAGGTAGATCTGAAAATTCTGCCTTTTTTTGTTTGTTTAACCTTTTTCAGAAGTCTGAATAAAAATATAAAGATAAAGCTCATTTTTCTTTAGCAAGGAAGTAATCCATGAAGGTAAAATATTAGCTCAGTGTCAACTGAACTGTAACTTTACTAAAAAAAAAGGAAAAGAGGAAAATCTGCCCTACCCTTTTTTATAGACCAAGAAGCAATGTACACTGTTGCTCAAGGACTACAGCATTATTTTTTTTATTTTTTTAGCTCATTTAAGTAAAGACTCGTTGACTTTTTGAAAAATTGTGATTGGTTAAAGATAACTAATATTTTTACTTGAGTGTAAAAAAGTTTTTTAACTTCTGATCAACTCAAAATGAAGTAAAAATTACAAGATTAAAATAAAAAAAATGTTGTTCCTTTGTTGTTTTTATATATGTTTATTTATCATTATTTATTTATATATTTTGTTTTAAACATAAAAGTAACAAAGATGAAAGACATATACTGAAGAAGATTCTAGTTTGAAACATTTTACATGTGTTTATTATATTTGTTTAAATTTATGTAAGTTACTTTTATACTTTAACGTGCACACATTTTGTTTTGTTTTTTTCTATTTTTCTTATCATTTTTAATAAAAACTGTTCTACGTGGGTACAAAAACCTTTTTCATCGCAGTTTTTATACACAGAAGGCATTTTTTTCACAGAAACAAAAGCAGGGTTATTGCTAATTGTTACTATAAAAAAAAAGAAATAAAGGAGATGTAAAAAACAGTGGGAGGGCAGCAGGAAGAGGATGTCAAGCAAATAGGGGTTTTAGGTTTAGACTTAAGCATCCAATAAGATAAAGGATATATCTTTGAATTCTCATAACTCTGAGCTAATTTGTTGGTTAAAAAAACTAAGAACAGGTCTTCAACTTTGATATTAGCTTAAATTTCCAACCATAAATCTTCAGATTCTAGTCTTTTTACTAGCAAGTTAACAGATTATCATACAGTCAGGACCATAAATATTTAAACAGAAACACATTCTTTCTAATTTAGTTTCTGTACATGACCACAGTGAATTTTAAATAAAACAACTCAGATGCCATTGAAGTGCAGACTTTCAGCTTTTATTCCATGGGTTGAACAAAAAGATTGCAAAAAATGTGAAAAACTAAAGCATTTTTTAAACACAATCCCTTCATTTCATGGGCTCGTAAGTAATTGGACAATTGACTTCCATGTTATTGCATGGGCAGGTGTGGGCAATTCCCTTGTTATGTCATTATGAGTGAAGCAGATAAAAGGCCTGGAGTTGATTAGAGGACTCGTGCTTGCATTTTGAAGATTTTGCTGTGAACAGACAACATGCGGTAAAAGGAGCTCTCCATGCAGGTGAAAGGAGCCATCATTAAGCTGAGAAAACAGAAAAAAACATGCGAGAAATTGCTACAGTATTAGGAGTGGCAAAATCAACAGTGTGGTATGAGAAAGAAAGAAAGCACTGGTGAACTCAGCAACGCAAAAAGACCTAGACGTTCACGGAAGAAAAAAGTGGTGGATGATGGCAGAATCATTTCCATGGTGAAGAGGAACCCGTTCACAACAGCCAACCAAGTGAACAACACTCTCCAGGAAGTAGGCGTGTCAATATCCAAGTCTAGCATAAAAAGAAGACTGTATGAAAGTAGATACAGAGGGTACACTGCAAGATGCAAGCCACTCAGAAGCCTCAAGAATAAGAAGGCTAGATTGGACTTTGCTAAAAAGCGTCTAAAAAAGGCAGCAGAGTTCTGGAAAAACATTCTTTGGACAGATGAAACCAAAATCAACCTCTACCAGAATGATGGCAAGAGAAAAGTATGGAGAAGGCGTGGAGAAGCTCATGATCCAAAGCACACAACATCATCAGTAAAACACTGTGGAGGTAGTGTGATGGTCTGGGCGTGCATAGCTGCTAGTGCTGCTAGTGGCACTGGGACACTAGTGTTTATTGATGACGTGACACAGGACAGAAGCAGCCCAATGAATTCTGAGGTGTTCAGAGACATACTGTCTGCGCAGATCCAGGTAAATGCAGCCAAACTGATTGGGCGGCGTTTCAAAATACAGATGGACAACGACCCAAAACATACAGCCAAACCAACTCAGGAGTTTATTAAAGCAAAGAAGTGGAGTATTCTTGAATGGCCAAGTCAGTCACCTGATCTTAACTTAATTGAGCATGCATTTCACTTGTTGAAGACTAAACTTCAGACAGAAAGGCCCACAAACAAACAGCAACTGAAAGCCGCTGCAGTAAAGGCCTGGCAGAGCATTCAGAAGGAGAAAACCCAGCATCTGGTGATGTCTATGAGTTCAAGACTTCAGGCTGTCATTGCCAACAAAGGGTTTTCAACCAATTAGTAATGACCATTTTGTTTTCAGTTATTTCAATTGTCCAATTACTTACGAACCCATGAAATGAAGGGATTGTGTCATTTAGTTGCTAAGTTGTTGTTCAAGATAATTTTGAGTCCAACTTTCTTAAAGTAAACTTGAACCATTGAAGTCGAGATCAGAAACCGCTGGGGGGGTTTTTATGCTGCAAGTGTGCAGCTTTGCATGTTTGTTTTTGCATGAAACCCCTGTTATGTGCTTGAATGCATTTGTATAACAGCAGATTCTGGTATTTCTAAGATATTTTTAAGCAGTGTTTTAGTTATAAGTTGGCCATAAACGTGTAGTTTTGAGGAGTGAAAAATGTCACATCTTTTTTCCTGATTATTTCAGTTCATTTTCTTGCATGAACTCTTTCTAAGACGTTCTTTCAGTCTGTTATAGGCTGTCCTTCAACAAAGAAAATCCTAAATCCAACCGCCTGAAGCTTTAGGACAGTTTGGTTTGAAGGAGGAAGGCACGTCCCTTCAGGGAATTTGTAGTGTTAAAATGCTGCAGTCAGCAGGGCAGCCTGGGCTAATGTTGCTGTTCTCCATCTTTAATTTTAACTGGAGCTGTCTATCGATTCAAATTTTTAATCCAGATTAATTGCACAACGTTACCTCATGATTAATCGCAAATGTATGGCATAATTTTAGCTGTTCAATAATGTAATGGGAAAATGCATTTTTTTTACAGTTTTAATTTGCATACGAAGACAAAAGGGTAAAAAACATCATGCCCAATATAACGCATTATTGATTTTGTAGCACAGGATAGAAATCTGCAAATCAGAAAATTCCAACTTCCAAAATGAAAGCGGTCTAAAACAACAAACCACTAACCAGAACTTTGACCGTTTAGACAACAAACTATTAAGAATAGGAATACAATAGGCTTTATTGTCATTGTGACAAGTTACATGCACAACAAAAATTTCAGAAGTGTCCTGACAGTCGCCTATAAATAAAAATGACACTATGTTATAATGTCCCATTTAAGGTAAGTTTCTAAAACACATAAAGAATAATAAAATAGAAAAATACTTTCTCAATTTTGTTGCACAAATTAGTCCGCTCATTGCACAAAAATAGTCCACCTATTGAACAGCTAGTCCGTTTCAGCAGCTGTTATGTTGAGTGTGGTGATGGTTGTGGAATAGTTTGTATTCTTCTATAAGCTGCTCATTTCTATGTGGTTTGTATTTACTAAACACTGCAGATGCTTTTTGTCTTCTCTGAGATGATTGAACCCTTTGAAGCCCTTCATCAGTCTGGATTATTTCAAGAATAGAGTAAAAATGAGTAAAGCTGGAGATGGTCACAGCTGAGTCTGGAGGTATGAACCTGAGCAGGTTTTAGTCTGCGTGCTGCATAGCTGGAAAGTTTTTGGGGTTTTTTTGTATACATTTTTTGCAGGTGTCTTTGACGTGTTTTATCATGCAGACGTGCATAAACATACTCAATTCCATTGTTTACTATATGAAATCATATTTTATGAAGGTGTTTTGAGCCTTGTTAGCATTAAAAATAAAGGTAAAAGCTAAATAAAACGGATATTTGCTGCTCTCAGCGATATTTTCTTTTTTTTTTAAAGCAGTTGTTTTAAGACATACGCTTAACATGATAATGTATTTGAGTTTCAAAAATACAGTAAAGTTGACAGCTATAAGTAAGTACATGAGAACCACTTGCGTGCCAAGTTGATGGAAAGAAAGAGAAAAGGTTAATAAAGGAAAAAAAAGAATGATTGTAAGGGGGAAAAGCTGGTTTATTGGCATGAGCTGGAAGGGCAGAGAGAGGAGATTCAGGAGCCGAAGGGCCAACAAGAACAGCAAGAAAAACCAGTTTGTGGGTACCAGTCTTTCCTCTGTTCCCATGGTAACAAAGATTCTCTACCCCCCTTGCAGCATCACACTCATCTGAACAGTGCTCTCATTTTCAGACCACAGGGATAACGACCCACCCTTCCGCTCTAAACACACAGGTGGATGCAAAAAGTGTGTCTGGTAGACGGATACCCTGATGGTTTTACTCCATCCCGCTCTGAGCTTCTCAGCAGAGGAGGATGCTGTAGATCAGGGGTCGGGAACCTATGGCTCGCGAGCCATATATGGCTCTTTTGATGGTCACATGTGGCTCGCAGACAAATCTTTAATTATAGTTTTTTTTTTCATTAGACCAGTCCTTCTCGGGCGCGATGCGATGCCAGAGGCGCGCAGTAGTAGCGGTGCTTAGAGAGAGAAATCTGCGCCAGCGCTATCAGTTACTATTATCTATTATTTCACAGAGTTTGTACCAGCTGGAAACCTTTGAATTGACGTGCCTAAAACTGCGCGCTCCCGTCTCTGAGAAAGAGCGCTCAGTTGCGGGGACGGGATGTGTGAGGGAGAAAGCAGAGGGTGGGGGTAAGGGGTTGTGGGGACAGGCTGCAGGTGAATCGCGCAGGGATTGTAAAAACGTAAAACCCGCTGCCTGTCACTCACTGTGGCGTGTGAGTGTGTGTTTGGCTCCCCGTCTGCATGTGAGCAGTCTGTCTCACATCTACAGAACATTCAGACCTACGATCACGTTTAAAGTCTCAACGCCTGCATGAAGCAGAAACTCACCACGTATCAACCAGACTAGACCATCAGCAAAAATACCACGAGAAATACTCATCATTTATTAGCAACAGAATAACAATGTTATTAAAAAGAATCCACAGACTTATTGTACTTTAAAAATGTTGAAATTAAATCAAATGCACACATTCATTTGTATATTTAGTTTTAAACAAATTGTCGCGGACTGAGTTGGATGGCTGTTGGGCCGCGTTAAAAGTTCTGGAGTTCATTGAACGCGTCAAGCAGAGATCTGATTGGCTCTCAGTTCTGTCGCTCAGCCTGTTGTTAGGTAGTTTGGACCAATGGGGTTCAGCTATGGGCCGAATAAGGGAAATGGGAGGGCTGCAGCGGTAGCAGGGGAATATAAAGTTGGGAGAAGCGCTCTCGTCTCGGCGGGAGAGATTCAGGAGTTGCTGAATTAATTGAACGGCGTTTGTTGCGGTCTGCAGTAACCAGAATAAAGAACTTTAAAAGAGGTTAAGTCTCCGTGCCTCAGTGTGGGGAAGGGACACTACATTATTGTATGGCTCTTTCGAAATTACATTTCAAAATATGTGGCATTTATGGCTCTCTTGGCCAAAAAGGTTCCCGACCCCTGCTGTAGATCATCCGCCTGAGCAACAACTCTCTTTTGTCACATCATCACTTGATCATTTCTTCAGGACCCGATCAATGAGCCAAAGGGCAATTCAACAGAGTGGAGGGCAGAAAAATGACAGGAATTTCAAAATGATCCTTACTCAACTTGTTAGAAACAGTCCAGTCAAAATAATCATGTAACCCTGAACTGGTTATATAACCTGTGGGCTTGGTCAAATCCAATATCAATGACTATTGATAGATAATTACTCACTTCAATGCAGCTGAAGTAATTCATGCTCAAAATTGCTTTTCTGTCCATATCTTTTACTATTAGTTTATTTATTTTTGTATTCTTTTCACACAAAAACAAAGAGATTCATTCTTTTTAAAATTGTATCATTTAGTTTAACAAAAAGCAAACTATTAAGATGTCTAAAGGAGTAAAATATTTACTTAGTCACATCAAGCTCAAAAATTAGAATCTTTTAGGAAGATGTCTGTTTTTCTGCATTAAACCTAAACTTTCACTCTAAAAGAGATCTGAAGTCAGTCATTTAAAAAACACTCAAGTATAGAGTGTTTATAGAGAACTCAAAATCTACCATCAGTTTTAAGGCTATAAAGGGTGACTCTTTCAAAGCAGTGGATGCAGCTTATTTTTCAGAAAAAGAGAATTGCTTAGTAAACAGTATTTAATTTGAAGATGAATTTGGTTCAAAGCTCCTCTATTTGAAATCAGAAAGTTTTCTTATTGTCTAAAAGTCTGCTTTAATCTCTTAAGACCTGGCGTCCCCATGCGTGCATATCACATTTTGGGGTAAATTACCACAGTAGGTAATCCTGCTTAACTGCAGCCCTGTGAATACATGTGTAGAGGGTCAGCTCAAATATGAGCTGAAAAGTGTATATTCCTGTATTGTATTTACTTTATAGGAAACATATAGAACAGCAATGTCCAAGTCGTGTGTAACACTGCTTATAATAATTTTAAGTGAACACTATATAAATAATGGCGTGTTTCTAACTAAGAAGCAGGATTTTCTTTTGTGTGCAGGTTTTTCATGTAAAAACATAGGCAGGTGGTGCTCCAACCTTATAATCACTGGTGTTGCTTCAGATATGAAAACTGAACAGATTGTTTTTATATTGCTTTTTTTATTCCTTAAAATCGTGTATTTTTTAGAAGTTTTAATTTAGTCCAAATGAGAAACATCTTTAAACGATTTAAAAAACCAGCTGGTTTTCTGAGAGTGATCTGCTTTTGCTGAGTTGTTGTTGAAGCTCTGGTTCTGGGGGTGAAACCTGCATTGCCATCTGTTTAATTCCTGTTTTGAGCAAACCCTCCTCGAGGGAGGTGGTAAATGTAGTTTCTCTAAGTGTTTATTTAACTGCATGAAACCACTCTAATATCCCATTACTGTAGTTTGAGCTCATGCAAACGGTAGAAAAGTCGATCAGTAGTAGTTATTCCTGGGTTACTTCTCGTTAGTTAGTGGCTTAGATATATGTTCAGGTGTGTCAGATCCACCTGGCTGTTACCTGTGTGGCTTTGGTGTTATCACAGAGGAGGAAGTGGAGCAGGAGATGGTCCAGATTTATCACCTCTGCAGGGCTGCAGAGTCAGAGGGGAGCAGATGTAATTGCAGTGATTTGGTCTGGGAGGCAGCATGGTTAATGGAGTGGTAGTGATTAGATTAACAGA
Organism: Oryzias latipes; assembly: GCF_053564925.1. Classification (NCBI taxonomy): domain Eukaryota; kingdom Metazoa; phylum Chordata; class Actinopteri; order Beloniformes; family Adrianichthyidae; genus Oryzias; species Oryzias latipes. The sequence continues at coordinate 27,677,815 of NC_136242.1, read as the reverse complement.
GACTGCCAGGCTATGTAGTGTTTCTAATTGAGTTGGTGGGATGACCGTGTGTGTGTTCGTGTCTTCAGGTGCTGCAGGCAGAGAGCGGGTTATAATGCTGCCAAGTTTTATCGCCTTTATGGTGCTCCATGCTTACGTGTCCGTGCAGTCATTGCCTCATAAACTACACACACGCTTGGCGGCGGTCTGTACTGAAGAAGAGCCGTGCGCTTCTTCCTGCCGCTGCGCCACGACAGCAGTTTAAGTTAATGGCAGAGCCGAATGATGAACGGTTATTACATGACAGTAAAACAGACAATCAAAGTGAGGCATTCTAACAGACGCCTTTCCAAACAACAGTTAAATAACGTGATGTCAAACAGCCGGATAACAACGGAGGCACTTATTAAAAGAATCTGAGAGACTGATAGTACGATGTGCAGAAATGTGAATTAAAACAGAACAGCCAAGAAACATGCAGGGAGAAACTGGTTCTCCAGAAACATATCATTACCTGAAGCTGAAAGATTTTTTCTTCCTCTGTTTATAGACTCAATGATCGAGATGTTTCATTAAATTGAGACGAATAATAGCAAATTTGAAGTCAACTGCTTAACTCCAAATTAGATGAAGTGTAAGAAATGTAAAAAAACAAAGCCATAGATTAAACAGTGGGAAGAATAAATGTTTTAAAAACCCTAAGTCAACAGATCAGAAAAGGTCATTCTTTATCGGAACTTAATACTCGGGGCAATAAAAGAAAAAGGTTTTTAGATGCAGGGCGCAATCTAGAGACAAAATCAGAAATCAGAATATTTTACTAGACTGATCACCAAAATTAGAAGTTGCCAAAAACATGAATTGGTTTATTTTTTGGGGGGTGAAATATAAAGTGGCTGCACGGTGGCGCAGTGGTTAGCGCTCTTGCCTCGCAGCAAGAAGGCCCCCTGGTTTAAGTCCCGGCTGGGGGGACCTGAAACTTAACATCAATGGGGGGCCTCCGGGGTCTCCGGCCAAAAGGAGGAAGGCACATCCCTTCATGTCCAAAAACATGCTTCATAGGTCAATTGGCAACTCTAAATTGTCCCTAGGTGTGAGTGTGAGAGTGAATGTGTGTGTGATTGTGGCCCTGCGACAGACTGGCGAACAGTCCAGAACGTCCACTGCCTTCGCCCGCAAGTGGCTGGGATAGGCTCCGGCAGCCCCGTGACCCCAAAAGGGATAAAACAGTAGAAAATGAATGAAATATAAAGCTTTTGGTTTTACGTTTGTACTAAAATACTGTTAGTCAACTTAAACCTAATTTGTATTAAAGTTCTTACAGAAAAAAAACTTTTTAAAAACAAACTGCCATCTTCCCTGTTCCAACAAAGTTGTTGCTAAAAAGATTAACATTATGTTCTTTTGATCAGATTTTCATGAATAACAATGTGTTGATGAGTCTCCTAGTTCATAGTCTTCCTTTTAGTTAAATGTGCAACTGCTGTCATCTTCATTTTGTTTCTTTATTTATATCTATAAAAAAAAGATTTTATTCACATTTGATTCCTATTTGGTCCTCTAGGATCTGCTTGAGTCCTTTGCTGAAGTTGACAAAAGCAAAAAAAAAGAACAAAATCGCTGCCTGGACCGGAGTATTCCTGAATTTTCCCCGTTGGTTTGAGCCTGTGTCAGTATGGATGATGGTGATTTTGTGGAAATTTTTTGATGAAGAACAAAAGCAGATCATTCCACAAAACCTCCAAATATAGTTTTTATGGAGCCAGATCAATCACAACTGACTGAAATTAAAGATTAAATAATGGAAGATGAGATAATGGCAAACATTGTTTGTGTGCCAACAAATGTCTGGTTAAAACTGCTGACGTTGATATAGAGCGGTCATTCTGAAGTGTGTGAGCGGCTTGCACACAGATAATCCCTTCAGACTGAAAGTGAAGCTGCTGCTTTTCCTTTGTTGCTGATAACTCACTGGCTGCACTTCACATTACAAGCATCCTCCCTCCACACTCAGCGCTGATCTGAACATGAGCACATTTCTCCAACTCCCACTCAGGAGTCAAGATCCAGAGGTCAATTTGAGGGTTTAGTGTCTTTCCTGAGGACATGAGGACTGAATGAAGAGATTAAATCCAGCAGGACATCAATCAGTTCTGGATGGGAAATCTTGAAAAATATGTTACACGTCCCAATAGTTATTTCAATGCAGTAAAGATTAGTACAAATGAAGAATAAATATATGAAAAATAGCATTTACTTTATGAAGCTTTGTAAGAAAAGAACTTTTTAGTTCATGTCCTCAACTTGGACCAGAAGTTATCTTCTCCAGTCAGTGAAGAGAGCAGATAAATTTTTCATGACTAAAAACCAAGCAGGTTAAAGGGAAACAGGTTTGAGTTTATACTGAATTAAACATACTTTGTTTTTTAATAGAGACAATAAATAAAACTGGTTTTATCTATTGTATATCTTCTCAGATTAATTTTCTTCTGTTTTTTTTTCATATTTTGTTCCTCTTTCAGTGCTGAATGTTTTTCAGAAGAAGTCTGTCCATCTACCTGACAGAGACATGGTGTTACAGTCATGTTTGTCTCTACCTTGTTTGAAGAAAAGCCTTAATTTGGTTTATGTTCCTGACGTAAAAGCACGACCCACAGATCTGTGGGAGTTCTGATGGTATTTTTGCACAAAAATATCACAAGGTACTAAAAGGAGCATCGAAGTGTAGGGATTGTCAAGAGTTTGTATTTGCTGTAAATATGTTAAACTGCATTTTAACACAAAAACATTTTTTTATGTGAATTTTGACTACAAAACCATTTACACAAGATTCCAATTGTTAGTATTTAGATTTCTTGCATTTGGGTGTTCAGGAAACGAAACAAAATAAAAATATTACAGCACTTCATTGAAAATTTCGTTTAATGGTAATAATGCAATTATACCAGATATCTGATGAAAAAGCTTAAGCAGCTCATAGGTCCATGTTCCTCTGCAGTCTCTGCTGCTGATCCGTCAGGAGATGGTGGTGTCCCAGAAGAAGCTCGGCGAGTTCTGCGAGGCCCTGAAGCAGTACCTGAAGAACGTCTCTGCTCAGAGAGACTGCTTCCAGTAAGTCTGGTTAACCTTTTTCACTGAATACATGTTCCTCTGTCATTGTCGGGGCTTGGTTTCATTTTCCCCTTTCTTTGGTACCAGCTCACTCAGCCTCCTCTGGTTCTGTCAATTTTAGTTTATAGACAAAAAGCTGCTCTGAGTAGGCATTACTCCATTATATTTGAGTAATCACTAAATACCAGGTTGCCTCAATCAGTGGAGTGCTAATGCAGGCCAGCATACCAGCTGAGTACATTCTAATGCTTGTTTTATGCCCTGATATACACATTCAGCAGCCCTTACAAAGCTGCACCTCCCACTCAGAGCCTCGGAAACTGTAATATCCACAGAGATTTCTCCAACTCCCAGATTTAATATACTGCATGTATTGTCCAGAGTCATATTAAGTCTTTGCCTTTGGCAAAACTAAAAGGTTCTGCCTCTTTTGCACAACTTTTTACATTATTGTGCTGCCAGTTATAGAAGTTTTGAAGGTAAAGGTTCTGCAGAACAGAGATGGAGGCATAAATCTGAACCGCAAAAGTGTTTGGGAAGCCACTAAAAAAGACAGATCCCAGGTCTACAGTTAACTGCATTCATCAATAAAAGTCTGTAACAGAGTTGGCAAATCTCAAAAATCTTTTTTTTTTAAACATTTCATGAAATGAATACAAATATTTTTACAAAAAAATGCATGAGTGGTTAAAAATCAAAGATTAAATCTTGCTTGTTGATGGAGTTTCAACACAATTTTCTGTAAAAGCTGTATGACATTTTAAAAGTAGCTATTGAAGATGCAAAAATAACAAAGTGACTTTAGGAGCAAGTTATGCTAAAAAAAAGAAAAAAAGAATGACAGAAAGAAAAAGAGGTCAAATTTTGAACTAAAAATGACATTTGGTCCACAACGTTTCAGGAACTTTGGTACAGGATCAAAGTGATCCAGATTACCGAATCCTCCGATCCGACTCCATGAATAGATTTTTATACCATTAATTTAAATATTTGCTGGACCAGACTTAATTTGAATCAGATCTCCCTGGATTAGGAATTTCCAGATCCATCCCATCCACAGGATCAGAGACGGGGTCTGAATGATCTAAACTAGGAGCAGAATAATCCTTAATTCCTGGATCAATTTGATCCAGGATTCAATCCAAAGTTTTGTTCCAGCAGAGGCTTTTTAATATGGATTAAAGGCAGGATAGGATCACCACATCCCAATCCTCAGGATGATATATGGTTTGAAGTACCCAATTTCAGATTCAATCCTACAGGATTATGTTTGAAATACAGAGTTTAAGTGATAAAAATGTTTAATATGGACATATGGTGTTCATTTTGTCGCTCCTAAACAATGGCGCATGTACTCCCAGTTGGAAGAGGTTTGGTGCAAAATGTTGAAGCGGTAAAATCTCGTGAATCTCGCTCCAGGATTTTTCTTTCACAGCTCTATTGACTGACTGTTTGGATAAATCTATTGCAGTACACCCCCCCCCCCCCCCCCCCCCCCCCAGATTTCGCCTATTCTCTGCTTTCCAAGTTTACAGATCAACCAAGCATGGTAAAGCTGCCCGATGACCACTTCACCACCAACTAAAAGGACTGCCACAGCAGACACCAAAAACCTAGTAATCACAGCCTTGGCAAGGCAAGACAGGTTTATTTGTGAAGTGGAAATTCAAAGTTCTTCAGAGAAAATCAAACTTTGGTCAGTGGAGGCATGGAACAATCCAAGCCCTTAAACATGGTACAGCTCCTCTGGAGGTAGGAGTTTCCTCTATCTGCCAGGTTCTTTTGGCAGACGTTCCCAGCAGATACTTATTACCAGATTCTGCCACCTGATCTAAGTTACCACCAGGCTGGTATCAGCTGACGGCTCAGTCCTCTCCACACCCCACTGGCAAAAGCAAATCGCTAAATGACTCACTGAGGAACTGAAAAACATGAAGATTTATGATGCTGATCTGAATATTGGTTTATATATATGCAAAATATGAAATTAGCTTAATAAATCATACAGATAAAAATGCCTCGGATAAAGATGATAGAAAAAAGATGATTCTGAATAAATATCATTAATGGAAGCCAATCACAGGGAAACGCTTCTTCTCAGCACAAACCCAAACTTCTCTGCTGGAGCCCAGCAGAGCACTAAGCTGTGGTCAGTAAACAGCCTGCAGATGAAACCGCGCTGGCTATTTGAGCAGGTTTAGCAGCGCACTTCTGCCATATCTGTTTGTACTCTGTCGTTAAACTAAATAATGCATTAGGTGAAGAAGGTTTGGTGATGCAGGAAGTGTGCTCATTACTTCTGCACAGCTGTCTGCTCGCATGTGCAGCAGCAGACCTTTCTTTTTCTTCTTTTAAACTTCCACAAGATGACTGGAGGAAAGTTAGCTTCTTCTCATTATCTTCGGGGGACGCACATGTGACTGCACCCACAAATACGCCATTATGTCCTCCAGCAGAGCTCACAGAACTCGTTTATTTCCTTTCAAACCCCACGAGGCATTAAGCCAAACTCTCACTACCCTCTGCAGGATCAGAAGAGAACTGCCTGATTCAACGAGACAAAACCCTGAAGACGTTTAGTTTTAGGAGTCATTTTTGAGAAATTAGTCCTTATTTTAATCAACAGAATCTTTTGAGAAACCAAAAATTATTTTAAGTGTTATTGAGCATATTTTTAATGTAAATTCTGTCTTCAGGACAGAAAAATAAATCGTTTTAGGGCAAAAAATTCCTTCCAGTGAAATAAAAATATATTTTGGTTTGAGGTGTTTCCAGGAAGTCTCCCTGTTTATATCAGTAACCTTTAAACACAACATTTTCTGCTAAAGAGCCTCAATGTGTTTTCTGTTTTCTTGGACGTTTTGTGGTAGAAGATTGCGCATTTCATTTTTTAAATGAAATGTCACACTTTTTTGGTAATAACAGAGTGCAAAATGTAAAAACAATCTATGCTTTTTGTCAAGTTCTCCTCTTTTGCAGTGTTTACTCTGTTCCTCTCTTTCTGATCACTTTTTCTTTGAAAAACTCCAGTGTGACTGCAGTGCGCCTGCCGGATGGTTTGTCCTTTGTCGTTTACGAATTCTGGGATGGAGAGGAGGAGTGGAAGAGGTGAGTGTGGAAGAAACGCCAAGAATTAAAGTTTGGGAAAGCCTCACCTAAAATCCCCCTCCAGTTTTCTGAAAGAGTCGAGGAAGTGATGTTAAAGTAAACAAAGCGTGTTCAAGTTCATCTCAAACTCTGTCCCACATTTTCACCGGAAAGGCTTTCAAAAAAAGTTTATTCCTGGCCAAAACCCAACAAGAGCAGCACATCTTTTATTTTTGACAGCAGCGCAGACAAGTTCCTTTCATAATAAAATACACCCTGTGTTAAATATGATCCTCCTGCTGCAGTAATTTATTTTAATTAAAAATGAACAAAAACATAACATGACATTTTTTATCACGACTCTTATAAACTCGACAACTATGGTGAAGAATCCAATTTAAAGAAACAAAATATATCCATGTAGATGAAATTATAAAAGTTTAAGAACTTTGCCTCTGGACAGCAACTAAACATTGTTGAGCAGCTTTTTCTTAAAAGCCAAATATCCTTAATAGAGGGATAAAGAAGTTGCATGTGGCTGTGGAGCCTTAGGTTGCAGACCCCTGTGTTAAAAACCCTTTGTTCCATTTATGTACATTAGTCCATTGTAATGAACCATTTTAGTGCCTTTGTGGTGACGTTCTGATGAAATGGTGTAATTGAGGTGGCACAAATCATTTGGTCAGTTCACCGAGTAACCATTAAGCGTGTTTCAACACAAATGAGTCAGTTTCTGTTTAAACCGAGCACGTCCAAAGTTCGGTCAGTAGGCCAAATGTGGCCCGTGTTTAAAATTTCTGTCATAACTTCAAAAATATGTGGGCCTCAGCACTTTCTAAAAATGTGATCTACAATTTCTTGATTGTTACTGGCTAAATTACGTGATGAGCTGTTGTAGACATGCGCCGACACTCTGTGGCTACTTAACCATAGTCTCTATGGTTAAGTAGCCACAGGTTGTTGGCTTAGAGCCTTAAGGCTCTACGCCACACGTGTCAAACTCAAGGCCCGGGGGCCAAATGTGGCCCGCCATGTCATTTTATGTGGCCCGCGAGAGCATAAAAGTTTTTTATTTCTTAGAATAAAAAATAAAAATTGGTGTATATTTATTCATATCTAGGGGGAATCAGACTTGAAATATCGGACTGGGCAACTAGACATTATGACTTAAACCCTGTCAATATAACCTAACCTGATAATCAAATTGAAAAGGACTTATGCTAGAGTAACAAGCAAACATATGTTTTTTATGCAACTGTAATTGTCACTTTAAAAAGTTATAGTAAATAATTCGTTATTTAACATTAAGGAGTAGTTACATTTATTTTTTATTACATTTAGCTATATGTATAAGTTTTATCTGAACCTTCGAGAACAGCCGCTATGCTGGTGTGGCACTCGGTGAAAATGAGTTTGGAAGAACAGAATTTATATATTTCTCTGATCAAAATCACAGGGGTTTGTACTTCTAAATAAGATTGTGTTGTTTTCCTGTTCACATGATTTAAATTTAAAAGTTTACAGGGGAGCATTTAATTGTGAATAATATAACATTTAACCCAGATTTAATGATGACTGAAGTTTTTTTTCCAGACAGACTTTTTCCTTCTTTCAAATCAGAAATTCACAGGATCTTTGTTTTAAACATATTTAGATGTTTTTCTGTTTTATGTGAAGAAAGAAAAGTATGTCACCGCAATACAATTTTCATGAAATAGTTCATTTGCATTTAATGTAATTATAAGAGTTCCAAAAATACTGGCTGAATGCTTGGCACTCATACAGTTTAATCAAACTAAATCTGATCCTCTATGGAAAATAGTTTGGACACTCAATGGTTTGGATAATTAAACCAGCCCATAATGTCCCCCCTAATTTAAACAAAGAAATTCTCTCGGTTCTTGCCTTTTTGGTTAAAAGTAACGTTTAGGATCATTTATTTTTTGTAAAACACATTTTATTTTACATTTCAGATCTTAATGTTATTTGTACACGAGGGCCAGACCAGTTCGCTCCTCAGAATATTGATCCCAAGCAACAGGCAGAACAACCCATCTGCAATGCTGATCCACCGTAATAGTATTAAAAGTCATGACTGAATTACTGTATTAAAATTTCAGAGTCAGCATTCTGCCTCCTCTGAAAGGTTTGTGAAGCTGAGCCTGCTGTTCCCATCTGTTTTTATTGATTGGTGATTGCCAAATAAAAATGCCTTTTTTTTTCATCCATTACTGTCATGTGCCTGATGGGAACAATTTCTCCATCCACATTTAATTAGTAATTTTCCGCGGCAGCAGGTCGTCATGATTTAGTGATGGTGGGCACGAGGAGTTGCTGATGTAGTTTCTGCATCAATGCCCGCCGCATCTTACTGCCATTAATATTTCACTCTTACAGTAAAGCCGCAGGTTGTTTTTTTTTTTTAGGCCTTGCAGGCTTTTGAGTGACTCCTGAAATGAATGTGCCATCACCAACTGCTTGGTGTGATTTCAGACATCTTCAGTCGGCTCCCAACAAAGCCTTTCAGCACGTAAAGGTGGACACGCTGTGCCAACCGGAGGCCATGTCCTCTGTAGCCGTGCCGGGTGAGTACAAAAATGAATCCTGTTCAGATAATAATTTATTTGATCAGGACTTTTGACTGGCTGAATCCATACTTCTTTGAGCTGAACTGAGACCTTCTTAGACCTTTTTAAACTCGTGTTTTAACTTTCTAGAAAAGAGAAACTCACTTAACAAAAACAAAATATAGGAAGGATTCAAATTTGACTGGTATATTCTGAAAGAAACTTTTGTTTGAAAAGGAACTTTGAAAATGCAACACAAATAAACTAGATCCATGTCTCCATAAGGATATGGCCACATAACCCAGAATTCCACTGCGCAGCAACCTAAATGCAAGTCTGTCAGCAAATTGGGCAGGTGGCAGCGCGATGGCCAGGGAGGTTTTTATAAAAAGTTAAAATTTTACGGCGACCGGACAATTTTTTGCCCGGGCACATTTCAAGGTTGTCCTGTGGCAGTCCAGTCACAGGCTGAAGGGCCCTCTTTTTTTTATATACCCCCGGGCTTCCTGGCAGCCATCCATAGACATTTGCTTAATTAGAGCTGCTGCTGGCTGGCAATCGGGCTGCCACCGCCCTGTGGCCGCTTAGTTGTTGCCCAATTTCGCAATGGCGTCATCCCCTGCCACCATCAACATTCATGACCACGCCTACTAATTTTAAAAAAGAAAATCGGGTGGCGGGCAGAAATCTTGAAGATTCTACTGATACCTCCCCATCACGTGGTGGCAGTTGCACTTACAACCCTAGCATAAGGAGGATGATCAGTGTTCTCCTTATTACTAGTGTCAAAAATGTCAGAAATTTCACTTTGACAACTTATTTTGGACAATGCTGCCCCCTAGCAGGCAACTGTTATAACTGCAAAACTGTTTGATTCACTCCTGAGAGTGCAGTGTGAAAGCAGATTAAACCAAATGAAAGTGTGACATTTAAATCTTCTTGAAAAAAAGGCCCCTTAGAATAAAGTCAATCTTAACCCTATTTGCAGATTTTCTTTAAAATAAGCAATATATAAAAAATCTGAAAATGAGGTAAAAAAAAGAAAAGAAAAAATAATTCTAGTCACTAAGACGCGCTTTTTCAGACTAAAATTATTTTGCTGTTGAAAAACTTCTTGATGAGGGTATTTTTCTTCCAGGACATTTTTTCTTAAAATAAGCACCTTTTTTTACATAAGATACAGTTTTTACAGTGTGCTGTAATCATAGTACATAAGTGCCTTTAGAATTATGTTTCAGTGACTTTGTTTTTCATATTAACCCTTGTGCTATCCTAGGCACTTTAACATTGGGAGTTGGGTCATCTAGACCCACTAGACAGTGCTCTGAACCTTTTTTCCTCAATGATTTTTGAATCTCACTGGTGTCCATGGATTACATGAAATCTTTCCATCTTTATCCACCTTTGTCATGGTAGGGAGAACACGCCAATGCAAGGGTGGGGTCATCTAAGATAGCACAAGGGTTAAAGAACAAGTGTCTTTTTAAGATCTAGCAGGTTTCACCACATCAGACATTCATTTTACAGCTAGATGTGTCAAGGGAATCGTGGTAAATTTGAGGGGCCAAACCATTTCTCATCCTATTTTTTAAATTTACTGCATAGTTTAATGATGTGTGATAAAAGAGATGCTCCCATCAAAAGGGACCTTTCAAATTTCAATCATTAAGTTAGACCTAGATAGAAGAACTGCAGCTTTGCACAATCACAAAACTGTTTACTGCATCAAAGTTCTGAAAAGACGCCAATTTCTAAAGATACCTGGCATTGAAAGCAAACAATTTAAAACCACACGCACTTGATTGTGCCGATGCTTACGCTCTTCTTTTCCAACATTCATTTTTCATGCATTTGTCCCCATTTTTGCCAAATTTTCTCTAATCCATCATCAATCTGTTCGCTTTCAATGCTGCGGTTCCCTTAAATCTTCCTGTCGTGTGTTTGTGCAGCCGCCTGGTGCAGCGTGAACAGAGACTGAAGCATGAAGACTCAACTACACGCCAAGACTCCTGGACACTCCTCATTCTTCTCAACTCCCCCTCACACCCCCAAAACTCTCCCTCCCCCTTTATCCTTCACATCCTTTGACTCTTTTTGTAAGTACATGTTTACATAGTGAAAAAAATGAATGGTGTTAAATGCAGTGAAAAACAGAAGAAAATGGTGCATTTGCAAAAAAAAAAAGTTTGCTACTTTAGGATTTCATGTTTCAAGTAGCTTTGAGTCACCTTGAAGGAGGAGTTTGTCATGTAGCAGGGGCCCCGAGGACGGAGGTGTTAATGTAGCAGTCACTATTTAGGAGGAAGTCACAGCACACTGCAGTCAATACAGTTTACAGTTGACCACATTACTCTTACATCAGTCCCAAGTTTAAAGCAATTTCCTTTTCCCCTGGTTGATTAATAAAGTATTTAATGGATTGGATTTATCTGCGCTTTTCAAGACACTCAAAGCGCTTACATTGTGTCCATTATTCATTCACTCCTCATTCATACTTGGTGATGGTAAGCTACGGTTGTAGCCACAGCTGCCCTGGGGCAGACTGACAGAGGCAGACTGACAGAGGCGTGGCTAAGGACACAACGACATTTTTTTTTGGCTGGTGGGAGCGGGGATCTAACCGCCAACCCTTCGGTCATTGGACGACCCGCTCAACCACCTGAGCCACTGTCGCCCTATTTACCGGTAATAGTCAAAGGCACCATGACGGTGCATTCTGCCATAGAAAGGCTATTGTAATTGTGAGAAGTTATGCAAAAGTTTATGACACTCAACCCAGAAGTTTGTGGGTGTCGTGTGCTGGGACAAGTTAATGAAGGAGGTGTCATTTTAAATTTTCCTTTAATGATGGCTTCTTGATGAAACAAACCTCTGCACAGGTTTGGATGACTATCATAGTTACACCAGGGAGCTGTGAAAAAATTACAACTAAAGACAAAAAAGGCAAAAACTGGTTTATTACATTTTATGCATAAATAGAAAGTTGTCATCAATAGAGGCTGTTTTAACCTTGTTTGAGAAAACTCACGAGGAGCCCATTGTTACAGAGGGGACATAGGGGGAACCAGAGTTTTACATCAAAACAACCCGACTTGTAGTTCTTATCAGAACTCAGACAACTTTTGACCTACGTAATTTATAAGTTGAAGAAAAGTGTGAAAAAGAAAAATCCATCAGGCATTACTTAAGGATTGGACAGTTATCTTCTATTTTTAGGACATTTTCACAGATTTACAGTTGGAGAAGTGCAGCCTGACCTTGTTTGCTGAGGCAGAGAAGCACTCAGTTGCAGATGTCTCCAACCCTGTTCCTCATGAGCTCCTGCCCTGCTAGTTTTGCAGCTAACCTGGTCACCTGGATCAGGTGTGTTCAGTCAGAAACTGGGCTTACTTACAATTCCTGGAGCAGGGTTAGCTGCAAAACAAGCAGGACAGCAGCTCACAAGGGCTTTGGTTGGAGATGCTTGAATCCAGTTGTTAAGTGTTTCATTATGTTGACTTACAATGCCTGTTGTGGGAGTAATGTGTGCAATAGTTAGATGGCAACACTTAAAAAAAAATAAAACTGCAAACTTTATCAAACTTTTGAGGCATGAGTCAATTCTCTGAGCAAAGGTGTACTGAGAACAATCCTCAATGCTGTTCATGCAGCTACACTTTAATCTTCTGTTCATCTGTTGATGGTTAGCTTATGTTGGCCGTGTAAGATGAGTAATGGCTGTACATACAATGAAAATGTTGATTTACTATTGGTCATATTTGTATTTATGGACGTGTTTATGTGATATGTTGAGACGTTATTTCTCAGTGAAAGTAGCTTTAGAGGTGCTGGGGCTTCTCTTGAAATGATATACATAACAATAAAAAGCTGAAAAACTCACCTGAACAACAAATATAATGCCTTAAACATCTACAACGTTTAAAAGAAAAAAGATGTGAATGGTTAGGTAGCATAAAGTTTTAATTTTGGTATTAAAATTGAACATTTTTAAAGTGAAAATCCTAAAGTCTCCACATATGTGTGTCTTTTGTTTAGCAGCAGATATGCCTCAACATCAATAAAATACCGCATGGTGCTAAATTTGTGGAAATGTTTAAACTTCTTTAAGATTAATTTGAACAAAATGTACAGCTAAATGTATGTTTGTAAAGTTTAATTATGCTTATTTAAAATTTCAAAATGCTTCAAGGTAAGTACATTAATGCAAGCCCCAATTTGTAAACAATGTAATTGACTTTCTATGTGCTGAGAAAGCATGAGGAAACATTGGAGATAAATGACTCCTTTTTTAAACGGAAATGAAGTAGCAGAAAAAGATTTTCAGCCGGTTTGATGTTTAGATTTTCCTGATCCAAGCAATCAGAGGCTCCAAGGGGAGGATAGTTGGAAATGAAGCAGGATCCCACTGCTCCCCCATCAAAGCCAGGATGGGCTGCCATCCCATAAAAGTTGACTTGTGCATAAAAACACACATATGTGGAAACAGAGGTTTAGGAAAAATACTCAACCATGTTTACTTTGATTGCAAAGACATTTAAATGTTAATTCTGTTAGTGCCTGACCTTTAAAACTGTCATAACCTGCAGAGCACCATTGAAATTCATTAGCGTAGCTACTTGTTGACATTTTCGGGTCCAAAACGATTAAAAGAGAGACCCCACTTCACCTCACTGAGATCCAATTTGATTACAACAAGAGCACAATGTAAAAAAGTGAGAAATGTGACTTTGAAATTGATTTGGAGATTAATGGGATGTCCGTTTGAATCAATAGTGCTTTACTTTCAGCCCTCGTTACTGCTGGAACTATTTTACTTTTGACAGCCTGTGTGTGTGTGAGATTATGGTGGCAGAAGGTGGATCCAGCTACAGTGGTTCTGACGTCCATCCGGCACCATTGCCATGGTTAGGAGGACTGGGCTGCACTGGGCTGGGCTGCGACAGGTCAAGGTCCAAACCCGTATTACAGTAGGTTCAGAAAACTTGAAAATAACCCAAGTTTGTATTAAAGACACCATGTGGAGGTTTTTCATCTGACCATCTGTTTGCTCTCTGCAAAAACAAGAAAGTGACATTAACCCTTGTGCTATCTTAGATGACCCCACCCTTACATTGACGTGTTCTCCCTACCATGACAAAGGTGGATAAAGGTGGAAAGATTTCATGTAATCCATGGACAGCAGTGAAGATCACTAATCATTGAAGAAAAAAGGTTCAGCGCACTGTCTAGTGGGTCTAGATGACCCAACTCCCAATGTTAAAGTACCTAGGATAGCACAAGGGTTAATTGGGTCCCCCTAATTCCACTAGACTTGAGCAGAAAACTTTTTCTCTGTTCGTGCCCATCTCTGTATTTCCATTAAGTTCATGTATGACAAGATGTTTACCTCAGGAACACAAAAGTGTTTTGATATGTATCTCTGGTTTACAAATATTTATTTGGTATTCTATTAGTTTAAACCCCTTTTCACCTATGTTTTTGCTTTCAAGAAGATGCTAAGTTAAGGTAATTTGGAAGCCAAAGTGGTTTAATGCATATTTGCATCAAAGGAAGAAGCAGTTTAATTGCAAATCCTTTCACAAGGAGCTTCAAGGAATGCAAGAAAAGCCTCAAACACTTGCAAAAAAAACCCAGAATTTTTCCCATTTTTTAAAATTAATTTAGCTTCAAAACATTTTAAAAAGGCCAAATTATCCACACAAAAAATTTGCTTTTATAAACATAGCACTGAACGCATTGCAGCTTCAAGACAGAAAACCTTTTGTTTTATATTTAAAAAACAAAAAAAATGCTTTTTTCCCCATTAACTTTACAATCACCTTTAAATGAATAAAGCAAAAAACTAAATAGAGGCTTTAAATGCTTCCTTACTCCTCACTCAAAAATCTCCATATGGTCTCCTTAAACTTTTTAAAAATAAAACATTTCTTGAAGGACCTGTTGTATTCTCAATAAACCCAAGCCATACTGCATGGATCTGCTTATTAGCTCTCTTGTGAAAGCCATAGCTAGCTGGAGTCCAGCCGAGTGCAGCCCATCCCTCGTGTAAACAGCGCCCCGAGTGGCCAGCTTGTGTAAAATGACATTGTGACTAAACTGTTAGAAATGCCAATACTGTTACCTGCTGATACATTCCTCAGACTGTGTTCTTTTCTGCCCACCCCCTCACATGAAGCTGTTAGTGATGCTGCATGTTTCCTGGAGCAGCAGCAGGACACATGGCGGTGCCCCCCCCCTGTTGAGGGGGAAGCTGTTCAAAAGCCAGTCAGGAATTTGCCAAACTGACTGCCATTAATACCCCCCACTCTTCCTGTGGCTGTGTTATTTTTTATCCTTTGACTGAGTGCATGTCAAATGAATGTCCAGTAACAACTTTGCTGTAGTTTTAGGCCATGATACTCTTTAATGCGTTTTGTGCATTTCTTACCTTCTTTCTTTTCTAGTATTCCTATGAAAGACAAAATCTATTCTATAAGACATATATATGAAAATATATGACTAGAAAAATGAATGAAGATTCACTTTTATGGCGATGTTTAATGAAATAATTCTTAATGTATGTTTCAGTAAAACTGCTTTCTCTTCAAGTGTAGAGACTTATTGCAGGGATGCAAGTATATTTGGTCTGTAAAGGATATCTTGTTGAAATTTTAGACAATGTAGAGTGATGCGACTCAATAAAACTGTAAAACTTGAGGTTTGTGTTTAGTCTGCATTTGTGCTTTTTCCTCAATTTAATATTCTGGTATATCTTTTCAGACTTTGGAAAAATACTTAAGATCTGCAAAACAGTTGAAATCTAACTTTGTTCTGAGCATGTGGGGCTGAAATTCTGTCTACAATCTCTTTTCATTTCTAAAACAATCAGGTGTACAAAAATAGTTTTTTTTTAATTACATGTATTAATTATTTAACTTGTGGCTAAAGAAAATTTTGGTTTCTTTTATAAAAACTACTCACATGAGTGGTTCATTCCTCATTCAGATACTTTGATCCTTCCAGAAAAATAAAGACTTTTAGATGTGTAAAATAAAAATCTGATGTAGAGGTTTAGTTTATTTAAATGTATTTAAAATACTTTTATGCAGAAAATCCAATTATTTTCTTTTTAGCAGGTATGGACTATATTTCATATGATTACCGTACCAGATTCAAGTGTGTTTTACCAAAAAGAAGCTGCCAGGTTAGGTTAGCTGGGAACCAGCAGAACAGTGGCCATGTGGGCTGGAGGTCAACATCTATAAATGTTTGCTAACAGTAAAGTCAAAATTAGAAACATGAAGAAAAGTAAGATCTGCTCCTGACTGTTGGAGCTTGATAGAGTCATAAAACTGCAGAAAACCTGAGGGTTTCAGTCAGACATCACTGTTGGCTCATTGCTGTTGATCCATTCAAGTAGGTTAAAAATAACATTTCTCAGATATTGGGGGGGGCACGGACTTCAGCAAAAGTTCATGGTTTGATGCTCCTTTAGGTGATTTCTAAACCAGGACTACAGTTACCACCGTTTGGGTAAGAAACACCTGGATGGTAGAGCAGTGTCACACCTTCCCAAGGAGCTCCATCACAGCGACGCTGGTACTCTGGCCGAAGATGAAAGCGCCGCAGATAAGGGTCACCCCTCCCCAAGCAGTGAGGACAACCCTGAGAGGAGACACAGGGGATGAAGGTTGTAGCATCATTGAAACTGCTGAAAAGGAAAATTGTTCTCTGATGGTTTTACAGTAAAGCAGAAAATCCTCCTAAGCACTCCTGCTAAAGAATGTCTGAAGCTACATTCACTCAACCCTCAGCAATGTGCGTTCGAGCAGCCACTTCCAATGAAAAGTCTATGTAAATGTGCAATTTTAGCTCCCAAGTTCCCCTGATTTAGATCAATCTAGACATCTGTTTCTATCAAACAATCTAGATTGATATCTTTTAAGAAGAATGTTCAATAACAATTTTGCTAGTAGTTTTAGGTCATCCTGTCCTTGAATTGATATTTATATAGATCTATCCAGATTATACAAACATAGAAGACAAACTCGGTTGACGTGCTATTTGCTCAGTGTCTTGAGTTTTTTGAAGATCTTTCTTTTCTATAGAGATCTATACCATCCAGATCTCTATCTAGATCAATCTAGATTGACATATCTATAGCTTAATTTCTATCTCTTCCTAGGTTTAGAAATCATAGATACATAAATCTTTACCTAGATCTGGGTGATTAAAGCGCTTTGGGCCTTAATCAAGCAAGAAAATCAACGTTTACCATTTCACTTGGCTCCTCTATACCTGCTGAAGTTTTACCAATGGCCTGTAGTCAGTTAGTGAAGGTATACACTATGTTTCTTGAAAGGGTGATGGTAACATTTAAAGCTATTTAAAAATGAAATCAAAGCCATTTTAAAGCGCTGAAAAAGTCTTGAAGCAGCCCAGAGGCCTTGCAGTGGTCATGTGATCTTTAGCTTGATAAAGCAGCCAACCAAATTGTGTCTCTGAACTTTATTCCTAACAACCACACAAACATCACATCACTGTCATGACTGTGGTTCATGGAGACTCCTCACCTGGTTCTGCAGGACACGGGTTCAGTCTGCATGCAGAACATCAGACAGAGTCCTGTGGAAACACAGAGCAGCCTTTAGCAGGTCATGCAAAGTCCTAACTGAGCATGCCCAGACCACAATCCACCTGGAAAGATGAAGATGAAGAAGGCACTGATTCCCCCGATGACACCGATGACCTTACTGATGTCGGGTACGAACACAGCGATCAGAAGTGTAATTATGATCCAGAGCACCGTCAGCAGGTAGCGGCTCCGCCTTTCCAGCTTTGCTGAGGCCACACCTTCCCGCTGCCGTCGCTGCCAGCTCCGCAGAGAGTCCTGAATGACCGACCTGTTAAGGAAAGTGGGGATAAAATCACAACTGACAAGATACTAGGACCTTAAAAGTAAGAATTTAAATCAAATACCATTATTTAAAAATTTGACTCGCATGTAGAAGTGATTTGTGACGGTAGCTAGAAACTATAAACTGATCGTTTAGTCTGTGGTAAATATTTAAAAAAATATTTCAAATGATCACGGGAGACTACTTTGTCTGAGAAATGTATGAAAAAAATGCATTTACACTTTGTGATTTTGGGAAAAAGCAGTAATTTTTCTGTGTACTGACTAAATTTGATTGACTATATCAGCGTCTATTTTTAGGTTCCAACCAAATAGCAGATTTGAAATAAAATCTTCCAAATAAACCTTTGTTTTCCATTCATAATTTGTTATGTAGTTTTTTTTTGTTTATATAAATGACTTTTTTTAATTTTCATTTTTTTCTTTTAACTCTTAACAGGCTGTCTTCTTCAGAATCATTTATTCATTTATAATCATCAATATTTCCAAATTAAACTTAGAAGTTTTTTAGTAAGTTCAAAAATATTTACGTACAAAAAACAAAAAGGAACTAACTTTTCATGCCTTCCACTAACAAACAGATTTCCTCTGTCGTTCATTCTGGAAGCGCCGTCTTGAAGTTGAGTTTCAGCAACTGGACTTAAAATCTTCTTCCTTGAAACATTTCGCTGCTCATCCCTTATGTTTTTGCATTTTTAGGTTTGAAGCCTCAAAGTTTTCAATAATTTTTTAGGTTTGACCTATAAGCATCATTTGTTTTCCCTAAAATGTTCTAATTTTTAAACTGTTTGTCTCCCTTTTGACTTATTTATGTTTTGTCATACCGATGCTTCAATTTGTGGGGAAATTCCTGTAGCAAGTAGGCTAATAGTTGCACTAATGTACTTCCACTTTTAATTGCTCTTATTGTAATAATAAAAAAAACTTTTTTTTAAAGACTAAACTGGTTTAAAAAGAAAAAAATGGTTGCACCCTTCCTGACTACATGGTATTTACCCGGACTTGGGGGCAGCAGGATAATGTAGAAAAAAACACTGCCAAAGAAAAATAAGCATATTTTCTATTGGGATACGTGAGAAAAAGCATTATTGTCAATACCCCATTACATAATTTTAACTTGCACAAAGTTGACTTTTAGCTGCTTCTGTTTGGTTTTTTGAAGCGTTCACCTTCTCACCTGCCCAGCAGCACGAGGATGGGATAGATAGTGATGATGGAGACTCCAAACAGCAGCCTGGCGACAAGCATCATGACATCACTGCTGGCATATGACATTAAAATGTCGGCCTTCACCTCCCTCCCAAATGTCAGGTACCCATAAACCCCTGCAATAGACAGAAACCACTTCATTCAGCAAAGCAATCACTTCTAAACATTACACTGTCAGACACTTTATAATAAGAGTTTAATGTGTACTTATTATATTTCTGCTTCTATTCTATTTTGCATTTTACCTTGTTACGTGCAGCACAGTGGTTAGCGCTCTTGCCTCACAGCAAGAGTTCAAGTCCCGGCTGGGGGACTTGAAACAGAACACCAATGGGGGACTTTTCTGTGTGGAGTTTGCATGTTTGCATGCGTGGGTTTTCTCCGGGGACTCCGGCTTCCTCCCTCCGTCCCAAAACATGCTTCATAGGTCAATTTGGTCACTCTAAATTGTCCATAGGTGTGAATGTGAGAGTGAATGGATGTGTGATTGTGGCCCGGCCACAGACTGGCGACATGTCAAGGGTGTACCCTGCCTTCGCCCACAAGTGGCCGGGATAGGCTCCAGCAGCCCCGTGACCCAGAAAGGGACAAAACAGAAGAAGATGATGAATGAATGAATTTTACCTTGTTACAATCTGTTTTTATACTCTCTTTTTATTTTTTACTTACATATATTTCTTGCATTTTTGTGTATTTGTTTAGATTTGATGGCACGGGGTAGATGACACAGCAAGAATTTTATTTCACGGAGAACGTTGCTTCTTATGACAATAAACACTCAGAATCTTGAAGGTTTTTTTCTTTCTTTCTTTTTCTTTTTAACAGATATTTAGTTCAGGTGTGTGTCAGAGGAGTGCGAGGCGGGAGGCATCTGACCTGTGAGGGAGTAAATGATGAGGCAGATGACCATGGCCACCACAGAGACTGCCACCCAGTGGGAGAGCTGCTGGTCCTCCATGCTGCTGTAGATGGCGATGGAGGCCTCGTGGCACTGAAAGAAAAGTGCAAAACACACCTGCAGTTCCAACTGCAACAGTAATGCCAAAAACTGACCAAAAAAAATAAGAACACTACTGCAATAACAGGATTTTAATTTCTTTCATCTGTTAGGAGAATGTAGATCTAATATGTTTTAGCTTCCAGTTGAAAAATCTGTTTTCCAAGTTAAAATGCTACAACAAGATATTAATAATAAAATATAACAATAAACGTGAATCCACCGTGCCTGCGTCTTTGTTACCTGCGTATGTGAAACTTTCGAGAATCAGGCAGAGCAGCTTCTGCTACGTGAAAACAACTGAAGCCCGTTGAGACAACTGTGTTGTAATTTTGGGCTAGATAAATAAAACTGAAAAGAAAACTGTCTTAATAAATCCAGATGTCAAGGAAAACTCCACAATTGTTGCAAAACATTGACTTTCTCTAAGCACAGTAAACTGGTAGGAAAATGCGTTCAGTCAAACTAGGTTCTCTCGTGAGTTTTGTGACAGTCGTCACTGAGGTTTCTGCCTCCTCCACATGGCTGCAGTCAGTGGCCTGCAGCTCTGCAGCAGCAGGACCACACTAACAAATGTCAACTTGGACTCTAGCGGTCTGACAAAATCACATTTTTAGTTGGTGGACTCACTTGAAAACCAAAGCAGATGGTTGGAATCACACTAAACATGGAGGTCCAGGAGCTCTTCCTACACAGACAAACAAATGTTCCATTTATTTACCTAAAAATGTCCTTGAGCTTTAGATGACGCTGCTGCTTTTAGACCTAATTCACAATAAGATCATGAAACAAACAAGTTTGGTCATAAAACCTTGAATTTGATTAAATACATGAAAGGTGTCTTTCTTATGTTTTATGTGGTTCTGATAAAACTCAAAAATAAGAAAACAAGGGAACATTTAACATGTTATTTACTTTATTATTTGTACTATAGAAAAAATGAAGTATCGCAAATGTCAATGTTTTCTACCTTTTAACAGTTTAAACTATGGGATTTATTTGGAAGTCTTGTGACTTTTGATGCAGAAAGAAAACAAGTGGAAACAGAAACAAGTAAAGAACATAAAAAAACTTGCGGTAAAGTACTAAACGCAAGTAAATATGCATGTGACAAAAATATGAAATAATAACTTTCTAACAATCAAAACCATTTTAGGAACTAATTCTGTTTTTCTTTTTTTTTAAGTGATTTGGATTGTAGAAAAAAAACAACTATTTTTATGAAAAGGAAGTTATAAACATGAATTACAGGTAATAAACCTCAATGAAATACTGACTCAAAAGTGCTGCTTCTCTGAACAATGTTTAAAACTGAAGCTTTCATTTCTTCTTTCCAATGTGAAAACACGATTGCAGTACCAATCTCAACCACTGTGTGGCAGGGATTCATACTGCTCCTTAGAAAATCATTCAGTAACGGGGATAAAATGATTTAGGTCAAAGATTTCACACATATTTCATGATTGTACGAAAACATACCCAGTGGAGTGGATCGGGATGTGAACTCGAACAGTCGGTAAGGTGTGATACTTGATGATGATGGCCACGGTGAGGTAGGTGGCAGCCAGAGTACCAAGAATGCTGTAAAACACAGAAAACTGCTTAGAGTTATATTCCTGTTAAAAATGATGATTCTAATATTATTAATCTAAAACGGAGATGTCCACACATGGAGAAAACCTAGAACAGTAAAGAACCTTCCAGACCAGAATCAGTTCAAAAACAAGGACTCATCCATCCTAATAACAAAAGATGGAAAGAAGTGCAGGTCTCACTTGACTAGAAAAGGTAAGGGTTCATGGTTCAAAACAAAGAAAGAGACTGGTCAAAGGTGGATCTGTAGGAGAAACTGTTAAGCAAAAAGAACACAATAACTGGTCTCACATTGAATAAAAAAAATCTGTATCCTACACAACACCTTAGGACAAATGTTCTGATGATGAGACAAAAAGGACACTTCCTGCATGTTTTTCATGCCGGTAAATCTGGTTTCAAACTAATTGCATTTCATAAAGAACATTTTAAAACCTATTAGACCATGAGTAAAACATGGTGGCGGTAGTGTGATTGTAAGGGCAGGTTTTCCAGCTGACTGGTGGACCTATAATTTAGTTCAGAGAATCTTGTCTATTATTTCTGCACCAGTATAATAAGCAAGACCACCTCTGAGTGGATTGACCCCTTCATGCCATATGTCGCTCATTCGCCATGTGTCAATAAATCAAGGAGTCTACTCAATTAAGCATCATCTTTAACGCTCAAAACACGAGGAATATTTTTTATTACTTACTGTAAATAAATTCAGGCATAAAGAGGTTAAAGAGAAACTAGAAATGGTCTGTTGAGATTCTGATTAAAATCTGACTGGAGATGCTTTTCATCCCCTTAATATTCATTCAAACCAGAAAACGAACTTCTTTTTATCTTTATAAAAAAATATTGTGGCTAAAAAGCTAACTTTTCTGTTTACTTGCATTGTTTGAGATACTAATCTCCATCAACTAAAGGTAACTAAAATGTATATTTTTAACAACATTATATAATAGTGAAAATGGAATTTCACTAGTATTTCTGTCTCATAATTCAAAATAAAAGTCAATACCGGAATTCTTTTTTCATTTTCACAATAAAGTCAAAAATAAAATGAAAAATCAATCCGCCAAACGGCTTTTTCTGTTTCTTCCTTAAACCGCTCATTCTGTCACAAAATTAAAATGATTAAAAATTTATTTGACATTTCATTTTCAAAAAGTTATCTAGTAAATATGTAGCAAAATTCATTTAGAAATATCTAATTTGACAATTAAAATAAATGAACAGACATGCTTTTTCATTTTCACAATGTAATTGAATTGAATCAAAAATAAAATTTAAAATCAATTCTCCAAAATGCTTTTTCATTTTTTACTTCAACACTGCTCATTCTGGGATTTAATTAAAGTGATGCAAGAGGGGATTGCATTTTAGTTTTCACATTCACAGCGCAAAAAGTGTTGCATAATTAATTTCCAGTCAGCATTTCCAGGTGGGAGGTGAGGCGATGACGTTTTTGGTACATTTTACACTTTCTGGAGAACTTTTTGAAAATGAAATGTCAAATACAGTTTACTTATCATTTTAATTAAGTGACAGAATGACAGTGTTGAAGAAGAAAAAGAAAACGCCATTTGGCGGTTCGATTTTTCATTTTATTTTTGAGTCAACGAACACAGCTTTATTGTGAAAATAAAAAAGCATTTCGGGGATTGACTTTCAATTTGAATTATGGGACAGATATGCTTCCATAGATCTCTTCTTTCATATAAAAAATGATAAAATGAAAAAAAGGTAAAAAGAAAAAGCTAAAAATGGATTTTTCATTCCTGTGATTTTAGGCAGTCCTGTGTTCAATAACCCACTCCGCTCAAAAATGTGTTTTATTGTGGCATTTTTCTGATTGACCTGTCCTATATAAAGCAAATTAGGCTTAAAATTGCATTTTTAAGTATTTTTTCTCAAATTTTTTTGTGTCAGGAGCAGACGGAAAGAAAATCACGTTTGTGATGCAGAAAATACATTGGAGGGGCAAGAGCTCCCTGCTCCACAATAAAGAGGTACTACTGCCGCTCTGCAGAAACTGTCATAGGAAAAAACAGTTTTTTTTTGTTTTGGCTAATAACGGAATACTTATAATTAAAAGACCACTGGAAACAGTTCCATCAAACGGCTTAAGAAAAATGTTAACATTGAGGCTTGAATGCATTGATAGAAGTTAACCTTGTGTATTTCTGCAGGCTGATCTCTTTGGGGATGGACAGCGGCAGGATGATGAAGATGCAGAGCAGCAGCAGAGCGAAGCGGTGGTCAGTGTAGAAGTGGTAGAGCATCTCTGACTTTGGCAAACCAGTTACCACCTCGTACAGCGAGCCGCACACTGATGACAGAAGAAAGACCAAAAACTCAGGATGTGCCGCTGCAACACACACACAGAAATCTACACAGAAACATAAACGACGATGCAAACACTGACACTTTTCCAGCTGGTCGTTCATGATGACCAGAAAGGCAACAGATATCATGAAGAGGTTGAAGATGAAACAGATCTCGCACAGCTGCCCGATGGCCGGTCCGCAGACCTCTTTGACCACAGCCTGGTATGTGCACCGACCGCTGATGGACGAGGAGTAACCCAGGATGATGAGGCTGCTGGTGAGGAAGACGAGCGAGATCTAAGCCGAGAAAGAAAAATATCAGTGTCGGTAATTACAACATGTTTTTTGTCCTTTCCAAGACAACATACTAGTATTTCTTTAGCCTCATTAACTAAATTTTTGCCGCCTAAAAAATAAGTTGTCTTCTCAGTTGGTGTTTTTTTTCTTACAGCTTTAAATTTTTAGAATAGCGCACCTCTTAATTTAGTCACTTAATTTCTACTAACACGCTGCTAAGACAACATTTTCAAAATTCATTTTACACCATCATCACTTTAAGTGATTTCACATGTTCTTCAGAATGAAGTATAAGAATTTTCAAAATAAAATAACTTCTTGAACCAGTTTTTAGCCATGGCAGCTCAACTTTCCTTTAATGATTAAACACTAAATAGCTTTAGTATTTTTTTTATTATTATTGTCAAATTACACAACGTTCCCAATGCAGGTAATTTTTAGATGCAAAATGTTCTCTACTTTACTTTATTATTTTGAATAATAATGTTTTTAAAAATGTATTTAGCAGAAATCAGATGTATTTTTTGTGATGCTTTGCAAGGCTCTAATTCTATTTCCTTTAAATCCATTTAAAAGTGTCCATATTTGCTTCACTATGAAAAAGATAAAAATAAGATAGATTGACAAAATCCTGCTGCACAAGAAAAGTAAAAATCTAATCCGATTTAGTTCTACATGAGGCTCTGGAGCCACATGTGGCTAATTGGCTTTTAGAAACATGCAATTAATTTGAATAAACAATGAGTTTGACGTTTTTATTTTAATCAATTAAGTATTTTTATTTGCATTTAGATTTTTTTAACATCATATAAATGAGTAAAATGACCACCAAAAGTTTACAAACAGTATTTTCTGTCAGAGATTTATTATCCTTACATTCTGATGCACAACAGTATCTAGTCGCTGTTCAGAGACAAAGTTCTTAAAATATTCAATTGCATTAAAATATAAAAATGTATTTAAAAAAAAGAAGAGGGGGGGAAACCAGTGTTGTCATGTTAATAGTAAAAGGAGGAAATGGATAAATGAGCATCAGTTGTTATGATAGCAAATGCAATATTTGATTTTCTTGCTGCTATAATGCATATACCGGCACAATGGCATATAAATGAAATGATCCATACTTAACACAGGGTACATTTTATTTTGAAAGGATGTGTCAAAAGTAAATGTGTTGTACCATATATAGAAAAGTAAAACTGTGAACTGATTTAATTATTGTAAATATTTAAAAGCTACATTTTATGAAAGAACGGCTTAATGGCCATAACATTTCTTAAACAATAAAAGTGACCCTCACTGGGTTGTGGTCAGTAAGAAACTGGATTAAATGACTCTTGAAAGGTTGCAGACCCCTGTTCTTAAAAAAAAAAAAAAACTCCCAGAATCCTAACGTGCAGAAAACTTTTCCTGTTAACCAAAGGGGGAGGGGGGGGGCGCAAACAGGTGAGCACAGGTGGAACTCATCACCTTAATGAGCTTCCTCTTTCAGCAGGTAGAGCCTCCACTTTGCAACTAACGATATCTATAAAAAAAAAGTACACCCCACCCACCAAGCGCCACCTGCAACACCTTAAGTTACTGGGCTCACCAGCTCCACCGTGACCGCGCTGCGGACCCCCCCGGCTCTCTCGAAGGCCCATGGAAAGTTGAGGAGGCCGGCGCCCAGAGCGGATTTCAGCATGACGAACACGGCCCCCGTAGAACCGAGCCGCGGCCCGGCGTCCAGCGGCGGCTTGGCTGTGGACGACGTCAGCAGACTGATGCTCTCTCTGGCGAGCGCCTCCATGTTTGCTCTCCGAAAACTCAGAGGGAAGATGCTCGAGGCAGCAGCCGCGAGCTGGGATGCTGGGTGGGTGTGTCCGGGTGGGTGTGCCCGACGGAGGAGACTGCTTCTGGTGCGTTCAAGTGCTGCTCGGAAACTAAGCTTTTAGTTGTAACCCCAGTATTGTGCGGTGCTCTAAAACTTGTTTTTTAAAGCAAGTATGCTTTCCTTCCCAATCAAAAAGTATAATTCCCATAAAGTATATTCATCATAAATCAAGATTAAGACCACGTGTGGTAACCTAAAAAAGTTTAGTACCAAACATTTTCAAAGACCCACTCCAATGAAAACCAGTTTTGCTTTATTTTAAAAGGTTTTTTTGTGGGATTTTTCTTGCGATGGACCTATATAAATGAAGGTTAAATGTTCAATTCTGAGTAATTCTTTATTCAAATAGTTGTGAATCAGGAGCAGGAAAAAAAAAAGAAGTTTTAAAAAGCTTGCAGCAGTGATGTAGGAGCTACCATCGGTGGGCCACAAGCTCCCAGGTGTGCACCATTCCAATACATCCACTTTTTTAATGCACCACTAATGTTAGCTTGGGGTTGCAAAGAGCTGTATCTAGCGAGACAAAGTGTGAACAAAGGGATGATGGGAAACGAGGTCAGGCTTACTCCACACCAACAGTCCTGCCCACAACTCAGAGACAAAATTCTAATGAACTCCAGTTGCTCTAAAGTAACTGACAAGTTTTTTGATTTTGTCTCAAACCAGATTTATCATAATTAAAAGACTACTTTGAAAATAGATAAGATCGGAATTTTAATGAATGCAAAATCAGGAAAATCACTTTTTTTCACATAAAATCAAAAACAATTTCATCAAATTAAGGCTGCAAGTAAACAAAGGACAACGCAAATCCTGGTTGCGACACAGAGACACAAAAGTAGGTGAATATTTTTCTCCACCACAGATTCGAAAAAAGTTGTTTGGTTGGCATGCCACCTCCATTGAGGCTATTTTAAATCAAAATGTCACACCATACCCATTTATTCTCAGAGCAAATATTTAAAAAATAAAATAAAAGTTGAACTCTGGGTTCAACTGTGGCTTGAATTGGCTGGAGAGAGCTGTGATCAAATAAGATTTTTATATTTCTGTCAGCAATGTTTGGTGCACACAAAAAAGTAGATACATTAAAATGCAAAGTCAGATTCACCTGTATGAGTCCAGCAGGAGTGACACTGGAGTGCAAATATTATGCAAGTCCGCATTTAGTGACCCAAGATGTCTGCTTCATTCGTCACTTGCAAAATTGGTTTTTCAAACACTTTTATGAGAATGTGGTAGAGATCCAGAATTCATTTGGTTGACTCACAGGTTGTGACGTTAAGGTTTTACAGCAGATCTTTAAAGGATAAAGCTTCCTTTGCTTCACAGAAAACAGCATTTGAACTTCTTTCCACTTAAAAATGTGGGGCTATATCCAAATTAAGCCACAAGTCATTTGAGGGTAAAATCATTTCCACATTTGGATTTTCTCAAGCCCAGTTTGGTCAGTTTCAGGACTTCACGGTCATGTGAACCCCTTATTAATTTCTTCACACATCCAGTTCAGGCTTTCCAAGCCTAAATCAAAAGGCGACACATCTGGGCGCTGGTTCAGTTGTTCCAGGACAAAAAAAATTTAGCTCAGAACTGCCGCCAGGTTTCTTCCATGTGACCTGTTTGCCCAAACAGGAAATCCTTCCATCTGGGAACCTGGGAGTGAAGAAGGCCATGTGACCTCAGCTCACCACCGGCTTTCCCAAATCTCGTTAGAGCAGATAGCTGGTGCCGGGGTCGTTTCCCAGTTTCCCAAGGTTCTGAGGAGGATTAGCCAACGTCCAACCGGGCGGGTGACAGATTCACAGGCTGATCTGAGCGATTACGCTCACATAAAGAGAATCAAGGCCCATCACTGAATTCAACACTAAACCCAAAAGCTGAATGGAATTTGTTCCTTTTTAGTAGGTCGCTTTTCCTCAATTCTTTCAAGACATCTTGTGTGGATGCTGGTTTTAAGGATGCAGGGATGATCAAAACTACTACAAAGGTCAATAAAAAGCATGGTATTGTAGCTGGCCTTCCTGTCAACAGTTCTTAACTTGTATCATTTCTTTTAAGGAAACATAAAACACTCAAGAGCACAAAACATCAAAATTCAGCAGGTTGTAGAAGAAGTCCTGTATGACTATCAGTTCAAAATAAGGTTAAGCATCTCCAGTTCAGCTTTGTTTGTCCATCTAATATTATAACCGTTGAGTCTGTCTGATCCGACTTTTGGTTTGATTGTGACTAAATCAGGCTCCAAAGACACCAAGACGCTAACAGAGCATGACTATGTTTGTTTTGTTTTTGTATTAAAGACCCACTCCAATGAAAATTGTGTTTTGGGCGATTTTAAACATGTTCTTGCGGCATTTTTCTAATGATGGAGAACATATGTTAAGAAACTTAAGCTTAAAGTCCCACTCTGATCATCTTTTGGTCGATTTTAAAAGCGGTCTCGGTGGTCTTTTAATAATGATTATGCCGTTTTTAGCCAAAATCAAAAAACCTGTTTTCTACAACCTAGTTTTCACCAAGCTATTTCCCACCAATTTTTGTCTGCTCCTGATTCACACAAGTTGAAATAAAAGAAAATACTTGAAATGCAACTTTAAGCTTCATTTTCTTTAGATGCGCCCGCCATCATCAGAAAAATGCCACGTTAAAAACACCAAAAACTATTTTCATCAGAGTGGGTCTCAAAAATGCACTTCTAACCATTTGTTTATACAAATTGTTAGGAATCAGGAGCAGACAGAAATATGCAGTTTGAAAAACACAATTAAATCTATAAAATGAGTTTAGAGCCTCTGGATTCATCTAAATTATTCTTGTATAACTTTTATCATTGCTAATTAGCTTAAAATAAACTAAAACAAAGAATAAATAAAATATAAAATCATTTTGATAATGCTTTTTATTTGATGGATTATACATAAACACCCCTTCTGTTAACAGTAAGATCATGAGTAATGCTTGAACAGAAAGCCCAACCAGAGTTTGTTTCATATATAAAATATAAAAACAATGCACAAATGTGAACAAGACTTAGAAAACCTCTCTGATCATCCCTGGGCTGCAGAGACCTGCAGCTGTGTGCCAACTTCTTTTTTCTTAAAACGGAAACTTCTCTGTCATTCTGACAGATTCAATAAATAAAAAAAATAAGAAAGTTCAGTTGATTGCTCAAAGGTGAGGAGGGAATCATGGGGGCAGTGTCTCCTCATCTGCCTGGGCCGGAGCTGGTGTTTCCAGGTGTGTTTAACCTGACCAGTTCGTTGAATACCGTTCATTGGTCCACAAACACACAAACACCAACCGTGAAAACACAGGAGGCACAAAAAAACACTTTCCATGAGTTTTCCGGCTTAAAAACCTGTGGTCCGCCTCGACGGTTCCACTTCACCAGCCTCAGCCCGGCTAGCAGTTCGGCTCTGGAGCAGCCGAATCGCTCAGTCACACCGTGGGGGTTTTCCCTGTGCTCGTCTGCTGCTGCAGGTATGTGGGCCGTTTGATGCGGGGCTTCCTGCGCTTGGGTTTGCTCTTGGCCTTGGTGAGCTGAACCACAAAGAAGGACAGGACAACCATAGCTCCCAGGAAGGCAAACACGGGGATGGTCTGACCCACTTCCTGGTTGTAGCGACCCGGCATTATCCCTGAGCAGACGAAAAGTAAAACGGCCTTTATTAAACATTTTATGTATCCTTCAGCATCAGCAAACACCTCCAACATTTTCCAATTTTATCCTCTAAAGAATTCCACACTGCTTTACAGGACAAAAATGCAGCGATTGTAGATCCACAAAGAGAGAGGTTCACTATTAGGTATTTTCTTTCATTTGTCTTTTCCCTTTTTCTCTCTAACTTAAATATTTTTGATTCAGTGGAGAATTTAGACCCTGGTTTTGCTGCACACTTCAAACCGTCTCATCAGTCATGCTGTCTAAAGACAGAAGAAACTCATGGACTGATTTTAAAAGGAGACTGAAAGAAGAAAGCGCAGTAAGAGAAGAAATGAGGCGATGCAGGTGACATTAAGCTGAGGAGAGCTTTGTGCGTTCATCAAAGGAGGAGTCTGAACCTGAACTAATGGTGACTATCCATCATTTGAGCATCATTCAGATGTTAATGAGTCCACCTCACTGACTGAATCTAGTCAAATATTACTGTTAGACTGAACGCCCTGTGGTGTCCCGAGATTCACTAGAAAGGATACGTCTGCTGTTATGCTGATACTAACCTTTAGCTTTTTATTTTTTATTTTCATCAAAAAACAACATATTGTACAGATTCTAAAGTCTCTGCAGTGTATTTATTGCAGCTTGAGGGAAAAATGTAAGATCCTCGTTCAGGATTTCAAAGTTTGGTGCTTTTCATTTGAAAAGCTTGACTTTATTTTGAAAACTTTCCCGAATCTTTCCAACGTTGATGTCGATTTCCTCATTTCCTGCCTTGGTTGTTTTTATAAATCAATTTTAAATCCTTGTTTTATTTTTATATGTTGTGTTTTATCTTTACTTAAAACAAACACACAATATAATGCAAGATTTGCAAACATTTTAAAAAGTTCTTTATAAATAAGGTTTATGTTTTTGGTTGATTATAAATGTAGCATTTCTTGCTAACTTCCACATAACATAAAGACTAAGACTCAATAATTAGACAAATAAAGTGTTGGACACAGTAAGAATTATTAATTCCTTAATTCTCAAATTGTAAAAAACCAAAACAAAGCTTATTAAGCTTGAACCGTATGCTCAAGTTGCTAATCTGTTTGTTCATGTCAAGTAAAAGAGTAAAACAGTTGTAAAAATGGGTCCTAAAATTTCACCTATTTCTCTGTCTTTGAATCCATTGTGTTCTCCATCTACACATATTCACTGAAGGCACTAACAGATTCATTTCTTCAGTGAAGGATCATGTAGTCTTGATCTTATTTAATTCTTCTACATTTAACTTCAGACTTGGGAGTTTTGGTTCATGGCTGTACCTCCGGGGATGTCCCAGGCCCCGCTCTCCCCCGGGGACAGGGGTCGGACCTGGGGCCGGTACGACTTCACGTTGGGCAGAGCCACTTTGTCCAGATCCACAGACAGGAGCTTCTGGTGTTTCCACAGGTTACTGGGAGCAAACGGCACAGACACAGTTGTCAGAAAAACTGCATCCTTACACTAGTGGCTTCTGGGAAATGTGGTTTCTGACGCATGTCATTGCTAGACCGTCTGAACTTTTACCTGGGGGCTGTCTCATTAAGGGGCTGTGGCTTTGCCCATGACAGGTGGGGACAGGCTGGAAGGGGGCGGGGCTTTGGGTCTCCCAGGTGAGCCTCTAGAACTTTGGAGTAGCGGTAGAGATGGTTGCCTGGTAACAGAAGGGGATCAGTTAAAATCTAACAGTATTACAAAAAAGATATGCTAGATGCAGATATAGAAATACTATTAACAAATTTTTAAAAGTCAGACTGATTATTTTATTTCTGAAACTACTTGGTAAAAAATAAAATGGAGTAAAAGGCATAACATACTGAACAATAGTAGATTGAATACAGTCTATTACTTTTTTGCTGAAGTGCTTTTGAACAAAGTCTTTGCACCTACAACTGCTGCACTACGTGCACTCGCTAAATCATGGGCTTGAAGTCTCGCTGCTTCTTAGATGTGATCGCGACTTAAAGACGGGTCAAGTACGGAGGTCAAACTCCTTTAAAGCTTCAGTGAGTCAAGGACCCCCCACCCCACCCCTCTTCATCTAATACACATCACATAGAAATCTAGAAATCTGTTTCTAAATTAAATATACAATCAAATCAAATATTGCTAATTAATGTTTGATATGCTAAGACAACAATTTCAAAACTTGTGCGAAACAGAAAATGGTGTTTTTGGTGTTTTTAACATGTTCTCTTGGCCTTTTTCTGATGACGGAGGACATGTATTAAGAAAATTAAGCTCAAAATTGCATTTCTAAATAATTATTCAAATCAGAATGAATGAATGAACAGATGAAAAAGATGCCCCTTGAATAAGAGTGTATTTGTTAAGTAGAAACTACGCTGGTCGGGCCACAAACTGCCTGCTCCGCCCCGCTCCGATGCATCCACTTGCAGACACATAGATCCATGTTTTCCTTGTCTGAGCTGGCATCCAGCTAAAAACTGTGGCTGGATAGCTCCGATATTGCTCAGCATTTTCGTTGGGTTGTTTAGTTGGGTTGTGGACCAGGATGTATTCAGACTGAAAATGCGTCACGGATTATCCGGGGAAACAAACTCTGGTTCACTATAAGCGGACCAAATGTGTCCGGTCTGAATACACCCCAAATAAAGTTGAACTTGAAATGTAAAATGATACTCAGAACAGCTGTTGTGTCAATGAAAATGAATCTCGTGAGGGTCCATCTCACCTTCCAGTCTCTGTGGCAGTGGGTGCTCTGAACCAGTGGGAGGCGATACCCTGCTGTGCGAGTGGCTAAGGCTGGGAGGGGTCATACTGTAGGAGGTGTACTGCAGCAGTGCATCCAACAGCCAGAAACAGTCTGTGACATGAACAGGATAACAAGAGATTTAAAAAAAAAAAAGAAGCTTGTTGGGAGACCTTCAGCTGAGATGAGTCTCAGCATCAGATGTGAAATCAGCCCCACCTTTCTGCCTGTGGCTATCGTCAATACAGTTAGAGTCGCCGTACAAAACGATCCGGCCGCCACCCTCAGACGGCGTCTGGTACAGTCCTAGGATGGGAACTCCCTCCACCACGGCCGTTTCCTGCTTTAACACTTCCAGACCTGTGAACAGCCACTTATTAAAACTGCTCCTGGCAAAAGTCTCCTTTCCTGCGCCAGGAGAAACACTTGGAAAAGAGGTGCCGGTACCTTGGTCCTTCAGGTTCTTGGCAATCACAATCCCATCTTCTGGGAAACGGGCGATGCTGCAGCCCGAGGCATAGTACACTTAAAAAAGAAAAAAGAACATTTTTCTTTAAACAGTAAAAGCAAAAAGTCTCCAGGTGTTTTTAAAAGATTCTTACTGTCATGATCTGCCAGGCTGAAGTCTCCCTCATACAGCCCATCGCTGAAAGCCATCCCCCACACTGAGATCAAGTCATTCAGAGCTGGTACGTTAGCGCCCCCTGTGTCTGGCATCCACCACTGCCTGCAGATTGGAATGAGAAAACAACCGCATTAAATCAAGTGTGGGGAGCAGAATAGAAATCCTAGCTGCTAGCACAAAGAGTGCTCCAATGTCTGCATAAAAATGATTTCAGGCTGTTTAGAAGAACATAAATAACGACAACGGCAAAGCTGAGCAGCCCTCTGTGCTGCCTGTCACTCATCAATCCTGTGATCCAATGAAGCCAAAATGCAAAAAAACATAATTTCAGCTAATAAACTATAAATTCTAAATGAACAGTGCAATAGGCTGCATTAAAACATAAAGATAAAAAATTAATTCTAAGTTAAAAGGGAAAGTTGAGTTAAAAGGTGAAAAATAAAAAGATTTAAAAAAAACTCAAACAAAAACAGAGTAAAAAGCCAAATAATTTAGAGTAAATGAAAACATGAAATTAAATTTAAAATAAAATAAAAGTAACAAATTTAAAGTAAAACCAGTAAAACAATTTGACGAAAAAATGATGGATGCCAAAGGATAGCGAGTCTTCAAAATGGGTCACAGACAAACAGCTGACAGCGGCCGTCATTTAGACGCAGCTCCTGCAGAGGTTGATGAACCTCACCGTACTGGGAGAAACTCTGAATGATGTCGTGAATCCAGACATGGAAACATGGCTCCTCAAAAGAAATAAATCTGATCTTCATTCGTGTGCTGTTAAACTCTAGAAAAACTTGTGCGTTGTGTCGTTTTGAGTGAGAAACAGCAGATATTCTTCAATGACTAAGCTGAACAGGTGCTCCTACCTGGTGTTCTCGTCGTAGAACTTGACCTTCCTCATCACAGACGTGTTGTACCAGTCACTGAAGACGATGAGTGACAGCCCGTTGTCGACGTCCCTCCTCAGCTTGGTGATCTCCTCGGGGAAATACTCTTCCTCACCGTCAACCATCAGGAGTGTTCCTGGAGGAAACACAGCAGAACCACCAATCAGCCAAACTACAATCACACTTTTTAGATGGTTTTGTTTGTGGTGTTCGTACCGTACTGGCTGGCATCAAAGCATGTGATGGGGGCTCCCAGCACCTCTACAAAGTAACCCATGCTCCTCAGGTGCTGGTACATGTCCCTGAAGTTGGTATGGATGTGGTCCCCGTTCCTGGAAATGAAGAATCAAGCTCTCAAAGGAAAGCTGAACATCTCAGATCCCAAAGACGAAGCTTGAAGCAGCAGAGACTCACCAGTCCAACGGATCGTTCTTCATGCGGAGGTTGTCTCGGGGAAAGTACCCGGGTGGGTAGCGCAGGTTGTGATACTGGTCCCACAGCACCCTCTTGCTGCGAGGCGGGGTGGGGACAATCTTTACCTTGATGGGTAGTTTGACTGTGGAGGTCAACTCTCCCACATCTGACTGCGGGGAAGAAGCAGAACAGACGAGCGTCGTTACAAATGATCCAGCCTCGTTTCACAGCAGATCTGACCTCAAAACATGATGGATGAAGATGGATGAAGGCCAGAACAGGACACCTTAATCTACACTTTTTATAACTGCTTTCTGATCCAGTGTGAGAAAAAAATGAATAATATATTAGATAACCATTTTGTGCAGTGGGTGTCTAACCGCATCAGCATCTACCCCAACATATGACAACAACATTTGATCAGAAAATCTGAAATTATTTTTGTAACAAAAAAAAATAAAGATTCAGTGGTTAAATAACTCCTTGGTCAAACTACACCCTCTGTTGATAAAAAGCAGTACTGCAGCACCGTTATAGTACAATATGTACTCCAAAACACTTTTCCATAAACTTAGATGTACATTTGTCAAAAGATTTAAAAAAAATAAATGAAACAATTTATTTAATCTTAGGTAACTTTCAGCTTCAGATTTATTGTGTTGCATTACATGTAGAACCCACACCAAGCTTCAGTCCAGGTTCACTAAAGTGAATTAAAATGGAAGCTCGTCAAACTCTGAAGACCCTGAATTATTGTTAAAAACTTTGAGTCAAAAACTCTCCCTAAATTCCAAAAATTCAGCTCGAGTCTTTGAGATTAAGTATCCACAAAGGATCAGGGTTGCCAAGAAAAATATTTCACTTCTACTCTATCATCCTGCTTATTTGTTTTAGACAAACAAATAATAATAAAAAAAAAAGAAATAGTAAAATGTTTGACCAGTTAGACTTTTTCTACAAGAAATAAAGTTGTGTTTTTTTCCCCTTTAATTTTGTAAATGAAAATGTTCACGTGAAAAATGTTCTAATCCTGCACATAAATGGAAAAAATTTAATCTATTTGTGTCAAAAATGAATTCTATAACAACTGACATGTTCTGATTTTCATTTAGATTTTCCATATTTATAAAATATCCCTGCTTTTTGATTTTATAGAGGAAGACTAGATAAAGGATGACTGACAAACACTTTTTAAGGAAACGCAGAGTTCTGTCAATTCTGATGAAACGGAAAAATCTCAAATTAGTACAAATAAGTTATTTTTAGGCCAAAAATATTTGTAATCAAATTTAAGGAAATAAAAATCATTCCAAAGAAATACGAGTTGGTTGACCATAGCATCAACTGCTCACTGAAATCAGTTCTAACTAAATATCCAAATGTTAAAAAAAAATTTTTGCACATGTAGATCCAAATAATTTTAAAAAAAGCAGAAAAACAAATTTGGTTCAATTTGGTTGCATATGGAAACAGATTGAATGCTCCATCTGTCCACATAAGAAAAAGAGTCCATCTGTAAGCAGGTTGCAACCATGTTAACCCTTCACGGGCTGGATTAGATGCTGGACAAAATTAAATTTTACTCCAAGCCAGGCTTTTATTGTGAAAGATCTACAATGACTATGAACATGACTTGATCTACATGACAGAATAAATGAACATCATTGTAGATAAATGACACAAAAATGTGTAGTTTTTTGAAAAATCTGCTCAGGGACTCACGTCATTCTCTGCAGGAGAAGCCACTGTGACCATCACGTGGCCCTGAGCCACCCCCTCCCACGATGCCGCCTTCTTGGCCACAGAAATGGACACGGCCAGATAACCAGCCCACGGCCAAAGCACGGGGGAGTACGAGATTGCCACATCAATGTGGTCGCCGTTCTGGGGAAGGTACGGCTGCCAGATGGGCTGGAAAGAACAGAACAGTTCTGAAGAAGTCACGAAAGTGCAAGGCAAAGACGTTTTCTGCAGATTTATGAGAACTCGCCGGCTCACCTTGTCGATGATTCTGCCGGTGACTCCCATGCCATTGAGGATGGTCACGTTGACGATGGTGGGCATCCCTCCATAGTAAATGGGCTGAGAGCAGTAAGGCCACATGTATGGACACTCTGTCAGGTCAATGTAGCTCGGAGAAAGACTGCGATGAAAAACGGACGTGTTAGAACAACATGAAACCTGCTTCCAAGGAAATAAATTACGGGTTTTTATGCGCAAAGAAATATTGTCCACGAAAGCTGCTTGAACTTCAACTTTTTTTTAAAAATCTTCTCACATTACAGGACTTTTAATTTACAACACAATCATCACGAATAAGACTTTTACATCAAACAAAGCAATACAATACAGCTGGTTATTCATTTCTGTCTTTCTTCATATTCAACTTAAAAAAAAGAAACTTTTGAATTTTACATTAGAAAAAAAACATTGAAAAAGTATCAAATAAGAAATAAAAGTATATGAGTTTATATAAAATCTAGTTAATTTTGATTTATAAGGATGGTAAAGTTTAGATTAGACTTTGCATTTTGCTTTTGGGGTCCCTCAAGGATCATGACTGGGTCCTAAATATTTAAACTAGTATATAAATGGCCTTTTTAATGTATGTAATGGCTAAACTATATATTCTTTGGTAAATATGCAAATATGTTTTATTACGGAAACATTTTAAACAACCTAAGTTGTATATAATAAATAAATCAATTAGAAGTCTAAAGAATTTTTAGTACGGATGTGTAATTACGTATTTGTATGTATTTGGTTTTGCGTGATGTAGTTATTGATGTTTGTTTGATGAATATAAACATCTTGACTTATTAAGTTAAAAGATATTAAGCATATTGCAAATGTAATCTATTCAATAAACAAACTTTTGCTTTAGGATACACATTTATTAGTGTTAAGATTTGAATATTTTCATACCCAGGATGTAGCCAGAATACTTTCAAATTTAACAAAAAGACATGTCCAAAGCGTTTTCCTAAGTCGAATCCCAATTGCTTCCCTAGCCCTCTGGCTACATCATATTGCTCCACTTGTTGGGGTATTTAAAGCTATGTTTTCCTCTGATGGTTCAGAGGAACTCTGACCTCTTATCCAACTGACTAGTGCTTAAATACAGATGACCAGGAAAAGAAGTCACTGCTGTGACTTCACAATTTTGTGCCTCAACGTTGTGTAGTTGTTGTGTTTGTCTTAGGCCCTCACCTGGCCTGGGGTCTGTAGCTGTTCAGGATCTGGTAAGCTCGGATCAGGTCCAGTTTGCCATGGCCCTGCTCAAACATGTTGACCCCCGGCAGCCTGCGCGCCGAGGCGATCAGAGCCTGCTTCATGGAGGCCGGGTTCACCAGCTCGCGGTTTAGGACGGTGCTGCGGAGCAGAAGAGAGTGGGGGTTGTCATGGTTTCCTGTGTAGGTCAGGAGTGAGACGAGCTGATGTTTTTGCACATTTGACGGAGCTCAGAGCAGGGAGGGGGCGGCTGCTGCCAACAAAGGTGGAGTGGTGTTTAACGCAGGAACATAAGCAGCCAAACCAGCTCAGTTACAGCTCTGCAACAAGAGGGCTTTCACTGCAGCCGAGACATTCATCAGTGACACGCCTCCCTGCTCCAGGACACATTTCACCTCCTGTTCCAGAAGGATTACAGAATAAGGTAATTAAATCGTCAGGCTTGAATGTTGCACACATATAAGTCCTCTACAGGTCAGTAACAGCCCGCACACTCAGTGTGATCCTTCAGCTGCAGCAGGTGAGCCTGAATATCAAGTTGAACGGTCGGGTCTCAACAGGAAACCTTGTTAATTCTTTATATGGAGTCCCTGCATATTCTTAATATGCTCCTCATTACAAGACAAATACATGCAGCAAAGCCTGACAGCACAGAGATCCTAGATTCCCCAAGAGGCCGGTTAGTAAAACAAGGTAACATCCATCAAAATGATCAGAAAACCCATGCAGGTTTTCTTCAAATTAAAATCCAATTGAGTTCTATGAAAAACATAAAAAAGAAAACACTACAAAACTGTTTTTCATATATATTTGATTGATATCTGCCATGATAGAGTGCTTTTATTAAGGTACATTACAGTTTTTACTGATTTTTTTTTTTAAGTGGTCACACTGTCACTTTTTCTAGAAGGATTTCTGTGGTGAATTTCCTTCTGCTTCATTTCTTCTAAAAAAAGCTGCAGATAAATTTGACTTCAAATCCGATTTTTTTTTTTAAACCTTCCTTTTAGTTCCATCTCACACCTATTCTGAAAAATCCTTTTTTTAATTTGCCAAATGAAAGAGTGAGGTTTTGAAACCGACCTGGCCAGCAGTGTGACAGCCCCCGCCACCACAGGAGAGGCCACACTGGTGCCGGACAGAGAGCGACACCCTTCCTTCAGACCAGAGCCCCGAACTCCAGAGCCGTAGGTGACGATGTCAGGCTTTACTCTGCCGTAGCCCCCGGGCAGCTCCTGCACACGCAAGACACAGAGAAGATTCAAATCCACCACAAATATCAGGAATTTTTTATTAGCTTTCACATAATTCATAAACATAATTGATTACGTTAAGAACTAAACAATTTGGCAACAAATACGTTTGTTAGTGATGTGTTGAAGTATATAACTTTGTGGACTGAGCCTGTTTTTTGTTGCACTCTCTTGTCACAAACATATTGTAATAAATGTGTCTATTAAGTGTGTTGCTCAATGTAAGACACAATTTTTTGGCTCTGAGATTCCACAAAAACAAGTGAAACAGTTGATATGTTTAAGCTAACACATTAGCAAAAATGTAAATAAAATGTAAATGTAAACGAAAACGCATCGTAACTTTCTAAACCACATATCTATATGAAAAGATGAACACAAGAACACGACGCACAAACTTTGTTATTCCTATTGCTACAAATGTGGATGTAAAATAAAAATGCTTTTCTGATGTCTGTTTATCACATTTAGGCCTGCACAGTAAATCACGAGTTTATCGTTATCACGATATCAAGCGGTGTAATCCGCGTATCGCAAAAGTCTGCAAAAATTGCGATAAATGGTTACCTTAAATGAGCTAAAACAATCTTATGGCAGCTTGAAGTATTTAACAAATCAAATAAATCCTTTTATGCATTTGACCAATCAGATGAACCCCTTTTATGTTAGATACTCGCCTCTTATGTAGACGAGGGTCATTTGGAGTGTAAGTTCTGTTGACTCTTATTTAAAATCAAACTGTTGCAGTGAAATGGAAATTGTGTACCGGTATTAAGATGATTTGGTATTTGTTCATGCATGGCAAGTTATACAAGTTATATCATCATTGCAGTATTGATCACTAATATTGCAAATCGTAAATCTTCCTCATATCGTGCAGCCCTATTTTTAAGTGATATTTGTTCCTATAAGATCTTTTGCTGTGTGTAAAAAAGGTCATGTATGGTGTGATTGTCCAGTAATAGGAAAAGTTCTGCATTTCTAATAAAGAAACAAAATAACTTCTAAATGTTGTGTTACTGTAGACACCTAAGTATCGGTATCAGCAAATATTGGCTATCAGCCACAGTTGTCGGAGAAATACCGGTTATCTGTTCCGGCCAGAAATATTATATCTGCTCATCCCTACTTAGACCCTGCACTAGGACAAGAAAAAACAAAAATCAAATAAAAATAATAATTAATTCTTTAATGACATGCAGACACATTCACCCATAAAGTATTGATTAGGTTAATTCTAAAATTTTCAATCCATAAATAAATAAAAGTTCCCTACTTTTAACTTTTATGGCAAGCAAAAGGGGTCACAAAAGGTTTTGAAGGCTTAACCCTTGTGCTATCCTAGGCACTTTAACGTTGGGAGTTGGGTCATCTAGACCCACTAGACAGTGCTCTGAACCTTTTTTCTTCAATGATTTGTGATCTTCACTGGTGTCCATGGATTACATGAAATCTTTCCACCTTTATCCACCTTTGTCATGGTAGGAGGAACACGTCTATGTAAAGGTGGGTCATCTAAGATAGCACAAGGGTTAATACAGTGTTCCCCCACTTATTTGTGCCTCAATAATTTCAGATTTTTTTTCAAGACGCTTGCAAATTTCCCAGGAAGGGGGACAGAGATGTGGCGCACGCCGGCCCATCGGCTTCCTCCCGGGTGCTAAAGAAAGCATCAGAAATGTTTCTGAAGTGTTTTTGATGAGTAGGATCGGTGACGGACATTCTTCGGCCGCTTGGGGGGGGGGGGGGGGGTTTCTCGGTTTTAGTGGATTCTGCAGATTCGCGGGTGTCTCTGGTGCTTTACCGCCGTAAATATGTCACGAATACTGTATATTTAAAAGATTATTCTTAAAATTACATTTTTATCAAGACGTGGTATTTACTAGTTTGTTGATGGAAATGTAAAATAAAAATATAAATAAAAAGTATAATAACTTGCTTAAGCCTTTAAACTAAAAGTCAATAGCAAAAGAAACGAAATGCCAATACTTGGTAAGTAATTTTATACACCATATTAGGCGTTTCTTTTTTTTTTTTTTTTTACTATACTCTTTAACAATTAAAAGGCTAAAGAAATTTTTGCAGAAGCTGAAAACATCTGAAATGTTTGACATTCTTCTTGGGATTACATTAATCAAAAACTGTTTTTAATATACATTTTTTTGTAGTCATAACAGTTTTTGGTGGAGCAGATGATAAATTTGAAATAATAAGGCCATTCTGGTCATATTACTGTATGATGGAATACCCATTTTTAATGTCCCCTCACTTTTAAAGGCTAACAGGTTGGAACATCTGAGTGCAGCCAACCTCAGTTTCTAACAATAGCAGGGACTAGCTTGGTGTTTTGGGTTTGAGATGCTTGTGGAACTTAAAAAATAAAAAAAAATAAAAAACTTATAATAAATGCTAATAAATGCATACATTAAATGAAGAACCCAGATGTCTGCCTCCATAATTGTGCAAGTCGTTCAAGTTTATGTTAGAGTTTTTGCATGGCTGCATTAACTCACCCACGTGGTCATGCCTCTAGAGGAAAATCTAGCAATGTTGTCCTCAAAGTCAATTCCTCCAACCCCGATCACGTCCATCTGGTCAGCTGGATTGTTTAGGGTTCTTTCAGAAGAAGAAGAAATAGATTTTGTGGGAAATTTCAGAGCTTTAGTGGCCATTTGCATCCTAAATGTCTCTTTATGTAATCTAAATTGTTGTCATTTAACAAAAAAATAGTAAAGAAAAAAGGCTTTTAGGAACACTTAATGCAAACTGTATTGGTATTCATTCAAAAATTAACAGAAGATTTGTTAACTTTACACAACTTTTGTTGTTGTAAAAGATTTCAGGTTTTATTGTTGTGCTTCAGCAAGTGTGTCCTGATATTTATTTCTATTATACAACAAATGCTTTAAAGTATGATAAAGGAACAACTTTACTGTTAAAATCTAATATTAAACACCATAAAACAACAACAAAAAAGACTCAAATATACTGTATATGTAACATGTGCACATTAAAAGAGCCTATATTCTTTAGCCTTTTATAGTAAACAATATCAACGTACATGATAATATATTACATTTGGCACACAAAAGAAATATTTTTTTTATTTTCCTGAGCTCTTCTCCGACCCGGAAGTAAGACAACTGGATGTCTGAGGCACTGCCTTTCGCTCCGTGTGGGTGCCGCCCATTTCATGACATCAACCTAGAGCCGTCCTCGGCAGCGTGTGTCTGCGTCTCGCCCACAAAAACAAACATCCAAACGCCGATCACCGTTAGCTCCGTGGAGAAAGTTGGTGTTAGCCTGGGGGCGGGGCTGGCAGCGCAGACTCTTCCTGGAAGGAGCTGTTCCTCATTTATCTACTTCACAATGTGAGAAGCTGCTGGTTTTCGTGGGTTGGGAGGGGCTGGTGCTCAGAGGTTTTTAGAGGAATACGCCGAAATGCGTGAACAGATCAAAATACCACATTGGGGTTTCTGTCTGCATGAGAAATTAACATTATAAAACACTTAAAAAGTTAAATAAATTGATTTTGCATGTTATAGGCTCTTTATTAAAGGTTTCTAAAGAAACATTTAAAAGACTCAGAACTGAAATAAAACTGAGAACGATTCCAGTTTGGGAGCTATGACTGAACCAAAAGGACAAATTAGCCTTAAACTAGATTCTGAACACAGGACTGAAGTGAAGGTAGACCAGCACTAATGCCCAAGCCTCCAACAGCCCTGTACAGAGTCCCTGCTACAGAAGAATTTGCATAATGTTTCAGATTTTTATATTTTATGGCTTGGTTTTTATGCCTCTTTCTCAAAGTAGTTTCTTAAATGTGGCATAGCAACCATCATTTCCGGCAGCTACACCCACATAATAAGCATCATCTCTGTAAATGACAAACTGCTGTTTTTTTTCCATGGAAATCCTTTGATTTCTGTTTTACTAATGACACAAATTATGAGTAAACTAAGCCATTTTTTTTAGTTCTATGACAGCACCCACTAAAACCTAAAGTACGTTTGTAACTACCAATGTGAAGCAATTTTTTGGCTTTCAGGCAAGCGCAATTTGTGTTTCTATGGTAACAAGTCTTGTGAAATTTGTTTCGTTTTTTTCCCCGGGTCAAAGCATGGGACTTCCAGATGCATAGTAATGGCACCAACTGCTGTTATTGGTACTTTGAGCTCTCAGCCGTGGAAAAAAGGAACAACGTACCCATACAGAGGCCCGTCGTTACCGATCGCAGAAACCATGATGACCTTGTTGGCTGTCAGCTCCCACACCTATCAGACAATTCAAATC
This sequence comes from Oryzias latipes, assembly GCF_053564925.1. NCBI lineage: Eukaryota > Metazoa > Chordata > Actinopteri > Beloniformes > Adrianichthyidae > Oryzias > Oryzias latipes. The sequence goes on along the minus strand of NC_136242.1, from coordinate 27,634,781 downwards.
AAAAGAGATACAAACCAGACATGTCGCATTACAACTGTTTTAACAACAATGTTGTTCTCAAACGTATTAGTGCATTGCAGGCGGACAAAAAGAGGTTTATAAATCTGGAATGACCTGTTGTTTATGACAGTTTGTGAATAGGTTGAAAAACGAGTTTTACTAGTGACAAGAGAGTGACAATTAATCTAGTTATTAGTTAAGAAATAACCTGTTTATCATCTGGAGTTCGACAAATATTGGACCAATTTTAACATATTTGCTTATATCAAGAATGCCCAATGCTCACCTTGTCGACAAATGGATGGTCCATGAAGTCCGGTCCCCCGATGCTGAGGTTGAGAACATCGATCTTCTTCAGGATAGCGTAGTTAAAAGCATCCAAGAACCACGAAGTGTATGAAACCTTAAAACGAAAAAAAAAAAAAAAAAAAATTAAAAATAAGAAAATTCTCCAAGAACGCGTTTAGATTATACTTTTCATCAAACTAAGGAGAGGAAATGATCTTTACCTGGTTGTTGGTGAACACCCTGAAGATGTGCAGTTCTGAATCGGGGGCAAAGCCCTGACACTCCCTCATACTGGCTATAACTCCTGCTACAAATGTACCATGACCCAGTCCTGGAAAACACGCCACAGATCAGTAATGCCCTTTATTATCCTCAAACTGACCGACTGTAGAAAAGTCTACAAAATGGGGTTGGGAATAACTATGCTTATACTTTTCTACTGAGTTTCATGCATGTTAGGCCTTGTAATATTTATGAAGTTGTGTTTTGGATATGGTTGTAATGTAACATTAATTTCTTGATTCTGTAATACATTTTTTTACAATTTTGTTCTAGATATTTACCTTTTAGTTGCTTATAATTTTATCAATTGTAAGGATATTAGACATTTCTCACAAGACATCAAATCCAAAAACAGAGCAGTCAGCACTGTGCCCGTTTACATCTGGAGGATGTTTCCACACCATCATCCAAAGCAAGAATCTACAGTTTCTGAAACATGCAGTCATGACATAAGGACTAAAAAGGTTTCTCAAATACAGAGAAAAAACAGTTAACATGGTACGCTGACAAGTTATATCTGTTTATTTAAAGTTCCTTTAATTCATTGCAGCTTATGGTGTTCCAATAATGCTTCATTTTAGCCATCTAAACCATATTAATGACTAATGGTAAACAAAATGTTTACTAAAATATTCCCATAACTTCATGGATTTTGGATCTGACTGATGATGATCATCCAATAATCACTCAACTCCAAATTCATGAAAAAAAACAAAGAAAAAAAAGACATGATCTTATCACATTAAAATTGAAGTGTAATCAATATGTCAAACAAAGTTTTTCTAATACTCAGGCTAATATAATAACTTGTATCGTTCTTGAATCAGTTCCCATTCATCATTCCCATCACCCAATCATTCCCATTTTCCACAATAAAAAGCAGATCAGCAAACTTTCATTCTCACCATCATCCAGTGTCTTCTCGTTCGTCCAGTTGGTCCTCTCCTTCACGTTCTTAAAGTGTGGATGTTTCTCACTCAGACCCGTGTCGAACACGGCCACCTTCACTCCAGAACCTGAACACACAGAAAAGCCAGGCCTGTTTTTTAGGGGGGGTACCAGAAACAAGGAGAATGAGTTTATGTCTTTTCATTGTTTGTTTTTGAAAAGTTAAAATCCTAGAAGCTCGCCCCCCAGTTGGTAGATAGGGAGCCCTGGATAAAACAAAACAAGGTGCTGTGGACCAACATAGCTTAGAAGAAGGACGTCTCTGACTTAACAACCTGGGCAGACAGAGCTTGATAGGCTTGTCAGGCAGTTCCATCTGGGAAAAGGAAAACTCTGAAAAATAAACCATGATTTTTGGGGAGGGTTGATCCTAAGGTCAGCGCCCTCACTTTGTAAAAACCACACAAGCTAAAGAAACATCGACAACCCCCAAAAAACTCCAGTACGGGCAGAGGAAGTTCCTGCACCTGCAGGAAGTATGACATATTATGACCATCTCTGTATCTCGAGGGGCCAGAAGAAGAGTTGTGTAAAAAAAAAAATAGAAAAATGTAATTAAAACATTGCAACCTAAAGAAAAACTTAAAAATTAAGGTCTTACAGTTTCAGCGCATCACAAAAAAAACATTTTGGAAATGCTACCGGTACAAACAAACCACCAGTTTTAAGATTTTTTGTCCTGAATAGACAAAAATGCTGGAGGTTTAAGAAAGGATTTGGATTTTTCCACTTTCTATAGAATGAACCTGCAGTTAAGAGAAAAGAAAAAGGTTGCAAACCAGACTTGCATTAAAGAAAGATTTTTTGCTGGGTCAACATTGTAATACTCAGTGATGTATAAATAGCTTTTACGTTAGCCCAGAGTCTTGGCAGCCGCTAAATGTCAGTTCACTGTGAGAAACGTGGAGTTAATTTGATCGAGACTTCAGGAAAGAGGTCTCACCAGTGTGTCCCATCTGCCAGAGCACATCTGCCTGCAGGATCTGGGCCACGTGTCGCGGGATTGCTCTCAGCAGGCGCCGGCTGGAGTGGCGCCCCGTCGCGTGCCAGAAGCCTGAACCGAGCGACAGGCTGGTTCTCCTGAAAGGCCGCGAAGACTGCCACTTTTGGGTCACGGGTTTGGCGTTGCAGGGCGCCGCTGGTTCAGGTGCTGTGGAGATAACACACAAAAACAATTGCATGGACGATGACAATCACGCCTTGCATGATAATCTCCTGTTATTGCTGGTCCGATCTTAGATAAATAACAGAAGTTAGACACGCCGCTCAGATCTAAAGATACGGCTTCACTTTGTGCATCAGAAGAAACAAATTATCATCACATCATTAGCAAGTCAGAGCAGAGCTCCGCTCAGCAGTTCACTGAATTTCAAGTGGGAGTCAGGCTGGAGGCAAACGGCTTCTTTTAATCTTTCATTATAGCTCAGGGCTGCTGATTGATGGAGCCAAACAGATAAGCAAAAAAAAACAGTGGACATTAAAACCCCAAATTGGAGAAATCTGTGCCCCATAGCAAAAACTAAACTGATTTATCCGTAGATGATACGCAGCTTCAGTTTGTAACTTCCCATTTTCATTTCGGCCCACTTTTTACTCCATTCAGCAGCCATCCAGCTGTTTTTATTAACCCAACCAGGTGTCTTTATTTGAATCCTCTAATGGTTATTTACCCTCCATGTGGAAACAGACATTAAACAGAAGTGCATCTGTTTTTGACTGAATTTTGACCCTCAGTGTGGAATCAACTCAACCAAAAGATTGAAAAATAAAATCCACAAATTGTGGTGACAGCACACCTAGAAGAGGCGAGAGGACATTTATAGGTCACCACCTCGTGTGTTTTGTGCCTGTTAAATTTTAAATGCAAGTTCATATCTGCAGTCACATGTTTCCCTGCCCTCTTTTCACACATTCATGACAAGGGGGCGCAAATGACACAAATGAAAAAGTGTTGAGTTTTAGAAAAATTCACACAAAGCTTTCTATAACAGATAAACTTTCATACCATGAAATAAAGGCATTTCATCTCTTCATGCATGTACAGTATAATTACAGTTTAACTATTTTTGTAATACATCTGTCCTTCGCTTAGCGCGGGGGCAAAGCTATAAAAATAAACCGCGATCTGTGAAATCTTTTTTTTTTTTTTTTTTTTACAATATTAGCAGATGCTTTAATGCCATAAAACCCGTCATTACACACTTTATACATTCTTCTCAGACAGACATTAGTCTTTAATCGTCAGTTTCAATAATATTTTGTTTAAACTCTCAAAGTTCAAACTTTCGCAGAGAAATAAGTCCAGTGTTATAGAATGAAAAAAAGATATGCCGACGATTTATGTAGATTTGGCAAATTGAATGTATTCTGTAGAGGAAACAAGGCCAAACAATAAAAACATGCAAAATTGCATTGAAAAGAATCTGCAAGAGGTGATAGTGAGGTAACACAGTATAACGGTTGTTGCAGCTTCCTGGTTCTTTTTTCCATAAGGAAGAGAGAGAACGAGTCATCTCACTCCAGTCGTCGCATGCATTTCCAGTACAAAAGACTGGACAGAGTATTTTGATAAAAAGATTACAACAGTCTGAATCACCAAAGTTAATTTCTTTGCTTTTATGGCAAAATAAAAAATGAAAAACTTCAAATGACTTTGTGGTTATTTGTCTTGATTTAAATAAATCAAGTTGAAAAGGTTGGAATGAGATCCGTCCGCACCCCGTTTTTGCAAAAACATTGGAAACCCATTCCAATGAAAATCGTGTTTTTAACGTGTCCATGTAGCATTTTTCTTATGATGGACAACACGTATAAGGAAAATTAAGCTTAAAATTGTATTTCTATTTTCATCTCATCCTAAATCAGGAGCAGACTGAAATTAGCTTATAGCAGGGATGCAGAAGCTACAATGGGCAGACCTCAAGCTCCCTACTCTGCCAATAAATCAATGTACGCCTTCATTTTCCTCCACTGAGCTAGGATCAGGCTAAAAACTGTTGGGCTGGATAGTGCTGATATTGCTCACCTTTTTTGTCAATGTTAGGGTGGGGTTGTGAGGAGCTCTAAGCTAGCGGGAGAACATATAAACGGAGAGATGATGGGAAATGGGTGCAGGATTACTCCGCACCAACCGTTCCACCCACAACTCAGAAGCAAATTCCTAATGAACTATTGCACTAAAAACTGCAAACTCAGAATGAAAAAGACTACTGGAAATTATTTTCAAAATAATCAAAGATGATCAGGAGTGGAACCTGAAGCACTAAAATCATTCTGGGTGTTTATGTGGATGCGGGTGACACACTAAATAGTGTCCTTTATTGCCAGACTTGGGGCGTACCCTCTTACTTCAGGCACGAACCACCACACACCCACCCAACCCTAACTCAAGATGAATAAACATAGACCTTTTCTACACCCCTGCGAACTCACAAACTACCCCATGCTTCACATTTAGATACACAATCCTCTGCTGCTGCACAAACACTGACCCAGCAAACAAAGAGCAGCTGTGTGAGCTGCAGCAGCACCCCCCAGCTCAGAGTTTCTCTATCACAGGGGCGTCAACTCTGCAGACGCGGTGCACCCCTCCCAAATTCGCCTCATTGTAGGACTTACAGGGAGCATATTTCAGGGTGCGGAACACTTTGCGTTGCGGCGTCACCCTCTTGATGTAAGGGTGGTCCTCCAAGGTCAGCAGGCTGCTTGGGGAGGCCTGGCGGATGTGGACCAGCTCAAAGTCGCTGGGGAAGTCGGAGGCGGGGTTTTCTCTGGGAACAACGTGCCACTCCAGCTGTTGGTCGCGGGAACCCCGAAGGGCGCTGCTGATGTACAGACTGCGAGCTTTGGCTGAGAAATAGCCAGTAAACGCTACGATGTACTCTGGAAACGAGAAGAGAAGAGGCTTCAGCAACAAACACTACTCAGTGAGGGGATTAGCTGAGTGACAGCAGCTTCTCCTTAAAAAGATTTTGCTCACACTTTTGATTGTATTGAGGATGTTCTGCAAGAATAGAAGCACTAATGTGATCCTTATACTGATTTTAAAAATCTGTGTGTCTTGAGTCTCCAGGTCAAATTGTTTTCAGAGTTTTGCATATTTTAAAGGTAATTTGGAGAAGAACAACTATATTTTATAAGGAATAAACAACTCCAGGTCTCAAGTACCAGCCGACCTTCTTATTCCGCCACCAGATCCCACAGATTCTGGTTATGAACACATCTGAGGGTTGGATTTTTGACCTTTGAGCTCTCCTAATGCGTCTTCAGTGTCTGCTTGCTTAAATACGTTTTAGATTAGATCAGATCAGTACAGAGTATATACAGTGTTGCATCATGCCAAAAAACTCAGTTGAAACTATGAACAAACATCATCCAATCGTTGATGAACTTTATCATCTTCCTTTTCCGGTTTCTGTTAGCGTTTCATTTGTAAACATTCCTTTTTTACAACATTTTACTTTTGTTTTTCTGTAATGTTTCTTCTTTTTTTTTTGGGAGTTCTGTTTTGGTTTCTGGAATGTTTTTTTTTATTTCTAAAATGTAATAATGTTTTTTTATTATTTGTTTTGCTTTTTTTAATTGTCTTTGTGATCTCTAATATGTCTTTGCGATGAGTGATTAGCACATCTAGGAACCGTAAATTCAGTCCGAATGTCAGTGGATCTGCTTTAATTACGGCTTCTCTTTTATTCAGAGAAAATTGACAGCAAAGTAAAGTTTCAGGAGGATGTTTTACCACTTTGAGCTGTTCTTACCATGCTCCACCACCTCAGAGGAGAACTCCAGTTTGACGGTCAGGTGGGAGCAGTTGGAGTCATGCGGAGAGGGGAGGGGAAGCAGAGTGGAGCCAATGGTTGGCTTGGCCCCCTGCTCCGGCTCCGTCCCCACTGCAGGCAGAAGGGCTGCCAGCAACCCCACAAACATGGACACCAAGACGGGAAACAGGAGCATTTTGAGCTCTAAACAAGACTTTCAGGATCAGCCGAGACGAAGGAGCATTTTCAGGTCCACAGCTTCTAAAACCAGTCCATACTGTGAAAAGCCCGAGCAGCGAGAATTATTTCTTTCTGCGTTTTCTCTCCATGGTGGTGGTCCAGGGTGGTGGTTCAGCGTCACGGCTGGAGGAGGAGTAGAATCGCCATGCTGAAGAGGGAACGAGGCAGAAAACAGAAGAGGGCGGACGGCAGGAGGACGAGCAGCGATGGAGAAAGAGGCTGTGATTTCGGGGCTTGTCAGCGATCCTTTCTGTGAGAAAAAAAACATAAAACCTCTGGTGAAATAGAAACTCATCCAAAAACTCTAAATGGAAGTGATAGCTTCTAGGACATTTCATGTTTCTCTACTGATTTAGTTTTGAAATCGTTACATTGAGTTTTGGTGTGATACTGGTGACAGGTTCTCCTAATAACCGCACACCTTCATGCACCTCTTTGTGCGTGAAGGTAGACAGGCTGACTTCTGTTTTGTTCGACTCTGGAGGGTTTATATCTGGTAGCTCTTGCTGTGACAAAGGAACATTTAAATAAAGCTTTTGGGAGAATTTCTCCTTGCATCAAAGATGGACTTTTGGACCTGATGAAGCCACTCGCTCTTGATTTTAGATCCCAAGTCTAAACCTAAAATTGGTGAATACCCCAAACATATTTTGTCATTTGTAATAAAAAGTTGCAGCTCATGAGGACAATTCTCAGAGAAGTTTTGTCAAATGTAACAAGAAGCTGAGTTCCCCATTTTATTCTCTATATATTCATATATATCAAGAAGAGCAAATCGTGCCAATTCTCTAGAGACCAAAATATCAGATTGGTCTGAAGCATTTTAAAATATAACTGCAGCATGCGCCTACATGGTCTGTTTTCTCAAAGATCTTAAGTGAAAGTGAAGGACAGCTTATGAATTCACAGAGCTGCTGCACTCTCTATCCTTATCTGCCAACACATGAAAACGTGCTGATAAAACAGTCGGGTTAATCTCTGCTCGACCTCAGCTCTGTCTGAATCTACTCCTGTGTTTGTAAATCTCCAAATCAAGTCTATTGAATTTGAAGAAAGAAGTCTTTGTTTGGGATTTCCAGCCCATAACGTGGCTCTCAGAGATGGGAGCAGTTCTTGTGCTGTGCTGTTGGGTACAGAAAGATGCAGAATGGGGCAATAACTACACCTCGCCCCTCAAGGGCAGCCCGTGACCTCATCTGGAAAAAGCATAGCTACTCCAAAGAGTCTGTACCCTAGATAAAAACTAATCTGACCCACACGGATCTAATGTCTTAATGTCGAACACAAACAGCACATGAAAACACCATGAAGAAGCTCAAAGAAAAACAAAGCGAGCATTTAACTCAAAAAATCCCTTTATAGAAACACAGAACAGCAGAAAGACCTACAACTAACTTTCAGCACACCTGCTTTTCTCCTCGCTGCACCAAGACAGGAATTCTGAGCAGGATTACTTTCTTTTGGCCTACGGCTTCAACAATGCACTGCAACACACACACACTTAAAGGCACAAATCATCCTTGAAAGGCCCTGGAGACCAGGTTACATGAGTCCACCTCGCTGACCTCCATCGCAGGGCCAGAAAGCGAGTTAAAACACCCGTTTGAGGGCTGATTTGATGGGAAGGCAGCCCCATCGTAGAGTGTGCAACACTGCTGCAAATAATGTCTGATGACACCCAACATTCCTGCATTCTGGGTTTGTGTGATTTAAGAAGCATTAACAGGAAGTAAACAAGTCTGATGTTCTCGTGGGGATGAAACTTTCAGCAGCTTCAATTATCTTCAGTGTAATTTACTGCTGCCTAACTACGCCTTGTTCCCTCCATGGGGACACAGTGACAGGAAAAAAAGATGGAATTATGGAGCGCACTTTTAGGGCCACAATAAAAGGAAAACATGTTGGAACAAAATTGTAAAAATATGAGAAAAAAAGTCACATTTGAACAAGAATAAAGTCACAAAATTATGAGGAAAAAAGTCGCACAATTGTGCTTTGAAAATTGTCATTTTACAAGAACAAAGTTGTGCATTTTCAAAAATAAAATCTTACTTTTAGCTTTTCCAGTGCTTTAACAAAGACGACTGTTTAATTCATGTCGCAGACTTGGCAAAGAAGTGGGATGGATATCCCACTGTTGAAGAATCTGCTTTACTCTTTTTGTAAGTGCACCACTTAGTTTTAATAAAATTACTAATTTGTTTTTTGTCTTTTTAAAGCAGGACTTTTTCCCTTGCAAAATTACAACTATTAAAATGATTGATTTACAATTTTATTCTCATAAAATGTTGACTTGTTCTTGAATAATTTAACAACTTTTTTCCATATATATTTATCAAATACATAATATGTTGAGGCAAAATTAAGAAAAATGACTCTCAAACCTGATTGTATATTTATTTCTGTTGTAAACTAACGGAGGGCGTGCTGGGAGTTAAAAGTAAAATTATTCTCTTGGAGTTACAACTAGATATTTTTATAGAATAAACCACTTCATTACTTTCAGAAGTGTTTCTGTGACACAATAAGGCTTTTGTGACCATCAAACACAAAGAGAGTCATAATATTTTGCCGGGTTTATATATGTATTCAGGGCAAACTCCAGCATTTTCCAACACTTTAGTCCAACTGTGGTCAATTCTATGTGCAGTTACCGGTACCACAAATCTTTCTTTCAAAGATAAAATAAATAAATAAATCTACATAGTTATATAAAATAAATCTCATCCACACTTTTAAATCTTCGGTGCACAAAACTAGCACTTCAATGGTTTGGGTACCAACCCTGTACTCAAGAGAACAAAACCCAAACATCCCCCATCTTTAACCTGTCATCAAACATGGATCAAAGGATGCAGATATTATAATTACAAGCTAGGAGTAGATGTCGTCACTAAGGAGAAAGATTTATCACTAGATCCGGCTTGTAGCAGGATCTCTGACTCGAGGAGAAACCAGAGAAGCTCTGAAGATTGAAAAAAAAAATGAATCGACATGACACCGAGACACAAAACAGGCCCAAAGACCAAAAGAGAAAAAACACACATTTTAACCTGTTTTTCATCAGTCTACTGTGCATAGATTTCAGGTGAATGGAGATCATTATGGACACGAGATGATGAAGGATTGTTCTTACTTTCAATGACACCTCAATCCCTCGAAAAACTAAAGACAGAAGGAAATACTCAATTGACGAGTTTATAATTTTAATAAAAAAGGACTAGCTACGACCCATAACTGCATAATAGCGAACAGCAGCACAACATATGGCGAAGAAAAACAGGAATTTGACAGAAGACATAATGATTGCACAAATATAGTCGTCCTAAAAGCGCAAAATCACCACTGTAGCTAATTTCTGTAAACAGAGAGAGAGGGGGTCGAATTTGTCATTTTTTCCCCCGATATTTACTTTCTCACATGTACAGTTAGCTCGCTAGCCTAGCACATCTTTACGGTTCCTGGTGTGGTTTATGTTCCACTTTTACTCACCGAGGATCCAGACTGTTTACGTATCCACTCCTTTAAACCGTTTATTTGATGTTTACTAGCGTGTCTGAGCTTACCGACAATCTCGGTTAACGCTGTTCGAGCTAGCTAAACGTTCACGAAACCCTACAGCCGCAGGACCCTGACGTCTGTTTAACAGGGGAGGCCGTTTGGTGTCAAATCCCTCCAATCAGCACAAAGTATTGGATCAACCTTTAAAAAAAAAAAAAACTTTAAAACATCGCGTAATTTTTGGCTTAAAATGTCATTTATAAATGAATCATATCATTTATGACACAATTAAGTCTAATTTGTCCAATAAAAAGGTTTTAAAAATGTTTAAATGTGAGCTTAATAACGTCAAACCTGGCAACTTAATTTTGACCCTTTAATTTGGACTCTGGCTACTTTTTTTGCCAGTGTGGGCGCAGATTGCTGTTTAAACTGCAAGAAAAAGTCTTTATACCCAAGTTAACGTTTTTTTTCTTTCAAAGAAAACAGAATATATATAGCCACATTTGTTTGCCATGGTCATTTATGTGGACGCATATTGTTTACTATGGAAGCGCATTTCTGTGATAAAAAGAAAGGCAAAAAAAACACGAGTGTATCTGAAGTTTAAAGTTCTTTTCTTCTTTTTTTAATCTATGACATTCAGTTAACAAAACAAAAACAGTAAGTGTGCCCAGGCAGAAGAGAGGGGTTTGTGTGGGATGGTGCGCCCCCTACTGGACCAGAAATGTTTCAATCTTACTGAACCCTTGTGCTTTTTTCTTTTTTTTTAGGCAAAGAAATAAAAACTTTTTATTTTTCAGGATAGAACACTTTCAATAGGCAATAAATTACAAATATTTTTTTCAACACCATAAGAGTCTTTCACTTTATATACATCAAAATGTACAACAATCATTCACATTGTGCTATCCTATGACCCCCACCCTTACATTGACGTGTTCTCCCTACCATGACAAAGGTGGATAAAGGTGAAGAGGATTTCATGTAATCCATGGACACCAGTGAAGATCACAAATCATTGAAGAAAAAAGGTTCAGAACACTGTCTTGTGGGGGTCTAGATGACCCCACTCTTGATGTTAAAGTGCCTAGGATAGCACAAGGGTTACAGAACCTTTTATGGGTGCCAAATTCAGGCCTCGAGGTTCAGTGTCCGACATGTTTTCCAATCAACCTGCCATTGAAGCTCCTTATTGACTAAACACACCTGATCCATGTAATCAGCAGCACTTTGTTTATTTTGTTCCCAAAATATTGATTTATTAGCACAAAAAAAATATTTTTTTTCTTTTTCTTCATTTTGTCCCAAAGAACTCCTCTGCAAATTCACAACTAACCAGCATTTTTATTATTTTGGAAGGAAAAGACAGACCGAGCTTTAGGTTCAGGTTCGAGGGCTTTATTAGCACACAAACTCACCGTTTAAAAACATAAAAAAGGAGTTATTAATAGAAGAATCAAGGAGTTAACCTTCCTTTGAGGCACAAAACATTTTCAGCTAACAGTGTTGAAAAGGCTACTTCATTTAAAACAGCATGAATGTAAAAATCACAGAAACAAATACAAAAAAACACTTAAAATGTGCAGAAGTTCTGCGGTTCATCTGACATTTGTAGGTCATTGTGGATAGCAGGGTTTCACTAAGCTGCTGCTCACAAACAGACCCACCTCAAATGCAAATCATCACTTTGATACTTTCTGAAAACGCTCATGAGAAAGAAAACCATAGAGAGTAGCAGGACGAGGGAATACAATCCTTTAAACGCTGCAATAAACAAAACTGAGGTCAGCTGACATGGCTTCAAATTAGCTTCCAGTGCGCCAGAAAGTTCCTAAAACAACGGAAAACTTTCCAGCTCTGAAATGCATCACAGCAGCATCCTAAGGTTGAAACACAAAAAGTCCAGTCTTCTGGATTAAAATAAACCGAAAGTCAAATGAAGAAAGAAAAACCTTTAAAACTCTTTACATGAAGTGCTTTGAAAAAGAAAAAGGTTTTTAAAGTTGTGCAACGTTTGAGGAAATGACTTGGTCAAAAACCTTCATTTATGGAAGAGAAACCATCCCAAACAAAGTTCGTTACTTCATTCACAAATTCACACATCTTCATCGTTGCTGCTGCTCCTCCAGCATCTTCTCTGCCCGGCTCTCCATGACGGCTGCAGGTGTTCTGCTGTGTTCGGCTGCACCAGCTTTTCACACATCTATTTTAATGACATGTTACCGTTACACTTCCATGATTGGACACGACAGATGAAAGCTGAACTTTGTCTTAAATGAATAAGACCGATAAGAAATATTGATCAGCAGATGTGAAATCATCTGCTTTAGGTCGGCCTCTGGAGACACAGCTGTTGCTCTAAGTACCATCAACATTATTAAACACTTAATTATTTAATTGTACAGTATCATTTAGAAAAATTAATGTAAATTTAAAATAAACTCGGCTGGTTTACTTGTTGAACTGATAATAATAATATATATATACATACAATTTGAAAAATAACTAGATAAGGTTAAAACACACAAAAAACAAAACAATAAATTCATATTATATATAAAATATATGAGAACAAAGTCAAACAATTATGAAAAAAACAGTTTAAAATATGAGTTAAGTCCTAAGATTATGCTTCAAAAAGTCATAATTATGCAAGGAAACAATCATGCTTTTTCAAAACAAAAATTTTATAGAGCTTTTGATGTGTTTTAATAAAGATAATCAAACATTATCTGTTTAATTTAAATTACAGACAAGTCAGAGGAACCGAATGCACCTCACATGACTCAAGAATCACCAAATCTTGCAAATGTACATCTCTATTTTCATGAAATTATTACTTTATTTTCAAAAATATAAGCAAGGCTTTTTCATGTAACATTAGTACTTTTGAAATCATAAATCTGCAATTTAAATCTTGCAATATGTTGACTTTTTTCTGATAATTTCATGACTTTTTTCTCATATATTTATTTTCTTTTGTGGTGGCCCCGAATACTGGTAAACAGAGCAGATACACAAACAAAAAAAGGTAACTTAAATGGCACAAGCTTATTGTAAACATAGACTATTTAAAAAAAATCACTGTTGCCTTTAATTCCAGTAATAACTAGTCCCAAAAGCTTTTTGTTTTTTTTCCTTTGATCAGAGGTCTCCCCCTGCTGGCCACAGAAGGATAAATCATTTAAGTTTTTTTTTTAATGCAACCTTTAATTTCTATATTAGAGTTTGACCTTCTAAACTTAAAGCTGGTGCGACCGGAGCAGAACATCTGCCTGTTTGTGTTCCATCAACTCAATTTATGAACAATATTAACTGTTGGCTGGGGTCTTCAATTCATTAAAAACATGAAGCAGAAAAGCAGAGAGGAGGCCTTCCTGTTTGGGAACCTTCAGCATTACAAGAGGAGATCTGGACACATCTGTAAAGTCAGAAAAATTCACAGCACTTTGGAATCAGAGAGGACAGTTTTGTTTTTCTGTTCAACAGACTTGCCAGGTCAGCATCCAGTAACCTCTGCATGGATCATCTCCACAAAAATAAATAAATAGGTGGTGACTGGAAAAAAATGGAGTGGAAGAGAAATGAAGGAACGGATGGAGAGATGATGAAGTCGGTGTTCGTCTCTTTCAGCTTCTGCAGTTTTGAACCGAGCCTCGTTTATGAAGCTCCGAGTGAGCGTCCTGGAGCCGCAGCGTCCTGGAGGCGCCTTAGCCGTTGTACTGCTGCTGGTAGCGGCGGTTCAGCTCGCGCAGCTCCTTCTCCCGGACCCTGCGGGCTTTGTTGGACTTGGTGGAGCGGCTGGAGCGCGTGGACTGAGCGGACTTAGTGCTGTGGCAACGTGAGGAGGCGCGCTTCAGGAGGTTCTCAGAGATGCAGCGCTGCAGGTTCTTCATGGAGGAGGCGGCCGCCATGGTGACAATCCAGGGGTGCTTGAGGGCCTGACTGGCCGTCATCCGCTGGCTTGGCTCCACCGTGAGAATTCGCTCCACAAAGTCTTTGGCCAGGTTGGACACGTTGGGCCACGGCTGCGAGAGGAGACAGACACACGGGTTAGGAGTTTGATCCATCAGCCTGCATAACTTCTTGTTTGGAACATAAGGAAAATGTTTTCTTATAAACCCTAAGTTTAAAACTATTGCTCCCTTAAGACCAGATCTATCGCATATAACACGGTCTGGTTTGGATCTGCAACCAGACACGACAGCGACGGACTGCAGAGAACCAGCTGATCTGCCGAGAGGATTATCGGTTCCAACCTTCCCTCCATTCAGGACCTGTACCGGTCCGGGGTCAGGGCAGAATCTCTCCAGACCCTCTTATCCCGGACACAATCTTTTCAGCCTCCTCCTTTCAGACCTATGTCCCAAAACTGAAACCTGAATCTGAGACCCAAACCCACCCTCCACAAAGTCAGCTGTCACTCCGATGAACTCATGACCAGTCACAGAGAATGGAACATAACATGAGAACTGTTGTACTTAACTTTATCTTCACATTTTTTTATTTTATTTCATTACTGTTTGGACATACTGTTTGTACTGAGCCCGGGAACTGACACGGGTAAAATAATAAATATTCCGTTCCCTCAGAATAATTAATTAGTGCGAACGTAATAATTATTCACGTGATCGGTCATTCATAAACACGGATGTTAGCAAATACCTTCATATTTCTGTCTGTGTGTCTCATTACATTGCATGGAAGAACCTGAGGATGTTTAGAGATCAGATTTATTTATTTTAAAAAGCTCTCCAAAAGCATCGGTAATCATGTCTCCATGTCTGCGTTCATTCACATTCCGGTACGGTCTCCGTCCTGCCACAAGAGCCGCTTTTCCGCCGCTACTTCCGTGTCTCTATCACCCACATTCGTTCAAGGGGGAAAAAATAAAAATCAAGAATGATCTATTATAATTATCTCGATGACAATAAGAAAAATGTCATAACATTTAGGATGCCCCAGCTTGCTTCTTCCCCATACCGCAGCGATGCTCCCGACATACTAGCTCACTCGAGCTATGAGCTACTAGCTGAGGTCCGCCGCGGAGCTCTTTTGCTTGTCATGCCGGCATTCGGGCAGCTGGCTGGCCGGTAGACAGACAGACAGCAGATATTGTAGTTTAGGGTCGAATAGGAATAGTAATATTCAGGACTATTCAGGATAATGCATCTCGACCAATCACCCTGTCCCTGTAGCTGTGGTGCATTCAAAGACAACAGGATACATGTATATCAGAGTATTATTTCGTTCCCACGCACTAATAATTCCGAGGGAACGAAATATTATTTTGTGGGAACGCTTTATTTATTTATTTTACCATGTCAGATCCCGGGCTCCGTGCACATGAGAGCATAAGACACCCAACCAAAATAGCTGATTCTGATTCTGAAATAGATTTCACTCAATCTAATTTAAAGACCAACTCCAATACAAATGGTGTTTTATTTTATTTTTTTTACATTTTTTATTCAAATTGTTGGGAATCAGGTAAAGATGAAAACAAGTGCAGTTTGAAAAAGAGCCCAGTTGTTATGTAGAACACACACTGGGTGGGCCACAAACTCCCTGCTATAAGCTCTCAGCACCAGGGAGGAGAAAGGGGGCGGGGTTGCAAATAGTCCCGCCCACAATTAGGAGGCAAATTTCTAATAAACCCCTGCGCTCTGAAGAAACAATGTCCTAGAAAACAACAAAGGTTTGGCTAAAAACGACATAATCCTGTTTAATAGAACACTGGGAACGCTTTGAAAATAGATCAAAGATGTTCGGAGGGGAACTTTAATCTGGGTTTTAAATTAGAAATTTTAGAGGATTAAATTTGAGGATTTATTTGAGGAAATAAATTGAAAAATTAAAAAAAAAATTCACTCAACACCCGATAGAAATATAGTTTTGTGCCTTCATAGTGTAGGTTTGTTCTCATTTTAAATAAACCTGCTCCTAAAAGAACATATTTAAGTCCAACTGTCTCAATCCTTGTTTATTTTGTCCACAATAAACAAGTAATGTAAAAAAAGACCAAAAAGCAACAAAAATAACCACTAGTAAAAATTAAATCCACATCAAATCCATAAACTAACACTCCAACTAAGAGAAAAAGTGCAGAAATTCCAGAAGTTTTCCTCCACTTCCTCCTTAAACCACAAGGGGGCAGCAAAACAAAGTGTGGAGCAAACTATCAAAGTCTTCTAACATTTCATAATTTTTGTGTTTTTGTTTGGAAACATTTTAATTTCTCCTGCAGTCTTTTGAGATCACTTCATTGAACCAAATTTTTATAAAATTTTAGGCAACAGTTTTCTCAAACTGCTGCTGACTTTCTGTGTTGTCTTTTCAGCAAAGCATCTCTCAGTGGGTCAAACTACGCCTCCTGCTTAGACAAGATAGAAATAATGCTGCTGCAGGCCATTTTTTTTGTACACATGCACACAGTCTGCTGTCCTGCTCTCCAGCCAGATGTGTTTTAATTCTTCTTTCACACCAAGTGATTCACCTGAAAAAATGCCAAAAGATGCACGACCCACATAAAACAGATTTTTGGCAGAAGCTGGGCTATGACTATCTCCTGGGCTAAACGAGAAAAGTATTCACGCCAGATGTTAGGACTTGTATCCCTGAGGGAGGCACGCGCAGACCCGCCGCTCCAACAAAGCAGAATTCAGCGTTTATTGCTTTTTGCTCGCAAGAATTGATTAAAAAACATAATTCATGTGGTGTTGGTTTTTTTTTTTCACATTTAGTTTGGTACAAATTCCTCTAAAGACCCAGAACTGATATTTAAGATAGTAAAGACAAAGAAACATATAAAACATTCTGCAAATGTGTGTCATAATAGGCCGTAAAATCAGAGCAGTAACAGGGAAATCTGAATTCCTTTCTGAAAGTTAACGGTCCATGACTGGTTTGAAAGGAGGAGGAGAACGCCGCGTCTCTCCCTGAAGCAGCACCGAGCAGGAGGTCAGGTAGGTGAACCGCTGACTCATGAAACCGCTCTTTAATTAAAAAATATTCCTTTTTCACTCCCGAGTGAACGAACGCAGTGTGCCGAGCAAAGCGGATTCCCCTGCACCCTGAACCAGGAATTAATGGGGAGATAATACAAGCAGAAAAAGGAAACAGTTTCAAATTCTCACATCAAATAACTCCAACCTTTGTGAAATAAAGTTCTCATTCTGTGAGTTTTGTGACGTCACAGGTTGATATTAAGAATGCAACGATTCACCTTCCTCATTTAGATTTTTGGGTCACGGTTTTATTTCCGGTTCAATGTATGATTTGTTTATCACAAAACAAGAACAAAAAAATAAATAAATAAAAATTGAAAAACTCTTTTTTTTTAATTGCTAATAAACAAGTAATGAATAGAAACCTTTCAGTTAGCTTATGCGAAGCTTGGTGTACTGTAATAAAACAATATTAGATGGATTAAGTTTATTGTGACACACATGTTTGACACTTTTAATATGCAAAAGGATGCAGGACACATGCAATGATTCACTCTCCCCACAAGTCAATTCAAGGTTTTTAAAGCAAGAATTGTGCACTCTAGTTGCTATTACTCTGTAAATATGTTTACTGACACATTACAGTGTAAATATGATTGGTAGTGTTGAAGTTGGTAAAGCAGTGGAGTATTAATCAGACATAAGACTCAAGGATTTAAAAAAAAAGACCAAGTTTGAGAGAAATGAGCTTTTCTAGAACTTTACAGGTGTATGTTTATGGATGTAGTCGACTTAATAACAGATTCTGACGATTTACTCCTTTTGGATGGGTGAATGTAAACATTTAAAGGCAGTAGAATGATTTCATAAAAATGACTTAAACATTAGAGTAGTAAGTTTTTAAGTTGTATCCAAATGTGTCCTTTTTTAAGCTCCATTCACAGAAAAGTTGTACGGTTGCCATGGAGACATCATAAAAGCTTTAAAAGCCACAGAGTTTCTATTAAAATAATTTAATCTGGCGACAATTTGAATTGTGTCCATTTTAAGGGGTTGAATGCAAAAACGTTTTGAAATAAATTACACATTATTACTAGTATTATGTTAATTATAAAGTATGCATTACTACCATCATAGATGGTCTACTACTGATGTTTACAAGGGCAAAAAAAATCTTTATTATCTAAATACATTTTCTTTGCAGTTATTTTTTTTTATTTTTCTTTTAATTGAATAAATTAATATTTTGTTTAAAAAGTTTTACCTGTTTAGCTGAAATCATTACATATTTTTTTCAAGTCAATTTGACGAAAATCTAATTAAGAACTAGGGAATAAAAAAAAAAAAAATAATTAAAAAAAATCACAAAAAACCCTGTTTTAAAAACTTTTCATTAAAGCTGCAATGAACTTAAATGTTGGGGATGATGTTTTTTCCATTAAAAATCAGTTTTCGGTGTAAAACACACAGCATCACTATGGAAAAACTGTTTCAGAGACAGGATTTCGTGTTGGCCCAGCTTCCCTCTTTGCAAAGCTCAGCGAAAACCGCAGCTTTCTGGAAACAATCCCACTTACTCAAAGTTTCAGCTCGGACTTTATCTTACCTGTCAGCCTGGAGAGTTTGGACCACAGCCTAGAAAACGTTGATGGCTGAGCAACTTTGGATTACTTATTACAAAACCAGCAAACTGTTATTGGCACTCCAGCAGCTGCGTGTTTGTGCAAACAATAACCTAAAGTTTGCAGACAAATGTGTGTCTGCTGCAGTGTGGGGAACTTTTTCAAAAAGAAAAGAGTTTATTAAAAAAAAAGGGTTCACAAGGTTTTGGTTCTTAAAAAAAAACTTCTCCAAATATGAAGATATGCATGTTTCTGCTCACCTCTCCAGAGAAGCTGCACTTCCCCTTCAGGATCTGCCAGTAGAGCCTCATGCGGTTCTCGTCCTCGAAGGGCATGGTGCCGCTCAGCAGGATGTAGGAAATCACGCCCAGAGCCCACATATCCACCGCGTTTGTATAGGGCTTCCTCACCAAGATCTCAGGGGCAATGTACTCAGGAGTGCCACACGTGGTCTTCATCAGGCATTCGTCTCCCTTCTTCCTGCTGCTGGCCAGCCCAAAGTCGGTGATGATGATCTTGGAGTCGGCGCCGGGGTGGTAGTACAGCAGGTTCTCCGGCTTCAGGTCTCGATGAGTGATCCCCAAAGTGTGGAGATACTTGACGCCATCCAGCACCATCGTCAGGACCCGCGTGGCGTCCCGCTCCGTGAAGGAGCCGCGAGCGATGATGCGGTCGAACAGCTCTCCCCCCGTGGCCAGCTCCATCACCATGTAGACCCGCTCCGCCGTCTCAAACACCTCCATCAGCTGGATTATGTTCGTGTGACGGACTCGACGCAGGACGCACAGCTCGGACTCGCACACTTCACGCCCCTCCCGGTAACGCGTCTCGATCATCTTGATGGCGTACGGCTGCCGCGTGCTCTTGTGCTCCACGCGGACCACGCGGCTGAAACTTCCGCGCCCGATCAGGGCCTTGATGTCGTACTTTGCCGTGACCCGGGGGTCGAACTTTGCTCGGTACTTCGCCACCTTCTTCCTCTGCGGATCCGGCACTTCAGACGGGTCTTTGGCGGGCAGGGCTGAAGCGGTGGGCGTGGTTGCTTTGACTCGACTCGCGATGGTGCAGTCTGACTTGTCACCTGCCGCTCCGCCGGTTGCACCCATCTTGCTGGCTGTGCCGTCACCTCGTATGAAGTGCCTATAGATGTCAGTGTGAGGGGGCTGGACAGGGTCCACCTGAAACCACAGGAGCAAACCCACAAGAGGGAGAGGAAGGACAACATTTAAATCTTCCAATGGAACTCAGGACTTTCAGTAAGAACCTCCATCATCTGTTGTCCTGAGTTTTCATCCTCATCGCGTAAGGATGGAGTCCTCAGGAAATGAGCTCGGATTTTTGTTATTTGTTGTTTATTTGACACAAATTCAGTTAATTCGTATTTATGGGAAAAATAATTGGGTTTCTTCGACACATTAAGCATTAAACCAGATCATAGCATTTCTATTATTTCATTTCGTTTAAAGACCAACTCTGTCAAAAATGGTGTATTGAACATTTTCTTGTGGCACACTTGTGGCATTTTTTAATGATGGAAGACAAATGTAAAGAAAAATAAGCTTCAATTTGCATTTCTGAGTAATTCTTTCATCAAATGGTTGTGAATCAGGAGAAAACAAAAAAAAATTCAGTTTGAAAAATAACTGTGACGTAGAAAATACGCCACAAGCTCCCTGCTCTGCTCCATTCTGATGCTTGTAGACAAATAGATCCATGAACTTCTTTTTTTTCCTCGTCTGAGCTGGAATCTGGCTCCAATATTGCTCACCATTTTGTTTCTTGCATCGGTAGTGTTAGATTGGGGAGGTGAGGGGCTGTAAACTAGCGGGACAGTGCGCAAACAGAGGGTTCAGTTTAAGCTAACAAGAAGGGGGGCGGGGTTGTTCCACTATTACAGTTTTGCCCATAATTCAGAGGGAAATTTGTAATGAACTCCTGCCGCTCTGCAGAAACTATGCCCTAGAAAACGAGAGAAGATTGTTTGATTTGAGTTAAAAATCAAAACGAAAAGACCACTAAGAACGTTTTAAAATAAAATAGATCAAAAGAAGATCAGAGTGCGGCTTTAGGCATTTATAAACATCACTGTCTCACACAATCGTCATCTATATATCGATTCATAATTTCACACAGGTGCCAAGTTGTTTTTCCTAATAATTAGTATTAGTCAACTTATTTTCCACATTTCTAAACCATCTTCCAGCTAGTTAAGAATTTATCATATTTGAAAACTTTTGTTTAATTTCTTTCATGGATTTTCACATTTATTTTATTGCTTGATCAAACTGTTCTGTACAGTTCATATTTAAAAAAAAAATATATAGCATCGTTTAGAATCACAAAACATTATGTATGCTCTGTATTTACTTAGGATTTACAAGTTAACATTTATTGTTTGGAATATTTTCAGCATTATGCAGTTAATTCGTTTTTACCATTAAAATAAATTCCACTCTTATCAGGTTTATCTTAACAGCTCTTTATTGTGGAAAGAAACAAACTGCAGTTAATCCTAATTTTTTGTTTTTATTATTTAACCAGTTGAACGCTTTCACAGATAATCCTTCTGCACTTTTTCCTCCATCATTAGAAGAATTGCTTGTAAAAGAAAACCCAATGCCTACCTTTTTGACCAGGTCCAGCTGAACGTCCCCTGGAGGCTCGGGGAGGACCTTGCTGTTCCGGCACCCCATCACATCACCTCGCACCTCTGCCCAGCCAGGCACACGGGCCACCAAAATGTCTGCTTCATCACCGCAACAGCTGATTCAACACACTCCGGACATCTCGCATCCGGGCTGTGCCCACACTGGGGCAGAAGTTCATGAAGAAAGTTGACAAGACCCCCGTGCAAGTCCCAGAGGGCGGGCATCAACGGGAGCACACCTCTCCCACAAGTTCATGAATCCATTCTGCGCTCACAGGAGTTCTGGTTTCATTCTGGCTCCAATCCGATAACCAGATAACTCAACCTCCTTGAAGAATCAATGCGAACAAAACTGCTCGAGCACAGTTTGTACAGATCTTGACATCACAAAGTTCTTCAATCCTGACGTTTCATGGTAGACATTAGGCTTCTTTTTTTTTAAAAAAAAAATCTTCTGTTCTAGGAAATGTGCAGAACTTCCATCCCAAACACAAGTGCGGATGGTGGGAGAATCTGCGATCTTCACAGCGGCTTGGAAGGAGCAGCTTCCCCGGAGATCGCAGTCTGGAAAACCTTGAAACAGAAAAATCAAATGTAAACACAAGTTCAGGGGAAAACAGCAGTCAGACAACACTTTTTAGGCAATTTCTTCTGTTGCAGAATAACAAACAGCAGAGAAAAAACACACAAGAAGAGAACATATCGTCCTCCATCTTTAAGCAATGACAGTTCAGATAGACTAACAAAATAACAATGTATAAGCATAATAAAGGAGCTCCTTGTACATTTCTTCCCATCATATCCACAACATGGCTGCTCACAGCAGTGCTGAACATGCAACAAAAATAGTTTGTTTTAAAGTAATCAAGCTCTAGTGGAAAACATTGACCAGGTATTTAAAAAAAAAATGCGAATTGCACTGCAATACTATGTTTGGTCAACAGAGGGCAATAAACATAACAGCTTCCTTAACCCTTGTGCTATCCTGGGCACCTTAACGTTGGGAGTTGGTTCATCTAGACCCACTAGACAGTGCTCTGAACTTTTTTTCTTCAATGATTTGTGATCTTCACTGGTGTCCATGGATGACATGAAATCTTTCCAACTTTGTCATGGTAGGGAGAACACGTCAAAGTAAGGGCGGGGTCATCTAAGATAGCACAAGGCTTAAATTCCCCCTCCGATGAAGATCAAGTTTTTGACATGTACGTGAGAACAAATGCAATAAAAACAAATTGTTTCATGTCTGCGTATTTCTCCTTTTAAATCGCTGTCAATCAAACCGTATACAGTGATCCCTTGATTATCGCAGGGGTTACGTTCCAAATAGAACCCGTGATAAGCAAAACCCGTGAAGTAGAAACCTTTATTTTTTTACAATTATTATACAATGAAATTCACTATTATACATTGAAAAGAAAGAACAAACCATTTAACAGGCTAAATCAATTGTTTTTTTTAACAAATAAAAGTACTTTAGAAACGTTTTTCAACAAATAACTTCTGTAGTGTGCTGTCAAATAATAATTTCAATCATCGATAAGAACAGAAGGCTTTAAATTGCGGAGATTAGCCCCGCCCACCGCGACCCGAGTGGATTAAACGGAGGAAAATGTAAAATGATTATGAAAAAAATAAAAAAGTACAGTGGGACAGATAGTGACACCGGTCTTCTTTTTCACTGCTCTTCATACTGAGCCGCTGCATCCTGTGCAGCGTTTTTTCCTTCTGAAGCCCGCGGTGCAGCTGCAGGTGTGTTTGTTCGGGAGAGGAACATAGTGATAGGCAGTTGTTGTCGCTCTTTTTTCTTCTTTGCTAAAGACCCTCTTACACCGACATGCCCCTATCGATTATGTTGGAGAACTGTAATGAACGGCTCATCAAAGGGTCCCATTCTTGAGCTACTCGCCGAGTGACTTTTTAGCCAATCAGAATGCAAAACACAATGCACAATCCAAATCCGTGAAGTAGCAAAACCGTGAAAAGTAAACCGTGATATAGCAAGGGATCACTGTACTGTCAATCAAACTGTCTAAAACACGCTTGGTTTGAATTAATGAGCTGTTGTGATGTCACAACGGCCCAGTAGCACATGCGCATTGCACAAGCGCCCTGATCCGCCCCGATCCGCCCCGTCCAGCGTTCACAAGCTCAGGTGTGAGAGAAGAGAAGATGGCAACTTGTTGCGTCGTCCACAGCATTTTAAGTATGACCAAGGCTGGATTTTGTTGTTGGTCGCACGTATTTAAAATTAAACTTAAGGGTAAAAACCCAAATGTGTTCTCCGCATCTGACATAGTTTGAAGGCTTCCTGTCCCCAAATTAACCAGAGAGGGTAAAAATGAAGACAAGAATAAAACCAGGGGACCTTTTTTATCATTGCCTCGATAAAAATAAGAAAAATATAATAAAGTTCAATAGGCAGGCCGGCTTCCATTCGCCCAATCGTAGCCGGGAAGGATACTGGGCGATTTGGTTTAGACGGTTCAGACTGATACCAAATCGCCTCATTGTTCAAATCGCACTACCAGTCACTCAAATCGCACCGCTGGACCTCATATCATGTTTGTCACGTAGACTTAACATTTAAACTAGCCGCCTCTACTGCACAAATCCCGTTCGGTGTGAACGCAGCCTGACCGTAACCAGTAATCCTTAACTCAACTCTTCCTCTGGGTCCGTGCGGCCAAGAAAACAGTTCAGCACATATTTGGAAAACTCTGTGCCAATAGTCACTTTCTTAACCGCATTTCATTTTATTTGCTGTGCAAGGGAATTCAACCATTTTCACCGTTTCTGAAACTGTCAGTCCAAATTAGACTTAAACAACTTATGAAATATGGATGCAAACACAAAACTAGCTTAGGTGTTTAGAGACTATCGCATTCAATTCTTTAAACAGAGAGAAGCCTGTTGCCCTTTGTCTGATAAAACAAGCTCCACTTTATAGATTGCACAAGAAAATGTAACTTAAGTGAAATATTTTTGCATGAATGAAACATTTTCTTAAGCAAAAAACTTCACATTTCTGCAAACGTGGCTTATTTGGATGTTAACTTAAAATGTTTCCAGAGAAATGCACAGAAAGGTCAACACTCTAAAGACTTAATCTGGAAAAAAAAATGCTCTTGTTCATAGTTGTAGTTCACACAGACCAGGAGATGCAGAAATCCTGTTTTCCATTTCAAAGTTCTCGATGACAATTACATCAGCTCAAAGTCACCAATTTAAAAAATAAATTCTTATCTCCAGATTTAAAGTCCAGCCCTAAAATAGAAACATAACCCCAGAATAGGCTTAAACCATAAATCGCTAGTTTATCTAGCTAGTCATCAAAACATATCAGCCGGTGTAATGTGTGTTCTGCAAAAGATGGCGTAAATTGCGATAAATGGTTACCTTAAATTTTTGCACACATGCTAAAACAAGCTTATGGCAGCATGAAGTATTGAAAGACCCACTCTGATGAAAATTTTTATTTTGTGTGTGTTTTGAACATGTTTTCGTGGCATTTTTCTGATGATGGAGGACATTTATATAAAAAAACAAAAAAAACAATTAAGCTTAAAACTGCATTTCTGAGTATTTCTGTATTCAAATTGTGGAGCAGATAAAAGTTTGAAAAGCCTGTAGCTGTGACGTAGGTACTACAGTCAGCAGGCAACAAGTTCCCTGCTCTGCTCCATTCTGATGCAGCCACTATTGGACGACTAGATCCATGCAGGTCTTTTTGTTTTCCTCATTCCAGCTGGCATCTATCTTTAAGCTGTACGGCTGGTTAACTCCGATATTCCTCACCATTTTTGTTACAGGTTGGGGTTGTGAGGGGCTGTAAGCTAGCAGGAGAGAGTGTAAACAAAGGGAGGACTGTGAAATGAGGGCACCAACTGTCTCACCCACACGTCAGACGTGAATTTCTAAGAAACTTCTGCCACTCTGCAGAAACTTTGTCCTTGAACTTGGCTAAAAACGGCATAATCTTAATTAAAAGAAAGACGACCGGAGTGTGAGAATTCAAGTTATGTTGACTTTTATTAAAATAAATCTGTGGCAGTGAAATTGAAGTAAATTATTAGTTGTTCTGCTTTTTGTATCGCAAGTCATATCATCATGCCAATGATATTTTGCTCACTAATATCGTTTTCCTCTTATCGTGCAGCACTTCCCCAGAGAGTATAACTTTTTTTTACAAATTTAAAAATATTTGCCAAAATTTTTATTCTACAACAAGCCTAAATTATAACTATAAAAAAAGTGGAATAGAAACTAAATTAACATATTTGTGATATTTTAACGTTGAGGACGGTTGTGTATCATAAACTACACATATAACATTTGATAAACAGAAATACAAATAAGTTTTGGGTTTGATTTCTTGTAAACAAAAATAAAACACATTTTAACACACAAACAACAAAGATTGCTAATCTTTGATGTAAAGGTAGAAATCTTTATGAATTTCTTAGCTTTTAAGTTAGGACCGGGTCATGTTACAGCTTTATTAGTAATAATAATAATAATAATAATAATAATAATAATAATAATAATAATATTACTCGTCTGAAGCTAATCTATCTACAGTTCTGATCAACTTTTAAGGACTAAAGCACAAAAACTACGTCAATAGTTTTGTACTCACACAGGCGGAGGAGTGTGGGAGCAGCTAGCTAGCCTGTTAGCGGCAGGGCAGGACTCCCTGCTCCTGCCAAAGCCGGCCTCCTCACCCCACTCTCACTCAGCTGGGCTCTCCATTTTCACCCCACACTTTCCCAGCTCCCCTCCTTCCGACATACGAAACGAATCCCGCTCTCACGCTGCCGCCGCCTTTTCCAAGTTACTTCCAAAGTGCTGGTTTGGTTTCGGTCGCGTTTCAAAGTGACTAAAGTGAAGAAAAACTCACGAACTTTGTTCCCGACGGGGAGCGACGGGACTTTTCTACACGGAGGACCACCTTCCCTCTGCCAGTTCCGGTCAGTGTTTTCAAAATAAAAGGCAGCAATATTTTTTTTATTTTTTTTTTTAGTTAAGATAAAATAAAAAATTCCCCTCCCCAAATGTCCCGTGCAGATTCTAAACGGTGAGCCTCACATGCTGGACTGATTTCATTGTAACAAAAGAAGTTATATTTAATTTAGTTGCACAATGTGTGTGTTTACAAGAACCCCCTTTTCCCCCCCAAAGATACACTTCATTTTTATGAATTATTTTATTGTTTTGTGTACTGTATTCGTCTCAAGTTTCAGATTGGATGGAAGAAAAGGGGAGAGTCAACGAGGTTGTTTGGGAAGTGGGGGGGGGGGGGGATAAAAGGATGGTGGATAAATTAATGCACACAGCAAAAGTCACTTTTTGCTTACCAATACTACTAAAAACATGCAAACAAATACCAAAGGGCTGAATTGTGTGTCTATGCACTCATATCCACTCACTCAAGCCTCTGCATGAACACAAAATAGCACATAAATAATCATTCATTTCACAAACCTTCATACATATCTACACAGACCCACACATATCCACATACTACATATTAACATTTTCCTCTAAGGTTGGACTTATTACAGCAAGGATAATCAAAAATTGTTTCCAAATTAAACCATATGTGACAAAAACTAAACACAACAGATAACAGCGTTTTGAGCGTTGCCATTTCACAAATTTAAAGGGGCAGAAATCCTGACAAGAAATATTTAGTTAAAAAGAGCTTTTTCATCCAAATATGCAAAAAAAAAAAAGTGTTCCAGCAGCAAAAATTAAGTTTCAGTTCTGTTTTATTGGAATATAAATCCACAATTACTATGTTTGCCGTTTGTCTGCTGTGAAATCAAATAATACTGAGCAGTAACAGAAACGATTTTATTCTGAAGAACACTTCTACAGCTTCCTGTGCACCCCTACATTGTTGTCTAGTTGGACACATCTCCCCTTCCATCCAACTATTTTTTTCCCCACTTTTTCTTTTTTTGTTGTTGTGGAGAAATGGGAATACCTCCCCAGGCTTGTTTCTTATATGCCTGTGGTTTCGACCCCCTACACCCTAATCACCACTTCCTGCACCCAAAGAGACTAAGAAGACATTTCGAGTGGAGAGACTCAGTACATATTTGCCGGTTCTGCTGGATTAGAGTAGGTTAATACTAAACAGATGTTGTTAATGATGAACTTATCATCATTCCAGGCAAAATATAAATAAACTTAAAGTGGATCCAGTCAGTTTATCCCAAAGTTCAGACCTTTCAAAGATCTAAAAAGGCCGTGGACACCTCAGAGCTGCATCTGAGACACTTCAATCAATCAATCAATCAATCAATCAATCAATCAATCAATCAATCAATCAATCAATCAATCAATCAATCAATCAATCAATCAATCAATCAAACAATCAATCAATCAATCAATCAATCAATCAATCAATCAATCAAACTTTATTTACAAAATAGCGCTTCTCATGCAATTGCGCAGAAAACACACAATCTTACAATAAAAGCCCAAGCCACCCTTCCCACTCCCCTCCGTTTAAACATAAGACCCATGACCCCCTCATACAATGAATAATGACTATGTAACTGTAAAAAATAAACAAATAAATAAACAAGTAAGGCTTGGCCCTGCTGTGAGGAAACAGTATTTGGGAATCTCTTCATACCAGGAGCCAGCTTGGCCAAAGGAGCACCGCCACAGTGCCCACCAAGACTGGGACAACAAATGGGTCCACTTCACAGCCGTGAAGCTGCAAAGTTAGATTCAAGCTGCCCCAGCAAGGGCGACAACCGCGGCAACAGCCACCGACCAAGCCAGCAAGCCCTGAAAGAAGAGATCCCCACAAAAAACACTGGGGCTAAAATCCTGATGAGATCCTAAAATTAAAGATACAAGATGGATATAAAAACAGAAACTTCAGAATAAGATGCATAAAATGAAATTAAATACATAAAATAGCCAATACTAAAACTAATAGAATAAATTAGGAGTTGAAATCAACTAAAAGCGAAATTAAAAAGGTGGGTCTTGAGCCTCTTCTTAAAAATCTCTAGAGTCTCTGCGGCCCTGAGGCTTTCCGGCAGGCTGTTCCACAGGCGAGGACCATAATGGCAGAACGAAGCCTCACCATAAGTTTTGGTCCTCACCTTAGGAACTACTAAGAGGCCAGCACCGGAGGACCTCATGGTCCGCGAGGGCTCATATTTTAAAAGAATATCATTTAAATAACAAGGCCCACCATAAAAACATTTATTAAATCATTAAAAGAATCTTAAAATCGATCCTGAAACGCAGGAGCCAATGCAGCGATTTTAAAACCGGTGTAATGTGTCCCCGCCCTCTGGTCCTCGTCAGAACTCGTGCCGCTGAATTCTGCAACAGTTGTAGATTTGAAATAAACTTTTTGGGTAAACCAGAGAGCAGGGCATTACAATAATCTAAACGACTAAAAATAAAAGCATGCATCGGCGCCTCTGTGCTGGCAAGAGGAACAGGCAGACTCTGGCAATGTTTTTGAGATGATAAAATCCTGTCTTAACGACATTTTTAATGTACGGGATAACATTTAGCTCAGAGTGAAAAAGTACACCCAGGTTTCTCACACATTGAAGGTTTAAAATTATGAAAATGTGTTAAAATCATCTCTCTCTTGTCTTCAGAACCGATGATTAAAAATTCAGTTTTGTCCTGGTTAAGCTGTAGGAAGTTTTCTGCCATCCAACACCTTTATATCTAAAATGCAGTTTAAAAGAGTATTAACAGGTACTAACTCAGGTCATCAGGAGAAACGGCGATGTAAACCTGTGTATCATCAGCATAGCTGTGAAAGTCAACGCCACGTCTCCTGATGACCTCACCAAGAGGCAACATTTATAAATTAAAAAGTACTGGACCTAAAATCGCCCCTTGGGGAACCCCACAACTTATTTCATGGATTCTTGAAGAGCACGTATCCATACTTACATATAAGTGTCGATCTGTCAGGTAAGAGTAAAACCACTTAAGAACATTTCCAGAGAGGCCCACTAGACTCCTAAGTCTGTCTAATAAAATCTGATCTACTGTATCAAAAGCGGCACTAAGATCCAGTAGCACCAGAACAGAAAGTTTCTGTAAGTCGTAGTTTATTCTAAGATCATGAACGATCTTTAAAAAAGCTGTCTCTGCACTATGGTTTGTCCTAAAACCAGACTGATATTTCTCTAAAAATTTTGGGTAATTAAAAACTCATGCAGTTGAGTAGCGAAACTTTTTTCTACAATTTTACTTAAAAATGGTAATTTGGATACGGGTCCATAGTTATCCAGAGTTTTGGGGTCTAAATTACTCTTCTTCAGAGAGCAGTTTACTATATTTAAAAGCTTTGACTCAAATAATCCGTGAAATGTTTTAAAAAGTGACGTGGGAATGGGATCTAAAAGGCAGGTTGTAATTTTTACTAGGGATACAACTCAACCAAGCATCTCCGCATCAACCAGGACAAAACTCCCCAGTGTTTCTTCTGGTAAAAACAATGCTGGTGATCTGTTAAAAACAGTGTATTGCATGGATGAAATGTTTGATCTTATTGCATTGATTTTACCCATGAAGTGGTCTGCAAAGTCCTCACATGCAGCATTAGATGATGGCATGGAGGACTTGTTGAAATCTTTGTTTATTAAAAAATCAATTGTTTTAAAAATAAATTTTGGGTTGTTTTTATTTTCTGAAATGATTTTAGAAAATAGGAGGTTCTGGCTCGTTTAACTGAGTTATTGTAGATTTTGAGTTGTTCTTTTCAAATATCTTTATGAATTATTAATTTCATCTTCCTGTATCTTCTCTCTGCCCTCCTGCAATTCTGCCTCAGACCCTTAACGTCATCAGTTAAATCTGAGCAGGAGTTTGTTTAAAAAATATCAATAAAACTTGCAGCCACTTCAGGAGTTAAAAACTGTTTACTCACAGTTCTCACTGAGGCTTCTTGCTGGATTACACTGGGGACATTAAAAAAAACACACAATAATGATCTGATAGGGCCAAGTCAACAACAGAAGACACCCCGGTGGATAGACCGTAGGTAATGACAAGGTCCAGGGTGTGTCCTCTGTTGTGAGTTGGTTGTGTGACATGGTGTTGAAAATCCATGCTGTTTAGACGATTTAAAAACTAACAGGCATAGATATTTTTTTCAACATGGACATTTAAATCACCAGTTATTAAAATCCTATAGTACCTAATATGAAAAGATGATAAAAATTCAGAAAATTCTTCAATAAAACAGGAAGGAGGGGTTGGTGGTCTGTATACTGTGACAGTTAAAACGGGTGGGTCACCAAAAAGAAATGCATGATGCTCAAAGGAAGAATATTTACTAAGTAGGATATTTTTTTAGGTGAAATTCTTTTGTGAGCAATCGATGCAGTACCCCCACCTTTCTTTCCTCTCCTGATTGAAAATAAAAAGTTAAAATTAGGTGGAGAAGCCTCAGTGAGAATAGCTGGAGCATCAGTGCCCAGCCATGTTTCAGTTAAAAACAAACAGGTTAAATCATGGTCTAAAATCAGATCATTCATGATAAAAGACTTATTTAAAAGTGATCTGACATTTAAAAGAGCCATCTTCATCGTTGTGGGTAAAATCTGATGTGAGCATGACATGGGTTTTGTGACTAACATGCGAGGCACGTGGATATGAATGGAAATGATTTGATTTGATATTGGTGATGCGGACTGGTATATGATGCTGTATGGCACAGAATGATGTATCAGGGGTGTGGGTGTCCTGGTTCAACCGTCAGGTGGGAATGGTTTTGAAAGAACGGAGGGTGTTCATGCTGAGAAGATGGGAACCACTATTGTAAGGGTGTAAACCGTCTGATTTGAAGAGGTACGGTCTATTGTAAAAAGTTGTGAAATTATCAACGTTTGGAATGCTCATGGAATGACAGTATGTTTTTAACCAAATAGGAAGCTGATGGATGCGTGAGAACATGATGTCTCCATAACGGGGTGCAGGCAGTGGTCCAGATATGATACAGTTTCTGTTTAACCCTTGTGCTATCCTAGGCACTTTAACATGGGGAGTTGGGTCATCTAGACCCAATAGACAGTGCTCTGAACTTTTTTTCTACAATGATTTGTGATCTTCACTGGTGTCCATGGATTACATGAAATCTTTCCACCTTTATCCACCTTTGTCATGGTAGGGAGAACACGTCAATGCAAGGGTGGGGTCATCTAAGACAGCACAAGGGTTACCTGTTGGATGTTATGAATCAGATGGATGAAGTCCATTTTCAGAGTCTCCGAGTGCTGCAGTGTTTACAAGCTTCAGTTATAGAAATACTATAGAATACTATACTTTATCAAAAAGAATCTGATTTATCGACACAAGACCCACTACAACCAGCTTTTGATACATTTTCAAAGCCTTGTCAGTGTCTTTTAACTATTATTATCATATTTTTAGCCAAATTTTAAAAATCTGTATCGTTTTCTAGGACATAGTTTCTGTAGAGCAGCAAGAGTTCATCAAAAACAGAACACAGTTGACAAGAACAACCCCACCCCCTTTCCCCTTCCTTTCCCTTCAACTTAAGTCCAGAAAAATATTCATAATCCTAAAACTAAATTGACTCTTAAAAAAAGAAAATAATACTTTCTTCAGCACCATCAAAAGATATTTGGTTGTCTAGTACCGATCACACAGAAATACACACAATGAATTAAAGATATTGTAAAATTGAAAATAAAAAAATACTTTAAGCGTGTTCTAAGAGATATTATAAAAACATATGATAAAATCCCAGGATAAAATCTTATTTTAACGACTAAACCAACAAGCAACTGTAAAAGTCAATTTGTTTCAATGGATAACTCAATTTTTGTCTAAATCACCTCAACATTTTCAAGTTATTGCTAGCTTTTTCTCAAACTGTGAATGACCATGAACTCCTTTTCTACGCCAGAGTGTCATGAGGCTGTCTATTGACAGCTGAAGCTTGACTGGAAGAGAATTTTTTTGCAGTGAAACAGTCAAAGTTCACAGACGGAAACCCTTCACAAACATGTCTGTGAAGGTGGATCGATGGGTTGTTGACTCATGGGGGGGATTAGGGTTTTCCACAAACGCAAGGACAAAACGTACATTTGAATTTTTGTGAACCCTGCGACAGACTGGCAACCAGTCCAGGGTATCCCTTGCCTACGCCCAAGTGGCCGGGATAGGCTCCGGCAACCCCGTGACCCCGAAAGGGAATGAACGGTTAAGAAGATGAATGAATTAATGAATTTTTATGAATTTTGGTCGGAACCAGAAAACCTTTAAAGTGACTCTTTGTGCATCTAACCTCAAAACTGGAAGAAAGTCTCCTCTCATATTGCATGCATTTGAATCTGACTCTTGCCTCTTCTTTTATGTGGTGGGGTGTTTTTGATGCACTCTAGGGGGGTTATTTCTGAGATCAGCCAGGCCTCATAATTCAGCACAGACGTGAGGAGAAGCCACTTCACTGCTCCTTCACTCAAAAACGAGACAGAACCATATGTTCAGATGAAACTGAAGGAGCATGTGTTTCCTTTCAAAGCAAGTTTGATGAGTTTCTGTCTCTTACTCAATGCTTTGAATGACAGGGAGAAAAAAACATTTGCACGCTTCTGATTTACTAATCCAAAGAGTCATATCTTCAAACATATGCTTAGATGACACAAAGATAGTCAGAGGCAATGCAAACGGCAGTTTTCAGTGATTAGAGAGATGTTCATTGATAATTTTGCATCACTGTTTAGTAAAATTATTATTTTCTATTAATTGTTAATGGTGCAAATCTAATTCTCAATACTATATCATACTTTTGCACTGTTTTATCATAGTTTTTATGATGTAATGTATTGCATCTAAATTCAGTTCCACTGTTCTTTGCAAAATTGTTTGCATTCAGACATTTTGGATGGAATTCCAGCTTTAAAGACTTTAAAGTTTGAGATCATAAAACAGCATCTAAATTAAATACAAATCCAGATTTTCAAGTCATTCAGGGCTGGACTTGATGTTGTGTTTAGATCATTGAGTTTGAGTTTTACATCATGATGCTGATTATTGTTTTTGTTTTTTTTCTTCAAAAAATGTGCTCATTTACTTCAATGAAACACACAGCTTCCAGATAGTTTCTTTTTTTGTCTTATGAGTTTTCTGATCATTTTTTGATATGTTTAAAATGAGTTTGGTGATCCTATGGCTAGTTTGACGCAGGGGTGAAACACTGGACGGCACCCCCCACCCCCACCCTCAATAATTCTAAGCCTGCATCCATACCAACACAGGAACCAAATATATCATTTATTTTACTTTATTAACCATATAAGTATAATATACTTCTATAGTTAAATTCAAAATTAAGATCAAGTCAGTTATTTCACACTTAACACGTTTCATTTTTCGTTTCTTCTTGAATGCTTGCTGGTTCTAATAAAAATTGCCACATTTTTCTGATCTTTTTTTTCTTGAGCTGAATACAACCCTGACGCAAACTATGAATAAATTAATTCCGGTAATTTCCGTTGGCATTATCAATGAACATCAATGAAAACTAAAGAACATGTTTTTCTGTTTTTTGTGCTAAAGTGTCACATAAAACTGATCAAAAAGGACAAAATGTTTGTGTACGGTACATTGCATCTGAAGCATTCACTATATCTGAGAACAGCAGAAGAGCTTAGATGAATGAGCACCAATAAGCTAGTTAACAAGACTAGTCTAATTAAGAGCAAACCTTCATTAGACATGTGGCAAATGTTACTCAAAATCTTACGTCTTCAACAGTAAATGTGGTCTGCTTTGGCACCTAGTGTGTCAATTGTGGACACTGCCTTTAGCCCTTTTTCCTTGAAGTGTTTTTCTTCCTCTTTTTTTGTAAACTGGACGCTGATGTTTCCTTTGACCTTTTGTCCATTTTCCATAACCTTAAATAGACTTTTCCGTCGGTAAAAAACCCAGAGTCAAGATGAGGGAGATGATGGAAACTAATTCACTTTGATGCAGACGCCTATTTCTTTTCCTTTCACTTTAAAAAAATCCAGTAAACCTATTAAAATATTTTAAATATATTAATGAAAACTATTTATTTATAAATCTAATCATTAGGAAGCAGCAGTTAGTTTGTAGTGTGGTCTGGAATCATAAGAGGTGAGTCTAAGTCCCTCCCCCGCCGCTTACCTGTTTTTCCTCTCTACCTGTCCACATCCTCTGCGCTCCTCCAGTGTGTTCTACACAGAGAAGACTCTCATTATAGCAGCAAGTTGACACGTTGGCACTTAAATTTCATCAAGATTACATGGAAATGTGCTGTTTATTCTAGAAAAACAGCGGGGGAAAGAAAACTGTCAATGTTTTTTTTTTTCTTTTTCTGGGCGCTCGTGCGCGACTTCCCACATTGCATAGGAAAACCTCCACTGCTGGCATTCATTGTTTGATTCAATATTGTATCCCAAGATGATCACAGTGGGAAAGAAAAACACGGATAAAGGGACAAATGCGTTTTTATATTAGTGCAAAGTGATCCAGTCATATTGCTTCACCTTCTCTCCACATGGTGTCACTGTTTTCATAATTGTCCCATCCAGCTGAGATGGAACTTTTTATGAAGCTGCTGCTCTTTTACATACCTGCTACATAATGAGATGAGTATTATAAGCATTGTTCTGCCTGTGAGGTAATAAAGCCTGTATATCCTTGACTTGCACATTGATTGCGGTGCTGTGGACCGGACTGGATCGGTCCGTGGCCCTATAGAGCTCTGTGGAGTGGCATTAAAAGAGGAGAATTAGTAAGAGGAAGACAAATGTTGCAGAAAGACACCCAGAGAGACAGTAAAATTCATCTTATGATGCCAATAAAGCTGCTTGAATTGGATTGAGGGAGTGAAAATAGGGGGGGGGGGTTGAGTGGGAGAGATGGAGGAAGACAACGAATGACAGATGGTGGGCAGCAGATAGAAATATAGGAAGAAAGGATGGGGAAGGGAGGAGGCAGAAAGATGAAGGAAGAGACAGTAATCAAAATGGAAAGAGGGTGATCACGAGAGGTAGAAGAGCGGAGCCAGCAGGGTGGGATGAAAATGGGGGGGGGGATAAAAGTGAAGAAAAGAGAGTCTCTGAGGGCTTCACGTTCAGTGCGGTGCAGGTCAGGCCTGCCCGTCGCCCCCATGATCGATCACCGCTTTGTAGCAGTCTGATTAAGATGCTTTGTCTGCTTCTATTGACAAGTTGTGTGTATTCCTCGCAAATCTCTCTGTTAGTGCCGGAGCCTCGTCACTCACTCTCTTTTTCCACCTCCTTCAAAAGGTCAATATCATCTATTAGATCTAAAATTTGCTGACTGCAGTATTGTATATCCAAACAGGGGAAGAGGAGATGCTCTATGAAATGCCCCAATTGACTTCATCTGGATCGCCATTAATATTCCAGATAGTTTTTGCACGTCTGTGTGGTGTGGAGGGGAGAAAGCCTGTTTGCAGGCAGTTCAGTGAAGCCGTGAAACTTCAGAAAATAACCTTTTTTGTCAGAAATTATTCTTATTGGAGGTTATTTCCACTCCACACTCCCCCTTTGCTTTTGCAGGAAACTCCCCCAGGAGAATTTGGGGTAAAAACAAAAAAGGCAGAGAGCGCTGCTGCATGCCGTCAGTGCTTCAGGACACAGTAAACTCACTATTGATTACTACAGGCACACAAGTCCCTCAGAGAATATTGTATAAATACTATACTGACACTACAGGAGATAAAAATACCTTGTACCACACA
Organism: Oryzias latipes; assembly: GCF_053564925.1. Classification (NCBI taxonomy): domain Eukaryota; kingdom Metazoa; phylum Chordata; class Actinopteri; order Beloniformes; family Adrianichthyidae; genus Oryzias; species Oryzias latipes. The sequence goes on along the minus strand of NC_136242.1, from coordinate 27,598,785 downwards.
CTCCTCGTTAGTACATTATTTACCATCACAAGCAAGCTATCATTTTCTGCTTAAAATAACCAGAATATTCCTGGAATTATTATTTTTTTGTGTTTGTTTGGATTTTGGAAAAATTAAACTTATGCAAATGATCAAAGCACCCTCATGGGCTTGGTAACAAAAATATGATCCCCTCCTATAAAAGAAAGCCCCTAAAGTTGATTTGACAACAGAATCCAATTTTTTTTTAAATCACAAATTTGCAATAAGTTAGAGATATTATCATTTAAATGAGTGTTTATGCTTAGACCGCTTCCCCAGACCCAGTCCTGGATGAGCGGAAGAACATGGATGGATGGATGGATGGATGGATGGATGGATGGATGGATGGATGGATGGATGGATGGATGGATGGATGGATGGATGGATGGATGGATGGATGGATGGATGGTCTTGGTCAAGATATCTTTCTGGAGTGTTTTTAGTCTTCCCTGGACATGGGTGACTGGTTATTATAATTCTTGGATTCAAAGTAAATTTACTTGCAGTTACACCGACTGACCATTGAACTGACCTCAATAGAGAATGGCAGCAGAGGGCACTCTGGTTAATACAATTCCACAACAAAAAACAAAAGAGACAGTTACTTTTAATTGCTATCAACTGTAGTGACCACTAGGGTTAAGACAACAATAGATAGCCTCAATAATAAATATTGGCCATGTCAATAGAGTGTATTTCCACCTTTTACCACAATAACAGCTTGACAGTGACATCTCCTGCTCCTCACTAGCCTCATGATGTCCTGACCCAATGTGTTCCACTTTTCCGCATGCTACATTGTGGGTGGGGTACGATCATTCAGTCTCTGCTATATGGGGTTCAGGTCCTGAAGTCCAGGTGTGAAAACTCTGGCACCATGTGGTGGAGCATTATCATTTGTGAATAGAAAGTTGGGGGTGTGTTGGTGGAGTTGGGGCATGATGATGGGTGCTATGATGTTTCTGAAGTAAGAACGTGCAGTGACTGGCCCATCTACAATAATCACATCTGTTTTGCACTGACTGGTAATGCCTAAACAGACTGTTGCACCTCCTCTACCAAAGTGAACTCCGGGGACCATGTAGACCTCGTAGTATCGCTTACCTGGCCTTCTCCAGCAACGCTGACAACCATCATTTCTGTGCAAGGTGACCTTACATTCATAAGAGAACAGGATGGTATATCATTGCTGCATTCTCCAGGTCATGGCCAGGGGCCTGTTGCACAAAAGTAGGATAAGGGATTAAGCCAGGATATCTTGTTGATCCTGGCTCAATTGATCCCCAATCCGGTTGCACTAAAGCTGGATAGGGGGCAGGAGGATATGTTATGGTATAAATTACCATGGAGATTTATTCTGTTGAGCTAGCCTGCTCCAGACCAGGCTAAATTCCAGGATCTATTTAATCTCATCCCTAATGTCAGTCAGCAGTCGCCACAAATGGAAACCAATAGTTATTTCACTGCTCACTATACATTGTTATCACATATAACTAGACCCACCGTCATCATTCAAATGTTTGTGATCATTAATTTCAAGCATTTTGGATAAATAATGAGTTTTAGATGATGTTGCTATCATTAGATAATTTACAGTATCCCATAGACTATAAGGCTATATGTAAAATGATAGAATATTAGGGCCACAGAGGGGAACAAAATACAAGTCATAAAATTGTAACCAGTTGTTTTAAAGGAGGACAGTTGTTAAAATGACAGATGTGGGGCATTTCGTGAAATTGTACTTCAGTATGGTTTCATAAACGAAGACATGCTGATGTGCCAGAATATGAAGTATCACATTGTCATAACTATCAAAACTGTAAAAAGAATATGTTGCTTTTCTGCAGAAAGAACCAGCCTCATAAATTTATGACTTTATCCTTTTTTCCTTAGTGGGGCCCTAGTACTCTGTCATATAAACAAATACACATTCCATATGAATATAAAACCACAATGTGTAACATTATGTTCCTTTATTGAATAAGGACAAAACAAAGCAGGTAAACTACACTCAAAAAACGTTCACTTTGAATGAACATAAAAAAATTATGGAAAGGATTTCCACATGATTAGATTGCGTTACTTGAACAAAAATGAATCATATTGGTCCTACTTAACGTACTTAGGTTCAAACTAATAAATTTAAGTTGATTCAATCTAAATACTGCAGTTGGACCCAACTTTAAATTAATATAGTTGCTCACTCTCAAAAGATAAAAGTTGATCCAACTTAATTGAATCACTTCAATTGGTCACACCTCATTAAATTAAGTTTATTCAACTTAAATTTGTATGACTACCTAACACAATTTATGTTGATATAACTTAATTTTTTGCTTTAACTTTATTTATACATCTGACATTGATAAGGTGTTCCAAAGTTTCAACCAGTGGGTCTTTTAGTTTTCACATCAAAGACATGATATACGCAGTAATATCCCACATCACAAGACGGGAGTTCAAATAACGCGAATTCTGTTTTAAGTTACATGAACATTTTACCGCACAAGGGGGTTCGTCGTCATCCTCTACCAAACTCTAACTCATGGTGCAGAAAAGAAATAAACATATAAGTTGAAATCACTAGTTAAAACAGAGTAAAACAGCTAGACAATAAAACCCATGGACAAAAACTCACACTTAGACCCCAATCTGCCCAGATAGACAAAGAAAATGGAATCCCACAATTCCTTGCAATTACTAATTTATCCAATTTAATGGTATCATATTGGATCAAAATGATTGAAATTAGTAACTTTTAAATGGATTATTTTTATGTACGATCGACATGATTCATTCACGTAAGATTTACAAACATAACATTTTCTGGTTGAAATGACAAGTTACATTTTCGTAAACTTAATTGGCTGGTAATTTAATTTAAATTCTTTTTGAGTGTGCTTTATCACTGTGGTGGTGTTGCCTTTCTTCTTAATTATATCTTTTACCTCCTCGTATGCCTCCATGAGGATTTGTGCTTCCGACGGGGAAAAGTACGCGGCTCTAGTTGCCATGGTAAATCAGTTAATCTGTGATCTGTGGCGAGGTCTTTTTGAGTGAGCCGTGAACGCGTACCTATCCAGGATTGGTTACACCTGGCTTGATGAATCTGTGTCTGCTCATCCTGGCTTGGTCTTTGTGCAACCAATTAAGCCTGGACGCACATGTTTTGGATTCATTGAGCTCAGCTCAGTCATTTATCCCGGATGTCTTAATTCTACTTTTGTGCAACAGGCCCCTGGTCACGTTCATGGTCGTGTTTTGGTGTCAGTGAAGTCATCCGAAACAATTATCTTGCATTCAAGTTAAAGCAATGGAATCGGCTGTGAATGGTTGATCTGGAAACCCGAGTACTCCTCATATCTGGTAAATAGGCCTGCAGCCGTAAAAAATTTCCTAAACCATGTCAGAATGCATAGGTCCTAAGTCTCTGGTCTTTGTTGTGGTTTGTCACTTGCTAGTAGTTCTTGATGGAAGTCTGCTGATGACACTTTGAGACTCACCAAGTTCACCTGCAATCCAAAAGCGCTCTATGGCCAGGTGTCACTGCTCGTCTTCCCTGTCGTTGTTGTGCAAACAGAAAGTATAAATAGACCTGAGGTCCGTGGTCCATCTGGTCCCAAGGTGCATCTCCTTTCGTAGTTGTGATTGCTCTAGTGCCATACCTGGGTGCTATCCTCTGGCCTGCCTTGCAGAGGCGCACATGTTAGCCATGCCTTAAGACCGAAGGTAAAAAGGATTGAGTAGAGTCAGAGACGGCGATCAACCAACGTGCTGAGGTGCTGTCGGCCCCAACTGGTGTGCAGGGAGGAAGCCCAAAGTGAGCCTGATTGCAAGTTCATTTAAAGCAAATACAAAACAACCTTTGTGATGAAGTACTTAGAAACCCCTCAGGTTTTGCAGGAGAGGAAGGTCTCAATTTATCAACATCCAGTTGAGGGGATAGTGAGGCAGGCAGCAACAGAGGGAACCACAGGCAAAGACAAAGACAAATAGAACAGGGGGTTTCCAGAAACCACAGGCACAGATGTGCAGAAGAAACACAATTACCCAGGAACATTTAATCAACTGCTGCTTCTACTACAGCGTACGTGAACTCATGATAACTCAACTGCTGTTAAATGACCAACTATCCAAAAAACAAATAAGAACTCGCATAGAGACTAAATTAATGTGAAATGCTACATCTACACGTCATATGGCTTTCCACCACCCAAAACGATATCAATAAAAACTCTACAAAATATACATTTTTTGGTTTTCTGCTGGACAGCTTTGTTGCATCAGAGGGAAATCAAACCTTTTGAAAAAAAGAGAAAAACAACATTTAAAAATTCAAGGATTTTCAAGGTAGTGAGCAACCTTTCAAGCTTCCCTTTAACCCTTTAACTGCCCGCTTAACCAAATGGTAGAGCACATTTAGAAAGCATAAAAACATTGATTGTTATGTATTACTCCCCCAAGGCTTTATAAGCAGCAGATAAAACAGTTTTGGTTGTGTCATCAAAAATGTCCCTGTTGAAACAGCTCTACTGATGCTAATTTCCCTTTGTGTGTCTATAAAGCGTCTTTGAAATCTTGTTTTGTAAAGCAAGGAAGCTAAATTGAGCAGAAGAAAGGAATCATTTATGATTGAATTTAACTTTATCATTGCAACAAGTACATCAAAATTGCTTTTGTCACCAACCTCAGAGCCAATTTTTTATAAACTGCCTAACAGAAATGTTCAAAAGTCCAAATCTTCATGCGTATTTAAATTATTTCTTATCAGACACTGGTTTGTTTTGTAAAACGTACCGACATGTTTCGGTGGAATACCTTCCGCCTTCGTCAGGGTCGTCATCAGGTGGTGGTGTGTGACGTCTTTAAAAACAGATGATTGTGACTGAGGCGTAGTCACCTGTCAAACTTTGACAAGCGACTCCGCCCCTTGATGTCCGTTTTTTGCTTGAGGATGTTGCTCCAGGTGTGGGAGAGCAGGAAGGCCCCCTCATCCCTGTCCAAATCTTCATGTTTTTAGTGATGCCCACCCCCTTTTTTTTTTTATGACTTAAACTTTATTTGTTTTTAAAGACAAAAGTACAATTTCCACAAAAACAGAATACAGCACTGAGATGCAGTTCAATGTGGAAAAAAAAAAAAAAAAAAAACAGAAAACAAAATCCCCATAACCTCAAAACTACCAAGTAAAAAAAAAAAAAACACAAATAGATGCCACATCTGACAGTTAGCCCTTATGCATGGGTAAAAGGATATAACATTGCATAATAGAGAATTTAGGTAATTTCTAGTTTCTAGAGCTGGAGATGTCGTTGACCTATGTGTTCAAAATAGTGAGACCATTTACTGTTGAAGTCATCCATTCTGTTTAGCAGTCTATATGATAACCTCTCTAGCGCTGCAAGTTGACCCAGAGAGGTTTGCCAGCGAGTAAAGGATGGAGTCGATGGGCCCTTCCATTCTCTCACTAACAGTTTCCGACCCAGCATTACCGTTGTTTGGATCCACTGTGAGAGAGGAGATGATACACGACTGAGAACTGAGGGGTCCCCTAGAACATAGAGTCTACTCTGGAAGGGAACGTCTTGACCAACCACCTTCTCCACCTCCTTATGTATGGATGACCAATAGCTCTGGACTTTGGGGCATTCCCAGAGCATATGTAGAAGGGTGCCTGTAGCATCCTGACACTTCCAACAGGCAGATGTCTTTGATAATCCCACCTTATGCAGCCTGCTGGGTGTCCAGTAAATTCTATGTAGGACCTTAAATTGAACCAATCTTGTTCGTAGTTCCCTTGATAGTTTTTTAATATTTTTAGTTATCCCATTCCATTCTGCCTCTGTAAGATTAATATTTAAATCAGTTTCCCAGGTTGTCTTGAGGGATAATGTATTGGTGTCAGACATTGTCAAAAGCATCCTATAATAAGCTGCAGCTTCATGTCCACGTCTAAGTGCCACTTTGATGTCCTCTATAATGTTGCAACTTGATGGGACTGTAGTGACGGAACCGAAAGTTGTTACTAACAAGTGCCGTATCTGCAGATATCTCCAGAAATCTTGGCGAGGTAAATTGAATTCCTGCTTTAGCTTTTCAAATGATTTGATTGTATTAGTATCATATAAGTCGCTTAATGTAAGTATTCCTTTCTGGAACCAAAACTTCCAGAAAAAGGTTGTTTTGTCTATGCAGAGTTTGGGATTATGCCAGATACCTGCAGCCAGATGAAGGTGTGGATCGAATTTAAAGATTTTGGCCGCTTTTTCCCATATACACTTAAATGTGACAGGATAGGGTGTGACTTTGAGTGGGGAGCCAGATTAGTTGACAGACAGCTCAGGCCCACCCCTTTTTTGAAGTTCAGTTTCAGTCAGAGCTTTTGGACAGAACGATATAAAAGCTTGACTGGAAATCCTTTAATCTTTCATGAGATGATTGCACAGAGGCCTGAAGCAGGTTGACACAACTTTAGTTGTAAAGTAAAGTGGAAGGCTAAAAACAGAGACCTGTGAAAGAGAGGCAAAAGTATGACGAACAACTAAACATGGACCCAAATACACAAACGGAGCTATGTAACTAACTGAAGGCAGTTGTCAGTAACGAAAATTTGGGGGCTTTCCACATCATGATGTAAAGTTAGACTAAATACCTAAACAAGATGACTTAAACATGAAACAAAAAAAAAAATATGACTAAAATAACCAAAACAAACTAAATCCTCACAGAACCTCTTCCTCTCAGAGGAATACTGGCAGAGAACCAGTGCTGAGCAGAGCAATAAATAAGGCAGGTGAACAGGTGTATGTGATGAGGGAGATGAACGAAGCTGGAGCAGACAACGGGAGGGGAAGAATCTTGACACCAAAAAATACCCTAAAAAAAAAACAACGACCAATCAGGTGATTCTGACTTTGGACATACCCTCTACGATTTGCTTTCAGTCCCACAAAATTAATGTTTTCTCTCAAATGGTTTTGCTGGTAAAAAAAAAGAGGTGAAACATAGCCAGATTTTCTAATATTCTTACTTAAGACAGTATCAGATGGGCTTCTGGGCTCTCCTGAGCAATGTTTTAAGATATAGCAGTCATTTACATCCAAATGAACTTAAATAGAATGAACATGACATTTCTGTGGGTATATTTTTGCTTCTGTCATCTGGGATGACTTAAATCTGTCCCTTCAGCAAACTAAAACACTTCATTTTGTCACTAATTGAGAGCTTCAGCAGAAGCTTTATATTTCATGTCCTGTATTTTTGGTGAAAGTAGTTGTCGTTCTGCTCCAAGCAGTGGTCATTGGACATTAAAAGCAGCTTATGAGTTCATTACAAGCAGAATGATCATGAGATAATGATATTCTGTGCAATTTGCACCATGTCTATAAAGCTCATGGCTGTGAGGACGCTGTACAGCATGAGAAACAATCTCATAACAAGGTAATTATGGATCCCTCATGTGTTTTGTGGTGACAGATTGTATTTAAGTTTTGTATGAAATAATGAACCACTAAGTGCACAGCAAGGAAATCTGAACGAGACCGGCTCCAACCTATTTCTGATTGAAATCCTTCACACTGGAAGTGAACTTTGTGTTTTAATTACCGTACAGTCACATCAACACACGGAGCGTTTATTAAATGACCTTCATAAAAATATGTACTGCAAAGGTTAGTTGGGTGCAGTCGCAGCACACGACACAGCTGAGAAAGACTTATTTTATACAAAGCTGATCACCAACACAACCTTTTAGAGTAAATGCAGCCTATTTAGGGAAAATAAGATAATTTGTGTAAACGCTAAATTTTAAGTGTATCCTATTGATATTAACAACAGAACACTGCAGACAGACAGCAAAGGTTATAAGAATTTTTAGTAAACCAGTACAGGCGTAGCATTTCCTTAGTTTTAGCCACAAAACTGAAGCATCACAGGTGTATTTTCATTAAAATTGCAGAAAACCAAAGTTACAAGTAAACTTTCTTTTGTAAGGTTGTAAAGCTTTGGTTCAATTTTGTTAGAGATCCACCTCACTTGTTGCTACATCACCCTCACTGGCTTCATATGAGAACTTGACTTAGTGACTCCTCCCCCCTGACGGTCCAAACAGGGAGCACCTGCTGGTTCCAAGACGCCAAAATCTCATAGACTCCAAATAAACAGCTATAACTCAGCCATTTTACTCTTGATGATCCTTAAAAAAATATTTTTTTTTGTAGTGCAAGTTATTCATGTTATAAGCTGGCCAATCAGATGTCTCAATAAAAGCATGTGTTCTCACATTGAACACTTGAAGCATTTTGTTGTCAGATTCTCCCAAGCCCACTATCAACAACCCCACTCCAGAATGACGAGAATTGTTGCAACAGAAGTGTTGACTGAAACAAACTTAGACGAATTACTGGTTACTGACGTTGTCTGGCTCAAAACATGTTGGCATCTGTTTTGCAAATAAATGGAGAATGAATTGCTTTTATACGGTTGGAGTTGGAAGTGAATAATTTTCCATTTCTTGCATTAGGTAAAAAAGTTCATCATAACATAGCGTGATGTGCACCTCCTGGCCTGACTGCAGCTGCAGATCTGGTTGGACTGGTTAACTTCTACAGTCGTTGCTGTGAGTGTGGTGAACAAGCTGCAGGAGGGATACTATTTTGCTCCTCTTTAAAGGGCTTATACCATAGAAAATCATTTTGTTTAGTGTATTATAATGTTCGTTCCTTATGAAAAGGAACTCCAAGAAAGTATTTTGATTTGTTCAGGCATATCTGAGTAGTCCTCTATAACCTGTGCTCTGAGCACCAGCCACTCTCAACCCATGAAAACAAGCCGGTTCTCACAAGCTGACATAGACAAGTGAGAACAGCCCCTTCCAGGAAGAGTCCGGGCTGCCAGCTCCGCCCCCAGGTTAACACGAAGACCCACTTTCTCCACAGAGCTAGGGATGTTTGCCATAAACGCTTTCCTTTTCTATGCATAATATCCACATCCATCTTTGCAAAAGTTTGGATGTTGTTTGCCATGGGCGAGACGTAGACGTCATGAAATGGGCGGCACCCACACAGAGCGAAAAATGATGCATCTTACTTACGGGTTGGAAAAGCACTCAGGAAAATAACTAATATTTAATAAAAACTTTTTCTATTTAGCGTGCCAAAAGTAATATATTATCATATACTGGATATTGTTTACTATAAAAATGCTTAAGAAAAGCATGGTGAGAAAAATAAAGGCTTCAAATTAGAGATACCAAAATTCTCTGAAAACACCAAAAAGTTACCAGATTTGTTGTTAATCCATTTTTTGAAATATTTTTGCAAATATTGCAACAAATTGTCTGCATTGGTAGCATTACTAACTTGACTGTGTTTTAGTTGCTTTCCAAAAATTCATTTCTGAAAAATTACAGTAAATGTGATGTCATTTAAAACTCAGTAAAGAATAAAAAGTGAAAACATTTTCATCCCTAAAGCCTGTTTTTGTTTGACCTGTGCTCTATGCGGGGAAATATTGCCTCTGCTGCTCTTCACCTGGGGCTTTTTGAGGAGCATTTAACATTCCACTCTAAGGTTTATGGACCCCCAAACAAGCATGAGCATGTTCCAGCAGCGACGAGCATGAGTGGATGAGCACCGGGTGTGAACTTTTCCAGGAAAGAAAACATGTCGTGGCTTTCACCTTTCCGTCCATCCGTGAGCAAACATGGCCTCCCGCTGTCACAGCCCTGCTCCCACTGCGATGTTGCAAGATCACTTCCTTTTTCCTCTCCTCTCCATCTTTCTCTAACCCCTCTTCCTGCATCCATTTGCTCTCCTCCTCCCCTCCTTCCCCATTTCTATGGATAATTCATCAGTGTTTCTAAGATCGGCTGTCTGCCCACCTCCCTCCCGTGATTTCCGCTGGGACTCTTTCAGGGACCATTCCCACCTGAAGCGGGAATTAGAGCCACGACTATGGAGGGGAATTAATCATGGGCCCCCTTTAGTCTAACCTGCAAACACAAATGAGCACAGCAGAGGCTTTTTTCTCTGTTGAAACATGCAGCAACACTTTGCTTCATCTCTTGGAGGTTTTAAACTTTCAAACGCACAGATGCAGATGCAGGCAAACAGTCACACACCCTTCTTTTAAATACGTTTTGCACACTTGATCCGGAGGAACACACCAGCCGCCTCTCTTTAGTCGAGTCTCTTGTGGCCCACTAGAACTGCAGCAGCCATCACCAAGTTTGAAGCTTTTGAAGAAACCAAGAAAGCTGCAATATGCAGAAGCAAAAAATGATGATAATAATAATAATAATGCTTTCACACTCCTGAAGAGAAGCAGCAATGCCCCTCATAAAATCCAGATATCAGGGGGTTTATAGGTAGAATATTTCTTCTCCCAGCAGAAGAGGAGGTTGTTTGGTTATCATCGATAAAACGTCAGAGGGGTGCTGGGGGGGGTTTCTAGCTTTACAGCAGAGCTCTAGTTTGGCTGAAGTGTGTGTTTGTGTGAGAAAATGGAGAAAACGGGCACTTATGAGTGATCAAATGGCGCCTGGCGTGAGGACCCAGGAGGGAGAGGAAACTTGGTGGGTTTCACACTAAAAGCTTCTGTTCAAACAGTTCAAGAGAAGATGGAGGAAGCATCAGTCTGTTGAAATATGTGCAGGCTAGTCTGTCAGGTGTGTTTTTCCAGAACTTATCTTAAAAATTTTGGAATGGAAATCAGTGAAAATATACAGCAATCATTTACTTTTAAAGTTAGTTGACATGGGTCAGAGAGGTTGAAGACAGCAGATTCCAGGTCGAACGGAACCGATGCATAGTCAGTGTCTGCTTCCAACCACCGTGAATGCAAGGGTGAGACAACAGATTGGATAGAATCTAGACTAGTCAGCATGAAGCCTCTTGTCTTTGATTGGCTGGTTTGGTGGTACAAATATCACGCTAAACTCAGAGTTAGGAATGTAAAAACAAAGAAAGAGAAAAAGCAGGATTCAAGACAACACATCTGTAAACAGCAGTGTCACAAACGCAAAAATAGATTTTGAAAGATTTCATCCATCCATCCATCCATCCATCCATCCATCCATCCATCCATCCTCCTCCACTTATCCGGGACCAGGTCGTGTGGGGGAAGCAGTCTAAGTAAATTTGCCCAGACTTCCCTCGCCCCGACCACTTCCTCCAGCTCCTCTGGAGGGACCCCGAGGCGTTCCCAGGCCAGCCGAGAGACATAGTCTCTCCAGCGTGTCCTGGGTCTTCCCCGGGGGCCTCCGCCCAGTGGGACATGCCCGGAATACCTCCCCAGGGAGGCGTCCAGGAGGCATCCGGACTAGATGCCTGAGCCACCTCAACTGACAATTAAAGCAATGTAGTTGAAAATAGAACCAGATGCATCTTTTGCAATCAGACCTGGAAAAGGTCAGGAACAAAAAAAAGGTGTGAATTTTTACTCCCAAATTTGTTGTTTCTCAGAGATCCCTCACAGGAAAACAGAATTACTCTCATTCCACTTGAGCAGAAGCTGAAGGCTTGATTGGAGAGTAAAGAGCAGAATAAACACCCTTCAGAGCAGCTTGATGGAACAGATAGAGCTCAATTGATTAGAGTCAATTAGAGAAAAGGTCAGGCCACAGCTGGCCCTCTGCGGCTGCCGTCACAACGGAAACGCGCGTGAGAATAAACAAACACACACGAGAGAAGCGATCAGGCTGAACCAAACATACATCTCCGTGACACGTTTTTCAAGCTGAGAGGAGCAGCACAGCCCCCTTACGCCTCCTGCTGCTTATCTGATTGCAGCTCTGAGGGCCGGATCAATCCTCCTCATGTGTAATGAGGCCCGCTGGCACTTTACCATTCAATTAAATGCTCTTGACACTGAGTGTCCGTGTGTCCACACCCTAAGTTATGTGCAGTCGCTGATGTGGTTGTTCAAGGATTCCTCCTTCCTTCCCACACAGAGATAAGGCCTTCATCTTTTTTAATAAACAAAGCATCTTTCTGAACAGAACTTCGCTCAGCCCCCTGCTCCTATGTCCCTCTTTGCTTTCTTCCTGTTAATTAGTCCAACCTTCACCCTCCCCGTGTTCTCCAACTCTGCCCTAATGTGTCCTCCACTTTTGGATGCATCGTAATAATGTTTGCTTGAAGTCCTCATATCCACTCAGAATCTTTTCCCCCTCTGTGCATTTTTACTTCCCATCTGCTGCCGTCAGTTTAATGTGTATCCACACACCTACTGCGATGAATGGAAACGTGCTCCCCAGGTATGCAGACTTCCACCTTCGGTGTTACCTTCTGGGACCTTCTGCTCACAGCTCATAAAATTAAGGCAGTAAAATACTCTAAGATCTACAATCTGAAACAGTTTTTCTTTTTTTTATTATTAACAATCATTTTACTTTTTTCCATGATCCATGCTGTGGACTCCAACCCTGTGGGGAATTGACTTTCTGGAGAGCATCAAAGAGTGAGGAGAACAAAACCGCCCGAAACAGCTGCTCACTCTGGGGAAGTAAATGAGCTCTAACCAGGAAATAAGAAGAAGCACAAAGAAAAATAACTGGCTAGATGTGCAAGGCCTCACGTATATTTTTAACCCGGTCTAACCATTCACACCCTTTTTGATAAACACATTTCTGAGACCCCTATCTCACTAGCATGATCCAAAGTTTCAGACTTATAAATTGATCCAGGTTCATCTTCAGTACACCAGGGTCAGTAATCGTGATTTTTTTTTCTTGCTCATTTCAAAATGGCTGCTTTCATTAAATCTCAAAAACTCTTGGCGGAACAAGTTTTCCTAACTTTCAAAACTTTATGGGAAAAGTTCATCCATTGTTATTCTTTTTTTTTTTAAATAACTCCGTTCTGTATTAAAATAATGCAAATTTATTGATAATTAATTCTTTATAATACAGTTACACCATGTTCAAAATCTGTAGATCAAAGTTGAGGTGGTGGGTAAAAAAGGTGCTTTTTTTCTGAACACTCATGTCAATACTTGTAAAATTTAACCCATGTTGTTGTGAGCAAAAACTTATATAATCACTTTCCAAATCCCACACTATCAAGAAAATGAAAAGCAAATCTTTTTTGTGGATTTTACCAAAGGGTTTAAAAACCATAATTCCAAAGAAGTAGAATTTTTTTGTCAATTCTTTGATGTAGTGGGCTTTACAGGTTCTGCATCTCATCAAAACACCAGGTGACATGATCATTTCTGACTTTTTACAGGGCAATGACCTGCTTTGGTCTCTGGTCTTTGCTTCTGCTTTTTGGTCCACAGAAAGTTGGTTTGCATTCACACTGATGTGAAACGCATCAGCTCTTATACAGGTGAGGCTCAGCTAAGTATTTTTTCCCATATGACAAATGGAGCAACACAACATGCTGTGTGTCTCTTCTGGATGATTCGAGCCTTTTTTTATGGCTGCAGATTTGGACATGTTTTTTTCCTTTTGCAAACTAAAACCTGCATTAATCTAATTTTGTATTACTTGTGCAACCTCTGTGCCAAAACATAATGTATGTTCAAATTAAGTAAATGAAAACAATATGGAAAATATTAATTTGCTACTTTTCCACAACATTTGGATCAATTGAATTGTATCCATAATGCATAATTTTTATTGAAACAACTCTTCATGGTGAATCATGTTTTTGTTTTTTTTATCCTTATGGTTTCATTTAAGAAGCAACAGTTTTTTTAAGATGTGTTTTTTTAATTTTTAATTGAAACCAGCAGAAAAGATCCTGGTCCAGATTTTCAGGTGTCACACTTGAATGTGTCACATTTGTAACTCAGAGCTCTCTGAGCTCCAGAAATAGAGGAAAGTGTTCTTGTTGAATGAATAATGCTTTCCATTGCATCACACAGATGAGTGCACATGCTGGTGTCATAGAGAGACAATGCAGTTCATCATTCAGCCCGTTTATATACCGCCAAATAGATATTAAGGTTATCTCAAGGCACTGTGAAGAGGAAGTTATCCAGTTCAATATATTTTCAATAAATTCAATCTCATCCAATTAAATTTTAATCAAAGTTCAATTTAATATAATTGCTTTTGTATATGGGACATTTGTAATAGAAAAAAATGTCCCACTTTGATGTGGATTTACACCTTTACAGAAGGGAGAGGATGATTTAACAAGGGGAGAACCTTCAAACCCGAACCTGAGAGGTTTTAAGTTCTACTGTATTTTACCTGTAGGCACATCGTTTCTGTGATTAATAATAATCCACAGCTGTTTCTCAATTTCATTTTAGTCCTCCAATCAATTTGCTTGACCATATTTGTACCACCATAAGCAGGACTGTTGGCGTGGAGTAACCCAGTCACCTCTTCCCCTCCCTGTTACTGAGAGCTCTATGTTTACACCCTCTCCCGCTCGCTTACAGCCCCCCCTCCAAACCAACAATACCATTCCAATAAAACATGCCCCGCAATATTGGAGCAATGCAGCCAAACAGATGTGAGTCATATGCCAACTCAGACAAGGAAAATTAAGACGTACATGGATCTAGTCTACATGTGGATGCACCATAAGAGCAGAGCAGGGAGTTTTTTGCCCGTCCAGCGTATTTTCTACGTAACAAAATCTTCAAATTACATTTTTTCATCTGTTCCTGATTCACAACGATTTGAATAAATCATACACCGAAAAGAAAATTTAAACCTAATTTTCTTCCATCATCAGAAAAATGCCTAAAGAATGTATTAAAAACTCAATTCTGGGTTTTTAAGGGCTGTCTTGTTTGGATGAACTGGTAGAACTGACCTGTTTTTAGTTATTCCATTTTTAAATGAGCTTCCTATTTAGAAACACATCTGTTTTCAGCCTAAATAAATACTACCACAGCCGTGTACACCCATATTTATTAAAACCCAATTACCCCTCAAACAGACAACAGAATTAAGTTATTAGATGCATCAATGTTTTTTTTTGTGAAGTTTTAGTTTTTAAAATGAGCTTTTTAAAAATCAATCTTACATTATCATTTATAGCACCAATGCCTTCAAAGAGCTTAAGCTTACTTTAATGCTCGCACCTTCCATTGCAACAAGCTCATATAGTGGGCATAATGTAATAATACAGGAAAGCTGCATCTGTGTGAGAACCATTTGGACCTTCGACTCAGGATGAATAAATCGTTTTTCGTGCAGGTTTGTCGCTGCACTTTTTAAAGCACAAACCTGAGAAGAACATTCTCTATAATTGAAGGTCCTGGAGCTGCAAATTTGCTGCCTGTGGGAAAAAAAAGTTGAAATTGCTGGAAGGGAAATGACCTTTGAAGCAGATTGCGGAGTTTGAAACTATACAGAAACACCTTCACGCTGCTGCTGAGAGGGATGTCCTGTTTAAGTCTGCAGGAATTTGTGCATGTCTGTTCAGGGTTGACTCAGTGTGTGTTTACTTCATAAAATGCTGCTTGTTTACGAAGGCATGAACTGCTAATGAAATATTCATCTAGACAAAAAAATGAAGAGCAAACATCCAAATAACTTGGAGCGGCTCACTTTACGGGCTTCCAGACAGAAAAAAAAACATCCACAACAAGCTCTGATAGAAAAGAGCCACTTCTTTCTTTCTGCTCAGTCTCATTAGGTACGAGTGATCCAGGGATCAAAAAGACGCAAACTTTATCTAGATTGGAACAAAGTTGGGTCAGGAGGTACCTGGAATGCTTTCAGTAAAGAAGAAATTTAGCTACTTTCACAATTTAACCAAATGTTCAAAGGCAGGAGTGACAGCGTGTGGTTTTAAGATCATTTTTAATGTTCACCAATTCATTTTCTCACAGAACTTCCTGTTTCATTGTTCCATGTCTTTATTAACCTCAATCATCCTCCTACATTGAGTAAAGGACATTTTTGGTTTCGAGCTAAAGGTAAGATTCGGGACAAAAAGGACAATTTTAAGGCTAACTCTAGTTAAATTTTAACCTAAATTTAAAGCATAAAATTTGTAGTACAGCTGGCAGTCCCTGAAAAAATAAGACTAAAAAAGTATCCAGATTATTTTTTCCATGTTGTAAGTGTAAATTATCCCTCTTTACATGTAGTTATCAGTAAATGTATCTCAAATGTATCTAAAACATTAACTGTTGTCCTACTCATCATATAAACACTGTTAGTATTGTTGAACCTTTCGCTGCGCGATGACTTCTCCTTTCTTTGCTCTCGTCTTTCCGACCGTGGTCAGAAGTGCAGGGGAGATTTCCTCCAGGGCCGAAGGGAATTCTCCTTCGGGGTTCACTTCCCGTTCGAAACCCTCAACCTCCAGAGCGGATTAAGAATTACTCCAAAACAGTTATTCTGGGAACGACACCTTCTCTTTATTAAACTAAGTGCTCCGTCCTCCGAACACACAATATATTTTTTTACGCACACACCTCCGCTCCGTGCTCACACCCCCATCTGCACCTGCACTCGCCCCTCCCCTTCTCTCTCCTGGCTCGCACCCCGCTCAGCGCACACACACACTGCAACACTACCCCCACCCTGGATGGCAATGAACAATTCCAATCCAGCAGAGTTTGACAACTGGCACACAATCCCCATATTTGTAGGATTGAAAACAATTGAGGCAGTAGTGTCCCTTGTAAACAAAAACATTACTAAACAAGAACATGAGATTGCCTGTCAACCTTATGCAAAATTAACAGTAAAAAAAACTGCACAGGCATGAATAGGGGAGGCACTGCTATCATTACTATTATATATATTTTTTTGTTTGTTTTTTAAAGAATTCAAGAATAATGTGGTTCCTTAATGGACAAATACAACTTATAACTGTACTGAAGTCCCAAGAACAAATGGTAACTATAAAGTCTCTAGTATCAGCACAACTGCAGGATGTTACTCACTCTGTCATCCAGTCACCATACCAGTCAGGACTCCTGCGCTGACGTTTCAGTCGCTGTTCCTGAAGGCTTAATCTGGGTGACTCCCCAATCCCACCCCCACCATGATCACATTTCACATGGGAAGGAGGGGATGGAAGAGACCCAACCACGATGGGATCAGCTGTAGCCAGAAACTGCGATTGGGAGCAGCTGGAGTCATTGGCGGTGACAGCAGAAAAGAGATCATGCAGGCCGAGGTCCTGTTCCTCTGGATCTCCCTCCACCGCTGGTGGGGAAACCTCTGTAGGTGACCAGTGTTGCACCTGACTCTGAACCCACGAAGCGTTCAGGGGTTCACGACTGCGATAGTGCTTCAGCTGGTCATGATGAACAACTTTTGCTTTGGATCTGGGGTTCTTCTGAATCCTGTAGACCAGATCATCCAGTTGTCCGAGAACGAAGAAAGGTCCTTCACAGGAGGGTAGGAACTTTTTGACTTTGTTCTGGACACGCCTTGCCCCTTTTATGAGGTACCACACCGCATCTCCAACTTTGTATTGTGTGTGGCAGGCATTTTTGTCATACTGTCTTTTTGCACGCGTGACTGACTCACCCAGAGCCTCTCGAGTGATTTTATGAGCCAGCTCCAGCCGCTGGCGCATTTGTTGCACATACTCCGGGGCTGAGGGTTCATTGTCAGAGTCCGGGGGCAGACCAGCAACCAGGTCTATTGGTTCACTTATTTCACGTCCGAACATCATAAAGTTTGGTGTGAAACCTGTTGCACAGTGCTTGGTTGCCCTGTATGCCATGACTGCATATGGGATCATCAAATCCCAATCCCAGTGGCAACGTTCGGCTGTTGAGGCTAGGATCTTTTGAAGGGTTGCATTAAACCTTTCAACTTGGCCATCAGACTGGGGTCTGAATGGTGTTGTATGAGTTTTGTCTATGCCAAACAAATGGCACATTTCTTGAAAAATGTCAGATTCAAAATTACGTCCTTGGTCACTATGCATGGAATACGGCATCCCATAGCGACACACCCATTCCGAGGCAACCACTTGAGCCACCGTGACTGCTTTTTCATCAGGAATAGGAAAAGCTTCAGTCCAATTTGTAAAATATTCTTGGATGACGAGGATATATCGATTTTTCCGATCAGTCTCGTTTAGTGGTCCCATAATGTCTAGTGCAATGCGTTCCATCGGAGCTCCCACCCTGACAGTTCCCATGGGAGCTTGTGGCGTCTTCTGGGGTCTAGCCCTACATGCACAGCTGGTACAGGTCCGGCACCACAGAGCCACATCCTCTCTTATATGGTACCAGTAGTACCTACTTTGCAGCCTCGCCACGGTACGTTCAATGCCAAAATGTCCCCCAACTGGCCCCTCATGCATCTGCCGCGTGACATCAGGCTGCAGCTTGCGTGGCAGGACTATCTGTGGATAGAACTGGGTGTCATTCAGACAGTAAAAACGTCGGACTAAGATTCCATCCTTGAAATACAATCTTTTCCACTGGCTCCAATAAGTTTTAGTGGCTGGGCTGTGTGGGGAAACTGCAGTCCAAGAAGGGCGCTCAGTGTTGGCCTCCAACCATGCTCGAATCGGGGCAATATCTGGATCAGCGGCTTGGGCTTCACGTAGCTCCTTCATGGTCCAGCCATGAAACAGTGTGGTTTCACTGGTATTTGCAGCATAGATTGTTGCTTTCTGTTTCACATCGTCTGTTATTGACTTTTCGTTTCCACTTACCCCCACCGGACTCACAGTTGGGGTGGTTTCTGAACCTCTCTCTACCCCCACCAGACTCAACGACAGGGATCTGGAGTCGGAGTCTATGTCACACTGAATCGCCTTATGGTTCATCATTCCAGGCTGGGAGGAGCAGTCCTGCAGATTACAAGGGCAAGACTGACGGCAGGGTCTACGGGAGAGACTGTCGGCATTAGTATGCAAGCGACCCAGCCGATGAATGATCTCAAAGTCATACTCGGCTAGCTTCTCCAACCACCGGGCTAGCTGACCTTCTGGTTCTTTCATCCGTGTTAGCCAATGTAGACTGCTGTGGTCAGTACGTACTTTGAACGGCCGCCCAAGGAGGTACTGCCGGAAATGTGACGTGAACTCAACAATTGCCAGTAGCTCCCTTCTGGTTGTGCAGTAGTTCTGTTCGGTTTTGGCTAGTTTGCGGCTACCATAGGCCAACACACGTTCAGCACCATCTTGGACTTGAGAAAGGATTGCCCCGAGGCCGGTGTCGCTGGCATCCATATCGAGGATCATCTCACCATTATCTAGAGGGTAACCCAAGACAGGAGCAGTGGTCAATCTGTGTTTGAGTGTTTCAAAAGAAGCCTGGTGCTCAGCCTGCCAGTGAAAACGTGCATTCTTCTTTGTCAGATTGTGTAATGGCTCAGCGATAGCAGCAAAATCCTTCACAAATCTGCGATAGTACGAGGCAAGGCCAATAAAACGTCTCACATCATGAATGGATTTGGGAGTAGGCCACGCCTGCACCTTACAGACCTTGTCTGGATCAGTGGCCACACCATGCTCCGACACAATATGACCAAGGTAGGCCACTTGATGGCGGAAAAGGCAGCATTTGGAGGGTTTAAGCTTTAGGTTTGCTTGCTTGAGTCTGTGAAACACCTGACCCAGCCTCTTTAGCATCTCAGGGACATCCTTTGCTAGCAATGACATCATCGAGATAAACTAGACAGGTCTCCCACTGCATGCCAGCCAGGACACGGTCCATTAAACGCTGGAATGTTGCGGGTGCGTTGCACAACCCAAAAGGCATTACATTCCACTCAAAAAGACCATTTCGAGTGCAAAAGGCAGCGGCACGGCGGGCTCGTGGTGAGAGTTCAACTTGCCAGTATCCTGAGGCGAGGTCCAGGGTGCTGAACCACTTCGCAGCAGCCAGCGTGTCCAGGGTGTCTTGGATACGTGGCAGTGGGTATGCGTCTTTGATGGTGCGGTCATTGAGTGCCTTGTAATCAACACACAAACGATAACTTCCATCTTTCTTACGCACCATTACTATTGGGGATGCCCAGCTGCTGTGGCTGCGGGTGGCCAGACCACTTTGTAGACTCTCACTGATCTGCTGGTCTGCGCACTGTTGTTTCTCACCAGCCATCCGACGAGGAGGTTGCTTCACTGGAGCACCAGGCCGTGTCATGATGTCATGCTGAACAAGGCTGGTGCGGCCCAAGTCATCTGGCCCCCTGGAAAAAACACTTCCATATGCACATAACAAGTCTGTTAGCTGGGCCTTTTCACTGTCATCAAGATGGAGGGAACTTTGGGCATAAAGCTCCTGGAGATGCTCTGGGACTGCAGGCACTTCCAAACAAGGAGTGGTGGGCAGGTTGACTTCAGAAGCTGCGAGGTCACTGGATGGAGGAACAGCCTCCGCTGGCTGGAGAAGGCCTGCAATGGCACCTCCTTTAATAGTTACAGGTTTGTTACCAGGGTTAAAGAGGTGCAGTGGCACAACTTTGGTGGACGGGGCATCAACCAGGACCCTAGCGAGAAGAACTTTATGCTTTTCCACAAACCCTTTGGTGGGGCTGAGCATCATGACTCCCCTTTCAACGTCTCCAAACTTTACAGTCCCCTTGACCAAATACTCCTGGCCAGGCTCTATCACTACAGTTCGGGCTACCCTTGCAGCATATGATCTTGGAGCAGCCTCTTGTTGGAAGTAAGGAACCTCCTCACCAAACAAAACAATGCGGTGCTTACCAAAATCAAGCCGGGCTTCAGCTTAGTGAGGAAGGGGTGACCCAGCAATACCTCAGTGCCAGCTATGTCTGCAACCAGGAAGTTTACTTCCACTCGACGGCGTTTGATGTTGACAGGAAGCTGGGTCTCACCGAGCACTGGCACGTCCCCAGGCCCCACCCCAAGTAAAGTCTCAACAACAGATGGAGTCAGTGGAGGTCTCACATCGGGGTGAATGGTGTTAAGATGGTGTAAAGGTAACACACTTCTCCGAGCTCCACTGTCCAAAACTGCGCACACCTCCAGTCCATAGATGCTCATGCGAATAGCCATTTCCCCACCTTGGGCATTAAGGTGGACAACAGCGGGTTTCGACCGTTCACCTGGAGCACTTGGCGTGACTGTATTGGTCTTTCTTGGAGAGGAGGAGCACTGACGTTGTATGTGGCCCCACCCACCACAATTATGACAGCGGACATCTCCCTTTTTAAAGTTGTTGCGCTGCCTTGGTGTGCCAGTAGGTGTAAAGGGAAAACATGGAGTAGGTGAGGAGTTTGGTGGAGGTGAAAATGGAGCAGCCACAGTCTCACTTTTCTCCCTGACGACAGCAGTGCGGGGTCTACGTTCAGGGAGGTTACGAGCCCCTTGCTGCATTACGCTTGTGACATAGGAAGCAGCCCTTTTTGTTATCTCATGTCGATGAGCTATCTCATAAGCTCTAGCTAAGGTGGGTGGCCGTTTTTCTAACAGTTTCTGGATTATTTCGGCATCACCCAGACCATTGGTGAAAACTTCCACAGCTATAGCATCCTGTTCAGCCTCTGATCGGTCACCATGAGCTACAGCTACTTTCCCATAAATATCATCCCTGAACATGTGAAGAGGCTCACAATCCTGCGAACTCTCTGCCTCAGTTCCACTGCTGCCGCTGCAGCATGATCTGAAGAAGGTCCATAAGCAGTTTCCAGTTCGTCCAGCAGGCGGCGATAATCCCACCTGGCTGAGCGGGGGTTTCGGTGGATGATGGCTCCTGCTGCTCCAATCAGGCAGAACTTTAGCTGGGCAGTCATTGTCTTTTCAGACCAGTGATTAGCCTCTGCGCAGGTTTCGAAACGGTGCAAAAACTCTCTCCAAGGTGTGCTGCCATCATAAGAGTCTGGGCGCAGTGTAGGAACTTTCTCTCTTGAATCCCAGTCCTCCTCGCTCTCTGAAGGAGAAGGTTTCACCCCAGACAAGAAGTGGCTCTCTGATAAACGTCCATATTCGATGGTTTCATGTGGGCGGAGGTGAAGATGTTGCATGGGGAGTGTGCATGTAGTCGGTTTAGGCTGGGCCGGTGTGCTATGCACAAACTTTCCCATGTGGCAGGGGGAAAATGGGTTTGAAGCAGGATACTGTTCTTTAAATGTCATCGGAGCTGAACGCCAGGCAGACTGAGCGGGGCTGTGTGGCGGTGAAAACAGTTCTCCTCCCTTAGCCAGTGAGCTAGCATTAGCAGAACAGCTTTCATCACAGAGAAAGGGGTTATAATGTTCTCATCTAGCCTGAGCCTTGCTTTTATAGGTATTCAATGTCCCATGTTCGTTCTCTTGAACATTGGTTAGTGACATAAATGGACTGGAATACGTAGTTTTATTATGCCCGTCGGCATCGTGAGGCTTGCGAGCGGACGCCATCTTAAATCGGTGGTTACCGTAATAAAAGTTCTGCTACAGTCACTTTGTTTCAAAAGTTTATGATCCTCTTGTTTTATTGTCTTGATTCTTAATGCTCACAGCTCTGTTAACAACTGAGGGTCCCTTCGTGGTCGCCAGTGTTGAACCTTTCGCTGCGCAATGACTTCTCCTTTCTTTTCTCTCGTCTTTCCGACCGTGGTCAGAAGCGCAGGGGAGATTTCCTCCAGGGCCGAAGGGAATTCTCCTTCGGGGTTCACTTCCCGTTCGAAACCCTCAACCTCCAGAGCGGATTAAGAATTACTCCAAAACAGTTATTCTGGGAACGACACCTTCTCTTTATTAAACTAAGTGCTCCGTCCTCCGAACACACAATATATTTTTTTACGCACACACCTCCGCTCCGTGCTCACACCCCTATCTGCACCTGCACTCGCCCCTCCCCTTCTCTCTCCTGGCTCGCACCCCGCTCAGCGCACACACACACTGCAACAGTATGTTGTGTAAAAAAATCAAAGTGAAGACTATTTGGGAGAGCACCTCCTAACACTCATTATAAAAGGAAAAACATGAAAGTGTCTGAATCAAAAACATTGATAAAAAATAAAACTGAAGGAACAGAAAAATTATTAATGACTGGGAGACACGTATTAAGGGGGACCTCTAAGACCCACTCCAATGAAAAATGTGTTTTTGGTGTTCTTGTTACAGCTTTAGATGATGGGGTACATATATAAAAAAAGTTAAGAGTACAACTGTGTTTCTAAGTATTTCTTTATTCATGGTGAAACATGAAATAGTGCCATTTGAAAAAGACTTTGATTTGACAAAAAAATTACTACCGGCTGGCCACAAACTCTGGGCTCCATGCTGATGCATCAACTCACAGATGGCTAGATCCACGTACATTTTTAGGTTCCTCGTCTGAGCCGGAATCTGGCTCAAAACTGTTCAGCTGGATAGCTGCGATAATGCTTATCATTTTTGTTGCACAACTAATGTCAGGTTGGGGTTATGAGGGGCTGTAAGCTAGTGGGAGAGCGTGTAAACAAAGGGATGATGGGAAATGAGCACAGCCTCACAGACCTTTGGACATGTCTGGTATAAAATGTGCAGTAAAATATAGCCATGCGGTCTGTGATGTTCACCTTTTTATTTATTATCTGTGACTGTAATTATATAACTAACTCTATTCTGTGTTTTTTATAAATTTGTTTTATGTCATTTTAATTTATTTTTTATTGTAATTTTTGATTTTTTTGTACACTTTTATTTCTGTCTTTATTAATTATGTTTTCTATCATATTTATCTATCGGTTTATAAAACAAAAACAGAATATTTCATAGTAAAGGAAAATCCTTTTAACCCTTGTGCTATCCTAGGAACATTAACATTGGGAGTTGGGTCACCTAGACCCGCTAGACAGTGTGCTGAACCTTTTTTCTTCAATGATTTGTGATCTTCACTGATCTCCATGGATTACATGAAATCTTCTCCACCTTTATCCACCTTTGTCATGGTAGGGAGAACACGTCAATGTAAGGGTGGGGTCATAGGATAGCACAAGGGTTACATGCCTTTTGGTCGCTCCATTTAAGGGTTGCAACAGCAACTCATCCACCTCCATCCAGCCTTTTCATGCTGGGACCCCAGCACGAAGCCCCTGGAGCGGCAGAGGACTAACCACCTGGCTGGGCTGGGGCCTGCACTCTCCATGCTCCTGTGCCTCCCTGCTCTCTGACGTTGGGGGTCCCTGCGGTGGTCCTGCTAGCCATGGTCTGGGTGTCTCGGTGAGCGGATTCCCTCTATCTGCTATACCATGCCGGTGTCGGGGGCTCCTGGCTACCACTGCGGCTTAGGCGGGGGTCTTGGTTTTGGAGCCAACAGGTGTGTTTGTGACACTTGGGTCTGTGTGTGGACAGGCACCTCCCCTTTTGACTAAAGTTTACACCAGACAGTAATGATGATAATCCTCCAGCATCTTGTTGCTTAATGATTGTAGCCCCCCCACCACTTCTGTAATCATCCTCCAGATTTCCTTAACCCCCCCTTTCTTCTGTGCCCTTACCATCTGTCTACAACATTCCTCCCTTCTTTCCTCTTTTTTTCTGTCCATTCCAACAAAAAAAGCATGCAGATGTAATCAATATTATAAAAATAACCCCCCTTTTGTAATTTAGGCCAAATTACCAAAAGGGGGGTTTATACAAATATACACCATGTGTGTCAGAAGATCCACAAGCCCCTGCTTTAACAGTAAAATATGTCCAACAATAAGGCCTTTAGCTGTTATCTGTCTGCTCAGCTGTTGGACCGGACACGTAAATAAATGAATAAAGTGTCATCTTGTCTGCTGGTAGATTCAGTTGGTTTGCATTGTTTTTACTTTTTTCTTCTTTTTCACACTTGTATTTTTTTTTTTTTTTTTGCTTTTTTGTTTATGCATCTTGGATCCATTTTGAGCCTTGCAAATCTTCTGCTTTAGTCTTCTCATGGATCTTTTGTAGTCTTTAATTGCTTTCCCTTCAGATTACCCAATTTAGCAATCAAGTTCTCTGTACAATTTTAAATAAAAACACTCAGAATGTTTTCTGTCTAGTTCTGTATCTTTCCAGGATCCCCTCCAACTTTCCTAGTGACCTGATGAGAAAAATGTTACCTCAAAATAAAATCCCACGTGACTTCTCAGGAAGGTAACCCTTGTGCTATCCTAGGCACTTTACCATTGGGAGTTGGGTCATCTAGACCCACTAGACAGTGCTCTGAACCTTTTTTCTTCAATGATTTGTGATCTTCACTGGTGTCCATGGATTACATGAAATCTTTCCACCTTTATCCACCTTTGTCATGGTAGGGAGAACACGTCAATGTAAGGGTGGGGTCATCTAAGATAGCACAAGGGTTAAATTAGATTGTTGCCCAGAAAGAGGTGCTCTCAGCAGTGGAGCTTATTCTCTTTCTTTCTGAAAATGTTGTTCGTCTTATTTCTGTTGCCTTAAAACGTTTGTGCTTGTTTAGTGTCAGAGAACAAAAGCATTTTCTGTGATAAAATTTCCTGTGATGTCACCTGTTTTTGAATATATTTTTTTCATAACTTTTATATACTTAAAACCTTTAAACTTGTGTTCCTTAAACTACATCTGACTTTTTGCAAATGTGTCCACATGTTTACCACATTTCTGAAGAGGTTTTTGCTGAAATAAACCAATCTTATTTAACGCTTGTGCGATTCCTATGACCCCACCCTTACTTTGATGTGTTCTCCCTACCATGACAAAGGTGGATAAAAGTGAAGAGGATTTCATGTAATCCATGGACACCAGTGAAGATCACAAATCATTGAAGAAAAAAGGTTCAGAGCACTGTCTAGTGGGTCTAGATGACCCAACTCCCAATGTTAAAGTGCCTACGATAGCACAAGGGTTAAGGGCACATCTACTTTAGACTCTGCATTGGTTGTTTTGCAAATGCGATAGAATTTATTATACTTTTTAATTAGTCTTGATAGCTACCACAAGTATGACCTTAAATTTGAAAATGTCATTGAAAACACACACTCAACTTAAACTGAACAAAAAGGAAAAAAGGAAACGTGAGGTGTTGATGAATGCTTGCTGATCATTTCAGCTGTTTTTTGTGCTTCGCTGTATTTCTCAACTAATAGATGTTCATGTTTGGCCTTGTTTGAAGGCCCTACGCAGTGCCAACAAACAAAAAACAAAAACGAATATTTGTAACCTCGACTGAAGGGCTTCAAAATACTCTAAATTGGAGGACTCCAAGCACAGCTCGTGAATACTTTCACAAACTCCCCTTCTTTAAATGAAATCAAAAGAGGGCACTTATTGAAACAACAATGTTCTTGTAACTTCAAAACTATTAATTGACTTGAAGGACAGATTTCTGCTCATAAACATAAATATTCCAATGTGCTCTGTCAGTCAGCATCAGTTTAAGAATTACTATACAAAGATACCTTTCTCACATACTTAAGACTTAGGGTTGAGAAATTTAAAAAGAAGGGAAGGACAATTGTAAAAGTAATCGACTTAACTAAAGAAAGTCAAGGACAAACTAGATGTCCTTTAGAAGTTTCATCTGGGACCAAAAAAGCTGCATTTGCATGACATGAAAAGATTTCCCCTGATCTACTATGCCAACTTTAGTAGTGTTCACTGGGAAATCCAGCTTTCATCACCACAAAAAACACACATTTTGAGTTTCATCCATACGGAATTGTTAGAAGCACCACAGGCTACTTCCAGCAGGCAGGATAAGACGCCATGTCATGAAGCTGGAATCATCTCAGACTGGTTTCTTAAACATGACAGGAATTCACTGAACTCAAATGGCCTCCACAGCCACCAGATCTCAACCTAACAGGGCACCTTTGGGATGTGGTGAAAAAGGAGATTGGCATCATGGATGTGCAGCCGACAAATCTGCACCAACTGTGTGATGCTATCATGGCAATATGGACCAAACAGTTTCCAGAGGTTTGTTGAATCTATGCAACCAAGGATTAAGACAGTTTTGACGGCAAAAGGAGGTCCAACCTGTTACTTGCAAGGTGTATCTAATAAAGTGGGTGGTGAGTGTAAATACAATGTGTATTTTTACTTTCATTTACAAATAGTATTAATATGGGGGCCAAATGTTTTGCATTTGATTAAAGTTCTATGATCTATGGCCCCCTTGCTGGGGGGGGGGGGGGGGGGACGGCTGTTTGACCACCGGGGGACAGTCTATCATCTGTCCCCAACTTACCCCCTTCCTCATCTTCTTTCTCTTTCGGCTTTTCCCATCAGGGGTCGCCACAGCGAATCATCCTTTTCCACCTCACTCTATCATGGACATCTTCTACCCTAACATTAGCCAACTTCATGTCCTCTGTTAAGACATCCATGTATCTCCTCTTTGGCCGTCCTCTTGCCCTCCTGCCAGGCAGCTCCATCTCCAACATCCTTCTACCAATATATCCACTATCCCTCCTCTGAACATGTCCAAACCATCTCAGTCTGGCTTCTCTGACTTTGTCGCTGACACAGGCAACATGAGCCGTCCCTCTGATGTACTCGTTCCTTATCCTGTCTAACCTGGTCACTCCTAAGGAGAACCTCAACATCTTCATCTCCGCTACCTCCATCTCAGCCTCTTGTCTCTGTCTCACTGCTACCGTCTCTAACCCATAGAGCAGAGCTGGTCTCACCACTGTCTTGTACACCTTTCCTTTGAGTCTTGCTGGCACTCTTCTGTCACACAACACTCCTGACACTTTCCTCCAACCGCTCCAACCTGCCTGCACTCGCCTCTTCACCTCTTTTCCACAATCCCCATCACACTGAACTGTTGACCCCAAGTACTTAAACTCCTGCACCTTCTTCACCTCAGTCCCCTGTAACCTAACGCTTCTACCTTGATCCCTCTCGTTCAGACACATGTATTCTGTCTTACTACGACTGACCTTCATACCTCTTCTTTCCAGAGCAAACCTCCACCTCTCTAGCTGTTCCTCCACCTGCTCTCTACTCTCACTGCAAATTACAATGTCATCCGCAAACATCATTGTCCAGGGAGATTCCTGTCTTACCTCGTCTGTCAGCCTGTCCATCAGCATAGCAAACAAAAAAGGACTCAAAGCTGATCCTTGGTGTAGTCCCACCTCCACCTTGAACTCCTCTGTCTGACCTACAGCACATCTCACCACCGTCATACTTCTCTCATACATGTCCTGAAGTACTCTGACATACTTTTCTGCCACTCCAGACGACCTCATACAGTACCACAGCTCCTCCCTCGGCACCCTGTCATACGCCTTCTCTAAATCTACGAACACACAATGCAGCTCCTTCTGACCTTCTCTGTACTTTTCCATCAACATTCTCAAAGCAAAAATGGCATCAGTGGTGCTCTTACGGGGCATGAAACCATACTGCTGCTCACAAATCTCCACCTTCTTCCTAAGCCTGGCTTCCACTACTCTTTCCCACAGCTTCATTGTGTGGCTCATCAACTTTATTCCTCTATAGTTGCTGCAGTTCTGCGTGTCACCCTTGTTCTTAAAGATTGGGACCAGAACGCTTCTCCTCCATTCCTCAGGCATCTTCTCACTCTCTAAAATCCTATTGAACAACCTTGTTAGAAATTCCACTGCTGTCTCTCCTAGGCACTTCCATACCTCCACAGGTACGTCATCAGGACCAACGGCCTTTCCGCTCTTCATCCTTTTCAGAGCCTTCCTAACCTCATCCTTTCCAATCTCTGCTACTTCCTGCTCCACAACAACCACATCTTCCTCCCTTCTTTCCCTGTCATTTTCCTCGTTCATCAGCTCCTCAAAATACTCCTTCCATCTTTTCTGTACACTCTCTTGGGTTTTTAGCACCTTTCCATCTCTGTCCTTAATCACCCTTATCTGTTGCACGTCCTTCCCATCTCTGTCTCTCTGTCTGGCTAGCCTGTACAAGTCCTTCTCTCCTTCCTTTGTGTCTAACCTGTCATATAGCTCATCGTAAGCTTTCTGTTTGGCCTTTGCCACCTGTCTCTTCACTTTACGCTGCGCTTCCTTGTACTCCTGTCTACCTTCCTCAGTCCTTTCTACATCCCACTTCCTTTTAGCCAACCTCTTCCTCTGGACGCATTCCTGTACTTCCTCATTCCACCACCAAGTCTCTTTACCGTCTTTCCTCTTTCCAGATGACACACCTAGCACCTTCCTACCTGTTTCCCTGATAATCTCTGCTGTAGTTTCCCAGTCCTCTGGAAGCTCATCCTGACCACCCAGGACCTGCCTCAACTTATGCCTAAATTCCTCACAAGTTTCTTCATTCTGTAGCTTCCACCACTTGGTCTTCTTTTCTGTTTTCCCTCTCTTCTTCTTCCTGACCTCCAGAGTCATCTTACACACCACCATGCGGTGCTGTCTGGCTACACTCTCTCCTACCACCACTTTGCAGTCATTAACCTCTCTCAAATGACCTCGTCTACATAGGATGTAGTCCACCTGAGTACTCCTACCTCCACTTCTGTATGTCACTCTATGTTCCTCTCTCTTCTGGAAGTAAGTGTTGACTACAGCCATTTCCATCCTCTTCGCAAAGTCCACCACCATCTGTCCCTCCAGATTCCTTTCCTTCACACCAAACCTGCCCATCACCTCCTCATCACCTCTGTTGCCCTCACCAACATGCCCATTAAAGTCTGCTCCAATAACAACTCTCTCTCCTCTGGGAAAACTCTCTATGACCTCATCCAACTCACTCCAGAATCTCTCCTTCACTTCTAACTCACAGCCAACCTGTGGCGCATACCCACTGACTACATTCACCATCACCCCTTCAATTTCTAACTTTAGGCTCATCATCCTGTCTGAGACTCTTTTCACCTCTAGAACACTGTTTACAAACTCCCCCTTCAGAATCACTCCTACCCCGTTTCTCTTCCTATCAACACCATGATAGAACAGTTTGTATCCTCCTCCAATACTACGTGCCTTGCTGCCCTTCCACCTTGTCTCCTGCACACACAGTACATCTACCTTCCTTCTCTCCATCATGTCTGCCAGCTCTCTGCCTTTCCCTGTCATTGTGCCAACGTTAAGAGTCCCTATTCTCAAACCTATGTTCCTGCCTTTTCCCTTCTCTCTCTGGCCACGGACCCTTCTGCCTCCCCTCTTTCTTCCACCAACAGTAGTCAAATTTCCACCGACACCCTGTAGGTTAACAGCATCGGTGGCGGTCGTTGTTAACCCGGGCCTCGACCGATCCGGTATGTCTAAAGTGTTGTGGATGATTCGCATGGTTATTTTGGCAATTTTTTACGCCGGATGCCCTTCCTGACGCAACCCTCTCTATTTATCCGGGCTTGGGACCGGCACAGAAGTTACTGGCTTGCAACCCCTGTGGCTAGATTACCCCCTTCCTCATATAACCTTATAATAGGGTGAGGGGGTGGGGGGCTTAGCCTGCGATGAGCCTTGGGGGGGGGGGTTTACTAGGCAGTGACCCCCCTCCTGTGGTTGCCGTATGGAGTGGGCCCCCCCTCTTTCGGTTTTATTTGCACCTTAGACATGTAGGGCCCTTGGTAGGGGGGGTGCTTGGACATCACTGCCAGCAAGCAGCGGATGTCCTCCTAGCACCCTACCCGCCAATTTTAACCGCACCTTAGACATTTAGGGCCCCTTGGTGGGGAGGGTGAGGGGACGTCACTGTGAGTAATCAGGAGACGTCCCCTTAGTGCCCTACCCGCCAATTTTAACCGCACCCCCCTTAGTACACACACCCCTCCCCCCTCAATATATACATCCCAACATAAACACACACACATGCACACACACACTCTCTCAAACACACATACACGCACACACATTTTGCAAGGAAGGTGGGACCTAGGACCATCTGTCCCCTGCCTCTTCCCTGGTGGGGGGTACGGGCCCCTTTGCAACGGCGGCTGTGTCCCCGGGGTGCCGGCTTCCTGGGCCCGGCGGTGCTCTCTCCGCGCGGTGGAGGGGTTCACATTACATCTGAGCCGGGGGTGTTCGTGTCCCTGGGGGGTGGGTTCTGGTCCTTGCTCCTGAGTGCTGGGCCCCGCCAAATTTCCAACTGTGGCCGAGCCTGGTCGGGCCATATTTACAACACCCCTTGTGGGCCCTCTTTTTTCCCCGGGGTTCCCCCCTTCTGGGCGGGGGCGGCGGGCCCCTGCCTCGCTCCTCCCTGGACCAACCGTGGGCCGGGCGGATGGCTGCCTGGAGTGCGGAGTGGGTCTCCCTTGGGGGGTCCTGGCTCGTACCTGGGGTTGGGGCGGGGGGATGCCCGGAACTCCTGGGTGGTGGTGGGGTGCTCGTCTGGGGCTGTGGGCGTCCTTCTCCGGTGGGGCCCTGCGTTGGGTTCTCCCGGCGCGGCGGGGGGGCTGCTCTCCTGGTTGGGCTGGGGCGGCGCCCTCTTTCCCTCCGTGCCTCCCTGCTCTCTGGCTCTGGGGGCCTTGCGGCGGCCCTGCTGGCCCTGGCCTGGGTGGCGGGCTTGGTCGCCCGGGCGGCGGTTGTTCCCTGCCGGTTCCCGTATGGCGTTGGGGGGATTCCGGCTGCCGCTGCTGGTGCGGTGGGGGTCTTGGGGTGGGGAGGGCTGGGCACTCTCCCTCCTTCTTTTCATCGTTCCACCATCCATTTTAGAAGAACATAAACACTCACCTGAGCACAGGTGTTAGCTCAACAGACTGAATGACTGAAATATTTCACACTAGTTGGTTTTAAGGCATAAGTATGCGTGTGAACACTATCTGTTTTGTGTACATGTCGACAGGTGGACATTTTTGCAACTAACAGGTGTGTTTATAACATTTGAGTGTGTGTGTGGACAGGCTCCGCCCTTTTTTTTTTTGTTTTTTTTTACATTTGAACCTTACCATAATGATTAACAACCAGTAAACTTGTTGCTTTATGCTGCTTCATGGTCTTATCCCCCTTCCCCTCCTATTATCACCCCCTACCCCCCCTCTCTCTAACGTCCCTCTCTCTTCTTCCCCTCTTTCCTTTTCCGTCCGGTCCAACACCAAAGATTTTCAGACATGTTTGAAATTAATAAAGTTTGGCCTCAATTACAAAAGGGGTTTATTCAGACATACCTTTGGTTTGTCTGAAGATTAATAACCCCTCTTGTTAAAGTAAAATATGTCCAACCCAAGAGGCCCTCAGCTCTCATCTGTCTGCCTAGCTGTTGGACAGGACAAGTTGAAAAAAAAAAAAAAGTTCTATGATCAAAACAACTTTTTTTAAAGAAAATTTGCAATTCAGATGACAGAAACCCATTTTTTTTCTTCTCAACATTAAGATTTTGGGTTGTAGTAATTACTTTATCATTGGTTTTAATGGGCTGAATTGTGTTCGGCTTAGAAGAACCAACAAAAAGTTTACCTGCAAGAAAACAAAACAAAACATTTCATTTTATTGTTTAAAAATGTTGTTCAGTTCATTTGGGAAGATGTATTTGTTCTCTCCTCTTTGTTCATTTCATGTCATTTATGTCATGGTTTGTCAAAAGTTCAGAGTGACCCAGATGCTGTAACCCAGAAGGAGACTAGGACAATAAGGTGAGTTAAGAAGTCTTTATATAGAAAGGTGAGTCTTAGGCTTCTTTCCAACAGGGGCGCAGCAGCTGGCTGGAGGAGAGCAGCAGCAGGATTCCAGACGAGGGACAGCGTGGAACCAGGGGACAGCGACCAGGTGAGATCCAGAGTAGAGTATTCCTGAGTCAGAGACGATAGGGGCAATTAGTAACATGAAGCTTGGTAAACAGGACAAGAACTTGAGCAAGTCAGACTAAGCACCGTGGGAGGAAAACGAACTGGCGTCGAGTGGAGGTCCAGGAACTCCTTAAGAGGCCATGGTGGTGATGAGGGTAAGTGGAGACAGCTGGTCGCGTCCGGAGCAGAGCAGGCAGGGGAGGGGGAGAGCAGCTGGCAGAGGCACCATGTCAGTACCCCCCCTCAACGACCGCCACCAGGCGGTCCAAGACGACGGTCCGGATGGGCCCGGTAAAAGTCGTCGATGAGGGTATGGTCCAGAATGAGGGAGCGGGAAATCCATGAACGTTCCTCTGGACCATACCCTTCCCAGTCCACCAAGAACTGCACCCCCCGCCCACGGCGCCGGACATCCAAGATCCTATCAACCGTAAAGGCCGGGGCGCCGTCGATGGTACGGGCGGGTGGCGGGGAAGCGGACGGTGGGCAAAGCGGACTCTCAGTGACTGGCTTGACCTGTGAGACGTGGAACGTGGGATTCACCTTGAGGGCAGCCGGGAGACGCAGCTTGACACAAACAGGATTTATGACCCGGTCAATGGTGTAGGGTCCAATGAACTTGGGAGCCAGTTTCCGGGACGAGGCCTGTAGAGGAATGTTACGAGACGATAACCAAACCTTCTGGCCAGGTTGGTAGTTGGGACTCACCACCCTACGACGGTTGGCTATCTGGCAGTTGCTCTCCTTGGTGCGGAGGAGAGCCGCCCTGGTCTGCAGCCAGATGTCACGACACCGCTGAAGGTGGAGCTGGACCGAGGGCACTGCCAGATCCAATTCCTGGGAAGGAAACAAAGGGGGTGAGTAACCCAAGGAGGCCTCAAAAGGTGATATCCCGGTGGCAGTGGACGAATGGGAATTGTGGGCATACTCTACCCACACCAGGTATTTGGACCAGTCCTCCTGATTCTGAGCCGCCAGACACCTGAGAGCCGCCTCCAGCTCCTGGTTAGCCCGTTCAGCTTGTCCATTGGCCTGTGGGTGGTACCCGGAGGTAAGGCTGACTGTGGCTCCGAGGGCGGAGCAGAAGGCCTTCCATACTTGAGATGTAAATTGAGGTCCGCGGTCGGACACGATGTCACTGGGTATCCCATGGTGTCTGAAAACGTGATGGATGAGGGCATCGGCCGTTTCCATGGCAGAGGGCAACTGAGGCAGAGGAATGAATTGAGCGGCTTTTGAAAAACGATCAATGACTGTAAGGATTACCGTATGGCCTTGAGACGGAGGAAGCCCAGTAACAAAATCCACCGCAATATGAGACCAGGGACGGCTAGGCGTGGATAGAGGCAGGAGATGACCTGAGGGGGGCCTGTTGGAAGCCTTGGAACGGGCGCAGATACTGCAGGCTGAGATATATTCCCTGACATCCCGTTCCAGGGAGGGCCAGAAAAAACGCCGCTTTAGGAGGCGGATGGTCCTGTAAACTCCCCCGTGGCAGGCGATGCGGGACGTGTGTCCCCAGGCAATGACTTCTGACCTGAGGGATTCGGGGACATACAGTGTACCAGAAGGACAGGAGGTGCCGGCAGGAATCTCACCTTGAGCTTGCTGGACTTTGCTCTCGATCTCCCAGGTGAGACTTCCAACGAAACAGGACATGGGGAGAATGGATGAGTCAGAGGAGGAATCAGAGGAGGAGTATTTGCGGGACAAAGCATCAGGCTTAACATTTCGGCTGCCAGGCCGGTAGGAGATCGTAAAGTGAAAACGATCGAAAAACAAACACCACCTGGCCTGGCGGGAGTTTAAGCGTTTTGCGCTGCGGAGATAGGCGAGGTTCTTATGATCTGTCCAGACTATGAATGGTTTTTCTGCTCCCTCCAGCCAGTGGCGCCATTCTTCCAAGGCTAATTTTATAGCCAATAACTCACGGTTGCCCACATCATAGTTTTGCTCCGCCTGGCTTAGTTTGCGGGAAAAAAAAGCACACGGTTTAAGCTTCCCAGAGCTTTCCTCCCGTTGTGACAGAACCGCCCCCACGCCAGAATCAGAGGCGTCCACCTCAACGATAAATTGCTTCGTGACATCAGGTTGAATGAGGATGGGAGCTGAAACAAAAAGGGACTTAAGTTTTTTGAATGCGGAATCGGCAGCAGGGTTCCAGTAGTAAGTTTTATTGATGGAGGTGAGTTGAGTGAGAGGCGCTGCAATACTACTGTAGTTACGGATAAAGCGGCGGTAGAAATTTGCGAAACCCAAAAACTGTTGGAGCTTTTTCCTGGTCTGGGGTATTTCCCACTGGGCAACGGCCTCAATCTTAGCTGGATCCGGACGTATGTTGCCTGCTTCGATGATGTATCCCAAGAATGGGACGGTGGAAACATGGAATTCGCACTTTTCGGCTTTAACAAACAGCTGATTAGCCAATAATCTTTCTAGAACTAGGCGAACATGATGTTTATGCTGGGAGGAATCGGAAGAGTAGATGAGGATGTCATCCAAATATATGAAGACAAATCTGTTAAGGAAATCCCGCAGAACGTCATTTACAAGGCGTTGAAATACTGCGGGGGCGTTAGTGAGGCCGAACGGCATAACAAGATATTCGTAATGACCTAATGGCGTGGTGAATGCGGTCTTCCATTCATCCCCCTCACGGATTCGCACGAGGTGGTAAGCATTACGAAGATCTAGTTTTGTAAAGATTTTGGCTTGCTGGACAGATTCAAACACGGAATCGATTAAAGGGAGAGAATATTTGTCCTTAACCGTGATCTGATTTAACTCACGGAAATCAATGCAGGGACGTAGAGTCTTGTCTTTCTTTTCTACAAAGAAAAAACCTGCACCGACAGGAGATGATGAGGGGCGAATGTGACCTTGGGACAGAGCTTCCTGAATATAATTCTCCATGGCAGTCTTTTCTGGACCCGAAAGTTTATATAGTTTCCCCTTGGGAAGGGGGGCACCGTTTAATAGCTCGATGGAACAATCATAAGGTCGGTGAGGCGGAAGTGAACTAGCTTTAACTTTACTGAAGACCGTACGAAGATCGTGATAACAGGCAGGAACGTTTGACAGGTCGATATCCTCTTGAGCTGAATCAGGTACGTTAGTAATGGGCAAGGCGGAATGGAGACAATTAGCCAAACAGTAGGTACTCCAATTAGCAATACGGGGCGAGCTCCAGTCAATGTGTGGATTATGAATCTGGAGCCAGGAGAACCCCAGGATTATCGGGGTCTGAGGACAGTGAGTAATGAAAAACTGAAGGTATTCCCGGTGATTTCCCGACGTGAGAAGGAGTACGGGACCAGTGCGCTTAGTAATGCGAGTGAGTTGTTTGCCTCCTAGGCCGGCAGCTTTAACAGGATTAGCGAGAGGTTCAACAGGAAGAGAGAGTTCTTGAACGAGACGTTGATCGATAAGGCTATGTTCAGCCCCAGAGTCTATGAGAGCCTCGAGTTCGAAAACCAGATTCTTGTGACTGAGCTTGACTGGAACACATAAAAACTTGGAACTGTGAATGAGTTCAGCATCTCCTCCCCGTGGCCTGTTATCTAACGGGGGGCTCGGGAGTTTTAAACGTGCGCGGCAATCGGAGACCATATGACCGGCTTGGCCACAATAGAAACATAAGCCCTCGTCCCGTCGTTTATCACGTTCCTCGGGGGATAGTTTTGAGTGACCGATCTGCATAGGTTCATGGGGGACATTGTCAAGAGTTTCACGGTTAGAAGGTTGAACCGCATGCATAGGAGGAGATGGATTGACCGGAGACTTACGTTTTTGTTCTGCGAACCGTTCCCGTAACCTGTCGTCTGACCTTAGGGCTGCGGTGACCAGGTCTTCAAAAGAGTCCGCCTCTGGCTGAGAACATAAATGATCCTTGATACGTTCGTTAAGTGACTGATAAAATATCCCTTTTAGAGCAGAGTCAGGCCAACCAGCTTCGACCGCTAGAATGCGGAAGTCAATCAGATGGTCGCTTACCGGGCGGTTACCTTGTTTGAGACTTAGTAACCGCCGGACTGCTTCTTCCTGCTTTCGGGGCTGATCGAAGACGAGCCGGAATTCTCCAATGAAACTGTCGTATGGGAGATGAGCGATAGGATGCGAGGCTAGAAAAGCTTGGGCCCATTGTAGCGCCTTACTGCGGAGAGAGTTAACAATCAATGAGATTTTGCTGTGGTCGGAATGGTAATACCTTGGAGCCTGCTGGAAAATGAGTTGGCACTGTAGTAGGAACCCTCCAAAGGCATCAACATTGCCGTAGGAAGGTTCCGGCTGAAGGCGGGCATTTTCTGGGATGTCGGCGGAAACGGAAGTGGCTTTGTTGACGGAATCGGGATCTTGAGCAGCGGCTGCGGAATTAGCATGTTGGCTAGTAGATGCACTGAGGAATTGCGTGATGCTGTCGAAGCGACGAAAAAGATCCCACTGAGCCGAGGACAAGAGAGTGATGGCCTCCGCTTGATGAGTAAGAAGATTTTCTTGTATGGATAAGGCATGTTGGAGCCCTTCCGGGTCAGCTGGGTCAGGAGTTTGGCCAGTTCGTTCTGTCATGGTTTGTCAAAAGTTCAGAGTGACCCAGATGCTGTAACCCAGAAGGAGACTAGGACAATAAGGTGAGTTAAGAAGTCTTTATATAGAAAGGTGAGTCTTAGGCTTCTTTCCAACAGGGGCGCAGCAGCTGGCTGGAGGAGAGCAGCAGCAGGATTCCAGACGAGGGACAGCGTGGAACCAGGGGACAGCGACCAGGTGAGATCCAGAGTAGAGTATTCCTGAGTCAGAGACGATAGGGGCAATTAGTAACATGAAGCTTGGTAAACAGGACAAGAACTTGAGCAAGTCAGACTAAGCACCGTGGGAGGAAAACGAACTGGCGTCGAGTGGAGGTCCAGGAACTCCTTAAGAGGCCATGGTGGTGATGAGGGTAAGTGGAGACAGCTGGTCGCGTCCGGAGCAGAGCAGGCAGGGGAGGGGGAGAGCAGCTGGCAGAGGCACCATGTCAATTTATCTGCAGCTGAAGGTGATTCTAGGTCTCAGAGGCAGCGATGGAAAATGACTCCCCACATCACTCCAGTCAATAATGTTACGTTTACACTGCTCTGATATTGAGAAGCAACATGAAATCAGATTTGTCTACAGTACATAACTTCTCATAACACAGACTTCATGAGCTTACTTTAGTTTTTTTTATGGGAAAACCAAATTTAGTGCCAGTTGAACATTGGTAGAAGTCTGCTAGTTGATGGCGGCTGAGTTCAGTTTCTTCAGATCAGATTCAGACGATGGGATCCCCGGTGTTGCCTCACATCTTTGATTAACTGAGAATTGGCCTCCAGTGAAAACTTCAGCTGAAGATTGCTCTCAAATTGTGGCTCCTTTGGCGAGTCCACTGCTGCCGAGATTCTAATGGCGAATTCTGTCACTTTAATTAGAGTTCAAAACTACAGCAGCCTCTTGAAGCATCCAAGCGGATCTCTGGGCGAAGATCCGCAAGTTAGAAGAAGAAAAAAAGCACTGCCCGTGTGGCTTCAAGATATATTCTAAAAAGTTCCACATTTCTCTTGAGTTTCTGTCACAAGAAAAGAAAAATGTCCAAGATTTTTGCTGTATCTCACGATTAAACAAACCTCCATTGGGGTACTTTTACATAAACTTGCCACCGGCAAGGTACACCAGCTCTCTTTGGATTTCTTCTTTCATATTTTATTATCATTAAATTCCGATTCTTTTAAAATGCGACTTACAACAGCTTGAGCATAAAAAGTTAACTGCACAGATTAAAACCTGGAACCTAAAGCCCCTGTGTAAAAGCAGACAGGTGGTTCAACCTGCAGCAAACCAGAAATCCTTTTGTTTCCCAGGCTGCTCTTCTCCCTGTCCTTCATCTGAAAACGTACCAGACCCCAGGGCAGACAGAGAAAAATGTTTCCTGAAGCTGCTTCACCAAAACAAGCTGTTTCTAGAAGCCTGCAGGTCGAGCGTTCACTCCTGCATTATAAAATCCACTTGATATGCATGTTTGCATGCTGGTTCTGTACAGTTAGGTCACAAGGCTGGATGTTAAAAAGGAACCTCAGTGCATTTCTGGAAAATATAGCCAAATAAAACATCTCCAGTACACGCAAACTGTAGTTTCTTTTCAGCTGAGTATTTACTATTACTCTCATAATCTTTTATCTCTCAGAGCTTCATCTATTGACAACAAATTGGAAATAGCCTCCACAGATGTTCTCAATGCCTTCTCAGAAGTTTTCAGTTTTTGCACAAGTTTAAACATCTTTAAAATATGATTAATTTTATTTCAAACCACTTTAAGTTGCTATGGACATCTCAGATGTTTCACCCCTTTTGGTTTGTTTACGTCATTCAGAAAATACTGGCACAACTTTGTTAGAATTCAAAGACCTGTTGGACAAAACTGGCATTAATTAGAGACCAAAAAGAGAAAATATAGTTAGAAATCTTTGACAATTATGTGAACCCCAGGTAAATTATGATCCAAATTTTGCCAAAGTTCTTCCAGTAGGATTCCAGAACAGCTGTTGCATCATTTAAAAAAAAAACTTTCCTGTCTCCAACTTGTCAAGGAGGCTGCAGAAGCTGTAAAACTAAATTGTGACAGATTGGAGGCAAAAATGAGAAGTTTATCATGATATTTTCAAAAGAGTTTCCAGAAAAGTTGACTTTTTGACAACTGAGTGGGTCTTTAATGGCTATTACTATGCTTTTGCCTTTTTGCCTGACATCTGACACAAAAATGTTTCAATTCTATAAAAAGATCATCAGCCAAAAGCAATT
Organism: Oryzias latipes; assembly: GCF_053564925.1. Taxonomy (NCBI): domain Eukaryota; kingdom Metazoa; phylum Chordata; class Actinopteri; order Beloniformes; family Adrianichthyidae; genus Oryzias; species Oryzias latipes. Next base: position 27,559,462 of record NC_136242.1, on the reverse strand, counting down.
TGCTGTAAGAAGCAAAGTTTTGGGGACAAGGTCTGCATAAAAACAAGAGAGGTGAACAGTTTAAGAAAAACAAATACAAAGAACCGACCAGAAAATGTCTGGAAAAACATTTTTAGAATGAACATCATAAAGTGCACTTGAGGAAAACTCGGCATACAGTTTACAAAGAGAATTTTGTTAAAGGGTTGCACTGCTCTGCAGAGTCTTCAATTGAATCCCATTAAATGCAAAAGAATATCTGGCCAGATTAGTCCAACAGTAAATATTTTCCAAACTCTGCTTGGGTTTTTGAAGTGTAAACAGCTGGCCGTGTGTTCTTTGTGTTGTGCAGCCCATTAAAAATATACACAAAGCATTAAAGTTGGTTTCAGTACTTGGCACCTGTTAGTCATTTTATTTAACAGCATTTCCTTATAATTATAATAATAAAATTACTTTATCAATTACTGAAGATGGTTAAACTTATTGATCTCTAATTATATCACTTCACTTGCCCCAAAATATGATAATTTTTTATGTCTATTTTTCCTGATTAAGTGTCATTTTAAATCATTATCAGGATCTTTCTAATGAAAATGATCTGAACATGTGTTAGATAACTGTTCTGTATGTGGTATGTTAATATATAAAAAACATAGTTATGTTTATTTTACATAATTATCAAGTAATTCATCATTGTCATGTGATTTATTGATACTTAAGCATTCGTAATGACCTGAAACTGGGGTAGGTGGTTGGCAGGCATAGTTATCTGATAATAAGTTATGAACCGGATAATGATAAATCATGTAATAAAATGGTTAGGGTAGAACAGGTGTGGGATTATATAAATTTGCTTACTTCCACTCCCTTTCAAACATTCTTTGATTTAATGTCTAATTATCCTAAAATGATACGTCATTGTATGAATGTATACTGATTGTATGGTTTTGTGCACTATTCTTGCTTTGATTGCTTGAAATAAACCATTTCAAGCACACATGAATTACTTTTCACTGTTCATATGCATTCCAAATACTCTTGTTCACAGTCACCTCCCAGGATATGATTGGAGGAATGTGGGGACTCTGTGCCTTGCTCATTGACTATGACCTCTTCACTAATTAAACCACTTTTACCCCAACAGTTAAACTCTCCCCAAATTTCAAAATTTAGGTGTAAAACATTAAAGCCAATGCTTTAAAGGTAACAGGACAATCATTTGTATCTCTTACGACCACAAAGTTAAACTAGTTGCAAATGTTCGTGGACTCTGAAGCTGAAACTACCAGAATTTAGGGAAAAATGATACAAGTTTTGAAAGTCTTGGAAGATCGCTACCAGCCATCTAAAACAGTGTTACCCGGGGTTATGTTCTAAAAATAACCTGCAATAGGTTATAAAACACCTCACTACACATTTTATACACTTTTCTCAGACAACATTTACACTTTTTTCTGACTGTCAAAGTCCAATATTTTAGAATGTAAATGTCAATCTGTTCGCGATGAAAATGTATATAACTGTGGCAAACCGAATTCATTCTGCACAAAGGAGATTGTTTGACAAATTGCACACACAAAAAAAAAAAAAAAAAAAAAAAAAAAAAAAAAAAAAAAATCGATGAAACTGCGATAGATAATCCTTGATCAAGGGAGGGACCACTGTACATATGAATTGTTAAAATGTATTTAAAAATATCTCCATATATTCCTCGGCAATGGAAACAAAGCAACAATACGTCAACAACCAAAAAATAAATTCAACAATGTGGTTTAGTTTGTTTTACCCTTCAGAAAGAATGTCAACACTGGAGCTAAAGCTCTTTCAGCTAGCTACCTTAACTCTTTAACCAATTAATGTAAATGTAGCGGTGAAAAGCCAAAATGTAAAAGTCGGTCTTCTCTGCGTCTGAATCAGCTGATTCACAGTGATCACGTAAACGGACGAAGAGCTACAGTAGGTCAAAGAGCGTGACTTATTCAGCTGTCACCGGCGACACCTCGAGAGTTAAAGGGTTAAAAGTGAAGAACTGGTGTTCTCTCCAAATAAAAAGAAGCATTTAAAGCACCGATGTTATAACTTTTTAGAGTTTTAACCTAGTATGTAGCTACAACAGTTTGGAATAGTTGTAAAAATAATACAGTAAATTACATAAATCCAGAACTTTAATTTCTAATCACATTAAAAAAGAATTGCCTAAATGCTGGAATAGTTGTGGCCCAATATGTTGCGTAAATTTCAGAACCCCAATTCTTACATTCTGATTTTTTTGTTTAGTTTCCTAACCTTTCACAAACTATAACCCATAAGAACCCAGACCCATGTTCCTGAATGTAGAATACACCAAAATCCAAGTGAACCACTTAACACATTTCTGATTTTTTTCTGTTACACTGATGTTACCATGGGTTCTTTTGGATAAAAAAAAAAAAAAAGAAAATCAACCACAACGGATGACAAATCTCGGCTGATCTGCTTTTTTCTCCATCAGTTTGTTGCAAATTGTTTTACAACAACTATGAGCAAAAAATAAAAAAAAACAATGACAGTCACTGTAAAGCAAACCAAGAGAAAAAATGATGTATTGGTTGCAGCAAAATAACAAAATAACCTCTGCTGGGGATTTTACCATTAAAACAGGACATTGTGGAGCAAAAACGTACAAACCCATCATATACAATAAAATTATTTATTGTTTACATATTCTATTTGTTAAAGTTTGTCTGGTTCAGTCATTTCCTAAATGGACGTTTGGTGGTATCCATTGTTAGTTGGTATTTGGACGTGTCTTTTGGCCAACAAGAGCTTTGATGGAGATTGAAAGGATTTGTTCAATTTTTCTGTCAGTTTTCAAAAACATGGTAGAGAAAAACAGAGAACATAATCTTACCAATGAATGACAGCAGACACTACAGCATTTCATTTAACAAAGTGAAAAAAGCTACAATGTAAAGTCTTCAACTGGAACAAACCGCAGTGGCTTTCGTTTACATCTTTCATTTTACAGTTAAAAAGATGAATTCCATCACATGCAAGCTTACTGGAGCAAGATTTAAGAGGACAGGGAATGATGACAGAATCTCTTATGCATCTGTTAAACTATGTATGTGTCCTCAAGCCTTTCTTTTTTCTTTTTTTTTCTTTTTTTACAGAAGTTCTGTTGCATTGTATGATTTTCCAACAGAGACTAATTAAAGGACAGAGAATATACAGGAAACGGCACAGCAGTTCTTAAAAGAGATTTGTTCTTTAAAAAAAAAACCTGTCAGGCCTCTGAGCATGCAGTTAGAAAGATTTATCCCTAGCAAAGCAGAGGAGGCGGTGGAAAGTCTACAGACCTGTGGAAAGAGAAAAATACACAAAGTTTGTTTGTATTTACACTAGTCCCATTTTCTCAGGGTGGTTATATCCAAAGCAACAAGAGCAGCACTGGAGACAGTGACACCAGAGTGTGAAGGTCGCCTGCAAGATGGTTGGCGTGCCCTCTTAGAGACTCCTGATTGACCTCCTCTTTCTTCTGGGAGCCGCGAGGCCTGGAGGAGGCTACTGTGTGACTCTTGCGGTTGGAGCACATGTCATAGAGGTTTCCGGAGAACTGCATCTTCTTGGACTCCTGACGAAGAGACTCCCAGACGGCCGCAGCCTCCTCAGGACATCCAGCCATCGCCAAGTTGGCACAGTCATGAAACTCATCCCATGACCTGCAGAGAGGAAAGGTGGAAAAAAAGACAAGTGGAATTTACATCTAAAGCCTCATGACACTTGAAAAAAATGAACTGTGAAGTCTACATTGGCATATTTTCAAAATTAAAACAGTCACTTTGGTAGAAGAAGTTTTCGTTTGTTTAGAAAGTGAATTTATTACAGCAAAAGACATGATGTAAACATTTGTCAACGTTTTATTACAACATTTCTGGTTATTTGTAAGTAGTTTGCTGCTGCTTGACACAAGTTAATGAGCAAACAATATGAACAGTTTAGAGATTTTTCATTTATTAAAACACAGTGGAGAAATAAATCAAACCGATTTGTTTGTTGGCTTTTAAGTTTCTCCCAAAGTTAGAAGCTCCTATAATTGCTGCTTAAATGTTTAATGAGTTCCATAAAAAGTGCAAAAAGATCACATTGGTAAATCCAGCTGTCTCTAAGTACTGCACTTTGATTTATCTCTGCAGCAGCTAAAGTAATTGATCCCCACCATCTAATCCAGACAAATAAATCCAAATGAGATGAAACACTTTGTCGCTGTGATGTGAGGCAGTCTCGCTAAGTGTTTTCCTCTCGTGTGAACTTTTTTTGACATGAAAAAAGCTTTCCTTTTTCATTTTTGTCGGTGACAGAAATCAAATCAAACCAATCTAGCACACATGTAGCTCTAACAGACTCATGTGCACAGCTGCTGTCTTTGTGGAGTAGACAGAACAGATGTAGAACAGTCATCCTCTGATTGGAAGATTGCAGCTTTGGTTCCTGCTCAGCATTCTAACATGTTAAAGTGTCTGTAAGCATGACCATGACAACCGTGTTGGTGACCCTCCTGCAGTTCAGCTCTGCCAGCAACAATCAGTGCATGAGTGTGTGGATAAATGGGGGTGAAGCTGGTAAATCCTTTAAGCTTTCAAAGATGACAGAGAAGCAGTATTTAAGTAGACACAATTTACTAAACTGGTAAACCATTCACTGCATTTTTGTGTATGTTTGTCGATGTATTAAACAAAACCACATGAGGGGCTCACCTTAGTTTTCAGAAGCTGCAGGAGAAAGGATTTACCTGCTGCTGAGCTGTGTGTGCAGGAGCACATGCGTGTGCTTGCAGGTTTGTGTGTTTACAGGTGTGTGTGTATGCAGATGTGTCTGTGTTTGCAGGTGTAGGGGTTTCAATAAACATTTTTTTGCAGGTATGTGTGTTGACAAGTGTGTGTTTGTAGGTGTGTTTATTTACAGATAGATGTGAGTGTGGTTGTATGTGCTTGCTGCTGTGTTTGTTTGGAAGTGTGTGTGTATGGGGGGGGGGGGTGTTCACAGGTGTGTGTGTTTGCAAATGTATGTGCTTGCTGCTGTGTGTGTTTGGAAGAATGGGTGTTCACAGGTGTGTGTTAGCATATGTGTGCATTCAGAGCGATGCGTGTTTGCAGGTCTGTGTGTTTGCAGGTGTATGTGTTCACAGGTGTGTGTTCACAGGTGTGTGCATTCAGAGCGATGCGTGTTTGCAGGACTGTGGGTTTGCAGGTGTATGTGTTTACGGGTGTGTGTGTTCACAGGTGTGTGTTATCATGTGTGTGCATTCAGAGCGATGCGTGTTTGCAGGACTGTGGGTTTGCAGGTGTATGTGTTTACGGGTGTGTGTGTTCACAGGTGTGTGTTATCATATGTGTGCATTCAGAGCGATGCGTGTTTTCAGGTCTGTGGGTTTGCAGGTGTATGTGTTTACAGGTGTGTGTGTTCACAGGTGTGTGTTATCATATGTGTGCATTCAGAGCGATGCGTGTTTTCAGGTCTGTGGGTTTGCAGGTGTATGTGTTTACGGGTGTGTGTGTTCACAGGTGTGTGTTATCATGTGTGTGCATTCAGAGCGATGCGTGTTTTCAGGTCTGTGGGTTTGCAGGTGTATGTGTTTACAGGTGTGTGTGTTCACAGGTGTGTGTTATCATATGTGTGCATTCAGAGCGATGCGTGTTTTCAGGTCTGTGGGTTTGCAGGTGTATGTGTTTACGGGTGTGTGTGTTCACAGGTGTGTGTTATCATGTGTGTGCATTCAGAGCGATGCGTGTTTTCAGGTCTGTGGGTTTGCAGGTGTATGTGTTTACAGGTGTGTGTGTTCACAGGTGTGTGTTATCATATGTGTGCATTCAGAGCGATGCGTGTTTTCAGGTCTGTGGGTTTGCAGGTGTATGTGTTTACAGGTGTGTGTGTTCACAGGTGTGTGTCATCATATGTGTGCATTCAGAGCGATGCGTGTTTTCAGGTCTTTGGGTTTGCAGGTGTATGTGTTTACAGGTGTGTGTGTTCACAGGTGTGTGTTATCATATGTGTGCATTCAGAGCGATGCGTGTTTTCAGGTCTGTGGGTTTGCAGGTGTATGTGTTTACGGGTGTGTGTGTTCACAGGTGTGTGTCATCATATGTGTGCATTCAGAGCGATGCGGGTTTTCAGGTCTGTGGGTTTGCAGGTGTATGTGTTTACGGTTGTGTGTGTTCACAGGTGTGTGTCATCATATGTGTGCATTCAGAGCGATGCGTGTTTTCAGGTCTGTGGGTTTGCAGGTGTATGTGTTTACAGGTGTGTGTGTTCACAGGTGTGTGTTATCATATGTGTGCATTCAGAGCGATGCGTGTTTTCAGGTCTGTGGGTTTGCAGGTGTATGTGTTTACAGGTGTGTGTGTTCACAGGTGTGTGTTATCATATGTGTGCATTCAGAGCGATGCGGGTTTTCAGGTCTGTGGGTTTGCAGGTGTATGTGTTTACAGGTGTGTGTGTTCACAGGTGTGTGTTATCATATGTGTGCATTCAGAGCGATGCGGGTTTTCAGGTCTGTGGGTTTGCAGGTGTATGTGTTTACGGGTGTGTGTGTTCACAGGTGTGTGTCATCATATGTGTGCATTCAGAGCGATGCGTGTTTTCAGGTCTGTGGGTTTGCAGGTGTATGTGTTTACAGGTGTGTGTGTTCACAGGTGTGTGTTATCATATGTGTGCATTCAGAGCGATGCGTGTGTGCAGGTCTGTGTGTTCACAGGTGTATGTTATATGTGTGTATTCAGAGGGATGTGTGTTTGCAAATCTGTATGTTTGCAAGTGTATTTGTTTACTAGTGTGTGTGCAGGCATGTGTGTGTGCAGGTGTATATGTCTAGGTGAGTGTGTGTTTTTATGTGTACATGTGTGTGTGTAAATCATAGGCATCAGAGGCACTAAAGGGTTTAACTACTAACTAATTTTATATCAAGTCTGTGTGTCTGCTTCAGTGCGACAGTCAGTGGAGGTGGACGGGTTCGTTTGTCCTTGAGCTCTTCTTTAGTCAAAAAATGAACCAGAGGCATAAGTGGCTTTTCTAAAACACAAATGATCTCTGCAGAAGCGAATTTTTTGAGAAACTAAGTATAATTTCTTCTGATTACTGCCTAACCTGCTGAATCTAAATGATTACTTCCACAAAACAAAGTTAGGGACTTGAAAAAAGTATTTAAAAATATGTGTGTTTCATCAAAAAAAATGGAAGAGTGGATAGTTCTCAATGTCGCTGACACATTTTAGTCTGAAAGAGTGGAACAAAACCACGGAACAAAACATGGACTTAAGAACCATTATCCTCCCACAGAGAACACTTGGAACAGTGGAAAGAGAACCTTCTATAAAAGAATGACTGAACAAAATTACTTGAAGAAAACACAAAGAAGGACTAATCCAGGAGCTCAAAAAAACCATGAAAAGAATCTGAAGACTCCACTTAACTCAGTCAAAGTTGGAGTTCATGATTCTACAACAAAAAAACGATTTCTGACCCCAAAAAAAATCCATCTGAGATTTCACGAAGAAAAATCCCAACGAGCAAAAAAAGACCAAAACTGGACAAAAATATCTCGATTACCGTTTGGACAAATTTTCAGTAAATAATGAAGAGACAAAGAAAGGTATGCCTCTCGTTACATTTAAAGTTGAAGTGCTAGAATAAAAATGTTTTAGTTTGTATTTTTTACAGAGTTTAGCAGAAGAACAACGACCCAAAGCAGAGAGTCCAGCTTTGAATGTTTAAAAACCTAATAAAGGTTAGGCAGGGTATTGACGAAAAGTCTGGATTTAAAGACCCACTCTGACGAAAATTGTGTTTTTTGGTGTTTTTAACATGTTCTTGTGCCATTTTCTTTGATAATGAGGACTTAAATAAAGATATATGAGTTAAATTTAGTCTAAAAACAACACAATCATAACTAAAAGAAATAAATTTTACCACGGATGAAAAATTGATTGGAGTGGTACTTTAAATCTGAAATTGTTTAAGCTGGAAGAACCTGCCATTTTTCTGAATTTAAACAATTCTGCAAAGAGGAGTAGAACTAAATCCCTGCACAAGAATAATTACAGCCTTTTGTAACAGTTTCAGCTTCAACCAAAAGAGCATTTTTCAGGGTTAGGTGTCATTTTGGCCGCTCTCTGACCGTCTTTAACATTCAAACAACAGTAAAGCTAAAGAAACACTGTAGACCAGCATCTTTGGCTACTCTGCTTTGAAGGTCTACAGGACTTGATTTATTGAATGTTTTCATCTATTACACCTTTCAATGGCAAACCCCCAATCCCACACACAAAACTGAACATTTCTCTAATACCGCCTAAAATATTTGCTCGTTAGTTCTTCAAATTTTCCACTGCACTTTGCGACACTGTTGCAGGTCAATTTTCTGTCATTTTCTGTTATCTATTCAGTCATTGCAGCTTCCTGAATTGACTCTTCCATCTCAAAAGCTGCGCCTAACTTTTCACTCCATCTACTGAAATCACCTTAGTAAAGTCCAGTCTGTCTATTCTTACACTTCCTGCTGACATCCCCTCAGTCCCCTTTTTGCCTTCTGTGCAGATTTTTCTCTGCCTCCACAAATGTAGAATATTTACAAAGCCCATAGTCTGTTTTAAGTTGAACAGCAATTAAAATAGGAAATAACTTTTGCTGCTGAAGTATGTTAAGTGTGAATGTCAGAGGAGAAAATAACAAGATGGAAACAAAAATGTTGCAGCCTTTTTCACATCCTGCAGAAAGAGGACATAAAGCAGCATGAAGGTTTATGTACTAAAAGAATAAAAACTTAACTGAACTGTGTCACAGCCTTTAAACTACGACGTGTCGTTTGAGCTGAAAGAAGCAGAGGAATGAAAAGAATTCAGCTATTCTTGGGGAAGAGTTTGACAAAGCTTTCATATTAAACACGACGCACCTCAGCTGCTGTGGCCTTCATCAGCTGAACAGGGGCTTCAAGAAGGCTGTTGACGAAGGGGAAAAACACATTTTTCCTTTCTGCTACGACTTGATCTATATTTTGCAGCAGAAATAAGTTATTTTATTTATCTGTTGGACTAATTCATTTTTGAGCTGAAAAATCTCTCTGTTCTTTATTAACAGGAATTTATTATTAGAATGTAATCTTTCTTTCGTCAATTTAAATCCTTTCAACAATAATGAACTTGGGAATATTTGTCCTTTTTTCCCCCTTGCAGCTGTTTGAATCTGAAGTGCGCGTTAGCCGAGGGCTGAAAGGAACTTTAAACTGAGGCATAAATAGAGAAAAGGATTGCTGCAGTGGGACGTTCTTATCTAAATCTGCAGAGAACCAAAATATAAAAGCAGATGGAGGGGGTGTGCAGGGAGGAGATTGAGTGAAAGAACTTAACCTTTTAAGCGGGAGTTGTCTGATAATCGCATTCTAGCTCTCACTGATCAAACAACAGATTTTTTACACCTGTTTTTTTTAATAAAGAACAAGAAAGGGGAATGAAAAAAGAATCATATTGGTCGAATGCAATAAAAACACATTTCATCATTTAAAAAATATATTATTTCAATATGCTGTTGCTGAACCTAAAATATTAATTTTGGAGCCACACAGAAATATAGTGGACCAAGGGGGGGGAGGGGGGACATATCAATAGTTTCTACACACTTTATTTTCAAAGTTTTACTTTCTGGAAATAAGAACTTTTAAAGTCCACCAATCAATCTCTTCCACTGTTATTGAATTTACCTATAGAGACAAAAGGTCAGCAAACTCAAGGAGCTGAACAGAGGAGCCAAACCAAAGTCTGTTTTTTTTACATGATCTGCTTCATGTCTCAGGTGAGAAGTTCCACCTGAACGTTGGTGTCAAACAACCAAACTTACTTGCAAAGGGACTCTGGTGTGATCTGCTAAATGCAGTCTAATGCCTTAGCCACATTCACTCGTACTGGGGCTGTGGGTTTTTGGGTTGTCTAGGCCTGTGGAGGGTCGTAGACATCTAAGAGGAGCGCAGATATGTCCTGCAGTTACCCGTCAGCTTGGGTGGCCACTTTGCCCATGAAAGTGGAACATGGCATTGTTGTGCATGTGGTAAGTATAAAGTGAAGTATTTGTAAGGATAATGTAAGTCACATGTACATTTAGATTATGCTGTTATGCTACATTACATGGTGCAAGTCCTGCCTCCTTAATGACCGCGCGGGGTTTGCGGGTGAAACGTAGCTGTCAGCAGGAAGCTCACTCAAACTGTGCTCTGTTTTTCTAATTTCCTAAATTCTAACAGTCAGGATGTGAGCAAAGAGCGCATGGGGCGGCAGAAGCTCAAGTGGTAGAGCAGGTCGTCCAATGACCGAAGGGTCGGCGGTTCAATCCCCGCACCCCAGCCAGTTGTCGTTGTGTCCTTGGGCAAGACGCTTCCACCCTCCCTGCCTCCAGTGTAGCTCCACTGGTGTGTGACTGTGTATGAATGTCCCGGTGATGGTCAGAGTTGCCGTAGGCGCAAAACCGGCAGCCACGCCTCTGTCAGTCTGCCCCAGGGCAGCTGAGGCTACATCAGTAGATTACCATCACCAAGTATGAATGAGGAGTGAATGAATAATGGACACATTGTAATTTCTTTGAGCAACAAGAAAAAGCACAGATAAATCTAATCCATTATTATTATTATTATTATTATTATTATTATTATTATTATTATTATTATTATTATTATTATTATTATTATTATTATTATTATTATTATTATATTTATCACTGAACATCACTAACCGGGTCCTAGCACAGTGCACAGGATTTGGGGGGGGTATAAAAAAATAAAAAATCTGTACGACATACCTGAATCTGACATACTTTACCCCTTCTTAACATCACGTGTTGTCAGTGTTCAGTACAGCCTGTCGCCCACAGCATTTCCATAGGAAAAAATGTGCACCAACATTTACACCTTGTGAGCTCAACAAGCTGTCTACGACCTGAAAATTGCCTGCGTGCCCTATACAAGTCTGCCCATGTTTCACCCACATCAGCTCATATCCATCTATAAAGGCGCGTTTTTGTATGTGCTTTTAGCATATGGTGTTTACACTGAACTGTTGTTACATAATGCTAGCACACGTACCCACAGCTGGAAGAGTACGGAGAGAAAATAGACACACAGGATGTCTGTGCGTAAAGTTGGATTTGTAACTTGTGTCTGCCTAAATCTATTTTCTTTTTATACTGATTGGTCAAAGTTCAACTGGTTTAACTTTTAGTTCAGTCCCACTGATTGAGGGGCATTAGTGTCCATTGGGAGAAAGAGGGGGAAAAAACTACAGCATAAGTCCAAAAAATGAAACTTACAAAAAAGCTTAAAACTTTTCAGTATTTGTAGATTTGTGACAAGTTTACTGCCTTAACCAACAGCGCTCAGAAGACCAAAAAAGTTTATTCTTTTCCTGTTCAGATCTCATTGTCAGGCTTTTCTGACTCTAAAAGTAAGCTTTGGTGACATTTCCAGGCAGTTTTAGTAAGAAGCAAACCAAAATAAATGTCAGTATAAACATTTAAAGGCTTTTTCACCCATTCAGACCAGGTCCATGGATCTATCCTGGAGTTACACACCCCTGAAATGAAGACAGGAAAAAGGTTTTGATGCATTTCTGAAACCCTCCTGTCAATGAACAAAACACAAAGACTAAACTGCCTGGCATCCTTGTGAGGATGAGATGCTCATTCAGGATCAAAACTCGTTTGATTTTATTCAGATATGAATAAATCTAAAGGTTCTGAGGACACCTTGCATACTGGAGGAAATTTTATCCATATTTGTGTTCATAAATTGTAAATTTGAACCATTTATTCATTTAATAGAACTTATAATGGTTTATTTAAAATTACATTTATAATAGGCACAGTATGTAGGTATGAGTCCGTGTTCAGCACAGACTAAGGAGCAGAATATATAGTAATAAAACAGCACGAGCTTCATGCAGTTCTTCTCGCCTGGTTTTAAAGTTTAATAAACTAGAAAAGAACGACATGAAACTAGTATAATTTAAAAGTAGTTGCTATTTTTATGCAATTTTATGCAGACTGTTCAAGAAAAGGTTAGAGTCTAATTCTACTGAGCCTCTTTTCATCGTATGTTTAGCCTCACATATTTCCTTTCACCTCTCCTTCTCTGGATCAACAGTGAATGATTGCAGCAGCATTATGCTTATTGTGGATATGAGGAATAAAAGCAGCGAGGTGCTCCTGGGATAACTCTGACAATGGAGCAGCCTTGGCCTAGATGCAAATCATAGCCTCTTATTCAGAGAGCGCGCCATGGCGGATGGAGCGTGCGAGTGTTTGCGGATCTTCAGAGGGGAGCTACCACCTCATTAGGTTGCTCTCATGGAAGTGCTAAAACTGTGTTCCTGAGAGGAGAGACGGAGGAAGGAAAAACAGAGTGAGGAGATGGAGGGAGGCGAAACAGAATAAGTGAAGTGAGGACATGGAGTGTGTTTGTGCGAGCTCTCGTATGCCTGCATTAGGCAACAGTCACACCGAGGTGGCTGAGGTGCAGGATTAGTCATTTAATTGGTACCTTAAGGAATAGAGGAGACTTAACAACGATGGAGTGGTACCAGGATTGGGCTGCAGGGCCATGGTGACTCAGGGCCACACACTTGCACAAGTTGTTATTGTGTGGAAATTTTCTAAAGCCTCTTTCTTAACCCTATTTTAATCAGGCATTACAGATAAAAAGCAGCTCCGTGCCTCGTGTCATCATTAGAAGGATCTGCAAGCAGACAAATGAGCTGAAGTTGGTGACAGAGCACGCTTTATTTGTTTTAACAAGGGACTCTTCAAGGATAATCAACAGCTAACCTGGATAACAAGGTTAAAACTGCTGCAGCTGTGTTTTTTTTTTAACATCTTAAACTGATTTAATCCCCTCCACTTTGGTGGGGCAAGTTAGTACTACAGAAGAACTACAGAACACTGTAATTCCAAAGTTAGAAAGTGCAGATTGAAATTTGAATGAATTTTAAAAAATTATTTATTTGGAAAATGACAGGCAAGAGTTGATCAAACTTTTGCTAAATTTCTAATGAACTCCTGCCGTTCAGAACAACTTTTTATTACATTTTTTTTTACAAAAAATGAAAAGAAAACACAAGACTTTAAAATAGACAGATGAAACAAAACAGAGTGCTTGAAAAGGAGTGGGTAGAAGAAAAATCTTGTATGATCCCACCCCTTTTTACAACACCTTATGTTGTACATATTTCTATTCACAGGTTTTTTTTCCCCAAAACATTCATATTACCTTCTGTATAGCACCTATGCAGAAGTGACATTTACTCATTCATTTTTTTTTTGGTTTTTCTTAATCATTTCTAGCCTTGTAAAGTTTCATCAGTGACATCGTGAAGGTTTTTTTGAATGAGTGTAAACCTTTGGTTGTTTTAAACCTTCATCCAACCCGTTCCATGAATCCACACTACAAATCGATAAGCACCTTTTCTTTTATGTAGTACGAATGCACTGCTTTTGGAAGTTTAGCAGTTTTCTTAACTTGTAACCCCCATCTCTGTCCTTGAACATCTTTTGTATATTTATTGGAAGTAAGTTATTTTTGGCTTATAATGAGTGCTGTTTTAAGTTTAATTAGTTCCCATAATTTCAATAAACCTGACTTTAAAAACAGTGCATTTGTATGCATCCCATAATCCACACCATGAACTATTTGAATAGCTTTTTTTTGTAAGATGTACAAAGACTGTGGATTTTTTTATAAGTATTTCCCCAAACGTCTACACTGTACTATATTATACAAGTTTAGCCCTGACTTGCTTTATTTGTGACTTCTAGCTAATTTTGTGGTCCATAATTACTCCAAGGAACTCAATTTCAGTCACTCTTTCCACCACATGATCATTGATAGTAACTTTTATTTCTAAATCTGCAGGAATATATTTCTTAAAGTCATATATGTTTGTATTTATACGGCTGAATGTCAAACAATGTAAAATATAAATAAAGTAGTAAAAATGAAAAGTTTGCTTTGAGATATATCCATTTGAAACCACATCATCCAATGCACAAAACTTTTAATTACATATAGCTTGAAGAGAATGTTTGCTGTGGAAATGAGCATTTGTCAATTACTGGATTTGTTCTGTTTATTTCTGCTCTCATTTTTAATTTTTTGAGTTAATGGTTGTCTGTTGTTTTGTTTTGGTTTGGCCTTGATGTGCTGAGTCTCCAAACATTACACATCCCTTGTTAATATTTCAAAGTAATTTTTAATCGTGTGTTAAAATATTTAAAAAAAAAAAGCTAAGTAAAGAAAAATGATTCTTTCAACCACAGCTGTAAGCACTGAAACATGTTTTGAGTAAAGCCGTCTTTACTAAAAAGTCAAGTTGGAAAAAAAGCGAGGCCTGTTAAAGTACATTCAATAAAAGCGTAAGATGTCAGGTCTCCGTCGGTCTTTTCCATCTGATGCATCTGCATTTGCCGCCACCAAAGCTCCCCAAGATTAGTTTTAGTTGATGTGAAATTTCAGCTGACAGAAACAGAGCTTTCATCTTTCCATAATCTAATTCCAAGACTGTTCTCACACTAATATCTTCCTCTTCCTGGTTGGAATGATTCCCCTGGAAGATGGATGACAAAGGTGCATAGAAATAGAGAGGTGAGCAGAGAATGGGAGATGAGTGATGGATGCTTAGAGGATACAAAGAGGTGAAGAAGCAAGAGGATGAACAGATGGGAAGGAAGAAGGAAAATGCATCATTGGATCCAAAGCCCAACAGTAACAGGAAAAGAAAAGCAGTAAGTCTGTACTTTAAAGACCCACGCCAATGAAAATTGTGTTTTCAACATGTTTTTGTTGCATTTTCTCATGATGGAGGACGTAAATAAAGAAGATTAAGATTAAGGGTGTATTCAGACTGGACACATTTGGTCCGCTTAAAGTGAAGCAGAGCTTGTTTCCCCGGATAAAGGGCAGCTAGGACCAGGTACCACTCTGACCCATCTTTCTAGGGGGTCTTGCTTCATTCCCAATTGGACTGAGCTTCAGTTTGCTCTGAGATTTCTCAGTCTGAATGGTCTCTGTGCTTGGAGCGCAACAACTGAACCAAAACGGCCACCGTATCCGGTCGTCACGTGATGTAAACAGATTAGGAAATTCAAATTAAAATTAAAATTATGACGAGAAGACAGCTCAAAGTGCTGTACATAAAAACAAAAACAAATGCAATAAAATACAATGAAATACATTCAATTAGCCCCGCGCATTCGGTCCGGACCAAATTATCCGGTCGGAATACACCCTAAAATTGTGTTTGAATATTTCTTTGTTTCAAATCATTGTGAATCAGGAGTAGATGAAAAGACTGTTGGAAAAAGCTAATAGGTGTGACAAATAGAAGCTACAGTCGACGGACCAAAAGCTCCCTGCTCCCAGTCCAATGCATTCCCTTCAAGACTAGATCCATGTGCGTCTTTGTTTGCCTCGTCTGAGTTGGCATTCTGGATCAAAACTGTAAGGCTGGATGGCTCTGATACTGCTCACCATTTCTGTTGCCCCACTAATGTTAAGTTGGGGTTATAAAGGGCTGTAGGCTATCAGGAGACAGTGTAAACAAAGCGATGATGCGAAATGAGGGCGCGCTTACTCCACGCCAACAGTTCTGCCTAGTCGGCAGTTGGAGTGAGTCTTTAAAACAACACATCCAAAATCTGTTACAACGTTTTGTTCTGGGTAGTTTCCTTTATTTTACTAAGACAAAACTATTCTCTGCAGCAGTCGAATTTTTACATCAACGGGTGTGGTTCTTTCATAAATTTCAGCTCCACTATATGATCTGTTGGTGTCTTTCTGGTTTCCATCTCCTGAAACTTCAAATGCTTCAAAACTATGTTTAAAATTTCCACCTGAACTTATTCTTCACAAACATTTGTAAAATCTTCTGGCCGATCGGATAAGGAGTTATATACAGAGTTTCTCAGAAACAGCCTGAGTTCAGTTTTCCTTACTACGTTGCACACTCATCTTTGTTCCAGGAGCTCTTCCTTTTGTGTGCATGTTCAAGGTGAGTTCAAACAGAGATGTCATGGGGAGCGTCGTCGAAGCTGCAAACTTTTGTTCAGTGTCCTTCTTCAAACTCCCCCTGAGAGTGGAAATGTTGGTACTCCCATTCTTCATGAGTCTCAGCGGATTAAAAAGGCTGCTACAGTGCTCTTTTAAAAAAAATTGTTTGATAAATTCTATCTGTGAATGAAGAGTCAATCAGGAAGTCCAATGAGGGATGAGAGAGCCTGGCCCTGAGAAAGTGTATTGTTGTAGAGTGTGGGGTATGTGCAGTAGAGTGACTGTTCGACTGAACTGCTTATCCAAACTCCGAAAACGTGTTTCCCCAGAGAGCTCGTGTCGTTGTACTCTGAGCCTCACTGGACACGGACACTCATTAATACTGACCAACTGCTTTGTGGATGGGAAAGCTGGAAGTCAGCAGACTCTCTGCTCTACCAGAATTCATGTGTTGCTTTTTGTGCAAGTGTGGGGACGGCGGTAAATGACCTGCAGATGGAGTGAATCTCGTGCGGGTCCTCGTCCTTGTGAGCGCTGTCCGTCAGGCTGTCGCCCAGAGCCATGAGACACTGAGCAAAACCCTTGTAAATGGAGTGACACCTTCTGGGTGATGCTGCAGCCACAGGACATGGGCTCAACACTGGAAAGCAGAGCAGAAACTCCCATCAGGTCAGAGCTACCCTGAGAACCTTTCTAGAAAGCCAACTGGTTTTGGGATGGGCTGGATAGATTAGGATTATTGTGTTCTGTTTCATGGTAGCCAAGTTTAATCAAATCAAGAGAGACAGGAATAAACCAGGCAGGACCATAATTCCACATGACATGGCTGAGCAGTGTTATATTTTTAAGATCCTAAGAGCAATTTTTACCCTTTCTGTGTGCTTGTCCCGGAATTTTCCTTTGGCGTTTACAAGGTATGCAACTATTAATTGATTTATATTCCTATATATGAACCAAAATTATCTGTCTGAGGTAAATTGTGACCCAAATTGACCTATACTATTATAATATTGATTCAAAATGACATTAAACAATTTTATCAACATTGAAAAATGCCATTTAGATTGAGGCATGGTAGGTTTATTTTGCTATAAAATAGGTCATCAAATCAGGTCGAATCGGACCGTTCTAAATGAACCAAAATCAACTATCAATCAGATCGAAAACAAATTATTATATGACTCAGTCCAATTTTCATATACAGTCAATGGTTGGCAATTTCAATAATAATATGCCCTACATTTGGTTTCATCAGGCATTTAAATACATAAAATACATTCAAAATTTTCTAAAGTTAAAAATGCAAAAGTTTTGACACAGAAAAAGTTTGAAAAATAAAAAAGTAAGCTGCAAAATTCTTAAGTATCACTGACATTCAGTCAGATTTTGAGGGTGAAACATTCATCTACAGAAGTATGAGGTGTGTCCCTGCAGCTTTGGATAATACAGGAGAGGAGAGACATCGTTTTTGCAAACAGGAGAAAGAATCAATCAATAAATAAGCAATCGGTCTGTCTGACACGCGTCTGCGAAAACTAAATCAACCGCCTCTTCTCGTCACGGAGGTGACAGGCTGAAAGAGAAACAGGAACGTGTGACTGACAGAAACTTTTTAATTATTTTTATCTGTCAGCGTTTCCTCCCTCCACGCACTGCTTCTGCAGCTGTGATAAAGGAAAAACGAGGAAACCTCCAAAAATTGTTGTCATCTGTTGCTCATTCCTGCTTGAATATAACTCGTACAAAATCCTTTATTTGTTTATTTTAGTGATTCTATTTCTGAAGAACAAGCAAACCTTGTAATGCCGCATTGCTGTAGGGAAACATTTTCTGTGCTGGTGTCAGTCAGGCATCAAGAAACCGTTAAATCAAAATAAGGTCACAGAAAAATCAATTGTTTGTGTTTACAGGATTCCAAGAAACTGGACAAGTTCAGGTAGGAAATGTGGAAGGGTCAAAAAATGTGAAAAATGTGCTTTTGTGTGGTTTTATGAATTATTGGTGTATAGAGAAGAACCAGAGTGAGACTTTATCGTCTTTCTACTCCATCTCAAACTTTTCCTTTTTTGTTGTTGTTGTATACTCTCAAAATTAAACTTTTAGCTGAAAGTTGTTTGAGAAAAGCTTTTTAAATGGAAAAATAATGCTTTTTTCACGATGTTGTGGCTTAAAAAAAACCATTAAAACGAGTACCAATGATTAAAAACTAATTACATGTGGGGTTCCACAAGGCTTCGTTTTGAGCTTCAGAGATTTTTACATCCTTGTGTTAAAATCTCCATAAAAACTTGAAACCCACTTGAGAAAAGTAGGTTTATAGCAGAAGATCAGGTGTTAAAGCTGCAAAAAGGAGCAATAGACTGTACCACTTCCAGGTTTTACCAAGAGTTTTGTAAAAACAAAAAAAAAAGTACTGTGAAAGTTTTACTTTCAGTGTAACCACACACCTTCAAAAAGTCCTCTTTTGACTCAGTCCTCAGAATATTTGTCCTAAAATCTTGTCTGCCGGGGGCTTTCCTCCCTGTTGGACATGCCTGTGATGCACCACTACGTTTTCTTACCAGATGTCCAAATCACCTCAACTGGCTCTTCTTGATGTGAAAGCGCAGCAGGAAACCACAGTGTGTGTTTTTTTCTCTGCATTGGTTCTTTTGAGTCCTAAAATAATCATTTTAAACATCAAACATGTGAAAATCATTGTTTTAACAATGCAAAAAAGAAAAGATGGCTGTTTCTCTGTGTAGTAAAGGGTAAGTGTTTCAGGTGTGAACTCACAACTGTGGAGGGGTTGTGACTGGCAGAACAAGAAGAGGGAGATCATTGTGGAGCCAATAATTCCCTCCTCAGATGTACGATGCGCACAGATGCATCACACCATGGTTAGAGTCTAAACAGCGAGTGAGGTCACACGGGTGAGAGGAAGCCTCTCGACATGAGAAAGAGTTCTGCAGGTGAGCAGCAAATGTTAACTGGGTCGGACACTGCATGGACACAGCTCCTCCCACCGCCTCACAGACTTGGTCTTAATATTTAATGTACCGCAGCCTTTCTGACCAAGGTCTTTGTTTTCTTCTAGGAATATTATTGATTTAAGGGCGAACTCTTCATGCAGGCTGAGAGTAGCAGGATACACCCATCCTCATCAAGATTTCATGACGTCCAAGAGAAGAAAAGCAGATAGAGGAGATAATTAATAAAAAAAAAGGTGGGACAGAGTAGATGACAAAAATCAGCAAAAAAAAAAAGATCTAACTGTACTAAAACATGATTTGAAATTCTTTTTGTCCGTCAAGAGAGACATCAAATTGATGTAATTTATCTAAGTTTGTCATCGTGGGTCTGTTTAAGTGCTACAGTTCTGATTGCTGTTGTTTACCAGAGTGAATGCAAATGAAGAGAGCAATCCCTCTTCTGTGGAAGTGGTCCTCTTTAGAAAAGTGCAGCACGATTATCGCCAGACGCTGAATTAAATTCCAGGGGGTGCAGATAGGAAATCAAGGTAGAAAGGTGCATCTGTTCAGCTGGCAGGAGTCTGTGGTTCAGGATCAGCAAGGATGAGAGCATGAATAAGGGTTTTACACTTTCTAAAATGAAACAGTAATATCTAAATATTCTTACTAAGGATGTAAGGGATACAGATGAGCATCAAAAAAATTGATTTAGCGCCAGGAGTTGCAGCAGTGTCTGTTGAAAACCACAGATACAAATGAGATTATGCTGATTAAAAGGTATATAATCAATCGTGAAGTAAAGGATCAATATCTGGCAAACTTTGACCATTTCTCTTCTGGTTGTGTCTCTACCGTCTTTGCCTTTTTATGGACATGTGATGCAAACAAAGACATCCAATCACAAGCTGCTTCTACCAAGTCGGGTTAGTTCCAGTTGGCTCAGACGTGGGCACTGAGGGCCGCATTCCTGCATGTTTTCCAGCATACCCTGCTCTGGCATGTTCTAATTGGCTGGACACACCTGAAGCAGGTAATCAGCCATGAGTAGGGCAAGATTATTGGCTGGACACACCTGAACCAGGTAATCAGGCATGAGTAGGGCAAGACTATCTGGAAATCATGCAGACACACCGGCCCTCGAGGCCTGGAATTGCCCACCCCTGAGTTGGCTAAAGGTGAACCACAGTGAGGCATGTGGGTTGTGTGCACTAAACTTATGATAACCAGTTTTTTCACAGTACTTCAAACAATACCTAAATAAATGAATGACACCTTTTTTTAACCACAATGAACAAAACAATGTAAAAGACCCTGAATGCCAGTTTAAATGTTTGAATATGTTACGTCAAAGACATTTTGTTTTCGTCCCCTAAAATAAAAAGTGTAAAAAAAAAAGTCTCTGTTCAAAAAAAAATTTTCATTTAAATATTTAGAGTGTATCCAATCTAAATAATTGGACTATCGTATCGCCACAAAGTTTGCTGAAGCTTTTATTTTTTATTTGTGAGAGGTAAAGATACGCACCCCTAATTTTTATTGAAATTCTTTAAAGAATAAAAGCCTAAACTGGAGTTTTACATCCCTTCTGTGTCAGAGAAGATGCCAGCATTGGCATACTGTATGCCTCTGTCGTGTAAAAATGATCAAAAGCATAATGAAAACTAAATGTCAATGTGTTTTAAACATCGCTAATATTTGGCTTTATTGTTTAAAAACAAACTTCACCCAAACTTATTGTTTAAGTGTTTTTCAGACTCTGTCGAGCCTGTACAGATTTTAAAGAAACAAATGTTACAATTTCTCATTTTTTATATTTTCTGTTTTATCAATCTTTAAAATTTTATGTCTGAGAACCAGTTTTCATCTGTAGAATAGAAATGTGGAAACTGCATGCTTCGACAAATGGCATCCAAAATACACTCGAATCAATTCAAATGTTAAAAAAAGGGGGACAAACTTTTTTCTGGATTATTTCAACTCAGAAAACTAAAATATAACTCAGGAAAAGGACATAAACTTGATTAAAGTGAAACCACTTTGACCCAAAAAATAAATATTGTTCCAGAAAATAACCCAAAACTTTATCCCAATATGGATTATTGGGTTAATGAAATAATCCAAGTCCTCCAAGAGTGCACAGTTAATTTTGTAAATAAGGACTAAATTAGAGAAACAACATTTGAATTACAGACTCTAATGTCAGTTACAGACCAACCCCACCTGAGAAAAATGTCCAGAAAAATGTCAAAGCATGGAAAGCTGCAGCATCGGTCATTTTACTTCAATTCTCTAGGGATAGCGAGCTTTGCGTCTGTGATTTTAATCCTCATTTTTTACTCCAGCACTCTACAACTGTCTGCTGTGAACCCCCTTTTCCTTTAGGTTGTGACCCATTAATGTCCAAAAGAGCAAAATAAGCAGAAACAAGGAAAACACCAGCAACAGACCACTAAAGCTGCTTCTACTGAGCCATGAGGAATTACTGAGATGGATTACTTTGGTTTAAGTCCCTGTGTTGTTTTATTAATGAACAGTCCCATGTAAACAAAAATCTTACCTCTATGAGTTTGATGCTTTTTTTGTTTTCCGACAATAAAAGTTTTCGCGTAGTCTTTTTTGTGTGTGTGAATGTGAAAACCAATCCAAAGAAGTGGGGAGGGGGGGAGGGGAACAGAAGGAAGCCCAACAATGCAATATAAACATCAGGAATCAGTGGAGTGGGAGCCAAAATGCAGAAGGTCGAACTCATCGCAGAAACTGATTACTTAACATGTATGATGACAGAAACATGGTAAAACAACAACAGAAACAAAAAAGGATTGGAAAGGTGAGCTGAAATAGCAAGACTGAAAACCAGACACTTAAATACTCAGGATGACTCAACTAGAGACATCTGTGGATGATCATCAATTGAAATCCGGTGAGTCTGAGACTGAGGGAAAAGCACAAACCCAAAAAAAAAGATCCACAACTGACACCAAACAACCCCAACTAAAGGGCAGAATCCTTACGGTAAAGGGGAAGAAAAAATCTCATACTTAACACGCTTTTTTATTTTGTCTTATTTGTTTATTTTGTGCAGCAGCTGTGCAAACAAAGGCTTTTAGGTTGAACGGTCTCAAGTTCTGTAACAAACTTTCTGGGTAAACCAGTTGTAGTCCACACTAAGCTCCTTTTAAAGAAGTGTTACAATTTTTTAGTTCAGCAGACAGCGACTCAAAAATATCAATATATCAATTTTACTCCAACATGAAGGGGAAATTATAAGAGCTGAAACTTCATGCAGCGTTAATGTATTTTTTCCCACTGCAGATCATAATTGGTCTACTTGGTGTCTCACCAGCAGAAGGATTTAAAAATAGAACTAGTCTGTACACAGAACAAGTCATGGGATGCCATATTTCTCATCAAAAATGCAAATTTGATTCAGGTAATATGTCCACAGGAAGCTTTTATTTATGTCTGAGCATAAATCTCTTCAACAACCAAGTCAATAACAGGAATGGATGGAATGACACAAATCATTCATGATTTTGTGTTTGCAACTCACAGGTTGAGTTCCTCACATGAATGTTGCAAGAGTGTACAGAAATGTCATTTCATTTATAAAAAGTGTAAGGAAAAAACTTGGCCAAAGTTCAGGAAAATGCATTTTCACTCCAAGATATTGACTCAAAATGTGCATAACAGCTACAACAACTTTATGCACAGAGCCATTAACTCAAAAAAAGATTTCTGAGAAGTATTAAAAGCCTATTTTGTCGACATTCAAAGGCACTTAGCCTAACTGAACTAATTAAAACTTTAAGTAGCTAAAATGTTTCACTCTGACATGAAGAAACAGAGGAAATAAGGCAACTGCCAAAAGAAGAAAAAAACTCCAACTGCCAAAGATGTTTGCTTTCTGTGAAGTGGGAAAAGAGGGTCAACAGAGAGCTTGCTGATTAACTGTTTTTTGACCTTCCTCGATTAATATTTGATATCTGGGCCAAAAGTGAGGTAGGAGAGTCAGACAACAGCAGAAGATGGAGAAAAGGACAGAACTGGAAAGTGAAGACAATCTGTGCTTTCCAGATTACTGTTAAAAAGTACAGAAATGTTCCATTTCTCTGATGGAAATCACAAAGTTGGTCCTTGTATGGACATATTTTATGATGATTGACAAATAAACTATGTGTAAAACTTTGTTTTTTATAGTGAAATTGGTGAAATTTGGAAGTTCAGCTCTCAGCAAACTTTTTTTGTTTTACTTTTAGAGGAAGTTTCCTTTTAATTTTAGTATTAATGAAGGTCCTGTCTAATCTTCTAAAGCAGTGGTCCACAACCCCCAGGCCGCAAACTGGTACCTGTCCATGGGACGCTTGGTACTGAGGCGCAAAGAAAAAGGAACACGCCCTACATTTTTTCTGTTTCATTTATAATCTGATTCTCAAAGGAACTACTATTTGGGAAAAATACTTGATTCTCTCCACCACTTCTGACTTTTTTTCATCTTAAGTCGCTCGGTTATGTGTCAAAAATCCATCCACTGCTCTCTTAAAGCGGCTAAATTGAAACCATCAAGCTAACAAAGTTAACATAAAAACAAACGTATTTGGAAAGGGTCTTTTCACAGAAAAGATCCAGTGAGGAAACATCAGAAGAAACTTTGACTTTAAAATAAAACAAATCTGCTATTAACTTACAAAAACCAGGAGAACTTACTCTAAATATGCATTCATTACAACTCATTACAACAGTTGTTCCCACAGACCAATACAATGATCCATAATATTCAGCGACAGGTTGTCTATTGTTCTGAGGTTGCTGCTAATAAAGTTTCTCAAACGGTGGATTCACAGTTATGATTTTTTTAGAAAATACACAATTTAGTGACCATTATTTTTATTTATCCGTTTAACCTTGAAAGTCAGGCGAGGCTGTATTGGTGTTCAATGTTTTAGCTTCCACTTTGATAGTTATGGGTTCAGGAAAAATCTACGTCACATTTTGATTGTGACTGCACAAAGTTTAGTGGAAGAATAAAGTTTAAGATATTTTACAGAGGATGAGGATAAACTTTACCCTCTAAAGTTAAGGAAAAAAAATTGAAGTAAAAAAAAAAAAGTTAAATGCCGACTTTGACCTTGTACAGCCTTGAAAATATTATCTGACATTCAACAGGTCCAGAAAAAAGGTTGGAGACCACTGTTCTAAAAGAAGTTATAAACTGGAGATGTTGATTGACCATTTCAGGCTTGTCACCTAAACACTTGGCTTGATAAATAAGTTCATTGGCAGTAAAGGAATAGGTGATTAGTTTTTATTCAAGCAGATATGACTAGTTGCAAGATCAATACATTGCTGGGGGTGTAGATTTAAGGCATGTTGACTGTTCTGAACCATAAAGAATCTCACAAGGCTTTCCTCTTATGACATGCAGCCAACCAGAAACTCCCTGAAAGGAGGGAAAGATTAAGGTTATTTGTTTCCTGAACTCCATCAATGATTTTTATCATGGTTTTATACCGTTTGTTGGATCTGAAAAAAACTGAGGTCGGCAAACCTCAGAGCTTTATAAACAAGTTACATCTATCACATATTCTGTGCTCAAAGCTTCAGACAAAACACTTGGATCTTTTCAGGGTATTCACAGCATTCAAAAAGATTTAGACAGTCTGTAGTTTGTTCTTCCTGTAAAGGTAGACAGCTCACCTTTTCCCCTCACAAATTCCTCCTACGCTTTAGAACATGTCTGCACAGAAAACTTTTTTTTCTGCTTTTTTTAAACCATAAAAATGTCTGCATTTTTTTTTAGAAGTTATCTGAAACTGTGTGCTGGAGGAAGTGTAAATAACTCTAGACCTTCTTTATCTGTCCAGTCGCCAAAACAACCAGAAGATCCGATGTTTTTCAACAAGTACCATGATCTCTTCATTACAGGTCTTATCTATATACACCAATTTCCAGTGCAAGGGGTGAAAACAGGAGACTCTAACAAATACCCAGCTTATCTGAGCTAAACTTTAATTGTTTTGAGATTAGGCTGTGGGGCAGTTCAAACTTTGCGAGGGCTCTGTGCAAGATAATCCTAATTTTTACTTTGTGAATTAGGATTAGATCACCATAAAGCACCTCTCAACTCGCGGTGGTGTGTCTACATCAACACAGATGTAGGCAATTAGGTTGAACTGTCTCAAAAACTCTGCTCGTCTCTACTGTTCATTGCTAGTGGAGTTTGTGATTGTTGGATGCAGACCTTTTTATGTACCCCGGGAATTTTATTATAGGAGAGTAAATTCCACCTCACGCCGATGCTAAAGAGGATGTGGGTGAGCTCTACAGAGCCATTAGTGAGCTGCAGATTGCTTGCCCTGACGGACTGTTTCTTATTGCCGGAGATTCCAATCATACAACTCTCAAGCCAGTGCTCCCTAAACTCCATCAGTATGTGGACTTTGCAATAAGAGGGGATATCATGCTGAATCTTGTTTATTCAAACACTCCCAGTGCAAATTGTACAGAGCCCCACCTCAATTTCCGATAGAACACCTTTCTGTTCTGTTAATGCCAGTAACACATACCCAAAACTGGTTCTATAGGGCCATCTCAGCTCTTCCAGACTGTTTTGAATGCCCAGAATACTATAACACCAGGTCTTTTATACATCGCCATAGAGCTTTGAAAGAAGAAGTATGGAGCAAGATTCACCAGATTTGTACTTCTTCGAGATTTCACACCAAACCTCTTCCAACAGTGAGTACATGTGCTGGTATTGGGTAGTGACAGTCCAGTGTGCACACCATATGCCAAAAGCAGGTTCAAGAATGCCTGTTACACATTTTTTATGCTAAGTGTATTTAATCTCTTTTACATACATTTAATACTTTGACGGGGTTCAACTTTGATAAAGCAAACTCTGATGTTTGCCCTGGTATGATTTTTGAAGGACACGTTTGGTCTAGGTATCTTTCCACTGAGCAGCCAGGAGGAGAGAGCAGACAGCATCAATTTGACGCCGCATCCAGAAAGATACATGTAACAACGAGTTAGAGCACAAGCCACACCTCCATGACCATCCATTTTCTAAACCCGATTCATTCCTTTTGGAGTCACTGGGCTGCCGGAACCTGAACCTTTTACTATTTGTGTGTATGCAGACAGGAATGCAGAATGCCCCTGCTGCCATAATTTAACTAATTTTTACTTCTCGATGCAATGCATGCTGCTTGAAACACCAGAGCTCCATACAACTTTGGTCCAACCTTTTAATTGTTCATTCATTCATTCATTCATTCATTTTCTTAACCGTTTTATCCCTTTCGGGGTCACGGGGCTGCCGGAGCCTATCCCGGCCACTTGTGGGCGAAGGCAGGGGGGACACCCTGAACAAGTCGCCAGTTTGTTGCAGGGTCCTTTTAATTGTCTTTTAATAAATTGATTAATTTTTAGAACCAAGTTTTTGTCACTTACTTCCTCATCAACCAACTTGGGGAGGCCGGGCTACCTCAACACCACCCAATGTGGTGAGAAAAACAAAGTCATTTTGTTGACATCAGTGCATACTGTTTGTAGGGAGTGACTAGCTTGTGTAGCAACCGCCCTAGTGGTTTCCTGATGAACTGACTTCACTTCCTGTTCTTTAGTTTTCAAACAGGGCTCAAACTGGAAGTCAAAGGGTTTTCCCTTGGCAGAGACGCCTCTGCAGCAACACAGAATCACAGCCGCTGTCCTCGGAGAACAGAATACAGATGGCAGAAGAGTCTGCGTTGTAAACACACAAACACACACACACACAAAGTACTGATCTATTCATGAGCGCGCCTGTGCAGGGGCTGGCAAGATCACTGCTGACTGGACTGAAATGCTGCTGATGCCTGCTGCTCACCTCACTTGACAAACACACACACGCATACACCCACACACACACACCCACACACCGAGATCCCCGGGGAACAAATCATTGATTACACCTGCGGCTATTTTTCTTCAGGTGTCAATCCACCCATAAATGATGATTGTGCGCCCCCCTCCCCACACACACACCTTCTCAGTCTGTTTTAGACACTGTTTTTAGATGGGACACCATGGTGATTTTCACTATGACAACTTTGACGCATCTCCGCATGACAACACATGAAGATAATGATGCTGAGGCCTCATCGCGTGAGAAAAAGCTCCCATTGAGACTGTTTACATCCATACCCGTGTGTGTGCGCGTGTGAGGTGTTCAGGCATTCTTCTCAGAGGATCCGAAGCACAAAAGTCAACAACACCACCGGTCCAGGTCAGGTGTCTGAGCAAGACTGACTGACCTACTCTGCCTTTTATTAACACCGCTGTGTGCTTTTTATCTCTTTAGGGGGCTGACAATCCCAGAATGAAACGCATATGAAAGGAGGAGAAAGAAAGGTGTCAGATCAGCAGGTCTTTCATTAGGCTTCAGGTGACCAACTTACAGCAGATGTGTAAAAAGTAATAAAGTGCACAGAGAGGCTTTGTGGGCAACTTCAGGGCTTGTTAACATGAAAAGATGAGTAGCAAAAGATAAAATCGAGAGGTGGGGGCTGGTTGGGGTGGGATTTGTTCAGTCGTTTGAAGCTTCATTCTGAAATGTTGAAGTTTTTCCTACACAGATGACAACTGTTTAAGGTAAGGCTCGTGTTTCATCCACTCAAAAAGATTTCAAAGAGTAAAACCTACATCCGAATAAACTCTGCCAAGCCCAAAGGAGCCACGTTGACTTCACCTAGGCAGAACACCTACTGTTTTGCAAAGTTTTAGCATTTTAAAGTCATATTTCAAAGCTTTCCATCAGGTTTTGACTGTAATAATGCATACAGAAAAGAGAAATATGCTTTGAGATCGTTTTACCATAATAAATGTATGAATCCATTCGGTAAGTGTTTCACTATGGAAGTAACATCTTGCAACTACATACAGAAAGACTTAGACACATTTTTATTTAAAAATTAAAACATATTATCTAGCTCAAGTAATGCAACACCTTCAAGTTGCAACTGGGGCTGAAAAAATATATAACAAAAATAAAGTCTATACAGTTGTAACTTCATTTTTTCTGTTTATTATAAAAGAACATAATTCTGCGTTTTCTTTCTATTTCGGAAGTTTCTAATTGATCATTTGAACTTTATTTAAATCGTGCCTTTCCTTTTTTATTCACAAAGAAAACTGAATTATTGTACATAAATCCTAGTGTATATACAGTCCACACCTGATTTTACCTTTATTCGGTTTAAATGTACTGGAGAGTTTTAAAAATTCAAACTACTTTTTGGTTTTAATGATGTCACAGACCTAATTATAGGTTTCAGTATTTTATGTCTGTATTTTTTTCCTAAATATTTTTAAACTTTTTGATTTTGTGATTTGATGACACCATTTATTCTTTCAATAATTTTTTAATGAAAAAAAAAATCTAAAAATGAATGAGTCATTAGTTAATAGAAGCTTTATTTATTTCTACTATTTTACTTATTTATGTCAAAGTCTGGGAGCTTTTTTCTGTGTTATTTGTTTCTTTCTTAGAATGCAAATATGAGAAATACTCAAAGAAAGATAATTATTGTTATAATAGTGTTCATGTATGTGTAGAGTGGAGGGGAAAGGTGGGGTTGTTATTTTTAGAATAGTTTAGAGGGTTTTTTGTATATAGTAGTCTGTCAAAAATGCGCTACACAGTTTCATTTGTTTTTTATTTATGTACAAATTAAAAAAATAAAAATTTACACCTGATTTTTTTGCAATTCTGAGAAATACACCAAAGTTGAATGGAACTAATTAAATAATCAATTAAATAATCTTTAATAAAATCTAATATTTCTTTTGTCTAACATACTTTATGTGCACAAATTTTTACCAAATCGTGAAAAAAGTCAAACTTTATTTAAAGAAACATCTGCCCTAATCCTGCTATAACTAAGGCCAAATCCAAATTCTTCCCCGTCTCCTCCGGCTTCTCTTGTAGCGGCATTTGAAAGGATGGGGTGTCTGAAATAGTTTTTTAAGGGTAGAGTGAAGGGTTCTGTACCCCTCCACCAGGAGGGAGATCTGTGTTGTGCTGTGCCACAGAAGAGAAATGCATTTCTTCACGTGGGTGTGCTCTGAAGAACAGAAGTTTACATTTAAATGTAAGTAATGACTTTTTGTTTAAGCGTGACTTTTTAAAGTTGTCGTGTTTCATCCGAGCGCTGGCATCTACGCATTCACCCAGATAACCGGTGAATATTGATGACGTCATGGAGTGTTAGGACCATCCGAATTCAAAGACACTGTTTTTCCCCAACTCTCCGTTTGGAGGTCCAAATGTAGTGGTAGGGTGATGCCGTAGGGGTAGAGGAAGAATTCGGATTCGGCCAAAGTTTCTCTTTCGAATGCAGTCAAATTGTGTTCATCACAGAAGCCGATAGGTGGTCAGTAGTCACTTTCAGACAAACACAATTTACTGTCTGACATCAGTCACATAAATCTCCCCCTGATTCTTTTTTGCACATCAAAACAATGAAGTGTAAACACCTCTCTGCTGCACTCTTTTAGTGCTGTAAAAACAGACAGAACAAGCATCTTCTTCTGCATCAGATGCTGTGTGTCTCATAGAGGCACATCTGTAGATGTTATTGCACACACATTCAGCCGTGACCTTAATGCGCTTGCTACATCGTGGACTACAGGGAGAAGTTTCATCTACACGAGGTAGTGCGCTGCCTCTAAAGTCAGCATTAAATGAGTTTGTTTAGGGCTTTGGCTCGTGATGAGGCTTGTGATCGGAAACCAAAGGGGCGTTAATAGCAGGAAAGGTCTGCGCCTGGGTGTGTTTACATACAGTTTGAAAACATTTTCTCTCCCTCTGTGTAATCTGCCACAGTTCTTGCAGCTTTCTCTTGCGAACCAAAGCTTTCCCACCTCTTGGTCACCTTTGAGTGAATTTGGAACAGGTTTTAGGAACGCTGCAGGTGACTGGACTGAGGCGGAGGGATAAATATTCATCAACGAGCTACGCAACGGGGGATCACCCTAAGAATAGACAGAAGGTGTCCTCTGTGGAGATGGGGCTGCTTCCCTCTGTGGGGCAGTTTAATGTCCTTCAGATGGACCATACTGACAAGTCTTTCAAGGTAACTAATACGTCTTCAATGAAATACAGGCTAAACAGCCAAAGGGGTCCCAGTAAAATCATCTTTAGTTTGTATTAAGTGTTTCCATGGTTACACTCAATATGCAGCCTCAGCAGTAAATCTGCTCCCACTTTGTATGCTATTGTAATTGTTTCCCCTTGCTCCTCAGCAACATTTCTTCAGAAAATCAATCCCTTGGCAAAGTTACACACTCAGACATGCAGCAGAACCGCCTGAAGGCCGGTACTGACTTTAATTCTTGGTTAAACAGTAAACACCCACAGGCACATTACATTGTCTGCAGGAGCCTTTGTGGACGCCATAGTTTGTGTTTTGGCATATTTGCGTCTTTGTAATAATCTCAATATTTCACATGTGTGCAAATAGGTCTCTGAAGTTTCAGCTGATGGTTCCGTGGAGCATCTGCAGTGATTCTGACTGTAGGAAGATCTGTGCTTTTTCTTGGTTTTGTTATTTTGGTTGTTTTAGTCATCAGTTGTTTCCTTGTATTTCTGCTCCACTCCATTCTGATGCATCTACTTGTAGACGTATAGATCCATGTACGTTTTCTTTTTCATGGCATCTGGCTCAAAATAGTACGGCTGGATAACTCCAATATTGCTCACCATTTTTGATGCACTAGTGATGTTCGGTTGGGGTTGTGAGGGACTGTAAGCTAGCAGGAGAGAATGAAGGGATGATAGGAATTGAGGGCTGGCTCTTTCCGCACCAACAGTCCCAACCACATGTTAGAGGCAAATTTCTGATGAACTCCT
This sequence comes from Oryzias latipes, assembly GCF_053564925.1. Taxonomy (NCBI): domain Eukaryota; kingdom Metazoa; phylum Chordata; class Actinopteri; order Beloniformes; family Adrianichthyidae; genus Oryzias; species Oryzias latipes. The sequence goes on along the minus strand of NC_136242.1, from coordinate 27,528,585 downwards.
GCAGAAACTAATTCCTAGAAAACGACACTTATTTTTGGATTTTGGCTGCAACTAACAATCATAATTAAAAGAACACTGCGAATGCTTTTAAAATAGATTAAAAAAATAAAATTAAAAAAAATAGATCAAAAGATAATCGGAATGGGACTTAAAAGACTTTCTGCTTTTCAAAAACGATTTTAGCTTCTTCAAATAATTTGCCATGATGTCAATCAAGCTTGTCTTTTTTTAGCAAGTGGTAGGACTTCTGATTTTTACTCTAAAGAAGAACATGCAACAGAAAGAAGCTCATCTCTCCATGATATCTCCATTTTCTCTCCATAAGGTTCCTGTTGCCTCAGGCCTTTTCTCAGGATTTCCTCTCTGAGGGCATTTGTCTGATGTTTTCCAGGATCTTGTTTTATTTTATCCATGAGGTGGACTTTTTCCTTCCACTCAGTGTCAGGGAGCTGAACTCATGTGAAACATTTCATGCTGTCAGAAAGCTTCCCTGTTCTCTACTAAAATGCATGAGGTCCACAGCATGATGGACAAAACACTCCACACGCTCTACACAACGTGCCTGAAAGCAACCGCTTCTTCAACCACTGACTTACTAAGGTTTAATGCAACACTCATAGCAGCAGAAGATCCCTCCTACCTAGTGAAGTAACAATCCAGAGTGATCTAATGATTTCTACTTTTATTGACCATTGTAACCCTTTCATTCCCCTTTGGGGATGAATTAAACATTTTTAAATGGATTGTCTTTAGATTGCTTTAATTGCTTTCTGGTCTCTCCAACACTTTCAGCAGTAATATTTATTGAAAGAGACCTTTTCAAAAAGAAATTTTTGCTATAATGTTGCTTATTTGCAATAAAAATGTCAACACAAATTCATCATTTCTAAAGTTTTACTTTCCACATTTTCCAAAGGTGTCACAGATTTGATTTATTAGGGTTAAGGTTAAAAAACAAGCGGTAAGAGGTGAATTTTCTCTCTGAACTGATACTTTATTCATCCCATCGGAAAGATCAGCATATATATATATATATATCGCAGTCTTGACTGCAGCGGTGGTGCACCACGCGGCGCAACACGTAACAAATAGTCCGCTTTTTGTGAAAAAAGCGATCCACATTGGAAAAAAATACGAATGAAGGACTAAAAACAGGTTACTATTTATTTCTTTTGTAAGTGACCATGGTATAAGTGGGTCAATGGCCTTCGAAGTATGCAGTATCACTTTTTAACGCACTTCGTGGAAGTAAACGTCCTCCGCTTCACGTCGGACGGTTCAGGCTTCCACGGCGTGCGTTAAAAAGTGATAACTTCGTCGGCCATTAATCCTTACATATATATATGTATATATCTGACAGAGATGCTGTTTCAAGACATTGAATAGTCATTATGTAAAAAAAAGGATTTTGACGGGTCTTGTGCTAATGGGTGGTACTAAAATACATTGTATTTAAAGACTATCTCAGCACAGAATGAAAATGAAAGAAGGAGCTACTGATGTAAATTATTTTATTACAGTCATAAAGAACAGTTCACTCACATCCGACCCAGATAACTGAAGAGACCGGAAAATTATCAGTAGTCTGTGCTGAGCTCATCTTTAAACCTCAAATATATTATTATTTTTACAAACTTATTTTAGTTTATTTTAATATATAGCTGTAGCAGTAACACCCCCCTGCTGAATCTGTGCAAATTCATTTTGAACATGACAAATTTCTTTTGACTGTCTCTTAACAGGCAGAGCTTTCTGGTCCTCACAAAGAACCATTTAAGTTGCTGCACTTGCAAATGCAGATCTGCTGCCCTGTGAGCCATTAACATTGCGCTGTGCTGCATTAACCCTGCAACATCCTCCAAACTCCCTGCTTTTGCTCTCAGTTCACAAGGCAAATCTGCTGCGCCAGAGTCCATCCTGCCTGTCCCAGAAGAGCAAAACCCTGCTGCTCTCATGTGAAATGAATGCAGCCCTGAGTGGTAGCGCCGGGTTTACAGTGTCTCCACCAGGTGATACAGTATATGTCTGCGGCTTGGAGATCAATAAAAGAGTGAAAACTGCTGGAGCAGTTAAAAGCTGTTTTTTTCCCCAAGTAGAACTACCTGTTTTTGCTTGTTGTTCTTGTGGTAACTGGTGTTTATTGTACTATCGACTCTTTAATTTGTGGATTATTCTAAATATTCACAACACCACGCTGCTCTGCTTATTCCACTAACTAACACTGGATGTAATCCCAGTTTTGCGAGGGATTTACTGGGAAATAGCAGTGTAATAGGACTCTGTGTTAGCTTTAAGTTGCTGGTGCGTAGCCAATTAGAATGACTGACTCCCAAACTTATGGAGCCTCCTGACAAATAAACATCCAGACCGTGATTAAAGTAAAGCCAAAATAGGCAAGCAAGACTGCCACAAAAGCAAAATTGGTAATAAATAAATAAATAAATTACACCCAACTAATTCTGGTGAAGTCTGGCAAATTGACCGTTTCTAAACAGCCATCCTGATGCAAAACAAACCAAAAACATCCAAAGTAGACTAACTGGGAATTTTTTGTCAAAAACATCAGCTAATGTGGTTGAAACAGAAATTACTTTAGCTGCTCCTGGTTTTGACAAATTAAAATGGAGAAAACAAAAATCATGATATCAGACAAATGCTGAATTTCAAATTTTGGAGCTATACTGCTCTACTTCAAATCAATAAATTAAGCTAGTAAAATGTTAATGTTGCATTCTGTTGCCATTTCTCCTCTGGTTTTAACTTCACAAAATAGAAGATTAATTAGTTTAGACTAAAATCTCCCCAACATACATCCTCCCCACTTCTCTGTCATGGTAGTGGTCCACCAAACACTCCAACCAAAACTTCCCTTAATGCTAACTTCATCCTGTCTCAGCAACATGCGTTCATGCAATCACTTCTATTGAATATTCCAGGTAAATGCACACAGAAACATGCATTACAGACTTCCCCGTTTCAAAACTCCCACGTTCACATGTGTTGCTACGCAGGTTTTTTAATCAAGTTTTTGTGCTCTACGTACAAAATACGCAAATTGAACGCACGTTTTGTATGTAATTAAACCACAAAGCGATTGTTTTCGTCGGATTTGGTAATGATGTAAGTATGGCGTCCCTTTTCGTTGAAGTTTGAAAATTGACCATGGAGAAAAAAATCAATAATTGCGGTTTGTGTCCGGCTGGAATTCTATGACATGGAGTCTTTCATATATCGGAATGGAGTTGTGAAAGAAAAAGCCTGGAGCAAGATTCACTTTTGACATTTCACACCAAACGTCTTCCCCCTGGGAGTACATGTGCTAATGTCAAAAAGAATACTGAAAGAAACTTAAATGTGGAAGATTTTCTATGTCTGCAGAATCATCGCTAGAGGTTCTAGATCCAACTCCAACACTAAACCAGACCTTTTTTTTTTAAACTGCTAGTTCAACTAGTTTTGAATTTGCATTTTGGAGCAAGTGGGCAAAAAAATGGCTGTTCTCCATTTCTGGCATGTCACAAGTCTGTGATGAAACCATTTCTTCTTATCCCTCATAATCTTAAAAACCCTCTTATTAAATGTATATTCTTGTTTTAAATGTCTGAACATAGCACTTTTTTTGTATTTAGTTATTTGTCGACCTAAGACCAAAGAGAACTTTTCAATTTAGTTCGAACTGTGACAATAACAAACACAATTTCTATTTTATCCATTCTAAAAATACATACTGGAATAATAAAAAAAAAACAGGAGAATAAGTTAGAATGTGTAGAGAATGTTTCAACATCAATGTCTTGTTTTCATACAATTTCTACCATAATTCACAATCTAAAGAATTTGGCAAAAAATAAAGCCCCCCGCTCTAAAAGTGAATTAAACATAGGTTAAAAATTTATGGTCATCTGGGTTCCCTGAGCTTTCCTACATATGATTTTATCACGTAACACTGCTGAATTTAGTCGGACAGGACGCATCAGACATTTTTGGAAACACCAAGTATGAATATGTATAAAACTTCTGCTGAAGCGCGGAAGCACATGTGTAAAGTGAAGGCCTCCAGGGAAAAACTCTGATGGGTACGACATCACCCTAACACGGGCCGATCTAACGGCAGCGATACTCGGAGCCGCTGCAACTGATGCACTTATCTGAGAAACAGAAGAGGCAGGAAAATGGGATGAAAGTTAAAGGAGGCTCTAGGGAAGGCTGGGGCAAATGGAACCATAAACGAAAGACGTGGATGCTGAGAGAAGACGCATAAAGCAATGATGAAGAGGATAAAGTTCTCCGCCTGAAATTAGTCAAAGAAGGAGGTGAAAATGGAGTGAATATGCAGGAAGAAAGCATGATTGAAGATGTAGGAAAAACAGATGAGACAGAGAAAAAAATGCAGAAAATCAGTCTCTGAGCTAAAACAAAGAAGGCATTGACGTGCGGCTATGATTGTTTTTGGTGATTTCCCTCATGGTTTCTAACACCATTGTGAGTGTTGGCAACACACACACGCTTCTGCTTCGGTTTGAGCCTTTATGAGGTGATTGAATAGACCTCAACACAGCTTGTTCGGGACTGTCTGTGTGCAGCGGGGTTGCAGAGAATATGTCTCTTACTGAAACACCCACATGTGGCGACTGCACCTCAGGAGGGGGAGGGTCTAATCATCCTGACAGAAAGCCTTTTTACCTCCACGCCGAACTTTTATTCAGCAACAACAGCGTGTGCCTGGAGCAACGCCGAACGATAATGCCAACATTCTCGCCTGATGAGACAAGATGTAAGTTTAAAATCAAATAAAAGCATTCATTATTTAGAGCAGAGCAGCAAACTAAGGGATGTGGATACAGATGACACTACGTTTTGGTTTGGTATCAAACACTGGAAATTTCTCCTGAAAGATTAGCAAAAACTGTCTGTGCAAGACATTTGTTCTTACAAGCAGAATTGACAGAACAAAAATAAAAGTCTCTCTGGCTGGGACTATTTTTATTTTATTTTATTTTATTTTTTAACTACAACAGCTGTCCAACAGCTGAGAAAACAAATGAGAATCAAAACCTCTTTTGTTGGACAGATTTTACTTTTACAATAGGGGGTTCTAAATCTTCGGGCACATGAGGTGTATATTTATATAAACCCCTATTGCATTTGAGGCTAAACTTCATATTTATCAAATGTATTTGTATTATTGACTGTATAAGATAACCTGACTGAGTAAGTGTGATGTCACCCATAGAAAGTTAATTGCTTCCAGCTCCAACGAAATTCAGTCACCGTTTTTTCGCAATACAGACGTCGCCATTTGGAGCCAGACGAGGTTAATAGCGAGTGGTTTGTCTGAGTCAGTCAGAATCAACATTTCTATGGCAACTACTGTTGCCAATCTTTCTGAAAGTCCACACCCCTTCCACTGAGAGTGGCCTCTGGAGAATCTGTTAATCAAAGGTTTTGGGCACCACATGCTTTTTTGAGGCATCTGATTGGCCAGTTTATAACTTGAATAACTTGTAATAAAGAAATGCCTGGAAAAAAATGAGGATACGCAAGAAAATACATGATGAAGATATAGAATAGGAGATTGGACAGCAGTTTAGCTCAGGCGGTAGAGCAGGTCGTCCAATAACCGAAGGGTTGGCGGATCAATCCCCGCTCTCTCCAGCCAGCTGTCACCCCCCTGAGCGCGGCCAGCCTGCAGCCCACCGCTCCCCCAAGGGGATGGGTCAAATGCGGAGAATAATTTCCCCATTGTGAAATGAATAAAGTAAATTGTTTTATTTTATTTATTTATAAGTTACAAAAAGAGGCAACAAGTTGCTTACAGACATTTTCCTCAGCAAATAGCATAACAGGAGCAAATTTACAGCAACAGCAAGGTTGCAAAATCAAAAACAACAGTATCAGTTACCGTATTTTCACGGCCATAGGGCACACCGGGTTATATACTTTTGAACGCACTTCGCAGAAGCAATGCGTCGGACGTTAAAAAGTGATGATGCACATTTCGTCGGCCATTAACCCTTACTTATACCATGTTCCGGGCGAAATTCTCAAATCTGATTGGCTGCTGGGTGTGCAGTAAAAAGTGATAATAATACAAAGTGAAAGAAGTTCCGGTCACCTATCTTAAATATTCTGTATCAATGCGCCGGCTTCTTTAAAACACCCTTTAGCTTCATCATCTGGACAAAAAAAAGCAGTAAGAGGTAAACCTTCTCTCTGAAGTGATGCTTTATTCAACCCATCAGAAAGATCAGCGTATACATATCGCTTTACATCGCCTATTCTTGACTGCAGCGGTAGTGCGGCGCCTTGTCACGTTAATGTAACAACGCACCGCACCACATAACAAATAGTCTGCCTATCTTAAAAAAGCGATCCAAATAAAAACAAGAATTAAGGACAGAAAATTGGTTAACATTTATTTCTTTTGTAAGTGACCATGGTAAGCGAGATAATGGCCAACGAAGTGTGTATTATCACTTTTTAACGCACTTTGCGGACGCTTCGCTTCGGACGGTTCAGGCTTCCACGGCATGCATTGAAAAGTGATAATACACACTTTGTCTGCCATTTACCCTCACATTACCGGCGACAGCTGCTGTATTAAAGGATTAAAAGTGAAGAAGATTTAGAAATCTTTCCGCACAGGGAAGTTTAATAACAGAGAGGTCATCTTAACATCCTTGGTAGTTAAACAATCCCAACTTTTACCATGCTGCTTTGTTTCCATCTATCCATTCTCTGAAAGAGTAATTTGCTCTGCTTTCTTCATGACCAAAAAACAGCTAGAACCCCAAATTCCCACTCACCGGTAAAAAACTGTATTTACGTTTTTAAAACCCTTAATCCATTCATTTAAAAAAATACTTTCAAAGAATCAAAACAGTGTTTTATATACATATAATAATCTTTAATTGCTTTTTCTTTTTAAATAGCAGAACTTGCCAGTTTCTTTCTAAATAAAATACATCTTGCATTAAATAAGATCCTCCTTCTGCAGCCCCTTTTCTATGAACTAAAACAGCAGAGAAAGCAAAGTCAACAAATACATTTTCTATCAGAGTCGCCCTTTTCTCCTTATACCAGCAAATAGAAAATGACCATGTTGGTAAAGTGATTCTGGATTGTGGGAGGAAGTCCAAGTGCCTGGACAAAACCCAGACAGGCATGAGGAGAACATGCTAACTCCACACAGAAAGGTCCCAGCCAGGATTTGATTGAAAGACATGAGTGCTGCTTCTATGGGTATTGTCACAAATTTGTGTTTTGATTAAGTCAAAATGGTCTTTAAAAATAAAGTCAAGTTTAGTTGGTGTGCTGATGGTCTAAATTTCAATGTGATTTCATCGCTTTCAACAAGCTTAAAATGTACAATCTTCTTCTACTTCTCTTAATTACCCTAAAGGGGGTTATCAGCTTTAATCACAGCAACTGGAAAAGTTGCTCTGTCCCTGCATTAAGGAAATTAGCAAACAGCAATGTGTCACATTTTTTAAACACGGTCTCCTTGAATCAAGCCAGCGCGCTGAGAAAGTTCATTTATACTTAAACACGGACTCACCATCTGACAGAACCTCTCAGTGTTTTACCGTGTTTATAATCCACTTTCTGTTTCAACTGTCGATTCTTCCAAAAGCTTATGCAAATCCAAGCTTCCCCTAAATATAATTAGCTTCTTTTTTTTCCCCTGAACATGTGCTTCATTCGTAAGTACTGGAGTGTTGTGTGCAGGAATAAATTTCGTTACATAACAGTCTATCAGAGAGCACTGAAATGGCACAAATAATGCAGCAGACTGCACTGCACAGAGGGGGTCCTCGTCTGTCACTACAGAGAACACCCCTGTCTGACAGTTAAGCAAACTGGATCACAGAGTGATCACTGCTGCAGAAACAGAGCTCATGTATGCGACTTTTGTTCTGTTTTCAAGAAAAGTGAGGCAAAAATTTACTTGGAAACTGTGAACCTGCCATTTCGCAGTTATGACAGTCCTGCTCACTTTACATAACACAGGATTTTAAATATTCACCGCACAAAACTAATTCAGATTATTTATCTCATTCAGGGCAAAAACATGTCTTAAATTATTTTTTAAACAGTTTGAGAGAAGCTGATTGAGAATGAGAGGCAGCTAAAACGCCACAAAAAGGCACACATTTTTCATGCTGCATTGAAAGAAATTTAAGAGCAGATGAGACAAAGTCACAAAGATATTTAAGCCTGAGAGGAGTACAAATCCATTTCAGCAGCTTTGTGTAAAAAAACATAAATGTAACACGGTGGTGGTAGTATAATGTGAGGGGCTGCTTTCCAATTGTCTCATCTAGATGGTTTAGGATGATTTTAATTAACTGTTACAGTCAAATATCAGGCACAACATGTGCCTGGATTCCCAAAACTATAAAGAAAACAGGAACACTCATAAAATTATGACTGCACTTGATAGCTACAGAGCGAACACCATCCAACTGCATTTCTTAAGCCTGAATGAGTTGTAGATCCAGGTGCTGTGGATCAGGAAGCCAATGTCCTGCTCACTTTTGTGCTATGTGCGTTCGCGCCATCACTTCCACTAAGAAGTTTATGTAAACTTGCGTAAACATAGACTTTTCATTGTAAGTGGTCGCACGTACCCACGTTTTTGAGCCCAGTGTGAATGTAGTATTAATCATCCAGTCTCAGAGTAGATGCTCTACCACAATCTATCTATCTATCTAGAGATATAGATAATATATATATATATATATATATATATATATATATATATATATATATATATATATATATATATATATATATATAGATATAGATATAGATATAGATATAGATTATATATCTTTCTATCTATATCTATATATCTATCTATCTATATCTATATATATCTATATATATATCTATATATATATATATCTATATATATATATATCTATATATATATATATATATATATATATATATATATATATATAGCTGACAGATCAGAGGTGAACTTGCACACTTTCCTGTTGAAACAAACCACCTGAGTGTGAGTCTGATAGGATCTCCAACCAGCAAACCTGGAACAGAAGCCATTAGGCTGCGCTTGGTGCATTATTCAGCCTAAAAGCTTGTTAAGGAGGGCTCACGACAAAGTTTCATGAAAGATTGATGAATGAAAAACAGTTTAGTTAACCGTGTTATGTAAAGCAATAAAACTTCTTTCTCTTTCGGCTTTTCCCATTAGGGGTCGCCACAGCGAATCATCCTTTTCCACCTCACTCTATCATGGACATCTTCTACCCTAACATTAGCCAACTTCATGTCCTCTGTTAAGACATCCATGTATCTCCTCTTTGGCCGTCCTCTTGCCCTCCTGCCAGGCAGCTCCATCTCCAACATCCTTCTACCAATATATCCACTATCCCTCCTCTGAACATGTCCAAACCATCTCAGTCTGGCTTCTCTGACTTTGTCGCCAACACATGCAACATGAGCCGTCCCTCTGATGTACTCGTTGCTTATCCTGTCTAACCTGGTCACTCCTAAGGAGAACCTCAACATCTTCATCTCCGCTACCTCCATCTCAGCCTCTTGTCTCTGTCTCACTGCTACCGTCTCTAACCCATAGAGCAGAGCTGGTCTCACCACTGTCTTGTACACCTTTCCTTTGAGTCTTGCTGACACTCTTCTGTCACACAACACTCCTGACACTGTTGTGGATGATTCGCATGGTTATTTTGGCAATTTTTACGCCGGATGCCCTTCCTGCCGCAACCCTCTCTATTTATCCGGGCTTGGGACCGGCACAGAGGCAACTGGCTTGCAACCCCTGTGGCTAGATTATGTAAAGCAATAAAACAGTGGTAGGAAAATGGTTTATAGGAGAGAATAAAGAAAAGGAAGGACAGCTGCACTGCAAAAAGAAACAAAACAAATACCACCACGTACCTTTATCTAGTTTCTAGTTTAAACTTCTTTTTATATCTGATGTCAAAAGAAAACTGAGACTAGTGAATACCTTATTGAGTCATTTGATCTGAAATACATCTTGTTTAATGCAATATCTGTAATGAAACTAACTGTTTTTGACTCACAATTTTCGTTTAATTTTGACAACTTTGTCCTAAAATGTGTAATTCTAGTCTTATTGGTCAGAAATAAGCATAGTTCTGGTGTAGTAGTGCTACAAATAAGACATTTTTTGGCAGGAAAAGTATGTATGCATGTTTTTTATGCTTTTACAATACATTTTACAATAATCAGATAATTAATAATTCCAATTATCAGCAAGAGGACCTGGTGGCAGAGATCAATGTCCAGAACCAGACGTCCTGTAATGGGACCCCAATGTTATTTGATGAAAACTTATTTTAACTGGCAACCCTAATGCTACGCTACCAAATCCAAGTTCCTGATTAGTCAAAGTTCTACAGTTTGGCGTTCAAGCAGTCGAAAGTTAAGCTGGTTGAGCTTTCAGTGAATGTCCAGTGTAGGTACAAACACTGGTCGGCCTGCAATAAGTTTTCGGGGAACTGTCACTTATAATGACGTCACACTTCGGTAACCCCACTTGGACAAACTACGTAGGGTCAAGATCTGTTTAGGCTCTACATATTTTCATTTCACGTTTCTTTTTGTAACCTAAAGTTCTTTTTGCTCATAAGTTGTGTCTAACGTTTTTCTTTTTAATGTTTATTGAGAGATTTTGCGACAACCCACTTGGTAAAAAGATTTGTGGCTGTTATTGAACTTGCTGCTCCACGCAAGTGAACCGTGTCTTTGGGCGAAGTAGCCAGACTCGTAGCTTCGAGTTTGCGGGCAGGGGAGAGTGCTTTGTTAGGTATTATATTACATAATTTTGTTACGTCCGACTGCTCTGCGTGAGTGCGCTGCCGGACTCAGGAGAACAGTGTCTCCCAGGAGATTTGTATTTCAAGCAGAGAAGTGGCTTTTGGACGGTGTGTGCGCTATGTTAGAGGCAGCTTTTGAATGAAAAATCCTGAGAAACCATGCAAACAATCATGTGAATTTGTGTTACCAGTCAGGTCCAGGCAAAAAAAAAAGGCTGATGTTATTCCAGTTTACGTTGATCCACGGCTAAATGTTTTTAGCGCACATTAACCTAATCCTAACCCTTTTTCCGGGTCCGTTCTCCCAATAATGAAGCACTGGCCGCACGGATTTAACCCTTGTGCTATCCTAGGCACTTTAACATTGGGAGTTGGGTCATCTAGACCAGTGTTTTTCAACCAGTGTGCCGCGGCACACTAGTGTGCCGTGGGAGATGGTCAAGTGCGCCGTGGGAAATTGCCCTCATTCACTGATCTAAAAACATTTTCATTCTCCAGGAAATCAGCTCTGTGTTCATCCAAACAGGCCCTGATAAAACACTGAGTAGTTAGGAATATAAAAGATCTTAAAATTACTTTTTCTTTGTATTTATTTGATTCTATTAAAGACATTTTGATAAGAATCACGGTACCGCGATATAGCTGCAGCTATAACTGTGAAAGGAAAAGTCCCGTCCCTTTAACTGTCTCCGCCAATCATTCTTGAAGGCTTAATCACATGTCATCAGCCTGACCAATCAGAAGTGGTTGAAGTCTTCACTTCCTTGTTCTTAATTCTGCTGATAAAGTCGCTCAGTTCTAACAAAAATACCAGCTAAAGCTGGTATTTAGCTGGTGGTTCATCTCTTAGAAAAAAACAGCCGCAACTTCCTGCTTTTTCTGCCACAATTATCACAAAAATCCACGTGAGATTGCGCGGGGGGGGGGGGGGGGGGGGGCTGTCGATCAATACAGACCATGAATTTCTCCCTTTTTTTTTGGGATGCTGGTGTGCCGCGGGATTTTTGTCAGGGTTAAAGTGTGCCGTGGCTCAAAAAAGGTTGAAAAACACTGATCTAGACAGTGCGCTGAACATTTTTTCTTCAATGATTTGTGATTTTCACTGGTGTCCATGGATTACATGAAATCCTCTTCACCTCTATCCACCTTTGTCATGGTTGGGAGAACACGTCAATGTAAACCATAAGCAACATGCACTTAATAATAATCATAATAGTAAAAGCCCGTTTAGATTATCTCACTCTATACTGCAGCTGTGTTTGTTTACAACGGAACTCATAGCTTCTTCTTTTGAGGTTGCACGTTGCTTTATCCTGACCTGACTCTATCTTACACGTCATCGTACCAACGTATAACCAATCAAATAGTGTGACATCATCATTGTCGCAGGCCCCCGAACACTTATTGCAGTCCGAACGGTTTTGGTACCTACACCGGTTCTGTTTGTAGACCCCGAGAGCAGACTTAAAAACGCATGGATGCGAGGATTTTGAACATAATTTTTTATTATTAGATTTTGTCTTAAAAGAGCAGAAATCACATCTTATTCTTAGGTATCTAACCAAGAAAAAATGTACTGGTTCCATTGAGTTTTTTCACGTATAACAAGGAAAAACATCCAATATTCTATATAAATTAACTTGTTTTGAGAAGGACATTTTTAGAGTTTTAGAACAGAAACCTGACAGAAACAAGGTAAATAAAACAGGAAAAGAAAATAACCTAGTAAAAAATTGCAAGTGAGGCAGGTTAACAAGATTGATGGAAATGAAAAGCCTCATTCAGACATGAAGTGGATGCAGATTAATGTGTGTAAACAGTCTTCACAAGTGTTGTTACAAACCTTCACCTTTGTTGAGTGTGCTGTATCTGAATCAAGTTATGACTTCACTTGTATTCCTCCCACCAGCCTCCCTTCCTTTCCTCCCCTCACTCTGTGTTTGTAAAGAGGAAATGAACCGCGCAGCTGCATTGATCTACCAGCTCACACATGCATGCAGAGAAAAACACCAACGCACACACAACCCTGTGAGGAAGACAAAGTGGGAGATATATTGCGATGGACGGAACCACTGACCCTCTTGTTGTGTTAATGAGCTTTTATTGACTGGCGCACCTGAAGTCGCTGCTGCAACTTATCACTGTTAGCACCTCATTCGCCAGACGCACAGCACACAGGGGTGTGGGCACAGCGTGCACACGTCACCCGTTTGAGTGCCAAGATCCATGGAGATGCAGAAGCGTGTCACCTATGGACTCTTCTTATAGAAACAACGTCTTAAATGGGATTCGGCTGCAGGATGACAAGGTCGAACATGAAAATATAATTGTTTCATTTGCATCTGCAGAGATTTGTGTCGGCTTTGGTTTTCTTAGCATAACAAGTTCAGGTGCTTTTAAAAATGTCAAAGCTTAAAATAAGAGATGAAGTTGGAAAACAACTTTTCTCAGTGACAACTTTGCAAAGTCGCTAAGCTGTTAAAAACATTATCTTTAGTTATAGGCGACAGAATGACACTTTTGTATAGTTTTGGGGGATTACCGGTAGTTCAAACTAGAAACACCTTAGAGTGGAAAAGTCCATTAGTCCGGATCGATTCCTGAACCTTGCGCTTGGTCTGTATTCAGACTGCCTTTTAACTAGACATTTCTGTCTAGCATATTAAGTAAGTAAGTAAATCTTTATTTTAATAGCACTTTTCTCAGAGAGCGACTCACAAAATGCTTCACAATGTTAAAAAAATATGAAATCAGTAGCGGACCCAATAAAACACACACAGGCATAGAAGTAAACAAACAAACAGGCAGAAGTGAACACAAGTAAAAGTCAGCTAAAAGCTCCCCTAAATAAAAATGTCTTAACTAGCATGTGACTAAAGATCTCTTCAGTCATGGGTCAGGAGTTATTAGGGTGGGGCAAATAAACTAGAGAAAGAGTAATGGAAGTCCTGCGCTTTGTAATCCTTTTCGGAATAGTTGACTTATTCAAATTTTATATTTTACTGACCAATTTTGAACGTCTGTATCAACATCAGATACAACCCTTTTTACTTGTTCGGCAGGGCAACCTGCAAGGCAGTTACTAAGGGAGACGAAAGCATAGAAGGTACGCTGCTGTCTATGACACATAGATTGTCCAGAAAACAGTGAGAAGCAATGTGTATCACCATAAAAAAATGTTTTAATAAGCCTGCATTAATCCAACTATATTTGTATGAGTTGCTGTGTCTTATCATCATGGTTGCAATGTCCCTTCTCTGTTTACATCCCGTAATCCCTGGCTAATTCCGTTGTTCTGCTCTGAACACAGAATCTATTCAGGCTCAAAGCAAACCAAAGTTCAGTTTGATTGGCAACAAACCAATACCACCTCCAAAGATGAGTCTGAGAACGGTTCCTGGTCCTGGTCCACTTGGTATGTTCAGATTGAAAAGTTGTTCTGGATTGTTTGGGGGAAACAAACTCTGCTTCACTTTAAGCATCTGTGGACCAAAATGTGTCTAGTCTGAATACACCCTTAGTAACAAAAACAAATTTTCAAATATTGCTCAAAGGTTTTAGCAATGAATTGATAGAAATCTACAATTTATTAAAAGAAACTGCTACACATTTTTAATTTGTAATTTTAAAACCTAGATTTGGCCATTTTTTATCTGCCTTTTCTAAGGGTACAAAGGTGGACCGGTCCTTGTACCAGCTGCAGCTTCTCCATCTATCTTTTGATCAAGGTCAAACTCATTCCCAGTGGGTTTTTTTAATCACTTTTTTGCCATTTTTAGCCAAAATTAAAAACCATCCGTCGTTTTCTAGGACATAGTTACTGCAAAGCGGCAGTAGTTCATTAGAAAGTTGCCTCTAAATTGTGGGTGGGATTGTTGGCACAGAGCAATCCCGGCCCCCCTTCCCCCCCTCATTGCTGAAAACTCAAAGCGGGGAGCTTGTGGCTCGCCCAGCATATTAGATACAAATAAGCTCTTATTCAAAACAATTGGATTCAAGAAAAACAGTCCAATGCAATTTTGAGCTTTTATCGTCAGAAAAATGCCACAAGAATAGTTAAAAACACCATTTTCCTTTGATGTGGAGCTTTATTTTAAAGTCAGAGGAGACAAAACACATGAACTGGAGTAGATGGAAAAGCCTTCAATAAGCTTTTTACATGTTTTCTATAACATGACTACAAATTTCCTATAACCAGATATCCTCATTTATATTTTTTTTTACATTCGAAACACATTGATGCACCATTTTGATGGTTTTTTTTCTCAAACTTACATTGAATCCATTCTGTTTGAGGTTTACAGCAGTTTTATTTTTTCATACAAAGCAGGTAAAGCAAAGCATAAAGGCACCCCTGGAGGAGTGGATGATCTGTCAACCCGTAAACAAACACAGACAAAAGTCTTACTGTAAAGTTGCACGAAAAGTTACAAAACAAAAACAAATCTTTTTTAAGAAATCCATGCAGATTTGATTAAATCTGTTCATGTTAAAGACTGTAAAGTTCAACTTTTCTCTACTTTTGTTTGCTTCCAAAACTCCTAAAAATATCAGTTCTGAGGCTTGGGCCTGATTTAAAGTCAGTGTTGAAGCACAGAGGCTTTTCAAACGCTCATGTGAATCTAGAGGAAGAGCAATCAACTGAACGTCACATGAAAATGAGAAAAAAGCATTCAACGAGAACAGCTTGTGCTGCTTCAGAGAAGATTTCAGATGCTAAAAAAGAGCAGAAGTATAAATTAAAGTAGACTTGAATGTTCTAAAGCATTTTACTACTACGGGTTCAAAGAAAGATGGAATACCAAAGAGTTACAGGTGAAAGTTATGGAAAAGTCCTCCACTCTGAACTTTTGCATGCATGTGTGGGTTAATCAGGTGTGCACAACTTAAGCAGGAAGATGCTTTAGTCTCTCTTAACCCTCTCCCTCTCAGTTTGATTTTCTCATTGGTTTTCCATTCGCTTCCCCTCCACCCATGTATAATTCCTGAAGGAGTCTGCCGTTGCTTCTTTTTTCTTGGACTCAAAGCCTCAAAGGCGGCAGCTTTGCAGACACACCTGGACTCCGTCCACCTCACCCTCCTCCTCATCCAACAGACACGTGGGCATTCATGCAAAAACACACATGCACGCAGGTACACCAGGGATGCAGCAAGCCTGCATATATGTTCATCCACAGAGGCATGCGCATCTTTTATTAATGCTCAAGTCTCCTCGCATATTCAGCTTGTGTACATTTATTCGGACAAACTTTCATCTGCAGCACACGGACAAAAAAATTACTTTATAATGAACCAGCTAAGAACGATTGCAGAGAACAGGACAGAAAATCCCCTTCATTGTCCTCTTCTGGTCCTTTTTCCTGGCAGCTTCAACGTCAGCATCCTTTTACCAACCTGTTCCTCCTCTAACTGTGTGCAAACATCATTCCATTCCCTCCATTTATCTCCAAAACATCTAACATGATGGATTCATTCCTGATCCATCCTGGTCTCTCCCAAAGAGAACCTCTACATCTTCATCTCTGCTGCCTCCAGCTCTGCCTCTTTCTCAGAGCCTCTAAACCAACAACATGGCTGCTCTCACCAGTCTTCTACTCCTTTTCTTTCGTTCTCTCTGACACTCTTGTCACACATCACACCTGAAACCTTCCTGTTCCAACCTGTTTGCACACACCTAGAGGAGGACCATAGAGGAGGACCATAGAGTAGGATCATGGATGTAGTGAAGGAAGACATGAGGCGAGTTGGTGAGAGTGAAGAGGATGCAGAGGTGAGAGTTAGATAAAGGTGGGGGATTTCCCATGGCAACCCCTAAAGAGAGCAGCCAAAAAGCATAAAAGACGTAGTTGTAGTATTCTTACAGTCACTGACAAGAAACATCAAATTATAATTTTTTGTAAGGATCTATGCAGTTTAGTGTTTTGTATTTGTTTTTAAATTGTTCACTCATTTAGTTTATTTTTGGGCATCTCAGTTGCTATTTTTAGTTCTGTTCTTGTAGCCCTTTGAATAAAGATCCCACCAGAATTCAATTTCCAATAATCTCAACTGTTTTATTTTGAGCATTGTGATAACAATTGCTTTCAGCCTGAAATTATTTTGAATGGCTTTGGATGACAAGCTTTGCGAGGACTGTTTCCCTGGTTTAAGTTATTTTTGAATTTGTTTATTAAACCACTCTTTATGCTGCCCATTTTGTTACCTTATTTGGGGCCCTTATGAACATAGGTCAGATTTTATCATGCAACAGGCTTAAAGCTTAAAGATCTACTCCAATGAAAATGGTGTTTTGGGTGTTTTTAACGTGATCTTGTAGCATTTTTGTCATGATAGAGGACATACATAAAAAAATTAAGATTAAAATTGCATTTCTGAATATTTCTTCTTTCAAATTGTTGTAAATCAGGAGCAGAAAAAAATGCAGTTAGAAAAAGCTTGTGGCACAAAAGCTACTACAGTAGTCCACAAGCTCTCTGCTCCACTCCATTTTGATGCATCCATTTGTAGACAAAAAGATCAACACAGAGGTGAAATTCTAATGAACAACTGCGGCTCTGCATAAACCATGTCCTAGGAAAGGACGCAAGTTTTTTTTAATTTTGACTAAAAATGGCAAAATTGTGATTTAAAACCCCCACTGGGAATGATTTTAACGTTGATTTAAAGATAAATGGAGAAGCTGCCAAGTTCCATGACCGGGGTTTGGGCCGCCGAGGCACCTGCCCTCGACTGCCACCCAAACCACAATGCACCGGCCCCTTTTGGGGTCTCCTACGGGTTGTGGGCCCATGGGAGAGTGGTTCCACGTTGCTCTTTCGGGCTGTGCCCGACCGGGGCCCGTGGGAAAAGCTCCGGTCAGCAGGCGCTCGCCTGCGAGCCCCGACCCTGGGCCTGGCTCCAGAGTGGGGCCCCGGTGACGCCAATCCAGGCGACGTAATCGGGTCTTTGACCGGAGAAAGGTAGCTTCCCATCTCTCGGTGGGTGGAGTATCCTTACCCCAGGTGGAGGAGTTTAAATATCTGGGGGTCCTGTTCACGAGTGAGGGAAGACCGGAGCGTGAGATTGACAGGCGGATCGGAGCGGTGTCCGTAGTTATGCGGTCGCTGTATCGGTCTGTTGTGGTGAAGAGAGAGCTGAGCCGAAAAGCAAAGCTCTCAATTTACCGGTCGATCTTCGTTCCAATACTCACCTATGGTCATGAGCTATGGGCCATGACCCAAAGAACGAGGTCCCGAATACAAGCGGCTGAAATGAGCTTCCTCCGTAGGGTGGCTGGGCGCTCCCTTAGAGATAGGGTGAGAAGCTCGGCCACCCGCGGAGGGCTCGGAGTAGAACCGCTTCTCCTCCACATCGAAAAGAGCCAGTTGAGGTGGCTCGGGCATCTAGTCCGGATGCCTCCTGGATGCCTCCCTGGAGAGGTGTTCCGGGCATGTCCCACTGGGCGGAGGCCCCGGGGAAGACCCAGGACACGCTGGAGAGACTACGTCTCTCGGCTGGCCTGGGAACGCCTCGGGGTTCCCCCAGAGGAGCTGGAGGAAGTGGCTGGGGCGAGGGAAGTCTGGGCATCTCTGCTGAGACTGCTGCCCCCGCGACCCGGTCCCGGATAAGCGGAGGAAGATGCATGGATGGATGGAGAAGCTGCAGCTCGTACGAGGACCCGTCCACCTTTGAGCATTTACTGCTCTGTGCTGGAGATGTGGGAGGGGCCCGGGGCAGCACCTACTGCAACATTTCCAGAGTAATGAGTACATGCTTTAAGTGAAATGTTCCAGTAACATTCATTTTTCCCTTAGGTGCGTTTTTAAAATGGAATGCATGAAAAAATGAAAGAAAAAAACAACAAATCAACTTTTGAAGATAAACACCAACTATATCTATACTTTTGCTTTTCCCGCAAATGCTCAGAGGACGTCTTTTGTTGAAGGGCCTCAGTTCCGTCAGACCTTAGCTAAAATGCAAACCTGGTTAGGTGTGGGAGAGAGTGTAATTTTCTAAAACAAAACTTATGAAAAGGAACTACATCAGTTTGAAGGTGAACAAACTCATTTAGGCTTAATGAAAATGATTAGAGGACAGTGGACTCCTTTATACACTGGAAATGTGCATCTGCACTATTGCAGGGTTTTAAGCAGCTCTCGTGTGTGGCTGTGAATATTCATGCTGGAGTAAAGGACAGTCCAGTTGTGCTTCACTGCAACCTCAATATTTGGTATATTTCAGAGGAACTGGCGCTCTCAAAGCTCGTTTAAGTGATCTTAATCTGGTTTGTGCAGAAAAAGAGCTCTGCAAAATGCCAGTTTTTAATGTACACATGATAAAAAAAAGACCCCAAAAAATGCTTTTGCTTTGGCTTTTTAACTGCTGATTTGTGATTTTCATGATCAATTTCTACTAAGCAAAACAACATTTTCTGTGATCATGATTGGGTCAGTCTCTGGAGTGGACAGTTCACCAAAATATCATTTCCTCACGTCAGCATCAAACCAGGTTTCCACATTCGATTCTATTTCTGTTTACCCTTTGAGTTTTATTCTCGTGTCATTTTATGTCTGGGTCTGTTGGGTGAGAGGAGTCGGGAGCGTTGTGGGCATTTGTGTGTTTTATCATTTTTGTTTTGTTTAAAACCTGTAAAGCAGTTTGTGTTGCAGTTACATAAGAAGTGTTTTATAAATAAAGTTAGAATTTGAAATGTAGGAGTTTGTCAGATTGAAAGGCTGGAGAAGACAAAAGTGACTCTGAAAGATGAGCTGCGTTCATAAACTGACTTCCCTTCATTTCAATCCAATATAATAATGACAAAAACAATAATATTTAAAAAAAACTTAATTTTTTTAAAGAACTTTAATATTTAAGATACAGTAGTATGAATGGTAAAAACATAAGATTGTTTTTTTTTTGTTTGGATTATAATAAGATTTAAACAAAGGAGCATCAGAGGCCTCAGTAGTTGGGACTGTTCTCGTTAGCAGCAGCACCACATGTTCCACAGTATCAGGTTGACATTGTTGTTTGAGTCTCACGGTGACCTTAAGCGTGTTTTTAACTTAGGCCCCCTGTGTGACTGAGTTTGACCCCCGCTGTAATACGAGTCAAGAAAAGTCATGCATTTTTTGTGTAAAATAGCTAAATAGAAGATAGGGAACACAACAGGATGTTGTTGTCAATTTTTGAATATGTGCGGGGGGGGGGGCTGGTGGGGTTACTCGCCCAGGGAGTAAGTTAGTGTAGAACCGCCACTGGTCTCACCCTAAAAACGTTTCACCAAACCTCAAAAAAGCAAAGTAGAAGAGAAAAAAAATGCTATGATGGGTGTCTAAACACAAAAGTCTAAACACCAATAAGCTCCTGAAAAACAACCTTTTTGATTCTCTTGCACTGATCTGCCCCTTTATTTTGGCTGATTTCATGAGTTGAGGTGATGCAAACCCAAAGTGCAGCTAAAATTCTAAAATAGGGTAAAGCAACACATGCATACTTTAAAAAAAAAAAACCTGAATTGTGATGTGACCAAAGAGTAAAGATGAGAGAAGCTGCAAACTGTGGACTTCCATTTACTGAGGATGATTAACTTACACAAAGCAGGCAAGTTAATTGAAAACTGAAACCTGGTGTGATCATGAGGAGAGAAGAAAACCTGAGAGCAGAACATTTCCTGAACTGAAAACGAAGCCGGGCTGAACAAAGAACACTTCCATCTATCCTCTCATATATCAAAAATAACTTCAAACCAAGACAGCAAATACACCAAAAACCGAATAAATGACAACGGAAGAAAACATGCATTCTATTTTTAATGAGCAAACAGGATAACAAAAGAAACCTGGACTAAAAAGAAAAAGAAAAGATGCAGCAGGTCAAGGACAATCACCTTTGTTTATTAGGTACCAAGAGAATGAATCATGTGGTGTGTTCAGCCAGGAAGCCCTTTCTTTTAAAAGAGTTAGCAGCTTTTGCCATCAGGACACATAGCAGCAAGGTCAGATCTCTCATATTTTGCTGTTGATCACCTGGATCTGATCAGATTAGTCAATCAGAACCTGGAATCCCAGTAGGAATGGAGACAGGAACAATTCAAAAATGAACAAGGAGGTGGCCGATAGCCGTTCTTCTGTTCATCCTTAATCTGATTAGCTGACGTCTTCATCAATGCCTGAAAAGCTTCACTTCTCTCAAATTCAGATGCAAGGGAGATGAAGGACATCGGCCTTGAGTTTCACTTGACTTAATCAAACTTTGACAGAGGAAATTGAACCGATGCTTCCTTTACTGCCGTCTGAAACTCCAGAAGTTATGAATGCTGATGGGGTCATGAAATACCTTTGCCTAATGGGTTGTGTGAGCCTTTGCCCCTTCTTCCACCAAAATAATAATGAGGATGCTGTTTTCCCTCACAGGGAGAAAGGGATGAAAACTGGATTAGGCTAAAAGCTCCGGAAGTTCAGTCTTTGCAAAGATCCTGAGATTCACCTGAACATAAATCTGCTCAATTCTGCAGAAAAAAAACAGCACAAACAGAGATAGTGACAACGTTACACAGGTTCCTAACAACCAACTTCCAGTATTTTTCAGCTGTATGAATACTCACAACAAGTTGGTGATATTGGGAAAAACTCTGTGGAACAGCCATGAACACACAATTCATGGCTGCCACCTGGTCACAGAGTTTTAGGCAGACCCAGGAGTGGAGCCCCACAAGTGACAGGTCATAACAAATACCAAGGACTAAGGACCGCAGCACTCAGACATGGTCTCAGTTTACCATATGTGAGGAGTACTCTGTTTTCCAGACAAACCATTCACAACCGACTCCACCGCTTTGACATGAATGCCAGACAACCGTTGCAGGTGACTCCACTGACACCAAGACACCACCGTGAACGTTTGCAGTGGGTACTAGACCATGTGACCGGGACAATGCAGCAGTGGTCTACTGTGTTTACTGCTGAGTGTCGGGTCACCTTCCACAGAAATGATGGTCACCAACGTTGCTGGAGAAGGCGAGGTGAGCCATACTGCACGCCAAGGTTGGTTTTGGTGGAGGAGGTCCAAAGGTCTGGGCAGGCATCACCAGTCAGAGAGAAAACCCATTTGGTTATTGTAGTTTATCCAGTCACTCCCCGTGCTTAGACATCATAGAACCTATCATCCTCCAATTCCACCAGCACACGCCCAACGTTCTGTTCATGGATGACAGAATTGTCCAGAATTGTCACAGCTGGACTTCAGGCAGTGGGAGTGCCTCATGTGGTTTGGCTAGCAATGACCCCTTACCTGAACCCATAAAGCACGTCGGAGACCAGCTGAAGCAGAGACTGGACGATCATACCCTGCCCACAAGTGATTGCCTCAGAACATCATCATGAGGCTAGTGAGGAGCAGGAGACGTCCTTTCAAGCTGTCATTGCACCAAATGGTGGAATTCCCCACTAATGACAAGGTCAATTTTTGGTTCTCTTTATTATTGTCTTAATTTTTAGAGTAATAAATCTTCTTCCACTTTCGGCTTCTCCCATCAGGGGTCGCCACAGCGAACAAGTCGCATGGTAAATTTGGCAACGTTTTACGCCGGATGCCCTTCCTGACGCAACCTTCTCAAACCGGGCTTGGAACCGGCGTAGAGAAGGGAACAGGGAGCAGCCCGGAGTTGAACCCGGGTTTCACGGATGGAAGGCGCCGCAAACCAGCACGAGCTAAACTGGCTCTAAAAAATGTGTTTACTCTCCTCGATTACTAATAAAATCAAAGAACTTGAATGCATTTCATTCAAATTTAGACCAAACAGGAAAAGCACTCGTGAGAATAACAATACCCCCAATTTATTGTGAGCAGTGTAATACTTGCAGTTCAGAAATCATTCTGCATGTGTCTACAGTACAGTGAGCACACAACCAAACTGTTCTGGATTCAAAAAGCTCTTTGTTAAAGACCTGTCTGAAGCTGGAAAAAAAAGTGGTTACAGAAAATCTTTGGACAAAAAAAAAAAAAAAAGAGAGAGATTCTAGGACAGCATGACTGACTCCAGGTTTCCACCTAGATTCAGAGTCCACAGTTCCCACCTGAAGACTGACCCCCTTATACCTTTTCATCCCTAAGATTCTGGTCTTCTGGCTATTTTTCCTCCCACTTTGCACATTCTACTTGCAAATGTTCAAAACAGTCTCACTGCAAGTTGTCTTTCTCCACCGAAGTGCATTGAATGAGTCATGAAACCGACGAGCTGATGTGCTTCACAGCTTTTGTGAAGGACGGCTGCTCCGTTCCTCTTCACTTTCTTGAAGCCAGCTGGAAAAACTGTTTCGGTGTTCAGCCTGATTGCTTTCACTCGGTTAAGCTTTTCTTTGTCAGTTCTGAAGACTGTCATTCATTTTCTTTTATTTATCATAACCATTATCAAGACGCTGTGATCATTCAGCCAAGAGAAACTCCAACACACTGGGAGACTAGTCCAGGTCTTCTCATAAAAACATCTGGAAGATAAAGTTTCTCCATTTGATTTAAGGCTAAATTCTTGCTCTTTATCAATATTTGTGAATTCCTGATGAAAAGGGACGGAAGGAGGCTGATGAGAAGGAGATGATGAAAGGAGGAGAGGGGCAGAGATGAGAGAGGAAGCAAGCTTGAAATTACGAGATAAAAACGACTGCAGAGAAGCCCGAACTGGGGACGGAAACGCAGAGAAGACGGGAAGCAGGCAGGCGCTTTTTTAGGAGACTTTTAACACATTTTAATGAGGGATCTGCATTTCACTGAAAGATTTAAAAACAGAGTCATCTAAGAGAGAACTCAAGGAGTAAGTGAAGGGAAAGTTGTCTGGAAACAACAGTTAAAAACCCAATATAATATCTGCCTCACTCATCACTTGCTTTTGTTGTAATTATCTGGACACGTGATGCAGAGGAAACCTAGAGACCTGGCTAAAAACATCCGTTCAACAACTGGTTTTTCGTTGAAAGAGGTCAAACACTTTTACAAGCTCAGCTTGTAGCACCACCGCGCCTACAGTCCCGCCCACAACTGAGGCGAATTTCTAATAAAGTCTTGCTTCACTGTAGAAACTATGTCCTTGAAAATGACACAGGTCTTTTGATTTTGGCTAAAAACCGCATAATCATTATTAAAAGACCATTGCAAACGCTTTAACAATAAATCCAAAGATGATGGGACTTAAACTTACCCCCTTCCTTATATAACCTCATATTAGGGTGAGGGGGTGGGGGGTCTAGCCTGCGATGCGCCTTGGGGGGGGGCTACTTGGGAGTGGCCCCCCTCCTATGGTTGCCGTATGGAGTGGGCCCCCCCTCTTTCGGTTTTATTTGCACCTTAGACATGTAGGGTCCTTGGTAGGGGGGGGTGCTTGGACATCACTGCAAGCAAGCAGCAGATGTCCTCCTGGCACCCTACCCGCCAATTTTAACCGCACCTTAGACATTTAGGGCCCCTTGGTGTGGAGGGTGAGGGGACATCACTGTGAGTAATCAGGAGATGTCCCCTTAGTGCCCTACTCGCCAATTTTAACTGCACCCCCCTTAGTACACACACCCCTCCCCCTTCAATATATACATTCAAACATAAACACACACACATGCACACAAACACCCTCTCAAACACCCATACACGCACACACATTTTACAAGGAAGGTGGGACCTGGGTCCATCTGTCCCCTACCCCTTCCCTGGTGGGGGGTGCGGGCCCCTTGGCGATGGCGGCCGTGTCCCTTGGGTGCCGGCTCCCTGGGCCCGGCAGTGCTCTCTCCGCACGGTGGGGGGGTTCATATTACACCTGAGCCGGGGGTGTTCGTGTCCCTGGGGGGTGGGTCCTGGTCCTTGCCCCTGGGCGCTGGGCCCCGCCAAACTTCCAACATGGCCGAGCCTGGTCGGGCCATATTTATAACATCCCTTGTGGGCCGCCCTTTTTTCCCCGGGGTTCCCCCCTCCTGGGCGGGGGCGGCGGGCCCCTGCCTTGCTCCTACCTGGACCAACCGTGGGCCGGGTGGGTGGCTGCCTGGAGTGCGGAGCGGGTCTCCCTTGGGGGGTCCTGGCTCGTACCTGGGGTCGGGGCGGGGGGATGCCCGGAACTCCTGGGTGGTGGTGGGGTGCTTGTCTGGGGCTGTGGGCGTCCCTCTCCGGTGGGGCCCTGCGTTGGGCTCTTCCGGCGCGGCGGGGGGCTGCTTTCCTGGCTGGGCTGGAGCGGCGCTCTCTTTCCCTCTGCGCCTCCCTGCTCTCTGGCTCTGGGGGCCTCGCGGCGGTCCTGCTGGCCCTGGCCTGGGTGGCGGTCTTGGTCGCCCGGGGGGCGGTTGTTCCCTGCCTGTTCCCGTGTGGCGTTGGGGGAATTCCGGCTGCCGCTGCTGCTGCGGCGGGGGTATGGGTGTGGGGGTGGCTGGGCGCTCCTCCTCCTTCTTTTCACATTCCACCATCCATTTTAGAAGAACATAAACACTCACCTGAGCACAGGTGTTAGCTCACCTTTGCACTAATAGTTTGCATGATTGAATGAATGAAAGATTTCACACTAGTTGGTTTAAAGGCATAGGTATGCGTTCGTGAACACTATCTGTTTTGTGTGCATGTTGACATGTGGACATTTTTGCAGCTAGCAGGTGTGTTGATAATATTTGAGTGTGTGTGAACAGGCCCCGCCCTTTTTGTACTACATTTGAACCGTACCGTAACGATAAACAACCAGTAAACCTGTCTGCTCTATGCTGCTTCATGGTCTTACCCCCCTTCCCCTCCTATTATCACCCTCCTACCCCCCCCTCTCTCTAACGTCCCTCTCTCTTCTTCCCCTCTTTCCTTTTCCGTCCGGTCCAACACCAAAGATTTTCAAACATGATTGAAATTAATAAAGTTTGGCCTCAATTACAAAAGGGGTTTATTCAGACATACCTTTGGTTTGTCTGAAGATGAATAACCCCTCTTGTTAAAATAAAATATGTCCAACACAAGAGGCCCTCAGCTCTCATCTGTTTGCCTAGCTGTTGGACAGGACAAGTTTAAAAAAAAAAAAAAGATGATGGGACTTGGACTTTCAAAAACAAAAGAGGTCATGTACCAATCTAACTGTATGATGGTTAATGACATTGAATGTAAAGATTTGAGCTTATATACTTTTTTGGGAATGCAGAAAAAAATCCATATCCTCTCTGTTTTTTTTCCTCTCACTTCACCCTGGAGATAATAAGCGTGCTGTAGACTCTTACAAATGCATATATCTGATAAATGCGGAAGACCTTTAAGGGGATGCATGCTCCACTGGGCAAGACCCTGGAAAAATCCAAGGAGAGAACATGTCTCCTGCCTGGCCTGTGAAGGGATTCCTCCTGGAGGAGTTGAAGGAAGTGGTTGGGGGCAAGGATCTAGAAATTTTTGCTTAAACTGCTGCCACCATGACCTGGTTCCAGATAAAAAGGAAAGAAATGTCTGGATCATCGTCATGCTGGAAGATCCAAACACGTTTCATCCTCAGTGTCCTCACTGAGATCAGGAGCCAAATGTAAAAGTTCAACAAATAGCTGTTGTATTTTTTTAATACATTTATGCTTAAGGTTTATTACAACTAATGTGGTGCATGTATTTTAACACCAATTTGATTTAAATATCGAATATAACACAGAAATGAAAAATAATTGCATATGTAATCGTTGAATTCATCCATCCATGTTTAAATCCACTCATTTTCAGTAAAACAAATGCATCCCTAATTGCTTCCATTAGGGTTCATAAGGAAGCTGGAACTACTGTTGAGTGAGAGTGGGCTACATGCTGGACAGTTTGCCAAATAACTACAGACTTTCACACCTAAAGGACCATCTAGAGTCATTTAACCAATGAAGTTTGTTTTTGAGCTGTGGGAGGAAGTAAGGATGACTGGAGAAAACCCACACATGAACAAAAGGACACCGCAGAGATTAATACCTTTTTGAAGTGATTTTTGTGCCATTATTCCAAGTGCAACACTCACTGTTTTGAGCTTAAAACTTATTTTTTTGTGCTCTAAGAATTTTGCACTTGAAACAGAAAAATGCACTTGAAACTAAAACATATGTCCCTAAAGGCCTCCTGGGACCCGGAAGAGGCTGCACTGCAGGTGTCCCACACACAGGTCCTCAGGGCCCTGAAGCAGGTGAACCTGAACAAGGCGATGGGACCGGACCACGTGCCACCAAGAGTTCTGAAAACTTGCGCAGAGCAGCCAGCATAGGTGTACACAGACATCTTCAACATCTCTCTGCACCCCGAATCTTCAAGTCCTCTGTGAACGTGGTCCCCCCATCAGTTTGTCCACCGCCCCAACAGGAGAAGACGCTGTGGCCCTGGCACTTCACTCCACCCTGCAACATCTGGACACCAACAATATGCTCGGTTACTGTCCCTGGACTGCAGCTCCACCTTTAATACCATCAGGCCCTGGAAGCTGACTGCCAAAGTCGCCAAACCAGGAGTGCTGGACTTCCTCACGGACAGACCACAGGTGGTGAGGATGGGAAAGAAGGTCTCTGCGGAGCTGACAGTTAGTACAGGAACACTACAGGGGTGCTGTCTCAGAGCAAAGCTCTTCTCACTGCACACCTATGACTGCACCTCCCCGGACGCCAACAACATCATCATTAAGTATGCAGACGACACAACCGTCCTTGGTCTCATCAGAGGAGGGGGACAAGTCTCCATACAGAGACCCGATGCACAGGATTACAATCTAAGGTGAGGACAATGACCTTGCTCTCAACATAGAGAAAACAAAGGAAATAATTATGGATTATAAAAGCTACTAAACATCAATGGGAACTTGGTGGAGCAGACCAACTATTACCGGTTCCTGAGTCTGCAGATCACAGACACCCTCAGCAAGGAAGAAAACGCTGATGCCACAGTGAAGAAAGCCTGGCAGACGCTGTACTTCATCAGGCTGCTGAAGAAGGCCGGACTCAAGCGCCAGACCCTCACAAAAGCCTTCAGAGGGCTGGTAGAAAGCATCCTCACCAGCGGACTAACAGCTTGGTTTGGAAACACCACCATGAAAGAGAAGAAGATGCTGCAAAGGGTCATCAGCACAGCTGGAAAAAAAACATTGGTTCCATCCATCAAAACCCTTTATAAACAACACAGGGGAGCGGTGAAGATCATCAGGGACAGGCACCACCCTCCCCACGCACTGATCCAGTGTGTGGACTCAGGTCACAACCTCAGACGCCGCAGGTCTGAAAGCATCCACGCACACACCACACGCTTTCACAACAGCTTCTTCCCAGCTGCAGTCAGAATGCTAGAACAGGACATAAGAGAGGGAAGACTGGACTGGACTGAACTGGACTCAACTGAACCACGGAACATGGTAACCAGCCGGGACACTAAGTGCAGTGAATGACTGCACTATGTCTCTCTGCAAGTCACTCCTATTTTTTACTTTTCTCTTTCTTAAATTTTGTTCCTCATATTTTACTTATGATCCTTAGTTTTTGTTGTTTAGTTGTCTTCTATAATTAATCCTGACTTGAAAGCTGTCGAAGAAGAATTCAAATGTGCTTGTTTTACATGTATAAAAGGCAATAAACTCTTAACTTCACTTAAACAAAGCAATTTTGCACTTGAAACTTTAAAATCTGTGCAATCAAGTAAACACAGATATATCTGTATTTAAAAAAAACGGTTTAATATTACTCACCAGAATTCCAGTAGAAGGCTCCCTGGAAGAACAGCTGGAACCGTTTATTCAGGTGCCATTACAGCCCTATTCTCCTACTGGTCCAATCCTCCATACGATAGTTTAGATGATCTTTGGCAGCCTTTAGACAGGCCTGGACATGTGCTGGCTTAAGCCCACTCTCAAGATGATTTGTAGCACACCAGGCAAGATCTTTCATGGAACGCCAGGTGGAGGGAGATGGTCAGTGATCTTTTATTTTTCCATGTTTTCTATTAATTGTTTGGTTCATCCCAGTCATTTCCTACAATTTCCACTATCATTGGACAGCTCTTTGCTCTTGGACATGGTGGAGAGGTTGCAATCTGGCTGTGAACAGGTGTCTTTTAAACAGATAATCAGTTCAAACAGGTGACATTAATAAAGGTAACGAGTGGAGGATAGAAGAGCTTCTTGGAGAAGATGTAAAAGTAAATACAGTATTTTTGTAAATTCTTCAAAAATCATAAAATGTGATTTCCTGTATTCTTTTCTACATTATGTTTCTTACAGTGGAAGTGTCTCTTTATGTTGAACATCACAGACATCTCTCATCTTTTTTTGCCCCAATGGAGCTACTATCACTGGTACTGGTACTTGTGACTTGTAGTCAACCCAACAGAAATACAATAGAATGTCTAAGAAGTGACTGTTCTGAACTGCTCCTGAAGGGACCTGACGTTAAACTAAAAATAAAACCAAATTAAGGTACTTCCAGAGTCCAGTCAGCTGATGAGACACCATAATTATCAGCTCAATAGTGGCAAAGCTATAGATGACCTCATGTCAGACAACCACTGACCAAAAAACTCCATTTTGAGGGAACCAGAGAGGTCTAGGTTTTAACACCCTCTGCTGGCTAATTGAAGCATCATCCTCCAAATGTTTTTTTTTCCTCCCCAAGGTAAGATCAATAGTTTGAGGAATTTGGTTTATTTATGTATATTGATTTTTATTTTATTTTTTTTGTGTGTGAAAATCCTCAAAAGACTACATTCAGAAATCTTTCTGTGAACTCACACAAAAAAATAAGTTTTATGGTGTGAAGGTCTACAAAAGGTGTCAGGGTTTCCAAATCTTAACCACTGTATGTGGCTTTAATCATCGTGTGGTTCAAAGTAAAAAAAAATGTAAAAAAAGATTTTTTTCATCAGCAAATTATTTGGAAATATCTGAATTTGGTTGAAGGACTTGACCTCTTATTTTTGCAAAGAGTCTTTAAATAAAAATGAAAAAAAAAAACTTCAACTGCTCCAAAACTTCAAGGACCAACTGAACAAACTTTAGCTAAATTAAAAGGGAGGGATTTTCTGAAGTGCAAAAAATAGTAAGGATTTGTACAACTTTTAGCCACTGCAGCTTAAATTCATCACAAAAAAGCTGTTTTATTTCTTCACGTTCTGCTCCTTTCTGAAGTTGTTTTCGTATAAATTTGTTGACTGAAGCAGCAAACACACAAGCAGGAGCTTCACATTACCAGTACACTGGGGTGGGGGGGGGTTCAGATTCGTATGCGGGACACAGAGAAATCTCCAGAGAGTCTGCTGCTCAGAGGAGGGGTCCAGATGTGATTCATTCATCTTTTATCTCCATCTGTGGGGATTTTTTAACCTCTTTTATCCCTCTGTGGAACTCTCCCCGGGGACCGCCCACCCCCATCTGACTCTTTACACCTCCAACGTCATGACGATCAGTGGAAGTGATGAGTGAGTGGAAGTCAGAAATGAAGCAGGTGTGAGGGAAGAGTTGAATAATAGATGCAACGTTGCTTTAGAAGATAAAAAGATCAAATGTTTGGGCCTGCCTAACTAAATAAAATGCTTCAAGGAACCATTTCTAAACTAAGTTTGAGTTTCCAGGGTTCCTTTAGTTTAATTCAAAGGAAAAAAAAAAACTCTGATTGGAAATTAAAACTCTCAAATGTTTTATTTAGAGCAGATCCAAGTCTAGTTTCACATGGCACTTGTGAGTGGCTTTTCCTCACTCCATATTTGACCATTTTTTATAGTCTATTTGTTAGGGTCATCCTGATGTCAACTGACAACTATTTAACTTTTGAGTTGAAACAAGTTTAAAAGCAAAAGTAAATGGAGCCAGGTCAGTTCATCAAAACATGCACAAACACAATTATCCTCCCATAATTTGCACAATAATAGCTTAATTTCAGAATCAAAGCAAACATAATACCAATCTACTTTTAAAAAAAACAATGTTTCACCTCCTTGATTAGATTTGAAAAATAGACCTGATGCTATGTTCACACCAGCCTCGGAAACACGCGTTCGAGTGATGACGTCTAATGAAAAGTGTGCGCTTTTTGTGCTTCCGTGTTAACGCGCCGCTACGCATGTTTTTAAGGCTCTACGTACGAATCGAGCGGCCATTGAACTGAAACTTAAACCAGCTGAACTTTGACGAATGGGTCCTTTTCAAAACCGTCAATCCTCTCAAAAGTGATCATGAAGGAGGAAGTAATACTTGTGGCTATTATATGACATCAAGTCTTTCACGTATCTGAATAGAGCTATGAAAGAAAAAGACACCATCTTTTCAGCACATGAGAGATTCACGAGATGTGCACCGCTTCAACATTTCGCAGCATACAGTACAGACCAAAAGTTTGGACACAGCCTCTCATTCAAATGAATGGGAAGGTGTGTCCAAACTTTTGGTCTGTACTGTACCTCTTCCAGCTGTGAGCACAGGCGCTAAGTGTGGGTAGCAAGAGGACTGTGTGAACACCACGTCCTAAAAGCACTTTGTGTTATGTAGGAAAAGTACTACATAAAGAAAGTTTGATTTGATTTCATGTGACCATACTGTCCATGTCCTTTGCAGTCAGTAGTTATTGTTATAATAATGTAATGTTATAAACCTCTTGACGTGGACTCGATCTCTGAAAGCACGAAAGCAGAGCAGAACCTGAAAATGACAAACCCTAACATAGCCTTAGTTCATATTACAGAAACCACATACATATTACACTAAACCAATATCACTTTCCCTTGTTTAAAACACAGTCGAGAACAGTCTGTACAGACGTTTCCCTCCATGAAAACCCTTGTTTTATGATAGATAAAGTTGACATAAGAACATTTTCCAGTTTTTGTTTCAACATTTATTTTCACATGGTAAAATAATAATAAAAAATAAATAAATAAATAAAAGTAGGATCCCAAAAAGAGAAGCTGGATTTCTAATGTTTACCTCTGACAGTTACTGCCTTCCAATGTCATTTTTAACATAGAAAATATAAAACTGTTGTAAAAAAAAAAAAGAAACTGTAACACAAAGGAATTTTGGGAACACATCTTAAAATGGGTGGAGCTAAGTCTTAATGGGTTTGGCCACTCTCATGAACCACAATGACAGTTTTATCCATGACCAAAGATGATTTTTGAAAGTATGTAAAAATAAACTTTTTTTTAGGTTGACGATCTCCAGTCTGAACTTTCAGATCAGAAAATGTAATAAAATGAGTTTCCTTTAAAACAGTTGCTGAGTTTCGAACCAAACTGAGCAAACGCAGAAAAAGTCAGCGATCAGTCAGAGCTGCAGACAGAAAAC
This sequence comes from Oryzias latipes, assembly GCF_053564925.1. Classification (NCBI taxonomy): domain Eukaryota; kingdom Metazoa; phylum Chordata; class Actinopteri; order Beloniformes; family Adrianichthyidae; genus Oryzias; species Oryzias latipes. The sequence continues at coordinate 27,496,512 of NC_136242.1, read as the reverse complement.
CGCATCCTCCTGGAAGCTGTGCGCGCGCGCGCAGCTGGACGTCTCGGAACATCTGGATCTGCATCAACAACTGTCAGGCTGACACAACTCCAGCCCGCATTCTCCTGCTGCTCCCCCCAAACCCCCACCCATCCGCAAAGCCAAGTTTTTCAGCATCACTGTGGATACTCACTGAGAAGCAGAGCAACAGGCAAGAAGAGGAGGCACGCGGAGTTCAGCAGAGACGCCATGCCGACCCGACTGTTGCGGATCCCACTCGGAATTCCAAAGTTCTGCTGGAAGCGAAGAAAAAGGCGGTCCAACGCGGGGCTCCCCGTCCGTGATGCAGAGCGGGACTCCACTGTGAGAGCATCCACGCTCCTGCGCTCCGCTGAAGGGGAGGGTGCGTGCGCGTGCAAGGAGGAGGAGGAAGAAGAGGAGGAGGAGGAAGGTCTACAGCAGAGTCCCAGATGAGCTCAGACCGATGGAAGGATGCTGCATCCGTCTGACCGTTCTGAATCTGGATAAACCAGACAAACAGAAGGAAAAACGCGCTTTGGACATTCATTGAGATTTGTTTCTCAACTTCTTCGGATCCTTGAGGTCTGAAAAGGTGGGAGGGGGGGGGGGTGTCAATCAAACAACACTAGCTTGAACGATAAAAAATAAAATGTCAGGAAGATTCAAGAACTCTCCTGTATCAGGAAAGCAGGGGCGTTCCAAAGGTTTCTGTGGTCCAAGAGGAATTGTGGGCCCCTAAAGTCCACCCCAATGAGTCCTGACTTCCAATTTACATAATAAATAAAAACACAATTTTACAAAAGACATCCCTTGTGCAATGACAGTGGCTTTGTGAAGCATAATAACTGTCCCGACTGCTGTTGGACAAAGGAAAGGTACCCTGGACAGGACATAGGCTAGATAAAGAAAATTAATCTTGAAATAGCATTTCTGATTATTTCTTAATCAGTTTCAGATACGAAAAGGCTACTTAAATGAATTGTGTTTGTGATACAGAAATGCACTGTTTGTTATTGGAGCAGACTTTAATGGGCATGTTGGTGAGGGCAACAGAGGTGATGAGGAGGTGATGGGCAGGTTTGGTGTGAAGGAAAGGAATCTGGAGGGACAGATGGTGGTGGACTTTGCGAAGAGGATGGAAATGGCTGTAGTCAACACTTACTTCCAGAAGAGAGAGGAACATAGAGTGACATACAGAAGTGGAGGTAGGAGTACTCAGGTGGACTACATCCTATGTAGACGAGGTCATTTGAGAGAGGTTAATGACTGCAAAGTGGTGGTAGGAGAGAGTGTAGCCAGACAGCACCGCATGGTGGTGTGTAAGATGACTCTGGAGGTCAGGAAGAAGAAGAGAGGGAAAACAGAAAAGAAGACCAAGTGGTGGAAGCTACAGAATGAAGAAACTTGTGAGGAATTTAGGCAGAAGTTGAGGCAGGTCCTGGGTGGTCAGGATGAACTTCCAGATGACTGGGAAACTACAGCAGAGATTATCAGGGAAACAGGTAGGAAGGTGCTAGGTGTGTCATCTGGAAAGAGGAAAGACGGTAAAGAGACTTGGTGGTGGAATGAGGAAGTACAGGAATGCGTCCAGAGGAAGAGGTTGGCTAAAAGGAAGTGGGATGTAGAAAGGACTGAGGAAGGTAGACAGGAGTACAAGGAAGCGCAGCGTAGAGTGAAGAGAGAGGTGGCAAAGGCCAAACAGAAAGCTTACGATGAGCTATATGACAGGCTAGACACAAAGGAAGGAGAGAAGGACTTGTACAGGCTAGCCAGACAGAGAGACAGAGATGGGAAGGACGTGCAACAGATAAGGGTGATTAAGGACAGAGATGGAAAGGTGCTAACAACCCAAGAGAGTGTACAGAAAAGATGGAAGAGGTATTTTGAGGAGCTGATGAACGAGGAAAATGACAGGGAAAGAAGGGAGGAAGATGTGGTTGTTGTGGAGCAGGAAGTAGCAGAGATTGGAAAGGATGAGGTTAGGAAGGCTCTGAAAAGGATGAAGAGCGGAAAGGCCGTTGGTCCTGATGACGTACCTGTGGAGGTATGGAAGTGCCTAGGAGAGACAGCAGTGGAATTTCTAACAAGGTTGTTCAATAGGATTTTAGAGAGTGAGAAGATGCCTGAGGAATGGAGGAGAAGCGTTCTGGTCCCGATCTTTAAGAACAAGGGTGACATGCAGAACTGCAGCAACTATAGAGGAATAAAGTTGATGAGCCACACAATGAAGCTGTGGGAAAGAGTAGTGGAAGCCAGGCTTAGGAAGAAGGTGGAGATTTGTGAGCAGCAGTATGGTTTCATGCCCCGTAAGAGCACCACTGATGCCATTTTTGCTTTGAGAATGTTGATGGAAAAGTACAGAGAAGGTCAGAAGGAGCTGCATTGTGTGTTCGTAGATTTAGAGAAGGCGTATGACAGGGTGCCGAGGGAGGAGCTGTGGTACTGTATGAGGTCGTCTGGAGTGGCAGAAAAGTATGTCAGAGTAGTTCAGGACATGTATGAGAGAAGTATGACGGTGGTGAGATGTGCTGTAGGTCAGACAGAGGAGTTCAAGGTGGAGGTGGGACTACACCAAGGATCAGCTTTGAGTCCCTTTTTGTTTGCTATGCTGATGGACAGGCTGACAGACGAGGTAAGACAGGAATCTCCCTGGACAATGATGTTTGCGGATGACATTGTAATTTGCAGTGAGAGTAGAGAGCAGGTGGAGGAACAGCTAGAGAGGTGGAGGTTTGCTCTGGAAAGAAGAGGTATGAAGGTCAGTCGTAGTAAGACAGAATACATGTGTCTGAACGAGAGGGATCAAGGTAGAAGCGTTAGGTTACAGGGGACTGAGGTGAAGAAGGTGCAGGAGTTTAAGTACTTGGGGTCAACAGTTCAGTGTGATGGGGATTGTGGAAAAGAGGTGAAGAGGCGAGTGCAGGCAGGTTGGAGCGGTTGGAGGAAAGTGTCAGGAGTGTTGTGTGACAGAAGAGTGTCAGCAAGACTCAAAGGAAAGGTGTACAAGACAGTGGTGAGACCAGCTCTGCTCTATGGGTTAGAGACGGTAGCAGTGAGACAGAGACAAGAGGCTGAGATGGAGGTAGCGGAGATGAAGATGTTGAGGTTCTCCTTAGGAGTGACCAGGTTAGACAGGATAAGGAACGAGTACATCAGAGGGACGGCTCATGTTGCCTGTGTTAGCGACAAAGTCAGAGAAGCCAGACTGAGATGGTTTGGACATGTTCAGAGGAGGGACAGTGGATTTATTGGTAGAAGGATGTTGGAGATGGAGCTGCCTGGCAGGAGGGCAAGAGGACGGCCAAAGAGGAGATACATGGATGTCTTAACAGAGGACATGAAGTTGGCTAATGTTAGGGTAGAAGATGTCCATGATAGAGAGAGGTGGAAAAGGATGATTCGCTGTGGCGACCCCTGATGGGAAAAGCCGAAAGAGAAAGAAGATACAGAAATGCACTGGGCAACCCACAAACTGCCTGCTCCACTCCATTCTGATGCATACAATAGCAGACAAATAGACCTGTGTAGGTCTCTATTGTCTTTGTCTGCGCTGGAATCTGGCTCAGAACACAGCTGGATAACTCCAATAGTACTCGCTATTTTGTTGTGGGACTTCAAAGATGTCCTGAAAAAGACACCTTTTTTGGGATGACAAGCATTTCCTTTGGACTGAGATGGAGGAAACCTCTCCTATGATCTAAATAAATTAGCCTTTGTGACTGTAAGGAGTAAGTCCTCCTACTCAGCTTGCTATTGAAAAAAAGCGTTTCCAAAAAAGTGGGTACCATACCGCCAAAAAAAGTAGTTCCTAAAATAAAATAAAAAAAAGATTCATACTACAAGCAGACTAGCAACACATCTGCCATTAGTGGAGAAGTTTTTATTTCTATATTAACTGGTGCTCCAATAAAAAGGTTAGTCATTTTTTATCATATCTAGGGGTGACCACACTGTGCCTTAGTTCTTAAGTTTCTGTTTCAAGGTAAATTATTCAGTGTAGTGTAGCCTCTAGTATTGTTTTGCAATTCTACGTTAAGGTATTTCCATAATGTGAGTTTGGATTTAATGTTTTTAAATCAAACTGATGGTAAAAAAAACCTCAAATATTCATAGACAGACGATGCCATGTAAACCTTTTAACTGGTAGTACATTTTTAGTGCAACTACCACAACTGAAAACTGCATGAACACGTTTGGAAATCTTCCAATTACAAAAATTAACTTGCAATTTTGCTCTGTCTGTTTACAGTTCCTTTGTTTGTGTCCCTAAAAAATTTGGAGCTTTCTTTTTTTTTTTTTTTTTAAAGATGGCTTCCCTCAAAGTGAACATTTGGTTTCTACGTGTTGAAACTCCATATGTGCAGCCTACTGGTCACTGAACTCCTGTAAAGCGCATATGTGAGGGATAGAGTGTGCATTATCAGAAATGAATGCCATTGAAGCATTCATTTCTGATAATGCACATTTCGTTGGCCATTAACCCGCTTACACTATGGTCACTTACAAAAGAAATATTCAGTTTTTAGTAATTTATTCTTATCTTTCCAGTTTAGATAACTTTATTGTCACGCTATCATGACAACGCGTTGGCCGAGCACCAACTTCTCCTGCAGCGGCGAAGGAATGCGATATATATGCGGATCGCCCGATGGGTTAAATAAAGCATCAACAACCAATCAGAATGAAATATTCAATCGGATCATGTGATAACAACCGCCCAATCCAAAATCTGGATTAATCTGCTTTTTTTGTCTCAGAGATAAACAGACATTTTGCACCACACCTCTTTCAGCAGTGAGGACATGTGCTAGTGTTAGCTAGCTGTAAAACACACAAATATTCTGACGCCTAAAAACATTTGTGAAAAGAAAAGATCGGATATTAAAAAGTAGAAAAATCAAATGGAATCTTTTGTTTGTTTGTTTTATTCCAAAATGTTGAGAGTAAAATAAACTTTAAAAGGTACAACAGAACAACCCAAGCAGAGGGGAACTAACATGATATAAAGAGAGAAAAATAACTAAAACATTCACATGAACTCCCATTAATCTGAGTCTGCAAACTGCTAGTAGTCAAAGATTTCTTCTCTAACTGGAACAGTGAAATGCGTCTCCGCCCAAACATTTCTCAACTGAACGTCCAGCTTCTCCTCTGCGGCTGAGTCTGGGCCTAATGTGTGGAAACAGTGAAAACACGGTAAGGCACTTTCTACTCCCACCGTTTCTAAACACACAGTTCAAATGAACAGAACTTTTGTTTTTACAATCACGGAAACGTCTGTTCAGCCATGAAACCAGGGTGGATGCAGTAGACCCATACACTAATTATCTTACACTTTTCTGGACAAAGGTGATCCATGAACGCTAGAACGGAAAAAGAGCAGAAGTGCTGCCCCCTGGAGCGCAGGAGAAGTAACTGCACATTAGGTTCACAAACTTTTTTTTTGTAAATTCTGGTAAAATTAGGTAAAACAATGATTTGCGTTTTAAATTTTAATTAAGCTACTTTGACAACTTAAAGCAAGTATACATGGCTTACAAAGGATATATGTTTATATAAAAATGAGAGAATGCGGGAAGAGAAGATAAACGTAGTGGACGGCTGCGACGTGGGAATCCAAATCCTCATTTTGATGAATACTTTGCCTCTTTTGTTATTTGGAAATTTGTTCAAAAGAAGCACAGAATTATTATTTTTTTGGGATTTTTCAGCACAGTCACCTTCAGTCTTTGAAGAAACAAGTGAAAGAAAACACACAGTGAACAGAAATTGGCACTGAGAGTTCCTACTTTTTGGTTGCCAGGATTATTTCAAAAAGTCCAAACAGAGAGCAGCATAATCCTGCATATGTCAGTAAAATAAAAAAAAAATAAAAAGAGGGCGGTGTCTGCTGAGAGAAAGAAATCTTCGAGCCTGCTGTTTGCTTTTAAAAAACCCAAAGGCGGGGCTTGCTTTTCTCTAGACAGAAAGGGGGCGGGGTCAGCAGATGCAGCAGAACTGCGGGAACCTTTTCATGAACGGGAGTGTTGTCAAATCCGACCTTAAACTTAAAGAAAACATAAGTCCGTTTTTATTTTCACATGAACGTTTTCTGAGCTCTGGGACACTCCTGGAAAAACGTGAAGAACGAGGTGAACTCCTGTGTGTGTGCTGGGGGGGGGACTAGTGGCTGACGAGTCCCTGCAGCATCATGACCAGGCGCCGCGCCCTCTTGGAAAGCGGGTTCTGGGGGTCTTGCTGCAGAAACGCGATCAGCTTGGGTCGGATCTGTGCCAGCACGGAGGCCATGTGGTCACGGGTCAGGGGGTCGCTGTGGTCCAGATTCATCACTGCGTCCTCCAGGTAGCTGAGGAGCAAAAAGAAAAATGATCAGACAAGGTGAAAAAAAGTCAGGAAGTTTGTGTTTAGTTTTCTTCCAGGGACAAACATCAGTTTATCTTTCTTTTAAATGGCGTCACATAATGAGGAATTGGCATTTATGCAATAAACAGCAGAGCTGGTCTTTATCAAAAATAACTCGTCCTCAGTAATATTACTTCTGTGTTACACCTCAACTGAACCTCGTCTCCTTCAAACTCGAGGCAAAAGGTGTCAAGGGTGTCATGGTAACCATTCCAGGTTTAAGTCAGCAATATGTTTCCTTTCTCGAGTTGATCATTTCTTGCTAATGGCTTGAAAACTCTTCAGACTCGAACAAGAAAATCTGTAGCTTATTTAAATATTCATTTAAATGTTAAATGTCAACAGTGATCCAACATGGAACTCAAAATCCCAATTACAGTTTAATGTACTGTTAATACGTTTTAAAAAGCACAACATGAGGAAATAATGGTTATAAAAAAATCAGCCTAGATCAGAGAAAAGTTCAAGAAACTTGGTTGACGGCTAAAGTCCGTGGCGTCTGCCGAGTCAGGTTACTGTTCTTCCAAACTCCCGGCGCTGCCTTCAGTCTTCCTCCCTGATCCACCAACACTTAGCCTCACAGCAGCAGTGGGTTCAAACTTTGATTATGAATGAGCGTGCCGTTCGTAGTTGCATTTATTCATAAACATGCACACAGGAATGCACTCAGACAAATATCCTGCTATGCAACAACCTTCTGTTTGCGGACTTTCTACTCGGACAATAACTTCTGCAGAGGCTTCTTGGGAAGAGCAGCTCTGAATAGCCGCTAGCTTAGTGTGCGTTTTGATGCTCACAACAGAGAAGAGTCGAGGCACAACAACGAATATTAACTGTGGGAATTGAAATCACTAAATAATTTACAACTAGCATTTTATTTGTAGTATTTTATTCTTCTCTTTAATGAAAAAGTAATACAGTGCTCCCTCGCAATATCGCAGCTCATCTTTCATGGTCTGGTTGTTTTGCAGATTTAATTTTTTTGTAATTTTGCTTTTGTTTGTTTTTTTTAAAACAGCCCATCTTTTTTGTCAATCAATCTACTCCGTACCGTGTGTCCTGTACAGAATGTGTTCAGTTTGCCAAATTTACATAAATCTTTGATCGCGATCAGAGCTCATGATGCTCGATTTACTTTTTGACGAAGGTTTGAACTTTGAGAGTTTAAATGAGAGAGAAAATGTTGACATTTGTCTAAAAATGTACAACGTGTGTAGTGAGAGGGTGTACAGCCTTAAAACATGTGTGATTTCAACTATCACAGGTTATTTTCAGAACGTTCTCTCCTGGGATAAACAAGAGAATCCTGTATGATGAAATTGTTTTACATTTGGCCAACTCAGTTTACGCCATTTTCTAGACTCAAATAAACCTGAACATTTAGGAAATCTGGTTCTGAGGTTCTGGATTTGCAGCCAAAGGTTTTAGAACCACAGACCACAAGTGAACTTTGGCCAGCCTGAAAACGTGGTCTACTTGCAAGTGAACTCTGGTGTGAATCAGTATGCTGTAAACACAAATGGACTGTGCTGGGGACAGAAGTGTGTTTGTGTTCAGGGGATGGAGACAAAGTAGAAAAATATACTGACTTTAAGAGTAGAAAAAACAGCATTACTTAAAGGTGTCAATAATGAAAACGTTGGAAAATGCTATTTTTGTCATTGTGCTGTTTTCACTTTTTTATGGTCAACTTGGATAATTTTTCTCTTTTTTTTGCCAATAATTACCCTTTAAGTTTCATTTTCATTCAGCAATATAGCATTCAACCCTGCATTTTCTTCAATTAAAATATTCATTCTATTGATTCAATTATGTTTTTTTTATCCTATCATGTGTGTGAGAGCTGCTGATGAGCCAAACTTGCTCGGTTTCCTATCCATCATCTTTTTTATGTGGGACAACATTGTGTGCACATCGCCCCCTGCTGGTGATAAATGATTTCATGGCCGTGAATCATCACTACACTCATAAAAACCTCCAAATGAATAGTTTTAATCAGACATCTGGTGGTCAGAGCATGCGAGGGGGAGGAGGGGGGCTGCTGCTATGAAATCCTGGTTTCCTGCCAGTCCACCCCAGCACACTTCAGCGGGCGGCTGAGTCCCTGCAGTGATGTTAACCAGGCTGTTAACGCGACGGCTCAGGACAGCAGCGTTCCTCTGTGGATTTAGAGCAGCAGGAAATGATCTGCGTTTAGATCAAGTCCTTCAAATCTGGTTAAATAGATGCTGGAGATCCCTCTCTGCGCATTATTTTGAAGTGGATCTCTGACGGCACCAAAGGGCTTTGCTGCCCGCTGAATGACAGATCTGCGGCGCCTAACTCCACATCAGTCGTGGAGAAAAAAATCCTGTTTAGTTATCGGTGGTTTGATGGAGTGTTCTGTGCCTTATTGCCTGATTTCTATCGTCCTGCGGGAGCAATGACTTCACCTGTGTAATTAAAAAGAGGCGTTCATGATTCAGATTCTTCATTTCGGGAGTCCTAAAGAGTGTCAAAATAAAGTCCACCTGCTGTGGAGGGACAGAAACGGGGAGGACGGGGGAATCGGGAGTGCTCCCTGTCCGGCCGTGGTCGGCTCACCACTTCAGCTCAAAAAAAAGCAACAATGGACATAAAACGGAGGATAAAATACGTGATGAGAAGACAAAAATCTAACCGAACAAATCTACTGTAAATTTTCCAGGATAACAGGAGCAGGTTTTCCTCTACATTGGTCCCCCATGTTCATTATTCAAAGCTCTGCATGCAGAAAAGAAAACTGCTGACAGGCGGCTGTCAAACACGCCGCTGTTTTTTTAAGGAGGCCCTGGACTGTAATGATCCGCCTGTAACGTGGAGGAAAGAACGAGTCTGATGAGGAGACGGAGGAAAAACAAAACCAAGGAAGAAACAAGAACCCTGCAATGTTGAATGCAAACAAATGCATGGAGAATTCTTTTATTTTTCTGTTGTTTTTGTCTAACATTTGAGTTGTTTTTTTATTCTCATGCGACTGTGCATGTCTGCTGCTCTCCCTCGTCATGTGCAAAGAGATTTGCTAAATAATAAATAAACAAGAGTGAGTTTTTGCTGAACCATCAGATCTAACCTTGCAGCAGACCTGGTCCAAGTCTCCTCACCTGATTTTGAGCTCAGTGCGGGTGGCCAGGTTGGAGGAAAGCTGCTGGATGAGTGACAGCAGGACGGGCTGGCTGAGCGGACAGGGGTGCTGACCAAACACCTGCTGGGAGTCGATGGTCTCACACACGAACAGAACCAGGCTCAGGTCGGTGGCAGACAGAGCCTGGAGGAGGAGGAGCAGAACACAAAGCGCTTTCCCATCAATCCTCCAACATTTTTCATAGTTTATTCCAACAAGTGAAAAAGAAACTATGAGAGTATTAAGGCCACCATGAAATAAAAGAAAAAAGTAACATAAGAGAATAGTCATTACATTATTTTAAAAAGCGGTAATTTTTCAATTTTTTCACATTTGGTTGTGTAAGCCTCTGTGCAGACATTCATGCTGATGCCATAAGGCTTCAGTTTATCATAGGAATCCATGTGCTTTAACGTATTTGGACCTCTGTAACTATAATGGAGATGGGGTCAATGGCGCCCTCGCCGGATATCCACTCCCTGTAGGTCAAGAATCTTTTTAAGAGGACCAGTTTCCTTTAAACTTTTTTCATTGTTCTCATACTTATAATAATCCAATGTTGACTCACTAAAAGTATTTCCTTATTCGTGAAACCAGAGCCGTAGTAAAGGCTTATAATGATCTACGTCTGTCATACTGAGACACAATATTGTTGTTTTTTTATTGTTGTTTCTATTTTTCTCAGTCAACAGCCTTTTGCCTCATAAATGTAGACTTTAAATGTAAGAAATTTTAACTTTACTATCGTGAAATATTGAAATTTAAACTCATAATTCTGAGTTTTCTTTTTACTACATCCTCATAATTTTACTACCTTATTCTCGTAATTCTTAAATTCTTAAAATTTACTTTGTTAAATCGCTATTCAAAATTTAAAGTGTAAACACAATAAAATGCTCCAAAAAAACTCGGAATGTTAACACAAACATGTTAACACAACATCACAAGTTCAGTTTATTAAAGCACAAAGTTACCTAAACAGCTACTTAAAGTTTTACCTTTCAATTTAGATGCATAAATCCGGGCCTTTAGCAAAGCAGCCAGGGTAACTATAGCACTAACTGAGGGCCGTTTGGCTCCACCGGATCTCGCCACAGTTTGAGTTGCGCCTGAAAGCCTTGTGAGTTTTACCTGCTGGAAGGCCTGGTTGAGCTGGCCCTGCTGCAGGAGCTGCAGGATGTTGGCCTGCTGCGTCTGGTAGTCGAAGTGCGCCGTGGGGACGGGCGTTCCGGCCGCCGACCTCATGGCCTGCATGATGCTGGAGGTGACCACCGCCTGCTGCTCCTTCATGGCCAGGCTCACTTCGCCTTTGATGATCCGCTGCACGTGGCTAAGAATGGACTCCTGCAGACTGTCGAGGACATGAGTCACGTAACTTTCATTTCTACATCTGGAGTTGTGCAGTGAGGAGTCTGGAGTTCAGATAAAACTTCTGCCACGTTGTCATTTCCATTGTTAGATTTTGACGTTTTAATTGGCCACATACATCGCATCCGCTCCGCCCCCAACAATCCATAAACTCTCAAATCTGTGAAATTAATTGCAAAGGGAACAAGAGACCAGATCGAATTCCTGTTCCCACATTTTGCTTGTTTTTCCTCTTTAGTCCGTAACGCAGCGTCTCAACAGACAAACATACGTCTGATACTCACATATACAGTCAATAATACCAAATAAATGCCGCATCATGGCAAACATGTCTTTGTTTATTCATTTCTGAATCGACTTTGCAGCAAATGTGGAAGAGCAGGGGAAAGTAACTTAAAACAAAGTTTTAAAGGCACGTTTAATGAGGGACGTCCTGCTTACGTACTTTCCCACCATCATCTGCATCTGGTGTTGAACCTCAGACCGAACGGTAGTGCTGATGCTGCTGGCCAGCTGATCCGTGTTCCTCTGGAAGCTGTCCATCATCTGCTGGAGCTGAGTGACCATGGGGTCCCGGGCCTCCTGCTCCCTCTGCTTTCTGCTCTTCATGTGAACCTCAAGCTGCTGGATGTCTGTAGGCCGGAAATAGGAGAACTCATCATGTCAACGCATCTTTTTGATCTGTTGCTTTCTTCTAAAGGAATTTGGGGGGGAAAGGGAACTACTTCATTATTAATTTTAACTTGAGGATTCAAATTTTGGATAATTTAAAATAAATTTTTTAGCTAAAAAGGCTATAAAAGAGTTAAAATCCCACTCCCATTAGCTTTTGATCTATTTTCAAAGCATTCCCAGTGGTCTTTTAACTGTGATTATGCAGTTTTTAGACAAAACCTACAAACCTGTGTTTCTTCCTTGTTGCTGAGAGCTCTCTGTTTACCTCACATCACCAGGCTAACATTACCGGTGCAAATGAAATGACAAGCAACATTGGAGTTATCCAGACATAAAATTTTTAGCCAAATACCAGCTCGGATGAGGAAAACAAAGACGCACGTGGATCTAGTCGTCTGCAAGGGAATACATCGGAATGGAGCAGAGTAGCATGTTTTCTGCATCACAGAAGCATTCTTTTTTAAACCTAATTTTTTCATCTGCTCCTGATTTATAAGGATCTAAATATTAAGAGGTTACTCAGAAATGAAATTTTAAGCTTAATTTTATCAATATATATCCTTCATCAGAAAAATACACAATTTTTTATCAGAGTGGGTCTTGACGTTAATACTGCAGATCTTAATTATTTTTTGCTCACAGACTGATCACTATGCAGAGGAAATCCAAACTCCCTCTCATCTGTACTCCTATTGTAAAAGTCAACCTTTTCTGTGCAGACAGGCCAAATGTAAACTTATGTAAACGCAGGGGCAGGATAGTCCAGGACACAGAGGAGCTCTTAAACCAAACCGCAGAGAAAATGTCCGTTAGTTTTGAAAAGATGGATGCCAGAGATTGTGACTATATTAGACTTCCATCCTGAGGTATTAAACTAGGATCAAATTACAGCAAAAACAAAGGCAACAACCAATGAGAACTTTCCGTTTGTACTGGTTTGTCTGGGGGCAAAGCTCACTTACACTCCTGAGTTCCTTGCTTGAAACTGTCATTGATCTGCTGAAACATGGACTGGCAGCCGCGCTCAAACACAGGCAGCACGATGCTCTGGAAGGCGTCTTTGTAGGCTGCCTGGATGGGTCCCTGCATGGCCTCGGCTGCCGCTCGGCCGATTGCATCCGTCGTGTTCTGACATACAGCACGCAGAGATACATCTGAGTGGCAGCCTCAATGCAGCAAAGAACACAGGATCTCAGACACCAACCTTCGATTTGACCATTTTGCTGACGTTCTCCCTCAAGGTGGTGTCCACGGCCGTTAGCTTAGCAGCGATTGTGTTGTTCAGCTGTCCCGTCACCGGATCCAGGCTCTTAGAAATTGCTGGAGTAAAGAGAGGCAGATCAGAAGGACTCTTCTTTAAAGCTTCAGCTCCCATAAACCCCCAGCCCCACAATGACAGATGCACTTTAGATTCCCTTTTGTATCGAAGTCACATTTTTGTTCAAAACACCAACTCGATGAAGGTAGTACGTCTTAAGAACCTGATGGACTCTTTAACATGTGCATATTTGGTGACTTTACATAAAATGTGAATGTAAATTAGTGACTATTGTCTGCCTCAGCCACGCCCACATTATAAACATGTTATATTCTTTTTATTTACTTTCAAAATCTCATCCAGTGTTGTGTCAGCCTTTACAGATAAAACAGAACCTGAAGATGTTCTTTGCTGTAATTTTACATTTTCGCAACATATGGCGTTTTCCACCAAGGTCAGAGGTCACAAACTTAGTGCACTTATTTAAAAATGTTTATGCCGCAAATATCTTAAAGTCATTTTAATGATTGTACATAAAATAATTTGTTCAATACATTTAAGGTTTCCAAAGCAACCTCTCAGAAACATCCTAAGTTGAGAAATTTTATTTTGGAAAAAATGTTTACGGCAAATTTTGGGACAAATTTTAACATTATCAACATTTTATAAACAATTTTCATCATTGTTTTAAATAAACAAAAACATTTAATGAAAAGCAACAGAAAAGTGATTAGAATTCACTAATGTAAGTATTTTCCTGACACCCAAAATAGCCGGCGATGACACGAAAAGATGTTTCACAATATTTTATGTAAGAAAACATTTAATAGTCTTCAATATTCTGAGTTAGTTGATGTGAAGCTGTGATGCAAACGCATAAGATTTATTAAACATTTATGTCTTATCCAAACAACTGTCACTAGAATAAAGGTAAAATCAATTCACCTTTTTTTTCTCTTTTAAACAATGATCAGAAATTTGTTTTAATGTAAAAACAGTGAAGCCCAAAAAAGCTTGTTTATAGAAACTTTAACACTTCGCTGAACGCTGAATGACAATAGCGCCACCGTCTGGCAGGTCTGTTCTTCAGCATTTGTCACCATTTCTCCGTGTGGATCGTCTTTCTGCAGCTCGTTCCTGTTCAACTCTCTCGTCTGTGCGTGTTTGTGGGCTTACTCTGAGGAACGGTTTTCTTCAGCTCCTCCCGCAGCACTTTGTCGACTCGGATGGAGAGTGCCGAGCTCAAGGCGCTGCTCAGCTGCTGGCTGAGCTGTTCGTGAAGCTGCTGCTGATGATTCTGACTCTCTGCCAAAACCCGCTCCAGTCTGCGGTCTGAGGTTGTGTCAGGTGAAGGCTCAAAAGCTCAAGGACAGAGAGTTTAGCTGGTAATGGTGAAGCACACAGGGTGTATTTAAAAAAAATAAAAGCCCCCAAGGATACGCTCCTGTTCCTGGTGTTTGATCATGACGTGCTCGACCTGAGCGATGATGTTACCCGGCATGGCCTCCATCACGCCCCACAGTTCACTTAACTCCCTCTGCTGGGTGCGCAGCAGCATCAGCAACTCGTTCTGTGTCTCTGCATTGAACTAAAGACAGACATTCAACTGAGACAGAACCTCTGGAACACCAGCATAATGGGAAGCTTTTAAATGTTTTTGGCAAAAAACATAATAATAATAAAACAAGCAAAGGTCTTTTTAAATCAAAGGTAGCACTGATCAAGATTTGTTGAAACAATTATTTAAAAAACAGACAAAAATATTTTTACATCTTTATGAATTATATCTAAACATAAAAGACATTCACCAGCATAAAATGTTAGAATGGTTTTTTTTAATGTAAAGCACCTTCAGTCACTTTAGCTGGAAAAGTGCTAAACAAATAAAGTTTGATTTAATTTGAAGTTTGGTTGCTTAAAACAAACTTGACTTGTTGATCTTAAATGTAGTCAAACGGCATTCAGATGATGTGAATGCATCACTGCAGAGCCCAGTGAAGTAATAGAAGTTAAACTTAACAGAAGTTTGTTGAGGTTGCTCACTTGTAAAGAAAACTCTTTAGTTATCCTGGTCAAATTGAATTTTGGGGAATTTTAACTAAAGTAATGCAGACAGACATACCGCGTTTGCTATCATCGTTCAGAAAACAGAAAATATAAAGTGAAGTATCGAACTCAAAACACAGTAACATTTTCACGACTTTGTTCCAATTAAGAACTTAAAATCGAAAAATGCACAAAATCTCCACAGAAAGACCCTTTTTTTAGACATATTAAGTGAAAACATATTTGTAAAGGTCAAACTAACTAGTTAGGATTTCAAAGATCTCTCACCTGAGCAGAATCCAGCTGTCTAGACTGAGATGATTCACTGTCAGGACAAAAAAAAAAACACTCAGTTACACACGTGTTTATAGAGTACAGGAGAACAATACTGGGGTTAAACTCCACACAGGTTGTGTACTTTAAAGAAAAGAGTAGGGCACATGTATGTAAAACTATAATTACAATATTCTGGGCAGAAGAAACATTCAAGAATTTGACTCCTTGAGCTGCTTTCAAGTCAATGTACAGACGCAGATTTGGGCATCGGGCACGGCAAGGTCGACTCAGATTTGGGTACGTAGTGACAGAACCAGCTTGTTCTGTTGTTATGAGACATGCACTACTTAGTTTTTCCTTAGGATGGGTACCAAACCAAAACTCTGTGCCTTGTTGCTGCCAGTACCATATAAAGACGCGGATTGCGGTGCTTCGTAGCGGCTCAGATAAGAACGAGTGATGCAGTGCAGCTGCACAGCGGCTCATCCACGGAGCATCAGGAAAAAAGTTGTCGGCAAAGCGGGCCAAAGTTCTGCAGAAGCTCACAGCAATAGATTCTAGTTCAGCGACCCGACGGATCAGTGATGTGTACAACGCTCTGAAAAAAGACCAACGTTGTGGCGATGAGCTGTGAAATATGTGTTTACTTCTGCGTATGAGCCGCAGCTGCAGTGCAGACTGTCATGGAATAAGGAATCTTAGCCTTTAATTGGTGTTTTTTACCCCCCCCCATTCCCCCCATTATTTTTGAAAGCATTTGACGGGCAAATCACGTCAAATGCTTTGAATGTAGCATAAGAGTTCCAGATAAAGCTGGAAATGATCAATACTACCTTAAAAAACAAAAACGTAAAAATGATTTAACCTAATTAAACCTGAAATACAAATTCTTGCAGATCATGTTTTTGAACAGAAAGAAATAGAAATGAATATTTTTCAATCAAAGGAATTCTCTCAGTATGGTTTTATTGCAGTTTAAGAACTTTTCTCTTTAGATTCAGGTGGAAACATACCAGTCATCCTTCTTCATCTTCCTCTTCAGCTTTGGTGATCCTCGTGGAGAGCTCTTCCAGTCTTTCATAGATATTCTGTGCGATGAGCGAGAGCCGCAGTTTCCAGAAGACGCTGCCAGACTCGCCACCTCTTCATCGGGGTCACTGCGGAGCGAAGACGAAATATACTGTCAGAAAAGCTCCTTTTAAAATGAATATAATAAAATAAATATATGTCTCACAAAGTTTGAACTTCACTCTAAAAATGTATGATATTTAATCCCTTTATCAGTTTAACAGAAAAACGCGACTGTATTGTGTATTGTGCTTCATCTTTTTTTACTTTTTAAATCTTTTGAAAGTTTTCATTTTAAGACATTTTCTTGGGTAATTGTGCATTTCGCATTTTAAAGAAATAAAATATTTTTTCATTAAGTTTATCAACATATTTCAGCTTTTTTTGGTTTTATTACACTTTCATTGAGTCAGTATAGATTTTATTTACTGTTTTATTTATTGATATTGATCAACAAGGTAAGACCAAAAAAATAAAAAATAAGATAATAATAAAATAAGGAAAAAAAGTATTTTCTAAAGTCTATCATTTCAGTGAAAATAAAATTTATCGTGTCAAAAAGCTTTTTGATAACAGACACCAGAACTACCCGTCCTACACTGGTGCCAAATTAAAGCAGCAGGTTAAACTACAGAATGATGTTTATGTGCTAGTGAGGGTCCTATTGCTTCATTTAATAACACTGTATGAAGAGAGCGACTTGTGTTACCTCTGCTCTGCACCAGCGTCCTGACTGTCTGTTTGCATCAGGTGATAGGAGTGCCGATGGTAAGGTGAGCTCAGGCGTCTGTCCTTTGACTCCTCTCTTGAACTGAACGCAAAATGTATTGGAAAAAAAAAGATGTTTAACATCAAACATCAGCAAATTGGAGACATTATTGTTTTTTGTTCTGGTTTTAACCAACGCCTGGTTCTAGGGCGACGCTCTTTGACTGTATGATTTTTTTTGGAGCTGGTTTTGTCAACAAGAGTCCAACTGGACGTCACCATGCAGACAAGACAACCAGAGGAAATCCGAAATGGGATTTGGGATTCCCTTTTCTTTTATGGTGAAAAAAAGAACCACGAAACATGAACCTTTGATCTTTGCTCTTCTGTCATCACAAGTTTTCATAAAGATGTCCTGCATGTTTTTTTATTCTTTCTTTCTTTCACTTGTGGAATTGCATCATGATGAACATCACTGACCTCTCAGCTTTTAAACACTGGAGTTCTTAGCTCCAGTGTTGTCTTTCGACTAACGCAACTCTTCAACCGTTAACGCAATTAACGTAACGAGGAGAAAAAGCAGCCGATATGCAACACTTGATATTAGGGAAGTGCTCACATCATCAACATAAAACAGCTGATTCTGACATAAAAAGAAGCAAAGAAAAGCGGCTTTTCTCTGTGTCAGCTGATTCACGTTGATCACGTAGACGGTTGGAGAGTTCCGGTAAGTCGAAGAGCGTCTTATCACGGCATTGCCTGCGACAGCTCTGGTGTTACAGAGTTAAGTGGAACAACTCCCAGAATCTGTGACTGACTTTCTTGTCTCACTAACTGCAAAACTACAAAATTGTGCTGCAATTTGATCTTTATCAGCCTAAAACAGAAGGTTTCCTCACGTTTTTGCAGTGATTCCTTAATTTAACATGATGTGTGTCGTTCAGATGTGCCTCATCTTTCGCGGATGGGTTCATTTTTTCATAAACAGGAACTGACCAGTCTCCGAGGCCGTTGTCCCTCAGGCTGTTCCTGGTCTCCCTGGTGATATCTGGCGCCGCTGGCCAGGATGTGTGACTGACGTTTCCATCGGAAGCTCCCCCCGTGGCTCCGGAGTTCTCGTGGGATAACGCATTCTCCAGGAGAGACGGGGTGCTGCTGAGTCTGGACTCGGACTCTGCTGCGTTGCTTTGTCCGTCGGCACCTCCCAGTTCCAGCTGCAGCAAGCTAGGAGAGAAAATGTGTCTGTTTAAGGGGTTTTAGTGAATGTACTAGAGGTTTCTGTAAACAAAGGTGACCAGAGGAAAAACAGAAGGACTCCTTAAATGAAGATTATGTTTATTAAAGCATAAAAACCGACTGTGTATTTAGTCAAATTAGCAGTGGATTTTGGCAACCATAATCAAAGATATAAATCAGAAAATTATATCAAAGTAATTTAATGTTAAATATGAGGGGAAAACCTGGAGGAAGTGAAAACAGAGTTGACTGCAGCAAAACAGAAAAGCTGTGGCTGCTGACTCCAGACTTTTTGTTCATTGATTTTCTTCTGAGCTGCAGGACCTCGGCTCGTACCTGCTGCTGTTGGCCGAGAGCGGGGAGGTCAGCAGGTGCAGAGCAGAGGCAGCTGAGGCCATGCTGTCCATCTGCAGTGCGGGAAGAGGTAAGGCCTCCATGCTGGCCCCAAACCCGCGCTGCAGCTGCAGGGTCTGCGCAATCTCCGGCATGTCCTGCGTCATGGCCGTGGAGGCGGAGGAGATGACGTCAGGGGAGCGAGCCCTGGTCGGGGAGGTCAGAGGAGGCAGCAGGGGAGAATCCAGGGGCTGTGGGCTGTCCAGGGCCAGAGGACCAATGGGAGGTGACAAAGCCTGGAGATGGGGAAAAAGTGTTTTCCAAAAGAAGTTGTTTTGAAGTAGATGGTAAAAGGCCGCTGTGCCTCAAGCTACGTTACCACAACCTTCAGAAATGGATGAAAAGTCTATAAACGTAAGTAAATGCTCGTTTTGGGCTTCTGCGTTCAAAACTCTCACATTCAAGCAAGTCTCTACGACTGTTTTTGGGCTCTATGTACAAAATGCATGACCATTGAACACACGCTGCAAGTGTACAAGGTCAAACTTTGACCAATCAGGGACTCAGATTTGGGGGTAAAAAAATCTTAATTCACAAAGTACCAACCGTTAGTAAATTGATCATGGAGAAGAAATTAGTATTTGTAGTTTGTGCCTGGCCAGAATTCTATGACAAAGTCTTTCCTATATCAGAATAGAGCTGTGGAAAAAGAGCACAGAGCAAGATGTGCGATATTTACTTCTACATTTCGCACCAAACCTCTTCCAACTGTAGGTGGCGGACATGCGCTAATAAACAGTAGAAATAGATGAAGAAGCCCCTCCCTGTTTGTCCAGTGTGAACACCTTGGGCTAAACGCACGTTCAAGTATCCATGTTTAGTGCATCAAACGCGGTGTGTCCGTAGCATCACCTGTAAGTTCTCCAATCCAGACATCAGAACAGCAGAAGCTCCTCTGGGACTGCTAGAGGAGGCAGAAAAACCCAAACCGCTGCCACCGTTGTCTCCTCTGCTGGGACTCTGACTGACTTCATCCACAGCTCTGCAAACAAGGACAGAAAAGAAACCAGTCCTGTAAACATTGATTATTATCCTTCTACCATTGTACTGTCTTGTGATGTGCTTTTATTGCGATATATTGTCTAATCCAAAGACTGATTATGTTGTGTTATCCTGTTTTGGGGTTATGGATGTAAATAATCCAGCAAATTTCCGTATATCAATGTCTAAATAGTTGTTTATTAATGTGTATTGTCCATTTAAAAAACTAAAAATAATAATAAATGCAGATTCTTTGTGAGAAATTACTCTAAACTGGAAAAACCAGAAAAGCTTAAAGACCCACTCCAATGATAATCGTGTTTTTTTTCAACTTGTTCTTGAGACTTTTTTATGATGGAGGACATATATAAAGAAAATAAGGCTTAAAATTGCATTCCTGAATGTTTTTTTATTGAAATTGTTGTGACCAGACGAAAACATGGAGTTTGAAAAAGCTGTAGTTGTGACGTAGAAGTTCCAATGGGGGGACCACAAGCTTCCTGCTTTGCTCCATTCCAAGACTAAATTTGATCAATGTTCGCTTGATTTTCTGTGTCTGGCTTTTTTTAAACCGGTTATGATAGGTTGAGGGTGTGAGGAGCTGTAAGCTATCAGAAGGGCGAGTAAACAAATGGGTGACAAGAAATGGGGATGGGCTTACTCTGCACTGACTAGTGAATTACTGCCAAAACTATGTCCAACACAACAGCAGTGTTATTTTTATGTCAAAAAACAGTACAATCGTAAGTCAAAGACCACTGGGAACGCTTTTAAAATAGATCTAAAGATGACCAGAGTGGGTCTTTAAAAATGTGCTCAATTGGTTCTGCTGCTACAACAATAAAATGTCTGATAAAGATATATAGAACGAGAAATAACACGAATGACCGATAAATATTTACCTCAGAACAGTCAGATCTGAAAGGACAGAGTCTGACCTGTTGGTGGAATCCGAGTTGCTGCTGGTTCCTGTCACAATGGTCAGGCTGCTGGCGCTGCTGCCCGGAGATGCTGGCATCTGGAGGGAAATGAAGGATGTTTGGAAGAAAAATGTCAGCTTAGTAGAAATACTATAAACAGAAATCTTTACATTCATGCCCAGAAAGCCACATTTAGACCAAACACTCGTCACTACTTCATCCAGTCCATCCACTTAAGAAAGCCACTCCACAAACAAGCACTAAGCCATCCTCCATTTCAAAAATGTTGCAAGGAAACAAACAATGGCGCACAGGTTCTATATCCTGAGGTGAATTCCATCTCATTACAAGGACAAAAGACAAAAAAGTTTGTACCGAAGTGCTCGGTGTCATGAAAGCGTCGGGGGTCATCAGTTTTGTCATGGCTCCGCTGACGACTGCTGAGTTTGAAAGGAAGTCGGATGGAGCCGGAAGCGACGGGATCTTCCTCAGGTCATTCTGCGAGCCGCTTCCAGACTCTTTGTCAGAGCTGTGGTCGGTCAGGTGGTCCGAAAACCTGGCTGGAAACACAGAACGTAAACAGCTCTTCATGGTTCCATTTAGAACAAAAGCGGCAAGTTCATTATGTTTTTACAGAATCAGAAACATTCACGTTTGTTTTGAGATGAAAGTACTTTACGGTTCTCAAATTTCTCATGTTTCACTTGTTGAACTCACCAAAACCATCCTGGGAGTCAGAATGAGGAAGAAAGCCCGCAGAGCCAGAGCACGAGTTTGGCTGAAGCCAGATTTGCACATCCTGCAAACTCCTGCAAACAAACACAGAGAGAATGTTGTGTTACCACCTGGACACACTGACCCGACCCAACATCCACATGTACATTTGGGACAATTAAATTCTACATTAACATGTTTTCCTCTCCATCAAGAGATTTAGACCTTCTATCAGAACAAAGGGAGGTGTACTAGAGCTATGCTCTGTAAACTGTTGCCCCTAAAGGTCTTGATGCTGATTTGAACCTTGAAGATTTCTACTAAGAAGAAAAAAGGTGGTTTTAAGCTCAAAATAGCTGAAGTTTTAGCTAATTTAAAACATCAAGTATGAGATGTGTTCAAATAGCTGTTTAAGGCACTTAACTCCCTTCATGCTCAAATTTATTTGGAATTTCTTTTTTAAATATTTTTTTTCCAGGTGATGAAGTAGTCTTGGATGAAATGGTACATTGTAAATTAGTGAAAAACAGCGTAAAGGGGTTAAAGCCTATACAACTAGAAAGCTGCTTATATCAGGTTTACTTAATGATCCCCGTCACTGTAATCAAGCAATATGACCAGGTTTCAGTTTTGAGTTGATAGGCTGCCATATCAGACTGCATACAATGCCATGCTCAATTCTCTGTTGTTCCTTTCAGCTTCCAGTAAAAAGCTCTAATTAGAAAAGCTATTTAAGCCTCAGATGTGAAGTTTCCATCAGTACTGATCAGAGGTAAAGACAAAAAACTCCTAGGTACTGCACTAAAAGAAAGAAAAAACTTTATGGGGAGATCCGAATTTATAGTTGTGCGTTTATAATAAATAATTGAGTCATTAGGCCCAAAGCAACACTTGGAGACATATGAGAGGTTTGTTCGGGGTTGCACTGAAAATGTATTGAGTATACACAGTTCAATAGAAACCAGCAGAAGATCACATCATCTGCAAAATGAGAAGCTTTAAGAATCCTTTGACATCAGGTCAGACTGAACACAAACTGCTCATCAGCTTTGATTCTCACTAAGCTGCTTTTTGTTCACAGTCATGTTTTCTGACCAGAATGCATAGTTGACACTTGTTGTTGCAGAGCAGCTGCAGGTTTCTGCAGAGGTTGTGATGCAGAAATACTTACTTTGTGTGGACGCAGTAGAGTTTAATCTGGATTCCAGACTTGGACTCTGTGGGCCCCTGAGCGCCCTCTGGAGGAGAAAAACCAAACGGTAAACACTCAAACCTGACTTTAAATTAGTCCAGTGGGCCCTAACGCCCCTCGGCGGGGGACCAGTACCGGTCCTTGGGACAGTTGGTACAGGGCTACACAGAAAAAAAGAACACGACCTACAGTTATTATGCTTTGTTTACATTCTGAAGGAAGTTTTATTTTGGAAAACTACTGGATTCTTCCCACCAAACCTGACTACTTCTTGACGCATGTCAAGCTGCTAGGTCGGGTGTTGAAAATCCATCTGATACTTTCTTAAAGCGGCCGCACCGCTAGATTGAAACCCCCAAGATAAAAAAAGTTAACAAAAACAAACATATTTGGAAAGTTTTTTTGGCAGAAAAGACCCAGTAAAGAAACAGAAGAAGAGCCTTTGCCTTCAAAATAAAAGAAATCTGCTTTTTACTCCAAATTTCTGTGACAGTTGTTCCCAGACTATAATAATAATGCATAACATTCTGTCTAATGCTATGCGATGCAACTAATAAAGTTGTTCAAACGGTGGATTCACATTTATTATTACAAGTAGAAAAAAAAGTTTGTGACCTTTTTTTATATATACGTGGTACCTAAAAGTTAGACAAGGTTGACGCCATTTTTTAGCTTCCATCTTAATAATAACAACTGATTAGATTTATCTGCGCTTTTCCAGTTGCTCAAGGCACTTACAATGTGTCCATTATTCATTCACTCCTCATGTATACTTGGTGATGGTAAAGGCGTGGCTGCCAGATTGCACCTACAGTCCCTCTGACCATCACCGGGACATTCATATGCATTTACATGCCAGTGGAGCCACACTGGAGGCAGGGAGGGTGGGGTGTCCAATGGGTGTACAATGATAGCTGGCTGGGGGGAGCGGGGATCGAGCCGCCAACCCATTGGACGACCAGCTTAACCTCCTGAGCCACTGCCGCCCAGTTATAGTTGAGGGGAAATCTATATCACATTTGAATGTGTCCTACACAAAATCTAGTGAACAAATAAAGTTTAAGATTTTTTACAATAGGATCGAGATAAACTTTACCCTCAAAGTTATGGAAAACTGGATCCTAAAGAAAGAAAGAAAAAAAAATCTGACATCCACTTTAGCCTCGTACAGACCGGTCCGTGGAAGCATTCTCTGACACTGAACCGCTCCACTGAATCAGGCCACAGTGAGCAGAAAGGGCGAGTCACCTGTGGAGATGCTCTCACTCTCCTCCTCTGCAGGGAGGACCTCCGTGTGTCGCAGCCTGGTGAGCATCACGTCCCGGACCCCAAAGCTGAGCACGGGGTGCGTGAGCAGGAACTCTGAAACAGCGCTGAAGCTCGCCTTCCCTTTCTCCAGGTCCTGCCGCAGCTCCATCACATACAGAACCTGATGGAGGATAAGATCAGCAGAGCGTGGAGGTGCAGGGAAAAAGATCAGAAGCAACATAAAGATTCTCAGAACGGTACATCAAAAACAAGATCAGTGCTGATATATTTTGAAGCTGGGATGTTTTTTTAATAAACACAGAAGAAGACTGGGTGAAGGAGACAAAACTAGTGCAGAAAAAGTGAAAAAGAAAGATATCGCTCTCTGAAAGAAGCCTCTAACCTTCCTTTGCACATCAGTGAGGATCAGATATTCAGCAGAAAGGTCCAGATTGGCTTTGAGATTTGGCAGAACTGATAAGTTAAATGGATCCGGACAAAACCTGAGAAGAAAACATTTGCAATTAAAACATCTGGAAAAGGAGACGTGTTTTATTGAGACCAGATTAAAAAGGGAGCCGAACCTGACTGTCTGTAAGCAGGTCCAAGAAACAGTGCACCATATTTTCAACTCCTGGTTCTGGTCTGCTCCGGTGATGAGGAACCGCCAGAAAGGAACCCTGCAAACAAGAAAGAAGTGGCAGCTGAGCGAATGTGCACGAGTGACGTGTGTAAGCGAACAATGCAGGAGCGCCTGGACTCACTCCGGGTCCTGCCTCTTATGGTTATCGCAGAACAGAAGGCAGGAGAGGGGACGCCCCCCATGGGGCTGCAGCTCGTGAAGACACCTGGATGACAGAACATAAACAAGTCAGAGTGAAGGAAACAATAAACCCCGACCCGAAAAGAGCAGAAACGGTCCAGAAAAGAACCTGCTGACTAACCTGGGCTTGTCCTGTCCTCCTTCAATGTAAATCTGCCAGAATTTGATGAATCCGTCATGGCTGGCTGTGGCCAACACTGTCCCATCAGGAGACAGTGCCCCCTCACTGACTCGCTGGACAAACACACATCATAAAATACAGTTTGTTCTCGATCAAAAAGCTTAATGAGTGCAAAGGAAAAGCTTTGAGGGAGACTGACTTTAAATTGATTCAATAAACTAAAGTTAAAGATGCAGTCTGACTATAAAGACTTCTATTTCTATTTCACGAGCTTCCTGTTCCGACCTCGCAGCAACGAGAAGGGGTAGGGGGGCGGGGTTGCTCTATGCTAGTGGTCCTGTCCACAGATCAGAGCCAAAGTAATAATGAACTCCTGCCGCTCTGCATGTCCTATAAAACGACACAGGTTCTTTGGATTTTGACTAAACACACCATAATCGTAATTCAGAGACCATTGGGAACGCTTTAACAAAAGAGCAAAAGATGATTGGAGTGGAATTTTACTGTTTTTCATTTTTCCCCCATTAATTATACATCAAAGACAAATATGTGCTTTAAATTATCCAACAGTCCACCTTGGCTGCTTATTTTTTCAAAAGGCTTCTCAAGTGAGGCTTAAAGCACATTATATGGAGCTGAATCAGTCATAAATCTAAAACAGAAAGGCATGGAATCTGCTGCTGACTTTTGTGTCGTACCTGAGTGTGACCCTTGACAGTAATCAGACCTTCTTTGAGTTCTGTGGCATTAACAGGCCAGCTGCTGATGTTGGCTCTGAGGATCTCCAGGTCCCAAACCTCAGCCTAACGGAGAACAGACAGGTTTAGGAGGAATAACGTTTTGTTGTCTCTTCTGGAAATGTGCAGATTCTTTCTCTGAAACAGGTCTGCATCTATTTAATGGTCGACAGTTTTAGTGGGCTTGGATTTCTGCTTTTGGGGGAAGCTCTGGTACCCTGTCTTCATGCAGGAGGGCCAACGTCTGGCTGCTGTCATCCTGGTTCTCCTCGTTTTCGTCCTGAATGAACGGGCACCAGATGAGGCGACGGTGGGAGTTGAGGGGAGTGTCTTCTGGCCGCTGAATGTGAACCACGATCTGATCTCTGAAGGAGGTCTGGTTAAGTAAAGCAGCAGGAACACTTTATTTTCAAACATCAGAGAGAAAGCAGTAAAGGTCAAAAGTTTGTCAGGAATCACAAAACCCAAAACTTTGTTGTTGTTGTTTTTTTTTCCATGTCTGGATACAGAATCTTGTTGCCGGTGAAAGTGAGCTGCCAGACCATCAGGTTTCCCGCTTCATCAACGCAGCCCAACAGCGATGAGTCCAGGTGGGCGAACGCCAGATCCGTGACGGCTCCGGTGAATCCCTTCAGCAAGGAGCGCTCATTGAAGTCCAGACTCAGCACCCGGACCATGGCGTGGTTGTTGGTTCCTACAAAGAAAGGAATTTTTTCCCCAAGATGAAAACTTCAGCAAAGATCATTTTTACATAAATGGCAACATTCCCTTCAAACCAAAGTAAACCCAGATTTGGATTAAGACCGCCATGTAAACCTTTATTCTATCATTTTGTTAATGAATAAATCAAATTGTTGTCCAACTTTAAACTCTTCCTCCAATCCTCTCCAAATACATTTAAGGCATGTTAGATTATAACATGTTTAGGCTGCATCATGTCTGAATGACAGTGAAAGGGTTTCATGTTAGTGAACATGGAGCTGCAGAGATAAACAAAGCTGCTCTAATGAATTGATTTCCAGAGATTGTGAGCACATGTTCATGTCTGGGTTGAGACATGAACCTTGGCAGCCTCCTCCACTTACCTTTGATGGCGTAGGCCAGGAAGGAGTTGGACACTGCTATCAGCCTGCCGTAGTAATATTTGTGCTCCCAGTCGTACTTGGCAACAGGCTGAATCTTAACCTGAATTTAAAAAAAGAAGACATCAACATTTTCTCTAGAGGTTTTATATTCATTTCTTTCCTAAAAACCCAATAAAAATACCAAAAACTGGTTTTATACAGTCGTTAAAACATCCACAGCTTCTGAAGCTGAGCAGTCATCTCTGAAGGTTGACTTCCATGTGCTTTCCTACCTTGCTGCTGCCGCGTCCTTTGCTGTTGATGCTGGAGTCTTCGCTCGCCACGATCTCCACATTGTTGGAGGTGATGGGGATGCAGGTGGAGCCGTCGTCACCCGTGAGACAGCTGAAAGCAGAGCACAGTTCCTTTTTTTATTAAAAAAGAAAAAGAAAAACTCTCCTTCTTTGCAAACACAGGAGTGGGGGCTCCCTCACATGATCTGACTGCTCTGAATGCTGCTGATGTCTGTGGAAATGGGTCTGGTAGAGTCAGACATGGTCGTCTGGTCGCTGCTGCCCAGCAGGCCGGCTCCCAGCAAACCATTCAGCTCTCCGTTGAAGGACGGCGCTCTAAGGCCGTCACTTGACTGAGCATCTGAGAGGGAAGACAAAAATCAACATTTATTCTGTCACAAATTGAGAAAACAGAAAATGTATAAAGGGGCATGATGCACCTGGAGGTTGATTATCAGTTTATTATGACCCATAATTCATGAAAAATAAACAAATCAGAACATCAATGACATCGACTCATGCAGTATTTATGACAGCTGAAAGCAGAACTCGGTTCTCATCTCTGCCAGTGAAGTGTCTGCATTTAACACAAACAAAGAGGATTGTTATCTTACAAATCTGTTGTTTGTTGATCTTACAAGTGTAAAATAAGATCAAGCCATCATAACTATGGAATAAAGTTTGAGAATTGCAGACATTGTCAGAAAGATTATTATTGGAGAGAAATCAGAATAGCTTTTTTAACAAGAAAAACAAACAAAATCACACTATTTCAAATTAGATGAATAGATTTTTTGAAATGCAATACTGTTTTAGCATAATGAGTCCCTATTTTTATTTATTCCTCGCAGCCAGTTTCCTCAGTTTCTGCCGTGTCCTTTTGCTCAAAAGGTTCTTCTAGCATAAAAAACCCTCATCAAACTCAACAGTAGCTTGAAAAACTAGATACAGATTTCTTGCTCTGAATACATTTTTTCTGATGAAATCTGTTGATTTTTACTTTCCTAAAAATATAAAGGACAGCTGCCAAAAAAATGAACTGGCTTTATATTTATTTATTTTTAAATAATGAAACTAAAATAACGCAGGTTAAAACATGCAGTACTTTTTCCCCTCTTGCTGAATTTATTTAAGATCTTGATTTTTTTTGTTTTCATATTTGGTGGCATCTTTAGTTTAAATGTGTAGGATAAAATTGTTTTGAACGGATAAAATAACTACTAAAAGTGTTTAAAACAGAAAATCTGTATTTAATGTATTGTGGAGGCCATCTTTCCTCAACAGAAGGCGCTTTTCATTTGAGAGACAGCAAATAGAACTGCATTTGGACTCTTACTACACCGCTTTTATAACAGCCAGCAGTTTAATTATATTTATACCCATTTATCACTTTGAGCAGATGAGTGTTTTAACCTGTAAAGCCTTTTAAATCTTAAAGATTAAATTATTTATTTCAGTTTAATAATATAACTTAATTTGACACAAATATTGTTCATCTGTTTATTATGAAAAGGATAGACTGCTATGGTAATTGGGTTACTTCAAAACATTTTTAGTTAACTGAAAAGAACAAACAGTATGATACTGACTTTAAACTGACCATCAATTACATTACATGGAGGAATCATTTCAGGGGTTACGTGGACGCTTTCCATTTTCTAATATTTTCATCTCATGAAAATCATTTTATTTATACTGTATTAATAAACGTGTACAAAGCAGTACAAAAAAAATGAAAAAAAGATAACCCAAAAGTAAGTTTAAAATAAATGCAAACCCATTTGATTCTTCTATTCAGTTTGATTTAAAGCAAACCTTAAACGAACAAAAACCAATAATTTACTCTAAAAGGAAATTCAGTCCAGAATGAGTCGATATAAGTCATTTGATTTAATTAACTATAATAACGTATTTTGACCAAATGAAGCTTATTCTTTTACACTTGCAATTTTCTTGTAGCTGGACCACAAAAGACAAACAACACAGCAAATCCATTTTCTTAGTCCAGTGATAATCAAGTCAATTTTTTAAAAAGTATTTACGTGTCCAAATCAAACCAGATCATCCCAAAATAAAAGTTTGATTTATTTTGAGATCATTTGATATGTTTAAACAAAAAAATACACATTATTCCCCGTGCAAGCAGGCACGTGTCAGAAATATTTGGTATTTGATATTAAGAAAAAAACTTCAAGACAATTGAAAAACTTAAAAATGACCAAGAACTGTAAAAAAAAAAAAAAAAAAAAAAAATAACAAACATAGAAATATGTTCAAAATTCTCTCAGCATTAACAACTTAATGCTTCGATCTGCAATCATCAAGGCCACGAAAATACACATTTCTAAAAACCATCCATATACACGTTTAGCCCTAGAATCGCACTTGAAAATTTTCCTCCTTAAAAACAAAGCATTTGTTGTGTGCTTCCCGAAAACATACCAGACATACAAGCGTGATACAATTATATGGGACTGTTAATTTTCTGGGTGATTGGTGTACTTTGGGGTAACATAAAAAATGCTGTGACAAATATTTCGCACGATAATTATATTTGAAGTCCTGGCTGCTTACCTGTAGTGTTTACTGCTTATTTTTAGACTTCGTATATCATGTAAAATGGGAAAACCTTCCAAATATGGTGACTCGATTTAAGAACTAATATAGAGCTTGAAGTTAGTTCCTGTATCACTTTATCTGCTTTTCTATAGTTTTTCCATAGATGGAATGAGCCTTAAGCTAACCGAGCTATGTCGGTGAGGTCGAAGCAGTCGCAGCGCCACAAACAAACTACTCAAACACGACAAGTGTGAGTGGAAACTCTTCGACGTTTAAACTGTCTTCTATAGTTTGCCTTTTTCCTACAAATGTGTATAAAATCTATCAGGGGACGTTTTCACGCCGAAACGGGTGTTACTAATGTAGCAAGCTAGCAGCCTGCTAGCTTAGCGGCCTAACTGGCAGCGCAGCGACTTTTCGTTCCCGGTGCGACTTACCGGCGCCGTTTCCCGAACGGTCGAGCTTGAGGATATCCCGGAGGTGCTGGGTCGCACCCTCGATGTCTATATTAGAGCTGGACGACATGGGCGAGGGAAAGGGGAAGACTGGGTAAATTGAAGGGGAGAATTTTAAATTTTCGTCTACAGCGAAGCTGTCCCTTCACCCACAGCAACCGTCTAAACTTCCGTTTGGTCCTCTCCGTAGATGTTCCGACTGGTTACAGGGTCAAGTCAATGCTTCCTGGTTCCTACTTTCAAATTTACAGGCTTCTTCGTGCTTTCCACAACTAAGCAAACTAAAGGAAAACGGACTTTAACTCTCATATAAGATCATTGCCCCCCCCCCTCCCAAAAAAAAGAACAGATTATTTTATCCACATCATAAATGTATTTCTACAAACCACATTATACTGTGCAGTTGAGATAAAACAGACCACTCAAGCTGGCACTGTCTGCCTGATTTGCTCCTTTAGGAAGTGCATAAATATTATATCAAATGTGGCAGATTTTTATTTTGGTGCTGTCTTACAATGACCACAATTGAACACGATGACCTACAATTAAAAGCTCAAACATGATCACAAATAAAACAATAGCAATTAAGACATTAATGCATACTAATGAATGAAATGTGAAAATAAGCATTTATATTCACTCCTTAATGTGATTTTTTAATTTTATTTTTTAAGAAAAAGTTGAGATTATGATTAATATATTCATATTTTTTAATAATAATTAGTTATTAATTAGTGGGCTGCACAGTGGAGCAGTGGTTAGCGCTCTTGCCTCCCAGCAAGAAGGCCCCTGGTTCAAGTCTCAGCTGGGGATACTGAAACAGAACATCAATGGGGGGGGGTCTTTCTGTGGAGTTTGCATGTTCTCTCCAGCTTCCTCCCACTGTCCAAAAACATGCTTCATAGGTTAATTGGTTAGTCTAAATTGCCCCTAGGTGTGAATGTGAGAGTGCATTGGTGCATGGGTGTGTGATTGTGGCCCTGCCACAGACTGGCAAACTGTCCAGGGTGTCGCTTTTGCCCACAAATGGCTGGGACAGGCTCCAGCAGCCCTGTGACCCTGGAAAACAGATTAGAAGATGAATGAATGAACAGTTATTAATACAATGTTTAATAAGAAAAAAATATTTGTATAAAAGGAAAATGAACCTTAAGCTCTGAAACCTGAGAAATTTGGGGGGGAAAAGTACCAGTCGAGAGGGGGGTGATGTGTTCAATGTTGCATTGCTGACAGAGAAAGAAAGTAAATAAATTCCTCTTCAATTTTCTTTTCTTTTTTTGAGTCTTGTGCCCTAAAGGAAAATATATTGGTCTGTTTGTTTGTAATAATACATATTAACACATGCAACAACACTTCTACAACCCATCTTCACTTTTTAATGAATTGGAATAAAAATGATTTTATTAACATTTACAACCACTTTACTACAAAAGATAAGAAACTTTGTATTTTTCTTTTTGAAAATTACAAAGTGAAAGCCCTTTTCACTTTTTTTCACGAATCAAAATAGTTTTACCACTTCAAATCATTTAAAGATACAATCGCATAATCTTTGAAATTGGAACAAAATGTCAATTTTTTCCACAATACTGTATCTTTTAAATTTTTTCTTTTTGCTATATTAAACAAAATACATTAATTTGGTGTTACAGTGCTAATTGTTTGGTTGAAGAATCTAAGAAAAAAGTGACTGAAATTAGGAATCGTTAAATCTTCATCACCTTACAACTAATTTTTAAAAACTTTGTGCAACTTCCTTTCTTAAGCATCTCTCAGTTGTCTGCTAAACATCTCTGACCTAAAACAATTTACTAGTTAATTTTAGAGGGTCTCTTATTCAAATGTTTCCAAGTATTACAATTTCTTTTAATCTTTTTTTTAAGGCCTTTTAGGATGCAACACTAAAAAAAAATCTGCAATTTTAGGATTTAGATTAGTGACATTCTCATCTTGGTTCAAGTTTGACTTTGATTAATTACCTAAAAATGTTTATAATGAACACCATTTTCTTTTAACCCTA
The DNA here is from genome assembly GCF_053564925.1 of Oryzias latipes. Lineage (NCBI taxonomy): Eukaryota > Metazoa > Chordata > Actinopteri > Beloniformes > Adrianichthyidae > Oryzias > Oryzias latipes. The sequence continues at coordinate 27,464,813 of NC_136242.1, read as the reverse complement.
TTATTCTCCAAAATAAAAATATTTTCACTTCTCTAAAAAAAGAAAAACAGAAACTCTCAGAAATTTGGTTTTATGGGTTAGAATAGCTTCAGTTTTCAGGATCTGTTGCACTTCTAAATAAAAAGAACTAAATTAAGGCGATTTATGCCACAGTGGGAAAATTGTTATTCATAGTCAGAACTGAGTCCCAGTTGCTGTTATTGTTTGTGGGAGATCTGCTGAAGTGGAGCAGAGAGAAGCTGAAACACAGTGATATGGAGAGACCACACCTTTAAGAAAAAAAGTCTAGATTTTATTGTTTCGTGGCTGTAGTCCATGTTAACTGCCAGACGTGTATGAAAGAGAGAAATAGAGAAAAAACTGGATCAGAGATCAACCTTCATTCCCCATTTCCTTTTGGTTTGTATGAACAAAACTTGGCAGAAGGAATCGTGGTGAGGTGAACTATTGTAAAGAGGAAGATGAAACCTGAAACTCTAAGGCAAACTAAAGTAAACACACGAGTGGCATCTAAAAAAAAAAAAAAAAAAAACAGCACAGTGAGAGCTGAAGATGCTCACTCTGGACCTGAACATGGATCAACAAACCAGTCAACAACAGTGCTAACAGAACTGAGTCAACAGTGCAGCCGACTGGAGCAGAATGGATTAGGATGAAGAGCAGAGCAGAGCACGAGTTAATGGCATTGATCAGCTGTTCCTCCTTCAGGTTGCTTGAGTGTAGATACTGTAACGAAGGGCTCCCAGCATCATGCAGGTCAGCGGAGTGGCAGACAGGGGCGTCTCACGTTGTCGGCCAGCTCTTGGCAAAGAAACAGGTCGCAGTTCTATAAGCTGGGCGGGCCGGAGACCCCACCTGGGCGAGATTCGCCGGTTTACATCTACGGTCAGGTGTTTGCTTGGTGGTCAAATGGGACTAAATGAGACAGCAGGAGGGGGGAGGTGAGCGCTCGCTCCTCTGCCCAACTCCTGACCTCCATTCCTCATCTCAGCCCTTCACTACGACCGCCCCTGTCCGCCAGCGCAGACAGGCGGCTTAACCAAAGTTGTGAATGGCCAGCCTGAACATGTCATTGGTGCACACCCAAGCATCATTAATGTTCTTCAGGATGAAACTCTGATGGAAACCTATGATCTGGTCTTCATCTGCCTGCAGAAGCAAAAAAAAAAAAAGAGAAGCTCATTAGTCTTCGGTTGGATAGGAATAAAAGGGAAACCATTTTTAGGTGTACTTACTTTTAGCTGTCCTACAACCATACTCAAGATGCAGTTGTCTGGGGTCGGCTGGTGATCCTGCGCTGTTATACTGTGCGCTATTTTTGTGAAGGGAAGACTCTGCGATGCAAAGCAACAGAAAGAACACTCCAGCTTGAGCAGGAAATCCAAATTATTTAACAAATTTCACGAACATTTTTGAAGAAAAAAAGTAAAAGTATTTTTCTTGAATAAATTTAATAAAAGCAGTTTTAGCACTTTAAATAGTTTCCAAAAAGCTTTTAAAAAGTGCAAAGAGGGAGTTAAACCCAAAAACACTCACAGTGAGTTTTTCGACAATTGCTATTTTTCCCTGGTATGGTTCTCCTTCCCATGTAAGGCATGACGAATCAATCTGAGCAGAGACAAAGAGAAAAATCAAACGTCTGCACGACTAAAAGGTCTGACTTTGAGGACTGCGACACAAGAAACATGAGCCCCAGGCATGAACTTACAAGAAGTGAGTTCATGTGAAGTTGAAAACAAAAACAAGCAAATAAAAAGCTTTTGAAATGTCTGAAATACAGCAGGATTCAGATGTTTAGTTTTTAGCAAATATCAGATTTTTCCTGGACCTTCAGGTTAGTTCAAACTTGTTCAACAAGCAAGAACAAACAAAAAACAGTCAAAAAAGTCATAAAAATAAACTGAAAAACAGTGAGTGAAATAATTGGTTTGACAAAATAAAAAATAATAATAAAAACCACTAGAGAATCTGACTTTAAAGAACCCAAAAAAAAAAATAAAGTCATTGGGCTGCTTTAGATTCCTGTCTGATCTTCCATACAGCTGGAAAGCTGTGCTCACACCACACAGGAAGATTCACCACTGAATCCTGAAATCTGAATTTAGCTCACTTGTTAAGGTTTTGTTGATGTGAAATAATCCAGTCAGAGAAGCCAGAACGCCACTGAAACCATTGGTAGATACACAGTCCCCTCTGGTCACTACACTAACTCAATTTTTGTAATACACAGTTTTGGATGCCTCTTAAAAGCTAATATTTCTCTCTGATAAAACCAGTCAAATTGAGAAGACAATGTGTCAATTTGGGATATTTTGGATAAAAATGTAAGCGAAGCTTGTACATGCTCGCTCTCTCTCTCTCTCTATATATATATTTATATATGCTTTAAAAAAAAGATTTTGTAGGTTCTGATGACCAGGAAGCTGTCATAATGGAACTTTTTTATGAAAAACTAAAGTAAGGAAAGAAAAGGTGGTTTGACATTCTAGGATTCCAAATGAACTCAAACAACTTGAAGTCTATTTTCGACAGGCTGAACGTACCGGGCCGGGTACATTTGGTCTCAAAGTATGATTAGTTTGGCTAGTGTTACTGTTTTATCTGTGCTCGGGCATGATTACATGAAGTGGGACCAACTGGGACAGGTTTAATGGACTCCAGCACAAAACCGGTCTGATGTGATCACTTAAAAGTTCTGCAGTGCAGTTCTCCATCACTAACAAAACACATGATTTCTAATGAATTCAGCAAAAAATGACATCCTAAACCAAAGAGGAAAAACATTTTTGCTCATCAAGACAGAATAGATGAAAATATGTATTGAGATCTTCTCTAAATGCTAACAAAATCTTCTTTCCATTTATTACTGGATCAACAACCAAACTGTGGTATCTGCGCTCTGGCACAGATCATTTTTGACCAATGTGAACGCTGGCCATGACAAATCTGGACAAAATGAGAATATGTTCACATTAACCCTCTTATACTACACAAAGAGATCGCCACATTTGAGGTCAACGGCAATTCCTCACAATGTTGCGTCTTACTCCAATACAGAAGAGAATGCAAAAAAAAAAAAAAAAAATCACCAACTAGTTAAAATAACCCAAATGAGCATGTGCAAACTCCATAATCTGTGCTCAAGTTGTTCTTATTTATGATTTTTTATTCAACCAGTAAGAACTTAGTAAAGGTATCATCTCTACATGACCAGATTTTGTCTCCAATCTAACCAAAATAAAGTATATATCTAAATCGAGCTGCTCGAGGAAATCATTCACACACCAACAGTCCTCAGCACCGCATGTTCTGAATGTCTCAGGTGTTGTTCCATTTCAACACACCTGAGGCAGACAACTGGCATCTTCATCAGGCTTCCGGAGAGTGTGATGAAGAGCTGAATGAGGTGTGCCGAAACAGGGAAACAAGGAAGACATGCAGAGGGGGGGGGGGCTGAAGACCAGGATTAACAGACCAGATTAAAACATGAACCACATTAATCATTACTCAAAAATCTTACCTTGTGGTAAAGAAAACGTCTTTTTTTTGGCCAAAGTATCATAACGTTTATTTCTAAAGAGCAGGGGAGTTTTAATCTTTTGTATTTGATCATTAATAAAACCACAGTTCTAAAATTAAATGCTTACTGTTAGAAGCTGACTTTACATTTTTCATCATATTCAAACTCTCAGCTCCGACTCTCAGCTTCGAGTCTGGAGGTAGACATAATCACCATCACTATCCAGTTTTTCAGACTATTAGGGGATGTTTTGGAATAAACTGGATTTTTTTTCTTTTTCATGGCATATTTATGTACTTCCTGCTGACTCATTTATGAGTGTAAATGTCATTGTAGTTACTAACTTGATTCTCTCGACTTCAACCAGATGTTCCAGTGTCTATCCTGTCCACCTGGATGTCAACTAGCAGCAGGTCATCCTGACTGGTTCTGCTGGAAGTTTCTTGCTTTTGATTGTTTTCACTTTGAGTAATGGCCCGTAGTGCAACAGTTTGTGAACTGTTGGCAAGTTGGCACAACATAAACTGAATGCGGTCAAATCATCAAACTTTTGTAATAAGGTGCAGGGACAGTCTATTGACTTCACTGAAGACATTCAAAAACATAGCATGGGTTTGACTCATTAGCAGTGGTTACATGGACAAAAGTAATCGGAATAAACGCCTGATCAGAATAAAAATGCATCATGTAAACACGCCGTTTGGAATACTCTGCCCCAACCAGACTCATTCGGATCAAAATTTCCTTCTGATCGAGATAGGTGGGTTATGCTAATTTTTGATCCGATTGTGGCTCAATGCTGCGCTTGTTTTAACATGTGTAAACAGTGTGCCACTCCAGAGGATGCTTTGGAGCGCGAACAGGACGGACCGACTCATAGCTTCTTGTTTGCGAGCAGGTGGTTAGGTGTCAGGGTGTGCGCTCCGGAGGAGGCTTCGGACCGCAGTCCGTCTGGCTGTTCTTTGTGAGCAAGCAGACTGACCCAGGAGAACAGTGTCTCCTGGGAGAACGGTGTCTCTGAGGAGAGGAGTGGCTTTGGAACGATGTGTGAACTGGCGGAGGCAGCTTTTGAATGCAGAAATGCAACTCCACACAGTCCTGAGAAACCGTATAAACAATCATGTGAATTTGTGTTTCCAATCATGTCCAGACAAAATAAAGGCGGATGTTATTCCCACATATTTACATGCAGCCAAGATGCCCATTGCGGCATTGCCCGCACAGAGTTTTCAAGTTCATCCACGGCTAAATGTTGTTAGTACGTATTAGCCCAATCCTAACCCTTCTTCTTCTGGTGTAGGTACCATAACCGTTCTTCCGGTACCAGAACCGTTAGGCCTGGAACTTCCGTTCGGGGTCCTCGGACTAATGCTGATGTCACATTATGCGATTGGCTGAAGGTTGGTCCGATGACGTGTCAGATAGTCATTGGTCTTGACAAATTACGATACTACCATAGAAGAAAATATTATGAAGTCTGTTGTAAACAAACAGCGCTCCGACATAAAGCGAAATTCTCTTCTAAACGTGCCTTTATTATTGTTATGATTATTATTGAATGCGTGTTTGCTTATAGTTTTTTTTTCCGTGCGCCCAGTGCTTTATCATTGGCAGAGCGGTCCCGGAAGAACATTTAGCCGTGCCGGCAACATTTTCAGCCACGGCTGAACTTAAACTGGAATAACAAGTGGATTGTGGCAACATGTCTTTATAAAAATTACAAAGAATATTGTCCGATACGATTTATGAGGGAAAATAACTTTAGGTTACAAAATGGAACGTGAAATGAAAATTTGTAAAGCCCGAGCAGATGTCGACGCTACAAAGTTTGTCTAAGTGGGGTTACCGTAGTGTGACATTACCATTAGTCGAAAGGACCCCGAACGGAAGTTCCAGGCCGAACGGTTGTGGTACCTACACCGGTTCCGTGCAGCCAGCAATAAAGCACTGGCCACACACATTTAGAAAATTAGGAGCGAACAGGTACTTAATAATAATCATAACAATAATAAAAGCATGTTTAGAAGATTAACTCGCTCTATGCCACAGCTTTGTTTACAACGAAACTCTCCATTTCTTCTTCTATGGCCGTTTCCAGTATTCTAGATAGTTCTGCGTAAGTCTAAATGATTTATGTGCAGTAGATTAACGAAACAGTTTCTAATTTTTTTTATTTATTAAGAGGATCCTTTTTAGTTTACTGTAAACAAAACAAACACACGTGGAATGACTGTTCTCAAATATTCCTTGTGTTACTTGTATACTTTTCAGGCAGTAGTGGGTGTGTATGAAAGGCATGCAGTCACATGACTGTTGACCAATGAACAGTCACTGACATTGATGTCATCGTGTACAAGACCAGATCTCTTATTAATAGAGAGATGTAAATATCTAAAGGTGTAGCTTTGCTATTCACTGAACATCTGGCTACAGATCAGATACAATTATATTTTTAGACGTCAAACATAACCCAACTAACAAAACCACAGTGCCTTTTACCATCACAAATATGTTCAGTCATAAACCACTAAGTTTTGAAAAAAAGTGAGAATTACAAAAAGGTAGCATTAAGAGCTGAAGTTTCCATATGCTTAATGTTTGTGCATCATTCTTATTTATTCATCTTTGCATGGAAAACCCTAGCATAGGTTTAAGTATTTCACAAATTGTTGATTTAGTTAAGGAAAACACACAGCAACAAACACAGAAACACCCACATATATGGATCCGAGCAGCGACCTATCAGAGTCAAACATCTGGTAGTAGTGCTGCACGAAGCTGGATCCTATCTGCTCCCACAGAGGCTGGTCCACCATCCTGAATCACCCTGCAACACAACAGGGATGATGATTACTGGTCATTCTTAAAGTTTCCAAAACCAGAATGGAGTCAGAGACTTCAGCTAGCAGACTCTTCTTTTGTGGATCCAACTCCCAGCTTAATTTCTAGGAGGCAGAAAGACATTCTGCTAGTCGTTCTACGCGAGTATTCAGTGACTAATTAGATTTTTTATTCTTTAACTTTGTTGATAGATCTTTTCTTTTCATCTAATGCACAACAGTAAATGTCATTGTAACAGAAACTTGTCGCTCCTGTCTAAAAGAGCTGTTTTTTTCCCCCTGATGAGATTTATTCATACATGTTTATTTAGACATGATAATTGGTGAAATGTTAGTTAGAATAATGAATAATAGATGCAAACAAATAAGGAAGTGGGAAATTCTCAAGTGGAGTCAGCTGTTTTTTGGGGAGGCCACTTCCCACTGATGCTCTACTGTTTTCGAGGTAGTGTCATCACTTAATTACCGCTGTGAATTTTTTCTATCTCCCACAAAACAAATTAAAATCTCGTAAATGCATAATGCTGTCACGGTTGTACATATAAAGTGGCCGGTGAATGTTTGTTTGATTGAGCGCCACCTATCGGGTCCCACCGCGGAAATGACAGCACTGGTCACGTGCTCCTTCATAACGGCGCACGGTTGTTGCTGGAACGATCTATGCTAGCTAAACATTAGCAAAGAAAAACCCGGGTGGGCACGAGACTGCAGAAAGTGCACACCCCCTTACACAAAGAGGACAGCACAGTGAAGGAATAAAATACTACTTAGAGAAACAAATGCTACAACAGTAGAAAAGTTCGTATTTAAAGATAGCATAATGAGGAAGCCGCTGCTAGCTTGTTTGCTAACTCAACGGGTGCTAATGTTAGCCAGTAGAGAAATTATTCTCTCAGGCGGTGGCTGCCTCGCTGTCTCCCTGACAGACCGACAGGCCTTCTCACCGGCTTCTAAAAATATCTGTCAGCACTGTGCTGATTTCTCCTGTGGGCCCGCGCACATATTTTTGGAACACCCACCAGCAGGAGTGGCGAGACGACACACACAGGAGTGTCCGCCGTCCGTTGGCCCCAAAGAGACGGCGCGTGGAAGTACAAAGACATCGCGAACTTTCCTCAAACCTTCATCCAAACTGCAAATGTTTAGTTTCGCAAGAGTTTCCATTCACTAATGTGCACACAAGTACTGCAAACTTACCTCTCACTGTCGCCGACCCCGGCTGCGTGATGGTACAGTTCGATATCTTCTACGTTACGAGAGCACGTACAGAGCCGTAAATGCCCCGGTGTATTGTGGGGACTGTAGTAAATTAGAATTAAAAGCAAGTGCCCGTTGTTTTCCAAAATTACGCCGACCAAACAGTTATGATACAAGATAGGAAACATCAAAAACCACTAGTTTGTTAAAAATAATAATTTTTGAGCTATTTTAATCCATCATTCCCAGAACTGAGAGGCACAGAAATGTCTTTTTTTTCTAGCACTGAGTGTCCCACTTTCTCTAAATAAGAATTAACAGTTTGGTCAGACCGTGAATTAAAAAAAACCCAAATAGGAATTTAAAAAAGGGAGTGGAAATGTCTTAAGTATTTTCATTTTTTAACACACTAACAATAGGGATACCTGTATATAGATGTCAAAGAGTAATAGTTAAAAATATTTCTTTACCCAAAGTCAGAAAATCAAAATTTACAATTTAAATATATCAGTGTTTTTTGTTGTTGTTTTTTTGTTTTGTTTACAAAAGTCACAATTAATCTTCTGTCCAAATTTATGAACATGAATTACATAAAACAACTGATATCTAAATGTTACATCATAAAGTAGTAAGACAGAAAACTAGGAGTTAGTGGATGGTATGGTGAGAGCCACGGAGTCAGCCTAAAACCCACAAAAATTCCTGAAATACCCCTAATTTTTCTTTTTTTATCATTAACTTAGTTTAAAACATTGCTCAGGAATTTGAGTGTGGTCGTAATGTGGGTTTAGGAAACCAATAGGGAGCCAGTTATTGCTGTTCAGTGGGCTGGTGGGATGTAACAGTTGTGTCCTGGGCCCCAGGAAACATTTGGAACAATTTTGTATATACATTTGATTTTATTAGGAAAATGTTTTCAGTTTCTCTGGTTTTTGAGACACACCATGCTGTTAGTGTTTAAATTCACTCTTGTAAAACTATTTTCGGTTCTTAAAAATCATATTTTGGTTGCAGTGCAAAGATAGAATTCAATAATCAAATTGCAAAAAGTCATTTTAATCAGTACTTCTGAGCTGTGCTAAATAGAAATGAAAAGTGTATGTATGATGCAGGACTTGTGGATAAGAAGAGACTCCGAAAGCAAAAAAAAAAAAAAGAAATTAAGATAAGATAATAAACAATTACAAAAGGCATGGCATAGATTTCACGCCCCTCTGAAGCAACACACTGTGTGTGTTTAAATTGTGTGAATATATTGATGTAATTTGAACTCATGAGCCTGCTACTCCTTGTGGTCATGGAGGTTGATCAGCTTATTGAGCTGTTCTGGTTTGGTTTCCTGTTCTTCATCCACATGAACCTCCGTCTGGAAAAGAACAAACCACTGGTTTGAGCTTTAAGAAGAACATTTTGTTGAAAAAGTGCACTCACACTGGCAAGCTTGATCTGTACATTTCCACTGATGGTCCAGTTTGTTTGACAGGTGTCAAAGATCACCAGAACCACGGTTGGCATAGTAACAAGGATTTTAGTTCATCTGCTGAGGATTTCCAATGAACCAAAGAGCTGAAGTGAACAAAGGGAAGCCAAGGCTAAACGCCATGTGCATTTGGAGTAGAGCAGGGGACAAGTTATGGCCCCTATTTCTACATTTTTCCTCCTTGTTAGAGCTTTTATAGGATAATAATCACCGCCCCAGATAAGGAACTGTTTGAACTACATGATTTTTTAAGGGAAGTTTGGTTTGAATCAGATTGAACCTGCTGAGATTTAACCAGACAAACCAGACAAGAGCCGATAAAGCACATTACCTGCACAGAGGTTGACACCTGGTTCTTGGGCTGCAAGTTGCCACTTTTATGGAGTTCCAGCAGGGTATCGTATTCACTCTTTATCAACTTGAAGTCACCCTGCAGAGTCTTTAGCTGGACAACGCAACAAACTTGATTAGGATTTAGGATGTAAAAACTATCCATGTTAATGGGTTCTAAAGTCAGAAAATTAAGAGTTCTAATTTCATAAAACATAATTTTTGTGTGTAAAGGTTTGGAAGTGAGGGATAGTGAAGACCCAGAACCTGCAGAACAGTCCGCTGGTGGGTTTGTTGCAGGGCATCCCAGTCGTGTTGTGGAACTGCATCCCGATACTCTGCTTTGATCCTGGTGAGCTCCTCACGACATGCCTCGAGTTCCAGCTCCAACCCCTGAAAATCTTTCATGAAGCAAATTCAAAATGAAACCACATTTTATCAACTGAGTCCAATTCATTCGGTTGAACAGAGGCAGGTTTGGGCTGGGTCATTTAGGAAACTGGCAGAAAAAAGAAAAGATTAGATCATTAAGGCTTTGCGTCTATTCTTGTTTTAGTTTTGACTTGTTTGCATTTCCATGGTTATCTATTCTGTTAAATTCTGTAAACTGCTTTGTTTTGCATTTTTCTATTTTATTTTGGAGGTTCGTTTTTTAGGTTACTAATTGGCATTTAAGAAGATGATCAGCAAATTGGTGCAGTGAGTTCGCTCGGTTCTGGGATGTCCCCTAGAGTCTATGACAGTGTTGGATGAGAAGACGATAACTGGAATCCATCATAGATAATCCTCTTCATCATCATCCTCTGCATAAGACCACGGGTGCACTGAGGAGCTCCCTCAGTCAGAGACTTTAGCACTTTGCTGCTGAAGGAGCTTTGTCACAGATCTTTCTTCCAGTCAGCTGTTAGACTCTACACCTCATTGACACTAGACATTAATTATTATGGCTGTTATTATTTTTTAAGTGTATTTTTAGTGTTCTTTTTTCTATCTTCTGTTTAAATTCAGCTATGGTTACAAGACAATTTTCTATTCTACACTATTCTATTCTATGTTTACTTTAGAAGAAAAATCAGACAAAGTTTTAAAAAAAAATGTCTTCATTTTCCGCCTGCCTGTGACTTTGTGTCTGTCACCTGTGAGCACACATGTACCTGTGTTTTGAACTGCAGGACGCGTGTTCGTCACAGAAGCTCCGGTTAGGTCATTGAGCTGTCGGATCAGCAGCTGGCGAGCGTCATGCTCCTCACGGTACTGCAGATACTGTTGGGAGAGCTCTGACTGCAGATGGTCCACCTTGAGCGGAATTACAGGACAGCAGGAACAACACATCATCTCCAGCAGACCTTGCGAAGTTGTTTTAACACAAATTGACTCATTTCTCCACAAAGGCACAGCTGAGAACATCGCACCACTGTCTGCATGTTCTTTTCTGTCTCCTTCATGGATTGGACATCCTCCTGCAGCTGCTGCTTCTCTCTTTTCAACATTTCAATCTCATTATGTTGCTCTCTCCATTGTGCTCGAATCTTCCTCTCGCATTCTTCTTTCACAAGCCTCAGCTGGGACCGCAGGGGAGCCAGTTTTTGGATTTCTTCCTGTTGACCAGCTAGATAGAGTTATACCACAGTTAAGAAAAAGTGTCTTAATATGAAGGTATTAAAATAATGAATGAAATGGTGAAGGATTAATAGTGAGATTAACATTAAAAATGCTGAAAAATAGTTTATTTGTAACCAGATAATTAAGATAACTTTTACTTGCTTTCATTGATAGAACTTAAACCTTTTTTATATAAATCACATCCTATAAATAGATATTTAAACGTTATTGTTTACATAAGATCACAAAATGAAAATTACGTTTGCTAAATTATTATATGCAGTTACTATCTGCTTCCCCACTATCAATGTATTATTTAAACCGAACCTGTTCATACTATACATTGAACAATGAAGAGAACACACTGACCGATTATGTTATCATATTCCTTTTTGATGGTGCACAGAAGTGGCTGGTAGGTTGTGAATGCACTGATGAACTGATCAAAAACATTGCGATAAACCTGCACTCAAAGCAAAAAAGAGATAAACAAATCCCCAAACTCTGATCAAACTTTAGTTAGGAGTATTTTTTTCCCTCCTGTAGTTTTATAAACATATAAAAAATAGTCCACCTGCAGCTTTAGTTCCTCAAACTTGGGCTCTTGTGCGCTGATAGCACACAGTTCCACGTTCACATGGCGCTCCAGCTGCCTCAGAAGCTCAGGCTTTCTGCCTGGACCTGCGTACAAGTAACTGCATCCAGACCAACAGAACTACAAGTGTAGCACACACACATGCACACACATTGACAGTGCAATGACTTCAAGGAGAAATCGTGTGGGAGAAACACAGAAATCCCTGACTTGCAGTTTTTCTTTTATTAAGTTTTGTTCCATTTTCTTTACTACTATATGTCAAGAAAAGCACACTATGTTTAAAAAATACACATTGTAAGTATATTATCTTATATACATACAATTTACTGACTTAACATAACATATTGTGCAATTGAAAAATACTTCTGTGCAATACTCTGTAACAGTCTGATATCATTATTTATACTATATTTATTTATGTCTGAATGTAAACGGCTGGCACGGGACCAGAGAGCCTAATTTCGTTTTATCATGATAAAATGACAATAAAGTTTCCTGATTCCTGATTCCTGATTCCTGATTACATACACCATGGATAAAAAAAGATTGCTTAAAAAATGAAAAAAGTCCATAATGTTAATGACAGGCACACTAACTGTTAGAGACAAAATTCAGAGTCACACTGTTTGATTTCAATTTTATTTTTTGTAAAATAGTGCAAAAAATAAGTATTTAGTTTCTGTCAATACTTTGTAATGTAACCCTGGTTGGTAATGACAGAGGTCAAACATTTCCTGTAGGCTTTCAGCAGGTTTGTGTACACTGTAGCTGCTACTATGGCCCATATTTTTATACATATTTTTTTACATATGTTAGAATAAAACTTGAAATAACAAATTCCAATTAGCTACACAGGATGCCTTTCTGTCGTTTTTTTATTTAAAAAAGTCCTTGTATTTTTGTTAATATATATTTATTCTTTTCCACATTTTTTTTCAAATTAACACAATTTATGAGTAAGCGTCAAATATTAGTAGTTGAAATTAAATGAATTAGCAGTAATTTGAATTCCTTTAAAATGATTTAATTGTGTGCACCTTTAGAGTTTTTCCACTAGATCGAAACTTTTGGAGGTGAGATTTTACTCACCTGTGTAGTGGATTGTCTTTCCACATAAAAATCTGCAGCACTCTCATGAGTTTCCTCAGATGTCTGCACTTTTAGTTCTGAGGTATTTTGCTGAACTCTGCCAGTGAAGGATCTAAAGTAAGCACAAAATGTCCAGAAACTCCTCTGTTTGCATCATTATGTTTTACATAATCTACTTCCACTCACCCTTGTTCTTCTGTTTGGATTAAAGGAGGTAATGTAATAGTTTTGTGTAGAGACATCTGACACCTTGAGATTAAGAAGATATATAAAAATAAAAACAGAAACACAATGTAACGTTTCTTCTTTTTAAAAGCGTTTTTCCTTTTTAGCTGAAGTCAAAATAGCAATACACGAGTTCGCAGTGGGGTTTCCATGGTTACGTTTGAAAAAAATAAAGCCCCTCAATAGTCGTCTATGCCTTGCCTGATTGATTTTTTTTAGAAACGTACTAAAGCAGAAAGCGAAATGAGAATGGTTTAAAAATTGAAAAGGCTATCTTAATATAATACTATGTATTTATTCACGTTTTAGCGTTTTTAGTGCTGCGCAGATTAATGGGGATTTCCCAGGGCCCATCTCAGCCATTTCAGAGCAATTTAACTGTTCTGTCAAAGGGTTCTACAAATATATAATATAATATAATATAATATAATATAATATAATATAATATAATATAATATAATATAATATAATATAATATAATATAATATAATATAATATAATATAATATAATATAATAATAAAAAACAGATATGACAATTATTTTTTGTAATATGTTAACTGAAAAACAAATATGACCACTGCAGTAATGATGTTAGTATCACCTAATACGACTACTTGTTTCCGTTGTGCTTTTTGAAATTACACATTTTCCTCTTTCAATTTTGTTTAATATGATTAATAAATAACGTATTTTTGCTATTATTTCATGATATTGATTTCTATTTATCTATAAAACCAATCCACCTATTTTTATGGAGTTAACCATTATATCAGTACTACATTAACAATAATAATAACTACATTTCCCAGATTTTTGGAAAAGTTGAAAGTCTTGAAAGTGCATTGTAGTCATGTCCAAATTCATCCCCATAAACATAACGCTTTTGGTGACTACATTTCCCAGAGAGCATCGCTTTCGCCTACAGTACATTCTGTTGCTTATCCGGGGATGTCACACCGCTGCTATTTTCTCCCCTCTGTCCCTCTCACTCTCAGCCTACAGCTCCAGCAGACTGACACGGGCTTTCGGATACACAGAAATCAACAATAGGACTCGAGACAAACAGAGGCCGAAAATGGCAGAGCTGGGCTCGGGAAGCCTGCAGTTAGGAGACTCTGTTTTTAATTACCAGGAGCGAGAGCTGAGCGAACGGTTAAAACGTCTCTACCCGGCTGTAAACGAGGAAGAGACCCCTTTGCCCCGATCTTGGAGCCCCAAGGATAAATACAGCTACATCGGACTGTCACAGAACAACCTGCGGGTGCATTACAAAGGTTAGAGTGCTGCCTCATCCCTCACGGGTCTGCTAGTCACCGCAGCGGAGAGCTCTCAGCTCAAATCTGTCACTGTTGTTGCGGAGAGGGGGTCAACACACACACACACACACACACACACACACACACACACCCACACACACACACACACACACACACACACACACTGACACACAGCGTGCGATTATGTAGTGTGAGTGCGCAGTCCTGGTAAATCTAGTCTGAGCTGCCTGTCCTTGCTTTGTTTCACAAATGAGCAGAGGAATGCCCAAATGGGTGACAGTGAACCCGTTAACCCCGACAGTCACTCGGTTTGATTCCCAACAAACTCAAAATGACCCCCCAGAGACGCTAATCTTAGTTCAATATTCAGTCCGTCCGCACATTTGTTCGCAGTAAACCGACTGCCTGCCTCCAACGCTAGCTACAGAACGGGGCAGCGGCGGAGACAGCCGCGGCACTAACTAACAATACCTAACTAAACAGCAGCTCGTTAACGTGTTCTGGTTTTTAAAATGGGACTAGTTTACTAGCAAAGAGGCTAACTAGCTAACGGAGCTAACATAGCTGCCTTTTTTGGGTTAATATCCGACTGAAACAGTTGATAGACTCAAAAAAACTTATTTCAAACAGTCATAACACTTGTGTAAATGCAGTTTGTAAAACTATATTAAACAGCTTTGTGACTTTTCTCGCGTGATTTCACGGACAGCGTTCGAGAAACATTTTTTATGTATTTTTCTGACACACAGGAGGCCTCTGCGCCTCCACGTTCTCAAATAAATCAGCTTTTTGGACAGAGTTTTATAACCGTTTGATATGAATAAGCACACAGGGCCTCGTTCATGGCCGACAGCTGAGTATTTGGTCAACGAGATTTGACACACAAATTGATGCTCAGATTTAGAACCTAAACGCCTGACAAAAACACCTCCTCGTGAATTGGAGAAACACCCCGGTGGTTTAATGAATAATTGATCACATCAGCGCTGATGAATCGAGCAGGAGACCACAATATTCATTCATTTTTTTATTTATTTTTTTGGTCAATGCTGACAGTATTTCAGGACAGCTGTTTGATGACACGTTCCAGTAAAACCAGTGTCTTTCTGATCATTGTGCTCTGCCCAGAATGATCCGTGCACGTGTCCTGGCACACACAGGAGTCTGTTGCTAAAGATAAATCACCTCATGTTGAGTTTATGTAGGACGCTGAGTTTCTCATGTCTGCTTGGGAGTGCAGAGATGAAGTGACACTGCAGGATTGTTCAGGGATGCCGCATAGATAGATGGGTCTGTTCTGGAGTGTGCAGGGTGTTCTCCTCCTTCTGGTACTAGTTCCATATCCTGCTCCTCTACCTCACCCTTGTGGTTTGGATGCTATTTTGACCAGTGTGCCCCCCACCCCCCACCTCTGTTCAAGGCCTCATGGTGCAAAAGCAGAGCTAACGTTCACCAGCAGATTTATTTGGCTCGTCTCAGCGGCGGCGCATACAAACACTTCACACACATTTAGATAAATATGACTGAACGACACAGCCAATGATGCTGCTACCAAGTAATTTGGCCTCTTTAAGCCATAACTGTTGTATAATCAATGTGTCAGGATCCTTAAGGACAAATGAACTGCTTAATGTCTTCATTTGTAAAACATACTTTGGGATCTGATTGATTTTATTTACATGGCTTGATTCTTGAAACAGTTTCAGTCGTCACTATTTCTGTATCCAATTGTGTGATTATTGAACACTACTAAGTAGCGCAAAGCAAAACTTATTATTTGTAGATTTGTTTTTCCAATGTTGTAAAAAGGACTTCTTATTGGGTTAGGGTTTAAAGACCCACTGTGATGAAAATAGTCTTTTTAGTGTTTTCCACATGTTATTGTAGCAATTTTCTCATGATGGAGGACATATTTTAGAGGAAATACTTAAAATTGCATTTCTGAGTATTTCTTTATTCAAATTAGGGCTGCACGATATGAGGAAAACTCGCGATATGCGATATTGGTGATTAATATTGCGATAACGATATAATTTGCGGTATATAAACAAATATCAAACCAACCAAAAACATAATTTCCATTTCAATGCAACAGTATAAAAATTATACTCCAAATGACCCTTGTCGACATAGGAGGCAAACATCAAACATAAAAGGGCTCATTTGATTGATCAACAACGTAAACGGGTCCTTCCGATTGGTTAAATGCATAAAGGGATTTGTTTCATTTATTCAATATTTCAAGCTGCCATGAGTTTGTTTTAGCACATTTAACCCTTGTGCTATCTTAGATGACCCCCCCCCCCCCCCCCTTACTTTGACGTGTTCTCCCTACCATGACAAAGGTGGAAAGATTTCATGTAATCCATGGACACCAGTGAAGATCACAAATCATTGAAGAAAAAAGGTTCAGAGCACTGTCTAGTGGGTCTAGATGACCCCACTCCCAATGTTAAAGTGTCTAGGATAGCACAAGGGTCAAGGTAACCATTTATTGCGATTTTCGCCGTCTTTTGCGGTATGCATATTGCACAGCTTGATGTTGCGATAACGATAAATTTGCGGTATATTGTGCAGGCCTAATTCAAATCATTGTAAATCAGGGGGACAAAAAAATCCAGTCTGAAAAAGAACTTATTTGTGATGTAGAAAATACGCTGGGTGGGTCACTAGCTCCCTACTTCTGATATGTCCACTTACAGACAAATAGATTAATGTTTGTCTTCGTGTTCCTCGTCTAAGCTGGCATCTGGCTCAAAGCTGCACGGCTGGATAGCTCCAATATTGCTCGCCATTTCTGTTGCACCTGTAAAAGTTAGTTTGGGAGTGTGATGGGCTTTAAGCTAGCAGGAGAGTGCATAAACAGAAACCTTTTAGCAACCTTTTAAGCAGGGAGGGGTTTCTTCTTCTTTTTCTTTTTCTACTGTTTACCAGCGCATGTCTGCCACCTACAGTTGGGAGAGACTTGGTATGAAATGTTGAAGTGGTACAAATCTTGCTCCAGGCTTTTTCTTTCACAGCTCTATTCCGATTTATTAAAAACCTGGAATCATAGAACTCCGGCAGGGCACTAACCGCAATTATTAATTTCCCATCCATGATGAATTTTAGCACTTCCGTGTATAAAAAGGGACGCCATCCATATGTCCAAACCAAGTCTGAATCCCCGATTGGTTCGACCTGGTTTAACTTTCAATATGTGTTCAAAGGCCACATCTTTTGTATGTAGAGTCCAAAAACGTTTATAAAAACTTGTGCAGTTTCGTGTGAACATGAGAGTTTTGAACTCTCCCCCCGAAACTCACATTTATGCGTGTTTACATAGACTTTTCATTGAAAGTGGTCACTTGAACGCGTGTTGCTAAAGGTGATGTAAACGTTGCTTCAGAGGCAAATTTCTAATAATCTGTTGCTGCTCTGTGCAAACTATGTCCTAGAAAATAACTTTATTTTTTGGCAAAAACAGCACAATCACAATCAAAAGACCAGTGGAAACGCTGGAATAGATCAAAAGATGATCGGAGTGGGACTTTAATAGATTACAGGCTTATTTTTCCTCTTAGATGTTGACCTGTAGCTAAGAATAACCCATTTGTGTAATTGCTGGGTTGATTTACTAAAGAAATAAAATCTGTTGACAGATGGACCGTTTCTAAGTTTAACACACAGTCGCTTACATGCTAGTTTAGAATTTGTTTTTTTTAATGGGGAGATAATGGAAGTTTTTGTTTTCATTGGCTCTGAAGGAACAATGAAGATGGAGGGTTTGGTCTTGTTACTCAAGGATCTATTTGCTCTTGATCGTAGCTCTCCCTTCAGGCCAACTTAAACAGGTTTGGCTCTGTTTAACGGCAGTACTTTAAATGACAACTTTTGGCAAAATAAACACAGAGAAACTCCAGGTGCGTCATACATTTCAGAGCCATGTGATGCTCTTTTGCTGAAATTGGTGTGCATGAAAACGCCTCGTTTTATTTTTTTCCTTCCAAAGCCAGCATGAGGTTTGACTTGAGCCAATCATTACAGGGATTGCCTGGAGGCCTCTTGTTGTCGTGTATGACTAACACAGAGGAAAGCTGTGGCTTAGAAAGCTGAGAAGTTCTTATTGTTATTTAGCCGGTGGTTTGATCTGCAGCTTCACCAGCTTCAAAACCTCAAACACTCCAGTTAAAAGATCAGATTTTTTTTTTTTTTTTAACAGTTAATGATTTTAGTAATCTGATGTTTTTCCTGAGCTTTATTCAGTGATATAAGAACAAGACCCAGAACACTGAACAAGACAAAAGCTACA
This sequence comes from Oryzias latipes, assembly GCF_053564925.1. Classification (NCBI taxonomy): domain Eukaryota; kingdom Metazoa; phylum Chordata; class Actinopteri; order Beloniformes; family Adrianichthyidae; genus Oryzias; species Oryzias latipes. Next base: position 27,446,363 of record NC_136242.1, on the reverse strand, counting down.
GTCGTTATGGTTGGCTTTATGCTTGTTGATATTGATGGGTTCAGTTTGTGACTAAAAAAGTTGCCTGGATGTCAGACCAGATGAGATGTTTTGGATTGTGTCTTCCAGTGATCCCAACCCCTGGGCCTGGACCGGTCTGTTGGATAGTTGGTAGTGGTCCGCAGAGAAAAAAACAGACTCAGGTTTTTCTATTTTACCATGGGTCAAAAAAGTATTTGGTCAACCACCAATTGTGGAAGTTCTCCCTCCTAAAAAGATGAGAGAGGCCTGTCATTTTCATCATAGGTATTCCTCAACTTTTAGAGACAAAATGAGGGAAAGAAAATCCAGAAAATCCTATTGTCTAATTTTTAAAGAATTTATTTGTAAATTACGGTGGAAAATATGTATTTGGTCAATAACAAAAGTTCAGCTCAATACTTTTTTATATACTGTTTGCTGGCAATGACAGCTGTCAAGCATTTTCTGTAAGTCTTCACAGGTTTTTACAAACAGTTGCTGGTATTTTGGTCCATTCCTCCATACAGATCTGCTTTAGAGCAGTGATTTTTTTTTTTTTTTGGGGTTGTCGCTGGGCAACAGACTTTAAACTCCCTCCAAAGATTTTCTATGTGGTCGAGAACTGGAGACTGGCTTGGCCACTCCAGGACCTTGGAATGCTTTTTACAAAGCCACTCCTTCGTTACCCGGGCAGTGTGTTTGGGATTGTTGTCATGCAGAAAGACCAAGCCACGTTTCACCTTCAATGCTGTTGCTGATGGAAGGAGGTTTTCACTAAAAATCTGACCACACATGGCCCCATTCCTTCTTTCCTTTACACAGATCAGTCTTCCTGGTCCCTTTGCTGAAAAACAGCCCCAAACCATGATGTTTCCACCCCCATGCTTTACAGTGGGTATGGTGTCCTTTTGATGCAACCCAGCATTCTTGCTCCTCCAAACACGAGTAGAGTTCTTACCAAAAAGTTCTATTTTGGTTTCATCTGACCAGGAAATTCTCCCAATCCTCTTCTGGATCATCCAAATGCTCGCTAGCAAACTTTAGACATGCCCGCACATGTACTGGTTTTAGGAGGGGGACACGTCTGTCACTGCAGGAGTTGTGTCCCTGGTGGCATAGTGTGTTACTGATGGTCGCCTTTGTTACTTTGTTCCCAGCTCTCTGCAGGTCATTCACTATATCCCCCTGTGTGGTTCTGGGATAAACTATTCAGAGACATTTGAACTCTTCTGAAAAGTAGTCTTTTACATTTGGTGTCGATAAAAACATAATTTCAGAGGGAAAAAATCTGACACCGACAGTCAAACATGGTGGTGGTGTTGGTATGGTCTGGGCTGAGTTGCTTTGAAAGACTTGAGGTAAATGGACACATGAGATCTTCTGACTTCTTAAACCCTTGGATGTCCTCCATTTGTGACCTCAAGCTCAAGAGCATTTGGGTTCTGCAGCAGAACAATGATCCAAAATGCACCACCAGGTCCACCTCTGACTGAACCAAGAACAAAACAAAGATGTTGGTGTGGCCTAGTCCAAGTCCTGAAATGTGATGCTGTGTCTTGACTTTGAAAAAGAGGCTTCAAGTGATTTAGAGTACTTGAAGTGCTTTGAATGGGCTGAATCACAACATTTCTGCAAAGATGAGTTGGCTAGATTCATTGGCAGTTATTGATTATCTCCTGGTAAGAGTGACCCAACCAGTCGTTAAGTGAATGATAGGATCACTTATCACACAAAGTGCCATAGGTTTGATCAATAAACACATTTCATGTATTTTTTATCTTCAACTTTTTAGCATGAAAAAAGGAAGGCACCTCAATCTTTAAACCTCTAGTCCTTATTTTTTCAGATGCTATGTTGCCATGACGACCATATCTAGATAAGAAGATTCAAACATCTGAGCAAAACTTTAAATGAAACATTTTTCCATTAGTCTCAAGCTGTAGTGATTTTAAACTTGTTGAAACCTGCAGGGAATAAAAAGAAAACCTATAAAATGTGAAGGTTAGTGAAAGTTGTTATTCGAGTGAATTAGATTAACCCTAAAGCAAAAAGTTAAACTTAGTTCTTAAGTAAACTATGTTTACTTTATATTTTTCATACATTTATTCCATCTCAGTGACCCATCCCATTCTGATAAAAAACTATGTTTTTGTTTTTTTTAACATGTTCTTGTGGCATTTTTCTGATGATGAAGGACATTTAAAAAGAAAATGAAGCTTAATCTTGCATTTCTGAGTATTTTATTTATTCTGATTTATGTTTTTTTTTTTAATCAGAAGCAAATTTCTGATGAACTACTGCTGCTTTTCCCGAACTGTCTTAGAAAATGACACAGGTTTTCTGATTTGGGCTAAAAATGGAATAATCCTAATTGAAAGACCAATGGGAACGCTTGAAAATGGAAAATGGATCAAAAGATGATCGGAGTGAGTGTATAAACTGTCTTTGAAAGAATGTGCTGGGATGCAGCAACATCTAGTGACATAAAATGCGTATTGCAACTAACTAAACAACCCAGAAAGAACTATTGTAAAACATAAAACCATAAAAAAAACGCAGCAGTGACACTAGTCTTTCCTAAACAAAGATGCCCAATGAGACTAAAGAGAAGGATTCTTATTCTTAACATGTACCGGTTCATTTTAAGCAGGGCTCATTAATCTCTTCGATTTGTGATTTTTCTGTACAGAAATGACAGAATTCTTGATTAAGCCTGATCTTTATCATGCAGATTTGTCTCTAGACGGTACTCTATTGTTTAGACAATTATAAAAGGTGTTATTCAGCAGCGTGAGTCATTCAAATAATAGTCTCGCTGCAGATCTCCAACCTTCCCGGGAGAACAGTAGCAACTTTCTTATCCACAAAAGCCCCATATCTTTAATAGATTTGATATATGGGACTTTAACAATGGAAAAATCTGCTCCATGGTACTAACCATCAGTCCGTCTGAAACCCAGGTATAGCTACTGTCCTAATTTAGATTTAAGGCTAAATTATTAAAGATCTAATCACACATGGACTCCACTATCCTATCAGTTCCTCTTCCTCTGGTAACTCGGTTTCTGTCTTTTCACACAAACATGCATACAACTTACAACTGTAGCCGCATAGCTTCAACCAAATCTGTGAAAACACACGCATGAAGAAACAGATGAGCTGATTTAAAGGCAGTTGAGCTCATCATCAGCCTTCACAAAGACCTGAAAATGACAGGTGTGTTTCAGCTGGGCATTATCTAAACATGCAGGACAGGGTGTCCAGAGGACCGGCTCTGGGAAAGCCTGCAGTAAAGCTGTTTGGTTGGTTTGACTGTTGTTGATCAGACAGACACAGAGATTTCTGTGCACTTTCAGTGTGGAGCATTGATGAAATAATCAGGTAAATGAAAAGACACATCCAGCACACGGATTATGGATGCTAAGACTGACCAAAGAGGTAAACATACTGTGAAAATATTGGTCAATTTTACAGCAGACATCTTTGTCAGAGGAGCAGCATCACAATTCATTTTTACAAATTAAGGAGGGAACCTTTAATGAGCTTGTGGCCCGCCCAGCGTATTTTCTAAGTAACAAATACGATCTTTTTCTACTGCGTTTTTTTGTCTGCTCCTAATTCACAAGGATTTGAATTAAGAAATACTCTGAAATGCAATTTTGAGCTTAATTTTCTTTGAACATTTCCTCCATTATCAGAAAAATGCCACAAGAACAAGTTAAAAACACCAAAAACATGATTTGCATCTGATGGGGTCTTTAATATAAACTTAATCCATTTTCAAAATCTGTCAAATATAATGCAAGTAAACAGCTAAAGTTTAATAAAGCTAAAAATCTCCATTGTTATTATGAATATAAACCTACAGAAAATGTTTTCATTGTTGTTACCTTGCTTAACAGGACTTCATTTTGGGTTTGTGTTATAAAGGCAGGAAACTCTTATGAAGAAATAAGGGGGTTCAAACTACTAGGATTGTTACATGAGCTGATTCCTTAAGGGAGACATCATTTAAAGGAGTGTTCTGTTTTTGGTCAACAAGTGTTAAAAGGCCTTTAGATTTGCTGGATCACTTCTGTTTGTGTTTCTCCTAAAGGTCTGATCAGGTTTTTTTTTCCTTCACGTAATTTTCATCATCCTGTGTTTTCCAGCTTGTTTCAGAATGAAAATGTAACAAATCCAGTGTGTCGTCCCTGTTTCCAGCTGCTTCGACTCCATATTAAAGTGTACCTTTTTGTGTCTGAGGTAAAAAAAAGACACACTTTCAGAGTGCAGAGAGCAGTTCTGTGTTTGCTTCTAGAAATGAAGTTACTAAATGGCTGGAAAGAAATCTGAAATCATAAAGCTTAGTGATTCTGAGTCACTTTAATCCATTTATATCAGCTTTCCTGGAAATTCACAGCCATCTTTGCTGCACTTTTGAACTTGTTGCTGTTTCTTGATGGTAAAGACTGAGGTTGGAGTGCTGATGTTATCGATAAGCAAAAAAAGGATTTATGACAGATTTCTTTTTTATTTGTATTTTTTTAAATAATAATGACTTGCAAATCTGACCTGCTTTTGAAGGCGAAATCTTTTCAAAATAAACCATTTTTTTGCTTGAAAAAGAATTTTTGTGTGTTAGATCAAAGCAAGATCAGAGTCTATTTTCTCTTTTTCTTCACAAACACACCTCCACTCTACCTCACATCATTTTATATGGTTGTTGCTTTGCACTGATCTGTGAGGAAAACAGCAACTGTTCTCTCATTCTGCTCCTCTGATCAAAGTATGTCTAAACTTAGGTGCATTATTTAGTATCTCTATTTTTAAGAAATATTCATTTGGTAAAAGTTGGTCCCAGTTGATAATAAAAAAAAGCAAACCTGACCTGTTTTTAGATTTTCAAAACAAATCCATTCTGGTTCAATTATTAAACTCTCTTGCCTCTCTGATTAATCAGGAAGTGTGTGATTTGTGATCATGTTGTGTTGCTGCAGCACACATTTATTTTCTTGCAAATCTCATTGTGAGCTGACCAATATTAAGACTTTTCCAGTTTCCAGATGCAGTTTGTTTTTCTGCAGAGAAGGAAAACAATAGTTTTCTGGCTCACACTGTTGTGGTGTGGGTTCACTGCTGTTCTCCAGAGCTGTGTTGGCAGACTAGTATGTGTCTCTGGCAGCTGTCCAGGCTCTGTGGCTGCACAACCAGCCCATATCATCAACCCTCCAACACCGTGCTCCAAAGTGGCTGTGAGGTAGAACTATTTTTAACTTTCTTTCGGAAATTGCTCCAGCTTTGGGTGTTTTTTTTTTTTAAACCTTTGTTTAGGTGAAGTTTTTTTCAGCTTTACATGTGCTTTAGGAAATTTTGGGATTAACCCAGATGAAGCTTGTGAATCTAAACCAAGCTCTTGGGTTTTTAGAGGTTTCTCTGTGCACTGCACAGCTTGAATGTTCTCTCTTGAGGCGATAAAAGTTGTCATGAGTGTTGTTTGGACAGGGTTTTCTAGAAGTCTGTGTAAATCAACCTTTGCTCATCTGAGGTCTTTCAAAAGAAAGCTTCTCTTCTGCTTTTGCGTATTTTCTGATGATCCTCAGTAAACCTGGTCTGTGTGGAAGCTCCGTGGTGGTACTCGTCCTCGCCCACATGTTTCCCATATTTAGCTGTTTTCTGCTAAAGGAAAGAACAGCATGTGGATAAAAGTATAAATTGTTCTTCATCTGAGACAAAAATTCCAGTCTTTTTTTAAAACAAATGTTTTTTTAAACTTTGACAGGAACAGTCACATTTGAACATCGCATTTTATAATGTGTCAGCTTTTTCGGAGAGAAGTTCCAAAAAAGTTTGATAAACATCAGGGTGATGTGTTCAGGGTTTAAGGCAGAACTCCTCATAGTTCATTATTGACCAGAATACAGATCTGGCTTTCAGAAGGGATAATGTTTTTAACAGCTTGAGTTTGCGGCACTCGTGTGTCTGCTGGCAGCCAGCTGCTGCGGTTAATGTTGCAGCTGATCGGTATCAGAACAGGTGAGCTCGGTCGGTGGGGTGATGGCATGTAACGGAGAGACTCCCGTGCGGTTATACAACAGCCTCTCATACGCTCAGGGGTTGCGTAAGCAGCGTCGGAATATGGATTAACACTCCATAATGACTGTTGTGCTTCAGTGTAATTGGTTCAGACAGAATGCATGAGCCCAGTCACCCTGCTGTGTGCACATCTTTATTACAGGCTGCTGCTAAAACCTTTAAAGAAGCAGCAGGCTGAGTGTAAACAGCAGCATCTCTGATTTAACCACGCTAAACCACAGTCCAAGTGATCTCCTGTGATGTGTGGACACATTCAACATCTTTGGAAGCTCCACACTGAGGATCTACACAGTTAAAGCCCAAGAAGAAGAAGCAGTGAAAGCACAGGGGGCAGACATTTTTGAAATGTGAACTCATAGATATCCATGAGGACATGTGTGTGTTTCCAGGAAGTATTTATGATTATAATTCTTAAAAGTAAGGATAACCAAAGGAATCAAATATAGCTCAGGTTTATGGAAGCATATTGGATTCAACTATAAACAAATAAGGAAAGAAACAGGCAATCTTCATTCTTAACATTTTCTTGCATTAAAGAAACCCAAACAGATGAGCTTTATTCAAATTTATTCAGAAATGCAAAATAGAAAAACAAAAACTGGCATTTTTTGCTCTAATTTTTTTTCCATTTTACGCTGGAACAGTTGTCGTTCCCTAAGAGAAAAAGTAATGATAATTCTGGGGAGTTTGGTTTAATAATTTAAGCACTTTTGCTGTTTATATTGACCCAGTCAGCTCAGAGCTCAGGTGGATTTATTGAAAAACTGGCTGTAATTCCTTTTCTGCATCAACACAGACAGAAATAAACACTTCATTCTGATCAAAATAACTAATACTTCCAACATTTTGTTTTGTAGTGATTGTTCATGAAGTAAATAGGATGTATTATAAAATGTATCATTATTATTACCTGCACAATAAATCGCAAATTTATTGTTATCGCGATATCAAGCTGTGCAATACTTGTATCGCAAAAGACGGCGAAAATCGCTATAAATTGTGACTTTAAATGTCCAGAAAAAATCTTATGGCAGCTTGAAGTATTTAACGAGTCAAATAAATCCCTTTTTATGGATTTGACCAATCAGATGGAGCCTTTTTATGTTAGATGCTTACCTCCTATGTAGACGAGGGGCATTTGGAGTTTATTTTAAGTTATGTTGACTCTTAGTTAAATGAAACGGTTGCAGTGACATGGAAATTATGTATTTATTTGTTTTGATATTTGTTCATGTATCGCAAGTTATATCGTCATTGCAATATTGATCACATGCGTCGCATATATGAGTTTTCCTCGTGCAGCCTTAATTATTATTTAATGAAAGTAAATCAGAAGGAATGCTAAAACGTTTGAACAGTTCAGACATGAAAAGGAAAAGGTTTCCAAATCTTGAGGGGAGTTGCATTAAAATAAAATCCCATCCAAAAAAAATCTTTAAGAAAAGTGATATTTTCAATATAAACGAGCTGATAAAACTTTACTGACAAAAAGCTACCAGAGTCTGAGAAAACCAGAGCTTTTCTTCCAAACTTTTAGTGTTTTTTCTATCCCAGTATTTTCTGTGCAGTGTATAAACCTGTCAGAAACATTATAAATACCGGTATGTCAATCATGCAGCTCTTTCAGAAACCCCCCTCCTTCCTTTTTGTCACAATCAAACTCCTTGTGCAGATCTTCGTGTGAGTCCTGGTTGTTGTACGCGTCCAGGCGCTCTGTGTCAGAGAGCCGCCTCGTGTTTCGTTCTTTGATTGCATCTTCCAAAGCCCAACATGTGACCTGATGTGGAAGCAGTTGAGGTTTTACATGAACTCACATTTGGAATATGGTTATTCGAAGCGTAGCTCACAAAACACACGTCCACAGCAGCGGGGCAGTGCAGAGACTGAGAACTGATTAACTTCAACAAGGCCGCAGCTTTTGAAGATTTCTGTTTTCTTATACAGTTTATGAGCTTTTACTCAACTTTGCTAATGAATGCAAGTCATTTTTATTTCTTCATCTGTGATATTTGTACACAGTGTGTTTTTTATTACCAAAAGAGGAAACATTGATTTACTCTTGCACAACAATGCATTGATCTTGCAACCGATGATAGAATAAATTGACAGGCTGTGTGTGAATGACCTCTACACAGTGTCTGGTGTGTAAACCATCAGAGAAGGAATAGGCTTGGATAACGATTCCTTGTCTTTTTGCAGGACATGGAAAGAACCACAAAGATGCAGCATCAGTGCGCGCCACACACCCGATCCCAGCAGCCTGCGGGATCTACTACTTTGAAGTAAAGATTGTCAGTAAAGGTCGAGACGGGTGAGTTGAAAGAAGTTGGAGCTTGACTGCTTCTGTTGTCTGATTCTACAAATCTCACTGGGATTTTATGAACTATTGTACAGAGCCAAATCAGGATCAGCTTAAAGTGAATGCAAAACCAGATATAAATTGAAAAAAAAGGGTAAAAATTGAAAGAAAAAAAACAGTTTTAAATTCGAAAGTAAACATAGTAATTTTGGGGGTTAAAATTGCAGAAATACTGAAAAGCTTAATTTAACCTATACAAACCTACAACTGTAACCAAGTCAAAAATATTGTTGACATGTATTTTATATGTTTGATGTTCATTTCTCTCCTGTTTTGCAACAGTTTCAATTCAGACTTTTTGTTTTTGTAGTTGAGTCCATTAACTGTATCAGAACTGGACTGTATGAGTGAGTGTGACGACACCCATAGAAACGATTTACCTGCAGCTCCAACCAAATGAAGTCAATTCATATTTTCATGCCAGTGATGTCGGCATATTGGAACCGGAAATCGTCCATCAGCAGTAATTGGCCAGAATCGGTCTGAGTCAACATTTCTATGTCTCTTGCCAGTCAGGAGTGAGCTTGTTGTAAGTCCACATCCCTACTACTTGAAAGAGGGGTTCTGGAGAATCTGTCAATCTAACGTATGTAATGTTAGACATTAGATACGTTAGATGACTTAAGCCTTGTTTTCACTGAGCAGTACGGTCTGGTCTGGTCTAGTCCGGTCCAGTTTAGAATGGTCCAGGCAATTCAAGTGAGCGTTTCCACTCAAAGTTGGACCGCCGCATGCGGGGTGAAGCTAACAACAACAACAACAATGGAGCTCATCCAGCAGCTCATTTTTTTCCGCTTCAGCTTTTTGTACTTTGTATAAACAAAGCATTTAATGTTGTTTGAGAAAAAGATTGCGGACGACTAAGAGAGGAATACAGCTGCCTTCTGGAAGTTTTATTTTGTAGTACTGACCTTCAGCCAGTCAAAAGCTTTCAACAGTAGCTCCGCCCTAACTGATCCTTTCCATTTGTATATGGACCTACAACGAACAGGACCCAAAAATAGTTTGATTCGGTCCGGCTCAGTAGGTCCACTTTACAATGGAAACGCTCTAAACACTGGACGTGTCAATAACACATCAATGTTGTTATTGAGGCATCTGATTAAGTTGCACTGCAGAAAAAAAATATAGTTAAGGAATTATTAACAAAGGAGCATGAGAAGATGCTGCTTTTTTGATCCTTTCTTCAACGACTTTACAATGTCGGGTCACATGACCTCAGAGGTCATGTGATGCAGGACTATCTAATCACAATGCATTATAAAAACAATTTGGACACCATGCTCACTTTTGTTTTTGTTTTTTAACGGCGGATATGACATTACGGAATTCACAAAGTGAAAATCTAATCAATATGAGTGTTCTACAATGACTATTTATGGATCCAATGTGTTCTAATGATGAAAATGTTGACAGTTTATTAAAAAATATATATATTTTTGTCATACTACCTTCACATCTGGCATGTTCAAAGGCAATGCATTGTGGGCTATATCTAGTGAGCATCGATACACACTGGTTTTTCGCAGAGACTTCTGGGAATTTTCTAGGGAACTCGATTTTAGAGTTGTAGATTGGGACAGCACTACAAAATGGGGAACGCATACATAGTGTACTGTGTTGTGAGTAGTGAAGGAATTTGGACACAACAAGTCCAAATATGTCAATCCAACTTAAACTAATTTGCATCAATGTATGTTCATTGTTGTTTGGACGTAGACTGGTGTAATAAAAAAACGTTGCTGGTGTTCAGTGTATGAAGTAAAAAGGCTCGGTTTATCCTGCATGAACTTTGTGAACTGTCACATTTAAGACGGTGAGCCTTTTTTTGTCTTAAGTATGAAATCCAGTATTGAATGTGATGTTAGTCGTGAGGTCAGCGTGCAGAAAGACATTTCTGCTCCTGCTCCGCACATTCACCCTGCTGCTTTATTGCACCCAGGACAGGACAGCTGTTGCAGTGGTGGCTTGAGAATTTGTTAACTTGCTTCATCAGTATTTCTCTGCACTGAGTCATCAGCACAGCATCGGCCTTCATGCTACCGGCTGCAGCTCATTGTTTCACTGCCTTAATGGATTCAGCTTCGTCCCTTCATGAGGATATTTGAAGCTTAAACTCATCTGCAGTGTCTGCAAATGGCAGCTTTAGCAACATTTTTGATTAGATTTCAAAATACTTCTCAGAAATCAACAACTTTCTCCTATCTGCAGCAAAACAGACTTTTCATTCAGGTCTGATTTGTTTCAAACATCTCATCTTGGACAAGTTTTTTTTGTTTTTTAAATTGCTTTATCTTTCCAATCTTCCAAAACTCCTTACCCATGACCAGACAGATACTGCAGGGCTTCATAATCACATCAAACACTTCCTGCAGTCTTTCATCTGAACCTCTTCCTGCCTTTTTAAACTTTTGCAAAGAACTACAGTGCAGTAAGACACTTATCTGCCCACATTTGAGCAATTCTATAATTGTTCCTGACATCTGATGTCTGGAAATCCCAGTCTACAAGTGTAAGAGCTATTGAAAGTCCCTGTGAATGCCATCTGCAATGCAGAGAGTTTGTACATTTTAGCGACTAATGCTCAAACCTAAACTTTGTTTATAGGAGGTCCTCAAAATGTTCCAAAATTTTTCTGAATTCTGAACTACATTAAAAACTGTTGCCATAAAAAAAGAGATCCAAGAACAAATGTTTTGAAAGAATGACATTTCATGGAAAACAAAGCAATGGTTATGGTTAGAAAAGATGTTAATACACTCTTTTTTAAGTCCAATTTTACCAATAAAAACCTTGAGTTTGAGGCTTTGGCTTCAAGAACAATAAATATCTGGAGACTAGTGTTCTGTTGAACCTGTGAAGACTTAAGTATTCAAGTTAAGATCCTATTAAATTTAGACTATTTCTTTTCTGCAACAACAATGAGCATCAGAAGAATCTGGAAGATTCACAGATTTTCTGCCTTTTTTTAAGCTCATCCATCAGCCTGCAGTTTGTAAGGAGAATCGTATTTTTGTATGTTTGAACACCTCGGGGATCTGGACATCCACATGGATCCACCTGCAGAAAGACTCTTAGGTGATGTCTGAATTCCTTCACTACTCCTTAACCCATAAAAACTATGGATTGCAAGACTATTTAGTGCCCTGGATTTTAAATGCAATGCATTGTGGGCTTTAATAACCAATCGAGTGTGGTAAATGGTAAATGGCGTATACTTATATAGCGCCTTTCTTCCTACAAGGACAAAGCGCTTTACAGTCACAGACCCATTCACCCAGTCACACACACATTCACACACACAGTCACACACTGGTGGTCGCTCCGCTGCCAAACACAGGCGCCTGCCTACCACCAGAGGCAAGGTGGGGTTCAGTGTCTTGCCCAAGGACACTTCGACTCATGGGCGTGCAAGGCGGGAATCGAACCTGCAACCTTACGATCATGGGACGACCGCCCTACCGCTACACCACGGCCGCCCCCAAGAGTGTGCATCAATGCAGGCTGATTTTTCGCTAATAAATATCAGGGCTAAAATGGTAAACACTCTTTATGATGCACTACGTAGTGAGTGGTCAGGAAATGTGGACACAACCTAAATTTGGTTTTGTTGTTTTTGTCTTTAATCTAAAATCTTACACAACAAAATTTGAGTGAAACATTTTTCTGGCAGAAATAACAGATTTCTTTTGCCGCCGTTGGAAGCTGATGATATGTAGTTCAGATTATTCCGAATTTTTTAAAAATTGTAATATTCTTAAAAAACCTTTTAATGAATATTATCTTCCATAGAAAAAAAATGAGTCAAAATGAATTGTGTGTGTGGAAAGGCAGACAGCAGTTTGTCTCATCAGTAATAGGATGGAAAAAAAAGAGTTATTATTATTATCTACTTAAAAAAATACTGCGTCATATTTATACATTTTAAATGAATGAAACTTTTGTTCAAAAACGCCTCAAATCTATGTGTATTTTTGTTAAAATAGTAATGTAAGTGACACAGCCTGGCTTGAAGCGTCTTGTCTTTAATTTTGGAACCAAAACCCCGAAGCAGAAATTGTAGCTGCCAAAACAATCATGACTAATCAAGAAAAAGGATTGTTGGTTGCAGCCGTAGTTTTTTTTTTTTTTGTTCTTCAAAGTGTTTTATTGGGATTGACTTGGGACTTTTAAAAGCACAAGGCTGAGCCATTTTCTTCTTCCTTTCTAGATTCAACTGTGTTTGTAAAAAAGTGCTTAAAGTGTTAGATTTTTTCCCCATAAACAGCAGGAACGTAAGCTTTCGGAAGAGGATAACTCATCTTCCTCCTTGGCTCATGTTGAACGCTGCTTCTGTTACTCTGCAGACATTTATGGCTGGGTTTGCTAGAGCTGAATGATCTCAGCTCGTGCCAAACGCTCTTAGCTAACAGCATCCATGACTTTTTCAATTGAGCAAAAAGCTTTTTCTGTTATTTTTGTAGTTGGTCCTGGTATGACAGGTTGAAGGCATCAAAGCTGACCTCTGAGCTTCCACACCAACTCCCACAGTTGCCGTTTGAACTCGTCCTTGGAGACAGTTCTTTCTGCAGCCACTGTTTATGATACCAGAGCGGTTCAAAGACACTCGGCTCTTTTCAGAGCACATAGAACACAGCTGCCATGAAATGTATTGAGACGTGTAAACATGATGTCTAAAACCAGCGGGTGCTTGTGCTGCTCTCTGCAGGTACATGGGCATCGGCCTGTCCGCCCAGGGAGTCAACATGAACAGACTGCCTGGTGAGTAACATGTGAATGATGACACTGAAGCATAACAAGTGGGAAGATGATCAAAGAGATGTTTTGGGTCTTGAATTGATCTCAGGGTAATGTCTTAGTCACATGCACCCGTATGGGGGGTTGACCGGGTCCGGGGAGGGGAGGAGAGAAGAGTGGCCACATCTTAAGGTGATAAATGTAACATTAAGTATTTTTAAGGGTAATGTAATTGCATACACTTATGACGTACGGGCACCTACAGGAATGTCTGACGGAAGAAGCTGCGTTTAGCATGTTCTTGAATGCCCGATGTGAAGGTAGTATGACATGTTGTATGTTTGCTATGATGTATTTTTGTTCTACGGGCTGACCAAGCATTCTTTTTTCTGGATATTTCTTGAGGGTGACCTGTGTGCCCTTGTACCGGTTCGCCCATTTTCCTCCCTTTTCACCTGCTGCCCATATCCATCTGTACGGGCAGTTGTGGCTGAGGCATAAGGAATGGCAGGCAATAGGGGAAATATCATGGGGTTTATGGTTGGGGCAACCAGGAGAAAGGGGTGAAATGCGAGTTTCTCTGTGTATATGTGAGATATTCCTGAATGGCGGGCTGGACTAAAGCCAGCATTTCAGCTGCTCAGACAGGCTGGCATAAAAACATCCTGCGCTGCTTTTTCCTTTTGTTCTGTCTTCGTTTGCACACAGGACACACTGTTCTGGACAATTAAGCAGCATGAGAAGTGCTGTCCAAAACCCTGACATCTTCTAATTACCTAATGGTCAATATTTCCAGCTCTGACTTCATCAGCTGATATTGCAGTCAGGCCTGATGATTGTCTCTCTCTGCTTGTACTTGACAGAACAGGAAGGTTTTTTATCCATGTCACAAACTCTGGAAAGGTTTGATTTTAGGCCAGGCTCAGAGTGCAGATACTTTTATACAGAAGTGGAGATGGAGATCATGTGGACTTGGTATGCATGGAGGATAGAAAGAAACTGATTTAGTGGTTGTGAGTGGAAATGCTGTTTGGTTGTAGAGTCAGCAGCCTTACGGCTATAGAAACATGTCTGGGCATGTTGCTGAGTGCTCATGGATCAGAGGCAGATGATGTGGACTCTGGCTTATGCTTTGACCTCAGACTAATCCGATTTTAGGAAAAACATTTCCTTTCACTTTGCACAGATAGCTCAGTTTTTATTTCAAAATAGAAATGACTCCAAGATTAATAAACTATAAAAACAATTCTCACTTTGATTGCATTTAGCAAACAAACTTTTGTCTTCTTTTTCGTTATTAATTTGATTGCATAAAACAATAAAACCAATGTTTTCCTTTTGCTATAGTTATTCTTATATTTTTAGTTTTAATGCCATCCATATCTTCTGCTCACCTCAGCTGATTTTAACCAGCAAAATTACAGCAACTTCTTCCATTGAAAATGAACGGGTTCAAATTTCTAACTATCTTCATTTTAAAACCCTTTCAGTGATAAAAGCTGCTATGATCTTTTTCAGCTCTCAGTTTACATAAATTTGACATAAATCCGTATTTTGTTGCTGCATAATGAATGCCTGTGAAGACATTATTCCAACTACCGCTAAACATTTTTGTAAAGGTATGGGACTATGGAATAATCATACAACTTCTTTTTATTTGCTGTGGTTTGTTCAAAACACATTTTGGATTTTAGCTAGTTTTGTGTTATGTATCATTGTTGGCTTAAAGGAAGCTTGTTTAGCAAGTTTGCTGAAATCATTTAGATGATTGTAGTTTTTATCTGTTTTTTAGGACAATAAAAGTGTAGCATCTGTACCTCTTTTTACTATCAGCTGAGCAAAAACAACAAGAAGCTTCAGCAACAGTGCAATTAAACCATTTCTGCAGGAAATACAATTTATGTAGTTTTAGTTTATCACTGATTTTCTGCTGCTGCTTCACAAACAAGAGCTTTTATATGAAATTGATTTGCTTTGTATCCCCAAAAGGGTGTTTTAAATTTTACTGGAATTACAGAATTAACCGCAACAAATGAGTCGAGCCAAACAGGAGAAACAGTGAGGAAAACAAACACTATCCATCCGCACTTCTACTTTCCACCTACTCTTTTTATAATTTTGTTCTGTGTTGTCATTTTTGTTTTATAAAATTAGAGGTAGTGTTCTGTGTTGATTCAGTTTAATCAGTCCTTTTATTTTTTTAGAAAAAGACATTTAAAACGGTTTCAACCTCTTCACGCCATTTAATCCTGGACCCCAATTTCTTTAGCATTAAATTGAAAAAAATATATTTAAAAAATATTTGTAAATTAACTCAGGCTGGAAGGGTTAAATAAGGGATGATGGCTGATGAGGTGTGCATTATCAGAAATTAGAGGGCGACACAGAAGCTTTCGTAAAGTCAGTTTATTTCTGAAAATGCACACCTTGAAGGCCATTATTCCGCTTTAACCATGGTCACTTCCAAATGAAATAAATACTCAATCAATTTTTAGCACCTTTTACTTTTACTTAATGGCTGAGCCGGGACCGACCTCGGCTGTGGCAGCAAACCAAAGTGATAAGTACTGGTCGTCATGCTGGGTTAAATAAAGCAACAGTTTCTTTCAAGAAGCCATGCAGTGATGTAGAACATTTGAGCTACATGACCTGAGCTATTTTTTTTTATGTACATCATCATTGTCGATTATCACTTTTTAATCCACACCCAGCAGCCAATCAGAATTTGACACAAAAGTTTCATACAGGCGTCTTGAGCTGAGTTTTTGTGATGAACTGGAGGAGTCAATTTACTAAAGAAAATCTGCAAATACTAAAAAACGCAAATACGTAGAGGAACTCCATATAGCAGTGCTTCTCAATTATTTTTTGCCAGGCTCCCCCAGGAAAAAGAAAATGTTTCGCGACCCCCTTAACCCACCACCCACCCATCCACACACACACACACACACACACACACACCTACAGGTTACTGTGGTTTGCAAGGACATTTTTCAGAAACAAGTTTGTTGGTTAATTATAAGGACCCCACTTTCTGTCTTTTCTACCAAGAAATTAAATACTTAAAAAAATCTATTTTAGGTCATAAAACAAAGAAATCACTTCAAATTTAGTTTACACGCAACACAACCAGAACTGTAGCTATCTGACTTTATGCATACTTATGAGGACATGTATAATTAGGTTATTAAGTCCCGCCTATGACAAAAACAGACATTTCAAGGACTATGAACATTGTAAAGACAATGGCTTTAATGCTCCAAAGGAATGCACCCCAGTCCATTGTGGGGTCAAACACAAATGCCTTTTATCATATAAACACTGCAATGTCAACATTCTGTTTGGGGAATATACTACTCACATTATCCCAAGCTATTCTGGAAAAAAAACAAGGACACCACTGGAGTGAATTTAAATGCCAGGGCTTTGGTAAAGAAAATTGAAGTTATTGATATACATCCACTATATACATTTATTCATAATCAAAAAAATGACTGGAAACATGTGTAACTTAAAGTCACACATTATTGTAAACTTTGTTCTAGTAAATAACATGATCATTCCAGTGGTATGTTTCTTGTGCTTCAGTGTCACATAGCACTCATTTATACTTCAGAGTTGTGCAGAAACAGCTAAAAGAAACTTGCTGGCTATTATATCATGAAGGATAATAAGGCTTAAAATGTCTTGGTTTCATAATAAATATGCATTTCTTAAGTTCTTACTTGTGATTTAAATCAGTACATTTTCTTGTGAACAAGCTGACTGTGCACAAGCCCTGTCTGGCAGGAAACTGAACGAGAGCCCTGAAGATTATATTCAATTCTGTTACTTTAAATTGTAAATACATTTTTATATATAGATGAATGAACACAAAAAATCCCAATCTGGCACTGAACAGCCAAGTTTATTTTGAACAATGGTGAAACAGATCATAAATGTCTCCTAACTTTTTGGCCACCTGTCTTCTCTTCAACAAACTTGTAACATATATTCTTCAAACTATGCTTATTCATTCAACAGCTGTTTTCCTTTTGCTGTTTTTTCCTTTTTTGAATCAGGCCACGATTTCTGACAAAGTCTATTATGTTTTGGACTGGGCGACTAGCTAGTGTAGGATGCTCACCACTCCTACACTGTTTGATTTCAACAACAGTAGCCAGCTTTCCATTAGCAATGTGTTCCTGGAAATGCCTCATCACAGCTGCAATTTCTTTGGGAGACCATGGACGTTTTTGCTTTCTACGTGGATCTTCCATCTCAGCATAATTTTCAGGGAGGGCTACAAAGAGGGAGGGGTTTAGGGGATATGAGAGAGAGCGAGAGAGAGAGAGCAATTAATTAATTGATCAAGACTAAATTAAGACATTTTTCACTGTTTTACTGTGCTAAACTATAAAAACAAGAGCTTCAACGGAAGCGTCCCATCTTCAGAGTTGTCATCAGTTGGTTGTATGTGACGTACTTAAAAAACAGCTGATTGTCACTGAGCCGGAGTCACCTGTCAGACTTAAAATTTGTTCTGTAACAATGACGGCTCTTGTCTAACATGTTCATTTGCATTCTGTTAGGTACAATTAAGAAAGCAAGAAAATGCCAAACTTATTAATTTTAGAGCAGAAAAAGAATTACAAATGGAGCAAAATCTGGTAAAATATCTAGAACTGTCTTTGACACGTTTTACAATGACCTGTGTTTTTGTGAACATCATCTACAGACATGTAATTATTTATTTCTTAACTGTCCCCTTAAAAAAGACAACTCCATTAAAGAAATTTTTAAGTGACCATGTACGAAGTCCAACTTAAACGAAAAATACTCACCTTTATATTTGACACAAATCCATTTCCTGGCACTTAAGGGGCCATGACAGAATGCACATTTTTCAAATGATGAAGCTGATGAAGAACCCACTTTATGTTGGAAGCTCTGCAAAGAGAATAAAACATTTTGTTATTTACTACAAACACTACAACTTCCTATAAAAAAGTAACATCTCTGTGTAGCATGCCAAATTTGTAATTTGATTATATTTTTTGAAAATCTATTTTTCTGTTTTGAAATTCTTTTATGAAGAGTAATACCTGTGGTTTGCCTTTTTATCAGATGTAAAAAGTTTTGGAAAAATGAATAAATGGACCTGGTAATTTAACCATATTGCCATGCAAAATTCAAAAATCTGTCTGTAGTATCCATCTATCCATCTACAGTACCTATCTGTGTGTGTGTGTGTGGAGGGGCCTTCCAAAGAGCAATGTTGAGAAAAGGTATTGAGAGAATCACTGCTTGACAAGATCCAAATGAACAATGACCAAAACTATCACCGAGTCCCCTCTAACATGTACACCAGACAGTAACCTACATTCAAGGGACTGTTACATTTACACATGGACACGTAAGAATCAGATGATTACACCAAACAGTCCCCACAATGTCTGTGTCATACTACACCACTTTGCAGGGACTGTGTCTACTCCTGTCACTATAAATTACAAAGACAGCATTTTCTGTATGTGTTGTCAAAAAAACCAAAACACATTAATGATCACCTGTTTCTCATCTGGGAGTGAGGTCGAGGCCTTTGGTGTATCGTTATCAGCAGGATGTCTGTCTTCTGAAATCTTGGAGTAAACACAAAAAAACACAGACATTAACAGCAATTCCACAATACTTTACCTACTTTTACAAAAATAACTCTTGGGAAGGGCCTTCCACAGAGCAATGTTGAGCAAAAGTATTGAGAGAATCACTGCTTGACAAGATCCAAATGAACAATGACCAAAACTATCACCGAGTCCCCTCTAACATGTACACCAGACAGTAACCTACATTTAAGGGACTGTTACATTTACACATGGACACGTAAAATTCAGATGATTACACCACACAGTCCCCACAATGTCTGTGTCATACTACAACACTTTGCAGGGACTGTGTCTACTCCTGTCACTATAAATGACAAAGACAGCATTTTCTGTATGTGTTGTCAAAACAACCAAAACACATTAATGATCACCTGTTTCTCATCTGGGACTGAGGTCGATGCAATTGGTGTATCGTTATCAGCAGGATGTCTTTCTTCTGAAATCTTGGAATAAACACAAAAAAAGCACAGACATTAACAGCAATTCCACAATACTTTACCTACTTTTACAAAAATAACTCTTGGGAGGGGCCTTCCACAGAGCACTGTTGAGCAAAGGTATTGAGAGAATCACTGCTTGACAAGATCCAAATGAACAATGACCAAAACTATCACTGAGTCCTCTCTAACATGTACACCAGACAGTAACCTACATTCAAGGGACTGTTACATTTACACATGGACACGTAAAATTCAGATGATTACACCAAACAGTCCCCACAATGTCTGTGTCATACTACACCACTTTGCAAGGACTGTGTCTACTCCTGTCACTATAAATTACAAAGACAACATTTTCTGTACGTGTTGTCAAAACAACCAAAACACATTAATGATCACCTGTTTCTCATCTGGGAGTGAGGTCGAGGCCTTTGGTGTATCGTCATCAGCAGGATGTCTGTCTTCAGAAATCTTGGAGTAAACAAAAGAAACACACAGACATTAAGAGCATTTCCACAATACTTTACTTACTTTTACAAAAATAACTCTTGGGAGGGGCCTTCCACAGAGCAATGTTGAGCAAAGGTATTGAGAGAATCACTGCTTGACAAGATCCAAATGAACAATGACCAAAACTGTCACTGAGTCCTCTCTAACATGTACACCAGACAGTAACCTACATTCAAGGGACTGTTACATTTACACATGGACACGTAAGATTCAGATTATTACATTAAACAGTCCCCATAATGTCTGTGTCACACTACACCACTCTACAGGGACTGTGTCTACTCCTGTCACTATAAATTACAAAGACAGCATTTTCTGTATGTGTTGTCAAAACAACCAAAACACATTAATGATCACCTGTTTCTCATCTGGGAGTGAGGTCGATGCCTTTGGTGTATCGTCATCAGCAGGATGTCTGTCTTCTGAAATCTTGGAGTAAACACAAAAAAACACAGACATTAACAGCAATTCCACAATACTTTACCTACTTTTACAAAAATAACTCTTGGGAGGGGCCTTCCACAGAGCAATGTTGAGCAAAGGTATTGAGAGAATCACTGCTTGACAAGATCCAAATGAACAATGACCAAAACTATCACTGAGTCCTCTCTAACATGTACACCAGACAGTAACCTACATTCAAGGGACTGTTACATTTACACATGGACACGTAAAATTCAGATGATTACACCAAACAGTCCCCACAATGTCTGTGTCATACTACACCACTTTGCAAGGACTGTGTCTACTCCTGTCACTATAAATTACAAAGACAACATTTTCTGTACGTGTTGTCAAAACAACCAAAACACATTAATGATCACCTGTTTCTCATCTGGGAGTGAGGTCGAGGCCTTTGGTGTATCGTCATCAGCAGGATGTCTGTCTTCAGAAATCTTGGAGTAAACAAAAGAAACACACAGACATTAAGAGCATTTCCACAATACTTTACTTACTTTTACAAAAATAACTCTTGGGAGGGGCCTTCCACAGAGCAATGTTGAGCAAAGGTATTGAGAGAATCACTGCTTGACAAGATCCAAATGAACAATGACCAAAACTGTCACCGAGTCCTCTCTAACATGTACACCAGACAGTAACCTACATTCAAGGGACTGTTACATTTACACATGGACACGTAAGATTCAGATTATTACATTAAACAGTCCCCATAATGTCTGTGTCACACTACACCACTCTACAGGGACTGTGTCTACTCCTGTCACTATAAATTACAAAGACAGCATTTTCTGTATGTGTTGTCAAAACAACCAAAACACATTAATGATCACCTGTTTCTCATCTGGGAGTGAGGTCGATGCCTTTGGTGTATCGTTATCAGCAGGATGTCTGTCTTCTGAAATCTTGGAGTAAACACAAAAAAACACAGACATTAACAGCAATTCCACAATACTTTACCTACTTTTACAAAAATAACTCTTGGGAGGGGCCTTCCACAGAGCAATGTTGAGCAAAGGTATTGAGAGAATCACTGCTTGACAAGATCCAAATGAACAATGACCAAAACTATCACTGAGTCCTCTCTAACATGTACACCAGACAGTAACCTACATTCAAGGGACTGTTACATTTACACATGGACACGTAAAATTCAGATGATTACACCAAACAGTCCCCACAATGTCTGTGTCATACTACACCACTTTGCAAGGACTGTGTCTACTCCTGTCACTATAAATTACAAAGACAACATTTTCTGTACGTGTTGTCAAAACAACCAAAACACATTAATGATCACCTGTTTCTCATCTGGGAGTGAGGTCGAGGCCTTTGGTGTATCGTCATCAGCAGGATGTCTGTCTTCAGAAATCTTGGAGTAAACAAAAGAAACACACAGACATTAAGAGCATTTCCACAATACTTTACTTACTTTTACAAAAATAACTCTTGGGAGGGGCCTTCCACAGAGCAATGTTGAGCAAAGGTATTGAGAGAATCACTGCTTGACAAGATCCAAATGAACAATGACCAAAACTGTCACTGAGTCCTCTCTAACATGTACACCAGACAGTAACCTACATTCAAGGGACTGTTACATTTACACATGGACACGTAAGATTCAGATTATTACATTAAACAGTCCCCATAATGTCTGTGTCACACTACACCACTCTACAGGGACTGTGTCTACTCCTGTCACTATAAATTACAAAGACAGCATTTTCTGTATGTGTTGTCAAAACAACCAAAACACATTAATGATCACCTGTTTCTCATCTGGGAGTGAGGTCGATGCCTTTGGTGTATCGTCATCAGCAGGATGTCTGTCTTCTGAAATCTTGGAGTAAACACAAAAAAACACAGACATTAACAGCAATTCCACAATACTTTACCTACTTTTACAAAAATAACTCTTGGGAGGGGCCTTCCACAGAGCAATGTTGAGCAAAGGTATTGAGAGAATCACTGCTTGACAAGATCCAAATGAACAATGACCAAAACTATCACTGAGTCCTCTCTAACATGTACACCAGACAGTAACCTACATTCAAGGGACTGTTACATTTACACATGGACACGTAAGATTCAGATTATTACATTAAACAGTCCCCATAATGTCTGTGTCATACTACACCACTTTGCAGGGACTGTGTCTACTCCTGTCACTATAAATTACAGAGACAATATTTTCTGTATGTGTTGTCAAAACACATTAATGATCACCTGCTTCTCATCTGGGAGTGAGGTCGTTGCAATTGGTGTATCGTCATCAGCAGGATGTTTGTCTTCTGAAATCTTGGAGTAAACAAAAAGAAAGTAACAGACATTAACAGCAATTCCACAATACTTAACTTAATTAGCAGACCGGTGTAGTTCATCTACCACTGTCACTATCCACCCTAGTACTAGTTGTTAGTATTTATAATAATACTCACTTAGATAATAACAGTTTTGTCGGCTTTAATATTTTTCCGCTTTGTGAAGTTCTATTTTATATTTACCTTCATTCTCCATGGCCAGTCTGAGTCTCCATTGTTATAAGTAATCGCTTCCTTTGGTTTAATGTCTTTTGTTGCAAAAACACATAAATGAGGATGTCCTTTCACCGTGACCGTTTTGATTTTGCCATTTGGGTTGATATGGTCATCATTGACCAGTCTTCCCAATGAGCCGTCCTCTTTCGCTGCATCAATACTGAAATTAGAAAAATTCCCATGTAGAAGATTGCTTAACTTTAAATGAAATGACTATTTCTTATTTCAGTAGATAAGACTAGCATTTTTTCATTTTGTGTGCCAGTAACCTTACAAATATGTGTATCAATATATCATGATTTACATACCACAGCTGTTTTCCATTGTAACAAAACTCAAACATGAAGACTTTTAAGCCTTTGTGGTACAGTTTAACTCTCCTTTCATACTTCTTTTTTTCCATCAAATCCCCTCTGTATTCAACAAGAAATTCTCCTCGTTCTAAGTGTCTCTTTGCAAACACTACTCGACCTAACAGAAGAAGTAAAAATGTAAATCACAATATGTATTTAAAAGAAGTACTTTTTTAAATCTTGAAATCTTTGCAACTCACCTTTGAGAGAGTTAATGAATTTCACGTCCAATCCTTCTCTGTCCTTACCCCTGGATGCATAGTATACCGCTTCATCCTTGGGTTTTACTCTTATTCTCTGGGGTCTCTGGACTCCTTTCTGTTATTATCAAAATATTTGGATTTTAGCAAACAGACAAACACTTTTAAAATAATATCTATAACACAGGGGTGGCTAACCCTGATCCTCCAGAGCCTCAACCCTGACTTCTTTCCAGCTCTCTCTGGACTGCTTGATGCTGACAAACCTAAATCAGGTGTGTTCATTCAATCAGTCAGCTAATCAACAGCAAGCTGGTTAGGGAAACTGGAAAACAGGCAGGGTTGAGGCTCTTGAGGACCAGGGTTAGCCACCCCTGATCTAAAGCATAAATTAATCCTGGTTTGAGCAGTCCAGGTTCTGGGGTTTCTGAACAGGATCTGGTCTTAGGTGGTCTCAGTCCGCAAAAATGTAGTGGAATGTTCCTTCAGTGCCCTCACAAATCGGAAGCTGTAAATAGGACACTAAGCCTCATTTCAAATAGCCACACATTTTTAAAGGCCCTACCAAGTATTTAACTCCTACAGCAGTAACATGCTTCCTGAAATTACCATATTTTCACGACCATGAGGTGCAATGGGTTTTAGGGTGCAGGCACGTTAAAACAAACCAGTAAAACATATATGCTAGTTTGTGTTTTAAAAAGGCAGCAGGAGCAAAAATGAGTTGGTTGTGATTTATGTTTTCAGTCATCAAATCAGCATCTAGAAATCCATCAAAGGCCTCAGTAAAGTGCAAGCAGACACATCTTTAACCTTTCCTACTTTGTATGCCCCCCCCCCCTCCTTCTCTAAAAATGAGACCTTCTGCCGCTTATTAATACAAATAAAATGTTATGAAAAAATATGTGCGTGGGTTATTTAACTGACAGCAATAACATGCTAGCTGACAGCAACATGCTAGCTTCTAAACCGCTAGCTTGTTGTTTTACAGTGAACAAAAGCAAAACTTTAACTTTAACAAGTCTCCCCAAAAAAGGACAATAAGGAGGGGATCAGAACGCTTTCAGACTTTTATTGGGTACAATTTCTGTACTTTGAACGAAGCAAGTTAAAAAGCTTACCTTTCTGTTTTCACCAGACCCCTCCATTACTCCTCATGGTCCTCTTCGAATGATCACGTGAAGTACGTGTGGTATGTCTATCTCATCAGCTCATTGGCTGATGAGAAGTCAGGTTTATTAACCCTGCGCATGCTCCTGTCTTTGAAAAGGTGCCGCTAATGTGTGTGAAGGAAAAGAGGAGAGCTATGGTGGCCCTGAAGTGCAAATCATTTAACAAATCACTTGATACAAAAAAAATTTTTAAATCACGACAATTTAAAAAAAAAAGTTAAATAGCAGTATTACATTTTAAAAACAAAACAAAATTTTAGAAAACTAAAATTTGTATTTTTTTTTTAAATTGCTGGTTCTTTAGAAGAAAAAAAGACTTTTTTTTTTAACCTGCTTCATAAGCCTTATTGGTTGTAAAGGATGTTATAGGGAGTGGAAGAGTAGCTGTAATTACTGCCTTAAGAGTCTGATGATCTGGAAAACCACATCCAGTTTTAGGCACTGGCAATACGGATGATGGCCCAGGGCGCAAAATGAAGGGGGGCTGCGCCGGCGGCTGAGCCCATGTAAAATAATATATGTACCACTATTAGTTTACTTATGTCACAGAGTTTGTAAGAGCATGAAACCTGGCGGTGCCCCCACCCTGCAGCTCCGCGCTCTCCTATCTTTGAGAAGTGTGAAGAAGGAGAAGGGGAGAGGCGTGGGGTGAAGGGCGCACGGTGAGCACGGAGCGCTGCTGCGTTTGCGCATGCGCAAAACCTGGTCGGATAATATTCAAGGGGGGCGACGGCCGCGGCTCAGTGTTTGATGAAAAAATAAAAAACAGCGACAGCGCCGACATGTAACAAATTGGCGCCCCTGGCTGCAGCTGCACTCGCTCCTGCTGGAAATGTGTGATGAAAGGGGGGGGGGTGACATTCTGTAACCTGAATTTTAATAAAGATATAAAAAAATCACACTTTTTTGGGTTAATTTTTGTGTGAAATGCCCAAATAAAGAATGGGAACACAAAACAATGTTGTCACTAAGGTGACAGTTGGTTTAGTCGACAGACTTGATGCTTTCGTGAGGACATTTATTGCTAAATGCCAAAAACATCTGAAATATGGACAAAGTTGACGAGTTTGCATCAAGGAAGGCTAGAAAGGCTAGGTTTACTTAGTGTTTTCTGTTCTTAGTGTATTGGTACTGCAGTTATATTTATTTTAGCGTGTTATTAGTGTGATAAAAGATTTGTGCTTTATAATATATATTTTATATTATTTATTTAATATTGTGTTTGATTAAATATTTTCTACCTTACTGTATTTTTGCCATGCTGATGGTCTTTTATTTTTTATGTTCTGATAACTGTTATAATGGGGTGCAGAATTCTGATAAACATCTTTTTTTAAGTCAATTTCTTAGTTTCAATTTAATTCAATAAAAAACTTGTACAACTCCAAACAAGTTAGTTAATGGTCATTTAATCAATACTGCAGTTTAAAAGGTTCATATGAGATTTGGTTTATTTTGGAGTAGTTTTTAGTGGCTCCAGGTGTACCATTTAAAATTTTACAGCTTTCTTAACAGAGTTGTTGTTTGATTTTTTAAGCTGTTGTTCAGAAATGTTTCTTTGCCAGTGAAAACAAATTATGTTGACATGAGCATTGTAATAATGGATAGGAAAATAAGCAAAATTGTTTCATAGCAGTGCTATATATTTATTACAAACTTAACGTGAATATGTTTTTCAATATCAAACAAAGAAACAGTTGTGGATTTTACTTGATGGGCTTCTAGTAAAGTACTTCTGCCTGATAATAGTTACACTTACATCAGTGAGGCATGACACACAAGCTCCTGCTAAGATCATTGCATCTGCACAGCTGATCCACATCAATCAATAGAAACCCTGAGGACAAACTATGAATTTGCAATTTCTGATTTTTTATTTTATTTACATGGATCCGGATGAATACCTAGTCTCTCGTACGGGAGTAATGATGTCCATGTAGGGAAAATAGAATGGTCTGACCTGACTGAGACAGATCTTGATCAGTATTTTGCTCTGTCTGAAATGCCGAAATACCAAAAGATGTTGCAACATGTCAAAATATTAATTTCTGACCAAGGTGCTGAGTTATGTTCTTTGTATGACAGCATTGTGGAGTCACTCATTACCTCGAGTGACCTGCTCTGTGAGGCCAAGATGTACAAAATCAAGCCAGGCTTGAATGAGTATGTGGAGGAACTTCATGGTGAAGCGAGAAGAGCGTTCAAGGCTTGGGTTGAATCAGGCAAAATTAAACATGTATGGCCTGCAGACTCTACCCACCCTTGCCCTAGCCGCCCGCCTCTAAGCGCCACCGACCATGTCGCTTTCCGTCTCTTTGCACCATTGCCATCCTCGCCACCCACCTTTGACCAAGGCTGGTCAAAGCTGCATGTGACAAATTGATGTAAAAAAAATATTTTTTTTCAAAATGGCGGCTTTTCTTTGGGATTTATCTTCATAGCAACAAATTTATGTTTTGGTCGCCTGGGGATCCTGAACAGATGGATATAAGTTTTACATGAATCGGAAAAGTAAACAAGTTAATGTCCTTAGCAATAGAGGTTTTTTGCTAATTACGCCCACATTACTTATATGTTCGTATCCCCTGTTATTACAATTGTTTAATTCCAGCTACGGATGCATGCATCCCATTTTCTTTATTTTTCTTTTTTTAACTTGTTTTATATATATATATATATATATATATATATATATATATATATATATATATATATATATATATATAAAACGCCCCTTTCACCCTCTGCGGGTGGTTTCTCCTCCAAGCTCGGGTCCTCTACAATAGGCCCAGGAGCTTGAGGGTCCTGTGCAGTATCTTAGCTGTTCCTAGTACTGCGCTTTTGTGGACTGAGAGGTCTGAGGTCTTTCCAGGTATCTGTTGCAGCCACTCCTCCAGCTTGGGAGTTGCTGCCCCGAGTGCTCCAAATCACCACAGGCACCACTGTCACCTTCACTTTCCAGGCTTTCTTCAGTTCTTCTCTGAGTCCCTGGTATTTTCCAGTTTCTTATGTTCTTTCTTCCTGATGTTCCCATCGCATGGCACTGCCACATCCACCACAACAGCTTTCCTCTGTTCCATCCTATCAGTCTGGATCTGGAAGTCCCACAGGATCTTTGCCTTGTCATTCTCTACCACCTTCGGAGGTGTTTCCCATTTTGACCTTGGGGTTTCACTCCATATTCTGCACACATGTTCCTGTATATTATTCCAGCCACTTGATTGTGGCGCTCCATGTATGCTTTACCTGCCAGCATCTTACATCCTGCAGTTATGTGCTGGATTGTTTCAGGCGCCTCTTTGCACAACCCACACCTTGGGTCTTGTCTGGTGTGGTAGATCTGAGCCTCTATTGCTCTGGTGCTCAGGGCTTGTTCCTGAGCTGCCAGGATGAGCGCTTCAGTGCTGTCCTGTAGGCCAGCCCTTTCTAGTCATTGGTAGGACTTCTTGATATCAGCCACTTCAGTTATGGTCTGGTGGTACATCCCATGTAGGGGTTTGTCCTCCCATGAGGATCTGTCCTCCAGCACTGTATCCTCTGTTCTCCATTGCCTGAGACATTAACTGAGCACACTGTATGTTGGGGCCTTGAGCTTGATGTACTCATGGATCTTGGATGTTTCATCCTGGATAATGGCTTCTACCCTCACTAGTCTTTGTCCTCCGTCCTTGCGGCTAGCATACAGTCTCAGGGTGCTGAATTTGGGATGGAACCCTCCATGCATGGTGAGGGGCTTCCGTGTTTTAACATCCGTGGTCTGTATCTCTTCCTTTGGCCATCTTATTATTCCTGCAGGGTATCTGATAACTGGCAGTGCGTAGCTGTTTATTGCCCAGGTCTTGTTCTTGCCATTGAGCTGACTTCTCAGGACTTGCCTTACTCGTTGGAGGTATTTAGCTGTTGCAGCTTTCCTTGTTGCCTGCTCCAGGTTGCCA
Organism: Oryzias latipes; assembly: GCF_053564925.1. NCBI lineage: Eukaryota > Metazoa > Chordata > Actinopteri > Beloniformes > Adrianichthyidae > Oryzias > Oryzias latipes. The sequence goes on along the minus strand of NC_136242.1, from coordinate 27,417,941 downwards.
TTTGCCTGCGGAATTCCAAGGTACTTGTAACTGTCCTCAATGTCTGCTATTGTTCCTTCTTGGAGTGAGACCCCTCCCGTGTGGACTACCTTGCCTCTCTTTGTCACCATCCGGTTGCATTTCTCGAGCCTGAATGACATCCCAATGTCAGTACTGAAGATCCTGGTAGTGTGGATCAGGGAGTCAATGTCACGCTCACTCTTAGCATATAGCCTGATGTCATCCATGTAGAAGAAGTGACTGATGTTGGCCCCATTTCTGAGTCGGTATCCATAGCCAGTCTTGATTATTTGGCTGAGGGGGTTCAGACCTATGCAGAACAGCAGTGGGGACAGTGCATCACCTCGGTATATCCCACATTTGATGGACACTTGTGCAAGTGGCTTCCTATTGGCTTCAAGGGTGGTTTTCCACAGCTTCATTGAGTTTCTTATGAAGGCTCTTAGACTCCTGTTGATATTGTACAGCTCCAAGCATTCAGTGATCCATGTGTGTGGCATTGAGTCATAGGCTTTCTTGTAATCAATTCAGGCTGTGCACAGGTTTGTGTGTCATGACCTGCAGTCTGGAGAGTTGGTGTTTGGCTCCTCTGGAGTCTCTGCCAATGCCCTTCTGTGTGTTGCTCATGTATTGATCCATGTGCCCATTTGTCTTGGTTCCAATGATGCCTGACATGAGCTTCCATGTTGTGGACATACAGGTTATTGGCCGATAGTTGGATGGGACTGCACCCTTTGAGGGATCCTTCTGGATTAGGATTGTTCGCCCTTCCGTTAACTATTTGGGGTGAGTCCCATCTCTTAGCAGCTGGTTCATTTGCGCTGCCAGGTGCTCGTGGAGTGCGGTGAGTTTCTTTAGCCAGTAGGCATGTATCATGTCAGGGCCCGGTGCTGTCCAGTTCTTCATACCTGAGACTCTTTCTTGGATGTCTGCCACTGTGATGGATACTGGATTCTTTTCAGAGAGGTGCATATATATATATATATATATATATATATATATATATATATATATATATATATATATATATATATATATATATGCACCTCTATTTCTAATGTCCACATGCAGAAAACTGTAATACGTAACTTTAAAGAATCAGACAGGATTGGTTATATATATATATATATATATATATATATATATATATATATATATATATATATATATATATATTTCTGAATTGTTTGTTTTGATTTTAGTTTAAAATGTTGCATCTTTTTATAACACGTCCTTTACAAAAACCATCATTATGGGGTCCTTCCTGGTGTTAACCAATCAGAATCACTCAAATAATACACGTGTGTGAATTATTCATGAGGTGATGCATTACCGGGATGTGTCAATAGGGGGTGCTATCACAATACACAAATCACACACAAACTCAGTTTTTTTGTGAATTATAAGGTCATCCCCTAAAACTTTGGATTCATGCGTTTTAGACCTACTTAAGCACCCTCCTAATGCTTTTCCATGTCATTTATTATGAGGACATGGGCTATGTCTTCATAATACAAAATGTCCCATTTGTGTGGTGAGTAAACTGGAAAAATGTCCTTACAAACCATAGTAACAAACACACACCCACACACACACACACACACACACACACACACATACAAACGCTCGCGCGGTGACAATATATCAGGTTAGTATCTATAAAACTGTGTAAGTATACTTAAAATTGTATCTTTTAACAGTAAAAAAAAGAAAAAATCAATATAAATCTACTTTCAACAACTATTACCTTTATTTTGCCACACAGAAACCCTGTTATAGTCTAAAACAGAAAGAAGCTTAAGTGCCTGAAATAAAAAATCTGTCATTCCTTATTTAAACTAGAAACATTTTGACCAACTGAACCATTTGATGCTGAGAAAAATAATTATATCAATAAATAATATTAAATGTAAATTGATCTGAAACATTAACACAGCAGCACCAATATATTTAACGTTTTTAGCCCGAAGAAATAGGTAAAAAACATTGTGCTGATTTTTTTTCTAAATTATGGGCTAGGGCTCCGCGTGCGCTGTTCCACCTCGCAGCCTCAGCCCACTATCCCTCCCCTCTCCTTCTCGTGTGTGACAGGAGACAGGAGCAGCTGCAGGGACAGCTGTTACAAAGTCTGTCATATAACAGATAATAGTAAACAATAGTGGCGCAGATTTTTTCCAAGCAGTGAGCCGCTGTCACAGCCCCCCCCCCGGTAAATTTGCGCCCGGACAATAGCCCAATAGCCCGTATTACCTGTGCCCAAAACTGCCACTACTGCATGCCCCTCCTGGCATCGCAGGGGGCGCGCCCCACTATTTGAGAAGCACTGCCAAATAGACAGATAATGTCTTACAAGGTTTCCATATTAAAGACATCTTGGATGAATTGTTTGTTGTTGTTCTTCTATACTTCCACTAATTGAAGAGGGAGACATTTTTGGACTCATACAAGGAAATTGAGAACATTTTCAAAAATTCAGAAAATTACCTTGCAAACACAGGTATTACGACTTAGTGAGATACAAGGGCGAGAATCTAACTAAGAATCACATGTTTTTCAGTATCTTTTGATCTCTTCTTCCTGTCTACAAAGGAGCCTATTGCTTCAGAAGAAACGAAGCTTGTTCTTTACTGCTCTACTATGTGTAGTTCCACGACTGTTTAGCCTAACAGTTTTATTAACAGTTTTTCTGACTTTATTGTAGTGTCCAGCTGTAAACTCGTTCTATTTCCAGCATCATCGGGAGTTCATGTGTAAAGCTGGTGGAGTCATAACTCGGCCCAAGCGGAGCTTCACTGACAGGCTAAATTTATACCTGAGACCTCCAGTATAATAAATGTCCTCTTCACATTGTTAAACATCTGTCTCTGACAGACTTGGATGCATCAGATAAGACCTCATTTATCCATGGAAGGTATAAAAATGTGTTCAGTATTAACAAATCATAAAAATGTCATAGCGATAACAAAACATGCATTAGACAGAAGAAAAAAAACGTTCCAAAACAGCTGATAAAAAGCCTTCAAAGAGCTGAAATTGCTTACACATCTCTGGATAATTAACGTGTTGATGTTTTGTAGCATCATCAGTGTAATTGATGAGAGACATTTTCTCTTCCAGTGTTTATGCTAATGCCATGAGACTCTGATTTAAACTAAGTCTCCAAGTACAAAAGGGGACAAACTTGAAAAAATGTGGACATTTGTTGATGGTAGATTATGTCTTGAATGTAACAGCTCAAGCCTTATGGGTGGATATGGACAAACCAATATGCAGGTGGCCCCCATGAAAATTTCAAGGTCATAGATCGCTTGGTGAGCCCGTAGAGCAAAAATGTTACACATTTCTTCTACGGGCATCCTCCAGGTGACGGGTCTGAGAAAAGAGAAAATCAGAGCTTAGTTTGTGTGGGTGTCCCATGGGCACTTGCGTAGTAAGTGCACACCCTGCGTCTGTACGTGCACTTTACTTATAACTAGAGCAGGGTTCACCAACCTTTTTGAGACCGAGGGCTATTTCATGGGCACCAAGTGGTATGAAGGGCGCCACTAAAAACCTCCTAGCCCCCCCCCCCCCCAAAAAAAAAAAAAAAAAAACACAATTTGAGGACTTCCTTTTGTGTGCCCTATTTTTATTTGCTCATTTTACACACAAAAACATGCATGAAACTCAGTTGCAGAGGGAGCCTAATTTCAAAACAGACTTTAGGTTGCAGCCAAACAAGATAAATATTTATTGAACACACTAAAGCTAAACTTTTAAACCTTTAAAACTTTAACTTAATTTTAACTTTTTAAACATAAATGTAAATAAAAACAGACAGGAATATTAATCCTCACATTAATGGATTACTCAACCACCTCAACCTATTCTCAAAATCTTTACATTACATGAATCATAAGAATGTCCAGAAATTGTGTAATTTTTTTGATCTATTTAAACTTTTGTAATAGACCCTTACTTTTAGTGATTATTTTTTAAGTTATATTTGTTTACATATTTGGGTTTTCTTTGTCTACCTTTATCTCAGAATTGATATTGTTGTCATTGACAGACATGCGGTGGTTGTTTGTTGAATATTTGCTTCAATAAAAAAAAAAAAGATTTTTTTTGGGTGCATTCCCTGCGGGCGCCACAAGGGGTGCTCGCGGGCGCACTGGCGCCCGCGGGCACAGGGTTGGTGACCCCTGAACTAGAGTATTGTGCAAGAGCACTATAGGACAACATCACCGGTATGTCATAAGTCCGTGCAATTTACAGTAGTCTTGCGAATACTTTGCAATTCACCAACCACGCGCACAACATATGTACATTGTTTTTTTCATGACGTCCCTTGACCTCATAGTGGAGCCAGTTAGGCTGATATTTCAGACAAATTGTGCAGTTTGTGGTACCAAATTTGCCATGGATGTACCTTAGGTTCCCCTCTTTCAGAAAAGCACAGTTGCCACGAGAAGAATTTAAAATAGCGGTCATTTGTAAAGATGGTGGTCATACACTTAATTCAATTCAATTCAATTCAATTTTATTTGTATAGCCCAGAATCACAACAACAGTCGTCTCGATGGGCTTCGAAGTAAAACATGAAATCAAAAGGATCACGAATACAAAGAGTTCAATAGGAAAATACTAAAATGAACTAACAAACTGACTAAGCTATACTGGCATCCCTGCCCTTAGACCCCCCTTCGCGGTAAGGAAAAACTCCCAAAAAAACCGGAAAAAACGAAGAAACCTCAGGGGTGCCCACATGAAGGAGGGATCCTCCCCCAGGACGGACAGGCGATTTACCAGAAATCTTAGAGAAGAATTAACTTATCTAAATCTACAACTACATATATAAAAGTCCAGCAGACGAGCTTCATCCAGCCGTGGTTGTGGGGACAGTCAAAGGCGCGAGTCGAGCCGGAGACAGGAACCACAGCCTGGTGACTAAACGCTCTACCTCCAACCGTACTTTTACTAATTCTAGGAACCACAAGCAGTCCTGCATTTTGCGAGCGAAGTGTTCTCATTGGATGGTAAGGGACTATGAGGTCCTTAATATAGGACGGGGCCAGTCCATGTAAGGCCTTATAGGTTAACAGGAGGATCTTGAACTTGATTCTGGATCAACTGGGAGCCAATGGAGCGAAACTAAACAGGAGTGATGTGATCTCTTCTGCTAGTTCCAGCTAACAATCTAGCTGCTGCGTTCTGAACAAGCTGGAGACTTCTTAAGGAACTCTTAGGACACGCTGCTAACAAGGAGTTACAGTAATCCAGCCTCAACGTAACAAATGCATGGATGAGTTTTTCAGCATCACTCTTAGAAAGTATATTTCTGATCTTAGCAAATTGTTGGAAAAATATTAAAAGTCTATTTACCCCAGTCTCAAAAATTTGGGCTGCTCATGAGCAAAATCCAGTCTTTAAACTTGAGGGGTACCCACAGAATATTTTTATATGTATATACAGCAATATACATATTCTAAAATCTGGGATCTGGGACCAACCACCCACCCACCCAGCCAGGTTCAGAGGAGGCCCCTCTACAGGGGCCCCTCCAGCACTGGGAGGCATAGGTGAGCCCGGCGTTGTGAGCCCAGGCCACAGGACAGACGTGCTCCACTGTACCGGGCGGCAGCCATTGGGGCTACCAGGTGCTGGACACTGAGAAATGGGAGGGCTCCAGTGGGGTGGGGCCCCACCTCTGCCAAGCAGCAGAAGCCCACCCCGGTGTCCCTCTGAGTTAGTGTGTGTTTGCTGCGTGTGCGGTGCCAACATGCAGTATGTGGTGTCTAAAGTGAGAGTTAAAATTGGGGGACGGACTGGTTAGAGATGAGCCCGGATGTTTCACTGTACCCCCCTCCATCAGACCATCCCCACAAGACCCTAGATGAATCAAGGTGTCTAATATGTGAGTAAAAGTGGAATGGCCGCCCTCCATTCCACTTTTACTATGTGCATGTTCCCAGAGCCCGAAGTGCATGTATGCAAAATTTGTTTGGGTGGGAGTGGGAAGGAGCAGGCGGATGGGCTAGAATAAAAAAAACCTGTGTTGTTTTTTAAGACATATTTTGTTGCACAGCAGGAACTCATTAGAAATTCGCCTCCGAGTTGTGGGCAAGACTGTTGGTGTGGAAGTAAGCTTATGATAAAATCTTAGCATTTCTATGTTTACCCTCTCTCCTGTTAGCTTATAGCTCCTCACAACCCCAGGATAACATTAACGCAGCAAAAAAACAATTGCAAGGCTTTTCAGAGCTATCAAGCCGATATCCAGTTTTGAGCCCGATGGTAGTTCAGACAAGAACATGAAGATGTTAATGAATCTATTTATCTGCAAGTGGATGCATCAGAATGGGAATGGAGAAGGGGGACTTTGGCCCATCCATGGCAGCTTCTCTGTCACAATCCTGAGCTTTTTCAAACCGTGGGTTTTCATCTTCTGCTGGTCCAACACGATTTGAGTAAAGAAATGCTCAAAATGTACTTCTAATCTTAAATTCTTTTGTTTAGGTCCTCCATCATGAGAAAAATGCTACAAGAACATGTTAAAAACACTAAAAACACAATTTCATTGTCTTATCTTAACATGTTCTGTTTTTGAAGTGATCTTTTTACGTCATTGTGAGTCAGAGTAGAATGGTGCTCCTAAAAACACTGGATATAAAAATGAGATTTTGTCATAGAAAAACCAAACTTCAGGCTTATTTGACAAATATTCTGATCAATCTGACTCCTAATTGTTCCATCTGTTTAGAATATCCCCAGTTGGGATTTTTATCTATTTTTTTGCTCCACTGTTATTCATCTTGTGCAATGAAAAGCATAAATATCTCAGTGGACTCTGACAACACCACAGCCAAACCGTTTTAGACCACACCACCGCCTTGACCAATCACATCTCAGAGCATTGAGGCCTGGCTGTATCCACTTGACCTCACCGTAGGACCTGTCCGGGGATGGAGGTTTGTTAAGTGTTGGGGTCATTGGGGAGTTTACCACAAACTCCCCACCAAATAGATTATCTGCTAGTGCTTCTTCATCGTTGTTTGTCAGAAAACATGCAAAGAGTAGACGAGCATCACCAGAACTGTCTCTAAACTTGGTCACCCATCAGTTATGAAAATATTTTCAACTGCTTTCTCACCACAGATGGTCTGCAGTCCCGCTAGACAGATTACTGCTGATTGCCTTAACTCCAACTAACCCAGTCTGTGCGTTTATGTGGCTCTGTGTGTTTGTCCCAAACTCTGAGGATTTGTTTGCGTGTCCTGGGTTGACTGATTGTATTTCTGACTGCGTGCGTCCATCCCGAGTCATATGTGAGCTTTGTCACAGTGGGGAATGCAACAGGCTTTAGATTTAAAGAGGAACACAGTTATAGGAACTCATCTAGTTAAACAAACTCAACCTACGGAATCATCTGTATTTCTAAACAACTGACATACCAAAAAGATTTGAGTTATGACAAAACTGCTGCATTGGTAAAAATGAATAAACTGCTGACCAATTGTTTACTTCTTGTAGTTTTTTAGTTACATATTTTGCTTTATATGTAAGCAGAATTTGTCATGTTTTATGAAAAATTTGTAAAGGTTGCCTTTCCACAGCCCTCTCAGAATTGCCTCATGTTGATGCTGCAGGACACTTTAAACCTCCTTTGTCAGTAAATCTAACACTGTGATAAACCAATCAGGCATCAGGGGCCATAAAAGTCTTATTCTCCAGATGAAATTATTAAATGTGTGTACTGTGCTGTTTATGGGAAGTAAAATCTCATCACCTTGCATTTACAAGAATGTTGTTTCTGACTGTGGAGGTGACACAGCTGGCTTTAATAAATATTAATACTCTGCAGCAGTGGATGCAGTTTTTTTTCTCTCAAAACGTATTTTTGTTTTTGTTTTTAATAATGTTTTGCAATAGCATACATTAACATCACCTGGGTTCTAAGTGAAACCTAAGCTGCTTCTCTCTTTTAAAATGTTTGTCAGTGGACTTTGTCATTCAAAAATGAACTTTAAAAAAAAAAGTCTGACAGAAATCCATTTCATAATCTGGTTCCTTTAATACTCTGGTTATAGAAACCAAGTTTGAGATCTGGCTCATATTTAAGAAATCAGGTTTCACAAGAAACTAGATTGTAATCGGATTACTTGGGAGAAAATAATATACTTCTCCAAAACAAAGAAACTGATACTTTTACTGAAGTACTGCCAGAGGCCAAATGGTTTGACCTGCAGAACAATATTCACCTCTGTCTGTTTATGAATGTACTTTTGTCCATCGGTGTTTCTATTCTGAGAAAATGGTTGGTTTTACTCTCAAAACCATGTTTAGTCCTGGTTTTATCCAATCAGAATGAACCTGCCGTCAATAGGAGGGGCACCCCAAAAATCGGTTTGTGGTAAACGGGCAGCGAGATGCCACAGAGGCAAAAAGGCTTGTCTAGGATATCCAGCAAACTTTATGGACAAGCACAAACGTTTAACAAGCTTTAACAAGGTTTAGAAATAGTTAGTCTTAAAAAGTGCAAAGTGACGAACTAAAACTTTTGGGAGAAAGTGAAGGGAGTTTTAATTAAAAGTAGTTCAAAGGTTGTTATAGTGAGGACCATGACAAATGCAATGCAAACGCAGCCCAGTGCCTTCCTTGTGTGTCCTGTTGACCTCTGTGTGTGATCCTGCTGTGGAGACTTGCCCATTTCATTAGCATGTTGCAGCAGTGAGCCTGGCTTTAGAGACAATATCCCTGTCAGCAGATTAATCTAATACCTCACCACACAAACACACACAGACACACAAATATATACACAAATGTACAGAAGAGCACATAGAGAGGCAGAGGACAATATGTGCTGAAGTTGAAAGAAAAAGTCCACTGCAGAGGATACAAACACACCCAACACACATGCAGCTTAGGTTAATGCTTTATTACATCCTCCCAGTTACACATGTGCACAAAGTACACAACTAATATCTGTGCTGTCCCACGACCTACTTTCCCTCAGTCCTGCTTTGCTTTTTGGCATTGATGTGCGCTCTGCAACTGGAGCTGAAGGGCTGCAGGTCTCCTATGACTCTGACGCTTCAGGAGGAGGAATTCCTGCAAAACTCGATTAGTTTAGACTTTAAGAAGTCATCCTTTGACTCTAAACGAAGGCCGGAAGTTTGTAAATTTAAAATAAACTTTTTTTCAGGTTGAAGAGAATTCTTCCTGTAAACATTAGAGGTCACTATTCCAACTTCAGGCTTATTCTGTCCGAATCATTAATTCAGAGATGAACACATGTTTTGGATTGAGGTGAGATTTGTTTTGTGCACAAAATATCTGAGGATAGCTTAAGGGGATGATGCAGGAATATTTGTGGAGTCAGTCTGCGTTTGTCAGAGTATTGTATACATGAAATTACTACTTCCACAGGAGAAGGGTATTCTTCTTGTTTCCATCGGACTTGCCTGAAAGCACGGCGAGCACTTCAGACTCCTCGTCCGTTTTAGCAGAGACTAATTTTAGTCTCCTCCTCGCGTGTCTAGGAGTGAACAGTGTAATGTCACTATACATAACTTCTTATAGGTATAATACTCTGGAAACTGAAACTAAAACTGGAAATGTTACTCCTAAATGTAGACACTTTCCACATAAATACAAACTAGTTTTTTACGTTTTCTGTTAATGAAAGAAAAACCCACAATGGTCATTAAAAACTAGAACTTTACTGAAGTGATAGTAGAAAAAAAATGACTAAAAACTAACCAGTGAAAGCCAGACATTGCTTTTAAAACTGTTCAACATCATTATTAAATAAAAACTAATGAAAAAGGCCAGGACTAAAATGATGATCCCCTTGAATATAATAGTTTGTTTAGCAAACTACCGGTAATCACTCAATCCGTGATTTCTGCTCCTGTCTGTAGATATTTTGGTTTTCTGAGAGCAAACTGCTTCATTTCCAGTTTGAAGGGTTTCCTCTCTCTAGATGGCTTCTTGTTGCAGCTCCTATCATGAATTTTCAGTGAGGTTTCGATCAGGGCTTTTTAGACTTCAGAATAGTTCCATGTTTAGTTCAAAGCCATTGTTTGGTGTTTTAAACGTTGGACGACTCACAACTTTCCACTGAGATTGAGCTTTCTGACTCTACTGTTGCACTCTAGAAAGCTTTTATTTTGAAGTGTCAATGAGCTTGCACAGAATCAAGTCCATTGAATGGATATGGGAATTGGACTGAGTGACCCCCTCCTTTTGGCGTTCCAAACAGGAAGTGCCTGCTGGTTCCAAGAAGCCAAAATCTCATAGACTTCTATTGAGAACTCAACAGGTATAACTCAGCCATTCTGTTTGTGAGAAAAAACAATTGTTGCTTTGCCTTTTTTAACACGTTCTTTCTAGAATGTGGACTCATGTTGAGAGTTTGAAAGGTTTGATGGACAGATTCTCCTGAGCTCATTTTCAAGTGGTAGGGGTGTGACCTTCCAACAACCTCACTCCTGATTGGCGTGAGTGGTTGCTATAGAAATGGTTGTCTGGTTCCAACATGGTGGCATCCATGTTGCCAAAAAAATTCCGACTGACTTGACTTTCTTTTGTTGGAGCTGGAAGTAAGTCATTTTCTATGGGTGACGTCACACTCACTCACTCCATGTCTCATATACAGTCAATGTTCAAATGCAGCTAAGCAGTTCCGGACCAAACACCAGCCTCCTCCATGTTTCACTGTAAAGTGTTTGAGTCTGTCAACTCAGAGTTGATGTGTGTCTTCCCAAACTCCTCATCTATCCAAAGAACGTTGCTCCAGAAGCTTCTTCTTGGCTGATTAGTGTGCATTGTAGGAAACTCCAGTCTGGCTTTTTAGATTTGCTTTTACCACTGTTGTCCTCTTTGGTTTTAGCACAAATGACAGGGCATCTGTTTTTTTTTTTCCTATCTATGCATTTCATCATTTCTGTAAGGAGTTTGATAAATCTTTGCACATTCTTTATTGCTTTGTCTACAATGCTTGAAATCAATCAGTCAATCAAAATCTCCTTTTCAAATCAAATCAAATCAATCAAAATCTCTTTTTCTGGGGAAGCACAAGGAATGGGTCAGCTGATGGGCAAAATGGCTTTGTGGGGGTTTGCAAGCCAGTTGTTCCTCTTTGCACTTTTGGGTTGGAATGCTCATTCCTCTCCTATTAAAGATTTGAGCCAACAGGATCATCTTGAGGGGAATTACAAAATGTGGCTGAGTTCTGACCATCAAAATGATAAGCCTTCAGACTCTGATTCTGGGATTACCTCACAACCTGGTTCTGTGTCATGGGTGGTTACCAGACCTTCACGAAAAGCTTGGTCTGGTTTCCCCTCCAGTCCCAGTGGTGCTGTCCCTTGGATGGGGGAAACTCCAAAAGGGAAATCGCTGGGTACCCGTTCAAATCCTGAAGTTTCTGCTGACTCAATGCCTGTGGAACTTCAAAAACTACCAGGTCCCTCTGTGAATCCTGAAGGTCCTGCTGTCTCGTGGCTTGTGGAATACCCAAAATTGCTGAGCCCTTCTTCAAATCCTGAAGATCCTGCTGTGTCATGGCTTGTGGAACCATCAAAACTGCCTGGTCTCTCTTCAAATCCTGAAGGCCCAGCTGTGTCGTGGGCAGTTGTGAATCCCCCAAAACTACCACCTCCCCCATTTAAGCCAAGTGTTTCTATGCACCCATGGCAAGTGAAGACTCCCACAAAGAAACAGAATTCCTTGCTTAATCCAGAGAGTCTTCCACTGTCATGGGTTGCCCCAAAATATCCTGGCCGCTCTAATTCTAAAGGTTCATCATGGGTTGTAAAGCCCCCTAAGTCTGGTACCCCTTCTAGTACTGACTATCCTTCATTCTCATTGGATGTAAATACTCCAAAGGTGCCTGAACCTGCAACTAATCCAGAAGGTTTTGGCATGTCCTGGCTGGATTCTCTAGCAAGGAAAACAAGCTTTCCAATGCCTTCTGAAAGTACTGCCCCATGGGGACCATCAGAAATTACGGATCCCTCACCCTCTGGACCTGAGGACATCGGAACAGCACCTACTGATGAATCCTTGGCCGACCCTCAGCTTGGCCATGAAGTTGATTTTTCATTTGAGTCGAAGATTCCGCAAATGGAAGGAGGCTTGGATCATAGCGACTCGGAGGTGGAGACAGAGGGGGAAGATCCTGTTTTGCCTTATGCACCAATGTTCCAGGGAGGTACCTTAAGGAACTCTGAGGCTGTCTACGAACAAGGGAACTCTGAGAAGATGACAGATTATATTGACTCGCCATCCCCTTATGCTTCAACTAATATGCAAAGTTCATTTTCACCCTACATCAAGCAAAGAATACCACACCTGTTCTACCTCTTTGTGACTGGCCAGTTTCCTCACGGTACGGTGTCTCACATGCAGTCAGAATATGAGGTTGGCAGAGACCGTACAACTCAAGTTGGCTACGAGCAGTATGTCATCCCTGGTAACTCTAAGTCTTCTCAAACTCTGTTCCCCCCAGTGCAACAACTACTCCAAGAGTTTCAAAGCTGAAAAGGACTGGACTAAATTTTCAACTAACTTGAAAGGATGAGAGTGAAGGCAGTTCTGCAGTTTACTGTTTGACTTCAAGTTGCTTGAATTCTTTAATAAAATGTTAAGTCAAAAAAAAAAAAAAAAAATCTCTTTTCTGATATTCACGTAGAAAACAGAAATCCGTCTCAAAAAGCAGCCTCACAACATCATTCTACCACCACCATGTGTGACTGTTGCTTTAATGGTCTTTTTCTGATGGTCATAATCTCTGACTGTACCTGAGGCAGGTGAGGTCTGTAGGATAGTTCTGGTTCTTTTCTGACCTCCTGGATGAGTCCTAGTGTTCTTGGAGTCATTTTGGTCAGCCGTTGGGTCCAAAGGAGGTTCTTTACCGTTACATGCAGCCCAATGGAATTCTGTCCGAGATGTTTTAGCTTCTTTAGTTTATTTGTTTCTGTTAAATATTCAGAACTGGAATGAACTCTAACTGGACAGAAAGGAATCTGATTGCTTGAAGATGAACAAAACAAATGTATTTCAAATATATTTTGTTATTCACTGTTCATTTAGAATTTAACAAAGAGATTGTTTTATGATATGAAGCCATAGAGCTATGCAGGTTTAGACTGCTTCAAGAAAATTGATATTTAAACATTTTTTTTTATATTTTGGTTAACATTTAAAAAAAAAGCTTAAAAACATTAAAATAATATTAAAAGTGCAATAAAATATTATATAAAACACATTGTGCATTATTTTGAAGGCGTTTTCTATTCAGTTAGAAACATAGCGTGTTCTCTTGCATTCACAAACTTGGTGAGCAGCATCAAGATTAATCAAGTTTACATATTTCAAATGTCATCTTCTTCAGCCTCCTGGGTGATCTTTGCTCTCCTGGTTCTTCCTCCTGAGCTGCAGCTGCTCCTGAAAGCTGTGACTCACCGCTTTCTTTACTCTCTGTCCCCCTGCTGGCTGACTAGCACACTGCAGCACATGCCAGAAACACACAGAGTGTGAGTGTGAGCGTCAGAGTCGGCCTGCAGGCAGCAGCAGCAGCAGTCAAATGGAAAAACTCGAGTATCAGATGTCCATGAGTCTTCCTCCTGCAGTGCAAAGTCACTTCCCTCCTCACATGTATCACACCTCATCCCGGTTGGCGGAGTTTTAACAATGTTTGCAGTTTAAATCTCTAATCTCCGTGGTCCTGATTTCTGATTTTAGGGTGGGACAAGCACTCGTACGGTTACCATGGAGATGACGGTCACTCCTTCTGCTCCTCTGGGACGGGCCAGCCGTACGGGCCCACGTTTACCACGGGAGATGTGATTGGCTGCTGCGTTAACCTCATCAACAACACCTGCTTCTACACCAAAAACGGCATCAGTTTAGGTCGGTCATTCACTCGACCTCAAAGCATTTAAATCTGTGACACTTTAAAGAGAACAAAATGTATGCTTTTCTTTTTCTGTCTTCAGGTGTTGCCTTCACAGACCTCCCAGTGAGTACTGACAGCAAACTCTCAGTTCTGCAAATGCCCCTTTTTGCTGCTGGCTTGTTGTGGTTGCCATACTACCATTTTGGCGTAAAAGTGTTTTTGTCGACTACATACTTCAACAGTTGTTAAGAATGAAAGAGATGATTTGCAAAAAGAACTTTTCTGTCTCATTCTCCTCATTCTGTCTCAGCTCACAATGATAATTGTTGAGATGAGGAGTTGGAGTTGAAGAATTTTAAAGACTAGTCTAACACCTGTGCGGAAAATATGAGAATCTGTTTGGTTTGTGGCTTGTCAAAATTAAGGTTGCTAAGCTGATGTTAGGTATTTTATTGGTCATTTTTAGCGTATGTTGAAAATTTGAAAAATCGAGACGAAAATATACAAGATGAGATGAAATGATATGACAGGACAGTGATGGAGACATCAGATGAGATGAGAGAAAAACAGTGAGATAAGACAGGATGTTAACTATTCACAAGGACTAGCAATTTGAATATTCAATTTATCAAACCTTTCTAACCCAAAATAAACAAAAAAACATGAATTCGCTGAGTGGATTCTGACACCACAAAAGACCCACCATTCCCAACCAAATTGGCCCCCACAGAGCGCCAAATATCCTCTAACTCCTGCTTTCTGAAATTCTTCCAGCCCAACCTGTACCCCACTGTGGGGCTACAGACGCCTGGTGAGATCGTCGACGCTAACTTTGGCCAGCAGCCGTTTGTCTTCGACATCGAGGACTACATGAGCGAGTGGCGGGCCAAGATCCTCGGAATGATCGCACGATTTCCCATTGGCGAGCGGCTGGGGGAGTGGCAGGGCGTCTTGCAGAAGTAAGATTTCACAGTTCTTGTGATCAAACCAAGTAAAATCCCCTCCAGAAGGAGGAAACCAAACAGAGCCAACTTCTCCAGACACACTGAACCAAGGCTTTTTAAACGGCAGCCTGCAGGCTTCATCCCGATAGAGAGCAACTTCTTAGAGGCCAAAAGCTAAACCATTAAAAAGAATCAGAATGTATTTTTTTAATGGATTGCTCCTTAATATCCCACACACTTTTAGTCGATGAATCCAGCACATTAGACGACATAAAGTAATTACAAAATGTTGATTGAAAATGTCAGATATATTTTTTAGCATCTTCTGTTTTGGCTAACAACTTAAATGCTGTTAATTACTGTCAGGGGGCGTGGCCACAGCGGCTTTAACATTATTCAGAGCTTTTCTAATTAATCCTTCTTTCATTAATTAATTGTTAAACATTAAACCAGCACTGACAGTCCATCAGTGTTTGTCATACAACCCACGAAGAAAAGAGAAAGCACTTCCCTTTTAGCCCTTCAAAATAAAAGCGCCACAGTAGCATACAACATAAAAGCACAGACAGCATTTGCACCAAGATAAAACCTGCTTCACCGCCAACATTGACATAAAAATTTATTGTGGCACAGTATTATGCTTGCCAGAAGTTTCACAGCTCAGCAAAACCCTGAGCTATTTGAACAAAAAGCAACAGTTTAACAGAGATCTTCATAGAACCTCTCATTATTTGTCTTCATCTGCTTTTCCTGCTGATCTGACATTTGGAAAGCTCTGCACTGAATAAACACCAGCTCCTTCAGTTACATTAGTTCATGAGAGAAAACAGTGTTGTCCATAAGTGTGATATCTAAGGTAGCTTTAAGCTGAAGTAAAATAAATGTGTCTGAGGTCCCATTCCAATCATCTTTTGATTGATTTTTAAAGCATTCCCATTGGTCGTTTAGTTTGGATTTTGCTGTTTTAAGCCCAAATCAAAAACAATCACACACAAACACACACATACGTCCTCTATCATCAGAAATATGCTACAAAAACATGTTAGACACATCATGGTGGGTCTTTAAGGACAGAATAATGTTTTTAAACAGGACCACTAAGACTATGAAAATTAATCGTCAAAAACTGTTTTGTTTTCTTCAAAATGTAATTAATTTAGGTTTCTTCATCCTGCTTGAGAGATTTTGATTCATTCTAAATAAGAAGTGGAAGTAAAGGTGAATAATAGAAGCATGAAGATAATAAAGAAGCGTTATTCTCAGATTATCTGCAGTTTGAAGCTGTAATTGTTCAGAAAATGATTTTAAACAAAGAAATTTTCTAAAAAATGGCAATTTTTAGAAAATTTGATCTTGTCCCCTTTTGTACTGATTGTTCTCACCTATGTGTTATCTAGCATGGTGTCCAGCTATTTGGTGCATCATGGGTACTGTGCCACTGCAACAGCCTTCGCCAGAGCCACCGAGACCATGATCCAAGAAGATCAGAGCTCAATAAAGAACAGGCAAAGTAAGTAAAGATGGCGGAGGGAAAGATTTCCTTGCGGTTTGTTGGTAAACGCATGTTTGTCTGTGTCTGACAGGAATACAGAAGCTGGTTCTGGCAGGACGGGTGGGAGAAGCCATAGAGGCCACTCAGCAGGTTTACCCGGGCCTGTTAGAACGCAACCCGAACCTGCTCTTCATGTTGAAGTGAGTTGGTGGAGTTTGGGTGGCGAGCGGCAGCTTCCTGCAGTAACGCGACGTGTCGCCTCGCAGATGTCGTCAGTTTGTGGAGATGGTGAACGGCACGGACAGCGAGGTCTGCTGCTTGACCGTACGCTCGCCAAAGTCCCAGGACAGTTACCCCGACTCCCCCAGCCTCAGCCCCCGCCACGCAGCCAGCAACACACACGTGCACAGTGGAGGTACACACACACACACTCACACTGAGGCACAGCTCATTGACAGTCTGACTGGATGTTTGTGTCCATCACAGGAGCAGATAGCCCCACCTGCAGCAACGGTGTCACCCCTCCCAATAAATCCAAGAGCCACAGTGTCAAATACCCCAGTCCGTCCTCCTCCGCCTCCTCCTCCACCTCCTCCTCCCCTTCCTCCATCAACTATTCTGAGTCCAACTCCTCAGACTCCACGAAGAGCCAACCCAACAGCGTCAACAGCAACCAGGAAACCAGGTGGGGGAGGGGGTTTCAGAAACTATGTCCCAGATTTTGGGATTTTGGTCTTAAAACAGCATAATCGCAATTAAAAGACCACTTGGAACCCTTTTACAATACATTGAAAGATGTGAATCAAAGTGATTGGTTTTCTTTATGTAAAGAAGTTATTTGTAAAAGATGTTTTCTCCAAAATGTGAAAAGTCCTGAAATGTCTTCATTTCTGACGTGCTTTTATCTTTACATCTTTGCACACCCGCAGTGACAGCGAGATGGAGGTCGAGGCGGAGCATTACACCAACGGCATTGTGGACGGGTCATCGGCCCGGATCACGAACGGCACGTACAAACACGAAGAGATCCTGCAGATGAACGACAACAGCATCGGCAACGGGGTCACAGGTAAACACACACCTGGGACACAAGGGGAGGCCTCTCACCTTCACAAAAGCATGTGCAAACTGACAGATGTTTTTTTTAAACCACAATTTAATGAAAGAAGGACTAATTAGAACAGCAGCAGCTCGTAATGATGTTAGAAACCTTTGTAGCCACGCCCCCTGACAGCAATTAACTGCATTTAAGTTGGCAGCCAAAACTGAAAATGCTAAAAATTCAGATTTTTTAAAACATAATGGTGGCCGTCACGAAGATTCATAATATTTGTCTCTTCACAGAAATTTCAAGCTTTTAAGCAGAAATGATCCTTTAAGGTGGTGAACTGATGGTCAGCGTTTCTTTCTGCATTATTTCATGACTTTGCGGCCTGCACTTTCACGGGTTCAGACGACGGCTGCGTCAACAGCAGACAGCTGTGTGGCGGGAACCAGGCGGCCACGGAGCGGATGATCCAGTTCGGACGGGAGCTGCAGGCGCTCAGCGAGCAGCTCTGTCGCGAGTACGGCAAGAACGCCACGCACAAGAAGATGTTACAGGTACAGCGCAGCAGACGCCCAGAGAGGGTGCTCACACGGGTGACCTGCAGCAGATGCAGTGGCTGGTCGGAGCGCGGGAGGTTTTAGGAGATTTTGCACATTTAAATGCTGCTTTGATTAAACAAGAGGAGGGTAGCTGCTGCTCGTACAGAAGCTTAATCGAGTAAAACAGAATGAGACAAATACACAAAGGAAGTAAATTTGGTGGGAAAAAAATGTGTTTTTTAAGATTAGCCAAAGAAAAAAAAGTAACTGAATAAAGATCAAAGTAATTTAATCAATAAAGGAAAGCCAAATGTGGAAAAAGTATTCTCAGCAAGTATAAGTGGGTTTTTTATTAAGCGTTTGTGTAAAAAACAGATTTATCTTCAACAGAGAAGACAGCGATTCTCTGGATTCTGAAAGTTGAGTTTTACGGTTCTTTAGATGAGAAACTGCGCTACTAACAAAACCTTAAATCAACACATTGAAATGAAAAGTATTAAAAAAGTAAAAGATGAACATAAAATGATTGATGAAGCTGTGATTCTTGTATACGGCCACTAGGGGGCAAAGGTGTATTTTAGCTGAAATTGCAGTAAAACAGAAGCCAGCTTGTCTGAATCCAAACAAGAGTTCTTTCATAGCTGCGTCATTTGAAAGTTTTCTCCTAAAGAACAGGAAAATCTTTATTTATATGTTAGGAAAACACCTGTTCAACCAGTATTTCTACCAAAAAATTATCCAAATTTAGTGGAAATACCAACAATTAATTCTAGCACATGCTAAAGAAAATAGAAAAAATGAGAAGAACTGAGGTTCTCAGTTCTACTAAAATATTCTTAAAATGATTTATTATTGAAACAAGGATGAATATGCAGGTAATGATCAAATGATCAGAAACTGTGGATGATAAAATATAAAAAAAAAACCTGCTGTAGTGTGAGAACTTTATGGTTCTGATGGCATTAAAGCAAAATGGCCGAGCGCCAGTAAATCTGAGCATCCAGAAAATGATGAAAGTTCAGCACCAACAGAACTGTTCTGTTTTTGAAATCTGGTGGATCCAACAGCAGGGGCTCATGCAGACCCGTGGGGGCCAGAGGAGAGACAAGTAAACAGAAAGTTAAAACATTTCAAATATTTCATTTATTGTTAAATTCAAAATAGTTTTTTCACGTCTTCTGCTAACAGACAGCTTGATGTGTAAAATAAACAGTGAAAACACAAACATTTAATGAAGCTGAGACAAGGAATTATTCTATCCCAAATATATTGATCTACAAGTCAAAATTAGGAGTGTTTTTGATTCAATTAAATGTTTGTTTTTCCTTAGGTGTGGTTTGTGCTCAAACTGCAAATCTTCTGGATTTTTAATAACGAGAAAATTCCGATCTCTAAAAGCTGACGCCATTAGTTTGTTGGATAACAAGATTCGAGATTATTTATAAAAATTAGAAGTTACCACAGATTTGTGTTCATAAAAGTCTGTGTGTGTGTGTTCAGGATGCCTTCAGCCTGCTGGCGTACTCGGACCCCTGGAACTGTCCCGTGGGCCAGCAGTTGGACCCCACCCAAAGAGAGTCGCTCTGCTCCGCACTCAACAGCGCCATCCTGGGTAAACTGCAGTCTGCGGCGCAACTCTGACACAAAAACATGCAGCAGCGAGTTTAAAAACCAATTAGCAGCCTCAAATACAAAAGGGGTTTATACAAATATACTCTGTCTGTCTGAAGATCCATAAACCCCTGTTTGACAATAACATCTGTCCAACACAACAGGCCTTCAGCTCTGATCTGCTTGCTCAGCTGTTGGACAGGACAGGTTTAAAAAAAAAAGAAATAACGTAAAATAAAAGCAAAATGCAAGGAATTAGACAAACTGTACCAAAAAATTGAAAAATAAAATAAAGAGAAAGCGTTTCCTGCTCCTTCTTTAAACTTTAACCTCCTGCATCAGCTGGACATTGAATTTAGAACAGCATCAGGCTTTTATCAATGTTTGCAGACTCTATATTGATAGAGTTATCAGAGCGGTAAACACACTGCACCTTCTGCATAACTGAACAAGACCTGTGGTTTCCATGGCAACGGGGAATAAGGCTGCGGAGCCGCTGTAAAGAAAACATAAAGTATAAAACAAAGGACATTATTAATTTTAGCTTGAAATGTTTCAGCGCTCCAGCTTTGGGACCACTGATTCATATATAGAGCCGAGTCTGTGATTCAAATTAATGCTAAAGGAGGAATCCTTCAAAATAAAAGTCTGAAAAGGATTAAATCTTAATTTTTTTCTTTTTTGTTTTTTTGTGTGAAAGTCTTTGTTTTGATCCTCAAAGTTTTTAAGTTTTTTCTTTTTATGGAGGAAAAGTGGAGATTCTGGAGCCGTTCAAACAGAGAACTCTCAGATCAGTAACCTGTACTCATGATGAATCCTTCTGATCCTCAAACCTCCACCTAAGCAGAACCTTTCATTGTTTTGTTCTTGTCTGAAAACATAGAATCTGATTCATTAAAGTTAGGATTTGTAAAAACTAGATTTACCATCAGATGAATTTACTTTGGAAAACAAAGGCATGAATCACGTCGTGAGTTGTTCCTTTCAAGCATTTTAACAGAATAACTTGAATGAATTTCACAAAATGTATTTTTACTAAACCAGAAGTCTGCAACCTGCAACACCCGCCATTTGGGTCAATTTCTCACAGACCACAACCCATTTGGAGCCGCAAAATCTTACCTCACCTTTCAGAAAAATAAGACACTGCTTTGTATTTATGTTTGTGTAACAATGATAATAAACATAAATATACTGTTGTAAAACATAAACATAAAGGGGAAATAACCTTTTTTTTTTCTGAATCTGAGATATTTTGTAACTTTTGACAGAGGTTCATATGACTTCCTTTCAAAATAAAAGACACCCTGTACCATATAGGATCATCTCAATGCAGCAAATAATGTGTAGTGTCAAAAGTGATTCCTCAAAGAAAGATAACTATTTGTGGTGCATCTCAGCTGGAATCTAATAAACCGAATTTGAATCAGAGCTAATTAAGTGACTTTTATTGTTTGTTTGAACCAAAAGGCTAACGTAAAATCCTTGTATTTGTTCCTAAAATAGAACATTTGCTTTAATCTGCCTTCATTCTGGTTGTGCTTACTGGCCTCAAATGGATAATCTCTGGGACACGGCGCTCAAAAGTCAGTCAAAATGTTTACAGTTCGTCCATTTATTCACCTTTCGACAAATCCCGTCAGAGGTTGCCACAGCGAATCCGCTTTCACTGATGGTGGTTTGGCAGACTTTTACGCCGGATGCCCTTCCTGACACAACTCTGTGTTTACAGTGACTTTTTAGAGTTAAAACTTCTTTATTTGTCTTTAAGAAGAGAGCCACAAAGGAGCGCAGGCTGCAGACTCCTGTACAAATCCTAGAACAGGTTTTGTACAGGACCTGCCATCTTTCAGTGTGATGTGGTATTACAGGCGTGTAGGCAACTATCCCACTAGTATAAGTGTGAATAAATGTGTCACATTAACCCTAACAGTTCTGGTGTTTTTATTCTTTAGATTACCGTAACTTTTCAACTGAACAGAATTAACATCATTCTGGTAGATTCTGTCAAAGAGAAACCTCCTTTGCGCCGTTATGCAGCACTTTACGTCAGTGGCATGTTGTATTTCGGCGTCAGAATCGGCTGATTCACGTCGATTGCGTAAACGTTGGAAGATTTACGGCAGGAGCCACTGTCATTTTAATCAAACTGACGTGTAGCAAACGCGCTGGTGTGTCTGCGCTTCTTCTGCTTTCCAGAGTCTCAGAACCTGCCCAAGCAGCCGCCGCTCATGTTGGCGCTCGGCCAGGCCACGGAGTGCGTGCAGCTCATGGCCCGGGTCCAGGCCGGTTCCTGCTCCTTCGCCAGAGTCGACAACTTTTTGCACTAGCGCAGGCTCAGGTGGGGGAAAATAATCAAACCCACTCACTGATTTTTCTCCTGCATGAACCTGACTGCAATTATTACCCGTCTCTCCACAGCTTCATGTTAAGTAGCACTGAGAAGGCATGTCCAGCTGGTGGTTACCATGACGATGAAGAGCACAGAGGAAGGTGCTGAGGAACCAGAGTGAAGAAAGCTCCCTTTTTACTTTAGTATTATCAAATAAAATTTGTGTGACACTATTTAAAGATAATTAATATTATTATGTTTTTAGATTTTTTTTTCCAATTGTTCATCTGTTGACCTCCTGTCTTTTTTTAAAGTTTTTTTCATGCTTTAACGGCAGACTTCTCACACAATCAGTATTTTCTTCTCATTTTCGCTCCTGTTCATCATATTCCACGACAACATGCCAATAAGCCAGTCTCCATGGCGACCCTCACACCTGTAGACCACCTGAGCAATACCTGAGGAGCATTACATTATTTTTAATAGGTCTGAGAAAAGCTGGACTGGAGCGGAAGTGCTTTCAGGGTTTGAAGCTCAGCGTGAGAAAGCTCATTAACGTCAGACAGGACTGACCGTAAAGATGGAATTATTCCACCACAGCGGAGTCTACAGTTTTTTTGTTTAAATACCGAGCAGCGTTCTGACAAAGAAGGGAGTTTAAAAGGAAAAACACTAAATGTAATTGAAGCTCCTGTGCGTCGGGGGAGCTGGCAGGTCAGAGGTGTCGGAGCCTTAATTTTACTGTAGCAGCCACTGTCTCAGCCAATCAGCTGTGTGGCTTGCAGGTGGCAGCGCGCGATCCCGCCTGCACCTACGACACCCGCCTTCAAGGCTGAGGCTAACACTATTATCATCTGCATCAAAGGCAGACTAACAAGCACAGTGTGCGCACGTCAAAAAGTCAAGTCTCCTCCGGGGATTTCATTATTGCCGGTTCTTTCGCTCCGAAGCTCGACGTGCTGCGCGTGAGTGCAGCTACAACCAGCATTTCAAATAAAGAGGCCAAATTGTCCAACCAACAGAGAGCCCATAATTTTAGACTCCGCTTTGTGATGATTAAATCACTTTTTTTGGGGGGTTCCAACAAGGATTTGTTGGCTGGAAGAAAAAAAACCCTGATTGTTTGGAAATGCTTTTTATTTTTGCCTTCAAACTTTTCTAAGATAGTCTCTTTGTCCCTGAGTTTGTTACATTTTTTGTGCAATAATATCACAAACTAAAACATACTTCCTGGTTTTAATCCTCCGCACCAAAAATCCCCAGAACAAAATAACGATGAGAAGCTAAAAAAAGGAATTAACGCTTAAAAAAATCTAGATGGGAAAAGATTCCTTTAACTTAATTCCTGTCAAATTCCGACCTTTGGATTAAAGGAAGATAAATTCCATGATTTATATTCAATTTCAGTTTCCTTAATAGTGAAATAACAGTTCAATTAAAATAATTTAAAAACTAAATGAGTTGTTGTAAGTAAATAAATCTCCAATAAAAGCATCAACATTAATTAAGTTTATGTGTCTGAATTATCTAAAAATGACTAAAATTTCACATTAAATCAGAAAATTTAGTTGCAATGAACAAAAGTGGCCACAAAAATTGTAAAACTAACAGCTGCAGGTTTTTACATTTCTTGTCAAACATCTAGCACTAATGCAGAGATTTATTCATTTATCTTCCTCAATAAAACAGTCAAAAGTGTGTTTTTCCCCAAACTTTACTAAGTATTTTCCTGATCTAAGGAATATAAAGGAATGTAAAGGAGGAAAAAATATTTCTGTTTGCGTTTCCGTTTTAACATTTCACGCTTTTATTCTGTAAACGTCTTGACGTTTCCTGTTCTCACCATACATACTTTTTTTACAATCTGCCGTCTGTTCTGAAAATCCACCATCAAATTAGGTAAATCCATCACGGCTTTATCCTCGACTTAAAGTTCATTTAATCTTTAAAAAAACTAACAATCAAAGTTTTTTGTTTAGAAAGAAATTACGCTCAATCCAAAAAAAGTGATTCTTTTTTGCATCCTGCTGGCCACTAACGGTACTGCAGGTTTTTGAGCATCTCCGCTTTAGCTCTGAGCTTCAGACCCGGAAGTTGTGGTTCAGTTCTCTCCCAGCTTGGATAGCACACAAATTTATACAAACTGGTAAAACTTCATTTATTACCTTTTTTTTTTTTGTAGGGGGCATTTATTTTAACTCAGATCCATCAGGGTTTTTTTTCTTCTTTATCCCATTTCAGCTTCAGCTTGATGAATTAAACTGTTTCCCTTTGTGTTTGCTAAAACCTTTGCTCTGCTCACTCCGAGGTTTT
This sequence comes from Oryzias latipes, assembly GCF_053564925.1. NCBI lineage: Eukaryota > Metazoa > Chordata > Actinopteri > Beloniformes > Adrianichthyidae > Oryzias > Oryzias latipes. Next base: position 27,393,780 of record NC_136242.1, on the reverse strand, counting down.
GCTTAAACTATTTGCAATGAGCTGGGGATCCACCTGGAAGTGTTTGTACACTTTTATTACTTTTCTGGACTCTGCGTCCCGCTGCAGCAGAGGCGTGTCTCCCCCTGGAGGCGCTCTCCAGGCTCCTTTCAGTACTTCCGTTACAGAAACAAGTACCTGTTACTCACCTGAAGGGAACCACGCCCCCAGCCGTCCTCTGTGTTTGCACCCGCCAGCGCCTCGGCGCCTTCACTTCCTCTCGTCCCACACAGACGTCACCGCCGCCATCCAGTCGTTTTATCAGAGAAGGAGCAGCTGCCGACAAAAGACTTCTGTCATGATTTTAATTTTACGTTTGACTTTTGAGTTTTAGCAAAATATTTAAAAAACTACAAAAAATATGTGAAATGAGTTACCTTCTACTTAGCATGACTTTTAAATCTTTAAAACAAGAAAAATTATAATAAAAAAAGATGTACTGGAAACCTGTTTAAAAATAAATTGTATTCTGTTTAATTTTGACAGAATTATTTTTAATAAAATACATCAATGAGTATTGCAATTGTTTGTCTTTCCTAGTTTGTTCTTTTAAAAAATAGACATTTTAAGTACATTTCTATTGTTTTAACCACCCTGAAAAACTTGGATTTAAATTTAGACATTTGTGTAGAAAAAATATTTTCAAGTTGTTTTAGCTTCTTGGAAAGTTATTAAAAGCAGAGAATTCAGTCTAAAGTGTTTCAAATGTCTTGATCAGTTTATTCTGCTCTGCGAATATCACTGCAAGTATCACAGAAATTTAATGTAAAATTATTGATCTGAGTTTTTAAAAAAAGAATAGAAAAAGCTTCTAGCCTGCAAAACGATTCAAAAGTTTAAAACGAGCAAAATTTTAGCCACAAATGTCCCAAATTTCAGAGATTTAGCTCTGATTTACATTTTGCGTAAATAGCAAGTATTTGGCAAAGTTATTATTCAGCCCTTTTCTTGGGCATTTTTGATATATTTTTCCTAATTATTTTTCCCCCAGTTTATTTTGCTGTTGTCTATTGGAAAATGTTATGTCATAAGATTAATTTATTTTTATTAAATAACATAATAGCCACTATTGAGTGTAATAGGTAGTAATAAGCTTCCGTGATTAAAATAATGAATAAAATGGACACACTGTCATCAAACTGAAACAAGCTCTGTCATCTTCAGCTTCACCTTCAGATCGGCAGATCTCTGAGTCACAAAAGCAAATCAGGAAAAAAATCAAAGGCTTTGGAAACTCCATCAGAAGTGTTCCGGCCTGCTGTGGCCCCTGGCCCAGCTGCAGCCTGGATGTGGTCGATTGTGGTGGTTTTCTAGTCCGCTCTATTTACCGGGGTGGTTACTAAACAGGCATGTGGGGGTGGACTTGCTGTTGGATTTTGGTGCTTTGTAGAAACGTCCTACTGTGGGTTTTTTCCCGAGATCCCTGCTTCACCTGCTCCTGGATACCTGGATAAGGTTTGTTTGTTTGTTTGTTGTTGTTTTTTCAAAATAAGAGCTGCAGCAACAGAAATAAAACAAAATCAAGGACACCGTGTGTCCCACATCGTCTTCGTGTCATATTTTGTTAGTCCAAGCTGGTGCACAATTGAAACTTTAGTGTAAAGATTTGAGTGTGTCCCCCCCCCCCCAATCACCGTTTATTATTGTCTGATTAATTTGGTTGTGCGTTGTTGTCCAGCAGAGGGCAGAATGGCTCTGCAGATGTCTGCTGCGTTCAGGCGCACAGGAACACTCAGATCATGTTTGAATGGAGAGCAGAGTCATAATCCAACACGGTTAAAGCTCCTCTTTGGGATTATTCCGTGTAAAGGAAATTATTCCAGCTAAAGCATGAAGGTTTTGTTTGCGTTTACAGGCTATTTCTCACAGAGATTTGACTGTAAACATTTGATCATAAACCAAAACGACAATTTTTTTGTTGTTGCTATTTCTCTTTTTATTGTGTTTTGATCCTTTACAAACAATGAATGCAAACCGCCGAGACCTTCATGGTTTTATTTATTATTTTTCCAAACATCTTCAGTTTCGCTGGATCTCCAGTCAACGAGCACAACACTACAGTAACATTTTGTAACTCAGATATAAAAGGTAAAAACATGTATATAGCATTTACTCACTTGACCACATTCCTGTTACAGTAAATAAATAAATAAATAAAATTGAATAGAAATGTTCTCACGGGTTCATCCACATAATCTGTTTTTATTCAGTATCTGACATGATTGCACTGTCAGTGTTGATGTTATTGTGCATCACTATAATGGTTCAGAACAATAGTTTATCATTATAAATCTTGTGAAGGTTCAAACAAAACTACAAATTTATAAAAAGTTACTTGCGTAAATGTAACTGAGTACTTTTGCTTGTTTCTTGTTAGCCTGCAAGAGGCTTTTTAAAAAGTCTGATATGGCTTTGAAATCTGAGAAAAAGAGTTTCATCATCATTTAATGGCGGTTGGGTCAAGGTCGGTTGAGGAGTGGGCGTGCGGGGTTGTGCGCCCCTGTGGCTGAATGGACTAAAACAAAAGAGTGTAATCAAGCACAGATTTTTCTGTGGAGAATCTCTAGATGTTTGGTCGAAGGAACGACAGGAATGGAGGAAAAAAAGAAAGCAAAGATTTATTGTAGAAGAGAAGTGAAGGCAAAGTTGTTTTTAAAAAAATGAAAGCAGTAAGTGATGTTGACTGACCCTGGCCTCAGCTGCGCTGTGTGATCGGCCCTCACCATCCCTAAAGACCAAAGCTGAAGCTACTGTTAACAGAGAAGTTACAATAATGTCTCAGTTGAACACAATATAGACACAATTTTCACATTTTGCCTCGAATATTCAATTTTGTGAATGGGGTCCTCCTTAGCAACCATATCATTTTTTCTTTCTTGACGCGATCTGGTGAACATTTGGAGCAGTTTTTGCGTTTTCACCTCAAAGTAAGTCTTCAAATGTTTCCTAGCAACCAGCATTCATGCTTACTGCATTCACATTGTTAATATCAAAGTGTGAAATGACATGCAGGTGTGGAACAAGGTTTTGTGTCATTTAGACGACTTGTGTGAGTCAGAAAGATCTTTAGTTTGTCAGTTGGCTGCTCATCTCAAGACAAACATTTGAGTAGTTTGATAAGTTTTTGTTTTTATCCCTAGATAATGTATTTCTTTCAAAGACCCATTCTGATCAAAATAACGCTTTTGACATTTTTTTTTATTTTAAAATTATGTATCTGAGTATTTGTCTATTCAAATCTTCCTGAATAAGAAGCAGACAGAAAAAGATTTATATGTTGGGTGAACCACGAGCTCCCTGCTCCAAGCTCTCAGTGAGGGGGAGGGAGGGTTGTTCCATACCAACAGTCCCACCCACAATTCAGAGGTGACTTTTGTAATGAACCACTGCCGCTCTGCAGAAACTATGTCCTAGAAAATAACACAGGTTTCTCTGATTTTTGGCTAAATAAAGGCATATCTATAATTGAAAGTCCTCTTTTACAATAGATCAAAAGATGTTCGGAGTTCTAAGATCAGTTTGCAAAAGTAAAAAGGGCATGAAATGTCCTAATGCCTAAACATTTAGATTGTTTAAGCGACTAAACTATTGGGTTTTTGTTGGTCCTGAGTTGTATTTATCAAGTTACGCTCACACCGGGCATTTCATGCTAAACATGTGTTCCTTCACACTGGACAAGCAGGGATGGACTACTTCTTTTTCTTTTGCCGCTGTTTAATAGCGCATGTCCGCCAACTACAGTTGGAAGAGGGTTTGTGTGAAATGTCGAAACGATTGTCCCTACTGTAAGTGTGCGACAGACTGGCGGCCTGTCCAGGCGTCCCCTGCCTTAGTCCACGAGTGGCCAGGTTAGGCTCCAGCAGCCCGTGACCCCAAAAGGGACATAACGGCTTTAGAAAATGGATGGAAATTTCACACAAGTCTTTTAATCAATGCTCACAAGATTGGGGGAATGCTGACCACAATGCGTTTGAACAATTTTTGCAAAAAAACATGTATATGTAAAGGTATTTTTTAATAAACCATCAACGTTTTTTGCATCACAGGGGATTCATAAATAGATTTTCTAAAATGCTCCTATTGATTAAGTTTGCACATTGTGAAATTGCTGAGATGTAGTTAAAAATGTACCGAGCATGGGTCCAGGATTGTATTTTAAACCCAAGGCACTAGACTATATCGTTTTTAGTGGTTAGGGATTAGGAAGATGATTGGGACACAGCCGCAGACTTTTCATTGGTTTTGAACACACGTTGCCGGGGGTAATGTGAACGTAGCTTTAGAGTTGCTGAACGTGAATAAATAAAATGTGTCTGTGTGCATGAAAGGAAAATGTAAATGTTGCTCCAGAGTTTATTAACCATTTGATTGCATTTCTGTTTTCTGAGATGTGCTTTTATTCATTTGAAGTCTCCATATCATTTGATTCAATATTATTTGTAAGTCTTGGGTTTAAGGAAAAATGAAAACTGTTGATAGAAAGAAATGAGAAATGACGGGAAAACATGGATGACGAGTGATATGGAAAACAGGAAGTGACCTCCGAGACTCAATGTCTTCATTTCCAAATGAGGTTTCTCTGCCTTAAGCAGATCTGAGCCATAAACAACCAATCCTGGATTGATCCCGCCCACATGTGACGCTCCCACTCTCAGTCCGGTGACTCCGATCAGAGGTCGCTGCTTCCTGCCTCTGAGAGTCGGCCCCGCCGCGAGGCCCTCAAACGGCCTCGGTACCTCTGGCCTTCAAAACACGGTCGGAGGGTTGCTATGGCGTGCGTTTGTTGCTATAGCAACGCACTACTGTGTTCTCGGAGGGTGTGGGGGGAGGCTGGGTTGTAAACATCGCAACACCCACTCTTATTGCCCAGACGCAGTGATGCATATTCATGGTCACATGCGAGTCATTAAGGATGTGTTTTATTAGTCTGCCCATCCATCTATCAATCCATCCATCCCTCCATCCCTTTTTGACTAAACAGTAATTACTCTGAGGCCGGTGGAAGGATGCGGCCCCCGCCTGCTCTCAGCTAGAATGTAATGGCTTCATAAGCACCGCTGATTGAATTGATTGCCACAGTTGGAGTCTGGCTGAGACGTACAATGGGGTGGAATATGCACATTAATCAGCTCACACGCACGGCTGCAGGTTCTCACTTTATTTCAAGTACAGCAGAAAACATACAGAACCAACCATATACAAACAGCACAAACCCCAGAAACACTCACCTTCAGAGGGACAACCAGACTGCCGCCGCTCAAACTGGCCTTCAAGATACATTCCAATTGCAATTTTACAGAGCGGAGCAGAAACGTTAATTAAAGCCCAGAGCCATCAGACGTTTTCTGACTCCTGAAATGTTTTTAACGCACAAACGTACAGCTAACAATAAAGAAAAAAAATGTGGAGGAAATCTTTATTTCTAAGCTAAATCCTTACAGTAAAGTGATTTTCTTTTGCTTTGATATACTTTGCATATTTCCGTTCTGGATTCAAATCATCATGACCCTTTTTCTTATTTTGTCTGTTGTTTTTTTGATTTCTTCTTCCAATATTTACATATACACATATAGACATTTGAACACATTTTTCCTGTTTTCTTCAGATTCTGCCAATGAAGTTCTTGGATTGGGATTTTCAGAATAAAAGACATAAATTGATTCTGTTGGTTTATTTGAGGTTTTTTAATCAATCAACCATGCAAAAGGGCTCCTGCAAACAGAAGAAAGTCAGATGTGTGATCTCTTCGGCATTGACAGGAAGTTCGATCCTCAAGGGGTCATGGAGGCGAGTGGAGGTGCGTCCATCTTCCTGCAGGAGCTTTCTGTTGACTGTTTTCCGATGAGGAAAACATAAATCTGGTGTTTTCTGTAGCCGAAACGGAGGGATTGGAGCTGAATGTCCAGGGGGCTGATTGTAATTGAAAAGCAGAGTATGGATGCTGTGAGGCAGACGTATATGGAGCTGCGTGATGAAGAGGAGGAGGTTTGGTGTGAAGCACTGAGGTAGACTGTGACTTGTTGTCAAAAACACAAATTTACAACAACAAAATCACTAGTCTTCCAGAGCGTGGCACACGGCTGCGAGGCCTCATCCGGTCTTCTCTTTCCTCCCTCACGTCCATCCCAGCATCTTCACTGGCCGGGGCGTGTCCACGCACGCAGAGAGGAACATACTGTACGCCGCTCAACACAGCGGCTGCAGTGCACGAGTGGGTGCGCACGGCCACGTGCGTCCACCTGTGGATCTGCTGTGTTGACAGAATCCAAACACAGACACTTTATTAACAGAGAAGGAGGAGGAGGAGGACAGGGGTTTCATCTGCTCGCTATGCTCACACAAAGCTCTGCCAATAAAGATGCAGCCCTGCAGGAGAGGATGGGGGGGAGGAAACAAAAGCAAAGAAGGCTGAAGAGAGAGGAAGCAAGGGAGGAAAATGTCAAAGGAAAAGGACCAAGTGTAGACAAACAGAGTTGGAAGAAAAGAAGGGAAAATAGAAATCTGAGCAAAAAGATGAAAAACAGGCTCAAGAAAGGAAAAAGACGAGACAAAAGGAAGGAAAATAGATAAAAGCATAAAGAACAAGGAAGAAGCAGAAGAGAAGAAGGAAAAGTAGACAGTTAAAGAAAATAGATCATGAAAAGGCAAGAAATGGAAGGAGGGAAAAAGAAAATAACAATTTGATACTAAAAAGGTGAAAAAATATAAAAGGATAAAGGTAAAATACAGCAAATTTAAAGGACAAAGACAAGGCAAAAGGGGAAAAAACGACGCACGAATGTAAAATGTAACAAAAAAAAATAAGTAAGTGGAAACAAAACAAGGAAAATGAAGGAGAGGAAGTTAAAAAAAAACAAGTTAAATATTGGAAAATTTACAAAAGCAGGAGGGGATAGAAAAAAAGAATAGAGGACAGCTATTAAAGGAAATACATCAGGAAAAGAAAGAATGTGATCAGTAGAAAGTTTCAGGAAAAGAATGGAAAGAATAAAAAAAGACATGAAAAATTAGAAAGACATAAGAAAACTATGGGGGTCAGAGTTCAGAATAACAAGATCAACTTGTACAGATGAAGTTTCATTTGAAAGAGGACAAAGACAGACGAGAGGAAATGAAAAGGAAATGACAGGAAACAGAGGAGGAAGGCCGGCGTGAAGCTCTGAGATGCTGCTGCTCCTCTGAGCTCCGACAAAATGACTATAAATGAACGATAATGGCTTGTTTAGCTGCCCCTCCCGTATGCTCTCTGCTTCATCTGATTTCCTGCTAATATCGCCACATCGGCTTGGCTGACCCCTTCCTCTCTAACCCACGCTCTTCCTCCATGGAGGTATGGTTTGTCTAGCCTCGTCATCGTTCATGGTGATGAAGGTGAAGCTGCTGCCTTTAATGTGAAGGCAAAACCTCCATCAGGTTATCATCTTCTGTTGGGACTAAATGCCCCCTTTTTTTTTCTTTCAAATTATTTCTCCTGACATTAGGTCAATAATGCGAGGCTGATGGCACATGTGCACGCACACGCGCACAGCGCCGCCCTGCTCTTAACAAAGGTCCGTGACACTGTGACATTTGGAAGTGCAGCAGATGAAATGACCGGCGGGGTCAGGGAGTGCTGCGCTCCGTGTTTTACTGCTCGGGGATAAGAGCTCTTAAGACCTGAAAAGAACAAGCGCGCGCCCCCATGGGCGTGCACGCACACAAACACGCACACATCTCCTCAGGGACCAATACCTCTCTATTCATATCGCTGCTCCCCAGGTGCTCTGCGCTGGTGAGCCTTTCAGGCCTTCGTCAGCGTTAGGCCACTAAAGGATCCAATCAAAGTTACGGCTAAAGCCCATTAAGAAGCAGGACCCGCAGAGCCGTTAAACTGATCAGTTCATATTTTCTTGCAAAACCACACAACTTTTTTTTTTTTAGGTCCAGAAATGTAGTAACATTTTTTTAACCCCCCCCATTTCCCCCCTCCCTCCCCCTGGGTGCCTGATTGATGTCTAAAATCACAGAACAGTCCAAATGGATTTCTCCGGCTTGCATGACAAAAAGTCTTAAAAGCAAAAGAAGGCTGGAAAATTACAGCTCTGCCAAGAGCCGCAATGTTTTCTCAACAGAAAAAACCTCAAATCCTCCAGTTTTCTGTCATTGATTTTCCTGATTGCTGGGTTTCTTTTTTTCTTTTCTGCTTTTACTCACAGTCATCCACATCATTCCTGTTGTGCACCATAAAAATAAGATACAGTCAATGTCTGTTCTTAAAAAAAAAAAACTGTAATTCACTGTGTAAATAAGATGCAGGATGATGCCATTTAGTTCAGGGGGGAAAAAGCAGATTTTTCTGAGAAATTCAGAAGCCGTCCATCCTCTAAAGTTGCTGAAACCCTTTTGGGGTAATGGGGTTGCTGGAGCCTATCTCTGCTACCATTGGGTGGAGGTGGCTTCCGCATTCAAGACTCTCACAGTCATGTGTAGCTATTGAAGTTCCTACAATGGTTTTTGGGCTGCGAGAACAAAACACACGGAACCTTGAATGGACGTTGCAAACCAGTTCAAATTTTTTAACTTTTCACACCAAGCCTCTTCCAACTGTAGTAGGCAGACATGCAGTAGTAAACAGTGGATGAAGAAAAAGAAGAAGAAGTCCCTTCCTGCATGTGCCATGAGCTAAACTCGCATTCAGGAATACACAACGTAGCATTACACACAAACTCACACTGGGGGACAATTCAGAAGCGGCAATTAGCATTTAAAGGATGTTTTTGGACTCCAGACAGAAAGAACCCAGCTGGGATTTGAACCAGGACCTTCTTGCTTTGAGGTGAGAGTGCTAACCACTACACAGTCCCCTAAAATCAAACCAGAATTCAATGCAAACTTTGTTTTAAACAGCTGAGTATTATGAGAGAACGGAACAACAAAACCCCCTGCAGAAACAAAAGTAACTAAAATTCTTTGACACATGAATTTATTTCAAGCGATAAAAAAAACTGGACTTATGTTTTTACTTTCAAGAATGCTATTCAGGTCATTTGGGACCTGAAGTGATTTGATGTATATTTGCATGAAGAAGCATCAAAGTGGTTAAAAGATGAAACTTTTTGCTAATACCTCATGCCTTATCTGACATGAAACCTTTCCATGAAAGAAACTCATATGAGGGAAACAGATGGGATGTTCTGTGTTTTATTGAATATTCCAGCAGCAAAACACCAGATTTGCAACAAATGGAACATCATAAGACGCTCTTTTCGTTACTTACTTCACTGTTTAATGTTTTTCTTTGTTCAGTTTTGATGAATTTATGCAAGTGTAGTTGTCTTTTCAGTCCGTTTATTATAACTGCAAACTTTTGTCCAAACTTTACTAAAGAATAATGAGCATTTTGCCTTTTCGTTCAGCTCCTGATGTCCAGGCACCTTAAAAAAATGAGGACTCAAAAAGTGCTGAATAAAAAGAAAAAGGTAAGTAACAATAGATGAATTCTGTGTGCTCGTTTTAATAGTCCTGTTTGGGTCAGAGCTCTTTCACACTGAGCTGTTTGGTCCACACCAGAGCTCATCTCCTCGAATGATCAGCTTTGTTTGGCAGGTGGAACACTTCACCTCACTCTGGTGCAAACTAAACAACAGAACTCTGTTGCAGTTCAGCTGAAAAGGGAAAAGAAATGCAGAACACGCCAACATTCTGGACTAAAGAAGCAGCTGTTGAATGTTAGCCAAGCAGTTAGCGAAGGGGAAATGTCAGAGTTCTGTGGCTTTATCTGAACAATAAGAAAAGGATTTTAAAGCTCAATTTCTGTCATTTCGTATTATCAGGCTGTCCAAAAACATCAGAGGAAAAATCTCCTGCTGACCTGAAAGCTGCACTTGGACTTCTGATGTGAACATTTTTTCTAAATTTAGCTTTTTTTTAATGATTTTTTTAAAACTGACCTTTAAAACTAGAATGCCCCCCCCCCCCCCCCCCCCTCAATGTTAAGCTTTGATTGAGTGAACATTTTGACTTTGTGAGAGTCAGAACCATTAGCTTTTGAGCAGAATACATGCCGTGTCTGTTCTTTGTAATTATGCATCAATCCTGCATTTATATGATCCCTACTTTTATGTTCTTGTTCCTGCTTTTATTTCTCTCCTTCTTACTTTAAATCCTTATTTTGTTGCTTTACATCCTGAACTGACTTGTGAATTTACTGCGTTTTCCACGTAAAATGAACAGTTTTCCTAGTTAGCTTCTTTTGTAACTCCTGAGTTAGCAGTTAGTTAGCATTGCTTGAATGTTGAGGTATTACTGTCTAAATTCACAGTTAAAGATGTCCTTAAACATGTGATCTCTCAAACAGAAGTCCTGGGAGGATCATAAGAAAATCTTTCTGAGCCTCTCTCCCCCTATAAACATCTGACCCTCACAGGTGAAGACCTCTCGGCCGTCTCATGTCGAAGTTGCCACCCGTTTGCGGCGCGTTTTCTCCTGCCCCTCCTGTAAACGACCTCCTCAGTGGCTGCTGTCAGAGGCAACAGTGGCAGGAATGGCAGCTGCCTTGGCTGGCCGCAAAACGCAGCCAAGTTTAAGTTACAGGAGCCACTGATTCTTGGCGGGGTGCCGGCCGCTCGGGTTAGCACGCACAATGCTGCGGCAACAATAGGGCTGCATTGTGCAGGTCACAGTGCTGAGCAGCAGAGTGACAGCGCACAGCGAGCGGCGAGTTCATTAGACTCCTCAGACTCCCCTTGCCCTTCTCAGTACTCATTAACATCCAGCCGCTGGCTTGCAGGTACCAGGCGAGGGGCACTGACGACGGTCCGGAGAGGACACACCGCCTAGTTAAACCCCCCAGAAAACACACAGAATGACACATTAGAAATTAGCTCCACATCCAGCCTGCTCCTAATTTTCACATTAAGGAAGAGGATTGAGAAGTAATGGGCTCCCTGTAGTTCCCCGAACTTCCCCGCTCTAGTAATCGCCATCTTTCCGGAGGACTTGGGTCTCCGCTAGCAAAAGAAAAGCCTGGAGGGTGAGAGGTCGGGACCATTATTCTCACAGCTCTGGTCCAACAATTACAGGTGGCCTGCTGAATGGTCGCGTGTCATTAGAGCAGGAGAAATTATGCTCTCCACTTGGGATGAAGGTCCTTTCACTGTGAGCCAAAAGAGAAGCAGGAGAAGACGCTGCTGCTCACAATGAAGCAGCTCAAGGACAGCAGGCTTTCATCTCCTCTGCTAATGTTCTATATTAGACTAATGTTCAATTAGGTTGTCAAGGCCTGTTAGAGAAATTTAATTCTTACACAGTGAAGGGGAAAAAAAAGTCTTTTATCATATTCCATCGAATCCAACGGGAATAATTTCCCCTTACATGTATGGTGAGGCAATTTAATCATTAGCTCATGACGATGAATTCAAATAGTTGAGAAGTGATGTTAATGACATGCAGCTTCTCTAAAGCCAAGGAGTTCATTTCAATTCAGGAAGCCACTTCATGTGGACGAGCCGCGTAACGAGGCCAGGAGCCGTTAAATCCTGCAGCGCCGCGTCACTCCACAGGTGCTGCCGACGCGACCCCGAAACTCGAGAGGCATCTCCACCGTCTTCCAGTTTGACCTCGCCCTCGGGCGGTTGTTCCGAATTGTTATTTTGCTTCTTTTCACAAAACAGCCGCCTGGATATCAGTTTGCGAGATTTTCCTCCCGTCTCGAGCCTCGGGATGTTGATGCCGAACACTCGGTGTGAGACAAAGAGGCTTTGAGGCTAGTTTCTTTAAATGGCGAGGCTGGACTCATAAAGCCAAATGCCATGAGGGCGATGTGGCAGAAATGAGCCGGAGATGACCGTCTGCGAGAACACCGGGGGCTTTAAAAACAACAGTGGGTGTGGGTAAACAGCCCCCTTAAATGTGTCCTTTGCTACACCTAAAGGCAATAATCAGATCTCGTCCGAGTCCGATTCTTCAGAACCTGATGGTTCTTCACATGTCAGACACGTCGACTGCTTTCATGTCCTTTTCCTTCCCTTCAAATCCTTTTTATCCTTCATTTTCAATTTTCTACCTCTATTTCTCCTTCCCTGTTTTGTTTAATTTATTTGGTTCCCTTTTCCTTTCATCTCGTCTCCTCTCCATTCCGTCTTTGTCCTTTTCCTCTCCCGCTTCTATATCGAGTTTCTCCTCATGCACGGTTCCTGTCCTCCCGCCTCCTCCTGCTCGTATTGATTCTGCGTTAGTGAACTTGGAGCCACGGGGAATGACCACTGAGTGGAAGTGAGCAGAGCCGGACGTGGCTACTTCCTGCTCAGCGCGGTGGTCACATCCCAGATCACCAAAGCCCTCTTTTTATTTTTTTGTGGAACCCTCAGGGTGTTTGTAAATGCCATGCCGGGCTGCAGACGGAGATGACAGGCCGCCGCAGGTCACGCTGGGCTGATCATTAGCGCCGGCCTGCAGTTGACTTCAATTAGCCTGCAGAGACGCCACGCTGCAGCGAGAACGGGGAGCCAGGTGGGTTTCAGTCAGATCAAAAACCCCCGGTTGGAACAGAAACTGCACGCTTGGAGGTATCAGAACTTCAGCCACCAAAGTGTCAGGGGTCTCAGTGACAGTTGATGAAGAGGAGGGACGAGCTGTGGAGAGGCCAAATGATACGATGTGGCGCCGAAGACATGGAGACGGGGAAAAAAAGGATAAAAAGACGAGGGAAGTGAGAGCCAATCTGCTGCACAGACAACCGGGATTATCAACAAGTCAGGCAGCAGATGATGATAATGCATGTGTGAGTGTATATGGACGGTGGGGGGTGGGGGGGCAATTATGTATAACTCCCCCTCCTCCTCCTCTCTCTCTCTACCCCCTACGGTGGCCCTGATGGGACACAGCCTTTCATTTGCTCATTGCGGTAATTGGTGTATGTGAGGGGGAGGTACATGTGTTCGGCCCCCCCTCTGCGTCTGTCAGAGAATTAGAAAATGGAATTCTCTGAAGAGCGGCGTCCTCGTCCAAGATGACACATTTTCATTATTCGCCCGGTAACAGAACAGATTTCTGTCTCCTCCGGCCGCCTGCATACATCCTGATTCACAATTCTGAAAATAATTTATAAGGTGATTAATTATGCCAAAGTACATTCAAATAAACGCAGCCTTAATTAAAACGTTTAAAAGTTTCCCTTATGGTACAGCTCATTCTCATCTTCCCTTCTGTAAAAAAAAAAAAGCTTGGATTTTAAGTGTATTTCATGTAAACTTCCTACAAATCTCTATAGATTTATGGAGTTCTATGAATTTTGAGTCGAAACAAAACAGCCAGAAGACCGGCGTGCACTTGGATGCTTTTTACACCAGCAGCTCTGACAGTCAAATTACAGGGATGCCAGCTAATAGAAAAAATATACTAACAGGCTGGGCTGAAGTGCTGCTAATTAAAGCCCATGAATGCTTTTTGCAAACAATTGCACGCACCTATATGCTGTTTTTTGTTTTTGATTTGTTTTCTTTACACCATCATAAGGTAGGGTTGGGCGATGTCCCTTAAATTGGCCGTTGACGATGTTTGCTGTCAACCATCGGGATGGACGATGATATCGTCGTTGGGGGGGGGGGGGGGGGGGCTATTTTTAATATTTCGGTCTTATATAATTGCTATTCGATATTTTACTTTATTACTTTATTTATTTTATTTCCCAACTAATGACTCATCCGCAGTACTGAGGGAAATAACTTTAACAAAAAAAGTAACAAACAAACTAGAAAAGAAATGGTTTGCTCCCGCACTTAACTAGTCAAGTGGACCGGCGGAGCGCGGACTTACAGCTTTGTGTTTGAGGGGAAGGGGGGGGGGGTGCTTTGTTACATGAGCGGTATGTGTGGGAGATTTAGAACTGCGATCCGTTCCGCAGCTCTAGGGGAACGGGCTACCGAACTCAGAACCGGGTCTAAAAGTGTATGTCTGAGCAGAGGATCTTGAGCACACACACAGCGCTTTGGGGCGGTGTGAGCTTCAAAGCAGAAAGGCCGCTCAGTCCTTAGAAATCGTTCAAACAATCATGTGAATTTGTGTTTTTCGAGTCGTGTCCCGACTAAATAAAGGCTGATGTTATTCCCACATGTTTAAATGCAGCCAAGATGCAGATTGCAGCACCACCCAAAGCTAATGTTGTTAGCCCGTGTTAGCATACTGCTAATTCTGGCTTCTTTCCGCCTCCGTTTTTCAACAGAAAAAGCAATGACCACACGGATTAAAATTAAAATGATGAGCGAACAGGCGTTTCATAATAATCGTAACATTATTAAAAGCACGTTTAGAAGATCGTCTTGTATGTTACCGAGCTGACATATCAATGTATAAAGCCGCTCGGCAACATTGTTTTGTATTGAATTGTTACATTCAATAAAGTTTGAGAAAAAAATAGCCGCTCGGCGGAACTGATATCCGCTTCCGGTTTTTCAAACCCTACTGCGCATGTGCGAATGATTTATTCCGACCAAAAGTGTGAGCCATGTGAACGTTTTTTATATTCTGAAAACATTTTTCTGGAACCATGTACACGTTTGGATTCTAATCCGACCATTGATCCCATCAAGATATTATTCACATGTAACCGCGGCTTATGGTGTCGACTCGCAGCGTGGCGGGGGCGTGGCATCACGATGGTGTCTCTCCATCGGGATGTCAGTCACCCATCACGATGGACGATGGTATCGTCCATCGGCACAACCCTATCATAAGGTCAAACCATCAACGTGATCTTTCAATACAGTCCAAACAAATTTAGGGATCGTGTTTTCTTTGTTCTGATCAAACAGAGGAGAAGAAATATAAAACCCTGAAGCTACGTTCACTCTGCCCTCTGCAACACACGTTCAAGCAAACACTTTTAATGAAAAGTGTAAGTAAGTGCAATGCAGTGTTAGTGAAAAGTGAAAAGTGTAAACGCACATAAATGCGCATTTCAGGCCTCCGCATTCTTTTTGCATTAGTTTACCAAACGTGCAATCTTTGGCTCGGGAAGTGTATATATGCACGTATCTTTATTTTGACTTTACATATTTTAGTTCTTTATATTTCTTACATATGTCTATATTTAAATTTTATTTTATTCAACTTTGACTTCTATATATTTTCTTTTAACAGCTGGACAGCACCACAATTGCTGCAGTATCACAAATTTTCTTATGTAACAATGACAACAAAGACATTTTTGATTTTGAAAACTCTCACATTCCCATGTGGCTACGTAAGTTTTTACAACCGTTTTCGAGCTCTACGTACAAAACGCGCAGCCGTTGAACATGCACTGAAAGTTAAAGCTGGTCAAACTTTGACCTGTCAGGGACTCAGATTTGGTAGTGGCATATGGACAGTGTCTCTTTTCGTTAATCCAATTTTTAACTGCTTGAACATTGACCATGAAGGAGAAGTTAATCATTGCGGTTTGTTCTCAGCCAGAATTATGTGACACCAAGGCCCGAATCCGAATTGCCTTCTTACCCCTCTGCTCCAATTGCTCCAATTGTAGGAGCATTTGGAGCTGTTGTGGTGTCCAAAAGTGTTTTGACAGCTACACGCCAACATAGGTGACCGGCGGCAACTATTAATGATGTCATCATGTGGTATTCCCACCCTAATTTTTATAAACTAAAAAACTATGTAGTGCTGGACTATCTTGTGCCCTGGATTTTAAAAGCAATTCGGACACAATGCTCACTACTTTTTTTTGTTTGTTTTAACAGCGAATGTGATGTCATCGATTTCACAAAGTGAAAATCTAATTGATATGAGTGTTTTGCGACGACTATTTATGAATCCATTGAGTTCTTGAGATGAAAACAGCCAAATTTGTTTAAACGCGATCCATTGTGGCCTATGTGCTCCAATGTAGTGAGCATCGTTGCACACTGTTTTTTTGCAGAGACTTCTGGGAAATTTCTAGGCACTCACTTTTGGAATTGTAGATTCGGACAGCACGACAAAATGGCGAAAGCACTATATAGTGCACTATGTAGTGAAGGAATTCGGACACAGGCACTATCTGCGGCGGCCGTGGTGCAGTGGTAGGGTGGTTTGGTAAGATTGCAGGTTCAAATCCCGCCTTGCACGCCCATGAGTCGATGTGTCCTTGGCAAGATACTGAACCCCACCTTGCCTCTGGTGGGAGGTTGGCGCCAGTGTTCGGCAGCGGAACCGCACACCAGTGTGTGAATGTGTGTGACTGGGTGAATGGGTCTGTGAGTGTAAAGCGCTTTGGGCCTTGTAGGTAGAAGAGCGCTATATAAATATACGCCATTTACATCTCTGAGATTGAAGGGATAAATAAAGGGGAAGGCAAGCAATCCGGATTCAGCCAAAGTCTTTCATATATCAGATTAGAGCTGTGAAAGAGAAAATCTGGAGCAAGATTCACAAGATTTGCACCCCTTCTACATTCCGCACCAGATTGAAGATAAAACGCCATACTGTCAAAAATAAACACAATGACAGTTTTACTCCATGAACGTGAAGGGGGACAGGGGGGACACTCCCACCCATAACTCAGAAGCAAATTTCTGACAACCTACTGCTGCTCTGCAGAAACTATGTCCTAGACCAGTGTTTTTCAACCTTTTTTGAGCCACGGCACACTTTAACCCTGACAAAAATCCAACCAGCCAAAAACCAGCATCCAAAAATTTTTAAAAAAAGGAGAAACTTATAGTCTGTATTGATCTACAGCCCCTCCACAATCTCATATATTGTGGCAGAAAAAGCTGGAAGTTGCAGCTGTTTTTTCTAAAAGATGTAATAAAAGTTAGGTTAGAAAATTTAAAAACTGTTTGTGTGTTCGTTGTGGTTTCAAGACGTTTCACAAGGAAGTCTCATTGTGCGCTGAGACGCTGTCACTTTAACCCAATGCATCATGGGAGATGTAGTGCAGACAGCCGCCGAACGCAGACAAGACTCGCGTCTCTGAGCTTTATTGTTTTGTTCACTTGTTCCACGGTTTGATACCGGATTCTGTGGAAAGCTACACCGCTTTAGCTGGTATATTAGTTAGAACTGAGCGACTTTATGGGTAGAATCAGAACAAGAAAGTGAGAACTTTAACCACTTCTGATTGGTCAGACTGATGACGTATGATTAAGCCTCCAAGAATGATTAGTGGAGACTGTTAAAGGGGCGGGACTTTTCCTAAAACATCTGAAGTTACGACTAAATTACGGTACCATCATTCTTATCACAAAGAAAAAAGTATTTTATGATCTTTCATATTCTTAACTTCTCAGCGTTTTATCAGGGCCTGTTTGGATGAACAAAGAGCTGATGTCCTGGAGATGGTAAATGTTTTTAGATCAGTTAGTGAGTGCAATTTCCCACAGCACACCTGACCATCTCCCGCGGCACAGCGGTTGAAATTACACTGGTTTTTGATATTGACTAAAAATCAGAGTTGGGTTTTGAATGTGAACATTTTCTGAAACAACAATATAAGACCAGAGGCCGAAAGTTTGTCCTGAAGAAACGACTTCCGTATATAAGCTGCAGCTAAGTATTGATCCATGATTTGTTTGTTGATTTAGTCACTAGTCCGCCGCTGCTGCAAAGTCCTCGCTATGGAAAGTTGGCATGTTCAAAAAGCCCCTGGATTGTATTATTATCTAACCCAAATAAATCGAATATGTCTATGTAACTGTAAAAAAATTTTATTCAAAAGTTTATTACTTTTATTTGATCATTCCCTTTTTTAAAACAGTGTTTGGACTATAGCTCCATTCTTCAGATCTTTTCCTTGATTTGGCCAACTGATATCCCTGATTTTTGGGACAGAAAATCAGAATTTGTAGACTTTTTTGATAAAATTAGCAGTATAAACCTCAGTTTTGTGAGACTGTAACTGATCATCACTATTTTTCTTTTTAGTTAAATGCTGTCGTTGTAACCCTGCGATGGACTGGCGAAACATCCAGGGTGTACCTCGCCTTCACCCTTCAGTAGATGGTGAATGGTTTATAAAGTGGATGCGTGGCTGTCAATCTTTAAAGAAAGGTAAGAATTATTTTTAATATTATACTTTTATAGCATAGGTGTTCCACCTTTAATAGCATCTATAAAAGCACACGTTAACAAATGCGACCCGACATCAGAAATTCTGGAGGCATACAGCATGTAGTTGTGTAGCTTGGTTGTTAAAAAAACAATATATTGATGAAAAAACTCAAGTTTTATACATTTTTGTTGTCAATGCAGGAATATGGTTTCCCCCAAATCCCGTGTCATCTAAATTTGGAGTTAAGAAAGAGAAAATGTCACTAAATTGTTTAACTGAACTAACATGAAAAAAAAGGTTTTATCTGCTTGCATATGATTAAAATTACACCTCCTCCAAGGAAATGTAATTCATAAAATAACTACAACTGAAACGATTGAGTATTTAAATAGTCATTTAAAACGCTTTAATAAAATTAAAAATATGACATGTTATTGCACACAAACTTCATCTATTATTGAAAAATAGAGAAAGCTTCATTCTCCAACCACAAAGTCTTCATAAGAAAACACAGGTTTTCTGGTCTGCACCTCTCAACCAGCAGCAATTTAAAAGCATAAATCAATTAATCAGACCAGAACGTCACAACAGATAAATAAACCAGTGAGCATGCTGTGAATGAAGTGCCGCTAATGACTGCGTCCACGTTTGTCTGCGGGGCGGAATCGAATCTGTCAGAGACGTTTAGAGTGCAGCTCTGCCGATGTAACTCAGATGCATCAAGCACTTAACTTAATGTCGACATGAAACCCGGCACATTTGAATTTATAAATCTTAATCAATGACTTATAAATACTTTGTGAAGAGGATCTAGTCTGCAAGCAAAGCAAAGTGCTATTTTATTTAAAAGAAAGACTTTGTTAATGAGATTTATATGGCTTCTGTGTTCAATGAAAGAAAAGGTTCATTAATTGTTTTCTTTGAAATCTGACAGGCATAATTGAGTTAAGGTGGAAAAATATGAGGAGGAGACAGTAAAATTTAATGTAACTAAAAGAAATGTAGTTATTCAGGTTAGTTTGGTGCATCACTGTGACTTTATCAAAGAGTTGCTTTGTTTAAATTGTTTTTCTGTTCATTATAAAGTAACAAAACAACAACAACATGGAATTAAAAAATTTTTTTAAAAGAACGGCTTTTTAGAAAAAGGAGTAATCTGTAGCAAACATGTGAGTTTACATGTAACCCCCCGGCAGCCTGTTCAGGAGTGAATCAAAGACTCTGTGATCTCCGGTCGGACAGATGACCTCTCACCGCGAGAGCATCACAGCGGCCTCAACCGAGGGCTCGCCGCAGGGGGGACAAGCAGCCAAAGACGAAAGGGTGTCGGGGCAGGCGGGGAGAGGATTTGCAGCGAGAGAAGCAGGGTGAGGTGATGAGGGGAGCCTTGGAGAGCAGAGGTTATTAGGTTAGGCGATGAGGAGGAGGAGGTGGGAGGAAGGTACTGCAAGAGAGGTGCAAGGGAGAGGAGAGAAAAGGGGGGAGTGAGAGGAAGAAAAAGAGGTGTTATGTAGGGATTATAGCTGAAATGAGCAGCATACGGGAAAGGGAAAGATCTCATTCCAAGTGGAGGAGGAGGAGGAGGAGCAAAGAAATCTTTTTTTTTTTATATTGCATTTGGCCTCCCACTTCCCGTTGGAGTCTGTTATGTTGCCACCACTAGAACCAACCCACATAATATAACAGGATTGGGCCAAATCAGATCAGGCGCAGGTGTAAACGCACCTGAGGCCAGTTTAAATCCTGTCAGCGTGCAGTAATTGTGTACACATAAATAAACTTAGAAACATGTGAAGGGCAACTACGACTGCAAGCCACTTGTCAATATGGATTTGTGAGGATGCTTGTAGAGTCGACAGCAGACTGAGCAGGACCAAGTGCTTCCTGTCAATATTAATTACCCCGTAAATATTATCAGAGGAGGCGATATGGAAAGCAAACAGGGACAGGCCAAATTAGGAAAAGGCGGGTTTTATTGTCAGCATTGAGCGAGCAGCACGTGAACGCCTTGGGGGAGTTTAAGAGCTACTTCGGGGAGAGCTTATGTTTGTCCTTTTAGGTTTATTAGACAGGCAGGAGTGGAAATTGTAGGTATTGACAGCAGGGCGCCTTTGAGGATGCTGGTGGAAGATGGAGAGACGGGCATGAAGATGAGCAGGGAAGCAAGTGCATTCATAGGTCAAAGGGGGGAGGTGGAGGAGCAGAATATTGGGGAGGGAGGCAGAGGAGCTGAAGAAGGTTCAACGAGTCTAAAAGTCCAAAGGGTGTCTCACTTACCTTCAGACTACATTTTTACAAATGTGCATTTTTAGTGCACACAAGATGAATATTGAATCTCATTTCTGTAAAGGTTTTGACCCGTGATTATATAAGAGAACTGGAAGGAGTGACTCCTCCCCCTGGTATTCTAAATACCCACTGGCTCCAACAAGCCAGAATCCCATAGACTTCTATTGAGAAATAAACAGCCATTAATCATTCTATTGTCAGAATATCCATTGTAGCTCTGCTACTTCTTATTAATAATGGAAGGGGTGTGGACTTACAAAAAGCTCACTCCTGATTGGTGAGACTGGTTGCCATTGAAAAATAGACTCAGACCAATCACTGCATGTTGACGATTTCTGATTCCAGTCAATGGTTTTGTCTAAACACTACTGCGGCATCATCTGATTTAAGTAAATACCTTCTCGAGTGGCTTGTTCTTGATGTTTGTTTTTTCCTTATGTCTTGTGTTGGATAGCACGTAATTTTGGTTTGAATTCAACCGTATCAGAAACAACATTTGTGCAAATTGCAGCATACCGCTCACCAGAGTTGTAATATCAAACTTTTCTACGAAAAATAAAAACCAACAAAAAATGAAATGTTTAAAAAAATCCTTTTGTTTAAATTCCAACTCCGATCAGCTTTTGATGGATTTTCAAAGCGTTCCCAGTGATCTTTTAACTATGATTAGGCCGTTTTTAGCCACAATCCAAAAACCCGTGTCGCTTTCTTGGACATTGTTTCTACAGAGCGGCAGTAGTTGTGGGCGGGACTGTTGGTGCACAGCAGCCCGACCCCCTTTCCCCTCGCTGTTACTGAGAGCTCTCTGTTTACATTTCAAATAAATGATTGTTAGTCAGACAGGGCAAAGATATGTGGCAAAGCTTCGTAAAAAAATAGCAAATTAACTAAAAAAGCAGGAGTCTGAAAGATCCTGGCTTTCATGTAAATGCTAGGATCATTTTAGTACTCTAGGCAGTGTCAGTTCAAGTAAGAAAAAAAGGTTATTTTAGTTTATTCGTTGGGGGAATATCTCTATTAAAAATAATAATAACAATTGTAACCATTATGGTTTAAAAGTAAATAAGCGCTGTATGATAAAAAAAAAAATCACAGCAAAATTTGTACATTTTTGAACTAATTTACCCTCATTAAACTTAGTAAAACCTGTGAACATCAAGGTATTGTTATATCTAAATTACATATTTCCACATTATTGTCCCGTTTTGGAATAAAAAGCCACAAAAAACAGAGGTTTAAAAAAGATCTACTTCATTTTCCCGCCTGAACATCTCCTCCAGAAGTAGAAATGGAAAGAGATGACCCCCGAGATTATCTTTTATCTCCCCAAAAAAGATCCTCTCAGAAGAAGAAGAGGACCTCACACTGTTTCTCAGAAGGACTTCAAGCAGAAAACCTCACGCGCAAACGCACACACCAGTTCACACTGGGAAATCTTGGCGCCGTTTTTGCGCTCCTGCTGATTTTCCCCGGTGGTGACAAGCACCTGTGCATTGTGTGCCACAAAGGTTCCTAGCAACAGTTGTCGGGGAGAGAAATAGTCAGGATGCACACCTGTTTGATCTAGCTGGACCCTCTGTGATAAGTGGCCTCTGTAGTCATGACAACCAGGATATGGGATGGATCCACGTGGTGCTATTGAATGGCCTTGGATTATAAACACAGACACACAAACTTAGGAAGTGGGCCGTGCACACACTCACCAAACAGAAGAAGAAGGAAAGAGCGCACACGAACCGACTGAAGTCGCAGCAAAGCAGTCGGGGCACGTTGGGTTTCACACTTGCATGCACACTTGTAGCAGACTTCACACGTGAAGATAGAGCAGAAGAAGGTCTCAGAATGAGAAAAGATTACGTAGGCCGACTCCAAACACTCCACAATGGAGGGAAAAAAGCGATTCGGCAGATGGCCGACATGCTGACAGTTACTCACAGCGCACAGGTGGACGAGGAAGTGTTTTGCTCCTTGCAGAAAAAGTGACTGCGTCGACCTTGGAGTGAAAAACACGAACAGTTAACAGCAGCAGTCATTCACACAAAAATAGACGAACAACTCTGCACACAGAAATGTATAATTGTCAGCGCTGTTTCACTTTCTATAGACTGAAAAGCCCAATCGAAATGTGAGCATTTAAATGCAATCAAACATGAACAATTATGCGTGCTGCTCTGCGAGATTTGGCTTTTAAATTCCTCTCTGATACAGCCGTGTGAATGGCTACCAATTACGACATCTGAGATTGTAAGAGCTGTTCTGCTCTGCCGTTCTGCATGTGTGCAGCGAGTCAGGTTTGAGGCATTCAAATGGAAATGAAGCAACAATCTGCGTTGTTTGTATTAGGATCATTTTGCACGTACAGCAGCAGAAAGTGCTGCCGCTCTACACAATGTTAGACCAAGAAAGCGCGTGAAAAACCTTCAAGGGATGCAATTGTGTTGCATTCGCTGGAAAATTAGTAAACGAGAATTTTACAGTTTCAAATTGAAAATAAATTCAAAATGACACTACTTTGCAAAAAATCTGGTTTTACATTGAAACTTTCACTTTTTTAAAATGAATGTAAGATTAGGTGACAAACTTTCATATTCTGCTGTTAGTCTTTTTTGTTTTAATGCTGACATTTGTCAGTAGTTGCTGCTTAATTGAATTACATTTTCTGCAATTGAGAATAGTATTTTGAGGCAAAAATACTCAACAATGATAAAGGTGCACCATCGAAAAAAAATTGTTTTTACATTTTTGGAACAATTTGCATTTTAGTTTACATTTTTCTAATCAAAACGAAAGAAAGCAAATGTCAGAGCAGATAGGGGAGCGGAGGAAGAGGAGGAGGAGGAGGAGGAGGAGGTCCACAGACTGAGTTATCAGCTAAATTCAGTCCTCTATAGAGATAACAGGGAACAGGCTTGTTAGTCTGTTTCATTTCTTCATTTTCCCCCTTTTTGCACAGTGTTTTCGCCTCCTAAAAGTAACAATTAAGTCACACTGAAGATGAAAACAGGATCACTTTAGTTTATTCAAACTGTTTTGACATTACTTTAAATTTGAAAACAGTTTTTCATTTTACAATTTCTGGTAATATATTGGAAACATCCTTTGATTGATTTAAACTTGGTCTTTTCCAGCAGATTTTACAAAAAAACAAATTTTTAGTGGGGTCAAGCATCCACATCAATGGATTTTGGCAAACGAGAAATCTCCGTTCAACACAAGTTAAAACAAAAACATGCGCGTGTTGTTTTAAACTTTTATTTAAAAAAACATCTTTAAAATGTTTACATTCACAACTTTACATACAGCTAAACGGATCAGTGTCGATAAAATGTAAAGTTGTGCTGGTTAAAACAAATGGCTCTAATGATGCTAGCATGGTCGCTAATCAGGTCAAAGAAAAATGTTTTAAATTAAAGGATATTCCTCTTTTATTTACATATTTATGTAAATGTGTCTATTATGTACTTTTATGCTATGGTAATATGTATCACTAATAGCTTCAGAGGATGACAGTCAAATTACAAACATTGGCTCTGCAACTTAAACCGTTTAGCATTTCATATTAAATAAAAGGCTTCATTTCTATTTTTTTTTAATTAGCATTGCTACGTCTTGTTTAGCATAGCGAGAGTGAACCCAGTAAAGTGGCAGTTTAGAGTTGTTTTTTTATTTTTATAGTTTTGAGAACTGTTTGAAATCCCCTGCTATGTCACAAAAACGCAAACTTCTTCCCCGAATATTTCATTGTTATTTTTCAGGAAACGCATAAAGTTTTGTGCATTTTAGCGTAAAAGGTACGTGAGACACAGAAACCAAAGTGCACAGCGTTAAGGCTCATGTTCATTGTACATTTACAAAAGTCATAGGTTGTGTCTGAATTCCTTTACTATATAGTGCTGTCCGAATCTACAATTCCAAAATCGAGGGCCTTAGAAATCTCCCAGAAGTCTCAGTGAGCATTGATGCTCACAAGAAAGGGGAATATAGACCACAATGCATTGTATCCATACCATTTTTTGCACAAAGAATGTATTAAAATGTGTTTTTTTAATAAATCATCAACGTTTTCATCATCAGAATTTAGTGGATTCATAATAGTCTTCGTAAAATGCTTGTGTTAGATTTTCACTAAAAGAAAAAATGCAGTGAGCATGATGTCTGAATTAAATAATAAATCCAGGGTACTAGATAGTCCCACAATATATTCTGTTTTTGGTGAATAGGGAGGAAATTCAGACAAAGCCATAGATGCTTTACTCTGAACCAATTTGAAAAATGTATTTATGGAATTTGTGTTGTAAACAGATTTGTTTCCTGTCGCCAACCTGCTCAGTAAACAATCATCTGAAAGTCTCATTTGGTGATTTGCCTTTTGAAAAGTTTCTCATCTATGGAAGCAGAACACACCAAACACAATCTCAGTATATCTGATTAAAAGACACGTAGCAGTGCACAGTGGATCCCCAAAGAACAAGCATAGCTTCCTGTTGTATTTTTACAGAGCTCTTTCATAAAACTTGTTGTATTAATGCTACAATTTGAAAAAGTTTGTGCACTCTAGTCCCAGTTTGAGAGCTCCACTGTGGTCCACTTAGACATACAAACATGGACTTTACGAGCACACGCATGGCCTTTATTTGATAGCATGTCTGGCATGACTTTCAGAAAATGGTAAGAAACCGCTATCAAGGTGAAATAATGAAACACATCTGAACTGAATTTTAACACAGCTGCTCATTATTAGCTTCAATCCTCTGTGTTTTTGCAAAGGTGGAAAAAATACATGCTTTGCAATTATAACTGTTTTCTAAACTATAGAAACTGTAAGCAATGTGGGATCGGCTGTATTTGCTTAAAAACGCTTGAAGCACGGTTCATCTGAACCATTTATAAAGCCACCGTTTTAGTAAACTGAAATAGGATTTTTTTTTTTTTTACCTTACTGCAGACCAGTTTGGATTTGTGGATATTCGGCTCCTGAGATGCTGTGAGGAGCAGGTTGGGATTTATCGATGTTTGACTACTTGCAGAAAATGGCCAATTTTAATCTTCACTTCACGTTCAAGCCTCTAAAATTTTGAAATAAGAAAATTACTGTTTTACTCTTTTACAATAATGACTTCAGCAGTCTGTATTTTCAAATCAATGTCTATTTAGGATGTGGATTACTTTACATACAAAAGGTCCAGAAATGTTAAATTTCATTAAATAACATCAAAAATTGATTTCAAATCTTTCATAGATTATATAGATTTTTTGAAAATACTTTGCTTTCATTCTACTGTTGTTTTTCTGAAAAGCAAAAGGTTCAGTTCTTACTTAGAGTTACTTTAACTAAGCTCTGTAAGGAATCCATACATTAAGCTCTGATATAGTAACTTTAAACGTATATTCTAACTAAGTTATAATGTATTTGAGTCTTTAAATTCATTTATTTATGTATTTGTCTGTTTTTAAAGCCCAACTTGCTTCAGACATGATCAAATTCTGTATTATTCCTGCCTTAATGTTATAATTTGAAACCTTTCATATTTTAAACCCTAATGTGTTTCGAATTTTACACAATTTTCATTTATCTGATGCAAGTGTTTGTTTGGCCTAAAATTTTGATTTTAAATTCACTACTGCTGGCTTTCAACCCCCACTAGTCTCTTTGATTCCTGCTCACAAATCCTTACAAGCCTTTCGCTGGAGGCATATGCGTTTTCCCCCCACCCAAAAATGTTGCTACTTCTCCATCAGCAACATCATCCTCATCTCTTTTCCAACCCCTCATCAGAAGGTTTATGCTGCTTTAGCGTTTGAGAAAATAACTTAAGGGTTCAGAATCTATCTTAAATTCTGTTGTATTTGTAAAAATGCAGCCAATTTCAGTTTTTTTTTGTTCATTTTTTCTTCTCAGTGAAGCTTTTCCAATATCCTCCTAAAGGATAATTGAAACGTTGATGCATATTTTGCTGGAGAGGAGCCGTTCTGGCTCACCTGAGGAGCATTTTCACGCCTTTCAACGCCAGACTTTTCAAGACATCCAAAATGATTCTAAGTTCACCAGAGAGGCTGGAGAATCAGTGCAGATCAGCGCTCAACTGTGCTGGAAGTAACTCAATGTAGAGGCGTCGGGTGGGACCAAGAGAGCAGCAGCGGAAGGGAAGAGAGGGTGGAGAAGATCGGGGAAGCAGAAGGTGCGGGGCGCTGTCACCAGCACACGCTTGGCTGCCACCGCCGCTGATTGTGACTGCAGTTCAAACAAGGCCGACAGCTGCCACAAACACACATCTGCCCACGCGGGCGCGCGCAGACGCTTTATGGCACCCTGTTATCTTCGCTCCTCGCCCTGATAAGAAAGCAGCCAGTGATTACCCTCAACTCACTGTAAAGTATGACAGCTCAATCACTCCGCAAATCACGACGCCACCTCGTCCGTGATGAAAACCCCCCACAAATATGAGTCCCCTTCTCTGCGCCCTTCTGGGATTTGACCCTCAAGCAGCAAGAAAATCAAACATCACAGAGACCAGCAAGAACATCTTTGATTACTGTTTGAAGGAAAAATGGGATCGTTTGACCTTTTCAATTATGCAGATTTTCTCCTTTATATGGGGGAGGAACGTTATTTTACAAGCATCCCTTCAGAATTTAGGATGACTTTTCTGAAAATGCACCAAAAAAAAAAAGATGTTTTGAGAAAAACAGTTTATCTAAAACTAATGCAGAGTAGAAACCTCCTGCTTATTTTTAATATGTATTTATTCTGAAATCAAACACTGCTGCCTCCAGTTTCTAGTCAATCTGCTGGAGCTGATAATGACGGCAGACGGGATTCTCGCTTTTTTCCTCCTGAAGAAATCTTCTCTTTCATGCCCTTCCTGCTGCTCTCCTCTGTCTGCCTGCCTGACACACAAACACACACTCCACAGCAGCAGTTGTGCATTATGGAGTGGTAACCAGGCAGCATCTAATTGCAATAATTGGAAGAATGTACCAAGCGGGCTGTTTGAACACCTGTTAGCACTGAATTTCTCTCATGGTGCAGATTGTGGGTGCTGTGTCACACCATTTGGTGGGGGCATGTGTGTAGAGATTGTGAGTCTGCCCCTTTTTTGTGGTGTACATGAGGAGGAGGAGGGTAAACATGAAGGCCTGGCTGAGCTCCAGCTCCTGCTGCCTGTCTCTGACACGGGCCAATCAGAAACTGGGGCAAAAAGAATTAATAACATGCATCTTCACACCTTTCGCGGAGCTTCACTTATCAGCTGTAACATTCTGGAAGAACCCACTGGGATTAGAGGAGGAGGAGGAAGAGAAGGAGGAGGCAGGTTCTCTTTGCCGCGGGGCAGCCGGGCAGATGTGAGGAGCTGTCCGCGGCGCCGGTGCTGAAAGCTCTAATCTGCCAGCCCTCATAAAACAAACTGTAATTTCAGCAAAGATGCGCTTCCAGAAAATTAATTGCAATGCAGCTCGGGGCGCGTGGGCATGAAAGCACGCATTAAAAGTGAAATTACGCGGAGCCATCCTGGAGAAGAAGGGAGGAGACGCACGCGCGGGAAGGTGGGGGGGGATTCAGCATTGAGCTGTTGTCATTTGACCCCCCGAAGCCCAAACAGCCTGCGAGGCGCGGACAGCTGATAATCCACCGGTGGGGGGCATGGCGCGCGCTCTGCGCTCGCGGGGGAGGCAGGTACACAACTTTTCTTTTGTCAGATCCACCTCAGATCAACAGCGGCACGTGAAGGTTTTGCACCTTTCCCATCCCGACATTTGCACATTTTCACACTTTTTTTTTTCTTCTAAGTCCGTTACGGAGAAACATGACTCACCTACCTGTTGACGCTCGGCCGGTCGGGCTCCCCCCACCCCCGCGCGACGTCTCCAAACAGATCTGAAGAGAAGAAAAGAGAACAGTCACGCGCTCCTCCTCTGCCGCCCCCCCCCCCCCCCCCCTCCCTCCTTTCCCTCCCTCCGCGCTCACCTGGCGGCCGGCTCCGCTGCTTCTTCTCCCGGTTGAAGCGGATCCACGGATCTCCGGAGCGCAACAGCCCGACCTCCTTAAAAGCCTCCGCTGGTCCAATAGGAGGTCCGCCAGCCTGATGGGACCTGACGTCACCCCCTTTACCCCCACCCAACCGCAATCTTCCTCCTCCCCCCGCTTTATTTGAACTATAGTTGAAATTATCCCCACATTATTCCCCATAGACTGTAGAAGAAAGGACAGATGTGGAAGGCTCGCGCGCCTTTCCATCTTCGCAAATCCGCACTATATATTTATTTTCAACCTCCTGCTTTATTATTGATATTTACAATTTTATGAAGGATCATATGGAGGATATGATAGGAGGAAGTTTTTATTGCAAAGAAAATTAGAGACATCATGGAGCTAAAATAAAATCTGAGGCTGGAGTCAGAAGTGCAGGTCTTTAAAATCAACACTTATTGTTTTTATCACCACTAATTTTTTAGCATTTTGTGGTAATATTTCCCACTAGAGTTCTAAACTCAAGTAAGATATTCAGATTTAAATTGTAAATCATAAAAGTGACATTGCATTTGTATTGTGTAAATTATGCGTACAGAATTCTTCAGGTTTGACGGCTTTTGCTGTAACGGATGCAGCTTTGTTGTTAAAAAAATCAACTAAAAATGAAAGAAGGCCTTTTCTTTTAGTTAAAACTATTAAAAATGAATAATTTATGTATTAGCTTATTATGATTTTGCTTCAGCTTTTATTTGTATATCTTGCTTTTTCCAGTGATTGAGCCTTGCAGGCACAAACCTCCACAGACTCCCACTTTCTACTCCACTCCTGCGGCTGAATGCAGGCATGAAATGAATAATTAAAAATGTTAACTTTTCTGTCAAAATAAACATTTTTTATCTGTCTCTATCCATGAAAATGGCTTTTCTTTTACAAATGTTAACATGAAAAAACAGTAAAAATTAACATTATGCTTCTTTTTTCCTCCACTAAAAAAACATGAGGAAGTTGAGTTTCTGTTTGGTAACTAAACCTCCAGTGTGTAAATAATTATTCCCAGAGAGTTCCAGCTGTTTGGAAGAAGGGCCATTTCATGTGAGCGGGATCTAATTTTTGCCCTTAGTACCTGCTCTGTGTTGTGTGTCAGCGTAAAGAGGACGCGTTGAGTGTGAGGCACGGCTGATGTAGTGACCCTGGCCGCTTCACAAAGCTGATGTCACGTTTGAACTGAGCTCGCCTGCAGATGACAGCTACACATAATCTGTCAGCGCGTGTCTCCCTGACAGAGCGGCGGCACAAATGCTGCAAAAGAGGACACAAATTAGCGTTTTGTTAGGCCATTGTGCACTGTGTGCATCATTGTACTTTCTAATTTCCCAGACTCAGAAACCATTGTGAGGAAACTCTATTGTGTTGTTGAGTGCTTGTTTTTCTCTGCCTTTTGTGTGTACGTGTGTGTGCAGCGCTTGATGGAAGCGTGCAAACAAACACACACACACTTGTGCAGCTTTTTGGGGGGAAACCTGAATGTAACCTGTGCTTCCTTTTCACATCCAAATCTGGGTCAAGTTTGATCCCTTTCATGTGAGACTGCAGTTTGACAAAGGACAGAGAACCACGGGGGGTGTTCCGGCCCCCCAAACGTGAACAAATCATACTGTACGCTCACTGCTGGCTAACATGCTTCCAACATGGAACCTCTGACACTCGGTGGGGGGAACGTTGGAAATGGCTGCAGATTATTGCCGGTGGACCTGGATGAACCTCTCTTTAGAGAGGCCTGATTTTAGGGTTTGATAGACACATCCTCAAATAAAACAAGTTCATCTCCGTAGCAATAAGGTGTTTATGAAAACAACAATACCAGGAATAATAAAAAGAGGGCCAAATGTTGTACTTTTAGAGTCCATCTCTAGGTACAGATTTGGAATGAAAATCTTAAAATAGTCAAAAATGAACTCCTTAAAGAAACACTTCAATGAAAATCCTAATTTTGGTGTTTTTAATTTGTTCTTGTGGCATTTGCTGATGATGGACAAAAATTAAGAAAATTAAGCTTACAATTTTTTTTTATTTTTAGTATTTCCTTATTCAAAGTGTTGTGAATCAAGAGTAAATAAAGAAATGTCGTTTGAAAAAGCGTTTATTTGTGACGCAGAAAAGACGCTGGGCGAGCCACAAGCTCCCTGCTTTGCTCTATTCTGATGCATCCACCTGCAGACGACCATGTAAGTCTGAAAACTATTTTGTTTTGCCGGTAATTTTAGGTTGAGATTGTGGGGAGCTGTAAGATAGTGGAGAGAGTGTAAACAGACAGGTGATGGGAGGGGGGAACGGGGTTGCTCTGCGCAAATAGTCTCACTAACTCACAAACTACTGCTGCTTTGCAGAAACTGTTTTTTTGGTTTGGAAGCATTCCATTATTATTATTTTTAATTTTAAAGGACTGTTTTCTTTGTTGTTTTAACCCCACTGTCCAGTAAACCCAGCCATTCATGCAGCTTTTGGTTCATGTCGAGTAATAATGGTGACACACTGTGAGGAATTATGAACTACAACTCCACCTCCATGGACTCATCACAAGATGTAGAAATTAGCCCTGTAATGCCCTCTATATCAAGGAATTGACAAAAAATTAAAACTTTATTGAATTGTTTTTTATCCCTTTTGATAACATCCACAAAAATATTGCTAAGTCATTTCTATTAGTTTTAGATAGTATGAATAAAGATCATTTGGGGCGATTTAGTAAGTTTTTCTTCAAAACAATGTTAATTTAAGATGCAAAAATATTGACGTGAGTGAGATCACACATTTTTTTAACATGGAAGTAATTGTATTATAATGAATTAATTATCAACACATTTTAAATTACAAAATACAAAAGACTTAGTATTTTACAAAATACAAATGGATTATGCCATAAAGTTTTAAAAATTAGTGAAACTTTTTCTGGTAAAAGTGTAGAGATTTTACAGAAGCAACCATTTTGAAATGAGCAGGAAAAGCCCTTCTACTGCCCCTAGAGGAAGGATGATGAACTACAGGGCAGAAATCAAGGACCAAGGCAGAGATAGGGGTCAGAAATGTGAGTCAAATGTCAAATGTAAAGTTGTATATGGTTAAGAATTTCTATATTTTAAGTCCTTTGGTGGAAACCAATGTATATTCTTTGTTTGTGAGCTTTTATCTGAAACTAATTTGCTCAAGAACAAAACACTTTTTATTCTACCAAGAAAAGCAGATTTATGGTGGAAAAAAAACAAAGGTGAGTGAAAATTTGTCCGAATTCCTTCCATACTCACTATGTAGTGCATTCCCCATTTTGTAGTGCTGTCCGAATCTACAATTCCAAAATTGAGTGCCCTAGAAATTTCCCAGAAGTCTCTGCGAAAAGCCAGTGTGCATCAATGCTCACCACAATGCATTGCATCTGAACATTTTTTTCCCAAAAAATGTTTTTAAACGTAGTTTTTAAATAAACCATCAGCGTTTTCATCTTCAGAAAACAGTGGATTCATAAATAGTCATCACAAAACGCTCATATCAATTAGATTTTCTGTTCGTGAAATCGATATCTTCACATTTGCCATTAAAAAAAAAATAGTAGTAAGCATGGTGTCCGAATTGCTTTTAAAATCTTAGGCATAGTCCTGAACTAAAAAATCCTTAAGTAGTTAAGGATTAAGTTGGAAAATTCGGAAAAAGCCTTAGAGTTTTAATGTAAAAGGGATGTTTTGACAGTAATTTCAACACATAGTGGTTATTTTCAAGTACGTTTCTCCAAAATTCAACATTTCAGTTAATTGGCTGTCTTTTCCTAAAAAATCTACAGAATCTTTTTCCTTTTTCTCTTTTTTTCTGCTTTCCTTATCGTTTCAGGGTTTTCTCTGTGTGTGTTTATGACTTCCTGCTTTGGTGTCACTATTCACTTAAACATATATTTAGTTCCTGCCTGACCGACATCTTCCTCTCTGAACACAGTGATACAGTTGAGCTGAGGTGCCTCATAGTGCTGAAGAGAGTATTGATGAAGATTGTCAAGAGTGTCAAATACCCGGTGTGTACGTAGCTTAGCTCTTATACAAGGAACACGAAAACCATAAAAAGCTTTAGTCAAAGAGAACATCCAAAAAAAGAAAGCAAAAACCCAGTAAACTGTGTTGGATTGTTTTATTACAGTCTTCCTGAAACCCATCCATCTGGTTTAAGTGTTTACTCCTAATCACCAAGCAATACAAAACAGAAGAAAGGTCTGTGGAAGTGAGGGGAGTGCTGGTTTAACTGTCCGACACTAAAGTCTGGAGCTCCATCCTCCCGCTGCACAAATGGAGACTTTCTGTCCCTTTTAAAACACACAGTTTTGGGTGGATTTTAATGAAAAGTAGCCCCTTTATGCAGGTATGTTTGTGTTCACAAACAAAATAAAGAGAGAATTTAGAGTGCCCAGAAAGAGTCCACCGTCTGCAAAGGTTAATGCAAAAATAATAATGTATCAGGCATTTCTTTTAATCCAAATCTCAACAGAATAAAATATAATTATTGTTTCCATTGGACGGTTTTTGTTTGCTCCATTATCTTGAGTTGGAGCAGCAGTGTCTGCCGCGTGTAGAGGGAGACAGTGTCTCCGCAAATAACTCATTGAATTTCCAAGTAATTTTCACTTAGTTTGGGTTGTTAGAAATGCCAAACATGTATTTGTCAAACAAGATATTTAATTAAATTAAAATTTTCAATTTTGTTTTTAAAAAATATTGAATACTTTAACAGATTAGTATTTTTCTGAACTTTCTGTCCCCTGCAGTAAGGAACAAAGCTTTTGCCGTTTATTATAGTTTATTTTCTGTTTTCACATATGAGTTTTACTCTATTGCATAATATTAAATAACATTTTAGCTTTTGTGTTCAGATTTACTTCTAGTGTTGCATCCTCAGGGGGTTTTGGGCTTTATAGCTAATTCTGTTTCCTGTCAAAAGCAACAACAACCTGTTTACTGCAAAAAGAGGTTGCCTAAAAATAGGAAATGAGCCCTAATTTTAAGAAGAAAATCACAAGAAAGTAGTAAAATTGTCTTTCCATGCAGCAACAACAAATAATCTTATAATAAGATCAAAAAATCTAGAAACAAGGAGTTTCACACGAGCATTTAAAAAAGGAATAATATGCTACTAAAACTAACTGTTAGATAGAATGACATCATATTTAATGTCATACAGCCAAATAATAAGTTTTTTTTTGTTAGTTCTAAGCAAATGGTTTGCATTTTTTTATTTTATGCACTTAATTGTAGTTCATTTGGATTTAAGTGGAAATAACTCATTTTAGAACGAAATGAGAACCTTAATACATCTTCATAAAATCTAAAACTAGCACTTATTCTCAGAAAATAAATCTAAATTTCCCAAATAATAACAATGACTGCCAATCTAACTCGTCAACATTTATTGACTTTAAATAAACATAATTAAAATTGAACCAAGAATGACAGTAAAAATCTAAGTTTTATCTAAGTATGATGTCTAAGTATGAAGCAAAAAGATTTTTTGGGTGTTTTTAATATATTTTTATGGCATTTTTCTCATGGTGGAAGACATATATAAAGAGATTTTGGTTTAAAATTTTCGTTTCTGATCATTTCTTTGTTCAAATCTATCAGGAGAACACACACAAAAAAATGTAAGCCAAAGGTTCCGCCCACAATTCAGAGGTCAATTTAATGAACTATTGATGCTCTGCAGAAACTATGTCTTAAAAAACAGAAAATATTTTTTAAATTTGGATAAAAATGGTATTATCATAATTTAAAAGACCACTGGAAGCGCTTTTATAAAAGACGATCAGAGTGGGACTTTAAGTAAGCTGTCTAAGAAAGCTGGCGATGGTCACACTGACTGGTTTACTGTTGTGGGGCACAACACAAACACCGACTTCTGGGGGGTGATTTCTAAAAACAAAAAAACACTTAAAGCGTTTAAATTCTCTGCAGTAGAAACTATTCTAGCTTGTACATATCATAAATATAATGGAAACACATGTCATGTGCAGGGTTGGTTCAGCAATCTAGAATGGTTTTAATTCAAGTTGCAGAATAATTTAATAGCTTTAAGTTGTACTGCGTTTATCCCCCCCCCCCCACACACACACACACACATGTGTGTTTCTGTGTACAGAGACAGCGATTTGATTTTGATTTGAAATGTTTTTTTCAAGTAATAATAAATAATGCACAAAACCATACGATCAGCAGTTATACATTCATACAAATACGTATCAAACTTAGGATGTTTCCAACAAGAGGAAAACAAATAAAACTGATCCCAGTTTTCATCTGGAAGTGCTTGCGCTAAACTGGAGAGACACTAGGAAAAAAAAAGAATTCATTCATAAGGAAAATTAGTTTTACTTGTTTCATGTACAGAGACAGTTAGAGGGGCTTCACAATAAAATACATGTTATATTTATTTTAATAAGGAATTGTCATGATTGTTTTTATAGCAAATCCTAACATTATGGTACAGTCTCTGTATGGCTTATAACTGTGTTTACAAGAATACTAAATAATAATTTGAAAGGCGACATGCCATTAGTGGTTATTGTATGAAACACATACAGGAGACCACTGACTGATGCGGAACAAAGCTTCAATAATTGGTGAGTTATAACAGACTCGTAAAAAGAATAGTAATCCAGACTGTCTTGGAGTACCTGTTGTTTCTGACTCCCGTGTTCCTCTGCAGACTGCTGTGGCTCCTCCCACTTTGGTACTGCCCTCTTCCTTCTGCAGGGGCACACAGCTCTTCTCATTTGTGCTTTTTCCCTCAAACATAGTCATTCAATGATTTGCATTTTTGCTGTTTTATTCTGACATTTTGGGTTAAAGCTTCTTCTGAACGTTTCAACATTTAGGACTGGATCCTCTGTGCTTCTGCCCTCACATGAAGATAACAAGAAAGAGAACCAAAAACAGATGTGCAAAGGAAGAAAAACCTTTACTTTTTAGACACTAAGTAACCTAAAAGCTGAGGTGATAACTAAACTAAACATTTGAGCTAAACTCACTAAAGGAAGCCAAACTACTAAACAGCAAAAACAGGACTCCTAGAATAAATCAAAATTCTTTTAAGTTCAAAATGGTCTCTAAATAGGTTTTAAAAAATCTGCTAATGTGGCAGAAAAAATATCATAAGAAAAAATTCTGGTCAATAAAGTATGATTTTCTTTTTAAAATTGAAATTTAGTTGTAATTGAAAAATAATGTGAAAACAGTGTTTTTCTTGCAAGACAGAAAATAATCGAGTATTTCTTGAAACAAGAGTCTTTTTACTTTCCTGCGATTCACTTTTTGCAGTGTAAAAGGTCTTTCATGTTCTTTTGAGTAAAAAATCTTGATATGTTCTTAAATATTGAAATTTTCTTTCAACAAAATGCCAGAATTGGCTTTTTCTACCTGAATGGATCAGACTGAGCAGCCTTTTCTCCCACTCTGATTTGATCCGGTTTGGTTTGGAACGTCTGCCTCAATCAAACAATCGGTACTTGGACTGTGATAGAATACAGAGAGTCAGGTCACATGCTGTTGTATAAAGAAGAGTTATTTTTGTCTTTTATTCAGTAAATGAGACACTTTTCAGTTTTCAATGTTTGTGGTTTTGTAGAAAGATGGGAAGAAGTACATATTGTCCATTCCCACATTTCTTCCAAGAAGGAGGCAAATTTTGCCTTTTTTTTTCAGACAAACACAGACTCTGACTGTTGTGTTTGCTCACAGTGTTGAACGAAGCTCAACATTAAGCTGAAACTACAACCCATGTAGATATAAGTGTGGGAGACAAAATGCACAGTTATGACTATGTATTTATTTTATCTGAAAGTTTAGAGTCTTTGTTTCAAAAATGCATAAGATAATACAACACATTTCTGCACTTCCATCACCACACAGAGTGTGCCTGTGAAGGACTGCTCTGTTCTCAGACCAGAACAGGAAAAGCAATAGCTGGGGTGTGTGTGTGTGTTTGTCAACAACAGCTGATTGAATCCTGCAAACATTGCAGAAAATCCTGTTTTCTTTCTCCAATTAACACCTTATTCTTTCATCACCCCCCTGAAATGTAACCAGATTACAAAGAACTAGTCAACAAATGTGGAGAAGAAAGCCGGTTAAAAGGTACGTAAGATAAGGACTAAGAGTCTGACAGAACCTGAACACCAAATCTATCATGCTGTACACAAAAAGATAAGGCAAATCAAACAGAAATAAAGTCCAAGATCCTTAGAGAGGAGCAGGAAATATCTTTTAGACAAATGAGAACAAAGTGACAATCAGTCCTAATCAACAATGCAGTGTTTCATGTAAAATAGACAGCCTTCAACCCTTGAAGCTGCGCTCAAATTCCAGTCGAAAAGTTGCACATTCACACACACTGAATGTATGTCAACTTCAAAATTTGATGACTTGCTGCCCCTGAAAAAATAAAAACAAGAATACAATTTTTGTGTTGTTGTCTTGATGGAAAAAGGAAAGCTGACACTGATCGTGTCATTGAGCACGTCACGTGCCAAAGCTGAGTCCCTGATTGGTTGACACGACTCATCTACTTTGCCAAAGTTCAGATTTTTCAACTCTGGAAGCGCCGGGACACCGAAAACGCGCTGCTGCCAGACTGTGCCCAACGCTCAAATCGCCCAACAACTTCTGATCGCATCTGTATGTTGACCTAACATAGAAATTGGACGCCCGACGCGTGAATCCCGTTCAGTGAGACAGAAGCTCAACACAGCTAAGTGCCATAATTCTTAAGACAGTTTGCGCAACTTACTTGATTCCAACAGATTCTGAAAGCTGAGTAGGAAATCTTTACACATCAGCACAGAGCTGTTTGTCATAGCTTCAGAGTCCTTTGGATTAATGTCAGTTACATAAACGGTCAAAGAGTTACTGTAGTTAACAAAGCGTGAACACAAGAGCTAAAACTGCAGTGTTAAAGGGTTAAACAAAAACTCATCAGACCAACCGTGAGGCACGGTGGTGGAGGAGTAGTGATGTGAGCCCGTGTTAAAACCACGGAGTCAACCATATACTTATCTATTAATAATAGATAAGAATAAGACTCGAAAAAGTGATATTTAGGTTTTTCAAGAAGTCATTCTAAACAAAGAACAGCTAGACTTTGTGCTTTTTTAAAATATTGTATTTTTTTCAGAGGCGGAGCTAGAACATGGGGGTGGGGGGGTGGGGGGGGGGCAGAAGACTTTGGAAGGCTGGCAAAACACCAGAGTGGAAGGCCATCACAAATAAAAGGATCAAAAATACGGATTTCTTTCAGATTTATTTTTATTGTTGCTTTGATTTCATTTAACAATGTTGCTTATGTTTTGTTTTTTTTGCACCGCTTATAGAAGCTTATATTGATGATTTCTTTATTTGCCAATAATGGTACTAATTTTGACTCAAAAGTTGGGGGGGGGGGGTGCAAGTGTGGGGCAAAGCTTTTTCCTCGGGGGTCACATGCCTTCTTGTTCCCCTGTAGCTCCACCCCTGTATTTTTTTATTAAATGATTTTTTAACTGCAAGTTTTAAATGGGGCTACATGGTGGTGCAGCGGTTAGCGCCTGGTTCGAGCCTGGTTCAAGTCCGAGCTGGAAGTTTTTTTGTATGGGGTTTGCATGACCTCCCCTCAATGCCTGTTTTTTTTTTTCCAGGCATGCTTACTTCCTCCCACAGTCCAAAAACATGCTTCATAGGTTGATTAGTTACTCTAAATTGACCCTAAGTGTGCATGTGTAGGTGTGTGGGTGTGTGATTGTGTGGCCCTGCAACAGACTGGCGATTTGTCCAGGGGGAACCCCGCCTTTTCCCATCAGAAGCGAGGTTCGACTCTGGCAACCCTGTGACCCCAAAAAGGAATGCAGCAGGTTAAGAAAATGGATGGATGCAAGTTTTAAATAAATTCTTGATGCATAAAATAATGTTTTTTTGTCACTGCATTGTACAAAAAGCACAAAGCACTCAGTTATCATGAAATGCACATAAATGCACACAAGGACAAAAGCCCCAAACATCCACACACGCAGCTAAACAACCCAAAATCCTGTGACATTTGTTGGATAAAATAACGGATTAACCATTTTCCCACAGGGAATCCTGGATAATGCTTTGATTTCAGTGTGATTTGATTTATTTTCCCTTTTTTTCAGGTGTTTTGTGTGACCTGCTGTTGTATTCAGCTTTGACAAACAATGTGGTGAGCAGGGAAAATGAAGTATAATCAGCCCTCTCATTCAGAGATTGTTCCTGCTGCAGAGCTGCCGGCAGCGGCTGCTGCTCCTCCTGAACTTCATTTTTCCAAAAGCTCTGCATCTTCCTCTGTTAGCATGTTTACATGCGGCTGCACCAGCAGAGCAGATTACATGAGAACCGGCGCAGCTTTGGGAGGAAGCCGCTAATGGTTTCATTTAAAAATGGAACATGTGACCTCATGAAAAAGTGGAATGTGGTGATGAACCTTTCGTTTGCCTGGGTGACAGTTCTGTTTGTTTAATGGGTTTTGAAATCGCTTCTGACTTTAGGGAGAAATTGTGGGGAATTAGGATGTTTTACCAAAATATTTTAGCGTGCATTTTTGAAAATAAAACATTGTTCAAGTGCTTATTTTTTTCGGACTAATGAGACACGTGCATTAAAAAGAACGAATCCATCCAAATGGATAGTCTCTCTGCAGACTCAATAAAAGGAAAAAAACCTTAAGCCACACAATTGGCAGACAACACAAGAGACGTGTAACATGTTCTACTCCTCGCAGAACCTGAGCAAAAACAAAGAATATCAAACACTCTTAGCTTGTTTTCTACGCTTTTAAAGAACACTTTAACTATTTAAATAACATTAAAACACGATTTAATGAAGACTTCATTCCAATGGCCTACTTTTCATTTCTTCCCATAGAGCAAATTCATCTAAATACATTTTTACCAAAATCACTGTCAATTTTTCGCACCGTTAATTCCCAGTTAGCTCATCGTAAAAAGCATCAGCTGCTGGTGCCTCCATGGAGAATCTGAAAACATAATTTAGCCAAACCACAATCAAGAAACCGCACATACAGGTTTTAGAAAGTACTGGGGACCGTATAGTATTGATGTTTATGAAAGGAGCCTGCAGGCTGCTGGAAATTTGAACACGGGCTACATTTGTCCCACAAGACCCGACTTTGGACATGCCTGATTCATTCATCATGAGGCAGAATACATGCTGTATGAGTAAAAACCATTCCAGCCAATTGCTTGACACCACTACAATTGTAACTTTTACTATCTTAATCAAACTGATCAAACAATGATTGACCTAAACATTTCCATTTGTAAAATGTCACAACTAGCCCTTTGTGATATCTTCATAAAGTGTCTTGAGACTCTTTTTTTTTGGTTAACTAAACTTCCATAGAAGATCAGCTTCAAAGAATTTAAGAGAAATATTCAGAAGTCAATTGTATTATCGACAAAATGATCATGTATTTTTAGCATTCTCATTTAAAACTGATGTATTTAGTCAACAGAAATGAGCAGAAAATCCTTCAGGTAAGATCATTTCTGACAGTAAAGATCTGATTACAAAACAGCAATAACCTTATCTCCCTGATTACAACT
The DNA here is from genome assembly GCF_053564925.1 of Oryzias latipes. Taxonomy (NCBI): domain Eukaryota; kingdom Metazoa; phylum Chordata; class Actinopteri; order Beloniformes; family Adrianichthyidae; genus Oryzias; species Oryzias latipes. The sequence goes on along the minus strand of NC_136242.1, from coordinate 27,353,853 downwards.
TTAAATTCCCCTCCAGCATTTGTCTTTGTTATTAAACACAAATTGAGGGTAAATCTGCCATTAAGGTTCATTTGACTCTCATTTGCCCCCATGAGCAAACAGATGCTGAGTTTGTAGCTCTTAAAGGACCACTGAGCATCTCAGCCAGGGTTCCCAGGATGATGGAGGTCCCAGTTTCACTGACAAGAGGACGAGATTTAGACCAATGACGGAGCACCAGAACTTCAGCAAAACCAAAACTTCACAGATTCAAAAGTAAAAAACCACAAATGGAGATACTTGGGGGAAAAACAGAGGCAAAAACCTATTAATGAAGCAAGAAAAAGGAGAAGATTGAGACAAATAAAGTTTCTGGAGAGACTTCATCTAAGCAGATGACCTTCTGACTGGACTGATGAAAAACTTGAATTTAAGATAAACAGATAAATAGTAAGTTGCATGCACTATAGCACATATTGCGGATGGTTATATTGATAAAAATAATAATAAAAAATCCACACTTCAGAATCTGCTGGAATTAATTAGGAATGTGAAGCCTGGAGCTGAAGATCTGATGCAAAAGGGTTAAAACACGGAACAAACTAATCAAACTAACTAAACTAGACCTCACTTATTTCAGTTGAGGTCAGTTGATAAACCTAAACTCTGGAGCTTCTGCAGCAGAGAAATGTTCCAAAGAGAGCAGCAAGTCCACCTCTGACTGGACCCAAAAAGGCACATGAAAATTCTGGAAAGGTTCTCATACCTTCAGGTTTGATTAACACCTGGGTTTATTGGTTTGGATCGGATGCATTTTTGGCAAATGTGACAGCTCTCCTGAACTGGTGCGGCACTAACAAACAGACCTGTTCCCAACGGTGGCCCTGAAGTCCAAATCACACCAACACATTACCTATTAAAGATCACAACAATTAAAAAAGCAAAACAGAAATACCAACAAAATTCCAAAAAAACAAATTCCCCCCAAAATAAAACAAAAGAAAACGTCTCGGAAAACAAAAATAAAGAACCCAAAAAGAAATGTTAAAGTGTCTGGCGTTGGTAGTATAGCAGTTAGCATAGCTGCCTTCCAAAATGAAATGTTAAAAAATGAGATACAATACAACATTGAAGATGCATTTGAAAAAACTCATAATCCAATCATTATCTACCCTTTCCAGTTTCATTTTTAAACATTTAAACAATTTCTGGAAATTCCTTTTTGTTTTCTAAAATGTTTGCTTTTTATTTTATTTCATTTTTTGAAATTGTGGTTTCTAACATTCTAAAATGTAATATTCATTTTTTATCATCTGTTTTGTTGCCTGTCTGTTTTATGTTATAACTTATTGAGTCGAGTGATTTGTTGGTGTGATTTGCACTTCAGGGCCACCGTAGTTCCCCCTGAGGGCAGGGGTACCAGTTCATATGAGGGTGAATCAAAGAAGTACTAAAATGTCTAATGGGCTTAATGTGGTGTGGGGAGGAGGAACGGGTAATTATTACTACGCTATAATCAGAAAATTGAAAAACAACTTGTTTTCTTCTCCTCTTTTTTTCCTTGTCTTGGTTGGATAATATCGCCCCCTAGTGAAAGCTGTTGGAAACTGTGTGAATATTCCAGGCAGATTGTTTCACCTCTGTCTCTGGTTCTATTCCAGGAGTCATGTGTAAAAACAAAACCAGAGCAAGATGTGGAAAATATTAGCATTCTGGGCCTTTTTAAAGTGAGTCTATGGTGCTGTCCTAGTGTGAAAAAAGCCTGAGTCAAAGTTTGGACTTGTTTTTATGATCTTTAACCTCCTAAGACCCAAGCTACACACATAGTTGCAGGACTCCAGTTAACTACTGTGGTGATATAGCCCAAAATGTGATGTCCACGCATGCAGACGCCATGTTTTAACGGTTAAGCTGAGGTTTGTTTCACAGAAACCTCCAATAAGTCTGAATTTGTTTTGATAGAATCTTCTGCATTTAAAGTTTCTCATGAATTGTGCTTTTATGTCTTTGTCTTTCAGGCTTGAGGACGAAAATACCTGCAAAAAGGTAGAAATCCACATGAACATTTGTGGAAGTCCCGATGTTTTAGGCAGCAGCAGGCCCTTGACCCGGCAGATAAACAAGAAATAACGTGTCTGCAAAGAGCAGCGGGGAAGGCAGAGTCACCTCGGCAGATGGCCCTATCAGTGTTGGGTAAACCAGCGGCCAGCGCGGCCGTGTTTGGCTTAACGGCCTATAAGTAATTCATTGTGTTCACTGAGAAGGAGCATCTGTCGACCCCCTGGCCCCTGGAGACGCACACGTACACACACAGCTATGCATAGATAAACATACTTAGATGAGCATTTGGTTGCATGCACAAATGCAGGTACACACAAGCACACAGGCAGACGCACACGGCTTTTAAACTCATTTGTAGTGGGCAGTGCAGGTGGCTGGAGAAAAAGGAGAGGTCTTTGTTCCATGTGACCCACTCTGATCAGATAACCAGGGCTGATCTTAGTTAATACTCACTAAAAACTCATTTACCCGCTTAAGTCTGAAAAGAGACGAGAGAAGCAGGAGAATCGGGCGGGGATTGTCCGGGTAGGGGTGCTTTGACAGCCAGCTGCAGCACATCCATGTCGGAAAAAGTCGAATTTACATTCGTCTCTTACGGTAACGTGGATCTTTATTGAATCAACACTTGGACGATCACACTTCCCGTCCTCCCTGCCCATAAACTATTAGAATAATGTCATGCACAAGCTTTTCAAAACACAAACATCAGCATGTATTAGATTTCTTTATTCATGAGCATGACTGATAATGGCTTTAGCACAGAGAGTCCTATCGTGATGGGGGTTTTACAAATTGCATTTAATTTTAGGATGTTGTCTTTGTTTCTCGTCCGTCATAAATCTTTACTGTCACACGGATGAGGGCAAAAGGTCAAATTGAAATTCTCTTTATTATTTGATCAGAAATTACAGCTGCTAATAACAACTGTTCAGGCTGTTGACTTATTTACTAAATCAGTGTTCTTCTTTTTTCAGGCCACGGATCAGTCAAACGATATCTTCCTCTAACTTTTGAGGGTACAGTTTATCTTCATTCTCTGTAAAATATCTGTGTAGCTGCTTTAAACTTTATTTGTACACTAGATTTTGTGTAGTTACCCTAAAATGTGATATAGATTGTCTCTTAACAATGTGGAAGCTAAAAAAATCAAACGCCAACCTCAACCTCACAATGAATTATTATCCACAAAAAAAACGTCAATCACCAAAACAGTTATTTGCTGAAAATCTTCATACTGGTGAATTCACCATTTTATTAGTTGCATCCTTGTAACTAGAGAGCCAGTAACTGAATATTATCAATCAATGACTTTATTTATTCAGCATTTTTCATCAATTTGCTGTCGAACACAAGATGCTTTTGCAGAAAGACTTGTATAAAAATTAGTTAAAAACAATAAAAAAGTCACATTAGACACATTAGATTAAAAGCAACAACAATGAAAACTTAGATATAAAAAGGAAGGAAATACTAAGGTTAAAATCTGAGGATACACTGCGTGGAATAAAAGATAGACAGAGAAAAAATGTTCAAATCAAAATGAACAAAAGCTATAAAATGCTTAAAAGCCCAATAAATAAATAAAAATTGAATAGAAGGGGCTTTAGTTGAGGACCAGGGTTAGCTACTGGTGGAGGACAGCAAAACCTGAAGATCTGACAGCTCTGGAGGATTTTTAAGGACTAAGAAGATCTGATTAATAAGTAGGTCCAAATCCGTTAAGATATTTAAAAACTTGAAGGAGAATCAAAAAATCAAGTCTATAGCTGACAGACGGCTAGAGCAGAGACTTTAAGACAGGGGTGGTGTGGCCTCTCTTCCTTGTATTAGTTAAAACACATTATTAGTTTTATGGTCTTCTTTAGGGACAACTGTCACAATGAATCTATATTTTGGGTCCAGATTCCTGGTCTGTTAAAAGCAGATTTCTTTTTTCTTTGAAGTCAAGGGCTCTTCTTCTGTTTCATTACTGGCTTTTTTCTGCGAAACGTCCAAAACATGTTTTTTTGTTAACTTTGCTAGCATGGAGGTTTCAATTTAGCGGTTGGTGCAGCAGCTTTAATAAAGCAGCAGATGGATTTTCAACACGTGACCAAGAATCAGTAAGATTGTAGTGGAGAGAATCCAATAGTTTCACAAATAAAACTTTCAGAATCAATAAAATTGAAAAAACGTAGTTTTTTTTTCTTTCTTTGCGGCCTGGTACCAACTGTCCCAAGGGACCGGTACCGCTCTGCAGTCCAGGGGTTGGGGACCAAACAATTAGTTACAACTATTTTGTGCGCCTGCACCCATGGGCGAACTTAGGCGTTTGCCTGGGGCCCCCAAGACTCTGGGGCCCCGAGCTGAACACTTAATGAAGTGTCTAAAATAAATAATACGCCCAAAGTTATTAAACTCTGTCATAAAAAACACCCCATATCACTAAAATGGCATAAGACTGATCGTGTAAAAGTGTTTTGTCCTCTGTACAAAAAAAAAATCGACTTTTCTTCTCTCAGTGTTCAGTGTTCCTGCAAACAGCATCGGTTTCAAGGTTGCAGCAGAAAACACCTCCAGTCTCAACCTTTCAATCCAGTAGAAAAAACACTTTCAAACATCTATTTGCCTTTTGATTTCTGAGATTTAGATCTGTCGTTTTTGTCTTTGTATTTTTAAATCCTATCTGTGTGTGCATTCAGGAAGAATAGCTGTTGGTATGAAACACGTGGATGCATAAATTCCATGTTGAGATTTTTTTTATGGCCCTCTTATGAGGGTGAGTCCTTACGGCTCTTAGAAAGCAATGAAATCAACGTCTTAAATGTTTCATAATATGTACAATCTGTCTAAATTAGAGCTTTAATCTTATAATGAAATTAACTCATCTTTTCAATATATGTGATTGTCAAAAATGACTTTATTTATGCCTTACAGGCAAGAAAATCAAACACATTCATCCACTCAAATTTTAAGTAAAAAGTATGACCTTTCTGAAGAGTTCTAGTTAAAGTTAACTTAAGCTCAACGTTTGAAAACAAACTTCAGTTTTAAGATGCTGCAACCAGAAAACAGATTTTTAGAAGTGACTACCCTCATAAAAATGCCAGTACAGTATTGCATTTGAACCTTTTCAACTCATTCACATGTAACCTGGTTGACCTCAAACCACATGCAGTTAAAGTCCACACTCAGATAAAAACTTTTTCAAACAAAAACAACAGGGACAGCAGAAATAGAGGATTCTTTTCTGGGAAAAAGAAGAGGGGCTGAATAGGGTTCTTTGTTTTTGAGCTGAGGGCCATTTCTTTAATTTTTTACTCTGTAGAAGTCATTTTGAAAACGCACAGACAGTGGCGCACGCTTCAGCGCAACGCTACACTCAGTTTTGACAATCAGGTGAACAGATTTATAAAATGTTAACTTTTTGCCAGTGTTTAGAAAAATACATCCAATAAATTAAGACGTTTTCAAAGACGCAGACAGGATCCACCTTTGATAAAAAATCGTCATCTGGAATCAACTGGTGGCCAAAGATCAAATGCTGTGGGACCGAAACTTTTCGGAACCTATACTTTTGTTTTACAATTTTTCATCATAATTTTATCACTTTGTTCTCATACATTTTTTTATTTATTTTTTGACTGGCCCCTAATACTCGTATGAAAACTGTTTTTGGTGTTTTTATCATGTTCTCGAGGCATTTTTCTGCTAATGGAGGACATATATAAAGAAATTAAACTTGAATTAGACGGGAAAAAAATGCTGTTTAAAAAAAACTTATTTGTGACACGTGGGCAGGCCATAAGCTTCCTGTTCCGAGCTCTCAGCAATAGAGAAGGGAAGGGGGGCGGGGTTACTCCATGACAACAGTCCTGCCCACAACTCAAACATAAAAGCGACAGGTTTTTTTGGCTAAAAATGTCATAACCATAATTGAAAGACCACTGGGAACACTTTGTAAATAGATCAAAAGCCGATCAGAGTGGGACTTCAAACATGTAGGAGTGGCAACCCTAACTAGGGTTGCCATGGAAATTAGGAAAGAGTACACTGCTGCAGAGACACCAAGCATGTCAGACATTATATTAATCCTAATCAATGAAGAAGTATGGTTGCTATAAACGTATCATCTTTATGAAGACCATTACAATCAGAAATGACTTTCTAATGGTTCCTATGCAGCGTCCCTCTGCAGCATAATTTGACTCCTCCTGTTACGGTGATGAGCAGCAGTGACTTGTTCTTTATAAAGACTGCATGAGACTTGGCCAAGGTCTATTAAACGTTAGGGCCATTAAAGTCTGTTTGCAGCCTTAATTGGTTGAATGCTGTAAAGCATTCAACCCTTTGTTTTCCTGTTTCTCTTTATTTATTATTATTATAGTATCTTCCGCCGTTTTTTGGCGTTTAACTACTTCTACAATTTTTAACCTATTTTAACCATTCTACTATTAAAATGTTCATCTCTTTCATCTTATTTCTGCTATGACTTTTGGTTTTTCAAATCCTTTTACTTTTTAAGATATTCCAGGTTTTCCGGGAATTTTTGCTCCATTGAAATACATGGAGAATTTTTCGTTCAGAAGTTCACAGTTAAACTCCTTCTACAATTTTTCACCTATTTTAACCGTTCGACTATGAAAATGTTCAGCTCTTTCATCTTATTCTAGCTATGACATTTTGGTCCTTCAAATCTTTGAACTTTTCCAGATATTCCCGGATATTCCCAGATTTTCCAATGTTTTTGCTCCATTGGCCACACCCTTGCTTCTTTAAACAATTGTAACTTTAACATTCTTTTGGCTAGAGACACCGTTCAAATATTGAAATGTTCACAAGGTTTTGGACTTCAACATAAGGTTCAAAATTATTATGGGATGGCAACACCACCTACAGTTTGGCGGCCATTTTGTGCCAAAATGTGAGGCAATTTTAAACTTCTTCAAACTTTCACCTATTTTTACCATTCTACTATTACAATGTTCAACCCTTTCAGCTTATTCCTTTCAGCTATGACTTTTGGTCCTTCAAATCCTTGAACTTTTCCAGATATTCCTGGATATTCCCAGATTTTCCAATCTTTTTTCTCCATTGGCCACACCTTTGCTTCTTTAAACAATTGTAACTTTAACATTCTTTTGGCTAGAGACACCGTTCAAATATTGAAATGTTCACAAGGTTTTGGACTTCAACATAAGGTTTAAAAATTATTATGGGATGGCAACACCACCTACAGTTTGGCGGCCATTTTGTGCCAAAATGTGAGGCAATTTTAAACTTCTTCAAACTTTCACCTATTTTTACCATTCTACTATTACAATGTTCAACCTTTTCAGCTTATTCCTTTCAGCTACGACTTTTAGTCTTTCAAATCTTTGAACTTTTCAAGATATTCCAAGATTTTCCAGGATTTTCCAAGATTTCCAAGATTTGCTTCATTTAAATACTTGGAGAATCCTTGAAAACCTTTGTTGCTTTCAAGCATTATAACTTTAACATGCTTTCAGCTAGAGGCACCGTTCAAACATTGAAATGCTCACAAGGCTTTGGACTTCAACATACGTTTTGAAATTATTATGGGATGGCAACACAACCTACTGTTTGGTGGGCATTTTTTGACAAAATCTGAAGCAAATGTTGCAATAAACTTCATCCATGGCTGGAACTGAACATATTGAAATTCACTGGATCTGGACATATAAGGAATGTGGGCGTGGTTAGCAAACAAAGCTCGTTGCTAAGGACGTCCAAAAGTTTACTTTTTCCGATTCATCTGAAACCGACGTTGATTTGTTCCTCATCTCCAGGCGACCCAAACATAAAATGGTTGCTATGGAGATAAAATTAATAGAAAAGCCGCCATTTTGAAAAAAGTGGATTTTCTGTCAACTTAGAACATGTAGCTTTTGCCAATATGATACTCTCAAACAATGTGGTTTTTTGAGTCAGTTGATGATGCTGATGCTAGCACTTTTAGCCATTTTAGCATCATCTTCAAATTTTCAACAGTACATCCATTTTTATCAACAATTTCAGCTTTCATGCTTAACTCCGTCTACAAATTTTGACCTGTTTTGGTCATTCTACTTTTACAATGTTCACCTTTGACTTTTGGTCCTTTAATTTTTCAAAATATTCCAGGATTTTCCAGGACAGTTCAGCTATTTTTCAACAATTTCAGCTTTCATGCTTAACTCCTTCTACAATGTTTGACCTATTTTAGACATTCTACTTTTACAATGTTCAGCTTTTTCATCATATTTCTGCTTTCATTCAGCAATACAGCATTCAACCCTGCATTTTCTTCTGGAAATGCAGCTCCTTCTAGTTATTTATTACGCTCATCTTCCGCCGTTTTTCGGCACTTAACTCCTTCTACAATTTTCAACCGATTTTAACCATTAAACTTTTAAAATGTTCAGCTCTTTTACCTTTTTTCTGCTATGACTTTTGGTACTTCTAATCCTTGTACTTTTTAAGATATTCCAGTTTTTCCGGGAATTTTTGCCCTATTAAAATGCATTGGAAAGTTATGGTGCAAGAGGTTCCCGGATCGACACCCGGTTCGGACACTTGAAATTTTTCTACCATTCACCTTTTTAAATGTTCAACTCTTTCAACTTATTACAGATATTACTTTTGGTCATTCAAATCATTAAAATTTTCAAGATATTCCAGGATTTTGCAGGATTTTTGCTCCATTAAAATACATAGGGAATTCTTGTGCTTAAACTTTTTTATAGGTTTTCACCTTTTTTAACCATTTTACTTTTAAAATTTTGAGCTATTTCAGCTCAGTTCAGCCATTTCTTTTACAAATTAAGCTTTCTTTCAGCATCTTCAAATTTTCAACAGTTCAGGCATTTTTTCAACAATTTCAGCTTTAATGCTTAACTCCTTCTACAAATTTTGACCTATTTTAGCTTTTCTACTATTACAATTTTCCACCTTTTCAGCTTATTCCTACTAGGACTTTTGATCATTTAACTTTTCAAGGTTTTTCCAGTACAGTTCAGCCATTTCTTCAGCAAATTTAGCTTTCATTCAGCAGTACAGCATTCAACCCTGCATTTTCTTCTGGAAATGCAGCTCCTTCTAGTTTCTTTTAAATTTGATTATTCGGTTGTGTGGAAATAGCTGCTGCACCGAGCACCGGCGGTCTGTCTGCTGAATTTTGAAGGAGAAGAAAAATGTTCGACAGCCTGCTGCGCGTCAATCACAGATCTGCCTATAAACGCCACGGAGGATTTTAAAAAGCTAGCCGCGGCAGACAGATGCAGGGTGGGGTATTATATACTGTAAGATGTGCAACAGGGACTCGCTTCTCAAAGTTAAGGATACAACATGTCAGAGTTACTTTTACAAATACCATTTCCAAATACTTGGCGGCGGCTGATGGACGTGTTCTTAAAGCAGGGTTGTTTCCCTCAGCTAGCACTCTGCCAAAGGAATAATAACAGAAAAGTGGCCACCACTTTGCTTTTGAGCTCACACTGTCAAATGGCAGAAATTACACGCCTGCTTTGGCTCTGGCTGTTGAGACTCGACCGTAATGTGTACAGCCGCTCAGTCCCCCACCAAGGCCATTCGCCGCCAACTGAATTGGGAAAGTGAGAGGGTAGCGAGGCAAGTTCAGGTGACCTCTTTGAAAGCCCTTCCTTAGAACATGGTCTCCTTTACTTTGAGCAGAAATAGTGCAATAATTGTGCGCCTGACTTTTATTTTTTGTGCAGCTCACTCGAGCGAGGAGGAAGTTTGACCCCAGCCGAGTCGCGATCGGTCCTCGCCAGCCGGCATAAAGACGCTCCTTTACTTCATTCTCATTTTGTTAAACACCGAAGGCGGTCAGCAGCGGGAAAATGCCCGGTAAGAACTGGGACGAGCGCCTGTCTGTGTAAATGATGAGCGTAATTGTGAGACTGCAATTTTCTGCTGTTTGCTGGGATCAAGACGAAGGGAACAGATAATTGAAAATTTTTGAGTATTTCACAAGTGTGTGCACAAAATGCCCCCCACAAAGGAATACGGGCTGCATTTGCCTCCCCTCCATCGCAGCTAAAATTAAGCCTCACTTGAAGAAAATTGAAAATGTGGAACATTTAGCAGGAGGGTTTCCTTATACCCAATTGGAAGAGGAAATACAGCTTCCAGAGGCAGAGGAGTTTTTTCAGCAGAACCTTGCAACAGACGGTTGACTAATTGGGAGACGTGAAAATTAATCGTGCGCAGATGTTCCTTTTAATCAATTAGCAGGTAGGTTTTATATCTTGCGAGCAAGTGCAGTCAGATTTTCCTCCCCCTCCCCAATCATTCATGATAGAGTTTGAAGGCAAACAGGTGTTTGGACTTCTGCTGTCTCTCCTCAAACGCTGGATGTAATCCGAGCTCCACCAAAGGCCTGAGAGACACAAACTGCAGCCGGATCAGATCATTAATCCATCACAAGCACTTGAGGCCGTCTTTATGAACTCACTTACACTCAGACGAGGGACGAAGGGTCGATTCCCGCCCTCACACTCATTTATATGATTGCACTTCAGTGAAGGTGTCAGGATCTTACACTTGTTTGGGTTTTTTTTCTCTTCTGATTTTTTTAATGGATGTTTTAGCAGAAGTATTCGCTGACCCTGCTGAAAAATTAGTGTCAAGAATTTTGATTATTATTTTGTGTACAACCAATCTTGTTTGAACTGATTAAGTCGAGAGCCACAAGGCCTTATGGGAGATCATCCACATGCTACTTACAGATGATCAAGTTAATCCAATGATGACGATTATATAAAAATTATAAATGGTCTAAAATTCCTTTACTTGTTTGACTAAAATTAAAAAAAAATGAGAATATTATTAGTTTTTGAGTTTTTTTGGATGCAAAGCAGCCCCGCCTCCTTCCTCTCCTTGTTGCGTGGCGGAGCAGGGAGCTTGTGGCTCATCTATAGCCTATGTTCAATGTCACAAATTAGCTGTTTTTTCAGATAACATTTTGTCTTCTGCTCCTGATTCGCAATGATTTGAATAAAAGAATAATCAGAAATGCAATATTGGGCCTAATTTTCTTTATACAGTGGTATGAGAAATTTTGGGCACCCCTGATAATTTCCAAGATTTTTCTTCATAAATCATTGGTTGTTCGGATCCTCAATTTCAGTTAAATATATCATATAGCAGATGAACACAGTGATATTTGAGAAGTGAAATGAAGTTTGTTGGATTTAAAGAAACTGAGCAATAATTACTTAAACAAAAATAGGCAGGTGCGTAAATTTGGGCACCCCAACAGAAACATATTTAGTAGATCCTCATTTTGCAGAAATGACAGCCTCCAATCGCTTCCAATAAGGGCCTGGATTCTGGTTGAAGGTATTTTGGACCATTCCTCTTTGCAAAACATCTCCAGTTCAATCAGGTTTGATGGCTTCCGAGCATGGACAGCCCGCTTTAAATCACACCACAGATTCTCAATAATATTTAGGTCTGGGGACTGACATGGCCATTCCAGAACATTGTACTTGTTACTCTGCATGAATGCCTTTGTAGAATCAGAGCAGTGTTTAGGGTCACTGTTTTGTTGAAGTATCCAGCCCCGGAGCAACTTCAACTTTGCCACTGATTCTTGAACATTGTTTGTAAGAATCTGCTGATACTGACTGGAATCCATGCGACCTTCAACTTTGACAAGATTTCCAGTACCTGCACTGGCCACACGGCCCCAAAGCATGATGGAACCGCCACCAAATTTGACTGTGGGTAGTAAGTGTTTGGCTTGGAATGCTGTGTTCTTTGTTCGCCAAGCATACCGCCCTTTGTTATGTCCAAATAACTCCATTTTAGTTTCATCAGTCCACAGCACCTCATTCCAAAATGAAGCTGGCTTTTCCAAATGTGCTTTAGCATACCTCAGGCGACTCTGTTTGTGGCATGTGCACAGAAAAGGCTTCTTCCGCATTACTCTTCCATACAGCATCTCCTTGTGCAAAGTGGGCTGAATGGTTGAACGATGCACAGTGTCACCATCTGCAGCCAGATCACGTTGTAGGTCTTTGGAGCTGGTCTGTGGGTTGAGTTTGATTGTTCTCACCATCCTTCGCCTCTGCCTACCTGAGATTTTTCTGCTTGCTTTGCTTGAACTGTGCCTGTGGTCTTCCATTTTCTCACTATATTCCTCCCAGTGGAATTGACAGCTGAAATCTTTTAGCAAGCTTTTTGTATCCTTCACCTAAACCATGATGTTGAACAATCTTTGTTTTCAGGTCATCTGACAGCTGTTTTGAGGTTCCCATGTTGACATTCTTCAGAGAAGATGCAAAGAGGAGAAAAACTTGCTCTTGGCCACCTTAAGTACCTCTTCTCATGATTGGCTTCACATGTTTATGTAGGTCAAGGGTCAATGAGCTTGTAAAACAAATTTTGTGTTCCGATTATTATTGCTAAAGGTAGTCAAATCAATAAAACAACAGGGGTGCCCAAATTTACGCACCTGCCTATTTTTGCTTAAGTAATTATTGCTCAGTTTCTTTAAATCCAACAAACTTCATTTCACTTCTCAAATATCGCTGTGTTCATCTGCAATATCATATATTTAACTGAAATTGATGATCCGAACAACCAATGATTTATGAAGAAAAATCTTGAAAATTATCTGCTGTGCCCAAACTTTCTCATAGCACTGCATACTGTAGGTCCTCCATTATCAGAAACATGCTACAAGAACACGTTAAAAACACTAAAAACATCCATTTAATTAAAATGGATTATTAAACTATATTATATAGTTACCAAAGGGGTTTTAGCACAGAAACTTTATGTGCTTTCATGTTTGAATTGTTTTCTTTTCTGACAAGTTTAGGACACCCCCGAATCAAACGTATGAGCTTTGGAGTTATTTTTTGTTTTCAAGAGTTTCCGGTTAAATTTACCATTTTTGTTTGTCACACAATTGTATGTGTTCACCTCTGACAGACTTTTAATCCAAATAGTTTGGTTTTTGGCTGCATAAAAAACTGCTGTTAAGATTATATTTGAGTGTTATTTAAATCCCTTTTTTTCAGGTGTGGGAATTGCTTAATGAATTGAAAATATATGTACATTAGTGGCTACATACAATAACACCCCATTTATTTCGATAGAAATAGTTTTATATTTCTAATTTTTTTTTAATTTAATCGTCATGTTTTAGAACTAATTTTTATATTGACTATTTATGTTTTATTCTGTCTAATCTTTTGCCAAAGTGTTTGGATGAGCTTTTTTATTTGTATTTGGTCTGGATGTATTTGTTTTGCACTCGTTGCTTTCAGGTATTAAATGTTTTTTTGCATTGTTTCTGCCACCTGAGGCCTTCAAAGATGCACTCAAAGGGTATTTTACATTTGCATTTATATCTTAAATGAGTCCTTTTTAAATTAAAACATGTTGGAGGAGAAAGCGCATTTAATTGATATAGTAAATTTTGTACTTTCTTGCTTTTTTTTATAGCTCTTCTTTGTCATATTTTCCAATTCAAGTGAGTTTATAAGAGGGTTTTAAACAAAGGTCAGTTTAATCAGTTAAAAAGGTGTAATTTTCTTTAAGGATTTTTCTCTTCTGTGTTTTTTGGCTAAAAATAATAGATGACTTGAGCTGAGAGTCCTGTGACCTCTCGGGCTTCTTGTTCTTTCCCTGTTTTTGTCCCATTCAGCAAAGCCGTGCAGGAGGCTCTCCACAGCCCTCTCTTTGTCCTCCACCTCTCTCACGGTCCGAGGAAGCTGCAGACGACCGACCGACCGGCCAGCCGACCGGCCGTAATGCATTTGTGATCACTGTAATTTCTCAGAAAAAGCAGAAATCATCCTCTGCCACAAAAGACATGAAAAGTTCAGGTGCATAAGGATTGGAAAGTTACAGTCTTAAAACGTCCTATTGTGCTCTGAAATTACGCTGGATCGAAAAGTTAAAAGCTTTTGTTAAATGCCAAACACAACTGTCTGAGATGAAAAGATGGGAAAAGGTAAAACAGTGCAGTTCTATTTGTACCAAAAGCTGTGAATAACCTTTTCTAAGTGCCTTTTGTATAGGAGCTTTAGCAAGCCAGAGAATTTGCTCCACATGTCATTTAACGCAAATGCTTTTTTTAAATCCATAACTGTGATAAAAATGCAGATTCATCGGCATTTAACACCAATATTTGCTATTCCAAAATACCACGCCCCTGTCAATTTACACATTTGCATCACATCCTTTTGTTATAAGCTTTCATCTGCTTGATTGCAAAGAGAAAAAAGTTTTCAAACGACCTCATTTTCGGGGAAAAGGCTTTGCTGAAAGCAGTGGAGAGCAAAATGTTTTTCACTGGCAAACTAGAGAGGCACAGGGCATCAGGAATACAAGCATTTTGGGGAGCAAAAAGCCCAGTAGGATGAAAAAAAGATCTTTGACAAACTCTATGTCTTCAGGCAGATAGACAAAAACGAGTGCAAAAACACTCAGATGGAAGTCTCTCTTGGCTACTTCATGGGTTGATGCTAAAAGCTGAGGCGAGCCTCCTGTGTGCCTTTATTAGAGGTAAAATAACAGAGGAACAATCTTGGGATAGTGCATAGTTTCCGTTTAAAATTACACTCCTATGAATTATTTTTGCTGCACACGAACATGTGAACACTCAATCCTCGCACAAAGACGCACATCTTGAAGGTTTAATCATCCAGATCTGAAAAGGAAAATGCCATTAGATTTTAAAGTGGATAATTTCGTATTCTTCTCTCCATTCATTTCTTCATTTTTCTTTTCAAGCTAGCCTTTCATGCCCGGTACATGTGCTTTTATGGAAAATTACAACATTTAATCGAGACTCTTTGGTCAGACATAATTGCATGTAGAACCATTAGCAGTCTTCCAAAACCAGTGTGCTCTGAGCATTTTTCCCTTTTCTTTTCATGACGCTGTTCTCTATCTGTGAGAACATGCCTCACAGAAAGAGGACAATCATAATTTAATTATCTGTCATTACGGGGAGCAAAACGCAGGTCGCCTTGGGTTCTTGTATAATGCGTTCGCCTATAAACAAATCAATTAAACAAAATAGGTTGAGCAAACATGGCAGTTATGTGCAATGCAGGTACAGTAACCAAACGGCTACTGTATCCCCACCCCCCCATTCCATTTTAGCAACAGTGATGCTGGAAGTTTTAGTGGTCGTTGTATTTGCTAACCCACCCACCGATCAGTAAATTGGCACTTCGCTGTGATCAGCAGGTGTACGTTTGGCCTTAGTTCAGGTCACAACAATGCTTTCCTGAAAGGGAAATCCACTGCAGCCACACAGGAACACTGGACCGGGATGGGCGGGGCCTTTGAGTTTGAAAACTCAACTCTTGCTGGGATCTTCACAACTGTGTGCTTTTATAGAGTTAATGAACTTTGCACAAGTAATGGTGATTTATTGTGAAAACTTGATTTGTCACGAACATGGAACGTCTAATGAGCAGCAGAGCTTAGAATGTTTGCTAAATCATTAAGAGTTCTGGTTCAGACAGACCAGTTAGAGTCTAGATTAAGACAGGTTGATTAAGAGAGCTAACTGTTAGAGTCTCTTAATCAACCTGTCACCTGAAGTGAAGATACCTGTTCGAACAAACCACCTCTAGAAAAGACACCTGTCCACACGATCAGTCAGTTTCCTCCACAGTAGAAAAGTGTTGTCTTTTGATGCTAACCAGCTTGACGATTTTGCTTACGTTGATTTTTGGTTTGAGTTTCTGGATTGACATTGGATCGTTGTTGAACCTGCTGCAGTTTTGAGTTGATGTTTGTTCTCAACTCTCAAGCTACCTTTGACTGAACCTGATTAACAAAAAAATAAATAAAAAATTAGGCTGGCTCTTTGTAAAAGTTGTGCCAATATTTGAAATTAGGCCAAGTAGTATCTCCAAACATAGAGCAAAGTTCCAAACAACACTGGATGTCAAACAGGTTTTAATAAATGATACAGCAATGATAAATTCCCATCCCAAAACTTGGTATAGTATGAAAGGGTTCAATATTGAAAAAATAAATCCTATTGCATCTAGAATATTTACACATAGTTCTAAATGTGTCAAGCCTTTTTTTTCTTCCAGTTTTGATTTCAATTGAAAATCAAACCAGAACAACTGTCAGGCTTCTGAAAATTAGGTTTGTTTGTTTGGCCTCCCTTTGCATCAACTGCTGCATCAGTGCACTATTGCATGGAGGAACTCAGCCTGTCGAAATGTGAAAGTGTAATGGAAACCCAGCAGAACCCTTCTGATCCTCTACATTGTTGGATCTGGTGTCTCTCATCTTCGTTAGGTCAGGTGACTTTGCTGACCAATTAAGAACAGTTATACCATTGATATTGAACGAGCTCCTCCAGACTCTGTGACTTTGATTTGTGAACGAAATGTAAAAAGTACTTTAATCCAAATAGAAAACATTCAACTTTTGAGCAACTTCAACCACAAAAGATGCTTCATATGTCTCTGTTTCAGGGTGTTGAGATAGGAATGTAATGTGTGGCTCATGTTTGTTTGTGTGATGTGCAATGGTTCTTTCGTTGGACAGTTCTCTGAGGAGTGTCGTTCTGCTGAATCTTTTTCTATAGCCCACTTTTTTTTACTCCTAATTTTTAGTTATATGCTTGGATACGGCACTCGTGATCAACCAGCTCATATAGGAAATCTCTTTTGTAGCTTATCCTGGTCATGAAGCATGCTACTCCTGTCAGGCCATCGCTCTTCATCATGGCTGTGATCTAAACCGGGAAGAGAGACAATTTAAAGGCTTAATAAATCTGTTTTTCAGTTAATTAACATATCTGGGTGTGACACAGTGAGAACATTAATTTATTTTTCATTTTTTACAATATTTTAATTTTCTGAGACACGTTTGGATTTTCATTACCTGTAATCAATTATAATAAATTAAGACTTTAATATTTCAGTTAGCAGAATGTTGCATCTTTGCGTATGTTCCTTTATATGTTGTTGATTGTCAGTTTAGCTGCATAAAAATATTATCTCTACCGTTTCTTCAGATTTTATGCTTCAAATAAAACTATCAAATGACAACAATGTACATTTATTACAAAAACAAAACGAATTTCTCACAAATTTAACACTGTTTAAATGACAGATAAATAACCTTTCCATAAATATAAATACTTATTGACCTATCGTAATTTTTTTTTTAAATATTTTTATTTTATGTTGTGGGTGCTGCAGTACCTCTTTCTACCAGATATGGTGTGGCGCTGTTTAAAATGACAGCACTTTAAACCCGGCGGGTTTCTTCTTCTGCGTTTCCTCTTCTTTCCAAACAAACAGCTTCTGAGCTCAGAAAATGTTCCAATAGCGGGGCATTTCAAGCCATGAAAACCTGCACTTTTAGTTGTCTTTTCACCAACTTTTGGACTTTATGAGATCAATGAAGGCGGAGACCTCCGTTTAGCGTCAAGAAGGAGCGGATGAGCGGCGGCTTGCCCGCAAATGTAAGTTAGATTTGAGTCAAACTAAAAAAGATTATTCAGCTAAAACCTTACTGTCAGTTTGCCAGGTTTGTATTTACAGTAGTCAGAGGGTGGAAAATGCAGCTCCTATTTACCTTTGCTAAGTTAAGACTTTCTGCCTCGACATGTCTAATCCAACTGTAAATAAAATAAAAAAGCAACTTAGCCTTTATGTCTTAATTTATATTAGGGCAACTAATTATTCATTCCCTTATACTTTATAGTTTATTTAGTTCCATAAATGCTCAACTTTAGCGCTAATGATTTTTTATTATAACTGTACCTTTCAGAGTACTGCAATGTGTTCTTCAGGATAAGGTAAATTTACACTAATTTTAAAAAATAGTTTTGTATGAAATCGTATCGAGAAAAAACTGGTGGATTTCACCTTGAATATTATATTCTCTGTGGGAGGCTTACATTTAACCCTGTTTGGTTCTTGCTTGAGGTTGGACCAGCTGATTGTGGATCTCAGAGTCCTGTTATTCCTATATTTGTCTTCTAGCCAGTTTAGGGATGTCATGAAATGAGTGATGTGAGCAAATGAACTGGTTTTGGTCCAAACTCTTGACAGCAACATTAAATTTGAGCTGCAGAAAAATCACCATTTCATGGGACTATTGGTATGGATGTAAGCCTCCACTGATATCCCATTATCCCTTTGTTTACACTCTCTCTTGAAAGCTTACAGCCCCTTGCAACCCCAAGCTAACATTATCGGTACAACAAAAATGCGGAGCAATATTCGAGCTATCCAGCTATACAGTTTTGAGTCTTATATCGGCTCAGATGAGGAAAATAAAAACGTTAGTTGATCTATTTGTCTGCAAGTGAATGCATCAGAATGGAGCGGAGCAGGAAGACTGTGCCCTGCCTGTTTCACTTGCTGTGTCACGAAAAAGCTTTTTTAAACAAAGTGTTTTTTCACCCCGATTTGAATACTCAGAAATGCAGTGTTAGTCTTAAATTCTTTATATATGTCCTCCATTATGAGAAAAATGCTACAAGTTTTTTTTGTTCACCGTTCGACGATCCTGTCAGGGGTTTTTACGGCAAAACAACTCTCACTTATCCACACAGGTGGTTTGGCAGAGACTTTTTACGACACAATTTTGTATTTTCACGGCACAAAGAGACCCAGATAGGCAGCAGCGCAAAGGGTCTTGTCTAAAGACCCACTGTTTTTTTTTTTTTAGGTCTTTGTGCCTCTGGGAAGCGATCCCAGGGTTTCCTGCTCTAGGGTTAAGAAGCACATTTAGTTATATAATTGAACATTGAAATGTTGGTTATATCATCTTATCTTCTGATCTTGCCAAACTTCTGCTTTTAGATTTTTTGTTTGTGTATTTATTAACCTATTTTACATGAAACTGCAAACATTTGCATCCCATAAATCAGTACCTATGTATCAGCCTGCAGCCATGCATTTTTGGGCATTTTTGGTTTGGATTCATTGACTCTGATCTGAATGCTGTAAACATCCGATCTGACTGCAGAAATCAGGTTTTGACAATTTAAAACTGTAAGAGACATCCCACATGACTGGCGTGGTCGTTGTGGCCCGCTCATTGACTAAAAAGCTCGACTTGTTTAAGTTGATAAGTTAGGCCACACCTATCGGGTCAAATCAGGGTCAGCTTAAAGTAGACAAAAAAAACTGATTGTAAATTTGAAAAAAAGTAGAAAATCTGAAGCAGTTTAAACTCAGACATTGTAACCTTAAAATAAATATTGACAAAAAATGTAAATATGAAATTTTTATTCTAGTTTACAATCTAGTTTTTCATTCGCTTTAAACTGATCCTGGTTTGACCCCAAAGGACACCTTTAAAAAGCAGTTTGGATTTAAGAAAAACGCAGCAGCTCAGACACATTTGCATGAGTAAAAGAACGCCGTTATTCTTCTTTTAAAATAGTTTTAAGCACAGGTTTTCAAGGACCCCAGCGTTTTGTGCTATCACAGTTGCAAAAGTCATTCAATTAAACAATCAGTCGTAAAACAAACAGGTCATTTCACTGAAGAGCTCTTTAAGTTTTATTGTATTTATCCTCGAATCTAAAAGATTTTATCCAAAAATATTCTAGTTGTTTGTAGACTTTAAGGTAGCATTTGCTACCTTATAATTAGCATGCTAATGTCAATAAATATGGTTTTATGGTCTGATGTGAGCAACTGTCTGGTTTATTTGTATTCAGCAAACTGATCTTAACAGAAAATGTGCAAAATCGAACATTTGATCTTGTAATATTTTATTTAAACATTTTTGAATGCATTAAAGTGAATTCCAGAAGTTTTTAATGTTTACACTAGAGCTCCACATTTTTGTTATTATTATTATTATTAACCTTTATTTAACATACATGCAGACCGTTTCAGAACGAGACAAACAAATCTGTCCTGATAAACTAGAATTTTACTTTTTAATTTAAACCAGGTTTATTTCAATAGTGGAAATATTTCTGTGTGCATCCAGAAAAAGAACAACTTCTTTTGTATAAATATTTATTCTGTATGGTTTGTTTGTATCTATTTTGTGTTTGTTTGTTTTTTGTTTTACGAACTGTTTTTTGTGATTGTGACTTTAGCCGGTCCATTTCTGTAATTTTACCTCTACTTTTAATCTAAATTAGGATAAAGGAGTTGCGGTTGCTTCTCATGACATTGTGGTGGCTGTATTGGGTCAGCCATCTGTCTGCTAATCGCTTATCTGGTTAATCAACTAATTTCTAGACCCCATAGTCATTGTATTTTTGGTGAGACCCCTAACTCCCTTTGCCCATTAATATTGGAAACGTGAAAATCGGATAAAACAGTGTCCATGCTTTTGAATGTCAACGTCTGTTTCTTGAGATGCTTTTCAGGCCTCAAAAGTAGCACGGCGATAAAATTTGCTGCCTGTGAGTGAAGCTAGCCTACTTTTGATGACCAACAAAAGTTTCATTTGGTGCCAAATGATTTGTGTTAATTAGTTCTCCTTTTGGTGAACATCTTTTTCTTCAATGCCGCTCTACTGTCTGTGCGTGATAGATGTTAATTCACCACTGTGTAGTGTTACGCTGATGCCATCATGCCATCGTGGGGCGACAGTGGCTCATGTGGTTGAGCGGGTCGTCCAATGATCGAAGGGTTGGCAGTTCGATCCCCGCTCCCACCAGCCAAAAATGTTGTTGTGTCCTTGGGCAAGACACTTCACCCTCCTTGCCTCCAGTGTGGCTCCACTGGTGTGTGAATGTGTATGAATGATCCCGGTGATGGTCAGAGGGGCCGTAGGCGCGAACTGGCAGCCACGCCTCTGTCAGTCTGCCCCAGGGCAGCTGTGGCTACAACCGTAGCTTACCGTCACCAAGTATGAATGAGGAGTGAATGAATAATGGACACAATGTAAGCGCTTTGGGTGTCTTGAAAAGCGCAGATAAATCCAATCCATTATTATTATTATTATAATGTTCACCAGTTTGTGACCATGGGCCAATGTCACACATACAAGAATTTAAGACGTGGCGGATAAATATAACAATACTAATTCATAAGACATTCATAAATAACTGTTAGTCTCTAAATTTAAAAACAGACAATAATCCACTTAGAATTGATCTTTATTAGCAGCACCTTTGCAGTATTACAGAGTCGGTGTTGTGCTAAAAAAAAGCCCCCCTATTAGGGCTGCACGATATGACCAAAACTTGCGATGTGCGATATTAGTGATCAATATTGCGATAACGATATAATTTGCGGTATATAAACAAATAGCAAAACAACCAAAAACATCATTACCATCTCATTGCAACAGTTTAAAAAATGATACTCCAAATGACCCTCGTTGATGTAGGAGGGCAAACATCTAACATGAAAGGACTCATCTGATTGGTCAACATCGGAAAGGGTCCATCCAATTGGTCAAATGCATAAATGGATTTATTTGATTCGTTAAATGTTTGAAGCTGCCATAGGATTGTTTTAGCACATTTAAGGTAACCATTTATTGCGATTTTTGCTGACTTTTGCGATATGGATATTGCACTGCTTGATATTGCGATAACGATAAATTTGCGGTATATTGTGCAGGCCTACCCCCTATTAAGAGTGCTGAATCTTTAATGTCAATGACATAACAGCAAGAATCTAAAACATTATAAGGTTTTCAGGCTGGTTTTGCTTAGATTTCATATGAAAATAAATAACCCAGACGCAGAAAAAGTATATTTGTTATCAATCTGCCCTCTTTAGTAAATCTGTCTTTTTTTTCCTCTACATGTTTGTACAATTGATGAATTCATTTTGTGCTATTTCACTTTCTTAAGAAAAAGTTAAGGAATGAATTGTCATCCCTCATGGGGGCTACTGTGAGGCTTTTTTCAGCACAGTGTTGTGCTGCTGTTCTAAAGAATAAAATAAAAAACGTATTTTTGATAGAAAATAAAACACTTAATTGATGGAGTGAAAACGCCAAAAGTAGAGAACAAAGATGATTAAAAATCAACAAAAGAGATACTTTGAAAAAATGTCGTCAAATAAACAAACAAACATATGTGATTGGTCGAAAACATAGATAACCAGTTAAAAGGCCAGGTCACTTCATAATTTTTATTGCATTTTGATAAGCAGTCACAGGAAAACAGGTTGGGGGGAATCACAGTTGTCAACAGGGATAGAGTAGAAGTTAAGTAGAAAATCCCTCTTGTCTACCGCTTTCAAATCAGAAGAAATAATGCCCCAGATGTCTTAAAAATGCAAATAAAGGGCCCTAATTTTCAAAGATTTCATGGAGGAAAAGACCCCCAGAGCCCCTTTGCTGCCCGATGGTGACAACCTTTGATTTGCTCCTTAGTAGCCCCCTATGCTGACTTTTGAGAAACCCTGCTTCCTGCAGAAAATTTTAAAGCATTAGCTTGAGGGATAAATACGACGTTATTAAAAATGAAATTTCTTGGTTGTTCGGTTGGGATAATAGATCTCATCTTCAATCCAGAGCCAGATGTTTGGCTTTAAGAATATAATCGGTGTATGTTTGTCAGCCAAAAACAAAAGGTCGTACAGTAGGATGAAATGGCGCAGCATGAGCTGTCCTGTGTCTGCCTCCTGACAGGTAAGGGTTAGGCATAAACAGGTTTTTTATTGTTTGTCTAATCCACCTTTTAAGGACCAGAACCCTCCTATTCTCTCTGTAATGGACGACGACATCCCGACATTGAAGCCTAGACTCATCCAGAATCAGAATGTCGTCCATCGTCTGGAAAGACGAAGGATCTGCTCCGGCAGACCTGGAGCTCACTGGTACCGAGTACGCTGCTTTCATCAGAACCTGTTCCCCAACTTCACTGTGGTCAACGTAGAAAAGCCCCCCTGCTTTCTCAGGAAATTCTCACCAGATGGACGATGCTTCATCGCCTTCTCCTCTGATCAGACGTCCTTGGAAGTAAGAGGAACCGTTTTACCCTGAACCTCTGTGATCAGAACTCCAGCTGAGATTCAGGTGAAACCAAACTCTGTTCTCCTGCAGATATATGAATATCAGGGCTGCCAAGCGGCCCAGGACCTCCTGAGGAACCAGGAGGGAGAGACTCTTTCCACCGACCAACGCTTCCTCAACATCAGAGGCCGGCTGTTTGAGCGCTTCTTCTCTTTGCTCCATGTCACTAACGTGGCCTCTAATGGCGAACACCTTAATCGGGAGTGCAGTCTATTCACAGACGACTGCCGCTACGTTATTGTGGGTTCAGCTGTTTACGTCCCAGAAGAACCGCCGCCGTACTTCTTTGAAGTAAGAACATTGACTTCATTCTCGCTTTCGTCTGTTAATAAATCTGTGCTCATCTCCTTTGATCTTCTTCCAGGTGTATCGCAACAATGAGTCTGTGACTCCAAATCCACGATCTCCCCTGGAAGACTACTCCCTTCATATTATTGACCTCCACACGGGTCGACTGTGTGACACCAGGTCCTTTAAGTGTGACAAGATCATTCTGTCGCATAATCAGGGTCTGTACCTCTACAGAAACATCCTGGCCGTGCTGTCTGTCCAGCAGCAGACCATCCACGTCTTCCAGGTGACCACATTCACACGTTTGCTCCTAAACTTTTGTGTCTCTTGTCTTATTTTCCCCCTCATTCGTCTGTCAGGTAACTTCTGAGGGAACGTTTCTGGACGTAAGGACTATCGGTCGCTTTTGCTACGAGGATGACCTCCTAACTTTGTCGGCAGTTTACCCAGAGGCTCAGGCAGAGAGTCAGCCCGGCTTTCCGCGGCTGTACACTGACAAAACCATAAACTCTCTAAAGCACAGACTGCTGGTTTACCTGTGGAGAAGGGCGGAGCAGGACGGAAGTGCCACTGCCAAGAGAAGGTAAGGCATACAAGTCTTTTTCCTATATTATTGGTGTCATTCTTCAGATTTTCTTCTTTTCTCACAAGAAATGTTTTTTCTCTTTGATTTACTTTGGTCAAAGTGCTACAACAACACAGAAGACCGTCTTCCTTCTTTTTTTACACGTCTGTCAACAGTTGCTGATTTCAAAGACATTTTGAGGGTTTTCTTGGATACATTTTCTGCTGCATTGTTTTTGTACATTTAAGATATTTAAGTTAAATACTGACTTTTCCAGGTTTCTGAGCACAACTTTGAAACAATCTTCTTTTTCATTTGATATAAATTCTATTGTTTAAAAAAAAAGTGGCATCCAATTATCCAATTGGTTCAAAGGAAGACATTAAAGCAGATCTTGACATGTTTTGGTCTTATCCCTCCCGTATTGAAGCACTTTGGTACATATCAACACTGTCAACCTCAGGAGGAGGAATTCTGCAAATTCTTGAGTTTATCAAAGTGCTGAAGTAGTGTTTTTTTGGCCACAGAAGATGAGATCTTCTCTTGTTCCTGAGGGTATTTATACCAGCTAGCAGTGAATGCAGCTTGTTTTTCTCGTTTCTTCATAAAACTAAGCTGAGTTGGCCCGTCTCTTATTGACACCTCTTTTCAAAAACCTGCAACTTTGAAGAGATGTTGTGACAATAGAAGCTGCTCTCCAGTGTTGGTTGCCCTTTTCCATGTTTGGTTCTCTTTTCCATTCTTCCATGCAGATTTTCTCAGCAGTTGTCTTTTTCCCTTTTTTCTTTCCTTGGGGGGGTGAGGGGCTGTATGAACCTTAAAATGATTTTTACGTACCCACCACTTTGTTGCCCAGGTGATGTTTGGAATCGTTTTCATGCTGAAAGATCCGCCCATCCTCAGTGCTCTTACTGATGGACGGAAATTTTTGTTCAAAATCTCTTCATACTTGGCTCCATGCCAAATTGACAGTGGTTCAATTTTATTTGTATAGCCCAAAATCACAACAACAGTCGTCTCTATCGGTTCGGTAATTGAAAAAGTTAAACATAAAATCAAAATGATCATGAATACATAGAATTCAATAGGAAAATACTAAATTGAACTAACAAAGTGACTATACTGGCATCCCTGCCCTTAGACCCCCCTTCGTGGTAAGGAAAAACTCCTAAAAAAACGGATTCCGGAAAAAAGCAACGAAGAAACCTTAGGGGTGCCCACATGAAGGAGGGATCCTCCCCCAGGACGGACAGGCGATTTACCAGAACTCTTAGAGAAGAATTAACTTATCTAAATCTACAACTACATATTTAAAGTCCAGCAGACGAGCTTCATCCAGCCGTGGTTGGGGGGACAGTCAGGGGCGCGAGTCGAGCCGGAGGCAGGATCCACAGCCAGGTGTAGGAGCAGGAGCGAGGTACACGGTCAGGAACAGGAGCACGGATGAGCCAGTGGTCCTGTCAATCCGACAGAAAAGAACCAGGGCATGATGTTTCCAACCCGATGCTTTACAGTAGATATGGTGTTCATGAGATGCAACTGAGCATTCTCCCTCCTCCAAGTGGTGTTCACACCAAAGAGTTTTATCTTGGTCTCATTTGTCCTCATGTCATTCTCCCAAAGTAAGAATCCCTCTAGATCATTTGCTCTCCACCAGGTGAGATCTTTCATGGAGCCCTTTATGGAGATTTTTCTTCTATTTTCTATTAATTACTCCAACAGTTGATCTCTTCTCTCTGTCTTGCTCAGGTGTATAATCTTGTCTCTGATGTCCTTTGACAGCCCTTTGGCCTTGTTCATGGTAGAGAGGTTGTAGTCTGATTCTTTAAGGGTATTGACAGGTAATACAGAAAACCAGTTCAAAGAGGTGACAAGAAAACAGGTTACTAGTGGAGTATAGAAGAGCTTTTTAAAGAAGTAATATCAGGTCTGTGAGGGTCTTCTTGGAGCCAAATGTTTATTGTCTGCATCATTATACAAATAAATTCTTTACAAATCAAACAATGTGATTTCTTAGAATCTTTTTTTACATTCTGTCTCTCACAATTGAAGTGTTTCTATGATGAAAATTACAGACGACGTCTCATCTTTTTAGTGGGATAACTGGCAGATTTTTGCAGAATTTACAAATATGTTCTTGTGAAATGAAGAAAACTGATAAGTATGGTCTAACAGTTCGTGTTAAAGAAATGTTACAAATCCTACCACAGACCTTAAGGCTCAGTATCCTACAATTTTGCTAACCAGCCTGTTGCTTCTTACTGGAAAATACACCTGATTCAGGTAATCAGCAGTGGGTACAGCAGGGTCTGTAAATACCAGCAGACCCCCAAGCCTGGAGTCTGCCTCTTCTGTAGTAAAATCATTTGTATTTTAAAGTCTTGACAGATCTTTATAAGATCATTTTATGGATTTTTTTAAAAGGTTTTTCCAGTTTTTTGATCAGCTGAGACGGCTGAGGATGTGGAAGATGCAGCTGCTGGATGAGCATCACCTCTTCATCAAATACACCAGCGAGGATGTGGTCACGCTCCGAGTCACCGACCCGTCTCAGGTACCAACACAAACACAGGAGGATTCCTTCCTCCGTGCTCTTTGTTGTGCGCCCCTGGTTTCCTCAGTCCTTGTTTTTGCGGCAGGAATTCCTCTCTGAGGTCTCCAGGGACGTGTTCAGTCCTGTGACTTGTTCACAGCTCATTAAAATCAGGCTTTGTCACTCGTCTGCTTATTAGCTATTCAGATATTATCAAAAGAGAATGTATATAAAGTAACCTCATGGAAACCGATCTTTTCTCTCAGTCTTTACAAGCTCCTCTCATCTCTCTTAGCCGTCGTTTTTTGTGGTCTACAACATGGTTTCCACCAAGGTTCTGGCCGTCTTCGAGAATACATCGGATCAGTTGCTGGAGCTCTTTGAAAACTTCTGCGACCTCTTCCGAAATGCAACCCTGCACAGCCAGGCCGTCCAGTTCCCGTGCTCCGCCTCATCCAACAACTACGCCCGGCAGGTCCAGAGAAGGTACTGACCCAAATGCAGCTGCTGCATGCTCGTATAAACGTCATAGACGGTCAGAAAGAAGAGTGCACCTGGTGTCACGCAGGCAAATGTCAGGGAGGATTTAAAAATTGTGGGGATCATCGGGGATCGCCTGGAGGAAGAGGAGAAGGAGGTGGACGGGAGAAGGGAGTCTTAATCAGAATGTAGAAGAGACATTGAGGCTATCAGTGTGCGTGGAGGAGCAGTGATTGAATTTGGGGGCTGGACTCAGCAGCGTAGTGGAGGGTGAGGGGATGGAGGATGGTTTGAGAGGAAAAGAGTTTAGAATTGGATTTTCGATTGGTGAAAATTGATGTCACAGAGAAGTGGAGAAGATATTGAAAGCTGGTGAGAACATTCAGAAAGCTGGATTTGTACCAGCAGCACAGACAGGTTCCGAGGGCCTCAGCCCAACGTGACATCCTACTCGCAAAACAACGTGAAAAAGCGCCGCACAAAAACATGAATGAAAGGTTTTATCAATGAAAAACTGTGTATTTTTCCAAACATGGCTGCTGTTTTTTTAGACCTGCGTTACGCTGCATTTTTAGGTTCAAAGACACCATCGTGAACGCCAAATATGGCGGCCACACGGAAGCTGTACGCCGGCTGCTCGGTCAGCTGCCCATTAGCGCCCAGTCGTACAGCAGCAGCCCCTACCTAGATCTGTCACTCTTCAGCTACGACGACAAGTGGGTGTCTGTGATGGAGAGGCCCAAGACCTGTGGAGACCACCCCATCAGGTAAGACCAGAACCAGGATGTTCACCAACCAAACCTTAGCCAAACTTCACTGTCATTTTGATGCGGTGTTCAAGATTTTATGGAAAAAAACTGTAAGGCCGAATCCGAATATCTACCCTACCCCTATGGCTTCTCCCTACCACTACATTTATCCCTCCACGCAAAGTGACATGGGATAAAAATAGTGTCTTCAAATTCGGACGTTACTACCGCTCGATGATGTCATAAATATTCGCCCATCATGTACCTTGGCGCATAACTCCCAGTGCTTGGAAAATACCCATAGGTTTTAAAACTTTAGAAAGTCGTGCAAAAACAGAAACTCAATACTTACATTTAAGTGTAAACTTTTGTGCTTCCGACTGTTTCTCCTCTGCCCACAAGCGCTACACGGATCACCCTACTGGTAGAGGGATAGCAAGTCCTATGTTGCTACGGCTCTTGCTTCAAAAAACACTTTCAGACACCACTACAGCTTCAAATGTTCATACAATTGGAGCAATGGGGTTGAAGCCAGTGGGGTAGGGAAGCAATTCGGATTCAGCCTGTTTCCCACAGATAAGTGGGTTTTGTCCCATAGTGGTCAAGCTTGGAACTTTTTTTTCAAACTTAGAAATTCAGGAAATAAATGTCTGTAGTCTTTTATCTGCTGTTGGATTTAAGATGTAAAACCACTGCAGTATAAATAATCCTTAAAAGGCTTAGGTCACTACTTAAATTTTTGACTTAAAGGGCCAACACCATGCAAACTTAATTTATTTTAGCTTTTAAGTGTATTATAATTTTCATTCCTCACCCAAAGAAACCCCAAAGTGTTGTCTGTTTTTGTGGCGGAAACGCTGCCGAGGCCGGGTCTAGGTAGGACCTGAAGTGGGCGGTACCTACACGGAGCAAAAGGCGATGCCTCAGAGATCCAGTTGTCTTACTTCCAGGCAGGAAAATTAACTTCGAAAATATCTCGTTTCATTAAAAAATGTTTTTTTTGTGTGCCAAAGGTAATATATTATCCTGTACATGGACATGTTTACTATAAAAGGCCTAAGAATACCATGGTATAGGCCCTTTACTTATCTACTGAGGCATTTAGTGGCTGCATTATTCTATTGTGTATTTTTACCAAACTTGAACAAACAGACCAGCAATACTTTGTAAACCTCCTTTGCAGGAATAATAAAAAAAAATCTATGGAAACTGCTGAAAAGCAGGTTACCGTAATTTCTGGGCTTTTGAGCGCACCTGATTACAAACCGTAACCATTACATTTTTATAGGATTAACCACTTTGTTCATATAAAAGCCGCATCTATCTATAAGCCACATGTACGCCACTGTAGCGGGCAGCCGAGTTGCCAGTTACGATTCCAAACAGTCTCAGAGAGGGGTAAGCACATGGAATTTAAGCCCACTTATTTGACCATACCCATAAACAGCATGGATGTTACTTCTGCTCACAGCCTCCTGACTCATGGTGAGGAACTTTACACCCACGATTCCCCACTTCCCATGAGTCTTAGGGGCTGAAGGTGGGGTTAACCCCCAGGTCGCCACAATGTGTTGTAGATTGAGGATGTATATGTATAGGGGAGAGCCTGCATGCAGTGCAAGAGGCAGTGAAACCAAAAGTGTGTTGGGGGGTGTGTGTTTATGTTTGTTATGAAAGAGAACTGTGATAAAAGAAGGTTTCCCCCAGAACGGTAAAGTATTCTTTATTAACCCACTCTGGAGGCTCTGGGGGTCCGAACAGGGAAGTGAACAACCGAAGGAAGATAGGAAAGAAAGAAAAAAAGTAATCGCAGGAAAGGTTCAACACGTGATATATTTACGAAGAAAGACGGTACACAGAATTTTCAAAGTTTTAATAATATACCTAAGCTTTTCTTTCCAAACAGTGCCTCTGACGCGGCAGCAATATGGTAGTAACAGCACTAACAGGGCTGGTTAAAAAAACATACAGGTAAAAGTCACTGAGAGCAGCAGTAAATTATAGGTATGCGTGCCTCAGGGGCAAGCGCAGCGCGTTCGCCGGAAGTTTTCTCCCATAACAGTGACGCACTGTAACACAGCACTAACAGGGCTGGTTTAAAAAACATGAACGTGAAAGTCACTGAGAGCTTTCTTCATCTTCCTCCTGTGCGCTGAAACCATGGAAGTCTTTCTCCTCAGTGGAATTGGCGTCAGACATTCTACGCCACACTCTCTCTGTGTCTCCTTCGTTGTCGCTGTCAGTGTCACTCTCATCCTGAGGTAAATTCACTCCTGAGGTTGCGCTGTCCTCTCCGTCACGCAGCAGACCGGCTTTTCCAAACCTGTTGGTGATGGTGGATTTTTTCACACTGCTCTTAACGATTGCTTTGAACTTGATAGCTGCGTCATATTGTAGTGGCGGTCACGTGCACGCTGGGTCTTATGGCAGCAAAGGATTGTGGCATGTGGCCAAAATAGGGCTGAGCATGGGTGTTTCTATTTGTTGCACCATGAGTTAGGGGCCTAGGAGCAGAAGTGACTTCCATGCTGTTTGGCTGCTTGTGGAGGTGTCAAAATAAATGGGCTTGACATAGGAAAAGACATTATGCATTCAGCTTCTGTCATTGCCTCCTCCTCTCTGGAACTGTTCATAATTGAGCGGTGTATGGATAATGGAGACTTCTCCAGTGTAGCCAGTTCGTTGGTTGACGGCTCAGATGACGGACAGTTTGAACCATCTGCTTGTAGTTTTGCACTTTGCTATTACCATAGTAAGTGTATGTTCGTGACATTCATCTTCAAAGAGGGAATTTACACTAAACTTGCGTCTTCCTCAACTCATTTACCGTATTCCCCCTGTCTCACGCTTACCTTTTCTGCTTGAGCGCCCCTAGTGGCCGTTAGAAAAAATGCATAAATTAGCCGCATCATTGAATAAGCCGCAGGGTTGAAAGCGTGTGACAAAAGTAGCGTCTTATAATCCGGAAATTACGGTAATTACAATGAAAGAAACTTTTTTTTACATGTTTTTATGTAAAAACTGAAAAAAGAATGCTAAGACCTCTATGAGCATTAACATGTTTACGTTTTGAAAGACCTACTCAAATAAAAACTATTTTTTGTCATTTCTACATGTTCTTGTGCCATTTTTCTGATTATGGAGGACATATATAAAGAAACTTAACCTAAAAATTACATTTGAGTATTTCTTTTTTCAAATCATTGTGAATCAGGAGCAGATGGAAAAATGAAGCGTATTTGTGACATTAAATAGAGCGACAAGCTCCCTGCTCAAATTGAGAGCACTTAGCAATGGGGAACAGCAAGGGGGGAATGGAGTTCCTCCTCGCCAACAGTCTCGCCCACAACTCAGAGGTGAATTTCTAATAAAACTCCTGCCGCTCTGCAGAAACTATGTCCTTGAAAGCAACACAGGTTTTTCAATTTCAGATAGCTCAAAAGATGATCAGAGCGGGTAATTAAGTTGCTCCACAGTCCCCGTTAAATTATTGGAGCTTTAAACAAAGTATTAAATCTTAAAAAAGTCGAGGTTGTTAATACACAGAGCTCAAAGAAGCTATTTTAAAAGGGCTTTAGGTTACTTTCAGCATCTATAGATAACTCTATCTGCTCTGATCAGTCATGAAGGCTCTTTAAAAAAGGTCAAAGATTTTGTCCTTAGTGCTAATGAGAGGATCCCCATGGAGCTGCTAGCTGAACACTTTAATACGGGGTTTGTTATCTTCCTGAAGTTCAATGGACAAGTGGAAGTCAAAGGAAAGCTAAAGGTCTTTAAGATCACGTTGAAACAAGACGGGTTTATCCATGGAGTTGTATCCTCCATGGATACAACTTGTAAAGAACTAGTCCCTTCTAAAATGTTGTATCAAGTGGGAAGGGTGGAGTAACAGAAAACTCCTACTTGTTGCTGCTTGTTAGTAATGAGACAAATCACTAATAAATGGGGGGTAAATGTCAATAAGCTCCAGTTTTCTGTCAGTTCTGTCAGTATTTTTCAAAGTCCCATTCCGATCATCTTTTGATCTGTTTTCAAAGCATTTCCCAGTGGTCTTTCCCCCCCTAACATTACAGCTCAGATGAAGAAAACAAAAATGTACACTGATCTATTTGTCTGCAAGTGGACGCATTAGAATGGACTTGCTATGGGTGTGACGATAACCGCATCACTGCCCGTTTTTTTTTTTTTTTTTTGAAAGTTACAGGACTGCATATGGTGTGTGATTTGAACTATAATAAACACATTCCTCTGTGCTAATAATTTACTTTTTAATAATTTACTGGGGGAAAGGAATCTGGAGGGACAGATGGTGGTGGACTTTGCGAAGATGATGGAAATGGCTGTAGTCAACACTTACTTCCAGAAGAGAGAGGAACATAGAGTGACATACAGAAGTGGAGGTAGGAGTACTCAGGTGGACTACATCCTATGTAGACGAGGTCATTTGAGAGAGGTTAATGACTGCAAAGTGGTGGTAGGAGAGAGTGTAGCCAGACAGCACCGCATGGTGGTGTGTACGATGACTCTGGAGGTCAGGAAGAAGAAGAGAGGGAAAACAGAAAAGAAGACCAAGTGGTGGAAGCTACAGAATGAAGAAACTTGTGAGGAATTTAGGCAGAAGTTGAGACAGGTCCTGGGTGGTCAGGATGAGCTTCCAGATGACTGGGAAACTAAAGCAGAGATTATCAGGGAGACGGGTAGGAAGGTACTAGGTGTGTCATCTGGAAAGAGGAAAGACGGTAAAGACACTTGGTGGTGGAATGAGGAAGTACAGGAATGCGTCCAGAGGAAGAGGTTGGCTAAAAGGAAGTGGGATGTAGAAAGGACTGAGGAAG
Source organism: Oryzias latipes (assembly GCF_053564925.1). Classification (NCBI taxonomy): domain Eukaryota; kingdom Metazoa; phylum Chordata; class Actinopteri; order Beloniformes; family Adrianichthyidae; genus Oryzias; species Oryzias latipes. The sequence continues at coordinate 27,321,408 of NC_136242.1, read as the reverse complement.
GTAGACAGGAGTACAAGGAAGCACAGTGTAGAGTGAAGAGAGAGGTGGCAAAGGCCAAACAGAAAGCTTATGATGAGCTATATGACAGGTTAGACACAATGGAAGGAGAGAAGGACTTGTACAGACTACCCAGACAGAGAGACAGAGATGGGAAGGACGTGCAACAGATAAGGGTGATTAAGGACAGAGATGGAAAGGTGCTAACAACCCAGGAGAGTGTACAGAAAAGATGGAAGGAGTATTTTGAGGAGCTGATGAACGAGGAAAATGATAGGGAAAGAAGGGAGTAAGATGTGGTTGTTGTGGAGCAGGAAGTAGCAGAGATTGGAAAGGATGAGGTTAGGAAGGCTCTGAAAAGGATGAAGAGCGGAAAGGCCGTTGGTCCTGATGACGTACCTGTGGAGGTATGGAAGTGCTTAGGAGAGACAGCAGTGGGATTTCTAACGAGTCTGTTCAATAGGATTTTAGAGAGTGAGAAGATGCCTGAGGAATGGAGGAGAAGGTTCTGGTCCCGATCTTTAAGAACAAGGGTGACACGCAGAACTGCAGCAACTAGAGAGGAATAAAGTTGATGAGCCACACAATGAAGCTGTGGGAAAGAGTAGTGGAAGCCAGGCTTAGGAAGAAGGTGGAGATTTGTGAGCAGCAGTATGGTTTCATGTCCCGTAAGAGCACCACTGATGCCATTTTTGCTTTGAGAATGTTGATGGAAAAGTACAGAGATGGTCAGAAGGCGCTGCATTGTGTATTCATAGATTTAAAGAGGGCGTATGTCAGGGTGCTGAGGGAGGAGCTGTGGTACTGTATGAGGTTGTTTGGAATGGCAGAGAAGTATGTCAGAGTAGTTCAGGACATGTATGAGAGAAGTATGAGGGTGGTGAGATGTGCTGTAGGTCAGACAGAGGAGTTCAAGGTGGAGGTGGGACTACACCAAGGATCAGCTTTGAGTCCCTTTTTGTTTGCTATGCTGATGGACAGGCTGACAGACGAGGTAAGACAGGAATCTCCCTGGACAATGATGTTTGCGGATGACATTGTAATTTGCAGTGAGAGTAGAGAGCAGGTGGAGGAACAGCTAGAGAGGTGGAGGTTTGCTCTGGAAAGAAGAGGCATGAAGGTCAGTCGTAGTAAGACAGAATACATGTGTCTGAACGAGAGGGATCAAGGTAGAAGCGTTAAGGCCCGTACACACCGGGACGAATATTCGCCAGCCGTTTTTCGCCAGCGTTTTTCAACACGTTTTTTGTGTTCACACCTAGGTGATTTTCGCTGACGATGAGCCGAGCGAACATGCAATTTCATTCCCTGACATTAGATGGCACTTAATGTAAAACAGAAATACTCCTGTACACAAGGTGGCGCTGCGCAACTTTACGATTCTTAAAGTCGCTTTTCACTCAGAAGAAGAGAGCAAGTATTTACGCGATTGTCAGAATCATACAAAGAAAACATGAATATTTCCAGCACCAGTAGCTCCAGCTCCAGTTCCAGCGATGAAGAAATTTTTATTCTGTTGAATGATGAAAGACGCCGGAAAAGACGGCGATTTTGGGTACATCCCATAGTTACGAGAAGAGAAGAACATGGGGAGTTTTATCGACTGGTACAAGAGCTGAAAATGTATCATGAGCGTTTTCTGGGATATTTTAGAATGTCCGTCATTATTTCTTTGCGGCAGTGTAGACGCTACTTGGCGTATATCTTCTTCGCTGGTATGTGTGCTCAGAAAGGCAGTTTTGTGTTTGAGCGCCCCCAAGTTGTGTTTTACTGTAACTTCAGGAGCTCCAGACACGTGTGCAAAAGCGCCATTCTCATTGGTCGTATAGTTTTTGACGCGGCGCGTCAAACCAAGAAAACGAACCCGAGGCGTTTTTTAAAAAGTGACGCTTTGACGGGAGTGCAGGCAGGTTGGAGCGGGTGGAGGAAATTGTCAGGAGTGTTGTGTGACAGAAGAGTGTCAGCAAGACTCAATGGAAAGGTGTACAAGACAGTGGTGAGACCAGCTCTGCTCTATGGGTTAGAGACGGTAGCAGTGAGACAGAGACAAGAGGCTGAGATGGAGGTAGCGGAGATGAAGATGTTGAGGTTCTCTTTAGGAGTGACCAGGTTAGACAGGATAAGGAACGAGTACATCAGAGGGACGGCTCATGTTGCCTGTATTAGCGACAAAGTCAGAGAAGCCAGACTGAGATGGTTTGGACATGTTCAGAGGAGGGATAGTGGATATATTGGTAGAATGATGTTGGAGATGGAGCTGCCTGGCAGGAGGGCAAGAAGACGGCCAAAGAGGAGATATATGGATGTCTTAACAAAGGACATGAAGTTTGCTAATGTTAGGGTAGAAAATTTTCATGATAGAGTGAGGTGGAAAAGGATGATTCGCTGTGGTGACCCCTGATGGGAAAAGCCGAAAGAGAGAAAGAAACTGGGGGAAAAAGCCCGCATCCTCCTGCTCAAGGGAGGGACAGTCCATTAAACAATATGGGGGATTTTTTGTGTGTGTCTGATTTTTAATTAACTGCTTGCCATGTTTCAGTACTTGTCATGTTTACAGATAATGTTAAATTAAATACACACAAACACAGACATAAAAGACAATAGCGTAACTATAACAGTCCAAAAAGAATCTGTGCAGACACGGAAGTCACGAGATATTTGCAGGAGGAAGCTCTCGATCTGCACTCTGATCCGCTTGCCTGGTGGCGGAATAATCAGGCTCGATTCCCTCTTCTGTCAAAAGTGGCAAGAAAATATTTGTCTGTATGCGCTACGACAGGGGTGGGCAATTCCAGGCCTCGAGGGCCGGTGTGTCTGCATGATTTCCAGATAGTCTTGCCCTACTCGTGGCTGATTACCTGGTTCAGGTGTGTCCAGCCAATAATCTTGCCCTACTCATGGCTGATTACCTGGTTCAGGTGTGTCCAGGCAATCAGAACATGCCAGAGCAGGGTATGCTGGAAAACATGCAGGAATGCGGCCCTCAGTGCCCACCTCTGCGCTACGAGCACTCCATCGGAGTGTGTATTCAGTGCGGCTGGCAACATCGTCACCCCGTTAAGATCCTTGCTGAAACCTGACATAGTTAACATGTTGGTGTTCCTGTCACGCAACATGAAGACGGACAAATAAAAGCAGCAGCAGCACAACTCATTTAAGCGGCACTTGTTCACTTTTTGCTCTATTTTGCGATAAGTTAACCGTGACACCGCGACTCTTGCTGCTTCATCACCGCGGTGATCCAAAATCCCAAACCGTCACCACTCTAGGACTAACCTCTTTTCTATGTAACGAATAAAATATTTTCCAAACTGCATTTTTGTCTGCTCCTTATTCACAACAATTTGAATAAAGAAATACTCAGAAGTGCTACTTTGAGCTTAATTTTTCTTTATATATGTCCTTCATTATTAGAAAAATGCCACAAGAACATGTTAAAAACATGGTTTCATTAGGGTGGGCCAACAATGTTCTCTGACACGCTGCTGAATAAGAATGGTCACAACATTTTTGTAGTATTTTTTTCCGCTTCATGTGGTGCAAGAACTTTTGAAACTGTCCTCAAAGATTTGGATTTCTGATTTTAAGACACTTTTCAAAAGGGGTTTTCATGGTAGAATGATTTTTTTTTGCTACCGGTAATTTGTTTTGCATATAGACTTGATTTTATTTGCTCGACAGGATCAGTATCTCAGCAAACTAACATATCAACAGTTGTTTGTAAATAAGACTTGTGGTTTTGAGGAAATATTAGTCATTGAGTAACAGATTTGTCTCTCCTTCAGGTTTTACGCTCGAGATTCCGGTCTGCTAAAGTTTAAGATCCAGGCGGGGTTGCTGGGACGGCCGGTGAATCATGCCGTTCGCCGCCTGGTCGCCTTCACTTTCCACCCGTTTGAGCCTTTCGCGATCTCTGTGCAGCGCACCAACGCAGAGTACGTGGTCAATTTCCACATGAGGCACAACTGTGCGTGATCACTGCTGCTACAGGACTCGGAGGAGCTGTTGGGTTTCTTTCAGCAGCTGATGGAAACCGTCCGCCAAACACTCCAAGTGGCTGCTCCTCTTCTCCGTTTTTTTATTTTTTACCATCATACTGTGGTCACTCCACCTCTGCCCCCACTCCTCTTCCTCCTCAGCCAGGAGGCAGCAATCCACCTTTTCCTTTTCTACCTCCTCTTTCCCCCTTTCTCTCCAGAACAAAAGAGGAGCTGTGGGGAGGAAAGGCTGGAAGAAGTGTAAATGGATATGTGGAGAGAGTGATTGATGTGGCATGGAGGTGGAAGCCGCAGGTAGCTGGACCTCTTAGAAGAAACCAGAGGTGTTTTCTTTTTTTTATTCTTGTCAGAAAAGCTTATCCCATTGGTTTTCAACTGGCTCTCCAGCAAGTCTACCTTTTCTTACACAAATTGAGTGACCTGGGCTATTTCTTTTTTTATGGTTTCTACCTTTTTTTTTTTTTACATTTTAACTGTACATACTGTGCACCAATAAAATATTTTTAAAAGCTTTGTGTTTATTTTGCAGAAAAACAATGAAAAGACTAAAAAATACCTGTTTTAAACAGAATAACTTGTTTTATCATATCTAATTGTTTGTGATTTCAAAAGAAGATGTAGATTTTTTGTGTACCAGAAGTACTTGAACTCCAAAGCTTTGAAGCCAGAAGATGACTCGGCAAAAACAAAAAGTTAGGTAACATTGTTTTTGCGTATAACTGCAAAAAATATTTAAAAACTAAATTAGCTGGTTAATAAGATGGCTGGAAAAAAGAAGCAGGGTCCTAAACATTTAACTAAAATAAATTACACTAAAATGCTATAGCTGCACTAAAGTGAAAGAATATTTTGATCCTATGCTAAATTAGCTAACATTAGCTGCGGTTACGTGTGGAAAATATCTTTGATCGGATCAAAGTTCGGATTAAAATTGAGCTGTGTACATGATCCTAGAAAATCTTCATCCAATTATAACAGACATTTACATTTACACTTTCGAAAGGAATAAATCATTTAGACCTGCGCAGGACCCCATAAATGACGTAAATGGCCGTTAAAGAAGAAATGCAGAGTTTTGTTGTAAACAAACAAATCTGTGGCATAGAGCGAGAGGATCTTCTAAAAGGGTTTTTATTATTATGATTTTTTATTAAGTGCCTGTTCGGTCATAATTTTCTAAGGAAGAAGAAGGGTTAGGATTAGGCTAATACGTGCTAACAACATTTAGCCATGGATGAACTTAACCCTTGTGCTATCCTAAGCACTTTACCATTGGGAGTTGGGTCATCTAGACCCACTAGACAGTGCGCAGCACCTTTTTTCTTCAATGATTTGTGATCTTCACTGCTGTCCATGGATTACATGAAATCCTCTTCACCTTTATCCACCTTCGTTATGGTAGGGAGAACACGTCAATGTAAGGGTGGGGTCATAGAATAGCACAAGGGTTTAAAACTCTTTTTGGCTCCATGTAAATGTGTGGGAATAGCATCAGCTTTTATTTTGTCTGGACATGATTGGAAACAGAAAGTCACATGATTGTTTACATGGTTTCTCAGGACTGTGTGGAGTTGCATTTCTGCATTCTGCCTCCAGCTCATACACCGTCCCAAAGCTGCTCCTCTGCTCGTAGGCACGGTTCTCCTGGGGGACACTGTTCTCCTGAGTCGATCACGCAGAGCAGACAGACGGACTGCGGTCCGAGGCCTCTTCCAGTTTACTAATAGGTGATGGTAAAGTTTAATAACTAATTTTTTAAGATTTAGTTTAAAGATGATTATTGCTATGGGCAGGAAAGATCTCCCGAAGAAGCCTCAGACTGAAGATGCTCTGTTGCTCAGTTACTGTGTTATGCAGAGGATGCTCAAGGTTTTCCATCATGTTCTTAACTTACAAATGATCCGTCTTTGAACAATCAGCTCTAGAGGCTCCAGGCCGGAACGTGGAAATGAGCCAGCCTCCTTTACCACTTCACTCAGCCTCTTTATGGCATTTGCTCTGACGCTGCTTCCCAACAGGTGACAGCAGATGTGAGTACACTCCACACTGCGACTTACTGAAGATACAAAACCTCTGCTGCAAATGTTGAAGGGCTTAAAGACCCACTCCGATGAAAATGGTGTTTGTGGTGTTGGAGCACATATATACAGACAATTAAGCTCAGACTTGCATTACTGTGATGTGAATGAGGAGCAGACGTAAAAATGCTTGGAAAAAGCGCATTTGTGACATAGAAAATACAATGCGCAGACAAATAGATCCATGTATGTCTTTGTTTTCCAAGTCTGAGCTCGTTTTAGGACTGAAATTGTAAAATATCAGAATTGTTTCTTTGAATTGACAGGATTATAAGTTTTCTCCATTATCTACAATAGAATTCCTCACACAAAAGCATAAAAGGGATCAAATAGAGAAACAATATTTGATTAAGCGGGACATTTTGACAAGTATTGTAGATACCAAAGAACGGACGTGCATTTCATGCAGCCGCGCAAAGAGGTCGCGACGGTTTAAAAAAGCAGGTGCAGGGGGATTAAGTGTTCCCTCTGCCTTCGGTTACACACCACGGCGAGCATGAGAGGGACGTGTGCGTTTCTGACAGACTGGCGAGGAAAGTCAAGGGACAAGAGAGAACTGAGGGCTGCTGTCTCCTAGATCAAGGCTTAACGAGGCCAAATCGTGTCATTAAAGTTTGTTTGTGTAAGCCAGCGTGTGACAACAAGCTGTGATAATCAACTAATGATGGGAAGCGCACACAGCGGGAGCAGACACATATAGGAGAGAACAATATTGTCCCTAACTAACAGGTTGCTTATGGAAAATATGCAGGAGCTGTTAACCTTAATTTATTATTATATAAAGAGCAGCGAGGAAGCAGGAGGTCAAAGTTGCAGCAGGAGTCTCCCAGGAAGGCCGGTTTCTGTGCACAAACCCTCTGACTCCCTGCATTTAGAGCACTGACAAATGTGTGTCTGTACATGCCTCATTAATGACAGAAAAATAGAAAAACATACAAATCTGGTAAACTCGGTAGTCTTCTCTCTGACCTTGGTTGCTATGGAAACATAACCGCTCTCTGCTCAGTAACCTAGTCTTTTCTAATTGCTGTTGTCTTGGCAACAGCGCAACCAAAAAGGCCACAATCCTGAGTGTTTCCTGTTGCCGCACCCATCCTCGCCGAAGCAAATCCGCACTCAAATGCAACACAGTGACACACCAGTTGATCATGTGTGGGGCTTACAGCAGGACTGACACACCGGCTCAGGTCCAAGCAGTAGGCAAACAGTCAGCCAACTGGACTTAGCAGGTTAGGCACACACTGCAGGAGCTGATCTTTTGTTTTGACATCTAAATGTCACCATTTTAGCAAATTTTTTTCCTCACATGTTGTGAATCCATGACCAACACAGATGCTGAGCATCCGAAAATGTCCCCAGAGGTCCATCGCTCCAAGAGCATTACAGACTTTACGTCATGTGACCTGCAACTATAATCGAATTCTGTTCATCTAACCCCGAAATTAAGAGTTAACCATCACATAACCTTTTGATGTTAAAAAAAAGGAACATAGGAAGAGAGATTATCAGATTTCATCACAAATAAGACAAAAATCCCAGATTTCACAATGGAGGTTTCACAAGACGCAACAATTGGATAAAAAAAAAAAAAACTAAGACTCAATATTTAATTTAAAAAAATAAGACAAAGGTTTTTTTTTTTTTTTTTTACCATTTTCAAAGAAATACTTTTAAAGAAAAGGTTGTGGTATCTCTAAAACCAAGAAAAAAGAAACATATCTTATCATTCAAAGCGCCGTGGGTTACACATTTTATTTTAAAAATTTCTATGAAATAAAGTTTTGCTTCTTATGAAACAAGAAAAATCTCAAAACCTGAATCTCCACAGTGTCAAAAAGTGTGACCTCCTGTTCTCAATTGTGTGAGACCTATAATAATCACTTTTCTTCTGCATCTGGTGTTGAGAAGTATGTGTACCAATTTAAATTAAAGACCCACTCCAATGAAAATTGATTTTTTAAACAAGATCTTGTTGCATTTTTGTCATGATGGTAGATATATTTAAAGAAAATTACATTTAAAATGCATTTCTGAGTATTTCTTTATTCAAATCGTGAATCAGAAACCGCCGAAAAAAATGCCGTTTGAAAAAGAGGTTATTTGTGATGTTGGAAATACAATGTGCCGACCACAAGCTCCAAGCAGAGAGCTCTCAACAACAGGAAAAGGGGCGGGGTTGCTCTGCTGCGCCAATGGTCCTGCTGCACTGCAGAAACTATGTCCTAGAAAATGACTGTTTTTTTCTTTTTTAATTTTGGCACAAAAAAAGGCTTCCACGTTATTAAAAGACCAATGTGAACACTTCAAAAGATGATTGAAGTTGTGACAAAGTAGTACCCTTGCAACCAAAGTGTTTACTAACCACGCCCACATTTCTGAAATAAAATAAAGTTTTAATGAATGAACTCAACAAACCATTACTCTTAAAGATTTATATTAATAACAATTAAGTCAATGCAAAACAGAAGAATTCACTTCCATTTTTGCGTAGGTGTTGTTGGAAATATTTTCCAACTTTAAAGATCTGCTTTTGTTTCCAAATTTAACACAAACTGTACATGTTTATTAATCTCACTCATACTATAGTCGCTATTTCGCTGGCGGGGGCTTTTTGGGGGACAACTCTTGCCTTTACTGGAATCTATAGCTGCACCACAGGTTTGTGATGCTCAAGGGCTTCAGGAAGTGTGACTAAGAGCGAATTAGAAGTTCCAAAAGTAGCATTTATTCAGTACAGCTCACAGCTTTACGAGTGTCTGATTTTTCCAAACACTAAAATGTCACATACAATCAGTTCTTCTGGATAAAGCTGCTGGGATTGTGAGACGTTTGCAGTAAGGTTTGACATAAAATACTTTCGTTTTTTGTTTTTTTTTCATAAAACATCACGGTCCTAGGGGTGTAACGATTCATCTTAGCAATGATTCGATTCATATCATAATTTGTGGTTGCCGATACGCTTCAACTGAGTGACTGACCTAAAATGGATCCAGGACTTTAGGATCTTTACTCAAAACAACCAGTGTGACAGACAGACAGATAGATAGCTTTTATTGTCGTTTGCAGAGCTTTTACACTGACATAATAATAAAGTGTAAATTAAATATATGTACAAACAAACAAGTAAACAAGAATTAATGTAAAATCCATTCACATTTTAGTTTAATAAGGTTCAGCACCAATGTTGTTTTTCTACATTAAAATAATCCAAAGGGAACATTATTAGAACATTCTAGCACACTGCGTGGTCACATGTCTTTGCTAAATTCAAAGTGTTTCCACATATTGGACTGGAATGATGGCTGATCATTTTTTTGCTGCCATTACAACTGTGTTGGACCTTGATTTATGACATTTTACGTTATAGTAAAATAAACCCACAGTTCCTCAATCCAAATCGTATTTTCCGATATCAATTACCAATTTATCTCATTTTGAAACGATTTTATAATCGTATAGGTCAATTCCATTAACAACTTGCCTCAGACTGGTTGATCTGGTTGGATTTCACAAATATAATTAATTGCTTCACCTCTATGCGGTACTATAGACATTTAATACATTCTGTACTCCCAATAATATTGGGAAATAGGAAACACTTTGTTTTTAAATCTTGAGATATTTAAATATTTTATTTTCTAGGTAATTTTTTTTTGGTCTGTCAATGAGAAATTATGGCTGACCAGAGCTCAGGCGGAGGTAGCTTTGCAGGCAAGGGCTTATATCAGGCCTAAAAAAAAGCATGTTTTAGCCTCGCAACCAATAAAAATGTAACATGTGTTTGTTTGAGGAGAATTCATTTAGGAGTTGAAACTGATTTAGAAGCGATTTAGAAGAAGATGCTTTCCAGAAAACCTTCTGAAAAGCATCTTCTTCAGTCGTTTACTCTGCAGTGCTGCATTGATGCTGTAAACTGGAAAAGGATACAAAGCTGGAGATGGAAGAAGAGCAGGTTAGGATGGAAGCTGAGGAAGGAAAGGTCAGGATAGATTTACCGGGAGGATTTCATTATCCTGTGACATATAGAAAAGTAGGCAGGATGTCCACTGATGACTGACAGGCCACAGTTTATTACTCCACACATGGATGCCGCATTTTTCTCTCAGTGTGTTTACAGTCTTTTTTTAAAAATGTAATTTGTTTTTATTTGTTCTTTTATATGATATGACTTCAACATGACTGCATGCGTTTATCTTTATCTGTTTCTCCACCTTTTGCAGTCTTCATCCCCTTCAGCTCTGATTGTTCTGGCAACATATATGACAGTGTCAACATTTCATATCACACAGATGAGCTCTTTATCCACCTGTACAGCTCACTCAGACCGTCTCTGACCCGCCAGCACGGCGAGAACCAAGAAATCACAGCACCCCCATGAGCTGGGGGAGCAGCAGGGAGCTCCAAATATTGACATGTAATATTTGATTGAAGGTAAGCGCAGAAACACACACTGTTAAATCTCGTCTCAGCTGACGTGAGCGCTCGCTGGCGTCCCAGGGCCACACCACACGCTGAGGCAAACATGCAGCCTGACGGTGGGGATCATCTCAATTCTGGCCCAGACACACCCGGCTGGGTGCCTGACACCTGCCCACAGACAGGCCATGATGCACCCCCATAAACACACCTGACTGAGTCGCAGTCAGGGGGGTGGTTTCAGGTGGAAGTCCACAGGGAAGGTTTCACAGCATGGTCGACCTACAATCGCCAAGTGACAAACACTGCAGGGAGTTGAGCACCAACTTTAAGACCTGATGAGGTCAGAGCCGACCCGGCTTTGATCAGTCAATAACAAGAACCATTTCAGGTTAGAGATGGAAGAGGAAATGCTTCTGACCTCAAAGCTGCATCCTTTGATCAAGATTGAGCCAACAGATGGTCAGATGTTTCCATCTGCTGGACAAACTGAGAATTCTTGGATCCTTAACAGAAATCTGAGAATTTTTCCCACAATCTTTGTTTGGCTTTTGCACAAAATAACCCCAAAAATCAAATAGAGAAAAATGAAACTGCCTTTGATTCCAGCTCAGTTTCCCTGTGGTAGAGTGTCCACCCCGAGACTGAAAGGTTATGAGTTCAAATCCATGGTCGAGTCATACCAAAGACTAAAAATGGGAGCCAATGCCTCCCTGCTTGACGCTCAGCCTTAAGAGGTTGGATTGGGGGGGGTTAAACCACCAAATGGTTCCTGTGTCTGCAGCTCACCGCTCCCCCAGGGGATGGGTCAAATGTGGAGAGCAAATTTCACACACCTAGGTGACAGCTAATAGGACTTTAAAGACCCTGAGACCTGGCACGCTGCAGATTCATAAACCGAGTTGCACTTAGAGCAGATTATTTAGCTTCAAGTTAGCACTTTCAACTTTGTTGAGAATTATTTTTGCTTTTCTTTTTAGAACGTTCATTCTCTCTAGCTAAGTCAAGTGTCATTTATCAATTAAAGTAGGGGTTTTTTTAGCATTTGTGAAACTCCTTATTTAGCTTTTTGCCCTTTATTCAAGTTAGAATTTAAATTTAGCATTTTATACTTCTATTGATTTATTTCACTTCTTAAGACAACAGCTAATATTTGAGCTAACCCTCTGACCTCATAGTCACAGGGCCCCAGTTAAGCAGAATTAACTACTGTGGTAATTTAACCCAGAATGTGATGTTTGCCCATGTGGATGTCAGGCCTTTAGAGGTTTATGATGTTAATTTGCTTCTTTTGAGTTTTTACAAATATTTGTCAGGTAATTTACATACAGATTAATCCATTAATGTTATCATTGAAATGAATTGTTTTGCCTATTTTTAGCAGTCTTTCTCCTATTTTTAAGCCACCGTTTCATAAATCTTCTGCTTTGGGAAACATTAAAGAAGATGTTGATCACTGCAGTATTCTTATCTCTCTTATTTGTCTGTCTTTTTTTGAGTAAGTAAAGGTAAAATCTTATAGTTATTAATCAGAATAATATTTTTATTTTGGACATTTCTGTCAAGTTACATGTTTATAAATATATTTGACAACAAATGTATATTTCCAAAAATACATGACATGGCACAAAATGGTCTATTTATGCTAAAGTGGTGCTACACCAAAAACCCACAATATAACTTGCAATTTGTTTAGGTTCTATGAGTTTTTTAAGATTACAAGAAGTTGCTTTGTCAACACAAATTGTATTAAATCAATACAAAAAGTCATATTATTTTAACATGAAATTTAAAAAAATGATTTTTTTTTGTGAGGCCAAACAATCTGTGGTAGCAGCATGCACACTGTTACACAATAACCTCTGAAAAAGGAAAAAAAAGAAAATATATCATGAATTTTGCTTTATTAAGCTACAATAAACTAAACATTTGAAAGAAAAAACACAAGAAAAGGTTTAGTTTAAAAGTACTATAAAATATTCTTGGACTTTTCTATTTTATTAGGACTAACAGATTATTAACAGATTTAACAAGGAAAAAACGGATCACAATTCAGGTATAAAAGGTGGTAATCTAGTAATAAAATGGAATGTGCAGTGTTACTTACCTTAAACTGACAAAAGGCTTGTGAATGACACAGTTTTAATAAAGGACTACATACAAATAAAGCATTAAAAATGGCTGATTTCAACATTAATCCAGATTTTGGCACAGAAGGCAAAAAGTAGTTCTGTCATTTTCATTATAATTCATTATCATTTTTCTTTGAGCGTTTCCTTCCCCCATTGTTTACATTATTGTTTTACATAAAACAATAAACTACGATGTTCCTATTGGAGCCCCCACCAGAGCGTGTGAATGTGTGTGTGAATGGGTGTATAGGCTTATAACTGTAAAGCGCTTTGGGCCTTAGTTCGAGGAAAGTAGAAAAGCGCTACACAAGTATACGCCATTTATCATTTTTAGCATTTCCCTATTGGTTTAAAATGGTGCTACCATGAAATATGTAGTGCAACTTCAACCTAAAAAAACGTAAATAATTGCTGCTTTTGGCAACATTAAAATAAAGAAATATACTTTATATACTATTTATTTTTAATGTTTTTTTTACATTTGAAACTATACTTGACTTTGTTTTTACATTTATTTGGGCTGATTTGACATTTAAGGGATAATTAAATATCTCACCTAGCTTCTGTTAGCTTTTATAGCTTATTTTGTATTTTAAATAATTGTATAATGTCTCAGAAACTAAAAAAATAAAAAATAATGAAGGTTTACATGTATATTTCAATAGGAAATGAGCACCTTACCAAAAGAATGCGTAAATTGAGGCCAAAAACTGCTTTCTGCGATGTTTTGGGGGCAGTTTATGAAAAACGTTAGCTTGAAAAATGGGCGGCGCGTGACGTCAGAGGTCAGCTGACAGGTTTGTTTTGCTCGCCGGAGCTCGTCTTGATATAAGACTCGGCCATAAACGGAAGCGACAACACCAAGCCGCCTGTTAACTGCTGCTAGACCGTTTTATTTTTATTTTTAAAACAAAGAACTAATTTGCACAGCAGCCACCAGCACTTTATTGAGAAGATTATTCTAAGTTTTATCGTCTCGCCACCTCTGTGTTTTGCCTCCAACTGTTTGACGCAGTATGCCTTCGGAGAAAACGTTCAAACAAAGACGGACCTTTGGTGAGTGTCGACTCTGCTGGTTGCGTTTTGTGTAACGGTGACGTCAGGGCAGCCCGCCGAACCAGTCCCAACAGCAAAGTGGACCTGAAACGGAGGCCCGGCTCGGTTCCTGCCCGAAAAGAGGGTCTGCGTTTGTTGGCCTCGTGCTCGTGTTTACAGGGATGATGGGAAAACAAAGTGGTGTCGAAATGCAGAGCTGCCAGTGGCTGGCAGAGCTGCAGGATTGGGGGATGGGACTGTTTGAGGAGAGGACTTTAAAAGGCTTAAAACGGTCCAAACGTGCTGACTTTACCCCAGTTTCCTTTTGTGTGCAGGCCAGGCCACAAGCCTGCATGCAGGTTCTACTTTCAGTTGTTCTTTACGAGCACTAAAACACAAGGTCAGCACTGCTTTGTACCTGCATTAACCTTCCTTCAGTTTATGTTGACCCATTTCTGCTTTTTCTCGTAAATAGTCATACATTTGAACCCATTCCAGCTGTTTTATGTGGGTTTAAAGCTCCTAAATGAAAAAAATAGATGTAGCATGTTGTTGTAAGATAGATTAACGGTGTTCTTTTAGTGTCATATGTTAGTTTTATGATCCCTTTAGTCGTTTAAAACAAGACAATCTATAGATTTCCCCCTACAAAATAAAAGCAGAACAGCCCTGGATTTTATATTTATCATGTTATGACTAAGAATGACTGGTGGTGTGTCATGGTCCACTTTAGTTCACATGAGGCAATAAAAACATTCCACACGCTTTAGTTTTGTATCTCTGTTTATTTATTTGCTAAATACTCAATCTCTATTTGCTTGTTATGTCACAAAATGTTCTGGCTGGAAAAATAAACCTCATATCTTGACTGTTATGCAATAATCGCCCGTCAGAAAGACCTAAAAGCCCCCCACAGGCCGTCAGCAGTTAGTTGTTTTTTTATGGCAGGGGTGTGAACTCCGTGGACTTGTTTGTCGTCTTCTAGTCATGAGAGACTGACGCCGACAGGTTCACCACTTCCCTCCTGGAGTCGGAGGCCGTCCTAACGCAGCGGCTGATGTGAAAACTGCCTCCTCAGGAGAACAAACATTTGGCAGCATGTGACACCTTCATCAATCAAGACGTTCTTACAATGGCTGCTGGCTTTATCTCCTGAGCAAACACTTTTTTTTTAGGAAGGGGTCACAAGACGGAACAGCAAGTCAGAGCTTCACCTGATGAGTGGACTGACTTTCCCTTCATTGTTGTTTCGTTTCTGTTTGGGTCCAGTTCTCTATAAGACCTCTTACTTGGATGAAATTTGGTTGGGTCCCTTTGACCCACCCCGGTCTGCTTGGTTTGGCTTTGTAAACAAACAGGTTGTTCTGTTTACGTAGCTCATGCAGCTTTGGACATGTACTCCCAAACCAGGTCAGGTTAACTGTTTCAAGCCATGCTGACCCGAACTGAGTGGTGCTGTTGGGTCAAAAGTGGCCCCTCTGCTTCCATTTACTTTTTTATTAGCTGTAGATGTTTTAACTGTTTAAATGTTTAGCCTCAATCATGTGAAAATGAAAACATGAACTTCTATTATTTTCCGTGGCTTTTTACACGTATTCATTCTCATTGACAGAATAGGACAGCCCCCACCCCACCCCCCCTGAATTTACCTTCCTGTATTATAGAAAAATACACATTTTTGCTCCTGATTACAATCAAATGGAGCCATGGTATCAAGTCAGAAAGTACAATAAAGTTTCTATGTATAGTTGAGCTGGAACCTGGTTGGAATTTAAACAAACATTCAGTTCTGTTTTTGTTTATTGTTTTTTTTTCTGTTGTCAGAAAAAAAATGCATCTGAAAAGTTGACTTAATGCGTTACAAAATGGGGAATTTACACAAATAAAATTAGTATTTATTGTAAAAATGATGTAATGTTTTATAAAATCCAAAAAATGGTTTTCTTTCTAAAGTTCTAGCTTTTTTATAACCAAAACTATAACTTCTGTTAATTAAATGGAAAAGTGTTTGTTATCATTCAGTTTAAATAAGCAGTTCTGCAAAACCATCGTTTCACATCAAACAGAATAGATTTTAAATCAGCAATTTGAGTATTGAGTATTTCTATAGCAATAGAAATGGATTTCTAATTCTATATAAATAGAAATCGAATAAAGTCGTGAATTAATGTGGAACCGTTTGACAGAAATACCCAACAGCCCTTGAGTTGGCCTTAGTGTGTCAGCATTTATGGAGGGAAGTTTGACTTTTTGTTTTTGCTTTTTGATTTCTTCTGTACTTTTGATGAAAAATATTAGTTTTTTTGTATTTTTTCAGACTGACTTTGACAAACATTTAGTCCAATTTGTTGTTCTTGTGCAACCAGACTCCTGTCAGGCTTTACTCAGGGGTGTTGGCGTCTGCTTTACAGTCGTTTTTGGTGGATTGTTGAGAGAAAAAAGCGTTTTTTCGAACGTCTGCGTTGATCTGGAGAAGCTCCCTTGAGGAGAAGAGGGCTTCTCCTTCAACTTCTGTGTCTAGAGTTTAGCCTCAGAGATGATGGAAGGGACTGGAGTTATTTTTCATTTCCAGATTCAGGTCAGAGCAGCAGATCAGGAAGTCATCAAAGGCATTGAGACATCTCCTGATGAAGATTTTCCCTGAACTTCCTGAAAAAAAAAAAACCCCTGTGAGGAAATGGGGCTTTGGGTTTCAACCAACTGGAGTTTCTTTTTAAATTTCAGTTTGAGAAAACCTGTCAGGGAAAAATGTGTCAGCACTGTGGAAATTTTGGAAACATTTGAAGCTTTTTTGTTATTTCCAACATCCTCATCCTGTGATGGAAATGTTCTGGTCTTTTCTTTCTCCCACAGAGCAGCGAGTAGAAGATGTCCGGCTGATCCGGGAGCAGCACCCCAACAAGATCCCAGTGAGTTGATCCTTTGTTTTTATTTATTTTAAGTCTGTACATATCGGCTCCCAGGAAGTTGAGCTTCCTGCAAGCGTCACCACGCACTTCCTGCTTCAGCTTTCCACGTTTGGGTGTTGGTGCTTCCCGTCGTCCCGTTTTTTTTTTTTTTTTTTTTTTTTAACTTGTCCTGTCCAACAGCTAGGCAAACAGATGAGAGCTGAGGGCCTCTTGTGTTGGACATATTTTATTTTAACAAGAGGGGTTATTCATCTTCAGACAAACCAAAGGTATGTCTGAATAAACCCCTTTTGTAATTGAGGCCAAACTTTATTAATTTCAATCATGTTTGAAAATCTTTGGTGTTGGACCGGACGGAAAAGGAAAGAGGGGAAGAAGAGAGAGGGACGTTAGAGAGAGGGGGGGGTAGGAGGGTGATAATAGGAGGGGAAGGGGGGTAAGACCATGAAGCAGCATAGAGCAGACAGGTTTACTGGTTGTTTATCGTTACGGTACGGTTCAAATGTAGTACAAAAAGGGCGGGGCCTGTTCACACACACTCAAATATTATCAACACACCTGCTAGCCGCAAAAATGTCCACATGTCAACATGCACACAAAACAGATAGTGTTCACGAACGCATACCTATGCCTTTAAACCAACTAGTGTGAAATCTTTCATTCATTCAATCATGCAAACTATTAGTGCAAAGGTGAGCTAACACCTGTGCTCAGGTGAGTGTTTATGTTCTTCTAAAATGGATGGTGGAATGTGAAAAGAAGGAGGAGGAGCGCCCAGCCACCCCCACACCCATACCCCCGCCGCAGCAGCAGCGGCAGCCGGAATTCCCCCAACGCCACACGGGAACAGGCAGGGAACAACCGCCCCCCGGGCGACCAAGACCGCCACCCAGGCCAGGGCCAGCAGGACCGCCGCGAGGCCCCCAGAGCCAGAGAGCAGGGAGGCGCAGAGGGAAAGAGAGCGCCGCCCCAGCCCAGCCAGGAAAGCAGCCCCCCGCCGCGCCGGAAGAGCCCAACGCAGGGCCCCACCGGAGAGGGACGCCCACAGTCCCAGACGAGCACCCCACCACCACCCAGGAGTTCCGGGCATCCCCCCGCCCCGACCCCAGGTACGAGCCAGGACCCCCCAAGGGAGACCCGCTCCGCACTCCAGGCAGCCACCCACCCGGCCCACGGTTGGTCCAGGTAGGAGCAAGGCAGGGGCCCGCCGCCCCCGCCCAGGAGGGGGGAACCCCGGGGAAAAAAGGGCGGCCCACAAGGGATGTTATAAATATGGCCCGACCAGGCTCGGCCATGTTGGAAGTTTGGCGGGGCCCAGCGCCCAGGGGCAAGGACCAGGACCCACCCCCCAGGGACACGAACACCCCCGGCTCAGGTGTAATATGAACCCCCCCACCGTGCGGAGAGAGCACGGCCGGGCCCAGGGAGCCGGCACCCAAGGGACACGGCCGCCATCGCCAAGGGGCCCGCACCCCCCACCAGGGAAGGGGTAGGGGACAGATGGACCCAGGTCCCACCTTCCTTGTAAAATGTGTGTGCGTGTATGGGTGTTTGAGAGGGTGTTTGTGTGCATGTGTGTGTGTTTATGTTTGAATGTATATATTGAAGGGGGAGGGGTGTGTGTACTAAGGGGGGTGCAGTTAAAATTGGCGAGTAGGGCACTAAGGGGACATCTCCTGATTACTCACAGGGTGTGCCCTCACCCTCCACACCAAGGGGCCCTAAATGTCTAAGGTGCGGTTAAAATTGGCGGGTAGGGTGCCAGGAGGACATCTGCTGCTTGCTTGCAGTGATGTCCAAGCACCCCCCCTACCAAGGACCCTACATGTCTAAGGTGCAAATAAAACCGAAAGAGGGGGGGCCCACTCCATACGGCAACCATAGGAGGGGGGCCATTCCCAAGTAGCCCCCCCCCCCAAGGCGCATCGCAGGCTAGACCCCCCAACCCCTCACCCTAATATGAGGTTATATAAGGAAGGGGGTAAGTTGGGGACAGCTGGTAGACTGTCCCCCGGTGGTCAAACAGCCGTCCCCCAGCCCACCCCCAGCAAAGGGGCCAGGGCCACCCAGCCCAGGGGCCCACCCCCGGAGGCGCCGACACCCCAGGCCCGGCACCACCCACCCCACACAGAGAGAAAGGAGCCAGAAAGCGTCGCCCCCCCCCCCCCCCCCGGAGCAAGCCCAGGCCCCCACCCCCAGACGCCGGCCCTAGAAGAGCTCTGGTCAGGCCTCGACGGGACCGAGGAGGCCAACCGGCCGAGGCAACCACTGATTGCCTCAGCGGAGACCCCGACCCGCTAGCCCCCCCGACCCGTACTAATAATGGGCCCCCCCTCCCCCCCAGAACGCCCCCCCACAGGACAGGGCCGACAAGCCCCCCACCCCACCCCACCCCAGACCCCGCAGCCGAAGCGGGTGACACCCAGAGCGACCGGGGGCCCCGAGAGGGTTGTCCCGTCCCGCCCCAGAGCCAGGGAAGGGCCGATCCCAGCCCCAGGTGCAGATGGGCAGCCCATCCGGCGCCGCTGGGCCCCCCCCACCCGAGCAGGGCCCCCCGCCAACCCCCCCCAGCACAGGCAAAGGGACCACCCCCCCAAGCCAAGCCAGACCACCACCCCACCCCCCCACCACGCACCCCCACACCCAAGCCCAGAGGACCACGCAGCGCCCCAGCCCGCCCCACCCAGGCACCGGACCCGACCCCCCGACCAACGGAGCCCCCCACCGCCCCCGCCAGGCACCGGAAGCCCCGACCCCCACCCCAAACCACGGCAGAAGGGCAAGGAGCAGCGACGACCAAGCCCTCCACCCCCTAAGTCATGGAGTCAACCACAGGAGACCAGAGAGACTGAATTCTTTCAAAGTTACTTGAGCTTTGGGCTGACATTTTTTCCAAGCTGATATGATCAAACAGCAGATTTCTG
Organism: Oryzias latipes; assembly: GCF_053564925.1. Classification (NCBI taxonomy): domain Eukaryota; kingdom Metazoa; phylum Chordata; class Actinopteri; order Beloniformes; family Adrianichthyidae; genus Oryzias; species Oryzias latipes. The sequence continues at coordinate 27,301,919 of NC_136242.1, read as the reverse complement.
TGTTGACTTATGTTTATATTTTTCTTGTTTTTCCAATTTATTAAAATAGTTTTTTTGGCAATACAAAGAGTTATGAAAATGATAGATGCTAATCCTTCTTCTATATCGATGGCACTCATGTCACCAAGCACACAAAGTGACGGTGAGGCAGTGATTGAAACCTTAAGCCAGACTGATAAATCGGCACATACCTGCTGCCAGAGAGCCTGGACAGGAGTGCAGAACCACAGTGCATGCATGTAGCTGTCGGGTAGATTATTATCACAGTGCTCGCAAATGTCTGAGTTACTGAGACCCATCTTGAACATCCTCTGTCCAGTGTAGTAAATTCTGTGAAGAGTTTTGAGATGGATTAGCTGCAGATTTGGACTTTTTGTCAGTTTAAAGGTGTTTAGACAAAGTTCTGACCAGAAGCTTTCATCTGTGCTGATGCTCAAATCTGCATCCCATTTTTTTGTTGGAAGGGCAATATTGTTGTCTAAATTACATAAAAGTTTGTATATTTTGGAGAGAGTTCTATTCATTGAAAAATTAATCAGAGTGGTAACTACATCTGGTAGCTTTAAATCGTCGTCTTTAATTTTATACTTTTTAGTAATACTTGATTTAAGTTGCTGATATTCCAAGAAGTTATTTATTCCATGTTTGTCTTGAAGTTCCTTGGGGGTTATGAATCTTCTATCAATAATTACGTGCTCTAGTTGTTTTATGCCCCCTGCTTGCCAAGCTGGGAAGTGAATCATTTTTTTGTTAATAAGGATGTCCGGGTTGTTCCAGATGGGTGTCATTTTGCACGGTTGAATTGATGATTTTGATATTTTGAGAAATTCCCACCAGGCTGTTAAGGTGGCATTTATATTAATGCTTTTGAAACAATCCTGTTTTTTAACTGTTTGGCTAATAAATGGTAGCTGTGACAGGTTGATCTTTCCACATAACACCTGTTCCAAGTCTAACCATGAGTTGGTTTCTGGATTATTTTTTAACCATTTTAAGATATATTGTAATCTATTTGCAAGAAAGTATTTGTGGAAATTAGGTAGTTCTAATCCTCCACAGCTTTTTGCAGATTTTAAAGTTTTTAGACTAATTCTTGCAGGTTTGTTGTTCCATAGAAAGCTTGATATGGATGAGTCTAATGTTTTGAACCATTTTAATGGCGGTTGTGTGGGAATCATTGAGAAGAGATAATTAACTTTGGGTAAGATTTTCATTTTAACCGTGGCTACCTTGCCCATAAGGGACAGAGGCAGGTTGGTCCAGCGTGTTAGATCGTCCTGTATGCTTTTCAGTAATGGGGTGTGGTTTAGCTGCACCAGTTCTGATATTTTGGGGGAAAAGTAGATACCCAGATATTTGATATTTCCTGTTTTAACTGGAATTGTGAGTCTTTGTTCCATATTCCTGTTGAGTGGTAATAAAACAGACTTATTCCAATTAATGGAATAGTCTGATATGGAGGAGAATTCATTTATGATCATTGCTGTTTCATTTACAGAATGTAAATTCCTTAAAAACAGTAATATGTCATCCGCATAAAGACTAATTTTATGATGGCTGTGTTTGGTTTTTATTCCTATAATGCTCTCATTCTGTCTTATTGCTGCAGCTAAAGGCTCAATGAATATAGCAAAAAGAGAAGGAGAGAGTGGGCAGCCCTGTCTGGTTCCTCTTCCAAGAAAAAACCTGTTTGAAGTCTGTTTATTAGTTCTAACTGATGCATTGGGGTTGTGATATAATATTTTGATCCAATTGATGAATGCTTCTCCAAAACCAAACTTATGGAGGGCAGCAATAAGGAACTTCCAATTAACTCTGTCAAAGGCTTTTTCAGCATCCACCGATAGTACCGTCATTTCCTGGTTTTTAATGGTGGCAAAGTCTATTATATTAACTAGTCTACGGACATTATCATCCGAGTGTCTGCCTTTGATGAATCCAGTCTGGTCGAAGTGAATTATGTGAGGAGTGATTTTTTTCTATTCTCTGTGCTAGTGCTTTGCAGATAATTTTTACATCTGCATTGATTAGAGAAATAGGGCGATAGCTTGAAGGACTAGTGGGATCTTTGTCTGGTTTTAGAAGAAGAATTATGTTGGCTGAGTTCATGTTAGGTGGCATTGATTGGCTCTCATTAATAGATGTGACAGTTTTATAAAATGTTGGTGCCAGTTGTTCCCAGAATTCTTTATAAAACTCAGCAGGAAAGCCGTCAGGCCCTGGTGCTTTACCATTGGGCATAAGTAACAGAGCTTCATGAAGTTCAGACGGCGAGAGCGGAGAATCTAAGTTTGTGATTTGATCCTCATTTAGCCTGGGTAGGTTTACATTATTAAGAAATGAGTCAATACTTTGCCCTGACGGATTGATCTGCGGTGTGCGTCGTCCCGTTTTTAACCCCGTTCCTGGTGACTGCTCACCAACAAAAGGGCCGGCTCGGGTCTCCCTCTAACCCCCCACCCTCCACCTCGCCTTCTCTGCACATTTCCTGCCTACTCTCGGGGGGGTTAGAATCTGCTGCGTCATGGTAACTGCTGAGAGCAGAGGCACAAGTGGAATCACTGTGAAACCCCATCCACAGCCCCTGTTTGGGGGGCTGATACCTTTGCTTGTTTTACACCCCCTCCGCCTTTAACAGGTCAGGAAAATGAGTTGGACATTTTTCCCCAAAGCTCAGATCCTGAACACCACTCTGATGGAAACACGCTCAGACCTGGAAGGAACACGGAGTGACTCTCTGTTCTCTGATGCTTCTATAACTGTCATTCAAATGAGGAAGGTTATGAATAATTGTCTGATTCAAAACAAAATGTTTTTTTTTATTTTTATCTAAGATTTCACATTTCTAAAAATTGTATCCACACTGTGACAAACCACTGCAGTTGGTTTTCACAAAGGCTCTTAATTTGGTAAAAATCGTTGATAAAGACATTATCAGCTGCAGCAGCACACTGCTAAAGTGAAAGCAGAGTTTGTGGTTTACACAAAAGAGCAATGTTTAGCTTAGAGATAAAACCACAGCAGGTAGAGTGAGGACTTTGATTTACGTCTGGAGCCGAGTTGAATGGTTTGCTTGATTAAAAATGTACAGTTTATTGTCATCAGCATAGAATCGTCTTCCGGTTCTTGACTCGATCCGGGCAACTAGAGTTTTAGAAAGAAAAAAAATCATGATGCATCATCTGATTGTGTTTCTGCTGTAGGTGATCATTGAGAGATACAAAGGGGAGAAACAACTCCCCATCCTGGACAAGACCAAGTTCCTGGTGCCGGATCATGTGAACATGAGCGAACTCATTAAGATAATCCGGTACGCTCAACTTCTCCACTCCTCTCTTTCTGCTTTGCTTCATATTTTTTCTGATTCCTTTGACCTCCTGCAGATTTTCTTTTCATTTCCTGTTTTTCTCTCATTTGTCTTTCCTTTTTATTTTGGCTTAAATTTGCTGCAAAACATACCACCGTCCTTTAGTTATGATGGGCATTTGGTATTAGCGTCTTCTTACTTATACTTGTATTTTCTGTGTTTTTATTGTAATAATGTTCCTTTTATGCCTTTGTTGGAGAACATGTTAGCAGAACGTCTTTCAAAAGCTACAAATTAGTAAAACTTTAGCACTTTGATGCATTTGTTCCAGCAGAATTTCCATTTTTAGCTTTTATCTCCTGAACTGCACCTCTTGAGATACAAAAGTTTTGCACCCTGACTCCTTTTGGAACTGCCCATAACATGTTTTTAATGACAAACTTTTGCCCCCCTTTTGTTCTCCAGTGGACATCAAATCTGATCCACCCTCTATTTTGAATGCACGGGGGGCCACTCGTCCCCCTCATGCTTTAAAACCTGAAAAAGGAATTTCCAGTGGGCGGAGCTTAATCACTTTGATTTCCAACAGCTTTTTGGTTCAATGTCTAATGACAATGTTTAATGAATGTTTAATGACAGTTTTTTTGGGGTGTTTTCTTGCAAGAGTTTAATCACGACTGGTCCATCAGTGAAACTACAGTTGTACCATGACTCAGCATTATCTCCCACTACATGTAAATCTTTATTAACTCCGGTATAGTTTGCCTCTCTTCTGTCCCTGGTGGCGACCTACTCAATGTACCAAATCTCTTATTTTTTATTTACACCAAGTGCGAGTCGCGCAGCCAATTCACGCCAGCCGCGCCTGTCTTTCGCCGCCTGACCAAAAATGTGTTCCCTTAAGCATGCCGCCGCGTGTGGGAGGAGCTACCAGCTAATGCTTTTAGCCTGATCGCTTCATGGAGCAGTATCCGTGTTTATCTCACTTACAATGCATGGAAAACACGGCCGATGGTGAGAGGTCAGGTTTATTTATTTTGAAGAGCTCTACAAAAACATCGGGAATCACGTCTCCATGTTTGGGATCATTCACCTTCTCTCTGCTGTGTCTGAAAGACGGTTGTTTCCGCGGTCTTTCCGTCTCTCTGACAGAGTTTGAAGGTTTGCTGGCCCGCATTAACCCGAGAGGGAATTAATAAAAACAAGAATAAAATCAGGGGACGTTTTTTTATTACTGTCTTGATGAAAAATAAGAAAAATATCCTAAGGTTCAGGAGGCAGCAGCAGCTCTCTGTCCGGGCCTCCTGGGAGCACAATACCTCCAGATCCAGGGGTCCTGTGACAGACTGTCGAAGGGGGTACCTGCCTTTACCCAATAGTCAATAGTACAGGTTCCTGAAACCCCGCTGCCCCGAAAGGGTAACAGCGGGTTAAGAAAAATGAGTGGAAGTTCATGAGAACTATGATCGCTTCACAATATTGGATGTGTTTTCTACCCGCTGTCATTGGCTGCCACTGAAAACATCTTGTGCCTAAAGTTGAGTCTATGATTGCTCGATGCTATGTGGCGACATCCCCAGATGTTTTTTAAACTGTGGCCCGCCGCGGCCGTCGTCCAAGTCACGCCATGCTGCTTCCAGACCTTCACGCAGCAGAACCTCAGATGGCGCCTGTACCATCGACTTTACATTGAAGCTGGCCGCCTCTGCTGCACAAATCGCATTCGGTTTGAACACAGCTTTATACTGCAAATACAAGATACTAGTAAAAGAGCCATTTGGGCCTGTTTTTACTGAACTAGACCTAGTAGAAGTCTTTTTAACACTTTAGAAAAATGTAATGCTACTTTGTTTTCATTACATTGCTTTTTTTTAAATATATATATATATATATATATATATATATAAAATAAATATGAATTGTATTTCTTTTTGGCTTAAATTAATGTGACGTATGAAATAAAACTTTCATATGTCGAATAAATGTGAAATTGTTTTTTTACTTTTGACAGAAGCTTGTTTGACTTCCTTTCAAAATAAGACTTCCTGTGCCAAACAGGTTCATCCCAGTGGAGCTAATGTACCAAAAAAGATTTAAAAACAACGGAATACAAACATGTCCTTTTCTTTCGTTATATTTTACGTCTACTTTGGTGAACTCTCATCCTTTTTCCTACTTACTGCTGCTGAACTAACCTAAACATAAACAAGACTTTATTGGTTTATGATCCAGTAGAAGAAGAGTATACTGTATAAAGAAAATACAAATATATTTATTGTTGCACAACTCCCCTCTGGATAGCTGCTTACCATTGTTGTGCAGCATAAGATAAAATGTGCTTTAGTCTCATAAAATGAACCAAGCAATCTTCTTCAAACTTCTTTTAACGCTTCAACTTTGAATTTGTTTTGTCATTTGGGTTTTTTCCTTTGTTGAACCTTTGTCATGTCGCTCTCTCCCCACCAGGAGGCGCCTCCAGCTAAACTCAAACCAGGCCTTCTTCCTACTGGTTAACGGTCATAGCATGGTGTCCGTGTCCGCTGCCATTTCTGAGTTGTACGAGCAGGAGAAGGACCAGGATGGCTTCCTCTACATGGTCTACGCGTCCCAGGAGACGTTTGGCTCCACTGCAGCCACCCACTGATCCGCCTTTCCTCCTACTCCTCCATCAGCCTCGACCCGCAAACTGAACTTTTGTAGTTTTTAGACTGTCCCTCCATGTTTTTGTCTCTCCACACATCTCTTTAGTCTATCAGAGTTTTGAAAACCCAGGTAAAAACGACTCAAGGTGGCATCTAAAGACGTCTTTGTCATGTCTGATGTGCAGACTGTTGGTGTCATACCATCCTCCTCCAGCAGGGGGAGCCAAACAGCTCTGCAGAGAAACCCTCAGATCTACTTAGATGTATTTATGTCGTGTAAATATAAACTTCAAATCATCTATCTTAACATTTATACTTGTGTATATATCATAACAAAGCCTTGAGGTTTCTGAAGAACTGTTTCTTTTTAAAGGCTGGATTTTATTGCTGTGGAACTCCAGCTTATCCCTCTCTTCTTCTTCTAACTGCTTTGCTCTTCAATCAGATAGTTGCATTTTGCAGGAATGATTGAAAACAAAGACTATTGCAAGTAGCGATGAGTGTAACCAAGCGCATTTTGGCAACACTACGTGGAGCATGGTGCTCCTGTGCGTGAGAGCAGAGGAAACAGCGTTTCTGTAAATAGCAATGCTGTCCATCAGCATCTCTTCTTTGCGTGCAAGGCAGACGCCGGCGAACCAAGGAAGCTGTTTCATGCGGCAACAGATATGGAGGCTGCTTTGAATTGCAGTATTACGATTCTTTTTATTGATCTGGGTTTTTATGTCTGTACACCTGTAGTTCTGAGTCCTGACAGGAAAAAAGGGGCAGAGCTTATGTTTCACTGCTTTCATTTTACTAGTCTGCTCCTCTGTGTCGCACACAGCAATATCACACACGTGTATGTATTTATGTTGCTTTTTTTTTCTAAACAATAAATAACAGGAAAAAATGCTGGATGCCATTTTTTTCTTATTGCGCTTTAAAAATTACTAAAAAAAAGTTTGGTTGACTTAACAAATATAAAACATGGTAATAAAAACTTGTGTTTATGTATGAAAATGCATACAGTGGTGGACAAAATTGTTGGTACCCCTCAGTTAAAGAAAGTCCACCATGCTCACTGAAATGCTTAGAAACGTTCAAAAGTAACAATAAATTAAAATTTATTGAAAATGAAATAAAATCAGCCATTACTTTTGAGTTTTTGATTAACAGAATTATTTAAAAAAAAAAAAAAACTAATGAAATAGGGCTGGACAAAAATGATGTTACCCATAACTTAATATTTTGTTGCACAACCTTTTGAGGCAATCACTGCAATTAAACGGTTTCTGTATTTGTCAATGAGCCTTCTGCACCTGTCCACAGGTATTTTGGCCCACTCCTCATGAGCAAACTGCTCCAGTTGTCTCCGGTTTGATGGGTGTCTTCTCCAAAATTGCATGTTTCAGCTCCTTCCTCAGATGTTCAATGAGATTCAGATCTGGGCTCATAGAAGGCCACTTCAGAACAGTCCAATGCTTTTCTCTTAGGCATCCTTGGGGGGTTTTGGCTGTGTGTTTTGGATCGCTGTCCTGTCGGAAGACCCATGACCTGAGACCAAGCTTTCTGACACTAGGCAGCACATTTCTATCCAGAATGCCTTGATAATCTTGAGATTTTATTTTACCTTGCACAACCTCAAGACACCCTGTGCCAGATGCAGCAAAGCAGCCCCAAAACAGATCTGAGCCTCCTCCATGTTTCACAGTAGGGACAGTGTTCTTTTCGTTGTATGCTTCATTTTTGAGTCTATGAACATAGAGCTGATGTGCCTTACCAAAAAAATCCAGCTTTGTCTCATCTGTCCAAAGGACATTTTCCCAGAAAGAAGCTTTGTGGCTTGTCAACATGCATTTTTGCAAATTCCAGTCTGGCTTTTTTATGGTTTCCTTTCAACAGTGATGTCCTCCTTGGTCGTCTCCCATGAAGTCCACTCTGGCTCAAACAATGCTGCGATCTGACACTGATGTACCTTGATCTGGGAGTTCACTTTTACAGTTTTTCTGTCGCTTTAGTACAATTCTCAGATCAGAATGAAATTCCCAAAACTATTTGTTCAATCTTCACATCATGTCATTTGTGCACATCACATAAGCAGTTTCTCACTTCTTTGAACAAGTTGCAATTGCTTTGGTACATCCGTGCAAATGATTATGTACAATTCTCTGTTCTTTGCTACATTATCAACTGTTTATGTCATGTTGATCAAAATCTATTATATGGTTCACTGTGCAATAGTCTTACTCCTCAAAACCCCTAGTCAGTAGTTCATCGTATAAGTCATTAACTGCAAAATGGTTGACCAAGTTGTCATAATGTGACAAACATATTTCGCTGCATTGCAAGAAAGGATATTCGCTGTGATGTGGATGAGAATTTGTGTCCTAACATACAGGAATGACAAGAGGTGTAGGAAGACCACACCAATTCCTACTGCACTGCCTGTACTGTTGTACAGAATATTGTCCTATCTTTTTTTTCCCTTTGTGTTACTGTTTGCAGTGGGGGTTTTCTATGTTGGTATGACATGGTCTGTCAACAAATTACAATATGAACAATAGAAGTGCAAATGGGAATCTTGTCCCGTCTTTTGCTATCAAACAGAAAAGGTGTAACTTACATTTTACAATAATTGTCATCAAAACTTTAGCCATAGTTTACATCAGAACCTCCCTCTAAAGTACACAGTTATATTGACAACATGACTAAGTAATTTGACTGTCTTGTTCGTAGACAATGACACAAGGACTTGACATTCTGATGGCACTGACATGTTCAATGACATAAAAACTTAGTTTTGAGAGATGAACTAAAGATTTTGAGCAAGTTACAGGCTTTTGCAAGAAATCCATAGTGTTTTGCTGTTTGTACAAATTGTTTTGAGAAATGCACACACGTATTTGCAAACTTCAATTCTGATCTGAGAATTTTACTAAAGTGACTGAGAAAAACTGTAACGTCTTTGGAGGTTGTTCTGGGCTCTTTGGATACAGTTCCAACCATCAGTCTCCTCAATTTGTCATCCATTTTCCTCTTCCGGCCACGTCCAGGGAGGTTGGCTACTGTCCTGTGGGTCTTCAATTTCTGAATAATATGTGCCACTGTTGTCACAGGAACTTCAAGCTGTTTAGAAATAGTTTTATAGCCTTTACCTTTAAAATGTTTGTGGGGTCATCTAAGATAACACAAGGGTTAAAACTCTGAACAGGCAATGAGCATCTTAGATGGAAATATGTGGGAATTTAACCCTTGTGCTATCTTAGATGACCCACCCTTTACATTGACATGTTCTCCCTACCATGACAAAGGTGGATAAAGGTGGAAAGATTTCATGTAATCCATGGACACCAGTGAAGATCAGAATTCATTGAAGAAAAAAGGGTCAGAGCACTGTCTAGTGGGTCTAGATGACCCAACTCCCAACGGTAAAGTGCCTAGGATAGCACAAGGGTTAACCCCAATTTTAAAACCTAGTGGAAAATTTTTGTAATTGGAAGTGTTATTTTTAATTTTTGTGATCCAAAAACCCTTTTCAAAATTATTTAGATTTGAAATAAACATGCAAAATGGAAATTAAAATTAAAAGTTTAAAAAAACAAATTACAGGTAATAAAAGGTGTAAAGTCTTGTGTATTGAAAAGCACAATCCAAAATCATTTATTTGCATAGTTTTGGGTCAAACTTTAGACACAACAATCTTGATTTTTTTTCACACCTTATGAAATATAAAACTTGAAATTTAAACAAACCTTTCAAACGTCTGTACAGACAAACTCCACACAGCTTTAGATGAAGTGACGCTGCTGTCAAATCACAAACCTTTTAGGAGAGCAGAAAGCTTTTGTTTAAAATAACGATGACAAAAAAAGAGACATCAGACCCTGGAGCGCTGCTGTACTGAGTTTAAATTAGTGTCAGCTGTGCCCTCCAGGGGAACGCCGGTCTGGGTCCTGCCCAGAAGTTCAGACAGGAAAACACGCAAAAACACCAAGAACTGCATCAGACAATAGAACGGATCCTGAACTCTGAGGACTTCGCTCCTCACAGAGTTACAGACATGAACTGCAGGTGCTGGATTCGAAGCTTCTGCTGACAAAGCATCTTTTCCAGGAAACTCAGAGGTAGAGAGACAAATGAAGAACTAGAACCACCGGGACAGCTTTTCCTTTTTTCCAGAAGGTCTTCAGTTCTTGTTTTGTGTTCTAGTTACAGGAGTCCTGTTGAAGCGAAGGTTACATCCTGGAATCTGTTAAGTTTTTTTAACTTGCATTGAAACGTTCATTCTGAAAGTGAGCGGCTTGTTGCCTAAACATTTTGAGTCTTCAGAGAAATCCACAGAAAAGGACAAACATGCAGAACGCGCTGGTTGATCAAATACTCCAGTCCATCACAGACGGACGAGGAGTCCACCAGGAAGGTGCTTTGGGTTTGTGAAGCTCAGGGAACATAGTTTGGCTTCATGGTGTGTGAGGTTGGAGCAGCAGAACAGGTCATGTGACTGACTAATGGCATTTACGATCATCTGTGTGAGAGGATCTAAAAAGCGTGCCTCTTGATTGCTTCGGCCATTCCGTTGTCGAGGGCGACGGTTCCACCTGCAGGCTAATCTGCAGAGTCTTTGTTGGCGGAGTGAGGGGAGAACTTCAGGCGGAACGAAGCTGAAGAAGAGGAGGAAGAAGAGTTACATCACAGCCCGTCTGAACATGCAGCTGCTTCGCTGCCAAACACTCACCGCGCTGCAGGGACTCCGCCACTGGCTGCTTGCAGTCGTCCGCTCGGTGTCCGCTGGAGCCGCAGTTGAAGCATGACAGGTTTCCCACTGTGCGTTTATGGCCTCCATTACCCATGATGCTGTGGGGCGAGTAGAAGCCAAATCCCTGCTGTGGGTCATGTAATGCCAGGCTACGTTGGTAGGTGGTTGGAGGCCCCATCACGGGGTAGGAAACAGGCGGGGCTGCGTAACTGGCAGCACTGGATGAGGACACGAGGGGCGTGAGGTGGAGCAGAGGAGCCAGGGTGAAGAGGGAAGAGCCGGAAGAGAGAGGCTGCAGATAGCTGGCGGCTGCGTATCCTGGCGGCGCGCTGTAGGTGCCGCAGTTTCCGTGACAACCGCAGGAGCTGCAAACGCACAGGGAGAGGCTGTGACTTGATCTCTGATCCAGAGAAGTGGAGGATGCGCACGGGGAGGGGCAAGAGGTGGGCTGAGGTGGGAAGTAAACATTTCCGGGAACTGCAGCAATTGGAACTGAGCTTCCTGTTACCGTGGAAACAAAGGCACTGGGAGGGCCGGGGTTTTCGGACTGAGAGGAAGATTTTGAGGAGGTGAAAGAGGAGGAGAATGAAGAGGAGGTGGAAGGGCAGGAAGGGAGGAGCAGGGGGGGCTGAGAGATGTGGTGCAGGCTGTTGGAGGTGGAGGTTGGGGCGGAGCTAGTCTCCACCATCAGATCCACGGCGCCAGTGGAGGGTTCGTGGCAGGAGTCCATAAGAGCCGAAGAGCCGTCCATGCTTAGCCCAGAGAACAGGTTCTCTAGCCTCCCCTCCCCCCCTCCCCTTGACAGGAAGCTGGCACTGCCCACATCTGTGCACAGGGGGCGGGGCTTTCGTGGGGACGAAAGTATGCGCATGGAAACTGGAGAAAGCAGCGACTGAGGGTAGCTGGACTGCGGGTGGAACGGAACCTGACGAACGCTAAACGGGAGGTGGGAGGAGCAGGATGGGGGAAGAGGAGGAGTGGGATCTGTCTGGACAGGGAGGACCTGGGCAGTGGGGCGAGTGGACGGGGTGGGGGAGCTGGAGGTCACAATAAACACGCAGGACCCGCCCTTCTCTGGGGTGCCCGATTCTGGCACTGACGCTCCTGAAACACCAGAAAAACCAGAGTGATGAAGACAGAAAATCATGACTGAGTAAAAATAATCAGGTTAAAGGTTGAAATATTTCATCCGTGCTGCACAAAACCCCAGAAATCTGACAATCCTACTGCTGCGGAGAATGGTTCAACCTAACTTCATCCTAATAAGAAGGCCTGATGCCTCAGAACGAGACTAAAGGGTCCCTGAAACCCTTTAGGCTCCACCCCTGCCCAATGTTACCAAATTTAGATAAACAGAGCCCCATCGTCTTTCAAAGCAGCATATTGGAAGTCTGTTACGCTCGAATACGTACGCCTGTGCATGTCTCTGACACGTTCGAAGGCGGAGTCACAGCAGAGAGGCGTCCGAGGCGAGCAGGAGGAGCTGGAGTATCCTGACGAGGAGTTGCTGTCCGTGGACACCGGCTGGTGGTTCGGCACGCCGTCCACCTCCACCCGCAACTCTCCTGTAAAACACGTAGATCCAGTTATGGCTCTGACTCACTGACCGGACTAACATTCAGCTTTTCTTCTTTGACGCTGAGCTTGTCTAAATTCCAGACGTAACGGAGGTGGAGCTTTACAAAACCCAGTTAGAGGTACAAAAAGGAACTAGGTGGAGATTTCTCTCAAAGAAAGATTTAAAGTATAGTTTTTCCTTGTAGTCATATTCTAAAAAATAACCCACGATTGGTGAAATCTGTGAAATACAGAAATTTTAACCCTTGTGCTATTCTAGGCACTTTACCATTGGGAGTTGGGTCATATAGACCCACTAGACAGTGCTCTGAACCTTTTTTCTTCAATGATTTGTGATCTTCACTGGTGTCCATGGATTACATGAAATCTTTCCACCTTTATCCACCTTTGTCATGGTAGGGAGAACACGTCTATGCAAGGGTGGGGTCATCTAAGATAGCACAAGGGTTAAAATGTCCTTTTAAAAAAAAATAATACTACAAGGAAGCATGAAGCTCAGGAACATTATCATTTACTTCAAAGTTCTGTGAGCCATAGAGGACCATCTGTCAGCTTTGTTACCTGCAGGGGGGACGCCGTGAGCCGAAGGTCCCACATGGTTTGTAGGGGTCACCCTGGCAATGCCGCTGCATGGCCGCTTCTCCATCTTCATCTCTCTGCTGGGAGAAGATCAGACAAATTCATACAATGAATTATAAAACTCCCCAATAAGATTTTTTCTTCAACACATAGAGACAAGATCAATTAAAATGTATCATTTGTGTTTTTACATTTGTGCTGTTATCTGTGTTTGGCCACTTTGAGTTCAGAGAAAGGTGCGTAATTATTATATTATTATAGAAAAATTGATGCATCTCTTCAGTTTTTCCACTAGGGGGAGACAAAAACCACTAAAATGCCTCCAGATGTGTCGCTCTGGAAAATCAGTGCACAGGAGTTACCTGCCTAATGGGAACATGCTGATAGTGGGAACGGAAACACAATGCTCATTCTCTGGAGGGATTTGTGCTCCTGCATGTCCTTTTTTATGCTCAACTTATCACTAGTTAACCATTAATGGACTTTCAGATAAAGCTGATTGGTTGAGAAAAGCACTTAATATTCTGTAAGGTTGTGCAGCATCCTGGGATTTTCTGCTTGAGGTGAAGCTCGTCAGATGGTTTTATCCTGATAAAGTTTGTGTTTTGTGCAGCTTACTCTGCTAACTTCTGCAGCTCCAGCTGCGTCTTGAGTTTCTTCTTCGCTCCCTGAGTGAGGTCGTACTTGTTGAGGTCCTCCTCTGTCAGAGCTAAAAACTGGAGAGAAAAAAAAACAGAATAGGAAAAATGAAGTCAGATTATGTTTGAAGGAAACACTTCATGGTTTGTTTGGACCTCCACACACCTCCTCCATGGTCAGCTGTTTGAAGACGGGGTAATATTTATGCAGGCGGAGTCTGCGGAGCCAGTCCAGGATGCCGTTCTGCTCCGGCTTGCTGGACTGGGTCGACGCCGCCGGCTGCGTGTGGGGCTGGGAGCGCGGCTGGGAATGAGGTGGGTGCAGGGCGGGCTGAGGGCCGCCGTGTGGATAAAGTTGGTGCTGCAGCTGAGCGTATGTGTGGTTCAGCTGGGACGAAGCATCACTGGGAGCCAAACTCCTGGTGGGCGGGGCTTGGATGTGAGGAGGGAGGGAGGAGGTCGGGAGAGGATGCATAGGGGCATGAATGGAGGGAGGAAGCGGAGGTGGGAAGGAGGAAATATGAGGGGTGGAGCGGATGGAGACAGAGTTGTTTGTGCTGATGACGGGCTGGACGCTTGCCACTCTGTACACTGCCCTGAAGAAGAGGAGAAACCTTTAAATAACCTCCATAAAACAGAAACATAAATTAACTATAAAAAACATTTTAAGATAGAATAATAGAAGAAGGGTCAGATTAAAATAGGAATTTATGATTTTATTATACAAAAATGACAAATTCCTAAGTGAATGGAAAAGTTATTATGTTTTACTTAAATTATTTATCTAAGATGATGCATTTCTATCTACTCTACATATATTTAATATTGTAAAACTGTCACTTTTTTGTTTTTGTGTGTCTTAATGTGTGTATTATTGTGCTACATAGCATTTTGAGCCTTTAATAAAGCAGAAAGTTTGGAAGAAATATACACAATTTCACCATTTGTCCACAAAAAACAATTAATTTTTTTTATTCTGAAATTACTTTTATATATACAGTTTATCTGTGTTTCAGGTTTGTCTCTTGACAATGTCTTATTCATTTTGGTAAAAAAAAAAAGTCGTTTTCTAATGTATATTAGTAACATTTCAAAGTCAGACAAAACTGTGATGATCAAACAGTTTTATCTGAACTTTTATAAAGTACAGACCAAAAGTTTGGACACCTTCCCATTCATTTGAATGAGAAGGTGTGTCCAAACTTTTGGTCTGTACTGTAAATCCCATGCTCCAGAACAGAGTTAATGCCAGCCATTAATATAAAGATATTCATGGCCCTATAAGAGTGCGCTTTCATATTTGGTGTTACGGAGTGAAGGAGAACAGTAATAACCCCCCCCCCCCCCCCCCCCCCCAACACAAAATCCTCCGGCGGGCGGCCGTGTCGAGCACCTAAGAACGCATGCAGCTTGTAATGGAAATGAATAAAATGGAAATTAATAATTAGAAAGCGGTAAATTTGTCTAATTTCCTCGCGAGAAGGAAACTTCTGTTGTAGAATGAGGATGTGTATGTGCTGCTGAAACCGTGCGTGTGTGTAAGAAGAGGGAGCGCGTGCAGCGCAAGAGGAAGTGAGAGGCGTGGCGCAGGGAGTGAAGGAGAACATGAATAAGCAGAACTTTCAAAAAAAAAAAACTTTCAAAAAAAATATATGTGCGGTGATGCAGTTATCGTCACACAAAAGAGCTAAATGGAAGAAGTTTCCATAATTGAAAGCATTAGAGCTAAAAGTCTCACCTGTTTGCTCCTCTGTACTGCAGCAGACAGCTGAGATCTGTGATGAACACAAACACCAGCATGTTAGTTCAGCCTAAAATTAGTGCTAAAATGAATAAAACAAACTTTAGGGAATTCCTTTCAAAGAAGGATGTCTAAAAGATGGAGGAAGACTTTAAAGGAAACATGAGTCAAAGACAGTCCTCCAGCCTCTTCCCTCTGCAGCAAAAGAACTTCAGGAACAACTGGAAGCATCCGTCTGGACCCTGAAGACTAAGGAGATGACAAATTCTCTCCTAATGTTCAGAGGATGAAGATGCAGCAGATGAGAAGCAGCCAGAAAGACCTCTGCACTCAGGAACAGTGTTTGGATTCCAACCAAGAAGAGGACTGTTGAAGCAGAACCTGTTCAGTTCTTTCGAATGCAAAATAAAACCGGCAGTTTATGTGGTTTCATTAGATGCTGATTGCCGAGGAGAAGCCTGATCAGTGTTACCCCCCTGTCTAGGGGCTTATGAAAGGATGTAACATCTAGGTAAAAGGAAAAACTAAATACACCAACAACTCAAAAACACACGAACACCCAGGATGAAATTAAGCTGGGAATTTATCTACAGGGAAAAAAAACTCAAAACTACACAAAAGCCACCAAAATACAAGGACCAAAGCCTCTATCAATATCAATGTAAAGCTCGGCTGCTGCCAACAGATGATGTGGCAGTATTTAAACCCGTGCTGGACGTCCACAGCCAATCAGGTGCTCAGGACACTTTGGGATCCAATCTGCACACGACTATAGGAGGGGAAGAACAGGAAAGACAGAACCTCCCACTGCAGCAGAAAACAAAAAACAGATACAAACAAAACAATATTACGGTCACAGCCGTAACATCAGAGCTCGCAGCAGCATTTTCACTCCTCGCCTCGTCTGATCTCATTGGCTCCACACAAAGCTCATGCTGTGCAGAGAAGAAGGAACAGCGAGTAAAAGAAGGTAGAACGGTTCCTGCTCATCCAAATTACATGAAAACGAATGAACAATATCTTTTATCGTATAATCAAGTAAAAAAAGGAAAAGAAAAATTCTTTTACAGCTTCAATACGACAAATCTGCAGCAGATGAGCAAAGAAGGAAGTTTGGGATTTCATTTGTTTGTTTTTATTCTAAAAAAATTACTCCATTCCTGTTTTCTTTTTCCCCCCACAGCAGTTATTTGCAGCTGTTTAAGTTCTAATGCTGTTCGTTATTGTGCATTAAAGTTTTTTCTTTACCATATTTCTACTCAGATAAATATTGATCAATAAATGTATACATGAAACAGCCTGCCAAAAAAGGGAAAAACAAAGTAAAAAAATCAAGAATTATAAATAGGTCTACTCTGATTGGCCAGCTTCATACATGTGTTATAGCTCCGCCCACAATTTTAACAAATTATCAGAAAATGTCTACACTTTAAATATTTACCATTTCAATTGTAACCCTCAAAAATACAGTAAAAAAATGTACATTTGTAAAAATCAAAAGGCAAGATCACAACCAACAAAGTCTACACTGATCGGACAGCTTCAAACATCTGACATAGCCCCCCCCACACTTTTAAATCATTGTAGGAAAATGTTTTTTGACTTCAAATATGTACCCTCAAATATCCTTTACAGTAAAAGTAAATATGTTAAAGTAAAACAGCAGGGTCAAAATCGCATACATCTTCTCTGATTGGACGGCGTCAATCACTGATATAGCTCCACCCACCATTTTAATGAAATGTAAGAAAATATTGAAAATTAGAATATTTACCTTTTTCAAAATAAAATACTAAAAATGACACCAAAAAGCAACTCAGAGACAAAAACTTTATCATTTGCCAACAACATTTTTAAAAAATAAAAGAAAAATTTTGATGCCTACTGATGAAAATATGCATCAAACCACTTCTGCTCCAAACCTACCTTGATTCAGCATTAGAGAAAGCTACAGAAGAGGATTAGGGCCATGGAAAAAGAAAAAAAGGGCATAGAAAACTCTGACTTTTTCCTCAGAATTCTGACTTAAATCTTCAATTCTTTATTCAGGATTTCTTTGTTTTTCTTTCTTTGTGGCCCTAATCCTCTTCCATAGAAAGCAAAACCATAAGTTTTTTTTTTTTTAAATTTGGAAATGAATTCAGGTGTCAAAACATTAAATGTTGTTAAAAAATGCAAAAACAAACATAGTACTTCAGAAACGTAGCAAATGAAAATGTTTTTGGTTTATTTTCAGCCTGATGTTGGCCGTTCAAGAGCCAGCAACCACAATAAAGGCAAAACTAAGCTCGAATGAGCCACAGTCAAACCTAAACACCTGCACAGCTGAGAACTTCTCCTTTTAATCCTTACATTGTGTCTTATGCAAATAATCACAGAGCCAACAAAGAGTTTGATGCAAATAATAAACTGCTGTTCCTGGAATACAAAGACCAGCATGCAGTTCTGTGCAGGCTTTTCCTTGCGGAGCCTCTTCGGCTCATGTGAAACAAAACCCCAGCGTGAACCCAGACGCAGGTTTCCACCAGAACCTGTTGAACTGATGTCTGCGTGCAGCGGCTGTGTGGGGATAAGCCTGGTGCTCCGGCGTTCACCGTGAGCGTCTCACAGTGCAGGCGAGATGTTTTCAGAAAAAAAACACTCAGAAAGTTGCTGCTATAAATACTCATGAAGTCACACAAACACATGAGGTCACCGCGCTGCAGGCTTTCCAACACAAACATGCCACGCTGAATTCCCACACCCGACCAAAATAGACCCCCCCTGCAAACAGTAAAGAGCCACAGTTTGAAAACCAAAGCAGTTCACGGCTTTTCCAAACTGGACTTGAACTTGAAATTCTCCCAAAAGCGTCTCCTATACGTTTCCTGAACCTTTCTAAAGCGATTATTCCACACATATATTCCTCACATTTAAAATGATCTCTGCAAGAAAAAAATAACAACGCACCTGAGCTGCAGGTAAGCGTACTGGTCGAGGCTGTGGAGGAGGAAGAGGGCGAAGAGGGCTGGCGAGGTGACAGACGCCTGCCGGTCGCAAAAAACAGCTGGACGCATCGGTTCTGAAGAACAGGGCCGGACAGAGCTGCAAGACACCTGTAGGGCAGATGGACGGACGGAAGAACCCGCTCAGAACCCAACACGACAAACATAAACAGAAAAACATACTAAAGGATGTATGAGAGAAAAACACCGGACGAAGTGAACCAGAAATCCAACTGAAGATCTCTGGAAGGAGCAGAAATGTACCAGACCTGACCTCATCGGACGTTTATAACCCCTTTGTCATCAGCATGATCAAAACTTTCCTTAAAAACCCATTATATTACTTAGTAATACATTGTAGTTCATCATCATTCCACTAGGGGCGGTAGAAGGGCATTTCTTGCTCATTTCAAAACGGCTGCTTCCATAAAATCCCAAAAACACTTTGGTGCGAAAAGTTTTGCAAATTTTAAAAACTTTATCGTGACAATAACTCATCCATTATTCACTTTTTAAAAGGACTGATTGCTGTATTGAAAGAATCCAACATTTACTGATAATCAGTTCTTTATAATATATTTAGACCATGTGAAAATGAGGGGATCTAATTTGAGACAATGGAATTTTTTTCTGAACACTCGTGTCAATATTTCTGCATCTAAAACTAACATTATTGTAAGCAAAACTTACAAAATCACCAAATATATCATAATTGATAAAAACTTATATTGCAAGTTGAAATGGTATTGCAAACATTTTTTGTGGATTTGAATAAAGGCATTAAAAACATCTTAATTCCCCCCCCAAAAAATAATTTTCTGTCAATTCTTTGATGAAATGAGGTTTACAGGGTTAAGTAGACCAAAACACCTGCAGACAGGTGAAAAAAATCCTGCTACTGCAGTGATTGTTGCTGCCATCTGCGGCTCCAAACCACATGTCTCCTTAATCTGTCCGTAGTCTGTCTTTGAAGAAAAATGCCAATAATTTGAATGAATAATTGTTTTCTAGTTTTGATTAATTTGTTTCAGTTACGTTTTGTTAGTTTTAGATTTTAACATGTCAGATAACTGAGGCAAATGATGGCAAAAGGTTTAATCTACAAACAAAGTGTTTTTTGACACGAATAAGCTTAAAGTACAAATTCTTCTTATTTGCTCAACGATGTCTCATTACTGTTTTTACAGTATTGAATTTACATAAATAGATTTAGGGGCGCTCGAGCAGAAAGGGTAAGAGTGAGACAGGGGGAATACGGTATATGTGTCGAGGAAGACCCAAGTTTAATGTAAATTCCTGCTTTGTGAATGAATAGCATGAACTGACCCACATCATGGAAAATGCAAGAAATGCAAATGACACAGCTTTCAAGTTAAAAGCAATTGTTAAAAGCAGTGTCAAAAAATCCACCATCACCAACGGGTTTGGAAAAGCCGGTCTGCTGCATGAGGGAGAGGACAGCGAAAGCTCAGGAGAAAATTTGCCTCAGGTTGAGAGTGACACTGACAGCGACAACGAAGGAGACACTGAGAGAGTGTGTGGCGAAGAATATCTGACGCCATTCTAATCCGACACTGAGGAGGAAGACTTCCATGGTTTCAGTGCACAGGAGGAAGATGAAGAAAGCTCTCAGTGACTTTTACGTTCATGTTTTTTAAACCAGCCCTGTTAGTGCTGTGTTACGGTGTGTCACTGTTGTGGAAGAAAGCTTCCGGCACACGCGCTGCGCAGTACTTGCCTCTGAGGCGCGTGCAGCGCAGAGGCGCGTGCCTATAATTTACTGCTGCTCTCAGTGACTTTTACTGGTATGTTATTTTATCCAGTTAAACCAGTTAGTGCTGTTACTACCATATTGCTGCCGTGTTACTGCCGCGTCACAGGCACTGTCTGGAAAGAAAATCTCAGATATATTATTAAAACTTTGAAAACTCTTTCTGTGTACCATCTTTCTTTGTAAATTTATCCTGCGATTATTAGTTTTCTTTCTGGCGGTGGTCGGAAAATGCAGGGGAGATCCTCTCCGCCGAAGACGGCTCTTCCTTCGGTTGTTTACTTCCCCGTTCTGACCCTCAGAGCCTCCAGAGCGGGTTAATAAAGACTCATTCACCGTTCTTTTGGGAGAAACCTTCTTTTACCACAGTTCCCCTTCACTCAGTATTTCAAACATAAGCGCGCACCTCCAACACACTTCGGCTGCGCGCTCTCGCTCCCTCTTCTTTATGAAAAAGCATGCGGTTTCAGCACATACACATCCTCATTCTACAACACATGTTTCAATGTGGGCACATGCGGTTTATAGACATGTGCGGCTTATCTATGTACAAAATGTTTCATCCTTTAAAAATGTAATGGGTGCAGCTTATAATCAGGTGCACTCTATAGTCCAGAAATTATGGTTTATGTCATTTTTTGTTCAGTTTTATTTCATACGTTTTTTTAAGATTCTGCTTCTGAACTGAAATTCTAAAACAACCTCTTGGTTCATTGGTCTGATGACCCCTGACCCGGAGAGGGATTAAGTGGGTTTTGAAGATTGATGGATGGATGAATGAATGGTTAGATGGATTACTTAAGTCACTTTGTAATTATTTCAGTGAGAATTATTTCTTTCGTTAATAAATCCACTTGTTTTATACATGTTTATACAAAAACAGAAAACAGGGGGGGGAAAACTTAACTCACTTTCACCCCATTACCCATTCAGGTCTTTAAGCCTCATTGAATCCACATAATGCTGTGATGCCTTAAAATATGGTTAAAAAAGGTAAACCCTTATTTTTTGTTATAAGAAAAGCTCAAACCTATTTTTTTTGTCTAGCCTTAGTTTAAAGTTTTAAACACTAAATGTAATCTCCATTCATGAGGACATGAAGAAACCCTGATGGGTTTTTATCATAAATTGTAAATCTGGACTAACCTGGGGTCCGCCTCCAGTTCTTCATCAGGAAACACCTGTGACAGCTAACAGACAAACATAAACGGACCTGTAAGCTTGGTGAGTTTCAACCAAATAAAACCAAACGTTTTAAGAGAAACTGATTTAGGTTCTTCAGAACTGCGAAGACCTTTATGACTCTTTGAACATGTTTGTGTAACCGGACCTGGGATATGAGCTCTGTCACCTCCTGCTGGGTTCTGGAAACAGACGATACAAATCCATCCGACCAGCTCACCTGGAAAGGAAGAGAAGGGGGGGGAGGAATAAAAGGTTGCATCTCAAAGAGCTGCTACTAGTCAAGGACAAAACATTTCCAAGAAAAACAATCATTAGTGAAAGTGTTTGTCTGAAATCCATAGATAGTAAATATTTGGCAAAGATCCCACAAGGCTAAGAAACTTTTAGAGAACTTCTGTTATAACGTTTACCATAAAAATGTCCTAAATGTTTCAAGACTTCCTCTGGAATGCTGCTTGTCATAAGCCAGTTAAAGGACTGATGCCAGCCATTTTGTTTCTTGTAACCCACCTCGAACACGCAGTCCGCGGCGTCCTCTGCTTTACCGCTCACTCTTCGCAGTGCCACCCTCTCAATCACAGCTAAAAACAAAACACTTCATTCAGATAAAAGATCTTAAAAAGCTTGTTCTAAAAAAATTTCCTGAAAACTGTGCTTACATGTGCTGCAGGAACGGGAAGATTTTTTTTTTGCATTTTTCTAAGCACCTTTCAAAATAAAACTCCAGATAAAACTCCACTGCCTCTTCTCTTTTCTTCACAGATGTATTTCTATGAGGTTTTTATTATGATGAAACTAACATAATTTGTATTAAAGTGGCCTGTTATCCCAAAATTGCAATCAGAGAGAGTAAGTTAATCGATAAAAAAAAAAAAGACTGGAGAGAATTGAATCTGAAAAAAACTCTGGTGATGGATATTCTAAGGCTGCGTTTGATAAGTAGCTAACGTTACCACATTAAGGAATGTCCACACTTTTGTGTGTTCTTTATTTCAATTTCTAAATAAAAGTCTTTCAATCACTGCCTCTGAATACTCAGCACATAAACCAACGACAGAGCGATCGTCGTGATCTTTGCTGCTGCTGTGGGGAAAGCTCAACAGGTGTTGTGCCAAAACTCGTATCCCTGTCAGAATCTGTATCTCCTATGGCGGGAGAGCGCAGACAAGTTCAGACGCAAAGGTTTTGGTCGTTACGCTCCGATTTTGCCCTGAAAAGCGTCTAAAGCAGATAAATGCAGACAGTCTGTTTCACTCTTTAGCAGCAGATGCTTTATCACTCAGAGCAGATTGTTTGCAGTTTGTGATGCAACAAAAACTGAGATCTAGATTCAGCCACATCATAAATTTACGAAACATTGAAATTTATTGAAAGAAATCAAACATTTTTGTGAAATAATATTGACAGACTTTTAAATTGTTAAGCCACAAAGTCATGAAGTCTGTTTGGCTCCGGAATAATAGTTTTGGAAAATTGGATTTAAACGCACAGACGGTCTTAACAGATTGCTTTAACAACAAGATTTGTTAATAGTTTCTCATTTCAGATAACAGACAATACAAATGAAACCAAAATGAACTAGGAAGCGTTTGCCAAAAGACCAACAACATGCATAAAAATTCATTATTGTGTTAGCCTATGTATGTGATAGCCATGTTATTTTTTTTAGAAAGAAGGAACGTTTATTCTTACTGCTGTTCTTAAAGATGCTTTAGAATCAAATATGTAGATTCCAACCTGGTAAAAAAATGCTTCACTTTTATTTTAATAAACTTCCATTTAAATGTTTTATTTTAGGGAAACACACAAAAAGACTCTAAGTAAAGAATATACAAGCTGTGGTATTTTTCCATTTCTTTTCTCTAACAGGGACATTCATCACTGAACATGGTCCAGTTATTGAATAAAGAAAAAATATTAATATACATCAACGTCTTGGTGCTCAGACTATGAGTGTTTTGTTCTGATTGGGGTTTGGATCCTGAAGAAAACAATGTTTTCCCCTTTTTCACTCAAATTAACTACTTTTTAAATTACACTTTAAATACCTTTGAACACATCGTTAAATTTTCCAGCCTGAAAAATAATCGCAATTTAAATGTTAAAAGTTGAACAAAAGAGTTGTACCCCTTCAGATATTTTATGTAATGGTGAATAAAACATTTACAGGCTATAATAATGTGAATCTAACTGACTTTTCTGACCCGCCTTATCCTGGATACGTTTGTGGAATATAACTGAACAATTGAATTTACAGAGTATTAATCAGGATTAGATCAAAGATCTTGCGTATAAATAAACATGAACACTCTCTGTCTTCTGATACCACGATATGAAATACAAAAGACTCCATAGCCTATAACGTTAGGAAAGTTTTGAGCAAATTTGTTAACATTTTTAACTTGTTCTGGACCTCTGAACCTTTAAAGAACCATCTCACTCCACTTTAAAAAAAAAAAAGAAGCTGCACCAGGACCATTGAAGTTCACGTCTCCAACATCTGGTTTGGAACAAGCTGCTTCTTTGTGAAGATACACTTTCTTTACTCACAGATTAAACAGCATGACAGTGACGCTGAAACAACCCCGCAACTGAAGTCTGTCTGAGGCGTCCCATTGTAAACACTAAAAGTAATTGATTGTTTTCACACATTGTTTCTACTGCGTTGCGAGCACACATGCCTCAGCAACAGAGGCAGGTTTGAGCCGTTCCCTCTCTGTCACTTTGACAACGTGAGGTCTTGGAGGAAAAATGTCTTCCAAAGCCAGATTCTCTGGTTTCACCATCAAACTCAGAAGAAACTTGAAGAAATCAGCAGAAGTGGGGTTCTGACGGGGGAAGGTTTTAAGTCCGGGTTGCGACTGGGACGCCACTGCTCAGTTTGGAAGCCGTCCTTCATCACTTCACTGGATGCCTGTTGGGGCAACAGCTGTGAAGTCCTCGTGCAGTCCGTCATCTGCACCCACCCAACCAAACGCAAACTCCACACACCTAAATGTTCTCTGTGATTCCAACTGGACTGTCATTTATTCCCTCAACAGATGCTTTATTATTCTGAACATCACAGCTCACTTTTGGAAGACCTAAAAATGGATGCAGGAGTCTCAGACATGCAAATAAAACCTCCCTGACGTGTGTTTTTTGCTGCTGAGTGCTCTGCAGAGTGACCACGTTTGAGGGTTGGGTTTCAGTCGCGCCTGCAGACATTCATCCCACAGCGGGTTCCCTGACGGAGCGGCAGGTCGAAGGTTTCAAAGAGTTGATAATGGAAGGTTTCCAAGCAGAGGATGAGGTAATGCTCTCATGTAGAGAATGATCTCTAAAACAGGCCAAGCAGGTCAGGATCTCTTTTTTGTTTTGTTTTGATGCAGAAATCTGGGATTTGCATGTTTGCTAAACCTGTTATTTAAGTCTGCAGACAATAAAATCTAGAGAAACTCCTGAAATATTTTTTTATCTGCTTGGATGTATCTCACATCTTTGTATCAGTGCATCTAAAAATAAAACTGTCTAGTTCAGTTGCCGTTACCCTAACTTGACTGAAGATTTCTATTTTTAGACAAAAAAACTTTAGAACATTATTTTTTTTTCAATTTAAGTACAGCATGTTTTAAGTTTATACTTTGAAGAGAGAACATCTTTTTGTAACTAAGGTTTACTTTTACTAAAATTTGTGGAAATATTAAACAGGGAATTTTCTTTAGGTTGGATTTTGTAGAAGTACAGTTGAATGTAGAGCTTTTAGCCACCAAGCCCGTGTTTTATGAAATAAACTCCCAGCTCATGTAAGAGAGGCCGACACAGTTTCTACATTCAAAGTTAGGCGTAAAACATTCTACTTTGGACAGGCTTATTGCCAGGCTAGCTAGTAATATTTAACTTATTGCTCCTCCTACCTTACCTACTGTAATGAAGTTTGGGGGAATAATTGTAATTTTCCTTATATCTATTATACAGACCGTATTTCTCTGCAGAGGGAAGATTGTTTCAAAAACCGGGCCAGGACGGCCCATTCCCTCTGCTTAGATTAATACTATATTGTTTAAATATTGCTATGCAAAAAATGTAGATTTTCTATTGTTTTTATTATTATTACCATCCACTGTATGTGCCATAGTGCATGCAACTTACTATTAACATGTTTGAATTATATTTTTTTAACAATAACAATGAATTGCTAGTAGGCTACTAGAAGTTAGAAGCTGGGGAAAGTATGGTGCCCCGGGTGTTTCTGTCTACTTCTCCTTCTCATTTCCTCTACTCTTGATTTATTTACCATTTAGTTTTCCATGCCTCTGTTTGGTGCATATGTTGTCCGATTTTTGCCAGTGGGAAATTAGTGATTCTAGAGTGATTCCAGATTCCAGTTGGCTCATTTGTGCTCCTGCTCCTGTTCTTGGTCGTGGACCTCACCTCTGGCTCGTCTCGCACCCCCAGCCGCCCCCCCAGTCCCATCTGGATCAAGCCCATCGGCTACACTATTCACATATGTAGTTGTTTAGTTAGATAAGCTAATTCTTCTCTAACAGTCCTGGTACATCGCCTGTCAGTCCTGGGAGAGGAATCCTCCTTTGTGTGGACATGCCTGAGGTTTTTTCTCAAGTTTTTTTTTTTTTTTTTTCTCAAGTTTTTTAAAGGAGTTTTTCCTTACAAAGAAATAGGGTCTAAGGGCATGGATGCCCAATTTAGTTTAGTCAGTTTAGTTTAGTTTAGTTTAGTTTAGTTTAGTTTAGTTTAGCAATCAGCTATTGTATTTTATAACTTATTTTATGTTTTGTACCATCAGTAAAGCCTGTTGAGACAACTGTGTTGTAATATTGGGCTACATAAATAACATTGAATTTAATTGGATTATTTCATGGATTTAAGTTTTATTCTGTGGATATTTTTGCAAATTATTTGCATTTTTTGTGAAAAGAGGAAAGTTAATGTTTATTTCCCCCCCCAGGATTTTTTAGCATCTTAACCCCGCTGCACACCTCAGCCTGAAGGCAGCATTCTTTGCAGCATTTACGTGCTTCAGCATGTGGCGTCTTGTTGGGATCTCCATCAGACTCACCCTTTCCAGCTTTCCCCTGATGGCTCTTGGTTGCTGCAGGATTCTGCCCGCCAGATAAAGGTGGGTGTGGATGTCCTGCAGCTGGTGAGAGTGTTGGAGGGTGGAAGTCTGGGTGAGAAGAAATGTCATGGTTGACAGCTTGGTCTCCCTGCTCCAGGATAGCCCCTGAAGTGTTCCTGGCCTCTCTGGTTTGGTTCTGAAGAGTCAGAAAGAAGCCACACATGCTTAGAAACAAAGCATATTTTATGTTTTTTTCTTTTGGTTGCTCTTTTTTTTCCTTTTTTATGATTTTTGTCACAAACTGAAGCAGGAGTCAAGCTAAAGTCTGATTAAGCAGCTGGAATTGAACCTCTACACGGTTGAAGATGTTTCACTGCTGGAGGCAATGAAGGAAGAACCAAGGGAGGGAACATGATGTTCCGTAGGAATCATTGACTGTATTTGAGAACTGGACCGAGTGAGTGTGATGTCACTGTAACTGATGAGGACAACACAAAATCTGCCAATCAAACGTTTCGAACATTGGACAAGGGGGCCAGCAGCCAGCGAGCACTTCATGTTTAGAGCACAGAGGAGGGGGCGCCACCCGCTTTAGAAGTTCAACCTATCTATCCCATGACAGCTCTTGAAAGACAGAAGAGACAAAATCATTTCCAGATTAATGAGTCAATGTTTGCAATAATTCATGTCTGTCCTTGTGCTTTTGAACTAGTATTTATTCTGACTTTTTGCAAACTTAAAGCAAATAAAAAAAATTAAAAAAAACTAGTTATGGAAAGAAGAAAATGATCGGATGGACGGGTTTATAAATTCTGTTCCATTTGTTGGGTCTAGCAGAAAGAACAGAGCAGGTGAGTCTGAATGGTTTCATATCTGTCACATGTCCACTTTCATCTGGGGTTCAACAGGGCTCAATTCTGGAGACACTTTTTATTTCTGTACCTTCTTCTTCTGGACTCCACCCTAGGCACAGAGTTTTTTTCATTGCTTTGTTAACAGCAAAGAAACGATTAAAACTGCTTCTGTCATTATGCGACCCTGAATTTCTTTTTTTTTTTTCAGTAGAACACGGCTCAGTTTTCCTGGCAAATCACAGTTTATTTTCAAACATTATGATGTTTTTTGTCCTCCGAACAAAGAATTGAAAAATGCATGTATTCTTCTTTATAACTACTAAAATAATGGATGATAGCAGAACGCTTTTGACTATTTTAACCATGTTTACATTTTCTGAAACACTTCAAGATTTGAGATTCATAAGACTCACTGGAAGTAGAGGTTTGTAGTGGTAGTAGTTTGTCATTTTTTGAATTTAAGATCAAACCTTTCAGAACTAAGAATGACTAAAAAACACTTTAAAATATACTTTAGAAAGCTATACAAGTAGGAAGTAGAGTTGAGAATCATAGCCAAAATATCCAGCTGGTTCAATTTTACTGAGAAGTTCACAATTTTCTGTCAAATTTCTGTAAAAAACACTTCAATCAAAAGCAGATGTATTTGTTTGGTTTAAAATTTGTTTTCACAACAACAACATTAATACTAATTCTTATACTACTGCTACTACCAATATTAATAAAAAATAATACTAATAATAATAAATCATATTTACTAGGCCTGCACAATATACCGCAAATTTATCGTTATCGCGATATCAAGCTGTGCAATATGCATATCGCAAAAGTCATCACAAATCGCAATAAATGGTTACCTTAAATATGCTAAAACAATCTTATGGCAGCTTGAAGCATTTAACGAATCAAATAAATCCATTTATGCATTTGACCAATCGGATGGACCCTTTTATGTTAGATGTTTGCATCCTACCTCGCCGAGGGTCATTTGGAGTATACATTTTAAACTGTTGCAGTGAAATGGGAATGATGCTTTTGGTTGTTTTGCTATTTGTTTATTTACCGCAAATTATATCGTTATCGCAATGTTGATCACTCATATCGCATATCGCAAGTTTTCCTCATCTCGCGCAGCCCAATATTTACAGTCAAAACTAACATAAAAGTTGTTTCTTTTTTTGCCTGGTAAAAAACAGAAATTTCCTTCAAATAAATCAATACATGGATTTGATGACTCAGTATTGACCTTTTTCTATTCATATTAGTAAGACATGAGTTAGGCTGGATTCACATGAATTTATTCATTGCCTTTAGTTGTTCTGTTGAAGTTTAAAATACTTCACATTTTTTATTACTGATCTATCTTCTTTAAAACCTCTGATCCGGTTTGACAAACAAAAACTGTAAATTCAGTAAAGAAAGCAGCAACACTTAAGTAGAAACAGCATCTTCTGCAGCTGCTGACATGCCGAATACAATTTAACCCCTAACCAAGTGCAGCTCCGACTGATTTTCCTCGTGACTGCTGGATGCCTCTCCTTTGAGAGAAAATGAACCTCATAATATGTCAGCAAAATGAAAACGGTGCGTTTACAGACGCCTCTAAAAGGAGGAAAAAAGGCAAATATTTACCTCTTTTTTTCCACTGCGCTGCGTGCAAACCGAGGTTAACGCCAGCTTAACTGAAAGCAGAACATCGATGCTCTGAAACCACAAACTAACAGAAGAGACGTTGGGTGAATTCCTTAGACTCAGTTGTTGTGCTTAAACCAAATGAATGACAAATGTAACGGAGGGACAGGAAGACGCAGTTAGTTTCTGGTTTGACTTGTAGAATCCAATCAGGAATATCAATGAGCAGAAGTTCTTCAGGAACACGGCCTAAAATCGTACCGCCAGCAGATCTGAAAACAATTAAATTGCGCTGCCACATCCGCATGTTCCTCTGCCAGCCAGAAAGCCTTTCTGCAGCACTCTGAAGCAGCAGGGAGAAAAACTAAGGCCGCTTCAGTCAAGAAGAAGAGACAGAAAAACTGGGAGAGTTGGAAGTTTGGAGCTCCTCTTTTCCACTCGAGGCCAGCTTTACAGTGCTGCTAATTTCAACACTGGTTTTGTTTTTATAGATATATAAACCTCACACATAATGAGGCTATTATGCAGGCCTGCACTGGTCCAACTGGGTTGTAATGTAAAGCATGTGCTCAGAACTACTGAAAGGTTACTGGATCCAAATAAAAATAAAAAAACTGAAATGAGGAAACAGTTTTTCTACTCCTCTCAGTCAGAAAAGATCAAATCCACCAAGAATAAAAGCCGGGGCGGGATGTTTCTGTATTAAACATTTAAACACGAAGAATACCGACCAGAGCCAAGAATGATAAGGAGGAAAAAGAAGACCAGGGAATACAGTGGTGCTGTGAAGAAGTAACTGCCTCACTTCAATTTTTACAGCCGAAATCCTATTCATACTGTAATTAAAAAAAGTAACTTTTTTCAAACTTGAAAGGCTTCTGTCAGGGAGATTAACAGACTTCATTGACACTTCGTTAGGCATTATCCCTAATTAAAATGGATTTTTACTTCACTTACAAACTTTAGCTAAACAGCTAAACAGTTTCTTTTGGTTTTTTTTTTTATATAAACAGTTTTAAGTGCAAGAGGGTGGAGTCTTAAATTATCTTAAAGTCGGGATGTAAAATTATTTTTTCAAAGATTTATGGACTCAAAAGTTTAGCTGTTTGGGAGAAATACTGAGAATGGTGCATTCTGGTCAGGATAAGGTTAAACTTCTTTGTTTACAATGATATTATCTTTAAGGGACATTCCTGAATTCCCCGATCGTTAAAGTCTCTTTGTTTATATTCACTCTGCATTCCTACTTATTATGTGGAACTTGAACACTGTCTTCCACAGGCTTGGAGCCGGGTCAGCTACTTGCTGTCACGGCTTCAACGCTCATGTCATACATGGTGGAGCTTTTGCAGAGGATGCTGGGATCTCTGCTTTTCCATGAAAACCTGCCGTTTCCTTCAAAGCATCGATGGAAAGACGGCCTGGGAGAGAGCTAGAGCGAGAACATTTATAACTTCCTGGGGATTCGAGTGAGCGCATACACACATGAACACATGCACACACACACTCACACAGACCACAGAGGGTTGATTTCAGCTTAAAGAAATGTGCTGACCTGCACTAAGCAGGAGCCAAGGGCAACAAAACACTAAACACAACGCTACTCTCTGAGCTGGGTACTTTCCCTTACTGCTTGCATTTAAACATGCTCTGGCAGTGCAGTACAAACTGTTGAAGTCTGTTTACCTCTTTACTGCCTACTTAGTAAAAAAAAAAAACTTAAAAGTTTCTTTTAACTCTATCTTGCTCCCTTGCTTTTGTCTGATCCATCCTTCAAGGATGATTTAACCAAAATGAGTCACTGTGCTTCCTGTATCGTCAGGAAATCCCCTCCTCTGAGGCTGCAGCGTTTTTTTGTTGTTTTTCTTTTAGATGTTCACATCCAGGCTGAGGAGGGAACATCTGGATGTTAGCATCAGGGCATCTGTGTCTCACCGTTAAGGTTTTTCATAAAGAGTTTTCCACTGTGACAGGAAGAGAAAAGATTCATTCCAGAGAGAGGCTTTTGGTCATCAATGAGTAAAAACTGTTGAGCTGCACAGCAAGAAAAGGAAGAAGGTTTGTTCAGGAACGTCTGCAAGTTGTACAAACTTTTTGTGTACTGAAAGTAAAATTTGCAATTTGTAAAAAAGAAAAGAAAAAGAAAGGTAAAAAGTAAGCAGATTTTAATATGTAGAGTGAATTGTGGACATTAACAGAACAGGGTGGGATTAAATAAGTTCGCTTCCTTCCACTCCCTTTCAAGCAATATTTATTAATATGTCTAATTATCCTCAGTTTGATTAGTTATTGTATGAATGTATAACTGATGATTGTATTGTTTTTGTGTATTATTCCTATTTGATTGCTTGAAATAAACCATTTCAAATCAAATCAAATAAAAAAACACGCACTAGCACCTGGATGATGACAGAAAATCATGTTCCAAAAAAGCAACAAAAATGTTTGTCTACACCTGACGACCCCCCCCCACACACACACACACACACACACATGTTTGCACAAAAGTTAATGTAAGACGAATGCTGTGAACTTTGACGAGTACGGCAGTGGCTCAGGTGGTTGAGCGGGTCCTCCAATGATCGAAGGGGTCGGCGGTTCGATCCCCACTCCCCCCAGCCACCTGTCGTTGTGTCCTTGGGCAAGACACTTCACCCTCCTTGCCTCCAGTGTGGCTCCACTGGTGTGTGAATGTGCATGAATGATCCCGGTGATGGTCAGAGGGGCCGTAGGCGCGAAGTGGCAGCCACGCCTCCGTCAGTCTGCCCCAGAGCAGCTGTGGCTACAACAGTAGCTTACCATCACCAAGTATGAATGAGGAGTGAATGAATAATGGACACAATGTAAGCGCTTTGAGTGACTTGAAAAGCGCAGATAAATCCAATCCATTATTATAATAGTGCATTTCTGGAATAATTACCATTATTAATATAACACAGATACCCATTTGATCTGTGATTGTTACATTGGTATGTGAATAATTACTACGACTTCTACCTAGACTACACAGCTGTTATATCTAATACAGGTTAAGTGATTATAATACTCCCGTTTGAATTCAAAGATCATTTTGAGACAAAGAAAAGAAGAGAATGCCAAAAATATATCTTCTGACTATAACACACTGATAAGAACTTATCTCCCATTACTTAACCATGTTTACTAATTAGGCATTACAACACCGGTACACTTTATGAATTTTTACCGGTTTTTCTTCATCATTCAATAAAAGTAAACTTTGGGAGGAGAAGACCAAACACATTAATGAGAAAGTATTTGTAAACATCTGCTAAAACTCTCTTAACGCTCAGGTTAAATGTGGAGTACAGCAGGGTTATTATTTGGGTCCACTGTCGTTCCCCTGCTTTCTCCCAGCCTGAATGCTTATTGCCACTACTGTGTTCCCCCGCATTTCAATATTCGCGGTTTCACGTATTCGCTGATTTTTTTCCAGTCATGTGACTCCTCCGGTTCATCACAAAAACTTAGCTCAAGACGCTTGTATGAGACTTTTGGGTCCAAAGGAGGTGCTGCAGGGGACGAGGGGAGCGGAGATGAAGAGCATGCGGATGAAGAGCATCCCCGCCGGCTGCTAAAGAACATTTCACAGCTATTTCCACCGGTTCCTGAATCGCTATAATCAAGAGTTTGTGCCCCTGCGCGGAGAAATGGCATCAGCTGACTCAGAAGCGGCCGCAATATTCCCCAATACGCTGAGGAGGATAATCGTGGAGAATAATCATCATGCGGAGCAGGTGTTTAATAAGGATGAAACCGGCCTCTTCTGGAAGAAGATGACCTCTCACACTTAAGCGATGAAGGAGGAAGCACGGGCTCCTGGTTTTAAAGCACAAATCGACACTAATAATATGTGGTATAAAGTACGCTCCGGTACAGTCTATTGCTCTGAATTAAAAAAAACTCTTTATGTTGAGCATTATTCCTAATGTTTTACAAAGTATCAGAAATGTTTCAGAAGTGGTTTTTAATAAGTAAGGATCGGATCGGTGACAGACAGTCGTCTGCCGTGAGGGTGGGGGGTTCCAAATATTTGCAGATTCTGCAGATTCGTGTGTCTCTGGTCCTGAACCCCTGCGTATACGGGGAGAATACTGATTAATGCTGTTTTAATGCAGTCCGGTTAATTAAAACAAATGAGTGCATTAGAAATTACACAGTGCAAGTATTTAATGAGTATTTAATGAGCCGTAGTTTTTACACTTTTGTACATGTTTTACTTTATGAAATTTTTTCTTTGGATCTGGGAGTGCGTTAAATCTGTTTTTAGCCTTAAAATCACTTTTGATAGCAGTAAGTACAACTGTAAAATTAGTCCTGTGTGGAAATGTTCAGATCCCAGTGTAACTGCATGGTTTTTTACTTCTTTTTTTTCAGAAACTCCTTTCTCAGATGCATCCACACCCTCAATCCCTCATTTTGAAGCTTCTTATTTAAAAATGTAAATTTTGTTATTCATTTTACTCTTTACTATTTCTTATATTACTAAATTCTTTTTTTTCTCATCCTCAGACAGCCTCACAGCTACTTTCCAATCATGATGTAGTCAAATAATTCTGCACCGATTAGATGTAAGCAATGGCTTTGTGTGCTTAAAATGCTAATATTCTAATATATATCAATTAAATTGCGATTTATAGGGAATTATTTCTTCATACATGCACGTTTTTCCTAAAAACTACTGGAAGATTTTTACAGCTGCAAAGAATATACATTTTAATGAGTTATGGTGTTTGAATTTCACACAAAAATGGTAACACTCGTGATGGATTTTATGCTTTGCAGCATGAAAACACCAGGGCCTGCAGGGCTGCTGTTGTTTCCGTGATGTGAACTGTTAGCTAAAGATGTTCTCCGTCCCCAGAACAGGAACATATAGATACAAATGTTGGTGGTATGTCTGATTGATCCACCTGTTTGATTTTCAGCAGCTTCTCAGTGGATCAGCAGAAAATATCTTATTAGCACTCCATCTCTGTTCATCTTCAGCACAAAAGAGAAACATAAAGACTCGGTAGCCCAGGTAGGACCTTCTGACTAATTAAGTTGAGATACAAATGTGAAAATTTGCTGTTAGGATCCCTCAACTCTGAACAACCAAATCAGGCAGAATGAGCGTTTTAGGATAGGATTCTGTCTTCCAGCACTCTGTTACTTTTTTAATGCATCTGTTTAACATATCTGATTGAGACTTTTTGTTTGCCACGGCTTTCCTTGCTGCTATTGTTTGAAGAAGGCGAAAGGAGGAGCAGGGTACCTTGTTCCAGCAGGAGCAGTGAGCATGGCACGGTTGGCAGGTGACTCCGGGGGAATCTGCGGCCTGCGGCGGGGACGTGGCCTGGCGGGTGTGGATGGGATGCAGCTGTGGATGACAGACGGCAGCTCGAGCACCAGCAGGTCCTGCTGCTAAAGCCTCTCCTCCACTTTTACTTGCCTGAAATGACAAAAGATTTAGCGAAAGACGACGAATGTGACTGAATGTTACCTGCAGATGAAGACAGGGCAAAATGAAGTCCACAGAAAAGGGAAAAAAGCTTTTTAGATGTCTTTATTTGATTAAAAAGATTAAACAAGTCTTCAATAAATGACCAAAGCTCTCAAAATAAAAACTTTTATTATTCTCTAATGGTGATTAAATCTTACTTTGGCTGCTGTTTGCTTGTGTGTGGCCACAAACTGATCTTTTCTTAGATAAACTGTAGTTTGCAGCTGGAAGCTTTTCCACCACAAGTTTGTAATTTAACTGATTTAGATCCCTCAGCCGGCCTGTCATTGAGCAAGACTCACCTGCAATTTTGTACCAGGACTCGTTGGTTCCCACTGTTGTTAACTTGTGCTACACTTGTTACACTTTCATTTTGTCAAAACAGTTCAAACGTAAAAAACGCTTTAAAAAAATCCTCATTTGTGAGTTGCAAGATGTGACAACTGCAATTCTAAATTCACAAGAAATCTGCTTCAAGGCATCTGGATTTTACGCATCAATTCTGCTGAATAAACTAAGAATCTGGCTACTTAATTTTTCGAAGCTGATGTTTCTGCTTCCTTTAAATCAGTGTTTTTCAACCAGTGTAGTGTGCTGTGGGAAGTCGCCCTCACTAACTGATCTAAAAACATTTTCCATCTTCAGGATATCAGTTTTGTGTTCGTCCAAACAGGCCCTGATAAAACACTGAGTAGTTAGGAATATGAAAGATCGTAAAATACTTTTTTCTTTGTGTTTATTTGATTCTATTAAAGTTATTTTGATAAGAATGACTGTAGCTTCAGCTGTTTTAGGAAAAGTCCCGCCCCTTTAACAGTCTCTGCCAATCATTCTTGGAGGCTTAATCACATGTCATCAGTCTGACCAATCAGAAGTGGTTAAAGTCTTCACTTCCTTGTTCTGATTCAGCTCATAAAGTCGCTCAGTTCCAACAAAAATACCAGCTAAAGCTCGTCTTTAGTGGTGTACAGAATCCGGTGTTAGACCGTGGAAAAAGTGAACAAAACAATGAACCTCAGAGAAGCGAGTCTGTCTGCGTCTGGCAGCTGTTTGCACAACATCTCCCATGATGCATTGGGTTAAAGTGACAGCGTCTCAGCGCACATGAGTCTTTCGTAATAAACTTCTTGAAACCACAACGAACAAGCATCAAACAGTTTTTAAATCTTCTAACTTAACTTTTATTACATCTATTAGAAAAAAACAGCTGCAGCTTCCAGCTTTTTCTGGAATTATCACAAAAATGCATGTGAGTTTGTAGAGGGGCTGTAGATCAATACAGACTATGAGTTTCTCCTTTTTTTTTTTTTTTGGATGCTGGTGTGCCGCGGGATTTTTGTTTGGGTTAAAGTGTGCCATGGCTCAAAAAAGGTTGAAAAACACTGGTCTAAATAACTGGTGCTAAAAGCCTCTTCCTCTATTCATAATGAGAACGCCTCGTTATGGATGATTGGTCATTTTTCAGCTCAATTTGACATCAAATTTTAAAATGATGTTCAATTATTGCTATGTTAGATAAAAACCTTAAAGGACCACTCCGATTAAAAATTTTTTTTTTGTGGTTTTTAACATGTTCTTGCTCTAGCGTTTTTATGATGATGGAGGACATAAATAAAGAATATTAGGATCAAACTGCATATCTGAATATTTCTTTAGTCAAATCATTGTAAATTAGGAGCAGATGATAAAGTGGAATTTGAAAAAGAGCTTATTGTGACACAGAATCTACACTAGGCGGGCCACAAGCTCCATGATCTGCTCCATTCTGCTGCATCTGCTTGCAGACAAACAGATCCATATATGTATACATTTTCCTCATCTGAGCTGTTATCTAGGTCAAACCTGTACGGCTGGATAGCTCCAATATTGCTCTCCATTTTTGTTGCACTGGTAATGTTAGGTTGGTAATGTGAGGGGCTGTAAGCTAGCAGGAGAGCATGTAAACAGAGAGCTCTCAGTTATGGGTGATGGAAAGGATGCAGGGTTTCTCAGTGGCAACAGTCCAGCCCACAACTTTCTAATGATACTACTGTATAAAAAACTACTAAGCTACTGTGTGTCCTAGAGAACGACAGCTTTGCATTGGTGGTTTTCAAGGTACATGTTTGCTTTGCTCCAAATAATTTAGATTAACACTTTAAAGTCATTCTCTGCACATCTTTTAAACTATTGTAAAAGTGATCCAATAGTCTTTCAGTTGTGGTTATGCTGTTTTTAGCCAACATCTAAAAACCTGTGTTGTTGTCTAGGACATAGTTTCTGCAGAGCAGCAATAGTTCATTGGAATTTTGCCCCTGAGTTGTGGGCGGTACTGTTGCTGCGAAGTAAGCCTGCCCCCATTGCCCTTCATCCGTCTGTTTACATGCCCTCCTGCTAGCTTGCAGCCCCTCATAACCCTGTTTGCTTTAGAATAGTTACTGATTCATTTTGGAAAAAACATTAGGTTAAAAAAGTAAAAAAAAAATTTTTAATTAAGCAAGTAAAACAACTATTTTCATTCTAAGGGAGACGATTAAAAATTTCGTGTTTCTTAAAAAAACTGGGTTACCATAATATAATATACTAAGGACCCCATGACCTTTGACCCTATGGCCCCTCCAGCCTCACCTGCAGGAGGTCCTGGATCTGGCCCTGGATCTGGCCCAGCTGCTGCCTCAGCACCTGCTTCTGGTGGAAGCTGAAGGCAGGGTGGTTGGAGGCCATGGTGAAGAGCAGCAGGAACTGCTCCTCCGACCCCCCGTCGCTCAGCGGCAGCCCGTAGTTGTTGATCACCGAATCAATGTGGGTCAGGGTCCGGAACAGGACCCCGGCGGCCTCCCGGTTGTCCGAGCCCAGCAGCGCCAGGGAGACCAACAGCTTGCTGCGGACCACCTCGTCCGTCATGTTGGTGAGAGCCGCCAGGTCCGCGGGGTTGTTGGCTTTGATCTCTGCATCCCGCAGGCAGTGGTAGTCCTTGCGGGCCAGGTCCTCCAGGCACGCGCCGATGAAGCGCAGCTCGATCGGGACGCAGAGGTCCAGGAGGCCGCACAGGAACTCCGCTCTGTGCGCGGAGGTGAGCGCGGAGAACCAGCGGTACACCTCCTCCCTCTGAACGCAGCTGCGGCTCTCCACCATCCTCACGCGCATCCACGCGCGCTCTCACTAAACTTTCACACTTGGAAGTAAACTTGACATCAAAGAAAGAGCGCGTGCGTGTGCACGTGCCTCGGCCGCTGAAACTAGTTATGACACGCGTTTTATGTTTTTGTTTTTTTGAGGGTGTAAATAACCAAATAAAGCAGCAGTTGTTGTTTCTTTTGTTTTCAGAGCGGCAGCAACTCTCGAACGGGCCTTTTGCTGATCATAATCTCGCCTCACCGCGGAGAAGCCGGAGTCCCTCCGCTGTGTCCGCCTCCGCCGGCCGGACCACCGCGCGCCGCTCTTTCAGGGAGCCGTTCGGTCGTTCAGGGAGCCTCCAGTCGGGGTTTCCGATGCTTTCTGTCTATCGTGGACCTCCTCTGCTGTGGTCATGGTCTCATTACACAGAACGAGGGGCAGCGAGGAGCACGTTTTTTTTTTTTTTTTTTTACTGTAAAAACAGCCCGGAGCTCCTGTTTACGGCGGCTGACATCAAAACTTTCCCGAGAAGAAGCCGCAGCTGCGGGCAGAAAAGTCTTACCTGAAGACAGCTCGTATGAATAAACTTTTAGTAAATGGCAGCTGAATGGGTCCCACATTAAGCCTAAAAACACCCCCAAAACAGCTGTGTTTAACATTAACTGCTATGACGGAAAAGACCAGCCCATCGCATGAAACTCTCTGTTCTGATTGGCTTAAACACCTGTCCGTTATTAAGTCAAGCTTCCTGATTTGTTCAGATGGATTTCCACTGCCTGAAAGCTTCACATCTTTTCTATTGCTTTCGTAAGTGTGCCAGTTGAGTTGTCATTGTTATGACACATCTGGACTCTACTAATTACACTTTTTTTAGCCAACTAACTTAGCCAGCACTTTTTATACCAATCCAGTTTGACTCTAGTGTTAAATTTGTTTTATAAAATTATTGGGGGAAAAATACAAGTATTCGTAGAATGCTTTAAATCACTCTTATATGTGTGTATTTGTGTGTGTCATAATTATTTTCATTGAAAACAAAAACACTTTAATCAGTTTTTTTTAGTTCTCAAAAGGTCCAAAAGGTGGCGCCAAATTTCGTACTGGAACACCTGATGCCATTTTCGCTATGAAAAAC
Source organism: Oryzias latipes (assembly GCF_053564925.1). Classification (NCBI taxonomy): domain Eukaryota; kingdom Metazoa; phylum Chordata; class Actinopteri; order Beloniformes; family Adrianichthyidae; genus Oryzias; species Oryzias latipes. The sequence goes on along the minus strand of NC_136242.1, from coordinate 27,263,477 downwards.
CATCTTTATCATTTAAAAAAATATTTTTGTAATTATTTTTTTACAATTCATTCTCTGCATGATTCACTTTCTACATTAAACTCTGTCAAAATATCGCCCTTGTATCGACACAAACAAGTGTCGCTATGGCAACCCACTCCTCTGCATCAGAGATTATGCACAACTTCACGTGCAAAGTTGGAAAACAACTTAGATATATAGAAAAGAGAGAGAAAAAAACAACAAGGAGGAGAAGGGGGTTTTCTTTGAAACACTTTCATTATTTTCTCCACACAACTGAAAAACAAAACAGTGTTTCCAAGAAAGAAAGGAAGAAAGAAAAAGAGAGAGGAGATACAAACTATAAGGAGAGCTCGGCATGCTGTAGCATGCTGCAGATGAATAGAGTGGTGCACAGCATCCTCACCACCTGGATGGCACACAGCAGACCCTCTTGGACCAGTTTCAGTTTGCAACCCACCATGAGATCAAGAACATGTACGCGTGAGGTTGCAGGCACCTTGGACTGCTGCAGTAAGGTAAAGATGCACCACAAATGAGCCATCTTACTCACCAAAAAAAAAAGGGAAAAACTTGCCAGCTGTCCATGAGGTTGTTACCGATGGCAACGGACACGGCGGCTGGTCAACCATGTGAGTTACAAAAAAAGAGACAGGAGCACCTATGATTGCATTTTGATGTTGGGGGATGTGAACAATACAAAACTTGCTGGGCTGTTGTTCCTAAATAGGGGTGTAACGATTCATTTTAATAATATCTTAATGTGTGGTTGCTGATACGATTCATAGTCGAATTAAAAAAATATTTTTTTCTCTTCTAACTTGTCCTGTCCAACAACTGAGCAAACAGATGAGAGCTGAAAGCCTTTTGTTTTGGACCGGTTTTACTATTACAATAGGGGGTTATGTATCCTTGGATAGACAGGGTGTATATTTGTATAAACCCCTTTTTTAATGTTTTTTTTAAATCATGTATTCATTTATTACATTTTCTGTTGATGTTAATTCATTTTGAATGATCTGATTCACTAACTTAAAATCGATCCAGGACATCTTTTAGCCAAAAAATTCAAACAAGATGGCTCAGAAAGAAATACCTGGTACTGACCAGTGCATGTGTAGTTTTCCGGATTCCTTGTATATCTTGCAAGGTAATCAAGTGCAAATTAAATATATATACAAATAAACAAGTAAACAAGAATTAATGACAAATACATTCAAGTTTTAGTTTACTAAAGTTCAGCCCGCTGTTGATTTTCCACATCAAAAGAATGCAAAGGGAACATTATTAGAACATTCTATCACACTGTATATTAAATTCAAAGTGTTTCCACACATTGGACTGGAATGATGGGCTAATCAGTTTTTGCTGCCATCATGTGAATGTTGTCCGCTGTAATGGCACTTGATTGTTTTTACTTTAAAGTAAAATAAACCTTTAGTGTCTCAATCCAAATGGTATTTTCCAAGATTGATATCATGGATTGATTTCATTTAGAAATGATTTCAGAATAGTGTAGGTCGATTTGATTAACAACTTCTCTCAGACAGATCAGTCCAGTTGGATTGTAGGAATAGAAATCGATTCGCAGATTAAGTTGATTAATCGTTACACCCCTACTCCTCAAGCATTTCAGTTATGCTTTTAGACTCAACAAAGACGTGTCAGTGCATGCGCCGTTGCATTTAAATGGATTTGCATTAAAATAGTTATTTTAACTGATCTCGCCATATCATAGATGCTAATTTCCTAAATCTCTCCGCCTTTGCAGCCACCTTTGCGTTGGTAGAGTAGGCGCAGGGTTTCACTAAGGATGACCTGCTTCCAACAACCTCCAGCTCAGAGGAAGCTCTGTCCTCGACTGGTGTGCATGTGTGTGGAGGTGGGAGTGGGAGGAAGAGACGGGGTGCGCACGGCTGATGCTTGCAGGCAGGACGCTGGATGCGAAGAGCCTAATCGGTGACCAAGCTGCTCTGAAAACGCTCGCGAAAAAACACGGCGATACAGAAACAGCAAAACCTGCACGGGATGAGAAAGGAGGAGACCTGGAGATGGAGCGCCCTCTCCTATTAGCCAGCTGAATGTGAACCATCAATAACAACAGCCGGGCTGCAGGAGGTACCAAAAACAAAAAGGCTGGAGTTTTACAAAGAGGTTAAAAAATAAAGAATAGAGCCATCAACATATTGTACTTGAGAGGAAACATCCATAAATAAACCAGAAGATACAAATCTGTTGAAAACTATGATTTGAAATGAAAAAGTTCATCAGTTCTGTCTGCACGCTCGCCGGTCGAAGAGCCAGATCGACTCAGCCTACTTGTTTGGAGCTGTCTACGCTCACTCAAGTCCAGGTTCTGGACAGCATTTCGTCCTTGTAGCCCAGCTTTTTGGACCGTTCCTTGGTCTTCTTTGTGGTTCCAAAGGAGCGGGACTGAGCTCAGAGCCCTCCTGGGTCCTCATCCTCCATCTCTGGGCGCAGACAGGGGCAGCAGATTGGCCCTAATACTCAGAAGAATTGATAGCTGTTTTAGCATAGTTGACTCTTGAAGCAGTGCTGTCTTTAAATAAAAAAGTGTATAAACAAAATAGCCACTGCAATGTTGAGCAGAATCACCATGACAACCAGGATGGAGCTGTAGGCCTGCGTGGGAGAAAGATAAAAAAAAGAGAAGAGAGTGTGTCAGTATTAAGGACGCATACAGAGAAAATTCACACACTTGAGGCTGTTTTCAGACATAAAAAAACACATTCAGCCTCCATGCAAACACACAGCCAGTCATTTCAAACCATCATCTCTCAGGCAGAAACAAAGAAGCTTGTTTTAAGTGTTTGTGAGTTAAAGAAGACATCAGCTTTAGTGAAATCCGCTATAAATCTTTTTCTGATTTCATTCCACGCAGGAAAAGACAGTTAAAGTTCATCTTTTCAGAGAATCTTGAAAAACGACATAAATCTTTAAATAAAACAGTCATGCAGCATCTTATACAGAATATGTTTTGCATCTTTAAAAATAAATATTAAAATTGCGCTTATTTGTCCATAAAATGTTTTTTTATATTAAGCTGACAACATTTAGCCAAAGTAAGGCTTGTATTAAGGCTTTTGTTTTGATAAATTACAGATTATACGATTTGATTTTGATTTGATTCATTGATTTATTTCAAGCATTGTAGTCAAAGCAATAAAAGAATTTACACATATTTATCAAACTTTTTACAGAAATGTTGAAATACATAGATAAAAAAGACAGAACATAAGACAAAACAAAAAAGTCACTTAAATCACATTTGCTTAATTAATTTACAGTGATTATTAACTAAAGTCAAGTAGAGCTTGATTTATTGCCTGAAAAGGAGTGGGAAGAAGTGAATTTATATAATCCCACCCCTACTGAGTTAATTCATTTTATAGTTTTACAGTTTTTGTAATCCAATTCTGATCCTATAGATTCTTTTCAAGTATCAAAAGCCAGTGCCTAGTAATGATTGATTATCTTCATAAAACATTTATTCATGATTTTAGTAAACAGTAATCATTATGTAATAATCATTGCTTATTATTAGAACACATTATCACATTAAATTATTGCTACACGTTGCAGATCAAGTAAAGAAAATCAATATCTTATTGATTGTGATTCAAACATCTTACCAATCATTATTGCACATTACAAGTAACATAAATATATTTAAGTAAGATAAGTAATATAAGTAATTATAAGTTAAAAAAAAGTATTACAAAAAATCACACAAAGAGCAAACTTGTGACAACAGCCTGTTTTTCTGAATAACAGTAACTCTGGTAGGTCTCCAGTAGGTGGCGGTAACAGATTAGAGTGTATTTAGACAGCTGGAAACCAGGCTGCATTGTAAAAAAATGTCATAGTTAATGAATAAGAACATTAAACTGCGATATTCATGCCGGAAAACCTAATAAATAAAATTCGCATTTAACATACATTTGACCGTGTTAGAGTAAATAAATTAAAAACCTTATATTCTAAATTTCCTTTTTTCCTAAAACTTATTTTAAAATACTAAATGACAACTATCCATCTAAACAACGTTTAGGACTACAATTTAATATAAATGATATTTTGTGAACATTCTGCGAAAAAGAAATTGAATTGAATTTTTCTTTTGTCCCCAATTAAAAATGTTTTGTAAAGAACTAATGAGCTGTAAAATATTTTCTCAAAACTGGCAATTTTTTCATTAAACACGATCATATTTGGTATCAATTAGAAGAAATCCGTATAAAGATAAATCTCTGCCTTGCTAAATTTTACAAAAACAATTAAAAATACATGAAGCCCCCACCAAAAATTTAGAATTTACAAAAATGAATTCAAACTATATAGATGCGTGGCTAAAAAAAAACCCAATTAAAATCATTATTATTAATTTTGCCGCTCTCTCGAAGTTTTATCTTCATTTCATTAGTTGTATTTTTTCTGTTTCCCTCTGCATTTGTTCCCTCTGTTTGCATACACGCCATGTCTTCATTGTAGTTAATTTTTTTTGTAATGTGTTAATTGCTCAATAAAAAAGAAAAAAAGAAAACAGGTTGGACTGTTTTGACTTTCTGTAATAGACTTGAAATTGAAGTCAGTTCAAAAAATAACCACTAGAGTCTTGTTACAATAATCAGTCATATTTTTTTGCATTTTCCTGTTTTGTGAAGCACTTTGAATTACTTACGAATTGTGTACAAATTGTGCTATAAAAAAACTTGCCTTGCCTTATGAAGTAAAATTGGCAAATAAACAGATGTTGAAGTACTTGCAATGTGGTTCCAAAGTCTGTTTTCACATATGGAGTAAGATATGAAGTTTGAAACATTATCTTTGTTATCGTCTTACAACTGACAGGTGACCGCTGAATGTACAGCTCTAAACCACCCTTACTGTGCGGCTCTAATGACAATCCTATTTGTCCTGCCTTTTATACTAAAAAAAACTGACTTGAAACCATTCATTTTCTATTCCGTTCTTCCCTTTCGGGGTCACGGGGCTGCCGGAGCCTGTCCTGGCCACTTGTGGGCGAAGGCAGGGGACACCCTGGACAGTTTGCCAGTCTGTTGCAGGGTAGAATGTCCTCAATCCCACACCCATTCACTCTCATGCTCACATTCACACCTAGGGACAATTTAGATTAACCAATTAACCTATGAAGCATGTTTTTGGATGGTGGGAGGAAGCTGGAGTCCCCGGAAAGAACCCATGCATGACTGCCCCCCCCCCCCCCCCCCCCCAGGTGGAGAACATGCAAACATCGAAAGGTCCCCATTCATGTTCTGTGCCACCGTCACTGGGTGATATCAGCACAAACTTGTTTTTTTTGTTGTTTTTTTACTTCTCCTGTCCAGCAGCTGAGCAAGCAGATCAAAGCTGAAGGCCTCTTGTGTTGGACAGCTTTAACTGTTACAATAGGGATCTTCAGACAAACTAAGTATATATTTGTATGAACCCCTTTCGTATTTGAGGCTAAGATTTATTCATAATTATTATGTTTACATGCATTCCTAATCTGGCATTGGTCAATCTAAGCTTGGTGTTATCTTTTTGTCTTCAGTGTGTAAACAGATGTTGTGAAGGACTCTGGTTTAGTGGCTCCTTAGCAGATGTTTGGGTCATGGAGGTGAAGGTCAGTCCATCTGACCTCCAGCCCACCCAAACAGCTGCAGATCTTTGGATAATTCCAAACATGACCCCTCTCTGCAAACACGAATTTGTCTGGAGTTAAAATAATCTGCTCTTTTTAAATAATTGTGTTTAAAAAAAACAACCTGCAGAGATATCAAAGTTTTAATTAAGTCTGAAATAATTTTAGCAACGACTGCTGAGGGAAAATGAGACTGAATGCAGCAGTTTGCAAGGCTGTTCAGCTGCATTAGAGCTGAACACATTTCTGTGGAGGAAAACAGGCGGAGCGACGGCTAAACAAATGTCTGTTAATCTGCAGGATCATCCAAAGTTTTAACTTTGACCAACAGAACCATGAAGGAGTCTTAATTACATTCCACAAAGGCTTTCACATGGGTCTCCTGTATTTTAAAACGGGTTTGCTTGTCATGTTGACCAGATAAAGTCATTTTTGTGGTACAAATATTTAATTACTACAAGAAAAGAAGAGTTTTAGGGCCAGGTTACAAAAACAAAAACATTTTTTTTTTAAATACGGCTTTAAAGTCCTAAATTTATGAGAAAAAAGTCATAACTGTTAAATTACTAGGATAAAGTTGTATATTTATGACATTAAAAGTCAAAAGCTAAATTTACGAGAGAAAAAACACCAAAATTGTTCGTTTATCGATCTGTGCTCAAAGATAAAAGATGTGAAGTGTTTTGTGAAGCTTTGTTTCCAGATAGGTTTTAAAATCAAAGAAATTCTGAACTTTTTGGAAACTCGAAACCAAATTATTGTTAGTGTAGCCGGCTTTCTGGGGTTTGGTGTCGGTTATGAGAAGTTTCAAATGTAAAATTAAAAACTAAAGAGCTCAGAGACTCGTTGGAGTGTATGTAACTCAATTAATATTTTATTCAGTAAAACACCTGTTTGGAAATGTCCCATGATGCACTGGGCTCAGTTTCTTGTTCTGCTCTCTTCTTTTTTGTGTAAACTAATCTCTCTTAACTTTGTTTTCTTTACTGCTGCCGTTTTGCTTGTCAAGATCACGTAGTCTGACATCACATAAAAACATTTCCACTGAACTGATATCTGCACTGAACTGGAATGTGGCTTTTTTCACTAACTGGTGCTGCAGAGATGAGCTGAACTGAGATGAACCCAAAGACAGCAACGCTGCCTGATTTATTAAAGCAGATTCTGATAAGCGAGCCACAGTTGCCGAGAGACGTTCTTGAAAAAACACCCCAAACAAAAAGGCGGGTGACGTTGAAGTACTCCATATCTCCACTTTAAAGCACCCCCCCAAAGGTTTTTCTTTTTTTAATCTTAAAATACAGGACTGTCTAATCTCTCCCATGCAGTGATGCATTTGTGCTTTCAGGACTTGTGGGCTTGACAACAGAACTGTGGTCCTTTCTGGTCCTCAACCAGAAGCTGGAAAACACCGCAGAACTGCAGTAGTCTGAGTGCTGAGCAGATCTGGAGTGCGGGGTAGATTATGTTTACCTGTTCAAAGCCTTCTCTCTGGGAGGTTTACCTCACATATTCTGAAGACCTGTGAAATCATTCAGCTCTTTTTCTGTCTGCCATCATCGATGCAGATGGGAAAACTTGGAGGTCTAGGATAAACCTTGCTTGTGTAAATATGGGCCACTGGGACGCTCAGAAGCTGAATTTTCTGAATGATGCTTCTGAGTGGACGTGGAAGTGATGCTTTGTAGCTTTTATTGCAGAATTAGCTGGAAGCGTCCAGCAGGAAGTGATTGACTGAGCGGCGTTGGTCTCCACGGTGCTCCCTGTTTATCTTTGAGATAGCATCTATGTATGTTACACAAATCTCACTTGCTTCTCTGCTGCACCACTGTTACCGACACACACCGACCGATTGGCCGCCGCTGAAGCAAGGCATACACTGTTCCCTAGCAACAGAGCGCCGGCGAACCAATAGGGGGCTTTCTGTGAGGAAGGGGCCAGTTTTCTCTTCTGCTGTTACTAAGGTGCAGAGAGGACCGCCGGGGCTCCATCTATCTGTTCGCTGTGTGTGAGCATGTTTGCGTTTTACACCTCTTACAGGTAGACGCATCAGAAAGCTGCAGAAAGATTTGCATTAAGGATGCGTGCGCAGCAGCGAATATAGGACTGGGTTATTTTTCTGCTTCTATCCCTGTTGCTTCATTAGCTAATGCTGCAAACACATTATCAGGATTACCAAGGTTCATGCCGTCCCCTATCCCAAATCGGGCCAAAAAATCATATTAGAGCGGCGTAATCTCCCCTCTGCTCACTCATAGCACACAAAATCTTTTATTTCACAAGGTTAAACGTCCCGTGGGATTATCTTAATATGTGGAATAACACGGAGTTATGTCACTGCGGATGGGGAGTGCTCTCATGACAGTAAATCCTTTTAGTAAAATCAGTGCGTGGAGGTGACATGGCAGATATGACAAATAATAACATGCAGCTGCTGTCCCGTTATGGAGCTCTGCAGATGTCCAAAAGAAAGGGGGAAAAAAACCACTGTAACATACTAAACTTTAAATAAAATAATTTAATATATTAGCAGAAGGAGATAGTTTTTCCTGAAAATTATATATATCTTCTTTTATTAAAGTGTCCTAATGATTGTAAAATATTTAAAATATATCACAATAAGCTTTCGTTCATCTTTGTTTCTCACATAAAAAAGAAACCTTAATTTTCCTCTCTGATCATCTTTTAATCCACACTAAAAGCGTTCCCAGTGGTCTTTTTTTTATTATGATCTTGTACTTTTTAAAAAAAATTAAAAAAACAGTGTAGTTTCTAAGACATAGCTTCAGCAGGAGATCATTAGAAAATCACTCTCGGGGGGGGGGGGGGGGGGGGGGGGCAGCGGCGCCGGATGGGCTGCCCATCTGCACCTGGGGCTGGGATCGGCCCTTCCCTGGCTCTGGGACGGGATGGGACAACCCTCTCGGGGCCCCCGGTCGCTCTGGGTGTCATCCGCTTCGGCTGCGGGGTCTGGGGTGGGGTGGGGTGGGGGGCTTGTCGGCCCTGTCCTGTGGGGGGGCGTTCTGGGGGGGGGGGGCGGGGGGCATTATTGGTACGGGTCGGGGGGGCTAACGGGTCGGGGTCTCCGCTGAGGCAATCAGTGGTTGCCTCGGCCGGTTGGCCTCCTCGGTCCCGTCAAGGCCTGACCAGAGCTCCTCTAGGGCCGGCGTCTGGGGGTGGGGGCCTGGGCTTGCTCCGGGGGGGGGGGCGACGCTTTCTGGCTCCTCTCTCTCTGTGTGGGGTAGGTGGTGCCGGGCCTGGGGTGTCGGCGCCTCCGGGGGTGGGGCCCCTGGGCTGGGTGGCCCTGGCCCCTTTTCTGGGGGGGGGGGCTGGGGGACAGCTGTTTGACCACCGGGGGACAGTCTACCAGCTGTCCCCAACTTACCCCCTTCCTCATATAACCTCATATTGGGGTGAGGGGGTGGGGGGTCTAGCCTGCGATGCGCCTTGTGGGGGGGCTACTTGGCAGTGGCCCCCCTCCTATGGTTGCCGTATGGAGTGGGCCCCCCCTCTTTCGGTTTTATTTGCACCTTAGACATGTAGGGTCCTTGGTAGGGGGGGTGCTTGGACATCACTGCAAGCAAGCAGCAGATGTCCTCCTGGCACCCTACCTGCCAATTTTAACCGCACCTCAGACATTTAGGGCCCCTTGGTGGGGAGGGTGAGGGGACATCACTGTGAGTAATCAGGAGATGTCCCCTTAGTGCCCTACTCACCAATTTTAACTGCACCCCCCTTAGTACACACACCCCTACCCCTTCAATATATACATTCCAACATAAACACACACGCATGCACACACACACCCTCTCAAACACACATACACGCACACACATTTTGCAAGGAAGGTGGGACCTGGGTCCATCTGTCCCCTACCCCCTCCCTGGTGGGGGGTGCGGGCCCCTTGGCGACGGCGGCCGTGTCCCTTGGGTGCCGGCTCCTGGGGCCCGGCGGTGCTCTCTCCGCACGGTGGGGGGGTTCATATTACACCTGAGCCGGGGGTTTTCGTGTCCCTGGGGGGTAGGTCCTGGTCCTTGCCCCTGAGCGCTGGGCCCCGCAAAAACTTCCAACATGGCCGAGCCTGGTCGGCCCATATTTATAACACCCCTTGTGGACCACCCTTTTTTCCCCGGGGTTCCCCCCTCCTGGGCGGGGGCGGGGTGCCCCTGCCTTGCTCCTCCCTGGACCAACCGTGGGCCGGGTGGGTGGCTGCCTGGAGTGCGAAGCGGGTCTCCCTTGGGGGGTCCTGGCTCGTACCTGGGGTTGGGGCGGGGGGATGCCCGGAACTCCTGGGTGGTGGTGGGGTGCTCGTCTGGGGCTGTGGGCGTCCTTCTCCGGTGGGGCCCTGCGTTGGGCTCTTCCGGCGCGGCGGGGGGGGCTGCTTTCCTGGCTGGGCTGGGGCGGCGCTCTCTTTCCCTCCGCGCCTCCCTGCTCTCTGGCTCTGGGGGCCTCGCGGCGGTCCTGCTGGCCCTGGCCTAGGTGGCGGTCTTGGTCGCCCGGGGGGCGGTTGTTCCCTGCCTGTTCCCGTGTGGCGTCGGGGGAATTACGGCTGCCGCTGCTGCTGCGGCGGGGGTCTGGGTGTGGGGGTGGCTGGGCGCTCCTCCTCCTTCTTTTCACATTCCACCATCCATTTTAGAAGAACATAAACACTCACCTGAGCACAGGTGTTAGCTCACCTTTGCACTAATAGTTTGCATGATTGAATGAATGAAAGATTTCACACTAGTTGGTTTAAAGGCATAGGTATGCGTTCGTGAACACTATCTGTTTTGTGCACATGTTGACATGTGGACATTTTTTGCAGCTAGCAGGTGTGTTGATAATATTTGAGTGTGTGTGAACAGGCCCTGCCCTTTTGAACTACATTTGAACCGTACCGTAATGATAAACAACCAGTAAACCTGTCTGCTCTATGCTGCTTCATGGTCTTACCCCCCCCTCTCACTATCACACCCCCCCCCCCCCCCCCCCTCTGACATCCCTCCCTCTTCTTCCCTTCTTTCCTTTTCCGTCCGGTCCAACACCAAAGATTTTCAAACATGGTTGAAATGAATAAAGTTTGTTTAGAAAAAAAGAAAAAAAAAGAAAAAAAAAGAAAATCACTCTCCCGCTAGCTTACATCCCCTCACAACCCCAAGCTAACATTAAAGATGCAACAAAAGTGGCAAGCAACACCGGAACTATCCAGCCGTGCAGTTCTGCCAGATGAGGACGAGGAAAATGAAGACGTACACATGGATCTAGTCGTCTATAGGTGGATGCATCAGAATGGGAAACTTTGGCCCACCTATTTCACTTTCTGCATTGGAAACGAGAGATTTTTTAAACAGCATCTTTTTCATTTACTCTGGATTCCTCCTGATTTGAATAAAGAAATACTCAGAAATTCAATTTTAATCTTAAGTTATTTTATACATGTCCTTGTATATGTCCTATGGAGTACTTGGAAGGGTGGCAAAACACCAGATCCTGAAAGAAGCTTGCATTGATGATTTCTTTATCTCTGTCAATTATGATATTAATATTGACTCAAGAATGGGGAGGGGCAAGTGTGGGGCAAAGCTTTTTGCTTGCCACCCTGTAGCTCTGCCCCGGAGTGCGTCTTTCAAATATTTGCTTGGACTTCTGATTTACTAATGCCCAGAAGTGAATTTAAGGATTTTAAGACCTTTTTGAAGAAAATTAAAAACTCATTTAAGACCATGTGTAGAAAGGAAATTAAACAGTCTGCAGTTTCTTGATTTACACATGCAATTCCATAGTCAAGTCAAAATATCTTTTAGCAAACCACTCCAAGAACAGAAAAAAAAAGAAATTATTAAAGGAATGTAATTTAAAAAAATCTGCAAGGTTAACGCTAATTCTTCCTGCTGTGTACACAGTCAGTGAGGCCTTTGAGAAAGAGAAAAGATAATTTCAAAGCACAAATTTCTACTTTCAGGCTGGAAAAGTGCCATGGCCTTAGTTGGAATGGACAGAGAATGTGGATAAACTTTACAACCTTGTTTGTTTTACTTTCCATTGAAATAGGTGCTGATAAACCCTTTCAGAGTGAGTCCTAAATATCTATTTTTTATATTTAAGAAGGTCTTTTTGTATATTCAAAACTACATAAAGAAAGTTAGTCTCATCCCTTTGAGTTTCTACATCATAGGCATATGTGATGTGATGTGATGCATGGAGCACAAACAGAAAAAAGAAGTAAACTTATTAAAGACAATTTGAAGCCAGTATTTAACTCTGATCCATTTGACCCAGACCACAGTTTTTTCTTTAGATAATTAACTTCGTTTGGCAGCAGTAAAAACGTACCTGGACTCTGAGGTCAATCTCACTACAGTGTGAGGGCAGACAAACTATCCAAAGGAACAACGTAAAGTAAAAACGGAAACTACTGTTACTAACAAGCCCTTTTTTATTGATTGTTTTTTGGTGGATTGTTCAGCTTTAACTGAGTTCCAGATTTTTGAGTCTACATACAATCTCTTTGCATTTAAAAATGTAAAAATCTATAGAGAGAAAACAGAAGGATGACTTTCAAAACCCAAGTCTCTGGGACAGTCTCCGTCACATCACCAGTACTTTTGTTTTCTGCTGTTAGGAGGCCCACAGCTTTGCTTTGTCCATCAGAGTTCTAGTCTTCTGAAACCTTTAGTGAGAAATGGTAATGGATCTGACAGAAACACTCATTGAGTGGTGTTCCGTTAGTGATAGCCTGATCCTGAATTAAAGCTTCCATTTTCCATCCATTTTACTCCAAATAGGACCAGCATTTTTAAAAAAGACATCTCTTCTATTTAAAAAATGTCATACCAGCCATTCAGACTTTAAAACTAATTTTAAAAAAATCGCCCACTGAGGTCCGGGCAAGTCAGAGTGGCTTTAAGCAGCTTCTGTGTTCAGCTTGTATTGTTTTTGCTTCTTAATGCAAAAAACAAACGCCGGCTAAGAACAGCTGGTTCTGTCTTGATAGACATTTCTCCATGAGCGTTTTCATTCTACTCCGCCAGTCTAAGTCGAGCGATGATCTCCTCAGGTGCCGTGTAGGACACGCTGTCAGCCAAATGGGTTTAAAATGGGTTTGAACAGCTCCGCTTGAAGGTGGAGTGAAAAATGGGCCGTACAGGTGGATGTTATTGGTGTGATAGCATTATAAAAGCAGGCACAACAGCACACATTTTGTGTCTCCACTCCGGGGAAGCACAAGAGATGCCGTTAAGGGTGGAGCAACAAAAATATTATAAAAAAAGAAAAAGTTGTTGAGAAGGACCAGAGTCCCCGACATCATGCAGCCTTCGTATTGTTGTCATGGTGTGAAGTGAGTGTAAATGAGCAGAGACAGCACAGCTGGAAGAGGAATTTGAAGCTGATTCATTTTAAAAAGCGACAATTCAAATAAAACTGTATATTTTAATATCTGGAGCTGCTGTTAGTTTTTCAATGATAGTTTTAGTATGATCATTTGCATACTTTGTACTGTGAGAATATTTTCTGATCAACTAGCATCCCCTTTGCTGACATACCAGACTATGACCATAATACAACCAATTTGATCAGGGCGAGATATAATCTGTAGGCACCTCTAGAAACCATTTGGACATGAGAAGGAAAAAGACACTAATTCACATCATGATTTTCACTGATTAGGATACATTTCCAGCTGGGAATGAATGGCTGTTTTCTGTTCTTCAGGGTAACTGGAGATTTAAAAAGGTTGATGCTTCACTGCTCATCTGATTAGCTTCTCCAGTCCAGCTGCTGGTGGGGAATTCAAGTTATTGATATGCTGCTTTAAAGATGAAGACATGTCGTGTGAGCAGATGAAGAGAATTTTAGCAGGAGAGGGATCATGCGTGAGCAGCAAGAGTCCAGTTGCCGAAAAGAGTAGAATCCTGCAGTAACAGGACCTGAGTGGCTGAGATGCATTACAAACTGCTGTTGGCCCGATTTATTCTAATTTAAGTCCTAATTTTATTCTGCTATTATCTAATTAAATTCTATTTGCACACGCCCCACTGCATAAATGCACCCTTCATGATTAAGGTTCTAACTGACTTTATTGAAGCTATTTTCAAATTAGCACTTGTTTTTTGTTTTTTTTTGGCCTCTTTCTGTTAACTGATCGATTTATTTTTCATTATTGGTTCATTCCTTTATCACACAAAACACACAAAATCTGTAGGTGTTATAAATCAATATGGTAATGAGTTAGAATGACTTCTCTTTCGTGTGAATTTTCACTTTTGTGCCACAGTAACTAAAGTTATCTAATCGAATCTAATCTAATCAATAGCGGTTGTTGTTAAATCTTTACGCCTGTTTTACACTGGTTCTTCTGGGGTGCGTCTCCCCTGTGTTGCGTCTCTGTTTGCCCCACATTCCCCCTGGCTTCTGGAGGAGTGGTTTCTTCTGCCACCGCCGTGTCGAGTACTTCATCCAAAACTATGGCAACCAGGCCCCATGTCCTCATCTTCCTCACTGAGTCCTTGTAAAATTCATAGTTTGGGCAGCAGTTTAGCTAAGGCGGTAGAGCAGGTCGTCCAACAACCGAAGGGTTGGCGGATCGATCCCTGCTCTCCCCAGCCAGCTGTTGCCCCCCAAGCGCGGCTAGTCAGCAGCTCACCGCTGGGTTAAAATGCGGAGAAGAATTTCCCCATTGTGGGATAAGTAAAGAATGATGTTGTGGTTTTGGACTTCCAAAGTTAAACTTTCGTCATCCATGCCGATAATAGATGACGATGTTATCTGTGGTGTTAATGTGCATTATGAGGTGGGCATGTCACACCTTAAAAATAACATTTATTTTAGAAACTTTTATTTTGAAAGTGCAAAGGAAGTTTTTATTTTGAAACCCGAACCTGTTTCCCATGTCTGGCTGTTTGCAAAATTTGCGCATCAACAGACTGAAATAGAACTCTTACGTCGAGCTTGCGTTGCGTCCTGGAAGGATGGACGTCAGGCGCAGACATGATGGAGGTAATGTAAACATTCCGATTAATTGACAAATGTTTTATTTTGGGCGTCAACGCAACAGAGACAGACTGCAGACGGACCAGTGCAAATCGGCCCCTGTCACAACTGCTCGTAGGAGTGGGTTCGGGCTACCTGCAAGTGAAAAGCGGGCAACTCAATATGGAGACACGCAGGTGGCTCGCATGACATATCAAGATCGTGGACCGCTCAGTGAGCCAGTGGAGAGAAAATGTTGATTTGCAGATTTTTTCTTTAAGCATGCTGCAGGGGACAGGTTTTAACGAAAACTTATAAAACATGCAAAGGTACGTAAGGGTGAAGTAGGTGAAATACGCATGTGTATGGATTTTTTATTTTGTCAACCCTCCCAGATCCTGCTCACAGCGTAAGGATCATAAGGATAAATTGGAGCTCCTTGCATGCCGCCTGCCTGTTAGAATACAGGAAATCAGCTTGTGTTGGCATTCTATGGGTAACTTATGGTCACTTACGTATCACTTACACCCCCTTTGTATGCAGTATTTGCGTGGGGTCAGTAAAGGATCTTACTAACAATTTAGAGTGTGGCATAAGGAGGCTGTATGGCAGCATCACCTGTACCTCATCGTGTGTACAACTTACAATATCCTTAAAAATATTTTACGATATACTGACACATTCCATTTTCATGACACCACTTGGCTCGAGTTTCAAGGGAACTGCGAGATACACTTCCACTCCCCTCTAAGATACGGATACTCATGTCTACGACCCTCTACTGACCCATACAACCTGTGTGGCACCCGTACGGGTCATTCCCCATATGGGTGCAAGCCAAAACCCATTTGGTATAAAGGTTCTATTTGTGACTTGCCATTGCTTTGGTTTTATATTGTATGTGCCTTCCCGACACCACCCTGTGCATGTGCCAGGACTTGGGACGGCAATCGAAAGCACTTGATTGTGTCCTCAGTGTGGTTGCATTGTGTACAGCTAAACCAAACCAACTGAACACATTTGTTTGGGTAGAATATGGTGTAATGGAAATGCAGCAGGTTTCTGTCTTACCGTGTTGCCTTTGCTTTGCGTTAGACTGTTGTCCTGCCGCTCTGGTATGATGGGAGAGGATTTCAATGGGGGGGAAAGGGTGAGGTCCCTGCGCAGAGGCCGCGAATCCACCTTTTCTCCCAGTCTGTCCAGCTTGTGCAATGAGTCCTTTCCTCCATCTCTACTATCTCGGTTCTTATTCCTCTGCCGAGTTGTACCGTGTGATAGCTCCTCCCCGTGCCTGTCCTCCCCATGCCCATGGGGCTTGTGGGTAATGGAGGCTCTGGGCTGTAAAGGTTTCATTTCCATCTCATAGTTGCTAATTTTCTCCTCATCCTGCTCCAGTAGCCGACCGCCCCTTCCGTGCACACCCCTGTGCCCAGATGTCCAAGTGGCAGATGAGGATGACTCTGTCCACATATCCCCCCTAGCTTGTCTGTGATTGGACGAGCCATGTTCCCGGGATTTGTGATTGGAGGAGCTATGTTTGTGTCCATTGGTCCGGCTCGTTCCACGGCCACTGACCCCACTGCCTCCTTTTGGAAAGACTCCCCTCTTCTTGTCCTCACTCCAGCTGTTAGCCCGGGTGTACTCCCCCTTCCCTCCTCCATCCCCTCCCCCACTTCCTCCTTCCATCCATACCTGAATCTCTAATTGACCTCCACCCACACTTTTTTCCCCTCTGTCCGCTCCCTCTTTCCCCTTTTCTCCATGATCCACAGCAGTCTGACGGTGAAAACGGGCGCTCTTGCTGCGCTGGGATGGCCGAGCAGGCGGAGGGGGCGTGTGGGGCGGAGAAGAGGAGGGTGGGCTTAGATCAGGTGTCACAGCGTCAATCGAGGGGTCGTCAGAGCCCACGCTCTTCATGTAGAGGTCAGGACTCTCAGCTGTACCAGCGCTGCTCGAGAGGCCCTCACCCTCCACCTCACTGGACACCTGACGTTTGGGACGCTGCACCTCCATACCTGTGAGGGAAAACGGCAGAAGCGAGAGCATTCAGGGAGGGGATAATAACATTACTAAGTTGTGCTTTGGACTCATGTTTGAGAAAGTACAGCTCAGTTTGGAGTAATCTGGCTTGCCTTTCCACTGCTCTGATAAAGGCTTAGTCAGAACTGCCCTTAAAGGTGGATACCGGCTGTCAGTCTGCATAAAATGGGCAAATCTGTATTGGCACACAGGTGCCCTATATGAAATAACAAGGTCGTTGACTGCTTGGTGAGCCTTTAGAGCGAAAAAAAATTCATGCACATTTTTTAATGAGCATGTTGCAGGCAATATATCTTGGTAAAAACTTAAAAATGCTAGGTTAATAAGTAAGGGTGAATAAGTGAGACAGAGGCATGTTGTGTGGATTTTTCGTTTTCAGACCCCCCAAATTCTACGCACTGTCCAAGGAGCCCGATAGTGCTCAAGTCATAAGTGCACACTCCTTGCATGCAGCCAGACTGTTGGAATTTAGGAAATTAGACAATCAGACCATAGCACGTGTTGGAATCCTATGGGCGTCCCAAAAACAGTTGCGTATCACCTGCACACCCTGTGCGTGAGGCATTTCTGCATGGTCAGTAAGGAACCAGAACGCACTCCTTTTGAGCATCCAGAGTGTGGGGTAAGGACACCTTATGAGAGCATCACCAATACATCATAAGTGCGAGCAACTTACAAATACTTCACGATACTCTTACCCCTACACACAACAATCCTATGTTCCATTCCATAACGTCCCTTAAGGAGGCCGCACAAGCCTCAAGGGAACTGCTAGACACACCTGCGCTCCCCGTAAGATGCGGCCGCTCCTCTCCAACACCCTCCCCAGGCCATGACAACCCCAAAACTTGCAGCTCCCGTGTGGGTCAACCCTCCGTACGGATGCATGTGATCTCAAACCACGAGTGAATTACAGTATTTCATCTGGGTCCACAGCACATTGTTCCAAAGGTGTACCAAATAAAGGGGACCATTTATCAACAAAAACATGACTGATAAAGATGAAGTGAAGATTAAGTACTGATACGGGCAACTCAATATGGAGACACGCAGGTGGCTCGCGTGAAATATCAAGATCGAGGACCGCTCAGTGAGCCAGTGGAGAGAAAATGTTGATTTGCAGATTTTTTCTTTAAGCATGCTGCAGGGGACAGGTTTTAACGAAAACTTATAAAACATGCAAAGGTACGTAAGGGTGAAGTAGGTGAAATACGCATGTGTATGGATTTTTTATTTTGTAAACAGCGCACAGCATAAGGATCATAAGGATAAATAGGAGCTCCTTGCATGCCGCCTGGCTGTTAGAATATAGGAAATCAGCTTGTGTTGGCATTCTATGGGTAACTTATGGTCACTTACACCCCTTTTTGTATGCAGTATTTGCGTGGGGTCAGTAAAGGATCTTACTAACAATTTAGAGTGTGGCAAAAGGAGGCTGTATGGCAGCATCACCCATACTTCATCCTGTGTACAACTTACAATATCCTTAGAAATATTTTACGATATACTGACACATTCCATTTTCATGACACCACTTGGTTCGAGTCTCAAGGGAACTGCAAGATACACTTCCACTCCCCTCTAAGATACGGATACTCATGTCTACATGTCTACAACCCTCTACTGACCCATACAACCTGTGTGGCACCCGTACGGGTCATTCGGGTCATTAATGCATTTTTCTGTTTTGTGAAGCACCTTGAATTACTTTGTGTATGAATTGTGCTATACAAATAAACTTGCCTTGCCTTGCCTTGCCTTGCCATTCCCCATATGGGTGCAAGCCAAAACCCATTTGGTATAAAAGTTCTATTTGTGACTTGGCATGGCTTTGGTTTTGAGACACTCAGAGTGTCCAAATCTGGTCTTTCAAATTTATTTGAATTATCTGAATTATTTGGTCAGTTTAAACCTGGAATTACCTGGTCAAACTTCATCAACAGCATGCAGGGATTGTAAAAAACAAGCAGGATGTTAGATCCTGAAGCTCAGGAAGCCCTGATTTGTACTACCCTCTTGGTACAAAATCTTAATGGAGCAACTTCATCTAACTTAGACTATGGGAAAACTCTACGAATTCTCTATGGGCCTTTTGCTTCAGGAAATATGTTACAGTCCTCAAAGAATGACATAATCCATTAATAAAAGTACATTGTCCCAGTGATTTCCCACCTAACTTTTCTTTTTTGACATTAGTTGAATAATCTCTAAATGTCTATTAATTCATTTGCAGATAACATTAGGTTGGAAGATGTAGATGTTCACTGTCTAAAAACAACTGCGCAGTTAAATGTCAGTGCTGACGCTAGTTGACACAAAGTGTTTTACTCAGCGACGTGGGGAAACAAGATGCTGAGATTATCAAAGTTGGCAAAAGAGCAATCACTGTCATCCCAAATGTCTCTGAGTGTGTTAGTGAGGAGAGCATGTTGGAAAGTCAGCGTGTGTTCGGCTGTCAGGCTGCATGTTCGTTTGCATTGGCTACCTGCAGAGCCCTGCAGTCCTGAGTGATATAAGCAAAATCGCAGAGCTGGAGGGAGGCCGGCGCTGACCTTTATCCCCAACCCACACACACAAATGTAAGAATATATTATCAATGATTTTTTGCTTTGTTTTGCATATTTAACCTTAAACAATTCATGCAACCCAAATTAAACAACGGTATATGCAATGGAGCAAAAAAAGCATTTGTCAGTCGATGATTCTACAAGTTGTCCCACTAAATGTTATAGAAAGGTTTTTAATGTTAACCAGAGATACTCTTCAACTGTGAGAGACAGACTATAAATAAAAAATAATCCTGGAAATATTCAAAGGAAAGCTGTGATGTTTCAGTCGTATCGCTGGATAACATGGACTTTCAACTCTTCCCACAGATTCTCTGCTGGATTGGGGTCCAGAGACTGGCTTGGCTACTTCAGAACTTTTAAATGCTTTTTAAATATAATTCTTTTGTTGCCCAGGTGACGCGTTTGGGATCATTGTTATGCTGGAAGATCCAGCCATGTTTCATCCTCAATGATCTGTCTGAAGGAGGTTTTATCCAAACTGTCACCATATACAGCCCTGTTCATATTTTCCTTAATACAGAGATTTTTAAACTATAATGACATTGTGTGTTACTAATAGTAACCTTTGTTACTGTTCTTCCAGCTCTCTTCAGGTCATTGACCAGTTTTCCCCTTGCAGTTCTGGGCTGTTTCCTAAACATTCTCAAGATCCTCTGTACCCCACCAGATGATGTCTGATGTCACAGATGATGATCGTCACAGACCTCTCATCGTTTTAAGTGGGATAACTTGCAGAATCAATGACAATCACTTATTTTTTTCTGTTCTGTATACATAAAAAAAAAAAGGAGTACAATCAAATGTGCTTGGTACATAAAAATGTCCAGGAACCAGACAGAGCAAATACTTTCTTGTTGAATGGAACTGTAAAAAAACCTGATAGGACTGAATATAATATATTCATAATAATCAATAAGTAGTGCAGGTTTGAGTGACAGAGTAAGGCGCACCGTTTCCAGGGTGTTGGAAGGAAGGCGAGAACTGCTTGGCGGTGACTCTTGCCATGCGACTCTCCTCTTGGGCTTTCTGAGCTGCAGCGACTGCCGCCTCTGCTTTACCCTGTGCGTGAGCCGTCCTGCAACACAAAAACAACACAAACTGTATTTCTAAAAACTGAATTTTAAAACAGACCAAAACTGTGGTTCATTAAGCTCATTGTTTTGCCCTTTTTTAACTATTGAATTCAAGTATTAAACTTGAAGGGCTAGGGTTAAAAGAGGTGAACGTCTTTTTGTTCTTTTGATGCTCCTATTGACCCTGCCAGGACCTCCTTTAGATGACGGGGTTATATCTCTCACGAGATTCACCCTCCGCTATAATAAGGCTGTCATTCATTAGACAGGATGGACCCAGAATTCAATAATCTCCCCTTTCAACTCAACTAAATTAATTGACCAGCTTTGTTCCATCCTTTCTATATCTGGTGTTATCTTCACCAAAGCATAAGTAAGCCTTTTTGACTCCTAACCCTCTTTTTAATGTCTAATTTTGTTATCAGTAATAGAATTAAAGCCTCCTTTTATTCCTGTGAAGTCAGACTCAGCCTGGACTTCCAAGACCTTGATGTTACTGCAAAACTCTGGATCTCCTGGAGAATTTTGACAGATTTGCAACATGTGCTGAAAAAAATGTCCCTACATTCTGTTTCATAAAAGTGAGAAAAACAAAGGAAAACAGATGATGAAGACCACACTGGATAAATAGAACACAAAATGAGAATCGAGTCATCATAAAAGTAAATGTTTACAGCTAATGAACAACAGAAGCCAAATTATTCTGTGCTGTTTTCTCATTGTGGAACCTTTTGTTCTTTTTTATAATAAACATAAAATACCTCTGCTTCTGTT
The DNA here is from genome assembly GCF_053564925.1 of Oryzias latipes. Classification (NCBI taxonomy): domain Eukaryota; kingdom Metazoa; phylum Chordata; class Actinopteri; order Beloniformes; family Adrianichthyidae; genus Oryzias; species Oryzias latipes. Next base: position 27,242,406 of record NC_136242.1, on the reverse strand, counting down.
GCCTTTAACTTCCTGCAGCAGATGTTCCAATGTTGTGTTTGGCCTGGTTTTGTTGGCCTGTTTGGCCCAGAAAGCCTGGATCTCTTCACTTTTGTGCACTTTCAGTATGTCGGATTGCACAGAATGGTTTTTAAATGCAATTCAAGTTGTAATTTATCAAAACTTTGGTCTGAACTGGACTGAATAAAAATGGAAAGGATTATTATAATCTCGCTTTTTATGCTGACTTGGTGTATCAGGATGACTTTGGTTGTAAATCTGCATTATAAATAGAGGTTTTGTTCACAAAACTAATATGATCATCAAATTTTAGTTCAGAGGAGTGTTTCAGGTTACTGCATACCATTAAGACCCTGGTGTATGTGCCCTGTCACAGGTTCATCAAAAAAGGTAAGTAAAAGACAAATAAAACCTTAAAATCTCAAATAAGACCTTAAACCTTTAACATAAGAGTCTTTTGAATCTTAAGAAAGCCTCTATGTCCTGAAACATAGACTGCCTGCTCTGGAACTGGACTTGTTCTTCCAAAATGAACCACCTCAGACTCAGAATCTCAGGACCAGCGTTTTGTTAGTCTGCAGGACTAAACACAGTGAAGCAGCAATTCCGTTTTTAGAAAAGGAACAGCCTTCCTAAATATGTTTGACAACATTCAAGACCAGACCAAAACAGTTTAATGTATGAAAAGGAAAGTCCTTTATCTGAACCCCCCTCATTATTTCCCAATTTAAGGGGATTTTCAACATATTTAATTATTTTACAGTTTGAAATGTAGATTCTCCAGTTTAGGTTTAGTTTGTCTTCTTTTCTTTAAACTTTTAATTACTTTGTGTATGAATTGTGCCGTGCAAATAAATCTGACACACTTTTAAAAAAAAAAAAAGTTTAGAGTCAAGTCTCAGAGTCGAGTTTTAGAAATGTCTCTAGTAAAGTTTCAATTGCCGAGAAAAGGTTTAGTCAGGTGTAAAGCCTCTCCGGGAGGATCTTCAGTCAAGTTGTAGGTGTGTAGAACTTTATCAGGTAAAGTTTTAATTCTTCAAAGAAGCCATCGTGAATTACATTTCTTGAGGAGAAATTTTGGGTAAAATCTATTGTCCCTTATACCTTAATCACAACTGCCCTTACGGATGGACACAGACTGTCAGGGAGCGACAAATGGGCAAATCTGTATGGGGCACACGAGGGGTACGCTCGAAAAACTATGATAGTGGACCACTATGGGAGCCTATTGGGTATCAATGTTCATCTGCATATTTTTCTACAAGCATGCTCCGGGCGACAGCTTGTACTAAGCACTTATACAACATGTATGGGTCAGTAAAGGTGACCCGGTTAAAAGCCCGGTTTATACTTCCCAGCGATCGGCCATCACATCAATCGTCTCCACGGTCTAGTTCATACTAATGTTGGCTGGCTTTGCTTTCAACTGTCCACGATAACTGCGATGAATTTCTGAGTGGTGTTTAGAGTTTTCAAGTACCGTAATGCCTTTTTTGGATTTATTTTTCACATTAAGGACATCTTGATTGTACACTCTGTGAACGCACAGGTACACGATGAGGCAGAGGAAGAAGTGGCGTGTTCATCGACTAAACAGAAGAAGGCAATTCAGAGGCGAAAACAAATAAAAACCATAAAACAGAGGCGAATTGCACTCTCTAATGCTGCAAGGTATGAGATATAAGATATGTCTTTCCAGTACCTTGCTTTATTTTCTAACTGGTTGTCCACTCTGTCTCTCTCCCTGTGTCTGTGTGTAAAGTTAGGTATTTTTTTAACTTCTTCAATTAGGTTTTATCATCTTAGGTGTTATAAAGAAATTGTTCCTAACAGAATTGCTCCGTACTCCAGTCGCCTCAACAAAATTCAGGTTAAATTATGCAATTTTTGTGTGATTGCACTATGGGCATAAAATTCCAGTTGCAGATTATGTCATAAGCATGTGTCACATTTCCCAGCGATCAGGGCGATTCCGCTTCAATGGCCTTGCAACCAATGCGACCTGAGCGATTCTAAATCGCGTGGAAATATAAACTAAGCCTTCAGATGGCCACATGAACTCCCATAGAACTGCAAGATACAGCTGTGCTCTCCTTAAGCTGCAGCACCCGTACATGCGGGTGAGTGATGCTTTAACAAAGGACTCCAAGGAATTGTGTCAGTCTGAGGACTACTAAAGCTCAAGAACCCCTAAAGTATCTCAGGACAGGTGTAAAGTTTGGAAAGTAGACATCTCAAAGCTCCTGAGGATGTTTTTTCGACTCCATACTTCTGTTTGTGGAAAATGTGAAGAACAAGCGCTACTCAAAGATCAAAAAACCCTAAAAATTTCAAGAGAGGATATGATTGAGTTCAGGCGACAAACTATGTTTGTTTTCTGGCTAAAGAGTCTCAAATTAAGACAATAGACGGTCAGCTTCCCGCCGCCTTTAAATATCTCCATTTGTGTCCTTTGAATGCATCTTGTAATGACATTTTCTGGGATTATGGACACTCACAAAACAGCTTTAATAATCCCACGGCTGCTGTGGCCACGTGATCCTTTCATCACAGACAGAAAGAGCATTAGTCATATCTGTTATCTTTTTCTATAGAGTTTTGTTATAGAATATAAATCTTATTACACAAGACACCTGATCTGAACACACAACAGAAAGCTGACATCAACACATTACATGATTATCCCCACAGCAGTGATGGAAGGACAATAGAGATGCACTATGACACTCACTTTGCTGGAAAACATCTCTTTTCTTATCCCTTTCATCTCTGTAATAACTCTTCAGCACATCCCTCTTATCTTTTTTCTGCTTCCCTCTAATTGCCCTTTCTGGTTTTATAATAATCCTGTCTTCACCTGCTTCTCACCCACCCGCGCCTTTTTCTCTGTCCAACCGATCTTCCTCACCACACCAGCTCTCCAGGCCATGGCCTGCCTGTTTCTTGCCTCTTCCTCACTGTGTCTCGGCAGCCGTTCTCCTTTCTCTCTGGGCAGTTTTGATGCTGTGTTGCATGTCAATGGCTATTGATTTTGTTTCCTCTCTGCTTTGCAGTGCTGGCATCACCACGCCAGACCCACAGTATACCCAACACCGCCATGTGTTGGTTATTGAGCTAGAGGGGCACGAATTAAGAAAAACGAAAAGTAGTGGGCTAATTCCTTTTTTTTGTTCATATGACTAATACGCTAAATTAAAACAATTCTCTGCCTCGTCTTTTCCTCCTTGACTTCATGTCCGAGGAGCAACCTGTTTCTCTCTGAAGAGAAGGGAGCAGCCTGTTCAAAGCCGGTTTGATCATACAACCAGCATCCTGTCTTGAAAAAAAGAGCTGCAGACGAAGGACAGCAAGAGAAACAGGGAAAGATGAAGTGAGATGATGAGGGAGAGGGGGAGGAGAGTCTTTGACAAAGGAGATGGAGAGCAGAGAAGAGGACAGGCTGAAAAGAAGATGGAGTTAAAAGGTGTAATGTATTCAACATCAGTAAATCACTGCCTGGTTAATTGAGAGACGGCTTAATTACAGCGGCGTCCACAAGTCTGACAAGCTCTGAAATGGGCATGTTGATGCTAAATTAGTATTGTCGACGTGTTGTTTTTTTGTCTTTTAAATGATTATAATAAACGGGTAAATGGATCAGCGCCAGACACACAGGTAGCGCCTGGGAGAAAATTCTTCTTCTTTTGTGTATTTGCTGGTTATTAGCACTCATCCGCCATCTACATTAGGAAGAATAGATCCCACAAATCTTATTTATTTATCATTTAGTTCTCCATGCCTCTGTTTGGTACAGTGTGATTGTACCATGTACATGTACCATGTGTTGTCCCTATTGTCCCTTGTCCCCACGGAGGGGAGTGGGAGTGATTCCAGATTTCAGTTGCCTTGTCCGTGCTCCTGTACGAGGCCGTGGACCTCGTCTCTGGATTGTCTGTGCTGCTGTACCTGAACCTGTCCCTCAACTCCATCTTGGTGAAGTCCATCTGCTGGACTTTTTAAACATGTAGTTGCAGAGTTAGATCAGCTAATTCTTCTCCAAGAGTTCTGGTACATCGCCTGTCCGTCCTGGGAGAGTATCCCTCCTTCATGTGGACATTCCAGAGGTTTCTTCTTTTTTTTCCAGAATTCGTTTTTTTAGGTTTTCCTTACCGAGAAGAAGGGTCTAAGGGCAGGGACGGCCAGTTTAGCTTAGTCTGTTAAGTTACCTATTTTGAAGAATTTTATGACTTTATGTTCATCACGTTTTCATGTTGTCATACAATTGCTGGTATGAAGCTCATTGAGACGACTATTGTTGTAACATTGGGCTATATAAATAAAATTGAAATTGAAATCTTGCTCCAGACCTTTTGTTTTCACAGCTTTGTTCATATAAATGTCCTTCTTAGAGTTATATTGATCCAAACGGACACAAACCGAAATTATTACTGTCTCCTTTGTGATCATGTTTACAACAGTCACTTCCATGTTTTGAAGTGGATGCTACTACTGAAATAATCCTTAGTGACAGTCCTTTAAAGGATAGGAGCGAGAGTCTTTATCGCCACAAACGTGCACTTTTTAGGCTTAAGCTATAGAGAGGAGCATATATTTACTTTGTAAATAAGATTTTTTCGACTCAATGTGAAGTGTTTCTTCCTTTTTAAGTATACTTGGCCACACTTACCAACCTGCATGGATTCAAACACCAATGCAAGACTTTTCTTTGTGCCAACTCACTGCAGAGATGATCAGAAAGGGTTTTTGAGTCCAGGTTAAGCTAATAAATAAGAAAAGGTACAAATTTACACAAAGAAGGACAAACGGGAAACATCCGCTGTCAGCTGGGTTCTGAAGGTGACCTGATGGAGCAAAAACATCGATCCTGAGCCTCCAGGCTGCTCCGGATCTCGTCTGTTGCCATGGGTATCAGGAGCAGCGTTTCTCAGGACAGCACCACTCGGCCTGCGTGTTTTTGCACACCTTTAAATGCTCCAAAACGTCTGATTAAAACCATGAGGATTAAATCAGATGTAAGAGAAGGATCATGGGTCAAATATATAGTATGCAGTAACGGAGGACTTGGACTATGAAAGAAAAGAAACGTTTTGCTACTGGAGGAGTTAATATAAATAAATCTGTCAACTGAACTGTTCTGGAGATCAGCCTAAAAACACCAAAATACAAAGAAGAAAAAACTGTCAACTTTAAGGCTTTTTGATTCAATTCAAAAAATCTGGAACGCACACAAGTTTATTCACACATACACCCTTTTACACCAAAGGTTTAGCTCAGGTGTTCACATTCTTTCGCCCACCATAACTCATTTGGTTTTGATTTGATTGGGTTTGATTTGATTTGAAATAGTTTATTTCAAGCAATCAAACAAGAACGATACACAAAAACAACACAATCAGCAGTTATACATTCAAACTTATGATAATTAGACATAAAATTAAATAATGCTTGAAAGGGAGTGGAAGGAAGTGAATTTGTATAATCCCACCCCTGTTCTACCGTAACCATTTTTATTACATGATTTATCATGTAATAAAAATTTCCTCATCAATGCAATTAACGTAATTCCAGCACATTCTGAAGTGGAGACAATATGCAACCCCTTTACGTTAGTAATGTGCTGCATATGGGTGCAAAGCTGTTATGGCAAGTTGCTTTTCTCCACGTTAGAATCAGTTGATTTACACTGATCGCCTGAACAGTCAAGGAGTCAAAGAGCGTGTGTTGCAGGCGACATCTCTGGTGTTTAAGGGGTCAAAAGCAAAAACTTCAGGAAAGCTTTCTTTAAAAAGAATATCAAAAATGAGAGCAGCAAACCTCCTTTATTTAGCATTAACATTAACATTTAAGCAAGGCTCATAAAAACCCACATAAAATCTATATTTTAAACAATGGAATCACAGGTCCGTTCACACGTCCGCATGCATGCTTGCATCATCAAACACAAAAACTGAGGTTTTCCTGCAGAACAGCCCACAGATGTAAATTATATCTAATTAAGTTTTGTTTGTTTCTAGTTTTTTCTTCCAAACAAGCACAGGTTCATTTCTCCGCCAGCAGCTTGTCCCCCTCTTCACCCTCTTCTTGAAAATCCAGACCGATCGCAGGAAATAAAAGTGTTCATCATCTCAGAGCAGACGAAAAAGTGTCTGTAGTTCTGGGCAAAAATTACCTTAAAGCCCCACTCCTATGATAAATTGTGTTTTTGAAGTTTGTAACATGTTCTTGTGACATTTTTCTGATGATGAAAGACATATGTAAAGAAAATTAAAGTTAAATTTGCATTTCTAGGTATAACTTTTATTTAAATTCAGGTATGCCAAAGGCATACATGGATATATTCGTCTGCAACTGGATGAATCAGAATGGAGCGCAGCAGGGAGACTTCGGTCCGCCCATCTCAGTTTCTAGGTAACAAATGACAGCTATCTCAAACTTCACTTTTTCTCTGCACCTGAATCACAACGATTGGAATAAAGAAATACTCAGAAATGTAATTTTGAGCTTAATCTTCTTAATATATGTCCTCCATCATCAGAAAAATGCAACAAGAACAAGAATGGGTTGTTAATTGTTGGTGAAGTATAGATAGATGTGAAATGTTTTTCTGCTCAGGTACCTTGGATATACATGATCCCCGGTTCCCTTTGTGTGTCTGATGACATTGTTGTGAGAACATCAGTTTCCTTCAAACAAAACTAAAACAGAAATAATGGAAATCGTGACAGGTTTGCGTTCCGAAACACGGGAGTCACTCCCGTCGCTGTCCTCACAGCACGAGCTTCCACGCCCCGTTTTTCTCTGAATCACAAGATGTTTAAAAATAGATCAGTGGAGCACGAGTGAATGAGCAGGCATATCAGGCCCAAGAAAGATGAGCGAGATAACGAAAGACAGAGGGAGTTGGAAAGTCAAAACAAAGACGAGAGAACAACAGGCGGGCAGATGGAGGAAAGACATGACGAGATGAACTGGGAGCCAAAAGAGAGGGTTTAATCCTGGGCTAATATCCTCTCATCATCATCATCATCATCATTGCTCTGACCCAGCTGATGATGAGGATGATTCATATCTCACAGAGCTTTCCGGTTTGCATCACTGCTATTTGCATCCGAGCGTGCTCTTGTGTTACTCACGTTGGAGGGACATAAACCTGTTTACACACAACTCAGTTTTGGGGCCAAACCCCCCCAGAAAAAGACTCCAGGAGAGGACTGGAAGTCAAAACAGTGTCCTGTGATGTGATGGAAACACAACATCAGTGGGTGAGTGTTTTGGGCTTTAGGCTAGCTGATGAAACCAGTTCACAGGATGGCAGCGTGACGCTGCATCCACAAAGCGCGTTGAGTCACTTCATCTGCTACTTACAAGTAACAGGTAGTCCTGTGAGACGTGAGTCACACGTGACTGAACAGCACATCAGCCTCAATCATGCAAACAAACACTAAAAATCATTCTGGATCCACTGTGACATTAGACACGTGCACGGCAGATCCTTCGGTCCAACTCAGGATTCTGCTCTGAGGTCAAAATTCACTCGTGCCCTCCGAATTTGTTCATTTACACCGCAGAAAGACATATACCTGAGCTGGACTCACTCCACGAAAGAGCCGATTCATCCTTGAACCAGTTTCTCTAACTTTGCTTGGAGAGAAGAGGAGAATCGCTGCAATTATCGCGTGACTGTTTCACCTCTCAGGGCTTCTCCTGGTGTTCCACAAGGAAATGCCCCACCAATCGGTTATGGGATGGAAGCACACAAAGAGAAGCTGTCCTGCGCTGTGTCACTGTCTAAAAGTGGGTTATGCTCTCCTGTGGGTGTGAGTGCCAAAAAAAAAAATAACCTCCTTAGCCAGGCCAGGCCCAAGCGCCATGTACACTTAGAAAGTGCTGCAGCTTGATAGCTTGATTCTAAAGTCATTATAAATTTGTTTAAAGCAGCAGAAAATGTTGGAGAAATCAGACATTCAGATTAAGAAAATGTAACAAAATGAGACACAAAGTAAAGCAATGATCTAACAAAAATTTAAGAAATGTTTGATTAAAGTGAGAAGTGGTAAAAAAGATGAAAAATAGTGTGGCAAAGCTGTTTTGATTATTACTCTTCTCATGTTACTGATTTATTTTTGACCATTTTCAAAGAGTCTTAGTAAGAAAGTTTCTTCTGAAATGCTCTCAGTTGTTGCAAATGCCTCAAAACTGGAGTTGCTTTGCACCAACAGTCCCACCCACAACTCAGAGGTGAATTTATAATGAACTGCTACCGCTTTGCAGAAAATATGTCCTAGAAAAACCACTCAGATTTTTCGATTTTGGCTGAGAACAACAAAATCATAATTAAAAGACCACTGAAACCTTTTGAAAATAGATCCCCAGATTGGGAATTTTATCTAGTTTTAGTGGGAAAGTGCGACAAATGTGAGACACCTTTTACAATGGGACAGAAAAAACTCCATCAAACTCTTGCAGCAATGCGGGTTGCATGTTTTACTGTATTATTGGATCAGCGCCTCCTGATTCTCTCTTGATTTGGTTTATGGTTATGTAGTTGCACCTCTGATTGAATACATATCTGTGCACACAAGTTGTAACTATGAGGTCAGAGTGCAACACACTGTTGATCTGTTTCAAGGTGACCCGCTAATCAGATTGTACCGCTAACCCTCTTTCAAGCCCTCGCTCCATTCACCGAGTGCAACAGGATCACCCTGCAGACGTTCACGTCAGCAAACCCTCCTGCGTGAACGTGAGCTGCAGGAAACAGACTGTAGGGCTCAAGGTTCCGGTTCTTGGTGAACACCACAAAGAATCCGTTTCATAATGAGAGCAGTCAAGTAATTTTTAAATAATTTTACCTTTTAAACCCAAATAATAAACAAAGAGGTTTTGATAATTAACCAAAAACCAAGTTTTTTGGCTCAGTATTTTGTTTTTATTTCAGAAATATTAATTTCCAAATACTTTATTTGTATTGAGTGTCCACCGAGCAAAACCTAGCAACCCAGTCTTCTATGTTACAGTTTTGGGCCGGCTTGTTTCATGTAAAAGGCTCGAATATTCTCATGCTCCACTTATTGTTACGAATCCAGAGAGCTTTCATCTAAATTAGTAAATAATTTCGACGTGTAAACAGTCTGTTACCTGCTTTTCATGTCTTCTAATGCTTAGGGTTCCAGGTAGGCAATAATATTTCACTCTAGTTTTTATCTTGCATTCAAACACACCTTGTAGTTTGTGACGCTGCAGGAGTCTTGAACTTAAAACTGAAAAGGGAGTAAACAATTTAGCTCCTCTGTATGCTCCACTGAGTAACGTCCAGCAGATTCTGGGACTGAAATGAGTCACTCCTCCAGTTCCTATGACAACAATGTGCATCCATGTCTCCAGGTCCCAGGACTGCTAATTAATTTCTGTTTGGAGTTTTGAGCTAAAAAACAAACTTTGTTGTTCTAATTATCTAAAGACTTTAACTGTGTGGAAAGATTATAACACTGAAACCTCGATCCAAAGGTTAGACTAAAACGAGAGGTAAAATTATGTGAGCAGAACAGCTTGAAAAACTCAAGTTCTACCAGTTTTTTTTGTGCTTTATCCAGCTCAATGCTAATTTAATCCTGATATTAACCCCTTCATTAATCTGCCATTGATCTGCATTAAAATGCACATGCTAGTCATGTGCATTTTGCATGGAGCCATCAGATAAAGTAGGGCAAAAAAGTAAAAAGATTACAGGTGTGTGATGTTCATCATATATAAACTTTTGTTGTTAGAGACGGAATGTACAAAAAGAAAACAGGGAATCCCAGTAAACTGTATTTTCAAAGAGGAAGAATGCTGAATTGCATCCCAATGACATCCTATCCATTGTAAAGCATGGGGGTGGAATCATCATGCTTTGGGGCTATTTTTTACAAAGGGAACAGGAGGACTGATGCGTATTAGGAAGACGATTAATAAGTCTGGTGAATCACTCATCGGTAAATTTTAAGGCAGAAACCTCCTTCTATAAGCAAGAGCGTTGAAGATTAAATGTTTCTGGATCTTCCAGCATGACAAACTTCCCAAGCACATTGCCTGGACAACAAAGGAATGGCTACGTAAAAAGCATTTTAAGGTTCTATAGTGTTCTGGCCAGTCACATGACCACAATCAAATAGAAGAGTCTGTCTTGCCCAACAATAACCCCAAAACATCACAGCTCTTGAGAAGATCTGCATGGAAGAATAGACCAAAATCTGGAGAAGACCTCCAGGACACGTTTGACCTCTGTCATTGACAACCAGGGTTACATTATAACTTTATAAGGGGAACTTTTGTTATTGACCAAATACTTATATTCCACACCATTATGCAAATAAGTTATTTCAAAATCAAATTTGATTTCATGTATTATTTATTTCCTGTACATTCTGTCTAGCATAGTTGAAGTAAATCTATGATAAACGTAACATTTACCTTGCAGAATCGGTGACTGATGGTTATTGTTTGCCCCACTGTAGATGGCTGTGTTAATAATCTTTCAACTATTAACCCTTTGGTGAAAGCAACATCTGTGTAAATTTGCTGAGTCATCACAGTCAGAGCTTGGCAGCTGGCAGACAGACCAGGAACATTGCTGACGTTTTCAAGGAATTTAACGAGGTCCTCTGAGATGAAGGCTATATTTGTATGAACGTATGCTTGCAGCTAAATTTGCTGCTGTCCAGAGTGAGCAGGACAGTGCGGATACATGTACAAATATAGGTTCAAGCAAAAGAAACCCTGTCTAGCACTAAATTGCCATCTTAGGTCAATCACACAGGAAGTTTTTGGTTTGTTAATCATTTTAAAAGTAAGATTCATCCAAAACTAATGAATAAAAAAAATCATATTTTACTCTTTTAAATTTGAAACAAATCTATTTTCGTATTTCTTAATCTTAGGAGCAATATTATATATTTTTTAGTGTGAATAAGTCAATGAGAAATTTTATATCTTTATACCGACTTTTTATGTTTTCTATATTTTTTTGCAAAACTTTTGACTATTACCTTTATTTATTCATTCAATTTTGCAGTGTTTTTTTCCAGGATGGTTACACAGAATCAAACTTACCTAGACAAAGCAATCTCAGCCTTCTGTCGTGCGATGTCTGCCGCCTTTTGCGCCCCCTCCACGGCCCGGTCCACCTTTTCCCTTATCTTACTGGCACGTAACGGGATCAGGTTCTTCCTTTTCCCGCTCACCAGGATGTTCTGCTTGTACTTTCCTTCCTCTTTGGTTCCATCAGGAAATGTGGTGCAGCCGTAGCCGTGCCTTTTGTTGCTGAGCCACTCGCCTTCGTACTGGAGCCCGTCTGAGCGCCGACTCACTCCGAAACCAGTCCGCTTGTCGTTCTTCCACTCCCCACAGTAGGTCTCTGTTGTAGTGGCGTCCACGTCATCGTCAGCGACGGCCAACTCTGCATCTGCATCTCCAAGGCTGGGAAAGCAAAAGGTTGCATAGGTTGGTTAAAATCGCATAATTTCTCATAGAGTTTTGAAAAATTTTAAACTGTTCCAACATGTTTCCTATTACTACTAAACTAAATGTTACAAGAGTTCAATCCCCTCATCGTGGGAGTTACTAAAGCAATAAATGCAGATGCAGAGTCATGTGGGAGTTTTTTCATCCAATCTAAGGTGTGACATATTTTCATGTGTTTTGAAAATCTCAAAGTTTGCTTTTTTTTATTCTCCACTTCCTGTTCATCACCTTTGCATGCTTAAGAAGACTTAGTTCAAAACCATCGTGATTTGTGGGTCAGGGGACTTTGATAAGTCAAAAGCACAGGCACAATTAGAAGTCCTGCAGAACGCTTTGCACAAATATGTGGAACACTCTAGCAGCAGTGTGTTTTGGGTGGCACGGCTTTTCCATCCGGGTGACAGCGCAAAGAGTCAAAAATTCTGACGCGCGTCGGAATTTTTTGCCACACAGGGCGTCGTTTCCAGAGTCCAAATACCTGAACTTTGGCAAGGTTTGACCTAGCAACAACAAATCAGGAAGTCAGCTTTGATAGTGACGCCTTCAGCATCTGAACAGCAGCTAGAGTCCAAAACCAATAGGGAGAAGTTTATTGTTGCAAAATTGTGTTCCGCAAAACTGAAATGTTTTTTCACTAAGAAAACAATGATATATTTTTCCCTCCTTAAAATAATGCCGGACATCAAGTGGTCAAACCGGTTCACAGAGACACTGAGGGCGTCCATCATTCAGATGCAGTTCCTGCATTAGATGGTGAACCTCTCCATACTAGAAAAGTCTCTTAATGAACCCTGACACAGAGATGCGATTACCGCTAAAGCTCTTCAAAAGAAATAGCCCAGGCTACTCTCTCAACATCATCCATGTTGTAGCAGTAAGGCTGAGAAAAACTTCCTCCCACACTCCTCAGGAGCACCAGGTTTATGAACACACTTTTGGACAAGCGTAGAGCAGCGAGTTTTGGCATGTATCAAAACAGAGGTGAAGGACGCAAATTTGACGCAAAAATCCCATTTGGAGATGAATGCTGCATTATACCACCTGTTCTGTAGTAGTATGGGATGACATGTTTTCTTCCTAAACTTGCCCCATCATTTAGCAATTACCCACATTAAGGCGACACAAAAATTGAAAAAGAAAAATGAACTTAGTGCATTAGTATAGCTGTTCTGAAGAGCAGTAATTAAGGCACTTTAAAAATAATCAAGTCAACAGTCTGACTATTCTAATTGAAAAAAACAAAGCAACCTTATTTTTGCAGACTTTGATAAGTGATTTACCAAATTCCCGCTAAATACACGGATGCTAATTAATAAATGCTTTAACAGCACCAGGCCAGCGGACCAGTTCCCATTCATTCACTTGACACAGAGCCGGCTTCAGGTTGCCTGCCAATGCATTTTAAAGTCCTTAAGTGGAACAGATGTTTGCTTCCTGGAATCCATGTCCTCCAGACGAAGGGCAGTTTCTCTTGTTATTGCGCCATCTCATTGCTTCAGGACACACCAGACTGCACTAAACACGTCTCAAAGTCAGCATCTTTAAAGCAATCGTCATTAAAAAAAAAAAAAAAACTTTTCTTCATATTTAAATCCTATAATGACTCCTGCTGAAACATTTTCTAAAGAGACAAACCTCGTAGATGAACCGGTGGATTTGTTGCTTTCTTTATTTAATCTCTACTGATTCACTCTGCAGAAAGTTAATACAAAATTCAATAAATATAAAGTGTTTAGAGTGGAGAGTCACTTATTCAATTGGAAATACTAGATTTTGACGCATCAACTACCGGTAGTCTGATTCTGTTAACATTTAATATACTTTTAAAGCCCACTTTGCTCGTTGGATTATTGATTAATGCCGAGTGTAGAAAAACGTAATATTCAGCTAAGAAAGACATTAACGTAACTCCTGAATGATTTGTTGACATGAGCTGCAAGGGGCAGATGTGGCCAAAACATCATAATCCAGCTTTGGAAGGGGAGTTATGTCCAAGTGCTGTGTGTTCAGCTGCTTTCCAAAGGCATTAAAGAATTGCAATTTGATCATTTCTAGTGCATACACGTAAATAGTGTCAGTCAATGCCAAATGTGGGCCAAAGAAAACTACAGATGGAGGTGACATTTGAGCCAAAATACTTCTCTGTCTTAGTGATGGTGGACCTTTTTGGAAGAGAACTCCTCAGAACTCTTCCTCTATGTCTTAGTCACCATGCGAAAAATTGGCAAACCTGTACTTGGCACGCAGGTGGCCCACACAAAACTTTAAGATCGTCGAGTGCTCAGTGAGCCGGTAGAATGAAAATGCTAATGCACGTTGGATCTATGGACATGGTGCGGGTGACAGGTCATAGCAAACACCAAAACAACGCGGGAGAGCAAAAAAGGGGGAAGTAGGTGAGATGCAGGCGTGTTGTAGAATTTTGTTTTCCTTTTTCAACCTCCCTAACACTGACACCGGGCTGTTCAAAAGATGCAGTCGGACTTTTACAAATAAGGAAATTAGACAACCAGCTTCTAGTTTGTGTGGGCATCCTACGGTCCCTTCATGTATCACGTGCACACCCCATGCGTGCAGCATTTGTGCGTGGTCAGAAAGGAGCAGTGCATACATCTCTACTAATGACTTGAGTGTGGCATAAGGATGCTGTAAGACAGGATCACACGTATGTCATAAGTGAATGTAACCTAGATTATCCTTACAAATTTCTAGAATACACTTACCACACGCACAACAATGGTACGTTCCATTTTCATGCTGTTCCCTCGAGGTGGTCATATGTGCCTCAAAGGAACTGTAAGACACACCTGCACTTTCTTTAAATTGCTCCTGTCTACGACCCTCCATGGACACGAACAACCCAAAAACACGCATTACCTGTATATTACCCAGACGCATGTAACTAAGGCTTTACTCTGTCCATCCCTACAACTGTTTTTCAGAACTCTGTGGGCTTTGGTGGAAGAAACACCAGATCCATTTATCCATCAATCTTCCTATTACACTAGATACCTTTCTGGGTCATGGGGCTGCTGGAGCCTATCCCAGCCACCGTTGGGCATATAGGTACATCCTGGACAGGTCTCCAGTCTGTTGCTGGACACAGCTAGGGACAAATTAGAGTTACCAATAAAGCTATAAAGCATGTTTTTGGACTGTGGGAGCTCCCCACCCCACCTCCATTTCAGGCTTAATTTTCACTGTTCAGACTCCTCTGGGTGATGTCAGAGATGATCAGTGCGCCTGTGCTGTTACCTGATGGTTGAGTTGACATCAGACGCAGCAGAGGACACTGTGCTCATCCCTGCCTCGCTCCTGAACGAGCTCTGTTTGGACCTCTGCGAGGCCAGGGAGCTCCTGGACTCCGACTTCCTCAGCTTGAGTCCAGACAGGATGGACCTGCGGAACAGCCCGCTTTTCCTCTTGCCCTTCAGCAGCTCGGCCTCACTGTGGGCCGTCAGCACGAACCCCCCGCGGGATACGGCGGGGCTGCTGCCACTGCTCCCCGTGCTGCACATGGAGACGCTGGTAGTCAACGTCCCGGGAACCGTCGGGGGACCGGGAACTATGGCCCCCGTTCGATCCAGCAGAGCTGTGCCGTTGCTGTGCTCCGAACCAGAGCGGAGAGAGTTTATGGAGGTTCGCAGAGGGGAGCGAATGACGGCTGCCATGCCGTACGGGACGCTCTGGCGGACGCCGTAGCCATGGCGCATCCCGCCAACCCACTGGCCTTGAAACGTACCTTTTGGAGAGAAAGGACACAAATGTTTTAGGGGGATGTATTTTTAGAGCTGAAGCACAAAAGAAAACCTTAATGAAGGAAAAATATGAAGAAAAGACCGAAAACAAGTATGCCTCTGAGGAAAAACAAATATTTTCCATATTCACAGGCCTGTAAAGTCATCAGTGTGTTAAGAAGCATTACTCATATGAATGGTTTGGGGGGGAAAAAGATTGAACCCATGAATACTGTGCCCCAAAAATTCTCATTTACAGAGAGCTTTAAAAATGTACAAAAGTCAGCAAATTGTCAGACAATTTTTGAAATTGACCCTAAAAATAGCTAAATATTATTTATAAATAATGGCTTTCTTGTGTTTATTCCCTTTCTGGGTCACAGGGCTGCTGGAGCCTATCCTGGCCACTTATGGGTGAGGGCAAGGGACTCCCTTGACAGGTTGCCAGTCTGTTGCAGGGTCACACATATCACACACCCATGTACACTCACACCTATGGACAATTTGGAGTGACCAATTAACCTATGAAGCATGTTTTTGGATGGTGGGAGGAAGCCGGAGTCCCCGGAGAGAACCCACGCATGCACGGGGAGAACATGCAACCTCCACACAGAAAGGTCCCCCATTGGTGTTATGTTTTCAGGTCCCCCAGCCGGGACTTGAACCAGGGGCCTTCTTTCTGTGAGGTATGGGTGCTAACCACTGCGCCACTGTGCAGCCCCTTGGCTATTTTAAAATAATAATATTAAATAAGAAGGATTAAAAAAAAAAGAATATTTTATTGTAAAATCTTTGTACCCCAAAGATTAGATTTCAAAGTAATCTTTTAAAAAACAATCTTTTTGCACAATACCAGTTATTAAAGGGCTTATTTATTATGTAAGGAGCTTTTTCAGCAGACTGACTGTCAATTAGCAAAATGGGTGTGGCCTAAATGCACATTGGCCGATCCACTGATTATCGTTTGTATTCCTTAGACTACAGTTTAGAATAAATTCAAATGTAAAAGGCCAACAAGGATGACGGATTAGTTAAATTGTGTTCACTTTATCTGATCAAACAGAAATATGTCTGCAGATGATATTCTGAGTTGTTTGGAAGACGGTTTTTAAATGGTCTGCATGATCATCTCTGCTAGACGTTCTAACCGCAATGACATAATACTTGAGAGGAATTGAGAACAGGTTCATGCTTGGGACATCTAAAATTCCAGCTGAGGCTCTCAGGTCTCTGGTTCAACCATCAAAGGTAGCACTAACTCCTTTGCTGTCTGCCAGCTCTGTTGAAGGACAATGTTGGAAGGATTGAGGCAAATAATTAGAGACTGATACCTCAGTCTGGTTATTGTTGTTTTTTTTGCACCTTCTACCCAATGCCGTTTTAACGTTATTTTCAGTAAATAATGTGTCTGATAGTAAAAGTATTTAAAGATGTCCTCTTTTTCAGTAAAGACACATGTTTTGTGCCTCAATCATTACAAAAAATGCATTTGAGAATGTGGAGAGACTGTACTGGTACATCAAACAAACTACAGTTTCACTATTTTATTTATTTTTGGTTGGTGATGTGCTGCGGGATTTTTGTCAAAGGAAAAGTTTACCTGCGCTCAAAAACAGGTTGAAAAACAGTGTTGTAAACAACTAGATCCATGTACGACTTCTTTTCCACATCTGAGTTGGCATCTGGATCAAAATTGTACTGCTGGAAAGCTCCAGTATTGATCACCAGGTTTTGTTCCTGTGGTAATGTTAGGTTGGGAGAGGGGCTGAAAGCTAGTGGGAGAAAGCTCTCAACAACAAGACTGGGAATGGGGGACAGGGTTGTTCCGCACGAATGCTCCCGTCCACAACGTAGAGGCAAATTTCGACCTATTGCCGTTCTGCATAAGATATGTTCTAGAAAACGACACCGTTTATTTATTTATTTTTTGCTAAAAACAGCATAAACTTACTAAAAGGGGAACGGAGAGAAAAGATGGTTGGAGTCGGTCTTAAAAAGTTCACATCACTTGCGACCACATTTATGCACTAACTTTGTAACTGTTTCATCAAAACTGATCCGTTTGAGATAAAAAGGCTTGACCCAAAATAGTCCCCCATAACAATGTCATAAAATATGAATTTCCACATTTACTTTGCATTATTAGTCAGTTTTTTGATATTCTGGATTATGTAAGAATGGTAAACATAACTACAACACTGGTAAAGATAACTACATTTGAGTAAACCATTAAACAAAATCAAAGAGGACCAAATAAAGGAAAGACATCAAAAAGAACAGCTAAAAGGGTTGGAGAAGAGGGGTTGTTCTTCATAGCCCACATTTTATTGCTCAGGTGTGAGGAGCACGCGACCGTCTCCTCTGGTCACACCCATCCATTCACGCCGTTCATCTGCACACCCGCATTCCCTGTTGCAGTCCCAGCCCTCACATCTCCTCGTTGCTAGAAAGTAGGGCACCTCATTGTGTTGCTGCGTACTTCCACCATTCTTCTCTCTTACACTCCAGCGGAAGTGTGCGCTGGGAGAGAGAGAGCAATCCTACCTCTGATGTAACGACACTGATTCATTCAAACGCATTCACTCCAGCCCAACTATATGACCATATAAGGTCTGCAATCACACTCGGCCTTCTCGAACGCAAACACATACAAACATTTCCCTTGTGGGCTCAAGTGGCAGTAAAACGGGAACTGCTGAATGAACCATATGAGCCAGTCGCACACTGAAACACACACGCACACCCACACACGTACAGGCTCTTTTTGAAGGCGTTGCTGTCCCAGGCATCAGGAGGATGCTGCCTTTTATCCTCATACCTGCACATGCACAAACTCAGGCTTTGTGTCAGACAGATGGCCGACACATCTGTCTGGGCTTTTGTAATCATGGCAGCGCACAGCTGGACGGCCATATGAGAGGCAGATCAGAGAACACATACACAAACAAACAAACACTTGTGCAACAGCATGACAAGATTACCATTTTATTAAATGGTCGGCAGAACTCTGATAACCTTTTACTTACTTAAACTGCATCTTGTATTAAAAGATGCCAAAAAGGCACAAAAAAAATAGTTTTAAGCCAGGATCTCAATTTCAGCATCATTTTGGCTATTTTTTGGGGCATTTATTTAGAAGGTTCATTCATGGAAACTGCTAGCATGAGAAAATGACATGAAAGCCACAGGCCTTTAAAATCCAAATTTTTTTCAGGCAATTTTTGTTTGGTTTACATAGATTTTGACCAACAGGCTGCCATTTTTCTGAGTTTAAAAGGAGAAAATGATTTTGAGGTTACGCAGAAACTTTCTATAACCAAAGGTCAATGTCAGTGGATTAGGCAATGTCTGCAATGTCATCCTTTATGAGAAGTTGACAGCTTTACTAGAGTGCAGGAGCCATAAATTGGCCCTTGACATGATGTACAGTTTGAATGCATTTTCACAACTGTTTTGATTGTTATGCACTGTTTAAATATGTGAAGTGTGTGTAAGTAAAAACAAAAATGTAGGCCTATGTGTGTCAATTTAGGGAGCTCTTGTTTATTTTGGACATCAAATGTGCTAAAAGATGGTTAGGATTGGCACAGAAAACAAAGGCAGGAAACAAAAAAAAGCCCAAAATTTCATCAGAAACTTCTATTTATCTATTTTCAAAACATTTTTTAAGAAAATTAAGCTTTTAAAAATATAAAAAATTAAATATTATTTAAAATAAAGATGAAACATGCTCATTCACCGAACGTGGGGCGGATTTTACGTAAACTTAAATAGCAAGTGTGTTGCTAAAAGTGCAGGCAAATTCAAGTCACATTTCATTATCCCGGTCAAGTTTTGTCAAGGTCGGAATGGGATCGTTTCTCACAATAAATCCTAACAAATTTAAGACTCATTAAATTTGCTTTGTTATGTAGTATCCTGCATTGCAACAGCTAAGGACAGCAGTGTTTGTGTTAGCATTTGCTTATACTTTGTTTTCATTTATGTGTGTATATCAGTTGAAAACTTTTTTAATTTAAAACATAGAAAGAAAAAAATAGCATTAAGAACGAATTCAGACAGCAAGTTTTCTTGGGCAAAACTTTTGAATGTTATTTTTTTTTTTTGTCTAAAAAGACTGAGGTGCAGAATCCAATCAAGAACCCCCATAAAAACCTTTTGCAAAAACAAAACAAGGAACAATACACTGCAGTGATATGACATTGTAGGAATGGATAGGTCATCATACAATGAAAACTTAATAAGTCAAAATAATTCTGTGTAAGGCTGTCAAGCATCCAAATACCAGAATATTTCGCATTCTGTTCCCGAAAATTTGATTAGAAATATTTGTGACGTCCAAGATTGCAGATTGAGTAAAATATACTTATAATTTAAAGTTATTTTAGCTAGTGCTCTGAAATGGCAAAATTATGTTGATTTGAGTATAAACAAAAGAAACCAAATGTGCTACAGTCACCGGAAGTAAACAAATTTTCAAAGTAAAATGTCTGTGAAGGTTCCCATTTTCAAAGTAAAACTATCAATAGTTTTTTTAGATTAAAAAAATGAGACTAAAGTTCATTTTACTGAAATGAGCTGGAAAAAAATTGCTTTAAATATAGTCAACAATTTTCCAATATAATAAAATAGAAATTAAAAACGTGAAAATTTCTTGATCAAGTATGTGAGGTCTGCAAGCATGGCAGAGAAGTCATATCACATCAGCAAAATGTTGATCCAAAATGTTGAATTTTTATGTTTTCCACTAAAGATAGAAGAATAAAATGATGTAAAACATGACTGTTTGAAACACAGTTGTCAGATCAGATTTAAGGACTGTGTTCTGTGAGAGGTTAAAGTCACTTTATTTAGGTGTTGCTGTTTCCTAATTTACCATATTTTAGCTGAGTACAGTTACAGTAGTGGAGAACATTTTCAGGATTTGTTGTTAAATGTCACAAAGCAACAGTGATGTTTTTGTTTTGCCTACTACTGAGGTTCACCTGTAAGTTCATAGAAAAACGTGTGGCATTGTTTAAAGTGCCAGATACCATTTCTTCCTTTCTTGATTTGATTTGATTTGAAAATCAAATTTTTTCCTTTCTAAATTGTTTGTGTTTTTATATACTAGGTTGCTCACATTCATAATATAATAAATAGTAAGAATAGCGGTCCGACATGTGAATCGTGATTCGACAGCCCTACTTGTGAGGGTCTCCTATATATATATATATATATTATGGGTGTGTATTGGCAAGAGTTTGGCGATACGATACGTATCCCGATATTTTACAGATATTTTCTCTCTTTTTTTAAAAAAATATAACTTTGAAAAAATCTCTACCTGAATTTCAATATGTCTTCCAATGTAATAAAATGGTCAAATTCAGTTTATTTAATGATCACAATGTTAAGCACTGCAATTGTATCTCATATATGAGTTGCTTTTACCCAAACACATTAGTGCTTTTATTTTGGTAACTATAAATAGTTACATTGTCTTCTTTCCACAACATAATATTTTTCAGTAGAAAAAAACAAAGAATGAATGCGCCTTTCACAATAAGTTTATATTGGGGAAATAAAATGCTGTTTATTTTCAACATTGCTTAATGTGGCTTCTCCAGTACTTTTTAACGGTTCAGGAGCCTGAATGGTGCTTCAAAATTAGGGGGGGGGGGGGGGGCACTGATTCTTTCCAGAAACAATAAAGTGTGACGATGAAGCAGCATGACAGAATTAAGGAAGCTGCTTTAATGTGACAAAGAGGCTTTTTTTTTACATCACAGTCTGCCCTGCATCGTTGTGCTGCCTCGCTTTCTCACACGCGGAAGTAAACTGGTAATACTGATCGCTACGATGTTTGCCTTTTTTCAGAGCGTTGTACACATCCCTCTGATCAAGCAGGTCGCTGAACTAGAATCTATTGCTTAGAGGTTCTGCAGAACTTTTTGCCGATATCATTGCAGCCGATGCTAAGTGCATTAGCCGCTGCGCTGCTTCACTCGTTTTTATCTGAGCCGCTAAAAAGCACCGCAATCCTCGTTTTTATATGTTGCTGGCAGCAACATGGCACAGAGTTTCTGTTTGGTACCCATCCCAAGTAAAAACGAAGTAGTTCATGTCTCATAACAACCGAACAAGCTGCCTCTGGCTGCAGTCTTCCTGTTGTCTTGTGTGGTGTAGAGCTGCTCAAAGAGGCTCCATGTGCTCTGCTGTCGGAGGGTGAAGTGGACAAGAGTCAGACACTGAAGAACGCTTAGAAATAATTAAAGAAATATTATCCTGACAGCATTTTGAATCGATACGAGTATCGCCAAATGAAATATCGCGATATTTTGCCGAATTGATTTTTTCTTACACCCCTAATACATATACACACACACACATATATATATATACTTTTTTTCTTCTTAATACATAATCAGGCCTTGACAGCTGTGTTGCAGTTTTTTTATAGGAATGAGAAAAGTTTCTATCTTTAAGCTGCCAGGTATAGAGCCAGAGCGATGATGGAGGGACGGCTTGGGAAAATGAGAACTGGCAGCATGTCTGTTAGAAATAGTGCTGTAATCATGCTGGCAGGACAGGATGATGGACGAGTGACTACATGCCGGTTAACTAGTTTTGAAATGCAGTTTGACTCTGACAGGCAGACAGGTCGGGAAAAGCAGTGAAACTCCAGCAGAAAAACAGGGGAAAACGTTCTGACAGTGTGAGGACACATCGGCAGCATCACATGGTCCAACCTCATTTATGAAGCACATAAAAACCAAATTAAAACAAAGAGGCTATCTCTCCAAATTATAAGATTGAAGTACATCTTGAAAAGTTGCCTCAGAGGTCTTTAGTTAAAATTGAGCTTCCCATCTCATGTGAATCAAAATTTTACCATTATTTAAGTGAAAAAGTTCTGGTGTACAAACAAAATCCATCTCTTCTTTGTTTATGAAAGTTCTCAAATTTTGGAGCCTTTCATGCTATAATAATATAACGAACCATAAAATCAGAGATTATGGATTTCCTCTTAAACAAACTACTATGACTGTCATTAGAACAAAAATGAGAACTACAACTCTGTGTTTCCTAAGTACAGCTGGGTTTATGATAAAACCGAACCGGTACGGACCGTAACACAAATGGCTCAAATTCCTTCATATAGTCAGTCAGTTAAATT
Organism: Oryzias latipes; assembly: GCF_053564925.1. Classification (NCBI taxonomy): domain Eukaryota; kingdom Metazoa; phylum Chordata; class Actinopteri; order Beloniformes; family Adrianichthyidae; genus Oryzias; species Oryzias latipes. The sequence continues at coordinate 27,220,008 of NC_136242.1, read as the reverse complement.
CCACCTCAAAAACAGCCACCTGGGATAGTCTGAACATGAGCAGAAAACCTCCTGAATGTGTGTCTGTTGATTTATTACTGCATAATCAACCAGTGGGAAGCGCTACCATACATCTAAGACATAAAAAAATGCTGATTTTACAAAAAAAGAAAATGAAATGGCCTAACAAATTTTGGAATTAGAATCACCAGAGATCCCATTAACATTTGCATTTACCTATTTCAAATGGCCATTTTTGCAATAGAACACAGGATAAAAAGAAAACAACAGTAGAACCAGACTTGATAATAATGATCATCTGCCATGATTGGTTAAGAAGAAATTGAGAATAATCTGCGATGGATTTGAGACAAATAGTTGTGTCTTATGACTGACATAATAAATCTAAATAATCTAAATAATAATTTTAATTTTTTTTTTAAAGTGATCCTAGTTCTGTTCATTCATCTTCTTCCGTTTATCCCTTTTGGGGTCACGGGGCTGCCGGAGCCTGTCCCGGCCACTTATGGGCGCAGGCAGGGGACACCCTGGACAGGTTGCCAGTCTGTCGCAGGATCACACATATCACACACCCATGCACACTCACAGTCACACCTATGGACAATTTGGAGTGACTAATTAGCCTATGAAGCATTTTTTTGGATGGTGGGAGGAAGCTGGAGTCCCCAAAGAAAACCTACGGGGAGAACATGCAAACTCCACACAGAAAGGTCCCCCATTGGTGTTCTGTTTCAGGTCCCCCAGCCGGGACTTGAACCAGGGGCCTTCTTGCTGTGAGGCAAGAGCGCTAACCACTGTTTTGGGGAAATTTCTAAACAGCAGTTTTTAAAATGTTTAATTGCTTCTTAACTTCTTGTTGCTACCCAGGGTTCCTTAAGTCCAGCTAAACGGCAGATAAATTGACAGGAATTTAGGTTCCCTATTAATGCATGTTATCCAATCTAAAAAAAACAACAAATCTATTTTATTTTCTAAGGCAGTGTTACAAAGGAAGATGAAAGTAATTTTTCTTGTTAAATTTAGTGTAAAAAGTACAAAGACATTGACACTTTATTGCTGCTTTATTAATCTTGATCTGATTTTCTCATGAATGGATATCTGCCATCTAGAAAATTCAAAGATGTGGAAGTAAGAAAAAAACAAAAGCTTTAAAAAAAATGGTGTCTGACCTTTAACTCCCTTCACATGACCGATTAACCTCAAATACATGTAATCATGATTTGAGAAAGCAGCACATCATCAGCATACAAACAGATAGAAAAACTAACTAAACGTGCACATATATTCCAACAGATACCCAGAATAAAGTTTTTCAGATGCAGTGTTTCTTCTGGCATCTTCCTTTTTTTACACAGATGCATGCATTTATAATAGATAAAACAGCCTTTGTTTCAACTCTTCCCCAGCTTGTCCTGCTTCATGTTGTCTCAGCTTGTAACCTGTCGTCAATATTTTAAATCGTGAAGTTGGTGTGAAGTGATAAAACGCACAATGTGACTCCTCAAAAAAAGAGGCTGTATTTTAAAGCTCTATTATCTAAAGCAATTCTATAGACCCTGTTTCTCTATATTATACAGTACAGCTGACATTGACATAAGGCACTTCTTCTGGTCAGTTTGAAACTCAGAGGGACAGATGGTTTTTAACCCAGAAACAGAGAGCAGACACACATTTCTTAAAGAGACAATTCCAAACTCAGCCTGCAGCTCAGCACGTGATTAAATGAGATGTTTCTGCTGATTTGATTTTCCTCGCTTTAACCCTTTTGTTTCTTTTTGCCCGCAGTTGCTGCAGTTTAGATTTAGAGGCCCACATGACTGGAGAGTGCTTTCTGTTGGCCCTCCAGGAAGAATCAGCCTAATTGTGTTGGCATGGGAGCTGTGAAGCGGATTTTCCTTACTACTGTAGGAGCCTGGGGTTGAGGTCTTGTCACGTCAACAAGTCTGCTTCTCTGTGTGCAGATCTGACAGGTCCTTAGTGAGTATCATCAAAGGTGGTTATCGTAATTGAACATTTCATGTCTCTGCTGTCAGAGAAAACTTTGAGTGTTGTGTCTGACTTTAACATTCTCCAGAAAACAAAAGGAAATTTGCTGCTGACTGCCAGATGCTCGCTGGATTTTTCAGCACCACGGAGAGCGACAGACAAAAGCAGCCTGAAAATATTTACTGGAAATTAAGGAAAACAAATCCCAAAGCACAACTGGACTAAATACTTTGACATGCAACATCTTTGAACACCTAGCAGTTAACAATTTCTGAATCTAAAGAGCTCTTTATTTTCTACTTTTGACATTTTCAAAAGAATAGTTATTTAAACTACAGAATGTATTTGTCTAAGTAAATCTAATGGTGTTGTTTTTGAGTAATATTCATTTTTCCTAAGTTATTTATATATGTACTACCCATCATATCTTAAGACAAACAGAAAAATAATTTGATTAAGTTTAAAATGAATTCATATAATAATAATAAATTAAATGATCTTTCAAAAAGGTTTTGACATTGTGAAAGTGAGGCTTAAAGCTGTGTCATCTGCATGTAGTTTCACTTGCATCATGAACTAAAAGAATGTTTAAATTTTATGTTGTTAGATTTTAGAGACATTTTTGTTCTAAATGCGTGAAAAAGGGGAACGAAAACAGTTAAACTCCAGACTGTAAACACAGAAGACAGTGGACTGTATTTTTTTTTTTAACCTTCTTCTCTCTCAGAGCAGAGAAAATGTAGCATCAGCAAACACCTATATTAGTGTGTGGAGCTTATCCTGCATCCGCAGCAGCACACGGCAAACTTCCAGCAGTGATTTTTGGAGATTTTATATTTCAGGCAGTACCACTAATCCTCACTACGCACATCAAACCACAGTTACGTAAGACGAAGGTTACACAGGAGCTGTTGTGGTTGTAGACAAGGTGCCGATTAGAGACGGTCTGGAAAAAACTAAAATCCAAAGACACTGCTGAGTACTTTGATGTGTAGCAACTGGAGCATGCTAGGATCAGGAATAATCAATGCTGATGAGGTGAATTCTTTACCCAGGGTCTGAGTGATGCCATGAAAGGGGATTTGTGTTTCAGGTCACTTTTTCTGACACAATGCTGATTTTGGTAGAGGATTTATTGATGATGGAGAGAGCCAACAATTAAAGTGTCAGGAAGAAAGACGAGCAATCAGATTGACAAAGGGCGGGCAGATGCCAACAAGCTTGCTGAAGAAGCAGGACAGGCTGGAGATAAAGCAAACCACGATCAAACCACTGACCGCTAAAGGCAGGCGGGGTCAGATCAAAGCTAAACCTCTGCTTGCCTAAATGAAGCTCTCATCCGTTTAAGAGATTTTGCTGTGGCCTTTTTTTCTGTCTGAGTCTTGCAGATTTCTATTTGAGGATTATTTATCTGCTCTGAAATTTCATGATAAAGCTGCAAAGTCAGGCAGCAGGAAAGCCAACAGTTTATTTTTCTGGTTTTATGATCTAAACTCATGAACTTTCTCCCACTCCATGGGGTAAATCAACAGACTTAAAACATTTTCCATAATAAACCACATAGCTGGTGATGGTGCGATGGCTTGAAACTTAAAAAAAAAACAAAAACAAAACAAGGACTGTGAATAAATAAACAGCATAAATGTGCATTTAAATAAATATTAGTATTTGTTTGTACAACCGAAATGAAATTTGTATTATCTTCCTAAATGGGATCCTACTGCTGAATTTAAGTAATTGTGTTCATGCTATTTATTGTTTTTCAAAACATGTATTTCTTAGTTTATTTAGCATTATTTTTTGGCTTTATCCTTTAAAATGTTTACATTTTTTTTCCATTAATAGTTTTTATATTGTCAAATTACAAATATTTTTTCATACTTCTCTTTTTGTTTTTTTTAATTTATCATGAATATTTTACTTACATTACTTTTTTAGATAATCTGAATAATTGTTATTAAAAGTTAAAATTCAAATTGTAAAATTAGGATAAATATTCTGTGGATAAATTATTCTTTTTCATTTTGTGGTGGTCCTGTTGCATCTTGATTTAAGCATTTCCTAAAAATAATGTGCGAAGCCAGCTGAGCATGAAGGTGGTGGTATATCATGGTCTGAACTGAGTTTAAACGTCAACAACCCTAAATAAAAAAATCTACAAGGTGGAAAATTATTTTTCACAGCCTTCCTTAGGTTAGATTTAAAAGATTTTCCTTGTTGACTGATGTTTAAATGACTACAGAGGAGCTTTGAGGGTAAAAGTTTGTCTTCATGTCTGACCGAACCTCCATTCTTCCTGTAACCAAACCCAGGTTCAGTCTTAGCGCTGATTTTACAGATCCACCTCTGCAGCTCGAGGCTCTGCCGTGTCTGAAGACATATCAGTCAGGAGTCAAAAGATTCAAAGATGCTCTGCTGCAGACATGCTGTGCACTTAAAGCCTGTCATGTTTGCCCTCCAGCCCCTCAGTCCCTATTTTACCTAAAACTACTTCATCTGGGCTGATTTGTTTGGTTCCTTGTTTTATATTTGCCAGGAGCGTTCTCTCCTGTCCTCTTCTTCAACTTCTCTCCTTCCACCCTAGCTCTGCTTCCTCAGACCTGCTCGGTACAGTAGGGTTTCCATAGCAACGCCTGCAGCAGGTCACCGTGTCACGAGGGACTGAGTTTAGCTCGCTGCTATTGGCTGCTCAGCCCACTCTGCCGGGCTCTGACTGGCTGGCGTGGCCTTCCGGACTTATGATGTTTACAGAGATGAAGGGCTAAGCTGACTGATTACCAAGCACACACACAGAGGCGGAGCGGGGCAGCGCAGTAAATAATTAATCAGAAAGCACTGATTCTGTAATGACTTTGGTGAGAAATTGAGTTGCCAAGAGAGATTACAGCACGATCATGAATGACGCTGGACAGTAAAGCAGGAATGCTCATGTTTCTTTGAAAAAAACAACTCTCCTCTACTCTGGCTTTATGGAAAAAAACAGTGTTCAACAAAACTCTGCTCCACCTAAATAACAAAAAAGCCAGTGCTAAACACAACTATGCTCAAACTAAATGAAAGAAAATCGGTGTTAAGCAAAAATGCACCACCTCAATAACTCTGTGTCAATATCTGTGCTAAACAGAACTTTTCTCCATTTAAATAACAAAAAATAATGCTAAACAGATCTCTGCTCCACTTAAATAACAAGATCAGTGCAAAATGAAGCTGCTCCACCTAAATATCAGAAAAAAATGTGCTAATAATTATTTCATCAACTTTTCTTTCATGGTATATTCAATTATAATAAGGTATTTGAAATAAATTTCTTTGCCACAGACCATCAGTCCAATCACCAAAAGCCTTAATACAGGAATGTTTATGAATTAATAAATCAGCTCAAACTATTGATGGAAAGATTAAATCACTTTCTGGGGTTCAATTTCAAGCCAGGAAAAGATTCAGATCTCACAAAACTTTTCACTTGTTTTCGTTTTAATATCTTAGATCAAAAAATTGTTGGCCACATTTTCTGACAGTACTGCAGGTAAAGGGCAGCCGTTGTGGATTACTGCCCGGTAAAGCAGGACCAAAAAGTTGTCATCTGGAGAAGAAAGAACCCTAAGATCATCTGTCCGGTTGGCGAGCAGCTGAGTTTCCTTGCTGAGAAATTGGGATTCTGTGTTTCATGACTCATAACGGGACTGAATTCGCTTCATAATTGCTTTTCCCAGCAAATTTGACTTGTACTTGTTTTTGCAGCTGGGGCTGGACACACAGATTTGAAATAGACACGCCAAAAAATAGCAACGAATTAGCATGCAGCTGCAGATGATCGTAAGAGGAAAAGCACTAACCAGATCAATCTCACATGAGGGTAAATCCTTGCCTCCTGGTGCACCGGACAATTTTTTATTTTGGGATCACTCTGTCAGTTTAATTCTGCCGCGCTTTAACACTGTTTAGTTCCCCAAACAATATTATCATCACAGACCTATATAAAGGCCAGATGCACACTGTTATAATCAGGACACAGTGTATCACTGAAGCCAGATCAACACTCAGAAGTAGGCCAGTCTCTGCTGCGTTTACTGTGTGTGGTTTCACAGAGGTGCAGCACAAGCAGCAGGTCCTCCAGCTTGGACTGCTGCGATTCTTCCTCATTTTAAACCCTTTCCAGATCACTGTTTTATCCTATGATAACCATGATGAAGATCATCACAACAATCCCACAGTTTTCCAGTATGACCGTCCCTCTCTCCACTATCTGTTCATTCCCCAGCCGGTCCCTTGACCAGTTTGTGCTCCTCTGCCTGCTCATCTCCAACTTCATCTGGCCAGGACTTACTCTGAGTGGAGAGTCGTGCTGAAAAAGCGGCCTGCTAGTTGTAGGGTTACATAACAAGGATTTAGCTGCAGGAATGCTCCTGCCAAGCCTCAAAATGCACCACTTTCCCCGCGTGCCGCTCTTTCTGCACGCACACCGTGCACGGGTGTTTCTGTTTCAGAGCACTTGCTGTGTCTTATTAACAGTGACTGAACCGCTCATGGTTCAGGAGAATCAAACTGCGACTGATGCCAATTTTACGCCAAATGCAACACTGATTTAGACGATACAGCTCATGCGAGGCTCTCTTTTGATGAATGATTCCATTATTAATTACATTTTTAGCTTGTTACTGCAATCTGATAAAAAAAGAATAGTATTTATGTCATCCTTAAAATATGTATCTATAAATGAATATCTTCAGAATTACTGCCCTGATTCTCCTCAGCATTACCTCCTGGAGTTTTCGCCTTAGTAACTTTTTGTAAGAATTTGTTCTTCTAAGACTATTTTAATGGCATAATACTTTTTACTTTTATTCAACATTCATTTAGAAAATTCCAACTCATACTAAGATATATTTTTAATTGTTCCCTAATTTCTTTTTTCCCCTTTCATTTAAAATGTTAGTACTTAAAAACCATTAAAGAGTTAGCATAATATTACAGTCTTGAATTATCTGGAATAAATGGCTTTCTAACATTCACTGTGTATTTTTTCTTCTTTGCTGAAAGTTTTTCCAGTATTTCTTGTGAGGCGTCTCAACACAACCTCAGCTGTGAATTGCAGCTTTAAAAATAAACGGAATTAATCCAAATTTTAACCTAACACTTGAGCAGCTATTTGACACCATAACTAGTTAATTGGACAACAAATTAAATTAATGAAATTGTCCTCTTTTTCCCTAGCAACCAATGTTGGCATTTGTCTCAATCCCATTATTGACACAAAAACATAAAAAAGTGGCACAGCTCTGAACTATATTTAGCTTTATGTCCATCAGGAATCCGAGCAGAGAAGATATATTTTCTCAAAATAAAATCACTATTTTCACGAGGTCTTACTATCAAATCATTAGATTTCCCAAAAATACCATAACCCATGTCAGCACCACTTTACAATAAGGGTCCCTAGTTATTTATTAATAATTTATTTAAAGTTTTAATGGCAACTTTCATGCATTACTTAGTGTCTTGCCTATTGCATTAGCTAGCAGTTTACTATTATTTATAAAAAACGCTTTTCATACTTTGTGAAGTTCGAGGCGCTTTACAATGAAAAACAAATCAAGACACAGCAATTAAAAAAAACTAAACATCCTTCACCCTTCCCCTTTCCCCTCTTTTAACACAGATTTCACATGGTCCCAAGCACAGTAAGTGAATACTTATAAAAGTAACTTGTAAAAGAAACTTAAGGCTCGTCTCTGTTGTGAGGAAAATGGGAAACTATTCCTAGCAGAAGCCAGCTCAGCCACAGGACAATCGCCACAATGCTACAGACCGGGAAAGCAACGGGGTCCATTCCACAGCCTAGAGGCTGCAATCTTGGACCCCAACCACCCCCAACCAGGCGATAACCATGGCAACAACCAACAACCAAGCCGGAAAGACCTGGCATAATGGATCCCCACAGGGAAATATTGTGGATAAAATTATAGTAAGAAAAAGGTTACATTTAAATATAAAATGTATGTAGATACATAAAAGGAAAAATTAAATTACATATATAGGATAAATTATAAAAATAAATAAATATTTCACTTTACCTAATGAATTATGAAGCATTTATAAAACCTGTGTTATGGGATTGCTTAGCATCGTGTATGCAATAACTACATGTTAATTAACAGGTTTGTAAAGCCTTAATAGTGTCAAAAGTAATTATTTACTATAGTTATTTTTGGCTGTAAAGTTTTATGTAACGTTTTATGTTTTAGCCTGAGGCTTGACAAACACATTAACTAACAAGTAGTTATTGCATACATCATACAAAGCAGCTTTCATTCATGCTTTGTGATGCATTTTTTAAGGTTAAATGTTAAACATTAGATAACTGCTGACAAATGCATTAGGTGAAACACTTAGAAATCAAAAGTAATGAATAAAAATGGCTCTTAACACTTCATTACAGTAATTAACTAATTAAAGCTTATTAATGCATTAACTAAAATTAGTAATGAATCTCTTACTGTAACATGTTACCAGCTGTTTTTAAATCAAGATAACCACAGTTTGAATTCTCTTTAGTTGTTAGTTAACATTTAAAGTTTGCTTTTTGTCCTCAAAGGATCAGAGGCATTTTTGTGTTTTTCTCTTGTCTTGATGTGTTTGACATGTGAACCAATTTGTCTTCCTGTACTTGAAAATTAAAATTTTACCTGTTATTGATTTGCATTTTGAATGGTTGCCATGGCAGCATACTGGGACAAAGACAATCCTGATACATGACATCAAGTTGTGATCTAATATAATTTCCCCTTATTTGTCGTGCGATTTAGTAATAAACTTTTCATAAAGATGTGCGGTAAAACAATCATTTTTTTTTAGTACTTTTTAGTCCACATTTATATACAGTTTTGTTTTATACCTCAAAATGAGGTATAGGTTGATTGAAAAATCATTTGATAAACTTGTGTACAGATCTCCTCACCAAACTGGTGAGGAGATCACCAGTTTGGTGGCACAGTATGCCCACTGCATACTGTTGTCATGGCAACAGCACAATGTTATACACTTATATAGTCTTTGGGGCCGACAAAATGTCTCTTTCACCCATATTCACCCAAAAAAAAAAAACAACAACGTACCATCTTAAGGCATTAAAAGAACGAAACAACGGACATGACCTTTGACCTTTGTCTATTATTATATTTATGCTCAACATCTGGGTCATAGCAAAGATCCATTTAATAGCTTTGTGAAGACAGCGCAAAAGAAAAAGACTAGGCGGGATTTTTTTAAAGATCTACAAGGGCAAAAAAGCTTCTAAAATGTGCAAAAACATGCTCCCTTTTCCAACACACCCAAACCAGCAAAACTCTACTTTGTGCATTTGCCGAGAAATGTATATACCAAGCAAATCCAATCTCTATCAAACATGAAAGAAGCCGCTGTTTGCACCTTTATCATTATTATCATGAAAGCATGAAAGGCAGGTATGGAATGGCACAACTTTATGCTCAAACGGATGCAGATGTGGCTGCAGAAAATGTGGCACATCGACTCTGTTTATGTAAATATTTCAAGAAAGCCTGAGGCAAAGATTATTGGGACGTCTTGCATAACGTAAAGCTTCTGGAGGAGTAAAAGGCTGATATGAAAGCGACCGTGTTAATTAAAGTCGACATTAACTATGTCTCTCCATCTCTCTTTTTGTTTCAAAGTCACTTTTTGAACTTGACGTTTTTTATTTCTGAAGGATTTTTAGTACATTGGGACCTTAATGTGCACAGATTGCTTAAACTAAAGGCATCAAAATTACCAAAAACTTTTACATCATTACTTGAACATAATGGCAAAAGAACCCAATAAAAGAAAAGTCTGAGCTGTCACAACAACCTGTCAAATAGTGAATTAATGTGATTGTGGCAGCCATTAAAAATTCTAATTTACCGTAAAAGAAAATTAATACTTTTTTGTGTGTACTGGAACTAAAATCTTTGTGTGTCTTTATTAGCACATGAAAGATGTCATTTTAGATCTGGGACTGAACTGAACCCAAATGTTTTGTTTGATGCCAAACTGTAATTTTAGCAGGTCATTAGGGTTGTGTAGCTGTGTTAGCTGGTTCAGGATTGTAATTTGAGTATCAAAGTTGAAACAAAAACGTCCGTCCAATCACTGGGGGGGATTTTATCAGCACCTGTCCCCATAAAGCGGCCCGGTTCTGCTCGGGCAGAACAGTGCGGGGCAAAAAAGCTTGGCTACTGCTTCTCCTGCCAGGTGTCTTGTCTAGATTCCAATAGCTTTGTCAGCTACGTACCAAGCATTGCATCATCCACACCGTTTTGTTGCCAGTAGATTCAGTGGCAAAGATTCCAGACAGGATCAAAATGGAAAAAAAAATAACATTTTTTGTTTGTTTGTTTGTTTGTCTCAATACCCCAGCAGAAGGGTTTTGTTGGTATGTCACTCCATTGCACATTTCACACATTTGACAAAACCGGTTTCGGCTTTAATGTGACCCCAGGATTTCTGAGAACCAAAAAGCTCTGCAGGAAATTAAACGGTGACAGGTTTCTAACCTCTCTACCGTTTAATCAACAGATGTTGTTCTGTTATCACTACTGTTTTCTAGCTGAGTGGTGAATGTGTGTAAAATCACAAGAAACCATTCAGGTTTTCAGTGCAAATGGAAAAGAGTGGTGAAGTGTTTCAGCAAACAACCTTCAAAACACTTTAGTCCAGTGAAAGCTTTTTCTTCTTTCATACGTTTTTTAGACTTGAAAAACCAACTGTTTTCCCAAACCTTAAGTTTTTGTGCATAAAAATAAAACAAGGTTTAAGTTTTTAAAAACCAACTCCAATGAAAGTTGTGTTTTTGGAGTTTTTAACATGTTCTTGTAGCATTTTTCTCATGATGGGGGAAGGAGAAATACTGTTAAAATTGAATTTCTGCGTATTTGTTTGTTGAAATCATTGTGAATCAGGAACAGATGTAAAAATGGCTTTGGAAAAAGCCTGTAGCTGTGACATAGGCGCTACAGACGGGAAACAAGCTGCCCGCTTTTCACCATTCTGATGCCTCCCCTTGCACACAAATAGACAGAATCCAAATTCATTCCCTACTCCTCTGACTCCTCCCTATTTCTCCAATTGTAGGTGCATTTGGAGCTTTAGTGGTGTCTGAACTTGAATTTTTAAGGAGAAGCCATAGCAAGTTGAGGCTGGATATCCCTCCATCGGTAGGGTGATCCTCATTGCGCTTGTGACGTGAAGGAGAAACGCATTTCTTCATGTGGGTGTGCTTTGTAGCACAGAAGTTTACATTTCAGGGCAAGTAATGACCTTTTGTTTTAGCATGAGTTTTGAAGTTATAAAACGGATTTTCATGATTTCATCTAGTGGTAGTGACGTCCGGATTTGAAGGCACTCCATGACTTACAGGGCTAAATGTAGGGTGAGGGAGAGGCCGTGGCGTTGGGGACTGAATTTGGATTCGGACGTAGATCCATGTTTGTCTTCGTTTTTCTTGTCCGGGTTGGCAAATGACTCAAAACTGTATGGCTCTGATGTTGACATTGCTGGGGTTGGTGAGGGGCTGTAAGCTAGCGCAAGATGATGGACGATGGGTGATGATGGGACGTCAGGGCAAGCCTACTCATCTCCAATGAGCCCACCCACAACTCAGGGGTGAATTTCTAATAAACTACCGCCGCTCTGCAGGAACTGCACTAGAAAACAACAGGTTTTGGCTGATTTTGGCTAAAAATGCCAAAATCATAATAAAAAGTCCACTGGGGATGGTTTAAAAAAAATCAAAATATGATCAGAGTGGGACTTTAAAGAGTAAAAAGATTTGGCATCTATAGATATTTGTTTGCACATCTAAAATAGAGAAACTTTTTTTTTTTTTGATTTAGATTTAACTATTAGATCCCTGTGTTTTACACGAGTGTGAAATATAAAATGCATCCTGGTGCAACACCTCGCCTCTACAGGAATGTGTGTGCTAACTGAGCACCACAGATGAGAGGCTGACCCCAGAAGAAAAATTCCTCCTACTGTGCATCTGCAACCAGGCTGCCAATCCTTCTGCAAGTTGTTTTAAACGAGGACAAATACTTAATGCATCTTCTGTTACGTACAACCTCCATAACACCCACAATGCATCTGTCCATATTCTCTAGATCTTACCTCCGTCCGAGTACGTCTCCGTTCCATATCCATCCTGTAGCCCGTTGTTCCAGGTGCCTTCATACTTCCCGCTCGTCCCCGTGCTTTCCCGTAGGCCATAGCGTCCTTTAAAGCCATGCGTCCACTCCCCCTTGTACACCCAACGGCCTTTGTTCTCAATGCCCACACCATGTCTCTTTCCCTGAGCCCAGGTGCCCTGGTAGGTGTTCCCGCTGGGCCACGTGTAGACCCCCAACAGTTCAAAGCCATGGGCCCAGGAGCCGCAGTACTCGCCCTGGCCCTTCGGTCCGGTACAGATCCCATAGCCGTGCGCCTTGCCCTCTTCCCACCCTCCACAATATGACCCCCCATCGTCAAAGTTGAACCTGCCGCCAGTGGACATGCATGAAACTGGTCTTGGCAATTCCCCTGAAGCCTCAACAAAAAGAAAAAGAAAAGAAAAAGAAAAGAAAGGGAGGAAAAGGACGGGCAGTTTGGTGCTAGAGACAGTCCATGAAGCTGAGTCTCTGGGCTAGGAGTGAGAGGGAGGGAGGAGTGGGAGGACGACTCCCACACAGACCAAGAAACGCTGCTTCTGATGTCAACAAGCTCAGAGTTGATGAAGGTGAAGACGGGTGCAGGAGAACAGGACCCCTGCAGATATTATAGGGTTTTCTGGAAAGGTGGGACGGGGGGCTCCTCACACCATCCTCTTGGTGGGCTCTAAACAGCTTTGGTTAGCACTTTTCTGCTTTTTTGCGCCTCAGGCAGGTGACAGAGGATGAGAGGGGAGCCTGAGCTGCCATTACCCCTTTTCAGCCGGAGTTTCAACCATCAGCCGGCTCCACCAGCCTCCAAGCAACCTGCCTACACAGATTATGACAAAGACACACACAACTCTTCCTCCTACTCTCTTACTTCTCGCTTGGGCCCACCCGTTCTGCTGCCTCCTACCTGATAATGCCTCCACCTCTCTGGGGGGCAAAGCCGAGAAGTTTCCCTGGCAGACCTCAAGCATAAACACCACCCTGATCAGTAGCGAGGCCCAGCAGACAGACAGGTATCGACTCTCCTCCACTGAGATGATTTTATCTTCAGTGATAACAAGAACAAAAGCTGGGCTCTGCGACTCCCGTCAGATCTTCTCCTGACGTTCTTGTGTCTCTGCCTATGCTGCCATGAAACATGCATTCAGGGAGAGAGGAGAAAACACATCATATATTCAGCCGCCTGCTTCCGTTGCTCCTGTGGAGCCGGAGAGCAGCAATGCAGTCTCCTGGCTTATAATATATGCAGGCAGGCACACGCTCTTTCTGACAGAAAGTGCGCACACACAGACAAAATAAACAACTGATTAATTTCTCCTCTTCTGTCCCCCCCCCTCTCTCTGTCAGTAGGTCTTTAATCCACTCCGTCCATAAGTGGTTTATCCTCTGCGTGGGTTGCCTTCAGGTTGCCTGCTTGATTAAGTAGCATCCATCTACAGGATCCTGTTCAGTTTTCCTCCACAGCATCCCCTGCTCATCTCCATGTTTCCCTGTAGAGCACCGGCTGACGCACAGCTTGCCCGGCCGCCCGTCGTCGTGGTCCTACAGTCTCCTCTGGCGGCTGGATCTCTGTGGCTCTCTCTTCAGCTCTGTGAGAAAATCGCCTCATTAAAGAGGACTGTTCCAATGCAGAGAGCCAAGCTCCCCCTCTCCCCCACTCAGTAGCACACTCCAGCGTTTAAAGAGACAGACGCCGAGCGAGCCGCCGTGCTTTACGTTCACTTGTGGCTCCTGATCTGTGACTGAGCCTTCCTGTCTTCATCCTGTGTGGCTGATTCCACAAATTGGCCTTAAACTCTGCATCCAATTTCAGGTGACATCACAAAAAGGGGCAGTTTGATTGTTTCTTTAGGCATTTTGTGACATGCAGAGGAAGATGCTGACTTGCTGAGATATTTTCACAAAAACTCTTCTCTCTTCTTGACATTTTGAGGAAATGTATGAAGAAATTGATCAAATGTTGACACTATGTTGGGTTTTCCAGCGCAAATGGCTTGTTGGTATAGGCCACACCCCTATCACTTAAAAATGGGCTATACAAAATCTGTCAATTAAAGGTTTTGAATCTTGGACAAAACAAAATTAATGGTTCCAACAATTACAAATAGTCATCCAGGTGTTGAATCAGCAACACAACCAAATAACAACACACATAGCAACACAACACTTCCACCACCATGTTAGACTGCTGCCCCGCGTTTTTATGAAACAATGTTCATTTGACTCTATAGATGTAATGGGACGCCTTCCCCTCAAGAAAGTTCCTTCTTTGTCCCATCAGTCCACAGAATATTTGTCCAAAGGCTTTGGAAAAGTATCAAATCGGAAACGAGTCTTTATGTTCTTGTTGCTCAGAAATGTTTGTTCAAAAGTCTCTGTTCTTTTCAAGTCATAAACTCTGTCTATAGCTGCCTGAAGTTCTTTCCATATTATTCTGCTTTCTTTAGGACATCCTGGATGAATTCTACTTGTGTTCTTGGCATGGTGAGGTTCTCCACTCGTCCATGTTTTTTTCATTTGTAGACAACGGCTGTTAATGTGGTTCTCTGAAGTTTCCGGTCAGCAGAAAATCCTATCAGACTGAAACATGTCAGTGACTTTGTGATAATCTGATTCGGATTTTGGGTGTTTGTCTCCTTCCACAGCTGGACTGCTGTTGTATCCTCTGTTATTCAACTGAGCGGCATGGACGCGATCCATTAAACCCCAAAGTGAAGCGAACAAGTGTAGGGGCAAGTTAAAGCAGATATAAGCAGCTTATGAATCCAGACAGAGCCACAGCTGACGTGCAGGTCATTTTATTGTCTTTTACATTAACAGACACCACAGGAACTCCTCAGCCATGACCAGCAATGTGAAATATTTATCCAATCTAGCGATCGCTCACTCATTATTGCCTCCATGCAGCTGTTTTCATCACAACTTCTCCGCACCAGATCCACTTCCATTGCATCCTTTCTTTTAGATGACAAATAAAAAAAAACTTTTGAACCAAATTAGGAGCTCTTTCCTTTCTTCCCTGCTACTGCTGTGCTTTGTTTTTCTGCCCACCACTGTCTGGAAGATTTAAGCCAATTCCAACAGATTACAGTAATAAAATCACTGAGTTTGAAGATTAAGGATTAGGGTTTTAAATGCACTGAAGCAAGTGAGAGGGAAGGAGGACAAGACAAAGCAGAAAGGAAGAAAAGGCTAAAAGGTTAACGAGACAGGACAGAGGGCAGGAGGGTTTGTGCGTTTTTCGGAAAACAAGAAAAGGTTTTAATGGTTTGAGCAGAGCAGAAATCTGCTTTGAGATCCTTGGTGTAATCTGCTCAGAGCTGACAGACGAGCATTTTCTGGATCCTGTCAGTCCGGCTTAGAACAGCTGGAGGAAGTGTCATCCAACCTTATCCTCAAACACAACAGAAGAGCAGATCCTGATCCAGGATCAAATTAAGAAACAGACCATAACACTTCCACCACATTTCATAGATAGAATAAAGTAGGAGGGTCATTTCTTCTTATTTTTCAATTAAAATTGGTATTACTTCTAAAAATCCAAACTCCTTTTTTCACAACACAGACTGCTACAGGAGTATCTCTAATACATCGATTATATTATGAAGATGTTGTAGCTCAAAATGCCAACCGGTAAAATAAACCCACAAATCAGTGTGATCTGGTGATTTGTTACACCGTTTACAGAAAAACCAATTAAAGAATGTTTAAAAAGTTAATATGAACTTCAATAAATTTCTTTGAGGAATGTTTTGTAGTTTCTTATTCTAGAATATGAAATATGAATAGAATATGAAAAAAGGAAAGTTAGAACTAAAAAAGAAAAGGCCAAAGAAGCAGAATCAACTGTAAGGAAATATGAATTCAGAGATGTCCTCTCTTTCAAAAGGGTCTCCCTGTAAATACATTACATGTTTCAGAACGAAATTTGTGTTTATATTTAGTGTTTTTCGCTCAACACCTACTTTTTAGAATAAGTTTAGAAGTTAGATTTTGTGTCAGATTTTGACAAAAAAGTGGTTATTTTAAAATGGGGGTTTAAAAAGTCACCATCTTTGACTTTGGTAATGTAAAATAACAGGTAATCCCATACATTTTTATAACTAAATTAACAGCTATTAAAAGAATGTGAAAAGGAAACAAAGGGAAGAATAACAAGAGTAAGACAACAACAGGCATCTGAAGAAAACATGAAATAAGCAACCATACCACCATGTCATGGACTGGGAAAAGGCCAAAGTCCTCCGCACTGAAGAAAGCAGACACCGCAGGCGGTGGAGATCCGAAAGCGAGCCCACACTTCTATGAACCGGGATGAGGGGGCCTTCCTGCTCTCTCACACCTGGAGCAACATCCTCCAGCAGCAAACAGACATCAAGGGGCGTCCCCTGTCAAAGTTTGACAGGTGACGACGTCTGTCGAAAAAAGGCAGGTATGTCAAAACACAACCGTGTCTTATAACAAAAGAACCAAGAAGTCAGTTAATAATACAGACGCTATGAAATTTGTAGCACTTGTTTGATTGACAAATTTATAACAGTTACCAGATCTGTAACGGCTACCTGATCTGTAACAGCTTCGAGATCGGTCACCGCATGCATGAGAATTTGTCTTACGCCACTAAAGCATTCTGCGGCCAACTACAGTCAGGACCATAAATATTTGGATAGAGACACATTCTAATTTTATTTCTGTACATTACCACAGTGAATTTGAAATAAAACAACTCAGATGCCATTGAAGTGCAGACTTTCAGCTTTTATTCCATGGGTTGAACAAAAAGATTAGAAAGAATGTGTCTCTGTCCAAATATTTATGGTCCTGACTGTATGTCTTCAGATCTTTATAAAAACAATAACCTCTTAAAAGTTTTCCTTAAGCTAAGAGAAAGATTAGGGGGGGAAATTATCGTAAAGGAGGTAGAACTTTCTAGAAATGCTACAGGGGCTTACTTTTTTTTATTTTATATTTTTATTTTAATTATTTATTAATGAATTACAAGTTTTCCAACAAATGTACCTAAAAGATATACAAATGAAGGGAGATAATCTACTTCAAATTACCTAACTATCGCAATGTTGGTGATAGGAGGAAGTGGTGTACGGAGACCAATTGGGTAGCTGTAAAAGATCAGGTAGCGAGAAAGCTCACTCCTGTTTGGCGAGAGTGGTTGTCACAGAAACGTTGACTTGGACCAATCGAAGATGGCAGTGTCTTTATCACAAACAAAATGGACTTAATTGACTTCATTTGGCTGCAGCCACAGATGACGCCACACTCAGTCCAGTTCTTACATAAAGTCCATGGCCAAATCTGAGGGAAT
Source organism: Oryzias latipes (assembly GCF_053564925.1). NCBI lineage: Eukaryota > Metazoa > Chordata > Actinopteri > Beloniformes > Adrianichthyidae > Oryzias > Oryzias latipes. The sequence goes on along the minus strand of NC_136242.1, from coordinate 27,202,509 downwards.
TTTTAAAAATATTGAGTAAACAAGCATTTTTTCCAGTCACAAAGAAACTTCTCAGTGTCTTTCTGAGTGTTTGGGATAATGTAACAACCACAGGCTTTTTTTCTTGTGCAATCAAGTTAAAAAGAACCAGAAAGCTGAAGCTCTGATCCACAATATGGATCAGGGAAATGCAACCACGCTGTTTGTCCTCCCTCTGCTCTGTTTGAACAGCATGTGACTCCTCCAAGCAGTCAATAAGAGCTTCCTCTCAGCCATCAATAAATCTGTACAGTGAATGTACCCAATGGTCCACACCACGACCGGATCTGCACCGCTCACCCCGCCTGAATACTTTTCGTTTCAGGTTGGGAGAATGTCATTTCACAGTGAAAAGTGTCTTCCAGTTACTTTCAGTCACTTTAATGTACACAGAGCTGAAAAAGAGCAGCTATCTCTCTAGCTTCTTTATACCTGACGTTTCTCTGACGAAGCCTCTACGTCAGCGGTGCATCCAACAAAAAAAAATCTCTTCACTTATTCATGAGTCTTTTTTTGTCGCACAGTTGAAATATATAAAACCAAAAAAAGGAAGCAGGAGGTGAGGAGGGGGAGCCAGCCTAGTTTTCATCTATCTCTTCCTTCTCCTCTATTATTTATCAGCCTCTTCTCCTCATTCGGCGCGCTGAGGGAGGCGGGGAAACAGGTCTGACTGAGAACTGGATCACTCTGCAATCTTCTTAGGAGTGAAGGATGCAGCAGCTCACCTGCTCATCTGGTCCAGTCAAAAAAGGTCAAGCAATATTCCGGCAGGTTTTGCTGCAGAGGGAATAACGCTTCTGCATTTGTTGATCTTGCTTTCAACTCCCTACAAAGATTTTCTATGGGGTTGAGATCTGGAGAATGGCTAGGCCACTCCAAGACCTTGAAATGCTTCTAACGAAGCCACTCCTTCGTTACCTCGGTTTTGTGTTTGGTATCGTTGTCATGCTGAAAGACCCAGCATAGTTTCATCTTCAATGCCGTTGCTGATGGAAGGTTTTCACTGAAAATCTGGCGATGCATGGCCTTATTCATTCTTTCTTTTACACGGATCATTCCTCCTGGAACCTTTGATGAAAAACAGTCCCAAAGCATGATGTTTCCAACCTCATGCTTTACAGTTGGTGTGGTGTTCTTTGGATGCAACCCAGCATTCTTGCCCTTCCAAACACGACAAGTCGAGTTCTTAACAAAAAAGTTCTATTTTGGTTTAATTTGACTGTAGGACACTCTCCCAATCCTCTTCTGAATCATCCAATTGCTCTATGGCAAATGTTAGCTGGGCCTGCACATGTAGTGGCTTTAGCAGGGGGATATGTCTGGCACTGCAGGATTTGAGTCTCTGGTGGCGTAGTGTTGCTGATTCTGGCCTACTCTCCATCCTCCTCTTACTCGATTTGAGCTCAGCCTTTGATAACATCTCTCATACCATCCTCCTAGATAGACTATCCGCCATAGGTGTCACAAACATACCACTCAGCTGGTTTCACTCTTACCTCTCAGGCTACACCCAATTTATTTACCTTTTATTTTACCTTACAATTACCAGCACGAAGCCCACTGAGACGACTTTTGTTGTGAATTTGGGCATATACAAATAAAATTGAATTGAACTTCTCCTGATAGGCACTATATCCATTATAAACAACATCCAGAACTTCTCCATTCCCTTTGAAAACTCCTTCATTTTCCCCTCCCCTCAGGTGAAAAGTCTTGGTGTCATCTTCAACAGCACCCTCTCCTTCACTTCACACATCAATAGCATCACCCGGTCTGCCTATTTCCACCCTCGCAGCATCCGTCGTCTTTGCCCTTCGCTCAGTCCTCTTTCCACTGCTGTCCTGGTGCGCAGTCCTGTTACTTCTCTCCTGGATTGCTGTAACTCCCTTTATTTTGGTTTACCACAAAAAGCTCTTGTAAACTACAATATCTGCTGCCAGATTTATAAATCAAACACCATCAATCCAACACATCACACCTGTTCTGCAGCAGCTCCATTGGCTACCGATCACACACCTATTTACATACAAAACACTTCTCCTGACTTCTAAATCCATCCACAACCTTGCCCCCTCAAACCTGTCAGATCTTGCTCATATCGGCACACCCACCCGTGCCCTCAGATCCTCCTCCTCCTCCCTTCATCTGGTTGTCCCCACTGCTCGCCTTGTCACTATGGGGAGCAGAGCATTCAGCTACTCTGCCTCCCGGCTCTGGAATTCACTACCACCTCACCTCCGAAACATTGGCTCTCTCTCACAATTCACCAAGAAACTAAAAACCCACCTTTTCAAGCTAGCATATTTCCCCCCATAACTTGACATCCTTGTCCTATTTTAAAGTGCATATTTTACTGTACATTTTTTGCTTTTTATTGCTTTTAACATTCACTATTATGTACAGCAACCTTGGATTCCTAGCAAAGCGCCTTACAAATAAAATTGATTATTATTATTACTATTAGTGTGTTACTGATGGTAGCCTTTGTTACTTTGGTTCCAGAATAACACGGGAACTGAAGAAGGAAAAACATGTTGTATACTACAGAAAAAAGTTTTTTTTTTTTTTTTTTTTCGTGTGGTCTTGGGATTTTTGCTTACCGTTCTTGTGATCATTTTGACAGGTCTGTGAGAACCAGAAATCCTGCTTGTTTGTAAAGGATTAAATACTTATTTTCCACCATAATTTGCAAATAAATTCCTAACATTAAATTCACATTGTCTGATTTTCTTAAACAATCTGACAATGTGAGTTTCTAGATTTTTATTCTTACTTTGTCACCCAAAATTACAGGCATCTTTCATCTTTTTAAGTGGGAGAACTTGCACAATTGATGGCCGACAAAATACTTTTTTGCCCCACTGTATATGATACTTTCCCTGAGTTCAAATAATATTTTTTCCCTGGGAAGAACAGATTTCAATTTTTTCCTAAAAGTTAGGCAAAATATAGAACTGTCCATCATTGGGCCATCAGAGTTATCCGGAAAGCCACGCCCCCTCTGGGTGCAGCGCTGTGGGATGTAAATACAGCTTTGAAAGAAAACAAGTAAAGGGCGGCTAACAGCTCGTTTCCCCGGTAATTATCTACAATTATCGTGTCAATGTGTAAAATGACTGCAACCATATTAGGCGGCTAAAACAAACAGTGGGATCATTGGAACAACACTCATCAACATCATGAATCGCCATGGCAACAATGGCCATCACTCCTCCCTCACTGATTGTTTTTTTTAATGATCTGAAAAAGGTTACAGCAAAAAAATAATTTTATGCTTTATGCTTTCTTTTTATCAATTTGACAAACTTTTAGAAGTGACACTCCTATAATTTGTTTTATTACATTGAAATACATAAAAAAGGCTGATATAGAAAAAGCTGTTTTATATATTCAGTGATAAATATTGTTTGAGAACAAGGTTTTGAATTGTTGAATCAGACCAGTTTAACAGTTGAAGCTCGATACCTCAGTCTCACTGAACAGACTGTAAACATTTTTCTGACAAATGTCTATGTATATATGCCTTAATTGGGGGTTCACTTTGGCAATAATTCATATCATAATTTGCGATTGCCGATGCGGTTCATAGTCGTTATTGGTTCACTTTGAACGATCCAATTCACTGACATAAAATAGACTCAGAGATAAATACCTGGGTACCAGACAGTGCAGGTGAAGTTTTCCAGAGTCCTCGTATTTCTGTCAAGATAATCAAGTGTAAATTAAATGTGTGTACTAACAAATAAACGAGAATTACTGACAAATCCATTCCCATTTTAGTTTCCTGAAGTTCAGCCTACTGTTGTTTTTCTACATCAAAATAATCCAAAGGGAACATTATTGGAATATTCTACCACACTGCACGATCACATGTCTTTGCTTAATTCAAAGTGTTTCCACATATTGGACTGGAATGATAACTGATCATTTTTTGCTGCTATCACTTGTGTTGTCTGCTGTGATGCTCTTAGCCGTTTTTACATGATAGTAAAATAAACCTACAGTGTGTAAATTCGAATGGTATTTTCCACTATCGATTATAGATTGGTTAATTTAATTTCGAAACAATTTTTAATGGTATTGGTCAATTCGATTTATTTCGATTCGAATGACAACTTGCCTCAGACAAATCAATCCAATTATAAAAATCAATTCATCGGTCAATCGTTACACTAACATAAATGCCAAACATCCCATTAAACTGCAGAGTCTCCATTTTTTTTAACTGAATACAAACTTATAATCAAAATGTGTTCAACCAATAATTCTGCAGGAGGCTCATAATCATTTAGTACTTTTCTGAATTTAGTTTGTTATTAAGAAAATGCATCAAAACTAAGACTTTGATGATATAGTGAAGTAGGTTTAGAGTAACTGAAGACAGAGATAAGAATTTGACTTTCAAAGGAATTTCTTTACACATTTTGATTAAAATGTTTACCAATAAAAACTAACAAGAAAAAAGGATGAAGAACAAGATAGCAGGAACAGATCTTCCTGCTTCATCCATTTTAACTATAGAGAGTTTAAAGATAGTTTTTCCCATACATAGTCTTAGACAAATAAAATGTGTTTTATAAATCTTACATGTCCATGAATGATCAATCAATCCACTTAGTAAATCAGCTAAATCCTTTTGGAGGTTGTGGGGTTGCTGGAGCCTATTTCAGCTACTGATGAGCAAAGGTAGGGTACACCCAGAACGGGTTGGCAATCAGTCGTAGGTCCACAAAATCACATCACATTTAAACACACCAATTAACCTTTGAAGCATGTGGTAGGACTGTGGTAGGAAGGCGGTGAGTCTGGAGAAAAACCCACACATACACAGGGAGAACTTCAAAACTCCACACAGAAACAAGGGTCTTGAAGTTGAAAATTAGATCTTTGAGGAATAAAAAAGAACATAAAAAATGTACCTTCAGTCCAGTTTTATTCCATATTGAATTTAAGTACAGAGGAGAATCATGTTTTTTTAAATAAAGCTTTTTCTGTTCTGATGTTGCAGTAAGAGGGGGGCTGAGCCACCATGTGGTTACTGGAGAACCAACAGGGGTTTAGGCACTTATTTGAAATCCAGCATTATGAAAGTGTTTCTTTTATTCTATTAATCCCAGTGGCTAAAGAGCGTGTGATACAGCGGCTTTGCTTAGTGCAGTCTCTCACTTGTGGCGCCTCATTTAAAAAAAACAGGATTACAGATGGAGCTACAGAAACTGATCCAGAGGCTCAATTTGGGTTTTTTTTGTTCCAGACTTCTTAACAAATCAAAATCCTAGTTTATAAGACCAAGAATTTAAAGGACATCCAAGATATGTTAAATCTGAAACATCTTCTAAAAATGTAACCAGAGGCTTGTGTGAAAGGTAGAACATCAGGAGGGAAAGCAGATGATCCTGTGGCTGAGGTCAAAGATCTGTCAAACATAAACAGGAAGAGATCTAGACAATAGGCTGGAGACAAGAATGGGATATGTTTGAATATTGAGGTGACCAAATCTGGCCCAAAGTTAAAAAGCATCACCCTAGAGAGGGGTGGTTTTATTTTTTTAAACACTAAAAATAAAATCTTTCTTTGATGTCGTTAAAAATAATCAGACCCTGGAAGATATTTTTTAAAGTTGAAAATCATTGAGAAACTTTTAAAAATAATACAGTTACATCAAGCGGATCACAGAGCTGTGTTTTAAAGTTTAATAGAATTTCTGGCAGAACGGTTTGCTGCGTCAATTCTTTGAAAGTCTTAATGAAGCTTCAGAAAAAAGGATCTTCAATAAAAAGGAATTTCTTTTGTGTCCCTCTACTGGTCTTCATAAAAAACTTTGGCCATGGCGAGGGCAACTTTGGCAACTTTCTTATCCTTGGCGTCGGGGCCCATGTTGCTCCGTGCGATTCCTATCCAGTACTGCTCTGTGCGGATCTGGTAGTCCGTCACCGTCTCCCCCTCCTGCACAGACGGGTGCTCCTCCTCTTCATCTGGAAAAGTCAGACAAAAAGCCTGAACTCGACTTTGTGTTCTCCATGTGTGACCCAAAATCTAAAGGTTCTGTTAACATTTACATTCGAAGTGTACAACTAGGTTAAGGTTTTTGAGCGGTCCGGTTGCAGTTTGGCTTAACTGAGGTGAAGTTTCATGACTTTAAAGACCCAATCTGATGAAAATCGTGTTGTTAACATGTTCTTGTGCCATTTTTGCTGCCTGTTAGGAAAAATACGCTCAAAATTGTGTTTCTGAGTACAGCGTTCCCCCGCTTATTCGTGTTTCAATATTCGCGGTTTCACGGATACGTTGATTTTTTTTCAGCCACGTTACTCCTCCGGTTCATCACGAAAACTCAGACAACTCAAGATGCTTGTATGAGACTTTTGCATCTGAGGAAGTGCTGCGAGATTTTTTGTGGAAGGGGGAATGAGATGAAGAGCACGCCGGCCCGTCTGCTTCCGTCCTGGCTGCTAAAGAATATTTCAAACTGGTTCCACCGGTTCCTGAATCACTATAATCAAAGTTGGTGCCCCCGAACAGAGAAACGGCATCAGCTGATTTAGAAGCGACTGGAAAATATCCTGATACGCTGAAGAAGATAATCACAGAGAAAAATTATCATCCGGATGAATGAATGACGGATAAAACTGGCCTCCTCTGAAAGAAGTGACCCTGAAAACATGCTGCTGCTTGACTGATGCGCCGCGCCCGACGCTCAAGTTACACAGCAGGACCTCTACAGATAACTGAGGCAAACTTCCCAGAGTTCTGAAACTTCCAGTTTTAGATGAAACTTGATTATATTCTATTAAAAAACAGTAACTCTTGTAGTTAGAAATCCAGCTCGGATTTGAAACCAGGAATCTTCCTAAAACGGCGATCAAATTCATAATTATCTCATTTGTTCAAGTCCAGTGTTTATCAATAAATAAAAACAAACGTACTCCTGTGAACCACTCAACTCCTGAGTGTTCCTGTTGTACAAATGTGAACATCATGTTTTGGTTTTGTAATTTTTGTGTTAAAACCCTTAAAAAAATGTATATATTACTACATTAAAAAGCCTTGGAACGTTGTCTATGATGTTTGAAGTTCTTATTAGGAATTGAGAAAAGAATAATTTATAGGTTTGAAATGAAAAAATCCTCTAAACTTTTTGATAGTAAAATCTAAAAATCCTCATTAGGTTGAAGGATGATTCTTCTGTAAACTCAGAAGCTGATCAAACTGTTTTTCTAATCTCAACTGTGCAGCAGATCAAAGACACTGATTCATCTCTTGCCTTCTTCATCCTCGCTCTCCTCTTCAGCCTCCTCCTCTCCTTCTGCTCCTTCCTCCTCTTCATCCTCTTCACCCTCTGACTCAGACTCCTCCAGCCACTCCTGTGTTTCTGCAGAGTAAGATCATAAAACTTTCAACTTCAGCACAGAATCTCAGCTCCTCTTCCGGTTTCCCTGCGACTCACTTGGATCCATTTCTACTAGAACCTCCCACTGGTCCATCTTGTGGAGGTCCAGGCAGTAGAAGTCTCCCAGTGTGAACTGGCGGTCTCCCACCTCAAACATCCCTCCATACAGATACAGTTTTCCCTGACGCACTGTTGCCATGGCGCTGGATCTGGGACAAGGCTCCACAAGGGGCCCTGAGGCCGAAGCTGCTGAGAAAAAACCGCCAGAGAATGAAACCAGTTGGAAGAGTTTCATTTCACATGTCTTCCTACCATCATCCTCTTCTTCCTCCTCTTCTTCTTCTTCCTTGACGTCTTGAGGAACAGAAATCACTTCCTTGATGGTCATCACCGTGCCATCCTCAGTGACGATCTCCTTGACAATCTCAGTGGGTACCTGAGGTCCCACCTCCTCGTCTGTTGCCCCGCCCTCCTCCTCCACACCAGCCTTCTTTCCCCTCCGTCGTTTTTTCTTCTCTGTCTTGTTTCCCTAAACAGACGAAGAGAAACAGTCAGAACATCTGACAAGAACGACGGACACGAAGCAGAATCAAACACCAGACGCAAATACAAAGAATGTTTACGATAGTCGGACACTAGAAGAAAAAATAAATACATTTCTACTAAATTTTAAAGATGATCAGGATCAATGTCATTAATTTTTGTAGGTTTATCAACACCAGTGTTGTTTTTTATTAACACTTGATAAAGTTAGATTATTAACTTTTATTTTGTTACTTTAGGGTTAACTGATCTTAATCTGACACAATTTTACACAATAAATAAAAGGTTAAACGCAAAGGTTGAATGAGTGCTACTTAATGTGAGGTGCCGAGCGAATGACTTCATTAAAATAGAACTTTTCTAAGCTTTTATTTGGCTTATTTGATGTGTTTTCACACAGGTTTATGAGAATTTTTGACAAAAACAAGCATAGAAAAACAGCTTTATGTCCTTTTTGGCAGCTAAAGCTGCTCACAGGAGGTACTAAAGTTTACTACAATACCTAAAGAAAAATGCCTAAATGAACTTCAAAAACTTTTATAAATCTAAATTACCTAAAACATTTAGTTGAAAAAAGCCAATGACGGCCATATCATTATATGAACTACAAAAGCTGCTAATTCAGTGGTGAATTAATCAAGAAAATCAAAAAGAATGAAATGTTATGGTAAAAACTGTTACGATATTGCACAAACTGCAAAAATAAATGATTTGTTTGCTCACTTCTTTTAATAAATCAGCAAGAAAATTTGAGGAAATTTGAAAAAGGCAGCATCAAACAATGTGTTTACTTCCTAAAATGGGGAGAAAGACTTCAGGTAAAAGTTGATTGTAAAACATTTCTCTAAAGTAAAATTATAGCTAGTTTGTTATAAGTTTGATTTTTGTTTTTGGTTCTCAAGGAACACAAAATTCTAAAAGGTTTTACTATAAGTTCTTAGCAAACATAATACATTTTAACATTTCAAACATCATAAAAGAAGCACAGATGTCCTGAAAAAGTTGAATATTTGAGGCTTAAACGGTTGAAAAGGCTGAAAGCAACAAAGCAAAAGCTTTTATTTTGAAATCAAGGTCACTCAGACAGGCGCAGCTTACCCTAAGTACACCAGGGAACCAGCGGTTCTTTACAGAGTCAAACAGGTACAAATCGTTATAGAAGTCTCCCTCCAGAGTCTCATCCTCCTCTTCATCACAAACTCCCCCAAACAGCACCGCCCGCCCCGCTGGACCTGCAGCCAGAGAGAAGCCGGAGCGAGGGGGGGGCTTACTACCAGAGGGGTTTAGTCTGGACCACGCCCATTTCTCTGTGGGAAAGCAAGACGCAGAAGATCTGTTAAAATCAGCCCATCCTTCGAACTTTAAAGAGAAGAGTTGTTAACATAGAGAAGCAGGGGTTTTTGGGAGTTGTAGTAGATAGATTTAGTTTTTTGTCCCTGCTTTAACCCAAATCTGTAAAAATGGGTCTGATGTGTTAAAGGGGGTCAGAAGGTCTGGCCAAAGCAGAGCGACATGTGAGGAGTCAGTACCGTGAGAGTCCTTCCCCTCCCGCCTCAGGAGGAACATGTCGGAGTGGATGCTGCCCTTCTCCACGTCCTTCTTCACTCTCTGCAGGAGAAAAGGTGTTACAGAAGGTCACGGCGCCGCAGCACCTCATGGAAAACAAACGTACCGCCTTAGAGTATCCTCCGTAGATGATGACACCCGTGCCGTCCGGGGTGGAGGTCATCTGGCAAGCGGAACGAGGGCAGGGGGCGGAGCCTGAAGGAGCCAGCCTCGACCAGGTGAAGGTGTCCAGGGAGAAAGAGTAGACGTCGTTGTAGTAGATGAAATCCCTGCAGGAAAATGTTGGATTTTTACTAAAAAAAAAACAACATTGGGGGACAATAAACATCTTTGTCTCTGATGTTGTGAACCTGGCGCTCTCATGGAAACCTCCAAACACCAGCAGCTGCCTCTTGCTGAGGACCATCCGGTGTCCGCTGCGGCCCGACGGCCCACCGGTTGCTCTGGAAAAAAACATCCAGGCACCCGTCAGTCGAGGAAACAAAGGACAAAGCGGGAAATATTTGAAAGAGAAACATGACTGCATCAACAGGTTTGGAGAAACACTCTGGTTGTGCTCCTACTTGATGTTCTCCCACGTATGTGTGGCAAGGTGCAACACCCAAAGATCCTTGTAGTGGTAAAACTGCTCCCCGTTTGGGGAGGCGAACTCTCCTCCAAACACCCAGAGCTGACCTCCACCCTGAGGAACAACCACAGCCTGGAGGGAGGAACAGAACAGAGCAAGGAGGAGATGGAAAAGTGTCATCTTTATTGAGGTATCGGCTTTCTGTCCATCAAAACAGTGAGCTACTAGTTACTGATACATGAAAATGTATTCACAGGTTTCTGCAGCCTTCAGCTGAGCAAATGGACTTTTTGAGTTAATTTTTTAATTCTTGGGTTTTCCTCACCTCGAGGCCACAAGATTTATGAAAAAAATCCAAGAAATGCTTTACCTATTCTAAGATATAGCAAATTTAGTAAAAAATACATCAAGATGTCCCTTTATGGCAGCTCCATATACCCCTGATTTTCACAGTAACCACAAAAACGTAATAAAAGCCTCAACAATTGAATGATAACGTTTAGGTTGCTTTTAAAAATTAAAGCAAGTTTCCAAAAAAGGTTGGGTGTGTTCAGCTTTTGATTCTTTGAAATAAATAGTTTTTAAAAAAATCACAAAGTACAACTCTTTTTTTTCATTCTGAGACCTCAGACTGTAAAACATAAAAGCTGAGTTTTCCCTGAAGGAGTTTTACCTGGTGGGAACAGCGAGGTGGAGGAGGGTTGGGAATCTCAGATTTTAACCAGGTGTTCTTCTTGATGTTGTAGAAAAACAGGTCGTTGTACAAAAATGTCTGTAAAAGAAAAAGACAAGAAGTCTTCAGGGTAGTTTTTTCTGCTTTAAACACATTTACAGATCAACTATCAGACAGAGAAACATAGTAGGTAAGATGTTCAAAATATAAGCTTAACGGGCATTCTTACATAACTGATGCAAAACCAACTGCTTTGAAGCCTTTTTAGCCAACAGGTTTTTGTTATAAATCTATTGTAAAGAGAAAAAAGTAAAAACTACTGAAGAACAAGGCAAAACTATAAGAATACATGTTAAAAAATAAAGCTATTAATAGAAATAAAAGAGATTGGACTAAATTAAAAGGTAGAATAAAATGTTATTAATGAGAATAACAATCATGAAATGGAGCCAGTTGAAAAGAATTTTACTGGTATTTAATAAAAATCAACATTACAACAACCTTCTTCCCATTGAAGAATTCTCCTCCAAACAGAATAAGTTCTTCTTTCTCAGGATGGGCGGAGAATGAGGCGTTCAGTCTGCAGAAAGCAGATGTGAGACATTCATGAAGATAGAAAAACTGCATGTCTAAAATATTTTTTGATCTTTGTAAATTAAACTTTTTTAGTGTGAAAAATAAATTGAAGAAAAATTCCCAAATGCTACAATTTTCTTCTGTGTTCATGTAGGAATGCTCTACTCCCCTAAAACTCAAACGAATTAAACTGATTTTTTATATTTCTAAATCTGGTTTCAAATGAAGGCTGGAGTGAAAGTAACGACATATTTGTATTCAGGAAGGTTTTTTAAAAAGATCATAGTGAGGCGCTGCAGTCACCTTCTTATCACTTTTAGGACTTTACATTGACTGATTAAAAAGATAATAAAAATAGGTAAAAGCACAATAGATAAAACAAAGCTATTCAAGATAATAAATAGATTAGAATTCTTTTTTAATTGACGCTATCTTCTCTTAAATTACATTTGCTCCAAATCATAAATAGACATATTTGCACTTATATACACGCCACATTGTACCCATTAAAAAATAATTATTGTCAAACTGAGTTTGATCAGTGGCATGAAATGGATTAGGAAGAAGCGAATTAAATAATCCCACCTCCAATATATTTAATAGAGGTGTAACATTTAAAGGACTTAATTCATTTCTATTTCTATGATCCAGTTGGAAGTTGTTTTTCATTATATTTCATTGTTGTATTTCATTCATTTCCCTTTCGGGGTCAAGGGGCTGCCAGAGCCTATCCCGGCCACTTGTGGGTGAAGGCAGGGGGACACCCTGGACAGGTCCTCAATCACACACCCATTCACTCTCACACTCACACCTAGGGACAATTTAGAGTTGCCAATTAACCTATGAAGCATGTTTTTGGACGGTGGGAGGAAGCTGGAGAGAACCCACACATGCACAGGGAGAACATGCAAACTCCACACAGAAAGACCCCCCCCCCCCAATTGATGTTGATTTTTTCAGGTCCCCCAGCCGGGACTTGAACTGGGGGCCTTCTTGCTGTGAGGCAAGAGCGCCAACCACTGCGCCACCGTGCAGCCCACCAATACCAGTAAAAAAAGTAATTTCAAAATGAAATAAATTGATTGTACCCGATTTTGGAAAATACCAGGTGGATTGAGAAATGGTGGGTTTATTTTACAGTAAGGTAAAAAGCTAACAAGTGACATCACAACAGGCAACACTCACGTGGTGGTGGCAGCAAAAAATACTCAAGGCAAGCATCATTCCAGTCCAATGTGTTGAAAGACTTTGAATTTGGAATGGATTTGCCATTTATTCTTGTTTACATGTTTACTTGTACTCTGTATTTATCTCTGAGTCACACTGGTTGAATTTTTGGCTAAAGATGTCCTGGATCCATTTTCTCACCTGGGTGATGGAGGTGGGCAAGATGTTTCTACAACCTGGGTTTTCTTTGCATCCAAGTTCTGAAACTCAGCTATCAAAGCCTCTAAGTCCTCCTGAAGAAAGAAAAGCGGACACGAGAGAAGCAATAAATAGAGGAAAAAACGTTTGGTTTTGTTTTTGTTTTTAAACAAGTTATGATTTCAATAAAAAGTTCAGAAGTTCGTCCTGGTTCGGATTACCTCTTCTCGTTTGGACCTTTTCGACACTTTCTTCTCCATTTTTGAAGCGGTTTTCTCTGCTCCTTTCCCTTTCTTCTCTTTTTTTCCTTTCTTTCCCATGACTGCTTAAATTCACAGATACTAAAACGAACTTTTTTTTCTTAACTAAAGAAATCCGTACATCTTGTGGAAGCCAAAGTCCTACACACGCCAAACCCCACGCCTCTTTTGCTGTCGGCGAGATTAACTTCCGGCAACAAACCGTGACTTGATCCGGAAGTTCCGGTAGAGTAGCGCCCTCTCGCGTATCGGAGTGGCACTTCTCCATCCAACCGTTCATTCATCCTCTGCTGTTAATCTGGGCCACGCGGGAAGCAAAGCAGGCCTCCTTTTCCACAGACCCCCCCTTCCAGCTCCACTGGGGAGTCCCTAAAGCGTTCTCGGTGAGATTGGACACGCCCTCCAGGTTCCTGTGGGACCTACACTCAAAGTCGACGCCTATGAAGTATCTAGGGATAGCCTGAGCCACCCCACCTGGCTCCCGTCATTGTAGAGGAACATCAGATGGACTGTGAGTGTGAAGCCCTCCTTTAATTTGGGGGTCGAGCCCGTGACCCTGGCAACAAGCTCAGACATGCTCAGGTAGCGATGAGTGGACAGCCTGCTCCACTCTTCATCCAGGGGTCACGGCTGAAGGTCAGATGACACATTTATAAGGTTGATGATTGAACTCCTGCCCAGTGTGTGCTGGAACTACATGGCTTGAACAAAGTGTTCCTCAAGAAAAAAACAAAAAAAATAAAGTCCAGGAACACAGCCCAGGTTCAGATGTCCCAGATATTACTGTCATTACCATGGTAACCCATAATGCCTCCCCCTCCCAGTAGAATGATGTAGTACTAACTATAACAGAAACAAATAAAAATATGAGGATAAAAACATTTGTTTCTTCAAACAATAGCGCTAAGCTATTACTAAGAGTTTCTTTGGACGACTCTGATGAAGACGGAACGTCTTCGTCAAAACATGTCAGGTGTGTTTTCAAAAATACTGCATGTCTGATAACAAAAGAATTAAGAAGCTATTCAATACTATATACACTATGAATGTTATCACACTTATCAAGAGTTTTGCTATTATTGTTATGATTCCCTTTTTTTTTTAAAAAAAAGACCAGAATTCAGTTTGACATGAGGGTTCATACAGCTTCACACATTTCTAAATACCTGGTGAGAGATTTTTTAAACTTTACAAAGTCAAAAATCCTTATTTCATCATTAACTTTCTCCACGCCATGAGTGAGAGGTTTCCATCCGCTGCAGGACGAGCCGGTACCATGCAGTTAAACGTGTTTGAACGCACGTGTTCGGTTGTCCTCTGTGTGTGTGGAATGTTGCAGAGGGAAGGTGATGGATGTTTGTGTGCCATGGCAGCGTCCTCACACCGCGATATAGCATGTGTCTGACACCTGAGGCCCTCGGACAGGTCCTGATCTCATGCAGCAGTGGGGATTTCAGCCGTTTGCTCCAGTTTAAATCATGCATTTGTGAATTCACCACAAGTAATTGCATGAAAGGAAACTACAACTGTTACTTCTGCTGTGAAACCAGGTACCCAAACCCTTACCAAAAACAAGGGAGAATTTGAATTTTCTGAGTTTATTGTTTGAACACTTGTGACCAGAAGAGGGCAATATAGGGTTTCTTTAAACGCAGTCTGTGCTCACTAACCTGAACGTATGGATAATTAGTCTAAAAAAATAGAAAAACAAATCTAATGGATAAAGTTGCATCAAAACAAGATTTGTTCAATGGTTTACTGTAGGTTTCACCAGGTTTACACACTGTAGCTGCATATTCTTCCATGCAGACCTTCCTTAGAGCTGTGATATTTTGGGGCTGTTGTTGGATTGACGTCTGAAGACTGGCTAGAACACACCAGAACCTTAAAATGTTCCATATTTAGCCACAACTTCACTGTCCAGGCGATGTTTGGAATCATTGTCATGCTGGAACATCCAGTAAAAGTTCCATCCTCAATACCCTCACTGTTGGAAGGGGGCTTCTGCCCAAAATCTCACCATACATGCCCCTGTTCATCCTTCATATGGATCAGTCATCCTGTCTTAGCAGAAAAGCATCCCCAAAGCATGATGGTTCCGCCCCCATGCTTCACAGTGGTTTGGTGTTCTGGCGATGCAACTCTGCTTTCTTCGCCCTCAACTAATCTCATGACATTCTCCCTCTGTGAGAACCTTTCCTCATCGTTTACAAGATCATTTTTCCCCCAGCAGGTGAGATCTTTCATGGAGCTCCAGCTCATCTAGTATTTCTTATTATTTTCTAATAATGGCTGCAACAGTTGATCTCTTCTCTCGAAGCTACTTGCTTGTTGTAGAATAGTTCATCCCGCAGTATGTGGCCGCAGTATGTGAAGCTTCATGACTGTGTGTCTGATGTGGTAGTCTGCAGCACTGGGGTACCACAGGGTACTGTGCTCTCTCCTTTCCTCTTCACCCTGTATACATCGGACTTCACACACAACACTGACAGCTGCCACCTCCAGAAGTTCTCTGATGATACAGCCATTGTCGGGCGGATATCTCAGGGAAACGATCTGGAGTACCTGGAGGTCATCACCAACTTTGTGGACTGGTGTGCTCTGAACCACCTGCACATCAACGCCAGCAAGACGAAGGAGGTGGTGATCGACTTCAGCAGGAAACCACATCTGACTGCACCGGTGAACATCCAGGGCTTGGACATTGAGGTCGTGGAGGACTATAAATACCTGGGTGTTCACCTAAACAATAAACTGGACTGGACACACAACACAAATGCCCTGTACAAGAAGGGCCAAAGTCGTCTCCACCTGCTCAGACGACTGAGGTCCTTTGGGGTGTGCAGGACACTGCTAAGAACTTTTTATGACTCTGTGGTGGCTTCAGCCATCCTTTATGCAGTGGTCTGCTGGAGCAGCGGAAGCTCGGAGAGAGACAGGAAGAGACTGAACAAGCTGGTCAAACGGGCCGGCTCTGTCCTGGACTGCTCCCTGGACTCCATCGAGGAGGTGGGTGAGAGGAGGATGTTAGCCAAGCTGACATCAATCATGGACAACCCCTCTCACCCACTGTACCAGACTGTTTCAGACCTCAGCAGCTCCTTCAGTGGCAGACTGCTGCACCCACGATGCAAGAAGGAACGCTATCGTAGGTCCTTCATCCCAGCTGCCATCAGGCTGTTCAACCTCAGCCTAAGTAAATAGTTTTTATTGTTTTAGTTTTGTTTTTTATTCCACTGTACAAAAATGTATATACAGATGACCTCTATATACCAGCACATCTCTTTCCCTGTTTATTTATCAGAACACTCTTACTTTTGTATATATTCTTTCAAATGTGTGTCTGTCTAACTTGTCATTACTGTCTGTACATACTTGTGCCAAACTCCATGCTACTGTGACAAGGAAATTTCCCATTCGTGGGATTAATAAACAAATCTAATCTAATCTAATCCCATCTACCATCTCTGGTGTCCTTTGGCAGCTCTTTGGTCTTGGTCATGGTGGGGAGGTTGCAGTCTGACTGTTTAAAGGGTGTTGACAGGTTATACAGATAACCAGTTCAAACAGGTGACATTAATACAGGCAACTAGTGGAGGATAGAGGAGCTTTTTAAAGAAGTAATAACAGGTTTGTTAGGGACACAATTCATGGCTGTTTGTTAGAGATAAATGCTTATTTTCTGCTCCATTATATGAAATGATCTTTAAAAATCAAACAATATAATTTCCTGGATTCTTTTTTTTCATTCTATTTCTCAGAGTTAAGGAGAATCCATGATGAACATTATAGAGCAAACTCGTTGTTTTAAAAGGGACAACTTACAATTCTTTGCTTTTTTGTGCCCATATTTTTAAAATCCAACATCATACGCTCTGAATCTTGTTTTACCTTCTCCCAACTTCTAAACCTCTGAAGGTTTGACCTAAAATGTCAAGTTTCAACAGAAAAAAGGTTCTTCTCACTATGTTGGCATTGGCAGAACATCAGGCTTTGGTTTTTGTTATTTTATGGTTTCCTGTGTCCTGTCCCGTTATCCTGGTTCTGTAGTCATCTAGCGACCAATGGATTTGTGTTGTCTTGAAAGTAAAATGAGCTTTACAAACACAAAAGCTAAAAAATAAAATGATTAATTCAATTTTAGTTATGAAGCCAAATATTTCAACACAGTTGTCTCAACGGGTTTCACACCAGTAAACAACAAGATAAAAAATCAGTTATAAAATGTTATCATTGATATGGCTACTGCGATTACTTACATATTTATAATTTAATGTTGATATTATTAGGTCTTATATTTAGGTAAATGATAACATAGAAACCACAGATCATTTTTAAGTTATGCATATTACAATAGGGGAGGGATTAAATATGTTTGCTTTCTTCCCTTCCCGAATGAACTGTTTAGTTTGAAAAGTAAGATATAAGGATGTTTACTCTCAGATTATGACTTATTTTTGTTTATTTATTTATGTGCTGTTCCTGCGTTGAAGGAAGTATGTTCCAACATGCTATGCTTAAAACAATCAATTAACTCAAACTCAAATTACAATGGATGACTGCTAAACTAAACCAAACAGACTTTACTAAACTGGGCATCCCTACCCTGAGACCCTCCTTCTCTGTAAGGAAAAAATCAAAAAAGACACAGATACCAAGAATAAAAAGAAGAAATCTCGGAGATGTCCACAGAAAGGAAGGTTCCTCTTCCAGGACAGACAGGCAATGTAACAGGACTGTTAGAGAAGAATTAGCTTATCTAACGCTACAACTACATGTCTGAATAGTGTAGCTCATGGGCTTCATCCAGATGGAACCGGAGGACGGCTGGGGGCGCGAGAAGAGCCGGAGGAGAGGTCCACGGCCAAGAACAGGAGCAGGAGCGCAGATGAGCCAACTGGAATCTGGAATCCCTCCCACCAAACACAGGCATGGAGACCTAAATGATAAATAATGATCAAGAATAGAGGAGTAATTTAGAATAGAGGACAGAACCCCAATGCACCATACTTTCCACAGCTACTAGCAACTCATTGTACTTGAATACCATTCTCCTGCCCACACAGGAGAATGGTATTCTATTCTTTTTATCTTTTCCAGCATTTGGTGTCAGCAGAGACACATGTTGTGTCCCTTCCATGGGCTGCTATCAGCTGACTCCAAACACACTCAGCACATGACTTCCCGCCCACCGCTGTTGTTCTCTCTGCTGACTATTAACGCTGTTCTCCTGAGGCCATGCCTGACTGAGAAAAGGTCAAAGCGCGAGGTGTGATACTTACATTCTTTCTTCTGTAGGCGAGCACGAGCTTTACACAAAAAACAAGAGACCGATCAAACTATAGAGGAAAAAAATGTTTGAGGATTGTTTTTTTAAGAATCACATCCCTGTTCTCAGGAGAACGAAAACAAAGAGGGAGCACGCTCCAGTCTCTAACAGATAAATGTCAAAGGTATAAGAGTCTGCAGATCCTATTCTTTATGGCCATTTGCTCTACATTTTTGATCATCCTTATTATTGTTAAGTCATTTAACAAAATTAGGTGAGAAAATATAAGAATATATATGAGCAATAACATAGTTCAAGTTCAAAAATGTTTATTTTATACAAGTGAAAACAAGTGTAGCATAACAAAATAATATAAACAAGACAAACTTATATAAAACAAGAAAATTATATAAAACAAGACAAGACAAAATTATATAAACAGCAAAAGTCCAAAAGGGAGTGAGAAGAAGAAAAACCTTATAAACCCTCACCCCCTTTACCTTAAGTCCTTACTTTCCTAACTAAACCCAGCACACCCACCATCAAAGTCTACTAATACTAATACTAATTTTAACACTGTGGTTCCTTAAAGTCCCCCATGGCACTTTCCTATTAAATAAAAAACGCTCCCAGTGGTGTTTTGATCATAATTACGAAGTTATTAAACCACAATCCCACAACCTAAAAGTTTAAAAAGCCATATTTCATGTTTATCTGAAGCCTCTGTTTCCAAAATCTACTCCACATGGGCGTGGCCATTTGTGCTGAGCTGAGTAGCCCCGCCCTTGACACAGGGGGACACAAACGACACCGACTGACAGTGTCTGTTCTCAAAAGTTTCTCTTTAGTGATAAAGAAATTGTGCAAAGTTACATATTTTTGGTTCCAAATCTATACTTTATGAACCATGTGTGGAATGACAAAACCAGTGTGTGAACCAGACCCTGCTGTTTAACAAAATTACACATGAAAAAGAACTTTGTTAAGCCCGTGAAAATAGCTTTGAATTACATTATAATTTAGGTTACATTGCACCAGCAGGCAGGCTTGGCTGTGGCTCACAACTGTTTTAATACTAGTATATGCAGAGTGTTGAATTCACTTGCACAGCAAATAAAATGAAATGCCAGAAAGGAAGTGACTATTCGCACGTAATTTTCCAAATACGTGCAGACAGTGCTGAACTTTTCACATTTTAATTTAATGCTAAAACTGCACTGAGAATAAAACTAATTTGTTTTAACTCATATGAAAACATTAAAGACCCTTTAGGTTTTCGATTGAATATTTTGCCACCATTCTGCAAAATATTTACCGGTAATTGATTTTCTTCACGTTCTGAAGAATTACTGAGAAAATGAATTAGTTCTAACATCAGAGTTTAATTGATATACCGTTGATAGATTTCTAAAATTACAAGACATGACAGACTTTGAATTTCAAAGCTCTAATTTTTACTGAAGTATCATGACTCATCTCACCTCAACGTGATTAATTTGTATGATATAATAATTACCCGTCTATGCAATTTGTCACATTTGATCAGTCAAAGGCAGCTATGTAAATTCTGCATGAAGTCATGGTGGATTGAGATAGTTAGAGACATGATCCAGTATCACTCATCTTCAAAAGGATTTGTTGAAAACATGTTTTTAAACTTACAAAGTTGATTTTTGTTGGATGTCTTTGAGCTCTGTGATAATCAAATATAGGGTTTGTGTGCTATTGTTTGTTCTGAGTCATGTTTTCTTGTTTTTTTTTCATGTTGTGTGTTCCCCATGTCACATTCACACCAGCTTCAAGTTAACTATCCTCATCTACCTTCATTTTATTTCATTTATTTAAGCATCTGGATTTCAGATTTTCTTTGTCAGGTCATCTTCTTTGTCCCACCTGAGAGTTCCCCTTCTGTTCATGTCTAAACGTGTTTACTAAGGTTCAGTGTTCTGCATTCTGGTGCTTCTCCACCAGTGCCTGACATCAAAAGTGAGAAGTCCAATAAATACCTATTCTTTGGCTTAAAACGAGTTGTTTTCTTGCTTGTGTGGGTGGTCATTGGTAGATTTGCGGCGTGTCTGACGTCAAAGGATCTGATTGAGGGCAATTCCAGATAAATCACCTTCTGGACACATCTACCTTTAAGCTCAGGGCCATGAAGTAAAAAGAAACATCTCTTCTGATGATCTATTCAAACAGATGGCTGGAGTGCATCTGTGTCCCTCTGCAACAACACACACATTAACGCAGTGACTCAGCAGCTCCACGTCAATACTGCCCTCAGCATCGGCCTCTTTCCGCTTGCCTGTCGTCTGGTCGTGACTGATACTCCAGGAGAGGAATAAGGGAAAGAGGTGATGAGATGATGAAAGCTGCAGATGGAGAAGCGGATATTACCTTCAATTTAAAATATTTTTTAAACCCACGTCCACCGGAGCAGGTGATAAGAAATCTAATTTCCACTTTGATTTATTTTAGTGCCTGGTTCAATGTTAATGTATTGACTTTTTGGCCAAATTTCCCCCCACAATCTCAAATCAAAATATGATTCCAGCTGTCTGTTTGTGTCTGTGTGACGTTATTGAGCCTCGTTTACATCGATGTGACTGTTCAGCTGCTGAATCTCATTTTGCCTCTGCTTCTGTGAAATTCTGAGGGAAATGTGACATGGCTGCATGTGCAATACTAAGAAGTGAAAGGTAATTTCAGTAAAGCTGTGAATAAATCCTAAACGACCAGTTTGGCTGCATTAACTTGTTTTCCCACATATATGGGAAGCAGTCTGACATAAGGTATTGCCTTCCTTCTCACCACTGAGTCACTGGGTAGATTTGTATCTCACTGGGCTAAGATTGTTGGTGACTAATTGCAAAAGACATTCCCAGCAGTTATCAAATTGTTACAAAACTTTTATGATTGCTTTAAGATCAAATTTATTCATCTCTGAGTGGAGAATTTTCCACTTAAAGCATAGCAGTTCACAATCGGAACAAAGAACACACAATTTAAAATAAAATATAAAGCATCACATATTTACACAATCACACTGGGAGAAGATATTGGGTCATTGCATCATGGGTCGAAAATATTACACAGGCCAGAGACAGCTGATTATTAATGTTTTAATGTAAGTTTCATGAGTCAGAAAGCAAAGGATGCTTTAGGGTTGCATCAAAGTGGAAACCCTTTGACTTCCTGATTGAAGTTCACCCATAATCTTAAGAAAGTAAAGTCAGGACAGTTCACCATTGTACCCCTAGGGAGAAATCTACACAAAGAAGGGCTTCTTTCTGGTTTGAAAAATTTGTGTCACAGTCCTGCATCTGGGATTATATTGAAGAAGATTTGCACGTTTTTCTGGACCTTAAAAGTGTTTTAGTCGGATTGGCAATATTAGTATTTTGTTGTGGTTTTGTTTTTAATCAGTTATTAATTTGCTTCAATTGCATTTTACTTTCTCTGATATTTCAAATAAGAAGCTAAAAAAAACTAGATACCATAAGAGCTAAAACGATGATGACATAGGAAAGTTTTTTTAATTGTTTATATACATTGCGTTGCACTTTGGTTTAATAGACTTTAGCATTTATACCTTCCTTTTTCCAATGTTAGCATTGTCAGTGTCACGACTAGAACGCGGGGCGGACCCAGATGCTGAAACCCAGAGGCTGAGACAGATAGGTGAGAGGTAAGTAAGAAGTTTATTAGAGTTCTTGTTGGTTCCTGGCGAGGCTGTGGGTAACGTGGCTGCGGCTCTTGATCGAAGACTCTGGTACCGTTGGTGTGGAACTCCAAGAGCGAGGGACCAGACAGAGTTCGTGGCTTAAGTTCTTGTTGCGTGGCGTGGCTGGAGATCTTGAGGAGAGCTGTGGCTTGATGCGTGGCGTGGCTAGAGATCTAGATGAGAACAGAGACTGTGGCTCACATTCACAGGTGGCTTCAGCAAAGGAGAGCTGTGACTTCTGCTGCTTGAGGTGGTAAGGTTCAGGTGACACTCTTGGCATGAGGTGAAAAGTGCAGAAAACAGACAAGGTCAGCTCATGACGAGATCAGTAGCCAGACGTAGTGAGCTTCTGGAGACTAAGCACCATCAGGGTTAACGGACTGGCAAAGAATGATGAAGCTGGGTCTCCTTTTGTAGCAGGTGACTTGATGAGTTGAGTAGTCATAGCTGAGATGAATGAGCAACAGAGCTGGAGGGGGAAGAGTCTGATAGGCCACCATGACAGTCAGAAAGTAGCTTTATTTCTTACTGACATTCATCAACTGAAATAAAGTATCTTTCAAACCCACTTTTGGAGTCATGGGGTAGCTGGAGCCTATCCCAGCCACTGTTTGACAAAGCTAGGGCTCACCCTAGACAGGTTGTCAGTCTGTTGCAGGGCCACACAACCACACACTTACATTCAACCCAATTGTCAACTTAAAGTCAACAATTAACCCATGAAACTTGTTTTTGGGCTGTGGGAGGAAACCGGACAGCCTGGAGGAAACCGAGGCATCCATGGCAAAAACATGCTGACTCCACACAGAAAGGTCCCAGCTGGGATTTAAACCAGTGACTGGAGGTGTGAGGCAAAGAGTGCTAACCACTACATCTATGTGGATCCCTAGTACTATTGTTTGCAGAAAAAAACATTTTTGCTCATAGGGAAATTTTTCAAAATAGTGCAACAAAAATAGAAAACATTTCTCCTACTTTTCACTCAATGGATGACATATGTAAACATTTTATGATTAAAATTGTGTTTCTGAGTTTTTCTATATTCAAGTCGTAGTGAATCAGGAGCAAACAAAAAAAGGCATTTGAAAAAGCCAGTAGTTGTTACATAAAAACTACAATCAACAAGCCATAAGCTCCCTGCTCTGCTCCATTTTGATGGATCCACTTGTAGACAAATAGATCCGTTAATGTCTTCGTTTTCCTCGTCTGACCTGGAATCTGGCTCAAAGCTGTATGTCTGTATGGCTTCAGTATTGCTCACCATTTTTGTTGCACTCAAAATGTTAGCTCGGGGGTGTGAGGGGCTATAACTAGCGGAAAAGAGGGTACACAATGGGATGATGGGAAATGAGCACAGACTTACTCCATGGTAACATTACTCGCAGCCACAACTCAGAGTCAAATTTCTAATGAACTCCTGCTGCTCTGCAGAAGCTATGTCCTAGAAAATTACACAAGTTTTTTTATTTTGGCTAAAAATGGCATAATCATAATTAAAAGACCACTGGGGATACTTTGAAAATAGATAAAAAAAAGGTGATCAAAGCAGGACTTAAAGACTGAAACAAGTGAGTTGTGTGAAACTAAACATCAAGTCTGAGTTTCTCTTAAAAACGTTGAACAACAAAAAACAAAAAAAAATATTTAAAGTAATAGCTCACCTCTGTGAAACAAAGCATTTCATATCTACTGTAGATTCTCCAGAACCATCACCGCGCTGAAAAATTTCCGTCTCCAACTGGAAACGTTTTTTTTGGAGACGTCGAGGCCTGTGGAGGTTTCCTATTGCAGTGTCAGTTGATCTTCCGGCAAGCACCTAGGTATTATCAGTCCGACCGCAACAAAATCACCCTAATCATTAACTCCCTTCGCAATAAAGCACTGCAATGGGCCCAAGCGTTCATTTCTGCCAATCCCATTACTATTCTGCCGTACGATCGCTTCATCAATGAATTTCGCTTGATTATTGATCAACCGCGCAAAGAGGAAGAAGCCACCCGGATATTGCTTAGCCTCAAGCAACACAATCGTTCGGTCAGCGATCACGTTATCGACTTCCGCATACTAGTGGTGGAAGCCGGTTGGCCCGATCAACCCCTGAAAGGAGTTTTTTATTAATCATTGAACGAAGACATTAAAGATCACCACCTATGTACTCAACCTGAAGCCACCACTTTTGAAGGACTAGTAACCGCGGCCCTCCGTTCAGATATCCGGCTCTGGAAGAGTCAAAACGAACAACAACAATCTTCCCGCAAACCATCCCACAGCTCCTATGTCTCAGCTGCAACTCAGAATTAACCTCCTCGTTCCATGATCATCTCTCATCCCAAGCCTACTGACGGAACCCATGCAAATAGGACATTCTAAGCTCTCCACCGAAGAACGCCAAAAACGTCACGAGGAGGGTTCTTGCTTCTACTGTGAAAAAATGGGACATTTAGTAAACCAATGTCTGTCTCGTTTAAACATCCGGGCTCCCCGGACAGGCCGCGGGCGGGTGTTTCTGTGAGACACACAGACAAGATTTTTTTTTCTTACCTGTCAAGATCTGTTTTAACTCTAAGAGCCATGATTTGCAAGCCCTAATTGATTCTGGTGCTGAACAAAGCCTGATTGATTCCCATCTCGTTTCCAAATTCTCTCTGCTCACAGAACCTTTGGACACCCCCATGGAAGCCTCTGGCTTATGTGGGCAACACCTTTCTCACAAAACCCATCACACCAAACCCGTACTCTTAATCTCTTCAGGTAATCCTAGAGATCACATTCAATTTCTTATTACCAAATCCACACATACTCCCATCGTTTTGGGATTTCCTTGGCTAAAATTGCACAACCCTCAGTTGAATTGGACACACCGTCATATTTTGAACTGGAGTGTCTTTTGTACGGCCATCTGCCTCCAGTCTGCCGTTCCCTCCGTTTCTACTCCCATCACTAATCCGTCCGACAATTCTGATCTATCTAAACTCCCTGCTTGTTATCACGATTTGATAACCATTTTTTGTAAAGCTAAAGCTAGCGTCTTGCCTCCTCACCGTCCTTACGACTGCTCCATAAATCTCCTCCCCGGTGCTCCCCTTCCTAAGGGGAAAAAACTTCTATGGAGAGTAATATTCAGGAAGCCTTATCCCTGGGTCACATCCGTCCGTCTTCATCTCCGGTGGGAGCCGGATTCTTCGTAGAGAAGAAGGATAAATCATTACGCCCATGCATTGATTATCGAGAAACCATGTAACCATAAAAGACAAATATTCTCTTCCTCTCATCTCGTCTGTTTTTGATTCTATTCAGGGAGCTAAGATTTTCTCTAGACTAGACCTACGCAATGCCTATCATCTCGTACGGATCAAAGAAGGCGACGAGTGGAAAACGGCCTTCAATACACCCCTTGTTCATTATGAATATCTGGTTATGCCCTTCGGGTTAACCAACGCACCTGCAGTGTTCCAAAGGTTGGTAAATGATGTGCTCCGAGATTTCCTAAACCCTTGACTAAGGGGGAACGGGGGTACTGTCATGGTGCCTCTGTCAGCTCTCCTCCCCCTCCCCTCTCTGCTTGGCTCCTGATTCATCTCAGCTGTGTGCACTCAACTCATCAACCACCAGACCTTCATAAGGAGATCCAGTACCAGTATTCATCACCAGTTTATTGCCCCTGATGGTGCCTAGTCTAGTCTCATGTTATTTCTAGTCCATGTGTTCATGCTCTCGACTAATATTGTTTATGCCTCGCCTTCAGGACTCTCATACCACGAGTGGACACCTTAGCCTCCTGTTTACCAGAGCCAAAGAACCTCACGGAACTCCAAGAAACCTCAAGCCACGCCACGAGCCAACTCAGACATCCAGCAACACCACGAGCCATAGCAACTTCCAGCAACGTCGCCTGTCGCTCTCCAGCCCTCAACCACATCAAGATCTCAAGAAACTCTGAATTGTATTAAAACTATTACTTACCATCTACTTACCTGTTATCCTTCCGGGTTCCAGCGCCAAAGGACAAATACAGGTACCGTCTGATCCCAGGACGCTACCCAATGTGTGTGTGTGTGTGAGGGTTTGAGTGTTTTATAAAGGACGTAGAAATCAGAGCTCACACCTGTCGGCGTTCTCTTCCAGAAAGGACTGTTTGTTTTTTGTGCAGGCGCTGTTTTATCGGTCTTCCTCTCACAAGGCTTTTATCTGCAGCTGGGAGCCACTGTGGGAACGAGAACACCAGTTTGTGCACACACACTGGAAAAAGTGGAAATCTCAACCAAGTTCCCTTCCAGAAAGGACTGTTTTTTTGTGCAGGCGCTGTTTAATCTGTCTTTCTCTCACACGGCCTTTATCTGCTGCTGGGAGCCACTGTGGGAACAAGAACACCAGTTTGTGCACACACACTGGAAAAAGTGGAAATCTCAACCAAATAAATGGCTATTATTTCAACCTAAACCCAACAGAACCAGAAAACTCAAGGGGGCTCTAAGGTTTGGTTTAGGAAGAAGTCCTGAAAGATTTCACAATCAGGTGAGTCAAAACATTCACAGCTTCTCTGCTGGGTTTTAAAGAAAAGTTTTTCAACCCTAAAACATTAGCAAATCTGACAATATCAATATTTCAGATGATGCTGTTCATCTTTTAAAACCTTAAACTGTATTTTAGCAGTTTTAACAACTGTATGGACTTAAAGGTTTGACAGTTTGTGCAGGAATGACCTCAATATGCAGGAAAATTTATTTAACCTGTGACTTTAGTGAAAGAATTTAGAAATTCTCTCCTCTGTAAATCTATCAAAGCTCTTAACTCCTTGTCATTGAAGATTTAGACGTCTAACTATGTTATGTTTCCGACTTTTTTAGTAAGATATTTTTAGTTTTTAAAGGATTGGACACAAACTCACCTAAAAAGAGTTTAATTATAAACAAACGCTTCACATGTTTCTGCCTGTATGGTTTCTCATCCTAAAGCTTTAAGTCTAAGATAACCAACCATGTCCAAACTCCAGCGCATGGGCTAAGTGGGACAGATATTTTTTTCATATTATTTCTGGTCTTCACATACAAAATTCCCAGTAATTTGGGTAAAAATATATTTAGATGTACTTCTGTTATGTGTGAAGAAATTAAAATATCATACAGCAAAAAACTTCATTAAAATGTTCCCACTTATTGAAATTCATCAACAGAAACCGAATATTTTCCTAACCCACTTTCTCCCCTTTTTGGAGTCATGGGGTTGCTGGAGTAAATCCCAGCAACGGTTTGGCACGGCCACACAATCACAGAAAAAACAAAAACACATTTACACCAAGAGTCGATTTTGAGTCATCTGAATGATTTTGGAATCCTGGTGCTTTGGGCGTGAATCTGCCCACATCATCAAACTCCTACCACTGTGCTTGACTGTTTTTGGTCCTCAGCAAGAGCTTAGCTTTCTGGAAAAATCTTTCCCTTTTAGTCTGGTTTTATAGAAAAATAAATGAATCATTGCATCAAAAACAATCCTTGTATTTTCAAGTTTGAATATAAAGTACTTTAAATTTTACTTCCTTTCTTTTCACTAATTTAGTGCACGTGACTTCAGCATGAAGTGAGGCTTTTCCTGCACTAGAGGCAAAAACGCCATCAAAGGTCTTTTTCAGAATGACTCTCAGCTCAAAGAGCTGCTGCCTATGACCAAATCTGAAGATGAATTCTCAGAACATTTATTCATAGGTTCACATTTCCACAAGTTATTACATGCTCCTGTAAGGAAAAGAACATTTACAGAGCATTTTAGCCTTTGAGGGAACCCCCAAGGTGGAACTGAACAGCTGAGCTAAAGAAAACGTGACAGGACAAGAGATGTTCGGTGAAGGCCAAATGAGGATGTGCAATAAAAAAGATCAAACTTCTGTTGAGGTGAAAATGTTAAATCAGAGCAACCTTTGAAAAAAAACAAACTACAAAATAAAGTTTTGTTTCTGGTTCAAACCAGAAACCAGTACTCATTTGTTTTTGTTTTTTAATTCTATGTCCATTCAGGAGCTCTGTAAAAACAAGTGAATGTACAGAAAGCTAAAATCCTTCAGAGCATCCTAATGTTCAATGTTCTTTGGTTCAATGTCTGTTTTTGTTAGTTCCTATTTCCAGTTGGTTAACCCTTGTGCTATCTTAGATGA
This sequence comes from Oryzias latipes, assembly GCF_053564925.1. NCBI lineage: Eukaryota > Metazoa > Chordata > Actinopteri > Beloniformes > Adrianichthyidae > Oryzias > Oryzias latipes. The sequence continues at coordinate 27,174,412 of NC_136242.1, read as the reverse complement.
CCCCTCCCTTACATTGACGTGTTCTCCCTACCATGACAAAGGTGGATAAAGGTGGAAAGATTTCATGTAATCCATGGACACCAGTGAAGATCACAAATCATTGAAGAAAAAAGGTTCAGAGCACTGTCTAGTGGGTCTAGATGACCCAACTCCCAATGTTAAAGTGCCTAGGAGCACAAGGGTTACAGGGTCATCTAGACTCAGTTGATAAGTTGACGATGTTTCGCTTCTTATCCGCTTCTTATCTTCTCCATTGGTAAATACAGTTTCTTTCCAAATGAATTGAGAAAGTCTCTTGGATGCAAGACAAAACGTCTTCACCTTAAAAAACTTGATTCCTTTTTAAAGACCCAATGAAAATCATATTTTTATGTTTTTAATATGTTCTTGTGTCATTTTTCTCATGATGCAGGAATAAAATTAAGATTAAAATTGCGTTTGAGTATTTATTCAAACCGCTGTGAATCATTAGCAGATGAAAAAAAAATCTCTGTGCGTGCCATGACGCAAAATTCTAGTGAACTACAGCCTTTCTGCAGAAACTATGTCCTGAAAAGCATGTCAGGTTTTTGGATTTTTCCATAGAGGTAAATGTAGAAACAGAAAGAAATGATGGTGACTTTGAGTGGCGAGACAGAATATTTGGATTTTGCTATCAGGGAAAATTAGCCAGAATTAAATTCTTCCCCACACCCCACATTTAGGCTGATTAGAAATATTTTAGTCAATCTTTCCATTTTTTTATTTTCAACCATATGTCAAAACGCACACAAAAACAGCCTCATTGATTTTTTTGATTGCAAAAAAGCAGAATTCATCTACAGTTAATGCGAAAGAATTGTCCTGATGAAAACAATATCAGCATTTCTCAGGTTGGACTTTTGTTTTTAGGTGACATATTTGTGAATTAAGCTTCCTAAGCTTCATCCTGAGACTGTAAACTGTTACACCCCTGTCTGGAGGCTTGTAAAAGGATGTAACATAAAGCTAAAAGGAACTAATTAAATAAATGACTCAAAAACTCTCACAGACAAAACCCAGGCTGAAAATAAGCTGGGAATTTATTTAAAGGAAAACTCAAAACTACACAAAAACAACCAAAATACAAGGACAAGGCCTCTAACAATACCAAACAAAGTTAAGCTCTGCTGCCGCCAGCTGGGGTGGGGGGGGTGTTCAACAGAAGATGTGGCAGCAGTGCTCCGGACAATTGGGGCTCCAATCTGCACACAAATGTAGGAGGGAAAAAAACGAAGACAGAACCTTCCACTGCAGCAGAAAACAGAGACAGATAACACCACAAAAGAACTAAAAAAAAAAAAAAAAAAAAAACAATATTACGGCCACAGCCGTAACATTGAGCTTGGATCAGTCAGCTGCTCTAAATGCCTGACAGGATTACAGTGACTCCATGAACTCTGCTCAGTCTGCTGCTGATTCACGTGACCAATATTTGATGCCTGAAAGTACTGCTATTTGTTCGTTTTTATTTTATTTTCTCAAACTGATGAAAAAATACAAAATCACACAAATATTTTGAGGAAAGAAGGCAGCACAGTCAGTAAACGACCGGTTCCAGACGTAACGTGGACTGACAGCGGGTCTTATGTTTCTTCTCAGAGGAACAAAAACAGAAGCTTTAGAGTTTGATGCAGGACTTTAAGAACATTCTTGAGATTTTTGGTGCTTTTTATCCAAACTAGAAAGTAAAAGAAACTTCTTCACATCATTAAAATCTATTCAAAAGATGTCAGAGAAGGAGGCTCACAATCAAATATCATGAGAACAGGTCTGAGCAGCACTTTTCACAGGTTTGTGCAAACTTTCACATTTCCCTAAACTGTATGTGACACTTTTAAAGAGTTCATGTAAAAAAGTGACCTACTTTTTACTTGCAACGCAAAGGCAAATATCAGTAAAACCCTATGATTTTAGCCACGTCTTGTAGAAATTTGGATAAAATCAAATGGAGGTGTACCACTTGATCGCAGAACATGTGGCTAGATAAAGCAGAATAACCCAAACAGATTAGTACAAATCGCTCAATCCTGGTCTGTTTAACTGTTCCCTGTGCGTTGATTTCTGCTGATTAGCTGACTGAACACACCTGGTCCAGGTAACCAGCAGCAAAAAGTGCAGGGAGCGCTGGAAAACAGGCAGAGTGAGGAGCAGTCCTGTAAATATATATCATAATATATAACAATAATAAAAAAAAACTGATGAGTTAGTGTGTAAAACTGTATCCTATTTATTACAAAAGACTTTTTTTAAACCAGCTCTTTTACTTAAGACTAATGATTTGAGCTGAACGTCACCGTTTTTTTCAGTCCATGTCAAATAGAAATGCAGGAAAGAATTTATTTTCAAATGTTTTATGAAGTTTTTCTCAAAGGGTTGAATCACAGAAACACACCGCAGCGGCAGGTTTTTTGTGTGTGTGGGGGGGGGGGGGTAAATGAGTTGAACACTAATTCAGAGGGAATGTCTTTTAAAAACTGGATTGAACAGCTTTGATCTATTCATTTATCATTTTAAATAACGTTTCCAACATGTATCTGGTTCTGTGATGTCACAGAAATGAAAAAAAAAGTAAAATGACATTAATGTAATTAATGGGTTGGACTAATTAATGTTACAGTTGCTAAAGACTGACATCAAGGCTGTTTTGCTGATATGTCACATTCACAATTCCTTCATCTCCCTAAATATGTTCATGCAAACAGAAGGTCTTCAATGACAATTCTTTTAAATGAAATTCCACTTTCTTATGGTAGAATTATGACCTCACAGTTGCTGCAGATCAATCTCCCCTGGAAACGCTTCTGGAACTCGCCTAGTAAGTGGTGGCGTTGCACTACACGCCTTCAGGTTCTTCTCTTTAGGATCCCAGATTCAGTTTGAGAAACAGACACCAACTGGATCTGTAACGTTCACAACTTTCTTATTTAATAAAGTAAAATTTGAGTGGATTGGAAAGATTTTTCTAAAACAATTTTTCAGATTTTTTAAATAAAATGCCTCCAATATTAAACTGGTTGCAAATTTGTGCGTCAAAATAAACTAAAAATGAACTGTGATGTGGTTGTTTATGCTTGAATGCACATATATTTGTGAATTTAGACCTTATTTAGCGTTGACGACGGGTGTGACACCATAGACTCATTGACTTGGTGGATAATCTCGGAAGTCACCCAGCATCTTCAAGAAGCAAATAAGACTGAGTGGGATGGGTACATGGACCAGTTTACTCCACCAACCGCAACAATTCTTAAAAAATGTAAACTGGGTCGAACAAAAAAGTTTTAAAGCTCTGCCGGATCTGTCCACCTGTCGCAAAAAAAACATAACTATTTGCACAAGGAAAAATTGTTCCAAAATCTAAGCTGAAAATTAAAAAAATGTCTTTCACAGTTTTCATTAATAGAAAATTCAAAGAGTTTTGAACAAATGTATTGCAGCCGCCTATAAACAGGTTTATTCTGGGTGTAAATATGACTTTTTAGCATAGGGGTCAATGGGAAACTGCTGACACAGCCTCCAGTGGTCATGTGAGGAACTGCAAACTTCCTGGGTTGGGTCAAATTTTGAAACCGCAATTGCGGGGATTGGCTAAACCTATTAATCTTAATATATAAACATAAACTTCTCATTTAAAAAAGAAAACAATCCAAAAAGGTTTTGTAGGTAGAGAGGCAGACATAAAATATTACAAAATAAAAGAATAAACTGTGAAATATTTGTTAGATGGAACTACAGAGACGCTCTGTAGCTGATTTTTGTGACAGGTTTAGTTGAAAGTTACTAACACATGTAAACAAACAAGATAAATGTGAGTAAAAAAACAAAAACAAATGAACCAATGAAGCAAAAAACCCCAAAAAACACAAAAGTTGAAAAAAAAAGGAAATTTTATTGTAAAGCACTTTTACAAAATACCCTGTAAACAAAATTAGAGCAACTAATGACAAACGTAAAAGTTAACTAATATAAATAAATAACTCTACAGTTTACTGGTTAGTGCCCGTCGGCTCTTTTAATGGCTGGAGTGTTAAAAAAAAGGTGCTACTTCTAAAACAAACTTAAACCTTTTCTGCCCGTTTCCACGGCAACAAAACTTTGGGTCCTTTAAGGAGGGTCTTCAACTTGACATTTTACGTAACTAAAACCTAACTGAAACAGCCACAATGTGGGAACATAAGCTAGATAATACTGTGATTTGAGAGTGGAGCCTCTCCTTGTTCCCTCAGTTTGTGCCTCCTCTTCCTCAGCTCCTGCAAATGCAGTTACACACATTTCATGTTGGCATTTAAGGAGCACAGCGAGGAATTTACTGTTCAAGGGGGAGGAGAGCACTGGAAGATCTACGAACGGCCACTTACAGTCCTATTTCAACCCCGTTTGGACTGATTTTCGCTTAAAATGGCAAACGTTTGCCACACGGAACGCATCACAGGGGTCATTTCTGCCTCAGAAACCCCACACTCTAAGGACGACGCTCAGATATTGATCCCACAGTCATCAGCAAAAGGAGTGATAGATCGATAGCTGCAAATCAGCGAAACACTTGAATGGTTGGAGATTTGTCAGTAGGCTGCACATACGTTCACAGGAAAAGGCCTCTGATGTTTTGAACGAGAAGATCCGCTTCACTTTACGCCACCAATAACAACAGCGTTTCAGTGAACCTCTGGCAATGACACAACTTCTGCAACACCAAGCTATAAAATAACATCCTCTGTCCTTCCACAGGGCAGAGTACAACTTCTCATACACAAAAATAAAACAAACATCAGACAGAAAACAGTTCAAACAGACTACTGATCGGACTGATGCTCAAAGAGTCGAAGCGGTTGAGAAGCAAAAGAGGAAAGAGTTGAAGAAAGTCGAGACGAGACGCTTTGATCAAGTCTTTATCAGTCCACACAGACAGGCTGTGTGTGTGTGTGTGTGTGTGTGTGTGTGGGTGGGTGGTTGGGTGTGTGTGTGTTTGTGTACGGAAAAGGAAAGAACATTCAGCAGAGGTCAAGCTTCACCCGTCGAGTTTTCAGAGACTAGATGCAACTTTCGGTGCGTTCTGATTGGCCACTGGCTGAAGGTAAAGGGGAGGGGTTTTTAGGACTCCTGAGGCACGACTTCCATCACCTTCTGACACCAGGCTGTGCTTGAGACTGAAAACACACACAAACACAAACTGTGAACATCTATAAAAGAGTTAAATCCATTCATCTTCTACTCCTGCTTCGGGTCACCGCGGCTTATTCCAGCTCCTTCAGAGTGAAGCAGGTGGGGTCCAGGCATTCACCTGTCCATTGTAGAGATGGACACACCAGGCATGTGACGCGCATTCAAGAGCGCGCTAAACCCGGGTTCTTGAATGCGCGTTTAGCCCATGGTGTTCACACTGGACGAGCAGGGAGGTTTTTTTTTTCTTCCCTTTCCTTTTTCAACTAATTACTAGCGCATGTCCGCCACCTATAGTTTGAAGAAACTTTGTGCGAAATGTCAACGCCGTGAAAATCCTGTGAAACTCCAGGCCTTTTCTTTCACAGCTCTATTCCGATATATGAAAGACCGGATTTCATGTAATTCTAACCAGGCGCAATTAGCAGTTATTAATTTCTCCTCCATGATCAATTTTCAACCGGTTGGCACTTAAATAAAATTTTGGGAATTTAAAGAGGTGACATCCATACGAAACTACTAAATGCACGTCCCTGATTGGTCAAAGTACCACCTGGTTTTTTTGCTTGCAAGGCGCGTTCAATGGCCGCGCGCCCGAAAACAATCGTTAAAACTTCCATTGCCACACGTGAAAGTGAGAGGTTTGAACACAGATGTCTGAAATATGCGTTTGGTAATCTTTTCGTTGGAAGTGGCTGCTTGAACGTGCGTAGCTGAGGGCGGTGTGCGCGTAGCTTAAAAATAACCATTGAGAACATCCACACAGAAAGAGCACATCCGGGAATTGAACCTTCCAGCTGTAATGCAACAATGCTAACCGCTACAACACCCTAAAGCCCTAATGATATTCCTATTTAGATGGAAAAAGTCACAGTTTGAAATGCAACTTTTATTTGTACTGTGAATAGTGATAAAATATATCCCTAAACGTGAAAAGACCTGTTTAAAATTGTTGCTTTTTTCATTCTATGCAAAGGGTTTTTTCTGTTGTAAATTGTGCACCTTTCAGCATTTCCCTTAAGGTATCGCCACAGCAAACCAGCTTTCACTGATTCTCACAGGTGGTTCCTGTGTTATCCAGTATTTTATTTGGGCTGGGGACAGGCACAGGGAGACCCGGACTTGGGGCCCCCCCTTGTGGCTACATAGTTGGGCAGTAGGGCGATCGATGCACTGATGAACTATTTCTGGCTCATAATGATCACATGAAACAAAAAAATTAATTTATATTTTTTAAACAAAGGACTACAGCGTGTTGAACTTACAGATTCCATGCAGCAGCCACTTGGGTTTGTTTTGCCACCAAACACCAATGAAGTAAACGGGCAGCCCGGTGGCGATGATACCGAACCCGATGGCGCACTCAATCGGAGTCTTCCAGAAAGACACGATGATGAGGAAGAGGCAGGCCAGAACGAAGCTTATCGGCAGCAGGATGTTGACCTGCGATCAGAGGGGAGAGCAGAGGTTTGTCAAATTCCTCCGTCAGAAGTTCTGCAGCTTTATTTCACTAAGGAACAGTTGGAGGTTGTTTGTGAAATTCCATCATCCTCAGTGGAACCTGGGTCTTGGCAGAGAAACAGGAGTTCTTGGTTCAGGAGTTCAGTCTCCATGGGTTTTGAACAGATTCACTCATGTAGACCGAATGTCAACAACATCCTCATTAATCAGCTCTGTGTCGCCATCAACAAATGAATCACAAATCTGCAGCTCGACTGGGAGTCTACCGAGCTGCAGGAATGTGACGGCCACAGAGCGGCGGGAGAAGCTGATGGAGGAGGAGAAGCGGTGGAGGCCAGCAGGGTTCTGTGGCTGTTCTACTGACCCAACATGGTAACACCCTGCAGATCCTACAGCCTCACTGAGAGACGTTCTCCCATCAAACCCACTTCCATCACTTCAGAGAACTTCCCTCTGAGCAAAACCACAACCAAATGCTACAATAAATGACTTTATGGCCACATAACAAATTTAGTACATTTTTCTAAAAATGAAGTGAGACTTTGCAGCTCAGTAAGAGACTGGTCCAAATGGCTATTTTATTGTGAAAGGCTGCAGACCCCAAATCTACTCTCCATGCAGGTTTGTCCCTTTGTCTTTAATGGATTTAAAGTAGTCTTTATCTACACCTAGAAAATGCTAACTTTTCTGCTCCAGACTCAAGAATTCCCACTCCCCACTTCTCTTCCTGGATATATCTTTCATTTAGTGACTGCAGGAAGATCTCAGCCTGCTATCTCTCAGGGGGTTGGTGATCCTCGACAGTTTCCTTTTACTACAGGAGGTCATTAAAGACGCCTTGGGACTTCTTTCTTTAAATTTGTTATTTCAAGGTTTTACAGTAAAAAAATAGACAGAAATATGATAAAGTGTTCCAAACTATCAGGAACAAAGACGGAATGATGCAAAGGAAAGGTCTTTGTTGAAGCGCTGATTCATGGCTCTTTGTTGACGGCGGAAACAAAGAAAACATTTCCTGCTGCCAAAGAAAAATGATGCAGAGTCAACGAGGACACGGATCGGCGGAGGAGACAACTGCAGTTCCTCCACCTCCGAATGAAATCATGGATTTAAGGTGGACTCACTTTGATCGGCCGCTCCAGCTCCGGCTTCTTGTGCCGCAGCCACATCATGCCGATGATGGCCAAGGCGATGCAGAGCCAGTTGAAGAAGCTGAAGAAGTTTATGACGGAGAAAATGTCGTTGGAGAAGGCATATAGCAGCGTCATCAGACACTGGAGAGAGGAGAGAAGAATAGGGGGTGGGGGGCTGGTAAATAAACAACAAAAACATCCTCCGACAGGTAACCGGAGGTGACTTTAGAATCGGGGGGGGGGGGGGTACCCACGGTGAAAATGAGGGAGGGGAGCGGGGTCAGCAGGGTGGGGTGGATCATCGACAGCAGGTTGGGCAGATGACCCTCCCGGGCGCCTACAAAGAACAACCTGAGGGCGAAGAAGACGTTGGTGAGCTCACAGGGGTCCGCCTCCCAGCTGAAGGAGTCTGTGGAAACGGGTGGGTTACCTGGAGGACGTGAAGAGGGAGCCATTCACCGAGCCAAAGCAGGACAGACCCACAAATACGGGGATGATCCACGCCATGGGACCCAGGTGGTGATTGCCAAAGTCCTGCAAGAAAACATGACCAGGAACGCAGTGAGAGTTCTGCATTAACGGTGAAGAACAGGAGTTTGGCTTCATGTTTTGTTATGTTATTTTAAACCTAAAACTCTTCTAAAACAAGAAGAAAACCCACATCAGAGCAAAGTGTAACTAATAAATCCACATTTGTGAGTTCTAAGTCTTTCTGCCAACAAATCCTGTGTTTTGAGGTCAACGAAAAAACTAAAATATTCTTTTAAATGGAGCAGAAGGGGGAAAAAAAACAACAAAGCCCAGCAAAGATGGTAACAATGATGCTCTTCTCCTCCCACAACTGCCCCTCCACCACCACCACCACCACCACCATCAGGCCTCCTTATGAGAACCTCCAGGTCAAAGCTACTGGATAATGTTTCAATTGTTCACAGAACAAAACGTGATTAAAAAGTTACATTTTTATTGAGAAAGAGCAGCTTCGATGAATTGATGGTTTCTAGAATTTACATTTTCGGTTTCCATTGGCAACCGGTATTTACGCTCCCATCCCACCAGTATCACAGAGAAGAGAAAGGAAACACTTCAAAGAAAGCAAGCAAGTTATTCTGATGAGAGATAAAATGCTCCAAATGAAAAATCTGATTTTATTGATTATTTGTTTGCAAATTAAATACACAGACATTGAATATTATTGTAATAAATGATACAAATTGGTTAGAATTGGCATTTTTTGGACTGAATTATAAGATGAACAACATTTATTGGTGATTTCTATATTTTTCTTATTTGTTTTTGATCAAAATCAAACCTAACGTGAGAAGTTACCTGTTCTGGTGATTTTATGTGGTAGTTTTTTGGTTTTAAGAGAAGTCAGGTGTGGTTTATCAAACATGTAGAGTTGACGGGAGATCAGCTGTTGCACTCACCACAGCCACCGCCTCTGAGCCCAGCATCTGCTGCGGCGACAGCGTGGTGAAATACGCCAGGTTGGTGAGAACGTACACGGCCGTGACGATGGGCAGGGAGATGATGATGGCCCGAGGAAGGTTTCTGACACACAGACAACAGGTTAAAGCTGCAGCCGTTCACCCGCTCGTCAGGAAACTACAAAGGGAGACTCACTTGTAAGGCTCGATCATCTCCTCTGTGACAAAATTCAAGTAGTTCCTAAAAACAGAAGAAAAGATGTTCAGAAAAGGAGCGACTACAAAAGATAACAGAAGCAGGCGGGTCGGCACATCCACTCACCAGCCGCCATAAGCAAACAGGCCGCTGTAGAGCGCCAGGCCAATGTTTCCAAACTCATAGTTGGATCCCTTGAAGGAATTTTCTGGGAGAAGATCGTCTGTGTCACCTGGGGAAAGAAAAAGGACTTAAAGTGAACTTACAAATACATTTCATTGTAGGTCAAAGATCCACTCTGATGAAAACTGGGTTTTTGGTGTTTTTAACATGTTCTCATGGCTTTTTTCTGCAAATGGAGGACATAAATGAAACAAAATTAAGCTCAAAATTACACTTTTTAGTGTTTCTTTATTAAAATCAAGATGAAAAAAATGTGGTTTGAAAGATAGCCTATTGGTGGCATAGAAGCTCTCAGCAACGGGGAAGGGAAAGGGGGGTGGGGTTGCTCTGCCCCAACAGTCCCACCCACAACTCAGAGGTGAATTTCTAACAAAGTCCTGTCGCTCTGCAGAAACTATGTCCTAGAAAACGACACACGTTTTATGATTTTGGCTAAAAACACTATAATCATAATTAAAAGACCCCTGGAATGCCTTTTCTTTCCTGTTCAAGCTGTTTCAGATTTCCCATTTTCCCTATTTTGCCTCTGTGCCATCCTCATCTGACCGGGCAGATTAGGAACGCAGGTGGAGGAAAATGCTGCGTCTGCCCCCACAGCCGGAGGCAGAAAGGGAGGGCCTCATTTGTCTGGAGGCTGAGCTGGATTGTGGGGATCCTTGCCACATTCCAGCCCTCTTCAACATGGCCGCACATTCTCAGACACGGTGGAGGTTGCTAAACCAACAGCTCCGGGCATTGTGGGCCCAAGCCGGGGTGCGGCGTGGGAAACACTAAGGACAGGAACCGGGATAACGCACAGAATAATCCCGCCTGCTGCACCACAGGCGGCGCCAAGAGAATGAAGCCCAGCTGAACCACAACTCAATATTATTTAACTCATTTAAAAAAACTCAGCTAGTTAAATATTTTTCTTAGGGTTTTAAGCGACTTTAAGCAATATTTCAAAAAATATAAATAGATATTACATGGAATATAATATACATTTTTTTCCTAAATTTACTAAAAACCGCAGTTTTGTCACGACTTTATGAGCTCAGCTTTTCGCCAGTTGACTTATGAAAAATACTTAAAATACTAGTATAATTTTTAATTCATCTTTTCTTTTCTTTATTAATCATTGAGCTCCAACATGTCCAAATCCTCTCAAATGTGAAAATCTGTTTTTCTTCCTTTAAGTGTTTTGTAGGCGCAGATTTTACATTTCTACGCAAGTCAGTGAAATCAAATATTTTTAAAACTAAATTAGAAAAAGAACAGAAAATTTGTTTTCTTTGAATTTTACTTAGGAAAAATGTTTTTTCCGGTCAGATTTTTCTTGTTGCTGAATGGGCATCAGCTTCAAAGAGGTGGCACTGCTGGGTTTTATTAAAAGAGAAACTGCAGGATTTCGGGAAAAGGATTTAAAGTTTGTGTTCAGACATTTGATTTTCAGAGATTCAAAAAAAAAAAAAAAAGTAGAACCTGTAAGTGCATCTAATAACAGAGTAGCCTGATGTACAGCAGCCATCGCTTCTGAAAAGAGGTAGAAATGTTCTGTGCTGAATTTTTTCTTAATGTCTATCCAAAAAAAGAAGTAAACCCTCCATAAGTGTGAGGTAGAGGCTGCAACAGTTCTCCTCAGGCTTCTGTAGTCCGTTTCACGGCTCGTCGCTCTTGTTCCTCGTCTTCGTCGTAAAATCCGAACAACGCCTCCTTTCTCTCTAACCTTTTCATCTTTACATGACTCATCCTTTTCTCCGTTTCTCCTCCAACATTTTTCCCAGACTAATCAGCTCCTCTGTAGCAGAGTCTCCCTGAAAACCGGTCGGGAAAGACTCGTGACGAAGGGACAGGTGAGAACATACGGATACACGCAAATAAATCCCTAAGACTTCAGCTCCTAAATAAAAGCTTTTAAGAACCAACTTTGATGAAAACTGTGTTGTTTTTTTTAACATGTTCTTGTAGCATTTTTCTGTTAACCTTAACATCAAAATTGCATTTCTGAGTATTTCTTTATTCAAATTGTTGTGAATAAGGAGCAGACAAATAAATACAGTTAAAAAAAGAGCTTATGCAGGCCGGGCCACAAGCTCCTTGCTCCAAGCTCTCAGCAAGAGGAAAAAAAAAAGGGGGGCGGGTTTGCTTCACGCCAGCGTCCCGCCCCCAACTTAGAGGTGAATTTCTAATGAACTACTGCCACTCTGCATAAACTATGTCCTAGAAAACAACACATTTTTTGATTTGGGCTAAAAACAGAATAATCATAATGAAAAGACCATTGGAGACACTTTTAAAAAGATAAAAAGATGATTGGAATGGAACTTGAAGACATCAAACTCATGAAGTTCTTCAAGTTTGGGATGAAAATTCTTTTGCTTTTCTTCTTTTGAATAGATTTTTGGAATCCCTTCAGTCAGAATAACTGATGAAGGAATCAAGAAACAGATGTGGAGATTATTTTTCCCCAACAAAGGATTAAAGGTTTAAAAGGTTTTAGTATCATAGATTCTAGCTTTTAAGGTTTTGTAAATGAATCAACATTAAAATAAAGTGTGTTGCTCATTTTATTCATCTCTAGACTTAGATTTTATACAAGGAAAACTGAGAAAAATGGCATTAAATCTGTTCCTTTTTGCTCGAATTGAAGTTTTTCTTGCATTGTTTGTGTTGCCTTGAGAAAACTTATTTTGTAAATATTTCTAAATGAAGTGAATTGAATGCAGGAAAGCTCCATCACACCGCCGCCCTTTTGTTGGGTTTTAACACAGAAAGCAGCAGACTGTGCTGCTCCTTCCGCTTGTATTTTGCTGCAACGCCTGAATTTAAAACTGTGGGAACAAACGATCGTGGCTCCTCACAACTCACTGTTCTGAGTGTTTTTCCTCTTTTTCTAGTTTTACTTTATTTGTTTTTTTCAAACATGGAATCAGACTTTCAGATGCACACAAGTATTTTTTTTTTTTGTGGTTCTACTTCCTTCTTTTCACTACCGTCTGTCATTATTCATCAGTTCCTTCCTCTTCTTCAGCTTCATGGCTTCAGGAGCGATTTTCTTCATTTGTGATGCCAAAAGGAGCAAAAAAATACAGAAAAGGTTGAGATTTATGCTGCACAAAAAGACACATTTGTCTGTTTTTAAATTAAAAGAAATAACCGAAGTAAAAATATCATTTTAGAACAGAAAAAGTTGCTCACAATGTCAGAAAAATGAGGTGAAGAGCAGATAAATGCTGACAGGTCTGATATTAAAACATGAAAAGGATCCACAGAAACAAAAGCGGCTGGACTCTCTCTCCCTTCACTCCTCCTTACAGTGTGCAGATACCTGCCTGCTGAGTCGTGGTTTTCCTTGGAAAGAGTAAAAATAGCTGAAGCTGTTGGAGTGGGCGGTCCCTTTAGGACGGAGGTGAAAGAAGCTCATTTTGTGGGATCCGTTGCAGGAAAACATATGGTGTCAAAATAGAGCCTAAAGTATTGCGCATCAAAACAGTAAAACCGCGCATCAAAACCCCAAATCTGCGAATCAAAATGCATAAATTGAGAACCAAAACCCACAATTTGCAACCAAAGGCCTTTCCCCAAAGCACAATCCTATTTCTCAGCTGCCGATTTGTTTTCTCGCCATTCTGAAATCCTGTTTTTGAGTTGCAGTTTTATTTTGAAACTGTCTTTTTGATATTGCTTTGAATATTTTTTTTTTTATTTTGAATATTGCTGTGCCAGGATGGCACAGCAATATTGTTTCTCTGTTCAATAATTCCCTCTGTCTGTAAACCCTGAAAAATATTGAGAAACCTTATAGGTTATAACATATTTGATTAACCCTAGTGACAATCCACGGGCAATTATTCCCAGGTTGACATGACCGATCCTGACACTGTGGTAAAAAATGTTCTTTGTTTAATCCACAAAAGTCATGAGAAGAGCTGGATACCCCGCTAGCATTGAGCTAGCTAGCATGCTAACACAGGAGAACAATGGTGGTAGTTTTTCATGCAACATCTAACTTTCTAACATCTTTTTTCACTAGCAGCTACTGGTGGAGCTCCTCATCTGAATGTGCTGGCGTCCTCTGGTTAAATAAAGTACAATTTTGATCTTTTAATATAGTAAAAGATATGAAAAACATGAGAAACTTACCGGCACATTCTAAACTGGTCTGTTGACGTAAGACTCGGTCTTATTCGGTAGCCAATGAGCTTCTGGATATCAGGGATGTCCCGCCTCCCCTCCCCTTGACTGACATGTCGCTGTTTTTACGTGTCGACAGGTTTTAGAATCAAAACCGCAAAAAATAAAAGCGCAACTCAAAAAATAAAAGCGCAACTCAAAAAGACAGTTTCAAAATAAAACTGCAACTCAAAAACAGGATTTCAGAATGGCGAGAAAACAAATCGGCAGCTGAGAAATAGGATTGTGCTTTGGGGAAAGGCTTTTGGTTGCAAATTGTGGGTTTTGGTTCTCAATTTATGCATTTTGATTCGCAGATTTGGGGTTTTGATGCGCGGTTTTACTGTTTTGATGCGCAATACTTTAGGCTCTATTTTGACACCATAAAAACCCACCTTCAGCACACAAACCTCCTCAGGGAGAGCTGAGTCTGCAGGCTTCTTTCACAGAAACGTCAACCCTGCACAGCAAAACCTGGTTTTTCACGTGCGGATTAAGGCAGCAAAAGATAATCAGATTACAGTGATCCTGAAATTAGGATTCCAGCAGACTCTGACCTCCTGAAGAAAAGATTCTTCAAGGAATGACACGGATTTTCTGTTCATTCTTAAAGCTTAGTCTGACTTTAACCCCAGAAAACTTATGGGGTCGGCTGTTTTTATTTTTTATTTTAAGTTTAATTTTATTTGTTTGTTTATTTTTTCAGCAGTTGATTTTTTACTCATTTTGAGCAGCAGCAAACAAAAAAATCATTTAACTTTTAATTTAAATCATTTAATTTAATCATTTAATTTAAAAACTGTTATATTTTTTTTATTACAGATGCTGCATGTCCCTTTGCAGTTCTGTAATTTGCTTGTTGAGAGTCTCCTTCATGCAGGACGCACTCCAACAACCAATCAGCAGCCCGGGACAGGCCTTGTGTTTGCAGATGTAATCGGCGGCGCTCCGCCAGCTTTTTCCCTCCATCGTCATAATGAGGGGGTTTTCTGGGATAAACAGCAATTAGAGGTAGAGAGACGACAATGACGAGCGGCAGAGATTTAAGGGACGCATCGGGATGGAAACCACATCAAAAGCGGATCTTCCAGGACTAGAACTGAACAAATCCGTGGAGTTTAGCTGCTTTAGGAACAAACAGGTGAGGTGGGTCAGGATCTGCTCAGGAGTGAAAAGTGAAAACGCTCTCGGCTTATTTTTGAAGAACCATAAATATGAAAAAATGAAGACTTCCTTAAAGGAATCTTGTTTTTGTATTAAAAAATTCATGAACTTTTAGGCTAAAATCATGAGATTTGGAGGAGAATCGGAGCGTTTATCTTCCTGTTCTATCCTTTCTCCTCCCTGTGTTCCTCTTCAGCTCTACATCTGACCGCTCCAGCTCACACCGAGACTCCCGGTGGTCAGCTGATCTGACCCATGACCCCCTCACATTCAGTCTTCGTGTGTCTTTTCCTCCTTTGCGCTTTCTGTAGCTCCTCGCTCCTTTCCTTCTAGCTGTTAAACTTTTGAACTTTGAGGAAGTGCAAAAATATATCATGTATAAGCAATATATTTGACAAATAAAGCTGACTTGACGATGAAACTTTTTCTTTTTCTAAACTTCTCAAGCTTCTTCTGCACAAACATGAGGAACTGACCACATTTTTGGAGCACATCTGAATGTGGAATTTTTGATTTAAAATGATCTAAAAATCACAAATACTAAATGACTCACTTCTCTGCCCTTTTCAGATGCAGACCCGCTGACTAAATTCGTCAGGGTGATGTTTCAGTTCTCGGCGACCTGCTGAAGCTTACAGCGTGTTGAAGTTTGGTTCAAAAGGTGCAAGGTCATGTTTGGACTCCTGGCAGGGAGCGGCAGAGAGACGGCCATTTGCCAAATAAAAATATATATATATACACACAACTGAAGCCTTCTGTTAGTCTGATTTCTGTTTCTGTGGAGTTTATCACCTCAGCTCATCCACCTTTAAAGTTTTGCTGCAGTGTTTTGTCTGGACCGGCGCCGTGTTGATGTATCTCAGCTCAGACAGGAAGCGAAGCAGCCGTGTGAGCACAGCTACACTTGGCTGCAAAGCTAAATGATGAGGGGTGGGGGGTGGGGGTGTTCGAGTCCACAGTGACCTGCTGGAGAGCTTTTTAGATCACTGATACTGAAAGCATCAAGTTAACTCGGATTTTAAAGTGAGGTGTCTTTTCAGTGATGTTAACCTGATGCAGGAAGAAATGTCCACTAGAGGACAGAGTTCTCCCTATTAGTTTCTGATTGTGGAGGCAGAAAAAATAAAATCATCTGCCCAACATTAAGTTACTTTGTTTCTGCTTTCACAAACAAAACTCAAGCGTTTTCCAGGTTTTCCAGCACCACTGGGAACCTTGCTGTTTGTCATTTGGACACTGCTTTCACACCGGTCTGTTTGGTCTGAACGTTTGCCTCATTTCTAAAGTAAGACTCTGAGCTCTGAAGTGGGAGAAAAAAACAATAACTCGTTAAAAAAGTATTAGATTTTCTAAAAATGTTTATTCTATAATACTGGAATTATTTTTCTACAAAAGGTTTGAACTTTTAAAGTTTAAACAAGAGAGAAAAGGGTGAAAATGTCCATATCTGTCTGAGAAAAGTCTATAAAGTGTTGTGAGAGGTTTTACATCCCCAAAACATCTGTAATTTGCAATTTTCACCTATTGCAGGTTATTTTTAGAACCTCTGCGATGAACGAGGGAAAACTGCACAGCAGCATCACTTCTATCTGAACGAACCATAAAAAAATCAAAAGGAGGGATGAGTGGCATAAAAGGCACCGGATCAACTGTCAAGCACGGGGGAGGGAGTGTGATGATTGGAACATGTTTGACAGTCTTTTTTTAACAAAACTAACAGAAATAAGTAAAAAATTGTATATTCAGTCAAATTATAAATTAATTCAATATTATGATACATATTTATGTGATATAAATGTATCTCTTGTTGTCGTTAAGGCAGCTGGTTTCTTTTTTAGGCGTGGCAGCGGATGTTGGTGACTCCACAGCTCGTGAGCCATACCTTGACCAATCTTGACGAAGCCGATGATGATGATGAGAATGAGCGCGAGAAGCTTGGCTGCAGCAAAGAAGTCCTGCACCCTGGTGGCCGCCTTCACGCTGTAGCAGTTCACGAATGTCAGCAGGACTGCAGAGAAGAAGTAAAGAAACTTCACACAAAGTCACACAAAACATGCAACAGCTGGAGGACGGCAAAACCACACGTCCTCCTGCAGGTATTTCTGATGCTCCTGTTTGTTCTCAGGGTCGGTCCACCTTTCACTCATCCCGGGAACACGATGTGCCCCAGTGTCTTTCTCACAACACCATGCAAGCTGCTGAGGAATTCACAGTGATGGAGGACAAACAACATTCTTCCCCACTGTACCCCTCTGTCTTTGTAGAACTGCATGTACAGCTCCTGAAAAGACCCCAGACCCCATTAAAAGTGATTAACCAAAGCAGCAGGTCCTTCAAAGCTTCTAAATCAGGTCGGAGCCCCAACAGAAAGACGAGGCGGCACAATGGGGCTCTGTACTGAAGAAAGGCAGACAAAAGGGAGAAAAGGGGGCTACGGACAGTAGAGGACCGGACACGTGTTGGGCTCAGAATGGCGCCAAAAGCTTCCAGACTGCAGAAGGCCCTTTGGGGCCACATGGGTTCACACAGGATCTGAATCGCAAACAAACGTGTTGAACAATAAGACACACATCTATAACAGAAGTGTAAAAAGGTGAAGGTCCCAGCGACCGGGACTACTTTTTTATCATGTGCTTTTGGTCAGGATCTAGCCTTCAGTCAACCAGATCAACACATATGACACACATGCATGCATGCGCAGCATCATGCCTGTCTGCACAGATGAAGTCGGACGGCGTCGGAGTTGAATGGATGGATGGAGGGATTCCTGCTGCATGTGGAAGTCGGAGCGCTTTGTGTGCAGGCAGAGACTGGCGCAAACTGGCCGGTAAAGCGGCTTGTAATCCAGAGTTAATCTTGTTAAGACTCAAAGCGCAAACAGACTCTGCTTTCCTGAAACGCCATTATACTGGCAGGTCTAGGACTCAAATCTGAGACTGTCATTTGTGCTTTCGAGCACCAAATCTCACCAACATGAAAGATGTCAGAATAAAAGCATCTGAATTATTAGGAAATATGGCTATGTCAAAAGGTGAACAGCAAATTATTAAGAAATAGCCAAAGTTTTACTAGATTTTTGTGAAATGTTTGAATAAAACAATATAATCATTTTAAAAAATTTAAGTATTAATGTTTAGTTTCTATTCAAGAGTTTTGATTAATATCAAATAATATGTCAAAGATTTTTAGAACGAAGTTGAAAAATGTTTCCCTATAAAAAGGTCAGACTGTGAGCTGATGTAACAAACGCCACAGTTTTCAACACTATTGTCAATTTGGCGCCTGCGCAGATGGAGGAGTCCCCACGTGCTCCGCGAGCGCAGGTGGCATTCACATTGTGGCTCACCTGCGCGGATGTTTTATGTGTGATTAAAACAGGAAGCGCAAAAACATTTCACATTCGCATCATCCGGTCCGGTTCGGCCCGGGTACTCACGGATGCAGAGGCAGGCCACCAGCTTGGCCCCGTTCTCCGGTACCGGGCAGACCGGGAACAGCGGCTTCAGCAGATAGGTGGCGAAGACGTAGGCCACGATGTACTGCGAGGACGGCCGGATGATGAGCAGCTCGATCCAGAGCTTGAGGAACGCCGGCAGGGAGCCGTACACCTCCAGGATGTAGGCATAGTCCCCCCCGGACTTGGTGATGGTGGTACCCAGCTCCGCGTAGCAGAGAGCCCCCACCGTGGAGAAGACCCCGCACACCGCCCACACGATCAGCGACAGCCCCACCGAGCCCGCTTCCTTCACCACCCCCGTCGGCGTGACAAAGATGCCCGAGCCGATGATGGTGCCCACGATGATGGCCACGCCGTTCAGCAGGGTGATGGTCCTCTTCAGAGCCACGCCGTCCTCTCCTCCCGCCGCAGCCTCCCCTTTGTCCTCACTTCCCGGTGTGCCCGCCGGGCTGGACCCGGGCGAGGACAGCATCCTCTCCATAGCCTGCTTGTCGTCCTCTCTGCCCGCGGACGAGTTGGAGTTTCTCTTCTTGATGACTGCTGCCATCGCCGCTTCCTCGTTCTTCTCCTGCCGCGCAGAGCTGCTTCCTTCTCCCGGGCTGTGTGTCCGCGGATGCTCAGGCCGCCCTGAGCCTCGAGCGCGTCGGGGTTTCTGTTTGACTGAGTCAGAGGAGCGCGGCGTCTCGCTCCGTCATGGTACTAAAGACATATGGAAATGACGGCCCTCCTCCAGCGGGGACGGCCCCGTTTACGGCTAATCTTCCACTTCACTATAAGTGCCGTTTGGACAGCGCCATCTAGCGGCACCTACGGGGAGCTGCTACTACACATCTTTAACGAAAGTGTTTTTTGGGGCAAAATGTACAATTTAATACGAAGATATTTCCTTACAGAAGTGTCAAATTCTCACATAAAAACCAGCAAATTCTTAACATCAGTTATTTTTCCAAACTTCTTTTTTAAAGGCACTTTACAAGTATCCTACAGGTAAGTCAATCAAAAATGTGCAAAGTTTATAAATTCCCTCCACCCCATAACCGTCACCTAACATTATATAAGCTAAATTCTAAATCTTCACGAAAGAAATATGCCAAAAAACGAAAAGCTAATCAACATTGCTAAAAAGTTCACTTAAAACTATAATTTAAAAAAACATTTCTAACTAATTAAAACCCAAAATGAACAAAAAACAACCAAAGAAAACAATCTTAAATCTATGTAAAAAGTTGCATTTAACAGTAAATATTACATAAGATAGACATGGATCATTTTCCTTTCAGGGGTGACCACAATGAATCAACTTCCTCCAGAGGATGTCTTCTGCTTCCTCTCTTTTAACACCAGCTAGCTTCGTGTCTCCGTTCACTGCATCCATAAACCTCCTCTTCTGTCTTCATCTCAGCGTTTCCCAGCCCTGGTCCTCAAGGTACACTGTCCTGCACATCTTCCATGTTGTCCAGCTTATCCTCACCTGATTCAGCTCATCGTGCAGAAGCCTGACAATGACAGTCATCAAAGGCAGGTGTGTTTGAGCAGGGTTGGATTGAAAAAATGCAGGACAAAGGTCCGGGGTTGGGAAACGCTGCTCGAGACCAGAGGTGTCAAACAGGCCTCGAGGGTCGGCCTCCTGCTGCTTTTAGAAAAATTTCTGCCTTATCTGCGGCTGATTACCTTGATCAGGTGGGTTTCGCCAATAAGGTGCTTCAGTGGCAGGTTGGTTGGAAACATGTTGTAAACAGGCCCTCGAGGTCTGGATTTTGACACCCCTGCTGTAGACCTCTTGCCTGACAGTCCTAGACTCAGCAACCTTCTACCAATATATTCACTGTTTCTCCTCTGGACATGTCTGAACCTTCTCAGTCTGGCCTCTCTGACTTTATCTCCAACACCTTTAACATGTGCTGTCCCTGTGATGTAATCATTCCTGATCCATCCTGGTCACTCCCAAAGAGAACCTCAGCATCTTCATCTCTGGTACCTCCAGCTCAGCTTCCCATCTTTTCCTCAGTGCCATTGTCTTCAGGCCCAACAACATGGCAGCTCTCACCGCAGTCTTGTACACCTTTCCTTTCATTTGAGCTGAAACTCTTCTATCACACTCTTCTATCCACCCATTCCAACCTTTCTGCACTCACTTATTCACTTCTTTTCTCTCCTTTACTCTGAACTGTTGACCCAAGATCCCTCTCATTTATGTTGCGGGTAACCTTCGCTTCTACAAACGCACTTTCCTTCTCTCCTTCTTCGATCAACAGTAGTCCAACTTCCACCGGCACCCTATCGCTCAACAGCACCAATGGCGGTCGTTGTTAACCTGGGTCTCGACTGACCCGGTATAAATACCGCAAGTCTAATTCGCATATTTGGCAAAGATATTATGTCTGATGCCCTTCCTGACACAAACCTCTGTATTTATCCGGGCTTGGGACCGGCAGAGTGTGACCCTGGCTCGGGCCCCGCTTGGCTACATTCAAAATGTGTTTATAAAAACGCCACTTTATACGTTTTCTGTAGGCAAACCAATCAAAAATGTATATGAATTCACTCCATCAGAATTATTGGCTTTACATTATACAGGCCTAAGCTTATTATTAAATCTTCATGAAAGAAATGTGGAAAAAAACAAAAAGGTGTTCAATTGACTATGGTGAAACAGACAAATCAACTAAGAAATCTAATAACTATATTAAAATATTTCATATCCAAAGTGAAACAAAATAACTCAAATATATTTGAAAAAAATTGCATTTGACAGATTTTAGATAAGCTGCTAAACAATGTTAAATATCTTAAAATATATGTGAAATTAAATCATCATCAGAGAAATGTGTCAAGAATCCTCATTAACATGGCTACAAAACAGACAAATTAGTTCAAAAATGAGTAAAAGTAACAAAAACAGATATTTAAATAATCAAATCCCAAAACAGAACAAAGAAAACACAGGATTACCTAAAATTAAAAAACAATTGGCATTTAACAGTAAACATTAAATCGGCTGCTATTCAATGCCAAATATTCTAAATTTAGACATATTAAAATTAGCTTAAAAAATGCGAGTAAGCGAAGGTGAAAATGTTTAATTCAACTCTGGATAGGTTATTGAGACTATGAAAAATCATCTTAATAAATAACAGAATAAAAGGGAAAAAATAGTTGTACTTGCTAAATTAGCTTGAGTTGAATGTTACTAAAAAATAAAATAAAAATTAACAATTGAATGCTGAAATGTTACATTGATAATTTCTTACAAAAACAAACCACAGATAAATTTCAGTTTGTGAAAACCAAAAAAGGTGAATCACCATGAGCATGCTAGAAGTGTAGCATGGTGGTGGAAGCATTATAATCGGTGATAGTTGGCAAAGCTCCTTCAAAAGAAAACAAAAGAGTACTTATTGGAATCAGGTTGCATTTGCTTAATTTCAAAGGCTCACTTTTCCCCCATGACTCTATTTCATCGTATCAAACACGGAAAAACTTGTGGTGCGACTCATTTCCAGCAGATAGAATGAAGCAGAACATCGCAACGTTCCCAGGCAGCCGCACGGACCAGCAGGACTGGTTTTAATGGAGGAGGAACACTAACAGGTTCTCTGCAAAGCATTGCATTACGATAATCTGAAGACGGCTTCAAAAGGCTGAGTCACACGTTTCAGCTAAAGGTTGTGACCCACTTTTGTTAAAAGAAATTTCAGAAAACATTTCTACTGCAAAATGAAAATATGAGTCTGACGTTAATATTTTCGGAGGTCGAAAATAAAAATAGGGATTTATTGGATGTTCCTGAACATGTTGACATTAATTATCCTTCAAAATAAAATAGCTTCTAATATAAGAACACTATTGCCATTTTTAATACTTTCCAAACATTAATATCATGACCAAACACTAGTTTCACATGAAGCTATCATTTTTTTCTTCAAGTTGTTCACAAAAAAAACTGATGATGTTCATTTTTTCTGAAATGTGAACTGGAGGCATGTTGTTGACTTAACCAGGTCACACGATCAATTTACAGCAGCCTCCATTGTTTTCTGAGCAACCAATCATCAAACAGACATTGTGACACTCCCAGCTCCCAGTGTGGTTTTTTTCCCATTTACACACATGCTGTTTAAACTGTCCACACAAGCTTACTGTGCAGCATTAATTTAAGGTAACAGATACTCCTGCAGGTTGGATCTCACTGCTCTGCATCTGTACATGTGATGGATGTCCTGATACAAGTTTGTAAAAGTCTGCAAACTGTTGTGGACTATACATAATCCCAGTTTTGAACAATTTTCTTCCAAATAGTTATTTCTGATGTGTTATTCTTAATAAATTGGATCTATTGACCGAATTCCTTAATCCTTTCTATTTAAAAACTGAAATTCTGACATTGTGTGAGATGAGTAAAAAGAATTCGGATGAACTTTGGTCAAAGGTTTCACATAAATATTAAGGGAAACTTGAAACTAACCTGTGAATCCAAGTATAAACCTTTGTCTATTTTCATGTGGGGTTTGAGTCTCAGAGGACTTAAACAGATAACCAACACATGTTTTTTGCTAACTCAAAGTGGCAGAAACAAAATTAGGGACAGTTATAAAATTAGGATTTTACTTTACTGATGTAAAAAATTTGAAATAGCAGGAAACCATATAAGGGAAATAATCAAAATCGAATCTAATCGAAAGATGTTAAAATATGAAAATTAACTAATATATTGTTTTTCTGGCTATTAAAACACAAGCTTACCTTTTTTTTAAAGTTATAAGTGAATAAATAAACTGAAGATCATCAAGGAAATCTGTATTTTTTCTGTTTAATAAATGATTCTGTGTAAGTAAATAAGTCTGCAGAACAATATTACTGCCTGTTACAAAGCCGCAGCTTTGTTGCCAGATGACTCCTCAGTAACTGGATCATGTGATGGAGTCACACTTACTACAGTTTGCTAAGAAGCTGTTCTAGTTCCTGTTACTGGATTTTGGCTTTGATTCGAGTGCCAGAGGTTTTAGATTTAGAGGAGGAACTCGTGGATTCACATGAGCATCTGGAGGCAGCACTCCATCCAACCAACAGACAGAAGAGCTCCCCTTTAGGGCTCCGGAGAAGCTAACGGACCCAACAAGTCCAACCTCAAAGGTTTGTGACGCATCCTCAGACTTGCACGCATCCAGGCTCCAGACAGTCAATTTCCTGTGTTTGGATCAAACCAGTATTTATTTGTTAAGTCCAGCCTGAAGGTGGAGCCGCACAGCAGTTGAAGCATGAATAACACACAACCCTGGAGTATGACAATATTACCAAAGCACTGTAATACATGAAGCGGTTCTGCTGTAGATGTGCTGTGGTTGAGTGTCCAGCAGGGATCCTAAAACTCCAACCTACAATCAAAGCCATAATGGCTTCATAATGAAAGGTATGTTGAAAAGTAACTTCTTACGTTTATTTTTCTAAATAAAAATTTAATGCAAATTTGAATAAACTGGTGTCAAAATAAAATTAAATATGAAAAGATATTTAGTTAAAAGGTGAAACTGCCAATTACCTTCCAACAAAATGTTGTTTTTCAGAGTCTGATACACTGAAACTCCTTTAATCAGGAAAATCTGGCCACTGAGCTTAGATTAACCCTTGTGCTATCCTAGGCACTTTAACATTGGGGAGTTGGGTCATCTAGACCCACTAGACAGTGCGCTGAACCTTTTTTCTTCAATGATTTGTGATTTTCACTGGTTTCCATGGATTACATGAAATCCTCTTCACCTTTATCCACCCTTGTCATGGTAGGAATACCACGTCAATGGTCATCTTGATCCCATAGGATAGCACAAGGGTTAAACAAAAAATGGAAGTTCAAGAAGTCTCTTTGGGCAAAGAACACATCTGATGTAAAAAAAATAAAAACAGAGAAAAATGTTAATTATAAAATCTGCTCTGGACAAAATATAGACTTTAAATATATTTATAACATGGAGAAACAAATGATTGTTAACATATACAGTGGTGGACAAAATTGTTGGTACCCCCTCAGTTAAAGAAAGAAAGTCCACAATGCTCACTGAAATGACTTGAAACGTTCAAAAGTAACAATAAATTAAAATATATTGAAAATTAAAGAATCAAAATCAGCCATTACTTTTGAGTTGTTGATTAACAGAATTATTTAAAAAAACAAACTAATGAAATAGGGCTGGACAAAAATGATGGTACCCATAACTGAATATTTTGTTGCACAACCTTTTGAGGCAATCACTGCAATTAAACGGTTTCTGTATTTGTCAATGAGCCTTCTGCACCTGTCCACAGGTATTTTGGCCCACTCCTCATGAGCAAACTGCTCCAGTTGTCTCCGGTTTGATGGGTGTCTTCTCCAAATGGCATGTTTCAGCTCCTTCCTCAGATGTTCAATGGGATTCAGATCTGGGCTCATTGAAGGCCACTTCAGAATAGTCCAACGCTTTTCTCTTAGCCATTCTTGGGGTTTTTTGGCTGTGTGTCTTGGATCGCTGTCCTGTCGGAAGACCCATGACCTGCGACTGAGACCAAGCTTTCTGACACCAGGCAGCACATTTCTATCCAGAATGCCTTGATAATCTTGAAATTTCATTTGACCTGCACAACTTCAAGACACCCTGTGCCAGATGCAGCAAAGCAGCCCCAAAACAGAACTGAGCCTCCTCCATGTTTCACAGTAGAGACAGTGTTATCCTGTTTCCTTGTACGCTTCATTTTTGAGTCTATGAACATAGAGCTGATGTGCCTTACCAAAAAGATCCAGCTTTGTCTCATCTGTCCAAAGGACATTTTCCCAGAAGCTTTGTGGCTTGTCAACATGAATTTTTGCAAATTCCAGTCTAGCTTTTTTATGGTTTCCTTTCAACAGTGATGTCCTCTCCTTGGTCGTCTCCCATGAAGTCCACTCTGGTTCAAAAAACGACGAATGATGCGATCTGACACTGATGTACCTTAAACTAGGAGTTCACCTTTAATGTCTTTGGAGGTTGTTCTGGGCTCTTTGGATACAGTTCCAACTATCCGTCTCCTCAATTCGTCATCAGTTTTCCTCTTCCGGCCACGTTCAGGGAGGTTGGCTACTGTCCCGTGGGACTTAAACTTCTGAATAATATGTGCCACTGTTGTCACAGGAACTTCAAGCTGCTTAGAGATGGTTTAATAGCCTTTACCTTTACAATGTTTGTCCATAATTTTGTTTCTAATGTCCTGGGACAATTCTCTCCTTCGCTTTCTGTTGTCCGTGTTCAGTGTAGTGCAGACCTTTTCACCAAACAGCAATATGACTATTTGTCTCCCTTTAAATAGGCAGACTGACTGATTATGGGTTTGAAAACAGCTGTGATGTCAATTAAAGGACATACCTGAGTTCATCATGAACCCCTGGGCAATTAGTTCTCAGTCTTTTATGGAGGTACCATCATTTCTGTCCAGCCCTATTTCATCAGTTTGTTTTTTAAAATACTTCTGTTAGTCAACAACTCAAAAGTAATGGCTGATTTTGATTATTTGATTTTCAATAAATTTTAATTTATTGTTACTTTTGAACGTTTCAAGTCATTTCAGCAAGCATTGTGGACTTTCTTTCTTTAACTGAGGGGTACCAACAATTTTGTCCACCACTGTATTTTAATGACCAGGAAAAATGACAGAAAAGCCACTTTTAACTGTGAATTTGACAAAAGAAACATTGATATTACAGATAAAAACGGATCTCTATTTAAAGGTTTGCATACTTGATTCGAAATATTTACGGATAGCAAAGAAATATGTTTGAAAAACTTAAGTTTACTTTGAATGGCAATAAAAAAATAAACAACAACATTTAGTTCAATGCTGTGATTTTCTTTGTCGAGGCCAGATTGTGGTGTAAAACCAAACACACAGTTTCCTCTCTTGACAAATCCGTCTCAGCCACTCTCAGATCAAACAAGAGTCCCATGAATGCACATCTGAACTCTATGAAAGAGAAAACAAACACACGGGAGGGGCCGAAGAGCATGCAGGATGAAGACGAGGAGGAAGAGCAGCCAGCGTTGAGTCCACATGCTGTTCCTGTTTACATGTGTTAATATTGGTGTGAGTGGAGGGGTCTCTGTGTGATTCATGTGAAACAATTCCCCGTCCAGCCCAGAAAAAATCGAAAACAGGAGGAGGAATTCTTTGATGCAGAATCCTGACGTATCCTATCCCATCCTGTCCTATCCTATATCCAGGATAGATTTGTAGATAGAAATCAGTTTTTGCCAAGAAGAAAAAATGAAATATTCCAGGCCAGCTGACCTCAATTCAAAGCTCCTTGGATTACAGTGACCTGGATAACAGAAAGTCTTCATCAGAAAGTGGAGCTAATCCTCAGCGCTGCTGGTTTCATCCCTACAAAGCGAAAGACTGATATTGAGTCCAAAACAAAAACTGTGAGTTTGATGGACGTCAAATGCATAAATAACAGAAGCAATGCATCAATTCTGATTTAAAAAAAATAGAAAAATCAGAAAAACAAGACAAGCATGAAAAGTTTTTAATACAATTATTCTTATATTATCTAACACAAGAAGGCCAATTTTGGAAAGCAGCAACACTTAGTCTACAGTAGTTTCCGCCATTTTCACTGTCAGACAAATGCTCAAAGGCTCTCTGGAAAGTCTTGGTCTACATCTTCAACCATTAAAATGAGTAAAAGTGGCAGCCACATTTATTTTAGAGGCTGCTTAGACTGGGCTACTTAAATTCAGAATTTCTTTTAAACTACCGTATTTAGTTAACCCTTGTACTATTTTAGATGACCCCACCCTTACATTGACGTGTTCTCCCTACCATGACACAGGTGGATAAAGGTGGAAAGATTTCATGTAATCCATGGACACCTGTGAAGATCACAAATCATTGAAGAAAAAAGTTTCAACGCACTGTCTAGTGGGTCTAGATGACCCAACTCCTAACGTTAAAGTGCCAAGGATAGCACAAGGGTTACAGGTCTGATCTGGGCTGTCACTTTGATTCATAAACTCAGTAAAAACAACGATTTAGAGGTCAAACAACATTCATTATTCATTTTAAAGTGCAAACCCAGTTTTAGAACGTATCAAGAACAAAAATAAAACTGCAGTCACATCAGCCTGTTTCAGTAGAAAAAAAAAAACTACCGGTATGTTCAGATTGCCGAGTGAAACAAAACAATAGACCTGCAGATGAGATAAACAATGATTAAAAATCATGGAATCAATTCTAAACTATTCCATCAGTTAATGCCAAACCAAGAGACTGGACTTGGGGAGAAGAGGAGTAACTGCAGCTTCTAGCTTTCTCTGACGACATCATTCCAGAAAACAGAGAATACATGCACAGCTGTGAGAGCAAACAAAAACAAAATTTATCCTAAACACAAAAAACCTTAACAACAAGCTTGAAAACTACCAGGACACATAGTCTGTGGAGGATTGTCTTCCACCCTAAAATGTTACCCCAAAAAAAGAGCATTACTTTAAAATATTCACAGAAATTTTATCTGCAAACACTAAGCTAAAAACAGTTAACTAGAATAAAGCTTGATTTTTCCTTTCCAAACCTGCCTTTCCATCACCATTTTGTTTTACAGAATTTAATTACATTTTGTAAGATTTAATTTGACAAAGTTCTAATAATTTATCGGCAATTACTTTTTTTCCAATTAGGTCTATTTACCCTCTTTTTTGTTTACCAATCTTTACATAATTTATTTATATGATCATTTTCCATATTATTTGGCAAGAGTAAGCCTTTCTTTAACATCTTCAACTGAAAATGGCAAATTGTTATCCTCTTTTTTAAACTAATTAGTTATTTTTTTGTTTTCTTTTGTCTTTTTCCTATCCTCTTAGCAAGCTAATTCAGCACTTTCCTCTTTTGAATTGTTTAGCATTACCCGTCTTCTTTATGAAGCCTTTCAAAATACAGATAATTTATCAATGTTAAAAAAAAATTATTTCAAATGTAGCATTGTTCAGCATCATATGTGTTCTTTTAGCAGTTGCCCTCATAGCAGGTGGAATTAGCACTAATACCATTGTTTAGGACTTTTTGCTTTTTTTAAATAAATAAATTTTAACTTTTTGCAGCTAAATTAACATGTAGGACCTCATTAGGAGCATTGTTCTGCACAATATAGGCTACCTCCTTTAAACAATCTTAAATAATGTAAGTCTCCCTGCTCTGTATCACAATGGCCCTTCAAAGAGCCTTTAAAGCTGCACACAATTCAAAGCTCCGTCTGTCCATATTCCTTCAATAAAGGGACACTGAGCTGCAAAGAATGGAGCTCCAGCCAAACACAACACACCTCCACCCCAAAGGTCAGCTTCGATCAGGTGGACACCCAGCTGCTGCAACACTGGAGTAAGAAGCTGAAACAACCTAACAGAGGAAGCCACCGCCCATCCCTTCCACTCTATCAAAGATGATTGAGGTCTGCTGGAAGCTTTTTTTTTAAACTTTTTGAATATCACCGGAGTTCAGAGAAGAATCAGAACTGGTGTGTCTGTTGGAAGAACAATGGGAGTTTGAGTTCACTAGAAGAATGAAGGCTTCAGATCTGTGCAGACGTTAAAACGGAAATAAAAGACAAAGAATTCAACTGCAGCTTAGAAAGAAAACAAATAAAAGCCTAAAAAAAAAGACCAGAGACTCTGAGAAGTTCATCTTTATGTTTTAGGTCACACAGGACTTTCTCAGCAGGAGAGGAATAAATGTCTGATATCCATCTCTCCGGGAGGGGAGCACGAAAGAATTAAGAGACTCGTTATAAGTAGAAGTATGGATTTGATCATTGTTGTGTTATGAACTGATTTCCAGGGTGCAGAAATTGTGAAAAACTCAAAAACAATTAGTTTTTTCAAGCCATTCGAACAAATTCTCTCTTTAAATGCACAGATCAGGTTTCTTTAAGTCGCTTTGTTTGATTTCACATAATAAGACATGAGAGCCCCAAGTTCACATAAAGACACATAAAGAGCTGTTGCAGATGTACTCTTGGTAAGAGAGCAGCTTTAGATTAAATGGATTAACCAAACCAAATACAAATGTAATGAGGAGAAATCCCAGGTGAAACAAAAGAAGCTTTCTTTGACTACATAAGAGACAAACTGTTGGCAGGTGACAGTCAAAACAGATGTGAAAATAGTAAGCTAATTAAAAAAATAATTATAATAAGTATAACCTCAAACCTCTTCCCAGGTGTCCTTGATAGAAAAAAAAAACAAGTTTTAAGATACTTATAAGCATCCAGACATGTACACAAAAGAAGTTTTGTTAGAAAACTTCTTGGTTGTTTTACTGAAATTGACAGTAATCTATCATTTTCCATATTGTTTGGCAATAGTAAGCCTTTCTTTAACATCTTCAACTGAAAATGGCATATTGTTATCTTCTTTTTTTTTTAAATAACTAGCATTTTTGTCATTTTATTTGCCTGTGTTGTAAGAATTGTGAAAAATTCTCAAGTAGAGTTCTGACAATCTAAATAAAATCATTAAAAGTAATTCACTGATTGGTTTATTTGAAACATTGTTGAATAATAGAATTAAAAATGACAAAACTAAGGTATATTAAAAACATTTCAGAAATTAGGTAAAACATTGATTATTAGCCTCAGCTGAGGTTTTGTCCAACCCTCAGAAACTTAGTGAAACTTTTAATTCTTCTTAAGCCAAAATCAACCAACAAAAGAAAAAAAGTATCCAAACATCCAGCCCATTATTGGTCAAAATCTATGCACGAAGCTTAAAATCTTCTTAAAGGGATCAATAATGAACTAAAACGCGAGCACTGATCAGTTCACTGCTCAGTAACAGCTGGAGGAGGCCATGTTCATTCGTTTCTGGTATTTGGAGTTAAACACGCCAGTGGAGCTCTGAGTCATTATGTGCACATGGTTGAGAAAATCCCAAGCATGAGTGGAGTAATTCAAGATTTTGCAATATTGGTGTTGTCTTAACCGTTTCAGATTTCCACAGCTCCTCCTGTTTGTTCTGCAGCACATAAAAGATTGTTTCAAGACTTGAAAAGAAAGCATTTGCTAAACATGCTTCTAACCCATCTACACCCGAGCTAAACAAGGAGCGCCTTTTCACAGCTGCTCCACAGTCGACCTTCAACTGCATGAGTGGAGTTTTGTTGCTCGTCTGATCTCGTTTGGGTTGAACTGAAACCAATTTCAAAATGAGGGGGGGAAATTTGTCGCCTGTCCTCTCTCTAATTAATAAAGTTATATTCAAAGAAGTTTGAAGCGATAGATAAGCATTCATCATTGGGGAGGTTTTTTGAAAAACAGAATGATTGGAGGAAAGTCAATCAACTTTCTGGACTCCAATAGAGAAAGTGAAATAAATATTTTCCTGTAACCCTTGTGCTATCCTAGGCACTTTAACATTGGGAGTTGGGTCATCTAGACCCACTAGACAGTGCTCTGAAACCTTTTTTCTTCAATGATTTGTGATCTTCACTGGTGTCCATGGATTACATGAAATCTTTCCACCTTTATCCACCTTTGTCATGGCAGGGAGAACATGTCAATGTAAGGGTGGGGTCATCTAAGATAGCACAAGGGTTAAACTAGCAGGAGAGAGTGTGAACAAAGGAATGATGGGAAGTCAAAGAAGGCTTACTACATGCTAACAGTCCCGCCAACAACTCAGAGGTGACATTATGATGAACTACTTCCTCCCTGTAGAAACTTTGTCTTTGAAAATGACAGCTTTTTTTTATTATTTTGGCTAAAAAAAAGGCATAATCATAATTAAAAGACCACTTGGAACGCTTTTAAAGTAGATGATTGGAGAGGGACTTTAAGACTTTTGAGCAAACATTCTGTGACTAAATAAAATAAAACAAAACATCTGCATTCTTTCGCATCTAGAGTCAAAATGAAAAGTAATGGTGTGAGGCTACTTAGCAGCTTCAGGATACGGAAAACCTATTTAGATTTTGGAACTAGCGATTCGTTTTCTTAACAGAAATTCTGCAGAACATCTACCATCAGTTCCTGATCTGCTGAGAGAGGGTTCTGCCAAAAGGTGAGTGATCAAAGCAGAACAGGAAGTCCAAACGTGTGAGGTTCAAACCAGATGAAGGTCTTCTGATGCTCCATAAGGTAAAACCTCAACTGAAACCCTCCAAAGGCCTCCAATGTGTTTGAAAAGGACAAGAGCTTTGCAGAAACTCAAATAATTCTCACACATAGGATTTCTTCTGAGGGCAGAACAAGCAGCTACTGGGTTTAGGAATCTCAAAGAGCGTGCTGCACATTCAGGTGGATTTATCCTAAAATAATCTGTTAAAAACGGCACTTTGCCTCTCCAGTCCAGACACACACAGCGGTTTTGTCATGTTTTGTTATGTGGGGCCCTTAAGAGATCCACTAAAAAAACAGAAGTCCTTCAAACCTGGATCTGACTCCAGCTTCACACACTGGAGATGATCACAAACAGCAGATCAGGTGTCTCGTGTGAGATGAATCGGCTGTGCCTCAGCGGGCTGCCCGCTGTTTAAACTGCCAGTGTTGCCGGCTGGAAGCCGAGTGTTTTATGCGTAAAAGAACACAAACGACTGGAGGATCTGCTTTGACTCCACACATGTTTATTGATATAAATGAGTCAATAAAGTCACGTTTCTTTAAAAGTCATATTTACATCACAGATGGGTGGTTTGCAGCACCCCCCCGTGGGAAGCGGGAGGGTCACGGGAAGCAGAATGCTCATTGGCCGAATGGATGGATGGAGGTCTTGAAGCCAATCCAGGTGGAGCAAGGAATGCTGGGAGGAGAGAGGGGCCCGGCGGGACCCCACAGGGCAGGAATGTTGGCTACAGACTGAACAAACAGTTTGTAGGATACACAACATCCATCTGCTAAAACATGGGAGCAAGCTCCACGAGGCCGAGGGCTTCATTCCTGAAGTTAGCTGCGTTTCGACAGAATGAAAGGCATGAAATGGCTTTAGATGAGCCGATGAAGACGAGTAACAAATGTGTGAGGATGAAGGCAGAGCAATTCTTTCCTTTCCTTGTTAGAACCTAAAATAAAACCTCTTCACCTCCCTGTGGCCTCTTTCACTGACGTTTCTGTGGCGTTCAGGATGAGTTTGACCCTCACGCTGCTAGTAAGGCCTTCGGCGTAAGGAAGAAGAGCGAGCATTGTGTCTGCACCGTTGTTTCCGAGAGATTTACAAGCCAACCGTGAGTTTTTAGCGCTGCCAGACATGACTGGACCGCCCGCGGCGTCTCTTATCTGCACATCTGCCCTCATCTCGCTAACAGTGCCGCACGCTTTGCGCTTAGCGCAGCGTCTGGGCCTAAGTAGAACCAAAAACACTGAGATAAGGCAACGCATGTTCTTAGCTACAAAATTCCTCATCTGCAGAATCAAAACAGTGTTTGAAGAATGACTAAAATGAATGAAGGACCACTGAAAGGGTGAGGCTGTGTGATTGGACCCTTCCTTAGCTGAAGGGGAATCTCCCATACACTGAAGGCACTTGGGTTTATTTCCGAGGTGCATCCGTGTATTTTGTTTGTGCATATTAAAAAAGAAAATCAGTTAAAACTCACTAAACGTAGTATCTACAATTAAGCTCTCTGTAACAGACGACCACAACTTTCTGGAATCAGAGATTTACATTGCATTTTCCGAACACAGCAGTTTGCTAAAGTCGTGTAAAAACGAACAGCTTCTGAGGATAAAAGCACCACCAGGGGGCGCTGTGATTTTCCTGCAGCTCGGCAGGTAGAACCTGACGCGACCGAGGATGAGCGCTGACAGTATTTGGTCTGCCTCTCACAGCAGACGTCCCTTCATCGGTGTGAACAGAGTCAGAGTTTCAGTTTGAGTGGGCGGGGTTTGTGCGATGGGGGTTCGTTACTGTGACCCGCATCAGGGCATCGGCTCGTCGTGCTCCGCCGGCGCCTCCTGCAGGAAGGGAATGAAGGAGGAGCGCACGGTGCGGCCCCGCAGAGGCTGCTGCACACGGAAGTTGTTCACCATGGACCTCTGGACCTCCTCCTCGGCGGAGGTGAACAGGAGGCTCCGGAAGACTGCCAGCTGTGGAGGAGGGGGGCCAACAGTGAGACAAATACTAAACACACACACACACACTTTTACTTTACTTTCTCAAGTAAAATCAGCAAAGTCCTGCACTAACTAGTTGCAGTCACACGAAGGCAGCACAGGAACATATTTAGATCAAGATTTCTTCTTTTTTTTTTTATAGATAAAATTACTTTTTAATGGTCATGCTTTCCCACAATTCTCGGCTGTGGTATTTGCCAGTTTCCTGTGGACTTCTAACATCATCTTAGTTATGCTCCACTGTTTTTGTGTTGAAGAAACTGTTGTGATCCACAATGCCATGGTTCAAGTGACTCAATTCAGATTTTTTCCTCTCATGTGGCACAGATCGGATATGACCGGTGAACGTGTAAGCAGGACAAAAGCGCATGGATTCCGATTTTCTCCGATCGGATACAGGCCTCACTCATATGTGGACATAAATCGGAAAAGAATCGGATACGTGCATTTGCGTGTACCATGTAAGCAGACAAATCGGATATTCCCCAGTAAATGCGAGTCGTACGTCAGTGACGTCAACTCAAGACACCACATGACTTATTAAAGTGCTTTTGTGCGCTGATGTTGCTGTCAGCGTGTTACCTTTCAGCCTCAGGCTTCAGACCGAAGTCGGAAACCGTTGTTACTCCCGGTCGGGACGCAAACGGTAACTAATCAAGCTGGACACCGTTGCTATGGAACAAGCCAGAAGCCATTTATTTATTTGCTTGTGTTGCGGAGTGGGGGCGTGTATGATGGGGACCGCGCCGACTGTGTATGCGTGTGTGTGTAAGGAGAGGAGAGGGGGTGTGAGCGCGGAGCGGGGGAGTCGGAGAACCGTAAATTAAAAATAAGGTGTCTCCCCCAAAAGTTTTGGAGTCTTTCTTAACCCACTCTGGAGGCTGAGGGTTCAGAACTGGAACGTGAACCCCGAAGGAGAATCCACCTTCGGCCCTGGAGAAAATCTCCCGTGTGTTTCTGACCACGGTCGGAAAAAGAGAAGTCATCGCGCAGGAAAGGTTCAACACTTGGATGAAACTGTTAGTACAGCACGTCTGCAAACAGAGAGAGCCGAGCAGCCCTCCTTTTTTCTCTCCCCTCTGGAGCGCCCAAGGCAACGCCTCCTTCCATCGCTGAGTTGCCTCCATGACAACCGCAGACACAAAAGTCCGAAGGAGGTCCGCGGAAGGCGGAAATGCTGCTACGTAGTCCTCAGAACGTCTACGTTGATAGTTTCAGCATTGTATAGTGTAAATGCAAAAATCGGATACAGGTCACCTTTAAAAGATGATGTAAGCACGTCATCAAAAAAAAAAAAAAAAATCGGATATAGTCAGAAAATCGGATATGGGCATCAAGACCTGCAGTGTAAATGCAGCCATTAATGACAGTCTGCAGATCCTCATCGCAGTCAGAGTTGAAGCAGACACCCATCTGTATGAGTGTGGTGCATTTGCAGAAGGAAGGCAGTGACTTTCTGGTGAAGTTTACCTTGAGAGCTTTTTTAAAGACCCACTCCGAAGACATTGACGTTTTTGGCGTTTAAATATGTTCCTGTAGTATTTTTTTGATGGAAGACATATATAAAAGATAATTGAGCTTAAAAAGCATTTCTTTATTTAAGTTATTGTAAATCAGTAGCAGACGAAATAATGGAATGGATAATAATGGAAAAAGCTTGTAGTTGTGAAGTAAAGGGTACAATCGGTGGGCCACAAGCTCCCTGCTCTGCTCCATTCTGATGCATCCACCTGTAGACGACTAGATCCACGTACGTGTTCGTTTTTACTCATCCGAGCTGGAATCTGGCTCAAAACTGGACGGCCCTAATATTGCTCACCCCTTTTGTTGCACCACTGATGTTAGGTTAGGGGTTGTGAGGGGCTGTAAGCTAGTGGGAGAACATTTCTGCAGAAACCTTGTCCTGATACCTAATAGTACTTAATACTATTAAGTATTACATTTGAGCCAAAAAAAACTGGTATAGTTTCTTACCGAGCCAAACAGAAATGCTTAAGCTGCATTGAGGTGCACTTCAGTACTGTGGGATTTCTGACAACCTCAGTGTAATAAAGTATTTTTAAAAAAGGAATTCAGCAGTAAAATACTCGAAAAAGAAAATCTTTTTTTCCACATCCTTTAACTGTTTTTTCTGCAGCTTGGTTCCTGATTATATTTGACCTCAAAGAAATGACAGGTTCTTCCCTAAACCCTGACGTGGATCTGGACTCCAGCTGATGAGCTGTGCGTCTCAAAAAGAAACCGATTGCTTCATGATCTGTAATCCAGGCCCTTCATCTGGTCCAATCTGGTACCTGGTCATGGCTGACTTCAATGTGCTGCCTCATGATGATCCAGGTGACAGACTCCGTCAGAGGGGGCGTGGTCAGGGAGCCGTGGTAAGTCCAGTAGTTGTCGGTGTTTGTGGGTAACAGGCAGGCGGGGTCGAACCGGTTAAACTCCACCACACTGTCCTGCAGGGAGAATGAGGCAAACCGCTGAGATGCAGATTGTGACGACAAAATAAAAGCATGAAAAGACGACAATTTCGTTTTGTTTTTTACATCTAAAACTGTGATAAAACAGAAGTGTCAGACATATTTAAAATAACATCAAAGACAAAGCAGTTAAATTTATGAAGATTCCCATTTTAAACTGTAGAGTTTTTGTTCAAGGAGTGATAAGAAAAAGAAATCCACATTTTCATCAATTCCAAACCCTGGCAGAGGGTGCTGGTTGGTCCATCAGAACTGCTAACTCAGGATTCCTGAGAAGTGCTGACTCAGGGAACCTGAACACTGCTGACTCATCCATGGGTTCACATTAAGCTAATTTCTTCTGTGCTGAAGAGGATGGCAATTATGTAGCTAAAGTAAGAGGGTTGGACCACAAGAGGGCACCATTTCCCCAAAAGTGAGGATAGTTGTGAATACGTGTGTACATGTGTGCAAATATTGCACAAACCTTGTGTCTGATAGCAGGCAGTGCGTCCACCAGCTTCTGCAGCCCCTCGTGTCTCTTCCCCACCTGCGCAAAGATTACAGATGCTGGTCCAGGTCAAAGGTCAAACCATTCCTCAGCTAACGCACGCATGACTCAACGCCAAACATCCGCCGGTCAGAGATTCGGCGTCCGTGTGCTCTGACGAGCGTGTTTGTGTACCTTCAGGAAAACTCCGATAACAGCCAGGCCGTTATCTTCCATCACTGCCTCCTCAAACAGACTGTACTTGTCCGAGTTCCAGTGGACCAGATGCAGCTGAAAACACACAAAGTTCACATTTGACACGTGAACCATTTCAACCCCAAAACCCCTCTGGTGTCTTCCAGCTCCGCTGAAGCTGAAAACGTGGCTGAACTTCCAACAAAGAACGGAGCCGCCCCCGCGGTCTCCTAACCTGCCCGCAGAAGACAAACACGCCCTTTTGTGTTTGTTTGGTTGAATGATGAAAAGAATCCCAGATCCTGCAGCAGCTCTAAATAAATCCATTTAATGTTTTTACAAACAAAACGGGAGAAAAATCCGTTCCTTCTACATTTAAAACACTGAACTTTAGCTCCGTTCACACCGGGCTCAGAAACTTGCGTGCAAGTAAGTCTTTGTAAATGTGCGTATATGTGCATTTCAGGCTTCCATATTACAAACTCATCACGTTGACACATCGCTACGCAAGTTTTTACGTCCCTTTTCAGACCAATTAAACGTGCACTTAAAATGTTAGACCTGCTGGATTGTGACCAGTCAGAGACTCGGCTTTGGCAGTGATGCAGAGGCAGAGTCTTTTTCAAAACACAGAAGTGTCAACCATTTGAAAACGATCACAAAGGAGAAATTAATAATTGTGTTTTGTTCTGGTTGGAGTCTTTCAGATATCAGAAAAGAGCAGTGAAAGAAAAGGCCTGGAGGGAGATTCACAAGATATTCAACACTTTGCCTCCTCAAACTGTGCGCCGCTATCAGGAAGCAACAGACCTGTTTGAACATCATATGCTAAAAGCGGGTTGCAAAAACCCACATTCAGCTGGTTCTTGAATGCACCGCACATGCCCAGTGTGTGCGTAGCGTAAGACCGTGTCCAAATTCCATGCCTACTACTAAAGTATCATCTAAAGTCTCCACTACCATGAATGTTAACACAACTCAGACACCTACAATTTTGGAGTTGTAGGTTTGAACACCCCCCAAAAAATAGCAATGCGCACTAAGAATTCTGACCCAAACGTAGACTTTGGATGATTTAAATTAATTGTTTTAACAGAAATGTTTGATCTCAGACGGATTTTCAGCCCCGATGCAGCAGCTCAGCCAAACTTGTGGTTCTGCAGCAAGCGTCACACCATCATACTGCCAACGCCGTGTTTGACTACTGGTCTGAAGTTTCTTTTTGGAAAAGCTGTCAGTTTGACCTTCAATGGAGCAGAACAGTCAAGTTTTCCAGAAAGTTCTACTGTGTCCTCAGAACATTTGTCCAAAGGTTGTGCAGAAAATCCAAATGTTTTTATTCAAAAGATCCCCTTCTTAAATAAATTCCTAAATTAAAAGTATTTGGTTTTCTAGCAGATTTTTGACCTGTAAAAACTAAACAGATTCTACTTTTCTAACACTTGTTAGTTAAATAAATAAAAATAAATGAATAAATAAATGAAAATTGATTCAAGTAAAAAATAATAAAGAGTTAATCCATTTTAACAGTCTATTGTGTCTAAACTTAATCAGAAAATGGAAAAAAAGAAAACTGTTTTAATTATTTTTAGTGTTTTATTTGTTGTTTTGCTCAAATTATTTGTTGAAAGCTAAACGAGGCAAATGTTTTTTTTACTGTTTGTATAAATAGACATTGAATCGTATTTCCAGCCGTTTTTCCATACATGTTTTTATTTTTTTATTCTACTTAGTTGCTACGGAAAAAAATGTGGAGGAGTGTAAAAAATTTAGAACGTCAGAATAAAAACGAAAATGATGGTT
The DNA here is from genome assembly GCF_053564925.1 of Oryzias latipes. Lineage (NCBI taxonomy): Eukaryota > Metazoa > Chordata > Actinopteri > Beloniformes > Adrianichthyidae > Oryzias > Oryzias latipes. Next base: position 27,136,008 of record NC_136242.1, on the reverse strand, counting down.
GGAAAAAACAGTTCAAAAGAAAAAACTAAAAAAGGAAAGTTTATGACTTTAGAAAAAAATTGAAATAAAAAGGGGGGGGGGGGGGGGTTAAACATAGACGGGACAGAAAACATAAACCAGGGACAGATGCCTACTGGAGATGAAGTCCTGTGTGCTCACAAAGCCCAGAGAAAAGAACAGTTCTGGTCTTTGGAGTGTTTAACTCCAATTTAGGAGACTGTCTCTCTGCAGATGTGAAGCATTTCAACAATGAGAGTCTTCTTTGGCACCATGAAGGCAGATTTACCCAGCATGCTCAGCCCTGATTTAGCTCTTGTGAGGAAGAGGAGCATCGTTTTCCTACTTTTTAATCCTGACATTTCTCAGAAAAACCGCATCGAGGGATTTTCTCTACAGCTTATAAGGACTTTTTGCAGGAATTATGGAGATCTGAAATATTTCTTTAGCTCCTGGAATCATCTTTGTTTTTGTTTGCGTCGCAGTTTTTTTTCTGTACCTCTGCCGGGAAAAGCTTCCGGTCCAGCGTGTGCTCCGACCCCCAAGCATTGGTCTCCCCCCAGTGGAAGTGGAACTGACAGAGCCTGAACTTGTCTTTCAGGGGGCCTCCTTTCAGAGCTGCACAACACACAACCAGCAGATTTTAACAAGACCTTAGGAAACAAAAACAAAAAAACAAAAATCCAGGGGCTTAACAATGGTCTTCTGTACACAGGAGGGCATCTGTCAAGGAACAGGTTGTTCAGGCTCACCTGGAAATTTCCAGGAAATCATGAAAGGAGAAGCTGGAATCCTGCAAGAAGTAATGACTTTTTGCTTTCGCAATAGATGGCAGTAAGATCCAGCAATGCAAACAGCTCAGAGTGAGTCATCAAAAAAGACTTGCGCCTCTTTGTTTGGAGACATTCATGCATTTCTTTCACTGAACTCTCCAACCTGCTGGGGTTTCTGTGGCACCGGGTCAAACCAAACCCTTTGAAGTCGGGGTGTTTGGTGGGTTGAAAAAGGCTCAGACAAAAGAGGAAGTCATGTGACTGTCACCAATTTACACAGCTTCATTATAGGGTTGATTACTGGATTCATACAGAGAGCTGAGGGGTGGGTGGGAAAGGGTTAGGTAAGCCTATTATCTCGATCCAGACATGCATTCTCCTTCCTCAGAGTTTCTTTAACTAACAGACATTTAGGGAGAAAACTGCACCTTCGAGTCAGATTTCATGGGTAAATATCTTGTTAAACTCTTAAATGTTTGTTTTAAAGAATTTCAAAAACACTTACTGGACTTGTCGGTCGTGTCGTCGTACTCCACCAGGAAGGAATAACCGTTATTCCAGATTTGCTGGCAGGTGTGCGGGTCATAACTGGTGACCAGGGGCTTCAGCTCGCCGTCAAAGATGCTCTTCCTCACCACGATGTCGATAGGGGACTGGCGGTCTCCTCCTGGTACCGCAAGGGGTCCCTGCCACATGGGATGCACTGAGGAGTGAAGAAGAGTGCAAAAAAAAAGAAGAAGTAAGAAGATAATCAAACTGGAAGAAGAAAACACGCTCAGACACCTACTTTTCATGGTGTCCTCTGCTGCTCTGTGCATTCTCAGACAGTCCATTTTTAAGTAAATTAGAAGTAATAAAAATCAAAACACCTAATGAAAAGCTTAAAATAGATATACACACCACAATACAGCAGCGACACGCACACACACACACACACACACCTCCTGCCTGAGGCTCTAAGAAGGAACTGAGTAAAAAGCACTTCCTTCCACTCCTGACTTTTTTCTTCCTTATAGGAAAACCTAAATAAGAGAAAAGGGGCTGGCTGTGCAGAAAGTGACACAAAGAATGTCCTGGCACGCCCCCAGCTCCCTTCCACAGCAGGAGCGACAGAGTGGGACCTCAGCGTTTGCAGAGTTTGAGTTCCTTTGCCCAAACTCTCAAAGCTGTTCTGCAACAAAACAATTACATTCTATTTATACAAAAAAGAAAAACTAAACATGCAATTTCAGAGATTCCTTCCTTTTATGTCCAATCCAAAACCAACAAGAAAAGGGGAAAAAAAACGACAAAGCGGCTCAGAATTCTGTTTTCCTTTTGAGGCTTAAAGTTTCTCTGTAGCTGAGCGGATCTGACTGCGAGATGACCTTCATCTTCATGGGATTGCAGCAGGAGCAGCTCCTCCTGGGGGAGGCGTTCACCTGATACGGTTACTGAACAATCACATAATAACTGCTTACAAAGTCTTTTTTGTCCTCTTTCATCCAGGTTTTAAGTTTACTGGAGGAAACACCAGGACGGTGAGGGTCGGGGAACAAGCCTTGCTTGATTCTAGCAGAAGAAAGCAAACTCCCAGCATCCCTGCTTGTCAGGTCACAACCTTAAACTCCCCCCAAAAAGCTGCAAAGTGTCCGTTTGGTGAAGGGGAAAGGCGGGAGAAATTTGCCTTAGACAACCGGTCAAAATGAGCCAGAACATAAGACAATGTTCTGCCATGAACTCATTAATGTAGACAACACACTCCACTGCAGTGCCATCTAAAAAAAAAACTAGTAAGCAACATGGAGAAGCACTGGGAATTACATATTTATTTCATTGGAATCCTTCAAATGTACATGTGGAGGATCTTTATAGAAAACAAAACTATTTCACGGTTATTTAGTTAAAGAAAGGATAATTAAGTTGCTGAAGCCTTGGGTTAACAGAAGAACATTAAAATTTTCAATTTTGCTGAGAAAATTTCTATTTTCAGCATGAAATATAAGGTTTTTTAAGGAAATTGCACCGTTTGGGATTGTGCCTGAAAGACATAACTCAGGGAATATAAAAGCAAAGCCTGATACCATAAACGAGGTTAGCTAAAAACAAACATTTATAATAAAATTCACTATAAAAAAAACTTCTCATTCGTCTTCTATTATTTTTTTCATCAGTATTTTTTAATCACCTAGTGTCACGTGACGTGACACGTATTTTGATTTTGAACACGGAAACATCAAGACATGGGACGGAACATTATCAAAAAAGGCAGATAATTTGAAAATATGGGACAGTTTTTATTCTCATAAACAGAGCCTGAAAGATCCCATCAACTATGTAGGTGAAAGGGCTTTAAATCCACCCCCACCCCCGTGTTTGGATATTTCTGAGGGTGTTTCAACTTTTGTGGAAAACCTGGAACCGGATCCAGTCCCATTCAAGATCCGAATCCAGTGATGGAACATTCCAGAACGAGCTTTTCTTTCGCTTGTACCTGCAACTTTGACCGTCTATTATTGTTTGTACGATCCAAAAAAATAATAATAATATGTAATCGCCTGCTATCGAAGTTGTATTAAAGGTGAAGGAAATTTACTCGGAAAAACATACTCACTTGGAGACAGCACATATTTGCTGGAGCACGCAGTCAGGTTGCATCTCCGTACGGGCGTTATCCGGTGACTCTGCCCGTGTCTAACAAGCTGTCGGCGAAGGTGAGGCACCAGCGGTCTGACAGCTGCAGTCAGAGTCACCATCTTGTTTTCGCTGTTGCAGGCACGCGCTCGTTTTGAAGGTTTTTGACCTGATTAACACAACCTATCGGCTGGACGCTTCACTCCGTCCCGACCCCCAACCAAGGCGGAGAAAGAAAAGGGGGGGTCGGTTTCGGCTTTAATTAAGTGACACAGCGAGGAATTCCTGATTAAACGGCGTCCTTTTAACCGAAATTAATTTAAGTACCAGAGGAGCGACCCCGTGCTACTGATGTAACGAGTTTGACAATGAAAAAAAAAGAAAGAGAGGGGACCAATCAGCACTCGCCTTAGAAACTACACGGCCAATCAGCTGCTTCCTCTGACAAACGTTAGCGAATCAGCGACGCGCTTCGGGGGGGCGTTAAACACATCGAGATCATAAACAGCAGGAACAATTCCTACGTCATCGCCAAGCATTGTTGATGTCGGCTCACTTTGTTTTCAATATATTTTATTTAGTACTTTTTGTTTTTCCAGGAATTTTGTTTTTTAGTATCTTATTTGAAAGGTCTGTTCAACAGTTTATGCAGATACAATGTTTATTCAACTCGTCCCTGCTAATTAAAAAATAAATATACCTTCAATAACTTGTCAACAGTTTAATTATGTTTTTATAGCAACAAAATCATTGAAAAGCAAGAAATAAAACAATCACCTCACTGAAGAACCATTTATTTCAGACTTTTAGAAGTAACTACAACTGTGCAAAACAAGACACCAGAATTGTACACAAGAAATCTGTCAAAACAGGAACCCTCCTCTGTTTGCATTTGTGGTCTTGATTGGTCCACAAGGCTCTCCTCGCTGCTCCTCAAGTCAGCACAGTGGACACGGACACGTGGGAAGTCACGAGAAGCCGGCAGGAGCTTAAAAGCCATTCGATCCTCGTTCCCCGACGTGAAACTGATCTGCAGCTCTGCAGGGAGGGGAGTTACAAGTCTGCCTCCATCTACAAACAAAACTGCCCTTTAGAAGAGACAGGAGGACGTTCTTTCAACGTCTCAGTCTGAGCATTAAAAAACAAACTGCAGGTAAAAGAAAAACCACAACACCCTTTTTGGGGTTCCTTAGGAAAGGGTGGCGTTGCAGGCTTAATAAAGTTCTGGAAAAGAGGTAGCAAACAAAACACTCTTTTGGCAACAAATGGCCACAAACTATCAGCTTCTGAACCCTCAACCCCGCCTCGGGTACAGTACCGGGCTGAAGGACACAGAGTTCCCTGTCCTGATCAACATCCAGAATCCAACATAAGAAAAATATTTTGGTTTTCTCATCTGGTTCTCCTGCAATTCCCCCCCCCCCAAAAAAAGCACAGACACCCTGACTCGTGTAGCATGAGAAATACAGTACATTTATAAAAAAATACATAAAAAGCACTTGAAGGCGTCAAGAAAAAAGCTTTTCAAGACCAAAAATCGCATCTCAATAACAATAACAAGAAGTTTAATGCATTTTTCAAAACTTTTAAAATGTAAAACCTATTTACAACGCCATGTCAGAGAGTATGAAAACACAAACACGTTCGAGGGGGGAGGGAGGGGAGTGGACGAGAGTACAAACAGGGGACATGAACTGTTCTTCATTAAAGAGGCCTACTGTCTGTCCAGAATCAACCTGCCATAAATCCCAAAAACAAAAATAAAGTTCTTCAAGGCAGAGCAGGAGAGACGTTAGTCCAGAGCGATGATGTCGTCGTCTTCATCGCCCGCGGCTGCAGACGGGTCCGTTCGTGGACGCTTGGTGGAGCTCTTGTCGCTGTCCAGGTCCGAGTGCTTTCTCTTGGTGCCGCTGGTGACTGTGGCGGAGCTGGAGGGTGCCCCTTCCTCTTCGTCAGAGTCCACAATCATCAGGTCATCCTCGTCTGCTGGCGCTGCAAAAAGAGGAAAGATCACGCAAACGCAAGACAACGGAGCAACCAAAAAATGACCAATGAGGTCGATGCAGGACGACAAATTTCAGCTTTGAAAACGTATGTCTTTAAATACTCTGTATCTTATTTTCTTTGACACATTTTATTGAATTATTATCAGTCATTAATGAATTTGAGTAATTTTTGTAATTTTATGCTGTTGCTTTTAAAACATTTTCTTCATAAAATGTTCAGTTTTGAATTTTTGGTGGACTTTTTTCTATTGTAAAGCACTTCAGTAAAGTGTTGAGAAAAGCTCTAGAAATAAAGTTTCATTTATTTCTTCACTGAAATCATAACAAATTCAACAAAAATGAAGCCACACTTGGTGAAAAGTTTAGCTTGAAGGTGAAGTGTTTACAGCTAAACTGAAAATAAGATACTGATTGGTTTTAAAAAGTAAATGTGTTCATTTTTCAGTAAACTAAAGTCATCTTTGTTAAAAGTTTTGAGTTTTAATTGCAGCTTCAAATGTTTAAATGTTTGTTTGCTAAAAGGAGAAAATTATGTGGATAAAAAAGTGTAATGGAAAAAACTTATATAGTTTCTAGAAAAATAAAAATACCTATAAGAATCTATTCTTAATAATAGAAAAAACAGTAGAGTGTGGGTTTTTCAGTGAACTGAAGGTCATCTGGAAGTTTGAGTTTTTCCTCTTCTGCTTCAAAGTACAGAACGTGTTACACAGGTGACATAAAATGCACTGATAAAAAACTAAATCATTTCTACAGAAAGAAAAAATTAAAACCTTGAATAACTTTCATTTAAGACTATATCATTTCCAAACTGCATGAAGTGGAATTTTTGCTAAAATCTCAACCTTTCAAAAGGTGAAAAGGTCAGACGCTTTACTTATATGTAGCAGAGTAACCATTGAATCGTCTCCCACAGCTTTTCTGTTATCTTGATGAGGTCAAGTGTCACATGACGATGATTTCATCTTGGAGCAGCTTTTCACTGAAACCTTTTTCTATCGACTGTACAAACATTGACATTAACTAAATAGATTCTATTCCGACTGTAAGGCTGTCATCCTGGTTACCAGAAACTGTTTAAGTAACACACATATTTCCTCTAGCCTTTAATGGTTCGGGTTTTTAAATGAAATTAACCAAAGTTTCAGACGTGGTGCTCCACGTCGTCTGAAGATGGCGCTCTCAAAAACAGGTCAAAGGTCACGGCCATGAAGGTTGTTTTTTTTCTCCTGATGTGACAAACGTGTGCTAATGTTTATGACTGAAGGCAAACATAACATTTTGCTTCCTCGTCGAGTTATAATGTTGCCATGGCAACACATTGAAGGGTCACATGAAAGCTGGAATAAACTTAACACGTAGTTTACATGAAATGTTTAAATGTAAAGTTTTAAGAATTATTTTTATCGTTAAAAAAAAAAAGTTCGGAACACATATTCCACCTTTATACAACCCAAAAGATGAAATGCATTTTGGGTAATGCCTTTTATCCCAAATGTGAAAAGCGGAATTTTGTCTCAGGAGTGCAGTCAGATCTCTTCTGAAATCAGTTTGGGTGTACTGGACTATTTGGATTCACGAGTGCCGTGTTTGAGGCTGACCTTTGGAGGATGTGGACGGCTGGGCGGAGTCTTTGTTGCCGTTGGTAATGCTGTTCACTTCCTCCGGGTTGCTCTGAGGGGGCGGGGCTTTGTCCGGGGCTTCTCCGACCACCTCAAACTCCACGTCTCGCTCCAGCTCCTCCCTGTAGGCCGAGACATAGGGACACCATTCAGTGGTGGATGGCGGACCGAGCGCGAAAGGTTAAATTCCCTGGTTTCAGCGGGGAGCGTACGTGTGCAGGACGTTGATGAGGAGAGTGTAGTCCTGCAGGAAGTCGTCAGACTGGAGGCGACTGCCGTTCCGGATCCCAAAGTCAGAGAGATATTTGCTGTTGTTGGCTGTGAAAAGAACAAACGCACATCACAAAACTACCATTAAACAAACATACAAATCCTTTGCTTAATTAGAATTTAAATTGGTTTAGCTTCCATTTCAAAAAAAGGCCTGACAGGAAGGTTTCTCTCACCCTCGGTCTCTCCCTCCTCTGAGGAGATGAGGATGGTTCCTTTTCCATCTTCTATCTGCACATCTGGAGCCACCATGCCAAACCTCTCCTTCAGGATCTGCACTCAAACAGTGAGCCATCAATCTTCCAGCCCCATAGAGCTGCAGGCTTTCCAGGTTCCAGCCGCCTTACCCTATCCTGCAGGGATAGAACCGTTGTTTTCTGCACGTTGAGTTTGACGGTGACTTCGGGTTTGCTCGCACACACGTAGCAGTTTTTACTGGGCGGATCCAGAACGCACGGGACAAGAAGTTTCTTCCTGACATTGGGGCACTTGTTCAAGAAGATCTAGAGGGAGACAGAGGAGAAGGGGACTCCTGAAGCAATAGGCTAAAGGTCCCTGAAGCTTTTGAGTTCGGAAGAAGCACCGTCTCCTGCTAGTTTACAGCTCTTAACAATCCCAACCAAACATTAGTGGTGCAACAACAATTGTGAGCAATATTGGAGCTACCCAGTAGTTGAGTTTTGAGCCAGATGCCAGCTCAGAACGAAGACGTACACAGATCTTTTTGTCTGGTTTGTGTCAGTGGATGCATCAGAATGGTTTCTACGTCACAACTGAAAACTTTTTCACACCGTTTTTTTCGTTTGGTCCTGATTCATCCTGATTTGAATAAAAACAATAGTCAGAAATCTTAAATTCTTTTATACATGTCCTACATCATGGGAAAAATGCTTCAAGAACATATTAACGTCCCACTCCAACAACTTTTTTTTAATCCCAGGGGTCTTTTGATTATGATTATGCAGTTTTTAGCTAAAAATCAAAAAACCTGTGTTGGTTTTGAAACAGATTTTCTGCAGGGCAGCAGAAGCTCATTAGAAATTTGTTTTGGGGTTTTGGGAGGACTGTTGGCGCGGAAGTTAGCCTAGCTAATTTCCCAGCATAAGTCAGAGCTTTTACAGGCATTCAGTTTTCATCTGATCCTGATCAAATGCGATTTCAATAAGGAAATACCAAATAATCAGAAACGCAGTTCCTTTTTTTTATTCTTTGATATTTGTCCTCCATTGTGAGAAAAATTCTACAAAAATATGTTAAAAACACAAAAATCACGATTTTCATTGGAGTGGCTGTTTTACGAGTTGATGAAGTTAAGATGCTGAGCAGAACAGACATCCATAACCCAGCATTAATATAAAGAAAAACTAACTGTGCGACAGGATTCCAGCTCTCCTGAGAGGATCTTCAGTCCCTCCAGCACGATGAGGCCTGCGATGACGGCGTTGGTCGTGGCGATGGCCGGGATGATGTTTCCTGCCATCGCTAAAAGGAGGCAAAGAAAACCGGAGCTTAAAACACGAAAAAAATTTTTTGCTCACTTCTGCATGACCAGTCAAAGGAAGAGGAAAACTTACACTTGACATCAAAGCGGCTCTTCATGTTCATGCTGAAGATGTGCATACGCAGGTTTGCAGCTGAAGTGACGAAGTCCATGGCTGCGGGATCGTCCTGTTACCGGGAGGAGAGACTCGGTAAAGAAATGACTTTTCCTGTGCAGTGCCCTAATCCTAACTACAACTGCATTCCCACAACACTGATCTCTAATCACATGACAAGGAGGTTTTGTATGTAGTTCCTTTGGTGGCCAACAGAGGGCAACAAGAGACTTTGAAACACCACAGCTTCAGATAACCTTTTTGCTTTCATATCATAATCATCATTCATCATAAATATAAAAAATCTACTTAAAAACAACAAAAAGCTCTATTACTTTAGAAGTAAAGCAAGGGCTTCAGAACATTAATGTTTTTCAATTTGCATTTTTAGAGAAAATATTTGCTAGAAAAGAAAAAAAAATTAAAGACTTCATGAAGTCCTAATGAAATGACAAACACTGATAAACATAAATTCTGGGTTAAAATCGGTTCAGGATGCTGCAGAATCATCCACAGATGATGTTTAAAAGAATACAAAGAAAATATCTGTTAATTTCTTTCCTCTTCTGGTGATTGAAGTCCAGCACCATTAAGGACACCATTTTTTCATCTCTTCAAATCATGAGGGTACCTTGTCCCAAACCAACTCTGCGTTGTCTCCTTTCTCTCGCAGCTCTGAGCGCAGAGTCTCCACGCTGTGCTTGAAGAGCTGGCAGCAGCCCCAAACCCCCAGAACCTGCTGATCCTTTAGACCTGAGGCGGGACTCTCCTCCTCCGGAGAAGCTGAGAAACAATTAAGGATGAGAAGAGAAATGATGTTCATGAATGAAATAAAAAGCAGAAAAACATTCCCCTTCCCCTCATTCTCACCTTTGTTTTCTAGCTGGGTCCAGTCCAGAGGTGTGGGGGCTTTCCTCTTCTTCCACAGCTTGTCCATGGTCAGCAGGTACATGATGTCATCTTTGAAAAGCTTCAGAGGAGACAAAGGCGTTCCTGAACATCAGTAACAGTAAAGCCAAACTCCCAATTCCTGACAGAAACTAGAAATGTTCTGTTGGTGAATGAAGCCTAAAGCCCAGCATCACTTTCAGTACAAACACAGGGGGAAATCAGAGTTTCATGGGGGGTGGGGGTTACCTTGTTGAAGAGTTTAATGGGGTCATATCCGGTGGAGCGAGCCCATTCTTTGGTGGATACTCTCTTTACGTCTCCGTCCTTTTCAGAGGCGGAAGCGCGAGCTGCAGCCTCCTCTGGATTCCCTGTGAAACAAACCAGAACTTTTCCAATGAAAAACAATCCTCTGCATCACAAGTATGTCTTTTCTGCCGGGCATCAGGGTGGTTTTATGGAACAGATTCAGGAAGATATAACCTCTGTGGTTTTTCTGCTGATTGAATCATAACTGCTGCTTTCAAAACAAGGATTTTAAAATATCGCGTGAAGCAGCTGCTGACTTGTCTCTGGTTCCTCTGCACGAAATGTTTCACATTAAAAAAAAAAAAGGTGGAAAATCCAAACTCAACCTAAACCCTGTGTCAAACTAAGATTATGACGTTCAGATTTAGAGCAGGAGGAGCGCTCGTCAGATCAAAGGGTTCTAATTATTACAAAAGTTAGAAACCCAGGCAGCTTTCAGCAGGCAGCAGGATGGAGGCATTGATGGACAATTTATTGGCGGACTCACATGCAGCTTCCGGGTCTGCTGTGTCCGGCGAAACCTCTTGATCGGCGTCTTCTTCACCAAAAAGCTGACTGAAACCACAGCAAGCCACACAAAGAGCCCATCAGAAAACAATAGTTAGTCTGCTTTAAACACCTTCAGTATGGTTTGTCATCAGCTCTGCTGGTAAATCGCTCGTAAAGATCCATTTCATAAAAGTGTTTGCTCAAGACTTAAAACAAACAACCTGAGAAAACATTTTTCCTCTAGTAAACTCTTTTTTTTTATCCCCCCAAAAACTACAATTCCCACCCTTCACATTTGGTATCATATAGAAGCCATAAATATTCTCTGTATTTACCAAAATAAGTTATTTCAGGAGTGTGCAGTGGCTGGAAGATATCCAGGTTCCAGCTTCAAATTAGTATCGCTGGTAGTCAGGAGAATGTAATTTTGATTCAGTGTGCAATAAAAAAGAAGATTTCACTCAAAGACACCCTGAGAGCATTTTTTAACAAAAAACGACAGCATTCCGACTGGAGAGGTGCTGCTGGACTGAAATGGATTTAAACTCAGAACAGGAGCCTCACTTGAAAAGGTACTTTGCCCAGACAATGCAGTGGATGGGTTCAGACGGCGTGTTTCTTATTGTGCATCCTGGGAAAGTCTTCTGGGCCGGCTTTGGCTGACACTCGTAACATTCTGTCAGTCCCTAAAGAATGAGGGGAGAAGAAAAGAAATGCACACCGTAGAGTGAAGTCCAATTCGCCTTTTAGTTCCTATAAAGAGCGGAAATATCCCATAATCCACTGGGGAAGCAGGATGGTTTCCTTTTTAGCCCTGAAGTAAATCTAACTGTAGTCACAAATATTTTTGTAATGAATCTGATGAAACAGAAAATAAAAGTTTAAATTCTTATTATGAAAGCAATATTAGGATTTAGACAAATACATTTACAGCCTTTATTTACAGCAGACTGTGTTCTGCGTCCTGATTGGCCGTAGACCATCGTCAATCTCTGTGTCTCCTGTACAGAATGTGTTCAGCTCAAAACATTTAAATACATTTTCAAATGTGTGCAGATCTTTGTTTTTGTTCTATAATACATAATTCTATTTTGAACTTCGAGTGTTTAAAAAAAGGGATAATGTTGATGTCTGTCAGATAAAATCACTAAAAGTGTGTAGTGAGGTTTCTGCCATCAAAACATCTGTAATAATTGGAATAAGTAAATACTTATTTAAATACTTTGGAGATTTTGCGTCTTGCAGGTTATCTTTAGAATGCAACTCCTGCCATAAATGAGAGACTACTGTACTTAGAATGTGACAAAAAAAATTCTGTGGCACCTTCTTGATGACGGTGACTTGTCCCAGATAACCCGCTGTGCCGCTCTCGATCAGCGGAACATCGGCCGCCAAACACATTCGGTTCACATGGTTCCGCGCCGCTGCACAGAAACATTCCGATTAAGCACAAATGTTGGGGCAGTTTCAGGCGTTCAGAGCAACTGAGGCGTCAGCACACCTCGGTTATCCAGAGCGTTCATCACCAGCATAAACTTCCTGAAGAACTCCACGTTGTAATCGGGGCTGTTGGAAAAGACACCGGCGAGTTCAGTTCCTCAAAAGCGAGGGAGCTCTGGGCTTCAGTCACTTAACAACAAAAACCCAAACACTCACTTCATGATGCTGTCGTGATAGGCTGTGATATTCGCGCTCGGGCAAAACTGCAAGACGCTCTCCTTCGCCACCTGAGAAGAATGACATGATGGAGGTCAGGAGGTCGGTCAGCAGGCACGATGGAGGAGAAACAAAATTGCTTCCATACCTGCGCTTTGGACTTGCCAACATGTTTCTTTTGGAAGAGGAACTGTCGGTTCAGATTGCTTACATCAATCGTGTCCAAATCGATCTGCAGGAGCACACAGGTTTAACAAAGAGATGAAATACCATCACAATTCAGCGCTCCAACCTAAATGTCCTTGACCTATTCCATCTTTTAGGATTCAAACAATAAATATAGTAATAAACAAACAAACTGGGAATAACCCCCAACCAAGAAATCTGGGCTAAAACTGATCCGGAAACATCTCCACATGCCTCATATCAAACATAAGCCTTGTATTTTGGATTAAGACAAATGGCGACTTCTCACAAGAGGTTTCATCTCAGTGGGTTTATGATTTAACTTACACTCTTCATCATCCTCTCCAGAACTAGGCTTCAATACGAGAGGAAAGAAAAAAGTAAAGCGTTGCTTTAGAGTAATCACAGGATTACTGGGTTTCATTCAGTTCAGCGCAATTAGTTTTTAAAACTTTAACCCTCTTTTACAGCTCAAATTTGGTCATTTTATGTCTTTCACTCTCATTTCTAGTAATCAACTCTTTAGGGTTAGACCAGTTTGATGCAGTATATTTTAAAATAAATGTTCTTATATGCTAAAAATTTACCTTTAAATCTCCTGCCTGTATACATGCACACCGCAATTATAATCCAATTTCTTATATCATCCAATTATTGTGTAAACAGGTTGATTTACTGACATTTTGATAATTAAATTTTCTCATTTTAAGAATTAAAACTACAATAGTTGGATTTGTCTCGAAATATCTGATTTCTTCCTGAATGTTGGTTTTGTTGATTTGCTTGTTGGGAGGGGGAGGGGGGGGGGGGGCTTGATCCATGAAAGTCAACAGACATTTGTTTTGTTCTTTTCCATGAAAGATGAACAAATGAATGTAAATAAAACAAAATACATGGAAAGGTGTGAGTAATTCCAAATTAAAAATGAGACAATCTCTCTCTTAAGCCGTTATATTATATGCAAAGTTGAAAAGTAATTAAATCTGATGCATGTAACCTATAGTTTTATTGGAATTGGCTATACAGTGCACATATCTGACAACTACTCATGACTGCTCCTCTGCCGTTAGATTGTTGCGCTTTCTCTGCTACAAGCGAGCGTTCGGTCTGCTATTTTAGCAGCCTTCCATGCATGGAAGGTCTAAACAAAGAGCTGTCCTTGCGTGTGTGCGCTGGCACTAAGCCACTTTTTTTTAATGATAGAGCCCGACACAGCAGAGACAGGTTAACCGGCTAACCAACCACGGAGAATGGCGCCAAATGATCATGCTACATCGCTAAACCACAGCTCGAGTTCAAAAACAATCAAACTCGCGGTTTAATGGCTTATCCATACACAAGCTACACCAAAACGACTCAAAAGAGTCGTTTTTCTATTCCAAATCGCCAGGTTTCGGGAATTAGCCCAAGCCCGCATGCCTCCAGTGTGTGCAGTACAAAGACAGTGCTAGCTAACAACAGTCATAGAAGAAACTTCACGGACCACTTCGATGTTCTTGAAGCCCGTGAGGACCAGGTTCTTCAGCAGTTCACAGCCAATCCCCCCAGCTCCCACCACCAGGACCTTGCAGGTGTAGAGGGAGTCCGCCAGCTCTTTTCGAAGGGAACCGACCAGTTGGACCATGATGTTCGGCTAAAAAGCGAGTCTGTAGCACCGGGAGGCTAGCGGTTAGCTTTCTTCATCAGCAGCAAAGCCACGCCCACGACGGGGTCACCGCCGTTCTGTTCGGTGATCTTTACTCAGCGCCCTCTAGCGTTTAGACTTTGCATTGATCACGTTTAGTAAGATTTTTTATTTATTTATTACATTTTTGGAATGGATTTGACATTAGCTTCAAAGTAGAAATATTGTTAAAGTTGTGTCAATTGCAGCTTTCAAATTAAAAAGTAAAACAAAAAATCACCAATTAAAAATACCTTTAAAGATAATAAAAAAACATATTTTGAAATAGATCAAGTCTAAACAAACATTTCTACAATTAAAGTAAAAAAAAATCAATTATCGTTCAACACAAAAAACAATATATATAATTATCAAGAAAAACATTTTGAAATGGACTCATACTGATTTTTAATACTTGTAATTAAATTATTAAAGCAAAAAAAAAAAAGCATTTAAGTTAAAAAAAAAACAAGAAAAAATACAGAGCCCCTAAAGGAACATAGAAGTAAAATAAAAACTAGTACTCCATGTTTGGGGAAAAAGCAGACTAAAAACAAAAACAAAAAAGCTTTTTAGCAGAACAGAAAAAAAAGGGAAAAAATACTCAAGATACAAAAATTCTATAAAGAGAGCAACACAGAACTTAATCTGAAAATGTCTAAAAAGACCAATATACAAAATAATATATATCTTTTATTTTACAAATAAAATAAAACAATAGATAATTCCTAAATAATACATACATTTGAATAGCAAACATGTCAGAACTACAAAATGTAACAAGAATATCAACATAAGATAAGTAAAAAAGAGAAAATTGTAAACAAACAACTAAGAATTCACACTTTTTTTCTGATCCTTCTTTGAATTTTTCTATTTAAGGTGAATTCGGGAAACTGTAGTAAAGCTGTTCAGTAAAATTCCTCCTGTTTCCCCATTTAACAGTCTGTATATTTCATACTTACAGAAAACCCATGTTTGCTGTGTTAAACATCACAAAAACATAAAACATGTCACTAACTTATCACAGGTTCGTTCAAAACAAGCACGCTGGTACTTCCACAAAGACATACACTTTGACCTCATGGAGGTGAAGGCCAGAGCTGATCTGAACTGTTTACATTTAATCTAATCTCCAGTTGAACTGGAGTCACTGGTTTGTTTTTAATGTCTGAAGTTTAAATCGTCTTTTCAAGAGAGATGAAATCATCTGATGGCTGATGGTTTTGATACCTTAAATCAGTGGTCTCCAACCTTTTTAATGGTTCAATGTCAGACAATATTTTACACGGACCGGTCTGAACGGCGCCAAAGTTGGCGTTTAACGTTTTTGTGGCTTCTGGTTTCAGAAAAATCAATTTTTCACATGAAAAACTTTAGTAAAAAACTGAAAACATGAATAATTTCTTTTTTCAGATGATGATTACGGAAAATTTTTCATTTATAATAGTTGTTTCTGATAGATCATCTTTCACAGCAAAAAGATTGATCATATTTTATTTTTATATAAACCTTAGGGTTCCACATATATGCCGAATTGTGGTGCAGACATAGCAACACCAGACACACCAATTAATTTTAAAATCATAGATGCTGAATATTTATATGAATTTTTGTGCCAGAAATTATATGCAGATCTCTGAAATTTTAATATAAAATTCATATAAAATGTCTATAGTGTATAATTGCAAACTAAAGTGGTGTGTCTGATCATGGGGTGCCAGTGACACAATTAAGCATATGTTTTATCTCTTTGGATCACGTGGTTTGGGAGCTACTGAAAAAAATGGCCAGAATTCATGTGCGAACCTATGAAATTTTAAAAGATTTAAGATTTAATAAAAAATATTCAGCATCTATGATTGTAAAATAAATTGTTGTGTCTGGTGTTGGTATGTCAGTACCAAAATTTGGCATATGTTTGGAATCATCAGATCAAATGATTTGGAAGCTATTGAAAAAAATCACAATTTTAACTTCAAACAATTTTTTTTAGGAAAACATTGCAAAATAAATAAGATTGTTTAAATACAAGATGAGGAAATGTTTCATTTTAATTTTCTTTTTCTTTTTTGCAAAGCATTTCGTTTTAGGTTTGATCTAAAATCTTCGCCATATTATGCACTTCTTAATTTGTTGACGGTCCCTATGATACACCACTGTGGATACGGGTTGAATGTCTTTCTAATATCCAACCTAAAACTAACTTCAGCGCTGTCCTTTTCCCCCACTTTAAACAGACAAACGTGTGATGTAAGTCAACTCCCAGGTTCAACGTCATGAGGAGTCCATATGTGGTCTGTGCAGCCGAGTCGCCCCAAAGTAGGTCAGCGGTGGTGGGATGGGATTAATTGTTTATCACAGAACTTGTAGATTCTGACAGAGAGGTCGCCCGCTGCTCTAATAAATCCTTGTTCTCGTTTGGTGTCCGTGGAAACAGCCCAACTCAGACACAGACTATAGTTTCTGTTTATTGGGGGTAAATAAACTACATAAAAAAGAAAAGAACTTACTGTTCTGATCTACCAGTCATGTTCCAGTTTACAATGACCCAGTTCAATAGATTATGACATCAATGCAGAACTATAAATCTCTATAAGAGGGAGTGTGTTTGTGTGTGGCTGTCATTGGACCAACGAAGCAAAAAAAAAAACAAACAAACATAAAAGTCTAATTTAATACATAGGCTATGAGGGGTATTACTTTAGAAGTTTCTTTATATCATGTGTATTAATATCGTTTTATTCTCCCACCCATGGACATTTCAAGTTGCATTACAGGCAACTCATCGTGCTAACAATTCATAAAGTGTATCTTACTGTTTAATATATCATTGAATATATTATTGAATCAACTACAAGCATTTACAAAATTAGGGTCAAGAAATGTAAATACAATTTAAAAAAAAACTATAAAGAGTCATTTTTACTGATTTCAACTCAATCTGCAGCATGCAACAACAGCTCCAACTACAACAAATCGAATCTTTCTGCACAATATTGCCATCTGCCATAAAATACTGGATTGATATTGACTGATATGCAAAGCCATTACTCCACTTGACACAGTTGAAAAGGTATTTCTAGGTCTTATCTAATGACAAGGTCATTCCTTTTTAAGTTTCTTGAGACTTGAAGGATCAAAGTTAGAATCTTTTTGAATGTTTGGAGTATGGATTATGGATTGACTCAAGCGCCAGACCCACACAAAAGCCTTCAGAGGGCTGGTAGAAAGCATCCTCACCAGCGGACTAACGGCTTGGTTTGGAAACACCACCATGAAAGAGTAGAAGATTCTGCATCAACACAGCTGGAAAAGCCATTGGTTGCAACCTTCCGTCCATCGAAACCCTTTATAAACAACACAGCAGGAGGACAGCGGTGAAGATCATCAGGGACAGACACCACCCTCCCCACGCACTGATGCAGTGTGTGGACTCAGGTCACAACCTCAGACGCCGCAGGTCTGAAAGC
The DNA here is from genome assembly GCF_053564925.1 of Oryzias latipes. Lineage (NCBI taxonomy): Eukaryota > Metazoa > Chordata > Actinopteri > Beloniformes > Adrianichthyidae > Oryzias > Oryzias latipes. The sequence goes on along the minus strand of NC_136242.1, from coordinate 27,118,468 downwards.
ATCCACGCACACACCACACGCTTTCACAACAGCTTCTTCCCAGCTGCAGTCAGAATACTAGAACAGGACATAAGAGAGGGAAGACTGTACTGGACTGAACTGAACTGAACTGAACCACACAACATGCTAACCAGCCGGGACACTAAGTGCAGTGAACAATTAACATCAACAGTATGTCAAACACATGACAAAAGTGCAATAATGAAAAGGTTGGGTTGCTGCAATGTCTTATATTTTACAGTTTTGTATTTTTACTTTATATTTTTATTTTTACTTTACTCTTCTCTTTCTTAAAGTTTTTTCCTCATCTTATTTATGAACCTTGTTAGTTTTGTTATTTTGTCGTCCTTCTGTAATTACCCTGACTTGAGAGCTGCCTAAGAAAAATTCCAGTGTCTTTCATGTACAAATGACAATAAACCCCTTAAACATATAAAAAAAGAGAGTGCTTTAAAAATAAATTTGTGGACTACAGCCTAAACGATTGCTGTATTTACTTGGTTAGTCTCTATAAGCAGTCTAGTGTCTCTGATGTACTGAATGTAAAAAGAATAAACACTAGATTTGGTCTGCACTCTTTATAATTACAACCTGAAACCAAATGATTACGGAATTTTCAAGGTTGTAGTTTTTCCCACTGTAAGGAAAATTTATCACCACAAGTTATAATAGCGTTCCAAAAGTTTGGATGTGCAAAATACATGCTAAAATAAAATATATCCAACATTAAATAATACATTTAAAACAGTTTAGTGTCAAACTTTAAGCTGAAAGTTTTTTGTTTTTTTTTAGACGTTTGAGTTCCTAATGAAATCACATTTGCATTTGGCACTACAATAAATGTATATTTGAATATATCATATAAGCAATAGATACCCATAATAATATTAGCAACTACAGCTAACAAATTAGCAATATTAGATTCATACAAAGTTCTTGTACAATGTAAAAAATGTCATAATCAACCACCTTTCAAAAGGAAAAACGTGATGCAAAGCCTGAGTACATAAAAAAAGATCTTTTTAAAACGAAAATGTGTCTATTGTGATTATTTAACTCTTCGTTGCAATGTTCTATCTTTTTTTTTATAATGAGCCTATAGAATTTCTGTCCCACAAACGTCTCAGTGGGAAAAAAACAACATTTTCCGAAGGTCCGTGAATGCAACACCATTCAGAAAAAGTTCTGGTTGTTGTTCTACACTGCACCTTCAAATCTGATTTTTACCTTCCGGACAGTCTTCTACTGATAAATAAACGGCGAAAACAGAGGGGGAAAAAGACAAAAACGTTCATAAAAACTCTTGAGTAACACGCATTTGTCCTAAAGTTCATGCGTCCATCAATCATTTACATCCCTCCTTCGTGTTGACAAATAGAAGATTAGCGGGAATCAATAGTACAGCCTGCATGAGTCACATGTTGTTCACGTTTGCTCAGAGACTTTTTCCAAATCATCAGTTTTTGTGTGAATCAGCTGTTTTTAGATCACTTCGGTTCTACATCCCACCGCCTTGAAGCTTATCGTAACCGCCGCTGTCCGCATTTGAACGCCACACCTGCTCCTCCCGCCCTCCGGCTGCCCACAAGCCGACCCAAGGCTCCGTACACCCGCCGCCGCCGCACAGAGAGGATGGGGTCCGCTGGCCGTCTGCTCGCCGTGCAGCTGCTGCTGCTGCTGGTGCATCCGTCTGCCGGCTTCTGGATCATGAACGTCGTCTTCCCTCCGAACAGCAGAGTCAAGGAGACGAGCAACAACAACACATCCCCACTCATCATCGGTACGTCCAGTCTCACTAATCACTGACACTTCAGGAAAACAACGCAAAATACATTTTTATGTAGCCTAAAATTATAAGGGGATCATAAACACGATCAGTTTACAACAGACTGCAAATGTCCTAAACCAATTAAAGATCACCATTCAGCCTTATCTTCAACATCAATTCTCTTTAATTCTAAAAAATCTTTTTGTGTGGTTTCAAAGTTGGGAGCAAAGGTGAATGTTCATTTTTTTAAACGTATAAAACCAAAATTACATCGGTTTTCTGCTGATGAGATCCAAAAAAATGACGTGAAATCAAAATAGATTATGACATCCTGTAAACAAAGAGTAATTCAAAGGATAATGGTTTTTTTTTAATCCTAGTATTGAAAATTTAACCAGAATAGCACTTTGACACAGATGACACTTTTATTGTTTCATTTTTATTTTTAAAAACATTTAAACTTTGTTGTAAATTTAAAACCGGATTTTAAATCCAACTTTTCAAGTTGAGAAAAACTACAATCCTCCAAATTTTTATATTAACAATTACCAAAACTTATATTTTTGTTTTCATGCTATAAAGGTGGGCGTGCCAAATTTAATTAAACTATGGTTGGTAATTAAATTAAAGTACAAAAACCTTAAGATGTGCAAAAAACATCATAGTTGCCATAGATATATAAGTCATGAGGGTCATCTGTTTATTTAATCCTAATGTCTGTATTTTTTTCATTTTTTTTGTCTGCTGGATAAATAATTATATTTTCTCTCAAATATATCTTAGTTGACTGTAAAAACCCTACAATTTTTTAAAATAATGTAGAATTTAATCCCCGATCTATTGTAGTTTACATCGTGTTACAGTGTAATAGCCATACAGGTCATTGCTATTAAAACGTCTGCAGAACACTCCATCCAACACTATTATTCACTTTATACCAATAAAACATCACGTTCTTCAAGTGAAGGAGAGTTTTCCTGAACCTACAGTTGTAAAACAAAGATTTGGGACTGTGTTGGAATCTGACAGAGGTTTGGATCATGACATGACGACGCCTGAATGTGGCCAAGTTCACAGATAAGAGCTGCTGCTCACGTGTTCAGGCCACTGAATTCTTAGTATCCCCCCAAACTACTCCAAGCAGAGCAGCTTGGTGTAAAAAGTCAGCCTCGTTTTTGCCACAAAGTTTAATTTGGCAGAAATTTTTTTTTAAGAAAAAGCTTTGTCTAACACACAAAATGAAACTCTGAAAGGTTCAAAGTGTTTTTGCATTTAATAAAAGCATTGTTTTTAAAATGTACACAAGGGAAAAAGGTTAAAACAACAATTTGCTCTATCACTTTATATTAATGAGAACATAAAGAAAGGATTTATCATCAAAAACGTTGCCTTGCTTTTAAAAAATATTTCAACAAATTTTAAAACAAATTAGCTCAAACATCTATACCTTCTGTATAAATTTATACCCTTTATTATATACATTATTCATTTAATTCAAAACTCTCCTTTGACTTACACAATATTTATAGTTACAACTATGTTCAGTATTTTCCCAAATGTAAAATCAATAGTTTAAAATTTGAAATGTACTTTTTTTTTTTTTAATTTCCTGCTTAAACTGCGATACAAGATTTTGTTTGACAAACCAAGCTTTTCTAAATTAAAGTTCCTTGAAAGCAAAGTGTCACGTTCCTTCAATGAGTTCATCTTTACAACCACGTTCCTGCATTTGTGCTTTAATACTTCTTTTGCTCTCGTTTTTTTTTTTGAGTGAGTGTGTTTCCTTCCATTATTCATTGCATATTTTTTACATTAGCGGAGTCAGCCATCTGCCAACTCGGTCAGTCGAGGGTTCAATTTCCAGATATGGAAGCCAGTGTGTTTGTGAGAAAAACATCAAATGCCACCTATTGTATTTCCAAACTGACAGAAATCTGTTAGTCGGTTTGTATAAAAGTGTCTGCTTTACCTATTGTAAAATATGACATGTGACACTTGAACACTGACCAAAGTGGCAGTTTTTCATGGCTTTCCTTCATCTTCTTGTTCAACTTCAACAGTTTCCACCCTTTGTCCTCCAGCTTCTATGGGTCTTTGTGTCTATTCATTTTGAACAGCATTCATGGGATTAAGGCCAAGTTAAAAAAAAGGGCTGCTTTACAGTCTGCTGGAGCCTTAAATATGTTTGATAGGGTTGAGGTATGGCTCTTTGTGGGAGTGTGGGTCTGTTGGAATGCAGAAGTCTTATGACTGACCTTGAAAGAAAGCAATGAACCAAGTTCTCTCTGCATTAGGCCTGCACAATATACCGCAAATTTATCGTTATCGCGACATTAAGCCGTGCAATATGCATACCGCAAAAGACGGCGAAAATCGCAATAAATGGTTACCTTAAATGTGCTAAAACAAACTCATGGCAGCTTGAAATATTGAACAAATGAAATAAATCCCTTTATGCATTTCAAGCAATTCAACCAATCGGAAGGATCCGTTTACGTTGTTGATCAATCAGATGAGCCCTTTTATGTTTGATGTTTGCCTCCTACGTCGACAAGGGTCAGTTGGAGTATAATTTTTAAACTGTTGCATTGAAATGGAAATGATGTTTTTGGTTGTTTTGCTATTTGTTTATATACCGCGAATTATATCGTTATCGCAATATTAATCACCAATATTGCATATCGCGAGTTTTTCTCATATCGTGCAGCCCTACTCTGCATTAATGGTCTTGCTGTGGCTCATTTTAGTGCGATGAGTTCAAATACCTGTTATGAACTTGAAAAAAACGAATGAAGGGATACCACATAATTGAATTTCAGTTTTTCTTGGACTATTCATTCCTGGCTTATGAAGCAAAGTCAAAGCTCAGGCCACTTGATGAAGCTCAGAGGTCAGGGATGAGCCAAATGAGGTGAAGCAGGTTAGTCAAACATCAGCCTTGGAGATCCACCTCCTCCTTTTCAGCTTTCCCCTACTTTACTCATAACTTGCATGTGTGTTTTGAACCTGGAATCCCCAAAACTAATTAATCCAAGAGTGAGATAGAGAGGCAGATGTTTAACGAGGTTTCACTATTGATTCCATCTGTGGAGACTACTGGATGAATTTCTACCTGAAAGGACCTACTGTCTCAGACCCAGGACCTGCAGATAGGATCAAACCCCATGTCTGGTTTATGAACTCCTCACTAGCTGCCTAAAATGTCTGGATAAAAGGACAATTGACATGTGGATATTGTGATCACTGCCTTTTATTGTCTATGACACTTAACATTTATCTGTGTTTTCAGTACCAGGAAGTTTGGGGAACCGTCTGGAAGCCAAAATAGACAAACCAGCTTTGGTCCACTGGATGTGCTTCAAGAAGTCCGACCACTGGTTTCCTATCTGGATCGACCTGAACATGTTCATGCCGATCGGCGTGGACTGCTGGATTGATAACATCAGGTAAAGATAAACACTTCTACGTCTTTACCTTGTTGATTTTGGCAGAAGTCATCATTTCTGATTCTTTATCGTTACTTCAGACATTTTTATGCTAGTTGCTGTCTTGAATTGTTGTGGTCAACCCAAAACACAGAAGAATTTTGGCAGAAACTAAACATTTTAATAAATATAAAAACGACAAAACCAAAGAAACAAATCTGACAACAGTTAACTTGACATGGATCAACTGAAAAGCAGAAGGATGGTAAAAACGAGTGAAAACTTGGACTAGGTGTGCAGTGACAGAAGGATCTCTGTCCTGTCTATGAATGTTCGAGCGACTGCTTCCAATGAAAAGTGTATTTAAACACGCGCATGCATGTTTTGGCCTTCTGGGTTTCAAACTTGTACATTCATGCATCCCTACGCAAGTTTTTGAGTCAGTTTTTGGACTCTACGTACAAAAAGCACAACAATTGAACATGCGCTGAAATTTAAACTTGTTGAACTTTGACCAATCACATTTGGTAGTGACATGTGGGTAGCGTCCTCTTCAACTCACAGTAGTGTCAAATGTTTAATCATAGAGGAAAAATTGCAGTTTGTGCCCAGCTGGAATTATACTGTACGAAACCAAGTTTCATGAAGAAAAAGCCTGGAACAAGAGTCACGTGATTTGCACCACTTCACTATTTCGCACCAAGGCTCTTCCAACTACAAGTGCTAGTATCGAGTAGTGCCAGACCCGTGTGAACACAGTATGCTAAAAAGCCGGTTCAAAAACCGTTCTTGAGCATGCCACACATGCCCAGTGTGTATGTAGCTTCAGAGACAGATGTCCAGAGAAGGGGGTGGTCCCAGCAACCCTCCTTGGGTCGCCTCATGAATTGAAGCGACCGCAGTGACCTCCCCCTTACGAACAGGCGGGACGGTGCAGATTCATTTGGATTGGTGTGGCCATTCTTCTGCTGGGTCCAGGGTGGCCGGGTCATTGGGGATGGGGGAACATAGTACAATGAATAAACTTAAGCTTGACCAAATTATGAAACCTTCAAAGCAACAGCTTCAATCTCCCATGATCACACGCATGTACTTCCTGAGTAGTGTCAATGTTCACGAGTGTTTTCCTACAGACTTGTTTATAACAAGACAACCCGGCGATCCTCCAATTCACCTGGGGTGCAGGTGAGAGTACCTGGATTTGGGGAAACCTATACCATAGAGTTTCTGGACTACAACAACTTAGCTGGTGAGAAAATGAGCTTTTTACTGTAGTATTAAGAGCTCCATTGTGTGCATTTATGAGAAAAGGAATTTTTGTGGTTTTAGTAGAAGTGATTCTATGATATAAAACTGTATCAATCTTTCTTTTTTAAGTCCTTTCAGGTTTTTCTGCTGTTCTTTGCAGGTTATTTTCATTCTATGGTGGAGCATTTGGTCAATGTAGGTTACGTCCGCAATGAGACTGTCCGTGGCGCTCCGTACGACTGGAGATTAGCTCCAAGTAAGTATCAGATTGACATATGCTGCTGGTGCTTTACATCCATAACACATTTTTTATTGGACCCCTTTTTAATCTAAAGAGTAAATGTAAATTTGGAGGTTGGGCCCTGTACACGTGTTAGCATTGCAAAAGTGACAAGTGTACAAAAGGGCTTGAGCTGGGATGATCACAAAAAATGACAGTATGATAATGAATAGTTTCTGTAAATGCTAAAGAACTTAATACACCATAGAGTGGACGAAGCTTTCAATCTGTGGGTTATTAGGCTTTAATTCAAACAGAATGGATAGAATCAGATAAACTGTTGCTAATAAATGCAGTAATCTAAGCAGAGAGTTTGACACTAATAATAAAGAATTATGTTTTTCGTTGTGGGCTGCAACGTGGTGTAGTGGTTAGCACTCTGGCCTCACAATGAGAGAAGGTTCAAATCTTGGCTTGGTCCTTTCTGTCTGGAGTTTAGATGTTCTCCTCCTGCATGGTTGAGTTTTCTCCAGGCACTCTTGGCTTCCTCCCACAGTCAAAAACATGGTTCATGGGTTACTGTAATTGGCTTGCTCTAAATTACCCTTTTAGGTGTGAATGTGACTGTGTGTGGTTGTCTGTGGCAAAATGTCTAACAGTAGCTGGGTAGGCTCCAGCATCCCTGTAGCTCTGAATGGGAAGAAGTGGGTATAGATGGATAAATGATCCCAGATCAGATCATTTTTTTTACAGACCAGCTGGTACGAGGCTGAACTTGTCCTCCAAGTTTTGTAGATTCAATTTTGCTTAAGTTTTAAGGAAAAAGTTTATCTTCATCCTCTAAAAAATACTTGCAGTCGGTTTAAACTGTCTTTGTGAACTAAAATATGATAAAGACTTTTCTTTAACCATCAACGTCAAAGCTAAAAACCAGATGTTAACTTCAGCTTTGTCTGACTTTGAAGCTGTGACGGATAAACGCAACAGAATAAAATAATACAACTGTCTGTTTTTTTAACATACATTAATAAATGTGAAACCATTTTTTTATATCAATGTTATATTGTATTTTATCAACTTTGTTAGCTTGGAGATTTCCAGGTAGTGGTCGAATCAGCCAAATGTAGTTAGAAGCGTGACCGAAACGAGCGAGTCAGGAGTTTTTCATTGACAGATGTGATGGAGAGAATCCGTCAGTTTTTCAAAATAAAATTTCCTTTAGAATCATATAATAAATAAAACAGAAGTACTGGTAGTGTAAGTGATATCGTTTTTTTCTTCTCTGTGGCCAAGTGACCCATGGGGCCTAGGGGTTGGGGACCACTGGTTTGGTGAATTTATTAGACAGGGGTGAATATTTCTGACCTCAAGGCCAATGTGTTCGCATAAGAAAACAAGAAAACATGGACAACTTTGTCTATAATTAAACTATGTTGCCTGAAAGACTGATTATGTCCAGAATTCCTGTACTTTCGTTCCAAGTCTGGAGTCGCTGGTCCATTGGACTGTCAGCAAACTTAGAATATGGCCACAGTGTTGGGCTTGATCATTAAATTGGATTCTTGTTAGGAAATTGCTCAAAATATCTGCACTTATTGTTTAGCTCCACCAATCTGAACATGCACCACCCACTCTTCTACCTTATCTGGACTCAAACGCTTTGTTTACTCCCCTGCATGCAAGATAACTCATCAGTTAAAGACTCAACAACTGCAATGAAAAAAACACAAAAACAACACGATCATTGGGACCAGAATCCTAAATTTACAGAAACACCCTAGTTACCCAGAAATTATAAACTTATTTTGTTTCTGGCCAATTTAAAAAGATTTACTCACTATTCTAAAATCTTCTTTTTGCCCTTTTTTTCTCCACAGATGAGAACTCGGAATACTTCATAAGGCTGCAGGAGCTGGTGGAGGAGATGTATAACCAGTATCAGAAACCAGTTTACCTGCTGGGGCACAGCATGGGTGGACACTACGTCCTTTACTTCCTCAACAACCAGCCTCAGGCCTGGAAGGATACATACATCAGAGGCTTCATTTCCCTGGGAGCACCATGGGGTGGCGCTGTTAAAGTACTTAGAGTCATGACTTCAGGTATAGAATAAATCCTACACAACACCGTGGGCACAGGTCGGGGATGCCTAGGCAGCCCAGCTGTAGGATCTGCCTGATTTTCTATTATAAAGCTGTCCGTTCTAAATGTTCACAGGTAACAACGATGGCATCCCAATGCTTTCTAACATTAAACTCCGTGAGGAGCAGAGGATGATGACAACCAATCCTTGGATGCTACCATCTGAGGATGCCTGGCCAAAGGACCATGTCTTCATCTCCACGCCATCAGTGAACTACACAAACCAGGACTACAAGCGCTTATTCACGGACATTGACTTTGAGAATGGCTGGTAATTTATTGCTCTTTTTTTTATGTTGTTATCAGACTGCTGCATCAGGCCATAGTCACACCTGACCTTATGGATACATACAGGCTGTCTGCGGGCGAAAAATGGGAAAACCTGTACGGGGCACACATGTGGCCAACAGGAAATATCAAGGTTGTAGTCCACGCTCTGAACCGATAGAGTGAAAATGTTCGTGCACATTTTTTTCAATGGGCATGCTGTGGGCGTCGGGTTGTAGCAAACTCGTAAACAACACACTAGGGTACGTAAGGGTGAAGTAGGTGAAACATTGGGTACAGCATATGGATATTTCACCCCCACCCCTGCCCCAAACCATGCGCACTATGAACTGCATTGGTGCAGTTCAAGTGACAAGTGCATGCTCCACTTGTGCATTTCTTGCGTGCAGCCTGTTAGAAATGAGGAAATTAAGCAATCAGAGAATTATGTGTGTGGACATCGTGCAGGGCATCCTACAGGCACTTGCATATCACCAGCACACCCCATGTGTGGAGCATTTGCGCACACTCAATAAGAAGCCAGTGCGCACCTTATTAATGAGTTGAGTCTCTTGAACGGGCACCAACAGCATCACCTTACATCATAGGGGCGTCCAACTAACATTATCCTTACAAATACTTCACTATACGTTTACCACAAGCACAACAATTGAAGCTGCCTTATAATCCTCAATGGAGATGCAAGACACACTTGCGCTCCCTTTAAGATGTGGCCCCTCCTGATAGGGTCAAACAACCCAAGAGCCCATTGCGTCCGTGCTGGTCAACCCCTCGTATGGGTTCATGTGACTAAGGCATAAAACAGTTCTGGCTTTTTTCTACAACTGAAATGTATTTTATCTGTGTTTGCCTACAGGCACATGTGGGAAGACACCAAGAACCTGACTGGTGCTCTCCACCCGCCTGGCGTTGAGGTGTGGTGCATGTACGGCGTCGGGCTTCCAACTCCTGTGACGCATATTTATGATGAAGATTTTCCAAATGCAGACCCGGTGGACTATGTTTATGCCGACGGGGATGACACAGTGGACAGCTTTAGCATGAGTCTGTGCAAACGCTGGGAGGGCCAGCAGGAGAAGCCAGTCCATGTGACGGAGTACAGAGGACTGGCCCATCTAGACATGGTGTTCCACGAAAAAGTGCTCCATCAAATCCAGCAAATCCTGGAGGGCAAATCAGACGTCCCCAAGGAAATTGATGTACGATTGGATTAACAAGCGCACAAGAAAATGCAGTAGTTCAAAAAAATTCTGTTTGAGTTTTTTGTCAGTTTTAGTGTCAAAATAAAAACAATGTTACATTGCTTCTTTATGCTGAAGTAGGAGCACCATGTCAAATCCATTTGGATGAAGAAAAGTTGGATAGGGGTGTTATATTTTGATTTTAACAGTCTTGGTTTTAAATATGTTTAAAACCTATGAAAAAGTAACTTTAAAATTACTGTCCTGACTTTAGCAGTGGCATGCCACATCTCTCTGTAGCATCAGTTGAAGCCCAATTACATTTTTCATTATTTGTGTTTTGTAAAGATTTTTAATCTGAGTATTTTCAAATGTTATTCCACTCGTCTGTCCAACAGTGACAAAACAAAGTTATAATGTACCTTAAAGAGAATGCTAATGTAGCACGCCACGCTAAAAAACACATGCTATTATGTTTTGTCCGCCTAATACTAGATGACATAAAAAAAGACTTTTAGCATAATGTGAAACTGTACATCTCATTAATAATAGTCTGTATTTTGTTTTTTATGTTGGCCCTCTTATGTTGTGTCTGTGTTGCCTCATCACAATGTGATTTTAAATTTTGTATTTGTAATTGACGCCCGATCTCTTGTAAAGGTTGCTGCACGCACAGCTTTTTGCTTGCTTTTATCATAAATGTTTCCTTTAGGATTTATTTGTTTGTAAAATACAGAACTGTTTTTACATTCAGCCTGGTAGAGTAAATTAACGTCTTGAGACCTGGCGTCCACAGACAACACATTGTGGCTTTTATTTTCACTGTTGTTCATCAGAATCAGAATCACTTTATTTGCCAAGTACAGCACATGTACAGGGAATTTGACTTTAGTTACTTGTGCTCTTGTGCAATTCATGTTCATTCATTAATGTTCATTCTGATTACTTACTCTTGAGGCCCTGGGACTATGAAAAAAAAGGATACCAATCAAGAGTTCGGGTCTCAAGAGGTTAAACCTCCAATTCTTCTTATCGTCTTTACATGATGTAAATGTTGATATATTTCTGGTAAATCTCTTCAAAAACAAGTGTTTTTACATGTACTCTGTGTTTTATCTAAATTATACACCACTTTCTCGGTTTGAAGAATCAGAAAAAGCAGAAAGATTTTTTTTTTACTATCTCAAAAAGCTTAAACCTAAGAGTTTGTTAGACTTAATCACTTTTCACAGGTTGCCTCTTTTGTAATACATTATTGCAACACTGAATGTCAAACATTCACATGATGCAACACTGGCTCTCAGAGGCTAAGACAATGTAATGAAAGAACACGATCAGGAGACTAACCCCACACAAGAGTTTGAGATAAAAATGACACGTGAAAACTGAAAAAAAAAGAAATCACTTTTCAATATGGTTTTTGTACACAAACAGCTAAAAGACTGTAGTATGAGCTGCATTTACTCTCACTATGTAGGAAACTTAATTTTAAAGCTACACTGCTTTTAACATAGGCCTTAATTTACCATTCTAAATGATAAAATTATATTACTTTTTTTTGGTCTGATAGTTCTGAGAGGAAGACATGATTCATTGCATCAATGCCATACTTTACTTTAACAAAGTAGAGTAGAGAAAATATGCAAATGTTATGCTTCATGTTATCTTTAGTTACTCTTTACTAAGAAATATGTTGACTACAATCCATTTTTCCCCTGTTCAGTAGTGATTTGATTATATTCTCTGATCATTTCTTATTTTTTCTGTGCATTTAACATCTGTTTATGTTTTAACAGAAAAGGCACAGGTATAACTGCTAACCAACCAAATAATAATAAAAACAATCTTACAAACTCTTAAAAGCTGCTTCCTCGTTAACTTTAAGGGCAGACCTTATGGCCATATTCAATGAAAGCATGAAAAGAAAGGTCAGAACTAAAAATAACATTTAAGTAAAATGGAAATAGGGACAAATATCCACCAACAGAAAAACATTATACTAGTGTGTGCAAATAAAAGACAGTTTTTGCAGTGCATGGATAAATTAATAAACAGCGAATGAAAGGTGTACATTTGTTTTTAAATGAATAACTTGGATAAATCAAGTTTCTTTTTAGAATACAACAAATTTCTTGTCGTGCAAAACCTAGTTTTTATTTTTATAAAATTGATTTGCATACATTTTTCGAGGCAACCCACTTCAGATGTGTCCTTTGCTTTCAAATACCAGCAGTTTTATTTATTTATTTATTTAAACTTTTGTAAAAGACAATCAATGAATTATTAAAGCAATTGTTTGTGTTCTCTCTTTACATAAAGCATGCAGTCCACTCAGTGGTTGAAGAAACTATTTGCTTTTTCTGCAAGAACGTCATCGACTTGTGTCAGAGAAGTCACGGTTCATCGACATCTGCGATCGATTGCTTTAGTCTTGATAGGCGAAGCCGTCGGGTGGATTGCTCCGTGATCAGTACCTCGTGATCGTCGGTGTTTACTAACTGAAGTTAGCTGCTGTAGGATGGTCCTCGCGGGGATTTAACAGCCTGCCGGAGACACTTGGCGGCAGACCCGCACACACCGACGAGGCGACAGCTCCCCCTCCCTTTTTTTTGGCTATGAGACATCGGGAGCCATGGCGAGTCGGCACCGGGTAACCGTCTTCTTCCTCTTCGGGGTGTTGTTGTTGCTGCTGCTGTCATCTCGGAGCGGTGGAAGACCAGCGCAGAAATGTCGCGGCAACAAGTCGTGTCAGCCCGCGAGACCCCCCGTCGTCCTAAGTGAGTATTATTGTAATTTCCCCACCCTTAAATAATTTTTACTGAAAGCTCACCAAAATGACCCCCCCGCCATATATATTCGGCGGCGTAACTCCACGAAAGCTATGCAAAAAATATGTAAGTCGTGTTTTATGCTAAAATAAATCAATATAAATACTAACAAATATTTACATTTAACAAATTTAAAAATTGTCGAGTAAAAAAATGATAATTTATTTACAACTTACGTATTTATTCACCCCCCCCCCTTTATTTGTTTTTCTTTTCTTAATTCTTTTTTTACGTTTTCCACTTTTTTTTTAGCGTTGACCGATCACATTAGTTATATTAGTTTTTTTTTTTTAATTATGAAGGCATTTAGTTCAGTTCTTTCAAGTTTAAGATCAAATGTTGTTTTTGGTGACTTTTATTTTGAAGGCCTAATATTGTGTGGGGTTAGTCTCATGATCATGGGATCAAAGCTGGAATCTCGGGACTCAAAGAAAATTGGGTTTTTCCATCTTTACATGTCATTTTCAGTTTAGAATCTCCATCTCAGTTTGGTGCATGACTGCTCTGTTGCAAAAGTAAAATTAATCATCTGATAATTCACTCAAAGTCCACCAGTTGAATCTGTTTTTAATAATAAAGCAAATATTTTAGTGAGAATCAAGTGGCTGGACATTCCTTTGTTACGCCTAGAACTTACTAATCAATTTGGCTCTGCCGTCTGTCTTTAAGCAGATAACACTGACTGTTCGATGATTACTGACAGAAGAGCTGGTGAAGAAACTGAGCCGTGACCCTTGACCCTTAAAATCAATGAATATAATCAACCAAAAGAACAGCTGACTTTACAGAGGGACGACAGCTTCGTTAAACAATCCCAAACAAGTTTAGTATGTAGCCCAAACATTATTTATGGAAAAAAAAATCAAAATGTTTTTGGGAAAAAAAAAGAGCCTTCTGTGTATGTAAGGCTTCAAAATGCAGTCAGGATTTCATCAGTGCTGCTCCTGCGTAACAAGTTTCCTGAGAGCTGACTGACAGCCCTGCAGCTGTTTACAACGAGCTGCATTTGAGGCGCCGATCGAAGTGACACAAGACAAATCAGCTGAGCCAAAATCTGCGTTTACTGTCAGTCAAAGTGACCGCAATCTGAGATGTGCCCTAGAGTAACCCCTGTGCATCACATCAGTCAAATGCTAAACACACCTCTCCTCTTTTAGCCTTTTTATTCTGTAAATCATAAAAAAAGTAAATCTAATAAGATCTAATTAATTCACACAAAAATCTGGTTGCAGCAATTCTCCTGGTTTTAGTTTACTCTCATTTATCTATAGTTTATCTTAAATACATTCTCTAAAAGTAAAAATGATCAAGTCCTTCTAAAAAGAAGCTTTTTATCTGGTCACTGGAAATTAAGTCATTTTTGCTGATGCTGACAGAGGAGCACAGAGGGGCTTGTGCTGTTTGTGCTGACTTGCTCTTTGTTGCAGTTCCGGGGGATCTGGGAAACCAGCTGGAGGCCAGGCTGAATAAACCCAGCGTGGTTCATTACATCTGCTACAAGAAGACCGACTCCTTCTTCACTCTGTGGCTCAACCTGGAGCTGCTCGTCCCCTTCGCCATCGACTGCTGGATAGACAACATCAGGTGAGCTTTTCTCTCCATTTTATGATTTGAGTTTTTTGTTAGAATAACATGTCGACAGGAGGGTTAGAAACAGCTGTAAAAAAGAAAACTAAAGGAATTTCTGTTAAAATGAGGCTGAGCAGATGTGACAAAGCCAGATCTTTTCAGCTCTTTTCAAAGCGTTCCCTCTGTTTTTTTTAATTATGATTATGGCCAATGCTTTCTATAGCCTATGGTGGCATATAAGTAGCTTTTATACAATTTTATATATATATATATATATATATATATATATATATATATATATATATATATATATATATATCTTTCTCTCTCTCTCTCTCTCTCTCTCTATATATATATAAATATATATAATTTATAAACATATAATATGTATATATATACATTATTTGTTTTTGTTAAACAAGAGAAACAGTCAGCCTTACAAGCTCAAACTTTAAATAAAAATGCATATTTGCAGGACATCCTTACAATTAAAAAAATTATTACAAAGAATTTGTAATAATAACTTCTAAACATTTAGAAGTTTTAGAACTCTTTGACATGTAATTTAAATTATTTAGAAAAAGGCCAACATTTTTTCTTTTTTCTTTTTCTTTCTCTGTGTTGAAATTCATTTCGACACAGAATTACTAAATCAATGCAATAAGTGTGCACATGTGCAACATATCATCATTGATATTATAGCCTCAGAATATAACAAATTTAAAATAATATTCACATTAATTGAAGTAGACAGATTTTGTTCTCGATCTGAAATCTGCAACTGTTGCAGTTCCGTTACGTTGGCAGTCTCTGTAGCACGTCTGCTGTTGTTGGTTGTCCTTTTCAACTGTTTTATGGGATTAACCTGCAAAATTGATGAATTCCTTTAAACAATAAATATATTTTATTAATTAATGACAATAACATTTTTGTTGTTAGGCATTACTGGTGATGAATGGTTTGTGCCAGAGGACAGAATTCATTAATGCCAGAGCCAAAGGCCAAGGGCACAAGCCATTAATGCCCATAAATGTTATTGTATAAATAATCCAAGGTAACGCCCACAAACCCTGGTGTTATTTGAAGAAGGTAATGCAATGTTTATGGTGACAAATACTGCCTAACTACTTAGCAAACAATCACTTCAATGATCTAAGACCATTGGCACCAGTTATTTTTTGCTCACCTGTAAATGACTTGGAAAATCAAACACAGATGGTATGGTGTCGGGTTTCAAGCGAACAGTCTGCCCACTCTTATCAAAATCTGTTTTCACAAAATGTTTTGAACATATCCAGACTTTATTACTAGCTGGTAACCACAGTGATCCATCTGGGTTAGCTCTTTTGATAGCTAAGGCCCACTTTTTTCTTAAGCCTGAATTCATTGGAAACCTGCAAGAAAAGGCCAGTAACTGGGTCAGAAATGTATAAATCTGTATTACTATAATAGCCTAGGACTAGTATACTGTATATAGGTTTAAAAAAATAAAGTTTACATAGATGTCGACAGCAAATTATACGTACATCATGCAGCATGTTGATAATAGCCCAGCAGCATATGTCAACATGTGTACCGTACTATTAATGAAGCCCCTGCAGCATTAAAAGAAAAAGAAGAAAAAACTTATAGTCCTTACCTGTGAAATGTTATGCCTTCCTCCTTCGTAGACTCATTTCTCCGAATTTGGCAGTTGAAACCCGCTCAATGAACAAGCATTTTGCAAAAACATCGTCCACATCCACGCACTGCAGCAGTGACCTGACCTCACCAAGATGGCGGTGCTCTCCTCCCTCAAGGAATCATGTCATGTCGGCTCTAGCGATATAACTCATTAGTTTACCCTCTCTCCTGCTAGCTTACAGCCCAACATAACATTAGCGGTGCAACAAAAACGGCGGGTAATATTGGAGCTATCCAGCCATAGAGTTTAGATCCAGATTCCAGCTCAGATGAGGAAAACATAGACGTTCATGGATCTTTTTGTCTGCAAGTGAATGCATCAGAATGGAGCAGAACAGCGAGCTGGTGGCCCACTTAGTGTATTTACTTCGTCACGATTAAGCTCTTTTTCAAACTCCATTTTTTTTCAGCCGCTCCTGATTCACAATAATTTTAATAAAAAAAATACTCAATAATGCAATTTTAAGATGAATTTTCGTTAAAGATATCCTCTATTATCAGAAAAATGCTACAAGAACATGTTAAAAACGGTATTTTCATCAGAGTGGGTCTTTAAATTGGCAGAGGCTACTTTTGGTGCCCCAGCAGCTTTGTGGGCTTGACTGGAAATGAAGTGAGGTGTGAATGCAGAATCGAAAAAAAGTTTCACTTCTGCTCCAGAAAACCAAAGCTCCTCTCAGATCTGCCCGTTTCCTGTAAAAAATCCGGTTTGGGATGCTGTTATGGTGCAGGAACAGAGACTGAAAACGGGAAGCTGGCTTTTAGGGTTTGTTTTTGGTCCACCTTTGATCAAACGCATCTTCACAGGTTGATCTACAACAGAACCACACGCACCTCCGAGGCCCCCCCCGGCGTGTTTGTGCGTGTTCCCGGCTTTGGAAAGACGTTTTCGCTGGAGTACCTGGATCCCAGCAAGCAGAGCGTGGGTGAGTCAAACTCAGTCCGGCACAAAACCAAGAGCAGCCGAGTTCTGAAACCTTTGAGTTCTCCTTCCCTTCCAGGCATGTATTTCTTCAGCATCGTGCAGTCCATGGTGGAGTGGGGCTACACCAGAGACGATGATGTCAGAGGAGCGCCATACGACTGGAGGAAAGCGCCGAGTAAGACGCCCGGCTCAACGCCAACCAGGTCGAGATTTCCCTGCTCATCGCCTCTGCCGCTCTTTTTCAGACGAGAATAAAGAGTATTTCCTGAAGCTGCAGCAGATGATCGAGGAGATGGCGGAGAAAGCCGGTGGGCCCGTGGTGCTCATCGCTCACAGCATGGGGAACATGTACACGCTGTACTTCCTGAACCAACAGCCGCAGGCCTGGAAGGACAAGTACATCAAGGCCTTCATCTGTCTGGGGCCGCCGTGGGCGGGCGTGGCCAAGACGCTGCGCGTCATCGCTTCCGGTGAGCAGACACACCAAGCGCGGTAGAAACACGACAAACGTGTCACAACAACAAAAGAACCAAACCTGTTATTTGTGTAAAGATAAATAAAGAAAATAACAAGAGATTCATATTTTGAACATACAAAATACAAAATCAAATTTTGTTTTTCTCAGAATGAAGATTTGTCTTTTGAAAATCATTGAAGTTGATTTTGTTTTGACTAAAAATGCAAAATAAAATCTGAAATTTTGTTATCTGAAAACTCCTACAAAATAAAAGTATCAAATCAAAATTTTATTATTGCATTTTTAGAGTAAGTGCTACACACTAAACTATAAATAATATAAAAGATGCTCAAAAATATTAGTAAAATTAAATTTAGTTTGATTTATTTTTTGAAAACTTATCATTTCAATTAATTTAACTTTCTTAGGATTGCTTTGATTTTTTTTTTTTTAGACGACTGCTTTTGTGAATTTGGGCTATACAAATCAAATTGAATTGAATTGAATTTTATTTTGAAGCTAAATTCAAGCTAAATGGTGAAATAAAGTCAGCACAGACTTTTCTCTCTGATTTGTTTTTGGTCTTCACCTTCAGGTGACAACAACCGCATCCCGGTGATCAGCCCGCTGAAGATCCGTACCCAACAGCGTACGGCTGTATCCACAAACTGGCTGCTGCCCTACGCCCACTCCTGGTCCAAAGATCAGGTCTGGATCCACATGAGTGCCAGTGGTTTGGGTTCTGTCCAACTCTCTCTAGATCTTCACCTCAATCATCTCAGCAGAAAAAATTCTTTGTGTCAGAAACTTGTCAGAGAATAAGCGTAACGAAAGACATAAAACGACATATTTGTCATTGGGGTCATTTCCTCTCCTGCAGGTTTTGATCCGCACACCCTCTGTCAACTACACGGTGCAGGACTACCGACGGCTCTACAAAGACATCGGCTTCGATGACGGCTGGTTGATGCGGCAGGACACGGAGCCGCTGGTGTCCGACCTCCTGCCGCCCAACGTGGAAGTCCACTGCCTGTACGGCAGCGGCATCAACACGTCTGAGGCCTTCCACTACTCCAACAACTTCCCGGACGAGGAGCCCACAGTGGTAAACGGAGACGGGGACGGGACGGTGAACCTGCGGAGCGCCATCCAGTGCAAGCGGTGGGTGGGGCAGCAGAAGCAGCCCGTCTTCTTGAAGGAGCTTCGAGGGAACGAGCATGTGGACATGCTGACGAACTACACGACCGTGGCGTACATCAAGAAGGTGCTGTTCTCCCCGTGACGCTGCGAGGGAACCAGACTCCTAAAGGTCACAGGAGGGCCGGGCCAGGCCGTCCTCGCCGAGCCTCAGAACGGCTAAACTGTATTTTCACGTCAGAAGGCTTCACAGAAAATATTTAGGTTTGATTGGAGTATTCCAGTTTCAGGATACTTAATCAGTCATTCCTCTGTATTTGTCAGGATGTTTACAGGTAAATTTCTGTCCATTTCTATCATGGTGACTCTTTCCACATGTCCAACAGAAACTGACAGACGTGTGCCAGGATTTTGCACTGTTTGCACCACCCTGGTAGCAATTAGGTTTAGGGGTTGGAGGAGGTTTCTGATTGTGAACAGGGGTTTCTTTTTATTGTGTCAAAGCTTTCAGTGATGCAAGTCTGCCTCATTCAGCTGAGCTGTGGGTCCCTAATGGAGGGATTCTCCAAAAAAAAAGTAAAAAAAAAAATCCACTTTTTGTGCTCAGATTGTCGCTCCTGCCGGCTTGTGGCTCGGCTCCCCGTCTGTTCTGCTGCTCCTGTGGAGGTTTTCCATGCAGGTTGGAATCGGGTGCCTTGTGAGGTTGCAGCGAGGAGACATGTTCAAGTGGACTTGGATCGGATCTGGTCCTGGAAATGTCTTTTTCCTCTACTGTTTGTAAAGTCATAGGAAGTTCTGTGTTTTTTGTTCTGACGCCGAGCTCCAGAGAACCATATCTGTTGTTTCCATCTTCAGTCATTCTTTTTGGTGAAATACTTTATATTTAAGGTTTTTCATCTCCTGAAAATGTAATTGTTGAAACTTTTAATGATTTCTGTGAGGTTTCCTTGTTTTAAAAGAGCGCAGAAGGTTTTGTTTTGTACTTTTTCACGTTCTGATGTCATATAAACCAAAATGTAACCATGTTTCACAAAAATAAATAAATTCTTAAATGAAACTAAATTAGAATTCTCCTCCTTTAAAAATGGGAATGTGACTTAACCTTTGTCTGTGCTGTTGCAGATGCAGAGAGCTATTGTGTTGAAACAAACTCCACCAGATACAAAACATGTAGAAGCTTTATTCATAAACAGTTTTTGGACGATCCAGCGTCATATCTGCAGATTCTTCTGCGCGGTACACAGATGCTTAAAGGTTTTTATTTTGATGAGTCACGTTTCCAAAGGGAAGCGAAAGGTTTTGTTTCCCGTCCTGCAGCGCAGCTCGGCACAGTCTAGGTTTAAAAGAAAAGGTCCATCTTCACGCCCGTCTACCAGACTCTGCAAAACCACAAAAGTGAGAACCTTCCTGATGCCAACTTCACTTCATCCAAACTCTTTATCGATTATACTGACCAATAAAAGGTCTGATGCATTATTAGTGCAAGAAAATGGACAAAAGTGGTGCAGAAAATGAATTGAAATAAAGAATAAACTGAACACCATAGATGGTTGTAACATCCGAGTGTCAGCACTTCAGCTGCACATGCGGCATGCGGCTTTGAGCTCATTGTTCAAGTTCAGTTTCTGCACTAAGTTGAAGTTTTTTATTTGGCACAAAACAAGAACGACTGGAAAGTAAGGATCTAGTCCAAAACTTCAACTGTTCTGTTTTGTCCACAACTGGACTGATAACTATGCATACAAATATTCACATCTGCACATTACAGTATTTTCTTCTAGTTTTTTAAAGAAAACAGTTGAAGATAACAGCATTATCATAATTTATAGTTTTATGCTGGTTTTTGCAGCTTTGGGGTGCGTTAAATCCCCCTAATTTTGTTGTTTTTTAACCTAAAAAAGGGACTTTTACAGAGATTTTACTATAATAAATGTTTTTGTAAATGAGTAATATTAACTTGTAGTGAACTTTCTGGTGCTAAAAAATTCCTTTAATCACCTGTGACGGCATTCTAAACTCTGACTTTAATTTGGTGGATATACCGTAGGTTCCTTGGAGGCAAAGTGGGATTATTTTCTCCTTTTTTGGGGAGTATTTAGCATCAATGTTTTGTCCTCTACATAAAACAAAAATGCATGACGCCATTGAGGATGTTTTTCAAGACTTGTTGCGAGTAGTTAGTAAGTGTAGTGATGTTCCAGAATGTATGTAAAAGCAGCATTTTTTTAAAAAGTTTTTCCCTGCACTGCCCGACTTTGGGATCCATCATGGATGTTGGTGTACCTGCAGCTCTTGGGTAATCTCCTTCAGCTCCTCTGTCAGGTCTCCAACGCACCAGGCCAGACTCACGTGGAAAGATGGATCCTAGAAGAAACAATATGCCGAACAACAACAACTCGGAGGAGGTTTCAAGCAGCTTAATCTCATTTTAAGACTGATTTGAATGATTTTCAGTTAACGTTTGTTTGTTCTAACTTCAGGCAGTTTTGTGTTATTTCTGTGACCATTGTCGGCTTTCTTTATAAATAACAGGAGTACAGGTCCCTTTTGTTCTCATTTTGTTTTTGGTTTTGACAATTTCAAACAGAATGAGAACTTACAGTGAAATCTGACAGATATGCATCAACATTTCTGTACAAAAAAAATTCAAGATCAATCTTTCCTTCATACACTACATTCAGACAATGTGCGTCAAAGCTCCACAGAAGATATAAAAGTCTGCTGCAGAATGTTTTAATTCCAAACAACTTCACAAACTTTCTTAAATACATAGTTTCTTCTAAATCAGACACAAACATTCACAATTGAGTCTTTTGTATAAAATTCTATTTTTTTTAACTAAATCCATATCAGGAAATGTTTTTTAAGTCGTGCAATAATGAATACATATAAAGTCACTACCTACATTTTGTTTATTCACTGAAATAAAAATGATTTTCTTTTACTCTCCTCAGTAAATTATGAAAAAAAAGAAAACTCTCCCTGAAGTGTCAGCAGCACATGTCCACTAACCTTATAGAAAGTCTCCAGCTGAAACTCGGTCAGCGTTTGGTCAATAACTCGGACCAGATCCAACAACTGAGCATGCCCAGTAAAAACTTCCATACCGAGGAACGTCCTGCAGGTCAGACAGTCGACTCACATGAGCACACAACTTCAATAATCCATAAAATAATACCATCACTCCTGATTTGTAAAAAAAAAAAAAAAAAAAAAAATGTAGTTTACAAGTCTTGTTAAGATCCTTAGAATAAATTAATAACTGACTTGTGTCTAAAAGCCACTTATATTCCTAAAAAAAACATACAAATGACCCTTTTACTCACTACATTTTCATATTGAACATATGTGGTGAACATATAAGTGCACATGTGAGGTGGAGCAGCAACTAGAAACATGATCAACATTATTTAATTTCAAGTCACATGGCCCGAAGAAGAAATTGAGCCAATGATGTGGACTTTAGAGCTTTGAAAAAAGAAAATGATTGAAGGCTGTACCTTGTTCTTTCAGCATTGCAGTAAACCCTCAGCCTCCCTGCTGAACAGACAAATCTGAAACAGATGAAATGGGTCCCATCAGCCGTTTTCCTTGAGCCTTTTTTTGCGTGGTTTTTGTTCAACCCTTGTGCTATCTTAGATGACCCCACCCTTACATTGACGTGTTCTCCCTACCATGACAAAGGTGGATAAAGGTGGAAAGATTTCATGTAATCCATGGACACCAGTGAAGATCACAAATCATCGACGAAAAAGGTTCAGCGCACTGTTTAGTGGGTCTAGATGACCCAACTCCCAATGTTAAAGTGCCTAGGATAGCACAAGGGTTAACAGCTCAAGTTCTCTCAAGCTGTATATTTATAGATAGGAAAGTGGCCCTCAAACCTCTTAGAGTGAGTCAGGCCTCCCCTCAGGCTCTTCATGAAGGGCTGGATCCAGTGGTGTCGGAGCACCACCGTTTGAGACAGGCTGAGGTGAAACTCCTCCTGCGCTGTCAAAGCCACACCGTGAGATGTTGATGCTGAGAGCAGCTCCTCCAGCAGCTCCTCAAACTCCTCCTCAGGATGGTCTGATAAAAAAAACAACCAAAAAGTTACAAGAAGATAAAATTCCACTTTAAAAACAAGGATTCCGAAAATGGGTTTCCTTTTATTTACATGCAAAATAAACATAAGTGGCCCAGTTTCCCCGCTCGTGTTTGAAGGAGCGGATACGACCGCCATGGAGTGAGCTATCCTCGGTTTGTCGATCTTCTTCATCTGGAAACATGGTCTGCAGACAGTCAGGAAGTGGCAGTCTGCAACAAAAATGGCCCACATCTAGTTCATTGATTTATTTCCACCAAAATATAGTAAATAATATAATAATAATAATAATAAAATAATAATAATAAAATAAAGTCGTCGACTTTGGGAGGGAACGACCCAACCCCAGACCAGTTCTGATAGGAGTGGAGGAGGTGGAGGTCGTGCAGACCTATAAATATCTTGGGCTGTGACTGGACAACAAGCTCGACTGGACGAGCAACACGGGGCAGCTGTACAAGAAGGCCCAGAGCAGGATGTACTTCTTGAGGAGGTTAAGATCCTTCAACATCTGAAAGAAGCTCCTGGGGATCTTCTACCAGTCTGGGGTCGCCAGCGCTCTAACCTACGCTGTGGTATGCTGGGGGGGAGCACCTCAAAGACAGACTTCTCCAGGCTGGAGAAACTGATCATGCGGGCTGGTTCTGTGGTTGGCACAAGGCTGGACCCTCTGGCTACTGTAGCAGAGAGAAGGACACTAAAAAAACTAACGTGTATCCTGGACAATGCCACCCACCCTCTGCACACGACCATCAGCAGCCAGAGAAGCACCTTCAGCAAGAGGCTGCTCCTCCCAAGGTGCAGGACTAATTGACTGAGAAACTCCTTTGTCCCCCGTGCCATCAAACTCTTTAACCACCACTTAGGAGGGGGGAGGGCAACAGAAAAGGAAAGGGAAAGGGCCTGAATGACCTTTTGTTGTATATGCTGTTTTGCAGATATTTAAACTGTTTCTCACTGTTCTAATTTTTCAAGTTACTGTGCTGCTTTTTCCTATATGTATGTCAACCAGTGCTGTATGCGATGGAGATGTCAATTTCCATGCGGGAACCTCCCAAATGGATAAATAAAGTTGTCTATCTATCTATCTATCTATAACAAACAATGCATCTTAATTATAAACCCAGTATAAAACAAGAGGTGACCGGTCGTTCCAGGGAATAGCCCCCAGACTCTGGAATGCCCTCCCTCTGTCCCTTCGTGTGGCCGACACGGTCGATTCTTTTAAAAGTCAACTGAAGACACTTTTATTCAAAAATGCTTTTGGCTGTCTGGTTTTATTGTTACTTTTATTCTATGTTTATTTTTCTTCAATTTAGTTTTGCTTTACATACTATTTAGTTGATTGTTTTTCTGCTTTACTGGATTTTATATTGTTTATTGTTCAGCGCTTTGTGATCTTATCTGTGAAAGGCGCTATATAAATAAAACTAACTTACTTAATATGTCACTCAGATTAAGCTGACTACTACCACCTGTTGGCGTCAATGAGGAACTACAATAACCTGGCATCCAAGCCACTCGTTATACTTAAAAAAAGTCTATTTGTTAAACTTTTTGTTAATTTATTTATCATTTATTTCATTTAGTTTAGCTAGTTTATTGATTTATAAAGGCAAGAGACACATATAGCAAAATTCGCTTGAATTGTCGTTGATTTTAGAAGCTCAAATATATATAACGAGTCATATCTTTTTATCTGTAATGGACTCAGCCTTAAGGTAAGTAGTCTAAAACTAGTTTATGACCCTAGAACAAAGTCGACTTACTGATATTTAAGACATCCAGTAAAAATATTGAATTAAATTCACCTTTCGACATTTCTCTTTTCAAGCGTTTTAAACAAAGGTTACAACTCAGCAAACACACCTTGTTTTGGAAACACATTCTTCCATCTTTGCTTTCTTCGGCCTAGGAAAACTTCCTTTTTCCTTTTTGGGAGAACAAATTTGACTTTTAGTCGACGCTTGGCTTTCCTCCTCCTCCTCCGAGCTGCTGCTGTAGCTTACCAACATCTCTTCTCCAACTACAAAGACATCTTTAAGTCTAAATAAACTATAATAAAATTCCAACTGGAATGTTTAAAGTGCATTTAATGAGCCACGAAACACAGAAAGCGCAAACTTCAGTTTTGATAGTTTTGCTTTACTTCCGTTGTAAACAATAAGTTGTAACTCTGAAACATGTCCCATTGAAACATTGCTAGCGCTGCTAAACGTTCCGCTTAGTCCGTTTTTTCCCCTTCTAATTAAAAAAACTTTATTGACAATTTTTTCTTTCTATTTTCAAACACAAATGAAAAAAAAGACACAAGACAATAATTCAATATAATATATAATAAACAAAATTTCAACACTTTTGAGAAATGTACATGATACGAGCTCGTACAAAAATGGTCCATCTTATATCCAAGCTTAATCTTATGTGAGGGTCATGTGGTTTCTGACAGTGCGTGTCTTCGCTACTTTATGCTCAAGACGCTAAGGCGGGGCACACACTGGATCTTCTGAATTGTGTTTTTTTGTTGTTGTTGTTTTGTAACACACAAATCATATATCCATTTGAAACAAAACCGTCACCCAAAACATGAGTTTCGAACCCAAAGATTGAGGTTTGAACCGAGTGGTGGTGAAAGTGAATTGTTGCATCCCTAGTGTGTATGTGCATTTTTAGAAATCAATCTATAAAACAATACCTCAAATAAATTTGACATATTTATGTATTTTACTTTTTTAAAATAGCGTGACATAAACCAATCAACCAATCAGTCAGTCCATTTTGCACTCACTGGACAAGGCACTGGAAGGTGACCCCTCTTGGGGATTTCATTGCTGTGCGTCTGTGCTCATGTTGACTTGAACTTGATAGATGTTTTCGTATTGACTTTCCGTGATTTTCATAGCTAGAACACAGTGGTAATGCTAATATAATTGAAAACTTTTTTAATTGAAAACTTTTTTATTCACTACTTTATTTTTTTTATTCACTACTAAGTTTTATGTATTCCCTGAAAAAGTAGTCTATTTAGTGTATATATACACGCACACACACACACACACACACACACACACACACACACACACACACACACACACACACACACACACACACACACACATATATATATATATATATATATATATATATATATATATATATATATATATATATATATATATATATATATATATACTTCACTTTTTTTTTTACATATTTTCTAAATATTGTAAACTTAGAATGTTCAAATTTCATTTGAAGACTTATTCAGTTAGTATTCATATTACACTGCACATGCATGTTGCTATACTTATACTGAAGTATATTTAACGAAACAAACTTTGAATTCATTTTTAATGAGAACTTTTGTTTAATTTACTTTAAGTTTTCTCTAGTCTATCCCCTTAGCAAAAAGTAGTCTATTATGTGTGCTGCAAGTATACTCTATTAAAAGTTAGACAAAATAGCCTACTTGAAGTTTACTTTTATGCACTATTACATATTGTCAGCCTAAATGCTCCAATTTATTCTGGAAAAGTATTCAGTTAGTAAACTTTCTACACTACACGTACATGGTCTACTATTTGCCATACTTGTACTTAAGTATACTTAATACAACTTTTTGCCAAAGGTTATTTTTTTTCGGTTTTGGAAATTCAACTTTTATGTAAAAAATAAGGGAGAGAAATAAAGCCTGTTATTTTTATGTTTTTTAGCATTAAGTGTATGTTTTTATTCTTTAATGTGTTCATCGTCGGGTGAGTGCGTTTATTTTCGGGATATCAATTATTTGTTATTCATGTTCCCGCGTGCTGGCAGGGGCTCCGCAGCTAGCCAACAGCTAGCTAGCATCAACGATCAAAATGTCTTTCTTCTCTACGGCCGAGAGGGACCACCACGACTCCGAAATATGACGACGTGAGACGGCGCCGTTGATGGGTTGACTCCGTCAATCGCGGGAGGAATTTCCGCCCATCTTTAATGAGGACAAATTATCGTCCCTCGGCTCCACCACCAACGAAAGGACGCGAGCATCCGAGCGGCGTCTGGGGTGTGAAGAGAGGGGATCGGCTCCCCCCGAACACCGGGGATCGTTTCGGGGATTGTCCCGAGCTCCAGGTACGACCACGCCGGGGTTCCGCTTAGTGCGGGGTTTTAAACCGCAGACGGAGATTTCGCGGGTCGTTCTCCGGGCTAACGCGCATCTCTTCTGCGCCTCTGCTAGCAGGTGGTTAAGCTAAGCGGCTAGCCAATCCATCCAGGCTGCAAAAGATCTTCGCCTGGAGACGAAAACGTTGTGATGCGCAGACGCTCTTACCGCGAAGCATTTCGATTTCCGAATCCCACTAAGATGACAAGCCACAGCCACGAGGGTGGATTAAAATCCACGAAACCCTCGGATAGAGGGGCTGTTTTCGAGTGCTCAGAGAGATTTTGCTGCTCATCCTCTGGAGCCCCATTGTTTGATCAGAATCAGAAAGTCCTCAGAGGAGAGAAGATCATACTGTAATGATTATCTTATCCCAAAGCTGTTATGATAATAGACTAATGGAAATACCTTTTTCTATTTCAAAAAAACACAATCAGACAATTTTCTGCCTTTCAAAACCTTAACTTAGAACACTTCTTGTTTTGTAAAATGTTTTCTTTATAATTGTTGTACAAAAAAATAATTTAGTGTTTTTTGAAAAACGCCTTGGTGGTGGAATGAAGAAGTTTAGGACTAAGGTTGTCTAAAAAAAAAAGAGGGAAAAAGATGGAAGTAAAGGGTGGTGTGAAGGATGCTCAGCAGGTTAGGATGATCAAACAGGGATGGAGATGTGTTCCTCAAGAATGACAGATAGAAAGATGGAAGGAGAATGTTGAAGAGCTGCTGAGTGAGGAAAATGTCAGAGAGCAAAGATGCTTCCAGGTATGGAAGCGTCTATGAGAGGTGTTTTACCAGATCTTGGAGAAAATGCCTGAGGAATAGAAGAGAAGTGTTCTGGTGCCCATTGTTAGAGACTCACTCCGACAAAAATCCAGATTTTGGTGTTTTTAACATGTTCTTGTGGTATTTTCTCACGATGGAGAACTTGTATAAAGAAAATTAAGATAAAAAAATGCATTATTGACTATTTCTTTATTTTGTTAATCAGGAGCAGAAGAAAAGATGCTGTTTGAAAAAGCTTGTGTGATGTAGAAGCTACTACAGCGGGCCATGAGCTCCATGCTCTGCTCCATTCTGATGGATCGACTTGAAGACAAATAGATCCATGTATGTCTTTGTTTTCCTCGTCTGAACTGGCATTTGGCTCTAAACTGTACAGCTGGGTAGCTCTAATATTGCTCACCATTTTTGTTGCACCGCTAATGTTAGGTTGGGGGTGTGAGGGGCTGTAAGATAGTAGGAGAGAGTATAAATAAAGGGTTGATGGGAAATGAAGGAAGGCCTACCCCTGCAGAAACTAAACCTTTTATGTTTTAATTAAATTTGGACAAAAATGGCATCATCATATATATATTTTTTTTAACTTGTCCTGTCCAACAGCTGGGCAGACAGATAAGAGCTGAAGGCCTCTTGTGTTGGACATATTTTACTTTATCAACAGGGGTTATGAATCTTCTGACACACCAGAAGTATGTCTGAATAAACCTCTTTTTTTATTCAAGGCCAAACTTTATTCATTTTAATCATATTTGAAAGTCTTTTGTGTTGGACCGGACGGAAAAGGAAAGGAGGGAAGAAGAGAGGAAGGGTGATTATAGAAGGGGGGAGTAAAACCATGAAGCAGCATAAAGCAACAAGTTGCTGGATTATTAATAATCATTACAGTCAGGCTCAGATGTAATACAAGTCTATAAGGGCGGGGCTTCTCCACACACACTCAAATGTTATAAACAGACCTGTTGCCTCCAAAAATGTTCATAGTTAGAAGACCACTGGAAACACTTTGAAAATAGGTCAAAAGATGTTTGGAGTAGGCCTAACAGGATCCTGGAGTGTAAGAAGGTGCCAGAGAAAATGGTGGAGAAGAGTTCTGGTGGTGCCCATTTTTAAGAAGGGAGGAATTAAACAGATGAGTCAAACAATAAAGTTCTGGGAATGAGAAGTGGAAGTTAGGTTGAGGTCAGTCATGAGAATATGTCATTTCATGCAGAAAAAGAAAACCACAGATGAAATACTTGCAGTGAGGTTGCTTCCTGTAAAGAAACAAGGTCAGGAGCTGCAGCAGGTCTTAATAGATCCAGAGAAAGTCTATGACAGGATGCAGACAGGAGCTGTGGTTCAAGATGGAGGTGGGATTGCACCAAGGATCAGCTTCTTGTTCGCTTTGGTGATGGACAGACTGACAGATAAGGTGAGATAGGACTCCCGTTGGACCATGATGTTTGCAGATGTGATCTGTAGTGAGAGGAGGGAGCAGGTGGAGGGATATGTAGAGATGTGGAGGTTTGCTCTGGAGGGGAGAGGATGAATGGCAGATGCAGGAAGACAGTATCTGTGTATAAATGACAGTCACAATTTGATCAGAAATGTTCATTTCTCTTTTTTTCTTTGTGATGACTCAGCCTTATGAGCAAACTTCTTCATTTCTCAACTGTCTTAACTGAACAGCATGTCCAAAAGCATCAGAGAAGAGATGTTGAATCTCTGCCAAACTTTCATTTTTCACCTTTTTGTTTAATAATAAAAAGCCCTCCAGTCCAGTCTGGACCTTCACGGAGGTGCAGACCGCTTCATTCTCAGTCTCTGCCTGCCTTAAAGCCTGCTGATCGCTGCCTCGATCTCCCTGCTAAGAGATGTGCTCTGATGTTTTGGTCCATCCGTGTTTGCACGCTTTGGCATGCAGCTGCTGCATCCCTCTGATGTAATCAGGAACAATCTAAATGACTGATGGGAAAGGGATGCAACCACACCGCAACAGAACATTTTTAGCATTTTTCAAGAAAACAGTTTTTGTTTGATTTGGAGAGCCTCCTCCAAGTTGCAGGATTTGTCGTTTTCTCCAGAACGTGAGTTTCATTTATTTCTTTATTTTGGTCTGGTAACAAAGTGAAACCTCAGATTTGTGCAGCAGCTTTTAAAAAATAATTGCAATTAAAGGCTAACAATTTAAAGTCCCTTTTTCTTTAACGCTTCTTTTTAGTACACTAATCTTGCAGCCACAGTCAAAGCCCTTGAGATGGATGAGTAAACAGTATGTTTAACGTCCCACTCTGGTCATCCTTTGATTTGCTGTAAAGGCGTTCCCAGTGGTCTTTTAAATATGATTATGCTGTTTTTAACCTCAAACCAAAAAAACCTGTGGTTTTCTAGGACTCAGTTTCTGCAGAGCGGCAGGAGTTCATTAGACATTTGCCTCTGAGTTGTGGGAAGAACTGTTAGAGCAACCCCCACCCCACTTCCAATCACCCATATATGAGCTATCTGCTTAATGCTCTCCTCTCATGCCCTCACACCCCCAACCTAACATCACAGATGCAACAAAAATGGCGAGCATACAATTTTCCATCAGATACCAGCTCAGACAAGGAAAAAGGGATCTCGTCAACAACAAGCATCACACCTACAAGCTTTTTCCATTGACGTTTTCTCTTCTGCTCCTTGATTAATAACAATTTGAATAAAGAAATACAAATTTCAGCTTAATTTTCTTCATAGATGTCTTCCATCATGAGAAAAAAGAACATGTTAAAAACATCAAATACACAATTTTCCTCGGAGTGAGTCTGTAACTTTTTTAGTTTGGATACATTTTGGCAAGTCCCCTTATTATTTTCCTTCACTTCTGTGTCCCTAAAAGCTGCAGCTTCAGTCACATTCTGCAGTTGTACTTTGAGGATGCTTCGCAGGGAATATCAGCTGTTGGTTAACTTCTTTTTTCATCCTGTTGGAGTCACCTTTTTCCCTCTCATTTATGGAAAAGTTGTGGTGATTGGCCTAAATTGGAATTCTTTTGACTAAACATGGTTTTGACTGTTTGAACTGTGTTTTTCTTTGCAGATGCTGCTGGAAACAAAGGGATAATAGAGGGGTTGTGGATCTGATTCCACCTTTCCCAGCATCTTAGTTCTGTCACGGCCCCCCTCACAAGGAGCCCCTCCAGACATGGAGTGAGGTTTCTCGTTTTCTTTTTGCTGTAAAGATTTCCGTTTTTTGGGGGCTTCACTCATTCATCTGCTGCTATTTTCCTCTTCTAGTTGGGCGTCTCCGGGTGCCAAACCGAATCCCTACGGCCGAACCCGCATGACTGAGACCTGGCAGCAGCACACGGTTGCCCCTCCCGTCGTCCACAACATCCCCACGGCAACTGAGAATGCGTTGGGCTGTGCCGTTTATGGGATTGTTCTGCAGCCAGACGCTGCATCTCTGCAGCAGCAGCAGGGCCAGCACGAACAGCAGCAACATCCCGCTCAGAACTCCCTGCAGGTCGGCGCTGAGGAGGCCCACAAATGCGAGACCTGTGGACACGACATCTCCCACCTTGTGGACCCGCTGGAGCATCAGTGCGTGGTGACCCAGGACAGGTCCTTCCAGTGTACGCAGTGCCTGAAGATTTTTCACCAGGCCACAGACTTGCTGGAGCACCAGTGCGTGCAGGTGGAGCAGAAGCCGTTTGTCTGCGGCGTTTGCAAAATGGGTTTCTCCCTCCTCACCTCCCTGGCGGCGCACCACACATCCCACAACAGCAGCAACCCCATGAAGTGCTCTATATGCGAGAAGACGTACCGACCCGGTTCCTCTGGAAACACCACGCCCACCTCCTCCAACAACTCGCAGCATACCAGCAGTGACGCAGCGTCTGCCAGCAGCAGCTCCTCCATCCTGCCCTTCCCGTCGGCCCGAGACCGACCCTACAAGTGCTCCGTGTGCCAGAAAGGCTTCAAGCACCTGTCGGAGCTGACGCGGCACGAGAGGGTGCACACCGGCGAGAAACCCTTCAAATGTGACACGTGCGACAAGGCCTTCAGCCAGTCCTCGCACCTGCAGCACCACCAGCGCACGCACAGCAACGAGCGGCCGTTCAAGTGCGCCGTTTGTGAGAAGAGCTTCAAGCACCGCTCCCACCTGGTGCGCCACATGTACGTGCACTCCGGAGAGCACCTGTTCAAATGCAATCTGTGCGAGCTGCACTTTAAGGAGTCGTCCGAACTCCTTCATCACCCCTGCCACCCGCAGGGCACGCGGCCCTTCCGCTGCGCCGCCTGTGGGAAGGGGTTCAAGCGGCCCTCAGACCTGCGCCAGCATGAGCGTACGCACTCAGAGGAGCGCCCTTTCCACTGTGACGAGTGTCAGATGAGCTTCAAGCAGCAGTACGCCCTGGCGCGCCACAGGCGCATGCACAAAGACCCCACCGACCGGCCCTTCAAATGCAACCTGTGTGACAAGGGCTTCATGCAGCCCTCCCACCTTCTGTACCATCAGCACGTGCACGGCATGGACAACCTCTTCAAGTGCGCCTCATGTCAAAAGGAGTTCAGCCAATCGGGGGAGCTGCTCCGGCACAAGTGCGGCGAGTCATCCAGCGCCTCCCTCGACAAGCCGTACAAATGCGACGTGTGTGGGAAGGGTTACAAGAAAAGCTCCACGCTGCAGCGCCACCAGAACTCGCACTGCCAGGAGAAGCCACTGAAGTGCTCGCTGTGCGAGCGCCGCTTCGTCTCCTCCTCCGAGTTCGTGGAGCACCGCTGCGACCCGTCGCGGGAAAAGCCGCTGAAGTGTCCCGACTGTGAGAAGAGGTTCAAATACACGTCTGACGTGAACCGCCACAGGCGCGTGCACACGGGCGAGAAACCCTTCCAATGTGACCACTGCGACAAAGCCTTCAAGCAGCGCGAGCACTTGACCAAACACAAGAGCACACACTCCAGGGAAGGCCAGTTCAAGTGCGTGTGGTGCGGGGAGCGCTTCAGCGACTTGGGTTCTTTGCAGGACCACACGGTGCAGCACACAGCCGAGGGGGGCAATTACAGCATGTCCCAGTGCATCTGAGGGCACAGCAGAACGTCCGCATCCTCCTTTGTCCCACAAGCTGTTTGCCGATGAGCATCACCCCCATTCAGGGCTGCCATCTGAGGCCCGGCCTTTTAAGTTATCATTTTTTATCTAACATGGCAGAAAAACCCCGTAAGGAAAATGTCAGGAGGTGCTCTTATTTTGAAGAAAGCACACAGAAAACCCAACTCATTAATGTGAAACTTCCTGTCTAGGTTATATTTTTGTTTGCTAAAGTCATTTCAAAACCCTAAATCGAACATAAATGACATAAATCTAGATAATCTGCACCTCAGTACCTCTCCTGAATCTGCAGCCGGACCCCAGGACCGTCTGAGCGGCAGAACCTTAGGTCGACATGCAGGTCACTTCTGTGCTTTCAGTTATGTTTGCAGTTCAAACCTTCAGCTATTTACCATGTTTGTGTTCAGTCTGGAGAAAGCTTAAAGTATTGAAACTGTCAGTCAGCAGTATTATGCCTTAACTTTGCTTTTTTTCTGAAGAGGTCTTGTGCTACACCTTAAACTAAATCTTAGTTCTAAGGAGAGATTACCCTTACGGAGGCGGATTAAGGTGCAACTGAAACCCAGTTTATCCTCATCTCACCTTTTGTACTTCCTGTCTGAATCTTCCTCTGAAGAAATAGAAAAACTTTTATTTCCAAACTCAAACATTTAGCAATTTGACAGGTAAACTTTGAACAGCACAAAACGAGTCGTAAAGGTGAATCTCGATCCTCCTCTTCCTCCCGTCTCAGTGTTGACGATGCTCGTCTGCAGGTTTGAAGTCAAACAGTGTAAAGGGGGGGGATTTGGGAATGCATTCTGTTGTCAGGACGGTGGCGGACCTGTGCGAGCCATGATATTCATGGCTGCTCTTTTTTTTACGTTGAAATGCCAGTAAGACTCAAGAGTGCAGCCTCAGCAAAAGCTCCAAACGGTGAAATGTGTCGAGGTCTAGGAGTGCCAAAGAACATGAAAAAAATGCCATCATTATTTTTAAATTAAAGTTTTTAAAATAAAAAAAAAATCACAATTGAAATGATTTGAAATAAATAAACAAGAATTGCGTAACTTATAATAAAAATTAGGCTAAAGGAAAAAGCAAATGTTGATTAAAATAGGATTATTTGATACGATTATTCTAATAGGTCACCTGTTAATGAAGATTAGAAGTTAAAATGACTTATAAAAAAACTGCAACAAAAGTATAATAATAATGCATTTATAGTAATATTATTAACTAATAAAAAAATGTGTTTATATCAGTTTTAAAGTTGAAATTCTGCAGAAAACCGATTTAATACCGATTTAAATCGTCATACAATATACATATTTTCTTTTACTGGCGTTTTTAGTTAAATGTTGTCACTTTTAGACCTTCATAGATCTCCACCGATGTTTTCTTATGCAGATGTTGCCAAAAATGTCTTGCAGAAATGTGGTGCTTTTCGGACGTCTGTGTGCAGAGGAGAGTTCTGGTCAGTCTGTACATACCATGTGTGAGTGTTGTTGAGCCAAAAGGCTGGGAATGTCAAGGGACGTCTTTCTTTAAAAAGAAGATGAAGGAAAAAAAAAAACTCCAAGAGAAAAGTGTTCTGAGAAACATGTTTTGTACTTTGAAAACTTTATACTGGAAAAAAAAAACAAATCTGTTGGTTGTTTTTCTTTTGTATGTGTGGTGATTTTGCCTGTTTGCTGCAGGAGAGATTCCTGCTGATGAGTGTGTGAATGTTCAAATGTAAATCCTGTCAAACAGAGAAAAGTGGACTTTTTTGATTATTATCATTGAGTTTTGAAGCTCACTGGTTTGAGATGTCTCTGCAGGATGATCCTGCGCTTTGTGTTTTCATGTGTGATGGAGTTCGAGTGGTGTTCCTGCTCCAGAATGATGATGAAGCTGTTTGTGAGATTACACTTCAGAAGACACTCGGCGGCTGGAAATGCCACCGATCTTCGTCTCCTCGTCTCTCCTTCCTGTCTTTTCGCCTCAGTTTGACTTCTTCTCAGAGCAGTGTCAAAAAGTGATTCTAATTTTTTTTAATTTCGCATTTGAAAGTTTACAAGATCCAAACCCAATTAGTGAATTTAAAGCTCTTTTAAAGCGGCTGATTTGAGGGGGCGGAGCTTAATTGTTGACCCTCACCCCCTTCTTCCATTGAAACTTATAGCTTTACTCCCCTCTTTTCTTCAGTCCAAGCTGCTAAATGTGAAGTTGCAGATAGAAAACAAAGGAGAACGTTAAAAATTTTAATTTTGATCTGGGATAAAATAAAATAAAACCTTCAAAATTAAATGTTTTGCTCTCAAGTCAAGACGGTCTGTTCATCTGCTTCTTTTGTTTACTGGTCTGGCCTTTCCAGACTTTAAGATCTCAAAAGGGTTTTATTTCCTTGTGTTTGTTAACTTTAATTACAGTTAGATCTATAATCCCGGAGGCCTTTGCTCGATGCACATCAGTGGTCTCTGAACGGAGGTTGGAACACAAACCGTCACGGGTGAATCCACATTTAGCCAAGAAATAAGTCTGCATGGAATCAAATGTGAATAACTGGGTTTGGAAGTCATCAGTAGATTAAGTGTTCTTTTTTTTTTTTAAACCAAAGAGTAACTCCTCATCAATTCTTGGTTGATTAAAAAAGTCAACTGGCGGGAGAACTAAAAAGCTCCCGCATAAGCACAAATTGATTTCACCAGCCCTGCATGCTCGCCGTCTTTGTTTCTTCTACTCAGAACTGGTGCTGGCATCCCTCCTCTGTACCTCCTTTTCTTTACTTTTATGAATTTTTTTTTTTAACTTTATTGTACTGTAGTTTATGTGAAGGATGTTAAAAACTTTGAAAAGAAAAGGTTTTGTGGCAAAGGCAGTTTATCCATGTTAAGAAATGATCTGTATGTAGCATTTAATTACACATGGCACTAACAAATACAACTTTTTTCTTGTTGTTTATAAAACTGTGATTCATATTTTCATTTGTGCTGCTAAAGCTCCCTTCAAATTAAATAGTTACTTTGTTATGGCATGGTTTGACTTGATAAATGTGTATACTTAAATTAATATAAAAGTAAAGTTTCCCATTTTTCTTTGCAGACAATATTTATCCTCAGTGCCCTTGATGGGTTTTAGGCTGGAAAGAAGTAATCCCTAGCATCTTTTATTAACAAGCTTTCTCCAGATCGAGGGAATCTTAGGAGTTAAAAATTTGTTTAAAGTCAAATTAAAATCTGTGTTTTGTAACCAAACAAAGAGATTTTGAAAACTTTTACAAGCAAATATTCGATTTTTTCAGTTATAGTTTTAAAAGTGTTCATTTTGATTGCAATTCAGGAAATATTTATTTCAATGCTGTGTATTTTGTTCTCACATTAGTGGCACAAATATGACTTTATACATTATGGGCTCTTTATATCCCTAATTTCTCTGGACAAAATGTAATGCAACTTATTTGTGCAGAAATGTCTGTTTTTTTAATTAGTTAAGTTTATATTTCTACCATATAGATTATATCATAGATATCATAGATTCACAATTACAATAGTATTATATTAGCATTTTTAAAACCGCACTGAAACTTAAATTGCAATTTTTTCCCTAAAGTGTGGACTGCTCAAATCTTTATTAAAAAATTAAAAGAAAAACTATAAAATATAGGATGGAAACTCAATTAGGCGGCACAACTTAACATTAATGTAACCACATTTTAGTAGTCTTTAACATAAAAAAGAGAGAAATAATCCCTCTTTTATTAGAATGTCGTTTCAGATGATGGTATTGTGTTTTTAACCACTCATTTCATCAAGGGTAAATTTCTGAGTTATACCACACCCTCGCCAGCAGAGGGCGCTGTGACGCACCATCGCTCCGACTGCCGGCTGCTTTCACATCCGGGCGGCTCTCTTGCTCCTCCGCAGTCGCATCCCGCCTCCCTTCCCTGCACTCTCGGCTGGGGAGGTCTGCGCCTGCCGACGAAAGTCCTGAATTCCGGGCCGTCTGCTCCGTCGTCAGGCACCGGGGCCCCCGCGGCGCTACTCCCCCACATGAAGCGGGCTACGCCGATGTTGGTGCACGGAGCTGCGCGCTCCCGCTCGGTGCGACATCCCCGCGCTGAAGTAGCTTCTTTGGCTAACGTTAGCTAACAGCATCGATCGCCGTGCCTCTCCAACCTCATCTGCCTCTGGACAACCCCCCCGCTACCGATCCGTCACATCCACGGCTGATTGACGGCGGGGAGACCCACACAGACGCTCGTCCTCCGGACACGCAGTGGGAGTTCCTCCCAGACTCCCCTCTTTTTTCTACCTCATCCTCCCGATGCGCCCCTCTCCTGCTCCTCGGGTGTAAAATCCGCATCACTCCCGGCTCCTTCCTCCACGTCCCCTGCTCCCCTTCTGAAGCCAGCTGGCTGGCGAGTTCAGCTTCACTCCCACTCGCGCACTCCGTCCTCCTTCTCCTCCTCCTCCTCATCACGCCGCACAGCTCCCCTCCTCTTGCCGGCTCATCATCCACACCACATCAGGTCTCCCGGACGCCCACCTCCAGGCTCCAGGGGTGTCGCCATGCCGGGTCCAGTGGCCGGTAGCAAGTCCCGAGTGTACGCCGACGTCAACACGCTGAAGAGCCGGGAGTACTGGGATTACGAGGCCCACGTTCCCAACTGGAAGTGAGGATGTGACTTAATCTGAGCGGATGATTGATGCGTGGAGGAGGCAGGTGGAGATGGTTCTTCCTCATGACGGACGGGCCAATAGAGCCTGCCGCCTCGCTCCACGCCCACTCCCGCAACATCTGCTTTAATTACACGCGGAGGCCCGAGATATTTTTTAACTTTTTAACCACGTGACGTGTTTTGGTCTGTTCCCATAGCAACCAGGAAGACTACCAGCTGGTGAGGAAGCTGGGCCGAGGGAAGTACAGCGAGGTGTTTGAGGCCATCAACATCACCAACAACGAGAAGGTGGTGGTCAAGATCCTGAAGGTCAGCAGCTGCGTCCTCCTGTTGGTGTGCAAACAAAACAACAATTTATCATCCACAAAAATCTGAATTTTGTTTATTATTTATGGGAAATTGATTAGACTGGGGTCACTTCTCTGGATCTTCATGTGCTTCAATTCAATCATCCAGAATCTGAAGTTTCCGACAAATGTTTTCAAATTTTTGGTGCCCAACATCTGGGCGAAGTGGGGATTTTCCGAGGTGCTGAAGGAACAGTGAACGCATCATGATCTTAAGGAACCTTTGATGCTGCATCAAGTCACTGAGGGGATGGGTTGATGCTGCTGTACAAATTATTTTAAGAAGTATTAAATCAATTATCAACAGCAGATTAAGGTCTTTATTTGAAATATAGTCCCTAATTTGAAAACATTCTAATGAAGTAACAAACATAATTTCTTTCTTTTTTAATCTAAGTGTTTTTACCCGTTATGCTTTGTTGATTCTGATTTTCTGTCCTACGCAAACTATAAATGATGGTGATTAAATTCAAAATGTTTTTATTGTCACTCATCCAGTAATAATTTAAGCATATAAAACCATTCAAACAGATTATGTGGAATAGTAAGAATCCTGGTTTGATCAGTGAATTGTTGATCTTTGTGAATCAAATCCGTAACGGTTGACAACCCTGTGACCAATCAGAGGAATTCCTTTAAATTCATCAGCAATTATGCATATATTAAAATGACTGCGTTTTATCAGAATATTGATTATTGACATGAGTTAGATTAGTGCTTCAGAGGTTGTTATGTCCCTATTCTCTGTTCTCTTTTAGAGAGTTCATCTACTTTGTTTTGTTTTCAGTGAAATATTTTCTTCTTCTTTTTAAATCATTGGATCTCCTTTTTCCTGCACCTTAAATCTCTCTTCTGCCATATTGGATCTTCTGTGGCGATGTGCAGAGTTTTCTCTAAGACACACAAAAAGAATACAGTATAATCAGAAAT
The DNA here is from genome assembly GCF_053564925.1 of Oryzias latipes. Taxonomy (NCBI): domain Eukaryota; kingdom Metazoa; phylum Chordata; class Actinopteri; order Beloniformes; family Adrianichthyidae; genus Oryzias; species Oryzias latipes. The sequence continues at coordinate 27,079,594 of NC_136242.1, read as the reverse complement.
ATTTGTGTATCAAGGTTTTTAAGTTAACATTGCTACATTTCAAGGTTATTTTTCTTCATTATTGATATCATTTGAACAATATCTTTGAGTCTTTAAAGTCCAGATCTCCATTCATGAGAGAATCAGCAGAATCTTTTTTTTATATATATATATTATAACTGTTAAGTTTTGGGCTCTAATCTCATAAAAAAAACATTCATGCAAATAAACAGTTTCCAGGGGAAAATGTTAGAACCACACCTAAAAAAAAAACAGCAGCTGCAGCCCCTCTAGACTCTGACATTATATTTATAAAACCTTCAGGTTCAGGGTTGAGCTCTCCAAGCCACCAAACTTGGAAAAATTGTTTTTTTTCTGAAGGTTTGAGACGTTTGTGAAGAGAAGCTGCTGATGACGCGGGGATCCTTCTGTCTGCTCATTAATGGTTTAACCTGGGGGATTGCTCCGCCTCTAAACCAGCTGTGGCCGTGCAGATTTGTTTATTTAAAGGAGTTGCTGCTGTCTGACTCTCAGTGGTACATGTTCTACTCTGAAACGTTCCTCTGTACCCCGTGCTGCGCCTGCAGAGTTTACAGCAAAAGCAGCGATGCAGTGTGGTGTCACGGCTGATGGATGAAGAGCCGCCCCCACCGCCGCCTGGGGTTTGATTGAAACGTCGACCTCAGGCGTGCTGGAGAGCAGCAGCAGCGGCGACGAGGAGCAGAATCAGCAGATTTCAAAGCAGAAACTCTTCAGCAACACTTCTTTCTCTCTGAGTCTGATTCTAAAATATATATATATATATTTTCCTTTTTAGCCGGTGAAAAAGAAGAAGATTAAACGAGAAATCAAGATTCTGGAAAACCTGCGAGGGGGGACCAACATAATCCGGCTGGTGGACACAGTCAAAGACCCCGTGGTAGGCCTTCTGATGTATCACACTTTTTCTTTTTTACTGAATATGAAGGAAAATTTGGGGAATTTTAGGTAAAGATGCTCAACTTTTACTCAAAGCAGCTTCTCAATATGAAGATCAGAGGATTTCTCACAGCGAAACATCAGTTGGGTTGTTTTTGTAACTATAAATTGAATTGTTTTCATCCTCCTGCTGCCTTTCTGCAATCATCCCTCATTACTGCACATTATGACTGCTTACATAACGGCGGGAATGATTCACTTCCATTCCAGGAGGTGCTGTGTGGTTTAGCGAGCAGTTATTCATGCCTTTTCATGCTTATTGTTTATTCCATAACAAACTTAGAGGAGCACACTTTGTTTGACAGAAGAAAGTATTCAAAGAACCAACTCTGCATCGAAAAAAGAACAAATGGAGATGTGCTTGTGTGTGTCTGGCGTTTGCACATGAAGTTTTTGTAGATTTCCTTTTGATGTTTTGTTGTCTCCTTTTGTTTTTGTGTCCTTTGAATTGTGTGTTTTCTTTTCAAGTTGTCCTAAAAGTGTGAGGTGTTTTTTTTCTGTGTGTGTGTGTGTGTTTGCCTCCCAGGGAGTGTGTGTATAGTGTAGTTGTGTTTGGGTATTTGTATGTTGTGTGTTTTGTGTTCCCAAAGACTCATAGGTAGATATTTTTCTTCTCTTCAGTCCAGAACTCCAGCACTGGTCTTTGAATGCATCAACAACACAGACTTCAAGGTAAAGTCCTCCTCCTCATCCTCCTCATCCTCACGGTCTTCAGCTGCGTCCTTAAGCCCAGATCTGTTTCCTGTGCAGGAACTGTACCAGAAGCTGACAGACTATGACATCCGTTTCTACATGTACGAGCTGCTGAAGGTGAGACCTCAGAACTGTGGGCTTCCGGTTCCGCTCCGGCCCGACGTGATCCGTCTGTCATAATGATGTTTCAGGCTCTGGATTACTGTCACAGCATGGGAATCATGCACAGAGACGTCAAACCTCACAACGTCATGATCGACCATCAGTTAAGAAAGGTACTCCATGTTTGCTAACTGTCAGCGTCATGCTGGAGGTTCTTATATTTGACTGAAAACAAACATCTGTTTGGATCGACTGCGCAGCCAAAAAACAGAGAGGATGCAGTCAGGACTGCAGCTGCACTCCCATGCCTGTGATGCCTGCAGCCGGTTCTGAATAATGCTCCATCGTCTGCGGCTAAATTAGCTTTCAGCTCAGCACATAAAGTCAACATACATTTCTACAGAAATCTTGTTGCTTTAAAGATGTTTTTACTTTTACAATCGTAGCTTAAAGAAACTCACGTGAAATACTTGCATGCAGTTCTCATAGGGCAAGTTAGATTCAAGATTTAGGTTCAGACTAGGGAGAAAGTGTTCCCTCTCCAGATGTTTCTTACTGTCAGAAAATCCCGTCTCACTCTTTGTTCAGATTTAAAATCCATTCAAATTCACTGGCATTTATGTAAATAAACTCTTTGTTTCTCAATCCCGTCACATGACCTTGGTTTTTAAACTGGAAGGTCATATTTTCTTTCAAGAAGTGCAAGAAGTTGTATTTTTCTGGTTTTAAGAGCCACTCTGACAAAACAGTGTTTGTTTTTTAAACATGTTCTTGTGGCCTTTGCAATGATGGAGGACATTTGTAAAGAAAATTAAGCCTAAATTTGCATTTTTGAGTATTTATTTATACAAATTGTTGTGAATCAGGTGCAGACAAACAAATGCAGTTTCAAAAAGAGCCTATTCGGGACGTAGAAAATGCAGACACTCCCTGCTCCGAAATCTCAGCTACAGGGAGGGAAGGGGTGGTGGGGTCGCTCCTGCCAACAACTCAGGGGAAAATATCCAATGAACTCTTGTTCCTCTGTAGAAACTATGTCATTTTTTTACATTTTGGCCAAAAACAGCACAATCATGATTAAGAGCACTGGGAACACTTTTACAAAAGATAAAAAGATGGTCGGAGTGGGACTTTAAGGACTTTAAGAACTTTCTTAGTTTATTTAATCTGCTTTTAGATGTTTTCTTCAATCTTTCTTTGACTCTTCACTCCTAAAATTATTCTGTGATTTTACGGTTTATTCACCAGGAGAAACTATTTGTTTTATGTGAAGAAAATAGTTTTGAAAGACTTCAAAATTCTCAAAGTTGTGATAAACGTCTGCTTCTCATCATAACTCATGACCTTTTCTTTTCTACACACCAATGATCTCTCATATCTGATTCCATGCTTTTGTTAAAGACGTGGATGCTTGTTTTTTTCTTTTTTAAAGTAAATTAGTTTCTGGATTTTCTGCATTTATTCTGAATCAGTCAGTTCTCATTCCGTCCTGTAGGGGGCAGCAGGTGAACACATGACTGAGTGTCAGTGCTGAGGTGACAGACACTGTATGTTCCGCTGTCCGAATGACAGAAACGTGTTTTTGCAGCTGCGCCTCATAGACTGGGGGCTAGCGGAGTTTTACCACCCGTCCCAGGAGTACAACGTCCGAGTGGCCTCGCGCTACTTCAAGGGCCCAGAACTGCTGGTGGATTACCAGGTAACGCCTAAAACTGACAGTCAGCTCATTGCAGCGGAGATGCTTAATGTTAATGATGCGTTTGCTGTACGTGGGATAAAGCTGTTCCACCTCAGATGTTCCAGAGCGTTCAAGAACATCAGGATGCTTTAAAAGGGCAGATGTTGTGGTGTGTTCTCACCTTCTGCTGTACTGCAGATGTACGACTATAGTCTGGACATGTGGAGTTTGGGCTGCATGCTGGCCAGTATGATTTTTCAGAAGGAGCCTTTCTTCCACGGTCAGGACAACTACGACCAGGTATCTGAGAATGCAGCAGCAGTCCAGGTCCTCTGGAGGTTTTCTGTTGAAGCTCATTTTTGTTTTCCAGTTGGTTCGGATCGCCAAAGTTCTGGGCACAGAAGAGCTGTTCGGTTACCTGCGGAAATACCACATCGAGCTGGACCCGCGCTTCAAAGACCTGCTGGGACAGTAAGTCTTCCCTCAGCGTGGCGTGGAACTCCAGCCGCTGCGGCGCCCGCTGGCCTCACGGGTTGTCATTTCCGCAGGCAGAGCCGGAAGCGGTGGGAGCAGTTTGTGCAGACGGAGAACCAGCACTTGGTGAGCCCTGAAGCTCTGGACCTGCTAGACAAACTGCTGCGCTACGACCACCAACAGAGGCTGACGGCCACTGAGGCCATGGAACACCCCTACTTCTGTGAGCAGCACCTTCAGAGGCGCCTTGAGGCCGTTCTTTGGAGAGGAAGCAACACAACTCTGTCTGGTTTGCTCCACAGACCCCGTGGTGAAGGAGCAGTCTCTGTCCAACTCTGACAACAACATGGTTTCCAGCGGCAACAACACAGCGCGGTGAAAGGTACGCGAGGAAGAAACCACCATCTACTTATGAAAAGGGGAAAAACTTAAATGAGTTTAAAACTTTAACAGCAAGCCCAACTTTGAGTGGAAAAAGGACGTCCAAACATCGAGTCCAACAAGAAGCTGCTCTGAAACAAAGCCGTTTGTGCCGCTGACAGCAACAATGTTTTTATACAATTTTAAGTCTGAACGTGACCTGAACAAACCCTAGAGGGAAACGTTTAGACTTTCTATCTGAGGGCTTTTTACTTCATCAAATCAAACTTTATTTATAAAGCACTTTTCAAACAAATGTATCTCAAGGGTGCTCTAGCCAATAAAAACAAGTTGACATCAAAGATTTAAGTAAGAAATCTAAGGTGGAAAAAATGATTTGAAATGGAAATTTTAATTTTGGAAAATTCAAAACAGAAAATTTGAAACAAAAAAAAATTAAATCAAGGTTATATTTGACTTGCAGTCCATTTTTGTTTTTATCTTTTTTGAGTTTCAACTTTTTCAGTCGATTTGCCACCAAGCACTCACGCCAATGTAAAATCCAGCTACAAAGAAAATAGAAATACCCCAAATTTCTCATCTGTGTTTTATTAGATTTTCATATATCTCATTTCTTTTTTTCAAATCAAAACGGTTTAAAAACAACAACTTTGTTTTGTATTGAAAACATGTTAGATTCTCGCAGTAGACCAGCTTTATGGGGTTTTCTCCAACAAAACAGAGTCTTGTTTTTCATTTCTTTGTCTGTTTGGGGATATTTGAAAGAGGCCTGAAAGGCAGAGAAAAGTGATTTTCTTCTCAAAGTTGATGTTTTAATCAGGACAAGCAAGCAGGACGCTTCAAGCAGGACCAGTAAAGCCATTGATAAACCAGACAAACTGAGGTATAAATACTTATTTTGAAATAATCTTTCTATTGATCAATATACAGTATTACATCACCTTGAATAAAAACGGATTTGATTTTAGCAATCAGGTGCTCGGTTCATGTTGGAAAACCTTGCAATGTGTCTGAAATCAAACAATTCTCCATAAAAAAGTGGAACAAAATGAATGAAAAACATTCAAATAATTATTTCCATTTGCAGATACAATGTATATCTGTTGGGGGGGATAAATACTTTTTTGTCTTAGAACAGACATCTCTGGAAACCTTTTTTTCTTTTTTTTTTTACCTGTAAAGACCCATTCCGATCATCTTTTGATCGGTTTCTTTGTCTGCTCCTGGTTCTCAACATTCTGAACAGAGAAATACTCAGAAAAGAAATATGAATCCTAATTTTCTTACATGAGAAAAATGCTGCAAGAACAAGTTAAAACCACAGTAAAGTAAAGCCCTAACTGTTTTTCCTGCTTCTTTCAGAGGAGGGGGAGCTCTCCGTTACCTCAGCTTTGGACCCGGTTCTGACAGAAAGTGACCCGCGAAGGAACTCAGACACACACATCAGTGCAAGCACACAAACACAAGCAGGCGCACACAAACCCCTCCTCCTCGGTGTCCGTCTGTGGTTGGATCGTCCCGGTTTCCTGTCCGACAGCTTGACCAGTGAGCTCAAAGCCCCCCCCCCCCCCCCCCCCCCCCCCCCCCCCCCCCCCCCCCCTTCAAACAATCATCCTTGAGCTGGTCTAATCCACCCTCCACCACAAGATTTTAAAGACCCTCATTCTTTGTATCTTCCTTGTAAATGCATCAGCATGAAGAATGGCCAGGAGTGAACCTGTATGAGACCAGAACCCCCCCTGTCTGAGCCCCCCCTTCCCCTCCTCAACAGATGACAGGCGGCATGGTGGACTCTAGATGGAATGACAATGAAAACTATAATATTAAATACAAATAAATGATTTTTATTTAGCTGAACTTGGGGTTTGTTGCTTCTTCGTGCGACTTCTACCTCGGCGGAGAACAAACGCTGCAACCAAAACCCTCCAGGTGGGGGCAACTAGTTTTTCCACAATGACATGGCTGTCCTTTACAGGTCACGAGCACGGACTTGTCGTGTGAGCGTCCCAAGTATCGCCTTCTTCTTTGTGCAGAAACCGGATCTTAGTGTTCCTGCTCCAAAACTCGACTCCTCGCTCACGTTTAGCTGCACTTCAACACAACCGAACATATTCACCACGTGAATCATTCAGCAGCGCTGCCGTCCGACCAGCGGGGGCCGGCCGCGCTACCAACAGATACCCCTCTCTGCCGCCGCGGCTCGAATGTGGACGGGGCTGTGACCTCTGTGGCCTTTCTCAACAAATGAATTATTCTGCGGTGTCAAACTCCTGGACCGCAAGAATCTTTCCATCTAACAGCTTTTTCCTGTGACTCATTTGCAAAACAGCAAAAGCTTTTTATTTTGATTACAAGGATGTGGCTCAGATTGTTTTCTAAGAGCCTGAAAATCCCACCAAACACATCAGTACTTTATTTTAAATAAAACAGCCACAAGAAAAAGGAAATATTTGATGTTAAAAAGAGTTTAAAGTAGAAAATTAAAAAAGAAACACAGTAAAATCAGGAGACATGGGTGAATGTTTACACAAATATTTCCCTCAAACTAAAAGATGAATGGAATGCAGAGGATTCTTCAGATATAATTATGTATTTACACATGTTTACATTAAGGTTCCTGAATGTAATCTGCTGGATTACATCTTCCTGATGACTTTAAAAGTACTTGAAATAGAAACTTTCGTTAACCCCTTGATGCAGATTTATATGCAAATGTGCATCAAACCACGTTGGCTTCAAACGTAACCTTAATTTAGCATCTCTTGGAAAACAACATAAATGATTTGTTTTTTCATAGCTATAAATACATTCAGGGATCCAGGGTTGAAAAAATAGATTCTTGTATCTTAAAAGTTAGAGCTTTGGTTTTCCTCGACAATGATTCAAATTTGTCAAAACAAAAATGAGTCTAAGTGAACTTTTATTAGTTTGATCAGAAGTTAAACCTTTCCAGAGTCGCAAACATTTTTATCGTTTATGCTTTAATCAGCTCAGTAGTTGAATTATTGGTGTTCCTCAGTGTTCTCTCTGCTGTCTCCTGTCTGGTTAGACTGCAGCAGCACGTCATAACCAAATCCAGAAAAGCCTACCTAAGAAATAAATACTGGTAAAGAAATCTGCGTTTTGGGGAAAAAAACTGAAACTTGATAAATCAAAACATGACAGCACAAGGTAAATTAGAGATGTTTTCATGTTTCATTTTCAACTGTGGTATGTGTAACAAAATGAAAAAGCAAAACAGTTACAGCCCAAAAGTTACTGAAAATCAGGAATTTGAGAACAAAAACTTCAAAAAAATAATAAAATGATACTAGAAACTTGATCTTTGGTCCAGCCATTCCATGTGAGACTTCCCTGGTGAAGGCACAGACTCCTTGACATGTGGCATATTGAAATTCAAGTAAATAGATTTGCTCGGGTGAAAATCACCTGCAGTGCTCTAGGGTTAAAACCTGTACCCCAGCCAAACAAAAGGAACTATCCTAGATAGTGGGTGCTCTGGGTGTAGTAACACATTCAGTCTAGGGGCGGCCGTGGTGCAGAGGGATCGACCTCCGATTAGAAGGTCGCAGGTTGGGTTCCTGCCCTGCTCACCCATGCACTGAAGTGTCCTTGGGTAAGAAAGACACTGAACCCCACATTTCTCCTGGTGGTTATAGGTTGTTGTCAGTGTTCAGTTATTTATTGTTTTTTTTTGGGGGAGTTTTTGTAGCTTTCTTTTCAAAATCCATGTATGAAATGAAATCATCAGAACCACAAGACTTAGTCATTGTTGTTTCATTATGTACATTTTTTAATAGACATATAAAATATGTTCTATGAAAAGCATGTTTACAAATCAATCTATGTTTCAGTTAATATTTTTAACACTTTTAACACTAGTTAGCTTTTAGCTTTACAAAGCTCAAGTAAAAAAAAAAAAAAAAGAGTTCAGATTGTTTTTAGGCTTCAATTATTAAAAGAGGGTTTTATTTTGAAATGTCTTCAAATGTCATTCTCATTTCAACTCAAAGATTGGGTTGAAGGTCTCAGTTTTATTACAGATGTCTTTAGTTAGATTTTGCACATCACTGCAAACAAACAAAAAAACAGAACATTGCTGCCATTGTGCTTCAGCAGTAAAACTACACAAAAACGTCATACAAATACTAAACACAATCACTTAGTTTTTTTTTCTAGTGCATATTTATCAACAGCTAAAACATGATCGACTCAAATGCGTTCATGTGATGGAAACACAGCAAAACGGAGGAAACGTAGAGGCAAAACACAAAAAAGATGCACAAAAAAAGATTTTGTTTTAAGTTGCTGACACATCATCCTCCAATTTCTGACCTAAGGTCAGTCTCTCCTGACATCTTCTGTCACTCTACATAATCTAATCCAACCGACCAACAGTGGGGGCTGCTGATGAACCCCCATCATTGCAAAGTGCTGAGGTGGCCTCCGAATGGAGAGCATCCACTGCAGATTAGGTGGTCCTTCTGTCAGCTGATCCGTTGGATGCTGCGTTTATGTCGGAGACAGCACGGCGGGCATTTCTTCTCCGCCTTGCTCCCGGGGGAGGATGGAGCCGGGGAGGCGGACCCCTGCTTCCTGAATAAACAAAGACACGAGAGGCGGAAGTGAGACCGTTTGTTCTGGCAGGGACCAGAGATGCATGAATTTTTAACGGCAGACTCCTGCGGCCTTCGCTGCTTTGGTTCAGACCAAACCGGATCGGACTGGCTGCTCGTGATGTTATCACTAATTCAACATAAAAGAAACAACTTTTTTTTAACCTGTTGCGCAGTTTTATATTCTGTAACTAAACACAAAAAAACTGAAGACTAAGACATTGACTGAAATATAAATATTGACATTTTATATAATCAAATAATGTAAACATATCATGGTTCTTAAGACATTTATATATAGTATTTATATTTTAACTCATATTGCAAAAGACAGTTTTTTGCCTTTATGTTTAACAAAGACAATGTTTGTTTTTTGTAAGAAAAGATCAAATTTGGACATTTAAATGAATTAAGAAACTGGATTAAATTACAAGGAGAGGCCGGCTCCACACTAACATTTTATTGCTCAGAGCAAAACTCTAAAGAATAGAATGTCTTCTCTCTAATATTATGGGAGATTATAGAAATTAGGCGTGGAATTATTAAAATTATCTTCCTCTCACTACCTTTTAACCCTTGTGCTATCTTAGATGACGCCACCCTAACATTGACGTGTTATCCCTACCATGATAAAGGTGGAGAGGATTTCATGTAATCCATGGAAACCAGTGAGGTTCACAAATCATTGAAGAAAAAAGTTCAGTGCACTGTCCAGTGGGTCTAGATGACCCAACTCCCAATGTTAAAGTGTCTACGATAGCACAAGGGTTACGCAACACATCAAACTATATGACAATTACATTTGTCATTTAGTCATTTTGCAACGTACCATTAAATGCAGGACTCCACTTCATTTAGCTTCACCTTGATTGAAAAAATATTAAAAAGTACTTTTTAATAGCATTGGAAATAAAGTCAGTCATTAAAGGGTTAAGAGCAGTTACACTGTCATCTTATTTCATCATTATTATCTTAATCAATGTATGACTTAATATCGGAAATAGATTTGATATATCTTTTTTATTGTCTTAATCCTTTATTTTTAATGGTTGAAATAAATCAGTCTCATTGCATTGTGTCCATTATTAGCCCTCTTTTAACCCTTGTGCTATCCTAGGCACTTTAACATTGGGAGTTGGGTCATCTAGACCCACTAGACAGTGCTCTGAACCTTTTTTCTTCAATGATTTGTGATCTTCACTGGTGTCCATGGATTACATGAAATCTTTCCACCTTTATCCACCTTTGTCATGGTAGGGAGAACAAGTCAATGCAAGTGTGGGGTCATCTAAGATAGCACAAGGGTTTTTAAATGGGTTTAGTGACTGAATGCCACGCTGGCACGGATGATTAACCCTTGTGCTATCTTAGATGACCCCACCCTTACTTTGACGTGTTCTCCCTACCATGACAAAGGTGGATAAAGGTGGAAAGATTTCATGTAATCCATGGACACCAGTGAAGATCACATATCATTGAAGAAAAAAGGTTCAGCGCACTGTCTAGTGGGTCTAGATGACCCAACTCCCAATGGTAAAGTTCCTAGGATACCACAAGGTTTACCCTGTGCTGTGGTGCAGATCAGAGCAACAACATGTGTAACTTTGGTGATGGAATGTAATGAGTGTTATTACACCCAGAATCTTTTCTTTTTGTATATAATGAGAGATTTTTAAGAGTTGTACCATGTTATTTATTTTTTTTCTTCACCTTGTTTGTTTGTTTTTTTTGCACATTTTCCCTTTCTTTGCACCTGATGTATGACCCCTAGAGCTGTTGTAATAATTGAATTTCCCCACGGCGGGATTCATACATTTAATTGTAGTAAACTACAGCATACATTTAAATTTTAATGGACTCCACGTGAACATATTACAAAAAAAACAAAACGTATGCAAGTAAGTATCCAGTACAGAATTAAAAGATTTTTGTAATAATAATTGTCTGGCTGTCCTAATCCAAGACCACAAGTTGGTCTGTTTATGTCCAGTGGCTGCAGAAAATCCTGATTCCTATAGACAAGTTGCTCACCTGGCGGCAGCAGCAGTTTCCTTCTTCTTGACCTGCTTCATCATCTTCAGCATGCGACAGATCTGCCGCAGGGTCATCTTTGGGGCATGGCATGTCAGGCGGGGCCGTGGGGCGCAGCGGGGACCCCTGTATGTCAGGAGCGACAGGTAATTGGCCCCCGCCGGTCCTCTTCCAAACAGCTGTAGGGGCTGAGAGCCGGCATAGCAGGACGCAAACTGGAGGAAGGAGAAGGCCTTGTGTCAGATGCTGTTGAATTGGCATTTTGTGTTCTCATGCCATCAACTAGTTTCCTGTGGACAGTGCCTTCTTGACTAACACTAATGATGAGATCAGGTTTGAAAAGAAATGCATTAGCATGAAGCCATTTTTGTTAGGTCTTTCTCAATGCGTTAGCAAGCCATAAAACAGCCAGGTAATAAATGATGTGAAAACGCTTTTCCATTCAAACCAGTAACCTCCATTGAGGTGATCGTTCCACGGCATCTACACTAATCTGGACGTAATGTGGCTTTATGTAAACAGAGATTTATACAATTAAGAAAAACGTATAAAAAATTACCTAAAACACAATTTAGATTGGTAAAACACACATTCAGGATTTCAGTGGAATCCAATGCAACCACTTCCATAATGACATTAAATGACTTGATGAATAACGCAGAAGTGTGTTAGAGACTGTTTCAAATAGAACATGACAATAAGAGCGAGGTTTGAACTGCTGTCTTTGCTGCTTGAGGATGATTCAAAGGAGGATGATTCAAATAATGCAAACATCTGACAGGAGAAGGTCACCAAATAACTAGTCTTAAAGTGTAATTGCACAAGAAGCAGACGTTTCGTGGCAGGAAAAAAAAAGAACCTTCATTGATTTCCAGCAGTGTCGGTCACATTGCTGAATATTACACAGCAGTTTAGTTTTTAAAATAAGAATAACACGCTGCAGTTTGCATCTATCCCGAAATATAAAAAACGTTTTTATTTCAATTGACCACAAACGTACTGTACATGTCAATGTGGTGCAAACAGTAGAACCAATAACAGGGATTAAAAGAAATGCCTGGCTTTTGTGATGTGATAATGACAAGCTAGTGACTGATAAACCCTCATATTAATATTGATTAAATGATGAAAAAATTCTGTATAATAAATCAAGAGGACTAATGAAATGGCATGATATGTTGTGTGTGTATTTATATCCATACGTTTTTTGTTGTCATAGTTAAAAGGGTCTGAAGGAGTTGGCCTAGATAAGCAACATCTCCTTTTCTAACCTATTTCTTAGGTTTAGTCAATTGGAAACTTCTTCCCCCTAAACTGAAAAGGATTAAATGACTGAATTAATTATTAGTGATGATATTGATTTTATTTGTTGTTGTTTTCAATTGTTTTACTACTATTTTTATGTTTTCAGCTTGTTTAAAATGAATAAACAAATAATAATCTAAAAGATTAAAATAAAAGTCTTGAGTTTTGGGCAAAATTTAGTGACCTGTGTACTTTTTAGAGAAAAAATTTTGAATTCCTTAAGAATAATAAAAAATAAGACACTTTAAATCAATTCCACCTAAGCAGTGTTGCATCATAGGAAAAAAAAAAACATTTATCTTTTGCTTCCTAATCACTTCATCAGCTGCCACTTAATAGAAACTGTAGCTGGGCAAGCAGCAGAGAGTAAGACAGTATCCTGTCATTCACACCTGAAATGTTCCAGAATCACAAACACCCTTTTTAATTAAGACACGCTCTTCCTGTTGCTCTGCACAACACATGCAACGGATCAGTGCAGATACATTTACAGCACTGATGCAGAAGTTTACCAAAAAATGTTGGGTTTTATGCCTTTGTCACAATCAGTATTTAGAATAAAACTGAACACATTAGCAATAAATAGATTTAGAAACATACAAATCCTTTAAAAATTGCACTTTTCTTTCAGTCTTTTAGTTTTTTTATTATCAGTATGCAGATTAGTTGGATTTCTGGAAATACAGAAACATGCAGATACTCACAGGAACAACTGCAGCCATAGATGAGTGTTGAAGGTGTCTCACAATATAACAATCCCCCCACAAGTGTCCGTCTGCCTTTTTATTTAATGTCATAAAGGCAGACCTCACGACTGACCAATCCTTGAACACAAACAACTGCTTGACTCCGCCCCCTCCTGCCACAGTGATGTCATTGTCAGCCGCTCAGGTGACACAGGTACAGTGTGTTATCGAGAAGTCCTTTGTTGTGCAGGCAGGATATAATTAGAAGCAGCCGTGATCCTAAGAAAAGAACAAACACGAGGGAGGGATGGGGTGAAAAGGAGAAGACGTCAAAGGGCAGATGAATGACAGGGGACAACAATGGCGAAAGAAAGCAGCAGCCTGGAACCATGAGATGCTCCAAAGCGCCACACGTCTTCAGTGTTACTCATCTGAAATGGGGAGTGAAAATCAATGATGAGACAAACAGCTCTTCTGCTGAGGTTTATGGGATGTGAGGAAACAAAAGAAGGTAAACTTGGTCTGCAACCATCGCCATTTTATTCATCATGAGAAAAGGAAACCAAAGATAACAGGCCGCCATCTTTTTAGGAGAAGATTCTGGAGTTTCAATTGCCCTGCAATGCAAGCAAGGACAACAATAAAAACTGAAAAAATAATGTCAAAATACAAAGAAAAAATACGCAGTTTTCTGTAAAAATAACAATAAAAACATCTGTGACATAAATTATTGAATTAACAAACATGTCACCTCCTATAAACTCTTACCCAGAGTTCCTGTCTGAATCACAGCTGCACCTCTATGAAGGGCCATCGGTGACACTATTCTGAGTTCTGTGCAAACTTTAAGGCTCTAACACATGGAACCGTCAGACCAAAGAATGATTTGAAACATTAAAATACATTTAATTTAGGATCCTCTTCACTGATGGAGGCTGAGTTTGTCAAATATAAAATAAAAAACACGTTTGATAAATTTTAGACCAAGTTTTTAGATATAGTTTTAGACAAATTTTAGACCAACATCATGCTCATGTTAATTATTTTTACTGTAACTACACAAAAACGTGAACACGCTGAAGTTTTATTCGTTTTTCTTTTGTCTAAATCAAAAAGGTAACTTCAACGAGAATGCTTTATTTATTTTTGGATGAATAAATTGTTTCATCTTAGTTAAATGTGTCTGTTGGACACTTCACCTTAATCCTGTTTCTTATATTTAGTTTTACTTATATTTAAACTTAACTTCAAGTTTTTCAAAAGAGAATAGTCTCAAATGGAACTTGTCCTTTGAACAGACACTATTGGAAAGCAGTTCTTTCTTGTATAAAGATGACCTGGATCAAACACTGTGATCTCTGACTTTAATTCCTCTGAACTCTAACAAAAACTTTGAAGGAGAAATAAACTGTTCTGCTTTCATCAAAAATATTTGCAAACTGTTTGGCTGACAGCAGCTGTGCAGTAAGAGACGCCGTCACATTGACCCAATGCATTATGGGAGTTGCAGTGAAATGCAGTGGCGCTGATGCAAGGCTTCATGATTTTATTTACTGTTTTACACGCTCTGACACCGGATCCTGCGGGAAGCTACAAGCGAGGCACATACGGACTGTTAGCCCCGGTTCTGCACAGACGTGCGCCACAGATTGTCCCCCATCCTCCTCCCTCCCTTCATGCTTCACTTATATCAACTGGGATTTACACCAAATGCAATTTGCGCATCAAATTGTTTTACCCTGGGTCAGTCGCTGCTCAACGTTAGTACAAAAGTGTGTTCATAAACCTGACGCTCCCACCGCGTGTGGGAGGAGCTACCGCCAACATATGAAAGATAAGGAAGAGAAATCCGGTGCATTCATTTTGAAGAGCTCCACAAAGCTGTCGACAAACTACTTAGTGTGAAACCGGGCCCTTTTTGATGAATGTGGAGCTGATATTCTGGTGATGATAAATGTTTTTTAGATCAGTAAAAATGAGTAATTTCCCACAACACACCTGACCATCTCTCATGGTACACTGGTTAAAGGACACTGCAGTATAGGATGATGAAATGTGTTGATTTAAAGTGTTTTCCTGTGAGTGTTCAACTACCAAAATAAAATACATGGAATTTTTGGAAAAAGTGGTTTGTAAACTATGTATGCTTTGTTTCAAATCAAGCACAAGAGAAACTAGTATTGTTAGAAATGTTAGATTCCTTGAGTAACACCCCTGGGTTTTACTTTCATATAAAACAGAAACAGTTTGTTAATTTTGTCTGAACCTCAAAACACATTTAAATGATAAAGGAACAGGACACGTGCATTTTTGATGCACCAGCATCCCTTGTGCTATCCTATGACCCCACCCTTACATTGACGTGTTCTCCCTACCATGACAAGGGTGGATAAAGGTGAAGAGGATTTCATGTAATCCATGGACACCAGTGAAGATCACAAATCACTGAAGAAAAAAGGTTCAGTGCACTGTCTATTGGGTCTAAATGACCCAACTCCCAATGTTAAAGTGCCTAGGATAGCACAAGGGGTATATCTGAACCAGTGACTTGACTGGCAATGTCCAATTTCATTGTTGGCCATCAGGTGTCACTGTTTACTGAGTCCTGTATCACCTGCAGGGGGACTCTATATCTATTTTTCTACCCTTGTTTTTTATATATATGTGTGTTTGATATTTTCAATTGTTCTCTTATTGCATACCTAAATGTGAATCTCTGTAAAATGGCATAATAAGCAATAAAGTTTATTTAAAAATATTATAGATGAATGCGAATTTGTTACTTTAGATATTTATTTTTGGGAAAATGGAGATTTTATTTTCCCAGCTCTGTGTACTCTTTTGTTATTTGGAGTAAAGTCTTTATTGTAGTAGGAAAATAAGGTCATTTTTCGTTTTACTCAAGTTTTTGTGTAATAAATAACAAACGATCATGGACAAAGATTCTGCTAGGGACAAACCAAAATATACTGGTAGGTGAGAGTCCAGGCAAAATCCTTAGTTACAAGTTTGCTTCCTAAAGAGGCCAAACTTTGGTTTTTGTGTTTTTATGATAACATTTGAACTCATTCAACTTTTCAAGTAAAAGGCCCCAACACATCGACTTATTAGATGTGATCTCGAGCAACAACCTATGTAGATCTATAAAAATAACAATTCTATGGAAATTAAATTGTATTGTTTTTATTTTCACAGTCTAGCACTAGCGTGGTACAACAGAATCAGACATCTTCAGAAAATGGACAAACCAAACAAGTTGAGAGGAAGATCAATCCTAAAAAGATGAAACAGAAGAAAAAAGTGACGTTCTCTGAACCAACTGAGCCTCCTGAATCTGAGCCTTTAAAACCATCCACCAACACCCCAGTGAGAAAACTAAAGAGAAAAAGACAAGAAGACAAAGAGGAAGAAGAAATAATAAAGCCAAAGAAGATGAAAACTCCTCTAAAAGGTAACTATACTGACACGGACCTCATGGTTTTATCAGTCAACACTATAACCTGTAGAATGAACAGAATAGATTAAATTCTATTTTTTATTTTTAAAGGACATTTCACTAATAATTTGCCAGTATAGGGCAGCAAAAATCAATGTAAAGGCAGAAAAATAAAAAAAATAAACTATCATGATAAATTAAACTACCAGGTCATCATGCTCCTCTCAGGCTATCTCAAAAGTTGAGTTGCTGGTGTTTTTAAAGCTGCTTTGTAAGAAGTAGGAGTTGGTTTGTGGGCCTCAAAGCTCATGACAACAGTCAGTTAAATCTTTGATTTTAAAAGAAACACTGAAATCCTAAGATTGTCTTATGACACTACAAGCAGACATTTTTTCTACCTTTATTTTCTCTGTTAGTTAGATAAAATTTCATACTAGGGGGCCGGTTTAGCTCGTGCTGGTTTGCGGCGCCTTCCGTCCGTGAAACCAGGGCTCGAATTCGGGCTGCTCCCTATTCCCTTCTCTGGTGCTGTGCCGGTCCCAAGCCCGGTTGGATTGAGAGGGTTGCATCAGGAAGGGCATCCAGCGTAAAAACATTGCCAAGTTAACCATGCGACTCATCCTCGTGGGAGGGTTGTTTCGCTGTGGCGACCCCTGATGGGAGAAGCCGAAAGTGAAAGAAGAAGTTAGATAAAATGTCATATTAAAACCAATGTAAATTCAAAGAAATACAGCTGTGCTTCTAATTTTTCATTTTCAGATTCTAGCAGCAATGAACCCCAACAAAGTGGAACGACTTCAAATGATGAAGAAACCAAACAAGTTGAGAGGAAGCCCAGTCCTAGAAAGAAGAAAGAGAAGAAAGAGAAGAAAAAACACATATTCCCTGAACCAACTGAGTCTCCTGAATCTGAGCCTTCACAGCTGTCTACCAGCACCCAAGACAACACCTCTGTGACAATACTAAAGAGAAAAAGACAGGAAGACAAAGAGGAAGAAGAAATAATAGAGCCAAAGAATGCTTTAACTGCAAACACTCCACCCAAATGAATGTCTCTATTTTTCATTAACACTATTTTCACATTTGCTAATCACTCACACTAATTTAAAATTGTACTGAACCTTGAAATGTTTTGGTTGTTACAATCGAAGCAACCGTCTGCAGTTCACCTTTCCTAAGGTTGCTTCTTAAAATCTTCAAAAAATACATATATGTTTTTTTTTTAAAACGTAAGTACAGTTGTGCCTCTAAGTTTTATCGCAAAGGGGTATTTTCATGAGTGGTACAAAAAGAAAAGCTCTTATTATAAAACACCCTGCAATAATAAACTCTTTTCTTGTCATTTTCAGATTCCAGCTGCAGTGACGCCGAACAAATTATAAGAGATAATTCAGAGATAACTAAGACAGACACCATCATCGACCAAAGAGGTAAGATTATTCATAATAATTTTTCTTTTGATTAAATAGTTAGTATATATATATATATATATATATATATATATATATATATATATATATATATATATATATATATATATATATATATATATATGTATAAAGGCAGAATTTTCAATAATAAATGAACCAATATTGCCTTTCTGTGTTTTTGTGTTCAGATGAATTTGAAGCCAAATATGTGGAAGAGAATCAGTTTTCTGCAGGAGGTTATGGATCCATTTATGCTGGCTTCCGCAAATCTGACAACCTACCAGTAAGTGTTTCGTATGCAGCTACAGTAAAAGACTTTTTATAAGACCATGAGCAAAATACTTGGATACAGTAATTTTTTAAACAGACTGTTGATGTTTGTAGGTTACATGGTCTGAATTGACACAGATTTGGATGAAGGGGTAATATAAATGATCCCAGTTTGTCTCCTGTCAGTCATCTCACAGTCAGAAATGCTCTTGTTTGTGTCTTGCAGGTAGCCATCAAGCACATTCTTAAATGCTTCATCAGAAATAAACAACTGGTAGGTTACTTGAGCCAAAGTCTTCTGAGTATCTCTGCTCTAAATGGGTTTCTGCGCTTCTCTTCTTCATGCTCTCTTTGTTTTGATTCTTCAGGATGACAGTGGAAAAATTGTCCCTTCTGAAGTGGCCATAATGTTAATGTTACAAGAGGAATCATGTCATTCAGAGGGAAAAGCAGCACCTGTGTCCCTGTTGGACTGGTATGAGATGGGCAGAGAAGTCGTCCTGGTCATGGAGAGACCAATCCCTTGTGAGGAACTGTTTGATTACATAGAAAACAAAGGAGGCAAACTGCAAGAAAAAGAAGCCAAGGTAGGCCCGTGTGCAGTCTGTGTTGATTTGAGAGATTCTGTTTCTGCAGAAACTTCCTGAAGCTGAAACGTTTATTCAATGCAATGTTGTTTCATAAAGTAGTTAAGTGTTTGATGCATTAGCCAAAGCAGCTTTCAGCAGGTTCAGAACAGTACGAGGAAGAATACAGAAGTGTACTAAAGCTATATACACACTGGGCATGTGATGCGTGGTCAAGAACGTGCTAAACAAGGCTTCTTGCACACACAATTAGCCCATGGTGTTCACACTGGTCAAGCAGGGAGGGGCTTCTCCTTTTTCTACTATTAACCAGCGCTTGTCTGCCACCAGTTGGAAGAGGATTGGTGTAAAATGTTTATGCAGTGCAAATGTCACAATTTGGGCATAAAATGTAAACTTTTGTGATTTGGAGGGGCTGTCATCCATACGTCACTACTAAATCCGAGTCCCTGATTGATCAAAATTCAGCCTGGATTGACTTGCAACACACGTTCTTTTTTTTTTTTTTTTTTTTTTTAACTTGTCCTGTCCAACAGCTAGGCAGACAGATGAGAGCTGAGGGCCTCTTGTGTTGGACATATTTTACTTTAACAAGAGGGGTTATTAATCTTCAGACAAACCAAAGGTATGTCTGAATAAACCCCTTTTGTAATTGAGGCCAAACTTTATTAATTTCAATCATGTTTGAAAATTTTTGGTGTTGGACCGGACGGAAAAGGAAAGAGGGGAAGAAGAGAGAGGGACGTTAGAGAGAGGGGGGGTAGGAGGGTGATAATAGGAGGGGAAGGGGGGTAAGACCATGAAGCAGCATAAAGCAACAAGTTTACTGGTTGTTTATCATTATGGTAAGGTTCAAATGTAGTACAAAAAGGGCGGTGCCTATCCACACACACACTCAAATGTTATAAACACTGTTAGCTAGCTGCAAAAATGTCCACCTGTCGACATGTACACAAAACAGATAGTGTTCACACGCATACTTATGCCTTAAAACCAACTAGTGTGAAATATTTCAGTCATTCAATCATGCAAACTGTTAGTGCAAAGGTGAGCCAACACCTGTGCTCAGGTGAGTGTTTATGTTCTTCTAAAATGGATGGTGGAACGTGACAAGAAGGAGGGAGAGTGCCCAGCCATCCCCACCCCAAGACCCCCACCGCAGCAGCAGCGGCAGCCGAAATCCCCCCAACGCCACACGGGAACCGGCAGGGAACAACCGCCGTCCGGGCGACCAAGCCCGCCACCCAGGCCAGGGCCAGCAGGACCGCCGCGAGGCCCCCAGAGCCAGAGAGCAGGGAGGCACGGAGGGAAAGAGAGCGCCGCCCCAGCCCAACCAGGACAGGAGAGCAGCCCCCCCGCCGCGCTGGGAGCGCCCAACGCAGGGCCCCACCGGAGAAGGACGCCCACAGCCCCAGACGAGCACCCCACCACCACCCAGGAGTTCCGGGCATCCCCCCGCCCCCACCCCAGGTACGAGCCAGGACCCCCCAAGGGAGACCCGCTCCGCACTCAAGGCAGCCATCCGCCCGGCCCACGGTTGGTCCAGGGAGGAGCAAGGCAGGGGCCCGCCGCCCCCGCCCAGTAGGGGGAACCCCGGGGAAAAAAGAGGGCCCACAAGGGGTGTTATAAATACGGCCCGACCAGGCTCGGCCATGTTGGAAGTTGCAACACACGTTCAATGACGATGCGTTTATTTTTTTTTTTTGCAGCTTTAGAAGGAGCCTTGTTCTTGGCTGCTTCAGCTTATTGCTTCTTTTTTTTTAAATCTCTTTCAGATCATAATGAAGCAGCTAATTCGCACTGCCATAGACCTTGAGGACAGAAACATTTTCCATAAAGACATCAAAACTGATAACATGCTCATTCAGACCCACTCAAATACACCACAAGCACGTCTTATTGACTTTGGAGTGAGCTGCATGGCAGAAAAAGATTCAATCTTCAGAGTGTTTTCAGGTAGCAGATCTGCATCTAAAAATAAAAACATGTAAAATGAGCACGATCTTGACTAATGTTTGTTTTTTTCCAGGAACTCCTGCAAATGCCCCCCCAGAATTCTTTAGAGGAGTTTGTAGCCCTGGATCAACCACAGTGTGGCAGCTTGGAGTAGTTCTGTATGAAACCCTCCATTACTGCAACAAATTCTCAACAAAAGACTTTATCAAAGGGAGTCTGATGGTTCACAATCAACTGTCTGAAGGTAAGAAAGAATCTTTTTCTGCATGGATGCTTGGGCTCTGACCTTCATCTGTGTTTCTTTTCTTTCTCCAGAGTGCCAAGACTTTTTCCAAGCATGTTTAAATACTTCCAGGGAAAAGCGTGCCCAGCTGCAAGATCTCCTCCACCATCCATGGCTCAGATAAATCTAGGAGAATACGGATGAGACAGTTGAGATGCTAAAACAAAGAAAAAGAAAACACACACACATACACAGGGACAGAGAACTCAAAAGACTGACATTTTTCAAAAGTTTAGAGATGTCTGAAAAGCTAAAGTTATAAACCAAAATGAAACCAAACGAAATGATGGCAATAGTATGAAATGAAAGTTTGTTAGGTTTTTACTCTTAGAACTCTGTAGGTAACTATGCCAGATTTAAAATAGGAATTGGTTTAAAAGTGTCGTTTCCCATGATTATTAGGTCCCGTGTTTACCAACACTTTTCTTAAAGTACCCCAAACTCGCGCGACAGAATCCTTTTTTGTTTTCTTATGTTTTCTCGTTTCTGCTTCTAGGATCACCAAAACTCATGTACCCCCCCCCCCCCCCCTCCCTTTTTTAGTAGTAGTAGTAATAGGTTTTTTTCATATTCTTCTCTTTCATCTGCAAGCTTTCTTCGTGTATTTTTAGGCCTTCTGTTATCCACACTATCTTAATCCCTTTTAAAATCTTCCTTTTTGGCCCACTTTTGTATTTTGGCTGGTTTTACACCGTTTTATTTATCATGTTATATCATTGTTTTTTTCTGATACTCTTTTTTGTTTTGGTTTTCTTTGTCTAATGGACACGATTAAAATCACTGTTAGGTCCTGTAGGGTCGATGTCTTCAATCATGTCAGTCTGTAGAATTATTTAAAATATACAGAGTGGGGGTACTGAAGAACTGATGTTTGGAAGCACGACACGAGGCAGCGTTATAAAACAGGTCGTTCTTAAAACGGGATGTAGTATAGTATAACTGAAAATCCAGTTGGGTTAAAGATACAACTAGTTAAAGGAAAACTGGACAAAGGCTTCTCACTTAAGTTCAATTCCTTCTGGGTTCTCTGTCCACTGATTGTACTAATGCTGACTCTCCTGGAAAGACCTGCCTCGTTTTCCTTGTTCCAGTGACCGGGACTCGTCTGTGTTGCTGTGACCTTCATGGCTGCTGTGACCTTCAGATCTCCTCCAGAGAGAGTTTGCAAGACCTCCTGAGTCCAAATGTGATCCTAGACAATCACTACAATATGTAAAAAAGTAAATGTACCCAAAATAAATGTGTAGATGTTACAGCAGTGTCACTTTCTAACATGTTCTTCTCTTTTCTTCAGGACTCCTTGGCATGGTGGCGGTGCTGGTGGGGGGGTTCTTACAGTGTGCTGCTTGCACACTTTTTCTGCAGCTCCTTTAACCCCCCCTGCCGTCTGTGGAAAGGAGATCTCTCTTTGAATTGCCTTTCCCGAGGGTTCTTCCTAAATTCAATCTGGCCTTCAAAGGAGTTTTACCTCGTCTTCATAGAGAGCTCAGGCAGGAGAGGAGCATGCTCCGCCCAAACCGGGTGGATTTAATTGGTATTAAGACAAACCTAAAAACTAGGAGGGGGCGTGCAAAAACCAGACAGGGCTTTTTAATTCATCTCTAAAAACATAAAATTAGAAGCTCGAGAAACAAAAATCATTTAAAAACAGGAGCGTACTTAAATCTAAGTAGGTTTTATAAATTAGCATTTACATTTCAGAAATAAAAAGGTCCAATTAGGAATTAATAAAAGGGATACACGGTGGTGTAGCGGACGGCATTCTCATCTCACAGCAAGATGGCCGTGGTTCCAATCCCAGCAGGGACCTTTCTGTGAGAAGCTCTCTCCGTGCATGTGTGACCAGATCACTTCTGCGTTTTGTTTAGGGAATCAAAAGGTGTTGGGAGATTACCTCCATTTATTGAAGATCTGACAATAGAAACCACAGTGTTAGCATCCTATATTAGCTTCCATATTTGGCTGACAGGTAGAGGGAAATCAAATAATCCTTATACTGAAAAAAAATGTCAATCAATAGTTTTTGTGTTTTTCCATAACAGATCTCAAATAATAACACATATATTGGACATAACTGAGATAAAATTAGGATTCATATTGCTAACATTACAGGACACCCACCTCTCCCGCTGGACAATCAAAAAGAAAGAGGAGAGGGAAAGCAAGCGGCAAACATATAAAGGGAAGCAAGTGAAGAAGAATGCATTAGGGAGGGGCTGCCAATCCAAAGTGAATACTGGGGGGAAAGAAACTTATGGACAACGGCTATTTTTTGTAGTTAAAACAAATAGACAGATCTGGTCCGGTTACACACATGTGGGTTTTCTCCAGGCTCTCTGGCTTCCTCCCACATCCCAAAGACGTGTCTCATAGTTTAGTTGTTTTATTTCTAATTTGGTAACCAAAACAAAATTAGCACACCGAAACCTTTTGCAACTCTGACAAAACAGAAGTAAAATTAGGAGCCTGCACAAAACTGTACTAGGTTTTTTAAATTTCCAATTTGAAAGCAAAAACATGAAATTAAAAAGCATTTGCACGTTCCTAACTGTTTTTTCCAAATCTGCCAGTACAAATGATGAAATAAAGAGAGTAAAATTGGAAGGCTTGTCGTGTTTTTTGTTATTGTTTTATTTGTTGGTCAAACATAGAAACAAGGTCTAATAATCTTCCAACAAGAAATGAAAAAATCCTGTGTTTTCTTTACAAACATAGTTAACAGTATTTTTAAGTTCTCTTTAACCACTATTTAAATTAACAGCAGTTGTATTTGAAATAAACGTAAATGAGTTTATTGGTAGTGAAAAAGTAAATGACACTAAGAATATATATAATACTTTGTGTTTAGAAACAAATCTATCTATATATATATATATATTTTTTTTTTTTACTGAAAATAGTCTTTATAGGATTCTAAACAGTGAAGAAAAGCCTTAAGTGGTGTGACTACATACTGATTGGAGGAAACATCGTCTTTATAGAGTTGGTAACTGTCTATACATCCACCCACCTACTAATAAAACAACAAAATAACAGTTTTAGCATTTGGTCCACTTTTTGGAAATAATGACAAATGTTCGGTTTTTTTTACCACAGACAACTGAAATGTAGGTTTGATGAGATCAATTTATGCATAAAAACTAGTTTTGCATAAAAACGAGGTCTCAGTCACTGAGGTTGGAACTAGACTCCAGTTTTCTTTTGGTTGAGAGTGGAGAAAAACTTTCCAGATGAACAGCAGACTGAGTTGCTGACGGTATAAATGATGTAATAATTATGCTTTGAAACATTTGAAAAAATGAATCCTGATTTGGTCCCGACATTTCTCTGAACTGAAGTCCAACACGTAGAAAGTTAAAAGTCTTCAACCACAAAAATCCTCTTGCTTCAAACTAAGTGAATTAAAGCAAAGTGAGCCACTTAAAAAAAGAGGATGATGAACTCCTAACTTAATGTTTCACTGGAAAAAAATTGCATTTCCCAAAAGAAAAAAGGAAGAAAAAACTAAAAGACAAGATAAATTTAAGCGTGCCATGAACGAAGGAAACGTGGAACCAAATACTGGAGACTTGGAACTGAATGCAGGAGACGTGGAACCGAATGCTGGAGACGCGGAACCGAATGCTGGAGACGCGGAACCGAATGCTGGAGACGTGGAACCAAATGCTGGAGACGTGGAACTGAATGCAGAAGACGTGGAACCGAATGCTGGCAACGTGGACCCGAATGCAGGAGACGTGGAACCGAATGCAGGAGACGTGGAACCGAATGCTGGAGACGTGGAACCGAATGCAGAAGACGTGGAACCGAATGCTGGAGACGTGGAACCGAATGCAGGAGATGTGGAACCGAATGCTGGAGACGTGGAACCGAATGCTGGAGACGTGGAACCGAATGCAGGAGACGTGGAACCGAATGCAGAAGACGTGGAACCGAATGCAGAAGACGTGGAACCGAATGCAGAAGATGTGGAACCGAATGTAGGTGACGTGGAACCGAATGCAGAAGACGTGGAACCGAATGCTGGAGACGTGGAACCGAATGCAGGAGACGTGGAACCGAATGCAGGAGACGTGGAACCGAATGCAGGAGACGTGGAACCGAATGCAGAAGACGTGGAACCGAATGTAGGTGACGTGGAACCGAATGCAGAAGACGTGGAACCGAATGCTGGAGACGTGGAACCGAATGCTGGAGACGTGGAACCGAATGCAGGAGATGTGGAACCGAATGCTGGAGACGTGGAACCGAATGCTGGAGACGTGGAACCGAATGCTGGAGACGTGGAACCGAATGCTGGAGACGTGGAACCGAAATTCAGGAGACGTGGAACCGAATGCAGGAGACGTGGAACCGAATGCAGGAGACGTGGAACCGAATGCAGAAGACGTGGAACTGAATGCAGAAGACGTGGAACCGAATGCAGGTGACGTGGAACCGAATGCAGAAGACGTGGAACTGAATGCAGAAGACGTGGAACCGAATGCTGGAGACGTGGAACCGAATGCAGGAGACGTGGAACCGAATGCAGGAGACGTGGAACCGAATGCTGGAGACGTGTTACGCCCCCTTCTGTGTCTAGGGGTACCTAGGGGGGCAAAACATAAAAAAGTAAAGTTTTGGCTACCAAATTGACTGTAACAAAAACCCCCAAAGAAAGTCTCCGTAAGAAAGTATAACAGCTTTATTTACAGATAAACAACCAACAAGAACTAAAAGTGAAGCAGAAAGGCTTCTGGGTGAACCCAGGCCAAAATAACAAACAAAACCCCATCTAACTGAAACATGTAATCTTCCCTGTAAATGAAAGAAAAGGGAAATCAAAGACAAACACTAACCTTCCTAGACTAACAAAAACAGGAGAAAACATGTACTAAAGAAAATGGCAGTTCACTATGAGGTGCCGTGTAGGACATTATTCAGAATTAGCATTCACATACACATGTGAAATCTCTCACACACACTAGTGAAATGCTTGTATACATACAACTGAAAATGTATTCATTCACATACACATGTGAAATCTCTCACATACACATGTGAAATCTCTCACATACACATGTGAAATCTCTCACATACACATGTGAAATCTCTCACATACACATGTGAAATGCTCTCACACACACTACTGAAAATGCTCTCACACACACTACTGAAATCCTCTCACACACACTACTGAAATCCTCTCACATACACTATCCAAAATGCTCTCACACACACTACTGAAATTTTCGACAGAAACGGAAGGCATTTCAGTAGAAACGGAAGTTGGCTGATTATCGCGAGATAATCATTCGTCTGAATCATTCGAAAATGGCAGCCGGTTGCGCAAGGAAAACCACCGAAACGTGTAAGTATATTAAAAAATATCCAGTATCTGTTGTAAAATATATTTGTAAATACTTAAGATGATGTGTTTAATATGTTATATTCCTCAATCAACAACCTAGATTGTTTTGAAGCTCATCAATTTCAGTAATGCTAAAGCTAACGCTAACGCGAATTAGCGCCGAAGGCTAAAAACAAACGCTAGATATTACATCAAAAAGCAGTGACTTCTAACCGTAGTCACAAGTTATTAACACATGTTTTAAATGTGTTCATATATGTAGGGACAGACGAGGATGAGGAAAATCCGATCCATTTGCGGATGGAGAAAGATAGCCTGTTTGTTTTCAAGCTAGCTCGTGCCAGATGGGTAGAGACATATGATCAGATTTGACTTCATTTTAATAAACGGTTAATCGTTGTCGTACTGGGTTAAAGGTTTATGTTAAAGACCCAGAAGAGAGAGGAGGAAAGGGCTAGAAGGGAGGAACAGCGACAGGAGAGTCTGTTAAGTTTACTTGAGTTGAAATTATTGTTCTAAAATGTAATGCAGCCATTGTTTTTCCAATTTGTTTAATAAATGTATGAACAAAAATGAATAATTTACATGTATTATTTAAATCTGAGCTATTTTTAACAATCTTAAAAGGATTTTCATATAAATATCAGATGTACATATTTAGAATTTCGTTTTATATGTTAATATTTATTTTTATACATGTTAACAATAATCCTGGTCTTCTAGAGTCATGTGTGTCACAGTTGGAGCTGAAAGGAAAGCAAAGATTTGTCCTTGCAGACAGACGTGACTCTGCTCGTCCTGCATGTTCCTGGTGTGGCTCAACATCTGTGGCTAAGCAGTCGCCTTTGCTGATGCACAGAATGTGCAGAATTGAACTGCAGGCAATGATTTTCATTGCAAAGGTTGGTTTTACTTCCAGTGCCCTCAGAAATATTGCTCTCCTCCTCATCTTTATCATGCCAAATGCTCTCTTCACAACAGAGCGTGTTCTGGAGTGGTTCTGGTTGTAACTGCCTCAATGGCATTCCTCATGGGTTCCCTGTAGGGTGTCAGCAGCATGATGGGATGTGCAATGCAGGGATACCCACCATCACCCAAAAGGATCCTTCAGGTGGGTTTGTTTGATTTACATAAATTGGGCTTTTACGTAGAACCCGTGAATCATGGATTGATCCTGGATTCTCAACAAAAATATCTATAAATTTGGCATTAGAGTCACATACAGCATGCATTTTAATGGAATAAAAAAGCTTCCTGTTAAAATAACAAGTTGCATTATCTTTTAGGGCCTTTATTCTTATGTGGCAGCCATCAATGCTCCTTGTGACCCTTTGGAAGGAGAAAGACCAAGCGAGCTGCTAAAATCCAGAGGCGACTTATGGTAGTTCATTCCCACTGGGAAGCTGGGTGACCCTGCTCATCAGCCGGAGGATGCGGTCTGCCGTCCTGTGGACAACATGGCTCACGGTGGACCTTGTCATGTCAAAGACTCTGGCTACCACACTGTAAGATGAGCAACACGCCAGCCAGAAAAGAAACACCAGGACGTCAGTCTCCTGTGACCCCCCAGAGTGTGAGGAACCCGAAGCTGATGCTTCAGGACCATCGACCCAGATGCTCGATGGTCCTGCGGGTCAACCGAAAATCCAGTCTTGTGTCGGACTGACCGTCAGCGTAAAGGGCCAGGACAGACACCTTTGTGTTGGTAAAGCAGTAGAGAAAATGCAACATTAATTATTTCATTGAGGAAATTAAATCACATTTTTTTAATGTTTCTATTTATTTTGATGTCTTACATTTTAGAATATGAAGTATTTATTAATTCTGGAAAATCTCGTGGTTTTTATTTGGCTGGGTTTTTGGATTTTCATTTAAACTTTTAAAAATGAAAGTTTTTGTTTTGTTTTTGTTTAAAACAAGTGATATGGTTTGACTCTGAATTAAAAATTCTAAACTTTGAACTCACAAGTGTTTCATGTAATTGGACTACACAACTCACTTGAAAAAGAATGTTAAACTCTTACCCAGCAGACTGTGTAACCTTGAGCAGGATTAGTAACAAAGTTTAAGTTAAAGTTTAGGTTTAACTAAAAAAAAAGCTTTAAGTTTAACTCACAAGTTATTCTGTCTGGTCAGGGCATCCAGAGGAAATCTTCTGAGATGTCTGCTTGTCCTTGCCGTCCTGTGATGCTGCATATCTGCTCGTTTTCAGTTTGATCTCACGAAAAACGGTTGAATTATTGCCAGGAACACGGACAGATTCATTTTCAAAGCCATTTTCAGTAAGGTGTAAGAAAACTACAGAAAAAAATGCCTCCTTGCAAGAGCCCGTTAATCGTTCAGCGGCACAAAAACAAAATAAATATTGGCATGAAAAAATAACTTGGGGGTTTATTTATGAACAAATACATTAAATCAACACCAAAGTGTTTGTAATTTAATTATTTATAAATCAGTCACGTTTTCCATGATCAGAACACAGCAGATTCATAAATAGTCTTTGTAAAATGTTCATATTTATTATGTTTTTACTCTGACAAATAAGTGTCATTCTCCGCGTTAAATAGGAGTAGTTCGCCTCCAGACCAGGTGGTGGCGGTAATGCGCCACTTTGTTTCCGTGTCAAGCGCGTTATGAACAACACCCAAAAGAAAAAAGTACTGAGCACGGGTGTCTGAATTGCTTTTAAATTCAGAGAACTATATAGAACTATATAGTTCTGCACTATATAGGGTTTTAGTAGTTAGGGATCAGGGCAGGAATTCGGACACAGGTTCATTTCCACTGAAATGCCTTCAGTCGAGCAACTTCGTTTCTAACAATAAAGTAAAAAAAAAAAACGTTTCTACTGAAATGCCTTCCGTTTCTATTGAAATTTTCACATGTGTATGTGAGAGCATTTTCAGTAGTGTGTGTGAGAGCATTTCACATGTGTATGTGAATGCTAATTCTGAATAATGTCCTACACGGCACCTCATAGTTCACCCCTACAGCTTCACTTAAACAAAATTACAAACCAAAAGACTAAACAGAGTGGACAACTATGAAGGACCACAAAATACAAAACAAAGTGCCACACAAACTAAACAGGTGGTGAAGTCAAAAACAAAATCGAGAAGAGGGCCAAGCTGCAATGAAGACTTGTTGCTGCAATGGAGACTTGTTGCTGCAATGGAGACTTGATGCTGCAACAGAGACTTGTTGCTGCAATGGAGACTTGATGCTGCAACAGAGACTTGTTGCTGCAATGGAGACTTGATGCTGCAACAGAGACTTGTTGCTGCAATGGGAACTTGTTGCTGCAAGGCTCCCTTCTCATGGTCTGGAGGTCCAAGTGGTGCTTTTGAAAACACAAGTCCCACTCTGATTCAAATCAAATACACAGAACATAGAATAAACAGGACCAAATACGGCCGCAGCCGTAACAACGTGCCCTAATGGATGGGAACTTTTTATTAAACACAACTAAAAAAAGAAATAAACAGAAACACAGGAACTCTGAGGTGATAAAACACTTAAAATTAGAAAAGAAAAAAAAGGCAAAAGGATTGAGATGTGAGGAGCTGAAAATATTTGAAATATGAATATTATTACAATTACCAATACAAAACAAAATGTAACTTTACCAAAAATCTTTTTTAAGAAAATTATTTTAAATTAAGACAACAGATCTAATTTTTAATGTATCTATTAACCAAATTTATTTATACCTTTAATGTAACCCAATCATATCATGAAAATTTGTTTTTGAAGGACTCAGAAGCTGAAAACTTGACAAATATGAGAAAACGAAACCATTAAACTGAAATTATAAACCCAAATCTACTGAGAGTAACTAAACGAAACAGCAGTGCTCTTTTGGAAACACAAATCTGGTGGGATGTTGGGAAAAGTCTGAACAAGAAAATGACTGAAAGGTCAATAAGGACAAAGCAGAAAACAAAACCTTTGGTCCATCCAGTCCAGCTGTGAGAAGATTGGAGCTGCACATCTGAATGAAACAGCCATCAACAAAAAGGAAGAAAAACCTTTGACTTTCAGTTACACAAAGTTGAAAAAAATAAAATTAAAACACAATGTGGAGAAAAAGTAAAAAAGGCCAAAATATAGCAAATAAATTGAGTCATTAGCCTGTAAACTCAAAACAGTAAGTAAAATGATAATCAAAGAATAGGTCAAATGAAATAAAAATATATGGCCATTTACTAAATTAGCTATAAATAATGTCAAATGCCCAAAAGAGAATTCTATAAAAGTTAAAAATGTCAGTAAGAATACAGAATGATGTAAATTTGATGTTTGATTTGATGAATTAATAGAAAAGTTCAAACATTGATGAAAGTTTGATTCATCTCTTGTGGAGAGTTTTTTGAAGCAGCTCTAAAGTGAAGGAATATTGGTAAAGGCTGCATCAGGAATATATTTAAACATGCTTCAGCTTTTTCAGTCATTCAGCTAATTGTCTAAGAAAAACCTTTATTAAATCACCAAAGAAGAACAAGAGAACAAATTTAATCTACATTTACAGAATCAGATTACGGTCAATTTCTATTTCCTGACCCCCCGAGCTGTGTCATACATTAACATTAGGGCACATTCAAACACACAATGACATGTAACCTCATGAAAGCTTCATGACGATTGGCAGAGGAGGTCCATAATATATCCATGGAGTCTCAGCAAGACATGCAACTGATCTCACATTCAGGAGGGAAATGAATAATCTCTGGAGCAGGACGTCTGGCATCCTTTAGTTGACGACGAGCTAACAGAGTCTCCAGATGAAAGTTACTTTGCTTGTGTGCAACATTCTCTTGAGCCAAAGGATGAGAGTGCAGCTGCAATTGACCCATACCTTTTACAGTGTAGCAGTGTTTTTCAACCTTTTTTGAGCCAAGGTAAACATTTTTTACTTTGACAAAAAACCCGCAGCACACCAGCAACCAAAAAGAAAAGAATGTAACTCTGTTTTGAGTGTTGTCACAATCTCACGTGCATTTTTTGTAATAATTGAGGCACAAACAATTTGAAGTTGCAGCTGTTTTACCTAAAAGTTACAATAGTATTCAATAATAATTTTCAACTAAATTAGTTGAAAATTGGCCCAGGCTGAGCTTTCCTCAATGCAGAGCTTAAGTATGCTGTGGTTGATGAATGATGAATGAGAGTCAGCTGTGCAGCATCCAGGAAGTGTGCACTGGGGCATGCTGGGAGTTGTAGTATGACCAGGGTTGTGTCCGAATTCCCACCCTAACCCTTAACTTCTGAAAAACTATATAGTGCGGCACTATATAGTGCCGTGAATTTGAAAAGCAAGTCGGACATAATGCTCACTACTTTTTTATTTTATTTTATTTTATTTATTTTTTTACTGTGGATATGACGTCATCAATTTCACAAAGTTAAAATCGAATTATCATGAGCGTTTTGCGACTATTATTTATAAGTCCACTGTCTTCTGAAGATATATATATATATGTATATATATATATATGTATATATATTTATATATATATGTATATATATATGTATGTATGTATATATATATATGTATGTATGTATTTCTTGATAACAAATCATTTTCATTTGATCAAGTTTTATTATTTAAGTTTTATTTGGTGGTTGTGATTTAGAAACAAACATTGGCAATTTTTGTCAACAATAAATTAATCTTAATGCTGGTTTTCAATTTTTACACCTTAAACATTAATGAACCAATTGAAACAAACAAACTAAAAAGACTTAATGATCCTTGAAGAAATCAAAACTATTTCTGAATTCCTGACTCTTGACGTTTTCATTAAAAAAAAATTGTCAAAATGAAAATGTAACTAAACAATTCAGAAACAATCACATTATTTTGTTTTGTGTAACCCTTGTGCTATCCTAGGCAATTTAACATTGGGAGTTGGGTCATCTAGACCCACTGGACAGTGCACTGAACCTTTTTTCTTCAATGATTTGTGATCTTCACTGGTGTCCATGGGTTACATGAAATCCTCTTCACCTTTATCCACCTGTGTTATGGTAGGGAGAACACGTCAAAAGTCATCTTGACCCCATAGGATAGAAGGGTGAAAACACAAATTCAGGGCAGGACAGCCAGTGTTAGGAAAAACTCTTGTAGAAAAGAGAATGAAAGGATGTTATAGTTACTTTTGGTAGCTTTAGACACCCAAAGTAAACAGAAAACCTTAATTTTTATGTTAAATACGTAGAAATCAAATTATATCAAACGTCATTGACTGACGTTGTGACGATAGTTGACCACTAGAGGGAGACAAAGTTTCTTGAATGCTAACACAGACAATATAGTTTGGTCTCAAAACTCTGTAACCCATATAGAAAAATATTATTTCACTACCAAATAAAAAAGACAACTCAATGTACATCCAGGAGTCCGAAAAGCTGTGATGAGGTGCTGATTGATAAATAAAATTAAGAATCACTATAATAAAATTAAATAAGTAAAAAAAAAAATCAACTTAAAAAACCTATTCTGTTATTTGTTGTGTTGAAGAATAATCTTTAAAACATAGACTCATAAAAACAAAAACCTAATAGTAAGTTGCAAAATCTTTCGAAACAATCACTGCAATCAAACAGTTTCTGTCCACTTCTGCACCTGTCAACAGCTATTTTTTACCCCTTCCTCAGGAGAAAAACCAGTTGTCAGGTTTTAATAGTAAAGTGTTTCACCTCCAACAGACATAGAAGTTAAGTAATCTTAATGAACAACAGTTTAAAGCATGATCTGATTTTAAGATTTTTTTGTTTTTACTTTTGTCTGTTTTTTTATAGCGTTACAACCTCAAATCTGTAATTACAACTGCTCAAACCTGCTGCTGCGTGTGTGCGAATCTGCTGCTACATCTGCGCTCGGACTTTTGACACATTCCTTGCAAGACATTTGTTTCAAAACTGATCTGTGTCCGATAAGGGGGAGGGGGGAGTCAACCAATCAGTGTGCAGGACTCAGAGGAATTAGTAAAGTTAGAAAGATCTTCACAGACAATTCTGTAATTGAAGAACTTCTGAACACATTTAGGAGAAGATAAGGACACATGCTTGAAACTAAGAAACAGTTCTGACAATAGGTGGAATCCTCATCATTATACTCAATCATCGGATTGATTGATAAGCACACAAGGCCTCTTCATTTAGTGTCATGTCAGCAGTTGTTGGAAAGGAGTTTATTTACTATTAAAAGTTCACAACATTATAAAAAAATAAGCTTAAACTGTAACCAACAAACCCATCATTGATATACAAATCAGGCTGCTTTGAATCTCGACGTGAAGACTTCTGATGAAACATTTGAACACCACTAGATTTTTAACAAAACAGCAAAAGTCAAAAACTCCGGACTTCAGAACGAGCACTGACCGCGCACGCGCTGCGAGTCTGAGACACCCCTCTTCTTTTTCCACGGAGGTCCTCACGTGAATCGGGTGTGCACAACTCCTGTGATGTTTGCATCTGAAGTAAGAAGGATGAGCTGGTTTGAGCATTTCTGTGAACGTGTGAAGCTCAGGGGAGGGAGGAAAAAAGACGGAACAGTTCCCAGCCAGGCGAGACTCAAAAAGTTCGGTTCGTTCGTGAGCGAAGGTTAAGGAGTTCTGGCTCTGATCTTAGTTCCTCCTGACCTGTTTTGGACCACCGGCTCTGGCTGCGCACTCTCTTGTGTGCAGACTGAATCAGGCCGAAATGTTGGAAACAGTTTGAATTTGGAGAGTCACGTGCACGTCATGGTCACACGCGCGAGCTCAGTTTCATTTAGCGCACTAAGGCTACGTTCACACTGCAGGCTGAAACGACCCAATTCCGATTTTCTTGCCCCTAAGCGACCCAATTTCGATCTTTTCATGACAGTCTGAATGACACAGATCCGATCTTTTCAATTGCGACCCAGGCCACTTGGGTTTGCCGTCCTGAATCCGAAACGTATTCGATCTTTTCAATTGCGACCGCCGTCTGACCGGCCAGGCCACCTAAATCCGAATCGTACGTCATCGATACGCAACAAACGTCATCATTCTGCGTTGAAATAGGCGGGAACGAGAACGTAAACAGCAACCACGGCGGACGATGCTGCAGAGACCCGTCAGTGGAAGGGAAGCGATGTCCCCGATTGTATTAATATTTGGGGTTTCAGGCCGAACTCCAGGGCTCTTATCGCGACCGGGCGGTAAATTAACAGCTAAATGGCCGAGCGTGGTGTTGAACATTTTCTCGCGAGTACTTTTTTTTCTTTCTCCCCTTCCCGACCGTGGTCAGAAGCGCGGGGGACCCAAGGCGGATCCTCCTCCTCCTCCTGTTCTGACCCATAGATTCTCCAGGATTCTCCGGAATGGGTTAATAAAGAGTCCATAGCATTTTTATTCTGGGGGAAACCTCTTTTTATTACCGTTGTCCTTCCTCCGTAACACACAACATGAAATAGAGAAACTGAAGCCTTTGAGCTGATGGAAGGTCATTATTTGGTTGGAAATCAGGGGATCTATAAAGTTCAGAAATTCCTGGGAGAGGGAGCTTTTGGAAAAGTGACTAAATGTACTAAATTGGGAAGTCAGGAAATGTATGCAATTAAAATCATAGCACATGTTGAAGAAGGCAAGGAAGAGTTTGAATCCATGAAACTAATCAAAGCTCTGGATCCCGATGAGAACCACTTGATAAAGATGTATGAGTGTTTCTCATTTCAAAATGTGATTTGCTTGGTGTTTGAGATCCTGGAAGAAAGCTTGGAAGATTTCTTAAACAAAAATAAATGTAAAGCGACACCTCTGACTTATGTCAGAGCTATTGCTCAGCAGATGTTTCAGAGGAAATTATCTCTTTCCACCAAAAAGCGAATACGAAACAATACGAGCTATGGTGCAGATATTTGGTTTACCAGAAGCTGACGTTCTCCATAGTGCAAAGTACAAAGAAGCCTTTTTCACTATGGACAACGGTCACTGGAGACTAAGCACACCAGAAGAATACACTGAAGCAACTGGGGAAAAAGTGAGAAAACTGAATCATGTGATAGATTTTGATGCTATGATTGATCAACATCGGGATATGTATCAAATGTACGATGATGACGACCACAAAGCTTTCCTGGACCTTCTCAAGCGCATTCTGGAAGTTAATCCTGAGCGAAGAATCACGCCGAGTCAAGCCCTCGAACACGACTTCATCACCATGAAGCACCTTGCAGGAAAAAGGTGCTATCAGGATGAAGATGTCGTGGGACACAGGCAGCTCGGACGAAAGAAAAAAATGAAAAAAAACCTCTCCAGTGATGAAATTGGTTCTTGAAAGGTCTAGTAGCCACAAGTGTTTTAGGCGTGTTCTGAAGTTTTTTCGTGAGCTTTTGCCTTAGTAATGTTAAATTAGTTTGTGTTTTCTCCTGGAGCTCAGGTTTGCCCTTAAAAAAATCTCTATGGCTTATTCATATTGTTGTTTATTGTAAAAAGTGTAAAAATTAAAACTGTTTATAAAACAAAAATTCTAATTATTTATATTTGTAAATCAATCAATCAAACATATGAATAAATCAATGAATGAATGAATGTAATGCAACCACAGGGGAGCACAATCCAGTGCTCTCTCGAGCCGGTCCCAAGTCCGGATAAATGCAGAGGGTTGTTTGAAAGTAAAACAAAATTATATATGTGAGTTATTACATATTTCATTTTAAACTAAATTATTCCATCCATCCGTCCGTCCGTCCGTCCGTATGTATGTACAGTATAGGTGCCTTCAAGATTCTGTTACATTGCCCTGATTGGCGTCACCATGGCCCTGCTCTGGAGGCGAGCACCTGTTGGGCAGGGCTTATCTCTTTGATTCTAGCGCATAGAGCTGATGTGGGATCACTCCACTGTGATGTGGGATCACTCCCCCTGTGATGTGGGATCACTCCCCCTGTGATGTGGGATCACTCCCCCTGTGATGTGGGATCACTCCCCCTGTGATGTGGGATCACTCCCCCTGTGATGTGGGATCACTCCCCCTGTGATGTGGGATCACTCCCCCTATGATATGGGATCACTACCCCGTGGGCCCACCACCTGCAGGAGAGCTCAAAACGGGTTGGTGCAAAGTGGGTTGGGAGGCAGTCGAAGGTAGGTGCCTCAGTGGCTGTAACCACGATGACCAAAGTTGGCTTTTGGAACTTGACAAGTCAACTCTCTAGGAGGGAAGAAGCCTGAGAGACGGGTTAGACTCACTACCATTCTGGAGTTTTTCCTGGTGAGAGGGGGCAAGCTTGTGCAGACATACTTGTGAGCCCCCAGCGCAGCCCCCAATTGTTGGACTTCACCCTGGTGAACAAGAGGGTCATGTCCCCTCACCTCCAGATAAGAGATAGGTCTCCGACTGTGGTTTTGGTCTACTAAACGAAAAGCAGATAAGAGTACCCAGCCTTCTTGGTGTTTCTTGGAGGGGTACTAAAAAGCGCCCCAACCGGGAACTTCATTGTCCTCCTGGGGTACTTCAATGGCCACATATTTAACAACAGTTGCACATGGAGAGGTGCGGATGAGAGTAATGACCTCCCCGATCTGAACCAGAGTGGTGTTTTCATGTTTGGACGTCTGTGCTTATCAAAGTTTGTCCACAATGAACACCATGTTTGAGCACAAGGGTGTCCATCAAAACACTTGACACTACAACACCCCAGGCAGGAGATTGGTGAGATTGATCAACTTCGACGTCGTTCCAAGTGACTTTCAGCCGTGTGTCTTGAAGACTCGAGTAATGAGAAAAAGGGCAGAGCCTTCAACTGATCACTACCTGGTGGTCAGTTGGATATGTTGGCACGGAAGGAGACCAGAAAGACTTGGCAGACCCAAACGTAATGTGGTGGTTTGCTGGAAACATCTGAATGAGCCCTCCGTCAGGGAGGTCTTCAACTTCAACTTAGCTTCAAACAGGTACAGATGGAGGCTGGAGACATTGAGTCAGAGTGGACCATGTGTTTTACCTCTATTGTCTATGGTCGTAAGGTCTCTGGTGCCTGTCTCAGTGGCAATCCTCAAACCCAGTGATGGACACTGGAAGTAAGGTATGCTGTCAAGCAGAGGAAGAAGTCTTACCAAGCCTGGCTGGCTTGTGGGCCTCGGCAGGCTAAGGGAGCTGACGCTCGGGCTGTTGTAGAAGCAAAAATCTGATCCCGAAGAGTTCGGTGAGACCATGGAGAAGGATGAATATTAAGATCAACTTTCTTCATTCCAGTTAATGTAGCATTCTTCATTCTTTTTACTTGGCAGTTACAGAGGAGTTATAGAGTCAGATGGAAGACAGCAGGAATGACTTCCTGTACCATTCCGTAGATCAGCGGGGTTGCAGAGGGCGGGAGGGATTGTCAATTAGGGTCAGCAATTTAGCCAGCATTCTGTCCTTCGTTGTCAGAAGTCAGAACTCTGTCTCCCCTTCTGGTCACTGGTGGGAACCATCTCCACAGATCTAGCCACGCCACATCTCATCTAACTCTCATTTGCCAAATCACTTGCAGACTGCTGAAACACTGCACTGAGCCTCACTCAGTGCAAAGTATAGTTTGTGGCTTCATTACCGAGCATTGTATTTGGACCTGATCTTCTTTTTTCTGACCCTGTGTCTGACTCAGTTTGCCTGCCGCCTGCCCCGACTCACATCTGGATCCTGACTACCCCTGTCTCTCCTCTGATGTTCTCATGCCTATTATTGACCCCTGCCTGCCTGACCCTTATTTTGCTCTGTGGACTTTTAGCTGAGCTAATAAACCTGCTGAATTTGGATGCAGCCGTCTGCCTGTTCTTGTGACAGAATACATGAAACTAAAATGGAAAAGGAATCAATTTAAAATTAAAACAAAAAATAAAAAAATGTACAATACATAAAACTTAATAGACATATAAAAGGATAAGAGTAAATTAATAAATAAGTAAAAAATAAATAAATATATATACATACAAATATATCACACTGGTAAAAAAGAGAACATAAATTATTATAATATCAAATAGGTTCCTAAATTTCAACTAAAAGCTAGATCAAAAAGGTTGGTCTTAAGCCTTCCTTCAAAAACATGAACAGTTTCTGCGGCCCTAAGGCATGCTGGGAGGCTGTTCCACAGGCGAACTCCATAAAAACTGAATGAGACCTTGACGAATGTTTTAGTTTTAACTTTTGGGATAACCAAAAGGCCTGTATCAGACGACCTCAGGGTCAGCAAGGGCTCATACTTAAAAATCATATCAGATAGATATGACAGCCTGAGACCATAAAAACATTTATAAACCAACAAAAGAACTTTAAAATCAATCCTGAAGCGAGAGAGAGCCAATGCAGTGATTTAAAAATCAGTTTCATGTGTTCCCGATATGCCAAATTTATTATTGCACACATGATTACGTTTCTTATGACGATACTTATAAACTGCATATCATGAACAGAGGAGACAGACTAATCTTTGTTTGAAAATGCCCAATGATCCTCAAGGGTCACAACACAACTGTTTAGGTTTCACAACACAACACAAAATAACATACTACAATTCGTCACAACACTAAAAAGATAAACTCACAACGCGAAACAATTAACTCACAACATGAAACAATAACTCACAACACTAACTCAAAACGGAAGTATATCTGCAATGGAAGTTGCTGTGCTTTTATTCTGAAATTTCCATTGGGCTAAAATATCGGTAATCACGTCTCCATTCAGGGTTCATGAGATCGTTCAAAGATTCTCCCACAGCTTCTCTCCTGCTCTGTCTGAGATATGTCAGCCGCTTCCTTATGCGTGTTTCTGTGTCTCTGTGACCCACTTTGAAGTCTCACTGTCCTGCAATCATCCGAGAGGGGAAAATAAAATAAAAAAATTAGGGGACCTTTTTATTATTATTGTTGTAGCTATGAAAATTAAAAAAAAAAATCAGCTTGTTAAAGTTTGAAAGATCACAGATTCCGACTTCTCAATAACTCTTTTGATAAACGTTCAAGTGTTACAGCAAGTATCTCAATCATTGTGTATTTACACAGACTGAACTACTAATGCATTTCAAAAGAAAAAAGATCGTTTTTTCCCTTTTAATGAGAATTGTTCTCTTCCAGCAGTAAATGCAGACACAGAAGCGAGGCGGCTGCCAAGGGACCGTCAACAAAGTGCAAGTTCAGAGAAAAGACCATTCTGTAACAATCAATAATATCTCAAAAACGAATAAATATCTTGTCTAAATGTTTTCTTTATTTAAAATACAGTTTCAAGACATTTATTTGCAGCTTTTGAGCCTCTTGCAATGTTCACAATATTTCCTGTTTTACAAATTAGGCCTTTCTCCTGTCAGTTTCCTTCTCAACTTATAACCTAAAAAAAATAAAAAGACAGAGTTTTAAAGACATGTTTTTAAAAGTATTAATTGTATACTCACCCAAGCGATAGAAAAACTTCAAAGTTAATTTTCATTGATTGTGTTCTTGGCGTGGCTGTTAGAGGGTTAAACTTCATTAGAGTTGTGTCTACGAAGACTCTCATTCATCCAGGTTGATTCCATCATAATAATAGGTTTAGGGGCTGTCATCTGGACGTAGTTTTTAAAGTTAGAAGACGTTTCACTCTCATCCAAGAGGTTTTGTCAATTCTTCATTAGTTCTATTTTCTTTTTTGAAAATAAACAAAAGGGAGTTTGTTTTGTACTCTCTAATCTTTAAATCTGGAGCTGTGAGAAAACAAAATCCGCTGTCCAGTCTGCCTCCAAAAACATGTTCTAATGAGAAAAACCACTGCAGATCCTGCAGTGGTTGTGATTGTGGTTGTTTGCTTCAAACCTTTTGTGTGATTTTCTCCTTTGCACTCTGTTTTGATTAAATGAAGTTGCAGGTTTGGTGGATTTGCAGCAACACAGTAAGACGTGAAAGAGTGCATTCCTTCAAGACTCAAGCTGCACTCAGCTGTGGGTTTTTTCATCAGAGGAATGAGCGGTGCTGATCCGTACCAGGACCACAGCATCTCTGTACATCAGAACTTCACCGCAACTTTCTCTACTTCCCCTTGACCCTAAAGGCTTTCTTTTCGTTTTACTTTGAGAAGCAGTGTTTACAATTTGTTCTCTTTACTCTTATCTCAAATATGACTGATGGTCTGCTTTCTTTCTTTCATTTTTTTATGGGAATGGGGGGGTAAATAAGATAAGCCAACCTTCCAACATTTTAAGATCCATCAGACAGAAACCACATTATTACTGCTAACTTGAGGTGAGGCTACAAAAAAACCAAAGGAATAAAACAAAACTTTTTTTTTCTTTTTGCTCCTTTAACATTAATTTTAATGCATTTTTTAAAAACACGTAACCCCCCCATGCTGCCAGTCAACATGATTTTAATGCAAGAGGGGTATTTTATTTTCTTAAAGAAAAAGGGAAAATGCCAAACAGAGAGATTAATAAGACCCATCAGTCAAGCAGAAAGGTTGTTTTACCTGGATCATTACTTTCCTCTCAATTTACATCCAGAAAGATGTAAAAGTCTGAGTATAACAAGTGAAATAACTTTAGTCAAACCATATCAGACAGTGCAGACATTAAGCCTGTATAACTAGTTATATCATATTTGATGCACATATTTCTGAGATTCCCATCACATTACCAAACTTTCCCTAAAAACTAATCGAATATACCTTGATCCATGTTTTCTTCCCTGTAGTTCATCGTCCTTCCACTAGGGGCAGTAGAAAGGCTTTTCCTGCTCATTTCAAAATGGCTGCTTCCGTGAAAGCTCAAAAACACTTTTTGCAGGAAATGTTTTTAAAACTTTATGATGAAGATAAGTCATCTATTGTTATACTTCGTTTTAAATTACTACTTGCTGTCATATCTGATATAATGCTAAACTTTTTGATGAGTAAATCTCAAGAATACAGTTGGCCCATGTTTGCAATTTGTGGATGAAATTTAAGACAGTGGGTATAAGGAGCTTCCCCCCCCCTGAACTCTTATGTAAACAATTTTGTATCTTAAACTAACA
The DNA here is from genome assembly GCF_053564925.1 of Oryzias latipes. Lineage (NCBI taxonomy): Eukaryota > Metazoa > Chordata > Actinopteri > Beloniformes > Adrianichthyidae > Oryzias > Oryzias latipes. Next base: position 27,038,360 of record NC_136242.1, on the reverse strand, counting down.
TCATGGTGAGCAAAAACTCACCAAATCTATACAGAAAAAAAAAAAAGATTGCAGTTTCATTGTGTGGATTTCATCAAAGCGTTTAAAAAACAGCTTAATTCCAAAAAAGTACGTTTTTGTAAATTATTCGCTGTTAGTGGACTTTTCAGGGTTAAAAACATTATTTTCAGCAGCTTATTTTGCATCAAAACATGACAGGAAGCTCAATTGACGTTGCGTTTAAACACTACATGCCAATTATTTCCAGATAATAATTCCTTAAAAACTGCAATCTCTTCTATAAATGTAACACTTTTTCTAACTGTTTGACCACTTCCTCACAACAGAAATTATTTTTTTAAACCTTTGTGACTGTTGGAATTGGATTGAGTCATCTTTTTTTTTATTAATAGGACACATCTTTATCAATGGCAATTCTTTTAAGAGACTAATAGGATTTTACTCTTTTAAGCCTGCAGTCAAATATTTGCAAAAGTAAGTAGCAATAAAAGTCAACTTTTTCTACAAGAGGTGAATTTGATCAAAAAAACAAACAAAAACAAATTTATTCTCTTAAAGTTGGTGTTTCTGCTCTTCGCGCAACATTTAAATCCATGGTTTTATGTGGCTTCTGAAAGTGGCCAAAAGTGCAGTTACACTGACCAGATATCAGGCTTCAAAGGGCCTCGGCGGCCCGAGCACAGGGCAGAGATGAAACACTGACGCTCACACAAACACACACTGGAAGAGCACAAAGAGAAGAGAAATGTCCGACAGCTGAGATATAGCACAAGAGCCCTGGGGAGTTTCAGGGGATTTCCAGCGGGGCTATCGGACACATTGCCTGATTTACACTAACACTTTGGCTAAACTCACGATAAAAGTTCACAAAAGAAACATTGCTGTATCTGACTTTATCCATCTCAACGGCCATTTGTCTCTGCTTTCTGCTTTTCCTCTATGTAAATGAAAAAAAGGTTGTAAATAAATGTTTGCAACCTTGAAGAAATAAAAGTGAACTAAAAATCATTTTCCAGAGCAGCAACTTTGGACCTTAGAAACAGTGATTTAGAAAAGACCAGAGTGCTCATTTTGATGGAGTGAAAAACACGTTACTTTTATATTTTTCTTTCACTTAGAGGAAAGCCAAGGAATGCAATGAGGAATCTGGTGAGAGATAAAGAGAGGAAATTGGGTGGTGCTGTACTGTACTATGAGTGTTTTTGATTGGGCAATAGTTTAGATGCTTTGTAAAGAAGCATGGATGGATCTAATGATTATGGAAAAGTACAATTAGATCCTAAACAGAGAAGAATAAAGTAAAAGAAACCTGGCAGAAGAAAAACCAGCAGTTCTTAAACCTAAGCCACATCCAAAACAAGATTTAATTCTGATTTTAGCTCAAATTTACAGCCTTGCGTAAATTACATTTTATCAATATGATGATTTTTGTAATTTTAGTAACAATAAATAGATTTTTTTATTTGTAAACAACAAAAGTAGGTATTTGGACTAGTGTTTTAAAGAAGCATGGCTGGATCTGAAGTTGTTTTTAATTAGGGGGAAGTATAATTAGAACCTAAATAAAGTTGAATTTTAAAAAGGGGAACATTGAAGATGAATATAAGGAACGTGAAAAAAAAGTTCTAATACCTATACATCTAAACACAAGATTTTATTTTGTTCTTCAGCACCAATCTACAGCCTGGGTAACTAACATCTTATAAATATGATTGCTTTTATATAAATAAACGTTCTTTTCTTAAATTTGTAAACAGCAAAAATGTGGCATGTAGACTGGCAAAGAGATTGGAAATGAAAGCCTAATAAAATAACTTATTTTCTTTTTTCAAATTGCCTTTGGTATGACTTTTTCAAGCTCAAAATTACATTCAAATTTCAGACCTGCACAAACTCTACTAACGGGAAATTATGGTCACAGTCAGATGTCCAGGGGGAGAATTTATGAACCAATCAAAAAATAAGAGACACAGGTGAATCAGAGACCTGATTTGTAGAAAAACAGTCACAATATATTTAAACAGACAGAAACCACAATTTTCCATCATCTCAAACCTTTGGGTACAAAATGTTTTGCTGACATTTTTCTGGTGACCCAAATATAATAATAATAATAAAACCAGAGAAAGAACAAGAAAGGAATATAAACAGTTCCTGCATCCAAACGAGGAAACGTCCGAGAGATATCACTTAAGTTAGATGTTTTCTCCCCATGCAGAGAGCTCATTTCCATGGTGAAGAGGGATTATGTACATCTCCATGCTCGTGTCCGGGCCGCAGAGCCAGTGTGACCCAGCAGGCATATTTTAAAGCTCGAAAACATTAAATTCTGCAGTATTTACACACAGAAAGACACAAAAAAGACGAAAAACATAGTGTTTTTCACCAAATGAAAATTCAGCTTTAAAAACATCTAAACTTTTTTTCAATTAATCCATTAATAAAAATAAAGAAAGCAATATCATTGGCGTGTTCTGAATGTTTACAGAAAAGAGAGTTAATCAAATATGAGAGTCTACAGTTGAGAACATCCCATTTCTTCAAATGATTCCAGTGAAAAATCCACAAAGCGTTGAATAAATACAACTTCCCAAAAGTAGATCCACCTTAGAGATATTTACAACACGCCGAACACGAGCCTGACCGAACATCATGGCGCTCTAGCATGAAACATTTGAAGTGTCCTGCCAGGTAGAAGCATTGGTTTCATATTTACATTCGCCTGCATATGGAAACATATTCATGATGACAAATGTTGTAGTGGGAATAATGTTTTCTTTTTAGTGAGTACATCTGAAACTGTATTCATGTTCAGCAGAGGAGATCCAAAGCATACATTTCTAAGAATGACAGCTTTTAAGTCTGTTTAGAAATCTACTTCAACACTCAATTAAATTAAGAATTTGACAGAAATTGTAACTTTAACCTTCAAAGAGGTAATTGTACTTACTTTGTCTCAGAGCGCACTGATTCAAATGATATGTATTTCTCTATTTTGACTTTTTTCTATAAACAGAGATTAGATAGTACATTTAAACCCTCCATGCCTGACTTAATTTCTAATAATGAAAAAAAATATTCTTCATTGATTTTTTTCACATTTAAGGTGATGCTAAATTAAGTGCATTTAATGCTTTTCTGGTAATCAGTGACATGTGACATGAGGGGGTTAAAGACCCACTCCAATGAAAATCGTGTTTTTAGTGTTTTTTTTTAACATGTTCTTGAGGCATTTTCCTCATGTTTTTTGACACGCATAAATAAAAATTATACTTAAAGCAACATTTCTAAGTATGTCTTTATTCAAATAGTTCTGATTTAGGAACAAATAAAAAATGCCTCGACTAGATCCATGCACGTCTCCGTTTACCTCCTCCCAGCTGCCATCTGGCTCAATATAGCTCGCCATTTTTGTTCCACCCGTTATGTTAAATTGGGGGTGAGAGGGGATGTAAGCTAGTGGGAGAACGTAAACAGAAGGACGTTGGGAAGCAAGGGTGACCTTACTCCCTACCAATGTTTCTGCCCACAACTTAATGGTAAATTTCTAATGAACTACCTCCACTCTGCAGAAACTGTGTTCAAAAAACAACAACACAGGTTTTCGGATTTGGCTAAAAACTGATTAATCATAATTAAAAGACCACTGGGGATGCTTCGAAAATAGATAAAAAGGTGATAGGAGTGGGTTAAACTATGATTTATTCTTGTATAACGTGAATAATTTAACCAAAAAACCAAAACAGATGTAAAATGAAGCTGCCTATTTCTATGAATGTAACCTTTTTGCAGTAATTCTGGGGATATTTAATATTCTTTATATCTTCTAAAACGCTTGAAATATTCTTTAGGACACTACAAACTTGACTGATCACAGTTGTTGCCATAAATCAGAAAGCCTTCTACATTTCTCCAGATAGGAACATAAGCGTTAACCCACATTTTTTTAAATATGACGTCATTTGAGGGTAAAGTAAAATGTAAAATTTATTTTAATAAGATCACATAAAAGTCACCTGGCATTTTCAACAAATGACTTCAGGAAGCTAGCACAGTAAATAAAAAACAAAGCAGAAACATCAAGTTTCACGTTTCAGTCAGGCGGCTGAATTTTTCTGGGGGTGTGTTACAGGATTGTACGTCTTCCTCTGGGGGTGACTTGCATGAAAATGAAAAACAGAAACTGGGATGGCTCAGATGGACAGCTGAAGCTTGGTGAGGTTCCTTTGGTGCATGTTGTGGTGTCGCACCAACTCGTCGCTTCGGGCAAACTTCTTCTGGCAGTTCGGCCACCGACAGTTAAACGGTTTCTCGCCTGACGAGTGGAGGGAGGGGACGACAACATTAAAATGACAAAAAAGAAAAAAAGAAAAATTAAGTCAGCAAGAACGGAAAATGAAACTGCAAATTGTAATGCTGATATAGGTAACATTAAATCTGATGTAATTACTTTGAGCAATATAAAATTGTATGAATTTACATAAAAATGCAGAAGAAATGGAAAAAATAAAAGTTTACGCACTTGTTTTACCTGTATGAGTCCGTGTGTGTGTCTTAAGGTGGTCAGACCGAGAGAACTTTCTCTGACACGTCTCGCATTCGAACGGTTTAACTCCTAAACACATGTACAGTAAGCATGCACACACATTCAACAAACAGGCAGATACAGAAAACACATGTTCATCGTCACACGCGCACACGAAAACACACAGAGGGAGATAGAAGAAAAACAGTAGAGCAAAGACCTGCAGGGAAGGAAGCCATGCCATCCACTGGCCAAGACTTATTATTTGTAAAATTCAGAGCAGTACTGAACACAATTTTCACTCTGAGCACTTAATTATCCAAAAGTAACTGTCATGCAAACAGCAAAGTGGAGCAGCAGGAGAAAGAGGAAAGATTATGGTAAAAGAAGGAATTAGAAAAAAGACAGGCAGACTGAGTTAAACTGATCAAACCTGTGTGCCTCCGCTGGTGTCTTTTGAGCTGGTCAGAGCGTGAAAAGCGGCGGCCACAGTCGGTGAACTCACACTGGTAAGGTTTCTCACCTATATGGAAGAAGTAACAGCTTCATTTTGATTTTCTAATAAAAAAAGCAAAAGCAAAACGAAAATTCTCCATAGGCTACGTTCACACCGGGCTCGGAAATGCGTGTTCAAGCAACCACTTTAAAGGTGTAAATATCCGAGCTTCAGGCTTCCTCTTGCGTTCGCACATCGCTGCGCAAGTCTGTTAAGTCCATTTTTGGGCTTTATGTACAAAATACGATGCCATTGAACATGCATGAAAAGTTCAACCAGTTGAACTTTGACCCATCGGGGACTTGGATTCAGTAGTGACACATCCTATTCAACTATTTGAAAATGGATCAAGAAGGAAAAATCCACGATAGCAGTTTGTGTACATGACACCAAGTCTTCCGTTAATCAGATTAGAGCTGTGATAGAAAAAGCCTGTTATATTTGTGAGATTTGCACTGCTTCAACATTTTGGACCAAACTACTGTGAATGCATGCGCTGGTATTGTGTAGCGGCAGTCCAGTGTGAGCACCTTGTGCTAAAAATGCGTTCAAGAATAACCATTTAGTGTATTCTTGAACGCACATCACATGCTGTATATCAGGGAAACAATAAAATAATGGAGGTATGGAAAATGGCTTTTCATCTTTTGGAACATCCTTATAAGCAGAACAAAACTGTTTGTTGTCTCTCTCTAACATCTGTGTAATTGCTAAAAATGCAACAAAATGCAACAAAATAAAGAACTCTGAGAATTCTGATTAATCTAAACCATTGACTGTATGGATCTGGACTGAGTGAGCCCTCCTCTCTCGTGTTCCAAACAGGAAGTATCTGCTGGATCCAAGAAGTCAAAATCCAGTGGACTTCCATTGAGTGGTAAAGAGCTTGATCTTGCTGATCCAAGTAATGTTGAAATTTGTTCCAAACCATCAAAAACTGCATTTTTGTGTCCTTTTTATTAATAAACAAGGATTTGAACAGTTTCTTTTCTGAAAAAAAGAAAGTAATTGTCTTTAGCAAGTATGTGGAGGTTGGTGGGGATTTAAAAACACAGCTACTATCTCAGTTAAAGCATTATATGTTTGCTATTTTTTACTTTGGTTTGAATTTTCTTTCTCTCTAAGGTGAAGGGCTGAGCAACAAATGTAGCTATGGCTAAAACTGGCAAAAATGTTTCAATAAGAAACCTGATCAATCAGCAGAGATTCAATCAATGAGTTTTTACCCAACTTCTGCAAGATGCAGAAGTTGGGTAAAACGCAATGTTGGTATGACGCAATGTTGGTATGACGTCAGTTCAGTGTTTTTCCAATAATGAATGATTACTGATTTATAAATTTTCTTTGCAGCTTATTGAGAAACATTCACTCAGGCCCAGACACAATGTTCAGGCATCAACACTAAAGCATCTTAGTAATGCTTTCAGAGATATCTTAGCAGATGCAAGGTCCAGACAGAGGAAGCAGGAAGTCTTCCCCTTGAAAGCAGAGAAAATCCAAAACATTATTATTATTATTATTATTATTATTTTATATCGTAATGCTTAGGAAACATGCCACAGAGACTGATTGTTGCTCCTTGGATGGAGCAAAAAAGCAACCATCAGCCCTGTTCATCATTGTTCCTGATAGGAGTCATGACAGCAAAAAAAAAAATTCCTAAAATAAATCTAAATCATCTATGGAGACTTTTTGTGTACATTTTGTCTTTTTAAGTCAGGTTAAATTTCAGTAGCACAGGGTAAAAACCTGTTGAAGGAAAAAAGACGCAAAACTGAAGGTAAGTGTCTCCTTGAGCAAATCCCTTCACATGATTCTCTTGATTTCATGAATCTGAAAGTCACCTTGCTAAATCATTAAGTGTTAACATTCTTCTTAAAATACAGTTAGTTGGTTCACCTGTGTGTTTGCGGCTGTGCATCTGCAAGTGAGACAGCTTGAAGTAGCGCTTGTTGCATCCTGGGTAGCCGCACATGAACGGTCGCTTCTCACTGCTTTCTGACCGAACTATTGCAGGAGCAATGCTGGGCACCCGTCGCACATCCTACACACACACGCACACACATTAAAATCAGTAAAGATGGAATAAACAAAGGCCTCCTAGAGACATCAATAACTGGAACCGTAACCTGTAATTCAGACTGCGGGCCGTAAAGTCTGCCCCGTGTGTTAATAAGGCATGTCATTTGTCTGATTGTGGGTTAACTTTAATAAAACAGTCCAATATTCATGAGATTGGAATTAGCTGTCAGATGACCCCAGACTGAATGCAGCCCAAAGGGAGCTGTTAGTCATGCCTTCTAGGCAGAGCGCCATCCCAGAGCCCCCACAGCTCCCTGCAGTCTTGGTCTGAGGACAAAGACAGGAAATGACCCCCATATTTGCATTTTAGCTAACATGTAAAGTCAAAGTTAATTTAACAATGTTATTCTCATATCTGGCAGGTTTTCCTCCCTTATCTCTACTTTCTTTCAAATGTTGCACCTTTCTCCTTCTTCCCCCATGTTGCCTGTATCTCATCTGTTTCCAGCCATCTGCTCCTAATTTCCTCACTGATTAGCATAATGATCACACAGTGTTCAGAGGTCAGCTTTGTTGCAGTTGGCACTCCTGAAGTTGCACTTGATGCAAACTGGAGAGCCACTGACCACAAATTCACAGAATAAAACCTTTAAATTTCAAATTTAAAGTGATCTAAATTTATGATAAGTTTTAAGTTCTAAAGCAGTTTAAATGTGAGATTAGGATTTTATTAAATGAAAATTGTTCATTTTTATCATTCAAAATATACTGACTGAATATATTTATGTTCTTTTGGTTTCTTTTAGAGAAAACTGAAGAAAAATCAAACCAGCGTTAAAATAAAGATAATCAAGGATATTTCATTTATTAACCCCAAATAAGGTCAGGGAAGACATGATAAATAAAACTGTGTTTAAGTTTAACACCATAAAAGAGAGCATAGATATTTTAAAATACCTCTCCTTAACTTTTATTATTTTATTATTTAAACTTAATTATCAATCCATCCATCCATCTTCCTCCGCTTATCCGGGACCGGGTCGCGGGGCAGCAGTCTAAGCAGAGATGCCCAGACCTCCCTCGCCCCAACTTAATTATTTTTTTTCAATGTATTCATTTGCTTGTTTTATTTTATTTTATTTGATGTACAGCACTTAGTGTACTAAATAAAGATTGATTTGATTCGATTCGATAACCTATCAAAGGAGAAGCTAAAGACTTCTGTGGAAATATATTTTAGATATTAAAATTTAAACCTATAGAAATTGAGCTCCATCTAGATTTATTGACAAAAATTAGAGCTGTAAGGAAAGGAAATAAACAAGAAAAACATATTAATCAGTTATTAAATTATCTAAATATTGTTATTGTTTGTCAATTTTTATGTTTATATATTCTCCTAAACTATTCAAACTTGTTTTATTTGTTCATGGTTTGTTTTCTAATTTCAAATATGTATTTTTCTTCATTTCAATTGCAGTCCTCTTTTATTTTGAAAGTCTTCCTGTTGTTGGACCTGCACCTACTTTAGTCTGTCTGAATCCTGTTTTTTTGCTGTGGAATATTTACATCTGATGGAAACAACCAATACTGTTACAAATAAGCTCTTTTTCAAGCTGCAGTTTTTCATCTGCTCCCGATTCACAATTTGAATAAAAAAATACTCAGAAATGCTATTTTAAGTTTTTTTTTTTTACTTATGTCCTCCAACATGAGAAAAGTACCATACAAATATGTTAAAAACTACAAAAACACAATTTCTATCAGAGCGGACCTTTGACTCAACAAATTGCCTTATATTTTAGCAGCTCTTAAATTATACTTTAAAAGGTCTAAGCGCTGGTTTTTATTCTTTTGTTCAGAGCCAGAGTTTGTAAAAAAGGAAAGGAACATGGTGACAAATGAAGCAGAGTCCTGACAGAAATGCCTCCGCAGCAGGTCTGGAGAATCTCCTGCTCCTTGTCCTTTAGAGCCGCTGACAGACAATAATTGAGATCTAATGATTTATTAACATGAAGATCCTCCTATGGAAGCTGTATCATGACAGCGTAGCCCCAAGTGAGTTTGCAAATGGAGCCGTGAAAAGCATGCCTTCTGTCTTTGTGTGCAGCACGTACGTGAAGGTTTTTGTGTGCACGTCGGTACTCTGGTACATCTCAGCATTTTGCTGATAAAGCCTGATTATTGCATTACTCACCATCACATGCTTTTCAGGCATGTGTGTGAGTCAGTGAAGAAGGTGTACAGTAAATGCGTTTGGGATCTATTTCACCCGACGGCGACCTCTCGAACTCGATTGTGCGTGTGTGCGGCAGCGGCAGCAACAGTCCCACCTGAATGCCTCGGAAGACTCCGTGAGTGTGTATGCGGTACTGGGTGCTGCAGCTGTACACCATCGGGGTGCTGGGGTCACTGTCATAGCCAGCTGCATGACTGCAAGACAGAAAGAAAGATGATGCGATAAAATTAACACTTTATAAAATAGGAATGTCTGGATTTTTAAATCATATTAGCCTCTAAGTGCAATAAAAACACACACAAAAATGCTTGGTTTTGAGAAAACTGCACATCGATTCCACAAATTAGAAGAACATTTTACAAAGATCGAGTATGAGCTGCTGTTAGTAAGATGGGGCCAGCAGGGCAACATTATTCAGACATGTTCACCTTGTCAGTTACAGCCCATAATGCAAATCACAGACCAGACATGACTTCTGCTGCACGTTGATAATTCTTCCTCCCTTTTTTTTGTCCGAGCTCAGTAAATTTCTTCTTTTTTTTAAGAAAACAGCTCACCTGGAAGATGAGGAGAAGATATATGCTAAGATGTATGTTCCATCATCCCAAAAGCCACAGAACATGAGGTTGGATTTTACACTTTATCGCCAAAGTGCTACTAATACATTTAACAATAAAATAAAGGTAAATATAATGTGAATTAAAAAAATGTATATGATTTACTGTAAGATCTAAATATAAAGAAAATGGTAATTTTAAATTCACTGATGGAAAAAAAAAGAATAAATTGTGAATTAAAATTCATAAAATACCATCAGAGGACCACAGAGCAAAACGTTCTTTGAGGCCTAAAAACATAAAGTGTGAATGCTCTCTCTGTGTCAGATCAACAAATAACAGTCTAGATTTCTCAGATGATGACCCTCAGTTGTCTGTAGCTCTATGACACAATGTCTGTGGTCCAGTAGACCCACTGCTGCTCCAGTCCTGGATGATTCTTTTGGTTCCATGATGATGAATTTCAAGATATGGAATAATTTAGCTCAGCCTTATGCTTTAGAACTTCATGTAACTGAGATAAGCTGGTCTGACTGTGATCTGAAAAGTCTAGGTTCCTGAAAGGAGTAAGAGAAGATGCTTCATCTCCTGCAAGCTGGACTCTTGCAAAGGTCTCGTCTTCTCTTCAGTAAAAAAAGCTCATTCAGCCCAATCTTTCAACCTAAACAACTCATTTTGTCAAAACTTCAAAGAAAAACATTTGAAATATTTTTGGATCAAATGTTAAAAATGAACATGAGGTTTCAGGAAAAAGAAAGCATGAAATGCTACTGCCAATCATCTTTAAGCTGCAAAAATGTCCAGTGTAAAAAACAAAACAGAGCAGAGATGAGAACAATTACTAGAGCTCATTTTTACTGCATGAAGACAAGCTTTTGATTGAAATAAAAAGATGCTCTACATATTTACCATCTTACTGAATCACTGCTTTTTGTGGTGTTAAACACACAAAAAATTGTGGTTAACGATAAAAATAAGAGCAACCTTTTGGATTTTCAGGCAATTTATCAAGTTTTTTTGTATCAAACATTAACTTCGGTGCATTGAATCACACTGTTCTCACCTTTTCACTTCCTGCATGTCAGAATCTTGACCAAATCGAACGATCATAATCTCTGACCTTTCTAAAAATGTAAGCAGGACAAACAAGCCAGACAGTTGCAGAAAAATCCCAATGAATCGTAGAGTTGAGATTTTATTGATCACCTGTGAGTCAAAAGGTCACACCCCGTTTACATGCAACTTGAATGTTGAACATGAGAGGTTTTTTATTATTATTTGGAATATGATGACAGAAATATACATTTTCTGAAATTGATAAAACACATATTTCAAAGAAAAAATATGCTTTATACTGTTTAACACTAAAAGTAAAATTTGAAATATTAATATTCACACTGTCACTAAATCCCAACATAGCATTTAATCCAGGACTCGGCTTCAACACCTGATTGGAAAAAGAGGGGTAGAATATTTTCTTATGTATTTAGAAATCAATTCAAAGTTTTTGAATTTTAAATACATTTTATTACTAAAATAATGTCTAATAATCTAGAACAAATAATTACAGTATTTTTCATTTAAACTATGTTTATTAATTTCTTTAAAAAAAATTTAAATTGATGAAACAAACATAAATCTAGGAAAATTTTAAAGAACTACTGGAAAAACAATGTTTTTTGACCAACACTTCAAAACTATGACCCTCTAATTCCTGTTTGATCACGGACATGATGGTATGAACAGCAAACCTCACTCTGACTCGAAGCGAAGAACAAAGCCGACCCTGTGTGACACAGCTGCCTCTTATATCTCCCCACGATAACACACAAAGAAACAGAACGCTCTTGTCTATGAAATGTGTTATATTTTAGCCTGTCGGAGCGAAGGAGGAGGACGGGAGGAGAAAGTTTGCATCCTGTGCTGCCACACTGAGCCTGAGCAGCGTTCAGCCCAGCTCTCATGAAGGTGCTCTTTGTCTGTGGAGATGTTCCCACAGACAGGAGCACAAACGCTGCAACAGTTTAAATTATACCGCATGCCTCTTTGCTTGCATATTTCCATTCACTGGATTTCTTGTAAGCTTTTTTGGTTAGTCTATCAGTTTGTTGCGAAATTTGCAGAATTTCATGTGTGAGTTTGGAAGCTTAAGGTAAGAAATAGCGATTCACGAATGAACACTTATCGCTTATCAATTCACGAATCTTACTATTTATGTTTGAATGGTTGCAACAAAGGTGTCTTTTTATTAGATGCACCGCCATCTAATAAACGCCATCATACCTTCATTTAGGACAGGAGATGAGAATCAGCAAAATATCCATAAAAACAAAGATTAAGAAAGAAAGAAAGGATGTTTATCACTTTAAACAAAATCAAAAGTTTTTCTGTCAACGTCCTTTAGCAGTAAACAAAACAGAAACGTCTGTTTTCTCCACATTTTTTCCATCCTCTAAGTTTAGTTGACTACAGTGTCAGTAGATCGATGACAAGAAGACAGTAAAGGAAGACGCATCAATGACTCAATAATAATTTCTCTGAAACAACTATAGAACCCTCACAGTCCTTTAACCCCTAACTACCCAACAAAGACTAAACTTTTTGGAAAATTATTTTTTCTCCATGCTGCTTATTGCCTTTGGGGAGTAATAGTCACAATCCGTGTTTCAAAAAAAAACATTATATCTAAAAGTACTCTACTGTTTGTTGGTTGAGCAAGCAGTTATAGAGGTAACCTAAACTCACAATTGTTTTACAAAAGACATGTTTTACAGACTTTTTTTCATTTTTTGAAGAAATTGATCACAAGATTTAGGCAATTCTTGATTTCATATTTGTATTTCTATTTTTAAATTATAGACTATTTTAAAAGTTTTTTTTCAGAACTTTTTTCAGTAGACTGGACTTATGTCTCATTTTTTTCATATAAGAAAAAATTGTTATGGTTTTACTTTGAAATAAAAAATCTTCACCAACACTTTCCTTTGAGCATTTATTTACTTCCGGTGACCGTATCACAGTCGTTTGTTTAGTAGTAATTTTCGGAAATATGTCGCAAATATCTGAGTATTCAGATACTTGTTACAGCCTTAGCAAGTGATCAACACAGACTCACAGAAGAGAGATGGCCATATTTTAAAAATTGGAAAATATTCTGAGATCATGTCTGCAACAAGTGCACAGTAACATGTGTGCAATAAAATACAACCTATACAGTACATGGACTTTGCGTGCATTTGTAAAGGCTTTCCTAAACAGTGTTTAAAGGCAAACCAGGAAGGTACCATTGGAGGTTTTTTTTAAGTAGATAGTTAAAATTGGTAACACTTTCTTTGGCTTTGGGGCTAAAATTTCAAATTTTCTTAATATTTGACTCACAGGATAGTCACACAACAATTTAAAAAAATCTTTTCAGTTTTTTTTTCCTGCTGAAAATTACATGTCAAATTGACTCTTTTAAAAAAATACAATTTAAAAACATTTACCCCTATCTCCTGATCCCTTAATTATTTTAGGTGTGTGGTTTCAGCCTTGGGAATGAACCTGAATGCTTCCCCACTCCCCTGCACTTCCTCTTCCTCACATCCTTCTCCTCAGCCGGTCCTTCCTTATCTCTGCTCAGTCCATCCTCCTCTTGTTTCTCTCTGCTCCCTTCCTCCTCATCCCCAAAACTCCCTCACACCTCCCTTCCACCTCCTTTCTGCACAGAGCTAAATTGAAGCTGAAACATCAAGATTAACCTTCACCTATAAAGCACTTTCAAACAAAAATAACACAGCTCTTTTCTATTTAAGTTGAGGTTGTCTTTGCACACAAAAAGCATCATATTTGTCATCCTTGCTTTGTGCACACACGCCTCCATCACACACACGATCACTAGTTAACCATGATGAATGACTTTTGGCTGAGAGAAGAAAGGCATTTGTGAGCTGACACAGACCAGCATGCAGCTCTGCAGGTCACAGTGACACATGGAAAAGTCAGTGCAGACTGAAAGCTTTAAGGTTTGTCCGAACTCTTCACTTACAAGTGATTACTTTCTGCAAAGACAGATTAAAACTGCCAAAGGAACGTTGCCAAACTCTCATTATACCTTTTTTCATAAAACAATTACAAAAGTTCTTTTCCAGAGCAGTTTTTAAACAGAATGCACATTTTGAAAAATGTAAAGACCTTTTTTTTTTTTTTTTTAAAGGCAAATGGTTTCATGTTTTACTTTTGTTGAACAATTTAAGCGCAGGGGTCATAGGTTTATGAAAACCATGAGGGAGATTAATTAGAAACCATAAGGCAATGTCAGCAAAATGTGATCTTCATTTTTGGAGTTTCTGTCAAGTTTTACTTCAAAAAAGATTAGAATAAATATGTTTATATGCTTACTACAGGCTTGTTTGATAGTCAAGAAGAATGTGCAGAAGGGGAGAAAGGAGGCTATGGCTGTAAAGTCTCTCTGAGAGAAGTAAGGCAGAGCATCACAGCGGAAAGGTGATGTTCAAGGTTTGTTTGCCCATTGCTACCCAATCTAAAAAAAAATTTAACTAAGAAAACCCTACAAAAAATGACAAACAACTTTAAGGTTTATCCAAATCTCTGCATTTCACTCAACTAAGCAAAGTTTTTCAAAGCTCGACTTTGCAAAAAGTCATCGAGATCGTCTAAGTGTTGCGATGAGCCTGCATGCAGAGTTTGATCAGAATCTGTCGTTTCATTAATGATTTTGCAGCCAGAAATTATGTACATCCCTAGAGTGGTTCAACTTGGTGCCTGTCAATTATAATTTTGGCTTGCATTTAACATTATTGCTGTATTTAGTACTAAATTGCACCCTAATCAAGGGTTTTCTAAAGTGTTAAAGAGAAGGAGATTAAACATGAACCATGAGAGTACACAGTTGTATTTAGCAAACGGTTTCCTGTTCCATCGTTCATCCTTGGTCTTGATGCTTTGTTTTCCATTAGCTACCCAGATCTGAAGGACACTTTTATTGCTGTTCGTCACCTTCGTCTTCATGGAAGAGACATGTCTGCTGGCAATTTGAACAAAAACAAAAGATTCCTGCTAAGTTTTCTTTTCTGGCAGGAGCTGCATCCCTGCTGGATTCAACCCACTCCTGAGTGGAGGAACTGATTAATGAACTAAACACAAGAAAAAAAAAATGCTGAGATGTTCCCGGGACGATAAAAAGCAGCTGTAGGCTGCCAAAGGTTTAAGATCCCTTTTTTTTGTGTGACTACGACAGTATGTCATCAGATGCACTAATCAATAATGAAACAGGCCAGCACTTTTTTTTCATAGAAATCAGTCCAAGAGAGAGAAAACTTAGACATGAGGAAGTTGTGAATTTGTGCTAATAAAAAAACGCTGTCATCACTAAAGATGCAAGCAATGGCAGCCGACAAAAACCACGACCTGCTATGATTTCCACTTTGATCCTCTTTTGATCTGTTGTAAAAGCGTTCCCAGTGGTATTTTAATTATGATCCTGCTGTTGGAATAAAAAAATGTGCTGTTTTCTTGAAAATAGTTTCTGCAGAGCGGAAGTAGTTTGGTAGAAATCCGCCTCTGAGTTGCGGGCGGGGCTGTTGGTGCTGAGCAACCAAGCCTCCCCTCCTCGTTGCTGAGAGCTGGGAGCTTGTGGCCCGCACAGCACATTTTCTGTTGCAAATAAAATCTTTTTTTAAACTGCTTTTTAGGTGTCTACTCTTGATTCACAAAGATTTGAATAAAGAAATACTCAGTAATGAAGTTTTGAGCTTAATTTTCTTAATGTATGTCTTCTATCACGAGAAAAATGTCACAAGAACATGTTAAAAAACAGTAAAAGCATCATTTTCATTGGAGTGGGCGTTAAGTTTTGGTTGTGAGCACAGTACATCCTAAAAATAACATGAAGTGATGAAATCTAAGACATAAAAAGACTGACAGTGCAGTCTCAAACTTGAATATTAATTTAATAAAATTTGCAACTTACTCAAAGGGCCTCTACCATGCTATTCTTAAGCCTTCTATAGTAAACAACATCTGTGTATATGATAATATATTACCTTTGGCACTCTAAAGAACAAATTCAATATTGGTTATTTTCCTGATGACTTGATCTTTGAGGGACCGCCTTTCTCTCTGTGTGGATATCGCCCATTTTCTGACATCATCCTAGAGCCGGCTTTTGCAGTGTGTCTGCATCTCGCCCACGAAAACAAACAAAATCCAAACTTTTGCAAAGATGGATGTACATTTGTGCATATAAAAGAAAGGTGTTATGCCAATCACAGCTAGCTCCACGGACAAAGTGGGTGTTTGTTTTATCCCGGGGACGGTGCTGGCAGCACAGACTCCTCCTGGAAGGGGCTGTTCTCATTTATCACAATAAGAGAACCCACTTGTTTTCATGGGTTGAGAGGGGCTGGAGCTCAGAGTGCAGATTTTTAGAGGAATACTCAGAAATGTGTGAACGGATCAAAGGCTACGTTCACACTGCTGGGCTTAATGCTCAATTCAGATTTTTTTTTTGGAAAAAATTAGATTTTTTGCAAGGCCATTCACATTTCCAATTAAATGTGAACTTTTGTGATCTCCTGTGAGACCGTGAAATGACCCAGAAGTGACCCGCTTGTGCAGAAGAGTACTCAACGGTGAACGACGTCACTCGTTCTTTGCGGAAGTAGCTAACGTTAACATTAGATGTCAACAACAGTGTTGTCAACAGCGGAGCTGTTATGGCAATATTAAATTCATTTTCACAAAGGAGCAAGCACAATTACAATCTTCTCATTTTAAGAAGGCATTGGCGCCAGGATCATCTGGACCCACTGTTGTGGAATGGGGATGTGTATGTGCCGCGTGTGTGTGTGTAAGAGAGAGGAGAGAGCGCGTGCAGTGCAGGAGGGAGTGACAGGGGGGCAGCGGAAGTGTGTTGGGGGCGCGCATTCATGTTGTGTGTTACGGAGGAGGGAGAACGGTAATAAAAGAAGGCTTCCCCCAGAATAAATGCTATTGACTCTTTATTAACCCGCTCTGGAGAATCTGAGGGTCTGAATGGGGAAGTGAACCCTGAAGGACGATCCGCCTTCGGCCCTGGAGAAGGTCTCCCCCGCGCTTCTGACCACAGTCGGAAAGGAACAAAAAGTCATCACGGGAATGGTTCAACACCACGCTCGGCCATTTTGCTGGAAATGTTTTCAAAAAACGCCCGGTTGCGATAAGAGCCCTTGAGTTTGGCCTGATTAGAGCTGACACCCCAAATATGAATCCAATCTGTGACCTCGCTTCCCTTCCACTGACTGGTCTCAGCAGCATCGTCCGCCATGGTTGTTGTTTATGTTCTCGTTCCAGGCTACTTCAACGTAGAAGTATGACTTTTGTAGACCACAGTGGCCTGGGTCGCATTTGAAAAGATCGGATCTGTGTCGTTCAGACTGTCATGAAAAGATCAGAGACAGGTCGCATAGGGGGAAAAAAAAATCGGAATTGGGTCGTTTCAGCCTGCAGTGTGAACGTAGCCAAAATACCACTTTGCGGTTTGTTTTCGTGAGGAATGAACATTTTTATGGATTTCCATATCCAAGCTCAAAAATTTGATTTAAGATGATATAGGCCCTTTAAATGACAAACAATTCATTTTCAACCCTGCTCACAGTTTACCTTTTAGAGGGTAAGCAACACAACTGTAATTGCTTGTTTCTTGTTTTTCCTGAGATGGGAGCGAATGTCCTGGATGTCACAAGACCTAAACCAGTCCTTTCTGGGTTCTAGGTTCTGGGTTCATCCCTAGTATGTAAGGTAAAAGCGGGAAAAATGCAAAAGTATGAAAAAGTGCTGATTATGCACAGAATAATGGAGCTGAAACTTGTATTAGTTCCACGTATTGATCAAAATTGTTTTGAGTTTGGAACATCCTGCTTCTTTCTGTTCCACCTGGATCTCTCATGATATGCTTGCCATCAGAGATGTTTTGATTTCATACGTCTGCTATCGTTTAACATCAGAGTAACACCCCTGAAGCTGTGGAGTTGACTAAACTTGCATCAGAATCGCTGCGTCTTTTTATTTATTTTTTAATAATCTGTCAATTCTCTTCTTTTTATAATCAGGACTTATTCCTGCTGTTTAAAGGAGAGTGACAGGCAAGTTCCTACCTCTTTATGGTGGATGCCAGTGTATTGACAGGATTCCATGCCACACACTCCAACTGAGAGGTCATTTGATATAAATTTTCTCCGCTGTGGAGGAAAGACAAAATGTAGAAGAAAAGCCCATCAGCTGTGCGGTGGAAGCTGTTTTGAGCTAAAGGGTTAGCTGTGTTGTTCCCCGCCGAAACACAGTGATAAAAAAAACGCACAAACTCCCTTAAAGCTCCGCAAAACCCACTTAAGAGTCAATTATCGTAAACCACTCCCTTCATCAGAGCTGCCATGTGATTCAACACATTGATGCAAACATCTGCACTCTCTCTTTCTGACACACAAAAACACACACACTAGATTTACAACAACCCCCCCCCCCCACACACACACACACACACACACACCTCTGCCCCCTATCTAACCACCTGCAGTCTGGTCAGGGTTGATGTGGTGCCTGGTACACCGCTCGTTACACACCTATTATTTTACAGTGTACCAGATGCCAACGGCCAGAACATTTCCTGATGAATTACTTGCTGGCATGAAAGCCAAGAGCAAGATTTAAAGTAAAGAATGATAAACATTCCTCACATTAATACATGTCAACTTTCTTTATGTGGCTGATTGATTTAGATTTCATCTATTTGGAGAAAAATGTCTGTTTTTTGGGTTGACATATTAGAAGACACCATCCATGCAGCATCAATTCCTTCATTTATTTACACTAAAGCACATATTGATCATGAAGGACAAAGGGTGAAGAGTTTAAAGACCCACTCCGATCATCTTTTCATCTATGTGTTCCCAGTGGTATTTTATATCATGGTTGTACCATTTTTAGCCAAAATCAAAAATTCTGTGTCCCTTCATAATACATAGTTTCTGCAGAGTGGTAGTATTTTATGTGAAACTTGCCTCTAACATGAGGGCGGGACTATCATCGGATTTTCTATGTCACCAATAAAATCTTTTACAATCTGCCTTTTTTGTCTGCTCCCGATTTAAACAATTTGAATAGGAAAATACTCAGAAATGCAATTTTAAAGGTTAATATTCTTAATATATGTCTTCCATCATCAGAAAAATAGATGTGAAATAAACACCAGAAACAGAATTTTCATATGAGTGAGTCTTTAAAATCTTCTGTCAGATAGACAAAACATATTTTAAGAAATATCAAAAATCTCCAAAAATGCATGTGCTTCCTACATTCAATCTTAGATTTTTTTTTAAAGGTTCGATCTATCCTTACAGTTTTCAGCATTCAAAGTAACCTTGGACAAAGTGTGTAACTCACTTATGACATAAGGAATGCTATGAAATGTTAACCCAACTGGTAAAAGTATAAAAATAAAGATTTAATCAAAACCAAACAGGAGCGAGGAAAACAGTTTCAGGATTTGCGTTAAGGTCAAAAAAGATCCATGAAAGAAAGAAGCTAAAAAATAACAAAAAGGAAGCTTATGCAGCTTTAAATATAGCTGGAGATGAATTTTAAGTATTGAAGCCAAATGAAGCAACATGTGTGTCAAAGTGGGCTACTGCTGGTTCAGTTTCTACTACAACACTAATAAAGCTGCACAACAATCATGCAAGAGCAGCACTGAGAGGAAGCATGTCACCGTTTACTCTCGTTTGCATTTGCTCTGTCGAAAAAGACTGGCCAACACAACACAAAGACACAACTCAAGTTTGACAAACTTACTGGATTATCCACACAACATTTGGACAAATATTCTGTGGACTAACAAAACAAAAGAGGGACGTTTTGTAAGGTGTGATGTGCTAAAAAAAAAAAAAAAAAAACCCACAGCAGAACAGCAGCTAAACTTGTTGGTGGGTAAAGCTTGCACAATAAATCGAAATTTATCGTCATCCCGATATCTGCCAGTACTTGAAACGTGATGAATGGTTATTTCAAATGGTTCTCCATGGCAGCTTGAAGTGTTAAAATATCCTCATAACGTTGCTTTTTTCTGTTACAGGCAAACTTTTTTTTAAACTCATTTAAACTGATCTAATTAAGCAGACAATTTCCTTTAGTAATTGATGTCAAAATTAAAATGTGAACTAAAGTCAAACACACACTGTCTGAACAGCAGCCCAAAACCAAACAGAAAATGCTGGAGAATGTGTTTCCTTTAATGGCTACATAGGGGTTGGTTTAAAAATGTACACTAAAAACAACTAAAATTAAATCAAGAATCAAAAGGAAAAATATTTCAAAGGAATTTAACCTTGATCCATAATTTAGCAGGATCTATGCATCTGCTGAATCTCAGCCAATTTCTTAAAATTAGAATAAAAGATTAAATCGTCAAAACAGAAAGTGGCAATTGTTTTAATATTTTTGTTGTGATTTTCGTATTTAGCTGAAGAAACTTACAAACCTGTGAAACATGAGATGAATTTAATCGACTGTTTATGTTTCTTTTAATCAAGTTGTAAATAATGTGGGTTAACATTTAGGCTGTTGTGAAATTAACAATCTAAAAACTGAAGAGAATCCTAGCTGCGGAGATTATTCTTGGGCATTCAGACGTTTACACTCAGAAGATACATATTTGAAAAGCAAAAAAGTGAGCTGAAAGCTCGTCCTTCACTTCTCTGCTTTGATAGAAGCCAGAGTTGTCTCTTTTTCTCTGTGTGCAGATTATTTGGACTCCAGCTTGTTTTCACTTCATGTTGTTCCAGCGGGTCGAGCTGACGGCCTGCAGAGTAAATACAGGCCTGATGGTACCAGGCTACAAGATTAGACAACCGACTGCTCATATGAGCCTTTCCAGCTTTGTGTGTGTGTGTCTGTAAGTGAGTGAGGATATCACTTGTGTTTATGGCAAAGATGACCCTCAGAGCCAGAGCCAGGACAGTCTACCCCATCCCTCTTTTTTAATCCCACACACACACCTTGTGTTCTTACGGAAAAGTCTGGATCAGCGGCATGACAGGAATGTTTCATTTAGAGGCAAAACAACAAGCAAACATTCTGCAGCGCATGTACAGATTCAGAATGCTTCCTTAAATGTATCCTTGGTTAAAACTGAGCTTTTCAGAACGTGTTTGAGCCACCGGCAGGGCGTGGTGCTGTGTAACGAGGCCGTTCTACTCCCACAGACAAACGGAGGAACATTTACTGCGAGATTATCAGCCGCACTCTTTTTCCTACCAAATTGGTTCTGTGTACAACAGGTATCTCTGCAGCTGCAGCTTGAGTCATCAGTGACATCTTTTTTAACCAAATGTTTTAGGAAACATACCGGTACATCTAAAACGCCTTAACAGTCATCAGGATTTTTTAAACATCTGTTTTTGTTCACCAAGAAAGAATTATGACAATCTTTTAAACCGCTTTTTAGTCCATTTTTTTTAGTTTTGTACTACACTCAGGTTTAATTCACTTTGTTTTAATGATGATCCCGTTCTTTTTTGTCGCAGCTGCTCCAGGTCAGTCTGTTACCCTCAACACTACAAAAACAAGTAAAAAATTTCTAAACCATTTCCTTAAATAAGCCCAAAAATTTGCCAGTGGGGTAAATAAAACGGTTTTATGTTTTTAAGGAAAAAAAATGTAGTCTATTGAAAAACTCTTAAAACGATTATTTTTCTTACAGGACAGAAAGTAAGACAGTTTTCTTGAAACAAGCGCCTATTTACTTTCTTAAAAGGGCGTGTCAAAACAACACCAGAATGACGTGCTGTGCTTCACAATCATTTGGGACAGTTAACTTATTAAAACATTATATGTTGGTTCTCAGTTTTGAACGTTGGGAACAACACTTTTTACTTGTTACATTGGTACAGCAGAGGCCTGCTGCTAGGCGGTTACGGGCAAGGAAGCGTGCCGTTTGTGCTTTAACTCAGAGGATGCTAGCAACTGCAGTGACGAGGACACGTCAGGTATGATGGCACGCTAAGTGTTTATGACATATAGATTGTCAGGAAAACAGTGAGAAGCAATGTGTGTCACGTTAAAAATTGTTTTAATAAGCCTCCATTCTCATCGTTCTGATGTTATGGCATCGGTTTAAGATAATTCTGTTAAGGAACTACAGGGTAGCTGTAAGGGTGACAGCAGCGTAAGAAGTGTTTTCAGCTGTGTTAAAATAAACGTTTTAACGAATAAAAGTTGGATCCTTTTTTCTGTCTGATAACACAACAATCGCTGATTTACATTTGTCCGAGTCTTATCTGTTGCTCAATTCATACTCTGTTTACATTGGCTACAGTGGCCGTTTTGGTCCGGTTTTTCTGCTCCGAGGAGAAAACTCTGAACAAATCAGATCTCAGTCTGATTGGAAGCTAACCGAGACCACCGCCAAAGATGGGTCAGAGAGATGTTCCCGGTCCTGGACCAGGGTCCGCATGGGTTTATTCAGACTGAATATACCCTCAGCTTTTGCAGTGAATCTATTTTAAGTTTTGAAGTTATTCAGTGTAGATCCTCTCTTTTATCTCAAGTTTTAGTCACGTTTTAATTATGTAACATTAAAATTTAATTTTCGTAATGTTTAGATTGTATTTTTATTTATTAAAGGCGGCAAGTGGCTTAGGCGGTAGAGCAGGTCATCCAGCAACTAAAGGGTTGGCAGTTCAATCCCCGTTCTCCCCAGCCAGCTGTCATCTCCCAAGCGCAGCTCGTCTGCAGCTCACCGCTCCCTCAGGAGATGGGTCAAATGCGAAGAAAAATTTCCCCATTGCAGGATTAATAAAGTAAACTGTAAAGTCTCACTTCATTTTTTCACAAGCATCTAATTCATTTCGGTACTTCAATAAGATTCTTTTTAAACGGCGGAGGTCCCTAAAGTTTTGATCAAAAAATGCTTATGTACTGTACATATGTGATTGTTAAGTTTCTGAGTTGTGTTAATATATTTTGAGTCAGCTTCTGAAGAGTGTTAAGAATAGTTGGATTGTTAGATAATCCCATGAAAATGAAGACACAAAGAACACAAGCCCCTCGTCCAGGGACCAGCAACCTGACCTTCGGGAGTCACATGGGACTCTCATTCACCGCTTCATTGTGGCTCTTTGGTTTAAAAAGCAAACAATTTGAATAAATATGGGGTTTGTAGTTATTTAAGCTTGTTTTTAGTTCCGTTTTTAAATATGTGTTTAGATTTTTAACACATTTTTAACTCATCTTTTTACCATAATTTTACTCAAATAACTGATTGTAAAAGGTTTCTTTCTTTACTTTCTTGCATCTTTAATTTAAGTAAATATGCTGCAGCGAAGGTATTTTATTTGACACAGGGTGTATTTTATTTTGAAAGGAACTTCAATTCAATTCAATTTTATTTATGTATCCCAATATTTGTAACAATAGTCATCTCAATGGGCTTGATACCAGTAATTGTGTAATACACATGAATCATAAAAAACACAAAGTCATAGAATTCAATAGCTAATTGCTAAACTAAACTAAACTTGTATGCTCTGCTGTCACAGTAAAACAAGTTAAAATGTTTATACTCTATATAAAAAAATAAAACTGTTATAATTTATTTATTCGTATTATTTAAAAGCTACATTTTATCGATGAATGGTTTAATGGCCACAAAAATGTGCTTATTTTGCGGCTCTCGCTGGATTTTGGTCCATAAAAACTGGCCTAAATGGCTCCTTTAGTGAC
Source organism: Oryzias latipes (assembly GCF_053564925.1). Taxonomy (NCBI): domain Eukaryota; kingdom Metazoa; phylum Chordata; class Actinopteri; order Beloniformes; family Adrianichthyidae; genus Oryzias; species Oryzias latipes. Next base: position 27,014,766 of record NC_136242.1, on the reverse strand, counting down.
CTAGCCAGTTGTCATGACAAGATACCAAACAACAAAACTGGGCATTTGAAAATGTTTGACATTCTATGTTAAATATAAAATGATCACAATCATGCACAAAGTCCAAAGAAGTTTGTTTCCCACCTAATCAAGAACCAGTTATCAATGAGAGGAGTCCAGTGTGAAATCAGAGGAAAGTGCTGTTCTGAAACTACTGTGCAATTTTACAAAAAGAATAGATCATTTTTTCAGTTAATCTTTGTAATATATTGTTGTCAAAATACAATTTGTAGCTGTGCGCTTTTTGTTAGTTGGCAAAATGTGAGTTATTTCAGCAAATACCTTCTGTTCAATGTTCATTGTTGTGGCATTTTATCAGTAGGTAATTGAAACCCGGATTACCCCACAAATGTGACAAGAGGCTTAAAATAACCAAAACCAACAACTATTGTTTTCAGAACACTTTTTTGTCCTACATGCTCACTTATAATTTTAGGGTAAGACTCAATTTTGGTTGAAAAAAGTATGTGGTAAAACAAACAAATGGTCATCAGGTTGTGTTGATATTTACAAAGAAACAGAGAAGAAACGGGAAACTTTATTTATGCACAAACGCTGCTGCAAATATACCACAAAACAGAAATAAGAAAGTCTATGTCAGACTTTTTAAAATAATTTAAAACCAATATAAAAAAACAAGCCTCCATAAATATTTGCACCTACAAGATCTTATAAATCTTAATTCTTGCAGTGCAGCTTGAATAAAACCACCAGTCAACCAACAAATTATCGGGTTTACAGTCCAAAATAAATGTTTTCTGTTTAAAGGTGGAAGCTCGTCCTCACATTTTGTACAATTAGAGACATTTGTGGTACTTTTCTACTAACAGATATCTAAATAAATGGGTTTTTGTTCTAGCAAGCAGGAATCCTGAGAGAATGGAAAAAGCAGAGATTTTGCAAGCGAGGCATCAGAAAGTTTTTCAGTCAGCATTTGGCCGACAGGGTCAGACATGCGGTTTTTCTCAGCAGACTGCAGTTTCTCAATGGAAATATCTCTAATGTCTATGAAAAATGCCCTTACGTGATTTAAGGCTCCTGTATTTCCTTCAATCACTTCTTTTAACATTTTTTTATTAGTTGTATTTAAAGTTGAGCAGATACAGTAAGTATGATTACTCCTAAAAAAAAAACAATTAAAATACATTAAAACTGCCATAAAGGGCAGCAAACAGTTATTAATTTGGAGCCAGAACATCCTGTACCAGAGTCACAGAAAAACTTCAAAGGAGATTCTAATTTGTGCAAAAGATTCCACCTCTGCAGTTCAAAAGTTGGACAACTTTTCTGTCCTTGAGCAAAATATCACAATGTTCCACAACTCAGGAAATCCACTAGAGAGTAAAATAAATAGAATTAGCTCGCTTCAGTTCATGAGACTGGAATTATTTCTTCTAAATCCTCTTTCTCAGAACTTCCTGTCACCGTTTCCAACTTCCTTCAGTGGCTCCATGGACCTCATGGTGTTGCAGAAATGCGTTATGGGTAAAATCTATATATATATATATTTTTTTTATTAGTTATGAAAATGTAACAAATCTCTGATTTTCTTGAAGATGTGTAACAAGTCCAAAAAGCTCGACCAAATGGAAACAGTGTGAAACCATAAAATACAGTCAAAACTATGCTAAAGATGAACATCCTGTTCAGAACTGCATCCTGCAGCTTCTCTCTTTGACCAGAAACAATCAACAATAGTCTCTGAGATGCTTCCAGCTTTAAATGCTCCCTTTCTTTTTTCTCATCTGCACAAAAATAGATTTTAGTGCAGATGAGAGTTGCTGGATGACGTGCCGTGCTGGTGTTTGTGTGGTACCTGTTGTAGGGGTTTCTCAGCAGTAGAGCCTGGCTGCTTGTGCAGCTGTCTGAAGGTGTGTGGCATCCATACACCGGAGGAGGCACAGGATACTGCTGCTCACCTGTCAAACATACACGCACAATCCCTTCAACAAATACATCCCTGTATTTACAAACCGGTTATTGCAGCTGGAAATTTACCTTCGTCAAACGGCCAGAAAAGAATATTTACTAACAGCATGTGCAGACGACGGACCAGAGAGATCAGAGTGGATGAAAGCAGAGGAGGGGACTGGGGGAGTTTGGAAGTCAGGATGTGGCTAATTTATACCTCCGACAGGCAAGGCCAGCGCAGAGATGTCAGAATAAGAGACACGATGCTCCCCATGGGCGAGCGGAGCACACACAGCCGAGCAAGTACACAACGTTTCAGCATTTGTTTGCTGTGAAAGGGGATCATTGGGGATGAAAACAGCTATAAATACACAATCTGGATAAGTCCATTTGTTTGACTATTTTTCTAAAGAATTACAAAAATGGCAAGACATGAAAACTAATTAGAGTGGTGCTTCTCTGGATGTTTCTGTTCTGAAGCCCCAAAAAAGTAAAAATCTGCAGATTAATGCTAAAGATACAAACCACATAGATTCAGGTTTGGAGCTTCACTCCTTTTTTGCAAGTCTTGCACAAAACAAAACAAAAAATAGCACCAATTACATTCTTAACATGAAAACAATGGTGCAAAAACTGCAATGCAGCTGAAATTAAATGAAGAAATGATCAGGTGGGAACTTATCCAAGGATAAGTTTATGACGCAAAGTGAACGTAAATGGGGAAGACATATGGAGGGATGTATTCCCAATTAGCAGAAAAAAGTAACCTTTAACAGTAACTTAAAAAAGCACAGAAGCAGAAAGTCAGTTTTGTGTATTAAACTCCTCAATTTATTCTCATATCAGCAACACAAAACTTGATCCCACAAAACTCAACTTGAATTTAAAAAAAGCTGGGCCAACAAAAGATTAGTAAAAATAATAATAAGTACAGTAAAGTCGTGGTCAACAATGTAAAACAAAAAAAACCAAATATATACTATTAAAGTACTTTAAAGTGCTGCAAAATGGCACCTAAGGTTTTTGCAATTAGGGTTAGAGTTAGATTTTTTTGACTTTTTTTGTACTGAAGATAGTATAGTGGGATTTTTAAAATATGTTTTTACCATCAATACTTGGTAATTTATGGTGCTACTATCACACATTTATAGCGGTACATTAATGCATAATATAATAGTAAATTATTTTATTTAAAAAAAATCAGCAATTCCATTCATTTCTTTTGAACAGATTTCTATCAGTCACTATTTTTTTATTTCTTCCCAGAAAAAAAAGCTTAAATTCACAAAACCTGCTACCAAATAACCATGAAAATCCACATAAGCTGAAAGGTATACTTACTTATGAATAAGGTGCTGTAAATAAAAGAAAACTGACCATTTTAGCTTTTTTTTTGTTTTCTTGCTTGCTTGATTAATTTTGAATTTCTCTCGACTGTACACTGTAATACTAAACAGCATTTTTACCAAAATTAATTTTAATTCTCATTTATGATCAAAACAAAGCAACCTCAATTTAAATCTCAAAATATTTAGAAGAAAATAAACTTTCCTTGAATTTTTTCTCTTATGTTTGGATAACTTACATCAAACTAATAAGATACAATTTAACATGAGAGACTCTTATCTGGAAAATAACTGTCTTTATTCCATTTATACCAAATTAAAAGTGAGTTTAATTAAACATTATTGTGAAGTGATGTGGAGTCGATTAGATCTTTCAAACGCTCACCTGGATCAGCTCAAGCAGGAATATAGACAGACTCCACCTGAGGTTTTGCACGCTAAACACCTTGATAGACTCACTGACGTGTGTGTCAACGTACCCATTGTGTTCTGCTGAGCCAAAGCGTCTTCATGTTTGAAGGAGTGGCCGGAGAACTGCGAGCTGTGGTGCGTGGGAGTGTGGCCGTAATTACCGGCTCCATCGAATCCGACTGTGCTGTAACCTGCAACACAGAAAAGAGGCGCCGTCATTACGCACACCAGAGACGGGAGGGTTCTAACCCTACTCCTTCAAATATTGTTTGAGTTCATGAATCACACTGTCCTAAAGTAAACGGTTGGGTTTCTATACCAAAAATGCAACAAAATGCTAAGATTTGTGAATTTTTGTTTGCTTTTGCAACTTTCCATTTGTTTGTCCTTTTTAATTCCAATCCTCTTTGCAAGCATTTTTTTTTTTATTCTGTGCGCAAATACCTATTTTTCATCTATTTATAAAAGTATTATTTTGTATTGCACTGCCACTGATGCGTCTTCCTAAAAGGTTTTCAACTCTGTGTACGGAGACCTGTGTGACGCCCTGGATCAGACCTGACTCATGACTTCAGCTGACCTTAGGGGCACTGCAAGCCCTCATAAATCACTCACGTGCACGAGCAAACACACACGATCACACTATCTCTGGCAGGCATGCTTCATTAATTTAAACGCAGCACTTTCACTGACTTTACTCTGACTTGGTGGGTGAGTCGAGACGGGAGGGTAAGGAGAGGGAACCTCATTAAACATCTCCATTTGTCATCCACTCACCCCTGACACTACGTGTGTGTGTGTGTGTGTGCATGTGTATGAGCATATTCTGATCCATGACGTCCGGCTCTGAGGCGACAAATCGGGAAGCCGGTTTGTGTTCAACTACCCAAAAACAGGGGAATTCCCCACAGAAAACCCCTTTAGAGTAGTCAAAAATAACATTTTTGTCATTATTTTCTTTCATTCCAGAACATTATGCCACTACTGTTACGCATTTTAATCTTGAGCGGTCCCTGAGTGACCCCGCTGTGATATCAGCCCCACAGAGCGACCCGGGTCCTGCAGTGGATTTTGTTTGTCTGTGCTCGTCCAGCCACAGCAGGGAGCCGATAAACCAGGTTAGAGGTCGGCTCAGTTCTTTGATAGTTCTGTTATTCCTAAATCATCTGCTTGATAAGCATGTTATTACTAATTAATCTGCAAGGTAATCGCTAACAGATTCATTATCTTGCTTGAGAAAAAAAAACCAGCTGACGAAATTTAGTGGATGTTGACGACACTTTTCACTGATGCTGCACATTAATCCCATTACTTGACGCCTACATTTATTTACAGCTTTGAAAAAAAAAAATCGTTTAAATTTTTGCTTTTAAGTAGTTAAGGTAATTTTGGAGCCAAAATGGTTTGGTGCATATTTGCACCAAAAAGGTGTTAAATAGGGGTTACATTTAAAAAATAAATGTGTTAAATAAAAATCATTTTTAGACAGGTTTAAAGTGAAATACAGTTTCTGTTGTGAGTTTTTCTCCTCTCCTCACTTTTTTTGGAAGGCACCGTCTATTCTATTCATGTATTTATTTATTAGTTTATCTGTCAGGGACATTACATCTTAAAATGTTTGTCTTTGGCTTTTTTTCATCTGAACAGGTGGAAAATTTGCCTCTCTGAAAGAAAAACCTCAACTTACGTTCAATTATTTTCCTTAATTGTCATTATGAGTTTAACCATTTTATTAAAAATATACGACAAATAAAATTTTATGCTGAACTCCCTTTTTCTTGACATAGATTGAGAGTGTTGATCATCGTGCTCTGAAAATTAACTTCATGACATAAACAAACCAAACTTGTGTTATTGCACCTCTGATAAAGAAAATGTTGGTTCATGCAAAAAGTTCTCCTGACTCAGAGTTAAACCATCAGAGTTTCATTTCCGTAAGGATCACCTGCATTGAGGCCACTTTGGGTTTAAACATTAACAAAGAGGGAGCTTTGATCGCAGCCCCCTCCTCAAAGATGTTTTGAAAGGCGTCTTGAGGGCGGAAGGCCTTAAAAAAGGAACAAACAAAAAAAACATCCAGGTACTGAACGCATCAGACAAATCTAAATTCCACTTTTTCACATTAGGCTAAACTGGGAAAAACTGGGGGTTAAAAAGGGGGGTATACTGGTGTTTCACCAATTTCAAATAGGGGGTCTACCCCCCTCCTGCATGCATACCTGTCTGGTTGCGAGCCGGCGGCTGAGTGTCCATGCAGTTGGTCAGATATGGTGGGTTACTGAACATCCTGCTGGGGGGCTGATGGTGGTGTGGTGCTGCCACAGGTGGAGGCTGGCTGGGAGCTGTGGGTGGAGGAGGGGGTGCTCCGAATGCTGCTCCATACCTGCAAGCTCCGGTGCCTGTGAACTGTCCCGAGAAGTGCACAGTGAAGGCGCTGAGGCCACAGTGGGGGTCGGAGTCAAGGTGGTGTGGGTCACTGGCGGCCCCCCAACTGGGTTCCTGTTTGATGAAGGAGTGCGGTGCGGCCAGGGAGGAGTAAGGTGAGGCAGCAGGGTGGAAGTCCAGGACAGGAGCCCACTGAGGGGCTGTACTGACAGGCAGGGCTGGGCAGCCGGGGCTGGGGCCCGCCGGGACTGGGGGCAGCAGGGAGTTCAGGTCACGAACATCTGAACCCATTGTGGTCCAGGGGGGTGGAGATGAAAATAAGAAGGCAATTTTAACTTTTCAGATGTTCTCCACCTTTGAAAACAAGCAGCAAAGGGAGCGCCTCTTGAGTTCCAGGAGTCTTCTAGATCATCTGATGCAACAACAGTTTCCCCCACGAGCTCCTCAGGTCTGACAAAAGTTCATGATGACAAGTCGCTGCCGTTTCTCAGAAAGAAAAAACCAAACGCTTCACAGAAAATGACCTCCTGCTTCCATCCAGACCGTCTCACCTCATATGGAGTCCATTCAGGGGAGAGATGCGTCTCTGCTCAGAATGCTCTGTGTGAATGGAGGAAGACAAGCGAGGAGGAGTAGCCCTTTTTCCCTCCACTCTCAGTCTGTGGGCGTGCATGTGTGCGTGTGCACGTGAGTAAAGAGAGGAGGAGGTGGAGTCAGGAGGTGATGAGGGACAGAACTCTCGTACCTCATTCATTACTGCTGAGCAGTCTTACAAACACACACAATATCAACATAAAAGAGATCACATTAGCATAAATGATTATGATATTTCGAATAATTAGAAATTTTAATTGATCAAGAAAACAAAAACTTCAACACAACTTGGTATGCTTGGAATTTAAGAATGTTTACCTTCTTTCTTTTTTTTTCCAGCTTTATTGAACATAGCTTTAACATACAAATTCCAATATCAAGGAATCAGACAGAACATCAGCAGTGGTAAACAATGCCATCATTCCAAAATTATTAAATCAGCTCAAGTAATAAACGTATCAAATATATCAATATAAAGGTTGCTGATAGGAAAATAAAGTATCTTAAAATATAAAAATAAATGCAATAAAGAGAATACAAAAATAATAATAATAATGTGTTTACCTTCTTTCTTTCACAAGTTTTGAAGCAGTGGATGACGTCACCTCGACAGCAGACAGGAACGAGGCCCGGCCTCACGCTGTGTTCCCTTGCAAAAAGGGAATTAAATAATTTCAGAGCAAAAATGACAAAACTCAAATTTCACATTCGCCTTTTCGCTTTCAAAAAATTAAAACAGGAAATAGGGGTATGTGGCGGGGCGAAGATAACCGTCTAATTAAAGCTTTGGCAGATTAATCGTCAGGTTGCGCATGTGCGGCCCGCGCGGCTATAAATCTTCTGGCTGAGTTTGCAGGAGGCTGTTTAACTCTAACATTTTTTTTTCCTATTTATTCCCACAAATAACATTAAAATCTAAGCAATAACATATGCCTATTTTTTGTGCATTTACGATTTGGATCAGGAAAAAACAAGAATATAATTTATCAAACTCAGCGCGTGCATTATTCCCTTGGTGATAATTATACTATTTTCAAATTCGGTTTCCTGTGAAACTCTGTGTCGCTCCGATAAGTGTTCATTTACAAAAAGGCCCGTTTGTTGGATTTTTCAGTTGGAGTTGAAGATGCAACAGGATAACGGGGTTCCTTTCATGCAAATATACTGAATTTCGCCGTCATTGTGAAAGAAAGCGGCAAGCGCTGGCAAAAAATTAGGCGATGATCTCAAATGTATCATATGCTTATAAAAATCTAAATCCTTAACCATAGATTTTTACCTCCTCCACGATCAAAAAAGGATGCGTCATCCTCTACAATCCGATTTATATGGTTTTTCCATGCAGTCCTTCAGTAAGCTAAACCGTCCATAAAGAATAATAAAAAAAACCTGCTGCCGCGTGAGAGTAATTAAAAAAATAATTGACGTCGATTTTCACAATTAATTTTCAAAATCTTTTTAATCTGCCATCTATTTTAAATTTCAAGCCACTTAAACATTCTAAATGTCATTTAACATAAGCTACTAAATTCCTAAATTAATTGGATTAATATGATGCTTCACTGGGTCAAAAAAGATCAAGTGACGTCACGATGGCCAATTAAGGAGCTCTGGTGGGTCAGCAATAAATTAATTGCTCACCAATTTGGAAAAATTAATATCAAAATCCCATCCAACATATTTTGAATGCAAAAAAAAATTAACTCTGAGCTGATCTGTTTTTCACAAAATTGTCAGTTTTTCTATTAAATTGTAATATGCTGGACATTCAATTTACAGATGAGGCAAGTTGGTTTTTCTTTAAACCCTTTCATTCCATTTTTTCTAAGAGTTTGCATTTATTAATTTTTGTATTTTAATTAATAAATATCGGACAAAGCTCAACTGACCTTTGATACTGGCAAATACATTTACTGAATCCTTATGGAGATCAGCTTTTCACCTCTGGGGTCTACATTTCTTTTGACCTTTCTCACCCGGCTAAGCACTATAATCTGGCCTCACACAGGATAGAAATAAATCCTAAAACCTAGAATTGTCAAAAACATAAGAAATGTAAAAAAAAAAAGAAGAAAAAATTAGGTTTCAATGTTAAACTTTCTGCAAGAAGTGTATAAGACACTGTTTCCAAGAGTTTCAAGCCAGACCTTTATCTTCACATGACTCATTTATGTGTGTGTACGGTGGTGTTGGATGATGCCATTGCTTGTGATCTCAGAAAGATTGTATATCCGCTTAAGGTTATCCAAGTCTGACTGATGCTCCTGTTAATGCCACCAGCCTGCTCATCAGATCGACAAACAAAAATGGTACCAGACAGTTCTCCTAATAAAGTTCATTTTGGCCCATTTTTTTTAAATTACAACTCTCTCCATAAAATAAACCGTTTCCTGAAATGTTTTCAGTTGGGTTGATTTGACGAGGTCAAAGACGGTTAACTCCGACACAAACATTCAATCTGAAGCGGACAAGTACATTTAAAGTACTCCCTCCGCAAACGGAAGTATCCCATCAGGCCAACATCCCCCCCACCATCAACCACTTTATCCAATTAACACAAAAAATGCAGAAGTGTATCTTCTTAAAACAAATTCACGTTCGTGTCTGATGTAAAACGATGAGAGGACTTGACCATCTGGAAATCTAGTAAGGCTCTTTGCGCAAAGAACTGCTGACCCAAGATTCAACTCTTCAACTCCACAAGGAACACAGGAGGTTAGCTGGAGGAGAGTAGGAGGGAGGTGGGAGGAGAGCGGCGTTAAAAGTGCCTGTCATGGAGTGGAGTTGTTCCTCAGACCACGCCGCCCAGCCGTCAACGAGAGTCAGGAAAATAAAGGTTCATGTCGAAATGAGCACTCACTTTGATGAGCAGACCGACTCAGAATAGATGATGAAGACGAAAGCACTGTGACTCACAATAAAGTCATGAAATTTTAACATAACTGCACGGATAACTAACATCTCCAAACCAAGAAACCGACCGTGATGTTTGATGTTTTTTGCTCAAATGACTTCATAATTGAGGAAATGGGGTGGTTTTCATGTTTCATAAAATTAAGGAAAAAAATGTAAATGTTATCACCAGGTGCACAGACACTTTGTTAAAACCCTGTTCTCATGGTTTGCCATAGATTGTACCTTTTCACTGTAATGGTAAAACTTCCATTTTGGTATAAATGGGACCCAAATAATCTGAAGTGGCCCTGAAGTGCAAATCACATCAACAAATCACTCAACGCACAAACCTTTTTAAAGATCACAACAACAATTAAAAATGCAAAGCAAATAATACAAAAATAATATTATATTTTCATAATCAAAACAATTTAAAAAAAGTAAATATCACATAACATTGACAAAAATTATTATCAAAATATCCAAATGAAATGCTGAAAAATGAAGCAGAATAACAAACTGAAAAATGTGGGTATTATGGGATATCACTGATTAGATGATGATGTTTGAGTTTTGTAGAAGAGGGTTAATAGAGAATTGCCTGAACTTTTGCAGTGGCTGTGTCCAGAAGCTTAAAGACATATTCAGACATAACATTTTACCACCAAACAACTTCTGGTTAACAAGGTCATCATCCAATCAATGATGTCCATTAAAGTTCCAAAATACCTACCTTTTCCAGTTTCTTATTAGTTTCATTTTTTTTAAAACATTTTAAAAAATTAGTTAGTGAACTTTTTTAAATAGGCAGATGGAGATAAAACTAACTACTTTTAGTTTAGCATAGTAGAAAATCTACAGTGTGAAGCATGTGCTTTTCTGAATAATCAGCTTGAGCTGGTGATTCAGCCCCTCCCACAGTCAGTTGGATAATGATCAAACAGATTTCTGCGGTTGTGTCCAAAATGAAATGATTTTTACACCTAGTTTATATTACATTGCCATAGAGGAAGGTTTTCTCTGCCTTTTGGGCTTAATACCAAATAATACCACAATGCATGAACAACAATCAGTCAAGAGGTTTCTTTTTAGATCCAAATCAAATTGTGTTATAGCTTTAAGTCTGAGTTTACATTTACAAAGCGTGAGCTGGAACCTTTAATCGATCAAACATTATCCTTTCAGTCAGCTTTGAAGAGATGGCCTGTTTAACACTGGGACACAGTTGTCCCTTTTGTTGTGCTTGTTGCTGATAAACGCTCTCAGATCCATCAAGATAAGCCTTCTGATCTCTGATAGGACTCAGGCCGAGAAATAAGCCAGCAGCACCAGCAGGGACTTGATGGTGACATGCTGAAGTCCGTCGGCTGCTCTTCTTCAGTAATTGGCTCCTTCGTTTCTGTCTTCACACAAAGAGAAACACGTTCTCGCTGCTGAAAAGAACATGGCAGCTTCTTATCCCAGAGGAACACTCAGGCATCTGACCAGCTGACCGTTTTGGGTCGGAGATTGATGGCCCCCTTGGCCAATAGAATGCATTCTTGCTCAAGAAACAACAAATTCTCTTCAAACGAAAGCTGAAATAACTTTCACTATTGTATTCTTTTGAAACAGAGATCCAGTGACCAACTGAGAGGTTCAGAAGTTTTTCAGCAAACATCTGAGTGTTTTTTTTTTACTCCTTTGTTAAAAATGTGTTTGAATCATTCATATAAAAAGTGGATGAACACACATACTCAAGTTTTGCTAAAACAAACCTGTTGGCTCCAAAAACCTTCACATGCAATCATGTCAACATGTACTTTCCACAACTACAGTTCACACACACATATGCATGCAAGTCATATGTAAAGCATTTCAATGTGTCACACATACCATTTGTGCAAGGTGAGCTGACAGCTGTGCTCAGGTGGGTGTTTTGTGCTCTTCTGAGGTGGATGATGGAATATAAAAGGGGGAGACTGCCCGGCTATCCCCACACCAAGACCCCGCCGAAGCCGCAGCGGTAGCCAGGGCCCCGCGACACCGGCATTGTTTAGCAGAAGGAATCCGCCCGCCAGGCAATCCAGCCAGACACCCGAACCAGGGCTAGCAGGACCGCCACAGGGGCCCCCAACGCCATAGAGTGGGGAGGTACATGCATGGAGAGTACAGGCCCCAGTCCAGCCAAGAGGATAGCCCTCCGCCCCACCAGTGGGCCCAACACGGGACCCCACCCCTGGAGAGGGGTGTATGAAGACTGATACACCAGTCTTTCTAACAGTATTGCAAAGCTGTCAAAGAATGACAATTTTTAGCATTGCAAACAATTTTTAAATCTTTGTCAACAATTAGATCTGTGTAAAACGTAATTTATGTACAAGTTCTCATTTGCTCATGCAGTTACACCTTTGTAGAAAAATGATTCTGTTGTCCAACACACAGACAGTGTGTGTATTTGCGTGCGTTTGTGTGTGTCCATGGAAGGTCCTCCCATCTAAATTTTTTACTGATATGAAGAAAGAACAGTGAGCTCAGCGGTCACAGCTGGCCAACGGCATGCTGATATCAGTCTTCTGCAGTGTTCCTGTTTAATCGGTCTGAGCCATGCACTCTTTGATGTGTCAGTGAAACCACATTTATTGAAGTGACAAAAGCAAAATCTAACAGAAGTCCATTCATATCAAGAAACTCATGTCACCTGGACAAGCTTTTCTAAGGCAAGTCACAGATGTAACAATGCAGGAACACGACTGAAAATAAGGAAAAACTGTATCTTTTTTCTTTTTTTGCCAAAGGGAAATTTTTTTTTATCAGACCAAAAAGGGATTGAAAAAGTGAGGAAAAGTTTTAAAGAATGAGCTAGCCGTCTTACAAAACTGAATCAGACAGTTGGACACTTTGCATGTGAATGTTGGCTCCGAGTGTGTACTGCTGTGCTGAAAAACACTCCCCAAATGTGATATCTCACAGATTAAAGGTCAAAGAGAGGTTGCACACTGGTCACATACAGGTTAACATGCAGATACGTCAACGTCCATTTGGAAAATATCAAGAAAACTGGACAGACAAAGAAGTCTAGATTCAAATGGACTGTTTTAGTACAAAGTGCAGCTGTTCCGACCTTCAACCTGATACCCTTTTCTTTGATGACTAGTCCCTGACTCAGCTACCAGTTTGAAAAAACTTTAGATTCAGCTCTAAGTTTTGTTTAACAGAGGCAAAGGTGGAGTGCAGCTGCATTCCCATATAACCTTGAATCACGTACACACAAAAATGTTGAAAGAATTTTGTTATTAGATCCTCGCTGGAATTCAGAGAACGGCCCCCCTCGCCATCTTTTTTTTTTTTTTTTTAAGCGATTTTAACAGTCATCAATCTTTCAGAACAGCACTCACTGCTTTTTCAAGTTTTTATTTTTCATTGATTCACTTTTATTTTGTCCGTTTAGCAAGTTGCTCTTGAGTTTAGCTGGGAAATAAGAAAACAATTCCTTTGGACCTCCTGCCCTTAATTTGAAAGGTTGAAATATTTTCAAGTCTTCTGCAATAAAAGGGCTCCTGGGCATCATGAGCTTCCATGTCCAGCAGAGATATCCGTTTTTTGGTATTGTTGCTGACTGTTTGGGTAGTTACTGTCAAATTACATAAAAAGTTAAATGTAGTAGGTAAAAGCCCAGATTTGACTTATCTGCCTCATGCCAAGTAATTTTTGAGTGACTGTCAAAAATATGAATGCTGACTGTGTGTGAAGCCAAAATTAATATCTTTAGCAATTATGATCCGATTGTGTGGAGGCCAGCTTTTGCATTGTGCTTGCAGATTGTCTAAAGTGGTAAACCACTTTATTGGACCTAGTTCACACTCCTCTGTACTGTAGGCGGTAGAATACCCTCTTTGTTGTTCTTAACGGTCACCAAAAAAAAAATAATAATCTCGGAACTACTCATGTGACAGAATGCAACCTTTGTGAATAAACAAACTTTTTTTTTCTTTTGTATTTTCAGTATTTTCATGGTATTTAATTTAGGATATTACCGTATAAGTGACATAACTGCTTTGGAGAAACATATTTAGGTTGGTATTCTCCTCAGATCCATTTGGGCCAGAGTCCCTCATAACAGTAATGGTCAAGTTTATTCCTTAAAGTATATGCATTTTTGTAAGTTTCAGACAAAAGATGGCATAAAAAGGTTCAAACATTTGTTCACATTTTAAAGCATCTCCTGACACGACCTTTTTTTGTTTTTAAACGCCATGAACTAGCACTCAAAAACAGCCAAAGAGATATTGCATGATGTTTTTTGCACTTATTATTAAGTAATGCTGCTATGCACAAGAATTTTAGACATATTCTCAATTTGTCAGTTTTTATTTGCACTAACATTATGGTGCAGTTTTGGGAAAATATTTTTATAAATATTTGTATTTTATTAGGAAAATATTTTAGATTTGAAAGTAAAATTTAATTCAAGTGTATTTTTCCTATAGGAAGTCCACAGAAAAAAAGACAGTTTTAAAGGGCCTATGATATAGGCCCTTTAAAATGAGATGTGGGACATTCTATATTTGTCGATTATCTTAAAAAAAACCTGCATCATTCACAAAAATGACAGAAACATTGCAACATTTGATGTGTTTGTATACTAAAGTGGTAACAAGTCAATTTTAATTCAAATTATTGAACAGGAAATTATTTCACTGGTTTAAATTTTCAAAAGAATGAAAGTCTTAAAAAAAAAAAATCAAGATGCAGATTTAGGTTTACATTTTGGAGAACCCATGAAAATATAATCTCTGTCTTTGGGATTACTAAAGGAAAATTCTTAAATCCTTGAATAATCTTAAAAAAAAAGAGTTAATGTAAACATATGTGTTCAGTTCTTAAAGGTAATTCATAAAATACAAGTGTAAGTACTTTTTAAAAAGCACAACATGTTTTTTTTTTACTTTCGACTCCATACTAAGCTTGTTTTATACGTAATGCTGTAATACCTTTTCTTCATTTTTACTAAGAGTTCTTTCAGATACCACACAATTTTTATAAAACATCTCCCTCTTGAAGGCAAACTGACCTTTTTTTTTTTTAAAAAAACATGCAGACTTTCACTGTTTTCGGGGAAGCAGATGCGAAGAAGAGGACAAAGTAAGAGCCAGTGATATACAGAGACAGTCACACACTTGTGCAGATGTTGGCTTGATCTCGTCTTCTGCAGGCTGTGTGGAATAAGTTATGTTCTCGCTCAAGCAGACGACTCCACAAAGAGGATATCTCTGTCTCCAAGTGAATGGGAGAACTTCCAAATCAGTACTTTTGTATATTTTCAACAGTGAACAGCAAAGCAACAAATCAATTTTCTCATGTTGATATCCATCCAACACAATATGAAGCTGCAGACAGGAGTTAATATGCATCTGAAAATAGAATCCGAACGTTTGACCCCCTTGGAGACGCCTTTGATTTAATGAGCCAGACTTCAGAAACTGTCTGATACTCGAGAAAGAGGAAAGAGCAGCAATTCATCAGTGTCTTGTAAAATACTTTGTTAACCGCAGCCTTGTGTTTATGTTACATGTGCACAATCTATATTATTAAAAGAGAATTATGCAGTTATGTCTGGAGTTTGCACAGGTCAAGAGAAGTGCAGACACTGGGATGGAAAAAAAAGGCAAAAACAGACCTCTATAAACATGCATAACTGGGATTGACTCTTGTCTGATAAGTAAAGTCCACTGTTAAAACACAGGCTATAAACAGGATAAATAAACACACTGATGTTTGCCTCGGCTTGGTTTCAGCCAAGCTTAATATGACCTTCAGGTGGAAGAAGAACCAACTTGTGCTGCACCCGGAACCACATAAAAAAGGAGACATGAAAGAGCCAAGTCAGGAGTGAACTGCAACACAAAGAGAACAAGAAATGCAAGTGAAGGTCAAGGAGTGATGATGGACGTGCTCCTGGGATAGAAAGTTCAAAATGAAAAAAAGAGCACACACAGTGGATACAAGTCCAGAACTCTTCCTTTCTTTAAAATGCTTTTACACTTTGAAAAATATATTTAAAAAGGTTTCAAAGATTTAGAATAGTTAAAGCAAGGAAGACAATAATCTTTTTCCAGGATTTTGAAAAAAAAAAGAAGTATCAAGTTTACTGGTGGAAAAACGAAAGTTGGTTGTTTCTCATACCTCCGTTGTGATGTATGGTCATTACATGTTCAATGTTCAAGCATTTGACATAAAAAAAACACCTAAGACACTAAACTTAACCCCCCCCCCGATTTACAAATTGTGACAAGCTATTTTTTAAAGAAGCTTCCTCCATGCTTACCATTTGGCAGGATGTTCTAAGGCTTGACTTTTACAAGATCTCAACCTGACAAAAAAAAAAAAAG
Organism: Oryzias latipes; assembly: GCF_053564925.1. Classification (NCBI taxonomy): domain Eukaryota; kingdom Metazoa; phylum Chordata; class Actinopteri; order Beloniformes; family Adrianichthyidae; genus Oryzias; species Oryzias latipes. Next base: position 26,998,814 of record NC_136242.1, on the reverse strand, counting down.
GCCATAGGGCTGACTCAATTTTAACCAGGCAGCAGCGGATAAAGTTTATCTTCTATTTATAGAAAATTAGCTTGTTTGAGCCTATGTCACCCGTACAGGGATTACATGGAGAGTCGTAGAGAGGTGTGGCTGCATCTTAAGGGGAGCTCAGGTGTTTCTCGCAGTTCCCTTGAGGCTCGTACGGCCACCTTAAGGAACATCATGTAACGTACAAATGTCATGCGATAAATAAGTATATAGTGACGTAGTTGTAAGGATAATGTAAATTACGCACACTGATGCGGTCATTGGTAAGGTCCACATACTGACTTTTTACTGACAGCGCACAAATGCTGCACACATGAGGCGTGCAGGGCATATGTAAATGCCTGTAGGACGCCCACACAAACTATGCTCCGATTGTCTAAATTCCTTATTTTTAACAGTAAAGTTGCGTACAAGGAGCCCGCACTTGTCACACAAACAGCATTAACAGGCCCCTTGCACCGTACGCAGGGTTTGGGGGATTGAAATGATGAAAAATTCATACGGCATGTCTGCATCTCACCTACGTCATCCTCAATAACCCTTGTGTGTTGTTTAAGTATTTGCTATGACCCGTCGCCCGCAGGATGAAAAAAATGTGAACAAATGTTCTCGCTCTAACGGCTCACCGAGTGGTCTAAAATCTTAAAATTTTATACAGGCCCCATACATGTTTTCCCTCATTTTTGGTTACAGCCAACATCTACCTGTCAGGGCAATTTGTCTGTGAATTACCCAGTATGTCCTTATGACACGGTAAATGCATAGAATACTGCATATGTGATGAAGGTTCTGTTTATAAGATTTCCTAACTAAATAAATTAATGGAACAGCTGCTTTCTTGACGAAATTTTGAAATGTATGCCCTGGTCAGCTGTTAAATACTCGGACTTGCTCCATGTTTAGCATCCAAAAGGTGATTTTTTTTTTTTTTTCTTCACCATCTTCATTATCTGTGTTCAAATGTGTGTAGTAAGAACATATTCTTACTAAACACATTTTAGGTGAATGCAGTTTAAAAAATAAAGAAAGTGGGTCTCATCCTGTGTTTTTGTTGAAGGCCACTGAAGTTGGGGTAGGAGGGTGTTGAGGCCTCCTGCTGAAGAGTGACCACTCAGCGCCGCTCACCATGATGAAGTACCAGACACATTCCAGCACTTTAATAACAAATGAGCTGACAGGGAATGATGATGTTGGGGTATGGGTTCAGCCTTTAAGTTTAATAATAGAGTCATCTGAGGGCTTTTGATGCAGGGACAAAGATTTGAAAAAAAGAGGAACAATACATTAATAAACACGAACAATTACCCATGAACCCCGGCAGGAGATGTTCTGCTGGGTTGCTGTTTTCCTAAGCGCTCCATCTTTTTGTTTTCTTTCCATTGAAACTCCCCAGCAGATCTTGATCTTCTATTACTGGTCGAATACGTTATTCTTGGGTAAATACCCGAGTTCCCTTCAGACATGAACCACACTAGAAAACAAACAGGGTTTATCAGAAATTCTTCAAATGAGACGACGGCCGTGGCAGCAGGCAGGAACTCGGCTGATCAGAATCGAATGACCTATGACCCCATTTTTTTCCCCTCCATCTGACAAGTCATTATAGGCTGGGCCAATCAAAATCAATCAACCAGCACCAGATTACTATCAAGCCAAATTATTAACTCCCTTGAAATACTATGAAGGTTAAGAAACTTTATCGTTCAAACCGTTTCCTAGTTAATGTTCAAAAAATTATGATTTGTAAGTTTTGTAAATGCGACATGTTTAACAGTTTTAAAGACACAATTAATAGAAAATGTACAGAAGAAGTAAAAAAAAAAAAAACACAGACAAGACAGGAAGTGAGTAAATCAAAGTTTTGACCTATCGATAAATCAGCTTCTGGAGCCGTATCTAAAATTACTCCTGAACACTAAGATGAACTCCTCAGGGACATCTCAGAGCTTTTATAGCAATGTTTACCAACCCTCAGAGTAACTGTATGACTACCATGAAAAAGCAAAGACCAACAGTAACTCTAAAGGAATCATAGCAGGTTTGCAGGAAAACGTGTGAGAAGAATTTTAATTTTTCTTTTGGTTCAGCTACTGTTGAGGCTCCCCTTTGCTAAATCTACAGTGTTGTAGTGACTAATGTGCAACCATAACAACTCACAGTGTGAGCCTGAGGCCAAACTATTCAAGGCAACAATGAAATGAAAAATAGCACCTAATAAATAATACATCATAACTTTAACAGTAAATGAAAATGCTCTGTGTTTTTGCAACAAAGAACTTTCATAAAAATACATTATTGCTTCTTTTTCACTTGTCTCTTGAGCCATGGATGAGATAATGAAATCACTCTTTTTCTTTTCAAGTTGTAAGTTAGTGAAAAAAGTTGGACTTGTTTGAGCCCAAACATTTTTTAATGCCAAAGCTTTAAAACTCTTGTGTTTTTAGTGTTCTTAGCTTGATTTCATGATATTAGTATAACCAAAGAATTCCAAAGGCCAGAAACATGGTGTCTCACAATGAACTTGACCTTCAACTGTAATATACTTGTGTTGGATTGGTGACTGAGTTTTTAAGGTGCTTTTAAACATTTGTAGATGTTCTTCATTCATGCTCATGAGTCAATGAGCACAAGATTGACCTGCAGATGAAGTAGAGCTGGTTCAGAAGTGTAAACTGCCAAATCGATGTTCTTTACATGCTGTCTGGGTTTTTCTAATCGCTACATTCATACTGGGAATTTGACACGCGTTCAAGAATGCCATTTGGCTCATGGCGTTGACATGAAAAGCAGGAAGGGGCTTCTGCTTCTTGTTCTTTTTTCTTCTTTTTTTTTTTTTTTACTGTTCACCAGCACATATGTGCCACCTCCAGTTGGAGGAGGTTTAGTTTGAAATTTCAAAGCGGTGCAAATCTCCAGGCTTTGTGTATCAGCTCTATTCCATGAAAGACTTGTGTCATAATGCCGGCCGGATACAAACTGCAATTATTAATTTCTCTTCCATGATTGATTTTTAAACGGTTGGAACTTCTGGGGATTAAAGAAGATGCCATCCACACAGCACTCCCAAATCTGAGTCCCCGGTTGATCAAAGTTCAACCTGGTTCAACTTTCAACACAGGTTGAACGCAACAGTTTTGAATGCGAAAGCTCATTTACAAGCGTTTAAATAGACTTCGTTCATCCTACAGCAGAACCATTAAGCCGGAGTTGGGCAGATGGGCTGTGAAGGTTCACAATTAGTCAATGGACAAAGATGGAGTTTCTTGCAAGATCTTTATATATATACACATTTTGTGTGCGTGTGTGTGTGCACGTTTCTGTGAATGAGGATAAAAAAGGAAGGAAGCTTTATAGACATGGACAAACTATACTGTACACACAAGGGAGGGGAAAACTAACTCAAACATTCCAACCAATGAATCTAATTACAAAACAGGAAAACAGAAACCAAACAATATTCATATAACACAAAAATAGTCTTCAACAAGGAGTGGACTAAATGATTTCCTTTAAATAAACAAAAATAAAGTCCATGATCCTGCCTCTGACTCGTCTCTGCAAGGTACCTGGCCGTGTACTTCGTCTCTGCTCCTGCTCCCACACCTGGCTGTGGATCCTGTGTCCTCCTCGACTCGCGCCCCCGACCGTCCCCCCAACTCCGTCTGCATGAAGCTTGTCTGCTGGACTTTAAATATGTAGTTGTAGAGTTAGATAAATTAATTCTTCTCTATGAGTTCTGGTAAATCGCGTGTCCGTCCTGGGGAGGATCCCTCCTTCATGTGTACACCCCTGAGGTTTCTTCATTTTTTTTCTCGGAATCCGTCTTTTTTAGGAGTTTTTCCTTACCGCGAAGGGGGGGGTGTCTAAGGGGCAGGGTTGCCAGTTTCGTCAGTTTGTTAGTTCAATTTAGTATTTTCCTATTGAATTCTATGTATTCATGATCCTTTTGATTTTATGTTTAACTTTTTCATTTACCGAACCGATACGAAGCCCATCGAGACGACTGTTGTCGCGAATTTGGGCTATACAAATGAAATTGAACTGAATTGAGGAGAGTTGGTAATCCCTGGAGTTCCCCAGTGGAATTTCCCAATCTCCTCTGCTGATTACTATGGAGGCTCTCACCTGGGATGGAAACTCAGAAAACAAACAAAAGTGAATAAACCATTTCTTCTCACTTAAAACAAATTAACTAAATGTGTGCACCCATTGTTAACTTGTTTTAAGTAAACAAAGTAAAAATGAATGTTTTAATTTAAAGAAAAATTTAAGAAATACTAACACCTATGTGGTGGTTTGAGGTTCAACCACCACAAGGGGCATCCGGAAAGAACGCACCAGGATGACTTTCGGGTGAAATGTCGAGAAATGCTCCTGGCCGAATCCAGAAACAGTGGCAAGAATAAAGAGGCATCTGCATGCCTGCTTAGTCTACTGCAGACTGAATTTTGAACTTCTTTAAAAAGATAACATTCCTTTAAAATACTCAGAGTTGTTATTAAAATCAGCTCCATTTAGGTCTCCATAAGTAATAAATTACAAATGAAGTTGACTACCTATGAAATTCAACCATCTCTGAGTTGTCCCTCTAACCATTTATCAATTGTTGCAGATGGTCTCCATTACCTCATTTTGACCCAGAAACCTGTTTTCATACTGCTGGAAAATCTTTCAAAAATTATTATCCAAACTATGAGTGTTCTTACCTTCTGAATTGACTTTTATGAGTGCAAATGTGAGAAAAGAAATCTGTAGACTTGGTCATCTCTAACACAAAAATGTGCATCCTTATTTAGCGAGACACAAGGTGAAAATTCGGTTGCCTCCAAAAAGTTTTAAGAATTTGTGTCCAACAAGTTGCAAGCTGTGAAAGTGAAATTAATCTGTTTTTTATGAACCTTTTGGTGGTTATTACAAGGTGCATGACAGGACCGACTGCCACCGGTTCCTGGGTCTGCAGATCACTAACAGCCTCAGCTGGGAAAGAAACACTGTTGCCTCAGTGAAGAAAGCCCAGCAGAGGCTGTACTTCATCAGGCTGCTGAAGAAGACCGGATTCAAACGCAGGACCCTCACTCAAGCCTTCAGGGGGCTTGTGGAAAGCATCCTCACCAGCAGACTTACAGCCTGGTTTGATAACACCACCATGAAAGAGAGAAAGATGCTGCAGAGGGTCATCAACACAGCTGGAAAAATCATCGGTTGCAACCTGCCATCTATATTGAGTTCATCTATAAACAGCGCAGCAGGAGGAGAGTGACAAAGATCATCAAAGACAAACACCACCCCGCCCACGCATTGATCCAGTTTGTGGACTCAGGCCACAACCTCAGAAGTCGCAGGCCTGAAAGCATCCAAGCACACACCACACGCTTTCACAACAGCTTCTTCCCAGCAGCATCAGAATGCTAGAACAGAACATCAGAGAGGGAAGACTGGACTGAACTGAATCATAAGACATGCATCCAGCTGGTACACTAAGTACAATAAACAATTAACTCTACATGTGCAATAATTATTCTGAAAGATTGTGATGCTGCAATATTCATATTCATATTGATTTATTTATTTATATTTTGTACTTTGTACTCTTATTTTATTTCTTCTCAAATTTTGTCCTTTTCTATATTCACCCTGACCTGAGAGATGCCAAAGAAAAATTCTGATGTACTGTGTGTGCAAAAGGAAATAAAACCTTGAATCCAGTAGTAGTAGACATGTATCAGAAAGGATTGTGGATCAAGGATTATTTATTGATGGAAGAAACGATGGTGCAATACCCAGCTTTTACTATACGGCACCAAACCTCAGCAGACCTTTGTTTGTGTTGCAACAAGGACATTTCCTTACATTGTAGGGGACAAAAAGACAGCTCGTCTAAAAAAGTGTTTAGTTTGTGCACTACACTACTTTAAGAAAGTCTGAAATCACTACACAACCCAGTTTGTGAACCTCAGATGTTTTCCCTTAAATGTCTCATTAAAAAAACATGAAGAGTTTGCTTCTATAATTGGGCTGAAATAAACAGACTTTCTGGTTTAAGCAAACATATGACTAATCTTAGATAAAAGATCGTAAAAGTAGATCTTGTGCAAACTTGATTTAGAACTTCCAAGTCTTGACCTTGAACTTGATTTAAAAACAGACAATCGGTTTTAAGAATTTTATTTCTGGACTAACGTCTATGAAGTTTGAGGCAAACATCATACGATTTAAAACGTCTTTTTTACGTTTTTTGTTGTTTCACTTGCATTTCTAATCTTTCGAGTCTGATTGCACATAAAGGAACAAGCTCCCATCCTCTGCAATTCTAATGTGAAAGTTCAGGGGTTTAGTATGTCCTGAGACGCCATACTGCAACTGTCTCTCAGAGCCTCCTACCCCGTTCTATTTTACGTCTTTGGCCTTGATGTGACTTGAACTGTGGTGTAGAGGAGACAGAAAATACTTCCCTCCAGAGATATTATGAAATATCCATTTTGGCTGTTTTGTATTTTATTTAACTCTTTATCTCTTGGGTCCTGCCCTTCCAGCATACCAGAGGGTCATTCAGTTGTTTCCAGTTGGGAAGGTCCTCTCTGGTTAGAAGGTTGTTGATCTCTGGGCAGACTAGTTTGTGGAGACCACAAAGGCTGTGGAGCGCAGAGATGGGAAAATGACACCACCTCTGCTAATGGAATCATAATAAAGACAGACATTTATCTATGTCGCTGCTTTACTATCAAAACAAACAGAGCTGAGATGTATCAGGGTTAATGGGCCAGTAGGTGGGATTACTCGTCCGTGTTTAATCATCACCATATCACTCTCTGCTCTCGAAAAGTCCCCTTCTCCATGTGCCACATAGAACTGTGTAAAATTCACAATAATTTCTGGTATTTTTCTTAAATATGAACTACACAATATCTTTACTTGTCTGTTTTTTGTGAGGATAAATAATAATGTACAGGAAACACAGTAAAACACCTTTAAATTAAAAATAATTTTAATGAAAAACATAAATCTACGTGATTCAATTTGTAACTAATTCCTTAAAAGAATGTCTATCACAATGGTATATACCCCTACATAATATACAGTTTTTATATTTTAGTGGATTTAAGAATGTTTGTAATTCAAGAAAGTCTATAAAATCTATAAATATATAAAATTCAAGTGAATATAGAAAATTAAAGTAAATATATTGAAATAGTTTGGTTCCTATATCTTACTCAGTAAAGCGTCCTTATTTAAATCAAAATTGCTTCAAGGTTATATTATTATCTTGATTTTTTGCAAGTAATGGTGTTTGCCTGGGTAGCCCTTCAACAAATAAAGCTGAAATTATTAACCTACTTATTTTCTTTTGTGAAAAACTATAGACACATACCGGGGATGTGACGGGCATTCAAGAACACGCTAAACATTGATTCTTGTATGCACATTTATCCCATGTTGTTCATATAGGACAAACTGGAACAGACTTCTTGTTTTATGTTTTGTTTTTTTACTGTTTCCTAGCTCATGTCCACCACCTACAGTTCAAAGAGGTTTGGTCCGTAATGCCAAAGCGGTGCAAATCTCGTGAATCTTGCTCCAGGCTTTCTTTTACTGCATGAAAGGCTTTGTGTCATATAATTTCGGATGGGCACAAACCTCAAAAATTAATTTCTCCTCCATTTTCTGGTCTGGACTGAACTGAACTGGAGGATAACAATCTAAAAGGTTTTTATATTCATTATAGCAATTGGTTGATATCATGTTTTTCTTCAGTGCAATAACCTTGGTTTTGAATTGGTGTTTCATAAATAAACTGAAGTAAATTTATTCTACATACATACAAGTAGTCCACTGAGAGAGTTTTTGAATTTGCAGTTTGGTCAGGTTGCTGTTGGAAAGGTAAACCAAATGACTTGTCCTTTAGAGAAAAAGTGGTTCTAATTTCCTCACATTTATCTTGTCAACCCTCTCTACCCGGTTGAAGGTCACAAAGGTCAGAGGCTGGAGCCCATCCTGTCATGTGGACACAGTGCACTCTGCAAAGGCTGCCAGTCCATCTTAGGACCACACAACAACTATCATTGCTAAAAAGTTTTTTACTAATTAAAATCTGGATTCATCCAACGTCAACACATTTACAAACAGAATTCTACCCCGATCCTTCTAAAATGAATTAAAAGCATAGGCCTTTTGGGTACCAATCTAAAGTGGTTCAACACCTATCTTGTGGGCTTCCTCTGGGGAGTGTTAGCAAAATCCACAAGATCAGCTTTCATAGCTATGCTGATGATACCCAACTGTACATAGAAATGTCTCCTGATGACACAAGGCAGATAGATTTTTTAACTGTAGAGAATTTAACTGCGATAGTATTGTGTAGCTACAGTCTAGCCTGAACACCATTAGCTAAAAGTGCGTACAAAATCCTACGTTCTTGAATGCGTCACATCCCCGGTGTGAACAAAGCATAAGAGAAGAGGCAGATGTAAAATCTGTTTCAGCAATGAATGTTTGGATAGTGTGTAGTGAGTGTGTGTATACTGCTCAGATGTTTATTTTCCTAAATAAAAATGTGTGGAACTCTCCCACTTCAAAACCTTGATTTTCTTTTCCAGTAGTACCAGGATGTTACTGTTTTTGGCACTAATTTTAATGTGTCAAATGCTTCACAATCCTAAACAGTTTCAACACAAAAAGATTCATATTGGTTCAGTCCTTTAGACAGCTTTGATTCCTCCATCACTAGTTGCTTTTTTTGCTCCAGGATTTCTCAAAAAGGTGGTGTAGGTTCAAAAAATGCAGCAAGAGTTCATTGCCAGAAATTCCAAGTTTTTTATAAATCAGCTTAAACACAGAAACAAGGGAGACAAAAAGTGTGACAAAGCTGGTGACATACAAAGCACACACTTAAATACACTGAGGATGATTAACACAAATGAAAACAGCTGTGGCTAATTAGAAGCTTGACGCTGCTGTGGCAGGGGCAAACAGGGGCAAAAAAACACATGAACCAAGAAAACTATGGAAACAAACCAAGTTAAAGGCACTTTTAACTTTTTTTGAAATCCCTAGAAGACACCAAAACAGAAATGAGTCAAAATTCACAGTTTAGTCAGAGCTACTTTAGAGCCACTTTTGAGACGACAAAGTCTTAAAAATCTACATCTCTCTCTCTCTCTATATATATATATATACACATATATATGTATATATACATATATATATATGTATGTATATGTACATTATGTATGTAAACATATGTATATACATGTATGTGTATATATATATGTATGTATGTATATATGCATATATATATATATATATATATATATATATATATATATATATATATATATATATATATATATATATATATATATATATATATACATATATATGTATATATATATATATATATATATATATATATATATATATATATATATATATATATATATATATAAACGCCCCTCTCACCCTCCGCGGGTGGTTTCTCCTCCGAGCTCGGGTCCTCTACCAGAGGCCTGGGAGCTTGAGGGTCCTGCGCAGTATCTTAGCTGTTCCTAGCCCTGCGCTTTTCTGGACTGAGAGGTCTGAGGTCTTTCCAGGGATCTGTTGTAGCCACTCCTCCAGCTTGGGGGTTACTGCCCCGAGTGCTCCAATTACCACAGGCACCAATGTCACCTTCACTTTCCATGCTTTCTCCTATTATACTTTTAAAATCCCTTTTGCATATAGTTTTGAAAGATTTATATATACACATATATATGTACATATATATACATATATATATGTATATATACATATATATATGTATGTATATGTACATATATGTATGTAAACATATGTATATACATGTATGTGTATATATATATATGTATGTATGTATATATGCATATATATATATATACATATATATGTATATATATGTATGTATGTACATACGTATTTATATATTTGTACATGTGTATATTTATATATGTATTTGTATGTGTATATATATATATATATATATATATATATATATATATATATATATATATATATATATATATATATATATATATATATATATATATATATAAAAACGCCCCTCTCACCCTCCGCGGGTGGTTTCTCCTCCGAGCTCGGGTCCTCTACCAGAGGCCTGGGAGCTTGAGGGTCCTGCGCAGTATCTTAGCTGTTCCTAGCACTGCGCTTTTCTGGACTGAGAGGTCTGAGGTCTTTCCAGGGATCTGTTGTAGCCACTCCTCCAGCTTGGGGGTTACTGCCCCGAGTGCTCCAATTACCACAGGCACCAATGTCACCTTCACTTTCCATGCTTTCTCCAGTTCTTCTCTGAGTCCCTGGTATTTCTCCAGTTTCTCATGTTCCTTCTTCCTGATGTTCCCATCGCTTGGCACTGCCACATCCACCACAACGGCTTTCCTCTGTTCTTTATCCACCACTACAATGTCTGGTTGGTTCTCCATTACCATCCTATCAGTCTGGATCTGGAAGTCCCACAGGATCTTTGCCCTTTTATTCTCTACCACCTTCGGAGGTGTTTCCCATTTTGACCTTGGGGTTTCCAGTTCATATTCTGTACACATGTTCCTGTATATTATTCCAGCCACTTGATTGTCTCCATGTATGCTTTCCCTGCCAGCATCTTACACCCTGCAGTTATAAGCTGGATTGTTTCAGGCGCCTCTTTGCACAGCCTACACCTTGGGTCTTGTCTGGTGTGGTAGATCTGAGCCTCTATTGCTCTGGTGCTCAGGGCTTGTTCCTGGGCTGCCAGGATGAGCGCTTCAGTGCTGTCCTGTAGGCCAGCCCTTTCTAGCCATTGGTAGGAATTCTTGATATCAGCCACTTCAGTTATGGTCCAGTGGTACATCCCATGCAGGGGTTCGTCTTCCCATGAGGATCTGTCCTCCAGCACTGTATCCTCTGCTCTCCATTGCCTGAGACATTCACTCAGCACACTGTCAGTTGGGGCCTTGAGCTTGATGTATTCATGCATCTTGAATGTTTCATCCTGGATAGTGGCTTCTACGTTCACTAGTCCTCGGCCTCCTTCCTTGCGTCTAGCATACAGTCTCAGGGTGCTGGATTTGGGATGGAACCCTCCATGCATGGTGAGGAGCTTTTGTATCTTAACATCCGGGTTCTGTATCTCTTCCTTTGGCCATCTTATTATTCCTGCAGGGTATCTGATAACTGGCAGTGCGTAGCTGTTTATTGCCCGGGTCTTGTTCTTGCCATTGAGCTTGCTTCTCAGGACTTGCCTTACTCTTTGGAGGTATTTAGCTGTTGCAGCTTTCTTTGTTGTCTGCTCCAGGTTGCCATTTGCCTGTGGAATTCCAAGGTACTTGTAACTGTTCTCAATATTTGCCATTTTTCCTTCTGGGAGTGAGACCCCACCTGTGTGGAATACCTTGCCTCTCTTTGTCACAATCTGGCTCTGTTTCTTGAGCCCGAATGACATCCCAATGTTAGTACTGTAGATCCTGGTGGTGTGGATCAGGGAGTCAATGTCACGCTCCTGGTGACTGATGTTGGCCCCATTTCTGAGTCGCTATCCATAGCCAGTCTTTTTGATGATGACTGAGGGGGTTCAGACCTATGCAGAACAGCAGTGGGGACAGAGCATCACCTTGGTATATCCCACATTTGATGGACACGTGTGCAAGTGGCTTACCATTGGCTTCAAGGGTGGTTTTCCACAGCTTCATCGAATTTCCTATGAAGGCTCTTAGAGTCCTGTTGATGTTGTTGAGGGATCCTTCTGGATCAGGATCTTTCGCCCTTCCGTTAGCCATTCGGGGTGAGTCCCAACTCTTAGCAGCTGGTTCATTTGTGCTGCCAGGCGCTGGTGGAGTGCTTGTGTGTATGTATATATATATATATATATATATATATATATATATATATATATATATATATATATATATATATATATATATGCCAGGATGAGTGCTTCAGTACTGTCCTGTAGGCCAGCCCTTTCTAGCCATAAGTCCTACCAATGGCTAGAAAGGGCTGGCCTACAGGACAGTACTAAAGCACTAATCCTGGCAGCTCAGGAACAAGCCCTGAGGACCAGAGCGATAGAGGCTCAGATCTACCACACCAGACAATACCCAAGGTGTAGGCTGTGCAAAGAGGCGCCTGAAACAATCCAGCACATAACTGCAGGATGTAAGATGCTGGCAGGGAAAGCATACATGGAGCGCCACCATCAAGTGGCTGGAATAATATACAGGAACATTTGTGCAGAATATGAACTGGAACCCCCAAGGTCAAAATGGGAAACACCTCCGAAGGTGGTAGAGAATGAGAGGGCAAAGATCCTGTGGGACTTCCAGATCCAGACTGATAGGATGGTAATGGCAAACCAACCAGACATTGTAGTGGTGGATAAAGAACAGAGGAAAGCCGTTGTGGTGGATGTGGCAGTGCCAAGCGATGGAAACATCAGGAAGAAGGAACATGAAAAACTGGAGAAATACCAGGGACTCAGAGAAGAACTGGAGAAAGCCTGGAAAGTGAAGGTGACAGTGGTGCCTGTGGTAATTAGAGCACTTGGGGCAGTAACCCCCAAGCTGGAGGAGTGGCTACAACAGATACCTGGAAAGACCTCAGACCTCTCAGTCCAGAAAAGCGCAGTGCTAGGAACAGCTAAGATACTGCGCAGGACCCTCAAGCTCCCAGGCCTCTGGTAGAGGACCCGAGCTTGGAGGAGAAACCACCCGCGGAGGGTGAGAGGGGCGTTTTTTTTTAATGTTTATTTTAGTATTTTGAGACTAAAATAAATTATGAACTATTAGTACATGTATTTAAAAACGCTTGTGCAGTGACGTATGTATCAGAGGATGTTCGTATATATATATATTTATTTTAGTATTTTGAGACTAAAATAAATTATGAACTATTAGTACATGTATTTAAAAACGCATGTGCAGTGACGTATGTATAAGAGGATGTTTCGTATATATAAATATTTATTTTAGTATTTTGAGACTAAAATACTGTTTAATGAACAATGTATTATGAACTATTAGTATATTTATTTAAAAATGCATGTGTAGTGACGTATGGATCAGGGGATGTTCGATTGGCCATTCTGCATGTCAATCAAGTCATGTACTTCTCTGTGAGGATTTTGATTCGCTGACAGATTTTTCAGAACTATATTTTTTGTTTGTTGGTTATTTATCTTTGCTGGCCTGCGATCTACCCTCATGTCCTTGAAGATCGATGTAATGAGCAATCCAGTTCTATAGGTATTTTATTGTTAATTAGGCTCGTCTTTTAGCTTTATCACATCACAAAAAAGGTCCTAGCTTCCATTGATTTATGCCAGGCATGTCCAAAGTCCGGTTCCGGGGCCAAATGCGGCTCTCGTTCAAATTTCCACTGGCCCGCAGGCTCCTACCATAAAAACAATAATAAGCGGCCCCCAGCACTTTCACAAAACTGTGTGTACGATTACTTGATTGTGACTGGCTAAATTATAAGCCGTTGTAAACCTGTGGCAACCAACCTTGACATTCAGAGCCTTAACGAGAAGAACAAACTTATTTGTTTCTGTGAACAAAACTACGATTGTTCGATAGCTAATTGCCAGTTGACAAGATTTCAATTTAGAAGTTTACAGGCAGCATTTAATAATGAAAAATATGTTACATTTCATATACACCCAGAACTTTTGTTGACTAAAGTTAGTTTTTTCCCCCCCAGACTTTCTCTTTATTTCATTTCTGTTCTTGAAATGTGAATTTCACAGTAATTTTGGTTAAAAAAAAAAAACGTATTTAGATAAATTTCTGTTTATGTGAGGTATCCCATTACAACACATTTTTCATTGAATAGTTCATTTTAATTACTTTTTTATTTATCTAATTTATTATACGACCAGTTCATTATAGTTTAGTATTTGATGTTATTATAGGGCTTTAAAGAATGCAGGCTGATTGATTGGGCCTCACACATTTTCACCTCCCCAAACCTGGCCTTTATTGCTAAAAGTTTGGACACCGCTGATTTATGCTTTTAGTTTGATATAAGTATTACTTAATAGTTACTTGATTGAAATGATTATTTATTCTTTATTACTTTGATTATTTTATGTTAATATTATTATCTAATTATTGGGATGTTCCATTTCACCTTTATATTCAGTGGGTGCAATTAAGATTCAGGAAGTAAGGAGGCAGCGTCAGTTTCACACAGATCCAAACAGTGTGAAAGAAAATCCAAGAGAACAAGGTCAAATTCTGCAGCTGTTATCCATGAATGGAAGATACGGCTGCTTGTCAAAACAAGGAAACATGGTTGCTAAGCGTCCTGCGATCTCCGACATTTTGGTAACTAAATATATTTGTAGCAGAATGCAGGCTGGCAGGCAGCTTTGTACCGTGATTTAGAGGAAAGTGGATGTGTGCAACGCAGAAGGTCATCTGATGACTGTGGGACTTTTTCTGCTAAATCATCCGAACAGGAAAATTTACTCGTAAATAAACTAAAACTGGGATTTAGAGACGGGACGGAGAAACGCAGAGAATAGAGCAGAGATGGTTGGAGAGACAAAGAGATGGAGATTGTGGCTCTGGCAGCTTTATGGGATCTCCTGGAGTGAAACAGAGTTCTCCACCATTTTGACCACGAGGGGAGGGACTCACAGGCCAACACCTAACCATGTGTGTGTGTGACCCAGACCAGAGACTTGGGCCTCTGCTCCATCAATAACAAAGAAGCTTCATGCTCAGAAGTGCGTGTATAAAGACACATGAGCATTCCTGTAGATATATAGGCATCAGTGACAGTGCTGGTCTGTGGGAGGACCATGTACCCTAAGACGTTAAAGCCTTCCCAAGAAATCAAAAACGTATGTCTGCCACCAGGGTGGTCCTTTCCGCTGAATAATTTAACAACATGAGTATCCCCAACCTGATCACCTTTTTATCTTCAACTTTATCTGATCTTTGCTTCATCTTTACCTGTCCAACCAGGTCCCGCTTTAGCTTTGGTTTCACGTCCTTTTAAGGTAAGTTACATGTTTTATTCAGCCTTATCTGGCTGCATGCTGGTTTGGTGCTTGGGATTTCCCCTCACGCCAAAAAGGCCCTGCTTCAAATCCTATCTGGCTCCTTCCTGTGTGGAGTTTGGTGGTCCTCCCCGTGCATGAATGGGTTTTCTCCAAAAACTTTGACTTCTTCCCACAGTCCAAAAACATGCTTCATAGGTTGATGACTCTAAATGGTCTTTTAGTTGTGAATGTGTCTGTCTGTGTGTGTGTGTGTGTGTGGGCCTGTGATGGACTGCAACCTGTCAGGGATGTTCCCCACCTTCAACTTAAAGTAGCTGGGATAGGCTCCAGCAACCTGCTGAGACCCTGCACAGAACAAAGAAGGAATAGAAGACAGATTGATGGACTTAACCTTATCTTAAATCAAACGGGGGGCGTTGGCCTCGAGGAACTTCTATTTTGACATCTGAAGTGAAAGTAGTGAAAAGTGTATCTCACAGGATTGGAATTAAAAGGTTTAAATAAAGTTGAACGTCAGAGATAATAGTCATTAATATGCACACACCAGGCTGAAAATAAACTATATTAAAATAATAAAATTGCAATTCAAAACTCTGCATGACCACATCAGTAACTTTGTTGTCAATGCAGTTGCTCTTCAGACCACACAAAAAATACCGGTAAATGTAGAAAAATAAATGTACTGACCCATCCTCCAGACTGCTATAGTTGAATCTATAGTTGAAACTTTGATGCTAGCTTTTTGCCATACAACTTTAATAGAGTACATCTATTTATAGCGATCACTACATTCTTGTGACCCACATAGTTATGGCCTGCAGCAGTCAGTGGCTGCAAGGACCATATTGTTTTTGCAACAGTGAAAAGAAAGAGAGACACTGGCATCAAAAACTTCCATATTGTTATCAATTTTTTTTATTTATTTCCTTCCAGTTTTATAAAAGAAGGCAAGCAAACCCAAGTTTCAGTAAACTTTCAAACTTGCCATTCAAGCCTTAAATCAAGCATTAAGATGATAATTTTATCAATATAAGGTTGTTAAAGCACACAATAATAACAACTTTTTTAACTGTTTCATAATTTGAGGTGATTTTGGAGCAGCATCAATTAAATACTGATTCTGTACCATTCAAAAAGCACATTTTCATATTCATCTGTGTTTTTATTAGAGACTGAAACCGTGCATTTGCAGGTAAAAAAGCTCACTCAAGATGACAAAGGAATAAACATAAAACTTAAACATTTATCAGGACAAAGCTTTCGTCTCCTTCCCTTTACCTCATCCCTTCTTTTCCTCTCTTTCTCCTTTCCTGTTGGTCTCATTTCTCACTCCACAGACTCACGGATGAGTAAAATAACTCAACTTGTAGGCTGATTACAGTTTGAAAGGGAGAGTGGGCTGCGACATACGGCCCAAGCTTTTTTAAGAGTCTATAAATGATGTGCAGGGCGACCTTTCAACTCTGCTGACCTTTGACAGCAGGGCAGCAATTCCGAGATTGTCTGCTCTGTTCTTTCCATGTGGGTGAAAGCCGAGAGGAGTGCAAGTGTGTGAGTCCGCTTTAACACGAGTGATTCACAGCTGAGGACACACTCTCAGAGAGACTCGGAGCGCAGTCAGTCATGCTAAGCCCTGCGAAGGAAAGGTGAGGCCTGTTATTTATCAGCGTTGGGAGGTTTCACTGCAATAAAAATGTGTAGAGATAGAAACCATAGAAGACCAACCGTATATCAAACCTCAGAATAAGAAATACTATGAGAAAGAGTCAAACTCCTAGCTTTTATTTTAATGGTTTAGTGTAAATTAGAGCATTTTCTATTCATGTATTCACTTATTTGGTCATAAACACATCCAAACAGTTCACAGATGACATTTAGAAAAAGTTATTAAAAGTGCTCTCAGCTCAAAACAGGTTATAGGTGAAGTTTATCTTTTATAGTAAAAAAT
Source organism: Oryzias latipes (assembly GCF_053564925.1). Taxonomy (NCBI): domain Eukaryota; kingdom Metazoa; phylum Chordata; class Actinopteri; order Beloniformes; family Adrianichthyidae; genus Oryzias; species Oryzias latipes. The sequence continues at coordinate 26,981,826 of NC_136242.1, read as the reverse complement.
AAACAAGCTTCATGTAAAAATGCATAGGACACCACAGAGTTTGGGTTTGTGAAGCATAAAAATTTCGGAATTACTGATGTTGAACAGGCAGAAAGAACATAAATCATCTATATAATGATTCATGTTGTTGGAAAAATCACCACTAAAACAGATCTGGATTTATTCAAATTGCCCTTTTAGGTGCTCTGTCAAAAAATGGGTGTGCCAAAATAAAATGCTTATTTATGCCTTGTTTCCTCCTGCTCCAGACACTTTCACTGGAATTGACATTTTACATCTTTTTTTTTACTGTACAGTTTTCCTGCATCCGGTTGAACTCACTATTTCCATTTTGGTTAAAACAGAGGTTGTTTATAATAAGTTCTTGGTATTTATGCTTGTGTGCATATCTGAGGAAATATGTTTTGTCATTGCATAGATATTTTTTCCACCTAGAGAAGTAGATTCTGGATGAAAGCCAGGATGCTTTTTCATGTTTCAAAGCTTTATTGTTGAACCTGCTTTTCTCTAAAAAAATGTTTTATCCACAATAAGCTCACATTTCTTAATGGTTTTTCCTACTGATCACATTTCATTTTATTATAGAGAACCTTTAGGTAGGGGTGTCAGAATCCAGGCCTCGAGGGCCAATGGCCAACATGTTTGCAACCAACCAATAGCTCCTTATTGGCTAAACACACCTGATCCAGGTAATCAGCTCTCCCTGGACTAACTACCTAAAACAGGTCAGTTCAGTCAATCAGGATACAGTAGGTGGCGGTAATGCACCTTCACGTTAGTGCCTTCCGCCAATAAAATCACAAGAAGAAGAAGAAGAAGAAGAAGTCAATCAGGATGAAGAAACGTGTGAGTCAGCTAATCAGCAGCAAGCTGATCAGGATGAACTAGAAAACAGGCAGGGTTGTGGCCCATAAGGGGTCTTATATCTTCACCAAAGTGAAATAAAACACAACCCAAGATCTCATTTCAGCATTCACTTCCTAGAATACTCTCCACCTCCCTGATGAATCTGAGAGGTTCTGCCATTGTGAAGATCTTAAAAGCTAAACTGAATAGCTTTTGGTCGGACAGTTTTTTTTTAAATGTTAGAAGTCTAAAATTATGCATCTGCAATGTAATTATTGATATTGGATCAATGCAAGGGTGAAAAAAACCCACCCATTGCATCTTATGTACTGTGTTCCTGTGTGTTTCTGTGTTAAAATTGTGTGTGGGTTTTATTCATGTATCTACTATTGTCCACAGGGATGCAATTGTTTTGCCACCAATGACCTTACAGTCCTCTTGTAACCCATCTACACCCAGATTAAGCAAGGAGTGCATTTTAAAGCTGCTCTGCTGTCTGTATTTCTGTTTTCCGTCTGATCTTGTTTGGGCAGAAACTCATTTTAATATTGGGTGAATTTCTCCATTTCGGCTAATTGTTTTCTTCTATATTTGTATTTTATTGACATGAATGAAAACACACTTAGTGGATGTTAACTTCTTCTGCATTGAGTTTAACTTTTTATTGAGTAATGTTTTTGTTTCATATATTACATCACAAATACAATTTTTTTTACTTTTGAATGTTTATACTTATTTAACATTTTACATTCAACAAACACAATTTATCTTTATTAATCAGTGTTTCCTTAGTCTTTGCTTTATATATCCTTTTTAACTTTAAAGCTCTTTTGATTGTTGACATATACAGTTGTGCATTATTGTGTTGGCATTGAATAGGCTTTTAAATGTAGTGGACATAAAACAGACTCATTAAACAAACGGTAAATGGTCTGGTTTTGATGAAAGCCCCTGCAGCCTGAGTGGCTTTGTCAATGATCTTGTGTGCTATTGTAATGTACTGCTATTGTTGCAACTGATCCTTAATCGGATGATGATAATTGACAATGATAACCTTTTAACGTTTTGGTAACAGTTGCTTTCTTTTGTTTTAGATTTGAGGAAGCTACAGTTGTTTGCATAAACTGAATACTTTTATGTGACAGCTGTGTTCTATGACTTGCTGGAATCTTCAATCATTTAACCCAAAAGTGAAAAATTCCAATTTTTTGTATGTGTATTTTGGTGGGAGACTTTAGTGAAGAAAAGACACATCACCACATACACTCTGTTTAAAAAGAACCTAAAAAACTGGCTCATATCACAGCAAACATGTTCACATTGAACTGGATTAACACCTGCCCTTCCTCCTCCCCTCTGTCACCTTTGTGTCTTTTATACTTGTTTTTTATGTTTTCACTATGTGCATGTTTTTATTAGTATATGTATTTTAGATGATAATTTAATTGTAAATGTATATTTTTAATTAATGTACTTAATTGATGTTTTTAGGTTTTTAGGTTGACCATTTTTAACACCTGTCCGGGGACTACGGATGAAAAATAGCCTTTGGGCTAATTCTGGCGCATTGCAGTGATGCTTTTAATGTGCACTGTCCCTGTTAAATAAACGAATAAATAATAAAAAAAAAAGTGTGGTGTAATTCCTGTGTTTGAAATTAGGTACAACTTTTGAGGGGGGTCTACTGTTCTCGAAAGTCTTTTATAATCACAATTAATTTGTTGGACTTTAGCAAAACAGAAATGAAAGCAGACTGAGATTAATCTTGCAAGATCAGGATGTTTTGGCCTCAGTGGCACCTGCAGATACTAGAAATCCAGTGTTTTTGGTTGAAGACAAATGCCATTTTGAAATTAAGTACTTTAAATTGACGGTGTTGTAATTGTAGAATTTACACCCAAAGAGCAAGATGCAATAATAAACAGAGATGTGCCTGATCCTCCAAATATTTACGCTCTCAAAAGTGAATTCCTCTAGAAAATTATGAAGATGCTTAACTATTTCCTAATTATACACATTTTCAGTGTTTCAGAAACCAACTTTTTTTTTTTAACATAAAAAGAAACTTAACTAGACAAAATGTGCCTGTAAAAGATGCTAAAGTTCTGTGTGGTCATTTCTTTTTAATAGTTTTGAATAAAAAAACAATCTCATATCTATTCAACCATTAATGTCAGCAAGTATATCTTAACAGAGCAAACCGAGTCTGTTTGAGTGTGGAGTCCTTCTTCTAATCATCTGCTCCCTTAAGTATTTTTACAGGGCTAAAGGAGCAGCTGCACTTCTTCACTTTGAGACTGCAGAGTCCTCTTGGAGTGCCAGGATTGCACTCAGCCTCCATCTCAGCTGACATCTCCTGCACTGCTTAATGTGACTTCCCGGCTAGATTTACTGTGATGGCTTTTGAGGCAAAGAGGTATAATATGACAAAACATGGCCCCATAACCTCAGGATATTCAACATTGTTTAGAGGTGGTGAAACCCATTTAGCTGGAGGATTGGCAAATATATTGCCTTCCTCCCTTCTCATGTACAGAATTTCAATAAAATTGAGTCGTAAATCAGGGATGAATTCAAACTTGCGACTTGGTCTATTTTTCTTTGCTGTTCGGGCCCCTGCTTGTGATGAAGAAGCTTACGGTGGGTGGGGGTGTGTGTAAAGTTATTTTCCATTTCTGCATGTTTGCCATGTGAATCATGTCAGTGCATAAAGTTGAGTTCATCACAGAGAAGACTTACCGTATTGCTTTCTCATAACACAGCACTGGATAAAGTCATTGGCTTTCATACATTGATGTGTATGTTGTGCTTTCTACTGGTCCTACCTTACATTTAAATGAAGAGCAACCAATAGAAATTGGACATATAATTCTCCTTTACTGTAGTGGACAAACGAGAACCACACTCAGATTAGAGCAGGAAAGAGTCTCTAATGGCACTGAGTAGAGAAACACAGGTGTTCTGGAATATTCTCAGGATTTCACGGCCAGGCACTGATGAGTCATCGGTCTTCCATGACCTGAGGAAGAAGTTAATGTGGGATCTGTAACCTGGATGTGGCAGAGCGTCAAGAGGACTTGGCTGCAGACATCAACATCCGGAACCGGAAGTCGTCAACTGGAACCGGAAGTCCTCCCATATCACTTGGAAAAAACCTTAATTCTAAAACGTGCTTAAGCAACCAAAAAGTATGTAAAGCATACGCACGTTTTGGGCTTCCTTGTTCAAAATTCTTACGTTCACGCGTCACTACACTAGTTTTTCAAGTTCGTTTTTGGGCTCTATGATGCGCTGCAACTGAATGTGCGCTGTAAGTACTCTGACTAATCAGGGACTCTGCTTTAGTAGTGACGTATGAGTAGGGCTGCACGATATGAGGAAAACATGCGATATGCGGTATCAGTGATCAATATTGCGATGACGATATAACTTGCGATAAATGAACAAATAGCAAAAACAACACAAACATTTCCATTTCACTGCAAAAGTTTAATTTAGATAATAGTCAAAATACCTTAAATTAGTCTCCAAATGACTCTCGTCTAATCAGGAGGTCAACATCTAACATCCGATTGGTCAACAACGTGAAGGGCTCCATCTGATTGGTCAAATGCATAAAGGGATTTTTTAAAATGTATTAAATAGTTCATGTTGCCATAAGATTGTTTTTAACATTTAAGGTTTACCATTTATTGCGATTTTCACCAACTTTTTGCGATATGGATATTGCACAGCTTGAAATCGCAATAACGATAAATTTGCGATTAATTGTGCAGGCCTAAGTATGAGTAGTGTCCCTTTCAAAACAGGGAAGTACCAACCTGCTTAATCGATCGATCATGGTGGAGAAATGAATAACTGTGGCTGGAATCATATGACACCAAGTCTTTCATATATCAGAACAGAGCTGTAAAAGAAAACGTCTGGAGCAAGATTCCCGAAACTTGCACCGCTTTGACATTTCCAGGGTTCCTACACGTTTCATCAAGCTAATTTTAAGACTTTTTAAGACCTTTTTAGGACCTTGCATATGAAAAATGACCACCAATTTCTCTGCCTAATTCCCAGCTCTATGGATAAAGAAAAAACAAAATCTTTGAAATTTAGAACAACACTTATAAGTAATAGAGTAACGTAATGATTTACGGTTCAAATTTCAGAAATTAAATTACAATTACTAGACTACAAAAACCCATTACTTCATTACTCACATTTTGGTGCAGTGAATCCACCAAAGACTAATACAACAAATGTGTGTAAAAACTGTGTTCTGACTTTATCTCTTGGTAAAATGAAACAAAACAAATTCTAATAAAATAAGAACAGTTATACATGTGCGCCAATGCAGAGTTGCAGATTGGTCAAAGTAAGATATAAAGAGCGGAAATATGGACGGGGAGCCTAAACTAAACCTTTTTCTAAACTTTGCAACGCCATTGGGTAAGGATTAGGGTTAAGGCAAACTGTATAATTTCCTTTTGGCTGATGATGTCAGATGCAATCTTGTTGTCCAAGTTCCTCTCCAGAGCGTAACTCCAAGACAGCTGGAGGCCAGCAACTTCTTCTGTTGCTTGACATAAAATATCATCAATGCAATGTAATTTAATTACCACTGTATTAAAATGCACACATCTGAAAAAGCCTCTAAAACTCAAGAAAATCCCCCTGATTTTGTTCCAAAATGTTTGTCTTTTATCCTTTCCTCTCATTGCTGAATTTCTCCCAACTGCTAATACATGGTGTCTCTTTTGTCTTGTAACAGATGTTGGAGGTGATTCTCTTTAGCTGTTAGAGTTGCTGTAGTGGTCTGCTATCTGTTCTCTCATTTCTGCAGATGATAACTTGCTCTTTTGTCTTGCATCAGATGTCCCAGTGTTTCTGTCTCTATCTTGTCCTCACTAATCCCACCCAGTGCTAGTGGATAAACCGAACCTTTTTCTGGACCTTGTTCTGATGGAAGTCTCTTCCTGTTCTTCCGTCTGAAGAAAGGATGACTTTTCACTGTTGCTTGAATCCTTTTTTGTGTGTAAAGGCCATCCTCTTTTGCATAGTTTGGCCGGTGGTGCGACTTATATATGTTTTTGTTTTTTTAATAAATAGGCTCACATTTATTTTAAATACATTTCCCAAAAGTGTGACTTGTATATTATTTTTTCTTCTTTGTTATGCTTTGTTTTGAGTCCTATACTCTGGAGCGACTTATAGTCCAAAAAATATGACAAATGTTCAAGATATTATTTCAACAGAATTAAACTGAAGGAAAAGCAGGAAACACCTCAGAGTATACCTGAGAGGACTTCAACTAAAACCAATTTCAGTATTTATACTATTTTTTTTTCAATGACGAGGCAAAATGGTTTTGCTATCTATGAAGGATTAAAAGTGGAATAAAACCTAAACACTGCAGTAGCTCCTGGAGACGCATCGATGGAATGTGAATGTCAGCGATCTCTTTATTTACTCTCCATATAAAACCATGAGCAGTAATTAAAAGCAGGTATCCTCCCCAGCTGGAGGGTAATTGGCTGTTTCAAAGAGCCAACACTTTATATGAGGGGAGTGTGTGGGTGTTGGCAATAAAGCCAGAGGAGAAACCGAAACTGCGAAAATACAGAACCTGTATGTGTTTGTGTGCACAAGTGTAGTAAAATTAACTCCACTATATTTCGCACCTCCTCCACCTCTCCTCCCCTCCTCCTGGAGAGGATAAGGGTCAGCAGCAATGGTCTAAGTCATCAACTGCTCCGGATTTCTTTATGAGGACATTAACATTCGAGCATATTCATTATCAGTAAGTGTAGTAAGATGGATCAAACGCAGAGCCTGTGCTGCCATTAAAGTCTGCGTCCTTAAAATTAGAAGAGGATTTTTGTGAAAGCTCAAACTAAGAAAGGGGGTGGAGTTTTTGTCTCATCAGGCTAACAGGGTCCACTGTAGATGCTCTGGTTTTTAAGCTGAATTTTATTCTATTGTTGGTGTCCTTTTTTAAAATCCAGTAGCTTTGGATCCTAGTGTCCCAAACTCCTAAATTTCTTTTAACGCTATCAAAGTGAAATGTTTCTACACCTATAGTGTTGAGTTTGGTTGACCTAATTATGACACTATTATTTGAATATTTAGACAAATATAGTAATTCGTTTATTAAAACTAAATTTTACTTTACTGTAATATAACTGAAGAAATACTCCGCTTTTACTCCCTCATGCTGCAGCTTCACTGTCGTTGACAAGGACAAACATTTCCTAACTTATCTGTAAGGTATTTTCCATATATGTATTTAAGTTGCTAAGCATGAGCTGCAATCAGAAGAGTATGTATGAGATGTAATAATGATAGAATGAGTTATTATAGTGTGAAGAATAAATATGATTGTAATACGTTTTTTGTTAAGTTTAAATAACTTTATTATGGTTTTGTAGCAACTGTATTGATTTATTCTTACTTTATCCATTTAGAATTCACTAGCATTCATCTAAAATTGAGATGATTTAGTGAATGAATGCATAAAAGTGTACAGAAACCTCCAAACGGTAAATATCAAAGTAATCCAGGTGTACGGCGAGCTGCTGCATAATCTTTATGTTCCACTCAGGGGACATAAAGTCAATGAGAGGGCTGTTAAAGTGTGTTAATTAATGTTCACTAATTGATTTCTGTAAATTAGGCTGAATGTTTACTGTTAATTGTTCTTTCTCTAAATTATAGTTAATTAGTGTTAAACCGGTTGTGGTTTAAACACAAATGTCTGCCTTTCTGACAGCAGCAGCTGTATGAACACAACACCGCGCAGACCAAAGGTGCCTCCACAGTTAGCGCCCCTCTGAGACACAATTAGTGCTTTAATTAGGGTGTTAATTGTTCCTGGCCTTTGTATGTAATCACAGTGAGCTGTTTAATCTGCTGTATGCCGAGAAATGACATGTAAACTAGTATTTCATTGCAATAACTCAGCTATAAATAATTAGTAATTGTAAACTTCAGTTTTAAAGTCAAACTCACAACTGAAAACAGATTTTTCTTGCAGTATTCTTAGTAAATATCTGGGAAACAATTTACAGAACTCAGAGTTTGATATGAACTTATGGTGTGAGTGGATTTGACACTTTTTGCATCTAATTTAACAATGAAATCACATTAACCATTTATACTATAAGAACAAGCATTTTCTATTTCAGCTGACATATAGAAAACTCTGCCACAAAAAACGAACTTGCTTTTAAACATATACAAAGATTTTTAGAAACTAGAACCTGAGGCACAAATAAGAAATAGAATTCAAGAATAAAATGTGAGTCAGAACTAAACAGTTAAACTAAAACCTTCCCAAACGTTGCCGACATTTTTAGCTACTAAAGAGTACGAGCAACGATGGGTCAGTTGTCGGTTCGTTGTCTTTTAGATGTTCGGAGTCTTTCTGCGTTGAGGAATCGTTCAATCTTGGAGACCTGTTCCCGAAACAATGTCTGCTGGTTCTCCATCTCCAGAGAGAAGGACGGGTTCGACTTTGGTCCTGAAATCAGGCCTGAAGCTGAGGTGGAAGCTCTGCTACACCTGAATGAAAGAATGTTAAAACGTATAAACTCCTCATATTATTTGGAAATAAAGGACTACGGCAGAAATCATTCATTTCATTTAGTGTTTGTCTTAAAAGTAAAATGCATTAGTAAACAAAGAGACAAAGGCCTTTCACTCAGGACAACAGAGATGTCGATGCATTCCTTTATTTCTAGTCCAACAATTACTGAACCTCTGCTTTCTAGTCTTTTCCCCTTAAATAGCTTCAGAGTTGAGCAGTCTGTGGGTAAAGGGAGCCAAAAGAGAGCTAACACTACACAAAATAAAAAAAATCGCATCACTGAATTCCTTTAACTAAATGATTTTTAAGTCTTTTTGTTGGTCATTTAAGTTGGTAGTTTTTGTTCAACTCATTTTTATTCATTCCCTTCTCATGGACAAACCCCTCATGAAACCAGAAATCTGTGTCTAGGATATCAAAAACCCGTGGTAAATAGTGTCCAACCTTTTTTAGGCCACTGACCAGACAAACTTAAAATACGAAACAATTAAATTTAGCTTTTTATTCATTTTCTTTTAATAGATTTGCTCCTTTTTTGATGTAGACAGTATTTTCACATTCATAATATGAAATAATTTTATATAAAAAACTGTAAAATAAGGACCCTAAATAAATAGGTTGCTGTTCTTCTCTTTAGAATATTATAGACTGTGGAAGTCAATTTGCATCATATAATTATATTTTTGTCAATTAGAATGACAACATGGAATTGTTTATGGAGATTTTTTGGAGTGTTGATGATTTACTTTTTGTACTTACTCTGGTACGTTTTGCAGTGGGAGTTTGCCAACACTTCCAGAAACATCTTGGAGACGGCTGATGGAAGCTGTACTCTTCTATGAAGACATGAATACATAGACTGAATTATTGGTCCCCTTTTATGAAGACCCCCTCCACCCCTCCCCTCCAGTGTTCCCTGCAAACACTTCAAGCTCTCAAGAGTTATCAAATTTAATCAACTCAAACTTTATGTATAAATCAATGTTTATGCTAAGTGCTTCAGAGTTATAATGAATGAAAGTTAATTGAAAATCAACCAATGAAGGTGAAGATGAAGAGGTTTCTTTTATTGTTCAGCACAATATTTAAAAAAAATGAATAGAATAGGTCTGTTTTGGGACTAGAGCTGTGGTTCACCTTTTGGCACATCCTGGCAGAAGTCGCCACAGCGAATCAGATTCGCACAGGTGGATTAGCAGAGAGTTTTACGGCGGATGCCCTTCATGACACAGCCCTGTATTTTAAGGCACAGTCTGGGCAGCAGCGCAAAACCCACGCTGGATGAACCTCATTGCTTTTTCCTGCGTGCCAGGCCGACATCCAGCCAACTGAGCTATCCAGCCGCTTCCTTTTCTCTTTACCACTGGGGGGGTTTTACTTTCAATAACAGAGTCAATTTTATCTACATGTATTTTAAGAAACGAAACATAATATTTTGAGCATAAACAAGATTTGATCCTCTCCAGCCTCTGTACTTCCTGTGGAAAGGCAACGGTGACTGACAAACAAATGCAAGGTAGGCCAGAGACGGCTGGGTCAGCCTGAACTCTGCGTGACATTTTTCCAGTGTTTCCCACAGACAAAAATGAAGGCTTTAGCCTTCGCCGGCAGTTGTTGAACTACCAGAGCAGTCTTTCCTCCCGCTGCACCTCAGGCATTTTGTGCTTTATCTCCTTCAATTGCCGGCACCTGGATTGTATAAAACACTGAATGACAGAGCACCGATGGTGACAAAAGAAATGAAAGTGAATAAGAGAGAAATAACAACAAAGTGGAGAAGGGTGAGTGAGAGACACATGATGAAGTGAGAGCGGAAGACGGAGAGAGCGACGGATAATGACTGAGTAAGTGAAAGAGGAGAGGAACCCCAAGCATCATTAGGTAGTTTTTCCTCCACAGGTCATTCGTTCTCAGTCTGGCTGTTACGAAGCATCTGTGGGTTCAACGTACATCAGCTCCGTCGTTTCACTCAGCACCCGGCTTAACGTGACCTCAGAAGAGAAAACCAGCTCCAAAACTCCTCAATATTTGTTAGCGCATTCCGTTACCCACATTCAAAAAAAAGGTTTACACAAATACTTTTGAGTTGTCTAGGTCTTCAGGAACATGTCAATGTATTGCAACTGACATACTCATTAAGCTCCAGCACACATTTCCCCTGAGGGCCGCTAGGAGACAACTTATAAAATGATGAAGTTTAGAGTTTAAGGACCAGAACTGACCTTCAATCCATTTGTTTCATTGTAAGGTATGCAGTCATGCAAAAAAATAAAGCCATTCAGCTCTAAGGCCATGACTTAAAGGTAAACTGGTTCACCCTAAGGATAATTTACAAATACACAATAATAATAATGGATTAGATTTATCTGCGCTTTTTCTTGGTGTTTAAAGTTCTTACAATGTGTCCATTATTCATTCACTCCTCATTCATACTTGGTGATGGTAACTACTGATGTAGCCTCAGCTGCCCTGGGGCAGACTGACAGAGGCGTGGCTGCCGGTTTTGCGGTCTGACCATAACCGGGACATTCATACACAGTCACACACCAGTGGAGCCGCACTGAAGGCAGGGAGGGTGAAGAGTCTAGCCCAAGGACACAGCAACAGCTGACTGGGGGGAGCGGGGATCGAACCGCCGACCCTTCGGTAATTTGACAACCTGCTCTACCACTGCCGCCCAATATTAAAAGTCAGACTCAAATCATCGTTTGATCTATTTTGAAAATCTTCCCAGTGCTCTTTTAAGTATGATGATGTGTTTTTTAGGTAAAATATCAAAAAGCTGTCATTTTCTAGGCCATAGTTTCTGCAGAGCGTCAGGAGTTCAGTAGAAAGTGGGCTCTGAGTTGTGGGCGGGGCCATATGCGCAGAGCAACTTCGCCCCCCTTCCCTTTCCCGTTGCTGAGAGCTCTCTGTTTATGGCCCAATGCGTCACAAAAAAAGTATTTTATCAAATGCTATTTTTTGTTTGCTCCTGATTTTAAGAAATATCCAGAAATGCAATTTTGGAACTAATTTTTCTAACATAGCTCCTCCATCATCAGAAAAACGCCAAAGGAAAGTTAAAAAAACAGCAAAAAAAAACTATTTCCATACATATTTTTCCAGCTTCTCGCATCTGTAAGTTATCTCACGAAAAGCCTAATACTTCTTTAAAACGTACAGTTTCTCCTGCTGGGGATTCACTGCAAATCCTTCCTTTTGCTTCCCACTCTCTTTCATGTCGTTTCCTGGAGGTAGCTGCGTCTGCAGAGCCACTGGAGGCACTGAGCAGGTCTGACGCTCTCATCATCACCAGGGGAACTGTCAGACAGAGTACAAGGGTCACCGTCAGCTGATCCCAAGCATTCAACAGCGCTACTTTGCATTCTTCACATATACGTTCCGCCATCACCTTTGCTTTGCCTGTTTTTGATAAACAGGGATGCTGAGACAGGCTGACGTGCCTGAATCTCGTCAGATCCGACGGAATTTAGTCCAGAAAAAAAGCCTCCCTGTGGACAGAAATAAAGGCATTAAAATGCCAAAACAGGCATTTTACAGTTGCTGTTGTTCACAAAAATGTCTGAAAAACTGGATTCCTTTATGTTCTTGTTTATGTATTATGTGGAAACAATGACATTTTGCAGGTTGTAAATCAATGTAATTAATTACTGAATAAATGTTTGAACAAACACTCTAGAAGTCTAACAAAAGTTGAAGTAGATAAGGTTCGACAGAGAGTTTAATATGAATTTTATGAAAATATATATTTTTGAAATACCTGTCTCAAGTGATGTAGATCTGGCTTTTCTCGAGAGCCCAACGTTTTAATCCGAGCTTTGTTCCAGTCAAATAAAGAATTGTAATTCTTCATGCCGGCCACAGAAGATTCACTGATCTTCAGTGAGTTGTTGCTCTCGTGACTGGAATGGATGGAAACCTTTGGGTGAGTTTCTTTTTCCGCTGCGTCTTTGGGTGTGTCGTTTGACATTTGCTTTTCATATCGTCCAGTTTGTGCTTCAGGGTCGTGGTACGCGGCCTCCTCTGTTAACCAGCATGTTCTAACGGATGTGCTTACAGTTGTACAGGTGCTGTTTTCACATGCCTTCACATTGAAATGTCCTTTCCTCTGATCGGCATCCTCAGACGGGCTTTGAAGTTCAGCTTTAGATGGGTTTATTTTGACAGATTCAGACTTCTGATGCACTTGAGCTTCGTCGACGTGTTTCACGATGGAATCAGTGTCTGAAAAATCTCCAGCTTCCGTTCGCCTCGTTTCAATGGGAAAGTGAGCCGATAACGGTGTGACATTTAGATGTGAGTACGTTGAAATGTCCTGACATTCGGTAGGAAAATCTGTTGCTTTCCTCTGTGGATTTTCATTCGCAGGCTGGTCAGACTCCTGGCAAACCGACTGATTGTGAAGTGACGGAGAATTCTCACATGAAGTTTGGACGGCATCGTGGCCCAGAGGCTGAGGCTCCTCTGAGCTAAGAAGACCGTCTTCCGGATCAGCCTGGTGCTCCTCATTAAAATGACAAAAATCATTGTCAGTGACTTTCTGAGAGGGAGCCTCTGAGAGCTCACAGCGAGGCGGCTCTTCAGCCATTGGCTCATTGACCTGCAGAGGGACCGTGTCCTCAGTCACATCTGTACCGGCCTGAGCTACCATCTTTTGGTCTGGTGCATGCTGGGCCGTCTGTCCTCTCCATTCCACTTCATTCATTGTGTCTCCATCTGGTTGATCATTTCCTTGTGTTTCTAAATTTCTGTGCCCCTGTGGTTCTATTGCCTCTTTATCTCTTATCTTTTCTACACCACTTTCATTCTTCACATCTTCATCACGAATGTCTTCCCCGTCCTGATGATCTAAGCTACAGCCTTCCTGTTTGTTGGGTTTTTCTTCATTTTCTTCCAATTCTTTGTCATGTTCTTCATTTGTCTGTAAATGTGCTAATTTATCTGGACTCTCACACTTCCGACTTGATGCAGTCTGAATGTTAACATTGCTCTGGAGAGCAGCAGCATCACTCGGATCATTTGGAATCAAATTTGAACTAGGATTTTGTTCTCCTGCTTCAAAGCTGTTGATGATACTGTTTGTTGTCCTAGTCTCTCTGGACGGTACTGGGTCATCACTTTGGAGGAGCCGGTCGTCTATTGTAGTTGCTGGTTGTGAATGCGGGTGTTTATCTGTCATTTCTTCTGAAAGAAAATTAATAACCAAAGAAGAAAAGCAAGAAATGCAGTGACCACATACTTTGTTTCATCAGTGTTAAGTTTGCATTATTTTGTGTAAAACAGTATTATTTCTTTAAATTGATCTGTTTTTAATCGTATTAATGAAGTCAGCTGTCTGACCTGTAGTTGTTCCGGCATCAGCTGCAGACGCAGCTTCTGTCTCCTTCTGATTCCCCTCATTTGCTTGAGAGGACATGAGGTCCTGCAGGCTGCAGTCAGGCCGCTCAGAGCTGTGGATGCACTCAACAGGGATTTCACCTTTGCCTTCCACTTCTGCTGAAAACAGCTGAATAATAACAGAGAATTGTTGAAAAAACAGAGGTAACTTGCCAATGATGTAGCTTTATATCACTTTTATTTTGATTTAAAAAAAACAGTTGAAATGTTTTTAAAGCAATTGATTCTGAGGATTTTCAAGTTATTTTTTTCTTTTTCTAACTTATTCATGGTTTAAGTTCATTTTTGTGTTCATTTCTGGTTTGTTTCACCAATAAATGAAACAATACCTAACTTGAAAAAATAACAACCTACTCTAAATATAGAATTTTATTAGGAATATTTAGCAGATTGAGACTGAAATGTAGACAGCTCAAAGTTTTGTTTATTAAATTTCACCTTTCCTAAAAAAAAATTCTAAAGAACACAAAAGAACCCAAATCAATTAATTATAAGATTTTTAATCTATTTTAAAACAAATACAATTTTAAAAAAAGCATTATATATTTAAAAACATTAACCAAAGGGTCCTAATTGTTGTGGTTTTACAGCATTTCTGCTTCTGAACTGACCTGGACACCGGGACAGGTCATTGACAGCCTCTGTGATTGTGAGGCTGAATTAACTATATGACGCATTGAGGGAAAAGTATGACTTTGCAATGAACCCTTTGCCTCCCCAAAAGTCAGAATTGTCTTTTAATACTATATTTACCTACAAAATTTTTGAACTGGTTGATAGTTTTCTGTCTTCGTGTTGAGTTTTTGGTCAGTTCTCACTTGGCATCTCCACCAACTGGTCTACAGAGTTGTTCACGAAGTTATGAAGAGCGTGAGGCCTTTCATTTGCACTTTTATCACTTTTTTTTTGCTTGTCTTTATGTTTCATCCATCTGTCTTACTCAGCAAATTGGTGAAGTGTTGGTCCATTTTAATTTAAAAGCACTCAAAGCATACCCCGCTTAAATCATCTAAAATTTTCAGTTTGTTTAAAGGAGGCAACATTTTGAATCATTCAATGCTGTTATTTTCTTGTTGATGAAGAGCCGTGTACCTCCTCTTTGTCTGTGCGATGAACCAGACACTTAGCCTTTTTGGAGAGTTCAGAATGTTTCTGCTGAAGGACTTCATGAGCTTTTTCTACTGATTGTCGGTCTTCCTGCTCATTCTTGATTTGATCCAAAAACATATCCTTCTGTTTATGGACAAACAGAAGTCAAACACCTGCTTTTCCTCCACATACAACCCAAAACATTAGAAAATATTGAATCATCGCTGTCTACAAACTCCAGGTTCTGTCTGACCTCTTTGTCCCAGCGGCTTTTGGAAGCCGTGAAGCTCTCGCTCAGCTGGGCCAGCCTGTCCTGCATCGCCTTGCTTTGCTCACGCATCACCTCGTGTTTGTGCTGAAGGGCCTGCAGTAAAATTAATTACCCGTAGGATTTGAATGCAATACTAAATATTTTTATACGTTTATTTAACAGGAACAAAAGGCTCTGAAACAGGGAAGGGAGAAGAAGAGGACTTCTTGCTTATACAAATCAGCTGGCTTGTGTCATTTTGATAATGATGTTAATAAATGAATGAATGTGAGAATTAAAATGAGAAAGGAAGCCGAGCAGAAAAGAGAACAATAAAGTGCAAGGCCGTAAACAAAGGAGCACCCAGGCCCCCATTCAGCTGGGGAAAGGCCTGTTGTTACAAATGTGAATGTTGTGATATACAACTCCATATTCATGAACAACAGACATGTATTTATTGTTTTTTGTAGATATGTAATCCTTATTTAAAGGTATTCATGTCAGTGCTTTGTACCCTTAAAGAATTCAAATGTAAGATAATCATAATTTAAACAAACAATAAGGACGAGAAAGCAGTCAAGTGTAAGTGATGAGGTACAGTAGTTTAAAAGGTTAGATTTATGTGTCAACAGTTCTGCAATTATAATTTATAATTTACATTTAAATTATAAATACAAAATACTGAAAACACACATTTAATCTAAAAAAAAATCCGACCTTTACTTTATAGGTTACCCTTTGTCCTTCTGTTTTAAAGTAAAATTGAGGGGCTGTGAGCAAATCTTCTGACCTGGAACCTCTCTGTTTGTGTCTTTAGCTCCATTTCTACTCTTCTCACTGTCTGTGTTTGCCGTAGCAGCAGCTCCTGTGTTCGCTGCAGAGACCTCAGCATCTCCTGTACAAATGAACAGACGAAATAGTTGAAATTGGTTCAAAGACCCCCTCCGCTCATCTTTTAAGCTTTTTTAAACACATTCTCAGTGGTTGTTTGTTTATATTGAAGCCACTTTTACCCTTAATCCCCAAAAACCTTCGTCATTTTCTAGGACATACTTTCTTCAGAGCGGCAGTAGTTGATTAGAACTTCATCTCTGAGTTTTGGGCGGCGCGTTGGTGCAGAGCAACCCCACCTTCCTTTCCCTCCCTGTTACTCTCCCGCCCGCTAGCTTAAAGCCCCTCACACCCCCAACCTAACATTACCAGTTCAATAACAATGGAGAGCAACATTGGAGCTATTTAGTCGTACAGTTTAGATTCAGTTGCCTGCTCCTGATTCTCAACGATTAAAAAAAAATTTATGCACTTTTGGGCTTCATTATCTTTATATATGTTCTCCATCACCAGAAAACACCACAAGAACATGTTAAAAACACCAAAAACACCATTTTCAACTGAGTGGATTTTTAAATGATTCAATCACAAACTTTAAAGTCCATTGAATCCTACATTCAACTATAATTCTTAAAGAGAATAAAGTTGTGTTTTTTTAGTTTCTTACCTGCTTTTCTGCCCTTTCTGCTAAATTTTCCTTCTCAAGTTTTCTGTTTATATCTTTTTCCTTGAAAAAAAAAGAGGAAGCACATTTTGTCTTCAAATTTGGTTTTGGGTTTGAAATGTTTGACTTTATGGAGGGTTTTACCATGATGAGCCTCTGCTGCAGCTCCTGCACTTGCTGCTGTCCCTCTGCTTGACTGTGGGTCTTCTCATAGCGGACTGATGTCATCTTGACCTTAATAAGCTTGTTATTGACCTCGTCCAGCTCCTGTGAGGCAATCATTCAGAGCACATTGAGGATTTAATCCAGCCTATATTAGGCATGATCATACTAACAAGTTATATTATGAGCATTTTTCTTTTTGAAAATCATACCTTTTTCAGAGACATAATCGTTGCCTCTTGTTTTTGGTTGGCAAACGTCAGTTTTCGGTTTATCCTCATGGCCTCATCAGCTGAAGAAGCAACCATAATGTTAGCAGCCCAACATTTTAATATAACAGCTACATGTTCAAGTCAAAGCTCAGGTACATGAATAAAAACAAGAAGAACACAGAAGGAGAAACGTTGAACTAAATCAATTATGAAAAAGACTGGAATGTTTCAAAAATACGCCCACTGCTTTTTGTTAACAAACCACTTCAGTTAGAGGAGAGCGTGTCAGATAAGTGAGCAGAAAGAGCTGAAAGTTACTAAGCAGGAGAATAACAAGATGGATAATCTAGTGGTGTGGGAATTCTGTCTTGGCTCACATCAAGCCTGTTCACTGCAGCAGTGTGCACAGCGGACCCGTGAGAATTCCTACAGCCGCAGATTATTCTTCAATGAATTCTCCTGAAGGAGTTTTTAAACAAACGTGACAGTGACCTCTGCCCGTAACCCAGATCTGCACTCCAAGCCGATGATGTGGATAAAGTGAAAAAGATGAAGTGGCAGAAGCTTTCTGTAGGAATTAACGTTCTGCTGGTCTCCAGGAGTTTGGAACAAAAAACCGTAAGACTGCAATTTGAATTCAAAATGCCCTTTGAGCTGTTATCCTCCTGCTGTTTCCATCTGCTGACTAGTGGTTTTACCATTTTGCTGCAGCTGCTCGTGAGCCTTCTTGACCATGGCGCATTGTTTGGAAAGAGCGCTGAATCTCTTCTCTACCTCCCCCAGCTGATTCAGGTGGCTGTCCTTTGTCCGACTCTGCAAAGCTAGTTTCTGTTCCTGCAGACGGGTCAATGAGACCCTAATGAATGAGCGCGCTGAAATATAGAGGGAGTCTCAAAAACCACAGAAAGTAAATTATGTGAAGAAATGCTTTGACCAGAAAATTTCTGTAGACAAGGATAAAGATGTTAGAATATAGGTGTCATTTTTCTGTAAGACACAGCAGGTTCTTGGTTTAGATCACCAGGAAACAGTGGCAGGAAGTTGGTGGGGGACCTGGCTGCAGACAAGATGGCGCCAAGACATCATTCGCTGGAAGCGGAAATTCCACATTTTCAGTATAGTAGCACCTTTTATTAAAACTATGAAAGTGGGATAAACAGTTACGACCTGCAGTACAAAATAAAAGTTTTAGTATGCAAGATGAGCTTTAAATGGGGCAAAAAACGCGAAAATCGTTTAATTCCTTTCAAAATTGATATGAACAAAAAGTGTTCGGATTGTAAAACTGTTAACCCTTTTACCCGTTTACATTCCTTCAACAAAAATCAGCGTTTTCTGTCGCAGAGAAAAGCGGCTTTGCCCCGGTATGCAACACTTTATTTTAGTAATGTGTTGCACACCGGTGAAAAGAAGCGTTGCAAAGCAGTTTTTCTCTGCGAATCAGATGATTTCTGTTGATCATGTTAGGAGTTGTGGTATTTCAAAGTGCATGGTAGGTTCTGACAGACATCTTCAGTGTTAAAGGTTTAAAGCTTAAACTGGAAAAAAAAACGTAACTGTTAGGGTCGCAGTTAAATAAGTCTTGTTCGTCGAAAAAATGAACAAATAAATAAATAAAAGTATTTTTCGTCCGAAATGGGTGTGTGTGTGTGTGTGTAAGAGACATGAAATTCTGGTTCCAGCTAATAATGTCTTGTCTGCAGCCAGGTTCTCTTAGAAAGTTGTGGCTCTTGTTTGCAGAGCAGTGAGCTTCTGGCCCGTCCAGTGTTTTCTATGATCTTTTTTCAAACTGCAATTTTTTTGTCTGCTCCCAATTTACAATTAAGAAATACTCAGAAATGCTTTTTTAATCTTAACTTTTCTTTATAAATGTCTCTCATCATTAGGAAAATGCCACAAGAGCTTCTTAAAAACACAATTTTCATAGGAGTGGATCTTTAAAAAAAACTAAAATTAAACAACGTTTTCTGCCGTGAAATGCAACAGGACTTTTAATTGTCTATGACTTTTGTTTTTCTTATCACTTCTGCAGTTTTTGCAGTTTAGACATAATAGACACAATAAGTACTGGTAATCATAAAAAAGGAAATAAAGCCAGTTGATCCCCATTCTTTCAGTTCATCACACTATGCCAAAAGGAAAGAGCAATAATTACTGCACAGGTGGGAGAAAGGATCCACAAAAATATTCAGGTACACTTAGTGGTCATCTAAAAGTTCATGTATTTTGGCTGCCAAGGAAATGTTTACAGATGAATATAAAACTTGTTTTATTTTTCTTCAGTATAGATCTCTGTCCCGTTACTGAGATAATTGTGAGCTCATCATAAAATAGGCAGTAGAGAATGTTTTCAAAGTTGAGCACATCAAGCGCCTCACTCCATGAGCTGAAGCCAACTCAAGTTTATGCTTCAAAGAACAAGTACCATTAAATTTTGATTGTCTGTATCAAGTTGAGTGGATTTTTTCCCCCCTCTCACTCCCTTCTCTCTCATTCCCGCTTCACTGTGCTCAGCTCTCCAACTCTGCGATCCACCAGCTCGCCCTGACTCCCTTTCCCTCTGCCGAGGCAAAGAAGGTTAAACAGAGCGAGGAACAGATATAAAATATTTTAATAGAGATATTTTCCCTGCTGTGCTGGCAGTTCAAAGTGTCATCCACTCCCTATCTGCTACTCCTCAAGAGCTCGTCTCTCTGAGCCTATCCCTCCTTAGCACCGGTTCCTCTTTTTTCTCCTTTATTTTTTCTTACTCCCCCCAAACTTATGTCAACAGTTTGTATAAATGGAAAGTTCCCCCCTTACCAGCTCACTTGATTTCTTCTCTAAGTTGTATTTCAGCAACTGTGTAACAACAAGCAAAAGAGACGGTTAGTCATCACCTGAGAATGTGTTGCCATTTAAGAGACAATAGAAAATGTTTCTCATTTAAAAAACACTTGCTCCTCTTTTTGACAGTTTTAGCTTTTGTTTGGCATTTCCATGATTTAGTCTGGCAATTGATCCACCGTAAACTTATCGAACTGCTGACTTTTAAAAGCTAATTTTTCTCAATAATTTCTTTAGCTGTGACATTTACAACTAACTCAGCTTCAAACTTTTAAGCGATAGAGAAGCTCTTAAAAGGGGCATGATGTGAAATCAATGAGCGTTTTACTCTATGTAAATTTTGATTGTTTTAAATGTATTTAGTTTTAAAATTATTGGTTTAACAATTGGAAAGTTGCCTCATCCAGAAGTGCTTTGGGCTTTCCACTGAGGGTTTTGGAATTCAGCCACCTTTTTGATTTATTTATTAAAGGTTAATGAGCATTTTTGCTTCCAATAAAAACAAGAATAGTACTAAAAATGAAATATAAATAGATTTTAAAAATTGGACAGCTATTTCCTAGGATGCTTATTAAAGACAGGAAGATAATATGATTCACTAAAACAAAAGCAAAAAAAACAAGAAGAAGAAATAATAAGAAGTATCTTAACTGTAACATTGCCTTTTGGGTTGAAACTGCATAATTATTTAAGTTAAC
This sequence comes from Oryzias latipes, assembly GCF_053564925.1. Lineage (NCBI taxonomy): Eukaryota > Metazoa > Chordata > Actinopteri > Beloniformes > Adrianichthyidae > Oryzias > Oryzias latipes. The sequence continues at coordinate 26,961,272 of NC_136242.1, read as the reverse complement.
GTAAAAAACACATTTTTATTTAGGCGTTCTATTTTTGCCCTTTGTAACCAAATATCCACCTAAAAAGATCGCCAATCAAGATGCACCTTTACAATAACACATATTTATAAATTCAAGGTTGACAAGGAAAACAAATCATCACCTTTTTGCCTAAACCCCCAAAAATTTACTGTAATCTTAAAAATCTAAAAAATATACATTAATGTTGCTGTTATAAATGTGCTCAAAATTGATCAATGAACGATAAAAATTCATGCTAATAATAGCAGCATTAGGTTCCACTATTATTATGAATTTTACTTGAATTTTAACTGCATTTCAAATGAGATCATAACGGTTCATTTAGACGTAACTGTGGAATAACTGAACCCTCTGCAGATTGTCAAGGTGCAAAGCAATTAAAGCTCTGCAGTCCTTACTGTCAACGGTGTAAAAATGTGTTAAATTAAGGAATCGTAGTCAACCATGTAACAAGACTGAACACAAATGGGCTTCATTTGAGCCAAACAACGCTCAGTGTCTCCCAGATAGAATATCAAAAAGAGCCTTTATTGTCTGTGTAACATGGCTGGGTTGTTAAAGTGCAGCGGGCCGTGGGCATGGCGGTAAATCACTTGTATGCTGTCAAACCTCCCCAGACGAACTCTCTTTGAGCCAGACGGCGCGTGAACGGTCTAAGCTGATCAACCATGACATTTCTTTATCTCTATGTCCCTTTTAATAATTCAATGCTGGAATATTATCTTTAGTGTTTAAGAAAGAGACCAAATGTATACAGATAAACGAGGATATTGGTCTATCTTCAAGGGGGAAAAAAAGTGTAAAAGTGTTGTGTACCTTTACCTGAAGTGACTTTAGTTCTTCCTTTAGGTTGTTAATCTCCTTTTCTTTTAACTCAGCATTGGCCTGGTGTTTCCCCTGAAATGTCAAATTATTGTTACATTTACAAAATGCAATAAAGACCAAAGTACAGAGGAAAAGAATCCTTCTCAAGGCCAAGGCTAACGGCTGACACCAGCAGATTTACAATCCCACTTATTGAATAACAGTTGAGGGCATTCGCTCGTCGCACCTTCTCCTCTTCGATGTGTCGCAATTTGGCCTGAAACTTGAAAAGAAAAAAACAAGTTATTTTGAGAGAGAGGTGTTCTGATGTGAAAACAAAACAAGCCGAAAGGCACACCTCCTTCTTAGCGGCAGTGAGCAACTCTGCGTGCTGCTTTGTGACTGTTTCATTTTGATGTTGCAGTGACTCCTTATAAAAAATCCAACAAGTCAGTATTGCTAAAGATCTGCTCTTTTGTGCTGAATTGCGATATTGAAAAGTTTACAGTGTTGATGTACAGGTCATACCTTCTCCCACTCCAGTTCCTGTTTCTCCAACACTAGCTTACTGGTCTGATCTTCAAATCGTGCCTCTGCGTCCTAAAATTGAAAAACCAAATCGTTTTCACTAGAAGCACTGCTTCAAAGAAATCATAGACGCTGAGGACATTTCCCTAAATCATGCAGGTAATAACGAGGTGATGGCTGATGAACAGCAATGCAAGTTAACATGATTCAAAGTGAATATTCTCCTCCCTCACTGAGTGAATAGCTCCTTGGAGTTGAGCCATGGGAGCAAGTTTTTTTTTCATTCAGTCTGTGTTTTTTTTGTAGAGAGGAACATTAGAGGGGAGGTGATATTTGTGGAAAGCCATCCCTATCCTCCCTATTCTCTAGGAGAATGCAGGTAAAAACCAATCGCTTGCTATATGCAAGGGACTTTTTTATGTGCATGTGGGAGCAGGTTAACTCAGCCAGTTTGTTTTATAAGTTCCTATTAAAGTATGGTACCAGTGTTGGTTGTTTTTTTCCTTTGGTGGGGGAATAATTACAAATTATGTGAGTGAAATTAAAAGAACATACAAGTATGCAGCAAAATACGGAAAAGTTCATTTCATGTTAATTGAATCAGAAATTGTGAGAAGAAAAGATCAAAAAATGTTCTACTTTTAGCGTGACGTCCTGACAGTTCAGGGCTGATGACATCATAAAACTTTCAAGTTTTTAATTGCTGTTCTGAATGGCTGCATTTAATGGACACTATAACGGGAAAAGTATCTGAAAATATCCAGGCATAAGAATGTGATGGTGTAACATTTTGTGTGGAAGAACTTTTGATCATTCACCCTCAACGTTTGCACTCGTTTTTGAAGTACAAGTTGGGGTTTTCTATAGTTAGGTCGGAAGGGTGACTTCGGGTGCGACTTGTATGTGATTTTCCCTTGTAACCCTTGTGCTATCCTAGGCACTTTAACATTGGGAGTTGGGTCATGTAGACCCACTAGACAGTGCTCTGACCCTTTTTTTTTCAAGGATTTCTGATCTTCACTGGTGTCCATGGATTACCGGTACATGAAATCTTTCCACCTTTATCCACCTTTGTCATGGTAGGGAGAACACATCAATGTAAGGGTGGGGTCATGTAAGATAGCACAAGGGTTAAACAGCAACAACAGCTAGAGGGCACTGTAAGTGTGTTTCAGTATTTGCTTCTAACAGCAAAACAGAAGAAGAAGCGACACTTGGCGACATTTTTCCCAAAGCAACACAGAGGATGAATTTTGGTATTTGATTTTGGTATTTGAAGTGACATTATAAGTTTAGTTTACTTGTTAGCATGTTCTTTATTCTATGGTTATCGGAATAATCCTTCATATGTGACTAGATTCCTTCTATGTTTCATAATGCTAAATAAGCATCAATGTGTTACGATAGTGTAACATGCATTTATTCAGTTCTATTATTGTTATCTCTTCCCTTATTATGATCTGCCTACAAGATGAAATGTCTGTTCTTGGTATTGTATTTGGTTAAATAAGGTGCGACTTATACTCCAGTGCGTCCTATTTATGATTTTGTTCATCTTTATTGTGCTTCTTCTTTTTTGTGGCAGCTCCAAAGCAACTTAAGAGTTCAGTACATAGAAACATTCCCACATGGAAACGTCGACACATTCTCAAATACAAACACTCATTTGGTTGTGCTGAGATCTTAATCCACAACACAACCAAATGCATCCCACACAACTTAATTTTATATTCATACATATGGACAGATATATCTTGTATAAGAAAATATTGTATAAGTACATATCTATCAATAATTCTTTAACTGTTTTTAAATTATTTCACTTCATGTCCCTTTTAAAAGCTGCTCCTCTGTTTGAGTTCAGAGATGAGCCAAGTGAAGTTAGATCAAAAATAAAAAAAAAAGGAACACAAAGCCTTTGGAATTTGACCTGCTGAGGAATGTCCGGCACCACCATGACATCCTCCTGCCTCTTGACCCCCCCACCCCCAACCTCCTTATGAACAGCACAACTACAAAGTGCTTCTCCGCCCGAGGAAAAGCAAGGACATCATTTCATGTTTGTGTTCCAGTTAACATGACAATAACAATAAAAGTTAAACGACTAACATCCAATTTTTTTCTCCCTCTAACCTTTAAGCACACAGACAGTGCTCTTAGTTTGAAGGTATGTGCTTGAGGGGAGAATGCTTTTTATTATTGTGGTTAGTTCTTCTCAAACAAAATTACTCTGTACTTATTGGTCAAGGTCTAAATGACTATTGTGACCCCCAGACTGATAATGTTCATGAAACCAGCATGCTCTGATGCAGACAGCCAGATGACTTTACTCCATTATCTTTATCTGAGTCAACTCCTCTTTAGCCAAACAGCAAGCCACTACTGTTGCCATTTTAAGCAGTTCAGACACATGTAACACACTGCTAAAATACAAATGAAACATGTTCCTGTCAAACAATTCAGATTTAATACATTCTTTTTTTAAATTTTTCAATTGCAAATTAGTAAGGTTTCTGTTTGCATATTCTAAACAGCATTTCAAGGAAGACTCTCATAAAAAGCGATTAACGATTATCTCCAACAGTTTAACATATTTCCTTCATAAACTTGCTTTGTGATTCGGTTCCCCTGGCACCGTCTAGTTCAGCGGTCCCCAACCTTTATGCGCCACGGACCGGTTTGATGTCTGGCAAAAATCTCATGGACATGTTATATGTGGCGGACACACGCTCCAGCAACGCTACAATAAAGGCAGAGACATGTGATAAGATGTACTCTGCACTTTTATTTTGACATGCTAAACATTGTACATCACACAGGTGTCATCATCCTCTCCCCTTCCCACACTCATGGTTCTAAAAAGAAGTAAAAACAACAGGAAGAAATAACTAAGGGTGAAACAACATAACTGCCAGATGAAAAGACCTGTAGGCAAAAAGAAACACCCGTGCTCAACCCTATTTTGACCAAAGCAGGCAAAGGGGATTGATTTGATTCCCTATGATGCCAGCTCTGACAGTAACCCCTGCAGCCTGCAGAATTCAGACAGCAGACCAAACGTGCAGGTGACCGACACTACAGCACAACAAAATAATGACTTGCATGAAAACTGTGGTATTTTCTAAAAATAACAATAAACACGAATTATGACATGAGCAACGTCCCCTCTGCCCGCAACACTCCCTGGTCGCTATTATTATACCATTTAAACGTGCCTTCAAAATAAGTGCATGGAAAATCCAACTCACCACAATGCTGAATGGTGCGAAGGAAACTCCCGTTGGGATAAATCCGTATTTTAAGTAGGACTCCTGATACTGTCTATTAAATGTAGCTTTCTTTTTTTGGAAGTGGAAGGCTCCTCTTCTGTCTCCTGGCTGGGCCTTTACCACTTGGCAAAGAAACTTTCCAAAGACATTTGTTTTTTTAATAATTTTGCAGGTTCCTGGGTTTTATTTTAGCGGTATCCTATCACGTGACCGAGACGAGCGAATTGGCCCGCGTCAAGAGAGACATAGACGGATGTAACAGAGAATCGGGCAATTTTTCAATATAAAACATCTTTCAGATCTAGAAATTTCGAAAGTTATTTTATTTTTTCTGTGCGGCTCGGTACCAAATGACCCAGGGGTTGGGGTCCACTCTTCTACTTAACCAGATCATATTCCAGAACTGATTGCAGGTTCAATTCCCCCTTTGCCTTCCACATGTTGAAGAGTCCCATGGGCAAGATACTGAACCCCACCGAGCCTCTGTTGGAAGGTTGGTGCCAGTGTTCAGCAGTGTGTAAATGTGTGTGTGAATGGGACTGTGACTGTAAAGCACTTTAGGCCTTCGAGGAAGGCTAGAAAAGCGCTTTACAAGTTTACGCCATTTACCATTTAAAGGTTACATTTCCCATTGTGAAACTGCATTCATTATTCTGCTTCCCAATCATGTCTGATCCTTCTCCTTAAGATCCATCTCCCAGTCCATTTTCCAGATCTCTCTGCATTGCTTTCTGCTGATATGCTCACTCAAGTGACTCCTATTTCTGACTGACTGAACACAACTGATGCAGGTAACCGGCAGCAAGACGTGTAGCTGGAAAACATGCAGGGTGATAAATCTTGAGGACCAGGATTGGGCAATCCTGGAAGCAATATATGAAATATCTGAAAACTTTAAAGCCTACTGATGTCAATTAGAGTTTAAAAAGTTTAGTCCACGTGTGAACAGATGCAAACGATTTAACTCATTTCTCCTTTTTCTATGTAAATCACATATTTTCCTGTGGTGACAAGGACATAAAAAAGGATGTTCACGAAGAGCATCCAAAGCTCTTACAGAAGTCGTCGTTTGTTTTGATTCCCGTGTGTTATAAATGCGTGTCAGCAGCATAAGAGAGGCATTTTACTGTCTCCCAGGGACGTTTCATTCCGATTTTAGAGGCAGAGGGGACAGGTGTAACGGAAAGAGTCAACATAAGGGGAAGCTGGGTTAAAAAGTCAACAAAAAAGATGTACCGTATTTTCCGGGCTACAGGTCGCCCTTTTTTACATAGTTTGGCAAGGGGTGCGACTTATACTCCGCAGCGACTTATAGTCCGGAAAATACGGTATATTGGATTGAATCAAACATGCTAGTGTGTTCATTTCAGCAAATTCATAGGCTGATTTTCCCTTTTAACGCAATTCATTGTATCTTGTTTCAGTATTCAAAAACAGCTTTTCTGTTAGTTGAACTTCCTGTTAGTAGTATTTCTGTAATTGTGTTGTGCATCACCAGTGACACAAAATTCCAGTTTTAACCATAAGTGGCATCAAAAAGAAAGAAAGAAAATATTTAAAACTAAAATATTTCAGCATCAGGGTTAGAAATCAACACTCGCCAGTTGCCAAAAGCTTATTTAATACAATAAAGTTGTTTTAATTATGTCGTAACAAGGTCTGCACAATAAATCTAAAAATGTATCTTTATTGCGATATCCGCCTGCTTGATATGTGCATCACAAGACGACGTAAAATGCGATAAATGGTTACATTAAATGTGATAGAGCCCTTTACGCATTTGACCAATTGGATGGACCACTCCATGTCGTTTACCAATCTAATGGATTTTTTGTTAGATACCCGCCTCCCATGTAGACGTGGGTCATTTGGAGCTAGATTGAAGGGTGTATTCAGACTGGACACATTTGGTCTCCTTAAAGTGATCCAGAGTTTGTTTCCCCCGATAATCCTGAACAAATTTAATGTCTGAAAATACCCAAGCCAACCCTGGTCTGATACCAGGAGCAGCTCTCTGACCCATTTTTGGAGGTGGTCTCCGTTCGTTTCCAATCAGACTGAGCTTCGGTTTACTTAGAGATTCTTCAGGCTTCATACAATCCATCCCCTTAGTGGAACAACTGAACCAAAACAGCCACCGTAGCCAACGTAAACAGAGTAGGAATGAAGCAACATATGAGCCGCGAAAAATATAAAGCAACGATTGTCGTGTTATCAAAGAGAAAAAAAGGGTCCGGCTGTTTATTTTTATTACCTTTATTTTAAAACCCCTGAAAACGCTTCTTATATGCTTTTCTGTTTCTTGTTACATGGCATGTGCCCGACGTCATCCTAAAAGCTACCTTGTAGTTCCTTAACAGAATTCTCTCAAAAAAATTCCATAACAGCACAACCATGAGACACAGCAACTTACTGAAATGTGATGGGATGAATTCAGGCTCATTAAAACAACTTCTAATGTGATACACATTGCTCCTTACTGTTTTTCCAACAATCTATATGTCATAAACACTTATTAGTGTATTTTTTTAGCCGTCTTCTTGCCAGTAACATGCTGCAGCATGCCTCCACCGGAAAAAAGCAAGTGTTCATACAGACGTTCAAAACTTGTGAACGAAATATAAAGTTAGTTTGAATGAACTAAAAGAGCTGGACTTTCGTAATTTCTGCATCTAGTTGCTTTGCCCCGCCCTCATAATTCCTGACTAATGAGTGAAGAGATTGTTAGTCACATGGTTTTGTTTACAAACTTTAGTCCGGAGCAGGAAAGTCCCCTTAGGGGGCAGTTTGAATACAGACCAAACACAAGGTTCAGGACTCGATCAGGACCAAATAAAGCAGACTGGATTTTTCCAGGTTATGTTGACATTCATTTAAACAAAACTGTTGCTGTGAAATGGAAATGATTCAATTTTTGTTTTGCTTTTATTCATGTATCACAAGTCATATTGTCATGGCAATATTGATTACTAATATCCTACATTACAAGTTTTCCTCATTTTGTGGAGCCCTAATGTAACTTCTACTCTGTTTGCATTCAACATAATATCGTATTGTAAAATAAAACATCTAAGGTTTTTCTGTGTAACAATTTGGCTGGTAAAAAAATATTGTTTAGATTATGATTTAATAGATTGTTTTTCAATCTACCTGCCAAGTAAAAAAAAATACATTTTGGCCACTGGCTAGCATAAAGCATGGTTTGGTAAAAACAAACGTTGGAAAAGTCTTTATACCCTTCGAATGTGCAGCTCCTCTACAACCTCCAGCAGGTGGGTTTTAAATTCCAGCAGCTGAAGCAAGATGGTTCCTTCACTTTCAGTTTGGCTGTGAGAGCTAGACCAGGACAGCTCCGGCTCTGAGGCAGGCCCAGAAAACTGAATCAGGAGAAACAATGCACTGACTTGAAACACAACAATACTCACCAAACAACTGTTTAGGCCATCAAAAAGAGATGCGGACTCAACAAAATACATACTTCACATCTCCAGAGAGCACATATCATTCAGAAAACAAGCATCTTTACTAAAACTGATTAAACTAATCCCATGATGAACGGCATCCACGTTCTTTCACAAGGTCAAAAGTTGTTACTTACAGCAATGTGGGTGGGGGGAGTCCCAGAATCTGCACTGCCCTCCATTGCACAAGTTCAAGACAAATATATCATCCCACTGGACTTCTTTCACCTAGTAATTGATATTAAAAACATTTAGCGGAAAATTGTTAATAGAATAGGCTATTTAATAAGCAGTAAAATTCTGCTTTCCCACTTAATTACTACATAACCTCTGCTAAATGGCTTCAGAGGATATAATAGGCCAGAGCATTAAACCCTAATGCGTTAGAATCACTGGGATCTAGCCTAATGCTTTTGATAATGACTGTAGAGTTTTTTCCTCTCTCCTTGTTAGATGCCGCTTCCTTTGCAGTTAGAGGATTCACCTTGATAAGCTGTCAATGAACCTTTCCATTGACTCTAATAGGGGTCAGAGCAATAACACAGTGTGGACAAATTGCACTGTCAATGCTTTTTAAATTATCTTTGATATTTAATTTGACCTGTGGATGTTCCTCTGCGACTGCTTCTGCCCCCTCGGCATGGGCAAGAAAATGAGTGACATGTACACAGAAACACACACACTGCGTGCAACAAACACAAAAGTAGTTAAGTGGGAGGTCTCCACTTGTCACTGATCTCTTAATAGAACAGATCTTTTTTCTCTCACAATTGAACTAGGCTCCTATCAATCCTGTTGGAGAATTAAATGATCCCTGATAGGATTGGCTACTATCATAAAACGACTCTGTGACCCTCCAGGCTGAGGAGGGAGGGGATGAGTGCAAATGTGTGTCAAAGTGATGGTGTACAATGTGTCTGATGTACACACTGTGACTGATTGTTTGAGTACAAAAGGGAGTAGTTTCGTTCATTCAGTTGAGCCAGTTTTAACCACCGTCCCTAAAGCAAAATAAAAGAAGTGCCAGTCGTTAAAATAGACCACTTATTAAAAACCTAAGATCAGTGATACCCTCAGGTAACTTTTGTTTTATAACTGAGTACAGAAAGCAACATTAGAAGTGGAAGGGAAAAAAGGCTTTAATATTGTTGTAACTTTAATAACACTGCTGCCGGTATATTACAGCAAATACTAGGGGTGTAGCGATGAATCGATTTCTATTCCTACGATTCAATCAGATCGATCTGTCCGAGGTAAGTTGTTAATCGAATCGGATCAGAACTGTTTTAAAATAGTTTCAAAATTAGATAACTCTGTAATCCATATTGGAAAATACCATTTGGATTGAAGCACGGTATGTTCATTTGAATACAACGTAGCATCACAGCGGACAACACACGAGATGTCAGCAAAAAAACGATGGAACCATCATTTCAGTCCAATGTGTAGAAACACTTTGAATTTTAAGAAGGCATGGGACCATACAGTGTGATTTGATGTTCTAATGATGTTACCTATTTTCATTTTTGTTTAGTAGTTTGTTTACACTTGACTATCTTGCAAGGAATCTGGAAAACTTCACCTGAACTTTTCAGTATCGAGGTATTTATCTCTGAATCACACTGGTTAATTTCTTTGGCTAAAAGTGTTATGGATTGACACCAGGCCAGTGAATCGGATCGTTTAAAATGAACCAAATGTTGAATATGAATCGTTTGGGAGATCATTAATTATGACATGAATTGAATCAAATTATTACACCCTTAACAAATACACTTTCATACAAAATTATTTGTGTTTTTATTTTATTTAACCAGATAAAACCCGTTTTACTGAAATAACTTAATTTGTTGATTTTCCGATTCAACATTATATACATTTCTTTTTACTACATAAAATACTACAAATTGTAGAGCCTGCTCTGCTCATTAATAGCCCAGTTTTATTATCTACCAAAAAGAAAAGGGGGGAAAAAGGAATGTGAAGTGTGTATTGTGGTTATTAATAACATTATTGTTGATATAGTAATAACAATAAATAAATGTAAAAATAATATTAATAAATTAGGCCATATTTGAGGTACCATAACAGTCGTTAGTCTTATCAACTATGCCTCAGTTAAAGATAGTCTAGGCATATAATCTGTTACTTAATTTATTTTTATTTATTTATTTAACTTTTTATTTTCAGATTGTTTCAAACTTCATGTGTTACATGTCTTTACTCTGGTGACCCCCCCCCCCCGGATATATCAAAATTACTCGGACACAGCAATTGATTCACCGAGATGCTAATCATAAGACACATGCTAACGGCTGCATAATTTCAGATGAAAATGTACGGCAAAATAAATGACTATATGCTGAATTTATGCTACAAATGTAAAGTCTTGATGAAAATATTTACTATTCTTTTTAAATATGTTTAACAAATACCACTGTATGTACATATAACTTACCTTTGGCTGTTAGCAAGATTGCTATGGCTAACAGCTCCGATGTTTTATTAAGCCTATAAAGGCTACTACCCACAAGGCAACAATTTTACGGCAAATCTAGAGGGTCAAAAAAGTTACGTGATTTAAATTAAAGTCGTTAAACAAATAAATTCTAGAATTCAGATGTATTTTATTGTTGTTCTAAATAATAAACGTTCAGTTTTTAACCCCTTGACGCCCTTTGATGCAAATACGCATCAAACCACACTGGCTCCAAAATTACCCTAATCTGGCATCCACTGGAAAACAAAATAATAAAGGATTTTTATTTTTTTAATCTGAATAAAAAATTAAGTCGTTGTTTGAAGTTGTTATCATGAAATTACCTTTTTTAATCACAGACGTTTCTCCAAAAGTTTACCTAAAAAGAAAAATAAAGACAGCATTAATGCGGACTCAAGATCCCCAGAGGTTAGTCAAAAGACAGCATTAATGTCTACCTAAGAAAACACAATTTTAATGGCATTGTCTTAAGGTTAACAAGGTTATGCAACTCTGTCAAGATGTTTCATTATAATCATAACCCAGCTCTGATTTTGGTGACAAATACTTTTACTTTGACTACTTCCTAATTTAATATCCACATTGTTCAAAAGAAATGTATCAATGATGAAGGGGGATAAAAATATTTTGATTAAAGATTTGTTTTCTTCAAATCTTTATTCAAAACATAGAAATGTGAAACACACAAGAATCAGAATACTTTATTTATGTTCCAAGGGGAAATTGCATTTACAGCAGAGCTCTTGTCACTGAGTTTCTGCACAGTTGGATATTGAACAGAGGAAAACGCTATTTACAATTTACAAATTTTCAAGGTACACTCCAGGTGTGTTATAAAAATAAAAATAACACAAACAGACATAAATTTATGTTAATAAGTAAAACTGAGAAATATTGTCTGGTTTGGGTAAATAACTCAAAGAAATTCTGAGATTTATTATTAAATGTTTTATAGAAATATATTATAAATAAGATCAGGAATTTATCAAATAAAAGTGGGAAGACAGCATAGTTTCATAATCAGTAAAATCAGTATTAATGTCAGATTACTGATGCTGAAATGTTGTTGGGCCTTGACATGACCAAATGAAGGAAACCCAGATTATAATCCGGAATTAAAAGGGTTTAATTGGCTTCACCTCTGCATCACTTCCTTTACTCCAATTACACTTTAGTTATTGAGAGACTTTACTTTCAATGAATCCTTTGGTACTTGTGTTATAGGACTGACTTTTTTTTTACATTTTGAATGATTGCGTCAGCTCTTTACCCCTGACTGATACTGTATAAACTGCTCTCTAATATCCAGTTCAGAAAAGCAGAAATATTTCAGGCATTTAAAGATCTATTTAACATTTCTAAAAAATATACAAATTGTATTTTATCTGTTTGGCAATCATAAAGCTCATATAATAACATTATATTATCTGATTTGTTTTGAGGTGTGAAGTGTCAAACAGCAAATCTGTCAGACTCGTCTTTGTGACCCGTTGTTGAATCAAGTGAACATATCCATTCAATCCGTCTTGTTGTCTTTATGTCAAAAGATTATTGGTTTAAAATAATTGATTAAAAAACTATGGGGTACAGCGGGGGGGGGGGGGGGGGGGGGTTGTAAAAGCAAATAAGTATATGTAAATACAACATAACTACATATATGATTAAAAGGCAAATTAATTTTGCTTCAACAGTGTATTTAATTTGCTTTTGCTAAATGTAGATATTGAGTGCAGAGATGACTAGATGAAGTTAAATTGTTTCATAAACCCTATTTATAATTCATTGCGAAACATGTAAATAAAAAAAATTAAACAAAAAAAGGCTGTCATGCAATAAATATATCAAGGCAAAGGCAAAAAAAAACATATTTAATAGTGAGATATACCATCCTGAGTTATTGTTATTTCTACAATTATTTAATACTGAAAAACTATAGATTTTATAATTGGTTTATAATTTGGTTCTTGTTTATTAAAAAAAAGAAGAAGAAAAAAAAGCAGATTACATTTTAATTCAGGTGAAAGCCAAGAAAACGTGTGACTTTGCCATCTAGTGGCCAATCAATAAAACTACACGTAGGAGTCAAACGCCGCGTCTTTTCCCTCTAGCGTGGCAGGGAAACTCGTTTTCTTTCCCTGCTTTTTCTTCTTACTACCACTTGTAAAAAGGCCAGTCCTTGCAGATTTTTGTTGCTTCCCCCCCCCCCACTTTTTTTCCAACATGGCCTCAATTAAGGAGAGAGCTGCTGCACTGAAACTTGCAGAGAAACTGTCTGCGCGTCGTCAAGGTGAGTTTACCTGAGGGGGACAAGGCCTCTGCTCTGAAATGCTGAACAGATAGCCGATGTGACAGAAATGCTCTGACTGTATTTATCCTCACAGTACACCTAAATCTTGTATCCAACTGCTTCAAATCTCAAACAAATCCATCCAAAATAGTTTATATGTGCTTTGGTAGACGTTGCAGTTGGGCCCTAAGTGAATAATAACATGGGGGCCCTGCAGCGGTCCTTTTTTCCCCCCAGTTCTTGCCTATAGGGTAAAAACATCAGACTGAATCCAAATGTTTTGATAAGAAATGAAAAAACTGGAAATATTAAATTAAAGTAATGTACCACTGAATTTATTGAATGTGCTAATTTGTTGTTACCCATTCACTTTTGAGTAGGAACAAATCTTCTGTCTTTTCTTCAATTAATCAGGTTTTACTGAAGAAGGGAAAATAAACCAAAATACTTGAATGAATAAACAAAAGTGTGTTAAGTCAATAGAAAAAAGGAAATTCTCTTAAAATGATCATTTTCGGCCTCTCCCTTTACCTTTCCTCCTCTTTTCTGTTCCTTGTATCATTTTTTTAAATTCTTTTTGAGTTTCTTTGATTTTGTTTTTGCTCTTATTTTGTATTTCTTCCTGTTGTTGTTTAACTTGCATTATTTAAATTTTGTGAGATGGTTATTTTCTTTTTTTTTGCTGGCATCAATAGTATAATGATAGTGATCATTCTCAGCACCGCTCAGATGGCTACGCTTCATCTTACTGCTTTGTTTTAAATATCTTTTCAAAGAACCTCTCTGCATTTGGGTTTTTGGTGACTGATTTACTGGAAATTGTTATCATTTTAGACATTTTTTTTAAGGTGTTGGGAGCCCTAATGTTAAGTCCGCCCCTGTTTATGTGCCTCTTATAGTTCCTGGAGTGTCCACCAACTCGGACCAGTTATCCTCCATGTGGAGTAGCCTTATTTCCCACCTCAGGTCAACTGTGATAGTGAAGCGCAGACTAGTCCACCTCAAGTCCCACAGCGACTGTTTCCTGGGCTCGGAGGCCGTGGATGTGCTAGCAAACTACATTAAACAGACCAAAGGTGGGGGGATTTGTGGTGTATGAAAAACTCAGCACGCTCAGCAGGTCTTGCCACCTCAAAGTTTTTGTTTTTCCCACTATCAAAGGTGCCAGTGTGTCACGGGATAAAGTGGTGTCTGTGTGCCAGACCCTGCTTGAGTGCCAAGTGTTTGAGTCGGTGGAAACTAAGGTTTTAGGCAAAATCAAGAAGCGCCATTTGTTTCAGGACAGCAAGAGTGCGCTTTACAGGTTAGAGGTTGATGCACAAACAAACAAACATTCCTCTCTTAAGTCGGTGAAGTCATCCAGGTCCCTCCCTTAAGCAGATAAACCTAATATCTGTCTTTTTACACGCAGGTTTGTAGGTGTTTGTACAGCTGCAGTCGATGACCTGGAACGCAGTGCGCTTGAAAATGGGATCCAAAAATTCCTCCACATCTCTTCTCCAGACAGGTGTAGTGACATCAGAACCTTTTTTTGACTAACCTCTGGGGATCTTGCAGCTTAAAATCTCACAGGAGCTCTTATTTCTCCTTCATTTGTTTTAAAGTCTTCTACCCTTTTAATGCTTTTATATTTGAATGATGTGTTTTTCACCCTTTCAATACTTTTTTGTCTAAAAGTGCATAAAAATATTTATTTAATTATGTTTTGATTTTTTTTTGGTCTCCCTCTTTTTGTCACACATTTCTTTGTATATTTATATTTATATATTAAATATTTAGGAAATATTGAATAATGCATTGGAGTTTAAAACTTATGATACATGGAGCCGATCAAAAGGGGGGTTTTACCCTCTACACAACAAATACTATTAATTTAATTTAGTTTATTTTTCATTTTGCAAATGTTGTTTGTTTAATTAGCACCAAAGCTATATTCCATATCTAAGATTTTACTGAAAATATGTTGTCTTACAATAAGTACACTTAAAATTAAAGAAATACAATTAAGGAAATTACAGAATTTGATTTTTTTTTTTTTTTGATTTTATTACGCATTTGCATTTTTCCTTCTTTCTTGGATACGCTGTGCAAAGGTTGTACATTTGCAGACGGAATAACGGTTTAAAAAAAACGGCCATAAGTTGTTATTTTCTCTTAGCATATGTATCCGTGTCTGTAGGTTGCCAGGAGATCAAACATGTCCCTCTGAGTCACATTTTGAAGCCTCAGAGACGCCGGTAAAGGTTGGCCGGCAGGGGGCGCTCCACGCTAAAATGTTGTTGGAGCCTCCTGTGGGTAACTTGAGCACTAGCAAAGTGAAGACGGACTCCCTTTTACCTCAGCCTGGTAAGCCAGCATATGATTGCTTAGTAATTGATCAATGTACCTGTTTTCCTCCACTGAATCATGTAGGTAAAATAACCAAAGATCTGAGCAAGAAAAGCTCCTGTTTTCATCAGAAAAGATGAAAAACTTCTAAAATTTGAATCAAAAATTTTTAGGCAAACAAAAGTTCAGTCTGCTTTACGAAGAAACAATCCTGAATAAAGTAATCCAGATGTGTCCATGTAGAACCACACTGAGCGCTGTTATGTTTAGATCCTTCTCCGTCAGCAGAACACAGCTGCTTGAGGTCATGAACTGTTGACTTCTTTTAGATTTTCTCATAGAGAACGGAATTCTACCACACAGCATTTACTGTAAGTCTTTCAAATCCCAAAATTATGTTGCAGCCCCACACCATCACACTACCGCCACCATGTTTGGTGTAACAGAAGGCACACCTTCCACACAGCTCCTCTTTTATCTCATCAATCCGCTGAGCATTTGTTTAAAAGTTTTTGGCAAAATCCAGTTGTTTCTTTAAATTAGAGGCAAGTTTTTGTTCTTTTTACATAAACGTTTTTTGTAAATTAAAAGTTTGACTTGTGAGGGATATGTAAGCTCTGAGTAACCATGCATCAATCAAACTGTTGCCACAACATTTTCCTGCTTTATTTACTTTACTAAGCCAGTTGATTTGTATATTTAAGAATTTGAAAAGAGCTTAATATTTATGGTGACAGAAAGGCTCGCTGTCTTGTGTCCAGTGGTGGATGAGGTGTGGCAGGAGCAAATTCTGGTCCGTTTGTTGCACCTTGTGGAGCTCCCTGTACTGGAAGGAGTGCTTCAGTGCACCCAGAGCCCATCATCTCAGCTTCGATCCAGCCCAATGGGTCACCTTGACCCAGATGTGATCAACAGCAGTAACCACCCGGAGCGACAAATCCTCAGGGCCTTCAAAGACTCCCATTTTCTCAGGTATATCCAGTATTTAAAACTTAAAGTCCCACTCTAATGAAAATCATGTTTTTTGCTGTTTTTAAAATGTTCTTGTGGCATTTTTCTCATGATGGATAATATTTATAAGCAAAATTAAGCTTAAAATAGCATGCCTGAGTGTTTTCTTTATTTAAATCGATGTCAATCAGGAGCAGGCAGAAGAATGCAGTTTGAAAATGAGCTTATTTGTGACATAGACAATAGGCTGGGTGGGCCACAAGCTCTCAGCAATGGGAAGGGGGGCCGGGGTTGCTACATGTCAACAACTCAGAGGCAAATTTCTACCAAACCTCTGCTGCTCTGCAGAAAATCTGGCCTAGGAAACAACACAGCTTCTCTGATTTAGGCTAAAAACAGCAAAGTCATAATTTAGACCACTGGGGACGCTTTTAAAAATGGCTCAAAAGATGATCAGAGTTGGACTTCAAGCTGGACTTTCAACCTTCAGGGCAGGGTTGAAAGATTTTTACAGAACATAACGATTTGATTTTATGTTTTTGAGTATTGCAAAGGCCTGGTGGTTTAAGCTTCTTGTAGGTTTTGTGGCTATCCTACAGATCGATTTTAAAAAGAAATTCTTTCTGAAACTGAACTGGGGCAGATCTCCAATGGGACAAACCTTGTGGCACTGTTTCTGTTTGTGCCTCAGTGAAGATGAGTGGCTGTGTGCAGCTCTGGACTGTTTGGACTTCCTTCCTGACCAACTGGTTGTGGAGCTGAACAGAGAGTTGCCTCACTGTTTTCCTCAATGTAGAGAAGGCTTCAACCAAGAAGCAGCAGGTGACTGCATCAGAAATTCAAGCAAGTGTGTCAGCATTAGCATTGCCTGCATTCAAACTATCTTTGTTAACGTCAGGTTTCTTTTTCTTCTGCTGCAGTTCACAGCTGTGCTGAGCAGAGTCCTCTTCCCCAGAGCGGATTGGCTCAGTTTAAGCTGGTACTCTATGGGATACTGGTCAAACACTACAGAAATATGAACCCTCTTTTGCCACAACACTTCGCTGACGTCTACTCCGCCATCACAGACCTGCTGAGTGAGGAGTCAAACCTTAAATCTACCTGAAATCTTATCCATCTCACTTCATTTTCATCATGTGTGCATGCATGTCTGCTTTCCTTTAGTCAAAGCGAAGTTGGAAAAGGCTTTGGAGGCTGTCCAGCTTTGTCTGAAGCTGCTTCCGCAAAGCAACAGAGAGGAGCTGCGCAGGCTGCTGGCTTTCATGTCTTTGGCAGCTGACCCAAAGGGGATGAGAGTAGACAAAGAGGTGAGAAATAAACCTCTCTTGTGAAACTTCTGCGATTTTCCTGTAGCACATCACGATTCTTATTTTTGTAGGTAGTAAACAGGCTAGCAGTAAAGAAGTCCTTCTCCCGAGCAATACTGCAAAGCAGATCTCTTTCAAAGGAGAAGGAGGACATTATGCTGGTCTTCATGCTTAGCAACATCAAAGAAATCTTTAAGGTAACAGATGTCAAACCATTTCACCTCCACTATGTTCATTGCCACCCATGAAAACAGACTTTAAAGGGCCTATATCATGCGAAATCCACTGTTTGAGCTTTTAAGTCTATTATATATAGATAGATAAATCTATATCTATCTATATCTATATAGATATAGATATAGATATAGATATATATATAGATATATAGATATATAAATATATAATCATATTGATATAGTTTGATTTAATTCAATTTTCTTTGTATAACCCAAATTCACAACAACAGTCATCTGAAAGGCTGTAGGCCCTTTAAAGGCATTTCCTGCTATTTATATGGAACTGGAAATAGTACAAGAAAGTAGTCCTATAATACAGTGTTTTTCAACCTTTTCTGAGCCACGGCACACTTTAACCTTAAAAAAAATCCCGCGGCACACCAGCATCCAAAAATTAAAAAAAAGGAGAAACTCATAGTCTGTATTGATCTACAGCCCCTCCGCAATCTCACATGCATTTTTGAGATAATTGTTGCAGAAAAAGCTGGAAGTTGCAGCTGTTTTTTTCTAAAAGATGCAATAAAAGATAAGTTAGAAGATTTAAAAACATTTTGATGTGTGTTCGTTGGTCTGAAGACGTTTAACAACAGATCTCCGTATGCGCTGTCACTCTCACAACCCAATAAATCATGGGAGATGTAGTGTATAAAACGGCCAGAGATTGCTTTTCGTAGCTTCAGTGTTTTGTTCACTTGTTCCACGGTCTGATACCGGATTCTGTGGGAAGCTACACCGCTAAAGACGAGCTTTAGCTGCTATTTTTTTTAGAACTGAGCGACTTTACGAGCTAAATCGGGACAAGGAAGTGAGGACTTTAACCACTTCTGATTGGTCAGACTGATGACATGTGATTAAGCCCCCCAAGAATGATTGGTGGAGACAGTTAAAGGGACGGGACTTTTCCAAAATACAGCCGAAGGTGCAGCTGAATCGGGGTACCTTATCAAAATGTCTTTAATAAAATAAAATAAACGCAAAGAAAAAGTATTTTATGATCTTTTATATTCCTAACTCCTCAGTGTTTTATCAGGGCCTGTTTGGATAAACAGAGAGCTGAAATCATGGAGATGGAAAATGTTTTTTAGATCAGTTAATGAGGGCAATTTCTCAACGGCACACTTGACCATCTCTCACGGCACGCTAGTGTGCCGCGGCACACTGGTTGAAAAACACTGCTATAATAGATCCCTGAGGAACACCTTATCTAATATTGAACCATCAATATATAATTAATTTCACTAACACCCAGTAACTGCTGACCCAATGGCTTTTTGGTATATGTTTATTTTTTATTACTGTCATCAGTGCATTTTAAAGCAGTGCTCTTGTCCCTATGTTGCAGACACCAGGGACACTGCACAAAGGAGTGAGCAACAAATTGGAGAGCCTTGCCCAGGGCAAACATCCAGATGTGACGGGTAACATTTCTGAATGCAGCCTCTAACGTTCCAACGCAGAAAATAAGCTTCAGAATTTTAGCTTTTAGCCCCTAAATCCTTAATAGTTTTATGTTTTGTTAGTTCAGAAATTCTTTAGGAAAACTGTACACGACTATAGGATACATGCTAAATGTCTAGTATCACCTAGATCAGGGGTGTCAAACTCATTTTCACCGAGGGCCACATCAGCATTGTGGTTGTCCTCAAAGGGCCAGATATTACTTATACATGTAACTAAATGTAATGAAAAATAAATGTAACTCTTCCTTAAGGTTAAATAACTCATTATTTATTTATTATAACTTTTTAAAGTGACAATTACAGTTGCATAGAAAACACATGTTTGCTTGTTACTTTAGCATAAATCCTTTTAAATGTGATTCTGTCAGGTTAGGTTAAATGGACAGTGTTTAAGTCCTAATGTATAGTTGCCCAATCCAGTATTTCAAGTCCAATTCCCCCTAGATATGAATAAATTCACACCAATTTTTGTTTTTTATTTTAAGAAATTAAAAACTCTTATGCTCTCGCGGGCCACATAAAATGACATGGCGGGCCACATTTGGCCCGTGGGCCTTGAGTTTGACACATGTGACCTAGATCAAGTATACATTTCTCTTAATGTATGTTCAAACTGCGCATAATTTCTTAAAATTGTCGTCTTAAAGATGCTGTTATATTTGTGTAAACTAAAAAAACAAACCATATTTTGGAAGGACACAACCAAAACACCTTCTTTTTCAAGTTATACATTTGGTTTGAATTCATTAAATATAATTTACAGCAGAATTGATCCAAACTTTTAATTAAGTATGGATTGAAATAATTTGAGGCAGTTTGTTTATCATTAGTCGCTATATTATTATTGCTTTGCAGGGCATTTATGCGTTACCAAATTTATGGTTGGTTCCTCCGTAATTTTTGTGTTTGATACTGATTTGTTTCAATTCTTAAGAAAATAAAAGATGAAAACAATGACATTCAAAGAGTAAAACAGTGTAAGGTTTTTTGAACAGTAATCTTCTAAAGATCAAATATTACCTTGATAAGTTGAAGTAGAAAATGGAGTTAAAAGCTAACAAAATATTTGGGGGGTACATTTGTCTAGATGAATGCTCAAATAGCATTCAGTCACCTAAGCAACTTGATTTTCAGATTTTTCCAATGCACCCAGGTATTTGAAATCAAATAGTCACTAGCTCGTATATACAACTCTAAGTATCAGATGAGATTTTGCAGTGTTGAAAAATGGTAAGAAAACCTTTTTTCACGAATGAAATTTCAAGATAATCG
Organism: Oryzias latipes; assembly: GCF_053564925.1. Lineage (NCBI taxonomy): Eukaryota > Metazoa > Chordata > Actinopteri > Beloniformes > Adrianichthyidae > Oryzias > Oryzias latipes. The sequence goes on along the minus strand of NC_136242.1, from coordinate 26,940,848 downwards.
GTAACATTACGGACATTAGGATTTTGTTGGTTCACTTTTTTTAGTGTTGGTAAATCTGTGACCTGGTTATCCATTTATACCTTAATCTGATGGATTTTGAAGTGCAGATATATAATTCTAGCTGTAGTTCCCATTTTAAACACTAAGTGTCAGTATTAAATATATTTTTCTTTTAAAGTTTCCAAGCAATACTGCTCTGTGATCATGGAAAGTGACTCAAGCAGCTGCTTCTCTGTGCTTCAGGTTCAACATTACACCAGGAGTTTTCCAGCAGGACGTATTCCGACTCTACAAAGAAGACCACAAACGAGGAGCTGTGGACACTGTTGAACAAAATATACTTGGATACCAAGATGTCAGAAAAAGAGAAGAAGCGCCTCCTTAGACAATTTAACCAAGCCCATCCTGAGTTATTTAACCAGTATTTTGGTGACTCTGCAGTCAGCTGGCTGTAAAAGTCTCACATTTTGTTGTTAATTTGAGAAAATGTTTAAATAAGTGATCTGTAAAGCATTCGACTGAGACTAATAAAACTTTAAAAGGCACAAGAATGACCAAACAATTCAGCAAAGTTGTTACATAAAAACTTATAGTAGTCTTAAACGAGGAAATACAAATGTTACTGAAAGAATATGTGCTACAGTAAACCCTGTTATGCAAAAGAAAAAACAATGTGTATAACACAATCAAATTGATCTAAACTGTTGTTTGATGTCATCTATGTAATGAAATGTATTAAATGAAAATTCTAAACATCCATCAAAATTTGTTCTATTTTATCCTTATTAAGCTATGTTTAACCGGAATCATTTTTGTTTTTGATCTAATAAACCATTCAATGAGAAACTTTACCCTATTAGATACATATTTTGAATTATACGTTTCTTTCCCAACAGTTTAAAAATATACATTTTACAGGTAAGAAAACTGCTAATTATAGAAATGTGTGTTTAAAACGTAATATTTAAACAGAAAAAACATTTTTGCATTAAAAAACTTTATTATTCATGTTTTTATTTATTTTAGATGACTAACAGTTTGTGTTTCAATACTCAGAATTTTTAATCGATATCTTTAAAAGTTTGAGGATTTTTTTCTTAGTCCACATTTATTTATTTATGTATTATGTCCTACTTGTATTCCCCAACTATCATTTCCACTCAGCTGTTTGATGAGTCAAAACTCCAGGTTCATTATGAAATGTATAAGGGGGAGTTGTACGCTTACAACCAGATCTTATGCAGAACAAGGGAAAGGTACTTCTCTGAAATCATTGGAAGTTGCAGCAGCAACTCTCGTGTCCTGTTCACAACAGTAAACAGATTAACTAACCCTCCAACCCAGCTACCAATAGAACTGGTTTGCACACCTAAATGTAATGAGTTTGCTGTATTTTTTAATGACAAGGTTCAGGGCATTAAAAAAGCCATCAACTCCACAACACATATAACTATCGAACGGCCACCTACTCACTCTAAGCTGACTCACTTTGTACCTGTCACTGACCAAACTGTCCAAGAGACCATCACCCGTCTGAGCTCGTCTACATGCTGCCTTGATGTGTTACCCACTAGATTTCTAAAGTCTGTCCTGAACAGTGTGTTGCCATCAATTACTCAAATAGTTAACATGTCTCTTCAATCTGGAATATTTCCAGAGGCCTTAAAAACTGCAGTCATTAAACCTCTCCTGAAGAAGAGCGGTCTTGATCCCACTGTACTGAATAATTACAGACCTATCTCTAATCTGCCATTTTTAGGAAAAGTCCTTGAAAAAGTTGTCTACCAACAGCTCACTGATTTTCTCTTATTAAACAATTCATTTGATGTTTTCCAGTCAGGTTTTAGACCCCATCATAGCACAGAAACTGCTCTTATCAAGGTAACCAACGACATCCGCCTGAACACTGATGATGGCAAAGTCACTGTCTTAATCCTGCTAGACCTGAGTGCTGCCTTTGATACTGTTGATCATGGGATCCTTTTGAACAGACTCCAAGACTGGGTTGGCATCTCTGGATCTGCCCTAAGTTGGCTCAAGTCTTATCTAGAAGACAGGAAATATTTTGTTGAAATTGGGAGTTGTGTCTCAGACTTCATGGCCTTGACTTGAGGTGTGCCCCAGGGATCGATCCTGGGACCCCTTCTGTTCAACCTCTACATGCTGCCACTAGGGCAGTTAATATGCAGTAATAACATATCTTATCACAACTATGCAGATGATACTCAGATCTATGTGTCACTGACAACAGGTGAATATGGGCCGGTGGATTCACTCAGCCACTGCCTCCAACAGATCAGTGCGTGGATGCAGAACAACTTTCTCCAGCTAAACTCAAACAAGACCGAAGTTATTATTTTTGGCCCACAGAAACAAAGAGAAAGTCTCAGCAGCTACCTTCATTCTCTGTCTCTTAAAACCTCAAATCAAGTCAGAAATCTAGGGGTAATCATGGACTCTGACCTGAACTTTAACAGCCATATCAAGTCAGTAACATCAGCGGCATTTTACCATCTGAAAAACATTGCCAAAATCAAAAACATAGTGTCAAAGCCAGACCTGGAGATACTTATTCATGCATTTGTCTCCAGCAGGTTAGACTACTGTAACGGCCTGCTCACCGGCCTCTCAAAACGAGCTGTAAAACAGCTTCAGTACATCCAGAATGCTGCTGCTCGAGTCCTGACCAGAACCAGGAAGTATGATCACATTAGTCCTGTGCTCAGGTCTCTGCACTGGCTCCCTGTACCTCAAAGAATAGACTTCAAAGCAGCTCTGCTTGTGTACAAGTCTCTCCATGGCCGAGCACCAAAGTACATCTCTGACATGTTAGTGCCATATGAACCATCTCGTACTCTGAGGACCTCAGGGGCTGGCCTCCTGTTGATTCCCAGAGTCAGAACTAAACAAGGGGAATCAGCGTTTCAATATTCTGCAGCTAAAATCTGGAACAGCCTCCCTGAAGTCATGAGACAGGCCTCTTCTGTGTTCATGTTCAAATCTAGACTTAAAACATTTCTGTTTAGCCGTGTATATGACTGAAAGGTCCTATCTGCACTTTTCTTTCCTTTCCTTCCTTTATTTTTAAATCAGTTTTCAATTTTTTTTTTCTTTTCTTTTAAAGTAAATTTTTTGTTGATTATTTCTATGATGTATTGTGATTTTAATGCATTTTTCTGTTTTGTGAAGCACCTTGAATTACTTTGTGTATGAATTGTGCTATACAAATAAACTTGCCTTGCCTTGCCTTGCCATGATCAACAGATACATTAAGGAGCAAAATATTTGTTATGGCAAGTGTGATTTCTACTTTTAATTTTCTTAATGCAGTTTTTATTAACACCTTTTGAAATCTTTATTGTAGATGACCAAATAATGAAATGAAATTCTAATGTACAAATGTCTACCGATCAACTGACTAGATGAAGATGTACACTATGTAGCTGATACTGTACAATACACAGAAGAACTGCTGAACAATTGTTCAAGTATCCTTAAATCAGGATCTATTTTTTGCTTTTTACAATGTCAACAGCTCTCACACAAAGGATTTTATATAATAAATCTATAATACTTGCTAAATTTCATGTCCACAAATGCAAATTATCGTAAAAAAAAACCATTCAGTCTATTAATGGAAATTAAAAACTATATTGGAAATTTTCTTCAGACTTGAGAGCTGTTGAGGCTCGTGAAGCTTTGGAGTTTGTTGGGCTTGCGGATCTATATTTTGTTATTTTTGAGAAGGAAAAAATACTATTCTCTGCTCCTGTACCTGGCCGTCTCTACTACTGCTCCTGCACTTGGCTGTGGATCCTGCGTCTGGCTCGTCTCGTGCCCCCAGCCGTCCCGTGACTCCATCTGGATGAAGCTCATCTGTTGGACTTTAAATGTGTAGTTGTAGAGTTAGATAAGATAATTCTTCTCTATGAGTTCTGGCATTGCCTGTCCGTCCTGGGGGAGGATCCCCCCCTTCATGTGGGCACCCCTGAGATTTCTTCGTTTTTTTTTTTTCTTGCTGCGTAGGAGGGTCTAAGGGCTGGGGTGTCCAGCTTTTGTTTAGTTAGTTCAGTTTAGATCTTTCTATTGAATTGTGAGTGTTCATGATCCTTTTGATTTTATGTTGTACCCTACATTTATCTGCACAAAGCCCATTGAGATGACTGTTGTTGTGATTTTGGGCTAAAAAAATAAAATTAAGTTGAATTGAATTGATTATTATTTCTGGTTTGTCCTCACATTCATTTTTGCTTGTTTGATTTGTTATTGTAGGTTTATATTTGAACAATAAAGGGACAACAAAAACTTTATTAGAACTACAGACAAGACAATAGGCAAAAGATAAAGATAACAAATACTGTGAAATCTGCACATTAAGAATAAACATTAGCAGTGCAAAGCTTTGAAATATGTTATTGAACTTTAAAATATTGAAAAGATATTCTAAATTTGCAGTACATGCAAAAAAGATGAAGTAATCTTGCAGCGTTCCGATTTCATATGTGTTTTATGGTAATATTATTTAAAGTCCAAGTGAATTAAATTAAAACGAGCATGTGTGGTGGACTGTGGAATGTGAAAGTTGCCAAAATTCATAGAGTTGAATAACATACAAAATTTGAACAAGCTATTTAACTGAAAATATAATATGGCAACAAAATTGTTAATTCGGATATTCAGGTTCAATTTTGTGATGATAAATTCTTCCTAATCTGACCAAAGCGTTGAACTACTTAGCCTGTTAAAAAGTCACATCTTTGTATATTTTGGTGGATGTTTGTGGCTTCTGCAACTTTAGTTGAACTGAGTCTGCGCACTGGAGGTGGGGTCGGTGATGTAATGTTGGCCCCGCCCACAACCGGAAAAGCTGGTAAGGAAAAGATGTTTCCCGAACCGGTCTGTGACGCCGATAAAATAAGATGTTTTGAACAAAAAAAACCGAAGCATTTCTGCAGTAGAAGACGCTTTTTGTCAGTGGGAGGATCTTAATTGAAGCTGTTGCATAAATTTGCGCGCTAAGGTGTGAGTTTTGAAGGACCAACCGCTCGGCTTTGTTGTTTTCTGCTGTTTTTGTTGATGGAAAATCTTTTTTCTGTTTGTAGATACTAGATAAGACTTAAGTAAACTCCCGCAGCGGCTCTGGTTATTGCTGGCGATGGTGAAAAACAAACCACGCGAGGCTGAGTTCGATTCCTTTCGTTTACTTTAGTACACCCCCCCCCCCCCCCACACACACACACACACACACATCAGAGTGACATCACACATCTCAACAAAAACATCATTGATCCTGCTCGTGATTTTCCTCCAAGCTGCAATCAGAAACTCACATCTAGCCTGGAGTAGCTGGGTTAAAAAATAACAACCTAATTTTATCTGTCACCAGTGGTCCTGCAGACTCCATCATGCCAAAGGACTCAGACCACAAGGAGCCAAAGGATGCCAGAGCTGCAGATGTTCCTGAGGAGACTGTTCGACAGAAGGTCCAAGCAAACACCTCAAGCCCTCACAGGAGGAACTCTCCTCAAGGTCAGAAACTATTCCTGACATTCCATTAAAAAGGGATTCTTGACATTATTGGCCTCCACCTTGTTTTGTGTTGAGATTTTTATTGTGACTTAACTAATGTGTGTTTTCCTCACAGCAAGCCCTCCTAGGTTTGTCTCTGTGGAGGAACTGATGGAAACAGCTAAGGGAGTCACCAATATGGCCCTGGCTCACGAAATAATGGTCAACCAGGATTTTGAAATCAAACCCGCAGAGCCTCCTGAAGGAAGGTCAGGTTCTGAGTTTCTCCAACTTTTATTGAACTCTGTTTTACAAACTCAAGGGTGTCTGTCTGCTTTTTGCTTCTAAACAGTTTGGAGCGCCAGGTAAAGGAGATCATGCACAAAGCATTCTGGGATTGCATGGAAGCTCAGCTTAAGGAAGATCCTCCGTCGTACGAACACGCCATCAAGCTTCTGGCAGAGATAAAAGAGGTTCTTTGTTCTATACGATGAAGCATCTCCTCAGAAATACTTATTTTTAGTATTAACTCTGTGTTATAGGCTGTTTTATATTTATAGATAATATACCAAAGATGTATATGCATTTGAAAAATACTTTAAATTGCATCTAGTAGTATTTTATGAATGTGGTATGGCTACATATTTAAAGTGATGAAGCTTGTGGGGTTTCATACCAGTGTCTTTACAGTTTTGTTCTTTTGTTTATATTTTCTGAAAATTGGCAAGATTCCATTTTCTTGTTCATCTAAACATGAAACACTTCCAGGCCTGGAAGCACACCTTACAAAGTACTTTATTTGTATTTTCTTGCTAAATAAATGTGAAGAATCAGTCCTGTCACTTAATAAAACTCTTTTGTTCATACAGACTCCTCTATAACAACATTTTTGATATTTTAGAAGTGCGGTTTCTGTTTTTAGATGATCCTTTGGGATTCTATCCCATTTCCTCTTCTTCTGTCGTGCAGACGCTGCTGTCTTTCCTCCTGCCCGGCCACGGCCGCCTGCAGGCCCGCATTGAAGAAGTTCTGGATCTGCCTCTGATCCAGCAGCAGGCTGAGAATGGGGCTCTTGACATCGGTCATCTGTCCCAGTTTATTGTGGGGATGATGGGCTCCTTTTGCGCCCCCTGCAGGGACAAGGACGTCAACAAACTGAAGGAGATCACGGAAATCGTTCCTCTGCTGAAGTAAGCAGAGACAGCAGTTGGCTCTGCATGCCTCAGGAATTAGGCTATTTTTAGATGCTATAATTTCATTCACTTGCATTATAGCGCAGAAGTCTGCCTGTCATAGAATGACATCATAATGGTTGTAGAATAAGCCTAATGCCCCATGTCTTATTTCTCCCCTAAGGGCCATTTTCTCTGTGCTGGATCTGATGAAGGTGGACATGGCTAACTTTGCTCTGATGAGCATCAGGCCTCATCTGATGCAGCAGTCGGTGGAGTACGAGAGGAACAAATTCCAGCAGTTTCTGGAGAAGCAGCCAAGTGAGAAATCTGTGTTCTATTTATATGTTCTGTTCGGCTGAGGTTGAGCTGGACATGCACCATAAACTAACGCCATGGAAGTATAATAACAGGTCCTCACTCTTCATCCACTTGTAGACTGCCTAAATGTTTAGAAATAGATTCATTGCAACAAATTTATTTTGTTTTTTGACCATTAATGGATCAGTTAGGGGAACAAAATAAAACCAAAACACCTTTTTTTAATGTCAGTATTCTAACCGTTTGCATTTGCAACAAGGTTAAAAATAACTGAATTTTTTAATTTGGATAAATGTATATATTTTGTATTCTTTTTATTTATTATAACATTAAAATGTCATTTTTCCTTACTAAATAGTTTAATAGAAACATTTAGAAATAATCTGTTATAGATAAAATTTCATTTTATTAGTAAAAATAAATAAAGAAAACTCAAATAAATCAATAAAGTAAGTGGGAAAAACTGACCATGAACTGTCTTGTACTGTAAAATGATGGGCCATGGGATTCATTCCAGGTTAAAGAAACATGCAGTTGTTTTACATTTACATCTTTGATCCAAAAAGTAAGATAAATAAAAAGCTAAAAATTGAAATAAATGACCCTATTGGCATTTCTTAAATTCAGTTACGGGCTATGAAGCCTTTAGATTTCTATTGTTCTTATTTGCAAGTATAGATTCCTATCAAACAATCACTTGAGGGTTTTTTATAAACACAAAGAGATATTTACATTTTTCCTTTCTTCCTTGACCCACCAGAACAGAACATTTTTTGTGTTCCTGGATCATTTTTTATCATCTAAACCTAGTCCCCCAAACTGAAAATAAACGGTGGGGAGTTTGCCAACTTTGCAATGCTTTACAAAATAAAAAAGTGGATCTTCTGCAAGATTGTTTAAAGTAATCCAGATGAAGTGAAATTCTGCATTGAAATTGCTTAATTATTACTTTCATGAGTTAATTTTTTTAGGCTTCAACGTCCAACTTTTGCTTTAAATGTTTTCTTTTGCATCTCCGTCTGTTTGCAGTTTTCTAAGAGCAATAAGACTATTTCTTTCTCCACAGATGCTTTAGACTACACTGAGAAGTGGCTTGAGGAAACTGCAAAGTGCCTGAGGGAATCGGATGAGGAAGGCTGCGGTGCGGCGGAGTTGGCCTCACCCATAAACGTTCATAATCGAGCTTATCTTCGCCTGCTAAAGTGGGACCACGCTTCAGACCCCTTCCCAGAGGTAAAGTGACCGCCCTCTCTGTGCCTTCCTCTCAGTTGGCTTTAGTTCAGTTCCTCTAAAAACAAATGCTTCATTTCGTGTGCAGACAGTGTTGATGGATCAGGTTCGGCTCCAGGAGATGCAGCAGGAGGTGGAGCGCTTGGTTCTGTTGTCCTCTGTGCTGCTCATTGTTTACACTACGACAGGAGAGGCCATCTCAGGTCTGCCGGGACTGATGGAGACACTCAAAACCACTGTTGGGGCCATGTTGGCGGACATGCACATGCCGTAGGAACAAATCTTTTTCCAATGCTCAGATCTAGGAATAGTTTTGTCAGAAATGTGTTCCCTTTGATGCTATATTAGAGCTGCTGATTTGTCTTAATGGATGAGTTTGTTGAGTGCAAGTGTGACTAAATCAAAGCAAAACTGTTTTCTAGGAAGCTTCTGTGATCTGACATTCGGAGTAGCTTTGATTTTCATAATGAACCCTCTGTGGGAAGATTCTGAGAAGGCTGTGTGCTCTCAGACTTTGGAAGTGCAGAATGTCCATCGTAAACTTCGAGAACGTTCTTTATGAGACTATTTATGAGACTCTAAGAAAGATGGAAAAATGATGTGGATTTTCCTCATTAAAAACAAAAAAGTTCAATCATGTTTTTGTTCATATGGGGAAAAGGATTTTGCAGACCTGACAAATAAAAGCTTGAAGTTTTACTGTCAAACCTAGATTTAAGTCAAGACAATATACAGTGGAGGAAATAAGTATTTGATCCCAGCTGATTTTGTAGATAAGCCTCCTCCTTATCTTACCGACCCACTTCATATCAAAAGCACCTCTCGTTCTCTTCGGTCCTCATCTTCTGTTCAGCTTTCTGTCCCTCCGGCCCGTCTCGTTACCACGGGTAGTCCTGCCTTTAGTTCCCAAACTCTGGAACTCCCTCCTGACCCCCGTAACTTAGACTCCTTACCAGCTTCTAAATCCAAACTTAAAACTCATCTGTTCAACTCTGCTTTCCTGTGATTCACTTTTGATTCTCTGTCAGTTTTTAATGAATTTTTGAATTTATTGACCCCTGTTTTGTACAGTATCTTTGAGCTTCACTTTTGGATGTGTCAACTCATTATTTATTGTGTTTTTAATTGAGTATTTTTTAACTTACTGAACTCTGTTTTTGTACGGTGTCCTTGAGTTTCTTGAATGACGCTTTTAAATTAAATGGATTATTATTATTATGACTGAAAAATCAATTGACAGTCTGTCATCTTAATGGCTGCTTATTTGATTAGTGAGAGATAGAAAATTAAGAAATTGAACTTGAACGTAACATTGAAGAATGTATAAACATTTATTTGCATAAATTGCTTATTGAACTGGATATACCTGTTTGAACTGATCAGCTGGACAAAGACGCCTATCCACAGACTCAGTTTATCAGTCAGACTCCAAACTCTCCAACATGGAAAAGATTAAAGAGCTTTAGTGGACTTAAAGGAGAAGATTGTCGACCTGCACAGGACCAGATTAGACCACAAAACCATCAGCAAGGAGCTGGAGGTCAAGGTGACAACTGTTGGTGCAATTGTACCAAAATACAAGAGCATGACCATCAATCCACCTACAGGTCTGGGACTCCAAACCAGATCTCACCTGGTGGGGTTTCCATGATCATGAGAACGGTGAGAAATGGGCCTAAAACAACTCGGCAGGAGTTAGTTGATGATCTCAATGCAACTGGAACCACAGTCACCAAGAAAAAACCATTGATAATACTTAATGCCGCAACGGTTTAACATCTCAGAGTTCTCTCAAAGTCCCCCTGCTTAAGTAGGTACACGTGCAGGCCCGCTTGAAGTTTGCCAAAGAACACCTTCAAGGTTTAGAGAGTGATTGGGAGACGTGATGTGGTTAAATGAGACCAACATTGAGTTCTTTGGCTTCAACTCAACCCATCGTGTTTGGAGGGAGACAAATGCTGCCAATGACCCCAAAAACACCATCCCCACTCTCAAACACGGAGGTAGAAACATTATGCTTTGGGAGTGTTTCTTTTCACAGGGCTACTTCACCGTGTGGATGAGAGAATGGATGGAGTCATGGTTCACCTCCTTCCCTCCACCAAAAAGCTTAAAGTAGGTCGTGGATGGGTCTTCCAACAGGATAATGACCCAAAACATTCAGCCAAGGCAACCAAGAAATGGCTGAAGAGGAAGCATATTAGGGTCCCTCAATCCTGTGGAAAACCTATGGAGAGCTGAAGCTCAGAGTCACAGAGGAACAGCCACCAAACCAAAAGGATTGAGAAATTATAAAAAAAAAAAAAAAGAAACGTCTGACCTCTGTGCTGTTAATAATGGTTTTGCCACAAAGTCTTTCTGACTAGAGGATTAATTCACTCCATGAAATGCAAATACATTTACATAAAGTTTATAAAGTAGATTTTCTTAGTTTCTTTGTGATTTGCTATCTCTCATTGTTCAAATGAACCTACCATTAGGATGACAGACTGTCGATTTGGTGAGCAAACCTACAGAATCAGCAGGGATGAAATAGTTCTGTTCTCCACTGTAAAGTGTGTGACTTTGAAACTTTCCAGGACATAATAAGACAGGATATCAAGTGAATAAGTTGATGCAAAAACTCTTAACATTTCCTCCTTGTGCTTCTAAAGACATTAAAATATTTTCTAACGGTTAATGTTGCCCTCTTCCCAGATCCTTTAATGCACCAGAGGCCTTTGCAACCATCGGCGAGAAGCTGTGTGTTGAGTTGAGTTCCTGTTTAAGCCGGCATGGCTTCCCTCCATTCTCTGCTGACAGCAGCAGCGGTCTGAAGGGACAAATCTTATCTGTCATCCAACCGGACAACAAAGTCAGGGCACTTATGGGTAAGCACGCCCCCGCCGGACTTCATCCACTTTATACCTATGTCTGTATTTCCACGGCACAAACTTCTCTGTCCTTCCAGACTCCCGGGTTCAGAACTACTTGCTTGCCGTCTTGGAGTGTGGTCAGCATCGTACCCCTCCTCTCCCCGGAGGTCTAACTCCTGTCAGCAAGGAGCTGATGAAGCTTGCAGTTGGTTTCAGTCGTCTGGTCAACTTCAACAAACTGGTCTACTCCCCGTTTTACCAAAAGATCCTTCAGAATATCCTGACACCAGGCGAGAGTCTCAACACAGAGACGTAAACCCCTCAGATGGTGTGAGAGCATTTCTGTGTTTCTAATCGGTTAAGAAAACCAGCACGGCACAATCCGCACCTTAAACTGACCCAATGATAATAACTACTGGTTCTGTTACAATTTCTCACAGTGTTTGTTTATTAAAGACTGTGTCAGATCTAGTCTCTGCTTAAGCCTCCTCTTGCTGTTGTAACATAGCTTGCTCATGGAATGCACCTGTGTTTTAAAAGCAGTATTTGTACTAGTTAAAACTTAAAGTCCCACTCCAATCATCTTTTGATCTGTTGTAAAAGTGTTCCCAGTGGTCTCTTAATTACGGTTTTGTCATTTTTTGGGCAAAATTTTAAAAAATAGTTGTTTTCTAGGACGTATTTTCTGCAGAGCAGCAGAAGTTCATTAGGAATTTGTGTTGTGAGCAGGAGAGTTGGCGCAGATGTAAGCCTCCGTTGATATCCCAGCATCCCTTTTGTTTACACTCTCTCCCACTAGCTTACAGCCTCTCACAACCCCAAGATAACATTACCGGCGCAGCAAAAATGTCAAGCAATATCAGAGCTATCCAGCCGGACAGTTTCGAGCTAGATGTCAGCTCAGACAAAGAAAACAAAGACGTACTTAAATCTATTTGTCTGCACGTGAATGCATCAAAACGGAGTGGAGCAGTGAGACTTTTTCAAACAGCATTTTTTTCATCTGCTCATGATTCCTCTCCATTTAAGAAAAGAAATACTCAGTAATGCAGTTTAAATCTTAAATTCTTTGATATATGTCCTCCATCATGAGAAAATTGCTACAAACACATTTTAAAAACGCCAAAAACAGGATTTTCATTGGAGTGGGTCTTTAAAGAGCTTACATCTGTCTGCAAACGTCGTACACTAAAAACAGCATCAGAATAAAGACGTTCACTCCTGAGTAGAAACGTAAAGTCTCAGAGAATCTGTCACATCATATCCGAAGTTGATATTAAGCTTACTTTTTACTTATTTGACTTTTTTCTAATGTGTTGGGGCATTCTCTTGCAAAATGGGACTTTATCTGAGCTGGCACGTGAATCTAATCATTGCTCTGCGGAGGAAAATGTTCTAACAGTCGGATTTTAAAGGTTAACCAAAAAGATAAATGTTTCAAAGAAAGAATTCCAAATTCTTACGTGGACTTAAATCCCCTTTGTTGTGCGAATGCGCAGTTTAGCGTCACAGCTTGTGCTGTTTTCATTGCCTTTAATGTGCACAAGTGCAGGAGATTGAGCAAAGGAACGTGTTTATTGTTTTCTTCTGTAAATGTGGTCATCATTGTGCATCAGAGGTGCCGGTCAGTGCTGTGTATCCTCCAATCCTTAATCTTACTTGAGGTTTTTGGAGAACTTTCTGTAGAAGATGAGAATGCAGAACAGAAAAAAAGCCTGTGATCCAACCCAAGACTTCAAATGGTATTTTCAAAAGCTGGTGAAGAAAAAAATGGAGTTCAGAGGATGTCAAAGACAAAGAAGTCAAGCAAGAGTTTTATGAAACTGAAAATAGACTGTTTGACATTGTTCTAAGATCAACAGACCTGTGAATCTTAAGGGAAATAAGAAAGAATATCGAATGACATAAACTGTTGCGATTTTTGGATTGTTTTTACCTTTTGTTAACTTATTTTCTTGATGGTTTGTGACTGAAACTACGCTAAGAGGAGGACATTTCTATTTAGTATTTTCAACCTCAGACATGGTCATACGCTTTTCCCCGTCATTCCCTGCAGGCAGAGTCGTGTTCCCTGTTCTGCATATGAACACATTGACTGATCACATCAGCTGCTGTTTGTCTTTGGGTGTTAACGAAACACAATAATAAAGTATTGCTTTACCCATAAGTCATTCTGCTTCATTCTTTTACACACTAAATATTGTTTAGTTCTGAATTTTTAGAAGTCCACACTGATGATAATTTTTTTCTTTTATGTGACTGTCAGTTGAACCCGAATAAATTATGTGGAAATGATTATAGTTGACTTTACGTTGTAATTTTCATACATGCAGTACTCAATTTAGACAGTAGGCTGAGACAAAGCTTAAAGATGAAAATGTGTACAGATGGAGTTTAGAATTTAAAAAATGTAAATACCATAACACTTAACTCTTGAAGAATCATTTTTAAAAAAGCACTGTTAAATTTTTTTATTAAATTTAAAGCAAAATCTCCAAGTAGCTGTAAAAAAAAATGCACAAGGCGGTTTACAGTATTTAGCTTTGATTCCTAATTTTCTGATTGCCAATATGTTAGCTCATGGAGATTTTGTGAACCTTAAACAGAATTTCACATCATTCCAAAAAAAGAAAAATCTTTTCCAAAAACTATAATTTTGTAATCGTTGGAGGTTTGCTCCACATTGGATTGAAAATATGTGGAGGATATTTGTAGAAATAATTTTGCTGATATTTGAAATCAGTTTTTGGCGTTCCACAATCTGTTTTTCCATCTACAATAATAACGTGCAAAATACAGGAAAACTTACATTTGTTTTGATCATTTTGGATGGTGATGGGAATTTACAACAACATTTGGAACTCTATTACATCAGACTCTGTCAGCATAAAAAGGTGGATGAAGAGGAAAAGGGTTAATCATTTTAGATTAAAAAACAGAGTTCTTGAACATTTGCAGTGTTATTGAATTCAAGAAGAAAAAGTTAGAAGGACGAAAGATCAAGTTAATGGGAAAGTTTGCTGAAAATCCTATAAAACACTTCTATTGTGAAATATCCAACAGTTTATCAGTTCTAGCCAAAGCTAGTTGTCACTTGAAAATGAAATTGCTTTACATGTATTGTTCTTTGATTTTATTGGGTGATAAAAGCTCATTCAAACCAGTTTCTATTTAATGGAAACAAGCCTTTGGAGTATTTCATAAAGGTTGGATTTTGCAATATACCAATCTACGGTTTTTGACATTTTGATTACTGAAATTTTATGTTTTTGAAATTCAACCTGGGTTGTAAAATCTCCAAAGCCAAACGTGTTTTTTTTTTCAGCAGAGATCCTACATTAAAAGGTTTGTGAGAGAGGTTAGAATTTCTGAGGGGAACTCAACTTTAATCTGAGGAATGAGAAATTCCTCAAAGATTTACTGTTTCATGCTGTGGAGAGACACTGTGGAACAAATTAAATTTGGAAATCGAAGAATAATAAAACATCACAAGCTTTAAGTATAAATCTAAGTAGATTTAGGTAAAATATTCTCCACAGACATCAAAGTCCTGTTAAAGAGCGAGTAAAACGGGGCTCTATTTATAAGATTTGTGTTTCTCAACCACTCCGTCTCTTTTCAATATATTTTCTTTATTTGTCCAAAGAAAATTAGATTATGTTCTTTGTTGTTTAATATCTTATATTCAAGATGTGAGATCTCACTTGTTTTCTCATGTTTTGTTTTATTTGCACTTGGTTTTTTTTCTTCCTGCTGCTGTGCATCAGAGCAATTTAAGAAAAAAGGAATACAAAAAAATTCTAGCACAAGAAGGTAAAGAACTGAAACCCCAGTGTGCATTTGCAACATTGCAAATGTTTTTTTGCTCTTGCAGAGGCTGAATAAGTAATCTGATAAATGTTTTGTGGAAATAGAGAAGTTGCATCTGTGAGCTCTGTGGCTGCTGTTGCCAAATGCACTATGCTCTAACTGTGGTTTCCTCGTTATTGTAATGAAGAAGCTGAAGCAGGCAGTCACATGCACTGAAGACACGTAGCAAAACGCTTTGATGAATGTCGGTAAGGTAAAGTCTTTTAAGATACAAGACAAACACTTTGGTGACTTTTACATATCACTTCACCATTTTACAAACATCACTGTCTATACTTAAAAAAAATAAAAACAATGTGCAGACTTTAATAAAACTGATTTTAAAATGAAAAAGGGTTTTGTTTTTTTCCCTGATCAAATTTTAATTTCTTTTGGACTTGTTCTGTAAAAATCTTTTAAATGACCAACAAGATGCAAAGAGATCTAAAAAAACAAAAAAAACCAGGATGGAATCAGAAATACATTACAAAATTGTGGAATAAACTTAAGAATCCTAATTCTGCTTTTTCTTTCACTACTTGGAGTTTGAAAACATAATTATACAGGAAAGTTTTAAGTAAATTCACAATTAAAGGTAAAATGCTTTACCTTTTCAGCTACCGGTACTTCTTTTTGAAATATTTTTGTTTAGTTGCAAATTGTCTAAACTCAACTACATGTCTTGACAAATACCTGAGCTTATTTGTTCCTGCTGACTTCACTGTTCTTGCTCAAGCTGCTCAAACACACCAATATACTGGTAAGCTAAACCTAGAAACTTTTTAAAAAGCTGCTTTAAACCACTCAATTAAAAAAGTAAAGATTTTTTGTTTCAAACGTCGAACATCAGAACGCTGACTTTTCTTTCTAAAAAAAAAAAAAAAAGAGGACTAATTCTGACTACTGACTATTCATTGAGGGGAAAAATGAAAAAAAAAAATATTTTAAAAGGTTATTGCTTTAACTCTAAGAATTCCTTTGTTTTTGCATTGTTGTTCTCAAATTACAAGTTTATTTTTATAGAAAATGAGGAAAAAGTCTGCATGTTCATAAGAAGAGTGAAAGTTCATATCAATTTTGAGTTTCATATTAAAGCTTAAATGAAAAAGAATACACAGGCAAAGAAAATATGCCAAATATGGGAAATGAGAAAATCAGTATACAAAAAAGGCTTTTTAATCATGCAGAAATATTGCTAATAAATAAATAATGACCAAAAAAAAAAAATGAACAAATGTAATAATAAAGAATCCTGCACCTTTGAATTTATTGGAACAAGAAAGAAATTCAAAGTAAGTAAGTAAGTAGTTGTTTTGATTTACATCATAAAATCTAATTAAACCATATATTTAAAAAAATTACCACAGGAGAAATGTAAATAAAATTATTTAAAGTTGAAATGGGAGATAAAAATATATATTTTTTTATATCAAAGGCAGAGTCGTGGAGAAAAACCCCTACTGGGTGGTATTTGTAGTCTTTAACACATGTGTGCAGTTGGTGAAAATGGTAAACAACAACAGGGCAGTCAAATGTTTTTCCTGAGTCGTCACAGTGACATTTTGGACGGGCGCTTAGCTCCGCCCCCTCCAACATTCCACACATGCGGAGAAGCAACAAGCTACCCAACAGCAGCAACAGCTAGCCTCTAGCAGCTCGCGTCGTCAGGACGAGGCGCATTAACATGCAAAAGTTTCCAAACACGGATCCCCGTGTCAACTAGGCACAAGAGTCGCGTTTGTGGGCGCCCGGGACGGCTGCAGAAACCATGGGCCACAACTGGTTTTCGTAATATTTGTGCTTGTTGTTGAAATCGAGAGCTTCAATGTGCGAAAAGTCGCTCGGTCTGTCCTCGTCGTTGAACAAGATGGCAGCAACTGCAGCACCGTTGAAGGGTTCGACTGTGGTGCAGGTCCTCGTTGTTCCGGTCTTTCACGATTTGGGGGGTGCGATTTACTGGTCCTACTGAAGGTATGTGATTAATCCGACAGTTTTGGCTCACGAGGAAGATTTTTGTGCTATCGTCTGTCCGTCCGTTCGTCTCGCGGCTGGGTGGACTTCGCCTGGAGCTAGCTTGTTTGCTAACTTTAGTTTGTTTTTTATAAAGAACTGTAATGGTTCCTCTGTAAAAAAAAAAAAACTGAACTGTTTTAGTTAACTTTGATATGTTACTTTCAATTATGCTAGAAATCCCCGCACTGATCAGGATAAATAACATTTGTGCCGAGCTGTTTTATAAAACTACACTCCGATACTTTCTACCAGCTAACACTGTTGAGTTTGTTTGTAGAGGTAAACTTTATTAGCTTATCCCAAACGGCACAACACAACCATTGTTGAGGTGTCTGTCACAACATTGGCTTCAACAGGTGTCTGGCTCGGTGGTACCCATCCCCCAAACTTACACGTAGAGACACGCACACACACTCATTCACGCACACGCGCACTCCACCCTTCCCTCTAGCTTTCACGTGTTAACTGTCATTTAAATCAACCACTAGTACAGAATGCAGTAATTAAAAAAAACATTACCAGGTTATTACAGACAGGGATACGCAAGTATGTTTGGGGTAGATCTCTAATTTAGGCTTTATGTGGATTCTCAGTGGGGTATCTACTTTAGGAAATAGCTGACATTGGACCATAGACATAGCCAAGATGACATTTATACTATAACTATATGATGGCTGCTCATTTGCTACGTTGTCAGACATTTTTCTTTTACAGCTATCATCATCATCATCTGTGATTATTGGATTTAAGGGAATTTCTGTGTCTAGCTCGATCTGTATTTACTGCTGTAGATGCATAGTCGACCTGCTGTTAGAATTATAATTAGAGCTTTTAATAGTTGTGACTATACCTTTCGTAGTGCTTCCTCCTAACTTTATCTCTGTATTTTATTTTGTAATAATCTAAAGTTTACTGTTTCTAAAATCTCAATGCCTGCCTTAGTTTAAAAAAAAAAACGCAAAACAAAAAGGTTGTTTCTCATCATACTGGCTTGTAGTCACACCCGTCTTTGCCTGTCTGAGCCTGTGTGTCAAGCCTTTTCTTATTAATGTTGAACTGAATTTGGTACGTAATCCACAACTGTGCGAATGCTTTCGACATTGAGTCAAGTTTGAAAGCTGGAAACAATAAATTCTTACTGCAAATTCAAAAAAGCAGCACCCTTTGGCTCTAGAAGCTCCAGAAAGTGTGATCTCTAAACTTTCTCTGCCTGTTGTTGTGGCATTAAAGATAGTTGCTATCAGAGGAATGCTGGTTAAGGTTGTAATGTACTGGAAAACGGTGCATGTCAGCCTAACTTATTATACTGGTTTCACTGGTGCACCTAATATTTTTTTAAGTTGCACACATTGCATTAGAGACAACAGTTTTGCAAGGCCACTTTTGGTTCTGAAGGTTTCTCATGTATATACCAAAGATTATTTGTGACATTAAACCACAATTCTTCCATATAGTTTACTAAATTATTAGCAAAAAGTTAGATTTTGGTTTAATTACCTGACTCACAAGCATTAATTTTTCTTTAGTTTAAATTTGTCTCGCTGCACTGAAATTTGGGTTAAAACAAATAGCTATAAATTATATTATGTCAGTAAAATAAGGCAAAGGCATTTATTCCATTATACATTACATTTTCCAAACCCTCTAATTGCATTCTTAGTGTCTTCATTCTTTTCTCTCTTTATTTTTCAACGGCTTTTCTATGTGCTGTCAAAAACACAAATGTCACCAAACCTAAATTTACCGTACAATGCACTGGTTTGGTTGTTCTATTAATAAAAGCTGTCTGTCTTACTTAACTGAACCAGTTTCTGTGTTTGGCAAAAGCAAACAAACACTCATTTGAGGGAGGAAAAAACAAGTTTGTTTTGAACATTTTCTCATTCACTTAAATGCAACGAGGCAAAAAAAGTATTTGGCGGTCACCAATTCAACATGTTGACTCACTTAAAAAGATGTGAGGACCGCAATGTTTATCATAGATGCACTTATGCACTTCACCTGTGAGAAACAGAATGTAAATAAAATCCAGAAAAGGATTATTAGTAAAATGAGCCCCAACACAAGTAATTAGTGCCTGTAAACAACATGCTAAACCTACAAAAAAGCAAAAATGATTGCCTTCACGAAAATTTGACAATCTTTCTCATAATGTGGTCTCACCATCCACTCTGCTTATCGGCCGTGCCTGGCTTACTCACCCTTTGGTCTTTGCAAATTGGGACCGCACACACACAGGAATATCTGGAACCTGGCCAGTCAGAGGTGGGGTCGCACCTTTCGCTATCTGATTGGCTTAGACCAGTATGTGGGCATAATGTGTGTCTGTTGTTGAACCACAGGGAAACATAGTCACACGGTGGGCGCACTGGTGCAACCAGAAGAATTTTAATGTTCGCACCTTTAAGAAATTAGTCCACTTGTGCAAGTGTTTAAGCACTGCAGAGCCCTGGGTATATTGTCAAAAAGTCGTTTTTTATTTCATGTATTTTATATTTACTTAAAAAAAGCACCTGCGTATTGAACTCCACATAGTTAATAAGCTTTTTGTGGCTATATGTAAATTTGAAATAAAGAAAAAACCTTTACTTTGACATTTAACAGCCTTAATAGAGAAAAGATTTTGGAAAAAAAAACAGTGTCCATGATGCAAAAATGGGCAATACTTGCTATAGAAAAATAGATCACAAATTTAATTTAGAATCAATTTAATTCAAATAAAATAAATGTAGAATAAACAAAGCTGTAATCCTTATCAAAATTAATAAAAAAAGGAAAGCTTTCATGCGTGAATCAATTTTATTTGAACTCTCGCTGACTCCCTGTACTTTCAATTGAGCTGGATGGAGTTTTGAATCAATTCATTGTGAGCAAGTCACAAGCTTCACGTCTTGCACTCGATAAATTGTGTTAACTTATCAGAATAATTTTTCAGTCTTTTGGTTGCTTAGATTGCAGGCTTGAACAGTATAAAGCTGATAGTCTGCTCTTATTTAAGTGTTATCTAGGGAAACCTGCTTATACAAAGTAGCCATAATGGCGGTTCCTTTTTTGATCTCCCCTTTTGTCAAGAGTTATGTGAATCTTCTGCATCAAATAGTAAAGACTACTAACTGCTGCTAAAGTGCAGATTATGTCTATGAAATCTTTATTAAATGTCCAAACTTCAGTTTTTCACTTCCCAGTTTCCTTTGTGGAACTTTAAGCGTTTCATTTCTGAAATTTCCCTTTTATACATTTTTTCTGTCCAGCAGCTGAGCAAACAGATGCAAGCTGAAGGCCTCTTGGGTCAAACGTATTGTACTGTTACATCATGGGATTAGGAATCTTCTGACACACAAGGTGTATATTTGAATGAACCCCTTTTGTAATTTAGACTAAGCTTTATTTATATAAATTAAATATTAAAGCATCATAAAGCAACAATTTGCTGGGTGTTTATAACCATTACTGTCAGGTGTAGATGTAGAATAAATCTAAAAGGGGCGGGGCCTGTCCACACACACATTCAAATTTTTATAAACATACCTGTTAGCTCCAAAAAATCTTCACATATAAATATTTAGACATTACAACTACCGTTTACACACGCATATTTATGCATTCAGGCTAACAGAGGCGAAACATTTCATTCAGTCAGCCAAACTATTTGTGCAAATGTGAGCACAAATGGTTCCCCAGGTGCAGATGGGCAGCCCTAGGGTTCCCTTTTTATACATATTAAGACAGAAAACTGCATTTTGGTTGTTGTGACAGCCCCATAACCTAAGCACCGCTACTTCTTACAGCCTCATTCCCTACAGAATAAAGCTCCAATTACCTAATGAGATTAGTAAGCAGTCATTTCCGTGTCATAGGTGTATTTTCTGCTCTGGTAAAGAACAATCACTTCATTTTAAAGTTTATTGTCTTCTTTTCTGGGTTTTATTTTTCTTCCTGGTTGTGCTTTGTGTGGATTTTTTTCACCCTGGTTGTACTTTTTGTGAAATTGAGCCTCCAGTGTAGCACGCACAAACCAACCAGAGATCATTTGGGTTTTCCCCATCTCACATTGCAATAGACAAGTTCCTATTTCCAGTAAGGGTGACACCGATGGTTACGATTCGTCTGTTGTGGTGACTTTTATGACGCTGTTTATCTGAACAGAGATTCCTTTTTGGGGATATTAAAAAGAAAGTTTCTCCATTTCTTTTTTTTTTGGTTAAACCACAAGTGTTTAAGCTTAGTTATAATTTTGAAATTTCAATGTTTTCTCTTAAGGGACTTCAAAATATTTTTGCTTTCAATTAAACAGAACATGCCTGTACATGGGGATAAGTTTGAGAAATTCCCAAACTTCAAAGGAAAGTGGTATGTGTGTTCTGTTGTGGTTAAACTTCTAACACGGCCCTTCTTTTTTTATTTTTTTTATTTAAAGGTATGGCCTCACAAGTTTTGGTTTATCCATCTCATCTGCACTCAGCTCAAACAAGTGCCTTAGGAACCAGCAGCTGTGGTACCAGCAGACACAAAGGTGAAGTCCACCGCAGTAATAACACCAGCAGAGCCTTTCAGCACCGACCCCCACCCAAGACTTATGTGATTGGAGTCAACTACGGCATTGCATATCCCAACAATGTTCTCCCATCCTCAACTGGTGCTGATTTAGGAAGACTGCATCAGGGACTGCAGTTTAGTGAATCTGAGCAGTGGGCTCTGCAAACTGCAGGAATACAGGGAAGAGGCAGCTGGGAGAATCTGAGAGAAGGACCACGTGGGATCCAGCATCAACAGTGTTTTGAGCAGAGCAGAGGCATACAGGAAGTGAGAGACAGTGGTGGGACTTCATCGGGAGGAGGCCCGGACTGTGGCTTATTGAGGGAGGCCTGCGCAAAAGCAGAGGAGGACGAGATCAAAAGCAGAAGAATACAACAGAGAGGAGGATTTTTCAACTGCGCGGATACAGGTGCCACTCAGATATGTGAACAGAAGACGGGTGAAAGTGGGGAACAACAGCAGGAGACCCGTCGTGTCAAAGCCATGCAGATAGTGGAGGAGATATCTGCTCTACCATCACTTCCTCCCCCTGTGACCATGTTGCAGACCAGCACTGAGAACAATGCAGACACTGTCCGAGTAGGTAGTGGAGGGACACTGCCTTCTCAACAAAACGTTGTCGAGGCGGCGGCAGGAAATGGTGTGGATGCGACTGACGGCGGCAGTGAGGTTGTGGCGAGCGCTGCGGTGACTAGAACTGGATCGGGAGATGGTGATTATCAGTTAGTTCAGCACGAGGTCCTGTGCTCCTTGAAGAACAGCTATGAGGTCCTGGAGTTTTTAGGTCGCGGCACCTTCGGTCAGGTGGTGAAGTGCTGGAAGAGGGGAACAAACGATGTGGTGGCTGTCAAAATACTCAAGAACCACCCATCATATGCACGCCAGGGTCAGATTGAGGTGAGCATTTGTGAAAGCGGTAAAAAAATACATTTAATGTGTTCTCTAATGTTACAAAACACCTCCAAAACTTGCAAATATGATGCCCTGGACTTTATTCTGTGTCACATTGGCACACAGTAACATCCATTACTGTGTTTCCAAAGAGTCTCAGAAATGGTGAAATCTTTCTACCTCTACCTGTTGCCCATCCTGTTTTTAAACCTTCTTCAGGTGGAGATCCTGGCCCGACTGAGCAGTGAAAATGCAGAGGAACACAACGTGGTGCGTGCCCTGGAGTGCTTCCAGCACCGCAGCCACACCTGCTTGGTGTTTGAGATGCTAGAGCAAAACCTTTACGACTTTTTAAAACAGAATAAGTTCAGCCCACTGCCACTCAAAGTCATCCGACCCATACTGCAGCAGGTAAAGTGGTGTCTTTAGCTACACTATTTACGCAGAGAAAGCTGAGAATGCATTCCATTTGATAGGAACATAAATACTCCCAAATGACCTAATTTTAGAATCAGAACGACAAAGTCTCAGAAAACCCGTATTTTTATCTTTGTTTAATTTTTCCAGGTGGCAACTGCTCTGAAGAAGCTGAAGTCCTTGGGCTTAATCCACGCTGACTTGAAGCCTGAAAACATCATGCTGGTGGACCCCTCCAGGCAGCCTTACAGAGTGAAAGTCATTGACTTTGGCTCAGCAAGCCATGTGTCCAAGGCTGTCTGCTCTACCTACCTGCAGTCCAGATACTACAGGTATGGACCCTTTCATTCCAATAATTCCAAACGATCTCCCATCTACTTATATCATCAGTAGTTACCACTTCACAAGACTGGGTTTAGACTTGCATAACAATCGCTTTGTTTTTTTTGTCAGTGCAAACGGTGAACTTTAGCTAAAATGGGGAAAATGTTGTTTCTTTTACAAAAAACCGGGCTTCCTTCATTTATTTCATAATGCTCATAGTTTATTATGCTCAAACTCAAGGGGATAATCTTCATAATTCATGTTTTAAAACTGGGTCCAAAACTCAGTAGAAGTTGAGGATAACTTTTTTGAGTTGAAAATGGACTTTTTAATTTGGTGATGTTGATTATTAATCTTTATTTGATAACGAATAATCTATTTGCTAAGATAGTCATTATGCTGCCCTCATAGTACATTAAAAATGATGCACAGATGAGGGAAATCAAGTTCATTACCGACCAGATTTACTAATTCAAACCTCAAATGAATTAACTTGCTGTCAGAAAATAGAAAATAAACATCCCACTTAAGACTTGCACATTAGAATATATTTAAGAGTCTCAGATATGTCATTTCTTATCATCATCTTCCAGCATCGTGATACAGCTCAGTCCCAGGGGTGTTGAATGTTTATGTGCCGGGTTCCCACACAGCTTTGTAAAGTCTTGTCTGAGCCTTGTGCATTGAGGCTGTCTTTGTTGTTATGTAATGTGAAATACACAGATTAACCTTTGTACTTTCATTGGAAGTTTCTCAGTATGCATCTGAGTTCTTGGTTTATCTCTCAGCTTTGCTGCGTCGTGTTTTTCTGCTAATATTGTCTTTTTTGCGTTGCATGTCTGGCTACATAAGCATGTGGTGTCCTCTGTGTCGCGCCTTAACTTCAGCTGCTCTTCTAAAAGTGCAGAGGAACTACAATGTGAAATATTTGGTGTCTGTCCAAAGGTAGGGCAGGGCAAGGAGGGACCTGAGAATTTCCTGAAACAAACTTTAGTAGAAGAATTCAATTACTTTGAAAATTAAAAGTTAAAAACCTTGTTATGAAAAAGCACAAGTCAGTTTAAAGAAACTTGAGATTAAAAAAATCTGCTTACAAACTTACATTTCATACAGGTAATTTTTGGTGACTAATTTCAGGCAGATTAGCAATTCAGTTGCGTCTGTTTTGATGATGGGATGAATTGTAAAAAGGAAAAAAATTTCCGCTTGTTTAACCACATGATGACGACCTGGCAGCTCCTCTTGTGCGCTTGCCATAGCTGGTTCAGGGCAGCTATGGCAAACTGTGGACATTGGTTAATCCTTTAAGCGCTCCTCTTGTATTCGCAGTATTTGAGGATCTAGTTCTCTGCCAAAATCTGCCCTTCTGCTCTGTACAGTTCTGGTGTGAGAAAGAAATATCTTTGACATGCTTCCATATCTATATTTTTTGTGGTGCAAAAATAAGAACATGTAATGTACAGCGTCCTCAACAGCAGTAGCTGATATGCTTGTGTAAGAGAGAATAGACCTCTGATAGTCGCAAGCAACTTCCTTATTTTAGTTTAGGCTAGCTACTTTTTTCTTTGCTCCTTTGTAAGAGGACGGCTAGAGTGTGTAGTCATAGCTCTTACGTAACTTGAAGGATTTGTTTGCGTTTGCTGCGGTTGCAACGGTTTTGAGTGTGAGTGCGTATTTTTGCTTATGTGCTTTGTTTTCAAACTGTGCGGGCGACACCGAGGTCCTGCTGCAATTAAAATTGGGCTGGCGCAGGATTTCAGGGAGGTCACTCAGGACACAAGAGGTTTGGAAAGAATGTGGTGTGTAAAAACCCACTTTTAGATCCAGGAAAAAACATTCAGACATTCCTGTGTGTGGCTGGGTGTGTTCTAATGCAGAGCTGAGTTTGTGCAACAGCTTAAACATTGCACACTTGGGTTTTTAACTATAGATTAGCTGACATTTGCTGGTTTCTTTTTGCCTTTAGACCAAAAGTAAAGATTTGTCCAATAATATGATAGCAGGATGCTGGCCCTCGGGGCCTGGAGTCTGACACCTCTGGTAAAGTTTGTTTTTTAACTTGATGGACGGTTCACCTCAGTTTCCCAGCTGTTTGGAATGCAGTAGATGCAGTTGTGATGTTTACTTAGTCTGTTCTGTTCAAGCTGTTTTGAAAAGTTATCTGCATTCAAGTTTAACAAAATGACAGCATGATTTTTACTCTGTTCTGTTTTGCAAATCTAGTTTTTGAAAAACCACACTCTCACCATCAAGGTTTGAAAATTCTACCTGACAATATGATTATAAAAATTCCACAAAAAAAAAGAAGACTTAAAAGGTTCAAAGTTAGGATTCTCAGTAACACACTTAATTTTGGCACAAGAATGGCTGATATGAACATTTCTGTCAATTGTCTCCCTGACGTAATTCTATTTTGACTTTATGGCTGTTTTAGCTGTGACCTGTTAGACCAACAAATGTCAACATGTTGGCTGTAAAAGAAAAATCACAAGTGGAGATGATTCAACAAATCTGCAAGTCTTACAAAACAAATGTTCCCAAAAGGGTGTTTTTTGTTCTGGATCAGTGGTCAGAAAATCTGCAAAAACACCCATAACTGAATTTTTTTTTTTTTTTTTTTTTTTTTGCAGACGTTGTCTTGGTAAACATTATTCCATTACCTTAGCTGAGGAGCAGCACCAACATGAATTTCTGAGTTAGTGAAAATTGCCAGCATGAAAAATATTTTCTTTAAACCAAAATGGGGTGATAAGGAATATGTTTGAAAAATACAATTTAAATAAAAAAGTCCTCTAATAATGTTGGATTTTATGCACAGTTAATTTCATCAAATTCTAAATTAAAAATTGACCAAACAATTTTCACAGACCAAAGTATTCTCTAGTTTGTTTTGATGACATTGAATTTAGTAACAAAAAATGTTGTCAAGGTTAAACAAAACTGCAGCAAACGTGCCACAGAACTTCAGAAAAGAGGAAAACACAAGCATTGGTCAAAGTTCAAACCTCAAGCTGATTGGAATGTTGTGTCAGGACCTTTGAAAAGCTTGGCATTAATGAATGCTTACAAAGATAAAGAGTGAAGGCATCTTTGCAGAACTAGTGCTTTAAATTCCTCAGCAGACACCACAGTCTTAAAGAAGATAAATGACTTTAAATAGTTGCTTCTGAAGACCATTCTACAAGCTGTAAGTGCAGGCATATCTGCATTAAAATGTACTTATGATGAGCTATAATGTCACATGTTATGGGAATATAAACCTCCATATTAAGACTATCCTCCTTAAATTGTTCAATTTGGTTTATTTTGGTCACTTTTTCAGTCTGTAACTCGTTTCAGTTAAAGACTGTTCCATTTTAGTATTTTTTTTGCAGTCTTGGAGTATTTGAATATTTGCTGATAGAAGAGTCATTTGCAAGATACACTGCCTCCTTATCTCCTTTGAGTACATTGCATAATATGTTGCATACATAGTTTGCGGTGGACTGTTGCCATAGTGAGGCTTCACAGGAACACAGACGCCACTAATGATAGAACTCTTCAGACTGAACACGTTTGTTTCTCTTAAAGTGAAACAGAGTTTGTTTTCTTCCGATTATCTTCCGATTATTAGTCTCAATACACCCAAGCAATCCCTGGTCCGGGACCAGGGACTGCTCTCGGACCCATCTTTGGAGGTGGTCTCGGTATGTTTCCAGTCGGACTGAGCTTCGGTTCGCTCTCAAATTCTGTCTGAATATGTTCCATCCTCTGAGTGGAATAACCAATCCAAACAGCCACCGTAGCCGGTGGTCACGTGATGGAAACAAATTAGGAATGTAGCAACCCATGACCCAAGGACAAATGTAAAGCAACCATTGCCCTGTTATCAGAAAGAAAGTGTCCAACTGTTTACTCGTTAGAAAACGTTTAACACCGCTGAAAACGCTTCTTACTTGCTTTTCCGTGTCTTGTTACGCTGCACACGCCCAGCGCTGTTGTGGCACCATCTTGAAAGCTACCTCGTAGTTTCCTTAACATGATCGGACGAATGATGTGCATTAAAGTAACTTTTAACGTGATACACATTACTTCTCGCACTGTTTTCCTGACAATCTATGTGTCATAAACACTTAGCGCTTAGTGTACCTTCATACTGGACGTCTCCTCATCACTGCAGCTGCTAACATCCTCTGAATTAAAGAACACACGGCACGTCTTCTTATCTATAAAGTAAAGTAAAGTGTTGTTTCAAAAACTGATAATCGACATATATACAAACAAACGTTTTAAGTTGAAAGACATATACATATGTATAACATGAAGGAATTAAAAACTGTTCTATTTATGCCATTTACTAAACAAATCTCATCCACAAGGACCACTGCCCTAATTGTTTTTAAGATTTTATAACTCTTGATTAACTGGATAACATGTGTCCAGCCACTCTGCTGGGGCAGAGGTGCTTAAAAAAGAATACAACCCTTAAAACCCTGAAAATTTGCATCTTTATTCTGAGCAATATTTTATAAGCTTTCTTCACAAATGAAATGTTTTTTCCCTTGTTTTCTATATTTTATTCTTACTTTACAAATTCAGGAGAAGATCTTTAATGACTTGAATTATGATGTAACCCTGTTTCAAAAGCTTTGGTGCTTGTCATGATATAACGTAGTGTTGCCATGGAAGCATGACACAGCAGGGCTTAGTGAGATAACTACTCCATTCTCCAGGAGCCAATGACATAGGAGTACCCATGTTGAAAATGGAGCATTGAACAATTTAAATAATTCAGTCATACAGATCAGGTAAAAGAAAAGAGCTGCCATCTGCCCGCTATTGTAAAGTTTGCTTTACTAGGGTGTCATTTCTTTGTAGCACAGGTGTTGCTTTACGGTTTTCTTAGTTTCACTAGATTAAAACATAAACGTGTTTTAAAAATGTTGAGATATATTTTTACAGATGGTCTAACAGACTTTTGGTCTTTCTTAACTGACTACTGTTGACGCCAGGTAATCCAGACTGAACTATTGTAGAATACAACTACTTACCTGGTCTGACTTCCCCCTCTCCTGAATCATCCCAGCCTGGGTGCCACTGTTTCACACTCCAAAAACAGTAGATTTTGGCCATTTTTGTTGGTTGTGTCTTTTTATAACTAAATGCATGTTTTATGTTTTCCACAGTAGTCTGTCTTGTATAAAGCACAGTGCAGTTTGGTTTATTCTGCAAGTTGACGTTAAACCGGGTTGAATATGCAACACAGAGTTCTACTTTATTCATGTCGTAGCATTAGAGAATCAGACTCTTCCACCTTAAAGACCCACTCTAATACAAACTGTGCTTTTGGTGTTCTTAACATGTTCCTTTGGCATTTTCCTAAGGATAGAGGACAAAAAAAAAAGTTAAAACTGCGTTTTTGAGTATTGCTTTAAAACATTGTGAATCGGGATAAAAAAATGCAGTTTGAAAAAGCTTATAGTTCTTACGTACAAACTACAATCAATAGGCCAAACTGCTACCTTCTTTTTATTCCTATGCATCCACTTGTGGACAAATGGATCCATATTTGTCTTTAATTTCCTCGTCTGAGCTGGCATCCGGCTCAAAGCTGTACGGCCGGACAGCTGCATTATTGCTTGTCGTTTTTGTTGGACTGCTAATGTTAGCTTGGGGTTGTGAGGGGCTGTATGCTAGCAGGAGAGCATTTAAACAAAGGGATGATGGGAAATGAGTGAAGGCTTACCTCTCACCAATGGTTCCGCCAACAACTCTGATCCAAATTTCTGATGAACCCGTGCTGAGGAAACACAGGTGTTTGACGTGGGTTAAAAAAACGCATATTCATAATTAAAGAGTGCTGGAAACTCTTTAAGAATAGATAAAAAGATGACTGGAGTGGGTCTTTCCACACATTCATCCAACTAAAGTCCGCTCAACATGGTGCTAGTTCACGTCTGTAAACAAGTTTTATGAAACAAATCAATTGCAGCAGCCATACGAGCTGAATACTTTTGGGTCTCTGTAATTGACAAAGGCAAGGGTTGCCTGATGTGATTACACTCATAACCAGCTTTCTGAGATTCACTTATTTTATAAAACAGCGTTAACTTGGTTTTATCGTTTTCTGTTTTTCACCTCTTTAAATGCATGCTTATTTGTATTTTTTCTCCTAATTAAATGTCACAGTCCCTGAGGACACGTTATAAGACAACAGAGAACAAAAGTGCTGTTTGCTTGCACGTGTTTATCGTACTTAATAAATAACATCTAAGCGCTCTGGAAAATGTTTGTTTTTATAAAGACATGCATCCAGTTGTATGTTTTTTGCATTGAGGATTCCTGTTTGCTGTTTTACCGTTTCATTATCCCAGAGAGGAAAACATTTTGCACTCCTAAACTGGTCACTTAAGACAACAAAATGATAAGTAACTGTTTAAAAAAAACATTTTACTTATAATTTTTTTACTTTTTACGCTAGAAAAATTAATGTTAAGAAAAGTGAGATTTCCTCAGCTGGCAGTACATTTTAACCCAGCAGTGAGGAGGGACAATCAAAACAGCCAAGTACTATTTAAATGGACGTATACGTACTTGAAAGCCTGCAGTTAGAGAATAATGACGGCTGATGGGCTTTACTAAAATGATAATGATTAAAATGTAATTAACACGGCCAACTCACTCTGGATTTTTCACATTATTTTTCAAACTTTCTTCGGACACACCTGGGAATGACGTATACATTACTACCTGAGATGATTAAAGTAATGGCTGGATTATTTTCTCCATCTCACACAAACATCTCATGCTCTCTAGTAGTGTAAATGTGCAGGTTGTTTCACCTTTTGGTTGAGTTAAGCTGGCCTGAGCCCTGTCTTTTTTTCTTTTGTTTTTTTACAAACTTGATTTAATGTTATTGGATCTTTGTAAAGATTTTACATTTTTCTGTAGCAAAGCAGATGAATCGATTTGTTCATGCATGTTTTGCATGTGCAGACAGACAGCAATGGTGTATAGTGGAGCCATTTCTGGTCGGATGACCATCATGGATCACCTGTCTTGTTCCAAGCAAGGTCACATCAACAGCCATTTGTTTAATGGGTGGTTGGACAGAGAGTGGTGGGAATATTTAATGAACCCTCCTAGTTGCAGTTTATAATCAGTAATCTGGCATTATAGTTTCTCTTCCATGCAAACCATGAGTCTGTTACGATACAGTGCACTCATCATATCTGCTGCTCTCCAGTAGAACCAGTTATTTCTGGAACCCCGCCTGCCTCTGCATGTGAATGCGGGTGTGCAAGGGTTACGCGATGAGCTGTTTTAACTATGACAAGTTAAAGCTATGTACAGGCACAAGTTTATTCTCATCCTCTAGCTGCTTTTAATTTGGAAGTGTTGGGTCTGTTTTTCATTTCATTTCAACTGTCTTGAGTTTCATTTCAACTCAAGACAGTAACCTGTGTATTTATTTTTAATACATCTGGAACTGTATCTTCAGCATATCTTGCAGATTTAGCATTGCTAGCATATACCGTATTTTCTATAGTAAAAGTCATAGGAAGCAAAAAAGTGTATAATAAAGAAGGAAAAAAACATGTATACTAAGTAATTCCTGAGTATAAGTGGCAGTACTGGCTAAACTATGAAAGAAAATTAAAACTTTTACTCCAGCAAAAATACGGTCCTGCTAATATTATTGCGCTATTATGAATGAATTAAGTCTTTAGTCATTTAAGTTCCCTCATCTATTGCTTTAACAGTTATCTTGACATAGTTGTTTTAGCATTTAGCTCTGAGTATCATTGCCAAAATATTTATATATAATAACAGTACAAGTAAAGTTGAGGCCTTTTGCTTCTCAATAGTTTTTCACCTTTGTCATTGGCTTTATTCTGTTTTTTGGAGTTGAATTGTTTTTGAAATCTCAGTTGCTTAATGAACTCACCCAAAAGCTGTCTGAAAACCTCACTAAATTGCATGTTTTAAACTGCCGTTTATGAAACTCTTCTAAATGGGACAGTTTCTCCCAAGGCTACTTAAGCTATTGCATAACCACACTTCTTCCTTGTGAAAGAGCAAAAGGAAATGGCGGAGGAAAATTTTCCTTAGCTCGTTGGCATGGAAAACGTGCCTACATAAACTCCATCTCCTCTTTAGCTTTGGATCTGCATGTGTAAATAGATGCACATGATGTGTGAAGGCCCCAGTTTTTCCCCCACACTTTAATATTCCTGCAGTGCTGCGTCCAGATGTTGCTGAGCAACAGTGATTTCCTTCAAAGCTGTCACAGCATTGGCTGCTATTTGTAGCTTTGTTGCTCTGCTGCTGTGAGCATGCCTAACAGCTCATTGTTTTCATACATAATCGCACGCTGCTCCTGGAAGAGTTCTGGTCCTCTTTTAGCTGAACAATTGGCAAAGTCCAGAATATCATACTGATGATGAAACCAGAATCCCTTACATTCAGGCTGTGTTTTGTATTATCAACACCTCCAATAATAATGTGATTATATACACGAGAAGATATAAAACTATGAAGTGTTTAAACGAGTTTATAGAAAGTTGACTCATCACAACAGTCTGATTTAGTTTAAACCTTCGTTTTTTGTGTATGTGCACCCTGTAATTGTGTTGTGTGGGTTTTATTGAAGTACCAGAAAGTCTGTTTTCTAAGCGGTATAAATAAATAAGAACAACCGCTTTGTTCAGTCATCCAACACTATTATTGCAAATTTTAAAATCTGGCAAACTTAACCATGACCTAGCTGCTGAAACCTGATAGACAATTAGCTGGGAAGTAAGAATCTAGAATATCCTTTGTTCACTAGTGATTTTTGTGTGTATGTGTGTGTTTTCTTTTTGAACAAGCTGCCATGCGTTTTTGTAGAGGTCAATAAAGTTAGGTCAGGTCATGGTTAACTCTCTGTAGGAATGCAACTTATGCTAAAACTGGGTTTGTTGTAGCATTTACCTCACAATGACAAATATGTTGGAGCACCTCCTCAGGAAAAAAAGGCCTCCAAACTTTGGTTGCCCTTTAGCACTTGATACTGCGATACCCAAATGTTTTCTGTTCTGAGTAGCATTTTGGCTGCTCTCTGGTGTGGCGGTTATCACTTTTGCCTCACAGTGTGAGGGCCCTGGTTCAAATCCCAGCTTAGGTGGGTTTTCCCCCAAACACTTCCCCCAGTAGCCAGAAAACTTGCTTCCTAGGTCCAGGTTGTCATCGAAACTACCAGGTAAATTATGGTCAAATAAAAAGTTGGAATGAACAGAATTTTTCCATTAATGTTTTTTCTTCTCCTCCTAAAATGATAGATTCCCCAGTTTTAGTAGACCTAAATTGTGAAAGAGTGCTTCAGGAGGCACAAGGGAGGCTTTCTTAAAACTGTGTTTAGTAAAAGTTTCTTTGAGAAGAGTTTTCTATCCTGTGGGAGAAAATCTTTGAACTAATTGGCATTCTAATGGGGTTAAATTAAATCTTAAAGTGTGACTTTTATCTCTTTATGATCAGACTCAACTTCATCAGTGTTATTGTTTTATTTTAACGCATTCTTTTTCCTCTTTTTCTGTCCGCAGGGCTCCCGAGATTATTTTGGGCCTGCCCTTTAGCGAGGCCATCGACATGTGGTCTTTGGGCTGCGTGATAGCTGAACTGTTTTTGGGCTGGCCTCTTTACCCTGGAGCGCTGGAGTACGACCAGGTAGAGTTTCAAGAACTGCAAGCGCTTGTGTCACATACATCCTCTAAGGAGGGGAAAGGGGAGAAGCTGAAGGTGGATCGGTTTGCTGTTGCTTCACGGCCTCTCGTGCTGTATGACCTCAGCCTAGCAAACCCAGCATCCGCATAAAGCTCAACTAGTCTGAGAGAATCAGGAAATTACTTTTAGAAATGTAAAATTATCTTTTTACAGAGTTGTGTTGTCCAAACTGGATGACTAGGGGTTTGGCTGCTGACAAAGTAGACGGCAACATGGGATCATTTTTATTTACAGATAGCACAGAACTTCTTTGTTTGACCATAAACAACACTCTGAAGGCCAGAATCGAGCTCAATATTCCTTTAAATAAAGTGTATAGGAATAATGAGGCTAACATAATCTTTAAGCATCCACTTACTATTTGTTTCTGCATCAGACCTCAAGAGAGAAAGTAATATGCCCCCGTAAAAATTTTTGTGGGCAACTGCACAATGTTTTTAAAAGATGAAATGTTTTTTTCTAGCAGATTGCTTTTCAAAACATTTTTAAGAACATTTTTCTGTCTTTTATATTTTGGAAAGGACAAAGAATATGGTTATTTTTGTAAGATTTTGAGTTTGCCCCCTTCCATTTTCTAGCAGCTTTTAGGAGTTATTCCGGCCTCAACAGCTCTGCTGTGTGGCAGGGCCGTGCCAGGACACACATACACACTGAGCCCCCAAAAGCATGCAGTTGTATGCCAAGGCTCACAGCAGTTCCACTCTACACAGCAAAATGTATTTATAAACATAAGCCTGATTGTAGACGTGCGCACTGCCCCCGTCGCACGAGCACACATACATGCTTTCACGTGCACACTTTAGTTAGCAGTCAGTGCACCATCAGCAGGATCTCAGTCCAGTGCCCTCTGGCCACGCTGTTTGTTTATTCTAGGCCGCACATGCATGTGCGTGCACACATTCACACAAAGCGAAAGCTGGCATTGTAAAAAAAAGATTACCTTCGTCATGGCACTTGGAGGGGACTGGGGTGTGTTGAGAGGCTTCCTGATTGGGCCTCTCAACATACCAAGGAAGTCAGGGAGGGTATTGACCTTTTCAGGGGGAAAAGATACTGACCAGACCTGGAAAACGTCCGTTTCACCTCTGACTAGGTCCAAAAAACTGCCTTTGCAAAGGAAACTAGTTCGTTCATATCTTTTAAACTCTTTTTCTTTATATTTTACTTTCTCTCCCTGTCCTTCCCTAACTTTTTAAGTGAATTTATGTGAGTTCAGTCTTGACTGACTTTGGAGTTGTATTTTTTGCCTCCCTCTTAAACTTCCGCTTAGCATATATATTTATGGCTTTTGGTCAAACGTTTACTTTCACAAACCTATATATGAACGTTTTGTACTCTGCTGGTGCAAACATATTTTTGCCTTCAGCTTCTTATTTTTGTTTTCACTTAAAGGTCTGAACCTCTTTTCACAAATTTACTACAAGTCAAACCAAATGTTGAGTTTTTTATTTCATCTTCATACAGGGTTGCATTGTGCATTAACACTCTATTTTAAAATGAATAACAAGAAAATAATCTTCAGTTAGGTTATTTATTATTTTTTTAAAGTCAACTTTTTAACTGTTTGGATGTAATCAAATGATTCAAACTTTCAGCAATTTTCACACGGCTAAATGAAATTACTATTCACAGTTGGTCATGGGGCATAATAACCTCAGGCATAGTTTTTAGCTTCATGGGATTAATAGAGTTGTGGTTTAGGTGTAAATTATCAGAATAATACAAAAGTCTCTGAACCCATCAGATCGAAAAATGTTTATGCTGCATGAAAGGTGTCAGGCTTCTTTGTTCCGGAAATGCTTGGGCGCCGCTTGCTTCATCTCAAAGGAATCTTGTGTTGAAAGGAATTGCCTTCAGGTGGATTGTGTGATTTTCATATTGTACTTTCTTCCCACCTCTTCATCTGGCTTCATCTCTCCGTCCTCGTTTCCCTCCCTCTTGCTCCTCTCAGATCCGGTACATCTCTCAGACTCAGGGGCTGCCAGCTGAAAAGCTGCTCAACAAGGGAACCAAGACCTCACGCTTTTTCACCAAAGAATCAGACTCCCCTTACGCCTCCTGGAGACTGAAGGTATTTGCATTCAGGTCACATAAATACACAGAAATGTAAAAATGTGTGCAAAGCAAACCTGGTAACATTCAGTGTTGTGTTAACAAGCACATGGTCAGCAGTCATTGATTGCTGCTGTAGATTGTGAAAACACAGATTAGCAGCATTGGAACTTCAATTGATCATAAACTATTGAAAATTCGGGTAAAAGTCCTTGTAGAGATAGCAAACAGCCTTATGTGGCTTTTTTTTTTTTTTGAAAGGAAACAGCTGCATGAGCTTTTCAAAACAGGACAAAGCCGGTACAGAAAAATGCAAGGAAATGTGAAACTGTTTAGACTATCTGCTGAGTTCCCTCCGCGAAAACTTTAAATAAATGTTGTCTAAAGTTTTAGCTTTTTAAATAAAAACTCAGAAGGGGAACCTTTGACCAAGCAGATCTGGTCGACTTTATCTAACATTTGGAATGTTTTGACCTCTCGCTGTTTATCGTTGAAACGCGTCCAGAGCTAACTTTGAACACACGTGTTCCTTTCACACACTCTGCCTTGCCCTCATTGTTCCTCTGACTGCTCGTGAGGCAATGAGTTGAACTCAAAGAGCTGCTGAAGCACATTCCTACAAAAATCTTCACATCCTGCATTGAACTTGTACGCTTTAGATATTTGAAGCAGTCTTCCTGTTTTCCTTAGACAACGGAAGAACACGAGAAAGAGACGGGGCTTAAATCCAAAGAGGCCAGAAAGTACATCTTCAGCTGTCTGGATGACATAGCACACGTAAGTTTTACCCAGATTTCTAAATACTCCTGTGAATCTTCATTGCAATATTCTGAATTGACGTGCTTCTCTGTGTCAGGTGAACTTAGTGCTGAGTCCAGATAACGGGGACATGCAGTCAGAGAAGGAAGACAGACGCGAGTTTGTGTCTCTCCTTAAGAGCATGCTTACGATCGACGCGGAGGACAGAACTGTTCCCTCCAGCGTCCTGAATCACCCTTTCCTCACCATGACCCATCTTCTAGACTTCCCCCACAGTCACCAGTAAGGCTCAGTGCTGTTCCCTCTGTGTGTCTTAATGCTTTCTTCACTTCCTTATCAACAACACTTTGTTTCTCTCTTTAGTGTACAGTCATCTTTCCGCATCATGGACATGTGCCACAGTCGGCCCAGCAATGCAATTTTTGATGCTTTGAACCAGAACACCATTCATTTCTCAAGACCCCCCTTGGCCCCCGCCTCCTCCTCTGTAACTTTGGGTTACAGCAACATACTGGTCCACACCCAGGTGCAGTTTTTCACCACCCCTCCTTTTAAAAAAAAATCTAGAGATTAGTTAAAGTTTATTATCGTCTTCATGATTTTTGTCCAGTTTTTACACACTGCTGAGCTTTGTTGCCTTTTCTCTCACTGAATACTTTAATTCCTTCAGAAGATTAATTAGACATTTTGTTTTTCTGCTCTTCCATTTCTCTGCCACTTCTTCATGTGAACGTCTCAAAACTCAACAATGCAGTCGGCTCAATCGGTGTTGCATCCTGGGATAGCTCTAACAGCAGGGAATGGGCAGTTTGGCTGCAGTGATTCGTTCCCACCTGCCCTCCTCCTTTGCCCCCCAGCAATGCAAGGTATCCGAATCTCCTTATTACAGTGGATATTTAAAATGTGTTCCCGTTTTTTGGTGCTTTGTCTGTAGTTAACTGGAATTAGATTGGTGTATTGGTCAATTTTTTCTTTTTTTTTATATTAAGTGAAAATAATCATTGATTAAAAATAATTAAGATCATCAGTTTTTGTTTACCAGGCAAACAAAGTTCATTTTTAATTGTACTTTTTTCTAACGGTGTGTAGTAAATGTCTGTGATATTACTTGCAGAACCACGTTCCTTTACTGTGAATTTCAATCTTACTTTACTACAATGAAACAAAACCAAAATGTTTAACTTAAATGGCTTTTTCTCCAAAATTCTACGTTATATATATTAAAAACTATTTCTGCATTGTTAAAAAAAAGTTATAAACAATTTCCATTTTGCATTGTTTTGCTAGGATATAAGCTGTAACAAAAAGAAAACAAATCAGTTCAGTAGATGAAACTAAGCACAAAAAAAGCTAAATTTGAGTTTTATTCTCTACATAACTGCATGTTTCTCTGCACAATAGATTTAATTGTGAGCATGAATGTGCAAAAAGCGTCACCTTATGTTGAAAAAGCACGCTTTAAAAGGCTCACCACGCTGAGCTTTAAAGGGCGTTTGGCTTTTACGGTTCAGTTCATCGTGTTCATGTTTTGCATAATGATGTGGCAGACCGATAGTAGGAAGGAACCTCATGCTTTAGTGAGAACAATTAACTAGAGACACAAAGGAAAGATTCACAAATGAATGACAGCACTTGATTGGTTGCTGATAGGAGAAAGGTGCTGATTGGCTGATAGTTTAGACAGACAGTTAAAAGCCTGAGGTTGTAATTTGAGTTTGTGTCTACAGAACTGTGTGTACAGAAAAAATGTTATGAGGACCTGAAATGTTCTACACATCATATAAAACAAAGTTCCTTTTTAAATTGTTTCCCCATTTAAAGGTAACCTGAATCAGCCAGCAACATATTCTGTCCCCATGGTGACACAAGCCCCTCCCATACAGCCCCTGTCAGTGAGACCAGGCGTGATGGCTCAGGTAAGACCCAGACTCCTTCAGCATGCTGATGTTCCCACGCTCCAGAACGGAGTAGTAAGCGTGTTCCCTGGTGACGTGGAGTGGCTCCACACCCTGATCCTTTGTTTGGGTCTGACTCATCTCCAGTGTCAGTGCTGCATCCGTCATACTTGTCGTATTTGTGGTTGTTTTTGCAGTGTGCAGCCAGTGGGACAAACACAAAAATAATAATAATAATTGCAGGTTCTGCCGCAGTTTGGTAATGACTTTTGAATTAAAACAACTTTTGTTTTTTAAACCGGTCTTCATTTAAGGAAAATTTTATTTTTCTGGTGGAAACTCGCGGCAGGCGGATTTTTTTAGCCAGGTGATATAAACTCATGACCTGGGTTAGGGCAAAGCAAGCAACAAAAGGCTTATAAGATGAGGAAGGAGGCAGAGAAAGGCTTCATGTTACATTCAGAATGAGATAGAGAAGTGTTAAAAAGCAGAAGCACACAGTGGTCACTGCTACCAAACCACCAACCGCAATCTATTCATTTTAAGAGCCAAAACACCTACATGTTTGTTGTGCCGCATCTAGTCGAAGCTGCTTTAGTCAAATGTGTGATTACCCAATATGTTTACTAAGAAAGCACCTTATGAGGGGAATAACTGATATAGGATGACTTCATTTGAAGACCAACTCTGATCCTTTTCTATTTATTTTCAGTTGTCTTTTAATTTTGATGACGCAGTATTTAGCCGCAAAAAAAACAACTGTCGTTTTCTAGGACATAGTTTCTTCAGCAGTAATTCATCAGAAATTCGCCTTTGAGATGTGGGCGGGACTATTTGCACAAAGCAATCCTGCCTCGCCTTCCTGCCACCTGTAACAGAGAGCTCTCTGTTTACACGCTGCCCTGCTAGCCTACAGCTCCTAACACCCCCAACCAAACATTAGCAGTGCAACAAAATGGTGAGCAATATTGATGCCATCCAGCCAGATTCCAGCTCAGACTAGAAAAACGAAGACGTGCATGAATCTAGTGGTCTACAAATGGATGCATCAGAAGGGAGCAGAGCAACAAACTTGTGGCCCGCCCAGTGTATTTTCTACATAACAAATACTATCTTTGCTAAACTGCATTTTTGTCATCTGCTCCTGATTGGCAACGATTTGAATAAAGAAATACTCATAAATACAATTTTGAGCTTAGTTTTCTTCATTTTTGTCCTTTATCAAGAGGAAAAACGCCACAAAAACATGTTAAAACACCAAAAACACCAGTTTCATCAGAGTAGGTCTTTAATCCTTGGAGATGTTGCCTGCAACATTAAATATCAAACACTCTTAGAACTTTTGTAACTCTTTGACCGTTTATGCAAATGACGTTATTCCAACAGTTTCTGACACTGAGATTGCACCGATCAGAGCAAAGCGGCTGTTGCCGGCCTCCGAATCCATTGAAATTATAGAAGAGTTACAGTAATTCAAAAGCAGGCAACACTGCAGCTAAAGCTTTTTAAACCTCTCTGGTGCTGATCTCGAGGGACTTTGGGACCACTGACATGTCTTGACGTGTGATGACGTCTCACTGGTTTCCAGGCCTGGCCTAACCGCAGCCAGCAGCTTCTAGTACCAGCCGCTTGGCAGCAAATGACTCCAATGGGTCCACCTCCTTCTCACCCGCCTCCTCCACCTCCTACCTCTCTAACCAACGACAACACAGCTGGCCCACAAATGATCGGCGACTGGGGGTGAGTCATCAAAATGAGTCATTCAAGCACTGAAAAAAGAAAAAAAGACGTGCAAGACTTTTGCTACCCTATAGGAGTCAGCAAACACTGATCTGCTTCTCACAACTCTACCTATTTTTTTGGTTTTTTAAGCAGGAAAGTTCGTCCACCCAGCAGTCACTATAACACACTGATGCAGCAACCTCTCCTGACCAATCAGATGCCGGCTCTGTCTGCCCACCAGCCAATCAACATTGGCATAGCTCATGTCGTCTGGCCCCAGACTACCGCTAAAAGGAACAGACATGGACACAACAGGTGATGTTGTTGTGCTGCCCTGTCTTATTTAAAAGGAGGAGGTTTTCTCCCTGTAGCAGGTCTAAACAAACTGCACTTGTTCCGTCTTTGTGTAGTTTGAAATGGACATGACCTCGCTGCTGCGTCTGCCTCTGTTAAGAATGGAAAATATTTTCCATGTGTGGATAAAATTTCTTCCCACATTAAATTTCTTTTTAGTTTCAAAATGGCTTAAAGGCCCTTTAGACTTTTTTCAAATGATTACCTGAATGAGTTCCTAAATCTGTTTACTACTTCAGGTTTGACCTCACACCTCAATGATTCACGACAGATTTTTTTTGTGACTCTTCAAGAGCTGTTTAGACTTGCTGGGGAAGTCCTATTCAAGTGAATTTGATTACCTTTGTAGGTTTTAGTGAAGTAGCATTGATGGTCTGAGCTTAAAACACACAACTGTAGAAAAAACAGTAACAAGAAAACAAGCAATCCGGGGATGGAATGCAACAAGCTGCTCATTTATGCCCACAATGTTCTCTAAAAAGATGTCAATTTGGGATTTTTAAATATATTTTAAAGCCTAATAATAATTTCTTATGTTAGCACTCTTACTGATCTTTCCTGTATCCATTCTCCCAAAGGAACCTGTCCCACTACGGTAATGGCTCATGCCGAACGCCCAAAATGGCTGACGTTGTTGGACAGGCAGCAGCTGGACGGCAGCAGCGTCAAGGGGCGGCGTCTCAGGGCGAATCCCGGCAGCCTGACACTCAAAACAAAAACGAGAAAAGGGACGACGCAGAGGAGGAAGCCATCTGTTTTAAACCTGACGCACAGAGTGGAAACCGACGCAGAGGTTTCTCCAGGCAGCCGCTTCGAGATGTGGCGGTCCTCATGGCAGACACGCCAAGCCCCGCCCCCAGCGTGATCAGTATCCGCAGCGATCTGAGCGATGCGGAGGAGGTTGATGGCGGAGATCCTGAGCGATGCCGTCTGAATGAGTGAGTTCAACTTTCTTCCCACCATGTTGGCGTTTTTGTCACTAAATGTGATCGTAGGTGGCCGAATCAATGGAATTTGGGTCATTCTGTAGGTGTAAAGAGGAGTGTGTGTGCGAGGCTTGCCGAAACACCAGCGTGTCGATGGAGAGGGTGTGTTCCCTCAGCAGTCCTGACAGCAGCCTCAGCACCAGCTCTTTTGCCTCCAACTCCCTTCAGTCCAGCCCTTCAGTCTCACCTTGCAAGAGACCCAACAGGTAACTCAAATAGAAGATTTTTTTAAAAAAAAGTTCAGAGACTTTGGTTTGAGTTTGAGTGTGCTGCTCTTATTCCTGCTCAGCATGTCGGAGGACGATGGTCACGAGAGTGGCTGTGACACGGTGGAGGGCTCTCCCCCGTCTGACGCATCCACCTCCCCGAGGGGCAACAGCGCTTACCGTTACCTTAACAACAACAACCGGCCGGCCTTGGCTGCAGTGGTCGCGCCTTTGCCCTCCCCCACAGAGCAGGGCAGGAGTCCCAGAGGGATCCGGACCATGATAGTTCCCCCAATGAGAGTGCAGAGCAACAACAGAAACAGTCGTGGGACAGAAGAGCGCGCTCAGAGAACAAGTCAGTGCACCAGCCTGTTTGTTTAGATGGAGCTGTGTTTAGGTTTCTGTGGAAATTAAGTATGTGTTTTTATTTTTTTTTTACAAGTTTGTGGCCATATCTCACTTTGCAGGTCACATGGAAAAAGAATGGGCCTTCTGCCCCCTAGTGGCTCATAGAGGCCATGACAGGTGATGGAGAAACCAGCAGAGAGCTTCTCAGATTGTCTCGTACCTGATAAATGCATCCACACTGGCTGATGCAGTTTTTGTCTCGAGTCTTTCTGTTTTACTTTTCCTCCTTTTTTTCAAAGTATCAGGTGTTTTTAGGACAGTCTTACTTTGAATTTACTAGAAGCAGGCTTCAGGGAACAAATGCAGGATTTAGGTTGGAGGGAAAGGTGTGTGCATTTTATCAGGGTCTGGACATTTATTTAAAACTCTGCTGGTTCTCAACACAAAACCCCCCAATAGGTCTCTGATAGGAGATCAGTTTTATCAATTTATTTCCAATATTTGTTTAAATAAAACTAATTAAAAACTGATACAGATCAGAGATCAAAGGGTGAACTTTTTCCTTTTGATTATCCCTTCAGCTGTGTGACAAACAGCCTCTATATTCTTAAAAGGCTGATAAATGTTTTCTTTTCTTTCATGTTGCTGTGTTTTTATGTGGACTCATTTATATTTTGATAACTCTTTGATGTCAGACCAAGTTAAAATGGTTTGTCCACAGCGTTTTGAGCTTTTTTGGTCAAATCCTCAACGTTGGAGGGAATTTTCTGAGATAATGCATCATTTTAAAGTCTACATCTCCTCCTTTCAATTCAGAACACTTCTTTGTGTTCTTTCAGCATGCGTTTTAGTTTGAAGTTTTGTTTTGCTTTACCATTTTCAGTTTTGTCGTTCATGAAGACAAACTCTGCTTCTGTTTTGTCTTCTCTTGTCCTCCGCTCAGCTATCTCTTGTCTCTTTTCTGCCTCAGTCTCAGAGTCCTGGTCCCGATCCAAAGGGCGCTGCAACCTTGTGGGACAACAGAGCACGCCCTCGTCTGTCCCCCTCCTTCCATCCGCCCCCCTCCTGTCCCGGCAGCAGAAGGTGGCGGGCCAGCAGCAGCAGCACCCTCTTGGCTTTGGGCAGGTTCGTTTACTTCCTGTCCTGCATCCTTTTAGCTACAGACAGTTCTGTTGAGGCTGGCCTCATAAAATTTACAGATTTCTTAAAACCCTTTTTAAAGATGCATGTCAAGCTGGTCCCGCTAAGGGGAGTATTTAAAAAGGCAGTACATTATGTATTATCACATTAAACCCATATCAGATTCTCCCTGAAAGCTCCAGATTTTCAAAAACATTGAAGAACCAACTGCACGCAGATAAATATCAGGTCATTCTTGGTTGTTTTAACTTGTTCAGGCAGATGTTCACTTCTCCTGATCGGCCATCCAACT
The DNA here is from genome assembly GCF_053564925.1 of Oryzias latipes. Classification (NCBI taxonomy): domain Eukaryota; kingdom Metazoa; phylum Chordata; class Actinopteri; order Beloniformes; family Adrianichthyidae; genus Oryzias; species Oryzias latipes. The sequence goes on along the minus strand of NC_136242.1, from coordinate 26,898,237 downwards.
GGGCTACGACAAAAAGCAAAAAGCTATCGTTAAGTTCTCAGTATTTTAGAAGATCAGATTTTAAAGAATAACTTTGTGAGAAGTCAATAAATGATAGACATGAATTGTTAAGTTAATGAAGTTGATCAATTCTCTTTTTTCCCGCCCTCCAACAGCCATTGCCTGTCTTAGAGACCTGGACAGGGCAAATGTGACGTCACCCATAGAAAGTGGCTTACTTCTGGCTCCAAATGAAGTTCATTCAGTCGCCATTTTTGCACGATCCAAACACTGCCCAGTTGGGAGTCAGACATTGTTCATAAGCAGTGATTGGTCAAACGTCTGAGTCAACATTCTTATGACAACCCCTCTAGCCAATCAGGAGTGAGCTTGAAAGCAGGCTTCATGAAATCTGTCAAACGTTTTGAACCTTCAGCGTGAGACCACATGCTTTTATTTTGGCTCCATGTTGGTGAGCTTTTAACTTGAAAAACTTGCACTACAAATAGAAATATGAAAAAAAAAAGATTAACAAGAACGTGTTTTTATGAATAGGTATCTGAGCAGGAATAATAATTCTAAAAAATGGAATAATTGAGTAATAGCTGTTTATTTCTTAGCCAGCGGGTACTTCCTGTTTGGAATGTAAGGAGGAGGAGTCACTCAGTCCAGTTCTCATGTACAGTCAGTGTTAGAGATCAGATGTGTGTGTTATGCATTTCAGTAATGATGAGTGTGTGTTTTGTGTGTCATCCTCTTCCTCAGCCCTACGGCACAAACCTGAGCAACAAAGAGTGGAACGGCAACTATGGGCCTCTGCGGCCGCACGCCTTCATCCCGCCCACTGTGCACACCTTCACTCACCTGCACCACAGCAGCCCCACGCACACGTCCGCCGCCCCCCACACCCAGGGCCTGCCCGCCCACACCCTGCTGTCCTACCCCTCCAGCGCCCACCTCACTGGCCACCACCACCCCCACCCCATCCTGCCTTCCCGCCCCCCTCCCCCCCCTCTCTTCCAGCACAGCTACGGTCTCTCGCACCCTCAAGGAGGCGCCCTCGTACACCAGGTCACCTTGGGCATCGCCCCGCACCACCCTGGACACCCTGCTCCCCACCGGCTCCTGCCCTCCCCAACCATCCACCCGCACCATCAGCCTGGCTACGCCCACCACCCACACCAGTTCAAGCCCGCCTTCCCTCCCCCGCCCCCTCCTCACCCTTTCATGGCGTCCCCGGCCGCCTACACAGGCTTCCCTCTGAGCCCCACCAAATTCAGCCACCACCCGCAGTTCTCCTACATCTGAGGGGCAGGCCGGGGCTGCAGCACTGTCTCCCCATGAGGGGGTCCCAGGGGAGATGGAGCGGGGCCGCCACCTGGTCGGGCAGACCCAGCAGCAGAGCACAAAACAAACACTTGTGATGATGAAGAACACAGATGTGGGGAGATTTCCATTTGTACCATAGAGGGGGAATAAAGAAAAAAAACAGTTGTAACCATGAGTTTGAGGACAGCCTCTGCAGAAGGAGGCCTCGCGCCATGACTCTCTGATGTTCGTCAGAGCGGCGTCTGCTCTGAGACGTCCTTCCAAGTCCCATCGGCCAGCGGAGGAGGACGCAAAATGTGGAGGACAACGCCCAGAGAGGAGCTCCAGCTCATTTTCTTCTAAGATGATGTGTTTTGCACAGTGCCTCCCGTCACTGGCAGTTGAGGAAAAAACCTTTCGATTGGCGACAAGAATTTTGTGGTGGCGTTGCTGTGTGTGTTTGAGGGGGCGGTCCGGTCTTTCCTCTCCCTTTATCGTTGTTGCCTTGTAGCACGAGCAAGCTGCTCAGATCTGTAAAGCCATTTGAACCCAGATTGATCGCTCCCGCCGTCGTTGGGGGCAGAGCCTGCTGCCGCCGCCGTCTCGTAGTGCCTTAAAACCACCTTTTATGACGTCGTTCAGGAGCTTTTAGATTGTACATGGAAATGGGCTGGCAGCACTTAACCTTCAGACTGAATACGAAGTGCTTATGGGTAAATGAGGACAAAGTGTGTGGGTTTGTTTTATTCTTGTGTGTCTAACAACTCGGAGTGTGGGTTTATTTAGCTTGAGGCTGCACACATACTGTAGGGCTTTGACTGAATTAGCTTTTATGTACATTAAGGGTGATTTGATATTTTGATAATCGATTTCTATTCACTATAGTACTTAATTCATAACAGTATTGTCACTGTTTACTGTAACTGCAATACAATCTAGATCCTCTGGGTTGCTGTGTTTTTATTTAGGCGTTTTTCTGTTTTAGACGTTGGGAGTGGCTTAGATTCAACTAAAAGAGAGTTTAATGTTTCTACTTTAAGATGCTTCTCAGTGTTTGAAGTAACCTATCGACTAAAAGTATCACTGCTGGGCTTTCAAGTATTCGACGTGTAATCTGTAATTGTTGTGAGACGAAGCTTTTGTCCTTGTATTAAAGCCTGTTGTCAGTTTTGATACATTCCTTCAGGGTGGATGCAAAGCCTCGGTTTCTGTGCTTTGAATTTATGATTTTTTTTTTCTTTTCCTCTCGTTTTCCAGCATGGTGTGAAGCTGCGTGTTTAAACCCCTCATATCAGCTGGCGTTTTTATTTTTTACTCCAATCAGCACCAAAGACTGTTCAGTAATCATTTCCTAAGCATGGTCTATGATATTTCTCCTTCACCTCCAGCATACTGTTGCAGATGTCAATATTGGAATATAATATGAGATCTCTATTTTAAAAGTTAGGTTGAGGTTTTTATTTTCTAGCCACGTTTGGCAAATTGTATTTGGAATGTATAAATATTAAGCTGCTATGTACTGATTATCTGCCACTTCGTAGCTGTGAACTTAGAGGATTAATCTTTCTAGCCTGCATACTCTCCTTTGAATTGTAGTTTTACAACTAGATACAATAGAAGTGGGGTTTTTATTTGGATTCTAGAGTTTATTGAATGCTTATCCTATATGCTAGTGCCTCTGTATATTTGCTCTGTTGTTTTGAAGTGATTGTAAACTGCTGTAATGGAAGTTATAACTTTTTTTTTTAATTCAGTTGCTTTTTGGTGTCTGTGTGTTTTTGTGTGTATTTAGCATCAGTATTTCAAGTGTAGAATGGGTTCACTCTTTGATTCTGTAACCAGTGTGCTGTTGATGTATTATCTTTTTATTTTGATGACACGTTTGGCTTTGTTTTGTTGTTTCTTTTCTAGAACTGTATTTGCAACTCTTCGTACTGTACAACTAGTGCCTTTCTTCAAGCAGCGATGATTATAACATGCTTGGATATCGGAGCAGTCGAACGTCGGTAGATTAGGTCCTTCTTCTGGGGTAGGGGTGGGGGGGAGGCAGCTCTTATTTTCACATCGTGAAACCCCAAAGGTTGTTTTTTAATGGTCAGATGATTTTATTTTGAACAGAATCCTAAGATAGAGCAATTCAGGGAACGTGTTATTCACCAGGAACGCAGTGTAGTACTTAAATCTTAGGGCCTGAATACACACAAACGCAAAGCTTTATACTCGCGCCATGAATGTATTTGGACGTAAAGACATTTGGGTTTTGGGGTTTTAAAAATGTTTCATGTGCATTTCTGTTGGAATGGGGGTCTCAGCGGTTCTTGTTTGTGGCGATTGGTAACGTTTGTGTTTCAGTCAGGGCTTTTTCCAGAAACGCTTTATCCATCGGTCGTCTTTAACGTTTAGGTCCAAAGTCGTCCCGCCTCACCAGATTATTGTATTAAATTATATTGGTTTGCTATTTTACTCTAGTGGTTTAAAAAAAAAAAAAAAAGCTTGTCTAATATGCACTGTCTTGCTTGGATTGCATCTTGGAGTTGTAGCGGTTGATGTCACGGCACAACGCCTGTTTTTTTATCCTTTAACCCTGTGGTGTTCAGGCCTCCTCTGTGATTTCTGCTTGTGTCTGTTGTTTCGTGTCAGCTCAGCACAGGTGACGTCGTAATCCCCCCCCCCACCACTTTGTGGATTGCTGTGGATGAACGATCTCCCCTCCGCGGCAGCGGTGCGTGCTGACCGCACAGAAACTCTGCAGCCAAAGCTGGGTCGACGCATTGATCCCAACTTTAAGGCCTTAAGAAACAAAGCAGGCCGAAACATGCTAAAGCTTTTATGAAGATTTTTTTTTGATGAGATGATGCAAAAAAAAAAAAAAGAAAAAGTCTAGATCCCGATCTGAAGATCTCCTTCAGTCACAGCGCAGAAATCACAACTTTAAATCCTGAATACAAGCTAATTACTGGCCGGAAATTTAGCGTTTAGGCACAAAAACGTGGACACGATTGCAAATTTGAAACTGTTACTGTTTGAATATGTAGAATTGTGTGGCTTTATGATTTTATTCTTTTGATTTGTTTTTGTTGATCTTTTATGCTACACTAGTGTAACTTGTAGCACTGCACTGTGCAATATACAAAACATGAGGATGGAAAAATGATCATTGTTTTTGGATGTAATGAGTGTCTTATTACAGTTTGCAGTCGTCGTCCTCCTTTCCCCTCCTAGTTCTCAGTGAGTTTCAATGTGACCAAGCCTTATGTACTTTGTCACAAAAAAGCGGGTTCCTTCTTGGTGACTCTTACTGGTGAGTGTCAAATTATGAATTTATTGTGTAAGATGTTGAGATTCACTTTGAATAAAAAAAAATCTTATCCTTCATTTACTGTTATTTTTTTTCTAATGGTATTTTAAAGCAAAACAAAAACACTTTGCATTTGATTAACTCTTACAATCAAAATTAATCCATAGAAATTCAGAATGTGTAAATATTTATTTATTTTTGCATGTTTTAGTTATGTCTGCAAATAAAAAAATAAAAAAAAGGAATTTCTGGTCATTAACAATTTTGTAACGTTAGCCAACCAGCAATCATGTCTGTGTTTGATCACAACATGGCTTGTTGGTATTGCAAAATCATTTTGCTGTTAGGACTATAGACAGTTGTAACAAAGATGTGAGGTCTCTGATCTTCATCAGAGCTACGTTTCAGCTGTGAGAGACAAACGTTATGGAGGAAAATAAGAATTCAGTCAAAAGCAAAAGTTCAACTCTTCAATACTTCATCATGTAATCCTAGTTTCAATGACAGAGGTCAAACGGTTCCTGTAGGTTTGAACACACTCTAGCTGCTATTTTGGTCCATTCCTCCATGCAGATCTTCTCCAGAGTTGGGATGTTTTCCTGGGCAACACAGACTTTTAACCCCTTCATGCCTGAATTTATTTCCAATTATCTAAAAGATGTTCTTCAGTGATCTTTTTATTTATTTATTTTGCTCAATTAAGATTTAATGGTAAATGGTAAACTCCCTCCACAGGTTCTCTGTTGGACTGAGGTCTGGAGACTAGCTAGACCACTCCATGCTCATGCTGAAAGATCCAGACACGTTTCATCCTCACTTCTCACTGATGGAAACAGGATTTTGGTCCAAAATGTCACCATACAGGGCCCACGTTCATCCTTTCCTTCACACGGATCAGTCGCCCTGTCCTGTTTGCAGAAAAACAGCCCCAAAAGCATGATGGTCCCACCCCCATGCTTCACAGCAGGTATTATGCCCCTTGAATGCAATACTGCCTTCTTCCCCTTCCAAGCGCATGATAAATATAAATTCTTCAAAAACTGAAAATCTGACAGTTAAAGTGCATTTTTGATTAACATTATAGACCTGTCTTATCTTTTTTAGTGGGAAAACTTTCAGAATCTGTAACTGACAAATATTTTTTTCCCCATTAAACCTCTTAATTTCCAAAAAATATTTAATATTTTTAAGTCATTTTAGTTTTAGGGTTCAACAGCATGAAGGATCAGATGTGATGATCTCAAAATTTTAACACATCACTAAATGTTTTTTTAGTTTGTTTTGATCGTTTAATGTCCAGTGAACTAGAATAAAATGAAAACCTGTTAAAACAGAAAAAAGGAAACAGAAACATGTTTGATAAAATTAAGTAGAAGGAAATAACTACTAATTTATCAATATTTTGTTTAAAATAATAGTACTTAAAGATGGCTTCTTTCTTGTTGTAGACAAACCACATAAATTAGGTTTTGATGCACAAAGCAATGCCGTGTTGTGATGTGGGCACAAGAAAGCTCAATTTGCTTTTGAAGATTGTTTTTGAAGTACAAAAGCAGATTGAACAGCACAAGTAGATGAGAAACTTCAGCTCTTGGAGGAATGAGGTGGCCCAAAAAGAGAATCTATCAGTCAACAAATTACATCTTCTCCATTGATTTCCCCTAATGCCTCGCAAGGCTGGTAGGATGAAACACCCTTGAGAAGAACAAAGCAGTCATTTAGTCTGTCTGCTTTCAGCTTTTCCACATAAGCAGAGCACAGGGAAGGTGAATGTCAACTGTAGCAGAATAAGACTTGCCCAAGTCTTCACTGCGTTTTCATTATTTTATTGTTTATTTGACTGAATAAATTGACTTAGAAGTTTAAGTTAATAAAATATAAAAATGTGCAATGATTGTGGAAATTGCATCAAACGTCTCTTCATAGTGGCAGACCCCAAAAGGCTTTTAATTTTTTTAATTACGTATTCGTCCAAATTGGGATATTTGTTGATAAAGCACAGAAGAGGGACTGTCATTCCTTCAAGTGCCACTAGAGGTCGTCAAAGTAACGCGGACATTTATTAGAGCGCAGATCAGGTGGCACCTGATCTGATTTAAAAATAATAATGCAATCAACAGGAAAGCTGAAAATGGACAACACAAGTGAGTAAAGTTGTATACATTTTTTTTATTGGTGTATGTTTGATTTCTTTAAGTGACCTGTTGAGCGCATACAAAGGCTGTTTCCGTAAAGACGTTAAGCTAGCTGTTGTTAGCAATAAACCCAACCGGAAGTTCATTGGTTTTTTTTTTCAATAATTGGCCTTTTAGCCTTTAATTTGACAAAACTCAACGGAAAGAGACTTATCAAAAAAGAAATACACTAATGCTACAATATGAAGACTTTGAATTGGCAAAGAATAATGATAAACTGCCCCATAAAATTAGGCCTGTGGTTTGACTAATTTGTTTGTTAGGCTTTAATGACAATCACACCAGCTGCAGACGTTTCAAACTGTTTGTTTTTTACAAATTTATCTACCATCTACTTGTGTTGCTCCTTGCTCCTTGCATAGTCTATATTTAGAATTATTTTGTTAAATCGTATCTTTCCCACCCTGTTTGTTTTGTTATTGTGTCACAGTCCACATGTATTGGAGCTGCTGTCTCCTATGCCCTAGAAAATAACACAGGTTTTTGATTTTGGCTAGAAGCTGCAAAAAAAGACCACCACGTGAAAGGCTTTCAGAATGGATCAACAGATGATCGGAGTGGGTCCTATTCACCGCACTTAGCCCACTGACATGCAGTTGTGCATATTCTATAAGAAGAAGCTACTAACATGTCTCATACCAGCCAATAAGTAGCCCTTTATTTTTCACATTTCTATGTCAGAAACGAGTAGGCCTAGAAAGCATAACACGAAAACAAAATATGAAAATGATTTTACAAAAGCTGGTTCTCTTAAAACAAGAAATATACAGATCCTATTTGATAAACTTACTGTTTTATTTGTGTATGTTTTTATAAAATGATGATGAAAAGCATGAATGATAACGATTTATAGTTTTGGAACAGAGTTTTGTGATCATAATTTAAAATGTAATCTTTGAAAAAAAATTGATTTGACAGACCTTTTGATGAACATTTTTCATTTCTTTCAGTAAATGCAAAGTTCTCTAAACTACTTCCCAAATGTGAGATTTGCCCCGTCAACATTGAAGCTCTTATTTTGAAACAGCAGTAAGCTTTTTCCGGCTTCTGTCAGCAGAGATGAACAGCTCCTCGCGGCCGCAGCAGGGACTTCAGATCTAATCCACAGCGCGCGCGCGCAGGATCGGTCACCCCGAAACCTGAAGGAGACGTCCAAAGCCCGGGACTTTCGACGCGGACCCCCGCCGCCTCCGGCGCGCTCATGGAGAGCGGGGCCCGACTTTTCCCAACCGGAGACGGGTTGATCAGATGCCATTGATTCACCCCAGCGGCGCCTGTAGATGCCCCCCATCCGGGAATAAAACGGTCGACCAATGGCTCCCAAAAATGCGCTGCGCTCCAAAAGTACCGGCGGTGGCCCCGGGGTCGCGGGGCTGCGTGACAAGCGTGAAGTAGAGCCGCGCGGCTCCTCTCTGACGGCGTGGATGCGTGAAGCGGGGACGAACGGGAGCAGGACGCGGGCGCTGGATGGGATGCCGGCCCGGTGGTTTGTGACCATCGGCGCGGTGCTGATGCTGATGATGCAGAGCTCCTCAGCAGCTGAAGGTAGGAGAGGATGTCTTCCCTTCTGTGTAATATTTTGATTTTGGAAAAATTCTCCCAATCTGACTTAAGAACATTTTTATTTGCTTTTTTTACACCCTTGTCAGAAAATGGACTTATTTTCAGAAGGAACAGAGCAGCATATGGTGCACTTCAGGCATGGCGGTAGATGCCTTTGGAGCTCTTTGTGATCTCTGAAGGCTTTGGGGTCTCCACAGCTCCACACCGCCTGTTTTCACTGTATTTTTTCTGGCAAATATTTGCATTTACTTATAGGGCTGGGCTTAATGGACCCAAATTCCTTGTTTGCATTTCAATAAATAGAAGGTCGTTAACGTCTCCAAAGGCGCATCCGGAACGAAGCGCACCGCGGGCCGCAGCGCAGCGCAGCGCCACCAGGGCGCTCAGAGCGGCAGCTGTCCAAATTAGGAGGAAAAAGTTTTTTTTTATTCCCTCGTGGAGAGCTGAGCCCCGAGCTCCACGATGTCGAGCAACATCCGAGGAGGACGTTTCTTAGTCAACACAAATGAATAATTCATGGTCGTTCATGCTGCACGCATCCAAGGGAAGAACAAAAATGGCAGCAGAGATGTTTACCATGTCTTTTAGTCACATTCTTGCCCACAGCTTCCCTAAAATGAGCACGTGCTTTGGTGGGAAATCAATTACTGACATATTTTTTTTAAATGGAATTTTATGGATGGAGTCTGTGGTGAAAGCCATCTCCTGGATGAGATTGAAGGAGAAGAGCCGCTCACATGTGCAGGTTAAAAAAAGAACAAGAGGTTCAATTAAACTTGACCTCTTCAGGAGGATTTTAGTTTCATTTTGAAGACATTTTTATCATCTCTTGCTGAATTTTTCCATACATTCAACTGACTAAAGTCATGTTTCGGGCTGCAGCAAGTCTAAAGAGGTCTGAATATATTCACTACATAAAACAAACACAAGTACCTATATAATAGGAATTCAAATGGACTAAAAATAGCCTAAAAATGTAAAACCAGCTATAAACATTAATGGTATTTAACAAACAATTCGTTTTTTTTTAATTCGTTTTTTAGTCGCAAATAATTCATGGCAATACAAACAAGTAAAACGAACAAATTCCATCAAAAAGTCTCCATTTCTGGTTTGCCACATCAAATCATCTGCATTTGTGATTTATAAATAAAAATATGTTGTTTTTCTGAAACTATGATCACACCGCCCTCAGCATCACGTGTTGAAGTGACGTCGTTCTCTGAAAACTCTTACATAAATTCACGTTTTGGGCTTCCATGTTCAAACTCTCACTTTCACGCGTATTTGTGCAAGTTTCTGTGACCATTTTAGGGCCCTGCCTACTAAACGTGCAGCCATTAAACGCATGTACAAAGTTAAATCAGGTCGAACTTTTACCAAACAGGGACTTGGACTTGTTAGTGACGTATTGATGGCGTCAATTTTAATTCATGGAATTGCCAACCGTTTGAAAGTCATCAAGGATGAATTCATTCATTCATGCCCGGATGGAGTTTTATGACACCAAGGATTTCAAATGATGGAATAGAGCTGTGAAAGAAAAAGCCTGAGTTTTGCCCCGCTTGGACATTTTGCACCAAGCCTGCAGGTGGCAGACATGCGCTAATAAACGGTAGAATAGGAACGAGAAGAAGCCCCTGCCTGCTTGTTCAGTGTGAACACCATGAGCTAAGCGCATATTCAAGAACCAGCGTTTAGCGAGTCCTTTATCGCGCTTCACATGCTCGCTGCGTACGTAGTTTGAACCTGCACAGTGGTTAGCACTCCTACCTCACAGCAACAAGGCCCTGGTTCAAATCCTGGCTGTGATCTTTCTGTGCGGAGTCTGGACGTTCTGCTCGTGCATGCGATTTCCTCCCACAGTCCAAAAACATGCTTCGTTGGTTAATTGGTGACTCTCAATTACCCCTAGGTGTGCATGTGTGGCACTGCGACAGTCTGGCGATCTGTCCAGGGTTTAGCCCTCATTCGCCCCACAGTAGCACCCAGGACAGGCTCCAGTGACCCCAAAGGGGAGACAGTGGGTTAAGAAAATAGATGGATGAATGTTTCTCTAATGCAGAGCAGATTCTGTTCGCTCAGAACCACAGACAACAGGTGTGGAGACATTTTTACCGTTCAACTGAGTTAGAAGACGTCAACCCATCAAATCGAGACTTATATTTGACAGTTATTTCCATTTCTGAATTTCTTTTTCTTTTTAAATAGAAATCACAGTTCCATCTTTTCAGCCTGGACCCCTGACCTCATTTACTGAGGGATGGGTATTACTGCCAAAAGTCACAGATTCATTTTAGCACTCAAGACGATGTAATTCCATTTCAGTTATTATGTTCTTTTGCTTAAAAAAGGTTCACAAAACAAAAGAGAGGAAATATAGCATTAAAAGTGATGGTTTTCCTCCCCGGAGTCATGAAATGCCTTTTAAGGAAAATCTATCCAGGGCTTTTATGAAATCTATTAAACTCTGGAGCTATAATTCATAAAATAATTGAAGGTTGATGGGAAACGATTAAATTGAATTTCCTAAACTCTCAGCCTCTGATCAAACCTCATAAACATTTTATCATTTTTGAAATGACACAGCATTCAACTGGCACCTCTGTGTGAAAAGACTTGCAGAGGAACTGGAGGCCTTGTGGGCTCAGTTGTTTGGATCCAGGACACAACAGCTGTCCAGCTGACGATTTGAACTCCTGCCAAACAAACTATCATGTAGATCAAAATGAAGATGCTGAATTTACGTAAATATGACTTTCTATTTTTTAAACATCGCCATCTTTTGTTTTTTTTATGGTTTTTACCCACAGTTGTCAATGTGTTTTATTTTGGGGAATCTAATAAAAAAAAAAATCCAATTACCGGTAAGTTTTTCAGACTTTTGACCCAAAGATTTTATCCACACATGAACATCTTGTGATGCCATTTGTTAACATAAGCTCCGCCTCCTAGAAATGCAAATACAGTAAATGAAGGGTTGGGGTGGAACAGTTGCTGTTCTTTGTTCCATTTCTACCAAAGTCGGAAAAAAGGGCACCAAGAAGGACATTTATTAATGAAAGAACGACAATAACTTGTCTGCTCTTTTCGACCACTGCATGCTCCTTAAAGACGCATCGAAATAGAAAGACGAGTTTGTAGGATGAGGAAAAATTCCAAATTTATCTTTTCACCCAATCAAACTGCTTCAATTCAGCAGTTAAATTGAAATGCTTTGCATGTTAAAGAGCTCAATATTTTCTCTTATATAGTTAAACTATGACAAAAAATGTGAAATTTGGATCCAAAATGTTTTATTTTTTTTACTCAATTCTACCTTTACCTAAAAAAATACTGATTTAAATCCCTATAAATTGCTGTTTAAATTAAATTAAGACTAGAATTATGACTTTCTCACACACAAAAACTGCACAACATGAAGCTTATTATTTGAAATGTACTGAGGATGCTTCACTTCCTGCTCCTCGCCTCCAGCATTCCACTGTTTCCTGCCTGTTTGGTTTTTAGTTCGAAAACCTTCTAGTTGGTTTATCTTATTTTTGTCCATCTATGAAGGATGTTTAAGGCTGATTTCCATCTGCTGCACGTTCTTCATGTATGCATTTATGTTTGCGTCTGTGGGCACGCATGGCCTGGATGTGTGTGTGTGTGTGTGTGTGTGTAGGTGTCCTCTTCAATGGGTCTTCAGAGATCTTTATCCTCAGTCAATAGCTGAGATCTATTGGTCCTTGTTGCCATGGGAACAGAGCTAAAGCTCCTACTTTTCCTCCTTTGCATCGGCGTTGGTCTATCAGAAACAGAAATAACATCCAAGCGATGCCAAGGTGTTTGTAATAATCAGAGTGAAGCAACACAGCAGCAACAGCTGCTGAACGTCAGCTTTCTGTCTTCCTCATGCTGTTGTGAGACAGGACTGGTGCTTGTGAGTCCGTCACTCTCTTCACGGTTCAATTGGAGGAGCAACATGGTGGCTGATGGAATTTCTTTGTACCTGTGAAGTCCGGAAGCTTTGAGGAGCGAATGGGATCAGAAATGATAGGATCTGGAGACTGCAGCGCTCTCAGTCGTTGTGCATCCACTCAGGATGATGGTGACGTTCTCTTTTAGCAGTGACGCTATCTCCGCTGTGTCAGGATCACTCAGTGGGTTCATTTTACTGGCTGTTTTCCTCCCCTTCCTGTCTTTAGGAACATCTTCAACAGCTTCACAACAAGAAATGAACATTTTTAGAGGCTGGAAATCCTTAAAGGGGTTGATATTTATCTTGTGATTTAATGGTTTGAAAAAAAAGCTGATTGAATGTCTTGAGAAGATGAATTAATATAAATATATATATATATAGGTTTTGTTTGTCTTCCTTGTTTGTTTTGTTTTGATTGCTTGAAAGCTTAAGCTGGTTTCATTTCTCACAGTTAACTCTCAGAAAGTATAGACTTTTAATTATTCAAAAACATAGTAACACTATACAGATAGTATTATAAGATGATTTCTTAATTTTTTTTAACCAGAGTCCAACTTTAAAATAAATAATAATAATAGTAATAATAATAATAATTAATACTTTATTTATCCCACAATGGGGAAATTCTTCTCCGCATTTGACCCATCTCCTGGAGGAGTGGTGAGCTGCAGCCGAACCGCGCTCGGGAGGCAGCAGCGTTAAGGGTCTTATTGAGATAATTTAAAGTACAAAGTTTAAAGTTTAAATAGTGAGCAAGAATGTTGGATTAAAAAAAATACACATTGATTTTCAATGTAAGCAGACCAGGAAGAAGGAGACTAAAAATAATTGAGCAAAATGAGAATATAATCAACCACATTGGGTGACTGAGAGCGACTACAAGTCTCCACATTTTCATGATCCTTTTTATTTTGCATTAGTCTACATCAGATTTCATGACATTATATAGAAGGAGCTCTATTTGTGGCATCAGTCATTCTTCGGTCAATTAAAGTGAAATGTATTTGTTTTGGAGAATTTCTAAATCTCCTCTGTGTTCTAATGCAGATGACACTTTTGCAGAGACAAATCGTGTCTGCATTATCTTATTATGATGAGCTGCTTTCCTGGGAGGTCCAGAATTGCTGCAGCCAGAATCTCACCTCACACAGCAGTGAGCCTCCTTTAGAGTGTTTGCTGAACTTATTACAGCCTGTGCTCCAGATCCGCCTCCCACAGATATGAGCCTTTCTCCAAGAATCAGACATCCTTGAGGAAAATTTAGTTTTTAGTACAAATTATTCGTGACAGTCTTTTTACCACTGAAGACATTTAAGTCCCAAATTTGTTCTAAAGTCATGGATTATATCATGAATTATATCTAACACCCCCAACCAAACATTAGTGGTGCAACAGAAATGGCCAGGAATATTGGAGCTATCCCGACGTACAGTTTTGAGCCAGACGTCTGCTCAGACGAGGAAAACGAAGATCTCGTCGTCTATAAGTGGATTCATCTGAACAGAGCGGAGCAGGGAGCTTGTGGCCCATCCCATGAATAAAGAAATACTCAGAAATGCACCTTTCAGCTTAATTTTCTTTAAAAAAAGTACTCGATCATGAGAAAAATGCAACAAGAACACATTAACAACACCAAAAACATTTTTCACCTGATATAAAATCAGTGAAAAAAATGGCTTTTATATTGATCCTTGAATTAGTCCAACCTTGTAATCCGATGAGCAGGAGTGGACTGTGTGGAGCCGATGCCTGGCCACTAAGTCATGAGTAAATCCTGCAGGTGATCATTTATCTGCTGTCATCAATTACAGTGATCAATAGTGTTGATTAGATACAGAGACGTTCGGCTCCTCTGAGTCTCCTGGGGGTTCTCAGAGAGGACCGGTTGGCTGAAGATCAGAGTGCAGAGTCTCCCGATCCGATTAAAAGTTTACAAGCCGCAAAAGAAAGTTTCTTGAGGCAAAGAGGAGAGATATTTTGAGAGCTGCTCCTCCCCCAGTAGGAGGTGGAATTCTTTGAAAGTTTTTCTAAGCAAGCAAAGATTATGCAAAAACCACCAAGCTGGATTTTAGGGCATTCTGTGGACATGTGAGGCACCAGGACATGTTTGTTTGAAGCAGATCCCTTCCTTCCTCTGAAGTGAAAGAGGAATGCCATTTACGTTTCGATTTGAGATTCCGCCGCCAACTGCGGCAAATTCCACAGGCTCAGAGTTTGCATTTGATGCATGGAGACAGTCGTGTGTAATTTCCCTGAAAATGTTTATGACGGCTGACAGATGAGAGCAAACGCAGTGCAGCAACCTGCTCCATCTGATGTCAGCTTCTTAAGGCTTCTGGCTCACACGCAAGCACTCGGCTCATCCGTTCAGAAACCCTGACAAATCAAATGAACGATGGCGCACGCTCCACTGTGTCCTCTTTAGCACTCAAGTAAATAACATCATCTGGATTCAGCTCAGAGATTTGCTAAGCTTCAGTTCATTCCTGTTCAATCTTTATGCATCAGTGTCAGAAGTCAGAGCTCTGGCTCCTCCTCTGGTTACCAGCGAGAACCGTCTCAGATTTCTGAGTGCACTTCATCTTCCAGCAGCCCCGGCGCACAGTTTCTGGATGCAACACACCTGACTTTCATTTGCAATCACTCACGCCATACTTAGGCACTGCATTGAGCCTTACTCAGTGCGAAGTATTGTTTGCGCTACTCTGCCTGCATACCTGAGTGTCACATCAAGCCCTGACCCCCTGATTTCCTGACCCCTGTTTCGGACTCTGTTAGCCTGACGCCTGACCTGAATCTTGCCTGGATCCTGACACTCTCGTTTCTTCTCTGATTCTCCCATGCCTGTTATTGACCCCTGCCTGCCTTACTCTGATTTAGCTTTGTGGACATTTAGCTGTGCTAATAAATCTTCTGCAGTTGGAACCAGCCGTCTGCCCATTTTGTGACAATCAGAGAGAAGGATCTAAGAAGACCGTGGAGAAAAAAAGCCTAATGCTCCAGCGGGAATTAGGAAGGACGTCCAAAACAGACAGTCTAGACTTGATCTTTTTGGCAATGATGCTAAAATTTAGAGACATTTTAGGAGGCTTTAATATTTAGAACTGCATTTTTAGTTTTGTGCAGTTGGAGGTGGAAAACTAAATTGTTGGGTAACTATAAAAATGTCAATTGTGAACAAACAACATTTTAGGGAAAACATGTCAATTTCATGTTAAGATATAATTATTATCCAATTTAGTGAGCAAATAAACTTATCTTAGGTCTTGCATGGTGGCGAAGTGGTTAGCGCTCTCGCTTCGCAGTGTGCGTCCTTGAGACAGACTGACGTCTTATCTTTGCCCAAAAGTAACTGGGATAGGCTCCAGCAGCCCATGATTAAACTGGATTCAGCGGTTTCTGAAGATGGATGGATAAAATTATTTTATTGACTTTAGTAAACATACTGATCGGGTTGACCTTAATCAAACACGACATATTTACCTTAAAGATGTGTAACGTCTTAGTTTTAAGTTAACTAAATTATTAAATTCTCTTGTTTTAAGTGTGAATTTTGTTTATTGAAAAAATGTAACATTATATAAGAAACAAGAACTTGATTTAATGAAATTGAGAAAAACACAAAATTCTGAAAACTATGAAATGTTTTCCTGCAGGTGATCAATGGTAATCTGTCCAACACAGGAAACTCTACATTTCAATCTGTTCGCTGCTTGACCGCCGGACTGGATTAAATGAAAATAAAGAGGGCTAGGTAACGTGATAAGAATAAAAAATGGGCAGTTATTAGCGCCTGTGTTGTTGGAATAACCACAGTCATTTTTATTGTGAAAACTTTTCTTTGTCGCACCTGATTCTAATTATTTAAAGAGCCACTCTGATAAAATTGTGTTTTTGGTGTTTTTAACAGGTTCTTGTAGCCCTTTTTTTTAACATGAAGGACATATATAAAGAAAATGAAGCATGAAATTGCATTTCTGAGTATTTTTTTATTCAAATAATTGTGATTCAGGAGCAGATTAAAGCATCCCGTTGGAAAAAAAGCATATTTGTGATGTCGAAAATATGCTGGGTGGGCCACAAACTCTCAGCAATGGGGAGAGGAAGGGGGGGCGGGGTTGCTCACAAATCAGAGGTGAATTTCAAATGACGCACCGACGCTCTGCAGAAACTATGTTCTAGAAAACTACAAGTTTTTGTTTTGGGCTAATAACGGCGTAATTATAGTTAAAGGACCACTGGGAACGCTTTGAAAACAGATCCAAAAATGACCGAAGTAGGACTTGAAGGCCCTTTCGAATTATCAGTCCCACCTCCCAAAACTCACTGCTTTTTTAACATGCCACATTTGTGAAAGGGAAATGGTGCAATAATTAATGTAGTAGCTAAGGTGACATAATGTTTAAACCATGAAAATAACAATAATAATTCTTGGCAGTCTCTAATACTCAGACCTGACTTTCCTTTTAGCATCTTCATCTGGAAGTCCTCTTCTCCAAGTGTTGCTCTCTCTCTACATGTTTAAGGAGTCTAGGGAGGAGGTGCTGCACATCCACAGCATGTTTTAGGCAGGAAGGGATCCTCTCTCAGGGCGTGGAGGCTGGGCTGATGGAAGTGAGGGGGTTGCTCCAGCGTCCTGGCACATGCTCTCAGCATTAACACAGCAGTGGCTCATTTTGCATCACTCTGCTGGGCTGCACTCGGCTCTGTGTTCTCCATGTCTCTGATTGTGCTCTGCTGGAGCTTTTCACACCGACAAGAGAAGGAAAAGGCTTTTGCAGGCTTTTTGCCTACACAGATTTAAATCAGAGCCATGGGTAATCTGACAGTGGAGGCAGCAGAAAGGATTCATTTATATTGTAGAGTAATGTGCGGCAAGAGAGACGCCGTATGAATGCTCATCCTATAATGCTGCGCAGTATTTTAAACACATCCCCATCTCTAGCGGGTTTTATTGCTTATTGTTTACAACGTGTTTGCACCTTTACAATAAAGCATCCGTCCTTCCCAAAAACTCCTCTGGCAGAGCTGCCAGTCCGTCTTACTGTTGCCAGGCAGAAAAAAGCAGCTCTGATGATCTCTAATGATACAACAGACCTGATCCGCTTTATTTGCTGACAGTGGTTCATGGTGTTGCTGTCTGTTCAGGTTAAAAGCGCCCACTTTCTCTATCCTCTCCCTCCTTCCAATGTTAGTCAGCTATTTCTGGAATACATTCAAGCGTGTGAGACAATTCCCACACGCAGACTGTAAATATTTCCCCCGTTGGTACATTAAAACACATTCTCCAATGGCGGGGCCTCTTAGAATTCCTCCTGGTTGGCAGAAACTCCTTGCAATAAATTGGTTTTAAAGTCTCAATTAGCTAACTTTGTGTTTTTCTAATCTAGTGGGGGCTGCCGGAGCTTGTGTTTCCTCTCCGGTGTGTTTTAGGAAGGTTAATTATTTTTCAACAGCCTCAAGCGGGAAGCCCTTTGATTTACAAAGCATCTATACTGGAGAGCACCTCCAAGTCGAAAGATCATTTGTGCACATCCAGTGTGCAGCATTGTTTCTGTGAAGAACCACGTCACAAATTTTAGGGGTGAAGTGTGTCTGCGTTTATTCACTTCAGAAGTGCATGCAGGCTTGAGCACATCTCTTTGGCATTGAAGTAATGACATCTGTGTGCTCATGCAGCATGCAAATCACACTTCCCTCCAGATATCATGTGATGCAGCAAAGGTGCTGCATTTTAATTACAGCGTGCTGACTAATGACCCTCTGAATTATGCATAAACAAGGACAAAGAGGATTGCTGATTTTAACTTTACTTCTTTAAGGTTTCATTCATCTCAGCACAATCCTGAGTAAACCTGGTGTCAGCACAAAGCTTTTTCATGGCAGGACATAATTAAAAAGAATCACCTGGCCCAGACCAAATATTTTAAAGGATAAAAAGTCATGCAATATCACTCAATTTTAATTTACCATGTTGAAATGTGTAAATTGGGTATAAAAAAACCATTAAG
Organism: Oryzias latipes; assembly: GCF_053564925.1. Classification (NCBI taxonomy): domain Eukaryota; kingdom Metazoa; phylum Chordata; class Actinopteri; order Beloniformes; family Adrianichthyidae; genus Oryzias; species Oryzias latipes. The sequence goes on along the minus strand of NC_136242.1, from coordinate 26,879,919 downwards.
TATACTACATTTTCTGTATAAGACAATGCAACTGCTCATTCTACCCTCAGTCTTTACACTAAAAGTATCTTCTGGTCCCAAATAACATTTTCTAAGACATATTTACTATATTAAGACTCTATGTAGGATAAATTATACCACTAAAAGGTGAAAAAAATAGTCTTAAACTTTTACCTAGTGTGATTTCTTTTTTGCTGAGAGAAACAGTAGTTGTTGTGGACTTGCTGTTTTTCATTTTAGTTTTTTACTAACATTTTTCATGTAATTTGACTGAATTTTTAGTTAAGTATTTGCAAAAACACAAGTTTTATCAGTGGATTTCGGTTTTATTTTGTTCTAGTGCTGTTTTTTGACGTGTTTGGAGTCTGCACTTGGCTCACTTGGCTTTAGTCTCTTTCCATCAGGTCTTCGTTTGGTCCTGCAGCAACATTTTAGATCATTTTCTTGACGAATGACCCCACTTCTCCAGGACAGATTGCCTCTGGAGTTTTGTCCACTGTTTTTAAAAAGGAGGAGTGGCCTCCGCCTGCAGCTGCTTTTGTTGGGTTTTTGAGTTTTTCCTGCTCTGATTCAGAATGAGACCAAAGACCAGTTTGGTGAACACGCTACAGTTTTCTCAGGCTGAAATTGTCAGAAGACACAGTTTTACTCTTAATGATGCTAAATTGGCACAAATGTGAAGCACAAAGCAGTTTTAGCTCATTTTTAGTACCAACACTTGCAGTCTCAGCTGCACCTATATTGCTGTTTTTCAGTAGGAATGCAAAAAAGTCAACATGATTTTTAATAAAATCCCAAAGACAGCTCCTTCTGTTGTATGAGCAAAATATTAGATTATATAAATGCAATAAAAACTTTGAATTATTAGAATTCTAATGAAATTATGAAAAGTAGGCACAGTCTGGTTTGAGAAACTCTGATATCTGTAAACATAATTACTTAAAAATATTTAATGCCTTTTTTGTGTACAACAGAAAAAGTTAAATCTAGAAAAAATGTATTAATTTAACAAAAAAAATTCCACTGGCTTTTTCCTCCCCGAGATAAAATAACATGTTCCCACATTTTCCACGCTTTACCTTTTCAGTTTTTGACCAGATTTCTTGATATGTCTGTAAAGTTTGACATGAGACATTTGTTTGTTTGTTACATTTTAGGGTTGGGTGGGTACGACCAAAAAGTGGTGTGCGGCCTTACCCTGCTAAGGGATTTCCATGAGGTTTTGAACCTTTGCACAAGAATCAAATGACACTTCTAAAAGATAAAAAAGGATGGGATTTTTTCTGAAGTTTCCTTCTCCATGGAGATCTTAAAGTAGATGTGTGAAGAGCACGAGTGCTGGAGGATTTCAATCTTTTAATGTGTGGAGTCAGGGAAACTTACCATAGATCTTAAGATGCCAGAAAAGTCGCAGAATTTTCAAATAAACTTGGTTTTACGTGGAAAAGGAGACAGTCACTCATAGGAATGCCATCCTCGTTTCTGAAATGCTTCTTTGAACTGAAAGAAAATGAAAAGCAAAGGTTTAAAGCTGCCTCTTTCTTGTGGTGTTGCCCTCCGAGCAGCGAAGCTCCAGCTGATTCCCCTAAAAGAGCAGAATGTTCTCAGAAAGCGGGGCTCCTTCCATGCTTTTCTTTCCCTCTTTCTTCTCTACTGCAGGACCAGCGATAAAGAAAATCTACTTTCTTCTAACACAAAGTGAATCAGAAAAAGTACACTGCGTGTCCTCGCTGCCTGCTTTTTTCTGCGAGGCTTTGAAACAGTCAGCCTGTTAGGAACTTCAAAAGCTCTCCCTGCTTTTTGACTGTCACTTGTTATGCCTTATTGTTGGTGTTTCATCTTTGTTGTGTTTATTTCAAAAACAGCTACTCATGAAGTTCAGTGACAGATCAACCTGTTCACATAAATATCTTACAGTGGAGGCTTTTGTCTTGGTACCAGGACAACGATGAGAGTTTTTTTCAGCCTCCAAACAGACTGCCGTATTTATTTGTGTAGTGTGGTCTCTGAAAATGAAAAGGATGTAAGATGGGAGCAGAGCGGAAGACGAAATGAAAAATTAATCAAGCTTTGCTTCCATAGGAGTGTCTGGGAGGGCAGAGGATTTATGGCTGCGAGTCCATAGCTCACTGTGTTATCAGAGCAATCGGTCGCCTCCTTCTTTCGCTCCATCACTCACACAAGGCCGTGAGAGCGCGTGTCCATTGATGTGTCATTTGGCCCTGTTGTGTTTGGCCTTTAACAGCGACAGAACCGGTCACATGAGCCATTGTGCTAAAGCAGCTTTCAGCAACTGCGATTGTTTATGCTTGTATGCATCTGCAATCTTTTTAAATCATCTCCAGGACTGATGCCAGAACTCACCAGGTTCATTATTAAACCAAAAACTCAAGGCACAACTGCATTTGTGGTACAGATTGAACTTTAAGGGTAAAATGCGGAAAGTTTTTAAAGGGCTTATCATGCAAAATCAACTTTTTCACCTTTTAAGTTTATTATAATGTTAATTCCTCTAAAAAAAAAAAACGACCCCAATGCAGTATTTTGATCAGTTTTGAGTATTCCTCTAAAAACCCTGAGCTCTGAGCACCAGCCCCTCCCACTCCACAAAAACAATTGGGTCCCCACATTGTGATGTCACAGAGTGAGGAACAGCCCCTTCAGGCTAACACAAACTCCCACTTTCTCCACGAAGCTAGCAATGATCAGCAAAGACGCTTTCCTTTTATATGCACAATATCATATCAAATCAAATCAAATCAAACTTTATTTGTATAGCACTCAAAGTGCTTTGCATAAAAACATAATCAAATTTAAAAACAAAAAGACAAGACAAACAAATACATACATATAACTGTTGAGAAACAATATGAACACATATATCTTTGCAAAAGTTCGGATGTTGCTTGTTTTCGTGGGCGTAACGCAGATACACTACCGAGGCCGGTAGGTTGACGTCATGAAATGGGAGGCACCCACAAGGAGCGAAAGCCGGTGCCTCAGAGATCGAGCCGTCTTACTTCTGGGTAGGAAAATGAACGGCAAAAATAACTAATATTTCATCAAAAGATTGTTCTTTAGTGTGCCAAAGGTAATATATATTATCTTATACAGTATATGGATATAATTTACCTATTGACTGTGTGCAAAAGTAAAAGGTTGCCTCCTCCATGGACCCAAATCATGCCATCAAAGTTTGTTCAACTCTTTTTTTTTAAGCAATAAAAGTTTAGAGGTTCTTTTTAGTCCACAGACTTATAGCAATCTGCCTTCTTTGTCTTTATACAAGAGCCATGGCCACCATTTTAACTTTTTTATGCAGTTCAGTGAAGTATTAATCTTCTGTTGCTATGGTGATGCTTTAAATAGTCTTCTCTAGTGTGTTTTCACTAAGAGGATGTGCCCTCAGCGAGGATCTTTGGACACTACCTCTAAACGCTGAGTGGAAGCTGAACTCAAGCGTCTACATCCAGCACGTTATCCCATCCAGAGTCCTACAATCAGCTGCAATCAGGAAAATCCACTTCCAAGTGGCAGCTTGTTGTTTTCATCACGTCTCAGTGGTAAAATCTAACTTGTGCTGATGTATAAAACGTTTGCTGTCAATGACAAAAGTAAATGTTCCCCCAAGATAAATCAAAGTCGGAACACACAGTGCTGACCTCCTCGCACATTCTGCAGTCAAGAAGAAGGATCTGCATAAAAAATTCATAACTCTGCATAATTAGACATGCTGTTCGAGACCTAGTTTAGGTGTTAGGAGGCTGTTCGCGCTCAACAAACCAAATTAGATTCTGTGTGAGGGAAATATTCAAAACAAATCATTATGTCTGCGGGTTCACAAACTTGATTTGATGGAGTTAGTGGATGGGATTAACATTTTAAAATTTAAGTAAAAGGAGGAGAAGTTGCCTTCTCATCCTTTAGATTCCTAGTCTATGGTTTGAGAATAATAGTTGTTATATAATTAATGGGAGCCGGTTTAGCTCGTGCTGGTTTGCGGCGCCTTCCGACTGCGAAACCAGGGTTCAAATCCGGGCTGCTCCCTGTTCCCTTCTCTATTTCTGTGCCGGTCCCAAGCCCGGTTGCTTTGAGAAGGTTGCGTCAGGAAGGGCATCCGGTGTAAAACATTGCCAAGTTTACCGTGCGACTCGTTCGCTGTGGCGACCCCTGATGGGAAAAGCCGAAAGAGAAAGAAGTTGTTATATAATTAATGAAAATGTGAATTCTTGAACAAAAAGTAGACTTGATTTTTGCTGATTAAAGCTGGTCATATCAGAAGTTTGAATATTTTTGCTTGAAATCAGATTTATTAACATCTGCAGTGCATAACTGGCACTGAGTCTTACAAAATAGAAACACACATATGCCATGATGGGGGACACATTAAGGGCAGACAGACATCAGGCGCTCAAGGCCAGTTGGTAACAGCTCACTCATTGGCCTTGGCACGGTCACGTGATGTATCCTGCAGCGGCTTTGGCTCTAGTTTTTACTGGAAAATCAATGCAGCTTCACACACAGACACACTACTAAGAATCTTAGCAGAAGTACCAGAACAGTTCTCCTCCTTTGTGTGAACGTCAAGTGTGCTTTAAGGTTTTTCTTCTTTTATCAAGCGCTTATAAGCAAATGAACTCGGCCTCAGTGAGCGTGTGCAGTTCTGCAGCCCGAGCGTTTGTGTGTGTCATACTTCAAAGAGGCCTGGCCTCCTTTCCGACAGTTCCTCAGAGGAATTTCTTGTCTTGAATAATTTGACAGTTTTCTTGTGTTTGTGAAGGAAAGTGAGCACTGACAAACACACAACGCCAACCTGATGTGACTGGATTTTCAGACTGCACATCTTCTACACTTGAAAGCACAGAAAAACAAAAAATATATGGGTGTCCCTGCGGAGAGTAGAGGAGAGAAGAGGAGAGGAGGAAAACAAGCTCATACTAAACAAAAGTAACAATTTGGACATTTTTTTTCAATCAAATAAACACAATTTCCTAATAAACACAAACATTTCAAGAACTTTGTTTAGATTTTATGCAATCAAACACAGTCAAAATTAGTGGGTATTTCGAAGTTACAGATGTCAAATATGAGAAGTTTAAGAGCAAAAGCATGTGGAAGCCAAAGAGAGTAAAACAGTTGCACGAAAAGTGGTTTAAAGAAAGAATCTTTAACAATAGACAGTAGAATTTATAAAATTACCTTTCTTTTCTTTGATTTTTGTCCTAAGCTTATATTTGGCTTTGTCATTTTTCTTAAAAAACAGACAAAAGTGTTTTTCCCACCTCAAAGGCACTGTTCTGTATTTTTTAAATCAACTGTTCACAATACGTCTGTTCTCTAAAACCTTTGAGAAACTCTATACCTAGATCACATGTGTCAAACTCAAGGCCCGGGGGCCAAATGTGGCCCGCCATGTTATTTTATGTGGCCCGCGAGAGCATACAAGTTTTCAATTTCTTAAAATAAAATGTTTCTTCAGTTGATTACATATTATTTATGTTTAGCTGCTGTTGTAATTATTCAGTGTTTGCAGGTCTTATGTGAGTTTGCTGACAAATTGTTGTCATCAAACCATCAGTTGGATGCAAGGCTGTGTGCGGCCTTTTTTGTAAAACGTTACAAAATGTAACATTGTAAAAATGTAAAAACAAAATGTAAATGTAATACATGATCTTTGCAGCTCAGTTTTATGTTATTTGTCTTTATTCACTTGGACAGTCTGATCCTTCATTAATGGAGTTATGTGGGTTTTAATAAGCGGTCAAAATTTAAAAGGATTTATGGTAGAGTAACAAGCAAACATATGTTTTCTGTGCAACTTCAATTGCCACTTTAAACAGTTATAATAAATAAATAAATAATGTTTTTTTTTTTTAACATCAAGGAGTAGTTACATTTATTTTTCATTACATTTAGCTATATGTATAAGTTATATCTGGCCCTTTGAAGACAGACGGCCCTCGGTGAAAATGAGTTTGACACACCTGATCTAGATCATCTCCAAACTACTGTAAATTGACTTCTTATTTATTACATTTCATAATTAAATACATTTTCCTGCTTTTTTCTGTTTAGTTTCTGATGATGTTATGACATTTTTAAACCGTTGTGTTTTCCCGGTAACAAAACGGCTGCAGTGAAACTGAAACTTGGGTGTCTGAGATGACTTTCACAACAAGCCTTGATATTTATGAGCCTGCTGCTGCGTGTCTGCTTTATTACAGTCCTGCTTTGTGATGGCTGTCCCCATACAATAAAACTGTGCTGCATTTCCCCCAGTGACAGATTTTGGTTTAAAAAAACAGACACCACATGACCTTACGCGCTGTGACTTCCTGTGAAATCTTGAGCAGCTTTGGAAACTGAGAAAATAAATTAAAAAAATAGCTGCTTACGTGGAGCATTAGCAATCAGCGAGATATATTTTTGAATGTTTATTGGCCTAAACTGAATGAGGGATTCTAAATAAACTGCTGAATCATCATTTTTCTTGTGGATGATGTTAAAAAAAATGTCACTTGTTAACCAAAGATCACACGTACACAAAAAGTCCACTGTTGAAAAATTTTCAGCTCCTTTTTTGGAAAAAGTGAACACTTTGTTTTGAGTTAACAAAATAAAATTGCATTTATTTTTCTAAAAAAAAAAAACTGACTAAGTCTCAGTTGTGATCACTTTGTTTGTTGTCTGCACAGCTGCTGTCAAACAGCTGATTTGAAAGTTTTTTCAAACTACTTGTAAGTTACATCCCAACTAAAATTGTGTTGATTCTGTTTACCATTTTGACTCAAATCTCTGACAAAGTGTTATGTTTTTTTGTTTTTGTTTTAAAAATCTAAAAATACAGAAACATTACTTCCACTTTCTTGAGAAACTCAAATTTGTTTTTTTTAGATTACGGCTTTATAACCAATTTTTCTGGAAATGAGTTGTAATTTTCTCCTGTTATCTCTGGAAAACAAGCTTAAATATTATTTAGTTATCTTGAGAAAACAGTTGTTATCTCATGATAACAAGTTATTAGGTTATTATCTCAAGAGAACAAATTGGAAAAAGATAAGTAGATGTGGCCATTTTTAACTTCTGCAGTTACGTTTTAGCAAAACACAAGATTTTCTTCCTTTTCCCCTTTTACCTAAATACTGTATACTACATGTAATTCAAACTATACTAGTGCTTCTGTTCATTTTTTACTTTGTAAGAGTTACACAGACACTTAGGAAATGGATTATTTTTAAATAACCACTTAGTTTCTTCACATTATTGTTTCATGGAATGTTTAGTTTTGCGTTTACTGGTGCAGGATTTAAGCTTTTTTTCTTTGTAACCTAAAAATCTGCTCATTTGTGCCCTTTGAAACTCGTTGTTGTTTCTGAGGATGGCAGGAGCGTTGACCCTCGATGAGTTTGGCTTCTCTTCCTTCCTTAGTGCTCTTCTTCACCTCTTTAAGGGAGAATTTCTTGGACCAAAACAGCTCCTATGAATCTCTCACAGACTTACACCTCTGCCATAATCCTATTTTATTCACACTTTACGTTTGACCAGTTTTGCTTTCCATTTGTCTTTTAGTCCGAATGTTTGTATTCTATGATAAATGTTGTCGGCGGAGCCAGATTGCCTCAGTGATTTATCTCCACACTGCAGTAAATTGGCCTAACATGGCCCACAGCCTTCCTGTGAGATGGTAGGGGGACTTAAATCTTTTCTGACATTTTATGACCTTCCTGTTTTTCTGTTCGCTGTAGATTCGTCATCACTTAAAGAAATTATGTTTCCTTCCTTCTATTTCGCACATGCTACTGTTTCTGTGCCCCACCAGCGAAGGGATTGGGCGTTTAAAATAACCCAAAAGACTTTGGTGATTGTGTCTTAGAGAAATAACCTTTCGAGGAAGAGCAGAGAAAGTAACACGTAAAAAGCTCCATCCATCGGTTTTGTACCTTGTGCACACGCTCCCACATAAACCTCTACCACAGCCGCCGTCATCATCTGTCTTCTGAGTTGCTGTCACGCAAGCGAGGCCTCAGTAGCAGCAGGTTGGCTGCAGGAAATGAAGCGAGAGAAGCGGCTGTGGATGAGTGTTTGGGTTTTTTTTTCCTGTGCTCTGTCTTCTCCTCTGAGTCCATCTGTAGCACTTTGAGGCCTGATCTATTTTCAATGTTTGCTCGCGTCAGTCTGCGGCTCTGTGTGTTGCTGTTGTGACTTTTGTCACGTGTTTGTGCGCAGCTCAGCTTTGTGTTTGTCCTGCAGCGTTACTGTCACTGCATGTTTACCTCTGTGTATGTGAAGGTAAATGGCGGATGATGCAATAGTTTTTGTCCCCAGTGAACTGCCCTACATTAGCCAAAGGTATGGAGTTCAGTGTTCAACAGACACACTTTCTATGGTAGCATGTGTCAGTCTTTCAGGCAATTTCCCTAAATCCCTTATTAAAATCAGCCAGAAAGGTATTGGGTTTACACAACTCTAATCCCTAATTGTCTAAAGTGCACAACAAACTGAAATGTGTGTTTAAAAGCTACTATGAACAACAAACCAAATTTTTTTTTAAAGTGTTTCTGACTCCTCTTTGGAGAAAATGGATGACGCTCTTTGTCCACTGTCCTTACTGAGACTTTCTGTTCTGCGTCATTACCAGTTAGCAATGACATTGGTCTTTTGTGTGTAAAACACTTTTCGTAGAAGTTTTAAGCTGAAAATATCTTTGTTACATCAAGCAACATATCCTCTTAAAGTCATCATTCAGATGTTTGCTAGGGTTCACAGGAGAAACTTAAGCCTTAGTCTCAACTGCCCTTATAGGTGGATGCAGGCAGTGAAAAACACATAGAATATCAAGGTCGAAGACCACACAATGAACCCGTAGCGTGAAAATGTTCTTTCACATTTTCTCAATGACCATGCTGTGTGCAACCGCTCGTGTGACCACTTTCACAACATGCAAAGAAGGTGAAGTAGGTGAAACACATACGTGTCATACAACACCATTGACTAGAGTGAGGGCAAGGACACCATTGGACAGGATCACCTCTGTCATAAGTGTGTCCAACTTCGATTTGCAGAAACTAACTGCTAGAAATATGAAAGAGTACTTCCTCTTCACTCTATATTTAGGAATTTTAATGATTTTCCTTTCATTATCATCTGTCAAAGGTCTATGACAAACCCGTAAAAATGTGAGGTTCAAGTTATGTCAGGAAAAATTGGATTTTCATTTGACTTCGGTGTGATTTTACACATGTATAAAAAGGCTGCAACCTGGAGACAAAGCTGCCAGCCTCAAATGAACGGTAAAAAAAACCCTGAAATTAATGTGATGTCAGCAAAAGATAAATTCAAATAAAAAGAAGACATCTTCCAGGTTTTTCTAAAAGCCATTAAATCATTTAGCTTAATCCATGATAGTTTGACGAAAGAACAAAACAAAATAAAAACTCTTTGCCAATTGCTATAATTCTCATATTTTATATTTAATCCCCTTTTGCACCCAAATATGATAAGATTATGTAAAAAAGACCTAAACTGTACACAGACCCTGCACTTAAACTCATTGGACTTTTAGTGTCAAACTCGTAGAGATCTGTCATTTGAGGAGCAATCTTAATCATTGGTTCAGGGAGCAGATTAGAATACATTATATAATAGAGAATCATTTAACCTCTGCTGCCCTCATGTCCCACAGCAACACGAGGCTCGTTTCCATAATAAAAGGGGGATGATGCTGTATTGGACGAGAGAGTTGGGCTTTTTAGCAGTGGTTTCAGAAGATGAAATGCAAAATGGATGTGGCTTACACTGTAAAAAATAATGGAATGATAAAAATGAAAGCCGTGATGGAGGCAAGCCAAGCCCCTTCGTGCCCTCTTTTCAGTCAGGACAGAACGACCAGAGGTTTGACGCAAGCAAGGCTGCCCTGTGCTTTTGATATTGACAAGAAAAATAGTAGAAATCCCTCAACTTTTTGGTGTTGCAATGTTTTTTAGAGAACAATTGACAGTGGTTTAAAAAATGAACAATTTAATAAAGTTGCTGATGCAACATAACTGTATTACCATCAAGATCTCCTCAGATTATTATGTCAAGTTAAAACCTTAAAGTCGTGATTATGAAAGAACCTCCTCCCATCTAATGAAATCCATTTGAAATTTTCTGTTTGCTTAATAATTTAATTTCAGAGGAGCTGGAGGAATCACCAGATTACAGTTAGTGGTGCGTTGCTGAGAAGTAGCTCATCGTTTAAGCATGTAAAATTAATTCTATGCCCCAAGGATTAACACGGGTGGATTTTGGTTAACATCACACACGTAGGGGCTGCACGAAGGCCCCCTGGTTCAAGTCCCGGCTGGGGGACCTGGAACAGAACACCAATGGCGAACGTTTCTGTGTGGAGGTTGCATGTTCTCCCTGTGCATGCATGGGTTTTCTGTGGAGACTCCGGCTTCCTCCCACCATCGAAAAACATGCCTCATAGGTTAATTGGGAACTCTAAATTGTCCCTAGGTGTGAATGTGAGTGTGAATGCGTGTGGCCCTGCAACAGAATGGCGACATGTCCAGGATGTCTCCAGCCTTCTCCCACGAGTGGCTGGGATAGGCTCCGGCAGCCACCGGGACCCAGAGTTTTATTTAGAAGATGAATGACTGAAAGACTCACACACAGTGATGCAAACAAAAACATAAAGACTGTACAAGAAGTCTTTAATTGACATTTCTCTTTTGGTTTAACTGCGAAGACTTTGAAGTGTCGGATTCAAGCTTTTTTTTTAAGATCACAAACTCTCTGAAACATCTTACCCTCCAAGCTTCAGATGTGCAGCTGGCTGTGACTGAGCTGACGGACTGTGGGTAATGCAATGTTGTTGCTGGAAAAACAGCAACAACTTTTGCTTTTTTTGTCAGTCAGGTTTAAGTGACATTAATCATTTAGCAAATCATGTTTACTGGATTTCATTTATGCCAAGGCACTCTGTGGTTACTTGGAGTTGTACTTTAAATCTGCAGTTACTTGCGGGTCAAAGCACTGGAGGGAGTGGGCGAGCTAGATCACATCGCTTTGGGTCCAACTGAGTAGGAGTCAATCAGCCTTCACCCCCAGCCGAGTAGTTTGGTTTGATTTCCCTTCAACTCACAAGTTCTGTTAGGGCCTAGTCACACCAGCAGTTAAGCCATGGTCACATACATACAGTAGGTTGTAGGTTGATCCGTACGGGTGCTGTGGGTTTTGGGTTATCCGGTGCCTTTGAGGATCGTAAGATGCAGTGGGTTCGTCTTAAGGGGAGTGCAGGTGTGTCTTGCAGTTCCTTTGAGCCTGTACGGCTGGCTTAAGTGATGTCATAAAATTAAAACATACCGTTGTTGTCCATGTGGTAGTATTTTGTGGAGTATTTGTGATGCTACATACACACCAGGCATGGTGTGGCACATTCGATAATGCACTGAACGTGGATTTTTGTTTGCACTCTTATCATGTGGTGTTCACACAAGTCTGTCGCCACCTAATACTAGCACATGTGCTCACAGTTGGTAGAGGCTTTGGTGCAAAATGTCAAAGGCGGTCCCAAGCCCGGGAATCTTGCTTCAGGCTTTCTCTTCCACAGCTCTATTACGATGTCCAACTTTTAGTCATAGTTCAACTGGTTTAACTTTTGAGATGTACTCAATCGCCGCGCAATTTGTATATAGAGCCGGAAAACAGACTTAAAAAACTGCGCAGCGACGCCTGGACGCAAGAGTTTTCAACACGTAAGCACAAAACCCACATATACGTACTTTTACGGCCGACTTTTCATTGAAAATGGTACTTGTATGTGTGCTTCTTAGCATGGTGTGAATGTAGCATTAGGCAAATGTAAGTTGCCTGCACTTGTGACATAAAGTTGATGCTGTCTCACTTTGTCTTTATGGCTCACTCTTGTTGTTAGTAAGCTGCGAATACTGGCCCCTTACCGTTTGCACGCTAGTACCACACACATGGGGCGTGACGGTGATACATAAGTGCACGTTGGATGGCTGGAAGATGCTTCAACAAACTACGCTCTGATTCCCCATTTTCCTCATTTGTAACAGTCAGGCTGCATGCGAGGAGCACACACTTATTACGTGAACGGCACTAACGGCCTTTGCGCGGGATTTAGGGGGTTAAAAAGAAAACTCATACAATACTAAGCCTTGCGTGCCCTATAAGTGTTCACTACGACCTGTTGCTCACATGATGCCCAAAGAAAAAAAATGTGGATGAACAATTTCCCTCCACAGGCTCACCGAGCGGTTTACAACCTTGCTATTCCGTGCTAGACACCTGTGTGCCTCGCTCAGGTGTGCCCTTTTTTCACCTGCTGACAGCCCATATCTACCCGTAAGGGCAGTTGTGACTAAGGTTTTAGTTATGCACTGAAAAGAGTTTGACTCTAATTGTTGTGCTTTTGGAGAGTCCCATGAACCATGTTATGGTCATAATGAAGAGCTGGACTCTGGCATGGAAACACACCATGTGCAGTTTGTGATACCCCATGTTGTTTGTCAGTTTCTCTTGATGGTTCGGCATAAAATTCAAACATAAACCGAACTGTAAGCATTATGCTATCAACATTTCTTTGGTGCAAACTCCATTTCTTTCCATATATTTAGCTTCTTATGCATTTCCAATGTGTTGCAGACACCTGTGATGTTGACGATCCCGTTGGCAGGCTTCAGTTCTTTGTGCTTCTCTGACATGACAGTGATGACCGCAGGAAGACTGCAGGCGTCCAGAAACCAATGAAAAGCAACAAGTTCAGATGATAGGATTTTAATTCGATTTTTCTTGCTCCTTATAAAGATTTCTGGCAAGTCTTTTAAGAAATGGAAATAAAGTGGACCATAGGGCAGCTGTGTTGTCAAATATTACAGTTTTAAAATGCCTCAGACCTCCTAAACAGCAAATCCAGAGCTCCTTCAGGGGTTTTCTGCCAGTCCTCTCTGTATGGAAGCAAGTTTGTGCTCAAACAGCCAGGCGAGCATTGATCTGCGCTGCTCACTGTGGGCTAAACTTGAAAAAGCATACTGAACATTTAATCTACTTCAAACTCAACCTGTTTCTGTGGCTTCACATGCATCACTCTGGCAACAGGAGCCTGCTGTTGTTTTTTCCAGCCCGTTTACTCGTGTAAAAGAAGAAATGAAACCACATTATTCTGTGATAAGACATGGGTGTATAATTACAGCTCTCCTGCTGCCTGATTATTTGATTTTTTTCTACACATTTAATAATCAGGATGAGCATATTTTGTCTTTTGTTGCTATGAAAAGCTGTGATACACAGATTCAACAGGTTACATAAACAAGAAGCACACTGTGACTCACACAGTGATTCATCCCATGTAAAGACTGGCCATTCAATTCAAATCTTTTCTGTTCCACAAGAAAAAAGTACACATTTCAATTTTTTGATATTTTGCGAGGATTTTGCCCTTTTGTTTGCATTGCATTTTTTTCTTTTATTTCTAAGTTTCTATCAAGTTCTGTCTTCAGGTTTTATGTTTTTCCTCCAGTCACAGTCACACCAGGTTCATGTTATTGATTATCCTCAGCTGTCTTCATTTATCTTAATGACCTTCACTGCGTTTAAGTGCCTGGTTTTATGGCTGTCTGTGTTGCCGCCTTTTTTTTAATCTTCTTTTGTCCCTCATTTTAGTTCATTCATGGTTAGATTTATTTATTACACCTTTGACTTTAAGCTTGGCCTTTTGTATTTTGGGTCCCATTGTACCAGTTTTTTTTCCCCTTTATATATTTAATACTGTTTAATACATTAACAAAACGAAAAAACAACAACAACTAAAAAAGCAACACATGGCCCATTGGGTACAGGGAAAAACTGCATGTGCAAGGAGTCATACTAAATCCATCTAGTGTTAGAACAAATGTTCTGATTGTGGTTCTGATTCCAGTGTGAAATAAGTTTCTCATGTTTAAAAAAAACGAGAACATAATTTTTGTGATGAGTTTCATCAGTGATCCACTTCATGAGAAGACATTACCTAGCACTGAAAGTAAGCATTCTGAAGAGTTTTCTATGGTATTTGCTGATGACAACAACATCAACCAATCCTTTTAATAAGAATTTAGGATTAATAATGAAATTAGCAGACCAATTCATTTCCCTGACCAATTTTAAACCTAAAATTACTTTACTTTTGAACACTCACCATTCTCAACCTTTTATTTTACTGTATTTAAAAAAGCTTTTAGATTTTTTTTTTCATTTTAAGATTAATATGTTATGACAAATTAATTAGTATTTTAATTCATTTTAGTTAAATGATTACTTTAAAACTCACCATTAAATCTGTCCTTTTAAAAAAATCTATTTTCTATTTATTTTTTAATATGTATTTAAAAAAATCAAAAAATTAAAAGGAATTTTAGACAAGAAGAAACAGATATAATGAAATATTGTAAGAGCTTTCCTTTGATACATTGACTATAAAACTACTAATAAAGGTTTAAGAAAAAAAACCTTAAAGACCAGAATCATTTAACAGGGATTTCCTTTATCGATTCTCTTAATTTTGTCCCTTTAGGCTCTCTGTATTTTCTAATTTTCTTTTTTTTTTACCGTAGCTGTTTAAAAATGGTCAAAATCAACTCAGTTTGAAACCGTACGTACCGACTAGTGTTTCTACAGAACTGTATTTTGTGCTAAAAGCCCAAAACATGTTACAAAAGATTGTGGTAAAAAAACAAACAAACATACTTTTTAAACAGATTAAATTGAGTCATTTGGGTTCAGTGAAAAAAGCTAATGTTCACGAGTCTAGAAACTTTCTTTCCGGATAAAGTAAGAAGAGTTTTCTCTTTGAATATAGTTTATTCTCATTATAATTCAAAGTCAAGGCTCTGTCTGAGCTCAGCTGTATGTCTGGGCTGTGCTTGTTTGAGGCTTATAATTAGTGCTAATTATGTGGCACACACTTATTTATATCTTCTATGAAAGAAAGTTTCATAAAAGAAAATGTTGTAGTCCAACAGAAAAAGAGTGTTTTTCTAAAAACTAAATTAACTTACTTCCAGTCTGTTGTAAAAATCTTTTTTTATGTATGTTTTGGGAAAACAAATTCATCCCCTTTAATTGCTGTTTTCCGTGTTCTTCTTTGTCTAAGTGGATTTTAAACAGTTTGAATCCGGTTTTATATTTTCACAACTGTGTTGGCTCAGAAAGGGTTTATTTCTGAAGAACTGTCCAGATGGGAGGTGTTTGGATGCAGCGTTGTCCTGAGCCAGCTGGACTGGTGTTGAGAGTGTTTTAACACCGGGAGCAGAACCCAAGGCTTGCAGCCTGAGCTCTGTCGTGTTTGTACACAGCTGCAGCGCAACTCAGTTAGAGATGTGGAAGGAAGCTGTCCGAAATGTTCAAGTCAAGCCTCTTACTTTCATTATGGCTTGTTTTTTCTTTGTGGATGAGATCCATGTTGTCCGCACTGCTGTGATATCTGTGTGATCTTAGCTTTATTTGCATTTTCTGCTCTCCTGAAACCAACCAAACCAAAATTCTGTTATTAGGAAAGTGGCTCCAGCTTTTGTTGTGTTGATATCCAGTTGTGCATCATGATTGTGTTTTGGTTGCTGCAGACTCAGAGATGTGTGTGTTTTTTTGTTACAGACAGAAGAATTAATGGAGGTCGATCAGTGTTTGGTGAACATGTCTGTTCATATCTGTGGGTGCTGCTGCAGAGCGGACTTGTCTGTTTTTGACAGTCTGAATGTGTTTGTGTTTGTGCTGGGTGGTTGCTGCACTGGGCTGGAATGTTTATTCCCTGAATAAATGGGTGTGCATGTTTGATTGTGCATGGATGCAGGATGTCTTCCTGTGCTGTTTATGCTAGACTGGCTGACCCACTGAGAGCCTCAGAGAGAATTCACATGACTGCGTTTGTCCGTCACTCGGGACTTGGGGATGGAACAGCTCAAATGAGGCGGCATGTGAATAAGTTAAATAATTTTTGATGTCCTGCCTTTTTAGGACAAAATTAAATTTTAATTTAGCTATAAAACCTCATATATAGGTGTATTGCACTAGTATTTGAAAACAATGTTTTGAAATTAGCATGTATCGCTCAAAACTGAGTTATCTTTAAAATAACTTAAAATATGCTGCAAAGGCAGCAGATATAAAATGAACAATAAAGGTCCTAAAACTGAGCCTTGTGGCACACCAGAAGTGAGGGATACAGAGGAGGACTTAAACTTGGAAAAAACAACAGAAAAAGGTCTACCTGTCAGATAAGAGGAGAACTAATTTAAAGTGGATCCGGATACCCCAACCCAGTTTTTCAGCCTGTCCAAGAGGACGTAATGGTTAACAGTGTCAATAAAATCAAATAAAAAGATAACATGAGTGCGTGTGACATCTGTGCTATACCATTTACCGGTAGTTCAAATCTTGGCTACAAATTACGCAAACTTTTTTTTTCCAGCTAAAAAGGCACAAACAGTTGAGACCCTCACCCAACACGAGTTAGATGGTGTGATATCAAACACGGTCACAGGAAGTAAAATCAAAACTCAAGTGCAGCAAACCAGTAAGGATTGGTCACCTTGGTAACAGTGTTTGCTGCTGAATATTTTCAGATTCTCATATTTTCCTCCATATTTCCCTCTCCTTTGTTCTCCTGTAATATGGGATGAACATACAGATGGATCAAGATGGCAAAGAAGAGGAAGTACTTTATTATTGTAGTTTTCCACACAGTACTATGAGTGGGGGTCTGAATTCTTTTTTTTTATTTTTTATTTTTTTGTGGCCCTCTCAGTGTGGGCTGGAACCAACCGAGGCTGCTGGCATCCACATCAAACAGAAGGCCCCACTGCTTGATGTCTAAATATAATCCTTGGCTCATTTACTCAGTTTCAGGCAGAACTCAGTCATTTAGTGACCTGTCGTAATAAAAGTGTCCCTAACTGCTAAAACGGTTAATTAGGATTGATTCATATAAAAGCAGATAAGGTGGATTCCTGCTCTGCCTCTGCTGCCAGCCGTGGTCATGCTGCCAAACTCCATCTTTTTTATTCTTATAGGCTAATAAACAATTTATGGTTGATCTATTATTTAGTTTTCAACAATGTTGGCACTTACTACCGAGGATTAATTATATTCTGACATTTAAAGTAATGCCTGCTCTTGCTTCTTATAGGAGCTGTTTAATGGAGACATAATGATAGGCTGATCTTGTTTGGGTTATTGACATCACATTGTCTATTCAAACTGAAAGCGGTAAAAATGACAAAACCGGCTCTCTGCGGGTAAATTTTATCAGCCGGTTTCTCACATCTTCATGTGTTTGTGAGACGGCATGAACTCTCGTGTGAAATTAATGAAACAGCAGTTCTGATTGCATCACTCCACTTTATTACTGCTCATCCTGTCGCTGCTGTGTAAACCCCAGCCGTACATGACAGCCAAGCCAGATATGCTCAACACACAATGCTCTGTTTCCTTCTTTATCGGTGGTAATGGTTGCCCTGGTGACAGCATCCCTGTGGTTGCTGTGGAGACCCAGCATTAGTGGCAGCTCTGTTGATAAGCTGAGCGGCGCGGTTGATTTCTGTTACCTCAAATAGGTTCAGTTTCCAAGTCCACATTTCATGCACTGATTGATCTGGCATTTAGAAGTAAATTGCTTCACTTTCACTTTATTTTGGTTGATAAAGTTCACATCTAACAGCTGAATCAGGTCCACCAGGTTTCTTTCAACAGGCGAAATCTCTGAGGATCAAAGTTCCTGATTATTTAATTCCCTTCGTTCTTCCCTTCATTCTCTTTGAGCTTAATGATGTTGGCCTGTCAAAGTTTTGGAGCTCTGAACGTATCCCTCAGTGCAACACTAAAAGCTGAAAATGCTTTTAATTGTTTAGAAATGTTATTTTTGAAGTTACCCAAAGATGCAGTCCTTTCAATGTTTGAAAAGTGTGAAGAAAAGACATTTCTGTGACACTTTTTCTGCTGTCAGCCCCAGATCTGTCCACACACACCTGTTTAAACCCAGAAGCCACTGTGGATTATAATCCCATCAGCATCGACGTTAAACAAAATTTCTTTATCACATTAAAATGTAATCCTGGTTTAATCGCTGAGCTGTTTGTCACCCTCCTCCAACCCCCTGCAGACAGAGAGCAGTCTTTGAGGCGTGCTGGGTTGTGTTGCCCTTTAGTGATGAATGCCTCTGCCATTTGAAAGTGCCATTTCCAGGTGTTTGGTCTGCAACACTGTTACATAATGACATCCACTACGGCTCTCTAATGCTTAGCATTTAAAGTCAACAAGTGCATTCGATTTTTTGCTTTGGTATAGTTTATCGCAGCTGGTAGCATATTAAACTATAAAGTTAAAGGAACTTAAGTTAAAGGAAAAAAACATTTAGCATCTTTAAATTTTGTTTAGGAGTAATTTGGCCTCCTCGCTAAAAACATAAAATACACAATTAATATTTGTATTCTGTACACTTTTGTCAGTGCACTCTGCATTTTCAGTATTGTACATACAACGTTTTAACTGACACAGAAACGTTACCTTGAATTATTATAGTTTTCAATTTTCAACTTTTTTTTGAGCTGAGGTTTCTAATTCTTCACAATTTTTACTGAATTTAAAAAATGACAAAATAAAAATCTTCATAAAAAAGCCAGAAATGTCCATCATTGTTAATTTATAGCCTAATTCTGAACTGTTAGAAGCGTGTTGCAGGATTGATAGATCCCATTACTTTTAGAAGGTATTGTATGTTTTTAGTACATTTTCTGAACAGAATTCAAAACTTAGCAAAGATCAAACATGAAGCCACAGAAATGTAAAGCTATCTGTCATGATTTAATAAGTATTGGGAGGAACCTGACAAAGTCCAAATGATTGATCAAGCAGGGTTTGATTAACTGTGTCTTAAACCAAGGTCAAGGACATAAAGAACACCTAAGATAATTTTGAGGGTAAAGATTTTTGCTGCAGTTTAACCTCTCAGTCTGATAACTATGAGTAGTATACTAAAATAGTGCATTCCACTGATACTGTAGCTGTAATTTCTGCACAAACAATAAATTCATCTTATTTTTATTTAGTATTTTTTTAAAGGAACCAGATTATTACCAAGGTCTTCTCAAAGCAAAACAAAGCAAAAATTACATCAAGGAAAGTACTTATCCATTCATTCATCCATCCATCCATCCATCCTCATGTTCCCTTGCAGTAACTTGAACTTAAAATTAATTAACCAATTAAGGAAAATTTAATGTAGGTACATATTTAGAAAATATCCTCTCAGTTTTAAATCCTCTTTACTCTTCTGTTTGTCTCTGTTTCTCTTGTGAATATCTGCAGAGTTCACACCATGAGTATATGTTGTTGCCAGGCAGTTTTTTACACTTTGGCAGCTCCCACAAGTATTCCAGAGAAAAGGATGTTACACTTTTCAAATGTTGATCCTATTAGAGAATTAAAAAAAAAAGATCTCTATAAAAATGTGTGTAGTTTTTAGTGTTTATAATGCACGTTTTTACACAAAAAACAGAAGAATACATTCTCTCTGAGATTTACAGAATAGCACATTATGTTTCCTTTTTTTTATTTTAGTGACAGTTGAGATAGATTTAAAAATCTTTATCTTATACTACATGGGTATTTTAGTGTCCCTTTAGATAATGTACTTGCATATCATGACAAATCTGCCTTCTGAAATCTGTTGCTCATGACAACAAGCTGTTTTTTTTAGTCACAACAAAGCAGGACGACGCCTTTGAAGGTAAAGATGGGGACTGCCATGCTAACAAGTAAATCATGTTGCTACCTTGTAATCCTGGCACTAAAACTAAATCCAAATTGTCCTCTGCCTCCACACAGACAGATGGGATCCCCAAATAGTTACAGAAAACAGTAACTTGTGTCCATCCTGTGGGATGGTTTGTGTTGGACAAAATCCTCTGGCTAAGAAGCCCCTGCTATCCGCTGAGTGTTGAATCTTTTCTGGTATGTTGGTGGTTTTAGCTGGCCACTGGAATTCCTACTCTCACCACAAATGTTAGGTTTGTGTAGCAACACAATGGAACTGGAGAAAGAACCTTATTTAAAAATGATTAATTTAGTATGAAAATAGATTTTTACCTGTCAACTTTCCAATATTATTATTATTTTTACATAGAAAAACGAGGAAAAGGTCAAATAAAGGGATGGATGGTCATCCATGAAAAGGTCAAAAATTGTAACTATGTCTACTGTAGTATAACAGGCTGTTAATTGTTTAGACAGTGATCAAGCACATCTTTTCCAGCCTTTACAGAAATGCAGTGGGGCATCAACACAGCCAGGTGGCAAGGACCCATGGTTGGAACAAAATATGAATCTGGATTAAAGCCTGGTTAATGGACCTACTTTGCTTTGTTCACCATTTCCATGCAACGATTTTTATAAGCTGCATGAAACCTAATATTCTCACGCAGACAAAATATGGCCCATATGTTTTTCCAAAAAACAGCAACACAAAAACGCTAAAGCAGGTCAGGTTTTGTGTGGTCTGTCTTTATTCATTTTTAACCAGTTTCATCCTTCATCTAAACCTATTTCCATCCATTCTGCTCATATCTGCTCTCAGTGAGCTCCTCTTTCCTGGTGTTTTGTCAGAGGTTCAGTAACGGGGTCGCATATGCTCCTCTCAGCCAGAACAGGTGGCAACGGTTGGAAGAGAAAACTCGATTGACTGCCATCACACACACAACCCCAGGTTGATCCATCCGTTCTCCTGAAAACCGATGCATAGATCTACGTTCTTTCCTGCTTAATTTGAACAAAAACGTTTTTTGCTTTCCTTTAGTAACTTTAGTAACTCATCACAGTCCAGTTACAGTTTTCAGGAACAGAGTTTAATGTGCTGCAAACCCTCGCAATGTTCCTCTTGTTTGTAAACGTTACGACTCACAGAGACTAAATAAAGAACAAACTGAAACAGCAACGACAAACCCGTAACCATTTTAAAGCTACTATAAGAAAAGTAGATGATGAAAATTCCAGCAAAATGAGAAGGGGTCTGTATGACTCAAGCAAAGATATTGAGAAGTCTTGAAAGCATTTTAGGACTTTCAAAATGTCCCATGAGTGTTCGCAGTCTGACGTGGCAGCGTGGTGAGACGGGAGCTTTGATGACACTTTTAAATAATCCGCTTTAATTCAGTATGCTGACAAGTTGATGGCATTTGACATGTCATCCTCCCCATACACTTCTATTTTCATGACCTTCCTAAGGTGGCCTCACAAGCCTCACAGGAACTGAAACTCACCTGCGCTTCCCTTAGGATGCAGCCGCTCCTGTCTACGACCCTCCAAAGGGTCGGACAACCCAAAAACCTGCCTGCTCTCAAACTGCTCCACCACGTTAAGGTTGTGGTCCATGGAGGGGAGACGATTACTTTTAACTGGTATAAAGAATAATAATTCCTTGAAGTAGCACCAGTCTTATTTGAGTATGATTTTTACCTCCCTATGGTAATAGTGTCCCCAAATTCAGGACTCATCAAATTAGTGTTTCTTTTAAAGTTATTTTTGAAGTTATCATCAGCCCAATAAATGCTTTCTTTAAAACAATTGACGTGCCCAGACTGAATGGTTTTCCCCAATTTTCTCTTCCTACAGAGCCAGAATAAAGATTACTCTTGGATAAAGTACAACAAATATGTTTGTTACGTGGCCGGAAATACCCCTGACATTTCACTTTTTCTTCACTCTCAAATTGACGCTCAAAACCCATATGAATAAATCTGAGGCTAGAAAAGCTTGAAAATTAATATTCACTAAATAAAATTTCCCTTTAACACCACTGATGGAATTACGTTGTTAAAGAAGGAACAGAATGCTTGTTGCTGGTAGTTACCGGTGTGATGTTTTAGGTGATTTATAATAGGTTTCAAGAGGATGTGCAGCAGTTAATCCCAGAGCTTGTTCTGCAAAGCTTCTCCAGCTCAGAATCATCGTCTTTTAATTAACCAATCCTCTGTAGAGACTTGGGAAGCGTAGGAAGAGTGCGACACACACATGCATGCTTAACACAAAATAGAAAAAAAATCTGTCCTGTGTTTGCCTCCATGTAATCACGTTTTTTTGCTGGGAACCAGAAAATACTCAGCGTCATCCTGGAGATGCCGGAATCCTTCACCATGTCAGGACAAATAGGCACAAGCAATAAGAACCTTGATTTTTTTTCATTTAGTTTTTTTTTAACTCATCTTTCATTTCCACTGAGACAAGGTGCCTTTGAGGCTGAATGCATTAGATGGGATAATCGTCTCAGTGTGCTAAACCTTTAGGCTTTTTTTCCCCCCAGAAGATAAAGACAGTTTACAAAAAGCCAAAGGCTGACGCTAGAGCGTTCTGCTTAGTGCTTTATTTCCATGTTTCTTTTGGTGTTTATTGTAGTAAAAATTGCACAAATGACCTGCAATTATGTTTTATTCTCTTTCATGTTGGTTTGAACTGAGATTTGGCTGGCGTGTTTATTCTAGGAATATTTTAACTGAGAGGATCGGATTAATATCCGTGGAATCTCAGCTGATTAGGCAGTGTTTGTCCTAATTTATCTATCCTGGAACTTCAAAATGAAATCCCTATGCTTTATCCATAAGTGACCCACTTTTGACATTATTATTATCTTTCTCTACAATTACAGTTTTTAAATCTGAATGGCTGAGGGAGAGAAATCATATGTAGAGAGCGTGTATTTTCTCTCGAGCATAAGTGCGGTGGAGTAAGTTTTAATCTCTTGGCAGTTTGACAGTTGCGATGGCATTATAAAGGCTAATGATTTGAGATTTCAAGCTGTGTGTGCTTATGTGTGTCAGTGTAGGTGTACAGAGGGGCTCATGATGTCACTGTCTGGCCTTTGGGACTAATGAGTCAAACCTCTTCTTCATGCCGCTGCCTACAAGTCCTAATTATAGTCTATTTCTACTTATTTTCTAATAATTTATTTTTCTCTCTCTCTGTTTCCCACAGCTGAAGGAGGCCTTTATGAGTCACTGCGGGGGGCTGACATCCCACAGGGGCCTGTAGCACTGTCCAGTCCTACTTCAACTCCTGGGACTGAAGACAAAGAAGAGCTGGGTTCTGATGTGTCACTTCAACCATGGTCAGAAGTGTTTGCCAATGCGAGAACAGCAGTCTGGACAGAAACGGAAGCAGTCCGCACCGGGGAAAATGGCAAAGCTTTTGCTGAGACGGGGATTGTGACAGGAACTGGTGCTTGGGTAGAAACGGGCTGGAGGCCTGTGGAAACTCAACGGCCCAACGTCCACGAAGACCCGGCTGAGTGGCCTGGACCGGAACATCTGCAGATGAGTAGGGAAATAGAGAGAGAGCAGGCGGCTTTCTCCTCAGTCCTCACAGTTGTATCAGAAATGGCAGAGCTGCAGGCGCCAGCAGCAGCAAAGCCTTTGGGGTTACTCTCCAAAGCCGCTTGGACCAGAAGCTTGTCTTCAGTAGCATCGAAGGCCTCATCACCGTCTCCAGCTAAAGCGCTCTCTTTGACCTCCTCTGCTTCCCCCTCCTCCTCCTCCTCCTCAGCTTTTGTGAATGAGAGTCAGACGGAAGCATCCATCAATGTGTCTGTGGTTCCCGGGAACATCTCCTCCAATAACATCACTTTGGGTTTGTAGCCATTCTTTACATAACTGTCTTTGCTTATCAACGTTCCAATGACAATAATGTTTTTGGTGTTTTTAACATATAGTGTGTGTCTGAATACTCGCATTCATCCAGGTTGATTCCATCATAGTAGTAGGTTTAAGGGCTGTCATCTGGACTTGTTTTTTAAAGTTGAAGACGTTTCACCTCTTATCCAAAAGGCTTCATGACTTCATTCATTCATGAATTGACAAAGCCTTTTGGACAAAAGGACGTCTTTAACTTTAAAAAACAAGTCCAGATGACAGCCCTTAAACCTACTACTATGGTGTTCTTAACATGTTATTGTGGCACTTCTCTAATAATGGAGGACATATTTTAAGAAAATTAGGCTTGAAGTTGAATTTCTGAGTATGTCTTTATTCAAATCATTGCATATCAGGAGTTGCAATGCTGTTGGAAAAAAAGCGTATTTGTGGCATAGAAAATACACTCGACGGGGCGACTAGATCCAAGCACGTCTTTGTTTTCCTCGTCAGAGCTGGTATCAGGCTCAAAACTGTACGGCTGGATAGCTTCTATATTGACTTCTTGGTTCTTCTGTTATATAAGACACGGGTTGTGAACTATAGTGCACTAAATCCAATATTGCTCAGCATTTTTGTTGCACTGGTAATGTAAGGTTGGGGGTGTGAGGAGAAGTGAGCAAGTGGGAGAGAGTGTAAACAAAGAACTCTCAGCAATGGGGAAGGTAAGGGGGGGGTATGCTCCCTGCCAACAGTCCTGTCCACAATTTCTAGCAAACTACTGCAGCTCTGCAAAAACTATTTCCTAGAAAACTATACTTATTTTTGTTATTTATTTTGGCAAAAATTGGCATAATCATAATTAAAAGCCCACTGGGGACACTTTAAAAAATAGCTAAAAAGAATTATCGGAGTGGGTCTTTAATTAATGTCATTCCACTCTGATAACTTGAACCACAACAGGAAAGTTAGTTGCAGACTTTTCACTTGTTAGTTTCTATCTTGCTATAACAGGGGGATTAATTAAAGCCACATTAAAACACATTTCCAACGTTTTAGAGGATTAAGTCATAGGCCCAATAAACCTGTGGGGTTTCCAAAAGCATACAGGACGGAAAAGCAGCCTGATTAGTTCAAAGTAAAAAAGAAAATTAGTTTTTTTCCATCTGTTGTTTTAAGTTTTTTTATTTTTGCTTGTGAGTTTGTTAACTTTACTGATGTGGGTCTGATATCTGATTTTTGCAACAGCTTTTTTCCTATTTTTGGTTTTGATAAATCTGTCTTTCATTTAGAATGGTTAAGAGAATAAAACAAAAGTTTTAAATAAAATAAAAATCTAATTAAGTAACAAAACAGGACATTTAACAGAGTATTCTTTGGATTTTAACACTGTTTTAAAGTGGCCATTCTACCCTAATACCGGTTGGTAACATTTAAATACACATCTTGTGGCTCTTAATTTTCTAGGATCAGTTTTGAATTAGTTGATTTAATATTGTTTTTGCTCTCTTCTGTTCGAATTAAAACAATTTTTTACATTTTTATTTGCGTTAAAGGCTTTTTCTAAAAATAATAAACAATGAATTGTGTGTCTTAAAGCTTTCTATTTTAGTTCTTACCCTCAGATTTTGTGAGTACGTAAGTGCAAATATTGTCAGAAGTTGTGGAACAGTAGTAAAAGATAGATTTAGCTATTCTTACTAAAAGCTGTCCCCAATTTACCTTTAATTAGTTTTTGCATTTTGTGACACATACTTTAAATAATTTGCTTATAAAGGCAGAATTTAACCTAATAATAGTTTCTTGTTAATTTAATAACAATTTCTTGTTATTTAATCAGTAAAGGTGGAGACAAATGCATTAGTTGAACTGTTGTGCAGGACATCACCGTAATTGCATTTTCCAAAGGTGAATATATGAATTGTCAACTTTGCAAAGGTTTTCCTTAAACCTGCTTTCTACTTTTGCATTAGCTTCAATCTTCAGTGTGTTTAGCTTCTAGTTTTGAATCTCTCATTTCTTTGAAATGCACAGCAATGAACTTGCACAAAACCCAGAGGCTTCTCCTACACAACATAAATACATCCAGAGAATTCAAACATTAGGAGAACTCACTTTGCATGGAGAATGCTTGAGGCTAACTGGGTCATTGTGTATTTAGGAAATATCATCATCAAATCTAAGATGTGAATTCACTTTTTTAAATCTGGAGATACAAAACATGCAGGTTAGCAAAAATATGTTTTTAAATAAAGCTGATTTTAAAAATGTTTGGTTTTAGGCAATCTTTACAATTTTTCTTTTTTTTCCGGAGTACTTCAGCTTCTGTTGAATATGTCAATGATGTTTACGCTTCAACTAACTTCACACATCACAAAAACTCCCCAGGCAAAGTCACAGTGGTTTTGTCTTGTTAAACATATCAGTAGAGGCTTGGAAGCACAAGTGATTTTTTTTTTTTAGTCATTTATGTTTAGGTTCTTAAATTCTATTACATTTCTGGTAGGGCTTTAGCTTTTATAGAACAAATAAAACTCCAGATAACTGCTTTTATTTGATTGATTGATATATTTTTTTTTGAAACATTGTTTTAGTAAAACAGCTTTGCTTCTGTTATGACTGTCCCTCATTATCTTCATCATTCAATTACAGTCCTCTCCATCATTTTGTCATTACCTCAATCATAACTCCATCATCTCATCTCATCTCATCAGTCTTGTTGTGTTGTTCCTCCTGTTCCATCACACCACTTCCACGCCTCATCGCCTCCTGTCACCTTATCATCACAGTATCACCGTCGAGAAGGTAATTCGTCCATCAATGTTTAATGAACAGAAGCTAATTTTCTGTTGCAAAGCATCTCTTGCCCTATCACTTTGCTTCACAAACATAATAATCGAGGAACCATTGTGCTCAGCAAGGAGGCGATCGAAACAGGAACTCTGCCTGAAAATTATGAGAATTAAACCAACAATAAAATTCCTTCATTGTGAGCACATTAAAATTAAACGTTTAATTTTATACTAAACAAATCTGCTTCTAGTTTTTTGTGTTTAAATGACTTTCTTTTGGTTTGCTTTTGTTTTCTAAAATTAGACAGCTAAATCAAATTTCTTATAAACCTAATTGCCACTTCTTTTAGTTTCCACTCAAATGAATCCTTGGAAACATAGAAAAAGCTGTGCTCGTCATTTTCGTGTAGGTTGGGAGTCTCCTCTAGCAAAGAGCAGCTTCTGCAGGATGATGGTGCATTTTAATGCTCCATTTGTAAATCAAATATTGTTAAGATTTTATAAATTCATGTAGAGAATGAAGTATGGGAGCGATATCAATTCAGTCAGGGGCTCTCTCTTGTTACATATCCAGTGTATTTTCATGTTGGGTTTCTATTTCAGGGTTTTTATTGTTTAAATACAGAGATTAGAGTTAAATCTAACACATATATGCTGGTTTATCTCATATGACAAAATGAGGAGGAAACTTCCAGAAGTTGACATGTTGCAGAAAATCCTTGCATGTTAGTAATCCCACTCCAAGACCATGACCTACATGAATTACACTGAGAAGTAAATGATAGGAAATGTTGTTATGCCTCATTTGTCAGTAGCTTTGTAGAAACTCATGACTGCAAAATGACTACAAAAAAAAACACAAAAAAAAAGACGAAAAAAAGGGAATGTAAGGACTTTAAGTGTTTGAATTAAATGTATTTTCAGATAAGTCCATAAAGGGTTGCCATATATTTTGAGGGTTTTGCAATGTCTTCTGGACTGTAATTCTCAACATTCAAGGTGAAGTTCAAGGTATTTTGTTTCACTGACCTGGTATGAGTCTTTCAGAGGTGAGGGGATGGAGATGTCGGGCTAATAACGTAGAAAAGGCCTGTAATTGGTATGCACCACATCACATGTACCCTGGCTCGGATGTGTGCATAACACATGAGGACTCGGGGGCTCATGCTGTTAGAGCTCACAGTGGGAAATATTAAGGCCAATTTGTTCCTGGAAAGGTGCAGAGTATTAAGCCTTTTGAGTTGGATCTATTTGTCTCTAAAAATCAGAAATTACTATTATGTTTAATTCTTGGGCAATTTGATGTTCAAATCTTTTTCCTAATGTGCTATTTTATGATATAACTAACAGAATCTATCTGGGACTCTTCACCCGTCATGTGGAATTTGACCGTCAGTCCTCCTGAGGACAGGCCTCTAGATTTGAGAGAACTACAAAAAGCAGTGCCCAAAAAAAAATCTCAGGTTTTGCCCTGTTTAAAGAAGTCTGACTTTGACAGGGCAAATAAGCAATCAAAGAAGCAAATGCACCATCTACAAATGCATCTACTATTCTTCATGGTCTTTTTGACCTTTCTTGCAAGAAATAAGGTGTCTTTAGAGAGAGTGGAAATAGAAATGATGGGGCTAGAAGAATAGACACGCATAATTGGAAGAACTGCTTAAAAGGCTAGCAACATGAATATCGACAGTAAATCAATAAAAAGTCAGTCAATAATGTAGGTTGATGGAGTCTGTGACCTTTTTGGACTGAACAGTTTCAAGGCTGAACAAACAGGGCTGGTGTAGGTTTATAGCTTTAACAGAAAAAAAACATGAAGAAATCTTTTTACTGAATTATTTTTTTGTCTTTTGCAGACGAGTCGCTGAGCAGCCTGCCAGCCTGGGATCTTCCCACTGTCCCCGAATCCCTCCTGTCCACAGTTGGGGACCACGACGTTACACTTCCCGCCAATGTCACCAGTCCTTTCTCCACCTTCCAGTGGAACACCACCATGCCTCTGCGCAGCAGAAACACCTCAAGGCTCACAACAACAGTAGCCACAACCACCACAACATTGCCAACCATCAGCACTTCAACCATTCCGATTTCTACCACCACAGAAGCACCGCCAGAGTCCACCACTCCTCCTCTGAACACAATCCAGGACACTGTGACCAATGACAGCTTTCAGTTGACAACTGTAACCACGACAACACCATCAACAACCACTTTTACTGTCAGCCGTGCCGAAATGACAACGCCGGTGGCAACAACTGGGAGTGTTGTGATGTTATCAACTAACACCACAACTCCAACCGCCCCAGCCACACAGGAAAACCTGATCATCACCACCACAACCACAGCTCAGCCTACGACCACCTCTACAACCACCACCACAGCCCCCACCACCACCGTGCCCCCAACCACCACCACTACTACCACTACCACCACCAGCACAACCATCACTTCAGCTCCCACTACCACCATCACCACCACCACTGCACCTACAACCACCACAACCCTTCCCAGCACCACGACAATGGCACCAAGCACGACCATCTTCATTCCCATTCAGACAGCACCACCTCCAACCATCCAGACCCCCTCTACCACCGGCACAGAGGAGGTTCCTTTGCCCTGTAATGTGACTGAGAAGTTCTGGGTCAGAACAGGTACACATTCTTTTAATTTTTCACTATTAAAATCAGCAACTACATGTAATTCAGTTTTTTTAAATCCTTTTAAATTGACAACATTTTAATACAGGTGATTGAAAAGTCTGAGTAAAAAAAAGGATAACAAGTTAGGACTCCTGATCTTATTGATTTAATTTTAATTTTAAAAGAATTTAAAAGACTTTACAAAACCTTAATAGATTATAAAGAAGCAGTCATGAATCTAGGTTGATTAGATGTGTGACATTTTGATAAATCCCATTTTAGAAGCATCACAACAGCAGATATGTGAGCAAGTCACAGGGTTACAAATAGAGCAAACACTTCTTCTATGGGTTGTCAGAATTTGTGATGTCATGAAGGTTTCAAAATGACAGCCATTGCTGGCAAACACATGTGATTGATGAGATAAGACATGCATTAGATGTTTTTATATAGTAGCTTACTGTTTAAAACTAGGTAAAAAAAAACAACTAACAAAACAAGTATATATCTTGTTCAATAATCATAATTAAACTTTCACTGAAGTTTATCTGAGTGCACAATAGAGTGCACTTACTCAGCTACTACCACAATTCTTTAAAGTTGCAATAAGATTTTTCTTTTGGAAATCTGTGATTACATTTCGCTGTACTTGTTCAGTACAATGATACACGATTCATGTTACATCATGGCCAAAATATGTTAGGATTACCGGAACAATTATTTCATTTGCTTGATTTTATACATTCATATTTTCTACATTGTACTGACCTGCAGTTCTATACTTCTATTCTAAAATCCTTTTACTTATTTGTTTTCTTTTTCTTTTTTTACCACTACAGTTTTGTCTATTGAGCTGCGCAGAAACCGTCTGGACCTGATCTTGAAACAGAACCTCTCTAAAGGATTGAGCCACGTCTTACAGAGAGCCCTGAACGACTCCACTGCTGTCGCACAGGTCAGATTCTTTGCTCCAACTTCCACAAATCTCATAAACATGCTTCTGCAGCCTTTAGCTAAAGGTTAGTTCAGTCACAGGATGCTCCATGCTATTAAAATCATTGCCTGAGGAAGAGAAACATCAATTTTTTTGTTTAAACCACTTCATAGCTCAATGAGATGAAAGCAACTGATGACTTTTTTTTTGGAACTGAAATAATTTTTCATCTGCTGCATCGTTTAAAGCAAGAGCATCAGCTCACTCATCTGATACATAAAGTTTTCAGTGGTTTCAGGCTCAGAGCATTTGTTGCTTTGGTGCAGCAGAGGAGGCTTTCTTTCTCTTGAAATTCTTGTTGTCTTTTTCTCCCTCTTTCTGTTGTTTGCAGAAGCAAGGTTTATTTCTGTTTCTTTTTCTCCTCTCTGCGTCTTTTTGTTCGTGGTTCTCAATATTTACATTTTTTTTGTGTAACTCTTCCTTCATCTTGTCTGTTAGGTTGCGGCTCCGGTCACTGCCGATTGATTTCCTGCTTACCTGTCTGTCTTATTTGTCTGTTGGTCTGCTCATTGTGCCTATCCGACCCTCTCTGTCTGTCCACCTGCCTCTCTTTATCTCACCGTCTCTCCATCTCATGTCTCCATCCGTCTGCTTCTTCTATTTTTATCCAGTTGTTTTTCAGCCTTTCTGGGGAGTGACTCAGAGTCTCTGCTCTCCGGTCCCCTTTCATCTACCCCCCTGCTTCACACAAATGCTCTCATACACAAACTTTCCTCAGTTCTCATCTGTTGGCAGATGACAGACTATAATTTGACAACAAAGATCAATCGGTTGAGAAATAATAGCAGCATCATGACAGATGAAAAGCCTTCGTATTAGGACTGTATTGTTTGGCTAAGCAGAACATAATTGAATTGGTGTAAAAGTCGGTGTTTCACAGAAAAATGCTGTAAACCATTTTCTTACAATAGAAACAAGCTGTTTTGCTGACATATTCGGGGAGCAAAAAGGCAGCAGAGGTCATTTCCATTTTGTTTATCTCTGCCTAACCTAAAAAAAGGTTAAGCTATTCAACCTATTGACTCCTTTTAGAAGTGTGGAGGATTATAAATCTTCTTGTTCTTATGAGCTTTGAAAATGGACAGGGATCCCGGAAGTATCATCATTCAATAGAGGAACAGCAATGTTCCAATTGCATACTGACATAGATTTTGTCTGATAGACGTTTTATGTTGTCAGGTGCATTCTGTATGGATTAGTGCTTTGTTTGTCTGAACATTTCTAAAAAAATAATGAAATCATTTTGTTGCCTGCAGAGACTGGAGAAGATTAATGTTCAGCAAAAATGTATCACTTAAGATTCAATTTAAAATGACATTTTCAGGATACCACAAAACTAATCTTGCACATATAAAAAAATCCCCTCAACAGTAATTTGAAAAAAGCAAAACCTGACAAATCAACAAATGATAAAAATTAATCTAAATAAAATTACAACTAAGGAAACCCATCCAAAGGTTAAACGAAAGATGGATCTGCAAGCTTTCACTATGCTAACTCACAGACACAGAAAAAGAAATACTAAGGTGTGCTTCAAGACTAACCTTTGAAATCACAACCAAAATAAATAAATACATAAATACACAAAAAATAAATACAAAGAGCAGAATTTACTTGGTCACAAAATCTATGATAGGGAAAAGAAAGCAGAACTTCAAAATACAGTCACACACAAAATCAGCCAAACACCAACATCACCAATGAGGAGAAAAAAAGGACTAAACTGTCAAAACAGACACATCCAGTACAATTGAAACGGTTAGTTCAAAAGGGGCCCAAGTCCAAGAGGTTTGTTTTTCCTGGAAATGATTTTAATTGCATAGCTTAAAGGGAGGCTAAACCAAATGATTAATACTTTACCCAGATTTAGCACCAGTTCATAGCTTACAAATGCTATAATATGAAGCACCTCACTTTTATCATTTCAGAGGACTAGCAAACTAAAGTCTCTGGACTTGGGCCCTTCTTAAATTAAACAGGGGCGCTGCCATATTGGATAACTAGTGCATCTATGGGATGTTTCCATCTATGGGATGTTTTCCATCTATGGGATAAAGCAAAACCAATGCAAGAGAGGCCCAAGCCCAGGAATTTTGCACTTAATGCATTTTAAATGTCAAGCATTGTCAATTCATTACAACGGACTTGGGACTTTTTTGCACATAATCAGATAGCTTTTCGCTTGAAGACCATAGAACATATAACTTATCTATTTTGGAAAAATTGTGGACTTGGGCCCCTTTTGAACTAACCGATTCAATTATATCAGCAGACATAGGGAAAGCTATGGTCTTTCTGGAAAACAAACCTATGAAACAAAAAGGGAAACACTAGCAACATTCAAAGACACCTATACAATTAAAAAGAGCCCAGAGAAGAAAAGGGAAAAAAAGTGGTATCCAGTATAAACCACAACTAATTATAGTTGCAATAAGATAACAAAAGATGTATACCACAGCCAGCACAACTCAGAGGATATCCGGTACACCCAAAATCCATAGGAAAGGCTCTCCTGTGCCTTATTGTACGACAGAAATGGGTCAGTCATATACATCCTGTCAAAGACCCTATTGGACAAACAGAACACCACTTCAAAAACTATGAACAACTGGCTCAAGAACTCAACAAGGTTAAAAAAGAGGAAATCCTTATGTGAGAAAAATGTTTTTAATGATAGACCTAAGAACAAACTAAAACATCTCCAACCCAATGCAGACTCACACTGTTACACCCCCTTTTATGTCTAGGGGTGCTAGGGGGGGCATAACATAAAAAAAGTAAAGTTTTGGCTATTAAATTAACTGCAACACAAAACACCAAACAAATGTCTCCATAAAATAACCAAATTTATTTACAAATAAACATCCTACAAGAACTAAAAGTGAAGCTAAAAGGCTTCAGGGTGAACCCAGGCCAAAATAACAAACAAAACCCCAACTAACTGAAACTTGTAATCATACCTGTACAAAGGAAAAGGAAAAATAAAGACAAACACTAACCTCCTTAACCTAACAAAAAACAGGAGAAAACATGTACTAAAGAAAATGGCGGTTCACCCCTACAGCTTCACTTAAATAACTATAAACCAAAAGACTAATCAGAGTGGGCACAGACAATACAAACTACAAAGAACTAAGAATACAAAATACTAAAGTGCAACACCCAACTAAACAAGAGGTGAAATCAAAACCAAAATGGAGAAGCGGCCCAAGCTGCAGTGGAGACTGTTGCAGCAAGGCTCCCTTCCCACCGACTGGATGTCCAAATGGTGCTTTTAAAGCTGCCTCCACCAGCTTGTCCAAATTGAGGCCACACCTTCATGCACCACACCTGCAAATAATCAGACATACAAACAAAGATCCACAAAACACAGAAGTCCCGCTCCCGCTCTGATAAAGAAATAATACACAAAACACAGAACAAACCAAAACCAAATACGGCCACAGCCGTAACACACACAATGGAAAGAATAGGTTGATGACATACTAAAAAACATAAAACAATGACAAACAAAAGAAATCACTGATAATATCAAGACTAGCGGTTAAAGAAAGGGAAAATATAATACCCTTCCTGGACACAAGGATCTAACATAAAGACACCAAGTATTTTGATTATAGTATAATGGAAACACACAGAGCAGTACCTGCTATGATCATCAGAACACCTCATTGCACACACACTGTCAGTCATCAGAACACAGTATGAACCAGAATTACCACCAAAGAGGAGAAGAAAAGACAGATCAAACACACAACAGAATGCTGTCAGGATCCAAAATGAGCCGCAAAGGAAAACAGGTGGAAAAATGTTTGTAAAGCCAAAGAAAACACAGTCAAACACAACTAAGGCAAAATATCTACAAAGAAACCATGAGCATTCCATACATCCAATAAATAACACAACTAACGCAGAATCATCAAGAAGCAACATAAACACAACAACCAAAGTTTTGGTTCACCCAAAGGACAAAATGGAACAAGACATGCAGTGTGATTTATGAATAACTGGAAGTCCAGTGGAAAATATTGTCTGAGAAATAGGATGTGTAATTAACACAAGGAAAAAAAGAGCACAAAAATGAACACGAGAAGGAGACAACAGAAAGGCAGCATAAAAACAATAAAAGTAGAAGGAGAACAACAATTCATTATTAAATCACTGCAAAATGAAAAAATTAAAGAAATACATCAAAAACTGGGACAATGTATAAATATTGGAACAAATACCAAAAAACTCAAATGTTGGATCAAAGAATCCCCTGAAATCCAAAAACCCAGAAAAGAAACCATAACTCTAGACCAGAGAGCAAACACACACAACCCAGTCGAGATGCTCTTTTCCAATGACCACTACCAAACAGAAGGGGGTGTGGCCACACAGATAGAAAAGTTTATTCCGCCCTTGGAAATCAATGGTACTGAAGACATTTATTAATCTTTTATTTAAAGCTTTAAATTGCTAAAGATTTTTTGGGCATGACAAGATCTTCAATGTTTGAGAGCGGAGAGACAGGAATGACCTCCAGTAAATAGCCACATGTTGAAATGAAAGAGCCTGTAAAGAAAAAAACATTTCTTTTTCCGGAATTGAGGAGAGGTTTTACTGACAAAACATACTTTTGAAATTTCCCAAATATTAATGTGCCAAATGTTATTAGTAAAGCTGCATTTTTTAATTTTAACAGATGAGCTGTGGTCAGTCACTCCCTTATCAATAGAATATTGTATTAGTTTGATGTAAATGTCACCACTGCAAGAGCTTTTGAGCTTGCAGTAAATGCTGGCATGCCATGCTTTAAAGCAAGAGTGCAGCTTCTTAAAGGCCAAATTTTAAGTCAGGACTGAAGTTCTGTTCACATCTTATACTGAAAAACATCATACAGAT
This sequence comes from Oryzias latipes, assembly GCF_053564925.1. NCBI lineage: Eukaryota > Metazoa > Chordata > Actinopteri > Beloniformes > Adrianichthyidae > Oryzias > Oryzias latipes. Next base: position 26,844,947 of record NC_136242.1, on the reverse strand, counting down.
TTATACACTTGCAGGCAAAAGCAACTTTTTCCATCTCAAGTGGCAAAAGTTGCCATGGGGACAGCATTTAAAATACAGGTCATTTTTGAACCTGGCATAATTTGTGTGCGAATTTCCAGATTTTGGCACATGTGAGGTTTCATGAAGTGATTTGTTGGCCTTGTGATTACTTTTCTGTCAAAGTACTTAGGGACTCTGCATGAATTATGCAGGAGGGACATAATAAACCTTGGCAGGCTGAAAGTTTTATTTTACTCTATGGTTACCTAACTATAGCTAGACATTGCAGCCTTCATGTTGGTGATATGATGGGTCCATTTCCTTGGTAAGTCTTGGTATGATTATTCTGCAATGCAGTTTTCATGTCCAATGAAGTACATGTTTTACTTTTTCATTGCAGCCGATGTTTATAACTGCAGACACCTGCATAATTGTCATTAAAATTTTGATACATTTTAATATGGGTAGGACAGAATGCATTTCCATATTACTTTAAATGGACTAAGTAGTAAACAGCCAATCAAAAAGGGATATTCCCAAACCCTAAAATTAGTCTGTATAGGCTTTTGGAATGGTAACACCACTCCAAGTGGTGTAGTTTTTTTGCACCACCATAACGGCTTTCTTCTGTTCTTTATCCACCACTACAATTTCTGGTTGGTTCGATATAAGTATTTTTTTTTTTTTTTTTTTTTTTTTTACTTGTCCTGTCCAACAGCTGGGCAGGCAGATGAGAGCTGAGGGCCTCTTGTGTTGGACATATTTTACTTTAACAAGAGGGGTTATTCATCTTCAGACAAACCAAAGGCATGACTGAATAAACCCCTTTTGTATTTGAGGCCAAACTTTATTAATTTCAATCATGTTTGAAAATCTTTGGTGTTGGACCGGACAGAAAAAGAAAGAGGGGAAGAAGAGAGAGGGACGTTAGAGAGAGGGGGGGGGGGGGGGGTAGGAGGGTGATAATAGGAGGGGGGGGGGGGGGTAAGACCATGAAGCAGCATAAAGCAACAAGTTTACTGGTTGTTTATCATTACGGTAAGGTTCAAATGTAGTACAAAAAGAGCGGGGCCTGTCCACACACACACTCAAATGTTATTAACACACCTGCTGGCTGAAAAAAATGTCCACATGTCAACATGTACACAAAACCGATAGTGTTCACACATGCATACTTATGCCTTTAAACCAACTAGTGTGAAATATTTCAGTCATTCAATCATGCAAACTGTTAGTGCAAAGGTTAGCTAACACCTGTGCTCAGGTGAGTGTTTATGTTCTTCTAAAATGGACGGTGGAATGTGAAAATAAGGAAGGAGAGTGCCCAGCCATCCACACACCAAGACCAAGATAAGTTAAATTGACATGTGCGGACAAAAAAATGTTAATTTAAATGTATTTCCTTAAAACATACTGGGTCTGTGAGATCTTTCTTTGAAGCAGATAGTTTTTAAGGGAGCCTGTACATGGAGGATTGCCTCCCTTAGAGATTCAGTAATTTTCAGCGTGTTATTTCTGTTTGTTCTTTGGCTTTACTTGCAACTGGTGGCATGAAAAGACAGTGAAAGATTAAAAACCCCCGCAGTGAAAAATATTGTTACTCATCAAACATCTGAAGGAAACAGTTAATTTTTAATTCCACGCTCGTTCTATTTGAGTTCAGACTTAAAATGAATGATCCAAAGGCCTTTTTTTGATGAATTTCAAAACCCAAAGGTGTGCTTTTTGAAATAAAAAATGAAATGCTGCATTTAAATAAAAACTAAAGAGCTTTTGGAAGTTTGACAAAAACTTAACTGGGTTAGGAATAATAGCATCTACTACATGTTTTTTATAGACCGGGTGAGTAAGAGTTTTGGAAAAAAGAGAAGCTGAGAGCAGGAAGCTAATTCACCTTGGTGAGAAAATGGAAAAGATGGATACGGACAGAGGACAGAGCTGCACAGAAACAGCTCCAGCTGTTTATTATGGCTGAAGGTTAAATCTAGAAGAAGGTGGACAGCGTACACTTCCAGAATTACAAGCCATTGACTCATCGTGTTGTCTGTCTGTAATTCAAAGACTGCTCATTATATATTTGTATTAGGTTTAACACATATTATATTATGCATTGAATTATATTTTATGCATCATCATATTCTCAATTTAATGTTTTTTTTTGTACATCCTATGTATTAAATTTCTTTTTTTTGTCTTCCTGTTGCAGGTAGAGCGAGACGACTGCAGCCCCCACAACGTGACTCTGGGTTACTACGTGACCAGCGGAAAGACTGTCTATGTTTCCTCTTTTGTTGTCCAAGCCCTGAATGCTTACGGATTTGACAAACTTCTGTCTGACATAAGGCAGCACACCCCACTGGTCAAAGCGGTTCTGGTCCCCGTGGCAGCCTGGCTCCCCATTCCAAGCATCCACCTGCAGCTGAAAACAGGTGACTAAACCTAACTAGATTTTTGAAAATGACTTACGTGCTGGAGGGGGACTCGGGGGAAGATTAAGGCTGAGACAAATTTAGAAAATTCTGATTACATGTGGGCTTCCTGAAGCCCAGACGCCCCTGATTACGAAGCAGAGATAATCAGCCCGTTTATTTAGCCAGCCTTTTGAAAGAACCCAAATTAGAAAAGAAGGTTTTTTAAATCTATCTGCTTTGGTGTTTGTTCCAAATACCCTTGTATGCTTGTGCTCAGTAAATCAGTGCAGTTACACAACAAAAACATAATAGTTAAAAAAAATAGATATGCACTGTAATTACAACTGTCTCTTGTGTTTTGCCTGTAGACACATTTTAGGAGCTGCTTGTAATTAAGTGACCATTTGACTCTTTAGCATTGCATGAATACTGAGACAGAAAGTCCATCTTAAAGACCCAGTCTCATCATCTTTTGATCTAATTTTCTCCAGTGGTCTTTTAATTACCATTATTCCATTTTTAGTCCAAAAAACCCCCTGTGTCATCTTCTAGGACATAGTTTCTGCAGAATGGCAGGGGTTCACTAGAAATTCGCTTCTGAGTTGCAGGCAGGACTGTTGGCCCCTTAGTAACCCTGCCCTCATTCCCCATCATCCCTTTGTTTACACTCTCTCCCGCTAGCTTACAGCCCCTCACACCGCCAACGTAACATTACTGGTGCAACAAAAATGAGCAATATTGGATTTGTCACGTTGTACAGTTTTGATCCAGATGCCAACTCAGACGAAGACAATGAAGACGTACATGGATTTAGTCGTCTGCAAGTGGATGCTTTAGAATAGAGCGGAGTGGGGAGCTTGTGGCCCCTTTCAGCATATTTTCTACATCACAAATAAGCTCTTTTTCACACACCACTTTTTATTTAGAACAATTTAAATAAAAAAATACAGAAAAATGCTATTTTAATTTTATTTATGAGTTGTACATCATAAGCAAATCCCACAAGAACGTGTTAAAAACACCAAACACACGATTTTCCTCTGAGTGGGTCTTTAAGTCTCCTTTGTTGCATTTTTCCCCCCTAGAAAATCAAAAAAGTGTTTGTTTTTTATTATTATATTTTCGTCGTCTGTGCTGTAAGTGCAATGTAGTTCCACCCAGATAGGAACTGCTCCTGTTGGTTTGCAGCTGTATGTGAAGGAGGCATTTGAAGCACTGGCTAATTCCATTTGTGTGTTGTTCGGCTTATTGGTGTAAATACATTTAGCAATTTATCCTCCAACGCACAATTTGCATAAGATTACCAACTAGGTCAGCAGTGTTTGAGCCTGTGAAAGGGTTCAGATTGAATCCAGTAAAAGAGTCTCTAAAAATAGACCTGATATTGAATCATATTCCGACATGCCACTCTTTATACAGAGGTTTAAAAAAATGGAGGGAAACGGAGTGCTTTAATAAATGAAGGGCAACTGCAGCAGCAAGGCGAAGACAACATTAATAACCTCAGGCTTAATCTACTGATGGAGTCAATATTGTTTCCCCCCATGCACCTCACCAATCTGGAACTGCGGGTGCTGACAGACATCCACTTATTTTAGTTGTTCTCATTCCAGAAAGAGGCGATAATCCTCTTTCTATGTCACACTGCTCTGGTTTATTGCTCCCATAGACTTCTGAACTAGAGATCCCAAATACTTGATGAATTTGTTTGGGACGCAGCAGTGGCATTGCTCTGAAAGTAGGACTCATGGCGGTCTGAAATAATAAAGCTGAGAGAAAACAAAGCAAAATATAAACTGCATGTAAAATATTTATATGTATGTTACTATTGATTAAGTAATTCATTAAATAAGTAAAATAAAAGCAAAGTTTAAAAAATTGAATCATTTTTCCCCCACTGTAATCTGCCAAGCTACATTTACCGCTCTCTGCAATGCGCGTTTAAAAACCACTTAAAGTAAAAAACCTTTATAAATGTGCGTAAACAGGTGCGTTCTTGCTTGCACAGCTCCATTTTTGGGCTCTACGAGCAAAGCGTGTGGCCACTGAATGCATGTTGAAAGTTAAACTAGTTGAAATCTGACCAATCAGGGGCTGAGATTTGGTAGTGACGTATGGATGGCGTCCCTTTAAATTCCAAGAAGAGTCAATCGGCAAAAATTGATCATGTAGGAGAAATTAATGGTTACGGTTTGTGCCCAGCTAGAATTATATGACACCAAGTCTTCATATATTGGAATAGAGCGGTAAAAGAAAAAGCCTGGAGCGAGATTTGCTCCTCTTTAGCATTTCACACTAAGCCTCTGCCAACTGGAGGTGGCAGACGTGCTGGTTTTAGGTAGCAACAGTCTAGTGTGAACATCATATGCAAATATTAGTGTTCAAGAACGTGCTTTTACAGTGTTCTTCAGCTGAAGCGCCGTTTTCCAAACGTAAAATATTTTCCTCAGCCACATACTTGGCTGAGATGGTCCACACTATTGGAAAAATTGTGTTTGATGTATTTTAGAGCCTTCACTATTCACAACAAATCATTTTCTTTGACATAGTTTCTGCAAGGCATCAGTAGTTTATTGGAAATCCATCTCTGAGTTGTGGATGGGACAATTGGTACGGTGCCACCCCTTCCACCCAATATATGTCCTCCACCATCAGAAAATGCTAAGGAAAACATGTTAAAAACACAATTTTCCTCGGCGTAGGTCTTAAATGTTGGGCATTTATGTTACACAGTTACAAAAGTTCTCCAGTTTGCTCAGATGTTTTGAAGCTAAAATAATAGCTTTTACTGTCATTTCTTTTTTTCAGTGTTGAGGTTTGTTGGTCCGACAGACAACATCTACTCCTGCAGTTTTGTGCAGATGTTGGAGCAGCGGCTGGGGAACGCCTTCGATGAAGCACAGGACAAAGTGTTGGAGACTTACAACAGACTTAGTGTGGAGGTAATCAAATCAAATCCAAATTTGTTTATAAAAAGCACTTCTCCTGCCTTGCGCAACTCTTTAACATTTAAAACAAAAACATACACAATATTACAATAAAAATCCAACCCAACTTTCCCCCTTCCCACTCCCTTCCTTAAACACATACGACCTTTGACCCCACACACAATGAATACTGATAAAAGTAACTTCTAAAAGAAACTTGAGGCTTGGCTCTGCAGTGAGGAAACAGTATTTGGAAATGTCTTCATACCAGGAATCAGCTCGGCCATAGGAGCATCGCCACAGTGCCCACCCAGACCAGGACAGCAACGGGGTCCACTTCACAGCCGTGAGGCTGGAATGTGAAATTTCAGCTGCCCCAGAACCGGCAACAACTGCGGCAACAACCACTGACCAAGCCAGCAAGCCCTGATAGAAAAGATCCCCAGAAGAGACACTGGGGCTAAAATCATAATTAGATGCTAAAATTAAATGCATAGGATGTACAAAAAAAACATTAAATTGAGAATAAGATTATGCATAAAATATGAATAAATGCAAAAAGTAATATGTATTAAAACCAATAGAATACATAAGCAAATAAGATCAACTAAAAGCAAAATTAAAAAGGTGGGTCTTAAGCCTCTTCTTAAAAACCTCTACAGTCTCTGGGGTCCTGAGGCTCTCCGGCAGGCTGTTCCAGAGGCGAGGACCGTAATCAAAGCCTCACCATAAGTTTTAGTATTGACTTTGGGGACAGCTAAAAGGCCAGCACCAGAGGACATAAGGGCCCGTGAGGGTTTATACTTTCAAAATAGATCACTTAAATAAGAAGGCCCAGGACCATTAAAACATTTATAAACCATTACAAGAATCTCAAAATCAATTCTGAGACGCACAGGGAGCCAATGCAGCGATTTTAACATGGGTGTTAATTGTAGCCGCCCCCTGGTCCTCGTCAGAACTTGTGCTGCAGAGTTCTGTAATAGTTGTAAGTTTGTAAGAGACTTATTGGGTAAACCAGAGAGCAGGGCATTAGAATAATCTAAATGACTAAAAATAAAAGCATGCGAGACAATGGAGAGGAATGGGCAGACTCAGTTGTTTTTAAGATGATAAAATACTGGTTTAACGACACTTTTAATGTGTAGACTTAAATTTAGCTCAGAGTCAAAAAGTACGCCCAGGTTTCTTACACAGTGAGAAGGTTTAAGATTCTGAAGATGTGGTAAAATCATCTCTCTCTGGTCTTCAGAATCAATTATGAGTATTAAAATCTCCTGGTTGAGCTGTAAGAAGTTTTCTGCCATCCACAACTTTATATCTACAATACAATTTAAAAGAGTGTTTATAGGTTCAAGGTCATCAGGAGACATGGCGATGTAGAGCTGTGTATCATCAGCGTTGCTGTGAAAGTCAACGCCGTGTCTCTAGATGACATCCCCAAGAGACAACTTATATACGGTAAATTAAAAAGAATAGAACCCATAATCGCTTAGGGAACCTCACAACGTATTCCATGGATTCTTGAAGAGCATGTATCCATACTTAAATAAAACTTTTGATCTGTAAGATAAGAATAAAACCACCTAAGAACATTTCCAAAGAGGCCCACTAGACTTCTAAGTCTGTCTAATGAAATCTGGTTATCTACTGTATCAAAAGCACCACTAAGACAACAGCACCATGACTGCATGAATGGAGGCTGCATTTTTTATGAAAATCTGACAGCCAAGTGCTTTATTCTGTATTACCATGAGGCACACTAGCCAGGTTAAATAAATGAAGTTCCATGTACTGCGATGGCCTCTTTAAAACAGGATGCATTTTTTTTTTACATTTTCCATATGATTTGTCATACAGTAAAAAAAAAACGATAGTTCTTTTTGTTTGGAAGTAAACGGGTATGATTTCAGAGTATCTTGGTTCTTAGTTTTTTTTTTGCATGTACCTAAATATGTATATCCTTTTCATCCTTTTCTGTTAGTGTCCCTATCAAGGTACTCTCCTAACAGCTGGATAAACATGGTACTCACAGCCTTACAGTCCCAAAATAACTCTTAGCGAGCAGACGCAGATGTAGGGTCCATTCATAATTTATCCTCTGAAATATTAACACTCAGAGGAATATGATGGGAATTTCTAGTATTGTGTTTCATCATCCACTTTACTAACATGACTCAGATGCATTACTTTCAGAGTGCCACACTGGTCTTATTATGGAGATATTAAAACCCTTGTTAATTTAAGTGCCATTCTGTGTCTGGGGCTCCATTCCACATCCTTTATGTGCGTCTGAGGAATTTGGCATGATAGCTTCAGATTTGGCACTATAGATTTTTGAATTAGGTGTGTGTCCATGGCTGCCTGTTAGTGTGCATGCTGCAAATAAGAAACTAGAAGTATTTTGAAGTCCATGAACATAAAATTCAATTCTGAGTCTTTCTTACCTTCTGACAGTTCAAGCATCACACTCCCTTTGACCAAATCTTTTGTGGAGAAATCGCTGCAGTAATGGAGGGTTTCGAACAGAACTACTCCAAGCTGCCACACTGTGGCTGATCCAGGGCTACAAAAACCTACACAAGATTCTGGGAGGGCATGTCCTGGAGTTCATGGAAAAAACAAACAAACATTAGTCTGTTGTTTATTACATATGTATTGCAGTGATGTGTTGGTTTAAAAACCAATACATATTATAGTGTATATAGACACACACAAGAGGACAACAGTCAATCCGTGCAAATGCAAATGCTGTTAGGGGAAAAAATGCCAAAGAGTTACATCACTACATGTAATAGGCCAGTTAAAACAGAGTGTTTTTATTTGTGTCCAGATCCAGAGTGTATCCCAGGAGCCGGGCTCACCGTCAGTCACTTTGGTGTACATGGTGAAAAACGAGGACACTATTCTCAACGGTACCATCTCCAGCGGCCTTCTGAACCAGCTGACGGCAGAGCTGGTGGGGTACTTTCTGTTCTATCCACCGCTGGTCATCGCTGAGCGTAAGTGCAGCTAAACAAGCTCAGACATGGTTTAAGTATGCTGTCATTCAACCCACAGTTGGTTCCCCACAATAGGCTAAATCAGGCTAAATTGCATCACTTGTTAATGGAGCATGATGCTTAATTAATTAAAAACACTGCTATAGCCACGTTCTGGTTCTGGCAGCAACCTAGACTTATCAGTTGAGATCATTTGCTAATAAATCCTTGATGGTTGCTATTTCTATGACGGTATTTCAGAGAGGTTTCATCACCATTCTGACATATTTGTCTCTTTAAGCTTTGGCTTTAACAAAAACGAATTGTCTGACCTCACAATGTCTTGACACCTTCAAAAAGGCTTAACTATAAAGTGTCTATCAGAATAGTTCTCTCATTGAAATAGAAACATCTTAGATAAGTGGATTCAATAAGCAAAAGATTGACAAAAAGAGGTAGATAGCTATTATTAATTAATTAAACATTTTTATTTTATGCAAATTGAAAGAGATTTCACCTTACAAAAGCAGCAACAACCTAAGCATGTTGGAAATGTATTCCTTACCATTTTTATTGTTCTGTAACACAAAGACTTTATTGAGGTTCTTTCAAAATGTGTACAATTTGTCATATATTGTCATGCTTGTGCTGATTAAGGTTACAGAATGAATTTTGAATCGACTGAAGGAAAGCATTTATTTTTAGAACTTTGTTTTTTAATTGACCTTTTGACCCCTAATGCTTTTCTGAATCCAGCTGTAGATACACCACTGCAGCTCACATGACACATCAGATAAGCCAAATAGAATCAGACTCTGTTTGCAGCGGCGTTTGAACACACTGACAACTGATCCAGGGGATGTTCTAAGGGCGTAGTTAACTATTTCAGAGAACAAAGAGGAGAGATTTGTATCCCTTAGGGCAACTTTGCCTCTGTTCCTTAAGAGAGACATTGGTTTGATCCAGCGCATTAAAGGTAGACTAATTCTCTTCACCATTAATATTGTCTGTATTTAATTGTATGTTTTTTTTTCTTTTCTTGAGCTTGATTTTCTCCCAAATAAAAGACTGGGGGTCAACACACCAAAAATCTTACTTTTGACTAAGCTGTCATGGATGTGAAAAAAAAGAAACTTTTCAGCTCTTCTTTGCTTTTTGCTCAATACAAAACATAGTGATTGATCATCGTTACACAACTGTAATTAACAGACCCTCAGCTTTCAGATAACCTTTAAGATCTCGTTTGGGGCCATTTTGGTTTTAGTAATGTGTCTCTTCTAGTTCCCTTAGTTGTTGAATAGTTTTATCTAAGACGAAAAATGTCTCTGCAATTTTAAAATTAGGCTATTTCACATTTGTTTAATGTGATTCATTTTACATGATACTTTTAATCAAACAACTGGGTTGAATTTTAAATTTGCCTTCATCCATTACACCACAGGCACAAATTAGACTGAGCATAAATTTGGATAAAGATTATTAAATAAAAATGTGTAATGGGTTTCTCTGTGTAATAAGGTATAGAACAAAACAGAAGAACTAAAGAAAGTGTAAAGCTGCTGGGAATACATTGGTTCTGTGTTGCGGGTTTTATATAACTTCTTTTTGATGGTTTCCGGGTCATTTTAGATCTCTTAGTCAGCAGAAAAAATATCTGATGACATAATTGTATAATTAGCGTGCTCACATAACAACTTCTTGAATTCAAACTAAACCGGACCATCTCTTTCTTCTCATGCTGTCTGTCTCCTGTGGCAGATGTTACACAACACCCTCACACCCTCCTTGCAGAAGCCTTTACAACCTCTTTTCCGCAGCATTTTTACTGTACTGCTACCAGCAGTAAGTGCAATAACAGTCAGCTTGAATCATTCAAATTCAGGAAATCAAAGTCTGCAGCAAGTCCTTAGAGGTAATCCTCAAAATATTCATGCTGGGTATGTTCGTTTAGAAGCATAACTGTATATTTATAAGAGAAAAAAACAAAACAGATCTTGAGTTTCTGTGAAAACAACATATATTTTATCCTGGAGGCACCTGAATGTTAGAAAATTCATTAAACGGCCAATGTCAATGTGTCAATGTCAAAGACAGTTACCTAAAAGTTGAAATGATATTTGAGAAGGTTAAATGCGTGTGCAGAAGAAAGGGTTGGATGGAGGGTTTGTTGTTGCAACCCCTGAAGGGAAAAGTTAAAAGGATTAGAAGAAAGAATGCCAATTAACATTGATTTTCTAAACCAGCTTAATCCTTTTTGGGGTCACATGGTTGCTGGAGCCTATCCCAGCTGTATTTGGGAGAAGCTGGGGTCTGTCACAGGGCTACACAATCACACACGCACTCCTATTCACACCTCAGAGACAACTTAGAGATATCAATCAACCAATGAAGCCTGTTTTGGGACTGTGTGGGGAAGGAAACCCACACATGCATGAGGAGGACATTCAACACTCATTCTGCAATGTTTTTAAAGTTCAAACATTAGAAGAAACAATAAAGAGCCACAGACTCCCCACTACAATGTGGACTCTTCTTTTATCACATATTTCTAATATTTTCTAATAATGCTGCAACAAAATGCATTTTAAAATGTCTGGACACAAACTCTAACATAATTGTCCAATTTATAGTTCAGGTTTGCATGCTCTGGAGTCCATCATTTGTTGATTTCTCACAGAAGCATTCTTAGTTATTTACAGAGAGCTGAAAGGGAATTTTACAATTTTTCCCCCCAAAAACCTTGTTATTTTTAACAAATCCAGACTCCACATCTTCATAACTAAGATTTCAGCGTCTGTTGCCACCTTAGTTACCCTAGTTAGTGACGTGTTAGACAATATACAAACAAATCACTGATGCATTCAGCTGGTCGAGGATCTATTTTTCTCCCTGCTTTGGTTCAGCGTTACCCTCAGGCAGGACAGCATAAAATCCAGGAGCCCCCCCCCCTCCCACACACACACACACGCACAGCTCTGGCTCTAAAAAAGGATTTTACCCTTGAAGCGTTATTTTGGTCCTGAAAAGCTGAAGGGCTGGAGGTGGAAAGAGGGACTGGCAGCCGTGAGAGGAGTCGGCACTCGCACAGGACAAACAAAGATGTGCTGAGCTGAGTTGGGAGAGCTGACAGAAACAGAGGAAACTGAATCCAGGTTTCACGGAGGATCAAGACACAACAGCAGTTTATTTTTATCAGAACAAATCCATTCTTTCCAGACCTAATTTTTAAGTCATTACACAACAGTTGTTTGTGTCTGGTTGGGAGGCCTTCATGAGCCCTGAGCCCTCTGCAACACTGCATCATTCATGACAGCGTATGTTTGACCTGCGTCTCTAAACAGGGGGTTCAAGAGTGCTGATCCTTTTTTGTTTGTAGATTTTTTATTCTCATGTAATAATAAGTGGGACCATGATCACTACATAGAAATATCAGCTGGGCTTATTTTTGAAACACTACCGGAAGCTTAAAAAAGAAGAAAAATTCCAAAAATCTATCATTTCTTAAGTGGGTTTTCAAGTTTTCACTATCCATTTCAGTTTTTAAATGGTTTCCTCTCATTTATAATGCCTATATTTTTGACAAATTGCTATTTTTGTTTGGATATTTATTTATTATTTAATATTTTGTGAACCATATGTCTTAAAAGGGATTTTTCCCCGAATGCAGTTGCTTTAAAATACAGATTATTCTTTTTTTTTTTAATATATGCTTTATTTATTTTGTGTGTGTGTTTAGCATAACAACGTCACACTGCGGAGCTGTCCTCTTGTTTTTTATTCCACTCCTGCCTCTTATGCCATCTGCAAGGTTTTAAAAGGCCAAACAGCTGTACAGCCTCTATCATCTGAATCCTGCCATGGGCAATCTGTTGTCCATGTCCCCCGAATGAGCCAATTTTAGCCCTGTGAGATTAGATTAGTATCTGTGTAACTGTGCACTCAACACCCAAAGGGCTGAAACATCCCTCTTCACGCAGCCACATCCAATCCCCCTACCCTGTTTTATTTCTGTCACCACAAAAAACAGAACATTATGGCTGCAACACCAAACCCTCAAGTTTGATGTGAATCCTCATTTTATTTATTCCTAACAAGATGGAAACAAGAAACAGGTTTGTGTAATGTTTTCTTAAACATACAACTAGCTACAAGTATTTAAGTATGTAAGAGCAATAAGAAAGTTGAAAATTAGGGGGAAAAACAATCTGCCGGCCCCCCAAGGTTGAAATTCAAATTTAGCACCACAAAAGCTTCACTTAGTCCATTCCAAGTGTTGCACGGCAGTGTTAGTGAACGCAGCCTGTTTGGACGCCTTTGGGTAATGGTGGTGTTTGTGTTTTTAAAACACAAAGAGCGAGATCCAGAACAGGAGCCTCCGGGGAAGAAGAGGAGGCCAAGGAAACAAAGCTGATGGTGTTCAGATATTTTCTAAACATATTTAAGACATGAAAGGAGAAAAATCAACTGTTTAATAATTCATATTTACTTTCTGTCTCATAGTTAAACAGTAAAATTACCCCCCACCCAAAAAAAAAAAAAACAGCAAACAATCTAGAGAGAAGAATCTGCTTTCTTCTTCTTTACCATGAAATTTTCCGTTGTGCTTATTTTTATCCCCAGAAAACACTGATGCTATAAGCGATTCTATATCAATAATAGACTTTGCCTTAATCTGCTTCTTGAAGTATTAATAACAAAAACTACAGACTGTTTTTTTAAGCTGGTTGTTTATTTTAAAAATAGGGAAATCAAAAATTCTTACCTAGCGAGACTATGTACTTCAAATAATCAAAATTAAATACAGTAAATGTTTTTTTTTAATTAGCAATAAAACAAAACAAGTTTCCCTTGCTGCTTATACATTTTTTGAAGAATTTGGCGACTTAATTATCCAGCAGCTATCTATGGAGTGATATTTCTGCTAGCTATCTTTCTTTGTATTCACAGAATCAAAAGGTTTGTCTAGTTTTATGTTTAGAGTCGGAATCTTCACACTTCTGGACTGCTGGTTTCAAATGTTTGGAGCCAGTTTTCTTAGGTTTTTGCTGTGGTTTAGTCAGGTTGAGTTCATGTCTTTAAAATAATACCTTCTAACACCTTGGGTCTGTTAATGTTTTGACCATGTTTTAATTTTTAGACTGAAGGCCTCACATTCTGCTTTTAGAACACCGTTTTCAGTGGAGACCCTGACTGAAGGTCATTCGCCCTGCACTACTATGTTTAACAGCAGGCATGACTCAGGAATTTGGTCTTAGATGTTTAAAGAAAACTGTTCCAAATCTTTTTTGTCTCTCGGAATTAGTAAGGCAGTTTCAGTTAATCCGACTTGATTCCAGTGAGAGTTGGACGTGACACAAGTTGGTCTTTGTCACTGATTCTGCTCAAAAAATTGTCTCTGCAGCAAGAGACAGAGGGACTTGGGTTTGGGAGCATCAGACTCATGTCTTTGTCCTTTGATGGTGACTTAGTTCCTTTGGCTTTTACAAGCCATCCCATCAAGTCTAGCTGGGGAGGTCTGAGGCTGAATGGGAAGTGGTAGAAGTGAAAATTAGCTCCTGCCAGCCATTTGGGTCTCCTAAGCAGAAAAAGCTCAAGCAAACTATTCTTTTATTATTTACGCCTTAGGTATCATGTGCACCAAGTTTAGCTAGTTGTTAGTTTTTGTTGGTTTTGAAGCTTTAACAAATGAAAATGTCATAATCACTTAAATTCTTCAAATAAAAACTCTTTTTGTCGACAAAAATTAACTAGATATCACAACAAGAAAGAGGTTGTAAAAACAACTGTGCAAGGACATGGTGGTATTTAATTACACTGGCATGAGCTGCTCCCCCCCTCCCATGCCCAGCACGCTGCCATATGTACAACATATAACGCACGCATAGGTAGCAGCAGCGCTGGAGGTCATATTTCTCAGCCATGAAAAAACAGAATGTCTTCTTCAGATGAGGAGGAGGTCTGAGGTCTGGATCTTTAGGAGTCTTAAGCTGTGTCTGAATTCCCACTCTAATCGCTAACTACTGAAAAACTATATAGTGTGGGACTAGTTAGTGCCCTGGATTTGAAAAGCAATTTGGAAATCATGCTTACTACTTTTTTTTTTTTAAACGGCATATGATGTCATCGATTTCACAAAGTGAAAATCTAATTGAGATAAGGCGTTTTGGGACGACCTTTTATGAATCCACTGTGTTCTGAAGAGGAAAATGTTGATGGTTGATTAAAAAAATAGATTTAAATACAATTTTCTTGCAAAAATTGTTCAAACTCAATGCATTTTGGTCTGTCATCAGCAATCTAGTGAGCGTTGATGCACACTGGTTTTTCACGGAGATTTCTGGGAAATTTCTAGGGCACTCGATTTTGGAATTGTAGATTCGGACAGCACTACAAAACGGTGAACGCACTTTTTACACATTTTCTACCTGAAGATATGCTCCTGTAGTTTTAGGAACCGAAAAGAAACAAAGAGAATGACACACAAAACAAACAACTTCGGATGTACTTTAACATTTTTCAAAAGATTTAAAAAACACAGAGAAGAAGAACCAGACCACTTGTGCTTCCTACTGTGAAAGAAACCACTGAGCACTTGGCTCTTGGTAGAATTGGGTTCAGACAGATGGAGAAACCTGGAAATAAAGACTGTGGTTGACAGACTAATAGGACGCAGAGCGGGGTCGAACGACTGATGGTGTGATGATGTGTGTATAGCGGCAAAAAGAGACGGTTAGTTGGGCAGGAGTAGGCATTTCAGGAGGCAAGTAGGTTTGACAGGCACACAGAGGAGGAGGATGGATGTGAGGAAATAAAGGGGAGGATTGCAACTACTGCGATTTTGCAGCACATATACTTCCTTTTTGTTACATTACTTCCAAATCTTTTGTTGAAAAATTCATTCTAATTAATAAAAAATGCTCACATACAGAGTTGTTATTTTCAATTTCACATTAAACTCTAAGGTTTTTTTATGGATAAGAGTTGATTACAATCCATAAATAAAACTGGATTTTAATAACACATTTTTAACGCATATTTTTTAACACATTGGATAAAAATGTAGCACATAGTAAGCTACTATAAAGAGACGATATCCACATTTTTGATAAGGTTTTCTGAAATAACACCTGGAGAAGTATTATTCTGCTGTTATCTTTCCCTCATGCAAATGTTTGCTGCGAGCCGGACAGCCTGCAAGGGTCACCTGATGCACCGCAGGGTTTACATCGGTTCATGACCCAGCTGCCCGCTCAAAATTAGCTCAGAAAAACACACAAAGGCTTCTTTTCTTGCTACAAAACATGTTCTACAACATGTAATAGAAATGTTTTACTTTCAAACACCAAAGAATTAGGAGAGATTTGTGGCTCAGTCTGTCAGAAAAGAAAAAGATGTCTGATGTTGATGCTTGTTTTTGGGGGATGTGCAAAAGTTTTCAACCAATAATTATGTCTTAATGGCAACTCATTCTAATATTACATAATGTTACATAGATACTGTCAGGACCTATATGAGAAAGACTGATATGCACCAGAAACTCAAACATTTTTAATAAAGAAATAAAAAAAGAAATAAAAAAGGCTGAAACAAGAAGAACTTAAAGTTAGATAGAAGTAACAAAACAGAGGACCCGAAAAAGACAAACTGAAAGCAGAACACTTAAAGTCCCACTCCAATCATCCAATCTTTTGATTTATTGTAAAAAACGTTCCCAATGGTCTTTTGGTTATGTTTATGCAATTTTTAGGCATGGAGTTCATCAGAAATTCCCCTCTGAGTTGAGGGTGGGACCGTTGCCGCAGAAATAAGCCTTCCCCTATTTCCCATCATCCCTTTGTTTACATTCTCTCCAGCTAGCTTACAGCTCCTCACAACTCCAACCTAACATTGGAGTGCAACAAAAATGGTGAGCAGTACCAGAGCTATCCAGCTGTACAATTTTGAGCTAAATGCCAGCTCAGATGAGGAGAACTAGATAGATAGATAGATAGATAGATAGATAGATAGATAGATAGATAGATAGATAGATAGATAGATAGATAGATAGATAGATAGATAGATAGATAGATAGATAGATAGAGTACTTTATTAATCCCGAGGGAACTTGCATAACCATCCGATGCTGCTCAAACATTCAATAGAAATTTAAAGTAGTTGAGTAATAAATAGTCATAAATTCATAAAATAGTCACCCCACTAAAAACAGAATAAAAGGAATAAAAATATAAGAGCAGTAAAAACAAAATAGAAGAAGTAAAAGCAAAACCATAAAAGTGGTAAAAAGTAGATGCCCGTTTAGTGACTCCTCCTCATGCCCCCTCCCCTCCCAGCAGCATTGAACAGTCTAATTGCACTCGGTGCAAAGGACTTCCTGAGTCTTTCTGTGGAGCATGGCAGAGAGCGAAGGCGGTCGCTGAATACGCTCCTCTGGTCACTAAAGAGTCCATGTAGGAGGTGACCAGTGTTCTTCATGATGCTGTCTAGTTTGGACAGCATCCTCCGCTCTGCCACCACCTCCACTGTCTCCAGGGTCCGCCCCACCACACAGCCTGCCCTCCTGACCAGACGATTCAGTTTTTTTATGTCCTTTTTGTTCGCGCAACCCCCCCAACTACAACGTACGTGGATTCATTTGTCTGCAAGTGCATGCATCAGAATGAAGCAGAGCAGTGAGACCTTTCCAGCAGACTGAGAGCTTTTTCAAACGGCATTTTTATATCTGCTACTGCTTCACCACAATTTGAATAAAGAAATACTCCTAAAGAATTTAAACGCCTTAAGAGCATGTTAAAAACGCCAAAAACACCATTTTTATTGGAGTGGTTCTTTAAATGTACTAATAGTTAAATAAGAGAAACAACTCCTCATAAATAACAAAGGAAACTTGTCGTTGATGTGACCGGGAAGGGGTGCAGAACCCAACAAAAGTAACTTCATTACAAACAAGAAAGCTCAAATATGCACTAATCCTCTGTAAAAGTAAAATCAAATGTGTGAATTATGATGTGATCTTCTGTGGTCATCCTGGAAGGGAGTAGCCAATGCAAGAAAAATAAATAAATAAAAAGAGTGGATCGCCTTAAAGATCAAATAATATCAAAATATTCTTTATAAATAGCAGATACACACCAGCACACAACAGTTACAACTATTAAAAGCAAACTTCTAGAAGAAAAACCTGAAAATGCTGCCAGAACTAAGAAAATGCTATCAGACTGACAGATAAAGCTCTCGTCTACAAACAAACAAACAAACAACCAACAACAATGAAACAACTTGGATTAAACATACTGGTAATCAAGTTATTTTTTTGTGATTTTCCTGTGGTTTTCTTTCTCTTTTTGTGCAGCACTAGAATACCACAATCTGAACACCTCCACAGCAACCAGGAGCTACTGGGTGATAACAGGTAAATTGCTCATTAGCACTCACAGATGCACAGAGCAAGGGGGCTGCTGGGTGATCAGCATCAATCGATCACTGCATTGATCTGACAAAACAGCAGTTAGTAGGATTCCTGCTGCCATGCAATTCAGCAGAATGGATTTTTATTCTTTAAATTATTCCTCTCTTTTGTCCGCCACTAACCCCCCGTCCCCCAACTCTCTTTACTCAACCTCAGCCGCTTTAGCTTTTCCTTTGCTGGGAAGAAAAACCTACTGATGCATAATTCACAGCTTCCTGACTGGGTCTCAGGGAGAAATCACTTCACATCACATTAGCCGAGAATGAATGATGGCGGTGTGTTTGTGTGAAGTCTGTCCACTGGTCCATCTCGCTTACTGCCTCTTGTCAGAGATGCTCTCCTGACAGAGACTGATCAGGCACCTGTAGGCTTGCAGGCACATCGGTTTGTGTCTGCGTGTGTGATACAGAGTGACGTCTGATCTGCAAGGCAGCGGCTTCGACAGGCAATTCCAGATGATTTAATGGAGGGAAAAGTCATCCGGCCCCTTCTAATATCCTTCTCATCATCTGCTCCGTTCTTCTCAGTATCGATACTTCCTCGATGCGTTTGTCTTCATCACACTTCAGTTTCCTTAGCTCCTAGGCTGCTTTGAGTTTTCTTTCTAACTCAGTCTTTAATGTTTATCTTTCTCATCCGTCTTTCTTTTGCTTTTCACTTTCGTCCTCCGGTAAACCCTTTTATCTATTCTTCTCACAGTGATCCAAGATGTGGACAGCTCTTCCCTGGAGGCCAACTACCAGAGCTTTGCCAGTCTCATGGAGCAGAGGCTGGCTGAACTGTTCCTGGTGGCTGGCAGGCAGGGCTCTCGTGCTGCAAGATCCCGCCGGGCCAGCACCGTGGGCGGCTACACTGTACAGGTATTCCATTCCAGTCTCAATGGAAATGCCAAACAACCCCCCCCCCCCAAAAAAAAACAAAACAAAAAAAAAAAAATCTTTGCGAATCAGGACCAGATAAAAGATACTGTTGGAAAAAGATTGTATTTGTGACGTAGAAAATACACTGGGCAGGCCAAAAGTTCTATGCTCTGATTGTGATGCATCCACATAGACGGACGTCTAAATCCATGTACGTCTTTGATCTCCTCGTCTGAGCTGGGATCTGGCTCAAAACTGTACGGCTGGATAGATCCAATTTTACTCACCATTTGTGTTGCTTCAGTAATGTTAGGTTGGGGGGGGTGAGGAGCTGTAAGCTATCAGGGGAGCATGTTAACAGAGAGCTCAGTTAGGGGTGATGCGAAGGGGGTTGGTGTTGCTTCGCGCCTATGGTCCCCTTATCAACTCAGAAGCAACTTTTTCATGTACTACTGCCGCTCTGCAGAAACTATGGAGGGGAAAACGACACAGGTTTTCCTGATTTTGCCTAAAAACTGTATAATCATAATTTAAAGACCACTGGAAACGCTTTTAGAATAAGTTAAAGTGGCACTTTAAAAAATCCTTGACATCGGGTCAGAACATTGACATTAACATGACAGGAGTTTCTGCTGATCGAGAAAGACCTTTATATCGATATCGAATCCATCTCACATTATCTTCCATGTTTGTTCTCTGACAGCTGCATTGTGTTTTGAGTTCATTCAGTAGTTTTGATTTTTACATAAAGCTTGTAAATGTTGCCTAATTGGAAAAACGATTTTGTGCAGCTCAAATATATTTCTTATATCTACATATTTGACATATAACCTCAATTTATTAGATTAATGCTTAGAAATTAAAAGAATACTTAGATTCTGTTAGAACCAAAGCCGGTTGAAACTGCTTTAAAAAAGAACATGTTTGAGATTCACTTCTTTCTTGCTATAAAGCAGCTGCAGGGTTGTTGTGGTGATGATGGGTTGAGATAGCAGAACTCCGCTTATCTGAAATAAAACCATTCGTGAGCACATAAAGTTAAGAGGCATGTGTGATGTTATTTCCTGTTTATGTCACCTCCCAGCTCAGTATTCTGGATTGTGCATCTTCTGACTCCTGCCAGACGCTGACACTTTATACGTGTGCTTCAGGGTTTTACAGCCTTCACATATGACCAGCTTTTGGGTTGCAGACTTGGAGACAGAACGACAGGGAGGAGGTGTAGTCTGGAGGAAAACCTCCAGCTAAATAATTACATATCCCCCCTTTATGGCAGAAATCAAATTACCAGACGTGATTAAACTGTGTGATGTGTTTGTCAAATTAGAATGTGTTTGATGTATGATGAAAGGAAATGGAGATTTCAAGTGACTCAGCTATCCCGAGTGTCTGAACAGAAGCTGGCTTATCTTACAGCCCATGCTCAACTTGATCAAAGACCCCAGATTTGGAATTTTGATTGGGCCATAGATATGGCAGACTGCTGGCGTGGAAAGATAATGGATTTTTCAAAATTAAATCTGTCCTCAGGTTTGAGTTTCTTTGCCAACATTGTAGATATTTAAACTTTGTCTAATTAAAACTTTCTTTTTAATAATCCACTTGTTCGCTGTGACGCAGATGGTGAGCATGCGGCGGCTTCCGGGTCCCAAGAACCCAGCAGAGATGACTTACTACACCCAGCTGAATGGGGAACCCATCAGTGGAACCAATGCTGCAAAGACCCTCAGCAGTCTGGACTCCCAGACTATGGCGCTGACGCTGGGATACTTTGTCCAAGTGCAGGCTGAACGTAAGCTGCTCCATGCACTGTCATAGAGGGAATCAAACTGCTTTTGCACAAGAGACAGAGTAGACAGTGAAGCATTAATGAACCTAAATGTTCCCATACATTTGACATAATGATTTAAGGTTATTCCTTCTTCTGGCAACAAATAGATTCTGACAATAAAAACCATTTAAGCAACATGTTTACATAGAAAGCAGAGAATTTAATTTGGACTGCAGTGCTTTAAAGGTGATCATAATCTAAACTGGATTTTCTGCAAGGAGGTGTAAATGCTGATCAATCCCTTTTTTTTAAGTTCTGTCCAGCAGCAGAGCAAACAGATAAGAGCTGAAGGGCTCTTGTGTTGGACAGATTTTACTGTTACAATAGGCTTCAGACTCACAAAGTGTATATTTGTGTAAACCCATTTTGTCTTTGAGGCTAAACTTTGTTTCTATCAATGATGTTTGTATACATTTTTCTCTGGACCGGACAAAAAAAAAGAAGAAGAGAGAAGTAGAGAGTGGGATGTTAGACATGGGGGATAAGGGTACAAAGGAAGGGGAGGAAAAAAATGAAAAAATCCCCCGTGACCTTATTTTCTTTAATAAAAACGTTCCCAGTGGTATTTAGATTATGATTATGAAGTTTTTACCTTTTTAAATTGAAATGTCACAACTTAAATGTCTTAAAAAGCTATATTTCATATTTATCTGAAGCCTCTGTTTCAATAACTCCTCTACATGGGCGTGGCCATTGGTGCTGAGCTGAGTAGCCCCGCCCTCAATCCCCCTTTCTGCAAGCTGTCTTGCATGAGTGAAGAGCCTTCAGACTCAGTCAGAGCAAGAACACAAATGTGGATAAACATTTGGGACTTTAACTTTAAGTCCAGTATTGGACGCACGCAATGCAGCAACGTGCCATCTTCTCTTGTCTTGCACCTGTGCTTGTGCACGCTGGACAGGGAAGATCAGGGCGCTTGTGCAATGCACGTGCTACTGGGCAGTTGTGACATCACAAAAGCTCATTAATTCAAACCGACCATCTTTACGACAGTTTGAGAGCGATTTAAGAGTGTTTAAAATACTGAGAAATGCAAAAATTAAATTATTTTTTTATTACATTTGTTCTCTTTCATAAAAAATGCCTCAAGTACATGTCAAAAACTTTAAAAAAAACAGGATTTTCATTGTAGGAGGATTTTATAGAAGTTGGAGGGTGAGTAAGGGTTAAGGGGCAAGCTAGCTTTAGAGCAAAACCGCAAAATCTCACAAAGAATGATTTCCTCATTTCTATATAAACAAACTGCTTGATTTAAACCAAAGTGATTTAGCAGATTACTTTTCTTTGTAATATAATTATTTTTTTAAAAGAAAAAGATTATTGTTGTTGTATAATTTTACTTTTTTGCGTTACCTTTTTACCTTAAAAAATGTTGTATTAAATTATATTATATTAATACAATCATCTAATATTAATTGTAATAAATTATATTGCAGCTGTATTCAAAAGAGTTACTGAACTTTATAAACCCATAGTTTGCAGCATTGTTAAGCACAATAGTCTTTTGAGGAATCTTGGTACATCTTATATGGCGTAAAGAGAAAGAGATGTGGAAAACTTTGCAGAACAATTAATGAATGTTTCTGTCCAGAGATGCAAACTTGTTCACAGAAGAACGTGAAGGTGAGGCTTGGAGTCAGATGGTTGAGTTTGAATCTCTTTCTTTGAGTAGAGCTAATAAAAGTAGCAGAGATAAAATTCATTCCGGGTGAGTAACAGCCAGAAGCAAAATTCTGGAGAGACGGCACTTCATGTCCTAACCTTCCACCTGCCCAAACATGAAACATTTCAGCATTTCTGGTGTTCTTTGAGTGATGGGTTCATAAAATCCTCAAAATCTGACTTTTTTGTTTCTAAGACTTCTTTAGCACCCTGAGCAAGCCAAAATAATTTATAAAAATATTTTGAACTGTTGGCCTTTGTTAACGAAAGCGATTCTTCCCAGTTAAACGGTTGCACTGTAAGAAGAACTAAACCGTAATTCTTCCTACTGTGTCACAGTAACTATGACGCTAGTCGGCATTTGGGTTTTACATTAATTTACATACATTTCCATAATATGCTGAAATAAAGCTGCTGGAGTAGAACACATTCAGAGTGATGGGCTGCAATTTTTGTTCTTCATTGTTTTGTTCAGGACTTTATATTATTTTTGGAGATTTTCTGGCTGTACATCATTAAATTTACACCGTAACAGCTTGAGAGGACAAAATGTTCCCTCTCACCTTTGCTGTCCTGCATTTTCTGAGAATCTATAATTAATAAACTGGAGAAACACCAATAAACATCCGAGCGCTTCGCAGCTCCTTCTAACCGTGTTAAGTCTGGGAACAGAACACTCTTCTATAATTTGTTTTCTTTGCTTTAATGATCTGAAATTAAATTGCAAAAATTCTCACCATAAACAAACATAAACAGATCTTTGGGACAAAAGCCCAAAACATTTGAAGTAAAAAAGGTTTATAATGCCCTATTAGCCTTTATTTTTAATTTACTGTTTTTTTGCAGATAGCCACACTTGTCAATTAAACTGGAAAGATTATAGATCTTTATACTTTGTTGCCCTTATATGGTTGAGCACTTTTGTTACTAAGCTAGAAAAGTGCTTTATAGATAAAGTTTGGTGTGATTGAATATATAGATTGTGTTAAAGAAAATGCAGTAAGAGGAGCAAAAAATGTTAGCAAGGGATCAGTAAGTAAAATAAAATCTGTTGAATGTTAAAATGATAACAAAAAATTAAAATTATAACAATCATAACTGATTAAGTGAAGTTATGGATTGATTTTTCACACCAAAAATAAAAGTTTACTCATCATTACATCAACATTAGCATTTATTAGATTTTTATGCTTCCATTTTTGATATGTTTTCTTTTTCTTTGGTTACAACCTGTGATAATGCATATAGACATACACATAATAGAAAAGGAGAGTTAGTCCCAGTGCGATTTCAAGAAGCTTCAACTCCTCTCGGTTGGACGGTATCATATTCCTGGCCCACATAGTTTTTTCCAGCTCAGAGCCCATTCCTATAAGATGCTAATTCTCATTCTGGCAGCTCCACACTTGGCTGCAAACCTTTCTAGTCCGAGTTAAAGGTCATGGCTTGATGAAGCCAACATATTGAATTATATTATATTATTATATGATCTTTAGGACCCCACACTGGAGCCCTTTTGTCTCCTGACTGCACTGAGAAATTCTGTCCAAAAGTGCTGAAAAAAACAGAATGTGTTGCAAAGGGCAACTCCGACAGAGTCAAACAGCCACTGGGACTGTGTCTGACTCAGTATTGGCAAAAGGATCCCATGCCTCCAGAGTTACCCCATGCAGAATATCCTTCGGGTGTGTCCTCCACATCCACAAACCTCACATGGGCTGGCTGAGCAAATCTACTCAGTGACGGTTCTACACTGAATTGTTCCCCGGGCGACACCCTGCCAACATTTATGAACTAATTATACAATGAAACCTTAGTGTTACAGCAGACACATGAGTCATAACGGGCTAAGAGTTCCGATTAATGTTACAAGTAAAGGTATAGCAAAAGTTTTAAAAGAAATAAAAGCATATAAAATACACATTGCAACATTTAGGCCTACTTCGGTTTTAGTCATCGACTACAAAACAAAAGTATTGGTTGTTGACATCATTGTGGCAAGTAGCACTAGAAAACATGCATCCCCAGATATGAGGACAAACACTTTTTCTTTATCTCGCTTCTCCTCTTCTTCTTCTTTTTTTTTTCTAAATGGGGCACCAGATGGTGTTGACCTTTTTTTGTACATCGCTCTGGTGTTTTGGCGCTTGACAATAAACTTCCCCACCAAATGCGACGACTAAACCAATGGTGACCTCATCGTTTTTAGGAATTTCACACAAAATTAACAAAAATTGCAGAAATGTTATATTCCTGTGATAAAATGGAGGTTATAAAATGTCATGGTATGACTGGTTTTTTTAAACATTTTATAAAATAAATGATTAAAATGATCAAGCGTCTGCTTAATAATAAATTATAACTGTCATAATGTGTAGGTTACTGTTCAATTCGGGACTGAATTTAGAATTTTACTTAACTAGTGGATCTCTGTTAGAACTAAACAGAAGGGGGGCTAATATTGTGCCCTGGGGTACACCACAAAGAATTTTTAAAAGTTCTGCACCTTTGCTTTATTATTTAAATATATATATATATACAAATAAATTATTTCAAACTTTTCTGTGTACACAGCTGTCGTGAAGACCCCGCCTAGTAATCTATGGATCATGGCCGTTCTGGTGCCTGTCTTCTTGTTAATGGTGGTGATTGGAATGGTGTCCTTCATCTTATGTAAGAGGAACCGAGTCATTTTTAAAACTGGCGCCTTCAGGACATTTAAAACCCGCTCCAAGGTAAGGTCCTGTTATTTGACCTATTTTTTACACCTTTTTTGTTTTTGTATCTTTCCTTTTACTCACTTTTTCTTCACTTCCTACTTTCTTCTTATCTCTTCAAATTCACTGTCCTGCCCGATATGTTCAACCATCCCTACTTTTAAGATCCTAGAGGTTGAATTTTCTTTAAAGTGTCAGCAAGATTATTTAACAGCTGGAAAGCACTTGTGTCAAGCTTCTCCTTCAGGTCAGAATAATTAAATCCATCCGGCCGCACGAGTTTGTTTTTTTCACTGCCCAACACCCTGTGGTCTCTGCTAATCATGCATGTGGCAAAGACCAATCGGGTAAAAACAAGTACGCTGTGCTCATTGAACTGGAAGAGAACCTTTAGGGGTAAGCGTTGGCTTCTCCACAATAACAGTGTTCACTTAAAATCTGCTCAATTGAGCTTAACCAAAAATCAATCATTTTCAAATAAGCGTGAGTACTCTGAATTTCTACCAGATGGTTCTATTGGGTCAGATGGTTGTCCTGGACGCAGAGCAGAACATGACGCCAGAACAACAGCTGTTTGAGTCACGGCAGTCAGCGAAGTGGTAAACATGCAATCAGCCTGCCAGCTTCATCTGTCATGAAGTGGCTCTTGATTTCACTTGAATCCAATAATCCAAAAGTGGATTTTGCATCATTGTTGGCTGCAGTTGATAACATCTTTTAGCCACACTCAGATTGGGTCTAATTAAACAGATCTAAGTCTCTTTAATGCAATTATTAAACCGGTTTGCTCGATATTTTCCTCACAAGATTAGAGACTGAAAAGCTTTGATAAAAGTGATTGGGCAGTAACATACCTACAACTTTAGCCCTGCAAATATGCAGCAAGTAATTAAGCGTTTCTATTTTATTTATTTTATTCTCTGTTCTGGACTGTGTCTAAAAATCCAAATTGAAAAACAAAGGTCTTTGGTCTTTACGTGAAATTTTCACAGATGTGAACCACTTAAGTGAACAACGTAACCCTTGTGCTATCCTAAGCACTTTAACATTGGGAGTTGGGTCATCTAGACCCACTAGACAGTGCTCTGAACCTTTTTTCTTCAATGATTTGTGATCTTCACTGGTGTCCATGGAATACATGAAATCTTTCCACTTTTATCCACCTTTGTCATGGTAGGGAGAACACGTCAATGGAAGGAGGGGTCATCTAAGATAGCACAAGGGTTAAGAAGTACGAATAAACCATGCAAAGAATGTAAATCAACTTAGAACATGAACCATGCGCGATTATTGCACTGTTAATGTGCAATTCATTAGTGATTTGTGCGTCAGTTACGTAATAATTGCGTATAAACTACGTTAAATATGCGTATACTGCGTAATTCTCAACAGACCAAAAATTCTGACGAGCTCAAAACAGTATTCACGTAAAGCCCTGTGGGTGGAAACCCTCTGCGGACATCTGCTCACAACAATGAATGACGAACGCAAGAAACACGTCACGGAAGACATCATTTCATAAGTGGAGCATGAGCAAAATGTACATTGTGGCTGTGTGACGTTGCCTTTAAAAGAGTGGTACCTGCTATGGTGATATCACAAATACAAAATGATGATTATTTTTTAGATTTAAGAATACTGTAAATAAAAATAATCTGAAAACAAAAAAATATGTTTATATTTGTCTCTTCTATTTTAGTCTATTTTTTTCTTTTTTCTTTTATTCTGTTATTATAATGACCCATCCCTGACCTTTTTTACTTTGACTCTTCCCTTGTTTAGACTTCATATCGAAGGGAGGGCAGTTACCACCACCAGGTATTAACCAATAAGCCAAAATACAGACTGTCTGAGGCCGAATGATTGATTGAATGAATGAATGAATGAATGAATGAATGAATGAATGAATGGGCTACAGTTTTTAAAGGTAGGAGCCTCCCCCTCCCTTGTTGGCTGTCTGTAGCTCTTTGTAATGCTTGTTGCTGTTGCCGGGTAAAGTTGTGCATGAGGCTGCTGTGTTTTGGACACCACCGACTCCACCGTTCTCATTGGCTGGGAGATCAATAAAAAAAGGAGGGGGCACTGAGGACATGTGAAAAAATGAAAATGGGGTTTTAAGATTCACCAGCCGGTTCCCTTTGATTGACTTGTGTAGACTTGAGTCGATGCAGTGCATTAACAAGGAAAGGCTGACTCGTAAAGGCAGCCAAATAACATCCAGCTTGTCGGTCAGAGGAAGGACATAAATATGAACTACAAAAAAAAAAAACCTGACCCAAGCCAGTCTATTTTTAAATTGTAGCATTTATACAACATTAGCTCAGGTTGTGTCAACCTATGACCATTTCGTTTTAATGTCACGCCAGTTGATTAACCCCCTCATTGGGAGTGGTCTACAAATTGGATTTCCTTTAAAACGATATTGAAATATTTCAAATTTAAAACCATCAGCCACTGAGCTTTAGTAAAATTGGTACATGTCAGCTGCTGTACTTGTAGGTTAATTCAGTCCTGCCCTTCACCTTTTTTAAATGCAAAATGAGTACAGGTGGGATTCCGGTGTGTGCTATACAGCTGTGGTATTGCATAGCAAATAACTGGATGTGCATTTTTGTTCATGACAAAGTTAAAACTCCTGCATTTCAGTATTCTAGTTTAGAGGTTATACCTGCAAACCCAATATTTTTTTTTATCCCACAGTTTGTGTTTTGCAAGAAACTGTCAAACAACAAGAGAGATATGAGGTTGTGTTAGTGTTACTGCAGCCTGCAAACATTGTCTTTTACCTACAGCAGTGTTTATCTCCCCCCAATGCAGAACAGTAGAATCTGTAAACAAACAATGAAGACGTGTCAGACTTATATACATGTGGGAATAACAAAATAACTTTTTTATAACACACTCCCTGATGGAGATGAGATAAAAACTACTCAGTTACAACTGAAAAACTAAATGGCCATGTTGCACTGTAGGCATGTAAAATCCATTCAGCAGGGGCGCATGATCAAAATAATGAGGACCTTGTTTTAAGGTTTTTGTTGAAAACCTTGCAAACTTTTTTGAGACATCAGTAACTGTCATGGGACACTTAATATGCTTACACCATACGTGAATGTACATTGTCAGCATCTCATCGTCACTTCTAATTTCAACTTACTGGCTTAACTACTCAGCTATGTAGTATTTGGCTATTTTCCAAACTAAAGTCAAAGTACTTGAGACATGTAGTAATTGTTCCAAAGTAAACATTGAAAAAAAACGTTGATTATATATGCATTATGCTACACTGACCTTAAGATGTTGCTCTCTGCCTACAGCAAGACCCAATCATTATTACAAAGGAAAGGAAGAAAACAAATATAAAATAACACCATGCAGACATGCAGTCTAAAAGAAGCAAATTATAGAAATGTACAGGTCATATCAGCTTGCAACTTATCAATAAAGCTCAGCAGCTGTTGGGCCTCATGTTTCTGGGGCAACTGATCCTATTTATGCCTTAGTCACATGGATTATGGGTTGTTCGGGGTTGCAGACAGGAGCGGCTGCATCTCAGGGGGAATGCAGATGGGTCTTGCAGCTCCCTTGAAGCTCGTGTGGCTACCTTAAGGGACGTTCTGAAAAGGAAACGTACCATTGTCAAATGTGTTGTAAGTATATTGTTAAGTATTTGTGAAGATAATTTAAGTTACACGCACTTATCACATACGGTTGATGGTGTCATACGTTGCCCTTACGTCACACTCTAGTCATTAGTAAGGTGTGCGCTGGCTCTTAACTGACCGTGCGCTAATGCTGCATGCACGAGGTGTGCAGGTAAGAGCCCAAAGAGGCTCACACAAACTACGCTGATTGTCTAGTTTCCAAATTTCTAAAAGTCAGGCTGCAAGCATGAAGCACGCAACTTATCAGTTTAACAGGACTAATGGGCCCCTGGCACAGCGCGTAGGGGCGTTGAAAAAATGAAATATCTTTATGCTGTGCCTGCATCTCACCTACTTCATCCTTACTTAACCTTATGTGTTTCAGTGTTCGCTATGACCTGTCGCCTGCAGCCTGCCTGTAGAAAATGTTGGGCTCACAGAGCGGTCTACAATCTTAAATTTTCATGCAGGCCACCTGTGTGCTTTATACAGGTTTAGCCATTTCTTGCCCACAAAGAGCCTCTATCCACCTGTAAGGGCATTGTGACTAAGGCATAACCAGGAGCTGGACCTTGTAGTTTTGCTTACTGGAGCTATAATACTGTAGAAGAAGTCCAATGTTGCAGAGAATTATGTTAAGTCAAATGTCTAAATGTCAGTCTGAAGATTTAAAAGAAAACAATTTTATCTGTAAGAACTCCTAAGGCATCATCTGTTCCAGAACATATCTGCAAGGAATCCATGTTTGGAAATATGTTCTGTTACGGCTATCCAACCAGATTGTTGAACAATATTAGTCCATCTCCTGTAAATGTTGGGATGTGTGATTAATTGTCTTCATAGCCCTTCTTAACTATAAGGTGCCATTGGAAGGAACTAAAGCTGCTGATCAATACTGTGATTTATATCAGTGCTGCATGTGTATTGAAGCATTAGAGCGTGATTCTGCAGCGTCGGCTCAGTTCATCACTCTGCCGCTCAGCCAGAACCGTCAAATTGGCTTTTCCTTCCTCTGCATCACTTTGAATAGGTGTGAAAGCCTCGGTTAGCAGGCTCCCACGTGCACTACAATGGAGGTATAAAAGGCAAAGTGCAAGAAACCCATTTTTCATTTGTAAGGTGTTTCAGGGCAAGCACAAAGCTGCAGCTGCTATTGAAAGGGCTGATGGTGTTTTGCTGCATCTTTTTTTTAGTAAACAGAACTTGTACAGCTCACTTTAGTTCCTTTAGTTTCTCTTTTCACTTATGGTTCTTTGGCTCAGTCAAGCCAACCCCCCTGTTGAGCTGAGTTGATGAGGCCATGAGCTGCACCTCATCAAGCTCCTTTTGGTTAAAGCCATGGGTGCAGAAGAGTGTGTTTGATTTTGAAAGGACGGCTAATTTGGTGACGCACTTGGGTCATGTCTGAAATCTTTTAGCAACAGAATTGGCGGGACCTTCTGTTTTGTCGTCCTCTGTTGTCTCCCTTCCTCTGTCAGTTCTCTAAATGAATGAGGAGAAGCCTCCTATTCATCTGTGTCAGACTGATCAGAGGCCCGCACCGCGCCACAAACTCTGTCTGCAGCCAAAGTCTTCATTACTCTGGCTCGCTCAGACAAGATGAAACACGGCCATGTTAGATCCACACACTGGGGAGAGGGGCTCAGTAGAACACACAATTAAAAAAGAAGGATGTGTATTTTAGAGTGAAAAAGCAGGGTGAAAAAAAGACAGATTGTGAGTCATGAAACAAAATAAAGGTTTCAAAGTCTCTATAGCTTTTTCCAAGGTTCCTTCGTCTGACTTTGTCATTTCCAAGACTCCTCACAGTCTTGACAGCCATCACCAGACAGCAAATAAGTAACCCCAGCAGGTTGAGAAATGGTAATGTTGGATGTATTTAGAGCAGAACATCCAATTATTTGCCCCTCCCCTTGCTCCTGTGCTGTCCTCTCTTCACCTGTCAAAAACACCTACAGTCCAACTCCCCTCAAAACTGCGAGCGGTGAGTCCATAAACCAAGGATGTATGCACTCCCCATACATTCTCCACACAGCTGCCAACACACATCACTTCAGAGAGGAAGCTCACACTCTGAGGAGGTGAGAGCCGCAGTGTGTGTCTTTGCTATACAAGGAGTTGTATTCATTTGTAGTCCTGTCCCCTGGTTCGCCTCTTGCATTTGGAGGCGCAGAGGTGTGTATCACCAATGAATTATTAACAGCGCCGCCTTACCTCACATGCCCTCCAAGTTGAGATTGCATCATCAGATGTATTAGGCATCCTAATTTGGAGCTGCTTTAAATAGAAAACGGGAGAGGAAAAAGAAATCTGTTTGGTTTGCTTCGTTGTGTAACTCAAAGCTGGTGTTTTTCTCCTTATCCCCGCTGCTGTTCTGTATTCATCCAACTGAAAGACGTTTAGTTTTTACAAAGCAAGTGCTCAGGCCTGGGAGGCCTTATCGAAACGCTTCTTCTGGTGCCTGTTTAGCATTCTGTAGAATTGGTGCAAAACCTATTACTTCAAAGGTGCTGTTAAGCTTGATTATTTATTTATTTATCAACTTTTCATTTTGATAGCTTCTCTGTTTGGACGCTGATAAAAAAAAACGGGCTAAAGAGGATTGTTGGCGCAATTACATTTATCTAAATTAGACCCAACATTTATCTGGAAGTTTTTTTGGCAGCAGGAAAGGCAACTGAGCTCGTCAGCCGTCAGGGATTCTGACAATTCCTTTAATTTCCTCGCTGCCACTTTAAATAACATTTTTTTAACTTGTTATTTAGCCTAAATTCTAAACAGTTACACACAGAGGATACGTACAAAAAAAGAAAACAAAGTGTGCAGACAAAAAAAACACATTTGATCATAACAAGACCTCATTAAGAAACAAAAATATTTTTTTATTAATCAAATGGTAAATTAAGGATTGATTTTATGTTATTTTAGAATAATTTTCTCTGCAGGCCCAACAATTGCTCTTTATTAATATTTGTGCCGTCGTTTTAAAAGTCCTGGATTAAAAAATGTTTTAATACTGCAAACTGTACAACAACAATTACTTAAAAATGTTATTTTTTGAGGCTTATGGTTAAAAAATTAGCAAGGGAATAAAATAATAACATACAGCAAGTAGGTGTAAGCGCAAAAGCAAATCAAGAAACAGACATCAGTTAAGACTAGATATGTAGTCTTTTGCCACTTGAAGTGGCTGCAGCTACATGAAATAATTTAAAACATTAAAGTTTAAAAAAATAAAATAATAATAGGAAAGGGATAAGTATTTTAAACTAGTTTACTTATTTTTTAACTTAGTAGATTTGTTGGACATGTTAGTCGTTTTACCCTATAAATAGACTTAATTAGTTTTAAACTCCATTTTATTGATTGTCTGTTGTTTTAAACCACATCCACCAGAGATTGTTTTAAAGCTTTAGACTTTGCATTTAAGTGTTCTGGTATATGTGCATCGTTAACATTACAATTTTAAACTAAAAAACCCTTTCAATATTCTGGCAGCATTAAAAGGTTTTATTTGTTTGCATCTTGGTGGTGGTAAAACAGCTTTTTTTTCAATACATGGTGAACTTGGTGCTTTTCTGAAGAGCTTTTGGGATTTGAGGAACAAAGCAGAAGAAGTTTTCCGAGCTTCTACTTCAGCACGAAGTTAAATTGACTGATATATGCAAAGATTAGATCCCCTCACCTTATTCTGGCCTTTTTTATTTCCATATTTAACATAGAGAACATTATGAATGTTAAAAAATGTAGACTTTTCAGCTTATATGTGACTGTAACTAACACTTGTGGACCTGGCTGGCCTTTTGCATTAGATGCATTGCTGTTTGATGTAGACGTATGACATCATCACCATTTTTTAAAATAATTACATCACCACATCTAAAACCATACTTTAGTCTGGATTTGAGATGTGTATATTCTGCATCTGCTTCCTCATAAAATATTTTTGCATGAGCTTTTGATGTTATTGGCGTGCTTTAAGGGCTGATCCATCAGGTGAAATAGCCAAAGAAGCACATCATTAATATGCAGTGAAGGGACGGGAAGTCTGATGCATTTTTAACAAAGCTAATTTCAGTCTGTTAATGGCTTCATCCCTAAACATTCATACTGTTTAACATTACTGACCAATTTTATGACCTTTTTCTCTCCACCAGCCTGTCCAGGGCTTCGACTATGCAAAGAAGCACATGGGTCGAATTGGCGATGAGGCAGTTTCTGTTACCAAGGAGACTCTGGCGTTGGGGCTGCCTGTGCGAGATGCTCCTCTGACCCTGTCGCTGGATAAGAAGGTGCACCTGGATGGGACAGGAGGCAAGAGACCACCATCGGCTGATATACACAAAGGAGGGTAAGAAAGTTTTGATATTTCCCATTAAATTGTTTGAAGGGGCTGAAAATGCAATTTAAGTCTTTTTGGTAAATAATAGTATTCGCTTTTTTGTGAGAAATCACAAGGATCAAGGATAGAAAAGTTCAGCAAACCTCTTTTTTTGTTTAAAAATATATACCTAACACTGTTATAAAAGTAGCAAAACAAAAACAAAGTAATAAAATGTCTCCTAGATTCTTCATAAAAACAAGAAATTAAACCTTCTAAACCTACTTAATCTGTTTTGGGGTCATTGGGTTGCTGGAGCATATCCCAGCTTCTGCTAGACAAAGGCGAGGTACACCCTGGATGGTTTGTCGGTCCATCACAGGGCCACACAATCACACACTCTCACATTCACACATAGGGACAATTTATAATCCCCAATTAACCTGTGAATAGGGTTGTGTATCTTTCCCACTCACTCAGCGCATCTGGAAACATGGTCCAAGAATCGATGCATAAAAGATTTAACTAACTTTGTAGTGACACGATGCAGTCCGATTCTTTTACCAAAATCAATACAATTTTGATATTTGTTATTGATTTTGCATTAAAATGCCTTTTAACAGAGAAACTCTTCTTTTTTCTTACTGCCACTTAACAGCTTCAAACATAAAAAGCTAGCATTTTGGCTCTTTTAGATTGTTCTGTTCTTTGGGCTTAAAAAAGTGTTTCATGTCAATTTCTTTAGGTAAATTAACGATACCTCTGTTGCTCGAGCAATTTTTGGACACATGTCTGATAGTTTTGGACTGTGGGAGGAAACTGGAACACCTGGAAAAAACCTACACATTTATTTGATTCGATTTGATTTTTTGATTAGAAATTGTTTATTTCAAGCAATCAAATAAAAATACACAAAAGCAATACAATCATCAGTTATACATTCATACAGTAACTAATAAACTTAGGATAATTAGGCATATTAATAAATATTGCTTGAAAGGGAGTGGAAGGAAGCAAACTTATATAATCCCACCCCGTTATACTGTAACCATTTTATTACATGATTTATCAATATCCGGTTCCTAGCTTATCAGGAGAACACGCGAGAAGGGTACAAATGAGGAATAGAAAACTGTGTACAATTGAAGCACAAAAGTTTTGAAATAACCTTCATAAAACGAAGAAGACTAAGGTAAAGTTGTCTGACCTTTACTGCTGGCAACACTCAAGATCAAAAACACTTTTCCTACTCGAGTCAGTGATAGAGTAGGGAACTTGGACTTCTTCAGACACGGACTCCTTCATCAAGTTTTAGAAAAAAAACGACAGAACATGTTGGAACTGTTTCAGGCAACACTACATTAATGGCTAAAGAAATGTTTATGAATAGCCTAATCAAAGCCAGGACTTCACCAAGAATGAAACATATTGTCAAGATGTAAAAAGAATTTAATTTAAAACCATAAAAAAGAGATTTTCTTCAAATTATTTATTGCATACAGCAGTGAATGGCAAAATCTTTGATTAACCCAAACTCTAATCAGCTTTTTTTTTCTTGTACTTTAACAAAAAAAAAAGCAATTAACAGTTAAAATATGCTGAATTAACTTGTGCAGGCTTCCAGCTATTCCAGCAGACATCACTGCTAACTTCATTAAGCCCCATTCATAACAATTGATCACTGGTTGTACATTTAAATTGTTGGTGCTGAGACTCAGTGTACAGATCATAAGCCGATCAGACATTAAATGTTCCTGCTGGAAGTCTTGTGAACAACAACCGTAAATTTCTGAAGCAGCTGCTGGAGTCAGGAAGCGAGTCATTTATAAACCACAAGCTTCTGGGTAGTAAACTCCAGGCGTCAGTGTGTGTTTGTACATCACCGTGTTAAGCTAGAGAGAAGCCACGAGTAAGCACCGCCGACGCCGAACAGATTGATGTGATCAGAAAATGACTCCGGAGTCAATCAGAAGCTGTTTGTGGAATCACGAAAGGAAAACAGAGATGTTTACTTTGTGAAAACAGTAGCATGAAACCAGGCTTTCACGTAATGGTCAAAGAGGATGAGGCAGAATTCCAGGTTTGGTGTAGAAAAAAGCATTTCCAGTTTGTGTTTCATGAGGTCAGGGCACAGGTGAAATTCCTAAATAAGGCGCCAATCTCAAACATCATTTTCAATCACAAAC
This sequence comes from Oryzias latipes, assembly GCF_053564925.1. Classification (NCBI taxonomy): domain Eukaryota; kingdom Metazoa; phylum Chordata; class Actinopteri; order Beloniformes; family Adrianichthyidae; genus Oryzias; species Oryzias latipes. The sequence continues at coordinate 26,809,941 of NC_136242.1, read as the reverse complement.
TTTTCTATTAGCTCTCTATCTTCACATTTAACGCGTCAATTAACCAGTATATGTTCTTCCAGAAATAAAGGATCTTGTACGATCCTTCACTTTGTTCTGACTTGAATGAGTTAACTAATGGATCTCCAGAAATGTCCTGAAAAATAATAAAATTAGCTTTATATCTGTGTTCTAACTTCAAAAATAAACAGAATTAACTCGAAGAAAATGTTTTTCTTCTAAGCAAAAAGTGTTAAATTGTCCGAATATACTTGTCAGATAAATGCATCTAGACATTAAAGAAAAACACAATTATAAACAACAAACCACAACAAGAATCAAGTTTCTCATGCACGAGGGAGAGGAGCAAGAGTGACAGAAAACGTCTACCACGCTTCTCTTCTCAAAGGTCTGCCTCTCCCTGTGCACCTTTTATTAAGAACACAAGAAGGAGGTAACATTTTCAAGACAAAGAGGAAAAGTTCATTAGGGGGTGTCATATAATGACCCATTTGGTTGGATTCTAACTTCAAACAGTATCCCTTATCAGCTCAGGACAGTGTGTCGTAAACCCCTCATCCTGGGTGGGAGATGAGAAGCAGATGAACAAACACACAACTGTTTTCAGAAGAGGTCAATCTGAGTTAACATTTAAAGACACGTTTAAACAAATACATTTAAACAATGATAATAATAAAACAATTTCCTTCACAATACTTTAAACTGTTTCAAAAATAACTACCTGTATTAAGAGTTGACATGTTCAGGACAGTGACATCACATCAAAAAGAAGTTTAAAGTTAGTCTAAAGAAAAATGACAAACTAGCATCCCAACTCTGTTTAGTACGAAGCTTTTTTCAAATGCAAAATCACAAATAAAATGATTTTTTTCTGTAATTAAACTAATGTAAAATGATTACTGGGGTATAAAACCTTCGGCTAAATCTGTTTTTCTCAACTATTTTCAGGCCATGGACCGGTTTAATGTCGGACAATATTTGCATGGACCAACCTGTTTTAGGCTGAAGCTTGTGTCCGTATTTTAAAAAAGCAGCATCCTCGAAACATTATCGGTTGCTGAATATTATGCATAATTATTATGGTGTATGGGAACAAGTGTTGCGATAAATCCATATATCTAGTAGAAATCCTGGTTTTGTCTGTTAAATGTAGTTTTTTTTTCTTCTTTTAAGTCAAAGAACCAGTTCAAACCACTTCAGCTCCAAAAATTACCTTAATTTGGATATACCGGTACTTAAAGCAAAAACATAAGTGATTTCTTTCCATAGCTGGAAATAAACTCAGACATCAAGGGGTTAACTTTGCTACCTTGAGGAATTCAGTGAAGCGTTCGGCAAAGCCGCCTTTAAGAAATTTGCAGATGTATTTTTGACCGATGTGTCAAGAATGAGTCAAATGTGGTGGGAGAATCTAGTAGTTTTCCAAAAATAAAGCTTCCTTCAGAAAAATAAAATGGAAAAAAAATGTTGATAGAGTTTTTTTTTTCTTTTTACAGCCCGGTCCATGGCCATGACCCGGGGTTGGGGGACCACTGGGCTAAAGTCACAGACCTAATGGATTTTTTAAAACATGACTCATGGGAATCATACACTTTATCTGCACAACAAAAAACATCAACAAACTTGTTTATTTCTGGAATGATCCTTCCAAAACCAAAACCAACTCAAAAAAGAACATTCAACACTTTAAACGGAAAATAAATAGATTTATTCCCGTTTATCACCATGTCTGTGTCATTTTCTCACCCACATTTTGTACCCGCCTGTAATGAGGGAATCTGCAGTTTTAAATCAGACAGTTCATGCTTCCTCTCACTTGAATGAAAATGCAAAAAGGCACCAAAGAATAAGCTTCAGCATCACTCGCTGCTGAACGAAAAATGAATGAGGGTGGAATTAGTTGTGCTTTGCTTCCCGAGGGTGATAAACACATGTAAATTTATAACACCGCCTGTAGGCAAACCAGAGGGAGCCGTTCTGTGTAACAATGACAGCGGTGTAAAGGATAAAACATTTTTGCGTACCTGAACATGAACATGCACATTGTTTAAGGGGAGTAGCTCTTTTCATCACCTGAGTGAGCACTAATTACACCCATTTTGTTTTTGTTCAATGTGAGCCACAGAAGATCCCATCCCAAAGAAACGATGAAGAACTACATTGATTCTTGTACTTTGCTTAATTTAACTGTGCACGCTACGCTCAATGGACAGGCTGGAATGGGTTGTACATTTTAATTAACCTGTCAAAGTCCAGAGGCGCCCTCTAACAACAGGTGCTGCTGTGTGCATTCAGGAGGTTTCATGAGGCCAAGTAGGTCTATGAGATTTTTTCAGGTTGATTCTCTGAATCAAAAGTTAATGGTGGGCTGATCTGGGTTTTATTTTTTTGTTGCTGATGCTAAATCTGATGATAAAATCAAAGGATAACAAAATCAAAACTGTGTGAGCAAAATTCATTCATCCATTCATTCATTCATCTTCTTAACCGTTTATTCCCTTTCGGGGTCACGGGGTTGCCGGAGCCTATCCCGGCCACTTGGGCGTAGGCAAGGGATGCCCTGGACTGGTCGCCAGTCTGTCGCAGGGTAGAATATCCTCAATCACACATCCATTCACTGTCACACTCACACCTATGGACAATTTAGAGTTGCCAATCAACCTATTTAGCATGATTTTGGACGGTGGGAGGAAGCCGGAGAAAACCCACGCATGCACGGGGAGAACATGCAAACTCCACACAGAAAGGTCCCCCATTGATGTTGTGTTTTTCCATGTCCCCCAGCCGGGACTTGAACCGGGGGCCTTCTTGCTGTGAGGCAAGAGCGCTAACCACTGCGCCACCGTGCAGCCTTGTGTGAGCAAAATTTAAAAAAAAAAAAAAAAAAAAAAATTTTTTTTTTTTTTTTTTTTTGTGTGAGCAAAATTAATACCAATAATAAAATATAAAAATAATGGATAATAGATCTAAATTAAGGTTTTCTCAAATTTAGAAATGTCCTATTGTCATTTGTAAAGTGTACTTTACTTAAATGTTAGATGTGTAAAGCATGTTCACTTACAAAAAATGTAAGCATTGACTTTACAATGCAGTATTTAGAGTTGCATAAATGTATTTTCTAGACCCATCCTTATAGCTTTTTACCTCCCACTGCAGTGCTAAACACAAAAAGAGAGAAAAACCTGATGTCATTGAGCTGCAGGAACAACAATAGCCTTGGTAATTGGTGCCATTTATAGCCAAATGTCCTTGGTTTGGGTGCTTTGTTTTGTGTTCATGTGGTGTGCTCTTTTTTCCCATTCCCACTCAGCCCACGCTTTCTTTTCAATCATTCGCAGACATTTGTGCTTTTGTTCATTTCTCCCTGTTTTGCTCAAGTCCAGGGTCTGCAGTCATTCATGCCGTGGTTCTCTACTTTGCTTATGTTGTCTTTTTTTCTTTTTTCATTTATCATGTTTGAGTTTAATCAAATTTCAGTTCAGTACAGGTCTTTTTAATATTTAATATAAGAAACATAGCATTTCAGATTGGATATTCTGCCAAAAAAATAAGCACTTTATTTTCTGAATCATACTTATAGAAACTTATCAGTTGAAGGACATTTAAGTATTTTTTTTATTATAATACTGAAAAATATTAAGTTGTGGAAAGCAGACAAGAACCAAAAATGGTCTTGAAAATGCTAGGGCTATGAGTAAATAAATGCGTAAAGCGTAAATTAATGAGTTTTGAACGCAGAAGCCCAAAATGTGTGTTTACATAGACTTTTTATTGGACCCACAGTCCCGAAGGCTGTGAGAATGTAGCTTCACAGTGGGATATATTGATATTTATATTGTATGGTGACATGTGTATTTTGATACCTATTGTAGCGCCAGACTCTTTCCCATGAGCAGCTCCAGTTTGTAGGGGTTTATCCTTTTATGGTTTAGCTTGATTTGTGATTTGCTAAGTTTCTGCTTGTAGGCTTTTGAAAAAACAAAAAAGTAGCAGCACATCCCGGCTTCTGGAGCCAATTATTGACAGAGGATTGGAGAAGGTCTCCATTGAGATATCAGAAGCAGAAATGTACAAACTTTTAAAGAAATTGACTAAGTGCCAAAGCAAAACTAATCAACAATTTCAGTTCAATTTAAAAGTTCAGACATTCATTTAGCAGAAAATGTGGTTTAAGAAGTACTTTCTTTGTTCTTCATCTACAGCTACTTTGTGAATTCTTAATTACATAAAACCATCCAACTGTTTCATTTCTGTTCCTTTAGTGAGGAAACAAGCTCAGCGATCCTTTTACCTGCTGGGGATGGAGGGCTTGAGCTGAACAGTGGCCGCAGGACAGCAATAAAGACTTCTTGATCGGTGGAGCATTTATTGTGCTCAGTGCTCCGTCCAGTGTGAGGAACACAGATGAAGGAGCTCACTTTCCAGCAGCATGATTATTGATTCTGCTGCTCCTCTCTGTGGCCTTCACGGACAGATTTACATGGAGCACACGCTGTATTTCAGCCTCTACCCCTCTGGCTCTTTGCTGAATTCTGCATGACTTTTATGGCAGTCTGGCCAGTTGCTGGCTGCTGCCCTGTGCTGTGCTGTGCTTTGTGTATAAATGTGTGTTCACACAGACAGCATGTTAGCCCCACCTCTGATTCTGTTCCGTCTGATCCGGCTGGTCAGTGCACCCCACACCACCTGCAGACGGATGCTCCCGTCACATTGTGCGGCTGCAGTGGTTTACATGCCTCGAGGCGTGCGTGTCCCGGTGCGTGCAGATCTGCTTGTTAGCCATGTGAAACATACAGGAGAAATGCACAAGAGGGTGCCTGTGTGTGCGGAAGACGAAGGTGGACAAAGGTGTTTACCAATTTATCCTGATGCAACCGTTGGGGACAAGTTTTGTCTCCCATAGTCAATACAAGTGTGACGTGGCACACACTAAACACAACATGACAATAGTTTTGGATTTTTAGCAGATTGGAATTATGCACACATCACACAAGTCTAGATCCTCCCTTGACAGGAAAATACTTATTGGTATCCATCCATCAGCAAAATGAACTTGTATGTCATTTTGTTTGGAAAAGATCACAAAGAACATTCTAGAGCTAAAGATTTGATGGCATATTTGTTGGTGGATAATCATAATCAAGTGAGTTGCACACAAAAAAAAAGCAGGCAACAGAGACTGTTCAGACATTTAAAAGGTGGGGACAAAAGTAGATGTGTCCTGTCCTTTGATTGGTGATTTTCATCCATAAAATCTTATTTGTGGGCGTTCCTGCATAAACAATCACAAGGTAAACTTGGTTAAAACACATTTTACTAATTAACATCCTGACAAGACAATCTTTTACTGGACAGAAACACTTGAATTGCCTTCGTAGTATGAAGACATGAGGACTGATGCAGATTTTTTTTCTTTTGAATGTAGTTTTTGTACGATCTTGTGGCAAACTACATTAATGTTTCAAAAGGTGTTGAATAAATGTATTTTATCAAAGTAAAATCATGCAGAGAACCAAACCACAAAGGCTATTCAGAGAGGGGAAAAAAAAAACTCTGCACCAAAAGACAGAGTTGTTCACTTTGTATTCATTCCGTGTTCCTCTCGGTCTGGTTGTGGCGCATTCAAATGCAGGTGATGGAAAGGAGGAGAGGTTGCACCAGAGAACAAACCAGCCAGACTGCCTGTCACACGTACAGCTGCAGGGATAAAAAAAAACAACAAAAAAACGGGGGGGTTAAACCTGCTTTGTGTAAAGATTATCATGGTATTAGAAGAGCAGGAGGCATAACAATGAAGTCTGAGCTCGGGAGTTAAACCTAAGGTGCCAACACAAGCCTCACCTGTCATCGGCTTACCTTTTGGTTTCTATTTTAGACTTTATTTGTTCAGCACATCTCTGCATACACAACAAAACTGATATTTGTTTAGTTTTTTTCTTTTTTATAACATATTTATCTGTATGTTTTCACTCCTAATCGCAATTTGCTTCAATGATTGTAAATTGTCTTCTAGGTTTAAGATTAGGTGAAAGTGGTTGAAAAATTGTAAATGTAACTGTAAGATTGAATATGAACACATGCAGGTGTGGCAGGTAATAATGAAAACAGGTGGTTTCAGTCTAATTTTATCACTGCCTTTTAGTGGGCTTGCATGTACTTTTATTTCCTTAGGAATCATGGAGAAATGTGCATGGATGCGAGGATTGTGCTCAATTATGTGCTTTGTTTTCAGTCATGTTTTCTTGGTTCTTGTCATGTTCTGTTTACATGTTTTGCGTGTTCCATCTGTCACAGTCATACTAAGGTCGGGTTGTCAATTATCCACAGCTGCCTTCAGTTAGGTTGATCATCCTGCATCTATTTAAGTGTCTGGTTTTCACATCAATCCGGTCGGGTCATCTGCTTTTCCATCCGTGGCATTTCTCTAATTTCTGCTAGTTTGGGTCCTTTACTACCGCTTCCTGACACTTGAAGGCAAAAAGCTATGTTCTGATGTCAAAGTACATTTGTAATTGTAAGTTTTTCCCTTTAAAAAACAAAATTTTCATGAAAAAATAAAAATGTATGGATGTTAATTTGTGGAAAAAGAAAAAAGTTCTTCCACACATGTCAAAAAACAATTAATGCTAATTGTAACCAGAGTTCAAATACCAATGAATGTTTGATTTTCTTTGAAAAACTGCGTATCGTCTACTGAGCAAGCAGAGCAAGATGTGTCACTTGCTTTCTGTCTTTTCAAACATTTATTAAAGGTGTTAAAAGTTTGGTTTGAACACTAACGTTCAACGTTTAAAGAAAACCATATGCAGGAAGCAAAGAAAAGCAACAAATAAAAAGAAAAGAGCAGAAATTCTAAACATTCGGGGGGGTGAGTACCGTAGTTATACCAAAGATGGAATTTTCCTTTGAAAAAATAATTTAAGAAGTTAAACTGAAACACTGTTCCATTGGAATTATTTGGAATTATTAACTTTTAAAAAACAATTGTGATATTAACTATGATCATTTGAGAAAAAAACCCCACTGATACCCTGTTTTTGTAAAGTTGCTGATTTTTTTTATTATTTTATTTTCCATGTGATGGAACTTCTGCTATAAGGACGTGACTCAGGATCAGGATTAACTTGTGCACTAACATTGTAATTTAATTTCTGCTACTTTTTTTGTTTTTCTGCTGTTTCTGTTTTGATAAATCCAAACAAGTTTTTAAGCATTTGTAGGCAAAAAAAAGAAGCACAAGTAAAGAATGATTTATACTCATTTTATCTTGCAGCACTTTTTCTTGCACTTTCACTTATGTTGATGAGTTTCTACAATAGAAATAATTTTTCTTCATTCAATAATTGCAAGAATAAAAATAAATGTTTTCAGAAATGTGTGCATTTAAAAAATAAATATTTGAATGAATTGAATTGAAAAACACCTCAAACCAAATGGATCTACTTGAATAGACAGTTTTTCTCTTTGAAAATAAACATCTTGACACATCTCTCTTTTTTTCCAGAAAATATTATACTTTATAAATTATGCCAAAAACTCAAAAAGTAAAAACTATAGTTTTAAAGCAAAGCCAAATGAATCTTTCAAGCGCCAATTTGAATGAGAACTGGACATTGCAGCCGTTTTTCTTGACTGCGCTACTTAACTTGCATTTGAGTTTAAATACTCTGTTATTTTTTGTTTTTTAAAGCAAATTTAAATAGTTTCTCTTCCACAACCCTGTAATGTTGATTCATTTTTTGAACGTATTATTAAAGTTTGTTGCATTTTGCTACTAATGAGTGTGAACTGATGCTCTGTCGACACAAGCCTCACCTCCTCCTTTTCCTGTCTTCCCTGTCTCTCTGTTGCCATGGTCACTGCAGACGGTTGTCGAGTGAAGATGGCTCGGTTTCGAGTAACGGCTCTGGGAAGATGAATAACAGCAAAACCTCCTCAGTCAGGAGGACTATGACCAACAGCAGCAAAAGTGGCAAGGAGGAGCTGCACAAGAGGAGCACCATTGGTGAGGATGAGGAGAAAAAATAGTTTGTGATTATAAAAACTTAGGGAGAGGAAGATGTAAATCCATTTTCTGCTAACAAACTAACAGCTTTTTTTACTTTATTGATTATTTTATGGTGTTTAATGGATTTGATGATGTTTGATGAAACAAAACATTAAGGCAATTTGAAAATCAATTTATCTAAAAACAGATAACAGCTGTGTGTTGAGGAACACACAGCTCCTCCTCCTCATGCTGTTTCCAGCCTGGTCACACTCTGCTGTGAGATCATCTCATTCTTCAAGCAGTGTTTGTCACAAGTCAGCCAGTGTGGTTGTTTTGGTCACTGCGGCACAAACTGCACAATCGAGCTGATCCCCAAAATGCTCACTGGGGTTTAGGTCAAAACTGCAGACCATTCTGTCATCCACACTCTCAAAAATGAAGCTAGTTTTTGATAAACCCCACCTGTGGGGACGAGGACTGCCTTTTTTAGGTTAGAGTTTGGTCCCCAAATGGAGATGTGGAATTTTCCTCTCAGGATTTCATGTCAATATCTGTCTGTATAGAGAATTTCGCAACAATGACAAGCCTAGGTTTTTTTTTAGATGTGGTGCCCCAAAATACCTTATTCTTACCATTACTTTTTTGGTGAGGCAGTCAGCATTGGGTTCTCTGCATCTTCCCCACCTTGACTCTACCCTGCAACTGTTGTTGACAGAATTTGGACCCATGACTAACAATAAAGCTCTGTTTCCACTAAGCGATGCATTACGGTTCGGTCCAGTCCGGCATTTTGAGAGTTTCCATTTTAAAATGGACTCATTAAGCCGGACTAAGCTGTACCATGTTTGGGCCCCCATTGGTTGTACGTCCATAGAAAATTTGAATGGACCAATGAAGGCGGAGCTAATGTTGAAACCCATTGATTGGTGGACAGGCATTACAACAAAAGAAAGTGCCAAGAAAGCGGCTGTATTCCTCTTTGCTGCCTGCAATCTTCCCTCAAACAACATTAAATGCCTTGCATAAACTAAATACTAAAAGCCAAGCGGGAAAACTGAGCTGCATTGTTGTTGTTGTTAGCTTCACCCCGCATGCGCCGTAACGGTCCAGCTTTGACTGGAAACACTCAGCTCAATTGTCTGGACCATTTTAAACCGGACTGTACCACTCAGTGGAAACGAGGCTTGTTGTACTTCCACATTCTAATTCAGGTGCACATGTTGTAGACATTAAGGCAAACTGGCCTGGTGGTAAAAAGAATTAAAAGCAGGACTTCTGACTGGATAATGCTTTCATGCAGTCTGATCTTGATCATCTGGGTTAAGAGCTGGTCATATTATCCTGTAAGCAACAAGATAATTAACATCCAGTGTGGTTCCAAGTTCATCTGGTCTTTTACTTTTTAAGTTAAAGATGTTTCGCATGTTGTTCAGATTTTAAAAATCTCTTGACCAAGTTGTCCAATTGTACGTTTCCTTTCAGTTGCACAGGACTCGTACAATTGGATGAGTCACTAACCTTTGGGGCAAAATAAATTTGACTACATAGCAGACCCCATGCTTAAATCTTTTTTCAGTAGATGTCACCAATATACTCATCTGTACTGCTCATCCCTTAAATGCATGTTCCTTATAAAAATTAATATCTTAAATATTAAAATATTAAATATTTAAATATTGAATATCTTAAAACCGCAAACAGGCTTCCACACACTGGAAGGTGCATTGACAAAGCGTTGTTACAACAAAGAATTAATCCACTAAAAACAAATTTACTTTTTGTTCTGTTTTATCTTCCTCCTGTTAAATCTGCTGACAAAGAAAGCAGAAGGTCTTTCTCTCCTTTTTTTTATGCCCACCACAAGGCAAATAAGCATTACTTGATTACCACATCACTTAATTTCACGCACAGATTCATCACACATGGACTGTCAACATGCATGTTATTGCAGGACATAATTATCGTGAACTAATGAAGTGCACATGAACACGTCCAGTGACTCAGGCCGCTGCCTCATCATGTAACTGTGACGACACTTGCACATGTCAAAGGGCGTCACACGTCTGCTCACACAAACACTAACAAACGAGATATTTTCCGGTGTTCGTACAACAAAAGCCCTCCTTATGTGTTTAGATGTCTGTGTTTCTACTTAACATGCCAGTCTTTCTGATGCGAGTCTGAAAAAGGGAGGCTTCTTCTGCTTCGCATCAAGTGAATAAAGTCAAAAAGAAAATGTGATGCTGTGCTGTCACTGCAGTTGATAATCAGAATGGTTCCACCCACAGCATCTGGTTCGTGTGATACAGAAGTGACTCATCGTTAAATCTCCAACACCCTGAGGCTGTCACTCGTCTTGGGAAATAACTCACAATCATGAAGGAAACTAGTTTTCCCAAACTCATTATTCATGTGATTATTTAAAACTAATTACAGGAGCATAATCATAAACGCCATAAAAAAGCAAATGTATTTATCAAAAAGTATTTAAACTCAATGCAGACACAGCAGAGCTCATATTACACCATACATTTCAGATTTGATTGAATTATTGTCCAGATTAAGCAGTTTGTCGTTATTTTCTATGTGGCAGCTTTTCAAGGTTGTAAATTCAAGCAATGATTGTTCGGACTATTATGTGATCTGAATGTATCTTACTTGAACATTTGGTGTTTTTTTATTGACTGCCTCCTAATTCATCAATGACTAGTTTAAGAGTCCCTGACACTTAGCAGAACAACACTGTCAGATACATTACATGTTCAGTAAAAGTGGAAATGATTTAAATACTTGTATTTATTGGCAAATCCAAGGGTCAAACAATTAAAAATTCATGTGCTCACAGTAAATCAAATACTCTAAATTTTTTACATCAGGTTTTGTTTGGTAACACAAGAACTTGACTTTTGGGCTAAAGGTTAATAGTATTATTTACATTCACTGGCTACATTATTGGGTGCACCTGTCCAACTGCTCGTTAACACAAATTTTTAATCAGCCAATGGCATGGCAGCAACTCAATGGATTTAGGCATGTAGACATGGTCAACATGATCTGCTGCAGTTCAAACCGAGCATCAGAATGGAGAAGAAAGGTGATTTTTATGACTTGGAACGTAGCATGGTTGTTGGTGCCAGACATGCTGGAATGAGTATTTCAGAAACTGCTGATCTACTGGGATTTTCACCCACAACCATATCTAGGGTTTACAGGGAATACTCCGAAAAAGAGAACATATCCAGTAAGGGGCAGTTCTGTGGGCGGAAACGCCTTGTGGATGCCAGAGGTCAGAGGAGAATGGCCAGACTGGTTCATGCTGATAGAAAAGCAACAGGAACTCAAACAACCACTGCTACAACGAGGTCTGCAGAAGAGTTTCTCTGAATGCACAACACTTTCAACTTTGAGGCAGAAGGGCTACATCAGCAGAAAACTTCACCAGGTTCCACAAGAACAGGAACCTGAGGCTACAATTCACACAGACCCAACAAAATTGGACAATTGAAGTTTGGAAAAATGTTGTCTGGTCTGATGAGTCTCCATTTCTCCTGCGACATTCCCATGGTAGGGTCAGAATTTGGCGCCAACAACATGAAAGCATGGATCCATACTTCCTTCTATCAGTGGCTGGTGGTGGTGGTGTAATGTTGTGGGGATATTTTCATAGTACACTTTGGGCACCTTAGTACTAGTTGAGCATGGTTGCAATGCCACAACCTACCTTTGTATTGCTGCTGACCATGTATATCCCTTTATGACCACAGTGTACCTATCTTCTGATGGTTACTTCCAGCAAATGGCTTCCACAGTCACCAGATCTCAACCCAATAGAGCCTCTTTGGGACATGGTGGAACAGGAGATTGGCATCATGGATGTGCAGCCAAATCTGCAGCAACTGTGTGATGCTATCATGTCAATATGGACCAAACTCTTTGAGGAATGTTTCCAGTCCGTTGTTGAATCTAAGCCACCAAGGATTAAGGTAGTTCTGAAGGCAAAAGGTGGTCCAACCCTGTCCTATTAAGATGAACCCAAAAATGGCCATGGAGTGTATGTGTCTGAAGTAAAGTCAAAACTGTGCAACAATGTTTTCCAAAAAGAAATAGCTGCAGTGGTTCCTGTACAAATTATAAAAATTTGAACACAAATATCATGTATGTTTTCATTCGGAAACTAAGCGTAACCCATTATGACCTGGTGATTCTGCTATCAATTCAGTTTTTTTTACAATAATTCTCATACAATTACCGATATCAGGCCCATTTAGACGACTATTGTTGTAATGTTAGGCTATGTAAATAAAATTGTATTAAATTGAATTCAGTTCAATTCCGTTCTATTCAATTCTATTTTATTTATATAGACCAATATTATAACAAGTAATTGTACAAAACATAAAATCAATCATAAAATACAATAGTTGATTGCTGGAATTGCAGAAAATGAAGCCTAAAGTTCTGAAATCAGCAATTAGACTGAATAAGATAAAGTTTGAAGCTCTGTTCAATCCAACCATGTATCGACCAACCTGCCTAGCAGAACACCACATGCATGATTGTAGGCACTAAAAAATAAATGTCTTCTTTTTCATTTTTTGTGACACAATTGTCACAAATAGTAACACCAGGCTCTACATAAATTTGTTTTTGTGTGAAATCTGACCTTTTAGCCTAGGAGTCAGTAAGAAATGGCTTCTTTTGACGCCATCCTTCAGTGGTCATTTGAGGAACTGGAACATTTAGTATTTCCTGGTTTGTGTCAAATTTGGGACAAAAAAAGGTCTTGATCAGATATAGCCCCCTTCAATGAAATCTTTGGTAAGAGGAAGAGATTCTTGATTAAACGCCTAATCAATTTAATCTGCCAGGAGTTATTGTGTCTGCTCAAGAAACACTCAAATGGATTCCTCTTGGTGAGACCTGTGGTTAAACTAAAACTGGAGCAAATTTATGGTAATTTACCCTGACCTATGTCAAGTACTTCTGTTAAAAGTGGATTACTGCTTGTGAGCGCAGGTCCTTTTTTCAGAAAAAACTAAAACAATTCTTTATTTGTGGCCACAGAGACGGCGGGCAGGGAGAGCTCAATTTCATCTACTGCAGCTGTTATCAGCTGTGACATATCTATCTCCAGCTAAGCTCATGCAATCAGTTGAATAAATGTTGCTCAGCTCCCTACAAACTCTGCAATGTTGTTGCAATGCTTGATGAGTCTCTGATTTTCAATATTTTTTGCAACAGCAAAATGATATATTAAGTGATTTGAGTCATTTCTAATGATTCTGCAAGCAAATGAAAAAACCCTTGAAAACAGAGAGATGAGAAAATGAGCGGTTCTCATCCTGGTGCTTCCAAGGATGGAAGGAAGTGTTTTCGCAGAGAGAAAATAAATGTTAAACCTCTCTTTGATGGTCCAACTTACGTGTTGGCAATGTGATCATTAATAAGCCTCTAATTTACAGGAAAATGCTGAAAAAAAGGTATTTATCACTGTTTTCTCAGATTGCAGGAAGACTGCAGCAGTCAGCAGGGAGCTTGTGACACGTTCAAGTACAATGAAATTGCTGCCACAAGCATCTGTTAAGATGTTCACAGAAAATACAGTGCTAAAAGTTCATACACTAAATTATGTTGACATATTTTACAATCTGGACGAGTGCGTGCAACACAGACCTGATGCCTGACCTTCCCTGTCGTGGCTCAGATGGAGCGCAGCAACTGCAGCAAATTGAGGTTTCCGCATGCTCTGGATGAAGGGTGACACTGATTCTGGTGCCAAGTTGATGGCAGATTGCTACAACAAAGCAGACCGCTGTGTTGTGTCATTTTGTGAGTCAGAATGAAGTGACTGCATCACATTATTGCCCATCTGCAAGAGCATAAACCTAAAAGAAAGGAGCAATTTTCAGTGGCTCTAACAGAAAGAGCAAGATAGAACTGATGTACAGTCAGAAAAAGGGGTTTTTCAGTTTTGGATATTCATTAATTACCTGCTTTATTTTTTTGCATATGTACTTTCTTTTTGTACAAGGTCAATACTTTATCAGTAAGTCATTCATCTTTAGGCAAAATGTACTATTTGGAATATTAAAAATGCAAGCTCTATGCTACATAAGAAAATAATTGAATCGGTTAGTTCAAAAGGGGCCCCAAGTCCACAATTTTTCAAAATAGAGATATTATATGTTCTATGGTCTTCAAGGGAAAAGCTATCTGATTATGTACAAAAAAGTCCCAAGTCCATTTTAATGAATTGACTATGCTTGAGATTTAAAATGCATTAAGTGCAAAATTCCTGGACCTTGGGCCTCTCTTGCATGGGTTTTGCTTTATCCCATAGATGGCAGCACTAGTTGTCCCTGTTTAATTCAAGAAGGGCCCAAGTCCAGAGACTTTAGTTTGCTAGTCCTCTGAAATGATAAAAGTGAGGTGCTTCATATTATAGCATTTGTAAGCTATGAACTGGTGCTAAATCTGGGTAAAGTATTAATTATTTGGTGTAGCCTCCATTTAAGCTATGCAATTAAAATCATTTCCTGGATAAACCAACCTTTTGGACTTGGGCCCTTTTTGAACTAACCGATTCAATTTAAACAATGCCTTCACACTTGACCTTAAAGCCCGTTGGTCTAGCTTTTTAAAAATGTTTACATATAAACAAGGTTTACATTCATCATACTAAAATTCTGACTTCTTCAGTTTGAACCTGTAATGTAGATTCTGACTTAAAACTTTTGAATTTAGAAGTTCTTATCGCTTTTACTTTAAAATATTTTTTTTTTTATGTTTTTGCTTGCTGTCTTTGCTTGTTACGTTGAATATCAAAAATGTATTAATCATTTCAAAAACCATTATAATGTACACTGGAAAAATATTTATTCTTCCCTCATTTACCAAATTACCCACATGACCAATAATTTAAAAAATATATGTTTTTCCACTTTAATCTCTAACTCTGATTAGAAAATCCTGCCTGCCGTGCTAAAGGGTAGATGAATAATTAAATTGAATTTTAAAAAACAAAAAAAGAGGAAGAAAGTAAAATACCTGTCCTAAATGGTCCAAACTTATCAACAATTCAAAATGAAACATGATAAGATGTTAATTGCCACATCTGACATTAAAATGAACTGCATTTGATGATTGCAGTGAATTCTGTTTTCCTCGCAGATCCATATGAAGAACACTCGGGCTCTCTCCGCCTCATCACCATTAAACCCATGACGGCCCAGCCGACTTATTCTTACGCCTCTCCCTCATCACGCAGTCAGGATTCTGTTGTTGTCAATGGGGAGGTGAGACACACACACAGTCTGGGGTCCTTTTCATATAAACTCAGATATAAAATCTCAATAATTGATATTTTATTTTAAATCTAACATTTAAGTGAAATTGTTATTACAAATTAAGAGCAAGTGTTTGTGTTAGTGGATAGTAATGGATCTAAAAGAATGACTCTGTTGGGAAACTGTGTTTCCTTATTGTCTTTTTCTTTCTATTGTCCCTGTTCTCCTTCACAACAGCAGTAACATCATTTCCCCTGTGGGACACATTGTACTCTTATTGAATTTTGCTGTTGTTGGTACAAACACTGTTCTTGCTATCCTTCTACTATCTCTCGTTCTGCCCGTCACATCTTATTCCCCATCCACCTCAGAATCTCTGCCCTTCCACAGCGGACACAGCATCTGATATGAAATTGTTCCTGGGCTTATCTAACATCAGGACGAGAAACCCTTTACATACTCTTAATTTTCTTAAGTCATCTGCTGGAATTTTGTGGTAATTTGAGAAGCACACATGCCTAAATTGATTAAATTGACACATAAACATTCATTAACTCTTAGCTGTTTGAGTAGAAATAGAAAAATGTGACATTTGAGTATTTAGTTTTCTGGTTTACAGGCAAACCACAGTGGGCTAAAGCAGAAGTCGGACATCGAACACTACAGGAACAAACTGCGGCAGAAAGCCAGGAGGAAGGGCTATGGAGAGTTTTCTCTTTCTGAGAGCCTCAACCACGGTTTCAGTCACCGTGAAAGCAGACACAATCGACATGACAGTGGAGTCAAAGAGCTGAAGTCGATGACCGCTGAGGAGAAGAGGGCGTCCTTTGCAGGATGTCATAAGAGGTGATTCCGTTTTATTTTCTCTCACCACATTTTACTTCTCTTCTGACCACTGCAAATGACTAATGTCACTGCTAACATGGTAATCTTTGGGGCATGATTAAATCCATAAACACACTGTTTTAATAACAAAAAATTGCTTTAACCACAAAGTGGATTTCAACTAATTTTTGACATTTTCCAGTTTTGATCAAAGGCAAAAATAATGTTTTAGTGAATAAAATTATGTTTTCTTAATTTTTTAAATAATAGGGATCACTGTAAAGAGTCTGACAGAGTTTTAGGGCTATCAATAAATAAATGAATAAAAAGGAAAATTACGAGATTTTAATTTGTAGATTTACGAGAAAAAAAACTCGTAATTTTACTAGATAAAAGTGGAAGTGAGCATACAGAGCAGCAGGTGAACGCTGCACAGCAGCAGAGCAGACCGACTAAACTCAATTGAACAGGGGAGCTGAATGTTTTTTTGATAACGTTCCAAATGTTTGGAAGCTCATTTGTTTGATTTACGATTTTTTTAATGTTTTATTTATTGATGGGTGGTTTGCAGTATCTCTGCAGCCGACGAAGCCATCGGTATCCCTGCAGCTGTCCACTTGAATCCTTTCTTCCTTCACCAACGACAAGATCTCTACGTTTGTGTGACGCTTCCGTCTGAGGAGCAGCAGTTTTTGACATTTTCAACGTTCTAATGCTAATATAACAGACTATTTTCATTCCTCTTTATTGTTTTATGTTGAAACGGGAAGTTTCATCTGGAGGAGGGGGCGTATGTAACACTGTTTACTTCCACAATGGTTTTCAGGTGACAGGTTCATGACGTAAGGTGACAAATGAACTTCAGGTTGTGTGAACGAAAAGGAAAAACGTGTCACCCAAACATGTCTCTACGCTCCTTATTTTACATATGAAACTCCACTTTACTGACACCGAACCCCGAAAAGCTGGCTCCACTAAAAATAATCTGATTTTGAGTCGCCAAAAGGTTCCGAATCCTTTTGCTTTTTAAACCTATAATAATAAAAAAAGCTTCACAAAAGGCTCCACATATTTCATCTTCAAGCTAGGCTCAGATAAACGGACAACTTTGGTGTTTTTTCCTCGATAATCTCAGACTTTTTTCTCGTAAATGTACGAGATTTTAAGTCGTAAATTTACGACAAAAGTAATTTACGTGATTTTTTCTCATAAATTTACAAGAAAAAAAGAGGAAAAAAAACTCGTAAATTTAAGACTTAAAAGTTGTAATTACATTTTTTTTTTGTAAACTGGCCCTAAAACTCCGTCGTAAAAGAGAGATAATCTAAAATAGAAAATTAATACTGATCTTAAGAAGAGAATTACAAGAAAGTAGTACAATTACCTGTGAACATTCCATCTAAGGCTTTGGTTTTAGCATTTTTTGTTATCTCAAAATGGCAAGGAAATAAATCAAGACTAAAAAGTTGCTTGCTTGTTTTCCGCTTTTTCACATTATATTTGAAAATGTTCATACTTGAAAAATAATAAATCATGGTTTGTTTATAGACCGCGATTATTAAATCCCTGCAAATGTTGATCATGGGATGAATCAGGTGTGCATGAGTGAGGTTTAATGGAAAGCACTCAGGAGGACAGTGTGCTTTGAGAACCATGGAACTGCAGAAAGCAATAAAACAACTCACAAAATACAACAATTCCTTTTAGTAACATTTCAAAAAAGACCCAAAGGATCTGTTTGAGCTTGCTCTCTTTATCATTTAAAGGTTTGGCTATCCTCCAGGGTGCTTGATTTATTCTGACAGCTTTGGTGACTGACATCAGGAACACATGATTCTTTTAATATCTGTCCTTTTTGGTACTTTTATATGTTTATGCACTAAATGGGTATATTCAATGTTATTTTATTACATTTAAGGTCTTTTTTTTAAAATAAAAGTTTGATTACATTTACTTAGAAAATGAGCACTGAGATCTTTCACAGATATATAGTAGCAGAAATATATCAAAGTTACACTATTTTTCACAAATTTTGATCCAATAAGGCTTTTAAAGTCCCAATCCAATCATCATTTGATCTATTGTAAAAATCATTCAAGTGGTCTTTTAATTTTGATTATACTGTTTTTTATCCAAAATCAAAAAACCTGTGTTTTTTTTCTAGGACATAGTTTCTGCAGAAAAACAGGAGTTCATTAGAAATTCACCTCTGAGTTGAGGGACTGGTGGCGTAGACCAAGCTCACCCCAATTTCCCACGATCCTTTTGATCACACTCTCTCCTGCTAGCACCTCAAAACCCCAACCTAACATTTCGTTGCAACAAAAATGGTGAGCAGTATTGGAGCTATGCAGCCATACAGTTTTGAGCCAGATTCCAGCTCAGATGAGGAAAACAAATACGTGCATGGATCTAGTCGTCTGCAGATAGATGCATCAGAATGCAGTGGAGCAAGGAGCTTGTGGCCTGTTGATTATTGCTCCTACATCACACCCATAAGCTTTTTTCAACAGCATAGAACAAAAACAATTACAAAAAAATACTCAGAAATGCAATTTTAAGCTTACATTTCTATATGTATGTCCTCTAGCATGAGAAAAACATGTTCAAAACACACAACCCCCCCCCCCCCCACACACACACACACACTTTTTTCATGACAGTGGGTCTTTAATGAGGTGTGTTCTTTGGCTACCAGGTACTCCCACCCTCGAGAACCCACCTACTGGAGCCGGCAGTCCCTGAGCAGCCCGAGCCCAGTGGAAACAGAGATGGATCTGCTGGTGCTGAGAGAGAGATCCCGGAGGGGCATCCGAAACAACGGCTATGATGTGAGTAACTGAGCAGGTTGTGGGTTCTCTGAACAAAAGAAAATAATGTAAAAATGTGTTTCTAGCAAAGGTAGAGATCATGTAATTTAGCTAAGAACTTCAGACTCCAAGATCCATGTTTAGAAATTTAACCATTTAGTGTGAAAGGGATTAAAAAAGACCCTGCAGCAGGAACATGAAGCACTTTGAAGTCAGATTCTGTCACCAACCGTAAAATACTAGCTCAGGTCCAACCTTTGACACACCGAGTCAAACTCAGCAGTGATAAAATGGGTCACATGATATTCGGGGTGAAGGGAAGCGCTCACACTTTGTCAGTCAAACAAAATTATGTTCTGAGAGCGTTTAATCCTTCCTCTACTGTCCTCCGACTTTTAGAAGATACTTAAGGGATTAGCAAACTACCAGTTGCTGAACTTTGTAAATCTGCACCAAGCATCGATAAAGAAAGAATCAGATGAAAAAGAAAGACAAAAGACTTGCAGGGTAAAATGTAAAGGAGAGATATAATGGGGCAGAGGGATTGAAATCTTCTCCTGCTGCATCCCTAGTGCTCTATAGTCACAGCGACCGTTCTGCTTGGTTGAATGTCAATGAGTTTGAATATGATTATGGCCTTTTCATGGATTCAGATGGGAGAGTCGATAGCGGGTAATATCCCTGAATGCACCAAACGACCTGAATCAGGATGGAGAGGACACTGTGGTTATAGACTTCCAATCACTTTTGCTTTTTGTAGTTTTTTAGCCAACGTCATAGGTCGCATTGTGAAGCATTGAAGCAGATGAGGTGTCCTTGCCTCTCAGATGTTGTATCTTTATTTGTGTGTTTACGTCTTGTAATATGAATGACCTGCTCTGTGACAATAAAGACAGAAAAGGCATCATTGAATTCTTCTCAATGGCAAAAAAAACCTCACACATAATGTCACTTTAGCAACTCTGGCCTTTCTGAAAGTGGACATAATATGGCAGCTTTATGGTTACAGAAGGATGCCATGATTGGAAAAGGGACGTTTCAGAAACCTTGGTTTTTTTAGATTCAGGGTTTAACGGTGAGTGCAGTGCTGCTGTCTGGAGGCAGAAGGACGTTCGGTTGGAGTTTAACTAGACCATTGACTGTATAAGAGAACTGGACCGAGCGAGTATGGCGTTACCCATAGAAAATGGCTTACTAACGGCTCCAAACAAATTAAGTCAATTCGGACGTGCTGTCCCCTCTTTCTTACACACAGGGCGCATGGTTTCAGCACATACACATACTCATTCTACAACACATGTTTCAAAGTGGGCACATGCGGCTTTTGTATGTAGAAAATGTTTTATCCTTTAAAAATGAAATGGGTGCGGCTTATTCAATTCAATTTTATTTGTATAGCCCAAAATCACAACAACAGTCGTCTCGATGGGCTTCGAAGTAAAACATGAACTCAAAAGGATCATGAATACAAAGAGTTCAATGGGAAAATACTAAAATGAACTAACAAACTGACTAAGCTATACTGGCATCCCTGCCCTTAGACCCCCCTTCGCGGTAAGGAAAAACTCCTAAAAAAACCGGATTCCGGAAAAAACGAAGATACCTCAGGGGTGCCCACATGAAGGAGGGATCCTCCCCCAGGACGGACAGGCGAGTTACCAGAACTCTTAGAGAAGAATTAACTTATCTAACGCTACAACTACATATTTAAAGTCCAGCAGACGAGCTTCATCCAGCCGTGGTTGGGGGGACACTCATGGGCGCGAGTCGAGCCTGAGACAGGAACCACAGCCAGGTGTAGGAGCAGGAGCAGAGACGAGGTACACGGTCAAGTACAGAGCAGAGACGAGCCAGAGGCAGGATCCACAGCCAAGTGTAGGAGCAGTAGCAGAGACGAGGTAAACGGTCAGGAACAGGAGCACGGATGAGCCAACTGGAGTCTGGAAGCAGGGGGAAGAGGGACAATACATGAATCGCACTGCACCAAACAGAGGCATGGAGAACTAAATGATGAATAATGATCAAAAATAGAGAAGAGAGGAGGGGTAGAAGGAGATGAGAAAAGAGGACAGAACCCCAGTGCACCATAGTTACCTTATAATCAAGTGCGCTCTATAGTCTGGAAATTACGGTAATTATACAGCTTTAAAGCTGTCAATACTATGTGACGATGTCATGGTGAGAATTCTGAGGTTTAAAGAAATATACTTTCATCTAAAAACAAACTTGTTTGGGACTTTTTCAGCACCAGATGTTACAAAAATGTTCAAGAGCAGCTAACCTTCACTTTATATCTAATGCTACAAGTGAAGATGCTTACAGTGTGCGTCTACAATAGTAGGTTCCACACTGTTGCCTTGGCAACAGCAAAATTGTGCCGTCAGAACTGGAAAATATTCTCTTTTAACTCTATTTCAAGGTTGATCCACAGCTCTAAGAGACGATTATTGATCACATGACCTGTAACCGACACAGAGACAGCAGTTTGAAAATATGATTATTTATTTATTTCTCGAACCCGTTGGGACGCCTAATGAAGCCACTCGTTAACCAAGCATGTTTGCTTCCTCCGCAGGGTGAACCAGAACCATTTGAGGAGACCAACATGGACCGGCTGATGAGCTCCCTGGGTTACGGAGGTGGATCCACCGGAACCGGGAACAGCAGCATCGGGGTGAAAGCTCACCGCGGCTCAGACTCCTCCACACTAAGCTCGCAGCCATCCATTAACGAGGTCCGCTCACAGATGCACATGTTGCTAGGCAACGCCTTCAGCCTGGCGCCTCCGGACCACGACCCCCCCTCGCCTCCAACAAAGTAAATATTTCTGAATAAAAAGTTTCTCTTTTCACATCTGCATCATTTGCAGTGGTGTGTGCGGGGAATGAAAGAGAGAAAGGTCTGCTGGTTCACAGTTTGAGCTCAGACTTGAAGAGCACACATCCCACTCCCCAGCTGTTCCTCAAAAAGCAGAATAAATCTACAGTTGGAACATCATTGCTCCACTGGGCACAATGAACTGAGAGAAAATGAAAAACCGAATGAGCTGATATGTGTGCAGCCATGTGCAGAAGAAAGCACAGCCTCTTTTGGACCCAAGGTTTTACATTTTGACCTGGAATGGATCGGGTTAGCATAAAAAGTAAGCCCATGTTTTATTTAATACATCTAGAAGATACAAAAACTGTCCAAGATTATTTAAAAATAGATGAATAAAATATAGCATACACAAAAAGCCATGCTGCAGAAAGGAGTTGGAACAATCCAAATGATTCAGTAGCTTGTAAAGCCACTTTTGGCAGCAGCTTAAAGAAATGATTCCTATTATAATAGTTCCAGTCTCACAGTAGTGTACGACATATTTCCTGACAGCATTACTTCAGTTCTAAAATACTGTGGGGGCATTTTCCTCTAAAGTCCTAACACAGATTTACTGATTTTCCTCAATTCTTTAGTGTTTTCATCATCGTTTTTTAAATTGCTGCCGTTTTTGTCTCTGTGTTTGATCTAAACATGTAGTCCCAACTCCAAAGTGTAAATTAAAACTAGACAGTTTTTTCAGAACTTTTGAAGTTGTTTCGCTTTGCAAAACTAAGACACAGACAGAGAGCTAACTTAATCTCCACAAAAAGAAAAAGGAATTAGTCTTTGAGGGGGTTATATTTAACCTTAAAGAATGTATATTTTGCTTTGCTTATAATAGGCTATTGCTTCTCCTTTGGTATTGTATTATCTATTAATCATTTTTATAAGGACAATGCACAGTCATGAACATCTATACAGTGATAGATGTTAGTATTCCAGATTGTACACTGCAATTACTGAATCTTAAAGTCAAAAGACCCTCGTTTTAAGATTAATTATTGTTCTTTTCTGTTTTGCAGAAAAAACAATCTTATCAACAAAGTTTTTTAACAGCAAAATAAGTCTTGCTTGAGAAAAAATGTCTTAGTGACATTTTGTTAAAACAGGATTTCTTTTACCCCATTGTCGCTTTTTTTTGTTGCTTTTTTAAAGGATTTTTTCCCCAATTTTAGTAATTTGGGATTTACTTCTTGCAGTATATCAACAATGCTAATCACATCCCTAGTCCCAAGACAAGATAATGCAAGAACATAGACATAAGTTGAAAGAGACTCAGAAAAATAACCTGAGGATTTTAAAAGTGACCTTGTCTTTCTATGAACTGTTTTTTCATTTGATTTAATTTTTTTAAGCAGAAATAATTACTTGGAATTGTTCACACAACCTTGTTGTGTTTTCCTTTATGAGAAAGACAAACGTATTTTTATTATTTTTTCTTTTCTAAATATTTTTCCTCCCGCAAAAGTCACCGCCATCATCTCCACCACGCCCACAGCGCCTACAATCCGTCCCACAGCAGCCATTACA
This sequence comes from Oryzias latipes, assembly GCF_053564925.1. Taxonomy (NCBI): domain Eukaryota; kingdom Metazoa; phylum Chordata; class Actinopteri; order Beloniformes; family Adrianichthyidae; genus Oryzias; species Oryzias latipes. Next base: position 26,786,638 of record NC_136242.1, on the reverse strand, counting down.
GCGACGGAGTGACGAGCGCCCCGGGGACCATGAACCACCCCTGTGGAGGCAGGCAGAGGAGCTTAGGCTTTGAGGACATGCACCAGTGCAGTCTGCCTAAACCAGTAAGGAGTTAAGATATCCCCAAAAAATCTAAATCTTTAAATGTAAAAAAATAAATAAAAAATAAAATAAAAAATATATAATTATCCTAAAAAATGTCTTTTATTTTTTAAATTAAAATAAAAAAGTTTCTACTTTCTTTACTCTTATTTTTGCACCACAACTGATCCCTGCACATCTCAGAAAACTAAACTGTGTTTTCCTGTTCTAATATGAGCAAATAAAGGTTGAATTTAGGAGCCGAGGTTGAGTTCACTCAGTCCATCTGTATGTAGATGTTTGTCTTCAAGTTGCTTAAATTAAGTCCCACAGTAGCATTGATAAAAAGTTGCATGTCAGTATCAAATTAAAATGACTGGATCATTTTTATTGGTTTAAATCTGTCGATCAGGAAGAGTCAGAAGTCTCTGATGTCTTTAAATCACAAAGTTTGTTTTGTAAGATTATAATTTCCCACAACTTTTCTTAACGAAACAACTTATTATTGTTTCAAATTTGTTTGCTCAAATTCTGTTCCCCCAACTTCCAATCACAAATCAATTAAAATAAGTTTTTGTCTCTTTTGAAGCAATTGTTTAAGACATCAGACACTCTTCAACTAAATCTGTATCAGATCTGGGAAAGTTAAAAACCAGATAAAAAGTCAGCTGAGACCTGGATCTCAGATTAATTTAGGTAGAACTCTCTTAACTGCTCTGTGACTGCAGTGTATATGTACTGCAGTGGAGCAGTTATTTAAGCTTTTAGTTTAGGAAGACTGGCTGAGACACCACATTTATTAAGTACAACATATTCAATTACTGGTATGAAATATTTTGGTTAAAACCTTTTTTTCTCTAGAAGTAAAAGTACAGGCACAGGTACCAGAGTGGTATTCATACTTTTTGAGATTATTCCATGCTATAAACTTTTTGCTGTCTTCCTGTTTTTGTTTATTTTCATTTTAAAAATGGGTTACACCTTTTAAAAAAATCGAGTTTGTTAATAAAACTTCCATAGAAAAAAAGACAAGATAAATTAAAATTCAAGTTAAAATTACAAGGGTCAATACAAATAGAAAGGCAAGATGCAGATAATGCAGCATGTCAAACAATAAATGTAAGTAAATATTACAACTCTTTGGCTGAATTCTGATAGGAAATCCCTTTCCCAAAGCAGCCTGGAAACATGTGGAAAAACGAATCCCCCCCATCTTGCCAAAACTGAATTTAAAATGAGCTAAACATGGCTGAAAAATAATTTGATAATTCAAAGTTGTATCTAAAGAAATGAAACAATTACTGACATGTTTCAGCTTGAAATAAAATTATTGCTTGAGCTCAGGACTCATAATAACATGTGATAAAACAACAACACACCTATCTGCTTTTAGAGAAAACCTAAAAAGTAGGACATCTTCCCAAGAGAACAACAACAGACACAGATTAATTCAGGACATCAATGAAGAAGCAAGAGGTACACTAAAAGAACTGCAGGCCTCAAATAAAAGTCAAATAAAAGCTTGTTCTGCAGTGAGTTTTTTTTTGTTTTTCTATATATGAGGCATATGGAAAAACAAAAAAAACTCACTGCAGAACAAGATTACAAACTAATCTCTCGTTTGACAAAAACATCTGGGGGGTATTCCAAAAAGCAGGTTATGCTAGTTACCACGGTAAGTTTGAGGCTAAGGAAGTTGATAACCTCGGCTTTTGGTTCCAATACTGAGGTATGTTTCAGGGTATGTCAAGTTGCCATAGCAACTCATGCTCTGAACATAACCTGGTCTGGAGCAGGTTTAGTTGAAGGTTAGTTTGCTTTCAGAGAGGTGAAGCAGCATGGCGTGTCCATTTGAAGAGGACTTAGTGGATGAAGAAGCTCAGATAATACTTTTTCCACCATGAGAGAGAGATAATACCACATATGGATGTTGGAAAGATAAACTTATTTAGATTGATCTAACTTGATTATTTGCTTCAGTTAAGATAAATCTTTATTTTTTTAGATAAGTCAGCTTAAAAACAACACGTAGTTTTCAGACAGTTATTTTACTTTAATTAAAATAATTCAATTAAGTAGGTGTAACTTTAGTGCTGCTGTTAGATCGGCACCGCAAAGAATTGTGGGATACCATTCCTTTTGTCTGTCTGGACGGATTTGGTTTCAAGTGTGGATTTTTGACCAAATGTGTTTAGTGTTTTGCCTAGTTATTTGTCCTACTATGTTTAATATCTTACTGCACCATGAGTGAGAGGCAGGGAAGGGAAGATGAGTCTATTTAGCAACACTACTGCAGCAATATGTTGCAAGAACTGAAGAGTCAGAAAAAATGCATACATTTCTTATCATGCAAATCCACACTGCATCATTCATTTTAATGTTATAAAAATGAGTATATCTGTGGCCTCAAACGTAGACACGTGAGAGTTCAAGAAGTACAATAAATTAAGGTTTAATTGAATTGGAGTAATAAGACATTTAGTTAGATAAATATGTAAATTTGAGTTGTATAAACGATTATTGAGATGGACAGATTTAAGAAATTAGGTTAAATACATGTAACTCAATTATTTGTTACCAAATGAATCAATTCATTTAAGTTTTATAAGTTGGATAAGTTTTATATATATACATATATACATGTGTCACAATGAAAATGGAAATGAAATAGAAACTGATTAATTTACTTTGTCCGTTATTTTTGTCCAAGCAAAAACTCTTTCTTTTGCTGATGATGCAGCCGTATTACTTTTTTGATGGGCGTATAATCTTCATACGCCGTCGTTAAAATCTCAGACTCCGTCTCACTGGAGTAAAGCGCTCTCATTTTTTCTCCACGCGTTTCCATGGTGACTTCGGAAATCGGCAATCCATTGAAAATGTTTTTATGTTATTGCCGTGCACGCACATTAACCCAGGGTTACCTAGTCGAGCGTAATTACACTAACTCAAATCTGGTCTTTTGGAACCGACATATCCCAAGTAAGCAAGTTCAGGCGTATTTCAGCCAGAGTTCAGGGTTAAAATCAGGGTAGTTTAAACATGCTTCCTGGATTGTCTCTCTAGAGTCGAACTAACAGCATTACAGAAAAAGTACATCAAACATGGTGGTGGTTGTGTGTTGAGAATTTCCTCAATCAGTTAAACGTTTGGACTTGAAATAACTGTGGATGCTGGAATTTCTCCACACCGTCACAAAGGACTAAAATGTAAATATTGATAGTTATCTTGATGATTTAAATCTTTTGAATGTTATTTGAATATTATAGGTAATAAAAAAAACTCTTTCTGCTTACGAGACAATATAACTTTTACTTGTTCCTGAAAGATTGATACTGATACCTGAACTGCAAGTTATCTAATAAAGCTGCAGCCTCTTGTGTCAGATGTTGTTTTATTGATTCATTGTTCTAGCTGAGGTTGTTTCATCTCCTGTGCTCATTTTACTTAGACCTGACACTCCAAAAAGGATTTAAATGACACTTGTGGTCTCCACAGGGTTTCCGGTTCACTCAGCTTCCTGACATGGGCATCGGTTCTCCCCCACCACTCATCCCGTCCAGGCCCGTACCGCCACCTGGGACCACATTGCAGTGGTAACACACACTCAGACATAGAGACAGACGCATCCATTAAACTGGGCTAGGGTTCGGAACAAGCAAGAACACGAGGAAGAACACTCTGTTCTGACGAGAAAAACATCATCTTTACTTTATAAATAAATTGATGAGTCACATGATCTGCAGCAACTGACAGGAAATGATCTCACACTAGATTTAAAACCGTTTCTGAGCAGCAGAGGACTGGGTTTACTCTGTGTACACAGTGATGAGTGGAGATTAGGGGAACATTTATCAGCATGATTTGACGCGACTCACTTCACTTCTTCAGGTCCATATGCTCCTTTGCATCATGCAAAACAAGCATCTTGCACATTTCTGTGCTGCCTTTCCGTGGACTCTTTATCTGCATGTTGTGTTTCTGCGTGAACCGTGCGCATTCTCGTTTTGTATTCATTATGTTTTAGCATGCGCTGTGTTTCTGCATGCACTGTTGCTGCCCACAGAAGCTCTGCAGAGACCTGCGATCTGCAGGAAGTGACAAGTTCGCCATCTAGGGGACAAGCTGGGAAACTAAACGATGATGATGGAAACGTTTTAGGATTCATTTTGAGGATAATTTTTTTATTTGATTTACAAAATGTTACTTCGGTTTACTTTTTGCCTGTATTTGTGCATGTTAGTTCCATGTTAGTGGAGAATCAGTGCACATAAGCTCATCCGTGGCTCCAGGGAGGAAGAGTAATATGGTAATAGTGCTATGGTATGCATTCTGCTGCTTTGATGTGCTCTGTTTAATATGGTCATAAGATTTGTCAGCAACCTCATCTGTCTTTCACTCTTTTTCCATATGTGGGTAGCCCCTACAGTCGCCATAATGCAGGTTACTGTGCAGAGAAGAAGAAATGAGATCAGTCTGAGGATGAACACTGACCTTAGCACAGGAGGCAGAATTTAAGATAACAACTGTTCATTTTTTTAAACTATGACATTTTCTTAGTCTGCCAAAAATCTTAAAATTACAAAAAAATCAAAAAATGTATACATATACTTGTTTATTTATTTATGTAGAATCATTTTGTAAATGTGTAACTTGGATGGAAAAATGACAAAAATGGAGCAGATTGGACCTCTGAAAGTTTCTTACTGTAAAACAGGAAGTGGTTTTAAAAGTTTGAAATTCCTGAATGTTCTTCAGACTTTCGTGATCTTAGTGGGGCTGAGTGCCTCATTCAGAATCTTTTATCTTGCTGATTTATAATTTCCACAGATTACTTTAAGAAGTTTTAAGACTCCTCATTCATGTCTTTGTTTCCTGTGTTTGACCACCACAGTAAAGAGTCAGTTGGTGAACATCTGTGTTTCTTCTCCACAACAGCTCCACTCCTGATCTGAAGCCTCGTGTATCCGAGGCATCAGACCTGCAGGCCCAGCAGCACAACGGCGCCCCCTACCTGCCGCTCTCCCGGACGCCGTTCCCTGCTGTCACCGTCGACCAGTCTGTGAGCACCTTCTCAGGTAAAGACACATCAGAGTGTCAAAGAGATCCAGTTAAGAGCAAAGAGGATAACTCCACCTTTACTGCATCGTACAGGAAACCCGATAACAGCCGTCTACGCGATATCAGCCAATCGTCCGGGTTACTCAGACTACTTTGTCATGTCTCCGCCTTCATCCTACCGGAGCCCCTCTTGGATGTCCTACCCTCCTGAGCCTGAAGACCTGCCGCGCCAGTGGAACGACACACCTGTGAGCAACACATTACTGATGATGCCCCAAAAACACAGTGAGCAGCGAGTGAAGCAGGTCTTCTTCTCTCCACAGAACTCACGTCACCTGGAGACCATCTGCTGAAGTCGCAGCCTGCCGCACCAAACATTCTGTAGCCTGGTGGGTCCCCTAATCTCAACACCTCAAACCTGATCATCAAATAAGCTCAGACATGTTTTATTTATGTTTTATATATATATAGATAGATAGATAGATAGATAGATAGATAGATAGATAGATAGATAGATAGATAGATAGATAGATAGATAGATAGATAGATAGATAGATAGATAGATAGATAGATAGATAGATAGAATTATATTATTATATGTTAATTTATTATGTGCCAATTTGCATCTAGGTGGAAAAATGGGGGAGAAAAATTGAGTTTGCAATTCCTTAAATACTTTTTTTTTTGTTTTTTGATAGAATATTGTTTTTTTTTTATTAACTGTCGCATAAATTGCTACCAAAAAGTAAAAAAAAACAACATTTAAGTTTCAGTCCAAAACTAAGTAGAATTTCAGAACGTTCACAAACAGTGATATTTCATCACAAAAGAACAGCAATTTAGTATGAAAAAACAAAGCTCTAGTTACCGTTTGCTGATAAAGCATAGGAGAGTTGGCATGGCAACAGTGTTTTGAAAGACTTAATATTAAATGCTTTTTTTTGCCATTTTCCTCCTTATAAAAAAAAAGAAGTTGTTTTGTCATTTGCTTTGCAGTTTTGTCATTTGCAGTTTGCTTGTGTTACTGCAAGTTAACAAACTGGACGCTCATCCGAAAAGCAATTTTTGATTCAAAGAGATCAACAGATTGAACACAGGCGGTGTTTCTTGGCTGGCTTGTCATGTTTTTCCTGGTTTTGTGTGCAGGTCTGTCTGGTGCTCTTCACCACCTCCCTGCTGCCCCCATCTTCACCGCCCTCCCAAACAATGCAGATCCTCGCATCTCTCCTTCCACAAACCTCCTGCGCTCTGAACACCTCCCTGACCCCCGAGATGCCCAGCCATAGTTCTCGGTGTAACGACCGTCACTGTACAGCCAGAGGCCCCTCACACAGCTGGACTGAGCCGCACCTCCCTAAAAAACCTGGACGGACAGGGAGGGTACAGCAGATTGTGACGAGCTCTCTGCTCCAATGACAGAAAACTGCCGTCTGCCCAGCACACCATGACACAGTTATGAGAACAGTGGTGCCCCAGCCATGGCCAGCAATCTCTTCCTTCTTTGGACTGGCCTGGACTTCCTCTGGTCTACCAGGAAGCCAGGAAAGCTGAACTGACTTCAAACTGTGGTTTGTTTTAGTTTTTTGATGAATCCAGATTCATATATAAACCTTCTCCAACTGGTAAATGTGTGTATTTTAAACTTAAGTACGGAACAAAAATAAGAAAAAAAAATCGTCTTGAGCTGTCTTTGTTTTAGTTTTTGAATATTTATGTGCTTCTGTTTGTTTTTTTATTTTTGTGCATTATCAATGGTTTACTGTATAAAAAAGTGAGTGTTTTCATTACGCTCACAGTGATTCAAGGCAAAAAAAAAAAGAAAAGCTTGACGTTCTCTGAAGAGCAAAAAGTTGGTGGTCTAGTTGTGTGTTTGGTTCTGATGGCATTTTAATTCTTTGAAAAACAACTTTTCTCTTGATCAGATCTGTACCTAAGTCAAGACTTGGTCTCAGTCTCGGTTGATCATCAGTTGAACTCGGCAGCTGAAAGTGTGCGATTCGGAGAGGCGCCGAGGTCAACTCTTGTTTTTTACTTGTATTGTACTGTTTGAGAAACTTTTTTTTTTTCTGTTAATTTTATCGTCTTAATGAGGGACTCGTCGGGCACAGACGGGCCAAAAAATATACTGACTCCATGTATCATTGTACATAGCAGATGATTTAACGAAGAGTTTTATGCAAGGATTCTGGGAGGGGGACGTCATTCTGACGCCATTTTGCTTTTGAAGAACGCTCTGACTGTTTCTCTCCTGAAGGATGAGCTGTACCTGCTGCAACAAAGACAGTTGGATGGAGCTCTGCATTCACAGCATCCATAATATTTCAGTGATGCTGATAGCCATAATAGTCAAAATACTGCAATGTTTTATTTTTATTTTTTAGCAGTAAGAGAGCTCTATTATGTATTTGCCCCCATTTCTCTTGAGGAACGCTGGGATTCTGTGAGCACACTGATGAGATTTGATTCAGGAGATTATAGCCATATATGTTAACGGCAACAGGAAATTACAGTACCGTGTCAAATGAAATGGCACTAAATGAGAGTTTATATGAAATCCTGAGGCACAGAGTAGAGTTATTGCAAATAAACAGGTACAGTACAGATGTGGGAATTAGAGGGAAACTTTTAATAAAAAGCAAAAGCTTTAGGAAGAGTTGCTCTTATTGTGGACAGAAATAGTATCAAAGAACATTTGCTTCCTGGAATATTGTGAAAAAAGGGAGAAACCCTAAATAATCCAAATCAGTCTTCTAATATAACAGAGTAAAATAAAGGAAGCTCCTTGCAGAAATGTAGGAGGCTGTTTCTGAAATATGCTTTGTATTCACTGGTGCAAAAGAAGTCTGACATTCTGTTGTAGCTTTTTTAAAACTTTTTTTAATCATAATTGCTGTGAAAGTGACACATTATGAGCATAATGTCATCTAAAAACCACTTTGATGTCACTTTTGGTTTAATTGGGATCAAAAGCAGCTTCTCGCTGTCATGAAACTGATATTTTCAAGCTGTGTTTAATTATTGACCTCAGTAATTTCAAAATAACAGCTCCTTATATGTATAAAGATTAGAGGGAATATTTGAAGCTCTCATTGGAGAGTGTTTTTGCAGAAAGAAGTGAGGCTGTGTTCTTTCAGTTTCCGAGCGTGGAATAATGGAAAGAATCAAAAACAGACGCTGCTTTCTTTTGGGCGCTCACACAGTGCTTTTGGTGTTTTTGTCATTGATGTCATTGCAGATGATTCGCATCGGCGTCTTCGGAGGGAAAACACGGATTTTATTTAGGCGGATCCTTTTTTTTGGGTTTTTATGGACAAAAAATGTATGAGAACCTGATGATCGAAGTTGACATTTAATGCTTTACTCTGAGGGAGGGGAAGGGGGTCTTTCAGCCATTAGAGTCACAACAGGACACTGTGACACCGCGGCTGCGCTGATGATGTCACACAATCGCCACCTGGGCGTGGAGGAGGTCATGGTGGCGCCAGTGAACACTGATGGATGTAGTTATGCAGAAAACTTTTTGGTGAATTTGAACAATAAATACAAGTTTCATTCTCAACCTCTTGTCTTTTTTACGGGACTTTTCTCAGAGAGACTTTGGGACACTGCAGGGATTAATAATCCTGAGATATGGTTCAGATTAGAAATTAATGAAGTGCTGAGCATGGACTGTGCAGACTTCTCATTTATCACTGTCTTCTGCCCTCTAGAGGGAGGCAGACGCCCACAGATTCACTCCCACTATGAGGAAGCCTTTTCACATTTTTTAATCATTTTCTGTAATAAGGATTATTGACCAATTTAAAAATCTGATAAATGGTAATCCAGCAATTTTAATTTAGGATTTTTAAAAACAAAGGTCCCAACTGTGTTTTAAGTATTTTTGAAACACCTTTAGCAGCTGAAAATTCTAAATTACTTCCATCAATGTCAAACAGTTGAAAGTAGAACTATAAATGAAGCAAATCCCAACAATAAACGCTAGAAATACTTGAAAATCAATATACACTTAACAAATCTGACACCAGGGTAGAGCACCTTTCCCCAGTGAGGGCAAGTGCAGCCACAGGTGCAGCCCCAAACCATTGTACTTCCATCTCCATACCTTGTAGTTGGTATAAGGTTCTCTTCTGGAATGTTGCCTTGGTTTATCTCAAACTTGTCCACTGTTGTGGTATCACAATAATTTAATTTAAACTAATCTATTCCAATGAACATTATTTCAGAAGTTCTGGGCTTTGACAACTTCAGTCAGATCTTGATGCGTCCTCTTTGCACATCTCTTGATTTTAAAGACCCGCACCAATGAAAATCGTGTTTTTAACATGTTCTTGTTGCAATTTTCTCATGATGGAGGACATTTAGAAAGAAGATTCGTCTTTCAAATTGTGAGGAATCAGGAGCAGACGAAAAAGTGCCCTACTTCCTGCTCTGCTCCGTTCTCATGCATCCACTTGCAGACAAAAAAATCCACTAACGTCTTCATCTTCCTCGTCTGAGCTGGATTCTGGCTCAAAACTGTACGGCTGGACAGCTCCAAGCTTGGGGTCGTGAGGGGCTGTACGCTCTGCTCTGGTTCAAAAACAGGCAGAGTCCTTTCTGTGTGGAGTTTACATGTTCTCCTTGTGCCTGCGTGGGTTTTCTCCAGGCACTCCAGCTTCCTCCCACACTCCAAAGACATGTTTTATAGGTTAAATTACCCATATGTGTGATTGTGTGTCTCTGCAACACAATGGTAAACTGTCCAGGGCCGCCTTCGCCCAGTAGTTTGGATGGGTTCCAGCAACCCCATAACCCCAAAATGGATTCACCAGCAGAACCTTGTTCAGATGTTTTTCCCACAAATGAAGCTAAATTCTGACTCAACTGTGAGATTTTTTTGTCCAAATGTATGTGATTCTATGCAAATGTGATTATTACCTCTTTATTATGTCTGCGTGGTGTTGCACTGTCACAGCCGACTTGTTGATATATGTTGCCCTGTAACATGTTTGGGTTTAGTCGCTCTTTCACACGTTTGAAATTCTGCAAAGACAGTTATGAAGTTTCCACTCTTGACTTTCTATGAAGTCTAAGCTTTAGTCAGCTTGTCTGTCAGGTGCTAACCCTCCCCAGCTCTGAGGTGGGATTTTGCAATGAGCTCAAACCTGCGTTTCCTTTAACAGCTGTGAGAGCAGAGCGGGTGTCCGTGCTGCCTCAGCTCCCGCTCTTGTAATCACCGCAGTCGAACTCCACACTCTCTGTGCACACGCACATGCACGGGTGTAATTAATGGGTAATCTCTGTAAATCGAACAAATGGGAGTTAAAGAGCAAGCTGTGCAGCCCAAGATCAGAAAAGCATTTTGTGGCTTACACCACTCAGTGGAATTAAATCCTCACACAGACACAATTCAGTGAGTTAATCTGCACACAAACAGCTACTGTAACACCCCCCCCCCCCCCCCCCCCGCCCCCCATGCTGACTGTCCCTGTTAAACCTAAGTGGGGGTCTGCTTTCATCTGCAGTCCTACCTCCAGATTCAGGATCCATGATAGAAGCCTCATCTGTTAATATTAGGAAACAAACTCCAGTTTTTGCTCGAAACACAGCCAACAGCTTAATACGTTTCATGTGTGCATAGTGTGAGAATAGACTGAGGAGTGAAGATGGTGTACTGAATGCATCAGAACCAGAAGTATGGAGTGCTCATCTTTAGCACATGGGTGTTCAAACGTTTAGCAAAGGTGAGGTGAAAAGGTTCGAGGGCCTACCATTTGGCATGGCCGTTTTTCAACAACTTCAATAAAACTGAATGCAAATCAACTATTTAATGTACATTGAATTGCAGTGGCATGCATTTAATGTTTTAACACGCAAAACAGAAAACATCTGAATTTGTTTTTACCAAAATTACTATCAATTTTTACCATTTGTGGCACTGTTAATTCCCAGTTTGCTTGTCGTGGTGAGCATGTCTCGTCTGCCTCTTGATTCAGAACTCCTCGAAAACTGCCACAGTCTCGTGGCATCTTTGGCAGACACTGTTTGATATTTCACTGAAAAAAAAAGCCAATATCCACTCCTCCTGGAAGTGGTGGTCCTCAAGGCCAACTTTTCTTTTGTATTTACACATGACATTTTTGAAATGAGCTAGAAAGTTTCACAGAAATGACAGAGTGTCACAGTTTGCAACGATTTAAAACACATTTTAGCCAACCACAATCAAGAAGTCGTCAACACAGTTTTTAGAAAATGCATTATTGATTTTATGACATGCAGAAGCCTGCAATCCAAATGATATTTGGGCCGGATTTTGAACATGCCTGCTTTATCAGGTTTAAAGTTCATAAAGAATAAAGAATTCTGAAAAAGAATTACTCAGAAATGTTTCTCGGGTTAAGCTTCAGTAAAGGGCCTATATCATGCTATTCTAAAGCCTTTTATAGTAAACAATATCCATGTATATGAAAATATATTACCTTTGGAACTCTAAAAAACACCTTTTTTTATTAAATATTAGTTATTTTCCTGAACTTTTTTCCAACCCGGAAATAAGACAACTTGATCTCTGAGGCTCCGGCTTTGGCTCCGTGTCGGTGCCGCCCATTTAACCCTTGTGCTATCCTAGGCACTTTAACGTTGGGAGTTGGGTCATCTAGACCCACAAGACAGTGTTCTGAACCTTTTTTCTTCAATGATTTGTGATCTTCACTGGTGTCCATGGATTACATGAAATCTTTTCCACCTTTATCCACCTTTGTCACGGTAGGGAGAACATGTCAATGTAAGGGGGGTGGGGGGGGGTCATCTAAGATAGCACAAGGGTTAATGACAGTATCCTAGAGCCGGCCTCAGTGTGTATGCACGAAAACAAACAACATTCAAACTTTTGCAAAGATGGATATGCATACAGTGCATATAAAGGAAAGCCTTTATGCCAAACACCGCTAGCAAACAAACTCACATTTTGACGTCCAGCACTTGTCGTGGACACCCGTCTGCTCAAATGCATTCATTAAAAAACATAGCTGTACCTGATCATCCTCAAACATGCCTCTCTAATTGAGGATGATCACGATTATCTTCTTTTGTATAATTTGTCTCAGATTTCCAGCCATAATTTTAGTTTTCACTGCTGCAGGGTTAGGAAAATGTGACTGATGATTAAAGAGGGAAGAGCTGCAAACTCTCTTAAGAGCTGATTTTGTTTAATTTGAAACTTTTAACTGAAAACAGTTTTTGAAACCTAGACTGGGTGTCAAACAGCACTTTATGGTCTCTTAAGGGGCTCTTGTCTAATTTGTCATCAGGTTTGATCGTCAGATTGAAGGTCAGATCTGCCCTTTTTGGTTGAAAGAAGATTTTTCTTCAACCTGAGGCTTTAAAGGAAATTTTTCTTTTTTTTAAACGTGATTTGAAATTTTTTCTTTTTCTTTTTTTTTCAGCAGCTGTGAGTCTCTGTAAAGCTTTTTATTCCGCACAAGAACTTTTCCAACTAATTTAAGCCACAAAGTTTCCCTTTTTTCAGTGGAATGCTGATATCAAACTAATATCAAATGTCAGGCTCAGACTTACTTGGGTTCAGTTTTTTAAGGTTAAATCTGATTTTAGATTTTTGTTATTTTTGTTTTGCAATGCTCCCTAACATTTGTTATCACTTCAGCTGTTTTCTGTTTTTTTTTTTAAATATTCTTTTAGTTGGTACAGAAGTGCAAATCGCTGCTGAGTACTTTTCAATCTGCCCTGTATATTGTTTAATTCATTACGTCATGACTAGAAACATTTTCTTCTTAATTATGACTGTTTTTTTCTTACGAGCTCAAAAAATGTGATTTGGGGGATTGACCGAATGAACCTGCAGTGACGGATGATCTGTACAGAGTGTCCGCCGCCTTCGCCCGGCAGCATCTGGGTGTGCTCCAGCAACCCTGTGACCCTGAACAGGCCTTTAGAAAATAAATGGATCGACTATATGGCCATTTTAGTCATGGCCTTCAGCAACTGCTCTAATAAATCTTAAAGATGCTGTGCCTAAAAATCTGCACAGAAAGTCACATTTCCAGGAGTGTACCAGTAGATGGCAGTGTGGGATTCACTTTTTGCACCCCAATAGAAAACAACAGTTGTGTAAAGTCCTCTTAAGGCTTACAGGAAATTACTGAAGACATTTGCATCCCAAAAAATACTTTATTGTAGATTTATAGGTGATAAATGGAAAACAAAGAAATTGATTTTCTATGAGTTGCACAGCAGCAGCAGCAGCAGAGGCAGGCTGCTGTTTGGATGTCGCGTGTCGTCATGCAGCCATCAGAGTGGGTGTGAAATTCCCGAGAGACGGATAACAGCCTTCAGAAGCCAACATCTATCACGCACATCAAATTATTAATATCAGATGAAGAGTGCCACACACACCCACCTGTCTGTGTGTGAAGACGAGTGGGGCGATTCAGCAGAAGTTCAGTTGAACTTCTTGGCTGACATTATCAACTTCCATCCCTTTGGAAGTTTAGAGCTTAAGAAAATGTGAAGGAAGGACATTACTCATGTCTGTGCCATATTTCAGCTCAGTCTGTCTGACAGTGCTACACTATATCTGTCCTTCCTGACAGCATCGTGAAAGACAGCTCTGTTTTCCCATGACTGCCCCGAGGCCCTCCTCGCTCCACCCCACACTGCTGCCTCCATCCTTGATCAATGCCGGCTCAATATATTTTCATTTGTCACTCCTCCTTTTTCCTGCTCTTTTCATCTATCAACCCATCAGCTCAACTTTTCATTTTCCTGTCTCAAGTCTCCGGCAGAAGTTCAATATCACATTCCCATAATGCAAAACATAGACAAGTCACAAATGAGACGGGGAGAAAGTAGCATTTAATTGTTTTATTCAGTTCAGTTTAATTAAAGACACTTTTTTTGTCCCTAAGGGGCAACTGCCAAGGCAAAAACAGCAACACAGAAGACCAAATGAACAAGAAACATTAAAATATATGTATTAAACACACCAAACATGTCTTGTTTTGTACCAATCCAATAAATGATATTGCACAAACAAAACCTCCACATTTGTGTTTGTGAAAAACAAACTGCATCCATTGCTGTCCGGAAGAAACATGCGCTAGAGATAAGACTTGAAAAAGGGTAGGGTTATAGATCTGAGCGGTTTTTCAGTCAAAACCGCACTTCCTAAGCATTTAAATAAAGTATTAAATGCAATATTAGCTAAATTAGTTTTTCACAGCAGCAGTGCAGACGTATTACCGAATTCCCAAGTGAATGTTGTTAAAGGCTCATACTGGTTGCCTCATGCTTGATGTGGGAAAGTGAATCCATCCTGTGAGTGAGCAGTGAGCTGCAGTCACAGCTTTGAACCATTTTGTGGTTTAACCCCCTCAGCTCAACCCTTGATGTGCAATTCAAGGGAGGCGTTGGATCCCAGTATTACAAGTCTCTGGTATATTGCTGATGAAAATCCACAATCTTACATTCAGAACAGTTTAGTCTTAACCCTTGTGCTCCTAGGTACTTTAACATTGGGAGTTGGGTCATCTAGACCCACTAGACAGTGCGCTGAACCTTTTTCTTCAATGATTTGTGATCTTCACTGGTGTCCATGGATTACATGAAATCTTTCCACCTTTATCCACCTTTGTCATGGTAGGAAGAACACATCAATGTAAGGGTGGGGTCATAGGATAGGACAAGGGTCAACTGACTTTGTGGCTGTAAGCAGGCAAAAATGTTCAAACCTACAGTATGTGTAGAGTGAAAATGTTCATGCACGTTTTTTCAACGGGCATGCTGCAAGTGACGGATAATAGTGAACACTGAAATAACCCCCTTACAGAACAAACACCAGTCAAAAACAAAAAAAAAAAATCAAACAAACCTTTGAGTCCTAACTCTATTTATTCTGATTTTATCCTTTCGGCCAAGGTTGAAAACGCAGGAAGGTCGCCATTTGATGTCACATATTTCCATATAACTTGCAAACATCCCCAATATACCATGAAACAAAAGAAAACAGTAAATATCAGATAATGAGGGTTCTGCACAAGAGCCTGATTGTTGTCTCAGTTGAAGTCTCCACTGTCTTTGCGCTTTCTTGCTGTGTCCCGTTGTTGTGGGGATTCTCCACGCCGCGTCTCCACGTCACACTGATAATCCCATTGACCACAAGACACAGCAGCATCCAGCAGTTGGAGAGGAAGGAACAAGGATCCTGAGCGAGAAATGACAGCCTCTGTGGCTCATGTGCACATTTGTGAAAGTGCAAAACAAACACAAATGTTTGAGGGGTGGAGGCAACCCCATGATTGCAGGAAGGCAGTAAACGGATCCCACAGAGAGACTGAAGTGAATTAGACCCCAGAGCTATTGTTCCCCTCTAAACCCCATGAACTCAGTCTGCCCCTGCATGCTCTTCTTCCTCTTCTCATCTTCCTCCTCTTCTGGGTGGCTGTTGGTAATCCACTTTGGGTCTCGACTGCCACCACCTGCATTGTCCTACCTCTTTTCCTGCTCTGTTTAATCTCTGCAGCCTCCGTGGTGAGAACACATTAGTATGACTGACGTTATCACATTAGCTTGTGGCTGTTGCAGGAGGCAAAACAAAATGTGCCACAGACGTAAGCAGGGAGACAGGCAGGAGAGTCATGTCAATAGACTGAAACAGAGCTGCACTTCAAGAATCATATCCAACTGAAACCAATTAAAAAAAGACAAACTGGAATTCAGTTGATCGAGTCTAAAGACAGCTGAGAAAGTTTAGCACAGAAAAGAAGGTTGAGCTGTGACTCACTGGGCTACAACAGTCAGATTCAAAAATGCCCAAAATG
Source organism: Oryzias latipes (assembly GCF_053564925.1). Classification (NCBI taxonomy): domain Eukaryota; kingdom Metazoa; phylum Chordata; class Actinopteri; order Beloniformes; family Adrianichthyidae; genus Oryzias; species Oryzias latipes. The sequence continues at coordinate 26,770,679 of NC_136242.1, read as the reverse complement.
TTTTCTGGATTCTGCATTTGTTAGCGTGGGATGCACAATCTTGCTGTCTTGTTGCTGCAGGTCTGAGAATAATTGTACAATATTCTCAGACCTGCAGCATGCACTGCAAAAACAGCCCCCCTAGAAATAAGTCAGAATGTCTTAAAATTTGAACATTTTCTGTAAATAAGCAAAAGAATCTAGGAAAAAGTGTCTTACATAAGAAAAAGTCTTATCCTAGGAAAGAAATTCTAGTCACTAGGACATGTTTTCTCAAACTAAGACCATTTTTTTCTTGAAATAGGGCTCCTACGCAAACTGTGCAGTGATGCACCACATGAACAATTGGATTGTTGGTGAAAACTTTGTGCTGTCTGTGGCAGCTGTGGTTTTATGAAGTAGCTAAAAATGAAGTGGCCTGCTTAAAAGCTGTTATTTTGTGAAAAAAGGACTGTCTCAGTCTCCTTCATTGGGAGACTGACTGGATTTTTGGGTCAGTTTAGCTTGATGACGAATTTAAGCCACTTTTTCATTTGTTTTGCTGGTAGGGGGAGACTGAAATGTCATGAGGCCAGGTTGGCTGCATTTGTGAAACAGTTCAGTTTATTCTTCCAAACTTATCTCATTTCAGCATTTTCCCGTCTTTGTTCACTGTAAAGCAGCAGAGGTTTTATTAGATGATGAGCGTTTAATTCAATTTTATGAAAGCCTCTTGTGCATTTAGGGGTGGAAGTCCTAACAATGGTGGTGCAGAAAAACCTGCAGAGATATTTGACAACATGATGAATGCACTTAACATAAAACTGCAAACAGGTAATTATTTCTGAGAAAAGCAGAAAAATGTTAACAAGAAAGCAGAACTTGTGTAGAACAATGGAGTTGCTGAAGGAGGAGTAATCAAGTTTCATCATAGAACCATTTCCATATGAACAGTGTTGATTTAAATGACTGCAGAGGAGACACAATGGAAATGTGACATTTAAACGTTTTTAGGGATCATCTCATTAAGTTTTGTTGATTACTTTCCTGTGTTTTTCTTTTGATAAACCTCATTAGTTTCTCTTTTGTTTGGAGCTAAGAGCCCTAGACGGAAAATAATTTGAAATAATGTTTCTTTTTCTAGATTTGAATGGAAGTGAAGTGAACTGCTTATGAATAAATATACGATGCTCACAACCTAAGCACACGGGGTTTTATAGTAGTTAGGCTCTTTCAAATGCCAAAAAATCACAATGGACTGAATACACATGAAACCTGCACATTTGTAATAGTAGAAAAAGTTATTTTAGGATGTAAAAGAGGAACAAAAAGACATGAGTTAACCAAGAGCAGCAGTGGTTCTATAGAAATTCACCTCTGAGTTGTGAGCGGGACTGTTGGGGCGAGCAACCCTGCGCCCCAGCCTGTTGTGGAGCGGAGCATTGAGTTAAAGCCCCATCCAGGGTATTTGCTGTCTCACACATCAGCTCATTTTTAGACAGCATTTTTTCCTCAGCTCCTGATGCACAATGATATGAACGGAAAAAAAAAAGAAAATGCAATTTTAAGCTTAATTTCCGTGATACATGTCTCCCATCATGCAACAAGAAGGCAAGGCAAGGCAAGGCAAGTTTATTTGTATAGCACAATTCGTACACAAAGTAATTCAAGGTGCTTCACAAAACAGAAAAGTGCATTAAAATCACAATACATCATAGAAATAATCAACATAAAATTTACTTTAAAAGAAAAGGAAGAAAAAAAAAAGATTTAAAAAGAAAGGAAGGAAAGAAAGGTGCAGATAGGACCTTTCAGTCATATACACGGCTAAACAGAAATGTTTTAAGTCTAGATTTGAACATGAACACAGAAGAGGCCTGTCTTACGCCTTCAGGGAGGCTGTTCCAGATTTTAGCTGCAGAATATTGAAACGCTGATTCCCCTTGTTTAGTTCTGACTCTGGGAATCAACAGGAGGCCGGTCCCTGAGGTCCTCAGAGTACGAGATGGTTCATATGGCACTAACATGTCAGAGATGTACTTTGGTGCGTGGCCATGGAGAGACTTGTACACAAGCAGAGCTGCTTTGAAGTCTATTCTTTGAGGTACAGGGAGCCAGTGCAAAGACCTGAGCACAGGACTAATGTGATCATACTTCCTGGTTTTGGTCAGGACTCGAGCAGCAGCATTCTGGATGTACTGAAGCTGTTTTACAGCTCGTTTGGACAGGCCGGTGAGCAGGCCGTTACAGTAGTCTAACCTACTGGAGACAAATGCATGGATAAGTATCTCCAGGTCTCGCTTTGAGATTATGTTTTTGATTTTGGCAATGTTTTTCCACACATTCAAAACACCAAAAACACCATTTTCAGCAATCTTTAAGTCAAGTGTTAAAGTATGCCAGTTTAGACAAATTTCAATAATACGTAGAGAATATTTTTTTCTTGTTTTGCTTGTCGAAATAATTAGAGGTGCCTGTGCTGTTCTTCTTTAGATGGTTTGATTTCATGAGTACAGTTGTGCATGTGCACGGAAGAGAAACCCACATGCAGCTTTAAGGATCTGTTTTATGAACACACCCTAATGGTGTGACCTTTAGAAATTTTTTCTCCTGGAGTTTAAGAGTTTAATGAAGACCATTTTGCTCATTTAGTTCCCCTTAATTGGGGTGTTGAATGAGGAATTTAAGGGGAGACTTATGCAGAGCGAAAGAGTGGAGGTGACAGATGAATCTCAAAAACCTACATTTTTTTACTCTTTTAACCTGTGGAGTTGGGATTTTGGTCATGTCCACAAAAAGCATGTAAGACATTGCTACAGTAAAAGAAGTCAGGGAATTATTTTTCTCCTACAATGCTAAAATAATGTCAGATGCAGAAATGTGGTATGAAAAATCAAGAGAAGATGAAGGTGAAAAAAAGCTGATTCAAAAGCCCTTTCAGCAAGAGCTGATTTCCATAACTCATTGCTTTCTCTCACATTGCATGATTTATGTGCACTTAAGAGTTTACCATCAAGCAATCATGTAATCAGCAGTGGAATGTCACACTCAGTAAAAGCAACTCTTGTATTTGTTCCTCACTAGCTACTCCTCATGTTCTGGCATTTTAAATATTTTGCTCTGAGGGTAATGCAGCCAAATGGAGAAAAATGCTCACGTTGCTGCTTATTGAATGAGAAATCATAAACAAGGTCCTCGATTTTTTTTCTTCATTTCTCAAC